>NW_022681453.1:5517500-10341894 GCF_009764315.1 Trachypithecus francoisi
AAAATACTGTGTCTCTCTAGCAGACCTAAATAATATATTGGGAAGGAGAATGATGTCTGTTGTTTTTACTGCCTCTGATATTTTTACTGGTACAAGTATCATTTTTAGTTCCCATTCTTGTTGAATGTTTGAGTCTAATGTGTATCTTTAGTGACTAGGGAGCCAGAAATTGAATTTTTAGCATAGAACAATCCAAATTAGTTTTCTTAGACTCTTAGATATCTAGAATAAGGTGAAAGAATTTTTTAGACGATATTCATTATGAAGGATCCTAGCCTACCAAGCTAAATGATGAAGTAACTACTTCATACATATACTTATCCTCTCCTTAAAACTACCACCTTGAGCTTCTTTCCTTTGATGGAAGAGTCAACATTTCTAACCTGTAATACTAATGCAGTAAAGACAGCTTCCAAATAAACCACCTAAAAATCAAATTAGTCTTCTTTGAATTGAAGCTTAAGTTGGCCTCGATCTTATTAGTTCAGTGGAACTATCATCACTCTCTCTTTAACCTGTGAGTGTCTAAGTCTGGGGGTTCCGTTTCCTACAGTAAAGCCATGAAAAAGCTCAGTTTTCTAAATTTTGGAATTCAATTAACTGAGTTTCTGTGAGGTGATTGTTTCCCATCCTGCAGCGTATTACGTTTCACATAGTACATCCTCTGCCCTTGCTAGCTGGAGTTCCTGCTTATCCTAAGGCCTGACAATTGTCATTTTGCCAAACACAAGAACTTCATGTTGATGTGTTAACAGCTTCCACCAATGATGATGCTGCCCTCAGTTACAAAATCATATTAACTTTGGAAATGGATTGATTGGTGCAGGTATAAAGTTAAAAAATAATGAAATTTTGTTTGATGGGATGTAAAGTTAGAGTTAGTGGCAAGTTTCCCTAAAGTACTAAAAAGTTTAGAAATTTCAGCCGGGAGCGGTGGCTCAAGTCTGTAATCCCAGCACTCTGGGAGGCCGAGACGGGCGGATCACGGGGTCAGGAGATCAAGACCATCCCGGCTAACATGGTGAAACCCCGTCTCTACTAAAAAAAATACAAAAAACTAGTCGGGCGAGGTGGTGGGCGCCTGTAGTCCCAGCTACTCGGGAGGCTGAGACAGGAGAATGGCGTAAACCCGGGAGGCGGAGCTTGCAGTGAGCTGAGATCCGGCCACTGCACTCCAGCCCGGGCGACAGAGCGAGACTCCTCAAAAAAAAAAAGAAAAAAAAAAAAGTAGAAATTTCTGCAACTAAATAGCAAAGACAAATGGGTAAGAATGGCAGTCATGCCATTTAAGCTTTTGATACAATTATTTCATTCTTAATCATTTTGAAAGAAATCATTCTAACAATAATGTTTATACAGTTAGAATATTTTACTGTTACTACTGTCTAAAAACATTGTTTCCCATTAGTGTGATAAAAATCATTTATTAAATCTCCAGTTATGATTTTTCTGACATTCACTGACTAGTTTTTATCTTTAAGTAAATCAACAAGGAAATATGATTCATTTGATGAAGTTAGTTTTGCTGTAGATTTATAAATGCTAAGCAGCATGTATTGCACTAAATGCAAGCTGTGTGAATATATGTGTGTGCATATGTGTCTTGATCAGTAACAGAGTTAGATCTTAGGTTGGATAATAATTATAACTTTGTTGATAAAGGTAGTATATTTTAGATTATAAGTTTTCCTGCTAGTGATTCAGTTTTTATGCTAGTGATTTTTGCTTCCTGGTTTAAATTTCAAAATGGCACTCTTATTTAAAATGGTCTAATTCATGTTAATACTTTCAACCTCAGAATCAGTAAAAGCAGGAAGAGGAGAAAAGGTTACTCATTTGTAGCAATGAAGATATATACACAGTGTTTTTCCAAGCACAGATATGTACAGAATGTGAGATTCTGACAAAGAATGCATGAACAATATACCCACTGCAAAGTTAAAATTCCAGGGAGTGAAGAGATGAGGCTGTGTTACCCATTGCTGTAGTGCCAGTAGGAAAATCTGTGGCTCCCCACTCTTTTTTTTTTTTTTTTTTTGAGATGGAGTCTCACTCTATTGTGCAGTGGAGTGTAGTGGCCCAATCTTGGCTCACTGCCACCTCTGCCTCCCAGGTTCAAGCCATTCTCCTGCCTCAGTCTCCCAAGATGCTAGGATTACAGGCGCACTGCCACCATACCCAGCTAATTTCTGTATTTTTAGTAGAGACAGGGTTTCGCCATGTTGGCCAGGCTGGTCTTAAACTCCTGGCCTCCAGTGATCCGCCCACCTCGGCCTCCCAAAGTGCTGGGATTACAGGTGTGAGTCACTGCGCCCAGTCGATGGCTCTTCTTTTTGAAACAGAGTTGGTCGTTTCTCTTTTACTAATGGAAGCTGTATTGAGAAAGACATGGTTCCAACGAGAAGGCCCTGAGCTGTGCACCATGAATGGTTCCCTCTCAGGTCAAGCTCCCATGCCCATTTTACTACTTGTTTTCCAATGAGTGATGATTGTTACTTTATCCTTTGAAATAGACTTGACTGCCTGTATATATAGAGGGCTTGTACACTGCAAAAATTACTTGCATGTTTGTTCTGTGTAAATTCTTACCTTAGTTCATGATTTCAAAAAGGAATCAATAAACTGCTTTTGTCCCTAATTTATGATAGATATAGCTCATAAACTACACATTTTAGAGTTAAAATGGGTTTTAGAGGTTTATCTTGTCCAGACTCTTCCACAAATCTGGAAGCCAATTTTTGATATCATAATAGATGATCATCTTCTTATTTTCACAGATAGTTACATTTAGGGATGACGTGATTTTGTTTTACCATAGCTATAGCTATCATTTACCATACCATAGCTATAGCAATACATTATTAGTGATAATGTATTGCTAGGGAAAGAGAATCATCTACTAAGGATCAAATTGTCTCAAAGTGACCCTTTATATGTCAGTGTTCAATTCTAGTTTTTACTCTATATAATTTTGTAATTTAAGCCAATGTACTGCGTGTGTCTATTTAGGAAAAATGTGATTTAAATGGGAAAATTCATCATCTAGGCTAAAAGTTGGGTCTTTGAAATTTAAGCTGAATGAAGCCTCTTGTAAAATATGAAATTAAAAAGGGATTATTATTATATAGATAGGCAACAGAGTGACAGGAGAAAAAAGGAGCAGCGATTTATTAGCAGAAAAACAGGCCAGTGTCACTTCATGTAAGAAGTTTACCCTAAATGTTACCTGTGATTTTGAAAAGATACCTTCTGACTATTTCTCATTTCCCTGGGGTAAGCTGAGAGACCATCATGAGTGCTGTCAAGGACTCCACATCAGATAAAGCATGAGGGAAGGAGTGCAGTAAGTGGGCGAAAGTATGCTATTGCTTGAATCTGCAAATTTAGGTCTAGCCAAGGAGGAAAAATACAATGTGTTTTCAAATGTTGCTTATGGGAATACACATTTATATGCACCTTTAAAAAATTACATTCTGTGTGATATAAGTATCACCTTACTGAATACAATAAAAATAATAGAAGTAATATTTTTTGAAAATTTTTGTTCTAATAAGATTTTGGAAGCTGAACTATTACTAATTTGTGTTTCCACAGTGGTAGAGAAAAAGAAAAGAGTATAAAGCCTAAATAAAACATTTCCAAAACCACCAAGTAAAGCTGTGTCCTGAACCTTATTCATGGCCAAAATTAAAAAGAAATCATGGAATAAATTATGTAGTTTCTCCTTCTATTTGCTAATTTTATTCACTTTTTTTCAGCATGTGAATCATTAATGTGATTCCAAAAGTCAGAACTGTGCAAAAATACATTCTTGGGAAGTAACATTTTCACCTCCCTTTCCCAAATCCTTTTATTATATCCCCTCATTATCTCCTCCCACTGTGGTTAACTGGTCTCAATGAATCTCTACAGTCTTTGGTTTATCCTTCTTGTGTTTCTTTTTGAACGAATGTACAGATACATGAATATTTTCTTCTCTTTCTCTTCTTTTTTAATGAAAAGATAGCATATTAAAGGTACTGTATTGCAGTTTGCTTTTTTCACTAAATGTCCTGAAAATTCCACCACACTAGTTTATAAAGATTTTCTTTGTTCTTTTGCTGTGCTCTTTTTTATTTAAAGTTGTGTAGTACTCCACTGTATGGATGTACCATAGTTTATTCAATCATCTTCCTATGTATGAATGTTTAGGTTGTTTCCAATATTTTGCAATTACAAACAGTGGATAGAGGGGAATAACCTTATCCATATATATTTTCATATTGTTGATATCATTGAATAACTTTTGAGTAAAAATTATTGTTTTTTGGATTTTAATTTAATAGATTTGAGTGTAACATAAAATTAGGTCCTGCCCTTTCAAATGGTGTGACATTACAAAGTCACAAGTGATTCCACTTTTATCCTAGTCGTACTTTGCTGAAAGTTTCCATTATGAGATAATTGTCATGTGACTCTTATTTTTGATGGCCTGCTCTGACTCCTCTCTTACTGTCTGGCTGTTATTTTGATAGTACTTGCAGGCTGAAAAGAAGAAGAAAGAGACAAGAAGGAGATAGAAAAATTCTTGCTCATTGTAGTGAGAAGCCATATAGACTAAACTTATTTGATAGTGTGTTTATAAAACAACACTCAACTGGTTACCTGGAGTTTGAGTTGATTGTGTTTATTTAGGATGTTTTTCACACATGGGAAATGTAATTTTCTTTCGGTCAGAGAAAATGTTAGATTTTTCTATGGGACTACTTCTAGCCTATAACTCCAAAATTTTGGGGGATGAGCCAGAATGGAGTGGAAATTCCACTACAACTCCTTCATGAAATACTCAACTTTCTAGCAAGATCATCCTTAAACGTGTATACCAATTGACAAGCTACTGAATAAGCAGAAACTGTTATGGCTCTATTCTAATTTGTATTGGGTCTTCAGGCAAAATGGTGGTACCTGCCATGTTAAAGTTTGCATAAAAATATCCCAAACAGAAAACATACGCATTAATATTGAATACAACTATGTTATACTGCAAAGGAAAATCAATATGTGATGCAAGCAATTAATATATATATTTACTAATTTTAAGAAATATATATTAAGGAATTGGTTGATGTGATTATGGAGGCTGGCAAATCCAGAATCTGCAGAGTGGGCCAACTGGCTGGAAAACCAAGATAGCCAATGTTTTAGGTAGAGTTTAATGGCAGTCTGCTATAAAACCAAGAAGAGTTGATGTGCAGATAAAGTTTGAAGGCAGTCTGCTGGAGAATTCTTTCTTGATTGTGGGAGGATGGTCTTTTTGTTCTATCCAGGCTGTCAACTGACTGAATGAGGCCAATGTACATTATGAAGCACAGTCTGCTTTACTCAGAATCAACAACATGTTAATTTACATGTTAACCTCATCCAAAACACTCTCATAGAAACTCCAAAATAATGTTTAACCAAATATCTGGATACCCTGTGCCACAGCCAAGTTGACACATAAAATTAACCATCATGGTAATCTTGGTAGTTAAGTAGAAACAGTTAGGTAGAATAAAATGAAAAAGGGGTTTAAGGTCAACAGGAGGATGCTGATCCCCAAGTCATAGTCCCAGAATGTTAGTGCTGAAGGGACACAGGAGATTATTTATTTTAGCTATCTATTTTGCAGATGAGATGCCCAAGGCCCAGGGTTATTAAATGAATTGCCCAAGATTCCACGTATGTTCATTAAATAAATAAATGAAATATTTATTGAGCCTTTTCCATACGCCAGATGCTGTGCTAGGCACTGGGGATTCAGTGGTGACCAGGACAGGCACTTTCCTTGCCCTTCCTGCCCTCATGAAGCTTCTCTGAGGAAGGGGCACTTAAGCAAGAAATGAGGGTATGTAGGAGTTGATCAGGTGATGGCAGAGCAGGGACAGGATGAGAGCATCTTACACAGGGATCTGAATGTGGGCAGATGCTGAGGTGGGAAGGAATGGAGTGAGTTTGAAGATCTGAGCAAAATGTGGAGTATATTGAAAGAGGCAAACCAAAAACTCAAAGATGCTATTTACATTGCACCCTTAAAAATGGTGTTTTTCCCCCACAAGCTATTTTTTTTTTTTTCAAAATGCTTAGCAATTTTTAAGCAATTAGTCTTACAGCCTGAGGACAACTAGAGGAATTAAGACATTGAGCACTCCAATGCCTTGCCCAAGGCCACTGAAAATTTCAGATTAGAGAACTAGAATTGAAAGTCACGAGGTAAGGGTTGGCTTCTCTGAGACAATCGTGGGAAAGGAAATTATTCTGAAAATTGAAGTAGTCATCTTGGAAACTTTGGTGAAACCAGAGTGCAAAAATAGGCCTTCTCCCCATCCCCCAGGACAACAATAATTTTGTGGTAATTAGGATAATGATTGCTAAATGATGCGTGTACTGATCAGGCTAGAAGCCCCTAGGGCTGAGTTCCCATGTTGCCCTCCTCAGTTCCCCCTCTGTGATTTTCCTAGGGCCATATCATGATCACAGTTACATGACTCTCCAGCTGTGAGCTCTGCTTGCTCTGGACCAACCACTTCCATGCAATGCTGTTGGTGTGAACACACCTGAAGTGACCTAATAAAACTATCTTGTTAGGGAGTCTGGTCTCTACAGTTGGTTCATTTGATGATTTACTGTTGGATGGGAGTTTCCATTAAGCATCTGGCCCTTTTCCTGCCTGTCTTTCTGATTTACCTGTGGTTTTTCTGAATGTATTGAAAACTTTTAACTTTTATCATTCTTCAATTTTTAATAGTTAATTGACTTAATTGTCAATTCAGTTAATGACTTAATTATCAATTAAGCTTTAATAGATTGTATTGAAAAAGATAAATGAATGCTTATGGGTAGGCTGTCCTGTTTTCATTATGTCTGTCAAGTCAGAGAAATGAAGAAACAAGGGAGAATGTTTATGTCTTCTGAAAAGATGATGGCTTGTAATGGGCTTGGACTTTGCTTGTCCTGGGAAAAGGGATAGTTCTTCAAAGCCATGTCTCTTGCAGCTAATGTTCTATGTCTGTGATTACTCTGAGTCATTTTTCAGTTTTTACCCCAGTTCATTTTCAGATAGAATGGGAACCTCTGCCAACTTTCATTGGTATAAGCAGAAAGAGGATGGGCCTTGGAGGAGGAGAGACTTTGATTCAAGTTCTGGTATGAGAGTCTCCTGGCCATATGATTGTGTACATGTTACTTAACCTCTGACTCAAGTTTCTTTATAATTAAATGGAGATAATATTTTCCTCATTGCAGTGTTCTAGTGATTAAATGTAATGTGAAAGCCCCTGGCACTACCCTAGCTCGCCTTGCCAGTTCTTCTAACCCTTTCCCTGGAAGTTTGCCACTTTCAAGTCTCATGGCTGAGAGTAGTTGAAATTGATAAAAACATGGTTATTTGTTCACTCATTCTAATTATACATAAACAACAGATTTTTTTTAGGACTCAGAAAACTATACCAGAATTATTAAGGCAAGGCATCTATATTACCATTTCAGTATCCAATACCAGTATTTTGAGATTATTTCATTTATATTAAAGGTGATTTGGAGAGCAGCAAATATGCCACAAAGAGAATTGAAATGGAACACAACTTATTTAATATTCCCTTTTAGGTTAAGAGTCAAGTACAAGTGGACCTCTTATTTATTTTTGTCCAAATCACATTTGGAACTTGAACTATATCTCTTTTTAAGTTTCTGTTATCAGTACTTGATATTCACATCCATACAGCTTTCTCTCTCACTCACTTTTTTCCAAACCAAACTGATTCAGAATCTTCAGGGTTGTCTTTGTTGAAGCCAAACTGAGATTATTTCCAATGTGAACAGTTCAGATGGTTATGGACATACGTAAGAGCAGAACTGAAATGCAATGGTGATGATAACAGAATAATTGCTTATATGTTTCAGAGCGTTGTGTTATTCAACACACACTCACATATTATTTAATTGATCTTTACAATGACTCTGTGACTCTCTTCCACCATTCAAAAAATTCTTAAAAGTGTAAAAGCTGCCAAGCTTGCTGAGATTTGTGTAATCCTGATGCCAAAACCAGGCAAGATAATACAGGAAAAGAAAATTATAGCCACTTTCACCTATGAACATAGATGTGAAAATCCTAAATAAGGGTTTTATTTTTTTTTTTTACTTTCTTATTGAAGTAAAACATACAGTGAAGTGCCCAAACTTGAGTGTACAGTTTGATGAATTTTTACATACATATATACCCATATATAGAACAGTTTCAACACCCAGCAGGTTCCTTTTACCGTCTCCCAGTTAATACAAATGGAGCCATATGGAATTCTTTTGTGTCTGGCTTCGTTTGCTCAACGTATCTGTAAGATTATTCATGTTGTTGCATATAGCCGTCTTTTTTTTCATTGCTGTGTAGTATTGTGTTATATAATGATACAACTATTTATTCACTCTGATAAACATTTGGGTATTTTCAATTTTTGGCTCTTATGAACAAAGCAGCTATGAGTATTCCTATTCTTCTTCTTTTCTTTTTTTTTTTCTTTTTTTGAGACAGAGTCTTACTCTGTTGCCCAGGCTGGAGTGCAGCGCCACAATCTCAGCTCACTGCAATCTCCACCTCTTGACTTCAAGCGATTCTCCCACCTCAGCCTCCCAAGTAGCTGGGATTACAGGTATGTGCCACCACAGCCTGGCTAATTTTTGCATTTTTGGTAAAGATGGGGCTTCGCCATGTTGACCAGGCTGGTCTTGAACTCCTAACCTCAAGTGATCCACTCACCTTGGCCTCCCAAAATGCTGGGGTTATAGGCATGAGCCACTGCTCCCGGCCCAAAAGCAGCTATGAATATTCTTTTAGATATGTTTTATAAGCACTCATTTCTTTCAGGTATGTACCCATAAATGGAATTACTGAGTCATAGTGTATACAGTTTTCTAAAATAGTTCTACCAATTTACAGTTGCACTAGTGTGTGAGAATATATACAGTTGCTCCACATCCTCACCTCATAATATTTAACTTGAAATTATCAGTCCTTTTTGGTTTCAGTCATTCTAGTGAAGTTGTAATCATATCTCATTATGATTTTAATCTGCATTTCCCTGATGATTAACAATGACTGATAATGTTGAACATCTCTAATATGCTCATTAACAATTTGGATATTCCCTTTTATGAAGTGCTTATTCAAATCTTTGCACATCTAAAAAATTGAGTTGTCTGTCTTTTTCTTATTGGCTTGTAGTATTTAAAAATATAATTTTGAGATACTTATTCTCTGTCAGACATATATACGGGAATATATTTTCCCAGTCTGTGATTTACACTTTTACTCTCTTAATCATGTCTTTTGATGAACAGAAGTCATTATTATAATAAAGTCCAATTTATAGTCTTATGATTAGCACTTGTGGGTCCTGTTTAAGAAACCCTTGCCCTCTGCAGAGTAATTATGATATTTTATTGTATTATCTCCTAGAAGTTTTATTGTTTTAACTTTTATATTTAAGCTCCATTTTTTAAATAAGAATGTTCCCCAAATTTTACTTATTATTTATTTATTTTTCCCTTATTTAGGTATAACTGACAAATAAAACTTATATATATTTAAGGTATACAACATAATGTTTTATATATGTTTACATTATGACATAATTACCATAAGCTAACTAACATATCCATCAACTCACCTAGTTACCATTTTGTGTGTGAATATGTGGTGAGAACATTTAAGATCTACTCTTTTAGTAAATTTCAAGTATATATTGCAGTATATTAACTATAGTCACCTTGCTGTACATTAGATCTCCAGAACTTATTCATCCTGCCTAGCAAACTTTGCACACTTTAACCGAGATCTCCCCATTTCTCCCACTCCCTAGTACCTGGCAACCACTGCCCTACTAATCTGTTTCTAATTCAACATTTTTAGATCCCACATATAAGTGAGAGCATGCAGTTTTTGTCTTTCTGCATCTGGCTTATTTCACTTAACATAATGTCCTTCAGGTCCATCCCTTCTGTCACAAATGACAAGATGTTCTTCTTTTTTTAAGGCTGAATAATATTCCATTGCATATCTATACATCACGTTTTCTTTATCTATTTGTGTGTTGATGGACCCTTATATTGATTCCACATCTTTGCTATTGTTATAATGCTGCCATGAACATGGGAGTAGATATATTTCTTCAGAATACTGATTTCATTTCCTATTGGTATATATAAAGAAGTGGGATTATTGGATCATACAGTAGTTCTATATTTAATTTTTGGGAACATTTTATTTTTAATCCCTTTTTCTCTATATTCTTATTATCTTTTGTCTTTTGATAATAGCTCTTCTAAGATGTGTGAGGTAATATCACATTGTAGTTTTGATTTGAATTTTCCTGGTAATTAATGATTTGAACATTTTTTCATATACCTGTTGTTGGCCATGTCTTCTTTTGAGAAATATCCATTCAGATAATTTGCCCATTAAAAAATTAGATTGATTGTTTTCTTACTATTGAGTTATTTAATTTCCTTGTATCTTTTGGATAGTAACCCCTTATCAGATGTAGGGTTTGCAGTATTTTCTCGCATTCTGTATTGTCTCCTCACTTTGCTGATTGTTTCCTTTGCTGTACAGAAGCATGTATTCCATTGGTCTATTTTTGCATTGTTGCCTGTGCTTCTGGTGTCATATCTAAAAATTCATCACCCAGATCAATATAAAGAAGCTTTTCCCCTATGTTTTCTTCTAGTAGTTTTATAATCTCCGGTCTTACATTTAAATCTTTAATCAATTCTGAGCTGATTTACTTTTTTGGAGGCGGGCTTTCACTCTGTCACTGAGGCTAGAGTACAGTAGTATGATCATGGTTCATGGAAGCCTCAATTTCTTGGGCTAAAGGGATCCTCCCATCTTGACCTCTCGAGTTGCTGGGACTATAGGCACATGATATGATGTCCAGCTTATTTATTTATTTATTTATTGTCGATATTGGGTCTGTGTTGACCAGGCTGCTCTCAAACTCTTGAGCTCAAGCAATCCTCTCGCCTTGGCCTCCCAAAGTGCTGGGATTATAGGTGTGAGCTAATGTGCCTGGCCTGAGTTAATTTTTTTGGATATGGTGTGAGATAAGGGTCCAATTTTATTGAAGAGACTGTTTTTTCCTCATTGTTTGTTCTTGGCACCTTGTCAAAAAGTAATTAGCTATAAATATGTAAATTTATTTCTGTGCTCCCTATTCTGTTTCATTGATCTATATGTTTGTTTTTATGCCAGTACCATACTGTTTTGATTACTATAGCTTTGTAGTATATTTTGAAATCAAGTAGTGTGATGCCAGCTTTGTTCTTCTTGCTCAATATTGCTTTGGGTATTCAGAGTCTTTTGTGATTCCATATAAATTTTAGGATTTTTTTTTCTATTTCTCTGAAAAATGACATTGGAATTTTGATAGGGATTGTATTGCATCTATAGATTGCTTTGAGCAGTATGAACATTTTAACAATATTAATTTTCATTCATGAACATGAGATATCTTTGCATTTATCTGTGTCTGCTTCAATTCCTTTTATCAATGTTTTATGGTTTTCAATGTATAGATTTTTCATCTTCTTGATTAAATTTATTCCTAAGTATTTTATTTTTGATGCCATTACAAATGAAACTGTTTCTTCATGTCTTTTTTTGATAGCTTATTGTTAATGTATAGAAACACAACTGGTTTTTGTATGTTGATTTTTTTTATCCTGAAGCTTTACTGAATTCATTTATTCATTTTAACAGGTTTTGGTTGTGTCTTTAGGATTTTCTGCATATAAGATCATGTATTTAATCTGCAAACAGAGACAGTATTACTTCTTTCTTTCTTCTTTGTATGCCTTTTGTTTATTTTTTATTGCCTAATTGCTCTGACTAGAACTTCCAGTACTATGTTGAAAATAAGTGGTGAAATTGGGCATCCTTATATTATCCCTAATCTTAGAGAAAAAATATTCAGCTTTCCACTGCTGGGTATGATGTTAGCTGTGGGCTTGTTATATATGGCCTCTATTATATTGAGGCACATTCCTTCTATACCTGATATTTTGAGAGTTTTTTTTTTTTTTCATGAAAGGATGCTGAATGTTGTCAAATGCTTTTTCTGCATTTATTGAGAGGATCATATGATTTTTATTTTATATTCTGCTAACGTGGTGTATAACCTTTACCGATTTGCATATGTTGAACCATTCTTGCATCCCAGTAATAAATCTTACTTGATCATGGCGTATGATCCTCTTACATCATTGTTCAATTTGGTTCACTAGTATTTTGTTGAGGTTTTTTTGCAACTGTGTTCATTGGGATATTTGGTCTGTGCTATGGTTTAGATATGGTGTGTTTGGTCCCACCATGTCCCTTGCTGAAATTTGATCTCCAGTATTGGAGGTGGGAACTGGTGGGAAGTGTTTAGGTCATGAGGAGCAGATCCCTTGTTAGTGACTTGGTGCCCTTCTTGTGGGAGTGAGTGAGTTCTCACTCTTAGTTCCTGTGAGAACTGGTTGTTGAAAAGAACATGGCACTTCCTCCACTCCCTCTATCTTTCTTCCTCTTACTATGTGATTTGCACATGTGACTCTCCTTTACCTTCTGCCATGAGTGGAAGAAGCCTGAAGTTCTCAGCAGGAGCAGATGCTGCTGCAATGTTTCATGTACTGTCTGATGAACCATGAGCAAAATAAACCTCTTTTCTTTATAAATTATCCAGCCTCAGGTGTTCCTTTATAGCAGTTCAAAACAGACTAAGTCACCTACCTTTTCCATTTTCTAAAATAATTTGAGAAAGATTGGTATAAATTCCTCTTTAAATGTTTGGTAGAATTAACCAGTGAAGCCATTAGGTCTTAGGCTTTTCTTTGTTGGGAGGTTTTTTGATTACTTATTCAATCTTCTTTTGCATTATTGATCTCTTCAGATTTTCTATTTCCTCTCGATTCAACCTTGAAAGGTCGGATCAAATGGTAGTTCTAATTTTAGTTCTTTAAGCAATCTCCATACTCTTTTTCATAGTGATTGTACTAATTTACATACTCACCAGCAGTGTAAAAGTGTTCCCTTTTCACCCTGTCCACACCAACGTCTATTGTTTTTTGACTTTTTAATTATGGCTACTTTTGCAGGAGTAAGGCAGTATCTTGCTTGTGGTTTAAATTTTTATTTCCCTGATGATTAGTGATGTTGAGCATTTTTTCATATGTTTACCGGCCATTTGTATATTTTCTTTTGAGAAATGTCTATTTATGTCATGTGTCCACTTTTTTTTGATGAGATCATTTGTTTTTTTCTAGATTATTTGTTTGAGTTCCTTGTAGATTCTGGTTATTAGTCCACTGTCAGATGCATAGTTTGCAAATATTTGCCCCCATTATATGGGTTGTCTGTTTATGCTGACAATTATTTCTTTTGCTGTACAAAAGGTTTTTAGTTTGGTTAGATTCCATATATTTTTGTTTTGTTGCACTTGCTTTGGGGGTCTTACTCATGAATCCTTTGCCTAGGCAAATGTCCAGAAGAGTTTTTCCGATGTTATCTTCTAGATGTTTTATGGTTTCAGGTCTTAGATTTAAGTCTTTGACCAATCTTGAGTTGATTTTTGAATAAGGTGAAAGATATGGATCCAGTTTTACTCTTCTATCTGTGGCTAGCCAGTTTTCTCATCACCATTTGTTAAACAGAGTGTCCTTTCCCCCAGTTGATGTTTTTGTATGCTTTGTCAAAGATCAGTTGGTTGTAAGTATTTGGCTTTATTACTGGGTTCTCTATTCTGTTCCATTAGTCTATGTGCCTACTTTTATACCAGTACCATACTGTTTTGGTAACTATAGCTTTGTAGTATAATTTGAAGGCTGGTTAATGTGATGCCTCCAGATTTGTTTTTTCCTTTAGGATTGTTTTGGCTATTTGGGGTCCTTTTTTGTTCCACATTAATTTTAGGACTTTTTTTTTCTAATTTTGTGAAAAATGATATTGGTACTTTGAATAGGAATTACATTGGACCTGTAGATTGCTTTGGGCAGTAAGGTCATTTTAAAGATATTGTTTCTTGCAATTTATGAGCATTGGATGTGCTTCCATTTG
The DNA here is from genome assembly GCF_009764315.1 of Trachypithecus francoisi. Lineage (NCBI taxonomy): Eukaryota > Metazoa > Chordata > Mammalia > Primates > Cercopithecidae > Trachypithecus > Trachypithecus francoisi. The sequence goes on from NW_022681453.1 coordinate 5,531,608, forward strand.
TTTTGCTTTGGGCAGTAAGGTCATTTTAAAGATACTGTTTCTTTCAATTTATGAGCATTGGATGTGCTTCCATTTGTTTGTGTCATCTATGATTTCTTTCAGCAGTGTTTTGTAGTTCTCCTTGTAGAGTTTTTTCACCTCCTTGGTTAAGTATATTCCTAGGTATTTTATTTTATTTTCTGCAGCTCTTGTAAAAGGGATTGAACTCTTGATTCTCAGCTTGGCTGTTGTTGATATATGGTGGTGCTACTGATTTGTATACGCTGATTTTGTAACCTGAGATTTTATTGAATTCATTTATCAAATCTAGGAGTCTTTTGGATGAGTCTTTAGCGTTTTCTAGGTATATCATCATATCATCAGCCAACAGTGATAGTTTGATTTTCTATTTGCCAAATTGATGCCCTCTATTTCTTTCTCTTGCTTCATTGCTCTAGCTAGGACTTCCAGTACTATGTCAAATTGAAGTGGTGAAAGTGGGCATCCTTGTCTTGTTCCAGGTCCCAGGGCTAATGCTTTCAACATTTTGCCATTCAGTATGATGTTTGCTGTGTGTTTTTTATATATGACTTTTATTATTTTGAGGTGAGTTCCTTCTATGGATAATTTGTTGAGAGGTTTTATGATAAAGGGATGCTGGATTTTATCAAATGCTTTTTCTACATCTACTGAAATTATTATATGACTTTTGTCTTTATTTCTGTTTATGTGACATATCACATTTATTGACCTGAGTATGCTAAACCATCTATACATCCCTGGGATGAAGTCCACTTGATCATAGTGTATTATCTTTTTGATGTGGTGTTGGATTCAGTTAGGTAGTATTTTGTTGAAGAGTTTTGCATCTATGTTCATCAGGGATATCGATTGGTAGTTTTTTTTTTGTTGTTGTTGTTATGTCATTTCCTGGTTTTGTTATGAGGATGATGGTGGCTTCATAGAATGAGTTATGGAGGTTTCTTTTTTCTTGATCTTTTGGAATAGTTTTAGTAGGAAACTATTAATTCTTCTTTGTTATTAATTCTTCTTTGAATGTCTGGTAGAATTCAGCTGTGAATCTGGCCAGAGGCTCATCCCTGTAATCCCAGCACTTTGAGAGGCCAAGGCAGGTGAATTGCTTCAGGCCAGGAGTTCGAGACTGGCCTGGCCAACATGGTGAAACCCCATCTCTACTAAAAATACAAAACTTAGCTGAGTGTGGTGGCACATGCCTGTAATCTCAGCTTCTTGAGAGGCTGAGGCACAAGAATTGGTTGAACCAGGAAGGCAGAGTTTGCAGTGAGCAGAGATTATGCCACTGCACTACAGCCTGGGCAACAGAGTTAGACTCTGTCTCAAAACAAACAAACAAACAAACAAAACAAAACAAAAAAAGAATTCAATTGTGAATCTATCTTGCCCTGGGCTTTTATTATTATTATTATTATCAATGATGTAATCTCGATGCTCGTTATTAATCTGTTCAGATAATTCGTATTTCTTCCTGATTTAATCTAGGAGGATTGTATGTTTCCAGGAATTTATCCATTTCCTCTAGATTTTCTAGTCTGTGTGCATAAAGTTGTTCATAGTAGTCTTGAATGATCTTTTGTATTTCTGTGGTATTGATTGTAATAGCTCCAGTTTAATTTCTAATTGAGCTTATTTGAATCTTTTCTTTTCTTTAGTTGATTAATCTAGCTAGTGATTATCAACTTTGTTTCTCTTTTTAAAGAGCCAGATATTTGTTTCATTGATCTTTTGTATTTTTTGTTTCAATTTTATTTAGTTCTGCTCTGATCTTTGTTATTTTTTTTTTTCTGCTGCTAGCTTTGGGTTTAGTTTGTTCTTGTTTCTATAGTTCCTTGAGATGTGACATTAGATTGCCAGTTTATGATCTTTGAGACTTTTTGATGTAGACATTTACTGCTATAAACTTTCCTCTCAGCACTGCTTTTGTTGTATCCCAGAGGTTTTAATAACTTGTGTCACTATTATTCATTTCAAAGAATTTTTATATTTCCTTCTTGATTTCATTGTTTATCCCAAAAATCATTCAGGAGCAGATTGTTTAATTTCCATGTATTTGTATAGTTTTGAGGGTTCCTTTGGCAGTTGATTTTTAGTTTTATTCTACAGTGGTCTGAGAAGATACTTGATATAATTTAGATTTTTAAAAATTTATTTAGACTTGTTTTGTGACCTATCACATGGCCTGTCTTTGAGAATGTTCCATATACTGGTGAGAAGAATGTCTATTCTGTAGTTCTTGGATAGAATATACTGTAAATATGTGTTAGATCCACTTGTTCTAGATTATAGTTTAAGTCCTTTTTTTGTTGACTTTATGTCTCAATGATTTGTCTAGTGCAGTCAGTAGAGTGCTGAAGTCCCCCATTAACATTGTATTGCCGTCTATCTCATTTCCCAGGTCTAGTAGTAATTGTTTTATAAATCTGGGAGCTCCAGTGTTAGGTGCATATAAATTTAGGATTGTAATATCTTCTTGTTGGGTTGATCCTTTTATCGTTATATAGTGAACTTCTTTTTCTTTTTTCACTGTCGTTGCTTTAAAGTTTGTTTTATCTGATATAAGAATAGCTGCTCCTGTTTGCTTTTGATTTACATTTGCATGAAATATCTTTTTAAGCCTTTTACCTTGAATATATATGAATTCTCCCATGTTAGGTAGGTCTCTTGAAGACAGCAGATATTTGGCTTGTGATTTTTAAAAATCCATTCTGCCAATCTGTATTTTTTAAGTGGAGCATTTAAGCTATTTATGTTTAATGTTAATATTGAGATGTGAGGTATTGTTCAATTCATCATGCTAATTGATACCTAGATACTTTTTTCTTCATCGTGTTATTGTTTCATAGGCCCTGTGAATTTTATGCTTTCAAGTAGTTCTATTCTGGTGTACACTGAGCTTTCATTTCAAGATTTAGAACTCATTTTAGCATTTCTCGTAGGGCTAGAGTGGTAGCGACAAATTTCCTTAGCATTTGTTTGCCTGAAAATGACTTCATTATTCCTTCATTTATGAAATTCGTTTTGCTGGAAAAAAATTATTGGATGACAGTTATTCTGTTTAAGGAGGCTAAAGATAGAAGCCCAATCCTTTCTAGCTTGTAAGATTGAGAGGTCTGATGTTAGGTTTTCCTTTATAGGTTACCTGATACTTTTGTCTCACTGCTCTTAGAAATTTTTTTTTTTTTTTTTTTTTTGTGAAAAGCCACCTCTTTTCATCTGCAGGAATGTTGATGTTCCAAGTAGAAAGGAATAGCCTGATGACTACATGCCTTCATGATGTCCTCTTTGCCATGACTCTCCCAGGATTTCTTTGAACTTCTTGTATTTGGATATCTAGATCTCCAGCAAGGCCAGGGAAGTTTTCCTCAATTACTTCCTCAAATGAGTTTTCCAAACTTTTTGCTCTCTCTTCTCTCTCAGGAACACCAGTTATTCTTAGGTTTGGACATTTTATGAAATACCATATTTCTTGGACACTTTGTTCATTTCTTTTTGATTCTTTTTTCTTTATTTTTGTCTGATCAGGCTAATTTTTCTTGTGTTGTCTTTGAGCTCTGAAATCCATTCTTCTACCTGTTCTAGTTTTTTGTTAATATTTTCCACTGCATTTTGTAATTTCCTAAATGCATCTTTTATTTCTGGAGGTTTTGATTGATTTTCCTTTAAGATATCTATCTCTTTAGAAAAGTTTTTATTCATATCCTGAATTGTTTTTAAAATTTCTATTTGGTTTTCATCTTTCTCTGGTATCTCCTTGTGAGACTTAATAATCTTTCTTTCTTTCTTTCTTTCTTTCTCTTTCTTCTTTCTCCTTTCTTTTCTTTCTTCTTCTTCTTCTTCTTCTTCTTTCTTTCTTTCTTTCTTTCTTTCTCTTTCTTTTCTTTCTTTCTTTCCTTCCTTCCTTCCTTCCTTCTCTTTCTTTCTTTCTCCCTTTCTTTCTTTCTCTTTCTTTCTTTCCTCTCTTTCTTTCTTTCCTCTTTTTCTTTCCTCTTCCTCCTCCTTCTTCTCCTTCTTCTTTCAACTCATTCTCCTTCTCCTGCCCCTCTTACTTCCTACTCTCCCCCTCCCCTTCCTCCTCCTCCTTCTTCCACTTCTGCTTCTGCTTCTGCTGCTTCTCCTCCTCCTCCTCCTTCTCCTTCTCCTTTTCTTCTTCTTCTTCTTCTTCTTCTTCTTCTTCTTCTTCTTCTTCCTCTTCCTCTTCCTCTTCCTCTTCCTCTTCATGTAGAGATGAGTTCTCACTCTGTTGCCCAGGATAATCTTAAACTCCTGAGCTCAAGCAATCCTTCCACCTCAGCCTCCCAAAGTGCTAGGATTACAGGAGTGAGCCACTGCACCTGGTCAAACTTTTGAATTCTTTATCTGGTATTTCAAAGATTTCATCTTGGTTTGGATTCATTGCTGGAAACCTACTGTGTTTTTTTAGGGGTACTGTAGAATCTTGTTTTGTCATGTTATCAGAATTATTTTTCTGGTTTCTTTTTATTTGTGTAGACTATTTCTTATAATTATTCTTGAATTTATTTTTGATTTGACTTTTTTTTTTTTAATTTCTTTTTTCCCCTTTAAATATATTACTTTAATGTTTATGGCTTATTATAGCCTAATTCAGCTCTTGGTGCTTTCATGGGTGAAGACTCTATATGAGTTCTTGGTTATAGGCACTCTTTTTATAAAGCTTTCTCAGATACTGATTGTAGTAGCAATGTGCTTGGTGTGCGAGCAAGTCCACTTTCTCCTGTAAGGTTGGTATGGTAGAGGTGTCTCGAAGCTTATCTAACTCCCCTGTGGTATGCCCTTATTTTTTTTTTTATTTATTTCCCCCTCAGTATTTTATTTACTAAGTTGAATATTTCTGGCTCTGGGTCAGTAGGAGTGTTGCTGAGTAGAAACCAGTTCTCGCGGCCAGGCATGGTGGCTCAAGCCTGTAATCCCAGCACTTTGGCAGGCTGAGGTGGGCAGATCACCAGGTCAGGAGATCGAGACCATCCTGCCTAACATGGTGAAACGCTGTCTCTACTAAAAATACAAAAAAATTAGCCGGGCATGGTGGTGTGTGCCTGTAGTCCCAGCTGCTTGGGAGGCTGAGGCAGGAGAATGGCGTGAACCAAGGAGGCGGAGCTTGCAGTGAGCTGATATCATGCTACTGCACTCCAGCCTGGGCAACAGAGCAAGACTCCATCAAAAAAAAAAAAAATACCAGTTGTGTCTAAAGCAGGTAAATAAATGCAATACTGGATGGTAGGCAGAAGTTCCAGCCTTGACAGAGGTGACTGGGAGACCTCTCAGTAAAACATACTGAGATCATACCAGGGGAAGAGTGGGAGCCACCTCAGCTCTCCTGCCAGGCAAGCAGGAAAGTAATCCATCTCCCAGACATACTCTTGACCCAGTGTGCTGACTATTTAGATCAGAAAGCCACCTCTTTTCATCTGCAGGAATGTTGATGTTCCAAGTAGAAAGGAACTGTGACTCTACCTCTCATGTAAGCTTGAACCTGGAGAGTGCTCCTTCTGTGGGGATGCAGTCACCCTGAAGTGTTCCAGAAAGGCTGTCCATAGGTACACCCATGCCAAGCTCCTGTGGGAGAAGCCCCAGTTGTGTCTGCAGTGGTAGATGAGGGTAAAAGAAGTCCTATTTTCCAAGATCTTTCACAAGCACCAGAACTGTCTGACTGTTGGGGTAGAGCTGCAGACTTTCCCTGCTAAGTCCAGCACTGTAACTATGCCTCTGCTGAAAGAAACTTCCCAACAGCAGAAAGATCTTATGAAAGGTAGGGGTTATTTCGATCTTCTGCATATGGTTAGCCAGTGTTCTCAGCACTATTCATTGAATAGGGGATCCTTTTCCCATTAAAAATACACAATTTAAATGATTCAAAGAGAAATAAGAAATGGATGCCACTTAACTATGGGAAACTTTATATTTAAAAGCACAGGGAAAGTGCATTAAAGATGCCATATTCATTTATATTATTATTTGGTAGCATGTAAGAACATTAGATACATAAAAAGGGCTAATGGTTTTATCTTCTAATTATAGAACCAATGGTTAACCTATGGTAAATGAGCAAATGTTAAAAAGACAAAAAAGATACACATATCTAGAAAAAAATTATAATCTGATCACATTGAGTTAATACCTATTGGCATTGTGGTGTATGTCTTCTAATCTTCTTTGCATTGTGGTACAATATATATTAACCATAAAAGTAATAAAGCCAACATGTTTGGTCTCTGCTTCCCTGGGTTTATGCTTGACAAAGTATTTACAGCTTTCTTTCACCTTGTCAGATTTCCAATGAGGACATGGGAAACCACAGGCTTGTCCTCTCACACTGCTGCCTCACAGACCATCACTCTCCTTTTTTGAATGGCTCTGGCATTTGGGGTTGATTCTCTATATGGTAATCATCATAGTCAATGGTGACTTCTAATTCAGATAAATGTCCCTTTTCTTCATTTAGACTTGAAGGGAAAGGCTCCCCTGCACTATTCCCTCCTTTCCCCATAACTCCAACTACAGTGCTTTCCACATGACACATGCATTTTAAAAAAATAGACACTTTAAAAACGTTTGTTACATGAATAAATTAGTAAACATCAGAGATGAGGAAAAGAAAACTGATGAGCATTTGTTCTTCCTTTGTTGCATACCACAGCTTCTTTGGGAAATTTTGGCATCTCTCCTATAAATTGTTAAAGTCCTTACAGGCAGGTAGTGTAAGCCATCTTTGTGTGCATTTATCAAATATTTATTGAGCAAATGTTTATGTGTTAGATATTGTGATGAGGTAGAGGTAGGGTGAGAAGAAAGATACAAAGAGAATCTATGTAAATAAGACATGGTTTTGGCTTTAGAAGTTTAGAGATTAGTGGGGTTGGGGAAATGTAAGCATATCTTTCACACTGTCTAAGGGAAGGGAAGGGGCTAACATTTAGAGAGCATTTGCTATATAACCCTTTGCTAAGGTAGATATTTTTATGCCCACCTTAAAACTGAGGAAAGAGAGGCTTCAAGGAGTTTACTGAGGGTCGCTTAGATTGGGCTTTAAAGCTCTTTTAATTTGGAAATAATAGGGATTGCAAGAACATTTGCGGTGTGAGCACATGAGCACTGGTTTCCTCACCATTTAATTGTAGTCAATTGAAGAAAGAATAGGAATTAAACCCAAAATGTTTCTGTTTTCAGTCTGACTCTCAGACTAAAATTGATCTATTCTTGGCTATTGGATTTTTCCTTTAGGCAACGGTATTCTCCTATCTGGTCTGTGTTTTATTTCTTAACTTTGCCTTTAGGGACAGCTTCCCAGAAGAAGTGGCATTTGAATTGAGTTGGATAGTAATTATCCAGGTAGTCAAGGGCCTACAAGGCAAAGGAAGATATTCTGGGCCAATTAACAGAATATGTTGAGACCTGAAAGGTGTTTCTGAATCTCACATTCAAGGGAGTGCTGATAAAGATGGGAAGTGAGTCTTCCAAGGTTGTTAGAGTTAGATATGAAGCCTTTTAACAAAATCAATATACCCATCTGGTCGTAGGATTCAGTATGTGACCACTTGAGCAGGCTATGTCCTGCACAGGAACACCTGGCCAGTGGAGGCTAAACTCCCATTTGCTAGGTAGTAGACCCTGGCCTTGGGTGACTTTAGCCCAGAGGAAGTATAAACTTGTTTGTCTCATTCAACCAGAGTGGGTGCTTTTTCTAATTCATCAACTGAGTTGCCATTTTTTGTGATTCATTCTCCAGGAGGAGATGCTTATTCTTACTTCACACAGAGGCTCAGTTTCGTAGAACGCTACCTTGCCTGGTGGTGTTCAAAAATTCCTGTTCTCTCGGAAAGGAAAGCTTTTCTTACTGATCTCAGTATAAGAGTCCCTGAATAGAAAACAAGTAGAGAATCCAAGTAAATAACGTGTATAGTAAATACATTTTTCCCTCCCAGAAGGGAAATATCTATCGTTTTACCCATCTGGCTATTCCTCCTTCTCCTTCTTCTTCTTCTTCTTCCCCTAATGAAACTATTTGCTTAAAAAAATTTTGGCCTCTATTTTGCTCCCTCATCTGCAATGGAGACAATGCCAGCATCTACTTCATGGAGCTCATGAAGTTTCAATATAGTAATTCATATCAAGATATTTAGAATAATGTCTGCCAAATTAGATGTGCTCGAGAAGCATTAGTTTTCCTTCTCCTCCCTCCTTCTTCCTTCCCAGCTTCTCCTTGTACTTTTTCTTCTCTCCTTCCACTCTTTTTTTCTATGTGATCAAATGACTGTTTGCATCAATATGGTCTCGTTCTTTCTTGCCTGCTGGCTATCTCCTGCCCAAATCACTGTGAAATAAATTGGAGAGTCCTTATCACATTTACATAATGTTAAATAGCTTTAAAAGTATGACTACGTTGAGGATTAATAGCATTCTTTTTTCTGATATAGGTTTAATGTAATCACAAAGCCCTATTGACTGTTCTATCCATTTAAATGATTTTTATTAACATTATCAAGGAATAGTCTTTATCTTTAAACTCTGTTTTTATAATGAAGTATGCAAAAACCTCCAGGCACATTAAACTGTCATGAAGTCTTTCACTAATTAAATGAGTCAAGATGGTCTAATAGTAAGAACGTTTTTACAATTTTAAGTGAATAAGTCAGCGTCTATGAATTAATTTAAAATAAATGTATAATTCTTATGAAAGTCTTTCAGTTCATTTTATTATGTCCAGTTTTTTTTAAAGAAATGCACCTCCAAATCCACCAATTCCCAGGTTTTTGCTCATAAAGAGCTGAAAAATTGATGACTTAAAGTAACACATATTTTGAAAATTATACACAGAATGACTTAGAATGAATTATATAATTGTTTTTCCTGCCAGTGGATTTGTTTATTTCTTCATGTTGTTTTAAAAAGAGAGATGTAAAAATTATTTTGCATTTCCTAAGTACACTAGCTGCAAGATGGGGGCATTATAAATTCACCATTGCAAATTCCCAGACCCAGCTCTGCTAGCTGGTAGTTGAAAATTACATATAGGTACCATTATGCAACTAATGAGAATAGGTAGAATAAAAGTCAACATCTATTAAATACCTATTTACTACAGAGAGCTTTAAGATTTGCTTTAGTGGTAATGGGCTCTTGGTGCATAAGAGATTATAAAATAAATCATGTATTACTTGCTTATTCCATCCCTTTTATGCATTTTATTCTGTTAAAATTTTGAGGAAGAAATATGATTTTGTTTTCTTTGATTAATTTTCTTATTGGGAGTCTACTCATCATATAAAAGCATAGTAAGACTAATGTTTGCAAGAAATGGAATATTTGATTGTATAATAAATACTGGTAATGCTTACTCAGATATGTCATCAGGAAGATTATTTGATCACTTCTTTTTTTAAGGCTGAACAATACTTCACTGTATATACAATGCATTTGTTTTATCCATTTGTCTGTCCATGGACATTTAGGTTGTTTCTATATCTTGGCTATTGTGAATAATGTTGCAGTGAACATGGGAATGCAGGTATCTTCATAAGGTGATTTCATCTCCTTTGGGTATAGACCCGGAAGAGGGATTGCTAACTTGCCTCTTGCTACAACATGGATGGGCCTGGAGGACATTATGTTAAGTGAAATAAACCAGACACAGAAACAGAACTATTGCATAATCTCACTTATATGTGGTAACTAAAAGAGCTCAAGTACATAGAGATAGAGAATGAAATAGTGGTTAACATGAGCTGAGGGTAAGGGGAGGAAATGGTAAGATGTAGGTCAAGGACACAAACTAACAGATATGTAGGATGAACATAGTTAGAGATCTAATGTACAACATGAATAAAGTTAACAAATTGTAGTGTATTAAGGATTTTTGTTAAATAAGTATATTGTAAGTGCTCTTGTCACAAAAAAGTAACTATGTGAAATGATAGATACGTTAATCTGCCTCACCATGATAACCATTTTACTATCTATATGTACCCCATAACATCACGTTGTAAAGCTAAAATATACACAATAAAATTATTTTTGTTTTAAAAAAGAAGGTTATTAGGTACTCTTAAGTTAGTCTGGAAAAGGATAAAGTATTGCCTCTCAGGACTTTTGCAAACAAACACTGATTTTTACATAGTCTAGTTTAGAAATATATATTTTCTTTAGTTTGTTTTTCTGGAAGAAAAACAGATTTCACAGAAATGCTACATTTCTTATTTTTTTTAGATTCCTTGAGAATAAGGGAAAAGAGCAGATCATATTCCTATGTGGTCTGGAAAGAATTTGATTTTCCAGAATTTTAAACAATTCTGCCTGATGAGGGCTTCGGGAGTATAATGATCCCCCTTGTAGCAATTTTAGGCATACATCTATTACTCTTAAGTGATAACTGGTAACTCTTAAAATCAGCTTACCTAGAGGATAACTGGTACTGATTGATGGACTGTGGGGGCAACCAAGTTTCACTTATGAGAAGAATGGATATCATTATTCATTCCATTATGATTGCCCTCCCCCATTTTAAAATGAAATATCCAAATGAAAAGAGACAAGGATTATAAATAATTATGGTAGAAGGAGCCATCCATTACCTTCAGAATTTCCTGGTCTGGATGGGTTAACAGACTAGACAAACATAAATGACTCTATGTATTGAATAACACAATTGTTGTACCAGTTTTATGTTATAGTGGTTAAAGTACAAGTGATGAACTCAGACAGTCCAGGTTCAAAATCTTGTTCTGCCACGCTCTAACTATGTGGTTCTGGACAAGTGTTTAAGCTCTTTAAGCATCAATTTTCTCGTCTGTTTAATGAGGATAAGAGTACACATGCTAAATGTTTTTTGTTTGTTTTTGTGAGGATTAAATGAGCTAATACTCATGCAAAGTGCTTAGTACACAGTAAGCACTCAACTAATGTAAGTTATTTTGGCTAGATGTGTGCTCATGGATAACAGAGTCCTTAACTGATAAAGGGGCTGAGGGTAGAGCAGTGATCTCAGTCAGGTGGCATAGGTGAAGGAGCACATCCTGTAGAAGAGAAGAGAAAATTTGACCTTGTTTTTGAAGTGCCAGTGAATATTCATTGATGAAGAAAAGAGAAGGAATATCTCAGGCACTGAAGTTGGCATGCAACTAAAAACAGACATGCTTGTAAGACTAAATAAATCATGCTGATTATAGTTTGGAAATAGATTTACTTGGCCAGAGGTAGATTTGTACAGGAAAGCAAGAAAGGATGGAGTTGATTACATAAATGGCCAGATGTATGTTAGCTTACATTTAAAAAATCTATTTGGCAATAGGGAGCTTGTGTATCTTTAAACTAAAGAATGAGATTATAAAACAAATATTTGTCTAAGTGAATTCAGCAGCAGTTTCTGGGTTGGGTAGGGAGACAATGGCATCTATGGAGGGTGTTGATAATCCAGGTACTGCTGACATAGGTCCAGGAATTGGAAAGCAAGAGTGTAATCCCGAGAGGTAGTTTATATGCAGGGATGATACAGTTTGGTAATAGACTCAAGGTGGGAACTCAAATAGAGTAGTTGATAATAATACCTTAAGTTATTACCTTATCTGCTTACCTGTTATATAAATAGAACCTCCCATTTCACCACACAACATTTATGCTGGAAATGGAGGAAGAGACATACTTTGTGTAACAACTTCAGGGATTCTACAATGATGATATCAAAGTTCCAGATTTTGGTTGCTCCAAAGGAACCTTATTATTGAGGGACTGGAGGGAGATGAATTACTCTGCATGAGAAAATTACATATATGTGCATATATTTATTAAAATATATATTTTGCTCCTGATTAAGTTGTTCTAGGAGGGGGATGTGAGAAGGCAGAGGAGACAGAGAATAGCCAAAAACTTTAATGAATGGAGATGCCATATATTACATGTGAGTTTTTGTGTAATGCTGATATATATATATATATGTGTGTGTGTGTGTGTGTGTGTGTGTGTATAGTCTGTCTCAATTTACAATATATACATATTCAGTATTCCCAGACACTCAGACACCAATGTCATGCCACCAGGGGTGAGTGTTTTAATTTTTGTGTTTGTAAATTATGGAGGTCGATGTAGTGTGGAGGATAACTTAGGCTTGGGAAGAAAAGACGATCCTTAGATTGAACTAACTGAGCAGAGATGTGAGCTGTTCCATCTCTAGGAGAGGTGTTCATGATAATATAATTCTGGGAATCTGCAGAAATCTCTGGGATGACATGGACTTCCTCCAAGTCACTGGACGTGGTCTTCAGCTTCTTACTGTGATTTTCAGGGATGAACCAACAGGCTGAATTTTTGTAGGGATAAAGTTGTCTTTACATTCTTACTTTTGTATGGATAAGAGGTGCCTAAATATGTCTGCTGCTTTTAGTATTATATGCCCAAAGATCCCCTTCCAATCTCCTCTATGGCTAAGCTGCTCTCAATGGCTTCCTGATGCTGCTGCCCAGAAAGGAGCCTCAGAGGAGTTAATTTGCCAGCCAGGCTGGTTTGGCTTCTCTTAGCCTTTTCACAGACACTAAAACATCACACTGTGTGTGTCTGTGTCCTTCTGCCTTATTCTCAGGACGGAAAGTCTCCTTCTCCCACTCATTCGTCAATAAAGATGGTAGTTAGAGATGATCTTTTTACGGCAAAGTAACATTTAGAAATTTTACATACTTAATGTCTGCACCCAGAATTGCTGGGAAGAAAATCTGAGGCACTAGATATTTTCTGCAGATGCTCCTTTACTTATGATGGGGTCACTTTCTGATAAACCCATCCTAAGTGGCCAGTACTGAAAATTGAAACACACTAGACAAGGCTATAGTTCTGGCTGGCAAACTTGGGAAAGTTCTTTCACCTCTCGAAGCTTCTAACATTCAGCTGAAAGACAAGGATAACCAAGCCCACCTCATAAGGTCATTAAAAGTTTTAAAAGGGAGAACGAAGGCAAAACCCTCATCATACAGGGCTTGATGCTCAGCAGTAGGGGAAGGATGTAGGCCCTGACTCTGAGACAGTGGTGGCAGCTTCCAGATTCACCTGGGTGGTGCACTGGTTCAGGCGGAGCAACAGACTGTTATGGACTGAATTGTATCTTCAAAATTCATACATTTAATCTCTAATCCAATATGACTGGTGTCCTCATAAGAAAAGGAAATATGGACAGACAGAAAGACGCCAGAGACTTCCACACACACACAAAAAGGACGTGAAGACACAAGGAGAAGGTGGCCATCTGCAAGCAAAGGAGAGAAGTCTCAAGAGAAACCAAAGCTACCAACACTCTCATCTTAGAATTTCAGCCTCCAGAACTGTGAGAAAATAAATTTCTGTTGTTTTTTTAAAAAGAGAAAGCATTGTAAGTTGAATGTGTGTTTTTGACTTACAGTATTTTCAACTTATGATGGGTCTATTTGGATACAGCCCCATTGTATGACATAGCTCCATATATCTGTACACTGAGGAGCATACTGAAACTGTACCTTTTTCACACCATTATAAAGTTGAAAAATTGCTATCCACTTGGAGTCGTCTTTTGGTCTTTATCTCATGTGTGTTTTTTTTTTTTTTTTGGTTATAATGCAATTCTTAAATTAAATGTCGCAAGACACAAGCCCAAATAAATATATCACCTACTTTTTTTGCTATTATTATTATTATTATTATTATTATTATTATTTGAGACGGAGTCTTGCTCTGCCACCCAGGCTGGAGTGCAGTGGTCGGATCTCAGCTCACTGCAAGCTCCGCCTCCCGGGTTTACGCCATTCTCCTGCCTCAGCCTCCCGAGTAGCTGGGACTACAGGCGCCCGCCTCGTCTCCCGGCTAGTTTTTTGTATTTTTAAGTAGAGACAGGGTTTCACCGTATTAGCCAGGATGGTCTCGATCTCCTGACCTCATGATCCGCCCGTCTCGGCCTCCCAAAGTGCTGGGATTACAGGCTTGAACCACTGCGCCCGGCCTTTGCTATTATTATTATACTTAAATATTTTTTCCTGCTTTATAGCAGAATATTTTGCTGTTGAAATGAAATGAGAAAGGATGGACTTGATTAGATAAATGACCAGATGTATGTTAGCTTACATTAAAAAAAAATCTATTTGGCAACAGGGAGCTTTTGTGCCTTTAAACTAAAGAATGAAATTATAGAACAAATATTTGCGAAAGCGAAATGAGAGTTGTGGGTGGGAAGTTAGGTGAAAAGAAAATAGGGAGAACTGTGTAGGTATGTTGCTGGTGGCAGGATTAGGAGCAGATCCCTTGGGCTGGAATCGCTGCTCCTCCACTTTCTAACCGGTAACCTTAAATAAGTTAAACTCCCCACTTTTTAAACTCATGTAAAATGGAGTTCATAAAAGTTCCTACCTCACAGGTATAAGACAATTCATGTAAAACTCCTAGAATGGTCCTGGTTACCTAATGAGTGCTCGGTTAGCTATTTATTATGATGGTTATTATAGCATTATTATTTACAAGAAAAGTCAGTCTACTGAAAAAAGTCAATCTCATTATTTCATTGGTTTCATCTTGTTTTTGACTCAAAATGACACTTTTTTATTTGATTATTTATGATAGTCAATACATTTGTTTTCCTATGACTTCTGGCTCTGTTCAAATGCAAATTCATGTTTGAAAGCATAAACATTTGACACAAGTATAGATATTCCAAGAATGCGCCATTGAACTTTCAGACAGCACCAAAAAATAGAACCTCTAATTTCAGCATGATTGGAAAGAATGTAGTGTCCCCAAGTGGGACTACTGTGAAGGAGATAACATTCATTTGAAAATGTAGGTTCTGTTTGTTTGTTTGTTTGTTAATAACAAATTCATTCGTAATACTGTAATAGAAAAATGGCTTCCCAAATATGTTCACATCTTAATTCCCAGAACCTGTGAACTGTTAAATTACATGGCAAGGAGGAATTAAAGTTGCTAATCAGCTGATTTTGAGATGGGTAGATTATCCTGGATTATCTAGGTGGGCTTAATGTAATCGTAGGGTCCTTATAGGTTAAAGAAGGAAGGAGAGTCAGCATCAAAGTGGTGCAGTGTGTGAAGTTTATCCACCCATTTCTGGCTTTAAAGATGAGAGGGGGCCAGGAGCTAAATTTGTGGGCAGCCTCCAGAAGCTAGAATGGTAAGGAAACAGATTTTCCTCTGTCTAGAGCCTCCAGAAAGAACACAGCCCTGCTACCACCTTGACTTTAGCTCAATGAGATCCGTTTCAGACTTCTGACTTCTAGACTGTCAAATAATGAATCTGTGTTGTTTTAAGCCACCATGTTTTTGGTAATTTGTTATAGCAGCAATAGGAAACTAATACAATGTCTTACTTTGTCATGTTTCATGCCATGGGTTAAGTTTAAAATTATAGTTTTTTTTGTTTGTGTTTTTATTATTTTAGGATACTTGGAAGTAGGATAAAGATCACTTTCAGAAAGGAGTACACCAAAAAAATTACTACCCAAGATGTCAATGTCACTAAAGGAATATTCTCTGCTATTTAAGTGGAAAGTGATTTCCCTTTCCATTTCACCAGGTAGAGATTATTATACATTTTGAAGCACATGTTGGAGCTTGGAAGAAGAATGAAGGATAAATAAGGGTCTTGTTCTGTGGACAAAGCAAATCATGGAAGAGAACCTTACCTTGGGCAGAATGGCTGTGTTTGTGGAAAGTCTGAAGAGATTAAACTGATGAAACTTCTATTTATAGAACTATTCTGATTGTTTCTGTTTTCCCCAGGCTACTGGAGGTAAATACATATGCTATTCATTGCCGATATGTTTTATTTTTTCTGTCAAAATATATGTGATAGAGTATCTGCAACTTTTGCATATATTAAAACTACAAAGAGAACAAAGGGACAACTTAAAAAGATGATAGTGTGTAAGTTGGCATGAGCTGAGGAAGTTTATGTGCTAAAATGATTATATGGCAGCATAATTTTGTGGAAGGGGGCAAGAAATATATAGGACATGCAAGAGTGAAGCTCAAAACTAAAAGGCGCATATTCTCGAAATGGATCACAGGGAAGGATTCAAACAAGAGAATCTCAGTAGAACTATTACAGCCAAAAGAGACAAAGGAAATGAAGAGGCTAACTGAGCTAATGCTAACTGAAGGAATCAAAAGGAATAAGCATGCTCATTTATAATTTTATCATGGAAAAAGAAATACAAGTGGGAGAATGGCCCATCAATAAATGAGGAGGGAGGAGAAATCAATGTTAGTTGTAAAATGTCTGAGCTATTGAACTGCTGTTTTCAAATCTGAGCTATTGAACTGCTGTTTTCAAGTCAGCCTTTATAAAGAAATAGGGGTCTGGATAATTAGGAAGTAATTAAGGACCTACTGACTTTCAGGCACTATTGATAAATAAGTAAATAATTACTACTTGCACTAACAAAATATGTGAGTAGGTAGAAGAAATGCATTCTATATAAATTTCCATGTTTTGATGGTAATTATTGTACCACTTGTTTAACTAGCCAATGGGTGGGGGAAAAATAACCCACCTCCAAACATGCACAATTACATAGATGCAATGATTTGGCCAGAGGAAAAAGACCAAGGAATAAGCTTTGCAGGCTAAAATAAAAATAATCTGCTATCAGCTTATGTAAACAAATTAAATAACAAAACACACACAGCAAACAATGCTATAGTAAAATAATTTGGTCTGCAGTTACTAGGTGTGAGATTAGGAACTGTACGAGGCAAAGTATCTTTCTTAGTTGTCCAGTGAGCCTGGACCACCCAAAAGACTGATTTAATAATTTTTACAAGTGCTACGTAACTGGGAGATTTTCATCTCTCAGAACTAAAATTTTATGGAAAATTGTAAACTTTCCAGTTTGTGCTACATAATGTGGACCCAGGTATGAGCTGGGTATATAGTCTGAATTGGATAAACATGTCTCCTACACTTTTGAAACATGGATGAATTGATGTAAGAATGGAGTTTTCTTTCTTTTTTTTTGGTAATTCAGAGGTAGTACAGAATGGCAAAGAACAAAAGAGTTTCAGTCAGACAGACCTAGTTTAGAATCTTGCCTCAACCTCATGCAATGAGCACATGGGCAAATGCTTTAACCTTTTTGAGGGATGGTAATTATATTTACTACATATGGTTGTATGAAGATAAAGTGAAATTGTAGATATACAGTTCTTGGCACAAAGTAGATAATAAATAAAACTTATTATCATAATAATATGCTAAAGTTAAGTATAACATGTGATATAAACACTTACTCAAAAGCTAGAGAATCCAGAATCTATTTTTGTTTTAATTTTGAATGACATAGAACTTGTGAGATTAGTACTTGATAAATGGTATCTATTAATGGTATTTATTATTTAGCCCTGTTACCTTAGAAAAATTATAGTCTCATTTGCCACCTAAATGATGATTAACCTAATTTTTTGGTCAGCATTTTTGTATTCTGAGCATTATTGGAGCACATGGTTCCTGAAGGAATTTGAGTTTACGTGGAGAGGTAAAACTAATATACAGGAAACAACTGGAGGTAAAAGTGGGTCTAATTTACCACAAGTACTACAGGAGTTCAGAGAGCAGAGAGCGTATGGTACTGTAGTAACAGAAAGTATGGCAAGGACAAAGTGGTGCTTACTCTGGGCCTTGAGTATTATTTAAGATTTGTATGGATGCTGAAGAGGCTGGAATGCTTTTTGGGTGGGAAAGCAGCCTAAGCTGGTGTGAAAGTAGAAATGAATGCATCTAGTGATTGCATCTCTGAAACATGTGGCATGTGACCTGATATAAGATATGAGGATTGCATCAGAATATTTGAAACTGGGCCACTGGTCTACATATGAGGAGAGGTTAATAGATGTTGACTAGAAGGGAGTGTTAAAGTTGGGTAAATAACTGGAGGACAAAGCAGAAAGCTGCCGTCACTCGCAATAACTGCCTTTCTAAGGGTGTTGTGGTTTTAGATGAAATGAGATATTTGAATCCCTAAAGCAGTTGTCTTTTTGTGGGAGCTCTACAACCGTCCATAGAAATTTCACTTTTCTTGTCGGAGTCCTCCACTAGTCTATGAGTCTCTTGAGGTAGGAACCAAGCTTTGTTTATTTCCATATATGAGCACTTAACACAGTACCTGTCACATAATAACAAATGTGAAATATTTGTGGCATGAATGAAAGTTTCTGTATAGTTATAAACATGAAATAACATTTTATTTTTCTTGAGATGGAGTTGTGCTCTGTCACAGAGGCTGGAGTGCAATGGCACAATGTTGGCTCACTGCAACCTCTGCCTTTGAGGTTCAAGCGATTCTCCTGCCTCAGCCTGCCGAGTAGCTGGGACTACAGGTGCGTGCTACCATGCCTGGCTAATTTTTTGTATTTTTAGTAGAGATGAGATTTCACCGTGTTGGCCAGGTTGGTCTCGAACTCGTGACCTCAAACGATCTGCCTGCCTCGGCCTCCCAAAGTGCTGGGATTACAGGCATGAGCCACTGCGCCTGGCCAAAATAGCATTCACTCTTTGTGTTTTATTACATTTACTTTAGTTTTACATTTTATCTACTTCTAAAAGGTTTTACAGTGGCTTGCACATTGAAATAGAATACCTGCTAAGAAACAGGTCATATTTCAGAAAGAGAAACTTCCCCTCCTTTTAGGCACCAAGGCCAAACAGATTATGATATTCAGGGAAGACAATTTGGATTTGGTTTCTGGCAGCTGTAACATGAAGAGAATCACATGTGCTTTCCTTTTCTGATATGCAGTCTACAACATTTAAGTACAGAGAAAGAGTTTTCCCTGGAAACAAACTGGAGGAGGAAGTGATCACATGGGACCTTGTAATATTTCAATTAAACATTCCTATATAGGGAAGGAAGTTCAATTGGATTTGAGTGAGCATAAAATAGGCTCTAGAGAGAATTTGGCACTGAGACCAACCCCATTTCTTCTGGCTTTCCAGATGGTTCAGGGATGAAATTTACCCCATTGTTGTTGTTGTTGTTCTTAAATTTTGGAAGTGCTGTGCATCTGGAAAAAATAACCAGGAATTCAATTGTTTAAGAAGTAAAGATATTTAGGTACAAATAAAGAATGGGGCTCACTTAAATGATTTTGCTTTGAAACATGGTAACATGGTAAATAACCTAGAGAATAGCATTAAACACTTTGCAGAACCGTGGGTCATAAATCTGTAACAACACTTTGATTAATTTGGAATCTTCATGAGCAGAGATGAAGAAAATAGTCCTTGAATTGATTTCCACATTATGCTGATTTTGTGATCATCTGTGTACCAAGAGACCACCCAATTTATCTCTGTTGTAACTAACACCAGATTTTGTCTTGGGTTTGAAATCTCTGGCTATGACATGCAACATATTTAAAAAATCTGTTTGATTGATAGTTTAATCATTGTTGCCCATTACATCAGCAGCCAGGCCTAGTATTCCAAGTTTGAAGGATTGTTGTGCCTCTGTCCCTGTGTCACATAAAGTACTTGTGGCTTGACAATGGTAGATCTGATTGCAGCTTTACAGAATTCAGACATAGTTGAAAGTTTAAATGTTACATTTATGTTTTAGATAGCACATGATTTCTATTCCTCCTGTTATAAAATAAAATCAACTTTCCAGTTGTTTTCATCATGTGCTCTTGTGTCTTCTGTCTTCCATATTTATATGTGTATAAAAATTTTATACTTTTGAAAAACTATTGGGAAAAGCCAGTTGCCACTTGCTGTTTTTGACCTAAGTAGGCAAACATATAACCAAGTTTTCATATGGTGTAGTTTTAAGTTCTTCCTGTTGGTCAGTGTCATTATTCTAGGGTTTCCATGTGATTTAACAATCAGGTAAGTCAGCATGGCCTTAGAGGCTGAAAGAAATTCAACCAGGCCTAAAATTGCCTATATCTAAGTATAACATTTAATTGAACTTGGCATTGGCATTCCTCTGCTGATGGTATACTCTGTTGCCCAGACACAATTAAGTAGGTAAAATCTGTCTGCAGGGATTCTGCTTCATAGGTCTTCTCTATGATTTCTCTACTTGTTTAACGACATTTTTAGGTTTTCATATGGTTAGCTTTGTGTCCCCACCCAAATCTCATCTTGAATTGTAATCCACAGAATCCCCATGTGTCAAGGGAGAGACCAGGTGGATGTAATTGAATCATGTCAACGGTTTCCCCCATGCTATTCTCGTGATAGCGAGTGAGTTCGCACGAGATCTGACAGTTTTATAAGGGGCTCTTCCCTGCTTTGCTTAGCACTTCTCCTTCTTCCTGCCTTGTCAAGAAAGTACCTTGCATCCTCTTTGTCTTCTGCCATGATTGTCAGTTTCCTGAGGCCTCCCCAGCAATGCTGAACTGTTAGTCAATTAAAGCTCTTTCCTTTATAAATCACCTAGTTTTAGGCAGTTCTTTATAGCAGTATATAAAAGACTAATATAGTAAATTGGTACCACAGAGAATAGGGTGCTGCTATAAAGATACCTGAAAATGTGGAAGTGGCTTTGGAACTGGGTAACAGGCAAAGGTTGGAACAGTTTGGAGGGGTCAGAATAAAACAGGAAGATGTGGGAAAGTTTAGAGCATCCTAGAGACTTGTTGAATGGTTTTGACCAAAATGATGATAGTGATATGGACAATGAAATCCAGGCTGGGGTGGTCTTGGATGGAGATGAGGAACTTGTTGGGAACTGGAGCAAAGGTGACTCTTGCTATGCTTTAACAAAGAGACTTGTGGCATTTTGCCCCTGCCCTAGAGATCTGTGGAACTTTGAACTTGAGAGAGATGACTTAGGGTATCTGGTGGAAAAAATTTCTAAGCAGCAAAGTGTTCAAGAAGTAACTTGGGTGCTCTTAAAAGCATTCAGTTTTATGTATTCACAAACAGATGATTTGGAGTTGGAACTTATGTTTAAAAGGGAAGTAGAGCAGAAAAATTTAGAATATTTGCAGCCTGACAATGTGACAGAAAAGAAAAACCAATTTTCTGAGAAATTCAAGCCTACTGCAGAAACTTGCGTAAGTAACAAGGAGCCAAATGTTTATCACCAAGACAATGAGGAAAATGTCTCCAGGGCATGTCAGAGGTCTTCACAGCAGTCCCTCTCAGAGGCCTAGGAGAAGGCTGGGCCCAGAGCCCCACTGCTCCATTCAAGAACAGCCTCAGGACTTGGTGCCCTGCATCCTAGCCGTTCCAAAAATGGGCCATGGTACAGCTAGGTCCATTGCTTCAGAGGGTGCAAACCCGAAGCCTTGGCAGCTTACATGTGGTGTTGGGCTTGTGGGGCACACAGACATCAAGAATAGAGGTCTGGGAACCCCTGTCTAGATTTCAGAGGATATATGGAAATACCTGAATGTCCATGCAGAAGTTTGCTGCAGTGGTGGAGCCCTAATGGAGAACCTCTGCTAGAGCAGTGTAGAAGGGAAATGTGGGGTGGGAGCCCCCACACAGAGTCCCCGTTGGGACACTGCTGAGTGGAGCTGTGAGAAGAGGACCACCATCTCCAGACCCCAGAATGGTACATCCACCAACAGCTTGCACTGTGCACCTGGAAAAGCCACAGACACTCAAATCCAGCTTGTGAAAGCAGCCAGAAGGAGGGCTGTACCCTGCAAAGCCACAGGGGTGGAGCTACCCAAGGCCATGGGAACTCACCTTTTGCATCAGTGTAATCTGGAAGTGAGACATGGACTCAAAGGAGATCATTTTGGAGCTTTAAGATTCGACTGCCTGGCTGGATTTCAGACTTGCATGGGGCCTGTAGACCATTTTTTTTGGCCAATATCTTCCATTTGTAATGGGTGTCTTTACCTAATACCTGTGCCCCTATTGTATCTAGGAAGTAACTAACTTGCTTTTGATTTTTAGGCTCATAGGTGGAAGAGATTTGCCTTGTCTCAGATGAGACTTTGGATTTGGACTTTTCATTAATGCTGGAATGAATTTGAATTAAGACTTTGGGGGACTGTTGGGAAGGCATGATTTGTTTTGAAATGGGAAAGGGACATGAGATTTGGGAGGGGCCAGGGCAGAATGATATGGTTAGGCTTTGTGTCCCCACCCAAATCTCATATTGAATTATAATCTCCACATGTCAAGGGAGAGACAAGGTGAGGTAATTGAATCATAGAGGCAGTTTATTCCATGCTGTTCTCATGATAGTGAGTGAGTTCTTACAAGATCGGGTGGTTTTATAAGGGGCTCTTCCCCCCTTCACTGAGTATTTCTCCTTCCTGCCATCTTGTGAAGAAGGTACTTTACTTCCCCTTCACCTTCTGCCATGATTGTAAATTTCCTGAGGCTTCCTTAATCATGCTGAACTGTGAGTAATTAAACCTCTTTCCTTTATAAATTACTCAGTCTTGTGTATGCCTTTATTAGCAGCATGAGAACAAACTAATACACTTTTAAATTTTATTGAGACTTGATTTATGTCCCAGAGATTATGGGCTCAGTTTGTAAATGTTTTGTGTGAACTTGAAAGTAATTCTGTTGGTGTTGGTCTGTAATTTTCAATTGTGTCAATTGGTGGATAGTCTGTAATTTTCAATTATGTCAATTGGTTGATAGTCTGTGTCAAGCCTTTAATATCCTAATTTTCTGTCCATATATTCTATCAGTTATTGAGAGAGAAGGTTGAAATCTCTGCCTATGTGGATTGTGACTTGTCTAGTTCTCCTTGTGGTTTTATCAGTTTTTGTTTCATACATTTCGGAGTTGGTCATTAGGTACATATGCATTTATAATTGTTATATCCACTTACTGAATTGACCCTCTTATCAGTAGAAAATGACCCTGCTTATTACTGTTAGTATTGTTTGGTCTAAAAAGCAAGAATATCTACTATGTCTAATGTTAATATAGCCACTTCAATTTTCTTTTAATCAGTATTAGCACACTATATCCCCAATTCTTTTAGTTTTAACATGTTTGTGACTTTATATTTGACTCTTGATATTTAAACCAGTCTGACAATTGCTGGCTCTTAATTGAAGCATTTAGGCCATTTATGTTTAGTGTGATTATTATTCTAGCTGGTTTTAAATTTACCACCTTGCCTTCTTTCTATTTTCTCACCTTTTCTTTCTTCTCTTTTATTGTCTTTACCACCATTTGGATTGAATATTATGACTCCATTTTATCTCCTTTGTTATTCTTTTAGCTATAACTCTTTGTTAATTTAGTGATTGATTTAGGGTTTATAGAGATAAATTAGAGATGCCACACCTCTCATATTGAGTGCCAGACCTTGCTTATAGTACAAAAACCTTTTAAAAGTATACTTCCACTTCTTCATTCCTAGACTTTGTGCTATTTATGTCTTACATTTTATTTCTACATACATTATAAACCTAACAATGCATCAGTTTCATTTTTTACTTTAAGCAGTCAATTATCTTTAAAGAGGCTTAGAAGCAAGAAAAAATTATTGTATGTTAACCTCTATATATCTGGTGCTCTCTTTTCTTTGTGTAGATCTATATTTCCATCTGGTATTATTATCTTGCATAAGTTTTTATATATCTGAAAAAGTCTTTATTTTTTTAAAAAAGTTATTTTTACTGTGTATAGAATTCTAGACTGATATTTAAAAAGTACATTGAAGATATTATTACTTTCTTTTTTTTATTATTATACTTTAAGTTCTAGGGTACATGTGCATAACGTGCAGGTTTGTTACATATGTATACTTGTGCCATGTTGGTGTGCTGCACCCATCAACTCGTCAGCACCCATCAATTCATCATTTATATCAGGTATAACTCCCAATGCAATCCCTCCCCCCTCCCTCCTCCCCATGATAGGCCCCGATGTGTGATGTTCCCCTTCCCGAGTCCAAGTGATGTCATTGTTCAGTTCCCACCTATGAGTGAGAACATGCGGTGTTTGGTTTTCTGTTCTTGTGATAGTTTGCTAAGAATGATGGTTTCCAGCTGCATCCATGTCCCTATAAAGGACGCAAACTCATCCTTTTTTATGGCTGCATAATATTCCATGGTGTATATGTGCCACATTTTCTTAATCCAGTCTGTCACTGATGGACATTTGGGTTGATTCCAAGTCTTTGCTATTGTGAATAGTGCCGCAATAAACATACGTGTGCATGTGTCTTTATAGCAGCATGATTTATAATCTTTGGGTATATACCCAGTAGTGGGATGGCTGGGTCATATGGTACATCTAGTTCTAGATCCTTGAGGAATCGCCATACTGTTTTCCATAATGGTTGAACTAGTTTACAATCCCACCAACAGTGTAAAAGCGTTCCTATTTCTCCACATCCTCTCCAGCACCTGTTGTTTCCTGACTTTTTAATGATTGCCATTCTAACTGGTGTGAGATGGTATCTCATTGTGGTTTTGATTTGCATTTCTCTGATAGCGAGTGATGATGAGCATTTTTTCATGTGTCTGTTGGCTGTATGAATGTCTTCTTTTGAGAAATGTCTATTCATATCCTTTGCCCACTTCTTGATGGGGTTGTTTGTTTTTTTCTTGTAAATTTGTTTGAGTTCCTTGTAGATTCTGGATATTAGCCCTTTGTCAGATGAGTAGATTGCAAAAATTTTCTCCCATTCTGTAGGTTGCCTGTTCACTCTGATGGTAGTTTCTTTTGCTGTGCAGAAGCTCTTTAGTTTAATTAGATCCCATTTGTCAATTTTGGCTTTTGTTGCCGTTGCTTTTGGTGTTTTAGACATGAAGTCCTTGCCCATGCCTATGTCCTGAATGGTACTACCTAGATTTTCTTCTAGGGTTTTTATGGTATTAGGTCTAACATTTAAGTCTCTAATCCATCTTGAATTAATTTTCGTATAAGGAGTAAGGAAAGGATCCAGTTTCAGCTTTCTACTTATGGCTAGCCAATTTTCCCAGCACCATTTATTAAATAGAGAATCCTTTCCCCATTTCTTGTTTGTCTCAGGTTTGTCAAAGATCAGATGGCTGTAGATGTGTGGTATTATTTCTGAGGCCTCTTTTCTGTTCCATTGGTCTATATCTCTGTTTTGGTACCAGTACCATGCTGTTTTGGTTACTGTAGCCTTGTAGTATAGTTTGAAGTCAGGTAGCGTGATGCCTCCAGCTTTGTTCTTTTGACTTAGGATTGTCTTGGCAATGCGGGCTCTTTTTTGGTTCCATATGAACTTTAAAGCCGTTTTTTCCAATTCTGTGAAGAAAGTCATTGGTAGCTTGATGGGGATGGCATTGAATCTATAAATCACCTTGGGCAGTATGGCCATTTTCACGATATTGATTCTTCCTATCCATGAGCATGGTATGTTCTTCCATTTGTTAGTGTCCTCTTTTATTTCACTGAGCAGTGGTTTGTAGTTCTCCTTGAAGAGGTCCTTGACATCCCTTGTAAGTTGGATTCCTAGGTATTTTATTCTCTTTGAAGCAATTGTGAATGGAATTTCATTCATGATTTGGCTCTCTGTTTGTCTGTTACTGGTGTATAAGAATGCTTGTGATTTTTGCACATTAATTTTGTATCCTGAGATTTGCTGAAGTTGCTTATCAGCTTAAGGAGATTCTGGGCTGAGACAATGGGGTTTTCTAAATATACAATCATGTCATCTGCAAACAGGGACAATTTGACTTCTTCTTTTCCTAACTGGATACCCTTGATTTCTTTCTCTTGCCTGATTGCCCTAGCCAGAACTTCCAACACTATGTTGAATAGGAGTGGTGAGAGAGGTCATCCCTGTCTTGTGCCAGTTTTCAAAGGGAATTTTTCCAGTTTTTGCCCATTCAGTATGATATTGGCTGTGGGTTTGTCATAAATAGCTCTTATTATTTTGAGGTACGTTCCATCAATACCGAATTTATTGAGCGTTTTTAGCATGAAGGGCTGTTGAATTTTGTCAAAAGCCTTTTCTGCATCTATTGAGATAATCATGTGGTTCTTGTCTTTGGTTCTGTTTATATGCTGGATTACGTTTATTGATTTGCGAATGTTGAACCAGCCTTGCATCCCAGGGATGAAGCCCACTTGATCATGGTGGATAAGCTTTTTGATGTGCTGCTGAATCCGGTTTGCCAGTATTTTATTGAGGATTTTTGCATCGATGTTCATCAGGGATATTGGTCTAAAATTCTCTTTCTTTGTTGTGTCTCTGCCAGGCTTTGGTATCAGGATGATGTTGGCCTCATAAAATGAGTTAGGGAGGATTCCCTCTTTTTCTATTGATTGGAATAGTTTCAGAAGGAATGGTACCAGCTCCTCCTTGTACCTCTGGTAGAATTCAGCTGTGAATCCATCTGGTCCTGGACTTTTTTTGGTGGTAGGCTATTAATTATTGCCTCAATTTCAGAGCCTGCTATTGGTCTATTCAGGGATTCAACTTCTTCCTGGTTTAGTCTTGGAAGAGTGTAAGTGTCCAGGAAATTATCCATTTCTTCTAGATTTTCTAGTTGATTTGCGTATTCTCTGATGGTAGTTTGTATTTCTGTGAGGTCCGTGGTGATATCCCCTTTATCATTTTTTATTGCGTCTATTTGATTCTTCTCTCTTTTCTTCTTTATTAGTCTTGCTAGCGGTCTGTCAATTTTGTTGATTTTTTTCAAAAACAACTCCTGGATTCATTGATTTTTTGGAGGTTTTTTTGTATCTCTATCTCCTTCAGTTCTGCTCTGATCTTAGTTATTTCTTGCCTTCTGCTAGCTTTTGAATGTGTTTGCTCTTACTTCTCTAGTTCTTTTAATTGTGATGTTAGAGTGTCCATTTTAGATCTTTCCAGCTTTCTCTTGTGGGCATTTAGTGCTATAAATTTCCCTCTACACACTGCTTTAAATGTGTCCCAGAGATTCTGGTATGTTGTATCTTTGTTCTCGTTGGTTTCAAAGAACATCTTTATTTCTGCCTTCATTTCGTTATGTACCCAGTAGTCATTCAGGAGCAGGTTGTTCAGTTTCCATGTAGTTGAGCGGTTTTGATTGAGTTTCTTAGTCCTGAGTTCTAGTTTGATTGCACTGTGGTCTGAGAGACAGTTTGTTATAATTTCTGTTCTTTTACATTTGCTGAGGAGTGCTTTACTTCCAATTATGTGGTCAATTTTGGAATAAGTGTGATGTGGTGCTGAGAAGAATGTATATTCTGTTGATTTGGGGGTGGAGAGTTCTATAGATGTCTATTAGGTCCGCTTGGTGCAGAGATGAGTTCAATTCCTGGATATCCTTGTTAACTTTCTGTCTCGTTAATCTGTCTAATGTTGACAGTGGAGTGCTGAAGTCTCCCATTATTATTGTATGGGAGTCTAAGTCTCTTTGTAAGTCTCTAAGGACTTGCTTTATGAATCTGGGTGCTCCTGTATTGGGTGCATATATATTTAGGAGAGTTAGCTCTTCCTGTTGAATTGATCCCTTTACCATTATGTAATGGCCTTCTTTGTCTCTTTTGATCTTTGATGGTTTAAAGTCTATTTTATCAGAGACTAGGATTGGAACCCCTGCTTTTTTTTGTTCTCCATTTGCTTGGTAGATCTTCCTCCATCCCTTTATTTTGAGCCTATGTATTTCTCTGCGTGTGAGATGGGTCTCCTGAATACAGCAGACTGATGGGTCTTGACTCTTTATCCAGTTTGCCAGTCTGTGTCCTTTAATTGGAGCATTTAATCCATTAACATTTAAGGTTAATATTGTTATGGGTGAACTTGATCCTGCCATTATGATATTAACTGGTTATTTTGCTCATTAGTTGATGCAGTTTCTTCCTAGCCTCGATGGTCTTTACATTTTGGCATGTTTTTGCAACGGCTGGTACCTGTTGTTCCTTTCCATGTTTAGGGCTTCCTTCAGGGTCTCTTGTAAGGCAGGCCTGGTGGTGACAAAATCTCTAAGCATTTGCTTATCTGTAAAGGATTTTATTTCTCCTTCACTTATGAAACTTAGTTTGGCTGGATATGAAATTCTGGGTTGAAAATTATTTTCTTTCAGAATGTTGAATATTGGCCCCCACTCTCTTCTGGCTTGTAGAGTTTCTGCCGAGAGGTCTGCTGTTAGTCTGATGGGCTTCCCTTTGTGGGTAACCCGACCTTTCTCTCTGGCTGCCCTTAAGATTTTTTCTTTCAATTTCAACTTTGGTGAATCTGGCAATTATGTGTCTTGGAGTTGCTTTTCTCGAGGAGTATCTTTGTGGTGTTCTCTGTATTTCCTGAATTTGAATGTTGGCCTGCCCTACTAGGTTGGGGAAGTTCTCCTGGATGATATCCTGAAGAGTGTTTTCCAACTTGGTTCCCTTTTCCCCCTCACTTTCAGGCACCCCAATCAGACGTAGATTTGGTCTTTTTACATAATCCCATACTTCTTGCAGGCTTTGTTCATTTCTTTTTCTTCTTTTTTCTTTTGGTTTCTCTTCTCGCTTCATTTCATTCATTTGATCCTCAATCGCTGATACTCTTTCTTCCAGTTGATCGAGTCAGTTACTGAAGCTTGTGGATTTGTCACGTATTTCTCGTGTCATGGTTTTCATCTCTGTCATTTCGTTTATGACCTTCTCTGCATTAATTATTCTAGCTATCAATTCTTCCACTCTGTTTTCAAGATTTTTAGTTTCTTTGCACTGGGTACGTAATTCCTCCTTTAGCTGTGAGAAGTTTGATGGACTGAAGCCTTCTTCTCTCATCTTGTCAAAGTCATTCTCTGACCAACTTTGATCCGTTGCTGGCGATGAGCTGCGCTCCTTTGCAGGGGGAGATGCGCTCTTATTTTTTGAATTTGCAGCTTTTCTGCCCTGCTTCTTCCCCATCTTTGTGGTTTTATCTGCCTCTGGTCTTTGATGATGGTGACGTACTGATGGGGTTTTGGTATAGGTGTTCTTCCTGTTTGGTAGTTTTCCTTCTAATAGTCAGGACCCTCAGCTGTAGGTCTGTTGGAGATTGCTTCAGGTCCACTCCAGACTCTGTTTGTCTGGGTATCAGTAGCAGAGGTTGCAGAAGATAGAATATTGCTGAACAGCGAGTGTACCTGTCTGATTCTTACTTTGGAAGCTTCCTCTCAGGGGTGTACTCCACCCTGTGAGGTGTAGGGTGTCAGGCTGCCCCTAGTGGGGGATGTCTCCCAGTTAGGCTGCTCAGGGGTCAGGGACCCACTTGAGCAGGCAGTGTGTCCGTTCTCAGATCTCAACCTCTGTGTTGGGAGATCCACTGCTCTCTTCAAAGCTGTCAGACAGAGTCGTTCGTGTCTGCACAGGCCTCTGCTGCTTCCCCTGTTATTGTTTAGCTGTGCCCTGTCCCTAGAGGTGGAGTCTACAGAGACAGGCAGGTTTCCTTGAGCTGCTGTGAGCTCCACCCTGTTCGAGCTTCCCAGAGGCTTTGTTTACCTACTTAAGCCTCAGCAATGGCGGGCGCCCCTTCCCCAGTCTCGCTGCTGCCTTGTGGTTAGATTGCAGGCTGCTGTGCTAGCAATGAGGGAGGCTCCGTGGCCGTGGGACCCTCCCGGCCAGGTGTGGGTATAATCTGCTGGTGTGCCCGTTTGCTTAAAGCGCAGTATTGGGGTGGGAATTACCCGATTTTCCGGGTGTTGTGTGTCTCAGTTCCCCTGGCTAGGAAAAGGGATTCCCTTCCCCCTTGCACTTCCCAGGTGAGGCAATGCCTCGCCCTGCTTCAGCTCTCGCTGGTCAGGCTGCAGCAGCTGACCAGCACCAATTGTCTGGCACTCCCCAATGAGATGACCCCAGTACCTCAGTTGAAAATGCAGAAATCACCGGTCTTCTGTGTCGCTCGCACCGGGAGTTGGAGACTGGAGCTGTTCCTGTTCGGCCATCTTGCTCCGCCCTGATATTATTACTTCCATTGTCTTTGGTTTATGTTATTTTCAACATGAAATTTGCTGTCTTCCTTATCTTTGTTCCTGTGTACATGCCTTTTCTTTTTCTGACAGCTTTAAAATGTTTATTCTTTAATAGTGATTTAAAGTACTTTAATTAGAATGTGCCTTGGTATAGGCTTTTTCAATTTTCTTGTGCTTATGGTTTGTTGAGCTGCTTTTCAATTACAGATTGTCCCTGACTTAATATTGGTTTGACTTGTAATTTTTTGACTTTACAATGGGTTTGTCCAGGTATTAAGTGGATTTTCAACGTGGAGTATTTTTGGCTTATGATGGGTTTACCATGACATAATCCCATTGTAAGTCGAGGAGCATCTATATTTGGAAGGTTTATGGATTTCATCAGATTTGAAAAAAATTTTAGTCATTAGTTTTTTAGATATTTTTCTGTCTCACTCTCTTTCCTGTTTTTGGTGACTTCAACTGCATGTATATTGGCCACTTAAAGTTGCACTGCAGCTCAGTGAGGTTCTGTTCTTTTTTATTTTTATTTTTTGCAGCCTTGATTTTCTCTCTGAATTTTATATTGAAAAATTTCTACTACTGTGCCTTCAAGTTCACTAACCTTTTTTTCTGCAATGTCTAATATGTGTTACTCCATTCCAGTATTTTCTGTTCATGCCTTGTAGTGTTGATCTCTAGAATTTTGACTTCGGCCTTTAAAACTCTTCCACATTTCACTTTAGTATGTCCAATCTTTCTTCTAGCTTCTTGAATAGATGTACTACAGTGATAACTTTTAATATCTTTGCCTACTAATTGTATCATCTGTGTCATTTCTGGTCAGTTTCAATTGTTTGATTTTTTTTTTTTTTTTCTGGCCGCAGTTGTTCTTTGAGTAATGCTGCTGCTCTACTGACCAAATCAGACTCTGGCTCAGATGTCAGTTCACCCTGCCCTGTGGGACTCAGTGATTTGGAACTGACCATCCATTTTGGGGCCAGCCCTCCAGCTGGGTGGTCCTTCCAACCAGGTTTCTCACAATCCTGACTTATTTCCCTTTCCTCGGCTTGGTGACTCCTTTTCTGAATCCAGGATGCCTGGTGACCAAGACTGCACTGGTTATGTCCATTAGTGAAAGTAATTTTTTTTTCCTTTGGCAAACTAATCCAATTCATTTATTTTTCACAAATAAAATATTATTTTTCCAGATTATAAATATATTATGTCCTCATAGAGACAACTTGAAAATGTTAAAAATGTGTTTATAATAAAATTAAATTTCCCATAACTCCAGCTACTACTAATTTTTTTGTACTTCTCTCTGTTTTACATAGTTTATCTTATAGTGCACACACATTTTAAATTCTGTTTTTAGTTTTTTTCCTGTATTACTAAAAAATTTTAAGGATTAATGCTATTTCATCATATAGGCATGACATAATTTATGTAACTACCTATAATAGGACATTTTTAGCTTGTTTCCATTTTTTTGCTATTGTGTCACTCTGCATAATTTCTTCCTGAATTTGGGATTTATTTTTTAGGATAAACTCACAGAAATGGAATGAACATTTTCAGGCACTTGCAACATAAGGCCAGATTGCTTTCCAAAATGGTTGTAGCAATGTATATTTAACCTGAATCAGCATTTGATACAACTTCAGCAGGTAAATGTTTGAAAACTTTACAGTTTGTTTGCTAAATCAAAATGAGATAATATTTAATAAATTTGATATTTACTTTGAATTAAATAGTTGGTTGAGAATATTTTCTAGGTAGCTGTCTAACTGTAGCAAAAAGCTTTTCTTGTATGTCCAAATAAGTTTAAAAAATTTACTTACATCCATTTTATTTCTACAACCAAGTGCATTCTTTTTCTTTCGTCCTGAGTCTTACATTAGCATTCATTTGACAAATCACAATGCAGAATGAATGTTATATCTTTCTTAATTTAAGTGAAAGGTTCCCTCCTTGTTAATGCCAGCAATTCTTTTGGGATCAGCTCAAGCCTAGTATAAGTCCTTTAATTTATTATCACATTTTTTTTGCTTATTTAGGATTTATATCTTGCCTATTCTAAACAGGATTTGAGGCAACTTGTATATAATATGATAAAAACAGTAAGATAAAGAATACAGAGAATACAGAAAGAAAAAATCTTAATGGGAACCTAAGTTAATGATCACATCTGAGCATTGATTTTTAAGTCAGAGTTTTGTGGGGTCTTTTAAAATGCATTAGTTTTTCTTGCCCTTGGGCTCTGCAGGCAGCTTGTAAGAACCGAGTGGGATGAGACAGCAACTCAGAGGCTGGGGAGGTTCCTGGCACCCCGACATCAACCTCAGATGCCCTCTGGGGATTCTGGAATCTCACTTTCTCACCGAAAGCACTCATCCATCACATTCACATTCCCCCAGGAAACTCCTTAGAGGGCACCCTTGCCTTAGAGGATGACTTTCCAGGAGCTATTGTGGCAGTCAGTGGGCAGCATTTCGCAGTCCACTGGTCTCTGTGGTGGGATAGACAATTTGTCTTTGACTTCAACAAGGGTCCTTTGCACAGTGGTGCAGCAGGAAGTGGAAGACCGCGACCCTGCTGTTGTGCTAAGAAGTCATTATCGCCAGACAGAGCAGAAGTATGGACTGCAGATAATGGACCTCTCAGGCTGTCCAGAGATCATTACATGACTGAGGAAAATGCAGTAACTGTTTTAAATCCCATTAGTCGGGCTGATGGGCTGTCTGGGACAGGATGCCTATACCCAAACCAGTAGCTTAGAATAACTTCTTATTAACCCTCTAATGCCAGGAACTGTCATTTCCCAGGTTGTCCTTTTCAAAGAGGAGAAGAAAATCATGTTAGGTACTTTATACACTATCTCATTTAATTCTAACAACCATATTCTGAAGTTGATATTGATTTCTTTATGCAGGTGAAGAGCCTGAGCTCTGCTCAAGGTCACATATCAGGTGCCAAGTAAGTTACAGAGCCAAGACTTGATCCCAGACAGTCTGACTCTAAAGCTTATATTCCTTTCATGTACCAGCTGTTTCCATAGTACTGTGTATATGTGGTTGAGGAGGCATCAGAATACTGTAGCTCATGAGTGGCTTTCATAGTGGGCGACACTAATGACTTGGGACTTGGTGCTCAGCCCTAAAACTCATATATTTTTGTCAACTTGAATTACCCACATTTCTTTGTGCATACTCCAGTTTTTCTTAATTAAGAAATTTATTTTATCTATTTATTTTATTATACTTTAAGTTCTGGGATACATGTGCAGAACATGCAGGTTTGCTAAATAGGTATACACGTGCCATGGTGGTGTGCTGCACCCATCAACCCCTCATCGACATTAGGTATTTCTCCTAATGCAATCCCTCCCCTAGCCCCCCACCTCATGACAGGCCCCAGCATGTGATGTTCCCCTCCCTGTGTTTGTGTGTTCTCATTGTTCAACTTCCACTTATGAGTGAGAACATGCGGTGCTTGGTTTTCTGTTCTTGTGTTAGTTTGCTGAGAATCATGGTTTCCAGCTTCATCCCTGTAAAGGACATGCACTCATCATTTTTTATCGCTGCATAGTATTCCATGGTGTATATGTGACACATTTTCTTTATCCAGTCTATCATTGATGGACATTTGGGTTGAATCCAAGTCTTTGCTATTGTGAACAGTGCTGCAATAAACATATGTGTGCATGTGTCTTTATAGTAGAATGGTTTATAATCCTTTGGGTATATGCCAGGAACGGGATTGCTGGGTCAAATATTTCTGGTTCTAGATCCTTGAGGAATTGCCACACTGTCTTCCACAGTGGGTGAATTAATTTACACTCCGACCAACAGTGTAAAAGTGTTCCTATTTCTCCACATCCTCTCTAGCATCTGTTGTTTCCTTGTTTTTTAATAATTGCCATTCTAACTGTCATGGGATGATATCTCATTGTGGTTTTGATTTGCATTTCTCTAATGACCAGTGATGATGAGCTTTTTTTCATATGTTTTTGTCTGCATAAATGTCTTCTTTTGAGAAGTGTCTGTTCATATCCTTTGCCCACTTTTTGAATTTTTTTTCTTGTATATTTGTTGAAATTCTTTGTAGATTCTGGCTATTAGTCCTTTGCCAGATGGATAGATTGCAAAAATTTTCTCCCATTCTGTAAGTTGCCTGTTCACTCTGATGATAGTTTCTTTTGCTGTGCTGAAGTTTAGTTTAATTAGATCGCATTTATCCATTTTGGCTTTGATTGCCATTGCTTTTGGTGTTTTAGTCATGAAGTCTTTGCCCATGCCTATGCCCTGAATGGTATTGCCTAGGTTTTCTTCTAGGGTTTTTATGGTTTTAGGGCTTATGTTTAAGTCTTTAATCCGTCTTGAGTTAATTATTGTATAAGGTGTAAGGAAAGGGTCCAGTTTCAGTTTTATGCCTATGGCTAGCCAGTTTTCCCAACACCGCTTATTAAATAGGGAATCCTTTCCCCATTGCTTGTTTTTGTCAGGTTTGTCAAAGATCAGATGGTTGTTGATGTGTGGTGTTATTTCTGAGGGCTCTGTTCTGTTCCACTGGTCTGTATATCTGTTTTTGTACCAGTACCACGCAGTTTGGGTTACTATAGACTTGTAGTATAGTTTGAGTCAGGTAGCGTGATGCCTCCAGGTTTGTTGTT
Source organism: Trachypithecus francoisi (assembly GCF_009764315.1). Taxonomy (NCBI): domain Eukaryota; kingdom Metazoa; phylum Chordata; class Mammalia; order Primates; family Cercopithecidae; genus Trachypithecus; species Trachypithecus francoisi. Next base: position 5,566,085 of record NW_022681453.1, read on the forward strand.
TTTGCTTAGGATTGTCTTGGCTGTATGGGGCCTTTTTTGGTTCCACATGAAGTTCAAAAGAGTTTTATTTAATTCTGTGAAGAAATACAAAGAAGGGCATTACATAATTGTAAAGGGGACAGTGCAACAAGAAGAGCTAATTATTTTATATATATATATATATACCTAATACAGGAGTACCCAGATTCATAAAGCAAATTATTAGAGACCTACAAAGAGACTTACACCCCCACACAATAATAGTGGAAGACTTTAACACCCCACTATCAATATTAGACAGATCAATGAGGCAGAAAATTAACAAGGATATTCAGGACTTGAACTCAGCTCTGGAACAAGCAGACCTAATAGAAATCTACAGAATTCTCCATCACAAATCAACAGAATATACATTCTTCTCAGCACCATATAGCACTTATTCTAAAATCGACTACATAATTGGGAGTAAAACACTCCTCAGCAAATGCAAAAGAATGGACATCATAATAAACAGTTTCTCAGACCATAGTGCAATCAAATTAGAGCTCAAGATTAAGAAACTCACTCAAAACTGCACAACTACATGGAAACTGAGCAACCTGCTCCTGAATGAATACTGGGTAAATAACAAAATTAAGGCATAAATAAATAAATTCTTTGAAACCAGTGAGAACAAAGACACAACATACCAGAATCTCTGGGACACAGCTAAAGCAGTGTGTAGAGGGAAATTTATAGCACTAAATGCCCACAGGAGAAAGTGGGAAAGATCTAAAATCGACACCCTAACATTACAATGAAAGGAACTAGATAAGCAAGAGCAAACAAATTCAAAAGCTAGCAGAAGAAAAGAAATAACTAAGATCAGAGCAGAACTGAAGGAGATAGAGACACAAAAAGCCCTTCAAAAAAATCAATGAATCCAGGAGCTGATTTTTTTTTTGAAAAGATTAACAAAATAGATAGACTGACAGACTAATATAAAAGAAAATAGAGAAGAATCAAATAGACACAATAAAAAATGAAAAAGGAATATCACCACTGATCCCACAGAAATACAAACTACCATCAGAGAATATTATAAACACCTCTATGCAAATAAATGAGAAAATCTAGAAGAAATTGATAAATTCCTGAACACATACACCCTCCCAAGACTAAATCAGGAAGAAGTTGAATCCCTGAATAGACCAATAAAAAGTTCTGAAATTGAGACAGTAATTAATAGCCTACCAACCAATAAAAACCGAGGACCAGACAGATTCACAGCCGAATTCTATCGGAGGTACAAAGAGGAGCTGGTACCATTCCTTCTGAAACTATTCCAAAGAATAGAAAAGGAGGGACTCCTTTCTAACTCATTTTATGAGGCCAGGATCATCCTAATACCAAAACCTGGCAGGGATACAGCAAAAAAAGAAAATTTTAGGCCAATATCCCTGATGAACATCGATGAGAAAATCCTCAATAAAATACTGGCAAACCAAATCCAGCAGCACATCAAAAAGCTTATCCACCACGATCAAGTCGACTTCATCAATGGGATGCAAGTCTGGTTCAACATATGTAAATCAATAAACATAAACCATCACATAAACAGAATCAATGACAAAAACCACATGATTATCTCAATAGATGCAGAAAAGGCCTTTGACAAAATTCAACACTCCTTCATGCTAAAAACACTCAATAAACTAGGTATTGATGGAACATATCTCAAAATAATAAGAACTATTTATGCCAAACCCACAGCCAATATCATACTGAATGGGCAAAAGCTGGAAGCATTCCCTTTGAAAACTGGCACAAGGCAAGAATGCCCTCTCTCACCACTCCTATTCAACATAGTATTGGAAGTTCTGGCCAGGGCAATCAGGCAAGAGAAAGAAATAAAGGGTATTCAGCTAGGAAGAGAGGAAGCCAAACTGTACTGTTTGCAGATGACATGATTGTGTATTTAGAAAACCCTATTGCCTCAGCCCAAAATCTCCTTAAACTGACAAGCAACTTCAGCAAAGTCTCAGGATACAAAATCAATGTGCAAAAATCACAAGCATTCCTATACACCAATAACAGACAATCAGAGAGCCAAATCACGGGTGAACTCCCATTCACAATTGCTACAAAGAGAATAAAATACCTAGGAATCCAACTTACAAGGGATGTGAAAGACCTCTTCAAGGAGAACTACAAGCCACTGCTTAGCAAAATAAGAGAGGACACAAACAAATGGAAAAACAGTCCGTGCTCATGGATAGGAAGAATCAATATTGTGAAAATGGCTATACTGCCAAAAGTAATTTATAGATTCAATACTATCCCCTTCAAACGTACTCAATTTTTAGAAGTTATCAATACTTATGCCATTTTTCAATTCTCTTTCATTTTCTAGAAAAAGGTTTTTTTCCCTTTTTGTTCTATGACCAGAATTGACAGAACTCAGATATGATTAGTATTGTAAGCTGATTGCTCAAATGGCCTGAGAAACGGGGATGGGGAGGAACACCATACATTTACTTTCCTTTAGTTCCACTCCATAATATTAATTTTTCTAAATCTCCTCTGATTTTTCTTAAGTCTAAGGGTTTTGGTGTTAAAAATGAGTAATTCTAGTTGTGGCTTTCTTTTAACTTTCATTTTAAATTCAGGGGTACATGTGCAGGTTTGTTATATAGGTACACCTGTGTCATGAGGGTTTGTTGTACATATTATTTCATCACCCAGGTATCAAGCCTAGTACCTTAGTTATTTTCCTGACCTTTTCTCTCCTCCCATCTTACATACTCCAGTAGGCCTCAATGTGTGTTTTTCCCCCTCTATGTGTCCATGTGTTCCCATCGTTTATCTCCCACTTACAAGTGAGAAGATGCGGTATTTGGTTTTCTGTTCCTGCATTATTTTGCTAAGGACAATGGACTACAGCTCCATTCCTGTTCCTGCAAAAGACATGATCTCATTCTTTTTTATGGCTGCATAGTATTCCATGGTGTAAATGCACCATATTTTCTTTATTCAATCTATCACTGATGGGCATTTAGGTTGATTCCATGTCTTTGCTGTTGTGAATAGTGCTGCAATGAACCTACCTGTGCATATGTCTTTATGGTAGAACGATTTATATCCCTTTGGGTATATACCCAGTAGTGGGGGTGTTGGGTTCAAATGGCAGTTATGTTTTTAGGTCTTTAAGGAATTGTCACACTGTTTTCCACAATGATTGAACTAATTTAGACTCCCACCAACTGTGTATAAGCATTCCTTTTTCCTTACAATCTTGACTGTACCTGTTTTTTCTTTTTTTTTCACTTTTTAATAGTAGCCATTCTGACTGGTGTGAGATGGTATCTCATTGTGGTTTTGATTTGCATTTCTCTAGTTATCAGTGATGTTGGCCTTTTTTTTTTCAAATGTTCGTTAGTTGCATGTATGTCTTCTTTTGAAAAGTGTCTGTTCATGACCTTTCCCACTTTTTAATGAGGTCGTTAGTTTTTTTTCTTGTAAGTTTAAGTTCCTTATAGATGCTGGATATTAGACCTTTGTCACATGTATAGTGTGCAAATGGTATTGCCAAGGTTGTCTTTCAGGGTTTTTATAGTGTTGGGTTTTATCTTTAAGTCCTTGATCCATCTTGAGTTGATTTTTGTTTATGGTACAAAGAAGGGGTCCAGTTTCAATCTTCTGCATATGGCTGTCCAGTTATCCCAGCACCATTTCATGAATAGAGAGGCCTTCCCCCATTGCTTGTTTTTGTCAGCTTTGTCAAAGATCAGATGGTTTTAGGTGTGCAGCCTTATTTCTGAGCTCTCTATTCTATTCCATTGGTCTATGTGTCTATTTTTTTGTTTCAGCACCATGATGTTTTGGTTACTGTAGCCCTGTTGTATAGTTTGAAGTTGGGTAGCATGATGCCTCCAAATTGTGGCTTTTAGGGAATAATTTTTATTTGTTTAAATTTCGTAGATTTTTATTAAGCAGGTTTTCAAACACTTTTTAAGAGAGATATGATTACAAGATGAGTATTATGATGACGTCTTCTAATAACTTTGTGCTTTACAGGGTTACGGATAGTTAAGGTATCATAATTATAGAGTATAGCATAAGAATCGCTAGAGGCACGAGAATCGCTAGAACCTGGGAGGCGGAGGTTGCAGTGAGTCAAGATCACGCCACTGCACTCCAGGCTGGGCACAGAGCCAGATTCTGTCTCACAAAAAAAGGGAAATGGATGAGAATGGAGTGAATATACTAGTTAAAGTGTTAGCATTGGACAGGAAGAGAGATGTCAGTTCTTTTGAGGAGGAAGAGAAGAAAATGAGACCGAGTAAAGGTACACAGACATTTTAAAGTGTCCTGCAGGAAAGATATTGGGTCTCAAGTTATATTGATCCTGGTTTTAGAGAAATCTGCTGGAATGTGAAAGGATTGTCCAAGATTTAACCAATTTTTATAGGGTATAATAAGCAAGGGGGTCAACAAATGCCAAGGAGGACAACTACTCATAAATGAGCCCTGGCTGATTTTAGAGGGACAGGCAGGTGTGTCATGGGTGGGGCTGGGAGTTAGCGGGTTAAGGATGGGAAACTAGGCTGCCACCAGTGTCTCCTGCTCCTTAAATATTGATTTTATTTCTAGCCTAGAGAAAAACACATAAATGTTAGTATGGTATAAAAAATCATAAAACGTGAAGTCCAATAGAAATGCCATTTGAGTTCCATATTCCTGTGTTCTGTAAGCGCAAGTGACGGAAAATGGACTGTAATATATGTCTAACATGATCTAGTCAGGAAAGGTCTAAATGTAGTAGCTTCAATAAAGTGGCTCTCCTACTACTTTCCATCTCAGAGCCAATAGAATTTATAGGATTGACTCAGGGTGGAGTGTGGAGTAATGGTGTGAGTAGCCTCTTTCTCTTTCTCTTTTGCTGACTTGTTATAAATAACCTGAAGTATAGTTTAGAGAAATCATAACAGAATGTTGTTCTTAGTGGGACTTAATAATAATCAATCAGCACACAGAAAAGAAATGAAATATATATAGTCTTTCTACTTTGATCCTTTTGTGAAGTGGAATCTGTATGAAAATCTGTCTTTATATAGAGGCTGAAGCAGTTGTAAGAAAAATATAAGTCATAAAATATAATTGGGATGAAGTTAGAAAGTCATGGGTAGATGGAAGTGGTTAACAGTACAGGGATAACATAAGTTTACCAGCCAAGTTTTGCATGGCTGATAATAGTTAAGTAGTATAAGGTTAATTTAAGTAGATGATGTATCTTGTGAGAATTTATGTTTAACTAAAAAAATTATAATAAAAAATCACATGAACTGGAAGTCAGGAGAGGCCGAGTTGTGGTTCTGAGTTTTCTGGGAACTGAGGTGGGACTTTAACTTCCCTGGGCTCTGTTTTCTTCACCTGTGAAATAATGGGGCTGGATTGAGGTGCCTTCAGCTGTAACAGCCTATGATTCTAGTCTCAAAAGTAGCAGGTGGTCCAAAATGTGTCTTCAGGGATCATATAGGCAGTTTGGTGGTTACATTATTACATTACTGTACATCAAATGCAGTGAAATGAGCACTGAACAAGGACTGCATTGTACTTTCAGTTCTTCCTCTTGCTAGCTTTGTCACATAAGTTATCTGATCTCTAGTGGGGTTAGCAGAATCATGTCCCTCTTCCACATCCCACCCAAGATATTCATGCCATAATCCCTGGAATTTGTGATATGGTATGTTATGTGGAAAAAGGAAATTTGAAGTTGCAATTATGTTACAAATTTTATTTTTTTATTTTATTTTTTAAAAAAACAAAAAAACAAAATTTAAAATAGGGGCATTAGTCTTGATTAAGCAGCTCTTAAAAGTAGAAGCAGAAGGCAGAAGGGTAGATCAGTGATCTAAGGAGGAAGAAGAGGCAGAAGGGATTTGAAGTGTGAGAGGAGCTTGACCTGCCATTGCTGGCTTTGAAGATGGAGGAAAGTGGCTACAAGCCAAAAAAAATGTAGGCAACATAGAGAAGCTGGGAATGGCTCTTAGCTGACAGCCAGCAAGAAAACAGGGAACTCAGTTCTTCCACAACAAGACACTGAATTATGTGACCAACCTGAATGGGCAAGGAAACAGATTATTTTCCTAGAGACTTGTATTAGGCTTTTTTTTTTTTTTGCATTGCTATAAAGAAATACTTAAGACAGAGTAATTAAAGAAGTTTGTAAAGTAGAGAGGTTTGATTGGCTCATGGTTCTGCAGGCTATACAAGCAGGGCACTGGCATACACTTGGCTTCTCGAGAGCCTTCAGGAAGCTTTCAATCATGGTGGAAGGCAAAGGGGAAGCAGGCATCTCACATGGGGAGAACAGGAGCAAGAGAGAGAGAGAGAGAGTGTGTGTGTGAGGGGAGGGAAGTGCGACACATCCTTAAACAACTAGAACTAGTGAAAACTCACTCACTATTAGAGCTGTAAGGGATCTGCCCCCATGACTCCAACTCCTCACACCAGGCTCCACCTCCAACACTGGGGATTACATTTCAATATGAGACTTAGAGGGGTCAACATCCAAGCAATTATCAAGACTCCAGAAAGGAATGCAGCTCTGCCAACACCTTTATATTAGTCTGGTGAGACCCATGTCAGACTTCTGACGCAACGGTGAGAGCATAACCTTGTGTTGTTGTAAGCTACCAAGTTTCTGGTTTGTCAATACTTCAAATCCCTTCCACTTCTTCTTCCTCCTCAGATGTCACTGATTTACCCTTCTGCCTTCTGCTTCTACTTTTAAGAGCTGCTTAATCCAGGATAATGTCCCTATTTTAAAGTTTGTAGCATAATTGCAACTTCAAACCAGACAAAGAAGTTGCAAATAAATGAATAGAGAAACAAAGAAGACACAAAACATATGGAAAACAAAAAGCAAAATGGTAGACATAAATCCTACTTTTTTTTTTTTTGAAACAGAGTCTCGCTCTGTTGCCCAGGCTGGAGTGCTGTGGCCGGATCTCAGCTCACTGCAAGCTCCGCCTCCCAGGTTCACGCCATTCTCCTGCCTCAGCCTCCTGAGTAGCTGGGACTACAGGCACCCGCCACCTCGCCCGGCTAGTTTTTTGTGTATTTTAGTAGTGACGGGGTTTCACCATGTTAGCCAGGATGGTCTCGATCTCCTGACCTCGTGATCCGCCCGTCTCGGCCTCCCAAAGTGCTGGGATTACAGGCTTGAGCCACCGTGCCCGGCCCATCAATCCTACTTTTATCAGTAATTACATTAAATGTAAATGAGTAAACACTTCAATCAAAAGGCAGAGAGTGGCAAAATGAATAAAAAGACGTAATCTAACTCCGTATTGTCTACAAGAGATACTCTTTAAATTCAAAAACAGAGGTTGGAAATAAAATACAGAAAAAGACATACCATGCAAACAGTAACCAAAAGAGAGCTGGAGTGACTATAAAAATTTTAAAAAATTGTTACTAGATTTAAAAAAAATTGTTACTAGAGACAAAGAAAAAACTCTTATAATGGTGAAAGGATTGACACGACAAGAAAACAAACATAACAATATAGATGTATATGCATATAACAATAGAGCTCCAAATTACATGAAGAAAAAGTCATAGACTTGAAAAGAGAAATAAACAATTTAACAACAGCAGAATATACATTCTTCTATAGCGCATATGGAGTATTATTTAGGATTGGCCATATGTTAGGCCATAAATCAAATATCAGTACATTTAAAAGGACTGAAATAATTTAAGGTATGTTCTCTGACTACAACGCAATGAACTGAAGAATAAATAACAAAAGGAAATTTGAGAAATTTACACATATGTGGAATTCAAACAATACACTCTTTTTTTATTTTTATTTTTTTTACGAAAATCTCTTTTTTTTATTATTATACTTTAAGTTCTAGGGTACATGTGCACAACGTGCAGATTTGTTACATATATATACTTGTGCCATGTTGGTGTGCTGCACCCATCAACTCATCAGCACCCATCAACTCGTCATTTACATCAGGTATAACTCCCAATGCAATCCCTCCCCCCTCCCCCCTCCCCACAATAGGCCCCAGTGTGTGATGTTCCCCTTCCCGAGTCCAAGTGATGTCATTGTTCAGTTCCCACCTATGAGTGAGAACATGCGGCATTTGGTTTTCTGTTTTTGCGATAGTTTGCTGAGAATGATGGTTTCCAGCTGCATCCATGTCCCTACAAAGGACACAAACTCATCCTTTTTTATGGCTGCATATTACTCCATGGTGTATATGTGCCACATTTTCTTAATCCAGTCTGTCACTGATGGACATTTGGATTGATTCCAAGTCTTTGCTATTGTGAATAGTGCCGCAATGAACATATGTGTGCATGTGTCTTTATAGCAGCATGATTGATAATCCTTTGGGTATATACCCAGTAATGGGATGGCTGGGTCATATGGTACTTCTAGTTCTAGATCCTTGAGGAATCGCCATACTGTTTTCCATAATGGTTGAACTAGTTTACAATCCCACCAACAGTGTAAAAGTGTTCCTATTTCTCCACATCCTCTCCAGCACGTACAACACACTCTTAAATAATCAATGGATGAAAAAAGAAATTACAAGGGAAATTAGAAAATACTTTGAGGTGAATGAAATAAAGCACAACATAATAAAACTTATGGGATTTGGATAAAGCAGTGCTTAGAAGGAAATTTATAACTGTAAATGCCTATATTAACAAAGAAGAAATATCTTTTTTCTTTTTTTTATTATACTTTAAGTTCTGGGGTACATGTGCACAACGTGCAGGTTTGTTACATATATATACTTGTGCCCTGTTGGTTTGTTGCACTCATCAACTTGTCATTTACATTAGGTATTTCTCCTAATGCTATCCCTTCCCCAGCCCCGTACCCACTGACAGGCCCGGTTGTGTGATGTTCCCTGCACTATGTCCATGTGTTCTCACTGTTCAACTCCCACCTAAGAGTGAGAACATGCAGTGTTTGGTTTTCTGTCCTTGTGATAGTTTGTTGAAAATGATGGTTTCCAGCTTCATCCATGTCCCTGCAAAGGACATGAACTCATCATTTCTTATGGCTGCATAGTATTCCATGGTGTATATGTGCCAGATTTTCTTTATCCAGTCTATCATTGATGGACATTTGGATTGGTTCCAAGTCTTTCCTATTGTGAATAGTGCTGCAATAAACATACATGTGTCTTTATAGTAGTATGATTTATAATCCTTTGGCTACATACCCAGTAATGGGATCACTGGATCAAATGGTATTTCAGTTCTAGATCGTCAAGGAATCACCACACTATCTTCCACAGTAGTTGAACTAATTTACACTCCCACAAACAGTGTAAAGCATTCCTATTTCTCCACATCATCTCCAGCACTTGTTGTTTCCTGACTTTTTAATGATCGCCATTTTAACTGGCATGAGATGGTATCTCATTGTGGTTTTGATTTGCATTTCTCTGATGACCAGTGATGATGCGCTTTTTTCATGTGTCTGTTGACTGCATAAATGTCTTCTTTTGAGAAGTGTCTGTTCATATCCTTTCCCCACTTTTTGATGGGGTTGTTTATTTTTTTCTTGTATATTTGTTTGAGTTCTTTGTAGATTCTCGATATTAGCCCTTTTTCAGATGGGTAGATTGCAAAAATTTTCTCCCATTCTGTAGGTTGCCTGTTCACTGTGATGGTAGTTTCTTTTGCTGTGCAGAAGCTCTTTAGTTTAATTAGATTCCATTTGTCTATTTTGGCATTTGTTGCCATTGCTTTTGGTGTTTTAGTCATGAAGTCTTTGCCCGTGCATGTGTCCTGAATGGTATTGCCTAGATTTTCTTTCAGGGTTTTTATGGTTTTAAGTCTTACATTTCAGTCTTTAATCCATCTTGAGTTAATTTTTGTATAAGGTGTAAGGAAGGGATCCAGTTTCATCTTTCTATATATGTCTAGCCAGTTTTCCCAGCACCATTTATTAAATAGTGAATCCTTTCCCCACTGCTTGTTTTTGTCAGGTTTGTCAAAGATCAGATGGTTGTAGATGTGTAGTGTTATTTCTGAGGCCTCTGTTCTGTTCCTTTGGTCTATATCTCTGTTTTGGTACCAGTACCATGATGTTTTGGTTACCCTTTATTTCTTTTCTTGCCTGATTGCTCTGGCCAGAACTTCCAATGCTATGTTGAATAGGAGTGGTGACAGAAGGCATCCTTGTCTTGTGCCGGTTTTCAAAGGGAAGGCTTCCAGTTTTTGCCCATTCAGTATGATATTGGTTGTGGGTTTGTCATAAATAGCTCTTATTATTTTGAAGTATGTTCCATCAATGCCTAGCTTATTGAGAGTTTTTAGCATGAAGGGCTATTGAAGTTTGTCGAAGGCCTTTTCTGCATTTATTGAGATAATCATGTGAAATTTGTCGTTGGTTCTGTTTATGTGATGGATTACATTTATTGATTTACATATGTTGAACCAGCCTTGCATCCCATGGATGAAACTGACTTGATCATGGTGGATAAGCTTTTTGATTTGCTGCTGGATTTGGTTTGCAGTATTTTATTGAGGATTTTCACATCAATGTTCATCAGGGATATTGGTCTAACATTCTCTTTTTTTTTTGTTGTGTCTCCACCAGACTTTGGTATCAAGATGATGCTGGCCTCATAAAATGAGTTAGGGAGGATTCTCTCTTTTTCTGTTGATTGGAAAAGTTTTGGAAGGAATGGTACTAGCTCCTCTTTGTACCTCTGGTAGAACTCGGCTGTGAATCCATCTGATCCTGGACTTTTTTTGTTGGTAGGCTATTAATTACTGCCTCAATTTCAGAACCTGTTCAGAACCTGTTATTGGTCTATTCAGAGATTCAACTTGTTGGTTTAGTCTTGGGAAGGTGTATATGTCCAGGAATTTCTCAATTTCTTCTAGATTTTCTGGTTTATTTGTGTAGATGTGTGTATAGTATTCTCTGATGGTAGTTTTTATTTCTGTGGGATCAATGGTGATATCCCCTTTATCATTTTTATTGCATCTATTTGATTCTTCTATCTTCAAGAAGTAAGATATTAATCAGTAACTTAACTTGCAGTTTTTTTTTTTTTTTTTTTTTTTGTGATGGAGTCTTGTTCTGTCACCAGGCTGGAGTGCAGTGACATGATCTTGGCTCACTGCAACCTCCAACTCCCTAGTTCAAGCGATTCTCCTGCCTCAGCCTCCTGAGTAGATGGATTGCAGGCATGCACCACCGTGCCCAGTTACTTTTTGTATTTTTAGTAGAGACGGGGTTTCACCTTGTTGGCCAGGATGGTCCCAATCTCCTGATCTCATGATGTGCCTGCCTCAGCCTCTCAAAGTGCTGGGATTACAGACATCAGCCACCGTGCCCGGCCTAACTTCCAATTTTAAGAAACCCGATAAATAAAAGCAAACAAAATCCAATGCCAACATAAGGAAGGAAATACTAAAAATTAGACTGGAAATAAATGAAATACAGAATAGATAAATAATAGAGGAAATCAACAAGGCCAGAAGTTGGTTCTTTGAAAAGAGCAACAAAATTGACAAATGTTAAGGTAGGCTAACCGAAAAAAAAAAGAAAAAAGAAGACTCAGATGACTAAAATCAAGGATGAAAAAAGGGATACCTTACAGAAATCAAAGGATTATAAGGGAATAATATGAATAATTATATACCAACAAATAAGGTAACCAAAATCAAATGGATATCTATATAACCAAGAGAACTGGGTGTATTTATATGCTCAAGAGAATTGAAAACATGCCCTCACACAACCATGTACATGTATGATCATTGTAGCATTGTTCATAGTAGCCAAAAAAATGAGAAACATAATGAAAACATGAACGTGCATCTGTTAATGAAAGGATACACAAAATATAGTATGTCCACACAATACAATATTACTCAGTCAAAAAAAGGAATGGAATATATGCAACCACATGAATGAACCTTGAAATCATTATGCTAAGTAAAAGAAGCCAGATACAGAAGGTCACATGTTGTCTGATTCTATTTATATAAAATGCCCAAAACAGGCAAATCCATAGACAGAAAGTAGAGTAGTCATTGCTGGGGGTGATAGATAGGGAGAACTGCTAATGGGTTTCTTTTTGGAAATAATGAAAATTTTCTGAAATTAGATAGTGATAAGGATTTGTATTAGTTTCCTAGGGCTGCCATAACAGATTACTACAAACTTGGTTGCTTAAAACAACAGAAATTTATTATCTCATTATTTTAGAGATCAGAAGTAAAAAATCAGTATGTTGGCAGGGTTAGTTCATTTGTGGAGGCTCTGAGAAAGAAGTCATTAACTACTTTTCTCCTACCTTCTGGTGGGTTGCTGGCAATTCTTGGCGTTCCTTGGCTTGCAGACGCATTAGTTCAATCTTTGCCTTCATCTCAGCATCATCTTCTTCTCTGTGTTTCTCCTCCTGTGTGTCTTTTCTTCTTTTGATGAGAATACTTTCCATTGGATTGAAGACCCATTGAATAATCCCAGCTGAATCCATCTTGTGAAGCTTAACTTAATTACATCTTTTAAAAAATAAAGTCACATTCACAGGATCTGGGTAAATGTATCTTTTGAGAGGCCACCATTCAACCCACCACAGAGTTGAACAACTTTGTGAATATACTAAAACAACTGAATTGTACACTTCAAAAGGATGAATTTCATAATTTGTAAGTTATATTTCAATAAAAGAGATAATTCAAAAAATGCTTTCACAATATTTTTATAGATACATCTTTATAAAGGATAATTATTAAAGATCTGTTGAGGTAGACTTAAAATATTTAAGAATTATTATTATTAATTTTTAATTTACCAAAGTTTACAAATAAAGATATGAAACTCTGCAACGAATACTTTAGGAAATATTTTCTTCTTTTCACTACCATACTTAGCCATACTTGCTTTGAAAAAATTTTTGAGATATAAATAAAAATAGATGCATTTCTAAGCAGTTACTGCTCCTATCCTTCATTTCCTACTTTTCTGCATACATTCTATATAATAAATGCAAATTTTTAAAAAAACATGTTTTTCAGGTAGCTGTAATGTACTAGTTTCACCTGAATGCCCCAGAATTTTAATTTCTCAACTTCCTTATTAGTATAATTGTGTCTGCCATCACTTATTATTTGATGGCACTTATCATGTGTGATTTAGAATGGAAGTAACTGACCCAAAATAACAAAATAGGAGATCATAGTTCTACCTGGCTTAGGAGGCCTCAAAATCATGGCAGAAGGCAAACGAGGAGAAAAGTCATATCTTACATGGTGGCAGGCAAGAGAAAGTATGTGCAGGGAAACTCCCCTTTATAAAATGTTCAGATTTTATGAGACTTACTCACTATCACGAGAACAGCATGGGAAAGACCCACTCCCGTGATTCAATTACCTCCCACCAGACCCCTCCTGTGACATTTGGGAATTATGAAAGCTACAATTCAAGAGAAGATTTGGGTGGGGACACAGTCAAACCATATCACCTAACAAAGGGATTCTTCTGTTGAATGGGATTGCTGCGTTGAATAGTATTTCTGTTTTTAGGTCTTTGAGGAATGGCCACACTGTCTTCCACAATGGTTAAACTAATTTACACTCCAAACAATAGTGTATACATATTTCATTTTCTTTACAACCTCACCAGCATCTGTTACTTTTTGACTTGTTAATATAGCCATTCTGATTGGTGTGAGATGGTATCTCTTTGTGGTTTTGATTTGCATTTCTCTAATGATCAGTGATGTTGAGCTTTTTTTCATATGCTTGTTGGCTGCATGTACGTCTTCTTTTGAAAAGTGTATGTTCATGTCCTTTGCCCACTTTTTTGAGGTTGTTAGTTTTTTTCTTGTAAATTTGTTTAAGTTTCTTACAGATGCTGGATATTAGACATTTGTCAGTTGTGTAGTTTGCAAAAATTTTCTCCTGTTCCATAGGTTGTCTGTTTACTCTATTGATAGTTTCTTTTGCTGTGTACAAGCTTTTGAGTTTAATTAGATCCCATTTGTCAAGTTTTGCTTTTGTTGCAACTGCTTTTGGTGTCTTTATTATGAAACCTTTGCCGTGACTATGTGCTGAATGTTACTGTCTATGTTGTCTTCCAGGGTTTTCATAGTTTTGGGTTTTACATTTAAGTTTTTAATCATTTTTGAGTTAATTTTTGTATATGGTGTGATATGGTTTGGCTGAGTCCCCACCCAAATCTCATCTTGAATCCTATAATCCCCATGTTCCCTGGGAGGGATCAGGTGGGAGGTAATTGAATCATGGGGGTGGGCTTTTCTTGTGCTGTTCTGTGATATTGAGTAAGTCTCATGAGATCTGTTGGTTTTATAAATGGCAGTTCTGCACATGCTGTCTTGCATGCTGCCATGTAAGATGTGCCTTTGCTCCTCCTTTGCCTTCATGCTCCACCATGATTGTGAGGCCTCCCAAGCCATGTGGAACTGTGAGTCCATTAAACCTATTTTTCTTTATAAATTGCCCAGTATACTGCTATTTCTTCATAGCAGTATGAAAATGGACTAATACATGGTATAAGGAAAGAGTCCAGTTTTAATCTTCTGCACATGGCTAACCAGTTATCCCAGAACCATTTATTGAATAGGAATCATTTCCCCATTGCTTGTTTTTGTCAGGTTTGTTGAAGATAACATAGTTATAGGTATGCAGTCTTACTTCTGGATTGTCTATTCTGTTCCACTGGTCTATGTGGCTGTTTTTGTACCAGTTCCATTCTGTTTTGGTTACTGTAGCCCTGTAGCATAGCTTGAAGTCAGGTAGCCTGATGCCTCCAGCTTTGTTCTTTTTGCTTAGAATTTCCTTGGCTATTCAGGGTCTTCTTTGGTTACATCTGAATTTTAAAATAGTTTTTTTCTAGTTCTGTGAAGAATGTCAGTAGTAGTTTAATAGAAATAGCATTGAATCTATAAATTGCTTTGAGCAGTACGGCCAGTTTCATGATATTGATTCTTCCTTTCCATGAGCATGAAATATTTTTTCATTTGTGTTATCTCTGATTCTTTTGAGCGGTGGTTTGTAGTCTCCTTGCAGAGCTCTTTCACCTTCTTAGTTAGCTGTATTCCTAAGTATTTTTTTCTTTTGTGGCAATTATGAATGGGATTGCATTACTAATTTTGCTCTCAGCTTGCCTGTGATTGGTGTGTAAAAATGCTAGTGATTTTTGCACATTGATTTTTTACCCTGAGACTTTGCTGAATTTTTAAAATCAGCTTATGGAGCTTTTGGACTAAAACTATGGGTTTTTAAAAATATAGGATCCTGTCATCTTGAAACAGGGACTGTTTGACTTCCTCTTTTCCTATTTGGATGCCCTTTGTTTCTTTCTCTTGCCTGATTGCTCTGGTCAGAATTTCCAATACTATGTTGAATAGGAATGTTGAGAGAGTGCATCCTTGTCTTGTACTGGTTTTCAAGGGGAATGCTTCTAGCTTTTGCCCATTCAGGATGATGTTGGCTGTGGATTTGTCATATATGGTTCTTATTATTTTGATGATCTCCTATACATTCTGTCACTCTTTTTTCACACAATTTTAATCGCCTTTTACTCTGAACACATTGACATAGAAGCTAGCTAGAAAAGGACATTTTATATGTTAGTGTATTGTTTCAATATTTGTTAAAATGTGGCAAACCACTGTCATATTTTGAACAATTTTGCTTTCTTCCTTTACAAATAACAAAGGTGGGTTCTCATCTGTATGAGATATGATGCAAATATATGCTTATCTTTTTGCTGTAAAGTCTTTGGCAGTGGCCCATTTTTGCCTTATCCGTTGAAAATAGTTGATTTTTAGGACTTTATTTAAAATGAATGAATTATTTCCAGTTTATTTTTTATTGCAGATGAACCCACTTTTAGCCAATATTGCTGATTACCCACCTAGAACTTTAATAGTCATATTAGGTCTCTTTCACAACCCATTCTTCACGTTATTATTATTATTGTTTTGCTTATCATTTTCAAACCATATCTTCGTCCATCAGTCAAACTATTGACAAGTATTTATTCAGTACTTTCTCTTGGTCTGATGTTACAGAGGAAAACAAAATGTAAGCTTTTGAAAAATTTGCATTCTTCTCAAGGAGTCAAGACTTATGGTCACGGAAACAGTATTTTTAAAACTAGAGAGAACTTTGGAGAATACCTATTTGAAGATGAGAAAAATGAGGCTTAGAGAGGTCAAGGGACTTACTCAAAGTCACAATGCTAGTTATTGGCCAACCAAGGCTAGAAACCCACTATACCATGTTACTTCATCATGTAATAGGTGAAAAAGATTGTAGGCATACTGCATTTGGAAATCTTTGTCTTTAATGAAGTCCACAGGTAAGACTTATGCCAACCTAATTTTAAAACAGCTGAGCTAGCTTACATAACTCTTTAAAAAATAATATGAGAGTCTCACAGAAGTTATATTGCCAGAGATAGAAAGCTGTTTGGCATTCAAGGCCATCTATGCTTTGGCCCTAGAAAGACAGTGTGATGTAGTAGAAGGAGACCATATTGAGATGGGTTAAAATCCTAGCTTTGTTATTCATTTTATGGCTTTCAGAAAGTCATAGAACTATTTTGAATTGGTTTTTTGTCTACAAAGTGGGAGAGGTGCCAAAGGGTCATTGTGAGAATTAGCAATAATATCTGCAAAGTGTTTGAAAAGAAAGAAAGAAAGAAAAGGACTATGTCATAGTATATGGTTAAGTGTTAAAGTACATAGCTATGAGGCTATGAGTGGTTTAGTAGGTCAAGGATAAAGGATATTAATTTGGCTGAAAGTGAGTAAAGTAGGCATTCTGGCGAGGCAAGATATGCACTAGTTCTTGAAGGATGTGTAGGAGTTGGATAAGTGGAATGGAGAGAGAGAAACTTTTCCAGGTTAGAAATGCTGGTAATTGCAGAAGAAGAAATGCTAATGGGGCTAGGGAGTCTGAATTCCAGGCAAAGCTGCTGTACTTCCTAGTACACCTATAACTTTCACTCATCTATCCAAACATAAAAAGACAGATGAAGGGTTAAATGGAGGCAATCTGGGATAGTAAAAAGAGCGCAGCATCCAGAATTAGAAACACCTGGCTTCAAGTTCTGGCACCTCCAACTAGCAGTTAAATGCCTTTGCAAGTTTCTTAATCTTTGTAGGTTGTTTCCACATCTGCAAATAGCAGTAAAAACATCTTCCTCATGAGACTCTTGATGATTAAATGAGGGAATATGTGTAAACAGCCAAATATAGTGTGGGTCAAGAAGTATGTCCTTAGTATATTGTGGGTGCGGTTATTGCTGTTATGTTGTAAGTATGGATTGTCCCCAGATTTGGTCAGTGACAAAACGCAAGTTTCCTGGGAGACTTGTTTCTTCTGTGGATTGTCCATCTGATGCACTGTTTCTGCACTATTGAACTATTGTTACATCAAATGGATACAGTCTTTGCCTTTGGAGGTCTTGTAGTTGAAATGACACTGACACACATATTTGCTGATAGATGCTCACAAACATAGCCAACAACTCCAGCTAGATGGATGACTTAAGAGTAGATACTAACAAACCCATAAATGTCTACATTTTAGGAAACTCTTGCCTTTACTTGAGTATTCTTATCTGATGTAGAAATGGTGATTGAAAGCTGGTATTCTCCCCAGTCTCATGCCATATATAAAAATTAACCTAGCTATAAGAGCTAAAGCAGTAAAACTCTTAGAGAAAAATCAATGAAAATTTTTCATGACCTTGTGTTTGGCAATTAGTTCATAGATATGACACCAAAAGCATATGCAATGAAATAAAATGAGCAGGTCATACTTCATCAAAATTAAAAACATTTTTCTACATCAAAGGACAGTATCAAGAGAATGAACACAAAACTTACAGTATGGAAAAAAAATATGTAAGTTATATGTCCAATAAGAGTTTAATATCTACAAAATATATAAAGAATCACAATTCAACAATGAGATAAAAATTCAATTAAAACGGTCAAAGGATTGAATAGAGATTTCTCCAAAGAACATGTACATATAGGCAATAAGTACAATAAACAATGATCGTTTGTTACTCTTTAGAAAAATAGAAAGCAAAATCACAATGAGATACTACGCCACACCTTCTAGATTGGTTTTAATTTTGAAAATGAAAGTAAGTGTTGATGAGGGTGTAAAGAAATTGGAAATGTCCTGTAATATGGGGAGAATATAAAAGGGTATAGCTGTTTTAGAAAACAGTTTGGAAGTTTCTCAATATTTGAACATAAAATTCCACTCCATGTATATATTTTCACTCCAAAGCATTGAAAACAGGGGCTCAGACATATAGCTGCATGTCAACGTATGCAGTATTATTCATAATAGCCAAAGGTGGAAACAATCCAAGTGTCAATTATACATGAATGAATAAACAAAATGCTGTGTGTGTGTGTATATATATATACACACACAACATTTTTATATACATATATAAGCATATATGCACTACATGCACTATTGCACCTATATACATATATACACATTATATACATACATTCACACATGTATACATGTGTGTAATATATACATATATATACATATGTACACACATATGTGTATATATTCACACACATATCTATTTGTCCATCTATCTATCTACCCAGAGAGAGAGAAAGCTGGACTTCTCATCAGTCAACAGACTTACAAGGTGAGAAATTCTAACCTTTTCTTCTTTCCATAGTGAATTCATTTCCAGTGATCGCTCATATGCCAAAGAACATTTTCACTTCCTCTGATTGGTGAAGACAACAAGATACAGAGGAGAGAGACTCTGGAGAGCTGAAAGGATGTGAGCTTTGTTGACAGAAGCACTGGACTGGCGTTTCAGCTTCCTGCCACTTCCTAACTGAGTTATAGCAATCTGGTTAGTCTTGTTCCAAATGGACATCCACATCTGTAAAATGGTACTAATTCTGCCTCACAGGGTTGTTGTAAGGGTTACTTGCAGTAATATATTCAAGTATTCCTTGTGAAGGTTAAAACATTGTGTGAATCTTAGTTGTTATTCCAGGTGGGTGGAAAGGGGCATTCTCTTTATTGGGAAAGTTTCTTTTAATACTGAGACAATCACTCAGGGAGTATCTTGAAGTTGAGATGAACAAGAGGAAAGAATGATTATTGTAACCAGGAGCTCTGCAGGGCAAATAACAATGGTAATGGCTGTTACTTATTAAGCCCCTAGTATATGCTATTCACCCTACATACAATTTTCCAGATTTTTATTACAGCTCTACAAATGTACTTTCTATTCCCATTTTCCAGAAGAAACAAACTCAGAGCAGTCATATGATTTTTCTCAAAGACATACATATAAAGTTTTGAGCTATGATTTGAGCCAAAGGATGCCTGACTCAAATTGATCACATCCTTTTAACTCAGTATAAAGTTCAATATTGTAGAAAACATCAACTGGGACATGCACAGGAAAAATTCTAAGAATCTGGCTTTTATTAGTTGCCACACATATTCCCTCATCTTAATCCTCAAGAGCCTCACGAGGAAAACGTTTGTACTGCCACTTTGCAGATGAGGAAACAGACCTAAAAGGTTAGGAAACTTACTCAAGGGCATTTAACTACTAAGTGGAGACTGTCCCAGGTGGCTTTCATCATCCATCTAGCTGGAGTTGTTGGCTATGTTTGTGAGCATCTATCAGCAAATATGTGTGTCGGTGTCATTTCAACTAGAAGACCTCCAAAGGCAAAGACTATATTCATTTGACATTCCAAATCCATATAATGTTCAATAGTGCAGAAAGCAGTGCATCAGATGGATGATCCACAGAAGAAACAAGTCTCCCAGGAAACTTGCATTTTGTCACTGGCCAAATCTGGGGACAATCTGTACTTAGAACATAACGCAACACCTACAATATACTAAAGACGTTCTTCTTGTCCCACGCTATATTGGGCTCTTCACATACATTCCCTCATTTAATCCTTGAGAGCCTCATGAGGAAGATGTTTTTACTGCTATTTATAGATGAGGAAACAGACCTACAAAGATTAAGAAACTTGCAATGGCATTTAACTACTAGTTGGAGGTGCCAGAACTTGAAACTAGGTGTTTTTTACTTTGGATGCTGTGCTCTTTCTGGTACTCCACATTGCCTCAATTTAAATCTTTATCCAGCCTTCTCATGATTAGATGGAGTATGCCAATTACAGGTAGATTAAGAGGTTCAGCAGCCTCTTCGAGATTCCAATCTTCCTCAGTTTCCATCACCAGCATTTCACCACACCTCATCTGGAGGATCTTCTTCCCCTTTATTCGATTAGCTCCAAACCTACATGTTCTTTGAGACTCAGATCAGGTCTGAACTCTGAGCTGTTTTGTACCACAGCAGGGGCGGTCAGACACCACTCTCACCATCTAATTTAAAGGTTCCTCTAAAAGGCTTGCAATGATAAAGATCTTTAAAAGAATATTTGTCATAAGCTATAAACTGATGTATCTAGAAAACTATTCCAATTATGGCTGTTATTTATAGAAGCAAATACTATTGGTGAGTTTTAGCAAAGCACTTATAGTAGAGTGGTTTGGATAAAATCCAGGTTATTCACTTGTTAATACATTATTTATATTAACAAAATCAAATGTTAGGCTGAGCACCAAGTTTTTTCGTCCTAATACCATGTGTTTACTAAGGCTATTACCCTTTCCAATCATTATTAGCCAAACATATATTTCATAGTACGCACCATAATTTCTGAGACTCTTGTTAAAGTTTGGAGATGTAGACACAGAGAATCAACCAATATGAAGAACAACCTACTCAATCAATTTTGCATCATTACCCATGAAGGTGTTTTCCACTGTTGTTTAGAAAGATTCAAGATGAAAAGAGGCCATAGCTTACTGTTGCTTTATGCACTCCCCCACTATCCACTGTGCTGTGTTGTTTGTTATGGATTACTCACTCTCTCCCAGGTGGCTTTCAGCAGTGGTCAAATATTTAAGAAGCATATATATCATCATGAATCCATCATATACTTCCCCTTCAGTGCTTCACTCCTTCCCAGCCTGAGTCATCACATGCTTGATTACATAATGTAGCACTAACTTACCTCCATTTTATTTTATCTTTTCTTGTCAGAGCAAGATTTTACAATATGACAAACCAGGGTCACAGGTAACTGTGACTTAGGTGGGCAGGTCAGAGTAGGCAAATAATGAAGTGCCATTCAAGCATGGTGGACTGGACAATCTGTTTATCTCCCCACACCTTTATTAGCTGCCCCTTGTGACTTACAGATGGGTGGTGAGGGCAGAACCGAGCCCTAGAGCAAGATTTCATTGCTAGCTCCAACACTCAGTAGCTCTGCTTTTGGGTAAACCCTTACATGCCCTCTAAGTCTTCATTTCCACACCTCCACAAA
This sequence comes from Trachypithecus francoisi, assembly GCF_009764315.1. NCBI lineage: Eukaryota > Metazoa > Chordata > Mammalia > Primates > Cercopithecidae > Trachypithecus > Trachypithecus francoisi. The sequence continues at coordinate 5,587,498 of NW_022681453.1, forward strand.
AGGCTAATAACATACCTACCTCATATGATTGTTGTGCGAATGAGACCACAAACAAAAAGTGCTTTATAAATTTTATTTATAAGACTATTTTATTAATCTATAGCTATTAAAAAGTTTATCTATTTTAATTCAAAATCTGCCCTTCTCTAAATGATGTCAATTGCTTTTAGTTCTCCTGATTTACCAATAACAACGATAGTGATAATATCATTTGCCATCTTGAGCACTTACTATGCAATTTTGAGCACTTACTATATATTTTGAGCACTTACTATACAAATTCATGCTTTTTTTGTGAAATACAGAGTCTTTATGGAGTGATACGACTTTTGAAACTGGCAATATGATGCATACTCGCACATTGAAAGAAGATTCATGAAAAAATAAAGCTAATAGTGATCTGATAGAAAAAGCATCATGCCTATAAATCTGTAGTTGTGATCTGCAACACTCCAGATCTCAGCAGGAAGCAGATGACCCACTCTAGGGACAGTTCAATGATGAGAATATTTACGAAGGTATAGGCAGGATATAGGGGATCACTGGGATATGGTGAAGTGCCCAGGGACTGGGACAAGGGAAAGCTGTTAACAGCCAGAAGGTAAAAGAGAAGAGAGCTGTGTACCAGGCTTCCATGAGCAGGATACCCTTAGGACAGGGGTTGTCTCCCAGGAGCTGTGGCTATAGGTAACACATCTATTACCAAACTGACATAGCAGAGAGAGAGAGACGGAATAAATACTCAGACCCGTCCCATTCTGTGATCTGGAACTGCTTTCCATTTGCAGAACCCAATCAGAAACTAGAGGGCCAGGGAGCCCAGCTAAAGCAGGGAGGTCAGTCAACTGGAGCCCAGAGCTGTGTGGAGAGTCTTTCTGGAAGGTTAATATGGAAAAAAAGCAGTGCAGGACTATGAGAAATGCCAATATAAATAATACATAAAAGTAGAATGAAATAGACAAACAATGAAATATGCAGACCTTACTCTAGAAATGCCCTCTGTCCAAAGCTTTGTTTTTTGGTTGTTTGTTGGTAACTCAGAGTATATTTTTTCCTACATGCATTTAAAAATGCGGATTCAGGTCTCCATCTACTCCTCCAAAGCTCTGGGATACACCTTTATTTGAAATTTTATACCAATAGGACTGGGCTGAATTCTGGGTCTTAGGAGAAAACAGTCATGTAGTAATAGAGGGAGAAAGATGAGTCACCTTCTTTCATTGTTCAGGGAATGGGATTGGCTCTGGTAAGTTTTGAACTGGGTAGATTCTTCTGGTTCTGCTCCCACTTTTGCTGGGTACCCTTCCCATTCTGCCATAAAACAGTTGTCAAGACAACAAATTGCTCTTCCCATGAAATACACAATGCTCACAAATTCCCCAGTTATATTTTCTCCTTTATCATGAGTGGGTTACTGGTAGGATTTTGGAGTTGGTCTTGAATTTCTCTGTGTTTCTCTAGATTTTGTGATTTCTTACCTGTGCTGTTGGGTACTTAATTAACTTCTCTGAGCTTCAGTGTGAGAACTTGTGAAATAAGGATACTATTATCATCACCTGTGGGGTAATAGGCTTTTGGGACTCCAGCTAGCTGAATACAGAGAAACCACTTGAGAAGCTTGAGAGCTAACTTAGCTTTTCCTCTTGGGTCTGAGAATGTGGTATTCAGTTTATCCCAAGAACTAGGAAAAGTCAAATATAAGCCCCCATTTCCCTTAAATGAGAATGTTTAATTAAGAGATTGAGTTTCTTTGAAAGAATGGACTGTGGTGCAGCGTCAAGTTACCTCTTTGGATATGACTTACACAGGCATTAGTAGCTGCTATTGGGGATTCTGGGACCTTGCAAATGACTCTGGCATGTGCAGTCCACCTCTGCTGCATCTGCTCTGTGGGAGAATATAATGCTCAGATTCAATATTCTTTTATAAATAGATTGGGAACTTTTACTAACTTAGTGTATGTATATGTATGTATGCTGCATGTGGTCTTTTTCTGCAAATCTGTAGCCCAGTGGTTCTCAACTTTAGCAAGCATCAGAAATCTGAAGAGCTTGTTAAAACAGGCTTCTGAGCCCTGATCCCAGAGTTTCCATTTCAGTAGATCTGTGGTGGGGCCTGAGAACTTGCATTTGTATTACCAGGTTATACCGATGCTGCTGGTCCCAGGACCACATTTTGAGAGCCACTACTTTGTCTCCCTGAACTTCTTTTCCATAGCTTTTGAAAGGGTTAAAGGAGGCAATCGACATAGAGTTCCTATCACAGCACCTGGTAGGTAGTAAATACTTGCTTCTACTAGTACCACAACTATCATGACCACTATTGCTGTTCAGCTGCTTCCACTACTTGGTAATCCTTCATTCTGGACAACAATAGTTAGGTACTAAGAGTAATGTCATCTGACTTAATTAATTAAAGAATTTAATTACCTCTCTGGGAGAGATTTGCATTTTAAAGAAGCTTGTTAATTAAAAGAGATTTGCAATTTGAAGAATATTGGACTGCGATAAAGAGATATACAAAACTTCTGGCAATGTGTAGCGGAAGATACCTTTGAGTAAGAAGCTGACATTCTGTAGGCTCTCTGCTGGGTCACCTCTCTATAAAACTCCCTGATATTTAGGATTCCACATTCTTTCTAAAAGTTGTGAGCTTTTCCACAGGCTTCCATGGTAGGGAAAGCACATGGCCTGGGCGTGTGTAGAACAGATGCGGCCATTTATATGTATGGGTTCTTTGCAAGTCTGGCATTTGTAAAATGGGTGATGCTTGTATTGTGTTTATTCAATAACGTAATAGAAGATGCACATAAGATTCTTTTGAAAAGTATGCCTTCCAATTTCATGCTGAGAATAATGCAGGAAGTTCAGTGTAATGCAGTTATAAGAAAATAGTAGCAAAACAACATTTTGCTTTAAATCACGGAATTAGCAAGTAAAAACTAATCGGAAGCCAATCTTTTGAAAAAATTTTAAATGTAAGTTTATTTGGAGAATATGGTTTGTTGGCCCAGAGTACACATAAAGAACAAAAGAGTATAATTAACAACAGTTTCAAATATGGACTTAGCAGCCATCTTGATAAAATGAGTATTGACATGTATATGAATGCCAACATTGTGTTTTTCCAATTCAATACTATGTTATGCCATAAAACTGCAGCAGTTATAAAAATTAGAATTGGTTAAAAACTGTTGAAATCTTTAAATTTTTCCTGTTTAAAAATCCAGAAAATATTAAACTTGTTCTAAAAGTTGAAGTAAAGAAATTAATGTCAGTGACAGAAATACAGTGAATCTAATTAGAAGTCCCTGGGCAGCAGCTCATTAGTGTGGTTAGTTAGTAAGTGAAATTTCAGCTGCAGTGAATTAGACTATGTGTCTTCAGTTATTTTTTTCTAAAAAGAATTACAAAATGTCTACAGCTGTTTTTTATTAGGAGATTTTTTTTTTTTTTTTTGCTTCCCCACAAACAAGAAATATTTAGGATCCTTTTGTCATAAAGAAAGAAATGGCCATTTGGGGAGAGGTTTTCTTAAATGCCTGGATGTTAAGCTTGGGTATGTAAAACAAAATCTATTCGCCTGTGAGGGAGAGGCTTTCATTTGTCTGCTACACTGCTCAGTTTCACATGTTTCTTTTGTCAAATCCTTTACTTTTTTTTTTTTTTTTTAAACCATTTGCGCCTCTTTATTAGATTTCTATAAGAAAAAATCGTATCGGCCGGGCGCGGTGGCTCAAGCCTGTAATCCCAGCACTTTGGGAGGTCGAGACGGGCGGATCACGAGGTCAGCAGATGGAGACCATCCTGGCTAACACGGTGAAACCCCGTCTCTACTAAAAAATACAAAAAACTAGCCGGGCGAGGTGGCGGGCGCCTGTAGTCCCAGCTACTCAGGAGGCTGAGGCAGGAGAATGGCGTAAACCCGGGAGGCGGAGCTTGCAGTGAGCTGAGATCCGGCCACTGCACTCCAGCCTGGGCGACAGAGCGAGACTCCATCTCAAAAAAAAAAAAAAAGAAAAAAAAAAGAAGAAAAAATCTTATCTAGATTGAATAATATTGTAGTGAAAGATATTTAATGTAGGTTGGGACGTTTATTTGTCATTTGCTAAAATGTGACACATTTCCTTTTTCATGTTGCTACCATGGATGTCTGTATCTTTGTCACTTGAGAGTTAATGAGAAATTTAGAGACCCAAGAGCCTGAATTCCAGTAGCTGAGAAGTGTTCATAAGCAAGGCATGATAATTGGGCAATTATTGCAGGATATGATAACCCCATCCCCTGGAGTGTTTAAATGTCTTTTTAGATTATATTAGAAGTTTAGGATCTGGGCTCACACCTTTCTGTAGAGCCCTAAAATGGTAGAGTCCTGTTCACCCACAGTTTAGCCATGATCCCAGTGTTCTGAAGGTTAAGACTGGGGATAGCCGACAGCAGTTTCTCAACTGGAGGTGACTTTGTTCCCCACGGAACATTTGGCAATGTGTGTGGACAATTTCGATGGTCATAACTCACAACTGGGAGGGTGGGAGTGACTGTGGACATCTACTGGGTGATGACCAGGGATTCTGCTAAGTACCTTACACAGCAAAGAATAATCTGACCCCAAATGCCAGTAGTGGTGAGATTGAGAAACTGTCCTACTGTCATCAAGTGCTTGCTGAATGAGCAGACACACACATAACGGATGGTACACCTTTCAGCTGCCTGAATCCCTGCAGAATGCAAAATGGGGTGTGTGCTGGAATGGAGCCAAACATTGCAAAGACCTCCTAACCCTGTCATTGAAAAGACTTCTGTGACAACTGTTTATTTCCTTACTCTCCTTTTAAAAAAACATACATTTCCAGTTTATTTCTCTCTGGAAGTCCTTGGGTCAGTGGCATGTAGAAAATTGTGTTAGACTTTCAGCAATTGACTAATATATTTTCCAATATGACTGGTCTCAAAGATCAGTTACCAAAATATTTTTCAGTCTAGCTTAGATGTATTTTTTTAAGTAGAAGAAGAATCATGTGAGGCTTTGAATAAAAAATCTGAAACATCATGTTTTCTGCGCAACAATACCACGTGTACATTGCAAGAAATACAAAGCATGGAATACTGGGGGGAGAGAATTTATGGGCTGACCTGCCATGCAGGAGTATGGAAGGTAAGCTCCAGTGCCGAAGGAAGAGGGAAGAGATGGGGAAAATAGTCAAGTGAGGGAGAGAAAGAGTCCTCCCTGTGGGAGGAAGACCTTTCATTTCATGAAGGAAAATATTTGTTTGTGAACACAGGGTATAAATATTATATATATTATCTCTCACTTTTCTAAAAAACTCTGCATTGACATAGGAAAGGAGAGGACGATGATTTGGACACCAGGAAAAGTGAACATAGAGGGTGGCAGGAAATGGAGATATTTTCTTCAAGTCATAAGAAATGGTGCCTGGCAATATCAAGAAGCAGCAATTCCACTTGACTTCATGGTACTGTAAGCTACTGAAAATGGTGTGGAACTGGTATAAACTGGTATAATCTACTTGGTGCGAAGGCAATAACATATGCAACTTAAATCAAGAAACCAAATGCTCAGGGAAATGCAATGTAAAAAGAAGCAGTGGTAAATATATATGTGGTGTTCTACTTCATCTATTTTTCTTAGCAGCTAGAGCATTTGAAATTACGCTGTTCACACTAAATATTCTTAAAATTATGCAAACTCTTTAAGTGCACAATTTGACTCTACCACATAAACACTTAAAGAGCAAAACACAGGCTAGATGCAGTGGCTCATGCTTATAATCCCAGCATTTTGGGAGATTGAGGTGGGCAGATCATCTGAGGTCAGGAGTTTGAGACCAGCCTGGCCAACATGTTTAAACCCCATCGCTACTAAAAATACAAATATTAGCCGGGTGTGGTGGCATGTGCCTGTAGTCCCAGCTACTCAAGAGGCTGAGGCAGGAGAACTGCTTGAACCCGGGAGGTGGAGGTTGCAGTGAGCTGAGATCATGCCACTGCACTCCAGCCTGGGAAACAGAGTGAGCCTTTGTCTCAAAAAGAAAGAAAAAAGGCCGGGCGCAGTGGCTCAGGACAGTAATCCCAGCACTTTGGGAGGCCAAGGCAGGTGGATCACCTGAGGTTAGGAGTTCAAGACCAGCCTGGCCAAAATGGTGAAACCCTATCTCTACAAAAATACAAAAATTAGCCGTGCATGATGGCGGGTGCCTGTAATCCCGCTACTTAGGAGGCCTCTGAGGCAGGAGAATCGTTTGAACCCGGGAAAGGGAGGTTGCAGTGAGCTGAGATCACACCATTGCACTTCAGCCTAGGCACTGCAGAGAGACTCCGTCTCAAACGACAACAACAACACAAACAAACAAAAAAACCAAGGATCAAAACACAGATAACAAGAAAGCACTGTGCCTGCTTCCACAATCTAAGTGGATATGGCTTGTTAGTGAGTTTGTACATGTCTTTCTTTTCCCCTATTCCATGAATGTTCTTATCCTTTCCATATCTCTTCTTCTTCTTCTTTTTTTTTTGAGGCGTAGTCTCTCTCTGTCACCCAGGCTGCAGTGCAGTGGCGCTATCTCGGCTCACTGCAAGCTCCGCCTCCCAGGTTCATGCCATTCTCCCGCCTTAGCCTCCCGAGGAGCTGGGACTACAGGCGCCCGCAACCAGGCCCGGCTATTTTTTTTTTTTTTCGTATTTTTAGTAGAGACAGGGTTTCACCATGTTAGCCAGTATGGTCTCCATCTCCTGACCTCGTGATCTGCCCGCCTAGGCCTCCCAAAGTGCTGGAATTACAGGCATGAGCCACTGTACCTGGCCTCTTCACATATTTTAAAACAATATTTTAAAAGCTCTATTGAGATATAACTTAAATACTGTATAATTCACTTATTGTAAATACACAGTTCAATAATTTTTAGTAAATTTATACATTTGCACAACCATCACCACAATCCAAGTGTGGAACACGTCTATCACTCCAAAAATTCTGTAGTTCATCTGTAGTCAATTTTTGCTCCAACATTTCTGCACAGGCAACTGTTGATCTGCCTTCTGTCTTTACAGTTTTGCCTTTTCTAGGAATTTCAGGTGAATGAAATCAAACAATAAGTCACCGTTTAGGTCTCGCTTCTTTCACTTGATGTAATGTGTTTGAGCTTCATCCATGCCTGTTCACTCCTTCATATTACTTAGTAGTAATCCACTGTATTGATGCAACACACTTTATCATTTACCAGGTGATGGACATTGGGTCGTTTCCACTTTTTTGCATTTATAAATAATTCTGCTATGAAAATTCACTTATGAGGCTGTGTGTGTCATTTCTTTTGGGTATATTCCGAGGAGTGGAATTGTTGGATCACATGGCAAGTATATTTTTAACTTAAAAAAAACCATCAAGTGTTTTCTAAAATGCCTGTACCATTTTCTATTCCTACCAGCAATGTATGAAGGTTCCAGTTTCTTCATATCCTCATCAGCACTTGGTGTGTTCATCTTTTTGATTATTTGTCATCTTCGTGGGTGTGAGGTACACCTTCCTCTCCTTTTCAAGGCCCCTCTTTTTCCTTTTTACCTTATTCTTTTTTTTTTTTTTTTTAATATACTTTAAGTTCTAGGGTACATGTGCACAACGTGCTTACCTTATTCTTTTCTTCCCAACTTGTACCTTTAGCTGGTGGCTAGTACTATAGATATATTCATTTATATAAAATCTCATCGCTAACAAATTCTTAGTAGACAAATCAAGAAATGGTGCTGGTATGGATTCAAAGAGTAATCCCCTTTGGCAATCCGTTCAATTGGATTTTCCTAAAAATGCTCTAATTTTTTCTTACAGATGCTGTAGTTGCACTAATAGCAGAGTAGAACAAGCAGCTTTTAGGGCCAGAAAGTATATCTGTTTAGAAATGTCTCAATAGTTAGGGTTAAATAAAATTACAGTCACACCTGTAAGCATTTTCCTCCAAGCACATAGAAATACTAACCCACTCCTTCACACCCTCCACAGAGTGAAGGAATTGGAGGATTTTGTGTATTTTGTGTATTCTCTTAGTTGTAAGGGCAGATTTACCTTTGCTAGTGTCCTGCTCCTTTGTTTTTCTTCCCTAACTGCTTTTTCCTCTCAGCCTGAGGCATGTGCCTGTAAAGCTGACTTTCTCAGTGTTCTACATGGTGGCTGAATTTAACTTGATTCAGCTTTGCAGGCTATGGTCCAGCAATCCTCTAGGGACAGGGATTCTCCACCCTTGATGCCCATTAGAAGCACTTACTGAGCTTTAAAGTGATACCCTAGTCCCAGTTCCCTGGAGGTCATTTAAACCAGAACCTCAAATGACCTTGGAAGTGCATAAATGGTTAAAGGCTTTCTTTCCTGTCCCCAAAATAGATTTTTCAAATTTCAGCGTTTGGGGTTATAAAAATATGTGAAACGCAGGCCCAAATAATTATAATACAAAATTTTAAAAAGTGCACCCTGAAGGTCATGCTGTAGAGGTAGCTGGGAAGTTGTAGAATTAGAATTAGATCTTGATTTGGACTCAGATTGAGGTGAAGAATCAGTTTTTTTTTTTTTTTTTTTTTTTTTTTTTTTTTTTTTTTGAGATACAGTCTCTCTCTGTTGCCAGGCTGGAATGCAGTAATGTGATCTTGGCTCTGACCTCACTGCAACTCCACCTCCTGGGTTCAAATGATTCTCCTGCCTCAGCCTCCTGAGTAGCTGGATTACAGGTGCTCACCACCACACCTGGCTAATTTTTGTATTTTTAGTAGAGATGGAGTTTCACCATGTCGGCCAGGCTGGTCTCAATCTCCTGGCCTCAAGTGATCCATCTACCTCGGCCTCCCAAAGTGCTGGGATTATAGGCGTGAGCCACCGCGCCTGGCTCAAGCTCTGTTCTTAATGAGTATTTATAAATCAGTCTGTTCTCAGCTTGGGCCTGTTTGGCTATAATATGGAGGCTCAAACTTATCCTGTTATCAGGATCAATGGGATAATTCACCAAGAAGTACTTTCAAATGATACATTTCAGAGCACTTTCATATCTACTAATTATTTGTTTTCAGCAATTATTATTTTTTTTTTTTTTCTTTTTTTTTCTTTTATTATACTTTAAGTTCTAGGGTACATGTGCATGACGTTTATATCATGTATAACTCCCCAATGCAATCCCTCCCTCCTCCCCCCTCCCCATGATAGGCCCCAGTGTGTGATGTTCCCCTTCCCGAGTCCAAGTGATCTCATTGTTCAGTTCCCACCTATGAGTGAGAACATGCGGTGTTTGGTTTTCTCTTCTTGTGATAGTTTGCTAAGAATGATGGTTTCCAGCTGCATCCATGTCCCTACAAAGGATGCAAACTCATCCTTTTTGATGGCTGCATAGTATTCCATGGTGTATATGTGCCACATTTTCTTAATCCAGTCTGTCACAGATGGACATTTGGGTTGATTCCAAGTCTTTGCTATTGTGAATAGTGCCGCAATAAACATACGTGTGCATGTGTCTTTGTAGTAGAGTAATTTATAATCCTTTGGGTATATACCCAGTAGTGGGATGGCTGGGTCATATGGTACATCTAGTTCTAGATCCTTGAGGAATCGCCATACTGTTTTCCATAATGGTTGAACTAGTTTACAATCCCACCAACAGTGTAAAAGTGTTCCTATTTCTCCACATCCTCTCCAACACCTGTTGTTTCCTGACTTCTAATGATTGCCATTCTAACTGGTGTGAGATGGTATCTCATTGTGGTTTTGATTTGCATTTCTCTGATGGCGAGTGATGATGAGCATTTTTCATGTGTCTGTTGGCTGTATGGATGTCTTCTTTTGAGAAATGTCTGTTCATATCCTTCCCACTTTTTGATGGGGTTGTTTGTTTTTTTCTTGTATATTTGTTTGAGTTCTTTGTAGATTCTGGATATTAGCCCTTTGTCAGATGAGTAGGTTGCAAAAATTTTCTCCCATTCTGTAGGTTGCCTGTTCACTCTGATGGTAGTTTCTTTAGCTGTGCAAAAGCTCTTTAGTTTAATTAGATCCCATGTGTCAATTTTTGCTTTTGCTGCCGTTGCTTTTGGTGTTTTAGACATGAAGTCCTTGCCCATGCCTATGTCCTGAATGGTACTACCTAGATTTTCTTCTAGGGTTTTTATGGTATTAGGTCTAACATTTAAGTCTCTAATCCATCTTGAATTAATTTTCGTATAAGGGGTAAGGAAAGGATCCAGTTTCAGCTTTCTACTTATGGCTAGCCAATTTTCCCAGCACCATTTATTAAATAGGGAATCCTTTCCCCATTTCTTGTTTCTCTCAGGTTTGTCAAAGATCAGATGGCTGTAGATGTGTGGTATTATTTCTGAGGACTCTGTTCTGTTCCATTGGTCTATATCTCTGTTGTGGTACCAGTACCATGCTGTTTTGGTTACTGTAGCCTTGTAGTATAGTTTGAAGTCAGGTAGCGTGACGCCTCCAGCTTTGTCCTTTTGACTTAGGATTGTCTTGGCAATGCGGGCTCTTTTTTGGTTCCATATGAACTTTAAAGCAGTTTTTTCCAATTCTGTGAAGAAAGTCATTGGTAGCTTGATGGGGATGGCATTGAATCTATAAATCACCTTGGGCAGTATGGCCATTTTCACGATATTGATTCTTCCTATCCATGAGCATGGTATGTTCTTCCATTTGTTTGTGTCCTCTTTGATTTCACTGAGCAGTGGTTTGTAGTTCTCCTTGAAGAGGTCCTTTACATCCCTTGTAAGCTGGATTCCTAGGTATTTTATTCTCTTTGAAGCAATTGTGAATGGAAGTTCATTCCTGATTTGGCTCTCTGCTTGTCTGTTACTGGTGTATAAGAATGCTTGTGATTTTTGCACATTAATTTTGTATCCTGAGACTTTGCTGAAGTTGCTTATCAGCTTAAGGAGATTTTGGGCTGAGATGATGGGGTTTTCTAAATATACAATCATGTCATCTGCAAACAGGGACAATTTGACTTCTTCTTTTCCTAACTGGATACCCTTGATTTCTTTCTCTTGCCTGATTGCCCTAGCCAGAACTTCCAACACTATGTTGAATAGGAGTGGTGAGAGAGGGCATCCCTGTCTTGTGCCAGTTTTCAAAGGGAATTTTTCCAGTTTTTGCCCATTCAGTATGATATTAGCTGTGGGTTTGTCATAAATAGCTCTTATTATTTTGAGGTACGTTCCATCAATACCGAATTTATTGAGCGTTTTTAGCATAAAGGGCTGTTGAATTTTGTCAAAAGCCTTTTCTGCATCTATTGAGATAATTATGTGGTTCTTGTCTTTGGTTCTGTTTATATGCTGGATTACGTTTATTGATTTGCGAATGTTGAACCAGCCTTGCATCCCAGGGATGAAGCCCACTTGATCATGGTGGATAAGCTTTTTGATGTGCTGCTGAATCCGGTTTGCCAGTATTTTATTGAGGATTTTTGCATCGATGTTCATCAGGGATATTGGTCTAAAATTCTCTTTTTTGTTGTGTCTCTGCCAGGCTTTGGTATCAGGATGATGTTGGCCTCATAAAAAGAGTTAGGGAGGATTCCCTCTTTTTCTATTGATTGGAATAGTTTCAGAAGGAATGGTACCAGCTCCTCCTTGTACCTCTGGTAGAATTCAGCTGTGAATCCATCTGGTCCTGGACTTTTTTTGGTGGGTAGGCTATTAATTGTTGCCTCAATTTCAGAGCCTGCTATTGGTCTATTCAGGGATTCAACTTCTTCCTGGTTTAGTCTTGGGAGAGTGTAAGTGTCCAGGAAATTATCCATTTCTTCTAGATTTTCTAGTTGATTTGCGTAGAGGCGTTATAGTATTCTCTGATGGTGTTTGTATTTCTGTGGGGTCGGTGGTGATATCCCCTTTATCATTTTTTATTGCGTCTATTTGATTCTTCTCTCTTTTCTTCTTTATTAGTCTAGCTAGCGGTCTGTCAATTTTGTTGATCTTTTCAAAAAACCAACTCCTGGATTCATTGATTTTTTGGAGGGTTTTTTGTGTCTCTATCTCCTTCAGTTCTGCTCTGATCTTAGTTATTTCTTGCCTTCTGCTAGCTTTTGAATGTGTTTGCTCTTGCCTCTCTAGTTCTTTTAATTGTGATGTTAGAGTGTCAATTTTAGATCTCTCCTGCTTTCTCTTGTGGGCATTTAGTGCTATAAATTTCCCTCTACACACTGCTTTAAATGTGTCCCAGAGATTCTGGTATGTTGTATCTTTGTTCTCATTGGTTTCAAAGAACATCTTTATTTCTGCTTTCATTTCGTTATGTACCCAGTAGTCATTCAGGAGCAGGTTGTTCAGTTTCCATGTAGTTGAGCGGTTTTGATTGAGTTTCTTAGTCCTGAGTTCTAGTTTGATTGCACTGTGGTCTGAGAGACAGTTTGTTATAATTTCTGTTCTTGTACATTTGCTGAGGAGTGCTTTACTTCCAATTATGTGGTCAATTTTGGAATAAGTGCGATGTGGTGCTGAGAAGAATGTATATTCTGTTGATTTGGGGTGGAGAGTTCTATAGATGTCTATTAGGTCCGCTTGGTGCAGAGATGAGTTCAATTCCTGGATATCCTTGTTAACTTTCTGTCTCGTTGATCTGTCTAATGTTGACAGTGGAGTGTTGAAGTCTCCCATTATTATTGTATGGGAGTCTAAGTCTCTTTGTAGGTCTCTAAGGACTTGCTTTATGAATCTGGGTGCTCCTGTATTGGGTGCATAGATATTTAGGAGAGTTAGCTCTTCCTGTTGAATTGATCCCTTTACCATTATGTAATGGCCTTCTTTGTCTCTTTTGATCTTTGATGGTTTAAAGTCTGTTTTATCAGAGACTAGGATTGCAACCCCTGCTTTTTTTGTTCTCCATTTGCTTGGTAGATCTTCCTCCATCCCTTTATTTTGAGCCTATGTATGTCTCTGCATGTGAGATGGGTCTCCTGAATACAGCAGACTGATGGGTCTTGACTCTTGATCCAGTTTGCCAGTCTGTGTCTTTTAATTGGAGCATTTAGTCCATTGACATTTAAGGTTAATATTGTTATGTGTGAACTTGATCCTGTCATTATGATATTAACTGGTTATTTTGCTCGTTAGTTGATGCAGTTTCTTCCTAGCCTCGATGGTCTTTACATTTTGGCATGTTTTTGCAATGGCTGGTACCGGTTGTTCCTTTCCATGTTTAGGGCTTCCTTCAGGGTCTCTTGTAAGGCAGGCCTGGTGGTGACAAAATCTCTAAGCATTTGCTTATCTGTAAAGGATTTTATTTCTCCTTCACTGATGAAGCTTAGTTTGGCTGGATATGAAATTCTGGGTTGAAAATTCTTTTCTTTAAGAACGTTGAATATTGGCCCCCACTCTCTTCTGGCTTGTAGAGTTTCTGCCGAGAGGTCTGCTGTTATTCTGATGGGCTTCCCTTTGTGGGTAACCCGACCTTTCTCTCTGGCTGCCCTTAAGATTTTTTCCTTCATTTCAACTTTGGTGAATCTGGCAATTATGTGTCTTGGAGTTGCTCTTCTGGAGGAGTATCTTTGTGGCGTTCTCTGTATTTCCTGAATTTGAATGTTGGCCTGCCCTACTAGGTTGGGGAAGTTCTCCTGGATGATATCCTGAAGAGTGTTTTCCAACTTGGTTCCATTTTCCCCCTCACTTTCAGGCACCCCAATCAGACGTAGATTTGGTCTTTTTACATAATCCCATACTTCTTGCAGGCTTTGTTCATTTCTTTTTCTTCTTTTTTCTTTTGGTTTCTCTTCTCGCTTCATTTCATTCATTTGATCCTCAATCGCTGATACTCTTTCTTCCAGTTGATCGAGTCGGTTACCGAAGCTTGTGCATTTGTCACGTATTTCTCGTGTCATGGTTTTCATCTCTGTCATTTCGTTTATGATCTTCTCTGCATTAATTAGTCTAGCTGTCAATTCTTCCACTTTTTTTCAAGATTTTTAGTTTCTTTGCGCTGGGTACGTAATTCCTCCTTTAGCTCTGAGAGGTTTGATGGACTGAAGCCTTCTTCTCTCATCTCGTCAAAGTCATTCTCTGACCAGCTTTGATCCGTTGCTGGCGATGGGCTGCGCTCCTTTGCAGGGGGAGATGCGCTCTTATTTTTTGAATTTCCAGCTTTTCTGCCCTGCTTCTTCCCCATCTTTGTGGTTTTATCTGTCTCTGGACTTTGATGATGGTGACGTACTGATGGGGTTTTGGTATAGGTGTCCTTCCTGTTTGATAGTTTTCCGTCTGACAGTCAGAAGGAGTGTCTGTTGGTCTGTTGGAGATTGCTTGAGGTCCACTCCAGACCCTGTTTGCCTGGGTATCAGCAGCAGAGGTTGCCGAAGATAGAATATTGCTGAACAGCGAGTGTACCTGTCTGATTCTTCTTTGGAAGTTTCCTCTCAGGGGTGATGCCACCCTGTGAGGTGTGGGGTATCAGACTGCCCCTAGTGGGGGATGTCTCCCAGCTAGGCTACTCAGGGGTCAGGGACCCACCTGAGCAGGCAGTCTGTCCGTTCTCAGATCTCAACCTCCGCGTTAGGAGATCCACGGCTCTCCCCAAAGCTGTCAGACAGAGTCGTTCGGTCTGCAGCGGCCCCGCTCTTTCCCCTAATGGACTGCAGCTGTGCGCTGTCCGCAGAGGTAGAGTCTACAGAGACAGGCAGGCTTCCTTGAGCTGCTGTGAGCTCCACCCAGTTCGAGCTTCCCAGCGGCTTTGTTTACCTACTTAAGCCTCAGCAATGGCGGGCGCCCCTCCCCCAGCCTCGCTGCTGCCTTGCGGATAGATCGCCGCAGACGGCTGTGTTAGCAGTGAGGGAGGCTCCGTGGGCGTGGGACCCTCCCGGCCAGGTGTGGGATATATTCTCCTGGTGTGCCTGTTTCCTTAAAGCGCAGTATTGGGGTGGGAGTTACCCGATTTTCCAGGTGTTGTGTGTCTCAGTTCCCCTGGCTAGGAAAAGGGATTTCCTTCCCCCTTGCGCTTCCAGGTGAGGCGATGCCTCGCCCTGCTTCAGCTCACGCTGGTCAGGCTGCAGCAGCTGACCCGCACCGATTGTCCGGCACTCCCTAGAGAGATGACCCCAGTACCTCAGTTGAAAATGCAGAAATCACCGGTCTTCTGTGTCGCTCGCGCTGGGAGTTGGAGACTGGAGCTGTTCCTATTCGGCCATCTTGCTCCGCCCCCGAGTCAAAGTCAGCAATTATTTTTTTAAGTTGTGTGGCCTTACTTTACCATGCACAATTTGGGTATATTTTAATCTCATATTTCCTCTGTTGATCAGAGATTGGGCCAAGAGCATAGGTTCTGGTGCCAGGCTGCTTAGCAGCAAATCCCAACCCTGTCATGAGTCCACTGGGGGATCCTCTGTTGTAATCCTCCTTTAACTTTAGTTTTCTTCTCTGTAAAATGAGCACAAGTACCTACCCCAAGGTTTTATGAGAATTAAAAGAGATAATGCTTGTAAAGCACTTATCACACCCCTTAGATATTGGGCACTCAGGAAATGTTAGTTTTTTCTTTTTTATTATTAAATGTGGTAAGTACTTAAAAAATTCCAAGGACATCGGCGTTTTATGGTTGAAAGGAGAATTGCACCCCAAGTGGCCCATTTTAAGAAATAGTAGTTTTTTAAAAATCTTGGGTGGTAGTTTAATTCAACCTCAGCATATATCATCTGGACTCCTGCTTCAGGTCAATTAAATGTCAATATTTGTAAATAACTTTATTTGGAGTTTTTTTTTTTATTATTGCATTATTGATTTTTTCTTCTGTGCAGAGTATGTGAAGGAAGCTTTTTATACAAGTTTCAATTTCTAAAATAAAGTAAGAAATTGAGATTGACAACTTCTATACTATCAAATTACAAACTTGTACAGAGAACAGAAAACTTATTTCCGCAAAACCTCATATTGTAAATTACCAAAATAATACATTATTTGAAAACTTTTTGTTTTGGGTATTGTCAAATAATCCATAATCCATAAAATCCATAAAATCCATAAAATAGTGAACCTGCAAGTATCTATCAACCCATTTTCCACAATGATCATCGATGCTTAGTCACAACAAACACTTGAAAGTGTTATGTAACCATCAGGTAAAGAAGCTCTAATCAAATTGATTTAATCTATTCTTGTTGTTAAAAAACATCCAAATAATACAGAAATGTGTGAAGTGCAAAGAGAACACCCATATTTTCCATCATTTATTAATAATCCCTTAAATAAGGATGCATTGCAGTCAGGGCTTATAAAATCACACAATGCTGTACTTTAATGAGTGATGGATAAAAATTCTGGTCATATCCTCGCTGGAGATGGTTCTGACATACCAGTTACTTAGAAAATCTGATCTTTTCAGAGTAAAGCCTTTATCTGCCATTCTGTTTTAGATCATTGTAATTCACTTATTTCTTGATAGAAATGGATTACAAATTTTACAAGTTTCTGTAATTGCTTTCATGGCCACAGAGGGAAATAAAAACATGAACAAATAGTAAAAGAAATGACTTCGACTGTATTATGGGATGGTTGTATTCTAATGATGCTTTGGGTGAGAGATTACAAATGTGAGAAAAAGAAAGCTCATTATCGCCTGGTTAGGTTCAAGGACACCATCTTTCCGGATGAAAGGTGATTCCAGTATTCGCATTTAGCACAGATTCTGAGATGTACATTGAAGGTTATGGTTTGAATTTTTCTCAAATTAGGTGCATAGCCATTTCTGTGTGTGAGAGAAAATGGAAATTCAGGTCACATTTCAACCTGAGTTCATTTTTCAAATTGTACCGTAAGAAGAAAAGTCTACACAACCAACTAGCCTTCTGGAAATCCCTCTCCCACCGTTTCCATTTCCATTGAAGGTTGTATTTGTTTATCTTATGTCTTGGGTACACCATGACCTTTTATTTTAGATTTTGCAGAACTCTTGAGACTTCTAATACTTTTGTTTTTAAAAGAAGCGGTGGTATAATAGTTTTAAGTCTGATTCCACTAATTAATTTTAATGCTTTCTAATTAGACTGTATTTGCAATTTTTCAGAAACATTTGATGAGACTTCTTTTGCACTGTCCACAATAATTTCATTGAGTTTTAAAGTATTTTAAAGGTTTATAATTAAAAATATTATACAAATTAAATTCAGGTCCTACATGTACAATATGTTCTAAAGTATTACTGACTGGATTAGTTCAACAATTGGGCCACACAGGATGTTTCATAAAGTTGAGACACTGGAATAACATCTTCAGGCAATAGTAATTTGATTTTTTTCCTAAATGTGTTGCCATAGATTTTCTTAAATGTTTTACAAACAGTTATTAAAAGCACATTGAGAATCCGAATTCCCTTTGGGCACAACGTTTTAGTACTTAACTTTCATTTAATTCAAAATTACGTATGGTTAGAGTTGCAGAAAAACATCAGAAAATCATAACCAGCTATCACAACACTACATATTTGAATCAATTCAGTGCAACTTCACTCAGAGGTACCTCAAGGTGCCTAAGAATAAAAATAAATGAAAGTAATCAGTATTAGTCTTCCTTAGTCAAAAAAAGGGAAATTTTAATTTTAAGTTCACTCCTAACAATTCAAAGGCATCTTTGAGATCCTAACAAGGCAACTTTTAGTGACTGGTGTATTTTTAATGCAGGCTCACTCCAGAGAGAGAACAGGAGGGCTTGGTGAAGAAATTCTTAAAGGCTGGGGAATGTAAAGACGTATATGAAGAAAACATTGATTAAGGAACTTGGTCTAAAGCTCCAGCTCACTGACACAAAAAAGCTTTGTTTGTAATACGCAAACATTTAGGATTACCTGAATTAGAACTTAGACAGTTAAATTTTATAATTTAAAGGATATGCAAATAGATAATCAACTAACTACTAATGTATTTGGAACTCACCGAAGAGGGAGTCTATGAAATGAGCCAGCTGGTGGATGAAGAATTATGTTTTATTTCTATTTAATGTTTCCATTTTAATTGTGCCTCTAGGTAACAGACTTATAAATAGAAAGCATTTCTTTTGTATGGAAGGTAGAATTACCCTTTAAAAAACTTCTTTTTAAGTGTAAGAGCTGAAAAATACCTTCAAGATAATAAATTATTAAATAATACAGAGAGGATTTGCCAATGTAAAATTATGCTATTTATGTGCCCAAAACTATTTGTATAAAAACACAAATTAAAGTTAGCATGTGTTTTAGTTGGCTTAAAGCAAAGTAAAATTTTAAAATATTCTTATAGGCCTAATTTCAAGAAAAATATTTTTCATCTGGATTGAAATTGGGCATCTCTTCCTAAATTTATGCATATTCCTTGCAATTGCGACTCTTCTAGAGGATAAAAAGGAATTTTGATGGGTGCTAGCTGAATTGCTACAATGTTTTAAGCTCTAGGGTTTCTATACCTAACTCAATATGCTGCCATGATTCTAGGCTTGTCCATAAACACATTACTGACAATATTTGTGCCTTGTTTCTACTCTCAGTAGGTTTAAAATTAGTGTGTCATCAGCTTTATTTAATGCATATATTTTGCCATCATTTATGACTAAAAAAATTTTAAATTATACTAAAAAAGAACTCAAACAAATATACAAGAAAAAAGCAAACAACCCCATCAAAAAGTGGGGAAAGGATATGAACAGACATTTCTCAAAAGAAGACATCCATACAGCCAACAGACACATGAAAAAATGCTCATCATCACTGGCCATCAGAGAAATGCAAATCAAAACCACAATGAGATACCATCTCACACCAGTTAGAATGGCAATCATTAAGAAGTCAGGAAACAACAGGTGTTGGAGAGGATGTGGAGAAATAGGAACACTTTTACACTGTTGGTGGGATTGTAAACTAGTTCAACCATTATGGAAAACAGTATGGCGATTCCTCAAGGATCTAGAACTAGATGTACCATATGACCCAGCCATCCCACTACTGGGTATATACCCAAAGGATTATAAATTACTCTACTACAAAGACACATGCACACGTTTGTTTATTGCGGCACTATTCACAATAGCAAAGACTTGGAATCAACCCAAATGTCCATCTGTGACAGACTGGATTAAGAAAATGTGGCACATATACACCATGGAATACTATGCAGCCATCAAAAAGGATGAGTTTGCGTCCTTTGTAGGGACATGGATGCAGCTGGAAACCATCATTCTTAGCAAACTATCACAAGAAGAGAAAACCAACACCGCATGTTCTCACTCATAGGTGGGAACTGAACAATGAGATCACTTGGACTCGGGAAGGGGAACATCACACACTGGGGCCTATCATGGGGAGGGGGGAGGAGGGAGGGATTGCATTGGGGAGTTATACATGATATAAACGTCATGCACATGTACCCTAGAACTTAAAGTATAATAATAAAAAAAAAAAAAAAAGAAAACATCTTTATTAGCACAATTTTTTCTTTTAGGGAGATCAAGGAAACAGAAATCCTGGCATCAAATAGCTTTGATTTTTCATATAAAAGAGTGTTACAAAAGAGCGCAAAGCACAAGTAACATTCCTAACTGCGTTATCACAATTTTAAAAGTCATTACACTGGAAAAAAACAAATTTTCTAAATTATGTAAAGGATTTAAGAGCACAAAAACTTTGTAAGATTGCCCATCTCTTTATGTAGGTTGGTGTAAAATAAAGCTAATTCATGCTGATTAATGAGGTAGAAAAGAATGACGTGTATTTTTTTTTTTTTTTTTTGAGATGGAGTCTCACTCTGTCGCCCAGGCTGGAGTGCAGTGGCACGATCTCGGCTCACTGCAAACTCCGCCTCCTGGGTTCACACCATTCTCCTGCCTCAGCTTCTTGAGTAAGTGGGACTACAGTCGCCCACCACCAGGCCCAGTTAATTTTTTGTGTTTTTAGTAGAGACGGGGTTTCACCATGTTAGCCAGGATGGTCTCGATCTCCTGACTTGGTGATCTACCCGCCTCGGCCTCCCAAAGTGTTGGGATTACAGGCGTGAGCCACCGCGCCTGGCCTGATGTGTATTTTTAAAAACAATGACGAGATGGCCATCTTTAGACAATAGAAAACATTTCTATGGGTACCTAATTCTTAGCAGTATCTTGTAATAAAGAGGAGAACTGGGAGGTAAAAGAACTCAAATCAAACTGAGTTGACATTGCAGAACATGGAACTACTGACAAAAAATTATGCATCATTTGTTAGTAAAATGATAGACAATAGATTCATAGATGAATGTTTTGATCTGGGTTGTGGTAAGCGCAGGTGCTGAATCCTGGTATTTGTGAAACCGGGAAAGGATTCAAGAAATGAAATCTCCTGTAAAGAAGAGGAAGGTTGAGACCCACTTTCTCCTCCTAAATTTCTTCTCCCAGAGTTTGCCAGGAATAGGTGATGTTAACCAACACCCTTGCATGGCTGCTTCCTGTCTTTTGCAGTCATGTAAAAACTGCATGTTTCCACTTTGCAGTCTTCTTTACATTCTCTTCTGAGTTTCCACATCTATTCCACCACAAGATACAGCTCCCCCTCCTTTTTTTTTTTTTTTGAGACAGTTTCATTGTTGTCGCCCAGGCTAGAGTGCAATGGTGTGATCTCGGCTCACTGCAACCTCTGCCTCCTGGGTTCCAGCAATTCTCCTGCCTCAGCCTCCCGAGTAGCCAAGATTACAGGTGCCCGCCACCATGCCCAGCTAATTTTTGTATTTTTAGTAGAGATGGGGTTTCACCATATTGGCCACACTGGTCTCAACTCCCGACCTCAGGTGATCCACCTGTCTCAGCCTCTCAAAGTGCTGGGATTGCAGGCGTGAGCCACTGCACCTGGCCAGATCCTGCCATTTTTACATCCCAGATCTCTCTCTATTCCTGACTCTCTTTTCTAATCCCATAGTGGCTGCCTTGGTTCCAGCTCTTGTCTCCTGTTTCATGGGCTATTGCTATAGCTCCCGCTCTGACTTCGTGCCTTTAATTTACCTGCTTCTGATTCACCTATACTAAGCCATCAGAGTGATGTTTCTATTATAAAGATCTCATTGGGTCCTTTTCAAGCTCAAAATTCTCTAGGGTTTTCTATCACCTCCCAGAGAGAATTGGAGCTCCTTAGTATGACCTATCAAACACTTTTTGCCCTGACCCATAACTGCCAGCATCATTACTGCCATGCTGTCTTAGCAATGCAGAACTACTTGAAACCTTCCACCCTTGAACCTTTGCAATGTTCTCTTTTTTTCCCTTTTGTTTGCCCTTTCTACCCTTCTCATGCCCAGCTTCTTGTTTGCCCTTTAATCATCATACTTTTCCCTCCCAAACATTGAACTGATCCCTTTCCTCTAGAAATCTATTGTCTGTCTCAAAAGTTCAGGCCTCTACTTCGGCTCCAATGATACCAACTGCCCCCTCTGTTGTCAAGAAGAATGTTACGTTGTAATTGTGTGCATGTCTGTTTCTACAATAAGCCTTAAGCTGATTCAGGTCAGGAAGGGTGCCATTCCTCTGGGTATCAACAACCCACAATACACTATTCCTCAACACTTCTGCCCAATAAATCTTTGTTGAGTGAATGAATATATGAATAAGTTGTGTGAATGGGATCAGATGAAAGAGAGACTGAAAATGCCACATATCATTGAGAATTCATTGACCTGGTGATTTTCTGTATTTAGAATTCAGATTTTGACCTTAACTCCCACTAAAGAAAATCCTGCAGGTATTAAGAGCAGTTGTTTTCCAAAGGAGACTTGATGGCTTAGATTTGGGAGAATCACAAAGAGATAAAAACTGTGAACAGTATTTTCTACCACAGAAAAGATTTAAAAGTTTTTTTAAATAAAAAAAATCCCCCAAACCACTCACTGCACTTACTTTTTTCTGTAGACAAAATAAAATGATGATGAAGAGTAAAAGGCATTGCCTACAGATGTCTTACAGGTGTAGGGCTGCACTTCAAGGCTGATACCGGAACCATCTTGGCCTGGAGCATCAGGTGGCTCCAGAAGGAGGCCCGCTGGGGAGACCTCAGAGCCTCTCCAAGGACTGGAGGCTAGAAGAGGAGCAATGCCAAATTTGTGAAAGATGGGACAGATACTAGTCCAAAGTGGAATCATATGGCAGCAATAGCATAACAAAGCTATAGGAGACTCCAAACAATGCTTTGCAGTTCTAAAGTTATTTTCATCCTAAGAGCTCAAAGTGCTTTGTCCTAGCACTTTTTTGAACAAAAAGCTTTGGGTCTGAAGAGACTAATCTGAGCAGTTTCAAGCGCTGTGAGTTATATTTTATGATCCAGCGTTTGTCCTAATTGTGAGCCCCAAGAAGTCACTAAAATGTCTTCTTCTAATTTATGTGACACTATCACTTTATAAGTCCTCAGGTTTAGAGGTAAATATTTATGCCCGTCTTACGCATTTGTTGGATTTCTGTTAAGGGTAAAACTCCACCATATGTGGATGTTACAATAAGATTTTTGTCTTTCAATATGGAATAAATGTTTCCCACTTTTTAAAAAGTGAAGAATGGCTGATAAAAATGGCACCTCATATTTAGGAAGCGGTAGCAAACTCTTACCAAATAATATATTTAAATCAGCAATCAAGTTCCTTGAATCAGTACTCTATAAAATACTGGTTAAATCAGGAACCACATCTATTGAATACCTAGATGTGAGATACTGGTGGGGTAGGCCAGATACTAAGCTTCTAAGTCAAATGGAACAAAATATCTTCCTTCAAAGAGCTCACAGTTTAACAAAAAAGAAGGAGAATATGTCAACGATTATGGGACATTATGGTAGGTACCAAGATCAAACATGCAGAAGGTGTGAGGAGTCACTAAGAAGAGGAATCCAAACCAGACTTGTGTGTGTGTATGTGATGGTTTCTTGAAGTTAAGTTTTAAAACACAAATAGGAATTAGTTGGCAGAGGATAGCAGGTGCAGAGGATGTATACCTAAAAATATGATATCACTTTATGCAGTTCTTGTGGCAAAAAGGAAGCATGATTGAGTCAGGGGCAGGTAAGTGGTGGGAGATGAGTGGTGACCAGCAATTGACATCACAAAAGGGTTGGTGTCAGGCAAAGAAATTTACACATTCTCTGGGAGCTCTTGGACTCACTTAGGGTTTTAAACAGGGTAGGGGCTATATCATACTTACACTTTAGAAAGATTCCATTGAAAGCAGTAGGGAGGCTGGCATGGGGTGGAGCATAGGTTGGGAGACAAGGAAGATGCCTTGACTGCTATCCCAGGGGGAAGTTGGTGAGGGTCATTCCTGACCAGGATATGTGGGTGGTTATGAGAGAGGAATTGGCAACTGGCACGTGTATGTGCACACAACAGGGAGGTGGTTTAATATATTGCCGTCTTTTCAAATTGCCAGCTTTTGGAATGTTTGTTAAGAAATCTTTTCACACATTTCTGCAAAAACTTTTGGTTTTAGTCTTCAACAATAAAATGAACCCGCCTCATCATCTATTTAAGATTCTTCATTGATAGCTCAATTTAAACTGCACTCACTGAGAAGATACCAAATCCTGTTTGACAAACAGAACCTGTGAACCTCCCATAGGCAAGCTGAAATACCAATGACCCATAAGCAGCAGAGCCAGGATACTCCTTCCTGATTCTAAGACTAGAGTTTGGTTCACCAAGAAAACCAAGCAAGCTTTTCCTCTAGGGTAAGGCTGGCATATCTGCCCTTTCCTGGGGTGTAAGGGCTGGGTTTGACAAGCTTATTCCTTTGATATAGATTTAACAGCTCGTATCCTTAGCAAAAAAGCATTTCTTAGTAGTCCAAAAAAAGTACTGTCTGTGTGGGGCTGTGGCTGCCTGCTTGGTCTAGAAAACTCATGCCAATAGAAAACTGGCAGCTACTAAGAGAAAGAGGGGCTAACTAGAAATTCCATTACCCAGATGAATGACGTAAATTTAATTCCTGGGCTCCTTATTCTTATCTTGGGCTCCTATGATTATTTATGAAATTATAGCTTTTTGATAGGATAGTTTATTACATGGGTGTACTGGTTTTAGAATTTCCTCAGGCCCAGATATCTCAGTTTTTCTCCCTGTCTTTCCTGAAGTCATCTTCACCAGCAGTCATTTCCAATGAAATTCTTGCATTAGAAGACTGGAACCATAAGCCAACACCAGCCAAGACTGCCTTTTTACAGGACATGGTGTTTGCAGGCTGAGATTTGAGGTTCTGCCAGTGACTCCAGCCCTTTCCAGCCATAGGCCTCTCTGGATGCAAAGTCAACCAGGAAACAGTTATGTTGGCTTCATGATGTAATGGGTGTTTTATTTTGTTTTGTTCCCTTTGTTTTGCAAAGTCAACCAGGCAACAGTTATGCTGGCTTTGCAGTGTGATGGGGTTTTAATTTTTTCCATTGCAGTCAGACAGGGCACAGACAATGTTACTTGAAAAGAATGGAAAAAAAACTGGCTATGGATATTAATATGGCCTAAAGATTAGAGAGTTCTGGAATGGAAATCTAAATACTGAACTCAGAATAGAAGCCTTCAGCAGTGATATAAGTGGGATGATATTTGCAGTGGATCAACAATTTTTAAATTTTTATACTTATGCATTTATTTTAAACAAAAAACAGCTGTTACACACACCTGTGATTTGACAGCTATTAAGGCTTAGAATGAGGGAATAATTTTAAAAAGGGAGTTCTTTTAAAGAAAAAAATTAATTAAGTGATATCCTAAGTGATTCTATGGTGTGGAGGAATTTTGCTGTGTATCCCTAGCACTCTTCCACCTCTCCCATCCTGCAGCAGCCATGCTGATGAGGCAGGCCAGAAAACGACTCTGAATGACCCAAGCCCATTAGTGGGCTGCCAACCCCTTGCCACAATGATTGGCCCAGGTATGGGCACAGAACCTAAGATGGTCCAATCAGAGTAAAACTCTGGACTTCACTCAGTGATAGAAGGAAGCAACCCTCTCATTCCTTCTGGACAGTCTTGTGTGTGGATAGGAAGTCTTTGGAGAGAAGGAGCTGTTTTTGTTTTTCCCCACAAAACAGAAGAGCTGTCCTCAGGATGAAGTAGACATACCAAGGAAGTCAGAACCTGGACAACAGCAGACAAAGGGAGTCAGGGGCCAGCTCAAACCATCACTTTGAAATTTTCAGATACTTGAGCCAACAAATGCCCTTTTTTGTTTGTTTGTTTTCTGCTACTTGCAGCTGAAAGCATCCTAATAAGGCAGAGGGACAAAGTGAAGAAGGCAAGGCAAAATGAAGTTTAGGAAATATAGACTTAGAGGGCAGAGTCTAAACTCTTCACTGTAATAATAATGATGATGATTAAAGTAGTAATAATAGCTAACATTCACATTCATTGAGGTCTTACTATGTGCCAGGAACTGTTCTTAGCACCTTACATATTATCCCATTTAATCCTCACATCATCCTTATGACCAAGGGAGCCAAAAATCTGGATTCTTGTTCTATCTCTACTTTTTGCTAGCTGGTAACTTTGCACATATCATCTGTTCTCTTAGTGTTATCTCTTATCTGCTGCAAAGGGTCATGAGGATCAAATGACATAATATGATTTAAACACCTTAGAAAAGCACAAATGTAAGATGCTTTTAAAAAATGACATCTCATGTGTAGTACCTTGGTTGTGGTGGTGTCACAGGCATATGAGTATGCTCAAACTCATCAAAATGTATACACTAAATGTTTGAAATTTAAAAATGTATCAATTATACCTCAGAATGACTAACAAATATCTCACATCCTATTATTATTCCCTAACAATTCTGTTCTAGGGCAACTAAGCTCACAGTTTCGCAAATATAAACATATGCAGTTTATTTTTGTGTATGTGAAGCCCACTCACACAAAGGGTCACCCATGAGCTGCCCTTGTTTCAAAGCCTAGTTCAAGACCCGTCTACTTAGCTTTCCCACCACTTCCTAGATAATGCTGCTATCCTTCCACAGGTCGACTGTAGCATTTTCTGTCTGTCCCACCCACTGGCCCTCATCGCATGCCACCATAGGGGCTATTTAATCCTTGATGTCCCGCTTTTCTGAAAGAACGTAAATTACTGAGGGGCAGGGACCTTGTACTCTAGCTCATAACTTATCACTCCCTGGCTGACTTGGTAATGCAATGATTCTGAGAAAAATCCTGTTTTCCCTTAATTTTCCCAAATGCAAACTTCCTTGGAAGAGATATAGAGGGGAGAACTCATTTATGGTCAAAGGCATAAAAACTAGTTGTTTTTCTTTTTTGTTGAATTTAACCCTCCATATACTTGCCATTACCTATTTAACTTCTGGCTTCTGCCTCGCCCTTCTTGTCCCCCAAGCAATGTAAATAAACAAACGAAAAGCAAATAGGAACAACAACTATACCAGCCAGAATATTTCAGTGCTGTAGGGGGAGCCGCCTCAAGTTGACTTTTCTTCAGGCAGCAAGGATTGTTGTGGAGGTACGGTTGTGGGTAGCCTACAGAAGAAAAGAGAGGACTTCTTTGGAGAGAGAGTGCACATAAATATTTTATTCTCCAAGACATCCCAGGCTAGTGGTTGAGGCTAGTTGTGGGGGACCCGGTCCTGAACACATGTTATAAGGTGCTCTGGGTTTCTTTGAGTTCAGAGTAGGTGCTGGATAAGTCATTATTTGGCATTATTTAATCCAGATAGACATCAGACCTCCTTTGTTTGCTGCCTTAAATGCCATTAACATTTATTGAATCTCAGTAGCTGTACTATGGCTGTTAAGGGAAAACTAACACATGATCCATATATAGTCACTTCAGTTAACTTTAGAACTTAAAAATCTTCCAAATTGCTTTTCATAAGTAATTTTCTGGTTCCTTTATTTTCATGAGACTTGTTGACATTGGCATTAAGGATGACTTATTTTTCCAAACATAGTGTGGTGGATATTGTGGCCATGTGGGTAAAATGGTAACCCAGGATTTTGCCCTGTTTAAGAAGATGAGGCTGTCTTAAATCATATATAGTAATAACAATAAAAATAATAATAGTAACATGCCTTATGTGTATACAGTGCTTTAGAATTTGTAAAACACTTTCTCATTTTTTATTCTGCCTTGGCAGGAAGTTGAATAGCAAACAATCATGATGAGTGATCAATATGGTGAAGATGCAACTCTCCAAGCAGGACAGAAGAGAATGTGGATAATCTAAACTGTTAGACAAGTACAGAGCTAATATTATTTTTCCACTGGGACACATGCACATTTCCTAATTGAAAGAGAGGAGAACAAAAGCTGCCCACTGTGTCTGATGTGGTCAGAAACAGATGTCTGATGTGGTCAGAAACAAAAACGGGGGGTCAGCTGTCTTTCAACACCTTTGGCTTTAGGGCAGACTCAGAGATGAGAGAGCTCTGTTTTTGCATCATTGTTATTAACTGATTAGTATTAAGAGACAGGTAAAAAATATTTTTAGTTATGACCTAAATAAGTCAGGTTGTATCTCAGATCCTTGGATAATGAACTGACAAGCCTGGTTCTTCAGCATGATGCTCCATCCTGAATTCAGATACAGATAAATACTGCAAATAACAACTATCATGCATAGCATGTAGTGCGTTGGGCACGGCACTAGGTGTTTCACAAGAATTATGTTAATTTAATCTGTACCAGAACTCTATGAGGTAGTTACTATCATTGGTTCCCTTTTACAAATGGGGATACTAGTAATTGACAGAATTGGGATTTAAACCATGCTTTGAGACTTAAATAGAGCTAAGTATGCTTAATTATTGTGCCACTGTGTAGTGCCAAATGCTGGTGGCAAATCTGGTGGAGGGGCATTTATATTGGCTTCCATAGACACCTGTCAGAATCAGAACTAGGATCAAACCCTGTGGGTCACAACTGCAGGCCAACCATTCACACACTAAATGAGTCATCAGAGGAAGAGGAAGATGGCAAGGAATTTCCATTTTGGCAGTACCAAAAAGCACAAATTAAATATCAATGAATTAGTGTGTTTTCTTTTACGTTAATCCTTACTATACATATTTTAGTGCATAGATTGTTATAATCACAGTTCTCAATGAATCAGGCCTCCCTGAGGTCTATGCCCTTTTCCTGTGGAACTCTGGCACTTCTCTCACCATGATGTGGAATCTATTTCTCTACTCTCTTGAATCTGGGCTGGCTTTGGGCCTTTCTTTGACCAATAGAGTATGGTGGAAGTGATGTATGTTGTGTGCTCCAGAGTCTAGGCCATAAGTAGAGTTTTGGTATCTGTTCTCACCATCTTGAAACCCTGAGATCATCATGCTGCAAAGAAGTCCATTTTGGCTCATTAGAGGATGAGAGACTAGACTAGCTGTCATTGAACACCAAGGGCTTTTGTGTTTTTGTTTTTAATCATCTGATGCCATTAAGTTTTGCATATTTTTTGTTGTCAGAAAAACTGAGGAATAGACTGGAGTCTATTACTGCCAGGCATGTAAACAGGGCCATCTTGGACCCCCTACCTCAGTCAAGCCATCAGAGAGATGATAGTAGCCTCAGGAATGATCCCAGGCAAGATCAGCGGGAGAAATGCTCAGACTGCCACCTTGCAGAATCCTGAATGGTGACAAATCATTGTGGTGTGAAGCCACTGCATTTTGGGGTTGCTTGTTAGGCAACAAGAGATAACTGAAGCAGTTTTGGTATCCCAATAGTACCAAATTATGTAATATTTTGCAGCTATTTTCATAAAAACTTTGTCAGGTAGACCAATCTGAAATGGCAAGTGATTGGCCCAGCGATACACAGCCAAAAAATAACAGAGTTGGTATTGGAACTTAGATCTTGACACTTGTCTAGCATGAACTCCGGTGCTCCTTATTTCCTTTGATTAAAGGAAAACATAATGTTGGTTCATTTCAAAGTTAACTTAATTATGTACATAATAGATTTGGATGACAGGTATAAATACAACTATTGGTAATCATTTAAATGTCTCAGGAAGGTGAATTGGAGACCATCTATGCAATCTCTCAAAAGCATGAATGTCCTCAGGCACTGAAGTCATCCACAATTCTTTCTTTTTGCTGTAAATCTTGATTCATGAGTTTATTTCTTACACAGAATAGAGATTTCTCAGCAAGGCATAATTATTAGGAAGCTACTTCTTCCATTTAGAGGTTTTTAAAGTAGCAAAAATAAAATTTGTTCTTAAAGATCAATGCAAGCCAAGTTAACCATTTATTATAAAAATGCCATGGAACATTTCTGGAGTGTTATCTTGTAGTACCACAGGAACAATTCTATGGGCTTGTTTTAAAAACCAAGCCAAAGCAAAACAAAATAAAACTGAACTTGCTTTCTCTAGAAATAGAGCCTAACTTTTAACCAATGTAACACTCATTTCTAGGTGTCACTGAACACCAGGGGCTTTAGTGTTTTGTTTTTAAACATCCTATGTCATTAAGTTTTGTATATTTTTCGTTGTCAGAAAGATAGGCTGTCATTTTTCTTTAAAGTAAATCATGACACAATTGGCAAAAGTATAAGAAAAGGTTGCTCAAGTAGTACCCCACTCCTAAATGGGAAAGAAAAAGGTCCCTGAAATTTATACACAGCCTCACCTCTGGTCAAGTCATTTGTTGTTGCATTTGTAGCAGTGTGGACGTCTCCTTTTAGAAAATGGAAGTGATTTGTAGTAGAACTGTTTGCTATTAACTTGAGCATCTGCTTGTGCTGGAATACTTGCTTGATGTGAAAAGTAAGCACTTGTTTTAACAATGAACTGACACAAAATCAATAAAAAAGTAAAAAAACAGATAATTTTATAAGCTGGTTCACCAAAATTGCATCCTATAGTATTGGTTGGCAGAATTGTTTACAGTAATTTTGAACACAAATATTTGCATATTCTTAGGGCTTACTGAAGTTGTATGAATATCTTTTCTTGGCAACTCAAAATGGCATCTCATGTGTAAAGCCTATTATTTAAACATGGCCTAGATATTGCATAATGTGTGGTATTATGGTGACCATAATGTGATTTCCTAGTCTTCAAAAAAGCTACTTAAAAAAATTCCATTGTTCGGCTCTGATTATGCAAATGAAAACAGATACAGGCATTAGCTCCATCTCTTACTTATTAGGTGATGGTAGAAAATATGAAGATTTTCAAAAAATGTCCGATGTCTATTTGTTTCTAATTTTCCTTCTGTTAATGTCACTGTAAATTTCAATGTCATATTCCCTCACATTGCTGCCCCTAATCTGACAGTGTCAGAG
The DNA here is from genome assembly GCF_009764315.1 of Trachypithecus francoisi. Taxonomy (NCBI): domain Eukaryota; kingdom Metazoa; phylum Chordata; class Mammalia; order Primates; family Cercopithecidae; genus Trachypithecus; species Trachypithecus francoisi. The sequence continues at coordinate 5,617,726 of NW_022681453.1, forward strand.
GATCTATCTTCATTTTCTCACTCGTTTCATAATCTAATCCTCAGCTCTAACATGCAATTAGTGCCCTCTTCGCCCCCTGCATACCAAACAGGCCGATTGCTACAGCTTTCCCTGTGCAATCCGTTTAGCGAGGCTGCCCGTAATGAATATGTACATTTAGAAGACCTCAGCGCAGAGGGTCACAGGCAATCAACCTTGAATTCAATTATGCGAGTCAAGGTTAATGACTCGCTGCAGTGGTCAGAGGCATTCAGAATCCTGCAGATTAAATCAGCCTGTCAGAGCTGACAATGTAGAAAGGACGGAATTACTTGTGTGAGAAACAGGGAATCGTGCAAAGATAAAATGGTGTCAGTCCTCGATGAAGATTACATGGACTTCTCTGTGGCAAATCAGATTGTAAATCTCCTCTGGACCTGAAATATGGTTACGCTACATAAAGATGTTTCTAGATTGTAATACGGAGCCACTAATAAGACCCCCTGAACTCCACCCTCACTAGGCAACTTCGTTTTTTACCTCATCGTTTACGTCTTCTGATTGTTCCACATAAAAAAGTGAAATTATTATTTTTGTAGTTATATTCATGAAGTGTACCCTACATTATCTTCTATAACACTGCCCAAGATTTAGTTGGTAAAAAAAAATAAATTTTGCCAGTTATTTTATACTGCATTTTCTGTGGTTTTCTTTCTTTTTCTAAAATTTTAATTTGTTTAGAGACAGGGTCCTGCTCTGTTGCCCAGGTTGGAGTGCAGTGGATTGATCATAGCTCACTGCAGCCTTGAACTCCTGGGCTATCAAGTGATCCTCCCACCTCAGCCTCCTGAGTAGCTGGGACTGTGGGCACATACCACTGTGCCTGGCTAATTTTAATTTTTTTTTTTTTTGTAGAGATAGGGTCTCGCTTTGTTGCCCAGGCTGGTCTTGAACTTGTGGCTGGAAGCAATCTGCCCACCTCAGCCTCCCAAAGTGTTGGAATTATAGACATGAGCTACAGTGTCTGGCCTACTTTTCTTTTATGTCCTTGTCTTGATAGTAGTAGATCATAGCTAGCTGGGAAAAACAGAATCAGAAATAGGTTAAAAACAGTATTGATCACAGAAACAGCTACCCAATGATTTAAAATAAAGTTTGTGAATTTTAACAATTTGTTATAATTATTTTGCTAAACACATAAATATTAATTTTATTTGAATTTGTTCAAGAGACTTATCAATTCTTTTGTGTGTTGAGATGTGCATGTGTTCTCCAAATTCATGTGGAAAAGAAACTTTCCTCTTTCCTTCTATAGTCTTATCTATGGCAGAGCTCCTGATTTAGACTCATTTCTCAGTGGAGAATCCCTGACTTGTGAATAATCATTGACAATACATTTCTTGCATATTAAAAAAGAATATTCATACACTTGTACATTCCTTTGAACAACAGGCATGTCTTTAAAAGTTATGCTTCAATAATAATTTTGGAATGTTTAATAATATGTTAAATTCAATCGGAAAGTTATTCTTCCCTCATTTTCATTTTCTCCTTCTTTTCTTCCATTGCATCTTCCGTTCTTCCTGTATGTGTTGAGTACATACTATATGTCTTGTTTGTATTAAGGCAGGATCAAGGATAAATTGTCTTAATCTATAAGGAACTCACAGTTAAGGGAAGAAGAAAGTAAGTAGCTAACTGGGTAATACAGTATGGTAAATGTTTCAGTGTAAAATGTGTAAAATACTATACTGAGCCCTAAGGAAGAGGCCATGGAGTGTACTTGTGTACATGTCAGGTCACAGCAGATAGTGTGTTAGTAGGTGGCACTCAAGCAGCAAAGAAGACTTCACAGAGAAGGGAATATTTGAGTTGAGCTTTGAAGGATGAATAGGAGTCTTCCAGGCAGACATGTGGGAAATGGACTTCTAGGCCTAGTGAACAGCATGAGTAAGGTGTAAGATGTGTTTGGGATGGTAGCAAGCGGTGTGAGCTGGCCAGGGTATGCAGGCTACAGCAGGGACAAAGGGAGGATGTCATCTGGGTGCTTGAGTGCCCCATTCTCTAGTGTCAGTAAAGCTGTTGGAAATTCTTAGGCTCATTATCTAAACTAAATCAGATCCCTTTTTCCTATTTATCTGTTCGATACATCTGAGTTTTTAACGTTGGACTTGCTAAAGTAGACTTGTGACACCTCTCCATTTACATCTCATAGAGTAGTGCAATGGAGGGTCTGCTTCCCAGCTTCATGTGGGTAAGGGCAGATTGTTGGGGAGCGGGGATAGGTGGCTCTACTTTTCTGTCTTCACTTTGGGTATCTATTGGGAACAAGACTCTTGTCAACCTAAATGCTGAGCCATGGTTGTGTGTTGAGTAGAAGGTTTTCTGGGTGTATTTAGCCCAGAAAAGCGGGAGATCACTCTTCTTTTGGGCGAATGAGACTGGGCTCACACCATTTCCTCTGATTGGGAGTGGTCTCTGTTTTCTCTGCTTATCTTTTTTGCCTGGACGTATCCTTCAAGTCTTGAGTTCTCATTCTCTGGGACAACCTTTCCAAGCCAGGGGGTCAACAGTGAGCTCTTCTGCTTCTGGCCTCAGAGCATTTGCTGCCCCGAATACAAACTTGGCCAATAATCAGGGCTGAGGTAGTCTCATTCCTCCTATGATTCTTCTCTCTTACTTACTGAGAGGAGTTTGTTTAGCCACTGATTTAAAGCACTCATTGCATGGCCCACAGTGCTTGGTGTGGTGGGGCCTTGTTTGCCCCTATGCAGTGATCTTTAATGCTGTGGGAAGAGGGGAAGGTTGGGAGCCCTGGCCTGGTGAGGTATCACAGTTGAAAGCATGTGGGAAAATTTTTTGCTGTCTCAGTGACTCGGAGGTGCTATAATGTACAGGGCAGTCCTGCAATGTACAGGAAACAAATGCAGATTGTATGACACTGAATTTTGGTACAGTGAGCCTTATTCTACATCAGAGCCCTCATGCATGAAGTTGTCTGCCTGGAAGTCTTTATTTCCAATCCTCTCCTGGCTAGCAAATTTTCATCTCGCAGGTGACCACGTTATACAATGTTGATGTTCACCACTCCATTAGTATTCACCATACAGCTCCCTTTCCATAGTATATGTTTGTAATACATATCATGTATTTATGATTACCTCTTTATTTTCGTATTTATTATTAGACTCAAAGTCCATTAAAGCAGAGATTTTTGTCTGTCTTATTAACCCTTCTGATTCAAGAACAGTGTCACTAGTACACAGTTGGCACTTAGTAACTATTTGTTAAATGATTCTCCTGCTCTAGGAAGAGTTTTCAGATTTAGAAAATAAAAATACAAGATGTTCAGTTAAATTTAGATTTCATTTAAATGATGAACAACGTTTAAAGTATAAGTATGTCCCAGATATTGTATAGGACATACTTATACTAAAGAGATATAGTAAAAATGATTCATTGCTTATCTGAAATTCAAGTTTAACTTGGTATCCTATATTTTATTTATCAACAGCCTGAGGGCAGGCTCCATATATTAGTATATATCTTACTGTTATTTCCACTGCCTCAGCTAAGTACCTTTCAGAAGTAGGCACTCAAACATGCACTGATTTGATTTGACTGAAAAGATATACAATTTCGGAATAACTTGACTCACTTTACTATTAATATTTCTAAGTGAAATCCCAGGACAATACATTTCCTTAGGTTGAAACAAGTATGGAAAATATCTCTTTTTGTTTAGATGTCATTATTGGAGTTGCTTCCTGTAAAATTTTCCCCAACCTTATAGGTAAAACAAGGCCTATAATTAAGAGCATGTTATGAGACATTTTAACTGCTAATCCAAAAATAAGCTCTATAAGTCACCCTCATTTTAAATGAACTGCTTACCACCAATAGGACACTATTTTCTGGAAGGATATTCTGAGTTACGTTGAAAAATGTCCTCCAAACAGACTTCAGTGATGGGAAGGGGCCAAGGAAATGGCAGTGGTTATATGGGCTCTGGGATTCTTCTCATTCAATTCAATCAGAATTGAAAGCAAGAAGATGAATAGCGTGGTGCTAGTTTTGTGAACCATGTAGCTCAGAAATGACAGAAATAACAAGAAGGCTATAGCTGGGTTCCCAGTCCTAAGTTTGTACCCATATTGGATTGGAGAACAGAGCGTGACACCTTCTAACTCCTCCCTTCTTTTCTACTGTAGATGGATTTGTCTGAAGGCAGCGTGGGTGTCTGGAAGAAGACCCTGGCTTCAGGCATGTAATGCTCCAGGTCATTTGGCAGGAGGAGTGGCTGGTAAAGTGTGTGAATGCATTTGTCTGCTATATTCCCAACAGGAAATATAGTTGAGGGGCCAAGCATATAATGGGTGGAAGAATGAATGAAAAAAAGAAGGAAACATGAATGAAATTATTCTAGCTGAGGAGATATGGGTTAAATTAGAGATTCTGTTGAGTGGTCTAATGTACATCAATAAAAGGAATTGGAGTTTTGTAAAGTTATATACTGCCAGAAATTGTTATTATCTTTGTTACTATCACGATTGACATCCTCTTTTAACGTAATTCAGTAGCACCAAAAGTAAACAAAATTCATAGCATCTGAAATTTAATCTGATTCTGCCCAGACATTCCAAGCAAAAGAATATCTATCTCTTAAAAAAAAGTGCTTTTCTGTTCTTATTTAGATGTACACAGTTAAAGAACAGTTAACATTGCAGAAGATTTTTATATCCTTTATTCTGTATAAACAGTATTAATATTTCCAGGTTAATGCTTGTATAATAAGCCAAAATTGTTCTGGGAGAGCTACCAAGTTGTCTTCGGGCTGTGTATGCTCCACTTATGTGATTCCTTGCCATGTCTTCGTGTTTTCCTTCTTTTCCCATGTCTTTAATATTATTCACCAAAAATCATTTTTTCTCTCCTTATTCATCCCCTGATCCTCTTAGGATTTCAATTTTTCAAGAAAGCCATCTGATTCTATTAAAAAGCAGACAATGAAACAAATACTTTCAAGCCCATCCTCCGCTGGGAGATCTGGCCGGCATAGCTACCACGGGACTCATGGAAGACCCTCGTGATATACGGGTCACATGCCCATTTTAATTTTATTTTATGCTAAGTCAAGCCAATGTTGAATTAACTATAATGTCCTATTATTATTCCCCATCTCCCTTCCTGATTGGTGTAGGTGATGGAGTTTCTAGTTCAGGCTTTCTCAAATTGTGGGAAAGACTTTCTGCTGTTGCTACATGAATGAGCTCTGTTCTTTATGGTATTGTGGAAGCTTCTCTAAAGGACAATTGAAATTGATTTTCTGTTTGTGCTCATAGTATAAAATTACCTTTACAAGTAAGCTAAGAAATTGTTTGATTTTTTTTCAAATTAAGAAGAAAATAGTACAAAAGGTAAGTGGATATAGCCAAAGTAGTAAAGTTGTCCAATAATGACCTAAGTTTGAGAAACACTGGGTGAGGGCCCACTGGTTTGTCCATTCAGAAGACACCGCGCAGTTTGAGCCACAGCACCAACTGATCAATCTTAAATTGTACTAGCAGAGCTGCCCTTGATAGAAGAGAGGAAGCAATGGAATTTTCAGGATCCATTACTATATGAATTATGGATTAAATCAGTAAAGGTTCTGAGCTATAGATTGACATGATGCATCCTGTCAAAGGACCACTTACAAAGTTGGAAGGTTCATTTATGATGTAACATGTCAAAAGCCCATTTATTAAAATCTCTATGCCCTGGATTGATGATATTGTCTTTTCTCAAAGTATATTTTAGTCTTAAGTGAAGGCAAGAAGAAAGAAAAGACAGCTTTCTTTTTAAAGTGACAGTTAGGAGACTATTGCAATAGTCCAGTTAAGTGATGGTGAGGGTCTGAACAGGGTCAGTAGCTATGGAGATGGTTTGGAGAAGTACTAATGGATAGATTCAACAGGGTTTAGTTGCCAACTGGGTTGTCTCCCAGTTTAAAGGCCTTTGAAAATAGGTCTCCAACCTTGTTCATTCTTAGAGCTATCCTCAGGGCTTCGAATGTATTTTGCATATTTTCAGGCTTTGAACAAATAAAGGTTTTGAAATGAAATCAGTGTCAGCCGGTTTTCCAAGGGGCTTCCTAAGTGAATGCTGATGTATATATAATAAAATACAATTTATAAATTAAAAGCTGTGATATGAAAAATGCCATATTGAGTGTACAATGATATTAAAGATGACAAATTGGTGCATAGTTACCATGAAATAAAAGTTGTGGAATATAAAGGGGTACCACTGTTGTTACTTAAATAGCATAACAGACAGTGAAGCAAGTTCTGTACTGGGTTGATGCTTCTGGTAAATAGCAAGATTATAAGGATTTACTCATTCCCCCGTGGAGTCTATAAATATTTATTGAACCCATTGATTATGGTTTTATGGATCAGCAGCACCAAGCATGGAGGTGGCCAGAACAGGTGTGGACCCTGTATTTCAGAAGTAAATGCTCTGCCCAGTTACTGCTTGCTAAGTGGGATGTTATTTACTGATGCAGACAAATTAAAAACATAAATAACATTCCAATGTCTAAATGTTTTCTATAAACACAAATTATGAGTTTTGTATATGTAAAACACAATCTCCCAGTAGAAAAACACTTTATTAATGATTTATGTTGTACTGAGTATGGGGCAATTGCTAAAGTCAAAACCATTTCCTAATTCTGTGTGCATTTATAGCCCTTCCCCTCCCTCCAACAGCCAACACAAATATATTCAGAGATTAATTTGTGGATAATAAAGGAGTATCTGTTTGGTCAGCTCTCATTCATTCGTTTCTAAATGGGTGGCTTTGGCATTGCATTCTGTGTTTAACTCCAAGTTTGATTCCAAGTATACCCTTAGAAATAACAACAAATAAAGGGGCTACCTCTGGTCTTACTCACACTCCTTCAAGTGTGACCAACCTCAGGCAAATGAATGAAGCAGGGATAAATTGTCTTTGATGGCTCTAGACTTGGATGGTAGTGCAGTGTGTGTGTGTCTCTGTGTGTGTGTGTGTGTGTGTGTGTATGTGTGTAGAGGGGTATAGGGTGGAGTTATCTTCCCCTTAAGCCCACTTCTCTCATGCCTACTTGCTACAGTTTGGATGTTTGTCCCTTCAAAATCTGATGTTGAAATTTGATTCCCAGTGTTGGAGGTGGGACCTAATGGGAGATGTTTGGGTCATGGGGTGGTTCCCCTCATGAACAGATTAATATGAGTTCTTACTCTATTAATTTCCTCAAGAGCTGGTGGTTGAAAAGTCTGGCACCTCTTCCCTCTTTCTTGCTTCTCTCTCTATGTGATCTCTGTACGTGTCTGCTCCCTCTCACTTCATCATGAGTCTGACACCCTCACCAGAAGCAAATGCTGATGCCATGCTTCTTCTACAGCCTGCAGAACCATGAGCCAAATAAACCTCTTTTCTTTATAAATTACCCAGACTGAGGTATCCCTTTATAGCAATACAAAATGGACTAAGATACTACTCTTCCCACCTTTCAAATATATTCTGTGCCCCCAAACCAGAAATATATTTTTAAAAACACACCCAAATTAAATTATCACCATTCTCTTAAAACATCACAATCAGAATAAACCCTGACTCTTTATCACAGCTGATATGACCTAGGCTGTCTTCTTCTTGTTACAATGCCTTGGCCATGTTGGTCTTTATTCATTCCTATTACACCCTAAGCTCTTTCTTGTTTATGCTTTGCATATGCTATTCATTCTGCATCAAGTTCTTCTCCTAGCTTAATGTCTGGTAGGCTCCTACTGACCTGTCAGGCCTTGGCTACGACGGTCTTCCCTGACCACTAAATCTGAAGTAGACTACTTCTTTTTAACCATGATTAATATCACTCATAACATTCTATACTTTTTCTACATAACATGAATCATAATTTGTTATCATATCTTTATTTATATGTTTGTCTATTTTTTTGTCTCTTGTCTAAAGTCCTTGAGGGCAGGTAATATACCTCTTTTGTTGACCACTAAATATTAAATAATTAACACAGAGAAAATAGTAGGTTATCAATACATGTTTGTTGAAAATGTTGACTGTAAACATCTGTTCATTCATATTTAATAAGACCCTTTGTGTTGAGGCGTACACTTCAAGTTGTGCATCAGTGGATGGAGGAATTGTGAAATTCAGGGTACAGTTTGTGGTCAGAGAAGGTATTTTTCTGTACTCCTGAAATTTTGCCATGTGGTGGGGCCTTTGGTGTCTAGGCAATGTGTGGTTTTTGGCTCTGACATTTTTCTTTGTGACTTTTATACTTGCTGAGGGACAGCCTGAATAACGTGTTGTTTGGAATTTGGTATCTATTATGGGTAAAGGCACAGATGCCTTGTTTGCCCCCAGATCTCTGAAGACATACCATATCTGTGTGCTGTCTGCTTTCAGCTGGAATCCTGGCTGACACAGGGTGTGAACTAATAAACTAAGATTAGGCCGAGTTCAATAGTTAAAGAAAGAACTCAAAGGAGACTGATTTTAGTTTAAACCACGAACCAGAGCAGGGGCAAGAATCTTTGCAATTTCCATATGTTCCAGTCTAGCTGTTTCCTATTTGAGGGCAATAGAGAAGTATTGGGGTTTACCTTTTCATGGTTCTCCTGATTCCCACTTTGCCTTAAGATTTGGAGGTCTCTATGTTATCACCAGAGCTCAAGGAAGAAGAGAAAGAAGAAGGAAGGAGGGAAAAGCAATACAATACAGGGAAGAACTTTAGGAAAAGAGATGACCAAGAGATAGATTCCCACAATGGCATTATTATTACCATTTTAAACAGAATTAAATGCAATAACAGCTTTTAATCTCTTCCCACATTCCACTGAGTGCTTTGTCCCCTACTATCAGGGCCCCAAAGTACTCCTGACCTTAACTCATGCTGCCTTTCTCTTTTGCATGGCAGAACTGAGGATGAACTGAGACCTGTGTTCCCATTAGAAGTTGAGGGTATGCTACAGTATTAACCATTATACTGCACACCTATCTGTCCATGCTTCCAAAAGGGGCCATGTGTGTGCTTTGGATTTTAGATGGATTTGGATGGCATTTCTTTCCCTCTCTTATCTGCTCCTGGAGAGAATAATCTGGCTCGTCAACTCTTACTCATCTTTCAGACCTAGTTAAGAAGCCAACCCCTCTGTGATGCCTTCTTTGACTCTCAGTCACTCTTTGCTTCCCTTTTGTCCTTCTCAACAAAATATCACACGTTGGTTTACTTGTCTGTCTCTCGCACTGAATTGTTAATGCTTTAGGTAAATGGACTGTGTGTTATTTATCTCTGTGCCATTAGCACCTAGCACTGAATGGACTCATTACTGAATGAACAAAAGATAGAATATTATAAAGTTTTTGAAGCAGTAACTTGCCTGGAGCTTTCTTGTTTCATAGCAAATACTGTTGGCCTCTGGCCCAGACCCTCTTAGCTCTCTTTTGTTATTTCCCTGTATGTCTCCCTGACTTCAATGTGCTTTTGCATCTGATGACTTGAACCTGTGACTCATTGAAAGTCTGCCCCTCAACTACTGGAGTTATTTCGTTTGCCAGCTCAAAAGACTGGAAGTGTCTATGAGTTTATAGTTCAGCTTTAGGGACTCACTTATGGCAGTTTCTTTCAGGATTGTGCTGGGATAATTTCATTAATAAGTTATTATTTGCATGTGAATCTTCATCTTAACGTCTATTTTTAGGGAGCCCAGTGTAAGACAGATTCTTTCCTTCTCGTCTAGCTTTTCAGAAAGTACACTATGATTGGGTCACAGTTGTTTTTTTAAGTGACCACAGATGAAGAACTGGTTGTAGAACCACCCAGGAGGCAGGTCTTTGTTGGCAGACACAATTCTGCCGGAGTCTCTTGCATTTGTATATATCTTGCAAGAAAGACACTGATTGCCTTTTGTTCCTATCTTTTCAACATATTTGTATGGTAAACATCCTTGGAAGACAGAGATAGTGTCCTGCTCCAGAGCAAAGAGCCAGCAAGCTTACAGCCCATTATAAGAGATTCATGTTCCCTAAGCTCAGATTTCCCCTCCCATAATGTAACTCATGCATGTGCAGATACTTCTGAGGGTCTATCTACATTGCCCCTGGGAACTTGGAAGCAAGAGAAATTGATGTAAATATGCTGATGCTAATGTTGCTTGCTGTGCTCTGCATATAAAGTCTTTTGTTTCTGACCTAGGAGGCTCGTGTCTTCTGCCAGCATCCATAAAGCTGTGGCAGACTAATTTCCTAGCTTGAAAATAGGATGAAATCTGCACTCTTTCACTTTGTAAAATTCCTTCTGCTCAAGAATTGCTAGTGGTTTCCCTGTGCTGTCTGTTTCATTTTACTCCTCATTCATTTGCTACTTTTGCCAAAACAGACTTTTCTGACTGAAAGAACTACTGCGTGTGACCTCTTCTCCCTCAGATTTCCACTTTTGGGCTTTGTTGGTTGGTTAAATGCCACCTGGATCTTCGCCCTCAAAACAAAAAACACAAAGCAACAAAAATGTACTGTCTCAGGGACATTCTGCCTCAAACACCCAGGCTTTCCTGACTGTATGTGACCATGAAGCTTCAGCTCCCCTGGGAGCTCCTGAGGGCAATGCTGGCCCTTCGTCCCTCCCTGACCTGCTGCCCTGTGCTGCCTTGTGCTGCAGAGCAGGGAGGGCTGCAGGGAGGCCTGGCCAGCATAGCTCTTAGTGCACCTCCTTCCCATATTTCCCTATAGTTCATCCTGTATGTGAAAGCCTGTGTTTTCAAGACAGAATATGAACTGTTCATTTACACGTTAAAATGAGGCCAGAAAACATACATTGGCATGTTATTATTTTAAGAGACAGGAAAAATAACACTGAGATGTAAAACTCAAAGCTTCTTGATGGCTTATCTGTGAAATCAGAAAATCCTATTTTTTTAAGTTTCGATTTCTATTTTACTTACTGTTAGAGCAGTAATTTTGTTTTTATTACTGCCCAAAGAGCTCATTATCTCTTTCATCACATGAGACTGCCCAAAATAACATGTCTCACTTAGAAATGGACAACTCACAAAACCATGATATAAAGGGTTGTGGTTTTGTTATGGAACCTTTCAGGCTTTGATTTGTTGAAAAAAACATGGAAAATCTAAATTATTGTGACTTAAAATCTGGTGAAGATTTTATTTTGGGACATAGTAGTTAACATAGTTTTAAGCAAGATATCCAATTCCATGGGAAAACCGTGGGTTAAGAATGAGCTCCATTTCTTATTTACTGATCTCAGGCACTTAAATTCTGCAAACCTCTATTTATTTGACTGTAAAATGGAAATAATAATAATAGTAGTCCCAAAGGGCTGTTAGGAGGATCAAGGGAGACGATGCATTTGTAGGCATTATAAAACCTTATACAAAGCCAAGCATGCTGCCTGACACAGAAGAGGAATACAATAAATGTTTGTGAAATGAAGGAAGAAAATGTTATGTAGCAACTTTAAATTTACTCAGTTCCATTAGAGGAGATTTTTCGAATCCTTATTAAAGATACAATTATTTTTCATGAAATATAATTTATAAAAATTGTTTTCCTGGATTCAAACTTAGTTTAGGACTTTATGATACAAAGAGTTGTTTAATAGAAACCTCTACGACATTAGTTTCAAAAGTTCAGGGGTTTATCCCCCAATCTATAACTAAATCAAAATCCCTATTCAACCTAATATTTTCAGGTGATACTTTCTGCAGATGTGGCAAGTTCTATGAGTTTTTCTATAAGAATGTAAAGCAACCCTCTTTAAAATTTGTCCTGAACTTCTTTTTTCATTTTATTTTTATTTTCAAAATTTTTGTAGAGACAGGGTCTCGCTTTGTTGCCCAGGCTGGTCTCAAACTCCTGGGCTTAACGATTCTCCTGTCTTTGTCTCCAAAAGTGTTGGGATTACAGGTATAAGCCACCATGCATGGCCTGTCCTGAAACTTCTGACTTCAGTTATTTCTAATAATTTATCAGTGAATAACCACCAGAAGAAGGTTTCCATTCTAAAGTAGAATGAGTTGAAATATGGTAATGAAAGTACAAGTTTGGAATTTAAGCTCATATTTAGCTTTTGGCTTAGATTGATGATGACTGCTTCAGATGCAGCTTCGGGGTTTCACAACTGTTGGGCCTTAGTAGAAGCTACATCTTCTTGTCTCTCATTTTTTGTCTTTAAAAGATTTTCGTGGCCAGGCATGGCAGCTCATGCCTGTATCCCCAGAACTCTGTGAGACCAAGGTGGGAGGATCACTTGAGCCTAGGAGTTTGAGGCCAGCATGGGCAATATGGTGAATCTCTGCTTCTAAAATAAACAAATACATACATACATGCAGAAAATAAAAATAAAAGTGTCTGGTTCTAGTGCTTAAAATGTGACTAATACAGTTATTGCACAGTAGACTACAATAAAATGTTGTTGAAATGAATTAGCCATTTAAAAGAGACACTGGTTAATGACTGCTGGCTTTCATTTGGTTCAGTGAGTTTATCTATTAAAAATTCTTCACTTGGCAAAGATGTTCTCTAAGATCTGATTTTGTTATTCCACTCTGACAAAAGAGCGTCTATCAACCTCACTAATTTTTATGCACCCATTTATATGTTTATTGAACATCTACTGAGTACAAACTAATATGTCCAAATTTACATAAAATCATGAATGTACATGATCACAAGTGGGGGGATTGTTGGGAAAGTTAGTTATCTTTATAAGATGCTACATCCTTCTTTTCATCTGGAAATTTAACAATTTTACTAGCTCATGCTATGTTGAAATGACGAAGAAAGAGAAAATGGAACATATTCAGAGGAATTGCAAGAAATAATTTCCTTCTTTTTTCATTCTAGCTTTTCTTCCCGACATATTTATCCCATAAACATTGGTGAGAGGAGGAGGGGAGGAACTATGTGAACGGCAGACTTCTGTCTCTCTTCACTCTCAACAATCTTTGCTAATCATTCAGATTCTCACCTCAATTTAGTAAAGATCACCTAGAGTTATCCACAACTAGTGGTTGAGGCAATAGAAGGTGAACTTTCTCTGCACTGATTTCTTTTTTTTTTTTTTTTTCTTTTTTTTTTTATTTTTTATTATACTTTAAGTTCTAGGGTACATGTGCATATCGTTTATATCATGTATAACTCCCCAATGCAATCCCTCCCTCCTCCCCCCTCCCCATGATAGGCCCCAGTGTGTGATGTTCCCCTTCCCGAGTCCAAGTGATCTCATTGTTCAGTTCCCACCTATGAGTGAGAACATGCGGTGTTTGGTTTTCTCTTCTTGTGATAGTTTGCTAAGAATGATGGTTTCCAGCTGCATCCATGTCCCTACAAAGGACGCAAACTCATCCTTTTTGATGGCTGCATAGTATTCCATGGTGTATATGTGCCACATTTTCTTATCCAGTCTGTCACAGATGGACATTTGGGTTGATTCCAAGTCTTTGCTATTGTGAATAGTGCCGCAATAAACATACGTGTCTCTGCACTGATTTCTTAGAAATTTTTTACTTCTTGATTGCTTTCAAACCAGACTTTTTATATTTGTGGGAGATAAAGGACCAAGAAGGTGCTGATTTACCACTGATTGAAAAATGGGTTTATGCATAGGATGATTCTTTTTCTCAAGGTTCCAGACTCACTTTTTTTGTGGTTCAGGAGGAGCAGAAGGTCCAGAAGTCATCCACTGTTCCAGGTGAGTAGAAATTTTACTGATATTGAGCCAATAATGTTAGGCAATTAGAGGAAGAGGGACAGAAATACTGAGGAAGGACAAGAGAAAGAGGTGGTGGTGTATTCAAAAGGTCCCAGAGTTGTACCAGGGAAAGAAGCCTGTTTAGGAGCATGTTGAATACTGGTCTGAGCTGACTATGCAACATCTGAAGCCAGCACAGGTCCATGGGATATGAGCCATGTCTCCCAGACAAACCCTCACATCCCCTAACACATTCCCAAGTGAAGTGAGGCAAAGAATTACCTCTCAAATTAATTTTCAGCCTCCCACCAGGACATTTTGTGGTTCATCAAGGAAAATATTTAATATTCACCTACTGAACAAGTTTATGTTGCAGGCATTGCTCTAGATGCAAGGATAGAGAAACAAACGAGAAACTTAATGTTTTAATGGGGAATCAGGCAAGAAAATGTAAGCAAATATCTGAATTATACAGTGGTGAGAACAAGAAAATAAAACTGAGCATGGCGATAGTGATGTTGGTCAGTGTAGGCAGTGAGGGGTAATTTGGGGCCAGTGGGTGACATTTGATTTCAGGCCTAAATGTCTAGAAGTCAGCCACATAGATAATAGAATAGACCATCCAAGGAAGAGGGAACAGTAAGTGCAAAGACCTTGAGGTAAAAATGGGCTTGGCATGTTGGAAGAAATGAGAGAGCCCATGCAGAGTAAAGTTGGTGGGGGGGGTAGTGTCTATAAGAAAATGTAGAATCTTTATAGATTATAGTGAGGCGTTCTGAGTTATCTTGGGTGAAATTGAGAACTTTTGTCATATTCTAAGCAGAGAAATATCTAAATTTGATTGCCATCTGAAATTGATCACATTGTGTGGAGAATGGACCTCAGAGGCACAGGAGTGGAGGCCAACATACCAGCTGGGCCTGTGGAATAATCCATGAGAGAAATGATGGTAGCCTAGACTAGTGGTGACTGGAGAGACTGATCTGATATGGGATGTATTTTGAAAGAACAAAGGAGAGAGTTTGGTGATAAATTGGATGAGAGGTTTGAGAGTACGGGAGGTCAAGATGATGTCAAGAATTTAAGACCTGGTATATTCCATACACTGAAATGAAGAAGCATGACAAAAAGAACCAGCTTGAGGGGTGGTGGAAATCAAGTGAAGATGTTAACTAGGTAGTTGAAGTTCTGATGAGAAATCAGGGCTGGAGACACACATCTGGGAATCATCAGCTTACAGATGGTTGTTTAAAGCCACAGCACCAGAGGAGCTCACCCAGGCAGGAGCCTGGGGCATTCTGATACTTAGGTGTTGGGAAGCCGGGGAGGAGACAAAAAAGGAGGCTGAGAACAAGTAGGCAGCTAGACTGTAGGGAAACCAGATAGTATGATTGTGAAGACAGCATTGAAAGAAAGAGGGAGTGATCAATTGCATCAAGTGTAACAGAGAGGTTAGAGTAGATGAGAATTGATTATGGCTTTTAACAGTATGGAGGGAGAAGCTTTGGTAGTGTGGTAGATGTGAAACTCTGGAGACAGTTTAAGAGGGAATGGTAAGAAAGGCCATGGAGTAACCTGTATGGAGGCGTTTCCTCCATTTCTTAGTTTCCTATAAAAGGAAAACAAAGAAATGAAGTACTAGAGCAGGGGATATGGAATCATGAGATTCCTTCCTCTCTCCCTCTCCTCCCCTTTTTGCTTTCCTCCCTCCCCCTCTTCTCATACTGTAAGAAAAAGAGGATGAGATCTTGATTACACTGAATGCAACGATTACGGATTTTAGGCAGAGCAATCCCTAAATCTCCCCAGCCTCACATGGCTCCATGCTTGTTGTACATATGAAATTATTATGACTTAAGTGAATGAGGCTATAACTAGAGTCATCTACCATCCATGACACCTAGAGAGAGAATTATATGATCTGATTCAGCAATTGTAAAGCACTATGTAAATAATCCATGAGCTTGGAGACTGGCAGGGCAAAAATAATTGTCAAACATGACCTCTTCGGTGTCTACATCACTTCCAAGCAGTCTTTGCACCATCCTGCTCCTCTGAAGCCACAATGAGACAGGAGTTTCCAGGAGAGTATGGGCTTAGGTGGGTGCTGAGCAGCATGGAATACAGGAAATTGACACACTCGTGGCAAATATGAAGTGAAGAACAGAGGACAAATTTTAAAATAAAAACAAAGATTTGTTTGTAAAAAAAAGATTTAACAATTCTTATTGGTTATTCAAATTGAACAAATTAGCCAGATAATTAATTACTCAATTTTCAAATTTCAGGTATAATCTGATAGCTTGTGCTGCGAGCTGTCTCTTTTTCTTCCATGTGAACTCCTTCTTTCTTTTCTTTTCATTTCTTTTTTTCTTTTCTTTTCTTCTTCTTTCTCTCTTTCCCTTCCTTCCTTCCTTCCTTTCTCTTTCTTTCCCTTCCTTCCTTCCTTCCTTTCTCTTTCTTTCCCTTCCTTCCTTCCTTCCTCCCTCCCTTCCTTCCTTCTTTCCTTCCTTCCTTCCTTCTTTTCTTCCTTCTTCCTTTCCTTTCCTTTCCTTTCCTTTCTTTCTTTCTTTCGCTTTTTTTTTTTTTTTTTTTTTTGACAGAGTCTGCTCTGTTGCCCAGGCTGGAGTGCAGTGGCACAATCTTGGCTCACTGCAACCTCCAACTCCCTGGTTCAAGTAATTATCCTGCCTCAGCTTCCCAAGTTACTGGAACTATAGGTGTGCACCATCACACCCGGCTAATTTTTGCCTTTTTAGTAGAGACGGGGTTTTGCCATGTGAGTAGGCTGGTTTCAAACTCCTGACCTCAAGTGATCCACCCATCTCAGCCTCCCAAAGTGCTGTGATTACAGGTGTAAGCCAGTGCACCCGGCCTCTTCCGTGTGAATTCTTGATTTGGGTGTGTTGCAACTTAAGTATTTGCAGAAATCCTTTACGTTTCCATTAAAGAGGGGAGTCACTTTATATTGAGAATGCAATAATAATAAACAAATTTTGAGAACTTACTTTTCACCAGGCAGGCTCTGTCTCAAGAACTTTATATCATCACGTTTAATTCTCACAACAGCATACTGTATTTGCTATTATTACCTGCATTTATGGATAAGGAAACTAAGGCTCAGAGACCTTAAGTAACTTGTCCTTGTTCACAAAACTCAGAAATGTCAGACATAGGATTTGAATTCAGTAAGCCTGGCTCCAATATCTCTGCTTTCAACCACTAGGTTATAATTATTGTGCGCCTAAAGGTATAGAACTATTATTCCATGGGTACCCAGATCAAGAATAAATAAAATGAGAAAACATGAATCTCACTCATTTTAATTATGCCTCTGCTCTGCTCTTTTTATATTTTGAGGCTGGCCTTAGCATTTAAGACAAACTTGAATTCAAACAAAAATGACACCATGACCCTCTTGGCTCTTAGAAATGATTTAATAATTTTAAATTGATTTCCATTTCTAGTGTGGAGCAACTGGAGACAGGAGGTGACCAGCTCTTTCTCACCTTTTCTGAGCAAACAGCCAGAGGAAATGTCCTTAAATTGTAGCTGGGAAACTTCAGGTTAAAAAGCCTTCGTTTCTTGCCTGTGAATGCTTTGAACAACTTTAATGCCTGCAATGGTTTAGGTGCCTTTGTTCAGGAGGCTTCTAATGGGGTCAGATGGATTTTTTTTTTTTTTTTTTAAAGAGACAAGGTCTAGCCTTGTTGCCCAGGCTGGAGTGCAGTGGCCTTATCATAGCTCATTGCAGCCTTGAATTCTTGGACTCAAGAGATCCTCCTGCCTCAGCCTCCCAGGTAGCTAAGATTACATGTGTGCACCACCATGCCTGGCTAATTAAAAAAAAATTTTTGTAGGGATGGGGGGGGGCGGGGGGCGGTCTCACTGTGTTGCCCAGGCTGGTATTGAACTCCTGGCTTCAAATGATCCTCCCACCTTGGCCTCCCAAAGTGCTGGGATTACAGGCTGAGCCACCATGCCCAGCTGATGGGTGATGTTTTCTGACTTCTTCCAGGCTTTAACCTCCGTATTGGCAGAGTATGTGCCTATCTTGATACATATGTTCTCAAACATCAGGCCTGGTGTAGAGAGTAAATGTTTAGTTAATTAATGAGCAAATGACTCTGCCATTCACAGGTAATTCTTCCTCTTTAAACTGTGCTCTTCTGGACTTTTCTTCAATGCATATTAACAAAGTGAAATCCCGTCTTGTCTACTTATGTTTAATGACTTGCTTTTTCTCACGTATAACAAAGTATGAACATTGTAGCTTTATTCACAGTATTCAAGATATAGAATCAACCTAAAGTGTCCATCAATGAATGAATGGATAAAGAATACGTGGTGTATATACACAGCAGAATACCACTCAGTGTTAAAAAAGGAGGAAATTTTCATTTGTAGCAACATGAACAAACTTGGAGGGCATTATGCTAAGTGAAATAAGCTAGGCACAGAAAGAAAAAGACCATGTGATTTCACTTATATATGGAATCTATAAAAAGCTGAATTTAGAAAAGTAGAGAGTAGAATAATGGTTACCAGAGGCTCGCAGTGGGGAGATGGGCAACGAGAAGAAGTTGACCAAAGACTGCAAAGTTCCAGTTACACAGGGGGAATATAGTTTGAAGACTTATTGCACAGCAACATGACCACAGTTAATAATAATGTATGGTACACTTCAAAATTGTTTTAAAAATAGATTTTAAATGTTCTTACTAAAAAATGATATGTGAGGTGACAGATATGTTAATTGGCTTAATATAGCCATTCCATAATGTGTACATATATCGAGATATCACATAATACTCCATTAATATAAACAACTACTTGTCAAGTAAAAATAATGAAAAATACATATGAACATCATGCTTTCTCAATAGAGATTTTTCTACAATTTTATATATAAATGTGGCATAATTTCTTTACTCAAACAGATTTTTTCTACATTTCTTTATATTTTAAAGAATATTGCAAAGAAAGCTTTGTGAGTAAATCCCTGCACAGATCATCTTTTCTTTAAGTCAGATTCCCAAGAAGGCCATTGTTAGGTCAAATAGCATGCATTTTTAAGTTTTTTTTTTTTCTTTTCCAAATTGTCCTCCAGAATGCACGTACCAATGCTATACAGAATGTCTATATTCAAACATCCTCATTACCACAAAGCATATCCTCTCAAAGTTATTTTTGCCATTATCTTGAAGATTTATATTACAGTTTTAATTTATACCTGTTTCTGTTCTTTTGATTCTAGGCTTTATGAAAAGTGTAACAGGGATAATATTTTTGAATTATATTAATGTTCTTTTCCTTTTTGTACTTCCTTTTACATGATTCTTCTATCCAGCCAGAGGCAGAATAAGAAGAGAGAAAGATTCAATGATGAAATAGAACTTCTGATCTGCACTAAGATAATTGTCTTAAAAGATAGGCTCTTTTTTTTTAAAGTAAACTTTTCAATTGGATAAAACATAGTGACAAAAAGTGCACAAATCATGAGTGTCCAGCTTGATGAATTTCTGCAAAGTGAATGCGCTTGGGTAACCACTATTCACATTAAGATAAAGAGTTTTACCAGTGGCCCAGAAGTTTCTCTGCTCCCTCCCTCTCTTTATGTCCCAGCAAAGTAACCACTGATCTAACTTCTATCACCATAGTTTTGTTTTGCCTATATTTGAACTTTGTGTAAAATGACTCATCCAGTATTTGGTAATTTTTATCTGATTTCTTTCTCTCAAAATTAGGTTTGTGAGATTTAGCCATGTGGTTGTGTGCAGATTAGTTTCTTCAATTTCACTGATGTATAGTATTTCATTTTATGACCATACCACAATTTATTTTTCAGTACAGTAAGTGAAAATTCTGGGTGCCAATACTTGCTACTGTGACTTGTCTGCCCTATTTTAGCTATTTTTTTGGTGTGTGGTAGGATCTCATGGTGGTTTTAAACTGTATTTCCCTAGTGGCTAATGATTTTGACCACCTTTTCATGTTTTACTGGCCATTTATCTATCTTCTTTCGTAAGATGCTTATTCAAGTGGTCTTTTTGGTTTGTTTATTTTTCTCATTAAAATTGTTTTGGCAGTTTTTTCTTGTTGACTTATAGATCTCTATACCTTTGTAAATAAATTTTTTTGTCGGAAATATACCTTCTTCCACTATTGGCTTACCTTTTTATGCTTTTAAAGGTGTCTTTTCATAAAAAGCATTCTTAATTTTAAAGTGGTCTTATTTGTCAATCTTTTCCTTTATGATTGATTTTAAAGCTTTTGCATTTTGTCTGAGAAATCCTTGCCCACCTGTAGGTCATGAGGACATTCTCCTATGTCATCCCCCAAAAGCTTTGATGTTTTACTTTTCCCATATATGTCTACAATCTATCTGGAGTTAATTTCTGTGTATTTGTACAAGGTAGAGGGTCAGGATTAATTTTTTCTCCATATGGATACTTAATTCACCCCTCTGTATTTATTGACACGAGTGTTGAGCTGCCACTTTCTTTAAAGCCTCTTATCTGAACCTCTTACAAATTGGCAAATGCTTTAGGAGGAGAGAAGGTGGAGAAAGTCAAGCTCACTCTCAGTATCTTTCACTTTTCTCTGATATCTTGGCTCCTCAAGTCTGGGATGCTTTCGTTGCTCTTTGATGGCTTCAAGTACCTGCTTAACAACAACAACAAAGCACTATATACAGTTTTTAAGATGTTTTGATGTGAAGGTTGGATTGATGCAAGGTAAACTGCCTTATCTGGAAATAGAAGTCCAAAAGCTAAGCTTTCTTGGAAAAGAGTGAGATTTCCTAAATTTATAATTTTTTAAAGCTTCCATTTACATGCAAACAGCCTGGTTTGATTAATGGATATATAATAGAGTTTTACTCTAAATAACTGTGTAGCGAGGACAGAATATGATGAAAGAGATGTTCTCACCAGATAGGAGGAGGATGTAGAAACCTCAGCACAGTGGGAGGGAGGGGAATGTTTTTGAGGAGCAAAGGCAAGATGAAAATGCCATGTGGGTTCCTTGGAGACTCTGTTCTCATCAACTTGGACTTTGGCTTAAGAATTCACAGAGTTGATTCCAAGTCTTTGCTATTGTGAATAGTGCCGCAATAAACATACGTGTGCATGTGTGTCTTTATAGCAGCATGATTTATAATCCTTTGGGTATATACCCAGTAGTGGGATGGCTGGGTCATATGGTACATCTAGTTCTAGATCCTTGAGGAATCGCCATACTCTTTTCCATAATGGTTGAACTAGTTTACAATCCTACTAACAGTGTAAAAGTGTTCCTATTTCTCCACATCCTCTCCAGCACCTGTTGTTTCCTGACTTTTTAATGATTGCCATTCTAACTGGTGTGAGATGGTATCTCATTGTGGTTTTGATTTGCATTTCTCTGATGGCGAGTGAATCAACCCAAATGTCCATCAGTGACAGACTGGATTAAGAAAATGTGGCACATATACACCATGGAATACTATGCAGCCATAAACAAGGATGAGTTTGCATCCTTTGTAGGGACACGGATGCAGCTGGAAACCATCATTCTTAGCAAACTATCACAAGAACAGAAAACCAAACACCGCATGTTCTCACTCATAGGTGGGAACTGAACAATAAGATCACTTGGACTCGGGAAGGGGAACATCACACACCGGGGCCTATCATGGGGAGGGGGGAGGGGGGAGGGATTGCATTGGGAGTTATAGCTGATATAAATGACGAATTGATGGGTGCTGACGAGTTGATGGGTGCAGCACACCAACATGGCACAAGTATACATATGTAACAAACCTGCACGTTATGCACATGTACCCTAGAACTTAAACTATAATAAAAAAAAAGAAAAAAAAAGAATTCACAGAGATAAGAATAGATGAATCTGAGAATCTTGAGTAAAAGAGAGTAAGTTGTAAAGCATGCGTACACTATGAACCATGATATGATATTCAAAGATAAGCAAAACAAAAAGCTATACTTTTTGAGCACGTAAGTCCATATTATAAATTTGTAGAGATAAGGGAAAGGAATGATAAACAGAAAACTTAAGAAGAGTGATTACACCTGGGTGGAAGCAGACTGGGGGGACTGGGAAGAGACTGATAGGAGATTTCAGTGGCACTGATTATTTCTTATGTTGGTGGTAGATTCATGAGTGTTTATTATTATGCTTCCTAACTCATATATATATTATGCTGATTATTTTGCAGATATCAAATGTGCCCAAATAAAATTTGCAAAAGAAAAAGTACTAGGCAGGGGGAGCTGTGCCTTAGTAGTGAACAGTACAGAGCTCCAAGGAATCAGATCCGCCACCCCCTGGCAGACTTTAGTGAATTTCAGTAGACAGGCAAAAGCCCACACAGATCCAAATCTCTCCTCTCTCACTCCCATGGGGTCGCATGAGCCACTCATAAGTCCCTCATGCACTCTCGACGGGGAGCAAGAGAAGAGGAAGAAATGATTTTCCAAATCAAGCATGTACCTAAAAGAGACTGAGGTAACCTCAAAAGGAGATCGATCTTTCATTGGCAAGGTCTCCTCACCTTGCCCCCACATTGCCAGTGGAAATTGCTGGGATGTTGGAGCAAACTGAGAACTGTCTAAGAATATAAAAGAAATTTTATTTATATTGCACGTCATGGCCATTGACTATATGAGTACGTTTTTGACCCTACTTCAAAATAATGCTTACCTACTCTTTACGTGACAAGAAAGAGCAGCAGTTGCAACAGACAGAGATCCCCAAGCCAGTCCTGTCCTCTGGCTAGCTGTATGACAATCATAAGTCTTTTAAACTATAGGAGAGCAAGAGGGAGAGTTCATAATCTCATAATCTTCAGGTCTGTGAGTCCAAGTATTAGAGATAGTCTTCATTCTCTTGAGCATTCATGGTAAGTTTTCTTTATTCTTCATCCTGTGATGTGATATGGAGTTGAAACCATTATTTCCAAACATGCAACCATCAGTGATGGTGCCATTAGATCCCTTACTTCATAAAGATAAATCACTTTAGAATAATTTTTACCTCCCTCAACAAGTTATGTGCTTTAAGACATTCAGAGGGGGAAACAAGTCCAGGATAGTAAAAATTAAATACAGCTTCCAAAGGATTTATCAGGTAAATGTTATGGATTGTTGTGATTTAATTTATGGGATTAGTTTGACTTTCAATTACCGAGCATCACATTGAATCACTTTGTACTTTGAACTCTGTAACTGGGACTCCTTACACTCGATCTTTCATTTGGAGAGGGATTATCAATAATTAGACACTGTGGCCTTATTGATCAGCTAATCAATACCCACATCAATCACCAGTGGTCTAAAAACAATTCAGTCTTTGCATTAAAAGGAATCAGTGTGATCAAATTAGCATCTTTTACTACAAGCTGAGCAAAGATATGGCTTTCCAAAGGGAAGGCAATGCTGATAGGGTGTACTTACGGAATTCTGAGCTCAGTCACCTATTACTACACGGAAGTGATCATATGATAGTCAAATTTTGATTATGGCCAGGTGTGGTGGCTCATGCCTGTAATCTCAGCATTTGGGAGGCCAAGATGGGCAGATTGTGAAGTCAGGAGATCAAGACCATCCTGGTGAACACGGTGAAACCTCGTCTCTACCAAAAACACAAAAAATTAGCCAGGCATGGTGGCGCGCACCTGTAGTCCCAGCTACTCGGGAGGCTGAGGCAGGAGAATCACTTGAATCCGGGAGGCGGAGGCTGCAGTGAGCCGAGATTGCACCACTGCACTCCAGCCTGGGGGACAGAGCGAGACTCCATCTCAAGAAACAAACAAACAAACAAAAAAGTATGTGTTTTCGGTTTTATGCTCTGCTATATGTATCATTTAGCAAAATGCTATTCACTACAAAAGTATGACAAAATGAATAGTTCTTTCTCATACTACATTGTAAGTAAATGTTCTTCGTTCTTGCATTTATACCAGAAACTCTTTTGTATCACCAAAAAAATCCAGATATCTCAGCAATTCTTAACAAAAAAGCAAGTGTTTAGGTTTAATAATGTGAAAATGATTTGTTAACTATTAAGAATTAAGAGTATTCCTATTTCCCAAGGTACACTTATCACCCCAAACAGAGCTCCAGAATGCAAAAATACTTTTTCTCCTCTCAGAATTGTAGTTCATCTGGCTTCAAACCAAAGTCACTTGGTGAGTAAGAGGAAGAGCTTGTCTTGGCTAGTCCATACCGGCTTTGACCACACCGATTTGCAGGCTGTCACTCAAGACAGTGGCTGTCAAAGGAGGTCACAGATTCATCCAAATGGCTTTTAATAATTTGGCATTACTTTCATGTGAATAATTTATAATCCCCAAAGTATGAGACTGTTATTTATGGTTAGTAGCTGTGAAATAATGAGGTACATGGTTTTAAGGCTGTTTTTATTACCAAGTGGAGTCTGTACAGTTGTATGGAGTTAAAGGGAAGTGGAAGTGGATTTTTTTTCTTTTTAAAGATTATATCAGAGGCAGAAATGATATATCACAGATGAGAATAATACTGGCTGTCTCTTCAAATTTATCCATTACAAACACCATACTATTTCTTTGAAATGGGAGCTTACAGCAGCATTCTGGCAGTTTCTTGAAGTCGATTGTTTTCACTCTCTGAGGAAATAAAAAACCGACTTGTTTGGTCTTCGAGTTTTGGTTCCTACTGAGAATAAGACACTTAAGTATCGCTTTTTATTTTCATTTTGGGTTTAAAGAATAAAAACTATTTTGTCTGTGTAAAAACTTGGGCAAAGTAGATGTGTATAAAGAAAAAAATTACCTGTTATCTCACCAAACAATTTTAACAAAAATAAGATTATAATGTATAATTATTTTATCCTGTTACTTTTGGTTATTTCACACATTATTAAATAGGTTTTGAAAATGTTATTTTTAATGATTGCAAAATATTCCACCATATAGATGTTATATAATTTATTTCTTATTATTTAATAATTTAGATTTTTCCAATTTTTTATTGTTATGAATAACTCTGTGATGATAATTTTTTAATAGAAATCTTTACCTACATTTCTGATTATTTTCTCTTGATAGATTTCCAGGAGAGCAGTTGTTGGGCCAAATAGTAAGAATCTTTTAAATCTCTTGATACATATCACCAAAATACATTCTAGAGAGTTTATAACAATTTAGAAGCCTACCAACAGAGAGAACGGTCATGAGCTTTGAAAAATTTAGCCAAGTTGATAGATTTAAAAAAGATGCACTATTATTTTAACTTGCAGTTTGTGATTACTAGTAAGCAATTTTAATGTTTATTAGTCATTTATATTCACTTTTTGAAAAGTGGCTGTTAGCACCGTTTGCCTGTTTTATTGTTTTGTGCAATTAGCACTTTCCTTCCTATTTGTAACAGCTCTTTATATATTAAAAGATATACATTTCATTTCACATTTTAAATCTATTCATTTTGTAATTGAAGAGAACCATGTAAGTTCTATAACTATCTCCTTACATAATGATGGGTAGATGCCAAATCTCGAGTATGAAAGTGTGGTTTATAAAATTTTATAATTAGCTATTTACGCTCAACACCTTTAGTTTATTTAATTGATAGATATTTATTAGTTTTCACTATTAGTCATAGTTATATATACATATGTAACTATATATAACTGTATATATACATTTATAGCAAATATATGTAATTGAGAGATATATCTGTCTATCTTATAACTTTTACCTATTACAGACAAATAAAAGATCATCTTCCTGTAACCACAAACTTTCCTACCAATAACTGGAGATTCGGTTCAACATCTGCCTGTAAGGAAACAAAGATGTTTAAGATGGCTATCACTTCTCAAGCATTCACAATCTAGTGGGAGAGTTGGAGGTGTGCACAATTAGCTTTCACGCGTGGCAGAATTTCATAAGCACAGTGACAGAATCATAAAGAGAACGAAACAGGCTTATCTAGGAAAGAGAGATTAAACCTGACTAAGGCAGCCCCTTTTTGAACAAGGAGTTTTGAAGTATTTCTTACATAATAGATAATTTGTAGCCTGGCTTTGACTCTTTTAAGACTGGCCTTGCCCCCACTATACATGTAGATCTTTGACAGGAAGAAATGAGACCAACAGCAGGAGTGAGGATTGTGGACTGAAGGGAAGAGTGGAAGAAGAAGGATGTTCCAGGTAGAGGGACAGCTGGAATGTGGAGGGATGGCTTAGGAAATTGCAAGTATGGCAGTGCATGTGGAGTGAAGGTGGAGGGCCTAGAGTGAGGATTAATAAACTGGTGAGGCAGGTAAGGACCAAATGGCAGGCATCTCTGAATGCCACGCTGACAAGAAATCATGTTGCAAGCAATGGGAAGTCTTTTTGTGTTTCAGAGAAGGTGAACGTCATGATCCAGGCTATTTGAGACAACTTTGCTGTTGCAAGTATGAAGATTGAAGGGGAGGATCAAAGAGGAAATAGAGAGCCCAGCAGGGATGTGAATAGTGAGTGGGGTAACTAGCAGCGGGTCAGTGGAAAGGAGAGAATGGATCTGACAGTTTGGAGGCAGACTTGCTAGGATTTGACACCTAATTGGATATAGTGAGGAGGAAGGGAAAGAGAGGGAGAAAGAGGAGTCCAAGATAAAATTGAGGTTGAGAACCTGAGCAGCTCAGGCAGTCCAGCTTAGATTCCCATCCTGGGGAAGGATGTTCCAGGGGAACCAATCCTGGGGAGTGAGTTTTCTTGAGTATGGTTCAAGAGGTATAACATCATGTCATCATGTGGCGGACTGGGATCAAGGATTCTGGTTTTGTTATCAGACAAAGAACCCCTCCTTCTTCACCTCTGTCAGGGGCATTACAGCACATTGGAGACTCTGGATTGACTGGCTGGAGCTTTCTCACAATTACCTGTCCAAAACATATAATAAGCTGTCAGACACTGGACAGGTGCCTCAGCCCTTTACAGCCTCAGCATCCTCATCTGAATTTATTTCCTTGTGCGGTTTAAGAACTAAGTGAAATAATGAATGCAAATGCTTTGCGGTGTGACTGGGAAATAGTAAGTGCTCAGTAATTGCTAGCTCTTTAGTTGATAGTGGTAAGCATTTTGGTGCTACTTTTGAGAAATAAAAATAGCAATACCCCCATGTTAAGTTCAAGCACTGAACATACGAACACTGAAACAAAATCAGAGGGCTGCAAATTCATAAGATAAAGAACATCTGATCTAGAAGTAGGGATAGAACCCTAAGCTATACTATGTTCATTAAAAGGAAATACTTTTTAAAAAGACTACATTTGATTTTTTTTTTGTTCATGAAGGAAAGGCTTCTGATCCTCTAAAATGTCTTTCTGTATTAAATTAAACTAACCAACAGTGATTATAACTACGTGATCTCAAACAGCAATTCAGTAAATGTACATAGCACCTGGTCTGTGGGAGATTGATTGATCTGATAAAAAGTCTGTGTGTGCACCCTAAGCCTCCTTGAAACAAGGCCCAGAAAGATGAAAGGCAAAAGATGTGAAAGTTTTTATGAAGGCAGTCATGGCCACTTGACTATAATTTCAAGGCTTGCCCCTTTCATATCAATATCCAATTTTATGATGAATTTTTATTTTCTATTTTTTAACATTTCCACTAAGCTTTCTTTTTTTAACATCTGACTCTTTTAGGAAGGCAGGAAATAAAAAACAAATTTGTTTGATTTCTTGGCAATTTATTTTACATTCAAAGTTGTCGAAGTTTTTTCACATTTGAGAAATGGTCCTTGTTTCTACCACCATATTTAAAGTATTTGTGGATTTGATCATCAAAAAATAAAACATTAATGGATAATAACACATTGAACAAAACAAAAATTCATCAGTCTATATTAATAATAAACAAACAAATAAATGAGGGGAGGAGGAGAAAGCTCTTTCCTTACAGAAGAAATCAAACTAATAATGTAGACAAAATGAGGACTGATGAAGTTAAAAAAAAACCCACTATTTTGTAATCACTAGGAAAGGATCATTAATAGATGCTAAAAGTAGTGGGTAAAAATTTGATAAGGAACAGTTTTCAAGGTTTCAAAGGATAGTTTCAAAATATCTCCCCAAATAATTTATCAATTACTTAAAGAAAAATGATAACATTACACTGAAACACCTGGCAGATGCCACCTTTACCAAGTGATCAAAGTGAGTATCACCATTCATGGGATAACCAATATTATAAGCCTCCTGATACGGTCTCATGGGAAGGGCACAGTATCATTTTTATGCCACTCCTGCTAAGAAAATGTATAACCTGAATTTAATCTGCTTACTAGAAAACACCAGACAAATCCAAGTTGAGGGGTATACTACAACATAACTGGCCTGTTATTTTGTAAGAATGTCAAGATCAGGGAAAGACAAAGAAAGGCTGAATAACTGATTTGGATTAAATGAGACTAAAGATACATGACAACTAAATGCAACGTGTGATCCTGGTTTGGATCCTGAAGAAAAGGGGGAAAATTACTATAAAAGACATTATTCAGACAATTGGTGAAACTGGAATATGGCATGAAGACAATAGTATTGTATCAATGTTGAATTTCCCAATTTTGAAAATTTTACTGTGGTTATGTATGATAACATTCTTGTTTGTGTAAAATATACACTGAAGTTTTAACAAGTAAAGAAGAATTACGTATACAACTTACTCTCAAATGATTTAGAAAGAATATGTGCATATATCAGTATGTATGTATGTGTATACATACACACACACAATGAAGCAGGGAGAAGGAAATGCAGCTTACTCAAATTAACAGCCCATTTCTCAGAAGACAGTGATTTACCACTCTTAAAAGGAAAACATTATTTAAGCAACAAGAAGAATGTGAAGAAAGATTGTCATTATCTTCTCTCTGATTCTCATTGGCTGAGTGTACTTGTATGAAAATGTAGGCATAGGTAGGCAGTCACCTTGCCATTGGTTTTGGGACTGTCTTTGGCTAAATGATTGGATAGCTATTTAAGGGGGTGACAATTTTTCCCTTTCGGGAAAATCAGAATGTAACTTCTTTTCACATAAGTGTTTCTTGAACACTTGGCTTTGGACAGGTGTTATTACATGTGTGCTTTTATAGTTTGTTATTAAAACTATAAAATTAGACTTCCAAATTTGAAGTCCTCAATGTTTTTTTGGTGCGGGGGCAGGAGAAATTTCACTTAGCTTGCTTGATCATAATTGTTTATTGGTCATTCAACTAGTTATACTCCTCAGTAGAAGGAAGCTGTCAAAAAACTTCGATCTTATTTTTTTTTTTTTTCACCTTGATCTTTGACTTTGACTGTTATTTGCTAAATGTGGTAGGAAAATAGGGGTTGGAAACCCATCCCAACAGATTTCATAATTGAAAGTATGTGTTTTATATTACCAGTATTATTGGAGAGATTGCACTTCAAAAACTCTGAAGTCGAATGAGATGTTCTAATACATCAGAAGACAAAACCAGTTCAGAAATTTCTTCTGTGGCATCATCAAAAGAGCATGGTCTTGGGGATAGAAGACTTTGGCTTCAGTTCCAGCTTGATCACCAATTGTGTCCTTGGACAAACTACTTAGTCATCCAAAATATCTCAAATCTATTCTGCAGGAGGGTAGTAAGCACTAAATGTAAGAAGGTATCTGAAAAGTGCATCGCATAGATTTGACCTAGAGCAGGGACCCAATAAATGCTTTGTCTTTGTTAATGCTTTCAGTCAACAATTTTTTTTTTTTTTTTTTTCACAGCTGAACAAGACAAAGACCCTGCACTCATGGTCTTGCCCATTGAATGATGGGCACACCCTGGCTACACAAGCAATCTGTTTGATCCAGACGGGGGACATTTAAAGGTGATACACAGATGTGTTTTTAGGGCTCATAATGTCTGTACAATTGGGGAGTGTTTCTAGGTTTGGACTTAATCTTCGGCGTCCCATCACCTGCCAAAATCAAGCACGGTTTACAACTTCATCTCAAAATTCAGGGACTCAGTTTAGATCTCAGAATTTTCAGAAAAAGACCAGGTGCCATGGTCTTAGGATAAAGCAAGTGGTAGGTTTTACATTCAAAGTCTAAAGTTTGAGGAATTGCAGCCAGAGAGAGAAAACTCTTTGAGATTGGTTTTAAGTACCCTTATACAAGGACTTCCTGAGGCAGCCTTGGCCAAGGGTATCAGCATTTCCTAGTCTGAAGGCATTAGGAGTTAAACATATGGTAAATTATTATTCTTGGCTTGTTGCACAAACATCGAATTGAACTTACATAGAAGGTATTATTTCCTATTCCTTTACTTTATTGTACTGAACTTATGTAATTTACCTCTCCTTAATTTAGTAGAACATCTCCATTTTCAGAATAACCATATTGGAAATAAAAGTTCTTCAAACAAATCAGGGAAAGATATTTGCCCTTGAATCAGTTTAGATTTCATATAATGCACGTTTTTGTCATTTGTATATATCACTTGTTTTCATGACTCAGAATAACTTTATTTAAGATTTAAATTCGGCTCGCTTTTACTGAATTTTTCAGCATCTTCCTGTATGTTGACTGGGGAATTTCACTGAATGTGAATTTTGCATATGTCTCCTCAAAGCAAACATTAGTAGTCACATCTCCCATAACTTAGATTAGACTATTAGGAATACTGTATACCTAATCACCTACTCACCAATTATAATAAAATCTTGATAATTGATGTAGTCACTTTACTAATTGGGCCTTAAATCACTTGGGCCTTAACTTCAGTCTTACAGGTATTTTGGATATTCATTTTGGCTAAAGTCATGAAATTCCTTCAGTGACTTTTTTTTTTTTGGTCAGTTTTATAGTGTTTTCCTAAATAGGTAAAATGCTATTTGCTATACTCATATATCATTTTATTCTGAGACTGAAAGCATTAGAATTCCTGTCTAGGTAGAAATTAGGATGAGACAGTTTCAGTTAATCTTAGCTTGATTTAATTCTGAACTAAAGCCAGTTTCACTGTGGCCAAAGGCAATGTTTCTAGTTTATTGTTAGTGCTTTAGCAGTTGACAATAGGAGGATGTGTTCCACTTGCTGCATCCTCCTACTGGTCTGCAGCACCAATGGTCTTTCCATGTGCAGGCCCACCCAGAGGCTCAGGGCCACGTGTGAGTGTGCATCAAGGGCTGGTTTCAAGGACGTGCAGCCTATACAGTTGCACAGGGCTCTGAGTTTGGCATAATGGTCTTTTGTTGTTTTGAAATTTGTAATAAGTTTTGAACAAGGAGCTCTGCATTTTCATTTTGCACTGCACCCTCAAAATTACATAGGTGCTCTTGAGTGCATCCACAGTGCCTCCGCTCACATGTACCTTTACATAACCAATTTAACCACTGTTTTGGTGTGGTGTGAGATTTTCTTTCCCTCTTTCTTTGGCAGATGTGTCTTCTAAAAGTGGACTTCCTTTTTTTACAATATTATATGTGGTGGGGCTTACATACCTAAGGCAGTAATATAAAGATAAAAAGAATCACAAAAAGTTTACTGGTATTAA
Organism: Trachypithecus francoisi; assembly: GCF_009764315.1. Taxonomy (NCBI): domain Eukaryota; kingdom Metazoa; phylum Chordata; class Mammalia; order Primates; family Cercopithecidae; genus Trachypithecus; species Trachypithecus francoisi. The sequence goes on from NW_022681453.1 coordinate 5,648,997, forward strand.
ACCTGAACATTTTGTTAGAATTGGTCAGAGTTGACATAGAGTTTAAACACAAAGTGATTAGGCTTTTGATTTTTGTGCAACATAAAATGAGGGCTCTCTTGAGCTCCCTGTATCAGGGCTCCTTGCTTGTTTTCTGTGAAAACTATAGTTCTACGTTAAAGTTTTGAGGACATAGCATAAAAGAAAGACTAAATAATTCTTAAGGCCCTTTCAATTCTGAGATCCTAACATTCCTTTAGAAACAGACTTAAGAGCAATAAAGATTTGCTTTTTCATGAAAATGATTAAGACAAATCTTACTTGAGAAACACAGCAATAGCTACCATTTATTGAGTACTTACTATGTGCCAGACATTTAACATAAATGTTGTTTTTCACTGAATCTTTCAATAGCCCTATGAGAGAGGGTTATTATCTTTGCTGCTCTGATGAATAAATGGAAGTTTGGAGAAGTTAAGTAGGGCACCCAGGACTCAAGCTGGCTGGTTGATTCCCAAGCCCTTATGCACATCCACTGCCTTCTCTGGCTTCTCATCAATTACGTAAGCATGGGACTAACCTTTAAGTCAAGGAGGGACTTGCCTAGGGAGTTGAATGTGAGGGTGACCTGGCTGTGACCCTGCCACCCCATTGATTGCCAGAGCCCATTAGACTGATGTGGTGGCCCGGTGTCTTCTTTCTCCCTCACCTCTGTCTACGTCAGCCTTCAAGTCTCAGGCTCATACAACAGGAATGACATAACCCCGCTAAAAGAGCATTCAGCCTCTGTAAGCCCAGGCACTGTGAGCACTGCTCAGTGAGGCTTCAAGACGGGCCTTTTCTGTGACCCTGCAATGCCTCCCAAAGTGTTGACATGAACACTGTGGGAAGGTGCTTACTGGGTCTCTCTCTGCAGGTCACCTATCTCTTCTCCAATATCACTCAGGCAAACTTTTAGGGGAGTTTTAGGATTGATACTTTTAACTTGCTCCTCCACTGTTGCGCTCTCTCTCTCTCTTTTTTTTTTTCAAATAAGATACATGGAGAGTTGAGGATGGATCATCTATTTCAAAGAAAGTCCTTTGCATTTCAATTCATTGCCCATTTAATTAAAGGAATGGAGAAAAAATGCTGTCATGGAAGCATTTACTCAATACATTAGAGAAATAGCTCATTCTTACATAGGAATTACCCCTGTCAAATCAATGAAGTGGGGTCACTGAGCACATAAATTCTGTTTACACAATCCTAAGCCAACAGAGATAAAGAATGCATTTCCTCTTAAAAAAAAAAAAAAAAAAGTTTGATTTAATTTGAAATGGGCCTAAATTGCTATTGGTTTTGATCTGGCAAGAATCCCTCAATAAAGTTGGTATCTATCTGCTGTCCCATAAATTACTTTCAGCAATTTTGAAGGTAAAGGGAATCAAGTCTTCCTCTCTTCAAATAAAAGGAAAAAATGAGACAATGTGTGTAAAACACTCGGGGCCTGCAATATGATGAATGCTCCTCAGTTGTTAGTTGATCTTCTGGTGGTGGTTGCTGCTTTATTTGGACTCAGTTTCCTCACCTGTAATAGTAGAATCATAACAATGACATTTTGTATTAGGTTTTCTCAGCCATATCATATTTGACTAAACTAATAACACAAGCCTTCAAATTCTTGAAATCTCTGATAAAATGCACAGTTCTTTTGTTTTTCCTTTAACATCTCAATTTCTTCTAGAAGTTTTGCTGGGATGCATTTTAATTTTAAAGATGAGTTTGTATTCCTAAATTAATTTATACATTTACTGTAATTTATGTAAAAACCTAAATGGGGCTTTTTAAAAAAGGCACCAAATTGAAAAATCATTCTCAGGTTTTTCTGAGAAAAAAAAAAAAGCCAAAATAGGAAAAATTGTTTAAGAAAAGAACAGTGTACTAATCTGGAATCACTATGAATTATAATATCTCAGTAAATCAAAACTGAAGGGTCGGCCAGGCGCTATGGCTTACGCCTGTAATCCCAGCACTTTGGGAGGCCGAGGCGGGTGGATCATGCGGTCAGGAGATGGCGACCATCCTGGCTAATGTGGTGAAACCCCGTCTCTAGTCTCTACTAAAAATACAAAAAATTAGCTGGTCGTGTTGGCGGGCGCCTGTAGTTCCAGCTCCTCGGGAGGCTGAGGCAGGAGAATGACGTGAACCCGGGAGGCGGAGCTTGCAGTGAGCCGAGATCGCGCCACTGCACTCCAGCCTGGGGGGCAGAGCAAGACTCCCTCTCAAAAACAAAAACAAAAACAAAAACAAAAAGCAAAAAACGGAAGGGTCTTGGCACAATAGCAAACAGACAATGGGATAGATTAGAAAGTTTAAAAACAGACTCAATTATGTCTAATAATATGACAGAACGGCTATTGTCTCAAGTCAGTGGGAGAATATATCACTAAATAAATGTGTTGGGAAAATCGACTTACTCTTTTTGCAAAACATAAAGTTATATTCTTAACTCATATTTTATATAAAAATAAATTCCATGTGTATTAAAGACTTAAAAGTAAAAGATAAAATGATCAAAACATTTAGAGGAAATTATAGGTGAAAACCATGAAATCTTGGGGTGAAGAAGAACTTTTGAAGCATGACTGAAGGCAGAAACCATGAAGGGAAAGGTGGATATTGGTATATTTAAAACTGAGGCATGGAAAAATAGAGCATAAACCAAGGTAAAACACCATAAGCTGCGACAAGTGTTGCTACATATGACAAAATGTAAAGAGACGAGCTCTTTCAAGTAAATGATAGAATGATTATCTCTCCTACAGAAAAATTTGCTAGGGCAAGAAATTCAATAAAGCAATAAAATGGCCAATAAACAATTTTAAAACGCTTCATTATTACTTCTAAAGAAAGTAATACAAATTAAAAACAAAGCAAACCATATTCTACTGTGGAATTGACAATGGCCAGTATAACCAAGGAATAGGGAAAAAGGCATTATCAGACCCAAATTATTGGAGGCCATACCTTTTGTTTGGTAGATCTATTTATTAGAAATGTACCCTAAAGAAAACAATTGGATATGTGTGCAATGTATGTATAAACATGTTTATTTTGGATTAAAAAAAGTCATAGTGATCAATTGAAAACAGCTTAGATGCTTGGCAATACAAGGGGATAGGGGATTGCTGCAGTCTTACAATGGAATACTCTGCAAACATTTAAGAATGTTAATGTGGCTATATATTTATTGAATCGAGATATTATTATTGAGCAAAAAATAAGCAAATGTTACACAATACATAAAGTATGATCCCATTATTTTTTGTAAAAAATAGATTTATATAAACTTGGAAAGAAGTTGGGAAGAATAAGAATCTAATTATGAATAGGGATTACTCCTGGGGGTGAAATTAGATTAGGGATAATTTTTCCTTTTCTGAGTTTTCAGCATTTTAAAATAAAAATAGAAGTCTTGCTATTACCAAAAAGTCAAAAGATTACAAATGTTAGTGAGGGTATGGAAGAAAGGTGAAAGGTGAAGCCAGTTGGGCTTCTGGGTGGGGTGGGGACTTGGAGAACTTTTTCTTCTAGTTAAAGGATTGTAAACACACCAATCAGCACTCTGTGTCTAGCTAAAGGTTTGTAAATGCACCAATCAGCACTCTGTAAAAATGCACCAATCAGGGCTCTGTGTCTAGTTAAACGTTTGTAAATGCACCAGTTAGCCCTCCGTAAAAACGGACTAATCAGCACTCCATAAAATGGACCAATCAGCAAGAAGTGGGCAGGGCCAAATAAGGGAATAAAAGCTGGCCACCCAAGCCAGCAGCGCAACCCAGTCTGGTTCCCTTTCGTGCTGTGGAAGCTTTGTTCTTTTGCTCTTCACAATAAATCTTGCTGCTGCTCACTATTTGGGTCTGCACTACCTTTATGAGCTGTAACACTCACCGCGAGGGTCTGTAGCTTCATTCCTGAAGTCAGTGAGACCACGATCCCACTGGGAGGAACAAACAACTCCAGATGTGCCACCTTTAAGAGCTTTAACATTCACTGCGAAGGTCTGCAGCTTCACTCCTGAAGTCAGCGAGACCATGAACCCACCAGAAGGAAGAAACTCTAGACACATCTGAACATCTGAAGGAACAAACTCTGGACACACCATCTTTAAGAACCGTAACACTCACCGCGAGGGTCTGCAGCTTCATTCTTGAAGTCAGCGAGACCAAGAACCCACCAGAAGGAACCAATTCTGGACACAAAGGGAACTCTTGTTTACTGTTAGTGGGAATGTAGATTGGCACAGCAATTATGGAAAACAGTATGGCGATTTCTAGGGAAATTAAAAATAGAATTACTATATGACCCAACAATCCCTTTGCTGGGCATATACCCAAAGGAAATGAAATCACCACCTTGTAAAGGTATCTGTATGTCCATGTTCCAATAGCCAAGACATAATAACCTCAGTGTCTGTTCATGGATAAATGGATAAATGGTATTTGTGTGTATACAACAGAATATTATTTCACCTTAAAAAAAGAGATTCTTCCATTTTCTATACCATAGATGATCCTGGAGGACATTATGCTAAGTGAAATAAGTTAGACACCAAAAGAAAAATATTGCATAATTTCACCTGTATGTGAAATCTAAAAAAAAAGGTCAAATATATAGAATAGAGAATAAAACAGTGGTTACCAGGGATGATATGGTGGGTGGATATCATTGTGGTAGAAAATGGGAAGATGTAAGTCAGAGAATACAAAGCAGCAGTTACATTGCATGAACAAGTCTAGAATTCTAATGTAGAACTTGAGGACTATAGTTGATATAGTTGTACTGTATTTGGGATTCCTGCTAAATGAGTAGATTTTAGTTGCTTTTGCCACACACTCACAAAAGGGGTAACTATATGAGATAATGGCTTTGTTAATTTGCTTCACTACTGTAACTATTTTACTGTTTGTATGAACTCTATAACATAAATATACACAATGAAATTTAGTTAAAAAATAAAAAAGTGTAATAGTAAATGTAGTAAGTTAGAAGTAACAGTCTATCTGTGACAAACCTACAACCAACATCATGCTGAAAAGGCAGAAGCTGGAAGCATTCCCCTTGAAAACTGGTACAAGACAAAGATACTCTCTCACCACTCCTATTCAACATAGTATTGGAAGTCCTGGCCGGAGCAATCAGGCCAGACACAGAAATAAAGAGCATCCAAATAGGAAGACAAGAAGTCAAACTATCCCTATTGGCAGATGACATGATCCTATACCTAGAAAATCCCATAGTCTCAGCCCAAAATCTCTATAAGCTGATTAAACAACTTCAGTGAAGTATCAGGATACAAAATCGCCATACAAAAATTGAGGCAGGAGAATAGGATCTGGAGACAGGGAGACTTCAGCCTCTGATTGGTCACAGGTTAAGCCTTCATTTCAACCTCCGATTTGTCGTGAGCCAAGTCTTCATTTACGTAAGGTATAACCAATAGGAAACCTCTAAATGGTGCTTAAACCCCAGAAGATTTTGCAACCAGAGCTCTTGAGTCACTTGCTTAAGCCCACTCCCACCTTGTGTAGTGTATTTTTGCTTCAATACATCCATGCTTTCACCTTCCATTGCTTTGTTCATACGTATCATCCAATTTTTTGTTCAACACACCAAGAACCTGGACAACTCACAGTCAAGACCCTCAACTGGTAACAAAATCACTAACATTCCTGTACCCAACAACCATCAAGCTGAGGCCAAGTCAGGAATGCACTCCCATTCACAATTGCCACAAAATGAGTAAAATACCTAGGAATACAGCTAACCAGGAAGGTGAAAGATCTCTGCAATGAGAACTACAGAACACTGCTCAAAGAAATCAGAGATGACACAAACAAATGGAAAAACATTCCATGCTCATGGATAGGAAGAATCAATATCATTAAAATGGTCATACTGCCCAAAGCAATGTACAGATTCAATGCTATTCTTATCAAATTACCAAAGATAGTTTTCACAGAACTAGAAAAAACCATTTTAAAATTTACTGGAACCAAAAAAGAGCCCAAATAGCCAAGGCAATCCTGAGCACAAAGAACAAAGCCTGAGACATCTTGTTACCACACTTCAAATGACACTACAGGGCTACAGTAACCAAAACAGCATGGTACTGGTACAAAAACAGACACATAGATCAATGGAACAGGATAGAGAGCCTAGAAATAAGGTCACACACCTATGACCATCTGATTTTCGACAAAGCTGGCAAAAACAATCATTGGGAAAAGGACTTTCTATTCAATAAAGAGTGCTGGGATAACTGGCTAGCCATATGCAATCTATTGAAAGATTGAAACTGGACCCCTTCCTTACACCTTATACAAAAATCAACTCATGATGGATCAAGGACTTAAATGTAAAACCCAAAACTATAAAAACCCAGGGACACAACCTAGGCAATACCATTCTGGACATAGAAACAGGCAAAGATTTCGTGATGAAGATGTCAAAAGCAATTGCAATGCAAGCAAAAATTGACAAATGGGATCTAATTAAACTAAAGAGCTTCTGCACAGCAAAAGAAACTATCAACAGAATAAACAGACAACCTACCGAATGGGAGAAAATGTATAGAAACTATGCATCTACAAAGGTCTAATATCCAGCATCCATAAAGAACTTGAACAAATTTATAAGACAAAAACAACCTCACTAAAAAATGCACAAAGGACATGAACAGACACTTTTCTAAAGAAGACATACATGCAACCAACAAGCATATGAAAAAAAACTGAACATGACTAATCATTGCAGAAATGCAAATCAAAACCAAAATGAGATATCATCTCACACCAGTCTGAATGGCTATTATGAAAAAGTCAAAAAATGACAATTGCTGGAGACATCGCAGAGAAAAAGGAAACGCTTTTATACTGTTGATGGCAGTGTAAATTAGTCCAACCATTGTAGAAAGCAATGTGGAAGTTTCTAAAATACCTAAAAATAGAATTACCATTCAAACCCAGCAATCCCATTACTGGGCATGTACTAGAAGGAAGATAGATCATTCTATCATAAAGACACATGCACGCATATGTTCATTGCAGCACTATTCACAATAGCAAAGACATGGAATTAGCTTAAATGCCCATCAATGTTAGAGTATATGAAGAAAATATGCTATCAATATGTCTACACCATGGAATACTATGTAGCTATAAAAAAGAATGAGATCATGTCCTTTGCAGGAACATGGATGGAGCTGGAGTTCATTATCCTTAGTAAACTAATGCAGGAACAGAAAACCAAATATCACATGTTCTCACTTGTAATTGGGAGCTAAATAATGAGAACACATGGACACATGGAAGGGAACAACACAAACTGGGTCCTACCAGAGGGCAGAGAGTAGAAGGAGGGAGAGGATTAGAAAAAATAACTAATAAGTAGTGGACTTAATAACTGGGTGACAAAATAATCTATACAACAAACCCCCATGACACAAGTTTACCTATAACAAACCTGCACATGTAAAGCTGAACTTAAAGTAAAAGTTATAAAAAGAAGAAACATTCCAAAATAATAAAAGTGGTTATAGTAAGATAGTAGGATTACAAATGATTTTAAAATTCTTTCTCTATTTTATACAACCCATGTACTCAAAAATCATTATATTGTTATATTAATAAATAATATTGGAAAGGAAGTAAGTAAAATCTATGTTTGAATACATGCACACACACAAACAAAAAGTCTGGAACATTATACATCAAAATCTTAATAGCGTTTACTTTTGGATAGTGATAACAAATGACTTATAAGTTTTTCCTTTGTTTATCTGTACTAATTTTCAAAAGTATACATGTGTTACTTGTGTAGAGAATAACACAATTATTAAATAGAGCTTAAAAATTTTTCTTTTTTATGCTACTGGCAGGATCAATCAGGCAACTTTTAAAATTCTATATCATTAGATTTACCTTTGTCAGAAAGAAAAACTCACAAGCAAGCCCTACATATAAATGAAAATCTGGAACAAACACGCAAAATGTTGTCTTAAATGGTTTTTAGAAAGGAAAATTAATCATGAAGATTTCTCAGTACTCCTTGACATAAGTTAGTGACAACATAGAGTGAAGAAGTTACTGAGCCTGGGCATTCTGTTGCTGATGAAAATGTGAATTTTGTTTCTAGCTCATTACCTTGGTTTGCTTTCGCCAACACAGGCTCACATGTATCAACATTTGGAATTGCAAAGCAAGAGTTGATTGATGGATCTAATGGGTTTTAAAAATCTAAGATCCTGGGGACTATATAGCACAGGATTTCATCTTTGCAAGCATTTCTATGTCTTTCCATGGCGAAGCTGAGCTTCATCCAGGACCTGGGCCGTGATGCTTTTATCACAAGAATATCTCCTGAGGCCTGGGTCCCTAATGTTATCTTTTCCTGAGATGCATAGTGTGTTTGGTCTCTGCACGTGGCTACTGAGAAGCTCTCACTTCTGTCAAAATGACTGGCATTTCAGCCAATACCAAAGTTTTAATTTTCCTTCCACTCTCAAATCAAAAGGGTAAGGGAAAACCCCCAGTTGCACTCTGAACTCTCTTGGCTCTGTCTCCCTTCTCTCTCTTGCTAGTTTTCACACCTCTCTTGATGCCTATAGTGTGTATATAATTATAACAACCTATCTATCAATGGTATATGCATACCTTGGGTTGTCTTGTGATTCTTTTGTATTTTTCAAAGTGTGCATCCTGACCCTCCTAGAGGGTAGGAGTCACATCTTTTACTTCTCAGGATTCTGTATTCTTGTATGACAGAGGTAAGCTTGTACAGAGGGACAATCATTGTTGGAGGCCCTGAATTCTAGTCCTCGCTCACCTTACCTCTCTGGGCCTCAATGTCATTCATTCTTTTTTTTTTTTTTTGAAAAATGAGTAGGACTGAATTCAGAATCACAAACTGAAAGGCTGCAGAAGCCAGGTAGGTAATATTAATGAGTAAATCAGGCCAGCTATACGATAAATTTTTCTCGGAAGATTTATGGTCTTCCTGACCAATTTTACCTACATTTTAGGAAAATAAGAATATTAAGAATGAGTATTTTTATAACAAAAAAATAGTGCAGAAAAACTAATAAATGGCAACTAGCACTCTTCCTCAGTATTGGATACATAGGGCATGGTGGGGACTGTGGCATATTGAAAGCTCATTACCAGTGCTGTCCTGTTAATTATTACCACACTGGAATGGAGGTCAGTGTTTTCAGGTCCTCAGGAAGGTTAAGAAAAGCCCAATATGTAGCTGTTTGGGTCTCCTGATTTTTAAATGTTGGCAAGTAGCATAAACAGATGTTCAAAACACTAGAAAGCAAACATGTCAACAAGCCCCATCCAGTGTGAGGGCTGGAGGTTTGCATTTCTGGACTTCAGCAGTCCAGGTGTCTTACTGCTCAATTATTCTACTCATTGGACAGGGGTTGCTGCTATGTAAGCACAGAGAGACTCCTGATCAATTTCCCTGAATTCATTTTTAGGAAAATGCCAATTTTAGCAAAAGCAAGATTTAGGATATTGAAGCTTCTTTCAAGGATGAAAATGATAATACCTACAAAAGAAGCTTGACATTAGAAAACCAGTCTGTGCTCTCTTATCTTCTTAGACACATAGCCTATCTGAGCTGGTATGACAGTAAAGGGAAAGTGGAAAGTGTGTAATAGATAATATCGGCTGGCTGGAGGACATGTGAAAACAACTGGAGACATGCAATCTGAAGAAATGAAGGGGATTCGAAGGAGGCTCGCTGGTGAACAAAAGGGCTTCTCTTTGATCTTCTGTCCGAAGCCAGGCAATCAGAACAATGCTGTTTCTCTCATACACATTTCTGCCTGTAGGACTGAACATTTGTTTTCAATTTTAACAGTTACATCGCATGCTTTCATTACACCATTGTCTAAAATATCGCTGAGGCCCTAACCGTTGTAATTTATCTTTTGTACTATATAATTTGGAGCCGTTCAGGCCAGAAAGGAACATCTGTACTGAAAGGTTGAACTCGACACAGTTTAGAGTTCTACACCAAGCCTGTTCTAAGGTCAGGTTGCTCATAAACTTCGTTATCACTCTTGGTTTTATTCATTCTATTTGACATATTAAGCTTCTGTATCTTGGCATAAAGGACACAATATTGCAGCATATTGGCAAGCTCATTTGCTTTTCCCAGCTACTGTTGTGTCCAAATAGCAATCCCCAGGGATAAACATGTGTATATCGACTGCAGGAAAATGAAGCTTAGCAGCAGGTGGCCTTTTGCCGCCTAATGAACATGGCAATCTGTTACTATCACCGCGGCGCTTTTCACCAGACAATTAGGCAACTAGGCATGTAATTATTCAGGCCAAAGAGAAGAGGCTCTTCTCTAATTTCATCTTTTCATTGCTGTTTACTCACCCACACTCCCCTCATTAGTGAGAGATTTTCCAGTCTATGCTAATTGGTTTCAATAACATTCATTTCAGTTGAAAGAGAACGATTCCGTTAATTGAGAATCGAAAGAATCTTTTCATTTTAAGTGCATCCTGCTATGGAAATCTGAATACTCTCAACAGGTTCGAGCTAATGAAATTAAGTCACACAGCCATTAGTGGTGTAATAGAAATAAAGTAATTTATTTTCATTGAAGCATGTGCTATAGGTCCAGAACAATTAATACAGCTTGAAGAGGATGGTAACTTAGAAAAAAAAAATAGGTTGAGGATAAACGGGATGATTTCCCTTAGAAAGGCTTGTTTAATTCCTGGCTTAAACCCCTTGTCCATTTGGTACCACTTTCCAAGTGTTTTAAGTCACACTTATACTAATTGTATATGAAAAGCAGCACTATTTCCTACAGCAGCCACTTAAATGTATCAAGATGACTCAATTGGTTAGCTGTGTTGGATATTTTAACCTGAACCTGCTTATAAAACTTTTACAGCAAAGCAATTAGTCAACCTATGGGTATTTTGGTCTTCTTTATGTAGTCTCAGCATATATACGTGTGTGTGTGTGTGATTTAGAATTGTACTGAGCCTTATGTCAGAGCTCTTATCATTTCACGGAATTCGGAATCCATCACAGGCATTAGGATATTCAGGTACCTGCGCTGTCAGTTCCAGGAATGGATGTAGGGACAGAATTTTTAAAATGTGTTAATAAGTGTGTTTTTATAAAATACCCTCCAAGCAAGCTAAATTATCAAAGACAAAAATCTGAAGTATAAATGAAATAAAAGTCTTTATTTTGAGTTACATGCTACAACTCTATATTGACAAGATACTCCTGATTTGACTAGTATATTTTCTTGCCAGCAAGAATTTGTTTTTAAAGCAAACCTCTTCCAGTTTCAGAGAGAAATATTGAATATATTACTTTCACACACACAAAAAGTACCTATATCATGACACTTTAACCAAAATTCTCATATCATATTTAGTTGTTATTTTTTTAATGGAGTAATCAATATGAAAACATTTTGGTGGCTGTTAGACTAGCTGCCTGTATATAAAATTCCCTTTCCTTCTCACACATAAGAACTAGAGTTCTGCAGTGGCCATTAGTATATAGTGCAGGTCTGCCTGTTTCCAGAAGCTCGTGAGGATGTCGGTTGGTTGGTGGGTGGGTGGATGGGGGTGGTACATTATGCAAATGTTATGTCTATTTTTTTTTTTAGCTAGATTCAAAAATGCATAATGGGGACAGACTTACAAAATAATACACTGCATAGTGTTATGAATATTTCAAAGAATTATTTCTTTATTTTCTGCATAGCTCAGAGTGCTGACATTTGATTTATAGCTGCATGGATGTACCTGGGGTTGCTAAGGTTACCCAATTTCATTCACCCATAGATATTTGAGATCTACATAATGCCATCACATCCTCCACTGCATTTCAAAGTGATGTTGATAAATGGTGCTTCCTTAGATGATATTTCCATTTAGATGTGATATATCTCATGATTTCTGTCTTTTAAAATATTGTGGTTGATGAAATTTTACATTATGTGCATATACAGAAAGCAGGGATACATATTTTTTCAGTTTTAAAGGTTCGAAAAACTATGGGTGGGTTCCCCTCCCCCTTCCCCGCCCTGCACCTATTCCCATATGTTGAGGCTCACTGTGACTAATATTGAGGTTTTTTTTTTCTTTTAAGAAAAAAACCCCACTTTATTGTTTGTCTTATGTTTAGAGATATAACAAAAGACTGGCTAGTCACCTGCAATCGTTTTTATGATGTTTCATATCTTTGCAAGAAAAGCTCAAGGTTTTTTTAAAAATGAAAACATCTTTTGAGATTTTGATCACAAACCTGTGGAAGTTATTCTTCCCCACAGATCTTTTTTAGAAGTAACACTTAGAAAATATATACATATATATGTATATAGAATTAATAATATATCTTTTCTTATTGCTTACAAATGATCACTAACCTTTTAGCTTGTAATGTATCCCAGTCCTCGAAAGAAGTCTGATTCAGAGTCTCCTAACTTCAAAGGAATAAGGGATTCAATGTATGGAAGAAAACAGTTAAAAACTCAAAATATCCATAAATTTTTGTGAGAAGAATAGATCTGGCTCCACGGGGCAATAAAGTTGCTGGTGAGAAGAGAGGAACACATATCAAAAGCCGCAGGCCCCATCTTAAGAAGGACTAGTCTATGGATTATATGGTTTCGTTTCTTCCTAACCAGCTGGTGTGAGTTGTGCAAAATTAGTTTTTTGCTTCCCTCTTCTGAGTGAGAAAATAGTTATGAAAATGGCTGGCATGATGAAATGCAGGAAGGATTTATAAGGGGCCATGGTTAAGGCCTTTGGACCGTGCTCTTTGGAAGGAAACAGACAGGCTGGCTAGGAGTAAAGGATGGGGAGTGAAAGAGGGAGGAGCATGTAGGTGGTCGGGAGAAAGAGACCACTGGACTGGGAAAAATTGCTGGGGAGGGGCCGGGGAGGGACAAAGGGCTGAGAGTGGAAAGTGAAGAAAAAGGTGGACTTTCCTGTGGACTGAGGGAATGTTGTTGCAATGAGTGAGAGTATCAGTTGCACTTAGTGGGCTTCTGTGCTATGAATATTTTCAGAAGGTTACAACAGGGTGGCCAGTAGACCTGCTTCATTAGGCTATATGATGTTAAAACTATTTTGAATTTGTGCCAACATTTAAACATTGGAAGATTTCACAGAAAATTTCTGGTGTTTGGATACCTCTGCAAACTCAGATGATCTGGTGAGGTTGGGCCTGCATTCCCGGATAAAGCCATTGGAAGGACCTGAGTAGCATTGGCCCTTTATAAGACAATGCCTTTCCAGGTTGTCACAGTGCTCATCTCTCCAACCCAATTCCTTCAATAAGCATACCTGGTCCTTTGGGCAGGTGAGCTCATTCCTGCTTGACTTCTGTCCTTATGTGACTTTTCTACTCCTGGTTCTGCTCTGTGCCTAATGCATGGCAGAGAGTAGATGGTCAATAAATATTTGTTGAGTGTATGGAAGATAACTTTCACTCAATAAATATTTTTGTTGTTAAATTATTGTTTTATGCATGTACAGATCTGTTCTCCATGGGAGACTGTTAGATCTTGTAGGGTGAGAACTGTCTTGCTTTATTTTAGTATCTTTAGTGCCAGCACAGCTCAGCAGATAGTTAATAAACAATGGTTCAATGTTCCACACAGATTGTGAGGCTGAGCAGCTGCTACCCTCATATAGGGAAAGAATCGTACAATTAGGTGATAGAAGACAGTGGGTCTGTTTGCTAAGCTGGTAACAACAAATAGCCAGCAAGATCATGGCAGCCCAGGCCAGTATGACAGAAGGGCTGGGGACCTCCCAGACTGCCAGAAAACAGCTTCTGGAAACCCTACCCTTTGCTCTTCCTGGCTGCCCCTCCAACTTTTGGTCTCATTTTTCTTGGCTCTACTTCTTTTGCCTCTGGGATCCTTCTGTTTTCCTTTTGGATTATGATTCGCTTTTTGCCCTGCCCCGTCTCTTTGTTTGCGTCTCCCCAGGGTCTGATTACTCATCCCTTCATTTTCTATGTAGCCATCTCCAAACGGATGATGCCCAGTGTTGTCCTTTTCAGTTGCATGTTTGGGTAGGATATAAGGTACAAAGAGATAGATACAGCAGGGCTGCAGAAGGAGAAGTAACTAATTGTGCACTCACTTTTGTGTTTAATTCATGATTCCTGAACAAACTCACTCACCAGTAAAACTGTTTGGGGAGGTAATCAGGTCGCAGGTTCTGGTGCCAGATTTCTCTGGTTTGTGTTCTGACCCTGCCTCTTATTATCTCTGAAACCTTGGATTATCTATTTAATCTACCTGGCCTCAGAGTCCTCATTTGTAAAGTGAAAATAATAATAATGCCTACTCATAGCCCTGATATGCAGATTGAGTGAGTAAACACATAAGCAGTGCTTAGAACAGGACTGGCATATGGTAAATGTTCAATAAATGTGAGCTACTGCTATCTTAGTCGCTTGTTTATCCTCATCCCCAAAGCACGTTGGGTGGTTCCATGATCACCAAATCACCAGTTACACAAATATTTTCTTTTCCAAATATGTTTGGATTGGAGGGATATTAAAATGTATTATTTGAAGACAAAGTAATCATTAGGTTGGATTAAGTAAGACAAATGAAAGATTGCTATGCATTTATAATATTTATGTTCAAAGGGTATCCAGGCATCACTGATGATGTATCAAGGTTTTCTAGATGACCTCTCCAGTGATGTTTTAAGTACAGGTCCAAAGTTCCTTATTTGCAATTCTGAAATTCAAAAAGCTCTGAAAATTAAAATTTTTTTTCTCTATACTTGTTGGCTGGAAGCTATGACCTGCATTTGACAGCTAAACCTGTCATGAACTAGCAAATGGCTATTTCCAGTCTTTATCATAGTTAGTGTGAATATTTCATGTTTTCTGGAAAAATATTAACATGCTATCTCAAACCCTACTTAAGGTGCTATATGATGTATGGTATAGGCACTAATTTATCTTTCTAAAATTTGAAAAATTCTAGAGTCCAAAGTAATCTATGTCCAAGAGTTTGTGTACCTGTATAACCATATCTGTGCTCTTTTTTGGACCAGAAGGACTCTTTTACTTCTTTCTTATCCATCCTTCCCTCCCCCATTTCAAGCACAGTGCTTTGAACCACTCGTTCATTTAATCGATATTTACTGAATGCTCACTTATTTGTCAGATACCATTCTAGCCTCTCAGAAACAGTGAAGAAAAATGTGGTCTTTGTTCTCATGGGCTTTATACTACACTGGGAGAAGACACTAGGTAAAGGAATAAGATCATATCAGTGTTTTGAAGAAGATAAACTGATGGGAAATTAGTTTGTATGGTATACGTGTGTGTGTGTGTGCGCGCGTGTGTGTATGTGTGTCTGTGTTGTAGTTACTTTAAACAGGTTGGTTAAGAAAGACTTCCCTGAGGGATAACTTTGGGCGATAATGATTAGAGCAAATCAGCCATGCAAAGAAAGAAGTGGGCAAGAGTGTTTCAGGAAGAGCAAACAGCAACTATAGAAGCCCCAAAGCCAGAATGAGCTTGACAGTTTACCGAAGTGGAAAGAAGACATGTCTGCTTTGGGCAACACTGGTCATGATGAAGAAAGGTGCGGGATGTGGTCAGACAGAGGCCTGGTGAAGGAGGGCCTTGAGGGCATAGAAGGTATTTGGATTTTATCCCTTACAGGTAATGGGAGCTGCTGAAGGCTTTTAAGCATGAAGTGATATAATGTGTTTTGTGTTTTCAAAAGATCACTTTGCTGAATGACAACTATACATATGCATTGTCAATATTTGTGGAATGAATAATTTAGTTATAGTTACATGTTGCATATAATGCATAGATAATCTTCAAGTAACAGAGGGCCAAATAACATAACTTAAATAAGATACTTCACTTCTAAACTATCTTGTTCAAAGTAGTGTAAGTGGGCAATCTAGGACTGATATGGAGGTTCAGCTAGATGAAGAACTCAGAGTACAGGAATTCTTTCAGCTCCTTGGTCCACTATCCCTAGGTGTAGCTGTCATCCTTATGGTCCAAGATAGTAGCAAGAGCTCTAGCTAGTGCATCTATCTTTCAGGCAGCATGATAGATCAAGTGGGAAAGATTATGTGAGAACTGCCTTTTAAGGAAGGTTCCTGGGGAAGTTGACATATGAAACCTTTGCATCTATTTCATTGATCAGAACTTGGTAACATATCCTCACTTAACTGCAAGAAAGACTGGGAAATGTAGTCTTTATTCTGTTCAGCTATGTGCTCTTCCAAAACTCAGGAGTTTTTACTAGGATGAAAGAAAAGGGAGGGTAGATACTGCCATTTAGTGGTTTCGCTGGCATATAATTTTGTCATTCTATTTAGTCATAGTTGATTAAAATTGGAAGTGACTCAGAGATCTGGAGGGTCAACACACTTCTGTGGTACCACTTTTACAAGCCCCGTTTCTCACAAGTGCTTTAACTGAGGTCCAGAGAGGTGATGTGAGACACCCAGCATCACCAGAGAGCACCAGCTGCTCTAAGGGGAACCATTCTGCCTCCCAGAGTCTCCTCAGCAGGGGTTAGGCTGCTCCTCTAACCAGTTGTGCAGTTTACCAGACCCCCACCTCCACATACAACAACAAACAAGAGCAAGTAGAATTGGGCAGAATGGGTGGATTTGAGCGTTGTTTAAAATGCCAACCTCTAAGCCTAAGAAGCACCAGTCTCAAAGGTTATTATTGAGGAAGTTCATCTATTAGTTCCCCCAAAGAAGGATCTTAGAGGTCAGTCAGCAAGTATTAGGTTTAGACCAGGGACGGGCCTTGAACAGGTGGGGCCTTCCAGATCCCAGAATCAGTTTTCATTTTTCTCCTTTTCTTTCTTATTTTTAAAAAAATATTCATACCCTTATGAGCAACGAGTTCCCCAGAGCAGAATGGAGATGACCCCACGGAGCACTGGGCTCTGTTGATGAGAATTGCTTTTACCTTCTGGAAAGAGAATAGGCCACAAAGGATCAATCTTTTCTCTGTTGTATCTCTTTCAAGTTGAACTGCATCGGACAATGAGTGGATTAAAAAAAAAATCCTGTTGCCTGGTGTGCCTCAGATGCATTTGCCAATTTTAACATCATTCTCCAAGTTATATAAAACTGGAGAATAAATGCCGGAGCCTTCTGTATGGTGAGCAGTTTACTTCCCAGGCAGGGATCACATTTGTAACAAATCTCCTCAGAGATGCATTTTGTAAGTGAAGTGAAGAAATCATTAGTGAAGCAATATTTGAAGAAGAAGACTGGCCCAGTTCTGAAAGCAACTCTATTTAAACCTTTAAAAGATATCATTTTACTTACCAGGCTGCTTATTACAATGACACAGTGTTTTCTTTGGCCCCTGGCTCCATTAAACACATGTTTTATAGCAAGTTCTCAATTACATTATCCTGACAGGCTGGCTCATAAGGGCATGTTATAAAGTAGAGAGACTGCAAAACTGTAAACTGGCCCTCATTAAGTTTATAGTTTTATTACCTTGTTTAGGGCACTTTTTCTTCCCTTCTTCTCACTGGCTTTCTTTTGTGATGTTTAATTTATAAGAAGCAAGGGGACATTCTTGTCCCTCTTTTCCTCATGGCTGGTGAACTTGCCTGCTAGGGGCATTTAAGAAATGTGAATTTGGTTGTGCTCATTCCTCCTCCCCACCATTCCCCCTTAATGTAAATTCTCCGCCTCCCTCAAAGGCTATCTGTACATTAGTACCCTTTGGTGTTAAACATCAGTAGTCTGTACCTTTTTAAAAGTTTTATTTTATCTTTGATTGACAAATAGTTTTTATTTTTATGGGGTAAAATGTAGTATTTTCATACATGCATACATTTTGTAATGATCAAATCAGGGTCACTAGCACACCCACCACCTTAACTATTTATCATTTCTTTGTGTTGAGAACATTCAAATTCCTCTTTTCCAGCTATTTGAAACATACAGTCTGTTATTGTTAACTATAGTCACCCTGGTGCAATAGAACACCAGAACTTACTCTTCCTAACTAACGATAACATTGAGACTGTACATTTTGGCCTAAGACTGGTTGCTCTTAGATCAAGATGAGATCATCATAACCTTGCAAAATCTACTTAGATCGACAATCCCTTAATAAATGAAGTGCATGACCTCTTCTAGCTAACTATCTTTGCTGATCTGTTTGAGACAGTTCTTTTGCACCAGCCCATAGTCAGTCTCCTGGAGAGGTAGAATGGGATTCTCTTACCACAGTACTCAGGTCAGCTGAACTATTTTGATTTACAGACTATTACACATGCCTAAATATATTTATGTCCCCATACTCTGACAAGAGAATTAAATCAACTTGAATTTATATAAAATGTGTTATCATTATTGGATGGGGAAGGAGTGTTATGCTAAGCTACACAAACATCATCTGGCCACTGCTAATTTTAGGCATGTAAAAAATGGCTGGTGATTGCTTCTGAGTCCAGACAAAATCTGTGGATGTTGATTATGAAGAGCTATTATATATTGATAGGTTAGGATTTATTACTGAAAGTATAAACCAATAGCTCTGGATTGGATGGTAGTCGGACACTGGGGAATTGGTCTTGGAGCTGTTAGACCAGGGTAATCTATCAGGAGGAGGAGAGTATATTCTATCAATTAAGGAACAAGCAATTCTACTGATTTGCTATTGGCAGACTAATAGAGGTAATGGGTTTTTCTAGACAGTCCTGGTACTGTACAGCCGAGTTGGGGAAAACAGTGACGTTAGACAAATAGAAGAGCAGTTCATTAAACCTGAATGAAGGCTGTGATGGGATGAGAGAGCTGGAGGACCCTAGGCTCTGGCATGTTCCTCATGGGGGCCTCATGCAAGTCAACAAGAATGTGGAAGCCTTTTG
The DNA here is from genome assembly GCF_009764315.1 of Trachypithecus francoisi. Taxonomy (NCBI): domain Eukaryota; kingdom Metazoa; phylum Chordata; class Mammalia; order Primates; family Cercopithecidae; genus Trachypithecus; species Trachypithecus francoisi. The sequence continues at coordinate 5,667,921 of NW_022681453.1, forward strand.
TCTTTGAATGTATGCTGGAAACTGATACTCATGGGATACTCCCCAGAATCCTTTAATGATGAAGTGTCTTCACACTGTGTATCAGTTTTCTTATGCTACAATGATGCTGTATTAAAAACAACCTTGAAATCGCAGTGGCTGAAACAACAAATATTTTTCTTTCTTATTCATGGGTCAATGGGTCATTTGGCTGATCTTATCTCCGGTTGTAGGTCAGGTTTGGTGTTAGAAAGAATGGGGAGAGCCAGGATGATGGCCAAAGATCACCACACTCAGAGTAGATAGTAAGTGAATGTTGCAGGTGGATCTTGGAGTCCCATTGGGTCCCAGTGTATGTGCCTATATTAGTGCCACTCTACCAGGCTGGCACTAGAGTTTGCCACAGTATAAACTCCATGAAGGCAGGAATTTCCATCTGCCTTGTTCACTGCCATATCCCCTGCAATATAACTAGATGCTGGTACATAGTGGGCTCTCAGTATGTGTTAGCTGAATGACTGAATAAAGGTGAACAGAGCTTTCTAGTTTGGGGGCTACCATGCTCTCTAATGATGTCTGAGATAGGATGTAAATAGAAATCTTATAGCTCCTTTGCATTTAAGGGGTGGTAGGGGTAACTTGCAGGGTGAGGGAGCAGAAAGGAGAAGAAGAAGTCATAAAAACTCAGCTTTGAGGCAGGGAGACAGAGAGGCTAAAGAGAGGGCTAAGAATATATCTTTGTTCTGCCATTAAGTAGAAAGTGCCTTGTAGCTCACTGTCTCATCTACCCACAGTCTTCTCAAAGGGCCCTTCTGAGCATCCTGTAGAAACTTCCAAGCCACAAATACAAAGCACAAGACATTTGGGATAAAGAAGCCAAATGAGTGGGCATCTTGATTCTGCATGCTGCGCAAAATTATGACTTGTTTGTAGGGGTTAAGAAAATAAAGGACTTAGGTCTAACCCGGCTGCAGGGAACATGTAAGCAAGGGGACAGAACAGCAACAGTCAACAAGAGAAAGCTGGGTCACACCGTAGTGTTCTCCCAGGCGGGGATCATCCTTTGTTCATCTGGTAACTTTAGAGCCCACCCCAGTGCCTGGCAATGGTAATTGCTTCATAAAGAATGAAAAAATTCAACTGCCATTGTTGTATCATCTGTAGGGTGATCAGAGAACGGGAGAAGGGCAATTGGGAGGAAAAGGCATGGTAAGATTGAATTTGCCGTCTGACCTGAGACACCAAAATTTCTCTGGTTAGAATGTAATTTTCTCCTTTTACCTGATAAATAGCACAAGCTGTTCAGTACCAGGCTTTTAAATATAGACAACATCCTAAAACAACCACACAATTGTAACCCGTGTTACTTGAACAAAGCTCCTGGTTTAAATACTGTTTTCTGCCTCACCCACTGATTTTCTCACCCTATACCATGGGAAATTTTTGTTCATCCGGAATTCTAACTCCTAAGACCCTTTATCTCCTCCTGACCTCACCCCACAGCTGTGAACTTTGAGCTTTGGGCTTGTCTGCTTGGCAACTCTCAGATTTCTTATTATCAATATTTTGCAAAGCAACTTCTTCAAATTTCCCCAAGTCTTGCTCCTCCTTCTATGGCCCTGTCTAAATTAATTCCAACAACTCCCTGAGATACTGTTTTCTTTCTTTTCCCATCCCACACCTAATTAAAAACATCCTGCCAATTTTTCACCCTAAATATGTTCTGAATCCATTTCCTCTTCTCTACCCCTGCAAACACTGCCCTTGCTGGGCCTTGTCACCTCTTGCGGGTGCTATCACACTAGCCTACCACCTGGTCCCCTGCCTCAGGTCTTACCCTCCTCCTCTCTGTCCTGCTACCAAGGGACACTACTTAAAATGCAAATCTTACCTCTTGAGTCCCCTCTCTCTGTCACCTCCGGGTAAGTGTAAGCTCCTTACAAGCACACAAGGTCTTTCCTGCCCTGTCTACTTCCCCAGTTTCATCTCCTGCTGCTCCTTGACTAACATGTAATGTCCTGGAGTCTTTGAATAGTTTAGAGTTTGTGTTCTGTGCATACTTTGCTTGTTTCATGCCTCTTGGCCTATTCTGACACTGGATTGTCCCCTTGTCAGCTGCTTTATTTGCCTGAGTATTTTTAATTTATTCTGCAGCTCTCAGCTCTCATGCCATCTCCTCTGGGTGGAGCTCAGTGTTCCTTCTCTAGGTTTCATAGCACCTTGTGCATGCCTGGACAATTAAAAAATAATATCATCTTTCCCTGTCTGCCAGCCTTCCCAGGCTACACACCACGTCACGACAGGGATCTTTTTCTATTCACCTTATTATCTGCAGCATCCAGCATAGTGTCTGATGCATAACAGACACTCAGTAAATATTTGTTGGGTTGAACAGATTTTTGACAGTGCAGTTTCCTTGTCTTTCTTTTCTTTGCCCATAGTTTCCTTGTCTCTGATTTACCAGCCTTCAATGATGAGAAGTCAGTGTGAGGTTGAGGTTTTCTTTTGGAGCCTAAAATTGGTACATTTGTCATTGTACACTTAGCCAAAAAAGAAAAAAAAAATCAACTTTGATTTTTTTTTGGAGGCTACTTTTGAAGTTGAAAGGTTGACGTATGCATCATGATATAAAGTAGTAGTCTTTTCAAATGATTTTGCTTCAACCTTCCCAATAAAACAAATGAACTGTGTTCATGGGATTTCGACTTGCTGGTTTCTCTTTGACACTAAAATGAAATGAATGTGCAAAGGCACAAAAACAGTATGTATCTTCAATTGGATAAAAGCTCACCTTTATCTCCCTTTGACCCTTTTATTTTCACAATACTAAAGAAATATTAAAAATGGTAGGGGCTGGCGAATTTTTAGAAAAGGTATCAGTTCCCACTCCCTTTCCATCCTGTTGCCCTGGTGTAACCTTGACCTCCTCTTCCTCTCACCTCTGCAAACACTTCCCAGAATTGGCTTCCTTCCACTTTCTGAAGCCCACAATAGACATCTACACAATGGAAAACCCTCTGCTACAGCATCTTTTCTTGGAATCCAGTCCCCAGGGGCTCGTGTGGGGCTTGATGTAATCATTGATCAATGTCTCTGTGGGGAAAGCTGCCACCAGATATGGTCTCCAGGAACCCTGGTCTGCCTCTACCCACCCCCAGACAAGTGGGGCTTTGAGCAGCAGCATAGCCAGGTTCTAACGGCAGGAAGGTGGGACTGGGGGATGTGGTGGGGGTGCCTATTTGGTGGTGTGGAAGTAAGCACAAAGAAAGTGCCCTTCTCTGACTACATTCTCTTCACTGTGTTTCTGTCATACTGTTTCATCTCAGGATCACAGTCAGTAAGCACTATGGCCACATATTACCTGAAAATTGTTGAAAATATACCACTTTTGGAGAATGAGTTCAAGCAAAATTACTGACCTCGTTGCTCCTTTCTAGATTTGCAGAGGGACTAGGAGATTGGACTTCTGGCATGAGTTTATGTGGGTGTGTAGATGTGTGGGTCTGTGTTTGTATGTGAATGCGTCAGATAGTGTGTGTTAGATGTTCGTGTGTGTTTATGTGAACGTATGTGTGAATGTGTATTTACGTTTGTGTGAATGTTATGTGCTCATGAGTGTAAATGTGTGGTTCTTTGAGGATATATATGCGAATATGTATAGGTCTGCACATTTGGAGATACAGTATCTTGAGAAAAAGCTTCCTTCCTCCGCCTCCAACTTTTCCTGACACATTGTTCTACAGTGGCAGCACCATGGGTGACTTCAACTCCTTCATGACCTGTATCATCCCCTACCATCACCCAGATAAGCTTGCAGCCCATGTACAAACAACACACTATTGGCTTTCTTTTGCAACTGTGTTTGCAGTCTCCAAGGTTCTCTTGAGGAGATATGCTAAAATGGCCTCTGCTACTATAATGAGTAATTAATTACAGGGACCTGGAAAAGAATTATCTAGGTACCAGCCTGGAAAGCCTTGCTGAAGAGAGAGATGACTTGAAGTAGAAGGTAGGATGTAGGACTTGCAGAAAGTCTCTGGCACAAGTGGTGGTAGCTGTAATTTTTGATAGTTGCTTGTAGCCATAGGCCCAAGTGGGAAGGGAGTCTTTAAAAGCACTGACTATAGGGTATACCTGCTAAACCGAGATGGTGAAGTGAATTTACAAAGATGACTACAGCAATGTCTTCCCATCTGTGTTCTTTGGTGATGTGACATTGCCAAATGTCTATTTCTCCTTCCCTTGAATCTAGGCTGACCCGTGATCTATTTTAATCAAAAGAATGTGGCAAAAATGATAGTAACTTCTGAGTGTGGGTCTTAAGAAATCTATAGCTCACACCTGCACCTCTTTAAAGAGCTCCCTCTTGGAGCTCAGCCTCTGCGCTGTGAGAGGCTCAAACCATGTGGAGAGGCCTCTGTGGAAGAGAATCAAGAGGCTCTGTTAAGAGCCCAAACTGAGCTAGCTGATGTCCAACAATAGGTGCCAACATGTGAGTTCAGCCACTTAGATGCTCCATCCAGATCACCTGAGTCTATAAAACTGTAGCCACAGCCCACACCACCTGGAACAGAAGAATTGCCCAATCCACACAATTGTGAGTAGTAAGAAACGGTTGTTGCTGCTTGAAGACGCTAATTTTTAAGATTTTTTTTTTTATGCAGTGTTATATTACCAATAGACCAGGTGGAATTACTGCTGCAGAAGTGAGCCGTGTAGAGAATAAGCTTCCTTCACAATTGCCAGAGAGTGAGAAAACATTTAAGTTATGCAGAGGTAAATGATAGGAAAAGGTGCTTTTTATTCATATTTTTCTTAATGGAGAAGCAGCCTTGATTTAACTTTCATATAATATGAAATAGTTAAGGGAAAATGTTGAGTAATGGCTGCTTATCTATATTAAACATTTCTACAATGAACATTTATTAATGCCATAACAAGATAAAATGTTATTAAAAACAGTTAATAGGCTTCTTAGTTAGCTTCTCTATAAACGAAATGGTACCTTAAGGTACGCTTCACCTCATGCTGTGAGGAACGTAGGGGATTTTTTCCTGAGAGCGTTAGCTTTTCCTTAATTATTAGAAAGTTCTAATGAGGATCATTTCATTTGCCTAGTTTCCAGTATTCAAATTCTTTTTATTTAGAGGGAATAGATTTAAATTACACTTTGTCAATTTGAAATGTAAAATCCTCCTTCTAGTTAGTCTTAGTTAAGTCGAATCATAGACATAGATGGATTCAGAGAGAGTAGTCCTTGGGCTTCCAGGGTTCAAGGCACACTACAGAACCTTCTTTCTACTTTTAGTCAACTGCCAACAATATCTTGTGTCAGAGAATGCCAATATATGTGCTCCTCTTCTCTTCCTGGGAACTTGCCTACTTTGCTAGCCCCAGTGGGTATGCTGGGCCCAGGATTGGGTTCTGGCTAATGAGATGATTCATTAAAAAATTTCTATGCACTCCTCCATTCTCTTCTCCAGTTCCACAATCTATTGAAGGTCACCAGATGGAGACAGTAGCACACAGGACGGAAGCAGCACACTGAATGACTAAGTGCAGCACACCAACACAACCACACACCTCAGTGACCTGCTGCAATGGACTATGACTTAAGCATGAAGTAGATGTTTGATAAATTGGGCCACTGAGATTTTCTTACAGTTGTTAGCATTCATGACTAATCCATATTTACAATTGTAAAGTGCTTTACATTTACAAGATATTTTTATAGACATTATCTCATTTGATACCTACAACATCGCTGTGTTGTAGAAAGGATAAGTATTATCCCCATTTTATAGGAGAGAAAATTGAAACACAAAGAGGTAGATTCTTTGCTTGAACAATGTTCTACGGTCAGTAAGTAGCAGAGCATTGACATGCCTTTAATTCTTTTTCCTCTTTCTCCTACTGACTTTCTCTAACTCAGGTCTGGTTTCCTATTTGAATTTCATTTTGACTCTAGTCTCTGGAGCTAAATATTACAAAGGAGCACTTTACCTTCCTCTTTTTCAGTTACAAAAGTCAAATGAAAGCAATTCCTGTTTGTAAAGTCAAGTTAAATTTGGCAATTATTTCCATGTGCTCTATAGTGGGTCAAACAATAAAATGGATGGTTTATGCCAGCATTTCACAAAAGTGCCCTTAACTCTGATCCTGAGAGATGGTTTGTGTAAAAAGGGTTACTTATCAAATACATCTGTTCAATTCAGAATGCCATATCCATTTTGGGAATTAACAGTATACATTAGCATGTTAAAGGCACTGAGAAGTCCTGCAGTTAAAACACCTATTCTATAGCATGACACTTCTAAATATTCTGATCTGCAGAACATAGTTTTGGTAACTCTGGTTTAGGTATTTAATTTTTTGATTGTAGGAAATGGGATTAACGCATATTTTTGCAGTTCTCTTTTGTTCTATGGCTGCATTATATTATCAGTTTCTCCATTCTCTATTTTTCTTATTTAGTCTTTATCCAAATTCCTATGTTCTCCTCTTTTCTTCTTCCTGCTTCCCTTGTCCTTCTTATTCTCTTCATCTTCTTCTTCCTTATCTTCATCTTCATTATCTTCTAAAACTATTAGCTCCCTACCCTAGGTGATCAAAGAATGCTGCAGACATAAAGCATCTGAATTTCAGTAACCATTGGACAAAATTTACCCCATTTATCCATCTTGGACACAATATGTATATTTTTGTATATGAGTGTATAATTCCACTGGACACAAGATGGATAAATGTAGGTTAAGTGGACCATAATGAGTGACAGACTGTGAGGGAGGAAGGAATGGCTGCCTTTAGCCCTACCCCATTCACAATTTTAGCAGTGATTGGATGAGCACATTAACAGTAAGCTGATTGAATTTATGAATGATGTGAAGATGAAAGGGCTGGATAAATATACTGGATGCCAGGAAAAGATCTTTCAAAATCTCAGACAGGGCTGAATTTAACAAGACATTATTTAACAGGGATAAATTTAGAATTACGCTCTTAAGTCTAGAAGTAAAACTGTATAACTATAGTGTCGGATGACATGACATAAAAAAAAAACCCCAGGGTTTCTAATTTGATTGTACATTCAGTATATAATCTTGTGGTTTTCATTTAAAATGGCAAAATAAAACATTTTAACCCTCAAAATCCCCAAAACTTTTTTTTTTAAAAAGAAAAGATACAGCAAAAATCTCTTTATTCAACGAAACCAGAAAAATGATGTAGTCCAGGCGACAAAGCAATAAGTACACATGGTAAATGTGAGATATAGGAGCCTGCTGGTCATGGAAATATAGATCCTATAGTTAGGATTCATTCTCATAAGCCTGATGGATATAAACAATGGCACTGTTGGGGGCAAAGACAGGTCAAAGGAAAGGTTGAAAAGGTCCCTAGGAAGACCTCATTTCACATCACTGAAAGGTGAAGAAAGTAGATTTCAAGTGGAAACCGTGCTCTTTCTACCATCTACCATGATGCAGTTTGTTGAGAGAGACAATGTTAGATGTGAAGGATGAAGGGTAAAACGAGAAGGTAAGAGAAGAAAACAGAAATTACCAGGTCAGAACCCAGGGACATTGTCATCTAATGGTTTTACTATGAAGCTCAAAACAGTGAAATGAAATGGCCCCAGGACAGCAGAAATAACACATTTCTTCAACAAAGTTTACCACAGGTTAGTTAAAGGCAACTATGGTATTTTGTACTTTCACCTTCACTTTTTTATTTTTATTTATTTTTAATTTTTGAGATGGAGTCTTGTTCTGTCACTCAGGCTGGAGTACAGTGGTGTAATCTTGGCTCACTGCACCCTCCACCTCTCAGGTTCATGCGATTCTCCTGCCTCAGCCTCCCAAGTAGCTAGGACTACAGGCATGTGCCACCATGCCCAGATAATTTTTGTATTTTTTACTAGAGATGGGGTTTCATCATGTTGGCCAGCCTGGTCAACTACTGATCTCAGGCAATCTGCCTGCCCTGGCCTCCCAAAGTGCTGGAATTACAGGCATGAGCCACTATGCCTGGCCTGTACTTTCACCTTTAATGGAATTATACACTCCTGTTTAATGGTTGCATTAATCCGTTTGCATTGCTATAAAGAAAAATCTGAGGCAGGTAATTTATAAAGAAAATAGGTTTATTTTGGCTCAGGATTCTGCAGGCTGTACAGGAAGCATGGTGCTGGTATCTCCTTCTAATGAGTCCTTAGGAAGCTTACAATCATGGTGGAAGGTGAAGAGGAAGCAGGCATATCACATGGCAAGAGAGAGAACAAGACAGAGAGAAGGGAGGTGCCAGGCCCTTTGAAACCAGATCTCACATGAACTCACAGAGTGAGAACTCACTCCTTACCATGGGGATGGTGCCAAGCCATTCAAGAAGAATCTGCCCCCATGACCCAAATACCTCCCACAAGCCCCACCTTCAACATTGGAGATCACATTTCAACATGAGATTTGGAGAGGACAAAATATCTAAACCATATCAATGGTGACACAGTTTACTTCCCATTCCTTGAATTTGGGTTTGATTTTGTGACTTGCTTTGGCCAATGGGATGTTAGCAGGTATGCAGACGGTCTTGAGATATGCTTGCATAGTTTGGCTAGCCTTTTGTTTTCCTGTGATTGGCGTGAGAAGAGCACACCCCAGGTATCTCCTTCCTTTTCAACTGACCCCAGAGTGAGATGGAGAAGACATTAGCCTTATAGGAACCATTAATCCAAGCCTAGTAAAAGCAGAGCTATCCTAGCCAACCCACAAACTAATGAACAAGTGTTCGGTAAGACACTTACCAAACTTACCGAGTTTTGGGTTAGCTTGTTAAGGAGCTTTAATGCTGCAATAGCTCAGTAATACAACCATAACATTAAGTGAGGATTCTGAACTCTCTAGTTTTGTCCTGTGTCTTCCATCAATTCAATCCTGTGACACTCTCAAGTAGGTAATGACTTTAAAACTAAGCAGAAAGATAGAAACTATGTGTGAAAATTTGCAAAAGCAAATGAGAAAAGGAACACAAAAGGGAGATGAAGAGTATATATCCACGTAAGTATTCATTCACAGAAAATAAATAAAGATTTGAAATAGGTCTCTGTATTTCAAAGAAACTATAGACAATATAATCTCTTTATAAAAGTAAATTATGAGAAGTGATACAATGATTGCAAGAAAAGATCATGGGCCATTTCAACAGGCGATAAAAAGAAAGACAACTAAATAATAAAAGTAGAACATAAAGAAAAATAAAAAAATTATGAAATGAAAATCACAATACATGCCACATAAAGTAGAATGAAACTGATCAAAAAGTGAGTAAAAATATGCATAGGCTTGAGAAAATTAGCTACAAAGGAAATAAGTAGAAAATTAATTACAGAGAAAATGATAAATGGAAAGTCAATATGTACATATTTGATATTCCTAAAGAGACAGAAAAAATGGAACAGAAAACACATTTAAAGATATTGTAGAAGAAAACTTTCTTTAACTAAAGGGAGACAAGTCAGTATACCAGAGCGCAGTATGTACCAATACAGAATATTTCAAACCAATAAATTATAGTGAATTTACCACGATTCAGGAATAAAGAATCATATGAAAAATGAAGCTTAAAAAACAAAAAGGAAATATATAAAATATATTAAATAAGTGCTGGCTAGATGATATCTAATAGTTCTGCTAAATTCATAGCTTAATTTTTGAGTTCCTGGAGAGTAAATTGCTGTCTAATAAGATATATTAGCAAGTCCTAATCAAAATCCTCTTGGAAGTCATAGAAATAATTACAGTGTTTGTATTATAAAAATGAAAGTGGAAAAATAAGGAAACATTTGAAAAAGAAGAGTATCAAGGAAAACTTGCCTACCAGATATTAAAATATAAATAACAATAGCCAAAACAGTGAGATACTGATGTCAGAACTCCTGTATAGAAGAGAAATGCCTGGAATTCCTTTTCCACTGCTATCTGCCTAAAGATAGGCTAATCATCCTTCGAGTTTTGGCTCAAAGTTTATTTACACTGAAAAGTCTCCCTTCTTTTCCTACATTTTCATTGCACCTTGTACACACATTTATATTTGCTTCTGTCATTTGTCTACGTTGTAAGGATACTGAAAAAAGGAGTCATGCCTTTTGACTTATATCACCAATGCCTATATTAATTCAATGACTGGCACATGGTAGATATCTAATATTTATTAAATGAATGACAGAAAAAAACAGATGGAAGAAAATAATCTTGAATTATGTAGCCTTACTTAGAAGAGTAAGAGTGAGATTAATAATGAGACATCCCTAATTTCACATTTATTTTGCAGCACGTGACAGCTCCTGAAAGAAAAAAAAAAATCAAATAATTATTTGTTAAATTTGTTGGATTGTCCGTTGGAAACTCACCTTTGCTTTCCCGATTTAGTGCACTTTCCTAAATTGCAGGGGATGAGAGTCTGGGAACTACTTTTCTCAGAATCACTGTTAGAGATCATCAATGGAGGTATGAAATTTGGAAGGCAGAAGAGATGCAGAAACCACCATTGCACCTGTGACAGAAATAGGTAGGTCTCAGGCCTTGGTGGATGACAGACATGAGGTTTTGCCATTGACTTCCAGATGTCCTCCTGTAAATTACCCACTTTGGTGTTGTAAGCTGCTGATATTTGTGCTGGCAGTTTCCTGCATCTTCAGTACTGATTTTCTGTATATCCATGGTTTAGTAAGCCTCTATTTCTCAGAATTAAATTCCTTTCTGCTTGAAACACCCAGAATAACTTCTTTTTACTGACTGGATTTAGACTGATACATTATAGAATGAAATAGACTACAAAATCCTTGGAACAAATGTTAATTAATGGACACCTTTAGTTTTTATGTAAATTATAGTAGATACTCGGTGTTTCCTTGTTAGCTAGCTACTCAGCAGTCACTTTCCCTGTTAACAGCACTTTAATTTTCTTTTGGGAATAAGTTTTCTTCTGTTGAGTGTGGTTTTGTTAGGCTACTAAATTGATGCTCCTTCTCTTTCACTTGGCAGGCTGAAGGAAACTCTGGAGTTTCTTTCCCTCAGATTCTTCCTTCTACTACCTGGTATGAACCTGGTATGAACATGTGACTTAAGCTTAGCAACCAGATTTTCTCTTTGGACTTTAAAACTTGAAGAGAATAGCCCAACACATCCTGGAAATGCCTTCATTTCAGCAGAAGTGCCTCCTGAGGCTGTCTAGCCACTTTTTTTTCCCCCAAGATCCTCTAGAACTGCTTGATTTCTGTATGTTTTTAGCTGTGTTACTCAGCCTTCTTTTAGATCCTGTGAGTTTTTCACGTCATTACAATAGCATCCATTTTTGCTTGTTATCCAGACCTGGACTCTGTTGTTTTTAATCAAGGAAATCTGATATATACATAATCCAGGAAGAGCTTTAAATAGGCTTTAAAAGAATTTTCTAGAACACTGAGTATCCTAGAAAAATACATCTCTAAATTATTTCATTGATGAGAGGAACAAAATATTTATTTAGCCATAATCACATTTCTCTTTCCTATACCATGCTTATAATACTGGTAAAATGTTAGCCAAATTAGTGATCTAAATTAGATTCAAACTCAGTAATCTAAATTTAATAAAATGTGCTGCCACTGCTATTAGAAATGGAAAGGATTTTGAGAGGTACAAGAGAATGTATTTTATTTTCACAATTAGTGGTCTCACAATTAGTGAGACCTTGAGCCTGATAATTAATGTCTGGTAATGTCACAGGTGAATTATGAAGGCCCCATTTCACACACACAGATAAATGAATAATCCTACTCTAAACCCATTGAAAATGCACAGGCTGCAAAGAGTGTAGGTTAATAAAGTACTCAATAAATAAATTAAGATACTAGCCATAAATTATTGTGTTCTGTCAACAACAAATTTGTTAACCACAGTACAGGAGGGAAGACTTTTAAATTGAATTAATGCTGGGGCTGAATTAATAGTAGGGAAGAGAGAGAGTGTAAGAGTGAAAAGCTCATGAATAAGGAAAGTTACCTCAGTGAGTTAGAACTTGTATAGTTACAAAAAGTAGTGTATTAACCAGGTTGGGTTAGGCTATGCTGCTGCAACAAAAACTCCAAACTTCAGTGGCCTAAACCAACAAAGTTTTATTTCTCTCATATGCCACATGCTCATCACTAGTTAGCAGGATGCTCTTTGTCACTGTTGTCCTCATTTCTAGGATGACAGAGCAATCATCTGGGGGTATTGCCAGTTATCATAACAGTCAGAAAATAAAATCGCTGGACCACCTGACTCCATTAATTAAATGTACAACTCAGAAGTGATATACGTCACTTCTGCTTAGAAGTTGTTGGTCAGAACTAGTCACTACCTCCAAATCACACGAGGGGGCCTGGAAGTAAAATCCTACCACATGCTCAGATGTTAGCTCAAAATATTTGATAAATAGATGATAACTATAGCTTAATTTAAATTACTTTTACAATACATGATTGAAATCTAAGCACTTCAGAATGTTAACTCCTGGCAACAAAGAGCTTAACTTAGAATTGGTATGAGGTAGATAGGGGAGTGGAAGGATGAGTGGGTAAAAATAAAACCAAAGTCCCAAAATAGCACTGTGTTCTTCTTACAAAATGTTTTGTGAAGGTTCTTCTTACCAATTTTTTTCTCTCTCCTAATAATCATTTATAGTTCTCTTTTCTACCAACAATATCCTAACACCCTTTTCTGCAGAATCCTAAAAATAAAATCCAATAACCTTAGGTAGTAGAGCATCTTTGTATTTTGGGGGATAGATGAGTAATTAGGGAACTGTTTAAAATCTTCTTATAAATGTTAAGCAGAAATCCAATGGTAAATATTAGGTTGGTGCAAAAGTAAAAAAAGTAAAAGTAATGACAAAAACTGCAATTACTTTTGCACCAACCTAATAAATTGTTCTGTGTCTTCTTTAGGTTCTGGGTCACATGGGTGGCATTTACACTTCTTTTTCAATTTAGAATGTTTCAGATCATTTGAATAATACAGTGCTATTTTGGGTCTTTGGTTTACCCACTCATCCCTCCATTCCTCTTTGATTTTATTTGTTTTTTACCTCCAAGAAGGAAATGTTGACAAACTCTGTGTTGCTCTTCTGGTTTCTAGACTATAGAAGGTATCTAGCAAAAAGCCACATGAAAAGAGCACTTGGTACCTGTCCTTGAAACAACAGCAACAGAAAGATTTGCATGATGATATTATAGTTCACTTTTGGTTCTTTGAACACAAAGGCAAGCCAGCTTGCTAAAGTTGTCGTCAAAGTTCATAAAAGGTGTGATGCTGCTTGTTAGACGCCTTCATGGAAATATGCATTAAGAAATGCACTGAATTTTAACCTTAAAGTCTACATGCTTGAGAAAAGATATAGAGTACATTATAGACTAGTGTAATAAACAGAATAATTCATCACTCCTTAAGGGGATTGTTTTTGTTTTTCTTTTTTTCCAGGGGGCAAGTGAGCAGGAACAGAATGCCTCTTTAACCCTTGAGGGAAGAATGTATTGTATAGCTAATTCTCTTGGGCACAACTTCTACTTTATTCAATGGGAAATTGTATTTTTTATTCAACATCTGTTTTATCACTTTTCTCCCCTTTATTATCCCTTTTTCAACATTGCAGACCATTGAATCATATCCTAAGCATGGGAAAACAATTGCTGGTGATCAATGATTTGTATCCTTTCCGTCTTGATAAACAGAGGGAAATTAATAAAATAGTTCATGGAGGCATTAGGACATTATTCCAACCAGTTACTGGGTGCTCGTAGGGCACAGATGCATCACTGCGCAGCCCAAAGTGAGCTTCTGATATTTTGAAACCTTTTAAAGTGTATATAGGGCAAAGCTTTCTGTAGATTTGCTGAAAGAGTTTCAGTCTTATCCTTTGGAACAAAGGGTATAAATTGGTACAGAATAATGGTCATACTGGTGATAGCAACTATTGGTTTTCTACATACTGACTACCAGATACACTGCTAAAATGCTTTCCTTCTACTACTTTTAATTCTTTGTGGAGAATATTTTGTTACTCCCAATTTGCCCATGAGAAAACTGAGACTTAAAAGCATTAGGTAACTTGCCCAAAGTCATGCAGCTAGTAAGTAACTGATTTTTAAGTTCTGGTCTTTGTGACTTTCCTCTATTCCCCTCATGTTGCTCTGGAATCTATTTTGTGTGTGGATTCTATGTTCCTGAAGTCAGATAGAATAATTGAGCCAACACTGTTCAGTCTTTCTTTTCATAAGTCATTTATTATTTCAGGCACTGTTGCTGAGAAGCCCCTAGATCTGGGGTTGAAAGGTAGGACTATACTACTGATTGGCTGGTTGACCTAGAGCAAGGAAGGGATGTGTTGTTACATGGTAATGGGGCAAACAATCCTATCTATCTCCATTGCCAGGACAGATGAGAGAGTACATGAAAGTTTGAGAAGAACAAATTGCTATATAATTGGAAGGGATTAAGTTACAAATATTGATTTGTTAAGGTAAGTAAGCACAGGCTATTTAGAAATTTCAGAATGATCCTTTATCTTATGTTAATTCAAAACAAACAAAAAACAAGCCAACAATTATTAGTAACTCCCTACAGAGGAAAGAAACTGATCTTAAGGGGTTGCCTCTTCTGACTCCAGTGAGTCTATGTCACCATTTTTCACTACCCAGACCAAGATTGATTGTCCAGTTTCCATCTTCCCTTTTGGCTTCATCTAGTGTCTTAGGCACTTTTGGACTCTGGTTGATTGGTAAGCACTCAGAGCTGTAGCTACATCTAAGTGGGTAAATTTGATCAGTATTGTCCCTCCTTTGCTATTTTTGCGGGTGGACATGGAATCTTCCAGCATCTTATAGACTTCCCAAATAATAGTGGCCTTTGGCCCTTTATGTGGTCAATAAACTTCTCTCAGGGAAGCCCTGTTTCCCCCTTAACATGGCCCTCTCTGATTTGGGCCTTCTGGACGCACTGTCCTCCCTTTCTCACTGCTCGGTTTACACTCCAGAAGCACTGAACTGACCTGGTTCTCTCTCTGCATCTACCACAGGGTTGGTCACCTCCATGCCTTTGCTCAGGCTGTTTCCCCTGCCTGGAGGGCCATTTTCCCACTATTTGCCCCTTCTTCCCCTGATTTGCTCCACGTTACTCTTCAGAATTTGGCCTAGGCCTCACTTCTCCCAAGAAGTTGCTCTTGATTTCCCACTTCTCTGTGCCCCCACATCTCTTTGAGCATGCCTCCTATATCCGTTACCACCATACATTGAAATGATCTCTTTACCTTCTTTATCCTCCTGTCTATACTATGTATTCCCTCAAGGGGGTAACATTATCTACTCAACCTATGCCCTTCATTTCTAATATAGTACACCATATATAGTATTAAAAATGTTTCTCAAATTAATTGATTTCTTCATTTAATTTTGTATGTTGAAATTAGAAAAATCTCTGTTTTTGAATGCTAGTTATGAGGTGCTCATATGCTCAGCCAGAGAAAAGACTTGTGCAAAGGCAGTTATTTTCGATGATTTTTTTTCCTCTTCAGAAGAATCCTTCCTCTTCTCACTGCCCTGTTAAAGAAAAGACTGTTAGAAGCCTCTTCATGAGTTGGGAGAGATGGAAGTACAAACCTTTGAAATTATCTGATTTAAAAAAATCATATAACCATAGAAACTGATCTAGGTTGAGTTTAAAATTGAGCATTCCGGCCAGACACAGTGGCTCATGCCTGTAATCCCAGTACTTTGGGAGGCTGAGGTGGGTGGATCATGAGGTCAGGATTTCGAGACCAGCCTGGCCAACATGGTGGAATCCCATCTCTACTAAAAATACAAAAATTAGCCGGGTATGGTGGCACGCTCCTGTAGTCCCAGCTACTTGGGAGGCTAGGTGGGAGAATCACTTGAACCCAGGAGGCGGAGGTTGCAGTGAGCCGAGACCATACCATTGCACTCCAGCCTGGTTGACAGAGTGAGACTCCGTCAAAAAAAAAAAAAAAAAAAAAAAGAGCATTCCTTGAGATTGAGAAAATGGGATCTTATTACAACTTGCACTTGTCTATTATGGGACAGAGGATGAGGAACATGAAGGCTCAGTGAACTTCGGTTACCAACCTGATGTGGGTCCCCAGGATGGTTTCAGTAGTCCAGAGCTTTTAGTTGATCTTTGAGTTACAAATAACAACTGTGTGTAAATCAAACCTTATGTCTATCTTTCCTATTTACTTCTAAATATACCAACATTTTCTTCCTCTAATACTTGGATTCATAAATCCTCCTTTAGGCTTCCTTGGGTTTAAAGCTATATCTAGATAGAAAACAAAAACAAATGAAAATGATCATTTGGATAAGCAAGACCCCAAGTCTCTTTTTGGCTGACCCTGAACCATGAGTTGAAATGAAAGTGTTGGGTTGAAGAAGGGTTGGAATGATACTGCTGCTTGTTTTGACTCCTCATCACACTCCATGTCCAAGAAAATACCACCTACATTTTCTGTCTTAGATGTTCATCCCTCCCTCTTCTTGCTGTTTGATTTTTGCTTCTTGTTCTGTGCTAAAGCCGCCTGCCACCTCCCTTCTTCAAAACTATATTTTATACTTGAATATACTGTCTTCTCTGCTTTAAAAGTTTTTGATAATCGGATGATGATTTTATAGTCCTGATTTATGTTTTAGAAGTTACTTTTCATAAATATCCCAAATGAGATCTATTTGGCCCTTGCTGCAGACCAGATGCTGGTCAGATCTGGCAGAGCAATTGATTTAATCCTGTATATTTTCATAATTGGTAGGAATCAGTTTTCCCTTTATTCTAACATTACATATTTTTAACAATATGTGAAACAGGCTTCATGCTTTTCCTCTTCACTTTCATGTATGGTATGGCCTTAATAAACATTCAGTAGTTTCCTGCAAGAGCATCACACACATCAGGATACTGGGCTTTCATTCTGTTTGCTGTTTTTAGTAAGTAAATTGGGTTAATAGGAAAGATTATTAAAAAGGAGGAAGGGTATAGGGAAACAAGAATGTATATTTTTCTTATTGAGTCTTTCCATTCTTGATATTCTTGATATCTGATTGTCTTTCTTCCCATCTTTGAAATCCTGAGATTCCATTCTCTTGGAAAACTCTTCATGGGCCTGATTAGGAATTTACTAAGTTATTCGGGCAAAGCCAATTTGTGCTTAATTTTAAATTAGACAATTATTCCAACTCTCAAGCCCACTTAGACAGAGCAAGCTTGATAATGAGGGTGGAGTCAGACTTTTCGTATGAGAAATTTTACCCTGTGTGTTAGGCAGGGCCCTGACCTTGCAGAGAGAAGACCCGGATTGAATCTTTGCTCTATCATTCACTCGCTGCATGAACTTAAACAGATACCAGAATGGCTTTGCATCTCAGTTTTCTCATCTGTACAATGAAAATAATAATTATTACCTCTGGGCTATTCTGAAGATTAAAATGAAGTAATTTATATACATGGCAGTGCCTAACACAGTGCTTATTTAATGGACATTCAGATATATTAATTTCTCCTACCTCATTTGTCTTCTATAGTGATATGGTACCCCTCCTTGCTGGGGACGATGTTGGCCCAATGCATTGTTCACACTGCCTGCTGAGTAAGGCAGATAACGGTGATGTCACAGAAACATGATTATTTCTGGGAGTTAAATTGAACTTGGAAATATGGTGTGTGCTTTTTTTCTTTTCCACATTGCAGGACCTCTGAAAGCTGGTCTGTGAATTGCACTGAAAGTCACTCTGAAAATTTAGCTTGCAGTATTAAGTACATATTTTTGGGACAAGGAAGCACTTTAGAGGTGGTTTAGCTGAAAGCCCTCATTTTCAGCTGAGGAAGTTCAGGGTCATGGAGGTGGTTGACTTGACCAAGGCCAAATCACTAGTTGGTTATATCTGTTAATCAGTTAGTTTTCCTAGCTGCAAACAGCAGAATCATCATTATGTAGTTTAGGTAGAAAAGGAATTTTCTAAATAATGTTAAGCAGCAGAGAGCACCTCCAGAAGGACTGGAGACTCAGGGCTGGAGTCTGCACAATCAGAAGCCATTCCCAAATTACACTTGTGGAGAGCTCTACTGGAGAGCCAGCTGATTGGCCACAGGCACTGCAGATCAGCACACAGGATGCTAGGACTGGGACTGTCCTACTGCTATCTCTGGGAGCTGGATGACTTTCTGCGATGCTTCCATCCCCTGTCAATATGGATTCCACATGGAGACTTCTTTCTGCTCGTTTCTGGCTTCTCATTTGAAATATATGTCATTGTACAAAGGAATCTAATGGCCTAAGCCTGGGCTGTGGGCCTAGACCTAGCACCAAGGGGGGCCAAGAAAATAAGTTTATGTCTTCTGCCTTGGCAAGGTGGGCCTCCTGAGGTGGGAAATTCCCCAATTGGAAAGGGTGCTGGATAACACAAATGCATGTTAAATTTCCACCACTTTAGAAGATCCACACAGCCATACAGTGCTGCTTTTACTGCTCTATAACTCTTCTTCGTTAGTATAAAGCAAACCCTGGTTTCAAATGTGAAACTCATATTTCAGTACAAATATTAAGTTTGTAAGTATCCTGCAGCACTCTTCTCTGGGCATCCTTGGAAATGTGGAGTCTCAGAGAGAAAAGTACATTAATATTCTTAGACAACATGTGTTTTTCTAGGACTTTAAACTGCAAATAGATTTGGATGCATAACCAATGATTTATATGATATATGTTTGGGCTTCTATATAATCTTTCATATATACAAGCTTTTATATAGAATAACCTTCCAATTCATATGGGTTAAAGGTAGGATTTAAGTAGCATTCTTTGTCTCAAGTGGCCCTGAAATTTTGGGAACTCAAGGAGAAGAGGGGAGTCCATAAACTCTGGACCACCAAATCTGATGTTACTCAAGGTAGGTTATTAAATGCATAGTTTGCTAACACTTAGAGAACAGGAAGTGCTCACTAGGACCTGAATGAATTTACAAAGTAGATTCTGACCTACTGAGTGTGTTCTGATCTATTGAGAACCACCTTGTGGTCTACGCCAGACACGTGCCATTCGTATTCTACATTAGTTCCTGTGATGACATAGTCCTGAGGGAGAATAAAGATAAAGAGAGAGAGACAGAAATGTAGAGGAAGAGACAGACTGGTAGATACTCAGGAGTATATTGATCTTTCACATCCATTTGAAATATGACTTAAAAACTTCAGAGTTGTGCTTGGACACAGATGGAATGTCTTCATTCTAAAAACTTATTGAATATTTGTTTTATGCCAGGCATAATAAACATTTATTAATACCTTAATACCTACCAGAGATTATACTAGTTTATCTCATTTAACCATCACAATGATCTTCCCAGGTAAAAATCATTATACCTTTTCATAAATTATATTATAATTTTTTTAGATCACTAAATTACAGTGAACTAATTCTTAAAAAGGTTAATAATCTGCTCAAGGTACATTGCAGAGCTAATATCTGTGTCTCTAAATATTGTGATTCTTTTCTTTATCTTCCATGTCACATTGCCTCTCATGAGTCCCACAGAAAGAACCCTATTTAAGTGGCAAGAAGGGGTCACATTGAAAGTGGCATTCAGTGGATCTTGAAGGAAGAGTAAGAGGTCACCAAGGAAAAAAAGATGGGAAAGCTAACTGAAGCAGAGAGAACATGAGGTATGAAGCCAGGGCTTTGCATTCCAGGCCGAAGAGCTGAAGCTCTCCCTTAGGCAATGGGATTAATGAGCAAGAAAATAATATGACCATGTATTTTAAGTTGGTATTTTACTTAACAACCAAGTGAAATAAAACCAAGGATTGGCTCTGGATCATGAATTACAGATTCCAGACTTCAGCTATAAAACCAGTGACCTGAATTGCCATTGGCTGGGCACAGGCCCTGTTATCTTCCCAGTGATGGAAGGCTACTTTGCTCTACTCCTACTTTTCTGTTCCCTCTTGAACACCACAACCTATGTGCAAGATGGAAGCTAAGGAAAGAACAGAATTACAAGAGTGAAGTGAGGTCTTCCTAGTGTCTTAGCAGAATTATTACTTCGTGCGTTTTGCAAACATGGGCATAATTTTTTTTTTTTTTTTTGAGATGGAGTCTCACTCTGTCACCCGGGCTGGAGTGCAGTGGTGCCATCTCAGCTCAACCTTCGCCTCCCGGGTTCAAGTGATTCTCCTGCCTCATCCTCCCAAGTAGCTGGGACTACAGGTACCCGCCCGTGCCTGGCTAATTTTTTGTATTTTTAGTAGAGATGGGGTTTCACCGTGTTAACCCCAATGGTCTCGATCTCCTGACCTCGTGATCCACCTGCCTTGGCCTCCCAAAGTGTTGGGATTACAGGCGTGAGCCACTGCGCCCGGCCACATGGGCATTAAAAAAAAAAATCATCTCCAGATGCTACATTCTTTGTGAGTTTCACATATTAATATCCCTAAAGATAACATGGGGCCAAACAATAACAGGGAAAAAACAAACTTAGCCTAATACCAGCTGTTACCCAGAGCAATCCCATGAAGTGCTGGTAGGATGGCTTTGTACTGTCTGGGCTTTTTCAGCTCATCAGAGTCTGCCCTGCACTGACATTATGCTCCTCTCATCACTCTTAGGAGCCAGGTCAGCATCCATGTCTGCCTTCATATGGTGGATTAGACGTATCTGGACTTCCTTTTAAAAGTGTCACCTTTTCATGGACTTCTCAGGGGCTTTGTGACAATATTCTAAGCTTCACAGGCAATCTGTAGATTTGATATGCCCTGGTTATTATTATGCTTGGTAACTTTTTTCCCCCCTCAAAAGTAGAATAAATGGATCTAGAAAAAACGAAAACACTTTTTAGCTGCCTCAGAAGATGGTCAGTCTGAAATAGTGGATATTTAGGACAGAGTCTTGGTCTCAGGTTCTTCCCCAATAAACTCATAATATGAATTTTTTTCCACAACTTAGTTTACAGTATGTGTACATTTAGCATACATGTATTGAAAGATTCTTTTAGGAATAAAAAGATTAATCAGGGTACTTTAAATTGTCTTGATCATTCTGATTCTTTCTACATTTCATCTCTTTCATGTAGTCTTCAGCTCACAGACCACCGTTTCCCATGATGTCCCCTCCTCTCCTAGCTGGGTACATCTGTGCTCAGGTAGCAAGCAGGGGCACCACCCCCTTCCCCTCTTCTGAGTCTTAATCGAGTGGGACAATGCAGGAATCTGGATATCCCATTGGAGTGCCCCTCAGTTTCTCACCAATGGCTCAGAGCTCAGCATTCGAAGAGCTAGGGCTTCTGGAGAGTCTTGAAGTTTCCAACATACTAGGGACCAGCCTATATATGCCCTGTGGAGTCTTCTTCCTTGTAGCCATCACTTTTCTTGGTTTTATTTGATCAAGCTACAGCACCATGTAATTCCTGGATTTCATCTATCCAGCAAATCTTTACAATAGTCAATCCTGAGAACCCCTGATCTACTTCTGAATATGTATAGCTGTAGTAGGGTTATATTGTAGTAGGCTATTAGGAAAGGTGGTGTTTCACCCTTCTTTCTTCAAATCCAGGTGCTGGGGAATGGGGAATTCAATATTTCACTTTAGCATATCTTGAGGGTAATTTGTAAACCCAATTCCATCAATAAAATTGTCTGCCCCAGTGACTGCTGCTCTCACCTGATGACATCCGATCTGCAAGTGACTCCCTGAGGTCATGGGGACCAACCTGCACCTGGCTCAGGGGCCAAGTGCTCCTGGAAGTGGCCAGTCTTGTGGGTAACACATTTGCTCTGGAATGTTAATCTCTTTTCATAGGGCTCAATATTTGGATCGCCTGGCCCCAGTCAAGTACCTGGAAATCACACTGAAGTCCCCTCAGATTGGAACAGGAAGCAAGCCAGGAGCTCTGAGATGCTTTTGGGCTATTGTTGACATATGGCAATCTGATTTAGTGCCATTTCCTACAAGTCCCCAAAGTCCTGTGGTCCCCCCTTCCTAGTCCTGTGGGAAATGAAGAAGATTGCCCTGCTTTTCTCTGATACCTCTGTCCTCGTGTTCCTGTGCAGATCAAGCTGGATGCAACATGACATGTTTGTTTGGGTTTTATTCCAGTCTATCAACATCCAGTGCCATTAGGTTGTAAACTGGTAATGACAGTGGTAACCATAGGTTCCAAAAGATTTTAAAACTTTCTCTCCTTTAGCCTGGCAAGAAACTGAGGTAGTAACACTGAAAAGCCCCCAGGTAGACATATAACACAAGCCTCACTTGTGGTTTACTAAGTAAGTAGCCCAGCACATGCTTTTCTGTTTAAGTTAAAGGTTAGGGTGCTATAAACCTCGAAGCTTGTCAAGATTAAGCAGCACTGGGCAGAACGATGTGCTGTGAGCACCGGCCTCCAGTTATTGGGTCCAACCACATTTTAGTGAAATAAGATTGCCTTGCTGGAGTTTCATTTGTGGGCTTGTAAGTGAAGGGTGTATGGCAGATGCTATGATTAAGATTTCATTTCCTGGCTGATGCTACCACAATGATCACAGCACCAGCAGGGGAAAACTCACATTTGCTGGCAAGGTTAAATCATGAGTAGTTCTGAATTTAATACACAGATTAAAAACAAAAAGAAACCACTGCCACCACCACAACAAAAACTCACTCAGATTGATTAAGGAACTGCCTTTCATATTTCAGTAGATGAAGCGCGTGTGTTAATGTCTTTCTACTTTGTTTGAAGATACCAACTTTTCCCCCCACTCATTCTTTCATTGATTCATTTATTGAGTGCCTATTTTTTCAGATGCTGGGCATTCAGTAGTGAACAAAACAGCAAAATCCTTGGTCTCATGGAGAGAGAAAGACAATTTTAAAAAAAGAAAAAAATAGATTGTTTTAAGCATTATAAAGAACAGTTCAAAGTAAGGGAGATAGAAACTAATGGGGAAGCTTACAAAGGACAGGGAAGGCATCTCTGAAGAGGTATCATTTAAACACAGGCCTGAAGGAAGTAAGGGAGTGAATACTGTAGATGTTTCAAGAAAGGACTTTCTGGGCAGCAGAAATAGTAAGGTAAAAGGATCTGAGGGGTCTATTGAGGAACAGCAAGGAGGCCAGAGTAGCTGGGCTGGAGTGGACAGAGGAGGGAGAGTAGTAGAAGGTATGGTTAGAATGCACCATTGGGAGATTTTGAGCATGTGAGTGACATGATCTTATGTTTTAAAACTTCCCTCTGGCTGTTGCGTGGGATTGCAAGTGGAACCGAATGGGCGGCTATTGCAATAATCTAGGTGAGAGATGATAACAGCTTGGATTCTGTGATTTGGCAGAGGTGGTAAAGAACGGTTGGATTCTGGATACATTTCAAAAGCAGAGCTGACAGGGTTTGTTGATGGATTAGATGTGAATGTGTGAGAAAGAAAAAAGGCAAGGATGTTACTATGTATTTAGCCTAAGCACCTGGCCAAATGTAAGTGCAATTTTTTTTTCAGATGGGGAAGATGAAGAAGAGAAACATTTTTGTGTGTGCGTTGTCTGGTTTTAGACATGTTAAATTTGAGATGCCTAACAGACTTCCAAGTAAAGATGTTGAAAAAGAAGTTGGAAAAGGAGTCTTGAATTCAAGGGTGAGTTTGAGGCTAGAGTTATCCATTTGGGGGCATATCAGCATAAAGGCGGATATTTAAAGTCATGAGACTAGATAAGATTCACAGGAATGACAATAAAGAAGTCTAAGGTTTTTGCTGTGGGGCACTCTGAAATTTATAGGTTGAGGAGATGAGACAGAATCAGTATAGAGGCCAGAGAAGAGCTGCTGAGCATGGTAGGAGAACCAATAGGGAAAGGCCTCCCAGAAGCTAAAAGAAGAGTGTTCAAGGGGGAGAAAGTGGTCCAAAGTGCCAAGTGTTTCTGGGGGTTAATAGAAACAGTGATTAAATCCCCATTGAATCCGATAACGTGGAGGTCATAGGTGACCCTAACAAATGCAGTTTCATTGGAGAGGAGAGCAGGAAGCTTACTGAAGTGGTTTCAAGACAGGATCAGAGGAAAGTGGAATGAGAAGTGGAAGTGGTGAGTATGGAAAACTCCTTCAAGAAGTTTTGCTGTAAAGCAAATGAGACACATTGGGTCATAAGTGAAAGGTTTATGAGGCCAAGGAAAAGTTTTTTCCAAAAAATGTTGAGGAACTACTGCAGGCCAATCATGAGTTCCACTCTCATGGTACCCACAGTTGGTGGGGTGGGGTAGGAGAGTGACCAAGCACCATCAGCAATGATGAGTCAGAGAGTACGTGCTATGAAAAGAGCAGGCCAAAGAGTCCAGCACAGCCAGCCACAGTTGGGGCCACTCACTGAATCCATCCAAATGAGCCAGGGAAAGCATTCCAGAGGAGGTGATGCCTATGCTAAGCCAAGAGGAATGACTAGCGTTTAAGAAGGGCACAAGTCCTGTTGAGTGACCACATCCACTTAATTTTGCCTTTTGGGGGGTTTTGGCCACTAGTAGGTGGTAAAGCGTTGTTCATTGTTCAGAGTGTTATCTCCCTTTTTCTCCATGCTGCTAAAAGCTAAAGTTTACCCTCAACCAAAAAAGCAGCTCCTGCAAGCCTTCCCAGTCTCTCCCCTTGTCACTATCACTTTACACTTCCGACATGGCAAACGGGAGCTATTTTTGGTTCCCTGCCTACCATCACTATTCCAAGTAAGGAACTACTTTACCCAGTGGGGCTCTCTCTCTGAACTACTCACCTTCTCCTTACCTTCCCATCCTCATTCATCTTCCTGGTGAACACAAATGGAAGTTCTTGACAAACTCTCTAGAAATTGACCTGAAGATATTCACGTTATAACTATTTATACTATAGATTATATTTATTGAGCTTCCACAAGTATCAGTTATCTTCCAGGCACATTTTCCTTCACTGCCTTTTGTAAGGACCTTTCTTCAAATTCCTATGTTGCTAAGGGAGGGGAATGGGTGAGTTGACCTTACAGGGAAGCTAAGTCTGGAAACATCCCTTTACTCTCTTTCTTCCACTCCTTCTACTCTCCCTTTCCCACTTAGACCATGGATCATTTGCAGAGGCCCCCCAAGTTCAGTCTTCATTAGGCACCACATTTTACTCCCAAATTCTCTGTCTCACCTGACTGACACCAAGTCTCCCTCCCTTGGTGCCTCAAGGAGCTGGGTGGTAGGTTGGAACCTGAAGAGCAGTGGTTTACCAGATATACTTGCAACAAGGTGGATTGGTTGTGGCAAATGCTGAGCAGAACTCATGCTGGGAAGTTGAAGGCAATGACTGGGAGAGACTGGAGAGAAAGTCAAGTCTACAAGGCAGGAAGCAGGACTGCAAGTGGGAAAAGGAAGCCTGTGGGGAAGCAACAACTATCCTGGAGGCACTTTGAAAACCCTGGTGTTTGCATCTCCCCACTTGTGGTCGCAAGGGTGAGTTGGGTAGGTTGAGAGAAAAGCATCTGATGAATCCATCCCCAGTAGAGCCTCACTAACTCATTATGGCTTAACTGTTTTAGTGCTCCTCCAGGAGGGAGAGAAAAAAGAACTCACAGTGGTGGAATTTCAGGCAGAGGGGTAATATCTCACGGGAATATGATTGGCAGGGTCACTTCCTGAAGAATCCCTAAGTCAGACCAGATAAATATTCACTTTGCAGTAGCAGATGGATGAGGAAAGCTGTAAGGATTAATATCTTGGTTGGGGTTATCACTGTCACATCACAGAAGGCCATGGAAAAGTGCTGGAGTGAGAGGGTGAGTTGGTCCTCCTCTGTGCTTACATCCTCAGAATGTAAGCAGATCATGGCTTCCTGGTTTTCTCCATTGGAGTCCAGCTTAGAATTTGAGTAAAGACAATTGCCTGGGCTCTAGGAAGCCTGGCCAATTACTCGTGGTGTGATCTCTGGAAAATCACTTGAGAGGGGCTTAGTTTTCTCGTTTATTTATTAGCTGGAGATATATTGGATCATATTGCCTTACAGGGAAGTGACCATGAAATGAAACATGTCAAATAACTTCGTAAAATGTAGAGTTTTACATAAATATCAAGAGTCACCCTCCTACTGGACTGCAAACATTTTAAGGCAGGAATCCTGTGTTGTTTTGTAATCCAAGCCCATCCTATGGCACGTGGCCATGGAAACTCCCTTTGGTGGCATGGACTGCTGAATGAATCCCAGCATTGCTGGCTGGGTTTGTGGGGCACCTTGGGCAGGGAATCCTGCCACATCTTGGCTGATTGACAACTGCTCGTACTTTCCCTTCCCCCTCACTGCTGATGGTTCCATGCTTTCCCCATTTAAAATGGCATTTTGGGAAATGGTTCTCCCCCAGAGAATGCATTAAGGTGACTCTGCTTGTTGTACCCTCATTCCCTCAAAGGCTCGTTATTTAAATTATTGCTCATTATTAGCAGCCCTATTTTCCCTGGCAGCTGTGAGGTGAGATGACATTTCCAGGTTTCTCAAAGCACCCTGGGAATGATCAGGCTAAGTCAGGTTTCTCCCCTTGACGCAGCGGCCACAGGGAATGGTGGAAGGAGTCTACTGACATTGCATGAAGTGGGTGGCAGAGAGAGAGAGGGTCATACTTCCTCATGTGTATGGGCTCTACCCTGGACAAAGCCTCTTTTTCGGCACTTCCTGGAAGAAAAAGAAAGCCAAAAGGAACCTGGTTATCGTCCTGTCATGTGGTGAGCCCTGACTGACAAGGCTGGACCCGCCTGGCTTCTTTTGGGTTAGTGTCAGGAATAAGAGGTCACAGGCAAGGTGTCAAGGAGAGAAGCAGAGAAAATCTGTCTGTGGTTTTTTTAAAAAAAGGGAAGAAAGAAAAGTTCCTGCTTTTCTTTCCTGTGTGAGAAAAACTATTTAAACTGGCACAAAATATATTTAAGAAGCATATTCTTAGAGTTACTTAGAAAACTACCCTGTATATTCTGGCAGCAGCAAAATGTATCCTTAATAGAATTCATATGGGGCGCCCAATGATCACGGTGTTTGGAGAGGAGCCAGATAGTAAGTAATTTAAACATCACAGGAAATTAAATTTTAGAATTCAATTTTGCATAAAGTTTTCTGTAATGAAAATGTCACACATAAATTATGAAGTCTGATTATATTCTTTTTTTGACTTTTTAATAAAATAATAGAGGTACTTGACAGTCAAGAACAAATGCATATTTTATGTGAATAGTATTGCGTTCAACCAACGTCCTCTGGAAATAATGGAACAGATGTTAACACTGCTCTATCAGCTATCAGGTGCTCTGTTAAACAGCTCCAAACACAAGTATTTATTAAAAAATGCCAAAGGGGTTGTCTTTTAGGGTTATCTAATTGTAGGCTTAAATGTAGATGGTTAATGTAATTAATTATACATGTAGAATTATATAGTTGGGCTATAATTTATTATATGTGTGCATATATAAATTATATAATATTCTGTTGTAAATTAATTTAATATGGGCACAGGGAATGACTTCTTGAAAATATTAAATAGTTCATAATGTGGTTATAAATCAAAACTAATCTGAGTTTCCACTTAATTTTGAATTTTGAGAAGGAGGATGCTTTAACTCACTGTAGGGGACTTTGGGGGTGCTGATTGTGTTTTAGATTAAATCCACAGCCGGTAATTATTTTTAATAATATTCAACTAAAAAATGCCCCAAATAAAAAGCCTGAGCACTCTTAATTTGTTTCAGGCCAAGCAGCATTTTTCTTCAAAGCAAAAAATATAATGAACGTTTATTTTGAAAATTGACCTCCTCCATCATAACTCCAGGGCCCTAAGGAGGTCTTTCTTTCGGCTCACAATAAACTCTCACGCAATGCAGAGATCATGACCCTGCTCTCTTGCGGGGGAGAGAATTCTTGACAATGTATGTCCTATTTCGTATTTCCCTCTTTGAATCCGGTTATTACTTCATCTACATACTTTGTATTGGGGGATGGAGTCTACACATATTTTAAATTTTAAAGGAGCGCGACAAAGCTTTCTTATTTAATCAGAGTCACACATAAATGTAGGCCAGGCTGTTCGTCCAGAAGCTTGTATCTTCTTTTGGAAAGTAGGCCATGTCAGTTCACAGTGGAAGGAAGATGAAGATGATGCTCTGTATGACTTCCAAAAAGGTGGGCATCTTTTTGTTTTTATCTGTTTTTCCTATGAGGACAATGACTAGGGTGACCAACTTGTCCCAGTTTGTCTGGGACTCTCCTAGTTTTAGCACTGACAGTCCTGCATCCTGGAAACCCTCTCAGATTTGAGTGAACCGGGATACTTGATCATTCTAAGTATGACCAATAAAAGCTTATAAGCCAGGATTTTTAAACGATGTGTTCACAAAAGCACATGCTGCCATCATAAAGGTGGCATGAAGACACAGAAGGTGCTGATGTCCATTGAGGGTGGGCCTCTGCCCCTTGATTGTCAGCATGTGCCAGGGGCTGGCCCTCAGCTTTGCAAGTGCACTACTGAGATTTTAGAAGCTGATCCATGGTTGATCAGGCTTTAGGTCACAGATGAAAGCGGGTTCCTTAGTCAGCAAAAGCAAGGAAGCTTCTGCTGATGTGTATGACACTTTGTGTGAGTGAGTGATGAGTTCTTGTTGAGCTTAGTCACTAAGATTTCAGAGTTGGCCTGTTGTGACAACTTGTGTCAATATAGAATTTGTCTTGAGGTGAGGTACTATCATTAGAAGAACCCAAAATACATACCATTGCCCTAGCCATCAGGGGTGGGTTGTGAGGAAACTAATATTGGAAGTGAAAAGATGATGATCCCTATTATTTTGTGGCAAAATGTCCAGGTAAACTATCGCTTCTAATTACTAGGCAGGACAACTACTTACCTAATTAATTTGTAGTGCTATGAGAAGATAATGAAAAAGAGGACTTTAGTAGTCTGTGATAGTATTGGCTATGCTTGACAAGATATTACAAGAAAGAGATGAGCTCAGGAGAGAAATGGTCAGTTTATAAAGCAGAAAAGAAAAGGTACAGAGAGAGTTTGAAATTCAGGGCCTTAAAATTTGGAAGAATTGACTACATCTAGAACCCAAATAATAAGAGGTGGTATTTAAAAAGACTTTGAGGGGGAAAAGGTTTCTCACTTAATAAGCCTCAAGGCAAATATTGCTCAAGCTGTGACCCTCTCATTGAAGCCTAATAGCCTAATATCAGTATTCACAGTGAAGCTGAGAAAAAGAGGCATGGAGGTGAGGAAGCAAAGAAATAAAACAGATCTAAGAACCTGCAGGCTGTAAAGTTCTTTGGATGTGCTATTTATTTATTTATTTATTTACTTTTTGAGACAGAATTTTGTTCCTGTTGCCCAGGCTGGAGTGCAATGGCACGACCTCGGCTCACTGCAACCTCTGCTTCCTAGGTTCAAGAGGTCCTCCTGCCTCAGCCTCCAGAGTAACTGGGATTACAGGTGCTGGCCACCATGCCCAGCTAATTTTTTTTCTTCTATTTTTAGTAGAGATGGGGTTTCACCATGTTGACCACGCTGGTCTCAAACTCCTGACCTCAGGCAATCGACTTGCCTCAGCCTCCCAAAGTGCTGGGATTACAGGCGTCAGCCAACGCTCCTAGCCATGGATGTGCTTATTGTCCAATGAAGTGAAAAGCAAAGAGAGTTTTCAGGGAACTACATAACTAAAGCAACCATATAAAGGTATCTGAATATTCAGAACTTAAAACAACTCTGGGACCCCTAATCAGAAGCACTTTGAGAAACCTGGGACGCCCCTAAGGAGTTCAAATTCTCTAAAGCTCACTTTAAATGTGGCTAAACAGAATAAAGGAAAAGAAGAATCTCCTCCAGGATGAGTCAAAGAGCCAAGGAGAATGATGAAAAAGGAAAGTCTTCTCAGAGAGCTTAATCATGGCCTAACCAAGTGGCCTCCATCCTGAGGGTAGGAGGTCTGCCCAGCTGGATTCCTGAATTGCTGCAGCTCAGAGCCTGCTGTGTGTCTTCCATTAGTTGCTTTTCAAATGGAAATGTTTACATATACCTTACTGGGTGGGGACATATGCACATGCATATATGTGGACAGGAAGTTGATAACTTGTCTTTTTTGGATCAAGACCTCAGAACCAAGAAAAGTCACATCATCTGGCTCTGATGGAGAAACAAACTGGACATCATCCAGAAGGATTAAACTTTGAGCTGGATGCAATGGTGGATGGATGGAACTTTGGCCAGTCTCTCTTGTGGAGGAGTTAAGGCTATTCTGTGTTGGAAGAAAGAAACAAAGAAATATTTGGTGATGAAAAGGGTGGGGGCCGTGGCAGATATAGTAAATGATGGTCAAATATTCCATGTACTCACTCAAATTTCCCAGTCTTGCTGCAGTTAGACTAGGTATGTATGTGATTACTTAGTGGAAGTGGTCCATTATGCAGGTAGCCATCTTTAATCTTTTCACATAATTTTCATTTATTTGCAGTACATTTATTTCAGACTACATTTTCTGTGTCTGCCTTCCAGTACATGTCCTGCTTGGAACTTATATCACTCCTATTCACTATCAATAGATGCTATGTTGTTTTTCTTGTGATAATGTTATCAAGCACTTAGGGACCAAAATTTAGTTTACATATATTCAACACTGGACAGGCTTCTCCCCAAATCTACCCATCTTGGAAACAGACTTCTTTGTTTTATGCCTTTGCCATCTTTGGAATCAACTAGAAATGCTAAATACGAAAGTGAGAGATTTCATTACCTCCAGAGCACTGTCTATTTTAAGCCCTCACCATATTTGTCAACTGGGAAACTTTGTCTCAGTGAGCCTTGCAGAGAATGTGATTGGCTAGAATTACAAGTTTTTAGTTTTGGACCACTTCTCCGAAGTGTTACCCTAAGGATTTCAGCAATTCCATTTCTTGGCCTAAAAAGAAGATGACTCATTCAACCAGAATCTGTTCTTAAGTTAAAAAGTCACAAGAGAGACTGTTGCTGATGTGGTGGCCAAAAGGAAGACCCTTATTCAAGTAATTGCTTCCTGACTCCCAGGCCTAGAGCTCTAATTCTATTGATGTCTCTGGTTCTCAAGAATACCAGCTGTGATGCTAATGTGATTGGCCTTATCTTCCTTTCTTCTAAACTGTCTTCCATAGACACACATGTAAAACTGTCTCTATTCATGGATCATAGCGGATAGGACTAGTGATTCCTTTTCCTCACATCTACTAATTCCTATGAGCTACCATCCTCACTCTTTGCCCAGCCACTAAGAGAGAAGCTAAGCTTTGTGTCTCCAAAGGACAGCACTAGGAAGACTGGGACCCAGAGCAGGCCTGGGCAACAGTGCTGGTGTCCATAGGATGGAGCCCTTGTGAGCAGGTCAGGTCAGCATTATGACTGGGTGTTTCTCATATGATTTGGGGTGTGAGTAGAATGATTTCCTACTGGGGCTATTGAACATACCCTCACACCTTTCTCTGTGGTGCCAGGTGATGCGTATGACTTCTGATGGAGAGGGTGTGTGATGGTAGAAAGGGACAGGCTTTGGACATGAATTTCTCAGATTCTGCAGGCATGGGCTATCTCATTCCACGCTTACCACATGGATGCAAGACAAAGTAATTACAAGAGATTTTCATCACCTGAGTATCCAATATCTAAGCTTCTTTAGTCTTGAGTAAAAGTTGTTGTAACATAAAACATTAATAAATGACCTCCTATTAGCTCCCATTCAACATTAGTGTCTATCTCTGCTCATGGCATCAGCATTCTTGTCTGTTGGCTCCTGCTGGTTTCCTGATGTGACAAACCCTTGACAATAATGCGAAAACAGAAGGGAAATTGATGGCAGAGGGAAATGGGAAATTTTGCAAAATGTGCAAGATTTCATGAAGTTGAGAAAAGTGATGTTTGAAGACTATTTGAATCACATGTAAAATCACTGACAAATGAGGATCTGTCAGGGTTAGCAATTAGAAAGTCAACAGGGATGACTTCACCATGGACATTCAAAAGAAAATCATTGAGGCCTCATTTTATTTTCCTGGAAAAATTGCTGAAGCTCTTGGGTATATTTGTGAAAATGACCTTTCCTGGGATCTTCTGGGCATGGATAAAGTGAAGAATGCTGTTATTTTGCTATTGGTTTGAATGAAAGTTGTATTAAACCCAGAGAAACCAATCAACACCTGATACATTTTTTTGTTCCTTCCAAGAATTGGCAACTAGTTGCAATTGTGATCTATACTTTGTTATATATGGTATCAAACTTGTTTTTTTTTCTCATTTTAGTTTCATTTCTTTTTGGTGTTGAAGTGACAATAGAAACTTTTATCAGGCCAGGAGCGGCTCATGCTTGTAATCTCAATACTTTGGGAGGCCACGGTGGGCAGATCACCTGAGGTCAGGAGTTCAAGACCAGCCTGGCCAACGTGGTGAAACCTTGTCTCTACTAAAAATACAAAAAGTAGCTGGGAGTGGTGGGACAGAGTGAGACTCCATCACAAAAAAAAAAAAAAATGAAACTTTTATCCTTCACTACTTATGATGTCCATATTTTAAGGGGATTTAAAACCTTTTCAGGTACCTGGAGGCAGAACCTTCTGTATTTACATATTTAACTTCACTTTTATAATGAACAAATCAAATATAGAATAGGAAAAATGCAATAACAAATATATGAATAAAATACAAAAGTATGTGTACAACATCCCTTAATTTAAAAGATACACTATTTAAAAGATAATTTAATGATATTTGCCAGATTGTTTTCCCCTTAGATTGTTTGCTTCTGAGGCTTTGTTTTGCACCCTCAGGTTTGTTGTCAGCTGATCAGCAATATCTCTGCAAGTGTTTAAATAATCCACTGTTTACTTAGCCACATACCTGGAGCTGCTTCCTTGAATTTGTCTGATACGAATGATTTATTCTCAAGAACTGATCTATGTTTCCTTGGTCCTGAATGTTGGAGTAAACTCCCTATGCTGGTTTTCCACAAAGTGAGGCAGTAGAAAACTTAAGTTAAAAGTCAAAACCCTCCTTATTGGGTTTGTGAAACATCGCTTAACTGAGGGAGGCCTTAGTTTTATAATCTCTAAAATGGAGTTAATATTATTCTTTTATTTCCCTAACATGATGTTTTGAGACTCAAATGGTATGATGTCCATGTTTTGGTGACTGAGCATGATACACTGGAATGAAACTAGCATAGAATGAGCCTCTATTAGGAGCCGTGTACTGGGCTGAGTGGATTTACAGACCTTGTCTCATGTGGTCACATGCAGGATTTGGATATATTACTATGATGCAGCATGACCGTCCTAATAGTCTTTGATTATTGTAAAGCAAATTTTCTGCTCTAGTTCTTTGACCCTCACAGTGGAGATCTTCAATCCCATTATGTCTTCCTGAGTTGTTTCTAATAGACTCACTCAGGCTGTCCCCGGTGAGTAACTCACCGTAACCCTGTGACCTTGGGACACAGCCTGTCCAAAGGGAAGACCACCCAGTAACTCAGACTCCAGATTGCTTAGCCATCTCAGAGTGCTCCGTCTATTTTACTATCCAACCCCCTACTTACAGCAAATTTAAGAGCTGTCAGTTCCACCTCTGTAATATCTCTTACATCAATTTCTACTCCCTGTCGGCTTTGTTAGTGGCCGATTTCAGGTAGTTGTTAGGTCTCACGCAGAACTCCCTGTGGGGTGGCCAGTGAGTGCACCTCCTCCGAGGCTGCCACGCCCCCTGCTGGTGGGGGTGGGCATTCCTGAAGACAGCTGGAGAAGCAGCAGGGCCAGGGTAAGAATTTCATCTGGGGTCTGAGTGTCAGAATTCATTTAGATTTTGACATCTGTTTCCTTAGGTCTAGAGGTGGTACCAAAGGGATGAATTGGTGGCATGGGTTGGGGGTGCTTTAGTTTCCTCATAATTTTCATCACAACTTATTAGACCCACCTGAGAAGATGCAATCCAAGTTTACTATGCACATAGAGCTTTAAGTCACCGACACCCCTTCCAGTGAGATTGCCTCTTCTGAGCTCCCTCTAATATAGAAATTCCAGAGTCATGGAACCTAGTCCTTCAACTGTACTTGCCTGGCATCTTCAGTATCTGATATTTGACCTACCGTACTTGCAGGATCCAGCTTTGCTACTTCCTTTCCCTCCCTTGACTGCCTGTTTCTAAGTCTTGATCTCATTCACCTTTCAGATTTCTGATGTCTTCCATTACCCATGGTCTGTCCCAACTCCAGACCTCCCGGCTTCATCTTCAATGAAAAGAAAGAGAGTTTACTGTGAAATTGAACATAAAAAGTAAAATTCAAAGCAGTGGATTTAAAACTATTTTGACTATTTTACATTAAGGCCAAGTGAACACACACACACACACACACACACACACACACAGACACACATACACAAATATATACATATAATTACTTATACACCAGCACATGTCATGTTTTTCTATTCTCTTTTATTTCGTGTTTTTTAAAAAGTCAGTGCTCCTGATTCACCAACTGGTCCCAACTGATTGAAGAAGCTCAATTTGCTGTTTTAAAATGCTATTCTAGGCCGGGCGCGGTGGCTCAAGCCTGTAATCCCAGCACTTTGGGAGGCCGAGACGGGCGGATCACGAGGTCAGGAGATCGAGACCATCCTGGCTAACATGGTGAAACCCCGTCTCTACTAAAAAATACAAAAAACTAGCCGGGCGACATGGCGGGCGCCTGTAGTCCCAGCTGCTTGGGAGGCTGAGGCAGGAGAATGGCGTAAACCCAGGAGGCGGAGCTTGCAGTGAGCTGAGACCCGGCCACTGCACTCCAGCCTGGGCGGCAGAGCGAGACTCCGTCTCAAAAAAAAAAAAAAAAAAAAAAAAAAAAAAAAAAAAATGCTATTCTAAGGAAATGTACATGGGAAAAGTGGAACTAAACTGAGTGAGGCCTTATTTATAACAGTAAGCAGAGTTTTATCTGAATTTTAAGTGTTTGGGAGTTGTTTCCTTTTCTTTACCTAGTGTGTACGGATGAATTGGGAAGGAGAATTACAATTCATCTCTTTTGGAAGCATGTGTGTACAGTAGAACAATTTTAAGAAGTGCTTATTTTTCAATCACAGGATTTAGAACAAATGTATCAGGTATGTTGTCTCTGTTATCTGCAATCAGGGATTTTAAAATGCAGCTGGGGGTAATTCTTCTGTCTCCACAAGCAATTCTCCTAGTACTGTCAGTTTTGTTGTGGGGAATTTGAAATGGGAGTTCAGATTGTTACATTGTCCTCAGCTCTAGATAAGAAAAGAATAGAAGAAGCAAGAAAGCTTTGCTGTCAGCCTGGCAGGAGATTTTCATGGAAGCTTGACAGTGATACCTGATGGAGTTAGAGGATCCAGGAGAAAAACTCCGCTTATATCCCAGGGGGTCCTCAACACTGGGTCCACCTTGGAGTTGCTCAGGAAGCTTTTATTGATTTATTTTTAAACTTTTTGTCATGCAAAATTTCAAGTGTATGTGGAAGTAGCAAGAAAATATAATGAATCCTTACATATTCATCACTCAGCTTCAACTGTTGTCAACTCAAGGCCAATCTTGTTTTCTATACTTTATCCATTTCCCACATCTGCCTCATTATTTTGAAGTATATCCCAGACATAATATCATTTCATCTCCAAATATTTCATTTTGTGTCTCTAAAAGATGATGACTTCATTTTTAAACAAAACCATCATACTATCACCACACAGGGAGCTTTAGAATTATCTCAAATGCCTGGACCCCAGACCAATTAAGTCAGAATATCTGGGAGCGGGAGTTACATACTTGTATTTTCATAAAGTTCCCAGTTGATTCTATTGTTATTATCATACTTAATTTAGGAGCAGGAATTAAATGGTCAGGGCTAAGACTCCTATGGAGGATGGTCATAAGTAGGGAAAAACTACAGCAGATGCCTCTATTAGGGTGAGGGTCACATCTGCTCCTCTCTCTCTGTTCTTTCTTACCCTTAGCAAACCATCCCACTTTAGACCCACTCTCTGTAGGTAACCCCCAACACCAGTATCTTTTAGTCCTAACCCAAGGTCTGAACTCCAATCTCAGCTATCTCACTTTCTGTAGACCATTTTCATTAGAATGTCCCACCATCCCCTAAACCTTAAATATGCTTAAAACAGACTTTTCCCTCTTTCTCCCAAACCACCTCCCTCACTGGAAGGCTCCATTTCTGTCATCAGGAAGGTTATATTTTTGGCTTTCCCCTGTCACTCATATACCAACCAGAACCCACATTTTTTGGTTTTTTACATTTGCTGGCACTCATATCCATCCTATTCTTTTTATTCAACACTCAACACCCTCCTTCAGCCCCCTGTCCTTTCATGCTACACTGTTGCAATAGCTTCCTAATTAGTTCTTTCTCTTTTCTCGTCTGTCTCCAGCCCACTGCATATTCCAAAGCCATGTGTATCTTCTTAAAACACAGTTGCAAAATTCATTCACCTGGTAGATAAACCGTAGATGAATTGCTATTATTTATAGGGTATATCTCAATTCCTTCAGCAAGTATTTTAAATTCTCACAAGACCCTCCACTTTACCCATATAGTACACTGTTCTTGAACCTGTCATTTACACTCACATTTCCTCACCTTTGCTCATAGCCACTCTCTCATCTCTTACCACCCGATCCTATCTTATCCTATTCTATCCTATCCCATTCCATCCCATCCCATCCCATCTCATCCCATCCCATCCCATCCCATTCTATCCATAGATCCAAAATTCTCCTTCCTCCAGAAAAGCCTGTCACAGCCTACAACGACATCTTTGTCTCTCAATCTCCTATGGCACTTATTATAGGTAGCTTTTTATAATTCATTGCTACTTTATATATTAGTATATACAAATACATACATGTATATGTATTTTACCCAGTTTTTGCCCTACAAAAACAGAAACCTTGTTTTATATTGTTATGTTTTTACCACATCAGTCAGCATCATGTTTTGTGTATAGTAAAAGATATAAAAGATCTGCAATACATATTGATCGATTGATTGATTGATTTTGAGTGTACTCTGTAGAGTATAGCACTGCATTTTCAGAGACTTATCATTAGCAGGAGAAGAATGCATCACATGGCACCTCTAATAGAAGCTTGACTGATTTTCTATTTGTTGTTTGCAATTGATGATGATCACTCCAGATTTGATAATTGTTTGTAATCTACTACAGACAGCACAGGCTGAGTTGAATAACAGCCTTGTATAAATAAAACACAAAGTGCTTCTCTCAAATGCAGCATAAGTGCCAGAGGCCAAAATTCTATCTGTGTTCTCTGCAGGTGGGATTTTGTGCAAGAGACTTCCATGATGCTGGTGTCTTTTAGACTTCATGCCTTCTAAATTTCTTTCCAACTAGGATATTTTAAGAATTGGTGCTACATTCTGTTCCTTGATGCACTGTGGATGCCCAGAACTTGAGTTGGGAACGAGAATAATAGAGGCACCACTCATGGAGGATTTTTGTTTCAAAGGTAATAGATAAGGTGAGGATTCAGTATGGTCAAAATTGCCCTATGA
Organism: Trachypithecus francoisi; assembly: GCF_009764315.1. NCBI lineage: Eukaryota > Metazoa > Chordata > Mammalia > Primates > Cercopithecidae > Trachypithecus > Trachypithecus francoisi. The sequence goes on from NW_022681453.1 coordinate 5,705,502, forward strand.
GAGTGTCTTAGGTAGACTTTTCCTTTGCTTGTACCTCAGGTGAAGAACTGAGATTGGCTCACATTTAGGAGACATAAAAAACAAACAAAACAAAACTTAAAGCACTAGAGATCCATTCAGCAGGAGAAGACACATAATGAGAAAAGTTGTAAGACTTGAGACCAGCGAAGGGAATGGCAGCAGATCCAACCCTCATCTGTCCTCCTTTGGGTCCATGTGCATTGAGTGGAGTGGCAATTGGTGTGGCCTTCACAACAGAATGTTCTTTTCTCTCCCTGGTGTGTGGCTGAATTTGCTCGAGTTAAGTGATCATGTGTGTAGTATTAGGGGCACAGCTACCATTATTGACCAGACCATGCTTCTGAAAGAATTAGGGGGAGGAGCCTAAAATGTTTTAACTTAAAAATTCAATGCTAAGGGAAGCATTTCCCCTTCCCCCTTTCTTCTGCTTCTGTGTCTGTTTTGGAAAGCAGCCAGTACACCCTCTGATTTCTTCCCGAGGCCAAAGAAATGCCAATTCAGCATCGAGAGCCATCGGGAAGTGATTGAGAGGCTGGCAAAATCCCAGATCTTATATTTAGGACTGAACAGTGTGAGGGGGGTCTTTTTATTTCTCACAGAGAAATGGCAAGACATTGTATTCCCCAAGTAGCAAACATTGCAAAGGAATGGACACGTGGATTTGGATGTAGCTCCTGGACTAATTTAATTTGGTTATCACTGTTCACTTTTTGATACAGGAGACTCATTTCTGAGCATCTCCTTTGAACTTTTAAAGACAAGAAAATCCCAACAGTTTCCAGCTTTCACCACAACTATTATCACATTCCAAACTAATGCATCTAAGTATGAAGAGAGGGTAAATTTTGAGGAAAAAATTCCAAAGCCTTTAGACAAATTAAGATTTTAAAACATAAAAGGGTGAAGAAAATTAAGTACGTGCTCAGCCTCTCACTTTTATTTGGTATTGAATGGAGTTAATATAAGCCCAGATAAAGCTGGAAACTAAAGTGCTTAGGTTGTGGAGCTTGTTCAGTAATTGGAATTCATAGTTGGATTCTCGAACTTGGCCACAGAGGGTGGTCCTTAGGTGAGCCAGGGAGAGGGGAGTTCAACCACTTAGCACAAATGCTACAGATGCTCAGTCTTCTGCATGGGGCACTCTTCTCTCTGATGCCTTCCTACCCCTGCCCTTGCTCTAGGCCTCTATCCTGCTATCCCTACTCCCTTCTAGCTCTTACCTCACTCTTAACCAATCACTCTAAAGCATTAACCAAGAATAGCTTAAGGTGTTTTTTCTCACATTCAGTAATTCAAACTTCAAAGGATTGACTCTCAATGGAAACTTTTTAGGTATGAAGAAAGACATTTTGAGACAGGGAGCCCACCCCCACCCCCCAACATTTCTCTTATAAAAACTACTGTTGGGCAATTCACTCTCCTTGCTATTGCTCACAAATAATTGATTTAAAAAAATGCTTCTTTGCCAGAATATTAAACTCCACAGGGGCAGAGACAGTACTCGTCATTCTGTCTCTAGGACACAGCATGGTGTGAAAAATGTGCTCAAAGGTGGAAACTGAGGAAGGTTTTAGAATGAAGGAATGGTGGAGCTAGGGGGCTACTTGGAGCTCATCTAGTGCTCCCTCTCACTACAGATGAGAAGAATGAAGACTAGAAAAGATAAGGGCAACTGAGAGTTTTTGGCACCATGCTGTGTACTATTCCAGGCACGCATTACTTTGATACCATTTCATCCTTTTAATATGCTTTATGGTTAAAATTTTTATCCTCATTACAGATCAGGAGACCAGGCCTCCTAGAGGGTAAGTAACTTGCCCAAAGTCATGCAACTGGCCAATGACAGAGCTGGGATTTGAACTCAGACCTGTCTCCTGAGAAAATGTTTTGGGAAAAGTAGCTATCCAGGCCCAAGATTGCAGAACTTATTAGAGGCAGAGCCAGCATTAAATTTGATTGACATCACTTGACTCCAACCAAGTTTGGGTCACTGTTTGACTGTAAATAAAATAACTCTTTGGGATGCCATTGTTGTCTCCATTATACTAGTTCATTTCAAACACTGGTCTGGCCAGTAACAATATCTCAGTACAATAGCTACCAAAAGAGACCTTATCCCACGGCCCCTTTCTTCTGCTGTCATGGGAATGAGCTCACATTTCTGACCACCCTAGGTTTTCCTTCTCTTTAGGGGTTTTTCCCGATGACTTATTTGTCTTCACTCATTTTTGAGCCTTTTCTGCTCTGAGTTGGCAGCTGTTCTGGAAGAATGACTTTGCTCTTGCAGGGCTTCTGCAAAATCCTTGGCATAAGTTGAGAATGATTCCCCCCCCCCAAAAAAAGATGATCATTTTTGTGTTTTCTTCTTCTTTGTGTTCCATATAATTTTGGCCTGGCTGCTTGAGAGATTAGCAATCTGATGATGCTGCCACCCACCTTACTGTCACTGTTCCCCACTGCCCAAGGCCTTAACAGGACATGCTTCTTGTATGGGCTCACTCTGCTCCCCAGGTTTATTCCCCTATGCTTTCTGCCATGTATCCCTTGCTTCATCCATAAGAATTTCCTGAATTTTCTATGCCCTCCCATGTCTATATGCCCAGCATTCCTTCTTCTCTGATGGGTAAATTCCAGCTCAGTTTTCAAAATCTAGCTCGAGTTTGTCACTTTTCTAGTGCCTCTCTCAACTCCTGTAGGGCAGTGCTAGTGACCTCTGGGCTCTCTGTAGAGTACTTTGCACAAATTTCTCTGATAAGGGAAGCAGCAGGGTAGTAGGCGTAGGAGCATCTATTTTGCATTCAAATCCTGGCGCTGCTTCTTTTTAGTTATATGACCTTGAGGAAGTTACTTAACTTCTTAAACCTCGGTTTTTAAATTATTATTTAGAAAATAGGGGTAATAATAATAATGCTGCCTCATGAGGTCATTGTGAGGATTATGTTGATGATCTGTGTAAGATGCTCAGTACAGTGCCCGGGGACACAGTTGGTGTTTAATGACTTACACTCTCATTGTGATGTAGTTTTTCTTTTTTTTAAAATGCCTGTGTCTCTTAGTAGATTATAAGCTTCTAGAGGTCAGGCATTTGAGTCTTTTCCTTCCATGGGTCTTCCTCTGGTACATGATAGGAAGAACAGCTACATAGGTGAGTGGTCAGTGCAATTGACAAGGGCTGTGTTCTCAGAAAGGTCCTGTGCTTGGGGTTATCTGCTCTATGTTGCTGTCTTGAAATTCTTAATAATTTTATCTTTACATTTGTATTTGTCTGGGTTAGTGTAAGTGAAGTCCAATGGGACAGTGAGGTGTGTGTCAGGGGGCTCAGTGCCTGGGCTCACACTGTCTTCCTGCTTCTCCAGGATGGGCTCCGGACTGCCTGCTCCGTGCCCCTTGGTGCTCTGGCCCTGCCTATCCTCTACTTCCATGCTTGTCCTAATACTGCTGCTGCCTTCTGCTTGAGGTACTAACCAGGTCACATTCTACTGTCACTTTGAGCCCTCAGCAGGTCCTGGGCATGGGTAAAGAAGGTTTAGAGTTGAATGTGTGCCTCATGTTGTCTTAGACGGGGCAAGGAAGTGGCTGTACCTTTCCCAGGCTGGAAGCTCCATGGTGCATTGGGTGTACGACTCCGTAGGGGCCTCTCATTCACTACTGGATTCAGGTGCCAGTGCCTCTGGTGCAAAGGTTGCAGTCTCTTGATGGGGATGCCTGTCTGTTGTGGACTGGGGTGGCTAGCTCATGGGCAATGGAGATCGACTTCACTGTCCTGGGTGAGGCCTCAAATTTTCGTTTTGCAGTGGTTCTGCAAATTACATAGCCAGCTCTACTTGTAGGTGCTCAACAACAACAACAACAAATGCTCATTGAAGAAATGCAAGGTGAAGAGGCCAGAGAACGTAGAGTGAAGATAGAAGAGGACTGGGTTCTTTTTCAAAAATCACCAGCCTAGAAAGGCAGATGGCAAGTTAGTAGACTGCTGGAGAGCTGGAAAAGAATGTGCTGTTTTACAGTCCAATCTAGAATGACATGTGCTTTTCCATGTTCAAATACATAATCACTTTCCTCTTCTTAATTCAGTTTTACTCACTTCTTCCTTCCACTCACATTATCCCAAGACCCCCAAAATATCTTCTTTTATTTCCTTTGCCAGGATGAAACAAGGATCTACATTTGGAAGATGGGCAATATAGTGATAAAATCTCATTAGAAAGAATTCCTTATCGTGAATATAATAACTGTGTTCAGACATGTTAAGTGCTTTCTCTTTAGCAGGCACTGTTCATAATGGAAAAGCAACGGGTGATAAATTCTCAGCAGCTTTCAACACAGTCTTTACAGAGAACTTCCCACGGGTGAGGGGAGAGAGGGACTCCGGCTGAGTGCTTTCCAGAGCTTATACTCTGCTTGCAGCAGCTATCTCTCAGTTGTCCTCCATCTCCAAACCCCCACAAACATCCCAGTCCTTAATTATTGTGCCAGGAAAGTTCACTTCAGCTGTTGTAATTTTTTGTATGTTATATGTTATATGACTTTATAAAAGAGGACTGAGGTAAACTAGGCCAAATCATATCATCAAATATTTATTAAGACCCAATGGAGTGAAAAAACTCTTCATTTGCTAATTCAGTTCTGGAAACACACACAGACACAACACAGAGACACATACACACACACACACACAGGCACACACATAGATGAGGCATCAATTTGGTATCATCTTCAGTGTATGCCGACTAGGCATATGATTTATAGCAAAACATTAATTAAAATGAAATCATTGAAAAATATCAGGGAGCACAGTGGAATTCTTCATAACAGGATGTGATCTATAGCAGACAATTAGAAGCATACATCAAGTCATCCAATTTGCCTGTTTGGGAAAGGCAGGGGACAAAAGGCAAACATTAGGAAGAAATAGACCTCAACAGAGGTTGTTTTGCAAGATCCACCATGAAGTTTCACATCCAGCATTCCTCTTTCTCCACAATACTGAATAAGCCTGCAGCTTCACCTTAAAGATTTTCCAACTTGTAATTTTTCAACCTTCTTCCCCGGGTCTCTGCTAGCCTGAGCCACTGGCTTTCATTTTGTCTTCCATTCCCTTTCCTTTCTTTCCCCTCCCCTATTTCTCACATTTATCTTTTGCCCCCTTCTTCTTTTAAAGCTAGGGACAATGTTTGAAATGCTAGATGTGCCATGTACCTCCAGGCCCAGCAGCATTTCATGTGCTGCATGTTTTTACATTAATTTATCAAAACACAAACATAGCAAAACCGCAATGCTAATATGAAGTATATACTCTGTCATTTAAAAAAAAAAAAAAAAAAGCACGCAGTGAAAATACACAAAACAAACCCAGCCAGCATTCAAACTGCTTTGAAAATAAAGTGGGATTTGTTTGCAAGGATTTAAATTGGTAAATTATTTGAATTTCTCCACCCCTGGGTGAATGATTTAGATGGCCTTGACCCCAGCCTGACTGCAGGGATTAATGTGGGATAATGATTGCTGAGGCTATCATTGCAGCCGGCATCATTAATTATCCTTATTGATTGCAGCTTTCAAAGATAAAGCATTATGCTGACTGGAAAATACCCTCTTCCTGCAAGGTCAAGGCTAAAATAGGGAAGCTAAATAATTGCATTAACAAACAAAGAAATAAAAATAACCTCTCAGAACATTGTGTAATTAAGATCCAATTACAACGTTTGTTCTTGTTTACAAAATGACAGAGTTCTTCTTGTCAAGTCATTTTCCCGAAAATTGCTTCAGTACATGATAATTGCATTATAGCAGGTAACCAGAAGGGAGCATTAAAGGAGGGATCAGTTTCCTTGGATAGCTGCCACTGCTCTTGCTGTCTGACTCACCTACGAAAGTGTGAGAGCCCTGAGGGACTCGTCTAAAAATACTAATGATATGTTAAATGAAGGGGGTTAGATGGAGGAAGTAATAATTGGGCCTCAAATCCTATTATATTTCTTTTGGATAGTGTAATGGAGCTTATAGTTATCCCAGGGATGTTATCGCCGACATCTTTCTTTATGCCCTTCTCTGGCCACATCATTCTCATTGCTGTTAGAATCTTGGCTCCAAAGCCCTATGCGATTGTAAATATCTCTGGTGAGAGAGATCAGTATTACAGCTTCTCTGCTATTGATCAGATTTTGGATTTTTTTTTTTTTTCTGTTTTAAAACAAGAGGCTTTTAAGGGTAAAACCCAAAGCTATGCATGGTTTGCTGTACAAAAATATTTTTAACAAATTGCTTATGTTTTTCTTCCACTAAAGGTCTTCTGCTATGTGCCCTGAAGCAGCACCTATTAAGGTTTGGTTAGAGAAAGGATGGCCTTGGGCACCTGGGAGCTTCTGCAGGAGTGGTGAGTCTACTTTTTAGTGGTGAGGCTTATGACCTATGCCAGGCATATGGTCTTTCAGGAACTTAGTTCCTTCATCTGAGAAAGTGGGGATCATTAATACGATCCTGCCTAAGTCAAAATGAGTTGAAAACTGAGGAGATAATAATTAACAACAACAAAAACCTTCTATAGAAGTGATTTCTTATATAGTAGGAGTACTTGAATAGAAGATGTTGTCAAAATAAAGGGTAATGCTTTATACTCCCCTTACTTTGTTAAAGGGAGGCAAGGGAGAGAGTGAGAGAGAGCACACCACCATTCATGACTTTCTTACAATGGGTTAGGCACAGTACTGAACATTGTAATTATTTCATTTAGTCCTCAGAACCACTCTGTGATAGATACTATGATTATTCTCATTTTATAAACAGATGGGAGAAACTGAAGCTCAGAGAGGTTAAGTAATTTTTCTGCTGACACACAAGTGAGAAGTGATGGAGTAAAGATTCAAACATGGGTCACAGCTAACTATGAACTCTGCTTCTTTTTGATCCATATAGTTCTAGGAAAGACTTTAATTCCAGGCTTTCATCTCTGCTGCTTGAACCTAGTCTCCTTTCTCAGTTTCATCTACTAGCCTCATGCATTCTACATTTCTTACTATAGAAATGAAAGATGAGGCCGGGCGCGGTGGCTCAAGCCTGTAATCCCAGCACTTTGGGAGGCCAAGACGGGCGGATCACGAGGTCAGGAGATCGAGACCATCCTGGCTAACACGGTGAAACCCCGTCTCTACTAAAAAAAAATATACAAAAAAATTAGCCGGGCGAGATGGCGGGCGCCTGTAGTCCCAGCTACTCGGGAGGCTGAGGCGAGAGAATGGCGTAAACACGGGGGGCGGAGCTTGCAGTGAGCTGAGATCCGGCCACTGCACTCCAGCCTGGGCGACAGAGCGAGACTCCGTCTCAAAAAAAAAAAAAAGAAAAAAAAAAAAGAAATGAAAGATGAGTATCTTCTTGTAAAAATTCTGCCTGGTGCAGTGGCTCACACCTGTAATCCTAGCACTTTGGGAGGCTGAGGCGGGTGGATCACTTGAGGTCAGGGGTTCAAGACCAGCCTGGCCAACATGGCAAAACCCCATCTCTACTAAAAATATAAGAATTAGCTGGGCATGGTGGTGCTCACCTGTAATCCCATCTACTTGGGAGGCTGAGGCATGAGAATCACTTGAACCCAGGAGGCGGAGGTTGCAATGAGCCAAGATCATGCCACTGCACTCCATCCTGGGTGACAGAGCGGACTTTGTCTCAAAAATAAATAAAATAAAATAAAATAATTTTAAAAATAAATAAAATAAAAAATAAAAAAATTCACAAAATTCCTGAGTTCATAGAATAGAATGGGGAAGGCCTTTAGGTCTTTAGAAGTAGCAACTGTTAAGAGTCTGGTGTGCCTTTTTTACGGCCTTCTTTTTGTATACACAGATACAAACACATTATTTTTTATTTTACATATAATGGGATTATAAGTTTTATTCTGCAACTTGTCTCATTTCCTTAAGAGTATACCTAAGAGAGATTTCCAAGCAGTATATAGAGATCTGTCTGTTTATAGACTTTCAGTATCGGAATGTATAATAACTTATTTAAACTGACTCTTATTTTGGGGCATTTAGGTTGTTTCCAATTGTATAATTACAGTCAATGCTATAATGAACATCTGTGTAGATCTATCTTTATGAACACGTGAATATTTTTCTAGGTTGTATTACTAGAAGTCAAATTTCTGGGGCAAAAGATGTACATGTAAATTTTGATAGATAATAAAAATTTGCCTCTCCAAAAGATGGTACCAATCTATGTTACCATAGAATGTGCATATTGTAAAATGTGCATTTTTTTCTATATTCACAGACATAGGATATTATTAGTCTTCTAATTTTTCAGTCAGTTTTTTGGATGAGAAATTATATACTTTTGCTAATAAGTTGCATTTTTATAGTGAGGTAAAATATTTTTATATGTTTATTGGTCATTTGTCAATCTATCTTCTTACATAGTAACCATTAAAATACTTTGCTCATTTTTCCATTGAGTTACTTAATAGGCATTTGTCTTTTTCGTTTTGTTTTGTTATTGAAACATCCTAGCATCCTGGCCCTGTTAATTTGCTACTCTTGCCTAAGTCACTGAAGCTTGAGGAAATGATGCAAAGTCACAGGGATAGTTGATTAATATTCTGTAGCAGCTCTGATAGTGCCATAGGCTGTGTCCTTACTAGACTGTTTCTGGCTGTCTAATCTCCCTTTGTTCTTGCTCAAGTTCCAAGCTTTCCATTGATGTGGTGAGCTACCTGATGGCCTTCTAAAAATTATTTTTGCTTATGTTAGCCAGAGATCATTTCTATTGATTGCTATGAAAACTCCAAAAGTTACAGTAATTAACAAGAGAGTAGATCATAGCCAAAAGACCCTCAAGGAACTGAGGAAGAGCTGGAATTGGTTACATAGCCTGAAGGGAGATGAAGGCAATGGGAATCCTACTGGTATTCAAAGATTTGAATTTGGCAGATCCTGGCAAGAGATGGTGAAACAATTATTATGATGTAAAATTATGTGAATTATTGCTTGTGGTGATCTAGAATGAAGTGTCTATTGAGGATAAGACTGTGGATAACAATTTTGTTATTGTCACAAGGTAGTATGAGGAGACATGAGAAATTCAAGGCTGTGAGTAGGATAGGTGCTCCAGGGTCCTGGGCATCTTAAAGAAAATAAAAAATCTCTTAAGTTTTGACTCAAGGCATTGGGCTGAAACTAGATTTTCTTGACAGTTTCCAATACTTTCATGAAGACTTTCCAAGACTGAAGACTTTTAGATGAAGCTAAAAATGTCTTTTATTTCTTGAAACCCAAGGACTAATGTTACTCAATATCAAATAAAGATTTAATCCTTTGAGCTGCCAAACTTGTGCCACCAGTGAATTCATAGCTTCATTGGATCCTTTACGTGAAAGTAATTATTCAATAAAAGAATGAAAGAGAACTGGAATAAAGATATACAAGAGATTTCAGATGACTGGATTATGCTGAGCCCGAATTCCATGTAAAGTTCCCTTGCTCTCCAGATTGAGCAGCTTCTCCTCCATGGTCAGATGAGGTTATTATCACATTTACACCTGAGAAAGGTACCTTGTGAAAGAATGCAGGTAGTCATCATTCCCTTCTCCATACATTGTCTCTAGTCACATAATTAGGTAATGGGTTAGATGCCAGAGTATGGCTTGGGGCTGATTTTAAAAGTGAACATGCGAGTAGAAGAACTTACATACCAAAAATAAATGAATTAATTAAAAATTCTTGTTGCTGTATCATATTCCATTGTGTGAATATGAAACAATTTATTTATTCATTTTACTGTTGATGGACTTTTGGATTATTTCCAGTTTTGAGATAATATGATAAATGCTTTACTTATATGTAGTTTATGGTGAATTGCATTTTTGTTGGGAATACACCAGGGACAGTATGTATGTTTGATTTTAGTAGGTAACAGTTTGTCAAAGAGATTGTAGTAATTTACATTTTCACCAGGAATGTTCAAGAGTTTCACTTGCTCCATATCCTTCTTTACCAATACATAAAACTGTTAGTCTTTTTCATTTCAGACATTCTGGTGGGTGTTCTTACTGAGGTTACCTTACCCTGATGACTAATGAGATTGAATACTCTTATATGTTTATTGATTATTTGAATATTTACTCATGTGAAATGTCTCACATGAGGCATATGATCTAAATTTCTTAACCATTTTTTTCTGTTTGATTACCTGCTTTAAAAAATTGATCTGTGGGGATTATTTACATAGTCTTTTACTTTGTGGCTTGCCTCTTGCCTAATGGTGTCTTTTGATGAATGTTATCTTTTAATTTTCTGTCTATGGCATCTTTCTTTGTATAGAAATTTAAATTTTTGAGGTACTCAAAACTGATTTTTTTTTGTGGTTTGTAAATTTTGTATATTGCTTAGAATGGCCTTTTTCTGCCTCAAGATTTAAAACCTCAGCTTAGAATGGCCTTTTTCTGCCTCAAGATTTAAAACCTCATTTTTCATACTTTTAATTCTTTTTTTTTTTTTTTTTTTTTTTGAGATAGAGTCTCACTCTGTCGCCCAGGCTTGGAGTGCAGTGGTGTAATCTCAGCTTACTGTAAGCTGTCAGCTCTGCCTCCCAGGTTCACACCATTCTCCTGCCTCAGCCTTCGAAGTAGCTGGGACTACAGGCGCCCACCACCACGCCTGGCTAATTTTTTGTATTTTTAGTAGAGACAGGGTTTCACCGTGTTAGCCAGGATGGTCTTGATCTCCTGACCTCATGATCCACCCGAAAGTGCTGGGATTACAGGCGTGAGCCACCGTGCCTGGCCTTTTAATTCCTGTATTAGATTTATCAAAAATATGAAATTGTTTGGTGCTACAAAAGATATCAAAAAATATATATTTCAGAGAATCAACTATAAGTTATTACTATTAGCAAGAAAGATAATTAGGGTGACCAGACACAAGATCAACATATAGAAATAATTACACGGCAGTTAAATATACTTAGAAAATTTAAATATACTTAGAATATTTAGTGAAGATAGGATACCTTTATCAATAGAAAGTAGAAGATAGGATAACTTTATCAATAGAAAGTAGTAACTATTACGTAGTATATACCTTGATCTCCACACTCTCTTTTGCATTTGTAATGCTCTCTTTATAATAAAACACATTCTTATGAACACATAGATATGTTTTAAAACTCCTTATTCTATTCCATTGAATTATTTGTCTATTTCTGTATCAATATAATACTATTTTAGTTATGATAACCTCTAAATATATTTTGATATCTAGTAAAGCAAGTGCTATCACATTGTTCATTTTCAAACATTCTTGCCATTTTCTCTTTTACATAAATTTAGAATCAGCTTGTCAAGTTTCATAAAATTTTACTGTTAGGATTTTTATTGGGATTGCATTAAGTGTATAGATTTATTTGGGGAAAGGATTTATACTTTTATGATACTGGGTCATTTTATTTAGAAACTAGGTATACTTCTTCAATTAATAAAATATTCTCTTATGTTTCTTCATAAAGTTTTAAAATTTTCTGCATATAGTTCTTATTCATTGCGTGAACATTTTATGCCCGAGTATTTTATGGCATACAACTGCTTTCTATTGATAAAGGTATCCTATCTTCACTAAATTTTCTGAGGATATTTAACTGCCATGTAATTATTTCTATATGTTGATCTTATGTCTGGTCACCTTAATTACCTTTCTTGCTAATAATAATAACTTATAGTTGATTCTCTGAAATATATATTGTTTATCTTTTGTAGCACCAACCAATTTCATGTTTTTGATAAGTCTAATACATGAACAATTGATTAAAATATTTTGAAAGAAAAATGGATCTTAATTAAGAGTAACAGTTGCTCCCCTAACTGCTGGTTTGTCAAAGATGAGTGCTACATTTGTGGTAGATAGATGCTGCATATGTCTGGAATTCTTGATTGGATGTGGAGCACCCCCACATGTTACTAATCATCTGCAACCCGCATTTGAGAACTACTAAATAAGAAGAGGCACAATTTGTATCAGTTTGCAATTACTATTTGCTCTGGAAAATATTTTGTTTTGACATTATTTATTGCAGCTCTTCCTTTCCTGAATTAGTGCAGATTATTGTAGTTACCTGTGTTCCCTATAGATTCCCAAATCCTATTTATTCATTCAGCCAGGCTGTATGAGGCTTGTGTTGTACATCAGGCCCAGAGGATCTGTAGTGAAACAACACTCAGTCCCTTTCTTCAAAAAGCTTATGGTTTATTAGGAAGTTCCACAAATACATGAATGATTATAGCCTAGATTCCCTGTGTGTGAACCATGATTAAAAGCATGATGATATGGTTTGGCTGTGTGTCCCCACTCAATCTCATGTCAAATAGTAATTTCTAATGTCGGGAGGAGGACCTGCTGGGGGGTGATTGGATCATGGGGGTGGATTTCATCCTTGCTGTTATCATGATAGTGAGTGACTTCTCATGAGATCTGGTTGTTTAGAAGTGTGTAGCACTTCCCACTTTGCTCTCCCTCTTTTCCTAATTCTCTAGCCATGAAAAGACATGCCTTGCTTCCCCTTTGACTTCCACTGTGATAGCAAGTTTCCTGAGGCCTCCCCAGCCATGCAGAACTGCGAGTCGATTAAAATTCTTTTCTTCTAAATTACCCAGTCTCAGGTAGTTCTTTACAGCAGCGTGAGAACAGACTAATAATACATGATTACACTGGTAATGGGAATTCAACTCAGGTTGAATTCAGTATTATATCTTGAATTTTAGATATAATACTATATTGAGGGTTTGGAATAGATCCAGAAAATGTTTAATATCCTTCATCACTTCAGACTTGTGAATGTTGGTTGGATCACAGAATTTTAAATCTGAAAAGGATCACCTACTTTATTCTAAAGATGAGGAAAGAGAGGCCCACAGAGGCCATCTGCTTTGGCCAAATGAGTAATCTGTGTAAATGCCATGATGTGAAATTAAATCTCTCGAGACCCTTCATCTAGGCCATTTTTCCTGAGACCACATATAATTTACTCTACCTTGAATGATATTCAAAACAGTGCTATATTTTATTCTGATCAGTAATTCATTTGGCCTCAGTTTTAAGATATTATAAAATGTTGTTGCTGGGTTTTCAGGATTTCTAAAATTAAGCTTAATTTTAAGTTATTGTATAAAAAGGTATTATTATTATTGTTTATTTTATTTATTTATTTATTTATTTTTTATGAAGTCTCATTCTTGTCCCCCAGAGTGCAATGGCGCCATCTCAGTTCACTGCAACCTCCACCTCCTGGCTTCAAGCAATTCTTCTGCCTCAGTCTCCCAAGTGCTGAGATTACAGGTGCCTGCCACCACGCCCAGCTAATTTTTGTATTTTTAGTAGAGATAGGGTTTCACCATGTTGGCCAGGCTGGTCTCGAACTCCTGACCTCAGGTGATCCATCCACCTCCTCCCAAAGTGCTGGGATTACAGGCGTGAGCCACTGCACCTGGCCTATTTATTTTTTGTTTTAGACGGAGTCTCGCTCTGTCGTCCAGGCTGGAGTGCAGGGGGGCGATCTCAGCTCACTGCAATTTCTGCCTCCTGGGTTTAAGCGATTCTCCTGCCTCGGCCTCCCGAGTAGCTTGGATTACAGGGATCCCCTGTAATCCCAGCTAATTTTTGTATTTTTAGTAGAGAGGGGGTTTCACCATGTTGGCCAGGCTGATCTTGAACTCCTGACCTCAAGTCATCCACCTGCCCCAGCCTCCCAATATTTTTATTTTTTATAGAGGGGAGTTTTGCTCTGTTACCTAGACTGGAGCACAGCGATATGATCATAGCTCACTGCAGCCTTGGAGCCTACCACTTCAGTCTCCAGAGTAGCTGGAACTACAGGTATGTACCATCACCACTGGCTAATGTTTTCATTTTTTCTATAGAGATGTGAGGGGTGTCTCGCTATATTGCCCAGGCCAGTCTTGAACTCCTGGTCTCAGGCAATCCTCCCACTTTGGCCTCCCAAAGTGTAAAAATTTATGTTATTTTATATACAGATCTATTTTTCCTAGGCAGGAGGATATTAGGAAATAAAATTTAAAGTGAAAAGCTTAACTTTTGGTGGCTAGCCATGCATAGTGTATACTCCAAACAAATGCAGTTGAGTGATGTGGATCATGTGAGGGTTACAATCATTGGCTTTGGATCTCACTAATGCTGGGCTTTCAGCCTAACTATTCCACAGATTCTGTGTATTTGAGCAAGTTCTATACCTTCTATGAGCCTTTGTCATTCTTCATTGGTAAAATGGGATAATACCTACATTACAGTGTTATTTTGAAGATCAAATCAGTTAATATATATAAAAAGCTTAGCACAGAACCTGGAATACATTCCCTGTTATTGATAGATATTAAATTGTTGTGAACCTGGAATACATTCCCTGTTATTGATAGATATTAAATTGTTAGACATGGACGACTGCCACTGACTTATATAGTCCCATTTTATCACATAAATTCCCTCCATCTTTAGATGCTTCTGCATGCCTATACTTCTCAGATGTAGTGAAATCACCTTTTAGTAATTAACATTTCACATTATGGTGTGGTTGAAGTAGTTTTCTTTCTCATCAGTTTATTACATCATGGTATTAAAATAAGATGTTAAAGGTATATATAAGGCAAGCACTAAAGCATCTTAGCATACTTAAAAGGCTTGAAACTAGTAACCCTTTAATTTTAAAGATAATGCCTATTTTTGTGCTGTCAGTAGTCTCACTACCCAACAAAGCAGTTATTGAAACATCTCAGGAATACATGGACCCTGTCTTTAAGAAATTTAAAGTGTAGTTATGAACATAAGACATAACAGTGTGAGAAGAACAACAAATTCAGAATACTATGAAAAGTATGGGGAGGTAAATTATTATAATAGATAAAATAGGACTAATATATAGTTTATATATAGTAATATATAGTCTATATAATTTATATAGAATATAAAGGAGGGGAGAATATTTTACCTGGGAAAGCCTGATCTGGGAAAGCCTCATGGATGAGGATGGATGGATCTTATTGAATACGGAAGATTTAGGGGCAGAATGGAGGGAAGGCAGAAGGTGGGGGAGGGACAAATTATGTTCAGGGAACAATTAGTTGATCAGTTAACCCTAAAGAGAGAATTCATAAACCTTTAGATTACAATCAGGTTATACAGAGTGTTTAACCACATTAAGTATGCCAGGTTAAGACATTTAAACTTTGTTCTGTTGGCAGCAGGGAACCATGACCTTCTCAAGTAGGGGAGTTAAATCATCAACAAGCATTTCAGAAAGATTAATCTATTGGCTAGTATAGCCTGGAATCAGAAGGGAAACTAGAGACAAACAGATCATTTGTAGGCACAATTAAGAGGTGGTGAAGGGCTTAGTGGTGGAGATGAAAAGGATGGGGAGAATGCAAGATGCATTATTACACCAAATTGCCAACAAATGGTTACTGGTTAGACATGTGATAAAGTAGCTTCAAGCTCAGTAAGACTCATAGAAATGGGGAATTCATCAGTAGGGGATAAGTTTTGTACAAATTTTCATCAAGTAAAGTTTGGCAAAATATTCAAGTGGGATTGTGCCATAAATATTCAAGACTGACATTAAAACATAGATTTGAACATTATCAGTAAGATGTTAAGAAGACAGTGGTGGACAGGAGAGATGATTAGTGAGATTAAGTTTTTTAAGTTTGGGAGTGGAAGGAAGGAATGATGCATGAAGATGGCTGGAGGAGGCTACTACGCCAAGTGTTTCTCTTCTTTTTCTTTTTTTCCAAAGGATGGGGAAGGCATGTGAAGTTTAAAGTTAGAGGTGAGGGTGCGGGGTGCAGTGGCTCACGCTTGTAATCCCAGCACTTTGGGAGGCTGAGGCAGGTGGGTCACCTGAGGTCAGGAGGTTGAGACCAGCCTGACCAACAAGGTGAAACCTTGTCTCTACTAAATACAAAAAAATTAGCTGGGTGTGGTAGCCGGTGCCTGTAATCCCAGCTACTTGGGAGGCTGAGGCAGGAGAATCGCTTGAACCTGGGAGGCAGAGTTTGCAGTGAGCCAAGATCACGCTATTGCACTCCACCCTGGGCAACAAGAGCAAAACTCCATCTCAAAATAAATAAATTAAATAAATAAATAATAAATAAATAAATGATAAAAAGTTAGAGGTGATGGGAAGGAATAAAAGGTATTTAAGAGGGAAGAGTTGGGGAGAGGGGCCTTAAAGGGAAATATGAAATCAACAGGCAGATTGAGATGAGACTCGTGGTATGATGACTATTTTCCTTGCAATATCCTAGGTAACTTCCTATCACGTTTTGCATGACATTTATAAGACACCTTGCTCAGGATAGTTAAACCTGGATGAAGTAAGAAGAATTTGTGTGTATTTTCTAACTTTTCCTTGGATAAGACTGTCTACATTGAATGGAGCTGCAAAATAATGTTGCTGCCTCATTTTGCAAAATCAATAAAACTCCAGATGTGGATTCTCTGTAGCCTAGTGGTTGTAGGTGAGATAGTTTGCTTCTTAAATTATGCTGGGAAAATAAGGAAAAATGCAAGCATTTCCTGACCTAAAATAAGGAAAATGAATCTGTCAACTGCCGAATATTGTTAGAGTGCTAGGGTTTGGATTTGCACTGTTTGATGTCACAATTAATTTATCATTGTCAATGTATGACTTCCTGTTTTTGACCCCACACCAAAAAGGCATAAAGGAGTTTGGGAAGGAAAGCTTCTTGGAAATCAAGTGGCTCGTCCAAAACAGCATGTTAATGATTTAAGTAAAAATGAATCAGAAACATGAGGATTTAATTTCCCTTAAAATTCACATGGGTTTGAAATTTAAAGGAAAATAGTACTTGGCACAATGTGTTTAGGGTTTGGTTAAACTCAAAACATTTGAAAAACCCTTTGGAATACTGGTGACTTCAAAATACATATGGGCTTGCCCATCCATGGGGCATGGTTACGAAACCCTCATGCTTCGTGGCACTGTTCAAACATTCTATCAACATGTTTTGGTTTTCAAAGGCTTAATTAGGATAAAAATAGCAAATTTTATTAATTGCCTACTGTGTGCAATCAATAAAGCAGAAAGCCAAAGTTTTCCCCCTTTTCACAGCTAGGAAGTCTTTACTGGAATGTGGTCAAGGGAAATCCTCACACAGACAGTCAGAATGGGCCTCTAGCACAATCCTTTGAAAATGAGAATTCTGTTACATTAACCATTCATACTCATATGCCCTGCTATTGCAGAACTCCATTAAATTTCAGGAGCATGAAAAAGAGAAAAGTTATGCTATGGAGTACTGAGTTGGTAATCAAACATTGCCTTGGATTTTAAACAGTTACTTTAAAAGGTCATTTTGGTGCATGCTGAAAAGGTAATACATACTTAAAATGTTACATTTGGAACATTAATTAAAATATGTAAAGAAGACCATGAAAATGAGGAAAACCAGTGGTTGGCAAAGTAATCTCTTTGCAGTTGCAACCCCCATTCACCCACATGGCAAACCCAGTTGTTAGCAACTCAGTGACAAGGGTATTTGTAATAAACCCACAGAGGTTCTGCCTGATATGTGCTCATATTATTTATAGCCAATTATATTAGTCCCAAAGCTGAGTGACACCTAGGGAGATAATTGAATTTCTTAGATTTCTCCCTTTACACTCTCTGCCATAATCAGAAAAACACAATTTTGAATTCTCCTGTCTCTTAGGGTAAGACCACTCAGTTCGTGTAATTGGATAAGTCCCCAGGGAAAGCTCGCTTCTCCACTGTCTTTTATAAAACCTTTATGGAAAGCTGGCCTCAATTTTTTAGGTGACTTTTTCAAGAGACAAAAAGGATGAGACTTAAAATAATCTCTTCTCATTGTTACCCAAGGAATTTTATGAACCTTAATCATACAAAAAGAACTGCTTAAGGAAGTTACCTCATAAGGTCTAGGCTACATGAAAGAAATAATCTTTAGAAAAGGACAGCATTTGTTGTTTGAATAAACAGTAAAATACAACTCTTTAAGAAATCCTTCCTGCCCCTACCTCTTAAGAGAAAATTTTAGATGATTGTGGCTGGTAATCAAATCTTGGGAGACGCTGTCATATATAGTGCCCTAGGTAATTGTGATCAACTTAGATAACCAGTCCACAAATTATAAAAAGATGACATGTTGACATATGAGAGATACCAGGAAATATCTATCTACATTCATAAAGTTTGTATACTTTTTCTAATCTCCTTTCATATTTATGCTCCTTGATGATCATCTGACATTCTTGGCAAACTTAGGAGGAAATCAACTGTAGATATATTATCCACCACTTTAATTCAGCAAATTTGAGATCCTGAGATTTGAGAATATTGGAGGAAGCAATGCAGCATGTCTTTCATTAAAGGAGGCAGAGAGGTTAATGGGGACTTCTGCATTACTCAGAGCTGGGTTTCTTATGACCCTGTAGCTACAGCTGTATTATTCTCATCTGCTCTGCTGACAAGACATTAAAATATCCCCTTGTCACAAACGGGAATACACAGAAGGTAAGATCTTCCTTGGTCTTGCTCAAATCAGTATGGATTTTTAGCCTTGCTCATTTTGCTGCTGCTGCTACTGTTGTTGCGGAATTGCTAAGGGAGGTACCAGTGGTCTTTTCTTTAAGGATGACCAAAGAAATGGCCAACAAAAGCATTATAGGCAATGTGCCTACATAACAGTTATGAAACACATTTCATTTCTTATATTAATTATATAATGGGGCTAGGTATTCATGGCATCAATTACTGTTCATAAAAGGCTCTTTTAAAAGATGGGAATAAATAGAAGATTTTTTTTGGAGGAGGGGAGTATGAATTAAAGCCTCCTTTCTCCCTCCTCTCTTATTTCCACATAAATTAATCCTACAATTTAATAAACTAACAGGTGGTTCCACTTCAGGCTGAGCAGATGTTAGACTGAATGAATGGAGTCCCCACTTGTGTTCAATCTATCCCTGAGCTCTTTCTTTCTTTATCTCTTCCTGTTCCCTTTTCTTTTCCCATATTTCTGCCAGATTTATGAGCAGCTACAGTATGAACTGTTTTGTTTCAGCAATATGAATATTAATGAGTGACAAATGCTTATTTTAGATGTATTAGTGACGTTCATAATTCTGAATGTGTAGACATTTTTTCACCAAATAATGAGGTACCAGATTGCCATACCAGGAAAGCTCCTTCTCTTGGTGCCTATAAGTAGATAATTTCTAGTACTTTTCAGAGGGGACTCTAATAAATTGGAAGCTTATTCCAGAAGAAGTTAAGAGAAAATACAACATTAGACTCACCACTCAGAAAATGCCTATGTTGCTCAGATGTATTACTTCAGTAACATCTTTGACTCCCTTCTTGTCCCTGCCCAGTTTAAAAGGAAGAGCTTTCTATGTCTTCTTCTCTTCAGATCTAACCTAGAAATGATTTCTTGTTCTTAGTTTCACAGAGACTTTGTAAATAATGGAATATAAGAAGTAAATCAAGAGAGAATTGTAATGTCCCCCAACACAAAGAAAACATAAATATTTGGGGTAATGGATATCCCAATTACTCTGATTTGATCATTATGCATTGTATATATGTATTAAAATATCACATATACTCCCAAAATATGTACAACCATGATATAGCAATAAAATTTTTTTAAAGGCTAGAAGACAGTTGTTGCTTCCAGTAAATCTTCTTATAATTCTTCACCCAGGGACTGGCCTTTTGACAATATTTAAAATAGCAATATTTAGGTGAAAATGATTTTTCATTTATTATACTAAAATTATATATTTTATGCTTTTGACATAAAGTCAGATTGTACCTAGTAAAGACTTATTTTCTGAGTCATACTTCTGACTCCTGACTAAAAATATACCTGGAAGCTCATGGAATGTTCCTGGCTCTTCCAAAGCATTAGTAAAAGTCACTTTCTCTGCTTGGAACTCTCCAGACATAGCGGCGACATGGCTGATGAGAGGAAAAAGTCACCCTCAGCAACCAATCATCAAGATGGAGACAAGACTGAAAATATCCATCCCATTCCTGGCTTTGCCCCTTCCATTCTTTTCCTAAAGCTTATCTTCCAATAAGAAAGGAAGATAAGGAAGAAAGAAGAGAATATATGATTTCTCTTAGTATTGGGATAGTTTCATCTTTGATTTTAGAAAAGCAGTAAAGAATACATTCGATTTCTATCACCGATTATAAGCGAGCCCTCTGGAAAGTTAGGACATTATCTACATACACAAATTAGTTTCTTCTACTTATAAAATGGAGTTGTCAGAACCTGGTGGGAGATAGGGGTTCTGAGAAGATGAGGTTAGTGTGTGAACCAGAGTGAGGTGTGGAAGGATTCCCTCAGTGGCCAATAGGTATAACGGCTCATGGTTCTACTTTTTTGGGTCATATTCTGCATTTCTGATATCATTGGTTTCAGCCTGTCATTACCTTTGTCACCTACACTCTGATTTAGGTTGTGCCTGAGCTTGACTTTGTCTATCAAGCCTTATTCCATAGTGTACCTGATGCTGATCTGACAATGTGATTCTCGTCTATTACCTTCCTCGTTTGCCTTCCTGTTTGCTGCCTCGATTTCTTCCTAAATCTTGACCTCTGAGCTCTTGAGCCCAGGCTGACAACCTGACTTCAGCTTTAATAAGTTTTTCTTAACAAGCTTAGCATCAAAGACCTGAGGCTGTCCCCTGATAGGAGCTAGTGTCCCCTGAATTTCATCTCAGATGCTATAGAGATTATTGCTAAGAATACTATCTACCAGGCATCAAGTATCTGTTATGTTCTAGAATTTGTAATATAAATTTTATACATGTTATTTCTAACATAATGTGGTATCTCTAACCTAATGAAGCTGTATAGTGCAGTGTAAGAGTGTAAACTCTGGCATCTGGATCCCTGGATTTGGATTCTTGTCACATTTATTAACCGTGTGGCTTTGAGCAAGTTACTGAAAAGTCTATGTGCTTCAGTTTTCTTATATATAAAATCTAAATGATGAGTATTCATCTTAGAGAGTTTTTGTGATGACTAAATTATTTAAAACAAGAAATATGCTTACGATAGTACCTGGCACAGATAAAAGCTCAATAAATGTTTGCTTATTACAGTTATTACTATTTTCAGTCAATATTCTTTGGAAGAGTGAGTACATTAAAATATCATTGTTAAAGTTACTTTGTTTAGGTTTCTTTTTAATTACTTAATTAAAGAAATTTTAGATTCTATTATCTTCTAAAGTAGTTATGGTACAGTTATTTTTATTTTTGTTTGCAATGAAAAGTGAACCCATGAAGATATCTGGAAGATACTGTTATTTTACATTCTTTTTACTTCCCATAGAAGAATACTGCCAAAGAAGTATTGTTTTTGTTTTAGTGAGAAAAGAATTAGAAAACAGGAGAACAAATCATAAAAAGCTAACACATCACTTAAACCTACAGCAAATTTGACCCTGTGGATGTCTATAATTAGGCAAAACCTGAGATCTGTTTAATGGTATCAGGTATCTTCTTCTTGTTCTACTGACATTTCTGCCTCTAAAGTAACTGGATCTGGTCCTGACTAACATCACCTAAAACGGTGAATTATAAAACTCCATAGCAATTGTTCATTTGACAAGTATATATTTTTAAGTACCTACCTTAGGCACTGTCTAGCTCTGGGATTTCAGACATGAACAGGGCAGGCAAGGATGGTCCCCTCTTGTCTCTGACATTGTTTTTTTTTTTTTTTTTTTCAGACAGAGTCTTGTTCTGTCGTCCAGGCTGGAGTACTGTGCTAGATCCAGGCTGGAGGTTGCAGTGCACCCAGGCTCAAGCAATCCTCCTGCCTCAGCCTCCCTAGTAGCTGGGATTACAGTCGTGCACCACCACGCCCAGCTAATTTTCGTATTTTTAGTAGACATGGGGTTTCACCATGTTGGCCAGGCTGGTCTCAAACTCCTGACCTGGTGATCTGCCAGCCTCGGCCTCCCAAAGTGCTGGGATTACAGGCCTGAGCCACCGCACCTAGCCTTGTCTCTGACATTCTAAAGCGGGGAAATGTGCAAAGAAGAATGTAAAAGATGGTGATGTGATGGAGAGTGATGGGGCGGGTGGTTGGGCATTCCTTTAGGTAGGGCGGTAGAGGAGATATTAGAAAGGAGCCAGCCATCGAAGACCTGGGACTGAGGGGACAAGCTGAGAACAGATCACATTCAAGAACGTGCCATGAAGTGGGAATGAACATGGACTATTGGAGGAAATGAAAGAAGCCAATGTGGCTGGAATATCAGGAGAGATGGGCCATGGTAAAAGTTTAGATTTTTAGGGAAATATAAAGTCACTGGAGAAGTTTTTTTCTTTTTTTCTTGATGGAGTCTCGCTCTGTCACCCAGGCTGGAGTGCGGAGGCGTGATCTCAGCTCAGTGCAATGGCAACCTTCGCCTCCCAGGTTCAAGTGATTCTCCTGCCTCAGCCTCCAGAGTGGCTGGGACTACAGGCGCATGCCACCACGCTCAGATAATTTTTGTATTTTTAGTAGAGACAAGGTTTCATCATGTTGGTCAGGATCGTCTCTATTTCTTGACCTCGTGATCTGCCTGCCTCGGCTTCCCGAAGTGCTGGGATTACAGGCGTAAGCCACTGAGCCACTGCGCCTGGAGGATTTTAAGCAGAGCAGCCACGTCCAATGTACTTTTAGCCAAGTTCACTTTACTGTTTGGAGAATGGACAGCAGTGAGGCAATCGAGCAAGAAAGGAGAATAAAGAGGACACCATTGCAGTGCTCCAGGCAGCGGCGATGGGGGCTGGGGCTAGAGGCCCACGGAGTAAATATCCAGGGTACATCTTGGAGGTGGGGCTTGGCAATGGATTGGAATTTGGAAAGTGAGGGAAAACTAACTCAAGAATGATTCCTAAATGTTTGACCTATGAGCTGGGTGGGTTGTGATACAATTTCCTTAGATGGGGGAAGATTAAGGAGAAATAAGTTTGAGAGTAAAACCAAATGCTTTGTTTTGATACAATTATTTTTGGAACGCTATAAGCCAAACATTTCAGTGACTGAAAATAATATTTTTGTTGAAGCTATGTGCAGTAGAAAAGGAGATTTGAGGTGTAGAGTATATAAATAATCGAATAACCTAGGTATTAAAAGTTCCACTTTAAGATACAATGTAGATTTGTAAAATGAAACATATAGTTAGTTTTAAAGCTCCTTTTGATTTTTTCCTGTGGATATAAATAGATTTTAAAGTCAAATAGTCATTTTACTACCAATACTTTGCTTAAAGAATCATAGTTAAAAAAAATTAATAAAATTCTTTAAAAAAAAAGAATCATAGTAATTGATCCTTTCAGTGTTTTTCCCTGACCACTTTTATATATCTGTCATTCTTCAAAACTTTTTTGTTGTGATTTTGACAAATTTAATCTTGAATGTTTTTGTCTTATTTTGAGTTGATGTAGTTTCTTCATGATTACATAGAAAATGACTAGCAACAGTGTTAGAATATAGTTCCTAATTGACAGGTGAAAATTATATACTTGTCCTAAGTTTTCATAATGCTCTTTAGCATGAATGTTATCATTAGATATCCTTTTAAGCAATAAGCTCAGGAAGATTTGGGGCCCAACTCATACACTGATTATCTATGAACTGATTTGGCAGTCATCACTTCATCTATACTTTGGCAGCCTTTGATTTTATTATATAAGCTTTATAAATATACATTCAAGTACCATATCATTTTTGCATTAACTGTAGACACTAACAACTACTTTTGGTATATTTAAACACACAGAGACAATGAGTTTCTATCACTTAAAACATAATGAAATACTAAGCCTTTCTTATTCTTGTATTTAGCTAGAGATTATATTACAAGTATAATTTACTGACTTAAAAAATTCCCATCTAGTAGACTGCAGTGCATGCAATGTTATGTGCTGTTTATATAAATAGCGAGGAGGTTAATTCAGACCATTTCATGGAAATGGTTTATGTATTGTAATCATGAGTCAGTACACAATTCTCTCTAAATTTAAAACAATGTAAATTAGCCAAGCCAATTTAATTCTTGCCAAGAAAGAATATTCCTTAAAGCCATGTTTTTAAGTTTATTAGGTTAAATGCAACTATATTCTGTAACTAATAAGTGAGAGGATTTATTGAATTTTGAAATCCACTGATTGTAAGTTATGTTTTTAAAGTTATTTAAACAAGTTAAATATGTTTATAATAATTTCATTTCCTATGTGACATCTAACTAATGAGAAAAAAATAAGGCTAGGAGAGAACTGGAGTGGGTTTAATATTTGCCATGGACACAGCCAAGTTTAAATCCTGCCCAAATGCCACTTCTCAATCACAGCTTTAAAAGATTAAACATGATTATAGTGGTATTTCTCTACTTTTCTGATATACAAGTTCATGTCAAAGCTATCTTGAAGCCTGCCATTGAGTTTCACCTTTGAGGTGAGAAAGTAGCCTGCTGAGTACTTATTTTAAGGAAGAAGATACACTGCTTAATATAAATTGGGTAGTGTTTACAGCTAATGTGTTCAACTCTCTTTATACCAAATTCATGTGCATATTCTGAACTGTAAGAAGATAACTTATCTCAGTGTTATCTCTTTTAGATTATATTTTTTAGATTTGAATACATTTTCCTGTTCTCAAGAAAGTCTGGCTTTCTGCTTGTTCCATTTAGAAGAAAAGTCTAAGTTATGCTGATTTAAAGACTAGTCCAACTAAGCATATATTATGTAGTAATTTCTTTCTTTGCTTTTTGGTAAAATGTGGACTCTGAGATGAGAAATACTTAGTTAAGGATTTTCCTTCCCTGTTTGGCCCAGAGTACAGTCTAATCCAAATATGGTTTCTCTACTATTATCTTTGCTTATTCTTCTTTCTCTTGGGCATGTGATGAGAACCATTCTTTCCAAGGTCAATTTTAATTTTATTTCTAAGCTTTGTACCACCATGGTTATGATGTTCATATTTCCAGATTGAAATATTTGGCTTGATTATCTTCCAATGTACACTTCTATTCATATAACAGGTATTTTGTGTTTGGATTTAAAAACTATGGGTGCTGTATTCTAAGCTTGCCTTCCCTGTCTCAATCTGATCATGGCAGAGCTTCGGTGAGTTGTCTCTGTGCACAGTGCCTAAGCTTCCTAATCTGTTAAGGGGACTTCTGATGTGTCACACAGCTGCTGTGAAAGGAAAAGTTCTCTCTGGCCTTGTGTAAACCATTGGTGTCTTCTATGGACAGTTCCAGACTCCTGTCAGTAGCAATGACTGTCAGCTGCAGCATCCATTTGAAGCAGCTAGTGTCAGTGGAAGTGCCGTCAGCCAGCTTCATTAGATATTTAAAGCAGACTTTGGAGAAGTTAGCTGCTGGGAAGCTGTTTCTTCAAGAATTTTTTAAGCACAGCTCTGGTGATAAACGTACCACCTGATAAGTACTGAGTAGTAACTGTACATTTTCAAGATATGCAACAGCAAAAAGGTGGTCATTAAATGCCACCAAAGGAAGTGCATTTGCATTGGGGTTTTAGATATGATGTTCATTAGAAAATGTACTCTAGGGGTGCTGGAGGGTATTCCACAAAAGTTAGCCTGTTACCACCAGAAAAGATTTCTGCCTTAGCATGAGGGATTCTTGAAGTCATGAATAAACGTGTATCTTAGGTTCTCTTGAATTTGTAAAACAATTGTTGATTAAACCTTTACTGTATGCCATGAAATAAGCCAGGTGAAGAGAATAGAATGATAAATAAGACACAACCCCTATCCGCAAAGAATTCCACACAAGAAGGAAAAGGCATGTAAAGCAAATGAGTACATTATATTTTACCAGATATTAGGTTAGAAACATGCATGGAAAGTCAATGGAATGAAGAGGGTTCTGTTTTACATGAGGCAAGAGGGCAACTAGGAAAGATTGTGGGGGGTGTCAGACTTAAGCTGAGTTCCTCATAAATGCAAAGTGTGGGCACACAGAGGGAGAACATTTGGGAAGGACTGTACTAGGGCTGTACAGTGGCTCATAGGTTGGTGAGACTGTTAATGAAAAAATTCATGACACTTGTTAAAGACGGTAAGGCAGACTTTATTTAGGACCATTGTGATAGGTGTAGGGACCACTGTAACGTGATATGGTAGCAGGGGAGAGATACTGGGCCCAACTCTGGAGACAACAAGGAGGAATGGAAATGTATAGCCAAGGAGCAGGGGGGAGGGATCAGTGGATGGAAAATGACTAATAAGAAACATCAGGGGTAAGAAGGATTCTGGCTAAATCAACCTAACAAGATTCTTGCTGAAGACGGCCATGGTAATCAGACATCACCTGGGGGATGGGGTGATCAGATATTGAGGACAGGGGCTTCTGCTTACTGACTTAGCAGGATTCTTGCTAAAATTGGACTAGGCAGAGAAAAACACAGAGCCCAAAATTCAGGGCCTGGTTGGTAAGAGGATTCAGAAGAGGCCATCTAGAGTTTGGTAGATGTGACCAATCTTTGTCAAGGCCTGGGGTTGTTTGGAGGGTAATTTGGTTGGAGATAAAGCTGGTGACAAGGCAAGAGCAAGATCAAAGAGGGCCTTGTAACCTATCATAAAATGTTTGTCTTTTGTCTAGTCAGTGATGGGTTTTAAGCAAGAGAGTAGCAACGTCAGATATATTTAAGAATGAGAATTCAGACAGCAAAATGGAGAAAGGGTTAGAAGGGAGCCAGCTTGGCACTTGGAAAATCAGCTAGGAAACCAATGAGGTAACTCAGGAGAGATACCAAGAGAGCTGGAATTTAGGCAGTTGCAGAGTGGTGTTAGCCAGGGAGAAGATGGATTGAAGAAATGCTGTGGAATAGAATGCAGGGGTCTTGTCCTGGTGACTAATTGATTGTAGGAGGAGAGAAACTGGAAGTCATCTAGGACATTCCCAGATTTCTGGTCCCGGTGGTTAGATAATGGAGCCATTTACCAAGCTGGAGACATAGTAAGACAGCCTTGCCCTTGTTAAAACTATTGGACAAATCCACACAAAGGGTATTAATGAATTCACTGCAGGATTAGCAGTGAATTCTTTTTTTCTTCAGCAATATCTAATATCTTGATTATTCAAGGCCATCCAGCATTCTTTTGCCTTCTCCTTCTGCCGAGATGTGCAGGTTGTTGAAAATGGGTACCTGTTAATGTTGGATTTTTGGCCTATTTCCTCAACTCTTTACATATGAATGTGTGTGGGTACAACACAAATATTACTTCTGAAAATACCTCTGTCTGCCTCCACAGTGACTTTTTCTAGCAACTTCAGGTAACTGTCAAAACTCCAGTGAAGTATAGAAATATAAATTGGAGGATTTATGAGGGAGTGAGAATATATGTATGAGTTACAATACCACTTTTTAAAAGTCTCAAATTTTATAAATCAATATAATTGAAATTATACTAATTTTAAATATATGTGTACATGTCTCTTTAAGCTTTCAAAAATACATGAAAGGATGTGAATTGTCCCCTAGGATCTCAACAATAGAAAGTGATAGTAATTAAGCAAAAAATAAATAAATTGACATGGATGCATTGGAGCTAATATAAATCCTGTGCAATTGGCATAAAGGAATTTGTTGTTTTAAAAACAGAACTAAATATCTTTTCCATTATAGATTTAATTTAAGTAACATGATAAATAGTGGTAAATTGAACTTTATTATGTATTCATGAAATGCAGTTTAATACAATTGTTATTTCTGGCATTTGTGGTTTAAAGATATTCCCTTATGGGTAGACGTTATTTTTAATGTGCAAATTCAGAAATAATGACCTCCAGTTCCACTGGTGAATTAGGGTTGATATATACACATGGACAATAATGGAAAAATACTCTCCAAATTCCTGCCTTTATGAAAATCTCTGGTATAATCTGTGATCCTTTAAAAACTGACATTAAAGAAACTATTTTAAGGTTACAACTGTATTGTCGGTAAGAAAAAAGTAAAAAAGTAAATATTTTCCAAAGGTTTTTAAAAGAACGGTCTTTGACGAGGACATACTTGAAAGGGGGAAACTCACTTAGCAAGAACAGGTTATTGAAAACTCTCTACACAATGTTTTAAAGAAAAACCAGATCAAAAATTCACTTGAAATGGCATCATTTGGGTTGTCTTACTGGAAACCTAATTTTATGTTCTGGATAAACATAAAGGAATGGATAAAGAGATAAACAATATACACTAACTTCTACACACCTCCTTTTCAGAGAATCAGCAGGAAACTGTTCCAGAGAAATATTAGCTATTTGTCGTAACTAGCTTAATTATTTTCTGCTCTGTGAAGTTCACTAGATAGATTGATCAATAGGAAATACAGTGTAAATGAAAAGACACCAACATTCTAGGAGGCCCTCAGTTCATTCTCAACAGTGAGCAGTGTGAATTCCCCGCAAATTTTTCTAGTTGGACCAAGAGTAGTTTCTCTCCTGACTTAATTCTGATGGCTATCATTATTAAAATAGGCATTTTCGGTGGGGGGTGTGGGATGATTTCATTTGATTTTTGTTTGAATATTCATTACAATTAATGATGTGAGATTTGGTCAGGCATGTGGAGAGATTGAAATCTGCAGCAGTTCTTCAGGCACTTCTAACCATGTAGCCCGTGGTTAGAAGAATGAAGATGGCTTGGGGTTATCCACTTGTGACAAATGTTTGTGGAATGTAAGACCTATTTTGGGCACTGGGACCTTGCTTTTTCAGCATAGTTGTGGTCATCTCTGGAAGCAATTAAATGTCTGAATGCAATTCTTAATTCCTCATCTACTTTGAAAGATCACAAAGGATGTTTCTTTTGATCCAAGTTGTTACGTGCAGTGTAAATGACCACTGAGAATGTACATCTGATGGAAGACTGGTTTGACAGAATGAAAATTTCAGTTACTGGAATCATCACAATGTTTTCAATATCAAACTTGTCCTTTGAACAACTACCTCATATTCATTAACTGAAGGACTTCTTATTTCATGAAGGGATAATTCAGCACAGGTCCTCAACCCATATCCACATCTGACACCCCAGAGCTCTGGAAAGTAGAAGTTATTTCCATGATTTACTTGTTGGCAAAACATGACCCTACCTAAACTTATTTAATAGAACAATCTGATCTAAAGTGATGTAAGGCTATGTATAGCTTTTATCTCATTTAGTATAAATATTAGTACAGTGTGAATACTGGGTACTGCCTCAGACACAACTCACAATATAATACATATGTAAAATTTATTAACTTCCTAAACCTTGAAAAATTCTGAATTCTAAAGCCCATTTGTATTCAAGGGTTTTAGGAAAGAACTGTGGAAGCTGTAGCCAGAAATGTGTCTTAATTTTATTTTTTCTGCATGCAAATACCTACTAATAATGTCCTAAAAGGTACTTTGTTTGGAGAAGTTAAATAATCTTTCTAATATTTGATTTAGACTATTAATTTGCTTAGTAAAAATCATATATTGCACATAAGCAAATTCAGCCCTGTTGTGGTAAAATTATCACAAGTTATAAATTAGTTGTATCTGAGTTAATGAGGTTTTATTATAAACATAAAGCAGCATTACTTCCAATGTCTAATTTTCATTAATACAAAAAAAGCCAAATAAAGCTGTAGAAAAAGAGAGTTGTCTTTATTGTGTACCCTGTGAGTATGTGAAGTGTTGTTGATTTTTTTATTTGTAAAGAACTGAAAAGATATTTATGTTGCCTGCCACTGGTTTGATTTGGATTAAGGCTGCCACAAAATCCTTTTAGTTCCAGTGGCCTGTAAATTATTTCTGGACTCCTGTTCTCTTATTTTGGAGGTACTGAGGCTAAGAGTTTTCTCAACAAAGTAAAAAGGAGAAAGACAATTTTTAAAAAAATGAGAGGACAGGTGGGATACCTGGGGCACAAAGGGCATTTGCCAAGTGTAAAAGTAGGTAAAACTCGAGCAGGTTAAGGGCAGCATTGCAGGACAAGAGGAATTGGGCTGGAAAGGAGCAGAGGGAGGGTGGGGGTTTGTGCTGGGGTCCAGGATCTGGGTTGAACAGTGTCAACACTAGAGCTGAGGGCTTATATTTGGATGCAGAGCCCTGAATTCCACTCTGACTTCTTTAGAATCAGCATTGCTCCTGTTTGTTTGCAAAGACGACTGTGTTTTCAGTTCCTACTGAGTAAAAGGAAGTTTCCTGCCTTTTAACCATAAATCCACACATAAATACTACATAATAATCCCTTTATTAGACAAAAATGGTTTTTATCTTGAAGCCTATAGGGTTATTCTCAGAGCTGTGACTCCTTTAAAATCTTGGCCAGCTCACTTTTCTCTTTTTTCTTGCTGTTCTGGACTCTCTTTCTGGTTTCTCTTTCAGGGGGATGTTGTCACTGCTCTTCTCCAAAGCATGCATTCAAACAGAACAGCAGGCAGAGGTTGCAGACTCTTTGCAGGAAGGATTTGAAGAAGGTGTCAATGTAAGCGGATTGGCTGTTTATATCAAATATGCTGGAACAGGGGTCCCAATAACAACAACCTCCCAAACACTGAGGAGCCCTGAAGGATGGCAGGAGACCAGCTCACCCACGGAGATGCTGTCAGAGCTGGAATGACTTCTGTGGAAGGGGCCGTCTGCAGTTCTGTGGGAAATGTGCAGGCCTGGCATTGTGGTGTGCATGGAGTGTTGGTGTTTGTCCAGGTAGTTGTGCCCGTGCCAGTAGAAACGTGCCTGCCTTGATTCTGCTGTGCTAATTGATATGACAGCATCTTCACAAGGTCTTGCTGTGTGAAGGATGATAAAACCCCTGCCAATCAAGAAGCTGTGCTCAAGTCACATTCCTTGCTTAGAATATTCATTATGGAAGATAGAAAGAATATAGGAGGCAGAGTAATGTGTCCCCAGATGTCAGAGGGAGGTCATGACATGAAAACTCATTTCATAGTAACTAAAATAGTAGCAAATTTGCCAGAAAATATAAAATGGTCACTGAGGGGCATTAAAGAGAGAGCAAGGGTTGGATTTAAAGCAGGTGGAGAAGGCTGGGAGAGAAGGCCTTGGGAATGCTTGGCCCAGGCCCAGGAAGCCTTCAATTCACTTTTCACCCTGCTGTTGGTTACCATTTGGAAAAAAATGAGACTGGCTAACTTTGTTATGTCTTATTTACAGAAATCAGTGATTCTCTGTTGCCTCTAGGGTAAAGTTTTGGAATGCAAGATTTTTTACATGCTTATTCCAACTTCCATCTCTGTGTGATTGCTATCACCTTCCCTCAGCCCATCCTGGGTGTATATGCACACAAACTTCTTATGGTGTTAGTAGCATGCAAGAACTTTGCATTCCTTGGACATAGGTCCTGTTTATCACTCCCACACTCTTCTCTTCTTGGCAAGTTCAAACCCATCCTTCAGGGTCTTAGTTCAAATGCCACCTCCTCTATGGAGTCTTTTATCATATTAATTCATTTATTCAACAGACAGTGACTAAGCAGTGTCAGTTATTGTGCTGGGCCCTGGGGGTGAAGGGACAGTGATGAACAAAGTGGTTGATATGGTTCAAATCTGTGTCTCCATCCAAATCTCATGTTGAATTATAATCTCCAATTATAATCCAAAGGTGATTGGACCATGGAGGCAGATTTCCTGCTTTGGTACTATTCTTGTGATAGAGTTCTCATGAGATTGGGTTGTTTAAAAGTGTGTAGCACCTTCCCTGCTGTCTTCCTTTTGCTCGGGCCATGTAAGATATGCCTGCTTTCCCTTTGCCTTCTGCCATGATTGTAGATTTTTTGAGGCCTCCTCAGTCATGCTTCCTGTAAAGGCTGTAGACCTGTGTGCCAATTAAACCTCCTTTCTTTATAAAATACCTAGTCTCAGGTATTTCTTTATAGCATTGTGAGAATGGACTAATACAGAAAATTGGCACCAAAAGTGGGGTACTGCTATAAAGTTACCTGAAAATGTGGAAGTGACTTTAGAACTGGGCAATGAACAGAGATTGGAATAGTTTGGGGGGCTCAGAAGAAGACAGGAAGATGAGGGAAAGTTTGAAACTTTCTAGAGACTTGTTAAATAGTTGTGACCAAAATGTTGATAGTGATATAAATAGTGAAGTCCAGGCTGAAGAGGTCTCAGATGGAAATGAGGAACTTATTGGGAACTGGAATAAAGGTCACTTTTGCTATACTTTAGCAAAGAGACTGGTGGCATTGTGCCCCTGCTCTAGAAGTTTGTGGAACTTTGAACTTGAGAGTGATGATTCAGGTTATCTGGTGGGAGAAATTTCTCAGCAGCAAAGCATTCAAGATGTGGCCTGGCTGCTTCTAACAGCATATGCTCATATGTGTGAGCAAAGAAATGACGTAAAACTAGAACTTATAAAAAAGTTTAGAAAATTTGCCTGGCCATGTGGTAGAAAAGAAAAGGCCATTTTCAGGGGAGGAATTCAAGCTGACTACAGAAATTGGCATAAGTAAAGAGGAGTCAAATGCTGATAATCAAGACAATGGGGGAAAAGA
Organism: Trachypithecus francoisi; assembly: GCF_009764315.1. Taxonomy (NCBI): domain Eukaryota; kingdom Metazoa; phylum Chordata; class Mammalia; order Primates; family Cercopithecidae; genus Trachypithecus; species Trachypithecus francoisi. The sequence goes on from NW_022681453.1 coordinate 5,738,087, forward strand.
TCTCAAAGATCCCATCACTGGCCTGTAGTCCTAGGAGGACTGAATGGTTTTGTGGGCCAAGCCCAGGGACCCACTCTCCTTCACAACCCCAAGACACTGTTCCCTGAATCCTGGCCACTCCAGCTCCAGCTATGGCTAAAATGGGCCAAAGTACAGCTCAGGTGGCTGCTTTAGAAGATGCAAACTGTAATCCTTGATGGTTTCCATGTGGTGTTAAGCCTGCAGGTGCACAGAGTGCAAGGGCTGAGGTTTAGAACCCTCTACCTGGATTTCAGAGGATGTATGGAAACACCTAGATGTCCAGGCAGAAGCCTACTGCAGTGACAGAACCCTCATTCGGAATCTCTACTAGGGCAATTCAGAGGGGGAAATATGGGGTTAGAGCCCCCACACAGAATCTCCACTGGGGCACTGCCTAGTGGAGCTGTGAGAAGAGGGGCACCATGCTTCAGACTCCAGAATGGTAGATTCACTGACAGCTTGTACCATGCACTTGGAAAAGCCACAGGCACTCGATGCTAGCCTATAAAAGCAGCTGTGAGGGCTGTACCCTGCAAAGCCTCAGGGGTAGAGGTGCCCAAGGCCTTGGGAGACCAACTCTTGTACGAGTGTGCCCTAAATGTGAGACATGGGATCAAAAGAGATTCAAAAGAGATTATTTTGGAGCTTCAAGATTTAATGACTGCCCTGCTTGGTTTCGGAATTTCATGGGGCCTGTAGCCCCTTTTGGCTAATTTCTCCATTTTGGATTGGATGTATTTACCCAATGCTTGTATCTTCATTGTATCTTGGAAGTAACTAACTTGTTTTTGATTTTACAGGCTTATAGATGCAAGAGACTAGACTTGTCTCAGATGAGACTTTGGACTCTGGAGTTAATGCTGGAATGAGTTAAAACTTTGGGGAACTGTTGGGAAGGCATAATTATATTTTGCAATGTGAGAAGGACATGAAATTTTGGAGGGTCCAGGGACAGAATGATATGGTTTTGATCTGTGTCCTCACTCAAATCTCATTTCGAATTATAATCCCCAAGTGTTGGAGATTGGAGGTGATTGCTTCCTCTTCAGGCTCATATATTATGGATGAGGTACAATTACGGCCAATAAAGATTCTTTTTCAGAGTGAAAACAGCTCCCCTCAGTGTGGCCTAAAAGCATTGGCTCCACAGAAAAGGAGGCTGACACCTTCTGGCACAACTCTCTGATGGGCCTGCCAAAAATGTGCCCTTTTTGTTTGGTTCTTGCCTTGTTTTGTTCTATCATCTGTTAGCTCCTAAATATCACTCCCCCCAAACAACCTTAATAGTAGCACATTTAATAGCAACTTGAAAAAATATAAAGCAATATCAATGCTTATACTTGCAAATGAAGAGTCAGAAAGCACCTAGCATCCATTTATTTTTTTAGAGACAAGGTCTCTTTATGTTGCCCAGGTTAGTCTCAAACTCCTGGGCTCAAGAGATTCTCAGCCTTAGCCTCCCAAAGTTCTGGGATTGCAGGATTGAGCCATTATGCCCAATCTGAATTTAAATTTTTGAAGCGTTGTGCATGTGGAAGGACTAATGCTCTGAGGCAACTGCATTACATGACTTCAGGGGACCATTTACATATTTAGCAATGAGAATGAGGTCCCCTGGAGTTGTACAATGTAGCCAGCTCCAAATCCTATGCGGTTTGAATTGATTGTAGTTTTGATCATTTGAGACAGAAAATTAAGAGAAAACATTTCATTCACTCTTACATGGGATAAGGAAAGACAAGGGATAAGTAAGACAGTACCTAACCCCAAGTCCTTTCAGGTTAGGGAAGGGATAAAATATATCTAGAAACCAGAATGTGTGGAAGCATATTCTGCCTAGTGTAGTATTGAGAAACAATGTACTCTGGAAGTTCAGGGTAAGAAAATACTGCGTTTGGCAAGGGAGGCATGGAGATTTCATGGAGACAGTAACATTTAAACAGAGCCTTGAGAGGTAGTAGGGTTTTACCAGGGTACTAAAGAAGAGTTGGGAAGATGGTAAGCAGGTAAGGAAATGTAAACAGTGTTTGAGGGGAGTGGCTCAGTTTATTTGAGGTGAGGCTTCCCATAGGAAAAGTGCACAATGTTTAGTTGAGGCAACTGCATTGAAGCACCAAATTTGACCTGACCTGCAAGGCCTTTAGCTCCAGAGTTATTTTCTTTCTGATCATCAGGAATCAGGGAAAGGAGGCCTGGATGATTGTACCTGATGCTTCATTTCAGAATAAATGGCTGCGATCATTCAAGGGGTTGTCTCAGAGGTGATTTCCCATCCCTATTTGAATAGTGCTAGTATCTCATTTCTGGATACAAAATGATCATGCATATCCAGCAACCTTCTTTGCCATATTCCTAGGAAAAAAAATAACCCACACCCCCTCATCCATCTAGAAATATCAACATGGTTGGTATTTTTCCAGTGCAGGGCTATTGCCTGTCTGATTGCCACTCCACTTGAGATAGTCCAGAAATTTCTTTTACTCCAAGTCAGCAAAGACCTGATCAATTTAATCTGGCCAACATCAATCTGAAAAACATGTGCTGCTTTATAGGAAAAACACATGTGTATGAAACCGCCTGATCCCTCACCTTCTTCATCATTCACAACTCTCTTCCTGTAGGTGAGGCAGAGATTTTGCATGCCTCAGAAGTAAGGCTGAATATGTTATTCCACCCAGGGAAATTACTGTTCATCCAGAAAAGAGCTTATTTATGTAACATAAGGGAAAAGCAAACACTGAGGCCATTTATTTGCTAACTGTGAACCCCCTGGGCAGAGTAGACTTGAAAAGATTTAAAATGCAGCACTAAAACAGGGCTACCACATACAGTTGGTTATGTGGTGCACTGCCCAATGCCAAGGACTGCCATATAGCATTGTATTCCACACAGATCGTATACTCTGGAGTTGTACCATCCACAACCTGTGAGGATGTGCATAGCAGTCCTGACAGAGTCCTGAACTTTAGCTGAGGATTGACCACTACAACAGAATTAACCTGGGCAATTCGTTTCCCTTCCAGTGTGAGGTTTTTCATTGTAAAATAACAGTGAATATTGGCTTTGAAAATTTTATCTTCTAAAAATTGTACTAGACAACAGTGTTGGGAGGGAAAATGGGGTAAAGGACATGGTTAGCTATTGTCTTTTGTGGGTTTATAACATACAAATAAAAGAGACAGACACTGTTTTTGAAACTTTAAAAGAATTTTTTCTGGCCGGGCGCGGTGGCTCAAGCCTGTAATCCCAGCACTTTGGGAGGCCGAGACGGGCGGATCACGAGGTCAGGAGATAGAGACCATCCTGGCTAACACTGTGAAACCCCGTCTCTACTAAAAAATACAAAAAACTAGCCGGGCGAGGTGGCGGGCGCCTGTAGTCCCAGCTACTCCGGAGGCTGAGGCAGGAGAATGGCGTGAACCCGGGAGGCGGAGCTTGCAGTGAGCTGAGATCCGGCCACTGCACTCCAGCCTGGGCGACAGAGCGAGACTCCGTCTCAAAAAAAAAAAAAAAAAAGAATTTTTTCTTTATAAATGTAAATTTGGTTTTATGTCCTGTTACATATTTTTAAGCATTATCTATCTATAATTACAAAATAACACATTTTGCATGTTTAGTTTTTATTATTTGTTATTTTTAATAATTAAAAGAGCTGAAATAATTTCTTGTATTGTATAAAAAGAGGTTTTCTTGAGTTAGCAGTAATGGGAAAGGAGGAGATATATATACCTTATTCTTTGTTGAAGTACTTGGAAACACACGTTTATTTTATTTATTTATTTATTTATTTTAAGACAAATCTTGCTCTGTTGCCCAGGCTGGAGTGCAGTGGCATGATCTCGGCTCACTGTAACCTCCGTCTCCTGGGTTCAAGTGGTTCTCCTGCCTCGGCTTCCTGAGTAGTTGGGGCTACAGGCATGTACCACCACCCTAGAGATGGGGCTTCACCATGTTGGCCAGGCTGGTCTTGAACTCCTGACCTCAAGTGATCCACCTGCCTCAGCCTCCTAAACTTCTGGCATTACAGGCACTAGCCATGGCACCTGGCCACACATTTATTTTTAAATCAGTAAAACAATAATTGGAGGAAAAATATGTTAATCTCTAGCATTAAGGTCTGATCGAGAAACATATTACTTTTTCCCCCTAAAGTGATGAGAATAAGTTAAGCCATTTTTGAATTATATATTTAGATAATATGAACTAAGATGTAGTAATGAGATTTAAAAACAGATCTTAAAATGCCCTTAAAGGTGGAAATAAACTATTCAGGCTATAAATTAAATGATCAATAATGACCATGAGGCAGAGTGCAATAAATATTCCTTCTGTTTTCATAACCTCTTTCTCTATCACTAGAAAATATTTCATGGAAAATAAAATGGCCCAGAGCAAAACTAATTATGATATTTACATCTTAGCTTTGAAAATGACTTGATAGTTATTATTTTTTTATTGTTTCTGTTCAGCCTCTTTTAGGGGAGAAGAAATTTAATAATAATGTACTTTATAGCTTTATTTATGATCATCAATTAAATCTGGCACATGTGAGGTGACTTTATTTTATGAAGTTCATCTTTGGAAGACAGATTTTTTAGTTTTTCTGTAAGTATTCTGTATTCTGAATCTTTTGACTTGGGGATTTTTGTCCTTGAAATTCTAGATTTTAATTTAATTGATGTAGGCCTTGGGGATTCGTTTATCTTATCTCTAATTAAATAACTGGAGTTTAAGTAGATGCTAAGCAGAGTATCCAGGAGAGGAGGTTTAGCTCAGGAAGAGAACCCCTTGTTCTTCATCATTGTTTTTATGTTTTTTCCTTTCCTCCCTAGTTGCTCTGATGCAAGTTGTGCTAGGACCCCACACCAGAAGTGGCCACCAAAACTCTTAAATTTTGATCTAAGCTTAGTTTCAATTTTTTCTTTGTCCTTCGAGGTGCTCATTAACAATAACATCTAAGGTGTCAGTGTAACCATGTGTGGGCAAAGACAGAAAATTATTTATATTCTGATTTAGTTGGCATCTTCATAGCCAAAAACACAAACCAGAAGTTGATGACACAACTAAACATAAGTAAAGAATGCAATACCCACAGTCTACTGAAAGTACGATTTTAATTTAAAGACAGGAAACCTCTAAAGAGGCTTTATTCCTTTCCTTGGCCTTTTTATATTGTGAAAAATAAGAACATCTGACCTTGTCAAATTTTAGAAAGGGCTGTTCAACTTCTTTCCATGCATGTGTAATGCAATTGGAGTCAGAAAACATCGAAAGTCTAATGTTACTAAAATGACGGGTAAACATTCAGTTTGACAATGTTCTGGATAAATTGAAAAATGCACTTGCTGGACACTCTTCACAAAGAAAGTATCTAGTGGTAGATTGTGTGCTTCCAAGACAATCATAGGTAAAGTTCAGGGCAATCATCAGTGATCTAGAGCCACCACTGGTAGTGGGCAATTCTTCATGATGATTGAAGAACATTCCAATTACTGTTTTCAGTCTTTATCACAGTGTCTTATGTGTCTGCTTTCTTCAAAGTAGCTAAAAAAATTTTCCAATAATAATTGTAAATCAGCAGTAACTGGATACCTAGTATACAAGGAGAATGAGACACAAACGCATACAACTTCCAATGTTATTAACGATTATTTAATTGTTATTAAACGTATACAATTAACATTTTAATTGTCACTAGCAGTTGAAGTACTGATTCGTCCCATCACATGTGTGCCAACATTGCCCATTTGAAAAGCACCAATTTCTAGTCAATATCCTTTGTACCTTGGAGAAAACTCAGAAGTAATAACTGCCTTAGGAGTATTTTTATCAAGGTAAAAGAAAATGAAGGAGTGTATTGAGAGAATAATGCGAACATATTAAAAAAACAAAGAGCAGATAGCAAATGTGATTGTGTAAACTGCAGTCTGTTACAAAGCTCTGACAGGAGAGGCAGCTGCATCACAATATGAAGCAAGGTATTCTTTACCCAAACTATATTATTTGACCTTGTTCTCTTCTCCTCTCAATATTGTTTCTCTACTCATGGGAATCTTTGGTGAGGAACCAAAGCCAAGAAAAAAAGAAAATATGACCTGATGTAAACCCCAAAAGGGACCTCAGCTGATTTCATGAAAAGACAAGAGCTTTGATTAAAGAACGTTAGGCTGGTAGAGACCTTAGAGGTTATCTGCTCCAACCCCTCAATTTTATAGATGAGGAAACTGATATTCATTCATTCATTCATTCATTCACTCATTCAGCTATTTATTCATTTGACAAATAGATATTGTCCTAATCTAGGTACTGGGGAATGAGAGAGATATTGTCTCTGATCCACAGAGTTTACGTTCCAGTGGGGGAGATAGGCAATAAACACATAAATAACTAGCAACTAAGTTTAGATTATAATACATTCTGGGAAGAAAACACATCAAAATGATGAAAGAGAGAAAAACCAGGAAATAACTCTAGGTGGGGTGGCCAGGGAAGGCTTCTTTGTGGCGGTGGCTTTTGTGCTGAAACCTGAACGGTGAGAATGAGTCATGTGAAGTCCCAGGGCAGAGTGTTCCAGCTGAGGAAGCAACAGACACAAAGCTCCAACATATGAATGAGCTCAGCCAACGATGAACAGAAAGAAGGCCAGGATGGCTGGAATTTTAAGGACAGGAGGGAGAAGAAGAGGATGAAATCAGAGGGGTCAGCAAGGGCACAATCACAAAGGCCTTGTCAACCATGGTCACAAGTATAGATTAAGACAATCTAATCAGAGGAGGTGAGTGTGATGCATTCTAAGCAAGGAAGTAGGATTGTGACTTCCCTAAGCAGAACCACATGTTTTAGAACATTTTTTCAAGAAACATTTATTCACCATCTTTTATATACATGGTATAGTACTAAGTGCTATGTTCTGATGAGTTACAGAAAAAAATCCTGGACACTCTTCTTGTTTTTTAGAAGCTCACACTTTGGCAAGAATATGAGACTCCCAAAGTAAAACAATTGATTTTGCACTTATGTAACAAATCAAAACAGAACACATGATGTGGCATCGTGGGAAGAAACCATGGCTTAAGAATCAGAAGACCTGATAGAATCTGCTTCTCAGAGTTTTGGTTTTATCTTCCAAAAAAAGAGGAATAATAATGTCTTCCCTGTCTATCTTATCAGTCTGGTGGTAGATAAAAGGAGACAACGTTCACAAAAACTCTTTGGGAAGACACTTTGAAAACCATTGTGTGCTATATACATGTGGTGAGAGTGAGTAGTATAGGTAGCTGGGATTGAATAAGGGGACAGATTTTGGAGAATCTTAAGTCTAGGTTAAAATTTTGCCTTACTTTGAGGGTAAAGGAGAGTTCGTTAAAGGTTTTAGAAGTGGGGAAAGCCATGATGAGTAGCAGTTTCATTCATTCATTCATAAATGCATGAGAAACCAAGTATGGAATAAAGAGAAAAGAAAAAGATTGCTCTCAAGGTTTTGAACTCCAGTGCCTGGAAGAAGGGTAGTGCTACTGCTGGAAATGCTGAAGCTGTGAAGGGGCCATTTTTTGGGGGTAGAGAATGAGCCAGATTCTGAGAACATCAACAGCCAGGAGATCTTCATGTCGGGCTGTGTGGTAGAAAGTTGGGGATTTGGGGCAGGAAGCTCTGATTTGACCACCTTCTTATATTGCAGATAGTTAAACTATGAGGTAGACTCTGATAATGAGTGGAAGTGGGTAGAGAAAGTACTGACAAATGAAGCCTGAACCTCAGTTTATACCCAAAATCAGAACAGAAAAGAAGTAGATGGAGCTATAGGCAGGGCAACAGGACTGGAGAAGCACAGATATTCTCCTTTCCTTGTGAATTCAACCTAGACCTTCTGAGCCTGGTTCAGTGACATATTGTCCAGGACATTTTCTCTGGCTTGTTCACTGGGTGGGAGGATCCCAGTCTTGTACCTTGCACACTCACTTCATCTTCTGATAAAACATAATGCCTATTTTTATCTATTGGGCTCTTTTCTGACTTTCCTACATGATAGTAAATTCCTTGAGAGCAGGGATGATGCTACCCCTCGTGCCTAGCATAGACTGGGCTGCGGAGTGGGAGTTTGAGATGTGTTTGACAGATTACTATATCCAGAATCAAGAGAGAAGGCAGCTTTGAGAAGGATGGCTTGTGGAAAGAATCAATACATAGTGTGGTATAAAACATTAAGCTTTGATGGGAACATTTGTTTTAGGATTAAGGTCATTAGAGATCTTCAAGGTGCAGAATCAGTAGAATAGAATTGGAGTGACCCAAGGGAAACCTCACTGTGGGAGAGAAGGGTAGTGGCTGGAAAAGGAATGGCAGTAATCCAACGGAGACAGAGAGAGCACTTGCTCCCAATGTTTGGTGGGAAAATAAAGAAGAGATGGAGAAGAAGAGAAACAGAGATTTTGTTCATGTTTGAATCTTTTTTTTTTTTTTTTGAGGAAAACCAGAAAAACCAGGATTCATGGATGACCTCCCCAAACTGTAGTTAGCTAATAAGTCTGTATCATGCCACACATTCAGACATTTTTGGCATTGTGCTGTCCACGTTTACCTGGAAAATTCTCCTCAGGCAAAAATTAGAACTTAAAATGGGACTATGTTCCATTTTAAGCTATGACTAAGTGCTCTGCCAATAGTCAGTCTAAGGATTACTTTAACCTAGATGGCAACTGCAAGCTTTAATTTGTTATTTATGAACCTTTACAGCTGTATTTCCATGAGAATGAATTGCTGGTTCATTTATCAGGTGTGAAGGAGGGATGTTAACAGGTAGGTCTGAAAACTTGGAAGAAGGGATAACCTATTTAAATCATTGTTGGTGAAGGTGTGGAGAGGTTCCTGACAGGACAGTGAGGTAAGCTGGAGGGGCTGCCAAAAGCTGATTGATGCCCCTTCTTTGAGTCAGGAAGTGTAAATTTCTCTCACAGAGATTTTGAGGTTGACTGCATTTGCACCTCTAAAGCTTCATTGGCATGTATGTAAGAATAGCCATCCCATTTATTCCAATTAACATATGCAATTGCCTCAGATGTAACTGTGCTTCACTTCTTAGACTGATAAACTTCTATCTACCTTTCAGGACCGGGTTGTAAAGCCAAGCTCCTTTGGAAAACTCTAAAGCTCCTAGTAGAGTCAGTTGTTTCCTTCTCCGTGTTTCTTCAGTCCCTGGTGCTGTGTGTACTGTGTGGTGTTGTAATTTATTTTGGACAGTCTTTTCTGCTAGATGGAGCTCCTCTAGGTCAGGAGTCATGTTTTAACACTTTCTTTACCCTCTTAATAAAAGTCTGTTGTATGGATAAATCAAATGGCAGGGAAAGGGTGCTATGCAAACTTACAGATTATTCTTAAATATGTAATTAATTGCTTGATCAACTTTGTTTTTAAGCTCACGTATGTTGGAAAACAAGAGGCAACAGGAGATTAGGTAAAAGGAGATAGAGAACCAAAGCAATGATGCTGCTGAGTGGTTTCTGGAGAAGGAACCAGCAGCAGGCTGGCAAGGGAGTGGGGTGAAGGAGACTGAGGGAACTGGCTAATGTTTTTTAGGCTCCAGGGAGGCACCAATGGTACGGAATTTACACGGAGCAGAGATGGGGAGGGCTCTTCTCTGCAGTTGAGTCAGACACATCCACACAGTTCTCTCTAATGTGAGAAAGTGAGCTGTGTTGGAAAATAGGCAAAAAGAAACTTGTCTTAAATGGGACAAAACTCTAATTTTTGGAGGTCAGCAAAATGATGCAAAGGAAACTCCTAACAGGCAGAAAACTGCCTGCACAAATTTCCAAGCAACAGATGCTGAGTGAATGTACTTGCATACAGAAACAGCTTCATCATACAAGATTGTTTTTATTCGTTTAATTTTTTAAAATGCTGTTCTCACTTTTTAATTTTTTATTTGTTTTGGAGCTTCTTTTGTGAAAACTATAATCTCTCTCTTGTTTTATACTGAAGGACTCTGCTTTGAAAATACAATAGCCTTCTGTTTCACTAACATACAATATTTCATTTATTCCAAAGAGTTTGTCTGCTTCTCCAAAATTCAAAAATATTAAAACCAGCTAAACTGTTTAAAGTTTGGCAGTATAATATTCCGCTTACATGAAAATATTATACATTTTCATGTAAATTCAATTAATACACAGAATGGCTTATTTGAACTATAATGAAACATAATGATTTTGTGAGCAAATAAAATTACAATTGATATATTTCTTGTTCCATAAGCAAATGAGTACTTTTACATTTGTAAAGCTTTAAAAAAAACTTTCAAAACATACATATAAAGTTTGCATACATTTTATTGCTCCAATTCATTAAATTTTACCATTTCTTAAAATTTTCAGATGCCGATTTTTCATCACTACCTAAGGTGAATTGAGAAAGGTTGACACATATTTTGGGTGTGAGTTGGTGATAGGAGGCAGTAAGAGTTTACTGGCCTTGCTGAAGTATTAGTATAGGATAACAAGACCAGGAATTTGAGAGAAATCTTGTGACCTAGGACACTTTCCCTGCAGTTGCTCTTCTTACAAGCCAGTTGTGTTTCTGTGTTTGGATGGAAGGCGATATGTGACTTTCCCAGTCCCTCATGGCTATTTGGGAGTCACAAAGCAGTGGGTAATAGAAAGGGCATTGAACTTGAGTCCCAGCTTTGTCGCATACATTCTAGGGCACATTGAACAAGCAACTTCTTCATGCCTCAATTTTCTCATCTCCCAAATGGAGCAGTGAATATTTATGCTATTCACTTCACAAGTTTGGAGTCATAAAAGTCAAAGAATGTTACAGCTGGAAGCAAACCTATCTGTCAAACATAAACTGTTCACTTTCGGGATCAGAGTTTAAGTGACTTGGTATTTAAAAACTCACTAGGGCTTTTGAATAGGGACTTCTCAGCATCTACACTGTATAAATGTGCATAGACTCTCCCTAAAAGGGGGATCTAGGTGTTATACTTCCTAGGTTTTGAGTTTCTTTCTTCGTGGGGCATCTCCTGGGTGTAGTGTTTCATGGAATACACTTTGGGAAATGTTGGTATAATGGCATTATGAACAAAATACACTGGAATTGTAGGAGACTCCTAAAATAACGGAGGACATGTTGAAGGGAATGGATTTCTGGGAAACGGGCTAGTGATAAAAGTAGTCGTGGCTTATTTTATAATCACAGACTAATGAGGACTGGGTTACCTGGATTATAGAATACAAGTATGTTTAATATTTTGAAAAGAGCCATTTTGTTATATCTGATGTCACTTACATCATTCGAATTTTGCAAAAACACAATGGAAAGTATCAGAACGGGCTACTGGACGTTTAGACTTTTAAATTGCCAAGTAGCATTTTGGAGTTTTAAAAAAATGTCATTTTTATGACTTGAATGCCATGGTCACTCTTTGCCTCTATATATGATGTTGCCTCTTACAGAGGGACATCTGTGTTCCTTGAACAGTTCTTCCATCTGCCACCATGTGGGGGGTACAGCTTCTGAATGGTGGTGAGGGTGTTCACAACTATAAACACCCAGTGGAGCCTCTGCTCCAGATACATTGCTCTGGAAGGAATGGAAGAATAATGTAGTCCTTCACAAGAAATTCCTTTAAGATAAGGTTGTTGGCAATCTGTTTCATCATATCTAAGAAATATAGAAAATGAGACTGCAGATAAATTTTGAGTTTGGAAAATTGACTTTATCTTTCATTGTTTGAATTAGATGACTGAGTGGTGGTGGATAAAGAATCCACCCTTGGAACAGGGAGGAAGCTCTTCATTTCATTCTCTGGAGTGTTGTTTCTTGACTTACTTTTTTGAAATGTATACCTTTATGATTTTGTTGAAAGCTATCCACCTACTCCATAGAAAAAGGCACAGAATTCTTAACATCTGATAACTCATAAAAGTTCTGTTTGTGATTACTCTTTATTTACAGCCAGAACTTTTTGCATGTAGAAGTAATCTTTGCATTTCAAAAAGAACCCTGCACTTGTTTTACTTTTCTGAAGGGAACTTTAGAGTTTGCATTAGGAAGGCAGGTTACGGGAATCCTGGGTTCCTTTCCCAAAATGATTTCTGTTAACTATGCATTGGATTGGCTGCTTTGTATTTTTTTTTTTCTAGTTTGGATTGGATGTTTGCTCTTGGATCAACATGATTTCCTTCCTTCTCATAAGCCAAGAAAGTTACTCATTGAAAGAAATAACTTTGAGAAAGCTTTGGTTGGAGATTCACTTGATTTTTGTATTTGAGATAATAACCTAATATATTCCAAGAGAAGATTTGAGTTCACCTGTCAGAATAAAGGTAGGCTACTAGACAGTGACTGTATAGGTTTGAAATCATACCATTCAGCTGTTCCTAAAAAAGCATATATTAACCACTACTTTCAAAGTGTCTGCCAACAAGTGGCAGGAGGAGCTATAATTTATAGGACCAGAAAGTGTTTTAGAAGTAATCAAAGCATCACAGGCGGGGAGAAAAATTTTAGAGATGTCTTTGAGCCTGCACAAACTTTTATGGGCAAGTTAACATCTCAGGGCCACAGAAACATGTTAAACCTCCTGTTTTTCTTGTATATTCTTGGCATATGTGCCCTCTGAAAATAAGATCTACTTATGATGTTGAATGGAAAATTTAGGCTAAATGCCCAGAGTGTGGTAATGGGCATGGGTTATTTCATATTCCAAATGTAATTAAGAATGCATTAATATTTTGAAACATGTGATACTTACTGTAACTTGGCAAATTTCAGATAGAGGAACATACTATAGCACACGATGGGAAACCAGCATAAGAACTCAGTATGGCTGGTATGAACTGAGCAACTTTGTTTTTGTGCTTAATAAAATTTTTGTGTGTCTAAGAGATTGATGAATCCAAGACAGATTGAAATTAACTTTGGAGCTTGAAGTTAGTCCCAATCTCAGGCAAAGTAAGTTGTGACAGAAGTAAAATACAGGACAAATAATTCCTATAGCTTTGCTTAACTCCAGAAAAGGGTTAGATTCTTGTTTTTGTTATTTATAATTCTAATTTGGCTCTTCAGTGAACAAAATTATTTTCTGTTTGGATAATGTCCACCTTATGAGTTTTAGTGGAAAACAGAGAACATGTCCCATTGTGGAAGGGGGAAATACCAGACGCAGTCTCTGCCAGCCTCCCTGAGAGCCCAGGACAGGCATGTGACCTGGCTTTGTTGATTTTGATTTGGTAGAAAGTGATATGAAAGAAGAACCTACAAGGACTCCATTCTGGTGTGGATGCCAGCAGTGGTGGGTGTGTCTAGCTACGGGGTCCTGCAACTATAGTGTAGGTGGCTGGTGCATGGCCAAGTCTGTGCTCAAGAGCAGTGGGGTTCTCTCGGAACTGTTCTGAGGTATGGTTTGGGGCAATGTTCCTAGTTTGTAGCCTCTAGCCTGATTCTTGGCTTTCTAGAGAGTAGCTTTTTAGGAATTCTTTTTGTGACTAAATTAGTTGTTTCTGTTGCTGCTAAGAATGCTGACAGATACAATTCATACTCAGTTAAGTCTCATTTTACGTTCCCAGGGCATTTGCATTCCTTGTATTGCTGCAACCTGACTATGAAGAGAACGCTGTTGAGAAGCCATAAAGCCATGCTTTTTCAATGCTCAGTACTTAACGTAATGGTCCATAGTGCAGAGAAGACATTGAAAAACACTTCAGACTTGATTGCAGCTTAAGATAACATGTTTCTGATTTAATTTTGACATTGTTTCTTACTTGTGGTATGCCAATATCATATTTATACATTTAAGACTATTAGGCAAGAACAAAGTTTTGCTTACTTCCAATGAAAAGACGCACACCTGCCAATCAGCAACAGCCAGAACCAGTTAAGGGCAAGGAAGAAAGTGCAAGATCTTTCCAAACCAGGTTCTTCAACCCTGGATGCACATTAGAATCACCTGAGATAACTTTAAAATACTCTCATTTCCTGGCTGTACTCCAGATCAATTAAATCAGTATCCCTGGGGTCTGGGCCTAGGCATCACTATTATATTTTTAAAAGTTCCCCAGATGATCATCCTATGCAGCTAGGATTGCCATCCACTTTAAACAGAACCTTTGTCCTCTCTTTAAGTTCTGGGTGTGGTTTCAATATCATGTGTACGGAGAAGAACTATCGACTTCTTCTCCATAACATATATTCCCTGAAATAGCACTGACCTTTTTGACTCCTATATCATATTGCCCTGATACCAGATTCAGTGAAACTGGGTACTATCCCTGACATGTCTCCTTTTACCTTTGCTGCTTTCTAGGTTTCTCTGGCCGGCTGAATGGCTTGCTCTAGATGTGCAACTGCATATAATAAAATGTAATTCATTTAAAAAATTATATTCCATGGGATCTTTTCCATATACATTTGTCTGTCTCTCCTTTTCTAATTTTCATTTTAAGCTATTTAAGCAATTGCATTTTATATGTCTTTTAAAGGCATGAGATAATATATTACTGTATTTAATTTCAGACATCAATTTACTCTGTGGTGCTAATAGGGTAGTCTTGAAAATGTGTCAGTCCACATTTTACAGTGACTGGCTTCAGCTGTTTTTCTACTTCAGCGTTTGGATGTGGATTAAAAATTAAATATGCTTGAAATCTTCTCATTATACCGTTTTGCATACATCCAATTAAATTTTACTAATTAGCTTTCTACCATCATTAATGTTTAAATGTGTGTTCAGGCAAAGTCACTGTTAACTTCCAACCATTGATATTGCCAATTATCTTACAATCAGACTTTAAAAAATTTCACTATGAAGTTATTTCAAATACATGCACACACAGTATTTGAAATATATATATATATACACATATATATAGACAGATACATATCTGTATACATTTAGATTTTAGACATTGGCTTGTCTCCACTATAACTGGAGTGTCGCTTGAGGTTGGAGATATGTTTATAAATATACCATTCAATTAGAAATGTTAGAAGGATAATGTATCCTAAGCCTTAAGTGATGAAAAATGAAAATCTGTTTATAGTCACCATTTAACAAAAATCAGAAATTCTGATTTAATGATTCATTTTCCCTATATCCACACACAACGCTATAACCTCAAGAGAACATTTGTTCTTGACTTGTACTAGAGTTTCACAAAATCCATGTAAAATTTATTTTATTCATCCAGAGGGCCAAGTTCTCTCCTCATTATGTGATACCTCTATATGAGATGGCTTTTCTGTCTTTCTGGTTGAATATCTCACTAAAGCAACAGAGTTTATTTATAGTAGAAACTCGTCAACAACAATTGAAATGCCAAAAATAAAAATGGTTTAGATTTTTGCAGGAAAAAATGGGATGTAAGAGAATACTTACTTGGTATGGGTATGTCTTTTTTAATAGACAAAAGCAAAACCTTATAAATGTGGGCTTCATTTTGTTCTTAATATATAAATTTATGATCAATAGACCCCATTCTTGGGGTATATTTGATGTGCAGTTAATGCACATTACGTTGTCATGTGATCACTGAAGTTGCAGTGAGATGATAAGCTTCTTGAGGATTCAGACTATGCCTTTTGCATTTCTTCATGTGTAAAACAAGGTGATGACTAGCGAGAGTCTGGCCTGTATCTACAATTCAAATTCTTGGCCTTGCCCTTCAAATCCTATCATAAAATTAAACTGTCAATAAATACTTATAAAAATACCAAAGAGAATAGTGTTGCTGTATTTTACTGATTTGAAGATGGGTTTTTTGTTTCACATTTATCATCTCTGAAGTCAGGATGAATCTTATAATCAATGAGGTTTCTAAGTTTATTTAGCAGTGGGTTCCTTTTTGGGTTTCCCCACTTCTTAATGGTATATAAAATAATGGTACATCTTACAATAAAAGGTAACTTAGATTCAATGAAACATGGCATTTATTCTCACTTATTTCCAAAAAGAATTTGAAGCACCTGACCAAAGTATATAACCAAAGTATATTAAAAACGATAAAATAAATAAATGTAATATGAAAAAAATAAAATAAAGCCAAAGTAAGTTAAATTTTTAAAAATATAAATACATTACAAAGTCTGGCCAATCTGCAAGTGTAAGTTCCAAATTTAGCTCTGGTTTTCTTGGTACTTGAGGCAAAATAAGAAATAGCATGCTTCTTTCTTACTAGCAAAAGCTTAAAGTGGAAGTCTGTCTGTGTAAAATATTCTTTTTTTTTTTTTTTTTTTTTTTTTGAGACGGAGTCTTGCTCTGTCACCCAGGCTGGAGTGCAGTGGCCGGATCTCAGCTCACTGCAAGCTCCGCCTCCCGGGTTTATGCCATTCTCCTGCCTCAGCCTCCCGAGTAGCTGGGACTACAGGCACCCACCACCTCCCCCGGCTAGTTTTTTGTATTTTTTAGTGGAGACGGGGTTTCACCATGTTAGCCAGGATGGTCTCCATCTGCTGACCTCGTGATCCGCCCGTCTCAGCCTCCCAAAGTGCTGGGATTAGAGGCTTAAGCCACCGCGCCTGGCGTAAAATATTCTTTAGTATGCAATAAACATGCTCCAAAAAATCCAGTTCCTAATGTCAAGGTTTTCTAGAATCTCAGGAACCTCCCTTCCTCCTCTTCCCCCTTCCCTGGCAACTTTCTTTTCCCCTTTGTAAATTTCTTATCCTGGCTATACTATGTGTTATTTGTCACTTACTATTAATTTCAGCTTACAAAAACCGAATATTTAGTGTTTTTCAGCCATAAACCAGTAATTGGAATTGTATGTGCTACAAGAGCAAACATGTCCCCCGACTTTATGTTTTTCTCTCAATTGCAAATTGATAAGATTAGGATGATGCTATTTTAAACCCAGAACTCAAGCAAATGGTTATTGTTTAGAAATACCTTCAAGTGTTGCATTTACTGTAGAGATTATCATAGCAGTAAGTCTACTTAGAATTTGTGAGTTTTTTTTCAGGTTTTTTATCCTCTGGTCATGGAATGTATTGATATGTGTGCCTAGATTCTCAGGTTTATCATCGTGTAAACATTGTCTATTAACAGGCTGTGTAGAAAAATATCCATCCGGGTAAAAGTGACATTATCAAGGGTTGGAGTCTATGGCTTTTTTTTTGTAGCGATGGAGTCTCATTATGTTGTCCAGGCTGAAGTGGAATCCCTGGCCTCAAGTGATCTTCCTGCCTTAGCCTCCTGAGTAGCTGGGACTACAGGTACACACCACCATGCCCAGCTTATGGCTCAGTTTTATGATGGAGAAACTAGGCTGTTGCCTCAGTGAAGCAATCATTTTCTTACTCTGTTAAAAGATAAATTTTACATTTTCTATGTCACATCTGATGGAATTTTGGGTTAATTTTATAATTCTGCTCACATGATTTTTATTTGCATTAAATATATTTTTAAAGTAATATTAAATAATTTTAAATATTTATACATAACTTTTATTAGCATCTTTATTCAGTTTGTTGATTGTATTTTCCTTGGTTGTAATTATAGCAGAAAAAAACATTTGACATATTGAAATGCACTCAACTTCTTTTGTAATTATACTATATTTATGTAATGTATCATAAATAAGTTAAAACTTCTTGGGGAATATTAGGAGAATGCATGGAAATGCCAAGTGGTATTTAATAAAATGAAATACAAAATTATTAAACATTTTTAAAGTATTTACTTCTTTTCCTTAGGGTTTGTTGTATATGAAGAAAACAGTCTGAATGTGGAAAACTGTTTAATTCATCTTGGTAATAAAGGAACTGAAGATCTCTTCCTATAGAACAATTAGTTCTTGAAACAGAAGTATGTGGCAGTTGAAGTACACATGTGATACAACCTCTGCTTCTACTGAACATAACGTTATCTCTGAGTTGTTTTAGCTGAACGACATGAAATAGGATGTCCATGACAATTCAAGGCCAGTGGCCCATGTGATTCTATAATTGCTTTTGCCACTTTGCTTTTGTGGAGTCATTCATTATGAGACTGGCCTTATCTTGTCATACCTCCATGTCATTAGCAATGTTTTAGTGCATTAGTGACCAAATGCAGGTTTAACTCTTGGTGATTAAGACTGGGCCAGTTGCCAGCAGAGTAGGGTATGAAATTCTGCAATTGTTGAGTGAATTTCTATTATATTATAACAATAATATTGAAATTATGGAAAATGGATTTTAAAGGGTGAGAGACAAGAAAATAATGATATTCATACAGAAAAACAAAGCCAATTGGGTGATTAAAATAACAAATCACTGATATTTTCCAAGTTAAAATAAACTTGGAATTTAACTCTGACTTATTTAAGAGTTACAAATCTGGAGTCTCATCTTTCAAAGGGGAAGGGAAAGAATAGAGAAACCAACCAAAACTCCATTCTAAGATGTGATGATTTCATGTGAAATATCCTCCATTCTTACCTCAACCATTTTGGATCTGTGATTTATTTGTACACACTTAGTGTTTTATCCAATAAACACTGTTCCTTGACTCTCTCCAAGGGTCCCCCCACAAGCTCCCTTCACTGAACATTTATTTCTCAGTTGGCTTCACTTTCCTTAGTGAAGGTCAAAATGAAGGCAACATGCTGGGGGTGGATTGGACTTAAGTGATGTTTTCTGTAACAAAAATATGGGAAACTTTATTTCCTTTTAAAATACAATTTTTTTTTTTTACTGGATAATGTTACATTTTCAACCAGATACAAACTATATCATTTATTTAGTATTGACTTTGAGTTAGGAAGCCTCTTTGACTGAATTTAGCATCTTCAGATTCATTTGTTTTTAATGCTGTGGATTGTATTTGCTTTGTAGGTTGGACTATAAAATACATAATTAGATAATTTTATGGTAGCACATTTCAAAACCCTTAAAAGATTTATGAAAATGTGAGGCTTTTAGGTTTCAAAACAAATTATAGGAGAAATAACAGAAATTTTAAACTTAATCATATGTCAAGAAAATAAACTTAAGCATTCTGTGGCAACATTAATAAGATGCCTAAATTGAATTAGTATAAAATTTGGAGTGTTAGACATGGAAATATGAACTTTACCTACCAGCTTAAACAAGATGAACAAGTTACAATTGCAATGAAAATCTGCTTTTTGGTGTTTTGGATTTTTTTTTTTGGTCTACTTTGGCATCTATGAAATCAAATCTTTTCAGGTCACTGGTAAAAAATGGAAGCATTAAATTGTGGGGAAAGAATTGAGTTAGTTCTAATTCAGCCTTGATTAACTTGAAAAGATATGTTAACCCTTATAATCCATCCCCAACTGAGGATTGCATGTTTTACAGCATGTTGGGGGATTTGGAAAGCACGTTAAACTGATGAAAGTATTCCATTCCATTTAGAAGTATATATCTGAGCTCCAAAAGATGGTTTAGAATTCGGTTTTATAAACTTTTTTTGTGGTAGAAATAAAATACATCTTGTACCAAAGAGGTATAATCAAATAAGAAGCAGTATCTAAACCTTTTGGCTACAAATGAGTGGTTAGATTTTATCCTTCTTTGTCATGTCCCACAAATAACCATGAGGGTCACATAAGGATTCTGACTCTAATATAATCTAAAAGGGAAAAGAATTGATTCAAGTTAGTCTCCTGCTGAAAGCAAGTTGCCCTAGATAAAGGTCAAAATCTTGGGGATTTTTATGTGTATAAAATCTCTAAAAGTAAAATCATGTGTTGCATTAAATTAAACATGCGTGATTTTGATCATTTTTTAGATTGATACATTTACTGAAAGGTTTATCATTAAGTGTAATAAATGCAATAAATGTTACATCATTTTTTATAGAAGACATTTCAGAGAAAGTTTAGTCTAAACAGTGAAATAATAAATCAAAATCAACAAAAATCACCAAATAAATCTTATATGTGTAATCTAGATCCAGAATGGTGTGCAAAAAGAAAATTATAGAGACAGTGCAACTGGACCATGTAAATCATTTTTAAAGAATCAAGTCCACAGCTGGCTGTCTGAAGTTGGGCCATACTTTATTATCTAAGAATATACTTTTCTTCTTACACCAAATTTTAAAAATGCATTACAATATTCATCTGCCAGTCTTAACACTGAAAGGCCATCAAAGCCTTGAAATTATCCATATTCTGTCAAATAAGTAACATCATGTGAGTGGGAAAAAGCCTTTGCCAACAGGCTCCAAACCATGTGTAACTGAGAGAGCAGCCCATTAATAAATGCTGGTTGATCAAAAGGAAGGGTCATGTGTACTAAAGGAAAGTACTTCATGTAGGAGACTCAGCTCTGTGTGTTTTTGACTTTTAGAGGCACCTGTTAATGTGTATGCTAAACTTTAATCAGTAAATTAAGCATTATTTTGAATTATCTAGCTAAACGTCTGTTTCTGTAATTGAAAAATGCTTAGGTCCTCCTTTCCAAACTAGGGGACAATTGTGATTTTGTTGTTTTTTAACTATTATTTCAAATGGCTTAAGACCAAGTATAGATTTGTCTTTATGGAGCTTTAGATATCTTTATAGAGTGGACAGAATTCAAAAAAGGCAAAGAAACAGCTATCTGGATGAACTAGGTTAGTCAAATAAACACACACACACACACAAACCAATGACATGTAGTGAGTTAAAATGACTGAAAAAAGATAAAGTGATAATAAGGCTTAAGTTTTTTTGGCTGATAATACCACATACAACATTGAGAAAATTAAATGGAGACTTTTATTTCCTCATTCAAAAAACAGTTGTGAGGTAGCCAGACATGTATTACCAAGAAAATGCAACAATGACCAGACATTGAACTTTATTTATTTATTATATCAAATGGCATTGAAAAGTATAACCCATGGTTACAATTTTGTTTTAAAATGTCTCATGAACAGCAACAATCTTGAGTTTGTAGCATTTCTGAATTATAGCCAAATGTTTGTATTCAGCTTTGAGCAGTTTTACCAAATCAAATCAAATTTAACAAGTATAATTATCCCTATCAATGTTCTAACATTGTATGTCCACAAGGGAAAGACAGTTCACTTCATTATAGGGAAGTTATATAAATGAAGTTCATGCACCTATTAATTGAGACTGAAAATCAAACACGTGCCCCTTTGCTTTAGAAAACAGGTACACTAGGAGTTCTCAAACTTTAGCGTGCGTCAGATCACCTGGAGAGGTTGCTAATATATAGGACCCATCTCTGGAGTTTCTGATTCAGGAGATCTAGGGTGGGGCTGATAATTTTCATTTTGATTTTTAACAAGCTCCGTGGTAATGCTGAGCTATTACTGGTCTGTGAACCACTGAGTTATTCTAATCAAAAAAGGAAGAGCTATGAGGAGGAAGTATGTTTTTTGGTTAACATATATTTTTTAAAAACTCAAACCATTATTGCTTGTATCCGTCCCTTACGAACTCCTGTCAAGGACTGGAACTCATGGTTAGGACTTGAATTGGTATAATGATATGGTGAGAGACTCAGTCTTCGTAGAAATATGTTTCTTCTGATTCATGAAAAGGCAATTTTCTGTGTGAGATTGCCCACTGAAACATTTTTAAATATCAAATATTTTGTAATAATTCAGATGGAATTCATTATGTTCACTCTCTGGCTCCTGAGCTCAACTCATCCTCACAATTGCAGCTAAAGTATTGAGACTCAAAAAGATGAAGTAACCTGATTCATGCATGACAGAGCTGGGGCTTCCAACTATTTTCAAATATTGTCTCTATCTCCTTATTCCCTCCTGAGAAATTAGGCAAACGTGGCTTGGGAAGTTAGTTAAAAATTATCAAGAAGACCTTGTATTGAAGGCAGTGTTTATGCATTTGTGCTGACTTCTAACCCTCTTTGCTAGAACAGTGGAATCCAAAGTAGGGCCCAACGCTGCAGGGGGTGAGCCAGTTGAAGTGCTGGGATGTTTATTTTAAAAGTCAGAATGAAACGAAACTTCACTAACTTCTAAGATGCGGATTAGCAGCGTTACCCTCATGGGACTCCAGAGATGGACTGGAAGAGGGCAGTGCCATGTTGAGAGGAGGACGGAGGGTGGTGCGGGGACCCACACTGGTCTTTAGATGTACTGCTTTTTAGGTGTCAAATGTATTTATGAATGTTATCTTGTTTTAAATAATAGCTTTGAAAAACCCTCATGAAATAAACAGATAGGTAAGATTCCTGTAAGGGAATGGGTTTGGTTTGAAGATAGTATTAACAATGCAGAACAAAGCAACTCACAAGAAAACGGCGAAGATGATACCCTTCTTCCTGCCAGATGGACTCTTTGGCAACTACTTCACATGGTAAAATCAATATTGAGTTCATCCTTCTCTGAAAAGAAGTTCAACCAAAAATATTAAAAATTATCAGGAAGGTTATTTGTTCTTTGGATTTACACCTAATATTTCAACGCCATTAATATGAACCTTGCCCTAAGTTGATAATGTCTATTGACTGCAATATACTCTAAATACTATATAATTTATAATAAATGAATATGTACATATTGTGGGTGCATGCATCAGAGTTTTTCTTTTTTTCTGAGAGTGGTATATAATTAAACAAACTTGGAAATCATTTATTGCAATAATGAATTATTACAGCTGGTGAGGAAAGATTTTCAAACATCTGATGTTTCTGGGCCTGTATTGATCTTGCTATCTGATAGGCAAATCCATAGTTTTTTGGTCCAACTGAAGTTACTCTAAAGCTGGTTCTCTATATGTAAGTCTCCATTTCTTCTATGAAATGGAAGTATGCAAAAGACCATTGTGAACATTAAATACATTAATGCATGGAAAGTGCTTAGCACAATGATAGCCACATGGTAAAGGTACAATAAATTTTAGCTCTCCTGCCCCTTCTCATATAGAACAAGAAAAAATATAACTATAAGAACAAGTTTCATTATTCGAGTGAGAAGTTGGTGGATAGGTTAGTGGTTTTTTTTTCATGCACCAATATTCTTGGGATACCTAGACAGGCTCTGGAAATAAACCCTTTAATAACTGAGAGTGCTTTGATTTATTTTGATCATAGAATTTGTTTCCACTCTCTAATTCTCTTGTATTTATTTATTTATTTATTTATTATTATTTTTAAATTTTACTTTAAGTTCTAGGGTACATGTGCACAACGTGTAGGTTTGTTACATATGTATACCTGTGCCATGTTGGTGTGCTGCACCCACCAACTCATCAGCACCCATCAACTCATCATTTACATCAGGCATCACTCCCAATGCCATCCCTCCCCTCTTCCCCCTCCCCATAATAGGCCCCTGTGTGTGATGTTCCCCTTCCAGAGTCCAAGTGATTTCATTGCTCAATTCCCAACTATGAGTGAGAACATGCAGTGTTTGGTTTTCTGTTCCTGCGATAGTTTGCTGAGAATGATGGTTTCCAGCTGCATCCATGTCCCTACAAAGGACACGAACTCATCCTTTTTTATGGCTGCATAGTATTCCATGGTGTATATGTGCCACATTTTCTTTTCTTTTTTTTTTTTTATTATTATTATACTTTAAGTTCTAGGGTACATGTGCATAACGTGCAGGTTTGTTACATATGTATACTTGTGCCATGTTGGTGTGCTGCACCCATCAACTCGTCAGCACCCATCAATTCGTCATTATATCAGGTATAACTCCCAATGTAATCGCCCCCACCTGCCCCCTCCCCCCTCCGTGTGATAGGCCCCGGTGTGTGATGTTCCCCTTCCCAAGTCCAAGTGATCTCATTGTTCAGTTCCCACCTATGAGTGAGAACATGCGGTGTTTGGTTTTCTGTTCTTGTGATAGTTGCTAAGAATGATGGTTTCCAGCTGCATCCATGTCCCTACAAAGGATGCAAACTCATCCTTTTTTATGGCTGCATAGTATTCCATGGTGTATATGTGCCACATTTTCTTTTCCTTTTTTTTTTTTATTATTATTATACTTTAAGTTCTAGGGTACATGTGCATAACGTGCAGGTTTGTTACATATGTATACTTGTGCCATGTTGGTGTGCTGCACCCATCAACTCGTCAGCACCCATCAATTCGTCATTTATATCAGGTATAACTCCCAATGTAATCGCCCCCACCTGCCCCCTCCCCCCTCCGTGTGATAGGCCCCGGTGTGTGATGTTCCCCTTCCCAAGTCCAAGTGATCTCATTGTTCAGTTCCCACCTATGAGTGAGAACATGCGGTGTTTGTTTTCTGTTCTTGTGATAGTTGCTAAGAATGATGGTTTCCAGCTGCATCCATGTCCCTACAAAGGATGCAAACTCATCCTTTTTTATGGCTGCATAATATTCCATGGTGTATATGTGCCACATTTTCTTAATCCAGTCTGTCACAGATGGACATTTGGGTTGATTCCAAGTCTTTGCTATTGTGAATAGTGCCGCAATAAACATACGTGTGCATGTGTCTTTATAGCTGCATGATTTGTAATCCTTTGGGTATATACCCAGTAGTGGGATGGCTGGGTCATATGGTACATCTAGTTCTAGATCCTTGAGGAATTGCCACACTCTTTTCCATAATGGTTGAACTAGTTTACAATCCAACCAACAGTGTAAAAGTGTTCCTATTTCTCCACAGCCTCTCCAGCACCTGTTGTTTCCTGACTTTTTAATGATTGCCATTCTAACTGGTGTGAGATGGTATCTCATTATGGTTTTGATTTGCATTTCTCTGATGGTGAGTGGTAATGAGCATTTTTTCATGTGTCTGTTGGCTGTATGAATGTCTTCTTTTGAGAAATGTCTGTTCATATCCTTTGCCCACTTTTTGATGGGGTTGCTTGTTTTTTTCTTGTAAATTTGTTTGAGTTCTTTGTAGGTTCTGGATATCAGCCCTTTGTCAGATGGGTAGATTGCAAAAATTTTCTCTGATTCTGTAGGTTGCCTGTTCACTCTGATGGTATTTTCTTTTGCTGTGCAGAAGCTCTTTAGTTCAATGAGATCCCAATTGTCAATTTTGGCTTTTGTTGCCATTGCTTTTGGTGTTTTAGACATGAAGTCCTTGCCCATGCCTATGTCCTGAATGGTACTACCTAGGTTTTCTTCTAGGGTTTTTATGGTATTAGGTCTAACATATAAGTCTCTAATCCATCTTGAATTAATTTTCGTATAAGGAGTAAGGAAAGGATCCAGTTTCAGCTTTCTACTTATGGCTAGCCAATTTTCCCAGCACCATTTATTAAATAGGGAATCCTTTCCCCATTTCTTGTTTCTCTCAGGTTTGTTAAAGATCAGATGGCTGTAGTTGTGTGGTATTATTTCTGAGGACTCTGTTCTGTTCCATTGGTCTATATCTCTGTTTTGGTACCAGTACCATGCTGTTTTGGTTACTGTAGCCTTGTAGTATAGTTTGAAGTCAGGTAGTGTGATGCCTCCAGCTTTGTTCTTTTGACTTAGGATTGTCTTGGCAATATGGGCTCTTTTTTCGTTCCATATGAACTTTGAAGCAGTTTTTTCCAATTCTGTGAAGAAACTCATTGGTAGCTTGATGGAGATGGCATTGAATCTATACATTACCTTGGGCAGTATGGCCATTTTCACGATATTGATTCTTCCTATCCATGAGCATGGTATGTTCTTCCATTTGTTAGTGTCCTCTTTTATTTCACTGAGCAGTGGTTTGTAGTTCTCCTTGAAGAGGTCCTTTACATCCCTTGTAAGTTGAATTCCTAGGTATTTTATTCTCTTTGAAGCAATTGTGAATGGAAGTTCATTCATGATTTGGCTCTCTGCTTGTCTGTTACCGGTGTATAAGAATGCTTGTGATTTTTGCACATTGATTTTGTATCCTGAGACTTTGCTGAAGTTGCTTATCAGCTTAAGGAGATTCTGGGCTGAGACAATGGGGTTTTCTAAATATACAATCATGTCATCTGCAAACAGGGACAATTTGACTTCTTCTTTTCCTAACTGGATACCCTTGATTTCTTTCTCTTGCCTGATTGCCCTAGCCAGAACTTCCAACACTATGTTGAATAGGAGCGGTAAGAGAGGGCATCCCTGTCTTGTGCCAGTTTTCAAAGGGAATTTTTCCAGTTTCTGCCCATTCAGTATGATATTGGCTGTGGGTTTGTCATAAATAGCTCTTATTATTTTGAGGTATGTTCCATCAATACCGAATTTATTGAGCGTTTTTAGCATGAAGGCTGTGTTGAATTTTGTCAAAAGCCTTTTCTGCATCTATTGAGATAATCATGTGGCTCTTGTCTTTGGTTCTGTTTATATGCTGGATTACGTTTATTGATTTGCGAATGTTGAACCAGCCTTGCATCCCAGGGATGAAGCCCACTTGATCATGTTGGATAAGCTTTTTGATGTGCTGCTGAATCCGGTTTGCCAGTATTTTATTGAGGATTTTTGCATCGATGTTCATCAGGGATATTGGTCTAAAATTCTCTTTCTTGTTGTGTCTCTGCCAGGCTTTGGTATCAGGATGATGTTGGCCACATAAAATGAGTTAGGGAGGATTCCCTCTTTTTCTATTGATTGGAATAGTTTCTGAAGGAATGGTACCAGCTCCTCCTTGTACCTCTGGTAGAATTCAGCTATGAATCCATCTGGTCCTGGACTTTTTTTGGTTGGTAGGCTATTAATTATTGCCTCAATTTCAGAGCCTGCTATTGGTCTATTTAGGGATTCAACTTCTTCCTGGTTTAGTCTTGGAAGAGTGTAAGTGTCCAGGAAATTATCCATTTCTTCTCGATTTTCTAGTTGATTTGCATAGAGGTGTTTATAGTATTCTCTGATGGTAGTTTGTATTTCTGTGGGGTCGGTGGTGATATCCCCTTTATCACTTTTTATTGCGTCTATTTGATTCTTCTCTCTTTTCTTCTTTATTAGTCTTGCTAGCGGTCTGTCAATTTTGTTGATCTTTTCAAAAAACCAACTCCTGGATTCATTGATTTTTTGGAGGGTTTTTTGTGTCTCTATCTCCTTCAGTTCTGCTCTGATCGTAGTTATCTCTTGCCTTCTGCTAGCTTTTGAATGTGTTTGCTCTTGCTTCTCTAGTTCATTTAATTGTGATGTTAGAGTGTCAATTTAGATCTTTCCAGCTTTCTCTTGTGGGCATTTAGTGCTATAAATTTCCCTCTACACACTGCTTTAAATGTGTCCCAGAGATTCTGGTATGTTGTATCTTTTGTCTCATTGGTTTCAAAGAACATCTTTATTTCTGCTTTCATTTCATATGTACCCAGTAATCATTCAGGAGCAGGTTGTTCAGTTTCCATGTAGTTGAGCCGTTTTGATTGAGTTTCTTAGTCCTGAGTTCTAGTTTGATTGCACTGTGGTCTGAGAGACAGTTTGTTATAATTTCTGTTCTTTGACATTTGCTGAGGAGTGCTTTACTTCCAATTATGTGGTCAATTTTGGAATAAGTGCGATGTGGTGCTGAGAAGAATGTATATTCTGTTGATTTGGGGTGGAGAGTTCTATAGATGTCTATTAGGTCCGCTTGGTGCAGAGATGAGTTCAATTCCTGGATATCCTTGTTAACTTTCTGTCTCGTTATCTGTCTAATGTTGACAGTGGAGTGTTGAAGTCTCCCATT
This sequence comes from Trachypithecus francoisi, assembly GCF_009764315.1. NCBI lineage: Eukaryota > Metazoa > Chordata > Mammalia > Primates > Cercopithecidae > Trachypithecus > Trachypithecus francoisi. The sequence continues at coordinate 5,765,646 of NW_022681453.1, forward strand.
ATTATTGTATGGGAGTCTAAGTCTCTTTGTAAGTCTCTAAGGACTTGCTTTATGAATCTGGGTGCTCCTGTATTGGGTGCATAGATATTTAGGAGAGTTAGCTCTTCCTGTTGAATTGACCCTTTACCATTATGTAATGGCCTTCTTTGTCCCTTTTGATCTTTGATGGTTTAAAGTCTGTTTCATCAGAGACTAGGATTGCAACCCCTGCTTTTTTTGTTCTCCATTTGCTTGGTAGATCTTCCTCCATCCCTTTATTTTGAGCCTATGTATGTCTCTGCATGTGAGATGGGTCTCCTGAACACAGCAGACTGATGGGTCTTGACTCTTTATCCAGTTTGCCAGTCTGTGTCTTTTAATTGGAGCATTTAGTCCATTTACATTTAAGTTTAATATTGTTATGTGTGAACTTGATCCTGCCATTATGATATTAAGTGGTTATTTTGCTCATTAGTTGATGCAGTTTCTTCCTAGCCTCAATGGTCTTTACATTTTGGCATGTTTTTGCAATGGCTGGTACCGGTTGTTCCTTTCCATGTTTAGGGCTTCCTTCAGGGTCTCTTGTAAGGCAGGCCTGATGGTGACAAAATCTCTAAGCATTTGCTTATCTGTAAAGGATTTTATTTCTCCTTCACTTATGAAACTTAGTTTGGCTGGATATGAAATTCTGGGTTGAAAATTATTTTCTTTAAGAACGTTGAATATTCGCCCTCACTCTCTTCTGGCTTGTAGAGTTTCTGCTGAGAGATCTGCTATTAGTCTGATGGGCTTCTCTTTGTGGGTAACCCGACCTTTCTCTCTGGCTGCCCTTAAGATTTTTTCCTTCATTTCAACTTTGGTGAATCTGGCAATTATGTGTCTTGGAGTTGCTCTTCTGGAGGAGTATCTTTGTGGTGTTCTCTGTATTTCCTGAATTTGAATGTTGGCCTTCCCTACTAGGTTGGGGAAGTTCTCCTGGATGATATCCTGAAAGTGTTTTTCCAACTTGGTTCCTTTTCCCCCCTCACTTTCAGGCACCCCAATCAGACGTAGATTTGGTCTTTTTACATAATCCCATACTTCTTGCAGGCTTTGTTCATTTCTTTTTCTTCTTTTTTCTTTTGGTTTCTCTTCTCACTTCGTTTCATTCATTTGATCCTCAATCGCTGATACTCTTTCTTCCAGTTGATCGAGTCGGTTACTGAAGCTTGTGGATTTGTCACGTATTTCTCGTGTCATGGTTTTCATCTCTGTCGTTTCGTGTATGATCTTCTCTGCATTAATTGTTCTAGCTGTCAATTCTTCCACTCTTTTTTCAAGATTTTTAGTTTCTTTGCGCTGGGTACGTAATTCCTCCTTTAGCTCTGAGAAGTTTGATGGACTGAAGCCTTCTTCTCTCATCTCGTCAAAGTCATTCTCTGACCAGCTTCGATCCGTTGCTGGTGATGGGCTGCGCTCCTTTGCAGGGGGAGATGCGCTCTTATTTTTTGAATTTCCAGCTTTTCTGCCCTGCTTTTTCCCCATCTTTGTGGTTTTATCTGCCTCTGGTCTTTGATGATGGTGACGTACTGATGGGGTTTTGGTATAGGTGTCCTTCCTGTTTGATAGTTTTCCTTCTAGCAGTCAGGACCCTCAGCTGTAGGTCTGTTGGAGATTGCTTGAGGTCCACTTCAGACCCTGTTTGCCTGGCTATCAGCAGCAGAGGTTGCAGAAGATAGAATATTGCTGAACAGCAAGTGTACCTGTCTGATTCTTACTTTGGAAGCTTCCTCTCAGGGGTGTACTCCACCCTGTGAGGTGTGGGGTGTCAGACTGCCCCTAGTGGGGGATGTCTCCCAGTTAGGCTACTCAGGGGTCAGGGACCCACTTGAGCAGGCAGTCTGTCCCTTCTCAGATCTCAACCTCCATGTGGGGAGATCCACTGCTCCCTTCAAAGCTGTCAGACAGAGTCATTTGCGTCTCAGAGGTTCCTGCTGCTTTTTTTGTTGTTGTTGTTTAGCTGTGCCCTGTCCCCAGAGGTGGAGTCTACAGAGACAGGCAGGTTTCCTTGATCTGCTGTGAGCTCCACCCAGTTCGAGCTTCCCACCGGCTTTGTTTACCTACTTAAGCCTCAGCAATGGTGGACACCCCTCCCCCAGCCTCGCTGCTGCCTTGCGGTTAGATCGCAGACTGCTGTGCTAGCAATGAGGGAGGCTCCGTGGCCGTGGGACCCTCCCGGCCAGGTGTGGGATACAATCTCCTGGTGTGCCCGTTTGCTCAAAGCGCAGTATTGGGGTGAGAGTCACCCGATTTTCCAGGTGTTGTGTATCTCAGTTTCCCTGGCTAGGAAAAGGGACTCCCTTCCCCCTTGCGCTTCCCAGGTGAGGCGATGCCTCGCCCTGCTTCAGCTCTCGCTGGTCGGGCTGCAGCAGCTGACCAGCACCGATTGTCTGGCACTCCCTAGTGAGATGACCCCAGTACCTCAGTTGAAAATGCAGAAATCACCGGTCTTCTGTGTCGCTCGCACTGGGAGTAGGAGACTGGAGCTGTTCTTATTCGGCCATCTTGCTCCGCCCCCTCCACATTTTCTTAATCCAGTCTGTCACTGATGGACATTTGGGTTGATTCCAAGTCTTTGCTATTGTGAATAGTGCCACAATAAACATACGTGTGCATGTGTCTTTATAGCAGCATGATTTATAACCCTTTGGGTATATACCCAGTAATGGGATGGCTGGGTCATATGGTATTTCTAGTTCTAGATCCTGAGATGTCCAATATATCCTAAGTATGTTAAAAAAAGAATACGAAGAATTCATTTAAAGTTATACTTTAAAAGAAATAATTTCCAGGGGCAGACAGATCTTAAGAACTATGATTAAATTTCAAAATGGCTAGTACGTTTCTATTATAAAAAAGGCCTTTTGACACAAGTCTAATAGCTGTCCTTTCAATCAATTTTAGATTCACATAATCTGAAGATCAGATTCTTGCAAAGTAGGAAAGTTCAACACAGTGCTATCACATTTGTAATAGATCTGATGGAAGACATATTTGCTGATATCAGTGAGACTTAGCTCCATTTGCTGACTTCTAGGACTGATTTCAACACCTCTGTCAACACTATGCTATATTTTGTCATGGCTTTTGGAATTTTTCAAAGTTGTTTCAAAGTTGATTACTTTTATTTCTCCTTTGAACAGACTTTACAAAAACAGAAACCTGTATTTTACTGTTGAACATTTATTATAATGGAATAGTCTCTATCTTTTATATTTCCATGTTTTTACCTCCACACAACCCTAAATATTTACAAACATGAGAACCATTGAGAAAATAGCTTTGGCACATGTCACTGTTTGCTTTAAATGAGTCCTTCCTCTCTGTAATGGCTCAAATGCAGGCAATTGTTAACAATTAACATTGGATCACACTTCAGTGGATTTATATCTGAATAGCACAAACCCTTTGTGTCCTACTTAATAAGGTAGTGCTGCTAATGCATTGCTGCTTTCTAACAATTTCTCAGGTAGCCATACTTTCTTCTACAGCCATGCATAAAACTTCTATGCCGGGGATTATTTTTTTTTGGTTCATTGTAAATAGCAAGATAAACAATCTGTGGACAAAATTCAGTGTAAGTGTGCACACTCTAAATAGGGTTAAAGAACTCCTTAATGTTGATATTTCCTTAGCTTGGTAGTAAAACAAAATCAATGCTAATTTAATAGGGGTTCACAAACCAAGTTTTGCTTTCATTGCCCTTTTAAAAAGAGTATAGGGCTGTAGTTATAAACAGAATTAGTAATTGCTTGGTTGATATGCCTGTTGAATAGCAGATGATTTTTATAGTCTATTCCTTTTAAAGTCTGTTACCTTAATTTTAGATATATTACTTGATAACGAGACTGTTGATTAGAATGGTTGCATTAAACCTGTTTATAATTTTTAAAGTGATTTTTAATTTCCTCTAAACACCCTTCCTTCTGGCGGAGGAAAAAATTGCTTGTGGGGTGTACAAAATTGGCCCTGTTTTTCTTAGATGATCTTTAATTACACTTTAAAGCAGAATTTCTTAATGGGGAATTGGAATTCTGCTTGTAAGAAAATTACAGAGGGTATTTGGGGATCTGCTATTAGCTGCAGGAACAAATAGAGAGATTAGTGAGACAAATGATCAGTAGCCTAAAAAAATTACCAATGGGAGACAATGATTAGCCCAGGGAAGATCTGGCTGTGGTCATAAAGGCTGCCTAAATTATGAGCTTATCAAACTTGTTTTAAGAGCTGTTAAGAAGAGGTGGTTTATGTTAGCCACCAGGAATCAGTGGAGGGGTCATTCTGGAGAATAATAAATTCACTATGACCTCTTCCCATGCCTCAGCCAACAACAACAGTGATCTACGCTGGAGTTACAGATTAGAGAAGAAAAAGCAGGGGCCCAGGAGTCTAGAACCATTGATGAACCACCCATTGATGGAGCCAGGGGAAAAATTTTTTATTTTTTCTTTTTTTTTTCAAGTTAAATGATTTTAACGTATTCATACAGTTACACATCTATCACCACAGTCAATTTTAAAACACTTTTATTACTCTATAAAAGAAATCCTGGCTCTCTGGGCAGGGCATCTCTGAAAAAAGAGGCAGCAGTCCCAGTCAGGGACTTAAAGATAAAACTCCCATTTCCCTGGGACAGCACACCTAGGAGAAGAGGCAGCTGTGGGCGCAACTTCAGCAGACTTAAATGTTCCTGCCTGCTGGCTCTGAAGAGAGCAGCAGATCTCCCAACACAGCACTCCAGCTCTGCTAAGGGACAGACTGCCTCCTCAAGTGGGTCCCTGACCCCCGTGCCTCCTGATGGGGAGACACCTCCCAAGAGGGGTCGAGAGACACATCATACAGGAGAGATCCAGCTGGCATCTGGCAAGTGCCCCTCTGGGGCGAAGCTTCCAGAGGAAGAAGCAGGCAGCAATCTTTTCTGTTCTGCAGCCCCCACTGGTGATACCCTGGCAAACAGATTCTGGAGTGGATGCCCAGCAAACTCCAGCAGACCTGCAGAAGAGGGGCCTGACTATTAGAAGGAAAACTAACAAACAGGAAGCAATAGCATCAGCATGAACAAAAAGGACAACAATGCAAAAACTCCATCTTAAGGTCACCAACAACAAAGACCAAAGCTAAACAAATTCATGAAGATGAGGAAAAAAATGTGCAAAAAGGCTGAATATTCCCAAAACAAGAATGCCTCTTCTCCTTCAAAGGATCACAACTCCTCACCAGCAAGAGAACAAAACTGGACAGAAAATGAGTTTGACAAATTGACAGAAGTAGGATTCAGAAAGTGGGTAGTAACAAACTCCTCTGAGCTAAAGGAGCGTGTTCTAACCCAATGCAAGGAAACTAAGAATGTTGATAAAAGGTTAGAGGAATTGCTAACTAGAATAATCAGTTTAGAGAAGAACATAAATGACCTGATGGAGCTGAAAAACACAACACGAGGACTTGGTGAAGCATGTGCAAGTATCAATAACCAAATTGATCAAGAAGAAGAAAGCATACCAGAGATGGAAGATCAACTTAACGAAATAAAACAGGAAGATAAGATTAGGGAAAAGAGAATTAAAAGGAACAAACGAAGCCTCCAAGAAATATGGGACTATGTGAAAAGACTGAACCTACATTTGATTGATGTACTTGAAAGTGATGAGGGGAATGGAACCAAGTAGGAAAACACAGTTCAGGATATTATCGCGGAGAAATTCCCCAACCTAGCAAGACAGGCCAACATTCAAATTCAGGAAATACAGAGAACACCACAAAGATACTCGTCAAGAAGAGCAACCCCAAGACACATAATCTTCAGATTCACCAAGGTTGAAATGAAGAATAAAATGTTAAGGGAAGCCAGAGAAAAAGTCAGGTTACCCCCAAAGGGAAGCCCATCAGACTAACAGCAGATCTCTTGGCAGAAACTCTACAAGTCAGAAAAGAGTGGGGGCCAATATTCAACGTTCTTAAAGAAAAGAATTTTCAACCCAGAATTTCATATCCAGCCAAGCTAAGCTTCATAAGTAAGGAGAAATAAAATCCTTTACAGACAAGCAAATGCTGAGGGATTTTGTCATCACCAGGCTTGTCTTACAAGAGCTCCTGAAGGAAGCACTAAATATGGAAAGGAACAACCGGTACTAGCTACTGCAAAAACAAACCAAAATGTAAAGACCATTGACACTATGAATAAACTGCACCAACTAATGGGCAAAATAACCAGCTAGCATCATAATGACAGTATCAAATTCATACATAACAGTATTAACCTTAAATGTAAATGGGCTAAATGCCCCAATTAAAAGGCACAGACTGGCAAATTGGTTACCAAGACCCATCAGTGTGCTGTATTCAGGAGACCTATCTCACATGCAAAGACACTCACAGGCTCAACTTAAAGGGTTAGAGGAAGATTTACCAAGCAAATAAAAAGCAAAACAAACAAACAAACAAAAACAGGGGCTGCAATCCTAGTCTCCGATAAAACAGACTTTAAACCAACAAAGACAAAAAAAAGACAAAGAAGAGCATTACATAATGGGAAAAGGATCAATGCAACAAGAAGAGCTAACTATCCTAAATATATATCCACCCAATACAGGAGCACCCAGATTCATAAAGCAAGTTCTTAGAAAGCAAGTTCTACAAAGAGACTTAGACTACTACACAATAATAGTGGGAGACTTTAACACACCACTGTCAATATTAGACAAATCAACAAGACAGAAAATTAACAAGGATATTCAGAACTTGTACTCAACTCTGGACCAAGGGGACCTAATAGGCATCTACAGATCTCTCCACCCCAAATCAACAAAATATACATTCTTCTCAACACCACATAGCACTTATTTTAAAATCGACCACATAATTGGAAGTATAACACTCCTCAGCAATTGCTAAAGAATGGAAATCATAACAAACAGTCTCTCAGACCACAATGCAATCAAATTAGAATGCAGGGTTAAGAAACTCACTCAAAACCACATAACTACATGGAAATTGAACAACCTGTTCCTGAATGACTACTGAGTAAATAATGAAATTAAGGCAGAAATAAATAAGTTATTTGAAGCCAGTGATAACAAAGACACAACATACCAGAATCTCTGGGACACAGCTAAAGCAGTGTCTAGAGGGAAATTTATATCACTAAATGCCCACAAGAGAAAGTGGGAAAGATCTAAAATCGACACCCTAACATCACAATTAAAAGTGCTAGAGAAGCAAGAGCAAACAAATTCCAAAGCTGGCAGAAGATCATAAATAACTAAGATCACAGCAGAACTGAAGGAGATAGAGACATGAAAAACCCTTCAAAAAAAAAATCAGTGAATCCAGAAGCTGGTTTTTTGAAAAGATTAACAAAATAGATAGACCACTGTCCAGACTGATAAGAAAACAGAGAAGAATAAAATAGACACAATAAAAAATCATAAAGGAGAGATCACCACTGATCGTACAGAAATACAGACTACCACCAGAGAATACTATAAACACCTCTATGCAAATGAACTAGAAAATCTAGAAAAAATAAATTCCTGGACACATACACCCTCCCAAGACTAAACCAGGAAGAAGCTGAATTCCTTAATAGACCAATGACGAGTTCTGAAATTGAGGCAGTAATTAATAGCCTATCAAGCAAAAAAAAGCCCAGGACCAGACAGAGTAACAGCTGAATTCTACCAGAGGTACAAAGAGGAGCTGGTACCATTTTTTTCTGAAACTATTTCAAAAAATGGAAAAAGAGGGACTCCTCCTAACTCATTTTATGAGGCCAGCATTATCCTGATACCAAAACCGGACAGAGACACAACAAAAAAGGAAAATTTCAGGCCAATATCCCTGATGAACATCGATTTGAAAATCATCAATAAAATACTGGCCAATCGAATCCAGCAGCACATTAAAAAGCTTATCCACCATGATCAAGTGGGCTTCATCCCCAGGATGCAAGGCTGGTTCAACATACACAAATCAATAAACATAATCCATCACATAAACAGGACCAATGACAAAAGCCACATGATTATCTCAAGAGATACAGAAAAGGCCTTCAATAAATTCTACACCTCTTCATGGTAAACACGCTCAATAAACTAGGTATTTATGGAATGTATATCAAAATAATAAGAGCTATTTATGGCAAACCCACAGCCAGTATCATACTCAATGGGCAAAAACTGGAAGCATTCCCTTTGAATACCAGCCCAAGACAAGGATGCCCTCTCTCACCACTCCTATTCAACATAGTATTGGAAGTTCTGGTCAGGGCAATCAGGCAAGAGAAAGAAATAAAGCATATTCAAATAGGAAGAGAGGAAGTCAAATTAACTGTTTGGAGATGACATGATTGTATGTTTAGAAAATCTCGTTGTCTCAGCCCAAAAACTCCTTAAGCTGTTAAGCACCTTCAGCAAAGTCTCAGGATCCAAAATCAATGTGCAAAAGTCACAAACATTCCTATACACCAATAACAGACAGAGAGCCAAATCATGAGCAAACTCCCATTCACAATCGCTACAAAGATAATAAAATACCTAAGAATCCAACTTGCAAGGGATGTGAATGACCTCTTCAAGGTGAACTACAAACCACTGCTCAAGGAAATAAGAGAGGACACAAACAAATGGAAAAATATTCCATGCTCATGGATAGGAAGAATCTATATTGTGAAAATGGCCATGCTCTGCAAAGTAATTTACCAATTCAATGCTGTTCTCATCAAGCTACCATTGACTTTTTTCACAGAATTAGAAAAAAACTACTTTAAATTTCATATGGAACCAAAAAAGAGTCGATATAGCCAAGACAATCCTAAGCAAAAGGAACAAAGCTGGAGGCATCACTCTACCTTACTTCAACTATACTACAAGTCTACAGTTACCAAAACAGTATGGTACTGGTACCAAAACAGATATACAGACCAATGGAACAGAACAGAGGCCTCAGAAATAACATCACACAACTACCACCATCTGATCTTTGACAAACCTGACAAAAACAAGCAATGGGGAAAGGATTCCCTATTTAATAAATGGTGCTGGGAAAACTGGCTAGCCATATGCAGAAAACTGAAACTGGATCACTTCCTTACACCTTATACAAAAATTAACTCAAGATGGATTAAAGACTTAAATGTAAGACCTAAAACCATAAAAATCCTAGAAGAAAACCTAGGCAATGCCATTCAGGATATAGGCATGGGCAAAGACTTTATGACTAAAACACCAAAAGCAATGGCAACAAAAGCCAAAATTGACAAATGGGATCTCATTAAACTAAAGAGCTTCTGCACAGCAAAAGAAACTATCATCAGAGTGAAGAGGCAACCCACAGAATGGAAGACAATTTTTGCAATCTATCCATCTGACAAAGGGCTAATATCCAGAATCTACAAAGAACTTAGACAAATGTACAAGAAAAAAACAAATAACCCCATCAAAAAGTGGGCGAAGGATATAAACAAACACTTTTCAAAAGAAGAGATTTATGTGGCCAACAAACATATGAAAAAAAGGTCATCATCACTAGTCATTAGAGGAATGCAAATCTAAACCACAATGAGGTATCATCTCACACCAGTTAGAATGGTGATCATTAAAAAGTCAGGAAACAACAGGTGCTGGAGAGGATGTGAGAAATAGGAATTCTTTTATACTGTTGGTGGGAGTGTAAATTAGTTCAACCATTGTGGAAGACAGCGTGGTGATTCGTCAAGTATCTAGAACTAGAAATACCATTTAATCCGGCAATCCCATTACTGGGTATAAACCCAAAGGATTAGAAATCATTCTACTATAAAGACACGTGCACATGTATGTTTATTGCAGCACTATTCACAATAGCAAAGACTTGGAACCAACCCAAATACCCATCACTGTTAGACTGGATAGAGAAAATGTGGTACATATATATCATGGAATACTATGCAGCCATAAAAAAGAACGAGTTGCTGTCCTTTGCAGGGACAGGGATGAAGCTGGAAACCATCATTCTCAGCAAACTAACACAGGAACAGAAAACCAAACACTACATATTCTCGCTCATAAGTGGGAGTTGAACAATGAGAATCTATGGGCACAGGGAGGGGAACATCACACACTCGGGGCTGTTGGGGGACAAGGGGAGGGATAGCACTAGGAGAAATACCTAATGTAGATGGGTGCACCAAACCACCATGGTACATGTATACCTATGTAAAAAACCTGTACGTTCTGCACATGTAGCCCAGACCTTAAAATATAATTTTTTTTAAAAAGTGAAAAAAGAAGAAAAAAAAACCCAAATCCTGTACCCCTTAACCATCACCTCCCAAACCCCCATCCCTCCTAGGCCTAGGAATGAACAAACAGAGTAATCTGTTTTCTGTCTCTCTAGATTTTCCTGTTTTGAACATTTCATATAAATAGAATCTTATGATATGTTCTCCTATGCGACTGACATCTTTCACTAAGCATAATGTTTTCAAGGTTCATCCATGTTGTATCATGTATCAGTACTTCATTTATTCTTATTGCAGAATAATACTTAATTTTATGGATAGACTACATTCTGTTTCTCCATTCGTCAACTCATGGACATTTGGGTTGTTTTCACTTCTATGTTAAGTTTTTGTGTGGACATAGGTTTTCATTTCTCTAGGATTTATACCAGTGAGTAGAATTGCTAGGTTATGTGGTAACTCTGTGTTTGCCATTTGAGGAATTGCAAGGCTTTTCCAAAGTGGAGCCAGGGGAAAGGTTTTAGTTGGTTTTCTGGAGTGAGAAGGCAGAGACAGAAGGCAAGATGAAAGTAATGCTGTTTTCCTCTTAAGAAGGTCAAAGGTAATCAGAATTGGCAGTAGCCAACATGTTGTTGGTAAACTTTCTGAGAGCCTACCATGTCAGAGAGGGTGAGAGGAGCCAGAGCTGATGTGCCAAAATGTATAGCAACTTTATTTTACAAGATGAGCATTTCAAAAATGAAGTTTTAAAGCTCTCTTTACAGATGTAGGCATTTCCAACATGAAATGTAATTATAATCTCTAGGCTAGAGCTAGAGCCAGGGAGAAAGGAACCTAGAGCTAGAGAGAAAGGAACTGAGTGTGAGCTAAGAATATGAAGCCTGTGAGAAAGAAACAAGTCTACAGTAAGGAAGTACAAAACTTAGTCTTGTGCATGATGTTTCCACCTTCTGTGAGGTTTAAACCATTGTGCAGAAAGGTCCATGATTACCTAGTGACAGCTTTGATGTCATCAAGTGCTCTCTCTCCAGCTCTCATTTTTCTGTGTGACCACATTTTAAAACTCTACACCTCAGTAAAAGATCAAGTATATAGTAGGTGTTTAATAAAAATATGTGGCCGGGCATGGTGACTCACATCTGTAATCTCAGCTTTTTGGGAGGCTGAGGTGGGTGGATCACTTGAGGTCAAGAGTTCAAGACCAGCCTGACCAACGTGGGGAAACCCTGTCTCTACTAAAAATACAAAAAAATTAGCCAAGTGTGGTGGCACATGCCTGTAGTCCCAGGTAGTTGGGAGGCTGAGGCATGAGAATCGCTTGAACCCAGGAGGCAGAGGCTGCAGTGAGTCAACTCTGACTCACCACCGTACTCCAGCCTGGGCAACAGAGTGAGACTCTGTCTCAAAAAAATATATGTGGACTCTGAATTAATAACTCTGTTTACAGATGAATTTGTTGGACAAAGATACATTTTATTCATAAATTGATTTTGAGGAGTAGTTATGTCGAAATTTTTTACACACCCTTTTTCCCCTTAAATTAGAGTGGATAAGCTTCTTAATACACCAGAGCTTTCTTCCTAAGATTTACAATTTGTTTTTAGTCATTGTTTAGATATTTTGAAAAATGGAGTAGGTCCACGTCAACTTAACTACTTGTTAAATGACTAACTACTCTGTGTAAGACACCACAATAGGCACAGGAGAACATGAAGAAAGTGACACTTGTTCTGTGTCCTCAAACAACTTAAAAAAAAAACTAGTAATATTTGTGTTTCAGTTTTAAATTTGAATCACAGAAAAATGATTAAAAATAAGGCTGTGGGTGAGTATGGTGGAAGGGGTAGACATTGTACCAGCTGCACTCTGCTCTTCTTTGGATTAATCATCATCCTGGGTGTTATCTAAGCAGAACTGTCTGTCTGAGGTTATACCACTTAGGTCATAGAAGGCTTGTTTTTCATGGGCCAAACAGAACCAGGTTCTCTGTCAAAAGTTAATTAGTAATAAACGATGATAACATTATTAACAACGTGGAGGAGGCAATTCAGTGGCCTGGCTTGTTGTTTATTGATGTCTGCATTGTGGACTGGCACTGTTGTATATATTTTTGTTTCCATCTTATTTAGAGCACAGAGTCACAGGAAATTAATATTTGTTAAACAAACATATGAAGGGCTATACAACTCGCTTTTTTCATTCATTTACAAGTTTGTAACAATAACATTTATAAAGGCAAAAAACCTTTTTGAGGATGATCCCTGTCCATGGCCTGAAAATACTTTAGGGAGAAGCAGCAGTGTACCCAGGTTGTGGCTTGGGGTGGAAGTCAGAAGAACCTTCAGCCAATATATCCATCATGGCCCCTGCAGGCACTGGAGCAACACCAAAAACATTTCCAAACGGTCCTCCTTAGTGTTCCATTTTCCAAATCATAGGCTTTCTAGGGGCTGAAAGTGCACATTTCCTTCACAGGTGGAATGAGTCTGCCTTTCTGAATTTTGAATAAAATACAGGACCTGAATGGTATCTGTATCAGTTAACATTTTTAAAACAAAAAACTGTCTGTCAACACTGCATGTTCTCACTCATAGGTGGGAATTGAACAATGAGAACACTTGGACACAGGAAGGGGAACATCACACACTGGGGCCTGTTGTGGGGTGGGGGGAGAGGGGAAGGATAGCATTAGGAGATATACCTAATGTAAAGGATGAGTTAACGGGTGCGACACATCAACATGGCACATGTATACATGTGTAACAAACCTGTACATTGTGCACATGTACCCTAGAACATAAAGTATAATTTAAAATAAAACTGTCCCTCTAGGGTTCACAATATCTGTCTTCTTTTCATCCTGCTGATTGGGAAAATTTAGATCAGAGACAGACACAGGCTTACTTATCATACCTGCCCAGGCACATGTGTATATGCACGCACTCACTGCTTCCCCACCACCCAACACACAGAGAGGAGACAGTGAAAATAATGGGGTGGGGACGCAGAGTGGGAAACTATTAGACTTATTTGGCAGTCTTTTTGTATCTGAAAAAATTGCAGTGTCCATATTTGACCAAAGCCATAATGGCACCCTAGTTCTAATCACCAGCTTCCTCATTTCATTTCTCCAAGATTTAACTTCTGAAAGACTCAGACGTTGGATAATATATTTTTGAAAGGAGACAGTTTTAAAATAACTACTTAAGTTATTTAAAGATTGTTCCCTTTGTTGTTGGACCCTGAGCACAAAGAACGTCAATCTGAATTGCTGTGGGACATTTTGTTTTATGCTACTGTCCAGGAGAATAACACAATTTTAGTTTAAGCTATAGTTGGAATTATTCTTCAAAAATCCGATAGCTATGCACCTACAAATACCTTGCTTTAAACAACCTTCAGAATCAGTTCTATTATTGTTCACTTACTACACGCTGTAAAAAATTGGATAAAGGTCCACAATTGCACATCCTTCTATTCAAAGTAATCCAAAATACTTTCTTAGTTTTATAACTCAGTGACTTTTTATATTAGCACTTTCAGATTGACCATTCATATTTCCAAATTTTGGTGGAGATTAGAGCTTTCATAAGTCATCCAAAAATATTGGATCTATCACCCCATGAGACTACTATGTATTTATTGTTTCCTTTTTTAAAAAAATTTCACAAGAGAAGTATACTAGCTCCAAGAGGCTGTGAGTCATCCTACTTTAAATGGTAGGGGCAGAAAGAAAAACAAAATACCTTGTTTACCATTGGTGATTTCCAAATTGTTGTGTCTTCCAGATAGCTTAGAGAGGTTAAATTACTACAATGAACACCATTTTGAAAATATGTTTCTCTTGGTATCCAAAGACATCAAGTTAAAATCTTAGTTTCATGGAATTTTAACATAACCCACATTTTGGGGGAAGAAAATCACAAAGGATTTTCATGTACTGTTATCTCAAAACCCTGCAATGTTAGCTGACCACCAGCGTTGTTTTCTTGGGGTAGATAATGTTTTCCAGCTGTCCCATTACCACCTCTTCCTTGTTTCTCTTATTTGGGCCACCACTTGCTCTTCACTGTAACCAAATAGTCGAATCAGTGTTGACTGTATTGCTATTATAGATTAAAAAAAAAAAAGAAGAAGAATGAAGTGAGTTTATATCATGGCACTCTCTATCAATTAGGAATCAAACTCTGAGCTCCCAGGTGATTGTCATCAAGGCCTAGAGAAGGATACCAGCCACAGGGCAAATTGCAGAGAGAAAATTCTTTCCTGAAGTACAGAGGTTCTCATAGCTATTAGTTTTAACCCTGCTAAGTCAATTATTTATTATGAATGTAGAAATGGAATTATAGCAAATGCAGATGTGTATATGAATTGCAATATTGACCTACTTTACTCAATGCAGAGTCATGAAATGGGACAATTTCCCATCAAATCCTCATACTACAGTAGAACTTTCAATATGTGCCCACAAGGGCAGCCCTCCCAATACTCTATATTGCCTTTTAAAGCAATAGGAGGCTTCTTAAGGCTCTCACAGATTTAATAAAACCTCCATCAAATTTCGGTTGCTGTAGCCCCAAACAATCAAGTTTCAAGGACTTGCGAGGCCTCACCTGGATTTGCACGGCCGTGGAGCCGGACGGAGTTTTTATTAAACCTGATCTCACACTGTTGGAGATGTTGGTGGAGTTGAGCGAATGAGCAACTGGAGCCGCTCCATGGTGGGACAGATCCAATCGGCAATCCTCTGTGCAGGCATCCCCCAGCACTGCTTGCCTGTTGTATGTTGCAGTGTTTACATAGCGTTTTCACAGAAGGATTCATTTAGGATTAACTTAATTGAATAAACACAAAGCTGCATAATTTATGGACCAAAATAGTTTTTCCTGGTTGGGTTGCTGACTAGCATTTCCTTTCTCCCTAATGGAATATTGTAAAGCCCCCATATTGTTATAATCAGAATTTCATCTTTGAGTTGATTCTGTTCATTTGCATAATATGATTTTATTATAAGCCAGATGTATAAATAATTGCTCATAAAGAGAGCTTTTCCCTCAAGCAAAGTAATGCAAATATATGTGTGTATATATACACAGATGTGTGTATATATACAAATATAGCTTATGTTTAATTTTTTATTTTTCTAATAGAATAACTAAATCCAGTAGCAAAATCTTTTCATTATGTGGATTATACTGAATTCTTGTTCATGTTTACCCCCAAAAAGATAATTTAGGAAAATCAATACAGTGGCTGAGATTTTGCTAATGAGATAGGATAGAGTACATGCTGGGAAGGTGTAATGATTGTTCTGGGGCCCCAGAAAATTAGCCATCATGGTACTTCCCTATTTAAGAATCCATAATATTCCCTGTTGTCTGTTAAATCAAGTTTGGACTGTTTTACTTGTATTTCAAGAGCTTTCATAATCTGGCTTCATCCTACCTGTCCAGCCTGATTAACCCTGCTCATTACTACATGCCTTCCATTAGGGATTGGTGAGCAGTGATAATCACTCCCCATGGGCACCACATATGGCCTCGTACCTCATTTGCTGAAAATGCATCATGGTCTTTACACCTGCTGTTCCCTCTACATTGAATGCTCGCTCAACTTTTTGTGCCTGCCAGTTGAAATGTTAGCTATTTTTAAAGGTGCTGCATAAAATCCATCATCTCAGGACGAGAAGGAAACTGACTACTCGGTCTTACAGTGAACTTCCACTTCTGTGGTAGGTTGAAAAATAGCACCCCAAAGATATGTCTAATCCTCATCTCTAGAACCTGTGACTATTACTTCATTTGAAAAAAAAGGTCTTTGCAGATACAATTAAGGATTTTGAGATAAGGAGATTGTCCTGGATGATCTGGGTGGGCCCAAAATGCCATCGCAAGCATCCTTATAAGAGAAATGAGAGGGAAATTTGACACACAGAAGAGAAGGAGGCAAGTGACTGTGGAGGCAGAGATTGGAATGATGTCGTCACAAATCAAAGAAGGCCTATAGCCACCAGAAGCTGGAGGAGGCAAAGACGTAATTCTCCCCTGGATTCTTAGTAAGGAGTGTGGCCCTGATTTTGGATTTCTGGTCTGCAGAACTAGGAAAGAGTAAGTTTCTGTTTCTTTAAGCTACCAAATTTGTGGTAATTTGTTACCATAGAAAATAAAGACCCCTTCTTTGGAAAGTACTGAACGTTTACTCTGGTACAGGTAAGAATCTAATCATTCCCTAATGCTTCATGTGTGGCTGCTCTCTTCCCAAATAGATTATAAATTATTGGTAGGCTCTTAGAGGTAACTGGCACAGATATGGCCATAGAATATCACTGAATTCTTTTGGAATATGTACTGCCTATTTTTAACATACTGGAAGAGACAAGATGCTGGTTGTCTCTCAGTGTTCTGTTGGCAATTGATATTCTTGCTTCAGGTAAATAGTCACCTCTACTATGTGACTGTGGATCTAAATAAACTGTTTTCTCTTGAACTGTCTGTGCAAAAGTATAATAGATGTAGGTATTTGATATGTCTTTGTTATCTAGTCCAGTATCCTCCTCATCTACAAATCCCCTGTGTGGTAATTTTTTGGTTCCCAGGGTTGCGGACACACCTGTAGTCCATTTTTATCTGTTACAGAATGTCATCATTGTGGCTGGCTCCCATTTAAATTTCTCATCTTTCCAGAGGAAAGGGTCCAAAGGGCTTATGAGATTGGCAGTGCTATACCTCAGCTTAGCATTCTGGGCTTATGCAACTACAACAGGGCTAGCAAAATTAGCAGGCACAAGAAACATATAAGGCCAGACCTCATGAGGCCAGGCTGCACTTCCCCTGATGTCCAGGGCTCTCTAGAGCAGAACTCACAGTGCCTCAACATTGGAGCATGGAACATAGCTGGATAGGGAACGAAGCTCAATGTCCTGACCTGATAGTCTTCTGACAATCATTTAAAATGACTCATTTATAAGGACGCTAAATTTTCAAGAATGAGTTCCTTCAAGTTAAATATTTTGGAATACATTTTAGTTTGGCTGTTCGCAGTAACTTTTATTTGGTCACAAATGTAAGTCAAGGTAGAAAGTGTAGGCTGGTTATGCCTGGTTCTGACATTGAGAACTTTAGAACCTCTTCTGAGGTATATCAATATTTAGAAATTTGAATTTCAGAGGAAAAGTTCACCTAAATATTCATCTACAGGATATCTGAACTAGGTTCTTGGTTTACCACAAGACTAGTCTCTGGAGACAGAAATGAAAACACTTGATCAAATTAATTTATAACTGCCTTTTCAGGCTGTTAAATAGTAACCCATGGGTATTCTAAGGGAAAACTTCAATAATATTTCTAATCAAGGGGCTACTGGTATCAAAATAACCAGTGCTTTCCTGCCTGTCTCTATGAGGACAGTTTAAATACTGTAAAAAATAATCAAGACTCTTTTCTCTACTCTTTAATAATATTGTCCCCAAGTGGTACTATTGGTAAGCCCGAGGGCAAATCTCAGGGTATTCCTAGCATGGTTTCCCAGAGAGGGATTCTGTAAGCAAAATTTCCTTGATAATGAGACAAATAATTTTCCCTGATTTACTGCTAGCCAAAATGTGTGCATTTAAATCTAGGTAACCACACTCATTGTAGCCTTTTTGTTAATTTCTCCTAGGTTGAAGAAAGCCCTTACTAAAGGGAGTTCTTTAGCTGCAAAACTATTTAGATCCTTTTCTGAGTGGTGGCTCACCTGGTTTAACTCTTCAGATGTAGTTAAAGTAGAAGGGACACAAAGAAAAGTCAATCTAATTTACAAAAAGCAATAACTTGTGATAACCAAATTCATCCAATTGGCTTTTGAGTGTCTCCTCAAAGTTCTAAATTAACTTTCTTTTCAACAAGCTGCAGGTCTGAGTCTCTCCATCTGTTACTCCATAGGATAAGCAGGTAGGCTATAGGCTTACTAATTTTATCACTAACCAGGACCATATTCAGTATAACTAAATTGAAAAAGTTTAAAAAATAATTTTAGACACTTTGTAGGGTTTATTGGTTTATCAATGGCTTTTGGATCATATACAGGAACTGTCAATTAGGCATGTCATCTGATCCTGATCTAACCTTTCAAAGTTTCTTTTAGCATTTGTCCACATACTACATCAAAATCACAGTGGGGAAAGTGAATTCCATTTGTAAGTGGCATGAAAAAAGGCTTTCTCCATATATATATATATGCATTTCTAATGATTTTCTGTGGTTCAAAGATGAACTGGATGCTCACTACCAAATGGAAATATGCTTCACATTCTGCTGATCCCAGAATGTCACCTACACTTAATACTGCCTTTGGACTCAGGGATGACTTCCTACAGGAGGCGATGCTTTAAGAGTGGCTTTGTCGGGCAGATAAAAGGTCAGTGAGCCCTCTGGCAGAAGGAACAGCACATTTATATGTAGGTTGGAGACAGCTTGACACCTTGGGGCACTTTAAGTGGTGCCTCAGAGCCAATTGTAGTTCCAAACTATAGTCCTAAACTCAGCCTGGGAAGCTCTCAGCCTGCAGCTTTTGAGTGAAAGTGTGTCAGTTGCTTGCTTTTCAATTCAGAGAATTGCTTTGGTCTCTGCTGTCACTTTTATGTCCTAAAACCGTCTTCACTTCTATGTGGGTTCCCTGAATTTGGTTCCTTTGCCTTCAGACAAGCACCTTTCTCCTGCCCGGTCTTGGAAACAGCTAGCATGGATGTTTGCCAGGATTTTGATCCAGCCTTTCCCCAAAACAGTTTCGGCTTTCATTGGATTCCCTTCTGGGGGCGGCCTGCAAGGAAGTGACACCAGCCTCTGTCCCAGGTTCCTGGCCCAGACCTTGTCCTTTTTGTATAAATAGGATGGGGATCACTGGTATCCAGGATGCAAAACCAGAGTGGTAGGAAAGGGCCAGATTGCTGAGGCCCGTGCATGGTACGTTAAGGTATTTGGAGTCTATCCATAGCTTTGGTGAGCCACTGGGTGAATTGAAGTAGTGCAGTGAGGTGATCAATATCCATTTTATAAAGATGACCTTGGTGGTCTGGAGGAAAGTGAATGAAGAGGGGAATAACAGGAGGCTGTGCCAATACTCAAATTAGAATTGAGGAACAAAGGTAATATCAGAGAGGTTAAACAAGGAAAGAGATTCAAAATATTTTAAAAAGTAATGTTGATGAGAATTGTTGACTTGGATTTAAAAGTAAGAGAATGGGAAAGAGAGAGAGGTTAAGAAAACTTGCAGGGTGGTGGTGCCATATTACTTGTAATAGGATCACAGGAGGATGATCAGTTTAAGGAGAAGTTAATGGAATAACAATGGACTTAGTCATAATACATCTTGAGTGTGAGTCTTCTATGAGGAATCCAGGTAGAGCAACCCAGTACACAGTTGAGAGTGTGAGGAGAGATGGTTAAAGGTAAAGGCCTATGAGTTGTCACTGGCACCCATAAATTGTGGTAGAATATTATTCAGCTCTTGATAATTATAATTACTTAAAATGATAATTACTAAGTAGAATATGAAAACATAAAAAGAACAGGGTAAAAAATTGTATTTATTGTGTGACTTCAACTATATAAAAATTGTGTTTGTAAACAGATAAAAGTGTTTGTAAACAGATAAAAGGGAAATAGAAAAATTAAACACAGCAGATTTGTTAAGATGGTGGATTATTTTTAAATTTTTCATATTCTACCTCTTTTAAAAAAGAATTTGCAGTGTCATGAGACATCATTAATTTCCTAAAAGTGTCACTTCTGTGGTTATAATATTGTTCATGTAATACATTAAAAATTGCAAGGGCTGTTGGGCATGGGTGTGAAAATATTAATATGAGATATCATATGAGAAAGTACTTTGTAAACTTCCATGTGAATGATTATTACAATATGAACATGATCCTTTTTTGACTGTCTAAAGAAGTGATATTTTCGTAGTTAGCTTCTAGTATTTTGTGTTCTAGATGTTTGTGTTAGTATACAGATTCTCTACATCATTTTGAAGATCATAGCCATGGAATTTCCTGAAAATTTATAATATGAGTAAAACACAAGTAAAAAAAGCCTTTGATGAAATTTGCTTGGATTATCAGACTCATTTATCGAGCAACCACTGTATGCCAGGTGCCATGCTGATGACATATGAAAAGAATAAAACATACCTTCTATCTTCAGGAATCTTAGAATTTGGTGCAAGAAATGAAAAGCAAATAAGCAATTATTCAGTGTGATGGGTGAGATCAAGGGGAGCTTACCCAGAATTTTAAGGGAACACATCACATAAGGCACCAGAGACTTTCCAGAGAAGATGGTGTCTGCAATGAGTGTTGAATAATGTGGAGAAGTTGAGTTAAGGACTTGGGGGAAGTACCTTCCAGGAAGGGGAAGACATCATATGCAAACTCTCAGAAGTAAGCAAGTGTGACACATTTGGACAACTTGTAGAAGCTTACTTTGGCTTTTCATAGAGCTGGTATAGAGGGCAAGTGATACTGAAGGTAGAGGGCAAGTCCAAATGGTATTATTTGCTATGCTCAGAATATTGGACTTGGTCCTATAAGAAGTGGTGAGTCATTGGAAGACTAGCCATGGGAATCACATAATTAGAAAAGTTATTCTGGATGTAGTGTGTTGAATGATTGGGACAGACCTGGAGGGAAGGACAAGACCCCTGTAACTGTTGCTATGATGCAGAAAGAGAAACGTGAGCCTGAATTGGGTAAGCAGGACTGAAGAGTAGAAAATGGAGGTGGGAGCTATTCATGAAGAGGAATCAGCAACACTTGGTGTCAGAGTGTAGAAAGTGAGGGAAAGAGAAGAGTCAAGGATGATCCCTGAGTTTCTGGCTTGGAGAATGAGAGAAAGGGGAAAACAGGAGGAGCAGGTTTGGGTTGGTAAGCTCGATTTTGGTACATTGAGTTGGAGGATTCTGTGGGATAACAGTGTGACGAAAAAAAAATCGAATAGGTGGTGACATATCAATCTGGACTTTGGATGAGATATTTGACTAAGATTTCTCAGGTGAGGGAGCTAAAAATCTGAAGTGGACATTGAAGAAGTCAGTACTGTGTGTCTGGCATATATAGGATGCAGATGCAAATGAATAAATTAATGGAGTTGTGGATTCTTTGGAATTGGAGGAAGCTTCAAGGACCATCTAGTCTAATAGATCACACAGTGACTCAAGTTGGATTCAGAAACCTAGGCCTTATGAATTTACATCCAGTTGTCTTTCTGCTGTATATTGCTGCTGGGGTGGACATAGAAGAGAGAACTGAATGAAGAAAAGCATGAAAGAGGAAACTGACTTGGTGAGAGCAAGAAGCAGGAGTTTGCTACCAAGTAGTGGTAAATGAGGTGACCATCCCCGGCTCTCACTCAACACCAACACACCAGACCAACTTCTGAGGTCCTGTGATGGTAGCCAGGGGACAGGCCTCTTGAATGGCATTCCTAAAAGGCAGTCAAATTTTCATGGCTTGTCCACCTTCTGGAGGCCCAGATTTCTCCCCCTTTCTTTAGGTGAGGGGTCACTTTGCTTCTATGTGAGAGTTATGAAGGGCTGCTTTGTTCCGGGAGAAATTTTGTCACCTGTACAAGTCAAAAGCCATGATTTCCATGGTTCTGTGAACTCAGGCAAAATCATGGATTTTCATAAAGAAAGATTCAATTGTGTAATAGCTTTCTCACTGCTGTGATGTTTCAGGACAACCTAACTGTAATGTCATTTCCATGCTTCTAAATTGTTTTTTATCGCAGATGAAATGAAATGAAGCTGTTAATGACAAGCTGAATGGGAAATGCATCTGGCAGCCCTGTGAGGGATGAATCAGCTGCCCTCTCCTCGTGAGAGCGACACCTTGCTTTTATTTTGCCCAGCTCTTCAAAGTGAAATGGCAAATAGCATTAGCAGATCAGGCCAGGAGGACTGAAGGCAACTTTGTGGTGTATGTAATTTGGTGCTTCTTTGCTGTTGGATGTATTTGTGTTAAGTGCCCCCATCTACTCAAATATCAGAGGAGGAATTTTTGAATTTGGGTAGTACTGACTCTCTTAGGTTGGTGGGAAGTTTGCAGGGTAGACTGTGTGATAAAGAAAATTAGCAATTTCTTGAGACTGGCCTCCTTGAGGCCTGGGTAAAAGGTTATAAGGACAGATCTCATTAGGCTGAAAGGTGTTTTATATTATCAAAGCAGGGCTTTCTCAAGGCTGTTTGTCCTTTTGCCTGGGGGAAGATGAGTTTTCTAAATGACTCAACTAACTTCTTTTTGGCATACTTTTGCATTTGGTTCATGTCCAGGTACCAGAAAGAATGTAAATATGGAATGAATCAACTTTTTCCACATTTTTCTCTAGCAGTTCTTTTATGAAGAACAGATTTTCCGTAGAGGAAATTAAAAAATACATAAAACTGAGAAACGATGGTGTTGTTGAGAGCGGCCTCATTTTCCATGTCACTTTGTAACTGGCAATGCACACTGTATTCAAATGGCGTTAATATAAAGTATAGAGTTTGTTTCAATTAGCTTCATTTCTCCTCAAGATGAGGAATTATCATAAATCCCTGAAATAACAGTTGACTCAGAGATGCTTGTGTCATTGCACTGGGATTTTTTTACAGCTTTTCTTAAAAAAACTACACTTAGTTATAAAAATGATTAAACTCTGATTTAATGCATTTGATATGGGCCTTTTGCCTAAATTAGGAATGAGGAGAGGAGGGCAATACTATAACTCATTTTCAAAGAGAGAAAAATTATTCTTTTGCAGTAAATTTGGGTAGAATATTTTTTTCCATTTTAGAGCATTTTTCTACATGGAACACAAGAATTTTCATTAGCATTCAGTTCCGATTTTTTTGTTGGATGCCAGTCTTTTGAATGATTTGAAAATATTCTTCTGGTGCATCTGTAAACATCTGAAAATTCAATATTTGGTAAAAGACAATTGATATGGACAGCTCAAAAAGCCAGAACTTTATGCAAAGCAGTATCTGGATTGCCATCTAAATGAAAACCGCATGTCAAACAGATGCCATAAATATGAATTCAGACAAATGCCCATTCATAGTTTTTCTGTGGTGCATCTTAGATGGTTCAGTGAGTTACAGATCTTGTGAAATGCAGCCTGTTTGGTATGCTGAAGGCAAGTTAAAGTTCCCTTCCTTTCTATTGTGACACTACAAGTCTAACCTTTATTGTCAGGGTCTCAGCTGAATTTTCTAACAGCAGATGAGTGGGAATTCATGGAAATAGCATGTGTTTCACCAGTTTCCTTTATTTCTCCCTCAGGACAAGCAGCTGTCAGGTCAGCCCCCCATTGCAGAGCTTGAAGCCATCAAGAGCAGGGATATATTTGCCTTGTTCTGAGGGCAGGCTTTCTGCCGACTCCGGAGATCACATAAATACCTTCAGGCCAGTGTGTCTGAGTCATCAGTGAGTGACCTCCTTGACAGGCTGAAACCACAAAATGGGACTTATGGAGCCAGTGAAGCAGGCTGCCCAGCTCCGGGTTCAGCTGAAGCAATCAACAGGAAGGGGAGATTCATTCATGTTTGCACTCCCATTTTTCTACATGGTAGGAAACTAATTCCAGAGAGAAATAGTAGTGTAACAACGCGTCCACATAACTTTTATAACCCCATTACCTCCAGTGCTTTACAATGAAATCCAGAGTCTTTGATAGAACATGTTCCTTAATTTCTTTATAATTACAACCAGACATCGTTTTAGAAAGGAAGCTTGACTTTTTAAAATATGAGTTTAACATCTTTTCATTAGCAGATCTCACTTGCGTGAGGTGAGGAAGGCCAGTTTTGCTATTAACCTAGCTTACTTCCCTAGGTCATGGGATGTGAGCTTCCTAGGATGAGAAAAGAGGAAGACGCCAATCTTTGTTTTCAAGTGGTTGCCATTATTGTGTGGAGTTGAGAGCTCATGTACTTTGTGTCCTTAAAAAGTGTATTTCTCTGTTTTTTCTCAGTAATAATTTCTAACACTAACTTAGTGCTAGATTATTTACCTAGATCATTGTATTCACTTCTTGAAATAACCCTATAATTAATATTATTGGCCTCAGGGTGAAACCAAAGCTGATGGTATAAATAACTTGCCGGAAGTCATGCTAATAAGGGGTAACTGACCAATTTGAATCCACCTATCTGCCCACAGAGCTTAAATTCTTCTTCATTTACCAAGGCTTGAAAAATGTCTGAACTGACCAAGGGATATACTAATTCTGTCTTCACACTACAGGTCTGTGAAGTGTGGGACTGTGGAACAACTGCATTTATTAAGTACACTTAGTACATCTTTTTTAAGTTTTTGATGTTTTTTTTCATTTATTCAACAAACATTTAGTAAAAACTTTCTACTAGGTGCTGGTGATATAGCTATGAACAAAACAAGTAAAAAAACCTTCTATGTAGAAGTCAGAATGAGGCAGAGTGAGAACTCAACCTGCTTTTGCTAAAGGGAAGGAAGAGGCTATGACTCAAAGAATGCAGACATCATGTAGAAGCTGGGCAAGGCACTAGGAGATGGATTCTTCTCTAGAGACTCCATAAAAGGAGCGCAGCCCTGCTAACATTTTGATTCTACCCCAGTAAGATCCATGTCAAACTTTTAACCTATAGAAGTGTAGGATAATAAATTTGTATTGTTTAATGCTACCAAATTTGTGGTAATTTGTTAAAGCAGCAATAGTAAACTCATGTAGATGACATTGAAAGATTCTCCTCAGAGTCTGGGCATCATCAGATTTGCTGTCTTCATGAGATTCTTGCACTGGCAGTGTAGAGCCTCGATCACTGGGGCCAAGGCTAAAGGCAGAGAGACGTAAAGACAAAATATCACAGGGTCAGAGTCCACCATAAGGCAGTGGATGTGAGTTTGTTTGCTTGTTTGGCAAAGCATTTGTAGAGTAAATGTTGTAAAGCTGAAGAGAAGGAGCCAGAGATGAGCACGTTTTAAAAATTGAGGATAAGGGGCCAGGTGCGGTGGCTCACATCTGTAATCCCAGCACTTTGGGAGGCTGAGGTGGGCGGATCACGAGGTCAGGAGATCGAGACCAACCTGGCTAATACGGTGAAACCCCATCTCTACTAAAAGTACAAAAAATTAGCTGGGCGTGGTGGTGGGCGCCTGTAGTCCCAGCTACTCGAGAGGTTGAGGCAGGAGAATGGCGTGAACCAAGGAGGCAGAGCTTGCAGTGAGCTGAGATCACACCACTACACTCCAGCCTGGGCAACAGAGTGAGACTCCATCTCAAAAAAAAAAAAAAAGAGTATAATAAGGAGAGACACTTGTTGGAAATAGGTGTCTGAGTGCATAGGAGAAGAGATAGGTGTCAGCCTGTGGGATAGGCAGGATGTGTTGCTAGGGAGAGTGTCACTGTTTCTGGCGGCATTTTAGAGCAATGCTAGTGATGCTGCTTATGATGGAGATGGTGGAGTGATAACAATGGTGGGAATGGGAGTATTTGGGCATGGGTAGAAGAAAATGGAGGCACCCAGGTATGAGAGCTTCTCTATTTCTTTGTGGAGATGAAGGGGAGTTCAACTGAAAGTCGGTTCACGATAGCCCCTGTGCAGAGTGGAGGGGACGGGGCAGGCTAGGTGGTATTAAATCTTGCCTTCAGCATACCAAAGCCTTGCCCTTTTTGGCATCACTTTTTGAGGCTGTATGATACATACATATATACATATATATGTATGTATACATACATAATACAAGATACGTATTATACATACATATCTACATATACGTATGTATAAGATACGTATATGTAGATATGTATGTATAATACGTATCTTGTATTATGTATATGTGTGTGTATATATATCTTCCCTGACCAATGTGTGTGTGTGTGTGTGTATATATATATATATATATATATATCTTCCCTGACCAATGCTCAGCAACCTAGGAGTAGGAACAGAGATGGGCATGTTAAGGAGTAAGGATTTGGAAGAGAGAAGGGAGCAAGGTATTCTACCCCTCCCTTTAGTGAGGAAGTGATTTTTACATGGAATGGAAGAAAAAATCATTTCATTTTGTTTGAGACTGATTTCAGGAATTCCCAAGAAGTACATCTACATCTATCCCATGATTCTCTACAAAACCTTCTTCATTCAGTTTACAGCTAGATCTTTCCTTCAAATCAGGGTCATTATTTTGTGTTAAGGCAAATATATCGAGAAGAAAGGCCAGCCAGCCATGCCTATCTTTGTAGGAATGAGTTAGTTCCTTTCCTGGGAAAAAGTGTCACTGGGGAAAAAATGATGGGGAGGACCACATTGAGTTACTTGGGAGGAGGGGTCCCATCTTGGGAAGAGAAGGCTTAATTGCTGGAGTTCTGAAGGTAAATGGCTTCTCAATCACCTATATTTACCTTCCACTTTCCCAAAGAGAATGTTGGGGCCTGGCTGGGGAGTCAGGGGATGGCAGGACCTTACTTCCCATAGGCTACCTGGGTATTTTGTGCTCTGTCAAGGTTTGCCTTGCTTACACATTGAAGTATGTTTGCATGTAGTCCTGTGGAAGGAAAACGTGAGAGAATATGGGACAGGACAGGGAAGATACATATTCCCTTTGGGACTGGGAGAAGTCCCTGTCACTGTCTGTCAATAGAGAGAAGCTACACAGTGCCATCTTATGTAACTTAAAATGGGAGAGATGACAAGGCATAGCATTCAATCCAGAAGTGCCTTGAGGGCTGGTAACTCTCTTTGGGAGGGATACCCTAAAAAGAATGCACAGCCTGTTAGGGTTAGAGTTCTGTTTAATATCAAAGGAAACCTTTCTCATCTTTAAGAAACATGTATAAAGACAGCCTGTAATCCCCAGTGCCTCAGATTTATGCTTTCCAAATGTGAACACCTATTTTTCCATGTGCTCGATATCTTTTTAATGGACTACAAATATTTGAAATGTGTAAACACCAGGGAGGATGAGTATTTTAAGTGTGTAGGGTTGGAGCTGGATTAGGAGAACTTGGATAGAGGAGGGAAGCATGAGACAAGATGTCCCAGCAGTTTAAACTGCTGGACAAGAGCATATTCTTAGACCAGGGAAAGTGGAAATATTCTTTCATTTGAACTTTCAGAATTCACTCATCAAAAAGCATCTTTCTTTTTCGTAGGTGTGTTGTCTTTGAATTTTATACTTTTCCTGGAGCTAGAAGGACTGTGTTCTTCCTTCTGTACATACCTGCTTTCCAGAAGAGGTGGGGTCAAGTGTATCTTGGACATCTGCCCACTCTCCCCGCCACAATGATACTAATATACATAT
Organism: Trachypithecus francoisi; assembly: GCF_009764315.1. Taxonomy (NCBI): domain Eukaryota; kingdom Metazoa; phylum Chordata; class Mammalia; order Primates; family Cercopithecidae; genus Trachypithecus; species Trachypithecus francoisi. Next base: position 5,793,179 of record NW_022681453.1, read on the forward strand.
ATTGTTTGTTTCCAACCCAGTCTTTCTCTTAGGGGAATTAATAGCTTCAAAGCCAAATACTGACATGATTAGAAAAGATTGCTCATTCTAAATAGAGTGGTATGTTTCCAGTCAAAATAATCTCTGGAGTCTTTTCTGTGGTTTTCTTTACTGCACTTCCTTAATCAGACACACCTCCACTGGAGATTCTCCATTTTCTCAGGTGCAGAATGGGAAGAGAATATGCTGTATAACATTTTGGTGAAGATTAAATGAGATATTAACACAGGTGAATCACTTGCACATAGAGAGCCCCCAGTGCTAATTCATATCAGTTGACAGTGAATGATATCCTGCTTTTCCTGATGTTTATTGATGTTTTCATGTATTTATGCACTTTTTAAATTGTTTAGAACTGGAATGTTGTAGTTCCATGGGTCTCAGCTGTGGGTGTTTTGTTTTGGTCATAAAGTACCCATTGGTAAGTGGCAGGATGGCACAATGGTGAGAACACGATCCCTGGAGCTAGACTGACTGAGTTTCAACTGAGGCTTCACCCCCATTTAACTGCATCATCCTTGAGAGACACTTTACTTCTTTGTGCCTCAATTTCCTTATGACAAAGGAAGGGGGGAATGATAATTATATAACCTGCCTCACTGGGTTATTCTGAGGATTAAATGAATTAACATGTACAAAGCATGTAGTGCCTGGTGCCAGTAAGGGCTATTAACAGTGATTTTTGCTACCATATTTTTTTTAGTGCCCATAAGACATTTAGAATAGTGTCTAATACATGTTACCTGTTTCTTTTTCTTAAAATTTCAATAGTTTTGGGAGGCACAGGTGGTGTTTGGTTACATGAATAAGTTCTTTAGTGGTGAGCTCTGAGATTTCAGTGCACCTGTCACCTGAGCAGTGTACACTGTACCCAATATGTAGTATTTTATACCTCAACCCCCTCCCAGACTTACCCCCAGGGTCCTCAAAGTCCATTATATAATTCTTGTGCCTTTGCATGCTCATAGCTTAGCTCCCACTTGTAAGTGAGAACATATGATGTTTGGTTTTCCATTCCTCAGTTACTTCACATAAAATAATGGCCTCCAGCTCTATCCGAGTTGCCACAAAAGACATTATTTCATTCCTTTTTATGGCTGAGTAGTATTTCATGATGTATATATATCACATTTTGTAAATCCATGCATTGGTTGATGGACATTTAGGTTGGTTCCATGTCTTTTTCTTCCATGTGTCTTTTCCACATAATGACTTCATTTCCTTGGATAGATATCCAGTAGTGGGATTACTGGATAAAATGGTAGTTCTACTTTTAGTTCTTTAAGGAATCTCCATACTTTTGTCTGTAATGGTTGTACTAATTTACATTCCCGGCAGCAATGTAAAAGTGTTCCCTTTTCGCTACATCCATCTGTTGTTTTTTTGACTTTTGAATTATGGCCATTCTTGCAGGAGTAAGGTGATATCTCATTGTGGTTTTAATTTGCATTTCCCTGATGATTAGTGATGTTGAGCATTTTTTTCATACGTTTGTCGATTGTTTGGGTATCTTCTTTTGAGAAATGTATATTCATGTCCTTTGCCCATGTTTTGGTGGAACTATTTGTTTTTTCCTTGTGGATTTGTTTGAGTTCCTTGTAGATTCTGGATACTAGACCTTTGTCTGATGCACAGTTTGCAAATATTTTCTCCCACTCTGTGGACTGTCTGTTTCCTCTGCTAATTATTTCCTTTGCTGTGTGGAAGCCTTTTACTTTAATTATGTCCCATTTATTTATTTTTGTTTTTGTTGCATTTGCTTTTGGGGTCTTAGCTTGAATTTTTTGCTTAAGCCAATGTCCAGAATAATTTTTTTCTGGTGTTATCTTCCAGGAGTTTTATGGTTTCAGGTCTTAGGTTTAAGTCATTGATCCATCTTGAGTTGATTTTTGTATAAGGTGAGAGATTGGGATCCGGTTTAATTCTTCTACATGTGGCTTGCTGGTTTTCTTAGCACCATTTATTGAATAGTATGTCTTTTCCCCAATTTGTGTTTTTGTATGCTTTGTTCAAAGATCAGTTGATTCTAAGTATTTGACTTTATTTATGAATTCTCTATTCTGTTCCATTGATCTACATACGTACTTTTGTACCAGTACCATTCTGTTTCGGTAACTATAGCCTTATAGTATAGTTTGAAGTCAGATAGTACAACACCTCCAGATTTGTTCTTTTTGCTTAGTATTGCTTTGGCTATTCGAGCTCTTTGTTGGTTCCATATGAATTTTAGAGTTGTTTTTTCTAGTTCTGTGAAGAATTATGATGGTATTTTGATGGGAATTGCGTTGGATCTGTAGATGGCTTTTGGCAGTATTTATGGTATTGATTCTACCCATCCGTGAGCATGGGATGTATTTCCATTTGTTTGTGTCATCTATGATTTCTTTCAGCAGTGTTTTGTAGTTTTCCTTGTAGAGGTCTTTCACATCCTTGGTTAAGTATATTCCTAAGTATTTTATTTTATTTTTGCAGCTGTTGTAAAGGGGATTGAGTTCTTGATTTGATTCTCAGCTTTATCATTTGGGTGCATAGCAGTGCTACTGATTTGTATACATTGATTTTGTATCCTGAGACTTAGCCGAATTCATTCATCAGAGTTAGCAGCTTTTTGGATGAGTCTTTAAGGTTTTCTAGGTATATGATTATATTATTGGTGAAGAGCAAAAGTTTCACTTCTTCTTTTCCAATTTGGATGTCTTTTATTTCTTTTTCTTTGTCTTATTGCCCTGGCTAAGACTTTCCATGTTAGCTGTTTCTACAAAACATGGTTCAAGATCTCTGATCCATGAATCTAAATTCCAACTTCTTGAGAATAATTCTAAACTTAGAATGATTTCTAGTACCTGAACAGGGAATTATTAGCAGTAGGTAAGGTAGCAACAAAAGTCTGCGGAAGGCAGTGGCTTAGATGACTGGGACTTTCAGGCCTTGATCCAGGCTCCTCCAGACACCAGGTGGTTGGTGGTTTCTTAAATACCATGTGCTACACTTGCAGACTGTTGGCCTATGAACCCAACTGTGCCCATAGATAGGTTCTGTTTGGCCAGCCCAGGAAATAAAAAAAGATACATTGGTTGCCAATATTTAAAATTGGGGCTGTTTCTCATAAAACTCTGGACTTCCTTCCTCTCAAACAATGAGAGGATCTACAGTTCTGAGCTTGCTCTCCTTCACGGCAGCCATCTGTTTTAACTGTGTAGAGCTGCTCATTTTAGATTGCTCATTCACTTTTCTTCTTCCACAGTCCTCACCACTTCTTATTACTTTATATCTGGCCCACTTCAGTCATCTGTATGATTGTCTGATCCCTGTAGGCCTCTGAGTTTGCAGCTCCTAATGTAAACTAATATAAAAGAAGTGTTGCTGGGATCAGGGCAAGATGGTACATGCAATGTGGAGAGAGATTCTGTTCATCTAATCTTGATTCATGACATGTTTCCTCAGTTTAAAAACTGGTCATTTCACATAAACTGTTATCAATATCTCTAAGTAGAGTCAATTTATGCACCTCAGGTGTACCACCTTGATGTCTAACACTGGCAGTTACTACCAGAAAATGTTCACTATAGAATGGAAACCATCAGGACATGGCACTAAAAAGAGTACCTAGATTAACATGCCATTTTTAGAGTTACACAATATATGTTTACATGAAAATAATCCCTGATAATTATGGCTTTGTAATATAATACTTTTGGAAAAATAGTTTTCCTGAATACCAGAGAAGAACATAAAGACATTTGGAATCCAACTGCAGGGACATCTTTAGCAGTTGGACATTTTAAGTTGGGTACCAAGTTCCCACTTACAGAATTAAAAGCAGGATGGCCAAAGGAACAATGTGGCTGGTCTTTGGTATATCCAGGATGTTGGGGAATATATCTTAAATATTAAATATAGGTGTGTTTACTCCCACCACACCATCACACTGGCCCTGGAACCACCTTTTGAAACAAGTCATGGGATAAAAGGGTATTTCTGTTCTTCAAGCTACAGTGCTCCAAAGGTCATGTCCTATCATTACATTTAGTCAGAGGTCCAGAGACATGTGTCAAATGAGAGATGTGCTTTCCATAGGCAGGTGATGTTCAATCGGTATCGGATTTCCTTCGGTTTCTCCTTCACTTGCCAACGTGATAGAGGATTCGGAAACTCCATGTTTCCTTAAGGCTTTCTTGATCAAGCAGAAGAACATCATTTTGTTGGAGTATACAGCTCAGCATTGCATCATGCAATGTAAATGACAAGACATGCTTCTTTATCAGCAGAGATGTATGTAATATAACTGTCACATTAAATATTTGCTGCTGTTGGCTCAGTTGATGGCTGTCATAAAAATGTGGCAATATCTGGCATTTTAAGTGTGTGTGGTGCCTAACGTAGAGTTTGCTATTGTAAAGAAGCCACACATTTAGAACTAATTACATGCAAGCTATGATAGCAGGTTTATTTATTTTTTCTTACCAAGATCTAAGCTGTGATCAGCACTTGTAATCACAAAGCAAGGAAAAAATAAGGAATGACAGGAACACCTTCATGTTGAAAGCAGTCTTGTCCTGAAGTGCTGTGAAGTATTAAATTTTTTCAATAGAAAGTGATGACAATTAGTCAGAAACAGATATAATTATGAAATAGCCTGGATCTGGCTTTTCTACTGTGTTTACATCCACACACTTTTTTTTTAAACTTTATGTAATCTAGTAAACACTCGAATGGTATCATTTTGAATATATATATTATATATATATATGACCATACCTTAGTAAATGGTCACCAAATTGACTTGCAGAGTGATCAGTGAGAACAATTATTAATAAATTTCAGCATATTTTTCATGTGTAATAAAATATAATAAAGATAACCTTTGATAAGTTTAGTCATGTTCACAACAATCATTTGCACATCTATTTTACAAAGAGCATTACAGGTTGGGCCTCTCGTTAACCCTGTAAGGAGTGGATTATCTCCCTCTCATAGAGGAGGCTGAATTCTCATCATGGACCCAGCACTCAAAGACAAGTGATTGGACTCCAAAGTCCCTGATCTTGCCCCTTTATGCTGAGATTTCTCATGGGAAGGGATGTCCAGGAGGTATATTCTCATGGGCTTCACTTCCCTGCAGCCATGCTACCTTTCCCCACAGGTCGCCACACATGGGTTGGGTATATTGCTTGGCTCCCTTTCTGAAGGAGCAGCATCCACCAGTACCTTTGTCCAAGACTCCGGAGCCCTCTGGCGAGTGCTCTCTCTGGCTGAGACAGGGTCATGGCCATATACTTGGAAAGATCACAGCCCTTGTTTGGATACAGTTCCCACCCTCAGCCTGCTTTGGGGCAGAAACCTGCTTTGATCTGTGTGCAGGCCTGGGAGGTTATGGCCCTAATTAATTCATGCATAACAATCTGACTTTGCTTTTCATTCAGAGAAAAGCATAATCATTTCAAAGCTTTCATAATGCTGAAATTCTTAAAAATCCAGTTGAATCTTATTTTTATGTCTGGTCAGGGTAATTTCTGGGCAGCACTGAAACAAAAAGATAATGAAAAATGTGTCTTTTAAATTACTGAAAATTATTCCTGTTAGAAGATGAGTTCAGGTCGTTAGGCAAGATTTTAGGGAAAAATCCTCCTAAATTATAATAGGCAGAGGAGTGGTCACAAACTCTTCATCAGAATGCAGTTTTTGTTATGTGAATACATCAGCCTACTAAACTACTCCATTCTTTGGAAATGTCATATAAATAGAAGAAAAATAAAAGTGTGAAGACCACAGATATGAAAGTCCTTTGTAAACAGCAATGTGCTTTGTAAATGTGACATATTATTGCAGCTTGACTTCTGCAGTTCCCTTCCCCATGGTTAGAAATTATTAGAGGTCCCCTGACTCCTGTCAGGCTCCTTTTTAATGATCTTTAAGCCTTATTCCTGAAGGCAGGACAGTGATACTGGCAGGAAAAGTGCTTAATAATTTGTTTATGGTAAAATGCTGTCCTAATTAGTAGATCTCATTAATTTCAATGAGGCATCGCTCTGACTCTCCCCCCTGTAGTCAGTCAGCAAATTCTGTTGCCTTTCCCTATCAGAAGTATTTCTTTCTGTTTGCTTTGTCCCCACTGCCATCAACTGAATTTGTGACCTCTCATGTCACACCTGAGCAGCGGCTACACACGCCCACCTACAGTCTACCCTCCATGGCAGCCAGCGTGGTCTTTCAGAAATTGTGTTAGGGACTTCCAGCTTCAGACCTGTAGTGCGTGCTCCATTATGGCCCGTAAGACCCTGTGGGGTCCTGCCGTGCTTGCTCTCAATCTCTTCTTGCAGTATCTCTGTCTCCCACACTGCCCTTATTTTTCAGTCCCTCAAATACTTGAAATTTCTTTCTGCCGTAGGTTTGGCCTTTGCTATTCCTTCCATCTTGGATGCCGTTTCCCTAGATCTCCGTGTGGGCTGCCTGGTCATCTCTCAAGTCTCAGCTCAAATGTTTGTTCCTCAAGGGGGCCTTCCCTGGCCATCTGACCCACAGTGGCCTGCTCCCTTGCACTGGCATCCTTTACCTTACTTTCTTTGAGCTCTTACTTTTCAAAATTATCTTATGTAACTGTTTATTTATTATTCATCTCTTTCAGATCAAATGTATGTTCTTTGAGGGCAGGGGCTGGGTCCATATTGTTCTCTGCTGTTTCTCCAGGGCTTAGGACAGGGTCTGGCACACAAGGCACAAGGCACTCTGGTTTATCTGCTGAATAACTGAGTGCCAACTAAAGGCAGAAACTATTGACTGAGAAAAAAGAGAAATGTTACAAAAAAGTGATTTTGTTTCTGTTTGCAGTCACTAAAACAATTAGCAAAATTCAATTCAATGAAGATAAGTAGTCAAAGTGACTGTTTTTCACCAACCAAAGAGATTAATTCAGTTATAGGGGTAACTAACTGTTGATAAAATAAGAGGTGCTGTAGCATCCTTTAGCTATTGATGTTTCTTGGTTAAACTAGTCAGAGCTGCTTATCATGCTTGAAATCTTCAATTCCCATTCAAATTTTACCAATGATAAAAACTATAGAACATCGATCACTTATTTTCCCAGAAAATAATTGTTTCTGGAGTAATTCCTAGTGCTCAGTCTTACAGGATTGAGGCTGTGATTTTATTCTTTTTGTAACTCTTCTTTCATTCCAGTGTGTATCACCTCATGGTAGAGTGTATTCATTCTCTCTCTGTTTTTTTTCTTTTTGAGATGGAGTCTTGCTCTGTTGCCCAGGCTGGAGTGCAGTGATACGATCTCGGCTCACTGCAACCTCCGCCTCCTGGGTTCAAGCAATTCTCCTGCCTCAGCCTCTCGAGTAGCTGGGATTATAGGTGCCTGCCACCACACCTGGCTAATTTTTGTATTTTTAGTGAAGACGGGGTTTCACCTTATTGGTCAGGCTGGTCTCAAATTCCTGACCTCAGCTGATCCACCTGCCTCGGCCTCCCAAAGTGCTAGGACTACAGGTGTGAGTCAACCCACCTGGCCGTATTCATTCTACCAATATGTTTTGGACACCTCCTGTGTGCCAGGTCTTTACGTTGGCACTGGAGAGCCCATGGGAACCAGACAGAGAATATCCTTGCTCTGGGAAAGGTTGGCTAACAATTTCCTCTGTAGGAATTTAGAATGAACACAACTGGTATGTGATGCCACCCTCATGAAACTTCAAGGAAGCCAGAAAGTGATGGTAGGTTGGCCTGGAGATGTTAAGTTAGCCTGGAGAAAAACCCATGTCCTCATGAAGGCCCAGGATAAGAGCATCTGTGGAGAAGAAAGGGCAGGCTGGGTCAAATGTTATAAAAATGGACTTCATGGTTTGGCTCTAAGGACAGTCATGCTCCTAATATAAGCCTGCCAAGTAGTCTGAGCCAAGAGAAAGAAAGTTTGCGCAAATTCAGAATATTCTGGACTCGGTGAGCTCTACATCTGAAATCAGATTTTGGTCTCGTACATTTTAGTATCTAATCATGACAAGGGAATGCCTAGTTGAAAGAGAAATCAGCTTTTCGAGTTTGGTTTTAGACAGTAAATAACCAGAACTAAATTGATTTTGTTGAGTTTCAAAATGACTCAGAAACAATTGGACCCAATTCTCCTCAAAATTAACATCAGTAAAAAAGATTAAGCAAAATAAAACTCCCCTGGGCAGAAAATTGTAAGCTGGGATTTTCTCAGGCACTTCTAGTTCTTCCATCCTTGGTCGACAAAGACAGAAACTTCGGAACACTGGCAGGATTTTAAGCCTTTAAGATTATTATGAAATTAGAGTTCCAAGTCTTAGAAATGTTTAAAGAAGACTTTTTTCCCTTGATATTTCTAATTTCTTCTAAGTATTGAAATATATCATCCATATAATCATTTTAGGTTATAGAATTTCAGAGCTGGAAGGAACCCTTAGAGACAATTAAGTCTGGCTATGTATTTCTATAGGAGAAAACTGAGACTGAGGGAGGCATACACACACTTGCTCAAGGTTTATGCACAATCCTGTGGAAGAGCTGGGACCACAGTTCATTTTGTCTTACAGAAAGACCCAATGTTTGAACAGGTACAGCCTCACTTTCTTACTTATAAAGCTCTATAAAGTCCCTGAAACCTTGGTGAATTCTTCTCACTAAAAATATGAGATTTTGATGGTCAGATAACATAGGAGTGAATGATTACAATCACAATCTTGCTTTTTCCTTCTGATAATTTCAGTGATGTGGCAGTTTATAGGTAATAGGCATTGAGGATGCTCGTTAAAAATGTAACATAAAGAAGATTTAAAGAGCTGGACCTGGAGAGAGTCAGTGTGGGGCATGAACACATTGTGCTTGGGAACCCATTTCTTCACCCTGACATTCCTTTACAATGACAATGTCAACCCTATTTGTTGTTGAGTTTTGAAACCCACATTTCCTCCTTGTTTTATGGGAGACAGTCCACACTCTAAAAGCAGAGGTGGCCAAATGAGTGAAATATCATCTTTGGGAACTCCTTTCCTGAGAAGGGTGTGTCCTTTCAGAACTCTGTAGTTTCTGATTTCATTGCATGCTCCTGACAGCCATATGACACGAAAACCATGAAAACAGAGAGCAGAGAAAGAGGGCCTTTGGCCGCAGTGGGTGCTGCCTGAAGTCTCTGTGATGGGGTGGAGTGTTGATCACCAGCTTTCTTTGAATGCCAAAGTCATGCCACACAAATAGAAAAAAAAAAAAAAGGATCCTGCATACCTGTAATACAAAGGGACACTTCATTATTTTTTCTTCTGTTTAAAAACATGGGCAGGTGCAGCTATGGATTCCTGCAGCCTATTGCCCCTTTCTTCCCCAACTTCCCCTGCTTTATATGGCAACTGTCCAGACAGGGAGGAGTATGGACATACATGAGAATTTAAAAGGTACCAAGTGGGGAGGAATTTTGGCAGGGAAGAATTGGAAAGTGTTATGTGAGTGGTGATTGTCTGGCTGGGTCCTTTGAAAATACTTAGGAGTTACCTAGCTGCAAGCAAAGTTTTGCTTTTTTTCCAACTGTTGTAACTATTTGAGGTAAATTATCATCTTTGCTTCACCTCTCCCCCAGCATACATACCGCCTACAATGATATCTCTTTAGGCTGTGCAATCCCCAGTTTTTACAAGCCAAGAAGAAATTTAGTTAGTTGGTAGTTGGCAGACAGATCTACAGGGAGTCGCATTAGTAATCAGTAGGCTATACCCGCTTCCAGCTACTTTTGGACCAAGGCCTGGGAAAAAAAATATATTATTTGAACTCCCCTTGGAGACACTGTTAAAATTGTATTTTATTAATTAGTGTCCACTTAAATTTGAGTCAATCAATACCCAGGGAAATTAGCCTGCTCTTAAATCACACCCAAACATAATGATGATAGTAACACAATACAATACTTTAATATATGTGATGCTTACCGCCAAAATGTGCTCGCATCTATTGCCTTATGTATACTCCCAGAATACTTCATTAGCTGAATTTTTTAATAAGAACATGGAGATTTATCATTTTTCATAATATTCTGATGATAAAAACATTCATATTCAAAAGTACTTATTAAGTGTTCATTACTAATAATACCAACAATACTGAGCTCGTTTGACTTAAATGAAGAACCACAAAAGGCGTTTCTGTTTTTGATGAAGATTATCTGTCATTTTTCACTTTGTTCTCAAAAGAGTAGACAAAGCCATTTGGGCGTCAGAGTTTAGTTGGATGATACATATTCCACGTGTGGAATTGGTCAAGATCAGAGAACTTCTTCCTTTCCTCTGGCTTAGAGACTAAGTTTTTAACATAGTTATTCTCTCTGGCATTTAGATCATGAATTTTGCACAGCCCCACATCAAGGAGAAAAGAGGCCCTTTATATGTTAGATTTGTAGAATGACTTCAGATGTTTTGACTGGATAGCTGTAGAACAGAATGGAAATAGTACAAGTCATGATCTCCTTTGCTGCCTTCCAGACTCCACTGGACTCTTATTATTAGTTATCTACTGGAATATCATGCTGTGATTCTTATCCAGTGTGGTTTGGCTTTATTATTCCTCTTAAGATCTTGTTAATGTTTAGTTGACTTGTATATTTCAGGAGACCTAGTAAGGTCTCCTATCAAAGTATCTTCTGTCTAAAGCAGAAAGAAAGAGTTGATGGCAATGATCGTTTTTTGTAAGATGTGGGTTGTTTCATACAACTTTCTTCACAGAAATACATGCACATAACCACACGTAAAGAGTTTTGAGTTGGTTTTTGACAAGCCCATTCTCACTCTCTGTAGAGAGCATCAGAAGTGTCATAGGACACTTGCTGTCTTGAGTTACTATGAAACCTACACATCCTTTTGACAAGAAATACTTAGCAGATAAATACCTCTGACAACCTGGAAAGTTGAGCTGTTGTTAGTTATCTCCTCTGAGTTACTATGGGCAGCAACTTGGTGGGTTGTTGGGAGAAACGGATGCATGGGACAAAGGGTGACTTTTGTTCTCTTCAGTTATTTCCCTCATTTCTTCTTGACTGCATAACAATCTTGTCCCTGAGGAAGCCAATATTGTGTGCTCTGATGCATCCAGTGAGTCGCTTACCTATAGTTTTTCTGGAGAGTCTATTTTCTGAGATAAATTTGAGCTGGGTCCAGAGATATACCTGAAAGTCATCGTTACCCACAGTTTTCAGATTTGGTGATGATGCTGGGGAAGTGGGATGTTAGGCAGAATGTAGCTGTATCAGCCAACATCACTGGCTCAGAGAGCCATAAAGAGCCCTCCTCCAGGGCTTCCCTGAAACTCTGAGTTTACTTGCTATGTTGTGCACTGGTGGTGCACAGCAAAGAATTGGCCACTGATATCCCAGGACATTTCCTTAAAGCTAGCTTTGCATGGCAGTACCTACCAATCTGCATCCCTCATCCCTCATCTTAAGAACCTTTTTTTTTTTTTTTGGAGTGATCTTCCTGCGTTCTTTACCAGTACTACTTGTATGAACATTATCAAAGTTTGTTCCTATGTAGTTGTCCTGTTTAGGCCTGAGGGTAAGGTCTCACCCTGTAAGTAGAGAGTAATCTGTTCTCTGAAGGAGGTGTCAGCCCAGGTTTCAGTCCCTAGGGAAAAAGGCCTACCCTGAACTGGATGCTGGGGCACTGAACACTTAGGCTGCAAGGTTAGGGATAGTATCTCTCCTGCCATTTCTACTCTTTTGGAATGTGCTCTGGAATGGTGGGGAACAGGAAGGTGTCTACCACAAGGAGGCTGACTTAGGGCTAGGATGAAATGGGTCCTGAACCCAGGAGAACAAGTCATATTTTGCAAGCTATATAAAAGATTTGGTTACATGTTTCTGTTTCAGCCTCTTCTCCTTAATTGCTTAAAACAACTAGCATTCCCTTAAATGTCCTGGCCTGGTCTCAGCTGGACTTTAAGGGGAGGATTTAGGCTATACCTAGTCCAGAGTATTAAAAGAGGCAGTGCCCCTTGGATTAGGGGGTGGTAGCAGCAGGAATTAGCAATAAATACGCAAGGCTCAAAGTGCAGGGACGTGGGGAATCTCAGAGTCAATGCCAGGGCCTTGGCACTGTTTCACCACTGGATGGATTTCTCTCTTCAGAGCCACGTTAGAGGACCTGGGCAGTATTGTACTAAGGAAAGAGGTAGCTGCCTAATAGCTCTTTGGTACTTTATTTCTAGAGTGAATTTTTATTTTTATTTTTTGTTTTTGTTCATTATCTGGCTGGTTTATTTATTTTTTTCAAAAATACCTAGAGAAAGTTGGGTAACAACCCTCAACCAACAGAGGTACCCTGTTAGAAGCGAATAGTCAGTGTTTAACCTTTTGAGGAAAAATGAGCCCTTAGTAATATATGATCATCATAAGCAAGAATCAATCTTTTCTTCTTTTCTTTTTCCTTCCTTCCTTCCTTCCTTCCTTCCTTCCTTCCTTCCTTCCTTCTTCTTTCTTTCTTCTTTCTTTCTTTCTTTCTTTCTTTCTTTCTTTCTTTCTTTCTTTCTTCTTTCTTTCTTTCTTTCTTTCTTCAACTGAGTCTCACTCTGTCACCAGGCTGGAGGGCAGTGGCGTGATCTTGGCTCACTGCAACCTCCGCGTCCTGGGTTCAAGCAATTCTCCTGCCTCAGCCTCCTGAATAGCTGGGACTACAGGTGCACGCCACCACACCCAGCTAATTTTTGTATTTTTAGTAGAGACAGGGTTTCACCATGTTGGCCAGGATGGTCTCAATCTCTTGACCTTGTGATCCGCTTGCCTCGGCCTCCCAAAATGCTGGGATTACAGGCGTGAGCCACTGCGCCCAGCCACATTTTTCTTTTTTAATGACAGAACTGGCTGGGCATGGTAGCTCATGCCTATAATCCTAATACTCTGGGAGACCAAAGTGGGAGGATCACAGGCTGGGCATGGTGGCTCATGCCTGTATTCCCAATACTTTGGGAGGCTAAGGTGGGAGGATCACTTGAGCCCAGGAGTTGGAAACAATCCTGGGCAACATAAAGAGACCCTTGTCTCTACAAAATTAAAAAAAAAAAAAAATCTAGTTAGGAATGCTGGTGTACTCCTGTAGTCCCAGCTACTCAGATGATTGGGAGGCTGAAGTCCCACTGAAGTCTACCTGAAATAATTTAGCTGCACAGCACCACCTGTAGGAAATCTATGTGTGGGTGTTGCACTGTAAGATGACCCAGGGTAGGTTTAGTTTTTAGAAACCTGATAGTTTATTTTCCTTAACTTCTGACTGAATAAGTACAACATGTTAAATACTGGTGGGTGGGTTTGTTTATTTGTTTGTTTGTTTGTTTTGGAGAACAATGATAATGCTTTCTAGGCATAGCACTATGACTCACAGTTTTTGCACTAAGTATGTCTCAAGTAATCTTAATTGACCAGAGGAAAAAAAAAACACATATTACTAACAGGTATTACATTCACTAGCTCCTTTCTCTTTTAAATTGTTTTTTCTAGAGACATTTCCTACATCTCCAGTGAGACATAATATTTGTTTGAATCATTTCTCACTTGTTAACTGATGCCATTCTTGAAGCTAGCACAGTGTTTTGCACGTAATAAGTTTTCCACAAATGTTATTGAATGAGTGAATGACACAGAGTCTATTCATCTGTATCTCTTTGGGGGTATGCCTATAATGGTTTTAGTTCAAATGCCCCTTCTTTGTAGAGGCTTCCCCTGATCCTCTAATATGGAATAACCAAGTACTGGTTGTTGTCTTTCATAGATATCAGCTTTTTTTCCCTTTTAAAGTACTTACTATATTCACTTATTTGTGGTTTAATGTGGACTTCATCCATTTGATAGAAAGCTCTATTGAGGATGAGGCCCATGTCTGTTCTGTTCCTCATTCTAGCACAGTCCCCAGTACAAGGTGATGCTTAGTAAATACTAGATAGCTATTACTAAACAGCAGGTGATTGGATGGATGAGTGACTGTTACCTACTCACCTGCACATCTGCAGTGAGTTACATGCTGACCCTATTCCACTCTTGAACAATAAAGAACAATGAAGAATACCATAGGAAGTGGCCATAAGCACCCCTTATGTCAGCAAATTGTTAGAGATTGAGTGGCTAAAATGAGTAGGTTTTATCATCTAGTAAGATTATGCTCCAGTGTTATCAGGTTTGGGATAGAGAACTTCTCTATTTCAATATATAATTATATGGCCTTAGATAGGCCCTAGATGCAATTCTTGCTCAAATAACAAACTGTGTGATCTTGATCAAATTACACAACCTTTCTGAACCTCCTTTCTTAATATGTAAATTTGAGACACAAATAGTACTTACTTCATGTGGTTGTTTAGAAGATTTAACAAAGTAATGTATGTAAAGTATGCAGTTTAGTGCCTAGAATGGAATAAGGAATGAGTGCTCAATAAAAGTTATTATTAAATTAATAATAACATTGGAAACCCATCAGTGGACTAGCAGTGTCCCAGGACTCAATTGGATTGTAATTAAATATAATAAAAAATGTCTTATGCTTAACTTCAGTGAAAGGAATTAGTACTTTCCTTTTAATGGATAAATAATGGAATCAGATTAATTCCCTACTGTCAAAACTGGATTTAGTAAGATCTGAAAGGTTATAACAAGGGACAATACCACTATAGACGAAAACATCTCTGTCCTCCAAATATTAAAGTTATTTAATAGTATGTTGGATGATCTTTTAAAATCTCTTTGACAAGATGAAAATTCAAGCACACAAGAGTTTAAATATGTTATAACCTTACCAAAGTGTGATATTAGCAGCATCTTACAGTAAAAAAATTATGTAAATGTTCTTTTAATTTTTATCAAAGGTATATTAGAAATATTAGAAATATATTCATTTTTTCTTATTAGAAAATAAACATAATCTTTGAATATAATGTTTAAAAATGTTTAGTCATATTGACATGACATATATATATATACATATATATATAACAATTTAGATAATTTACAGCGACAAGTAAGACCTAAATTACAGGAACCAGAAACCTAATTTTTCAAATGGAATAATCTTGCTAACCAGTGTCACTCATTTCAAGGGAACAAAGGCAATGGCTTTTTAAAATGTCTTGTCTCTATTAATAGTTCTAATTTTCCACAAATTATACCAGAATTCTCCTATATCACAAAGACAGCAAAAGCTGGACATTTATTTATTCGTCAAATGCAAGAAAATGCATACTCCACCTAACCCTTGGCCACCTATGTGGGGATCAGTGGAGCCTTTTACTCTACAGCAGTCAGCCTACAATTTTCTCATCATTTTTCGATCTGGGCAAAGAAAATTCAGAAAGAAATTCTCAGATTTCAGACCTTGTGTCGATGTGAGTGGTATATTGTGGAGTAGTTTTTCTCCATGTTACTCATGCTCTCAAGTTTTTGATGGGATAAAGACTTTGGCAAGCAATCAGTCTCTTGTGTTTGTCATTTCATTTCCATTTCAGGAGTTGACAGGGCGTGTGATGAAGAAGAGAGGGTTTGGGTACTGGAATTCTAGTGCACAGCTTCTAGGGCATGTTGGAGACACTACCTCACCCTGCTCTTCTTTTTTGTCTCTGGATCATTAAATTAAAAAGCCATCTTCAGGAATGGCAAAAGTGATACTATATTTGCTGTTACACCTACCTTTTTGGAAAGGGCTATGAACTCAAGACATGGGTGAGAGTGACAGTGAAATACTGCATTTTTAGATTAGGAAGACCTTCTTGATGGATGAATATCACTTTTACATCATTACAAAGTTGAAAGATACTTATATTTTCATTCTATCTGAGATGATGCCAAGCAAATACTATCCTTTAATGATTACATATTAATGTACTTTCTGAAACACTTTGATATTGGATATTTTTATGTTTGCATGCCTGTCTTGCATTATCAACTCTCTCTCTCTCTCTCTCTCTCTCTTCCTCTGTCTTATCATTCCTCGTTGGCATACTAATCTAAAAACAAACAAACAAACAAAAAACCAAAAAGGAACATTACACTCTTGAGATACTTCTCCATTTATTACCTTCTCATCTCAGCAAAACTTAAAGAAAGAGTTGTCTATAATTTGTGTCTCTACTTACTCACCACTTTTTTTCAACCCAACCAACCTGCTTTATCTTGGCTTTCTTCCTGTATTCCATTAAATTGGCCCTATATCTTGCCAAAGCTCTCGACCAATTTCCCATTCTCATCTTACTCTACCTCTCAGTAGCAGCTGTTGTTGAACACACTCTTCCTTTTAAACACATCCTGCTTGAAACATGCTTCTCTGGCTTCTGTGACACCAATCTTCTGGTTTCCCTACCTCAGGGCCACTTTATCTCATGTCTGTTTCTGGATCTTCCTTCTTTACAAGAATTCTGTATGTAGGGATCTCAGGCTTTGATCACAGTAAGCTCTTCCAGCTGCATTCTCTTCTAGTTTTGTGGTACTAATATATCCATACAATAATGGGTCTCAAATGTCCAGCTCTGGACTTGTTTGTTCAACTGTCCAAATAGAACCAATAGGATCCATATCTATCTACATATATAGATATAGATATGTAGATATGTAGATATCCATATATGTACACATGTATATCTCTCTGTCTCTCTCTATATGTATAATCTATATATATATATATACACACACAAAGAGAGAGCTAGAGAAACAGAGAGATTTATCTTAAGGAATTGGCTTACACAATTATGGAGTCTGGTGACTAAAATCTGCAGGGTGGGCTAGCAAGCTGGAAACCCAGAGAAGAGCCAATGCCACAGTTCAAGTCTGAAGGCCATCTGCTGCAGAATTCCCTCTTGCTTAGGCGAGGTCAGTCTTTTGTTCTGTGCAGGCCTTCAACTGATTGATGAGGCCCACCCAATTTATGGAGGGCTATCTGCTTTACCCAAAGCCCATCAATTTAAATGTTAATCTCACCTAAAACATCCTCACAGAAACATCCAGCATAATGTTTGATAAAATATCTGGGCGCTGTGGTCCAGCCAAATTGACACATAAAATTAACCATCTCAGAAATCAACATCTCAACATGGGTGTCTAAGAGGTACAAAGAAGAGGGAGGCATAAGGGCCAAGTGATGCTATCCTCTTTATAAATCAGAGAGAAGTTAAGATTCTTTTTGAAAGCCAAGGGAAGAGTGAACTCAAGTGTATTCTTGAGATGTAGCCATTGTACTATATTCTCAAACTAGGGGCAAATATCAGGGCTAAGAACACTGTAAATCGTTGTTTAGTGTAAGTCTTTATACTTACATAGATAACTCCCTGACGGGGATTGATTTATCTGAATGTAACCCTATCATACATTGAAAATATCACAAGTCAAAAATGTATTTATCACATCTAATCTACTGAATATCATAGCTTAGCCTAGACTACCTTAAATGTACTCAGAACACTTAGAATAGTCTACAGTTAGGCAAATATATCTAATACAAAGCCTATTTTATAATGAAGTATTAAATATCTCATGTAATTTATTGAATACTGTACTGAAAGAGAAAAACAGAAAGATTGTACAGGTGCTTGAAATACTGTTTCTACTGAATGCATGTCACTTTTGCATCATAATAAAGTTGAAATGTACTAAGTACATCATAAGTCAGGAACCATCTGTACTGAAACACCACTCAGCTACTAGATAACTTCACATGCCCCGATACCTTTGAAAGTTTTGTCCTAAAACAACTTACTTACTCCCAGAATTCAAGGTCCTCTTCAGTCTCCTCACTGGAATAGCAGTTTTGCCACTACTTTTAATTAGTTGCAAACGTAATGGCAGTTTTGTCATTAAAAGCAATGGCACTCAACATAATACCTCTCAGACTAATTTACTTTTGCACCCAACATAATACCTCTCAGACTAATTTTCTGACGATTGAACTCTTCAAACTCTATGTGTCTAAAGTAGCCATTAACCTTACTCTTTCAATGGTCACAGCTTCAGATCACTCAGCATAATTTCCCTTCTCTCTTATTCATGAGACAAAAGTAGTGAATATTGTTATCCTAAAGGACTCTTTTCAAATGACCCGTTTTTTTATCAGTCAGAAATTTTAAACACATGTGAGAATCAAATGTTAGACTTATAGGGAAAGATCTAGTTCTTTATTCCTTTTCTTATATCTAGTGATTGTTTCTGTCATCACAATTATTGTAAAAGCATCTGGAATTTAGTGTCTAAAGAAACTCAGTCTGCCAAATTCAGACATAGTATTCCAAATGGTAGTTATTCATAGTTTTCCTCATTCTCTTCTCACCCAAAATGAATACTTGGATCGTAAAATGGTAGGGAGAGTCCTTTATAACTCTCCTCATATAGCAACCTTGCTCATAGAATAAACTTTCAACACTCCTCCCACCTATTCAAACTCACTTTTTCTCAGTGGAACAGGAACACTTAATCTGATTGGTAAGAGCCTAACATTCATTGGGCCACCTCTTACCAGTGGGTGCTGTCACTGTGCTCCAAATGGCCTCAAGTCCCTCCTGCCCTTGGGATAGTGACCTCTTTATTGACAGCATACTTGGGTAGGGCCATGGCCATATTTTCAGCCCTCTGTCTTTAGTGTTCTGAAGAGCTGCAGTTCCAGTCATCTTAGATTCAGGAAAGGTGGACATGGGATGCTCCTGTTGGCTGGAGGCCTAAACCATATTCATGGATATGAGATTAGCAGGAACCCTGCTTTCAGAGAATTTTTGGTTCTTCCCCAGATTATTAAAGCAGTACTTCCTGTTCCATGGTTCCTTGACCATATATACTATCAGCAAGAACCCCTGGGGAGGAAAAGAGGTGAAGGGCCCCAAATTCCTAACATAATAATTGAAACAATCTAGAAGTTAAACAGAATTTCAGATCTATTAGTTTCCTAGTGCTGCCATCATAACAAATTACCACAAATTTAGCGGCTTAAAACAATACCCGGCCGGGCGCGGTGGCTCAAGCCTGTAATCCCAGCACTTTGGGAGGCCAAGACAGGTGGATCACGAGGTCAGGAGACCATCCTGGTCTACACGGTGAAACCCCGTCTCTACTAAAAAATACAAAAAACTAGCCGGGCGAGATGGCGGGCACCTGTAGTCCCAGCTACTAGGGAGGCTGAGGCAGGAGAATGGTGTAAACCCGGGAGGCGGAGCTTGCAGTGAGCCGAGATCGCGCCACTGCACTCCAGCCTGGGCGACAGAGCGAGACTCCTTCTCAAAAAAAAAAAAAAAAAAAACAATACCCATTTATTGTCTCACAGTTCTGGAGGTCAGAAGTTCTGGCATAGTCTGGCTCAGCTGGCTCTGCTTTGGATATCACAAGGCTGAAATCAAGATGCTGGAACGGCAGTGTTCCTTTATAAAAGCTTGGGCATGAACCTGCTTCTAAGCTCATTCAAGTTGTTGGCAGAATTCAGTTCCATAAGGCTATAGGACTGAGATCTTGTTCTCCTGCTGGCTGTCATCAAGGAGCTGTTCTCAGCTCCTAGAGGCTGCCCATATTCCTTGTCTCATGATCCTTTCTTCCATCTTCAAAGCCAACAATGGCAGGCTGAGTCCTTCTCACACTTTGAGTCTCCCTGACCTCTCTTCTGTCTCCCATTTCCTCTGCTTCGTCTCTGTCTGCCACTTTCTTCTTTTAAAGGCTCCAGTAATTAAATTGGATGCATCTGGATGATTGACGCTACTCTCCCTATTTTAAGTTCAGTTTATTAGTGACTGATTAATTCTATCTGCAAAGCCCCTTTACAGCATATATAGATTAGTGTTGGTTGAATAATCAAGTGACAGAAAGCTTGGGGGGTGTGGGGACATTTTAAAAATTATTACTACCACATAGCTCACCTATTTTTCAATTATAACTCTCATCACTTCTCATAGTTCTGGCTAAATTTTCACTTTTGCCCACAATGTTCAGGCATCACACTTTGTTCACTAAAACTGCTCTGCCCAAAGGTGAACCATCTTCTAGCACGCTCTGGCTGTGTTTCATAGGACAAGTCCCTACACCTCTCTGAGCCTCCCTTTCCTAATATACAACAGAGATGAACTACTCTACAACATTATTCCAAACATTAAATGAAAATATATTGTGAATAAACTTTGAAAATGGCAAAATGAAATGCAAATGTTTATTGTGTTAACTTATGTTTTAATGTATTTATTTTTAAAATTAGAGTGAAAAGTTTTCTTGTATATGTGTTTTTTGAATATGGTGATTTCTAAACCTACTTGGAACTGAAGTCAGGAAACCTGAGATAGAGCTCGGTCATTAGCTGGATGACCCTGGGCACAGCATTTGATTTTTCAAAGCTTTTTTGTTCTCATGTGTGAATTAATGTGTTTGACAAAAGGAACTCTAACGTCCCATTCTGTGCGGAAATTATATGCTTCTATTTTATGTTCTTTCTTCAAGATGTATTAAGAATCAGAGTTGTAAGAAGCAATCTACTTATAGTCAGTTCTTCACAAGATGACTGTAAAATGCCCAAGACAAGCTCATAACACTGAAACTAGAAATCTCTTCCAGGATAACCTGAAATGTCTCTGTAAATCCCAGCAGGTTTTCAGTCTTTCATCATTTAAGTAAGCATTTCTTCAGCACCCAATTTAAAAATACTTGGCTATTGAACAATTTCAGTTTCAAAATTCATGTTAATTGACTAGATTTTATGTTTCAAAAAATACTAAATATCTTGCACTAAGTAAAAATTATCCTTGAATTTTGTTTTTTTAAAAAAATCAAGCATGAACAGAAAATCTAATTCAATATTTGTGAAGTTCTTGATTTCTTCAATTTTTCAAAGTTTGTACATAAAAGAAATAAATTGTAAAATTTCCCTTTTCTCTCCCCCAAGAATTTTGGTTTTATCTCAAACAAACCATGAAGATTAAGCTGTGTCTTCAGTTACTGTCTCGAGAGTCACTAATAATGCATTCCAGTTTGAATGTTAGTCTATTCTACTCCCTGGATCTGGAACAAACATTATTTTTACAAATTTAATTTTGAACGTTAAAAAGGAAGCATTTTTCTCAAATTTTCTTTTAGTGGGTTTTCCAACATAGGACACTCATTTTTTTATCACAGCATTGATGAAGGAATTTAGGAGAGCAGGATTGTGAATTTTCAAGTCCCTTTTCATTTGATAGGCACCGTGGAGAGCCCCACTTCTGCAGGGGCCATGCCAGAAGCAGGAAAATAACTGGGTGGGCTGAGTGTGAGCACAAGTTCCTGTCACATTTGAGTTAGTGCTTCTTAAGAGTCGGGGGAATTAGTTATTTTTGACCACACTGTGGTGGTCAACCAGTCTTCACTTAAAGAAAATAATTTTCTTTGCCACAGTAATCTCCTAGGTTGTTGTAGCTGGCTAGACTTGAAGTTTCACAAGATGGATGTGGCATACGGTGTGTTCTGCTGTAATCAGTTGCATGTGTGTGATGCTTTCAGTCCCATGGCCTGAGAGTAGGGTTGGAGTGGAAATGTTAGTTGGTCCGAAGCAAGGCAACAGTGTGGGCTCACATACTCCACATACAGTTTCTTATCTGGAAGTTGGCACTTTGAACCTGAGGGTTTAGACCCAGCAGAGACAATAAAAGACAAGTTAGGCCAGGTGCAGTGGCTCACACCTGTAATCCTAGCACTTTGGGAGACCGAGGCGGGCAGATTGCCTGAGCTTGGAAGTTCGAGACCAGCGTGGGCAGCACAGTGAAACCCCATCTCTATTATAAATACAAAAAAAAACTAGCTAGGCATGGTGGCATGCACCTGTAGTCCCAGTTACTCAGGAGGTTGAGGCAGGATAATTGCTTGAACCCAGGAGGCAGAGGTTGCAGTGAGCAGAGATTGCACCACTGCCCTTCAGCCTGGGTGACAGAGCAAGACTCTATCTCAATTTTTTAAAAAAAGGAAAAAACAAAGACAAGATAGTGGTGAGGACTGTAAGAATGGAGAAATAGAAGGATACAAAAGTAGCAAAAAAATAGTAGACCTTGACTTGGAGCTGCAAAAGAAAGAGGAGAAAACAAGAGGTGCGTAAGGCAAGACACCAGCTGATTCCTTTGTTAATTCATTTAGCAAACTGAGCACCTACTTTGTGCTCAGGACTGTGCTAGTTGCTGAGGACACAACAATGAATAAATTGGACACCCTTATTGCCCTAGAGTAGCCTATGATCTATGAGGAAGGCCAATCTAAAAAGTATATTTAGGCACTACCTACATCCTACCCCTGCTCAGAAAGAGAGAAACTCACCTGATCTGGTAGGTCCTTCCAGTCCTCCCAGAATGTATTCAGGTGAGCAATAAGTCCTCATCATGTTGGCTCTGCCTCACTGTGGTTCCTCAATGACAAAAGCTATGGGCTTAAGGAAACAATTTTTAATGTTCACAGTCTGAAAGGCTGTTGGCAAGCCATAGTTCATGACTATTTCTGCCAGACAGACTTGTTTTTGTTGGGGAAAGAATAATTACAGAGTGACATGTACATTATCCTTAAATGGAGTTGGAATATCTTTGCAGGATGGTCAAAGACTTTAGTTCCTTGATGTAAGAATGGGTGAGGGCAAAATAGGATGCAATTGGGAAGTAAGCTTAGGTGACTTTCTTTCTGTCCTCCTTTGGTGATCAAACATAATCCTTCACATGCTTGTACTGAGCACCATACTAGTGTTGCCTTCCTGGGTCAGACTCTGTTTTCCCAATTCCAGCTGTAGTTTTCCTGTATCTCAGTTCCAGATCTTGCTAGGTGACAGGAAGTATTTGATAAACTTACTCAACCTGAACTGTAGTGGGTAGGTACTGTGTTAAGGGTCCTGGTTTTCTCTTTAGCAACTGTTAATGTCCCTATGGGCCAAATAAATTAGTAATGGGGGATTTCAGGCAGAGCCAGGGAAAGGGCAGAGGGTTTTGGGCTTTCGTCAATTCTTTGCCTATTCTCTAAATGTGTAAATCTGCCAAGGCTCTCACCTGTCTGTCACTGATAGAGAGAAGGTGGAAGCATTTGGGGGTAGTTCTGGCAAAGCTTCTCACTCACCACACATGAGAAGCCCCTACTTATGCAAATTTTTCCAGTAGAAATTCTAACAGCTTAGAAGCATATTTTGACATGACTTTTTAAAAGCATGTTTTTCATTCTAAAATTGGGTAAGTGTACCCCATGCATAATAGTTTTTGTCAGATCATCCCGCATCAAAAAGTGTGGCCTTTTAGACTAATCGCTGAAGTATGCTTTGAGTTTTAGACCCAACACCCATCCCTTTTCTGTCACTATTTGCCTTCAGCCTTCCCAAGAACTTTGAACCAGGCAAAATATCTGCAACTCCCATCACTGCACCCCCAGTGATGGACTCAAAGGAGGGTGACTAAAAGAATACCAAGGCTATTCTTCTAAGTAATCATTGTTTAGAAAGTGAAGTTTTGTTTATTTATGTTTCATTCTTTTAATCTTTTTTTAAAATTAAAAGGTAGAAGATTGAAATTAGAAATAATGCTCAGCATTTATATTTGTAAATGTACTTATTTGCATATATGGTGAATTTAATATGTTTAAATATTATTTTAATTACCACTTATGGTGTATTTTATCATTCCCAAGGTCCTTATTATACATTTTCTAGTTTGATCCACATAGCAACTCTATGTAACCTACTATCTTTTTTTCGTGACTAGGAGGAAAAAAGATCCACATAGATGCTCCCTATATAATTTCATATAATTCTTACCACAGCATTGTAAAGCAGGCATTATTTATATGTTTATGTTTTGACAAGTGAGCATTACCCAGCTTTTAATCGGAGAAACCAGGATCCAGAGGCAGATATGCCCGACCTCAAAACCCCGTGTTCTTGCTCCCACCTCTGCCCTACCCCACCGAGGGCTGGCATTGTTCTGGCCCCGGAGGAAGTTCGTCTCTACGCACCATGACCTCCGTCCGTGGAGATGGCTTTTTTTCAGGAGGCGTATTCCGCCGAGACAGCAGGTTCTCCCCACTCAGGGAGCCGGATGGTTGCCCTACCTACAGCACTCCCAGCCTCTGAAATTCTGTGGTGTGGATGTGGAAAGGTGCTGGTCCTAGCCTAAGTAACCAAAGGCAGGCATTTTGCTGCTGTTACCTACATGCAATCAATTATTGCCTTCTGCCCACCTAATCCCTTCATCTTTGTTTCTCTAAAGCCATCTCACCCTGCTTTTCACCTGGGAACCGCAGCACCTGGGAACCGCGAATCCCTCCTTTGCGTCATTCTGCCTGCTTCCCTCCACTTTGTAAAATGCAGATTTTGTTAGCCCCTCCGCACAAGCACACCCGCTCCTACCCACGTTTTTTAACCTAGAAATGTCGGCTCCTGTCAGGGTAGAAGGCAGGGGATATAGGAGGGGAGAAAAAAAATCAATGCCGGCTTCTGGCTATCATTTAAACACAATAGAACCAACTTCTGTGGACATCTGCTATTCTCAGGCTAAATTATGGCATTGGAAGGCTTCAAATTGGAGAAAGTACATTACCAAATCAGTTTTATAAGTGACACTTTTGTGATTCCAATATTATGAAAACACACTCAATTCCTTATTCTTGTTGCATCTCTAAAATTAGGATTAGCCTGGGCTTAACTGGATAAAGAACTCATCTAGAATAAAATAGAGTAACCCATTTCAAAGCCTGCACAAGTAAAGCCATTTTGCAATTATTTATATATTTATATACTTAAAGTCTTGCAAATGTTGTCAACCCTAGCTCTCACTGAACATCTCAACATGGCGCCCAGGGGAGCCTTCAAACCTGACAGCCATTACCTATTTGTCAGGAACAAGGAGAGGTTTTAAAGAAGAATGAGGTCTCCCCCTTTCAGATGTAGAAATAAAGGGCTGGCTGAGAGACACATCCAAGAATAGGCAGTGTGAGGACCTAATGGGTCATGACAGCTCAGATATAGAAGTTATCTCCCCTCAGGAGGGGTGGCCCCATTATGCACTTGTGGTTATGTTTTGCTACAGCAGCCATGAGTGATGAGGCCACCCTTATCTCACAGAGATGAAGACCATATTTTCCAACCCTGTGGCATGTTCTTTCTGTGCATCCACTTAGGGCATGGATTTTATTTCCCAACTACACGCATGTATATATCTCACATACACAGCAGAAGAAAGAACTGCTTGTCTTTAAGTGACATTTAGTGATGAATGTGCCACTACTGACATCTTGAATGAGAACTCTCCCCCAAAACAGTAGACACTTGAATGACTTTCGAGAAAACCAACTCCCCTGCTCTATCAAGATGGCTTTCATATCGATTTAGCTCCCTATGCCAAAACGTTTTAGAAATGGCACCACCACATTTTAAAAACCAGAGTGATCCCTTGTCTGAAAAGTGAAAAGCAAACAGAATCCTTGCCCATATCATTCCTGTGAATTGGATCACCTCTGTCCTAGAAGCTATCAACTCCGCAAACCTGAAAAAATGCGCATTTTCAGGTCAGTTATTTTCTAAAGCAGGCCTCCTGGTGGAAAGCCTTGGTGATACAAGAGCGTATGAATCTGAACCCTGCTTAAATCACCAGTCGTTCTATATTGTGCTTTCTCTTTTTAGTTTTAAATTATTTATTAAAAGGCACAATCCCTGTTAGGGCAACCTCATCAGGATGGAGAACATGGATCCAGTGACTTGTGCATAAAATCTGCAACTCAAATGAAAACTGTGGGGAAACTTCAAACAGTGACAGAAGAGAAAAAACTCAAAAGTGAGGTGTTCCCTTTCTGATTTCAGTTCAGAAGAAAAGATGGCTTGTAAATATTTTGGTTTTATTAGGCAAATGTTTTTTTTCTATCTCTCTCTCTCTCTCTTTTAAAGGTAAAATGCTTTTAGAAACCCCTACCTTGGCTTTCCTTATAAAAATGCAGGGAACCTTGCTTAGGGTTAGTTTTGTCCCTCCTTTAGGAGGTGCATGTGGGGTGTTTGGGAGGTGAAAAAGGGCTACTTGCTCTCTTTTTCTTTGCTTTGATGGATTCCTCCCCTCATCAACCATAGCCCAGCTCATAATTATAATGCAAAACAGCATCCCCACAGCCTGCTTGGTGCATTTCAAATCTGAAGTTCCTTGAAGTTCTAAGGATTTTTAAATATTGATATTCATTAATTGTGTGGCTTTTGTGACATAAATGCACAGTACACACTTTTATGTGCTGGAAACAGCTAAAAATGCCATGTCACAAGTGTTTACATGGCTGTTATGGAAAACGGTACCATGCTAATATATGTCTGCTTCTTAAATTCTGTTAGCAGTTGTAAGACAGTCAGATACCACCCGTGGGATCTTGTGCCCTCATGAAACACAATTACAATGAGAATATCTCATTATCTCATTGGCTTTAGCTTACTGCTCTGTTACCATGGTTTCAAATACACAGAGGAGACTGAAACTAAGAGTGCTGCTAACAAAGAAC
Organism: Trachypithecus francoisi; assembly: GCF_009764315.1. Taxonomy (NCBI): domain Eukaryota; kingdom Metazoa; phylum Chordata; class Mammalia; order Primates; family Cercopithecidae; genus Trachypithecus; species Trachypithecus francoisi. The sequence continues at coordinate 5,819,667 of NW_022681453.1, forward strand.
ATATCCTTGTACAATGACATCAGATCATGTTAGACAGAATAGACTTAATTAAATACCCCCTGATGGAGGCCAAAATACAGAAGTTGGGTCTACTTTTTAAAAAGGAAACCTGCCATTTAAAAACATTCTGCTTAATTTACTTGGGAATTTTTAATTTTTTTAACAGCAACTACAATAACGAAAACGACTCTGAATCCAGATCTCATTTAATATTCACTGGCAGTAATGAGAAGTTAAAAAAAAATGGAGAAGAAAAAGACAACTGTCAGAAGATACTGATATCAAATGTGGTTTTCTTCCAAGTGTCTGGCTACTGAGCCTAACCAATCCACAGATTAAGCACAGGGAATAGTTCAAGTGCAAACTATCATACCCTCTGCTGTTATGTGTCCTCGGAATTCCAAGCATGAATTCTAGTCTTCCCAGATGAGAACTGGTTTTGCCAGATACACTCATGGCATTTCAACCTCTTTTCTGACACATCAAGTGTCTAACTTTGCAAAACTAGAATTACACGACTTATCATGAAGGGAAGCAAGTTGATTTTATCAGAAGAGAGATCACAACTTTGGACTCTTGGACTTACAACTGTTGTGTAGCTTGCCGTGGTTTGATTGATTTCCATCCCCTGGCTTACTCTGCATTGATGAAAGTACCTTATGACTCCAGCCAATGTGGCTTTTGTTTAAGCAAAGCTTTCAAATACTCTTTGGTATGAGAAATCATTTAGGCTTCAGAATTATCCTAGTTGTATAACCATTTTTCTCCCAAAGACCTAAAACAGTGGCTATCATTTTTCTATGTTGTAAAATTAATTTCTCTATAATAGAAATCTCCCTTGTCAATGTGAAGTTTATTCCTCCTCCCCATACCACACAAGCACACTAGAATCATAGCAGTTAAAAAAAAAAAAGAAAAAATTTAAATCACTTATAGGCCCTGGAGACTATCGGGTGACATAATGTGACAATAATGACATCCCTAGTGGTGTTAATTGATTTTGTCCTGGTAGAGAGGGTAATTTGGCTTCCACAGTGACTGCGGGATCATGGACTTACTGATTGGTCTGCCTAGGTAGTATTACCATTAATGAACAGAAAACACACTTTCTTCCTTAAAAGATACTGGTAATTACACGGAAGGGAAGATGGAAAGCCATGGGTTCTTAATCGTTTAAGGAGTGTTCATTCTGAGCTGTTTGCATTAAAAGGGGATATATGTTAAAAGACTATGAATTAGCAATTCAGAGTCTCACTCCATAAAATCCAGCTGCTTTTCTGCTACCTTAGGAAGATTTGTGAAAAAGCCAAATGATTTGTAAAGTGTGTTTTAAGAGAAAAAAATAGCAATTGGCAGCCGCATGTGCTGTGTGATTAAAAGTGATACATCATCTGTCAGGCTGGCTTACTTTATTGGTCTACATTCCTTTCTTTATGGCTTCTAATTGGTGTGATTTTGAAAATATTTTTAAAATGAAAAACACATCTCATTCTAAATTGTGTGTGTGGAATAAGATATTCAGACAATTCTCTGATTTTCAGAATAGCTGGATAGATTTGGGAGTCATTCAAGCTGGAACGAAATAATTGAGATTATGTGAATAAAAATGATGTTACTCGTATCAGTTAAAGGCACCATTATTCTCTGTGTCCTCCAAGCTTGAAAACTTTGGAAGTATCTCAATCTGTTTCTCATCCATTGGGTTCAACTGGCTATCAAGTCCTATCCATTTTATGAGGCTTGGTGACATTCTGCCTGTAGGCATCAGTTCTGTCAAAGCAGTTGTTTATAGCCGGTATTCATTGTATCAGTGATATCTGTGCAGTACAGCAGCCGCACTTGTTGCTAAATATTTTGCATATTACGACTACATTCTACTATTTAAATATCTTTTGAATCTGCCCCTTTATCCCTATTAACATGCCACTACCTTAGGTCAAATTTTAATTATCTCAAATCTAGACTCTTGTAATAATTTTTTAAGGGGGATTATTAGCTGGTTACTCTTTTTTCTCTTTTTTAGTAGTAGTATTTAACTGGTCTTTTTTACTCCAATGCCTTCCTCCTCTAATTCATGCTCCACATTCTAGCCACAGTTACTTTGCATAGTTACGTAAACTATTTTTTAGGCCAGGTATGCTGGCTCACGCATGTAATCCCAGCACTCTGGAAGGCCAAGGTGGAAGGATCACTTAAATACAGGAGTTCAAGATCAGCCTGGGCAACATAGCAAGACCCTGTCTCTACAAATAAATAATTATAATATTAGCAGGCATGGTGGTGTATAACTATAGTCCCAGCTACTTGAGAGGTTGAGGCAGGAGGATCGCTTGAGACTGGGAGTTTGAGGCTACAGTGAGATATGATTGCACCACTGTACTCCAGCCTGAATGACAAAGGGCCTCAAAAAACAAAGAAACAAAAGCCTTATTAAAAAATAGAAGTATTGTGTACACATAGAAAATTGCACAAATCATAACTCTACAGCTGTGTTGTTTTAGGATGGGTTCCCGAGAAGCAGAGCCTGAGATGGGGATTTTTACACAAGTGATTTATTTAGGGAGAACTGTCCATTGAAACCTGTGAGAGAATAAGTGAAGCAGGCTCCGTCGGAAAAGTTGTGAAGAACTGTGAAGGGTCCAAGATTTTGCCTTGCTTGCAAGCTAACAAATTAGCCTGGCACAGTTTCATGGATGCTGGCAGTCTCTTGGGTCACAAATAAAGTGTTTTAGCACCGACAGCAATAGCAGAAGCCAGAGTATCAGCATTTGCACCAGCTCCCTGAGGCTGTTTCCCTAAAGTGATGCAAAGATTGCCAGGTAATGTCCTGCACAAGTAGTGGGTTATGTTAGAGGAGAGGAACCTGACCTTAGGGAACCCGAGTCTTTTACAATGGGTAGTAACCTGTCTGAACATTGCCCTGGAAGGATAGGTCATTTTTCTTCCACTGGGTAGTAAACCTGTCCTTTGTTCCAGGGGGACGCTATTTTTATCTTCCAAGGCTGTTCACTATACAAACATCCTAGAAAGGAAGGTGCAGAACATTGCCGCAATGCCTCTGGTTGGCAAGGTGCACAGAAATGTGAAAGTGCTAGGAAAAATTGTCTCACAACAGAAGGCTTTATGTTTGGCTAAAGTCTAGCCTCATGGCAATCCCTTGAGAAGCTCTGGAATACGGATAGCTCCTCAAGCAAGGGGGCTGCCTTTTTGTACCTCCCTTCTTTTTCAAGGATTTTTGTTTTTGTTTGTGTTTTTTCTATTCTTTGCTCTTTGCATTGCCAAATATGGCTTAAAATCAGCTTGTCAATTTCTAACAATAACAAACCAAAACCAAATTCAGGTATTTGATTGAGATTATATTGAATCTATAGGTCAACTGGGGGAGAATTTACTTCTTATAAAGTTAAAATGTCCAATCTGTGAGCATTTTGATATGTTGCATTTTGTTTTAATTCAGTTCACAACACATTTTTCTTAGGTCTTCTTTACTTTCTTTCTATAAAGTTTTGTAATTTTCAGTGTAGAAGACATGTATGGCCTTATTCGATTTATTTTTAGGGGTTTGATGTTTTCTAATACTATGATAAATGTTTTAAAATTTTTGTTTTCAATGGTTTGTTGCTAGAATATAGAAAAACAATTGATTTTTATATTGCCTTGTATGCAAAAATATTGCCTTGTATGCAAAAATTAAAAACGATATCCAAATTCATTTTCAAATTTTAACAGTGTTTCTAGATTCTTTTGGATTTGTAAGCACACAGTTATGTTGTCTATAAAGAACAATAATGTATCTTCTTTTCTAATCTTTATGTAATTTATATTTTTCTTTCCTTATTGCAATAGTCAATATCCTTAGCACAGTGCTGAGTAAAAGATAGTGTACAACCTTCCCTCATTCTTCATCTAAGAGAGGCTTTTACCATTAAGTATGATGTTTGTTGTAGGCTCATTCATTCATTCATTTATTACAGATGCTCTTTATCAGATTAAGGAAGTTTCCTTCTATCCTAGAATGTTAAGAGTTTCTAATACGAATGCATTTTGAATTTTATCAAAAGCTTTTAGTACCTTTATTTTGATGATTATAATATTTTCTCCTTTGTTTTGTTAATATAGAGAATTACATTTATTGATTTTATAGTGCTAAACCAACCTTGCATTCCTGGAATGACCCCAAAATAATTATGTCGTATTCTCTTTTCAATTTATTGCTGATTTTGATTGGCTAATATTTTGTTTAGGATTTCAGCACCTATGTTCATGAAAGAAACTGGTCTATAATTTTACTTTCTCATTATGTGTTTGCCAGGGTTTGGTATCAGATCATAGGGGCCTCATAAATAAGTTGGGAAGAATTATATCATTTTCTGTTTTCTGTAAGAGTTTGTTTATTGATTGGTATTGTTTCTTCTTTAAATTATTGAAGATTTTTAATTACTGAAGAAGCAATTTCTTTGATAAATTTAGGACTAATCAAATTTCCTATTTCTTTTTGGGTCAGTTATGGTTGTGTTTTTCTAGGAATTTCCCCTATTGACATGTTCAATTTTATTGGTAAAAAGTTGTTTATAATATCCTTTCATTTTAATGTTACTTTTCATACTTTCTGATATTCATAATCTGCACCTTCTATCTTTCTCTCTTGTTCTTGATTAGTTGTAGCGGAGGTATATGAGTATATTGTTCTTTTCAAAGAACTAACTTTTGACTTTGTTAATTTTTCTCTAGTGTACATTTATTTTCTATTTCATTGATTTACATCTTTCTTTTTAAAAATTGTTCAATTTTTATTTATTTATTCATTTTTAGAGATGATGTCCTGTTTTGTTGCTCAGGCTGGCCTCAAACTCCTGGACTCAAGCAATTCTCCCACCTCAGCCTCTCAAATAGCTGGGACTACAGGCATAAGCCACTGTGCCTGGCTTTCATTTATGTCTTTCTAACTTTTAATTTGTCTTTGTTCTTTCATTGGGTATATTTTGCTGCTCTTTTTCTAACTTCTTGAGATGGATACTTAGATAATTAATTTGCAGCTTCTTCTTTTTTTTTTTTTTCAACAGGGTCTCACTCTGTCACCCAGGTTAGAGTGCAGTGGCCCAATCATAGCTCACTGCAGCCTCAAACTCCGAAGTTCAAGAGAGTCTCCCACCTCAGCCTCCCGAGTAATAGGACCACAGGTATGTGCAACAATGCCCAGTTAATTTCTTTCTTTATTTTTATTTTTGCTTTGTGGTAGACTGGTCTCAAACTTCTGATCTCAAGTGATCTTTCCACTTCAGCTTCCCAAAGTGCTGGTATTACAAGTGTGAGCCACTACACCCGGCCCTGTTTTCTTTTCCTATATTTGTGTTTAAGACTACAATGTTCTCTCTAAGTGTAGCTTTAGCTTCATTTCACACTTTGTTTTGCTGAATTTCATTGTAATTTCAGTAAGGACTTTAAAAAATTACCATGAGATTTCTTTAAATTATATTCCTTTATTTGGATAACTTTTTTTTTTTTTTGTAGTTTTAGTAGAGACAGGGTTTCACCTTATTAGCCAGGATGGTCTCGATCTCCTGACCTCATGATCTACCCTCCTCGGCCTCCCAAAGTGCTGGGATTACAGGCATGAGCCACCGCGCCCGGCCTTTAGATAAGTTTTAAAGTTTTCTTTTTTTTGTTACTGATTTCTAACAATTTCACCAAGCTCAGGGAATATATTTCTAGAATTTAATTATTTGAAATCTGTTAAAATTCACTTTATAAATCAGAATATGATCAATATTTGTAAACATTTAATATGCATTTGAAAACTAGATTCTGAGGCACATTGTTAAGGAAGAAAGTAGATTAGGGTTTGCTAGGGCATGGAGGAAGGTAGAATGGGATGTGACTGCTAATAGTATGGGATTTTTTTTTTTGAGGTAATGAAAACATTTTGAAACTAGATAGTGGCGACGCTTGCAAAACTTTGTAAGTATATTAAAAACCACTGAATTATGGACTTTAAAAGGGTGAACTTTATGGTTTATGAATTACATCTTAAGAAAGCTATTATAAACAAATATGAACAAATCAACTGTGCCGAAATAGCCTAATATGTATTAAACTTTATCTTAAATCTCAAAAAAGAAAACTGTATTCTGCAGTTTTCTCTACACATGAATTAAGTTATTTTTGTTCATCCAATTGTTTAATCTATATCCTTACTTATTTTTGCCCATTTATTTTATCAGTTGCTATGCGAGAGGTATTAAAATCTCCAATTGTGATTATGACTGTGTCTATGTCTCCTTTTAGTTGTGAAGTTTTGCTTTAGAGCAAGTTCGTTGTGTAGTCCAATTTGGAATTGTTATGTATTTTTGGTAAATCGACCCTTATGTCATTATAAAATACTCCTTTTCAATCTTCAGTAGTGCTCTTTGCATTTATCTTATATTAATACAGCTAGACTTGATTCGTGTTTGCCTTATACAAAGTTTTCCATCTCTTGACTCTTCTTTCTGTGAATCTCTATTTAACATCTGTCATTTGCTAATTTGCATATAGTTACATTTTTATCTGGTCTGCAAAGTCTGTCTTTTAATTAGAGTATTCCGTCCATTTACAGCTGATGTAACTACCGATGTATTTGTGTTTAAATCTACCATCTTTCTCTTTTTTCTGTTTGTCTCATTTGTTCCTGTTCCTCTTCCTCTCCTTTCTTGTCTTCTCTTTATTAATCCATTACTTTTGCTATCTCATCTCCTCCTCATTATTTAACTATTACATTATTTTGCTATTCTTTGCATGGTTATCTTAAAGTTACAGTATGTATTCTCAACTCGTAAATTTTAATACAAATGACCACTTTTACATTTTCTGAAAAATATAAAAACCTTAGAACTCTAACTTTATTAACTAATTTCATCTTCTATGTTTCCATATGATATTTTTTTTTCTGAAGAACCTCTGCTTTTGTCTACAAAACCTCTTTTTATATACACTTTTCATACACAGTCTGCTGGTGATAAATTATTTTATTTGTTTGTTTTGAAATTTATGTTACTTTAATTTAAAAAAATTGTTAGAGAGGTATATTTACATAAAATAAAATTCACCAATTTTAAGTGTGTAATTTAAAGTGATTTCACAGGTACTTGAATTTGTGTAATCACACTATGATCACAGTAGAAAATATTTTCATTCTCTTGTGCCTTTATGCAATCAATCCTCTCCCCACAACCCCACCCTCTAATAACCATTGACCTGCTCTCTATCAGTAAAGCTTTCCTCATCTAGGGTTCCATATACAGTTGACCCTTGAAAACATGAGTTTAAAATGCATGAGTCCAGTTTTTTGCAGATTTTTTTCAGTAAGTGTTAATATATTGGAAATGTTTTAATTGATTTGTGACAATTTGAAAAAACATGCAGGCAAACCATGTAGCATAGAAATACCCCCCTAAAAACAGAGAAAAAGTTATATATGTCATGAATGCATAAAATATATGTATGGCCAGGTGCAGTAGCTCATGCTTGTAATGCTGGCACTTTGGGAGGCTGAGGTGGGAGGATTGCTTGAGTCCAGGAGTTCAAGACCAGCCTGGGCAACATAGCGAGATCTTGTCTCTAAAACACACACACACATACACACAAAAAAAATTAAAAATTAGCCAAGCATGGCAGCATGTACCTGTAGTCCTAGTTACTTAGGAGGCTGAGGTGGGAGAATCTCTTGAGCCCAGGAGTTCAAGGCTATAGCAAGTCATAATCACATCACTGTACTCCAGTCTCAGCAACAGAGCAAGGGTCTCTCTCTCTCTCCATATATACATATGTATATTTATATAAATATAAATAACACATAATATATTTATAAATATGTAAATATATAAATATATTTATAAATATATAAATACATAAATATATAAATTTATATATTAAAATATTTATATTTATAGATAAATGCTTATATAAATATATAAATACTTATAAATACTTATATATTTGTGAATATATAATATATTACATATAACTTTATAAATGTATATTTATATATTTACATATTTATGAATATATTATGTATTATTATTTATATTTATAAATATAAATATATAAATATATATACTAGTCTATTGTACCACCTACTATTATAAAGTATACACAAATGTATTATGAAAAGTTAAAATTTATAAGAACATAGGCATACAAACACTTATACACCATATATGGTGCCATTTGCAGTTGAGAGAAATATAAACAAACATAAATGCGCAGTATTATGTAATAACTGCGTAAAATTAACTGTAGCACATACCATACTACTGTGATAATTTTATAGTCACATCTTGTTGCTGTTGCAGTCAGCTCCAGTGTTGTATTTGCTTAACATGCCATGTGACACTAATCATCTCTGTGAGCAACTGGTCTCTGCAGTAAATTATGTATTGCAGTTAAGTGGTATCTCACAGTCCTTGCATTGTCTTTCATTGTGTTTAGTGTGAAACCATAAATCTTAAATCGAGCTTATCCAACCTGCGGCCCCACTGCATGCAGCCCAGGATGGCTTTGAATATAGTCCAACACAAATTTGTAAACTTTCTTAAAATATTATGAGTTTTTTTGGTGATTTTTTAAAAGCCCATCAGCTATTGTTAGTGTTAGTGTATTTTATGTGTGTCCCAAGACAAATATTTTTCTTTCAGTGTGGCTCAGGGAAGCCAAAAGATTGAATACCCCTGCTTCAAATTATACCACAAAGCTGATATGAAAGTGATTCTAAAAGTACCCACAAGAAGTAGAGATAAGTTATTACATTACAAGAAGAAAGAAAAAGTGAATTGCGGCCAGGCATGGTGGCTCACGCCTGTAATCCCAGCATTTTGGGAGGACGAGGCGGGCGGATCACCTGAACTTGGGAGTTCGAGACCAGCCTGACCAAAATGGAGAAACCCCAGCTCTACTAAAAATACAAAATTAGCCATGTGTGGTGGCACATGACTGTAATCCCAGCTACTCAGGAGGCTGAGGCTGGAGAATTGCTTGAACCTGGGAGGTGGAGGTTGCGGTGAGCCAAGATCATGCCATCACACTCCAGCCTGGGCAACAAGAACAAAACTCCATCTCCAAAAACAAAACAAAACAAATCAAAAACAAACAAACAAATAAAGTTGGATTGCATGATATGTGCCACAGACTGAGGTCTGCAGCTATGGTTGCCCACCATTTTCAAGATATAAGTACCATCATAAAAAAAGAAAAGGAAATTTGTAAAGCTGATGCTGCAGCTATGCTAGTAAGTGTGAAAATCCTACACTTTTTACAAAACACCTTTTTTTCTCATATTGAAAATGCTGCTTTTGTGTGGGTACAGAATTGCTGTAAGAAAGGCATACAGGCTGAGTGCAGTAGCTCACACATGTAATCCCAGCACTTTGGGAGGCTGAGGTGGATCACTTGAGACCAGTCAGGACAACAAAGCAAGACCCCATCTGTAAAAAAATAAAAATAAAAAAATTTATCCAGGTGTGGTGGCACGTATTTGTAGTCCTGGCTACTTGGGAGGCTGAGGTGAGAGGATTTTTTGAGCCAGGAGGTCAAGGCTGCAGTGAGCCATGATCATGCCATTGCATTCCAGCCTGGGTGAGAGTAAGACCTTGCCCCCCCCCCAAAAAAAAAAAGAAAAAGAAGAAGAAGAAAGGACACCTATAGACAAATATTATTCAATGAAAAGCAAAGTGATTATATCACAACTTAAAGCAAAAGGAAGGTGAAAAAGCTAATGCCAGCAAAAGATGGTTTGATAACTTTAGAAATAAGTTTCACTTAAAAAATCTCAGGATAGGGCAGGGCATGGTAGCTCATGCCTGTAATTCCAGTACTGTGGGAGTCCGAGGTGAGTATATCACTTGAGGCCAGGAGTAAGAGACCAGCCTGGATAACACGGTACATTTTTGTCTCTACTAAAAATACAAAACTTAGCTGGGTGTGGTGGTGCATGCCTGTAATCCCAGCTGCTTGGGAGGCGGAGGCATGAGAATCGCTTGATCCTAAGAGGTGGAGATTGCAGTGAGCCAAGATTGCACCACTGCACTCCAGCCTGGGTGACAGAGCAAAGCTCTATCGACAACAACAACAACAACAACAGCAACAAAGTCAATGTAACAAGATAACAAGAGAAGCTGCTTCTGCTGACCAAGAGGCAGCAGATGAGTTCCAGATGCTATTTAGAAAATAATTGAGAAGAAAGGATGTCTGTCCAAACAGGTCTTTAATGAAGACCAACGTGCCCATTCTGGAAAAAAAAAAAAGCCACAAAGGACATTGATTAGTAGGGAAGAGAAGTGAGCACCAGGACTTAAGGCAAGAAGGTATAGACTAACTCTAGTGTTTCGTGAAAATATGGTCAGGTTTATGACCAGGACTGCACTTACAAAGCTGCTAACCCCAGAACATTGAAGGAAAAAGATAAACACCAGCTGCCAGTCTTTTGATTGTGTAACAAGAAGACCTAGACAACTAGAACACTTTCTCTTGATTGGTTTCTACTGATGCTTTGTCTCTGAAGTCAGGAAGTACGTTGCCACAAAGTGACTGCCTTTTAAAATTCCTTTGATATTGGATAATGACCCTGGCCACCCAGAACCCTAAGAGCTCAACGCCGAAGGTGTCAAAGCTTGCCCCTAAACACAACATCTCTAAATCAGGCTCTAGCTCAGGAGGTCATGAGGACCTTTAAAACTCATTACACACGTTACTGTATGGAAAGGACTGTCATTACACACGTTACTGTATGGAAAGGACTGTCAGTGCTATGGAAGCGAACTCTGATAGAAAGAATATCATGAAAGGAAGCAAACTCTGCTAGAGAGAGTATCATGAAAGTCTGAAAGGTTTATACCATTGTTATAGAAAAAGCTGTGAAATCCATCAAGCCTGGAGCAATAAATTTCTTCTGGAGGAAACTGTCCAAATGTTGTGCATGACCTCACAGGATTTAAAACAGAGCTGATCAATGAAATCATGAAAAAAATTGTGACTATGGCAAAAAAGGTGTGTGGGGTGAATGGTTTCAAGATATGAATCTTGGAGGAACTTAGAGCTAATAGACACCACACCAGAGGAATTAACAGGAAATGACTTGGTGAAGATGAGTGCCAGGTAATGAGGAAGAAGACATAGGGGAAGCAATACCAGAAAGCAAATTGTCATTAGACAATCTGGCAGAAGGGTTCTGATTATTCAAGATTGCTTTTGACTTCTTTTATGACACGAACCCTTCTATGCATGGACACTGAAACCAAAGCAAATGATGGAAGAAGGACTAGTACTGTATAGAAACATTTTTATACAGAAATGAAAAAGCAAAAAAGTCAGACGGGAATTATAATGTTTCTGTAAAGTTACTGTAAATGTGCCTGCCTTTCCTGTCTCCTTTCTTCCTCCTCCACCTCTTCTACCTCTGCCACTCTTGAGACAAGACCAACTCCTTCCTCCTCCTTCTCACCCTACAAAATGTGAAGATAACAAAGATGAAGATCTTTATGATGAGCCACTTCCACTTAATAAATAGTAAGTATATTTTCTCCTTTATATACTTTTCTTAACAACAATTTCTTTTCTCTAGCTAACTTTTGTAAGAATACATTTTACAATAGATGTAGTATGCAAAATATGTATTAATCAACTATGCTATCAATAAAACTTCTGATCAACAGTAGGTTATTAGTAGTTAAGTCTTGGGGAATCAAAAGTTAAATGGGCATTTTTACTGTTCGAGGGGTCGATACCCCTAACCCCCATGTTGTTCAAAGGTCAACTGTACGTGGAATTATGTATGGCCTTTTGTATCCAGCTACTTTCATTTAACACAATGCTTTTGAGAGTCATCAATGTTATTTTATATATATATATATATATATATATATATATATATATGTATCAGTTTGCTCCTTTTTTATGTTGTTATGTGCATTGCTAGTTTTTTTCATTGTACTGTGTGGATATCACTAGTTCATTCATTTTTATTGTTTTGCATGCCACAATTTGTTTATCCATTCACCAGTTGATGGGCATTTGGGTTGTTTCTAGTTTTTTGCTATTATGAGTAAAGCTGCTATGAACATCCACATGCAACTTCTTGTGGATATATGCTTTAATTCCTCTTGGGTAAAAACAAAGGAGTGGGATTACTGAGTTATATTATGTTTTTATATGCATGGTTATGTTATGTTATATTTAACTCTCTGAGAAACTGCTAAATTGCTCTCCAAAATGGCCGTGCAGTTTCACTATCTTACTAGTGGTTAATTAGCATTCCAGTTGCTCCACATTCTTACAAACACTTGACATTTTCAGTCTTTTTAATTTTAGCAATTCTAGTGGGTGTATAGTGGCATCTCATTGTGATTTTAAATCACATTTCTCTGATGACTAATGATGCTGAGAATATTTTAAAGTGTTTATTTGCCATTTGTGTATATTCTTTGTTAAAATAGCTGTCAAAGTCATTTGCCTATTTTAAAAGTTGAATTCCTTCTCTTTATTTTTATTACATTGTAAGAGTTTTTAAATTAATACATTTAGATTTACTTTAATACAGGCCAATATCCCTGGTGAACATTGATGCAAAAATCCTCAACAAAATACACACAAACCAAATTCAACAACACATTAAAAAAATCATTCATCATGACCAAGTGGGATTTATCCAGGGACTCAAGGGTAGTTCAAAATACAGAAATCAGTGTGATACATCATATCAACAGAATGAAGGACAAAAACCACATGATCATTTCAACTGATGCTGAAAACACATTTGATAAAATTCAACATCCCTTCATGATAAAAACTATCAAACTGGGTGTAGAAAAAAATACCTCAACACAATAAAAACCATATATGACAGACTCATAGCTAGTATCATACTAATTGGGAAAAACTAAAAGCCTTTCCTCTAAGATCTGGAAAATGAAAAGGATACCTACTTTTACCACTGTTATTTAACATAGCACTGGAAGTCCTAGCTAAAGCAATTAGACAAGAGAAAGAAATAAAGGGCATCCAAATCAGTAAAGAGGAAGTCAAACTGTCACTGTTTGCTGATGATCATTTACCTTGAAAACCCTAAAAACTCCTCCAGAAAGCTTCTAGAACCGATAAAATAATTCAGCAACATTTCCAGATACAAAATTAATGTACACAAATCAGTAGCTCTTCTATACACCAACAGTGACCAAGTGGAGAATCAAATCAAGAATTCAACCCATTTTATAATAGCTGCAAAAAAGTAAAATACTTAGGAATATACTTAACCAAGGAGGTAGAAGACCTCTATAAGTAAAATTACAAAACACTGCTGAAAGAAATTATAGATGACACAAACAAATGGAAACACATCCCATACTCATGGATGGGTAGAATCAGTATTGTGAAAATGACCATACTGCCAAAAGCAATCTACAAATTCAGTGCAATTCCCATCAAAATACCACCATCATTCTTCACAGAATTAGAAAAAACAATTCTAAAATTCATATGGAACCAAAAAGGAGCCTGCATAGCCAAAGCAAGACTAAGCAAAAATAACAAATGTGGAGGCATCACATTATCTGATTTCAAACTATACTATAAAGTCATAGTTACCAAAACAGCATGGTACTTGTATAAAAATAGGCACATAGACCAAAGGAATAGAATAGAGAACTGAGAAATAAACCCAAATACTTACAGCCAACTGATCTTCAACAAAGCAAACGAAAACATAAAGTGGGGAAAGAACACCATTTTCAAAAAAATGGTGCTGGGATAATTGTCTAGCCACATGTAGGAGAATGAAACTGAATCTTCATCTCTCAGCTTATAAAAAAATCAACTCAAGATAGATTAAGGACTTAAATCTAAGACCTAAAACTATAAAAACTCTATTCTAGAAGATAACATTGGAAAACCCTTCTAGACATTGGCTTAGGCAAGGATTTCATGACCAAAAACCCAAAAACAAATGCAATAAAACAAAGATAAATGGCTGAGACCTGATTAAACTAAAGAGCTTTTGCATGGCAAAAGGAACAGTTAGCAGAGTAAACAGGCTACCCACAGAGTGGCATAAAATCTTCACAATCTATACATCTGACAAAGAACTAACATCCAGAATCTACAAGGAGCACCAACAAATTAGAAAAAAACAAACAATCCCATTAAAAAGTGGGCTAAGAAAATGAATAGACAATTCTCGAAGATACACAAATGGCCAAGAAATATATAAAAAATGTTCAGCATCACTAATGATCAGGGAAATGCAAATCAAAACCACAATGTGATACCGCCTTAGTCCTGCAAGAATTGCCATAATAAAAAAATTAAAAAAACGGTAGACATTGGTGTGGATGCAGTGATCAGGGAACCCTTCTACACTGTTGGTGGGAATGTAAACCAGTACAACCACTGTGGAAAACAGTGTGAAGATTCCTTAAAGAACTAAAAATATAACTACCATTTGATCCAGCAATCCCACTACTGGGTGTCTACCCAGAGGAAAAGAAGTCATTGTAAGAAAAAGATATTTGTACATGGATGTTTATAGCAGCACAATTTGCAATTGCAAAATCATGAAACCAACCCAAATGCCCATCAATCATCAAGTGGATGAGGAAACATCCACTTGATGTTATAAATATATGATGGAATACTACCCAGCCATAAAAAGGAATGAATTAACAACATTAGCAGTGACCTGGATGAGACTGGAGACTATTATTCTGAGTGAAGTAACTCAGGAATGGAAAATCAAACATTGAATGTTCTCACTGATACGTGGGGGGGCACAAAGGTATAAGAATGACACAATGAACTCTGGGGACTCAGGGGGAAGGATGGGAGAGGTGCGAGGGATAAAAGATTACAAATAGGGTGCAGTGTATACTGCTCGGGTGATGGGTGCACCAAAATCTCACATATCACCACTAAAGAACATACTCATGTAACCAAACACCATCTGTACCCCAATAACCTATGGAAAAATTTTAAAAATGGATTCTTTCTCTTTATTGTTGTCACATTGTAAGAGTTTATAAATTAATGTATTCTGGATATAACTTTAATATATGTAAGTTCTGTAAATATATTCTCTAGATCTGATCTGCATTTGTGTTTTCTTAACAGTGTCTTTTGAAGAGGAAATTTTTAATTTTGATGAAGTCCATTTTATCAATTTTTATGGCTCATATTATTCTTATTTTAAGAATATTTGACCTTTAACTGAAGATGACAAAGATTTTGCCCTTGTGATTTTATTCTTGTGGTTTGCTTGTATAAATTAAAAATTATGTATTTTATGTTTTCTTCTGTGAGTTTTATAGTTTCATCCCCCACATGTAGACTTTTTACTCATTAGGAGCTAATTTTTGTATATCATATTATATAAGGGTCAATGTTTATATTTTTGCACATAGATATCCAATAGTTCCGCATTATTTATTGCAAAAGCTATCCTATCCCATTGAATTACCCTGACATTTTTGTTGAAAATCAGTTAAATAATATATAAATATTTAATCATAAAAATATATATTATATAAATTTATTTATTTATTTCTGGTCTCTATTCTGTTTCATATCTACATATCTGTTGCTATGACAATATCACATTGTCTTTTTACTGTAGCGGTGTAGTATGCCTTGAAATTTTATAGTGAAAGTCCTTCAAATTTGTTTTGTTTTACAAATTTGTTTTGGCTATTCTAGGTCCCTTGCATTTCTGTGTAAACTACAGAATCTGCTTGACAATTTCTGCAAATTAAAAAAAAAAAGGCCCGCCAGATATTTTTGGGAGGAGAAAGTATTGTGTTGAATTAATAGATCCATTTTGAAAATCTTGACCTTTTAATAACATTGAGTGTTCCATGACTTTCTATTTATTTAGGTCTCCCTTAATTGCTTTCAGCAATGTCTAATGTATAGTACTTTCACATGGCAAAAATTTTTTTCCTAAGTATTTTCTATTTTCAGGTTATATTGTAGATGGAATTTTAAAAATTTCATGTTTAAGTTTTTGTTGCTAATATATAGAAATGTAATTTATTTTTAAACATTGGCCTTGTATCTTGTTATGTTGGCAAACTTGCTTATTATTTCTAGTAGCTTTGTGATAGATTCATTTTAGCAGCTTTTTCATAGATGGTTTAGTTATTTTATACATTCTACCATGTGATTAGAGAATGAGGGTGGTTTTACTTCATCCTTTCTTATCTGGAAGTCTTTTATTTTATTTTACTTTTGTTTTATTAAACTAGTCAAACCCTCACACTGTTTAATATTAGTGGTAAGAGAAGACTTGCTTCTGATTTTAAGGGGTAACACTCAGTCTTACAATTTGAGGAATTTTCTATTTCTATTTTTATTGAGAATTATATGAGTAATGGCCCTTGGATGTGGCCAAATCCTTCCTGGATTTATTGAGATGTCCACATGGTTTTTCTTTTTTAGTCTGTGAATCTGGTGAATTATACTGTTTTATTTTTTAGTGTTAACTTTAACCATCAAATTGGGTATAGAACAAACATATCTCAACATAACAAAAACCATATATGACAGACTAATAGCTAGTATCATACTGAACGGGGAAAAACTAAAAGCGTTTCCTTTGAGATCTGGAACACGAAAAGGATACCTACTTTTACCACTGTTATTCAACATAATACTGGAAGTCCTAGCTAAAGCAAACAGACAAGAGAAAGAAATAAAAGGCATCGAAACGGAAAAGAAAGAAGTCAAATTATCCTTGTTTACAAATGATATAATTTTATATTTGGAAAAACCTAAAGACTCAACAAAAGACTATTAGAGCTTAAAAACAAATTCAATCAAGTTGCAAGATACAAAATAAACTTACAAAAATTAGTAGCATTTCTATATGCCAACAGTTTAAAATCTGAAAAGGAAATCAAACAAATAATCCTATTTACAATAGCTACAAATAAAATAAAACACCTAGGAACTAACCAAAGAAGTGAAAGATCTCTACAATAAAAATTATAAAATGTAGATGAAAGAAATTGAAGAGGACACATAAAAATGAAAAGATATTCCATGTTGATGAATTGGAAGAATCAATATTGTTAAAATGTTCATACTACCTAAAGCAATCTACGGATTCAATGCAATCCTTATCAAAATACCAATTACATTCTTTGTATAAATAGAAAAATCAACTCTAAAATTTATATGGAACCACAAAAGGCCTGGAATAACCAAAACCATTTTGAGTAAAAAGAACAAAACTGGAGGAATCACATTACCTGATTTCAAATTATACTACAAAGCTATAGTAACAAAAGAGCATGGTACTGCCATAAAAGCAGACACATAGACAAGTGGAACAGAATAGAGAACTCAGCAACAAATCCATATATCCACAGTGAATTCATTTTTTACAAAGGTGCCAAGAACACACACTGGGGAAAGGACAGTGTCTTCAACAAATGATACTGGGAAAATTGGATATTCATATGCAGAAGAATGAAACTAGATCCCTGTCACTCACCACATACAAAATCAAAGAAAAAATGGATTAATGACTTAAATGTAAGACCTCAAATTATGAAGCTATTAAAATAAAACATTTAAGCAACTCTCCAGCACATTGGTCTAGGCAAAGATTTCTTGAGTAATAGCCCACAAACACAGGAAATCAAAGCAAAAGTGGACAAATTGGATCACATCAAGTTAAATACCTTCTGGCATAGTAAAAGAAACAATTGACCAAATAGAGAGACAACCCACACAATGAGAGAAAATATTTGCAAACTATCCATCTGACAAGGGATTAATAACCAGAATATATAAGGGGCTTAAACAACTCTATAGGAAAAAAAATCTAATAATCCAGTTAAAAATGGTCAAAAGATCTGAATAGACATTTCTCCAAAATATACATACAAATGACAAATAGGTATATGAAAGGCCCAACATAATTAATCATCAGAGAAATGCAAATCAAAATCACAATGAAATACCACCTTACCCCAGTTAAAATGACTTTTATCCAAATAGGCATAATAAATACTGGTGAGGATGTGGGGAAAAGGGAACCTTCATATTCTGTTGGTAAAAATGTAAACTGGTACAACCATGATGGAGAACACTTTGGAGGTTCCTCAAAAAACTAAAAATAGAGCTACCATGTCATCCAGAAATCCCACTCCTAGGTATAAACCCCAAATAAAGGAAATCAGTATATTGAATAGATATCTGCACTGCTATTTTTATTGCAGCATTGTTTACAATAGCTCAGATTTGGAAGTAACCTAAATGTCCATCAATAGATGAATGGATAAAAAAATATGGTACATATACACAATGGAGTACTATTCAACCACAAAAGATGAGGTCCTGTCATTTGCAAAAACATGGATGGAACTGGAGGTCATTATGTTAAGTGAAATAAGCCAGACAGAGAAAGACAAACATCACATGTTATCACTTATTTGTGGGAGCTAAAAATTTAAAAAGTTAAATTCATGGAGTTAGAGAGTAGAACGATGGTTACCAGAGGCCAGGAGGGATAGTGGAAATGGGGAATGGGGATAGTTAATGGGTACAAAAATATAGTTAGACAGAATGAATAAGATGTAGTATTTGATAGCACAACAGGGTTATTACTATCTGTACATTTATTTATTGTACATTTCAAATAATTTATTTTACATGTAAATAAATTAAATGTGTAAACTAAAATAGTATAATTGGTTTTTCTTTGTAACACAAAGAAGGGATAGATGCTTAAGGTGATGGATATCCCATTTACTCTGATGTGATTAGTATGCATTGTATGCCTGTATCAAAATATCTCAGGTACCTCATAAATATATACTTACTATGTACCTAGAAAAATGAAAAATAGAAAAAGTCACAAAATAACATGTATCCCAAAAATATCTACACCTATTAGATATCAATTAAAATTAATTTTAAAACTTTAAATAAAAAATATAATAGAATATAAAAATTGCCCACAATCCCATTAAAGAGAAATAACCATCATTGGCATTTTGGGTTATTTTCTTTCCTTCATTCTCCCATCCTTCTTCTCCTAATTTAAATTCTATGAATTTAAATAGGACATATATGTAACTGGATGTTGAGGGACATCTCACCCGTTTCCCTGGAGTTGGCACAGAGGACCCAAAGCTCAGGGCAGAGAGCCATTGGTTACCCCACAGTCAAAAAGAGATCTTCAGACAACTGAGGTCCAACTGCTCATTCGGAATTTATCAAGAAGTGGCCAAACTTCTCCAGTAAAGCAAAAGTCTGCTGGTGAGGGAGATTGAGGTGCATCAGAATCTCAAACGGTCTGCCCTATAGGGAGGACTGCACCACACCTCCCTCCAAAGCTAAAGGGCCTAGAATTGTCCAAAGATGGGGGTAGGTCTACAAGAATGAGGAATTGGTCTTTTTCTCCTGGGGAATTCTCTGCTGAAACCCTGTGCTTTTAGATCAGCTCTGTGCAAAAGAGAGATCTAAATAGCATGCAAAAAGAGAACGGAAAGCTGAAGGAGGAGCAGTCTCACTACTTGGCAAGGTGAGCATGTATAAGCTCCTTCTGGGACTAAAGGATACCTTGAAAGTAACCTAGTTTGATTAAACTTGCCTCTATAATACTCAAGATATCATTTCCTAAAGTGATGGGGTTCCTGCCATCCAGACGCTGCAGACTGTACCTTTGGAACAGTAGCTGAAGAACATTTGGAGTTTCCTGGTGGCAGAGCTCCCATAAGATTCCATGCCATGAGGAAGTTCATTTGAGCAGTCAGAGAGTCTTCAAGTGTAACACCTGCCGCATGGAGGGCTCCTATGTCAGGGGTTGTGAATCTGAGAAGCCAGCAGAGAAACCTACAGAGAATCATATTGGTGGTCCAGTTATGGAAAGGCTAGTCTCGTTTCTTTCATCCTTCTTCCCAGGTTACAATCCTTAAAAAGGCTGGTCCCAGAAAAAAAAGAGAAGAAAGAAGAAGGAAAGGTGGATCTTTTCCCTGTCCATGTCTTTTATGAGGGAAGCTGGGTCAGTGCTGGGCTGTGGGTGGGAAAGGGAATGAATAAGTATTCTAGGTTTTCCAATTTGTTGGCACATACTTTTTCATAATAGTCTCTAATGATTCATTGTATTTCTGCGGTCTCAGCTTTTATGTCTGCTTTTTTGTTTCTGATGTTATTTATTTGGGTCTTCTTGCTGCATTTTTTTTTTTTTGGAGACAGAGTCTTGCTGTATCACCCAGACTGTAGTGTGGTGGTGCAATCTTGGCTCACTGCGACCTCCACTTCCTGCATTCAAGCAATTCTCCTGCCTCAGCCCCCTAAGTAGCTGAGATAATAGGCACGTGCCACCATGCTTGGCTAATTTTTGTATATTTGTAGAGACAGAATTTTGCCATGTTGGCCAGGTTGGTCTTGAACTCCTGACCTCAGGTAATCCACCCTGCCTTGGCCTCCCAAAGTGCTGGGATTATAGGTGTGAGCCACTGCTTCCAGTCTGGGTCTTCCTTCTTTTTTCTTTAGTCTAGCCAAGGGTTTGTCAATTTTGTTTGTCTTTTCAAAAATCAATATTTTGTTTCATTGATCTGCATTTTTTAGTCTCAATTTAATTTATTTCTGCTATGATCTTTATTATTTCTTTCCTTCTACTGATTCTGGGCTTGGCTTGTTCTTGCTTTTCTAGTTCCTTGAGGCGCATTATTAGGTTGTTCATTTGAAGTCTTTTTCATTTTTTGATATAGGCATTTATTGCCATAAACTTCCCTCTTAGTACTGTTTTTGCTATATCCTATAGATTTTGGTATGTTGCACTTTCATTTTCGTTTGTTTTAAAATGTTTTTAAATTTCCTTTTTAATTTCTTCATTGACTCATTGGTCATTTTGGAGCAGGCTGTTTAATTTCCATGTGTTTATGAAGTTTCCAAGTTCCTCTTGTTATTTATCTTTAGTTTTTTTCATTGTGGTCAGAAAAGATATTTGACATAATTTCTACATTTTTGAATTTGTTAAGACTTGTTTTGTGGCCTAAGATGTGACCTCTTCTAGAGAACACTGCATGTTTTGAAAAGGATGTGTATTCCACAGCAGTTGTGTGAAATGTTCTGTAAATGTCAGTTAAGTCTGGTGTATAGTTTAACTGTTGTTTCTTTGTTGATTTTCTGTTTGGATGATCCGTCCATTACTGTGAGTTGGGTGTTGAAGTCCTCAACAATTATTTTATTGCAGTCCACCTCTCCCTCTGGATCTACTAATGATCGCTTTATATATGTGGGAGCTCCAGTGTTGTTGGATGCATAGATTTTTAAAGTATTTTTTATATCCTCTTGCTGAATTGACCACTTTATCATTATATAGTAACTTTCTTTGTTTCTTTTTACATTGTTTGATTTGTAATCTATTTTACCTGATATAAGTATAGCTCTACTGCTCTTTTTTTATTTCCAGTTGCATAGAATATCTTTTTCCACCCCTTTGCTTTCAGTCTACATGTGTCTTTCTTTTCCTTTTTACTTTCTTTTTTTGTTGTTGTTGAGATAGGGTCTCACTCTCTCAGCCAGGTTGGAGTACAGTGGCACAATCACAGCTCATTGCACCTCCTGAACTCAAGTGATCCTCCTACCTTAGCCTCCTGAGTAGCTTAGGACTGCAGGTGCACACCACCATGCCTAGCTAATTTTTAAAACTTTTTGTAGAGATGTATCTCCTTGTTGTCCAGGCTGGTCTTCAGCTCCTAACCTCAAGAAAATCTGCTGTCTCAGGCTTCCAAAAAGCTAGGATTCCAGATATGGGCCACTGCACTTGGCCCTATGTATGTCTTCATAGGTGAAGTGGGTTTCTTGTAGGCAGCAAATAATTGGGTCTTGTTTCTTTATTCATTCAGCCACTTTGCTTTTTAATTGGAGAACTGAGTCCATTTACATTCTGTATTGTTATTAATAAGTAAGGACTAACTAATGCCACTTTATTGCTTATTTTCTGGTTATTTTGTAACTCTTTTCTTTTCTTTCTTATTGTCCTTCTTTGTGTTTAAGTTACTTTCTCTGGTAGTATGTTTTAGCTCATTGTTTTTTATTTTTACTGAAGTTTTTAATGGGTTTTTGCATTGCAGTTACAGTGAGTCTTAAAAAAATCATCATATAGATATAAAAAGTTGTAAAGAGACGACAACTTATCATAGATCACAAAGAATAGAAACAACCCCTACCCTTTAATTTTAACCTCCCAGCCATTTTGACTTTTATTAGTCTTAATTTACATATTTTTATATTACCTATCTTTTAATAGGCAGCTGTAACTATTTTTGTTTTCTATAGACTTGTCTTTTGGACTTCATACTAGAGTTATGAGTGGATTGTGCCCCACAATTACAGTATTATTCTCAATTTGTCCATATCCTTAATTTTACCAGTGGGTTTTATACCTTTCAATTCTTTGGAATTCTCTCCCCCCCCTTTTTTTGTTAGTGTTGTTTTTTCTGTCTGATTGAAAAACTCTTTTTAGCATTTCTTGTAAGGTAGGTCCAGTGGTGGTGAATTCTCTCACCTTTTGTTTGTCTGAAAAAGACTTTATCTCTCCTTTGTATTTATAAGATAGCTTTGCTGGATACAGAATTCTTAGATGGCAGGCTTTTTTTCTTTCAACACTTTGAAAATGTTATTCAACTCCCTTCTGGCCTGTATGGTTTCCATTGAGAAGTCTGTTCTCAGATGAATTGGAACTACATGATATATTATTTCTTTTCTCTTGTGGATTTTAGGATTTTCTCTTTGTCCTTGGCCTTTGAAGTTTGATTATTATATGTCTTGGGATACTCTTACTTGGGTCAAATCTGTTTGGTGTTCCCTGACCTTCCTGTACCTTAACATTTATATCTCTGTCAGGTTTTGGAAAGATTATTATTATTGCTATTTATTTAAATAAACTTTCTACTCCTTGCTCTTGCTCAACTTCTCTTAAACACCAATGATTCTTAGATTTGGTCTTTGGAGATAATTTTCATTATCTTGTAGGTGATCTTCATTGATCTTCATTGTTTTTTCCTTTTCTTTTCCTCCTTTTTCTGTGTATTTTAAAATAGCCTGTCGTTGAGTTCACTGATTCGTTCCTCTGCTTGATCCATTCTGCTGTTGAGAGCTGCTAATGAATTTTTTAATTCAACAAATGTATTTCTCCATTCCAAGATTTCTGTTTGATTTTTTAAAATTATTTCAATCTTTTTGTTATACTTCTCTGATACATTTCTGAATTGCTTTTCTATGTTATCTTGGAGATTTTGGCGTTTCCTTAAAACTAGTATTTTTGAATTAATGTTCAGAAAGCTCACATACCACTGTCTCATTAGGGTTAGTCACTTGCTTTGTTCATTTGGGGAGATCATATTTCCCTGTTTGCTGTGCTTTTTGGTTTTTGTTGATGTACATCTATCTCTTTGCATTAAAGGATTAGTTATTTATTAATTAGTCTTTTTTATGTGGCTTGTGTTTTTTTTTTTTTCTTTTTTTTTTTTTTGTGAGTATATTTGCTTAGAGGTCCTTTACTGCTAGGTTGCTGCCTTCTTTTCAGCTCTAGATGGTGCCTTAAGCCCTGGCTCACCTTGACTCCAGTAAATAATTGTAGCACTGCCCTTCACAAATGGGGAATGTCCTAAAGGGAATGTCCGAGCAGTGTATGAAGGTTGGCTAGTGGTTCATGCCCAGGAGATCCATGGGACAAACATCCTACTGTGTGAAGCTACTGAATACCCACTCTGATTTGGCATTTCCTTTGGGCAAGTTATAGGAAAGAGTTTCCAGGGCTGGAGGTGGTAGTCCTGCCTTTCTCCTTTGTCTCTGCCTTTCTCAGGCATATTTTTTCCATCCAGGCATTCATGATGCTTCATGATGCTCCATGTTAAGGCAGGGACAGGTCTCCTATTTAGCTTTCTCCACGTCTTTTCATGGCTTAATAGCTCATTGCTTTTTATTGCTTAATAATGTGCCATTGTGTGGATGCACCACAGTTTGTTTATTCATTCATCTATTGAAGGACATCTTGGTTGCTTTCAAGTTTTGTCAATTATAAATAAGGATACCATAAACATTAGTGTGCAGGTTTTTGTGTGGACATTGATTTTCACTCATTTGAAGAGTCACAGTTGCTGGGTAATATGGTAAGAATAAGTTTAATTTTGTAAGAGGCTGCCAAACTGTTTTCCAACGTGGCTGCGTTATTTTGCATTCTCACTAGCAATGAATGAATGAGAGTTCCTGTTATTCCACATCCTTACTGGCATTTAGTGTTGTCAGTGTTTGGATTTTCACTATTCTAGAAGGTGTGTAGTGGTATCTCATTGCTGTTTAATTTGCAATTCCCTAATGACATATGATATTGAGCATCTTTTCGTATGCTTATTTGCCATCTGTATATCTTATTTGGTGAGGTTCAGATGATTTGTCCATGTTCAAATTGGTTTTTTTGTTTTATTGTCCTAGAGTTTTAAGAGTTCTTTGTATATTTTGAATACCAGTGCTTTATCAAATATGTTTTTTGCAAATATTTTCTCCCAAATGGTAACTTATCTTTTTATTCTCTTAACCATGTCTTTCTCAAAGTAGAGTTTTAAATTATAATTAAGTCCTACATATCAATTTCTTTTATAAATCATGTTTTTGATGTTGTATCTAAAAAGCCATTGCCAAGCTCAAGGTCAGTTAGATTTTCTCCTGTGTTATCTTCTAAAAGTTTTATAATTTTGTATTTTACGTTTAGGTCTATAATTCTACACAAGTTTTTAAATGCTCTTCCTACATAGCTTATATATAGATCAGCAAATAACCTTGAGGATATTAGATGATTGTTTTTGCTTCTTAGCAATTCCCTTCTCTCCAGAATCTTGACCCCTCAAGTCCTGACTTGCTGGGTAGCCCTGGACTTCAATTTCTTTCTTTTTAACCCTGTAAGGTTGCTGAAAGCTGTGCTCAGTTTCTGTGTCTTTTAGCATCTGCTTGTTTCTTTGCTTATAAGCCTGTCCATCCATGGTGTTTATGAACTGGAACTACCTTAAGGGGAAAAAACAGCATAGCATAGAATATCATGTTTACGTCAGTGAGTTTCCCTCATTTCTGAGGCCTTGAACCCTCATATCCAGGGTGATTCAGTAATTCTTTTATTTGTCCAAAGTAAGATTTTCTAAAAATTGAGTCTATCTTTTTTAGTTGCTTCTGATAAGAAAATAGATCTGCTATGAACCAATCTTCTATTAATAAAACTGAAAGATATAGTTTAAAAGCACAGTTCACACGTATCTTTATTGCCTAAAATCCTTTAAAAGCTCTCCACTGCCACTGAATCTGGCATACATGGAAGAATACACCCCATTATATTCTTCATCCTGTGGTTCATGCCCATACTTCTGGGTCCAGTCTCTACTTCATATACGCTTTCAAGCAATATAATAATTCACAATGTTTTCTCATATTTATGTGCTTTTGCTTCTGTTTTTCCTTTTACCCACAAAATTCTTATGATACTCCAAATTACCTAATTACTTATCTATCTAGCTTCAAATCAAATGTCACCTTTTCTGGGAAACATTCTCTGAGCTCTCTCCCTAGGAAGAATTAATAGTTTGCTGATTTACACTCTTATTGAATATATGACAAACTCCAATCACAGTACTTTTCACATTGCGTTTAACTAATTGTTTTTGTCTCCATCTCCTACCTCAGACTATTAACTTTTCTATTATCAGCACACAATAGGACATAGCATACAATAGGAGATCAATAGATAACTATTGAACCATTACATATGTGAACTGTTAAATCACCTGATTTATCTCACCCTAGGTTCTCACTCTCATGTTTTTTCCATCACTCAGGAACATAGTTAATTCATCCATTTAATTTTTTAAATTTACTAATTCAACAAAAATATACCAATTACCACCATGTGTCAGGTGCATTTCTAGGAAATATGGGGACTACAATGAAGAACAAAGTAGAATCAGTCATTGTCTTCATGGGGCTTCTAATCTAGAGGTGTTAGGCTTTGCTTTTGAAAATGTTTCCCACATGGTTGGCAGAAAGCCATTTCAGCTAGAATGTTTCCCTCTTGGCTTTCTTTCTTTATTATTTGTCTTAGATCTGTTGATACAGTTTGGCTCTGTGTCCCCACCCAAATCTCACCTTGAATTGTAATCCCCATGTTTTGAGGGAAGGACCCGTAATCCTCCTGTGTCGAGGAAGAGAAGGGATTGGATCATAGAGGCGGTTTCCCCCATGCTGTTCTCATGATAGTGAGTTTTCATGTGAGCTGATGGTTTTAAAGTGTGACATTTCCTTGTTCTCACACACACTCTCTCCTGTCACCTTTTGAAGAAGGCGCCTGCTTCCCCTTTGCCTTCCACCATGATTGTAGCTTTCCTGAGACCTCCTAACCATGCTTCCTGTTAAGTTTGCAGAACTGTGAGTCAATTAAGCCTTTTTCCTTAATAATTACCTAATCTCAGGAAGCATTCTTTTTTTATTTTTTAAATTTTACTTTTTGATAAGTTATTGGGGTACAGGTGATATTTGGTTACATGAGTAAGTTCTTTAGTGGATATTTGTGAGAACCTGGTACACCCATCACCTGAGCAGTATCACTGCACCATATTTATTGTCTTGTATCCCTCACCCCCTTCCCACTCTTTCCTGCAAGTCTCCAATATCCATTATATCATTCTTATGCTTTGCGTCCTCATTGCTTAGCTCCCACATATCAATGAGAACATACGACGTTTGGACTTCCATTCCTAAGTTACTCCACTTGGAATTTTATATGTGTATATATATATATATATATATATATATATATATGAGTTTCTTTATCCACTCATTGATGGATGGGCATTTGGGTTGGTTCCACAATTTTGCTTATTTGTAAATTGTGCTACTATAAACATGCATGTGCAAGTATCTTTTATGAATAATGATTTCCTTTTCTTCTGGGTGGATACCCAGTAGTGGGATTTGGTGGATCAAGTGGTAGTTCTACTTTCAGTTCTTTAAAGAATCTCCACACTGTAAATGTAAAGTAGTTAAGGGAGTATTCTTTATAGCAGTGTGGAAATAGGTTAAAAACATCTGTTACACCAAATGTCATTACAGCATTTCATACTCTCATGTATTGTGACACTCTATATGCAATAGAAAATAATTTACTATGCATTGTGTAATATGTACTATGGAAAACTGTGTACTATGGGGGAGTTTATATGCTGAGACTTCCCATCTCAAGTAGCAGTTAAAATAGTTTAGGTGGCTTTCACTTGGTTTACAGAGAATGTTTCATTAACCAATATAATTATTTTGTCTCCATTTAAGTGACACGGATAAAAAAATTTATGTCAATTGATATTGCCAAATGAAAATTTGATAAAAATATTTCATTTGATGCCAAATAAGCATTTGTTTGGACCCTTTTTCTTATTCTCATTTTGGGATTGGAGGAAATGGAGAGTAATGGATATTGTAACACTATATGGTAAGTTCATCATGTGTGGCAGCTAGAGCAAAATCTTGAACATATTCTATCAAATATATAATGGTTTTCCATGATGAATATTTTAGTTTTCTTGTTATATTTACTACATATATCTGTATCTCAGTAAATGACAAATTCTTAGACAGTAGGAATTATAGGCTATGAAAGTGCATTCCTTCTAAAGGGATTTCCTAAATGTTAAATGTAAAGGTTCTAAAATTTAAATTATGCCTTAATATTTTTACATTTAATTCTTGCAGTATTTTATTTGAATTGACCCATAAATTTAAAAGTGATCATTGCTTTTTAGACCTGCATTTATCACATTTCTAATACATGAAGCAAAATAAAGCCTGGGAAAGTTATGCCTAGGATTTTAAATACTATAAGACTTAGGCAGCCGCAGAATAACAGTGGGAGACTTCAACACACCACTGACAACATTAGACAGATCATCAAGGCAGAAAACGAACAAAGAAATTCTGGACTTAAGCTGGACACTTGGCCAATTGGAACTAAAAAACACAGAGTATCCAACAAAAATATACATTTTTCTTGTCTGTACAGGGAACAAATTCTACAATTTGTGCTCAGTCATAAAAAGTCTCAATAATTAGAAAAAATTGAAATCATCCCAAGCATGCTCTTGGGTCACAGTGCAGTAAAAATAGAAATCAATACCAAGAAGATCTCTCAAAACTACACAAATACATGGAAATTAAACAATTTGCTCCTGAATAATTCTTGGGCAAACAATGAAATTAAGGCAAAGAAAAAACTTCTTTGAAATTAATGAAAATAGGAACAGAACTTACCAAAATCTGTGGCATGCAGCTAAAGCAGTGTTAAGAGGAAAGTTTATAGTACTAAACACCTTCATCAAGAAATTAGAAAGATCTCAAATTAACAATCTGACATTGCACCTAGAGGAATTAGATAAAAATAACAAACCAACCCCAAAGGTAGCAGAATTTTAAAATGACTAAAATCAGAGAAGACCTGAACGAAACTGAGATGCAAAAATCCATACAAAAGATCAGTGAAACCGAGAAGTGGTTCTTCGAAAGAATTAACAAAATTGATAGACTGCTATCTAGATGAAGGAAGAAAAAAAGAAAGAGGAAGAGAAGATCCAAAAAAGCACAATTAGAAATGACAAAGATGGCATTACAACCAGTCTCACAGAAATACAGAAGATCCTCAGAGACTATTATGAACACCTCTATGGACACAAATTAGAAAATATAGAGGAAATAGATAAATTCATGGAAACACACAACCTCCCAAGATTGAATCAGGAAGAAAGTGAAAACCTGAACAGACAAACATCACTGAATCAGTAAACAAATGAACTGAAACTGAATCAAACACCGAAACAAACACGAAACTTAATCAGAAAACAAACAAACAAACAAAAAACCCTACTAACGAAAACAAAACCCTGGACCAGATGGATTCACAGCTGAATTCTACCAGATGTACAAGGAAGAACTGGTACCAATCCTACTGAAACTCTTACCAAAAATTGAGGAGGATGGCTCTTCCCTAACTCATTCTATGAATCTAGCTTCAGCCTGATACCAAAATTTTGGAGATATACAATGAAAAAAAAAACTTTAGACCAATATCCCTGATGAGCATAGACAAAAATATTTTCAACAAAATACTAACAAACTGAAACCAGCAGCACATCAAAAAGTTAATTCACCATAATTAAGTAGACATCATTCCTGGGGTGCAAGGTTGGTTCAACATACAAAAATCAATAAATATGACTCAATGCATAAACAGAATTAAAAATAATAACCATATGATCATCTCAATAGATACAGAAAAATCTTTTGACAAAATCTAACATCACTCAATGAAAGAAAAACCCAACACACTAGGCATTGAAGGAACATACCTCAAAACAATAAGAACCCTCTATAACAAACCCACAGCTAATATTATACTGAATGGGCAAAAGCTGGAACCATTTCCCTTGAGAATTGGAACAAGACTGGGTACTCAATCTTAGCACTCCTATTCAACATAATACTGGAGTCTTAGCCAGAGCAATCAGGCAAGAGAAGAAAATAAAAGGCATCCAAATAAGAAAAGAGGAAGTCAAACTATCTGTCTTTGCTGGCCACATAATACCACACCTAGAAAAGTCTAAAGACTCTGCAAAAAAGCTCCTAGAACGGACAAATGATTTCAGTACAGTTTCAGAATACAAAATAGCGTAAAAAATCCGTAGCATTTCTATATACCTGTAACATTCTAGCTGAGAGCCAAATCAAGAGCACAATCACATTTGCAATAGCCACAAAAAACCTGAAACACCTAAGATTACAGTCACCAGAGGAGGTGAAAGATTTCTATAAGGAGAACATTCTATTTTCATGGATTGAAAGAATCAATATCATTAAAATGGCCATACGGTCCAAAGCAATTTACAGATTCAGTATTATTCCTATGAAACTACTAACGTTATTTTTCACAGAATGAGAAAAAAAAGTATTCTAAAATTTATATGAATACATGGAAAAGTCCAAATAGCCAAAGCAATCCTAAGCAAAAAGAACAAAGCTGGAGGCATCACATCACAACTTCAAACAATACTATAAGGTTGCAGTAACCAAAACAGCGTAGTACTGGTACACAACAGACACATAATCCAATGGAATCCGTTAGAGAACTCAGAAGTACGGCCACATACCTACAACTGTATGATTTTCAAAAAGTCAATAAAGACAAGAAATTGGAAAAGAACTCCCTATTTAATAAATGGTGTGGAGATAACTGGCTAGCCATATGCAGAAGAATGAAGCTGTACCCCCCCCTTTCACTGTATACAAAAATTAACGCAAGATGATTAAAAATGTCGATGTGAGACCTTAAATTGTAAAAATCATAGAAAAAAAACTAGGAAATACCCTCTGAACATTGGCCTTGGCAAATACTTTATTAATAACTCCCCAAAAGCAATTGCAACAAAGATAAAAATAGACAAGTGGGACCTAATTAAACTAAAGTCATTTTGCACATCAAAGGAAACTATCAACAGAGTAACCTACGCAATGAGAAACTTCCCAGACAACCTACAGAATGAGAAAAAATATTCACATACTACATATCCAACAAAGATCTAATATCCACAATCTATAAGAATCTTAAACGAATCAACAAGCAAAACCAAATAATCCCATTAAGAATGGGCAAAGCAAATGAACAGACACTTTTCAAAAGAAGACATAGAAGCAGCCAACAAACTTGAAAAAACGCTCATTATCATGAATCATCAGAGAAATGCTGACCAAAACCACAATGAGAGACCATCTCACACCAGTCAGAATGGCTATTATTAAAAAGTCAAAAAATAACAGATGCTGGTGAGTCTGTGGTTAAAAGGGAACACTTATACACTGTTGGTGGGAATGTAAACTAGTTCAGCCACTGTAGAAAGCAGTTTAGAGGTTTCTCAAAGAACTTAAAACAGAACTACCATTTGGCCCAGCAATCCTATTGGTGGGTATATACTCAAAGGAAAATAGGTCCTTCTACTAAAACACATGCACATATATGCTAATCACAGCACTATTCATAGCAAAGACACAAAATCAACCTAGATTCTCATCAACAGTGGATTGGATAAAGAAAATGTGGTACATAGGATACATTGTGAAATACTATGCAGCCATAGAAAAGAATGAGATCATGTCCTTTGCAGCTACATGGATGGAATTGGAGGCCATTTTCCTTAGCGAGTTAATACAGGAACAGAATACTGCATGTTCTCATAAGTGAGAGCTAAACATTGAGTACACATGGACACACAGAAGGGACCAATTGACATTAGGGACTACTGCAGTGGGGAGGACTGAAAAACTACCTGTTGAGTATTATGCTCACCACCTGGGTGATGGGATTATTTGTATCCCAAACCTCCAGGTCATGCAATATACCAAAGTAACAATAAACCTGCACATGTACCTCCTGAATCTAAAATACAAGTTGAAAGCTGCTTACAAATATAATTGAGACTTTTAAATAAAGTATTTAGTATAAGTAAGCATTCACATATGAGAAGGACATAAGAGGCATCTTTTAATAGGTTGAGGAGGAAATATTTTATTTGACCCTGGAGTTCATAACAGTCTTATTTACACTAAAACATTAAGTGCTGTGTATGAGAGAAATAGAAAATCAGATCAAAATATCTCAAGGATGAAATATTTCTTGAAATATTCTTTGGTGAAAGGAAACAATTCTGGAAGGAGTGGGTATGATTTCTCTAAAATGCACACAAAGAAAACCTTTCTTCAGATTTTATTAATCAGTTCAAGTAGCTTAATGTTTTGACAGTAAATTTCCCCACAGTGACACTGAAAAGAGGAGCAAGGAACAGGACCGAGATATTCATTCCATAGTGTAGGAGATGGGCCCAAATTAAGTGCTTGAGTGTGGTGGGGTGGGGTGCAGTTCTGTGTGTGAACATTTGAGATAAGGAGATCAAAGTGCAAGAAGCATACAACTTATCATAGAGCACAATGCAGTTCACTCCTCAGCTGCAAGACAGCTGTAAACCCTCATTTGGCCACGGGATACTCAATACCAAAGAGCATGTGTAGTCTGGGGAAATTAATTGGTATGCTTTGTCTGGAAGCTTCAGAAAAGATAATAGACTGTGTGACTTCTAGCATATTTACAGTTCACCTTGGGCTTTTCTTAAAGTATAAAGTTTCTTTGACTTGAACTTGGTGAAGGATATGAAGAAAGCACAAAAATCTAGTGGGATATTAGTTGGAAGGCTCATACACTCTAATTAATAGGGGTGGGGAGCAACTAAGGAGCAGCTTAATGGGAGGGAATCTGGATGTAGAACAGCTTTAAAGTAGGGATAAGACACTTCACTGGGATAACACTCAATGTTCTCATTAACTTTCCTCCCAAATTCAAATTCAAGCTCTGTTGCTGGGATATGAGAACCTACATCTCATAGTCATACTATCTTCTTTTTCCTAGGGACCTCCAAGTCTAGGATTCTAGGTCATCTCCTCATGGCCTTGCCACTCCATGCCTGGTGCCACTACTCCTGCCACTACTCCTGCCACAAGGGTCTCCCTGCCATTCTTCCACCACTGGCTGGGCACCTCTGGTTTTTCTCCTCCCTCTGCCAAGGCACTGTTCTCCCCATCTCCCTGGAATGCGACACAAAATTCACAATAGACCTAATGCTGTCTCTTTCAAACCTTCCCATTCCCCATAGCCTCTGGGTCCTTTGGGCCCCCATGGCAGTAATCTCAGTAATCACATTCTGCCATATTTCATAGGTCAGTTTTATATCCCTCTGGTTCACCTCTTGGATTGTAAGTTCTTTGCGGTTCTGGGCAATGAGTTGTGCACATTCATGGTCCTTATAGGATCTAACTACTACTACTAATATTAATCTTTACATAGCACTCATGTATTATTAATTTATTTGTGCCTCACAACAATCTTGTGAGAGCAATGAAATAGGGAGTGATTTCTCTACTTTACAGAAGCAGAACTTGAGGTTCAGAAAAAGTAAGCAATTTACCTTCAGTGACACAGCCAGGAACTGGGAGTTTCTAGACTTAAGTTCAGGTCTTTTGACTTTGTTCTGCTTTAATAAATGACTGTGAAATTGAATTAAAGGACCCACCAGTCTACATCCTAACAAGCTCTAAATAACTACTTATATTCAGGTTCAAGCTGGTGAATGAGCTCAGGGAGAAGGGCCTTAGTTCATGGTTTGAGATCTGCAGCTGCCCAAAATCTGTAACTGAATTTGACTTTGAATCAGTCAAAAGGGGTATTTTCAGCTTCATTTTGCTTGGGGTTTGTGTGAGCTCTGATTAAATGCAACCAATCTCTGCTCTTTCCTATTCATCTTCTCAAGTAAGAGGCTTTCCTTTCCTCCCTGAGAGGAACACTTGAATCTCATCAAAGTGAGTGGCAGGGGTTTTACTTAACACATACGGCAAACCAAAAAGAGAGGGCAGGAGATCTCCAAGAGTGAATCCAGAGAAGCATTTAACAAAGAGGACAGTTAATTTGTAAGGAAAGGGCTAGAGGAAAAATCATCAGCAACACTGGCACTATCAGCTGAGAAAACACTTTGACGGAAATAAGCCGAGGCATCTTGGTGTCTTGTAGCAGAATGACATGGAGTTTTTGAACATGATTGTATACACAGGACTCAGGAATTGGTGGCCACAGTGCTCTTACCTGGTGCAGATGGGACAAAACTCTTTACCTCTGTGTGGTCTTGTATGGAGTTTGTAAAGCTAGAGCGAGCTTCTTTAGGGTATTCTTCCTAGGAACATGCTTGAATCCGCTTTTATTGGAAACTGCTCTCAGACAAAAATAAGAACACATCCTCTTTTGATGTAAAACATCTGACATCCTCCAGGATGTAGGTTCTAAGTCAGAATGTTATGTCTTTTATTTGCCAATATGAGTTTCTTTAGGGCTGATACCACATCAGTGAAGGCACAGTCGATGAAAAATGCTCTGCTAACAGTTTGGTAACAAAGCAATTTAATTTGCCTCACAGCCTTGTTGCCTTAGGCTTAAATCTGGTTTAGATCCCACATAGAAATATTTTAGAAGTCCCAGATACAAAGTTCCCAAGAAAGTTTTGCCCCATCCTGATATTATCAATGCATCCACCCTTTTCTTTTGTGCCTATTGTTTCTACAGTCTTGGGACCTCAGGCCACCCCAGCCTTGGGTTTCAAGAGGGTTTCATAAGGAAAGACAGTCTTGCCCCTCCCCTGGTTTTCATACAGGACCAGCCGTCACCCACAGAGTTCTACTCGATGATTTTCAGGGGGCATCAGATCTGTGTATGGGCTATCATGACCAGTGACCATAGCGCATCTGCTGTGTATTGTTGCCTCATTGGGACCTCATTTTGGTGTCTGTTAGTGTCCCTTGAAAGGATCCCTGCTGTGTCTACCATGCAAATGACCATGTCTTCTGTGCTTTGTCACTTGTGCCCCACAAACACTGGGAAACATTACCCAGGTTGCTGCCAAACACTTTTGCATCATTTCTGAGACTCCACGGCCTTTTGCAGCCCACTCTGTGGCTGAAGCACAAAGTAGGCTGGTTTCTTTGCCCTATGGTGTTATAAACTGTTAGCAAGAGCAATACTTTCCTGTGCCTGTTGCTTTATGGTGGTTTTACTGAAAACAGTTATTTTAATTATTGCTTTGTAGCCTCCAAGAGCTTCTCCCCCAAGGACTAGGCTAAGAACAAAAAAGCTGCCAATGACAAACACCATATTCACGCTTCCTCACCTCCTCCTCCTACCCTCAGCCTTCTCTGAGGCTTTGTCAGAAGACCTTCTTGCTTGCATCATTCCCCTTAGCACAAGTTCTAAATCTATTTAGGAATATGTTAAGGATCATTTTATTCATTACTTTATTAGCTTCCTATTGCTGCTGTAGCAATTTACCACAAACTTAGCAGCTTAAAAACAGCATAAATTTATTGACTTACAGTTTTGAATGTCAGAAGTCTGAAATGGGTCCACTGGGTTTAAAATCAGGTCG
The DNA here is from genome assembly GCF_009764315.1 of Trachypithecus francoisi. Taxonomy (NCBI): domain Eukaryota; kingdom Metazoa; phylum Chordata; class Mammalia; order Primates; family Cercopithecidae; genus Trachypithecus; species Trachypithecus francoisi. The sequence goes on from NW_022681453.1 coordinate 5,854,736, forward strand.
GCAGAGTTGCATGCCTTCTGGATGGAGGCTCTAGAAAACAATCGATTTTCTTATCTTTTCTGGCTTCTAGGGACTGCCCTAATTCCTCTTGGTCCTCTTCCATCTGCAAAGCCAGCAACGTAGACAAATCCTTCTCTCTGGTTTCCTCTCCTCTGCATCCCTTTTCCACCGATAAGTACTCTGTGATTACATTGGGCCCACCTGGGTAATTCAGGCTAAGCCTGCCATCTCAAGGTCAGCTGATCTCTTTATTATACGTGCAACCTTAATTCCTCCTTGCCACATAAGGTAACATATCCAGAGGTTCTGGGAATTCAGACGTGGACATCTTGAATTATCTTACTTGTCACAGGTGACATAGCATAGCTCAGTGAGAGCTACTCAAGATGGCTCTGCATGGGCAATAGGCAGGGTAGACCAGCTGAGTAAAGAACACAGCCAGTGTGACTTGGGGTTTCTTGATGAATTTGCCCTTGTCCCTGGAGCATGTTAGTCACAGTCTGGCTAATCGAATTAAGGTGGCCACTTTCTATCCTTGCAAAGGCTCACTGTTACCACACACTGCTCTGCTCTTTCCTCTTTGCAATCTTCCATCTCCCAAACCCTTTGACACCATAACCTAATCAGCTGCTGCAGGTGCTGTCCTGATTTTGGAAGACCTTTTAAAGGCCTCTAGACCAAAACTTATACTCTCATCCTCATACTAGATGCCAAGAGGTAGACAAATCAGAGCCTACTTTGTTCATGTCTGAAAAATATCTCCCCTGCTGGACAGCATGCTCTGGGAATAATTATTGTGACCTGGAAATATCACATTGGCTACATTAACTGGTCCACTGGGACTGAACACAGGCTTTCCTCACAAAGTAGGCATGAACAGCTGGGACTTACATGTGTTCTCTCCATAGATTTAAAGACTCACTGATTTCCAGACCACCTAAACTGACCTCAATCTACTCTCACCTTAACACATGAGGCCTTCATAGCACAGGAGAATCAAGATGGTGCTAAATGAAAACTAGGACAGGTAGATAGGATCAGAACCAGGAGGTAGAGGAATTCTCAGCCCTTCCAACACCACCACTATAGATCTGTGGGCAGATTGTCAGTTTATCTCAGCACCAACGACCACTCTTGGGTCACTGAGATATTTTGGATATTTCGTGAGATATTTGTAGTGCCTGCATATATCTGTGGTCTAGTCTTTGCCCTATAGAAATACATTTTCAGATTGGTTAATGAAATGATGCTAACTGGTTCTCCCTTGCATTCTCTCTAAGATTTTTCATTTTACTTCATTTCTGTATCTGTTCATGTTTTGGTGCTCACACATGTACAACACTGATACCACAGCTAGTCATTGGTAGCGTATGTCAAAACAAAACAAGCTCCAACTAAGTGAAATACCAGCACGTTTCCCCACATTCAGAGATGGGCAGCTCATTCTCTCTGAAAGCACATGATATTCAGAATAAGCATCTCTTGAGAATACCAGAAATCTAGTAAAAATTCCCATCTTGGCATAATTTTGATCCAACTTATATGGAAAATATGAGAACTTTAACCTAATTTAAGATGGAAATGTAACCCATTTACAATATCTGTACACCCTAGATGAATAATAAGTTGTCATTCTCATGTAGTGCAAATGTGTCTCCTAAGTTTGAATTTCTCGTTTTGCAAATCCCTTGAGAAGGAGAATCTCGAGAGAAAAGTAAGAAACAGTGAGAGGCAGCAAGTGGTTCCCATGCCCCACAGCTAATTTGAGCATCAGTGATACCCTAAGCAGCATCCTGCTGCCATCTGTAATGAAAAACATGCTCATTTCTAATTTGTAGCCATTCCTCCCCTTTCTGATTATACAAGATGGGTTCATTCATTATTAATCCAGTTTGTCAGACAGCACGGCCCTTCAAGTGTCAGGCTTCCTTGTTTCCAGGCAGTGAGTTTGTGTAGGAGCAATGAAATTTCAGAATGCACAGATCAGCAAGCTCTTGACTGTACCTGATTAAAGTTGGATAGGCCAACTTAATAGGCTTAAAATAATTCTACATGAAGCAGCAGGACACGTTTCTATATTTGTCCTTATTATTGGAAAGGACATGGACTAAAAAAAAATGTTACTTTTCTTCCAAACTGCACCTGATTTGAAAGGGAGTGAGGAAAAGACAATGATTCCTGTTTGTCTATACCAAAGAGCCTAGAAATTGAAAATAGCAGAGGAGACATAAACTCCTAGGTTACTTTAAAGATAGTAGTTAAACACACAAATATACACATGCATGGACATATGCACACACACATACACAAAACAGTCATAGCTTTAGGGAACCTACAGTTTAATGTTAACCAGATTTTGATATCATGCTGTCATTGAAAAAGAGTGCTAGACTTGTCAAATGAAGACTTAGATTGGTATAATTCTCGGGAAAGATACTTGAACCAATTATCTGTTTATGGGCCATGTGACTGGGTTCCAATGCACACCTGGAGAAAAGAAAAACAGCAATGCATTATGGGGAACAGACATGGATACTATGCACTTCAATACAGTAATTAGTATGTAATAGACTGAGAAATAATCTCTGGCTTATTTCCAAGCCATTTGAATGAGCACTGGAATAATTTTTCTTTTGTATTTTTTAACTTTAGAGGAAGTGAGTAGATAAAAAGACCAGGTGACAAAATCTTGAACTACATACAGGCATACCTTTGAGATCTTGTGGGTTTGGTTGCAGACCACGGGAATAGAGCAAATACCACAATAAAGTGAGTCACACTGGTTTTTTTTGTTTCCTAGTGCATATAAAAGGTATATTTACCTTATGCTGTAGTCTATTAAGTGTGCAATAGCATTATGTCTGAAAAACAATGTACATACCTTAGTAAAAAATACTTTATTGCTAGGAAGTGGCAACAATCATCTGAGCACTCAATGGGGTGTAATGTTTTTGCTGGTGGAGGATCTTGCCTCAGTGTTGATGGCTGCTAACTGATCAGGGTGGGTATTGCTAAAGGGTGGGGTGGCAGTTGTAGTTTCTTAAAACAAGACAAAAATGAAGTTTGCCACATTGATTGACTCTTCCTTTCTCAAAAGAGTTCTCTTAGCATGCAATGGTGTTGCATAGCATTTTTACCCACAGCAGAACTTCTTTCAAAAGTGGAGTCAATCCTCTTAAACTCTGCTGCTGTTTTAGCAATTAAGGTTATGTAATATTTGAAATCCTTTGTTGTTATTTTAACAATGTTCACAGCATCTTCACCAGGAGCAGATTCCATCTCAAGAGACCCCTTTCTTTGCTTATCCACAAGAAGCAACTCCTTAGCTCTACAAATTTGATTGTGAGACTGCAGCAATTCAGTCACATCTTCAGGCTTCACTTCTAACTCTAGTTCTTTTGCTATTCCCACAACATCTGCAATTACTTCCTCCACTGAAGTCTTTAACCTCTCAAAGTCATCTATGAGGGATGGAATCAACTTCTTCCACATGCTTGTTGACATTGATATTTTGACCTCCTCCCATGAGTCGTGAATATTCTTAATGCATCTCAAATGTGAGTCCTTTTCAGATGGATTTAAATTTGCTTTGCCCAGATCCATCAGAGCAATCACTATTTATGGTATCTTACAAAATGTATTTCTTAAATAATGATTTGAAAGTCAAAATTACTCTTCAACCCATGAGGTGTGGAATGGAGGTTGTATTAGCAGGCATGTAAACAACATTAATCTCCTTGTTCATCTTCATCAGAGCTCTTAAGTGACCAGGTGCCTTGTCAAGAAGCAGTAATATTTTGCGAAGCATCTTTTTCTGAGCAGTAAGTCTCAATCTGAGCAGTAAGTCTCAAGAGTAGGTTTAAAATATTCAGAAACCATGTAAACAGTTGTACTATCATCCAGACTTTATTGTTCCATTTATAGAGCACAGGCAGAATAGATTTAGCATAATTCTTAAGGCACTAGGATTTTTGGAATGGTAAATGAACATTGGCTTCAACTGAAGTCCCCAGCTGCATTAGTTACTACCAATAGAGTCAGCCTGTTGTTTGAAGATCTGAGGCTAGGCATTGACTTCTCTTCTCTAGCTATGAAAGTTCTAGATGACATCTTTCAATAGAAAGCTGTTTCATCTACACTGAAAATCTGTTGTTTAGTGTAGCCACCTTCATCAGTTATCTTAGCTAGATCACCTGGAAAACTTGCTGCAGTTTCTACATCAGCACTTCCTACTTCACTTCCAGCTTTGTACTTTTATGTTATGGAGGTAGCTTCTTTCCTTAACCCTCATGAACTAACTTCTGCTAGCTTCAAACTTTTCTTCTGCAACTTTCTCACCTCTCTCAGCTTCATAACATTGAACAGTTAAGGCCTTGCTCTGGATTAGGCTTTGATTTAAAGGAATTTTGTGGCTGGTTTGACCTTCTATCAAGATCACTAAAAGTTTCTCCTTAACAGCAATAAGGAGGCTTTACTTTTTTTAAAAATCATTTTTGTGTTCATTAAAAGTGAGTAGTATTTTAAACTTCTTTTTTTTTTTTTTTTTTGAGACGGAGTCTCGCTCTGTCGCCCAGGCTGGAGTGCAGTGGCCGGATCTCAGCTCACTGCAAGCTCCACCTCCCGGGTTTACACCATTCTCCTGCCTCAGCCTCCCGAGTAGCTGGGACTACAGGCGCCCACCACCTCACCCGGCTAGTTTTGTATTTTTAGTAGAGACGGGGTTTCACCGTGTTAGCCAGGATGGTCTCGATCTCCTGACCTCGTGATCCGCCCGTCTCGGCCTCCCAAAGTGCTGGGATTACAGGCTTGAGCCACCGTGCCCGGCGCATTTTAAACTTCTTTCAGGAACATTTACTTTGGATTCACAACTCAGCTAACTATTTGGCACAAGAGGTCTAGCTTTTGGCCTATCTTAGCATTCAACCTGCCTTCCTTACTAAGCTTCATCATTTTAAGCTTTTGATTTCAAATGAAAGACTTGCCATTGTTTTCAGTTGAACACTTAAAGACCATTGTAGGGTTATTAACTGGCTCAATTTTAACATTGTTGTGTCTTAGGGAATAGTGAGGCCTGAGGAGTGAGAGAGAGACAGGAACTGGGCAATCAGTGGAGCAGTTAGAGTACACACAACATTTATTGATTGAGTTCACTATCTTATATGGGTTAGTTCATGGCACTCCATAACAATTACAATAGTAACATCAAAGATTATTGATCACAAATCACCATAACAGATATAATAGTAATGAAAATTTGAAATGTTATGAGAATTACCAAATTGTGACCCAGAGAAATGAGCACATGCTGTTGGAGAAAATGGTGCTGATAATCTTACTTGAGGGAGGGTTGACACACATCTTCAATTTGTAAGAAAACAAAAACACAAAACAAAACAAAAAAACACTACCTGCAAGGCATAAAATGAGGTATGCCTATAAAGTAAACAAATTTTCATCTGTTTCTTGAGAGCTTTTTGATAAAAGTCTCTCTTGACATTTTTTTCTTCTTGGTATTACCCATCAGAAACCCAATGCCTTGATCAATCAAAAAACTCTCTGGGCTGGTTCTTGCCCTTGGCATGGAGGTGCCTATATATGTATTACCATTCACAATTGGTAAGCCATTCACAGTTATGACTTTTGTGCTGGTACAAACTTTGGAGAGTGTTTGGGTAAAGAGGAACAACAGTGGTGTGGGGGCTATGAGAGAGTATTTATGCAGATTCATCAGCCAGAAAAACTAAGTGGACAGAGTAATCCTAGATAGAATCTGAAGTTGGCACCAAGACAAAGAGGGCAGACTGCAACTATTAAGGATATGGGAAGTTTCATTTGCCTAAAGGATGTAGCTGAAAAATCCTTAATGCAGGTTGCCAAAAATTTCATTCTCAAATTAAAGAAAAAAAATAAAGGTAATTGCCACTCTATGTTGATGGTTCTCAGTTGGGGAAAAAGTCTGCAATTTTGCCTTCCAGGGGACATTTGGCAATATTTGAAGATATTTTTAGTTGTCACAACTAAAAGGAAAAGAGCCTTGTTATGAGCAGAGAACAAAAAAAGAAATGGTTTGGGAGAGAGCTAGCCAGTCTTGCTACAACCTAATTGAATATCAGTTTTTCATCTGTAAGATGGACATTATAATACTTTATTTAGCTATTGTAAAGATTGAATAAGGTAACATCTAAAATACTTTTCACAGTGCCTGACACATAGTGATTCCTCAATAAACTGTCACTATTATTATTAGCATTATCGCATAATTTTAAGTAATTATATTACATTATCAAGTCAGGGGAAAATGACTTGAGAATTTTAGGAAGCTCTTAAAAAATAAATTTCTGACAAACTTCAAGCTAACGATGCTAGTAAAAAAATTAAATGAGGAAAGATGTACAGAATTCAGTGTGGCAGCAGTAAAATCTCCTGGCTGAATCATACTTTAGTAGGATATATACAAAACATGAAAAAACATATTACAAAATAGCTTTAAAAATAAATAAATATAAAACAGAGAGAACAATCTTGACTAAAGCCTATAACAAGACTGTCCAATAGAAATGCAATGTGAGTCCTACTTGCAATTTTAAATTTTGTAGTAGCCACATTAAGAAATAAAAAGAAATAAGAAAATTAACTTTAATAATATATTTCATTTAAGGCAACATATTAAAAATGTTATCCTTTCCACCTGTAGCCAATATGAAAAATTGTCAGGTAGTTTCTTTATTAAGTCTTTAAAATCAAATGTGTATTTTGGACTACAGCATATTTTAGTTTGGACTAGTCACATTTCAAGTGTCTAGTTGACACGTGTGACTAGTGACTATCATATCAGACGGCAAATGTGTAGAATATAGTTGTAAAAATGTCACGAATGACAAAAATAAGTCTTCAGGTCAGGAGATCAAGACCATCCTGGCTAACCTTGTGAAACCCCGTCTCTACTAAAAAAATACAAAAAACTAGCCGGGTGAGGTGGCGGGCGCCTGTAGTCCCAGCTACTCGGGAGGCTGAGGCAGGAGAATGGCGTAAACCTGGGAGGCTTAGCTTGCAGTGAGCTGAGATCCGGCCACTGCACTCCAGGCTGGGAGACAGAGTGAGACTCCGTCTCAAAAAAATAAAAAAAAAAGTCTTCAAAGTCAAATTCAGAGGAAAAACAATAATAAAGAGGATACAAGTCAGTTGATAGAAGATTATTTGATGTTAGTATTTCTTAACTATTTTTAAATTTCCATCCTTTTCCTTTTGCAAACTTACTGCCCAGTAGATGTGGTTAGACCTCATCTTAATTCATAGTTTGTGATAAAATGTGGAGAGATCATTCTGAGTGCTAATAATAAATTAAAATATCTCTTACTGGACAAAACATGTTTTAGAGAATTGAGAAATTCTCAAATAGGTGGGAGAAATTGTGAGTGGCAACAGGGGTATGGAAAGACTAATACTGGGAAGAAGCAATTATGTCCTGATTATCGAATGAAGAAAGTCCCATGAACTCCCACACAAGCTTGATATGCTTCTTTGCGATAGTCAGGCTCTGGGTCCTAGATTTCTTAACCATAGAATAAGAAATAGAGGTTGGATCTTATGAATTTCATGGTACCTTTGTGTTCTAACAGTCTATAAATCTGTAAGATTATCCAAAGATGAGCGTTCGAACAATGAGAAAGAGGAGAGATGATCACTGGGTTTAGCAATCGTTTATAGAAAACAAGTAACACCAGCCTAACTTCATTTCTTCTTGTGAGAGAAAAGCTAGGATTATAGCACATCTGGATTTTGGGAAGAGATTTGGAAATTATATTTAATGAGCACCTACTATTCATTTAACATTCATTCAACAGATACTAATGAGCATCTACTATGTTGTATTTCATTTTTTCATAGTTTGTAAAATGTTTTTTGTCTCAATATCTTTAGAGGTACAAGTGATTTTTGGCCATATGGATAAATTGTTTAGTGGTGAAACCTGGGCTTTTAGTCCACCCATCACCTGAATTGTGTACATTGTACCCACTAGGTAATTTTTTATCCCTCATCCCCCTTCCACCCTCCCCTCTTATAAGTCTTCAGTCTGCATTATACTACTCTGTATGTTTTTGTGTACCCCTAGTTTAGCTCTCACTTTTAAGTGAGAACATACAGTGTTTGGTTTCCCATTCTTGAATTACTTCACTTAGGATAATGGCTTCCAGTTCCATCCAAGTGTCTGCAGAAGACATTATTTCATTTTTTTTTTTATGGTTGAGTAGTATTCCATAGTGGAATACTATCACACCATGGAAGATATATCACTTTTTCTTTATCTCCTTATTGGTTGATGGGCACTTAGGTTGATTTTGTATCTTTGCAATTGTGAATTGTGCTGCAATAAACATGCATGTGCAGGTGTCTTTTTAATATAATGACTTCTTTTCTGTTGGAGATATTGAGAAGTGGGATTTCTGGAATGAATGGTAGATCTGCTTTAAGAGAAATCTCAATACTGTTTGTCACAGAGACTGTACCAATTTACATTCCCATCCCCTTTTCACCATATCTGCTACAACACTTATTATTATTATTATTTTTTTGACATTTTAATAGTGCCCATTCTGACTGGGGTAAGGTGGTACCTCATTGTGGTTTTAATTTGCGTTTACCTAATAATTAGTGATGTTGAGCATTTTTGTGTATGTTTGCTAGCCAATTGTATATTTTCTTTGGAGAAATGTCTGTTCATGTGCTTTACCCACTTTTTAATGGGATTTTTTTTTTCTTGCTGATTTGTTTGAGTTCCTCATAGTTTCTGAATATTAGACCTTTGTTGGATGTACAATTTGCAAATATTTTCTTCCATTCGGTAGGTTGTTTGTTTATTCTGTTGATTATTTCTGTGCTGTGCAAAAGCTTTTTAGTTTAATTAGGCCCAATTTATTTATTTTGCTTTTGTTACATTTGCTTTTGGAGCCTTAGTCAGAAATTTTTTGCCTAGGCCGATGTCCAGAAGAGTTTTTCCTAGATTTTCTTCTAAAATTTTTATGGTTTTAGGTCTTGGATTCAAGGTATCTTAGTTTTAATTTTAGACACTAGGGATTTGATAGTAGATAAGATGCCTCTTAAGAAACCAATTATGCAAATTTGACTATGGAACAGTGTGGAAGATACAAGGGAAGTACATTTGAGGGGTCACTTAACTCCTTCATAAGACATTACAGGAGATTTTCTCTAGAAAATGGTTTCAAAGCAGACACTTGGAACTATTAGCCAGAAAAGATTTTGAGGTATGAGACCAAGAAGAACACCTCAGGAAGAAGAAATAGTGGGCATGAAGTCACAAACATCAAAACAGGCTTAGTTTATAGAAGAGCAGTGCTTCTCAAATTTTAATGTTCACATTGATCACCTGGGGATCTTGTTAATCTTTTTTATCCTTAGGATCCTAATGTGTACATGTGCACAGAGACAGAAGCAACCCAGCAACCCTCAGCATCACAATGAGATGATTTCCTAGTTTTCCATCTTTCACTTTCTGGAACATGGATTCCTTTTGCAGATGCCGCTCAATAGGTAGGCAACTGTCACATGCTTTCCTTATGCTTATGAAACGGAATAGTAGGTTTTACCACATGGCTTGTTAAGTAGGAAAGCCATGCCATTAGCAAGCACAAGCCTCAGTGACACAAAGGTCAACCAGTTTTTCCTTAATTGAAGAAAAAGCAAACATGCATGTTCCCTATACAAACATTGATATTTAACATTTAACTCAACCCTCATCATTCATTAAGAAAAGGAAATTCAATGAATCAGGCAGATATGACTATAGGAAAAACTGCTTCTGATGAATCTGGCTGTTTGCAGGAGTTCGAGTAAAAGAGAAATCAATTTCTGAAATAAACGTGCTAAATATAGATTATTACCATCATTATAAATACTGTTTATTTTGTTTTTATTCCTATAGTGATGATCTTTTATATCTTATACAACTGTGTTTCTTCAGTCTCTTGGAATACTTATTAAAGAATCTCATTGAGTTTGAACTTTAAACTTCTGGGTCAGAAAGTGAACAGTGATGGTTAAAATCCTAGCTATTTCTGATTTCCAAAAACAAAAATAGATTTTTAGGAGACGCATTTTGTAGGTCATAATTTGTGGGAAATGTAGTAGGCACAATAAATTGGCAGCAGAGAGAAGGCAAAAAGTAATAGAAAACAGACAAGAACTAGAAAAGCATAGCCATCTGGGATGATTTAGTGAAGGGGCAGACAGTTCTACACACCTCAGCAGTCCCTGGGGAATCCCTAGGTCAAAGGGCATAATCTGTTTTATAAAGCTTCCCATCCATAGAAGTTTTAAAAGATGCCATTAAATAGTGTTTGTGCCTAAAAGAGAAAAGATGCCTTTTGGGGAGTGAATAGAGGATTGATTGGGAGCAGAGAAATGTTTAGGGATTTAAAAACCCAGAGATTTTGAGAAGGAAAGAGGAAAAAGAAATGGATGACAGATTGCATTCTTTAATGTTATACAGCTTTAGGTGCTTTGTTTTAAATGGTTATAAAGAAAATGAAAAACAACAACAACAACAACAACAAAAACTCAAGCATGCACTGAAAAGTGGCAAAGCTAAAGTATAACTGTTTCTGCCTGACTGTAGATCTAGGAAATGTGAGCATGGTAGGTTTTATACTGTCTTTACTAGGTTTCCCCTTGCAATTATGGGCAGCAGCTTCATTGCTTCCTCTTCCAGCCAAGTCTCCATCCTGCTGAACCAAATAGACACCACTGAGGTGATTTCCCCAACCCCCTTACCCAAGGCAATCAGGTACAAGAGGGTGTGAGCTTAGAAAATGAAGGTGACAGTTGAAGGCTTAAGGACCTTGTCAAGACAACAGCAATGATGCCAGCCTCCCAAAATGCAGATGAGAGACTTAATACAGAAATAGAAGGACTCCCCCAACAGACACTTAATGAAGTGACAGCTAGTGTGTATGGGACCATGCCAATAGTCCCATCTACAATGTGAACTCAAGTACTATTTTTAAATGATGCTTATTGGTTCATCCATTATTTTCATGGTTTTCTGCATGTCATGTCTTCCTAGCAGGCCCTGCAAATAGTCTAAAGGACGTAATTAAAACCATTATAATCATTGCAGTTAATTATTCTCTTCTTTTACTAGCAGAAACACATCAGACTTACTAGAGTTCTTAGTTGCCCTAAAAATTACACATGGTACATTTTGTTTAATTGTGGTTCAGAAACTCAAAAACCATGGGTCAAAATGGGAAGGGATCTTATGACTATGAGAACAGGATGTGGGCAGCAGAGCGTGAAGGTTATGGTTGAATACTTAATGTATTATGTACCCAATATTCCTGCTTTCTTTCTGTTTAATTTGCAGAGACAATGGTCATAAACCAAAGTGAGCCAGAATACTTTGTGATTCACTTATGCTACAGTTAGAACATTTTAGTGAATTTTGGTACTTATTGCTAGAGCAAAAAGAGCAAAATCCTCCCTCTCTCCCTTCCTTTCTTCCTTCCATCCTTATTCTCCTCCTCTCTCATTCTCTCTAAAAAAGAAGTTTTTTTCAGCTTGTGCTAAGTAACACGTGCAGTCTGGAAGCAAAAACCTAGGTCTCAGATTCAAGTCCGTGATATGACATGATCAGACTTGAGCTTCACTGGTGCTAACTATATAGAGGATTAAGCCAAAAGCTAAGTGCAGATCTTAAAGCTATGCTAAAGAGTGTGAACTTTCTCATAGAATGTGCAATAGGGAATCATTCAAGATTTTATATGCAATACAAGTTATTTCATTATATTTTATGACTTTTTTTCTTGGAAGAAACCTAGTATCATACAATTGATGCTGTTTCAGTTTGTCCTCTGTTATATATGCTAACCAGAAGTGCTACACATAGCATAATAAAGCATTCTTTTCTGCCTCCGGGTCTCCATGGTATTCCCACATCCCACATCCTGAAACTCTCCATGGAATTGTCAACAGTGCCAGAGTTAGAAAAGTCTACAGCAAGTGGACTTTTATTATCAATGATTCACTAATAAATTGTCATAAGTTACTTTCCCAGTGTTGGAAGGAATTATTTCTCAGGGTACCATTAAAATTAATGGTTGGATACAACAATTGGGTTACAGAGAAGCAGCAGTTTGCTGGGGAAGGCAAGGGCTTTGGATCAGCTGGGCCAAGTTCTGAATTTTCTGTGTGTCTTTAAGTGAGTTTATGTTATCTGAGTTTCAATTTTTTTAAAAAATATATAAAGTTGAGGTTACAGTCTCATTTTGAGGATTAAATAAAATCATTTATGTGAAGCACCTAGCAGGTAATACTCATAATGATCGGTGATAATGAAAATGATAGTGAAGTAATGATGATTATAATGGTAATAATGATAATGAGGATTATGGTGTACTTTTGGGGTTTCAGTATGGTATCAGTGGTTAAGATAATAGAACCAGACTACTTAGGTTCATATCCTATCCCTGGCACTCACTAGCTATATGGTCTTGGGCAAGGGTACTAGTTATCTTTCGCTTCATTACAAATTACTTCAAAACTAAGTGGCTTAAAACAACTTATATTTATTATCTAAGGCATGACTTAGCTGTGTCCTCTGCTTCTCATTCTCTCAAAGGGCTGCAGTTAAGGAGTTGGCCCAAGGTTTGTGGTCCCATTGGAAGGTTAGACTGGGGAGGGATCCACATCCAAGCTCACTCATATGGTTGCTGGCAAGATTCTGTTCCTTTAGGCCTGTTGGACTGAATGTCTAAATTCTTTGCAGGCTGTGGGCTGGAGGCTGCCCTCAGTTCTTTGCCCCATGGGTGTTTTTGACATAGTAGCTTGCTTCATCTAAACCAGCAGAAAAAAACAGTCTGTTAGTAAGACAGATGCCACAGTGTTTTGTAACCTAATCATGGCAATGATATCCCATCGCTTTTGCTGTATTCTCTTTGCTTAATGTAGGTCACTGATCCAGCCCACAGTCAAAGGGAGGGAATTACACAAGGTGTGAATGCCAGAAAAGGAGGGGGATGCTTGGGAGTCATCTTGGAAGTCTGCCTCCTTAGCGCAAGTTACTTAACCTCTCTCTACCTCAGTTATTCCACCCACCAAATAGAATTAATGATAGTACCTATTCGCGAGGGCTATTGTAAAGATTAAACAAGTTAATATTTATAAAGTATTTATGCCTGCCATATAGCAAGCATTCAAGGATTGTTTGACATTATTTTACCTCCGTTTATAGCTCTTTGCCCTGCTATCAAAGTATTGGCCTGATGTGCTTAATGGCACCTGTCACTCCAGGTCGAAAATTGGTTGTTGCGTCACCAGTTAATACATAAATATGGCAACAAAGTTCAGGGCAAGATAGTGCTGTGGACCCTTGAAGGAACATTGTAGAATGAGACTTGAGTACAAGTTCTATTGTTCTCTTAACAAGATGTGTAGTGGGGGCAAGTCACTTCACACCTCTGGGTGGCTATATCTTTATCTGTGAAATGAGGACTTCAGACCCTATTGGGGTGATTATTAATGATATTTAGCAACTGCCTGGGGTCAGGCACTGACCAGTCAGCACAAAGGCTGCTGTGAGCAGTGGCATGGCCGTGCTGCTGTGGGCTGGCTGCATGTCAGCCTCAAAAAGTTATCTTCACAGTTCCTCTACCCTCAAACATCTAAGATCCCATGACATATTCCAAATCACTTAATGATTTCATAATCCACAAAACCCTTGAGTTTTATTCCCCTTACTTTCATAACTTCTTACCAAGGTGGTTTATAAGCCAGCATGCTAAAACAATCTCAATAAAAAGCCATTTAATATTATATGATTATCCTGGTCTATGGTTTTAAACGGTGTGAGCAAATGTATCTAAATATAATCATGGTATTTGGTTCAGGAGCTAATCCCATTAAGTGTGTTTTTAAAACTCAACAAATGTTATTTCAGACACTCATTACCAGAATGAAAATTTTAACCTGAGTTTGTCTCTGGCAGATCTTCTGGATCCTCCTCAGGAGCTCACATATGCCTTCAAACACAAATGTCACCCAGTAAAGTGACAATGTCCTTGCTCTGTGTCTGTTGCTTCCAAGACTTGTCTCTTTCCTAATGCTTGCTAAGTACCTGATACTTTCCTATGCAGGAAGCTTATATGAACTAATTAACATTTAATGAGAGGAAACCAACTGATTAGAATGCTTTCCGTGGCACTTTAGCTAATAAATGTTGTATATACTTTTGACTGCATCTTGTCAGCACGTGGCTTCGCCTCTCGACTGCACCCCCCCTTTTTTTTTTCACAGCTCTGCCCTGCTCTAGGGCTTGCTACAGTAACCTGACTGAACAGTTTGCCTTAGTTAATTTGAGAAAAGTTTAGGACCAAATTTATTGAAGTAAATATTTGGATTAAACTTTGCTTAGAGCAGTAAGTGAATGGAGCTTCTGAATCCAAATCAAGACCAAATCATTCCCACCTTGCCTGATGGAGAACAGTGAATTTGGTGAAAAGCAAAACCTGCCCGGCAGAGTCCCAGGCAGCTGAAAATGATTTTGCCTGTGTTTACAAAGGTAATTAGGGCTGTGCTAGTGCAGTGCTGGAGGCTCAAACAGAGGGGCAGGAAGGTGTGACTTCAGAGGCTCAAACGTTTCCCGAGGATTAGCTGGATCTAGCCATTCCATACCTGCCAGTGTCTTCTGATTTATGGAAAGTGCCCTAAGATGAGCTGGGTCAAGGTCTTTTACATCAAACTTCTTGGTCAGGTATTATCAGTAAAAAACCATTGAGCTGCACTTCCCCATTTATTTATAGATTGGCTACATGTAATTCAATTGTTAATGTCTCAAAGCATAACATACGCTTGAACTGAAGTCCAGCATTGATGGCAATGGGTAAGTTCACATTTTGAAAAATCATGATGATTTTTGTCATATTTGAGTAAATCCTCATGGTTTTAACCTCATGATATGGCTGGGATCAAAACATAAGTAGGACAAGAGTCAACTCTTTTGAGCTGAACAATTTTCTTGTTGTTCACCAGTGCTTGTCTAATTAATATTATCTTTAGTATTCAGGTATTTTGCAGGAATATTTTAAGCAATAGAACCATTTTCTTTTCATTTCAAATATTGGTTTTGTTAAAACCAGATAACATAATATATAAATCCACACAAACAGGGCCATGTAAACTGAAATGAGTTGTAAAACAACAAAGTGAAAATGAATGAGCTCTGAGCCCTGCTGTGCAATGGAACGCCCTCCTCCTTCAAGACATGTCCTATGTGTGTTTGTCATGTGTGAAAGAGAGGGAAGGGAGAACACCAGCATTAGCCTAGTTATTAGATGTTAGAAAAGCTTAATTTCTGTTTTATTTTAAAATAAAGTTATTACAATAAGAGAAATTCTAATATTTTCTTCCCACTCAGCTGTGGATGGTCTAGAACACCCCCCTTAAGGACTATGGGTCTAGATCTTATGTCTGAAGACACAATCTGGCCAGATCTACATAAACTAGAATAAGCCTCTAATGGTCTATTTTATTTCTCTCAGTTCCCACCTCCTTGACCAAGCTGCAGAGAACTGTTCTGACACTTGACTCAGCGACAAGCTTGGGATTTTCTTGCCATGTGCACCATAAGGCATAGCTGTCATCTCCATTCAGCTGTTCAGTTTTGTTCTGATCCCCCTAGTCTCCCAAGAAGTGAATTAAATGGTCAGGATGGCTCAGTGCATAGTGGGACCTCCCTGAACAGGTACTCTCTTCTGTAGGGTAATCTGAGAGCTTCCAAGAGCTTCTTCAACTTCCATAAATCTAAGCTTCTTGCTCCTGGATGCTTGTTCTTTTTTTGTCATCAGGATGGAGCATGATGTAGAGAGGGTGTGGGGTTGGCCATCAAACAAATGTGAGTTCAAGTCCTGGCTTTGGGACATCCCGTGTGATCTGGAACAAATTCTCTCACCTCTCTCTGTGCTTCAAGGTCTCCATCTTTTAATGAATATAATAATACATATTTTATTAGATTGTTGTGAGAATTATGGAAAATACAGATAAAGCATCTAGCCCAATATCTGAAGGTAGGTATTCATTGCATGCTAACTATTGGTACTCATTGTTATAGTTGTTGTAATTATGCAAATGTTTTTCTTGGAAAGATAATGTTTTCATAGACATTATTATTATTATTTGTACCAGAAATTAGTTTATTAGAAATTAGTTGCATCCCAGGCCTGAAATAAATTGTGGATCATGTACAGGGAGATTGGTGGGGAAGGACTGGCTATGGGGTGGGCCCCAGGGACTCAGTGGTACTCAGTTACTGAAATGCATTGAGCCAAGGGTATGAACACAATCAGGTAGAAAGCCAGGGTCTATCTGGATTATGTCATAGTCAAAACCCAGAAGTCCAGGTTGGCTGTGAGAAAAAATAAGCCTCATAAATGTTCTGCTCCTGTGGAGCTTAGTGCTTGTTGGGAGCTATGTTTTAAAGGAGGTGTAATAAGACCAAAGGCTAGAGAGCAGGGCATCTCCCTTTGGAGTTCACTTTCTTATCAGTAGTGTGTAAGAGTTAAGTAAAGCTAGGTATTATAACAAAACAACTCCCAATCTTAATGGCTTAACACGAAAGGTTTGCTTTTTAGCTCCTTCACAGTTTAGTGTGGGTTGGTGGGCAAGCAGCATTCCACATACACGTGCAGGGGCCCAGGCTCCGCCCATTTTGTGGCTATACCTTCCTCTGGGTCCTCTCAATTCAGTTGCAAACAGGGAAAAAGCAAGGGTCATGTCTGGGAAATTTTCATGGGCAAGGTTTGGAAGGAATGCACAGCACTTTATCTCACCTTCCGTTAGCCAGATCTCAGTCACATGGGTACACCTAACTAACTATAGGAGATGTTCCAGGTGTGTTACCAGAAAGGAGGCAGAAATACAAATACTGGCAAACAATTGCAATTTGCCATAAATGGCTTTCAAACTTCGTGAACTTACCCTAGTACACAATCAACTTCATATCAATACTCAGTACTCAATCCCTACACACTTCCAGAACTTGCAAACAATACTTGTTCTTATTACATGTGACACCAGTGAATATTTTCTATTTTATCTCACTTAAAAGTACTAGTTGTGCCACAATGAACTCCACAATCTGGCAGAGTGAAAAACAATATTCTACGTTGTAAGCCTGAGGAAAATATCCCACTTATCGGTACTAGGCAGAATATGAGGCCCTGCCTGCAATCATCAGAATCTGTGCCTGAGAGCATCTGCTGGGGAGCCCTGTGATGAGAAAACCCATAGATGGGTCCAGAGGTGGCAGACTTCAGTGACACCACCTGTGTAGTGTAGGGTTCCACCTGGGATGAGACCGGGTATTCAAGCATTTTTCTTTCAACACAACCACCTTGAAATGTAGTTAAAAATAAAAGCAGAACAAAATCAAACATAGATCCCTGATGCTTGGGTAAACTTTCCTCCTCATTTCCTCCAACATTCACAAGTTGTGAAACAGAATGTCATCTCATTAGCTGTACTTCATACTCATATCCCCCTGCTCCCATCCAAGTAAGAAATTGGTATCTCGTATTTCAGATACCACTATTTTAAGAAAGTGACCCATTGACCAATGAAACTAGAAAATCGCTCCTTGTATTAGTCGTTTTCACACTGCTATAAGGAGATAACCGAGACTGGGTAATTTATAAAGGAAAAAGGTTTAACGGACTTACAGTTCTGCATGGCTGGGGAGGTCTCAGGAAACTTACAATTATAGAAAATGGGAAATCAGGCGTGTCTTACATGGCAGCAGGTAAGAGAGAGCATGTGTCAATGCAGGAAAACCTGCCATTTATAAAACCATCAGATCTCGTGAGAATTAGTTCACTATCATGAGAACAGCATGTGGGAAACCACCCGCATAATCCAATCACTTCCCACCAGGTCTCTCCCTAAGCACATGGGGATTACAATTCAAGATAAGATTTGGGTGGGTACACAAAGCCTACCCATATCACTTCTGTAGGATGAGCCATAAACATTTTTCATATTTTGATATTTATACTGCAGCATTAATATATGATCCTCTGTAGTTCATTATACAGAACTTGCTTGTCATTACAGTGGTATTGAATTTTCACCTGGCAGTTGAGGTAGAGAGCCTTATTGTTAAAGGAAGACAAAATCACGCATAATGAAAGCCTTCATATATACGTTCTCACTCTATGCATAGAAGTTCCAGGAGGTACAAAGTCACATTCTTATCTCCAAATCATGCAGTGCATGTAAATTGAGTTGTATAGCATTTAATCTGAGAATATGCTCTCCAAACCCTCTCTGTTCTCTCCTGGCTCCATCAATTAGTGTTAGCATGAATTTTATTCTCTATAGTGTGGCTATAGTTTACTATTCTGAATATTAAAGTAACCTGGCTTTTATATGTGGAATGCTGGTTTTCTAATCTTCAGAAACCAAATTACAAAATGAAAATTATAGGCGAGGAACAACATAAAACAAAAACCGAATTGGCTATATATTAATGGCAGCTGTGTGTATAACAAATATAAATTACCTTCTGTTTAATGAGAGTTCACTTTAGGAGTGTTCTTAATGAGTAAATGACTTATATCAATAGAAAAAGCAAGAGGTAAAATTTCAAGTGACTGAGATGATCAGACCACATGATATGATGAGCAGAGCCCCTGAGAATCTTGTGACATACATCATTATAGACTCTGGTCACTGCAATGTATCACCAGGCAAATGCTTAAGTTAGATCATTCTAATATCTAATACCTTTTTATATTGAATTTAAAGCCACTGGCACTGCATGCTTTTGGCCATGCTAAAATCTGTCTTTCTTTAGGCTGACTTCACATGGATCCAGTTAACCTTCAATATTTAGGACTTTGCTTTCAGGATTAGCAGCATTATATTTGTGGTTGAACTGGCCCAATGAACGTTTTCCCCATTCCCCTGTTTTATTGAAAAGAACGACATTGGAAATTGTGGTTCTCAGTTTAAATTGAAGACTTGACAGTTTTCATTATAAGGATGATGTCATTGAGAAACACACGGACCTACCTTTCCAGAGTCTTCAAGGAAAAATAAAACCACTGGAAGGGGTAAGAGGTGATAATTAAAACTTTGAAACTTTGATAGGTTAATGGTATTATTTTACAAACAACGAAAAAGATGCTAACATATGACTTTATCAACAAGCCTTTCAAGTATCTAATTTAAGAAGTAAAAATATAAGTGTCTTATTAAAGTTCTGTGTTATTATTTTACCATCCCTTACCCTCAAATACCCATTCATTCACTTATTTGCTTATTCAGCAAATAGTTATAAAGCCTATTATGTGCCAGGCACTGTTCTGGGTACAAATGAATAAATCAAATAAAACTCCTTTCCTTTCAAGAACTTATACTCCAGAGAGCAATAAATGAGTAAGTAAAATGTGAAATATGTTAGTGCTGAAACCTGAGGAGAATAAGAAAGAAGAAAAGAGGGAGAATAAGTGGCAGAGAGGGGTTGCAATTTTAAACAATATGTCCAGGGAAGGACTCACTGATAACATGACACATAAGTAAGGACCTTAAGGAGGTGAGACAGTGAGCCACATGACACCTGGGGGACGAGGGTTCAAGGAGGAGGATGCAAAGACTTTGAGTGGGGAGCATGCTGGTCTGTTTGAGGAACACCAGTAAGGCAAGGTGACTACAGTGGATATGGTGAGGTGTAATGGAGGAGTGCCGTGGTGGAAAGGTGACTGAAGGCCAGAAATGCAGGGTGTTGTAGAACATGGTAAGTATCTTGGCTCCCACTGTGAGTCTGATGGGGAGCCATTGGTGTTTTCAGCAAATTAGTGACTGATACAATTTAGTTCTTAACAGGATCACTCCAGCCACTTGTTGAGAATAGGCCAGTTAGGAGTGCAACAGTGTAGTACAGGGATGATGGTGGCTTGAACCTGGGTGGTAGCAGTGTGGATCTGAAGAGTGCTTGGATTTTAGAGAGAGTTTGAAGGTGACACCACCCAGATTTGCTGATGAATCAGATATGAGCTACAAGAGAATCAGAAACATGAAGCCTGAAGAAGTTTTTTTTTTTTTTTTTTTTGGAGGGAGAGACTGGGAGGAGCAGGTTTAGGGGAAAAGAGAAGTTCATTTTGGGTACTATTAAAATGGAATGGTGATATCAAGAAGGCAGTTGGCCATTTGAGTCTGCAATTCAGGGGACATTGTGCTTTACTTCCAGGCTTTTTCAACCCTCGTGTATATTGGACAATACAGCTGTTGTAAGTTAGTAATGGGGCAAATTTATCTTCAAAGAAAGGTGGTCTAACCTCTGGTTAAAGGTTGAGTTTTCGTTTCATAAAAAACAGTTCCTATGCAGGATGCTTTTCTTAAGATTCATCTTCATAGTTGGCTACCTTCACCCAGTTGCATAATCGTAAGGTTCTCTTTTTCTGTAGTGTCTATCATGACTCGGAGGGTTTGCTTCTGACCTCAAGCCAATTTAGTGTCTATTAATTCAGCTATTGACATATAATATGGCATATAATATGAAAATAGGCTCAGGGTATTTCCTCTTTGTCCCATGATGCAATAATTATGCATAAGTTTATGACTTCTTACTTCTGCAGGGTTTTGGCCATACTTCTAATTAAAATATAATTAGCACCCCACCCCTTGTCAGGAAAAGTGTTCTGTTCTAAACTGAGCAGGTCAAGGCACCAAAAGTGGGCATCTGAGGTGACTGAGAATTCACACTCAGAAATATCAGAGAACCTGGGCTGAGCCCTTATGATAACACACTACACAAATGACTACCCCACTATCTTGAAGAGTGGATTTTTTTGTTTTGTATATGATAGGAGGTTGATGGATTGTGTCTGCTGCAGAGACACAAGGAGAGAAAGGTGACTCAAGTCCCAAAATAGCCCTTCTGAATGCATTAGGAGAAAGCATCTCTGACACAGACAGGAAGCAAGGGAAGAGGCGGCAGGAATTGGTGACAAAATGTTCATAGTGCGTTGGTCACCAGCATTGATTCACATTAAATTATTGTCCTCTGCTAAGAATGACACTGTCCTCTACTTTTATTTTAAATTATAAAAACACTCTAATAGTGCACAATTACCTGAAGATTAAATTGATTGTCCATTATCTGTATTTTAACAGTCTACTTGGTAAGTGTTTCCTACCATTTCTTCATCACTTCACTCCCGGTTGGGGTTTGGAGTGGGTGTTATGCGTGGTTGTATTTGATAATGTGGTGGTTATGTACCTGAATGCTCTATAAAAGTAAGAACCTTAGTGTTGAAGTGACACAAGAAAAAAGTCTCACTTAAGTTTGCTGTAAATAGACAAACAATATCTGAAAGAAACTTTAATGGAAGAAATTATCCCATTCGCAATAGCTGCAAAAACCATTACATATATCAAACTCAATAAGAAATATGTAGGAAATATATGAAGAAAATTCTAAAACTAGTAAAGGAGATAAAAGGAGACTAAATAGGCAGGAAGACTCACTAATGTAAAGATGCAAGTTATATCTAAATTAATCCATAATTGTGATGCAATTTCAATAAAAATCCCACTGGGGTTTATTTTGTTTTATTCATGAATTGTTTGTTTATTTTGGTCAAGAATAGTGAGAAAAAGTAGAAAAAGCCTACTGGGGCCAGGCACAGTGGCTCACCCCGTAATCCCAGCACTTTGGGAGCAAAGGTGGGCAGATCACTTGAAGCCGGTAGTTCGAAACCAGCCTGGCCAACATGGCAAAACCCACATCTCTACTAAAAACACAAAAAGTAGTGGGGCGTGGTGGTGTGCACCTGTAATCCCAGCTACTCTGGAGGCTGAGGCACAAGAGTCACTTGAGCCTGGGAGGCAGAGGTTGCAGTGAACCGAGATCATGCCACTGCACTCCAGCCAGGGTGATAGAGCAAGACTCTGTCTCAAAAACAAGCAAGCAAGCAAGCAAACAAACAAAAAACAGTGAACAAAGACTATTAAGGGAGACTTGCCCTACCATATATTAGAAGTTTTTATAAAACTATCATAATTAAAACTTTGCAGTATCAGCACAGACTAGAAATATTAGACCAATGGAACAGAATTGAG
The DNA here is from genome assembly GCF_009764315.1 of Trachypithecus francoisi. Lineage (NCBI taxonomy): Eukaryota > Metazoa > Chordata > Mammalia > Primates > Cercopithecidae > Trachypithecus > Trachypithecus francoisi. Next base: position 5,876,864 of record NW_022681453.1, read on the forward strand.
TCTAGAAATAGACCTAACTTTATATGAAAATTTTATATGTGATAAAGCCACCAGTTAAAATCAATGAGAAAATTGATTTTTCAATAAACGGTTTTAGGAAAACTCACTAGGCCCCTGGGAAAACAATAAAATTGAAATTACTTGGTCTTCCTCCTAATAGCAAGATAGATTCCAGATGAATCAAAAGTTTAAAGATAGGAAAAGGAAACCAAAGGAGTACTCGAAGCAAACATGAGGTTTGTCTATACTTTTGAAAAGGTGAAAAGCTTTCTTTTCTTTCTTTTCTTTCTTTTTTTGAGATGGAGTTTCACTCTTGTTGCCCAGGCTGCAGTGCAATGGCACAATCTTGGCTCACTACAACCTCCACCTCCTGGGTTCAAATTATTCTCCTGCCTCAGCCTCCTGAATAGCTGGGATGACAGGCGTGTACCACCACACCCAGCTAATTTTTGTATTTTTAGTAGAGATGGGATTTCGCCATGTTAACCAGGCTGGTTTTGAACTTCTGACTTCTGGTGATCAGCCTGCCTTGGCCTCCCAAACTGCTGGGATTACACGCGTGAGCCACTATGCCCGGATGAAATGGTGAAAAGTTTTCTAAGCAAGAAACAAACCTAGAAGCCATAAAGTGAAAGGTTAAATTTCACTACCTAAAAATTAAATTTTATGCACAGTAAAATTATCATAATAAATATAGTCAAAAGACAGACGACCAACCACAGAAACATTTAAAACACATAATACTGACAAATGATTAATTTTCTCAATATATAAAGAGCTGAACTCGATAAGGAAAAGAAACATGAAATTTGAGTTAAGAAAAGGTAAAAGATTCATAAATAAGTGAAAAAGTTTTCAATCTCCCTAACAATAAAAAATTTACTTTAACAATTAGATAACTTTTTTTAAATTTTCATATTGAGAATTAAAAACAAAACAAAACAAAACACATGAGGCAAGGATCCAAACATGCTCATTCAATGTAGACAGGAGTGTAAATTAGTTCACCCTCCTCAGAGGACAATGTGGCAGTATCTAACAAATATAAAATGCACGCATCTTTTTGGTCCAGCAGCTGACACTGGGGAATTTGTCCCATATTATATTTACCCATGTGCAAAAAGAAGGATGAAGTGAGGTGTTCATTGTAGCATTGTTGGTCATAGGCAAAGACTAAAAGAATTGACAACAAACAGCCCATTTGTTTAAATAAATTATGACACATATATACAACAGAATGCTGTAAAGTCACAAAAAAGAATGAAGTAGTTCTGTTGATCTTAGAAAGTGTTCCAAGATATATCTTTTAGTTAAGAAAAAGCTAAGTGCCAACTAATATGTGTAGTTTGCTCTAATTTATGTAAACATAAAATAGGATACATGTACTCGTATGATGTATGTCACACACACATACACCTCATGCTCGTACGCCTAGAGCACTTCTAGAAAATGTTTCCCACTAGGGAGGGAAAATGAGGAACTGGGATGAGGGGAAGATTGGTGATGAGAGGTAGACATTGTATATACTTTCTGATGTTTCTGTCCTTTCTTACCATGGGCATATATTATTTTTACAATGAAAAAAGCTATTTTTAAAAATAAATATTAAAACACGGGAATTTAGAAAATATAAATGTAACATTTCAAATTGATAGGGGGAAAATGAATTACTAAATAATTGTTGACATACTGGCTAACCATTTAGAATAAAGCAAAGTTGGATGCACCAAAATAAATTATAAATGGGTCAAAGTCTTAAATATAATAAAAAATAAAACCATGAGCATTCTCAAAGAAGACAGTGATAATTTTTTATAATCTTGAATTGGGAATAAAACTTTCTAATCATGTAATGAAAACTCAGAAAAATTGAAACATTTGACTACAAAAATATAAACTTTATTAAAAATATCATAAAGTTGAAAGAAGCAAAATAGGAAAGATATTTGTAGAGATGAATGATAGATCACAAGTCAATATTATTAACGAAATAGTCATTAAAAATCAAGAAAAGTGTTTAGTGAGCATAGGACATGAATTATTTACTTTGTAGAATTTACTCTGAAAAGTCAATCTTTGAGTTCAAACTGTTAAAATCTCTGTGATGTTCTTTACCGTGCTGTTCAGAATAGCTCCCTGCTAAAAGATTGGAAATCATCTAAATATTCAGACAACTCACAGAACTAAAACATTCAACACATGAGGTTTCAACCATGCCAATAATCAATGAAATGTAAATAAAAAAGGACGAAGTTCATTTTTCACCCAGAAGATTGGCCAAAAGAAAAAAAATTAAGTTAATAAAACTCAGTGCTATTGAGCAACAGTTCTCTCTAGTACTATTTGGTGGATATATAAGTTGATACTTTTTTGAATGTCACTTTGGTAGTTAAAATGTGTGTACTATTTACCCCAGTAATCCTTCATCTAGGAATTTACTCTGAAGAGAGACTCATTCAAGTTCAAATGGATAAAACCTCAGTGATGTTCATTACAGTGTTGTTTAGAATAGTGCCCTACCAAAAAAGTTGGAAACCATCTAAATGTTCATCAATGCAGCATTTGTTGTATAAATAAGACACTTACATTCAATGGAATACAATATTGTCTTTTTTTTTTTATAGAAAGCAAATGGAAGATTTATTTGGGACCAATGGGGCCTCTAGATATCCCTCAATGTGGTATCACCTTCTTTACTTTTGTGTGAGGCTAGTTTTAGTTAATGTTCACTGAAAGAAATAGAAGTTAAGAGTTCTGCTCTATCATAATGGAAGGCCATAATGCACCTAAAAGCCTTGTTCTTTTTTTTTTAATTAATTAATTAATTAATTTTTTTATTATACTTTAAGTTCTAGGGTACATGTGCATAACGTGCAGGTTTGTTACATATGTATACTTGTGCCATGTTGGTGTGCTGCACCCATCAACTCATCAGCACCCATCAATTCATCATTTATATCAGGTATAACTCCGAATGCAATACCTCCCCCCTCCCTCCTCCCCGTGATAGGCCCCGACATGTGATGTTCCCCTTCCCGAGTCCAAGTGATGTCATTGTTCAGTTCCCACCTATGAGTGAGAACATGCGGTGTTTGGTTTTCTGTTCTTGTGATAGTTTGCTAAGAATGATGGTTTCCAGCTGCATCCATGTCCCCACAAAGGATGCAAACTCATCCTTTTTTATGGCTGCATAATATTCTATGGTGTATATGTGCCACATTTTCTTAATCCATTCTGTCACAGATGGACATTTGGGTTGATTCCAAGTCTTTGCTATTTGTGAATAGTGCCGCAATAAACATACGTGTGCATGTGTCTTTCTAGCAGCATGATTTATAATCCTTTGGGTATATACCCAGTAGTGGGATGGCTGGGTCGTATGGTACATCTAGTTCTAGATCCTTGAGGAATCGCCATACTGTTTCCATAATGGTTGAACTAGTTTACAATCCCACCAACAGTGTAAAAGCGTTCCTATTTCTCCACATCCTCTCCAGCACCTGTTGTTTCCTGACTTTTGAATGATTGCCATTCTAAGTGGTGTGAGATGGTATCTCATTGTGGTTTTGATTTGCATTTCTCTGATGGCCAGTGATGATGAGCATTTTTTCATGTGTCTGTTGGCTGTATGAATGTCTTCTTTTGAGAAATGTCTGTTCATATCCTTTGCCCACTTTTTGATGGGGTTGTTTGTTTTTTTCTCGTAAATTTGTTTGAGTTCTTGGTAGATTCTGGATATTAGCCCTTTGTCAGATGAGTAGATTGCAAAAATTTTCTCCCATTCTGTAGGTTGCCTGTTCACTCTGAAATATTGTCTTTTAAAATATGTGTGGACATGCAAGTTTCTCCTTGACCAATTGTCAAGTGCTTCAAAACAGATTACAAAACACCACTTGGAGCACAAAATATTTTACAGAAAGGAAGCTCTCTGGAAGTTGGCTCATACAAACATTTACAGTGGTTTTTATTGAGTGGAAGGAATGTAAATAATTTTTACCTTCTTACACTTTTTAAATGAAATGAGAGCATGTATCATTTTACCCCTCCATGCTCCAATTAAATGAAATCTGTGCAAACATTAAAAATAATGTAGAAAGAATAAAATCCCATGAAATTATGTTTATAATTTATGAATTGGAAAAATATAGGTTACAAAATAATAAGTACAGCGTTTATCTCCTTTTTGGAATAAAGTATAGAAACATATATCCACATACATTTGTGACTGGAAAAAATAGCCCAAATATATTAACAGAGGTAATCTCTGTGTAATGACATTTTGGGTAACATTTTAGAAAATATTTCCTATATTTTCTTTAATGAAATTGTATCACTTCTAAATGAAAATCATTGCAGCTCTCTCTAAAAATAATGTTAACATAAAATTGTCAAAACCTGGGCCTCGTGTGAATATAAAAATATTCCCTCTCAATTTACTTCATAACCCAATATTTAAAAGCAAGATTACAAAATGGTGAGGGGGTCATTGGATTACAGATGGTGGAAACTATATTACATAAAGAATCTTAATGATTTACAGTCCCACTACACTGGTTTCACCATTATGAAATTAAAGTCTTTCCAAGGTGTTAAAAAAAACAACTAACTACTTTATGCGAAGTATAAAGAGGATTATCCCTTGAATCAACTACCTCCCTCACCAATATTATAAACCATATGCACAAACTTCCACCTTGGATTAATGAACAATAGGATATCTCACAAATCCATAGCTGCATGAGCCCTTCCTAGCTTTATGAGCCAAGAAGAATAAAGGGTTAAGTTGGGCATTAAAACTGCCACAACAACAAAAGAAACTAAAACCCCCTTGGAATTTGTTTTCACGCAACATCCTGAAGCTTGCTTTGCTGTGAACTGGCACTTGAACAGTAGATGCCCTTTTTATAGAGAACCATAGGTTTTCAAGGGCTGATTTTATTTCTGATTTGTTTTTCATTATTTCCTGAAGCTATTGATGTTTCAGAGGCAGTGGGGGAAGTGAGAAAGCCCTGGGAGAGTTTCAGGCTTTGAATTTCGGAACTCAACCATTCAGAGGTTCATACTCATGTTCACAAAAACAATGTCATGGGGTCACTTTGGCCAATGGAGTGTTTTGTGCGAGGGCTGGAGCTTGGGTTCTGTGTGTGTTTGCCTCAGTAGCCTTCCACCCTTTCCACACTTCCCTTTTTCTCTTTCTTTTCCCCTTTATATCAACATGTTGTAGCCTGTGACACCAGCTAAATTAATCACTCACTGCACTCAGGGAAGTCACCGCAGGATATAGAATAACAAAGACAACAAAATTATTGCAAGGCTGGAGAGAAGGGACTAGCTTGTGAATAGAGCAGCACACCCTCACCAGCTGTGTCCTCGCAGGGGCTGGAGCAGCAGATTAAATCAGGGACTGTTTTCTATTCCATTATTTGAATTTGAGAATAGTCACAATACAGTGCCAAGCACCCCTAGTGAAGGGAAATCCCTTTGGGAAACTTAGTTTGTCAGAACTAAGGCTCTTCCCAGCCCATGAGAGTCCTCTTAGGGTTCCCCTTGGGCAAGCTCTGCTTGGGCAGATCCAGCTGAGTGACTGCTGAGCCTCCAGGATCCAGAAGCATACCTAAGGGCTCCTAAGTCAAAGCCAGCAGGGAAATCAAACCTGCAGCAGCTGAAAAGATGTGGTTTGAGCCCTAGTAAGCTTACCAATCTGCATGATAGCCCAAGAAAAAGATGGAATGGATGGGGGCTGTCAGCTTCTTTGACTCAGAGGAGAAAGGAATCTCTGATGACACATGTTGGCAGGATGCTGGGTGAGTTCACCAGTGTTCTATGCACCTGAATGTCAAACTACGGGGGACAGTTCAAGGGTGACCTGGAGCTCTGTCAGATCTTTTTGGTTAAACTTGTCTCCCAGCAACTTAGATAAAGGTAGGGAAGATATACTCATGAAGTAATGGACATATAACTGACAGGACTAACAAGTATATAAGAAAAACATCATTATGTACAAAAGCTCTTCAAAGCCACAAGTAAGAAGTCAAAAATATCAAGAGGAAATGTAATGAGAATGGTAATAAACATGTATTCTATAATCATAAACAAAACCAAATGTGAATGTAAATGACTACATTCGGGTTCAAAAAATCAATTGAATGATAATATAATGGGGGAGATTAAACCTGACAGCAAAGTCACCCCAAAGAAATTCTAGGATTTACATTGAATAAAAGCTCGTGAAGAGACAGCTGAATGATGCAGCTGTTAAAAAAGCTAAGACCAAGGGAAGACTAGTATTTGAAACAAGAGAAGCAAGTGTTGAATGATCCTCAGCGTTGGTTAGACCACGTGGGAAGAAGGCCCTACCTTTGGATGACTGTTGCAAGGGGGAAAGCATTTCACATATCTGGGAACTAGAGAGAAGAGAACTAGTCCCAATGTGGGAAAATGGAAGAGAGACAGATTGGGGCATGCAATGGACTCAATTGCAATCCATATGTTGTAGCCCTAAGCCCTAGTACCTCAGGATGTGACTGTAGTTAGAGAGGGGGCCTATAAACAGGTGAGATGAGGTTAAAATGAGGCTTTCAATCTGTCTTCGTAAAGAGAGGAGATTTGGACTTGCTGAGAGACTCCACGGACTTGTGCACACAGAAGAAAAACCACGTGAAGACATAGTGAAAAGATGGCCATCTGCAAGCCAGAGAGGCCTCAGAAGAAACCAAACCTGCAGACACCCTGATCTCGGACTTCCCAGCTTCCAAAACAGTGAGAGAAGTTCTATTAAGCCACCCACCCTGTGGTATTTTGTTACGGAAGCCCAAGCAAACTAACACAGGATTCTAAAGAAAGAAACATCTTCTAACCAAGTGGCTGAGTGCAGTGCCAACAGCAAGGCCTCATTTGAATCCTGACTCTGCTACATGACTCTGGGCAGCTAATCTCCCTGGGTCACATTTGCCTTGTTGGTAACCTGGAGATCGCAAAACTTACTTCATGGGATTGTTAGGAGATTAAATGAGAAACTGAATACAGTGCATGGAGAATGTCTTTGCCCAAATGATTGACTGTCCAGGAAAGGAATGGCCTACCTTGCACTAGGACCTCTGAATAGAGCCTGGCTTAGCCAACCACAACACACACTGGCTCTTTTTAAAGGCTTCCACCCAGGTATGGCCTTTACTTCTGTTCACATTTTGCTGGACAAAGAAAGTCATATGGCAACTCTTCATGAAAGTGAGGAGGTGAAATCCTATATAAACCTGGAAGGAGAGAAATGGAAACATTTGCTTTTAGCTTTAAAGTCTGTAACTACATTTTTAGAAAAATAAAATTAATTTATGTTTATACTCTAACATGTTGATATTCTAGAAAGTGGCTTTATTAAGATTAATAAGATATTGTGATGATCCTCATAATATTGTGGAGGGGACAGGGATGTCCACCACCAACTTCAGGTCAATGTGGCAATTGCCGTTTCACTGTCAGTCCCATCACCCCGTGCCACCTAGAAAATCTGCTCTTCCCTTGGACCCTTGAAGAGAGTGCCTTTGGCCACCCCTGATAGACCATCATCCAAGGTGATTTGACTGGACAAAGCCAATTGCCCTTGGCTTTAGCCAGATAGGTCACCTACTTAGTTATGGGCCTATTTCCTCTTTCCTGATCCAGTGCTATTGGGAACCTCAATCCCAGGAACTGGCCTCTGTGGCTTGAGTCCAGAACCCCAACAGCCTGGGCCCATCTAGTAGGCAATTGATCCAATTTGTGTGGCATCAGAAAGATGATACTGGAACAGAGCTACTATAAGAAAGATCCTTTAGTTGGGGAGGCAGGTGGAGGACACAGTTTCAAAGTTCCATTCCAACACCATTACTCAGTATTGGGGGTGGGTTTCCGATAATCCAACGTGGGTTCTTTTCTATTTCCCTAAGTATTGGCTGGTCTGAGAAATAAAGGAAAGAGTACAAAAGAGAGAAATTTTTAAACATCACATTTTGGCAGGTTCCATGATGCCCCCCCCAAGCTGCAAAACCAGCAAGTTTTTATTAGTGATTTTCAAAAGGGGAGGGAGTGTACAAATAGGGTGTGGGTCACAGAGATCACATGCTTTAAGGGCAACAAAAGATCACAAGGCAGGAGGTCTGGGTGAGATCACAAGGTCAGGGTGAAACTAGAATCACTAATGAACTTCCATGTCCCACGGTGCACACACTGTCATTAATAAACATCTTAACAGGGTTCAAGAGCAGAGAACCAGTCTGACTAGAATTCGCCAGGCTGTAATTTCCTAATCTTAGCAAGCCTGGGGTTGCTGCAGGAGACTAGGGAGTGTTTCATCCCTATCTACATCTGCATAAGACAGACACTCCTAGGGCAGCCATTTTAGAGGCCCCACCCTGGGAATACATTCTTTTCCAAGCTTTTAATTATTAATATTCCTTACTGGGGAAAGAATTCAGTGATAGTTCTCTTACCTGTTTTCGGTAATAAGAGAAATATGGCTCTGTCCTGCCCAGCCCACAGGCAGCCAGACTATGGTTATCTACCTTGTTCCCTGAAAATCGCTGTTATCCTGTTCTTAAGGTGCCCAGATTTCATATTGTTCAAACACACATGCTCTACAAACAATTTGTGCAGTTAACACAATCATCACAGGGTCCTGAGGTGACATACATCCTCAGCTTACAAAGATGATGGGATTAAGAGATTAAAGTAAAGACAGGCATAGGAAATCACAAGAGTATTGATTGGGAAAGTGATAAATGTCCATGAAATCTTCACAATTTATGCTTGTAGACTGCAGTAAAGACAGGCATAAGAAATTATAAAAGTATTAATTTGGGGAACTAATAAATGTCCATGAAATCTTCACAATTTATGTTCTTCTGCCATGGCTTCAGCTGGTCCCTCTGTTTGGGGTCCCTGACTTCCTGCAACACTCAGACTCATTACCGGGGTTGTGTGTGTTAGTAATAGAACCCACAGTTATACTAAGATGGGACATTCCTATAAATGGCATGCATCTCAATTTCTTATATTCCTATAACTTGGGTCTATATGCCTTATCACTGGGATGACTTACCTTCAGTGAAACATTCAACCCCATGCAACAGAAACTTGGAGGAAGGTACCAGGCCTTGATATTTTCTTGGAATTTTCCAGGGAGTCTCAGGAATATTAATGCTCACAATACAGGTCATTCATCAGTTTGCACAGTGTGAACTGATATTTGTGAGTGAGTGAATGTGTGTTTGTGTGCACATGCATCTTTGTGTGTGTTTGTCTCTGGGACTGTTCTTGCCATCAGTGCCACTTCCCTCTTACCCACATGGCTTGTTGGAGTTCTTTTATTTTAACACTCTCTGTAAGAAGCCTTCAGTTTGATAGGATTGCTGACTCCTACAAATGCATCTGACAACAATGCACACTTCTGCCCACTGGTAATCAGAGCAATTACTTAACGAATACATCTCTATTTCCTTCAGGGTGGGCTAATTAAAAGACTTTCATGCTGTTGCCAAGAATGGACAGAATGTGTTTTGCATTGCTTTTTGGAAAAACTGAAAACTATCTTTGGGCTCTACACGGAAACATTTTCAGCATTGCTCATAGGATTCCTCTCACTTCTGCCCTTCCAGGATAGGCTCCATTGTTGGCCATTGACTGATAAGGCAGGACAAACAGTAGACCTGCAGTTCAAATTTACTATTTTGAAGAGAGGACGTCTAGAGCAATAGAACAGTGGTTCGCAAACTTTAGCACCCATCGGAATCCCCTGGATGGCCTGTTAAATCACTGCCTGCTGGCCACATTCCAGAGTTTCTGATTCAGTATGTCTGGGAAGGGGTCTGAGAAGTTGCACTTCTAAGTTCCCAGGTGACGCTGGTGCTGCTGGTCTGGAGATCACACTTTTAGAAAACTGCTGTAGAGAAACGCTTTTATTTTCCCGGTCCCACTGCTCCTTAAGGCAGCAAAAGCGTCACTTTTCTAGTGAGGCCAAAGGAGAGAATCAGTCTTAGACTCAATGTTGTTTTGCAAGTTGGAATAGGTGCTAAAGGACACTTGATTCAGGAGCAAGGAATGTAAACTTTGAGTTCAAATCTCAGATCTGCCACTTGGTAGTCATGTGACCTTCAGTTGATTACTGAATTCTCTGGTTCTCAGTGTTCTCATTCATAAAGTGGGGATATGGACTTCACTAGACTGCTATGAGGCTGTATAGAGTACCTAGTGTAGGGCATGACATGCCCCCATTGCCAAGTGAAGGATAAGCCCATTCTGGTTTCTTCCACTCACCTCTTCTCCCAGATCCCTGGATGGTTTTGAGTGACTTCTTTATTCCTCAGAGTTCATGTAATACTCACGTGATAAATGTCAGGCACAGTTTACTTTATGCTACAGTGCACTTGTTAGAAAGATTTTCTTAAGGTAAATCCTATCTTAAGATATAAAGGATAAACGATAACTTTTCCATGGACTTTGCATGCAGGGAACTTTTTTAATAAACAGAAAAAGAAAATATAAATTTCCAAAAGGTACTTTCTTCCATGGAAACATGTTAGCACAGGGAGGCAAAAATATGTTGACATAGTACTATTTTCTAAATTTGTGCATCAAAAGCTTGAACATATAGCCAATTTATACCAAAAGTCTATAGTATATATATTTTAAATAAATGAACCCATGGCCAGGCATGATGGCTCATGGCTATAATCCCAGCACTTTGGGAGGCTGAGGCTGGAGGATCACTTGAGGTCAGGAGTTCGAGACCAGCCTGGCCGACATGGTGAAACCCCATATCGACTAAAAATACAATGCCTATAGTCACAGCTACTCCAGAGGCTGAGGCAGGAGGTTTGCTTCAACCCAGGAGGCAGAGGTTGCAGTGAGCTGAGATCTCGCCACTGCACTCCAGCCTGGGTGACAGAGCGAGACTCTGTCCAAAAAAAAAAAAAAAAAAAAGCCCAATGACAAAGTGAATTTCTAGGAAGAAGTGTAAAAGGGGTATGAGGTTAAAGATTTGTTAAATCTTAAGAGATTAAAAAAAAAAACTGTTACTTTGCCAGGGACTTTGTTTGCAGTCTCAATTTTCTGTGCTCATATCCTTTGCCTTCTCGAATCCTACTGAAGGTTATTAGTTCTGCTTTTGGTACTAATAAAATAAAATCACCTAAAAAGGAACACCTCTCATACCTACTTCCTACCAAGCTTACTAAGAAGCTGTGGTGGTTTTAGTTAATCACAACTTTGGGGTCTTTATCAGATAGCTACATTTTTTTGAGCCCTTATTATGTGCCAAACTTTGGGCTATGTTTGCATTCATTGTCTTAGACAATTCTCACAGCTTGGTAAAGAGGCTACTAAAATTTCCCTCAATTCATTGATGAGGAAACCAAAGTCTGGAGAAGGAAATGACTTGCCCAAGTTCCTAATTATTGGAGCAGGGCTTCAATTTCAGGCCTGTCTGGCTTTTTGAAGATCCACAAGGCCTTCTTAACCTATTCATCTATTTTTCCCTCTAATCAAGGGACATCAAATGCTGAAAAGATGGTTTTGTAAAAATTGAACCAAATAGGACCCAGTTGTCAACGCTTCCCTTAGGACAAGCAACCCAGTTTTTCATGAGTCTGGTTTATGTGCCAGTGAAGCCAGAGTATGCTCAAAGTTTAGAATCATACTTAGGGTATGATGAAAGAAACATTAGACCACAAAATCTCTGTCGTGCCCAAATATCTTTAATCTCTGCCAGAGCAGTGCCTGACATTTTCTAAAGAGAATACCAAACAACTGAAATTCATAGAATCTCTGCTAGTCTGTAACTTCTATTAGGGAAATCTCACCCTTTTAGAGTTAAGGTCTCGAAACTGAAGTGAAAAATGAAGGTTGATATTTAGAGCTACTTAGTATTCAATGGCGTAACTTCCCAAATACACACAAATTTAATGCACTTTTGATTGATCCCATAATTACAAAATTTGTTTAAAGCTGTTATATTATCTTCTTATTTGACACAATATGGCACAATTTTGTTATAGGATTGAAAACCAAATAAGACAACTACAGTTGGTAGCATTTCAAAGAAATATTCCCTTAAAGATGAAATCAGTCCTGTTTTAAGTTTATTCCCTTGCTTTATGATTGAGGCTCTAGGGGTGTATTTTACTGAAAAATGTCTTTTTGATTTTTTGGAAATTCTTTAGATTAATATGCAGCTCTCATTGCAAGGCAAATCTAGACCTGCTTTTATGTTTCCTCTTTCCCCAGGCTGCAACCAGTGCCAATCTCTCCAGGAGAGACGGTCCACTCATTCCTGATTGGGGCTTAATATTCCAGGTCAGACAGCAAAGAATTTGTCAACTCATCATCATTTAGAGCACGTCATACTTTGTCTATTTACATTACAGAATTCATTTATTTGCTTAATATGTCCAATATCTTGGTCTTGACATTTTGTTACTGTCTAATTTTAATTCCTGTTCACACACACACACACACACACGTTACTCACACCCACTGTGTACCATACCATATTATCACAGTTCTCAACATAGCAAGAAAAGAACCCAGGGTTTTGATGTATTTCTGAGTATAGTTTCAGCGTTCATTTCATTTCATTCAAGGCTTTCCTTCATGTCTTTCCTTCTGTTTCAACTTAAAGGGCAGTGGACTTTCCTCTTCTGTTCTAATCACTGGTGTGTTTTCAATTCTCCCCTCTCTCCAATTCTCCTTTTATAGATGCAAACTTGTTTATCTCTGCATTTCAGATGTATTTCCCAAAGGCAGATTTGTACCCTTCTCCTCATCCTATGAAAACACAAGGAGATACAGAATAAAATGAAAATTTCCAAAAACTTCTTTTTTAATACATGTTAGACACCAAACAATTTTTAAACACCTAAGCAATAAAAGCTAGCTGCCTGTCAATCCCACAGCATGTGAAGGACACACATTTGTGTTGGCTTTTTTAGAAAGGAAACATCATCACTGTATTTCAGTAGATTGAATGTGGACTGTAATTCACTGGACTGAACAGGACGTGTTAATGACAGAAGATTAGGAACTTTGTTGGTAAGAAATGGGAATGTCTTTCCATAATATTAATTATAATCTAAGTCCAGCTAAACAGCCTTTTGCTCCTCTTAATACTTTAAAAGAAATCTGGACAATATAGATTCCATTGAATTATTGAGAGAGAATATTATGATACTAGATCAGGTGTCAGCATACTGAAGGACGCAGACCAGACCAGGCCTTCCTTCTGCTTTTGTCAGTACAGCTTTGTTGGAACACAGGGCATCCACTTGTTTACATATTGTCTGGCTGCTTTCATGCTATAACAGTAGAATTGAGCAGACTGAAATATTTACCATCTGGTCCATTACAAAAAGCTTGTCAACTTTTTGGTGATTTTTTAAGCCTTTCTTTCCTAAGAAAAGGATGAATTAGTCAGGCTTGTTCTTGGGCCTCAAGGATACACAAATTATAAGAGTTGTGGCTTCAAACTCATCACATCAGGGCAGATTGTGCACAAAATAATGGTCCCTGCCTAGAATTTACAAAGACATTCCATTTTACTTAACCAGTAGAATAAAGTGCTTCTCAAATGCAGTAGGCATATAATTTCTCATTCCTTTAGAAAGTAAAGGGGGCACTATTAATAATTATGCTGAAACAGTAAGTACAAACTAGAACTGTTCAGGCAAACCAAGATGTATATTCACCCTATAAGGGTACATCAGTGTACCAGGTTCAGTAAAATCATAATGCAAAAGATAAATATACATGGCTTTAAGTTCAGTTCTTCTACTAAAGCATATTCATATTTAGAACCCTTGTAACTGGAATTTTAGCATATATGTTAGGAAACAAATGGGTATTTCCAGTTCATATGGGGAGTTACCATAATATCTTTGGACCATCAGAAAATATTTATGCAGTAATCAATACAGCTTTTGAAAAGAAAATTGAGCTTGAAAATTCTTGCTATGATTGCCCACCTGGACAATGAGACAGTAACAGATATAAGTTATCCTGATTATTACTGACACTTTTAGTTGTGTCCCAAATGATTGGCAAGCTATAAAAGAATGGCTTTGACCTTTCTGTCATGCTCTTCAAGGACAATGTCCTCAGATTCCCCTGATCCATATTAGCATGGTGTGGGGAGAAGGGAAATGGAGAGAACCAAGAGTACAAAGATCCTAAGAGTCATTGTTCAATTTCAAGATCTTAAACATTTATCCTCTATCTACATGTAAACAACTCTAAGGCAAAAATATTCACCATCCATGACAATTATTCTGCTTTGTTAATATTTTGCAGGAAGATCTTTAATTGAAGATTCATTCTACCCTCAGAAAAGTAACAGAAGATATTGGAAACTGCCATATATATTGGAATCTTTAAAGGTATCCTCTCATATTTCCATTCAATGTATGTATGGATAAAGAAACTTAGTATGTGCCTCTTACATTTGAAGATTCTAATATTATTCATAACATTTGCATGTTGCTTTATCTTTTACAAAATACTTTCAAATATATTCCCCTACCAGATTTTCACAATATACCAATAAGTCAACAATACAGGATTATTATTATTATCTCTGTTTCTTGTGAATAAAACTAAGGCTCAGAGAGATTAAAGGACTTGTGCAAAGTCACATAGCCAATAATACTACTACTGGTGTCGGTCTAGACGTTTGAACTCCAAATCCTAGGCCACTTAACTCAACCATATTGCCTTCTAAATTGCTATGAATTAGTAATGTTATTAATAACTGTGAAAACATAAATGAAAATGAAAATGACCTTGACCTGTTGGAGAAGAGGCCAAAAGAAGCATGAAGCTTATTGCAGGCTAGTTACAAATACTAAAGGAAAACTATAGGTATTACAGTTAAATGAGAACCATCATTGTGGTTTTAGTATAATCAAAGTCAATAGGGATGAAAAGAAGCTTAATATATAAGTGGTTAATAAATGTACAGTAGGTTTGGTGCTGTGGCTCATGTCTGTAATCCCAGCACTTTGATAGGCCAAGATGGGCAGATTGCTTGAGCCCAGGAGTTTGAGACCAGCCTGGGCAACATGGTGAAACTTCATCTCAAAAAAAATAAAAAATAAAAAATAAAATAGCTGGCTGTGCTGGTGTACGCCTGTGGTCCCAACTATTTGGGAGGCTGAGGTAGGAGTAGCTGGGACCCAGCCTTGGAGCCTGGGAGGTCAAAGCTGCAGTGAGCTGAGATCATGCAACTGTACTCCAGCCTGGGCAATAGAGTGAGACCCTGTCTTGAAAAAAAAAAAAAGGAAGGAAGGAAGGAAAAGAAAGAAGAAGAGAAAGAAGGAAAGGAAGAAAGGAAGAAAGGAAGAAAGAAAGAAAGAGAGAGAAGGAAAGAGAGGAAGGCAGGCAGGCAGGCAAGAAGGAAGGAAGGAAGGGAGGAAGGAAGGAAGGAAGAGAAAGAAAAGAAAGAAAGAAAGAAAGAGGAACAAAGGAAGGAAGGAAAGAAGGAAGGAAAGAAAAAAAGAATTTATTAGTTAGAATTTAAGTACATTTTGTCTGATATTATCTCCTGGGTTTGGCAGCATTTAACAGAAAACATCCACATAAGAATGGGTTAAACCAGATTGAAATTTATTTATCCAACAACGGAAGTCTATATGTAGGCAGCTAAGGCCTGCATGGAAACTTAAAGGGTCACCCAAATCCCCTTCAACTTTCTATTCTGCCATCCCTAATACGTGTTCCACATCCCAGGAGTTCAAGGTGGTAGACCTAGCTACAGCTATAACATCTATGATACAAGCGACAAGAAAAAGGAAGAAAGACGGAAAAGCAGCTTCTCTTAAGGAGACCTCTTAGAAGGTAATACATGATCCTTTGGCTTATATTTGCTGGCAGAACTTTTTCACATGGCTGAATATAGCTACAGGGGAGGCTGGAAGATGTCTTTAGCTGGGTCAACTCAAATTAGAGTCTTGTTACTAGAAGGAAGGGACTCTAAAGGCTAGAAGGAAGGGACTGCTATTTGTAGATTGGAATAGATAAATAGCAGTCTCTGCCACAATCACCTTATCTAAAAACAAACAACAAAAAACTAAAGCTTAAAATCTGTGTTAGAGAAAAGGGACAAAATTTTGTTATTGTTTTTCTACTGTGTCAGCCTCTTGGCATACATTATGCAATAATCCTTGAGGTAATTTTCATTAGTCCATATGACAAAGAAAAAAATGTAAGTCACAGACAAGTTAAACCATTTGTTTCTGTTTCTATAACTAGTAAATGTGGTGTAGAAGCCCATTTTCTTTTCAGTATGCATCCTTATCTCCTTGGTTATTTTTTTTTTAATTATACTTTTAAGTTCCAGGATACATGTGCAGAACATGCAGTTTTGTTACATAGATATACACGTGCCATGGTGGTTTGCTGCACCCATCAACCCATCATCTACATTAGGTATTTCTCCTAATGCTATCCCTCCCCTGGCCCACTACTCCCCAACAGGCCCTGGTGTGTGATGTTCCCCTCCCTGTGTCCATGTGTTCTCATTGTTCAACTCCCACTTATGAGTGAGAACACACAGTGTTTGGTTTTCTGTTCCTGTGTTAGTTTGCTAAGAATCATGGTTTCCAGCTTCATCCATGTCCTGCAAAGGACATGAACTCATCCTTTTTTATGACTGCATAGTATTCCATGGTGTATATGTGCTACATTTTCTTTATCCAGTCTATCACTGATGGGCATGTGGGTTGGTTCCAAGTCTTTGCTATTGTGAATAGAGCTGCAATAAACACACGTGTGCATATGTCTTTAGAGTAGAATGATTTATAATCCTTTGGGTATATACCTAATAATGGGATTGCTGGGTCAAATGGTATTTCTGGTTCTAGATCCTTGAGGAATTGCCACAGGGTTTTCCACAATGGTTGAACTAATTTACACTCCCACCAACAGGGTAAAGGCATTCCTATTTCTTCACATCCTCACCAGCATCTGTTGTTTCCTGACTTTTTAATGATCGCCATTCTAACTGGCGTGAGATGGTATCTCATTGTGGTTTTCATTTGCATTTCTCTAATGACAAGTGAGGATGAGCTTTTTTTCATATGTGTATTGGTCGCATAAATGTCTTCTTTTGAGAAATGTCTGTTCATATCATTTGCCCACTTTTTGATGGGGTTGTTTTTTTCTTATAAATTTGTTTAAGTTGCTTGTAGATTCTGGATATTAGCCCTTTGTCAGATGGATAGATTGCAAAAATTTATTTTTAATGGAAAATTAGTCAAATAGAAAAAGAAATTGAGGGAAACTTAATTGCTTGGTCAAGAAAATAGGATTTAGAAAGGGTATGCATGCATTCCTTTATTCATTCATTTAGGTAACATTAATGGCTCCTACATGTCTCCTTTTCTGTCTTCAAGTAGAGAGTTGTTTGCGGTTTTGTTTGTTTGTTTGTTTTTTGTTTTGTTTTTGTTTTTTTGAGATGGAGTTTCGCTCTTGTTGCCCAGGCTGGAGTACAATGGCGCGATTTCAGCTCACCGCAACCTCCACCTCCCAAGTTTAAGCCGTTCTCCTGACTCAGCCTCCTGAGTAACTGGGATTACAGGCATGCACCACCACGCCCAGCTAATTTTGTATTTTATTAGAGGCTGGGTTTCTCCATGTTGGTCAGGCTGATCTCAAACTCCTGACCTCAGGTGATCCGCCCAACTCGGCTTCCCAATGTGCTGGGATTACAGCATGACCCACAGTGCCCGAAGAGTTGTTTGCTTTTTAACTGAAGCCAAAACATTAATAAATACGAATCAGAGTGTTTGAGTCAGAGGGGTTTGCAGATCATCTGGTCAGACCACCTCCTTAAAATGAAAATGAGGTCTGGTATGATAAAGTCATTGTATTTTATTTCTCAAAGGAACAAAGGACAGGAAATAGATCTCTCTTTAGAATAAAAGAATTGTGTCCCAGGATCCTGTGATATAAAATGTATCACTGAGGGAGGTCATGAAATCTCAAATCCTGGATGTTTTTAAGAAATTGGAAAAATATTGGTTCTAGAGAATTTCCCATTTTCTTGGATCAGATAACTGCTTCAGACCAATTCCAGTTCTGTGATGCCAGGAACGCAGGGATTTTATTGGGATAAATGGTGCTGTTCTGCATCTGCAATGGGACTAAACTTCACTTGGTTTTAAACCAGGGCTTAGCATCTTCAAGCACATGATTAGAAATATATTTTCAAATAGAAAAAGATTAAAGTGGGAATTATTTCTTGTTTATAAAAATAGATTTCTGGAAGTAAGAAAACTACATTATATGTTTAGAATTTCATTCATGAGGGAGCTTTTCTGCCTTCTCCCTTTCTCTGTTTGGTTCTGTTTTCAAGCATTTAATTACAAAAGTTTTATTTCACTATAGTTATCACAGATGTTTGATTTAGACAGAAGTTGACGATCCTGTGTGTAATTCCATGGCCCTGGGCATCCCATTACTATAGAAATCATCTCTGGAGTTGGCAATTTACCAAACTGACTTTCTAGCAAGAAAGGCAGAGCAGAGGTGGTAATAGCAAACTGTCGCAGTGGTAGAAGCAGCAGCTGCTCTGAAAGCAGCAGAAATGGTATGCTGAAAGAGTGAAATTCAATCTATGTATTTATACTAATGGGACATAAGTAGGCCCATGCCAAACATAGAGTCAAACTTTTTCCATTATTCAAAATAGGGTGTGATACACAGATGCCATGACTGGTATCTAATTAATATGTTTTTAAGGAATCCAATTCTATCCCAGTGTTCCTATTTATTCAATTCAATTGTTTTTAATTGTTCTGGCATTGTCCACTTCACTGAATAAAAGTGGAAGAAAGGAAGGAAGGAAGGAAAGAAGGAAGGAAGGAAGAGAGGGAGGGAGGGAGGGAAGGAGGGAGAGAGGGAGGGAAGGTGGGTCAGGGATCAGAAAATGTTATAATGTGACCCCAAAACATAGTGCTTGGATGTGAAGCAGCTTCAAGGTCTCTCTGACTCCCCCCGCACCCCTCCTGTCGCTTAATCCTCTGTTTCTCCCAAAGCACAGGATGAAGTTGTTCTCTGAAGTTTCTTTATCAACCTAGAAGCTAGAGTTGCCAAAGAGAAACACAATTGCCTTTAATCCCCTCCCTGAAGTGTCATTAACCAGAGAAGATTAAAATTCATATCACAGAGGAAGAGATTGAAAATTAAACATTACACTTGGATCCCAGACAATCTTTGTCCTGAACCATCGTCTGCTATTGGTCCCATCTAATTTCCAAAGAAAATTATTTTCTAGCCATTGTCTGAGCATTGGGCCCATTCAATTCCCCCTAAAAAAATGTATTATCCCTCAGATTGCCACATTTCCCCCATCTGCCCTTCCCCTGTGAAGACGAGTGTGTAAGCATCTGTACCTGACTGGGTTATTGGGTCATACTTCTGTTATTTCCCTGGGCCATGCAGGTTAAAATAAATTTGTATGTATACAATTTTCTTCTATTAATCTGCCTTTTTCAGTTTTCAGTGAGACTTCAGGGGTGGGGTAAGTTTTCCCTTGGCCCCCACAGAAGGAAGAAACAAAAGAAGAAAGTAAGGAAGGAAAGAACAAATGAAGGAGAAAAGAAAAATGAAGGACAGAAGAACTACCAAAACGTGTGACCTGATTTTTGATTTGATGCATTTTTACTGAAGTGAATACTTTTGTTTTTCTTCCTTAAAACTGTTAATTAAAAACCTTCCTCCACAGCTAGAATCACACAGGAAATAAAAGTTGGTGTGCATATAAACAGAGGACTGGTCCTTGAATTTTGTAGACATAAGTGGTCCCCTCAAGCTTTCCTCATTTGTTCAGGGAACTTGAAGGGACAAGTGAGATGAACTTCTTCTCACTATGCTCTCCGTTTGATTTTCTATGCTTTCAGTTTGATTTTCCTGTTTCCCATCTTCCTGCCTTCAGGGCAAGTATAGAAAGATGGTTGGGACCATGACAATGCCAAATAGCAAGAGTCTGAGTTTAATAAAATTTGAAAATTTGGATTTATGACAGGTGACATCAGCTTATAAAATCTGTGTTTCTTATTTTCAAATTACATTCATCGAGAAAGATATTGGCATCACACGACATTGAAAAAAGTATATTTGATTCATTTAAAATAAGAAAAAAATGCAATCCAGTCATTTTTGTAAATATTCCTCTTACATTTGGTAAAACGCTTTGAGCCCGTGTCCTGAGATGAAAAAACTGGAAGCCATTTACTTTTTCATCTTAGATGAGTAATAAAATATGGCAGTTAAGTAAGATGCCGATATTTATTTTAATTCTGGTCTAATATTGTTGAGTACAAGACAAAGATGGTAAAAATTGACAGAAGGATTATGTATCTTACCACCCTCTCCCAGCTATTTCCAAGTAAAGTTTGGTGTTCCCGAAGCCCTTATCATTTTTCCTCACTTCCTAAGAAAAGGCAGAATCCCTCTTTCAGTAGGTCAACATTCTGAGGTTTCACAAGACCTCTGCTTTTAACATGTTTGTTTTTATATTTTGGGGAAAATGCTACACAAAATAAAATACTGAACCATTCCCAAATCTCCTTACTTTTCTGTTTCTTCTCTTGCATTTTATCCCAGTGTGGATTAAGTAAGCAAAAACATTAGGGAGATGGTGTTACCCAACTGAAAGGAAAGCTAATGGGGACTGTGTTCTCATATTACCAGAGGTTAGCAGAGAGCTACTTTAATATGACAGCTAATATAACTCATTGATGTGATTACTCAAAAAGAAGAATGCCATTGGTGTCTAGTTACATCCCAGAGGTTACAATTAGATAGGCCAGATGGATGGGGTCCAGTGAGACAGGCCGACAACCCTGCAGACAGGTCAGCAGGGACACGACTGGGGCAAGGTGGACTTCATGAATCAGGCAAAAGAAAAGGTGCCCTAATTAATTATAGGCTTTTAAAAATCCTGATGTTCTTAAATAAAACCCAGAGAAAAAGGACTAACTTTGGGGTCTATTTGCCAACTCCAAGCCAAGCATTTTGAATAAGCAGTTTTCTATAATGGATGATGACTATTGACTATTAAAGTCATCTTAGGTTGACTTTAAAAAGAATACACTTGAAAGCCAAAGCCTCCTAAGAAAAGTAGGTTACTATTCTTTGAGCAAGTATTGTGGTTATAAAATTACCTCTTCCATCAGCAAGCATAATGTGGTCAGAGATACAGAGAATGGTAGGGCCGAAAGGGACCTTAAGCTTCAACTTGTCTGAACCCTTTATTATACATATTAGACAATCCCATCAGATGGGGTCCCCTCAGGAAATAAAAGGTGCATTTGAAAAGTTTAATTAAATAGAGTCTTTTGAAGGGACTATTTACTGAGATTTGGGCAGAGTTAGGGATGTTGAAGCTCTCTGGGACCAGCCATAGTGGAAAGTTCTTAGCACGCCTCAGCTAAGGTGCAAAACAGGGAGCTAGAACCCGGCAAGAGCTGAAGCTGTGGGCAGGAGTCACCTAACAGAAGTGGAGGCCATAAAGGAATACAGCCACTGCCACACCACAGCCCCGCAGAGAAGGACTGTGTTGTGTCTGTGTGCCCGTGCGTGCATGCGTGTGTGTGTGTGAGAGAGAGAGAGAGTGTGTGTGTGTGCATGCAAAGGTAAGGGGGTGGTATCTCCCCAGCTTCTTTCCTCAAACCCTCTGATCTCCTGTTGGATGACTCCCTTCCACCAAACCCAAGGAGAAGCCAAAGAATAAGGAGGGCACCACAGAGATCCGTTCCTGTGTTCAGAGCAGGGCAGAGCAGGGAGGAGAATAAAGCTGGTGAAAGATCAACAGAGAATCACCAGCACAGACGCTGCAGCCAAACAGGAGAAATGATTCCCAAAGGCTAGTTAGTATAGGGCTAGGACTGGGATCTGGTCTTTGGATTCTCACACTGGAAGCTTTTTGCATTTTAATGACCAGGCTTTCCAAAACTAAAAATTAGTTGCAAAAAATATCAGATACTCTTCTCTGGGATGCTCTTCCTGAATGTAGCAAATCTGGGAAAAGCCTGGCTTCTCTAATGGCAGATGCTTGAAGCTCATGGTTGAGAGGACTATGGGATATGAGCTCCTCAGACCCCAGAGCCTCTACAGCAGCTGGCGCAGCAGAGCCAAGCACATGGTGGCAGTCAGTAGCATGTGGGTGTGAGTTTTAAGCTGTGGATGAATGAAACACCTTTTACAAACCACCCACACGTATTGCAGTCTCCAAATAAGCACTGTGCCCTTCTGTGTGGTTGTATGGGAGACCAACATTGCTACACTGATTCTGCTATTTCTCAAGTCACTTTTGAACTTCTTGGAAATGATCTTTGGAGCCAATCTATGTGTCACAGAAGAAACTCAGTGTCTCAAGAGGTTACTCATCAGTTGTATTGTTTCTTATTTTTGCTAGATTTTCCAGCCAACTTTAATATTATTTATCAAACTTGATACAAAATGTGATAGAGTCCAAATATCAAACCCACTCTCCGAATACAAAGATTTATCACACTTGAAATGGATCAAAAGCCTAACAGCAAGCTCAGAAGTAGTATATTAGTTGCAGTTCTCCAGAAAACAGAACCAATAGGAGATATAAAATGAGGAAATGGCTTATGTGATTACAGAGGCTGAGTACCACAATCTGCTGTCTGCAAGCTAGAGATTCAGGAAAGTTGGTGATGTAATTTAGTCCAAGTTCGAAGGTCTGAGACCTGGAGAGCTGATGGTTTAAATCCCATCCAAAGGCAAGAGAAGATGAAAGAAGATGTTCCAGCACAAGTGGCGAGATGAAAGGGGCAAATTCTTCCTTCCTCCATCTTTTAATTCTGTTTAGGCCCTCCACAGATTACATAATGCTCCCCTCCACCCGCCCCCACAACACACACACACTCTGGGGAGGCCAATCTGTTTTACAGAGTTCACTGATTCAAATGCTAATCTTATCCATAAACACCTTCATAAACACTCTCAGAAATAATGTTTAATCTAAACACCCCATGACCTAGTCAAGTTGACACATAAAATTAACCATCACAAGCAGTGTACCAAGTGGAAGCTCAAAAGTTGTTGAACAATGGCAGCCTTTTGAGAATAATTAAATAATTTTCTCTTAAAGTGTCAGAGTTGGGATGGAAAAGGTTAATTTGATTATGGTCAGCCTCATACTGTGTTTGAAAATACGTCACTTAATATTAGGTAATACATGAAATGGCAGCATTTATCTGAGAAGAGAATTATAGCTATGTAAAATATTATATATGCACATTGAGAAGTAGAATTATTAGTGGTGTTATGGGATTTTCTTTTCTCATTTGGAAATGTCTGTTATTGTTACCATGGTTTGTGCATTACAGATGCTCCTCAACTTAAGATAGGGCTACTTCATTTGAAGTTGGAAATATCCTGTCAAAAATGCACTTTTGACTTAGGATATTTTCAACATATGATGGGTTTCATCCAGACATTGTCTCATCATAAGTCAAGGAGCATACAGAATGCTATGGGAAAAAATCATAAGTTGAATTATCGTAAGTTGGAAAACATCTGTATTTACAATTATAAAACCATAAAATATAGACACATTGTTTTATGGAAATATTTTATAAATGCAATGAAGGGAGATGAAACACAGGATGAAACGTGACCACATGGACATAGCACATGTGTATAAGCTGCACATGTAATGCTTGTACTTTGCTCAAATATAGACATATCCTATTCTCATTGATTTGAGATGAATAAATGTGGCATATATTTTGCTTTTAATACATCCCCCCACCCCATACAAACCTCCTTATGAAACAATGGAGAAAAAGATGCTTGAGATCTTTGTTTTTGTTTTTGTTTTTTTGAGATGGATCTCACTCTGTTGCCCAGGCTAGAGTACAGCAACGCGATCGCGGCTCACTGCAACCTCCGCCTCCCATGTTCAAGTGATTCTTCTGCCTCAACCTCCCGAGTAGCTGGAATTACAGGTGTGCACCACCATGCCCAGTTAATTTTTGTATTTTTAGTAGAGACAGGGTTTCACCATGTTGGCTAGGCTGCTCTCAAACTCCTGACCTCAGGCGATCCACCTGCCTTTGCCTCCCAAAGTGCTGGGATTACAGGTGTGAGCCACTGTGCCTGGCTGAGATCTTTGGAAAGGTTTCTTGCACAATGAGAACAGATTACAGACAAAATGATTTGGAAGAGAGAATAAATGGAAAAGTTCGAATGGACATTGATTAGTTAAACTTTGACATGGGACTTAACATGTAGTCACAGTCCCTGGAAACCCAATAAATTTGATAGTATTTATGAGTTAGTATGCTTTCTTTATTACTACATGTTGATTTTTGTCAACATCAGGACTATCTGCTTCCTAGAATAATTACTATTACCGTATGCATAAAGTTTAGAATTTTAGAAAATTGGGGATGGGGTATAGGGAACACAAAAGGAAAGCAGGGAAAGGATTTTAATGTTACTTAAGAGATACTTCTTGATTTCTTAAATGTAACCACATTTACTTGTTTGGGGAGGGAGGAGGTGATAGATCCATACTGCAGTTTTATCACCTGTCTCCAGCAAGTTTTGCACTTCATTAAATTGCTTAGGGTTGTACTAGCAATCCCTCTAACACATAACTCAGAGATGTGGATATCAGTTTTATTGTTTTCTCATTTCCAAAGAAAAAAAAAAGAGCTCAGAAAGTTTAATGTGCTTGCGTTCCTCCTATAAGCAGATGCTGCTGGAGTTTTTTGTTTTTCATTTTTGGATTTTTTTTTTTTTTTTTTTTGAGACGGAGTCTCGCTCTGTGGCCTGGGCTAGAGTGCAGTGGCGGGATCTCAGCTCACTGCAAGCTCCGCCTCCCGGGTTTACGTCATTCTCTTGCCTTAGCCTCCCGGATATTTTTAAGACTCTTATTGGTTTATTTTAAAAACCATGTGTAGCCTGACCTCCTAACTCAAACATTTGGACAGTCTACAAAATTGAAACATCCAATTTCCCCATATCAGCCAGATTAAGGCAAATCAAATACCTGTTTACAGTGCAAATGTAGAAATACCAGTTAAAGCCAGTTATTCAATGTGACCCTCTGCTGAGACATCCTGTAACCTGTCCTATGTCAGTCCTTCAGTCTTCCCCACTTACATAGAGCTGCTGGGACTTGAGCCTTGGAACAGGTAGTGCAGTGAGAAGAGATTTGCTACAATAACATTAAGTGTAGCTCATGCCTACATGAGGTCAAGTAGAAAAAGATGAATGTGTTTAATAATTAAATTTCAGGTGATAAATCCTTGGCAGATATTGGCATTGACTTTTGAAAAGCAAATGTAAATGCTCATCTCTGGTTGAACAGATAAAGTAGACCATGGCCATGGCATGGAGGAAGAGGAGCATGCATGGCTCCATGCTGGCCACACCTGGGTCTAATCCTGAAACCACTGCTCACTCAGTACTCTTGAGCACAGAATTCCTCTGAGTCTGATTTTCTTCCATAAATATGGGAATAATAATAACACCATAATAATACAGAAACATTATGAGGCTCAAACAAGATAGTTCATGTGAACTTCCTAGTGCATAACCATTTTTGAATAAATAATAAACAATGTTTCTGTTCCTTTAGGTTTCAGGACTAAGTTATTACACACACAGGGAAAATTGGCCCAAATAGTTTTCCAACTGGGCTTCTCAGCTACTACCTGGATAACTATTGCTACAACCTGCTTAGAACTCATTTTGCTGTTTTCTGTATTTCAGGCCAAGCTGGGTACAGGGAAACTCAATTGTCTTTTAGAATAGTGTTAAAAGTTATCAGCAGCTTCCAAAATGTGGGTGCAGGTAAAATCAAAATGATGAATCCCCTGAGAGCACCTGGGTGGAGGTGTGGGTGTGTATGTCCAGGGTAGGATCCAGTTCTGGGGTAAAACCATTCAGTGCTTGCCCCCTAGGGAAGTTGTGCCATGGCACTAGCTGGAGCAAAATCCAGGGAACTGGAGCAGGCCTGGAGATGGTCATTCAGGAATCATCTAGGTTAGGATGAAGCCATGAGAGAGGGTTCATTACTTTCTTGGAGGATGAAATTGTCCTGGGAAAAGAGCAGAGAACTAAATCCACCCCTGGGACTTTTCACACTTAAGTAGCTCAATTTACCCTCTTACATTTTGAGTTGCCTAGTATGTCACACATTTCCCAGGCATTAAAACCTGGGTATTCCAGTATGGGAAGTGTATTACCAACATATATGTGAATAAAAGCTCTCATCACTCTTTCATGTAACTCATTTTTGTATTCAAAGAGGAATTTGATGAGTTATTGAACAAAGCCTCAGGAATGGTTTTCAAAGGACTAGGACTTGGATCCCTTCACTGCTACCTACTAGCCATGGACTGTCAGGCATCAGTTGACATCCTGAGCCTCAGTTTTCTTATCTAGTTTCTTATCTAACAGTATGAGGTCATGAGGATTACATAAATTATCATAATCTGAAGTACATTGAGTTTAATAGGCACTCAGTAAATGTATAATAACATTGATAAGCCAGTTCTCATGCCCTGCCCATTGATGGAAAATGCTGATGACAATAACAATATCCTGTACTTGAACCGTCAGCTTGGGTGCTTTGTGTGAGAGAGCAAACCAAAACAACAGACAAAGTAACTAACAACTAACTGCCTAAAACCTGGCTTTTCCTTTTCTTGGAAAAGGGAGAAAGTCCCTGTCCTTCCCCCTTCTCCCAGAGCCTGTATTTGTGCCCACGCACCCAGTATCCTCATCACTGGTGGCTTCTTCTTTTGCATAACTCTACATCCCAATCTCCTTCATGTGGGTGGGATATTTATTTCATTATGTCCTTTTCTCAAAAGTTCAGCAACAGTCTGAGTACATATCCATGACCTCTTCTGATTTATCAATAAATAAATGCATATTAAGGGCCCTTGACTTTGCATATTAAGGGCCAACTCTGTCTTCACTAAGAGCAAAATTTGCCCTTAATATACATTTATTTATGAGACAGGGTTACAGTCAAGGAGTCAACAGATGCTGAATAGCATCTGAACACACATACAAAGTAAGATGATGCTGAGGAGGGAGGAGGTGCTCTCTATGGCAGAGTGGTCAGGAGGCTTCTGTTCCACGGGATAACCTTATGAAGAGCCTCTCCTGCCAGGTCAGCTTTAAAGAAAAGCAAAGTCTCAGTTCATGGGATTGCCTTAAAAACAAGTTCATTCTGCATCCTGGGTCTCTAGCTTCTGGATGGTCCCAAGAAGATAGAACCAAACCTCCAGAATAGTCTTTCTTGTTCTACAAATCAGAGACAACAGCTTGGTTCCTTATTTTCCTATCTTTTATGGAGAAATGCTTGTGTCTTCCACACGTTTTGCATATAGCAAAATTTACCCACTTACTTTATTTCCGTCTTATCCCTACACTAGATTTTACTGCTGTCACTTTGTTATTAAATCACTGTGGAGTTTGCTACATTAGAGCTAAGGAGGAACTGGATTACAATGTAGAGGACAGCCTTGCAATTTCCAACAGGAGCTACCTGAATGAACACATTGTTTCATTCTGTTTCTCTGGAAAGATCACACATTATAACCACTATTCACAGTGTACTGTGTAAAATGATCTTTATTTGTTTTCTACAATAGATACTGTGTCATTTAATTAATTTAGACTAAAGAAAAGCAATCAACATTCAGTAACAACATCCCCTTAGGGGATATAAATTAAAAATTTTCCATACCCTACATAGCAGTTAGAGCAAAGGAGGTGATGATATTTATTTATGAACATCAGTGCTCATAGTTGTAAGCAACAGAACTCTGACTGATTTCAGCCGAGAAGCATCATGTATGAAAAGAATATTGGATATTTCACAGATTACAATAAGGGCTGGAGAAAGATACTTCAGGCTAAGCAATCACAATCATGCCAAGAGCAGGCCTGATGAGAAAAACCCTCACTACATTCATCAAGCATGAGATGATGCCACTTAAGACACAGCCACTGCAGCATCTGGAACTTGGTCACCTGCAACTATCAAGTACTATCAGCACCTGAGAAAGTGCCTACATAGTGTCTGCTTCTTTGGCTTCTGATTCTGTCTGCTGTAGTTGAGTTTGATTCTTGGAGGCCGGGTCATGAGCTCATGCCCTCTCCACCAGAGAGTTGAGAAAGCAAAAACATGGAAGTTTCCACTTTTGTAGTTGGGGTGGGGTCTACCTGTTTCTGAAACTCAAAGGTATGGACATCCCCAAGTGCATGAAGCACTGCACAGAATTTTTGTAAAAAGACAAATGCCCCCTCAAATCCACATTGCTAGGAACAGGACCTCCAATACCCTCAACCTCCCAATCACACCTACAGAAGCATGTCAGGCCCTTCCCTTGTGCTAAACAGGTAACCCAGCATCCTGGCCTTCCTTGGAGAAAAGAATGAATTACCATTGGTAAGAATGAATGCAAGAAGACATATTTTCCCCCCAATACTGTACTTTCCCCCAATACTGCAGCAAACTTAGTTGCATAAAATCTGGTGCTCTCATGTTAGAATTCTTTTATGAGTTGGCCTTGATTAGATTTTAAATTGGGTGAAATGTCCTATTTTGTGCCTTTGTCTTTACTTACTCCGAACAGCATGTTCTTTTTGATGGGCCCAGGAGACTAAAGACTTGGATTTGCAACCATGATTTGAAAGAAAACGAAGAAAATGTGATTCCTTTTGGAATATTCATTTGACCATGAGAACCCCAATAACAACTGTTTTGGAACAACAAAACAGTGGTATAAAAAATCAGTACAGGGTAAAGAAAAATACTGGTAGTGGATAAAAGAACCAGATACGTTACCAGGCATTTATAGAGCTCAAGTCCAAGATTCCAAGACAGGAGATAATCAAATAAATAGTTGCCTTTTCTGTAATTGCATTTTAAAATCTCATTCCATCCACACAAATCTCCCCCCTACTGTCTGATGGATGCTTGGGTTGATATGGCTTTTTTATTAAGACAGATTTATTGGTCAAAGTTTAATTTTAATTCCCAGGTTTATTTAAAAGAAGGCAGTTTCACAACCCAGTTGTTCTGGATGTTTATGGAAGATGAGGCAAAGAAGCTGAGATAGCCAGGAGAAAAAAAAAAACAAACTCTGCAGTTTAGCATTCTTGTCCCTGTAGGATCCTTTCTTATATTATGGAAATTTCTGCAGACCTTAGGCCATGAGTATTGAACAGATCTCACCTTCCACAGCTTCTCATTGACCTACAGCACAATATAGGGTTTTTTGAACATAAAAGAATCATTGACAACCTCTCTATTACTCTAAGAAATTGTTTACCCATGTGATAAAGAAGCCTCTCAAACTTCCTTAATTAAAAGTATGTTATATCGATGACGCACCTTCCTGGTGGAGAAACTGAAATCCATCCAGCCTCATTCTCCCCTACCAATTAGATCACTTTCTCTGTTTGCATCTTCTATCCTATTAGCTCTGGGGTATCATAAGGATGATTTACTTCTGCACTCCATGCTGCTGAGTCAAAGAACAGATTGCCCAGGGTCTTGAACATCTCTGGGTAATTGAAGCTTTTGCCTTTGGGGTTATTACTTTGTAATCACACTATACGAGGAGTTTGGGTGAGGAGAGCACTGAAAGTATGTCTGCCTAATTTGTCTGTCCTGCTCATTTCAGCCTACTAAACTGGGTGGTGACTAATTTTAGAAAAAAAAAAAAGCAGACCTCAGTTACCCCTCCTTTTATGATGCTGTCTGAATAGATGTGCCCACATGATTTCAATGTTCTTGCATCTGATAACATTAATGTATTTAAGATGGAGAGAAGCAAGAAAAGAGGTCAAAGGAACAAGAAAAGAAGAAGACATCCTGCTGAGTCTGTCCTTACAGTAGTAATGATCATTTTGCAAAGATGTGTGGGTTTTTCAGAAGAGTCAGCCAGCGCAGAGCTTTGATACCACTCAAAATTTACATGGTTGCTTTAATTTGAAAACAATTAAGAAACAAAAGAGAGAAAGAAGGCAAGCAAGGAAGTAGCAGTTCTGTGGATAACACTACGTTTCTAACTACTAGTGGCATCCCTGTTATTTCTCTTTTTTAAAAAGGCATTCAAAATTCAGTAAACTACAATTTAATGTATTACAACTTTTAAAGGGAAATTTCTTTACACGTGGCAACATATAAGGAAAAAATGTTGATTGAATTATTGTATATGTTAACTAATAAAGTTAGTTAACAAAGGTACATTTTAATCATATATAACAATGCATCTTTTTCTTATCTTTATAAAAGCCTTATAACTGAATGTCTCTTTTGTATAAGACCAAATTGAAAAATGAAAAGCAAACTGTTAAATTAGCCATCCAATCAACACCAAACTTCTGAGTGTTTTCTCCAATCATGTAGATTTTATTCACTCCCTCAACATTTAATGAAATGACTTCTGTACTAGAAATTATGCTGCATAGGGGTGGGGGATTCACAATGAGGAATGTATAATCCCTGAACCTCAAGAGCTCAGTCTAGAGAGTTTGTGTATATTACTTTCCTAGTGCTGCTGTAAGGAAACAACATAAACTATGTGGCTCAAAAAATAGAAATGTATTCACACACAGTTCTGGAGAGTAGAAGTCTTAAATCAAGGTGTGGATAGGCCTGGCTTATTCTCAGTGATTCAGACAGAAATCTGTTCTCCTAGATTCTGGTGATTGCTGGCAGTCCTTGCATACCTTGGCTTGTAGTAGCAAAACTCCAATCTCTGCCTCTGTCATTACATGGTCTCCTTCACTGCATGTGTTTGTGTCCAAATTTTCCTCTTCTTATGAGGATACGGATCATCATATTTAAGAATCACCCTAATCTAGTATGACTTTTTCTCAAATTCATTATATCTGCAAATACCCTATTTCTGAATAAGGTCACATTTTGAGTTACTGAAGTTAGGAATTCAACATATCTTTCTAGGAGCAGACACAATTCCACCCATAACACTATCCAACAAGATCCTACACAGAGGTTAGGAGATCTTGACTGAAAGAGCCTGAAGGTGTACCACCAGTGTCCAGGGACTGCAGAAAGCATTGTAAGTGACCTGTCACAAACAGTGCAGGGAAATGGAAGATGGAGGATGGCTTCAACCATCTGTCCTAGCAGAATGAACCAATACCATTATAGAAGCCAGTCAAGTAACCCCTTTCCTGCTAGGCCACCAAACCCAGCAGAGTGGGGAAATAGATAAGTGGACCACAGGCTTACAAGATCCATCTACATGAAGAGAGAAGACATAACCTGAAGTAAAGTTCAGAGTCTTCATTATTAGTTAGGACTAGACATATTTATTATTGGCCTGAAGCTTTTTGATGACTAAAGTGACCAGAAGATGTGTTAGTCAAAAGTAACCAGAAAAGGCATGGACCTGCTTGATTTTCATCTAAGGAGGTAGCAGGGGAAAGAACTATCCTACAGACTGGGTAGGCAAGGTAGTCATGAGGAAAGAATAAAGTTGCCTTCAGTTGTACCCAACAGAACCCAGCTTGTTCCTCACATGGCTTAAAACAAAAATGGGTGTTTGGGTAAAGAGGCTGTGATGTAGCCTGTGTTAAAAGAATCAGCCATTAGTCTGAGACAACTCCAGTGCCTTGGGTTCCCTATATAAGCAAACCAAAACCCATCTCAATAGAAGCAGTAAAATGAATTTAAGCTTAACCAATCAGAAACCTCCAACTAGAGACTTTACCAATCAGAAACTGACAGCTAACCTCTAACTAAGGACTTTCCACCAGATCATACCCAAATAAGGCAAATGCCTAGTTATAGCCAATCAAGTACTACAGTCTCTCCTTATTTGTAGGAGATTGGTTTTAGGACCCTCATGGATATCAAAATCCAAGGATGCTCAAGTATCTTGCATAATTTATTTGCACCTGACCTATGCATATCCTCCTGTATACTCTGATTATCAGTAGATTACTTATAATAACTAATACAATGTCTAGGCATCACTTCATTTGAGTGAATTCAGCGTAATACTCTGTGCATAACAAATTCAAGCTTTGCTTTTTGGAACTTTGTTCAATTTTTTTTTTCTGGATATCTGTGGTTGGTTGAATCTGCAATGCAAAGCCCATGAATACAAATGGCTGACTGTAATTACTTTGCTACAGTGTATAGGCTGCAAAAGCCCACTGCTTATGCTGTTAAAGCACAACTCCCTGAACCTCTTCTGGTTTTGAGTGTTACTTGATTCCTTTAATGCTCAAATAATTCTGTTAAATTTATTTTGTCTATATAGTTTTTCTTTCAATTCCTGAGACAGAGAGGCATTTACATGCATCCATCCCCTCAAGACTCTCCAAATTCTGTAGCTCTTGAGAACATCTAAAAAAGTTCCTAAAACCACTGGAGATAGGCTTGGAAGGCCGTTGAGGTTTGAGAGCCATATGCTCAACTCTGATAGGGGCAAGCCTAGGTTGTTCTTACGGTGTTCCAGGCTTTGCAGGTTCCCCATGCACTACAGACCTAATGCTAGACTAGACTGAGCCTCAGAAGACTGGCAGCTCAAAGGGCCATATCAAAGGTATGGAAGGCAGGTAGGAGGCAGGGTGGGTTCCATGGAGCTGACCTGCCAGGGTATCCCTCTCTCTGCCTGTGACAGTTCAGTGACAGAAAAGTCTTCCTATGTTGAGAGTTCAGTGATAGCAGGCCCCAAGTTATATCAGCTAGGAATATCTGCTCCAGAAGTTAAGACTGGCCTTGGAAAAAAGGTGGAACAAGAGACATAATCCCTACCTCAGTGGCAGTGGAGGTGATTGAGGAGGGATTAAGGATAAAATGTCTCAGTCCAAAGTCAGAGCAATAATTTGTAGTCTGGCATTCATCCTCTAAATGGGTTGGAGGAGGAATTTTGAGTTAAATCTATTATCTACCCCCAAGGAGTCAATTAGAAGGAACTGAATTATTTGATGATTAAGAGTTTTCTCCATATTCAGTCAGTGGTGCTGGAATAACTGGCTAGCCATATGCAACAGACTGAAGCTGAACTTTTTCCTTATACCATATACAAGAATAAACTCAAGATAGAATAAAGAATTAAACGTAAAACCCAAAACTATAAAAACCCCAGAAGACAACCTAGGAAATACCATCCCGGACAAAGGAATGAGCAAAGATTTCATGACAAAGACACCAAAAGCAATTGCACCAAAAGCAAAAATTCACAAGTGGGATCTAATTAAACTTAAGAGCTTCTGCACAGCAAAAGAAACTATCAACAGAGTAAATAAACAACCTACAGAATGGTAGAAAATATGTGCAAACTATGCATCTGACAAAGGTCTAATATCCAGCCTCTATAAGGAACTTAAATTTACAAGAGAAACAAACAACCCCACTAAAAAGTGGGCAAAGGACATGAACAGACACTTCTCAAAAGAAGATATGCATGCAACCAACAAGAGTATGAGAAAAAGCTTAATATCACTGATCATTAGAGAAATGCAAATCAAAACCACAACAAGATACCATCTCACACTAGTCAGAATGCCTATTACTAAAACGTCAAAAAGTAACAGATGCTGGTGAGGTTGTGGAGAAAAGGGAACACTTATACATTATTGGTGGGAGTGTAAATTAATTCAACCATTGTGGAAAGCACTGTGGTGATTCCTCAAAGAGCTAAAAGCAGAACTACCATTTGACACAGCAATTCCATTACTGGGTATATACCCAGAGGGTTATAAATCACTCTACCATAAGGACAAGTGCATGTGAACGTTCACTGCAGCACTATTCACAATAGCAAAGACTAGAATCAGTCTGAATGTCCATCAATGACAGATTGGATTTTTAAAATTTTTTAAATTTTTTACATTTTTTAAAAACGTGGTACATATACACCATAGAATGCTATGCAGCCATACGAAAGAATGAGATCATGTCTTTTGTGGAAACATGGATGGAGCTGGGGGCTATCATCCGCAGCAAACTAATGCAGGAACAGAAAGCCAAATACCGCGTGTTCTCACAAGTGGGAGCTAAATGAAGAGAACTTATGAACACAAAGAAGAAAACAACATACACTGGGTCTAATTGAGGGTGGAGGGTGGCAGGAAGGAGAGGAGCTGGAAAGATAACTATTGGGTACTAGGCTTAATTCCTGCATGATGAAATAATCTGTACAACAAACCCTCATGACATGAGTTTACCTATGTAACAAACCTTCACATGTATCCCAGAACCTAACATAAAAGTTTTTTAAAAAGAATTTTCAGCAGCATGTAAAAATGTTACACTAAGCTACTCTAAGGCTGGGCACAGTGGCTTACGCCTGTAATCCCAGCACTTTGGGAAGCCAAAGCGGGTGGATCACATGAGGTCAGTTCAAGACAAGCCTGGCCAACATGGCAAAACCCCGTCTCTACAAAAAATTAGCCAGGCATGATGGCAGCCACCTGTAATTCCAGATACTTGGGAGGCTGAGGCAGGAGAACTGCTTGAACTCGGGTGGCAGAGGTTGCACTGAGCTACAAACAAACAAAAAGAGCTACACCGAATTAATTCACAGTGAAACAAAGATTGTTCTGTTAGACATATCTGTGTTAAGACTGTGTATTTTTAGCGTGCTACAGGAATAATTGTGTTGGTTAAAGAGGGTGGGTGAGTACAGACGAGAAAGTGGGCTGCAGGCACACCCAGCTGGTGTGGGAGAGAGGCCCTTCATCCAAGACAACCTGGTTCAGCATAGAACAGATCCATCCTAGAGGAAAACGCTTTCACTGGCTACTAAAAATCAAATATATGGCATTAAAAAGAGGTATGGAAGGTATGGAAGGCAAAGGTTTGGAAGGTGGGTAGGAGGCAGGGTGGGTTCCATGGAGCTGACCTGCAAGGGTATCCCTCTCTCTGCCTGTGACAGTTCAGTGACAGAAAAATCTTCCTATGTTGACAGTTCAGTGATAGCAGGCCCCAAGTTATATCATGTTTCTACACTACAAAATTAAGTGCATTATCTGCTCAAAAGCTGTAGCAAACTGTTATTTTAAATTATATCATATTAATATGCTATAGAAGAGGCAGTAGGGATAACAGGTGGCTAAGCATTCCCTGCTTTCGGTGTTGGAACTTGGAAGTCTATTTTTAATACCCTAGAAAACACCATTGCAATGGACTGAATGTGCGAATGTGTGTCCCCTCAAAATGTGTATGTTGAAATCCTAATCACCAGGGTGATGGCATTAGTAAGTGGGAAATTTGGGAGGTAATTAGTTCATGAGGGTGGATCCCTCATCAATGGAGTTAGTGACCTTATAAAGAGACCCCAGAGAACTCTCTTGCCCTCTTTCCACTATGTAAGGACACAGTGAGATAACCATCTATGCACTAGGAAATGGGCTCTCACCAGACACCATGTCTTCCAGGATCTTAATCTTGGATTTCCCAGCCTGCAGACATGTAAAAAGTAAGTGCTTATTGTTTACACCACCCAGTCAGTGTATGATATTCTGTTATAGCAGCCTGAACTGACCAAGGCAACAATACAATTGGTTTACTGTAACAACAGTAAACAGATTTACTGGCACTTGGCTCCCAACTGATGTTAAGTATGTGGAAATGCAAATATGAGATTTTAATTTATTGATGTAAATGCTGAGAGAAGGAAGCCCTGGAATTTTCCAGTTGCTGGTTTCCAGGTTTACCATTTTCAATGATGCACTTCATTAGCATGAAAATGCTCATATTTTGAATAACAAAATTAAACTCAATAGCTAAAACGTATGTAATGTTTAGTAAGTACCAGGCAGTATTCTAAAGGCTTTAAATACAATAATTTATCTAGACTTTACACCAACCCTATGTTAATTACTATTATTATTCCCACTTTACATGTAAGAAACTGAGGCACAGAAAGGTTAGAAAACTTACCCAAGTCATGTAGCTAATAAATGGTATCCCTGGGAATCATACAGATAATATGATAAATAAAATGGAAAAATAGACTAGTCTGGGATAAGTGTGATTTGTTAATATTCTGGTTTTTGTAATATATAGGGAAGGGAGCTGTGATTATTTCCTGTCGTTCCTCCTTCACTTTTCCTCAGGAAACAGCCCATCTTGCACAAGCTGAGTTCTTTGCTTGTTCAGCACCTTCACCAGCAGAGGTCCCCTCTGAGCTCTGGCACACCATTCATTTCTTGGAAGGATACCATAGAATGGGCAGGGATATAGTTTAGCATCTATTCTTCCAAAGATACTCAACGAATCTTCCAGAAAGTACAACAGAGAAATTTAACATGATAGGAAAACATTGCTCATTTTGCTCCCTGGCTTTTAAAAAATTGGTACTTTTGTGAATTTTTTTCACAGTTATTGAATAACCTGTGCTTATTGTTGATGAGAGGTAAAAGTAATTATTTAATTTCTAATCAGACAATAAAGTTTACTACACAGGCCAGAAAGGGCTGGCTCTGGGCAAAATTGTACAGAGAGCATTTGAGGATGAGAAAACCTGAAAGACATTCTATCTGATCTCCTGACTTTACAGATGACAAAACTGAGGCCAGAAAATTGACTTACTCCAATTAAGAAATTCTATTATGTGGACTCCTAATCCAGAGCTATTCAGAACATACATTTACACGACACATGGACAAACTCACATAGAGACACACACTGACATGTATGGACACATACGTACACACATATACAGACACATACGTACACACCTGCACACAGTCACACACTCACAAAGATACACACAAACACATACACAGGCACACACACACGAAGTGCCCCACTTTCATATGAAGCCATATTTTCTGCCTAAATTCTTCATTAATAATCAGGTAGTTAACAGCATTACCCTTCCCTAAGAACATTTGCATTTTAATAGATGTCTCCAGAAAATAAAAGTCAAGATCCAAAATAAAGAATTTTAATGATGTGATTTCACACAGAGACTCAGAGATTGAGGGCTGGCCCAATGCCCTTGAAGTTGCTTCTTTGAGGAGCCTTTTTTGTCCTTGGGGCCACATATGTGTATACGCAGGAGTCTATAGATGTTGGTGTTTGTGGACATGTCTCTCTGTGAGTGTGTGGGTCCAAGTGCAGTGTATATGTATGTTCTGAATAGCTCTGGACTGGGAGTCCAGATAATAGAATTTTCTAACTGGAGCAAATTACATGCGTTCTCTGGCCTCTGTTTTCTCATCTGTAAAATCAGGAGCTCAGGCAAATATTCACTAAATGAACATTCTTGAAAAGATGTTAACATATCTTCTCAATCATATTTGGCCCCAACCCCTCTTGTCAGGGTTCCACTTTCCCCCAAGTATGACTCTTTTAAGAATAATTCTTAACATAATAGTTGAATACAAAAGAATAATGTGTGTAAGTTATTAGAGAATTGTTCATTTTTCTCTATTTTTCCTCTTCAAGAAGACAAACTGACTTGGAGCTGTGGCTGTGGTTTCCAGCCAGCTGGGTTTGTCTTACTGCTAAAAGGAGACTATAATTCCTTCCCCCAGGATCCTCCTGTTCCTTTCAGGTTCAGAGCTCAGCTGTGGATGGAACCCAAGTGTGGCTTTCCCATTTTTAACATTGAAATACAATGTTCATTAGAACAAAAGCTTCTCGTCCATATTGCTGGGTTCGATATAAGTGGTCTGCCTGGCCCACACATCACAGCTTCCTTCATATGCAATGATATTGTAATAGCTCACATTGTACATTGAGGTCAAACTCAGCTATTGATCTATTTAAACATAAATACTACAATTAATTAGAGATGGGCTTGGACTAAAATATCTGACCTTTCTGGGTTCTTGAGAGTAGCATTGGAATAACTTCATATAAGAGCTAAAAATCCTGAGAAGGACATTTTCTACTCAAAATTACTTCCAATAAATGACTTCACGGGGCTGGACCAAGGACCTGCTTCATTAGTATTCAGTGTATTCCATGAGTTTAGCATGAAATGACCATGTCCATTTACACCAGAGAAATTCAGGGTGGCTGTGGGACAGGTTGGTGAGAAAAAGGCTTGTTTCTTGAAATATGTGTATGCCAAAGTGGAGAAAGAAAAACAGGGATATTTTTCACTTGGCTTCTAGCCTCCTGGTGTATCTGTCATCTCCCAGTGATGGATGCTTGCACAGGAAGCATCCATCCATGTAGGAAGATGGTGCTCCACATCATCCAGAGAGCTTCATTCATATTCCAGTTATCTTTCTGGAAATCCAGGAATGGACCAAGTCAAAGGTAGACAGCAGGCTCTCACAGAGGCCCCTCAATGGTGACTGGGGGTGGGATTGGGGCCCCCAAGCTTTCCATGCATAAAAGAGTACGTGTATGTATGCTCGCCACAGTGACACTCCCATGACTTTCACTGAACTAATAGGCAACTCCAGTTTTTCATTGTATCTAGGAAGGTCCCACGTGATGTGACCCCTGCCTACCTCTTCCACTTCATCGCACTCCTTCCTCCCCTGCCTTGCCATGTTCTGCTCCACTGGCCTGTTTTTTCTGTTTCTTGAATGCAACAAGGTTTCTCCTTTCTCAGGTGGTGTTGCCGGGTGAGACTGTGGAACACTGTGCCCAGATGTTCTCAGGGCTGGCTCTTCCTTGTCATCCCATCCTCAGGCCTCAGTTCACCTGTCCTCCCTGGCCGGCCTCTCTGAAGTAGGCCTGTCCCTCTCTTTCCACAGTTTTATTTTCCTTCCATCACTTTATTCCTGAGATTCTCTTGTTTATTTTATTTTATTTTTTGTCTCCTTCCATTACTCTTGATGAAAGTCTGATGAAAACAGTGAACCTATCTGTCCTTTTCACTACATTTGACACATAGTAGGTGCTCAAGCGTTATTTTTTGCATGAAGAAAACAATGTCAGAGTTTTAAGGGGATTGCAGTGAAAAAATTCCTTCTCAAAAATTTTCTTCCTCATTAACTTATTATCAGGCAGAATTGAAACTTAAGTCACCAATGTATTACACAAGTTGATAGGGCAAAGATGGCTCTAGAATGACATTGGCTATTGGAATAGAACCAATGTCTCATCTTTCCAGACTCTCTAGAGTCTCAAACGCAGGCCATCTTGGTGATGTTTTGAAATCACACTGAGTTCCCAATCCTGTTCATCAGGCAGCCAGGCACAAGACACTTGGATGAGCAGGTAAGAACCATGTGCTCTGCAGCTCGAACTCAGTCAGTTATTTCCAAGGCTTGGTCTTAACTCTTGCTGAAACCCACCTGCTGAGAGGCTCCCTCTTTTGCTCACACTTGTAGCAGCATAAACATGTCTTGGCAGACAGCCTATCCCTTAAACAGTATTGGAGTTCAGCTCTCATTTCAGGCTAAATGGTGGTTCAAATGTTGGCTCTGCCCTTATTTGTGTTGTAATCTTAAGTGAGTTACTTAACTTTACTAGACTTCAATTTTTGCAATTTGTATAATGGGAGTAATATAATAAAGTTGTTGCAAGGCTTAAGTGACAGAACAGTATAAATACGTAGTAGAAAGACTGTCTACTGAGTTCTTTGTCTCCCTTTGCATTCTCTCATCATTCACTTTCAGCTTAGAGGTCACCTCCTCACTGAGGCCTTCCCTGACCCAGACTAAAATAAAACCCTGCCCACACATCTCTATCCCAGCACCTGTTTCGGTCTCAGCAGCACAATCACCAGCAGACAACCTAGTTGGCCAATGTGTTTATAGATCTGTCTGCCACCAGCAGCATGAGAGCAGAGTCTCTGTCTATCTTGTTTGCTTCTGTATCCTCTGTGGCTGGCACATAGTGCGTGCTCAATTCATGTTTGTTGAATGAATGATTGAGTGTTCTGGCTGCTTCACATATGTCACTTCTGTTAATCTTGACAATTCAGTAGAATATTGTTGCCATTACTTCAAAGATGGTGAAAGTGAAACTGAAATAGCCTTAAAAACTTAATAATCTATAATATTTTTTGAGTACTCACCACAGGTCAGACACAAAGGTAAGGGATTTTCAGTGGTTATATATTTAGGAAGAGAGGCAAGTGAAGGGGGATGAGCCCAAAAGGACATTTAGGATTGGTCACTTCTACTATGGACTAGTTAATAATTTTAAGTGAAAATTACTTATTCAGATGAGGCTCAAGGTTTCTTTTATCCCAAAATGTTCTGAAACCCCACTTTCATCTACATGGCAATTGTTTTAATTGCAACACAAAACTATACCAGTTGCAATTGTATTAGGCTGCTGGTAACAGGAACCCACATACACGGCTTTAAATACTGTTTTTTCAGCTATCAGGAAGTCTGGGGATAGATGGTGCAGGCCTGTGTAGTAGCTATGCAATGTCAGCACCTCTCAGTCTCCTAGTACTTTGCTCTGCTGCTCTCGGTACTGGCTTCTTCTTCATGCTTGCTGTGTCATGGTTGCAAAGTGGTTGCTACATCTCCAGGATTCACGTCCACATTCTGGCAGTCTCAAATGAAGGCTAGAAAATTGATTAATTTGGTTGGGCACTTTATCTCCCAAGGAAGATGGTTGTCCATCAGCTGACAAGATGACCCATTACTTTTAAATAAACATCAGATAATCGGAGACCAAAATGTGGGAAGGGAATAATATTTAGTCTTTGGTGCTTCAAATTACCATGGAATCAATTTACACTGAGTCCCATAAAATGCTTAAGAGTTCTTCAAATATGTTGATAAGTGCTCTTTAAATCAGACACTTTCAGATATTTGGAGGAATGGCAGCAAGCTTTAGCTGTTTTCTAAAAATCTGACTGACTCTAAGATCTAGAGTTACCTTGTGCCATCCACAAGGGCTATCCACCTGAATTCAGCTACTATACTGAAACTCAACTTGAAAGAGTATGACCTGGATTAAATTTCTCTCTACTCTAAAGGAAGTAGGGATGGGGACAAACTTATATTCAGTTTCGGTAGATATTATAAGTTGCCTCTCCAATGGCCATCTCCATTCCTTTTTCCCTGCAATGTAATCCCAGTCTGTTCCATTACTGAATTAAAGATAGCTTAATGTGTGCAGGTCTCTACCCCAACTCCAAGAAATGAGGTAGGAGGGGTGTAAATCAGTCATGGCAAATTCCGTACCACTGGACAATAACTGATCAACTGGGGGAGGGGAAGGTGTTGCCCAGTTCTGGCCAGTCCTCACTGGAAATTTTCTTGTGGTGGTAGTGGTGGTGAGAGGGGGTAGTTTCTTTCTTTAATAAACAAAAACTCTTTTTTTTTTTTTTTTTTTTTGTTATTATACTTTAAGTTCTAGGGTACATGTGCATGACGTTTATATCATGTATAACTCCCCAATGCAATCCCTCCCTCCTACCCCCTCCCCATGATAGGCCCCAGTGTGTGATGTTCCCCTTCCCGAGTCCAAGTGATCTCTTGTTCAGTTCCCACCTATGAGTGAGAACATGCGGTGTTTGGTTTTCTCTTCTTGTGATAGTTTGCTAAGAATGATGGTTTCCAGCTGCATCCATGTCCCTACAAAGGATGCAAACTCATCCTTTTTGATGGCTGCATAGTATTCCATGGTGTATATGTGCCACATTTTCTTAATCCAGTCTGTCACAGATGGACATTGGGTTGATTCCAAGTCTTTGCTATTGTGAATAGTGCCGCAATAAACATACGTGTGCATGTATCTTTGTGTAGTAGAGTAATTTATAATCCTTTGGGTATATACCCAGTAGTGGGATGGCTGGGTCATATGGTACATCTAGTTCTAGATCCTTGAGGAATCGCCATACTGTTTTCCATAATGGTTGAACTAGTTTACAATCCCACCAACAGTGTAAAAGTGTTCCTATTTCTCCACATCCTCTCCAACACCTGTTGTTTCCTGACTTCTTAATGATTGCCATTCTAACTGGTGTGAGATGGTATCTCATTGTGGTTTTGATTTGCATTTCTCTGATGGCCAGTGATGATGAGCATTTTTTCATGTGTCTGTGGCTGTATGGATGTCTTCTTTTGAGAAATGTCTGTTCATATCCTTTCCCCACTTTTTGATGGGGTTGTTTGTTTTTTTTCTGTATATTTGTTTGAGTTCTTTGTAGATTCTGGATATTAGCCCTTGTCAGATGAGTAGGTTGCAAAAATTTTTTCCCATTCTGTAGGTTGCCTGTTCACTCTGATGGTAGTTTCTTTAGCTGTGCAAAAGCTCTTTAGTTTAATTAGATCCCATGTGTCAATTTTTGCTTTTGCTGCCGTTGCTTTTGGTGTTTTAGACATGAAGTCCTTGCCCATGCCTATGTCCTGAATGGTACTACCTAGATTTTCTTCTAGGGTTTTTATGGGTTAGGTCTAACATTTAAGTCTCTAATCCATCTTGAATTAATCTTGTATAAGGGGTAAGGAAAGGATCCAGTTTCAGCTTTCTACTTATGGCTAGCCAATTTTCCCAGCACCATTTATAAATAGGGAATCCTTTCCCCATTTCTTGTTTCTCTCAGGTTTGTCAAAGATCAGATGGCTGTAGATGTGTGGTATTATTTCTGAGGACTCTGTTCTGTTCCATTGGTCTATATCTCTGTTGTGGTACCAGTACCATGCTGTTTTGGTTACTGTAGCCTTGTAGTATAGTTTGAAGTCAGGTAGCGTGACGCCTCCAGCTTTGTCCTTTTGACTTAGGATTGTCTTGGCAATGCGGGCTCTTTTTGGTTCCATATGAACTTTAAAGCCGTTTTTTCCAATTCTGTGAAGAAAGTCATTGGTAGCTTGATGGGGATGGCATTGAATCTATAAATAACCTTGGGCAGTATGGCCATTTTCACGATATTGATTCTTCCTATCCATGAGCATGGTATGTTCTTCCATTTGTTTGTGTCCTCTTTGATTTCACTGAGCAGTGGTTTGTAGTTCTCCTTGAAGAGGTCCTTGACATCCCTTGTAAGCTGGATTCCTAGGTATTTGATTCTCTTTGAAGCAATTGTGAATGGA
Source organism: Trachypithecus francoisi (assembly GCF_009764315.1). Taxonomy (NCBI): domain Eukaryota; kingdom Metazoa; phylum Chordata; class Mammalia; order Primates; family Cercopithecidae; genus Trachypithecus; species Trachypithecus francoisi. Next base: position 5,919,848 of record NW_022681453.1, read on the forward strand.
AGTTGATTCCTGATTTGGCTCTCTGCTTGTCTGTTACTGGTGTATAAGAATGCTTGTGATTTTTGCACATTAATTTTGTATCCTGAGACTTTGCTGAAGTTGCTTATCAGCTTAAGCAGATTTTGGGCTGAGACAAGGGTTTTCTAAATATACAATCATGTCATCTGCAAACAGGGACAATTTGACTTCTTCTTTTCCTAACTGGATACCCTTGATTTCTTTCTCTTGCCTGATTGCCCTAGCCAGAACTTCCAACACTATGTTGAATAGGAGTGGTGAGAGAGGGCATCCCTGTCTTGTGCCAGTTTTCAAAGGGAATTTTTCCAGTTTTTGCCCATTCAGTATGATATTAGCTGTGGGTTTGTCATAAATAGCTCTTATTATTTTGAGGTACGTTCCATCAATACCAAATTTATTGAGCGTTTTTAGCATAAAGGGCTGTTGAATTTTGTCAAAAGCCTTTTCTGCATCTATTGAGATAATCATGTGGTTCTTGTCTTTTTGGTTCTGTTTATATGCTGGATTACGTTTATTGATTTGCGAATGTTGAACCAGCCTTGCATCCCAGGGATGAAGCCCACTTGATCATGGTGGATAAGCTTTTTGATGTGCTGCTGAATCCGGTTTGCCAGTATTTTATTGAGGATTTTTGCATCGATGTTCATCAGGGATATTGGTCTAAAATTCTCTCTTTTTGTTGTGTCTCTGCCAGGCTTGGTATCAGGATGATGTTGGCCTCATAAAAAGAGTTAGGGAGGATTCCCTTTTTTCTATTGATTGAAATAGTTTCAGAAGGAATGGTACCAGCTCCTCCTTGTACCTCTGGTAGAATTCAGCTGTGAATCCATCTGGTCCTGGACTTTTTTTGGTGGGTAGGCTATTAATTGTTGCCTCAATTTCAGAGCCTGCTATTGGTCTATTCAGGGATTCAACTTCTTCCTGGTTTAGTCTTGGGAGAGTGTAAGTGTCCAGGAAATTATCCATTTCTTCTAGATTTTCTAGTTGATTTGCGTAGAGGCATTTATAGTATTCTCTGATGGTTGTTTGTATTTCTGTGGGGTCGGTGGTGATATCCCCTTATCATTTTTTATTGCGTCTATTTGATTCCTCTCTCTTTCTTCTTTATTAGTCTAGCTAGCGGTCTGTCAATTTTGTTGATCTTTTCAAAAAACCAACTCCTGGATTCATTGATTTTTTGGAGGGTTTTTGTGTCTCTATCTCCTTCAGTTCTGCTCTGATCTTAGTTATTCTTGCCTTCTGCTAGCTTTTGAATGTGTTTGCTCTTGCCTCTCTAGTTCTTTAATTGTGATGTTAGAGTGTCAATTTTAGATCTCTCCTGCTTTCTCTTGTGGGCATTTAGTGCTATAAATTTCCCTCTACACACTGCTTTAAATGTGTCCCAGAGATTCTGGTATGTTGTATCTTTGTTCTCATTGGTTTCAAAGAACATTTATTTCTGCTTTTCGTTATGTACCCAGTAGTCATTCAGGAGCAGGTTGTTCAGTTTCCATGTAGTGAGCGGTTTTGGATTGAGTTTCTTAGTCCTGAGTTCTAGTTTGATTGCACTGTGGTCTGAGAGACAGTTTGTTATAATTTCAGTTCTTGTACATTTGCTGAGGAGTGCTTTACTTCCAATTATGTGGTCAATTTTGGAATAAGTGCGATGTGGTGCTGAGAAGAATGTATATTCTGTTGATTTGGGGTGGAGAGTTCTATAGATGTCTATTAGGTCCGCTTGGTGCAGAGATGAGTTCAATTCCTGGATATCCTTGTTAACTTTCTGTCTCGTTGATCTGTCTATGTTGACAGTGGAGTGTTGAAGTCTCCCATTATTATTGTATGGGAGTCTAAGTCTCTTTGTAGGTCTCTAAGGACTTGCTTTATGAATCTGGGTGCTCCTGTATTGGGTGCATAGATATTTAGGAGAGTTAGCTCTTCCTGTTGAATTGATCCCTTTACCATTATGTAATGGCCTTCTTTGTCTCTTTTGATCTTTGATGGTTTAAAGTCTGTTTTATCAGAGACTAGGATTGCAACCCTGCTTTTTTTTGTTCTCCATTTCTTGGTAGATCTTCCTCCATCCCTTTATTTTGAGCCTATGTATGTCTCTGCATGTGAGATGGGTCTCCTGAATACAGCAGACTGATGGGTCTTGACTCTTTATCCAGTTTGCCAGTCTGTGTCTTTTAATTGGAGCATTTAGTCCATTGACATTTAAGGTTATATTGTTATGTGTGAACTTGATCCTGTCATTATGATATTAACTGGTTATTTTGCTCGTTAGTTGATGCAGTTTCTTCCTAGCCTCGATGGTCTTTACATTTTGGCATGTTTTTGCAATGGCTGGTACCGGTTGTTCCTTTCCATGTTTAGGGCTTCCTTCAGGGTCTCTTGTAAGGCAGCCTGGTGGTGACAAAATCTCTAAGCATTTGCTTATCTGTAAAGGATTTTTTCTCCTTCACTGATGAAGCTTAGTTTGGCTGGATATGAAATTCTGGGTTGAAAATTCTTTTCTTTAAGAACGTTGAATATTGGCCCCCACTCTCTTCTGGCTTGTAGAGTTTCTGCCGAGAGGTCTGCTGTTATCTGATGGGCTTCCTTTGTGGGTAACCCGACCTTTCTCTCTGGCTGCCCTTAAGATTTTTTCCTTCATTTCAACTTTGGTGAATCTGGCAATTATGTGTCTTGGAGTTGCTCTTCTGGAGGAGTATCTTTGTGGCGTTCTCTGTATTTCCTGAATTTGAATGTTGGCCTGCCCTACTAGGTTGGGGAAGTTCTCCTGGATGATATCCTGAAGAGTGTTTTCCAACTTGGTTCCATTTTCCCCCTCACTTTCAGGCACCCAATCAGACGTAGATTTGGTCTTTTTACATAATCCCATACTTCTTGCAGGCTTTGTTCATTCTTTTCTTCTTTTTTTTTTGGTTTTCTCTTCTCGCTTCATTTCATTCATTTGATCCTCAATCGCTGATACTCTTTCTTCCAGTTGATCGAGTCGGTTACTGAAGCTTGTGCATTTGTCACGTATTTCTCGTGTCATGGTTTTCATCTCTGTCATTTCGTTTATGATCTTCTCTGCATTAATTATCTAGCTGTCAATTCTTCCACTTTTTTTTAGATTTTTAGTTTCTTTGCGCTGGGTACGTAATTCCTCCTTTAGCTCTGAGAGTTTGATGGACTGAAGCCTTCTTCTCTCATCTCGTCAAAGTCATTCTCTGACCAGCTTTGATCCGTTGCTGGCGATGGGCTGCGCTCCTTTGCAGGGGGAGATGCGCTCTTATTTTTTGAATTTCCAGCTTTTCTGCCCTGCTTCTTCCCCATCTTTGTGGTTTTATCTGTCTCTGGACTTTGATGATGGTGACGTACTGATGGGGTTTTGGTATAGGTGTCCTTCCTGTTTGATAGTTTTCCTTCTGACAGTCAGAAGGACTGTCTGTTGGTCTGTTGGAGATTGCTTGAGGTCCACTCCAGACCCTGTTTGCCTGGGTATCAGCAGCAGAGGTTGCGAAGATAGAATATTGCTGAACAGCGAGTGTACCTGTCTGATTCTTTCTTTGGAAGTTTCCTCTCAGGGGTGACGCCACCCTGTGAGGTGTGGGGTGTCAGACTGCCCCTAGTGGGGGATGTCTCCCAGCTAGGCTACTCAGGGGTCAGGGACCCACTGAGCAGGCAGTCTGTCCGTTCTCAGATCTCAACCTCCGCGTTAGGAGATCCACGGCTCTCCCCAAAGCTGTCAGACAGAGTCGTTCGCGTCTGCACCGCCCCCGCTCTTTCCCCTAATGGACTGCAGCTGTGCGCTGTCCGCAGAGGTAGAGTCTACAGAGACAGGCAGGTTCCTTGAGCTGCTGTGAGCTCCACCCAGTTCGAGCTTCCCAGCGGCTTTGTTTACCTACTTAAGCCTCAGCAATGGCGGGCCCCTCCCCCAGCCTCGCTGCTGCCTTGCGGATAGATCGCTGCAGACGGCTGTGTTAGCAGTGAGGGAGCTCCGTGGCGTGGGACCCTCCCGGCCAGGTGTGGATATATTCTCCTGGTGTGCCTGTTTCCTTAAAGCGCAGTATTGGGGTGGGAGTTACCCGATTTTCCAGGTGTTGTGTGTCTCAGTTCCCCTGGCTAGGAAAAAGGGATTCCTTCCCCCTTGCGCTTCCAGGTGAGGCGATGCCTCGCCCTGCTTCAGCTCACGCTGGTCAGGCTGCAGCAGCTGACCAGCACCGATTGTCCGGCACTCCCTAGCGAGATGACCCCAGTACCTCAGTTGAAAATGCAGAAATCACCGGTCTTCTGTGCGCTCGCGCTGGGAGTTGGAGACTGGAGCTGCTCCTATTCGGCCATCTTCCGCCATACTTTGACCGAGAGAAAGATTTATACACTGAAGGGACTACAAAACATTCCAAGACCAAAAGGGGCATCCCAAGTAGGCAAGACTCCTTCAGCATTCAAAATCAATTAGCAGAATCCACCGTCAGATACACTTGAATACTGAAACGGCTGTGTGGGAACTTAATTCCACTATCTCGGGCAGCTCCTCCAGCCCAGCTCCTCGCGAGGCGCATGGGCCGACTAGAGCGCAGATGAGCAGCGACAAGACGCAGCAGCCTCAACAAGGGAGCCCTGGGCGGGGCCGCCGCCAACAGCCGTCGCCGCGCCAGCCGCAATAAAAAAAATCTTAAGAAGGAGGTCCTGTTTCTTCTGGCCATGAAGGCAGGTGTGGCACTAGAGCTGTATAGCCATCTTGAAAGACATCAGTCGTAGCACAGTTGATTTGCTGAGCCATTCCAGGCATCTACGTAACTCTGGATTTCTTGCAATGTGGTAAGAGTATATCTCCATTTAAAATATTGGAGTTGATACCCCATAAATATATATAATTGTTTGTAGTTAAAAATAAAACTTTTTTTTTAATTGGAGTTGGGTTTTTTCCTTTCCTTTCTATTACTTGCAGCCAAACACAATTCTAACCTATACATATACTCTATATCAGGCACTTGGGGCTTTTTCTTACCAAGTTCTACACTTCGTGACTGTGTACTTGACTTCAGTGTCCAATTCTGTCCAACACGGCTAATAAAAGCACCTACCTCACTGATGGAGGTGAGGGTGAAACAAGCAGTCCATGCAAAGGGCTCATTGCTCATCCTGTCACATTGGAAACTGTCAGAAAGTGTTAGCTGCCACTATTATTCAAAAGCATTTGTTTTTAAAATATTTTGAGAATTGTGTGAGGCTGGCTGATGGAAAAAGGAAAAGGAGCAAAAAGTTAGCAATGGAACTGCTGTAGGCAAGAAGACATGGCGGCTGGAAATGTGGATTAGAAAACACCATGAGCCTGAAACAGCTACAAAACCTGACTTGAAAGGGCCTGGGAGGAAATGAGGGAGCAGAACAATAGAGGCAAGGGAGATATTTGCACTGTGAGCATGTCAGACTGTGCTGCAAAATTGCAAAATAAGCAAAAGAGGACATACACATATGATTAAGGGTTTGATGGGGATGGGATCATAGACAAATGTAATTATTGCATTCAGTTCAAACTTGGGACAAATGCATGAATATTTTTGCTATACTTTTATATCAAAGAGCTCTGTGCATAGTTATTAGAATGTAATATGTGCTAAAACAAAATGAGAAAGATAAAAACAAAAACAAGACACAGACAAAGAGAAAGGAAGCCAAGTGTGATATGAAAGGCATGACTCTTGGCATCAGCAGGGTGGAAAGGAGGTCACCTGGAGCTTGTGGATCACTGTTTATGGGTATTCTGTTCTGCCAATAGTTAGGGTTAACTCTCCTTGATTGGAATTGCTCACTGAGAAATGCTGCCTCACCTCCGGATTCTCACACAAGATGCAATGCAACATCACAAATGCATCTTTTCCAATCTTAGCTCATCCCCTCCAACCACAGAGCAGAAAGTGTGTTCATCTTTTTTTTTTTTTTTTTTTTTTTGTATTTTTTAGTAGAGACAGGGTTTCACCGTGTTAGCCAGGATGGTCTTGATCTCCTGACCTCGTGATCCGCCCGTCTTGGCCTCCCTAAGTGCTGGGATTACAGGCTTGAGCCACCGCGCCCGGCCGTGTTCATCTTAAAGATAGTTCAGCAAAGGCCTCTTGCCCCAGTGGAAAGAGTTCAGATAATAATAATGGCCCTTTTCATTTTAGGGCTCTCAGCATAAACACTCAGAAGATCTCAGACACAAATCACTAGTGCTACCAATCCAGGCAATTGGAACTTACCCCATTTCTGAGCTGTCTTGGGCACAAAGCACAGTGGGTATTTCTGCTGGATGTACATACCAATCACATTTCACATTAGAAATCCTTTGCTTTTAAGAAATATTAGGCAGAATCAAAACTGTGATAAGTTTAGCACTGCTTATTCACAACTAATGGGTCAAGACCCTTCTGAGTACTCTATCCAATGCCCCATGAACTATGAGGTTTTCCAGTGTGACTTGTGGAAAAAGGCATTGCTTCTGGTCCCGTGTGAGTGCTAGGTACTGTTCCCTATACTCTTCTTTGATGATTCTTTTCTCTGTCTCTGGTAGTTTCCTTACACATATGATCCTGTCATCCAATCAGTACTCTGAATACTCTGGAGTTCTCTCTTCGTGTGAAGAAGGCAGCCTTGCGGGTTGGCTTATTACAGGCTTGGCTTCTTTGGGTACTCATGAGTATCTATAGTAGTCATGTGTTTGCATGTGATTTCAAACTTCTCATGTTCCTGGCATTTATTAGAACTCCACAGATATTCTCTCTTCTCTAGTACTTTGCCCTGTGTATTTTGGCTATCTTGGGTCCTTCAGACTCTCAGCTCCTTGACATACTCTTATGATATAAAAACTAATTAATATTAACATATTTCATTGAATGAAAGGTGACATCAGTTGTAAGACGCACCATTATTTTATGTATTCCTAAGAAAGAACAAATATTTTAAATTATACTGTGACTCAAAAAAAAAAAAAAAGAAATCCTCAAGGAAAGCCATTCTCTTGGAACTGAGAGTCCTGTATAAGTGTTTACATGTTTTTTAGTCTACTTCATATGTTTGTTCAATGGAAGAACTCCTGTTATCACTAAATATTCCTTAGCCTGTATATTATGATCTGAAGTTGTTAGTTTCTTCCTTTTGTTCCTAATCACTCCCTGAAAACAAACATATGACTTTGTGAGACTGTTGTAGGCCAGGAATATTTCATTTGGCTGAAATGAACCCAGCTTTTATATATAGCAGCATGAGTGTGTGCATGTCTATGTGCTGTGTATACATGTATGTGTGCATGTATGTGAGTGCCCAGCTGTCCATCTTCTCTCAGCTGGCTTATTACTGTAGTATAGGGTGTCCTTGACCCTGTTCTTCCTCTGCACATCTATCCTTCACACTGTAGTCAGAATGAGCTTTCTAAAATGTAAATCTTTGTACCTGTCTTTTCCTTGTTTAGAGCCCTTCAAAGTCTTGTCACAGGTTAAAGTCCAACCTCCAGAACATGGCTTGTCAGTCAGATGACCTTCACCCTAGATTTCCTGGGATAGTATGATTCATGCCTCTTGTCCCAGTATACTTACTAACAGCATCTTCTTTCACTTTCAAAAGTGTTTAGATTTAGAAGCTATATGTGATAGAATATAAATTATGTGGGTACCCTATTTATAAGGCCCCAAATTCTCTAGCTCACTCCACCTTTCTATTCTGTGCTCCAGATGGTAGAATCTGTGCCACAGGAGGCAATCTCAAGATGGTGTGACAAGTTAAGGTAAGGAAAGTTGAGGGTACCAGGGAAGGCCAGAGAAGGAGGACTCCACCCTGATAGAATTGGGGATATAGGAAGGTTTTCCAGAGTAAATAACTTCTGGAGATGAGCAGGCATTAGCCAAGAGAATGGAGTTGGAGGAAAAATGGTTTAGGCAGAAAAAAAAAAATCATGTACAATGGGTCCCAGGCAAGAATCCAACCATGCAAACCACTTTGAGATCTCTGAATTTGCCATATTTCCTCTTGCTGTAGACCCACTCTGCATGAATTTTTTCCTGTCTGAAACATTTTTCCTTCCCCAACTCCAATCACTTGACTAATTCCTGCTCATCTCCAGAAGTCACTTACTCTGAAACCTTCCTATATCCATAATTCTATCAGGGTCAGGTCTTCCTATATCCATAATTCTATCAGGGTCAGGTCTTCTTTCTTTGGCCTTCCCTGGTACTCTAAACTTTCCTTACCTCAGCTTGTCACACCACCTTGAGATTGCCTGCTGTGGAACATATTCGATTATCCTGCTCAGTTAATAACTTCCTTCCCCATAAGGGTTATATATTACTGCCTGTTACCATGCAACTTGCAAGGTTTCATGGAGTATCCTTGCCTGCCCCAGTGATAATGGGCTTGGCTGTATGACTTGCTATAGCCAATAGAAGGGAATGCAATATACCTTAGGACTGATGGATATCCTATAAGCCTTGGTGTGTTTTCACCAGAGTTTTTTCTTCTCCTTGTCCAAGGAAACAGCATATTCCATGTAAAGGTTTCTTGATCAGCCTGAATTTCAGAATGAAAAGAAAAGTCATAACCAGCATCATAAAACATGAATGAATGAAAATCAGATGTAAGACACCTGAGATTTGGGGGTTGTTGCTGCAGGATACCCAATAACCCAGCAAAGGCTGACTGCTCTGTATAATTTCTTTTTATTTCTTGGTACAGTAAACAGCCTGAGGTCAGAGAGCACATCTACCTAATTCACCCTTATGTCAACAGTTCCTAGATCAGCACTCAGAAGTGAACATTCCTCATTAAGTTTTGTTCAACAGAAGTACAGATGTGTAGATTTTGCTTTCTTGACTCTAGATTAAATGACAATTTTGGCAGGGTCTAGATTGGTTACATCTTTGGGGAACATTATACTTCTCACACAACATTCCCATTTACTATTTAATTTGATTTTCACACACAGATAGGTAAAAACAAGAGAACTGATATCAGAGAGACTTTTACTTCTAAGATTACACAGCTCTTTAGTAACAAAGAAAGAATGGAAGCTTTTACTTTCTGGTGCTCAGTTCTAGGTTCTTTCCCATCCTATCCTTGAACCCAATCCTAGAGAAAACAGAAAATAATTATTCCTCTTTACCCAAAGCCCTCTTGGTGTCTGCTTTTTATCTGCTCACCATGACCACTCCTATCTGCTCACCACGACGACTCCCACTCTTAGATACATTGACACCCATCATCTTCTTTCTTTGGGATTAAGGGGCGCAGTTAGCCAAAATGTCTTCTCTGTTTTGAAAAGAGACCATTTAAAGAGCAGAAAGAGAGAATCACCCAAATTTAGTTCCTGTCTGGTCTTTGTAGATTTCAGGTACAAATTCTGGGCTCCCACAGAGTGAATGAGGTTTTTTGTTCTACATAAAGGTTGTGTTCAAGAGAACAGGCTCCAGTCTGCCTCACCAACCCAAATTCTCTTAAAATTTCAGTAAAGGGTCTCTCTTATTTGGGGTGGTTTATTTAAGTCAAAGCTGATGCTTAAGTGTCACATCTTCCTACAGCAACAAATATTTATTGATCACCTCTATGCATAAGGCATTGTGCTAGAGGGAGTCAAGTTAATTTGAAGTGCTTCCTAATTGCCCTCTGGGTGGCTGAGGTTAAGGTGATTCTTAATCAAAACCTTTGCATCTGTCTTTACCGAGAAAAACGTAAGGGCAGTTCTTCTCTAGTTGGCTGCACATTAAAATCACCTGGCGAGCTTTTAAAACTAATAGTGCCTGAATCCCACCTCCTGAGTTCTCATTTAATTGGCTTGGGATGTGGCCTGGACATTGTAATTTTTTTAAAGTTCAGCTAGTGGATCTTATATACTGCCAAGGTTGCAAACTGCTGCATTCAAGAGAGTCCCACTCCCACATTTCCTCTTATAGAGTAGTGATCAGAATCATCAGCTCAAACAATGTTAAATTCCAAGATCCTTCTGACCTAACTCACTAGTTGGATTTGAGACAGGGTGGTGGAGTGGAAAGAGACCCCACAGAGGTGGCCAAGAGATCTGGGCTCCAGATAGGGCTCTCTTCTACTGCTCCACAGAAATGTGACTCCTTTAGACTTAAATGCCCTGGAATGGATCTGAGCTTTCTGGCCTGAAAAATGAAGGAATTAGACTAGATGGGTGTTTTCCAAACTTTTATTATCAGTGACTACCTTTTAAGCCCCCTGGATATAGTTTGGATCTGTGTCCCCACTCAAACCTCATGATGAATTGTAATCCCCATTGTTGGAGGTGGGGCTTAGTGGAAGGTGATTGGATCATGGGCGTGGCTTTCTCATGAATGGTTTATACCATCCCCTTGGTGCTGTTTCTCACGATGGTGAGCAAGTTCTCACGAGACCTGGTTGTTTAAAAGTGTGGCATCTCCCCTCTCTCTCTCTCGTTCTTGCTTTCACTATGTGATGTGCCTGCACCCACTATGCCTTCCGGCATGATTGTAGGCTTCCTGAGGCCTCCCCAGAAGCAGATGCTGCTATGCTTTCTGTACAGCCTGCAGAACTGTGAGGCAATTACACCTCTTTTCTTTATAACTTACCCAGTCTCTGGTACTTCTTTATTGCAATACAATAATGTCCTAACACACCCTTCTTCCCAAATAGATATATATTTTTTTAAAAATCTACATCTATCAAATTTCATTTCTGTTCATTAACATCCCCCCAATTAAATAAATTGAAGATACTGTCAGAGGTTTAAAGAAGGGACCTGGTGCTTAAATCCTTCTACAGATTACTTTTCTTCACTACATTTTGACTAATCCTATGTAAATGCAAAGTACTAAGTTGAGTGGGCATCAAATGCTATCCTTTATCTATCTTAGAAAACAGTTGAGAGGCTCACTGAGTGCTGGGAATGGTGGGGCCATCCTCACTTGCCACCTCCACTGCCACTCCAGCCTTGGCCAGTGACCTTCAGGGAAGCCAGAGGACAATGAGACTGCTCAATGTACCTCTTGGAGTAAGCATAGGCAGCTCCAGAAGAAAGCTGTGACAAGAGATCCAGCCTTCAGTGAGACAACATTTAATGCACCATCCCTGCTCGACAGAGAGATGAGGCCCGGGAACATCAGGCCACCCTCGTCAAGCAGATTTCTCTCTCTCATCTCTTTTTGTGAAGAGGGTTAAGTAAGGGAATGGAAGGTGGGGTGGAAGCTGCCTCCACAGTTTTCTGTAGGAGAGTTGAAGTTAGCAGAAGTTTTTTTAGTGAGGACTGATGGACGAATCCAAGAAGAAAAAAAGAATGGACTCCTCTGAGAATCCCTGCCCATCAGATTCTCTGATTAATGTAAAATTGCCAGTGTTATTATTGAACAAACAATGTTTAAGCCTAAAGCAAGGAAAACTGGTGTATTAGCTCCTATGCTTTTATTAGGGATAAATGTTGATTGTTGTTAAGCTTATTCAAAAACACTAAAAGTAGCTTATAGATCCCATGACTGGCTTTAAAATTAGGGGATGGAAACTGGGGGTTGGGACTCCTGAATTAGATAGTTCTAAGATTCTTTTAACACTAAAAATCCAAAAATTCTGTCATTTAAAAACTCATATAGAACGAAGTGTTTAAAAAAACTTTTTGTTGGTGTCAAAAAGGAATCAGTATTAAATTAAAAATATAGAATTTTGTTTTAACCAATACTATATGTTTGAAAGTGCTTTGTTTGAAACTTTGTTTGTATATGTTTGAAACTTTGAAAGTGCTCAAAACCAATTTATGGGATAATGGGAGGTAACTTTTTAGGAACTTAAACTGCACTGTGTATTGTTTTAGACAGACCACTCAGATAATCCTAGGTATGTGGAGAAAGTATTCTGTTTTAGCCAAAATTCTTTTGTCAACTCATCTTAAGCAACTGGAGTGGATGTTGAAAAAACAAAAATATGCATAAAATAATACTTTCTTATACTATGTTAACTTTTGTTACTTAATGGCTAATTATTTCATTTGATGAATACCAATGGTTCCTGCTTCCCTCAAACCTTATCTTGTCTGTTGCCTTTTAATTACTGTGAGACTTCACTATTTCACTTCTTCCTGAGAAGTAAGGGTATAAATCTCAAAAGAGACTAAATGAATCCACGTTGATATTCATGAGCATCTCTATAGTGAGTGTGCCTGGCAGGTAAAGCCCATGTGTGGTGGTGAAACAGGGCTGACAAGTCAATTTTCCAGCCATGCTTGACCTCTCTTCTCACTCAAACTTCCCTGTTCACACATGCAGGGAATCACTCCGTCATACTTCATGACCAAGCCACAGCTGATCAGACCAAGGGTAGGTGGCTAACTTAAGGGCAACCAAAACATTGGCTGGGTTCAGCCAGATTTTTCCTTACAATGTGAATGAACAGATACAGATACAGTAATTAAAGAGATGGTGTGCCTGAGATCTCAAAAGTCACAGACTCAGGGCCAAGTTGACTCCGGCCTAAGTGTGAGCTGAAGTCATGAGGAAGCAGAAACTATAAGCCCTGCAGACAAAGGCAGTCTGCAGGAGAATGGACCTTCTGCAGGGAAAAGCAAAAATGAGAGACTGTGTAGACGAAGAAAGAAGCAAGAGTTGTAAAACTAAAGACTTAACAGTCCAGCTAAACTTAGTGTAACTTAGCTCTATGTGATTACTCTTAATCTGTATCATTTCCATAGCTTTTTTTAAAAAGTGGAGCTAACTTAAACCAGTTGCTGTCCCTTGTAACCAAAGTACCTTTGTTAAAATGTCTAAGGGGGAAGAGATTCTAACTGTTACCTCTGTTGCAGTGAGAGAATTATCTAGGGTTTCAGCATATACCTTTCTTGCCCTTCCTTGTACCTGCTGCCTGTATCCTCTGTTGTTTCAGACAAGTAAGGATGGGCTTAGGCAAAACATACCAACCTGTTTCTCCATAAAACTATTATAGAGAAATGAGAAAAATATTTTTATTTCATTATCTGATGAGTGAATAAGGTTTCTCCAACACATAGGTAGCTATGCCTGGCTCACCCACAGGTCACATGATTCAGCAAATGTTTAACAATCCACTATGTGCTCAGAATATAAAATAAATAAGAAAATACTTCATGCCTAGAGGAGTGTGTAGTCTGAGAAGACACACATATTCTATTAGCTATTATACCCATCAAAATCATTCCTCACACTTTCATTTAATCTCATTATGCATCCTGTAAGTGATTTGTGGAAAGTCCTATTGGAATGCAGAGGCCTGTGTGGGTCATTCCGTTTGAGGAGTTGAGGAAAGCTTCACAGAAATGGTAAAAAGTGATTTAAACTATGTCTAGTGTATCATGTTTTCCAAAGTGTGCTCTGTGGAACACTAGTTGCATGTAATATAATCATGTATAAATAGACAGATGGATGGATGGATGGATAGATAGGCAGACAAATAAATCCATGAACAAATAAGCTTCAAAAGTTCTAGGCTTAACAAAGTTTACAATTTCTTTACTGTAGGACTTCTCAGGAAGGGTCCTCAATATTTGAATCTGAATTTTGAATTTCCAAGAAAGACATATAGCATTGACCAAATTATTGGCTTACAAGACTCCTTTTTCCTTTGAGCCTTTTACAAGAAGCAATATTTTGCAAGCCAGATTTAAAAAAAATGAATTTTGCCCATTTCTTCTTATTTCTTACTCCTGTTATTTAGAATAGTTAGAATGATGATCATTATGCAGTCGTGATGACATTTTTAATATCATCATTTAATAAGACTACATAGACAAAACTTGTTTATAGATTCCTAAAATGATCTATCAATAGTTCTTCAAAAAATTTGTTTTATTTTAATAAAAAATTGATCCAATCTGACTTAAATATAAAGAAAGCTTCCACAGGTTTTTGGATAGTCCTTTATCAAGTTGCTGAAACTTTATCAAAATCCTTTCAAGAACATCAGGCAAGAAGTGAGGTCCAATAAGCCTTGGAGATTCTGGGACATGTCAGTGTGCCGAAGTGTTGTAGCCTGGATTACACATGCCTCATTGCCTACCCTTATAGTCAGGCTGCCATTAGCATTCTGGGGTTATTCCCATGATCACGCAACTGGCTCCGGCTCCCCGCATCTTGGGTGATATTTGCTCAACACAGATGAGAGAAAGTTCTTGCCTCAGAGCCAATAGCAATTCAAAGCCCTGACTGTCTTGTGTCTCAGCATGTTTAAATCCAGCTGTTTAATCTGAATCTTTAGTTCTTTTCACCATTGTGTTTGTTTTTTTCTTCCTAATTTGTGAGAGATGAAATGACCTCCTCAAAAGCCTTTATCTGAGGGCTCATTAAAATTCTAGGAAGTCTTTCATTTCCTTGTTCCTTCACAGGCATTAATTTGCATTGTCCATCATAATAAGAGAGTTAAGGAAAACATGGAACTATCCAACACAGCATTTCACTACTAACCATTGTTACTGCACAGACCAAATCAGCTATGTGGGCCCATGACGCCATGGGCCAACAGTCTGTGTGTCTCTCCTGCCATATTTTATGTCAGTTATTAAAGAGAACACTACACTCTGGAAAATCACTTATTATGACAGTCTTTTCCCCCTATACTGAATAAAAACGGGGAGAAAATGATTAACAAGAAAACATCTGTAGGAATCTCCTTGGTAATTTGATTCTGATGAAACTTGACTGTTTTTACTTTATAGTTTTCAGATTTTTCATAAGTTGGCCATAGCTACTACCGCAGTCAGTTTTTCCCATTGGAAAATTGAAAAACACGATTCTTTGACACCAGAACAGTTTTGCCTCCTTGTAAGTTAGGAGTTTTCTTTCCAAGATTGCTAATTCATTCTTCCTCATGACGTCTTACTCTTCTTTTATAATCTCTTCTTCTTGTTTCACAGATGCAATTCTTTTTGTTGTTTCACGATGCAATTCTTTTTTTTTTTTTTTCTTTTTTTTTTTTGAGACAGAGTCTCGCTCTGTCACCCAGGCTGGAGTGCAGTGGTATGATCTCAGCTCACTGCAAGTTCCGCCTCCCGGGTTCACACCATTCTCCTGCCTCAGCCTCCCTAGTAGCTGGGACTACAGGAGCCTGCCACCACATCTGGCTAATTTTTTTGTATTTTTAGTAGAGACAGGGTTTCACCATGTTAGCCAGGATGATCTCGATCTCCTGACCTCATGATCCACCCACCTCAGCCTCCCAAAGTGCTGGGATTACAGGTGTGAGCCACCACGCCCAGCCCACAGATGCAATTCTTTCTTTATCTCACTGGAGATTTTTAATCTAATTATTTTAAATTTCTCTTCTGACTGCTTTAACTGTGTTTCTTTCTATGTAGTTTTTTTTAACTTAATGTTTTGTGTTTATCCCCCTCTTTTCTTTCATGACACTGACTTTCCTCAAATGCTGATGCTTCTTGGTTGTGTGCCCGTTTTTTTGTGTTTGTTTTTTTTTTTTTTTGCAATAGATTTCTTACCAAGATGGCAGCTTCTTGCATTGCTACCTAACCTTTATGTTTTTTCATAGAGATACTGTTAGTTTGTCTATGAGGGTCCACTGATACTCCTTAGCATTTTTTGGCAGGGTGTGTGGGAGGCGGAGGGCATGTGTTGCAGTGAGTGCTCAGCCCACCATCTTACACTATAAACTATAAACAAGTGTTAATTTTTGTTACCTTTATGCATGCTCTTACTTCTTTGGGAAATTTTATTCAGAAACTTTAAAAAAAATTCAGGGCTTTTCTTGGAGGCTGTCAGATTCTATAGTCTTAGGTTTGAAAGTCGAATATTTCAGGCTTGAGTTTTGCTAAGGCATTTATTCACATTCTCAAACATCTGTTTATTGAATCTGTTATGTATTTTGGAATCATTCTTGGCTACCAATCCTGACCTTAACACTAATTAGGATGTGTAGCCTTCAACTCATTTAGTCTCACTTTCCAGGGTTAACTTAAAGACAAGTTTTGTATGCAAAACAGCTACCAGAGTGAGGGTACACAGTAAATGCTCAGGAAAAAAGAAGAAAAAAACACCCTATGCTTTTCTGCTCACATACCAGTGAATTTCTGTGCTCTTTATTCATTTTTGTACATGTAAATTTTTATCTGGTATGATTTTCCTTCTGCCTGAAAGATTACCTTTGATATTTTCATAGAGCAGGTCTCCTTGTAATGAACTCCATCAGCTTTTGTATGTCTGAAAAAGTCTTTATTTCATCTTCATTTATAAAATATACTATTTCTGGGCACAGGATTCTAGATTGACTTTTATCTCTTGGTATCGATTGATGTGATCCACTGTCTTCTGGCCTGCATTATTTCTGATGGGAAGTTTGCTGTCATTCTTACCTTCATTCCCTTTTATACATTATGTCTTTTTTCCTCTGGCTGCTTTGAAGACTCTCTCTTTATCACTATTTTAAAGCAATTTGATTATTAGGTGATTTGGTGTACAGTCCTACAGAGGAAATGAGTTTGCACAAATGCCCACCGTTGTCTCTCTGCTCCATTTTCAGTGACATGCTGAAGTTTTTTTAGAATGTCTTCTGAGCCAAGTAGTTCTCCTTCCTTATCCCTCCTTCAAACCCAAATATCTTGGGTTTGAAAGTCAACTGAGCATCTTGGATCTGCCAGTTTATAGTTTATAATTTAGAAACTTTCATTATTTCATCAATTTTTTATATGTCTACCTCTCCTTCTGAAACTCCAATTACATGTTTTTCAGTTTCCTTGAAGTTGTCTCACTGTTTACTAATGCTATATTTCTTTTAGTTTAGTCTTTTGTCTCCCTGTGTTTTATTTTGGAGAGTTTCTATTTCCATGTCCTCAAGTTCTGTAATCTTCACCTTACCAGTGTCTAGTCTACTGTTGATTCTGTTCAGTGTATTTGCCCTACAAGACATTTTAGTTTTGATCTCTAGTAGTTCAAATTACATATTTTTCTATCTTCCTCTACTTAACTTGCTTATGCTTTTCTCTAACTCTTTGAACTTATGGTCTCTAGTTATTGTTTAAAAATTCTTGTCTAAGGTCTCTCTGACCTTCTCTGGCCCTCCTGTCTCCCACTCCCTTTCTCCCCCAAGACGTGTCATAGAAACCATAATTCTTCTCTCATAAAGTAGGTCATAGAAACTAGAACTACTCTCTTCCAGAGCAAGCTATAAAACTTAGAAAGGTCACACTCTGACCTACATCTCCCAAAAGTACACCACAAGACCTTCATTCCAGAGAGTTCTTCCCCATACCCAGGGGAAAGCATGTTACACAGAGAGGCCAAGTAAAATCTGAACAGACAGGCCTTGCTGAGTTCCCTTCAATTGATTACCATTAGCTCATACTCCTTTTGTCCAACCACATTTCCCCACAGCTATCCACTTCTTTTGTCAAACTCAGCATAAAAGTACACTTTTTCCTAGGTGTGTTTGGGTCTTCATTTCTGAAGGCTCCCATGTCACGTAAAACTTTGTTAAATAGGCCAGGCATGGTGGCTCACACCTGTAATCCCAGTACTTTGAGAGGCCAAGGCAGACAGATCAGATCACTTGAGGCCAGAGTTCACAACCAGCCTGGCCAACATGGCAAAACCTGTCTGTCTCTACTAAAAATAAACAAACAAAATCTTCCCAAATATGTTAAATAAATGTGTTATGCTTTTCAAAAAGTAAAAATAAAATCCTTGCAAGGTCTTTCCACTGTGGTTAGTGAGAGCATGAATTAATCCTGGTCTGTTCCTTTCCAGTAGTTCTTTCCTCACCTGTGATAGTTTCTTCACTTGCGTACACTGATCAGCCCTCACTGAAAGACTCAAAGGGGAACACCTGCAGACCTCTAGATGTCTCTTCTCTGTGCAGCTCTCTCCCCTTAGTAACTCTGTCCAGTTAGAGTTGCTTTAGCCTTCCTTAATTCTCAGCTCATCTCCTCAACTCAAGGTTCTGTCTGGATTCTCTCTGCCTGCAGAGTTGCCTGAAAACTCTCTCCTGGCAATAAGCTGGGGCAGTCATAGGGTTCACCTTGTTTGTTTCCCTGTTCTCAGGGATTGTTATACTATGCAGCCTGTTTCCTGATCTCTGAAAATCATTTTTCCATATATTTTGTTTGTTTCATTAGTGGTATAAAGCAGTAGGGTAAATCCAGTTCCTGTTACTCCATATTGGAAATCAGCATAAATGCTCAACAAATCAGGATTATTTTCATTTTTTACCTTAATGGTGTGCCCAACGTTAGATTTGGTCCTATGGATTTAAAGAAGTATAAGATAAAACTCTTATCTATGTATGCACTCTTTGTCTTTATTCATCTGCATATCTCTACATTTTAGTATTCTGTTTCCTTTTAAACCACTAAACCTGTCCTAACCAATACATTTTCCTGTATTTCCTTCTACTCTTCATAACAATTATGTTTTAATATTTGCATATTCTTTCATTGACTAGATGCACCGAATTTACTGACTTATCTACCAATTTTTGAGTAATTAGGTTGTTTGCAATTTTCTCAGCTATAGATAAAACCAAAATGTAAGTGTGTGTGTGTGTGGGGGGGGGGGGGGGTGTTGAGAAATCACTAAATTAGGTTCCTGTGTGATTTACAACAAGCAAGTAAGCCATAATAATCTTATAAAGTGAGAACTCTGCTTTTTTTGTCTACAGTTTTCTTCCTTTATTTCCTCCTTCTATTCTCTCTCTTTCTCTCTTATTCTCCTTCTTTCTTCCTCTCCCTCTTTCCCTTCTTTCTTTCTTTCTTCCCAATGAGCATTTATTGAACACCTTCTATGTTCTAGGTACTGTGCTGGTAGATGAGGTATAACTTGGACAAAAGCCAGGATTCTTGCCTTAGAGGACTTATGGTCAGGATGAGGGCAGACAGGAAATTAGATAAATAAAAGCAATACATAATAAGTGCTCTGACAGGGTAAATCCATTTGAAGAATTCAAATAGCATCCATTCACACAAGTTCCACATATCTCTCACAGGACAGTAAGAGATAGGAGGAAATAATACATAGGCACTCTGGCTAGCCTCTCCTTGTCAATGATGCAGTGCAAGAACGTGCAGGGAGTTGAATATCTGACAGGCCTGTGTTTGAGACCAGGCTCTGCTACTTACTAGCTGGATAAGCAGGGACAAGATATTTAACTTTGCTCATTCTGATTTTTAATGTCTAAATAAGAGTCATAATTTATCATGGGGTGCTGTGAGAATTAAAGACAATGTATGTAAAGTGCAAGGCACATAGTAGGTGCTTTGAAAATGGTAGCTAATATTATTACTAGTTGTTTGATACTGAACAAGACAACTCCTTGGACTTCAGTTTACTTATCTGTAATGAGATTATGTGGAAGGTCTGTTTTTAAAGTTCTACAGAGGCAATGAGTTTTCACAGATGCCCAGTATTGTCTCTCTGCTCCATTTTCAGTGACACACTGAAGTTTCTTAGAATGTCTTCTGAGCCAGTAATTCTCCTTCCTTATCCCTCCTCTTGGCTCTGAGCTGAGGCTATTCTAAAATGTAGTAGAATTCTTCTTTATCTGGAAACCAGGCAGTCATTTGGAAACAGCCCATTTGCCAGCTGTCTCCCAACAAACACCTAGGAAGTCTGGCACGAACCTTGGATAGCAGTTCAGCTTCAATTTAAAATGAATAAACTAATGTTTTGTATCAAGGAGAAACATTAGCATACCAAGTGAACAAGCAAAAATCAAACATCAAATATTTCTCCAAGTAGAAGATGTAGAGGGCATTTCAGGTCAGCTCCAATAAGAATGTAGAAAATAACTTAGATTTTTAAAAATTGTCTATGCTCCAGAAGTAGAGACTTTAAAAATTTCATAAAAGTGAGAACTTCCATGCCCTCCCAAGCATAAGATCCATCTCTCAGGAAATATTCTGGTGGCCAAAAAAGCAGAGAAACATGTAAGAATGGTTCTAAATTGTGTTGAGGCAGCCTTTGATTTGAAACCTTCCCTTCCTGGCTGCTGAACATTGAGGCAAAGCTCTTCCCCATCATTTCTTTCTTGCAAGTGTATTTTTCTATTTCCTAAATTCCAGGCTATGTATTTCACAAATTCCAGGTGCTCTGCCTGTGTTATTAAGAATGGTAGATACTGGGGAGAACTTTATGAATCATCAACACCAACCTCTTTGCTTTAGAGAAGGAAGATAAAGCTCGGGTTTAATAATAATTCTCAGTGCATGTGAGTGGAGAGAAAGTTGAAAGAGAAAGTGAAAAGTGAAATGTTCCTAAACCATTAGTCACACTCGAAATGCTCTAATTTGTGAACTATTGGATTTGTGCTGCTATTAGGAGCAGAGGAGATCACTTTTAGGCATATTTGGTCAATATCAAGTGTCAGACACAAAATCACATGTTGCTAATTGTTCTTTAATCCTCAGAGCTGGGATTCAAGGTCTTCAACACTGCATACTGGCCAACTATTCTGATAGCTTTTTAAAAAGTGAGTTTACAAACTTTTAACAAAAGCTTATCTTAGGTAACTGCTGAAAATGAGACAAACTGATATCATGTGTCTCCTGATATGGCTCATCAAGATGGACATAATTCTACTTATGTAGAATTCCTGCTCGAAATGTACCACCCAAATCTAATCATGAGAAACATCAGACAAACCCAAACTGAGGGATAATACACAAAATAACTGACCTGTGGTCTTCAAAGATGCCAATGTCATAAAAGACAAAATAGTAAAAGTCTGAGGAACTGTTCCAGATTAAAGAAGACTAGAGAGACATGATAAGTAAATGTAATGCAGGATTCATGATTAGATCTTGATAGGGCTGGAAAAAATATTATAAAGGACATTATTGGAACATGTATTAGTTAGCTCTGGCTGTCAGAACAAAATACCATAGTCTGGGTTGCTTAAACAACAGAAATGTTATTTTCTCACAGTTCTGGAGTCTGGAAATCCAAGATCAGGGTACCAGCAGGTCTTGTCTGGTGCAGGCTCTCTTCCTGACTTGCAGATAGCCACCTTTTAGCTGTATTTCTGCATGGCAGGAAAAGACAGAGAAAGCAGTCTTGTGTCTCCTCTTACAGGGCACTAAGCCCATCAGACCAGGACCCTACCCTCATGACCTCCCAAAGGCCCCCCTCCCCAAGTACCCTTACACTCGGGGATAGGGCTTCAATTTATGAATTTAAGCAGACACAATTCAGTCCATAACAGTAGGGTTGATAAAATTTGAATAAGGGGTAAATTTACATAATAGCACTGTGTCAATGTTAAATGGAATTTATAATACTGTGGTCATGTAAAAGAACATTCTTCTTCTTAGGTCATATACATTAAAGTATTTAGGGACAAGGAGAATTGTTGTACACAACTTACTTTCACATGGTTAAGAAAAGCAATTATAGAAGAGTGTGTGTATGTGTGTGATGGGGCAGATAAAGAAAGAGGGAGGGAGAGTAATAAAATGGAGCAAAATGATAACACTTGGTTAAGACATGTAAAAGGTACATAGGAGTTATTTTTATTACTCTTGTATTTTTCTTTAAATTTGGAATTATCTAAAAATACAAGTTGGGTTTTTTTTGTTTTGTTTTGTTTTGTTTTTTGAGATGGAGTTTCGCTTTTGACACCCAGGCTGAAGTGCAATGGTGCAATCTCAGCTCATTATAACCTCTGCCTCCCAGGTTTAAGTGATTCTCCTGCCTCAGCCTCCCATGTAGCTGGGATTACAGGCACCCGCCACCACGTCCAGCTAATTTTGTTTGTTCGAAATAAAAGTTTTTAAAAGTTCACCAGTATCTTTCCACGGTAGGCTGGGGGACAAGGTGCAGGGTTGAGAAGAAACACATATATACACATGGAGATCACCAGCGTGTGCCCTGATACATTGCCAAGAGCAGAAATTGGGACAGGGTGATATAAGAGTGAGGTTGGTCCTCAGACTCTTGGACAGATGACTGGGTAGTGGCTGATTTTCAAACAGAACCTCTCTAATTTTATTTCACTAACATTTCAAATGGCCTGCTAGTGTATCTACAAATCAAATGGACAAAATGACCTCTTTGTTAAATTCCCCATCCTTTTAAGAGAGTCATATGTAACATCCTTTTAAGAGAGTCATATGTAACAATCTCAGTACTATGTGTCATGTGCCAGGTACATACCAACTCATAAAAATGTCCTAAGGCATTAATTATTGCAGCTAAGGAGAGTAAAGAGAGTGGTTCCTGCTAATTGTCAAAGTCCCCTGTGTGACTGCACACTGCCACACACACAGTCGGAGCTTAAGAAACACGAATTGGTGATGAAAGTTGCCATTCTTCTTCCTTTGCAGGAAATAGCAACGATTAAGTTGGGGGAACACATCAAAACCCCCCATGCCTGCTCAGGCACAAACACTGCAGCAGAACTTGGATCCCAAGCAAGTGGCAGATGCCCTGCAATAGCGATCAGCAATTCTGTTTGATTTAGGAAGTGCTAATCAATAACGAGTCCAACTTGGAAAACTGCACTGGCTTAATGGTTTTGCATCTGGTATCCAGGACTGACACACCCCAGCTGGAAGGGAGGAAAAGAGGCATGGGGAGAGAGAGGGAAGTAGAAGAGGGATGTGTGGTGGGAGGGACACAAAAAACAAGTTTATGAAAACCAAGTAAACCTTTCTGGAGTTAAAAATCGTTTCAACTTTCAAAGACAAAATCTCACCCCCAAGTGAAAGACATGACATAAATGCAAAGGCAAGTGAAGATAAACAAAAGGCCCTGCTCAGATGTTCCCGAGGTGATCCGTCATTGTCAAGGAATTCTTTACACATCATAATGATTCCAAGCACCCTGCCAGCTTGTCTCACATACTATTTCTATATTGTACAGGATTTTTTTTCTTTCCTCCAGTAAACAGCACTTTATAACACAAGGTTTGACTGTAATTTTCATCAAACTGCAACTTGTGCAGGTTTGTGAGAGACACATTATTACTTAAATCCAGTTGTACTGCTCTTTTACCTTCAAGGACTATTCCCTTGATACATCCTGTCAGTTGAGGGTGGCAGGATAACAATTAGCCTGCAAATCCATTCATTTAAATTAAAAACAAAATGCAAAGGGATTGCAAGCAGAATGTGTTCAAACTCCCTTCCTATGGATTCAAGGTGGGCCCAGCCCTCCTCCTGGACCAAGGATACCTGGAGACTGGACTCTGGGGGTTGGTGACAGAGGAGAGAAGGCAAGATGCAGTCCCAGCCCATGGGCTTCTGCTGTGAGCCATCCTCATGGAAGCAAATCTGCAGCTGAAAACCAGGCTGGCAGGCCAGCTGGCTGTCCATCTGAAGAAGCTAAGCACTGGCAGAGTTGCAGGTCCAGGGTGAGGCAAATGGGTGGAAAATTGAGAGCAGGACACCCAGCAAGACGTTCTGAACAAAAGGCCAGAGGTAGAGCCTCCCAGGACCACAGGTTCATATCTTCAGATGCCTCTAACATCACTGAGAGGAGAGGAGTAGAAGGGAGGAAGGAAGAGGTTTTAGGGGTCCTCAGGAAGCCAGGATTCTGATGAAGGAAAAATACTGAACTGGATAAGTTTTCTTGGCTACTTCAACATTAATATTTTGAGGCAAGCTAATTTCTCTTTGTGAAAATAAAAATGGACCCAATATAATGATGACTCTTTTGGCAATTTTCTTCTGTTTTGGTCAGATTGTTTTCTTGATTTTTTTTTTTTTTTTGCCCTAAATCAATGCTTTTCATGAATAACAAGAAGACCTAAACAAGTAGAAACGACACTAAAGATATCACTGTACACCCATCAGATTGTCAACGGAACTCTCATTCCCCGAGGAGGGGAATATAAATTAGCTCCCATTGGAGAGCTTCTGGGCAGTTCCTGGTTTATAGAGGTTCACTCATTTATTGAGCAGTCTAGTCTCATTGGATAATAAACATGATGAGATTTTATGTCCTCTGACGAATGCCCTAACTGCACCATGTCGATTCTCCCTGCCAGCTGAGGACAAGCTCTCTTAATAACCTTTGGCCAAATTCTCTAACTTTTATACCTTTTGCTTACTGGTGTGTTTAAAACTCGGTCCTGCTTGTTTCCAAGCTTTGATCTCTTATCTGATGCAAAGCTCTTTTTCTCCTTCTCTTGGCTACAGCTACTACTGCTAGGGCTCTCTTAGCCGGTGGAGGTGGAGTCCCAGCTGGCAGACTCTCAAATACCAACTTTCTATGTCTCCAGAGAAAAGGGAAAACAGCAAAGTTATTTCCTGTGTTATTGGGTGAGGATGCAATCTTCTCTCTATAGTGCTAGCTACATCTCTGGCCCATGCCAATGAGCTCTTGATGTCCTCCTCCACATGGCAACATCCAAATGCTGGGCTGTCATGGGGTGCAGGTATGGATTATTTGAAGGGCTCCATGGGAACTTATCCCCTGAGTAATTGTCTGACATGGGATCTAACCTGCCTTCACTTCCTTCACCCTGCCTCAGTGTCTTGACAGAGCATGATGTTCCCCTAGAGAATGGCACTCTGGTGGAGTACCACAAAGATGTCTCAAGTCCAGGCATGTTCCATGATGTTCTCTCAATTCATGTAAACTGGCAGTGGTATACTTGCCATGCTAAATGGTGGGAGGGCAGGTGCCCCTCTCTCGGTCCTATCTTCTCTCCTGCCTCCTCCTCCACAGCCTGGCAGCATCAGGCACTCTGAAGGTCCAAACTCTCACCCAATTTCCTATGAGAGAGGACCAGACTCTGACTGAGTTATATGTGGAAGGGAAGGAGAATGATCCTGACAGATGCCCAGAAAACCTTTATCAGTGATTGTCTTTGGTCTTCCGTCCTTGGCTTTTGTGGTGAATATTGTGGTTATGTGAAGAGAGGGAATATCCTCTCTTCATGAACTTAGTACTACCTCCAAAGGCTCCTTCCTTTCTTCCTGTTCTCTCCTTAAGTTGACTCAGGTGGACGTGGTTAGAATAACCTATTCTTAGCATTGGTGCTTCTCAGTATGCCCTCCTGGAAGATAGCTGATCACAACTGTTATGACATGGCATCATAGTGGTTATATGGAATGTTGGAAACTTAACATTTTTTGTCCTCATCTTTAGGCCTTAGCCACAATTCTGATACAACAGGGAAAATAAAATAGAACATGTGGGCAGCAGACCACCCATCAATTCTAGCCTAAGCATGTATCCTAGAGAAATTCTTACATATATGCATGAAGAGAAGGCTACAAGAATATTTCTAGCAGTATTATTTATAATCATGAAAAATTGAGAACAATCTAAATTTTCACAATAATGGAACAAGTAAATAAAGTGTGGAAGCTGGGCTGGTATTCAGCCAGGTATGTGCAGGTACACATAGATACAGGGTTACTGCTGTTTAGGATGAGCACCTATGTGTGTTGTTTGGTTCCACAGCCATGCCAGTCGTTTAATATTTTGAATATGACTTCCTAATCATTTGATTGACTACATTATAAACACAAAAATGAATAAACTAAGTCAATATTGATCAACATGAATAGATCTCAAATGTGGGCTCAAAAAAAGAGCAGAAAGAAATATGATAAAATGTATGTATAATTTTAAAAGTATACAAAAGAATGTTATTTGTGATTTATGAATATATAAGTATTGATGATATAAAAACATGGGTAGGAAATGTTCCACCAAATTCGTGATAATGGTAGCCTCTAGGGAGGAAGGGGAGCTGAACTGGGGAAGAACACAGAGGGAACAGCATCTTTACCAGCTGTGTTTTACTTTTCATCTGAAAAAAAGTTCTGGATACCAAAAGCGAGAACAACAAAAGGAAAAATAGATAAAGTGGATTTCATTAACACTTAAAACTCTTAAGCATCAAATGACACTATCAAGAAAGTGGAAAGAAAACCAAGAGAATGGGATAAAATATTTGGAAACTATGATCTGATAAGGGTTTAGAATTCAGAACATGCAAAGAACTCCTATAATGCAACAACAAAAAGACAACCCAATTTTTTAAAAAAAGGAAAAGAATTTGAATAAACACGTCATCATAGAAGACAAACATCCAATAAACACATAAAAAGATGCTCAATGTCATTAGTCATTAGGAAATGCAAATCAAGACCACAATGAGATACTTCACTCACACCAAATAAAATGGCTATTTAAAAAACAGTAACAACAACAACAACCAAAACTAAAATAAAAAAAAAAAACGGAAAATAAGTGTTGGCAAAGATGTGAAGAAATTGGAACTCTCATACCTTGCTTGTGGGAAAATGGTACATCTGTTATGAAAGACAGTTTGGTAGTTCCTCAAAAAGCTAAATGTAGAGTTATACATGACCCAGCCCCATCTACTTATATGCCTAAAGGAACTGAAAGCAGGGACTCAAACCGATAACAATATGCCAGTGTTCATTACAAGATTATTCACAATAGCAAAAGATGGAAGCAACCCAAGTGTCCACCAGCTGATGAATGGATTTTTCAAATGTGATATACATACACACATACAGTGGACTATTATTTAGCCATAAAAAGAAATGAAATTCTGATACATGCTACAATATGGATGAACCTTGGAAACATTTTGCTAAGTGAAATAAGCCAGATACAAAAGAACGAATATCGTATGATTCCACTGAGATGAAATGTCTGGAACAAGCAAATTCACAGAAACAGAAAGTATATTAGAGATTACCAAGGTCAAAGGAAAGGGAGAATGAGAACCTGTTCAATGGTTATGAAGTTTCTGTTTAGGGTGATTATCAACTTTTGGTGGTGAAAACCATAATGGTGGTAGTTGAACAATGTTATGAATGTAATTAATGACACTAAATTGTACACTTAAAATGGTTAAATGTCAAATTTTATGTTATATCTATTTTACCATAATTTTAAAAAAGAATATATTATACCAAAAACCATTGAATTGTACACTTTAAATAGGTGAACTGTAGAGCATATAAATTCTGCGTCAACAAAAGCTTTTTAAAAGATCTGAAGGAAATATGACAAAATGTAAATATTTATTAGTTCTTGGAAATGAGTAAAGGTGTTTAATTATTCTCTGTACTTGTCTAAAAGTTTAAAAACAATTTTCTAAATCAGAGAAACAAGACAAGAATCAAATGGGTGGGAGAATGATATAATAAAGAGAATATAAACACTTAAGAAGAGGGAAATAGAACAGACAACATTGCCACCTCATCACACTTGGAAATACCTGTGCATCTGTAAGCAAACCATCTATTTGCCCACTATTTACTGCACAATGGTGAAAGAAGGAAATATTGACCAAAAAAAGGATTTGTTATTCTTCTGTTTTTCGTTTGCACTATACAGATACTAAGAGGCTAGAGTTTGTTTACCTGGAGATGCTATCTCTACTAGTGGGAGAGGGACAGTCAGAAGCACCTGGGGCAAGTTGGAACATTCCCAAGTTCACTCATCCCATCCCAGGGTTCCACAGTGCTCTGAAATCACTCTTTCTGGGGACTCATATTGCCACTCCCACCTTTACCCCATAGGGTATATCCTCCTGATCTAGAGCAATGCTTCAGTGACACTCTGCTCACAATGCCAATGACTAGTCCACAGCTGCTAAAGAAAAGGTCAGGATACACCTTTCTGCCCTCCTAGCTGGAACTGTGGGGTGAGTAGGGGAAACATGATGCTCTAGGCCAAGCTGTCTAAAAGGAGACACTGTGTGGTCAAATGTGTGTTTGATATATATTCTACAGTACACACAAGGATGAGTTGAGAGTGGAAAATAAAAGATTCAAAATTCGATACTGCCATTGTTCTGGTAAGGTCCCCATGAAACCCTTTGTATGGAGCATGAGATTCTTCAAGCAAGTGCCACTCTATTCCAAGACTTTCTTTTTGTGTAGCCTGCCTGTCTCCTAAAGTGACTGATGCTTATGACCTGAAAGACACAGCTTATTGATGCAACCTGATTGTAATACACCAGTTTGAAGCTAGGAGCCAATGTCATATTTGAAAAGTTAACATATGAATGGCTTTTTCTATAAGCTTTTAAAGGATTGGGAATTTATTTGGATACAGCATCCTGGTTCCTGCTGAACTTCACTGTTGGGCAAGAAAGGACCTGGTTGTCTTGGAGTGCACAGAGCTTTCAGGAGGGCTCCATCCCTCTCGCCCACCTACACCTTCAGCTTGACTTGTCCCCTGCCCAGGTGGAGAGGAACCACAGCCCTGGGAGCTCTTCTGGACCAGATCCTCCTCTTCCTTCTCCATCAGCACTGAAGTCTACTTGTGTTTTACTCACAACCTGGTCTGACCTCCCTGTATTATAGTCCACTCATTTGGAAGAAAAACAACACCTCTAGCAATGATTCCTGGAACTAGAAAATTATTCCTTATTTGTCAAGATGAAATGTTCTGAATTTGTTCCAATGCAGAAAAGTTAATAACACCAAAAGATCCACATTCGATATATTATTTCATGGATAGACTAATACCATGCATAAATTACAGAAACCTTAATTGAATTTTAAATTTTTATATGGGTTTTAGGAAACAAAAATTAAATCTTTTGGGGAAAGCAGTATAAACTGAAAAGCAAAACAACTGATGTCTGAAAGTAAGAGTAATTTTCCCTGGATCTGCTATTTGTCCTAGGAACTCAGTAGGAATTAGGATTAGTGACAGCAATAAACATCTTTATAGGTCTCATCAAAGATGGAAAATTCAATTAATCTAGTTGGTATGTTTCAAATATTTGACCACTTCATGCATAATTTCACATCAGTTTGCTGTCATAAGGGACACTCTGTGATATGCCAGCAGCTGGCTTCAGTCTATGGGGTCTTCCTTACTAAAAGTACAAAAAGTGGGTCAGTGTGCTACAGCGTGGTCTCTCCATCCTACAGACATGAGGCCATAACGTTTGTTCCCGTAGAACTTAGACTAAAGAGAGAAGGGATCAAATTTGCAACATCATGTGCACAGTGATCTGGAAAGTGTTGGCAAAAGCATATAGACCCTGGCACCAGGTTGGAGTTTGAATCCAGGACCCATTGCCAACTAGATAATGTTGGGCAAGTTTCTTGTATGTGAAATAGAGGTAACATCATAGCACCCTTGTGTGTTAGTTTGCTAGGGCTGATGTAACAATAAGTACCACAAACTGGGTGACTTAAACAACAGAAATTTATTCTTTCACAGTTCAGGAGGCCAGAAGTCCGAAATCAAGATGTGGACAGGGTTGGTTCCTTCTGAGGCTCTGAGGGAGAATCTGTTCCATGCCTCTGTCCTAGTTCCTGATGGTCGCAGGCAATCTTTGGCATCCCTTGGCTTGTGTGTGCACTACTCCAATCACCTCTGTCATCACATGACCTTCTTCCCCATGTATCTCTATATCCAATCTCCTTTGCCTTTCTCTTATAAGGGCACCAGTCATTGAATTCAGGGCTCATTCTGATTCAGTCATCTTAATTAATAATGGCCTCATCTTATTTAAATCTGCAGAAACCTTATTTCCAAATAAGGTCACATTTGGGTTAGGACTTAAGCATATCTTTAGGGGCAGGGACACAATTTGACCCACTACACCATGCCATGGCCTTGTAAATAGTATTTTATTTGGCAATTTAGAGAAGCATTTAGCACAGTGCCTGGCTCATAGTAGGGATTCACAAAATGCTACTTCCCCTCCTCTGAGAATATGATGCTTTAGAAAAGTGCTTCTTTGACCTGTTCAGTAGTCAGCATAACAGATTGTGTTTCTCAATTACAGACAAAAAACTATTATTTCATTAGAAATCTGTGGATTTCCTAAGTATTTTTTCATCTTATTTAGGAATGTAATAGAAAACTACAGTAAAATTTAAAGAAATGTCTGAGACTCAGCTATTCCTTCTAGTGGAAGTGGAGATGCCTTTAAAAACAATGTGTTATATAGCCGGGCGCGGTGGCTCACACCTATAATCCCAGCACTTTGGGAGGCTGAAGCAGGCGGATCACGAGGTCAGGAGATCGAGACCATCCTGGCTAACATGGTGAAACCCCATCTGTACTAAAAATACAAAAAATTAACCGGGTGTGGTGGCGGGCACCTGTGGTCCCAGCTACTTGGGAGGCTGAGGCAGGAGAATCTCTTGAACCCTGGAGGCAGAGGTTGCAGTGAGCCGAGATCATGCCACTGCACTCCAGCCTGGGTGACAGAGCAAGACTCTGTCTCAAAAAAACAAAAAATAAAAAAAAATAAAGTGCTACGAATGTTTCTCACAGAGACAATCACTGTCATGTAAGCAAATACAGCCTTTCATGCCTGTCTGCTTATTGGTAAATATTGAATGGCAGCTAGTCAATGAGACCAATGGTGCTTCAATAATAGCCACAAAAACCTATTTAGGATAAACAATAGAAAAAGCATGTTTTAAAATGCTTATAAAGGGTTAAGAAATACAGCAGAAATATAAAAATTTAATAATTGCACTTGATATTGAGAAATATAAGCACTATTTCTTAAAATTTCAATTGCATTAATTCAGAACCTTGCACAGAATAAGAAAAGAGCAATATGCCAGATTCTTTGACTAAATCCTTCATTGTCACAGTCTTAAACTATTGCAAAGACCTGAAGATTTCAGAATAATGATGATATAGAGCAGTAACTTTCTATCATTGCACAAAATGTACAGAGCTATAAATCTTATTATAATACAACATAGAGTTTTAGAGATGCTTAAAATCCTTTTAAATACCAAGTCAGCTAGTTGGTGAAATGTAGCATCCGCAATTTACTGACAGACAAACTAAGGTGAATGACCTCACTGTAATCATGGCAGAGGAAAGGGTAGATTTGCTTAGCTGATTATACTACAACAACTGATCTGGTCTACAACCTCCTCTGTAATATTTATTTTTTAATGAAAAATACAAAAGTTTGCAAACATCTTGTCTGCCTTATAAGTGTTTCCCCCAGGACTATTTAAAGATCAAAAAAGAAAATTTCAAACATGCAATCCGGCAAAAAAAAAAAAAAAGCAAGGAAATAAACAGTCAAAAAAGTGTTCTGTCTACAGTAGGCAAACCACCAGCTAATACCTTCTTCTTCCCTAGTCTTCAACTCTTTCCTTCCTTCATCAATTCAGTTATTCCAGGGATAGCTCAACATTATGGTCCTAGGAGAGTGCACCTGCCTTCTCCTTTCTGATACCTTATTTGCAGGCTCATGAGCTGCCTCATTTTAACACAACCATTTATAATGCTTCCAAAATCCCCTGTCCCTTGCTTTCTGATCATCGCTCCTGTGCCTGAGCTGTGCAGCACCAGGTATATACACAATCAATATTGATCACTGCTGACAATTCCTGGCTCTCCCTGCTTGTCCCTTACTCTTGCTGGGAATACCACTTTAGGATATGCCTCATCCAGGGGAAATGTGTTCTGCCTCTCTCCTTGCCCTGCTCTTGATGCAAAGCAGCTAAAAGCAATTTAAGACAGTGGTGAGTTTACCAAGAATTCTAACAGAATTGTTTCCTGAAAGCTGGCCTGTTGAAAAATCTTGGAGGCTAAGGAAATGTCCCCAACACAAGAAGTTTTGTTTGTATCACTATTTACCCTGATGCCCCCATTCCTATCTTTAAATATTAAATCTAGTGGCAGAAAGGAAGTTCTGCAGAAAAAAGTCTGTGTGGGCTTTTTCAAAGGACAAGTGTAGTGAACCTGCCTCGTACACATTCTTCTGGGATTTCAGTTCATAAGAATAATATCAACAATCACAAAACAACTGCAGAAATGACCAAATTCACCACCACACACACACAAAAGTGAGGCATGCAGAGGCATCACCTGCCTTTGTGAGTCCAGGAAAAAGTTTATTTTAGAGTAAAATTCACAAGCACCAATGCAGTTTTGGGGACAGGGGCCTACAGAGAGAGGTCCAGTGCCAGATGTTTGATAGCCTGTGTGAGGGAGTGGGCTCAGTCACGAGTGGAGCTGCTCTTCCTCGAATGTATGGCCTAGAATACTTCCAGCGGATATGTCCCTTCGGTAACGGTAAACTCAAATTTAGCTGGGGGAACAAGGTTAGGACAAAGCTGAACCCCAAGATGTCAGAAAATCAGCGAGGATTAAGAGCATGTCAGCTGATGCTGAAGTCAAACTTTAGACCAAAGGAATTGGTGTGAAGGAGTCAGTTTTATGAGGATAACAGGGAGACACTAGGGCTTGATGGCTCTGGGACCCTGGGGATGGAGGGGAACTCCATAACCCCCTGTGTGGGAGTGCCCTCTTGCTTACCGTCCTCTATCTCAAGCTCTGTTGGCTGAATTGAGAGGGAATGAGGTAATATCCGAAAGTGGGACAGGGGTGGGAATGAGAACGATGCTCGGAGAACGCCATCCAGTCGTCTGTCCCCTCTCTGTAAAGTGACAAGGGTAGGCACAACATTTTCATATTGTTACCTGATAAGGATGGTACTAGAGACAGACAAGGCTTAGAAACTAAGGATTTCTCTCTCTCTCTAAATATATACACACACACACACACACACAAGTATATATATAGATAGGTCAGTGTGTTATGGTGTGGTCTCTCCACCCTACAGACATGAGGCCATAATGTTTGTTCCCACAGAACTTAGACTAAAAAGAGAAGGGATCAAATTTGCAACACTATGTGCACAGTGATCTGGGAAGTGTTGGCAAAAGCATATAGACCCTGGCATCAGGCCTGAATTTGAATCCAGCACCCATCACCAACTAACTAGATAATGTTGGGCAAGTTTCTTGTATGTGAAATAGAGGTAATATCATAGCACCCTTGTGTGTTAGTTTGCTAGGGCTGATGTAACAATAAGTACCACAAACCGGGTGACTTAAACAACAGAAATTTATTCTTTCACAGTTCAGGAGGCCAGAAGTCCAAAATCAAGATGTGGGCAGGGTTGGTTCCTTCTGGAGGTTCTGAGGGAGAATCTGTTCCATGGCTCTCTCAACAGAGGAGACAGTGGATTGCAGTGGCATGATCTCAGCTCACTGCAACCTCTCCTTCCCAGGTTCAAGCAATTCTCCTGCCTCAGCCTCCTGAGTAGCTGGAACTACAGGCATGTGCCACCATGCCTGGCTAACTTTTTTTGTATTTTTAGTAGAGATGGAGTTTTGCTCTATGGGCCAGGTTGGTCACTATATATACACATATATACATATATATATGTATATGTATATATTTTGAGATGGAGTCTTGCTTTGTCATCAGGCTAGAGTACAGCAGCATGATCTCAGTTCACTGCAGCCTTGGCTTCTTGGGTTCAAGTGATTCTCCTGCCTCAGCCACCTGAGTAGCTGGGATTACAGGTGTGAGCCACTGTGCCTGGCCTGTCTTAGTATATTTCTTTATGAAAAACCCTCCCTACCATGAATCCAGCAGCCCAGTGGATGGGATTTTGCTTATGTGTATTTCATACCCAAATTCTTGGCATGTGAAGAATATACTGCTCACCTATTGTCATAGACCATCTGTGTTGAGTTTTGCTACAGGTGAAGTGAGGAACATGATAAGCCATTTATATTCTCAATCTCAGTTCTTCTTGATTTCAGGGATTTCATCAAAAAAAAAAAAAAAAGGCCAGTTTGCATAAATGCTTGTGAAATAGATTGAAGCAAATGGGTCAAATATTTATATCAAAACTACTAGTTAACATATTCCAGCTAACTAAACTTACCGACCATGTAGGTTTATAACTGTATATACGTTTATAACATTTTCTAACACCAAACAGCTAATATCTGTTTTGAATTAACATAGTACAGTAATGTTTAGCTCTCCTTTTACCAAGATTAATTGTTAATTATTCCAAGGCAATTATTTATGTGCTTGAAAGTGGGTTTGCTGAGCCTGGGTCCTCGGTGTTGTGTGTTAGGATGTGTAAGAGGCAAATATGCTTGCATAAAGGCAAATTAATTATTTAGAGAGGAAAGCCTTAATCAAGGCAGTGGGCCACTACAAGAATTAGATTTCATAAAAGGAAGCTAGTAGCAGCACGATCCATGCTTATTCATTGTTCTTACCCCTCTCCAAATAATCAGAATTAGATGTCTGGCCTGAAAATATACACAAGAATGCATACACACCCACAAACACTTGTCTGGACTTACTGCTTCTCTCTCTGCCCCATCCCTTTTTTATTGTTCTATCTAAAAGACTCAGAAACAGATCACTTACAGAATTTTAGAGCAAATAATCCACTTGGTCATTCCACCAGGCTCCAAAAGACAGACCTTTGAACAATGACAGCTGGAAAATCCTGAGGCATCAGACACAGCTAATAGAGGATTCTCCTCCTGTTTTCAGGAGTCTTTGAAAACCAAAAGGCATAGTCCACAGCACAACATGTGACAAGACATTTATTTTCATCTATTTGCTGTAAGCCGTTGAAAACTAGAAATATCAAATTAGATCAAATGTTTTAAAATAGGTTAAAATCGATCCTTTCCTTGCATTTTGGGTTCTGCCCAAATAGTCCTCAGATTGGAGCCTCTGCAGCATAAATATATATTTCATCATAAGAGCAAAAGCAAAGCCCCTAATGGTGATAATTACTGTCACCAGAATAGAAGGCTAATTGTCAGAGGAGTTCTTTTCTCTCTGTGCGATGAAGGGCTAGACAGGAATGCTTGGCGTCTTTGGGCAGAGACATTTTTTCCTTTCCGTTCTTTCAGGACATTTAAAAATCATTTCATCTATAGACACAGAGTAATCAGATAAAAATCCAGCGAGAATTTTGTCAGACAAAAGCTTTATTAGGTGTTTTGTTTTGTTTGGTCCCCACCAACCCTCTTTGAGGAATAGAAAACGTGGAAACCGCAAGGCACAGAGCCCTTGCGACTTTGGCCTGGACTGCTCGTGTTTATTCTTTTATTTTTAGGACTCTCATCCAAGGGTAAGCAGCACCTTTCTTAAAGAAACTCCAGACCCTTGACTGCCTTTCTCTTATCATTAGTCCTCACAACTTCCTGGAGAAGCTGGAAAGAGACAGCGCTCTGCATCCTCCTTTATAGATGGAGAAGCTGAGGTTTGGGAAGGTTAAGTGACTTGCCCAAGGTTATTTAGCAAATTAGGAGAGACCACTTGGGAATGGAGCTTTGGGTTCTTAGGTTCTGGGGCTGCAGTCAGGAAACCCCAGCGACAAAGAATCTCTTTTGTGCTTGATTTTGTTCACGTGCCTATATATACAGAAAGAAAATAAGTAAATGTTTCAGTTCATCTGCCCTCCCCCTTTATGCCACACCAACACACACACACACACGTGCGCATATGCACACACACACACACACACACACATATGCATGCACATACACACCATTAGCCTTGGGGGAAAGAGATATCCCTAAATTAGAACTTCCAAATAAACTCACTGATTTGCTGCAATGATCGCAATGTATTCTATTGTTTTAGACCCTATTGCATGAAGGTGTCACTCCTACTCCCTGTCCTCACTCTGAGAACTGGGCTCATATATCTCATTATAGCCATATTTAAAGAGTTGGTACAAGAACAACCACTCCATTGATATAGAATTTCTTTAAAAAAAAAACTTTAAAGGGGATTTATTGCTGTTATCACAGTGGAGAATAAAGATGGTGTGTAATTCATGGAGAAGAAAAAAATTTCCTACAAATCAAGGTGCTTTTGCAGGCTGCATTGGATTCGCATTCAGGAATGAAACTTGATGATGCGAAGCCTTCATGCTCAGGAGTGAATAGTGTCAAGGCAGGGGGAAGAAAGAGACCACATCTTAAGGAACACATTTTTCTACTCAGTCACAGGGCTGGGAATACAATAATGACACGCTCAAAGTTTTAAAGGTGAACTCACACAGAAACACTGACTGTAGGGAGAAGTGACCTGTCCTGAGGAAGGAGGGAAAGGAATATCAAAGTCTGGTAGAAAAGAAAAGAATACCATCTTCAGGGCAAGTAGTACCTTCTCTCGCTTGTGTAGATGCAGTTTGTAAGTACAATAGATCCTTTGGTAAAATGTTTGTACCGAGGAGGCCGAGTTATTTTATTTTTGAATTGCAAGTTCTCCATCTAGTGGTCAGTTTCTTGAACAACAAGTTCATGGTGTTACTGATGTCATCCTTTGGATGCAAATTATTTAGTTCGACTTTTTTTTTTTTTTTTTTTTTTTGACTAATGCCTGCATCAATCATAGAAAGCTATTGAGAATTTAACTTCCGGCAGGCACAGTTGGCAGTGGATTGCAAGAACTAAAAGTATTTGTATATTGGCAATTTAAATCACAGCATTTTCTACTGCTGAGATCAACTTCCCTGACTTATTATTTAAAATTTAATTATCTTGACATTGTTTCTGAGGTGAACAAAATAGTCCATAAGAAAATTTAGAAAATGTATGCTTAAATTCAACATGTATTCTTCAACATGAGAAAATGAAGGGGAGTTAGGCGTTCATTGGGTATCTGGTCACTAAACAAAATGTCTATGAACCGTTTTTAAGTTTAATATTCTTGATGGGGCCTGCTGGGCAAGGAAAGGTGAGGAGTCTGCTGACCTCTAAAGAAACAAGGGGATCTGTCGTGGCTACATTGTTCACTGCAGTGGTCTCCAAGTGTGAGAATTATACTACTGAGTGTACTGGAGAAAAATTCTTCTCACTGATATAAAGATGACATTAGATAGCATTGGAATCAGGTCCAGAATCAGATTCGGTTTATTCCTTTTAGGTCTTTAACATCCCTGAAACCTGGCAATCATGCTTTCTAATAAAACAGAATGGATTTCCAGCATGGTTTCTTTGCCCAGGCAACAATACAGTCAAATTTCATATACTATTTTGCATTATCTTTAGTTAATAAATTCCTATTAATGGCAAGTGATACCGCCTTTTCACAAAGTCATGACATAAAATTTCCCTTTAAGATAAATTTATTGAAATAAAAATATGAGTCAATTTGAAGAAAAAAAATTGGATAAATAATTGTATAGAAAGTATATGGACACGGGAACATCTCACGGATGCAGGCCAATAGCAACATGAGCTGAAAAAGATTCCACTTTGGGAACTTCGGGGCCTGTTCACTCCTCTGGATCTGCCACTCACCCTCTGTAATTACCTGCGTGTGTTACTTAAATCTCTTTGGACCTCCATTTTCCTCATCCACAGAGTGTGGTTTGGGTTTAGGTGAGCTCAAAACAACCAATCAGACTAGAGCTTCTTAGAGCAACTTTTAAAATAGAATTATTCTTTGCCTGAATTCAGAAGGCAGGCATGGAGATAAGGAAGCAAATAGAACATCCTAAAGCAATCTTCGTCAAAGAATGAGTGGGACACATGGAAGACCCAAGGACACACAGCGGTAGTGAATTATGTCCAGCCTCTGATCTGTACTTAACTACAAGCCCCAAATTATAGTCATGGTCTCTAAAATTCTAGCTCATGCATACTAAAGACCCACTAAATCAAATAATTATCAAAATATATCATTTCTTATTATGGGATATCAGAAACAGAGTAGAATCCTGCTTCTTAAAGCCATGCAAAGGACAACCCAGTGGGCATACAATGTGACTTTGGCCCCCCTGAAGGCAGGCTTCTCCTGGAGCAGAAGAAACACTTGCTGGGGAAAGCGGGGCCTCAGGGAGCCTAGGGGCTGAGGCCTTCATAGCAGAGAAGCACCACATGTGCATAGAGCAGTGTCCATGTGGGTTCACATGGGCTGTGGGAGCTTGAGATGAAGTTCCACCTTCTTCTTCACTGAGCCCCTGCCTGGGCCTCATGCCCATGGTCTATGTATGCTGTCTCATCTAGCCCTGACACCAACCCTGAAATACAAGTATGTTACCCAGCATTAACATAGGTACAAATTGGGGCTCAGAACGAGTGAGCTCCTTGCCAGAGGGCACTTGGCTTATAAGTGGCAACACTAAACTTGAGCCTGGGTCTCTGTGATCTTAGAAATGCAGATTTCACTGCCAGCTGGGACAGGAAGCCCGGGCTCCACATGGGAAGCCACGACCCCCTGTCCCCACCACCATAGACAAAAGCACTGGGGCACAGAAAGATTGGCCTTTCCCTTGTCTGGGATATGATTGATGAAGTTAATCAGCCCTGAGTCTCTAGTATTCATGCTGTGATACAGCACACACACACACACACGCACACACACACACATGCACGCATGCACATACACACCAAAGTTACCAGTTCCAAACCTTTTGTTTTCTTTCTCTTAACCCTCCCCTACCCATTCACTCCGATCAGAACTGTGGCCAATCCTGTCCAGGCTTGAAGAACTGGATCACAGATGACCACATGGAGTGACTGCCCCCATCCCAAAGAAGAAGAAAGGATTCCCCCATCTTCCTCCCGGTCTCCGTCAGGAACCTACATGATGCTTCCTTCTCCTGTGGCAGATGACTCTCCTCTGTCCACGCTAGACTTGATCTCTGAAATATAAAACTAAGTCACCAAATGAGAGAATAGCCAATTGCAAGAAAACACAATAAGCAGCTGTCTTGTGCCCTTCTGAAATGACTCCCAATATACTCAGTAGGTACCATGTGTCAGGCACTGCAGTAGGCAGGGGGTGCAAAAGAAGAGGCCTAGGGCTCCACTCCTGCTCCCCTAGAAGGGAAGATGCATAGTGGTATGACTTACTGCAATCCATGGTGGAGTGAAGTGTCATGTCACCTCTTTGTGCATTGGTTGTTTCTTTTCCATTGTCAAATGGAGATAATAACACCATGTACGTTATAGGGTAGTTTTGAGGAAAAAACCCATACACTTAACACGTGGCCTGGTATATAATAATACATGCTATTGACCAACATCCTCCTCATCATCAATACCATTGAGATACTGACCATGTTAGACTTTGGGTTACATTAGGGGTAAGCTTTGATGGCTGGATTTGGGCAGATAGAGAGGTTTGTAACAAGAGCAGTGTGGTGCTCTAGGTGAGGGAACTACTCTGAAATAATGTCAATGGGTGAAAAAGCTGAAAGAGAAAGGTTAAGTTTAGGGAACTCTTAGAAATGTGACTTGTTAGGAAAGCAAGCCTGTGAAGGGAGCAGTGAGCCAGTGTGATGAAGGACCTGCGACTCTGAGGTGAGGAGTTTGAATGGAAAAGCAGTGGAGACCCACTGAAAACATCTATTGATTAGGGTAAGATAAGGAGATAGATATTTCCTCTGAGTAACAAAAAGATAGATAGGGAAAACTCAAGGCAAGGGAGACCAGCCAAGTAGCAGTAAATCATCCAAATGGCCAAAAGGTAAGCACTTTGACCTGGTGTATCCTGACCAGGGCTACTCGGAAGTCCAGACACCATTCCTACCTGTTCTTTCTCCCCTGAAGTGTGACTTCTACTCAAACAGAGCAAGGGGAGTCACCATTGTTAGAAGCTGAACTCACATGCCCATTGCCCGGTACTCCATACGGGAGAAATTTAATGAAAACCCAAGTCCATTTCCTCTAAGGTTGTGACTTCTAGTCTTTCCTGGAGCTTAAAAGGATATCTGAGACAAAGTTCAGATGAAGGTTTGCAGAGCACCACTGACCTCAACTCCTGGTCTGAGGACAGCCTGTCTCAGAGACTTCTTTGCCTCTTCTTTCTGGGATTGTGATTGGTGGGTGCAGCCTGAGACGTGCTTGGCTGGAAAAGTCTCCTCTTGAGAGAATGAAGCTACTGTGGCTTCATAAGAGGCCAGTCCCAGAGCCATCTCCCCTCCCATTTACCTTCATCCTCTCCTATGGTACTGGTGTTTTCCTTAGCCCCAAAAGGAGACAGGAGCTGTGAGATAGGGAGGCGAGTTTTTGTTTGTTTGTTTGTTTTATTTTGTTTGTTTGCTTGTTTTTGAGACAGAGTTTCACTCTTGTTGCCCAGCCTGGAGTGCAATGGTGTGATCTTGGCTCAATGCAACCTCCACTTCCCAGGTTCAAGAGATTCTCCTGCCTTGGCCTCTCAAGTAGCTGGGATTACAGGCACCCACCACCATGGTCAGCTAATTTTTGTATTTTTAGCAGAGGCAGGGTTTTGCCATGTGGGCCAGGCTGGTCTTGAACTCCTGACCTCAGGTGATCCACCTGCTGAGCTCGGCCTCCCAAAGTGCTGGGATTACAGGCATGAGTCTTTTGAGAGGAGCCATCACAATGGTTGGGCAGAAGCTCATTGATTCTAACTTGGTTCATGAATGGCGTGGGGGTGGGAAACACAGCCAAAATAAAGGCTATGATTTGAACGTGTCCCCTCCAAAATTTAAGTGTTACAGTGTGATAATATGTGAGGCCTTAAAGAAGTGATTGGGGCATGAGGGCTCCTCCTGGTGAATGGGGTCTAGACCCTTATAAAAGTGGCTATGCACGCAGGCTCACTTGCTTGCTCTTCTGCTAGCCCCCTTCCAAAGGATACAGCCTCCACCAGACACCAAACCTGCCTTGATCTTGGACCCTCCAACCTCCAGAACTGTGGGAAGTAAATTTATGTCTGTTATAAATTACCTGGTTTGCGATACTCTCTTATAGCACATAGCACACAAAACAGACATGAACATCATCCATGTTCACATCTGTGTATTGGTTAATTTTTACTTGGAAAAGAGTTTTAGCTCACTCTGTTAATATAGAATGTGGAGATTCTAGGCCTAAAATGTGACAGTCAGTGTTTACCTCCTCACCCCCACCCTGGTTTTTGTACAATACGATCAGATAAGAAACCTGCAGCACCTCGTGGTATGGCAGTGGCCACTGGATGGAGCTGGGAATGAAGTGCTGGGTTCCCAGGCTCTGCTCACCCCTGCAGTGCCGCTGGGTGAGCCATCTCACCTCCCTCCTTTTCCTTTCCTCGTCTGCACAATGACGGGGCCCTCTTGCCATCTAAAACTCTGTTCTAGTCTTAGAAAAGGCGATGGCCAGGCATAGTCATGTCAATTTTAGTTTTATTCCCAAACTGTTTTCCTCACTGATAAATTAGAACAGATTTGGGACTGTGGGAAAGAAAAACATGAATGGTGAGGATGGGGTGCCACCGTGCCAGGAGCTGTCCTCAGCACACGTGAGTCTGGATGGCGCAGTTTTCCTGGCAACTGGGTGGCACAAGCCAGCTCTCAGAGGGTAGCTGTTGGTCAGATGCCTTTTCTCTCTGCTTGATGCTAAACTACAGAGAAAATAAGCCCCATGACTCTTTGGAAATTTATTTTCAAGGACAATGATGATCATGAACATCTTTATCAAATAAAGAAACCGTTTTTAAAAATCTCTGTCTTGTTACACTTACATGACTATGTGGAGTTTTTACAGGGGCTGACAACAGAGGTGTCTGTCGCTCCTTAACTGGCCCCTTCTAAGACGCTGGGACTAGGGCCTCAGTCTTAGAATCTGTAGGAAATGTTGGAGTAGACAGTCCCTGAGGGACACTTTCTCAGAACATGGTATGTGTCTGCATGCACATTTAGATATAGCCCACCCTCCACAGAAGCAAGAACACTGCTGGGCAGCCAGCTAGGCCCATTTACTACTAAAGAACTCATTTCTGCCTTTCTGCGAGGGTGATTCAAATTCACCCTTCCACAAGATAGTCACGGGTCTTCCACAGCCCACTTGTTTGCTGAAGATCTGCAGTCCTGCCTGACCCCACAGGTAAAGCAGTGGGGAGAATGTCCTGCAGTTCTTCCCATGTGACTTTGCAGCAGGCCTTTAACTTCCTGACCTGTGCTGTACTGGACGTGGAGTCTACACTCTGAGCCTAAGTACTGGAAGTGGGGTCTAACAGGCCTAAGTGATGGCTGGGGAAATACAGACTCCTGCCTGTGGGCTGATTCTTCTGTCCCTCGGTGCATTGTTGCTCTTTGTAGCACCAGCGGGGAAGGAGCATATGCTTGGCCTGACACTGGCAGAAGAGAAGCCATGTCAGTCTGCCCAAGAACAGCCGGGCCCCGAACAAAGCTGGAGGCTCCAGTTATGCATGCTCCTTTGGGGCTGCTGATCTGCTTTTTAAAATAAACCTGTTTCCAAGTATCAGATCTGAGATGGTGCCAAGATTAGAAGAGCTTCCTTTCATTTTCCTTTTTCCCTCTGGGATGCCATCATGGAATAAGAAGCTGTCACCAGCCTCACCTGGATTATTCTCTAGAAGGAAAGACATCTGGTGCTATTTTTTTCCTTCAGGATAAATATTTTACTTAACTTATCAAAGCCAAATTTTTGGTCTCTTCATCCCATGACTTTAATCCAGTGTCTGTCCTTTGTGTAAACCTGATTTTGGATTTAAAGTCCTGCAAGGCTTCTTTAGTGGTGGGTTCATGGGAATCTTCAGAGGAGAGTGAGAGAGAGGAATAGGGGCTGTTTGCTTCATATCGCCCCAGAAGGAAGCTTTGTCTCTACTCTCTTGAGAATCCTCACTATTGTTTTTATATTTGGGGTCCCAAACAGATGCTCCAGTACTTTCCTTTTATTGTTCACCCCCCTGCCATCCTTTATTGAGACTGCCATTGCATTAGATAATTGCATTTACCCTCCCCGAGCTCCCCCTTCGCAGACCTTCTTGGAAGGCTGAGCTCATGACTCATGCTTCTCTGATATAAAGTGACTCTCTGAATTCATCAATACCTGACACAGGGCTGCCCCTGTCCCCATTAGGCACTGCATCATTGACTGGTTGGTTAATTTCAGAATCTAGTTTAGGGTCATAGAAATGGTTGCAATTTTTTTTTGACATCAAGGCTCCTTGAGCTCATCAGTTTATCCAGGATTCAGGAACAACTCTCAGTATGAAGTATAGCCAGTCATTGGAAATTTCCAGGTAAATAGCACTAGAGTGGGGATGAACCACAGAAATGGCTGCTGCTTCTCCTAACCAACATGCCCACATCTTCACAAGGTCAGGCTGCTGCACATGCAGAGGACTGCCTTGGGGCCACTGGCCCCCTCTTTTCTTTCTAGATATGTCTGTCTCTCTACTCTTAGCCAGAGCAACTGCCTCTAGAGAGCCCCTCATTTGTCTCAGCCCTCCCTCCTTTTTCCTCTTTTGCCTCTGAAGTTTCCAGGTTTCAAGACCAAAGCCCACAGTGATGACTCCCTCCTCTCTGTGGTTTCCCCAGCTCTTCTCATGACACAGGTGCCATGTCTGGAGTCTCCAATTCTCCTTCCTCTGCCACTGCCTCCCAACCCCTCATGCTTGGGGCCTCCACCTCTATACTAGTGCGTTCTCATGCTGCTAATAAAGACATATCTAAGACTGGATAATTTACAAAGGAAAGAGGTCTAATTGACTCACAGTTCAGTATGGCTGGGGAGGCCTCAGGAAACTTACAGTCATGGCAGAAGGGGAAGCAAACATGTCCTTCACATTGTGACAGGAAGGAGAAGTGGTGAGCAAAAGGGAGAAAAGCCCTTTACAAAACCATCAGATCTCATGAGAATGCATTCACTATCACAAGAGCAACATAAGGGTAATCACCCTCATTATTAAATTACCTCCCACTGGGTCTCTTCCACGACACATGGGGATTATGGGAGCTACAATTCAAGATGAGATTTGGGTGGGGACACAGCCAAACCATGTCGACCTCCAGGAGGAAGCATCTCATCCTCCAGCCCCACCGGCTAGAGTCTTTACCAGGAGAGGTCCCACGGCCTCAGCCCTTTCCTGTAAGAATTGGTGGCTGGATTGACTTTGTCGAAGGAGAAAGTTTCATTTTTACAGGGTTCATGCAAGGAGCGAGTCGGTCCTGCATTCTCAGGACAAATGCAGGGTGTGTTTTCTCACAGAGACAATATTTTCAAAGGAATGTATGCTGTTTATTAATATGAGGAATACAGTTCACGTGTATTCTGTATTTGTGGAAT
Organism: Trachypithecus francoisi; assembly: GCF_009764315.1. Taxonomy (NCBI): domain Eukaryota; kingdom Metazoa; phylum Chordata; class Mammalia; order Primates; family Cercopithecidae; genus Trachypithecus; species Trachypithecus francoisi. The sequence goes on from NW_022681453.1 coordinate 5,963,619, forward strand.
GGCCTAGGTAGCAATCCACTAGTGAACTAAAAACTGTCTGTAAATCAGTTTTGCATGTGGACCAAAAATCGTACTGATTGAGCCAAGCCTCTACCTTATACCTGATATAAACAAGCAATGGCAGTGTTGGACGTGGGATGTGGGGTCAGACACCCCTCATTAGAAGCAGCTGTGCTACAACAGAAAGGATCCTGAGACTTGGGACCAGAAATTGGGGTTCAACTACTCATGTGTCCACTTTGGACAATGCTGTCTTCTGAAAGACTTCATTGTCCTCAAGGGTAAACAAGAGCGGTCATGAAGATGAAGTGACATGGTGATCAGGAAGAAGGTCGTACATGGTAGGTGTTCAAGAAGTGTTAGTTAAATATGAATTCCAAAAAGAGCCATTAGCAACACCGTGAACTCCAGAGGCTATTTGTAGATTCTGCAACTTGGTTTCCAAAGGCCAACATTTTTCCTTATTTGAAGCCTCATTCCCTTCCCTTTGCACAGCCACAGCCCCTCCTTACCTAACTGAGGAGTGTCAGGCTGCCTTCGGCCTTCTACCCTTTGCTTTGTGTCAAACACTCTGGCATGCTAGAGACCAGAGTGGCCTCTGCCCATACTCACTCCCAACTCAGAGAGGGGACATGGGTAGCATTGCCAGACTTCACAAATAAAAATATGGGATACTCATTAAAATCTGAATTTCGGATGAACAACATATAATTGCGTGCGTTGTTCTTATAATTAAAAATCACTCGTCGTTCATCTGAAATTCAGATTTAATTGGGTAGCCTGTATTTTATCTGTCAACTCTAGGCATAGGGTGAGTTTCTGCTCCCTTCAAATGATTCCAACCCTTGACCCCTTCAGAGTCCGAGGCCTGGGCCAGATCTGACGGTGGCTACTTGTCCTCCTTCTGCTCAGCTGACCCCCATCTAAGCCTTACTGTCCTTGAGCCCAGTGTGTCCACATCATGTGGACAGATGTCCTCAAGGCAGTGTCATCAGAATCACTGAATGGCATAAGCCTCTCCAACCTGGAGTAGATTCAGGCCTTGGCTGTGTCCCTCCTACTATTTATTTAGTGGTCAGGACCCACTGACAGTCTGAGAGCTGCCTCTCAGCCCTTGGAGCTTGTGTCATAGAGGGAGTTAGTTTCCCTCTCCCCAGGAACAGCCCTCAGTCAATGATGGGTGGGAATTGGAGGATCAGTACCACAGCTCTCACACCCCTGGGTAAGGACGGGGATAAATTAGAGGTGTGTACAATAATCTACACTGTCTTCTCCAGTTCCTCAGTGGGACTGAGCCCCAGCTGCCCACAGTGGAAACTGCCTAACAATGAATGCACCCTTTATAGACTTCTCTTTCTTCCCTTCTCTGACTCATTTTCTGACTCTCTTACCAATACTCCTTACATTGCCTCCTAGATAAACTCCCCGCACCCAGATGCATGACTCATGGTGGGCCTCTGGGGAGCCTAACCTAGAGCAAAGCTCTATGTCTTTTATCACACTACAGTTTCCTCAGCCACCTCAGCACCCGCAAGTCACCAAAGGTTAAAATCATAGGGTGCTTACCAGAAAATATAGACCCAGGAACCCAAGGATGATGTCAGGAGTCTAACAACATTGTTTGCTGAGATTTGTAAAGACCCCAGCAACAGAAAGAGAAGGCCCTTTCTAGCTTGGAAGATACTCCTGGGACAAGGGTTTAGCACTAGCATCTTCTTACCAGTTTACCAAACCAGGAGCTTCAGACAAGAAGAGCCAGTGTTCTGTGTTCACGGCAGGGGAGTGAAGTTCCATTTCCTGGTCCTGCCCTACAGAAAAGTAGCACAGCAGCTCCTTCACAGGTTATTACTGTCAAAGCAGACTTCCCTGCCTGGCTTCCCAGGCTCCCCAGGAGCTGATCTCTGAGGAAACAGAGGCCAACATCTGTGGGGTTTCAACTGGCCTAAGCCACTGGGAAGGGGAAGGGTTTAGGGCTCAGAGAATGCATCTCTCTGCCTCCATGTACCTGAGTGATCTGGATAAAATGAGCCTCAGTTTCCTCATCTGTAAAATGAGTAATGATGCATCCTGGGGCTGTTGAGTGAATTACATAAAACAAGGTATGTTAGAGCCTAGCACTATGTAAGACATCCCACAAAAGTTAATTTCCTTCCCTGGTCTTATTGTACCTGTGAAACCGAGGCGGTAAGAACTCACACTCTTGTATGATGCTGTCTGTACTAACAGCTTTCACAAATCTTGTCTTCCCGGTCAGATTGGAAGCTACGCTGGAATCGGGCGAGCTCTTGTTAATTGATTCAACGGCCTTGACCTGCAAAGCTCTCTCTCCCACCTTGCCTTCCTCTTGGTTATCAAGAAGGTTCTGCAAAGATTGCCATCAGCAAGGCTGTCCAGCCTGATTCTTGAGTGGATCATGCCAGTAATTTGCTGTGATGGATAGAGTGCCTTAAACTGCCTGTGTAATTGTGGTGAGCAGCCGCCACAGTGGTGGAGCAACTGCATTTAAGAAATTCAACTTGCAGGGAACACGGTGCTGCCTAAGCCACCGTCGTTCCAAAATTAGACCTTTCCTCCACTCCATCATTACATGGGTAAGCAGTCAGAACACTTCCTGAATACGAACCACAGATCAGAAGTGATTTATAGAAACATCCACATGTGTGTAGATGGTTGGCAGAAGGAGGGAGGGTGGGACCCCAAGGTTGGCCCTAGACCAGCCACAGGCCTCCTCTACCACAGCTCTTACAAAATGACTGCTCTCAGTACTACAGGGACAGGGAAGAGTCTCCTGCAAAAAGGAAATGTGAGCTTCTTTTGGTTCACAGACTTGCCAGATCATAAGGCCCACTTGTTACGCATGTTAAAAATTCAGTCACCCTGGATCCTCTTTAAAGACACTGATTCCGTGGGTGTAGCTTGGGGCCTAGACATCTGTGTTTCTGACAGCCCCCTCCATTAATGGTTCTCAGACTGTGCTGCACATTACAGCCTCCAGTGGGGCTTTAAAATATCCTGATGCCCAGGCCCCACCACAGACCAATAAAATCAGAGTCACTGGGGGTGGTACCTAGGCACTGGGGCTTTTTAAGGAGCTGTATATGATGTTGATGTGCAGTCAAGTTTGAGAACCAATTCCCAATCTGTAAAAGCAAGCAAGTCTGGGAAATACAGGTTCCAAGGTAGAAGCCTATTTAGGAGAACCAAGTAATTCTTTTATTTGGCATCATTAAACTGAAATTCAGAGCCCTTGCTGGTTTAGGCAAATAAAATAGGGTTATGGAGCCTCTTTTCAAGCAGTTGTTCTGAAATCAGTTTCTAACACAGTTGCCTGGACATCAACTCATATCAGCTGAGTCACACCTATGTTTTTTAAAGGCTCTTGGGTCACTTGGATGTTCCTCTAGGTCTGGACCCACTGACTTCAGAGAATTTATAAAAGGTCAAATCCTTTAATTTATAATTATGTAGGATGCATATTTGAGCTCTGCCACAAGGAAATTTCATGGGACTGAGCATCTCTAGGCAAATTTTTACTTTTTTAAAAAACAGTTTTTAAAATAAAAGATGTCTGGTCTATAAGTGGACATTATAAAATACATTTGCAACCTGGTGTTCCCTTAACTCGCGAGCCCCTAAATAGAAGATATGGTAAGATAACTCAACTGTTCCTTTCCCCATATTCGTGCTACGTCTAGCCAAAAAAGGAAAAGGCCCAAATCTCCCTCCTGGCCTCAACCTTTGCAACAGCAAAGGTGGCTGAATCTGAAGCTCTGAGGTCCCCCGAGCCCCTCCGCAGTGCTCTTGCAGGCCAGCAGCCTCCTGTGGGGGCGCCCCCTGGTGACAGCACGTGGGATAATTTCTGATTAGAAAAAGATCCCTGGGCTGGAAGGGCCTTTGTACAGCTTCCTGCAGTGGCCAGGATGTGCTAGGTCTGGGTTTATCTGAGTCAGGGCTTCTCTGAGGCATGCGTTTCTCAGCGAGTCTCCCGAATTTTATTTCCAATCCTGCCAAGGGCAGATTAAATGGCTACATGAATGGGAAAATGCAGGAGGCTTTGAAACAGATGGTTGGCTTGTGCAGGCTCAGTGACTTGCCAAGCAGTGGATTGTGTTGCCATATGAATGAAAATCCCACTGCGGCTGGGTTTTCATTTCTCCAACCTATGGATGACAGCGGCTCCCTTGTCCCCCTGGCAGTGAGGCCTGGAGCAGTTACCTGCTATTATTCGCCTCCCATCAGGGTTCAGCTTCTTGCCTCTCTGGATTTTCCTGGTTCCTTTCTCTGAAAGGGAGTGTCATTCTAGACTAATTTCCTGATGGTGTAAATGATTTAGCAGGGCTGATGAATATCAATAGAGCTGCAGATGGGTTTAAGGCGCCTAATGAATGTGACAGTCACTGGTGCCAAATATTTTTCCAACTTGCATTTAGGATGAAAACAAGCTTGAATTGTACCCACAAAGGGTACTTCTTTAATTATGCATTATAAATTCTAAAGTCAGTAGTCAAAAGTGTCAGCACAGTATGGCACAGATGAGAAACTGTGTACATGGACGTGTTCTCAATGCACATGAGCCAGAGAGACCCTGGTTCGAATCCCAGCTCTGCTACTAATGAGCTGTATGAATTTGGACACGTTATATAATTTCTCAAAGCCTGCTTGTAAGATGCAGATAAAAATCCTTGCCCCTGAGCATTTAAAAAATAATGAGCATGAGAAAATGTAACATGGGTGGCATTTGTAATTCAACAAATAGTAAGTACCTACTATGTAGAAAGGGCTATACTAGGTGTGGGGAATTCAGAAGATTCTGGAAATTCACAGGTTAAGGAAATAACTGGAATGGTAGAATGCCAAGGGCGGGACAGAGGGAGGATGCACCAGGTGTAGGCAGTAGGAGGTGTTTTCTCTGTAAAGAACTTAAAAACAATAATAAAGCTGACTAAAATTTTATTTGCAGCCAGGTGCAATGTCTCACACCTGTAATCCCAACACTTTGGGAGGCCAAGGCAGTAGGTTTGCTTGAGCCCAGAAGTTCAAGACCAGCCTGGGCAACACTGCAAGACACCCATCTCTACAAAAAAGTTTAAAAATTAGCCAGGTGTGATGGTGCTAAGGGAGGAGACCACCTCTCATATTGTCTTATGCCCAATTTCTGCCTCCAAAGAAGGAAAAAGTAAAAACTAAAAGGCAGAAATGAAATCCATAAGCAGACAGCCTGGCGCCACACCCTGGGCCTGGTAGTTAAAAAATGACCCCCACCTAATCGGTTATGTTATCTATAGATTACAGACATTGTATAGAAAAGCACTGCGAAAATCCCCATCCTGTTTTGTTCCGATCTAATTACTCATGCATGCAGCCCCCAGTCACATACCCGCTGCTTGCTCAATCAATCACAACCCTCTCCCATGCACCCCCTTAGAGTTGTGAGCCCTTAAAAGGGACAGGAATTGCTCACTTGGGGAGCTCGGCTCTTGAGATAGGAGCCTTGCCGATGCCCCCGGCTGAATAAACCCCTTCCTTCTTTAACTCGGTGTCTGAGGAGTTCTGTCTGCGCCTCGTCCTGCTACAGTGCGTGACTGTGGTCCTAGCTATACGGGAGGCTGAGGTGGGAGAATGGATTGAGTACAGGAGATGGAGGCTGCAGCGAATCGTGATCATGCTCACTGCACTCTAGCCTGGGTAACAGAATGAGACACTGTCTCAAAAAAAAAAAAAAAAAAATTTGATTTGCTTTTTATTATCAACGTAAGCCAACAATTCTAAACAATGTCAGTGATCAAGTTTCTTTCTCCCCAAAATCTCTTGGTTTCAGTTCGAGGGAACTGTTGTGGTTACTATTGAGTTTTAATAGAATATAGGTAAGCTATGTATTCTTGTTTTTTATTATTTGTCCTTTAATAAACATTGTATTCTTTATGAAGGAAGTCAATTTGAAGAATGCCCAGTTATTCAAGGTGCCTTCCCCACTCCACTCCTCAGCATGAGTGGACTCAGCCTCAGGAGTTTTGTATAAAACAAGTGTATAATGGTTCAAAATTGCTGGACCTATTGGTTCCCCTGAAGGTTTTGTCTCCAGCCCTGTGGCATCATCTATTCCTGTGTTTAAATGGTAGATTCAAAAACGATGGTAGCTCAGTGATTGTAGAAACAAGGACACAAAGATCTTGAGTTATATCAGTTCTGTCATTTCTGTGTAATCACTCAGAGGTTTTATGTTTCAAATTTAGAAGAAGGAAGCTCTGAACTTCAAGATATAATATTTTAGTTTGGCAAGTGCAAATTTTAGTTTACACATGAAATGTTTTACTGAAGTTGAATATATTTAAAATTGAATGTTGCTTTTCTAATAAAATTGTTATTTGTTTTTAAAACAAATGAACAATTTGAGAAAAAAATTATTATTACTAATCCTTATGTGATGATTACTGAAAATAATTTTATCACAGAGAGGAAGAGATGTTAAAAAATGATCCACTCCAGGCATCAAATACGCTAGGTATGTCACTGCAATGCATTACACAGTAAGTTTATAAAACATTGATATTGACATCAATGGTGGCCTTTCTCTTCTAACATGGCACTTCTCTGAGATGAAAGATAGGAGTTCACAGTGAAAGAACTAGGTGTCTGCAGTCTTTTGAAAATTTGATTCTGCAGTTTTAAAAAATAATAGTAACTACTATCACTGAGCCCTTCCTATATGTCAGGTATGGAGCTGACATGTTACAAACATTGTTTAGTACTTTATCCAGCACTGTGAGGTGGATATTATTATACCTACTTAAGTGATGAAGAAACTGAGGTTGGGAGAAGTGTGCTCCAGGTCACAGACCTTGTGAGTGACAGAGCTGGGCTGACACTGTGGATTACCTGATTCTAAGCTTGTTTTCTTAACCACCACGCCATGGGGAGAAGGAGAAGCTGATGCTGATTTCAGTTCCTGAGTAGATTGCAGGACCGGCTTGAGGCCTGTGAGATTCTTGACTTTATTTTTCTAACAACCATGCAATTAGATAAGACACTGACACTTGCAAATCAAATCAGGCAGATCTGAAATCCTGCAAACATCAAGGATTTATAGGAGATGAACCTGAAGCCCAGAAGGAATTATTGCACCAATGCTCACACAGCTACTACTGGATCAAGAAATCAGGTTTTTTTTGTTTTTGTTTTTGTTTTTTCTTTTCTTTTTCTCTCTCTCTCTTTTTTTTTTTTTTTTTTGGCAGAGGGTGGGGGCGGATGCTCAGTGTCTTGCTCTGTCACACGGGCTGGAGTGCAGTAGCAGGATCATAGCTCACTGCAGTCTTGAGCTCCTGAGCTCAAGAGATCCTCCCACTTGAGCCTCCTGCAGGAATGCACCACCATGCATGCCTGGCTAATTTATGTGTGTGTGTGTGTGTGTGCATGTGTATTTGTAGAAATGGGGGATCTCACTATATTGCAAAGCTGGTCTTGAACTCCTGGCCTCAAGTGATCCTCCCACCTTGCTGGGATCACAGAAGAGAGCCATTATGCCTGGCCAGTAAGTCAAGTTTCTATCTGCCTATACCATGCGGCCTCTGGGCCTAAATTATACACAATCAGCTGTTTTACTTTTCCAACTATCCCACATTCTTATTTGCATAAGTTTTGGCTTGGAAGGAGGGAGGTTTTGGTTGTATGAATTTAGCCTTGAGGCAGCAGGCTGATGGTGTCACTGACAGAAAGGAGAACTGCGTGGGCGGAAGTTGCTGTAAGTACTCTGTCTGGGGATGATTTTGGAAACTGGTTTTCCTCCTTGGGCTACAAATACTCAACTTCTCAGATGCTGCTGAATATTGACTATGTGATAACGTGCTTACACTCTTGATAAAGTCTCATCTTTCAGTGCTCCCCAGGAGGAGATTGTGTAGAACCATGCTCCTTCTCTTCTTGACTCATTCTGTCAAAAAACGCCTCTGGAATTTTATTATAGCCCTGTTCATCTTCTTGGCTTCAAAAGATTTCTATTATTTTCCCACAAGTCTGTCTCCTGATCTAAAGAATATGAACCCCCAGCTTAATCATTTTTAAAATTGTCATTCATATGACTATGGCTAAATTCAGGTTCCTGGACTTTCCCCTAGATGTTCCGATTCAACGGGTCTGGGTGGAAGTCTTGAATCTGCATTTTCCATGAAGGTGTGTCGCAGGTCCCTCACTTTATAGGCCCCACTTTGAGATGCTCATAAGCAATGGCATGTTCTTAAGTTCTTTCCAGTCCCTTGCAAATGACAAGCCCTTGGTAGGTGTCTGCTGACTGAAAATTAAGGCCACTTCTATCCTCTACTGCAAATACACACTATTTGGAAAATTTCATTACTACTTCAGGCAAGGTTTATTTTAATGATCAGTGGTGTTGATTGTAACGTCATCTTTCTCAGACCTGTTAGTATTTTTTATTTAGTGTTGTTTTGTTTAAGGATCCAAAAGTTGTGTACGAAAGGGGAAGCTGCTGAATCAGCAATCAGACTTAGAAAAGCATCAGCAACATTTCGTAAACATTTCATGTTAACTGTTAAGAAATAGGTTGAAAAGTAGTCCAAGAAATAATAATCAATGTGTAAGTAGTGCTAACAAGAAAAAGATTAAACTTAAAATAAAACATTGGGTTTTCCTTTCCTGATAATATAGAAGGCATTTAATATTTACAGTCAAAAGAATTGATTAGATGGATTCATATAAACCAAATTCAAAGAAAACCCAACAGTCATTTTTGCAATGAGATCTCCCAAGTATAATGTAGGTGGCAGAAATCAGAATATGATAGAGTCTAGGAAATCTAGGATAGTCTCTTAAAATATAAAATAAAATCCCAGAGTTATTCTGCTAGTTTTTGTGACAATCATTATTTTTACAATTACACAAAAAAGGTTTTTTAAAATGTGGAAAACAATAGGAAGCATATGTGTCTCTTGTCTGTCAATAGTTTGGCAAACAAAAATTAACAGAAGACCTTGGTGATTTGCTCTCAGTCATTACAGGGCATCAGACAAGATATTTACCAATTATTATAGCATCTCCTGGTATTAGTGGACTGTTGGAGGTTTTTATCCATTATTTTCAAGGAATTCCACCTGGGAATTCATTCATCCTGTGCTATTTCATAATCAAATTGCTATACAAATAGAAGCACTTGGAAGTTTGTTGAGCAGAAGTAAATTGATTTCCCTTTTTACACAAATCTCATCTAAAAGCCAAGGTAAATCATTCTAAACTACCATCCATGTGGTTCTAATTACAAAATAAGAATAATTAAAAAGTCAAAATGCTCGAGCCCTCTTTCCCATGTTCTTCCAACCATGCCCTGTCCAAAGCTTTCTGAACTTTACATCTAAATTACTTAGCGGTGTTACTGACCTCTGATACGTCAGAGAAATATTTTGCTGGTCACCTGCTAGACTCTATCTCAATTTAAGGCTGCTGAAATGAGGGGTCAGGTTAGGACCAAATGCATATTTTGAAAAGAAAAGCTCTAAATCCCCTTTCTTTTCTTGAATAGAAAAGCTCTAAGAGAGCAAAGACGATATTTCATTTTAATTTCCCTTGATGTTAAAGAATATTCTCAAGAGATGCTGATCTAAAAATAGAGTGACTATCAGTTATCCATAACTTAAACTGACTTATATTTTTTCATCATGAACTCCAGATTCAGGACATAATCTCCACGGCCCCTCATTTCACTGGATCAGATTTCCTATCAAGTGAGGGAAATAACTTTCTTCATAAGAAGCGCTGCCTACTTTAATTTTTTTCCAAAAGTAATGCTGGATGTAAAGGTCTCTGTTACCCATGTCTTCAGGAAAAAGGAAAATGAAACAAGAACATTATCTCGTGTTTACATTTCATGATGACTTGATATTCAATTTACTCACATTTACAGGCAAAACAACCTTTTGACAATTCATTCATCTAAATTAATGAATTGTTCTTACCCTAGATGTATATAATATTGCTCTTTAAACATTTGCCTGACCAAAGATACAGTGATTCCAAAGATTGTGCTTTTATTTGGGCTTTAAAATGAGCTGCAAATGGATGTGGAGTTTTCTCTGGGTCTTGTGGGATGTTTCACTCTTCTTCCAAGCCATGTAACTCAATCTTGCTCTTCCCTGGCGTTTGCAGGTGGCAAGAGCTGTGCTGGAGGTTGAGGCCTTGCTTGAAGACACTTGCAGGTGCCACTTGTCTGAAAAGTTCTGACCTATAGTTGGTAAAAATCACAGCAGGCTGAAGGCCAGGGGATTTCTCCTGGGCTTTCCACTTTACCTTTGTGATTTTGTCTAAGTCATTTAGCTTACTAGGGCCTCAATGTCCTCATTTGTAAAATAAGGAGATATGCCCATTCCTTTAAGCACTACCTGTCTAGATTGTGTGACATATTATCTGCAAAGTGCTTCTATTAGTCAAGAGAGAGATACAAACTCCCACATAACAGGGCCTCTGTGGTTTATAGTGATACCAGCTAATATTTATTGAGGCCCTACCATGTGTCATGCAAAATGCTAAGCACTTCACATTTACCACACTACTGGAAAATAGAAAGATAAATTTTAAAAAAATTCTACACATTTTGGTATAGAATGTCCAAGAAGCCTTCATTGCTTTTATATATGCCACTTGACTCAGCTAATATACAAATCATAGTTAAGTTATGGTCATATATATTTGTGCATTCATTTAACAAAATGCCAAGTCTCAAGTCAAAATAAATCTTCTCTCAGAAGTATTTATAGGCCGGGCGCGGTGGCTCAAGCCTGTAATCCCAGCACTTTGGGAGGCCGAGATGGGCAGATCACGAGCTCAGGAGATCGAGACCATCCTGGCTAACATGGTGAAATCCCGTCTCTACTAAAAAAATACAAAAAACTAGCCGGGCGAGGTGGCAGGCGCCTGTAGTCCCAGCTACTCGGGAGGCTGAGGCAGGAGAATGGCGTGAACCCGGGAGGCGGAGCTTGCAGTGAGCTGAGATCTGGCCACCGCACTCCAGCCTGGGCGACAGAGCGAGACTCCGTCTCAAAAAAAAAAAAAAAAAAAAAGGAAGTATTTATAGTAGTATGGCATAAACAACTGTAATACCCATATATGCTAATTTCACTTATCAAAAAGAATATGGGATATATACAGGGCATAGGACCCCCCAAAGTGACAATCTGACTTTCTCTCTGGTGATGGAGTCTTTGAATAACTGAGGCTGGAATATCCTGGGGAAAGAAGGGAACATTGAAATTAAATATTGCACAATGTTTAAATTTCAATTTCAACAAATGCTGATTTCCATCCCAAAACAAAATACCAACTTGCAAAAGTCTTGCCAATAGTCCATGAAAATTTTGTGAACTAGATTTGCTAGTTCCAAACAAGGCTTTTTGGCATCGCACCTCTACTCACTTAAAAAAGGTAGTTGATACAGCAAGAGCTGGATGAGACGAGATAACTTTGTATATTCAAGGTATGTTTATGGCAGTCAACATGCTGCTAATGAGAACTTCTTAATCATTGAAAAGTAAATTGAATACCAAGTTATAATGAATTATAAACACATGATGATAATTATGAACCAAAATTCTTCCATCATAAATTTTAAAATGTGCTGTAGATGCAGTACGTTTAAAAAAAAACTTTAACGTTCAAATCAAATTGTAATTGGCTTTTATACTAAAAAACAAAACAAAACAAAAAGTGAACATTATGAAGCTCAGTTTCTTAGTCTTGAAAGAATGTTAAATTTTATACTTAAGCCATTTTAAATCATCAGTGTTGATTTAGTTTCAATATTTTACTAAACACAAAACAATGCACATGTACAGGCATGTGCCTGTGTCCCTGGCTCCTGCCCTAAACATTAAGTTTTACTACCTAGTTTCTGAGCTGCATAAATAAAATGCAGAACCATGAAAAGGGGGAGTAAAGTTACTTTTATTCTTTGCATACATCTTAAACATTTGAAAATATAAAGAATAAATTTTAAACTTGTCAGTTCAGAATTAGGCCAGAGAGGCTCAGGAGCAATGATAGGGTAGTGGAAGGAAAGACATGAAGACATGAAGGTAGAATCGTGTCCTTTCATAGTGACCCAACACAGCTGTGTCTCCACCTTCTTTAAGCCCTGGCAGACGTGTTACCTTGTGGAGATATAGTACCAAGTGAAAGTGGTGAGGATGTTTTCTTGCTCCTTTTCCTCCAGGCCTCATCTACATAATTCACTGACCATTCATATGACAAAATTACGTAAACTACTCCCAGGAAAATACCCATTTGTTAATATGCAAGTGTGTCCCACTGGACAGAGGGATGCAGCTCACCTACTAAAAAATGGGCAGACACAAAGGGAGCTTTCCAAAGAATTCCTGTATCAGACCAACGAGGGGTGTGGTTTCAGGAATCTAGGGAAGGGCTCTTGCTCTAAGGACGGCCATGGTTAATGTTGGCATGCCAACCACTTTAACACCTTTGGACAAAGACTTGCCATTTTTCTACAGTATTTTAAAAAATATAGAGCAAAAGTCTACCCAGACTCCTGGGAGAAACTATTCATTCTTTTTTTAAATTTTATTTTAACAAATATTAATTGACTGCCTACCATGCTTCTATAGGCTATCCTGGTATCCAACAAATAGACTAAATCTCAGCCTCCATAAATCTTATGTAACAGTGGAGGAGACAAGTAGGTCATGACCAATGCATTTATGTGAATAGATTTTACCAATTTCTTCTATAGTAGTATCACCCCAAGTACCAAGACAGAATTGGGCACTTTAAACCTGAGAAACTAACTATGTCCATGTCCTAATTCCTCAGCTTTTCTGTGGCTTTTTCATGTCCCCATTAATGGCACAATTCTGAATTTGTGATTTTGCCACTAAGATACGTTAGAAACATATTTAAGCTTTTGTGGCAGAATAACAGAGTGAAGTATTAATCAATGTTTTCCCTCAGTCCTTGGTATTTCCTTTTTTCACTAGTGGAGAAAAACTTAAATTCATACTGTTCTTTAAAACTATTTCTGTTAAGTCTCAGAGTTTTTCCAACATGATTACAAGGAGAAAGCTAAATGATGGGCTGGATGCTTTTTAACTAAATGAAGTCAAGACCTTTATGTAAGAGTAACATAACAGAATGAAGTTAGAGAGGACACAGAGCTGGTGTGTACATTACACGTTTAGATGAGTGACTTGATTTCTAGCAATAAACATTCTATCAAATTCAATTTCCTTTCAAAAACTTATAGTGAGTAAATGCAATTTCCCATTCCAAGCAAGCATGTCTCTAAGATTAAACTTATAGTCCATAGAAGATAACAATAAAAGTTTAAAGTCAGTACTTCTCCAAGGAAATTACTGCAAACCAGTTAGGGAATAATTTTATGAAAAGAAACAGAAGAAATATAAACATGAAGAAAAGAGACCTTCATCCGAATCTTGCTGTTTATATTCTTAGCGTGTTTAAAATAATCTTCTTGTATTTTCCTATTATATATTAAGGATTTCTGGCTGAGTCAATGCTTCATATTCACCAATTCCTATGCCAATAATCTCCCATTCTTCAAAATTAGTCATGAAACTGAGTGCTGAAGTTTGTGATCCTCTAGCTTTGGTCACACTTTCAGCCAATGCTAAATCAAATGCATTTCAAAGAAGGTTTAACCTTCTAGTCCTATTTACTCCTTAGTGTTACCCACACGCTTTCAGCTGAGTGCCTTACTGCCTTCTGGAACAAGTGATGGTACCTAAAAGAGAAAACCAAAGCATTTTCTCTGATTTTTCAAAAGTCTAACCTTTGAAGGAAAACTGAAAAGATACTTGTGCATAAACAATGTGACAAATCTGTGAGGATGCTTGGTTGTGTAAGTGCAAGGCTTGCTGCCCCAGAGATTAGGAAATATTCCCCATAGCAAAGGAAGGAGCAGCAAGGAGTGAGTAAATACTGGGGGCCTTAAGAGAGGGCCCCCAGTTTGCAATTGCAAACACACAGAGGCTTAGAGACCTGGTAAAAGAGGAAACTCATCTCTGTTTCCTGGCAAGAGCCTGGGGAGTAGCAAGATCTCAGGGTACTGCCTCTTGTATCAACATAAATTTGCCAGAGGCAACCACATAGTTTAGCCCTGCACAGGACAGAGTGGGAGGAGCAGGCTCGTCCTCTTGTGTCTTGGAAATGCATGGAAATTAGTGAAGACCCAAAGACTTGCACTGGGGTGTCAGGTATGACATAGCAATAAGGACCAAATGGGAATGAGGACATTTCAGTGGATGCCAGCAGAAAATATGATAATCCAGATGAGATGGACACCCTCCTGTGCACCCCCCACCTCCCAGACTTACTATGATTTAAATTCCCAGTAACTTCCTGCAATCCCTAGGAAATAGGTAGAATATACTCATTATTGACTAAAACTAAGATTTTATCACCTACTTCTATGGGAGCTTGAAATGGAAATTGACTTATAGAAAAATAAATGTCCATTTCTTCCACGCGTAAGTGTATGGACAATATTCCCACCTACTACATTTTTGTAAGGAGTTTAGAATTTTGGCTTAATTGGGATTAGTTGGGGTGGTTCTGGGCAGGGACTTGTATTGGCAAGCAGATTTTATATCTTTTATTCAGGTTGGTTGTTTGTTGTTTAGAGGTTGAAGGAATCAAGAGTAAGAGAAGGCTTTAATTTACAGCTGAAAGCAGAAGTGGCCATTTGGAAGTCACTAGTTTGAATCCTGGATTGGCAAAGACTTTTTCCAAGATAAGCCAAAAAAGTGTTTAAAATTAGAATCATAAGAATTAAAATATGAAATTATTTGGTATCAAATATAATATTGCTCTCAGAAGTGTTATAAAAGCCTAAAAAGTTGCATGTCATCAGTGATTTCTCAGTCCTAAGTATATGTCAAAGTCATCAGTAGAATTTTTTTGTAAGTAGATATAGCCAGGTCTTATCCCAGACCTGCTGAATCATAATTTCTCCTGGTAGGGCATTTTCTGGGCAGTTATTTAAAAAATGTCACAAGGCTGTACAATAGTTAGTGACAATGGATGTCTGAGAAACTTCTTCTAATGCAACTGACTGCAAGTTTTATCAAAAACTGTGGAAATGGCCATTACTGTTTTCATTCAAAAATATTTATTAAGTATCAATAATTTCACGGGCCGTCTAGGAGAGCCTTCTGCTTTCAACTCTAATTTAAAGAGGATCTTCTCCTCTTCTTGATCTCCTTGAGCTCTAAACAACAAAAAACAAAAGACATAAAATCTGTTTGCCAAAACAAGTCCCTGCCAGAACCATCCCCAAATAACCTCAAT
Organism: Trachypithecus francoisi; assembly: GCF_009764315.1. NCBI lineage: Eukaryota > Metazoa > Chordata > Mammalia > Primates > Cercopithecidae > Trachypithecus > Trachypithecus francoisi. The sequence continues at coordinate 5,978,934 of NW_022681453.1, forward strand.
TAAACTGAAATTCTAAATTCCTTATAAAAATGTAGCAGGTGGGAATATTGTCCATAAACTTAGATGTGCAAGAAATGGAACTTTATTATCTACCTTGCATGCAAGATAAAACACTGTTTCAACTTTAACACCTCAATATGAGAAACGTCACATCAACCCACAGGTGAACTGAAGCCTAGTTCTTCACTCACAGGCCTGGCTGGGACTTTTGAAAGAAGCCCAGAGCCAAGCATACTTCCTTAATTCTGCCACTCACATTGTCCCCTCCCTGCTCAACTAAGAAGCAAATAATGTTAAGTAGTCTGTTAAGCCTCTCTTTCGAGGGGAGGGCAGGATGTAAGTTTAGTAAGGCAGTCATGCTTTCTTATGGTTCTGCCGTAGCAAGTCCTAACCTTCTCCCACCCATCACCTTGCAGCATCATCAGCCACGCCAGGGAGCCAGACAAAGTCACATTGCTGACAGCCATAAAGGACTTCAGCACGTAGCAGACAGCCTTCCCTGACAGTTCTATATGAGACAATGTCTCCAAAATGCTGCTTTGACTGTATCTCTCCATAGCCTTCAGTGACTCCCCACTGCCCACAGGTGGCCCTCAAGGCCCTGTGAATCTGTCCTACCTCTTCTAGCCTATTCTTCTATTCCTTTCCTACATTGACTCTCTCCTCCAGCCAAATGGTCTGTTTTTTATATTTTGAATACTGGCCCACTTCTCAGTCTTTGTTCTGACTCTTCCATCTGCCTCTAATTTCCTTCCTTTCATCTTGGGCAACTGATAAATTACCCATCTTTTAAATCCCACATCAAATACCCCCCACTCCTTGAAGGCTTCTGTAGTCTTTTGTTAGAGATTCTGTAACAAAGTACCATAGACTGGGTGGCTTAAACAATAGAAATTAATTTTTCATAGTTCTGGAAGCCAAAAGTCCAAGATCAAGGTGTCGGCAGGCAAGTTTGGTTCCTTCTAAGGGCTGCGAGGGAAGCTATGTTTCAGGCTTCTCTCCTTGCCTTGTGGATGGCCATTTTCTCTCTGTGTTTCACTCGGTCTTCTGTTTGTCAATGTCTGTGTCCAAATTTTATCTTCTTATAAGAAGACCAGTCATATTGTATGAGCACCGCTCTCCCCTCCACCCCCGGCAAATAACCTCATTTTAATTGAACTACCTCTCTGAAAATCCTATCTCCAACTGTGGTTACAATGTGAAGTACTAGGGGTTAGAACTTCAATACATGAACTTTTGGAGGGACACAATTCAATCCAAAACAGCTTGCTTCTGGTTGCTCATTTCAGCCAGAAGAGATTTCTCCTCCTCTGTGCCGACAGCCTCTACTGCACACAATACTTAGCAGCAATTGTACTTCTATCTTTGCTCCCCAATTAGGGACTAGCACATTGCACAGTAGAAGCTGCTTAATAGGCCCCCACTTACAAATTCTGCAGATGAATTGTCCCCTCATGCCCTCTGCAATTCTACCTTTTGCTTGCCCCTAGTGCCCCAAGGGCCAGCAGAGAGCAGGCTTTCTGGAGCTTGTGTGCTTCTACTCTGGCCAATTGAGCTGTAAGTTTACCAAGACTCAGTTGTGCTTGATCTGAACCCTGTGTATGCCCTGTTGGACTTAATATATTTAAATAATTTAACTAAAAATTGTGTGATGCAATGAAATATGAGTGTAAAGGGAGAGACTGTTTATGAAAAATTAAGATGCTTCCTTTGAAAAGGCTTGACAAAAGGGAGCTCCTAAAAGTATTCCTGAATTATGTGTGAGTGAAACAACTGTAAAGTCAGAAGAAAATAATAATTACAATCTAGAGGCATCTCTTCTCAGATTACGAGTGTCTTTAAGTTCCTACTCTACTCTAACAAAACCATAACTTTAAAGAAATCAAAAACTAGAAATTGTAAATGATGTATTGTAAATGTGGTTTATGAAAGACAACTCCAATATCAGACCTAGATTCCAAGAAAAGACTTCGCCTTCCTACATCAAATTATCTTGAATGAATATACAATTTATTATTTTAAGTTAAAATAAATGTTTATAGTATATATTATGTATTAGGATTTTTAAAAATGACTCTTCAGTTTATTTAACTTTTCAATTAATCATCCAACTACCCATCCCTCTTGCATAAGCTAAGAGGAACAGGCCTGAAAAAGCTGCCATGCCAATGAAGGATTGTACCAAGGTGTGATTTTCATAAGCAAAGAAGACACAAGAGCTGCCTTTAGGACTTGCTAAGCTCTGGGCAGCATCTGACAGACTTGAGGATTAATACAGTTTCTTTCCAAACAAAGAGTTCAGGGCAACTGCCTGTGAAACACAGTCATAACAGAGACATACTTTCTGGATAAGTGGTTACAGTTACGTCACAGCTCCCTCACCTCGCTGACCCGGAGAGGAATGTCTGCACTGGGTCTCCTCCCAGCCATGCCTACCTGCACAGGTTGAAGTCCACTCTGCAGTGTTTCATCCAACATTTGCAAAGGACCTACTCTCCGTTAGCCACCTGCACTTTGAAAATGCTTACAATCTTTTCCAGAATGAGTTGAATCCACAGTTCAGTGATATGTTTTACTTATATCTATAGGAAACAAGACATTTTATAATTACCTACAACAGAAAGTATGTGCAACACCATTCAACCACAGTCTGCTTTTTTTTTTTTTTTTTTCTTTTTCTTTTTTTTTGAGACGGAGTCTCACTCTGTCGCCGGGGCTGGAGTGCAGTGGCCGGATCTCAGCTCACTACAAGCTCCGCCCCCCGGGTTTACGCCATTCTCCTGCCTCAGCCTCCCGAGTAGCTGGGACTACAGGCGCCCGCCACCTCGCCCGGCTAGTTTTTTGTATTTTTTAGTAGAGACGGGGTTTCACCGTGTTAGCCACGATGGTCTCGAACTCCTGACCTCGTGATCCGCCCGTCTCGGCCTCCCAAAGTGCTGGGATTACAGGCTTGAGCCACCGCGCCCGGCCCAGAGTCTGCTTTAAGAGACCAGGGTGTCATACAAAACACATCTGAGTGATTTTTTTGTACATTTAAAAAAAAAGAAAAACCACCATTGAATAAAGTTAGAAACGGAGATAGTAATTTCTACAGATTTTCAGATCAACTACAATTTTTCAGTTGCAGAAAACCTTAACGATAAACATGTTCTTTATTCTGTCACCAATGCCTGTGGTTGGGGCAGAATGTTATAGAATGAGTGTGTTGCAGGGAGAAAAGGCATGAACTCATCCCTTCACCAAGAAAAGGATCAACACAGCAACATTCCTCACCACACCATGGACAGAGGCTGCAGTGCAGGCTTTAGGATTCATCCTCATTAGCAGGTAATGGTTCCCCTTCCAGCACTGCAACCAAACTGGGTCATTGTATCCTCTGCCTGTAGTACGGAATGAACTGTGCACTCACCTGGTGTGTTCTTCTTAAGGGAAAAAATTAAAGAGCTTATTAATTCTGACATGATTTACAAAATTATGTTGCAAATCATCAGCTCTTTTCCCCTCATATTAAATCTGAGATACAGGAAATTGATCCAATTCCCGTAGTTCTCTCACCCCATTACTTATCTATAAGCTTATTTCCTTTTGTTCTTCTCCAAGTTCTTTTTCAGTCTTGTTTCCCTTTCCTGATCTTTGCCTTCCTTGCATGTTCCCTGGCTTGCTTGTTTTCCTTTAAGTCCTACACCAAAGAATTAAAACAAAAAATTAAAAAAAAAAAAAAAACCTCTTGAGTTGAATATAGAGAACAAAGAATTCTAAAGCCAGAAAGACTATTTTAAAAAGATACAATTCAGTTATTTCCATTATTGACTAGCAAATTGAGGTGTAAAGAGGCCAAAGCTGGTTCTAGCAGTATTCTTTGGCTCTATTTGTTCATGTTTATTGCTCTCCAGTTGCTACTAGTACAGGGACTTGGTAAAGCACAGACCAGGCTGTGCTCTCTTTGAATTCACCGAGTGCCTTTCCTCCAAAAAACAGCAAGTCTCAGGTGTCATGTGTAAAACTGCTTTGTCAACTAAAAAACTTTTTTAGAACACTGTTATCATCATAAACTGGGATGACATTTGCATCTCAATTTTCTGAAGTCACATCTAGGCAAAGTTAAGGGCTTGTGAATATGAAAACTTTATTTAATAAGATTTCTGGGGTGCATTCTCACTGAAAGGAGTTCAATCAACACCTCCATAGATCACACACTTTAAAAATTCTCACACTTATCAAAAAGCCCCAGAACTTTTAGGAGGAAAAAAATCAAGGTGGGTATCACGTGCTTGGACGAAGTGTTACTCCTGTCAGCTCCCTGGATCACTCATGAATCCATTGTTTTGGGGGAAACAGACTTAATTTTTTCACTTTAAACTAGAAGAAAACTCACCTTCTGAATACTCTGAACATCTTCCCTCTCCCTTTTGTTTATTTATTTTGTTTTTGATTCACATTAAGCCAAGCCACTCCCTGGCCTTGTCTCCAATTTTGACATACTCTGCCTTTGGGTCTAGAAATTTCTAGAATTAATGTTATGGCTGTGCAGTGTTCTCCAGATATAACATTCCACACAAGCAATGAAAAATACTATATGGAGCTCCTCAGTCTTTTCTATCTGACAGTCACCCAAGGGATACTGCCTACACTGCTTTCCTTTATTTAAAATGAAAGGTAAATTTTGCTATTAAGAAATGGAGTGGAATTGGGCTGGGCATAGTAGCTCATGCCTGTAATCCCAGCACTTTGGGAGGCCGAGGTAGGTGGACCACCTGAGGTTAGAAGTTTGAGACCAGACTGACCAACATGGTGAAACCCCATCTCTACTAAAAGTACAAAAATTAGTGTGGGCATGGTGGCGGGTACCTATAATCCCAGCTACTTGGGAGGCTGAGGCAGGGAATCACTTAATCATCTGAACCTGGGAGGTGGAGGTTGCAGTGAACCGAGATCGCACCATTACACTCCAGCCTGGGCAACAGAGCAAGACTCCGTCAAGAAAGAAATAAAGAAAGAGAGAGAGAGAGAGAGAGAGGAGGAAGGAAGGAAGGAAGGAAGGAAGGAAGGAAGGAAGAAGGAAGGAAGGAAGAGAGAGAGAGAGAAAGAAAGAAAGAAAGAGAGAGAGAGAAGAGAGAAAGAAAGAGAGAGAGAGAAAGAGAGAAAGAAGGAAAGAGAGAAGGAGAGAAGAGAGAAAGAAAGAGAGAAAGAGAGAAAGGAAGGAAAAGAGAGAAAAGAGAGGAAGAAAGAGAGTGGAATTGTACTAAGCTCTCCTGTCTCTCATCTGATCACATAGACATTGAAGAGGTTCTATGCGACTGTCATCTAATGTTAGTTTAGATTTAGACGATTCATTGAGAGGAGGCAATGAGAGTGAAGGCAATCTTAGTTATCTTTCAAGCTGGCTGAGCTCAACTTAGTACTTCCAGGATCTGAAATCCCTCTGCCATTTTTTAGCAGAGCCACAACATCCTGGTATAACATGAGCATAACATAGGCTACAGAGATTCCACTTGACGCTAGGGTAGGATCCCACAGGATGAAGGGAAGAGATCCGACCTAAAGATGAGGGGAAAATTGAGTGAATATTTTTAACCTTAGCCACTGAATCAGGAACCAAAGCAGAAAGCAGGGGGAAAATGAATCCAAATAATATCATTCATTCTCAATTTAAAATAAATTTTAGAGTTTGCTAAGAACAGAAATTGTCACCAAGAGTGTTGGAGTCAGGCTAGCTGTAGTTTGTGACTGGTCTGACAAAGGCTAACTCTTACCCAGCTGTCCAATAAAAACACTTAACAAGTATCATTTCCATAAGGCTTTGTCTACTTGAAACACAAGCCAATTGTTTGGGTCCAACTTATGAAGCAAGGTCTTACAAAGGTTATGGGGTGAGGAGGCCTGATGACAACTAAATTGCTTTAAATGGAGCTCAAAATACCACCTTAAATATTCTCCTCTCCCAAGAAATGCTTAGTCATAAATCAAGTAGTTCAAAACGTATTAAAAATGACAAATAGAGCAAGCACTTACATCTCATTTTTTTTCTTTTAATTCACTGATGCATCAAAGATTTCTGAAGGATATTATTACGCACAAAAAAGATGAAGTACACCAGGAATGCAAGATTCCAGGGATAAAAGAGGAGATTAAAAATCAAATGGTGGCCCAGACTTAATGCTAAAAATTATTCTGAAAATAGACATGTGCACTTTAAGACAGGGAGATGAGGACTGTCTGCTCTGAACTTGTAAGGAGTGGCGAATCTCACAATAATTGGACACATGTTTCTCATCTTTGAAAAACTTATGAATCCATTTTAATGTATTAAAGTTCATAGGTACTATTTGTCTACAAGTAAGCTTTCTTCTCTCTCTTCCCACCATGCATTCCTTAATGGGGTTTTGATTTCAATGGGGGAAAAAAATAAAAACGTTCCAAAACTCGCTAATGTTTTCTGAATTGCCATTAGGCTAACTTTAGAAGGAGTTTTTAAAAAATGTGCTAAATGAAACTTTCTGTGCAAGAATCCCTGATATGCCAGTACTTCTAGAAAATAAGTTATTTTTTAATGTGTCCCTTCTGCTGTATGTAGAAATAAATTCTCAGCAATAAGAATTATTAAGTGCCTAACCCAAGATTCAAATTTGTCCTTACCTGGAATAAATCAGAAAGTGGCTCAGGTAGAAAAATCTAGCCTGGCAAATCATAACACACCTCCTTAAAAGACATTGTTTCTGAGCACTTGGATGACCCAGTGTGAAAGGAAGAGCGAACTCTCCGGAACAACTCTGATTTCTCTCTTCCTTATGATTATAAATACCTAGAGAATTCAACCAATTCCCAAGGCAGTAAGCCTGCCTTTTCTTTATAGCCTTTTTTCAGTCTACTTGGAAACATCTGTTTTTAATTGAATTTGGATTTGAAACTAATTTCAGGAGAGATTGGATTCAGGCTCCAATCAAGTTGGAACAGAGAGATTATTGCTTGTACACATATCCTAAAATTCAGGGAGGCTTGAGGCCAAGGATACCACACTTCCTGAATGCAGGCATAAGGCACATACATTTAGAAATGAAAAAGGAATGGTCTAATTATCTTGGGAAAACCTCTTTAAGACCAATGATTCTGGGTTTTAGGTTTCAGCTTTTAGACAGGATTCAATTTTGGGAAAGGTCAGATAGAGGACATTGCCCTCCCATGCGCTCCCTATCTGGAGCAGAAGATTAAGCATTCATATAATCAAGTTAAAATAAAAACAGAATTTTGGGTTGTTCACTGAAAAGATCATAAATCTACCCTTTCTGCTAATTTGTTTTATTATTATTATTATTTGTATAAATTTAAGGGGTAGTCGTGTTGCATGAATATATTGAGTAGTGGTGAAGTTGGGCTTTGAAAGAAATGGAAACACTATCACCTAACCACAATTTTTCTCTGCTAGTCTCTCAATGGCAAGAAGCCCCTGTGTTCCATTCATGCTCGCCTTCCCCTGATTCCCATCTTACTAGAAGGTTGAAGAAGGGGAAATGAGTCAAGATTTCCCCTTTGTTCTGTTCTGGGACTCCCTACTGAACACAGGTGTTCAGGAATCATCCAGACTTTGTTGCTAACTCAGTGTATTCCTAACTGTCTGCCTCTAAGTATTCTATTTTAAATGAGGCTCTTATTTTCCTGCTTCTCAAAAACATCTTTGGTGAACTCATTAGTGATCTGTCACAAAGTACTGAAAATCATGAAGAGCTGCTAAAGTGCAAGTGGTCATTTTCATTTTCTTTAATGACTGAGTCCAAAAAATAAAAGTAAAATTCATGCCAAGAATTATTCAGTGATTATTTGATTCTTTGACAATCCATAAAATAAACCTTGGATTCCTCACTTCACAATCAGACTGACAGCTTATGCCAATTTTATCAAGCCTATCATAAATATACACCCCTATGTTTCTTGAAACTCAAAGTACCAATGAGCAAGAGAACACAGAGATATTTCCATTTAACTATATAACTATGATAAATTTTAGTAATGTATTAGTCAGGGTTCTCTGGAGGGACAGAACTAATAGGATATATATATATATAATATATGAAAAATATAGAATACATGAAATATATAATATATTTTATTTATATTTCATATATAATGTATATGAAAAATATAAAAAATATATAATATATATATTATATATATAAAGGGGAGTTTACTAAGTATTAACTCACATCATCACAAGGTCCCCCAACGGACTGTCTGCAAACTGAGGAGCAAGGAAACCAGTTCGAGTTCCAGATCTGAAGAACTTGGAGTCCAATGTTCAAGAGCAGGAAGCATCCAGCACAGGAGAAGGATGTAGGCTGGGAGGCTAGGCCAGTCTCTCCTTTCACAGTTTTCTCCTTGCTTATATTCTAGCTGCGCTGGCAGCTGATTAGATTGTGCCCACCCAGATTAAAAGGCAGGTCTGCCTTTTGCAGCCCACAGACTCAAATGTTGATCTCCTTTGGCAACACCCTCACAGACACACCCAGGATCAATACTTTGCATCCTTCAATCCAATCAAGTTGACACTCAGTATTAATCATCACAAGTAAGTTTAGATATTGAGAACTAATAGCACCCTCGTATTTGTTTCCCACATACAAATGATAAATGTAGTTTTAAACATTATTGCCAATTTTCATTAAATTCATTAACCAATTATTCTCAATGTATTATTTACCATAAACTATTAATTCATGAGACTTACTTTTATCAACAAAAGGCAAGGCATCAGTTGTCATTTATTAATTCAAAGTGTTCTCTGTAGAGATTTTCAGAGATGGCATGGCTTTTTCTTAATATCTGCTATTATAATTTTAATAAAATTTAATGTCTAAGATGTGTTAATTTCAACACTTCTAATCTTGGCCCCACTTTTTTTTTTTTTATCAGAAGAACCAAAGAAACCAAGAAATCCTCATCTGAATTTGATCCTCTGCTAGAATAATAATAATCTAGGATACTTTGGGAAAGAGAAGACTTTCTTTATAAATGAATATTTCAAATACAATAATGAAATGGCTATAGCATTAGCTATTTACACTTCTTAGAAGATATATATATACTTTTTAGGTGATATATTAAGTATCTATACATGTTTATTCTCTAATGGCAATCTGATGGCAAAGACACAAAAAAGTTAAGGAATAAGACTCCAAATGTTGCAATAAGCCAAGGAAGATGATGCACAAAGTAAGTACTCTTGTGACACTTAGCAGCTGGTACCTTTAAAACCACACCGTACGTGCAGTTCCCAATCATGGTCAATACAAACAGAAGAAATGAAGTTCTTCAGTAGATCTTCAGAACTAACAACAGAAGCAAGGATGACAGTAGTTGTTATTTTCTCTTCCCTATACAATACACAGCTTCACAAATCACCCAAGTTTTAAATTGTATTTCATTATCATAAATATCTTCTGATTGTTGAAAAAAAAAGTTTCCTGTACAAATGTTGAAAGATGTGGAAAACATGAAGGCTAAAACAATATCACCCATAATCTTAATACTCATAAAATATTCTAATTCATTTCTTTCTTTTTATGCAAGGTACATGACTATACACAGTATACATAATATTTTGTAATATCCTTTTCTCCAGTATTATACATTATAATAATTTTTGCATGTCATTAAAAATTATTTATCAACATTTTAAAATTGCTTCAGAATATTCCACTGTATTCAGCATTTGAGTGTCCCCAATCTTATAGATGGCATTTTTACAAATTCCTCAGTACTTACATATTTTTCCATCTTTCTGGTAATTTCCTTAGAATTGATATCTAGATGTGAAATTCATACTTCTGAGGATGTTGACACAAACTGTCAAAATGTCTTCCTGAAAGACTTTTAAACATCTATTCAGCAGTGTATGCATGTGCAAACAAACCCTATTCTTATCAGCTGTGATTCCTATAATTTCTTTATATTTGCTAATTTGGTGGACTAAAAAGTTGTTATTTTATTTCACATTTATTTAATTCCTAGAGAAGTTAAATTATTTTTCATTTTTTTTTGTTTTTTGGTTTTTGATTTTTTTAGAGAGAAAGTCTCGCTCTGTTGCCCATGTTGGAGTGCAGTGGTGCAATCTCGGCTCACTGCCACCTCCATCTCCTGGGTTCAAGCATTCTTCTGCCTCATCCTCCCAAGTATCTGGGACTACAGGTGCACGCCGCCATGCACACCGTCACATCCGCCTAATTTTTTTTCTTTGTATTTTAGTAGAGATGGGGTTTCACCATGTTGCCCAAGCTGGTCTCAAACTCCTGAGCTCAGGCAATCCACCCGCCTTGGCCTCCCAAAATGTTAGGATTACAGGCGTGAGCCACTGCCATTTCTTCTTTTTGAATTATCCATTTTTGAGTCCTATGTAAATTTTTATATAGGACTGCTTTTTTCCTTTTGATTTATGGAAATTCTTACTAAAATTCTGTTCTTTGCCATATGTGCTTCCTATTTATTTTGTATGTTTTGGTTTTACACCTATATTTGATGTACAGACATATTAAATATTTATAGTTAATTCTATACATTTTTTCCCTTATCCATTTCTTTTAAGATTCAAAATTACTAAGATTTAAACATTTAAAATATTATCTATATGTGATAATGATAACAATTATTATCCTTTTAATCATGCAGTCCAGTACTGGATTGGGAGTTAGTAAATGCTAATTCACTGTGAAGCTGCCTCTTGGGATCATTTTTAAGGCAATTCTGAGGGAGAGACTAGAATATTCTCCCCTGAAAAAAGTACTGCTTGCATGAAGCTTCTTTATTCAATGTCTGTAGTGTACGCTTTTGCAATACTTCATTTCAAAATGTTGACAAACATGTGAGACTATTTTGACCAGATGGAAACTCAAATGAATGAATTAGATAAAATTACTCTTTTACTCCCATTAAACATTCAGAAATTCAGTTCGAGTTTTCAGTTTCCAGGACCTGTGGTAAATAAAAGAATATACCATTGGAAATTCGAATAAACCATGGGTGGTTGAAAATTCAGAGAGATAAAGTACACACGTACACGTTCGGTCCCTTCTAGGTTGCTACAGTGAAGTATATTAGTTGCAAAGTGCAAGGGAATCAGTACTTTTTCACAAGTTGAACATAACCACAACATCCATGCCAAATGCTTTGTATAATTTATTGTGATTTCATTACACTGGCACTAATATGCAAACCCAGGAAAAGAGATTTAGACAACAATTCCAGCTGATCTAAATTCTGCTCCCTAAACTTAAAGGAGCTTAATAAACAAGCAACAAAAAATTGATCAAGAATAGATTCTTGTGACTGTGACTTCCATATTGCTGGTCCGAAAAGCACTACTCAGAATTCCAAGATCTCTTCTAAAGGTAGACACAAAGTCATAAGAAGCACTTTGACTCATCATAATGAACAAAGCAAATAACGTACTTACATTTCTATATAGTTGGGGAAATCGAGATCCCAAGTAGAATACACAAAATACATAGCCGCAAATAAAGCCTAACATTTCAACTATGCCAACAGTATCCTAAAAGCAGTAACACAAAAAGGGTGATAGTATTAAGGATCAATCTAAACATACATTAGAATCTCAATATTTCAAGGGAAATGGAGGTTCATTGGATAAAACTAGGGTGGAAGTATTTATTCTCTGCAGCCTTGTTATTTTGGAGGCCAATGAATATTAATCATCTTTCTAGGATGGGTGGTATTCCCTAATCAAGTAGTAACATCATTTATTCATGCATGTGGATACGCTAAGTTGTTTTGAATAATGGCAATTAAGATTTGGAAAAAATAACTTCAGTATAAGTGTATCTATGGGGTTTCCATCTGGATTTCTGGTTCAACCCCACAGAACCCTTTCTCTGCTTGGAATATATACAAGTACCTGCCTGTAGATGGGCCAAGTGGGCAGGTTCACCAGAAGAATGGATCTCCCCAGTCTGGGACAAGCCTTTCTGCCCACCAGCCTGCATCCCAAAAGGAGAGAAGGTGCTTTCGGGATTTTCAGGATCTTACTGAGCCCTGGTCAATTCTAATATATTAAAACCACTACCTGCGAAATCCCAAAGGACTGAAGTTTCTTAGAAGTTTTTCTAAAAGTTAATATAAATTCTTTCTTGTATTTTTTATTGAGAGAACATGGAGAGAGGTGGGGATTGTGCCCTGGCATTCTGTCATTTCATTTTTGAAATAAAATACTTCCTGGACTAACCTCAGCACTTCTACAATATTTTTGTGGAGTTTATAAAATTAACAACAATGAAAAATTCTGCAAAAATATTTCTAAAGTGACCAAAAAATGGATCCATAATAAAGAGTTGATGGGTTTTTAATATAAAGATTATCTTTTTTGCTTCTGTTGAAGTCTCAGGTTGATTCTTCATAAAAATAGACTTGGTATTGTCACTGACAGCACCATGCACACTGGCACCCAAGTCACATATAAATTCTGCAGGCTTCTACCCCCTAGTGCTTAAAAACAACCAGGGCAATGGTGAACAACTGCCGCAAGCTGCTGAAATGATGTCCAATGGCACACATATTTACTGCAGCTAAATACCACTTATCTGGTATTTAATCTCCAGAATACTTGAGTTTTCAGAATGGTTACATAATAAATGTCATCCAGAAAAAATATGCTGTTTAGTTAGAACTCAAGATCACTAAGTGCATCTAAGAATAGGAAAACCACAGAAAGCAACTGATGGACGGTTGTGATTGGCTGGATCAATTGTAGGAAAGGAAAGTGCTACTTTAATTGCCCAGCTACACATTTACAAGCTCAGTGCATCCATTCTAGTGCTGACAGGCCTTGGGAGGGAACAGCAGACAAGAAAGAAGAACACTGGAGAAATGAAGTAGGACGATAGCACAGAATAGGATCAGAGGAGATTAAAAGTGGTGTCAGTGGCAACAGTAGCCAACAGAAATTAAAGGCAGCAACAGGGAGTGTGATTCAGGCCGCTGAGAGAAGGAGAGAGGAAGCAAAAAGCCCTGAGCTTGAGACAGATAAAAAGCAAAGAGACTATGAAAAACCCAGGCACCACTGGAACATGCCAAGCAGGTTTCCAGAGATGTAGAAGAGGAGTCATTTAATTGACAAACTCTTACTAAACACCTACATTCTTAGCAACCAAGAATTCAAAACTAAATAATTTATGCCCCTACTCCAAGAGACTGTAAATTAAGTCATTACATCCTATGGATCTTATCTCCTAAATCTGCATCTAGGTGACTCAGAGTTTAAACCAGCAGAGCCAGGTCAAGGTACGTTTTGGAAAGCTCTCTGAGGAAAAATCAAAAAGCACTTGATCCATAACTGTTAACTATACAGAGCAGAGTGACTCATTCTCCATGGGCAGTGGCTGGCTATATTCTTACTCTATCAGTTAATGATTAAAGCACGAGAACTTCCAGGAGTAATGGTCAAATTGAACACTCTTGTTCAGGAAGCTAGGAAATACTGGGATGCAGAATCTTAGTAAAAGTGAAAGACAAAACCAAAAACCACAAGCAAACAAACATACAAATACCTATGTTTAAGTAGAAAACATGTTTCCTTATAAGCCAGACAATCATCTACCATGGGTTGGTAGGGGCAGGGTAGGTCCATGTAGCTTTAACCTCTATATTCTATTTTTAATTTTTTAGTTATGTTGCATCTGTACTAGGGTTAATATCAGCAGACATCAGACACACAGATATCTGACTGCAACATTCTGGCTAAATCATTCCCACTTGTTTAACATAAAAACTGATGAAGCATTTATTTTAAAACATTTGTAGAGTTATAACTGCAAAGGTACAGCTCATGGCTTCTCATATATTACAACCACATGTTAAGACAATAGAATTCAATAAAAAATTACCTTCAGACACATTTTGTATTTGAGGGATTCGCTTTATCCCTCAACATTCCAGGTTGGATAGCCCATTGAGCACATGTTCCTTGGTGAAACTTAATTTTTTTTTGAACTCTGCATTGACCCTAAGTTTAACAGTATTCCAAATTCAGTCCACTTTGCCCACAGAAGATATTGCAGCTAAGCAAAACTCTGTTCCAGAAACCTCATAAACTGTGTGAGTTCCTCAATTTAGCCCTGAGGGAGTAAATTGAAGAGAGCTAGCCTGTCATACTGTTTTAGACTGTTTGCCACAGAAATTCAGGGTTAGTTCCAGATTGATTAAACTGGTTATGGTGGTGGCTATATCTATCTATCTATCTGTCTATCTATCTATCTATCTATCTATATACACATATATATAAAAGGTTTGGTGGGGGGAGGGAGCGACACAGGGGAGGAAACTGATTGGGGGTCCTTTAAGTACCAAATGCTTTACTGGAGATTTCCATATCTTTTACAATTCATTCATTCCACCACTATTCGCCGAATGTCGGCTATGTACTCAGTCTTGAACAAGACTGAGACAGTACCTGTTCTTATAGAGCTTATGATTCACATAACACCAATTACACTGTAAATCAGCTTGATACATACCTGATATCACCTTAGGTTGATTTTGAAATCTAATCCCTCTACCAGCTGGCTATGTGACCTCAGTCCAGTTTGTTGATGCCTGAATTTCCTCAATTGTATAAAGGAGTTTGCCATGGAAAATAAGTGAGTTCAATTAGCACATATAAAAGGTCTTTCACCATGCCTGGTACACAACTGGGGGTCATCTTCCTGCCTTCCTCACTTTAGTATCCAGTGGGATTTGTATTTGATTTGTAGATTTGAGTAGCTGTTCTCACCTTTGTAATAGTTACAACCACCAGGGGGCAGTAGAAAAATATGCTCCACACGTCCCGAGGGGAAAAATGGGGCCACTCTCATAAGTACATAGCTAAAAGTAAATTTCATTGTTGGGCTGACTCATAAATACACACGTGAAGAAACAAACAGTCGTTTAAAAACACAGCAGTCAAAGCAAAAATAAAAATAATAGTATTCAGTTATTCAGTGAATCTATACTGCAGGCCTATTCTGTGCTAGCCTCTGAACATTAAAATAGTGCCTGTCCCATTGGGTGATATGAAGATTAAATAAGTTACAACAGGACTGACAAATGGTAGGCACTTAAAAACTATTTGTGGCTATCATCTTGTGGAGAATATGTTTTTAGATTAGCCACAAGAGAAAAGTGGTACTGCTTATCACCTGGAGAAACCTCTAAAAGCATTTGACTATTTCTGCCAATCTCTCTTTTACCTTTTTCTGATTAATCATTTCTGTTTATTTTCCTATAACATAGGTGTGTTAATGTGTCCAATGACACAGACCAATTGGAAAAAAAATGTAATAACATGGAATCTAAATGTGCCACATCTAAAAATTCTCAAAGGACTCACTTGGATGGTTGAGAGAAATGTTATGTCTTATCAAAATATGCCTTACTCGTTAAAAATAACTCAAAGGTGCTCTATTGGTTTTTAAATGAGAAAATGTTCTATTACAAATAGAAGTACTGGAATGAACTATTACCAATCTTACATTTTGTTCTTATGATTCTTTAACCTGTAGTACATGAATTGTGAGAGTATAATTATATCCGTGTTCATGTCGAAGATGGCTGTCAAAATCTGGAGTGGTAAATAAGGATGGACATCTATAAATATAAAATCCCAGGCCACCATTATCGAATATATCTAGTACAGTGTATGAAGGTGACAAAGTCATTTACATGATTAAATACATTAACAAAGTTTTCTAAAAGCTTACAAATATTCCACTTTATTTTTTCATTTGAATACTATCATAGAAATATTTGTCTATAGCCACTGACTATATTTTTAATCATGACTCTCATTGTAGACTATGTGTCAGCATCAGTGGATTATTGTTCAGTCTTAGTATAGAAAAGAATAAGAATCCCCTAATGGCAACATATCATGTTCAGCTACCTTGAGGCAAGAAAATATTAAAACTGTATGAAGAAAAGGAATTAAAACTGGATGTAGACTTTAAAAATATATCTGAAAACAGACAGGCCTCTATTCTACTATAAAAAAAATGCCACATTAAGAGGATTGTCAGATACAGAACACTTATGCAATATTTAGAGCATGTCTATACTAAAAAATTATTTGTTGTTTATCTGAAATCCAAATTTTACTGAGTGTCCTGTATTTTGTTTGTTAAATTTGTCAACTCTACACATGAAGCTCTCCATGCACACATAACCCAGAACCTTCACTCTTTTGAAGATAAATCTGGAGAAAGTTTTACCTGAATAGGCAGCTGGTTACTCAGGTAGCAGCCTTTGAAATTTGTCAGGTCTCCACCTATCCAGCAAAGCAGAAAACCCAGAGAGACTGCTTCATCCACTCTTCCATTTCTGTAGGCTACAAAGAGCTGACTGGAAAGTGACAATTGACAAATAAACACGTGGAGCACAGAACTTAATGAGACAACTCAACACCAGATAAAAACAATACCGATGATGTACAGCAATAAAACATCTCATTCACTTCCAGTTAAGCCTCTAGGACTCTTTTTAACTTGTCTTCATTCACAGCACACAGCAAACATATCTAAAACCTAAAAGAAGCTCAGTGACAATACTAAAACATTAATGCCTCTTATCTCTGCCTTTTCTTTTATCTTTCCCATTGGAATTTATATATATGTCCTAAGCACATGTTTATTCTTTCTTGGCCTCATAATGGGGGAAGATGTTAAGTCATGTAATTGGAAATACTAGATATATCACTAAAATGTAAGAGTAGAGGTTCAAAATGTTTATCAGTGATTACATTTTCAGCCAGTACCTATGTTTTCTTTTAAATTTACTTCTAATCAAGTTGCCTACATGCAGGTGGACAGGTGGACAAATAGCAAAGTCAATGTGAAAATCTATTTGGCTCCCTATGATGCCACCTCTTATGTGGGAAAGGTTTTAAAAATCTTGGGTCCTGGGATCCAAAAGACCTGAAGACATGGCTTGTCACCTGTGGGACATCAGACAATTACTTAATCTCTCAGAATCTTACTTTCCATATCATAAAGTAAGATTAAGTTTCTAAACCAGAAGTGTTTATTGCAGGAAGTTGACCAAGGTTTGAAATGGGTGGCCCCACTTGAGGCTAAATGATGTCCATAAGCCACCAGTGGTAGAACTGGGAATCAGCCTAAATCTGCTGACTCCAATTTTATAATCTTTCACTACCACATATACTACCTAAAAGTTAATATTTCCAGAATTCACATAGGAGACCATAATCCCACTCACATCAATACCAAGTTATTCCTCCATTAAGCGGTGGTGAATGGTATATATATCAATGTGGTTTTCAAAAGACTTTTTGTTATGTCTCAGATTTCCAAAGCATCTGAGGACTGACTGTATTCTCTACCTTTCCCCAGTATTTTATAAACAGATGACCTATCTAGGCACACATATTTTACAAATTCCTTTGAAGCAGATCTCTTTTGCTTGATTTTTTTTTTCTAGGGTAGATATAGTTGGTATCTGACTTCTAATTATAAATAAACTTAGCAAAAATGGAAAACTTTCCCCTGTAAGACTAAACTGCTTGGATTTTTTTTTTGAAAATTATCCCCATGCCCACAAGAAAAGAATAGCATAATGTAATATCTCACCAAAGACTATTTAAATTTTTGCTCTTATCAAAGAACATATTGAAAAGGAATTCAACATAGGATGGTGAAGAGGTAAGGTACATATGCTTTATTGCCTTTCTGATTACTAAATATAAAAGATTTTTATATCTTAACTAAGAAAAAAGTAGTCAGTACTAACAGTATTGTTATATATATATATATATATATATATATATATATAATAAGACCTAGTATTTGATATACAACAGGGTGGCTATAGTCAACAATAATTTAATTGTACATTTTGTAATAACTGAAAGAGTATAATTGGATTGTTTATAACATAAATGATAAATGCTTGAAGATATGGATACAGTATTAACAACCTTTCTGTTATATTCTAAAACGTTTTAGAGTGATGCTTTTTAGCACCTACAAAATATAAAATACAAAGAGAACATTTGTTCAATAGCAAGCCCAAGTAGTTTGAAAAAATACTTAATATAAAAATATTTAAATTTTTTTTAAAATAAGAAATTATGAACAAGAGTGTTACACTATAGATTTGAAATCCAAGATTCTTAACTTACGGGAGAGCAACAGACAGAAAACAGGCAATAGAAACCAATTCTATAATCATGCTCCAGTATTCCCAGGAGTTGGACACACATCTTGCAGGAGATGCCAAATCCATAAGGTCCCAGTCACACAAATCTTCCCATCCTCTACTGAGGAGACACACAGTTGCACCTGTGATTCTATAATTAAAGTCTGGATGGTTGATGTTGCTGATTCTTGGAAAGTGCAATTTAATGTCAGAATGAATATTTCTTTTTAAAATAATGCTTTGATTCATACTGAAGTTTGGCTACAAACTTCTTAAAATCTGTAAAATTTAAAATAAATTTTAATTTAAAATTTAATTTAATTAAAAGTCTTAAAATCTGTAAAAATTAAATATAAATAAATAAATATTGTGTAATATTTTTTCTTAGAAAACATTGTTGAAAGAAATTAAAGAGGACTTAAATAAATGGGAAGACATTCCATATTCATGGATTGGGAGACTTAATATTGTAAAGATGGCAAAACTACCCAAAGTAATCTACAGATTTAATGCAGTTCTTATCAAAATTCCAACTGCCTCTTTTACAAAACTGCACAAGTTGATCCCAAAATTCATACAGAATTGCTAAGAATACCAAATAGTCTAAACAACTCTGAATGAAGATAATAAAGTTAGAGAACTAATACTTTTTAATTTCAAAATGTGTGACAAAGACAGTAATCAAAACAGTGTGGTAATGGCATTAGAAAAGACATATAGATAAATAGAATAGAATGGAGCATCCAAAAATAAAAATATACATCTATGGTCAATTGATTTTGACAAGGGAGCCAAGACCATTCAATAAGGAAAGAATACTTTTTTCAACAAATAGCAGTGGGACAACTGGATAACTACATGCAAAAGAATGAAGTTGAACTCTTACCTCACACCATACACAAAAATTAACTCAAAATAGATAAAAAGCTTAAATTTGAGAATCTATATAACTCTGTAAAATCTAGAAAACATAGGGATAAATATGTATGAGCTTGGATTTGGCAACAGATTCTTAGACATGACCCCAAAAGCACAAGCAACAAAAGAAAATATAAATTAGACTTCATCAAAATTTAGAAACTTTTGTGCATCGGAGAACATTATAAAGAAAAGTGAAGAGCCAACCCACAGAATGAATAAGACCTAGTATTTGATATACAACAGGGTGGCTATAGTCAACAATAATTTAATTGTACATTTTGTAATAACTGAAAGAGTATAATTGGATTGTTTATAACATAAATGATAAATGCTTGAAGATATGGATACCTCGTTTTTCATGATGTGATTATTATTTATTGCATACCTGTATCAAAATACCTCATGTACCACATAAACATATACATCAATTATGTACATCAATTAAGTAAAAAATAATACAAATTAAAATTTTTTAAAAGATCACAATGAGACACATATAATATAATTGTCAAAAGTCAAAGACAAAAAATGAGTTTTGAAAGCAGCAAGAGAAAAGAGTCATGTCCAAGGGAGCCCCTGAGACTATCAGTGGATTTCTCAACAGAAACCTTGCAGGCCAGAAGGAAGTGGGATGATATATTCAAAGTACCAAAAGGTTAAAACTTCCGACTAAGAATAGTCTATCTGACAAGGTGTCCTTCAGAAATGAAGGAGAAAGAAAGACTTTCCCAGATAAACCAAAGCTGAAATAATTCATCATCATTAGACCTGCCTCACAAGAAACACTACGGAGAGTCCTTCAAGTCAAAATAAAAGGATGCTAGAAAGCAACATGAAAGAATATGGAAGTATAATACTCATAGGAAAAAGGTAAATATATAGACAAATGCAGAATACTGAAATACCGTGATGATGGTGATAAATAACATTTAACTCTGGTATTTAATTTAAAAATAAATATAACTATAAAAGTGGCTGAATGGATTTTGAAAAAATATTCAACTGTATGCTGTCTATATGAGACTAACTTCAGATTTAAGGACACGCATAGACTGAAAATAAAAGGATGGGAAAAGATATTCTGTTTAAATGGTAATTGAAAAAGACCAGATGTGGCCATAGTTATGTCAGACAAAATAAGATTTAAGTCAAAAACTGTCAGAAGAGACAAAGAAAAACAATATATAATGACAAAAGATGAATTAATCAAGAAAATAGAACAATTATAAGTTTGTATGCACCCAAATCAGAGCATCCAAATATATGAAGCAAACACTGACAGAACTGAAGGGAGAAATACTTGTGCGATAATGGTAGGAGATTTCAATACCCCACTTTCAATAATGGATAGAGCAAACCTGATAAAAGATTAGTAAGGGACCAGAAAACTTGAACAAGGCTGTAGACCAACTGAACCTAACAGATATATATAGAACATTCCACCCAAGAGAAACAGAATCCATATTCTTTTCAAGAGCACACAGAACGTTCTCCAGGATGAATCACCTCAGATCACAAGCAAGCCTTAAGAAATTTAAGATTGTAATCATAGCAAGTATTATTCCCAACTACAGTGAAATGTAACTAGAATACAATAGCAGAAGAAAGAATTGAGAAATTCACAAATATGTGGTAACTAACATAATGCTGAATAACAATTGAGTCAAAGAATAAACCGAAGGTAAATTAGAAATTACCTTGAGACAAATGAAAATGGAAACACAACATGCCAAAATTTATGGGATGCAGTAAAATCAGTACTAAGAAAGAACTTTATAGCAGTACATACCTACATTTAAAAAATCTCAAATAAACAGCTTAAATTTACACCTCAAAAAAAAAATTAGAAAAAGAAGAACAAATAAAGCCCCAAGTTAGTAGAAGAATGAAAATAATAACAATTAGGGAAAAATAAATAAAATAAGAGAATAGAATAACAGTAAGAAAAAATCAACAAAACTAAGGATTTCTTAAAAAGATTAACAAAATCGACAAACTCTTACTTAGCAAGACTACAAAAAATGAGAAAACTTAAATAAATGAACTCAAAAATAAAAGACATTGCAACTGATGTCACAGAGATAAAAAGGATTATGAAACACTACCATGAACAATTATATGTGAACAAATTGTTTAACTTAGAAGAAATAGACAAATTCCTAGAAATATGCAACCTACCAAGACTGAATCTTGATCAAATATAATACATGACTATACCTACAATGAGTAGGTAGTTTGTATCAGTAATCAAAAACTTGCCAACAAAGAAAAGCCCAAGACTAGAAGCATTCACTGGAGAATTTTATCAAACATTTTAAAAGTGAATGCCAATCCTTCTCAAACTTTTGTGGAAAAAAAGCGCTATCCCAAGTGAAATAAGACAGTCACAGTAGCACAAATACGGCATGATTCTACTTATATGAGGTATCTAAAGTAGTTAAACTCATAGAAGCAAATTATAAAATGGTGGTTACACGGGTGTGAGGAGAGGGAATTGGAAAATTGCTGTGCAATGGATATAGAGTTTCGGCAATGCAAGATGGAAAAGTCCTAGAGATATGCTTTACAACAATGCATATATAGTTAACAATACTTTACACTTAAAAATGTATTAGGAGGGCTAATATATGTGAGGGTTTTTTTTTTTTTTTTTACAACAAAAAGAAGTAAATAAAATACTGTGAGAGTGAGAAACAGAAATGACAGTTCAGAGTTCTTAAGAGGAGGAAGCTCCAAAAAAGAACTCCAGAAATCTGCACATAGGTCACCTGTGCCTTTGGCTGAATAGGAAGGCAAAGTAGGGCAAAACTCCTTTAAGTCAGGCAAAAAACAACTACCAGGGAGAGAAAAGCTACCAGGGTACTATTAACTGAAAAATACTGCAGCTCACACAAGACTAAGAGATATTTGAATTCTGAACAGGCAGGGTAAAGAGATTATTTAGAAGACAAGGAACATTCGTAGAGCACCCAAAAAGACTGCCTTCAGAGTAAGGGTAGAGGCTATGCTAGACCCACTCTAATACAGTTTAAAAACAAGCCTTAGAATAATCAAACTTATTTTCAAATAAAGTAGCTGCTTGCCCAAATAAACACCAATACTCTTTAAAGTTTTCAGGGAAGACTGTCACAATGTTGAGCATAATGTTCAGCATCCAACTGAATATTGAAGACTTTCAAAGAAGCAGGAAAATGTGTCCAATAATGAAGAAAAACAAATTAGTCAATAGAAACAGACACCAAAATGATAGAGATGTTGAAAGTAGCGAGCATTTAATTGTTATAGATATACTCTATATGTTGAAGAAGCTAAAAGAAAACATGAACATTGATATGGTTTGGCTCTGTGTCCCCACCCAAATCTCATCTTGAACTGTACTCCCATAATTCCCATATGTTGTGGGAAGGACCTGGTGGGAGATAATTTGAGTCCTGGGGGCGGTTTCCTCCATACTCTTCTCACCGTAGTGAATAAGTCTCAAGAGATCTGATGGTTTTATCAGGGGTTTCCACTTTTGCATCTTACTCATTTTCTCTTGCTGCTGCCATGTAAGAAGTGCCTTTCACCTCCCACCATGATTCTGAGGCCTTTTTAGTCATGTGAAACTGTAAGTACAATTAAACCTCTTTTTCTTCCCAGTCTCGGGTACGTATTTATCAGCAGTGTGAAATCGGACTAATACAGGAAATTGGTACCAGTAGAATGGGACATGGCTGAAAATATACCCAAAAATGTGGAAGCAACTTTGGAACTGGGTAACAGGCAGAGATTGGAACAGTTGGGAGGGGTCAGAAGAAAACAGGAAGATATGGGAAAGTTTGGAGCATCCTAGAGACTTGTTGAATAGTTTTGACCAAAATGCTGATAGTGATATGGACAATAAGGTCCAGGTTGAGGTGGTTTCAGATGCAGATGAGGGACTTACTGGGAACTGGAGCAAAGGTGACTCTAGTTATGTTTTAGCAAAGAGACTGGCAGCATTTTGCTCCTGCCCTAGAGATTTATGGAGCTTTGAACTTGAGAAAGATGATTTAGGGCATCTGAAGGAAGAAATTTCTAAGCAGCAAAGCGTTCAAGTGGTGACTTAGGTCCTGTTAAAGGCATTCAGTTTTATAAGGGAAGCAGAGCATAAAAGTTCAGGAAATGTGCAGCCTGACAATGTGATATAAAAGAAAAATCCAGCTGGGCATGGTGGCTCACACCTGTAATCCCTGCACTTTGGGAGGCCAAGGCAGGTGAATCACCTGAGGTCAGGAGTTTGAGACCAGCCTGGCCAACATGATGAAACCCCATCTCTACTAAAAATACAAAAAATTAGCCAGGTGGTGTGGTGATGGGTGCCTGTAATACCAGCTACTCAGGAGGCTGAGGCAGGAGAATCCCTTGAACCTGGGAGGCAGAGGTTGCAGTGAGCCAAGATCGTGCCACCATTGAACTCCAGCCTGGGCAATAAGTGTGAAACTCAGTCTCAGAAAAAAAAAAAAGAAAGAAAAAAGAAAAATCCATTTTCTAAGGAGAAATTCAAGCCGGCTTTGGAAATTTGCATAAATAATGAGGAGCCAAATGTTAATCCCCAAGACAGTGGGAAAAATGTCTTCAGGGCATGTCAGAGATCTTCACAACAGCACCTCCCATCACAGGCCCAGAGGCCTAGGAGAAAATGGTTTCGTGGGGTGCGGCCAGGGTCCCCATGATGTGTGTGGCCTAGGGACTTGGCACCCTGCATCCCAGGCACTCCAGCCATGGCTGGAAGGGGCCAAAGCAGAGGTCAGGCTGTGGCTTCAGTGGGTGGAAGCCCCAAGCTTTGGCAGCTTCCACATAGTATTGAACCTGCGAGTGCACAGAAGTCAAGAACTGGTGTTTGGGAACCTCCATATAGAGTTCAGAACATGGAAACGCTGGGATGCCCAGGCAGAAATTTGTTTCAGGGGCAGGACGTTCAGGGAGAACCTCTGCTAGGGCAGTGCAGAAGGGAAATGTGGGGTCAAAGCCCCCACACAGAGTCCCTATTGGGGTACTGCCTAGTGGCCTGTGAGAAAAGGGTCACCATCCTCCAGATCCCAGAATATTAGATCCACTGACAGCTTGCACCGTTTGCCTGGAAAAGCCACAGACATTCAACAGCAGCCTGCGAAAATAGCTGGGAGGAAGGCTGTACCCTGCAAAGCCACAAGGGCAGAGCTGCTCAAGACCATGGGAATCCACCTTTTGCATCAGCGTGACCTGGATGTGAGACATGGAGTCAAAGGATATCATTTTGGAGCTTTAATATTTGCCTGCCCCGCTGGATTTCGGACTTGCATGGGCCCTGTAACCACTTTGTTTTGGCCAATTTCTCCCATTTGGAACAGCTGTATTTGCCCAATACCTGTATCCCCATTGTATCTAGGAAGTAACTAGCTTGCTTTTGATTTTACAGACTCATAGGTGGAGGGGACTTGCTTTAAATGAAACTTTGAACTGTGGACTTTTAGGTTAATGCTGAAATGAGTTAAGACTTTGGGAGGTTGTTGGGAAGGCATGACTGGTATTGAAATGTGAGGACGTGAGATTTGGATGGGGCCAGGGTGGAATGATATGGTTTAGCTCTGTGTCCCCGCCTAAATCTCATCTTGAATTGTACTCCATAATTCCCACTTGTTGTGAGAGGAAGCCAGTGAGAGATTTGAATCATGGGGGCAGTTTCTCCCATACTGTTCTTGTGGTAGTGAATAAGTCTTGTGAGATCTGATGGTTTTACTGGGGGTTTCTGCTTTTGCATCTTCCTTGTTTTCTCTTGCTGCTGCCATGTAAGAAGTGCCTTTCACCTTCTGCATGAGTCTGAGGCCTCCCCAGCCATGTGGAACCATAAGTACAATTAAACCTCTTTTTCTTCCCAGTTTTGGGTATGTCTTTATCAGCAACATGAAAAAGGACTAATACAAACATGGTAAAAACAAAGTTAAAAGTAAGATTTTGTAAAAAGTGTACCATAAAATACAAATCATAAGAACACTAAGTTGGCTATAATACTCAGAAAAAGTAGACTTCAGAACAATAAATATTACTAAAGAAAAAAGAGACATTTTATAATGATAAAGAAGTCAACTCCTCAAGAAGACATAGCAATACTAAATGTCTATGCACCTAATACAGAAACTTGAAATATATGAAGCAAAACTGAAAGAATTAAAAGGGGAAATAAGACAAATCCAGTACTATATTCAGGATTTCAATTCTTCTCTCTCAGTGATTGATAGAACAGTGCTGTTTGCTAACTTCTTATTGAGTCAGTGAGAATTGCTATGTCTTCTTAACAAACAGTAGTGTAGAGAAGGCACAAAAAACCCTATCAACCAGCTTGATCTAACTGACATTTATAGAACACTACACACATTGTCATATGCAGAGGACACATTTATTTCAAGTAAATGGAACATTCATCAAGAAAAATCACATGATAGGGCTTAAAACTAGTTTTACAGATTATGTTTTTTGGTCACAATAAAAATAAATGAGAAACAAATAACAAAAGATAGTTGGGACATCTGCTTTCAACAGTGATAAGTTGGGATTACATTCGCCATCATGCCTGAAATCACAAAATGGACAAAATACATGAAACAATGATTTAGGGGCATTGGACATCAGGCAATGAAGAACAGAGAGCCCTGAGAAACCTCAAACAAAGGAGGTGAATGAACTCTATTATTACCCTAACTTATTGCCTGGAGAGAGTCTTAAGGTTGTGTTACAAATACTGGAAAGCCAGGATGAGTCAGGAGATCACCCTGAGGAGAAAGAATTGGGAGTTCAGGAAGGCCACAGAGCTAGAGTTTGCAGAATAGAGTACCAGCAAGGATAGAACTGCACAAAGAGAGAACTCTGTACAATCCCTCTCAAATCATCAACTAAATACTTATCAGTGTATCCATGTAAATGAACTACTTAAGATCAAGAGGAAAAACATCCTAAAAGATTAGAAGGGAGGTGTGAGCAAGATGGCTGAATAGGAACAGCTCCAGCCTCCAGCTCCCAGCGCTAATGACACAGAAGACAGGTGATTTCTGCATTTTCAACTGAGGTACCGGGTTCATCTCACTGGGGAGTGCCAGACAATCGGTGCTGGTCAGCTGGTGCAGTCCGACCAGCGAGAGCTGAAGCAGGGCGAGGTATTGCCTCACCTGGGAAGCGCAAGGGGGAAGGGAATCCCTTTAGAAACTGAGACACACAACACCCGGAAATTCGGGTAACTCCCACCCTAATACTGCGCTTTCCTAAGGGTCTTAGAAAACGGCACACCAGGAGATTATATCCTATACCTGGCCGGCAGAGTCCCACGCCCCGACGGAGCCTCCCTCATTGCTAGCACAGCAGTCTGAGATCTAACTGCAAGGCAGCAGCGAGGCTGGGGGAGGGGCACCCGCCATTGCTGAGACTTAAGTAGGTAAATAAAGCCGCCCGGGAAGCTCGAACTGGGTGAAGCCCACCGCAGCTCAAGGAGGCCTGCCTGTCCCTGTAGACTCCACCTCTGGGGACAGGACATAGAAAAAAAAAAGCAGCAGAAACCTCTGCAGATGTTAATGACCCTATCTAACAGCTTTGAAGAGAGCAGTGGATCTCCCAGCACATAGGTTGAGATCTGAGAACAGACAGTCTGCCTGCTCAAGTGGGTCCCTGACCCCTGAGTAGCCTAACTGGGGAACATCCCCCACTAGGTGCAAATGAACACCTCACACCTCACATGGCAGGGTACACCCCTGAGATGAAGCTTCCACAGCAAGAATCAGACAGCAGCACTCGATGTACAGCAATATTCTATCTTCTGCAGCCTCCCCTGCTGATACCCAGGCAAACAGGGTCTGGAGTGGACCTCAAGCAATCTCCAACAGACCTACAGCTGAGGGTCCTGACTGTTAGAAGGAAAACTAACAAACAGAAAGGACACCCACACCAAAACCCCATCAGTACATCACTAGCATCAAAGACCAAAGGCAGATAAAACCACAAAGATGGGGAAAAAGCAGGGCAGAAAAGCTGGTAATTCAAAAAATTCAAAAAAGCAGAGCGCATCTCCCCCTCCAAAGGAACGCAGCTCATAGCCAGCAATGGATCAAAGCTGGACAGAGAATGACTTTGACGAGTTGAGAGAAGAAGGCTTCAGTCGATCAAACTTCTCAGAGCTAAAGGAGGAACTACGTACCCAGCGAAAAGAAACGAAAAATCTTGAAAAAAGAATGGAAGAATGGATAACTAGAATAAGCAATGCAGAGAAGGCCACAAACGAACTGACAGAGATTAAAAACCATGACATGAGAAATACGTGACAAATGCACAAGCTTCAGTAACTGACTCGATCAACTGGAAGAAAGAGTATCAATGATTGAAGATCAAATGAATGCAGTGAAGCAAGAAGAGAAGTCTAGAGAAAAAAAGGAAAAAGAAATGAATACAGCCTCCAAGAAATATGGGATTATGTGAAACGACCAAATCTATGTCTGATTGGTGTGCCTGAAAGTGAGGGGGAAAATGGAACCAAGTTAGAAAACACTCTTCAGGATATCACCCAGGAGAACTTCCCCAACCTAGTAAAGGCAGGCCAACATTCAAATTCAGGAAATACGAAGAACGCCACAAAGATACTCCTCAAGAAGAGCAACTCCAAGACACATAATTGTCAGATTCACCAAAGTTGAAATGAGGGAAAAATATTAAGGGCAGCTAGAGAGAAAGGTCGGGTTACCCACAAAGGGAAGCCCATCAGACTAACAGCAGATCTCTCAGCAGAAACTCTACAAGCCAGAAGAGAGTGGGGGCCAATATTCAACATTCTTAAAGAAAAGAATTTTCAACCCAGAATTTCATATCCAGCCAAACTAAGTTTCATCAGTGAAGGAGAAATAAAATCCTTTACAGACAAGCAAATGCTTAGAGATTTTGTCACCACTAGGCCTGCCCTACAAGAGATCCTGAAGGAAGCCCTAAACATGGAAAGGAACAACCGGTACCAGCCATTGCAAAAACATGCCAAAATGTAAAGACCATCGATGCTAGGAAGAAACTGCATCAACTAACAAGCAAAATAACCAGTTAATATCACAATGACAGGATCAAGTTCACACATAACAATATTAACCTTAAATGTAAATGGACTAAATGGTCCAATTAAAAGACACAGACTGGCAAATTGGATAGTCAAGACCCATCAGTTTGCTGTATTCAGGAAACCCATCTTACAAGCAGAGATACACATAGGCTCAAAATAAAAGGATGGAGGAAGATCTACCAAGGAAATGGAGAACAAAAAAAAAGCAGGGGCTGCAATCCTAGTCTCTAATAAAACAGACTTTAAACCATCAAAGATCAAAAGAGGCAAAGAAGGCCATTACATAATGGTAAAGGGATCAATTCAACAGGAAGAGCTAACTCTCCTAAATATATATGCACCCAATACAGGAGCACCCAGATTCATAAAGCAAGTCCTTAGAGACTTACAAAGAGACTTAGACCCCCAAACAATAATAATGGGAGACCTCAACACCCCACTGTCAACATTACACAGATCAATGAGACAAGAAAATTAACAAGGATATCCAGGAATTGAACTCAACTCTGCACCAAGTGGACCTCATAGACATCTACAGAACTCTCCACCCCAAATCAACAGAATATACATTCTTCTCAGCACCACATTGCACCTATTCGAAAATTGACCACATAGTTGGAAGTAAAGCACTCCTCAGCAAATGTAAAAGAACAGAAATTATAACAAACTGTCTCTCAGACCACAGTGCAATCAAACTAGAACTCAGGACTAAGAAACTCAATCAAAACGGCTCAACTACATGGAAACTGAACAACCTGCTCCTAAATGACTAGTGGGTACATAACGAAATGAAGGCAGAAATAAAGATGTTCTTTGAAACCAAAGAGAACAAAGATACAACATACCAGAATCTCTGGGACACATTTAAAGCAGTGTGTAGAGGGAAATTTATGGTACTAAATGCCCACAAGAGAAAGCAGAAAAGATCTAAAATTGACACCCTAACATCACAATTAAAAGAACTAGAGAAGCAAGAGCAAACACATTCAAAAGCTAGCAGAAGGCAAGAAATAACTAAGATCAGAGCAGAACTGAAGGAGATAGAGACACAAAAAACCCTCCAAAAAATCAATGGAGCTGGTTTTTTGAAAAGATCAACAAAATTGATAGACCGCTAGCAAGACTAATAAAGAAGAAAAGAGAGAAGAATCAAATAGATGCAATAAAAAATGATAAAGGGGATATCACCACCGACCCCACAGAAATACAAACTACCATCAGAGAATACTATAAACACCTCTACGCAAATAAACTAGAAAACCTAGAAGAAATGGATAATTTCCTGGACACTTACACTCTTCCAAGACTAAACCAGGAAGAAGTTGAATCCCTGAATAGACCAATAGCAGGCTCTGAAATTGAGGCAATAATTAATAGCCTACCAACCAAAAAAAGTCCAGGACCAGACAGATTCATAGCCAAATTCTACCGGAGGTACAAGGAGGAGCTGGTACCATTCCTTCTGAAACTATTCCAATCAATTGAAAAAGAGGAAATCCTCCCTAACTCATTTTATGAGGCCAACATCATCCCGATACCAAAGCCTGGCAGAGACACAACAAAAAAAGAGAATTTTAGACCAATATCCCTGATGAACATCGATGCAAAAATCCTCAATAAAATACTGGCAAACCGAATCCAGCAGCACATCAAAAAGCTTATCCACCATGATCAAGTGGGCTTCATCCCTGGGATGCAAGGCTGGTTCAACATACGCAAATCAATAAATGTAATCCAGCATATAAACAGAACCAAAGACAAAAACCACATGATTATCTCAATAGATGCAGAAAAGGTCTTTGACAAAATTCAACAGCCCTTCATGCTAAAAACTCAATAAATTTGGTATCAATGGAAGATATCTCAAAAGAATAAGAGCTATTTATTACAAACCCACAGCCAATATCATATTGAATGGGCAAAAACTGGAAGCATTCCCTTTGAAAACTGGCACATGATAGGGATGCCCTCTCTCACCACTCCTATTCAACATGGTGTTGGAAGTTCTGGCTAGGGCAATCAGGCAAGAGAAAGAAATCAAGGGTATTCAGTTAGGAAAAGAAGTCAAATGGTCCCTGTTTGCAGATGACATGATTGTATATTTAGAAAACCCCATCATCTCAGCCCAAAATCTCCTTAAGCTGATAAGCAACTTCAGCAAAGTCTCAGGATACAAAATCAATGTGCAAAAATCACAAGCATTCTTATACACCAGTAACAAACAAACAGAGAGCCAAATCATGAATGAATTTCCATTCACAATTGCTTCAAAGAGAATAAAATACCTAAGAATCCAACTTACATGGGATGTAAAGGACCTCTTCAAGGAGAACCACAAACCACTGCTCAGTGGATAGGAAAAATCAATATCGTGAAAATGGCCATACTACCCAAGATAATCTGTAGATAATCTGTAGATTCAATGCCATCCCCATTAAGCTACCAATGACTTTCTTCACAGAATTGGAAAAAACTGCTTTAAAGTTCATATGGAACCAAAAAAGACCCTGCATTGCCAAGACAATCCTAAGTCAAAAGAACAAAGCTGGAGGCATCACGCTACCTGACTTCAAACTGTACTACAAGGCTACAGTAACCAAAACAGCATGGTACTGGTACCAAAACAGAGATCTAGACCAATGGAATAGAACAGAGTCCTCAGAAATAATACCACACATCTACAGCCATCTGATCTTTGACAAACCTGAGAAAAACTAGCAACGGGGAAAGGACTCCCTATTTAATAAATTGTGCTGGAAAAATGGGCTAGCCATAAGTAGAAAGCTGAAACTGGATCCTTTCCTTACTCCTTATACGAAAATTAATTCAAGATGGATTAGAGACTTAAATGTTAGACCTAAAACCATAAAAACCCTAGAAGAAAACCTAGATAATACCATTCAGGACATAGGCATGGGCAAGGACTTCATGTCTAAAACACCAAAAGCAACAGCAACAAAAGCCATAATTGACAAATGGGGTCTAATTAAACTAAAGAGCTTCTGCACAGCAAAAGAAACTACCATCAGAGTGAGCAGGCAACCTACAGAATGGGAGAAAATTTTTGCAATCTACTCATCTGACAAAGGGCTAATATCCAGAACCTACAACGAACTCAAACAAATTTACGAGAAAAAAACAAACAACCCCATCAAAAGTGGGCAAAGGATATGAATAGACATTTCTCAAAAGAAGACATGCATACAGCCAACAGGCACATGAAAAAATGCTCATCATCACTGGCCATCAGAGAAATGCAAATCAAAACCACAGTAGATACCATCTCACACCAGTTAGAATGGCAATCATTAAAATGTAAGGAAACAACAGGTGCTGGAGAGGATGTGGAGAAATAGGAACACTTTTACACTGTTGGTGGGATTGTAAACTGGTTCAACCATTATGGAAAACAGTATGGCGATTCCTCAAGGATCTAGAACTAGAAATACCATTTGACCCAGCCATCCCATTACTGGATACATACCCAAAGGATTATAAATCATGCTGCTATAAAGACACATGCACATGTATGTTTATTCCGGCACTATTCACAATAGCAAAGACTTGGAATCAACCCAAATGTCCATCAGTGGCAGACTGGATTAAGAAAATGTGGCACATATACACCATGGAATACTATGCAGTCATAAAAAAGGATGAGTTCATGTCCTTTGTAGGGACATGGATGCAGCTGGAAACCATCATTCTCAGCAAACTATCGCAAGAACAGAAAACCAAACACCACATGTTCTCACTCATAGGTGGGAACTGAACAATGAGATCACTTGGACTCTGGAAGGGGAACATCACACACCGGGGCCTATTATGGGGAGTGGGGAGGGGGGAGTGATGGCATTTGGAGTTATACCTGACGTAAATGACGAGTTGATGGGTGCTGACGAGTTGATGGGTGCAGCACACCAATATGGCACAAGTATACATATATAACAAACCTGCACGTTGTGCACATGTACCCTAGAACTTAAAGTATAATAATAAAAAAAAAAATCAGGAAACAACAGGTGCTGGAGAGGATGTGGAGAAATAGGAACACTTTTACACTGTTGGTGGAACTGTAAACTAGTTCAACCATTGTGGAAACAGTGTGGCGATTCTTCAAGAATGTAGAACTAGAAATACCATTTGACCCAGCCATCCCATTACTGGGGATATACCCAAAGGATTGTAAGTCATGCTGCTATAAAGACACATGCACAAGTATGTTTATTGTGGCACTATTCACAATAGCAAAGACTTGGAATCAACCCAAATGTCCATCAGTGGCAGACTGGATTAAGACAATGTGGCACATATACACCATGGAATACTATGCAGCCATAAAAAAGGATGAGTTCATGTCCTTTGTAGGGACATGGATGCAGCTGGAAACCATCATTCTTAGCAAACTATCACAAGAACAGAAAACCAAACACTGCATGTTCTCACTCATAGGTGGGAATTGAACAATGAGATCACTTGGACACAGGAAGGGGATCATCACACACCGGGTCCTATTGTGGGGAGGGGGCGGGGAGGGATAGCATTAGGAGATATACCTAGTGTAAATGATGAGTTAATGGGTGCAGCACACCAACATGGCACATGTATACATATGTAACAAACCTGCGAGTTGTGCACATGTACCCTAGAACTTAAAGTATAAAAAAAAAAAAAAAGATTAGAAGGAAAAATCTCTGGATCTCTAGCAGAGCCAGGACTAGTGCATGTCTGCTCTATTCAGACTGGAAAACCTAATAACTTACAACACATTGGGTAGAATACTGAGAAAAGTTTTGCCTTAATAATGAGGCAAGATTAGGACCATACAAAAAACTGCTCCCTGTAACATCAGGAACAAGGTGAGGAAATCTGGTCTCACCACTTCTATTTAACAGGGTAACAGAGGTTGGAGCCAGTGCTATAATGCAAGAAAAAGAAATTAAAGACAAACAGAATGTAAAGGAAGATGTAAACTGTCTTTGTCCACAGACAATGGGTTTGTTTTTCTCTGAAGGAAAACTTACAGAATCTATGAAAACACTACTAGAACTGACAAGTCAGTTTAGTATATTGCAGGGTACAAGATCAATACATAAAAATCAAATTTTAGGCCGGGCACGGTGGCTCAAGCCTGTAATCCCAGCACTTTGGGAGGCTGAGGCGGGCGGATCACGAGGTCAGGAGATGGAGACCATCCTGGCTAACATGGCGAAACCCCGTCTCTACTAAAAAATACAAAAAACTAGCCGGGCGAGGTGGCGGGCGCCTGTAGTCCCAGCTACTCAGGAGGCTGAGGCAGGAGAATGGCGTGAACCCGGAAGGCAGAGCTTGCAGTGAGCTGAGATCCGGCCACTGCACTCCAGCCTGGGTGACAGAGCGAGACTCCGTCTCAAAAAAAAAAAAAAAAAAAAAAAAAAAAATCAAATTTTATTTTTACACACCAGCAACAAATAATTGAAAATTGAAATTAAAGTATCAATATCTCTTACAACAGCATGATTACAAATGTCAGTCCACAAATTCCAGAACCAAAAAACTACAAGCAGTAAAATAAAAGAAAACCATACTAAGGCATATCAAAATCACAACGCTACAAACCAGTAATAAAAATAATAATGAGAAAAAAATCTTAAAAGCTGCCAGGAAAGATAACAACAAAAAATAACCCAGATACTTTATACACAGAGAAACTTCCATCCATACTTCATACTCTATACAAAAATTAATTCTAAATACCTCACAGGTCAAATGTAAAATCTAAAACTATGTAACGTCTAGAAAAAAACACAGAATAATACATTTGTGATGCTGAATTAGGCAAAGATTTCTTGGGTAAGACACCAAAAGCACAATGTAAAAGAAAAAAAAAGGTAAATTGGCCTTCACTAAAACTAAGAACATCAGCTCTTTGAAATACTTTCAACAGAGGGAAAAGACAAGCCTTAAACTGGGAGAAAATATTTGAATAATCCCATATCGAATAAAGAACTTGTAGCCAGAATATATAAAAGGCTTTTAAAACTCAATAATAAAAAAATTGTAAAATGAGCCAAAGATTTGAACAGATACTTCACCAAAGAAGCCATATGGATAGCAAATGAATGTGAAAATATGCTCAACATCATATAACATTATAGAAATGCAAATTAAAACCACAATGAGATACAACTACCCACCTATTATGATGTCTCAAATTAAAGACTGATCACACCAACTCTTGGTGAGGATTTAGAACATATGACACTCATACCCAACTGATGGAGTGTCAAATGTTTCAAGTACTCAGAAAAAAGGCTGGCTTAAAAAAATAAATAAATAAAGCAGGCTGGGCATGGTGGCTCACGCCTGTAATCCCAGCACTTTGGGAGGCCAAGGTGGGTGGATCACTTGAAGCCAAAAGTTCGAGACCAGCCTGGCCAAGCCAACACGGCAAAACACTGTCTCTATTAAAATTACAAAAATTAACTGGGCTGGTGGTACATGCATGTAATCCCAGCTACTCAGGAATCTGAAGCACAAGAATCTCTTGAACCCAGGAGGCAGAGGTTGCAGTGAACTGCGATCATGCTACTGCACTCCAGCCTAGCTGGGCAACAGAATGAGACTCTGTCTCAGAAAAAAAAAAAAAAAAAAGGGTAAACATACATATACTTACCTTCAACCTGGCAATTGCACTTGTAGGAATTTACCCAAAAGAAATAAAAATATACCCACCACAGAGTTGTACACAGATGTTCATTAAAGTTTTATTCATAATTGCCAAAAATTGAAAACAACACAAACAGATAACTGAGTGAAAAAAATGTGTCTTAGTCATACAAGGGAATCTGTTTAGGATTAAAAAGGAATGAATTACTGATATATCAACAAAATGTACAAATCTCAAATACATACTGTGAAAGAAGTTAGCCTTCAAATAGTAAACACATACTTGATTTATAAACATTTTAGTGTAAGAAAAACTAATCTATGGTGTGAGAAAAAAAGATCAGTGTCTGCCTAGGAGTTTCAAGGTGGTAGTATGACTGAAAAGGAGCACAAGAAACTTCAGGGGAATAGAAATGTTCTATATTGTGATTGAGGTGGTTGTTACATGAAATTGCATATATGTCAAAATTTATTGACATGCATTTAAATTGGGTGCATTTTAGTACATGAGAAGCATACCTAAATAGATTTTTTAAAATTGAGGTAAAATTCACATAATGTAAAGTTTGCCACTTTGAAGTGTACAACTTACTGGTTTCCTATATATTAATGATGATGGGCAACTATATTCTTTATCTAGTTCCAAAATATTTTCACCATGCAAAAGAAATTCCATGCCCATTAAGTAGTAATTCCTCATTCCCCATCTTACCTACTGCCCCTGACAACCACCAATCTGTTTTCTATCTCTGTGGATTTACTTATTCTGAATATTTCATATAAATAAAGTCATATATATGGGACATTTTGTGTCTGTCTTCTTTCACTTAGCATAATGCTGATAAGGTTCATCCACATTGTAGCATGTATCAACACTTCATTCTTTTATAGCAGAAATAATATCCCATTGTATGCATACACAACAATTTGTTTATCCATCATCTGTTGATGAACATTTGGGTTGTTTCCACCTTTTGGCTATTGTGAATAGTATTGCTGTGGACATGTATGTACATAGATTTGTTTGAACACCTATTTTAAATTCTTTGGCATTTATATCCAGGAGTGGAATTGTTGGGTCATATGGTGAATCTACTTATTTTTATGAGGAACAACCAAAATGTTTTCTAAAGTGGCTAAACCATTTTTCATTCCCACCAGCCAAATAGCAGTGTTTCCAGTTGCCCCACATTTTTGTCCACACTTGCTACTTTCCATTTTTTTAAACTATAGTCTTCCTAGTGGATGTGAAATGCTATCTTACTGTAGTTTTGATTCGCATTTCCCTAATGACTAATGATGAAGGATTTTGAATATCTTTTCAAGTGCTTATTGAACATTTGTATATTCTTTTAGAGAAATATCTATTCAAGTCCTTTGGCCATTTAAAAAATGGGCTGTCTGTCTTTTCCTTTTTGAGTTGTAAGAGTTCTTTATGTAATATAGATACTAGACCCTTATAAGATATATGACTGGCAAATATTTTCTCCCATCCTATGAAGTGTCTTCATTTTCTTGATAATATTCATTGATGCACAAAGGATTTTAATTTTTATGAAGGTCAATTTATTTCATTTTTCTTTGGTTGCTCAAGTTTTTGGTGTCCTATCTAAAAATCCATTATTGAGCCCAAAGCCATAAAAACTTACCCTAATGTTTTCTTCTAAGAGTATTAAGGTTTTGCACTTATATGCAGGCCATTGATCCATCTGGAGTTAATTTTTATATATGGTGTAAAGTAGGGGTCCAATTTCATTTTTGTGTATGCACGTGTACTTGTCCCAGAAACATTATTGAAGATACCATTCTTTTCCTATTGAATAGTCTTGGCACCCTTGTCAAAAATCAATTAGCCATATATGTATTGGTTTATTTCCATTGATTTTTTATGTCTACTTTATACCAGTACTACAGTGTTTTTTTTTTTTTTATCACTGTAGCTTTATAGTTAAGTTTTGAAGTCAGAAATTATGAGTCCTCCAACTTTATTCTTCTTTTTCAATATTGTTTGGCATTTTGGAGCTCCTTGCAGTTCTATATGGCTTTGAGGATTAACTTTCTCATTTCTGTAAATTTAAAAAAAGGTTGTTAAAATATTCATAAGAATTTCATTGAATTTGTAGATCACTTTGGGTAGTATTGCATCTTAACAATATTAAGCATTTTAATTCATGAACATAGTCCTTTCATTTATTTAGTTCTTCTTTGATTTGTTTCAGCAACGTTTTGTAATTTTCAGTGTACAAGTCTTTTATTTCCACGGTTAAATTTATTCCTAGGTATTTTATTCTTTTGGAAGCTGTTGTAAATGGAATTATTTTCTTAATTTCTTTTTTAGATTGTGCATTGCTGTTGTGTAGAAACACACTGATTTTGGTGTTGATTTTGTACCCTGAGATTTTGGTAACTCATTTATAACTAGCTATAGTAGGTTTTCAAAAATTTTCTATATACATAGAGTCACGTCATCTGTAAAAAAAAGATAGTTTGGATGCCTTCCTTTCTTTCCAATGTGGATGCCTTTTACTTCTTTTTCTTGCCTAATTGACCTAGCTAGATCTTCCAGTACAATTTTGAATAGTAGTGGTGAAATTGGACATCCTTGTCTTATTTCTGGTTTTAGAGGGAAAGTTTTCAGTCTTTCACCATTGAGCATTTTTCATAAATTCCCTTTATTATATTAAGTAAGTGCCACAGTGTTTCTAGCTGTCTGAGTATCTTCATGATGAAAGTGTTTTGGATTATGTCAAATGCATTTTTTTTACATCAATTGAGATGATCATGTGGCATTTTTCCTTTGTTCTATTAGCATGGTGTATTACATTGATTAATTTTCTATGTAAAATTACATTGAATTTTATGCTGACCCACCCTTGCATTCCTGCGATAAATCCCCCTTGGCCATGGTGTATAATCTTTTCAATATGCTGTTGAATTCAGATTGCTAGTATTTTGTTAATGACTTTTGTATCTGTATTCAGAGGGGGCATTGATGTCTAGTTTTCTTTTCTTGTGGTTATCTTTGTCTGGCTCTGCTATCAGGGTAATATGGGTTTCACAGGATGAGTTAGTTCCCTCCTCTTCTATGTTTTGGACAAAGTTTGAAAAGAACTGATGTCAATGCTCTTTAAGTGCTTGGTAGAATTCCCCAGTGTGGCCATTCAATTCTGGACTTTTCTTTGTTGAAAAGAAAACAACTTTGATTACTGATTCAATCTCTTTACTTGTTACAGATATGTTCAGAATTTTAATATTTTCTGAGTCAGTTTTGGTAGATTGTATGTTTTTAGGAATTTGTCCATTTCATCCAGCCTATTTAATTTGGTGGCCTACAATTGTCCACACTATTTTCCTGTAATTATTTTTATTTCTATAAAGTAAGTAGCAATATTCCCACTTTAATTTCTGATTTTATTTATTTGTATCTTCTCTTCCTTTTTTAGTCTGTTTAGCTAAAGGTTCGTCACTTTTGTTGAATTCTTCAAAGAATTATCTTTTGGGTTTTTTTTTTTGACCCTGTTGTTTTTCAATTCTCTAATAAAGACATTTTTCTTAAAAAAAAAAAAATGGTATGAAGGGTACAGAGGACAGAAAAATTAATTTCCATTGACTTTTGGACTTTTGTTACAAGAATTGGGATATAATTTTGTTATTAAATATCTTTTGTCTTAAAAAAAAAAAACAGTCTTATTCCAAAACTCTCATTCAGACGCAAATATTCAGGCAGTTTCAGTCTTTCTAAACTCTTCTAAATTGTTTGCTAGTATAAAAGGAGAAAGGGCCGGGCGCGGTGGCTAAAGCCTGTAATCCCAGCACTTTGGGAGGCCGAGACGGGTGGATCACGAGGTCAGGAGATCGAGACCATCCTGGTCTACACGGTGAAACCCCGTCTCTACTAAAAAATACAAAAAACTAGCCGGGCGACGAGGCGGGCGCCTGTAGTCCCAGCTACTCGGGAGGCTGAGGCAGGAGAATGGCGTAAACTCGGGAGGCGGAGCTTGCAGTGAGCTGAGATCCGGCCACTGCACTCCAGCCTGGGCGGCAGAGCTAGACTCCGTCTCAAAAAAAAAAAAAAAAAAAAAAAAGGAGAAAGCTCACACATCTCACACATCACACACAGCAATTATCAGTCCACTACAGCCAGTCTATGCTAGTCTATGAAGCTTGTTAGTAGGCTCTTGCAAATATTTCATATGTGCCATCCTGTTGTTAGACATTCAAGATGTAATTTAGGCATCAAAGAATATACTTATATTTAGATGTCAGTCCAGCTTTCTGACCAGGATTCATCTACAAATTACACAGCCACCATGGTAGGGTGGCAAAACAGATTTTGTTATGGTTGTTGATAGTTTAGGTCACCCTTAAAAAGAAGGTCACTCCTTCCACAGGAGTGCTATATGGGATACATGAGTATTTTCCCAGAAATTCTAAATAAAATCCAATCCTGGCAGATCGCAATCATTATGTTGATGATCAAAGTCATTCAAACACCAAAAAGGTAAATAGTACTTACCAAAAATTCTGTACTGACTCTCTCCCTTGCTTAAAAAACACACTTTCAAAATTTCCTCAGACCATATGAGCAAACTTAACAGAAGTCACTGAATGAAAGACATTAATTAAGACAAAGTTAGAAGTATCAGATAAAGAATTTTCATCGCACACAAAAAATCATTTTATACTCTGTGCTATACTATTCAAATATCATATAGCATCCTACTTTCTATTCCTCTCACTGACTTCATGAGAGTCTTGAACTCATAACAGGGTGCAGGTATGAGACCTGGTGATGACTGATCACCATGTACAAAATTGCCAGGCACACAGACATCAATGACAGACAATGTAGGTCGAGCATCATAAATATTTCTACTCCTGTGGTTAGTGTTGCCAGTTATTGGGCTACAGTCTAGCACGAGGATCTCATCCAGAGAGATTTCCACTTTTCTTTATTCTAGGGCACCTCAGTACATACCTCATCTCCATCACACAAGGTTCCAGGCTACAGTATCTGGTTCTTGCAAGGAAGAGGCATTTTGTGGGATGGGGAGAAGGCTAATGATCACTATTGACTGACACAGAAAAAAGAAAATTTTCCCACTTGCTCTTGCATTCTATTTACAAGGGAATTCTCTACCACAGCCTTGAAGATCACATATAGATAACACTAGGTCTCAGAGGGTTATCCATTGGCTTGTTGCTGTAGGGTCTTATCTAAAGCCAGACAGTGGAGGGCTGCCTTGGGACCCACCTTGGGTAGGAGAGGGACTTAGAAACTAGGATCTAAGATAAGGTCCTTCCTGACAACCCAGAAACAGGCACTGGTGGGGCCAGAAATCACAGGCCACCTTGCCAAGGCAGTATACCCAGTTCACACCTTACTCCTCTTGAGCCTCTTCTGCTACTAGCTTCAATTTTGCATCCTTTCCTCCTAAGATCTATTTCGCAGACAAATACCAGAGGGCTGTGGCCAAATATAGCTTGGAACTGGGTAATTTTCTGAGCTTTGGTTGTAAATTTTAAAAATTTATTGTCAATATCTAAAAACGAGGCAATTCCAAATATCAGCAGAAATTTGGGGCTTCTCTTAGAAACGGGAAAATCTGGAACTGGAGTAATCTTTCCACAATTGCAATGGGCTGGGGCTGAGAAGGAGCTTCACCTTCCCTGAGTGGAAAAACCACAAATTGACCCTCCTCTGCTGTCACAGCAACAACACAGAATCATGTGACCAAATGTGTGGTGTTTTTTTGTCCCCAGATAACAAACAAACAAGAAAGCAATTCTGTGCAGACATCAGCTAGGTGTCCTCTAATTCAGTTCAATTCTGACACTGTCCACCTGGAAATAGTGTCAGATTCTACAGGTTGAAGGCTTAGTACCCAAGACTGTCCCCTCCCTTCAGATGCCAATTGCAAGCTACAGGTTGCTTTACATGTTCTTCTGACTGGGGTCCTCATGCCTTCCTCCTCAGAGTCCATTAATTTGCTAAAGTGGCTCACAGAACTCAGGGGAACATTTAACTTATGTTGACCAGTTTATTATAAAGGATATTGCAAAGGATACCCATGTACACCACATAGAAGATATGCATAGGACAAGGTATGGGGGAAGGAGCACAGAGCCTCTATGCCTTCTTGCGTGCATCACCCTCCAGGAACCTCCATGTGTTCAATTACCTGGAAGTCCTCCAAACCCTGTTCTCTTGATCCTTTTATAGAGACTTCACTGGACAGCCATAATTGGCAACTGTGTAGAAATGTGACTGGACAAAAAGTGCATAATCTAATACTAATAGACTGAATGGACAAGCTCAGCAAGGCCTTTTCTGTTCAGATTCTTCATGGCCTCTCTGTGTAGCATTCCTTCCTTCAGGTATGGAGCAGGACTCCTTCTGAAATGAGGGTTTTATGACCCACAATCAGACAAGATAAGTCAAAGAATTTCTTTATGATCAGCTCCTAGACAGAAAGGTAAGGGATAGAGTATATTTTTAGTTTGAAAAGCCTGCCTAGGGGGAGAAAAAGAAGCAGGTGAAAGGCAAGCAGGGGAAGGTCAGAGAGAGAGAGATTCTGTTTTCTGATGCCAACTTCTGAGGCCTAAAGCACCCCAACATTATAACAAGGGCTATGGGAGTTATGAGGCAGAAACCATAAATAAAGCTAATGTATATAATCACAATACCATTCCTTCTAAGACAGGTCAAGTGCTCTCTGGACCTATCAGTGCTTGAGTTTGCAGCATTGACTCCATAGTTTCCCACGACTTTCATAGCTTCTACAGCATGAATGTAGAAGACTCTGTAAGGAAGACAGTATTTTCAAAATGGGAAGCAGGGATCTCTGTGTCTTTGCAAACTGGCCCAGTATGAATCTCTGGTCTCCTATTCATCTTATCTATGCAAAATCTTTTTAAATCTTACTTTGCCTACTTGCTTAAGGAGTATATATAGATTTACTTTTTGCTCCTCACATCATTAAAGCTATTTGTTAAATTGCTACAGATAACTTTTCTGTCTTGTTAATTTCTCTCCTTTCCTGAAAATCCATCATACTGCCATATCTGAGATATCTGTGGTTGGCGTTCCCCATCTTAGTAATACAACAGTTTTTTTCTCAGTGTCAGAACAAGGGGAAAAGCAGGCCCCAAGTCTTCCAAGTCAGATAATACTCTTGTTGCCATACTCCACTCTGCCCCTTCCCTGTGATCTGCCATAAAACATCAACATGGCTCAGCAGAATTAATGGGGGGCATGGTGCTACTCTTAATAAGGCACCAAATAATACTTAACTGCCATAAGAAAAGTATTTATTTAAAGAGGTGAATGATAAAGCAACAAGGTTTAGAAGGCAAAACATTAATTTGGGGATAGGAAATAGATCTGGTTAAAACTTTATCTCTGGTATTTTTTTATCAAAATGATTTTATTAAGTGAACTCCTGAGCATCAATTGACATATTTATGAGTGAAAAGTAAACACAAGAACATATGTAAAGCAACCAACACTGTGCTTGGAAAACAGTATGGACTCAATAAGATTGGTTCCTTGGATTCCAAGCTGGTGGCATAGAAGCAAGCTGGCTTCATTTCCTACTACAGGAAACCAAAAACTATATATACAGCACTGAGATTATAACTAATAATATCCCAGAACTCAACTGTGCATACCAGTCAGTTCAGGCCACACAGAAATGAAAAAAGCTCCATGCAGATGGTAAGACAATCAGATGTTCATGTCTGCAACACCTCTCCCTGAAATGTGCCCAGCATCAAACACATAAAAACTTCCCCTGACTCATGGTTTCTACACTAGAAAAAGTGAACTGAGGTTGACAACAAGCTTCTCTATCATCTTAAGTTCTCTGGTAGGAGGCCTGTCCCTGCCTCAACCCACAGGAAACATCATGAGTGCCTGAAGGAAGAAATATCCTTAAGGCAGCCAGAAACAATGGGAGAAGGTGGAACACCCACTCCCATCCCTGAAAACTGCTCTGTAACTCAGCCAAAAGAGACACTAAATCAGAATGGCTGCTGAGCAGCACCATGTTAGAGCAGGTATGTTCCAAAGTTCCTCTGAGCATGAAACTCAGTCAGCCTTCCCACACTGTTGGGATATCCCTCTTGAGACCTGCCCCACTCAGGACACACAGTGGTCCAATCATTTGTTAGAGCTGAGCAAACCTGGGCTTTCAATATCATCTAGTGTCAAAAAGGAGGCAGTGACCTAGCAGAGAAAAAATTGAGAAATTTAATAGGTAAATTACAAAGAATCGCCAAGCATCAATATCTAATAAAAACAAAACAAGCTAGAGAGAGAAGACTGGAATAAATAATCTTTCAATGTGAACATATAGATGTACATCCACAAGAAAATCAATAATCAGGAAACCATAACCTCCTCAAATGGACAGAGCAATAAACCAATGACTAACTCTAAGAAGAAGATGGTATGTGAGCTCTCTGGTCAAGATTTTGAAACAGTAGTTTTAATGACATTCAGTGATCTCTAAAAAA
This sequence comes from Trachypithecus francoisi, assembly GCF_009764315.1. NCBI lineage: Eukaryota > Metazoa > Chordata > Mammalia > Primates > Cercopithecidae > Trachypithecus > Trachypithecus francoisi. Next base: position 6,022,291 of record NW_022681453.1, read on the forward strand.
AAACAGACAGAAGAGAAATTTAGAAAATCCTCACAGACGTTTAACAAAGAGATTGAAATAATAATTGAAAAAATCAGAATCTTGGAACTGAGAAATACATTTGCAAAACTGAAAAAATTCAGTAGAGGCTCTCAACAGCAAAATGGATAAAACAGAAGGAACAATCAGTGAATCAGTGATCTCAAAAGTGATCTCAAAGGCAAGCTATTTGAAAATGCACAGTCAGAGGAGAAAAGAAAAGAATGAAAAAGAATGAAGATTACCTACAAGATATAGAAAGTTACTTCAAAAGGCCAAATTTAAGGATTATTGGTGTTCAAGAGGGCATTGAGCAAGAGCAAGGGGCTGAAAGCTTATTTAAAGAAATAACAGAAAACTTTCCAAAACTCGAGAAAGATACAAATATTAAGATATAGGAAGGTCAGAGAACACCAGATTTGACCCAAGTAAGACTACTCCAAGGCATATAATAATCAAACTCTCAAAAGTCATGACAAAGGGAGAATCCTAAAAGCAGCAAGAGAAAATAACAAATAACATATAAAGGAATTCCAATTAGTGTGGCAATAGACTTTTCAACAGAAACTATGCAGGATGGGAAAGAGTAGGACAATATTTTCAAAATGCTGAAAGAAAATAACTGTCATCCAAGAATATTACATCCAGCAAAGCTATCCTTCAAATGTGAAGCAGAGATAAAGTTTTTCCCAGGTAAGTAAAAGCCAAAAGAATTCACCACCATCAGACTGTCTTACAGAAATGCTAAAGGGAGATTTTTAATCTGAAATAAAAAATAATAATGTACAACAACAACAACAAAAAACAAACAACTTAAGGTATAAAATTCATTGGCAAAATTAAGTACAAAGACAACCCAAAAAAACCCAATACTGTAATTTTCAATGTACAATCTGCTCATACTTCTGGTATAAAGCCCAAAAGAGAAATCTATCAAAAATGAGGATAGGTAAAGCAACCTATTAAGAGATGGGCAACATTAAAACATATCAACAAAGACAACAAAGTGTCAAAATGAGGAGGAGGGATGGAGTTAAAGTATAGGTTTTTTTTTTTTTTTTAAGTTTTTTCTTTCTTTGTTTCTATTCTTCCCTTGTGATCTGAGATAAGTTGTCATTTTTTAAAATAACTTGCATTATCTAAAAGATGTTTTTTGTGTGCTTCATAGTAACTACAATGCAAAAATCTATCATAGATACACTAAGATAAAAAAGGAACAAATTAAAATCTACTACCAGAGAAAATAACCACAAGGGGAAGACAGTAAGAAAGGAAAAGAGGAGTTACAAAACAACAAGAAAACAAGAAACAAAATGGCAGTAGTAAGTCCTTATCAATAATAACATGGATATAAACGAATTCAACCCTCCAATTAAAAGACATAGAGTAGCTGAACTGATAAAGAAAGAAGACCAACTACGTGCTGCCAAAAGAAATCCACCTCACCTATAAAGATACACATATACTGAAAGTGAAGGGATGGAAAAAGATAAGCCAAAAAAGATCAAGAATAGCGATATTTATAACAGATAAAATAGACTACGAGTCAAAAACTGTAAAAGAGACAAAGAAGGTCAATATATAATGATAAAGGGGTCAATCCAGCAAGAGGATATAACAACTATAAATATCTATGCACCCAACATCGGAGCACCCAAGTATATAAAGCAAACAGATCTAAAGGGAGAGGTAGATTGCCACATAGTAGGCAATTAGTATTGTAGGGGATTTCAACACTGCACTCAGTAGTGGACAGATCAACCAAACAGAGAGCCAACAAAGAAACCTCAGAGTTAAACTACACTCAAGACCTAATAGACCTATTTGAGATTCACAGAACACTTCACTCATCAGTTGCAGAACACATTCTTTCAATCAGCACAGGGAACATTCCCCAGAATATAATGCATCATAGGTCATAAAATGAGTCTCAAAAAATTCAAATAAGAAGAAATCATATCAAATATCTTTTCTTGCCACAATGGAATAAAACTAGAAGTCAGTAACAAGAGGAATCTCAGAAACTACACAAACACATACAAATAAAACAGTATGCTTCTGAACAACCAATGGGTCAAGGAAGAAATTAAAAAGGAAGTTTAAAAGTTTCTTGAAACAAATTAGAATGTAAATACAACACACCAAAATCTATGGAATATAGAATAAACAATACTCAGAAGGAAGTTTACATTAATAAACATCTACATTAAAAAGTAAAAATATTTCAAATAATCAACTTTATGATGAACCTCAAGGAACTAGAAAAACAAGAACAAATCAAACCCAAAATTAGTAGTAGGAAAGAAATAACATAAATCAGAACAGACATAAATGAAGTTGATATTTTAAAAAACACAATGAAATGAAAGTTAGTTTTTTAAAAAGATAAGCAAAATTGATAAACCTTTCGCTAAACTAACTAAAAACACATAGGGAAGACTCAAATAAATGCATTCAGAAATTAAAAAAGATACCTAACAACTGAAACCACAAGGATAATTAGCAACTATAATGAACAACTGTCCATCCACAAATTGGAAAACACAGAAGAAATTGATAACTTTTTGGATATATATAATCTAACAAGATTGAACCATGAAGAAATAGAAATCCTTAACAAACCAATAATGGATAATGAGATCAAAACTGTAACAAAAAGTCTCCTATTAAAAGAAGCCCGGGATGTAATAATTTCACTGCTGAATTCTACCAAACATTGAAGAATGAATACCAAATTCTCCCAAAATGCTTCAAAAAAACTGGAGAGGGGAGAGTACTTCAAACTCATTCTATGAGTCGAGTATTACCCTAATACCAAAACGAGACAAGGATACAACAAAAAAAGGAAAGAAAACTATAGGCCAATATCACTAATGAACACAGATGCCAAAAAAAAAAAAAAAAAAAAAAGCTCAACAAAATACCAGCAAACTGAATTCAACAACACATTAAAAAGAACACTCATCATGATCAAGTGAGATTCATCCCAGGGGTGAAAGGATGGCTCAACATACACAAGTCAACAAATGTAATACATCATATTCACAGAAAGAACCAAGAACAAAAACTGTATGATTATTTCAATAGATGCCAAAAAATCATTCAATAAAATTCAACCTATTATGATAAAAAGCCTCAACAAACTGGGGATAGAAGAAACATACCTCAAAATAATAAAGACCATATATGACAAACACACAGTCAACATCATACTGAATGGGGAAAAAGTGAAAACCTTTTGTCTGAGATCTGCAACAGACAAGGATGCCCACTTTCACCACTTTTAATCAATATAGTACTGGAAGTCCTACGTAGAGCAATTTAGCAAGAGAAATAAGTGGCACCCAAATTGGAAAGAAAGAAGTCAAATTAGCCTTGTTTGCACATGACATGATCTTACACCTCAAAAAACCTAAAGACTACACCACAAAACTGTTAGAACTGACAAATGATTTAGGTAAAGTTGCAAATCCAAAATAAACATATGAAAATCAGTAGCATTTATATATGCCAATGCCAAACAATCTGAAAATAATGTTTTTTAAAAATCTCATTTGCAGTAGCTACAAAGAATATAAAATACCTAGGAATCATTTTAACCAAAGATGTGAAAGATCTATACAAAAACACATAAAACACTGATAAAATAAAGTGAAGAGGACACACACACACAAAGAAAAGGGATTGCATGCTAATGGATTGGAAGAACTAATGTTGTTAAAATGCAAATACTACCCCAAGCAATTTACAGATTCTATGCAATCTTTATCAAAACACCAATAACATTCTTCCCAGAAATACAAAAACAAAAAACTTAAAATGTATATGGACCCATAAAAGACCCCAAATAGCCAAAGCAATCCTGAGCAAGAGAACCAAGCCTGTGGCAACACGCTACCTGACTTCAAAATATACTAAAAAGCTACAGTAACCAAATCAGCAAGGTACTGGCATAAAAACAGACACACAAACCAATGAAACAGAATATAGAACCCAGATATAATTCCATACACTTACACCCAACTCATTTTTGACAAAGTTGCCAACAACACACGATGGGGGAAGTTCAGTCTGTTCAATAAATGGTGCTGGGAAAACTGGATAAACACACACAGAAGAATGTAAACTAGTGCATTTCCACTACGGAAAACAGTATGGAGGTTCCTCAAAAAACTAAAAATAGAACAACTACATGATCCAGCAATTCCACTACTGGGTATATAACCAAAAGAAAAGAAATCAATATATTGAAGAGATATCTGTAGTCCAATGTTTACTGCAGTAGTATTCACATTAGCTAAAATATGAAATGAATCTAAGTGCCCATCAATAGATAAATGAATAAAGAAAATGCAGGCTTGGTGTGGTGGCATGCACCTGTAATCCCAGCACTTTGGAAGGCCCAGGTAGGAGAATTGCTTGAGCCCAGGAGTTTGAGACCAGCCTGGGCAACATAGTGAGACCTCATTTCTACAATTTTTTATTTAATTAGCCGGGTATGGTGGGCATGCACCTGTAGTCCCAGCTACTGAGGAGGCCGAGGTGGGAGGATCACTTAAGCCCAGGAGGTTGAGGCTGCAGTGAGCCATGATTGCACCACTATACTCCAGCCTGTGTGACAGAGTAAGGCCCTATCTCAACAACAACAACAAAGTATGGTAACTATAGATAATGGAATAATATTCTTCCATAAAGAAGAATGAAGTCCTGTCATTTGCAGCAACATTAATGGAACTAGAGATCATTATGTAAAGAGAAATAAGCCAGGCACAGAAAGACAAATATTGCATGTACTCATTTATATATGGGAGCTAAAACAAGAAGATCTTATGAAGACATAGAGCAGATTGGTGGTTACCAGAGGCAAGGAAGGGTGGGGAAGAGGGAGAAGAAGGTTGATGAATGGGTATAAATAAATGTTTAGATAGAAGAAATAAGATATGATGTTCAATAGATCAGTAGGGTGACTTTAGTTAACATTGGTCTATTGTACATTTCAAAATAGCTAGAAAAGAGCAATTCAAATGTTAACACAAAGCAAGATAAATACTTAAGGTGACAGATATCCCAATTATCCTAATTTGATTATACGAATGTATCAAATCATAACACGTACCCCCAAAAATGTACACCTATTATGTAATAGTAAAAAATTAAAACATTTAAAAAACAACAAAAAAGACTTGTTGCTTCCCTAGTTCTATAATCCACAGACAGCTGGAGCCAAGTCTCAGAAATCCTAGCCTTCTCAGTGATATGCAGAGAACATCTGAGGAGTCAGTACAGGAAATGCTAGGAATTACATTAACTTCAATACAAAGGCACATCAACAGCAAGGAAAGAAAACCATCAGCCTGGGGAACTCAAGAGTGAAATTCAATTTAAAAGATAGAGCCACTGCCAAATGAAACATTGGTCTTTATGCCTTGATCTCCTCTCTATGAATCCTGTATCTCCTGCCTAGAGCTTCTCTCAAGGTGCTGCTTGGTTAAGCCCATCTCTTAACTCCCATCACCTGTGCTGTCGCTATATTGTAAAGTTGTGTTCTTTGCTACTGATGTTGGTCTATAGACCAGTAGCATTAGCATCACCTGGGAGCTTATTAGCAATGCCCCGGTCCAGACATAGAGAGAATCAGAATCTGCGTTTTAACAAGATTCCAGGTGACTCCTATGTACACTAAAGTGTGAGAAGCTCTGCTGTAGTTCACATACTGTGTCATTTGGGCACTTTCTTGTTTATGTCAGTTGGGCTGTTTATTGAGCATGTTTCATGTGCCAATAATTTTAGATACTTTATAATCTCTAATATTCACAAAAGTAGAAATTATTATGAATAACTTATATATGCTTAAACTGTGACTCAGAGAGTTTGAGTCTTTCCCAAGCAGTCAAGAAGGGATCATAGTCTCTCAAGCAGTCATTCGTATCTCAATTCTAGAGCTGAAGCTCTCAATAGCGTTTAGGAAGAAGAGTCTTCAAAATTTTGGTAATCTCTCTGAGAAACTCCATGAAATATATGATATGTAATTTTATCACATGAGTGAGGAGTATAAAAATCACAAGCTAAGGCCGGGTGCATTGGCTCACGCCTGTAATCCCAGTACTTTGGGATGCTGAGGTGGGCGAATCACTTGAGGTCAGGAGTTCGAGACCAGCCTGGCCAACATGGTGAAACCCCATCTCTACTAAAAATACAAAAATTAGCCAGGTGTGGTGGCATGTGCCTGTAATCCTAGCTACTCAGGAGACTCAGGCAGGAAAATTGCTTGAACGTGGAAGGCGGAGTTTGCAGTGAGCTGAGATCACACCACTGCACTCCAGCCTGGACAACAGAGCAAGACTCCTTCTCAAAAAAAAAAAAAAAATCTCAAGCTGGAACATGAAAAAATCTGTGAGTTATACCTCACAGCTCCTTCTGAATCTTGCCAATAATAGTCATCTGCTCCTTGGTCACTCATTTTGCCCTCTGTTCATACTCACAGGCCAGTAAGTTGTAAGAAGCATCAAAGCATTAGGAAATGTGTGTGAGGAAAACTTAAAAATAAGACAGCTTTGTTAACTTAATTTTAACGCCTGTAATTTGGAAGACAACCATGCCTGTCCCATTTTGGCAGTCAGATAACGCTAGGTGTAGCTCTTAGTATTTTGAAGGAGGGGCGTTTGAGAGCTATTGGCCTGGAAACTCTACTTGAGCACTTTACGATGCAGAAAATCAGCCATGCAGCACTTTTGGTGCTGGAAACCTTCCCACCTAAACAGACCAACACAAAATCACATACTTTCTGTACATCTCCATCCCCTGAAAGTACCCACCACTGCCATCATATGCCATTAATGGCAACCAGGTGAGATGTCTCCTCTCTCAGCACCTATAGATGTTAAGCACCTACAAGCCAGCAATGAAATCTAAACCATGACACCTCTCCCTTGTCCATCTCCCACCTTTTTTCTTATTTCCATGCATTAAGTAAACCTCTATTCAATGAGGACTTATTTAATAAGATGACAATGTAATTTAATAATACGATTAGGCCAGGTGCAGTGGCTCACGCCTGTAATGCCAGCACTTTGGGAGGCCAAAGTGGGTGGATCAGTTGAGGCCAGGAGTTCGAGACCAGCCTGGCCAACATGGTGGAACTGTCTCTACTAAAATTAAAAAATTAGCCAGATGTGGTGGTGTACGCCTATAATCCCAGCTACTTGGGAGGCTGAGGCAGGCGAATGGCTGGTCACGGAAGGTGGAGGTTGCAGTGAGCCGAGATTGTGCCACTGAACTCCAGCCTGGGTGACAGAGTGAGACTCTGTCTCAAAATAATAATAATAATAATAAGATTAGCATTTATTGAGTGCCTGCAATGTGCACTGTGTACGATATTTTCAGATTTGTCTTCAGTTCTCACAGAGATAGGGGAAAAGCCAGGCTTGGATGGGGTTAAGTGACTTGCCCAAGACCATAGGGCCACAGAGGGGAGGGACTAGCAGTGGTATGCTCATATGAGGGCACACAACATTGCACGGGCTCTTTGGGCAAAATAGCCTTTCTTCCCACCTCACCAAGCACTATACAAAGGAGAAAGAGCTCCAGGAGTCCTACTGGCCTCAAGATAGTCTCATGTTTCTACGGCAGGGTTCTCAAAGTTTGGTCCACTTGGGCCGGCATTCTTACCCCGAGAAGCTGAATTTTCCACCACCCCATCTCTGCCCAGATCCCGCGCCGGTACTTTCAGACGCTCATGAGTGAGATTCAGAGTGGACTGGGGGTCATTCTGCACAAAGGTGGTCTTAGGTTCCCCATCAGAAAGAATATCGAGATTACCCATGCAAAATCCAGTGAGGCCCAGGGGCAGTTTACCAACCTCAAGGAAATGTACCGCCGTGTTCGGGCCCAACCTCAGGCAATGAGAGGAAACTGAAGGAGAAACCCACAGCACGCACTCAGGAGGCTGCCCTGCGTTGGCTAGCGGCAGGCGCCTCCGAGAGATCAGGGAAGAGAACTTGTTCAGCCTGAGCACGCGGGGCGGGGACGGGGACCCTCAGCCTTCCCTCCGCGACTGCCAGGGAAGGCACGCCCCACCCAGTCAGCTGCCAGGTTTGCGAGCACCACCTCCCAGGAAGCAGCCACTCCTGTGACATCCCCTTTCCAGGTTACGTTTAGATTGTCATCTCCCGGACGTCCCGGCTCCACTTCCAGACCCCTGGGACACGCCTGCCCCCGCCCCACCTCCCTCTTTTTTTTCCCCAGCCGACCGGGACGGGGGTGGAGAGACTTTGGCCAACAGCTGCCTCCGCCTGGAGCAGGATTTAAGGTCCTGTCCAGCCTTGTCCCTTCTTTGCAAAAACCCCAATTCACGCAGAAAACCCAACAAGCGCTCCACAGCCCCACATGCTGCACCCATCTGCGGGCCGCGCCCAAGGCCACAGCCCTCAAGTTCGTCGCTGGGCCACGCAGCCGCCGACTTCTTCGCCCTTACCGCGCGGCCCACGGATGCGGGGAAGAGGGCAAGCCAGGGCAGGGAATGGTGCGACAAAGGGACCGAACAGTGACCCCTGCAGGCGGCTGGACGATAACTTGGCCTAGGACCGGTTCCCTGCCACTGCAAGCTGTGTTCCATCTGTGATCACACCCTGCAGCAGTCAAAGCACTCCCACTCACACACGGGCTGCACAGACACAGTTGCAGTACACCGAACTCACACACACTACACGCAATAGTTGTATGCACAAGCTCACACAATCACATGCGCGCGTGCGCACATGCACACACGCATATACACACATGCACACACTTTGTATTGCATACAATAGAAAACTAGGCTTTCTGTTGTAGGCTGAATAATGCCCTGGCCCTCTATCCCCCATCCCAAGATAATCAGGTACTCTGACTGGAACCTGTGAAAAGTTACCTTATTTTCTAGGGAAGGAAAAAAGAAAAAGACTTTGCAGATGTGATTAAAGATTTGGGGATGGGAGACTCCTGTGTTAGCAGTAGGACCCAATGCAATCACAAGCATCCTTAGAAAGAAAGGCAGAGGGCCCTTCCATGCTTCCGCATATAAGAGGAGAAGGCAATGTGAGCAAGAAGCAGAGACTGAAGTGATGTGGCCACAAGCCAAGGGATGCCAGCAGCCACAAGAAGCTGGAAGAGGCTAGGAGGTAACAGCCCCGTCGGGAGGAGTGTGGCACTTCAATATCTTAATTTCAGTTCAGTAAAACTCGTTGGAGTCTTCCGGCCTGCAGGACTGTGGGAGAATGTTTTAAGCCACCAAGTAGTAATTTCTTTCAGCAGTCATAGGAAACTAATACTTTCCTATTCACACTTTCCACCCACAGCTCAGCATGCTGCAGTCTTTGGGATTGAAATTAGGATCATGCCATTTAACTTGAGCCAAGTTACTGAAACTTTAGCAGTCTCAGTTTCATCATCCTTATTAACCTAGATAGAAATGCCTACCAAATAGGCAGATTATTGTGAGAACTCACTCGTGCATGCCTTCATGCTTTCATTTCCAATTAATAAATCACCTCCCACCAAGTGCCAGACACAACACCAGAGGCGGGGTTAAATGAGACACCCTTTTTTAAGTACAGAACATAACAAAAGCTCTTGGAACCACACCTGTCTGGCACACAGTAAGCACTCCACAGATGTTGCAATGATCATCGATAGAGTCTTGACACTGAGCCTTATTTCAGTCACACTAGCACTTTATGGAGAGAGAACCCAAAAAAGAACAGGAATGAAAAAAACTGGAAGAGACTTCCTATTCTCAGAACACAATAGTGTTCTGTCCATCCTTCTTAAGCCCCAGTTGCCTTCTTTCTTTCCCTCCAGCAGTGCTACATGTGCTTCCATTCAAGACTGGAAACATCCAGGGGACAGGGTCTGAGCTTCAGTCTCTATGCCTCTCTCTGCTTAATGAGGCTCACTCTGATTCCTTACCATAACCCTGGCCTGTATCTACACAGAACTAAATCTTTTCCAAGTAGGCTTTCTCTTCCCTCTGAAGCTCCCTCATCTGCTTCAGTCATTCCATCTCTCAGTTGAACAGTTTTCATAATCTAACTTCCCCTAATCTAGCTTATAATTTTCAGGGTACAACCCCAGAGTCTACACTCCAACTAAATCACTCTATTAGTTTGTTCCCAGCAAACTTTTCTCCACACTGACATTTAGGGACATTTCAGAAAGGACAGCCTTAGTCTAGTGTCACAAGGGATATCACTGGCTTTTTGGATGGGACAATGCTTCACAGAATCACACTGTCTTAGGCATTATAGGGCATTTAGCAACCCTGACTTTGATCACTAAATTAGAGTAGTACCCCAGTGTGTGTGACAATTAAAACTAACCACACATTTCCAGGCAAAGATTGGGGAGGAGAGGCCACATGGATGGGACAGTCCTTATGAACTTCTGTTTTTCAGTTTATTTTGATCTCCACATTATCTTCCTGTTACATCTAGTAGTGCCTGATTTAGCAATAGGTATCCATAATTATCAACAAAGTAAACACCGAAGAAAATGCAGTGATTTTAAAGGCAGATAATGTTTCCAAGGAATACAACATCCTCCACCACTCTGCTTTTAGGCAAGTTGCTTGAATTCTCTATGCATCAATGTCTTCAACCTTGAAATGGAAGTGATATAAATACTCAAGGACAAATGATTTTTGTTCCCCATCCACAGTGTAGAACTATTCTGTGAAGTGGTTGCCCAACAAGGAACTACATTTCCTGCCTCCCTTGGCATGTATGTGGGGCTATGTGATTATTTCAATGAAATGTAAGCAGCAGTGATGTGTGTTGCTTTCTGTTAATGTGGTATGGAAGTCGGCACACCTCCTCCACCTGTTCTACCCTCATTTGCTAGCTTGATATCAGTGCCCAGAACATGCCAGGAAGCTACACATTAGAAATGAGGGCACAAAAAGATGTAGAAGGATCCTGGGCCCTCTGGATCTCCATTTGGGGAAAACCTGCCTGCCTGCAGGAATACTCATACTGAACATGGAGCAACAGAAAATAAATTGATTAATTTAAAACCTCCCATTGTGTTGAAGCCACTGGACATTGGACATTTTGTAATTTGTTAGAGCAGGAAGCATTGCCTTACCTCATTCAAATATTTACCTCTTGTGATGTATTAAAGAATGTAAACCACTAAGAAAAGCCCCTGGTATATAAAACACACTCATTAAATGCTAGCTATAGTAATTATTATTGCCTCTCTAAATTATTTAGTTTCTATAGCTCTTATGGTCAATATCACATTTTGATAGTTATTACATATGATATTATCATTTATGTTTTTAATTGTTTAATGTCTACGGCTCTATTCACTCAAAAATTATAACTGAGCACCCACTACATATTGGGTACTGGGGAAACAAAGATGAGAAAAGCACGGTCCTTGCTCCCAAGTTCTTTACAGCAGTAAAAAGTTTCATACCTTGGATGCCTCCTGTGTCTCCCATGTTGATCTACCTGGAGCCAAGCATAAGATGGATGCTCAAAAATGTACCTGCAATAGTATACCTGCAGATATATTTGGAAAACAGAGTCACCACCACACAAACCAAATTTTTATGTGTTTACCCAAGGTACCTCAATCCTCGCTCTTAAGTGCTGACATAATCCCAGGTAAAAAATCTCATCACTACAGTTGCACCAAGAATTTCAAATTGGTGGCTCCCCAGCAGGTAGAGGAACCTCCAGTCATTCTGGACATCAGGTGTAATCATGTGTTTTCTTCCTCAGAAGAATATGCCACCATTTGTCTCTTTTCTGCAAAGATACAGGGCATTAAATCATAAAGGAAAGAAAAGAAAAGAAGAAGAATGGATTTAAGAATCACTTAGTAGTTTCCTTAGGACTTAGCACATAGAAAACACAAGATTAAAGAAAGTGAAGACATAATCACTTTTAATAGTCCCTTGGAAAACCTCCATCCCCAAATGTCCTTCATCCTTGCTGCTATTTGTCGAAGGTCTGCAAAGCTGAGTAGGAGTGTTTTATGCTAATTGGCTTTATCTGACATCCCTTTATCATTTGAAATTAATAGACAGCCTCATAGATACAAGGTTAATGGAATGTCTTCTCCACCTCAGATTTGCAACTTGGCATTTTCCCCCAAACACCACTTTCATCTTTATATAAGTGATTGTGTCTATAAAGTCTTCTAAGAAAGGCATGCTGTCTAATCCCATCAGCCCATTTGTGAAACATTCCAGAGGGGAAATTGTTTACTGTCATTGTAGAAGCTATTCTGTTCTTGGCATGCTCTTCAACACCAACCATGTTTGACATCTTCTTAGCATGGTGGGGAGATGGCAGCCCGATGTGCCAAGCACCAAGCACCAGCTAGCCACATAACAAAACTCCGGCTTTGTCAGCCCTTTGGAATACTGCCTTATGAACAAAGGAAAGCTTAATGTGAAGTAGAACCACACTCCACCTCTAGGCACAGAGATGATAGAGGCCCTCTGCCTTCTCCTTCTACTACTTCCTTTCTAGAAACATGGACTGAGGTGACATTTGGAAAAGAAGTATGAATGTGTTATAAAACTGGAAAGACTTTTGGCTGAAGAAAGCCTTCTCTGCAACTTCTGAATATCTTTGAGGGGCAAGGGTAGGCTAGAGGAGAGGAAGTAAACAGAGTGACTGTTTTGTCTTTCAAGGAAGAGTCAAGTCTGGGCATAGTGGCTCACCCCTGTTATCCCAGCACTTTGGGGGGCTGAGGCAGGCAGATCACTTGAGACTAGTTCAAGACCAGCCTGGCCGACATGGCGAAACTCCCTCTCTACCAAAAATACAAATATTAGCTGGGTGCCTGTAATCCCAGCTACTCAGGTGGCTGAGGCACAAGAATCACTTGAACCCGGGATGTGGAGGTTGCAGTCAGCCGAGATTGCACCACTGAACCCAAGCCTGAGTGACACAGTGAGACTCTGTCTAAAACAGAAAAGAAAATTTAAAAAGCCAAGAGAATCAGCAGTTTATTCAGCTCAGATCACCAGAGGCCAAGGAATTTTGAGAAGGGCAGATAGAACGCAGAGTTCATAATGATAATTCCATATGCTTTATACTCCAAGAACTCCAGAGGCCTTTTCTGTTTAAACATCTTAAACAATATTGTACCAGTACTTAAGATACACAAAAAGGCATAAAGAATAAAACAAAACAAAATGCAGTAGAGGTTGTATATACATCTCCCATCTTCTCCCTCTGTATTCTAGCCCACAAGTAACCACCGTCCTAAATTTGTAGTTTGCCGTTGTGTGCTTTCCCATGCCTTTGCCGCATCCTGATTGCTTTACATGTTTTTAGATGTTATTTACATCTGTATTTTATGCACATCTGTATCAGATGTAAATAGAAACAAACAGATATAACAGAAAACAACAAAAGGACAGTAATCTAAGCAAAATTCAAGTTTATTCCTCTATCACATTAAAGAAATCTGGAGGTAGGCCAACCAGAGCTTTTATGGTGCCATTTAGGAATCCAGGTACCTATTTTCTATATCATCCTAGCTTATAGTTTCCATTTTTAAAGTAACCTTTTAGTGTAAAGTAGGCTGCTAGAATTTCCGTCATTATATCCATATTGTGAGCTAGAAGAAGGGAAAAATGTAGACGGGCAAAAGAAAGGGTCATTAGGAGCTGAGCAAAATCCCTTTATGAAGTTCATGAAAAATCATAATCGTCACTTCCACTTGCAGTGCATTTTCTAGAACAAACTCACATAACCACACCAAGCTGCAAGATCCCTTTCATTATGGGAAGCAATTTTCCAAGTAATATTGATATTTTATTACAAAGTGGAAAGTTGAGAATGTCTGTGAACAGCTATGGTCTGCAAATATTTGCACTCTTTATATGCTTGCTTTTGCTTAATCGCATTTGTGAGATTCATCCACATTGAAAGTTATAGCCCTGGTTCATTAACTTTCCCTGCTGTATACTATTCTATTGTGTGAATGTCTACGATTTGTTTACCTAGTCTCCTGTTTATGTTTTTTATTTTTGTTTTCTTTCTGGGATGGTTGAGAGGAAGTGTTTAAAGAAATGATGCTATGAACATTCTTATGCATTTTCTGGTTCATATATACATGTGTGTTTCTTCAGGGATCTTAATACAAAGTAGAAATACTGGGCCATGGGTATATATCACTTCAATTTTACTAATTTTTGCAAAGGTGATAAATTTTTTCTATCAAATTTTTCTAAAGGTGATAGCGCCATTGCACTCTACCAGCAGTCAGTGGTGTCCTTTGTACTCAAACTCCTAAACAATATTTGGTATTTGGATACTTTTTGGGTGTCCAAATGACAGAGCCTACTCAAATGAGAAGGAACCAGAAAACCAACTCTCGTAACATGACAAAACAAAGTTCTTTAACACCTCCAAAAAATCATTCTAGCTCACCAGTAAGGGATGCAAACCAAGAAGAAATCCCTGATTTACCTGAAAAAGAATTCAGGAGATTAGTTATTAAGCTAATCACGGAGGCACCAGAGAAAGGTAAAGTCCAAAGCAAGGAAATCCAAAAAATGATACAAGGAGTGAAGGGAGAAATAGTCAAGGAAATAGATAGCATAAATAAAAAACAATCAAAACAGGAAACAATGGACACACTTACACAAATGCAAAATGCTCTGGAAAGTCTCAGCAATAGAATTTAACAAGTAGAAGAAAGAAATTGACAGCTCGAAGACAAGGTCTTGGAATTAACCCAATCCAACAATGACAAAGAAAAAAGAATAAGAAAATATGAACAAAACTTCCAAGAAGTCTGGGATTATGTTAAACGACCAAACCTAACAATAATTCGTGTTCCTGAGGAAGAAGAGAAATCTAAAAGTTTGGAAAACCTTTTTGGGAGAATAATCAAGGAAAACTTCCCTGACCTTGCTAGAGACCTAGATATCCAATACAAGAAGCACAGAGAAAACCTGGGAAATTCACCGCAGAAAGATCATCGCCTAGACACATTGTCATCGGGTTATCTAAAGTTAAGACAAAGGAAACAATCTTAAGAGCTGGAGACAAAAGCACCAGGTAACCTGTAAAGGAAAATCAGATTAACAGCAGATTTCTCAGCAGAAGCCATACAAGCTAGAAGGGATTGGGGCCCCATCTTCAGTCGCCTCAAGCAAAATAACTATCAGCCAAGAATTTTGTAGCCAGCAAAACTAAGCTTCATATACGAAGGAAAGATACAGTCTTTTTCAGACAAACAAATGCTCAGAGAATTCGCCACTGACAAGCCACCACTGCAAGAACTGCTAACAGGAGCTCAAAATCTTGACCCAAATCCTGGAAACACATCAAACAGAACCTCTTTAAAGCATAAATCTCACAGGACGTATAAAACAAAAATACATTTTAAAAACCAAAAACAAAAAGCAAAAAAAACAAGATATACAGGCAACAAATAGCACAATGAATGGAATGGTACCTCACATCTCAAAACCAACACTGAATTTAAGTGGCCTAAATGCTCCACTTAAAAGATACAGAATTTCAGAATGGATAAGAATTCACCAATCAACTATCTGCTGCCTTCAAGAGACTCACCTAACATATGAGGACTTGCATAAACTTATAAAACGATTCAATGGAAGAATCCTTGAAAGTATTCTGCTCATAGAGAAGGCAGTATAATAAACTCATTTCTACAAAGGTTATAAACAATCGTATTCTTATATTTTGTTGTAAGGAGTTCAAAGAACTCAGCAACATGGCTATCATCATCTATGAAGAATCAACCATAATTGTGTGTCTATTGTGAAGGCTCAAAATGGAATAATTAAGTGAACTGTAGAGGATCAAGCACTCAGCAGGAGGGTAAAGAATAGAACTTGTCCCTCCTAATTTGTAATCTGGACTGTCTACCTAACTGCAGTTTTCTGACAATGCTGAACATGTTTTCATTCATTTATTATCATTAATTTTTAATTTACAAATATCTATTATACACCAACAATGTACCAGGCACAATACTAGTGTAAGGGAGAGATATTTTGAACCTTTAACTTATCATATATATATATATATATATATTCCCATCTCCTTTTTAAGTTCTTTCCCCCAATTCAACTAATTATGTTTTTTGGGTTCATAGATTTGGGGAAATGATGTGAAAACAGCAAGCAGAGGAAAAACCTTCTCTTTGCTTTTGTGTTTCAAAAAATTAGGCCCTTGGAGGAACACACAGACTTAACATAGAATAAACTGTTTTAGTAAGGAACCTTAAAGATAAGAGCAAGGCTCCTATCTGTCCCCTCCACTCTTCCTTCTAGGAAACGATTCACTAAACTGAACTGAAAAGATAGGAGAGTTGGAGGAGGGGTAAAGGAGTGCAAATGTTGATGGGTCTTGAAAAAGGGGCCTTTGTGCCTGTTCCAGGTAGGAAAGACTGCAGAGTCAGATTGAGACAGACCACACCTCTTCCAACAACACAGTCTATCCAGACCCCAGCATAGTGCAGGAGCTGCAAAATGATGTGGATTGCACCTGATAGAAACAGTGGTGAGATTCATTGGATGGAGGAGGCCTGTGACTGGGAAGAGAATGTCCCTCTGGTGGACTTTGTGAACACTTGATAGAGACCTAGAAGGACAATAGTTGTCATTGCAGGTGCTAGTGTGGGCAGAGAACATGGAGATCTTAATGGGGTGCCCATGTAATCCTCTTACAAATTGTGTACAACCCCATGGAAATGGATAGGGGGCCACTTCAATTTAGATTACATTTTTTACCTTGGCAGAACAAGGATTTATAAATAAAATTGGACTATTTAATTAGTCTGATTGCCATTTAATTTAATTGGACTATTTATATTTTTGTACATCTCTGTTATGAATAGTGATTTTATTGACTGAACCAGCTTTGGAATTACATAGTTTGGGTGGGAGATAATAAATGAATAAGCAACTAAATTAATAAAATAATTATTGGCTGTGAAAAGTGTCAGAAAGGAAAAAATTTGGATACTAGGAAATAACCAGGACTGACCTAGCTAGGGTGGTCAAGGAAGGCCTGAAGGAACAGCCAGCACAGAGGCTCTGAGGTACGAGGGAGCATGGCCTGCTCTGGGTCCCACAGAAGGCAGCTGAGCCAAGTGAGCAGTGGAATAAGGCTGGACAGGTGGTGGGGACCAGAGGGTACAGGACCTTGTGGGCCATAATAAGGAGATGAGGTTTTATTTCATGTGTCAAGAGAAGCTGTTTAAGGGTTTCAAGCGGGATAAATAACAGTCAAATCTGTATTTTAAGAAGACTAATCTGGCTTCTGTGTGGAGACTGGATTGTGGAAGAAAGAACATGAATGGAAACAGCGCTCCAGGGAGAGGCTTCTGCTGTGGTCCAGACCAGAGACTGTAGAAACTTGAACACAAAATGGGAAAAAAAAAGTGGAAAAATACAAGATCTATTTTAGATATAGAATCAAGAGGACTGGCTGATGCATTTGAGTTTGGGAAGAGGCACAGGTGGATGTCACAGTGTCTCCCAGGGGTCTGCTCTTAGTAACCAGGTAGACATCAGGGCCGTTTTCTGAAATTGGGAAAGGGGGATGTTGGGAGGATGGTGATGCTTTTTCAGGGACATGGCAGGAAATCAATTGCTTCAATTGGGACTTACTCAGTTTACTACGATGAGGAGTCCTCTACACGGAGTTTTCAGACAGGTAGTTGCTATGACTCAGGGGAAGTATGTCAGAGGAGAGGTCTGGGGAGATATTCAAAGTCCTGGAAGCAGATGCAATTGTTTAGGGGAAGAGTGAAGGAGAAAAGAAGAGAGCCTGAAACTAAGCTGGGAGGAATCCAGCATTTAGAAGTTTGGCAGGCAAAGAGGACAAGGTGAGCTTGTCTTTAATGTGAGAATTGTCTTCATATTTCTTTCATTCTTCATTTTCCTCCTGTGGTAGTTCTGCTTGGTGACCAGTGCAGTCTCAGGGAGCTGACAAGAACTGGCCCTATTCCCCATATATGACTCTTATAAGGCCTGAGTGAGTCTCCTCATGTCTTAGTTTCCTCAGCTACACAAAAAGGCCACTGTGGTAGCAGCCACTCCTTCCTTACAAGGGTTGGTGAGAAGTGTCAAGATGGAGTTAGGCTCCAGCACTAAGATTTACATTCAAATGCCAGCCATTTTCTCAGTCTTTATGAATAATCCAGACTTTGTATTTTGAACCCTTAGACATAATAATAATGCAATCGGACTCAAAATCATCATTCATATTATTAACAAACATTTCTGAGTAATGTTTTGAGTAAATGCCTAATAAAGTTTGAGAAATAAAAGTAACTCATGTTTATTAAAGAGGAATTACTAGGTTTCCATTCATAAGCTTCAATATCCTGCTTAATGGATTCCATACCTAACATAGAAATCCAGTGAATGAATTATTGTCAAACAGTCCACAAAAATTATATGGTTTCCTTTTTTACTGTTGTTTCCCCTATATGAAATAACAATGAGGAATGTCGCTTGAATAAAGGCATTTCTTGTAACAGAATGAAAGCATTAGGGTGATGCTGGTTGTATTTTAGCTGACTGGAGAGCCTCAAAGCTTTATGGTCAGAATGTGCCCCCTTGTGGAAGATGTGAGTAAAAAACCGTAGAGAGGAAACAGTATTGTGGCCGAGATCTTGGGAAAGAATTGAAGGTCGGTGAGAGGACTAAAGAGGCAGGAAACAATGAATTAAAAGCCTGTTGACTACATTTGGTAAAGAACCATATGAGGAAGAAGGCATTGTATCAAATAAGGAAATGAGTGTAGCCAGGTGGAAAGGAGAACCTGGGTTAGGTAAACTCGCAGTCTTAAGTTCCAGAAAATGTGAATCGTTAATAATGAATACAAATGAAATCGCCACTGAAATGAGGCATTTCAGAGTGCTGTTTCTGGGCTCAGCCTGGCTGGGTGCAAATCGTGGCTGTGTTAGTAGCTGTGTGACTTTAGGGCGTCGTTTTGCTGTTCTCTAAGTTTCAGTCATCCCATCTGAAAAACAGAATAGTAACAGTGCCTTTTTAGATGCTGCTGTTGTTGTAGGTAAAGGTTGCTCTGAGGAGTAAATGAGGTAAAGGATAGAAAGTGTTTTTAATGTGGTGTCTGCGGTACTGAAATAGCTATCACTATTACCTGCCAGTGTGTGCATTTAAAACAGTGAAAGACATTTCCTTTTCTATTTTTAAAAATGGCTTCCAGATACAGACGTTCACCAACTAAAGAGCAAAGCTCTGTGGCTCTGTAAAAGTTGTGAGGCTGAAGATTTTTAAACCTTTCTGTAAGTCTGCTCCAGAGACGGAAACCAGGTTCCCCTCGACTCATATTCTCTGTGTGTAGGGGGCAATCTGTCCAGACACATTTGGATCAATGTGACTAATTTGTTTTTACACAGGTGAGGTGAGGTCAGTGAGGGGCTGAGTACTTGACTAAACAAGGCTATTTGGGTGGGTGGTGTGGGGCAGGTGTCAACTTGCTGTGATAGGCAAGGCAGAAATGGGAAAGGAAACCACAGAAAGACCCCAGGTTTACTGGAACCCAGAAGAGCTCTACTCTAAGAGGACACCAGAGAACTTTATCGGGCCAGTAACCATTTCCACTCAAGCAGCTACATGGTGCCAATGGGCAAACAAAAAAATAACAGGATAATTATAGAAAGTTTTCTGAAACTTGCTTATATATTTTTTTAAAAAAGTGTTTGCCTTTTAATTTTCTCAAATATACTGCCAAAAATGCAGGTATTTGAAAATGTCAGGAAGCACTGGTATGACTAAGTGAAAGAGTGGCTATCAGGGAAGGAGGTCAGCAGTGTGCCTTGGGTGTGAGGGCCGCACACCCAGCCTGAAGCGCTCTCCTTTAAGAAGGAAGCTTCAAGAAGATGTGCTGACAGAGGGTTCTGCCCCTATTTCTCATTCAAAGGAGAGCTCCACAATCTGGGTTTGAAATGCTACTTTTGTGAAATAGTTATCAGTAAGGGAATTCCATTTCAATTAACTGACACTTGGAAGTTACCTCCCCTCTCTTTAGTCACTATAATGAGTAAGTTTCTTTTGCTTTCTCAAATCACAAAATGACAGCCCAATAAGCTTTGGAAATTAATTCATTCTAGTGAATGTTACGAAATGAAACAAAACCAGTTTAATGACTGTAATAACTGAGGCTGGGCATCTGTGACATTCCCTGTAGCCACCCTGTGCTTCTTGCCTCCCTTGGCAGACTCCTCGGCCTGGGTCGTTCTTTTATGGTCTCCACGGCCCTGTCTCCAGCACTCTACCACCCTTTCCTCAGAAGCTTTCTGCAACTCCCACCTAGCCAGTTCACACTTCGGGGTCACTCACATTTTCTGTTTTGTCTTTTCTGGATCTGGACTGAGAAGCGAGAGCATTGCTTGCAGGGAGAAATCCCCAAATGGTGCTGTGAGAGTTTACCATGTATTTATGCTCTCAAACTCTGACTTGAGACCTCAAGGCTTCATTCAAATCTTGCATTCATTTTTTTTTCTTATTATCTCATGACATTCTGCATTGTGTCTGACTCAGACCTATTCCTCCCCCTCCAGGTTTTTCAGCCCAATGATACCACTTCCCACTCTTAGGAAATCATATTCCATCCCTTACTTTAGAAGATCTAAGGTAGTTTTCTTGGCTCTCGTTTGTCCACAACAGACTGATTTTTGTTGTTACTCTAAGACATTTTCTTGCATGTCGCAGTGGGGTAGGCTTTCCTTTCTGCCAAGGCTGGCCCAAAACTCTACTCTGGATCCTGTTCCTTGGAGCCTTCTTGAGTGACCATCTCCATCAACCACCCCGCTTCTCTCTCCTTGTGAGTTGCTTCTTTTATGCTTCCTTCTCCTCTATTTGGTTCCAGTTTTACTTACCTATGACTCAACTTCTACTTTTCTTTCAAATTTTCTTGAAATTAATCCCTGTGTTTATTTCCAGTGACCACTGTCCTTACAGTCTATGCTGGGCCTTATCACTGTTTTACAAGCATTTTCTATGAGGCCACTGATGACCTCTCTTTAGGCCTTATTTTTCTTAACCCTTCTGAAAAGTTTCAAATGGCTGACGATCCTCCCATCTTCTTGATACTCTCTCCACCTCCTATCCATATGATTCTGCCCCCTCTGAGTGTTTTCTTGTTGTCACCCCCTCCCCCGCCACTTTTTTTAGCACTGTTTTTTTCTTGCCCCTTCCAATTCATTCTCCATGTGTGGCCAGAGCATTCTATCTAAAATAAAAATCTGATCATGTCACCCCTCTGCTTAAACCATTCAAGCTTCCAGTTTAGGATCCACCCCAAATCTATAACACGGCACATGAGGCTTTGTCCATCTCTTTAGCCTCCCTCCTCATCACTTCCCATTCACTCAACTCTTCTCGGTCTGTTTCCTCTGATTAAACACTCTTCCTCTACCTTCCAGCTATGCCCTCATCCCTCTTTGCCCCCTTTGACAGGCAAAGTCCTGCTGGTTTTGCATGTTCAGTTTAGCTATCCCTTCCTCCTGGAAACATCATCTCTTCGATTCATGGATTGGCTGTCTCTATTATGTGCATGTGCTCCTGAACCATCATTTCTCTTTCCTTCTATAGATATAATCTTATCATTTATGATATATATATATATATTTTCTCTCAATAGCTAGCTAGCTAGATAGATAGATATCTCTTTATTCATCTCCGACTCCCACCCCATTCTATGCGCTCCGTGACAAAAAGGCTTTGATTGGTTAGGTCAACACAGAACCCAGAAATGACACATGGTAGAGACTTAATTATCAGGACAATGAATTAATTTGGTTATACAATCCAAATAATAACTAATAGTAACAAAAATTAACTAACATTTCCATAGTGCTTGCTATGTGTGAGTCATTGTTCTAAGTACTTGAGTACTAAATATTGTAATAATTCATTTAATTGTTCTAACATTCTCAAATAGTAGATCCTATCAGGTTTTTATTTATTTATTTTTTTATTTTTATTATACTTTAAGTTCTAGGGTACATGTGCATAACGTGCAGGTTTGTTACATATGTATACTTGTGCCATGTTGGTGTGCTGCATCCATCAACTCGTCAGCACCCATCAATTCGTCATTTATATCAGGTATAACTCCCAATGCAATCCCTCCCCCTTCTCCCCTCCCCATGATAGGCCCCGATGTGTGATGTTCCCCTTCCCGAGTCCAAGTGATCTCATTGTTCAGTTCCCATCTATGAGTGAGAACATGCGGTGTTTGGTTTTCTGTTCTTGTGATAGTTTGCTAAGAATGATGGTTTCCAGCTGCATCCATGTCCCTACAAAGGATGCAAACTCATCCTTTTTTATGGCTGCATAATATTCCATGGTGTATATGTGCCACATTTTCTTAATCCAGTCTGTCACAGATGGACATTTGGGTTGATTCCAAGTCTTTGCTATTGTGAATAGTGCTGCAATAAACATACGTGTGCATGTGTCTTTCTAGCAGCATGATTTATAATCCTTTGGGTATATACCCAGTAGTGGGATGGCTGGGTCATATGGTACATCTAGTTCTAGATCCTTGAGGAATCGCTATACTGTTTTCCATAATGGTTGAACTAGTTTACAATCCCACCAACAGTGTAAAAGTGTTCCTATTTTTCCACATCCTCTCCAGCACCTGTTGTTTCCTGACTTTTTAATGATTGCCATTCTAACTGGTGTGAGATGGTATCTCATTGTGGTTTTGATTTGCATTTCTCTGATGGCCAGTGATGATGAGCATTTTTTCATGTGTCTGTTGGCTGTATGAATGACTTGAGAAATGTCTGTTCATATCCTTTGCCCACTTTTTGATGGGGTTGTTTGTTTTTTTCTCGTAAATTTGTTTGAGTTCTTTGTAGATTCTGGATATTAGCCCTTTGTCAGATGAGTAGATTGCAAAAATGTTCTCCCATTCTGTAGGTTGCCTGTTCACTCTGATGGTAGTTTCTTTTGCTGTGCAGAAGCTCTTTAGTTTAGTTAGATCCCATTTGTCAATTTTGGCTTTTGCTGCCGTTGCTTTTGGTGTTTTAGACATGAAGTCCTTGCCCATGCCTATGTTCTGAATGGTACTACCTAGGTTTTCTTCTAGGTTTTTATGGTATTAGGTCTAACATTTAAGTCTCTAATCCATCTTGAATTAATTTTCGTATAAGGAGTAAGGAAAGGATCCAGTTTCAGCTTTCTACTTATGGCTAGCCAATTTTCCCAGCACCATTTATTAAATAGGGAGTCCTTTCCCCATTTCTTGTTTCTCTCAGGTTTGTCAAAGATCAGATGGCTGTATATGTGTGGTATCATTTCTGAGGACTCTGTTCTGTTCCATTGGTCTAGATCTCTGTTTTGGTACCAGTACCATGCTGTTTTGGTTACTGTAGCCTTGTAGTATAGTTTGAAGTCAGGTAGCGTGATGCCTCCAGCTTTGTTCTTTTGACTTAGGATTGTCTTGGCAATGTGGGCTCTTTTTTGGTTCCATATGAACTTTAAAGCCGTTTTTTCCAGTTCTGTGAAGAAACTCATTGGTAGCTTGGTGGGGATGGCATTGAATCTATAAATAACCTTGGGCAGTATGGCCATTTTCATGATATTGATTCTTCCTATCCATGAGCATGGTATGTTCTTCCATTTGTTAGTGTCCTCTTTTATTTCACTGAGCAATGGTTTGTAGTTCTCCTTGAAGAGGTCCTTTAAATCCCTTGTAAGTTGGATTCCTAGGTATTTTATTCTCTTTGAAGCAATTGTGAATGGAAGTTCATTCATGATTTGGATCTCTGTTTGACTGTTACTGGTGTATAAGAATGCTTGTGATTTTTGCACATTGATTTTGTATCCTGAGACTTTGCTGAAGTTGCTTATCAGCTTAAGGAGATTTTGGGCTGAGACCATGGGGTTTTCTAAATATACAATCATGTCATCTGCAAACAGGGACCATTTGACTTCTTCTTTTCCTAACTGGATACCCTTGATTTCTTTCTCTTGCCTGATTGCCCTAGCCACAACTTCCAAGACTATGTTGAATAGGAGTGGTGAGAGAGGGCATCCCTGTCTTGTGCCAGTTTTCAAAGGGAATTTTTCCAGTTTTTGCACATTCAGTATGATATTGGCTGTGGGTTTGTCATAAATAGCTCTTATTATTTTGAGGTACGTTCCATCAATACCGAATTTATTGAGCGTTTTTAGCATGAAGGGCTGTTGAATTTTGTCAAAAGCCTTTTCTGCATCTATTGAGATAATCATGTGGTTCTTGTCTTTGGTTCTGTTTAGATGCTGGATTACGTTTATTGATTTGCGAATGTTGAACCAGCCTTGCATCCCAGGGATGAAGCCCACTTGATCATGGTGGATAAGCTTTTTGATGTGCTGCTGAATCTGGTTTGCCAGTATTTTATTGAGGATTTTTGCATCGATGTTCATCAGGGATATTGGTCTAAAATTTTCTTTTTGTTGTGTCTCTGCCAGGCTTTGGTATCAGGATGATGTTGGCCTCATAAAATGAGTTAGGGAGGATTCCCTCTTTTTCAGTTGATTGGAATAGTTTCAGAAGGAATGGTACCAGCTCCTCCCTGTACCTCTCATAGAATTCAGCTGTGAATCCATCTGGTCCTGGACTTTTTTTGGTTGGTAGGCTATTAATTGTTGCCTCGATTTCAGAGCCTGCTATTGGTCTATTCAGGGATTCAACTTCTTCCTGGTTTAGTCTTGGAAGAGTGTAAGTGTCCAGGAAATTATCCATTTCTTCTAGATTTTCTAGTTTATTTGCGTAGAGTGTTTATAGTATTCTCTGATGGTAGTTTGTATTTCTGTGGGGCGGTGGTGATATCCCCTTTATCATTTTTTATTGCGTCTATTTGATTCCTCTCTCTTTTCTTCTTTATTAGTCTTGCTAGCGGTCTGTCAATTTTGTTGATCTTTTCAAAAAACCAACTCTTGGATTCATTGATTTTTTGGAGGGTTTTTTGTGTCTCAATCTCCTTCAGTTCTGCTCTAATCTTAGTTATTTCTTGCCTTCTGCTAGCTTTTGAATGTGTTTGCTCTTGCTTCTCCAGTTCTTTTAATTGTGATGTTAGGGTGTCAATTTTAGATCTTTCCAGCTTTCTCTTGTGGGCATTTAGTGCTATAAATTTCCCTCTACACACTGCTTTAAATGTGTCCCAGAGATTCTCGTATGTTGTATCGTTGTTCTCATTGGTTTCAAAGAACATCTTTATTTCTGCCTTCATTTCATTATGTACCCAGTAGTCATTCAGGAGCAGGTTGTTCAGTTTCCATGTAGTTGAGCCGTTTTGATTGAGTTTCTTAGTCCTGAGTTCTAGTTTGATTGCACTGTGGTCTGAGAGACAGTTTGTTATAATTTCTGTTCTTTTACATTTGCTGAGGAGTGCTTTACTTCCAATTATGTGGTCAATTTTCGAATAGGTGCAATGTGGTGCTGAGAAGAATGTATATTCTGTTGATTTGAGGTGGAGAGTTCTGTAGATGTCTATGAGGTCCACTTGGTGCAGAGTTGAGTTCAATTCCTGGATATCCTTGTTAATTTTCTTGTCTCGTTGATCTGTCTAATGTTGACAGTGGAGTGTTGAGGTCTCCCATTATTATTGTATGGGGGTCTAAGTCTCTTTGTAAGTCTCTAAGGACTTGCTTTATGAATCTGGGTGCTCCTGTATTGGGTGCATATATATTAGGAGAGTTAGCTCTTCCTGTTGAATTGATCCCTTTACCATTATGTAATGGCCTTCTTTGTCTCTTTTGATCTTTGATGGTTAAAGTCTATTTTATCAGAGACTAGGATTGCAACCCCTGCTTTTTTTTTGTTCTCCATTTGCTTGGTAGATCTTCCTCCATCCCTTATTTTGAGCCTATGTATGTCTCTGCATGTGAGACGGGTCTCCTGAATACAGCAGACTGATGGGTCTTGACTCTTTATCCAGTTTGCCAGCCTGTGTCTTTTAATTGGAGCATTTAGTCCATAACATTTAAGGTTAATATTGTTATGTGTGAACTTGATCCTGCCATTATGATATTAACTGGTTATTTTGCTCGTTAGTTGATGCAGTTTCTTCCTAGCCTCGATGGTCTTTACATTTTGGCATGTTTTTGCAATGGCTGGTACCGGTGTTCCTTTCCTTGTTTAGTGCTTCCTTCAGGGTCTCTTGTAAGGCAGGCCTGGTGGTGACAAAATCTCTAAGCATTGCTTATCTGTAAAGGATTTTATTTCTCCTTCACTTATGAAACTTAGTTTGGCTGGATATGAATTCTGGGTTGAAAATTCTTTTCTTTAAGAATGTTGAATATTGGCCCCCACTCTCTTCTGGCTTATAGAGTTTCTGCCGAGATCTGCTGTTAGTCTGATGGGCTTCCCTTGTGGGTAACCCGACCTTTCTCTCTGGCTGCCCTTAACATTTTTTCCTTCATTTCAACTTTGGTGAATCTGGCAATTATGTGTCTTGGAGTTGCTCTTCTCAAGGAGTGTCTTTGTGGTGTTCTCTGTATTTCCTGAATTTGAATGTTGGCCTGCCCTACTAGGTTGGGGAAGTTCTCCTGGATGATATCCTGAAGAGTGTTTTCCAACTTGGTTCCATTTTCCCCCTCACTTTCAGGCACCCCAATCAGACGAAGATTTAGTCTTTTTACATAATCCCATACTTCTTGCAGGCTTTGTTCATTTCTTTTTCTTCTTTTTTCTTTTGGTTTCTCTTCTCGCTTCATTTCATTCATTTGATCCTCAATCGCTGATACTCTTTCTTCCAGTTGATCGAGTCGGTTACTGAAGCTTGTGCATTTGTCACGTATTTCTCGTGTCATGGTTTTCATCTCTGTCATTTCGTGTATGACCTTCTCTGCATTAATTGTTCTAGCTGTCAATTCTTCCACTCTTTTTTCAAGATTTTTAGTTTCTTTGCACTGGGTACGTAATTCCTCCTTTAGCTCTGAGAAGTTTGATGGACTGAAGCCTTCTTCTCTCATCTCGTCAAAGTCATTCTCTGACCAGCTTTGATCTG
The DNA here is from genome assembly GCF_009764315.1 of Trachypithecus francoisi. Lineage (NCBI taxonomy): Eukaryota > Metazoa > Chordata > Mammalia > Primates > Cercopithecidae > Trachypithecus > Trachypithecus francoisi. Next base: position 6,049,327 of record NW_022681453.1, read on the forward strand.
TTGCTGGCGATGAGCTGTGCTCCTTTGCAGGGGGAGATGCGCTCTTATTTTTTGAATTTCCAGCTTTTCTGCCCTGCTTTTTCCCCATCTTTGTGTTTTATCTGCCTCTGGTCTTTGATGATGGTGACGTACTGATGGGTTTTGGTATAGGTGTTCTTCCTGTTTGATAGTTTCCTCTAATAGTCAGGACCCTCAGCTGTAGGTCTGTTGGAGATTGCTTGAGGTCCACTCCAGACCCTGTTTGCCTGGGTATCAGCAGCAGAGGTTGCAGAAGATAGAATATTGCTGAACAGCAAGTGTACCTGTCTGATTCTTACTTTGGAAGCTTCCTTTCAGGGGTGTACTCCACCCTGTGAGGTGTGGGATGTCAGACTGCCCCTAGTGGGGGATGTCTCCGAGTTAGGCTACTCAGGGGTCAGGGACCCACTTGAGCAGGCAGTCTGTGCCTTCTCAGATCTCAACCTCCATGTTGGGAGATCCACTGCTCTCTTCAAAGCTGTCAGACAGAGTCGTTCGGGTCTGCACAGGCCTCTGCTGCTTCCCCTGTTGTTTTTTAGCTGTGCCCTGTCCCCAGAGGTGGAATCTACAGAGACAGGCAGGTTTCCTTGAGCTGCCGTGAGCTCCACCCAGTTTGAGCTTCCCAGAGGCTTTGTTTACCTACTTAAGCCTCAGCAATGGTGGGCGCCCCTCCCCCAGCCTCTCTGCTGCCTTGCGTTAGATCGCCGACTGCTGTGCTAGCAATGAGGGAGGCTCCGTGGCCGTGGGACCCTCCCGGCCAGGTGTGGGTATAATCTCCTGTTGTGCTCGTTTGCTTAAAGCGCGGTATTGGGGTGGGAATTACCCGATTTTCCAGGTGTTGTGTGTCTCAGTTCGCCTGGCTAGGAAAAGGGATTCCCTTCCCCCTTGCGCTTCCCAGGTGAGGCAATGCCTCGCCCTGCTTCAGCTTTCACTGGTCGGGCTGCAGCAGCTGAACAGCACCGATTGTCCGGCACTCCCCAGTGAGATGACCCCAGTACCTCAGTTGAAAATGCAGAAATCACCGGTCTTCTGTGTCGCTTGCGCCAGGAGTTGGAGACTGAAGCTGTTCCTATTCGGCCATCTTGCTCCGCCCTCAGGTTTTTATTTTTATAGAAGAGTAAACTGAAAAATAATAGGAGAATGTTGTAGACCAAGGGTAAACAAATCACTGCTCTTGGGCCAAATTCAGCCAGCTGCCTGATTTTATAAATAAAGTTTTATTGATACATAGCCATGCTCATTCGTTTATGGCATCTTCTGTGGCTGCTTTCCCACTATAATGGAAAAGTTGAATAGGCATGACAGAGACTATATGATTCACACAGACTAAAATATTTACTATCTGGCCCTTTATAGGTTCATACAGACTATCTGCCTCAAAAGTCTTCATTTGAAGCATGCTGAAAAATCATGTTTATTTATGTCATCTTTTTGTTTTTATTCTGAGAAGACAATCCCACTACTCCCAAACCCCCTTTTAATTTTGATTTTCCATTTTATTACTATTGTGTTTTGGTAGTATATTAAAGCAAAATCCATCTGTCTATAATGTAAAATAATTTTCCTTGGTAGAGATTTTTTTAAAAAAAACATGACCCGACTACTTATACCTTATAGAATTTAGAAGTTGAAGGTACCCATGGCCTTGCTCATCTTTTTAAAAAACAAACTTGGCAAATGAGATCTGGAGATCCTGATTTATTTGCTAGGAGTCATGCGATCAGTTATGTAGGGTCTGGACAACAGCCCAATTTCAATTCCCCTGACCTTCTGAAGGAGACCCGGGTGGCCCAGTCCCTCTGCCTCCTCATTGGCAGGGGTCCCTTAGCACCCTCTCTGGCTAAGGCAGATATTTTGGAATTAATGGCTTGTGGTTACAGACAGCAAGGTCAGATGATTTATTTTTCAAATACGTATAACCAATTCCTAAGCTCTCAACAACAGGACCCAGATAGTCTAGCTAAGTTATTGCTATTATCTTTCTGTTTGACCTTGTCTAGACTTCCACCCTGGCTTCTTTGTTTATCTCATGTATGCACAGTGTTTGTGTGTGTGTGTGTGTGTGTGTGTGCGCACGCGCGTGTGTGTGGAGTCCCCAGTTTTCATGACCAAACCTTAAGCAAATGAGAAAAATGCCTTAGGGTCTAACTAGAACGAATGCTACTCTAATAAATATTAGTTTTGATATCATCTGAGCCCTAGGACATGGAATATGAAATTTCCAAATGGTTATTATTCAAATCAATCAATAAAGAGTACATCAGCGCCTCAGCGGAGCTGCACAGCTCAATTAGCACAAATGGCATCTACTCAGCGTTTCCTGGATGCAGCTCACATCACCCAGGACCCTGTGTGAGCAACACTGTGGTTAAGGATATGTCACAGCGAATCAACAAAATATGCAGTTTGATCAGCACATTCTGAGAGCAGATCATTAAAATATGCAACCAGATTCCCCAAGTGCATGAAAAATTAACTAACAAGTTTTGTATCTTGATTAGTTTAATGAGTGAGAAGTCGCTGAACAAGAGTGTCAAATTGTACAGTCTGGCAAGGGGGCAGACAATTGTCAGAGAGCAGCTGGGAGGGCCAGAGCCAATACTTTTGATTTTCAAAATACCAAGCCTTAGAATTCAATGTCAGAAAAAGCTGATTAGTATTAAGATATTGTCCAGCCTGTGTCCAGCAGGATGTGATGTGATGTAGAGCCTTCTGATGTAAATGAAACATTGATTCTCTCTTTCAGGCTTCACTAAGTCTTAACAGACTCAGCTATGCGCCTGGAAGGCCCTGCCAATGGCATCATATACACATGTGTGGAACTAAGAGGCAGTGGCAGCCTTCTGGAAATATCTAAACCATCCGACCTTAAAGAGCAACTAAAAGGAAGAGAAAAAATTTCTTTAATCCAACTGTGTCAGAGATGCCTCATGCTATTAAGCAGGGCTTCATAAATTGAGAATGCCCAAGCTACAAAGTTGGTGGAGAATTTGAGTGAGTTAAGCCCAAGTGGTTGATGATCACTTGAGGAGATGTGTGAATTGGATTGTCACAGAAGACTATGGGGCCTGCTGTCACCCTGCTACTGGCAGGATGCTGATGGGGAGGTTGACAACCTACTCTTAACACAGTCACACATGCCCCTACTGACTTGGCCCATGTATAAACGGACTTGAGCACCAGTCTGTTAATTCTGCTCTGCTACTTTATCTTGGCCAACCGGCTGGCATTGCAGCTGCGGGAATGTTGGTTTCCCAGGGCATAAATTTGCCCCCTTTTATAGTGAGCTGGGCAACAGAAAGATGGCAAGCCCAAATAAAAGGCAGAAAGCAAATCCAAACGGGAAACATTCTGCAGATAAAGGGGAAGATTGACAACCTCACAAATGCTGAGACTGAAGCTGGCTGCTGGTTGCCCTTCCAGTGAGCATGTACTGTTGGAGCAGAGGAGATGGGAAGAGAGGCAGACGGTGTGTGTGTGTGTTTCTACTTTTAATTGGACTTTCCTGAAGTGTGGCACATGGACATAGAATGACCTTTGATAGATGTGGTATGTGGAAAACTTTAAAATATGTTAATAGTTATGATTCTATTTTCATGAATGTCAGATAAAATAGGAGTAGCACATCAAGCTCATGATTTCACTAATATTTCTTAAGGTGAGGTAAGTATAGCAAAAGTGAGCCAAATTAAGATAAACTTAATGAAAAATATTACATTTTGAAATAAAATATGAAATGAAAAATAAAGAAAAATACAATATATGTAACAGCACATGTGATAATGGATATCTCAAAAATTATAAAGAGATTTTCAAATGGCTTAAAGTTTAGGAAAATTTGAACTAGATTACTTTCTTTAAATAAGAGTTTCGTGCAATTCAGTCAATGTAACAGGGCATATGAAAAGATACAGCTTGGAGTGGATAATTTTAAACAGGAATGGAGTATTGGAAATAAAAAAAGGATCTCAAAGTTTGTCATTTATTCCACTTTCAATTGTCCAGGGGCCTAAGGAAAACTCTCCAGCCATAAGCCACTCTTGAGGCTGACATATTAATGAGCCATCATGAAACCATAAAAGTAATTTGGATTAACAAAAAAGTTCAATTATCAAAAGCTTTAATTAAATTGTATGAAGAATTTATTATAGATGATATCATACATCAAAAGTACATATACTATATATGTATGTCATACATATACACACACATTTGTATATTTTAAAAGAATAAAACAAACACATATGTTCCCTCTAGCCTACTTAAGAAATAGAAAATGCCTAATATTTCAAAGCTGACAATGTGCCCCTCCAATAACAACTCTGTTCCCTTCCATTTCCAGGTAACTCCTGTATTGAGTTCAATGTTAATCATTTACTTGCCTTTTTAATAATCTTACCACATATGCCTGTGCTGCTAACATTTTGCCTAATATACTTAAATATATTTTCTGTCCTTGCATTTTATATTAAAAGGATCTCTATATGGATTCTTCTGTGACTTGCTTTTTTCACTCAACATTATGATTTTAATGTTTATAGAAGTTAATATGCATAGATTTTGCTAATTTTATTCCTATGTGCTATTTCAGTGAATCTATCACAGTAATTTATCCACTATACTGCTTATGGACTTGTGGATTGTTTTTTGTTTTTGAATGTGAATAAAGCTGTTTTTATGGATCTCCTGATGTTCATGGGCAAGAGCTTCCCTTGGTAGACACCTGGGACTGGCATTGCCAGGGATAGGCACGCTCTTCTTCCACGTCATAAAGTACTGTTATATAGTTTTCCAGAACAGTCTTATCAATTTGCATTCCCACCATTGACAATAGTAACAAAAATAAAGTACCTAGCAAAGAAATGTTCAAAGACAAATATGAAATAAAATAATTTATTGAAAAACATCAAAAAGATCTAAATAATTTTGGAACTATGGCAACCTCATAAATGTGAAAATTTAATGTAACAATGTTAATTCTTCCCAGATTATCTGTAAATTTCATACTGTCTCTCTTCTTCTTTCTCTTTCTTTCTTTCTTTCCTTTCTTTTCTTTCTCTCTCTTTCCTTTTCTTTCTTCTTTCTTTCTCTTTCTTTCTTCCTTTCCTTCCTTCCTTCCTTTCTTCCTTCCTTGCTTTCTTTCTCTTTCTCCCTTTTCTTTCTTTCTTTCTTCCTTTCTTCCTTTGCTCCTTTCTTCCTTTCTTCCTCCCTTCCTCCCTTCCTCCCTTCCCTTCCTTTCCCTTCCTTTCCTTTCCTATCTCACTCTGTCACCTACGCTGGAGTGCAGTGACACGATCACAGCTTGCTGCAGCCCTGTCTCAACCCAGGGTCAGTCAGTCCTCCCACCTCAGCCTCTTGAGTGGCTGCCACTTACAGGTGCATACTCCCACATCTGGCTAATTTTTCTATTTTTCTGTAGAGAGGAAGTTTCACAATAATTCCCAGGCTGGTCTTGAAGTCCTGGGCTCAAGCCATCTGCTCACCTCAGCCTCCCAAAGTGCTGGGATTACAGGTGTGGTTGCCACACTTGACCCATACTATTTAATTTAAATTTAGATAGAGTTTTACATGGAAGTTGCAATCTGATTCTGAAGTTTACATGGAAATGCTAAGGGTCAAGAACCACTAGAATAATTTTGAGAAAGGAAAAAGAAGGCAATGTGCTCTACCAAATATGGTAATTGAAACAATGTGGTATTGGAAGAGGGACAGACAATATTCTAAAATAACAAAACATATTGTAGATTCCAGAAGCAGACTCTTCCCTAGAAGAAAATGGTATATGTGAAGATGGCAGTACAGATCACTGGAAAAGGGATTCACTCCTAAAACAAATGGAACGCTATTGATTGATTATACAAAAATAAAATTTAAAAAAGATCAGATCCTTATATCCCACCACAAACAACTGTCAATTCTTTGTGGATTAAGGACTCAAATGTGAAATGCAAAGCTTTAAAAACTTTTAGGAGACAGCAAAGGAGAATATATTTATAATCATGTAGAGAAGGATTTTTAAAATAAGACACAAAAAGCACAAAGCATAAAGAAAAATATTTATAATGCTGACTACATTAAAATAAATATAATAAAGGAGATTTTTAAATATCATAAGGAGATCAAACTTTAAGTCACAGACTGGGAGGACATACTTGAGATACATATATAGGAAAAAGAACACATAAAATACATACAAAGAGCACTTACGAATCAAGAAGAAAAAGATCAAGAACAAAATGGAAAAACAGGCAAAAGACACGAAAAAACACTTCACAGAAGAAAATATGAATGGCAAATAAATATTGAAAGATGTCCAAACTCATTGATGAGAAAAAAATTAAAAATCAAGCACTATTAACTGTTAATAATGATGTAAAGAACTCTCACCCACTGCAGATGAGAATGTAAATCTGGACAGCTATTTGGAAAATAAATAAGCATTTTCGATAAAATATCCTATGACCTAACAATGTCATTGCCAAGAGAAACACTTGCACGTTTGCGTTAGGAGACACCTATAAGGATGTCCAAAGCTGACTCTTGCAGTTGCCACAGCTGGGAACAAGTCATATGTCCATCAAAAAAGAAAGGATAAAATGAGAAAAAGATATACAGTGGAATACTATGCGCTGTAAAAAGTAAATCATCCACAGCATTATAGGATGAATCACAAGAATGGAATGTTGAATGAACAACATTAAGTCATAGAAGAATGTGTACTATATTACCACATTAATATTAATATCTCAAAACATGTAAAATATTTAGAGAAACAAATAGGTTATAAAACTATGAAGCAAAAAGTAAGGGAATGATGATATAAAATTCAAGCAGTGCATTATTTCTAAATGAGAAGAAGGAGGAAAAATTGGTGAGTGTACACATTCTAATTGCAGTTAGTGTCTATTCCTTAGCCTGAGTCGTGAGTATATGAGTGCTAATGTCATCATTCTTTAAATTATATATTACACATAATATAGATTATGTGTAATATGTAATGTCATCATTCTTTATATATAAATATACATTACATATACTCATTTGTATATGTTATAGAACTCACAATTTAAAAAAAGAAATTATACAAGTAACAAATATGGCAAAATTTGTGAAAGTGTCACTTGATTAACCAAAGAAAGTGTCATCGTTTTCCAGAACGAAAAGGAGCTGTGACAGCAGGATATGCGCTGCCAGAAGTTCCAGCAATTATTTGGGGACACCAGTGCATACATAAACATTTGGTAACTGGCACAAAATAGATATTTAATAAAGTTGGAAAAGGGCCGGGCATGGTGGCTCACACCTGTAATCCCAGCACCTTGGAAGGCCAAGGTGAGTGGATCACTTGAGGTCAGTTTGAGACCAGCCAGGCCAACATGGTGAAACTACAAATACAAAAGAACTAGCTGGGCATGGTGTCTCATGCCTGTCATCCCAGCTACTTGGGAGGCTGAGGCAAGAGAATTGCTTGAACCTCAGAGACAGATGTTGCAGTGAGCCAAGATCGCATCTCTGCCCTCCAGCCTGAGTGACAGAGTGAGGCTCTAAAAAAATTAAAAAAGAAGAAAGAAAGAAAGAAAGGAGGGAGGGAGGGAGGAAGAGAATAATAGTAATAACAACAATAAAGTTGGAAAAGGAAGGAAGGAAGTGAGGAACAGAGGGGAGAAAGGCAGAGAAAGGGGAAGAAAGAAGCTAACTGCCCTCAGTTTGTAAATAATTGATTCTACACAATAAATAGATTCCTTGTTTGGAAAGAGTTCAGTACTTGTTTTCACAGAGGGAGAGCTCTATTCTCTTGTAGAATTTAGCCCATTGTGTCTTCATGTTACTAATGGTTATACTGACAGCTATACTACACCACTGAGACTTGCTTGTCAAACATTAACTACTATGCCATGTTATTATAGATTTTTTTTTCTGATAGAGTAATCACTACTACTTATATGGAATGACAGAAGCTGCCTGATAGTATTTAATCTAATTCAAAAATACAAGGAATAGCCCAGCTATGTAAGACATAGAAAGACCCAAAGGGATTTTTTTTTTTTTTTTAAGTCAGGACAGGAAAGGAAGCATTAAACATACACCTAAACTCTGACAGACTGCAGAGTTTTGCTTTGGTTTCATGGGAATTGGGGTTGTAGGTAAATAATACAGTATGTTGATTACATGCTTGAATCTGCATTTTAAATTAAGTTTTAAAAGTTGAATAGATACAAAATAATATTCACTACATATTTCTGAAGTACAAAGAGGATAAAAAAAGAAAACTTACGTACATACCATGCAGCTTTTAGAAAATAGAACATTAATGCAATCTTAAAGCTCTTCATGTGTTCTAGCTCCTTGACATTCCATTACCCTATGAGAAATAATGACTCTCTTGAATTTTATTTATATCATTCCATGTTTTTATTTCTAGTGTTATATATTTATACATATTCTTAAATGTTAAAGTCTTTTCTTACACATTTTTGAATTTCATATAAATATAATCATAGTGCATTTTTCTACTATAACTTGTTTTTATTCATTCAGCACCCTGTTTTTGAGATTCATCTATGTTAATGTGTTTATAATCGTGTATGTGTCTATAATTCATTCATTTTCATTGCTCTGTATAATCTCACTATATGAATATCACAACTTATTTACCCATTTTCTTATTGATGGATATTTAAGTTGTTTTCAGTTTTTTGTTATGACACTGTGAAGCTTTTTGTATATGTGTCCTGGTTTACATGTACAGGTTTCTCTAGGACTATACCTAGGAGTGAAATTATTAGGTTATACATGTGCATCTGCAACTTCATTAGATAATCTAAATTGTTTTCTAAAGCAATTTACTAATTTGTACTCCAACTAGTATTGATTGAAAGTTCCTATAGTCCATATAGTCACTGGTCACTTTTTTTTTTTGAGACGGAGAATGCCCTGTCTCCCAGGCTGGAGTGCAGTGGCGCGAACTCGGTCCACTGCAACCGCTACCTCCCAGGTTCAAGCAATTCTCTGCCTCAGCCTCTCAAGTAGCTGGGATTACAGGCGCCTGCCGCCACACTGGCTATTTTTTCTTTTCTTTTTTTTTTTTTTTGTATTTTTAGTAGAGATGGGGTTTCATCATCTTGGCCAGGCTTGTCTTGAGCTCCTGACCTCGTGATCCACCCACCTCAGCCTCCCAAAGTGCTGGGGTTACAGAAGTGAGCCACCGCGCCCGGCCTGGTCACTTTTGACACTAATATGGGTTAGTATTCAAGTCCTCTGATTTGTCTGCTTAAATCAGCGTAGCTGTGATTTAGTCATTATACAGATCACACACTTACATCTACACCCATTACCTGAAGTCAGTGGTTCATATTGAATTTGGCTATGGTCTCCTCTGGATATTGATCAAAAAGCAGGACTTTAAAATGTGGATAATTCTGTTTTTCCAATAAAGTGCTGATTGACAAATATGAGAAAAAATCATGATGTTAGTAGTACACATAAAATGTTGTATTTGGCACTGCTGGAAAAATCACCCAAGTTCTGTGGGTTTCTGACTTTGTAACTACAAGATATTTGGATCAAAGTATACTTATTTTAGGTGACATAGGAATTCATAATCCAGGGGGAAAAGCCTCATAAAAATAACAACATTAAATATATCTTACAAAAGAACCATTTAACTTGGCAAAATATTAATGAAATAAAACACATGGGTTAGATTTCCCTTAAAATACACATAGGAATAAAATGTGCTCAACAAAATATGCTCTGGCTCTTGCCAAACTAGAAACATCTGAAAATAACCTAAGAGACTTTCTTAAACCACAGCATGTTTCTGGCTTTGTCCGCCACTTAATTAAGTGTTGCTTTAATAATGAAGCATATTAGGGATGGGGGTTACATCTAGCTCACAAACCATTCTTTATGGGGTAGTAAAGATAAAGACAATAGTACCCACATTTTAAAAAAATTAATTTCATGCTCTTGCCTTCTTAGCATATGTTTCATATCAGCCTTAGTAGTTGTTTTCTGAAATCTCCTTTAGTTAAGAAAGTTAGTCATTATTTGGTCCTTGAAATGTTGGTGAAAATCTTTTATGATGGCTCAAGGATGAAGGAACTAGTTAAGGTGTTTCCCTGGCAACTCTAATACCATTGCTTATAAAGAACCAGAGTTATGTATGCTGGTGAAGTATATTTGGAGTTTAGACATTTTTCAAGGCAATTTATTGCTTTATTTAGTGCCTTTACAATGTGAACTCTTGAGCTATTAAAAGTAAGGTTGTGGAAATGACACAAAAGCATTCATAAATGCCATTTCAAAGCAATCCCAGTGCATGTGTAGACAAATTTTCTAATCTTATGAAAAAATTCATTTTTAAAATAAAATATTAACTGCTTCAGAATTCTACTTTCAATAAAGATAGGCTATGTAAATCTGACTAATTGTTCTACTAAGGACAACAAAATCTGGAAAAGATAATTTTTAAATGTTTGAAAGAACAGTTTGTTCCAAGGTTCTGAAAATGCAAAAAGATATTAAAGTATCAGTGAGTCACGATATGGAGAGGGATCAAAGCCCAGAGAGGTAAACCTGTCTTTGGGGGCCATTTTTCTTTGGTTCCCTTTGCTGACCCAAAGGAAACCTGAAAGTCTAAGAGGCTGAGAAGTTGAGTATTACTTTTCACAGCTTCACAAAGGAAAGTAAATGGCCATTAGAGTTTAGGACCAAGAAGGAAAGGGGACTTGTAGAAACCCCTGTAGAAACTCTGAAGGCATCTATCCCAGAGACAGGATAAACTGGAAATAGAAGTGAATTCAGCTTAAACTTATCCCAGTACCTAAACTGAATTGAGTTGATACCATGCTAATGCCTCTAGGTAGCTGGCATAAGCAAATACAAATTCTCTTCCTAAGAACATATCATCCTTAGCATTAAATTATTTCTACAATGGACACTGCAAATACAATGTCCATTCACACACACACACACAACTTAGCATACAAGGAAAGAATACAATATAAATAAAAACTATAAAAAAATAGCCAACAGAAATGGACTCTCTGAATCCCCACGTACTGAAATTAAATTATTAGGCATAGAGTTTAATATAATTATGCTGGTTGGGTGCAGCGGCTCACTCCTGTAATCCCAACACTTTGGGAGGCCAAGGGGGGAGGATCACAAAGTCAGGAGTTTGAGACCAGCCTGACCAACATGGTGAAACCCCATCTCTACTAAACATACAAAAATTAGACAGGCATGGTGACTCGTGCCTGTAATCCCAGCTACTCAGGAGGCTGAGGCAGGAAAATTGCTTGAACCCAGGAGGTGGAGGCTGCAGTGAGCCAAGATTATACCACTGCACTCCAGCTTGGGTGACAGAACATGACTCTATCTCAAAATAATAATAATTATTATTATTATTATTATGCTTACCATGGTCAAAGAGGGGGAAAAGACATAATTAAAAGTTCAGCAGAGAATTGGAATTTATATATAAAAAAGAAGCAAGTGAAAATTCTATAAACAAAAATTACAATGGCTAAAATTAAAATTTTAGTGGATGGAAGTCTGTTAGTCATGGCTGAAGAGGGAATTTAAAAAGTGGAAGACAAATCAGAAAAAAATACCCAGACTGAGGCACAGAAAGTCAAAGGATGGAAACTACAAGTGGAATTAAGAGACATAAATAGTGCAATAAAGTAGTTTCTTACACATGTAACTGAAGACTTATAAGGAAAAGAAAGGGAATGGGGCAATAATAATAATTTGAAGAGGCAACAGCTATAAATACTCCAAAAATGACCTCAAACTACAGATTCAAGAAGCCCTATGAATCTTAAGCAGGATAAATTAAAAGAAATCCACACTTAGGGACATCATAATATCATTGCTGAAAAAATGTGTTGTGGTGATTCCTCCGTATGTACATATGTATATATACACACACATAAATACACACATGTTATATATGACATATAAAATTATATACATGTTTACTTGTTATATTCTTTAAGGAAGTACTAAAAGAATAGTAAATGAGTATATATTAATAATTTCTAAACTTATTGCGGAGAAAAGAGGAATAAAAATGCTCAGTGTAAACAAAAGCAAGACATCAGAGAAAAAGGAATCGTAAAACAAATAGAACAAGTGGAAAACAAATACCAAGATGGTAAACTTAAACCCAAATATATAAATAATGAAATTAAATGCAAATTGTCTAAATGTTCTATTTAAAAGACAAAGATGAACAGATTTAAAGAAAGATAAAAACCATATAATGTAAAAAAGAGACATCTAAAACATAAGGATAAAGAGAGGTTAAAAGTAAAAAGATGAAAAGAAACATAGCATGCAAATATTAACCAAAAGAATTATGTAGTTACATTATTATCAGAGAAGCTAACTTTGAATGAAAAAGCACTATTAGAGAATACGTCATAATAATAAAATTAATTTTTCTGGGTGTAGTGTCTCCTGACTGTAATCCCAGCACTTTCGGAGGTCAAGGTGGGTGGATCTCTTGAGGCCAAGAGTTCAAGACCAGCCTGGGCAACACAGCAAGACTGCATCTCCAAAATAATTTTTAAAAATTAGCAGAGCATGGTGGTGCACCTGTAATCCAAGCTACTCAGGAGGCTGAGGTGGGAAGATTGCTTGAACTCAGGAGTTCAAGGCTGCAGTGAGCTATGATCATGCCACTGCATTCCAGCCTGGGTGACAGAGTAAGACTCTGTCTCAAAAAAAAATAATAAAATAATAAAAGTTTTTATCTACAAGGAAGATTATAACAATTCAAATTTTCTCTCTAGGTATAACAGAGACTCAAAATAGAATTGCAAAACAGACATAAGGAAAAATGGACAATTCCAAAACACACCAAGAATTGTAACACACTTCTAAATATCTAATAGAACAAGGCATAAAAAATTAAGATTATAATAATAGAAAAAATAATTTTAAAACTTGATCTAATGTACATGAATAGAATACTGGATTCAGCATGCAAAACATTTTTTAAATGATCATATGCTGAGACATGAAGCAAGTTTCAAAATATTTTAAAGGATTGAACAGAGTAGGCTCTCTGCCCACTGTTGGAGAATAAGAAAGTAACTAGAAAAATCTCCAAATGTTTGGAAATCAAACAGTGGATTTGTAAATAACTGCTTGGGTCAAAAAGCCACAATAAAAATAGAAAATATTTTGAACTCAATAATAAAAATACAACATATCAATAGTTACAAATGGCAACTACAGTCATGAAACTTATGGTTTTAAAGGGAAATGTGAGGGAAAAAGAAAAGCTAAAAAATCAATGACCTCAACTTCAAGCTCAGGAAAGTGAAAACAAACAAACAAAAAATACAGCAAAATAAACCTAGAGAAAGTAGAAGGAAGTAATGAAGATAAGAATATAAAATCCATAAATACAACTTACAGCAAAGACTTCAGCAAACCAAAATGAAAGATGAAGAGCTAAATAGTAATTCCAAGAGGCCAGGGGAAAATGTAAACCCAATAAAAGTGTAGAAAAGAAACAAGGAGAAAAAAGTAGAAGGTAATGAAATAGAAACTATAAAAATAAAAATGAAAAAGGTGGGAGTGAGGCTGACCAACAAAACTGACGCTGGTTCTTTGAAATGACTAATGGCAAGATGGTTCAAAAAAAAATCAGAAGTGGGTACAAATGAATTTTAAAAGGAAGTAAGAGATAAATAAATTAGAAAAAAGTTTATATTTGCAGATGATAAGATTGCCAACAATACAAGAGAATCTACACATAAATATTTAAAACTAATAATGTGGTTCAGCAAGAGTGTGGATAAAAACCAATATACAAACCTTAAAGTTCCCTATACTAGGTATAATAAAATATAAATGTAATAGGAAAAAAAGAATCACATAAAAAAGAAGCAACAGCGATTGAACTATAAAGTATCTAGGAATAAACCCTACAAATATGTGCATGAACTTAATGAAAACAATATGTAATAGTTTATTGAGGAAAATAAAAGAGTACTTGAATAAGTGGAAATTTTACTTTGCGTGTAAATTAAATAACTCAACATGTGAAAGATATTGATATTCCCTAAATTCTATATTCATTATAATTCTCATCAAGTTTTCAAATTGATTTCTATGGACTCTGTTTGCAGGTAAAATGTATGTAGTCACAGAATTGCTAAGACATTTCAAGAAGAAAGAACAATGAAGGGGTACTTTTTCTACTCTGTATTAAGACATTAAAAAATGAACATAATAACATAATAATAAATGGTATAGAGGAAAACAAATGGACAAATGAACATAATAGAGACTCCTGAAATAGACCTGAACACATATGTAAACTTGGAGTATAACAGAGTTGGTATCATAAATTAATATATAGAGTATAACTACGTTTAAAAAGTTGTATTAGAAAAACATGCTCTCTATATACAGAAAATAAAAACAGACTTCTACCTCACATTAAAAACAACAAATGAATTTTGCATTAAAACATAAACAGGAAAAAACCTCCACATATTTTAGAAGAAAATAAAGGAGAATCTTTATGAACTTGGGGTAAGCAAAGATTTCTTAACTAGACAGAAAAAAATATAAACGATCAAAGAAAATGATTTTTTTAAATGAAAAGCATTCAATCTAATTTATTGCTCCATTTTTAGGAATACAAAATATTAAAATTACCCAAGTGCCAGTCATTAAACAAATGGTGGCACATCTGCACAGTGGACTAATAGCTTTCAAAAGGGTCAGTAAGCCCTCCACATGCTGAGTTGGAAAGAACACCAAGATATATTGTTAAGTAATTAAAGCAAATTGCAGAACTGAGTGTACAGAGAAAACAACTTTGTATGTAAAATCATGACAATAGATCAGGCTTGGTGGCTCATTCCTGTAATCCCAGAACTTTGGTCAGCTGAGGTGGGTGGATTGCTTGAGCCCAGAAGTTCAAGACCACCCTGGGTAACATGGCAAAACCCATCTACAAAAAACAAATAAACTAACATAAAACACACACACACAAAAACAAACAAACAAACAAACAAACAAAACACATACACAAAAATTAGCCTGGTGTAGTGGCGCAAACCTATGGTCTCAGCGACGAGTGAGGCTGAGGTGGGAGGATCTCTTGAGCTGGGAGGTTGAGACTGTAGCGAGCCGTGATCATACCACTGCAATCTAGCCTGGGTATCAGAAACCTTGCTGGAAAAAAAAAATAATTGTGGAAATAAAATACATACTGTGATTTGTTTGTATCTGAATTAAGAAACTTGGGAGGGATACATCTTGTTTCTTGTGGCAGAGGGTCAGGCAAGAACTAAGTAAATGGGAAACAAGGCTATGCGAATGGGTATCTTTTCACTCTATATCTTTTAATACATATATCTTAAATTTTTAACTATGCTAATGTATTACATTTTTAATTTTAAATTTTGAAAAACAAAACTTGCATATAGCAAAGATTTCCTGTCAACAAAGCTGAAAAACAAATTAAGTATAATTACAACAAATTAAGTATAATTACAACAAATGTAGCAAACAAAGCCTTAGTATCTGCAATATATAAAATATTCCTTCAAATCAGTAAGAAAAAGCTACTCCATATGAATCCATGAAAAGAATATTAATTTGAACAGGTATTTAACAGAAGAGGAATTATGAATATGTTCAGAGTGTAAATATATTTACTCTCATCACCTATCAGGACAAGGTAAATTAATACAAAAAAGATACCATTTTCATCCATCATGTCAAATTAAGGAGGCTTTGTTGAACAATGTCAGATAGGTGACAAAAAGTCACCCTTGCGGGAACATTAATTAGTACTGACATGTTGAAGTGTAACTTGGCAGCATTTAATAAAATTAAAAATCTACATACCCTACAACCCAGAAATTTCACTTCTGGATATGAATCCTAGACAAATTCCTGCAACTGTGCACAAGGAAGCACTTACAAGAATGTTCCTTTTGGCATGTATTTAACAAACACTCATGTAGTACTTACTACATTCCAGTCTTGATTCCAAGCACTTTACAAATATTGCCCCATACAATCCTCATAACAACTCTAGCGGGTAAGTACCATTAAGATATCCTAAAAAATTATAGATTTTTTTTTAAACTAACATAACAAAAATGTTGAGGACATTACCTAAGGTCATGTGGCTTGTCAATGGCAGGAATGGATTTGAACTTAGGCAGCCAGCCCAGCCCAAGTGTGCTCTTTCAACCCTAAATTCACATTATCGCTCAGTAAAATTCTGCAAGTCAGATAGAGCTTCATCAATAGAGAAATGGGTATAAAGGAATAGAGGAATGGATATAAAAAATGTGCTATATTCATAACATGAAATGCTATCAGCAACTAAAAGGATAGCGATCTATCTGTCTGTCTGTTTATCTATCATCTATCATCTATGCATCCATCCATAGGTAGCTATATTATTTATGTACATATGAATAGCTTTCAAAGCATAGTTGAAAATTTTTTCAATGTAAAAGATATATATGAATATAAATTACTTATGAATGAATGCCTCTCAAAACATGAAGATTTCATTTCTTTATGAAGCTCAAAAATTCTGATGCAATGATTTTGCTTTCTGAAATATCTCTTTAGATAAATCTGTTTCAATTTTAAAGCATTGATAGAAATCTAATTTTACGACATTTTCAAATCAGTTGATCTTTTTATCATGACTGCATTGAAAAAACAAAAATTCAAATCAGAATGTTTTTTTCTGTAGCTGAGTGAATCATAGTTATATATGGCTATATAATTTCATTTTAAATTTATTAATGTTAACATATTTTTTCCTATTCAAAAATAGCATGATCAGTGCAGAAAAATCAGTATGAGAAGTAAAATAAGAAAAAAAGGTATTCCTGTGGCCTCATCAGAGTAGATATCCACCTTTAACACCCTGGTGATTGGTTTCCTTTTCCTTCCTTCCTTCCTTCCTTCCTTCCTTCCTTCCTTCCTTCGTTCCCTCCCTCCCTCCTTCTGCCCGCCTGCCTGCCTGCCTCCTTCCTTCCTTCCTTCTTCCTTCCTTCCTTCCTCCTTCCTTCTTCTTTCCTTCTTTCCTCCCCTCTCTCTTTTTGTTTCTCATTTATTCACCTTTCTATCTGGATATTTATCCATGAAGAAATGGCCCATGTTTCTCTTGTATGAATAAAGCTAGTCATCTTACAGCAGATCTGCTTTTTTCAGGTAAGAGTCGATTGATTCTTGCTTTTAGTTATGTAATGAAGAATGAAGAGGTTCTCACTGTCTTTGGAAAATGTATTGTGGAAACTTTTCTGGTCTTACAAAAGCCACTGTTCACAATATTCCTTGAAATGCAGACTTCATCCTGATAAGAGATGGATCAATTTCTATTTAAAAAAAAAAAGAAACAAACAAAATATCCAAATGTTGGAGCATGGTTAAAATGAAAAAAATAACACAGTACGTTTATAGAATATAAGTGGAATATTATTTTATATTTAAATGATATAGATGAATATTATTGATCTGAAAAGATGTTTGCAACATATGTGAAAAAAGAGATTATATTATTCAATATAATCTCTATTTTTTTTAGTGGTATAAATATGTAACCCATAGGACCCACTTCACCGTGTTAGGGAACAAATGTGGCCACATTTAATGTTTTTATAAAAAGTCTCATTTTTATAATTAATGTTCACATTCTCACTTCTCTTAATTATCAGAAAATACAATGGTTTTCTTTTATGCCAAGCATGTCTCCATTGTCTCCAATTGGAGTTTTCTCATTTAGGCTAGTCTTGCTTCCAAATGCCAGCTGGAGAGAGAGATCAAGTCTGACAAGCTTACCATTATCAGTGTTGTAGATGCCATCCTGTGGGTCACTGAGGACCAGTCCATTGCCCAGGTTCTTATCCAAGACTGCTGTAGGGCTGCTGCTTTCAAAGTTTGGGTCCCTGCCTCAGTGGTCCCCAAGCTTGACCCCAAGGTCTCAGATCCTCAGATCTCTGTCACATGTTCAGCCTCAGGGGAGGGGCTTTCACTATTAGCCACAGCTGGGCCCAAATCCTCAGGACTTTGAGTCTGAGTCATCATGCGAGACTCCTCCACTGCTCTTGTGACTCCCACCTGAAGCCATTTCTGTGAGCGGAACATGAAGTTGTTATTTTCTGTATGAACTGTCACGTTCCTCTGACTTCAAGTCTTGGCGAGAATTTTGCCTTTCCATTTTTTGCTATTATAAGACATTCACAGCACCATGATGAATGTCTTTATAACCAAGTCCTAGAAGTTGAATATCGGGATCCAAAGGTACACGTTTATAGATTTTGACAAGCCAACTTGACCTTCAGAAAAGTCATAGTGATTTACATTTACACCAACAGTATAAGAATGTGTGTTTTATTCATCTTTGCCAGTACTGGGGATAATTTTTTAACAGCTTTGTTGAGGTATAATAGACATAATTGTACATATATAAAGTGTACTCTTTTATAGGTTTTGACATATGTATACTTGTGAAATTATCCCAATCAAGACAATGAACACACCCTCCCCTCCAAGAGTTTCATGACTCTTTATAACTTCTCCCTCACAGCTCTTGCTCCCCTCCCC
Organism: Trachypithecus francoisi; assembly: GCF_009764315.1. Taxonomy (NCBI): domain Eukaryota; kingdom Metazoa; phylum Chordata; class Mammalia; order Primates; family Cercopithecidae; genus Trachypithecus; species Trachypithecus francoisi. Next base: position 6,067,954 of record NW_022681453.1, read on the forward strand.
AGCATATCCAAGCAACTACTGATCTTCTTTCTGTAACTATAGATTACTTTATATTTTTCACAAATTTATTTAAATAGGATCATACTGTAGTAGCCTTTTTTTTACTATTTCACACTGTGTAATGATTTTGAGATTCATCCATGTTGTTAGATCTAAATATTTCAGTCCTTTGTATTACTGAGTAGTATTCCATTGTATAGATATACCCTAATTTATTTATTCATTCATCTTCTCATAGACATTTGGTTTTTGTCTAGTTTTGGACATTACAAATAAAAGCTGCTATATGTATTCACATGCATTTTCATAGACATATGTTTTCATTTCTCTTGGATAAATACACTGATGTAGAAAGGCTGAATCCATATACAGGTTGAGAATCTCTTATCAGAAATGCTTGGGACCAGAAATGTTTTGGGGTTCAGATTTTTTAAAAAATTTTTGAATATTTGCATGAACTTACTGGTTGAGCATCCCTTATCCAAAAATCTAAAATCCAAAATGCTCCAGTGAGCATTTCCTTTGTGTGTTATGTCGGTGCTCAAAAAGTTTTGGATTTTGGATATTTCCAATGTCAGGTTTTGGATTAGGGATGCTCAACCTGTGTGCAACTTTTTAAGAAACTGCCAAACGTTTTTTCCAAAGTGGTTTACCACTTTACATTCCTATCATCAGTGTATAAGAAGTTCCAGTTGCCCCTCATCTTCATAAAGACTTGGTATGGTCAGGTTTTTATTATTATTATTATACTTTAAGTTCTGGGATACATGTGCAGAATGAGTAAGTTTGTTACATAGGTACACATGTGCCATGGTGGTTTGCTGCACCCATCAACCCATCATCTAGGTTTTAAGCCCCACATATATTAGGTATTTGCCCTAATGCTCTCCCTCCCCTCTCCCCACACCCCCCAACAGGCCCCAGTGTATGATGTTCCCCTCCCTGTGTCCATGTGTTCTCACTGTTCAACTTATGAGTGAGAACATGTGGTGTTTGCTTTTCTGTTCCTGTGTTAATTTGCTGAGAATGATGGTTTCCAGCTTCATCCATGTCCCTGCAAAGGACATGAACTCATTCTTTTTTATGACTGCACAGTGTTCAGTGGTGTATATGGCCACATTTTCTTTATCCAGTCTATCATTGATGGGCATTTGGGTTGGTTCCAAGTCTTTGCTATTGTAAATAGTGCTGCAGTAAACATACACGTGCATGTGTCTTCATAGTAGAATGATTTATAATCCTTTGGATATATACCCAGTAATGGGGTTGCTGGTATTTCTAGTTCTAGATCCTTGAGGAATCCTTGAGGATCCTTGAGGAATCGCTACACTGTCTTCCACGATGGTTGAACTCGTTTACACTCCCACCAACAGTGTAAAGGCATTCCTATTTCCCTACATCCTCTCCAACATCTGTTGTTTTCTTATTTTTTTAATGATTGCCATTCTAACTGGCATGAGATGGTCTCTCATTATGCTTTTGATTTGCATTTCTCTAATGACCAGTGATGATGAACTGTTTTTCATATGTTTGTGACCACATAAATGTCTTCTTTTGAGAAGTGTCTGTTCATATCCTTTGCCTATTTTTTGATGGGGTTGTTTTTTCTTGTAAATTTGTTTAAGCTCCTTGTAGATTCTGGATATTAGTCCTTTGTCAGAGGGTAGATTGCAAAAATTTTCTCCCACTCTATAGGTTGCCTGTTCACTCTGATGATAATTTCTTTGGCTGTGCAGAAGTTCTTTAGTTTAATTAGATCTCATATGTAAGTTTTGGCTTTTGTTGCAATTGCTTTTGGTGTTTTAGTCATGGAGTCTTTGCTCATGGCTATGTCCTGAATGATATTGCCTAAGTTTTCTTCTAGGATTTATGGTTTTAGGTTTTACATTTAAGTCTTTAATCCATCTTGAGTTAATTTTTGTTGTGTGTGCGTGTTTTTTTTAATTTTAGACATTCTAATAGGTTTATGTAGTAGTCGTTCATTGTGGTTTTGATTTTTCATTGTCCTAATGGCTAGTTATGTTGAGTATCTTTTCACAAGTTTATTTCTCATCCATAGATCTTTGGCGAAATGCCTACGCAAATCTCGTGACCATTTTTATTAGGTTTTTTTGTTTTATTATAAATGACTTTCTAGAGACCATCTATTCTGAATACAAGTCTTCTATCAGCAATATGTTTTTCAAATATATTTTCCAAGTGTATGTCTTATCTTTTCATTCTCTTAACAGTATTTTTTGAAGAACAAAAAATTTTAATTTTATAAAGTAATTTATCAACATTTTAAAAATAAATCATGGTTTTGGTGTCACATATAAGAAAGCTTTACTTAACTCAGGTTCATAAAAATTTTGTTTTATGTTTTAGTTTAGAAGATTTATAGTTTTAACTTTTATGTTTATGATCTATTTGAAGTTAATTTTTATATGTGGAATGAACTATGGAGCAGAGTGTTTTCTTAACATATAGATATACAATTGTTCCAGTACGGTTTTTTGAAAAAAAACTATTGTTTCCCCACTGAAATGGCTTTACACAAACATCAGTTGTTTATACATGTGTGGCTCTATTTCTGAGTTCTGTTTCGATTCATCTGTCTATCTTGATTTGATACCACACTGTCTGGTTTTGATATAAGAGTAAGGGTAGCTTCATGAAATGAGTTGTGAAATAAAGTTTCTGAAAGAATTTCTATATAATGGTTATTATTTCTTTCTTAATTGTTTTGTAGAATACCAGTGAAGCCATCTGTGTCTCAAGTTTTCTTTATGTGAATGTTTTTAAGTATACTTCCAATTTTTAAGTAAATAAATATAGGGCTATTCTGATTATCTAGTTTTCTAGAGTGAGCTTTGACAGTTTTTTTTCCTTCAAGGAATTGTCCACTTCATCTAAGTTGTCGAATTTATTGACATAAATTTCCATAAAATTGTCTTACTTTCCTTTTAATATCTACAGAATCTGTAGTGATGTTAATTCATTTATTCCTAATACTGGTAATTTGTGTCTTTTCTCTGTTTTTCCTATCAGGTTGGCTAGCATTTTTTTCAGTAAAAGGATAGGTCCCCTTTCTTTCTCTTTGCTAATACTGGAAAAATTAGAATTATTTTTTTACCAGTTTAGCAAGAAAAATTTGCTTATCAGTCAATAGGTTTCTTTGCTATCCCTCTCTTTCTGCATCAGAATTATTTTCAATTATAGAATTGTTATTTCATCGATGTTTTTATAAAGAAAGCCTCATTCATGGATTTTTTTATTGAATTATTTCCTTGTGCAAATAGTAGTAGAGCTGAGGTTCCTCAGATGAATTAAAACCTCATGCCTGTCCTTGAGAGCTTGTCAGCTAGTGGGAGAGAATGAGAATGATATGGTAGAGGTCTTTACGAGTTACCCTGTGGAGACAAAGGAAGATGTGATCAGCTGTACTAGGCATGCATATCTTTCCAGAGAGGAAGAGGTAAGAGTTATGGTTGGAAGATGAGTTGGCATTTTATAGACAGATCATGGTGTTTAAAATTGAGGGACTGGCAGGAGCAAGGCACAGAAGTAGAAGGGAGAGTGATGAGTATATATCATCAGTCAGGGTTTTTTAGTTGCAAGTGACAGAAGCAGTTCTTGGCTGACTAAACAGATATGGATTTTATTATGATAATGGAAGTTCACAAAATTGCTGGGAGAACTGGATAATCAAAACCACACTGGAGAACAGGCATTATGAGGAAGCCCCTGCTGCTCCTGTAGTAGGTTCTATGGGAAACCACCACTGCCCCCACAGGTGCCAATGCTGAGTCAGGAACTTGTCCTTGCTACCATGTCTGCCCATGAAGTACAGAACTTGCTGCTACCAAACTCAGTGGCACAGTGGTTTCTACAGTCATCCTTCACCAGATTGTTTACTTCCAAATCACAGGTTTGCATGGAGACTTTCACTGAGCTTAAATTACCTTCACCTATTTATTCAAAGTTTATTCAACAACTCGGGTTCATATTAAGTGCCAGATACCATGTCAAACTCTAGGGATCAGCCTAACAAATAAAGTATCTGCCCTCATAAAGTTTATATTCTAGAGACAGTGGCAAGAGAAGGATAATTTTTTAAAAGAAACAAATAAGTAAATTTATAGTATGTCAGTTAATACTAAGTGCTATGGACAAAAATTTGAAAATAAAGCAGGAAATGAAACATGCCCGGAAGGGAGGGTTGTTGCTCTTTCACAGAGAGTGATCAAGGGAAACATGTATGGGTGATGTATAGTAAAGATATGAAGGAAGTGAAGGAGCAAGCCATGTGGACTTCTGGAGTAAGAGCCTACTGGGCAGAGGGAATAGCAAATGCAGAGGTTCTCTGGTGGGACTTATCTACTGTGACCAAGGATTAGCAAGGAAACTCTGTGTAGCTCCAGTGTAACTGGAGCAGAGAGATCAAAACCAAGAGTGGTAAGACATAAAGCTGAAGATGTGGGGGAGATAGAGAAGCCGTATCATATAGCGCTTTGTTAATCATTGAAAGGGCTCTGGCTTTGACTCAGGATGAGATGTGGAGCCATTCCATTGCAGCGTATTGAACAGACGAGAGTCAGTTCTGACTTGTATTTCAGTAGGATCACCTGGATGCTCTGTTTAGACTATGTTTTAACATACCAAAGACAGAATCCAGGGAGCCATTGCAATAATCCAAGTTAGAGTTGAGATGATGGTGTTCTGATCACAGACAACAGTGGTAGTAAAGATGGTGAAAAGTGATAGGCTCTTGGATGTATTCTGAATGTAGTGACCCCACTACACAGGGTTGTGTGTGCATAAGCAGGGAAAGCAAAGATGAAGAGTCAGGTGCAGACTAGATTACAAAATCCCTTGTGTGCCAAGCAAAGGAATTTGATTTCATCCTCAGGTAATGGGTGCCACTTGCAAATTTTAAGTAGAGATTCATATCATATCATATTTTATTTTAGAAAGCTGATTTAGTGGCAGAAGTGAGAATGGAGTTAAAGAGGCCATGTTAGAGGCAGTGAGACCTTTGAGGAGACTAATGTCAATAGCCAGACAAGAAAGGATGGATGAAGAATTTACAGAGACAATAGCTATTTATCTGTGATAGTAGATAGGGGAAAATGGTTGTATATTCATTTTCTGTTACTCTGTAACAATTACCATGAACTTAGTTACTTAAACAACACACATTTATTATTTCATACTTTCTGTGGGCTAAGAGTTCAGTCTTGGCTTAGATGGTTCCCCTACCTAGAATCTCACAGGGCTGCAGTCAGAGCGTTGGCTGAGCTGTGTTCTTATGTGGAAGCTTGTCTGGGCATCTTCCAAGTTCACTAAGGTTGCTGGAAGAATTCATGTATTTGTATCTGAAGGACTGAGGACCCTGGTTTCTTGCTGGTTGTTGGCTGGAGGCCACCTTCAACTCCTAGACTCTACTCATAGTTCCTTGTCATGTGGACTTTCTCAACATGGCCCATTACTCCATCAAGCCAGCAAGGAGACTCTCTAGAGGAAGTTTGCCAGCAATATGGAGCCTTAGCAATGTAAGGTAATCACAGGAATAGCATTTTATCATCTTACTTCTTTCTATTCATTAGAAGCAAGTCCCAAGTCTCACCTACACTCAAGTGGGAAAAATTACACAAGGGGGAAATAAACACCAGAAAATGGATCATCAAGGGCTACCTTGGGATCTATCCAGAATGTTAAGGACACAGAATAGAGAAGACCCAGAGAGTCACTGGATGTGGGTGAGAAAAGGAGGGGGAGAAATACAGGATGACACTCAGCTTTCCTGTTTGTATACTTGGTAGATGATGAGGGCCCTCACCAAGATAAGCACAGAAGGAGGAGCTAGTTTGGGAGAATAATGAGTCTTCTCTAATTTGGGAGTATGTTTTATCAAAATATTCTTTATTATAATGAAACAAAATGAATAAAGCTTAGCCATAGGGCCCTATTTCTGTTCTTAAACTTGACTTTTGGCCGGATGTGGTGGCTCATGCCTGTAATCCCAGCACTTTGGGAGGCTGAGGCTGGTGGATCACTTGAGGTCATGAGTTCGAGATCAGCCTGGCCAACATCTCTACTAAACATCTCTACTAAAATACAAACTAAAAAAAAAAAATTAGCCAGGTGTGGTGGTGCGCACCTATAATTGCAGCTACTAGAGAGGCTGAGGTGGGAGAATTGCTTGAACCCAGGAGGTATAGGTTGCAGTGAGCCAAGATTGAGCCACTGTACTCCTGCCTGGGCAATAGGGCGAGACTCCTTCTCAAAAAGAAAGAAACTTGACTGTCATAGTTTATGCCACATGCTATTTTGCTGAGCTAAAAGGGAGTTCCTGACTGTGTCTGACTTTTTGTGCCTACAATGAACTCTTCAAAGCTGGAAGGCTGACCATAGAAATGGTGCGCTTGCAGGAGCTTTCGGGATTACAAGTAAGAAAAACTGTTTATAGAAAATAAGATCATTCAGAAGTTCTCAGTGTTTATATGTAACTCACTTATGTAAGTTGCCTTAGAATTTACCTCTTTTCTGTAAAGAAAACATCTTTGTCTGCTTTTATGGTTACAGACAACGTTTTACTTCAAGTTTCCCAAAAGAGGGGAAGGAGTGAGAGTCAGACAGGAACAGAGGGGAAAAATAAAGACAAAACAATACTCTGTAAAACTAATTACTCAAGCACATTTTTTGACAAACAGTTGTAAGATCTGGTTGCTGTTGCCATTCTGCCACCAAGAAACCTAATGACTTCATTTGGGCCTCCTAAACCAGCTGCCCCTAAAGCTAGCAAGATCTACCCTTCAGTGTCCACTGGTAAATTCCTTAATAGCTTAAGTGATTTTTAGGAAATTTTTGGAAATTGTGTATGAATGGATGGATTCCATGGCGAGATTATTGACATCAAATTGTGTGTGGCTAGGCATTGCCAGGCAAGTCTAAAAGATTAAATTCAATTATTTTGGGGGACTCAAGTATTGAGGAAATGATTATGTAGCTGGTTAGGAAAAAATAATTTAGAAAGTCCTGTTTTCAGGTACGCTGAATGACTGCATTCCTTTCCAGGCCTTTCTTGCATCTACTAGTTGTCAGAGGAAGCCTGTGGTTGTCACTGAAGGAGCCCATTTGTCCTAGATAGTTCCTGTTGAGTCTCTTAGTCCACTTACTTTTCAATGAGCTGCACCCAGGAGAGCCCTCTCACAAAACCAGGTTAGGCTGATTCTGTCAAGTGGACATTATTTAATGGTAAATGGCAGAAAACCCAATCTAAAATCACTTACGCTACTAAGCAATTTACTAGTGTACACTGAAGAGTAGATCTTGCTAGCATTAGGGGCAGGTGGTTTAAGGGGCCCAAATGAAGTCAACAGTTTTCTTGGTGGCAAGAGGGCAATAGCAGCCAGACCTTACACCTTCTTATCATCAAGCCCAACAGCTTAGACTTTTTTCTCCCAAAGCTGAGCATTCATCATTGTCCTCTCATTGGCCTAGAAGGAGTCACACACCTCCTCTGCATTAGTCACTGTGATCACAGGAATGCAATTACTCTAATTTGGGTAAGACCAATTAAGGCTCATCCTGTTTATGGGCATCAACTCTACCCAAAGGACATGGTTTCCCAAAGGAAATATGGGTGCAGTTTTGACTAGAAGTAGAGTAAGTGAATGTTGAGTGGCAAACACAAGAGAAAGTAATCTTCACCCCATGAAGAGTCCTTTTAATCGGGCCAGTAATTTTTTTACATGCAGCATGATTGCCACTGAATGGAAATCTTTGTATGTCCACTTGTACAGCTTACACCTGACTTTCCCCACTGCAACCCCCGCCCCCACCTTCCTTGTTACCCTCACATCGTTTAACTGAAAGCTCTGGTGGGGAGAGGCTCAGAAATATTTTATCACTTTGTGTGTAGGCAAAACCTCAGATCAATAAGGGAAGAAAGCCCATGCCATACACTTAAAGGGAGAGAAGAGCCTCCAGATATAATAATCCACTGGGCACCATCAATTAATTTATGCATTAGAGGTTTTAAAGTGCGTTCTCCTTACGAGAGAGAGATGAGGCGATATGGGAGTGCTTGTGAGGGATCCCCAGTGAATTAGGTCTGAAAAGAGGAGTTCTATATTTGGATGGTAAAAGAAAGGGAATTAGAAATTTGGGTGGATGCAAGAAGGAACCATGAGGGTTCAGAAAAACCTCTAGTGCTACCAGGGAAGTTTCATTCAGTTGTGTGTTTCATAAGCAATACCAATAGTATAAATAGACTTTTGCTCCTTCACACTAGCCCTTTTGCTTCTTTTGTGGTATTTTTCTTCTATCATATTTGGCTTAAATACCACCTCATTCCAGTGCTTCCCTTCCTCCATTCCCTCCCCAAGCCTTTTTCCTGATGTCTACTAAAAGGCCCCACATCTGATATTAACCTAAAACTTCCTTGATTTCTTAAAGTTAGTTATTCATTAACAGAACCTAAATTACTGGTTGTTAGGCAAATCCAATTCTTTCAAACTACAGATCTGCTCAGAGAAATCTGTAAATCTAATGTAGAAATAAGTGAAGTTTGTGCCAATTGTTAGGTCTAAGCAGAAGTTTGGGAGAGAGAAGAGAAGTTACTCATTTGCCCGATTCTGCACGGTGAGTCCATGGGGAGGGAATGAAGTGTACCACTGGCTTGACAAGCAGCTCAGGGAGACGCGGCTGCAGCCCACGGGACTGGGCAGCAGCTGCAAGACTGCCTCTGAGCATGGTCATGGGTCCCAGCTGCAGTGCTCTAAAGATCAAGGATTTTGCCTTCTGTTTTCTATGACCAGAGATTCCTGTGCAAAGAGGTATGGCTATCTTCTTTCATGTCCTTTTGTTCAGCAAAAACAAAAGCTAATTAAAGTAAATGTCAGAGCCTGCAGAGAGGCAAAGAGTGGGGGATAGGAGGAAGGAGCTGAGAAACTTCCAGGGGCTGGCTGATTATGCAGATAAAGCACATTTGGGAGCTGTGTGTCTAGCCATGTATGCAGGCATTTCAGTTATTAGGGTAAAAATGCCACTTCTCTGTGGGTTATTAAAACATGTCTCTAGGCCTCAGGAGCAGAAAGCTGTGCTTCTAGATTCATATTATGTGCATTTTTGTTTTACTCTGTAATAATCTAGTCTCATTTCTATTTTATACTTTTGTTTACCTCAATCAACATTTTGCAACCAGCAAAGAAACTGGCTCTGCCTGTGGATTTTCAAAGAAAATTAAATACTGTAGCATCATTACAGTCAGTGGGTTGAACAGGGTCACCATTACTGTTTGTTTTTGCTGCCGTTTTTTCCTTTGGTGTTTCAGATGTCTTACGAATCATAATTAAATCTAACCACTTTTTAATTCTTTCAGATACACACTTAAATTGCTGTAGTAATCAACGATTGGATTAAACGACATTTATATATTTTCGATTTAGAAAGCAGAAAAATACTTAGAGAAATATTTAAAATGGTCATATAGATATTTAGTGTATGAAACTTAAATGTAAATGAAGATACATTTAACATTGAGTTTTCCATGCAGTTTGAGAGTTTGGGTACATTATCTGGAAGAACAAACCCACAGAATTTGAATTAGGATTTTTCAGCAAGATTTGTATTATTCCAGGGCAAAAATGACCTGCAAAGTCAAAATTTACAGGTGAGAATGAATACACTATAAAACTATGACAAGTCACAAAAGCCTTGATTTTAGAAAGCTTATTAGACTTGAAGTATTTCTCATTCTTTTTGAAGGAAATGTTTCCTATTTGTGTTTTAATAAGTTGAAATATGTAATCAAAATTAAGTCGTTTTTTGGGCTCTTGACTAAGTAGGTCACCAAACCTATTTTTTTCATGTACTTATGAAATAAGCCTGCTACAAACTTTGATTGTATGCACTCTAGCAAAAAGACAGGGCTGAGTCCTTTAACATCGCTTGGAATAAGCCAGCCTCAGAGGCTTTCAGTAGAAGTGAAGTGTAGCAGCTTGCCACAGCCATGGAAGCCCAGAGACATCCAGGGAACAATAGACATCTTGTGGGAAGGGCTGAAATGTATGCAGCCAATTCCCATGGGAACTCCTGTAGTCCTTTCACGCTGTGTGAAAAAGATGCTCCTTCAAAAGAAACTTTAATCCTTTCTTTCAAGGGAAAAATCTGAGAACTTTATTGAAAGTTTCTAGAGCCCAACTAGGTCTCAGATTGTTAATAAGCATTTTTAATGCAGGTGAATAAAATGAAAATGTTTTGATGCAGAGTAATGTAGTCTAAAGCATAATGTAAACAAATATTGCTGTTCTAGAGTTTTCTGAAGTGAGGAAACCAGGGTATAGCCTAACCTAAGTTGCAAGCTAGAGACTGAATTCTTCAGAATAAGTTGGTTTCTTGAGTTAATTATGGTGATTGAAATCTCCCCCAAGAGTTTCAATTATTCTACAGGCAGTGTCCCAATAGTGTGGTGATTAAGTCCTCCGGTTCATGTATATTTTCATTTAGCAGAATCTACAGATGCATAATAGAGTAAGCCACTAATGTTTTATTAGTGGACATTGAGTGTAGGTCACCTTGAAAAGTAGTAAAGAAAGTAGCTGGAGCCCTGGACGGGCACTCCTTTCTCACTAACAAACATGAGAAGGAGTTCTACACTTCCATGGAAAACTCAGGTGTTTGGATTACCCAGCCACAAAAAGTTTGAGATACATTGTATCCTGGCCCATTTCTGCTCTGTAAAAACATTCACTGTTATTGTTCAACCTTGGTGGGGGTAGGATCACGGTAAAACTATCTCTCTAGGAAACAAGATAAGGTTACCAAAATCAACAGGGACACATTCAAGAGAGTGAAGTTTACAGATGAAAAGTGAACAACCCAGAGGTAAGGACAGGATGACTAAGATAGGGAAAGGACAACAAAGCTATAAATATGGCACAAATGGAAACAACCTAAACATGTTTAGCTCTGTGAACTCAATTTGGTGAACAGTACAGTTGCGTATTAATTTTTAAAAGGTATGGCATGGGGATGTGTTAACTGGTGGACTATCTATAGGAATAATAGTACTCTTAAGGACATGAATGCTGACACTTCTATGGTTGTCGTATGCCAGGCTCTGTGTTAAATGTTTTACATCATCTCCTTAAACCTCCCAACAACCCATATCACAATCGTCAGGATCAAAGGAGGAACTGCAGGCTCAGGGAGTCTACTTAACCTGCCCACATTTACACTGCAGATAATGGCATAGCTGAGCTTGGAACCCAGTTGAGTCTAGGTTCCCATACTCTTATCACTCTGCTCTTCTTACTGGAGTCCCATAGAGTGTCTAATTCAGGACTCTACACCCTTTAAAAAAAATAAAACAGTATAAAAATCTAGGGATTAAAAATCAGTAATAAGGAATAAAGGATTAAAAGGGAAAGCTAAAGCATTATCATCTATTCCATTAAAAGAGGAGCCTTCATTAGTATCTTTTAAATTAGAAAACTGCTAATGAAAAAATACAGCTACTCATGAATGACTGGATTCTTGATTTCTATAAAGGGACTCTTCAAGGGGATAATTCTCCAAATGTGGATGTCATAAAAATGTGATTGATCACCAACTGTCTAGGCAGATTTATGAGGTCGTTCTCCTGGAACACACGACCTGTTTTAACTGTGGCCACCCTGACCACACCCTTTGAGTAGACACATCACACCCTTTCAGTGAGCACAAAGATGAGATTATCTGCAGGATAGCTGCCTGTACGCATTGCCAGAAGAGAGATGATTTGATAGCTATAGATCTACCACAGGAACAGATGATTTAGGGGTCGAGAAGAATGCAGTTTTAAAAACCTTGCTTTTTAAAGTGCACTGTTAACTGTTTAAAGAATAAAGGAAAGTTCCAGTGCCTTTTTCTCCATCAGAGTGTCAGTAGATTAAGCAGGATAAACCTTTTTCCTGAGTGTTGCTACAATATTTAAAAGTATAAATCCAGTATATCTGGTCCACGTGGATTTTTATGAAAAGCTTTCCAGAAATAACGAAAAAAAGAGAGTATGTATGTTGTGAAGTTTTTTCTGTTTCTTAGCAACTTCCCGCATACTTAAACTTTCAGTAATATTACTCTAGAAGCAGAGCAAAGGGATACTTTCTTTAGGAGGTGACCCTTACTGGAGGAACACTCAGTTTCCAAAACGTGTGTGAAATCTCAGGGAGAGGGAAGTGTTAATGAAGCTGCAGTTCTCTTCTCCTCCCCTGGGGCTCGGAGAGGTGGCTCCCTACAGCCATTACGTTCACCTGCTTGAGTTCCTGTTGAAAATGGTTTCCTGCGTGGCTCGCCGCCGCCCCCCATTCTTCCCTAGGAAAGTATAGATTTTCACGAACACAGGGAGTTCTGTTTTCTCTGTTAAAAACAACTCTCCTTTACTGGAGCAGGCTTTGTGTTTCACCCCAGGAAACAGAGCATTGCACTGGGAGGTAACTCCGCTGGGTGAGGTGCAGCCTGTCACCTGACCGGTCTCTGGGGCTGCCGGTGGCATCAGGCTGCATTCCTTGAATTCTTCCACCCGGCACCAGCTCCGCAATGAACAACTTCAGGTTCACTGAGCTGAGTGGATTCCACTCGCTGTGCCCTCGGAGCCTGCCTGAATCTCCCGCCCAGTCTCAAACCTTGCAGCTGAGTAACTGCAAGGGCGCCTTTGAGGAGTAGCAGCACGCAGGTAAAGTCTACTTTGCGCGGGACAGCTGTGACTCCCTGAAATGTGCCGTGTTTGGCGCCGTCATTTCTGTTTTTGTCGTTTCTGTTTCTCCTTACAGAAAGCTGATTCGCCAGCAAATACCTGTTTAAAAACAACAACAACAACAACAACAACAACTATATAAGGAGAAGGTGGGCCTCAGATTAGAACCCCTTAAAGATTAGGGAAAGAAATTATGAAGGAAGCAAATTAAAGGCAGTAAGAATTGTATAAACCAGTTTTTAAAATCATATACAAAGTATGAAATTCTGGAGTCTGAATGTGAATATTGGCTCTGTGTGTAAACTTGGGCATAATACTTAACCTCACTGGTCCTGTTTCCTCTTAGGTGGTAATATCTACCTGCAGAGTTGATGGGAGAACTAAGAGAAGTGTCTAGTGTCTAGCAAAAAGTTGATGTGTAGAAAGTATTTGCGTATGTGCACATATGTGCATGTGTGTATATGGTGTGCTTGTGTGTATATGGTGCATGTATATGTGCACATGCACACAGGCCACAGGACTATAATATTCATAAGGGTAGGGAGTTTCTCAGAACATAAGGTAGAATTTGATCTGGCTCTGACCTTCCCTGCTATTGCAAAAAGACCAGCAGGAGAAGCCAGACACCTGAGCAAAATATTAATGAGAGCTGCTGAAAAATAAATAATGTGCCTTGCCAGTCCTTATCTAGGAAGGGATGTGCAGCATGTGGAAGTACTCACTGAATGAGAGCTGATGGGAAGAGGGCAGCTCAATAATAATTATCTCACACAGTCATGAATACAACTATCCTGGGAGACCAGCTGCCTTCAAGCTTAACTTGGCAACTTACTCTTCAAGTGCCTCTTGAAGGCTGGTGGTTACTTTCCTCTCTAAACATCAGTTTTTGATTGCATGGAATTGTCATAAGAATTAAGTGGCTCAGCATGTGGGAAGCACTGAGATAAGTACCTGACACATGGCGAACACCCATCAAATGTCAGTTGTGCCATTATTTTATAAAGGACTCCTTTACGCATTATCACCTGTGACCCTCAAAACACCCTGATGAAACAGACGAGGTGTGTATTAGCCCCATTTTGCAAATAAGAAAACCAAGGCTCAAGAAAGGAAAAAAACATGAACTAAAGGTCCCATAATCACTGAGTAGCTGAGCTGGGACTTGACCCTTGGTTCCTAGATGAGCAGATGACTTAGTATGGACTTAGCACAAGTGCATTGAATGAAATCTGTAAAAATCTTAGTTATCCTAAAGGTGCTTCTCAAATGCCATTTCCTCCATGAAGCTATTCATTATCATCTTCCCCTGGAAGTGACTTCTCTCTCCCTTGTACTTCCCCAAACTTCTTTTTGTGTTATCCAGGAGATTTTTCTCTTGGTCACTCCCATATTGTACAAGGTGTTTTGAAGATCACTGTTGAAAATGTGCAAAGGAGCCCTTTGTAAAATAATGTGCAAGTCCCACCTCTCCCCACTCCACCCCTAGGTTTGTGAAAACTTTCCTGTATGGCTGTGTGTTAAACAACTTGATGTTTCTGTTTAGGGCCCAAAGCAATGTTTTGCATGCGATGGGCCCTCCAGAGTAACAGCTGAAGTTGGAAGCACGAATGTGGGACTCCACACCAGGTGTCATGTAAATGTGAAGTGTGCAGAAAGAACCCAGGAAAAGCCTGGGGGTGCTCCTCTGTACCAGCACGTATTTCTGCTCTTTCTTGGAGCTCTTGAGCATCTATGACTGGGGCAGCTGAATGTACTTCATGGAGTGCCACATGTCCAACAAACTGACAGGTCAGGTGAAGTCATTTCCATCCAGTTTTCCTGAATATTATTTTATTGAGACTCTTGTCACTGTAAATATCTGAGCCTGGGAGGAAAATGTGTTAAGAGAAAAATGTAGGAAAACACTGTGCTGATTTTTCTTAGAGATATTGTGATTCACTCTTCCACATTTCCCAGGGTGCAAACTATTTTGCAGTACCTCACTCTGTGCTCCACCTGCCTCTGAAAGCTTACCACTCTCCTTTGCTCTTCCTCCAAGCATCTTCTCCTTGTGACTCTCTTGCTCTCTGGTTGCTCTAAATCCCAGGGCATAGAATGGGCAAGGATCCAGGAGCAGTGTGGAAGGGGACAGGAATTCATTTCGTTGCTTAATAACCCTGCTCACACCTTCATCACTAAATATTAATAATGCTCTTAGGACCTTTACTCCTTACAGTAGCCTCACATCTTACCTGGAGTCAATATTTCATAACGGTTATGAACTTGGAGTCTAGCACTACTGGGGTCTCTGGATTCAAATTCCCGTTCTCCAGCTTGGTAGCTGCATGACTTTAGTAGTTATTTAACTACCTCAGGTTGCTCACCTACAAAGTGGGGATGATATATCTTCATATAGTTTTGAGGATTAGATGAGTTAGTATTTACAAAGTGTTTATGCCTGGTACATAGATAAAGGCATGTAAGTATCAGGCTTCATTTTTCAAAAGCTGGTAGATAGTACAAAAATTGCATATAGGCAGTATTTTCCTTAAAATCCCTATGACTCATGAATTGTACCACTTAGAATACTACAGGTAGCTTATTTAGTTGAGTGTCTAATTAAAGATTTGGCTTGTATTTAGAGGCCATGTTGTGTGAAGAGTATGTGTCTTTAAACTTGCATTCAACACAAAGAGGTGCTCTCACAACAATAGCTCAGAGGAGAGGGCTGAGACTACCCAAGGGAACAACAGATTCTCCTCTCCCTTTTCACACTCTTTCTGACAAACACATTCAGAGTAAAATGCTAGGCAGAATTGCCTATTGCTTATATTAAATAACTCACTCTTGGCTCTCACTAAGCATGTGGCTGCATTTGTAAGTTACCCACATGTATGAGGTGATTCCCCTCTACTGTAAACTGTGAGGGAAGCGCACTGGACTGAAATCAGGAGACTATCCTTGCCACAGCTATTATGGGGCCTTGGGGAAGTCATTAAACCTCACTGGCCATTAAATGATTACTAAGGTCTCTACCAGTGCAAATGGTCTGTGATTTTATTAGGCCCAGAAGGGAGCTGATGAGAATAATCAGATGTCTAATTTGTGCCTTTGGTCTCCTCTCTGTAGACTGTTAATTGGGTGAAAAATATAGTGGAACTTTATTATTTCAACTGGAATAGAGGGAGGGTTGCCTGATCTCAAAGCCCTTTTTTTAGCCTTCATGGCAAGGCTATCATGTTCATTTAAGTGTTCAAGTTCATCTTCATGTTCAGTAGAGATTTAGCTATGCCATTCTCCTAAGCAGCATCCTTCATTTTATTACTACTTGATTATAGAGTACGTAGGAGTAGGGTAAGTACTGAGGACACCTTTTTGACTGACAGAGGGGGGAACTTCTACTGCTAGCATAGCAAGGCAGCCCAATCAAGAGGGTAAGCACTGGTTTCTGTGTCCAGGTTCTGGAAGAAAGGGTTCTAGGAAGTCGGTCTAGGAGATGTTTCCTATGCTCCCTCTTTTCCTTTTGTTCTCCCTTTCTGTTTGATTCCCATGAGAATCTGTTTGAGGAAAATCTGGCAAGTGTTAGGCATGATTATTGTTTGTCCTTGTGACATGGAGAGAAGAGAAGGATATAGAAAGGAGAAAAGTGTGGGGCTCATGTTGACTTTTAAAGTTCAAATTAAATTCTGGAGAAACCTAGAAATTTTTGACAAGACTTTTTGAGACAAAAACAAGGAAACAGCTCATTTAAAGATCATTAAGCCGGGATCTATTACTCCAGGCACATGTTTCCAAGTTTCTTTTTTCTCTCTCTCTCTGCTGGACACCAAGTTCACATTCTGAGCTTATGCCATTCTGCCAGGGGCTATATTGTGTCATTTGTTTCCCTTGCAGAGAGTGTCAATGAAGACCTCAAAGTCTGGAGAAAAATGACCTTTCATGGAATAAGAAGTGTACCTCCTGCTACATGTTTTTGTCTTACTGACCTCTGATAACTGAAACACATGGATCTGGGTCTGTAGAAAGTCAACTGATCAAACTCCTCCTCACCATGCATCAACTGTTCAGACTGGTTTTGGGACAAAAAGATCTTTCACGAGCTGGGGACCTCTTCTCCTTAGATGACTCTGAGATTGAAGACAGCCTGACAGAAGCTTTGGAGCAAATTACGATAATTAGCTCATCTTCAGTAAGTAAACTGGTTTACAGACTACATCTCTGAAATGGCCTATCCTAGAGCTAGAGATTTGTATATATCCTGGCAGAAGGATCTTTGCAGGGGAAAGAGGAAATACCACTAATACTGGTCTTTCTTAACTCTGCTCTGTGGTTTTGTTGGCATCTAAGAAATAACAGTAGGGAAGTCATGGCTTAGCGGGGGCAGTTAGATTGTTTTTTGCCCACTCACAAAGACCAGAATTCTGAAAATTGCAGACCAGGGTGGAATTCTCACAAAAATATTATTTAGGGGCTATTTTTATTTCCTTGAAATGACACTGACAGGAGAGGGAGCAAATCCAGGGAAAAGCAGACCTGCAGAGCAGCACAATAGCATCCGTAAACAAGAGCAGGGTGTGTGGGGGAGGCTGAATAATGAAAGAAGGCAGGATGACACCTCCTGCCACGCAGGTAATATGAGACCAGGACAACAATCACTCTGCTGCCAGAAGTGACAGTTGCCCAGGGCTTGATAACGCTGATTCTGTTTACTTCTGTATTGTCTCTATTTTTTATCTTTCCCTTGCTTCTTTTTCTACCCACCCACACCCCTGCTCCCTGGACCCGCCATTTAATTCCACCCACCCATTATTAGTCCCCAGTGTGATCAGACAGATGTAAAACCTCCCATCAATCCTTGCATTCCTTTGCTTCTCTTCAATGTCAAGATTATGTATTCTGAAAGCACTTCCCAAAGGGGATGGATGTGGAGTGCCCAGTGTGCTTTCATGTTGACTGTCTTGATTGTACTTGGACCCTCCATGAGACTGGTCCCACTTCAAAGGCCTAGGGCCACCAGGCATCCACCCACATCCTCCCAGCTCAGCAGTGTTTGCCAACACTTGGCACAGACACCCACTGGGAAGAGGAAAGTGGTGGGACTCAAGCCATACAATACTGAACTGGCAAATGTGTGCATATTTCAGAAACAACAGTGCTCTTCCATGTTACAAAGAAGATATATTTAAAAGGTATACTGGCAACCTATGCAGCCTCCTCTTCAAGCCTATTTTCTCTTGCTGGCTGCCATTAACATCCCAAACTCCCCCCAGTGACCAATGAAGTCACTGCTCAAAAAACTCTTCTTTTTCTCAGGTAATGTCTTTGATGGCAATTACTCATCCACATCTTTTCCAGAACATTAATCAACTTAGTTTGACTCAAAGCACAACATGTTGCTGGTACATTTTCATTTTCTGGGTAAGATTTTTGTCCTGTTTTCAGAAGCCCCTTCTTTCACAGTCCTCTGCAAATAAACTGGCTGAAAATTACACTGAGTTTTCATCTTCTTAATAGGAAAACTAAACAAAACAGAAATCAAAGATCACATAGGTTCCCTAAAGCCTACTTCCACTAGAGGTCACTAGTGGCCAGTTATTTCTTTTGTTGCCATCATTATTTCTTTTGTTTCCATAATTGCTTGTTTCACAGACATCAAATTCAGAATTTTAGGACTGGTGACTCAGTTCTATTATATAGCTCCACTGGTTAACTATTAAGGCTGGCAAGTCCCTTGTCATTAGGATCATCGTCCATTCCTTAAGCTGTCCAAATAGCATCTCACTCTACCAGGAGTTCTGGAGAGCCAGGAGTTGATGTGTCTTCATCTACTAACTTTTACCACATCTGACTTCTTCCATTTCTCTATCTGTAACCCCTTCATGGAGCAGAAGAAAAATGGTAGCTTCTAATTTATATATACCAAGTTTGAGGTTACCAATGCCAGCAGCTCCTTATCTTCCTTTTCTGATTAGCACATGGAACCACCATGCCTGCTCTATGGCTTGCTTCCCTGTTAGCTGTGTCCCATCCTTCTCTCAGATCCAGCCCCAGCTATTCCTCTCTAGGCCTTTCCTAATGACCTTGGATCTCAGTAATCAATTCCACTTCTCATTTCTCTTCAGAAATGTAGAACAGGAAGGGATCTTCTAAATCGCCTTTTCCAACTTCCAGCACAGAAGATTGCTGAAAAATAGGTGGCTTCTGCACTTGCAGTGATGAGAATATGCTGGGTTTCTAATATTGTTACCTGCTCCTCAATTTCCTTTGGTAAATTATCCCTTTCCGTTGCATGAAGCCTTGATGGCGTCTCCATCAAGGTTCCCTACCATGAGTGCCCACTACCCTTCCCTATCAGGGGTGGGGGAGAGAAGAGGTGAGACACACGGCCCAAGCTTGAAAATCAGAAGTTTTTCCCCAGTAATTTTAAGAAAGATATCAGCAGAGGGTGATTTATCATGAGGACGGTGCCCCAAAGAAACAATACTTTACTTCCTCCCCCTCCATCATTGTAGCTGCCTTGATCACTGCTCCTTTTAAGGCCTGGTCCTTCACTTTCTCCTTCAAACATGTGGGCCACCTCTTATCTTCTTATTATTGCTATTATTATTATTTTTTGCTGTACTTATTCAGAATTTTTCTGTTGCTTATGATCAAAGAACCCTGACAAAGAGATAGCTGTTTCATTGTTGGGAGTTCAAATGGTTAACATGTTCCTCTGCTTAGCCAGATGAACTCTTACTTTGTACTTTCTAACTGTTGTCTCTGTTCTGTTCTCTGCCCCCAACAATCAAAAGAGTCTACCTTCCATTTCTACAAGAACAACTTTAAACCTTTTGAAGATAAGCACCAGGCTTCACCTCTGGCTTGTCTCCTCCCAGCTAAACATCTTAGTGTCCTTGGGTTTTCCATGAAAAAGAAGGAGGCTGTGTCAGGGAAAGGTTACACCACCTCATGTTGTAGCCCTCAATTGTCAGATCTGGAAAACTCAATTTTGTTGGTACCTGAGAAATGCTATCCAAAACATGCTATCCAAACACAAGACTTGGAAATATAAATTAGAACACGATGTATTGATTTACAATGAAAATTATAACTCATACAGATCAGAATTCTTGTGTGTTTCATGCTGTTCTCCTCAAGTCTGTTTACTCAGTCTTTCTTTGGATAAGAAATACTTTTATTGATTAGGTTTCTTCCTCCTCCATTGCAATCACATTCCAGCCCTTCCTCCCTGAGATTACATCTAACTCACTTGCAAAGTCACCCATGAAAAGATAATGTCTTGGTTTAGGCCTGTACTGGCTAATCCCAGTCATACGAGTGGACTTTATTGGTTTAATCCTCAAAGGACAATCTTGTTTCTACCTTGTTAGAGAAGGCTTCATTGAAGCTCCCAAGTATTGCCTACACTCTTAACATTCTGGTTACCCTCCTTTGGAATAGTCCTAATTTATTATTGTAATTTATCGTTGCTCAGTGCTCAGACCAATTGCTTAGAACAACTATTAATACTAGTCAAATATTCCGTGTTTTTAAAAAATCAGTTGTCTACATTTATCTTGTGATGTGCTAAGGCATTCCGGTTGAATCAAGACTTATAATTAGGTAAGTTTAAATTTTTTAAAGTGTATTCTGCCACATTTTAAACATTGCAAAAAAATTTATTGTCTTTAAGCCCTCATTCCAGAATATGCCTTTTAAACATCATGATTCTGTCAAATATATTACTTATCACTTTCAGCTCTGTGGAATCCAAAAATGTGGCAAACAAGCCTCCAATCCTTCCCCCAGAGCCACTCACAAAATAATTAAACCTTAGTAGATTTCACTCTCCAGTCCATGTCCTCTTTTTCTACCAGTTACTACAAAATACTGCTATGAAATATTTTGCCCTTACGTTTCACTTTGAAAATGTGACTCCTCAACTCAATATCCTCTCCAAGTTCCCAAACATACCTTTAAGTTTTGTCTTTTCATTTCGAGTCCTTTCTAGACCACTTTTACCTAATAATCACTTGTACTAACTTGGCTTTCCTCCCAGGCTACTCCAAATGAGATTGTCTCATCCACTCATCCACTTCTCCCACCTTTCCCTTGGTGTTCACCTCGTGCCCAACTGATCCATCCACCTTCCAGTACTCTTTATTTTTCTTTTAATAATGAAACACACCAGGCACACAGAATCACCTACTTTAACATGTTAGGTACAATTGAAAATCCCTGCATGTCTGTTTTTAATCCAATTCTCCTCTGTCATGCTTCCCAAGGTAACCAATATCCTGCTTGTGGTATTTAGCTATGCATGGTTGCTTTTTGTTTTTGTTTTTGCTACATATCCATGGTTCCAAAGTGAATTACAGCATAATATTTCATATTTTTAAACTTTATATAAATGTTGTCATAGGGCTTAAATTACGTTTTTGAGATTTGTCTATATTGGTGCATGTAGTTTCAACTCATTTATTTTTGCTGAGGCAGAGTATTCCCTTATAAGAATGTGCTACAATGTATCCATTCTTTTTTAAGTCTACATTTATTATTTAAACAGTGCTACAGTAAACATCCTTGTAATTGGAAATTTTGGCCAATTATTTCTAAAGTTCTAAATACTTGTAATTGCCAAGTATTTCTGAAGTACACAATTCAAAGTGAAACAACAGGTTTTAGGGTTTTGTGTCTTTGCAACTTTATGATTATACCAACAAATTGCTTTCCAATGTGGACGTGCCAGTTTACACACCTAACATCAGTGTCTGAAAGTTCCAGTTGTTTTATATCCTCACCAGTGCTTGCTTTTTATCAGATTTTAAAAGTTTTTTTTTTATCTAAGTGAAGCAGCACGTAATTGTTTAAACATACACTCCCCTCATTATTGCCGAGGTTGACCACTTTTTCATATGCTTATTTGCTATTTGCCATTTGTTTTCCTCTGAAGGAAGTGCCTACCACTTTACTTCCAGTGAAGTATCTGTTTATGTTTTTTTTTTTCTTTTTTCTTTTGTAGTTTCAAAATCTTATTTTATTAACTTGGAGTATTTTGTATATTCTTGTATTAGTCCTTAGTCACCTACGCAGGTTGCATATCTCACTCTGATACACAACTTATCTCTTACCTTGTAATAAGTCTTGGTATCTGGTAGGACAGTATTCCCAAACTTCTTTAACATTGCTTTGTTGGTTTCTGTTCTTTAATAATTTTATATTAAGCTTCTCCTGTTTTCTGAATAATTCTATCAGTATCTTAATTGGGTGTAATTTTATCTATAGATTAATTTGAAGAAAATTAACATCATTATGTACTGTGTTTATATCTATAGACACTGCATTTCTATCCCTTTATTTATATGTTTTTAAATGTTGTTCAGAAAGGTTTTATGATATTTTTCCTACGAATGTTAAGAATATTATACACCTTTTGTTAAATGTACAAGTGTTTTATATTTTTTTCTGAGAATATGAATATTCTTTTTTAAAATTATATTTTCCAATTATATTTTCAGTTGATTATAACATAAGTGATTCTTGTATAGTGATCTTACGTTCACCAAACTCACTCAACTCTCCTATTAATCCTAATAATTTGTCTATATACATTTTCCAGTTTATTCAACAAATATTTATTAGTTGTCTACTACGTTTCAGACACTGTACTGGATGTTAGGATATAAGAGTCATCCAAAAAGACAAAAAAAGGCCCTCTGACATCATCCATTTAATCGGGTAAGACAGAAAATAAACAAATAAGGAAGATATGTAGTGTATTAGAAGATAAGTAAGTGCTATGTAGAAAATTAAAGCAGAGGGCAGTGATAGGGTATCGGAGGCTTGAAATTTTAAATAGGGTGGACAAGGTAGTCCATACTGAGACAAAAGCTGACATTGAAGCAAAACTTGAAGGAGATGAGAGAGCAATACTTGTGGGTATCTGGAGAAAATCATTTCAGGCAGAGGAACCATTAAGTACAAAAGTCCTAAGGTTGTAGACTGGAGTTTCTGAGGTCAGTGTGGCTGTAGTGAAGGGAACAATGGGGAAAGGGAGATGAGATTAGGAGAGAAGTGGAGGCTGGATTGTTGGAGTCTTGAGCAACCACTGGGGAGTTCTGAGCAGAAGTAACATGGTCTGATTTTTCTATTCCTGTTTTGGGAACAGTCTGTGGAAAGACAAGAGTGAAATCAGAAAGGCCAGTTAACTGGCTACTGAAATAATTCAGATAAGAAGCAGCAGAGATTCTGACCATCATGGAGCAGTGGTGGTGGTGAGAAGTGTTCAGATGATCCTAGATGTATTTTGAAGATAGGACCAACAGGATTTGCTGAAGTATGTGTGTGTGATGAAGAGAGAGAGGGGCGGGGGGAGAGAGAGAGAGAGAGAGAACAAACTGAAGATTTTTGGCTTGAAAAACTAGCATAATAAAATTATCAATAAGTAAGATGAAGACGACCAAGGAAGGAAGGAATTTGGAGAGGGAGGGTGAGGGGAAGGGAGTGTAGGAAGAATCACGAGTTTCACTTTACTTGCGTAAAGTCTGAGCTGTCAGAATTCTGAGTGGAGATGTGCAAGTATTGTATGTATGAGTCTGGAGCAGGAGAGAAGTCTGGGCTGGCAATTGTAATTTTGGAACTTGTCAGCCTTGAGACTGAGCGAGGTCACCAAGGGAGTGAGTGCAGACAAAGTAAAAAGTCCAGAGACTGAGTCCAGTACTCAGAAGTTAAGGAGATGATGAAGGACTAGGAAAATAAACTGAGAAGAAATATCCAGTAAAAAAAAAAAAAAAGAAAGTCAGAAGATAATGGTGTCCTGAATGCCAGGTGAATAAACTGTTCCAAGGACAGAGTGATGTCAAATGCCACTGATTGGTCAAGTGAGATTTGTCACTGATTGGTCAAGACTGAGAATTGCCTGAGGTTCAGACACATGAAGGTCATTATGACTCGACAAGAGCAGTTGTCACTGGATGGGTCAGACTGAAAGCCAGATTGGAGTTAGTTCAAGATGGTGGGAAGAGAAGAAATGAAGAAAATGAGCAGTGACAACCCTGGGCATTTTCCCATAAAGATCAGAGAAATGGGCTGGTATTTAGAAAGAATGGGATAGGGAGAGAGGAGAGAATCAAGAAAAAATATGTTTTAAATGGGAGAAGCACATTCCTTGATTTTTTTATGCATAAGTCATCACTTTAAAATAATTATGGTTTTGTTTCTTCCTTTCCAATCCTTATTCTGTTATTTGATTTCTTTGTCTCACATTCTGACTAGCTCTTCAGAACTAGATTGACTAGAATGAGTTATCCTTCTCTTTTTTATTTAAAGAGAGTTTTCTGACTTTTCAGTGTAAGCATAATGTTTGCTCCAGGCTTTTGGTTAATGCTCTTTATCAGATTAAGGAGGTTCTCATTTATTCCTGTTTTTCTAAGAATTGTTTAATTTTATCAACTGATTTTTCTATCCTCTTGAGATAATCCTATTTTCCCCTTTAATCTGTTAATGTGGTGAATTACAGTAATAGATTTTTGAAATATAGAACCATTATTGCATTCCTGGAGCAAAATAAAATCTGTTGTTTATTTTAATGCATTTTAAAATGTGGTTTGCTGTTTTTAAAGTAGTTTTAGAACTATGCTTATATATGAGATTGGACTTTAATTGCCCTTTTTCCACTGTCTTTACCTGGCTTTGATATCAAGTTATACACAGTAGTTTCATAAAATGAGTTGAGAAATGTTTCCACATTTTCTGTTATCTGCAAGAGTTTGTAATATTGTGACCTAACCCTCAAAGATTTCATAGAACACTGTAAACTCTCTGGTACTATAAATTTGTGTATTTTAATAGATTTTTAAGCTACTGATTCAACCTCTTTGAGGAAAATTAGGAATGTTGCTTCAGTCACTTTTGGTAAAGTATATTTTCTAAGCAATTTTATATTTTATCTGAGTTTTCAAATTTATTATCATCAAATTGTTTGAATTATTATTTTTTGGCAGCATCTGTATTCATTGATATCTTATCAATACTTTCAGAGCTTTGTCTTCTACTTTTCAAAGTTTTGATTTATTGATCATCTGTATAGGATCATTTCAAAATCTCATTAATTTCTTTTCAAGTCTTTACTACTTTACTTTTTGTACTTTCTATGGCTTTCTTCTTTTTTTTTAGTCTCCTCAATCGTATAATTAGGTTATTGATTATTTTAACTTTCTTATTTTCCAATATAAGCATGTAAGACCATAAATTTCTTGCTAAGTAACATTTAGCATCGTTCTACGAGTTTTGAGATACGTTTTTATTGTAAATTCTAAATATTTTCTTAGTTTTATTGTGACTTCCTCTGACTCACAAGTAATTTAGAAGTTAGTTTTAATTTCCCAAGAATTCTTATGATCTTTTTGTTGTTAAGTTAAATCTTAACTGCATGTAGTCAGAGAATGTGAACTGCATGATACTAGTTATTTCGAAGTAGTTGAGACTTGCTTTGTTACAGAGTTTATGGCTAATCTGCGTAAATAATAACAGCTAATACTTATGTGGCACTTACAGTGTGCCAGAAACTGTTCTAAGAGCTTTTCACATGTTAATATATTTATTTCTTTCAGTAGATTTTTGAGATAAGTATACCAATATTCCCATTTTATAGATGAGGAAACAGGCATAAAAATGTTAATAATGTAACTTGACCAAGGTTGTATAGCTAGTAACTAGTAGAAACAAAAATCAAGCCCAGAATGTGAGTTCAGAAACTATTCTTAGCCACCAAACTATGCTGCCTCTTTTTTTTTTTTTTTCTTGAGTCAGAGTCTTGCTCTGTCGGGTGCAGTGGTGCACTCAACCTCCGCCTCCTGGGTTCAAGCAATTCTCCTGCCTCAGCCTCCTTGGTAGCTGGGATTACAGGTGCCCACCACCACACCTGGCTAATTTTTGTATTTGCAGTAGAGATGGGGTTTCACCATGTTGGTCAGGCTTGTCTTGAACTCCTGACCTCACGATCCATCCTCCTTGGTCTCTCAAAGTGCTAGGATTATAGGCATAAGCCACTGCGCCTGGTCTATGCTGCCTCTTTAAATGTTTAATATGTGCTTGAAAGGAATGTGTATTCTCTAATTATTGGATATCTTAATATCTATATTATTATATATTAAATATGTTGATTAAAGAACTCTTGTTAATGATATTGTTCAAATTTTGTATATCCTCAGTAAGTTTGCATTTGTTTGGACTGTCAGTTACTAACAGATATGTTTTACATTTTCCATTATGATTTTGGGTTTGCCAATTTCTCCTTGTAATTTTGTTAAGCTTGCCTTTATTCATGTGGGGGCTTTTTTATTATGATGCAGAGGTTAGAGATTGTTATTTCTTTCTTGGAAAACTTTTCTTTTCATTAGTATATACTGAGCATTTTTATTCCTAATAAGTTTTGCCTGTTTTCTTTGGAGTAGAAGTTATCTATTTTTTTCTCTATCTTTTTACTTTTACCTGTCTATGTCATTATAACTTAAATGTAATTTGTAAATGTTATATAAGTAGATTTTTTCAATAATCCAAATAGAAAATATCTGTCTTTTAATTGGTAAATTTAGTCAACTCAAACTTACTATGATAAGCGATCTATTTGGATGTATTTCATTTTATTTGTGTTATATTTTCTGACTTTACCATGTTTATTTTTATCTTTTTTCTGAAAATTTTTAATTGATTGAGATTTTATCACTTTATTTTCTGCCACTCTTGTGGCTAGTGGATTGAAGATTATGTATTCTATTTCTATTATTTTAATATAGTTGTCTTTAACATTTTAGCAAATATACTGATGCTATTTCATCAATTCTAAGATAGACATTTTCCCATATTAAAATCTCTGAAATAAATGTGTGTTTTATAATTGATGACAATCTTCCAATTGCTGTTGGCCAGGCGGAAGTCATACATAGTTGTCATGGCCTCCATGTGCAGGAACTTGTCATATTGTTCTTCATATTGTTACCATTCTAACTGAATTGGATACCTTATTGTTCCTACCAATGTTGAGTTAAATATCCACTTAAAATGTTTTCAAAACTACTAGACTATAATGTGGCACTGAAACAGAAACTTATTGTATATGCAGAAAGGCGTGCAGAGATAGCATCATGGTATATAAGTTTTATATTAGTTAACCAATCATTGGGGGAATGACAGCAATTCCACATTTTCTTGCAAAATTATAACTGGGCACTATATGGAACCTAAAAAAGATTATAGTTTTTGTTACTGAGATATTGGTAAAAGATCACCTATTACACTATAATAAGTAATGCAATTGAGGGCAGGAGAAATGCACAGTTCTCTTAGAATAGATGAAAGAAATTTCAAGGAAATGAGAGTCTAGTATGCTCAATTAATATCCTGTATAGGACTCTCTTGGAGGCATGATGTCCCTCACAATTTAACTGGCAGTCTCTTCTCTTTCTTTATGACACACGAAATAATCATAGATCTTCTCATTGATGCCATCTTACATTTGATTAATTGCAGTAACTATGTCTAAAGTTATTCAGGAACTCTGTTCTCCTCCTATTCCTTGAAGTACGTTGGAATACTTTAATGCCCATCTTACATGTTATTAACCAGCACTTTTATTTACTTGTGTAACACCCTTGAAACTATTCTTTTTAAATGAGAGGCTTTTAAAAAATATATAGTCAATGCTTGCTTAAAATGCCTAATATTTCCCTGTTTCTTTTTTCACCTCTATTTTTTTATTGACTTTCTTTTTTGTTTGTTTTCCAGAACCCAAGTTCTTGTTTTCTGAAGTATACACTTTAAAAGTATCTTTAGCAAGTGCAGTGGCATGTCCCTGTAGTCCCAGTTACTCAGCATGCTGAAGTAAGAGGACCATTTGAAACAGGACTTTGAGGCTGCAGCATGCTATAATTGCATCTCTGAGTAGCCACTGTACTTCAGCCTGGGCAACATAGCAAGACCCCATCTTTGGGGAAAAGAAAGCCCTTCAGTGAAGGTGTGTTAATGATAAACTCTCTAAATATTTGTTTTTCTTAAAAAGTCCTTATTTTTGCCCTTAATTTTGAATAATTACCAGAATGTGCATTTCTAGATTGGCAGCCATTTCATTTCTCAGTAGTTTCTATTATTGCTGTCATGAAATGTGTTGTCAGTTTAATTGCCATTTCTTTATACTCAATCTACTTTTCTCTCTGTTTAATATTTTCCCTGTGCCTTTGGTGTTCTATGGTTTCACTATTACATGTCTAGATGTGGTTTTATTTGTATATTCCTACTCAATCCTTATTGTGTTTTGTGAGTTTGAGGGTTTTATGTCTTTTTTCAATTTTGTAAAGTTCTTAAACTTTTTCTCAAGTATTAACTTTTACATCTGATCTTTCCTTTTGTAAATCATATTTATTCACTCAGTTGTGCATCCAACAAATATGTATTGAGTGAATGCATACTCTCTTCTAGCAATATTCTAGGCATTGAGAACATAATAGTATTAAAAAAAGACAAAATCATCGCCCTCATATCTGTCATATTCTATCCTATTTTATCTTCCATATTTCTTGATCTATTATATTTTCCAACTTTATGTGATGTATTATTTTCTCAGCTCTGTCTTCCAATCCATTAAGTCTTTTTTTCAGCTCTATCCATCCACTGTTTCATCCATCTACTGAGGTTTTACTTTCTAGAGGGTTCTTTTTAAAAAACAAAATTTCTGGTTTTTAAAAAAGAAAAATAATTATTCTTTATACATTGACTGATTTTGAACATATAATTTAATAATTTGAGGTCAATAATTTCATTACCTGAAATTTTAAAATATCTAATTTGCTCTGTATTTAATCTGCTGACATGTGCTCATATTGGCTTATTTTCTTGGGTGTTTCGTAATATTAAATTTTTAAGTTCAGCATAAATAAGATTTTATTTGTGTAAGTACTGAGTGGTCTGGATTGAGTGTGGTACCTTCAAAGTAGTTTATATTTGCTTCTGCTAGGAATCCCAGCAATATTGTCAGTTCTGAGCTCACTTGTTGTTAGTGGTGGTGACATCTTGCCTTTGGAGATTCTTGAAGTGATAGAATAAATGACATAATATATCATTATATACACATAGTGTGTGTGTGTGTGTGTGTGTGTGTGTGTGTGTATGCTTTTAAAAGTGGAAAGAGGGATAAAAATATACAGGATTATTAGTATGGATGCCAATGTAGAATATGACTATAAGAGGGTAATAACTATGTGGTCCTTGTGCCGTACATTATTAAGTAGTTGTGGAATAAATGTATAAAAATATCAACCACACAAGAAAATATTTGTGAAGAAATTCAATTATCTCTCCTCCCTGACATCATAATTTATACCTATAAAACACTGCAGACACCACTAAAAGGGTCCTAGAACTGATAAACGACTTCAGTAAAGTTTTAGGATACAAAGCTCAATGTACAACAAGCATTAGCATTTCTACACACTAGTAACATTCAAGATGAGAGCCAAAACAAGAACACAATCCCATTTACAATAGCTGCAAGAAACTAAAATACCTAGGAATGCATCTAACAAAGAAGCCAAAAGATTTCTGCAGGGACAACTACAAAACTTTACTGAAAGAAATCACAGGTGACACAAACAAATGGAAAAATATTCCACGCTCATGAATTGAAAGAATCGGTATCATGAAAATAGCCATACTGCCCAAAGCAATCTATAGATTCAACACAATTCCTATCAAACGATCAACATCAGCTGGGCGCAAGTGACTCACACCTGTAATTCCAGCACTTTGGGGGGCCAAGGCAGGTGGATCACTTGAGGCCAGTTTGAGGCCAGCCTGGCCAACATGGTGAAACCCTGTCTCTACTAAAAATACAAAAAATTAACTGGGTGTGGTGGCACACGCCTGTGGTTCCAGCTACTCAGGAGACTGAGGCACAAGAATCACTTGAAACTGGGAGGCAGAGGTTACAGTGAGTTGAGATCACATCACTGCCCTCCAGCCTGGGTGATAGAGCAAGACTCTGTCTTAAAACAAACAAACAAACAAACAAACACAAAAAGCCTACCAACATCATTTTTCACAATATTAGAAAAAACTATTCTAAAATTCATATATAACCAAAAAAGAGTCCAAATACCCAAAGCAATCCTAAGCAAAAAGTATAAAGCTGGAGGCATCACATTACCAGACCTTAAACTATATTATAAGGCTACAGTAACTAAGACAGTATGGTACTGGTATAAAAACAGACACATAGACCAATGGAACAGAATAGAGAACCAAGAAATAAAGCCGCACACCTACAACTATCTGATCTTTGACAGAGTCAATAAAACTGAGCAATGAGGAAAGGACTCCCTATTCAATAAGTGACTAGCCATATGCAGAAGAATGAAACTGAATTCCTACCTATCACCATATACAAAGATTAACTCAAGGTGGATTAAAGATTTAAATGTAAGATCTCAAACTATAAGAATCCTCAAAGATAATCTAGGAAACACCATTCTGGACATTGGTCTTGGGAAAGAATTTATGACTAAGTCCTCAACCGCAATTGCAACAAAAACAAAAATGACAAGTGGGACCTAATTAAGCTAAAGAGCTTCTGTTTCTGTAGCAGTACCATGCTGTTTTAGTTACTATAGCCTTATAACATAGTTTGAAGTCAGGTAATGTGATGCCTCCAACTTTGTTCTTTTTGCTTAGGATTGATTTGGCTATTCGGCCTTTTTTTTGGTTCCATGTGAATTTTAGAATAGTTTTCTC
Organism: Trachypithecus francoisi; assembly: GCF_009764315.1. Lineage (NCBI taxonomy): Eukaryota > Metazoa > Chordata > Mammalia > Primates > Cercopithecidae > Trachypithecus > Trachypithecus francoisi. The sequence continues at coordinate 6,098,417 of NW_022681453.1, forward strand.
TAATTCTGTGAAAAATGATGTTGATAATTTGATAGGAATTGTGTTGAATCTATAGACTGCTTTGGGCAGTATGGCCATTTTAACAATTCTGATTTTTCCAATCTATGAGCTTCTTTCTGCACAGAAAAAGAAACTATCAACAAAGTAAACAGATAACTAGAGAATGGGAGAAAATATTCGTGAACTATGCATCTGACAAAGTTCTGATATCCAGGATCAGTAAGAACTTAAACAATTTGACATGCAAAAAACAATTAGTCCCATTAAAAAGTGGGCAAAGGACATGAACAGACCCTTTTCAAAAGAAGACATACAAGCAGCCAACAAACATGAAAAAGTGCTCAACTTTACCAATTATCAGAGAAATGCAAATCAAAATCACAATGAAATACTATCCCATACTAGCTAGAATGGCTTTTGTTAAAAAGTCAAAAAATAGCAGATGTTGGTGAGGCTGCAGATGCAGAGAAAAGGGAAAGTTTATACCTAGTTGGTGGGAATGTAAATTAGTTCAGCCACTGTGGAAACCAGTGTGAAGATTTCTCAAAGAACTCAGAACTACCATTTGACCCAGCAATTCCATTACTGGGCATATACTCAAAGGAAAATAAATTATTCTACCAAAAAGACATATGCCCTTTTATGTTCATTGCAGCACTACTCACAATAGCAAAGACATGGAATCAACCTAGGTGGTCATTAACAGTGGATTGGATAAAGAAAATACGGTACATATGCACCATGGAATACTACACAGCCATAAAAAAGAACAAAGTCATGTCCTTTGCAGCAACATGGATGCAGCTAGAGGCCATTTATCATAAGTGAACTAAAGCAGAAACAGAAACTAAATACCACACTTTTTTTTTCACTTATAAGTGGGAGCCAAGCATTTGGTACACATAGACATAAAGATGGGAACAATAGACACTGGGGACTTGAAAAAGAAGAGGGAAGGAGGTAAGGAATGAAAAATTTCCTATTGTATACTATGCTCACTACCTGGGTGATGGGATCATTTATGCCCCCAAACCTCAGTGTCATAAATATACCCTTGTAACAAACCTGCTCATATATACTCTGAATCTAAAATAAAAGTTGAAATTATAAAAAAATTTTTAAAAGAAAGTGAGAGATAACTACGTTTCCAGACAAATAAAAACAAGGAATTCATTGACAACAGACCTACTCAACAAAAAATGAAAGAAATTCTTCAGAGATAAGGAATATAATATATTCAGACACTTTTATCCATCCAAAAAAAATGAAGAACACTGGAAGTGCAATAAAGATATCTATTAGAAAGAAAGAGAAAAAAGAAAAGAAAGAAGAAAGAAAGAAATAAATAAAGAAAGAAAGAAGAAAGAAGAAAGAAAGAAAGAAAGAAAGAAAGAAAGAAAGAAAGAAAGAAAGAAAAGAAAAGAAAAGAAAGAGAATTTGTAACTCACTGTAGGTTATAAACCCAAAGCTGGCTTTTAGGGTTATGGTATCCTTAAGGGAAATGAAAATAATAGCTAACATTTATCTGCACTTACTGTGCACTAGGCACTGTTGTAAATCCTTTCCATGTATTAACTCATTGAATACTTGCAACAATCCTAGGGGCCAGATATTAACAATATTCTAACTTTAAAAATTAGGAAAGAGAGGCACAGAGAGGTAAGTGATTGCCTGAGATTGTGGAGCTAGTAAAAGCAGAGTGGAGTCCTTAGCATGGGCATTCTGAGGCAGTCCATGTTCTTAACCACTATGCCATGCTGCCTCTAAAGGAAGGAAGGGAGAAATGATCATATCCTCTGCCTTAGGACATCTCCATTGTTCTCTTTAAAGTTTCCACTCCTATGCCAAATTCATTCTTCCCACCACCAAATGCTTTATTGACTGCTTTTAGCATAGGTAAGAGTGACTTAAAAGGTTAATGAATGATGAAGTGGAGGTGTAGTGTCTGTGGTTGAGTGAGAGTGAACCATCCTGATAAACAAGGCTGGAGCAGCACAATTTGTAGCTTTTTCATTGTCCTACTTCTCCAATTTGACACCCCACCACTTTAGGATAAATTACTTTAAAATTGACAATGACTAGGTCACTGTAAAAATGACTCTCTAAATCTGACTTGATGGGTTTGACATTAAGTAGATCTGGCCCTTAGAAGTTGCTCATTTTAATATGCACAGGTACTGACCCAATGTCCAGCCCAAACATAAACACATACACACATATATTTCAAAAGAACAGGGTATTTTCTGGAATGCAAGTCAGAAAAACCCTAATTGCACAGCTGATTCTTTGCCAAAAAGCTTTAAATGACTCGATTATACCACTAAAACAGGTTAAAATTTTTTTTTTTGTCTTTTTGAATATTTGTTAAAGGAAGCGGTTAACTGTTTATTCAGGTTTTCCCCTTTTTTGGCGGAAATCTCATTTTGGAGAATTTTTTCTTCATGCCATATACAGAATTTGAATATATAAAATTTTTGAAGTTGAAAAATCTCTTTGTAGTAAAGTGCTGTGTAATAAGAAATTCGTAGCTTTAAGAGGCTCACAGTTATATCAAAGTTCATAAATGATGTATCTATGCCTGATATATTACTATATTTGCTGAAATTATGAGCAATGTGAAGTAATTTATCTTTATGGACAACTGCTTAACTTTTCTAGTTAGAAATTATAGCATATTTGCCTTATGTTCAACAACGTCACTGACACGATCCTATACACAATGGCCTCACTCGAAAGGCCCCTTTCAAAATTCTCTGATAATTCATTACTCTCTTAGCATGGAAACTGAATCTTAGTGTTCATGACCAAGACACAGATGCCTGTCATGTGTTTTTCATTGAGTTGCACCTTCCACTTTTATTGAGGCTTGTTTCATTCAGACAAAAATCTCATTGCCATTTATTAATAAACTATTATTTGGACGTTGTTTGCTATGCTTCTCAGTGTCATCTATATAAACTCTGTTCCCAGGAAAACAGACTCTGAAATGGTGATTACCATTCAGAACATTTATAGGGGAGTGCTCTGAGAAACGATACCTGTTAGGGAGTGGATGAAGCAGGATTGGGCAGAGGAAAACTTTGCACTATAATGCAGCTGTGAATAAATAAAACAGCCTCAACTAATCTCACAGGGACCTCTGGAACTAGGATGACCCTTCAGAGTCATCCTACGACAAGGGACCAGGCCTTCATATTTCCATGAGGACTAGTCATTGGATGCAGGTTGTCCACTGGGAGGAGCAAAATGTGGAATGAGGCCATTCCCTTTGACCACAGAAAATTTCTGTAGGCAGGCTCGGCTCCAAACCAACAGCTGAGAGAATGAGTACCTAGGTCCTGGAGGGGGGATTTGGGCAATGTATCATCATTTCCACTATAGTCTACCCCAGCACTGTTCTAAGTGGTATGCATTGTATAATAAGTTTATCCTATGTGGAAACAGCTTCTCTGATAAGCTGATTGATCTCTTGTTCTGAGGTAATTTATAATAAGAAAGTTAGTAAGAGGATCTAACATGCCTGTGATTAACTGGTTTCCCTGAGGGATGGTTCCATTCTTCGGGCCCAGCATTAGCTTCTCTTGCTATCTTCTAATGATCATGGCAAATTACTCCTGCCAGGTTGGCAACTCCTTTCTTAATCTGCTGGTCCCTTGACACAAAGAACCTGAGGTGACTGGGCTGTTGGGCTCATGCTACCTGCAGGGAATACAGTACCATGCAGTGGTCACTGTTTTAGTGTGTGTACTGCCCCTGGAGGATGGTGTTTCATCCTCAACAGGATATAAGGTTGAGTTGCTTCTTTGCAAGCCTCCTCCATTGATTTATCAGTCTAGCAGTATTGGGGTAGGGGCAGAAGAGGTTATGGTATGTGATAGAACCAGTGAGTCCCACGATCATGTGCCTACTGCTGTACATCCTTTGCTATAAAATGGTTATTGAGTTTGATGCAGTGTTATATAGAATCCTATGTCAGCAGACCAAATACTCTATGATCTCTCAAATAGTGAATCAGGCTTAAGCCCTGTGGGTAGAAAAAAACAAACCCAACCTTGGATTACATGTAAATTTCACTCAATATGATTGATGTCCCTTCCAGGGTGGAAAAGGTCTAATGTAAATAACTTGCCACCAAGTGATTGATTTGTTTCCTTGAGGGATGGTGCCATTCTGAGGACTCAGCAGGGGCCTCTGTTGCTGGCAGATTTACATCAAGGCAGTGCTGGGTGATGCCTGGCCTCTATCCCTCACCATAGCTACTCCATTTATGTGCTGACTGGATCACACTGGAGTGACTGATGACAGAGGCTTGGTTGGTGTCATTTGGCTGAGTCATTCCCTCTGCTTTGTGTTTTAGTGCCTCTTGTGTAGTGAATATTCCCATGAGCATAAAAGATGGTTATACTTTATGTCCAATCCCATGTGTGGATTCGTGCTTCTTACCTAGAGCTCCTTATTTCCAGTTTCTCAATCTTTCTTGTTTCAGGCCCTTGGCCATTCAGCCAAGTCATTTCTCTTGCCGCACAAAATTGATGATCAGGTGCATGGCTGAAACTCTGACTGCTGGGAGAATGTTCCCTCACTTTTGTCTTTCAGGGTCACCCCTGAGTAGGTGTATACATAAGAGAAGTCAAATTTTGAATTGCACCCACGTTCCCAGCCAACCCATCAGTAAACCAAGTTGAGACATTTTCCTCCTCTGTCAGCTGGCCATGAGGGAACCCCTCATGTGGCCATAATTGTCACCTGAGTGTAAGATGTTATTTCTACAGTGGTTGATGACACAGGGGTCCGGGTCACCTGCTCACACAGCTTATTTGTGCACTCTGGCGTTGTTCATGTGTGATCCAAAATGTACCACTTCCTAGTAAAATACTTGAACTTCAAAAGTTAAGAAAAAACTCAAGCATGATATGAGCTAATATGACATATTTAAGGCCAAATGTATCCATCATATCACTTTATATAAATGGGTAAAACTCACCTATTTTTTAAAAAGACTTTTAGATTAGATCACCAGGCAAAATCCAGCAAAGAAGAGACATATATTTAATGACTTAGAAAATGATTTAGAAAATGTAAAAATAGGCTGGACATGGTGGCTCACACTTATAATCCTAGCACTTTGGGAAGCCAAGGTGGGGAGGATCACCTGAGCCTAGGAGTTCAAGACTAGCCAGGGAAAAATAACGAGACTCTATCTCTACAAAAAAAAAAAAAAACTTTTTAAAATTAGCTGGGAATGGTGGCATGCACCTGTAATCCCAGCTACTCAGGAGGCTGGGATAGGAGGAACCCTTGAGCCCAGGAAGGTGAGGCTGTAGTGAGCCATGGCACCACTGCATTCCAGAGAGAATGGTGGCAGAGAGAACCTGTCTGAAAAAAAAAAAAAACAAAAATTAAAAACTAGAAAATCTAAAATAAAAAGGTGCAAAATTAAACAATGATTTACTTGACTATAAAACACATGTGAATAATTCAAATTAAAGCAAATCATTTTGATGTTTACCACAAAACCATATCACATATTCAAACCTAATATATAGGCTATTTCTTTTTTTTTTTTTTAACATACCATGCCAAATTCACAGATAAAGCACAGGAAATGATCCTTTGACATAGAAAATCAATGCTCAGTCAAAACTAATCCTCTTTGCTTAAAATTGTGAGAAACAGTTTGCCCACTCATTTGCTAAGGCAGGGCCCTCTGTTCTCAAGTGAAGACCTATGAGGTTCACATGTAGCTCCACTATGCCTAAATTGTTGATTATGATAGAATCGTTTGGACCCAGACGATGATCAAGGACTTCTGTATACCCTATATACTAGGCATATTTTTTACTATTAAGAATCGTTGAATAATGCTACGAAATTGTTTCCTAGAAAGTTATATAAAGAGAGTTAACGACTCATTTGATACAATATAGGCTGTAAAAGAAATTTTAAAAATAAGAATAAAATAGGCAACTGATATGAGGAAAATGTAAACCAAAAGGAACAGGGATCATGTTCTTTAGTCAGATAAGAAAAAAAAATTCATGCCAGAAGCATTCCGTAAAATAAAGGCACTTTGTTTTTTTAATGGATTCAGTTCACAAGAGTTATAAAGATTAAGAATATCTTTATGTTAAATTACATAGCAATAACATTCACAAAAGAAAAACTCCAGGAGATACCAGTAAAAACAGATAGACACGTTAGTTGCAGGAAATGTTAATTCACTTCTGTTGGGCCACTGTAAGGTCAAATAATAAGTAAGATTATAGAGAGCTTAAATCTTCCAAAATCCTTTTATGGAATTAGCATAAAATTAATATGAAACCTGACCAAATATTGATGTGAAAAATTTTTAAATAAAATATTAAAAACAGGATTTAGTAGTACATTAAAAAATTATTTCCCAAGATCCAGTACAACACGTTCCAGGAATGCAAAGTTAACTAATATTGAGAAATTTGTTTCTGTAATTTATCATATTGATAGATCTAAGGACAAAAATATTTGATATATCTATAGATGCTAAAAAGGCATTTAATGAAATTCACAATTTATTCTTTACTTAAAAATGAACTCAATAAAATAGCAATAGATTGATACCTCTTTAATATTGTAAATTACAATGTTATAAAATCTTTCACCCAAAAAGCCAGCATAATGCTTACTAGGGAAATTAAATCAAATATATAAACTTTGAAAATAGAAAGTGATGCATTCTATATGATTTAAAGCGTTTACTGTTTTTTTTTTTGTTTTGACTATAAAATTTTATGCCAAAAATCAAGAACCAAAACTAGGAACTAAGCTAGCATTCTTGTTCTAATTACTTTTATGTGAACTAGCATAGAAGATTCTAGCCAACATAATAAGCCACGGGATATATAAAATATATAGATCTCAGAAAGGCTGCATAAAACACAAAAATCTTTTTAGAAAACCCAAGATGATGAATTGAAAATTTATCATAATTAAGTATAGTTAAGCTAAACAGCAAGTTACAAAATAAATACAAAAAGCAGGACATGGTGGCTCATGCCTGTAATCCCAGCACTTTGGGAGGCTGAGGTGGGCAGATCACGAGGTCATGGGATCGAGACCATCCTGACTAATGTGGTGAAACCTCGCCTCTACTGAAAATACAAAAAATTAGCCGGGTGCGGTGGCACACTCCTGTAGTCCCAGCTACTTGGTAGGCTGAGGCAGGAGAATTGCTTGAATCCCGGAGGCGGAGGTTGCAGTGAGCCGAGATTGCGCCACTGCACTCCTGCCTGGGTGACAGAGTGAGACTCCATCTAAAAAACGAAACAAAACAAAAAAAACCCAATAGGTTCATTTAATCAGCAAAAACTAATTAAAAGTTCTAATGAGAAAAAAAATATTTTGTTAACAACAACAACAAAAAGACAAAATACACTAGGAAACAGTTAAAAATTTGTGAAGCTCAATAGCAAAGACATGGAGTCAACCTAAATGCCCATCAATGGTACACTGGATAAAGAAAATGTGGTATATATACAGCATGGAATATTACACAACCATAAAAAAGAACAAGATCATGTTCTTTGTAGGAACATGGAGTCGGAGGCTATTATCCTTAGCAAATTAATGCAGGAACAGAAAAACAAATACTGCGTGTTGTCACTTTAAGTGGGAGCTAAATGATAAGAACACATGGACCCACAGAGGGGAGCAACACACACTGGGCCCTATCAGAGGATAGATGGCGGGAGGAAGGAGAGAATCAGAAAAAATAACTAATGGGTACTAGGCATAATACTTGGGTGACAAAATAACTTGTAAAACAAACTCCCATGACGTGAATTTACCGAAATAACAAACTTGCACATGTACCCTTGAACTTAAAATAAAAGTTTAAAAAAATTTCTGAAGCTTACATAGGGAAAGTTGCAAAATTAGTATTGTAAAATAATTGAGAAATGACAGACAGAAAAGACAGCCCTGAAATAGAATCTGATATATTTAAAACAATTACTAGGAAATGAATTATTCATTAAATGGTAGCAGGAAGATTAAGTTACCTATTTAGGAGAAAATGTACATTTCTATTTATTTCCATAAATACCAGATAGATTTAAGAGCTAAGAAATGGTTAAAAGATAAATTTCTAGAGTAATAAATGTTGAGTGTTTTGTGAAGTTCTTTTTAATCTGGAAAAAAGTAGAGATGATTTTTATTCAACTTTTGAATAAGGAAAACTTGAAGTTAAACAAAAATCTGTTACAGGAATCACACAGAAAGAAAGGAGAATGTGTGGATGATATCTGAATGTGCTTAGAATGCCTCTGTGTAAACATAAGGATTTGCTGAGCCTGGCTGCCACTGAGGAAGGGGACTGGGATGGATGAGGAACAGGACTGACAGGGAGATTAACTTTTCACTTTAAACCCTTTCTTTGCATCTTTTGAATTTTTGTACTATGTTTATGTATTACCTTTCAAAAAAAATGTAAACAACTTAAGTTTCCGATGTAGAAAAGGAAAAACAATGAGGCCCCCCAAATTGACAAATTTAATTACCTAAAATCTTAGGATGTCGTTGAATAGCAGCAAAAAAAAAAAAAACAAAAAATAATGAAACATAGAGATATATTTGCAGCCAAATGTCGTTTCACTTATAATCCTTAATAGAAAAATATATTGTACCAAAGAAGGTTAAAAAAAAAAAAAGATGAGGTCACCTAAAGAAAAATATACATAAGATACAGTGGGTAGTTCCCAAAGGAGAAAATACAAACAGCCCATAAACACAGAACCATTCAACCTCACTTTTGGGCAAAGAAGTTCCTAAGCAAAACAGCAATAAGATACTGTTTCTCACTAACAAATTAGAAATATTATAAATACTCTGTTCTTGTAAATGTACAATAAGATCATGCTATTACCCAGCTAGAGGGAGTTCAAATTTGTAAAACCTTTCTGGAACATAGTTCAGCATACCTAATTTGAGCCTTAAAAATGTTCCTGTCCTTTGTCTCAGAAATTTTCACGTCTGGAGGCTCTAGTATATAAATAATTTGCAATGTAGAGAGAGCTTAATGCACAAGATGTTTACTGCCCTATTAGTTATGGCAACAGCAACAGAAAATTGTTAAAACTGGAGTTTGGTGTAGTGCCCAAAAACCCCGTCATTTCCCATCTCTAATCTCACATGATGTTGTCAGGCTCTAAATACTTTCCTGCTCTATTATGTTTTCAGTTTTGTGAGTCCACCATGTGAAGTTCACAGTCAGACCAATTTTCCAAATTAATGCAATGGGCCTGTTTTAACATTTAGATGTTTTGGAGGTCCCATTATTTCTCAGTAAAGATGATCAGGTATTTGAGGGAGAATTAAAACAGGGGAATGGAGGAAAACCTGGTTGGGGAAAGCTAAAATGGGTTTTGTAGTTAAATCTGAGTTGAAAACGGAGAGATGGGCCGGGCGCGGTGGCTCAAGCCTGTAATCCCAGCACTTTGGGAGGTCGAGACGGGCGGATCTCGAGGTCAGGAGATCGAGACCATCCTGGCTAACATGGTGAAACCCCGTCTCTACTAAAAATACAAAAAACTAGCCGGGCGAGGTGGCGGGCGCCTGTAGTCCTAGCTACTCCGGAGGCTGAGGCAGGAGAATGGCGTAAACCCGGGAGGCGGAGCTTGCAGTGAGCTGAGATCCGGCCACTGCACTCCAGCCCTGGCAACAGAGCGAGACTCCGTCTCAAAAAAAAAAAAAAAAAAAAAAAAGAAAACGGAGAGATGAAATGATGTGTTCCATTATGTCCAGAAAGAGGGATAAAACTAATGAGGGGAAATTGAAGGGTAATTTGAAACATTTCACAAAAGTTGCTGAAATGTCAGAGTAAAAAGTAACCCCTGCCCTGTAATGGACTTAGAAACCGAAATAGTCTAAAGATTAAACCCACTTGCAAATGAATAGTTAAGCGCCTGTGGATTCTCAGGGATCCCTGTCTAAGGGTGATAGTAGAACCTGCTCCATTTTAGCATGTTTGACTATCTGCCTCTTCCACAAGATTAGGATCTCCAAGGAAGAAAGCCTTTACTGTATTAGGCTCTACACCCTCACCCCTTGGCACACAGCATGGTGCACCCATTGTCTAAATGACTGAGTTAGTATTTTGTCCTTTGAAGGATAACCTTCTAGAGTATTATTTAATATGAAGATTTTCTTTCCAAACAGGATTACCAAACCAATAACAATGACCAGGCAGTAGTTGAAATCTGTATCACAAGAATCACAACAGCCATCAGAGAGACTGAATCCATTGAAAAGCATGCAAAGGCCCTTGTGGGGCTCTGGGACTCCTGCTTGGAACATAACCTGAGACCCTTCGGGAAAGATGAAGACACTCCTCATGCAAAAATTGCATCTGATATCATGAGTTGCATTTTGCAGGTATGTCAGTGTTCAACATCAGGCTATTTGATACTGAGTTGGCAGCCTAGGTGAACCCGTGATATCTCTGAACCAAGAGCCAATGTTTCTGTAGCATTTAGATACTGTAAAAAGACACCACAAGCCATCAATAGCTCAGCTGGGAGGGCTGGTAATTAATAAACTGAGAAAGTTCTATAGAGCTCCTGCTACATGCAAGACACATTATAGGGAATTCAAGTGATACCACTGCAAGCCTCTAATCTGTTTGGAGAGTATACATATAAAAAATTAAGAATAAAGCAATATGTGCCAAGACCCACAGGAGTAGTACTAAAAAATTTAGAAGAGGAGATCTCTTTCATCCAGGGAGAACACAGTAGAAGCAGAAAATGAACTGAGGGGCAGTGAGCTCGGGATGTAGCAGGGAAAGTGACTAAGTCATTTCAGACATATTTCTATGTGTATTGAGAATTTTTCTTGTTGGTATTTGCCTGTTCTGACCACGGTTAATTCTTTCCTATGGTGTAAATGTGAATTTGGAATTTTGGCTCAGCCACTAATGAGTTGTATAACACTGCAATGTTGGGCAAGTCACTTAAATTCTTAAGCCACAGGGTCCTCCATGTGAAGTGCACGTTAAATGACATTGTCTATGACAAATTTACCAACCAGACATGATGATAGGTGTTTCTCAAGAAAGAATTTTATGATCAAATAAGCTGGGAAACAATTCGTTTTTTCCCTTTTGAGTGATCACAATGTTTCATGGCACATTAAAGTTTCTGTAAAGTACTAAAATAAAGAAAGCTGGTTAACCTTGTTTAGGCCAGCATTTTCCAGTCTGATTTCACCATGGAATCTTCTTTCTCCTCCCCACTCCCAACACAACACTATGAAAATCCCTCAGAACCTGTGTTCTACTGAGCACAGGTCAGGAAATTCTGGTTATGTTAAAATGCTTAGCAGTGCATGTGGCAGCTGATATGAGCGTCCTTTATTCTTCTTCCTTTTTTTCCCACAGTTGTTAATGATTAACTGGATCATATTATACCTCATCTGCTCAGTCTAGGAATTGATCAACTGAACGAAAGACCCACACTGTGTCTCCTTCATCCCCAGGGTTAAGGGTAGGTGGGGAGAAAATGAGGATTGCAGCAAGATTAACAAAAGATGCATAGTCCTTGATAGAACACCAAAGACCCAAATGCGTTTGCTCTTCATTGATTATCTCGGTATATTATTGATATATATCAGAAACATAGTTTATTTCACTCCAGTATGCACCTTAACAGACATCCAGACAATTTAACCACCCTATCCCTTTCCCCCTGCAGGTTCAAAACCATTGGTCTTTAGGGCAGCAGTATCCAATAGAAATCTAATACAAGCCAAACAGAAGCTAAAGATGTAATTTTAATGTTTTTGTCCCAGGGTAAGTGGGGGAACAGTGGTGAAGAGGGAGAAAAAGAATGCAAATATATTTATTACCACTGAACTGTACACGTAAAAATTTTAAAGATGGTAAATTATATATGTATATTTTGTCTCAATTAAAAAATTAAAAAGAAAAAAATTATAGTAGCCACTTAAGTAAAAATAAAGATGAAATTGATTTTGATAATATATTTCCTCAATCCATTGTATCCAAAATAGTGTCATTTCAACATGCGATCAATATAACAATTTTTAAAATTTATTTATTTATTTATTTATTTATTTATTTTATTATTATTATTATTATTTTGAGATGGAGTCTCACTGTGTCGCCCAGGCTGGAGTGCAGTGGCGTGATGATCTCAGCTCACTGCAACCTCCGCCTCCCGGGTTCAAGTGATTCTCCTGCCTCAGCCTCCCCAGTAGCTGGGACTACAGGTGCCTGCTACCATGCCTGGCTAATTTTTGTATATTTTTAGTAGAGAAGGGGTTTCACCATATTGGCCAGGCTGGCCTTGAACTCCTGACCTTGTGATTCATCATTTTTTTACACAATTCTTACATATCTGATGTGCATTTTAGTGCCTCACTAAATGGACTAGTCACACTTCAGATGCTCAAGAGCATCCCATGGTGAGTGGTTCCTGTGTTAACGCAGTTTTAGAATAATCAGAGAAAGTCTTCTGGGTGGAGATCGTGTTAGGAAGGCTTATGAGCAGTTAGCAGGAATTTCATTAAATGGGCTAATTAGAGTGAGAAGACAGTCTACATAGGAAAACAGCTTGTGCAAAAGTACAGATTTGTGAAATAAGACCAAGATCAGAGAATTGTAAGCATGCTACCCTTCCAAAATGCCCATAATTCTAACATTTATGTTAGATGGGATGTTTTATTCTGCGTAAAGTGTTATGTCTCCTACTTAAAGGGGATGGGATATGGTGTAGGGAATTAAAAGCTTTTGAGAAATTGAAATGCTCAACTCACTGATGAACAAGACTTAGTATAAATGAGTTTGTAAGATTGTTGAGAGCAGGGTTCTGAGGTCAAGAGCTGATATTTTGGGAAGCGAAAGAGAAAAGGACTGAAGACTAGTAGGCTCCTTGGTTAAGAGGGACAAGTCAGGCAGAGAAGTGGGTAAGTCTGGTATGTAGGGCCAGTGTAAGGGTGGGGTGTTCATGGTAGGCCCTCAGAAGGAGGCAGAAGCCACTAAAATGGAAAGCATGAAGGCCTAAAGGCAAACTTGCTTTCAGCAAAGTTCAGCATCTTGTCCTGCCCACCCCTAGGGGTCCCAGAAAGGCAGCCCCAGGAACCAAAGGCAAAGCTGTGGTCATAGCATTTATGTTTAGCTCTCATCAGATTTTAAAGGGAAGTTTTTGGCTTGCAGTAAACATTGAAAGGATGATTTTGGTATTACTCGTAATTTAGGTTCCTGTGGGGAATGTGTAGAAATCCAAATGACTCATTTTCTTCTATTTTTTTTCAGTAAAATGAAACAATAGACCAACTTTCAAAAGTTAGACACTCAGCATTTTTAGCTTTACACAAAATGGAAGGAAAACAAACAACAAAAATGAGTGATTCCCTCTTCATCCATCCCATCTCCCCAGATAAGCAACCCAGGGTCTTGGTCTTACTATCTGATCAGGCAGAGGCCCAGTCATTTCTTCTTCCCGAACCCTTGGCCATTTCATTTGATTTCTTTTTTCTGGCCACTTCACTGTCATTTTAAGCTAAATGTGTACACACACACACACACACTTGTCTTTTTGTCCCCCAGATTTCCTTGTCAGTCTACCCTCAAACCTACTTCAGGTGACCATTCTTTTTCCTCTTTTAGTTGGTAATTATACTTCTTTTCTTGGTCCCCAAATTTGTGAACTTGCCACATTTACCTTAAAATAACTTTTAAAATTCCAGAACTCACCTTCTACTCTTTCCTCAATACAAAATCACTACATATATGGGGTGTACCCTTGTGAATTTGTTTTTTGGCTTTGGGCCATATGTTTCTACACATCTTGTGTCCTTAGACAAGTCTCTCAACATATGTATAAAATAGAGAATTGAATCAGATCACCTTCCATGTCATCTCCCAGTCAGAAATTCTGACTCTCTCAGGAGACTCTAAGAATAGAATAGCAAAGAGCTTTAGAGCTTGAGGCTTCCATGTCATTTGGATCTTGGTCTTATTAAGAGGAGAGATTAGCAAAGTATTTTCTCTCTCTCAATTTCTGTTCTGCCATCTCTAAAGTTGGGATAACAATACCTCCTGCTCCGGACGGTTATGAAGGTTAAAAATGATATTGCATATACAGTGTTTACATAGTACAATTGCTACATAGTAAGTACTCAATAGAAATAGTGGTTTGTAGCTAGCAAATTAATCCAGGCTTGCACGGCAATGAAAATGAGCATCCAGCTGGTTCCATTCAAGACATCAAACTATTGGAGTTTAGTACTTCTCATTGGCGGTGGTAGGTACACGTGAAGAGGATCTTTTATTACAAAAGCAATCTCTATCTGTGCTCTAGCCACTATGTGGAAGTACCTAATTCAAAGCACAGCTTACCTAGAGTTAACAGTTTCCTGTAACCCTCTGACCAGATATCTACATGGAATTGGCCATCCCCACCCCCACTTTTTTTTGCTCCTAGAAAAATCCTGAAAAACAATATACCCATACAATGTGTATTACCTTCTAGGATAAAAACAAACTTGACAAACTTGATTAAAATTAAAATGTACCTCAAGGACATTATAATGATTGACATAGCTGCTGTTCTAGAATGAAATTCTAGAGAATTGACAGGTCAACCATCATGAAGCCTGGCAGCCAATGCCTGGCTTTATCCTCACTCTACTGCAGTCACAGCCTCTTCCCCAGCCAAATCACTTAGCAGAGCCATTGCCATGTATTTAATCAGCTCCACATTTCATCTTCCCTGCATCTCTGCTACCACTGTTGATGACTACATGAAGAGGGAAATAACCAAAGCAGGGTAAGAGGGATAATAGAAATAATCTCCAGATCTGCTGCTGGAAAATCAGAAAGTGTCTACTTTTCCCTCTTTATAGAAAGACCTGCTGTTCCTTCTCCTTGATGCCGCACAGTCTTCTCAGTTCTTCTTCCCCAGTCAATGCAATATGAAGGTTTAAACTCTGCCCTTGCTGGTGTTGCATGTGAAGTGCCTCAGACAGTGGAGAGCATTTCCTTCACAACTCTTACAGATGGGACTGGTTATGCCAATCTAGCAGTTTATTCAGGAGGCAATCCCAGCTCCGCTCTGTACCTGTAGTGTGGTCTTGGGAAAATTAATCTTTCTGGGCCTTAATTGCCTCATATGTAAAATGCAGATATTAAGAGAAGCTGCCTCATGAGTTTGCTGTGAAAAGTAAATTAATAGACTTTAAATAATAGACAAAATATTTAGAATATAGGGAGTTGGTATCATCATCATTATCACTATCTAGGAGACTAACACTATCATTATTTGGGTGACTAAAATAACACTCGATGCTTTCTAACAAGCTATTGATTTAATTATGTGTTATAGCCACTTTTAAAATATCCTGTCTCTCCTTTCCCCAAATTATAAGCTCCATTATTCACTAAAGTAATCCCAGCACATAGAATAGTGCCTGGCATATAGTAGGTGCTCAAATAATATTTGCTGAATGGTTGAGTGAAGGAGCTCAGGAGACATGGCTACCCTCTGGCTTTCATATCAGCTACATTTCTCTCCAGAGTAGGCTTCAGTACCTAATGCCCAGATAGTGGCATGAAATGGGAGGAGACTGGGATGTACACTCCCAGGTTCCTGAGATCTGCTCCCTGTTACCTGCCAGAAAATACGCTGGGAAAACTTAGGCTTGTGTGCCAATTAGATTTTACATATAGCTATGCTGGGAAGAAAGAACCATTTTATATGTAAATCCAAAATTGGTTTAGCTTTGATTGATAATGCTTGATGAATAATCAAGGAACCCTATTTTAATAAATGAGGTTTAATATTTCTTGAGCTTAATCGATTGTTATGGTTCTTACTTGAATTCAAGGCCTAAGAGCCAAAGAGCTTTTTAGCTGCTATTGCCTCAGATAGATATCTTTCCTACTTAGCTTTATTCTTCTCAATTTTAAAACACGGGGAAACATTCCCAAAGTGCATTTTCAAAGGGACAATTTCCACCAAAGTTCAAATTGGTGCTAATCTAGTTTAGAAATATAATTCTTGGCATCCACAGAACAAAGCTCTCTTGTTTAACCTCTACAGCTAGATATAATTGTCTCCACAAGAAAGTCTATTTCTATGCTGTACTTCACTGAATTTGTTCCCTCAGCACCAAACTGTAAGATGATATTCATCCAACATGCTCACATCTGCACTGAGAAGCAAGGTCTGTCATAGGCTCTGGCATTATCAGCTGCTGTTAAAGTCATTTGTTTGTAAAACTGTAATCATAGGGCTTTCTCTGCATGCATGCCATTAGCATTTCTGTGACCCAAATAATTCTAGAGATGAAATAATTTCATGGGCTTGTGATCTCCTGCATTACCAACTCCTTTTGCTGCCCTTGAAAGTGAAGCTCAGCCACTGGATCTTGTTTGGTACCTGTTAGGTCCATGGGACCCTTGTTTGTCCAGGCTCATCTTGGCCCCCCAGCCCTTTGCCCAGGGCTTTTTGATACACCAGAAACTGTCTAGACACTGTCTAGTGATTCAGAGCCTTTTGTAGCAGTTTCTTGGTGTTTGTATGAACTATATATTTGCTCTTTGCTTGTTTCACTTTTTTGTCATATGAAAGATTTCCAGGTGCCGTGCTATGAAAAAAAATTGAGTGTGTTAATTAAAAAAAATAAAGACATATTTTGGGGGGGATTTTATATACTTTACTTGGAACCACTTCAGAGACTTGAATGGCTGGCCACTAATTTTCTCTAGAACATCTAGAATTGTAAAAAAGAATATGATCAAATTGGTTGAGATCGCCTGTTTTTCATTATTACTGGTGAGTGCTAACTCATCCCAAGGTTTATATAACATCAGTTACTGGGAATACTGATATCCATTGATCTTTCACTGTTTCTGTCTGTGTTCATAGAAAGTAAGGAACACTTCCCAGTTAATGCACTCAAAAAAAAAAAAATTGACAATTTTGGTGTCTCAGCAAGTTACAAGTACACGTGCTTGAAGACGCATTCCTTTGATGGAAGATGTGTGTCTCTCTATCTACAAGTGTTTCTTGGTGAAAGACCCAGAGTAGATAGGTTGTGGAGTTCTTGGTTGGAAAGTTTTGAGAATAATTGTGTCATTGTGTTCAACCCTCAAAGCTGGGACAAGGATGATAGGGACAAGGATGTGTCATCTAAAAGTTGAACTAGCAAAAACCTACATGCAAGGAAGAGATTGGCTGCCTATAGGAGCAACCCAAGAAATTGCATAGGTGAGACTGAGATGTTTGAGGAATACCCAATGCTCTAATAAGTAACTTTTTTGGATGTAAGTCAAGGGAGCAGGGACAGAATATAATTGAGAAAAAATGACCAAATCAATTAGCTTTTCTAAACACCAGATGTTTGATCAGTATGTTAACAAAAAGAGGATGCTCAATGTTGTGTCATTATTTTGGCATGTTTGTCCAGCACCACTAGGAAAAATACTGAATCTGATGAAAGGAAACTTCCAATGACCAGAGAAAGAGATTCAGTTATGGGGCAGGAGTCTTCTTTTAATCAGGTTTCACCATGGTCTACATGAAATACCCCTCAGGATCTCTCTCTGCTCTGATCTCATTTTGTGCCCATGAGTGAACATTCTAGTTTCTAATCTGTCTCCTAGGAATCCTGCAAATGTGAAAGGGATACCCTAGGTCTGACCTATGAAAGCCTCTCACTGGGGTTGAGTACACTGGCATGCCTGGTTATGTACTAGCCTTTTGGAAATCCTTTGGCGTGAGTTAGCCTTAGTGGATCCAAACAATTTTTTGTGTTCCAACCAAGCACATGCCCTGACTTCTAAAGCTGAGGACTAACCCCTGGGGAAGGGAGCAGCCAGCCTCTCAGAGAGGTCTCAAAGCTCATCGTATCAGTAATGACCCAGTCAAATCAGGCCCAATTAAATTCACTGGGAGGGAAGACAATCTAGACAGAGGCATTCAGGAAAGTCATCAGAGGATACTGGCTATGGGCTATGGTTCTGATAACTTCCGTGATGTTAAGAACTCTAGGATGGGTAGGACAGAGGCCTACTGAGAGGAACTGCTATATAGACACATGATTTATCGCCAAAGAATAGCATCAGAGTTTTCAACACAACTGACTTAATAGTAGGGTATCAGGTTAGGTTATGGAATACCTGTTTTCTCTGCCCAGTGGTCAGATTGACCCCTGAGTCTGGAAAATAGATGGAACTGCAGGAATGGATTAAAGATTTATCAGTTCCATTTTTGTTTCTAGTGACTGGGGAGGCAGGAACGCTTAAGTGCAAGAGATTTAATTGGCTCATTTAGAAAACTTTAGGAATATAACTGGCCTCAGGCACAGCCTAAGGCATTGGGCTCAAATGCCTTATTACCAGGATCTGGTCTCTCAGATAGAACCATGTTTTCTTGAGTCTCATACAGTTTGTCTCCTACTGAGGTCACAAGATGATGGCAACTACTTTTGATCCTCCCTTCTCAATACTTTAAATACAGCGGGAGAGAGAATCTCTTTCACAGAGCCATTTCATGGCTCCTTAATTATAATTTGGTAACTTGTCCATCCTCGAACCAGGGAAATGTGATTCTCTCATTGGTCAGTGTCTGAGTCACTTGATCATCTTTAAGACCAAAGGTAGAGATACCTTCATTAGAAGCACCTGGACAGTTTCACAGAGCGGAATTAGGGTAGAGTCTCCAGAAGAAAGATAAATGTATATTGGGCAGGAGTGTAAAAGGCTGATGATATGGAGATCGGAGAAAAATCATAGAATGATATTTTCTGTGACTTCAGGAAAGATTTATGGACTGGATATCGAGATATGAATGTTATCACTCCCAAAACTCATTAGCTCTTTAAGGAACATACATTTGAGTGCCTCACGAATCCCATAATATTTATTTTACCTGATTCCCATACTCAGTGTGAATAGACAAGTCATCTTCCTGACACTGTCACCACCATTATTATACTCTTGGCTGCATTGACTCCACCACTGTGTGTCATTGTCCTTCGTAGAATCCTAAGACAAGGGTTGTTTATATAATGCATGTGTCCAATATGCAATCCTGTATTCATACTAACTTTTGAATCTATTTAAAAGAATAGCTAAAATCTGAAATTGCATAACTGTGCTTTTGTGATATGAAAATAGGTCATATCATATCTTGATGAATTCTCTCCAAATACAATCCTGTAATCAGAACCCAGACCAAAATTAAAAATTAATGAAATTGAGCATATTTTCATGTTTTGGGGCTTTATTTTGTAAAGTATCTGTTTAAGTCCTGCTTATTTTTCTATTTGATTGCCTGTCTTCTTTTTCTTGTGGATTGGAAGAGTGTGTGTATATATATATATTTTATATATATAAAAATAATACTTTTATATTTATAACATATTATATATAATATTACATATATATATACACACACACACACATTTATCCAAAGGTTTACTAGTACCCAGAACATATTATAGATATCTTCTTTCATTCTTTGGATTATCTTTTTACTTTTTACATTGTATCTGTTAATGACTAGAAGTTCTTGATTTTATCCACTTTATGACTTTTTTATTGTTAATTTTTGAGTTAGTTTGAGGAAGTATTTGTCTACTGTGAGACCAACAAGATGTTCTCCTGGGTTGTCTTCTCTGTCTTGTTTTATTTTTCACCTTTAGATCTGCGATCTATCTGAAATTGATTTTAGTTACGGCAGATATAGGGGTGGAGATATGTTTTTCCCCCATGCAAATATCTCATTGACCCAACTGCCCCATTTCTATTGCTCAGGAGGTGTATGTATCAATGACAATTTTTATCTCATGTCCTTTCTTTTGTCCTTATTGTAGGATTTGAATGTATAAAGGCAGAATTCTACATTTCATTCTAAGAATATAATTTTCTCTTTAAGTCATAGGGAAAGTTAAAGAATGAAAGTGGTACTGGCGTTGCATTGTATTAATCAGGATACAAGCTCAGTTACAAAACAAAGATCTAAATATAACAATGGGTTAAGCAACACAGAACGTTGTCTCTCATCAAATAATACAAGAGTAGGAGTCCAGGACTATTTCTCCCAAACACACTGCACCACACAGTTTTTTTTTTCTACAGTTAGTCTGAGAGGTGGGGTTGATGGCCAGGGGCAGTGAATATGTACCATTCATTTTTAAGAAAACAATTTGTTGACCAAAATGTTATGTGGTAGAAAAAAAAAAAGAAAACAATTTGTATTTTCTAAATATTATTCCTTAATTTGGTAACTAAATGCTAATAGGACTACTTTATATGTAAGGATATTTATATTCAGTCACAAAGTAAATCAAGAAGAGAATTATTTTAGGATCCAGAATACCTTTAGGTTTTAATCGTACATTCATTTATTTTTTTGCCTCTGAATCTAATTAACTGAAACTTTAATTTTTAAGACAGATATAGTCAAAAAGCAACTTGTTCAACATTCCTTAGGTTTTTTCTCAAGTGTAAATTTGACAAGTGATTCCTGTCCTCAGTGGCCCTCGATTACCCTAAAGATCAATTCCAAACTTCTCAGCCTGGTATGCCGGGCCTTTCATAATCATGTCCCTGTTTACCTGCCCCATCTCTCCCCTCACCTCCCACTCCAGTTTCCTCACACATACCACATTCCAGCCATCCTGAGCTATTTACAACTCCCCAGTGCCATCAGGTACTCCCTCACCTCGGTCTCTGCACACCTACTCCTCCTTCTTTCGGTCTACTACCTGCCTTGCCAGCACCCAGCCATCTTTTATTCATCCATGAGGTCCCAACTAAGACATTACCTCCTCCAGGAAGTCTTTCTTGACATTCCCCAAGGCTGAATTGAGTGCTCCTTCTCTGCTGTCTTAGCACCCTGCCTTTTGCCCATCTCGGCTGTCATCAGTTTGTGCTGTTAACTGCCTGTTTGTCTTTAGGTCTCTTAAACAAAACCAAGAGTTCCCAGAATTCCCAAATACAATATAAACAGGGCAAGACCTGTGTTTTCACAGCTGTACTCTGGGAGCTTCATCCAATAAATATTTTTTGAATGAGTGAATGAATGAATAAATGAATAATGAGTCACTTATTATTTGTGGCTTTCTTATATTTCCTCAGAATTACAACCGACCCCCAGTGATGGCATTAGCCATCCCCATTGCAGTGAAATTCCTCCACAGAGGCAACAAGGAACTGTGCAGGAATATGTCTAACTACCTGTCTCTGGCTGCAATTACCAAGGCAGATCTCCTGGCTGATCACACGGAAGTTATAGTAAAGAGCATACTCCAAGGTATGGTGCAAAAGTTGAGCTTGGGGACATGTTTTAGGAGACATTTAAAAGTATTTTCATGAAGCATTTGTGGTTTGTGGGAAGCGAGACCTAGAGTATTAGAAGCAAGTTAATTTCTCTGTTTTGCTGCTAGTTGACTTGTGAACATGCAAAAGGTTACTTAATCTGGCTGTCTGTGTCCCTTCCCAAGGCAGATGAATTACTTAGACTCAGTAAAAGAATTGTAAGCTTTCTTCCAAATCTGTGTTTCTCAGTTTGAAGAACTGCATTTTCCATGCTTCTGGTCACCTGTTCAACTACCAACTGTGAAGATCTTATCTCTGTGTACTGACTGGAACTTGTCACTTAGTGGGATATGAAAAACCTGTCTTCATTTGGTTCCAAAAGCAAGAAATGTCTTTTTTTAGATAAAATACGACAGAAAATGTGTAATGACTTCTTAAATGTGAACGTGATTTGGGAATGATAACAAGCATAAATGCTAGCATAAAAAGCCAAGTAGTCCACCTCTGTTAATTGTTATAACATTTGAATGAATGAGAAGCTCAAATTAGTTCACACAAAATATTCTCCTTGTCTTCTTTTATTTTCTTTGGTGTCAGATCAATCAAAAAACATGTTTTTGAATTTGGAGTCAGAGAACAGTATATGATATTAATTGATGTGCATCCAAATGTCCCCAGTTCTCATTAATAAAGATGCATGAGGTCCATGAGTATCTCAGCCCACAGTTTACCGCCATTAACCCACCACATGATAAGGTTGATCATCAACCCTCTGTAAAGTGCTCACAGTCCAAATAATTCTTAGGGTCCCCAAGGGTGTCCTATGTGTGCTGTCTTCCCAAGGTATCCAGACCAATCCCCAAGCCCATACTGCTATTCTGTCCATGCTTCCTGGCATAGCATGGTGCGGTGCTGTCCTCTTCCACCATGTGAGCCCAGCAGACCCTAAGGCCACTGCCGTGCAGGTCCCAGGAATGGACTCCACTCCTAGGAACTCCATGCTACCCTGCCAGTGATGGCAGCCTTTGTGCTGAACCACCTGAAGCTTCAGGAACTACCAAGTCCTGAGCCCAGTAATTCAATGTGGCAGCCAGTGGCAGGATGAGAAAGAACACTAACCAGCCTTTCTCCTTAGTGTTGCACCTTGGTAGAGAGGCTCCAGAGCAGTGCCAAAGTGAGTTGCCATGTTTGCAGTAAAATAGATGGTTTTTCAGTAGAATAGAATAGAGAACCCAGAAATAAAGCTGCACACCTAGAGCCATCTGATCTTTGACAAATTCAACAAAAATAATCAATGGGGGAAGGACTCCCTATTCAACAAATGGTGCTAGGATAACTGGCTATCTATATGCAGAGGAATAAAACTGGACAACTATCACCATATACAAAAATTAACTCAAAATGGATTAAAGACTTAAATGCAAGACCTCAAACTATAAAAAGACAGCAGAAGAAATTATCAACAGAGTAAACAGACAACCTACAGAATGGGAGAAAATTTTTGCAAACTATGCATCTGAGAAAGGTCTAATATCCAGAATCTATACGGAACTTAAGCAATTCAACAAGCAAGAAACAAGTAACCCCATTAAAAAGCGCAAATCAAAAAGTTAGAAAGATCTCAATTTAACAACCTAGCAGTGTAACTAAGAGAACCAAGAGAACTAAGAGGAAACCAACTCCAAAGCTAGCAGAAGGCAAGAAATAACCACAATCAGAGCTGAACTAGAGGAGATTAAGACACACAAAAAATGTAGAAGATCAATGAATCCAGGAGCTAGCTAGACTGCTAGCTAGACTAATAAAGAAGGTAATAGAGAAGCTCCAAATAAACATAACCAGAAACAACAAGGGGATATTACTATTGACCCCACAGAAATACAAACAACCATCAGAAGATATTATGAACACCTCTATACACATGAACTAGAAAATCTAGAGGAAATTAGTAAATTCCTGGGCACATACACCCTTAAGACATAACCAGTAAGAAATTGAGTCCCTGAACCGACCAATCATGAGCTCTGAAATTGAATCAGTAATAAATAGCCTACCAATCACAATAAGCCCAGGACCAGACAGATTCACAGTTGAATTCTACCAGATGTACAAAGAAGAGCTGGTACCAAAATTGAGGGAGAAAGAATCCTCCCTAACTCATTCTATAAGTCCAGCATCATCCTGATAGCAAAATCTGGTAGAGACACAACATAAAAAGAAAACTTGAAGCCAATATCCTTGAACACTGATGCAAAAATTCTCAGTAAAATACTGGCAAAACAAATCCAGCAGCACATCAAAAAGCTGATCGACCATGATCAAGTAGGCTTTATCCCTGGGATGCAAGGTTGGTTGAACATATGCAAATCAATAAATGTGATTCATCACATAAACAGAACTAAAGACAAAAACCAATAGATGCAGATAAGGCTTTCGATAAAATTCAACACCTCTCTATGTTAAGAACTCCCAGTAATCTAGGTATTGAAGAAGGATACCTCAAAATAGTAAGAGCCATCAATGGCAAACCCACAGGCAACATCATACTGAATGGGCAAAAGCTGGAAACATTACCACTGAAAACTGACACAAGACAAGGACGCCCTCTCTCACCACTCCTATTCACCATAGTAATGGAAAAGAGAAAGAAATATAGCACATCCAAATAGGAAGAGAGGAAGTGAAACTATCCCTATTTGCAGATGACATGATCCTATATCTAGAAAATGCCATAGTTTCAGCCCAAAAGCTCCTTAAGCTGATAAACAACTTCAGCAAAGTCTCAGGATACAAAAATCAATGTACAAAAGTCACTAGCACTCCCACACACCACCAGTAGCCAAGCTGAGAGCCAAATCAGTAATGCAATCCCATTTACAAGTGCCACACACATACACAGATAAAATACCTAGGAATCCAGCTAACCAGGGAGGTGAAAGATCTCTATAAGGAGAACTACAAAACTCTCCTCAAAGAAGTCAGAGATGACAGAAACAAATGGAAAAATATTCTATACTCATGGATAGGAAGAAACAATATCATTAGAATGGCCATGCTGCCCAAAGCAATTTATAGATTCAATACTATTCCTATTAAACTACTAATGACTTTCATCACAGAACTAGAAAAAATATTTAAAATTCATATGGAATCAAAAAAGAGACTGAATAGCCAAGGCAATCCTAAGCAAAAAGAACAAAGCTGGAGGCATCACACTATCTGACTTCAAACTGACTTCAAATAGGGATCCAGTAAGCAAAACAGCATGGTACGGGTACAAACACACACACAGAGACCAATAAAACAGAATAGAGAACCCAGAAGTAAGGCTACACACCTACAACTACCTAATCTCTGAAAAAGCTGACAAAGCAAGCAATGGGGAAAGGACTACCTATTCAATAAATGGTGCTAGGATAACTGCCTAGTCATATGCAGAAGATTAAAACTGGACCCCTTCCTTACACCACATACAAAAATTAACTTAAAATGGATTAAATACTTAAATTTAAAACCCAAAACTACAAAAACGCTGGAAGACAACCTAGGCAACACCATTCTGGACATAGGAATGCACAAAAATCTCATGAAGAAGATACCAAAAGCAATTGCAACAAAAGCAACTACAACAAAAGCAAAAATTGACAAATAGGATCTAATTAAACTAAAGAGCTTCTGCACAGCAAAAGAAACTATCAATAGAGTGAATAAATAATCTAGAGGATGAAAGGAAATATTTGCAAAGTATGCATCTGACAAAGGTCTAATGTCCAACATCTGTAAGAAACTTAAAGAAATTTACAAGAAAAAAAATTACAAAGTGGGCAAAGGACATGAAAGGACACATTTCGAAAGAAGACATACATGCAGTCAACAATCATGAAAAAAACTCAACATTACTGATTATTAGTGAATTGCAAATCAAAACCACAATAAGAGACCATCTCACACCAGAATATTATTTAAAAATAACAGATGTTGGCAAGGTTGTGGAGAAAAAGGAATGCTTATACACTGTTGGTGGTGATTGGTCCTCAAAAACCTAAAAACAGAACTACCATTCAATTCAGCAATCCCATTACTGGGTATATACCCAAAGAAATATAAATTGTTCCATCATAAAGACACATGCACACATATGTTCATTGCAGCACTATTCACGTTAGCAAAGACATAGAATCAACCTAAAATGACCATCAATCGTAGACTAGCTAAAGAAAATGTGATACCTATACACCATGGAAAACTATGCAGTCATAAAAAAGAACAAGATCATGTCCTTTGCAGGAATGTGGATGGAGCCAGAGGCCATTATCCTTAGCAAGCTAACACAGGAACATTAAACCAAATACCACATGTTGTCACTTACCAGTGGGAGCTAAATTATGACAATACCTGGAAACATAGAGAGGAACAAAAGATACTGGGGCCTATTGGAGGGTGAAGGGTGAGAGGGGGGAGAGGATCAAGAAAAGTAACTAATGGGGCCGGGCGCGGTGGCTCAAGCCTGTAATCCCAGCACTTTGGGAGGCCGAGACGGGCGGATCACGAGGTCAGGAGATCGAGACCATCCTGGCTAACACGGTGAAACCCCGTCTCTACTAAAAATACAAAAACTAGCCGGGCGAGGTGGCGGGCGCCTGTAGTCCCAGCTACTCGGGAGGCTGAGGCAGGAGAATGGCGTAAACCCGGGAGGCGGAGCTTGCAGTGAGCTGAGATCTGGCCACTGCACTCCAGTCCGGGCGACAGAGCGAGACTCCGCCTCAAAAAAAAAAAAAAAAAAAAAAAAAAAAAAAAAAAAAAAAAAAGAAAAGTAACTAATGGGTACTGGGCTTAATACCTGGGTAACAAAATAGTCTGTACAACAAACCCGCATAACACAAGTTTACCTATATAAAAACCTGCACACGTACCCCTGAACTTAAAGAAAAAAAAGGGGGCAAAGGACCCGAACAGACACTTCTCAAAAGAAGACATAAAAGCAGCCAACAAATATAGGAAAACATGCTCCACATCACTAATCATCAGAGAAATGCAAATCAAAATCACAGTGAGATACCATCTCATACCAGTCAGAACGGCTATTATTAAAAATTCAAAAAAAAATAGACGTTGGCAAGGCTGCGGAGAAAAGAGAATGCTTATGCACTGTTTGTGGGAGTGCCCATTAGTTCAGCCACTGTGAAAAGCAGTTTGGCGATTTCTCAAAGAAATTAAAATAGAACTATTATTTGACCCAGCAATTCCACTACTGGGTATATATACCCAAAGGAAAATAAATCCTTCTACCAAAAAGACACATGCACTCATATCTTCATTGCAACACTATTTACAATAGCAAAGACATGGAATTAACCTAGGTGCCCATCAACAGTGGATTGGATGAAGAAAATGTGGTACATATACACTAAGGAATACTATGCTACCATAAATAAGAACAAAATCATGTCATTTGCAGCAACATAGATGCAGCTAGAGGCCATTATCCTAAGCGAATCAATGCAGAAACCAGACACCACATGTTCTCACTTATAAGTGGGAACTAATCATTGGGTACACATGGACATAAAGAGAGGAATGATAGACACTGGGGTACTGAAAGTGGACTAGGAAGTGGGGAGCAAGGATAAAAAAACTACTTATTGGGTACTGTGCTCACTACCTGTGTGATGGGTTCAATTGTACCCCAAACCTCAGCATCATGCAATATAGCCTTTAAGAAACCTGCACATGTTTCCTTGACTCAAAAAGTTGAAAAACTAAAATAAAATAGATTATTGTTTTATCTAAAGCTGTCTTTCCTTCCCCTGGGCTCAACTATTCACCCAGGAATTGTGGTTACCAACAAATTAATACTTTAATTCTCAAAATGCCTATTTCCTTCCAAGAACTAAAGTTTTGTTCCTAACTTAAGTTCATCGTACCAGACATTCCTAAGGTGGGTTCTTAGTACCATTCCAAGACTGCTGACCAGCCACTCCAATGGTCTGCTAGGTATGTCTGAACTCCAGCATGACAGTGGAAGTTTATCACTCAACCTGTGCTTCCCTCTTATCATTAATAATACTAGTCAGTATTTTCATTTCCAATTTCTTTTGGCCACAGGATTAAATCACCAATTTCACTTTATATGTAATATTAAATTTGCTTAAAGCCCAGAAAAGCAATTATGTTTTTTTCAACACCTTGGCTACATTTTTGAAACAGATTTTATAGGAATTTAAAACATTTATGCACACCACACATTTTAAAACCATGATAGTCAGACTTGCAAGTAACAGATTTATGAAAAAAAAAATGAATTAGCCCTTTATTGGTGCCAAGAACTTAGCTCATCTACCGGTTTTTAAAAAATTCTTTTTCGATGACAACGAAATCTTTGAAACATGAAGTACACTTTCTAAATTCACTGCAAGCATTTGAAATAAACAATTTGGTTTATTTGATCTGGCACTATGAAAATTATCATAAAATGAATGGTAATTTGACCTATAAAAGGTTGGGGCTATATATTTCAGGGTTTGGAGTTTCAAGACTGATGTGACTGTAAAACTCCATTATCACTCACATAAGCCAGTCAAACTTTAAGTTGCAAAGCAGAAGGGATCTTGCTGTCTCTGATTAGTAAGTTTTCTGCTCTGCAATTCTTTGTCTTACATCTCCTACCAAACAGCCTGAGGAGTCATCATGGGATTTCTTTTTTCATTACTTATAGTTTTTCTCCTCTTTAGGTCTTCTTTGCCTTACAGTACACTAATGCTTATTTTCCCATATTTCTACGTCTATAAAATATATTGAATGGTCATCCATTCAATGATGAAGATAATAATTACAATAACATTAATAATAGCTACAATGGCTAAAATTTGCTGCCTGCATTTCTGATGTCAGATGTTGTATTAAGCCATTTATACCCATTATATCATTCAATACCCACAAGAACCTCATAAAAGAAGTCCTATTATTATGCCATTTTACCAGTTAGTAGTATTTTAGGTAAGAGAAATCTACAGATGTAAATGACTTGATGATGAGGAAGAGGAGAAGGAGAAGGAAGAGGAGGAGAAAGAGGAGCAACAACAACCTCTCCTTGGCACACATCCCTGCAAAGTCCATGAGTATACCAGACTTCTCAGATGGTTGATTGAGGGTTCAATGGTATCCCAAAGGTCAATTCTCAGCCCTGCTTCCTCGGGATGGGTTTTACTTTTGTGATTGGTGTAGGCCTCTGCATCTTCCAGCTCACATCATCATGAACACCGATTAAGAAAAAGAAAGTTCACATCCAGTCTCTTTTTTCTCTTTGATCTGACACAGGCCACATGAACATTTCTGAACCAATCCATCATTATTTCCAGGGGATACTGTACTTCTGCTGGTCAGGCTTAGGTCATGAGCCACCCTCAAAGCAGGGAATGGGAGTCGGCTGCAGCAAAGCCACCATAGATTGGGAGTAGAGGAGGAGTAGATCCCCAAAAGAAACCCAGGACTGTTGCCAACAGTAGGTGAATGAATAGTGGGGAATGAAAGGCTACAAATGTCCACATGCCATTTTGTAAGAGAGCAAGCTGAAGCTTAGAGAAGTTAAAAGCAATATTCAAACCCTGACCATTTCACTGTAAAGGCTACTTTCATGATGTAATCTTAGCACCACCAAATACTGGGTTGTATTTTTATTTTCTTACCCTCTGTTTCCTCGTATGTACATATAGATATTGAGACAATGACGTGAGATAATGTCAAAACATAGTCAGCTTTCAATAAATATCAGCTAAGGTTGTGATGATGATAATCATACTTGCCTTCCTATATTTGAATCCCTTTATTGCCAGGGAACTCACTCACTGTTTCCTGTGACAATCCACTTTATCTCTGGACAAAACTGAGTACTAGATATTTCTTCCTTTTGTTGAATTAGAAGTTCTCCCCTTGTGGCCTCCCACTTTTGACTAAGGCCCTTTTCTTGGGCCTAATAAAGCCTCGTTCCTCTTTCACATGACAAACTTTCAAAAACTAGCTCCAACTTTCATATCTCACCACTCCTTCCCTTTGCACTTCCCTCTTTTCCTTCTCAGGCATAACATTCACAGTTTCCCTCTCAGTTTGCTCACTCAGCAAATGATGATTTGTTTCTGCATCCATTTGCAAGGTGTACCCAGACCCCTGCTCTGCTTGGCTGCCCTCCTCAGCATGTGCTCTGGTTTGCTTGCCTATGAGGACTAAAATGGATTTATCCTCCCTATTGATACTATATTTTCCTTAAGGTGACCTAAAATCAAATTCACTTCTTTGTCAATCACACAATCACATCTTTGACTTCTCTTGACTTACATTTGAAATCTCGTAAATTTTATGAGCAGAGCCACTCTGGTCTTCATTTTAAAACACTGATTAATAAGTTGACCAGATGGGGCCAGGAGACTCTTGTGCTGTGGCAGGGTGTTTGCCTGTTAGACTTGCTTGCTATTATTTCCTTGATCATATTTTTTAACAATTGTGTTATATGTGTCCATTTGCGTCCTGTGCCTGATTTCAAACCAAATGCTCTTTTATGCTTATGAATGAATCATGAGAGACTTTGTCCAATGGGCTATGTGTTTATCCCTGAAGGCAAATATTTCAATAGTTCTAAGTCAATTGTTGCTACCTCTTATTATTAATGGTTATATGTAAGTAAAGTTTACTTTTACATTAAATTTAAGTACACATTTATTTTATTCAAATTGTTCAGAGTTATTTTGTCTGTTTTGTATTCTCTGAATTCTCCCAGTAAGTGGTAATTGTAAAAGGTCTTACTTCTTGGAGGAAGGATTAAAGGTATAATTGGAATGTTATCTTGATTCATACTTAAAAGTTAAGGGCATAGAAAACTTGAATATCTCTATACCAAATAAGACAATTGTGTCAGTATTTTAAAATCGACTCACATGCAAAGTGTTAAAAATAAAAAACATACCAATTTAGTTTTACAGGAAAATTATAACAAATATACAAAGAGCAGATCATTACAATCTCGTTTAAACTTTCCCAGATAACTGAAACAGAAAAACATTCTCCACCTTATTCTACAAGGCTAGTATAGCCACGATGTCAATCCCAATGCATAATGACCTAGTTGAGTTTCTCCCACGAATGCAGGATGGCTTAATATTCCATATAATTCCACATTACAAAAGACTAAAGAGGAAAAACATCATGTGATTAGTAAAAAGTTCATAAAAATTAGTACTTGTTTGTTCATGAAAACAAAATTCAAAAATAGTAATTTTAGAGAAATTTCTTAACATGATTATGAGGAGATATATGGATAGATAATGATAGAGCACTATATATAAATATATATATATGTTTCACTATGTATATAGTGAAACAGTAGAAGCATTCATTTAAAGTCAGGAATGAGATGAGGATACTAATCTATCTACTTCTATTTACTGTGGCACTAGAAGCCCTAGCCTAGACAAGAAAAATAAATGAAAGTTATAACAATCAGAAAGGAAGGGTCAAAACAATAATTATCTCTAGAAAAATGTGACAATTGTCTATAATAGAACATTTAAATATTATGGCTGGGTGTGGTGGCTTACACCTGCAATTCCAGAACTTTAGGAGGCCAAGGTGAGAGGATTGCTTGAGTTCAGGAGTTCAAGACCAGCCTGGGGAACATAGCAAGACCTCGTTCCTACTAAAAATCAAAGAATTTATTTGGGCTTGGTGGTGTGCACCTGTAGTCTCAACTACTCTGGAGGCTGGAGTGGGAAAATAGCTTGAGCCCAGGAGGTTGAGGCTACAGCGAGGTGTAATTGTGCCACTGTGCTCCAGCCTGGGTGACAGAACAAGCCCCTGTCTCAATAAAAAAAAAAAAAAAGTAAGTATTCTCCAATCAGTTTTAGGACAAAATAAGACAAGTTTCAGTAAAGTGCTGGAAGTGAGATCAATTTAGAGAAATTAGTTGTTTTCTTACATATTAGTCATAATAAATTGAAAATATAATATTAAAAATATTAAAGTAGAAAAATATACAATACTTACAGGAAAAAGTAGCTTTTGAGAATAAAATTATAAAAGTGTATTGAAAGCAATTAAATAAGAAAATGGAGAAATATACCATGTTCACAGATGAGAGAGTTTGATGTGGCAAAGATGTAAATTTTCAATACATTTAGTGAAATTTTGATAAAATACCAACAGAGGTTTCCATGAAAGATGGCAAGCAGATTTTTAAATTTACAAGATTAAGTGGAACAGATAGCCAAGACAGTTTCATAGAAGGAGAAGAAGATGAGAATTGTTGGGGGAGAGGAAGAGGCAGTAATTTCCCTACCAGATATCAATATATTATAAAATCGTAATAATCAAGACAGTGTAGCACTAGTATAAGATAGGTAAATAACCCATGGAATAGAACAGAGAGGCAAGAAACAAATCCATGCATATATGGAAACTGTATATGTGCTAGGGGATTATTGACAGTAGAGAAGGACAGACTATTCAATAAATAGTTTTGAGAAAATTGTCCACATCACAACATGCGTAAATTAATAGCAGATGGAATAAAGACCTAAATACATAAAACAAATCTAAGTCTCTTCTTTAGTAAAATTTTAAAAATCTCTCAGCAAACAAGAAATAAAAGGGAGCATCCTTATTCTGATAAAAGGTATCTATTAATACTAAACAACTAACTAAAATTACACTTATTAGGGAAATATTAATGTTTCCCCTTGAATTAAAAAATAAGATAAGGATGTCACTTGGTGTATTAGTCCATTTTCATGCTGCTGATAAAGATGTACCTGAGACTGGGCAATTTCCAAACGAAAGACGTTTGTTGGACTCACAGTTCCATGTGGCTAGGGAGGCCTCACAATCATGGCAGAAGGTGAAAGGCACTTCTTACATGGTGGCAGCAAGATAGTATGAGGAGGTAGTAAAAGCTGAAACCCCTTATAAAACCATCAAATCTCATGAGACTTATTTACTACCATGAGAATAGTATGGGGGGAACCACCCCCATGAGTCAAGTGTCTCCCACTGGGTCCCTCCCACTACATGTGGGAACAATTCAAGATGAGATTTGGGTGGGGACACAGCCAAACCATATCACTTGGGCAATGAATTTGTTTTCTGCTTAAATCGTTCCAGGGGTAAAATGTGATGTTTTGTAACATCAGAACCTTTTTAAAAAAGAAAGTTGTTTTCCAGTGCTCCCGAATAAGTCTCCAAACTTGTTCTTTGCCATATGAAAATGGTCTGTAATGTCTTTTCAGTACTGATAAATAAAAGCACAACCAATGCTTAGTGCAGTGCAAGTTAGCGTATCTTTCACTCAAAAAGCTGAAAATATTATTGAAGACCCTATAACTGCAGTGGATTATCTGAGAGTTTATAGGGAAGCCCTTTTAAAATTTTGATTTGAAACTCCATGATGCAATGAACACCATTGCTATTTAATCTAAAAGTAGTAATGTCACTTTTTCCGCATTTCTGAATCAGTGATCATAATAAAGAAATATGCCTCACCATCAATATGTCTTTTACGTGGTCCTCTGGCACAAGTCACAAAATGACTTCAAATGATTGGAAACTTAAGTAGAAAGTCTTTGGAAAGAAAACGTAACATTATCTCATCAAGAGTCCAAATTCCTTTTTTACTTGCTGGCAATAACCTGGAAAATACTGTCTAGTTAATTATGATAAATTCAGCTCATTTTTTCTCCGTGTGAGACAAATTTCAAACCACTGCTTGGTGAGCAGTCTCAGAAAAATGGAGATAGAAAATTGTCCCCCCATCTAATATGACAGTTATAATATATATGACATAGGATGTATGAGACTTAAATAGATAAAATATCTATGCTTTGTGCAATTCTGGGCCCATCGTTCATCAATGGTTACCTTGATTTCTATCATCATCATTATCATCATCATCATCATCATCGTCATCATTCTGGTTGTTTTTGTCATCACCAATTGAGTATTTGCTATGTACCAGGTCCACATTAAAAGACTGGAGGCAGGCTGGGCACTGTGGCTCATGCCTGTAATCCCAGCACTTTGGGAGGCCGAGGTGGGCAGATCACTTTTTGTCAGGAGTTTGAGCCCAGCCTGGCCAACATGGTGAAACACCATCTCTACTAAAAATGCAGAAATTATCCAGGCGGGGTGGCACATGCCTGTAGTCCCAGCTACTCGGGAGGCTGAGGCAGAAGAATCACTTGAACCTGGGAGGCAGAGGTTGCAGTGAGCCAAGATCATGCCACTCCACTCCAGCCTGGGAGACAGAGCGAGACTCCGTTTCAAAAAAAAAAAAAGACTGGAAGCAGAACCGTATCCCCTCATGGAGTTTTGTAATCTCTAGGGAGATGCTTAACCATTAAAAATTCATGATACAATTATTCTTAAAGGAAGTGGTTTTTAAGTTCACCATAAAACAAGTTGTTGAGAAAGAATTTATTAATCAAATATTCTAGGAAACAAGCTACCAAGCAATCTTATTAAGAATATTCAACCTGAATATTTATACCCATAGAAAACTATTAAATGTAGAGATATAAAAAGACAATGCACATATGGATCAAGGAACAGAGATGTCTTAAAACAGAAAAAGACTTCTAAATTGTTAACCAAATCTTGGATCTGATCTAAGTGAGAGTTTGCACCTTCTTGACTTCACCAGTAGATGCTGCTGTGAAGTAGAACAAGGCCTGCATAGATTTGGACATTTGTGTGCTGAACTCTGAAAATGACTTACCCACAATGGAAAGTAATCCTTACATTCATTTATTTGTTTGTATTTTTGTTTGCTTGCTTATTTATGTTTCAATCCACTGAAAACAACTTGGAAAAACATTTTTTAAGATAACTATCTTATTTTCAATATAACTTTATGGTTTAGAAAGCACTTTTTTGAAATTATCTGCTACTAACCTTTCAACAAGGTAGGCAAATCTTGTTATCCCTAATTTCCTGACTAATTTGAGACCCATTGAGATTACTTGACAGGCCTGATTTCTTATAGTTATTAAGTTAGTAGGTCATAGTGCCAGGATTTGAATACTGGATTTCTGACCCCAAGCCCAGCAAACTTGTCTTCTACACTCCAGATTTATAAAACTTGATGCAAGGATCAACGATACAAGTGTTCATGTTCACTGAATCCAAGAATACATCAATGAACATATACAATTACTTTAACCAAGACTTTAACCTTAGGAGTACATTTCTTAAGTGGCTGAAAGACAATTCTGGAAACATTTGGCCTTAGTAAAACACAGGGAAGAGATTTCTAATCTAAGATTTGATAAGAAATGAAATAAGAATCAATTATAATTTCTCATTTGTTTGCAAATCTAATTCTTCGTTAAAGTGAAGTCAATCAAGTAATTGTAAATAGAAAGCTCTACAATTCTACAATATATACTTGGTAGTAGAATGTTCTGAATATATTTTAAAGGTGTTAATACTTATAAGCCAATTTATATTGTAATAGACAAGGAAAATATATCAACTGTGTTTAGTTCATATATTATCTCTGCCAAAAAATTAGCTCTACCAGACATACTTACATACATACTCGAGTGAAAAACTGTTCCAGTTTGCCTGGGACTGAGGGTTTCCCAGGACATGGAACTTTCAGTGCTAAAGGTGGGACTGTCTTAGGGAAAACAGGACAGTTGCTCACTCTACACACACACATAATGTTATTTTATATATATATATATATATGTGTGTGTGTGTGTGTGTGTGTGTATAATATATATTTATTATACACACATCTTTCCTCCTAATAGTCTGATCATCTTGCACAATTATTTTACTATGCTGTAATATGGTGATGCCTCAGTATTTGGTGAATGAAAATGTGTGACAATGTGCTAACATAAGCCAGCATGCTGATACTTCTCTTTAGATATTTTATCTCAGTTTTACACGTTTCTTATTTCCTCCTTTTGCTAACACCTATATATTCTCAAACTCATTAAATGTTATTGCTTAGTTGTTGTTGTTGTTTTTTAAGTCAGATATCCAACTTCCCGAGAATTTGTAAAATGTATTTTCCAAGTTTAGGTTATGGGTGTTTTAGAGAGAATAAAGCGTGTAGTTGTTTTTTATTCTATTTTATTTTATTCTATTTTATTTTATTTTATTTTTTGAGATGCAGTCTAGCTCTGCTACCAGGCTGGAGTGCACTGGTGTGATCTCGGCTCACTGCAGTCTCCACCTCCCGGGTTCAAGAGTAGCTGGGATTACAGGCATGTGCCACCACACCAAGCTAATTTATTTATTTATTTATTTTGAGACAGAGTCTCATTCTGTTGCCAGGCTGGAGTGCAGTGGCGCAATCTGGCTCACTGCAACCTCCATCTTCCAGGTTCAAGTGATTCTCCTGCCTTGGCCTCCCGAGTAGCTGGGACTACAGGTGCATGCCACCATGCCCGGCTAATTTTTTGTATTTTTAGTAGAGACAGAGTTTCACCATGTGGGCCAGGATGGTCTCAATCTCCCGACCTCGTGATCCACCTGGCTCAGCCTCCCAAAGTGCTGGTATTACAGGTGTGAGCCACCTGCCTGGCTGTAGCTTTTTAAATTAAAATAAAAATTACTGGATCAAAATTAGATTGAATGATCAACCAACTAAAAGATTAAACACGACAAAAGTATATTTTTCTCTCACATAAAAGAAATCTTTCCTCCTAATAGTTTGAGTCACCTTGCACAATTATTTTACTATGCTGTAATACAGTGATGCCTCAGTATTTGGTGAATGAAATTCACCAAATTTCACCTTCAACCTGGAAGGTAGGGGTTGCAGTGAGCCCAGGCAGCCCAGGGCTGGCTAGATGGCTTCACAATGATCAGAAACCCATGCTTCTTCTGTATTGTTGCATGGAGTCTCATGGTCTAAGATGGTTGCTGAAATTCAGCCCATTACCATATTCCAATCAGACAGAAGGAGGAAAAGAATCACATGTCATGTTTCAGCATTGGTCAGAACATAGTTATATGGCTGCATCAAGCTGCAGGCAACGTTGAAAAATATAGAATTTACTCTGAGTGGTCACGTGTGCCACTAAAGCTAGGATTCTGTCATTTACAGAAAGAGAGAAAATGAATATTTGGGAACAATTAGAAGTCCCTAGAACTCCTAGGTAGACTTACTGCTCTAGCAGATGAAATTTCTATTTTTTTAACCCAAGAATTATTTTATTTTCTTCTATTTGTTTGTTCTTTGCCATAAACATGTAAATACTTTAAAAAACTAAAAGTTTTCTTACATTACATTCTGTCAGCATATGAGTTTGTTGTTTATCTTGGCCTGCAACATCTGGCATGACTTAAACATGTATAATTCGTGTTGCAGCGTGTAAAGGAATTTAAATCATGCCCAATTTTCTGCGTAAATTTTGGGTCTAGTTTTTCTTCTTCCAGCTGGGAGTTCAAGTCATATAGACAATGGCTAGATAGGGACTTTGCATGTGCCCAGTGTGCCTAGAGCCTTGACTTATGTGATCTCCAAGAGTCTGAGACTGGCCTATCAGCCCCTAACTACAAGTGATTTTCTTAGAGACTTAGCCTCTTTTGTGGGTTTCACAAATGGGATGAAGCTATACTTATATGACGAACATACTCAAAACTTATTAGATTCATGGAATTTTATTGCTGAAAGGCACTGAATCCAATCATCTCATTTTACTGAGAAGATCCAGAGGAGTTATGTAACTTGTCTGACACCTAGCTAGTTAGTTACAAAATTACTCCTGGTCCTATCTCCAAACCTCATGAAGAGGAAATGTCCTGTGACTGTCCATGCCCTATCTTTAGGAGGACATATCATCACTGTGGGTCCACCACACTTCAGAAGCAGCTTTGTGAGGCCCTTCTATCAGCCCTCACATAGACTCTACAGGAGAATACTAGCATGGTGGGGAAGTTACCTCCCAGTCCACAGTGTGAAAGGGCTTGACCTTTCCCTCCTGAGTAAGTAAGAGAATGGGGTGTGCTTTCAGGGTAGGAGTTCTTTTCAAGATTCTTAGGTCTGCCAAATAACATTCTTAAGCCACGTCTTGCAAGCATCATGTGTATCTGGGGAACTGTGATGATTCATGTTTGGTGTTTGTTTTTATGTTACACAGTATAGAAAGTTGTTGTATAAGCTCCTAGAATTGTCAAATGGGAAGAGTCCTAGAGATTCTTATTTCATCAATTCCTTGATTTCTCAGCTGAGAAAACTAAAACCCACAGAGATGAATTGACTTGGTAGAGATAATATTTCTTGCTTATGATTTATAGGAAGCCAAACTTAAGTCTGTAGTTGTTCATTCCTAACAATATTAACCATGCTGTTTACATAATAGTATCTGAAAACTAATTACCTACTTTAAATGAAAAGAGAAAAGTACAAGTTTGCTCCAAAACATCTCTTAAATTTATAATTAAATGACATGAGCTAGTTTTATAAAATATTTTATTTACAGCAGAGCTTTACAAAAATAGTCTTAATAAAATTAATACAAATCCCTTTTACAATATAACTTATATGACTATCTTCTCAAAAAAGTGACATTCGATTATAACACATAAACTACATTTATAGTTGTTAAGCCACCTTGTAGTATAAATATGTTTTCATCATCTTTTTTTGTAATAAGGTACACACCAATAACAATGAACAGTGGACAACAAATCTTATTTTGTTATTCTTCCAATGTAAAATTCATCTCTGGCCAAAACAAAATTAACCAAAGAAAAGTAAAACAATTGTCCTTCTGTTCAACAATACAGTCCTTTTTAATTATTTGAGAGTTTATCTGACAGAGACACAGCATTAAACTGAAAGCACCATGGCATAAAGTCTAGTAACATTATCCTCAAAAGCTTTTTCCAATGTCTTTCCTTCAACTGTTTATTCACTATTTTGCCAGTACAAATAAAGATTGATCTCAACTCTCTGCTTCATTAGTCTCAAGTGTTCCTATTATGCATTGAGTTTTCAGACCTTCCCAACTGGCATGTATTTTAAGTGTGAGTTTCTTTCTTTGGCTTCACGTGGAGTTTCACAACACTTATGAGACATACTGAGCTCCTCCATGTGGCTGGATCTCTGTGACTCCCCATCCAACAATATTCCCCCGGATGTGACAAGACTCTGCTCCTCCAGTCTCTCTTATCTTTTCATTGCTAAGAACACTATCCCAGATGTTGAAGCCTGTGAGTCTCCCAGAGAAGGCTAATGTTTCATCAAAGCCACCACCCACACAGCAGCCATTCTTTTCTTGGCCAATCTGCAGGATTCCTCCCTCAGGAACAATGTGACCTGTGGCCATCTCAACAGTGGTAGCCACCAGTTCACCATTTACCCACAAGGATGTGAGCCCTTTCTCTGAATTCCAGGTGCCGCACAGGTGGGTCCACCTTCCCAGGGAAACCATGGTTTCAGCAACCAGTTTGTTCTCCTCTCCACCCACCACAAACACTATGGACTGGTAGCTGAGATACAGCTGGATTTCATATGGATTCCTCTTTGTGCCATAGGAAAACAGGATGGTTTTGTTTAATACCTCTGTGGCTTTGACCCAAATGCAGGCACTGAAAGATTCAAGCCTCATTGGTCTCACTGGATGCACACTTCCAAAAATCTTCTTGGAACGCATTGGGAATAAAATAGCTGTTTCACAACCTAGAGTAGCAAGAAAATAAGAATATTAAAGAAAATATAAATTTATTCAGAATTATTCTGGCATTACTTATTTCAACATAAGCATTTTAATGACTACAATTGAAAGCTATATGAAACCCTACATTATGACTTAAGAAGCTTCAACTGTAATCTCTGCAGAGCAAAGAAAATGAGAAAAAGGGAAGCCAATTGTCTTATCCAATGAAGCATCGAAATGAAGAGAAAGCATGCAAATAGAAGAAAGAGCCAACTAGTCCAAACCCACAAAATAACAAAAGCCATAACTAGCTCCCCTTCCAATTTGCATATTTTGTTACTGCTTTTTTTTTAAAAAAAAAAGTTGAATCATTATCAGTTAACTTCAGACAATAATTCGATAATTTCCAGGAATTCAGAACCCAACCTGGTTCTCTCTTTTTGCCACCACCAGCTTCCTAAAATAATAAACCTATGAAATTCAGTAGACCTAGTTCGCTTCATTTAGCCTTTACCAACATGCATTTTTCAGCAAAATTCTAGGATACCGATGTTATTGTAGAATACTTTATTTTATTTATTTTGAAACAGAGTCTCACTCCGTCACCCAGGCTGGATTGCAGTAGTGCGATCTCGGCTCATTGCAACCTTCGCTTCCCAGGTTCAAGCGATTCTCCTGCCTCAGCCTCCCGAGTAGCTGGGACTACAGGTTCACACCACTGTGCCCAGCTAATTTTAGTAATTTTTTTTAGACATGGGGTTTCATCACATTGGCCAGGCTGGTCTTGAACTCCTGACCTTGTGATCCGCCTGCCTCCGCCTTCCAAAGTGCTGGGATTACAGGCATAAGCCACCGCACCCGGCCTGCAGAATACATTTTAATACACCAAATGTTCTCGGATATTTGTAAACTTTGTATAATAATGATGATTAAGCTTATTGGGCATTCACTATGTATCAGATACTGTTCTAATCAATTTTTATGTCATTTTCATCCTCATGTCAACCCTAAGAGATAGTCTTTTATATTCCTATTTTACAGATGAGAAAACTTAGGTAAAAGTAACTTATCTATGTTTACATAGCTGATAAGTAGTAAAACTAGAGTTTGAACTTTTGCAGTCTGGTCACAGAGGCCACTTATTGCCTCTTATTAATAGAACACTACATTGCCTTTTATTAATAGAACCCCTAGATTTCTCTAGGAGGGCTAGAATCCAGATGGTGTTACTACTAATGAGCTGTGCAACTTTGGATGAGCCCCATAATTTCTCTAGGCTTTAGTGTTATCTTAAAAAGGCCCTTCCATTCTGCTCCTAATATTCTGCAAGTCTGTAAGCAGCAAGTATGTAGCACTCAAGAGCTGAATAGACCAAAAATATGTTTAAAAATTCTACTTTGTCCATAGGCTTATAATTACTATTTAAGCAGTAATTGAAAATCTTTAAGAGAAGTACATTCTTTCAAGGGGCCTGGTTGGAGAACATGTTTCTGCTAAAGAGCACTTGGGAGGGGGACTTTCAAATCTGAGGTGGAAAGCTCAGTAAGTTTCCATCACTGTCCATCTCAAGGCAACTTAGCAATTTGGGAAGCTGGAGATGCTGAAACGAAAACGTTTTACGTGTCCCTGGGAAAGAACAGGTGAACTCTGCATCTATATACATATATGTGTGTGTGTATATATACATGTGTGTATATACTTATATAGATATGTATACATATATACATTTATATATACATATATACATATGTATACATACATACATATACGTATATGTATGTACACACGTGTATATGTATATGTATATATACACACATACACATAAATGTATATATACATACATATAGGTATATAAATATGTGTATATATATGTGCGTGTGTGTGTATGTAGGTATTTTTTTTTTAAACACCTAAATTAGGGCAGGTATAACAACCTAAAGAAGATTTGCCATAAGATAGCTTTGAAAAGCAAACTCCCAGAACGGTTCCAGAATAACTGGTGAAGAGAACTTCCAGAACCCAAACATCCATGTAAAAGTGTGGTAAACTACGTCAGGTTCCTACAAGTGGCTCAGGGCTAGGCTCTATCCTGAAAACATTAAACAAATATGGACCTTATCCTTTAGTATTAGGGATAGTCAAATAAAATATTGACATTCAGATAATCATATAAAAGTAACTACAATACTAAAACACAAAACTGGCCCTGTCATGCTTTGATTCTTTTTCACTAAATAATTTGAACTTCTGAAGATTTTTTAAAATTAATTTTTAATGAGGCAGTGATTCTTATTTCAAATGAAATTGCTAGGTACATCTTTTTTTATGTGTTAATTAAAATCAAATAAAAATCATTGAAAAAATCACCATATCCATGGGAATTTGATATAGTCTCTATAAAGTTTCAGTAAAGTAGTGTTCAAGAGGGTGCCTACTGCAATTTAATTAAGTGATTTCCTCTTTAAATAAGCCCAGGCAGTCAGGATTGCATTCCAAAGCAGTCCTGCATTGCATCTCAGAGACTCAGCTTCCCTCTAGGCTACACTGGCTGTATAAGTTCATGGACTGGAACTGCATGTTGGTTATTTTTGGTCATCTTCTTTTGGGGACCAGCAATACCCCAAAACGAGGCTCTTAATACCTCTTTAAAATGTCAGAAACTCTCTTATGAAATAGCTTTTAACTGATAGGTTTTTCTGATTATCAAAGACCAAACAAAATTAAAACCAGGTTCTTAGGAGGCTAACAACAGAATGATTAGGAGCCAAGCTGACTGGAGACCAAGAGAAGATAAATCAAAGCATATGGGTAAAAGTATTATTGGATGTAATAAGGATTAACATTTTAGAATTCAGAAATACATCCCTCTTCTGCTCTAACTAATATGCAAAGATGAAGATAAAAAATAGAGTAATTCTTCAGTTTTTTGGGTGCATTAAATGTACAATGACTTTACGTGGTTTGCAAAACACAAGACATTTCATCCATTAAAATGGCTGCAGAATTCTAATTTCTCTTCTGTCACATTGAGAATCTACTGTACATTTGAATTTATGCTTTTTCTCCTCTGAAGCCCTATTTGATATTTACTGATAAGCACCCCTCAAATATTTAGGAAATATGGTGTGGTTTCTGTAATTTTAAATGAAACATGCTTCTTCCCCCTCCCCATCCAGCAAAAGTTGTTTTCTTGGAAATATAAGGAAGGATTCTCAGGAGAAATGCAAGTTATATTTTCTTACCTAGGACACTGATTTTCTAATATAATCCAAAATGATTGTCACACCATCATTTCTTAGAAGTTTTGGCATACAAAGGAGTATTGCGTGGCTCCGAATCTTCTGTTTCTTTCTTTTAACCATCTTTAGAATGTATTATTTTGGGAACCCATGTCTGTTTGGAGATTCATGGAGTGTCACATGGGATTTTAAGAAGTTGCCTCTGGTTTGAACAGTCTCTCTCCTGTTTGGTCCCAGTTCTCTGAATCCCTGTGTTGGAGCTGGGATCGCCTACAGGGATTGGCTCCTACACCTGACTGTTCCACCCTGAATCCCAAACTGCACACCCTCCGACCTCCCCTGTCGCGCTAACTCCACAAACCCCGGGGACTGGGGGACCCCTGGAGAATTCCGCTGACCCTTCAGGAGATGAGATTCAGTCTCAAGTTTCTTGCTGAGAATGGGTGGAGAGGAAGGGCCCTCTGAGGGGTTGGAAAACATCCCTAAACGTTAGCCTGGGCCCTGAAATAGTGCGGGAAACCGGAGCTCCTCTAAAGACAGAGACAGGATAAAATTAGAAGACGTGGAAATCCCTAACGGAGGGAAGCTGGGCGGCAAGAGGGGTCACGGTTATAACGGGCCAGTGGACTCCTGGAGCGCCTAGTCGGATTGGGTGTCAGGGGTCCTAGACGTCTATTTCAAGACTGTAATGGTTACCTCCACAACTCTTTTTAGGGTTCCTTAGGACTGAGAAATACTTTTTTAAAGCCAATTTTCCCGCCTTGTATGGTGTGCCTGAGCTCTGTGACCGCGCATGCAGAAATAGAGGGGTGTGTGTGTGTGTGTGTGTATGTGTGTGTGTATGTGTGTGTGTGTGTGCTTCCCATGAAAGCTTCCCCTAGAAGGTGGCCTGGCCTGGCTTGGCTTGCCGTTAAGCGCGCTCCCGGAACAAAGCCGCAGTGGTAGGCCCGGGCCCCGCTTGCCTCCTTACC
Source organism: Trachypithecus francoisi (assembly GCF_009764315.1). Lineage (NCBI taxonomy): Eukaryota > Metazoa > Chordata > Mammalia > Primates > Cercopithecidae > Trachypithecus > Trachypithecus francoisi. The sequence continues at coordinate 6,141,603 of NW_022681453.1, forward strand.
TGCCGGCAGCCAGGTCCGGGCCGCCCAGCCCTGCACCGCGTGCATGTCGGCTCGCGTCTGCCGCAGCTCCTTCAGCATCGCGGCCAGGGCGCGCCCCGCCTCCTCTGGGCGCTGCGTCTCCGCGCCCTCCAGGCGCTCCAGCCTGCGGCCCGCGTCGCGGTTCGCCTGCAGCAGCTCGTCCAGAGCACTAGCCAGCTTGGCCTCCGCGAGAGCCCCCTCCTCGCATGGCCTCGCCAGGCTTTCCGCGAGCCGGCCCAGCTCCTCCCGCAGCCTCTGCAGCTCTCCCCGCAGGACGTCGTCCGTGGCTTGCAGCAGCATGCCCTCTCTCATCTGCGAGTTCTCCAGCATGATGAAGAGCTTGTCCCATTCGGAGTGTTCCTGACGGCAGTCGCATGGCGTGGCTAGAGCACGGGATACACACACGTTACCAGCCCGCCCAGCCTGCCTTGGATGTGCTTTGTAAAAGCTGACCTCCCTCGGTGGTGCCAAGTTGCAGCCCGTCCCTGGCATCCCCCTTCCCTTTAAGGACACCTCCGAAAAACAGCATGTAAATGTCTCAAAAACGACAGAAATCATTCATTCAGATATAGATTAAGTTGTACCCTATGAAATCGCCGGTTATGTGGCTCAAAACAGTCAAATATCGGCGATTTTATATGATTCAACCCATTTTGTACGTTCCAGAAATAACTTTAAAACCTCCATCTTTCTTCAAGTGCTTCTCACTTTTGCAAAACAAACTGTAAATTTTTAACTCGTCTCACTGGCTACAAAGTATACGTGTGTTATTTAGACCAAGAGGTGGATATGTAGTTAGGGCTAGCAGAGAAACGGTTAAAGTGGACTTACGGTCCTCAGTGGGATGGAGTCCATTGTCTATTTCGTTGTCCAAATTCACATACATGAGATCATAATCATCCGAGTTCTCGGCCAACACTGCAGACCAGAGAGCACAAAACAGAATCGCAAGGAGATGCATTGCTGGAGAGACGCAAAGTTCTTTCCACAGCTGGCGGGAGGAGACTCTCAAGTGAGCTGAGTTTGAGCGGAGGAGAATGAGAGTGAGAGGCTGGAGCAGAGAGCCCTTAATAAATGCTGGGGAAAGCCTGAATGGGGATGAATGAGTAATGCTGGTGGCACTGCGGTAACGGGAGTTCCCCTGAATTTGGTGGGGGAGGGGGCTGGGTGGGAGGGCGAGGGAAATGTGGAAGTTGCACAATATTAACCCGCAAAGGTTTACACTGCAGTCAGATTAATTGGAGGAGGGTCAGAGGGCAAAGAGGAGAGAAACTAGGCTTTCACTGTTCTCCTGAGAATTAGCTGTTGTAACTTGAATTGATAGCAATGGGGATGAAGGAGGGATGGTAGGGGAGACTGAAGGTCTCAGAGGATACTGAAGCAAATCATAATTTCAGCATTTTCTGTGAGCTGTTATTATTTCACAACCCTTTATATATAGAAAACTTTCCATATTTTCTTCATACACTGTTTTACAGGTTGAAACTCAAAATGGTCTGATTCCAAGATAAACCAACATATTAAGAATTGTATGCCTCTGCAAGTCAAGTCCAGTCCGAGCTATCTTGTCTTTAATACTTCTGGAGTTGCACCTATACTTTTATAGACTTTTTTGTGTGTTTTTTTTGAGATTGAGTTTCACTCTCGTTGTCCAGGCTAGAGTGCAATGTTGTGATCTCAGCTCACTGCAACCTCCACCTCCTGGGTTCAAGCGATTCTCCTGCCTCAGCTTCATGAGTAGCTGGAATTACAGGCACCTGCCACCACACCCAGTTAATTTTTGTATTTTTAGTAGAGACGAGGTTTCACCATGTTGGCCAGGCTGATCTCGAACTCCTGACCTCAGGTGATCCACCTGCCTCGGCCTCCCAAAGTGTTAGGATTACAAGCGTGAGCCACCGTGCGCAGCCTGTGACAAACAACACAGTACAACTGGGTAAACCTAAAATGGGGGGAAAAACCTGGGGGAAAAATGAGTATACTTATTTAGTTATTTAGGTCTGTTTCTTTTCATAACTTGGTAATATGTGGACATTATATTATTCTACAAGGTTTCAAGGCAAAGATCATGTTTTAAAAATAAACTTAGAGATGTCTGCTTCTAACAATATATACAGGCCTATGTTCACATTATATTAATAAAAACTTAAAAGGTACAGATGAGCTCCCATTAAAGTAAGGGAAAAATCCAGGGGCCAAAGATAGAGGAAAGCAAAAATAGCAATCCCATGAGCTGATGCTAGGGTCGCTCTGGAATAGGAGTGAAGTGAGATGGGGTTAATAGTTCTATAAGCACCAAATGTCGGTGACCATGTGGAAGCAAAGCTTAGGCCAAAGGTAGAGAGTTAGAAGAGAGACCCTCATGAAATCCAGGACCCTCAGAGGGTTACATACTGTATTTCAGTAGGTACAATCCCACGTTGCCCTAGCACAAAAAGGTAGGAAGCAACCATGTCTCTCTTTGGACTCTACAAGATCCTTCTGAGTTTGTGAATTTGGGCCTGCTCTCAGACATGTTTGGAAATCAAATATATACTGTCTGCCACTGTGAAAAAAAAAAAAAAAAAGACAGAATTCACAGTGATATTTGAACATATGAGGAAGCAAACTACTATAAATGAGAATCAGCAGAAACCAAAAAGGATTAGACACCCCTCCCCAAGAACTTCATTTAGTTGAAATATCAGCCAAAAACTAGAAAATAAATATGTTTAAAACTATTGAAGCTCTAAAAGAAGGAACTGAAAATATGAGAAAACAATAAGACATTGTCAAAAAGAAAAAGGCCAGGTGATTTTTTTTAAAAGAACCAAATATAACTTCTAGAATTAAAAGTTAATTGAAATTTTTAACAGCTACAGGCATGGATTAAGTGGCAAATTAGGCAAAGCTGAAAAGAATATTAACGAACTGGAAGACAGATATAAGGAAATAATCTAAAATGTACTGCTTTTATGTTCAGTAATAGGATTCTCCAGTCCTTTAATTGCTCAGGAGGATGATAAAGAAATTAATTAATTTTGCTTTGCTCAAAAATGTTTGTTACAATTTTAAGGACACCTACCAAATGGACATAGGCATCCAAATAGAAGGAACAGGGGGAATTTTTAAAGAAAGACTTGATCTATTAAAAAAAAAATCAATGAAGAAGAAAAAAAAAGCACAAAGAAGGATAAGTTAAAAGTACAATATTATTTGCTAAAACTAAATCAAAATATATCAATAATTACCATAAATGTTAATGAAACACATTTTCCAGTTAAGATACAAATATTTCTGTTTGTCATATAGAAATATTTTAGGCTGGGTTCACTTTCAGGATCCCAGTACTTTGGGAGGCCAAAGTAGGAGGATCACTTGAGGCCAGGAGTTTGAGACCAGCCTGATCAACATAGCAAGACCCTCATCTGCACAAAAAATTTAAAAATTAGCCTGGTGTGGTGGTGTGCACCTGTAGTCTCAGCTACTCAGGAGGCTGAGGCAGGAGGCAGGAGATCACTTGAGCCTGGGAGGTTGAGGCTGCAGTGAGCTATGATCACACCACTGCATTCCAGCCTGGGCGACAGAATGAGACCCTGAAAAAAAGAAAAGGAGAGAGAGAGAGAGAGAGAAGGAAAAAGAAAAGAAATATTTTTAAAATCCAGCTATACATCACTTACAAAAGCTACACAGAAAACATAAAGTAGAAATGTTAAAAGTTAAAAACTTTACATTGGAGGGGAGAAAGAGAACATATCAAGCAAGTACTATTCAAAAAAGCTAGCATAGCAATAGTAACATCATTAAAAAATAGACTTAGGCAAAAGAGGATAGTTAAAATTATGATACAAAGAAATACAGGAACGATACAAAGAATAACAGGAAGATATCTCTGAATTATCTAGTAATATAGTTTCAAAAAATATAAACCAAAGATTGACAGAATTGCAGGGAGAAATGGGCAAATACCTAATCATGGAGGGAGATTTTAACATAACTGAGAAGTTCACCGATATCATAATTCATCATTCAAATGCCGAGAAAAGCCTGCCAAAGGATACAGAAACTTAAACTACATAATTTAAGGTTTGATATAATGAAATATATAGAGTACTGCCCAGATAGTTCGATGGGCAAGTTCTACCAAACATTCAAGGAACACATAATCCCCATCTTACACAAACTGCTTCTGAGAATCGAGTGTTCAGGAATGTGCTAAATTCGTTTTACATGTCTACTAAGTATGATACCAAAAAGAGACAAGGACAATACAAGAAGGGAAAACTGCAACCTGTCTCATTAAGAATGTAGATGCAGCCGGGCGCAGGGGCTCAGGCCTGTAATCCCAGCACTTTGGGAGGCCGAGGCGGGTGGATCACGTGGTCAGGAGATGGAGACCATCCTGGCTAACACTGTGAAACCCCGTCTCTACTAAAAGACACAAAAATTAGCCAGGCGTGGTGGCGGGTGCCTGCAGTCCCAGCTACTGGGGAGGCTGAGGCAAGAGAATGGCGTAAACCCAGGAGGCGGAGCTTGCAGTGAGCTGAGATCCGGCCACTGCACTCCAGCCTGGGCGACAGAGCGAGACTCCGTCTCAAAAAAAAAAAAATATATATATATATAGATAGATGCAATAGCTCTAAATAAAGTATTAGCCAAACAGACACAGCAATATGCATAAAAATACACATTATGCACAGCAGTATGCATAAAAATATATCATTAACAAGTTGAGTTTATTCTAAGACTGCAAGATTGGTTAAATGTTAGAATAGCTATTAATGTATTACATTAACAGTTTATAGGAGAAAAATAATCATATCAACAGATGAGAAAAATGTTTGATAAAATTCAACACTCAAAATAATCAAACTAGAAAGCAGACAGGAACTTACTTAAACTGAAAAAACATAAATACCAAAACCTATAGAAACAGATACATATGTAATTGTAAATCCGTGGTAACATACTTTTGAAAACAGGATTAACACAAGGATACCTGTGGACAGTGACTCTATTCATCGAAGCGTGTATTGGAAGTCCCTGCCCGTAAAGTAGGACATAAGGACATAAGGAGAAGAAACATAAGGATTAGGATGGAAAGAAATAAAGTTGTTATCATTTATCATGTGAGCAACTTTTGTTGGATATAAGATCAACATATAAAAATCTATTGCTTTATTAATACCAGCACATAAATAGAAAACGCCTTTGAAAATACAGTTTTCATTTACAGTAGCAACAACAGCTATGGGATACCTAAGCAACAATTTAACGTAAGACACAGCTAATTATAACACCTTATTTAACTGGTGTGAGATGGTATCTCATTGTGGTTTTGATTTGCATTTCTCTGATGGTGAGAGATGATGAGCATTTTTTCATGTGTCTATTGGCTGTATGAATGTCTTCTTTTGAGAAGTGTCTGTTCATATCCTTTGCCCACTTTTTAATGGGGTTGTTTGTTTGTTTCTTGTAAATTTGTTTGATTTCTTTGTAGGTTCTGGATATTAGCCCTTTGTCAGATGAGTAGATTGCAAAAATTTTATTTCTTTCCGTAGGTTGCATGTTCACTCTGATGGTAGTTTCTTTTGCTGTGCAGAAGCTCTTTAGTTTAATTAGATCCCATTTGTCAATTTTGGTGTTTGTTGCTGTTACTTTTGGTGTTTTAGACATGAAGTCCTTTCCCATGCCTATGTCCTGAATGGTATTCCCTATGTTTTCTTCTAGGGTTTTTATGGTTTTAGGTCTAACATTTAAGTCTCTAATCCATCTTGAATTAATTTTCATATAAGGAGTAAGGAAAGGATCCAGTTTCAGCTTTCTACTTATGGCTAGCCAATTTTCCCAGCACCATTTATTAAATAGGGAATCCTTTCCCCATTTCTTGCTTTTGTCAGGTTTGTCAAGGATCAGATAGCTGTAGATGTGTGGTATTATTTCTGAGGACTCTGTTCTGTTCCATTGGTCTATATCTCTGTTTTGGTACCAGTACCATGCTGTTTTGGTTACTGTAGCCTTGTAGTATAGTTTGAAGTCAGGTAGCGTGATGCCTCCAGCTTTGTTCACACAAGTTAGAATGGCAATCATTAAAAAAATCAGGTAATGACAGGTGCTGGAGAGGATGTGGAGAAATAGGAAAACTTTTACACTGTTGGTGGGACTGTAAACTAGTTCAACCATTGTAGAAGACAGTGTGGCGATTCCTCAAGGATCTAGAACTAGAAATATCATTTGACCCAGCCATCCCATTACTGGGTATATACCCAAAGGATTATAAATCATGCTGCTATAGAGACACATGAACACGTATGTTTATTGCAACACTATTCACAATAGCAAAGACTTGGAATCAACCCAAATGTCCATCAGTGACAGACTGGATTAAGCAAATATGGCACATATACACCATGGAATACTATGCAGCCATAAAAAAGGATGAGTTCGTGTCCTTTGTAGGGCATGACTCACAGTTGACTCACAGTTCCACGTGGCTTAGGAGGCCTCAGGAAACTTATGATCCTGTCGGAAAGCGAAGGGGAAACAAGGCACATCTTACATGACAGCAGGAAAGAGGGAGAGTACAGGGGAAACTGCCACTTTTAAACCATCAGATCTCATGAGAACTCCCTCACTATCAAGAAAACAGCATGGATAAAATCACCCTAATGATACAACCTCCTCCCACCAGGACCCTCCCTCAACATGTGAGGATTACAATTCAAGATGAGATTTAGGTGGGGACACGGAGCCAAAGTATATCACTGGTTAAGCCAAGGAAACAAATTCTCTCCTAGAGCCTCCAGGAAGGAACCCAACCCTGGGCACACATTTGATTTTATGTTAGTGAGACTTATGTCAGACTTCTGAACTACCAAAATATAAGATAATGAATTTGTGTTATTTTAGGCCACTAATTTTGAGATAATTTCTAATGACAACTATAGAAAATGAATACAACTGCTTCACAAAGAAATTTTGGAACATCTACAAAGTCAATTCCTAGGGACATACCCAGTGCTTTGCCACTTAACTATGTGGTCCAGGGACCATTAATGTCACCTGAGAGCTGGTTAGAAATTCAGACTCTCAAACCCTACCTCCAACCTGTTGAATCAACATCTGTATTTTAAAGATATGCCCAGTGACTTCTAAGCACATTAGACTCAGAAACACTACACTATGAAATATCTCTCATTTTTTGCACAGAGACAGTTATTTCAGCATTACTGATTAAAGCAACAAATAATAATAACGTAATGTCTTTCAATCACAGAATGTATATAAATAAGTTGTTGCATATTTATACACTGGAATAACATATGGCTGTGAGAATAAATGAAGGAGAGCTTCTTGGAGGTACAACTTCTACAAAATGTTGAATAGAAAAAAAGTTGCAAAGGGATATGTAGAGTATGATGATATTCATATAAAATTTTAAAACATCCAAAACCACACTATAAAATGTTTATTGATACATACGCATGTAATTAAAGTGTAAAAATACTTATGGAGATCATAAATACTACCTTTAGGATGATGGTTGCCTCTGGGGAGAAAACGAAACAAATGGGATGAAAAGCAATTATGATATAAGGTTAAGTTTTGACAAATCTGGTTGGTAGGCACACCAATGCTCCTTATATTATTGCCTACATTTGTTTGATGACTTGAACTATTTCATAATTTAAAAGAAGGTATTATTTACTAATGGAATTTATAAGATTTCTCCAAAAGTTCTGCATTTATTTTTGTATTATTTGATTGAAATTCAAGTCAGCTGAAAACGACTAATCTGGGGTTTTTCCCTTCAAGGCTGTCAGGGCCTGTAGTGAGTTTTGTAACAAAATGCCACACAACAGTTTCCTGTCTTAGACGGCAACTACAGTCCCTTTTAACGTGACCATTTTTAGCAGTTGATCAGTATGTCCTCATAACTAAGTTCTATGATCTAATGTGGGCTGTACAAATTGGGTATTGCATTAAAAAAATTCCTGATCTTTTAAGGAGACACTCATAGTAAAATAAACAGAAAACAAAGTAAATTGTTGAAAATTAAATTATTGAAAATAAATACTGGTGAACACAACATTTTAAAGAAAATTGTAAATACTTCCAACAACTTGTATTCTGGAGAACATGATAAAACCTGTTTTAGACTTATTCTATGAACTACATGTGGGAAAAAAAATTCTCATTTTTTATTTTCTCCCAAATTCATTCCATTTTATCCAGAATCACGCTTTCATTAAATTTAGATATTGATATTCTGAAAATTCTGTCCTTCTTTCTTTAATAATTGTCTTTTATATATAGGCATGTTCCTACCATTTAATGAAGGTCCATATATGTGTAATTCATGCTTATTTGATGCTTTCTGTGTATGGCTTCTATATACAAAGTCAAATTTAAAGTAAAAGTAAATAGAGTCAAGAAAATTATTGTTCAAGAAATCCCTAGAAACAATTCCCCTGAGACATTTAAGTACTTGTGAGGATTTTGAGGAAAAAAAAATCCATACCATAAAGTGATAAGCAGATGTTGCCCATATGTTGATTGCAGATAAGTTTCTATACCTTATGTAATATATTTCTTGAGGTTTTGCCATTATAAATCTAGTTGTCTATACATATCTTTGAGGAAATTATGTGTGACAAACCAGCTGAGGCTAAACTTCCCTTGAAATAGTGCAGAAATTGTGGATTTAAATTTGCATTGCTACTTCTTAAACTATTCATAAAATAAGCATAGTTTCTGTATATGAGTTGACTAAATTATGATTCTGTATCTTCCAGGAATGTGAATTCATTCCTCTGCACTTTTACTGTTGTTCAGTTTCATTTAGGTCCATGATCACAGCACTGCTTAGCTTTCATTTAAACGTCATCCAAATTTTGTTTATCTTCAGTAATTCTTTACTGGAACTGTTTCCTTCTCAAGGGTGTGGTCTGATTACTGTCAGAGTTCCTCTATCCCCATGGTGCATTACTCAGGAAAATTTTTCATTAGTTAATGGTGCTGATTATATCATAAAATATTTCCTTTTGTGGAATCAGTGTAAATCACATTTTAATCTCAGAATAAGGTACCACGTAATTTTTTTTTTTTTTTTTTTTTTGAGACGGAGTCTCGCTCTGTCGCCCGGGCTGGAGTGCAGTGGCCGGATCTCAGCTCACTGCAAGCTCCGCCTCCCGGGTTTATGCCATTCTCCTGCCTCAGCCTCCCAAGTAGCTGGGACTACAGGCGCCAGCCACCTCGCCCGGCTAGCTTTTTTTGTATTTTTTAATAGAGACAGGGTTTCACCGTGTTAGCCAGGATGGTCTCGAACTCCTGACCTCGTGATCCGCCCGTCTCGGCCTCCCAAAGTGCTGGGATTACAGGCTTGAGCCACCGCGCCCGGCCGGTACCACGTTATTTTTAGCAAAAGAATTGGCCATCAGTCTGTGCTATTTAATGTGTAAGTGCCAATATTATTACATTGGTAATAATTTTTTTTTTTTTTTTTTTTTTTGAGGCAGAGTCTCGCTCTGTCGCCCGGACTGGAGTGCAGTGGCCGGATCTCAGCTCACTGCAAGCTCCGCCTCCCGGGTTTATGCCATTCTCCTGCCTCAGCCTCCCGAGTAGCTGGGACTACAGGCGCCCGCCACCTCGCCCGGCTAGTTTTTGTATTTTTAGTAGAGACGGGGTTTCACCGTGTTAGCCAGGATGGTCTCGAACTCCTGACCTCGTGATCCACCCGTCTCGGCCTCCCAAAGTGCTGGGATTACAGGCTTGAGCCACCGCTACATTGGTAATAATGTTATTTCTGTTGCTCATGGCTTGATAAAGTCATCATTTCCTTTATTGTTCCCTTAACAGGTAACACCATGTTGTTGAGAGTGTTACCTGCTGTGTATGAAAAGCAGCCTCAGCCAATTAATAGACACCTGACAGAACTCCTGGCCTTGATGTCTCAGCTGGAACAGCCAGAACAGTACCATCTACTACGGCTTTTGCATGTAGCAGCAAAGAAAAAACAACTCGAGGTAAAAAGTACATTGTATATGTCATGGTCCACGCAACCAGGCATGTTTCTTTGTGTGTGAACAGCATATGTGCTTAGGATTTCCAGTCTCATACATTTATACATGTCCATTTTTAAGTGAAAGCACTCATCTACTTATTATATTTGTATAATGAGAAATTGGCTCATAAAATTACGGAGGCTAAGAAGTCCCATCTGTCATCTGCAAGCTAGATGCCAAGGAAAACCAGTGGCATAATTTCAATTCAAGTCTGAAAGCCTGAGAACTGGAGAGCCGATGGCATAACTTACAGTCTGAGGACAGGAGAAGACCAATGTTCCAGCTCACAAAATCAGGCAGAGAGAGTAAATTCTCTCTTCCTCCACCTTTTTGTTCTTTTCAGGTCCTCAGATAATTGGATGAGGCCCACCCATATTGCAGGGGCAATCTGCTTTATTCAGTCAACCCATTAAAATGCTAATCTCATCTGAAATCACCCTCACAGACACACCCAGAAATAATGTTTAATAAAATATTTGGGTGCCCCATGACCCAGTCATGTTGACACATAAAATTAACCATCACAGGCCAAGCATGGTGGCTCGTGCCTGTAATCTCAACATTTTGGGAGGCTGAGGTAGGTGAATCACTTGAGGCCAGTCCGGACAACATGGTGAAACTCTGTCTATACAAAAAATACAAAAATTAGCGGGGCATGGAGGAGGCATCTGTAGTCCTAGCTACTCAGGAGGCTGAGGTGGGAGAATCACCTGAGCCAGGGAAATTGAGGCTACAGTGAGCCAAAATCATGCTACTGCACTCCAGCCTGGGTGACAGAGTGAGACCCTGTCTTAAAAATAAAGACATAAATAAATAAAAATTAAAAATTAAAAAATTAACCATACAGATACAGTAATAAAAAGCAACAAATGGGTCAGGCAGAGTAATGGCTCATGCCTGTAATCCCAGCACTTTGGGAGGCAGATCACGAGGTCAGAAGTTCAACCAACATGACCAACATGGTGAAACCCTGTCTCTACTAAAAATACAAAAACTAGCTGGGCATGGTGGTGCGTGCCTGTTATTCCAGCTAGTCAGGAGGCTGAAGCAGGAGAATCACTTGAATTCAGGAGGCAGAAGTTGCACTGAGCCAAGATTGTGCCATTGCACTCCAGCCTGGGCAACAGAGCAAGACTCTGTCTCAAAAAAATAAAAAATATAAAGAAGAATTAGCCGGTCGTGGTGGCAGGAGCCTGTAATCCCAGCTACTCCGGAGGCTGAGGTAGGAGAATCGCTTGAACCCAGGTGGCAGAGGTTGCAGTGAGCTGAGATCGAGCCACTGAACTCCAGCCTGGGTGATACAGTGAGACTCTGTCTCAAAACAAACAAACAAACAAACAAAAAAGGCAAGAGATGTGCGAATCTGTAGCTATTGTAGAATGGCGTTAAAGAAAGTTTAATGTCATCATGCAGTTCTAGGAATCTGTAGTTTCTCAGGTAAGACCAAGAGAAAGACCTACACTCAACTTCATTTGTGAATTAATCAGCCTAGAGTGAGAGCAAAGGTTCATTTCTCAGATAGCAAATCAGTTGTTATTCTTTGGATTCAAGTAGAATATTATAACAATTAGGATGCTTATGATTACCAGTAGTAAAACACCCAAAACACAATAGTTTCATCAATGATAGGAATTTATAGCTAATGTGATGGGAAAAAAAATCCGATGAGGTTTGGTTCAAAAATAATGTGAACAAACAATTTCTCTATTTTGATTTCTCAGATTTGACTTCTAGGCTTCCATTTTCCACAGGCTTTCTCCTTGTCATTTCCAAATAGGTGCCAGGGGCTCTCTTGGCACTATGCTTCTCCTACATCTATCACTGCCACCAACACCTAACAGAAGTCTTGATATTCTGTCTGTTTAGGATACATGCTCTACCTCTAGAGCTTCTCTTGAACTGGAGGATACACAGAGAGAAACTAGAGGCTGCCAGGAAGAGGGAATTCGAAATGGATTCTGGAGGGTACCAATGTGTTATTCCATTTTCATGCTGCTGATAAAGACATACCCAAGACTGGGAAGAAAAGAGATTTAATTCAACTTACAGTTCCACATGGCTGGGGAGGCCTCAGAATCATGGCAGGAGGCAAAAAGCACTCCTTACATGGTGGCAGGAAGAGAAAATGAGAAACCCCATGCAAAAGCAGACACCCCTGATAAAACTTTCAGATTTCATGAGACTTATTCACCACCAGGAGAACAGTATGGGGGAAACCACCCCCATAATTCAAATTATCTTCCACTGCGTCCCTCCCACAACATTTGGGCATTATGGGAGTACAATTCAAGATGAGATTTTGGTGGGGACACTGAGCCAAACCATAACATTACATCCCTGGCCCATCTAAATCTCATTTCCTCACATTTCAAAACCAACCATACCTTCCCAGCAGTCCCCCAAAGTCTTAACTCATTTCAGCATTAACACAGAAGTCCACAGTCCAAAATCTCATCTAAGATAAGGCAAGTGCCTTCTTCCTATGAGCCTGTAAAATCAAAAGCAAGTTACATTGGATAAATACAACTGTTCCAAATGGGAGGAACTGGTCAAAGCCAGGGGCTACAGGTCCCATGCAAGTCTGAAATCCAGCAGGGCACTCAAATATTAAAGCTCCGAAGTGATCTCCATTGACTTCATGTCTCGCATCTGAGTCACACCAATGCAAGGGTTCCCATGGTCTTCAGCAGCTCCACGCCTGTGACTTTTCACAGTACAGCCTTCCTCCTGGCTGCTTTCACAAGCTGGTGCCCCAGTAGGGACACTGTGGGGAGGCTCTGACCCCACATTTCCCTTCTGCACTGCCTTAGGAAAGGTTCTCCATGAGAGCCCTGCCCCTGCAGCAAACTTTTGTCTGGACATCCAGGCATTTCCATACAGCCTCTGAAGTCTAGGCAGAGGTTCCCAAACCTCAATTCTTGACTTTTGTGCACCTGCAGGCTCAACACCTCATGGAAGTTGTCAAGGCTTGGGGTTTGCACCCTCTGAAGTCATGGCCCAAGCTGTACTTTGGCCCCTTTCAGTCACAGTGGGAGTGTCTAGGACACAGGGCACCAAGTCCCTAGACTGCTCACAGCATGGGGGCCCTGGGCCTTGCCCATGAAACCGTTTTTTCCTCCTAGGTCTCTGGGCCTGTGATGGGAGGGGCTGCCATGAAGACCTCTGACATGACTTGGACACGTTTTCCACATTGTCTTGGGGATTAACATTTGGCTCCTTGTTACTTATGCAAATTTCTGCAGCCAGCTTGAATTTCTCCTCAGAAAATGGGTTTTTCTTTTCTATCACATTGCCAGGCTGCAAATTTTCCAAACTTTTATGCTCCACTTCCCTTATAAAACTGAATGTCTTTAACAGCACCCAAGTCTCCTCTTGAATGCTTTGCTGCTTAGAAACTTATTTGCCAGATACCCTAAATCATCTCTCTCAAGTTCAAAGTTCCAGAAATCCCTAGGGCAGGGGCAAAATGCTACCAGTCTTTTTGCTAAAACGTAACAAGCATCACCTTTGCTATAGTTTCCAACAAGTTTCTCATCTCCATCTGAGACCACCTCAGCCTGGACCTTATTGTCTATATTCCTTTCAGTGTTTTGGTCAAAGCTGTTCAACAAGTCTCTAGGAAGTTCCAAATTTTCCCACATTTTTCTGTTTTCTTCTGAACCCTCCAAACTGTTCCAAACGTTGCCTGTTACCCAGTTTCAAAGTCAGGTCCACGTTTTCAGGTGTCTTTTCAGCAACGCCCCACTCCACTGGTACCAATTTACTGTATTAGTCCGTTTTCATGCTGCTGATAAAGACATACCCAAGACTGGGAAGAAAAAGAGGTTTAATTCAACTTACAGTTCCACATGGCTGGAGAGGCCTCAGAATCATGGTGGAAGGCAAAAGGCATTTCTTACATGGTGGCAGTAAGAGAAAATGAGGAATATATAAAAGCGGATACCCCTGATAAAACCATCAGATCTCATGAGACTTATTCTCTACCATGAAAAACGTTTGGGGGAAACCGCCCATTATTCAAATTATCTCCTATTAGGTCCCTCCCACAACATGTGGGAATTATGGGAGTACAATTCAATATGAGATTTGGGTGAGGACACAGAGCTAAACCATATCAACCAACATGTGTGCCCAGTGAATATGAATGGTTAACCCAAGGTTATTCAATTATGGTTGTCCCATTTCTTTATAATTTCACTATCCACCACTTGAAAAAAAATCAATGCTAAAGTGAAGACTGGAACATTTGTATTCAACATCCAAATTATTCAAAGAAAAGCAAGAAAGAATAGTTGTATGCATAATTAGCCACAATAGACTGCAAGCTCCTTTGACAAGAAATGATTTCTTCTTTCCTCTGTGTCTTAGACTTTTCCACAGTATCTGATAGTGCTCAATAAACATTCATAGAACCAAACTGAGAACAAATATAGAACCAAATTAAACAAGGTGATAAATGCTTTGCAAATGGCATAAACAGAGAGGGGGGTAATGAATTCTACTTTAGGGGGAAATAGATGCCATGAAGTCCCACAAAGGGGGTGACATCAGAGCCATACCCTGAAAAATGCATACTTTTATGCGGATGATTCAGAGCTGGGAATCTAGGATACTGGAGAGCAGAATTCATAGGAAGCTTCAGGAGATGAGACCAACAAGGATGACCAATGCCTGAGCCTCACTCCCAGGGATTTTGGTTCAGTAGGTTCAGTAGACACAACTGGGGACCCAACTGTGTCTTTTTTACAAGTACCCATATGGTGCTGCTGCTGTTGCTTCAAGGGACCACACTTTGAGTAGCAAGGCTAGAGCTCAGGCAGAGGACTGGGGAGTTCTATGTCACTGGTATGCACTGTCCCTTTTGCCCCTAGAGCAATATGTCATTATTTTTGCAAGACTGTTTCTTTTGGTGCACAACAAACTCCTTAAGGTACATAGAACTCTTATCTACATATTCATATGCACTCCCTAGTGTAGTGCTGGGTCACATAGTATGATTTGAATAAAAAGTTATTGAATTAAGAAATGAACAAATTAACAAGAGACAAAAAGAGTGAAGACATGAAGAACCAGGAAAACTCATGCTGTGAAAGGGGAAAAAGTGGCTCAACAGGGTCAAGGTCTAGAGAAGTAAAATAGACAAGAGGCAGGCATTGACCTTGGATTTGGCAATTGGGGCTCATCAATTGTATCTTTTTTACAAAAGGCAGCATTTGTGAGGTGGAGTGGGAGAAGTCAGTCATTTATTGTGGATTGCATGTGGAAGGGAAGGTTAGGAAAGGACCATGTGAGTATGGACTGCCAATTCAGGAAGTTTAGAAGAAACAAGGAGGGTTAAAGACACAATAAGAATAAGGGATTGAAGATGCGAGAGGAAATAGGAGACAGAACAAGGTGCTGGAGGAAGATGGGAAATGTATTCCAGAGCACAAGTGAGAAAACCAATTTTGGAAAGGACTCAGGACAGAAAGGATGAGCAAAACTGCCATAGAGTTTGGGTTGAGGAGTGGAGTTGAAGGATTATTGGATCACCTAGAACAGAGGTCCCCAACTGGGGAAATAACTGGGCAGCTTCCACTTCCACTGTAGAGAAGGCTAACAGAGGAGGAGTTTCCTCAGTGCTGGTCCCAGCAGGCAGGGGAGGGTGAACAATAGCACTAATAGTGACTGAGCTCATACCATGTACCAGGCACTATGTAGGTGTATCACAGACATCTCATTTATTTCCCACAACAAGCTTTTTATTTTATAAATAGAGAAGCCAAAGTTTGGAAGGTTATTAAGAACAGTGGTGGTACCAAAGGGTGACTTGGTGGCTGAGGTGGCTTTTCACATCCACTTCATCTTTATCACCCTTTCAACTTTCATGTCCCCCACTGACCATCAGAGTCATACTACCTTCCCTAAAACCATCCTAAAACCATCTGGGCCTCACACTAGCTAGGTCACTTTCCCAAAGCCAGATAGATCAGGCCAAGCTGCAACACAAACCCAGTCTGATTCCAACCAATGAAATCTTTTGACCTCAACACTAAAGAATCAAGGCTGTAAGGCTATGGCTTGTGAAGCAAATGAAAGTTCCAGAAGATACAGGAGAAGGTGAGAAAGAGAGGGCGGTTGGAGGGTGGCTAGACAAGAGAAGGAGAGTAAACAAAATGAGGAAAGGGTGAACTCATGTTCTGCTAGGTATTGTGGGTGCTGCGTGTGGATCCCAGAACAAAGAGGCCAGGGTTTAGGGAGCACCTAGAGTGATGTGGATGGACCCCACCCATGCCAGGATCCTACCTGGGGAGAAGAAGTTGTAATGGGGGGGATTGTGGAGTCCTGTTTCCTGTCAGCCCTACCTTCATGGTAAAGCAGCCTCTCCACTTGCCTCCCTCAGCTCTTCGTGCTCTGTTCCTGCTGCCAGCACCCCTAGAACTAGAGTGCACCCTTGATTTCAAAGGTGCCACAGGTGGTACAATACAGAAACCACCTGGTTCACCTTCTCTCTCATCCCTTCCTTAATTAGACAGTGAGCAAGGGAGATGGAAGGAAATGTGGAGAAGTGGTTTACTGAGAAGGGAAATAAGTGGCGACAACCAGAAATTTAGACTGAAGCTTTCAAGTTAAGCCTAATTCATTTCAGGCAAAAGAGGAAGCTAAATAAGGAGGCTTTGACTTTGTGAAGCTGGAATTCAAGTAAAGCTTCTGTTCCTGCATTAAAGCATCCCTGATGCTGTGTAACTTGGAGGTAAACTGAGTGGGCTCTCTAGGGAAGGCAATGTGCAGGGATGTTTCATGTGTCCCGAATGCCCTTCTCACTACTCACCCTCTGTGACCTGGGATAACATGGTTTTCCAGGGCCGGAGGATCAACAGTTGGCCCTTGAAAAAAAATTTCTCTACATAAAGCTGACTAGTCCCAGAGACTGTGAAGGTAGCCTCGCTTCAGCATCCACGTATCTGTGAGCTCCAGGATATGGCTAACTGAGCAGGTGGGTCCCCTTCCTCTATCATTGCCCTCTCGGCATCCTACTTTTCAGGACACTATCCTTGTCAGATGGGAGGAGGCAGTTCATGGCTAGTAATTTATAACTGGTACCTCCAGAGAATTCTCAGGATCCATTTATGGAAAAAGGCTGGGTGGTCAGTTTTCCGAGTGGCCTTTGTGAGAATCAAGTCTGTAATCTTGGCTGCTGTAAACCATGCTGTAGTCTAGCCAACGAAAGGAACAGAGTTTAGTAACACATATAAGCACATCTGTTGTTATCCCTGGGACATTAGCTTCTAGCCCCAAGCACACAGCAATGAGTGGCAGGAAGTGGCAAGGGTAGTCTTCCGGTGATGAATGTTCAGACACAGAGGAGCTGCTTTTGTGACCTGTTCCCTAGAGGAGAGAATTATTTTCTAGGATTTTCACACAACAATATAGAGCATTCTTATTCACACACCTAATCGAGGCCAACAATACTCAGGGTCCCTTTTGGTATTTATTTAAAATAAGAAGTCATTTACAGAACGTTAAGAAGATGGAATGCTGGAATATATAGACTGTTCTGAAATTTAGAGCAGAACTATAGTTTTTGGAATATATAATATTTTTCAGTATGGTGGGAATTAGTAAATAAAAAGAATGACAATCATTTTGTAAATTTCTAGAGATTAGTAGATTCTTAATGCTAGCCAAAGTAATTACAAGATAAAACTGGGCATGAAGACTAATTGAAGAGGAAGTGTGTGCCGACACATGTGTGTGTGTGTGTGCATAATTGCTTTTTTTTTCTCCTTCAACTTTTAAGTTCTGGGGTACATGGGCAGGATGTGCAGGTCTGTTACATAGGTAAATGTGTGCCATGGCGGTTTGCTGCACAGATCAACCCATCACTGGTTATTAAGCCAAGCATGCATTAGCTATTTTACCTGATTCTCTCCCTCCCCGCAGCCTCCCAGCAGGCCCCAGTGTGTGTTGTTCCACCCCTCCCACATCGTATGCTTGTATTCTCATCGTTCACCTCCCACTTATAAATGAGAACATGAGGTGTTTGGTTTTCTGTTTCTGCATTAGTTTGCTGAGTATAGTGGTTTCCAGCTCCATCCATGTCCCTGCAAAGGACATGATCTTGTTCCTTTTTATGACGGCATGGTAGTCCATGGTATATATGCGCCACATTTTCTTTATCCAGTCTATCATTGATGGGTACTTGGGTTGACCCCATGTCTTTGGTATTGCAAATGGTGCTGCAATGAACATATGCATGCATGTATCTTTATAATAGAATGATTTATATTCCTTTGGGTATATACCCACTAATGAGATTGCTGGGTCAAATGCTATTTCTGGTTCTGGATCTTTGAAGAATCACCACATTATCTTCCAAAATTGTTGAACTAATTTACATTCCCATCAATAGTGTAAAAATGTTCCATTTTCTCCACAACCTCGCCAGCACTTATTTCTTCTTGACTTTTTAGTAATTGCTATCCAGACTGCCGTGGGACAGTATCTCACTGTGGTTTTGATTTGAATTTCTCTAATGATCAGCAATGTTGAGCTTTTTTTCATGTTTGTTGACCACAAGAATGTCTTCTTTTGAGAAATGGCTGTTCACATTCTTTGCCCACTTTTTAATTGGGTTGTTTGTTTTTTTTCTTGCAAATTTGTTAAAGTTCCTTGTAGATTCTGGATATTAGACCTTTGTCAGATGGATAGATTGCAAAAATCTTCTCCCATTCTGTAGATTATCTGTTCACTCTGATGATAGTTTCTTTTGCTGTGCAGAAGCTCTTTAATTAGATCCCATTTGTCAATTTTTGCTTCTGTTGCAATTGCCTTTGATGTTTTCATCATGAATCTTTACCTGTGCCTGTGTCCTGAATAGTATTGCCTCGATTTTCTTCTAGGGTTTTGATCATTTGGGGTTTTACATTTAAGTCTTTAATCCATCTTGAGTTAATTTTTGTATAAGGCGTAAGGAAGGGGTCCTGTTTCAGTTTTCTGCATATGGCTGGCTACTTCTCCCAGCACCGTTTATTGAATAGAAAATCCTTTCCCCCTTGCTTGTTTTTGTCAGGTTTGTTGAAGATCAAATGATTGTAAATGTGCAGTCTTATTTCTGAGATCTCTGTTCTGTTCCATTGGTCTGTGTGTCTGTTTTTGTACCAGTACTCTGCTGTTTTGGTTACTGTAGGCTTGCAGTTTAGTATGAGGTTGGATAGTATAATGCCTCCAGTTTTATTCTTTTTGCTTAGGATTGTCTTGGCTATTTGGGCTCTTCTTTGGTTCCAAATGAATTTTAAAATAGTTTTTTCTAATTCTGTGAAGGTCAGTGGTAGTTTAATAAGAATAGCATTGAATCTGTAAATTGCTTTGGACAGTATGGCCATTTTCACAATATTGATTCTTCCTATCCATGACCATGGAATGTTTTTCCATTTGTTTGTGTCCTCTCTGATTTTCTTGAGCAGTGGTTTGTAGTTCTCCTTGAAGAGGTCCTTCACTTCTCTTGTTAGCTGTATTCCAAGGTATTTTATTCTCTTTGTAGCAATTGTGAATGGGAATTTATTCATGATTTGGCTCTTTGCTTGCCTGCTGTTGGTATATAGGAATGCTAGTGATTTTTGCATATTGATTTTGTATCCTGAGACTTTAATTGCTCAAAAAATTTATTCTTTACATAAGATTTGAAATGTTATTGCTATAAATTAAGTTATGGCACTGTCTTCAGGTGGCCATATCCTCAAGGTGCACATGGTCTGGGAGATGTATCCATAAAACTTCAATGACAAAATGCCAAACTCGTAAATAGACTGCTATGGGAGCACAGAAGAGGAAGTGACTAATTCTACCCAGGAAAAAACAGGGAATTCAGGGCTGAGGCCCTATGCTGGGCTACTTGGTTTAGAGCATTCTGTTTGGGCCCTTCTTTACTTGCACCCCCAGTTCCCATCCACTCTTTGGCCCACTAAACTCAATTCAGGTAACTGAGACCTTGGAATTCCTTTCCCAGGTATCTCAAATCTGCTTCCAGGACTTGTGAATACTTGGTCCTTGGGTCTGTTCTCCTGAGAACAAGCCATGCCAACAGTTGACCCCATATTCTTGAGAGGTAGCCTAGAAGAGCTTGCATGTGTGGACTGGGGTGTTCACATGCAGGGCAAAGCCAGGGTTGGAAATAGAAGAGAAGGTATGGGACAAGGAATGGGGACTGGGAGACATCTCTCCTTATTTTCTCTCCAGAGGTCAAACATTCTAAATTTAAATCAAGCATCACAGATTGTTAGAAAGGCACATTTGTCAGGGAGGAGGATAGAACATTTTATATAGCAGCTGAGTATTTGTGGTGTGAAGGACTCTGCTTGTACCTTACTGTCAGGTCCTGCATGTGTTAGGGTGGGTGGAGAGAAGATTTCCCAGAAGTAGAGATTTGAGATCGAATTTGAAAGTACAAGATTTCTCTCTGTGTTCAAGCCACTGTGGGTGATCAGTGCCATGTAACTGGGTCATGGGGGAAGAGTCTGCAGATAGGCCCATCAAAAAAGACACCGGAGTCTGGAATACTATGGCACTGGAATTTTGGCCATGGGCCATGAGAAATTTTTGCAAGTCTCTAAGAGAAACCTGAGGTCATCAGATCGGAGTTTGAGGGCTATGAGTCTGGTGGCAGTGAGGAGCCTGAACAGAAGGGAGAGATATTTGAGGCAACAAGGCCAGTTTGGTAGCTTTTTCAGCTGTCCATTGTTTACAGCCTGAACAAAGTCCATGTCAGCTTGCTCTCTGCAGCCAGAATCTTATTCTTAGTGGCTACTTGGCTCTCAGTGAAGCCCACCATTCCCTGAGTCAGGAAGGCAGCTCTCAATAAGGAAGCACTGAAGACACCAGCCTAAGGAAATGCCCTATGTTTGGAAAATAAAATTCCTTCTAATCCAAGAATAATCTATCTAAAACCCAAAGCAGACTTGTCTCTCATGTGTGGATAAACTTCAAGAAATATCTATCTTTTCTATCATTATCATAATGAACTTTAGGCTATTCGGAATTCAGAGTAAAAAATATCAACTTTTGTTGAATTTGTAAATTTGTTATTATTTAATATACATTGTTCAGGGCTTCTCTTCCCTTGCTCTTTCTGTGGATTCAACTATGCCCAGGTGTATGTATTTGCCTTGAGCATCTTTCTTTCTCTTTCTGTCTTCTTTCTTTCTTTCTTTCTTTCTTTCCTTCTTTTCTTTCTTTCTTTCTCTTTCTCCTTCCATCCTTCGTTTCCTTTCTTCCTTCCTGTCTTCCTTCTTTTCTTTCTTTCTTTCTTTCTTTCTTTCTTTCTTTCTTTCTTTCTTTCTTTCTTTCCTTTCTCTCTTTCTCTTCCTTCCTTCCTTCACTTCTTCTTTTTCTTTCCTTCTTAATTGTTCTTTATAGGACAACAGCTAAAACCCATGCTGTGTAGCTTGGGACATATTGCTGAAGTTTAAATTTTAGAGTAAAAGTGGCATGAGAGAAGCACATGTCACAAAGACCTTGGTGTTCAGGAAACAGGACCTGAAGAGTAAGGACTGGGAAATGAAACTTTATAGAATGGGGCAGGAAATGTGCAAGCATTTTTCATTGCTAAAAACATGAGGTTAAGTATGTTGCCCTGACCTGGAGCAGCTGGCTGACACTTCTGCCATATATGCCAGGGACCTCGCATGGCTTCTCCTGAAGAAGATACAATCGCTTCCTAATGCACAGGCAGCATTTCTAGAACTGTGCATTTGTATATGCTATTTACCAGAATCTAGCCCTATTCTTTCCTCCAAAAGTACTGGATATGAATCTGAAGTTTAAATCTCTATATAGGATAATTTTAGTTATCTAGAAACTTTCTTCTTTTATGTTCTTGTTAGTTGTTTTGTAGTAATACATGACAGTATATGTTTAAACATTGTGTACAACTCTTTACTATGGAGTGGGGGAGATGTTTTATTCAGATGTCACTCTATACAAATTAGATTTATCTTCCTTTGATTTGTTGCTCAAAAACTTATTAACTCACCTTCTGGATAAGCTCTGTGTAAGGCATTAGGTATCCAATGGTGTACAAGAATGGGATGATGCTTAACCTTGTGGAGCTCTCAATCCAGCCTGAAAGGCATCTAGAGCAGCAGTAAGAAGGAATTATGTGAAGGACCTGCTCAGGGCCATTTAGGGTACAGTGGGAGCTTTCACAAGGGCACTATAGCCTGAGAAGGAAGAGGAGAGGAGCTGAGGGAGGTTTCTTAAGGAAATAACAGTTCATCTGAGGCCTCAAGAATGATCAGGAGCTACTCAAGCAAAATAGGGGCAACATGAATTCCAGGCAGAACAGATCACATGAGTAAAATCCCAGATGCAAAAGAAAATTTCTCAAGTTAAAAATTTTTTTAAAAAATTCATCATAGGTGATGTGTGAGAGGTAGTGGAATCTGGACTGGGGGAAGGTGGACCAAGTGGACAAGGGACTGAATGTGGGAAGATGGATAGGAGTCAGGTATGAAAAAAAGGGCAAGTGACCGTAGGGTTTTAAGGCAGGAAAAAACACCACTGTGGCTAAATCTGAGAAGAGACTGGATGGGCAAGACTGAAGGCAGGGAGACCTGTTAGGAGGCTGTTGGAATAACCCATGTGTGGGATGCCTGGGTCAGGGATCTCAGCTCCATGTCCCCCTGAGAGAGACCTTTCCTGACCCTTTGCCTCAATTAGGGCCCTGGGACTGTCTCTCACAGAGCCCTACATTTTCCCTACATGGGATTTATTAAAATTATAATTGTTCATTTCTGATGTGATTATTTCTTTTACCGAATGTCTCCTTTACTAAACAGTGAATCTTGTCAGGCTTATTGCTATCCCCATCACCTACAGCTTGCAAATAGGAAAGACTCAGTCAGTATTTGTGAATGAGTGAATGAATGGATGAATATAAAGAGAAGGGAGTGGACAAATCTGTGGGATTCTTGGGTATTGGAGTCAACAGGACTTGGTGATTGCTCGGATAACAGCTGCTGGTAAGGGAGAAACAGTTTCTAGTTTGAGTAGCCAGGTGGATAATGGTGTAATTTATGGGAAAAGGAGGCACTTAGAGCCAGAAGAGGTGGTGGGAGAAGCAGGTTTTTGGCAGGGGGTGGATTATGAGTTCAACTTTGGGCAGATGGTGCTGTGTATCAGATCTGGTTTTAATAGTGGAAGCTACATTTAAAGTCTACCCTACTCAAAAAATGACAAATCAATAAAGTAAATCAAACACAAACAAAAGAAACAAATAAAGCAGAAATATGGATGGGCAAATCTGTTTCACTTTCGTTGTTCAGCTTCCCACAGGTTTCCCTTTCTAATTCTTCTATTTTAGCAAACAAAACAATTCCTTAAATTCTCAGTATGTGACATATTAACATAGTGTCTTTATTCCACCAAAGAGTTCCATTTTCTTGGATAAATTTCACCTTTACATTCATATAAGCATTAAGAATCAAGAAAAAAAAATTAAGATATGAGACTATGGTATAAATCATTTTGCTTTAATAGTTTTATCTTATTATTACATTTTTGTGATCACAATGGAAAATTGAAGAAAATGTGGGAGATCTTTTCTGCTTTCATATTTTTATTTATTAAACATTTCTAAACTGGATTTCTCCATTTTGAAGGCTTTGATTAAAGTCAACAAGGATCTCCTACCTACTTAAATTGTCCTTTAAATTGCAGCTTTTATGGTGGTTGGAGGAAATGTACTATTCCCAATCAGGAAATAACACATCGAAACTTGACTTATGAATAGCAACACTGAAGCATTATTTTAAACTTCACTCTTCAACAGTAAGGCACAGATTAAAAGAAAAAGGAACTAAAGGCTCTGAAGATTTTATTGTAAATTTTAAATTCTAAACTTGGGAGATTTGCCTGAGTACCAGTGATGGTAATAATCCCAGAATGTGTTGAGTTCAGGTTTAATACAAAAAAATTTTGCTTTCAAAATTAATTGCAATTTAATTAACTTTTCTTTTTCTTCCTTCTTTCTTCCTCCTCCTCTCCTCTCTCTTTATAGGCAGTTCAGAAGTGTATTCCTTTCCTAATTGGGCATTTGAAGGATTCAACCCATAATGACATCACCCTAAACATCCTAATAGAGATAGCAGGCTATGAGCCAGTGGCTTTGGATGGTTTTCTTCCAATGCTGAAAGAGGTTGGTGAGAGATTCCCCTACCTCATTGGACAGATGGCAAGGATTTATGGAGCTGTTGGGCATGTGGATGAAGTAAGTTTGGTTTTTTTCTCTCCATTCCCCTGAATTGCACTGGCGCTTAATCCAACCTATTTAATCTATTGGAGCTTTATGACATACAAATATTTCCTGGGATTTCTGGGAGTTCCAGTTTATCTTTCAATCCTTTTACATGGGCAATGGCCTCTGAGTCAAGTAGCAGGGTTATATGGAAGGTTTAGGAAGTAAATCTTTTATTACTGCTGTGTCACCTGAAGAAGGAGGGTTAAAATGGAGAGAGCACCAAAAGATTCAAGACCACTTTGCAGTAACAACAACCAATAAAAGAGCTGTATCTCATTTCAGGTTGCAATTTCTCTTAACCCAGGAGACCATCAGTAAGCACAGAATTAGATTTCATAGACTACTCTTTAATAAGAGCCTGTAGCTATCATGTCAATAAGTGCCTGGGTTCAGAATGTTTTCAGTCCTCTGACTGATGTTATTTGGGAGAGTGAGATAAATGTTTGTGGATGTTTAAAAGTACTAGGCTAAATATTTGTGTAATGGCATCTTTCAGTAGGGACAACAGGATGCCATCAGAGTTTATGGGGATTAAGCAATTAAGAAAGTTTTCAGAAATTCAAGTCTCAAAGACATGCATGTCTCTCTGATGATTTTATGTTGGGATTTAGGATTTTTATATTTTAAAATAAAAACAAATCTATAATTGACTGAGAGCTTTTCCTTGAACCTATTTATATATAATATAATTAGCTATTCAATAAATATAAAATTGTCCAATTTTTAAAAGGAATTTCATACATCATTAAGTTCAATCCCTTGATTCTGCATAGGATAAAATTTAAAAACAGAAATGTTATGTGACTTACCCAAACTCAGACTGAGTTAGTAACCCAGTTAGAATTAGATCTCTGGTATCTTTGGCATCCATTTTGGAATTTTGTCTTAAAATGCATCTTTGGTGCTGTTGGATTATATTTCTTCTCAGAGTTATGGTGAACCCCTTGAGTCCTGCCTGGCTTCCTCCTGGTCGAGGCTCTTTCTCCTCTAGCTTTCCAGAGGAGGGCAGGAGAACTGAGTTCCCAAGCCTGCACCTGTCAACGTGAGGATGGATCTTGAAAGGGGATTTCTCTGGTGTAGATGTATTCTTAGTATAATCCCTTTCTGTGCACTGCTGTTGGGAATGCCTCGCCACACTCTGCCTTCTGTTAATGCTTTCCCCTGCCTGTCACCTTTTCTGCCAAGAGAACCCACTGGTATGCCCGAGTGTTATTAGGCCAGCTTCACCTGACAGCTGTTTAACTGAATCTGCTGACCTTGCAGATCTTTGCAAGGACCAAAAAATTCAACCTCTGAGGTGTGAGGCCCTGGAATCTTTAAAAAGTAAAGTCTTTCTGCATTTTCATGGTAATTCTTTTTGTCAGAAATGATTCATTAATGTATAGTAATGCACATTGGTGTTGACTAAACTCCCATGGAAAATGTAATCTGTGAAAAACAAAAAGCAGTAGCCACATGCAGTCTAACCACATGCAATTATGTCACTGTCAGTTTGGATGAACTAAGGCTGTATCCATCTATTCTTGCACTGCTATAAAGAAATAGCTGGGACTGAGTAATTTCTAAAGAAAAGAGGCTTAATTGGCTTGCACTTCCAAAGGCTGCAACAGGAAGCATGATGCTGGCATCTGCTCAGCTTTTGGGGAGGCCTCAGGAAAACCTACAATTGTGGTGGAAGGCAGAGGGGAAGAAGGCACCTCATGGCCAGAGCAGGAGGAAGAGAGAGTGGGGAGGTGCTGCACCAGATCTCATGAGCACTCACTCACTCTCATTAGAGCAGCAGCGAGGGGAAAATCCACCCCTGTGATCCAGTCACCTCCCACCAGGCCTCACCTCCAACATTGAGGATTACAATTTGACATGAGATTTGGGTGCAACACAGATCCAAACCATATCAAAGGCTAACCTGAAAGAGAACAGTTCATTTGGTGACATTTGT
The DNA here is from genome assembly GCF_009764315.1 of Trachypithecus francoisi. Classification (NCBI taxonomy): domain Eukaryota; kingdom Metazoa; phylum Chordata; class Mammalia; order Primates; family Cercopithecidae; genus Trachypithecus; species Trachypithecus francoisi. The sequence continues at coordinate 6,167,878 of NW_022681453.1, forward strand.
GTGACTCTTGGTGGGTACTAGGAGAAGAAGAGGTGGGTCTAAATAACTTGAGGAATAAATTATTTCAGAATTCAAATTTGTTTGCTTTTTTCCCCAAAACAAACAAATCTTTCTGGTGGTTCTGATTCACCCCCCACCCCAGACCCACAGCAGAGAACAGTTGTAGATCAGATAGTTACCAAGTGTATCTGGATATCAGGGTTATGTGAGGAGCTTTAAAACAATGTCAGTCTTGGACCCCATAGAATGCCTACTAAGTCATAATCTCCTGAAAAGAGAACCAGAAGTCTAGATTTACAGGAACCTCTGTCAGGGTAATTCTGATGCAGCTATTTGTGGATCAGTATTTGGGAACTCCAGACAGAGAATATTTAAAGTGCTTTCTCTGTTAGATTTAGAATCAGGCCTTGCCCATCACCCATCATCCTGTCCTCCTCTAGCAAGCTATTGCTAATCAATTTAATAATTTTCTAGACTATTGATATAGCAGCTTAGAGTAAGCTTGGCTAAGAGTAACACAAAAATCCAAAACCACAGTAATTTAAACAAAGATAGATATCTGATTGTCTTACACATAAGGAAATCTAGAAGGCAATCTCTTTAGAGTGCCATGTTTCAGAGACTCAGGCTCCTTCTACCTTATTGCTCTACCATTCCTGAGTGCACCAGAAAGCAATAGCTTCTGTCTCATGGTCCAAAATGACACTGTCTCCACCCATCACATCAGTCTTTCAGCCAGCAGGAAGGGAGAAGGGAAGAAGGAATCTTTCAGGCCGTCAAACACAACCTTACCTTTTGTTTACAATCCATTAGCTAAATAGAATAAAGCTGAATATGACCATATGTAGCTGCAAGGGAGACTGGAGCATGTCGCCTGGATTTGGGTGGCCCCATGCCCAGTTAAACAGGGGAAAAAGGCAGAAAGAATGATGAAGAACAAACAACTGTTGCTGTTGCAGGTGGTCAGTTCATTTCACATCTGTGGATCTGTTTTCTCTCCTCAAAAATTAATGACTTTACACTGGATCATCTCCTTTATGGTCTGATATTATTTGATTCCATTATTCCATTTCATTTGGGACCATTTATAGGTAATTCTAATAAAATTACCTATAAATGTCAGACAGGCTCCTTTGCTCAGAAATAATGCTCTTTCTTGATTATGTGTAATGCCTGAAATATTACTGTAAGAAAGTTCTTTTAGCTGTAAGGAATGCTGAAGTTCAGATGTCCCGAGAATAAGTATAGTAATCTAAGCAGCTAGTAACAGTGTAATTTGAGTAAATTTGTCCAATTTTCTAAATAAAACCTTGTGGAGCAATATTTCTAAAGACCAAAAACAATAGGCAAGATAAGCATGTACGTATATCTCTACCCAGCCTCTTTCCAAAATGAAACAAGAAGTTCCTGAGGTACACTGAGAGGTGGGCATGAAGGCAGATGCCCAGTATGGAGTCTTGGGTACCAAAGTGAAAGGAAATGTCAATAAAGAAAGAAAGACAAAAACTGCCCTGGAAAAGCCCCATCACTTTCTATGTGGAAAGCTTGTTCTATGGGGAGACAATGAAACATGAGACCATATAAGGCATGGGGATTTTTGGGATGCTTATAAGAGAGCCACAGGACCCTTGTGACCTCTAGCCCTAGGGTCGTCTCCCTTATCGTATTCTGTTCTCATCTAAAAATTGATTCCGTTTGAAATTTTTCTCTTTGACACCAAAGTAGTCCTTTCAGTTGGGTTTTGGGGGTTCAAACTGTCAGATAATTTTATTTCCAGGATTTAAAAGATTTTGGAAATATGGAAAAGCCAATCCAACTTTGAGATCCTGCTCCAACTTTTATAATATACAATCTGTGACTGATCAGAGCATACTGACTGATCAGAGCATATAATATACAATCTATGACTGATCAGAGCATACCTTCTTTGTTTCCTGGTTTCCAGCAAACTCCATGGTTTGATCTTTAAGAAGAGCAGAGTCTCCTGAGGGTTTGCAATCCTCAGTCCAGAATTTGGCCATGGGGGCAGAGACAGCCTGGAATCACACAAGTTATTAATTGGCTTCACCTTCTGTGCTTGCATGAAGCCAGGTGTAAGAACTGCAGGGCTGGCTACTGGGAACTGACCGGGTGTGCCTGTCTTTCAAATGAGTGCCGATCTGGGTGAGCAGACTGTTTTCAACAGCTTGATAGCAGCATCACAATTTTTCCATCTGTATTACATTCGGCAGAGAAGAGTTGTATATATAAAACAAAAACCAAAATCTTACAGATTGTTATTTTCTCTGTCTCCCAGGTTAACTCAGGGATCTTTTTTTGCCCAGACTTAAATAAAGCCATGTTTGATAGTCATATAGTGCTTATGTCACTGTGGAGGCCATGAATGACTCACAGAACACTTCCAGGGCAGAGAAATTTGCCTCTGGGAGAACCGATCAATTGTTGCCCTTGAGGTACACCTTTCAGTAAAGATCTATCCAGTTCTTTAGAATGCCAGGATTTACTCCATTTCTCTGGTATGCTTAGTTGAAGTAAATTCATAAATAAGAAATAGTATTTGATTAAATATGTCCAAAACACAGCAAAAATACATGGGTCCTTTTGTCTTTCTCAAATGAGAAAGTTGCAATAGAAACCTTTCAGACAACAGCAGAAATGACTTCTTAGTAGCACCTAAGGGTTCATTCCCCAAACATACATCCAGCAATTTATATAAAACACTTAACACAGTGCCTGGCATATTAATAAATGCTTGATGGATTTCAACCAACAGCAATAAAGTAACAGCAGCAATATAATAAACAAAACCTGCCTAGCTGGAGAGGCCAACGAGAGAGGGAAAAATACAAGTGTGATCGTACTTCCTCACACAAAGTCTTCTGTGGTCTCTTCCACTGCCTGTGGGATATTATGCGAACTCCTTGGCATGGCCCCAGCTTCCTTCTATAGCTTCACCTCTTACCTGTCCAGTCCACTTCATTCCCCTACATTCTGACTATTCAGGATTTTACACCCTTCCCTGAACACCCTTTACTCTGACATACATTAAGATCTTCACAGCTTATTCTGCCTGGATAGTTTTTACTCCCTTCTCCTACTTGTCTTACATGACCCACCTCAAATGTTGCCTCCTCTGTGAGTTCTTCCCAGTCCCCTTAGACAAAGTTAGTCACTCCCAGTCTATACTTCCATAGTAATTTGGTTGTACCTCAAATGTGTCATGGTTGTATCTCAATTGTGTCATGCTGCAATTTGCAGGTTCATGTCTTTTTCTCCTCCCTATGTCTCTCAGCTTCCAGAGGAAATAAATATTATCAAATCCATCTGAATTCACCTGTGGCCATAAGACTGAATGAGTACTTGAGAGTACTGGTAATTAATAATTTGAGGATTTATTTCTCACTTGAACTTTGATTCCATCAAGTATCTGTCTACTTATTCTAGATGACATAATTATAACTTAAGAGAGAGGAGGAGGAAATATTAGTGTGGAGAGGGCTGTTTATTTCTGAGCTTATACAATCTATTTCTGATATCTAGCAGGTGAAAGATGAGAATAAAGTTGACAGGAGAATATGGAGTCATTATACAACAAATATGTGATGAGCCAAGGCCATCCATAATGGCTGCTAGGAGGTGACATAAGTGAAAGATGATTCTGAGTGGATTATAAAGAGATTTTCATATATGAGGCCTCAGGAGGCTGCAAACTGGTTGAAGTACAGCTCCAAGAAGGAGCACTCACCACTGTAGACAGAGCAGTGATCACCACCAAGGAACTGTGTGCAAGAATCCATTACATGAATTAATTTGCTTATGATGAGGGCAAAAGTAACATGGTGTCTAAGAGGGTGGGCTCAGAGTCAGCCTGCCTTGATTTCAGTCCTGACTCAGTCACTCACCAGTTATGGGCAACTTACATCACCTCTCTTGACTCAGCTTCCTCCTCTGTAAAATGGGAATATTATTCACCTCTTAGGTTTGTTGTGAGGATTTAATGAGGTAACGCATGTGGAACAGTATTTCACAAATAGTAAACATTTAATAAATGTCAGCACTTTATTACTTTACTCACCATTGTCCAAGGCTTTCTCATTGCATTTATTTGTATACAGGCTAAAACTTGACCCTAACAGACTGAAATTAGGTAGATGAAAACTAGGGAAATGGCTTACCTTGCCTCTGCTTCTCCAAGGAAAGCCTTGGAGGGACCCGTCAAAATCAGAAGACAGAATTGGAATGAGGCACCGTAGACAACTACATGTATCATTAAAGGGGGAAGGCATAGCTGGCTACACAATTTTTTCTTTTTTAGGAAATAACTGGTGTATGTAGATTTTTATTCCTCAGGGTGGAATGTATATCTGTTTTACATTTGTATCACAGACCACCATTCATGGGAGAAATAAGGATAACAAAAATAATAAAGCCTCATTTTGTAAAACTTCATAATTTAAAATAGGCCTTGTTTTCTCGGGCCACTGGAAGTACATCGCTTTCCATAAAGGGTACATGGTCCCCACCTCCCCAGCTATATAAACAGCTCAAATAAGTTTGCAGCAATTTTTAAAAAACTCTTAAACTAAATATGAAGTGGTTTAAGTTAAACCCAAACTAGGTTGATGTTTCTTGTCCGTGGAGGACTGAAATAGAATGTTTGTTTCCACTTTAGAGGGTTTTACTTTTTCATTATTTTCTTCCCTAATTAGACTCTCTTAGCCATGCAAGTGGTCTCAGCTCACCTGTTAGGTATTATCGTTATTATAACCCTCTTTCCTAACATGGGTCAACTTGGAAAAGAGAACACTTTAGGAATGGCATTGATTTTTTTTTTGAGAGGCCGACTTAAATTCATGTATCTTTTCATATATTTAAGCCTCAAATAAGTGAACTGATACAAATTTTAGTTTAATAGTCATCTTTACTTTACTTTAGGGTCTGGTCTCATTAGAAAGCACATATCAGTATGTAGCATGCACTGCATCACCATGCCCCTCCTCTGTGCCAGATCTACAAGGCAGTAGACCTAGTGGTGGAAACAGAGGCGAGATGCTTTAATTTTTTTTTTACAAATGATCTCATAGCACGTGGAAGGATGCTACGGCCACTTGTTTTTTCTTCACTACAGACCACTAGCCCACATCTGTGAAGAATCAAATGGCATGCCCCCGAGTGCAGCCGCTGCCATTGTGTGTGTTAAATCCTGTGCCCTCTGCCTTGTTTTTCTAACTAGCTGGAATATGCTGGCCAAGCACCAGGGCGTGTTCATTACATCCTCTCTGGGCTCAGAGTCATGGGCACTTTTCAAGTAAAGAAGTGACACACATCTTCCCCAGGTTGCATTTCTGTGACATCCGGCAGGCCTACAAAAACACTTTCAGGAGGAAAAGGAAAAGAATGACAAAGGCAGCTGAGAACCACATTACTGTCCTCATCCTGGCTGTTGAATAACATCCTGAGAAATGGGAGCTGGGTGGATGATTTACACCCTTAAATTATAATTCAAGACTAAAAAAAATCTGGGGACCATTCTACAAAAGCAAGGACCTGTGACTTAAAAGCACAATTTCCCCAGGGATGATAAACTTAGTTAAAACTTTGGTAGGTTCAATGACTTTGGGGATATATTTTCTTAAGCCTTGGTTGGTACCAGTGGCTGCTACCTAATATTACAAACTTGTCATGAATTGGGGAAGGATTTTTTCCAAGGTGAAGACAGTTTTTATTTTTGTTTGTATTGTTAAAAAGGATACATGTTAATTGTAAATAATATTAATAATAAGCCTCTTACAAAGTATAAGGAAAACAAAGGCAAACTTTGAGTACATACAAAATATACTTTCAAATGAGAGTATTGATATTGCATATCCTCTCTCCCTCAGTGATATAGGGTGGAGCTGCTGATTCTTTCCAACTGTAAGACCCAGTACTGGTGATGGGGACACAGAGGAGAGAAAGACACGGTCCCTGACCTAGAGGTCTCACAATTGGGGATGAGGAAGATGTAAAGAGACAATTGGAATTTAATTTGGTACTTGCTGTTACTGAATTTTGAACTGGACCAGGAAGGAAGGAACTAACCCCATGTGGGGGAGTTTTAGGAGAGCATTATAAGTTTGGCTCGTAAGACGATAGGGTTATGTCAGGGGAAGAGGAGGACGGTATCCATGGGGAAGTCATCGCATTCAATGGCAATCAGCCCGGAAAAGGCCTTGAGTCTTCTAGAAACCATGAAGGATTTCAAGTGCTTGGAGCCTAGGATGAGTAATGGAGGGGAGGGAGAGAGATGCGGCTGGACAGTGGGCTGGGGTCAGCTTATGAAAACTCCTCATTGATTAGCAGATAGTTCCTGTTTTCTACCTTCTCTCGGCTGATTCTAAGAACAGTACTTTATTTCCCTTCATAGTGAAGATAAGTAAATGTAATCCTATGTACCTTAGTGTTCCCAAGAAACTAAAGAGTTGGTGAAAGGACAGACAGTTCCCAAAATACTTGCAAATGCAGAGTAGTAAATAATGTTACAAAAGTTACATGTTGCAAAAATTTTCAACAATGTCTTGTAATTATCAACTGTAATTTGGGCCAACTGACCAAATCCACAAAAGACCTGCAGTTCCCTGTGAGCTGGGACAGTTTGGCAAGTCCCATGACATGGCTGCACATAGAAGGGGTGTCTGCGAGACCAGGATCAAACCCCAGAAATGGGCAGCCTGGTCCCTACAGACTTGATCTTCCTCTTTCCAGAGAAGGACGATCTGACTTTCCTACACTGGTGTCTGTGAGGGACGTAGGTGCCTGCCTCAAGAAAGGCAGGAAGCCACCACTTAGTAAGTGCCCTTTCTAGCCATGAGCCTTACAAGTGAACAAATCTGATTCACCAGAAAGGACAGCTGGGCACTGGCATCAGGTGAGTTGAAGAGGACGAAGCAGTTGCTAATTCCAGCTCAAATCCTGATACTCTTTTAAGATGATAGCAGGTCCTTGCCCTGCCTGTAACCCTCAGACTGAAATCACTTGACTTCTGACTATTTCCAACAGCCAATATTTGCATTTCTTTGCTTATGGCTTCCCCAACTTCACAAACCATTCTGCTAACACACATGGCATATGCATATGTGAGGAATGAATGCTGTCCCATGGCTCCTACAACCAGTGATGGGAGTTGGTGTTTTGTAAACCTTCAAAACTCCTTTACCCCTCAAATGAAATAAACTCTCCCTAGAATTTCCCTGGCTACTTTTTGAACTGTTTCCCTTCTCTTTCGCACTCTTCTATTCCAATATTGGTTTCCTGAAGTTTTCAAATAAATGATTTGCATTTAAATCATCTCAGGGTCTGTCTGTTTCTAGAAACCCCAATCCAAGACAAAGACATTTCTAGAACTTTCCCAAGCCATTTCAATCTGCCCTTCTCTGAACATTTGAGAACATACATCTACAACACAGAGTTTAGCATCTGATTGTTTTCTGGTTGCATTTGCTTTACACATATTTAGTGCATGAATACACACACTCCCAACCCGCCATAAGCATTCTGAAGGAAGGAACCATACCTCACACCTCCTTGTGGCCCTGGCACAACAGCCCTCCTCCCCCTCTGCCAAGTAATTAGCTCATAGCAGGTGGCTCACAGGTACTTGCCAACTAACTGTTCCATAGAGACTGGGACTTGACTGACCATCAGTGTCTTGTTCTAGTAGATGGCATCTGATGACATGGCAGGTTGTGTTTGAGGAGGCCAGGAAAACTATCGACATTGGGTTCCAGTCAACAGTTATGGATACTGTTTTTCAGGATCTGTCGGTCTCCATCCCATATGGTCCCCAAAGTGTCCAGACCAGCAGCATTGAGTCTCACTCAGAAACTTAAATCAGAATCCATAATTTAACAAGATGCCCAGGTGGTGTGTATGCACATGAAAGTGTAAGTAGTACTGCTCCTGAGGATCCAGGCCCTACAGGATTTATCTGCTATAGAACCTGAGGGAATCTAGATATGCCCACATATATACATACATGCTTGATGTATATATGTTTCCAGACACACACACTGCTATACCCAATTTTCTTTGCAAGACCCACTTGTTTTTATGTAAATAATCAGTAACCTTTAACAGTCATAATCTTTAACAATGTCAGTATATACATGAAGTCAGGAAATACCATGGATTACCTATAATACAGTTTATGAATATTTATCACACACCTGCTGTATGCAAGGCACTGTATGCAAGTGCAAAGTTAAATAAAATTCAATCCCTCTGCTATAAAAAGGGGCTTTTTTATTCACTTAGAAATGATCCGTTACTCACTTGAGCCCAGGAGTTCAAGGTAATGAGCTATGATTGTGCCACTACACTCCAGTGGCACAATAAAATAGAAGAAAAAGAATGATCCTTTACTAGGCAAAAATTGTGATGCATTGACACTTTTGTGTAATATTCTTAGAATTCCTCACTCCATCCCCCCTCCTGTATAAAGGGAGAGGGTGTTCCTAAATAATGGTTCACATGGAATATCACAGGAGGATATGTATAAGTCTTTTCTATTGCTTAAGTTCTTGTTTTTATTTTTAATGTTATTCAATGTTTTTGTAGCTCAAGCAGGATCTGAAAGTATTCCAAGGGCTCCCTGCAGGATTTGACACAAAGGTATTATCACTATGATGTAAAATTGTGTAACAATTGTACTCTCAAAATATATGAAGAGAGTACTTGAAAGTAGATGAATTTTGTTGCAAAGCCATGACCAACTATACTGTCTTGGAATTATATTTACATTTCAGCCTTCTTCATTGTTTATCAAAAACGTTAAGCCTGAATTTATTTTGTAGTGAGTAGGGCTTAGGAACTTGGTACTTGTTTACATGAACTGAGCTGAAGTCCTCTAAGAAAATATGCATCTAACAGTTGGCTTAGCAGCAATACACTATCACACTAAAATGTTCACAGGTATGGATCATAATATTAACCAGAATGGTTGCTGTTATCTACGTGTATTCATGTAGATAACATGTAAGAAATTACACTGAGAGGGTATTTTGACATCAGTTTATTTCTTGCTAAGTAATAAAGTAAATGAAGAAATATTTGTTGCTTTTTAAGATTAATAAATATGAGATAAATAGAAAATAAATGTTTCCAGAACTGTTGATGAGTAAATGAAAGTGGTCTGGGTAATATTTCCCAACCTTCAGTGCAGTATAGATCCTATAGAGGTCTAAACATTGAACAATTCACTCAGAAAATTAGAAAATAAACCTTTCTAACCATCTTGCTTCATTGAAATATTTATTTACTATGCGTGGTTGATTTTTTAAATCTCTGGATTAGACTAAACTCCTACTCCTGTCTACGTTTTCTCCAGCTCTTCCTTCTGCTGCCTTCTGCTTTAAGAGGGCAAACTTCCTTCAGCTGTAGGCAGCATTCTCCCACAATGAGGGTTCCTATTTCATTCAAATCTTCCTTTCTTCATCCAGAAGAGTTTCCAGAGCCCACCTTCTCCATGACAGCAACACATTTCTAAAGCACTGTTTGTCCACCAACTCCTTCTTGACTAGTAAATACAAAATAAAGGGGGGTAAGAGAGTGATAGAGGGGCAACAGCAAAAGTTACAAATTTTCCCTGAAGGAAACAATTCTACCTTCGCTCATCTTATGAAGTGAGAATAACCTCAAAGGCAAGTTGCATGGATTTTAGCATCCCATGCAATATACATAATAGGCACTAAAGATGCAGTGAGGAAACTCTTCTGTTCATCTATTGAAAAGTGGCAAGATTAAACCACGCTTAAGATCTCAACACAACACTATTTAAAGTCCTAAACTGTTTTATTCTATTTCCACTATACATAAAGGGGAGCTCACAAATGAGTGGAAACAAATTTGGAAACTGATGGTTTTTCTCCAGGCAAGCATATCTCAGACTTTTTCTTTTGCAGACATCTTAACCAGGGGTATCTTCACAACCCCATTTTATTAATTGAAATTTGCTTCCATTCATTTATTCACGCGTTCATTCTCTGCTTACTTCTAGAAAGCAATTAAGGCAGTTCACAAGGAAATCACAGTTGCTGCGAAACCAAAAAAAATAAAAGAAAAAAAAGAAAATTAACTCAAGGAAAAATCCTTGAACTAAAAAAGGGAGTGTTGGAAGGATTGGTGGGTAAGGTACCAGAGAAATTATTACTATATCAAACTTTCCTTAGCTAAGGAAATCACCAACCCAAGGCAAGGTTTACACTTTCGCAAAATGCATTTTTCCATTTCATTCTTCCCTATAAGTAATGAAATAGTGCCCAAATCTTTCTGTCTAACCTGTACTTTGGGTGTTACATCTCAACTACCATGAATAAAACATCCTGGCTATTTGTTTTGAAACTAAGTAGGTGCAAAGAAAAATAGGCACCTTGCATCTAATTATCTAATGAGTAAATTATGTCATGTAATGAGTAAATTATGGAAAGTTCAATTGTAACTGATGTATAGTTCAACTGAGTTAAATCTTACCATATTGTTCCTTTTTCTAATGAGCTGAAAGCGTATACTTTTTTCCTGGCAAAAAGTTCAAATACAATCAGCCTCTCCTTTTATTTCTGTTTTCTTTCTTTTTGGACCCATAATAGGCATCATTCTTCAAAATGATTTCCATGATTGGGCCAGAAGGCCTGTGGTTACTTTTCTCTTTCACTCAGAGATTGCACCTCATTTACTAAACAGATATTGTGTAATTAAAGATGGGCTACTTCTTTGAGTTCTCTAGAAATTTTTCAATTCTAAAGTCCCCAATGGTCTTTCAAAAAGTTTGTTTAATTGAAGCAAAAGAAATAGTGGAGCCATTGTTCAGGATAATCAATGAGAAGTCATTTACATGAAGGGACTATGGCATGGTGGGAGAGGAAAATGTGGCTCAGTATAATTCATTCTGGGTCCCTTGAGCCCACACAAAAGATTTACCTTTAAGAGGCTAAGTTCCCAAGCCCCTAGTTTTTAGAGAGTAAATCCAAACTATAGAACCTCTAAATCTTTTATCAATTCATAAAATAATACTATGTTTGAAGCTAAAATTAGACAGACTTCCATAAGCTTTAGGATTCTGTAATTGTTTGGGGGTCAATGCAACAACAACAAAAAATGCTGGAAAATAAACTCTTAGCACAAATAGAGGGGGATTTGGGTTTTTAAACACAGACATGGCCACATTGAGTGCTATTTGGGGAAAAATAATTTGAAATTGAAAAAAATGTATTGACAACAGACCATGTCAAGTTTTCTGCCCTTTAAAAAATTCAAACTAAAGACATAATTTATTGTCTCAAATAACGTAGCATAAAGTTAAGCCACCTCTCATATCCTCTGATTTCTATTTTAAATCCTAAGTCAATTTCATTCAAACATCTTTTTGAGAAAAATATACCATGTTCCACACTCTACCTTAGCCATAATTGTTTTATAATTAAAAAATTATACCTTGCTTTTTTTCTCAAGGGTGGGTTTACTTTAGCATTCTGTGCCAAATGCATAGACCTGAACTAAATCCAACTTATCCTTAATTTTTAACATGATACAAAATGTAACATTCATATAAAACAAAGAATACATCTGTTTTCATCAGCTGTTTCTTAACTTTTATTACTGAGATTTATTTTTTAAAATTGTTTTGCCCAGACAGCTTTGTTTTCCTAAGCGTGATTTATTACTCTCCCATGAGCACACAAAAACTATGTGTTCCTGAATCAAAAATAATGAAGAATGGAAACTTATACATTTTACAATTGACTAAATGATCATTTAAAATACGTAAATATGTTTAAATTCTAATAGGGGTTTTTTTAATCAATGGGTACAAAAATATATTCAATTACCCCAAGTTGATATACAGAAAAATTGAGACACAATCAAAAGATAAAAGACAGAATTGAAGAAAGTGACTTTTGTAAGGCTATTCTAAAAATCAGCTCAAAGTTGGAGAATTATCTACATAAGAGAGAGATTAACAAGGTTTTTATTTATTTATTTTCTCCTTTGTTCCACAAAAAAATATTTCAGGCAGCTTGCTTCTTGATGTTCTGTTAAAAGATTATACAAGCTTTTGAATATGATTAACATTTGATGTCTACTTTCTTGGCAAGCATTTTACATGTATTTTATGCTAATATTTTAAGGCTAAAAGAGCATTTTCTTGTCTGTGTGGCATAATTTTTAAAGTATGAAATTTATTAATTGTAAAAATATCTTGAAATTTAAAGATTACTAGATAGCTTGACCTTTACTGGCTTCCCTACTTCAATAACAGCAAGTTTTTGCAGAATTTAAGACTGTAACATTTTTACTTCAGAAATAGGAAAAGATTGAAAAAGATTGAGGAATAATTACAAAGAGAAAATGATATAAATATCTAGATTATTTAAAATAATGAGCTCAAGTTGGGTTCAGGTCACAAAGAAAATTTTAAGTTGTATAGTGTTTTGATGTAATCACATAACTGCTTTTAAAGGAGAAATTGGCTTTCTTGGTGAAATGTTGAACATATTTCAATTCTAGGTAAAGTCTTTTGCAGTTTACCAAAATACTAGCTCACATTTGTTTATATTGAGTTGGTTTTGGGGTGTTGGACATTTCTAGAACTTCCCAACCATTATCAATTCTCAAGATAAATTAACTGGGAAAAAATTAAAGGGCTATATAGCTTCTAAAATGGCTTATTTTCATTTTTGTGATAATTCAAATATTTCTGCCTTCATGTTTAAGATTTTTGATACTCAAGTAATAATAACTAATGTTGATTTAACATTTCTGTATGACAGGCAATTTTTAACTCACTCTTTTTCAACTCACTGAATTCTCACAACCTATGATGGTCAATATTAGGTGTCAACTGACTGGATTGAAGGATGCCTAGATGGCTGGTAAAGTATTGTTTTTGGGTGTGTTGCTCTGGCCCATCTGTTGAGTGACCTGAAAGGCAGATAGTTTTGAGTGGAGCCCAGACCAGAAGTCTCTGCAACAGGTCTAAGCTACTGTGCAAGCCATATGACCCAGCAGATCTAGTGGTGCATGAGGTATCAGTGGCAGATAGGGATGCTGTCGGGAGCCTTTGGCAGGTCCTCATAGGTGAATCATAGTGGAGCCCTTCAGGATTCTAGAGCAAGGCCCTACTATCTTCTGCAGATAACTCCTTTTTTTTTTTTTTTTTTTCTGAGTCTTGCTCTGTTGCCCAGCTAGAGTGCAGTGGCGCTATCTCGGCTCACTGCAACCTCCACCTCCTGGGTTCAAACAGTTCTCCTGCCTCAGCCTCCTGAGTAGCTGGGACTACCGGCATGCACCACCATGCCCAGCTACTTTTTGTATTTTTAGTAGAAACAGTGTTTCACCACGTTGGCCAGGATGGTCTCAATCTCCTGACCTCGTGATCCACCTGCTTCGGCCTCCCAAAGTGCTGGGATTACAGGCTTGAGCCACCACTCCTGGTTGATAACTCCTTTGGAGAGACAGCTTTGGCCTGCTACTGGAACTTGGTAGAAACTGAATATTTGACTACAGGTCACCAAGTTTCTATGTGACCTGACCTGCCTATCATGAACTGGGTGCTTTCTGACCCATCAAGACATAAAATTGGGCGTGCACTGCAGTATTCCATCATCAAATAGAAGTGGTGCATACGTGATCAGGGTTGAGCAGGTCCTGAGAACACAAGTAAGTTACATGAAGAAGTAGCTTAAATGTCCATGGTCTCCACTCCTGCTACTCTGCCTTCTGTCTCCCAGCCTCTACCTATGGCCTCATGGGGAGTTTCCTGTGATCAGTTAACAGAGGAAGAGGCTAGGGCATGGTTTACAGATGGCTCTGCACGATATGCAGCACCAACCAAAAGTAGACAGCTGCAGCACTACAGGACATCTCTGGGACATGCCTGAAGGACAGTGGTAAAGGAAAATCTTCCCAATGGGGAGAAATTCAAGCAATGCACGTGGCTGTGCACTTTGCTTAAAAGGAGATGTGGCCAGACATGCAGTTATATACATGGGTTGAGCCAATGGTTTGGCTGGATGGTCAGAGACTTGGAAGGAATATGATTAGAAAATTGGTGACACAGAACGATAGACAAGCAGAGTGCCAAATCATGAATGAAGTCCAATTCACAACTGCTAAAAAGAGAATAAAATACCTAGGAATACAGTTAACAAGGGAAGTGAAGGGCCTCTTCAAAGAGAACTACAAACCACTGTTCAAGGAAATCAGGGAGGACACAAACAAATGAAAAAGCATTCCATAGTCATTGACAGGAAGAATCAATATCATGAAAATGGCCATACTGCCTAAAGTAATTTATAGATTCAATGCTATTCACACAAAACTACCATTAACATTCTTCACAGAATTAGAAAAAACTACTTTAAAATTCATATGGAACCAAAAAAGAGCCCGTATAGCCAAGACAATCCTAAACAAAAAGAATATAGCTGGAGGAATCACGCTATCCAACTTCAAACTGTACTACAAGACTGTAGTAACCAAAACAGCAGAGTACTGGTACAAAAACAGACACATAGACCAATGGAACAGAATAGGGATCTCAAAAATAAGACTGCACATCTACAACCATCTGATCTTCAACAAACCTGACAAAAACAAGCAGTGGGGAAAAGATTCCCTATTTAATAAATGGTTCTGGGAGAAGCGGCCAGCCATATGCAGAAAATTGAAACTAGCCCCTTTCCTTATACAAAAATTAACTCAAGATGGATTAAAGACTTAAATGTAAAACCCAAAATGATCAAAATCCTAGAAGAAAATCTAGGCAATATCATTCAGGACATAGTCATGGGCAAATATTTCATGATGAAAATGTCAAAAGCAATTTCAACAAGAGCAAAAATTGACAAATGGGATCTAATCAAAGAGCTTCTGCACAGCAAAAGAAACTATCATCAGAGTGAACAGATAATCTACAGAATGGGAGAAGATTTTTGCAATCTATCCATCTGACAAAAGTCTAACATCTAGAATTTACGAGGAACTTAAACAAATTTACAAGAAAAAAAAAACAACCCCATTAAAAAGTGGGCAAAGAACATGAATAGCCACTTCTCAAAAGAAGACATACATCTGGTCAACAAACATATGAAAAAAAGCTCAACATCACTCATCATTAGGGAAATGCAAATCAAACCCACAATGAAATACCATCTCACACCAGTCAGAATGGCAATTATTAAAAAGTCAAGAAACAGCAGATGCTGGCAAGACTGTAGAGAAATAGGAACACTTTTATACTATTGGTGGGAATGTAAATTAGTTCATCCATTGTAGAAGACAGTGTGGTGATTCCTTAAAGACCTAGAGGCAGAAATACCATTTGACCCAGCAATCCCGTTACTGGGTATATAAAGAAAGGAATATAAATAATTCTGTTATAAAGATACATGCACGAGTATGTTCACTACAGCACTATCCACAATAGCAAAGACAAGGAATCTACCCAAATGCCAATAAATGATAGACTGGATAAAGAAAATGTGGTACATATACACCATGGAATACTATGCAGCCATAAAAAGGAATGAGATCATGTCCTTTGCAGGGACATGGATGGAGCTGGAAGCCGTTATCCTCAGCAAACTAAAACAGGAATAGAAAATCAAACACCACATGTTCTCACTTATAAGTGGGAGCTGAACAATGAGAACACATGGACACAGGGAGGGGAACAACACACACTGGGGCCTGCAGTGGGGGTGTGGCAAGGGAGAGCATGAGGAAGAATAGATAATGCATGCTGGGCTTAATACCTAGGTGATGGGTTGATAGGTGCAGCCAAACACTATGTCACACATTTACCTATGTAACAAACCTGCACATCCTGCACATGTATCCCGGAACTTAAAATTAAATTAAATTAAAAAGAAAAGAAAATTGGTGACACAGAGAAGGAAACAACAAACACTGGGGTCTACTTGAGGTGGGAGGGTGGGAACAGGGAGAGGAGCAGAAAAGACAACTATTGGGTACTGGGCTTAATACCTGGGTGATGAAATAATACGTACAACAAACCCCAATGATACGTGTTTACCTATGTAACAAACCTTCACTTGCACCCCCAAACCTAAAATAAAAGTTAACAAAACAAAAAGAAAATTAGTGACAAAGAAATTTTTGAGAAGAGGTATGTGGATGGACCTCTCTGAGTGACCAAAAACTGTGAAGATATTTGTGTCCTCTGTGTGCGCTCCGTAAAGGGTGACCTTGGCAAGGAGGATTTTAATTATCAAGTGGATATGATGACCCACTCTGTTGACACCACTGAGGCTCTTTCCCCAACCACTCCTGTCATCGCCCAATGGGCTTATGAACACAGTGGCCGTGGTGTCAGAGAAGGAGGTTATTCATGGGCTCAGCATCATGTACTTCCATTCACAAAGGCTGACCTAGCTACTGCCATCACTGACTGCCAATCTGCCAGCAGCAGAGACCAACAATGAGCCCTCTATATGGCACTATTCCTTGGGGTGTTCGGCCAGCTACCTGTGGCAGTTTGATTACATTGGACCACTTCCATTATGGAAGGGACAGGGTTTGTTCTTACTGGGATACTCTTACTCAGGATATGGATTTGCCTCTCCTACATGCAATGCTTCCGCCAAGACTACCATCCATGGACTTGCAGAACTGCCTTGTCGACTGCCGTGGTATTACACATAGCATTGCTTTTCACCAAGGAACTCACTCTACAGACAGAAATGTAGCAATGCATTCATGATCATGGCATTCACTGGTCTTACCATGCTTCCCTTGATCCTGAGGCAGCTGGCTTGAGAGAACAATAGAATGGCTTTTTGAAGTCGTAATTACAATGCCAACCAGGTGACAATACTTTGCAGAACTGGGGAAAAGTTCTCCAGAAGGCTGTATATGCTCTGAATCAGCATCTAGTATGTGGTACTGTTTCTCCCATAGGTAGGATTTACAGGTCCAGGAATCAAGGGGTGGAAGTAGAAGTGACACCACTCACAATTACCCCTAGTGACCCACTAGCACCATTTTTGTTTCATATTCCCACGACATTATGTTCTGCCGGCCTAGAGGCCTTAGTTTCAGAGTGAGGTATGCTGCTCTCAAGATAGTAAGTTCTCATGACAGCTGGTTAAGTGTGTGGCACCTTCCCACCCTTGCTCCACTTTCACCACATGATCTACCTATTCCTGCTTTGCCTTCTACCATGAGTAAAAGCTCCCTGAGGCTTCCCACAGAAGCAGCTTGCAGAACTATGCTTCCTGAACAGCCTGCAGAACCACGAACCAATTAAACCTCTTTTCTTATAAATTACCCAGTCTGAGGTATTCTTTATAGCAATGCAAGAATGGACTAACACTCTATGAGTGTTAGTCTCTATGAGTCAGATACTGTGATTAACTCCTTTTAATAAACTGAGCCATGCAAGATTAAATAACTTGCCCAAGGTCCATGTCTAGTTAGCTACAGTGCCGAATTCAAACTTAGGAAAAAGCTTCTGAACTCACTTTATAAACAACCATATTATTGCACTTGCCTGCTCAGACAAACAAGGCACAGCTAGAAAGGCTTTACATGGTACTACTACCTTTTCATTCCTCGAAGGTAAAATTTGCCATGTAAATGTTTATCCAAAGAAAATCTTTCACATATATAGACATTTTGAACAGTCAACACTTTCCTTGCCAGTCCCTTACTCATCAATTCTACTTTGCATGCAGTAAGAAAGCCTGTTGAAACCCAAATGCCTGATCACATCTCTGGGATGGAGAAACTGAACCCATCGCTCAGACAGACCAGCTGAATCCAACAGAAGGGTGGTACCAGCAGGGTTTTAGTAGCTTTGTTTCAGTTGTGGTTCTGGATTTTCTAAAGTGGCTCTAAACCACCAGCCAATGAGAGTATTTGAGATTTTATTTTAAGGCTTAATATCTCAAGCTCTGAACAAACAACAAAACAGGACATAACAAACGTCTTCCAATAGAATAGGACAATCATATACCAGCAGTAGATAGAAATGTACCTTCTCCAGAGTGATGACCACTGTTTAAAAATGGCTTTTAAAACCTGATATTGGTTTCTCTGCAAGGGAAGTATGTAGAAGAAGGAAGAGGGGTGAGGTAGGAAGGGGCTCACAGATGTTGCCAATGTTATTGATAATTTCCTGTTACATTACATATATTTATATACATTCTTTCATATGTAGTGTATATTCCATAATGTCAAAGAAAAATACAATCATCGAATATTTGCTATGTGCCAAATAGCATGCCAAATATGTATCTTTATAATAAAACATTCAGGCTGTACTAAGAAACTCATTTTTAAATTCACTGATATTTCTGGCATCATTAGATCATATTAAAAATAATGGTAATAATAACAATTCATTGATACCATTGTTTTATCACCTACTCTATGCTAGATACTTTACGATTATGTTTTCATTGTTCCTCACAACATCGTGAAGTAGTTGTGTCAGCTAAGATAAATTTGGTAATAGCATATCCAACTAAAGCTGATTCAGAAGAAAAATATTTATTATCTCCTATAACAAGAAGCCTGGAAAATATGGTGGGTCCCCGGTTTGTTCAGAAGTTCCACAACATCATCAAGAACCCTTGATAAGCTTCTTTCCATTCTCTTTCTACCATCATCAGTATATTTGAATTGGCCCCATAAACATACCCCTCACACTTGAAAAGATAGCTGCCCAGATCCAGGTAGTGCATATAGGTACTACAATGTCTGGTTAAGGAATAGGGATGTGTTCTTCCATCTCTTTTTATCTGGGAGGAAAACACTTTTCAGTAGTCTTCTACCCTAGAAAACTTCACATCAGGTCCAGTTGCCCAGATTAAATCACATACCCATGCCCTAGTTTAAAAGGAGCCTGAGAAATAGAATAGCTGTTTTCACTTTATAGCAGGCTGGGGGTTCTACTAATAAGAAAGAAGGGGATATGGTGAGATACGATTAGTGATAGGCAATCAAAAGTATCTGCCACTGAACTCTTAGCTCCAATCTACAGATGAAGCTTAGGCTCAAACTAGTTAAATAAGATGCTGTGCCTTTTAAATGGTGCATTTAGACAAGACTGTCCAGTCCACAGCCTGTAGGCCACATGAGGCCCAGGACAGCTTTGAATGCAGCCCAACACAAATCCATAAACTTTCTTAAAACATTATTAGATTTTTTTGTGATTTGTTTTTTCAGCTCATCAGCTGTTGTTAGTGCTAGTGTAGTTTGTGTGTGGCCCAAAACAATTCTTCTTCTTCTGATGTGGTCCAGGGAAGCCAAATGATTGTATACCCCTGATGTAGACCGTTGATATAGTTTGGCTGTGTCACCACTCAGCTCTTATATTGAATTCCCACATGTTGTGGGAGGGACCTGGTGGGAGGTAATTGAATCATGGGGGCTTATCTTTCCCATGCTGTTCTCATGATAGTGAATAAGTCTCATGAGATCTGATGGTTTTAAAAAGAGGAATTCCCCTACATACATGCTCTCTGTTTTCCTGCTGCCATCCATGTAAGACATGACTTGCTCCTTCTGCCATGATTGTGAAAATGGACTAATACAACCATTTACATTCAAGGTTGATATTGATATGTGAGGTTTTCATACTATCATGAAGTTGTTAGCTAGTTGCTTTGTAGTTTCTATTGTGTGGTTGCAGGCTATGTACTTAAGTGTGTTTCTGCTTTAGCAGGTATCATTCTTTTGTTTCATGTTTAGAACTCCCTTAAGGATCTCTTCTAAGGCTGATCTAGTGTTAACAAATTCTCTTACAGCTTCCTTGTCTGGACAATATTTTATTTCTTCTTCACTTATGAAACTTTAGTATGGTGGGGCATGAAATTCTCGGTTGAAATTTCTTTTCTTTAAGAGTGCTAAAATAGGTCCCCAATCTCTCCTTGCTTGTAAGATTTCTGTTAAGAAGTCTGTTAGCCTGATGGGATTCCCTTTGTATGTGATCTGCCCTTTTTCTCTAGCTGCCTTTTAGATATTTTTGTTTAGCGTTGACTTTGGACAATCTGGTGGTGACATTCCTTGATGATATTCATTTTGTATGGTATCTCACAGGTGTTCTCTGCATTTCTTATGTCTAGATGCCTACCTTTCTAGCAAGATTAGGAAAGTTTTTGTGAATTATTCCCTCAAATATATTTTCCAGATGTTTTACTTTTTCTCCTTCTTTATCAGGAATACCTGATTGGTATGTCACTTTACATAATCCCAAAGACTCTGGCCTGAGACTAAAATGTCTGTGCAGCCATGCCACTGGTTCACCAAAGAATGGCTGACTTTATATGTACCTGGATTAAAGATGGCATCCCGCTGTCAGTCCCAGGTCTGGGAAAGTACAGTTTTTCCCCTTGTCTTTCCTTCAGAATATCTCCAAGAGCCTCTCCCCAAGTTAACTCTAGGGCTTGAAAGAAACAAACTGCTTTCCCTCGGCCTGGGTGGCTTGGATCCCAGTAGAAAGGTGAGTCACAAAGGAGGCTGTCTGCCTCTCTCATGTACTGATGACACAGAATTCTTTTGGTGCTGCTTTGCCAGATGAAAACCTCTATGGCCAGTGGCACCTCTGCCCAAGTTTTGCTTGTGACCATTGGGCTGGCTCTGCCCACTCAGCCTGGCAAGCTGTACTTGGCTCACACTACTGGCCCAGACCCCATATCCACCACGGGTGAGCCAGGTGTGGAATGGCAAGGGATGTGTGAGAGAGATAACAAGATCTGGCCACAGCAAGCCAGGTCCACTGGCTGCTGTAGCAGGCAGCTCCAGGCATCAGCAGAGGTGCAAGCTCCATGCAAGCCTGTAGCTGGACCAGGCATGCCTCAAGCAGCTTCTGCTTTGGGCACTGGTGTCTGGACAAGAGGAATGTGGTGGTGCCCAAAAACTTGGAGATGCCAACAACCGTGGAGCCCCAAGGGGGTGTTACAGCATGTTACAGCTCTGACTCAGGGAGTCCTGAGGTCTGGGCCTCCAGAAGGGTCACAGCCCTTCTCCCCTAGTCTGGCAAATGGGAGCATGTCACCACCCACAGCTTGGTGGGCTGGCCAGAAACATGTTTCAGCTGGTTCATATTACAGCTCATTCAGTCCTTCTTCCCTGCTCCAGCCCACGGCTCCTGAACTGTCCAGTCCCCGCCATTGGTTTCTGTCACATGGGGTGGCCACCTGGCACTGGCAGAGGCCAGGAGGGTTGCAGTATTACAGCTCCTTTTGTACTTGCTGTTCAGTGGTCCTGGGTTTTTGTCCCACATCCAAGAAGAATGAGGTTAGGTGGACACCTCGAGAGTGAGCAGGGCAGAGGAGAGTTTTAATGAGTGACAGAACACTTCTTCACATGAGAGGGAAACCCAAAGTGGGTGGCCCCTACCCAAAGGTGGGTAGTCTCAATGTTTGGCTGAGTCTGGGGTTCTTATGGGCTCTGAATAAGGGAGTGCATGCTGATTGCTGCATGGGTGGGCCTGGAAAAATCACCATTTGATTTGCTAAAAGGTATCAAGAAAGTTCTCACTTTGGTTGTGGATTCCACCCAGAACTGGCAGCCCAGTTTTCAGGCTTCAAGCTGTCTTTGGCTTGGGTTTCACCAGGGACCTACCCCTTTCTGTCTAGGAATTTGTCTCCTGCTGCTATCAGTAGGGCTTCACTCACTTTTATCAGCCAAATGCTGTCATGGGGGCTATATTCCAGCATTTTCCTCTCCAGGATCTGGGGTGTCCTTCACGATTCTGGTGAAGTCCCATTTTCCTTCTTGAATTAAAGCTCACAGAGTTGATCTTTATATACTATCTTGCTATTTCCAACTGTCTGAGGCACTCTGAAAATCCTCTAATCTGCCATCTTAGAAAACAAAACAAAACAAAATGAGGTGTTTTTAAAAAAATGGTCACAAATAACCAATTCATGACCAACTCCAAAAATAAAACAAATTTCAATATCTCCAATTAACACTACTTCATAAATGTCTTACCAAGCACATCAGGATCCATTTGAAAAAGGATTAGGAGAAAAATTCCTCCTTTGACTTTCTTAAAATTATAATTCTCATTCTATGAGATTGGGATTGGATTCTCATTCTATGGCATTAGAAATTATAATTGTAACCCTAACTCATTGTCCCAAACTAAATGGATCTCTTCTTTTTAAAAATTACATTATTCAAACTTTTTTGTCTTTTATTGGGAGAACCAAGAAAGTAAAAGTATTTCAGCATATGCCGTGCTACCCACACTTTTCATATTCGTCTGTAAACAACGAGGTTACAAGTGAAAAGCAAATGACTGTCCCCAGTCTTCAATCCACACCTGAGTCAGGTCACATTTACAAAACAATATGTAACGGAGAGAAGAATTAATATGTGGATGGAAAACCATGCTCACATGGATTAGGATGATTAGTAATTTGCTAATGAAAGAAAGCCCAATTAGTGCAAAGGCAATAAGAAAATCTGCCCATGGTAGAAAGAAGGGAAGACAAACTGGAAAATATGCTGAAGACCTAAAATCAAATAAAATTTCGCCTGACCTCAGTAAAGCTGACCTTGCATCTCTCTGGGTAGGATTGCAATGGTTTCATAGAAATTCATCCCAAAGTTTTTTTCCTTTTACAGAAGATCCATAAGATCTGAAATTCATCAACGGATTGGTCTAGCTATATACCCATTTCTATCTATCTATCTATCTATCTATCTATCTATCCATCTACTTATCTATTCATCCATCCAGCTCTGTGATTTTACATTTTCAAATTTGCCTACTTGCTAAAAATGTCTTTGTAACCCCAAATCAATACTATAGTGCTTTCAAAGTCATTCATAGATGTGCACAGAGTAGCAAAAACTTCAGTTGTCCCCAACTGAAGTTGAACACCGTGATGCCCTGCTTTCTTTGTTCAGCTCTCATACTGTAAACAAGTATCTATTCTTTTCATGGCCTCTTTATTGCCACATTTTTCTTATCTTCATGCTTTTTTGTTTTTGCTTTTGGTGATTTCACTGTTTAAAGTGTCCCCCAAGTGTAGTGCTAAAGTAATCTGTAGTGATCCTAAGCACAAGAAGACTGTGATATGCCTTATAGAGAAAATACATGTGTTGGATAAGTTTTGTTCAGGCATAAATTACACTTCTGTTGGCCATGGGTTCAAATTTAATGAATCAACAGTATATATTAAATATCTTTAAACAGAAACACACATAAAACAATGTTATGTATGAATCAGTTGACAAAAATGTGACCAGAAGCTTGCAGGAAACTAACCCTGAATTTCCTAGAAACAATACTTCAGTATTGTCTAATTCAGGGTTGTAATTTTATGGAACATAGTTACTTGTTATTCCCAAATAACAAGAATCAACATACTATACATACAGTCATCCCTCAATATCTGAGGAGGATTGGTTCCAGAACCCCTGTGGATACCAAAATCCAAGGATACTCAAGTCACTTGTATAGAGTGGCATAGGACTTGCATACAACCTATGCACATCCTGCTGTGTACTTTAAATCATCTCTAGATTATTTATAATACCTAATAACATGCAAATGCTATGTAAATAGTTGTTATTCTATGTTTCTATCTGTATTATTTTTATTGCTGTATTGTTTTCTATTTTTTTCCAAATATTTTGACCTGCAATTGGTTGAATCTGTGGATGTAGAACTCTCCAATATGGAGGGCCAACTGTATCTATATAGGGAGGTATATAGAGTGATATATCATCATATTCACCTGCAATATGAGTCCATTGAACAGAGTCCTCTGAGCTGAATTTTCTACCTGCCTATATTCTCCTACATTCAGGTCAACTGTCCTGATTTTCCCATGATTAAGGAGTTTCCCAGGACAAGAGACAAGAGACTTGCAGCGCTAAAACTGGGAAAATCTTGGGGCAAACAAAGAATTGTTCCCCCAATACCAGAATTTCTCACAGCCAAAGAAGCACTGAGGTGGGAGGAGAGCCCAGTACAAACCCTTCAACTCTTGGTCTGGAGCTAGTAACCCCCTATTAAGAAAGAGACTCTCATGGAATAAATACACTCCCAGGCAGTTAAGCACCACTGGCCACACTTAGGCTTTTGAAGGCTCCTAAGAAAGGCCTGGGTCACTCTGGCAAAGTTCCATTGATAGAACATTAACAAAAAACTCATTTGCTTTACATTTCTAATGGTCCTTGCAAGTGTATCTTTGATGTGTGTAGAGATTTCAAAGCGTTGAACTATGAAGAAAGATTGTGTTTAAATCAAATAGTATAAATACAAATGCCCGGGAAATGCAATATTTTCATTCAGGCAACTAATATATCATTTTCTTTTACATTTGTAAAGTGATAAAAGACAGTGGAGAGAAAAATGTGGATTATAGGGCCAAATCCACATTTCCTACATCAGCAAATTCTCAAATTTTCAGAGATTTAGGATTCCACATAGACAAGTCATTCTCAACTTTGGCTGCACATTTGAATCATCCAAGGGGTTTAAAAATTCCTATGCCTGAGCTCCACCCATTTCAATAAAATTGAATAAGAATTGGGAAGCAGGAGAAATGTTCTTGGCATCAGAATAGTTTTAACAGCTTTCCAGGTGATTCTAACTTGCAGCCAGTGCTGAAAACCACTCACAAGGAGGACAGCATTGAGAAAGAATATCAGGAAACTTCTGTGTTCAGCAGGGAAGAATGAATGCTGTCATCAGCTGGTGATGCCTATCACAGGTGGAGTACAGAAAGGAGGGCTACAGTCTACAGAGCTGCCCTAAATGGTTTTTATCAACCCTAGTGATGTGGAAACATTCAAACTATGGAATCAGACGATCTTGATTTAATATTGGCTCTGCCACTTATGACTATATTATACTTGTACAAATTTAGTGAAGTTACTATCCCTCTTGACATCAGCATCCTCATCTAGATACTCATTTTGCAAGGTCATTGTGAAGATTAAGTGAAAATGCGTATGTCAAGTACCAGACACACAGTAGATGCTTAGTGAATGGAAACTATTGTTGTTATTATCAGACCCCCACATTTTCATGTTTGGCCATTTTCTGAGTTGTGTTCTGTTATTCTGCAAAGAATAACAGAGTAGCTTTATGAAATTGGACTAGTAGTATTATAAAAACAAAAGAATAAAAAGTGAAAAAAATGGCCAATGCAATTTTGCAAACATATAATCTAGTTCAGGGGTCAACAAATTACTGCCTGTGGGCCAAATCCAGCCACATCCACTCATTTATTTTTTGCTTTTAGCTCTTTTCTCACAACAAGAGATCATCTGGCCCACTAAACTGGAAATATTTACTGTCCATTCCTTTAGAGAAAATATTTATTTGACTTCTGATCCTAGTTCATCAATACTCAGTATGGTCCATGGACACCAAGACCCTTTCAGGGGATCTGTAAGGTCAAAGCTATTTTTACAATAATACTAAGACATCATTTACCATTTTCACTGTGTTGACATTTGCATTAATAGAACAAAGCAATGGTGAGTAAAACTGCAAGTGCCTAGGCACAAACCAAGACACAAGACAGTGGCACCAAAGTGTACTCGTAGTCATATTCTTTACCACCACACATTTTCAGGACAAGAAAAAAAGCCAGTTTCACCTTAGTCAGTGTTTCTCAGCCTTGGCAATATTGACATTTTGGACCAAACCACTCTTGGTTGTGTGGTTATCTTGTGCGTTGTGGGGTGTTTGGCCTCTACCCACCAG
Organism: Trachypithecus francoisi; assembly: GCF_009764315.1. NCBI lineage: Eukaryota > Metazoa > Chordata > Mammalia > Primates > Cercopithecidae > Trachypithecus > Trachypithecus francoisi. Next base: position 6,193,613 of record NW_022681453.1, read on the forward strand.
ATACCACTAGCCCTCCCTTTCTTCTAGTCGTGACAAAAGTGTCTCCAGACCTTCTCCAAATGCCCTCTGGGGATGAAAAAAAATCACTCCTCTCCCTTTCTTTTCCCCACTCCCTCCCCCTGGGAACCATTAAATTAACCTGATGAAGTAGTAGAAATTATTAATTTTATTAAATCTCAATCCTGAATACACATCTTCTTAGGTTTCTCTCTGGCTAAATGGGAAGGATGCATTGGCTTGGCACTTATGCTGCTGATTGCAATACAGAAATTCAGTGGTTATCTTAAGAAAAAAAACCCTTGTGTTATTTGCCTATGTGCCAAACTAACCATTTTTTTTTTATGGAACAGTTTTTACTTGAAACAATAACTATTGAACAATCTATGATTTTGTTTGGGGCTATTTGGTAGACATTATACAGAAAATGAATGAAGTGAGCCTTTCATTTCAAGCAAAACTACGGATATTAGTATTTGTTGCCAATGATACAATTTGAGCTTGCAAATGAAAACTGAAGTTTTGGAAAATCTATATCGCCACTGTAAACTTGAAAGTTTCCCAATACTTAAAAGACTTTTCTGATGAGATCAGTGGTGAAAATAGTGAATGCAATGTTTTATATTATATAATGAAATGCATCAACCTTTGGAAGATATGCCAAACTCATTAAACCAGTATTTTTCCAAATGACTAATGCTTAATATTTCAAAGTCATGCATAGGCAAAAGATTTAATCAAAGTGCAGGACAGACCAGTGGATTTTAATGTAATAGGATACAAAGTTAATTAAAGTCACATATCACAACTAACCTTTGAGAAACTACTACTTGGTGAGTTTTGGTGTAGTATCCAAGAAGAATGTTCACAATTATCAAGGCAATTCTGAAAATAGTCCTCCCTTTTCTAACTTCATATCTTTACGAGGCCAGATTTAACAGATCAAATACAGAAACGTATGAGAATCTAGACATCATCTATTAAGCAGTTACTTTAAAAATTTGCAAAAATATACAGGAATGCAAGTCTTCTCACTAAATTTTTTTTGTTTTTGAAAATGTGATTTTTTATGAAAATATACATTTTAAAAATTGCCTATTTTAACTTCCAGTATGGCCAATATCAATAGATATAAACCAGATGACAAAAACACTGGGATCTTTGATAATTTTCAAGAGTAAAGGGGTCCTAAAACCAAAAGATTTGAGAATTGCTGATCTATTTTGTATTTGCAGAGTATTTATAATATTTATATAACTAAATTAAACATTATTAACAATAAAGACCACATAACTCTGATGATGAATGAGATATAGGAAAAAGGAGTGGAAAAATATGTACGTAGGTCGTTTAGTTTTTTCGGTTTTTTTTTTTTTTTTTTTTGATGGGAGGAGCTGGCAGTATAGCAAGTGAGGGTCTGGATGTAGAAACAGGGAGGGCATATGTGACCTTGAGCAATTTAGTCTCCTATCTGTGCTTCAGTTTCCTCATTGTTAAAGTGGCAATGATTCCAGTACTTACAGCATTATTTGGAGGATTACATGAGTAAATATCTAAAAAGAGTATAGAATAGGCTTGGTGCTTAGAGTAAGTGCCCTGTCTGGGTCAGCTATTTTTGTTTAATAATAAACAATGAATTTGTGTCAGCAGGGATAAGGTCAGACCCACAGTTAAGGCTTACAGGTGCTGACCCTGTCCCCTCAATGAGATGACTGAAAGCAGGAAAATCCAGTTACTAGCCCCCAGAGACAAAATATCATGAAGCTGAGAAAGAACTCAGAATCTCCTAACCCCCTTCCTGCCCTAATATCACACTTTCTAATCCAAAATCACATCTGTTACCCCTGTGAGGTACATGGATGCGCTCCAAGGTTTCAGAGCAAATGATGTGAGGTTGGCTTGGTTTCATACATTAGTTCCAGAGCAGTTATAATTTTTCTTGTTCCTGCACTGTGATCAATTTTTCCTTCAGCTCAGTTTGGCTGCCAGCGATCATTTGGAATTACGTTGATTTCAGCAAAGACCCACACAACGACCTTCACCTTTCAAAAGACACATGCTTTAAAGAAGGGGCTTGCAAATTTTTATAGTGAGAAGGACTCTTAATGAAACCACGGGAACATCTATTGCATAAGCAAATGAAATGTTTGTGAAATGATTTTTAAAAATTCTAATGAAAAATCTACTTCTGAAAGTAAGGAAGTTACCTCAAATTTTAAATTATATCTTAGTAGGACAAGCAGTATATAAAATTCAGTTCCTGTATCTTCCTACCACCCTATATCAAGCAGGATAAATTTATGGTAATTGTTTTCTAAGGTTGCTGAGAATGTTGAGTTGAGAGTCTGAAACCTTGCCAAATTCGAATGTCACCTTCTCTCTGAGATGTGTCCTAAATACACCATTTACCATTGGCTCCCCATTCTTCATTTTCCTTAGAGGCACATTTCTCCATCTAACACACTATATATTTTACATAGGTATTTTGTTTATTGTCTTTCTGCCTCAATATTGTGGCAGGAATTTTTGTACTTTTTCTTCAGTGATATGTTCCTGACTTCTAGAACGGGGTCTGGCCTATGGTAGGGACCCCCCACATCCAGCTTTTACCTTTAAATCAGGAATAAAAAATGTCCCTTGATGCATTACATATTATGAATTCATACATGGAGCCTTTGAAGTAATAAATGAGTCTATGTTGCAAAAAAAAAACCTGTTGGATCCAAGAGCGTTTAAGTATTGTTCTGCAACCTGGCAATTGTATGAGCCAAAATATGAAACAGGGCCTCCAGGAACATATTCCAGGGGTCTTTCATTTTCATTCATCTAACATTATTCTTTGATGAATAGATGTCTTTAGCTTCAACTAGCTGTCCAGCTCATGAAAGCACAAACGTCTGTCTCACACACCCATACAGGACACTGTGCCTTAGTGGGGTTTAAAAAATAAATAAGGGATTGATGGCAGAAGTACCCCATTTTCCCCAAGAGATGTGTTCCAGTGCAATTGTACATGGAATATTTGAAAATCAAGTACCAAAAATGAGGGAAGTTCACTACTTAAATTTGTTCTGTACTAAATATTTATTGTAAAGCACAGAATTCCTTTGTAACAACATGCTTTATAAGGTCATATTTTGATATATAAGGTTTTCTTAAATCAGTAAATTGAGACACACACACACTGGGTGTAGAATCCACAAGCTCAATTTTGTGCCAGGATGATGACTGATGAATGAGAAGTAGCTCCTTTAGAAGACTTGACTGGCACATGTAACCATTAGGAAATTATAAATAAAAGGTTGGGGGTGGCGGATTGTGTGTTCTTTAAAAGCAAGGGCATCCTTTCATTCACCTTTGTTATCTGGAGTCTCGTAAAAGCATATTATAGGCATGCCATACCTATTTGGTGATTAAATAAAATCATGAGTAAGCAAATGATCAAAAGCAATTAAGTACTAAAAAGATTTTTGGCTAGACACGGTGGTTCACGCCTATAATCCTAGCATTTTGGGAGGCCGAGGCAGGAGGATTACTTGAGCCCAGGAGTTCGATACCAGCCTGGGCAACATAGTGAGACCCTGAAATAAAAAGTAGCCGAGTGTGGTGGCACACGCCTGTGGTGCACCTACATAGGAGACTGAGACAGCAGTATAGCTTGAGCCCAGGAGGTCAAGGCTGCAGTGAGCCATGATCACACCTCTGCACTGCAGCCTGGTCAAAAAGATACTAAAATAAAAGACAATTTTAAGATTTTTAAAGAGTCTATAATGCAGTAAAAATTTACACAGAAGGAGTCACTGGAGACAGCCGCATGGAAGAGTTGCACCTTGTAGGAAATTAAGTCTTCAAATGCTAGAACAAAGGGTAAATAAGGATTCCTAACAAGGAGAGTAATCTGTGAGCAGCAACCTCCAATATATACTTACTTTTATTTATACGTATGTTCCACTGCACTGACAAGAAAAATTTTAGACATACACGAAAATAAGATTTTAAAAGAAAAGTTAAAGATGAAATAAGTAATATTTTAAATTGTTATTTATTAATGGTATATCATTATTTCTATTGGGCGTAAATCTACATTTCAAATAACCTTTTCAATAATTTTGAATATTGAATTTTATGGCTAACTTCCAGTCATATCGATTGGATCACATTGCCTCAAAATATGGCTAATGAAGAATTTTAATAGGTATAAGAGATGTGTCAGCTAAGCCATTTTCTTTTTTTTTAATTTTTTTTTAAATTTTTTTTATTATACTTTAAGTTCTAGGGTACATATGCATAACATGTAGGTTTGTTACATATGTATACTTGTGCCACATTTTCTTAATCCAGTCTGCCACAGATGGACATTTGGGTTGATTCCAAGTCTTTGCTATTGTGAATAGTGCTGCAATAAACATACGTGTGCATGTGTCTTTATAGCAGCATGATTTATAATCCTTTGGGTATATACCCAGTAGTGGGATGGCTGGGTCATATGGTACATCTAGTTCTAGATCCTTGAGGAATTGCCATACTGTTTTCCATAATGGTTGAACTAGTTTACAATCCCACCAACAGTGTAAAAGTGTTCCTATTTCTCCACATCCTCTCCAACACCTGTTGTTTCCTGACTTCTTAATGATTGCCATTCTAAATGGTGTGAGGTGGTATCTCATTGTGGTTTTGATTTGCATTTCTCTGATGGCGAGTGATGATGAGCATTTTTACATGTGTCTGTTGGCTGTATGAATGTCTTCTTTCGAGAAATGTCTGTTCATATCCTTTCCCCACTTTTTGATGGGGTTGTTTGTTTTTTTCTTGTATATTTGTTTGAGTTCTTTGTAGATTCTGGATATTAGCCCTTTGTCAGATGAGTAGATTGCAAAAATGTTCTCCCATTCTGTAGGTTGCCTGTTCACTGTGATGGTAGTTTCTTTTGCTGTGCAGAAGCTCTTTAGTTTGATTAGATCCCATTTGTCAATTTTTGCTTTTGCTGCCATTGCTTTTGATTCCCTATTTAATAAATGGTGCTGGGAAAATTGGCTAGCCATAAGTAGAAAGCTGAAACTGGATCCTTTCCTTACTCCTTATACAAAGATTAATTCAAGATGGATTAGAGACTTAAATGTTAGACCTAATACCATAAAAACTCTAGAAGAAAACCTAGGTAGTACCATTCAGGACATAGGCATGAGCTAAGCCATTTTCTATTTGCTCATGCCTACATTATTCATATTGTCCTTAATCCTCTGTTCTTTGAAGGAACTTAAATGACTTGTGAAAGTTAGCTTGGTTAAAGCTAGACAATAGAATCTACTCAATCGGCCAAGCACATAAAAACTGTAATACACTGAAAGATGCTTAAAGTTAACAAGTCAACGAGAAAACCTGTGGCAAGGAAATCAACCTAGCACACTAGTGGAATATGCAGCCATCACCTGACAGATGGGTTGAGTGTGCCAGGGTCAAGGCTCACTTTGAGACCATGGACCACACCTGCCCCATGCAGGTGGAGTTAGCAGTTCACATAGTTGTGAAAGGTGCATGTGTGGGGTCCGATCATTTATGATGGTTGAGAGATTTTGAGCTGGAAAGATAGGTTAATGAGAATATTTGCATATTAGTCTGTCCTGGAAATCAGGAACAAATTAAAAACCTCAAAGAAGCAGATTCAGAGGAACTATGAATGAAACCTATTATTCAACTTGAGCTAGCTCCCTGAGTGTCAGCTCCCTATAGAATTATCATCTGCTGCTCATGGGACTCTGAATTTTTTTTTTTTTTTTCTGAGACTGAGTCTCCCTCTGTCTCCCAGGCTGGAGTGCAGTGGCACTATCTTGGCTCACTGCACCCTATGCCTCCTGGGTTCAAGCAATTCTCATGCCTCAGCCTCCTGAGTAGCTGGGATTATAGGCATGTGCCACCACGCCCAGCTAATTTTTTGTATTTTTAGTTGAGACGGGGTTTTGCCATGTTGACCAGGCTGGTTGCAAACTCCTGTTCTTGATCAGGAGTTCCAAGCCATCCACCCACCTCAGCCTTCCAAAGTGCTGGGATTACAGGTGTGAGCTACTGTACCTGGATGATTTTCTTTTAAAAGATAAACCTATTTTCTTCATTGTTTTTGGCAGGAGAGAGCCAGGAGCTGCCTGACATACCTGGTGAGCCAACTGGCCAACATGGAGCATTCGTTTCACCATATTCTCCTGCTGGAGATTAAAGGCATCACCGACACCTTCTCCTCAATCTTGGGCCCTCAGAGCAGAGACATCTTCCGCATGAGCAACAGCTTCACCGCCATTGCTAAACTCCTTACCCGACAACTGGAAAATGCGAAGGCTGGAAGTGGCAGGTGAGCAAGAGCTTCTGTGTACCTCAGGGAGCTGCTGTGCACCTGTGGAGGTAGAATGCAGACAGCTAAGCCTTTCTAACTGCCAAAAGAAGCTAAAACCTGTATCTCAACAGAGAATAATATCTGTATAAATTATGGCACTTGCCAGAATCTTTCTTCTAAATATGTGAAAACAAGAATGTAACAAAACAATAAAAAGGTTCACAAAATATGGTAAAGGAATAAGAATGTAGTACAAGGAATATTTTATAGCACCCGTTTATTTACTCAACAAGCATTTAACAATTTAAGTTGTCATACTGAATAATTTAACATAGCTTACTGCATACTAGGAAGCTAGACACATATAGAGAGATAATAACATGTCCCTTGTATTCAAGAAGCTCACTGACTAGTATAAGATAAATATTTAAGTGCATAATGGGAGAATGGCAGAATGGTGGAAAGCTTATGCTTATCAAGATGGGTTCAAGAGGCATGGAAAATACAGAGATGGAGTATCTACTTCTGTATCAAAGGGAGAGGGGTGGAAATCTGATATCAGAAGAGGTTCCCCTGAAGAGGTGATATTTTGAACCAAGTAGTGAAAGATGACCAGATTTCACCAGGCTGTCTTTCGGGCAGCATTTGAAAAAGCACTTTCTGGAAACAGAAGTCATTTTGTATGACTAGGGTTATGTTACAAGGAAAATAACATTAGGAGTGCTAATGAAGTGGTAGGCAGGGACCAGAGGATGACAGGCTCACCAGAGTGGACTAAGGAGTTCAACTTTACCCTCTAAGCAGTGAGGAGTGACTGTGGAGCTTCGTACATGGCAGGGTACAATCAGTCCAGATTTCAGGAAGCTCATCCTGGCCCCAGTGCAGAGGATGTCTCAGGAAGAGGCAGATGAGCCAGATCAAATGAGGGAAGAGCAGAAAAGTGTGCATAGGTATTGGCCATGAGGAAATTATTGACGATTGACGTGAGGAAGCTGCCATTGGTGTGGCTAGCAGAAAACAGGGTGATGGGGTTTGCAGAGAGAGAGGACACAATGCACAAACTGGCCTTTTAAAGAAGCTTGTCTTTGGAAAAAATATGCAAGGCCATGCAAGATTGAGGGAGGGGTTTTATTTGTTTTGCTATGTTTTGAATAGAGAGAAACTTAAAAACCTTTATGACCTTTACAAGTTACAAAAGCCCTTTAAGTATGTAATCTCATTTGATCTTTATGACCATTCTACAAGGCAAGAAGGACAGATGTCACTTACTCCTACTTTATAGAAGAAGAAACAGAGGCTCAGATACTGGTTCAATATATTTCCAATGTTACACAATGACTAAGTGACAGAGGATGGACTCGACCCCATCCCCATAATTCAGATCACAGGCAATGGAAGGTGCACAGTTATGGAGGAGGGTGGGGCCCATTTGCGACTAATGTCAAATTCTGTGGGGGTTTTTTGGAATAACAAATGATGCATGCCATTTCCAGTGTGAAACAAGAATTCCATGAGAGGTCATCTTGATAGAGTAGTGAGCGTTTAGTCATTTGGGTCCACTTTATGTTCATCATGGTGTAGAGCCTGGAGGTCCTAAGAGACATAAGGTACTATCCTTACCATCAAGAGTCACAGTCAGAGGATGTGATGTGCATGGAGAAAAAGGAATGCACTCTCCAGCAGCCAGGGAGTCGAATATTTCACAGAGAAGGTAAAATTTAAGTTCATTTCCTATTTATTATCTTCCATGTGCCAAGCATTTCTCTAAACACTAGGTCAAGTTGCACAGAATAAATGAAAATTCCTCAGATAGGGTAGAAAGGACACCACAAACAAACAAAAAAAATAGCACATGCCAAGATTCAAGGGCTTAATAGTATGTGCTCAGACTAAGGAAAGATAATTTGTTCAGTAGGGCAAGAAAGTAAGTTGAAAAGTTAGGTCAGAGGCAGATTATCAGAGGCCTTACATGCTGTGTTAGAAGCAAGGGTTTGTTCTGTAAGCAACATGTAAACTTGGAAAGATTTTACTCCAGAGAATGATCACAACCCTTAGCACAGGAATTAGCAGATAGTAAGCACTCAAATATTTTCACCAAATGAATAGGTAAATCAGGTGTAACTAACATCATAAAGCATTGAATTAATTTGACTGGAGCACCCAGCTGGTAAGAGACAAACTGAGAGGTCTAGACAAAATGATGAGAGCCTAAGAAGTCAGGGCAGATCATTATAGTAGAGAACACAAAATTACGAGGAACTGATCACCTATTGGAGGTGGAGTAAGAAGAGGGTAGTGGATGAACACCCAGAGATATGTAGCTTGAGTGATTGCATAGAAATGGAGATGATGCTGATAACCAAGAAAGGAGGTTGCAGGAGGGAAGCCAACCTGGGATGGCCTCTTAGCGTCTACACAGAGAACATAATCTGACCAATAGTGTCATCAAAGTCAGTAACTATTCACAGAGGTAGGTCCTTTTCTTTCAACACAATGGGTTTGATTGAGCATATAAAAATGTGTTGTCACCTCGTTTGATATACAGATGCCTATTAGAAGAATTTTTTAACCTTGGTATTGTTGATATTTGGGCTAGATAACTCTCAGTTGTAAGGCTGCCATATGCAGTATAGAATATTCACCAGTAGTGCTGGTCGCTACCCACTAGATGATAGAAGAAGCACCCCCTTTCAATTGTGACAACCAAAAATGTCTCCAGGTTTTGCTAAATGTCCCTGAGGAAACAAAACCTCCCCCACTTGAGAATCACTATTATATACATATACCATTCAAAAATAGCATTTTCATAGACCCATAAGTTAACTGGCAATAACCTAAACACGTGGCAGCATCCAGGAGAGTCAAGACCAGCATCATTAAAAAGATTTGCCATTTATATGCACCCACGAAGTCGCTGTTGGCCAATTTTAATGATGTGGTTTTAGAAATTTGGTTTACTGTCTCTGCAGCTGGTGTCTGAGGGAGTCATTCTGTGCTGTGTGCACAGCTGAACTGTGTGTGTCTTCTCCAAGCCATGGCTGAGATGTGCCATGAGTGAAAGTTTGAGCCCATGTCCTGGCCAGTGCTCTCCTATTCTCTATTGTCCCTATGGACACAAGGTTTCAAGAGGCCAGTTGACATTTCTGAGATTATATATGTGAAAATCTTTACATAAAGAGAAAAAAATGTTATATAAGGGTGTCACTTAGGCATCTTAACAGGAAAATCCATTTTTAATAAGTAGGCCTGTATTAGTCCATTTTCATACTGTTGTAAAGAACTGGCTGAGACTGGGTAATTTATAAAGTCAAGAGTTTGGCATGGCTAGGAAACCTTAGGAAACTTACAATCATGGAAGAAGGCAAAGGGGAAACAAGACACCATCTTCACAAGGCAGCAAGAGGTGCCAAGCAAAGCGGGAAGAGCCCCTTATAAAACCATCAGCTCTCATGAGAACTCACTCACTATCACGAGAACAGCATGGGGGAAACTTCCCCCATGATTCAACTACCTCCACCTGGTCTCTCCCTTGACACATGGGGATTATGGGGATTACAATTCCAGATGAGATTTGGGTGGGGACACAAAGCCTAACCATGTCAAGGCCCAACTCAATTAGCAATGAACAATTTCCTCAAGAAAAGAATTTAGGAGATATGTAGATAGGAAGGAAAAATAAGGTACTACTTGAAAATATGAGTCTGCATATATGAGAATGCATTTAAAATATTTTTAAACTATTTTTCTGAGGTTAGAGGGCAGGAGAGTAGGAAGCAAAGAGCAAAATGAAATGTAAAGAGATGAAAAGGTCACCACTCACCTCATACCACTACTGCCTTCATCCCCCACCTCAACCTCTCTCAACTGAAAATAATTCTCTCAGTTCAACCCTCACTGTCAATCTTCTTCTAATTGACTGTAATTATTCAGTGGGAATCTCTAAACCCTCGTGTGGACAGCCAGTCTTTTGTCTGAATGGCTCATCCTCTCTGGGATGGTTGCTAAGGCTTCTCTCCCAACATCTTTTCCTTGAATACCCTTCATTGTGACCATTTAACTTCAGTCATTTTAATCTCTGCCCTCAAAGCAGAAAGGTCTATACTTCTGTCGAAAGCATGCAGCAAAATCTGATCCTTACAATTAAAGGGGAAATGAATAAGTGAAGAGAGCTTGAAAGAAAATTAAAGATGATAAAATTCAAAACAGATGTCATCTAATTTACAAAGCTGACACACAGCCCAGCAGGCCAGATTTTAGACTTCAGGCCAAAACTACAAGATTATCAAAAGAAAAGCAATTAGCATCCTAGAGAGAATGAAAAACTGAAGCAGACAGGAGCCTTTCTTGTGCCAAATGACTGAATAAATTGAGTGAGTTTTGTTAGAAGCACCAGGTGAGCCCACTTGCACTTTTTCTGCTCCTGTTTTAGAAAGAATGTTTATATGTAAATAATAAACCAACAGAGGCTAAATAACAGGACAGCCAAGCAGAGCATTTATATTTTTTAAATTAATTCTGCAGAAGCAAAAGTGTACAAGAGCTATTATGCATTGAAAAGGAGAAGGTGTCAGGTTGCAGAAGAGATCTACACCTTTCAATACCGTGCAAGTCCTAGCTACCCCTAAACATCAAGCTGTTTGTCTGCCAGGGCCCAGCTGAAGCTGGGGAGGGAGAGGGTGAGCTCTGGGCACCTCTGTAACTGACTGAGCCGAGCGGTGGAGTGATCATTGCCTAGAAGATGCCTTTGCCAAATGAATGTGGTGCCAGGGAGGCTGCTATAATCAGGCACCATCAGAATGGGGGCAATTTGTCACAGGTGGTCTTAGTAGGCGGTTACGCTCAGGCCCCAGTTGGGGATGGAAACTTTGAGGGATGGAAATTGTGGAAAGAAAGCAGCAGTGGGAGATAAATTTGAGGAATGAAAAAAGATACGGAGAGAGGATGATGATGGCAAAAAGCAGAAGGGGAGACCTGAGGAAAAAGGAGAAAGGTTCCTGACACAGGCCTGGGGCAGAGGAGGGTGAAGGAAGGTTACAGTTCTCTCAGATCCAGCCTGCAAACTTCAGTCAAAGCCATGAAAGTCATGGGGGAAAAAAGAAGTTTTTTTTTGTAAGAAAAGTTTAAGACAAAGTGTGTGATTAAAGCTTCTCCAATCGTTTGGCTTAATTACATGAATGTTGCATTTTTTTGTTGTTGTTGTTTTGGTGGTGATGGTAGTAGTGATTATGAGATTTTGTTTGCTCTTCGCTTTAAGAATCAGTCCTGAAAACAGAAAGGGATAATGAAAGCTAAATTATAGTCAAAACTGACTGAATAGGTGTAAATCTGACTTTGGTATAAGTGAAAAGAGATGACACAAAGGAGGGGAGGAAATAAAACAATAGCACATGCGGGAGAATGAAGGAAAAATACAGTAAGTCGACTATGTTCACAGAAAAATGACTCCAGGAAATCTGTCTTCCTTGGAGTGGCTCCAGAATTCCATTTATCCCACATTCCATGCAATGAACATCAAAGAAATGGAGCACAGCAAACAGACACATTTGATGTATTGTGTGGCCCTAATGTATACTCAAGTAACACAGCCTGTAAAGAACTCTTTCAACTACGAGGCCCTTTGCAACCTGTCATTCCAGAGTTCGCATCTTGACATCCTAGGAGTCACATCAGAAACTAACTCTGCTGAAATAACAATAATACACATGCTTAGACATCATTTCCCCAAGACATTGTCCGAGACCTGGAAAGTAATGGCTCTTCACTGAGTCCACAACACAAATTGCAGACAACAGGGGGCCAAGTTCTTCTCTGCAACTCCGCAAAAAATTCTGCATATGTAGGCCTGATCAAGCTTTAAACCAGCTCTTACCACATGGTAGATCCTGTGCTAGGGGCTTTCACCTCTGATATATTGTTTAATCCTCACAACAAAAAATCTTTTCATATGCATCAGGATAATAGAAACTTCATATTAGAGGATAATAGGGTAAACCTTTCAGACAAACAAGAACAAAGTAAAATTCTTGCTGAGTCCATGGTAATTCCTAGAGGGCCAATAATACAAATGCCCAGACATCAGTTCATTAAGTTTCTTTTAATTTCTTCTTTTAATCTGGTCCAATGAATCTCAAATTTCAGTGTGGATGAGAGTTACAGTGTTCATAGTATTTCATGGATAATTCAAAAGAATTTTAAAGGAATGTCAAGGGTAACTTTTGCCTATTCCTCCCCAAACTGGTACCCCACTAACTTTTACCATCACCTTCTAGAATGCCCTCTTTGTGCCTCTCTTCCCATTGAAGGCTGGCATTCAGAACCAAGACTCCAGTTTGGTACTACTTCTCCATGAGGCCTTTTCCACCCACCATCACACATAGTGATCTGTACTTTCCTCTGAGCTCCCACAGCTCATACAACCTCTCTACTTCCCAGTACATGCCATCCTGCCCTGGAGTATTAGGTGTCCTTCTGTGTCCCTATACTCTTCCACAAACTTGAAGAGCAAATATTCACACCCTAAGCTCTATGGAAGGAAAAATAAGATCTTATAAGTGTTTACAAGAGCTTCCGCATTTTTAGGTAAGGCATGTTTATACAAAGAGAAACTGATTCTTTGAAAGCAGCTGTTGGTTCAGGGAAGGTACACGAGTCAGTTCAGAACCACAATTAAAAACATGTGACATTCTGGTCAGCGTTGCCCCTGCTTAGGAAAAGCTGACTGTAATTTTGCACCACCAAGGTAAATTTTAAGAATGAAACAAGAGTTTTGATAAGAAACGAGTAAATCTTTTCAATCTAGAGAGGTCTACGGTGGTCACTTATATAAAAAGAAAACCATAACAGCCATTTGTGGCAATAACAATAGCTGTGGCTGTTACTTCTCTGTGCATGGAAAAGGAAGGAAGGGCTTCGGTTTTGGGCCCCTCTTCTTACTGAAGAGGTTAAGTCTGACATGTGGTACCATTTATGTTCCATCTGTTGTTCATTTACTCCACCAGTTGTCCTCCCTTAACGCAGCATTTAGGGTGACGTGAAGGTCTTTAAAGGTATTTCAGGAATTCGTCTATCAGCAAGACATGTAGCTAGGAGACACTGTTATCAGCTTTGGAGACAATGAAGCAGGCCCAGGGAGTGTGAGACCTCAGGCAGGCTGGCTCTGCCATGGAAGGACACAGTAGGGTAGAGACTCGGGCAGCCCCAGTACGGAGTGCGGGCAATGTAATATCAGCTTCATAGGGAAGCAGGTCCATTTTCGGTAACATAGCAATGTTCAAAACACAAGGCACACAAGAAAAGAAAACTTTTCATCAGGCACCCATGCCCTGGCTTCCCATTTCAAGCAAGACAGAGAACACCAAAGTTCTAGCCTAGGGAAAGAGGAAAAAGGGTGTTTGTGGGAGAAGAGGTAAGAGAACCTTGACCCTCTACAACCCACGTGAGAGGAGTGACAGGGTGCCAGCTGGTGCTCAGACGCTTCTTCCTGGACCCTGATGACCTAGCTATTTGCTATTTTGGTTCCACAAATGCTCCCTGTTCCTTTTTAGTATCTGTCATAATTGAACTTTAAAGTTGCCATTTGCATGACATTTTCTGAATTTTGAACACCTTTTTAGTTTGTGTTAAAAGAGGGTGCCACAAGCGGACCTAATAGACATCTATAGAACTCTCCACCCCAAATCAACAGAATATACATTCTTCTCAGCACCACATCGCACTTATTCCAAAATTGACCACATAATTGGAAGTAAAGCACTCCTCAGCAAATGTACAAGAACTGAAATTATAACAAACTGTCTCTCAGACCACAGTGCAATCAAACTAGAACTCAGGACTAAGAAACTCAATCCAAACCGCTCAACTACATGGAAACTGAACAACCTGCTCCTGAATGACTACTGGGTACATAACGAAATGAAAGCAGAAATAAAGATGTTCTTTGAAACCAATGAGAACAAAGATACAACATACCAGAATCTCTGGGACACATTTAAAGCAGTGTGTAGAGGGAAATTTATAGCACTAAATGCCCACAAGAGAAAGCAGGAGAGATCTAAAATTGACACTCTAACATCACAATTAAAAGAACTAGAGAGGCAAGAGCAAACACATTCAAAAGCTAGCAGAAGGCAAGAAATAACTAAGATCAGAGCAGAACTGAAGGAGATAGAGACACAAAAAACCCTCCAAAAAATCAATGAATCCAGGAGTTGGTTTTTTGAAAAGATCAACAAAATTGACAGACCGCTAGCTAGACTAATAAAGAAGAAAAGAGAGAGGAATCAAATAGACGCAATAAAAAATGATAAAGGGGATATCACCACCGACCCCACAGAAATACAAACTACCATCAGAGAATACTATAAACACCTCTACGCAAATAAACTAGAAAATCTAGAAGAAATGGATAATTTCCTGGACACTTACACTCTCCCAAGACTAAACCAGGAAGAAGTTGAATCCCTGAATAGACCAATAGCAGGCTCTGAAATTGAGGCAACAATTAATAGCCTACCCACCAAAAAAAGTCCAGGACCAGATGGATTCACAGCTGAATTCTACCAGAGGTACAAGGTGGAGCTGGTACCATTCCTTCTGAAACTATTTCAATCAATAGAAAAAGAGGGAATCCTCCCTAACTCTTTTTATGAGGCCAACATCATCCTGATACCAAAGCCTGGCAGAGACACAACAAAAAGAGAGAATTTTAGACCAATATCCCTGATGAACATCGATGCAAAAATCCTCAATAAAATACTGGCAAACCGGATTCAGCAGCACATCAAAAAGCTTATCCACCATGATCAAGTGGGCTTCATCCCTGGGATGCAAGTCTGGTTCAACATTCGCAAATCAATAAACGTAATCCAGCATATAAACAGAACCAAAGACAAGAACCACATGATTATCTCAATAGATGCAGAAAAGGCTTTTGACAAAATTCAACAGCCCTTTATGCTAAAAACGCTCAATAAATTTGGTATTGATGGAACGTACCTCAAAATAATAAGAGCTATTTATGACAAACCCACAGCTAATATCATACTGAATGGGCAAAAACTGGAAAAATTCCCTTTGAAAACTGGCACAAGACAGGGATGCCCTCTCTCACCACTCCTATTCAACATAGTGTTGGAAGTTCTGGCTAGGGCAATCAGGCAAGAGAAAGAAATCAAGGGTATCCAGTTAGGAAAAGAAGAAGTCAAATTGTCCCTGTTTGCAGATGACATGATTGTATATTTAGAAAACCCCATTGTCTCAGCCCAAAATCTGCTTAAGCTGATAAGCAACTTCAGCAAAGTCTCAGGATACAAAATTAATGTGCAAAAATCACAAGCATTCTTATACACCAGTAACAGACAAGCAGAGAGCCAAATCAGGAATGAACTTCCATTCACAATTGCTTCAAAGAGAATCAAATACCTAGGAATCCAGCTTACAAGGGATGTAAAGGACCTCTTCAAGGAGAACTACAAACCACTGCTCAGTGAAATCAAAGAGGACACAAACAAATGGAAGAACATACCATGCTCATGGATAGGAAGAATCAATATCGTGAAAATGGCCATACTGCCCAAGGTGATTTATAGATTCAATGCCATCCCCATCAAGCTACCAATGACTTTCTTCACAGAATTGGAAAAAACGGCTTTAAAGTTCATATGGAACCAAAAAAGAGCCCGCATTGCCAAGACAATCCTAAGTCAAAAGGACAAAGCTGGAGGCGTCACGCTACCTGACTTCAAACTATACTACAAGGCTACAGTAACCAAAACAGCATGGTACTGGTACCACAACAGAGATATAGACCAATGGAACAGAACAGAGTCCTCAGAAATAATACCACACATCTACAGCCATCTGATCTTTGACAAACCTGAGAGAAACAAGAAATGGGGAAAGGATTCCCTATTTAATAAATGGTGCTGGGAAAATTGGCTAGCCATAAGTAGAAAGCTGAAACTGGATCCTTTCCTTACCCCTTATACGAAAATTAATTCAAGATGGATTAGAGACTTAAATGTTAGACCTAATACCATAAAAACCCTAGAAGAAAATCTAGGTAGTACCATTCAGGACATAGGCATGGGCAAGGACTTCATGTCTAAAACACCAAAAGCAACGGCAGCAAAAGCAAAAATTGACACATGGGATCTAATTAAACTAAAGAGCTTTTGCACAGCCAAAGAAACTACCATCAGAGTGAACAGGCAACCTACAGAATGGGAAAAAATTTTTGCAACCTACTCATCTGACAAAGGGCTAATATCCAGAATCTACCAAGAACTCAAACAAATATACAAGAAAAAAGCAAACAACCCCATCAAAAAGTGGGGAAAGGATATGAACAGACATTTCTCAAAAGAAGACATCCATACAGCCAACAGACACATGAAAAAATGCTCATCATCACTGGCCATCAGAGAAATGCAAATCAAAACCACAATGAGATACCATCTCACACCAGTTAGAATGGCAATCATTAAGAAGTCAGGAAACAACAGGTGTTGGAGAGGATGTGGAGAAATAGGAACACTTTTACACTGTTGGTGGGATTGTAAACTAGTTCAACCATTATGGAAAACAGTATGGCGATTCCTCAAGGATCTAGAACTAGATGTACCATATGACCCAGCCATCCCACTACTGGGTATATACCCAAAGGATTATAAATTACTCTACTACAAAGACACATGCACACGTTGTTTATTGCGGCACTATTCACAATAGCAAAGACTTGGAATCAACCCAAATGTCCATCTGTGACAGACTGGATTAAGAAAATGTGGCACATATACACCATGGAATACTATGCAGCCATCAAAAAGGATGAGTTTGCGTCCTTTGTAGGGACATGGATGCAGCTGGAAACCATCATTCTTAGCAAACTATCACAAGAAGAGAAAACCAAACACCGCATGTTCTCACTCATAGGTGGGAACTGAACAATGAGATCACTTGGACTCGGGAAGGGGAACATCACACACTGGGGCCTATCATGGGGAGGGGGGAGGAGGGAGGGATTGCATTGGGGAGTTATACATGATATAAACGTCATGCACATGTACCCTAGAACTTAAAGTATAATAAAAAATAAATAAATAAAAAATAAAAAAAATAAAAAAATAAAAAAAAATAAAAAAAAAAAGAGGGTGCCAAAATTCATTTTTCCAATTGATACGAAGGGTTGTTCCAGTGACTATATATCAATTCTATTCTGGTGTCTGCTTCCCACAGAATGTTATTCAGAGATATCGGAGTGTAATAACTCTTCTTGGTTACCGTGCTAGATCACGAATGCCCTAATATGTATTACTTATTCCTGGGGTAGATTCAGATGTAACCTGAACCACACCTATTTAGAGGAAATGTGGACAGTAGAGTGTTAAGTGTGGGCTCTGGAGGCAAACAGTTGGGTTTAAAGTTGGTGTAACTAAGTGACCTTCAGTATGCCTCAGTTTCCTCATCTGTAAATGGAGTTACTAATAGGGCCAGCCTCACTTGATTGTGTAAGAAGCAATTCATGTACCAGATTTAGAACAGTGAAGACTATACATAGAAAGCCCTCTGTAAATGTTAATGAGTAGCATTAGCACATTTTTACAGGTGTGCATTATAATAGGTGATGGCATATCCACTAGACCAGTGTCCATCTGCAAACTGTTTCTTATCAGACTACAATGAAGCAATTGCAGATATTAAAGATAAGAAAATAAGAAGTTGGAACTTTTATAGCATTTAACATTGCTGTAATATCCAAATACCTGATCAGTAGACATTGTATGTCTTGTTTTATTCATTGCATTTGTCTAGTAATTTATTTTTGCTATTTTTACAAAAATACTGATCTGTGAAATGAAAATTTAAAATAAATAATTCTTTACTACAGTGAGTTACTGTATTAAATGTTGGATGCAGCTGGACCCAGACTAAGCCTGGGAACTCTCTTTAATACCTAATATTTTGTTCCCTAAACTTTCTTCGGGGACAGAAAGGAAAGAGATTTAATAAATGAAAGGTGATGAACACACACCATTGTGACCATGGTTGAGATACAGCAACTCTACGATGGGTTACAGCTGAGGAAAAATGGTTCTTAATATTATTCATATTCATCATAAAGCGAAAGGTAGGCTTTTCATTAGTTGGCAACCTGAAGATTGTTAGCTAAACTTTGCTGTAGGTAAGGGCTGAATTCTAGGTAGACTAGGAATTGAATCACAGAATTTTATGTAGGAGTTCTAGCCCCAGCTCAGTTATTGATGTGTTTTTGATTAATTATTTCCCTCCATTTCTGGGTAGCTATGCTTCTATCAATTAAAATTGGGTTATAGTATCATATTTGAGATGAAGACTATGAGAAGATGTATCAAATAGGAAAATTTTAACCATTTTTACTGCTCTTCCAGTGTCAAATGCCAGGAGTGACAATGTCTTAGCTATTTAATCCTCATGGCCAGACCCTGTTGCTTACTCCTGCGCCCAGACGATAAAGTCAGCCTAGACAAAGAAGAGCACATTGCCTTGCAGGTCTCCCTCTTGATTCACAGTGCTTTGATGATATTCCTACTCTACATTTTTTACAGTCCTTTATAATTTACAAAGTGATTTTGTAGCTCGTGTTATATCTGGGTGGCAGTTCATTAGGATGGGACAGCCTTCTTCTGTTAAGGCTACTGCTCACCCGATATGCCCAGTCGTCTCAGGAATCTAAAGATTTGGGGTCCATCTGAACCAGTATCTGTTAGCAGCAAAACCCGAAAAGGTACCTTTACCTCGGATTGTATCCCCAAAAGGATAAAAGGCAAAGCCCACCAACTCCAAATAATCCACAGATTAAGTCTTACCTTACTACAGAATTAGTGAAACCCTCAGCAGCCTTGCTTGAGGAAAAAGGCCTCTGCCCTGGTCCGCTTCAGATTCTCTTATTTCTTGTCTGGGCCATTGCTTCTTAAAATTCGAGTGTGTCACTGGATACCTGGGGACTGTATTAAAGTGCACATTCTGATTTGGTAGATCTAGGATCAGAGCCTGAGATTCTATATTTCTGACAGCTCCAAGGTGATGCTGATGCCGCTGGTCCAGGGATCTCACTTTCAGTAGCAAAAGCAGGGGCTTTGCACTTTTTGCTGATCCCTTTTCTGTGTCTCATTCTCTCCCATTTTGGTTAAATAACTGAAAAGTGAGCAAATGACTGCCATCTGAACTAATTTCATTCTAATTTCAGGAAATTCTCTTTGTCTGCAGTTGCTCAGAATTCATATTTGAAGTACAGGGAATTTTTTTAATTGGCTATTTCTATATCCCAGTTCTTGTATGCTCATGGAGTAGGAGAGTCCCTCTCTTTTAGTACACACTGTTTAAGATACTGCAGTAAGAGGAGAGATTTTACAGTCCTCCCTGGCTTTGAGCAGGAAAAGCATATCTTCCAGGATTGGTACCACTTGCGCAAGGCTCCTTTTTTCAGTGTCAAATGTCCACATTAAGCAGCAGCCACTCAGGGTTTTACCATGCCTTGAATTTTTCATGCCCATTCTATATGAGCAACACTGTTAAATCCATTATCTTACATAATGCTTTCAGCAATCTGATGATGTAATATCAATCCCATCTTTATATAGCAAAAATAAAACTTAGAGTCCTTAAGAGTTTTATAGCATCACTAATAAACATGAAATTGGAGTCATGAACCTAAGCTTTTCCCCATAAGATCATGTTCAGTCAATTTCAATCCACAACTGTCTCCTTTTGAAAACTCTTAAAATTTTGTGTGAATGAAGTAAACCGTGGAGTTATTTCATTTTAGCAGAGTTCTACCATTGGCATGATCACATTCTGATCCCCACATAACTAGGTACCTGCCCATCTCTGCTTTTGCCCACTGAGCAGGTCAGAGGCAGAATAAATACCAAGAACTGAGTCTTATTGTTGGTCCTTTCCCTTAACATTCCAGCTTAGGTGTTCCAGCAGCATTATTTATTGCAGTCCCAAAACAGATGCTAGCGCTGTGAAGCTGGGGGATCTTCTCTATGATGATTCATGACCCAAGAGATCACTGAAGAGTAAGGAACATAGCATTCTAAGAATTTAGGACTCCAATGTGGATTTAGTCCATTGCGTTCTCCTACTTCTCCTTTAACAAGCTTAACACTGCAGGAGTACATATCCTGGACATGGAATTGTAAGCCAAGATCATCAAACATTAACTAATATTATTTTTCTTTGATTTGAGGAGCCAGGAAGAGAGGCTGCCAATCTTTCCACCCCTGCCAGCTTTATAGTCTCATCTCCCGGCTTAGTGAGAGCAGCCAGCAGCCCAAGGGCCAATTTGTTTCCAAGGGGAGTCCCCGTTCACACAAGAGGGAGGTAATTAGTCCTCCCCCTGGGAATCCCTAGAGGTACTTTTAAAAACTTTACTTTGGCAACAGAGACCAGAAACTGTTCAGACTGGAAATTATCTGAGCCTCTTGTAACGTGGCGTGTTGAGTTAAGGCCAAGTTAATATTTAGGGGATTATAGAACTCTGGCAAAGATTTCTGTAAAATTACCTCTGGGGTCAAAAGTGACAAATGGAAAAGAAATAACAACCCCCTGCATGAGCCCAACCCACTGGCCCCCGCTCCCACCACTCTGCAAGTAAACACATACAGGACCCATGGTTCTGCCAGCACTTTCACATTTGTGATGTGTTTCCTTGCTCTAGAAGGGAAGCAGAAGTTTATCTCAGGAAAATATCTTTGTTTTTGAACTTTTTGTTCAAAAATTTTGTTTCGATCAAAATACTTCTCTTCTATCTTTTTATGTTAAATTTTAAAAGCAACAGGAAAATAAGTAAAGGAGAAGGAATGTTTATGATAAACCCAAACCCTCTATCTACCATTTCCTGACCTTCCAATTTATTGGAATTGAAGTTTGTCCTACCTCCCTGCCAGCAAAGTTCTGTGGCATGCCCAGGTGGATTGATGGCCAGAAACACAAAGTTCCCTTTGATCCATCTGGAGACCTTGGCTGCCTCAATGACTTCATTACCACCCCAGTCCACTGACTTCTGTGCTCTACAAATCTAAATCAGAAGAGAAAGCATTCTGTGCAGAAGAGAAAGTCTTTGTGGTGAGAATTCTCATCAGCCTTAGATCTAGAAAGGATTTCTTTATCCCAGACATTCTATTGTTGCTTCTTCATTCTTCATATTTGTTCCCTTGCAAATTACTCTTTTTGCCTCTACTCCTGCTCCCTGCTTCTCTCCACATTTCATGTTTACCAAATAGCACTGTGCCACCCCCAAACCCTGAAGTGCCAGGAGGAGTGGCCAGTCTCTCATGGGTATTTGGTAGACCTCAAGAGGTTTTTGTTTGTTGTTGTTGTTGCTATTTGTTTGTTTTGTTTTTTTGTGTTTTGTAGTGGTTGTTGTCGTTGTTTGGAGGTGGGTGGCAGGCTGACTTCAGACAACAATGTGGTCTCCGTTCACTTATTCTACAGAAATTCCAGGTCCTTTGTGTGCCAAGCACTGTGCCAGACCAGATGAGTTGTACAGGCCGCTGCCCACAGGGCAGCAGGGATTTAGCCCAGAGTTGCCTTGCCAAATCTAACAAAAATACAGGATACCCAGTTGAATTTCAGTTAAAGAACAAATAATTCCTTAGTAGTTTTTAGTATAATAACTGTAGTAAAGTATAATATATCTTTAGTACATTTCACCAGGGACATACCTACACTTAAAAATACTTATTGTTGGCCGGACCCGGTGGCTCATGCCTGTAATCCCAGCACTTTGGGAGGCCGAGGCGGACGGATCACGAGGTCAGGAGATTGAGACCTGCCTGGCTAACATGGTGAAACCCTGTCTATATGAAAAATACAAAAACAAAATTAGCCAGACGTGGTGACAGACACCTGTAGTCCCAGCTACTCAGGAGGCTGAGGCAGGAGAACCAGGGAGGCGGAGCTTGCAGTGAGCTGAGATTGCGCCACTGCACACTCCAGCCTGGGCGACAGAGCATGACTCGGTCTCAAAAAAAAAAAAAAAAAAAAAAAAACATATTGTTTATCTAAAATTCAGATTTGACTGGGTGTCCTGTTTTTTCACTGAGAACCCTACCCTTGAGACACCCAACCTGCTCTCTTGAGGTCAGTGAGTGTCATGCCCAGCATCTCATCAGGGTAATGCTATAAAGCAACTTGAATGTGAAGGAAGGCTGCTTCCAACTACTAAAGCTCTGCTGCATCCAGGCTGTGGGGCTTACTAACCAACATCTGGTCACTGGAGACACAGGCAGGGAAAGGGGCCTAAGTGGCCATCCCCTCCTACGGCCTGACAGTAATAAAATCTAATGTGTGATGACTGCTTGTTATGTGCTAGGAACACTGCTTCCTGTTGGTTCTGTCATGTAATCATTCTACCAACCCCGTGAGTTAAGTACAGTTATTATCCCCATTTTATAGATGGTGAAATTGATACATTGAGTACAACAAATAAAAGAAGGATCTCCATAAATTTGAAACTTTTTTAAGAATAAAAAACTGATCCAATAAAATTATCTTAGAACATTTTCTATAATCTACGAAATTTGAAGTTTTTTTGAAGAAAATGTGATTATTGTAGCTGATATAACCCAGAGCTTTAGACAGAAAGAAAAAAAATTATAAATTAATGAGAAATTTTCCTCTAATAATTCATATGTTTTGAGGTTTTAAAATGTGTATAGTCAGGTACAGTGGCACACACCTGTAGTCCCCATTACTCAGGAGGCTGAGATAGGAGAACTGCTAGGGCCCAGATGTTTGAGGCCAGCCTGGGCAACATAGTAAGACCCCCATCTCTAAAAACTTAAAAATTAAAACAGTAAAACATTTGTATATTGCTCGATATCTAATACTTACATTTTGGATTACAAGTTATGCTTTACAAATTTTTAAGTTTTAATGACCCCAGCTATAGAAATATTTGAAATAAAGTTATCTTTTAATTTTGAAATGTGACTAGGTTCTATGAAACTGGAGAAATATTTTAGTTTCATGACTATACATGAACTAATGTGGATAGAAAATAAATACTCCCCAAAATTTCTTGTGTGGAGTGAGTCCATTAGATTTTTTTAAATTAACCTTGGCAATCATCATGGTTTGTAAAATATCATCTAGAGATAGCATTATCTGATTTGCTTTAATGCGACCCCCAGAGCAAATGCCAGAGAAAAGGCAAGTAGGCAAGGCAAAAAAAAACTTTATTTACAAACCAATGTGAGGGAGGGGCGAGGTTCACCGGCCTCTGGCGGTGGAGGCCGAGGAAGTCGCTCCAGCCTTCTCGGGCGAGGTTCCCAGGTCCCACGCACGAGGAGGGGCCGAGGAAGTTCGCTCCGACGTTCTCGGACGAGGTTCCTGGGTCCCGTGCAGGAGGAGGGGCCGAGGAAGTTCGCTCCAGCGTTCTTGGGCGAGGTTCCTCGGTCCCGCCAACGAGGAGGGGCCGAGGAAGTTCACTCAGTGCACCCGCCAGGAGCGGCTTTTATGTCCTGGGCCCAGGAGTGGGCGGGCAGTGGGCGGGACATAGGCGGGTCGGGGGCAGGTCAGTAGGCATGGCGAGGCAGGTTCTGGTTCTTCCCCGTTGGAGGTCGGGTTGCGCCTTCGCAGTGGACCCGTGTCTTTCCCCAGCGCGGGAAAGTTGACGGTGAAGAACTCCGAACTGCACCATCTTGCCTCCGTTTGTCCAAACATTATCTTGGTTTCATTTGTAATGGGAGTAAACATTTAGGATCTTCCGGCTAAAAGATGTCAAAGCCTCCCATCTACTTGACTGTAGCCAATATCATATATATGTCAGAAAGAAAAACATTTTCAAGCTTAGCCTCTATTCCCACATACTGATTCTTGCAATCTACCAATGTATATATTATTTATGCACGGTATGGGTAGATAAAAATTATGTAAAGTCATAGAAAACTTATAAAATTATGTAAGAAAAATGGTTTTAAATTGTATCAGCAACCTCTTATTAAAAAACAATGAACAATTCCTTGATTACCTAAAAGATGCTGGTTCCCGCTTTGAACCATCAGCAGCTGTCCCTGGGCTGGACCTACAGGTGAATTCTGACCACTGAGGGCCCATAATCATGAACCCTCCCTCAACGCCAGGACTTCTCTCCTCTCTGGGCCAGCCAGAAAAACTTCACCATCCAACCCTGCTAACGCACCTTCACCAGTGCCCACCGCAGATATAGGTGCCAGAATGGGTAGACTGTAACTGAAAAAATTTGTTACCAGCCCTTCTGCATTGCTTTTTCCTAAAAAGCAGTTTTTAGTTTTTTGTTGTTGTTGTTGTTGTTGTTCTTGTGCTTGTTTGTTTGTTTGTTTGTTGATGTTGTTTTTGAGACAGAGTTTCACTCTTGTCACCCAGGCTGGAGTGCAATGGTGTGATCTCGGCTCACTACAACCTCCGCCCCCAGGTTCAATTGATTCTCCTCCCTCAGCCTCCCAAGTAGCTGGGATTACAGGTGCCTGCCACCACACCCAGCTGAATTTTGTATTTTTAATAAAGACAGGGTTTCACCATGTTGAGCAGGCTGGTCTCAAACTCCTGACCTCAAGTGATCCATCCACCTCAGCCTCCCAAAGTGTTGGGATTATAGGCGTGAGCCACCATGCCCGGCAGTGCTTTCTTTCTTTTTTTTTTCTAAGTATGTTTTTCCTCTCACTCTCATTCAGGTATTATGCCAGGTTCACTTTGGCCCTTAGGGAAAAATGTTTGAAAAAGCTAAGATTTTTGTGTAAGTCTGGGCCCTTTCCTCAATGTCTTGGAAAAATACTAAAGATGGCCAAGTAAATACACACAGACAAATCAACAAAATCATTACCATCTTGGTGAAGATATTTCTAGGGATTATTATGTACTGTAATAAAAAATAAATATTTTGCCTCCATGCCGAGTTCATGGCATACAGCTCCTAAACCCTCAGAATCTCAGACTTATGGATGTCTTTTATATGCTAATGAGATGACTGGTGGCAGGGACCCCTAGATTTCTTGAGGATTGGGGCTGGTCACAGGAAAGACCAAGGCATGATTACACTGTTGGAACTTTCAGCCCTATTCTCTATCTTACCCTATAACTCACCCACCCCCAGTCTCTGGGGAGGGGAGAGGGACTGAAGATCGAGTTAACCACCAATGGTAATCATTTAATCAATCACGCCTGAATAATGAAACCATCCTAATAACCCCTAAAATTCCAAGAACTTCCAGATTGGTGAACACATTGAGGTGCTGAGAGTACAGCATCCCTAGAAAGAGCACAGAAGCTCTGAGCCCTTTCTCTCATACCTTGCTCTGTGCATCTCTTCTACTGGGGTGTTTCTGAGTTGTGTCCTTTCTAATAAATCCAATAATAATAAGTTAAAGTGTTTTCCTGAGTCCTATGAGTCATTCCAATGAATTATTGAACCATGGGGGTGGGGTAGTGCCGGAACCTTTGTAGCCAAGCTGAACAGAAGTGTGAGTAAGCTGGAGACCCCATACTTCTCACTGGCATCTGAACTGGGGGCAGTCTGTGGAGTCTGGGCCTTATTCCAGGTCGTCAGTGTTAGGATTGAATTGAACTGTAGGACACCCAGTTGGTGGCTAGAGGGTTGGAGAATTAGTTGGTATGGCAAAAAACCCCACACACTGGATGTCAAAAG
Organism: Trachypithecus francoisi; assembly: GCF_009764315.1. Lineage (NCBI taxonomy): Eukaryota > Metazoa > Chordata > Mammalia > Primates > Cercopithecidae > Trachypithecus > Trachypithecus francoisi. Next base: position 6,219,604 of record NW_022681453.1, read on the forward strand.
TGTGGTAAGTAAATAATTCCTTTTATCCTTGCTTTTTTAAGAAAAGAATTAATACTAACACCGTGTGTTATAAAAATGGATAGTGGTTGCTGAATAAAAATTAAAATAGCTGTAGGCCAGCTCAATATTAGAAGATAAATAAGGGAAGATAAATGCATGCTACTTTCATATAATTACTCAGCACCTCAGTGAACATCAGAAAGCTATTTCTGCAGTTTATTTGTAGGTGCTTATCCTAGCTAACGCACTGTTAGCCCTCAGAGGAAATCCAAAATTATACCACACATGGCCCCTGCTTTAAAGGAAGTAATTTTAATGACCCACAAAGTGGTTTATAAACCCTGCTATAAAAGATACTTGGGTCTATATTAATATCATTTCATAGAAAACCTCTTTCTTCCAACATCTTAAAATTCAGAAAGATATTTCTTGCTATACTGATTTTTTAAAAATTAACAAAACCATGAGTTTATGCAGTCCATGTGAAATGTTCCTATTCTGCAATTTCAGTAGAAACATATCAGCACATGTAAATTTTTTAGAAAATATCTGGCACACATTTCATGTGAAAGCCATACACTGGAAGAATTTCTAGAAAAGAATATGGTACATGAGCATAAAAACTGCTTTTTATTCTTTGAACCCTTAAAAAAGCATTTTTAATACAATGTTCACATAAACACTGCTGTTTCTAAACTTCTGGCAGAACAATCTGTAGAAGGAATTTCAAAGACCTATGCCTGTAGTAGATATTCAGTAAATACTTGTTAAATGACCAATGAAAAAAATTATTAGGCAAAGTTTTCGCTTCTGAGTGAGAGGCAGTTAAATAGAGAATAACACTGTTCTGAAGAGTATATATGACCAGCATCTAATGCAATGATTTCTATTCCTTTAGGAGAAAAATCAGCACTGAAATTGAATTCCCTGAGAAACTGGAAGAAACCAAGCTCATAGTAGCTGAAAATGAAGACCATGAAAAACTCCAAGTTAAAATCCAGGCTTTTGAAGACAAGATAAATGCAGAGAGCAATACCCCTGGCTCTATCAGAAGATATAGTCTGGGCCAAGTTTCTAAAAAAGAAGGAAAAAACATTAGATTTAACAGGTATAACTCTTGTTTGGTTTGTTTTTTAAATGATACACTTAATGTTAGCTATTAGCTTTGTTATCACTCTGTTACGGGGTGTTTTTTATATATCTTCTACCTATAGCCACCTGAAGTGCTGTCCTTACTTGAATGAAATGTTATCCACAATGCTCTTATTATCCAAAGAAGTTCACTATTTTAAATGGGTACTATGAATGGAAAAAAAACCTATTGCTTAATTTTTAAAGCAATTCTTAAATATAAGTATGCCATATGGAAAATACTGTCTCTTGATTTCTAATGAAAAATCAAAAGCAAAGGTAGACAACGACGAAAAATATGCAAGTCTATCATTTTGCAGCCAGTTTTGCCATGAAATTGATTTTTAAACCTTTGTGTTTGGAGGTGACTTAGATTTTCAAAGGTTTGGTTTATTACATCATTTGTTGGTGATGTACATTTATCAGGCCCGTTACTAGTTTCACACTCCAGAGGAAGTAACTTTTTGTCCCAATATTATTATTATTTCTTTTCCTTGGCAGTGAATGGTAACACAACTTCTCTAACTTTCCCTTTGTTTGAACTCTAGGTCAAAAAGTTTGGCTTTGCACACCGTGCTCACAAAGGGTGTGGGTTCAGATGATGGTGAAGATGAAAACAGGGGAGATATACCAGCCAGCATCTCTCTTTCAGAAATAAGCCCACTTAGCCAAGGAAATGACAAGCTGCCCTTTAAGACAGACACTGAGAGATCACAGCTGGGAGAGTCTTCAGTTTCATACCCAAATATTATACATAAAGACTCAGAGAATTTGCCAGAAACTGTTAAAGAAAACTTCCAGGAAGAAACTCCAGAGACAACTGCAAGTCCTATAGAATACCAAGATAAGCTCTACTTGCACTTAAAACAAAACCTCAGCAAAGTGAAAGCATATGCCATGGAAATTGGAAAGAAGATTCCAGTCCCTGATCAGTGTACCATTGAAGGTAAGTGTTGTGTACTTCCCAAACCGGAGAAACTTCAGGAGTCACTGCAAATAAACAAACAAAAAGCTCAAATCATGTAAATTAGCATACTCTTTTCTGGATCTTTTGCAAAATAAAACTTTTTTAAAAAACACCTTACATTATGTTAGTTTCCCCACCCCACTCCACCCTACCCCCCGCCAAAAAAGGTTCATCATCTCCTTGATTCCCATTTAAATCTACTTGGGTGCACATAAGTCCACTGACTCTGATTTTTGCAAATCTCAAGATATATTATTTCTGGTTCCCTGTCCCCAGAATTCAGGAAAATCCTGGAAAGAGGTCTGTGACCCTGTAGCAAGCTCTGTGGTAGGGGTTCTGCCAGAGACATTTCCCAACCACATAATCATGCAAGAAACATTGAATCATGCAAGCACAACATTGAATATCAGCTTCCATTCAGCTACTGTGTTCCAGGCACTGTGTTAAAAGTACTCACGATTCAGCTATTAATCAAACAGATACAATTCCTGACCTCTTAGAGTTTAGAGTGTAGATGGTGACACACAACTTAGGATGAGACCATGTCCCCAAAAACCCATTATAAGTTGAAAATGCATCTAGTTTACCGAACATTACAGCTTAGCCTAGCTTACGTTAAAAACATGCCCAGAACACTTATACTAGCCTACATTAGGCAAAATTATCTAACACAAAGTGTATTTTATAATAAGCTGTTGAATATCTCATGTAATTTATTGAACGCTGTACTGAAAGTGAAAAATAGAACAGTCACATAGGCACTCGAGGTATGGTTTCTACTGAATGAGTATCACTTTCACACCATTGTAAAGTGGAAAAATGGTAAGTTCAACCATCTTATGTCAGGACCATCCGTACACAAAGAAAAGGGCACAACCATAGTCAGGAGGTGACTTAAGAGAGGGAATCCAGTGAGAGGTTGAGCTAGTCAGAAAACAAAGGGTAAAGCAAAAATTTTAAGTAGGATGTCAGGGGCCAGGACTTCCCTCTGGCACACAAATTAGGGTGGCACCAATAAAACTCAGTAAAGGCCGGGCGTGGTGGCTCACGCCTGTAATCCAAGCACTTTGGGAAGCTGAGGCAGGTGGATCGCCTGAGGTCAGGAGTTCAAGACCAGCCTGGCCAACATGATGAAACCCCATCTCTACTAAAAATACAACAATTAGCAGGCCATGGTGGCTGACGCCTATAATCCTAGCTACTCAGGAGGCTGAGGCAGGAGAATGGCTTGAGCCCGAGAGGTGGAGGTTGCAGTGAGCCGATATCGTGCCACTGCATTCCAGCCTGGGTGACTGAGCGGGACTCTGTCCCAAAAATAAAATAAAATAAATAAATAAATAAATAAAAGTAAAATTTTAAGCTATGACAAAATCAGTAACAGTGTCTTACTGAGCCATAGTGGAACCTAAGGCAAAAGGAATAATTAGTAATATCAATGCTATCCCTAATTACAATTTTGATATTTTGTTCATCGTACATTATTTGCGTTAATTTTAATTCTAAAAAATATTACGTATCTTGATTACTATATATTTCCAGCACTCCTTTACATTTTGTGCCCTAGTTCTTCCTGGCCCTGGGAAAGGAAATGTGTTTGAGACACAGGTCCTAAAATGCTACGGTGCTAGGGCAGACTCACTTTTCTGGTAGTGGGTTGAACAAGTTTGGATAGCTTTAAGGCAGTGTCAGGCTCATAATCTTTACAACAACAATTCTTAGGCAGCAACCATGTTCTTCTCTTGAGATATATGTGATGGTTCTAGCACTCTGGCAGGATCTGCCATCTTATAGGCTACAGCCCTCTTAGAAAGAGCCAGACAGCTAAGCCTCCAGAAAGAAACATAGCTGAAGAATAGCAAATCCAATTCATATTCACTTGCCCACTGGCTATCAGGTTTAGGTACTAGAAGAGCCCTTTTTCCCATATTCTACTTTCTAGCTCTTTTCCCACTTCAAATCAGAGGAAAGAGTGTGTTCTCATGTTAACAAAGGGAAAGGGGGATTCAAGTGTTTGCTGATAACATTATAATACTATTTTGCATGTCTGTATATAATCTGACACTTTCAAAAGTGTTTGCACTAATTTTATGAGCCTTCTTAAAACTCTTTTAAAGCCATTTTAATGGTGACAATAAAATATTGCTTATATTCAAATGTAAGTATTAGATAAGTATACCAGGGCTTGGAAATAGCTAAAATCAATAAAGTTCCATCAAAATAAACACTATACAATTGCCTACTTTGCTAATAATTTATGTATCTATTGCACAAGTTGGAGAATTTATTATAAGAGAGGTTAAGTGAATTCCCCAGTTTGACAGCGGGAGTCAATTGCAAAGATAAAAGTAAAATAGTGGGATTTTTCAAAGTTGATCTAAAGCATTAAAGGTTTACTATGCAATGAGTTTTAGTCTTGTGGAAATGTGTAAGAAAATCCTGCAGATTTACTTCAAATATCTGCTTGTCAAAAACAAATGATATTTCTTATTGCCTTGAGTTACTTTGGGAGTTAAAATTACAGATGGTCCTTGATTTATGGTGGTTTGGCTTAGGATTTTTTGACTATACAATGGTGCAAAAGCCATATACATTCAGTAGAAATCATACTTTGAATTTTGATTCAAAATTCTTCATAACAACTAACTTTATTATATAGGCTTTGTGTTAGATTGTTTTGCCCAACTGTAGGTTAATGTATGTATTCTGAGCACATTTGGGGTAGGCCAGGCTAAGCTATGATGTTCGGTAGGTTAAGTGTATTAAATGCATTTTTGACATAAGATTTTCAACTTACAATGGGGTTATGGGGACATAACCCCATCGTAAGTCAAAAAGCATCTGTAGTTTGACAATTAACTAGTTAACTTTGCTTTCTTTTTTCAAAAATATTGAATAAATTCATCATCTTTACTTGAAAAAAAAATTATACTTTCTTTTGATACTGATGTTTCCTACCAGGGATGACCTAGATGACCTAGAACTGAGTATGTATTTTTTTAGCTGACATTTTGGAATTCATTCATACTCTTGGAATTTCCTGGGCAATTCCTTGCACAGAGATATGTGTGAAGGATCGAAAATTTATATGACTCACTGGTAATACATCCGCTGAGAAAGAGTCCAGGCTGATTGTAGGGGACACATTGTTATTATTTCAGAAGTAGTGTAAATTATTCAGTGACACACCAGCAGTCATCTAGCTGACACAATTTTGCTTGTTATCATAAGATTGCTCAACAATATTACCTTTCTTTCCTTGAAAACTTATTCAAAAAGATTTAGGCTTAATTGTGTTATGTTTAATGTGTTGCTGGTATAAACGCAACATATTTGATCTTTCTTGATGAATTATGCATACTAGTCAAGAAGCAAAGAGAAGAAGCATAAAAACCACTTCTGAAACATTTAAAGTTAAAGGAACATATAGCCAGCAGGAAATAACAACAACGTGTTAAGAAAAACTTTGGACTGCTGTTACAAAGTACATATGCTAGGAACACGACAAAACAACCTTTGAAAGAAATTCTTCTGATGTTAGGTTGGTCCATATGAAAAAACTGACATTAGACTGCTTTGACGTACAAAAACATCACTTTCATATGGTTCCGCATAATACTTCAGTATAAACTATGTTAAATGAATAGAAACCTCACTGGTCACTGTATAGCAGAATTAGGTATGAGTTGAGTCAGGGTCACAAATAGCATTCATAACTCCAGTCAGTCATCTATTATTGCATTATATTGATCACACTGGGGACAGGCAATAGAGTATAAACAGATCAGTGAGAATCTATCATTGTGTCTGGAAAAAACGTCAAACCCCAAGTCTTATTAAGGTTGGGTCGGCAGTGTCATTTTGGGTATGAAACAGCCTGTTATTCCTAGGTCAGTAATTCACTTCTGAGCCCTGTAGGTCTCTAGTATTTGTGCAGGTTTACCAGCCACTTAAAGTTATATATTCATCAACAGAGCAATGGTCTAATATCACTGCCTGATTGTATTTATTTACAAGACTGGAAGAACTGAATTCATCTGCCAAAGGGCATTTTAAAAATCTGAATCATTGGTATTCATTCATGTGAACAAAACTGATTAGAGGTCAAAAAAACACACATATGATATTGTAAAAAAAATCCTTGGCAATTTGGCCCATAACTGAAGTTCTATAAAGAATGACATAAAAGCTTACAAGAACCCATCAATGTTACTTTGAAGTATTTCCTGATTGGGTGAAAATACATCCCATCTGTAGAGTGTATCAGCAAGGCTGACTTACAGAAAGCTAATTTTTAAGCTAGTAATGTAGTCCTTTCTTTACCCACACAAGTTGATTTTTCTCTGTCTCTTTTTGTTTTTCTTCTTTCTTTTTTTGAGACAAAGTCTCACTCTGTCACCAGGCTGGAGTGCTGTGGCACAATCTCGGCTCACTGCAACCTCCGACTCCTTGGTTCAAGCGATTCTCCTGCCTCAGCCTCCCGAGTAGCTAGGACTACAGGCACATGCCACTATGCCCAGCTAATTTTTGTATTTTTAGTAGAGAGGAAGTTTCACCATGTTGACCAGTATGGTCTCGATCTCCTGACCTCGTGATCCACCCATCTCAGCCTCCCAAAGAGATAAGTTGATTTTTCTTAAAATGAGATTAATTATTAATATCAATTAGTGGGTATTGTTTTCATGGTGAATGACAAATAAAGCTTCCTTACTGAAAATCTGCATGTAGTCAGGTCCACCTCGGTGTTAGGTGTGACTGTGGGGTGCTCACATCCTCCTGGCCCACTTGGTCCCATCTGGGGGATGTTGATTACGCTCATCCACTTAATGCTCCTGGGGAAGGTTTCTTTTTTATTTTTTAATGGATTAGTTTAATCATGGGATTAGGATAATTCCTCCATGAATTGAAGTTGTGAAATTTGAAGCCAGAGAAGAATGCTAAATCTTTTTCACACAATTTGAGAAAGAAAAACAGCAAATAGGAAAATGTTGCCAAATTCCCTGGAACCTCATTTCATTGAGGTGGTCTCTTGGGCCCCTGTTAGAAGGGCACTTATTAGGGAATACTTTTCTAGCTAACTTTTCTTGGTGCTTTGGGACTTTTCTTGGATTACCTTACTTACCTGCTCCCACCTCTCCAAAGAGTGAATTTTAGTTGACAAAGGCAGATGTAACAGCAACTGATTTCTATCTTTACTTCCTCCTGCCACACATATCCCAATCCCAGTCATCTGCAACAGCCTGTGAAACACATCCAAATAACAAGAAGAAATGAAGATTTACAAATCCTTTTGAAAAGACTCTCTGCAAACTACTCTAATGAGTTAACATCAGATCACTGCCCTTGCACATCCTCAGCCAAGAGTAGGTGCCAGAGTCAGGCGTGTAACCACAAATCACTGGGAAGGATGTTACCTACTTGCATCCATGACTTAACATGTTGCAAACTTCCAAAAGGAGACATAAGATAACTTTATTTCTCATTAATTATATTTTTAAAAGCTCTTCTTTAAAATAAAAAAAGTTTGGTTTCCCTTGCACCTTTAAATAAATAATTAAAGAAAAATGCTCTGACTGGATGCAGTGGCTCACGCCTATTATGTAATCCCAATACTTTGGGAGGCCAAGGCAGGTGGATCACCTGAGGCCAGGAGTTCAAGACCAGCCTGGCCAACATGGCAAAACCCTGTCTCTACTAAAAATACAAAAATTAGTCGGACATGGTAGCACACGCCTGTAGTCCCAGCTACTTGGGAGGCTGAGGCAGGAGAATCACTTGAACCTGGAAGGCGTAGGTTGCAGTGAGCCGAGATCATACCACTGCACTCCAGCCTGGGTGACACAGCAAGACTCCATTTCCAAAAAAAAAAAAAAAAAAGTTTCTTACAATGCAGTTGGACAAAGGAGTATGTTGTTTGTGCGCATCTCTGGTTAACCTGATATTTATCTACAGATGAGATGAATATTCATCTGACTAGAAAACAGTACAAAATAAAATTGGTTGAGCACATGCATACTCTTAGGACATTTTGTATGGAGATCCAGGAGCAGTTATCTGACTGAAAATGAAATCCGTCAGCTCAAACCTTGAAATGCCTAATTCCCTTAATATAGTATCCACCTTGGGTGTGTCTCTAATAGATTTAAAGGGACCTTGCTAACAAATAAACAGAGGTAAAAGTAAATACATAAATGGAGCAAAAATGCACAGAGCACATTTCAATATATTTCACCCTAAAAGTCAACACATTAAAAAAAAAAATGAAGAGGTGCAGGTGGTGTAAAAGCAGTTGTTTGCTGTGGCATATTTCATAGTCTTAAATATTTTTTGAAATGTATTATCATTAAGACAGAAGGGTATATAGCAATATACTTCTATATCCACAGTTAGTACTTTTATCTTTTTTTAAGGAAGTTTATACTCATAGATTATTATCAGTCATCCATTATTGTTGTTTGGGGGCTGTCTTTACTCCAAGGGATGGTGCAGCACAAAATGGTCCTGAGGCCCTGACAGTCCCCAGCAGAAGAGTACATTCCAATCCAGTTTGCCACAAACCAAATTTCAGTAAAGTGAATGTTATTTTTCCATTTACTTTCATTATGAAACTGGCAGTATATGCCCTGTAGGGAAACAGAGTGGTCCCTGGATGTCATCAAATCTCATTTAAAAACAGAGTAAACAGAGTAAATCCATATATTTTGAGCTCTGTTGGTGATGAAGAGTTGGTAGCCAGGAAACTGAAAAGAGATTATATCACTGGGTAAAGGTTTTTGATAAGACAGAGGAAAAGGTGGGGATGGAGGAGGGTAGATTATTTCCTCCTATTTGCTGCACAACCACCATCAAATTTCAGGTGATGGAGGATTTTTAAATGTTTTACCAGAATCATAGGCAATTACATAGTTAGCAATCAAGAGTCCAGGTGTTTGATAATTTGGTAGGAACTGATCTGTGTTACAGTTCATTTTCCGAGAGCTGCATATTTACCGCAGATGAGTCCAAAGCTGACAGAGCCTACTTGGAGTGAGGCAAAAAGAGCTGAGTAAAAGACAGCTAATTCCTGTGTCTACATTTTCGCCCTGTTCACATTAGGGACTGGTGAAAAATTATAAAACACAAGGGGCTTTTGTTGTTGTTTGTTTGTTTTGTTTTTCTTATAAAAAGATTCAGTTGGCCTGGTGTGGTGGCTCACGCCCATAATTCCAACACTAGGAGGCTGAGGTGGGTGAGTTGCTTGAGCCCAGGAGTTCACGACCAGCTTGGGCAGTATGGTGAAACCCCGTCTCTACAAAAAAATACAAAAGTAAGCCAGCCATGATGTGCACTTGTAGTCCCAGCTGCTTGGGAGGCTGAGGTAAGAGAATTGCTTGAGTCCAAGAGGTGGAGGCTGCAGTGAGCCGTGACTGTACCACTGCACTTCAGCCTGGGTGACAGAGAGACCCAGTCTCAAAAAAGAAAAAAAAAAGAGTCAGCAAACTTTTAAAGATAATCTGTTTTACAGAAAATAATCATTTTTCAGACGAAACTATCCACATCAATTATCCCACAGCCATTAAAATGTTACACTCGCATTAAAATAAGTCGCAAATGCAGGAAATGTAAAGCTGTCGAAGAAACTCTGAGAGTGTGATTCTGTTTCTCATGTAAAACTCTCTAGTTTATACATGTAAGTAAAAACTACTTTTTACAAATGATCACTTAAGTTTAGATGTTTGAAGAAATATTAATCTGGGAAGTAATGCCTTACTTACATAGCTAGGGATAATGACAGGTGACTGTGTCTCCCCAGTGCGATTTCTAAGCTTCAACACATGAGCATGTTGTCATCTGCTTAGCTAGTATTTGTGCTCAAAGCATCTGGTGTTGGGCCAGGGAGGGAGAAACTTAGCCAGCCACCCCTAGAGTTCCCTAGTCTCTCAAACTTGAGGCATTTGTTAGTGATGCCTGAAAGGTTCATTCTCTGGATATGCTTTGGAGACTTGTCTTGCAACAGTGGAGATTGCCATGCTCATTTATGCCTTCCTTCATTCATCAACCAACTCTTCTTGAGAACCTGCCAGTACCAGGCACACTGCTGTGGGCAGGGGATACAACTGTGTGCAGAATAGACATGGACTCTGCTTTCATGGAACTTACATAATATGTAGTTACAAAGTGAGATTAATTATCTGTGGAAAAGGAACCCGGTTCTGTCAGAACCTATCACATGGAATCTGCTCTAATCTAGGAGTCAAAGTAGCTTCCCTGGAGAAGGAACTCTTGAGAAATGTGAAGAGTAAGCAGAGGTGTGGGAGGTGAACATAACCATCTGTTCTGTGGAGAGAAAGAGCACTGCCTACTCCAGGGACTGGAAGTTGGCTCCCTGGGGAGCACTGAAGTGAAGTGAGGAGGAGGAGGATAGTTCAATGTAGGCAGGGATGTGGGGTCTATCCTAAGAGAAAAGTCAGATTGAAAACATTATCTCCCTGCCTGCAATGTGGAGATTAGTCTGTAGAGAGAGCTAGAGACTCCTTAGGAAGCAACTACCGTTCTACAGGTGAGAGATTAATTAATTCATTCATTCATTCACTCAACAAAAATTTGAGTCCCTACAGTGTGCTAGGCACTGAAGATATAGCAGCAAACAAAGCAAATCTCTCCCTTCTTGGAACTTATTTCATGGGATGATATGGACCAAGAACAAAAAGTATGTAGAAAGAATAATGCCAAGTAGTGATAGTTGTTATGAAACTTGTGGGAGATAAAGAATGGGATTACTATTTAGGTAGGGTAACTGGGGAAGGTCTCGCTACTGAAGTGATTTTGCAATGGAGACATGAATGAGAAGCAGCAAGGACAGCACAGTAAATACAAAGCCATGAGGCAGAAGGACACTTTATGTGTGGGACCCTAGATCAGGGTGGTTGGACTACAGGTGGTGAGAAGTGTTCACTCCAGATATATTTCAAAGGAAGGTTGTCAGCAGTGCTGGTGGGTTGGGCCTAATCACCCAATGGGTGGATGAGACAGATAAGACTAGAGAAAGAATGTGTGGGGAGATACAGATCAAGAGCTTGGTTTTAGATACATGAATTTTGAGACGACAGCTCTTTTTTTTTTTTTAATTAGTAAACTTTACTTTTTAGAGAAGTTTTAGATTCACAGCAAAATTGAATGGAAAGTATAGAGAATTCCCATTTACCCCCTGTGCCCCCACTACACACACAACTTCCCCCACCGTCAGCATCCCTCACCACAGCAATACATTCGTGCAATCGATGAACCCATAATGACACATTACCATCTAGAGTCCATAGTTTACACTGAGGTTCACTTTGGTATTGTACCTTTTATGGGTTTTGACAAATGTTTAATGGCATGTGTCCATTATTGTAGTTTCAAACAGAGCAATTTCACTGCCCTAAAAATCTTCCCTGTTCTGCTTCTTCATCTTATTCATTCATTCCACAAAATTTCTCAGTGCTTGCTACATACCAGCACCACTCCTGGGACTTGGAAAACATCAGTGATCAAAATAGGCAAATATTCTTGCCTTCATGGAGGCTATTCTAGTGGGAAAAGACATATGATAAATAATGGAAATGATAAATAAGTAAATATGTAGGATGTTACAAAGCCTTAAGTGCTATGATAAAAGAAAAAAAATAGAACCAGACAAGAAAAACCAGGAAAAAAAGGATTTACATATATGTGTATGTATGTACAAATTTGGAGGTAGGAGGGAAACTTCTAGAAGGATACATATCAAGCAACTATCACTGTTTTTCCCTGAAGAATTACATTGGGGCTGGGTGCAGTGGCTCATACCTGTAATCCCAACACTTTGGAGGACAAGGTGGGCAGATCGCCTGAGCTCAGGAGTTCGAGAAGAGCCTGGGCAAAATGGCAAAACTCCATCTCTACTAAAATATCCAGAAATTAGCCGGGAATGGTGGCATGCCTCTGGTCCCAGCTTCTCAGGAGACTGAGATAGGAGAATCACTTGAGCCCAGGAGGTGGAGGTTGAGCCAAGATCGTGCCACTGCCCTTCGGCCTGGGCAACAGAGCCAGATCCTGTCTCAAAACAATAAAAAGAAAAATAATCAGATTGGGGGTGCAGGTGGAGAAAAAAGAGAGAGGGAGGAGGAAATTTGAACATTTTAATGTAAATATTTCTGCAAGGTTTGGAAATTTTTAATAAGAATAATTGGCTTCAGTAATAGAGATGTGGGTAACTTGGAACTAGGTTATAACTCCAGATGCCCAGCATCCTGTCTAAATTGGGTTCCAGTCCCACCTCTGCTCTAGGGCAATTCTGATTCTTTGAACAGGTTACTTCATCTCCTTGGTCACCACTTCCTCACACTTATCCCAAGAGCATATTACAGGGCCATGAGTATGCAAGCTCTGCTCCCTACAGAGGCTCCAGAGACCCTTTTTTCTGCCCTTTACTTGCCCTGCAAACAGAACAACCCTGATGTAGTTGGTTTCGCACACTAGCCTTCCTGGTGGATGTTTAAACCAAGAATTCCACAGCTTAAAGAAACTTGAAAAGCACTGGGCTGGATAACTTTTAAGGTCCTTTATGCTCTAAATGCAATTAATCCCAAGTGTCTTATGGCAGAGCTGGCAAAGTGTAAAATGTTAGTTATTCAGCTTTGTTATCAGCCTCAAACAACTTTATTACTAATTTTGTATCTCCAATATAAAGTAAAACACAAAACTTTTCTTTCATATTAATTTCGTGTCCTTTCTCTAGACATCTGCATTCATCAGTTTACTACAGTTGAGAGAAAATAAGCCAGATTGTTCAATAGTTGTGAGGCTTGCCTCACTATTTGATTGGATTTATTCGTTAGTATGTATCAAGCAGCAGATAACCAACTATGATCAGCAAATTAATGCATTGCGTCTGTCCTGGCTGTTTCTATTCTAACAGTTTTGTTTACCTTACTCAATAGAAAGTAACCTATTTCAAACAGTACATGAGGCAGCCTATAAAAAAATATATAATAAAGCAAAAAGAATTTTTACTCAATGTAGGGGGGAAAGTAAACATAAAGAAAATGAATCCAGTAGTTGAGTTATTTTTCAGAAACTTATCCCTGGAAATATTCACGATTGCTAAATGTGGTTTGAAATTTACTTCTGAGCACCCTTGTGGTCATAGTAAGGAGGGCAACAATATTGGTTTAAAAATCTACAGTGTCCACAAACAAAAGTGTAGTAAGTGCTGCTGGGAGGAGGGGAAGAAAGCTGTTTATCTGGCTGGCGAATGCTGTTCTCACTAAAGCCGGTTCATCAAAAGAAGTGTTTATATTATGCAACAAACACACAACCATTAAACATAACAATAGAGCAATTATTCTAAAACAGAGGTAATTTTGTTTCCCCCATTTGATAACATCTAGGGACATTTTTCATTGCCACAGGTTGGGAGAGGGTGCTGCTGACTTCTAGTGGATAGAGCCCAGGAATGCTGCTAAATATACTCAATGCACAGGACAGCCCCCCCAATCCCAAAACAAAGAATTCAAAAATATCAGCAGTGGTTGAGAAAAACTGCAACAGATCCTTGCTTCTTGAAATATGGTCCATGGACCAACAACATCAACATCACCTGGGTGCTTGTTAGAAATTCAGATTCTCTGGCTTACTCTAGACCTATTGAATCAGCATCTACAGTTTAACAAAACTGCCACCTCCAACCAGGTGTTTCATAAGCACATTAAAGTGTAAGAAGCACTACTACTGCAGAAATGAGAATTTCCAGTATACACTATTAGTAAAGAAAAGACAATGAATTTGTGGTTGAATTAATGAACTCTTCATTTAATAATCACCTATTAATTGAGGAGATGGGCCAAGCGTGGTGGTTCACGCCTGTAATCCCAGCACTTTGGGAGGCCAAGGCGGGTGGATTGCTTGAGGCCAGGAGTTTGAGACCAGCCTGTCCAACATGGATGTTCAAGTGATGTTCATGAATGCTCAAGCGATTCTCCTGCCTCAACTTCCCAAGTAGCTGGGACTACAGGCGTGCGCCACCACTTCAGGCTAATTTTTGTATTTTTATTAGAGACGGGGTTTCACCATGTTGGCCAGGCTGGTCTTGAGCTCCCAACCTCAGATGATCTGCCCACCTTGGCCTCCCAAAGTGCTGGGATTACAGGCATGAGCCACTGCACCCAGCCGTATATATCACCTTTTCTTTATCCATCTGTTTTGGGAGACCTGGGTTGATTCCATATCTTAACTATTGTGAATAGTGCTGCAATAAGCATGGGGGTGCAGATGTCTCTTCAATATAATCATTTCCTTTCCTTAGGACAAATGCCTAGTAGTGGGATTGCTGGATCGTATGGTAGTTCTATTAGTAGTTACTGAGGGACCGCCATACTATTCTCTATAGTGGTTGTACTAGTTTATATTCCCAACAGCTTGTAAGAGTACTCTTTTCTCTGCATCCTTACCAGCATTTGTTATTTTTTTTCTTTTTAATAATAGCCACTGTAACTGGGGTGAGGCAATACCTCATTGTGGTTTTGGTTTGCATTTCTTTGATGATTAGTGATGTTGAACATTTTGTCATGTTGTCTTTTCATTCTGTTGATTAATTTCCTTTGCTGTGCAGAAGCTTTTTAGTTCGAAATAATCCCATTTGTTTATTTTTGCTTTTGTTACCTGTGCTTTAGAAGTCTTATTCATAACATCTTTCCCCAGACCAATGTTTTGAAGCATTTTCCTTATGTTTTCTTCTAGTAGTTGTATAGTTTCAGGTTTTACACTTAGATCTTTGATCCATTGTGAGTTTATTTTTGTGTAGGATAAGAGGTAGGAGTCCAGTTTCATTCTTCTGCATATGGATATCCAGTTTTGGCAGCATCATTTATTGAAGAGACTATCCTTTTCCCAAAGAATTTTCTTAGCATTTTGTCAAAAATCAGTTGTCCACAGATATGTGGATTAATTTCTGGGTTCTCTATTCTGTTCCATTGGTCTATGTGTCTGTCTCTATGACAGTACCATGTTGTTTTGGTTACTACAGCTTTGTATTATTTTTTGAAGTCTGGTAATGTGATGCTCCAGCTTTGTTATTTTTGCCCAGAATTGCTACGGCTATTTGAGGTCTTTTCTGTTCCCATGCAAAGTCTAGGATTTTTTTTCTATTTATGTGAAGAATGTCATAGGTATTTTGATGGTGACTCCATTGAATCTGTAGATTGCCTTGGCTAGTATGGTCATTTTAATAATATTAATTCTCCTGATGAGCATGGGATGTCTTTCCATTTGTTTGTATTCTCCTAAATTTCTTTCATCAGTGTTTTGTAGTTTTCCTTGTAGAAGTCTTCCATGTCTTTGGTTAAATTGATTCCTAGGTGGTGGTGGTTTGTATTAATAGCTATTGTAAATTGCATTGCCTTCTTGATTTTTTTTTCAGGTAATTCATTGTTTGTATGTAGAAACACTACTTCTTTTTTTGTATTCTGCAACTTTACTGAATTCGTTCATTAATTCTTAGAGATTTTTGGTAGCATCTTTAGGTTTTTCTATATATATGATCATGTCATCTGCACAGAGGACTATTTGACTTCCTCATTTCCAATGTGGATACACTTTATTTCTTTCTCTTACCCATTTGCTCTAAGACTTCCAGTACTAGGTTGAATAAGATTGGTGAGAGTAGGCATCCTAATCTTGTTCCAGTTCTTAAAGAAAATGCTTTCAGTTTTTCTCCATTCATTAAGACATTAACTGTGGGTTCATCATATATGGCTTTTATTATTTTGAAGTATGTTCCATTGATGCATAGTTTGTTGAGAGTTTTTATCATGAAGGGACATTGAATTTTATCAAATGTTTTTCCTGCATCTACAGAGATAATCATCTGGTTTTTGTTCTTAATTCTATTGATATAATTTATGACATTTATTGATTTGCATATATTGAACCACTTTTGCATTCCTGCAATGAATCTCACTTAATCATGGTGTATTATCATTTTGAGGTGTTGTTAGATTTGGTTTGTTAATATTTTATTGAAGATTTTTCCATCTATGTTAATCAGGGATATTGGCCTGTAGTTCTATGTTCATCTGGGATAATGGCCTGTAGTTTTATTTTTTTCATGAGTCCTTGTCTGGTTTTGGTATCAAGGATATGCTGGCCTCATAGAATGAGTTCGGAATAATTTCCTCTGCTTTTTAAAAAAATATTTTGAGAAAAATTGGTATTAATTCTTCTTTAAAGGTTCAGTAGAATTCAGTGTTAAAGTCTGCAAGGGGGTGCTGCCGCGCCATTTTTCAGACCTTGAGTGTGGGTGCCTATGTGGCCAACCCGCTGGCCCAGGGGGTGTAAGCTGCTCAGCAGCTTAAGGACCTCTCCTGCTTGGCGGCAGGCACACAGTGGTTTAGCCAGCTCAAGGCGGGGTTTTCCATGAACAGCACTGCCAGACTGTTCCTTTGGCTGGAAGTGCAGTAGCAGGAGGTGGTTTCCCTGCTATGCAGGACCAGAATCACAGCAGGTCCCGGGCCCAGGCTCCACACAGCTGGGGCTAGGTAGAATGAAGATGGACCCCCACTGTGGGACAGGTGCAGTGGCCACTGACTCCCAGAGGAGGGCGCACTCCAGAGGTGTCTGGTCTCAAGGTGGCGCCCAGCGGCAGCAGCTTGGCTCACAGAGGGTGGGTAGCGGGTGGAGAGTACACTCTTTGTGTTCCTAATCCGGGCAATGCAGCTATGTGAATACATGGCAGTTCCACAAACTGGGCTTAGGGCTTGAGAGGACTGTAGGATTCTCCAGTAGTGAGGACTGTAGGTGTAGGTGTTTGTGGGGGCAATAGGGGGTGATGAGGATCTTCTGCTTACCTTTTCCTGGAAATGGGAACTTCCTTCTGATTCTAGGCCGATCCAATCCAAAAATGGAAGAGGGGGCTACAGAGGCCTGGTGCCTCCACACTGCCCTCCTGGGCTTCCAATCACCACATGTGCATCCCTACTCCCCTGCTGCACTTCCGTGCTCTCCCTTCCACACTCCAGTCAAATCTTAGCTGTTTATCCATTGCTGTGGTCCCCCCCGTTGGGGGAAAGCGAGCCAGGCATTTCTCCTCAGCCCCCTTGCTCCACCTCAGCTGTGCAATGGCCCGTGTTTCATGTAGCAGGCGCTGGTAGCACTGGACTTTGGATCATCTTCTCTCTACATCTCTGAATCTACATGCTTTTTTTTCTATTTATTTGAAAAATAATCTTGAATATACTTAAATAAACATGATTTTTTTCCCCAGTAAATGTAGACAGTTAAGACTATTCCTATGTCTCGATCATGACTTTCTACTGAATTTTTATTTTACGGTCACATTAGTTCATATTTACAGGTACACCATGGGTTTTTTTTGTTTGTTTGTTTTTAACAAAGTTTTTAAACTGTTATAAACAGATGAGCAAACTGTAAAAGAAACAAGACAAATATAGATATCCTTTGTATTCCTACAGTATTTCTATTGTAGTTTCTTAGTAATTCAAGCATCAAATGTACATTGAATACTTAAGATGCTATTGTTTCTAGAAATTTTATGTTTAACTTTGCATTCCCTGGACTATTGTGTATTTTGAATTTATTTGTAACAGCAAATAATAAAGCAATTCAATAGCTATATAAATAAAAGGATTTAATTCAAAATTTAGGCTAGGCACGGTGGTTCACACCTGTAAGCCCAGCATTTTGGGAGGCTGAGGCAATAGGATTGCTTGAGCCCAGGAGCTCTAGAACAGCTTGGGCAACATAAAATCCAGCTGGGCGTGGTGGCACGTGCCTATGGTCCCAGCTACTTGGGAGACGGAGGTGGGAAGATTGCTTGAGCCAAGAGGTTGAGGCTGCAGTGAAGTATGATCGTGCCACTGCACTCCAGCCTGGGCAATGAAGTAAGATCTTGTCTCAAAAGAAAAAAAAAAAGTATCTAAAGCACTAAAATATGAGGAAATTTCCCAAACAAGAAATAAAATACTGACATATTACCATCCCTGGTCAGTAAAAGTATTATCTAGGTATATGTTTAATGTAAATTAAAGTTCCTTAGTGGATAAGAGAAGCCATCCAATTTCAACTTAGAAACTGGTCTTTCAAACACTTGGGGCTTACGAAATTCCCAAATGCTTTTAGTTAAACATTATTATTGCTAACTTTTGAACTCAAGCACATTTTTAAGGAAATGTAATCCACGTATTTCAAATTCATTTTTACTTTATCCGTCAAGATATACTTTGTCAGCTCTTCTGACTCCTATGAGATATTTTGCTGATAATAGAAATCTTATCAAGAAATGCCCTTTGCAGATGTTAAGAAGAGGCCTATACCCAGACTGCTGTGATGATGAACTTACTGACTTTTGAAGGAAAAAGAATCTTTTTCTGATTTTAGTCATACTCCTTTCCTTCCATCTCAGTTGTAATAACAAATTAAATACAAATAAAAATAACTTGACATGGAATCAGCTGGTTGTGGGCAAGGTTTGTGCAGGAAGATGTGAGCAGGACACTCTACTCTTTCACTTTAGGTACGGCTGGCTTGGAATATCACAACCATAAAACAGTGAAGGGGTTTAGGCACAATAAATCAGTCAAGGGGTCTAAGAAGAATTCCTCTTCTCTTTTCCAATCCAGTTTCTACAACCTTGCCAGACGACCTTCTTAAGCAGAAGCCTGAAATAATTTATATTAGCAGTGCGTTCCTTTGTGTTCCCACCCTCTATCACTTTCCTCCAGACACAAAGGGCTGATGTTCTCCAGACAGATGAGGATTTAGAGACACGGGAGAGTACAAAGGGAAGTGTGAGGTTGAGGTGTCCCCAGTGAATGGGTCAATATCTTAAGAGCAATGGAGCCCTCAGCTAGCTTTGCCCTGCTTGTCCAGTGCAGGACCCAGTTCTTGGCGACAACAGCACGGGATGAGGAAGAGGATTGCCACCTTTGGTGGATGGCTGACCAGGGCACAGAAATCCAAGCAGCAACAAATCTGGCCAGGGCCAACCCCTGCAGCCAACAGAGGCCTTCCCATGTCATAAGTCACTGCTTTCATAGATAAATGACCTTTGCAGAATATTTCCTTGTCCCCTAAAATGCTAGACAAGCAGAAGCCCAGGGCACTAGAATAATCTTCTTAGCCCTGGGGGCCTTGACCAAGCCCCATTTGGACAGAAACAGCCCTTGGAGCCTGAATTCGAGATGCCTTGTTTGGTTTTCCAATAGCCTCCACTTTTAGGAGTCTGGCTTAAATAACCCAGTTATCTCACATACCTCATGGGATACTACTAAGAGTGTGTAGGGGGTGAGTTGGAGTCTCAGGGCCGGAACTAGAGTGGAGCACCCTAACCACAATAACTGAGAATAGAAGCAGTCAGCACCAAAGTTCTGAGTCAATATCCTTGCAATATCACTGTAGGCACTGAACCTTCTTTATCCCTAGTGTCTAGCACAGTACTAGGCACAGAGCAAGTACTCGACACAGTGCAGTGCAGTTCAGTGAATTCACAAGGGAATCAACAAATGAGGAGCAAAGAACAGGTCTGCCCAGCACCTGACTTAATAGAGATGTCCATACCATCAATGTGCAGTCTTGAGCTTGTGACTAAATCACAATTCTTTCTGTGGACTTTCATATTGCATTGACTCTTCATTCATAGTTAGGGTGACAGTCTTCATTAGGAAAAGTTAATTGTCTTATGATGCAATATAAAAGTTTGAAAACCCGCAGAGACTGCCACAAATAAATGATATCTGAATCTCAGCACTGAAAAAGAAACAGAATAGTTAAAATGTTAACCATTTGCTGGGGGTACATTCATGGTATTTTCAAACATTTGATACATTGAAGAAAACACAGAATTAGTAGAAATCGATTTCCAAGATGCTTCACTTTGTAATCATGATGGTGAAAATTTAGGTTTCAAAAATGTGGAATAGTTTAGAAGTACAGTTTAAAATTCTAAGCTAGCAATGTTCAATATTTTAAGTAAATTAGCTTCGTTACAGTTATTCATAAAGTTAGAGAAGTGCAGGAGTCAGTCCATCAGGAGGAGTGGTTTGGAACATGGATGCCAGTAGACAAGGCCTTGGTTTACAGACTTAACCTTTGAATCTATAATAATGGCTAATTTGTTGCATATTTGAGGATTAAATGAGGGAAGCATCCAAAAAAATATGACTTTCTTCTGAAAGCTCTTAGTACATTTACTCCTAAATTCAGTTGGTATTCACATTATAGAATCTATTTATCATAGACATTAATTACACATGCATTTTTATCTGTAGGAAAATATCAGGAGGAAGGATGATGCATAACTTGTCCCCACTGCTTCCACCCCCAGCCCACCCATATCTAGGAAAATCCTTGTTGAGATATGGACCTGGTAAAGACCTCTCTAGAACACTTATTATGTTCTGGGGAGGTGCTATGTCATCTTATTCTTCAAACCAGAGTGGGAGCTGAAGAAAAAAAAAATTAACTGCCAATTTATCTATATCCCAGACAGAATTCTTATTTTCTGAGTATTTTACATCTCTGAGGCTATCACCTAAAATCTTTTTATATATAAAATAAACTTTGTTGATAATTTTATCCCTCAGAAGGCTGGCCCACTACAATAATAACTTTGTGACAGTTGAAAGGTTAATTGAATCTATTATAACAGCACAGTTCAATTCTAATCCATTTCCCGGTGGAAAAAAATTCTAATGCATGTATTTTTCCCCAATTATAAAAGTATAATATTCACTGTAAACTATTGGAAAATAGAAAAAGCTAAAGAAAGTCATCCTTAATCTTATCATTTTACCGCTTTTAGAAATGACATGTATTTCGTTCCAGAATTTTTTCTATGTTGGAAAATATTTTGACCTTATGGAGCAGGATTATTTTTTCCAAGATGCTTCACTTTTTAATCATGATGGTGAAAATTTAGGTTTGAAAAATGTGGAATAGTTTAGAAGTACAATTTAAAGATCTAAGCTAGTAATGTTCAATTATAGCTGCCTTTGCTACAAAATTTTAGCTGGATAACTTTTTAAATTAAACATTTTTGTTGAAACACTGGAAACAACAGACATGTTAACTAACATTTTCTTAACTGAATATGTAAAGAAATGCCAGATTTCTCTTTATGAGTAACATTTATCTCACTGCTATATTTGATACAAGATGTTATATCTAGATTAATATCTTTATTTAAAAGGATATTCTTTTGCCATTCCTTGGTAAAATATATTTCTATATATAAAAATATATGTTATATAATTTTAAACTGTATATAATATATAAATATATAAATTTATATTTGTATTTATATATTTATATATAAAATGTATTTTATATATATATGTATATATTTATATTTATCTATAAATATATAAAATGCCTATGGCATTTCCTTTGACACTAAATGTAATAATTCCAAAAATTTTATCATGAAATACAGAAAAATGTTTATATTATGTCTTACAATATTATTCACTGTTAATCAAATTGCATTCTAGACCAGAGGTTGGCAAATTTCCCATATAAAAGTCCAAGCAGTAAATATTTTTGGACAGGTTGTGTGGTCTCTGTTGAAACTACTCAATTCTGCCATTGTAGTATGAAAGCAACTATAGATAATTCATAAATGGATGGCCATGACTGTGTTCCAATAAAACTTTGTTTAAACAGACAAGCAGTGAGTCAGACTTTGCCCGTAGACAGTAGTTTATCAACCCTTGCTCTAGATTATATTTTTTTCTGGCTACCATATTCACCTGGAGTTTTGTGTTAGATGGAGTGTAAGGGTTTCTGATCCTCCATGCAAGACTTCTGGTAAACATAGCTGATTGAACATGTTTATCTCTACTAGCAATAAAACCCCACTTAAATGATAATAAAGGAAATAAAAGGTATACACCTAGGGGAATGGAGAAGAAGACAGCAGACAGAGATGAGTCAACACAAGGTTGGGCAGAGTGAAGCAGATGCAAGAGTGTTGACTGACCTGGCAGTAAACAGTGCCCAGGTAATACCACTGTGGTCCAAGAGAGGTGCCATATAGGAAGGATTTTATCAAGCTCTGCTGATGTCTTCTAACCATCATTGGAAGAGCAGCAAATGGTTGCTCAGTAAAGCTGGGTTCTAATCTGATGCAGTCACTCTCTGAGCTAGCACATTTAGCTCAACTGTAAAACTCAAAGTAATTGGTTTTGTGGGGAAAGGGCCCTAATTCTAACTGCAAATATATTGGTATTCAGAGCGCTTAGATAAGAATAGTGCCAACAATAACTAGCAGTTTAACATTCACTGCTTTTACTGCTATTAAGCTGTTCTGAAACTCTTTCCCTCTAGCCTGCTTTCTAAGACCCAAAGGAATTATTCACCAATATTTGCAGTCACTCCTAGTACTCATTGGTGAAGAGCTATCATACAAGGAAGGAGAAAAAATGAGAAGACAAGAAATGCCGGAAGTAGGATTCTATGATGCTGATTTGCATGTCAGGGTCTTGGTCCAAGAACGAAGCAGCAGGCAGAGGGAGGCTGGTAGCCATGGTGCCTAGTGGGCTATGTAGTGACTGACTCTACCGCTCTGCTTGAGTCCAGCAAACAAAGGCAGTGTGTTAGGAAATGTGTGCTTGATTGTGACAGATGCAAACTTCAAGGGTCACTGGAGTCACATATAAGAGGCTTCACTAACTCGGAGCCAATAACTCCCATCTTTTTCCCAGAAGAATATTTGGAGAATTGATGAGAAAAAAAAAAAATGTATGCATAGTTGACTGATTTTTTTGTAGAGATGGACACTTTTTGTACTCTGTTCCCTCTTCTGTCCCACACTAGACACTATTTATATTCAGATCCTATACGCTCTATTCAAAGAGGAAAACATTTGGACTTCTTTGGTTTTTACTACCACTATTCCATGATTGTCTTTCCTTTGATTTGACTTCCTTTCTTCATAATAAATCTTCCTATCTTCTCCCTCTCTTTGTTGTTCTCCTTTCCTGTCTCAGTCCATTGTATTTGCATTTCCTTATCCCATGCACATTCCTTTCCTTCTTGTGGGGAGTTGTGTTTTGTTCTTCGTTTTTGAGATAGGGCCTCCCTCTTGCCCAGGTTGGAGTGCAGTGATGCAAACAGGGCTCACTGAAGCCTCAACCCTCAGGCTCAAGCCATTCTCCCACCTCAGCCCCCAAAGTAGCTGGAACTACAGGCACAGACCACTAAACCCAGCATTTTTTTTTTTCATAGAGATATTGTCTTACTATGTTGCCAAGTGGTTTACTCTATTTGAGAATGTCAAAGGAAAAAAACACCTCCCAATTTCCCAGTGCCAACAGACTTTGGGCTTTTTGACAGCAGTCTTTTGGAGATAATTTCATTGCTGTTGAGCATTATAATATTGATGAAAGTGATAGATAATTTTAAAAAGTAAACAAATTGTTTTATTTAATCCTAGTGAAAAGTCTGTAGTGTACTTAGCACTGTCCTCATTTTATGAATGAGAAAATAGAAAGGCAAATAACCTGTCCAAGATAATATAGCCAGTAGAAGGCAGAATCAGGACTTGGCCCTGGGTCTATGATCTTGCCACTGCTTCTCTATCCCACACTGCCTTCTCGGACATGCCATTCTCATCCCCACCTCCATGCCTTTACCCAAACTGTTGCTCCTCTAGTTGCCCTCTATTTTATTTATCTAGGCCTAGCATTCATCAAGGCTAGCCTATGTTTTACTTCCTATACCCCTGTGATTCCCAGTACTTCTCATTTGACACTTGATCAGGAATTGCTCTTTTTGAATATTCATATACTTCTGACATCTCTGTTTTAAGTTGTAAAACTCTGAATCTTTTTATAGTTTTAGCACTCAGCCCAATGTCTCATCCTTGGTAAGTCCTCAGAGTATTTGTTAATGATAGTGATGCTGGTAGACATTTCCCCAGTGGAAGATAACAAATGAAATCAACCTTCCTCAAGCTTAATGGCTGTTCATGTTGTTACAGCAGCTGCATCAATGACAAGTAATCTTCAGAACTTATACTCTAAGAGTACCATTAGCCACATGAAAATACCTTCCTCAGAGGCTTCTAGTCTTACCTGTAACCTGAAGAACTGAATTTCCTTAAGACTAGAATTATTTTCTAAAACTGGCTTTCAAATTTATGGTATATCCTGAGAATTGGCTGCACAAAATTAGCTGCTTTATATTCAATAACACCTCATTTAGCAGCAGTGACTGAAATAAGATGCCCCCTAACTTTCTCATGTCAGCCGCATGATCATGAAATCAACAGGGAATAGATGGTTGGCATCTTAAGAAAGTCAGGCTTAGTTAGTAGTTGCTAAAGGCCACTTCTAACAGGAGTGTGAATGAGTTTGATACACGCTGTACGGAGTTGATATACACTATGTGGAGGTCCTGTATACCCTGCACCAACATAGCTGACATAATAAACCTCCTGGTAAATACGTATCACTCTCCCACGAGTATTCTTTTGAGGCCTGATGGCAGCCAGCCCAGAAGGTCTTAGTTCAGAACTGCCAACCGGAGAGAGCAATGCAATGGATGACTCACATATACATGACCTTAGGCTCGTCCTTCCTTCCTCTGGGGGGGAAAAAAATGTAAACGGACCCATTTTAGTGGAGTTTATTAATAGAATTTCCTAAAATTTTCTGTGCCCTATATCTGGTTACTGCTATGCATTTTGCAGAGTTGCAAAGTAATTGGTAGCACATGGAGTGGTACCTGCAGGGGATCATGGTTTGCCTGCCTTATTTGCCTCTGTACAACTTTTGATAAATCTGTGCTTGGTAGAGCCAAGTGTTTATTTCTACCATATGGGCTTCCATTGACTCAGTGTGACCACAAAGTGGCTCTGTATTGTTGCCAGAAATCAACTACATTAGTGTCATGCAAATATATAGAGAGATATGTGTGTAGTTGATTAAAAATTCATGTAAATTCCTAAATTACTTTCATGTCTAGAAACTGTACTAACTCCTCTGAAAATACTCTGATTCATTTCTGATCACGTTGACATTGACTACTTTGTATTCTTAATAATGTTTGGACATCTAACTTGTATTTGGTGACCATCAAGAAGAGTACCTGGTAGGAAAAAGTTGAGTTCTTCCAAGTGAACTTCCCCTGGAGGATTTTGTGATCAGATAAGTGCTGCAAACCATTCCTCATCCCAGAACTGAGTGACACTCATCACTTGTTGGAAGGTGCATTCTTCCTAGAGGATACCAAAAATTCACTGGAGAACTGAAAGTATCAATATAGTCATTTAAAGATAAGCGCAATTTTCAGTTAGTTTCATAATTTATACTTTTCATTATTCCTACTTTGGGAAGTATTATAGGTTAAATTCCTGGAAATATCAGAAACAACATTGAAATCAATCCAAAAATATGAACAGCATTGCCACAATAACACTTTTCTGTAATTGTAAGCAGTCAGCCACCCAATCAGAAATGATCCTGGTTTGAGTACGGTTTGTAAGCGCTGCTCCTCATCTGTGTGACTAGGAAAGTGATGGCAGTTGTCACTCTTCAGATTCGCCTCCTTCACAATTAATATGACAGTTTTATTTTTAAGTTTGGACATGGTAAGAATAAGGAAATAATTATTTTAAAATATATGACGATTCCTCACAAGTTAAACACAGAATTACCATGCCACCCAACAATTCCACTCTTAGGAATATATTCCAAAGAATTGAAAACAAGTGTTCAAACCAAAACGTGTACTTGAATGTTCATAGCTGCACTATTCACAATGACCAAAAGGTGGAAACAACTCAATTGTCCATGAATGAATGAGTGAGCAAATAAAA
Organism: Trachypithecus francoisi; assembly: GCF_009764315.1. NCBI lineage: Eukaryota > Metazoa > Chordata > Mammalia > Primates > Cercopithecidae > Trachypithecus > Trachypithecus francoisi. The sequence continues at coordinate 6,245,532 of NW_022681453.1, forward strand.
TGTAGTATATTCATATGATGGAATGTTATTTAGCCACGCCAAAAAAAAAAAAAAAAATGAAATACTGATGCCTGCTACAACATGGATGAACCTTGAATACATCATACTAAGCGAAAGAAGCCAGACACAGAAGGCCACTCATTATATGAGTCCATCTATATAAAAAAAAATCCAGAATAGGCAAATCTATAGAGACAAAATGCAGATTTTTGGTTGCCACGAGCTAGGAGGAGGGGAAATGAAGAAGAATTGCTTAACTGATATGGGGGTTCCATTTAGGGTGATGGAAAAGTTCTAGAACTAGATAGTGGTGATAGATGTACAACACCATGAATGCACTTATTGCCACTGAACTGTACACTTTAAAATGATCAAAGTGGTAAAGTTTATGTTACATGTATTTTACCACAATAAGAATTTGTTTTAAATATATGACCACATATTCTGTGATAAACTCCATACTTAATATGCAGTATATCCTCCACAAATAAACACACACAATTAGCATAATTATGGAATGGTCTGGGTTAACCCTCCTATGCCATTAGTAGCAGCAAGCACCATGTACTGGGCAGTATTTTAAATGTTTTATTTGACCCTGTAAGGTACATATTACTATTCCCAAATTGCAAAAGTGGAAATTGAAATATAGCAAACAAAATTTGCCTAAGATCACATAACTGGCACACCTGAGATAGACCTGAGATTTGAGCCCAGGTTGTGTAGCAGCATGGTGTGTCCTATTAGCCCCTGTACTGTGGCTGAGCTGACCTTGTCCTGCGATAATAAAGCTCATGTACAATGGAAAGAGTGCTCTCAGCTCTCAGAACAATATTGATAAAGTTTCAGTCCTTAAAGAATAGACCATTTTTATTGAAATCTGCAAGTACAACCATATTTCTATTTATCTTATTACTTATTTGCCTGATTATCATTGAACATACACATACCACGAAAGAGCTGCTAGAAGTGTAATTCTCTGTCAGTACAAATTTACTGTGCTATGCAAGGCTCTTGCCCTGGCCAGAGATGTCCTGCGGCCCTCTGTAGTCATTTTCTGTTGGAACAAGAGTTACATCCAGTTTCTCAAATATATCCGCCCCCGCCCCCGCCCGCCCACCCACGTCTTTCATTAATGGGGCTAGATTTAGTAAGTGAAGTGAGGTTTGGTTGGATCGTAAAGCAGAGTCTTGGCCATGCATGGGGCTGAAAGAAGTAAAGAATATCATAGGCGTACACAATGGGGGTAAGAAGTGATGGATGAGAGGAGACTAACTAGAATAGAATGTCAGCCTCCCCCAAGGTACCACCTCAAATCACACTGCCCTAGGAGTGTGACTCACTTGCATTGGATAAACAGAGCTTCTGTATTGCCCAACTCCAGACGGTACCACTTACACTGTGGCCTGTGGGATTGGTGTCCCTCCTGGACTCATGTGGTGGAAAACCTGTGTGGCTGTTAGCCATGGCCCTGCAGATGAGCCCCAGCATCCTATCTGAAGGGATGGAATTTTTCAGGGCAGCAAGAGCTCCAGGACAGATGCAGTTCTTGGCTGCAAGTCATGTTTCATCCATCCAGCAAGATCCATCCAGGTGAACACAGGATATCCATGCACAGGGCCAATCTCCAGATAGGAGGGCACTAGCAGAAGCTAGGTAGGATTCAGAGGTGGCTTCTATTCCAACAAAGAGATGGGGTAGATCCCATCAGGGTAGAAGAATGAGGAAGAAGAATAGCTTACTGTTTATGTATCTCCATCTTTGTTTATCCCCAACCCAGACTATTTCCAGCCTGTTAACATAGTGACCTTGGAACCTCAGTTAACCACCAGGCCTGCCTCCCTTTGTTCTGGATGTGGCTGGGGCAAACCTGCCATGGGAGGGAGATTGCTGCTCTTGATACGTGGTGAGGGCTGGCATAAGCAAGACCAACCTCCATGATCCCTACAGTTGGAGCACATTGCCTTTTCAGTCTCCTTATGGAAACTTAGTGCTTGAGCTACCACTTGCCTTTTTGCCATCTAAATCCTGAGAAAGACCCTTCATTGTTTATCCCATTTGCTGCCACTTCTATCAACCCAGAAGTCCAGTCCAGGACTCAATAATAATGAAGTGTTTTATGATAGAGTTTTTTCATACAGAACAATCCCAGTTACTATGTGGCTGCTCAGATGGTTGCGTGTTCATGAATGTGGAAGGCCCTCTCCTGGGGGCAACAGCTCAACAGCTTTCTGCTAAGAGATTTCCTTTGAGCAATAAGCTATCATACAGTGCAGATGGGTTTTAAATATTTCAACTATTTTCAAGCAGGCCCTGGGTCATAAATGCCTTCATCTTGACTTTCTAATTTCCAGATTCCCTTCACAAGAGAGGGCTCTCAGTGAAGCAAAAAATTGACAATAGAGGTCTTGCTAATCTCGAAACATTTTATTTAATTTCAAAGTGAAGTCGTTATGATCTAAAGAATAGGGAAAATTGAACTGTGAGCTTCTTCATGCATTTAAGTGTTTTGGATCTAAAGACTTGAAAGAAGAGAAGAGCTTTCTGAGTTGATTCCATTGCAATCCTATCTATTAGAAGAGAGACCACCACTCAAAGTTCCTTCCAGCTCTGGGACATAAGATTTTTGAACTGACCTCTAACATCAGAATTCCTCCACAATGCAAATTTCTGAGATTCTAGACTTTCTAGGGATAGTAAGACACTCCTATAGCCTCTGTTGAATTAATGTTGCCTGCTCATCCCAAAATTCATGCTACCCTATGGACCACTGGCAAATAGTCAGTTGAGGCAGAGGTAATTCAACTCTATTAAACTTTTGCTTTAGTTCTTCAATAGATCTTTCTATTTCCTTCAATATGACAAAATATATAACCAGCTGTTTCAAATTTACTACTAGAAGGTTGAGTTTCTGGAAGCTGAATAACATTGCTACCCTATTTTATGACTTTTCATCTGAGCAGCAGTAAAAAAATGAAAGTAAAAATAATTAATCAGAAATAGTAAAAAAAGAAAAAGGCAACTCTGTTTAATATTAATTATGATGATTTATGTCATCATCATTGGATTTTAGGTCACATAAAAATGAAATAAGTTATACATGAAGACAACTTGAAAGAAGCAATAAATGAAACTAAGATTTCAAAGATATCTTGACCTCTGTTGTGTAAAACATTAATTTATAGAAAAATAATTTTATGATTATGACATTTGCCTTTACTATAGATGTTCTGGTTTCCATGGCTAACCTGACAGAAGCAATTTATTTCCTTGACTTGTTCTTCGATTCCTGTTGCCTTCAGTTCAGGTGGTTCCCACTGGAAGACAGTAATATCTTGAGCTGGGATTTGATGGGTCAATCACTTGGGCTTCTCTCAAGAGAGGTTTGGGCATAGATGGGAATGTGCCATATAACTCATTCAATTATACTATAAAGATAAAAACTGCAGTAAATACCAAAAGCAAATTATCAACAAGTCTCTAAATACAGAATAAATGAAGGTGATATATAATTTATAAGATTCAAATCATTAAAAATAAATGGGTATAAATTAAATCCTTCTTCCACTTAAAAAGAGGGACTAATAATTGCAGCTTCATCTATGCATAACCTGTGTAAGCTGCAGAGTATAATGGGCACTAGAGTCAAACAGTCTAGGTTTGTCTGGACTGCCAGTTGCTAGCCTTGTGACCTTAGATAAATTAATTGACATCTTTGAGCCTCAGATTCTTCCACAAAACTGTAAGTATTTACTTCATTGGCATGAGTATTAAATGACAATACACATATAAAATTCTTAGAACATTGCCCATACTTAAAAACTAATCAATTAATGTTAACTTTTTTTTAATCTTCCTGTCACAAAGTTTTGAATAGAGCAAAGTATCAAGCCTTTCCTGAGCTTCCTGGTGGCATTCCTGCAACATTTCTGTGCTTCTGAGCCTCAAAACAACATATACATCAAAAGCCTCACTTGTACATACCTTACAGTCCTAGGACTTTGGAGATGCTCAGAGAGCGCAAGTGATGGCTTTATGCACTGTTATGAGGTCTTCTTTCTTGCTGGACCTTCTACTTGTGCCCTGTCCCCAGAGAAATTTATTTCCATTGTATAGAATAGGATTTTGGCTTACACATACATCATTATTAGCTGTGTAGTAAGTTCATTTTAAATTAAACAATTAGGTGAACATTTCAGGACACTGAGCAACCTAGATGCCGAGGGTCATTATGCAGTCTCTTTCCTCTAATTAAAACAGCATTATAGCAACATTCAAACACTTCCACCTGGTCTAGGGATCTTTTTTTTCTCTTTTTCCATATACAATAGTAGCAGTAACAGTGATCATGATAATGAACATTATTAAACACATGCTCTGTGAAAACACATGTCTGTCTGAGAGCCTCACATGAATTAACTTATTTTATGTTCACATAACTCATTCCAGTTTGTCCAGCACTTTCCTAGTGATAGCACTGCAAGACTTGCATCTCAGGAGCCACCCTAATCCCAGGCAAATCGGGATGGCTGGTCACCCCAAACAACACTTAGAAATAGGAGTTCTTGGCCGGGCGCGGTGGCTCAAGCCTGTAATCCCAACACTTTGGGAGGCCGAGACGGGTGGATCACGAGGTCAGGAGATCGAGACCATCCTGGCTAACACAGTGAAACCCCGTCTCTACTAAAAATACAAAAACTAGCCGGGCGAGGTGGCGGGCGCCTGTAGTCCCAGCTACTCGGGAGGCTGAGGCAGGAGAATGGCTTAAACCCGGGAGGCGGAGCTTGCAGTGAGCTGAGATCTGGCCACTGCACTCCAGTCCGGGCGACAGAGCGAGACTCCGCCTCAAAAAAAAAAAAAAAAAAGAAATAGGAGTTCTTATTAGTTTTCCCGGTGGAGCCACAGAGAGGTTATATAACTTGCCCAAAGACACACAGCTGGTAAATAGGAAAGTCTCGTTCCAGAATCTGTGCTCACCACCTTGGAGAATAATTGAACTTTGGATAAGGGATCAGAGAAGTTGGCTTTAGAGTGCCTTCTGAGAGGAAGGGTTCTTTGTTCCCTCTCTCAGGGCAGAAACATTGCTTGTGAGAGTAGCCAAGGCTGTTCAACACCTGATTTGAATAGGTTAATGGGCAAGTCGTACTCTGTTCTTTAATAGTAACATAAAGCGGCCGGGCGCGGTGGCTCAAGCCTGTAATCCCAGCACTTTGGGAGGCCGAGACGGGCGGATCACGAGGTCAGGAGATCGAGACCATCCTGGCTAACACGGTGAAACCCCGTCTCTACTAAAAATACAAAAACTAGCCGGGCGAGGTGGCGGGCGCCTGTAGTCCCAGCTACTCAGGAGGCTGAGGCAGGAGAATGGCGTAAACCTGGGAGACGGAGCTTGCAGTGAGCTGAGATCCGGCCATTGCACTCCAGTCCGGGCGACAGAGCGAGACTCCGCCTCAAAAAAAAAAAAAAAAAAAAAAAATAGTAACATAAAGCAACAAGCAGGCACAAGTTTTTAACAGTTTTCATATAAGAAATTTGTAAATGTATATGCACCAAGGGACACTGCATACCACTATGTGTTATTCGATTTCAGCCCTCACATGCAAACCCTCAGTGTCCTCCTACAGCTCACTCCCCATCCTCTACCCTTTGCTGTATGACTTTTTTAAGTGTTCCTAATGCTCCCTGATTCTTTAGGACAAGATTTCTTTCTCCACATGAGTCTTCTTCTTCACTGTACTATAGTTTTGTTCTCCATGATTACCTTTTCACTTATTGTAATATTATAAAATTTATTTTACATTACAACTTAGAATTGCAGAGAAAAATGTGCCATCATTATGTCTAGGGCTGATCAAGAGCAGCCAACTACTGGTTAGTGAGGAAGAAAATTAACTAAGAGTCCCTGCCTAAAGTTAATCCCATCTGCTCATGTGAATGGTACTTTAGGAGACAACTTTCATTTGGATTTAAAAAATGTTCTTTCTCTCATCTCTCCTATGCTTATCTCCCTAAGGTGGCATCTGGGGACATAAGGAAGTGGCTCCTGCTCCCTTGTGGTGGTGGAAAGCATTAATGTTCCTAGATAGGGGTGTAGTGTGTCTTCTTGCCTGAAGGATAATGGGTTTTTTTCATTCTTCACATGGACCGGTCCAGGGGTCTCCCTTGCCAATCTGACCTAATCTCAGTGCCCACTGGTGTGAAATGCCCCCCTAAGTCCTGGCTTGGACAATTCTCTCTGCAGTCTACTGTGCAGAGCCACACCATACCCCTTGCCTCACTATGGTGAATTCTCTGAAATGCTGACTAGCAAGAGCCTCAGCTACTTCTGGCTCCACTCTGCTCCAAAACAGAGGAAAGAGTAACCATGAAAGCTGAACCTCAGAGACTCCTTTCTGCCTGGCTTCATGAGCTGTGCTTTTAACTAAGTTGGCTACCCTGTGTTGGTGCTGAGGGCCACCTGGGAGTGAATCTCTTTCCTAACGGTGACCATTGCCTTTGGTGTTACCATAATGTATCTAATATACTTCTTCTCCAGGCCAAAGCCCACATGTTAAAGGAAGTCAGGGCCCACTTCTGATGGCTTTATACTTCTCTGTGTCTCTCCTTCTTTCCATAATTTCCCCTGCCAGAACTAAAACATGTTCTCTTTTACTTGTTCCATGCTATATTCTCCTACCTAACAACCATAGAACTGACCAAGCTGTCACCCTTTTCATACTACAGGTCCTACAATGTATATCCCCCATGCTCAGGAATGATAAGCTAAAGGGAGGTAAGGAAATTTAGAAAATCCTTTCTTGATACAAAAGCCTCACTTGCAAGGCTATTATCTTGCTGCATAACCCAATTTGGGTAGTTAAAAAAATTAATTGCATTGTACTTTTTTGGTACTCCTATAACTGCTGAATATCTCCTCCATCACCATTCCCACCACTACTCGACAGCCAGATAGGTGGAGGCTCTACTGTATTCAGGCAAAGGCTGTGTACTCAGAAGGCAAAAAAGAAAACCATATTTAAAACTATAAATATTAGCCCTGTTACATGGTAATTAGTGAGACATCATTTAAACTGCTTGCTTAAATCCCAGGATACAAAATCAGTGCGCAAAAATCACTTGCATTCCTATAAACTAACAACAGGCAAGCCAAGAGCCAAATCGTGAATGAACTCCCGTTCACAATTGCCACAAAAAGAATAAAATACCTAGGAATACAGCTAGCAAGGGAAGTGAAGGACTTCTTAAAGGAGAACTACAAACCGCTGCTCAAAGAAATCAGAGATGACACAAACAAATGGAAAAACATTCCATGCTCATGAATAGGAAAAATCAATATCATGAAAATGGCCATACTGTCCAAAATAATTTATAGATTCAATGCTATTCCCATGAAACTACCATTGACATTCTTCACAGAATTAGAAAAAAAAAAAAAACTATTTCAAAATTCACCTGGAACCAAAGAAGAGCCTGAATAGCCAAGACAATTCTAAGTAAAAAGAATAAAGCTGGAGGTACCCAATTTCAAACCATACTGCAAAGCTACAATAACCCAAACAGCATGGTATTCATACAAGAACAGACATACAGACCAACAGAACAGAATAAAGAACCCAGAAATAAGACCGCACACCTATAGCCATCTAGTCTTTGACAAACCAGACAAAAATAAGCAATGGGGAAAGGATTCCCTATTCAATAAATGGTGTTGGGAGAACTGACTGGCCATATGCAGAAAATTGAAACTGGACCCCTTCCTTACACCTTATACAAAAATCAACTCAAAATGGATTAAAGACTTAAATGTAAAACCCAAAACTATCAAAACCCTAGAAGAAAATCTAGGCAGGATCATTCAGGACATAGACACAAGCAAAGATTTCATGGCAAAGATGCAAAAAGCAATTTCAACAAAAGCAAAAATTGATAAATGAGATCTAATTAAACTAAAGAGCTTCTTCACAGCCAAAGAAACGATCATGAGAGTGAACAGATAATCTACAGAATGGGAGAAAAATTTTGCAATCTATCCATCTGACAAAGACCTAATATTCAGCATCTATAAAAAACTTAAACAAATTTACAAGAATAAAACAACCCCATTAAAAAGTGGGCAAAGGACATGAACAGCCACTTCTCAAAAGAAGACATACATGTCTTCTTTTGTCTTGCACAAACATATGAAAAAAAGCTCAGCATCACTGATCATTAGTGAAATGTACATCAAAACCACAATTAGATACCATCTCACATGAGACACAATGGCTATTATTAGAAAGTCAATAAAACAACAGATGCTGGTGAGGTTGTGGAGAAAAAGGAATGCTTTTACACTGTTGGCAGGAGTGTAAATTAATTCACCCATTGTGGAAGATAGTGTGTCGATTCCTCAAACACCTAGAGGCAGAAATACCATATGACACAGCAATCCCATTACTGGGTATATGCCCAAAGGAATATAAATAATTCTATTATAAAGATACATGCACGTGTATGTTTACTGCAGCACTATTCACAATAGCAAAGACAGAATCAACCTAAATGCCGATCAATGACAGACTACACAAAGAAAATTTGGTACATAAACACCATGGAACACTATGTGGCCATAAAAATAAAATAAAATAAAAACAACGAGATCCTGCCCTTAGCAGGGACATGGATGGAGCTGAAGGCCATTATCCTCAGCAAACTAATGCAGGAACAGGACACCAAATACCACATATTCTCACGTAGAAAAAGGAGCTGAATTATGAGAACACATAGAGGGGAGCAACACACACTGAGGCCTGTTGGAGGGTGGGGAGAGCATCAAGAAGAATAGCTAGTGGATGCTGGGCTTAATACTTAGGTGATGGGATGATCTCTGCAGCAAACCACCATGCCACATGTTTACCTGTGTAACAAATCTGCACATCCTGCACATGTATCCCTGAATTTAAAAATATTACATGGTGGCTCATGCTTGTAATCCCAGCACTTCGGGAGGCTGAGGCGGGCGGGTCACCTGAGGTCAGGAGTTCAAGACCAGCCTGGCCAACGTAGTGAAACCCTGTCTCTCCTAAAAAAAAAAAAAAAAAAAAAAGCCAGGCATGGTGGCACATGCCTGTAATCCCAGCTACTCAGGGGGTGCTGAGACAGGAGAATCCTTGAACCCAGGAAGCGGAGGTTGTGGTGAGTCCAGATTGCACCACTGTACTCCAGCCCAGGCGACAGAGTGAGATTCCATCTTGAAAAATACAAATAAATAAATTGCCTGCTTTAACAAATGGCACTTTTTCATTGTATATTTTTAAATTATATAAGTAATACATAAATAAAAACTGATAAGGAGAGAATTAAAATAATACAGGAGTATATGAATTAAAAAGTGCATGCTCCTCACCCCACTCCCACTTCTCAATGTGAAAATAATCACTGTTGATGGTTGATCTATAACTGTACAGACTTTTTCTTATGCTTTTATTTAAGTATATGTTTTCACATAACAATAGAAAATTTTTATTTTTTTCCTCAAGATCAGGGTCAAAGTATAGGTCTTTGTACACCCATAGTTTGTATATTTCTGAATATATAATTACCAAATTTGTGTTATTAAAGCAATCACTTGCAAAAGAACTTATTTTATTCTCTGGGTAAGTCAAAACAAAAGCATCCAACATGCCCGTTTGACAACTGGCTGGATTTTTGCCACAAAGAGGAAATGAGCATAGTATTTTTGCTCTGGGTAGGGATGTCCCACACATATGCATGTGATATTGCCAGGGGCCCACCAGCTGCTGTAAAGGGAACACATATTTCTCACCTAATACTGTTGTAAATAGAACTTAGTAAACACTAGACAAGTCCTCCTTTCCATTACCTTCGTGCGCTAGATTCTCAACAAATGAGAGATTTGGCAGTTTTTCCTTTAGTACAGGTCAGTTCAACCACTTACACTTCTGAACACCTTCTACAGAATTGAGCTCTGAAGACATCAAATGATTAAAGCAGTGTCTATTCCTGAATAATTATTTGATGTAATTTCAGTTATTTCAAATTCATTATTATTTTTAAGAATCTAATTTTATTTTTACCTTAAAATATCTTTTATTCTATTTACTCCATCAAAGTTATGAAATAATTGCTATTCTATTCAAAACTTCTAAACTTTAACTTGGAGGTAAGGAGGAATAGAGTTTTAGTCTAAAATACTAATATATTTTACAAATCACATGGAATCAAAGTTTTACAAGTGGTCCACGCTGGCTTGTGATGCCTTCTTCCACTTTTTCAGTCAAAAGCAATGGTATTTTAAAGTAATGAGTTTGTTCTATACTTTTTCCCCAAATTGGAATTTATGGTTCACTTCAAAAACATGCTTTATTTTACCTACTTTTGGAAAGCTCTCGTCAGACAAATTACCAATTTCCTTCTCTTCTACTTTTTTTCTGTCCAATTTAGGACATTCATACAATTAAACGACAGTATTATTTATTTATTGCATCAATGCTTTGAATTTTTTGTCTTTGAAATACATTAAAGAAGAATTAAATGGAAGATGAAGGAAACTGCTTCAAGGGGTCCTGTCACACTAGTGTCAAGTAGAGAGAGGAAGACTCCTCCTGTTGTCATCCAGCCTGTCCTGAGTGCCAGAGCAAGCCCTCGTAGCCCTGAGCAAATGTCCAGCCCTGCTCTGGACAGCCATCACAGACACATTTTTTCACAGGCCTCTGTAGGCCATTAGTAAATTGTAAAATTTCAGATATAAAAATTTCATTTCTAATACGAGAGTTCCTCAAAAAAACTCAACATAGAATTACCATATGATCCAATAATGCCACTTCTTTGTATATACCAAAAAGAACTTAAATCAGAGCCTCAAAGAGATATTTCCATACTCACGTTCATAGTAGCATTATTCACGGTAGCCAAGAGGTATGAACAACTCAAATGTCCATCAACAGATAAATGAACAAGAAAATCATGGCATAATTCAGCTTTAATAAAGAAACGAAATTCTGACACATGCCACCATGTGTATGAACATTGAAGATATTATGCTAAGTGAAATAAGCCAGAACAAAAGAACAATATGATCCACTTGTATCCAACAATATGATTCCACTCTAGGTACCTAGAGTAGCCAAATTCATAAAGACAGAAAATATAATGGTTGGTTGCCAGGGGCTCAGGGGAGAGGAAGATGGGGAGTTATGGTTTAATGGGTATAGCGTTTCAACTGGGAAGGATGGAAGAGTTCTGGAGATGGATGGTGGTGATGATTGCACAACAACGTGAATGTATTTAATGCCAATGAACTGTGCACCTAAAAATGATTTAAAATTTAAACCATATTATCTATAAATTATATGTTTCATATAATTTACCACAATAAAAAATTGTTACCCTCATGGATTTCACAATCTAGGAGAGAAAGATAATAAGCAAATTAAAATGTAAAAATTGTTTAAGTAGATGAGCTTTTTTTTTTATTCTGGATCAGCTTTTGGTTTGATCCAGAATAAAGATAAGAAACCACTTTAAAGATAAGAAACTCAAGGACAGAGAGGAAAAGAAACACAATCTCCATAAAACTCAGTCCGAATCCTGAGCCAATGCTCTTTCTATTGAAGTATACTTCTTTTTGAGTTATTTCTATTGCCTCTGTTTTATCTGAGCCATTCATTCATGTACTAGAGAGAGAACAGACTGTGGCATCTGGGTTCAAATTCCAGTTCAGCTCTTTCCTAGAAGTTTGATCTTGAGATTTCCTCTTCAGTAAGATGGAGATAACAAAGCCTACTTCATAAAGATGAAATGTAATTGGTTACACTTACATCTGTGTACAAAGTAAGGCGTCAATGAGAATTAGTTCCTTTCCTAAATCTCTCAAAATGGCTTCTCTGAGTTTGTTGTTTATTTATGAGCTATGTTCAATGTGTAAATACTTACAGTCTAGCAGTTTCAGCAAACATATTCATGTGTGTGAGCTTTTATAAATCATTGTAGAAATACAGTTTCTACAATGCTCAGTTGAACACCCTGGGAAATGAGCCAGATACATTTGTCTGATGCTTTTTTCACTGGGAGGGAACTTTCAAGGGTAAGCTTTGTAAAGAATTCAAAATGAGACCTAATTTATTCTTTTTTTCCAAAACATAAAGCCAATTCTTTGATATTTCTACTAGCTATTAAAAAATCAAAGCCATATTCCATTTTTAATCTTAAGACACTTATCTCTAAACAAACAAAACAAAATCTATATAATGGCACAGGTTATGAGTGGCCACCTGAGAAATGGGTTAAAAGTGTCTAGTCTCCCAAGAAGAACGACGTGTTTCTCAGATGCGGTCTAGTGAATGTGTTGCAGGAATAAACGCACATAAATGGCATTGTGGAGGAAGAGTGGCAGAAGAAACAAAGAATTCCAAAATGATTCTGAAAGATTTTGACTCAAAAAGAAGACCAAATATTCTTGTATTTTTGTATCATGTCTTTAAATTTATTTATCTGTGTAATATATTTGGGTATTTTAACATATAACACATTATATTGTATAATTACTTATGTTCATGTTAACTTTAGTCTTTATAAAGACCAAACCAAATCCTTTGATTATTAGAAAAAGAAGCCACATTCCAATAAAAATAAAGAAACTACTCTCAGATTTAGTTGAATATGGAAAGCATTCTATATTTAAGACACCATGATTTCTCTCTTCAACATTTAATCTAGAAAAATGAATAATCCTTTTGGCATCAATTATCCAATTATGTAAGTAATATTTCAATGACTGAGATATAATAAACATACTATCTGGAATTATCTTAAATATTTATGTTGATGTGATTGCTTTCAGGGTTCTCTACACTTAAAGTGCTTGTTTCTCTCATGCTTTAAGTTCAAAATCTTGATCATTTTTCAAAGTATACCTCAAATATCCCCTTCTCCTCCTGGTCTTGTCCACTGAGGCTTCAAGAACTCTTTACATCTCATGATTCATTCGCCCACAGAATACAGACATGATTTCTGATTTTATGCAAGAACACTGTATGTTCAACTTAAATCTTTTTAAGTTCATGGAGAAGGGGATATTTGAAGTATACTTTGAAAAATGATCCCCAGTTCTCCAGTCAGAATGAGTTGCTTATTTCTCTGAGTAGTCATCATCATGTGTCCCTCCATTATCTCATAAACTTAAAACAACGTATAACCATTGTTTTACGTTCAGATGTTTCTCCCATTTAGCTGCAAGCTTCTTAAGAGCAGGACCATCATCAGGCCCCTATTCCTCTCAACACATATCTGACACTCATCCATTCATTCATTCAACAACAATTTATTGCATTCCTACTGTTTGATACTGTGGAATAAACAGGAGGGAAATACAGGAAAAATTAACAACTAAGTCTTAATGTCATGGGGAGAATTTTCCAAGCCAAGAAAACTCTGAAAAAAATGAGAATAAAAATATTGGTACAGACCAGATTTATTGAAAGCATTGACAGAAGCCTTGTATCACAGAACTGATGTATTTTTATAGCCAGTGTATATGCTTCTTTTTTTTTTTTTTTTTTTGAAACGGAGTCTCGCTCTGTCGCCCAGGCTGGAGTGCAGTGGCCGGATCTCAGCTCACTGCAAGCTCCGCCTCCCGGGTTCCCGCCATTCTCCTGCCTCAGCCTACAAGTAGCTGGTACTACAGGCGCCCGCCACCTCGCCCGGCTAGTTTTTTGTATTTTTTTAGTAGAGACAGTGTTTCACCGTGTTAGCCAGGATGGTCTCGATCTCCTGACCTCGTGATCCGCCCGTCTCGGCCTCCCAAAGTGTTGGGATTACAGGCTTGAGCCACCGCGCCCGGCCCAGTGTATATGCTTCTAAGTTAAGGATCTCTCTCTTGTACTACTTTGACCATTTTATGTGATCTGAGACTTCTGTGGTTTGTGTATAAAAAGCTGCTAGGCTCAGAGTGAGTGAAATAAATCTAATAATGTTTATTTTCAAAAGAAAACATGAATTGGCAGTAAAAATTTAGAGGAAGGAAAAAGGCAGAAACTTTTTTTTCATGGTAAAGGCCTAAAGTCCAACTTGCAACTCTCAGGCTAACTACATGCATTCTTGGAAAAGAACTTGTTTCCTTTTGAAACTTTCCATTAAAACAAAACATATTGCTATCTCTCTATATATGTTACACTTAGATTTATTTCAAATACCATTTTTTGTATGCGCTCTTGAGATACTAAGTTTCCTATTTCTTTAGCATAAATTAAATTCAATTTTTCAGAGCATATGTGCCAACTTAAAAAAATTATCATTGTCAAACAATTTCTGATTGGGCAATTTTAAGTCGATATTATGCTCCATTCTATTCTCCCAGGTCTTTCTCAGTGCCAGACCTCCTGGTCTTGTCCATTGAGGCTTCAAGAACTCTTTACATCTCATGATTCATTCGCCCACAGAATACAGACATGATTTCTGATTTTATGCAAGAACACTGCATGTTCAACTTAAATCTTTTTAATTTCCTGAAACAATTACCTTCACAAAAGCTAGTCCTCTTCTTTACCAATGTTTCAGAATCACAGAAAGCTATTAATGATTAACATTTCTGTATCTATATCTAACTTGCCCTGTCACATTATTGTTTGGTTTCCAAGAACGTCTCCTCTAATCTCTCATTGGCCACTCTCTCTAAGATTTTCCAAACTTTTCCTGAAAAGCCTGTCACTTATTTCATACCTGACCTCTGATGGAGCACAAATAAGTCTTCCTCCCCCATTCACTAGAGAATTCAACAACACTCTGTCTTAGGTGGGGACTTACTCTGTCGCCCTTACTAGGATCCTTATCAGCTTTTATTATTTTGTTTGTTTGCTTTTAGAGATGTGGTCTCACTATATTACCCAAGCTGGCCTTGAACTCCTGGGCTCAGGGATTCTCCCATTTCTGCCTCCCAAGTAGCTAGTACTACAGGTGTGTGCCACTGTGCCCGGCTTTCTCATCAACTTTCAAAAAACTCTAGTCCATTTCCATTTTTAAGAGTAGGGCATACTGGATCACTGAATCTATTAATTTTTTCTTTCTTTCTTTCTTTCTTCTTTCTTTCTTTCTTTCTTTCTTTCTTTCTTCCTTCCTTCCTTCCTTCCTTTTCTTTCTTTCTTTCTTTCTTTCTTTCTTTCTTTCTTTCTTTCTTTCTTTCCTTCTCTTTCGTTCTTTCTTTCTTTCTTTCTTTCTTTCTTTTTCTCTCTGCCTTTGTTTTTGTTTTTGTTTTGTTTTGTTTGAGACAGAGTATTTCTCTGTTGCCCAGGCTAGGGTGCAGTGGCATGATCTCACCTCACTGCAGACTCCACCTCCTGGGCTCAAGCCCACCTCTTGCTCAGCCCCCCAAGTTGCTGGGACTACAGGCAGATGCCACCGTGCCCAGCTAATTTCTGTATTATTTGTAGAGAAAGGGTTTCACCATGTTGTCCGGGCTGGTCTCAAACCCTTGAGATGAGGCAATCCGCCCACCTTGGCTTCCCAAAGTGCTGGAATTCCACGCATGAGCCACCATGCCTGGCCTCTATTAATTTTCAAAACATTTCATTTAAAATGTAAGATTAATTCTGAAACAAAAAATACCCCATGAGCTATCAGTACGACTCTACAGATTAAAAAAATCCCCAGTATAGTAGAGCCTAAAACATTCCAACATGGTGTCAGCCCCGCTGAGTTCCAGTCCTGGCTCTGCCACAGATTGAGCAGGCTTGAGCCATTTTTTTCTGGATCTCTGAGCATCATTCATCATTCATCTCTCCAGACATTAGTTATCTATTCATATTTATCGGTCATGTGCCAAGGTTATAAGAGTGAAAAACGCAGGCACAGTGGTTTACTAAACTGGCTTTCTAATGAGCTGTTACCTCATCTTTATAACAGAAATAATACCCATCTTGTAGGGAAAAATTAAATGAAGTCGAACATGTAACACATGTGGAAGTCAATTAATGATAATGTTGATTATCCAGTATTTGACACAGTGCCTAGCACGTAGAACTCAACCCATATTTGCTTCATTCATTTATGTATTCATTATTCCTGTCTCTACCCATGGTTCCTCACCACCTCTACACCACCCACCCACTACTTCCTTGTCCCTGAAGGTATCCTTCTCATTAAGTCTCCCAGCTGAAATCCTTCAGGGTGAGATAACCTTTTCAAACCTGACCAGTACAGTTCACAGGAAGCTACACCTCAGCCAGAGTTATTTTGGAAGCTATCTCTGAGGCCCCTGCACAGCCAAGAGAAAAGCATCCACAGTTCATGGCAAGTCATTTACTACCCAGAAAATGCCTGGGTTTTCTTAATCCATTTGTTTATTTTTCCCAGGTAATCACTTCAAGATGAAAATGATACAATATCTCCCATTTTATTGATGAGAGGGTTTTTCCCCCCATTGGAGTTGCTCAAAGAGTCTTCATTTATTGTTAATTAAAACAATAATAATAATTTAAAACAGCTTTATTCAAATCTACTTTCCATGAAATGGATCCACTCTCAAATATACAGTTGTTTGTAGTTATTACCTCACAGTCTGAAAACTGAAGGATATTTTATAAAGGCATTTGTGTGTTGAAGTATCAATATAAAGTGTAACTCTGGAAAGACCATAACGTTTAACGCTGTATGTATTTGTTTCTAGACACTGTGAGAAGTTGTGTAGCAAAGTTGTTCTTCACCTGCTCCCTGAAGGGTCATTACTGCCTATACAGTAAGTCCAGTTTTATTCTCATCAGTCAAGAACCTCAGCCATGGATCCAGATCATGTTTCTATTTCAGCAGGTTTGTATAATTTGTGTTCATCAGGCTCTTTAATGAGCCTGTGGGATATGGGCTTATAATCACTTTTATTGAATTATTATTTGGCCAGAGTTGATATGTAGATAACAGCAATACATACATATTTCATTAATAATTTTAACCTCTTTTTTATATTTTAGGATAGTTTCCTTATAAAAGAAGGAATTATTAATCAGTTAGCCAAACCTATTAATATCTTAAATATCCTTAGCTTTAAAAAAGAAGAATGAAAGGGAAAATATCTTTGGTTAAACAACAGCAAAAGCAGCGTATTTGGGAGAACAGCTTCCCTTACGTAGTGCTAGCCTTGATTTGTCTAGAGTCTTCCAATCTCCAATTAATGTTAGTGTCAGTATATTCTTTTTGACATTGTTAAGATAATGGAATGTCTCTTTTTTTCTATAGAATATATGTACATAGGTGAAATTATGTAAAGAGCAACTTACAACTTGAGAATGAAGAATCTGATGCAGAGATGTTAGCATCAAAAGAGGCTCTTATTTGAAAATAGTTATCTTGGATGCACTAAACTTTCATGTAAAATTTGAACATAGATTATAAAATGTTAGTAGTAGAAGGAATCTTAGGAATCATTTTTACAGATAAGAAAACTGAAGGGCAGAACTCAGATTATCTGACCCCTGACCCAGTGATCTTTTTGTTGTCATATGTATGTTGAAAAATAATGTATTTTTATTTTTAAAATGCATTATTTTATGCAGCTAGAAGCAGGGAGGGCAAAGGCAGAAAAAAACAAAATGCAAATGTTATAACATGGCTGAAAAGTGAAATGATATGACACTTTATTTACTTCTGTTAATAAAATATTTTCATAATAGCTCCTGTAAAAATCACCAAGAAGACAGTCGTATTTCTTTATAAAATAAAGTCAGGCTTATTGGAAAATAATGCATTTTAATGCTGAATACATTATAATAATAAAGTAGAACTATGGTAATTAAGAAAAGAGACAGATTGGACATGCCTTAGGAATACTGTTTTTTTCTAAAGCGAGTCTTATGAACATTTAATAACATCTCATAGAGAACAACTCACATTTTGGTGTGAACCAAATTGTACATGAATACAAAAAACAGCATTGACTGTCCTTCCTTTTCTTGAAATAACGGCCTTATTTTTCTTCTATTTTGCTTATATTTTTCACTTAGTTTTCATCAGTGATTTTATATTTGGTTTCATCTTTGGCTTTGTTCTAAATAGTTGTCAGTTTTCTGAAAACAAAACAAGAAATCTTGATGGATTTTTTTGCCCCTCAGTATTATTTTATTGACTTTGTCTGATTCTTTGTCTTTCTCTTTAAACAAAATCACCAAAAAGCATCTGTGTATGCTGTGTTTCTTCTGTATTCATTTTACTGTAATGGTTTCTTTCTTTTTCCACACTTTTGATATCGTGTCATCTTCTGCCTGAATTCTGGCTTTGGGGTAAATAAAAATCAAACTTTGACTTGATATTAATAATTACAACCTGGCACTACTCTTGTGCATTGGGCCAAACTCTTTGCCTTTTCTGTCAACTGCACACATTCATGCAGTTCTCAAATTCACAGACTCCAGTCTAAATGCTTCTGTTTAGATTGATGATTCATTAAATCAGATCCTGTTCTTAAAATGAAAACTTGGGTGCTGCATCAGTTTTTGATAATAATCAATAATTTCTCAGATGTATCCACATTATGGGTTATGTAATTTATCTATTGCTGGCTCTTAAACTTTTTGAATCTGTGGATCACTAACTTGAGCATTAAGATCCTCCATCTTTTCCCATTCAGTACTAGAAACAGTTCATTTTGATGATAATGATAAAATTTTTCTGGAATAGTATTTATTAATCTTCATTCACTAAATAGAAGGTTTGTACATACAAACCACTTAGTCTCATACATCAGTGCTTAGACAGTCATTGACGTAAAAAGAAAATATGATTTCATAAGCCAATCTCATTATTTTATTATGCATTATACATAAAGGATCCTATGTATCACATTGTATGTATGTAAATGGTATTTTATACCTTTATAGATGTTCTATACATTTTTTTAAAAATTGTTTCTTTGCATTGAAAAGCTTCTTACATTTATAGGTATAACACTATCACATGTGAATGATTATAAGACACATCATTGATTAGTAAATATACAAACACAAGTCAAAATCTTCCTTTGAAAAGTTTATTTTCATTGGCTTGAATGAAATATATGTAAATGTGATTTTCTTTATGTTCACATTCTTATAGCTCAACACTTAGAGAATTTATCTTAAAGTTTTGAGAATATTCACCCATTATACATTTTAGAATTAAAATTATTTTTCTGTCCCCCATATACCCACTCCTACTGTTCATATTTGATTAATGTAATAATGAACTTAGTTGTTTAATTTCTATTCTTCATGATCTACTCTGTATAAATATACTTGATTTTTGTGCTCTACTTTGATTTTATTCCTTAATTCCCAGATCTTTGAGAAAATAAATATGAATATTTATATTAACCGTATTCCAATTAAGGAACATCCTTGGGAAATTACTGAGATAAACACTATATTACAAAGGTTAGGCATACTTATGGACATCGTTATCAACTGCCTTGAAAATACTACGAAATAATTTTAAATTTCTGTTAAAAAATGAAATCCTGAAATATATCATATGTTTGATCTTTTTTCATTTAATTTTTTTTTTTTTTAGACAGAGTCTCACTCTGTCTCCCAGGCTGGAGTGCAGTGGTAGGATCTCGGCTCACTGCAACTTCTGCCTCCCGGGTTTAAGCAATTCTCCTGCCTCAGCCTCCCAAGTAACTGGGACTATAGGCGCATGCCACCACGCCTGGCTAATTTTTTGTATTTTCAGTAGAGATGGGGCTTCACCATGTTAGCCAGAATGGCCACGATCTCCTGACTTTGTGATCCACCCGCCTCGGCCTCCCAAAGTGCTAGGATTACAGGCATGAGCCACTACACCCAGCCTCATTTAATTTTTTTTAAGAGAGGTAGGGGTCTTGCTGTATTGGCCAGGCTGGTCTCAAACTCCTGGTCTCAAGCAATCCTCCTGCCTCAGTATCCCACCCAAAGTGCTGGGAATACAGGTTCATTCCCACGCCCAACCCCCATGTTTGATCTTTAAGACAGATCTTTTTCTTGTTTCATTTAAATTTGAATCATGTTAAAGTTCAAACCAAGCCTAAACAGTGCCTTGAAATCAATCAAACAATACTACTGAGACAAGACATAGTATATTCTGTTTCTGTCTTTAATGCCCTTTCAGAGCCTGTTTCCTGAACCCCTGTCCATTCAGAGTCATTCTGTGCAATTTCTCAGAGCCCTGTGGGAGAAGACCCAGGCAGGGGGTGCTCACAGCTTTGAAACAGCCATAATGGAGTCCACGTTTCCACAGCAAAAGGTAAATGTTCCTTTCCTTGGCCATGTTACAAGCCAAGATTTAAGATTGTCTTGAAACGGTTTTCCTTTTTTTTTTTTTTTATTTTTTAGCAATTTAATTTCTTCCTTCTTTCCTTTACCTTTTTTAAAATTATTATCAGAAAACACTTGTAAGTAATTATTTTCACGTTGTACCATAGTGCATTCAGAATAGAGTGGTACCAGTAAACAAGGACATTGCCCTTTGAGGTCTATATAGTGACACAATATAGTTCCTTAGAACCACACAATAACTGCATGCATAGTATGAAATAGAAAAGATTTTACAGCTGGGTGTGGTGACTTGTATCTGTAATCCTAGCTACTCAGGAGGTTGAGGCAGCAGGCTGATATGAGGCCAGTAGTTCAAGATTAGCCTGAACAACTTAGCAAGACTCCATCTTTAAAAAATAATTTTTTTTTAATTAGCCAGGCATGGTAGCACATGCTTGTAGTTCCACTACTCCTTGATCTTGGTCTTCCCAGCTCCAGAACTATAAAAAATAAGTTTCCGTTATTTATAAATTACCCAGTCTTAGGTATTTTTTTATAGGAGCACAGTGACTAAGAAAGAAGGACTGAACTAAAGTTAGAAGTCATAAGAAGATGGGAGAGCTATTAAGAAAGTCAAATTAACAGGACTTACAGCCCATAAGAAAAACAGAAGAATCCAGGATGACTCCAGGTGCATTGTTTGGCTAACTGGATGATAATATCACCCTGAAAATGAGA
Organism: Trachypithecus francoisi; assembly: GCF_009764315.1. Taxonomy (NCBI): domain Eukaryota; kingdom Metazoa; phylum Chordata; class Mammalia; order Primates; family Cercopithecidae; genus Trachypithecus; species Trachypithecus francoisi. Next base: position 6,266,519 of record NW_022681453.1, read on the forward strand.
AATCACAAAGTAATCTGATGGAACAGAAGAAGATAAAGCATTCTGGTTTACATATTTTGAATCCAAGCTGTTTATATGACTAACCAGGTGGTGGTGGTGGTTAAATGCCAATGTGGGCTTCAGGAAGAAAGCCTTGACTGGAGATATGGATTTGGGAGTCAAAAGCTAGCACTTAGTGTCATGGCAGAAGACTGGATTGCTCAAAGGAAATATGTATATTGAGAGAAAAGAATGGTTATTAGTCTCTTCTAGTAAATATTATCAGCTTCTCTCTTTTAGCCCTTCCCAAACTCAAATATTCTGATTATTCTTATTTTGCCTTTTAGATAACCCAGGAATAAATATTGGATGCTTACTGAGCAAACCAGATGTTCTGCAAGTATATAATCATGGTGTCTGTCCTTGTTTTACTGTTGAAAAGGGAGACAAGCATGCCAATATTAAACAAATTCATAGTACAAACGAGTAGCAAATTAAGTACTCCAGAACTGGTCTCTTGTGAAACTAACAAAATATATTTTAACTGATGAAGAATTCTAATAATATGAAAAATGAGCATGATTAATCAGAAGTTGATTTGTAATGGTCTGTAAGACACTAAAAACCCATCAAACTATTGCATCACTGCTTTTTGGATTGGGTTTAGGAATTCAACGTGCAGTATTAAAAATAAAGGAAATGCCACAATTGCTTCAGTGTGGAGTAAAATGGAATTCTTTGTACATTTCATTCAAATTTTCAACTGTTGCATCATGTTTGAAGACAATGCCTCAAGTTCTCATAAATTTTTCATTGCTAACTGTATTTTAACTAGAGGCAACCAGTAAATTAAAACTTGGCAGGCTGTTTCAAATCCTAAGAGATTAAAAAAAAATACTTGGAAAACTACTTTTGTACATACTCACATGTATACTTATTCACATTTCTTGTATTCCATGCTAATAAACATTTCTCTAAGGGAAAATTAACTGTAAACCAAATTTAAAATTTTTTAAAGTTTTATAATTTGGTTTGTTCATGAGTAATAGAAAAAACTTTGATATCTGCAATGTACATTGTGTGGCAAATTTATCTGCCCAAGTATTTCTCAAGTATATTTTTTCCTATTTTTTATGAAGTATTCTCCGTACTAAATTCAAAATAGCTAAGAGAATGGTGCAAAGTCTGCTTTATTTTCACAATAGGTGCCATATAGACATACATTAGTGATTTGAAAGAGATGGCCATGTGCGTATCAGTTGCAGTGATGGAGTTTCACTGCAGCGAAATGGATTCAGGTACACAAGAAAGAAAGAAGAAACTCCTAATGCATGAGTATCTAGAATATAACATTCTGGACAATATAAAGAGAAGTTTCTTATTGTGATTGCTTTTTAACAGAATCTTGGAATTTTGGAACTAAAAATTATCAGTGAGATATCTATTAAATTGCAAACTGCTTGAGGGCAAGGATTTTGCCATATTTACCGTTGTATTGCCAGAGCTACACAGCGCTTGGCATACACTGGGCTCTCATTAAATAATACATATTAATTGAAAAAATTTAAAAATTCTGTCATTTTCTGGATGTTAAAATCGGAAGCAAAGGGACCTGTTGAAGGTCAGTGGCAGAGCTAGAACTGATACACATACACTTGCGATTTCAGGGTTGTCACTAATGAATCTAGTACTTCCCTCCTCTGGGCCCAGGAGAGGATCACATTTCCCTGTCTACTGAAGCAAGGCTGGTCATGTGACTTGATTCAGCCAATGAAATATGGGAGGGAATATGTATCACTCCAAAAGGAATCTTTTAAAAGCCAGCGTACTATTCTCTGCAATTCCTCTTTTCTTCTACCATGATAATGATGATTGTAGGAGCAAATGTTGAAATTGAGTTGCCAGAAGATGAAAACAGCCTAGAATTCTGAGCCACCACACGGAGGGCTTCTGCTCTAGAGATCCACCCAGTGCCACCACACATTTTGTATGAGAAAGAAACATCTGTTGTTTTGTTAGAAACTGAATTTTTGGTATTAGTTATAGCAGCATAACCTGCCTTTCTTGATTCATACACCTACCAGAGTAGTTAAGCATGTTAGCTCTGAATCACCTTGCTTTAAAATCTGGCTCTGCTCCTTACCAGCTCTGTGTCCTTTGTCTCTGTGCCCAGTTTCTTTACTTGTACAATGGAACTAATATTAGTACCTACCTCATAGCACTGTTTTGAGACTTGAGTGAGTTAATACATACAGAGCTCTCAGAACAATGGCCACACATTGTGATCTCTCAATAAATGTTAGCCAATATTCTAATCCCTAGCCAGCACCCCACCTCAAATAACACAAATTCAAACCCATCTTGCATGAATTAAGGGAGGTTCAGAGTGGAGGTAGGAAGATGAACCTGACTGATAATCTCTCAAGTTATTGTACTCTGCTACTTTGGTCAGACCAACATCACCAGAAATGTTTTCCAAATTTCAATCATGAATTTTCAGTATAAAATTCAATCAAATTCGGCCAGGTGTGATGACTCATGCCTGTAATCCCAGCATTTTGGGGAGCCAAAGCGGGTGGATCACCTGAGGTCAGGAGTTCAAGAGCAGCCTAGTCAACATGGGGAAACCCCATCTCTACTAAAAATACAAATATTAGCCAGGCATGGTGGTGCATGCCTGTAATCCCAATTACTTGGGAGGCTCAGGCAGAAGAATTGCTGGAACCCAGGAGGTGGAGATTGCAGTGAGCCGAGATCCTGCCACTGCACTCCAGCCTGGGAGAGAGAGCAAGACTCTGTCTCAAAAATAAATAAATAAAATAAAATAATAAATAAATAAGTTCAATCAAATTATCTTTTGCAAACTATATATCAATCTCACACAGGCATCAAAATGTGGAAATGCTTATGTAATATAAGGCTAAAATATTTTTAATATATAAAAACAAAAGTTTAATATTAGTGAACTTAGTAAAATGCATGAATTCAGTAGTTCAAATTTTTAAAACTTATCACTTAAATGACATTGGATAAAATCCAACAATCACTTTACTAACACACATTTTATATAAAAATTGTATTAATGTCTGTGTCACTAATTAGACTGGATTTCCATGAGAACATATGCTTGTCATTGTACACCCAGCACCTAGAGCATCTCCTGGCATACCGTTGACACTCAGTGATATGTGTTGACTGAATAAAGTGAGTGAGCACTTTTACTAACTAGCAATGGAAAGATGTGTTTTTAGCATGATAAATATTTGTCTGATAACAAGAGAAAAACTATGCCTAGTGGTGAACAACTGAAGATGTTTTTATTAAACACTGAAATAAAACCAGAATATCCAGTATAATCTTTATAATTTAGTATTGCTCGAAAGCGTGAGCCAACTTGAGAATATAAGCTCCATGAGAGCAGGGATCTTGTCTGCTTGTTCGTTACAGAATCCAGGATATCTAAAGAGTGTGCCTGGCTCATACTAGGCATTAAAAATAATAATAATAACAAATAGAAAACAACACAGAAATAAGGAGTATACTATTTGAAATAAGAAGATAAATTCAACATTACTTTTAGTTAATATTAAAATAAAAAGAGCACTCTTAGAATTAATAATAATAATTAACTTTACCGGGCATTTAGAATGTGCCAATAATTGTCCTGTTCATTTAATATCAATTATTTCACTTAATCCCAAAGATAAAACTATGAGATAGACAGTATTATCATTATCATCTTACAAATGAGTAAACTAAGTAGAAGAAAGATTAATTTTCTCAAAGTCACAGAGCAATGGAGAGAAATAGACTTGAATGAACAGTGATATTACCACGTTCCTGATTGGAAATAGTAAATATTACAAAAATGTTAATACTTCCTTAGTTAATTAGCACTTTAACTGAGTTCCAATTTAAATTCTAAGAGAATTATTTTTTATCTCTTAAGAAGTGATGGTAAAATACAGCCAGAAGGATACATAGGTGAGACTAGTTTGAAAATTTTTGAGAGGGGCTAAAAAGAGGACATTTTAAACATTAAAGCATACCATAAAACCGACAATTATTAAATTACTCCACTTTTTTTTTTATTATTATACTTTAAGTTCTAGGGTACATGTGCATAACGTTTATATCATGTATAACTCCCCAATGCAATCCCTCCCTCCTCCCCCCTCCCCATGATAGGCCCCAGTGTGTGATGTTCCCCTTCCCGAGTCCAAGTGATCTCATTGTTCAGTTCCCACCTATGAGTGAGAACATGCGGTGTTTGGTTTTCTGTTCTTGTGATAGTTTGCTAAGAATGATGGTTTCCAGCTGCATCCATGTCCCTACAAAGGATGCAAACTCATCCTTTTTTATGGCTGCATAGTATTCCATGGTGTATATGTGCCACATTTTCTTAATCCAGTCTGTCACAGATGAACATTTGGGTTGATTCCAAGTCTTTGCGATTGTGAATAGTGCCGCAATAAACATACGTGTGCATGTGTCTTTGTAGTAGAGTAATTTATAATCCTTTGGGTATATACCAAGTCGTGGGATGGCTGGGTCATATGGTACATCTAGTTCTAGATCCTTGAGGAATCGCCATACTGTTTTCCATAATGGTTGAACTAGTTTACAATCCCACCAACAGTGTAAAAGTGTTCCTATTTCTCCACATCCTCTCCAACATCTATTGTTTCCTGACTTCTTAATGATTGCCATTCTAACTGGTGTGAGATGGTATCTCATTGTGGTTTTGATTTGCATTTCTCTGATGACGAGTGATGATGAGCATTTTTTCATGTGTCTGTTGGCTGTATGGATGTCTTCTTTTGAGAAATGTCTGTTCCTATCCTTTCCCCACTTTTTGATGGGGTTGTTTGTTTTTTTCTTGTATATTTGTTTGAGTTCTTGTAGACTCTGGATATTAGCCCTTTGTCAGATGAGTAGGTTGCAAAAATTTTCTCCCATTCTGTAGGTTGCCTGTTCACTCTGATGGTAGTTTCTTTTGCTGTGCAAAAGCTCTTTAGTTTAATGAGATCCCATTTGTCAATTTTGGCTTTTGCTGCCGTTGCTTTTGGTGTTTTAGACATGAAGTCCTTGCCCATGCCTATGTCCTGAATGGTACTACCTGATTTTCTTCTAGGGTTTTTATGGTATTAGGTCTAACATTTAAGTCTCTAATCCATCTTGAATTAATTTTCGTATAAGGGGTAAGGAAAGGATCCAGTTTCAGCTTTCTACTTATGGCTAGCCAATTTTCCCAGCACCATTTATTAAATAGGGAATCCTTTCCCCATTTCTTGTTTCTCTCAGGTTTGTCAAAGATCAGATGGCTGTAGATGTGTGGTATTATTTCTGAGGACTCTGTTCTGTTCCATTGGTCTATTTCTCTGTTTTGGTACCAGTACCATGCTGTTTTGGTTACTGTAGCCTTGTAGTATAGTTTGAAGTCAGGTAGTGTGACGCCTCCAGCTTTGTCCTTTTGACTTAGGATTGTCTTGGCAATGCGGGCTCTTTTTTGGTTCCATATGAACTTTAAAGCAGTTTTTTCCAATTCTGTGAAGAAAGTCATTGATAGCTTGATGGGGATGGCATTGAATCTATAAATCACCTTGGGCAGTATGGCCATTTTCACGATATTGATTCTTCCTATCCATGAGCATGGTATGTTCTTCCATTTGTTTGTGTCCTCTTTTATTTCACTGAGCAGTGGTTTGTAGTTCTCCTTGAAGAGGTCCTTGACATCCCTTGTAAGCTGGATTCCTAGGTATTTGATTCTCTTTGAAGCAATTGTGAATGGAAGTTGATTCCTGATTTGGCTCTCTGCTTGTCTGTTACTGGTGTATAAGAATGCTTGTGATTTTTGCACATTGATTTTGTATCCTGAGACTTTGCTGAAGTTGCTTATCAGCTTAAGGAGATTTTGGGCTGAGACGATGGGGTTTTCTAAATATACAATCATGTCATCTGCAAACAGGGACAATTTGACCTCTTCTTTTCCTAACTGGATACCCTTGATTTCTTTCTCTTGCCTGATTGCCCTAGCCACAACTTCCAACACTATGTTGAATAGGAGTGGTGAGAGAGGGCATCCCTCTCTTGTGCCAGTTTTCAAAGGGAATTTTTCCAGTTTTTGCCCATTCAGTATGATATTACCTGTGGGTTTGTCATAAATAGCTCTTATTATTTTGAGGTACGTTCCATCAATACCAAATTTATTGAGCGTTTTTAGCATAAAGGGCTGTTGAATTTTGTCAAAAGCCTTTTCTGCATCTATTGAGATAATCATGTGGTTCTTGTCTTTGGTTCTGTTTAGATGCTGGATTACGTTTACTGATTTGCAAATGTTGAACCAGCCTTGCATCCCAGGGATGAAGCCCACTTGATCATGTTGGATAAGCTTTTTGATGTGCTGTTGAATCTGGTTTGCCAGTATTTTACTGAGGATTTTTGCATCGATGTTCATCAGGGATATTGGTCTAAAATTCTCTTTTTTTGTTGTGTCTCTGCCAGGCTTTGGTATCAGGATGATGTTGGCCTCATAAAATGAGTTAGGGAGGATTCCCTCTTTTTCTATTGATTGGAATAGTTTCAGAAGGAATGGTACCAGCTCCTCCTTGTACCTCTGGTAGAATTCAGCTGTGAATCCATCTGGTCCTGGACTTTTTTTCGTGGGTAGGCTATTAATTGTTGCCTCAATTTCAGAGCCTGCTATTGGTCTATTCAGGGATTCAACTTCTTCCTGGTTTAGTCTTGGGAGAGTGTAAGTGTCCAGGAAATTATCCATTTCTTCTAGATTTTCTAGTTGATTTGCGTAGAGGTGTTTATAGTATTCTCTGATGGTTGTTTGTATTTCTGTGGGGTCAGTGGTGATATCTCCTTTATCATTTTTTATTGCGTCTATTTGATTCCTCTCTCTTTTCTTCTTTATTAGTCTTGCTAGCGGTCTGTCAATTTTGTTGATCTTTTCAAAAAACCAACTCCTGGATTCATTGATTTTTTGAAGGGTTTTTTGTGTCTCTATCTCCTTCAGTTCTGCTCTGATCTTAGTTATTTCTTGCCTTCTGCTAGCTTTTGAATGTGTTTGCTCTTGCCTCTCTAGTTCTTTTAATTGTGATGTTAGAGTGTCAATTTTTGATCTTTCCAGCTTTCTCTTGTGGGCATTTAGTGCTATAAATTTCCCTCTACACACTGCTTTAAATGTGTCCCAGAGATTCTGGTATGTTGTATCTTTGTTCTCATTGGTTTCAAAGAACATCTTTATTTCTGCTTTCATTTCGTTATGTACCCAGTAGTCATTCAGGAGCAGGTTGTTCAGTTTCCATGTAGTTGAGCGGTTTGGATTGAGTTTCTTAGTCCTGAGTTCTAGTTTGATTGCACTGTGGTCTGAGAGACAGTTTGTTATAATTTCTGTTCTTGTACATTTGCTGAGGAGTGCTTTACTTCCAATTATGTGGTCAATTTTGGAATAAGTGCGATGTGGTGCTGAGAAGAATGTATATTCTGTTGATTTGGGGTGGAGAGTTCTATAGATGTCTATTAGGTCCGCTTGGTGCAGAGATGAGTTCAATTCCTGGATATCCTTGTTAACTTTCTGTCTTGTTGATCTGTCTAATGTTGACAGTGGAGTGTTGAAGTCTCCCATTATTATTGTATGGGAGTCTAAGTCTCTTTGTAGGTCTCTAAGGACTTGCTTTATGAATCTGGGTGCTCCTGTATTGGGTGCATATATATTAGGAGAGTTAGCTCTTCCTGTTGAATTGATCCCTTTACCATTATGTAATGGCCTTCTTTGTCTCTTTTGATCTTTGATGGTTTAAAGTCTGTTTTATCAGAGACTAGGATTGCAACCCCTGCTTTTTTTTGTTCTCCATTTGCTTGGTAGATCTTCCTCCATCCCTTTATTTTGAGCCTATGTATGTCTCTGCATGTGAGATGGGTCTCCTGAATACAGCAGACTGATGGGTCTTGACTCTTTATCCAGTTTGCCAGCGTGTGTCTTTTAATTGGAGCATTTAGTCCATTAACATTTAAGGTTAATATTGTTATGTGTGAACTTGATCCTGCCATTATGATATTAACTGGTTATTTTGCTCGTTAGTTGATGCAGTTTCTTCCTAGCCTCGATGGTCTTTACATTTTGGCATGTTTTTGCAATGGCTGGTACCGGTTGTTCCTTTCCATGTTTAGGGCTTCCTTCAGGGTCTCTTGTAAGGCAGGCCTGGTGGTGACAAAATCTCTAAGCATTTGCTTATCTGTAAAGGATTTTATTTCTCCTTCACTGATGAAACTTAGTGTGGCTGGATATGAAATTCTGGGTTTAAAATTCTTTTCTTTAAGAACATTGAATATGGGCCCCCACTCTCTTCTGGCTTATAGAGTTTCTGCCGAGAGATCTGCTGTTAGTCTGATGGGCTTCCCTTTGTGGGTAACCCGACCTTTCTCTCTGGCTGCCCTTAAGATTTTTTCTTCATTTCAACTTTGGTGAATCTGGCAATTATGTGTCTTGGAGTTGCTCTTCTCAAGGAGTGTCTTTGTGGTGTTCTCTGTATTTCCTGAATTTGAATGTTGGCCTGCCCTACTAGGTTGGGGAAGTTCTCCTGGATGATATCCTGAAGAGTGTTTTCCAACTTGGTTCCATTTTCCCCTCACTTTCAGGCACCCCAATCAGACGTAGATTTGGTCTTTTTACATAATCCCATACTTCTTGCAGGCTTTGTTCATTTCTTTTTCTTCTTTTTTCTTTTGGTTTCTCTTCTCGCTTCATTTCATTCATTTGATCCTCAATCGCTGATACTCTTTCTTCCAGTTGTTCGAGTCGGTTACTGAAGCTTGTGCATTTGTCACGTATTTCTCGTGTCATGGTTTTCATCTCTGTCATTTCGTTTATGATCTTCTCTGCATTAATTAGTCTAGCTGTCAATTCTTCCACTCTTTTTTCAAGATTTTTAGTTTCTTTGCGCTGGGTACGTAATTCCTCCTTTAGCTCTGAGAAGTTTGATGGACTGAAGCCTTCTTCTCTCATCTCGTCAAAGTCATTCTCTGACCAGCTTTGATCCGTTGCTGGCGATGGGCTGCGCTCCTTTGCAGGGGGAGATGCGCTCTTATTTTTTGAATTTCCAGCTTTTCTGCCCTGCTTCTTCCCCATCTTTGTGGTTTTATCTGTCTCTGGTCTTTGATGATGGTGACGTACTGATGGGGTTTTGGTATAGGTGTCCTTCCTGTTTGATAGTTTTCCGTCTGACAGTCAGAAGGACTGTCTGTTGGTCTGTTGGAGATTGCTTGAGGTCCACACCAGACCCTGTTTGCCTGGGTATCAGCAGCAGAGGTTGCCGAAGATAGAATATTGCTGAACAGCGAGTGTACCTGTCTGATTCTTCCTTTGGAAGCTTCCTCTCAGGGGTGACTCCACCCTGTGAGGTGTGGGGTGTCAGACTGCCCCTAGTGGGGGATGTCTCCCAGCTAGGCTACTCAGGGGTCAGGGACCCACCTGAGCGGGCAGTCTGTCCGTTCTCAGATCTCAACCTCTGCGTTGGGAGATCCACGGCTCTCCCCAAAGCTGTCAGACAGAGTCGTTCGCGTCTGCATTGGCCCCCGCTGCTTCCCCTATTGGACCTCAGCTGTGGGCTGTCCCCAGAGGTGGAGTCTACAGAGACAGGCAGGCTTCCTTGAGCTGCTGTGAGCTCCACCCAGTTCGAGCTTCCCAGCGGCTTTGTTTACCTACTTAAGCTTCAGCAATGGCGGGCGCCCCTCCCCCAGCCTCGCTGCTGCCTTGCGGATAGATTGCTGCAGACTGCTGTCTTAGCAGTGAGGGAGGCTCCCGTGGGCGTGGGGCCCTCCCGGCCACGTGTGGGATATATTCTCCTGGTGTGCCTGTTTCCTTACAGCGCAGTATTGGGGTGGGAGTTACCCGATTTTCCAGGTGTTGTGTGTCTCAGTTCCCCTGGCTAGGAAAACGGATTTCCTTCCCCCTTGCGCTTCCAGGTGAGGCGATGCCTCGCCCTGCTTCAGCTCACGCTGGTCAGGCTGCAGCAGCTGACCAGCACCGATTGTCCGGCACTCCCTAGAGAGATGACCCCAGTACCTCAGTTGAAAATGCAGAAATCACCGGTCTTCTGTGTCACTCGCGCTGGGAGTTGGAGACTGGAGCTGTTCCTATTCGGCCATCTTGCTCCGCCCTCTACTCCACTTTTATGGAAAGAATTAATGCAGACAAATGGAACAGACTAGTCCAGAAACCAACACAGTTTTATACATATAATCAGTTAATGTATATATACAATTGTTTAACTACATATGAAACAAACCCTTTTGAAAAAGCCTACATAAAAGAGCATGATGTCAAAATCCCAGAGCTAAATTTATACATATAGAAAAAAAATGTAAAGGTATTTGCTATAATTAGAACTTAAACAAGGATACCTGTCATCACCTTCAAAATTTAGCATTTTACAGTGATCCTACCCAATGCAGGGAGACAAAAGCAGATAAGTATAAGGATTAAAGCAGAATAAACCAGAAAGAGAAAGAGATAGAGCTGAGAGGGAGAATGAGAGAAAGATAAATTATTTATAGACAATAAGATTATTTGTGTAGAAAGTTCAAAAGAATCTAACCTTTAGAACTTATACAAAAGATCTATAAAGTTATTTGATATAAGATCAACATATAAAATCAATAACAAATCTATATATGAGTAATAACTAAATAGAAAATGTAGAAAAGCATGCCATCTATAATAGCAGTAAAGACTCTAAAGGACCTAGGAATAAATATAAGAAAAACTGTGAAACTCTTTAATGATAAAAAATTTTTAATATTAATGAAAAAAATGTAAGGACATGAATTAATGAAAAGATATGACCTTTTCATGGTCAAAAACAACCATTATCATATAAATGAAAATTTTCTCCCAAATTAAAATATAAGTACAATTTCATAACCAATCCTAATGGCAACAGATTTTCTCATGGAGTTTGACAAACTGCTCTTAAATTTAGAATAAACAAAATCTTAAGAAAGACTGTGGGGGAGGAAATTTTTATGCTAGAGAAAAAGAAAACTCATGTGATTATTGCCACAGGGATAAATTAATGGTAAATAATAAAGAGCCCTGAAACAGTCCCAATCATATATGAAAGCCTGGTAGGTGATAGAAGGGGATTACACATCAGTGAAGAGAAAGTAAAATATGTTTTAAATAATGTAAGGACATGTAACTTTTCCAAGCTGAAAAGATAAAAGTAGATCCTTCACAGACACCATATAGATCAATTAACTCAACATAAATTAAAGACTTAAATGTAATCAATGAAATCTTATAACAATTAGAATAAAATATCAAAAGTTACCTTTATAACTCCAGGATAAGAAAAACTGTGACAATACAAGTCTTGGCAAAGATGTGAAAAAGTGGGAATGTTCACACACTCTTGATGGAAGTAAAATAGGTATACCTGTTTAGAAAAAAGAACACTTAAGAACACACACATATATACATATGTATGTATTAGTCATTAATTAGACTCAAAAATGAAAGCTAGATTACTATTAAGATGGGTGAGTAACTTTCTTTCTGAAGTCTTAATTCCCTTTAAAGCTGATCATAAAAATGTTTAAATACAAGATTTTTATATTACAGTATATAAAATGTGCTAATATTACTTAGCTATTAAAAAGACAAAACAATGTCTTTTGCAGCAACTTGGATGGAGCAGGAGGCCATTATTCAAAGTGAAGTAAGTCAGAAATAAAAAAACCAAATAGTATATATTCTCACTTGTAAGTGGGAGCTAAGCTATGCGTATATAAAGGCATACAGAGTGGTGTGATGGAATTGGAGACTTGGAAGCTAAAAAACTAAGTATCGGGTACAGTGTACATTACTTAGATGAAGGGTGCACTAAAATCTCAGACTTTATTCATCCATATAACCAAAACCCACAAATTTTCATTTACAGCCCTCTTAAAGAGCAATTTGCTCTTTATAATATAATTAATGGTTATATTATAATTTCATGTGCCCTGTTTTTCTGCAGTTCTATCTCTAGATGAACTCTTACATAAGTGCATCAGAAAACATGTACAGAAATACTAACTGAAGCATTTTTTGCAGCAAAAATTCAGGAGCAACCCAAATGTCCCTTGATAGAGGAATGTGGAAAAACAATGTTGTGGTATAGTCATATTACACAGGCAGGTAAAATGAATTAATTACACCTATATGTAATAGCATGGGATAAATCTTGAAAATATGATATTGAGTTTTAATAAGCAAGTTGCAAAACTATGATATGAATACTATGATAGCATAAATTTTATTGTATAAATTTTTAAAACACACCAAGCAGTGTTATGCATTGTTTATAATACATACTACACTTATGATAAAAATACACTACATTTAGAATTATACCAAATTTATGATGAGGTTGCCTTTGGGTAAGGAGAAAGTGAGCAAAGGAAGGAAGAAAATGTTACTGGGGAAGGGAATTAAGGCGATCTCAATTTCATCTGTAATTTTATTTTTAAATAACCAGAAGCATTTATTAACTTAACAAATATTAGCATTTGTTCAGTCTGGCTGGCAGGTACATGGGTATTTGTTAAAGTATCTTTTGTAGATGCTTTTCTGTCTTTGTTTTTTAAATTTAATTTAACCTATAACTAATGTCAAAGAGTAAAGAATTGATAGGTTTGACTACATAAAATATAAAGTCTGTAAAGAGCAAAACCTTTTATGCACAAAAATTTTAAATGAAAATATTTGTAACAAGCATGAAAAACAAAGTTTAACATCCTTAAGCTACTACTATAAGTTCATGGAAATCAATAATCAATGAGCGAAGAACATGAGCAAATACTTAGGAGAGTCAGTCCATAAAAGATATTCAACCTCATTAGTAGGCAAAGTAGTCAAAGTTAAAATAAGTTACCCTTTTTAACACATTTTTTAAAATACAATAATCAGTGCTGGCTTGAGCAAGAGAGTTAAGGCACTCACATGTTTCTAAGTTGAAGTGTAAGTTATTTCAACATTTCTAAAAAGCAGTTTAGCAATGCAGTTCAAGAGTCTTAAAAATATTCTTGTCCTTTCACACGGTGATTCCACTTCTAGGAATCTGTTCTAAAGAAGTAATCTGAAACGTGTACAAAACTTAAGATAAACAAAACAAAAAGTATTGCAGAGGGATTTGTAAATAGCCTAAATGTCTAAAGATAGGAGAATGAAATTATTATACATCCATATAAAAGAATATTTTTGTAGGTCTAGTCCTGAATCCAGGTAAAAGAATATTTTTAAGACAGATAGATAGATGAAATAGAGAAATAGGAAGATAGATAGATAGATAGATAGATAGATAGATAGATAGATAGATAGATAGATAGATAGATAGCGATACAGAGAAAGAGAGAGAATTATTTCCTGGCTGTCTCTGCTGAGAGAACAAAAAATACTAACAAATCCTGAAAAGTAATGTTTATGAGACATGTTTAATGATATGAAACACACTTATGGTAAATACCATATTTCAGGGTACAAAATTATTTTTATAAAGAATATTATTTGGAGAATTGCCCATTAAAACAACCAAAAGGAAATATAATAAAATGTTAATGATGTAGCTCTGGTTGGTGGGATTAGCATTTTCTTATTTTTCTCTATATATTTCTTTTATAATCAAGGAAAAAATATTACTTTAAGTTATATTGCCTTATGTAAATGAGCAGTTTACTTGAAGAAAAATAGATTCTAAGACAATTAATCTCCATTATAAAATAAGGATTTTAGAAAGATGGTGGAAAAGTAGTTGATTTATTGAAGAAATGAGAAAGACCCCCATGGAGTAAGTAGAAATTACTATAAATAATTTCATTTCAGTGCGTGTGCTGCCCAACACTTCAGAGGGAATGGCACTCTGATTATCAGAGGACCAGAGTTGACAAAGTTGATTGGAGGATTGCTAAAGGGCCAGAATTTCAGGAAGAAAAAGCCTTTATTAACACATATGTTCCAGTTACCAAAGCATAGGGAAATGTCATATGCTGTAGAAATGGGATCTCAAAACTATGTCCCTTACAGAAAAAATAAAATAAACTACATTTACTGCTGAAATTAAATGTGCCCCATCTGGCTAACATTTGGTGATTTGTTTTCAGTCCACATTGCTACAAACACACTTGATAGTTCCCAGGATAATTGACAGGAGTGTCAAGGCATAAATAAACTAAAACACTAATTCTGGGTGGAACCCAGGGAGACTTTCTGATGCTCCCACAGGCTTAGATCTAGTGTTTTGGGTTAAAGTGTTAATGTGCTTGAATACATAAATGCATAAGTAAGTAAATAAAAGGTGGGCTTATTATATATAAGATGTAACAGTTCAAAATCTTATGAGAAATTTAAGTCTACATGTGTGATGGAAATGACAAGTGCTGTGGAAGGTCAGTCTCCAGGAGAGCCATATGAATATATGTTCGAGAGAACCTTCCTTTCAGGGCAAGCTAGAAGGGTATGGAGTTTGGGATTTCAGAACCCCAGATCGGGGTGGAGGATTCTAGGCTTTTAGGCTATGAACTCAGAACCAGAAAAATCTGATAGGCAGTTTCTAGGTGCCAAAGGTGAGGTAAGAAGATAAACAGAAAATGTGAATAAGAGTCTACCCTAGGAAGCCAGGTCCAGGGGTTAATCCAGTGATTGAGGGGAAAACTCAGTGAAGACTGCAAATCATGGAAGGACCTGGAGGGCAGATTGAAGGTGGAATGTGGATGCAGAGGCAAATGTCTGGGACACTCTTTGCTCAGGGAAGGAGCTGGTTGGAAAGTGGTAGAAATTGAAATGCAGAGTTCAGAGGCTTTTTTTTTTATCTTTAAAGAGAAAAATAGTTCCATATAGAAAGAATGACATGAGAAATAACATGGAGGAGACAATATAATCACAGCAAAATCATGGTAAATATGACTCTTAAGTTCATGTATTCAGTCAAAAATATTTTCTGCAAAATGCCTGCTGTATACCAACCACTGTGCAGACACTAAACATAAACTACCATGATCCCTGCCCTGATGGAAACAAGCAATACACTAAGAAACAAATACACAATTCCACACTGATAGAGACTATAAAAGATAATGCCTAAAGAAAATGAGCATTTGTTGGATGTTAAAGGAAGGCTTCTCTGAGCAGATATCAGACAAGTTTTCCTGGCAATGAGAACAATTTGCACAAAGGCCTTGAAACCAAAAAACAAAAACAAAAAAGGAAGAATAAGAGAGAAAGGAAAAGCTTTGGTGTATTAGAGCATTCTCTTCAAATGTAAGTCACACATCCCATCAAAAAAAATTTCTGAGCAAGTACCTTCAATATGTGCATATTTATTTACCTTTAAACTATATACATACATTATTTTACATACTTGTTATTTCACTATAAAACATTGAAAAATAGAAATTTTAAAGGACGAGATGAAAAATAAATAGAAATGAAAGTTCTAATATTTTCTTCCTCCTATATCACAGTGGATAGTGACACCTACGCAAAAGTGAGCACATTCCCCTTTCACAGCATTGGTGGAGTCAGTGAACAAAGGGGAGAGTGGAGACTATAGAGTTAGTCTGGGAAATTCTGTCCTGGCCTTTCAGACCATGGCAAGGAGCTTAGATTGTATTGCAGTCTATGGAAAGCCACGGAAGAGTTTTGAGCAGCCGTCCTTAGTTCAGTTTCTTTGTCCATTTGGGCTGCTATAACAAAATACTATTAACTGGGTGCTTATAAACAACGAAAATGTTGCTTACAGTTCTGGAGGCTGGGAAGCCCGAGATCAGGCAGATTCAGTGTCTAGTGTGAGCCCATTCTGGCTTATGGATGTTGCCCAAATGCTGTGTCCTCACGTGGTTGAAAGGACAAGTGGTCTCTCTTGGGCCTCTTTAATAAGGCACTAATCCCATTTACAAGGACTCCATCCCCAAGACTTAATACCTCCCAAAGGCCTCCCCTCCCAATGGTATCACCTTGGGGGATAGGATTTCAATGTATGAATTTGGTGGTGGTAAGGAAACATGAGCCTTCAGTCCATTGCAACCACCTTGTTTTTTAAAAGATCGCTCAGTCTGCTGTGTGGGGAATAGATTGGAAAGGGACAAAAGTAAAATTAAGGAGATCACAAAAGAGACTATTGCTAATCCAGGTGAGAGGGGAGTAGCTTAAACTTGTATGATCCTGGTAGGGATGGAAGTTAATGACGCATTCAATATAACTTTTGGAGGTAAAAGTGACATAACAAGCTAATGAATGGCATGTAAGTGTGAGGGGAAGTGAGGAATCAAAGCTGATGTCAAGTTTCTGGCATGGCAGTATCATTTATTAAGGTGGATAAAACTGGGAGAAAATGAGCTCTGGGGAGGGGCAAGTGAATGAAGGTGGGAGCTGGGACACAAGGCTTTCAGACATCTGAATCTGAATTTTCAACCACCTGCAAGATGTCCCAGTGGAACTGTCTTTTAGACAGTTGGATATCCAACTGTGAAAGGACTTAGGCCAGGAATATAGATTGGGACATCATCAGCATACAGATGATGAAAACCATGAGAAGACTGAAGCAATCTAGGAAGAGAGTTTAGAGAGGAAATGGTCCAAGTTCCGGATTGCATCCAGAGAGCAGCCAAGAAACAAAAGAACCTCGGAAAGTGTAGAAGGCATCACAGATATCAAGAGAGTGTCCAAGAAGGAGAGAGAAAGGAATTGTATGTGATTTGGTAGCCAAATCAAGATAAGTGTCCATTCAACAGGGCAACATGGAAAGAGCAGTTTTAATAGAGTTTTAAGGGCAAGGTACGAACAGAAGTAGGTGGAGGAACAAGAAGGAAAGAGTAAAGAAGGAAACATAGCACGTGTAGAGAGCTGTTTTAAGCAGTTCGGTGCTGAACGGATTGGTAAGTGGAGGGATTGTAGAGATGAGTAAAAATGGAAGCCTTCAGAGCCTGTTTGTAAATTGCTAGGATGCTGCAATAGAGAGGTTGAGACTGATGAAACAGACGAGAGAAGAGGTAGTTACATACAGAACCAGATCAATTAGTAGATTTGATGGTGAAAAGAAGAATGCATCCTTTTTAATAGCTTTTAAATTTTTTTCAGTAAAATAAGAGGTGAGGCCATCAGCTGAAAGTGAGGTAGGGAGAGGGAGGAGTGGGAGGTAGGTATTTGAGAAAGAGAAGGTTTGAAATGAAAGGCTCAGAGAAGGGAGCATGAGCTTCCTAGAGAAATACGACAGGATGGTCAGGCAATGAGGAGCATCCATATGGGACCTAAGGTTATGGATCTGAAGTAAAGCAGAGATCTGATTTTCTCCAGCTTCAATCTATGATGCTATGATGGAATTCATCCAGGCTTGGGTTTTTGTCTCTTGGTTGAGTGGTAGTAAAATACTGAAATGTTTCAAGATCTGGATTTGAGAAGATGGAGGGTAAAGATGTACATCAAAAGAATAAAATTTTAAATGCCGAAAGGGAAGCATCCACTCATGAGAAAACCAATTTGGGAAACAGAAAGATGGTCTTTAGAGACCAGAAAAAAAAAATGGTTATTTCCCGAGTGAAGAAAATGATGGATTTGTGCTGAGTTTCTCTTTATAGGAACTCTCTGCTTCTCATAGCCCCAATACACACTCTACTCTTCGCCTTGAAAAAACAGAACAAGTACACCCACCAAGCAACTGGCCAAAGTTAGGACAACAGCCACTCGGGCAAGATGAAGTTAACTGACCACGGCTATGTTTACAGTATGCTCCATGGATAAGGCTTGCAATGCTAGGTAACACCAGGAGAATTTTCAGCTTAAGCACAAGATGGATTTTTATCACAGTTTATGTAGTATCAGTAGACTCACACTCCTCCACCAGAGCCACGATAGTTCATCTGGGATTAATATGACTAACATAAGAGGAGAGGTTCACACATGAAGAGTTCTTGAGAGAAATGGCATGGCTTTTTACAAGCATGACTTTTATTGATGCCTTAGGACCACTGAGTTTGGAAGTTCAGCCAAATTCTAAACTTTGCCTCCCTAAATACTATTTCTACCTTCATTTGGATTCATTTCTTTCCCTTAACAGATATACATCAGGGCCCCTCATTTAAACAATTCTGTACACACAACCCACTATATTAAGTGATTGCATATGATTTTGTAAATTCATTGAACTTAAGTGACAGTTCTATTTACTATTAAGAAACAGATTTCTTTTCATTGTTATACACTGGTCTGTTGTTTTATAGTCTTTCTTTTTAATCCTCTTATCTCCTTTAGAAAACTATTACCTTTACTCTTGGCTAATTAACATACACTATTCATACCTCCCTAACCACTTTCCATAGACACTGTACTTATACTGTACATATGCTTTTTTAACAAATTTAAATTGGCATAGAAATGTTTTGTCAGTTTAGTTGAAATCCTGGTTTATCACATGTATTGTATTTCTTTCATATTTCACAAGCCAGACTGTCCTATAATGAAGCATGTCAATTTTACTGCTGTCGTGAACATTCCTTCACAGTTAGCCAGATGTTCTGCATCAGTCAAGGAAATTAAAAAAAAAGAAAAAGAAAAACCTTTAGAAAATAGTTAACGAAATAACTCTATTCCTGGGGGAACAGAGGTATGCAATCCCTCTGCAATGTCTGTTCTAAGCTAATAGTGGTTGGGTTCTTTTCTTAAATAATCAGTGCATGAGTAAAATCCTTTTCTTTTTCTTTTGCTGCTATCATGGATATTGTGTGAATGCCCACAAACACTGGGCACTATACTATTAGAATAAATAACACCTCTTTTTGTACAAGAAGAAAATGTGGTAACCAGAAACTCACAATTGGGGTTTGAATCCTGCCTCCACCACCTACTTACCAGCGCTTTTATCTGACTCCTCTGTGCCTCACCTTCTTTACCTGCAAAGTGCAGAAAATGGCAGTAAACACTTCACAGGGATGTTATGAGATTCAAAAGATATAACACATGTAAAGTCCGTGGAGCAGTGATTGCCATATAGTCAGAGCTCAATAAACAGTAGCTGGTACTATTTTATTGCACCTCCTCTGCAAGACCCCTCCAAACAAAATGAATGATTCCCTCAGCCATATTCCCATAACTTTTCGCAGATGTAAATAAAGATGTCAACAACAACAAAACCATTTGATTTTAATGTTTTTCAGCCTCTCATAGGCTGGGGGATCAGGCTCTTCCCATTAATGTCTGCATGTCCCAGCACCTATCATGGCATCATGGCCTGAGGCAGAGCAGCTACTCAGTGAATGTTTTGAGACTTTATATTCTCAGTCATGATTAAAGTTTCTTTCTTTTTTTTTTCTTGAGACAGGGCCTCACTCTGTTGCCCAGGCTGGAGTGCAGTGGCACAATGACGTCTCACTGCAGCCTCAACGTCCCAGGCTCAATCAATCCTCTTACCTCAGCCTCTCTAGTAGCTGGCACTATAGGTGCCCAACACCACACCTAGCTAATTTTTGTATTTTTTTGTAGAGACAGGGTTTCGTCATGTTGCCCAGGCTGGTCTCAAACTCCTGGACTCAAGTGATCCACCCACCTCAGCTGCCCAAAGTCTGGGATTATATGTGTGAGCCACGGCGTTTGGCCCGGTTTCATTTTTTGAGAATGACTTTTATGTTCACAAATAGCCCAACGTTTGTCTGAGCCCATGTGTACTATAAAAAGAGACTGCTCAAACTGAATAAAAAATTTCCAAGTTAAAAGCTAGGTTTCACTAAAATAATGAACATTATTTTCTTGTGTGACTCACAAATATACACTGCAAACAATTCCAAAAGACGTATCTAAAAAGGTTTTGAGTGGAAGCTGTGTCACTAAAATGCAAGTAGTCATGCACGCTTAACACTCATTTCAAAATATAAATTCTGGTTTTGTCCTTAAAAAATCATAGCAATTTAGATATCTCAATACCAGACATACCAAGAAAAAGAACAATCGGTGACATTATCAGCTTTTAATTTTATAATCCTGAAAGTTGCATGTGGATTGGCAAAAATTTTGGTTGTAGGGACATATTACCCTTTCCCCCTTAGGGATTCCATGAATATGGAGTAATTTCTATGTTTTTCTGTTTTTAATTCAGTAAAAAAAAACTATTTCCTAAAATCTAATTATGTTCCATATTTTTTATATTTTTATCCTACATTCAATGCAATTTTGGGTTTGATGCCTCATTTCTGGATCTGGTAATTTCTTCTGCCAATGGACAGTCTACTTTGTAACCAACCCGAAGTCCTCATGCTGCATGCAATCCCCTTTCTTTATAGTCTTTTGCTAGAACTGAGAGTAGCCTTAGACCACCACACACTCTAGTGCTGGTTTTGTGCAGTAGTTCTCAGACCTAGTTTATGCAAGAGTCCCTGGGGTGCTTGTTAAAAATGCAAATTCCTAGGGCCTCTGCAGATTTTGCAAATGATATTCGCTGGGATAGTCCTGTCAGTCTACATATTTGACAAGTTATCCTGGTAGTTCTGGGGCAGAAGGTCCCACAGCCTCCTCTGATAAAACATCAAAAGAGAGGCAAAGACTTAGTTTGAGTCACATCTCTACCACAGACATGATCTGGGAACTGGGCAAGTCATTAACCTCACTACAGCTTGATTTCTTCATCTATAACTGGGAAAGAATCCACCTCCCTCATAGGGTTGTTAAGAAGGTAAAATGAGATGATTCATTTAGTTCAACACCTAGCAGAGCACCTGGAACAGAGTAAGCGCAGATATAAAACTATTATTTCATAAACTACAAGGCTGGGGCCAAATCACCCGTTTAGTCTTCTCTTTTCTAGGTGTCGATATCTCTGTGGCTCTACCCTGAATTTTTTTCAATTTTTCGCCTCCTCAGTAAGAACTGAGTGCTATGGTCTATGTCTGATTAGGGCCCGGGTACCTCATTATCATCCTATGTGTGTGTCTAATTATTCCCTGAATGGGCACACATCATTGAGCCTTTTCATTTCATCCTCATTAGAGTGCTCCATTGGCCCACCTTGTTATTTCCTGTCTCTTCACTTATGTCCCTTTTTTCTGCTCCTCCTTTCAGTCTTCACATCTTCTTATGCCTATTTCTTTCTTCATCATATTAAATCCTTCCTTTTATGCTTGTTCCTTTCTACACAACTCATTACATCCCTCCATCTGTGAACTTCATTATGCCATCCCATTTCTATCTCATCTCATCCTCATCATGCACATGTTATTAGCTTCTCCATTCATGCTTAGTACTGCATTCTTTCTCTCTGCTTCTTATCTACCACAACCTGCCCTTTCCACCCTCCCATTTAATGCTCCCATTTTTAAATCACATTACACACCCCATGCCTTTATCATTACACTCATCTATTTATGCATCTCATTGCACCATTACTCATGCACATTTTTCTGTGTATTTCTGTTTGTACATCTCATTATGGCCTCATCAAGCATGTGCATGTCATTATTCCCCTTTGAAATGTTTATGTCCACGTTGCATTACATCTCTTTATGTTTGCATCTCACTAAATCCAGTGCTCCTAGGTTTGACAACAAACTAACAAAAACAGACAGGTAAATATGTTACCTGATTTTAGAAAACTAAATATGTTTCTCAGGCACGTAGCATTAGTGTTAAAGAAGTCATTCATTTCAGAAAGATTTATATATTTATCTAGCTGAGAGACAAAAAACACTATATTTTACATGCATAAAAAGGAGCTTCTTATTTTGCTTGATTTGAATTATCATCATTATCACTACTTTTTTTTTTTAGATGGGGTCTCACTATGTTGCCCAGGCTGGTCTGAAAATTCCTGAACCCAAGCAATCTGCCCACCTCAGCCTCCCAATATGCTGGGATTACAGGTGTGAGCCACTGTGCTTGACTATTATCACTACTTTTTATTATTTCTCCAGTTTACAAAGTAGGGCAATTATCCATTAATTGATTGTGGCAAAAAGTCACTGAAAGAGACAGGTTAGGAATCAAAGTCATTTTACACTTTGAGGAGTGCATTAAAAGCAAAGAGAAATTAAAATATTTTCCCAAGAACTGCCAGTGAATGGCAGTGGCAGGGCTCAAACTCTGATCTTCTGACTCTAAAACCCATATTCTTCATTCTGTACCACTCAGCAGAAAAACTCTTATTTCAAAGAATCCTCTCTGTCACTTAGCCCATGCTGTAATAATTCCCTAAGATACAACTTGCTGTCAGCGTGCTTTGTTTTGTTTGGTTTTCTAAAACAAAATATAACATATTTCAAACACTTAGTATTTTAGACCTGTTTCTTTATCTGCAAGTTTGAAGAGCTAAAAGTTAAAAGAAACTGTAACATGGAGCCTTCTAACAAGAGAAAGGAGAAAGACTTCACCACCAAGGCCAGCCTCACACAGGCAAAAGAAGGAGACTCCTCTACAGGGAGTTTGAGGGGTACCAAGAAAGTCCACACACACACACACACACACACGCACACGCAGAACCTTTCTTCCTCACAGATTCTGACCCTTGCTAATCTCTTTGCTTCACTCAACTGTGTTCTCTGCCTCATTTTTACTTTTCATCAAATTATGAAATACTCATAAATTCAGAAAAGTACAGAAATATGATATCCATTCCTGCCACAGGTAGATTTTTATATTTCTTCCATATTTGAATCAAATATCTCCCTTTACAAAAAGAAACTGTTGAAAATATTCTCCTGAGGTTGGTGTGTATTATTTCCATGAATGTTTTTGTACTGTTGTTTTAAACTTTTACCTAAATGTTATCAGATGGCACATATCTTTTGCAATGTGATTTCTGCACTTAATGTTATGTTTTTTAAATATATCTATTCATACATGTAGAGTTAGCTCGTTCATTTCGGCGTCTATGAAATTTTCCACATGTAAATAGACCATAATTTACTTTTCTTTTTTGAGACGGAGTCTCACTCTGTTGCCCAGACTAGAGTGTGGTGACCTGATTCTCGGCTCACTGCAACCTCTGCCTCCCAGGTTCAAGCGATTCTCCAGCCTCAGCCTCCTGGGTAGCTGGGATGACAGGCACGTGCCACCACATCCAGCTAATTTTTAAATTTTTAGTAAAGACGGGGTTTCACCATTTTGGCCAGGCTGGTCTCCAACTCCGGAGCTCAAGTGATCTGCCTGCCTCAGCCTCCCAACATGCTAGGATTACAGGCATGAGCCACTGTGCCTGGCCAAGCATAATTTACTTTATCCAGTTCTCTACTGAGGGGTAGTTCAACTGTCTTACAACTGCCTCCATCACTATTACTTCACCAGTGCTTAGCTCTCTGCCGTGTGAAGTGACTAAATGGAGACATTTAAAATTCCAGCATCATGGGAAGAAATACCTTCTCTCTAAGTTCATAGTAGAGTCAGTTTTATTTCCTCTGTAACTATTCAAAGTAGTAAACATTCAACAAAATGAAACTTTTTTTTTTCTTTTTTCAAGATGGGGTCTTGCTCTGTTGCCCAGACTGGAGTGCAGTGGCACCATCATAGCTCACTGCCACCACAAAGTCCTGGGTTTAAGTGATCCTTCTACCTCAGCCTCCTGAGTAGCTTGAAAAGCAAGTTTTCAGAACCTAGTGAAATTTAGGATACGAATAATGTTAAATTTTTAATGTATCATGCAAACAAGGTTTCTGGGGCACAGCAGATTATTATTATTTACTTAGCAACAAATAACCTCCTAAGTTTCCTTTTGCCTCAGTTATTAACCCTGGGGCAACTTGATGAGAACCAGATGTCATCTTACACATCCTAAGGTCTGTACTGTAGGCAAGGAATCTTGACAATATGAATTTGAGTGTTTATGCAGGGAGTGGAACAGCTGTCCCTGCCAGGAGGGAACAAAAATCTTTGCTCCTTGGGACGGGGTCTGGGTTCTTACTTTTACCCTTTAGAATGTAAATAAATCCCTCCAGGACAAAGAGAAGACTAATGTCTTCAACCTGACAACCCAAGCCCCAGTATCCTGGTCTCATCCCCACCTTAAAATGTAAACATACCTCTGGGAAAATAAATCTCTCTAGATGGTCTTTCACTTTCTAATTAGTCATAAATTTACTTCTAAAGCTTGTTTTTTTAGCCCAGGTATCAAGTTTCAGTAAAATTTGTTCAAAAAGCCCTAACTGTGCAGAAACACAAAAATATTTTCACAGCCCTACACTAATACACTATGACACAGCAATTCCACTCCTGAGTGATTATCACAGAAAAATTTTTGCTCGCATCCACCAGGGAACATGTATAAGACTATTCCATAGTTACATTGTTGTATAAATGCAGAGGTGGGGGCACCCTTGGTGCCCACACTAGGGAAATGGTTAGGTAAAATGTGGTGGGTGGTGGATGCACACCATTAAATCACTGTGCAGTTGTGGAAGCAACAGTTGGCTAAATACGCATACAATATCATGTAGAGATATTGAGTGAAACAAACAAGAAACCAAATAGGGTCACAGCATACCATTATTTGCAAAAATGAAAAATAAACATTGCTACATATTTTTCAAGAATACATATCTGTTCCAAGACATGTATCAAACCCAAAAGGTGAGTACTTATATAAAGGGGAGGTTGGAGAAACAGTCTGAGAATCAAAGTGGTATCAGGGATAAAGGAAAAAAACAAAATTATAAGAATAAGAGAAATACCTCGCCTCCAGCAAAATAACCTACGTGGCTAGGAGCATGGTTTTCTTGCTATCTGATTTCAAAAGAAAGAAAAAAAAGCCTCTCCAAATTAGTTATTTAACATCAGCATCCTCTGTAGTATAGTGCCACATAATAGACTTAACAAATAGTACTAAATATTTGTTTAATGTAGGTGGCCGTAATCAATTAGAAAAAAAAAAAAATCACTGCAATTCTTTGCTTTGCACCATGAAAGGAAAATATGTAAGTGCTGACACTAATTGTTGAAAGTTCTGTAATTACATTTTACTGCTGAACCATTGTAAAAATGTTAAAGTTTTCTTGACCTTTTGAACATTGGTAGTGTTTTGGCCTTGCTCTCCCTTTAATAATTTGCTGGTTTTAATGATCTGAAGTGTCAAAGAAATTGGATTTGTAAAAAAGATAATCGTGGTTTTATCGAGCATTTATAAAACTTGTTATATAGCTTCATGCAATTTGCCACCTTTATTTTCTACTCAACTCATATACTTCCATTAGATTTTTCATAAACCGCTTTACTTAAATTCTTGTCATGTTAACTGCCAATATCCTGTAGTCAGATTATTTTTTCATGATTTTTAGATGAGTGTGATTTTGGTGAATTTGACTCTTTTTATTTTATCATATTTGTTAGTTCTTAAATGATTCTTCAGAGCTTCTCTCTGAAATGAATCAAACATAGTGTTTTCTTCTAGCCACTTGGAGCCAGACCCATAGAATTGCCATGATTTTCCAGGAAGAAATTCAGTTCTTCCCAACACATAGGGACTCAAAGAATAGAAATATAAGTTTATTTAGTGATCTGTAGTGAGGAGTTTGCCACATTGGCCTCATATAGTCATGTATACCTTGAGTTCCCTTACTAGTTAGGCATAGAAATATGAGAGCCAATGGGACATAGCACATGCGTGGCATTCATGCAGAATACTGAAATGCACTATGAGTCTTTCCACATCAGTACCCCACTGCCTCTGCTTACAGTCTGCTTCCCCATGGCCCACCTCCCTCTCCACCCACCTCAGCCTTCTGCCAAGTTTCAAATTGGGCCCAGTGAGTTCAATTTTCACCCCTCATCGCTTCTTGCCATATTGTACAATTGGAATAATAATGTCTCTGATGTTTAAAAATGAAAACTTTGCTCCTTAAGACCAGACTACCTGTTTTGTCATATGAAAAGAAACTTTTTTCTTTTCTTTGTTTCTTTGTTTTCTTTGTTTCTTTCTTTATTTTTTTGAAATGGAGTTTTGCTCTCATTGCCCAGGCTGGAGTGTAATGGCATGATCTTGGCTCACCGCAACCTCCGCCTTTTGGGTTCAAGCGATTCTCCTACCTCAGCATCCCGAGTAGCTGACATTATAGGCACTTGCCACCATGCCTGGCTAATTTTTGTAGTTTGTTTTTTTTTTAGTAGAGACAGGGTTTCATCATCTTGGCCAGGCTAATCTTGAACTCCTGACCTTGTGATCCACCCACCTCCGCCTCCCAAAGTGCTGGGATTACAGGCATGAGCCACCACACCTGGCCTCTTTTCTTCTTTTTTAGGTCTCACCCTGTTGCCCAGGCTGCAGTGCAGTGGTGGGATCTCGGCTCACTGCAACCTCTGCCTCCCACATTCAAGCAATTCTCATGCCTCAGCCTCCCAAGTAGCTAGGATGACAGGTGCCTGCCACCACGTCCAGCTAATTTCTGTATTTTTAGTAGAAACAAGGTTTCACCGTGCTGACCAGGCTGATCTCCAACCCTTGACTTCAAGTGATCTACCCACCTTGGCCTCCCAAAGTGCTGGAATTACAGGTTTGAACCACCATGCTTGACCCCTTGAAACCAAACTATTGTGGAAAAGAATGAGCATATGCACGTGGAGATTGACAAATTCCTCAAATACCAATCAGTGGACACAGATCAGCCATCCCCACAAGTGCTTTGAAGGATACAGGATTAATTTTACAGTCAGTGCACACCAGAGCAACTTGGGGAGCTTGTGTAAAAATGCAGATGGGGTGCAGT
This sequence comes from Trachypithecus francoisi, assembly GCF_009764315.1. Taxonomy (NCBI): domain Eukaryota; kingdom Metazoa; phylum Chordata; class Mammalia; order Primates; family Cercopithecidae; genus Trachypithecus; species Trachypithecus francoisi. Next base: position 6,293,213 of record NW_022681453.1, read on the forward strand.
GGCTCAGGACTTTTAATCGCAGCACTCTGGGAGGCTGAGGTGGAAAGACTGTTTGAGCCAAAGCATCCAAGACTAGCCTGGGCAACATAGCGAGAACTCTGAACAGACAATCTGAAAAAGCTGGTGGTCTTGAGAACAAGTAGTCAACATACTATACTGATGAATTAAGACAAACATCATTCTTCAATTATGAACACTTTATTCTAAAAACTTGTTAAATAAAATGAATTCCTGTAATACCCATAGATATGCAGATATACAGATATAGATATAGATATAGATATAGATACAGAGAGAGATATATGTATTTTTTTAACAAATGTAGTCTGGAAAGTCTTAATGGTCATAGTTGAATAGACATGAACATTGAAAACCTAAATGTTACTGTTGATATAAATTAGAGATAAGATCTATGTGCTTCAGTTAGTAAAAATGTATAATGACTCGAACATTTACTATGAGCAAAGTGCCATACTAAGTATTTTAAAAAGCTGCAAAATAATATGGAAGTCAATCTTCACGGTAAGAGCTTTAATCCAGTTGAGAGCCAAAAACATCACACCGGAAGAAGCTTAGTAACAATCACACCTCACACAAATGAAGCCGTATTCAATTTCCTCTGTAAAGAATATTGCAGACACAATGAGTTACCTTCTCACCTCCTTGGACTGATGACTGTGTCTCTTTCATCTTTTTATCCATGGTTCCTGATACCAGGTGCTATGAATACTGTGTTATATAAATTGAATCCAATAGTAATATTTTTCACAAGTTGAAAAACGTTTTTAAAAATGTGGCTGGATATTCTTTAAAGTCTCTTTTGGTAGTTTATTCATTCAACAAACAGCATTTCCTACTAGACACTATGCCTATAATAATTTAAGACAATATAAAGATCAATCATTAACTATATTCCCTAAGTAAGCTTATTTCACACCCTGGAATCCATATCATTAGAGTATGTGCACAGGAAATAACTATAAAAACATAAACTTACTATTATTATGTGAAAATATTTGGGAATTTTTAAAAATTCTTGTTTACATTTCTTAAAACATACTTGAAATATGTGCCTAGAGTGATCCTATTAACCACAGACACACAGAGCACATGAGGCAATCCTATGTTTTGTATCTGTGCACAAATAGCTTTAGGACAGAATTTAAATGTGCCAAAACCCAAAGTTCTTCCAGATGTATGCTTTCACTGATTTCTGGAAAATTGCTTCACAGTACCCTCTCAAAGTACATAGACCACATTATAAAATCCAGAGGCCACTATGCACTTTTACAAAATCCATTGCGTTGACTCATGCTGTCATTTGTCAGTGAAATGATGTTGTAAATATTCTCGCATCTTTCTATGCTGCCTGGCTTAGACTTATTATAGAGTTTTCCAAATTCCTACCCTCATTAATGACTCTTTTTCTAAAACTGGAGAAATGCTCACTTAACCAAACGTTTAAAAATATTATTTTTTCCTCCAGTGAGTTTTAATCTTTTTGAATTAAATGATGTTTATCAGGAAAACCCTTCTTAGTGCATGCCTACTATGAATATTTATCCTTTTTTTTTTTTTTACATCAATGAAAATAGTTTGAACTTCAGCATTCTTTTGTGTTTTACTTTGTGTGTGTGTGTTTTGCTGAAGCCTGATTTGGAGTGTACTTGGGAGAATGTGACTCCTCTAAGTAGAATCATCACTTTCGTGGAGAATTGGGCAAAAGCATGTCACTTTTTCTTCCTCTTCAAGGCAGAATCTCAGTATTAGTTTTCAATAATGCATAACAAATTAGTACAAACCTAGCAACTTAAAACAACACATACTTCTTATCTCACAGTATCAGAGGGTCAGGATTTCAGTTGTAACTTAGCTGGGTCCTCCACTCAGGGGACCCGGGGCTACAATCAAGGTATTGGCTGGGCTCTGTTTTCATTTGGAGGTTCAAATGGGTAATGTCTGCTTTCAGACTCATTCTGTTTGTTGGCAGGAATCATTTTTTGGCAGTTGTAGGACTGATGACTTTGAACTCTTACTGGCTACTAGCTGAAGGCCTCCTTTAAGATCTAAAGGCCACCCATAGTCCCTGCAGTTCATAATGTGGCAATTTGCTTCTTTCAAGCACAGCAGGAGGGTCTCCCTATGCATCTGCTAGCAAGACAGGGGTGTGTGTGTGTGTGTGTGTGTGTGTGTGTGTGTGTAATAACAGTGGGATTGATATCCTATCCCCTTTGACATATTCTTGGTCAGATTGCTGGGAGGTCACCTTAGGGTCTGTCTGCCACAATCCCATTAGAACTGAAAAATACTTAGACAGTGACTTAGAGTTAGATAAAGTTATTTTTATCACTTTTCTGGAGTCTAGTTACCTTAAAGAAAGTTTGTGATTCTCTAAACAAATCTATTTTTGTTCTCCTCTTAAAAAAAATAGGAGCCATATAGCAATTCTTAAGCAAGGCCTGGGGAAGCTGCAAGACCCAGAAGGGTAATGAAGGTTAAGTAGGAGAGAGAACTACTGACCCAAGCACATTGAAGAGGTCAAAATTCCAAAAATCTAGGTATCACTGGTTGTTGGTTTGTGTTTACCTGTTTTGTGATTTATTTTGCTTTGATTTTTCACAAATATTGGAAACTATATGTGTTTCATCTGTCTTTCCACTCAAAGTGTGCTATTATCACCAACTTCAAAGTTCATACAACTACCATGGATATCCTTTAGCACAACACCTAAATCCTCTGAAGAGGTACGCCTGCTTTTGGCTTCAGAAATTGAACACAGGAATGTAGTTTACCATATGTCTGAAACTTTTAAAGTAACTTTTTTCCAAGAAAAATGTGGATTATATGCAACAAACAGAATTTTCTGGTCTCAGAACAGGAAAAATAAAGAACCTTAAGTATTATTTTAAGTACTTTGTTTGCTAGTAGTGTTTGTGGTGAATGAAAAATTGATCCTTAATTGTGTGGGAAACAGAGAAGTGATCTGCATGGCAATGGCCAAGTACAGACTTCAGAGACTTCGCAGTTTTGAAACTGATATTTATGAACATCTGCTTTTTCCCCGTAAATTTTAATATGGATTGTATCCTTTGAAACTCACAAAACTCCCAGGTGCTTCTTCAGTCTTTATCTTGGAAAACACACTTTTAAAAGAAAGTCTTCTTTTTTCCATTGAACATATTCAAAATCATTTTTGTCAAAACAATATTCCTAGATATACAGCACCTATTGGAATGCCTGCGATATGGTATTAAAGGTTAGCAACCCAAAATGTTGCAATCACCATGTCAAACCTCCAAAATGTCCACCCCCAGAACGCAAGCCATAATAGTCTTAATAGAGGATGCTGGAAAGTATCCATTTCTAGGCCCAGGGCATGCCTTTTGTTATTACACCAATATTTGTTTAGTGCTTGCTATGTAATAGGCACTTTTAGGTGACAAGTTTATAGCAGCCAACACAACAGACAAAATATCTGTCCTCATTGTGTTTATGTTCCAGGGAGTGTAAATGTTCTCTTTAAAAATTCCCTTTAACTTTTTGTAATATGCTTTATATAGTTCGTTAGTAAAAAAGCTTTGTGCTGGGTCTACAAACCAATGCTACTCCATTAATGAAGCTGAACTGGATTCTGGGGGTATTGTGAAAAAAAAATAGACATGTTTCTGTTCTCAGTGAACTAATAGTTGGACATACTTCTCACCTCTGTCAAAAAATTTAGAACTGAGAATTAGGAGCTTTGGGATGCAATCCGGGTAGCCATTTGCTCATTCTCTATTTAGATCCCTTATAAGCAGTGCAAACAGTGCCTACGCTCCTCAGCCTTGAAAATTCTAAGAACTGTTCCTATACAGAGAGAAAATAAGAGTGCGTAGGCTAAAGGAAAGGAAACAAAATCACAGCTCAACAGAGCACAAACATGTTAATTGACTGGGTACATGCAAGGCCAACAAGAACATTAAGTCCCTCTTAGGAGGAGGAGCCTTTTAAGAATGCAGTTTCTGGTCATCCTATACCAAAGGATACAAGTCATTTACATAATAGGAAAGCCTCAGGAGGACAGTAGAGCTATTTAATTTGGTTAGGCTAATAGTTTTCCATCCATTTGCAGTCTTACCGAACCTCTCTCCCCTGCCTCTTAAAGAGGAACGCATTGGCATGGTGCCATGGGGCACATAAAACACGTGCAGTCTTCTTGGAGTGCCAATTCTACTCAACCATTTGGAGGAAAAGAGTTAATTAATTTACTGATAAATAATGTAATGCATTATCTTCCATTAAAACCAATGCAGGCCAGGCATGGTGGCTCATGCCTGCAATCCCAGCCCTTTGGGAGGCCAAGGAAGGTGGATCACTTGAGTTCAGGAGTTGGAGACCAGCCTGGCTAACATGGCAGCACCCCGTCTCTACTAAATATACAAAAATTAGCCAGATATGGTGGCAGGCACCAGTAAATCCAGCTGCTCAGGAGGCTGACACACGAGAATCACTTGAACCCAGGAGGTGAAGGTTGCAGTGAGCCAAGATCGCACCACTGCACTCCAACCTGGGCAACAGAGTGAGACTTTATATCAAAAAAAAAGATAAAAGTAAAAATAAAAAAAAATTCATGCAGCTTATATTATGTAATAGAATTCAAAATTTGCATACACTTTTAGGATAAGCATAAGAACTAAACAGTGCTGGAGCCAAGGGCTGAGGGATTAAGCCCCACCCCCATATTTTCCATCAGCCCCCTGTAAAGTTAACATAATAAATATAATATGTATATATGTGTGTGTGTATATATATATATATATATATATTTTTTTTTTTTTTTTTTTTTTTTGAGACAGGGTTTCACTCTGTCACCCAGGCTGGAGTACAGTGGTGCAATCTTGCCTCACTGCAACTCCCACCTCACAGGCTCAAGTGATCCTGTCACCTCAACCACCTGAGTAGCTGGGACCACAGACATGTACCACCATGCCTGGCCAATGTTTTTGTATTTTTGCTAGAGACAAGGTTTTGCCATGTTGCCCAGGCTAGTCTTGAACTCTTGAGTTCAGGCAATCTGCCTTCCTCTGCCTCCCAGAGTGCTGGGATTATAGGAATGAGCCACCACGCCTGGCCAATGATATTTTTTGATATGGATAATTTGTTCTCAATTTTGTATAAAATGTAAATCCCAGCAGCATGTCTTCCAACCACATTGCCACTTGGATATCCCTTCTTTTTAGAAAATCTGGAGCCACTGCTAGATGCAAGAAAATTCTGGGCCATTTCAGGCTCTGACACCTCAAACCCTGACGCTCAGCCCTGGGGCCTGTGCTCACTCTCGCTGCATTTATGAATACTCTCATGGAAAAGTTTAGCTGAATGCTTTTTTTAAGGTCAGCCAAGAGAAATTTTTTTCAATGCTCCCTCTTAGTCCTTAGTACTGAGATTGAACATTGATCATCCTGATCCACATCCCCTTCTCCCAGTCTCAGAATGTTAGGTAGCAGGCAGAGCAGCTTATGTTTTTTGTGCTTTGTGTTCCTGACACAGGATCTGGACCAGGTACAGCTCCATCTGGAAGAAGTGAGGTTCTTTGACGTGTTTGGCTTCAGTGAAACAGCACAAGCATGGCAATGCTTCATGTGCAACAACCCTGAAAAAGCAACTGGTGAGAGACCCCTACCTGCTGCTAAGAACCATCTGTGCCCCGATTTACAGGGATCTGTCAGCTCCATTGTTCTAGGTGGCCTTCCTCTTGCATAAACATCCCCAGTTGTAATAATGCGCAGAGTCATGTCCCTGCTTTATGCTGAGAAAGGCATCTCACCAAAGTGGTCATAGGATAAAAGGAAAACTTTGGGAGGCAGAGAAGCAATCCCTCACCTATCTGTGGTTATGAAGGAAGCAGTATCAGCCGTTTTGCTCTAAAAGTATTCATTTCATCCAGATGACCCTGAGGGTTAGAGAGAAAAAAGTGTTCTGTCAAGGTGTGTTCCTTGAGGAAATGAGACCACACTAAATGAGTGAATCAGCACACAGACCACGTTTTCTCATTTAATCCCTAATACTGTTGCTTGATGATTAAACTGTGTAAAAAGTGAAGCATTGAAATAGTAAGAAACTGTCTGAGAAATAACCTCATAGCTGGTTATTCATTTTCCACTTCCTTTCTGCTGCTCAAGGTATTTGGTCTACTGACCTTGCCTAAAAATAATTGTTAGCAAATACAAGTCATACCCTATGCTAAACATATCAGATACCTTATCTCATTTAATCAGTCCTTGCAATACTCTTATGAGGAAAATACTGATATTATCTCTGCTTTACTGATGAGGAAACTGAGGCACAGAGAGGTGTGGTAACTGCCCAAGGTCATAAAGATTAATTAACAGCAGCAGAATTTGAACGCAGCCTGACTCTGGAACCCATGCTCTTAACCATTTCACCATTCTGCCTCCCGGTTACACTTGGCTCAATCCAACCAGTGGAAACAGGTTGCTAATAAGCCTATGTCCAAAAAGTTATGCTGTCATTGGAAGTGAAATATTTCATCACTAGTGTGCCCTTTGAGAGGAGAGAGCTCTCAGTGCTGACACAGCTCAGAAACTGCATTTTGGACGACAAGAGCAGTGTTAAAAAGACTGTTGAACACAAAGCCACTTTGTAGATGAGCCATCCTCTAGACAGCCATTGATTATACCACCTGTACCTGGTCCTTTAATTTTAGGATTTTATGCATCTTCAAGATTACCCATTGTGGCAAGTCTGTCCTCTTGTTAACTGCCAGGATGTTGAGGCTGAATCAAAAAAGTATGTTTATTTAGCCAGATGGAGATGTGTAGGGCTCTCAGAGAAGTACCAATTAAAATGTATTACCCCAAGGAAAAGATGCGGATGGCAGAAGCTGGCAGTTAGGACGCCAGGCTTTGTGAAGCACAGATTGTTGGCTGATTACAAAGTCTGGATTGAGCCAACGCCAGAGTGAACACCCCAATTTTTTAAAAGTTAATTCAAACAAATAAGGAATTGGGGAATTGACTGTCTCCATTATAAAACTTTCTAATTAGACCTTATTTTATATATGAAAAAGATAGAGCATAAAAGAAACCTTATTTGAGAGCTAGTAAAATAAGGTACTTACCTTAGGTAGCTCTGAGAGGCCCTGAAGAGTTTTCACTCCGAGTAAGCTGAGTCCTTAGTTCAATAAATATTTAATCATATCTGGCCAAGGGAGGCCTCAGAAAAGGGGCTGAAAGTTAAAAAACACAAAGTGTTCCTTTAATATGTGTTTTCTCAAATTCACTGCCATGCTCTTGAAATGAATGTTCTGCACATTCACTCTTTCTTATTTGTGTTCCTCACAGTTAAATATGGACTGAGAACATATAGCAATAAAAATTCAAACAAGGCCAAATGTTTTATAGCACAACATATTGAATCAAAATGTTTGGCCCTGAAAACTTCAGTGGGTTTGGATTTCTTTGCTCATTTCCTTTTGCTACATGAAAGAGGATTTGAGTTTGAGAAAAGTCCTATTTTAAACTGTTTTCCTTTTTCCACCAAAACCCTTGACTCCCTGGGTAGTTTATATAGGTTGTTGATTTCATCTTCTTTTTTATATAAGCACTTAAATTATATATTTAATCTAAGTGAAAGGTCTAACATAATACTGTTGCCAAATATATTTCTCATGGAGACGGTATTTGCATTCAAGTTCTGCTTAAATTCAAAGTTTAAAGACGAAACATAGCCACAAATACTTTATTGGTCATGCACAGCTAGTGTATTACTTGCATCCAATTTTTCATTTATGCAATGCATGTTTGTTGCATTAGTTGAGTGTCTTCTACAGGCTGACCCTTGGGATAGAAATATGAATAAGGTACAATGTCTCTGCTCTAAAAGAAATTCATAATCCAGTTAGGGCCAAAAGGTATATTCAAAAAAAATCTAGCATTCTTCTTTTATGTTTTTAGCACGCTATATTTGTTGAGTGAGTGAATGAATGAATGAATAATATTTTTAAAAGGCAATGTCAAATATTCCTTGAATGTTAAAATGTAATGTTTTAAGATTGTGATTATAAGCTAATGATATCAAATTCACCACTATACCATACCCAATGCATTCTGAACCTGGTAAATGGAGATTGGGGCTGTTTCTCCCTAAGAGAAGTCGCCACTTGTAAAGCCTTGATCCACTTACCTTCCTGTCTTAGTGCCTAGAATGTACTATGCCCTACTGAGTACTATGTACTGGTCTGAGTTTCATCAGTACCCACACAGGGGCCAGATGCCCTATCAGCCTCAGGGAGAAGGGGTCCAAAGAAGTAGAATTGAAGTCCAGAACAAAAGGCCAAAGAAACTGGGTTTTTGATATTTTTTAAAAGAATTGACAGATGATACAATAATTGTTTTCAAGTATTCACGTTTCAATATTTTTAATGCTGTCCAGCATCTCCATGAGGAACAAAACATGAGACAATTAGAGAATTTCAGTTAGACATTAGGAAAGACATCAAGAAATATATAATACTTCTTAGTAGTGTGTAGACTCAGCCAGAGAAATCCTTCAGAAATTGACAGTATCTCAGCTTACTGACATGGTCAACTCACATACATTCCCGTCTTCAAGTAAAAGTCTCATCACCATCCTCCCACCAACTTCACCATCAACACACAGAAATTCACAGGAGTTTAATATCTCGTGATCAATAAAATATTTTTATTCAACAAAGTACAGATAGTCAGAGGAAAGTAAATGCTAAACTAATGTAGAGGCCCTGACATGATGATAATTGTTAGCATTCATCATTCTAATGATATGCTGTTTGCATGCATTTTTATCATTTTCTTACCATCACTGACTTCATTTTACAGATCAGAAAACTGAAACGCAGAGAGATTAAGTAATTTTCCCCAGGTCACACAGCTTCTCAGTGATGGAACCAGTATTTTAATCCAGACAGGACAATTCCAGAACCTGACTTTTCAACCTATAGGGAAAATTCAAGTTAAGGACACAAAATATTGGAAATTCCAAGAGCAATCATTCAGTAATGTTGTAATATATTATACAGACCCAGAGACAAGTTTAATTTTTTAGAAGTGATCTACTTCCTTGATGACTTTCTCTACTTAAAGAAGAACAGAGACTTTGGTATGATAATGTGTGAGAAATTATTACTTGCAGGAAATGATTACAATAGAATCTATTTCTTATTCTTCCAACTGCTGAATCAGTTTTTGATAATCATTTTATAAAAGTTCAGAGTGGAAGATTAGAAAATCTCTGAAATAACTCAGTAATCCTGAGAGACTTGCCTGGTGGTGTTTATTGCAGATCTCGTTATTCCACATGAATGAGAGAATGGAGATTGAGCAAGTAGATTGAACAGAACAGAACTTATTTCTGGAAAACCAAGCTAATCTTCTTTATCAGTTGCCCTTGTGTCTTGGAATTGCACAGTGTATGTTGACAGTAAGAGTTAGTCAGCTGGTCTGTCCTGGAACATATCTGGCTTTCTCTTCAGTCACATTTTTTTAAAGTAGGAGGAAGAACTGGGTCATGACTTTCACTCATTTCGCGAGACACATGGGATGCCTTTGTTCTTACATCCTACAAAAAACAACTTAGAGTTTTGGTACTCCTGTCCTCCTTGATAAATCTAAGCAGCCCCATGTGATTAGTCTCTTAGTCACTAGACATTTAGAGTTTGAATGTGATCGTCAGTAGAAGGTCTTCTTGGGTTCTAAAAGAAAATGGAACAATTTTTTCAAACAACTTTCTATCATGATTCATCTTTAGAACTTGATTTCAAAAAGTTGTGTTATAAGAACATACTATCAGGCTGAGTGCAGGGGCACGTGCCTGTCACATCCCAGCTACTCAGGAGAGAGTGGTGGGAGGATTGCCTAAGGTCAGGAGTTTGAAGCTATAGTGCACCATGATCAAGCCTGCGAATAGCCAATGCACTCCAGCCTGGACAACATAGCGTAGACCCTGTCTCTAAATCTAAACTAACTAACTAAATAAATATAAATTTTAAAAAAGAATGTGCTATTTATTGTATTATATTATATTATTAATACATGGGCAAATAGAGATGGTTTCAAAATGCCTCCTCTGTCAGGAGAGTTTTTTCAGACAGCCAAAGGAACTGGTTACAGCAGTTGTGGGTCTGCTTTGAGGGGCACCCTTCATGTGAGCTACATGTTTTTTTCCACTCTAGATGCCAATGTGAAAATGAACTAAATGACATCTGAGAGGACCTAGCCCATAAGGCTACCAATAGCCTTGTGAGTCTATGAATATGAAGCTTTTCCATTAAATTTCAATGTCAACTTTCATAGAACTTTAAAAGTAATAAAAGAAAACTCAATTTTGGCCAGGCGCAGTGGCTCATGCCTGTAATCCCAGCACTTTGGGAGGCTGAAGTGGGCAGATCACAAGGTCAGGAAATCGAGACCATCCTGGCCAACATGGTGAAACCTTGTCTGTACTAAAAATACAAAAATTAGCTGGACGTGGTGGCATGTGCCTGTAATCCCAGCTATTCTGGAGGCTGAGTCAGCAGAATCACTTGAATCCAGGAGTTAGAAGTTGCAGTGAGCCAAGATCGCGCCACTGCACTCCAGCCTGGTGGCAGAGCGAGACTCCATCTCAAAAAAAAAAAAGAAAGAATGAAAGAAAACCCAATTTTGATGTATGTGGTGGCTAGCATTGTAGTATGATGTCTTTTCTCCTACCACATGTGTTAGAGCACTATCCTATGTGCTAAGTGTTGGTAGAGCACCCAAAGCAACAGAATGCTTTTTATACAATAACTTCACATTTTCACATTTGTATACTGGGACTACTGAGTATATATTGATTATGTAAAATTGAACCTGAGCTTTTTGTTCAGAGCTACTTTGCAATACTCAATGACAAAATAAAAACACAGTTACAAACTCAGATAATTTTTATCCTGAAATCTTCCTTTTCTCCCTTTCCCCATCTTCCATCTTCCTATTTTATGCCTCTGTGGCATGAACATTCTTCTCTCCCTCTTAAACCTCTCCACACACTCTCATTTCTCTCTCCCTCTTTCTCTTTCTGTCTCTCTCGCTCACACACACACACAGACACACACACACACACACACACACATATGCACACGCACCTACATACCAACCCTAAGCAGAAATAATTTCTCTCCCTCTGTCCTTTCCATCCTCTGCCCACACTTCTGTATTGAACTTGGCATGTGGCCATCAGTCTTTCCCTCTGGACAGTGAACTACAAGAAAAGCCATGGATTATGCCTCATCTTTGTACATCTTAACCAGTGCCTGGTACATTATATTGTTTAATAAGCATTTGGCAAATAGATGAGTGATTGAGCAATTCGTTAATCACTTAAGTGATAGAATACCCATGGGAAAAAACTGAATTTGTTTTGAAATGCAACTTGAAAATCTAACTTTTAAAAATCTAACTCTTTCTCAAAATTAAAAACAACTAACGGAACTGAAACCTGTAAATAGCATCTCTTGGAAAATTAGCTTTTCATGAGAAGAAAACATTGCTGTATACAAGGTTTCAACATGTTGTGGAAACTGAATTTTAGTATTATGCTAAAATGTTACAATATACACATAGGCAAAGAGCTCATAGTAAACATGCTAATAAATTGTGAATCTTGAAGAGAAACAAGCTAAGATCAGTAACCTAACACTGCTCTGGGATTAACTTCTATTTTTCATCCAGCATCACTTTCCTACTCCTCTGCCTTTCCATATTGGGTCAACAATCTTGTCTTGATATAGAGGAAAAGTGTCAGATAGGCCTTATACTTGCAACAAAGCATCAGTCATTCTGTGATTATCACTAGCAAATCACTATGCATAGTAATGTGTCCTTTTCCACATAGAGGGCAAGCTGGGTCAAGCCAATATATAGATGAGGAGAAGCTTTGGAGAGGCAGACTAATGTGGGTACATTAGTTTCATCATCATACAAGCATAAGATGACATTGATTTCAAGAGTTTTGTGTAGTTTTTAAAATAAAATACTTGGTATATTTTAAAAGAGCTCTAGCCATCATATTGCATAGTAATCCTTTTTTAATTGACCTATATAAGTACACTAAGAACGAAATTTGTTTATCAGCCATAAACACACCTATTTAATAGAAATATCGGTACTATGCTGGTCTTTTTTTAATTTTTTTGAAACAGAGTCTTGCTCTGTCACCAGGCTGGAGTACCGTGGCACAGTCTCTGCTCACTGCTACCTCTGCCTCCCGGGTTCAAGCGATTCTCCTGCCTCAGCCTCCAGAGTAGCTGGGACTATGCACATGCACCACCATATCCAGCTAATTTTCATATTTTTAGTAGAGACAAGGTTTCACCATGTTGGTCAGGATGGTCTCAATCTCTTGACCTCGTGATCCACCCACCTCGGCCTCCCACAGTGCTGGAATTACAGTTGTGAGCCACCGCGCCTGGCTGACATACTGATACTTTTTAATAGCCACAGAGAATAAAGTCATCAAAGGATGGTCATATTTTGCCTTGGATTTCTCCCTACAATTGGTTTTGCAGTTTTACTCTTTCGTATATCAAATAACCTATTATGTCATCTACCATAAAGATACTGATTATTTCCTATAAGTTTTTGAGCAACATAAGAATCACCTGTGGACCTTGTTTAACCTATAAGGCTTCTCACCCTATCCCAAAATTTTGATTCAGTGGGTTTAGGGTGGTTCCTGGAAATGTGCATTTTAACAAGTTGGCAGATAATTCTGATATAGGTGGTTCTCACAACACAGTTCAGGAAGCATAGCCGTAAACGCTTACAACACCGTGTTTCTGAAGCTTTTTTGCATCAGTACATCAGTAATTGGTCAAAGAAGCATATGTTTTGATGGGTATGAAATTACTTAGAAAGGAAACCATTCAGTCACATGTGGCAGTGCCCTCAAAGGGCTGCTGTCAAACTTAGTTTGTCCAATTTTGGTCCCCACAGTATTGTGTAAGATGTTCCAAAATCAGTGAGGATCATGCCTCCTGGTTTATTCACTGCCAGTAGAGAAATATTGCACTCTCAAATGCTGCCTGGAGATTCATAAGAAACATGCCATTTGTTATGATGCTTAGCAATTTCAAAAACCACAGACACTCAGTCTACTAAATGTGGCTCCTACGACCCCTTCATTTAATGCTTCTAGCCCTCTTTATGCATATCCTCCGGAATTATAGTTTGCTTTTTTAGAACTGACATACATACCAAAGAAAAAAAATCAGTAAAACCATAGGAGAAGATTGAAGTAAATTTGAAACTTTAAATACATACAAAGAAATTCCTCGTAGACTATATGGGAGTCATAATTCCCAGAAGCAGTGTTTTCAAGGAGGATAAAATGACATACTATATTTTTTCTCAGTTCTTACTTAAAAACTAAGAATTTGGGGTTGATTTATATATCAATATCTATATATCTATATATTGATGTTTATCTATATGTCAATCATTTTATATATATATATATATATATGGTTTTTTTTGTTTTTTTTTTTGAAACGGAGTCTCGCTATGTTGCCAGGCTGGTGTGCAGTGGCACGATTTTGGCTCACTGCAAGGTTCAAGCAATTTTCCTGCCTCAGCCGCCACGCCCGGCTAATTTTTTGTATTTTAGCAGAGACAGAATTTCACTGTGTTGCCCAGGCTGGTCTTGAACTCCTGAGCTCAGGCAATGCACCTGCCTCAGCCTCCCAAAGTGCTGCGATTATAGGCATGAACCACCGTGCCCGGCCTGGAGTTTATTATTTTTTTCTTCCAGAATATGTTTTCTTTTGAAGGCATTTATCTTTAACAATCAGAAAAGAGTATCTAGAAATTCAAATATCACAAATTAAACTCATGACAGTCTCAAATATGAGTTATGTATGCACAATGCAATACTTTCAAGACCAAACTGGCATAAGCCAAAAAGCACACAGTATGAGTAATTTCTGAGTCTGGATGAAAGTCAGTGTGCCATATGAACAGTAGTTATGTGGAGGTTATTGTCTATCGTCATTCCTTCAAGACTGTCACAAGAACAAGCAGAAACAAGCAGAAAGTCTAGGAAGAGAAGGAAGCAACCACAGATAACAGGAAATTCACCCAATGTACCTCAGTCTATTATTGGTTTGGCTTGTAAATGGCAGTTTCAATGAATACATAGATGAGTTACTCAAAAACAGAAGAGGGCCAGGTGCAGTGGCTAATGCTTATAATCCCAACACTTTGGGAGGCAGAAATGGGAGGATCACTTGAGGTCAAAAGTTCAAGACCAGCCTGGGCAGCATAGTAAGACCCCATCTCTACAAAAAAATTTAAAAATTATCCAGGTATGATGGTGTGCACCTGTAGTCCTAGCCACTTGGGAGGCTGAGACAGAAGAATAGCTTGATCCCAGGAGTTCAAGGTTCCAGTAAACTATGATCAAGCCACTGTATTCCAGCCTGAGCAACAAAGGAGACCCTGTCTTTAAAACACACACACATGCAAAGAGAGAGAGAGACAGAGAGAGTTCACCTTCCATTTGAGACACTTTGAATTGCCTTTCATACTTCCATTTTTATTAAAGGTCCAAGTTCAAAGACTGCAGGAGTCCCTCTCTTACTCTGAATTCTCTTACTATTCCTCACACTTTCATATAGGCCATTAGGACATGGTATTTCTTTTTTTCTTTTTTTTCCTGAGACGGAGTCTCGCTCTGTCGCCCAGGCTGGAGTGCAGTGGCCAGATCTCAGCTCACTGCAAGCTCCGCCTCCCGGGTTTACACCATTCTCCTGCCTCAGCCTCCTGAGAAGCTGGGGCTACAAGCGCCTGCCACCTCGCCTAGCTAGTTTATTTTTTTTTTTTTTGTATTTTTTTAGTAGAGATGGGGTTTCACCATGTTAGCCAGGATGGTCTCGATCTCCTGACCTCGTGATCCTCCTGTCTCGGCCTCCCAAAGTGTTGGGATTACAGGCTTGAGCCACCGCGCCCGGCCAGGACATGGTATTTCTAAAACCACCTGTTCATCACAATAAAAGGATTATTATGATTTACATTGATCCATGATGTCAGTCGTGATGACAGTAGCTACTATTTGTTGATCCGTTATTGTGACCAGGTCTCAGCTAAGCAAGACCACTGTCAACTGTTGTGGCACTTTTATGTGGCTTCATTTATGGTGCATGTAATACTCTCGGGGATGCATGGCTTGACTAGAAAACCCCCACAGCCATTTGTGTTGTGTTAAGTATAACTCTAGGGAGTAGGAAAGGGAAGCTCAGTGACATCAAATAGCTTGTCCTGGATCAGTCAGCTGGTAAGTGGCAGATTCTGGACTTCAACTGAGGTCTGCCTCCAAAGACAATGCTCTTACTGTATAAACCATAGGCCTACACTAGACAAAGTCATTGGTACAGTCTCATGTGATCTATTATAATAAAGAGTAAACATGGCATTCAGCACACTGGTTAAATAAATTATAATTGGTTAAAGACATTCAGAATTGCAATAAATCTTAAAACAAGATAGAGAGTGAATTATTGAACTCTTGTGCTCTTGAAATAAAAGAGGTCTATGACTACACAAGGTTTTTTTCATTATGTCACATTACAAAGCATTACATTCTACTCTGCATGGTGCCCAAGGCTCTTTAGGATTGGTCTCTCTGATTCTCACACTTCATCTCTTGCCTCTTCTCTCCCACCCTGCTCCCTCCCAGAATGAGTTACAGTTCCCAGAATACATTTTATGCCTCCCTTCCTCAGCTTTGGTCCTTTGCTATAAACTTTTTTTCTTTTTTATTTCTTTTTTTGACTCAATGACCTTCCTCCCTTTGTCTTCATAGCTGCAACTTGTCCCTGAGAATTCAGCCCATACAGCATCTACTCTAGGAAACTTTTCTGCTTTGTATGCCCCAGTTTAGAATAAGTGTCTCTCGGTGTGGTCCAGTTAGACCCTGTGCACGGATCTAGCCTAGTACTTATCCCACTCTGTACTCACTTGCTTACTGCATTTCTCTGCATCTCAATGATTTGAGACTGTCATATTTGTGTTTATATCCCCTTTACCTGGCACGTGCCTAGTGCGTGGTAACCATAAAGGCATTTTGAATAGAAGAATGGGAGAATCAATGAATGGCAAAGGGTGTTAATAAAAAGTGGAACTCAGTCTTCCATGACAAGAATAACATGAATGCTAAATTCTCTTATTAACTGAGAAGAAACCACTGGATGCATCTCATTCATTTCTAGTCAATTCCACCACCAGGACATAAAAGGATTTTTCTCTATTCTTTGGACCCTTTAGGAGTTTTCCCCCTTTAACGCCTTTCTACCCTTCCTCCATAATAAGGCAATTACCACCATGTCTGTAGTACAAACTACCTGCACATTGGCAAGTTGTAGGCATAAATACTTTGGTCTAGTCAAAACAAAAGCAGATCTGTCAAGAAGAAAGGTCATGGCAAGTGTTTTGGGATGCTTGAGGCATTTTGCTTGTTGTCTTTCTAAAGGGCAAAAGAATGACAACATCTGCTTATTATGAGAGTGTTTTGAGAAAGCTAGAAAAAGTTTTAGCAGAAAAACACCCAGGGCTGGGCACAGGGGCTCATGCCTGTAATCCTAGTACTTTGGGAACTTGAGATGGGCAGACTGCTTGAGCCCAGGAGTTTGAGGACCATGGGCGACATGGCCAAACCCCATTTCTACAAAAATAAAAATTTTAAAAACCAGCCAGGCCGGGCACAGTGGCTCAAGCCTGTAATCCCAGCACTTTGGGAGGCCAAGACGGGCAGATCACGAGGTCAGGAGATCGAGACCATCCTGGCTAACACGGTGAAACCCCGTCTCTATCAAAAAATACAAAAAACTAGCCAGGCAAGGTGGCGGGAGCCTGTAGTCCCAGCTACTCAGGAGGCTGAGGCAGGAGAATGGTGTAAACCTGGGAGGCGGAGCTTGCAGTGAGCTGAGATCTGGCCACTGCACTCCAGCCTGGGCAGCAGAGCGAGACTCCGTCTCAAAAAAATAAAAATAAATAAATAAAATAAAAAATAAAAACAGCCAGATGTGGTGACACATGCTTCTGGTCCCAGCTACTAGGGAGTCCAAGGTGGGAAAATCGCTTGAGCCCAGGACGTGGAGGCTGCAGTGAGCCATGATTGTGTCACTGCACTCCAGCTTGGGTGACAGACTGAGACCCTGAGATAAAAAGAAGGGGAGAAAGAAAGAGAGAGAGAGAGAAGGAAAGAAAAAGAAAGAAAGAAGGAAGGAAGGAAGGAAGGAGGGAAGGAAGGAAGGAGGGAAGGAAGGAAGGAAGGAAGGAGAGGAAAGAAAGAAAGAAAGAAAGAAAGAAAGAAAGAAGAAAGAAAGAAAGAGAGAGAGAGAAAGAAAGAGGAAGAAAGAGAGAGAGAAAGAAAGAAAGAAAGAAAGAAAGAAAGAGGAGAAGGAAAGGAAGGAAGGAAAGAAGGAAGGAAGGAAAGGAAGGAAGGAAAGAAGGAAGGAAGGAAGAGAGGGAGGGAGGGAGGGGAAAGAAAAGAGACAAACACACAGGAAAGCTTTACTAGAGAGTCCTTGTCCACTACGACAATGCTCCTGCTTGTTCTTCTCATCAAACAAGGGCGATTTTGTGAGAGTTTTCATGGAAAATTATTAGGCATCCACCCTACAGTCCTGATTTGGCTCCTTCTGACTTTTTCTTTCCTAATCTTAAAAAATCTTCAAAGAGCACTTATTTTGCTTCAGTTAATAATGTTAAAAAGACTGCATCGACATGGTTAAATTTCCAGGACCTTAGCTCTTTAATGATGGACTAAATGTCTGATATTACCACTTACCAAAGTGTCTTGAACTTGATGGAGCTTATGTTGAGAAATAGTTTCCACTTTTTATTTTTATCTTCTAATTCCATTTTTAATGAACTTTTGAAGTTCCCTCATATATCTGAACTTTGTTGAATTTGATATTATAATCTGTGCCTGATTGCTTCTGTTCTCCATCTCTCCTGCCCAGCTGCATGTTCCACAGGCTGCCATGTAGTGATTGTTTCAATAGGCTCCTTTAGCTCTGGTGTTCAGGTACCCTCCATGACTGGGGACCCCTGTAAGCAGAGGGAGGGAGGAGAGTGAGGTTGAGTTATTGATTTGCTGGCTGCCTCCCTGCTGGGACACTGAGGGTCAACAGTGTCCTCTATTCCAGGCCACAGCTGTCATCAAACGGTGCTCTCCATACCGGTCTCCCACTGAGTCCTAACTGTTCTCTACCCTTTCCTCTTCAGGCGGAGGGGTGTTAGCCTGCATGGTTACTGGCCCCAGAATACCATGGCGCTTTTCCTACACCTTGCCCACTTCTAAGTAAATAATCTATTAACTCTATTAACTCTCCTCAATTGCTCAACTTGAGATGCCATCTGTTTCCTGCCAAGACCCTGCATGACACATCACTGATCCCATCTGGGGCCCATGAGGCTTCATGCCTGGGCTGGCTGGACCCTCACAGGCTCTAGGCCCCTTCTTAGTCCTTTCTAATGGGGCTTCAGAAAAACTTTCCTGTAAAGTCCACTATATGACCTCTCTGTGACTGTTACACAATCTCTTTCCTGGATCTTACACCTAGAAAGCCTTGAATTGACTTCTCCCTTCACCCCTCAGCCCATGACTGTTCAAGAGCACCTGCTTTACACACTTGTTTCTGAGTTTGTTGATTCTTCCAGCTTCTTCAGGTTCTTTTGTGTGTTTTTCCTCACACACGTACCTTGCTACCACTCTATCTGGAAAATTCTATCTGATCCTTTTCCACACTCTATCTGGAGAATTCTCTCTTCTTCATGAGGGTCCCAGCTCTCATGTCACCTTGTCTCAACTAGAAGTGGAATTTCTGCTCTTCAAATGCTGTAACACGTGGCTTATGCTTCTCGGTGGCACTTGCCAAACCCTACACTGAGCAGTAGAATTTGTAAAATGCTATACCTTCCCTAGAGAATAAATTAAAGTTCCCTGTGAGGGTGATTTTATAACCCCTCAGATCCAAATATAGTGCCTTACAGCTTATCTGTGCTTGAAAAAATACATATAGGGTGGATGGATGATTGATAAATGAGCAGATGAATATTCTTTATTTTTCATTCTTCCTGCTGTGGATCTTCTCAGCTCTGGGAGACCTGTTATTATTATACTTATTCATCAACTCCATGTTAAATAAGATCAACCCCTTCAAAATTCATTCTTTTTAGCAACAAATATTTTTAACTTGGTGCAGAAAAGGGATACAATTAACATATAAACATTTGTATTAGCATTCTGAAAAACTTTTAAGTTGACAAAGACAGTAATACTTTGCGTTCCAATTGCACTACAAAATTCAATTTAATACCCCATAGCTTTTATAGCCAGTCAATATTTAAAAAAATAAACAGATCCATGTTAGTAGAGAATGTCCTAACGAAATTGTGGTGCTTTGTTTTTGGTGTTTTGTTTCGCTTTGTTTTTTTAAGAGATGGCATTTCACTCTGTCTCCCAGGCTGGAGTGCAGTGGCATGATCATAGCTCACTGCACCCTTTGACCTCTGAGGCTCAAGCGATCCCCCCACCTCTGCACCCCTCCACCCCTCTGAGTACCTGGGACTACAGGTGCATGCCACCATGCCCAGCTAATTATTTTATTTTATATTTTTGTAGAGACAGGGTCTCACTATGTTGCTCATCCTGTTCACAAACTCCTGGTCTCAACTCCTGGCCTCAAATGAACCCTCTGTCTCAACCTCCCAAAGCACTGGGATTACAGGGATGAGCCACCACACTTGGCCAAATTGTAATGCTTTAAATGAAATAATGTGTTAATTGGAAAGTGAGGACATATTTGAATATCCTCTATGTTCTACATGCAAACAAGATTATTTGAGATGATACATGATCATACCCTGATAGTATCTCTCCACATGATAGTTTTTAAATGAAATATGATAATCTTAGAAAAAAATGGTTTCTTGATGTAGCTGTGAAGAGGCTGTGATATCATATCTGAATCACTTGCTTCAAAGGACCTACTATGGGCAATAGACCTTTAAAATGACGCATCCCCAGTCATGCATATGTTAGATATAATAGCAAAAAAAAAAAAAAAGTTTTTTAAGATATGGGATATTAGAAAAAATTTGTTTTGTTTCTTGAAATTCTTTTTAAATTAATTTCACAAATCCAAATTGCCTCGCTTTTACTGACTTCTCTGAAACTGACTAACACCTAAATTTGGGGCCTCACGTTCAGCTACTTTAAAGTTCTGCTAACATTTCCTTCCTAAAACCTTTTCCATTGACTTTTCCCCCTAGGGCTGATTTTCACTGGGCTACGGTGAAAAGTATTTGCTTCCCGGCTTGCCTCTGAAGTCCTTCATCCTTTGTTGTTAGTAAGCCTATCATTTTGTCTTGACTGTCTCATCATAGTCATTATATCCCATTCACCCATATCTTTAAGGACTCCAACAATTTTGCCAAGTGTTCCTTGTAAACTTTGGTCATACATAACTCTTCAAGTGAAACATTTGGATCTGCCTTGAGAAAAAATAAAGTAGATAACCCTCTATGTCAAATCCAAAAGGATCCATATACTTACATTTTACCTAAGTCAATCATTATTTCAAATCATCTCAGATATCATAATTATTTCAAATGTTTCTTTGAGTAAATACGAAAGACTGAGACATGAAAAATGTATCATTATTAAATAGCATTACATTAAATCATCTTGTCATTAAAACCATGGTACCAGCTTGAGCAACATAATGAAAACCTGTCTATACAAAAAGTACAAAAAAATTAGCCAGGTGTAGTGGTGCGCACCTGTGTCCCAGCTACTCAGGAGGCTGAGGTGGGAGGATCACCTGAGCCTGGGAAGCAGAGGTTGCAGTAACCCAAAATCTCACCACTGCACTCCAGCCTAAGTGACAAAGTGACACCCTGTCTTAGGGAAAAAAAAAAAAAAAAATGGCAAGAAAGCAGTGATCACAAACTGTAAAGTAAAGTCTTTCCTAGAAGTGGGACTGGGATGAGGGAGAAGCAGTGCCTTGTGCTTTGCTATTTACCTCGTGTCCTCACATAAATTTCTTTCTTTTGATTTTTGACCCCCCAGAATCCCTTTTTAAAGGGGAGGGGGGCAGTATTATTATTTTTTTTTTTTTGCTGATTAGAAAATTATAGTTTAGAAGATTCAAATCTAAATCTTCTGAGTTAATATTAAAAATCCTCCAACATTACAATTAGATTACCATGTTCTCTCACTTGAAAATATGAAAAATGGGTGTTTTAAAATTTTTTAAATTAATTTCGGCTTTGGTATTTTGTTTTTGTTATTTGTTTTTACTTATTTTTCCCCTTTTTTCCCCTCTTGGATCACCTCTTGAAACCTTCTTTCCTCATCCCAGCTAGGCTGCTGCACCCTTTATGACTCAACGGTGCACTGTTAATAGACACTTACTGAGCCTCTAGCCCAGCAGGCACTGTGTTAAGGCTGTTCCTGCTCTCAAGGAACAGGTAACCCTGGGGGAGACACAGTACCCTAAGTGCTTTAACTGAAGTCTCTGTAGATGTGGTTGCACAAAGGAAACCACTATGTTTATGGAAAATTTAAATTTCTAAAGAGCATTACTAGCTTCAAGAATGCTCCATGTCAGACAATTTCTATCAAAGCAAAGCAGAACTCTGAATTTTTTTTCTTGATATTAATTGTAAGTTTATACTTCATGAGTTCCTGCTTTCCTTTGCCTCTGGTATGCTCATTAGTAGCCTCCACTAGAGCTTCTCAAAAGATTGGAGGTCTCATCACTGAGGTCTCAGATCAAATGTCACCTTGAACATCTAAGCTCTTTCCTGACCACTGAAATGCATGCATGCACAGCAAGTCCCCAAGTCACTTAATCCCTATTCTATTTTCATCATAGCCCTTATCACTATCTTACAATAGATTTGATATGTATTTTCAGTGTTTGTTTGTTTGTTTGTTTTTTGAGACGGAGTCTCACTCTGTTGCCCAGTCTGGAGTGCAGTGACATGATCTCAGCTCACTGCAACCTCCACCTCCCGGGCTCAAGTGACTCTCCTGCCTAACCTCCCAAATAGCTGGGATTACACCCAGCTAATTTTTATATTTTTGGTAGAGATGGAGTTTCACCAAGTTGGCCAGGCTTGTCTCAAACTCCTGACCTAGGTGATCCACCCACCTCAGCCTCCCAAAGTGCTAGGATTATAGGAATGAGCCACCACACCTGGCCAGTTTTTAGCCTTAATTTGGAGTTGATAATGGAACAGCCAATTGAATAGTTATCAAAAAAAAAATAGCCTTAATAGTACTTTGCTTATGAAAACTCTACATTTCGGCTGGGCATGGTGGCTCACACCTATAATCCCAGCACTTTGGGAGGCCGGGGCAGATGGATTACCTGAGGCCAGGAGTTTGAGATCAGCCTGGCCAACATGGTGAAACCCCATCTCTACTAAAAATACAAAAATTTAGCCGAGCATGGTGGCGATTGCCTGCAATCTCAGCTACTCAGGAGACTGAGGCAGGGGAATCACTTGAGCCTGAGAGGTGGAGGTTGCAGTGAGCTGAGATCTTGCCACTGCACTCCAGCCTGGGTGACAGAGTAGACTCTCTAAAAAAAGAAAAGAAAAGAAAACTATACATTTTATTATTTTTATCCTGAAAATGCTCTGTAAAGGTGAACAGTCCTGTGTGGCAATTATGAGACCTATATTAGAAAAAAGAAATTGTAGTGTACAAAGGGAAGGTTGTGTTCATATGGTCAAACAGGCACTGTCCAGAATTTTTCCGAAGTGATGGAACAAATTTTATTGCTTTCAAGGTGCTATGAAAATTGAAGATAAATACATACAAATAAATATTGTCCTACTACAGATTGAGCTTTCCATTGTCCCCTTCTTGCCAAAATCAGATGCTTTCATCTGAATTTGAAGAGTGAATCTTATGTTGTTGGTAAAAGGAACAAAATTCTTCAGTTCAGCATCTAAACTCTGACATTGCAATGGATCTTCTAATTCTATGATCATTTGTAATCACACACACTGCTTCAATGTAAAATTAGTCCATTGAGTCAACAAATATTTATAGACTTCCTACTATTTGCCAGGCACAATGTTAGATGCTTGGTGATTCAACAGTGAACAAAGCCAAGACCCTGCCCTTGTGGAGCTTCCAACTGAATGAGACAGAAAGATATTAATCAGATAAGCACTAATATCTATCTACAAATGATAATCCCTGATATATAAGGAACTTGCTATGTGCCATGAGAACTTATGGGGGAAAGCCACCCTCATCTGGATTTGGAGAGGGCTTTCCAAATGAAGCAACATTTAAGTTGAAATGTGAAGTGATCAGTTGTTGACTAGGTGAAGATGGGAGTACAGAGAGGGGAAAGAGAGTATGTGTGTTCCAGAGAGTGAGAACAGCATGTACAAGAGCTGGGTAAGTTTGTCTTTGCAGTTTAGTGTTATGGCTTTAGGAAACATGTCTTTTGGAGTGCTGCATTGACTTTTACTGCCAAATAGCTAAATATACTTGGGTTTATGATTATTTATAAAGCTATATTTCCAGCAGTTCATGTGTCATAAAGCATGGAAATTTGTTTTTTATTACCTAGTTGCTGGCAAAATCAAAATGAAGCTTATGGCATACTAGATACTTTGTGCCAAAATTTCAAACTATTCCAAATTAATTTGGTCATTCCGACATTAGAAATGGAACACCATGAAACAAAGAAACTAAGCACAGAAAGCTAAATATCCAGACAAACTTTAAATACTGTTAACCAGATGCTCTTTGTGTGAGCCAGTTCCTTTTGAAAATGTCAATGAAGGCTTTCAACACTTTTCCATTGTCATATCTGAATTGTGCATTCTTTTAGGGACAAAGGAGGAAAGGTTAGCCAAATTCATAATTTATTAGCCTACTTTCCAGATATGCTAACTGGGTTCTGGTACACTGTACAGTTCTGACTTTTGATCACTTACCCAGTAAATAATGGAAAATACATGGCATGATTATTCTGCTACCTTCAACAGTTGTAAATCAAGATGGCCAGCCTCTCATTGAAGGAAAACTTAAAGAGAAGCAAATCAGATGGAAGTTCATCAAAAGGTGGAAAACACGCTATTTTACACTGGCTGGAAATCAACTTCTGTT
Organism: Trachypithecus francoisi; assembly: GCF_009764315.1. Taxonomy (NCBI): domain Eukaryota; kingdom Metazoa; phylum Chordata; class Mammalia; order Primates; family Cercopithecidae; genus Trachypithecus; species Trachypithecus francoisi. Next base: position 6,317,411 of record NW_022681453.1, read on the forward strand.
TCAAAAAGGAAAGTCTGTAAGTTCCTCCATCATCTTTTACACTTGCATTTTTAAGGTCTTGATCTCCACCAATAGCTAGACATTTTGTCTTAAGTTTAAACTCTGATACTTTTTCCATCTCCATTTCACCATCTTACAGCATTGTTTTCTCATATATGTCTGTGTCTAGTCTGTTTATTCCTATGTTAGTTGGTTCACTGTCCCCTTCCAGTTTATTATGGAAGCTTGTTTTAGTTGACTTTAGTTGTTTTAGTTGAACTGCAGAGGGACTACTCGGTCTTGACTCAGACACCGTGCCCTTTGTTTCCTTGTGGACCATGTACACAAATTCATGACTTATGATATTGGCTCTAATTTTTTATAAATATAGTTTATAATTGGAAGTGGGGGTCCAAAAAAGGAGGACATAGGCAAGGAGGAAAGAATGGAGGCTGATTTACTTTAGATACTTTTTATAGTTAACAAACTTTAATTCTGATTAAAATATTACTGTCTTTCATCTATTTAATATTCAGTTAATGAATATAGTAGAATTGTGATCAAACTAATAAATATTTAATATAATTTTCTATTTGAATAAGATGCTCAGTAATTATTTGTATTGTGAATTTTCAGTGGGAAATCTCTGAAGTAGCATTCTATTCCAATCAATAATGCAAAGTTATCCTCTTTTCAAATTGGTTCTATGTATCATTAAACTCTACTGATTCAGGATCAAGAGGAATCAAATCTTGACCCACTTCTTGAGTGTTTTAGAAAATAATCACAATGACTGGCATTTTTTCAGTGCTTACTATGCAACACCTTGGATTGCCTCAAACAATCCTCAAAATAATCCTATTAGGCCACCACTGCTATTATTGCCATTTTACAGATGAGGAAACTGAGTCAAAGAACCTGATTGGATTGTCCAAGGACAAAGCTAATAAAGTGAGAAAGGGTATAACTGAGATCAAGATCAGGCAGTGTTACACCAAAGCATGTTCTTAAATGTGTTTACTGCTTCCCATGTATACTTAAAATACAGAGCCAGTGGCAAACTGTACTCACCAGGGATCTCCATAGAAACAGAACCAATAGGATATATAAAGACATATAAGAGATTTACTGTGGGAATTGGCTCATGAAATTATGGGGGGTAAGAAGTTCCATGATATGCTGTGTGCAAGCTGGAGAACCAGGAAAACTGGTGGTGTAATTCAGTCTGTGTCCTAAGGCCAGAAAATTAAGGGAGTCAATGATATAACTCCCAGTCCAAGGCCAAAGGCCTGAAAACCTAGATACGGGGGTGAGCTGCAGGGAGGGATGTAAGTCCCAGAATCTGAAGGCCCCAAAACCAGGAGCTCTGATGTCCACAGGCAAGAGAGAATGCATGTCTCAGCTCAAGAAGAAAGAGCAAATTTATCTTTCCTCCAACTTTTTATTCTATCCAGATCCCCAATAGATTGGATGATGCCCACCCACAATGGTGAGTGTGGATCTTCTTCACTCAGTCCACTAATTCAAATGCCAGCCTCTTCCAGAAACACCTCACAAACACATACAGAAATAATGCTTTCCCAGCTGTCTGGGTACCCATTAGCCCAGTCAAGTTGACACATAAATTTAACCATCACATAAACCAAACTGTCTGAATTAATTAATGAAAAGTGGTAAATTAGTTAAAAATTATAATTCATTCTGGGCCATATGCACTATATCTTTAGAGACCTCATTATAAAACTTACTTGAACATTTTAATCAACAGGAATCGAATATCATGTATTTGAATTATGGCAAATTCTGACCAGTGTTCTTTTAATTAATAAGACTTCTGTTAACTTTTTGAATTAAATATATTTTTTTGTGATACCTACTGTGTACTCATGTTACTTTCCTCATCTGTGTGTATTATAACATATACAGATGGACTTTTCTGAGGCTGAACATCTTTTTGAAAGGGCAGTTCAATTTAGACAGCTATTGGAAATGTAAAGAAACTCTTTTTTAGCATAGGTTCACACTAAAGCATGTTTAAAGTGTTTAAAATGACTATCTGAATTTTCTGTTTTCATTCAAGAAATCAAGAATAGAAATGAAGACGTAGTAATTTTCCAGATCCCTTAAGACAAAGCAATCAGAGGGATCTGGAAAATTACTACTGGAAAAAGACAAAGTAGAGTCAATCTATAAGAATGTTTTTCTGAACTCAAATAATGACCTTTATACTTTCTGATTCATGGCTTTTTAGTAAGATTTAAAGAAAACACAATTTTATAATTAGGTAACTCGTTTGACATGTTTATCAGGAAATAATGGTCCATTCCATAACTCTGACAAAACTTGCAGCTCAAATAGTGGGAAATAATTTAATATAGCATGAAGGCCACAGCAAAATACTTCTAATCTCCAGGGAAGCAATAACCTACCAGTGGTCAACAGTCCTGCTGAAGCTTCAGGTCCTTGTAAAAGGGCCCCTTTTAAATGAAAGAAATGTGCGTTTTAAAATGAGAGCTGAGGTTGAAAGACTCTAATCTTTCACTTTTGCATTTTTAAGACCTTGATCTCTACCAACCAGCTAGGCAATAGTGTCCTTTGACTTTCTGTCTATTACTGTCTCAGTTGATTCACTGTCCATCTTTAAATTACTATGGTAACTTTTTATTTTCTTATCAATCTCTGTACTATAGACTGCTTCAAAGAAAGGCAATTTTATTACTGTCAGATACTTACGGTAAACCAAATTAGGCTAGCAAAGTATTATCTACTGTGTATGTCTTCAAACTTTATCCTGTGTACCCTAAAAGAATTTTGAACAATCTATGTAATAACTTGCAACATTTTAAGTTGCAGCAACACTTTTAACATAAGTTTAACATTTGCCCAGACTGTAATTTCTATTGAATTGTAAATATTGACATTTTAAAACAAAAGGATTACATCTCTCCATTAAATGTAACCATTGGATTAAAATACCATAGCAGTTTAACACCTAACACTATTTTTTAATACATAAATTAACTCTTTTTATATAGAAATGTCCACATTGTTTCTCTTTTTCTTTTTTTTTGAAATCATGTTTCTGTTCTACCTCTATCACAGCATTTTATCCTGAATGGCATTTCATTTTTCACTGAGTAAAACTGTATGTATAAATTGAAATTTGATTGTTTGAATTTCTTGTGACCATGCGTCTCCAAGTGTAATTTTTTCTGATTCAGTTATCTTTTCAAAAAGTCACATCCTTCATGAAAATCCGTAAGTATAATGCCAAGCTTAATAATTATTAAACATTAAAAATTGAAATATTATTGAAAATGCACCTCATAATGAAATAGATAAAGAGTGATTACATTGCATTGGCTGATGGATACTTCCCTGATGTCAATAGTTAGAATTGCTTTTTTGTTTGGTGCTTCTGAGATTTTTTTTACATTGGACAAAACATCACAGAAAGTATGGGATGAGTGAAGAGGATGCTTTTTCATTGCAAAGTGAAAGGAGGGTGATTGCAACAGGAGAGGTGGGCAAGGAGAATTGGCAAACTTCTCAACCACAGGTACTTTCTTTAGTAGACAAAATGTATTCATATTAAAGACCTGAAATTGCTTCAAAGAAATATCTGACCCCTTAAAATTATTCGTCTTAGCCCAGGTGATGACCTTGGTATTGCAGAGATCCTTAAATTTTTGCTTTAATAAAAGGTGAATCTAACATCATTAAATATTCCTTCCCTTACTGTTTGTAGACAAAGCATGCTTCCAAAGCTGCAGAGAGTTTCAAAAACAGTTTGGTCTATGGGAACACTGGAAACCTCTCTATTCAATTAAGGTTTGGCAAAATCTTTCTCAGAGGTAGCACAAAGGAAAATTCAATTTCATGCCTCCCAAACTACCCGAAATTGTAAGTTAATAGCACTCCAAATTGTACCATTGCACCTTGCTCTATTAATATAATGTTAATAGAAAATGAAAGAACTCTGAATTTTTCCCAAATCCCGCTTCATAATAATATTCTGTAAATTAGTTATCTTGTGTCAACTTACGATACTCTAACAAAGGCCCGATTGTTCATTCCTTCAGTTGTTCTAATGATTCTGAGGCCTTAGCACCCAAAATAACAAAGGTCTTGAGCTATAAAAAGTGAGAGGATTCTGGCCCTCTTAGAAAACTCTCCAGTAGCCAGAGATCCTTGCCTACAGTAACAGCCAGCCCATATTCTTTTCTTCCCATGCCTTTCAGAAAGATGACCCTGATGACTGCCCAATAGAACTCAGCAAAGTACAGAGTGTGAAAGCTGTGGCCAAGAAACGCAGGGACCGCTCTCTCCCCCGGGCTTTCGAAATCTTCACAGACAATAAAACCTATGTCTTTAAGGCCAAGGATGAGAAGAATGCAGAAGAATGGCTCCAGTGCATCAATGTGGCAGTTGCCCAAGCCAAAGAGAGGGAAAGTAGAGAAGTAACCACATATCTGTAGGGATTTACAAGTCAGCCACGACAACTACACACCACAGGCATTGTATTATCATTGCCAATGTCAAGAAAAAAAGCTAAATTTACCAAGCCATGTCGTTTTTTACTAAATACCAATGGAATTCTTGTCCTTTAAGAAGAAGGGCCTAAAATGGCAGGATTCTTAGTAAATGTCATACTCTAACAGCTTTAGTATTGACTTCAGAATATATCTGATGCCTACAGAAATAAAATAAAATAAAATAAAATAAAAGGAGCTAGAGAGTATGCCCTCAGACAGTGTGGGGCCAGGAAGGGAAAAGTCACTGATAAAAGAACCTCTGTAGATATGTCATTCAAAACTATGAGAAAACAGCATGAAAAGATGCCTGAACTATTTGTCCTGAGGAAAGATTAGCACTTCTGATGAAAATCACAGTCTGTCAAAGGTATTAAAAGAAAAATTTAAAATAAAAACTGTTAGAAACATTGAACTAATGTACACTGAGGAAAACTATATAACTTACTTATAGACATATAATTACATGATCCTCTGTTACTACAAATGAGGCTAACTTGTGGTAAAATGGTTCTCAAATCAAGCCAGTTATGTCATTAAATACTTGTCTTTCAGAATTACTTAATTATTCCCTTTAAGTTCATTTTATATAATCTACAGTTTAGATGCTTGGACATATATCCTGCCCAAGGCACTAAGTGTAATATAGAAAAAGGATAGAAAGCCATTTTCTCTATCTTCAAAATAATGTGCCATCTCCATTAAAATTAAGACTTTAAAGTTCTATAATTTTTTCTTTGTATTCAACCTTTTAATACCTCCAAATTACAAACATCTATTTTTTCACTACATAGATACATAATTACACTGTGATAGAATGCTAGAGTGATTCTCAATGATCCATGCCTTGGTATAATCCTCTCCCCCATTGAGTGTTGGTGGGACATGTAACCTGCTTCTAACCAACAGAATATGGCAAAAGTGATGAGGTCATCTCTCCCATAATTATGTTACATTATATAGCAAAAGTGAAGAGAGGTTGCAGATATACATAAGGTTTCTAATCAGTTGACTTTGAGTTAATCAAAGAGACCCCCCGGGTGGGCCTGACCTCATCAGACTAGTCCTTTAAAAGAGGGTAAACAAGTCAGAGACTCTCTCTCCTATTAGCCTTGAATAAGCCAGCTGCCATGAGCTCTACAGCTGCAAGGAAATGAGTTTTGTCGACAACCATGTGATCTTGGAAGAAGCATCTGAACCTCAGACAAAAGCCCAGCTCCAGCCAACACCTTGGTTGCAGCTTTGTAAAACTCCGAGCAGAGGACCCAACTAGACCACGCTTGGACTCCTGACCCACAGAAACTTTCAGATAATAAATGTATGCTGTTTTAAATCTAAATTGTGGTGATTTGTTATGCAGTGATAACTAATACAAAAGCTAAGTTGGGCTACATACAAGGGATCACTTTTTTCTTGAAATTTATTCATTATGTTGTCTAGTATAGAAACCTGGAGAAATACTATGAATGGTCAACACCTTGACCCTCCTGCTAACTTACTAGCATAGGAAATATAAAAGAGACCATGTTTGTGAAAGGTAACAATTCCATTTTAACAAGCAAAGTTTGAGGGTGTTGTGAGTCACAGAATTTATTACACATTGGAAATAGAGTTCTGGAGGTCAAAATTCAGGATCACTGGATATATAGGTAGTCGCCAAAGATGCAAAATTAGATGAAATTACCAAGAGAGAATAACAACACAAAAGAATTAATAAGGGTTCCTTGAGACACCAGCATTTAAGTAAAGGCAGCTGGTGTAGCTAATTAGTGTTCAGAGATGATGTAGACCAGGAGAAATGATGTCACAAAAGCCAAATTAATAAGGATTTTTCAGGAAAAACAGACAGGGCAACAATTTGAAATCCTGAAGAGCAATCACTTAAGATAAAGCCTGACTTTCACAATCAGGAAGCAATTGGTGTCATTGGTAAGAACAATTCCATTGGAGTGAGGGAGTAAACATCACATTTTGTAGGCTGAAGAGTCAATGGGAGGTTAGGAGTTTAAAGCAATAAGTGGACTATTTTTTCAACAAAATGGGGCTACGATGAAAGGGTTAAGATGGAGCAAGTATTTTCTTGCTCTCTTTAAGATGAGTAAGAAGGGAAAGATGAAGGAATTAAAAATACAGAAAGAAAGAGGAAAAAAGTGACTTTGCTTGAGTAAAGTTTCTAGAAGTGATAGGAAAGGATTAAAACTCCTTTATTTTGCAGCAATTAACTGAGCACCTACTAAGCAACAGTTGTCATGCTTGGCCTGTAGATACAAAGATAAAAGACACAGTTTTTCTCTTCAAGGGGTTTAAAGTTTAGTGGAAGAGACATATACATATAACAGAAATGTAAGGACTACGTGGCAAGTGCCTTGATGAAGGTATGCACAGGGTCCTGGGGAAACACAAGAGAAGGTGCCATTGTAAGTGACTTTAAACTCAGAATGGACTCCCTCACTTCTTCCCAGAGGTGATAGAAAATGAGCTAGTCTTAAAGAACTAGTAGGATTGCTGTGGGCAAACAAGGAGCAAATGTTGAGTAGAGTGAACCACGCTGCAAACGCAAAAGAGGGAGAAGGAACATGGTCCATTTGCAAAATGTAAGTTTTTCCCTAGGGTTGAAACATAAGGGGTGTATGGAAAATGGTTCAGAGTGATGCTGAAAAGGCCTCCAGGACCACAGGATGTAGGACTTGGTTCCAAGCCAAGGGTCTAAACTTTTTCCTTAACATGATGAGACATTAATTTGTGTGGCAGCAATAAAGATAAAAAAGAAAAAAAATTGTTTTAATTAGATGATGAAGCACGATTAAAAAGTTTTGAGCAGATTTGCATTTAGAAAGATTATCTTAATAGTGGTAAAGAATGGATTATAAGAATATCAAAAATTGTAGCAGGGAGACCATTTGGGAGGCTCTTCTAAGGTAGTGAGGACCTCATGTAGTAACAAAGGAAATACAGATAAATGAACAGGCAGGAAAAATACTGGTTTAGGAAAATGGACAGAACACTAGTGGATTGGATGGAGTTGGAGTATGGTAATGGAAAGGAAAGAGTTTTACTGATCCCTAGGTGCTTGCTTGGGAAACTTGGTAGATGATGATGGTGATATTCACTGAAATAGAAAAATCAGAAACAGCAGTTTGAGAGGTAAGGCAGATGGTAAACTTAATTCTGATGTAGACATTCACGGTATAGATAGGGGACTCACCTTGGATTAGATGGACAACTCCTATGAAGTTGGGCAGGGAAAGGACGAGAAGGAGTACAGTTGTAAATGATTCTCTAAATATTCTTTTAAAACCTACCACCCCATTCTTAAGAGTCAGTGAATAACTCTAGCTGTTTTAGTCAATTAGGAACAATTGGTAACAGACAAACACTAACTCTAGCTGTTTTAGTCAATTACTAACAATTGGTAACAGACAAACACTAGGTGACGTTGCATTAGCTATTAACAATTTGAATGCCAACAGTGTGCTTAAACCTTACATAGCAGAGAGCTTGTGGTAAAACAGTGGCTATGTTGAATGCTTGGCCTAAAAAAGAAGAGAATGGCCCCCTCAGCTCAATTTGTGGGGAAAGAATTATTTTTACTACTTGCTACAAAGTCCTTGTGATTTAATTAACTGGATGCCTCTAATCTAGAACATAACTCTCAGTGCCTTTGAGCCAGATCTTTAAAAAAAGTGAATGTGTAAACTATAAATAATGAACTTCCTGATTTCATTCCATGATGCAGTAATTCCAAACATAAGTAAATTCTCCTGGGTTCAGAATCACACTAGGAATTTCAGAATCATCAGCTTCCCGTGAATATTTCTGGCACTTCCACCCTGGTTGCTGGTGAGTTTACCACAGACCAGTCTTTCCCAAGAGGGCTGCCATTTCTGATCCTGATCTAAGAAGAAAACCACTTTCCTAAACATGCGTAAACCTTTAAATATGTTGGTATGAATAAAACTATAATCATGGATAGGAATTGAAGTGGTTTTCATTTTAATTTTTATTCTTTTTCCCTCTCAGATAGCATTGGAAATATAAATGTTTATGTATGAGAAGCTCATTGAGCTATTTCTCGAGAACCTGGAGTTTGGTAAAAACAAATATTCAATAGTTTTCTAACACTGAGCTTTCTAGAAAATCCTTAGCTGGTGATGTCAAGGGGCATTTACTGGGTCATCTTCAACTCACCTACTTTCCATAGGCACCCACAAACCTGTCTGTGGTGATGACTTATTCTCAGACATAAATAAAGATTACATGTTTAAGGAAGCATTACCCACTTTAGGAAACAATTGTGAGATAAGGTGAGAGAATATGTGAGCTGAATTCAAAGTGCATTGCAGACAAATAAAGACCATGGTTTAAATGCCCTAATAAGGATTTCCAGTTCCCGAAACCTAAATTTTTAGAAGAGAAACCAAGAAAAGAAACCAAACTGTCATCTTGTTTCAGAATAGCACCAGAGTATAGATCCCTTGGAACAAATCCTTCCCAAGGATGCTCCTGAAAGACAAAGAGGTTGGAAAATTCAGAAGAGGTCTACCAAGGTTGGGAAAGGGGCACAGGCTCTAGGCACGTGAAGAGTCAAGCCCTCTCTCTTTCAAAACTGGATTACCAACCTGAGCCAGTTATTCATCTTTCATCCCTGGATTGGAGATAATACTATCCACAGAGTGGAACTGATGTGAGGCACACATGTCTTACAAAAGCATAAAACCTATAAATTTAACCAGCACAGAACCTTTAACATAATAGATGCTTGAAAAAGACACTCCAGTTTCTATGTACCATTAAGTAACTATGATGCCATGTCTTGATGATAATTACATGTTGATGTCTTCCTTTTTAAGCAAAACATTCAGCGGTTGCTTTGCAAGACCATATGGAACTGTGGTCACTTCAATGTTGGCTCTTTTGTTCACTAATACCACATTTCATCCCACTCCTCTGCTTCTGTGCTTTTCTGTGTACTTGATAACTTTTTGTTTCAAAGTCAAACCAAATTGTAACCTGTTTAAGACATAGTAAACAGCAATTAGTCCATGTGCTGTCAACCATCCACATATCTGAATGGATGTGACAACACAAAGAGCTAAGATAGCATTTGCACATCGATAGGCAATGACAGAAACCCCATCACAGCCATTCCCAGTGCATAACGATTGTAAAACATGTACTAATTTCAGAGATATTTAAGTGTGGGGGAAGAAAATGTAAAGCAGTTGTAAAAGGAAGTATTAAGAGTTCCATACAGGTTTGTTTCACATTAATCAAAACTGTGTGTTAATATTTTTGTGAACAGTAGAGCATATTGCAAATGTAAGAAATTTTAAAACATAATGGTTAAAATGCCCCCAATGCACCCATCCTCAAAGGTATGAGGTCAGCTCTGCCTGTAGCTGCTTACCCTCTCTTTTGACAGGACTACGGATGGCTGATGTCCACAAACAAGCCATGTTTCTGGTGTCTCTATATCCCCCTGCCAGTGCTCCCCTTTGTCCAAGTCCCCTTTCCTGAAAGGGAAGCTGGGTAAAGAATGGGCCAAGATGGCAGAGATGGAGGCAGAGTTGCACGTGGTGTGTCTTTTTATTTTTTCACTTTTATTTTAAGTCCAGGGGTACAAGTATAGGTTCATTACATAGGTGAACTTGTGTCATGGGGGATTTGTGGTACAGATTATTTCATCATCCAGGTATTAAGCCTAGTACCCACTGGCTATTTTTCCTAATCTTCTCCCTCCTTCCACCCTCGACTCCCCAGAAGGCCCCACTGTGTGTTGTTCCTCTCTATGTGTCCATGTATTCTTATCATTTAGCTCCCACTTATAAAAGAGAACATGCAGTATTTGGTTTTCTGTTCCTGCAAAGTACATGATCTTGCTCCTTTTTGTGGCTGCATGGTATTCCATGAACCACATTTTCTTTATCCAGTCTATCATTGATGGGCATTTAGATTGATTCCATGACTTTGCTGTTGTAAATAGTTCTGCAATGAACATACGTGTGCATGTATCTTTATAATAGAATGATTTATATTCCTTTGAGTATATACCCAGTAATGGGATTGCTAGGTCAAATGGTATATTCTACCTCTAGGTCTTTGAGGAATCATTGCACTGTCTCCCACAATGGTTGAACTAATTTACATTCCCACCAACAGTAAAAGTGTGCCTTTTTCTCCACAACCTCACCAGCATCTGTTGTTTTTTGACTTTTTAATAATAGCCACTCTGACTGGTGTGAGATGGTATCTCATTGTGCTTTTGTTTTGCATTTCTCTAATGATCAATGATGAGCTTTTTTTCATGAGTGTTGGCCACATGTATGTCTTCTTTTGAGAAGTGTCTGTTTATGTCCTTTACCCACTTTTTTATGAGGCTGTTTGTTTTTTGCTTGTAAATTTGATTAAGTTTCTTATAGATGCTGGATATTAGACCTTTGTTGGGTACACAGTTTGCAAAATTTTTCTCCTATTCAGTAGGTTGTCTGTTTACTCTGTTGATAGTTTCTTCTTCCGTGCAGAAGCTCTTTAGTATAATTAGATCCCATTTGTCAATTTTTGCTTTTGTTGCAATTGCTTTTGGCATCTTCATCATGAAATCTTTACCTGTGCCTATGTCCTAAATGATAGTGCCTAGAAAAGCCCACAGTCTCAGCCCAAAAGATTCTTAAGCTGATAAACAGCTTCAGCAAAGTATCAGGATACAAAATCAATGTGCAAAAATTACCAGCATTCAACAGTCAAGCCAAGAACCAAATCAGGAACAAAATCCCGTTCACAAATGCCGCAAAAAGAATAAAATACCTAGGAATACAGCTAGCTAGGGAGGTGAAAGATCTCTATAAGGAGAACTACAAACCAGTGTTCAAAGAAATCAGAAATGACACAAACAAATGGAAAAACATTCCATGCTCATGGATACAAAGAATCAATATCATGAAAATGGCCATACTGCCCAAAGAAATTTATAGATTCAATGCTATTCCTATTAAACTACCACTGACATTCTTCTTGAAACTAAAGAAAACTATTTTGAAATTCATATGTAACCAAAAAAGATGTTAAATAGCCAAGGCAATCCTAAGCAAAAAGAACAAAGCTGACAGCATCACGCTACCTGACTTCAAACTACACCACAGGGATGCAGTAACCCAAAACAGCATGGTAGTTGTACAAAAACAGACACATAGACCAACAGAGCAGAATAGAGAACCCAGAAATAAGACTACACACCTACAACTATCTGATCTTCAACTAACCTGACAAAAACAAGCAATGAACAAAGGATTCCCTATTCAATAAATGGTGCTGGGATAACTGGCTGGCCATATGCAGAAAATTGAAACTGGACCCCTTCCTTACACCATATACAACAATTAACCCAAGATGGATTAAAGAAGTAAATATAAAACCCAAAACCATAAAAATATATGTATTTTACCTACTATCACAGACTGGGGACACTAGAGGTGAAATTAGAATGGTGCCTGAGGCGGAATTCCAGATCAAGCAGGAGGAGCATTTCCAGAAGAGATCTTCAAAGTCAACCATACCAAAGACAGGAATAGAAAGGCAAGGCCTAGAGTCAAGTTGGAAGTTGGAGAAGCAGGGAAGAGCAGAGGGAGGCACAGAACAGAGTGAGTGGAGTGGGCAGGGGACTGCATGAACTTCAGAAGAGTAAGACAACCCTTATGGCTTGATTTGTACAGGTACTTGCCTAAGTGAAGTGCAGGGGGTTTTTGTTAAATGTGTTTTGATGAAACGGGTTAACCTCCTCATAGATGTCCTTCTATTCCCTGGTTATGCAAGGCCCTATAGCCATGTGCTCAGCACAAGAGGCAACCAGCTCTGACGATAACCTTAGCTCCTGGGTCCCGCCATGAGAACCCCAGCCTTGTCAGAGCACATTCCATAAGAACATTCTTCTCAAGTCCCTTGCCCCCGCACCCCAGTACTACTGAATTTGTCTACTTCAAAGAAAATCTTTCTGAGAGCATGGGGGCTGGAGATCTTGGAACTTTCTATAAAATGATAATCAGATGCATTGTGTTTACATAGCTTATTTGTGACTTTATGGACAAATCTTTGAAAATCTTACATCAAATTTAAAAATGCATTTTCTCTGTCTTTCAAGCAATAAAAGGATTAGAATTCATTTTGGTACTGAGAATCTAGAAAAGTTATACAATTTTCAAATAATGTACAAACGTAAAGTACTCAAACACATGGTAGACTCATTCGTGCCTAGGAATACCAGCGCTCCATGAGACCAAACTGGAAATTAAGGGGGAGTGGGTGCTAATAATAGTAAATTCTACTTTTTCCTTTTGTGAATTATTCTATAATTATTTTTTGCCTTGTTTTATTTTTTAACCACCATTTCACTAACATTAGTAGAATATCCATAACACACACATATATATACACATTTACTATTACACAAGTATTGTGACAACAGAACTATTGTTTTCACATGTGCTTTGTAGGAATCAATCCTATTACTTCATTATCTCATATTCTATTTATATCTTCTCTCTCTCTCTCTCTCTCTCTCTCTCTCTCTCTCTCTCTCTGCCAGCATTTCATGTAATCAGAAGAAACTTTTATGCGTGTTCTATTATTCTTAATGGAGTTCCACTTCTATGCACCAGATTTCCTTTGGGAGTGTTCTGTTCCCTCTTAATTCAGAGCTATTGCTATATGAGAAAATAGTCTAAATGTCATTTCTCTTAAGAGAGAGAAACAATGATTGTTTGCCAGACTAGCTCATAAACACAAAAATCAGAAGAAGGTCCATTTTTAAAATTTAGCCAAAACCACAGTTTGGAAATGTCTGTTTTGGAAAATGAACCATAATACTAACAGTATGTGTTGATTTGAGAACATTTTCACTAGGACTCTCCCAAACTCTTCATGGAGGGATACTGTATAATTTTCCACATAAACAACTCTCATCTATATATTCATGTTTTTGGTATCACTATAATACTGTCATCTCCTGAAATCCTGAGGTTGTACCATCCTCAGGTAAATACAAATCAAATTCCATGGCAGCCAACAGTGTCACAGTAAGGTTTCAATGTAACGAAGCCACTAGCAGAATGTGTGGCAGCTAAATAAACTAGGCCAAGTCCTTGTAAGCAAGGAGATTTGGCATTTATCATTCAGTTAACAGTATCACAGGCTATTGGAGTTGGAAGAATCTTAGCACTTGCCAGGCCCAACCTCCCTGCCCCATGGAGAAGTCCCTTGTTTGTAATCATTGGCAGGTGGCATTCCCAGCTGTTCAAACACTTCTAGGGACAGAGAACTCATTACTTTATCATCAGTTCTCATCTTTGTAAAATAATTTTTTTCTGTTTATGAAAACATTTATTGCAAAAAATACCAAAAACTACTAAAATTATAAAAATTATTCATAATCATCTGATCATTCAGAACTCCAAAAAATAGAAATGTTCAAATATAATAATTCCCATTAGGTTATTCATACCATATAATTATTTTCTGAAAAATTCTGCCTTTCTATCATTTCTAACCTGCAGTCCAGGTTCTCTCTCCTGCAGCCAGACATAATGTCTGCTTCCTCTTCCCCAAGACAACCTTTTACATAGTTTGATTCAAACATTCATTCAACAAATACTTATTAGCCAGGCATGGTGGCACATGCCTGTAGTCCTAGCTATTCAAGAGGCTGAGGTAGGAAGATCACTTCAGCCCAGGAGTTCAAGGATATAGTGCAATATGATTGTGCCTGTGAATAACCACTGCACTCCAGCCTGGGCAACATAGCAAGAGAAAGAAGGAAAGAAGGAAAGAAGGAAAGAGAGAGAGAGAGAGAGAGAAGAAAGAAAGAAAGAAAGAAAGAAAGAAAGAAAGAAAGAAAGAAAGAAAGAAAGAAAGAGAAAGAAAGAGAAGGAAAGGAAAGGAAGAAAGAAAGAAGGAAGGAAAGAAAGAAAGAAAGAAAGAAAGAAAGAAAGAAAGAAAGAAAGAAAGAAAGAAAGAAAGAGAAAGAAGGAATTAAGGAAGGAAAGAGAGAAAGAGGAAGGAAGGAAGGAGAGAAAGAGCAAGGAAGGAAAGAAGGAAGGGAGGGAGGGAGGGAGGAAGGAAGGAGAGACCATTTATTGAGTATCCAACATATACTAGGGCATGGGGACTCAAAAATGATAAATAAATTGTCCATGTCTTTAACAAACTCAGTAAGTAAATGTTACAATCTGAATGTTTGTGCCCCCACTTCCCAAATGCATATGTTAAAACCATTAGGTAGTAGTATATGTTAATACCAACCTGGTGGTATTAAGAAGTGGGGCCTCTAGGAGGTGATTAGATAATGAGGGCTCTGCCCTCATGAATGGGATTAGTGCCTTTATAAAAGAGGCCAAGAGGAGCTTGTTTGCCCTTCCCAATGTGAAGACACAGCTAGAAGGCACCAGCTCTGAGGAACAAGCCCTCACCAGACAGCAAATCTACCAGCACCCTGATGTTGGACTTCTCAGCCTCCAGAACTGTGAGAAATAAATTTCTGTTGTTTATAAGTTACCCAGTCTAAGACAGTTTGTTATTGCAGCCCAAATGGACTAACACAGTAAGTGTATTTTATTTAATAAGTAAATCCATAAATAAAGCATCTCCTACGTGCAAGACCTGTGCTGGGCATTAGAAATGCTGAGGTGACCAAGATGTCTCAAACTTTGCGGGGTACGTATCCTAGTAGAAGAGAAAAATGTTAAAGTATTACCTTAATTATGAAATTGCCATGAGACCTATACTGCAAAGAAGCACAACTGATATGAGATTGTGGAAGGAGAGGTCTAGATCTGGTCAGGAAGTTAGGGACAGCTTCCTGGACAAAGAGACATATGCCTGAGATCTGAAAGATGAACAGGAAGTTACTAGTTGAAGGGAGAGGTAGAAGAAAAGCAGACCAGAAAGAACTGAATGTGAGAAGACCTTGGAGAGAAAAGACATGCAGCGCATTAGAGGAACCAAAACAGGCTAGTGTGGTGGATGAGGGTGGTGAGGCTGGGAGACGGGGAAGTCATGCAGGCTTGTGGGAGAGCTATTGTTGGGTTTAAAACAGGGATGGTATGATTAGAGCTGCAATTCCATAAGATGTTCCTGGCTGCTGTGTAGAAAATGGTTTGCTGAGAAAGCAATAATAGAAACTGAGAGAAAAATAGAAGGCTATCACAATAGTCCAGGCGAGAGGTATAACGAAAGCTTGAAAGAAAGTAGTAGTACTGGAAATGGAGAGAAATAGAGGGTTAGAGAGAGATTTTAGAAATGCAAATTGCAGGACTTAGTGATTGATGGGAACTGTCTCCAGAATTCCAGCACCCATGGATTAACCGTGGTGCCATTCATGATAAAGGGAGCATTCAAAGGGAGTCAGGTTTGAGGGAAGTCTTGTCCATAAAAGAAGCAGATGTGTAGAGATCACAACACTGTGATGTTGGGGCATGATGGAGACAGAGGAGGGGGCTGCTGGCTCTGCCTGGGGAGTCAACTAAACCTCCATTGAAGAGTTGATAATATGCTGGATGTTGAAGGAGGAATATAATTTTCTTATATTTTAGACCTCGCCTTTCACACTCTCACAGTCAAAAAGAGAAATGATGTATGCCAAGACTCAGGATCACACTTAACATGAGACAACATAAATGGGCAAGGATGAGAACAAGAGTCACTTAACTTAATTACTTACTTTATCAGTGTTTTCGTTCCAAATTCTTTTAGAAATATATACTAGATTTTTAAAAGTAAATATGGTGGGCACTGATGCATCACCAACATCCCTCAGAGAAGGATCCCGTGCCCCAGCTGCTGGGACTGCTGTTGGCAGACAGCCTTCAGCTGTCATTCCCCTCAAGGACTGCCTCCTGGCCAAGGTCATGCCTGGAGCAGCTGACATCTAGTGAATGGTTGATGGGAGAGTGTAAAGACCTGGCCATTCAGGCCCAAGTTGAGAGAACCCTGAGGGACCATTCTACCTGCAGAGCTCTCCACATGGTCAGTTGAGACTATTGTTGGGGCCACATTGAAGCTCAGTTTCTCCATCTGCCCCTTACTGATTCCTCTCCACTCCCTTCTGCAGGTGTTGGTCCCAGAGGTGCTACTTAATAAGCTTTAAACACTGCCTCAGAGTATGCTTCCCAGGAAGTCCAACCAGATTGAGAGTAAGTAAAGATATAAAGGCAAAAGGAAACCAAAGTGGGAAGAAGAATAGTCACTGGGATAAGGTAAGTAGATAAAACTCATCCCCAGCAAAAGACAGCATTCAGAGTTGATGCCACGCTTTCATGCAGCCAGTGAAGAGAGGTATTCAATCAGATTCATGAGTCAGAGTTTCCCCAGGCTAAAAATAAACCAGTTGCCCAGAGGAAGAAAAGCTCTCCCAACACTGAGACCCAAGAATTTTTTTCCTATAGGGCCTTACAAAGAGAGCATGGTAATATAGCAACAATAGCTTCAATATCTCTCCATAAGAGCAACAGCATGTTTCAGAAGGATATGTAACGGTGCAAACCCTAGTTACAAACTCATACATACAAATAATATAATTTTCTTTATTTCCTTATGTTTGAATTAATTTGTTGCTTGAGTGCTGGATCCCATTTCACTTGGGAGCAAAAAAAGCAATGTTCATTGATTCAGGATAAACCCAGTCAAACTCAGAATATTCTCCATTTATTCTGTTTTCTCTACTTTCTCTCCTCAACAAGCGTTCTTCCAAATGTATTATTTATGTCACAAAATTCATATTCTAGTTCTTCAGTTATGAATTTTGTATTTTTTATTTTTTATCTTTTTTTTTTAGAGGCAATGTTGCTCTGTTGCCCAGGCTGGAGTGAGGTGGCACAATTATAACTAACTACAGCATCAAACTTCTGGCCTCAAGCAACACTCCCACCTTGGCCTCCCAAAGTGCTGGGATTACAAATGTAAGCCACCATGCCCATCCAGAGTTATGAATTTTTAATCTCGAAATTTTGACTTCTATTAGCCAGATACAATGGCACTCGCCTATAGTTCCAGCTACTCAGGAGGCTGAGGCAGGAGGATCACTTGAGCCCAGGAGTTTGAGGCTGCAGTAAGCAATGAACTGTACCACTGCACCCTAGCCTGGGTGACAGAACAGAACCCCCTCTCTAAAAATAAAAGTTAAAAACTTTTAATCCTGACCTTTGAGACTTAATCCTACTTTTCTCAAAGTAGTTCAGAATAGATTTTTGAAACTTACAGTTTACTGTTATTTCTAATTTCTTTTCAACATCCTTTTTCTGAGGCAATGGATGCCTTCTGCCTAGTTTGAAGGAGTAAGGAGGGCCAGGGAATGGGCCAAAGGGCACTACAGAAGATTAAACTAATCTCAAGGAATTAAAAAAAAAAATGGGTTAACAGACTGATTGTTATAAACAAACTGATTGTTACAATGTTTCAAAATAACATTCCTCAGTGAAAATCACTAGCACAATCCTAGTATATAGAAAAAAATAAAAGTAATTGGGGTGGGTGCTCAAAACCACGTGACCCAAACAGACAGCATGTGGTGAGTCACAATGGAATCAGGAATATATTTTAATGTGGAGGAATGGACAGACTGTTCAACTTTTAAACAAGGCTTATCCAAGTAGAATCAGGATTCTCTATAATTTATTTATATATTTCTATATGCAGGATATCAGTTTCAAAAAAGCAGGAAGTTAGGGAGGTTGTGACATTTTTGTCTCTCTTGTTTAACTAAAAGCCCCTGTGAAAAATGTGATGTCCCACAAAATGAAAAAATCACTGTGAAAATTATGTCTATTTTGTCCTCTGCCACCATTAACTAAGCTGAAGTCCAGCCAGTTTGTTTTGAATTTCAAACCACTGGAAAGGACAGGCTCAGGAGGAATATGTGGAAGCTCAGAGGTTTCTGGGTTCTAGTGACAGGAGCAGAACAAAGTATGGCCACTTCAGATACAAAGTTTAAGACGGTAAAGAGCCTCCTGAAGATGAAACTAAATAGCATGGCCAGTCACCGTGGCTCACGCTTGTAATCCCAGATCTTTGGGAGGCCAAAGCGGGTGAATCACCTGAGGTCAGGAGTTTGAGAGCAGCCTGGCTAACACGGTGAAACCCCGTCTCTACTAAAAATACAAAAAAATTAGCTGGGCGTGGTGGCAGGCGCCTGTAATCCCAGCTACTCAGGAGGCTGAGGCCGGAGAATGGTGTGAACTCGGGAGGCGGAGCTTGCAGTGAGCAGAGATGGCGCCACTGCACTCCAGCCTGGGTGACAGAGCTAGACTCCGTCTCTTAAAAAAAAAAAAAGGAAAAATTAGCCAGGTGTGGTGGTGGGTGCCTGTAATCCCACTACTCGGGAGGCTGAGGCAGGGGAATTGCTTGAACCCAGGAGGTAAAGGTTGCAGTGAGCCAAGATCATGCCACTTCACTCCAGCTCTGGGCAACAGAGCAAGACTTTGTCTCAAAAATAATAAATAAATAAAATAGCAGATGCACACAAAGCTCTGTCGGCAGAGAATGCTGAAAATATCCAGAGGCTAAATTGATGATCTGGAACACTGTGGAGGCAGGACACAACAGTCTCAGACCTACCACTGAGAGGGGATATTAAGAGATGCTTTCTGTAATTGAGAATGGATGCCTTGGGAACATCATTTCACTTAAACAGTGAGTTTTAGTAGGCATTGCACGTAATGAAAATGAAGAGACCTTTATTGCAGAATTTGTGTGTGTGTGTGTGTGCGCGCGCGCGCGCGTGTGTGTTATTAAGGAGAATTACATCATTACTGTGAAGTTAGTCACTGAATTTATGTCTACATGCCAAAGTTTCAATACTAATAGTTTATCTATATGACTGTTTAAATTCACAAGCAAGTATTTGAAAGAATATGATTATAGACAGGTCGCTCTTTATTATGAAATTCTTCAGAATAGAAAGAGTTGTAGAAAATAATACAATAAACCTCTTACAACCACCCCTCAGCTTATGAAATAAAGCAGTACATGTGCATCTGAAGCCCTCTATGTATCTCCTCCACATATGTAATTCCTTCCCTATCTCACACAGGTAACTACCATCCTGAATTTGTTAATTATTATTCCAATATATTTCTATAACACCACCTATTTTTATGCCTTAAAAATACATAGTATGGGCCGGGCGCGGTGGCTCAAGCCTGTAATCCCAGCACTTTGGGAGGCCGAGACGGGCGGATCACGAGGTCAGGAGATTGAGACCATCCTGGCTAATACGCTGAAACCCCGTCTCTACTAAAAATACAAAAAAAACTAGCCGGGCGAGGTGGCTGGCGCCTGTAGTCCCAGCTACTCGGGAGGCTGAGGCAGGAGAATGGCGTAAACCCAGGAGGCAGAGCTTGCAGTGAGCTGAGATCTGGCCACTGCACTCCAGTCCGGGCGACAGAGCAAGACTCCGTCTCAAAAAAAAAAAAAAAAATACATAGTATGTTTTGCTTATATTTAAACTTCATGTAGTGTCATACAGCATGAATCGTTCTCTGTTTTCACATCTCATGTTTGCATCTATGTCTAATTGACTTCCAGTGCTGTATATAATTCCTTTGTATCATTCCATTGTTTTTAGGCTTTTGGATTCAGGTTCAAATATTCAATTTTTTATCCACTTTCTACGGGATGATTTTTTCTAATCTTTGCAATGGTAAAAAAAAAAAAAATGTTGCTATGGAAATACTGATCCTTTGTGTGCAAAGTCAAAAGGTTCTTTGGCCAAAAATTCTCAAAGTGTGGTCCACAGACCCCTGATGGGCCCAAGACTCTTTCAAGCAATTCATGAGGTCAAAACCATTTTCGTAAGAAGAAGAAAATGATACCATTTATCTTTTTCACTGTGTTAACATTTGCACTGATGGTGCAAAAGGAATATTAGGTAAACTGCTGGCATCTTAGCAGGAATCAAGGCAGCAGCATCCAGCAATACTAGTAATTATTGTATTCTTCACCACCATGCACTGGTGGTTTTAAAAAATCACTGAAGAATATTAATTTTACTAAATTGCAACTGTTACATAGTCATCTATTTAATATTTTGTATATTAGAGTAAGAAGTAAGCACAAAGTACTCTGTTACATGCCAAAGTACAATGGTCTTCTCAAGAAAAAGCATTTGTGTGATTGTTTGAGTTGTAAGATGAACTACTACTTTTTTCGCTAAACATTATTTTTAAGAGGATGGCTGAGACTGTGATTATTAAACTCTTGGGGTTTGGCAGACATTTTCTCAAAAGTGAATGATATGAGCCTGCTACTCCAAAGAAAGCTGACTGTATTGTTGTTGATGATAAAATTTGAGCTTTCAAAAAAAATTAGAAATTTTGAAAACTTGAATCCAACCCTGGATTTTCATACTTTACAGCTTCTCAATATTTCATGATTTATCTGATGATATGGGTCGTGATTTTTGACACTGTATAATGTAACTATATCAACATTTTGAAAATCTATGTAATTCAGTAAACCAATAATTTCCAAATGACCAATGCAAAATGTTACAAAATTATGCATGGGTAAAAAATCCACTCACAGTATAATACAAACTACACATTTTAATTTAACAGAGTATGAAAAACTCATTGATATGGGTTCAAATAAGCTTTTAAGAAACTACCACTTGTTAGTTTTGGGTAAAGTATCAAAGAAGAATTGCCACAACTATCTGAAAAGGCCATTAAAATTCTCTTCCCTTTTCCAAATCTATATTTGTGCGTATCTTTATTTTCTTTATGGACTTCAATCAAAACAGTATACCACAATAGACTGAATGTGGAAACAGAATCCAGCTATCTTGTATTAAGCCAAGCATAATTACAGAAATGTAATATAATGGCACTATTCTCACTAAAATTTTTGTTTTGGAAAATATAATTAGTTCATAAAAATATGTCATCATGTTAATATGTAATCAGTTTCTTACTGCCTTTTAAATGACTTAATGAATGTATTTTTAATTTCTCAATTTTATTTTCTAATATGGTAAATATCAATAGAAACAACTCACATAGCCAAAAGCTCTTTGTTATCCTCAAAAATGTTTTAAAGTTTAAAAGGCTCCTGGGACCAAAGAGTTTAAGAACTGCTGACTTAGGGTATACTCGAGAGTAGAATTGCTAGATCATAATTTATCTTTACCAAATATTTCCCAGGTTATTCCCTAAAATGATTGTATCAATTTAAACTCTCACTTGCAGTGTATCAAAAAATGCCCATTGCTTACATCGTTGTCAGCATTTTGGACTTGGTTCAGACTTAAATTTTTATATCTGATAGGTGCCAAAGTGGTGGTGTTTTAATCTGTATTCCTCTGATTACTGCTACTTTCCCCTTTCCATGTATTTATTGGCTCTACAAATTTTCTTTCCTTTGAAATTCTTGTGTATATATGCAGAGAGAGAGAGCACATTCTTCTTTTGTTTCTTTTTTCACATCAATTTTTACGGGGCCCTTTACATTTTCCAGGCATATCTCCCTTAGTTGGTTTCTCTTGCTTTTTTTCTTTCTCTCTCTCTCTCTCTTTTTTTTTTTTTTTTTTTTTTTTTTGAGGCAGGGTCACACTCTGTCACCCAGGCTGGAGTGCAGTGGCACGATCACGACTCCCTGCAACCTCAGCCTCCCAAGGCTCGGGTGATTCTCCTGCCTCAGCCACTGAGTGGCTGGAAATACAGGCATACATGCCACCACACATGACTAATTTTTCTTTCTTTTTTTTTTTTTTTGAGACAGAGTCTTGCTCTGTCGCCCAGGCTGGAGTGCAGTGGCGAGATCTTGGCTCACTGCAAGCTCCGCCTCCCGGGTTCATGCCATTCTCCTGCCTCAGCCTCCCGAGTAGCTGGGACTACAGTCACCTGCCACCAAGCCCGGCTAATTTTTTGCATTTTTAGTAGAGACGGGGTTTCACCGTGTTAGCCAGGATGGTCCCCGTCTCCTGACCTCGTGATCCACCCGCCTCGGCCTCCCAAAGTGCTGGGATTACAGGCGTGAGCCACCGTGCCGGCCCACATGACTAATTTTTGTATTTTTAGTAGAGATGGGTTTTCTCCATGTTGCCCAGGCTAGTCTCAAACTCCTAGGCTCAAACGATCCACCCACCTTGGCCTCCCAAAGTGCTGGGATTACAGGTGTGAGCCACTGAGCCTGCCAAGTTTCTATTCTTTGTTTTACTTTTTACTTTTTAATTTTTGTGGAAGGTATAATTTACATACAATGTAATTTTCATATTGCATACAATATAATTTTTGTATTACATATGTTCAGTTTATGAGTTTTGAAAACTGTATAAGCCAAAGATATCAATACCCAAAACAAAATATAGAATATTATGCTCGTCCCAGAAAGTTCCTCATGCCCCTCCCAAGAGGCAATCAACATAGATTAGACTGACCTATTCTGTAAGTTCATATAAATGAAGCTGGGCACGGTGGCTCATGTCTGTAATCCCAGCACTTTAGAGGCTGAGGCAGGTGGATCACCTGAGGTCAGGAATTTGAGACCAGCCTGGCCAAAGCGAAACTCCATCTCAAAATTAAAAAAATAAAAATACTTCACATAAATGGGATTATATAGTATGTATTTTTTGTGTGTTTGGCTTCTTTCTCTTAACTTAACATTTTTGAGATTCATCCATATGGTTATGTATTTCAGTAATTTATTCTTTTTTACTGCTGAGTACAATTCCATTGTATGAATATACCAAAATTTATTTATCCATTCTCCAGCAGATAGACATTTTAATTGTTTCTGGTATTTGGCTATTGCTAGTAAGATGACTATAAACATTATTGTACAAATTCCTTTGTGACATATTTGCAGTTCTTTTCAGTAAAATACCTAGGAATTGAATGATATACCTTCTACACATCTTACCTTCCATATGTTTTATCCTGCCTTTCATATTTTCACCTTTTCATCTCTTTGTACTACATTCTACAGAATCTCCTTAGATTTGTCACCCAATTCACTCATTCCTTCTCCAGCTGTGCCCTGCTGTTTGTCCCATACACAGAGGTTTCATTTCAATGGTTATATTTCCATTTCCAGAATTTTTACTTGATTCCTTTTTATAATATTCTGGGTACTTTTAATAGTATCTTATTCTTTTCTCTTATTGTTTAATCCTATTTTACTGTTTTAATTACTTAAGATATCTTGCATTTAATATGTTCATTTTCTGAACTTTTGGGGAGCACTAATCACATTGCTTCTTTTTTTTTTTTTTTTTTTTTGAGATGGAATCTCTCTCCGTCACGCAGGCTGGAATGCAATGGTGTGTCCTTGGCTCACTACAACTTCTATCTCCTAGGTTCAAGTGATTCTCTTGCCTCAGCCTCCCAAGTAGCTGGGGCTACAGGCGTGCACCACCATGTCCGGCTAATTTTTCCTTTTTTAGTAGAGATGGGGTTTCATCACATTGGCCAGGCTGGTCTTGAACTCCTGACCTCAAGTGACCCACCCACCTCAGCCTCCCAAAGTGCTAGGATCACAGGCATCAGCCACTGCGCCCAGCCACATTTGCTTCTTATTTGTTTTATTTTCTTACTCTTAGTAGCTTCTTTTTTCATGTGTTCATAATTTTGGTTTGTAAGCTCATGTTGGTGAGGTTTATCTATAAGATTTATGCTATGAGAGCTATTTTGATAATATATATTACATGTAATTATATTATGTAATTTTTTGGTAAATTAACTGCCCTCCACCCCATTCTAAATCTGGGGGTGAAGAGTGAGGCTTGGAGCCTTGCAGCAGGAAGAACTTAATCTGAACAAGAGGCAGAATTTCCCAGTGGTCCCCTCATTCTGGAAGCCTTGTCCCTAGTGGCAGGGGAAGAAGGACAGTGGGGAGATCAAACTGTCACTTTTACAGTGCTAGGGCCCAGGTTAGTTACTGACTCCCACTCTGAGCCCTAGGGCTCTGCCCTAACCTGGATCCCCTGGGGATCCCAAGGGAGTTCTTTGTGAAGAGGATGAGGCCAGGGATCTGGCCCTTTTAGAGGAAGAGGGGGCACTCGCTATGCTTGAACTATGGCTTAAGAAGCCCTCATGCACCCCATCACTCACTTTTTCCCCATCGACAACATGGGATCACCAAATCCCAGCCTTCACTCGGCTGCTTCAGGGCAAGAAGCAACCAACTAATTTTATGGAGAATCTTGGGAGAGGGCATGGCAGGGAGCCCTTGGTGAGCTCGCATGGCTGCCAGGAAAGGATTTTTTTTTCATTGTTCTGCCAGATGGCGGACGTGCTATCAAAGTGGAACAATTTCATGTTAATATCTTGACTTGGAGTTGCTGACAACTCAGATTGTATAAATTAAACCTCAAAGCCATGTATGAGCAGAATCTGAATTCTTTTCTACCCAGAGGCTAGGGGAAGCAGACAACTTTGCTTGTCATTCCCCTTTGCCTGAGCATCTTTTTTCTGGTGGCATAGCCTTTTGAGGGCCCTAGCCATTTATGCAGAGCCTTGATTCTACCACCCCACCTTGCATAGGCCAGGGCCTTGCCTATTGTACCAGCACGTCAGAAACCCAAACCTCTTGATTGCCAAGATCCCCAAATACCCTCAAACAGGATTGGGGACTAGTGTAAGCATCACCTCACCACTTCCGGTATATGAGAGTGTCTTCTGTTTCCTTTGAGCTCAATATTTTAGAGACTATGTATTATATTTGACTCATCATTTCTAGGTGTTTTGTATTGAGAGGTTTTTCAGGGTATCCAGTTTGTTATGATGACAAAACTAACAGTCCACAAACTGTTACTTTCCTCCCACCAAAATCATCAGTGAGTAATGGCCACTCTTCAGTCTTTCTCCAAGTTGGAGACCAACTTCTTCATAGTTAGGACAGGGATACTATCCAATTAATAGACAAACATACCCTGCAGATAAATCTTCCTCATTTCTGAAACGTTCCTGCCGAATTCCTTTACTTTATCAGGTTCTAAGAGTTCCCGGATTACTCAAAAAGTTTATCAATGTGAGTTTCTTGTGAGAACATTCTAGGAAGTTTAATTGGGAACAGAAAAAATATAGAGCCATTTGAAATGATCCAAGTGGGACTCAGGTGGGTTCCATAGTCTTTGCATGTTACAACACACTTGCTTAAAGCTTCTACTCCATGTTTGTTTTGTCTTGTTTTCAATTAATGAAGCAGATGAATCAAAAAAAAATTAAAACCTAGACTTGCTCAAAAAC
The DNA here is from genome assembly GCF_009764315.1 of Trachypithecus francoisi. NCBI lineage: Eukaryota > Metazoa > Chordata > Mammalia > Primates > Cercopithecidae > Trachypithecus > Trachypithecus francoisi. Next base: position 6,343,149 of record NW_022681453.1, read on the forward strand.
ACAAAACTTTCTTGGTGACTCTCACTTTTAGGTAAGATTCTGAAAAGAAAATAATGTTGGTTTGGAGAAATTGCAACTAGTTGGTCTTGCTGGTTTAGCAACATATTGTTGAACTAAGGAAGAAGATGGTGCAATTTCCCTGTAATCTTCAGTCCCCACATGAAGTGTGTTCTTTCCTAATTATGGTTTGAAAATCAAAACGCCTGTGTTAAAGGCCATTTACTTACTGAATGGCAAATAGGAGAACAAGCATAAACAACTGGTCAGAGAAAATGGCTTTTAAAATCCCCAGCCATTTACACAGGGCCAGAGAAAAAGATCAAGCTTCTCATGGCACAAAAAAACCACGACCGTAGTTACTTCCTGATATTAAGATCCCTATAATGACTAAATATTCAGAGTTAGGCATGAAGAATATTTCAGAGTAGGAGATTAAATGGGAAGGAAAAGGATAATGTCCTAAAAATGAGCCACTAACTACAGAAATACTTCACTATGGTCTGAACATTTCTTCTAAAATTCATATGTTGAAACTTAATTGCCAACGTAATAGTATCATGAGGTGGGGCATTTTGAAGATGTTTAAATCATAAGGGGAAAGCTCTCATGGATAGGATTAAGGCCCTTATAAGAGGGCTTGAGAGAGTGGGTTCTCTCTCTTCTGTTGTTCTGCCATGTTGTTTGTTCCCTCTGGAGGAAGCAGGATTCAGTGTGCCACCTTGGAAGCAGAAATATCTTCCCCAGACACCGAACCTGTCAGCGTCTTGATCTTGGACTTCCCAGCCTCCAGAACTGTGAGAAACATACTTCTGTTCTTTATAAATTACCCAGCCTGAGGTGTTTTGTTATAGCAGCATAAACAAACTAAGACATACATCAAAACAATAATCCATAAAGAATCAAAGACTAGACCTTTTAAGCTAATCTGGGCTCAACTGGACATTATGATGCTTTATTCTTGGTAATCCACCTTTTGACCATGAGGACTTTCTCACAGTAACTCTCTTTGGTGCCCTCCTCACATAATACCTGCATCTTACACCCCTTCCTCCCACACTGGAACACTGTCTGCCCTCCCACTGGGCAGAGTGGCTGGGTGATGTGGTGTGGTGATCTGGAAAGATCCAGCAACCGCAACAGGAGACATATAGAGAACTCTATCAGGAGGCTCCCAGAAGAGAGAGTAGGCAAAAGTTTGGAAAGTAGACAGCTTTGCAATCAAAATGATGACCCATCCAAAGAGGGTAGATTCTAGGACTGTGATCCTTGGGGGGATTTGTGGTGAGGGAACTTAGGCAGAACCCCATTTCAAAAGGCAGTAAGGGACATTGTTCAAGTACTTCCTTCTTCGGTAGTAAGCCTGTCCAGAGATTCAGGGCTCCTTGATAGGCAAGGTTCCCACACTGGTTACTGCTATAGCCATTGCAGCACTAGAGGGAGCCCTAAGGCAGGCTGATGCAGTGCTGGGTTGCACCCAAAGCAGGTGCCCCAGAGACCAGCGCAGCACTGGGGTGCTGCTAAAAAATGCTCTGCATTACTAATCACCAGGCAAATATAAATCTAATCACCAGGGGAGTGTAAATCGAAACTACAATGAGATATCACCTCACCTAGTTAGAATGGCCATTAATAAAAAGACAAAAAAATAGCAAGTGCTGGTGAGGATGTGGAGGAAAGGGAACCCTTATACACTGTTGGTGAAAATGTAAATTAGTACAGCAGTTGTGGAAAACAATATGTAGGTTCCTCAAAAAAATTAAAAATATAACAATCATATGATCCAGCAATTCCACTACTGAGTACATATGTAAAGAAATTGTAATCAGCAGGTCATCTGTTTACATAACCAATGAAAAAAAAAATCAGTTAAGTCAAAGAGTTATCTGCATTCTCACATTTTTCACAGCACTATTCACAATAGCCAAGATATGGAAACAATGTAAGTACCCATGACAAATGAAGGGATAAGGAAAATGTGGTGTATATATACACAATGGAATACTATTCATCCATACAAGAGAATGGAATCCTGCCATTTGCACAACATGGATGAACCTGGAGGACGTTATATTAAGTGAAATAAGCCAGGCACAGAAAGACAAATACTGCATGATCTCACTCATACATGGAATTTTAAAAAGTTGCTCTTATAGAAGTAGAGAGTAGTAAAGTAGTTACCAGCTTTGGTGGTTGGGGAAAGCGGAATGTGGGGAGATGTCAGTCAAAGGATACATAATTACCGTTAGATAGGAGGAAGAAACTTCAAGAGGTCTATTGTACAGCATGGTGACTATAGTTAATGACAATATATTGCATTCTTGAAAAATATAGAGAGAGTAGATGTTATGTGCTCTTACCACAAAAATAATTACCACGTGAGGTAATGCATTTGTTAATTAGCTAGATTTAACTATTCCACAATACAATATTATCTGTCAATTTTAAAACAAATAATAAACCACATACAATATAATTCAGAAAAAAAAGCAGAGACTAAACAAGGGCAGAGGAAAGGAACTAAGAGGACCAGCAGCTAGTTGAAACGGATCCCAAAACCAAGGGAGTGATCACAAGGATGGAGACAGGGGTCTAGGAGCCAGATCAAGGACTCACTCAGTGTTGCAGACAATCATTTGAGATAACACGGGCTCCTCCAAGGCATCCTTCCCCCAGGGCTTCTTTGTGCTCATTACTCCTCTTGATGCAGCAAGAAGAAAGAATCAAATTATTGGCCATGACTACCAAAATAGGCTCTCAAAATTCGTAACAGAAATGATCACATTAAAAGCTAAAATGTTTAGAGACAAACGATTGTTTTGGTTCCAAAAGCTCTGCTCAATTTCTAAAGGTCTGAACAAAAAGTTTATACTGTAAACACTGGAGTTGGAAAGATCACAGGGTAATGTAAAAGCCATTTCTTTCCTCTCAGCACAGCCACTGCTGCCTACCTAGAACAGAGGCAAATCTCACAGCTGTGAGGAAGAAGATAATGGGGAAAAGAGAGCAAGAAAACAAGTAATTGATATGAATTCCTGAGAAAAGGGCCTCCATGGAGCTGGGGTGAAGCCTCTAGAAGAAATCTAAGGTAGTTTTGGGGAGGACCGGAGAGCATAGTAAACTTCTGCTTCCCTTCCCAGGATGTAGCCCAGAGATACCTAAAGCCTCTTGGAGAAGCCTATATTCAACATTAGGCTACAGCTGAAAACTCGCAAAGTCTGAGAGATGTCCTGGTAGATTGGCCTGAGCACAGCTTCACCGAGACTCAGCACCTCCAGTGGTATAGGAAAGCAGACAGGAGTTCCCAGGACCCCCTTGAAAAGGGTTCAGGAAAGCAAAAGAGGTCCTGGGATAGAGATGGAGGGCACAGGTGCCTGGAACTAGCATATGAAGACCCATGGCCAGGACATAACCGGATGCCGGTGCACAATGAGAAGGATCAGATAGATGGAGTTATATCTTATAGATGCCAGAAGACAGAGATGTCTATCAACCAGATTCACCCTCTTTACCAAATCCTAGATGAGAGAAAAGTTACCTCATCCCCAACCCCCAGGTCTTATAGCACCCATGGGACACAGAGATACCTTGAATTGGCTGTATTAAGAGTTCTACCACAAAATGGCCATAGGGGCTCAAGAGCTAAACTAAGTTGGGTTGTAGGGAAATAAAGTTACATCTTTGCTCACCTGAATTTTGTGACTGTGAAATTTATATCTGCTAACAGATCTGGATCCAGAGTAACTGATTTAACGCTGAAATCTCCTAAACTACTGGCTTGGGACATCATAAGTTTTCACTAATTGAATTGTACAGAGTTCAGAAATACATAACTATGAAATAAAATTTTATATAAAGCTACATTTCAAGCTACTGAAGAAAAACATATTCAATAAGTCGATTTGGTATAACTAGTAACAACTTGGGGAAAAAATTAAGACAAATCTCATCTCACTCTTTATACCAAAGTAAATTTCATAAAGATCAAAGATTTAAACCCTGAAAAAGAAACTATAAAAACGCCTAAAGAAAAGGGTGTATTTATTCATAATCTTAGAATGAAGAAGACTTTTTAAAGAATGACACAAAACATAGAAGCATGATGAATATTAATAAATTTAGCTGCAAAGAGTTTTGAATTTCTATGCAATAAAAAATAATAATGAACAAAATCAAAGACAATTGGTAAACTGGCAATATTGTTTACAACCCGTATTGTAGATAAAGGGCCAGCTTCCTAAATTTAAAAGGAATGTGTATATACCAGGTGCAGTGGCTTACGCCTGTAATCCCAACACTCTGGGAGGCCAAGGCCAGCAGATTACTTGAGGCTGGGAGATTGAGACCAGTCTGGCCAACATGAAAACCTTGTGTCTACTAAAAATACAAAAAATTAGCTGGATGTGATGATGCATGCCTATAATCCTAGCCACTCAGAAGGCTGAGGCAGGAGAATCGCTTGAACCCAGGAGGCAGAGATGGCAGTAAGCCAAGATCACGCCACTGCATTCCAGCCTGGATGACAGAATGAGACTCTGTCTCAAAAACAAACAAACAAAAAAGAATGTACACTCCAGATATACTTGCAAAAGTATTCCATACAATATGTTCATTATAGTATCATTTTTAGTCAAAATATATATGTTATTATATATTATATATTATAATATATAATTATATAATATTATAGTATTTTATAATAAATATATATATTTTTTTTTTACTAAAATTCTCTTTAAGAAGAGAACTAAGGGAGGATTGCCTGAGGCAGACCATACAAATGGCAGGTAGGGATCTTGGACAGTATAGACTTGACACAGTTATATTTCTCAGCTAACAAAATAATCCCTCATCCTTTATTCGTACCATGAGGCTTTTGTATTTTCTTTTTAATTAACTTACCAAAAAATATTGATTAGAGTCCTACTATATTCTAAAGATAGTCTATTACATCTTTTCAATAAAGTTGGACCTTGAGGGATTGGTGTAATTTCACCAAGTAGAAAAGACAGGTAGGGCATTACAGAAGGACAAACAAACGTGGGGCCATGAAAGTTTATGGTGTCCTTGACGTGCAGGATGGAGCACACATGTATTACATGGGGGGTGGAAAGGGGTGCAGAAGCCAGACTCTGCTGCAGAAGCCATTGGTTTTTCAGCAAAAGATTATTATTGTTAAATTTGTATTTTAGAAAACAACTCTGGTAGCTATGTGCAGGATGGAATGAACAGAGAAGGAGGCAAGAAGGCCAGATAGCTGGCTGATGCAACAGGTGATGAGGTCAGAACAACGGCAGAAGATAGAATGGACAAGAGAGAGACACTGGGAACATTTTAGAGATAGTTTAAACAGAATGTGGCTACTTATAAGATGTGGGAAATGAAGGAGATTAAATCATTTGATATAGTATTAACAACACATAGTTGATCAGATGTGAGAGGCAAAGAAAATGAACACATTTCTAGTTTTGTTGACTATGAGAAGGCGAAGCTTTTAATCAACACAAAGAGTCCAGAAAGGGAAGCATTTTGGGAGATGACTGGAAGACATGCTAAATTTTGGAGGCACTGGGTTTAAAGTACCTATGGGGCACATAGGCACGGATGTCTGACTGGTATGTGGAAATGTGGCAGGAACGTTGGGCGTGAAAAAGACTGCACTAGCATATGGATAATGCTAGAAGAGAAGGGTGTGGAGATAGACCTTCAGAGAATCTTTGCATTTCAGGTCTGGGTCAAGGAAGAGGAGTCAGCCAAGAAGCTGGAGAAGGAAGAGAGAGTGTGAAGAAAAAGTAGTGACCCAAAGTCACAAGTGGAGTGAGCGGGGAAGCCAGCCCTGAATGGTAGAACTACCGAGTGAGACCAATAGAGTCCCACGGAAGGTGGGCAGCATAATCTGTCTCCTTAGCCCCACTCAATTTTCCCCTGCTGCTCTATAATTTGAAGAATTGTTCAGCTTTTCATATAAAAATTCACAAATACCTTCAAAAAAGTAAGTGGTATATTCCTTTTTATCCTAGGGATTCATAAATATGAAAGATGAAGCAACTTTCCCTATACCACTTGGCAAGTCAAGGACAATGAAGCTTAGAGTTTCCCAGGCCTTAGTCCAAGGCCCAGCAACCAAAACTTTCAAGCACATAAATAAATAAAACCAGCAAAATAAACCAGAGTTAACAAAAAAAAATGCAAATGAAATTATATATTTTTTCCATTTTCATGAGAAAACTTGCTTCTGACAAAAATACTAAATTCCTTTCTTATGTTGTATATGGTGTGTTCTTGTTCCTTTTTAAGTCTCATTAAAAAATTTCCCCATAATCTTCATGTTCCTTGAATCCTGCCAAAGCTATGGACATTCCTGAAGAGTAGATTTATTTAGAATACTGAATCAACAATTTCTACGCATTTCATTTCACTAAGTTTTTGGGAGTCACTAAATGTTTAATCATGTAATTAATCCTAAAGCCCTTCTAATTGTGTTTGCTCAGAAAAAAACAAACTGATTCAGATTGCAATAACAGACTATTAGACATGACTTGGAATTTATATAAGAAACCAATAAGTTAGCATAAAAATAATTGAGATGTATATATTATGACTTAAAGCTGCCAGACCCAGGTATGGTAGCTCACGCCTGTAATCCCAGCATTTCGGAAGGCCGAGGCAGGTGGATCACCTGAGATCAGGAGCTCAAGGCCAACCTAGCCCACATGGTGAAACCCCATCTCTACTAAAAAAAAAAAAAACATAAAAATTAGCTGGGCATGGTGGCATGCGTCTGTAGTGCCAGCTACTCAGGAGGCTGAGGCAGAAGAATTGCATGAACCCGGGAGGTGGATGTAGATGGTGCAGTGAGCCAGGATCACACCACTGCACTCCAGCCTGGGCAACAGAGCAAGACTCTGTCTCAAAACAAAACAAAACAAAAAAAGGCTTAAATCTTTCAAAGCAAATAAACAAGATACAAAGATGTTTTTCATAAAGAATGTTTTTAAAAATATGCATAAGATGTATCCAAAATAAGAGCATTTTATTAAATAGCATTTTTAGGGTCAGAACTCAAACCAGACACTGGAAATGAGCTCAGCAGGTGAACAGCTAGTTGTTTTCTAAAACAAAGTACTAAGGACTCAGTGATGTAACTTGGAAGAATTATAATAATTTTTTCTTATAAAATCAATTTTTATCTGTAAGTTTAAAAAACAATCTCACATTTTCACGTAGCTATTTTAATAATTGGAAAATTTAATTCTGAGCTAATCTAAGTAAAATTGACTTTCACTGGTATCAATGTGGTGAAGGGAACTTCCACAGATCCAGTAAATTCAAGAGATGCCGGAGTATCTCTAGTTTAAGATATAGCTGGTCTTCCCCTCTGGTCTTGAAGCAAGCAGTTGCTCTTCTCCCTCCAGAGCTGATCCCTTCCCCTGCACTTTAGATCCCAGTCTTTCTATCCTCCTCAAAAAATTACCAAATCCACTGGTACCATCTTCGTGGTATCTCCTTTCTGTGGCTCCACTGGATCCATTTATCTTATGTGTAAATTGTGTCTCTGTCTTGGAAATAAATACACCTGTGAAAGTAACCCTGAGATACCCCAAGGATGTATCCCTTCCTTTTGTTCCTTTCGCCTGGCATTTCTTGACTGGTTGTCTCCACCGACTCCTTCCTTCAGCACTACCCACTCATGGCTTTACCTCATTTCCTGTAGTGAGGATCCTGCTCACTACTTTTACTTCCACTCAAAACCATAAACTGCGGTTCATCAAATCAATGGCCTGTTCTCAAACATCATTTCTCTTGAATTTATAGCATATGACCCTCTTGGCCAGCCCCTCCTCAATAACAAGCTGGTTCATGTAAAACTTAGATCATTTGAATTTTCACAATGGTTAAGAACATAGATTTTGTTGTCAAGCAGACCTGGCATCATCGTTTAGTAGCTATTTGACCTCAGTGAAAATTCTTAAACTCCTATCAGTCTCAGTTTGTTCATCCAAAAAACTGAATAACTCTTCCTCCTAGAGGCGGCTGTGAGAATTAGGTAATAAAATGCATGTAAAATTCTTAGTATAGTAAATGCTCAGTAAAAATTACCTGTCCTACTGATTACTCCCCTGTATTCTTTGCTAACTCCTCTCCATTCTTGTGTCCCTAAATGAGGATTTCTCTCAAAGCCCTACACTTTTCTTTCTACTGGCTCCCCTTTAGACACTTCATCTACTCTTACTGTTTCCAGTATGATCACTACACTATAATCTTCTAGTTTTGGCTTTGACTTCTCTGCCAAGCGCCAAACAATCCTACTTCACAAACTACCCTTGAGGATATTTCTGCATGAATGAGCTGTCATTCCTCAAATTCAACACACAACAAAAAGATCTCATCATCTTCTATCTCCTCCCAACCTCCCTCGGTGGCATCACAGACATGGAATCTAAGAGTCATTCATTAATCATTCTTCCTTCTCACCTCCCTACCCCTCACATATCCAATACCCTGTTTTTACTTTCTAATTTCTCTCATTTCTGATTATGCCTTTTCATTTCAATCACCAACACTCCAGCCTGAACCCTTATCTTCTAGCACCTAGATTATTGAAATAGCCTCTCAACTTGTATGCTTGTATCTCATTCACCATCAGCAGATTAGTTTTCCTAAAATGTCAATTTAATAGTACTTCTCCCTTACTCAAAATCCATTTACACCTACTTTTCCCTCCCATTGTCTACAAGATGAATTAAAATGGCTGTCTTTAATTCAAGATCCTCCACACCCAGACAGTAATCAACCTTTCCAATTTTATCTTCCAACCAAAATCTTCCAGGTTAAAAACTAATTTATGTTTGTATTCTCAATATCTACCACAATATAAGTCAATAAATAAAACTGAACTGAGCTATTCTAGCTAATATACTTCCATAATTTAGAGTCATTTGTTAAGTGACTGTTAAATTTATTCTTAATTCAATCCATTTGTCTAATGAATATTTATTGCCAAAGAGCCTGAAACTGTATAAGCAGTATAATTAAACAATATTTACAAATGACTGAATTAGTCAAGATAGGCCAATTTATGCTGCGGTAACAAATAATCCCAAAATCTTAGTGGTGCTACACACAGCTTACTTGTCACTCATACAAAGCTGAGGCAGGGGAGGTTCCATGAAGCTGCCCTTCATGTGGAGTCTTGGTATCCCTGCATGCTTCAATCGCATGGACGTCTGTATCAAAATATCATTCCACAATCACCATGTCCAGAGAAAAGAGCATGGAAAATCATATGTCATTCTTAAACCCTTTTACCTGGAAGGAATACAAAACATCTTCACTTACACATTATTTATCAAAGCAGGCTTGCTTTGTGGCCCCAGGATAACTGAGAGGAAAGTGTTTGGTCACTCTTACCAGTGACCAAACACTTAACCACTTAACAAGCATCCAAATCTCCAGATACTGCTTGCCACAGACTCCAGGATGACTGAAAGCACGTTACATTGAAAGGAAGTCGGCAGAACGATGGCGGAGTGGGAAGTAACAGCAGTTAAGGAGCTGCTTGGGGAGGATAATGCACATATCAGCATCTCAGAAGGCAGAGAGAATCATTGTTCTGGCCAGATCTATTAATGCCATCTGTAAAGCATTTGCTGTGATCACTAAAAATCTGGGAGAGGACATCAGCCACTCTGCAACCAGTGGGACCATTGATCCTCAGGCAGCCTGTGGCCCAACTGGGTACTGGTGCATTGGCATTCCTATGAACTCACTTTTTACAAAATATTTATCCTTTATAACCAGTGTGGCTCTTTCTTTGGGAAAGGCAGGTACAAGAGCAAGGAAATAGGAGACAGCACAAAGCTCAGGACCAGGTGGCAGGGCAGGCTGGAAGAAACGCAGGCAGGCCATCACTATTACATCACCTATCATTGATAATGTGGACCAGACTTCATGGCCATGTTGGAAACTCTCTTTGGTCCCTGTGGCAGGCATGATTATCCAGGATCAACCCAAGTTTTTCAGCTCTCTGGTCAACTTTGCTGGTGTCAGGATGGACACAGCTCAGGCAACAAGGCATGCTTTTCCCACACCATCCAGGAGACACCAACCATGTGTCTCAACTCTGACCTGGAGAGATCACCTCTGGGGTTTAGCAAGCGGCACCAGATGGAAATGCAAAAGTCTTATTTCTCTGTATTGTGTAATGATACCAGATTCCATGACACTTAATTCAGCTCTCCAGACATGAAAATCTCTTGGGCCTAGTTGAGCACCTTTGCATTCAAGTTCCCTTGAACTCACTTTTTCTAAAATATCTAGTTGGGTGCATGACCAGAACTCAAGTCATCAAAATTCAATGAGATCTGTCAAATATCTGACATACAACTTAAAATCAGATCTGCTGGCAACATTAGCTTTGCCTGTAGAGGGTACCCAGAACCCTTCTGCTACTTACCACTCACGATCCATCTGTGGATTTTCTGAACAATTGGCAATTCCACGTTTTTAGTAGTCTATAATTTTGTTTCTACATTACTTTATCATTAACTTGCAATTTTTGTTCATGTTGTAATGGTTTTCTGTGTTAAGCTGTTAACACTGAGTGTCCTACTTCATTTTATAAGCTTTTTGTTTGTTGTTTGTTTTCTTTCTTACTCATAAGTATACATTTTTCTGTTTGTCAAGAAAAAGTAATAAGAGACTATTAATAAATTTGGGTTTGGTTATGTAATGTCAGACATTTTTGAAAAAAACATAAAAGATGTCTTGAAAAATAAATTGAGGGGAACGTCATATATAAATGATATTTTTTCTAATCTTAAAAATAATACTTGTTCTCAATGCCAACACATAATGTCGTATAGTTGTGTTTTCAAAATGGTGACCAGTGAGAAATAAAAGCCATTTTCCTAGTGCCAGGAGGTCTGCATCTCCACTATGGTTAGGGGAAGAGTTTTTCTAATGCTTCCAAAAACTTCGTAGAGGCTTCTGGTGGTTTTATTTCTCCTACAAATTCAAATTGTGCAGACAAGCACAAAGCAGAAAACTGAATCCACTGAATCCTACCATCCACTCTCAGGAAAGTAACCCCTGTTAATATTTTGGGGGTAAATGCTTCTTTTGTACTACTCAAATATTATATCTGAATAGGTAGATTGTTTAAAAAGATATAACCATGCCATAACATTCTCCAACTCACTTTTTCATTTCCCCTTAATGTAATGACACCAGATTCCACGACACTTCAGAACCATCTTTCACAGAAACATATTTACATGAAACTCTATAACAGGTGTTCTTCTAGGGGCCAGGGATAAAGATGTGGAAATAAAAATAAAAGCCCCTAGAAAGCTTACCTTTTGAGGAGGAGGAGAGGGAGGACAAAAAATCAAAAGGCAAAGACAAAACAACAGATCATACATTTTAGTTAATAGTATATACTAAGAAAAAAATAGTTAAAGGGATAAGGAGGAATGAAGAGGAATGATATTTTAGATAAAATAGTGTGTCGGTCACGGTCCCAGCAGAAAAAGAGCTTCACCCTCAGATGAATCAGAAGAAGAGATTTCATTTGAAGTTCACAGAGGCATAAATGGGATGCAAAGCAAAAGGGAAAAGGCAGTACTATTCCAAGGGCTGAAGGAGCAAAGACAGAATAGAACAGGAGAGCCCAGTGCCAGCTGGAGCCATGGAGAAGGGTCATCTGGAGTTGCAGGAATGCAGCAACTTCTCGAGATGCAGGCCTGAATCAAAGAGGAAGTGGGGGAGAAATACCTGGCCTTTCTCCGTTCCCATCTGTGCTGGTGCCAATCATGACAGAATCCAAAAGGAAGCCAAAAGGGCACAGGAGGTGGTGGGGTGAAAAGAGTGAGAAGTCATCAGATTTCAAATAGTTTGAAGATAGAGCCAGTGAGTTTTGCTGATTGATATGGGGAGAGAAGGAAAGAACAGTATCAGGATGACACCTAGGTTTTGGCCTAGGTGCTGATCAATAGAGTTACAATTATTGAGATTGGAAACAGTGAGGAAGAAGCAGGTATGGAAGGTAAGAGTTTGGTTTTGGACATGTCTGGTTTGAGATGCTTATTAGACATACAAGTGGAAAGGTGAGTTTGGAGCTTAGAGGAGATATAAATTTGGGATTTGTCTGAAAATAGATACCCTTGGGGCTGGTTAAGATCACCTAGAAAGGGGTATGACAGACAACCAAAGAGAGTCAAGGACACTGTCCCTATAGCACTCCAACATTTAAAGGCTCAGGAGATCAGATACAGCCAGCAGAGGAAAAGCAGAAGATACGTCCAGTAAAACTGGGAGAGGACGATGAATGGGAAACTAAGTGGAGAGAGTATTTCAAAGATAAAGGAGTATTGCCCAAGGGATTTGGCAGCATAAAGGTTCCTAGTGACCCTGATGAGAATCATTTCCTTGAAGCCGTGAGGGTGACATCCTGATTGGAATGAGAGAGAAAACGGAAGGCGAGGACATGGAACCAGCAAATACAGGCTGTCTGTTTTACTGGTTTGGTGATGAAGAACAGCAATAACTTGGGGAGGACTTGGGAGAGACACATTGTATGCTGATGGGAGTGATCCCTCAAAGAGGTGAAAATTGATGCTGCAGAAAGGAGAGGGCATGATTGCAGAAGCAAAGCCCAGGATGGGCTTCAAAGATTCAGTGCTGAGATAGGCTGTCCCATATAGGCCCAGGGACTGAGACCATTTGAAAGATAACAACAGAGGAGACCATCTAGACACATAGCCAGATGGAGTTGGAGGTAGAAGATAAGGAAAACCTCTCCTGATGGCCTCTATTTTCTCATCAGCTAAGAGTGAGGTCAGAGGAGAAGGTGTTGGAGGTCTGAGGGTAGAGGAGAATACATGAAATGGTCCCTCTTGATGAAAGGAAAAGATAACTGATACAGTTTGGATGTGTGTTCCCGTCCAAATCTCATATTGAAAAGTAATCCCCAGTGTTGGAGATGGGGCCTGGTGGCGGGTGATTGGAGCATGGGGGCAGATTTCTCATGAATGATTTAGCACCATCCCTCTTGTTACTGTTGTCCCTGCCACAGTGAGTGAGTTCTCGTGAGATCTGGTTATTTAAAAGTGTGCGGCACTCCCCGCTCACTCTCTTGCTCCTGCTTTCACCTTGTGAGGTGCTTACTCCCACTTTGCCTCCCACCATAATTAGTAAAAGCTCCCTGAGGCCTCCCCAGAAGCAGATGCCACTATGCTTCTTGTACAGCCTGCAGAACTATAAGCCAATTAAACTTCTTTTCATATAAATTACTTAGTCTCCAGTATTTCTTTTAACAATGCAAAAACAGCCCAACACAGTAACCTACCATAAAAGTGGGGTAGGAATGTCTGCCTCTGTTGCAATAAATCTTAAGTAGACCAGCCAGTAGAGTGGATTTTCTCTACCTGTTTTCTCCCTCCACATTCAGCTGCTCAGGTGCAGGTATAGAGAAGCCAAAGAATTGGGTTGTTCCAAGGTTCTGGGTTTTTCTTTATAATGGCTGTACGGTAGACTATTTTTTCATGCAAAATGATTTGCTATTCTTAATTTGATAGTCCAGTAATGGCTCATATATCCATCATAGTGAAGAAAATAGGTGAGATCTTTTAAGTGATATTAAACATAACTGAATCTAGGACTTACATTTTTTATTTGAAAGCTCTGGGCAGTTTATTCTGAAAGAGCATTTGGAGTATGTCAGGATGATGATGCCATTTGTAATGTCATTTGATCTTTAGGATTTATACTAAGTAGTAAATTTTGAAATCAAGCCTGTGAAGCAGCATATTAGTGACTTACACAACAAACATTTATGTATTCCCACATAGGTCTGCAAGCCATCTGGACTCAGGAGGCCCAGGCTGAACTTGAGACTTTCAGCTGGATTCAGGTGTGCTCCTTGGGTCTCCTTTCTAGACACAGGCTGAAGTGGCTGTACCTTCCTATAGCATGTTTTTCTCATGGTGATGAAGGAGAGGTGGGTGCAGGACTTGCAATGCCCCTGAAGACCTTGGCTCGGAATAAACACACTGTCACCTCCACCCACATCCCATTGGCCAAAGGAGGTAACACGGCCAGGCCCACATTAGTAGGATGCAAAATACAATCTTCCCACAGTAGGAAGCACTTCAAATTCCCATGGCCAAGGACAAGATCATATCATTTTATTATAGGATAAAGTGAAAAACTAGGGACAATAATCTTGGTTACTGCAGGGAAAATAAGACTTCTTAACATTATTCAGAACCATAGACTTTATAGTCAGATGGTTTGGGTTTCCTGTGTATGAGAATTTGATATTATACATGATGCAATCTAACACCTCAGAAACTCTCTAGACTTCTGGGTTCAGAATGATTAGTCAATGATCTGAATCTCTATCCATTCCTTTTTTAATCTCCTAAACTGCTGTTGAATTGTTTTCAAATGGGCCCAAAAGTTTTATATTTCTGAATCTGAATTTAACACAAGCTAGCCCTCTGGAAGGCAGTCGTTTCTTCCCTCCTAACCAAGTTCAGTGCTTGGAAAAATTACCTATTTAAGATCCTTAAGCTCCATAATATTTTTTTGTTTTGTTTTCTTGATAATTATTTATTTATTAATTTATTTTATTTTTTAATTATACTTTAAGTTCTAGGGTACATGTGCATAACGTGCAGGTTTGTTACATATGTATACTTGTGCCATTTGTGTGCTGCACCCATCAACTTGTCAGCACCCATCAATTCGTCATTTATATCAGGTATAACTCCCAATGCAATCCCTCCCCACTCCCCCCTCCCCATGATAGGCCCCAATGTGTGATGTTCCCCTTCCCGAGTCCAAGTGATCTCATTGTTCAGTTCCCACCTATGAGTGAGAACATGCGGTGTTTGGTTTCTGTTCTTGTGATAGTTTGCTAAGAATGATGGTTTCCAGCTGCATCCATGTCCCTACAAAGGACGCAAACTCATCCTTTTTGATGGCTGCATAGTATTCCATGGTGTATATGTGCCACATTTTCTTAATCCAGTCTGTCACAGATGGACATTTGGGTTGATTCCAAGTCTTTGCTATTGTGAATAGTGCCGCAATAAACATACGTGTGCATGTATCTTTATAGCAGCATGATTTATAATCCTTTGGGTATATACCCAGTAGTGGGATGGCTGGGTCATATGGTACATCTAGTTCCATCCTTGAGGAATGCCATACTGTTTTCCATAATGGTTGAACTAGTTTACAATCCCACCAACAGTGTAAAAGTGTTCCTATTTCTCCACATCCTCTCCAGCACCTGTTGTTTCCTGACTTTTTAATGATTGCCATTCTAACTGGTGTGAGATGGTATCTCATTGTGTTTTGATTTGCATTTCTCTGATGGCCAGTGATGATGAGCATTTTTTCATGTGTCTGTTGGCTGTATGAATGTCTTCTTTTGAGAAATGTCTGTTCATATCCTTTTCCCACTTTTTCATGGGGTTGTTTGTTTTTTTCTCGTAAATTTGTTTGAGTTCTTTGTAGATTCTGGATATTAGCCCTTTGTCAGATGAGTAGATTGCAAAAATTTTCTCCCATTCTGTAGGTTGCCTGTTCACTCTGGTGGTAGTTTCTTTTGCTGTGCAGAAGCTCTTTAGTTTAATCATATCCCATTTGTCAATTTTGGCTTTTGCTGCCGTTGCTTTTGGTGTTTTAGACATGAAGTCCTTGCCCATGCCTATGTCCTGAATGGTACTACCTAGGTTTTCTTCTAGGGTTTTTATGGTATTAGGTCTAACATTTAAGTCTCTAATCCATCTTGAATTAATTTTCATATAAGGAGTAAGAGAAGGATCCAGTTTCTGCTTTCTACTTATGGCTAGCCAATTTTCCCAGCACCATTTATTAAATAGGGAGTCCTTTCCCCATTTCTTGTTTCTCTCAGGTTTGTCAAAGATCAGATGGCTGTAGATGTGTGGTATTATTTCTGAGGACTCTGTTCTGTTCCATTGGTCTATATCTCTGTTTTGGTACCAGTACCATGCTGTTTTGGTTACTGTAGCCTTGTAGTATAGTTTGAAGTCAGGTAGTGTGATGCCTCCAGCTTTGTTCTTTTGACTTAGGATTGTCTTGGCAATGCGGGCTCTTTTTTGGTTCCATATGAACTTTAAAGCCGTTTTTTCCAATTCTGTGAAGAACTCATCGGTAGCTTGATGGGGATGGCATTGAATCTATAATTACCTTGGGCAGTATGGCCATTTTCACAATATTGATTCTTCCTATCCATGAGCATGGTATGTTCTTCCATTTGTTAGTGTCCTCTTTGATTTCACTGAGCAGTGGTTTGTAGTTCTCCTTGAAGAGGTCCTTTACATCCCTTGTAAGTTGGATTCCTAGGTATTTTATTCTCTTTGAAGCAATTGTGAATGGAAGTTCATTCATGATTTGGCTCTCTGTTTGTCTGTTACTGGTGTATAAGAATGCTTGTGATTTTTGCACATTGACTTTGTATCCTGAGACTTTGCTGAAGTTGCTTATCAGCTTAAGGAGATTTTGGGCTGAGACAATGGGGTTTTCTAAATATACAATCATGTCATCTGCAAACAGGGACAATTTGACTTCTTCTTTTCCTAACTGGATACCCTTGATTTTTTTCTCCTGCCTGATTGCCCTAGCCAGAACTTCCAACACTATGTTGAATAGGAGTGGTGAGGGAGGGCATCCCTGTCTTGTGCCAGTTTTCAAAGGTAATTTTTCCAGTTTTTGCCCATTCAGTATGATATTGGCTGTGGGTTTGTCATAAATAGCTCTTATTATTTTGAGGTACGTTCCATCAATACCGAATTTATTGAGCATTTTTAGCATGAAGGGCTGTTGAATTTTGTCAAAAGCCTTTTCTGCATCTATTGAGATAATCATGTGGTTCTTGTCTTTGGTTCTGTTTATATGCTGGATTACGTTTATTGATTTGCGAATGTTGAACCAGCCTTGCATCCCAGGGATGAAGCCCACTTGATCATGGTGGATAAGCTTTTTGATGTGCTGCTGAATCCGGTTTGCCAGTATTTTATTGAGGATTTTTGCGTCGATGTTCATCAGGATATTGGTCTAAAATTCTCTTTTTTTGTTGTGTCTCTGCCAGGCTTTGGTATCAGGATGATGTTGGCCTCATAAAATGAGTTAGGGAGGATTCCCTCTTTTCTATTGATTGGAATAGTTTCAGAAGGAATGGTACCAGCTCCTCTTTGTACCTCTGGTAGAATTCGGCTGTGAATCCATCTGGTTCTGGACTTTTTTGGTTGGTAGGCTATTATATTGCCTCAATTTCAGAGCCTGCTATTGGTCTATTCGGGGATTCAACTTCTTCCTGGTTTAGTCTTGGAAGAGTGTTAAGTGTCCAGGAAATTATCCATTTCTTCTAGGTTTTCTAGTTGATTTGCGTAGAGGTGTTTATAGTATTCTCTGATGGTAGTTTGTATTTCTGTGGGGTCCGTGGTGATATCCCCTTTATCATTTTTTTGTGTCTATTTGATTCTTCTCTCTTTTCTTCTTTATTAGTCTTGCTAGCGGTCTGTCAATTTTGTTGATTTTTTCAAAAAACCAACTCCTGGATTCATTGATTTTTTGGAGGGTTTTTTGTGTCTCTATCTCCTTCAGTTCTGCTCTGATCTTAGTTATCTCTTGCCTTCTGCTAGCTTTTGAATGTGTTTGCTCTTGCTTCTCCAGTTCTTTTAATTGTGATGTTAGAGTGTCAATTTTAGATCTTTCCAGCTTTCTCTTGTGGGCATTTAGTGCTATAAATTTCCCTCTACACACTGCTTTAAATGGTCCCAGAGATTCTGGTATGTTGTATCTTTGTTCTCATTGGTTTCCAAGAACATCTTTATTTCTGCCTTCATTTCATTATGTACCCAGTAGTCATTCAGGACCAGGTTGTTCAGTTTCCATGTAGTTGAGCGGTTTTGATTGAGTTTCTTAGTCCTGAGTTCTAGTTTGATTGCCCTGTGGTCTGAGAGACAGTTTGTTATAATTGCTGTTCTTTGACATTTGCTGAGGAGTGCTTTACTTCCAATTATGTGGTCAATTTTGGAATAAGTGCGACGTGGTGCTGAGAAGAATGTATATTCTGCTGATTTGGGGTGGAGAGTTCTATAGATGTCTATTAGGTCCGCTTGGTGCAGAGATGAGTTCATTCCTGGATATCCTTGTTAACTTTCTGTCTCGTTGATCTGTCTAATGTTGACAGTGGAGTGTTGAAGTCTCCCATTATTATTGTATGGGAGTCTAAGTCTCTTTGTAAGTCTCTAAGGACTTGCTTTATGAATCTGGGTGCTCCTGTACTGGGTGCATATATATTTAGGAGAGTTAGCTCTTCCTGTTGAATTGATCCCTTTACCATTACGTAATGGCCTTCTTTGCCTCTTTTGATCTTTGATGGTTTAAAGTCTGTTTTATCAGAGACTAGGATTGCAACCCCTGCTTTTTTTTTGTTCTCCATTTGCTTGGTAGATCTTCCTCCATCCCTTTATTTTGAGCCTATGTATGTCTCTGCATGTGAGATGGGTCTCCTGAATACAGCAGACTGATGGGTCTTGACTCTTATCCAGTTTGCCAGCCTGTGTCTTTTAATTGGAGCATTTAGTCCATTAACATTTAAGGTTAATATTGTTATGTGTGACTTGATCCTGCCATTATGATATTAACTGGTTATTTTGCTCGTTAGTTGATGCAGTTTCTTCCTAGCCTCGATGGTCTTTACATTTTCGCATGTTTTTGCAATGGCTGGTACCGGTTGTTCCTTTCTATGTTTAGGGCTTCCTTCAGGGTCTCTTGTAAGGCAGGTCTGGTGGTGACAAAATCTCTAAGCATTTGCTTATCTGTAAAGGATTTTATTTCTCCTTCACTGATGAAACTTAGTTTGGCTGGATATGAAATTCTGGGTTGAAAATTCTTTTCTTTAAGAACGTTGAATATTGGCCCCCACTCTCTTCTGGCTTGGAGAGTTTCTGCCGAGAGGTCTGCTGTTAGTCTGATGGCTTCCCTTTGTGGGTAACCCGACCTTTCTCTCTGGCTGCCCTTAAGATTTTTTCCTTCATTTCAACTTTGTGAATCTGGCAATTATGTGTCTTGGAGTTGCTCTTCTCGAGGAGTATCTTTGTGGCGTTCTCTGTATTTCCTGAATTTGAATGTTGGCCTGCCCTACTAGGTTGGGGAAGTTCTCCTGGATGATATCCTGAAGAGTGTTTTCCAACTTGGTCCCTTTTCCCCCTCACTTTCAGGCACCCCAATCAGATGTAGATTTGGTCTTTTTACATAATCCCATACTTCTTGCAGGCTTTGCTCATTTCTTTTTCTCTTTATTCTTTTGGTTCTCTTCTCGCTTCATTTCATTCATTTGATCCTCAATCGCTGATACTCTTTCTTCCAGTTGATCGAGTCAGTTACTGAAGCTTGTGGATTTGTCACGTATTTCTCGTGTCATGGTTTTCATCTCTGTCATTTCGTTTATGACCTTCTCTGCATTAATTATTCTAGCTATCAATTCTTCCACTCTTTTTTCAAGATTTTTAGTTTCTTTGCGCTGGGTACGTAATTCCTCCTTTAGCTCTGAGAAGTTTGATGGACTGAAGCCTTCTTCTCTCATCTCATCAAAGTCATTCTCTGACCTGCTTTGATCCGTTGCTGGCGATGAGCTGTGCTCCTTTGCAGGGGGAGATGCGCTCTTATTTTTTGAATTTCCAGCTTTTCTGCCCTGCTCTTCCCCATCTTTGTGGTTTTATCTGCCTCTGGTCTTTGATGATGGTGATGTACTGATGGGGTTTTGGTATAGGTGTTCTTCCTGTTTGATAGTTTTCCTTCTAATAGTCAGGACCCTCAGCTGTAGGTCTGTTGGAGATTGCTTGAGGTCCACTCCAGACCCTGTTTGCCTGGGTATCAGCAGCAGAGGTTGCAGAAGATAGAATATTGCTGAACAGCGAGTGTACCTGTCTGATTCTTACTTTGGAAGCTTCCTCTCAGGGGTGTACTCCACCCTGTGAGGTATGGGGTGTCAGACTGCCCCTAGTGGGGGATGTCTCCCAGTTAGGCTACTCAGGGGTCAGAGACCCACTTGAGCAGGCAGTCTGTCCCTTCTCAGATCTCAACCTCCGTGTTGGGAGATCCACTGCTCTCTTCAAAGCTGTCAGACAGAGTCGTTCGTGTCTGCACAGTCCTCGGCTGCTTCCCCTGTTGTTTTTTAGCTTTGCCCTGTCCCCAGAGGTGGAGTCTACAGAGACAGGCAGGTTTCCTTGAGCTACTGTGAGCTCCACCCAGTTCGAGCTTCCCAGCGGCTTTGTTTACCTACTTAAGCCTCAGCAATGGCGGGCGCCCCTCCCCCAGCCTCACCTCTGCTGTTTCAGTTAGATCTCAGACTGCTGTGCTAGCAATAAGGGAGGCTCCGTGGCCGTGGGACCCTCCCGGCCAGGTGTGGGTATAATCTCCTGGTGTGTTCGTTTGCTTAAAGCGCAGTATTGGGGTGGGAATTACCCGATTTTCCAGGTGTTGTGTGTCTCAGTTCGCCTGGCTAGGAAAAGGGATTCCCTTCCCCCTTGCACTTCCCAGGTGAGGCAATGCCTCGCCCTCCTTCAGCTCTCGCTGGTCAGGCTGCAGCAGCTGACCAGCACCGATTGTCCGGCACTCCCTAGTGAGATGACCCCAGTACCTCAGTTGAAACTGCAGAAATCACTGGACTTCTGTGTCGCTCGCGCCGGGAGTTGGAGACTGGAGCTGTTCCTATTCAGCCATCTTGCTCCACTCCTGATAATTATTTCAGCTCCATAAATTTAAAAGAACCCTGTTTCCTCAAGCAAGCTTTTCTAGTTCAAATAATTTCAGAATGGAGTCTGTTAGGAAATGGCCCAGAGGTTGGGTGGGGGATGGAAGGAAGACAGGGGCTTACAAGGGATATTGCAAATGACTGCCTTAAAATACCAACATAAAGCAATGGATTCCCAAAGTCCTTCACACTGTTATCAGACACAAAGATTTGAACAAAAATAAATGAAACATAGAAATCAAAAGGTTTTCTTTGAAGTCTCAGGGTTATTTCCTTCTGAAAGCAAACGTGTTGTTCTTGCCTCTTAGCAAAACACTTTTCGTATTGATTCATCACTTTATTGCTTTTCTGTCTTCTCAGAACTTGAATGGGGATCCCATCCAGTGGTCAGTAATCTTTGTTCTTGACTGTTTCCAGAGACCTTGCCCTTTCCATCTTTGCTCACAGTTTCTTCAGTTTGTTTCTTTTGACTCTGTTATTTGATGCGCTTTACTATTATTGAATCCTTGAAGCTGTATGCAGACTTTATTTAATGTTTTTAACAAATACACATATTCATTTAGAGAAAAAGTGAAATGCATTTTTAAGGTCATGCTGAGTCAGTAAATGTATTGTTGGGTATTGTGGTCATCTCTTCTTTCAGTGGGAAATTTTAGCTTCCTGGATTCTGTGAATTTTGCAGAAGTACTTGATTGTGATAACTTCTTCAAACCCTTTCTTTACGTTACTAAGTCTGAGTTTGAAGGCCTGAGAATCTAGTCGGCTGCTAATGCAAATCAGAGTTCAAAGGCTGGGAAGCCTGGAGTTCTGCTGTTCAAGGGCAGGAGAAGAAGGGTGTCCCAGCTCCAGTAGAGAGGCTGAATTCACCTTTCCTCTGCCTTTTGTTCTATCTGAGCCCCCAGACGATTGTCTCATGCCCACCCACATTGATGGCAAATCTTTCCCACTCAGTCTACCACTCACACATTGCTAAGTGCAAAACATCCCACTTCTTTTTTTGCTTTTGTCTATAAATTTGTGAGGCAATTCCAGAATCACGGCTTATTAAGGCCCTGCAATGCTTCCACATTATGGTTAGTAAGAATTCTAAGCTGAAATCATGGAACAAGGCAAAGTCAAGCCAGTCAGACACAGAAAAACTATCTATTATTCTATATTATTATTTAAGAAAATTACTTGGCACCTTACATTTTAAAAGAAAAAGAAAGGGATGGGATTGCGGATATTTTTAAGTTTTTAACTTTAGGTTATTTACCTTGATTTAACCTTACTCCTTACTACATGTTACATAAGAAAGTAAATAATCAACTAGATAGACTGATTATTTTAAATCCAGCTTACTATTCAGATATTAAAAAGCTCAGACAAGTCACTGGATTGTCTAACCTTATTGATTAATTTGACATGCTTGCCATATTAAGAATTTGCATGAACGAAATTGTCATTTAGCTCCCATGAGCCACCCAGCTTCCAAATGTTAGGAAAACATTTAATTCAATGAGCATTTATTGTCTTTCACCTTCCTGGAAAAGATTGTTCCTTCTCTATTATCTCCTTCAGGGCATAACTTCTTGAAGGTAGATATGTTATATTGAATTAATTTCCAGTATAATATCCTAGGATGGTTTTATTAACTCAGTGTTTATTCAATTAATAATAATTAAATGCATTTTTTCAGACTCAATCACTGATCACTTGGTAGTAATTACCTCAATAGAACCACAAAATGGAGTCAGAAGTAACAGTGTGACTTCATCTGGATTAAATTAATAGAGTTTACAGTGCATTTCAATGGATAATGACAAGGATAATGACAAATGCCTTTGGGGCAAAATTGCATGACATGATTAAAGGGAGCAATGCTGACTTTTATTTTAAAATACAATAACTTTACAATCTAGTCTCTTCACCAATAATTGTTAATTCCCAATATTTTCTAATCCTTCCGGGCATATTAAAAAGGGGGAGACTGTATATTAAAATATAATTCCCTTCTGGCCCCAAATAAGAATATAAATAAGGAATCTGAGTCTAATTATCTAGCATTACATTAGTCCCCTAAGAAAAAAATAAATGTAAAGTTTAAAAATGTGCATAACATTTTAGTCTTTTAAGAGAACTAGAGGCCTCATTTATCATTAGTATAGAAAACACATACAAAATATACATTGCTATTTCTTCCAACTTTCATAGTTTAAAATAGATCTTATCTTCTATTCCTCTTCTTCCTTCCCCTTTTCTCTTTCCTTCCCTTCCAAATAATGCAGTCCTAAAACCATGAATTGGGGCAGAGTAAGGGAAGCATTTGTCCCCAAAGGAGAGAGCCACCATGGCCCAGAGCAGGGTGTCATAGAGCAGACACTCTCTAAGATGGCTGCCCCACAGAGGTTTTAAAGCCTGAGCTGAGTAAGAAGAGTGTCCACCAAAAGGGGCAATCTGCTGTGGGCTGCCAGAACTCAAAGAGGGTGAGGAAAACATCTAGGCATGGGAGCTTCCCAGAGTGTTGAAGCTGATGGTGTAATTCTCAGTCTGAGTCTGAAGGCCTGAGAACCCAGTCGACCGCCACTGCAAATCAGAGTTCAAAGGCTGGGAAGCCTGGACTTCTGCCATTTAAGGGCAGAAGAAGGGTGTCCCAGCTCCAGTAGAGAGGCTGAATTCACCTTTCCTCTGCCTTTTGTTCAATCTTAGCCACCAGATGTTTGTCTGGTGCCCACCCACATTGATGGCAAATCTTTCCCACTCAGTCTACCACTCACACAAACACACCCAGAAATGATGCTTTACCAGCTATCTAGGTATCCCTTAATCTAGTCAAGTTCACATCCAACATTAACCATCACACCTACCAAAGATGCATCACCTGAGTGTAATTATGAAGAAACATCAGACAACCCCAATTTGAATGACATTTTACAAAATAGCCTTTGAAAAGTGTCAAGGTTGTGAAAGTCAAAGAAAAACTGAGGACTTCTTCCAGACCAAAGGAAACTAAAATGACAACTGAATGTGATGTGTGATTTTGACCTGGAACCTTTTGTTATAAAGCATATAATTGGGATGGTCAGCAAAACTTAAATGGGGTCCGAGGATTAAAGTTAGCAATGGGCCAGGTGCAGTGGCTCACAGCTATAGTCCCAGTGCTTTGGAAGGTTATGGTGGGAGGATTGCTTAAAGCCAAGACAAGCCTAGGCAACATAGCCAGATCCTATATCTCAAAAAAAAAAAAAAAAATTTAGGTGGGTGTGGTGGTGTGAACCTATAGTCCCAGCTACTCAGGAGGCTGAGGCAGGAGGACTGCTTGAGCCCAGGAGTTTGAGGCTGTAGCAAACTATGATCATGGTATTGCACTTCAGCCCAGTTGACAGAGACCCCATCTCTTTAAAAAAAACAAAAAACAAAAAACAATGTATCGGTGTTAATTTTCTGATTTTGATGGTTATATTGTGATTATGTAGGAGGATATGCTTGTAGGGAAATACATACTAAAATATTTATAGGTATTAAGACATGAGGTCAACAATTTACTCTAAAATTGTCAGAAGAACAAAAAACTTTTTGTTCTGCTCTGTACTTGCAACTTTTCTAAAAGTTTGGTACTGTTACAAATTTTAAAATGTATTAAAAATAAAATAAGTCTCAACATTCAATTTGGATTTTTTCCATTTTTTATTTTTGTACTCTCAGTATTATGCAAAATGTACCAGCAACTCCTCAAGAGTAAAGGCTGCATCTCAACCACCTTTGCATCCCCCAAGTTCCTGGAACACACAGGCACTCAATAGCAGCCTTGCACTGAGAATGAACATATCCCTATCAGTCACCTTATTTATATTTCCAATTGTGGTTACTTTTTCCTGTCAATTTAAATGATGCTTCTGGGAAATAAATTAAAACGACAATGCCTCTGAGCGATATTTCTCACTCTTCTCTATTGCCTAAACTCATGTCTCTGGGCCCATCCCATTCCCTACATAAAATTAAATGATAGAAACACATATCCTAAACAATAAAAGTCTTTATTTTGCATACAACTTAGTCATTATGTAGTGGTTGTTTTGCTGTTACTTATAGACCTTTTTTTTTTCTACCCTCTCCATCTTCCTATGCACATGGTTCTTTATTTTTCTAAATTCAACTTCCATATAATCTTTTTTATGTATGTTATACATTAGAGCCCTTAACCTAACTGTTGTAGGCCACATCCTTAAATTTTTCCCAGACGAACATTTTGAGCCATGATGTAGAAAGCTTCCTGGGGCCAATCAGCCACCCACTATGGCCAGCACAGCTGTCCCTAGTGTTGTGGAAAGAGTTTAGAGTTTGACTGCTTTATTATATTTTGCCATTAAAGTTTTATAAAAAGTAATAGAAAATGAGAAAATGGAATCGTTGATACTAGCAAAAAATATATGTTTCATAAAACTAACATTACTGAGAGAAAAATGGAAATCAGTGGGCATGCCAAACGCTGTAGATCTTCATCCTTACTCAGAAACTCATTGGACTTAAGCCAGGTGGCAGCATGTTCTATTGCAGGGGGAAAATAATCAAAGTTAAAGAACATATATGACACATTAGAAATACACCCTCAAATAACACGTTTGATATTCAATTTTCATACATGCTTTCAGGAAGACCACACACACACACACACACACTCACACACACACACTCACACACACAAGTAGCATACTGTCTACAGGGTTCATAAGAGAAAAAGTCCCCTCCTCTCCTAAAAATCCAGGGTTGTCATTTTCAGCAGCCATGGCCCAGGGTGGTTGTACTGCTGAGAGCAACCACAGAAGTGGCCAAGACAAGCACCCTCACCTCAGCAGTGGTGCTGGAATCACAGACCTCTCCACCACTCCCATAAATCTCATATATGAATGTCCAGGAGAAAGGACCATCTCTTTTTTTTTTTTTTTTTTTTGGCTATGGTCATGGTTCAAACCAAGATTGTCATAGATTTGCATGCAAATTTTTCACTTGGGTTCCAAATTCAAACTCAAATCTAAAGACTGTGTCTTACCTTGTTCTATTTTAGCTAGTTATTTTAACACAAAATATCTAGAAAGCAGGTCAATATATCTAGAAAGCAGGTCAATTTAACATGGAAGAGAAGATAGAGGAGGAGGAAAAAGAGGAGAAAGATGAGGAAGAGGAATAAGACAACAACGAGGAAAAGAAAAAAATGAAGAAAGAGAAGAGGAAAGTGGAAATGGAATGGAACCAGCATGAAATGCTGATAAGAAAGATAACAAAGAAGAGAAGGCTACCACTTGCTTGGAGGAGCCCAGATTTGACTTTGTGACCTCTGCATCTGGTCTCCACTTTGGAGTGTTCTTTCTAATTTCCCTCTCTTTTTCCCCTTTCCTTCTATATTAAAAGGTCAAGAGCACATGGTCAGAGCCCTGGTCACTGGGCTCTTGTTCAGTTTCCAAGTCACTAGTGTTAGTTAACAAGGACAATACCATTCACATTTGTATAGTGCATCCCACTTTCTGAAGCACCATCACTTGGGGAACATTATTTCGTTGTGGAAACTGAGATCTAATATTGTTTAATAGAAACCAAAGAAAATGAAAACAAAACAAAAAACATGGTGGTGGGAGTGTATGTGTGAATGTCAGACTTTCTGTCAAGTATCTTAGGATAGTTCTGTGTGTTCAAGCAGATAGGAAATCAATAGTTTTACTTAATCATAAGTAGAGAAACTATAAAGCTAGTTTCTATGGCTGTGGAACTATGTAGTAATTCTCATAAAATTAAGAAATTAAGCCACTGCACACACCATACACATAAGACACATACTATATAACATGCCAAAGTTATTTCTAACTGATGAGATTTTAGGTCATTTGTGTGTTCTTGTGTTTTCCGAATCTCCTAAAATGAACATGTATAACTTTTATAAATAAATGCTTTTTGTTAAAAAGCCTAAGGCAAACATGTAAAATTCTTACAGGAAACAAGTAAGAATTTTTTTTAAAACACTCTCAAATTCTGCCCTCTTTTCTTCATACACATAGCGGAAATTACAGGAGTGATATTCAAATAAACAACATCAAATGACAGGCAGCAAAATTAATAATAATAACTCATTGAAATTAAGAAAAGTTTTGTTTACTTCCAGGATAAAAATACATATATATACACAATTATTCTGATTATACATTAGCTATTGATTAGCTGCCAAAGTATTGTTACCTAATTTAATCTAGAAAAACAATAATATTTTGCTATCTTCCCTCCTCAAAGATTCCTGGGCCTTGGTAAACAATAAGCAGCTCCACAAATGAAAGACAGCTATTTCTGAGAGAGTCAATATCAGCCAGCCTCAGGATCATAGAGCAAACCAATAAAATTCATTCCCGTATTTACTCAGGGGATATTGCTGAGGGTCTAGTTATTTTGCAGCACCCTGTTTATGAAAAATTCATCACTGGTCTTCTTAGCGTTAGGAATAATTTTGCTCCATCTTAGTTTGGGGCCATATCGCTTTCTATATCAGCTACTGGAAAGTTTAGGGCAGACTTTGTAGACAACATGAGCAAATAGACTCATTCTTACAGCACACATTTAATGTATAATGTAACTCCTAGCTTCATCTGCATCTTCCTATCCTCATTTAGGGTTCTGGTACTCTCACCCACTTGTTTTCCATTTTACTTATCGCTTTGTACCATGTGTATTTTGGTAAATAATCTTCAATCCTTTCTGGGATAAGGAAGAGCCACATATAAATAAATGCATATTTATACACACACACACATACATATTCTAATTGCAAATATGTGGATTATTGATCTTTGGTTGTGTCAGTTACTATGTTTTTCACACTGTTTACCTACCACAAGTAACACTCAACATATAATCTTAATATACTACCCCAAATGCATGTCCTTTATCATCTTTCTAGCTCTTAGCACTTAATATGCCATAAACAATTAGTGGCCAAGTCATTTATATCCAAAGTAACTGCTTCAGGATTTGAATTCAACCATATGATCCCTTTGGCCTCACTGTACTGATTCACACCTCTTAGTATGTTAGCAGAATTTGCCAGATTGCCCTCAAGAGGAAATAGTAATATTTCCTCCCTCAAGGTACTCTCTAACTATAAAAGCACTAATGGTTTGTTTGCAGAGTTGAAGGTGGGGAAAGAGAAAGAAGGAAGAGGAGGCAAGCAGGGAGAGAGAATAACTGTGATATAATCCTAACTATCTGACCCTACAAAGACATGTAACTACTTCCAGTTTCTGAAAAAGAAAATCAGATGCAACTAAGGTAATGATAAAAGTTACACAGCATGTTTGCCATATTAGTGAGGCAATGAATGCTGACATGGAACTGACAGCAGGCAGACCACATTTTCTCAAAATATTCCAAATAGAAACAAACAAAGTATGCATGTGCCTTTGATCCCAGTACTTTGGGAGGCCAAGGCAAAAGGATCACTTGAACCCAGGAGTTTGAAGCTAGCCAGGGCAGCACAGCAAGACCCTGTCACTACAAAATACAAAAATTAGCTGAGTACGGTGCATGCCTATAGTTTCAGCTAATCAAGAGGCTGAGGTGGGAAGATTGCTTGAGTCTGGAAGGTAGAGGCTGCAGTGAGCCATGATCACGCCACTGCACTCTAGCCTGGGATACAGAGTGAGACCCTCCCTGTCTCAAAGCAAAGCAAAACAAAACAAAACAAAAGTATGCATGTGTGTATGTGTGTATATGAAATAAAGTAGAGTTAGGGGAAACAAGGACCACAAAGAGAGTCCAAATTTGGTGTAATGCAAAGCCTTCCTCTTAATTATCAACAAAATAAGGAAGATTCATAGCTTGATATTCATTAAAAAATGTTTTCTAAGGAAAATATGGTTTTGATTTTTTAAACTGTGGTGGATTCTTCCTACATGGAGCTGACACTCAGTAGATTTACTTTTGACCAGTCATCACTTGCAACAAGTATGTTTCAAAATGATTCAGCTCACAGGGAATATAAAATTTTGATCCAAATTAGCTCCTTGAGATGTGGCTTAGGAAAGATTCCAAGGAAAACTGCTGATACTGCAGGTAATGGCATCTGGTTATACTTTCAAAGCCTCGAAAGCTGTTTTTTGGTGGAGTTTGTTCCTAAAATCAGAACTCTAGGACAGGTAGTACAGAATAAAATCTCAGAACATGGCAGAAAGATTCCTGAGCTTTTACAAACTTTGAACTAAGCTGTATTTCCTAGAATCATAAACAACAAGGGACAGAAAGAAATTGGAATCCTAGAATTCCCATTCAGACATTCAAAGGAATTGTTAAAATATTCCAGGAAACTGTCTAAAGATATTTTATACAAAAATTTCACAACATGTTCCACTAAGCACAGAATGAAATAAGTGTACAATTCCTCTACCAATTAGAACCCACTGGCTATGTTCATAAAGAAGGTGATGGGGTCATTAAGTCACATGGCCCAGGCAG
This sequence comes from Trachypithecus francoisi, assembly GCF_009764315.1. NCBI lineage: Eukaryota > Metazoa > Chordata > Mammalia > Primates > Cercopithecidae > Trachypithecus > Trachypithecus francoisi. The sequence goes on from NW_022681453.1 coordinate 6,372,409, forward strand.
ACAGTTCAAATGACCTCCACCCTCTCCATGTGGAAGAGGTTAGAGGTTTAGCCAACATTGACTGCCCTGTTATTTGTGTGCCTGGCCCCATTCTAGGTTCAAGGGATGCAAGATCAGTAAAGCTCTGTCCAGAAGGCCCTTATAGTCCAGACAAAAATAGAGAAGTTAACCAACAATTAAAATACAGCAAGAGGCAATATAGTGGCTAAGAGTATCGACTTAGAAGTCAGTTACCTGAGTTCAAAAACTATCTCTGGTTTATGGCTTATATTGGCTATGTGACGCTGAGAAAGTTATTCAGCTTCTGTACCTCAGTGGTTCATAAACACACACACAAATGCATACATATATATGCACACATATATACATACATATATACATACATATATGTATACAGGAATACATACACACAGATATATTTACACACACCAACACGCATATATATGCATACATACACACAAATGAGTACCTCCCTCATATAGTTGTTGTGAGAATTAAAATATGTTAATCAGTTAGAAGATTGCCTTGCTTTTAGCAAGCATTTTATGTTTGCTAAATAACAAAATAATAAATAAAATATATACAAAATCCGTAAGAGAGAGCCATGCACGGCTGTGAGCATTACAAAGAGGCATCTCTACCAGTCAGAAGACATCAGGAGTGACCTATCAGAGGATGTATTGCTAGAATAGAATCTGTTTTAGACTTGGTAAGAACAAGCTTAAATTAAGTCAATTTAACTGAGTAAGTGAGAGAAATGTGCTCCTTAAACTCTTCCCACAGTGTTTTCAAAATGGCAAATGAAACCAAACTAAAAATGGGTCAAGAGTTCCACCCAATTTATAGAAAAAGAAATTCTTGTAGTTCTTGATTCAAAATTCAAGAGGATTCTACATTCTATTTCCTAATATATTTATTTTTGTTTCAAAATAAAAATAATGGCTTTTATTTCTCCCTAGTGAGAGAATTGATACCGAGGCAGATGTGCCCTGCCTCTTCCGGGGGTAGGCATGTTCTGATTTAGGCAGCAAAGGGGCAGAGGGATTAGAAAATGCAAAGGTGGCCGGGTGCAGTAGCTCATGCTTATAATCCCAGCACTTTGGGAGGCCAAGGTGGGCAGATCACAAGTTCAGGAGTTTGAGACCAGCCTAACCAATATGGTGAAACCCCGTCTCTACTAAAAATAGAAAAATCAGTTGGGCAAGGTGGCACACGCCTGTAATCCCAGCTACTCAGAAGGCTGAGGGAGGAGAATTACTTGAACCTCGCAGGCAGAGGTTGTAGTGAGCTGAGATTGCACCACTGCACTCCAGGCTGGGTGACAGAACGAGAGTCCATCTCAGAAAATAAAAAAAAAAAAAAAAGGAAGAAAGAAAAAAGAAAAAGAAAATGGTATGGGATTATCAGAAAGGGTGATACATTCAGTCTCAAGATTGGGTGTTAAGCCACCTGAAGTGCAGGTGGCAAGGCAATGAGTGTCAGGACCACCAGGCAAATGCCACTCCAGGCTACACCAGGAGGTGACTCCATGGCAGGCATCCCACAGAAAGCTCAGGAGATGAGCTTTAGAATAGAACAAAGGGCCTACTAGAGATAACTCAGAATGACCCCAAAAATGTGTACTGATAAATAGATACTCCAATCCCCAAGTCTTAACATTAAGAGCTCAGCTAAAATCAGAAGAAAAATGTCATTTTGACCATGGGATTTCACCTGAGAGCTGACTGAAATGCCCCCAAGATGTGATTCCATAGGATGGTGTTTCTAGGTCATTGTTCTTGCAGACCCAGAAATACGGTTTTATCAATACTCTGAGTATGGAACAACCTCTCTGATTTTGGCTTGCACTAACCAAACTCACAGACATATATCAACATATAGTAGAATGCTAATTCATCAACTCTTTTGTAAGAGAAAAACTTTTATTGAACTGGAATACTAAGCAATTTAATAATTATTGATTGAATTATCTACCACACACTGAACTAAATATTTTACAAATGCTGTCATATTTCATTCTCAAAATAATTCTACAAGACCGACATAAAAGAAACTGTCAATGCTCATCAATATTTCTGTGCACCTCTACCTTTTCCTGCCTCCTTCTTGGCCACCAGAACATGGATGAGGTGATGTGGGTCACTTCTGAGCAGAGGTGGTCAAGTGTATGGTAGGCCTTCCCTATGTTCTCTCTTTCCCAAACATGCAGGTGAAAAATAAAGAAGTCAGAAATGAAGGGTGGTCAAGCATGGTGGCTCACACCTGTAATCCCAGCACTTTGGGAAGCCAAGGTGGGAGGATCACTTGAGCACAGAAATTTGAGACCAGCTTGGGCAACATAGAGACCCTCTCTCTATAAAAAGAAAATAAATAATAATAAATAAAATTTAATTAGCTGGGCATGGTGGCATGAACCTCTAGTCTCAGCTACTCAGGAGCCTGAGGTGGGAGGATCACATGAGCCTAGGCGGATGAGGGTGCAGTGAGCTATGATTGTGCCACTGCACTCTAGCCTGGGCAACAGAGCAAGACTCTCATTCAAAAAACAAGAAAGAAATTAAAAGCCAACAGACTGTAAGAGCAGGGAAGTGACAGAGGGAAGGACACCACAATGAGATTAAAGCTGCTCACTTATCTAAATATATATTCTTGAGGACCAGGTCTAGCCCAGACACAGTTCCAGCTAAAGCCCCTAAGTGAGCAGTGGGAGACAACAGGCTGGAGTGGGCTGCCACAGGGTCCACAGAGGAATGCCAAGGCAGAATGAAAAGAAACCATTTTGAAGGACTTGATAAAATCAGGAGGTAGAAGGTTGTGACCAAAGGGAAAAAAATCAAAGGTGAATATTTCCAGGGCCAGCAGAAATAGAGAAGTAAAGTCTTTGAAAGAGTCAGGGAATGACATTTTTTGAAAGGATCTGGATAGGTCATTAAAATATTAGACTCCTGAAACCAAGTGAAAGCCTTACACTTATGAAACACAAATTCATGTTTTAATACATAACATACACAAATAGGTACATCTGATTTACTTGGAATCCTGCCTTATTCTTACTAGTGATTTTCTGCATCCTACTGTGAGTCACCCAGACTGGTTTATTTTAAACCCTCTAGGATATAGATTTGATACAAAACTTTAATTCAATACCTTTCTCCTTGTTAATAAGAGTAAATCACATAAAAACTGCCAAATCCTTGTAACAAACTTAATGAGTTTACTTTTTTATTGTGAGATATGCAATCATAAAAACATGAACCTGCTATTGCCTTCAACCAAGCATTTCTTTATTTTATCAAAGAAAATATAGGTGATGTTTCACAGACTTAATAGAGTCATTCTTTTAAAACCAGAATATTTAATATGTTCTATTTTTCAAATTTGCTACTTTTTTCTTTCATTAAACGTCTCTCCCAATACTCCTGAGGTGGAGGTGGTAGAAAGGAACTGTGTTACTAACTCAGTTAACACACATGCTATTAAGCTAGGCACAGTGGCACATGCATGTAGTCCCAGCTGCTCGGGAGGCTGAGATGGGAAGATCACTTCGAGCCCAGGATTCAAGTTCAGCAAGAGCAACATGTTGAGACCCTGTCTTAAAAAAAAAAAAAAAGAAATGGCCGGGTGGGTTGGCTCATGCCTGTAATCCCAGCACTTTGGGAGGCCAAGGTGGGAGGATCACTTGAGGTCAGGAGTTCGAGACCAGTCTGGCCAACATGGTGAAACCCCATCTCTACTAAAAATACAAAAATCGGCTGGGTGTGGTGGTGCACACCTATAGTCCCAGTTACTTAGGAGGCTGAGACAGGAGAATCACTGGAACTGGGGAGGCAGAGGCTGCAATGAGCCAAGATCGCACCACTGCACTCCAGCCTGTGCAACAGAGCAAGACTCCATCTCAAAAATCAAAAAAAAAAAAAAAAAAAAAGTGGTGCAGTGAAAACTTCTTGGCTTATGTCAGGATATACCCAGAAGACTGTTTTCATAGCATGACCACCTGAAAGTTAACTGATAAATTTCCACTAAATCAAGTGGGACTTTCTCTGAACTTTTGTACTTAACTTATTTAAAAATCTAAAATAAAGACAAAAGACATTCATACTTAGAGATGAAGCAAAGAAGACTGTACTAGAAAGGACCCTCTACCTCCAAATAAATAAAAAGGCTCTTGCTCAGCCTCTTTTGACTTTGAAATTCCATTTACTGAGGATAAAGCTTATCTTTCTTTCTTTTTCATATAAAAAAAACTGCTTAAACTATAAATATCTCTGGAAAAGGCAGTAGCCTGTTTGAAATTCACAAATTTGGTTCTACAACATTCATAAGATCAGGTTTAAAGAGATGTAAGAATTTGGGGTTGTTAGGAAGGGAAATGTGACCCACAAATGAAATAAAGTGAAGACTTGATAAAATCACATTTCCAGACTTATTTTGGCTAATGTCATTAGAAACATCTCTCCTTGATTTTTATAATTCTTACCAACTACCAGCCTCATCTAGCACTAAACAATGCTAGCTGCATTGCCCCGTGGCTTTTATCTCATGGAAATCCACTATTTCCACTTACATGAAAACAAAATTATAATAGCAGTGCTATTTCTTTAAAAATGCCCAAGATGGCTGGGCACGATTGCTAATGCCTGTAATCCCAGCACTTTGGGAGGCTGAGCAGGGTGGATCACCTGAGGTCAGGAGTTTGAGACCAGCCTGACCAACATGGTGAAACCCTGCCTCTACTAAAAATACAAAAAGCAGCTGGGCATGGTGGCAGGCACCTGTAATCCCAGCTACTTGGGAGGCTGAGTCAGAAGAATCGCCAGAACCCAGGAGGTGGAGGTAGCAGTGAGGCAAGATCATGCCATTGCACTCCAGCCTGTGTGATGGAGAAGACTCCATCTCGAGAAAAAAAAAAAAAAAATGCCCAAGATACTTACGCCAAAATTGTTTGGAAAATGTGAAATATTGTCATGGTAGGTGTGCCATGATGTGATTTATTGGAAGGTCGAGGTCCCCAAGATAGGTGCACTGTTTGATACTCCTTTCTTCTGTACTTACAAGATTGCTCTCCTTCGACCTCAGGCCCAGCTCTTGAGAACCAATATGTCTTACCTCCAAGGTGATTAATCATATTGATTGCACCTCAAATGTGATGTCACTTCTGGTCTGCCTACAGTGATGGAAAGACACAACTATATATCAGAAGAGAGAAGAGGACTAAACTGTACCTGTATCATATTGTTCAGAATGATAATTTATCCTTTTTGATTTGATTTTTAATGATTTTGTGGTGTTGGGTGTTGACTAATGTATGCCAGTAGATGTGTGTGATCTGAGTATTGGCATGTTAACTTTACTTTCTGAGTCTGATATAACCACAGTGGCACTGGAGACTGAATCCACCCCATCTTCCTTCTGTGTCCTCCTCTTTTCATTTTCTTTCACAATGCATATCTCTAGTCCTCGCTTACCAAGGATTACATTATGATTAATGAGATCACTGACAGTCAGAAAATAAGTGAACAAACTTGAGAACTAAAGCTTATTCTAGAGCATTCTGTTTCCATTTTAAACAAGAGAATTAACGAAAACAAAAGAATTAATGAAAGAAAATAAGGCAAAAGTCAAAAATATTACAATAAACAAAGCGGGAATGAACACATTTTCTAATGGCTAGGTACCCTTCAACTAAGCATCAAATAAATAATTTGCTACTAAAACGATGCACACTGCTGGGCGCGGTGGCTTCACGCCTGTAATCCCAGCACTTTGGGAGGCCAAGGCAGGCAGATCACCTGAGGTCGGTAGCTCAAGATGAGCCATATCAACAAAGAGAAACCCCGTATCTACTAAAAATACAAAATTAGCTGGGTGTGGTGGCATATGCCTGTAATCCCAGCTGCTCAGGAGGCTTAGGCAGGAGAATCTCTTGAACCCAGAGGGTGGAGGTTGTGGTTAGCAGAGTTTGCAACCATTGCACTCCAGCTGGGCAACAAGAGCGAAACGTGGTCTCAAAAAATGTAAGATTAAAAATAAAAATAAAAATAAATAAAATGATGCACACAAACCAAAAAAAAAAAAAAACACATTATTTCTAATCTTATCACTTCCTAGTTGTTTTGTTGTTGTTGTTGTTGTTGTTGTTGTTGTTGTTGTTTTTGAGACAGAGTCTTGCTCTATCACCCAGGCTGGAGTGCAGTGGCACGATCTCAGCTCACTGCAACCTCCACTCCCAGGTTCAAGTGATTCTTCTGCCTTAGCCTCCCAAGTAGCTGGGACTACAGGCACACACATCACCACACCTGGCTAATTTTTGTATTTTTAGTAGAGACGGAGTTTCACCGTATTGGCCCAGCTGGTTTCGAACTCCTGATCTCGTGATCTGCCCACCTTGGTCTCCCAAAGTGCTGGGATTACAGGCATGAGCCACCACGCCCGACTACTTACCACTTCCTGGTTTTGAAGCTAATTCTCCATTAAGAGAACAAAGTCAATTCAATAATTGATTCAACACAAATTTACTTTACCTCTAATGAATAATTCAAACTTTTATATTTGAATTATCTAAATAATTAGCCCAAATGTTTGTAATATTTTGTACTTCTAACACACTCTTAGGTGTGGCTTTGCTTTTCTATGCTTTTAGTAAAAATAAAATAATGTACTTGATGTGTCAAAATATCTTTTACTTTGTCCAAAAGAAATCAATATAGCACCAAGAAATTCCTTTAACTACATCTACAAGTTGTGCCTGAGATTATGAGTATTGAAGTGTTTTATACTATTCTCAAATATCATTGAGCTTATCTCCAGGTAGCCTTCGACTATGAAAGACGCCCTTGGTATAAATAATCCAGTCAGTTTTTGTAAATACTGTTTTCAAGCCTTAAAGTGGACCGTAAAATTCAAGGCATACTAGCAATATATTTTAGAAATTCTGAAACTGTTTCCCTACTTTTCTACGCAGAATTAAAAAAAAAAATCCTTTTTCCTTTTTTTCCAGAAAATTATAAACTTTTTTACTTCCTTTCATCTCCTCTTAGTTATATAGAATTTTCCCATTATCTTATACTGAAATTTAATCCTTCAGAATTCCCAGTTTTCCCACATGGTTAAATGGAATGTTCATTTCCCACATGGTTGAATGGAATGTTAAATGGAATTTTTGTGTATTATGCCTCACTAGACACATAATCAACCGAACTAGACACTTATCATGACTTAAAGTTCTCTCATTTTAAGTAAACAAACACTAAACTTTTTAATAATCTAAACTTCTAATTATTCACTAAGAGTTTTACCTTGAAAATAGACCATCAAAAAAAAAAAATCATAAGGGCCAGACACTGTGGCTCAAGTTTATCATCCCAGTACTTTGGGAGGCCGAGGTGGGAGCATCTATTGAACCCAGGAGTTCGAGACTGCACCACTGCACTCCATCCTGGGCAACAGAGTGAGATCCTGTCTCAAGAAAATATATATATATATATGATACCAATGTCCTCTACGTCATACAAAAGCCAATGTTGTTACAAAAGGCAGTGAAATCCAAGTCTGAAGAAGCCCAAGTAACTTAGCATACAGGTGAAATCATTGAGCCCATTATAACTAAAATTTGACATTTTATTTAATTAAACAAATAGTTTGAAGAAATAAATGTAAAGTAGTTAAAAGAGATACAGCATGACTCATAAATACATGAGCCAAGTACTGTTTGGGGTGTTTGCTAATCCTACTCTAGGCTAATTAACTGAAAACATACCTGGCAAATCCCAGGAGGCTTAAAGATGATTAAAGAACTCAAAGAAGGAAAGCCTCCAGCAACTCGTGCAAAAGAATAAAGAAACTGGAGCTATTCCACCTGAGAAAGCTGGAAGCCAATTTCATAGTAAACTTCCGTTTAAAATGGCTGTTATGCAGGTCAGGAACAGACAGCTCTCCAATGGGACAAAACAGGACAAAACGCCATATATTTCGACATAAGAGCATAGACACAAGACAGACTCTACAATAAGGGGAATCTGTTCAGCTCTCACCTGGGTGACCGCTGTATGAGAAGTGTGTAACCCCAAGGTGCCCGGGCCCCAAAGCCAGTCCTAGCACACTGAAGCCTCAGAATGGAAACAGGAGAGCAGATTCCAGGGAGTGGAACAGAACACATTTCTTCACAGAAGGCATCTCGATGAGATCAGGAATGGATCACAGCACACATCACAGAGCAATCCTCTCGAATTCCTCTCCTTTCCCCAAAAGCTCAGTCCTCCCGGCAAACTCCTTTACTCCAGTGGGCTCGGAGTCCCTCCATGTGTTTCCTCCTCTCGCTCTCCTCTCCAAGTCACTCCCTCTCTCCCTCTTCATCTCCCTCAAATCCTCTTTTTCTCTCTCGTAGCCTCCTCCCCACAACCCAAGTCTCACTCTACCCACACAGGCACTGTGGGGAGAAGCACAGCTGAAAATACTTGTAGCAGAATTTGTTTAATGACATACTACAGTTTATATGCACCAAAAAGATGGCAGCATTATGCCTTTATTTTTTTTTTGAGACAGAGTCTTGCTCTTTTGCCCAAGCTGGAGGGCAATGGGGCGATCTTTGTTCACTACAACCTCTGCCTCCTGGGTTCAAGCAATTCTCCTGCCTCAGCCTCCCAAGTAGCTGGGATTACAGGTGTGTGCCGCCACGCCCAGCTAATTTTTGTATTTTCGGTAGAGACACAGTTTCATCATGTTGGTGAGGCTGGTCTCAAACTCCTGACCTCATGATACGCCTGCCCTGGCCTCCCAAAGTGCTGAGATTACAGGTATGCGCCACCACACCTAGCCAGCATTGCGCCTTTCTATAAATGATATAAACTTCCTCAGAAGCCCCCATTCCCACTTTTGGAGGTAGCAGGATGGGGTGGAATAGGAAAGGTACAAATTTGCTGGTTAAGAGTCAATGGCCAGCCAGGCACAGTGGCTCATGCCTGTAATCCCAGCACTTTGGGAGACCAAGGAGGGTGGATCACCTGAGGTCAGGAGTTCAAGACCACTCCTGTAATCCCAGCTACTTGGAAGGCTGAGGCGGGAGAATCACTTCAACCCAGGAGGCAGAGGTTGCAGTGAGCCAAAATCACGCCACCACACTCCAGTCTGGGTGACAAAGTGAGACTCCATCTCAAAAAAAAAACAACAACAAAGAAAGAGTCAATGGCCAAGTGCAGTGGGTCAAGCCTCTAATCCTAGCACATTGGGAGGCTAAGGTGAGAGGATCACTTGAAGCCAGGAGTTCGAGACCACCCAGGACAAGGCGAAACATGTCTCTACAAAAAATTAGCCAGGCGTGGTAGTGCACGCCTGTAATCACACCTACTTGGGAGGCTAAGGCAGGAGAATCACTTGAACCTGAGAGGTGGAGGCTGCAGTGAACTGAGATCATGCCACTTTACTCCAGCCTAGGTGACACAGCGAGACTCCCTCTCAAAAAAAAAAAAAAAAGGAGTCGATCAGTTACCTTGCTTTAAACAGTCTTTTCCAGGTCAATATGCAGTCAGTTCAAAGTTCAAACACCCTCTGAGGTTTGTTTCTCCCACTCCTCCCTGCTATTTCACAAAATAGGGACCTGAGGGTAGAATAGAGATTGCATGTCTCTGGGGGCAGCTGAGGGAGACAGTTGACCCCAGGGTTGGCCTCCTCAGACATATTCCCTGCACTACCTGGTAACAACCTGCCAGTGACATCTGTGGTCAGCTTTTTTAGTAAAGCAAGGGTGTCAGGGGTCTTTGCCCCTGTTAACTGACCCCGCTTTCATTCAGCCTGGCGCGGCAAATCCTCTGGCTCTACTTCCACCTCTTCCTCCAATGGCTCCTGGCAGGCTTGCACCGGGGAGCTTGCGGGAGCTTGTGGGGCAAAGGGTGTCTTACCCACATGTTGCTCCCAGAGCCCTGGTTGGAGGCCTCTGGTTTCAATCCCGCAGCAGAATGTAAGAATTTCTGGATCCTTCCACATCACAAAAGCCAAGGCATATTTGGGTTTTTTGTTTGTTTTTATTTTGTCAGGGTTATAGAGATATAATATACATTCAGTAAAATTCCTTTTCACGCATGTTTTAATGAGTCTTGACAAATGTATGTAGTTGTGTAACCGTTACCACAATGAAAATACAGAACATTTCTGCATCTCCCACCCCTCAAATTCCCTGTACCCTTTTGCAGTCAGCACCTGCCACCACTCCCCAGGCAACCACTGATCTGATTTCTGTAGTGTTGTGTTTAATGTTGGCTTTTCCAGAATAATATATAAGTAGAATCACATCATTTGTAGCCTTTTGTGTCTTGCTCTTTTTTCATTTAGGATTTTGAGATGCAGTCATCTTATTGTATGTATCAGAAGTTTATTCCTTTCAGGGGATAAAACCCCTAGATTTATGAGTTATAATTGACATACCATAAACTGCATATATTTCAGGTGTACTATTTGAAAAGTTCTGACATATGTATATACCCATGAAATCATAACCATAGTAAAGATCGAGAATATAGCCAAGACTTCCAAAAGTTTCTCTTTTCAAAAAAAAGTTATTTTAGATGCGGGGGGGTGGGGTACATGTGCAGGTTTGTTACATGGGAATATTGCATGATGCTAAGGTTTGGACTTCTCATGGTCCTGTCACTGACGTAGTGAACATAGTACCTGATAGGGAGCTTTTCAACCTTTGTCTCACTTCTTTCCTCCCCCATTTTGGGATCCCCACTGTTTACTGTTCCCATCTTTGTGTCCTTGTGTACCCAGTGTTTAGCTTCCACTTACAAGTGAGAATATTTGGTTTTCTGTTCCTGTGTTAATTCTCTTAGAATAATTGCCTCCAGCTACATCCATGTTGCTGCAAAGGACATGATTCCATTCTTTTCATGGCTGCACAGTATTCCATGGTGTATGTGTACCACATTTTTAATTTTTATTTTTGTCTTTTTTTTTCACAGCCTAGACACACAGCACACATTTTTAAATTTAATCTGCCACTGATGAGCACCTGGATTGATTCCATGTCTTTGCTATTGTAAATAGTGCTATGATAAACATATGAATGAAGGTGTCGTTTTGGTAGGACCATTTATTTTTCTGTAGGTATATACCCAGCAACAGCATAGCTGGGTCAAATGGTAGTTCTGTTTTCAGTTCTTTGAGAAATCTCCAAACTGCTTTCCACAGGGTGTGAACTAATTTATACTCCCACCAACAGTGTGTAAGTGTTCCCTTTTCTCTGCAACCTTGCCAACATCGGTTATTTTTGGACTTTCAAGTTATAGCTATTCTGACTCATGTGAGAAGATATCTCGTCATGGTTTTGTCTTGCATTTATCTGATGACTTGTGATATTGGGGCTCTATATTTGACCCTCTCTCTGCTTAGATGTCACCTGCAGCCATGTGTAATTCACTGCCTGTGGGGTTCCATATTAGATATTTTCATTCTCCTGGAAGGCCTGAAATTTTCCTAGGCTGTATCTAGGGAAACTAGAAGCAAACCTCCTTGCTCTGGGAATATAGACCCCCTCAAAAGACCTTTTTTTAAAACTCCATCTCTCCTTTGGCCATGTAGGTATGAGGAGAAAATCAGGGTCCACTTATATGACCACATGTTCCCGGTTTCTCCCCCTACACTCTCCTTCCTCTCCCTGTCCTGGGTATAGAGTTGTGGAGTGTGAGAGTATGTGTGTGTTTGTGTAATGTCCGTCCTTCCCACCCACCTGCACCACACACACAAACACACACACACACACACACACACACACACACCCCTTCCTAAAAACTAAAACGGTTATCTATTTTCTCTTTCTGTTGGTTAGGAAACACTGATCATCTTTATTTCCTTCAGAGCTTCTTTGATACTGTCCTTTCTTTCTCTGTTAAATAAGCCTTAATGATGAAGGGTGGAGGAGGAACAGGAATTAGGAAAAATAAAATTATATTCGTGTTTAAATAGCATTACTATTATATACTTATATAGCCAATTTAGCTCTACTTACTGGAGCATAAATATGAAATCTTTCAACTTTTTCCTAACCCTTTATCCAAATTCCATATTTCCCTTTCCCATCTCTCCATGGCATCCTGGACAGATTGCATCACTTTTTTTTTTTTTTTTTTTTTTTTTTTGAGACACGGTCTCCTTGCTCTGTCACCCACCCAGGCTGAAGCGCAGTGGCATGAACACAGCTCCCTGCACTGTCAGCCTCTGGGGTTCAAGTGATTCTCTCACCTCAGCCTCCCAAGTAGCTGGGAACTCAGGTGTGCACCACCACATCTGGCTAATTTTTGTATTTTTTGTAGAGACGGGATTTTGCCATGTTGTCCAGCCTAGTCTTGGACTCCTGAACTCAAGCAACACCCTTGCCTTGGCATCCCAGAATGCTGGGATTACAGACATGAGCCACTGCCCCCGACCAAAATTGCATCACTTTCTATTCGTTTTTGGTCATTAAAAAAACCAACTAAAACTTCAATTTCAAACTCCACTTAAATTCCATCTCCTCCCACTCCAGAGAAGGCTTGAGTCGGGACCCCGGCTGCTTGAAGTGAGATGGGTGAGGGGGAGTGAGGGCTCTGAGATACCCCTCCTCCCTCTCCTATGCCCTACTCCTTGTGTATTTTAGTCAGGAAGAGTGGGAAGGAAAGGGACAGCGTCTCTCCACCCAACAGGCTCAGCTGTGGCCCTCACTCTGCCCACTGCTCTGCTTCTCCAGAGAACCCTGAGTGTGAGTGCCAGCCTCTCAAATCTACCTCTTGGGAGCACATGTGAGAGCCAGTCAGAGGGCCCTGGGGGCATCTTCCCACTGCACACCCCCATATGGAAGACTGAGCTACCGCTGGGTCTCTCCCATCCCCAGTAATACACCCCAAGTCATGGTGTGTAGTCCTGGGATGGGAGAGCGTTGTTACAGCAAGTTGGCTGGAAGGCATCTGCCTTCCGTCTGTCCTCTTGCTCTAAGGAATTTCTCACACCTTGGCCATGCCACATAATGGGCAGGCAAGCTGACCATTACACTGCAGCCTCTTCTCTCTGACCATCCATCTCACCTAGCTTGCATCTTCTCTGTTCTAGTAGAATGAATAGCCTAGCAAATCTTATGCCTAAGCAGAGGTCACAATGGAGACAGTCTCTTTCTTCACTTGGAAATGGGAGTGGGAAGCAGCCCCTTAGTGATGCTGGGGGGAAATCACTCCACCCTACTTACTCCCCGAGGACAGAGTGTTAAGGGACAGAGGAGGTGGGTGGGGACTGGGGTCTAGTTCTTTAGCCCCTTAGGAATACTCTGGAAAAAGCATCAGACCCCAGTTATTGTTTTCAGCTCTGGGCTCTGTGTCAAACACAGGGCAATAGAAAAAGCCCCCTCTGCCATCCTGTTATTCTCATAATTTAATTTCCCCTATCATGGTGGAATTCCCTTCTTCCTAATCTTCTGAAAGCAGATAGACTCTCATTTTCCGTGATAGATGAAATGAGTTCTGACCGGCAATCACTGAAATATGCCACAGGAAATTTCAAGGTTCCTTCTAAAGATCCTAGGATTCAATAAAAACATCAAAAGAAACAACAAGTCCCTTTTATGAATTTAGGTAGATGATTAAAGCTAATTCATTATCCTTGTTTCTGACTGAATCAAATTTTTTCCACAAGTTGATCTCTTATTAACCAAATACTTACTTTCTACAAGTTAGCAACAATTGAATCATTCATTTTCCCTTCTTTCTACTCCATCTTCTGTTCAACTCTAAATTATTTTGATCAATATCTTTATTGCAAAAGTGGTTTCTGCCAATGAATTTCGCTACTATCTATGCTATTTGTAATTTTATTTGCATTTAATCTGAGTGGAATTTGGATTTCACAATTGTGGCAATATGCAAAGCTCTAGTGATAGTCAGGAATCTTTGCCCTGAGAGGATTTGGGATGTGTGTATTTAGATAGTTTACATCTTTAAAAAACAAAACAAAACAATTTAGATACTTTGCAGAAGCATCAATTTAATAGTGAAATGCTGCCTCCTTCTGGATAAATTGTATGAAGCATGATAAGCCTGTAAAACTGCTGTAAATGTATATCATCTTATGAAAAGAAATCCTTAAACAATTTCTTAAATTAAAAACTAGTAGAACTAGAAGGCTAGAGTAAGCCTTGAAAGATTACCTAGATTTTGTCTTTTAGTCAGTAAAACATTTAAATTATTTATATTATATAGATGATTTGATTATCTGTCCTATTGAAGATCTTTTAACAGTAACTGAGAAAGTACAGAATAGGGGACAAAATTAAAATTAGAGGCCCATCTCTACAAAAAATTTTAAAAATTAGTAGGGCATGGTGGCACACACCTGTAGTCCCAGCTACTCAGGAGGCTATATGGAGGCTGAGGTGGGAGGATCATTTGAGCCCAGAAGTTGAAGGTTACAACTCTATGATCACACCACTGCATTCCAGCCTGGGCAACTGAGTGAAATGCAGTCTCTATTTTTTTTTTAAGTGGAATTAGCATAATTTTCATTTTCACATCTTAAAATGTTTAAATACTCAATTGTCACTGTCATTTACACATATGCACACATTAATACTAGAAAAATGAGTGTGTGTGTGTGTGTGTGTGTTTTAATATATTCAGTGAAATTCCTAGGTTCTAGTCTTACTTCTATAGCCATATATCACGTGAATTTGGGCAAACCACTTAATCTTGCTGATCCTAGTTTTCTTATCTGTAAATTGGGGATAATAAACCCATTGTTATTGACCTTGAAAACTGTATGTGAGGCTCACTAAAATTAATAAAGCAGGCCAGGCGCAGTGGCTGATGCCTGTAATCCCAGCACTTTGGGAGGGCAAGGTGGGAGGATCACTTGAGCCCAGGAGTTCGAGACTAGCCTAGGCAACATGGCAGGACTCCTCTACAAAATTTTTTTTAAAAAACTAGCCAGGTGTGGTGGCACACACCTGTAGTCCCAGCTACTTGGGAGGCTGAGGCGGGAGGATCGTGTGAGTCTGGGAGGTCAAGGCTGCAGTGAGCCATGATTGCCTCACTGCACTCCAGCCTGGGCAACAGAGTGAAACTCTGTCTCAAAATAAGTAAATAAATACAATACAATAATACAACACAGTACAATACAACGCAAAGCAATCAACAAATCCCTATGTGAGGTAGTAACCTAATTTCTTATCCTTAAGGCTTTAAATGATCACATGTCCAAAGCGAAAGAATAGAACCATATCTGTGACCAGCAAGAAGAAAAATGCTTAATGGTGTCTTATTTATTGAATGACCACAGTTAGTTTGGTTACACTCAAATCAATCAACTCTACGATCTAAAGAGAGAGAGAAGGAGGTTACAAATAACCCCAGACCACAATTATACAAAAGCAAAATCCTTCTCAATTCTCCAGAGATGATTTACCCCCACAGAGTCAAAAGAGCAGGTAGGTCTAACCAAAGCTGTTCTGGTCAGGGACCCACAGACAGCCTTGTCTGCACAGCCTCATCCTTGAGCCAACATTCCCAGACTCTTCCTAGAGCATTGTCTAGATCTAGACTCTGCCTAGATCCTAGGATGATCAAGTGTTGACTGCGTCCTGATTATATTAAAGGGTCTTTCATGATTCTCTGCAGATCCTTCCACCAAAGCACTACCCAAAATCCAAACCAGCTAAAAGACCAAAGGATACTCCAAATGCTCCAATTCCTATCTGGCCTCTCTCTAGTGGGCATGAAATTTAACCACTCCGTGCCCCAATTTATCTATAAAATGGATGCAACAACAATACCTACCTCATTAGGTTATTGTGAAGATCAAATGAGTTAATATAAGCAGAACATGCAGAACAGTGCCTGGCATATAAGCATTTAATCTATGTTGGCTGCTGCTCTCAAGGCCACTATTAGTATAATTATACTAATGTGTTTGTCCATGGCACTTACTTATGGACAAATGATATGTCTCTCTCACAGCTCTTTCATTTCCTAAGACTGAAGCCTGATCCTTTAAATCCTCTGTTTATCAGTGATTAAAATGGGCTCCTATACTAGCTTCCTAACATTACATACATACTTTTAATTTTTCAATGACAAAATAGTAAATTATAACTATGGGAGCTATCTGGGTTTTTTGGGTTTTGTTTGTTTGGTTTTGAGACAAGGTCTTGCTCTGTCGTTCAGGTTGGAGTGCAGTGGTGCAATGTCGGCTCACTGCAAACTCTGCCTCCTGGCTTTAAGCAATTCTCCCACCTCAGCCTCCCCAAGTAGCTGGGACTACAGGCATGTGCCACCATGCCTGGCAAATTTTTTGTAGTTTTAATAGATACGGGATTTCACCATGTTGGCTAAGCTGGTCTTGAGCTCCTGGCTTCAAGTGATCCACCTGCCTTGGCCTCCCAAAGTGCTGGGATTACAGGTGTGAAGCACTGTGCCCAGCCTACAGCTACTATTTGATCACATATTAGTCAAACCAAGCAACAACTCTGTTTTATAGCGATATAAGCAGAATGACCCTGGAATAAAAGCTGGGACTCATGCACATTTCAAGCTGTTAAACATTTTTTATTGTATTTCAATTTTGTTTCACTCTGAAAGCAGAAGTAGCTATCATATGCTTGACTCAAAACTATTTGGTATATCACCCTAAGAAAAATGCTAGAAGGCACCAAAACTGTTTTGAATGAGGACTAAAGATGACATTTGGCCACTAGATGGCATTTAAATTATGTAGCAGGCTTTAGCTCAAACTTCAGCCATTTAAAACCTTAATTGGTTTGCATTTAGCCCAAGCACTGGTGATTCATATATTTTCATGCTGTGGGAATTCTCGGTAGTTGGCTGAATTGAGGCTTAGGAATATCCACAGCAGGTTTTATAGTGACAGACATAAAATCTTTTTGGAGTTATGAAATGAGATTAGTAATTTTAAATTCTTGACTGAAATCTTCAGATCCGTTTTTTCTTTTTTCTTTTTTTTTAAGTAAATTATTGAGGGTACTATTGAAAGACTGGATAACTTACATCTTTTCAGTCCATTTCTGTGCAACATGAAGTCTTAATAAGCACAGAGCAGCATAATTCACTGGCAGCTTGTCTCAGTTGGCCATGGGTACCTCTTAGCCTCTACCTTTTTACTGAGTCTAGCAATCTAATCTATCTACCATTTCCTTTTCAATTAATTCCTAGGAAAGACCAGCCATGGACTAGTAAAACATCCCAGAGGAGAACAGAATCAAATCTAATCCCCATTTAATAATAATTTTTTTAAAAATCTGCTACAAAGAAAGGAGAACAGTCCAGTCACCTATTGTTTTTCATTTCCCACAAGGATATGAATGGTAAAACATCTTAAATTTCAACAGTAAGATTTAAGATAGCCATGAAGATGAAATGAAATAGATACTAAAATAAACCACAAAATAAATGTGCATGTGTGTTCTTTCCATATAGTAAAAGAGATACTCTTCTATTTGGGAGATTTTGCAGACACCAAAAATATAGTAAGTGGTGCTTTCTAGCTCTTTTTGTAGGTTTCAGGAGGATTTCTTTTGGTCAAAGCCTATGGTGCTGAATTCAACTTGTCCACTAAGTGACGCTAATACATGCTAAGTATCCTTTAACTAGTCAAGCACTTATTCCCATGATAAAATAAAGTACGGTGTATTTAATTATACATGTGATTGAAAAAGTCTTCTTCTAAAGGAAAACCATGAAGTCATTGTCTGAAAAGCATAATAACAAATTGATTACCTAATAAGATGGAAAACTGAATATGAGCTTTTGTCTCCACTCCATTCCAATGCTCTCAAAACACAGAAGAGGAAAATAAAAGTTATAAATCCACACAGAAATAAAGAGTGGAAGAAGAAAACAACAGCAGACCAAATCACAGTTTCAGGAGGTTGGCAGCCATTGGCTGAGCGCGACTGACTAGAAAAACACTGAAACCCACACACCAACAGAGGGGAGACCAGCAAGAAGCCAGTCTACCCTACCCCAGAACCCTGGGAGTCAGAGATCAAAAGTTCTTCCAGGGGCCTGGAAAAGCAGGAGCCAGGGTGAACTGAAAAGAGAATAAAATTGGGGAAATCTGCATACTGGCCTGCAAGACCTCCCAGTCTTTTTCCCCTTCATTACCCAGAAATCTGCTCCCTACAAAACTAGCGATGAATAGATCCTACTATGACACTAACATTTGGCAAGCCTGCCAGAAATTGGCTCGCTCCTTGCTTGTTAATCCTCCAGGGAAGCTTACTATTCACCAGGCTTCCCCACTTCCCACCACAATCAGCTTTCCATCCTCATTTTAAATATAAACAGACAACCAAAGATCAACAGACATTATAGGAAAGCCTCCAACATAAGAAGCATACCCCAAGGCAAAGAGTGGGGGTGGGGGGAACTTAGAGGAAACAGAGACAAAAGAAGAAAGTTTCAAAGAAACTTCAATTAGTAGCTTCTGAAAAAGAAGAAAAGCTGTTGGACCAATGATACATTAAATAGGTGCTATCACAAAGGGTTTGTTGTTGTTGTTGTTTTACAGACAGGGTCTCGCTCTGTTGCCCAGCCTGGTCTTGAAATCCTAGGCTCAAGAGATCTTTCTGTCTGAGCCTCCTGAGTAGCTTGGACTATAGGCATGTGCCACTGTGCCCAGGTTGATTTTTGTTGTTGTTTTGTTGTTGTTGTTGTTTTTGAGATGGAGTCTCACTCTGTCACCCAGGCTGGAGCTCAGTGGTGCAATCTTGGCTCACTGCAACCTCCACCTTCCAGGTTCAAGCGATTCTTTTGCCTTAGTCTCCCGAGTAGCTGGGACTACAGGCATGCACCACCATGCTTGGCTAATTTTTGTATTTTTAGTAGAGATGGGGTTTCACCATATTGGCCTGGCTGGTCTGGAACTCCTGACTTTGTGATCTGCTCGCCTCGGCCTCCCAAAGTGCTGGGATTACAGGTATGAGCCATCACACCCAGCCTTTTTTTTTTTTTTTAACGAAAGAAACAATCAGAGAATGAGAAGGAACTCTTGGAAATTAAAAATACAAGAAGAATGAAAACTTCAGGAGAAAGATTAGAAGACGGCAGGTTATGGTGGCTTATACCTATAATCCCAGGAGTTTGGGAGGCCAAAGCAAGTAGATTGCTCGAGCCCAGGAGTTTGAGACCAGTCTGGGCAGCACGGCAAAATGCAGTCTCTACAAAAAAGAAAAAAATTAGCCAGATGTGGTGGCACATGCCTGTGGTCCCAACTACTTGGGAGGCTGAGGTGGGAGGCTGAGGTAGGAGGATCACCTGAGCCCAGGAGGTAGAGGTTGCAGTGAGCCAAGACTGCACCGCACTCCAGTCAGGGCCAGCCACAGAGTGAGACAGTGTGTGGGGGGAAAAAAAAAAGGTTACAAGGAAAGCTTAAGAACGTCTCAAAAAAAGCAGAGAGAGAAAATAGAAAAATGATAGAAATATTTAGGAGATAAATCCAGGATCTTCAACATTAGACTAAAGAGGATCTGGAAAAACAAATGAGAATAAATCATTATTGAAGAAATAATACAAGAACATTATTTATTTAATAATACAAAAAGATTTTCCCCAAATTGAAAGAAATAAGTTTCCAAATTGAAAGCATCAGCCTAGTACCCAGCTTCCTGAATTGAAAAAAAAAAAAAAATGACCTAAGTCATACCACTGCACAATTTTAGAATGTGAGGGATGCATAATCCCAAAAACCTTCAGAAAGGAGAGGAAAATTTTACAGACATGAAACAAGTAATAAGAATGTACTGGGGCCAGGCATGCTGTCTCATGCCTGTAATCCCAGCACTTTGGGAGGTGGAGGCAGGCAGATCACTTGAGGTCAGGAGTCTCAGACCAGCCTGGCCAACATGGTGAAACCTTGTCTCTACTAAAACTATAAAAATTAGCTGGGTGTGGTGGCACATGCCTGCAATCCCAGCTACTTGGGAGGCTGAGGCAGGAGAATCCCTTGAACCTGGGAGGCGGAGGTTGCAGTGAGCCGAGATCGTGCCATTGCCCTCCAGCATGGGCAACAGAGTGAGACTTCGTCTCAAAAAAAAAAAAAAGAAAAAAAAAGAATATATTGGACGTCTAATCCACACTGGACTAGAAGTCAACAAAACAAACAAAACAATACCTGCAAAATGTTAAGAGTAAGTTACATTTACACCTAGAATTCTATAACCAAATAAGCTCCCAATTGAATGTGAGGGTAGAATAGAGGTATTTTGAGGCATGTATGTTCTCAAAAATTTACCTCCAATGCACCCTCCTGCAAGAAGCTACTGAAGGATGTTTTTTACCAAAACAAAAGAATAACAAATCAAGACAGAGAAAGACCGGGATCCAGGACACATGGACTCTAATCTAGGAGGGAGATGAAGTGTGAAGCCAAGTGTCAGGAGGAAACTGTGCAGTGGGCATATAATACAAAGAAGACTTTTGGGAGGGACGTCTCCAAGAAAAACAAATAGAACTGATAGATTTTCTCATTTATTTGACCTTGCTAAGAAAGGAGTTTACTCTTCCCTTGGAAATGACAGTGAATTAGTGATAAGATCACAAGGCATATGGCAAAGCAAAGAGAACAAACTAGAAGCATCACATTACCTGTCTTCAAGACAAAGGGCAAAATTAGAATTACGGATAAGTGTCTATGTTCAACTGTGCACATATTGTCTTGATAAACATCTTAAACGACAAAAAACAGGGCTCAAGAGCAGAGAACCCATCTGACCTCAAATTCACCAGGGTGGGTTTTTTTTTCCCACCCTAATAAGCCTGAGCGTACGGCAGGAGACCAGGGCGTATTTCAGTCCTTATCTCAACAGCATAAGACAGACACTCCCAGAGCAGCCATTTATAGACCTCCCCCCAGGAATGCATTCCTTCCCCAGGGTATTAATTATTAATATTCCTTGCTGGGAAAAGAATTCAGTGATCTCTCTCCTATTTGCATGTCCGTTTATAGGCTCTCTGCAAAAAGAAAAATATAGCTGTATTGAATTAGTGATAGACACATAAAAAACAAAGCAAATTTCAAAAATAAAATAATATATAATCCTTGATTAAATCTTGGATTAAAAATTTTTATGGCAGGTGTGGTGGCTCACATCCATAATCCCAGCACTTTGGGAGGCTAAGGCAAGCAGATGACTTGAGTTCAGGAGTTCAAGATCAGGCTGGCCAACACAGTGAAACCCCATCTCTACTAAAAATACAAAAAAATTAACTGGGCGTGGTGGCGGGTGCCTGTAATCCCAGCTATTTGGGAGGCTGGAGCAGGAGAATCACTTTATCTAGGGAAGTGGAGGTTGCAGTGAGCTGAGATCCCATCACTGCACTCTGACCTGGGCAACAGAGCGAGATTCCATCTCAAAAAAAAAAAAAAAAAAAAAAAATTAACTACAAAGGCATTGCTGTGACAGTTGAGGAAATTTGAATAAGGAATATTCATCAGAAAATATTTTACGTTAATTTTTTTTTTTTTTTTTTTTGAGACAGAGTCTCACTCTGTCACCCAGGCTGGAGTGCAGTGGCCGGATCTCAGTTCACTGCAAGCTCTGCCTCCCAGGTTTACGCCATTCTCCTGCCTTAGCCTCCTGAGTAGCTGGGACTACAGGTACCTGCCACCTTGCCCGGCTAGTTTTTTGTATTTTTTTAGTAGAGACGGGGTTTCACCGTGTTAGCCAGGATGGTCTCAATCTCCCGACCTCGTGATCCACCCGTCTCAGCCTCCCAAAGTGCTGGGATTACAGGCTTGAGATGTTAATTTTTTTTTAACTTTTATTTTAGGTTGAGTGGTACATGTGCAGGTTTGTTATATAAGTAAATTACATGTACACAGTAGGTAGCTTTTTGATCCTCACTCTCCTCCCACCCTCCCGTCAAGTAGGCCCCAGTGTCTCTTGTTCCCTTTGTGTCCATATGTATTCAATGTTTAATTCCCACTTATAAGTGTGAACATATAGTATTTGATTTTCTGTTCTGTTGCGGGAAGTCAGGGACCCCGAATGGAGGGACCGACTGGAGCCACAGCAGAATAACTTAAATTGTGAAGATTTCATGGACATATATCAGTTCCCAAAATTAATACTTTTATAATTTCTTATACCTGTCTTTACAGCAATCTCTGAACATAAATTGTGAAGATTTCATGGACATGTATCAGTTCCCAAATAATACTCTTATAATTTCTCATGCCTGTCTTTACTTTAATCTCTTAATCCTGTTACCTTTGTAAGCTGAGAATGTATGTCACCTCAGGACCATGTGGGTTTGAACAATATGAAATCAGTGAACCTTGAAAAAGAACAGAGTAACAGCAATTTTCAGGGAACATGGGAAGACAACCATAAAGTCTGACTGCCTGCAGGGTCAGGCAGAATAGAGCTATACTTTTCTTTTTGCAGGGAGCCTATAAACGGATGTGCAAATAGGAGAGAGATCACTGAATTCTTTTCCCAGCAAGGAATATTAATAATACATACCCTGGGGAAGGAATGCATTCCTGGGGGGAGGTCTATAAATGGCTGCTCTGGGAGTGTCTGTCTTATGCTGTTGAGATAAGGACCAAAATACTCCCTGGTCTCCTGCCATACACTCAGGCTTATTAGGGTGGGAAAAAAAAACCCACCCTGGTGAATTTGAGGTCAGACCGGTTCTCTGTTCTTGAACCCTGTTTTCTGCTGTTTAAGATGTTTATCAAGACAATACGTGCACAGCTGAACACAGACACTCATTGGTAATTCTAATTTTGCCCTTTGTCTTGTAGTACAGTTTGAAGACAGGTAATGTGATGCTTCCAGCTTTGTTCTCTTTGCTTTGCCCTTTGCCTTGTGATCTTTATTGGCCTCAGAAGCATGTGATCTTTGTGACCTACTCCCTGTTCATACAACCCCTCCCCTTTTAAAGTCCTTAATAAAAACCTGCTGGTTTTGCGGCTCAGGTGGACATCACGGACCTACTGATACGTGATGTCACCCCTGGTGGCCCAGCTTTAAAATTCCTCTCTTTGTTCTCTTTCTATTTATTTCTCAGACCAGCCGACACTTAAGGAAAATAGAAAGAACCTACATTGAAATATTGGGGGCTGGTTCCCCTGATACTGTTCCTTAGACTAATGGCCTCTAGCTCCATCCATGTTGCTGCAAAGGACATGATCTCATTCTTTTTCATGGCTGTGTATTATCCCATGGTGTACACGTACGTTTTCTTTATTCAGTCTATTATTGATGAGCACAGAGGTTGCTTCCATGTCTTTGCTATTGTGAATAGTGCTGTGATGAACACACATGTGCATGTGTCTTTATAGTACAGTAATTTATATTACTTTGGGCATATATACCCAATAATGGGATTGCTGGGTCAAATAGTAATTGTTTTGAGTACTTTGAGAAATCACCACACTGCTTTCCACAATGGCTGAACTAATTTACATTCCCACCAGCAAGCAGTGTATACATGTCCCCTTTTCTCTGCAACCATGCCAGCATCTGTTATTTTTTGACTTTTTTTTTTAACTTTTGTTTTGGAATTTTCTTTTTTAAATTTTATAGTAATTTCTGGGGTACATGTACAGGGTGTGCAGGTTTGTTACACAGGTAAACATGTGCCATGGTGGTTTGCTACACCTATCAACCCATCACCTAAGTATTAAGCCCCACATGCATTAGCTATTTTTCCTGATGCTCTCCTTGTCCCCATCCCCGCTCCGACAGGTCCCAGTGTGTGTTGTTCCCTTCCCTGTGTCCATGTGTTCTCACTGTTCAGCTCTCACTTATGAGTGAGAACATGTGGTGTTTGGTTTTCTGTTCCTGTATTGGTTTGCTGAGGATAATGGCTTCCAGCTCCATCCATTTCCCTGCAAAGGACTTGATCTCATTGCTTTTTATGGCTGCATCATATTCCATGGTGTATTCTAACTGGGGTGAGATGGTATTTCATTGTGGTTTTGATTTGCATTTTTCTAATCACTAGTAATATTGAGCAGTTTTCCATATGCTTGTTGGCCATGTGTATGTCTTTTTTTGAAAAGTGTCTGTTCATGTTCTTTGCCCCCTTTTTGATCAGGTTGTTTGGTTTTTGCTTGCTAATTTGTTTAAGTCCTTATAGATTCTGGATATTAGACCTTTGTTAAATACATAGTTTGCAAATATTTTCTCTCATTCTGAAGTTTATCTGCTTAGTCTGTTGATAATTTATTTTGCTCTGCAGAAGCTCTTTAACTTAACCAGGTTCATTTGTCAATTTTTGTTTTTATTACAATTGCCTTTGATGTCTTTGTTGTGAAATCTTTGCCAGGTCCTATGTCCAGGATGGTATTTCCCAGGTTATCTTCCAGGGTTTTTGTATTTTTAGGTTTTACATTTAAGTCTTTAATCTATCTTGAGTTTATTTTTGTATACGATGTAAGAAAGGGGTCCAGTTTCAGTGTTCTGCATATGGTTAACCAGTTATCCCAGCACCATTTATTGAATAGGAAGTCTTTTCTCCATTGCTTGTTTTTGTCTGTTTTATCAAAGATCAGGTGGTTTTAGATGTGCGGCCTTATTTCTGGGATCTCTATTCTGTTCCACTGGTCTGTGTGTCTGTTTTTGTACCAGTATCATGCTATTTTATTTACTGTAGCCTTGTAGTACACTTTGAAGACAGGTAATGTGATGCTTCCAGCTTTGTTCTTTTTGCTTAGGCTTGCTTGGGCTATGCAGGCTCTTTTTGGGTTCCAAATGAATTTTAAAATAGTTTTTTCTAATTCTGTGAAGAATATTATTGGTAATTTTATAGGAATAGCACTGAATCTGCAAACTGCTTTGGGCAGTATGGCAATTTAACAATATCAATTCTTCCTATCTATGAGCATGGAATGTTTTTCTACTTGTTTGCATCATCTCTGATTTTGTTGAGCAGTGTTTTATAATTCTCACTGTAGATATCTTTCATCTCTCTGCTTAGCTGTATTCCTAGGTATTTCATGCTTTTTGCAGCATTTGTGAATGGAGTTGTGTTCTTGATTTGGCTCTCAATTTGGATGTTGTTTGTGTACTGGAATGCTACTGATTTTTGTGTGTTAATTTTGTATCCAGAAACTTTGCTGAAGTTGTTTATCAGATCTAGGAGCTTTTGGGCAGAGACTATGGGGTTTCCTAGGTATAGAATCATATCATCTTCAAAGAGAGATAGCTTGACTTCCTCTCTGATTGCCTTTTATTTCTCTCTCTTGCCTGATTGCTCTGCTAGGACTTTCAAAACTATATGGAATAGGAATGGTGAGAGAGGACATCCTTGTCTTGTTCTGTTTTTCAAGGGGAATGCTTCCAGCTTTTGTCCATTCAGTACAATCTTAGCTTTGGGTTTGTTAAAGATGGCTCTTATTATTTTGACATATGTTTCTTCCATGCCTAGCTTTTTTAGGGTTTTTAACATGAAGACATGTTGAATTTTATTGAAAGATTTCTTCATCTATTGAGATGATTATGTGGTTTTTGTTTTCAATTCTGCTTCTGCTCTAAATCAAAAAGTATCTGAGACAAGTCTAAATCAATTTAGAAAGTTTATCTTGCCAAGGTAAAGGACATGCCCCTGACACAGCCTCCAGAGGTCCTGACCACATGTGCCCAACGTGGTCAGGGCACAACTGGGTTTTATACATTTTAGGGAGATATGAGACATCAATCAATATATGTAAAATGTATATTGGTTCAGGCCAGAAAGGCAAGACAACTCGAAGTGAGGAGAGGATTTCTAGGTCATACATATATAAGAGACAACTGGTTGTATTCTTTTGAGTTTCTTTCTTTTTTTTTTTAATATACTTTATGTTCTAGGCTACATGTGCACAACGTGCAGGTTTGCTATATATGTATACACGTGCCATGTTGGTGTGCTGCACCCATTAATTCATCATTTACATTAGGTATAGCTCCTAATGCTATCCCTCCCTCTCCCCCCACCCCACAACAGGCCCCAGTGTGTGATGTTCCCCTTCCTGTATCCAAGTGTTCTCATTGTTCAATTCCCACCTATGAGTGAGAACATGTGGTGTTTGGTTTTCTGTCCTTGCAATAGTTGCTGAGAATGATGGTTTCCAGCTGCATTCATGTCCCTACAAAGGACATGAACTCATCCTTTCTTATGGCTGCATAGTATTCCATGGTGTATATGTGCCACATTTTCTTAATCCAGTCTGTCACTGATGGACATTTGAGTTGGTTCCAAGTCTTTGTTATTGTGAATAGTGCCGCAGTAAACATACGTATGCATGTGTCTTTATAGCAGAATGATTTATAATCCTTTGGGTATATACCCAGTAATGAGATGGCTGGGTCAAATGGTACATCTAGTTCTAGATCCTTGAGGAATCACCACACTGTCTTTCACAATGGTTGAACTACTTCACAGTCCCACCAACAGTGTAAAAGTTTTCCTATTTCTCCACATCCTCTCCAGCACCTATTGCTTCTTGACATTTTAATGATTGCCATTCTAACTGGTGTGAGATGGTATCTCATTGTGGTTTTGATTTGCATTTCTCTGATGGCGAGTGATGATGAGCATTTTTTCATGTGTCTGTTGGCTGCATAAATGTCTTCTTTTGAGAAGTGTCTGTTCATATCCCTTGTCCACTTTTTGATGCGGTTGTTTGCTTTTGTCTTGTAAATTTGTTTGCATTCTTTGTAGGTTCTGGATATTAGCCTTTTGTCAGATGAGTACATTGCAAAAATTTTCTCCCATTCTGTAGGTTGTCTGTTCATTCTGATGGTAGTTTCTTTCGCTGTGCAGAAGCTATTTAGTTTAATTAGATCCCATTTGTCAATTTTGACTTTTGTTGCCATTGCTTTTGGTGTTTTAGACATGAAGTCCTTGCCCATGCCTATGTCCTGAATGGTATTGCCTAGGTTTTCTTCTAGGGTTTTTATGGTTTTAGGTCTAACATTTAAGGCTCTAATCCATCTTGAATTAATTTTTGTATAAGGTGTAAGGGATCCATTTTCAGCTTTCTACTTATGGCTACCCAGTTTTCCCAGCACCATTTATTAAATAGGGAATCCTTTCCCCATTTCTTGTTTCTGTCAGGTTTGTCAAAGATCAGATGGTTGTAGACGTGTGGTATTATTTCTGAGGGCTCGGTTCTGTTCCATTGGTCTGTATCTCTGTTTTTGTATCAGTACCATGCTGTTTTGGTTACTGTAGCCTTGTAGTATGGTTTGAAGTCAGGTAGAATGATTCCTCCAGCTTTGTTCTTTTGGCTTAGGATTTTCTTGGCAATGCAGGCTCTTTTTTGGTTCCATATGAACTTTAAAGTAGTTTTTTCCAATTCTGTGAAGAAAGTCATTGGTAGCTTGATGGGGATGGCATTGAATCTATAAATTACCTTGGGCAGTAAGGCCATTTTCATCAAATTGATTATTCTATCCATGAGCATGGAATGTTCTTGCATTTGTTTGTGTCCTCTTTTATTTCATTGAGCAGTGGTTTGTAGTTCTCCTTGAAGAGGTCCTTTACATCCCTTGTAAGTTGGATTCTTAGGTATTTTATTTTCTTTGAAGCAATTGTGAATGGGAGTTCATTCATGATTTGGCTCTCTGTTTGTCTGTTATTGGTGTATAAGAATGCTTGTGATTTTTGCACATTGATTTTGTATCCTGAGACTTTGCTGACGTTGCTTATCAGCTTAAGGAGATTTGGGGCTGAGACAATGGGGTTTTCTAAATATACAATCATGTCATCTGCAAACAGGGATAATTTGACTTTCTCTTTTCCTAATTTAATATTCTTTATATCTTTCTCTTGCCTGATTGCCCTGGCCAGAACTTCCAACACTATGTTGAATAGGAGTGGTGAGAGATGGCATCCCTGTCTTGTGCCAGTTTTCAAGGGGAATGCTTCCAGTTTTTGCCCATGCAGTATGATATTGGCTGTGGGTTTGTCATAAATAGCTCTTATTATTTTGAGATATGTTCCATCAATACCCAATTTCTTGAGAGTTTTTAGCATGAAGGGCTATTGAATTTTGTCAAAAGCCTTTTCTGCATCTATTGAGATAATTGTGTAGTTTTTGTCTTTGGTTCTGTTTATATGCTGGATTATGTTTATTGGTTTGCATATGTTGAACCAGCCTTGCATTCCAGGGATGAAACCCACTTGATCATGGTGGATAAGCTTTTTGATGTGCTGCTGGATTTGGTTTGCCAGTATTTTATTGAGGATTTTTGCATCAATGTTCATCAGGGATATTGGTCTAAAATTCTTTTTTTTTGTTGTGTCTCTGCCAGGCTTTGGTATCAGGATGATGATGGCCTCATAAAATGAGTTAGGGAGGATTCCCTCTTTTTCTATTGATTGGAATAGTTTCAGAAGGAATGGTAGCTTGATGGGGTACAGCTCTTCCTTGTACCTCTTGTAGAATTCGGCTGTGAATCCATCTGGTCCTGGACTTTTTTGGTTGGTAGGATATTAATTATTGCCTCAACTTCAGAGCCTATTATTGGTCTATTCAGGGATTCAAATTCTTCCTGGTTTAGTCTTGGGAGAGTGTATGTGTCCAGGAATTTATCCATTTCTTCTAGGTTTTCTAGTTTATTTGCGTAGAGGTGTTTATAGTATTCTCTGATGGTAGTCTGTATTTCTGTGGGGTCAGTAGTGATATCCCCTTTATCATTTTTTATTGCGTCTATTTGATTCTTCTCTCTTTTCTTCTTTTTTAGTCTTGCTAGTGGTCTATCAATTTTGTTGATCTTTTCAAAAAACCAGCTCCTGGATTCATTGATTTTTGAAGGGTTTTTTGTGTCTCTATCTCCTTCAGTTCTGCTCTGATCTTATTTCTTGCCTTCTGCTAGGTCCCCACTCTCTTCTGGCTTGTAGAGTTTTTGCCGAGAGATCTGCTGTTAGTCTGATGGGCTTCCCTTTGTGGATAACCTGACCTTTCTCTCTGGCTGCCCTTAACATTTTTTCCTTCATTTCAACTTTGGTGAATCTGACAATTATGTGTCTTGGAGTTGCTCTTCTCGAGGAGTATCTTTGTGGTGTTCTCTATATTTCCTGAGTTTGAATATTGGCCTGCCTTGCTAGGTTAGGGAAGTTCTCCTGGATAACATCCTGCAGAGTGTTTTCCAGCTTGGTTCCATTCTCCCTGTCACTTTCAAGTACACCAATCTGATGCAGATTTGGTCTTTTCACATAGTCCCATATTTCTTGGAGGCTTTGTTCATTTCTTTTTACTCTTTTTTCTCTAAACTTCTCCTCTCACTTCATTTCATTCATTTGATCTTCAATTACTGATTCCCTTTCTTCCAGTTGATTGAGGCAGTTACTGAAGCTTGTGCATTTGTCATGTAGTTCTCGTGTCATGGTTTACATCTCTACCAGGTCGTTTAAGGACTTCTCTACATTCGTTATTCTAGTTTGCCATTCATCAAATCTTTTTTCAAGGTTTTTAGTTTATTTATGCTGGGTTCATAGTTCCTCCTTTAGGTCAGAGAAGTTTGATCATCTGAAGCCTTCTTCTATCAACTCGTCAAAGTCATTCTCTGTCCAGCTTTGTTCTGCTGCTGGCAAGGAGCTGCCTTCCTTTGGAGGGGGAGAGGCACTCTGATTTTTAGAATTTTCAGCTTTTCTGCACTGCTTTTTCCCCATCTTTGTGGTTTTATCTACCTTTGGTCTTTGATGATGGTGATGTACAGATGGGGTTTTGGTGTGGATGTCTTTTCTGTTTGTCAGTTTTCCTTCTAACAGTCAGGACCTCAGCTGCAGGTCTGTTGGAGTTTGCTCGAGGTCCACTCCAGACCTGTTTGCCTTGGTATCAGCAGCAGAGGCTGCAGAAGAGTGAATATTGCTGAACAGCAAATGTTGCTGTTTGATCATTCCTCTGGAAGCTTCCTCTCAGAGGTGTACCTGGCCATGTGAGGTGTAAGGTGTCAGTCTGCCCCTAGTGGGGGATGTCTCCCAGTTAGGTTACTCTGGAGTCAGGGACCCACTTGAGCAGACAGTCTGTCCATTCTCAGATTTCAAACTTGGTGGTGGGAGAATCAGTACTCTCTTCAAAGCTGTCAGACAGGGACATTTACATCTGCAAAGGTTTCTGCTGCCTCTTGTTTGGCTATGCCCTGTCCCCAAGAAGTGGAGTCTACAGAGGCAGGCAGACCTCCTTGAGCTGCAGTACGAGCTTCCTGGCCGCTTTGTTTACCTACTTAAGCCTCAGCAATGGCGGGTGCCCCTCCCGCAGCCTCGCTGCTGCCTTGCAATTAGATATCAGGCTGCTGTGCTAGCAATGAGGGAGGCTGCGTGGGCATGGGACCCTCTGAGCCAGGCGCGGGATATAATCTCCTGGTGTGCCATTTGCTAAGACCCTTGGTAAAGCACAGTCTTAGGGTGGGAGTGACCCGATTTTCCAGGTGTTGTGTGTCACAGTTTCCCTTGGCTAGGAAAGGGAATTCCCTTCCCCCTTATGCTTCCTGGGTGAGGTGATGCCTCGCCCTGCTTCAGCTCTTGCTCGTTGGGCTGCACCCACTGTCCTGCATCCACTGTCCGACATGCCCCAGTGACATGAAACTGGTACCTCAGTTGGAAATGCAGAAATCACCCGCCTTCTGTGTCACTCACACTGGGACCTGGAGGCTTTAGCTGTTCCTATTTGGCCATCTTGGCACCCTCCCTCTTTCAAGTTTCTGATTAGCCTTTCACTGAATGCACAATTTACAGGAATAGTCATTTATTCCTTAGTCTGGCTTAGTGAAATAACAGGGCAAATGGAGCAATCAGATATGCGTTTATGTCACAAGAGCAGAAGGATTACTTTTGAGTTCTGCCTGTCCTTTGTCTACAAGGAATTTCCCTGTGGGTAAATTGTGAGGGAGGTATGCAGCCTTTTCATATTTGTAGCTATCTTATTTAGGAACAGAATGGGAGGCAGGTTTTCCCTAAGCAGCTGCCAGCTTGACTTTTCCCTTTGGCTTAATGATTTTGGGGTCCTGAGATTTATTTTCCTTTCACAATGTGATGAATCATGCTTATTGATTTGCATACGCTGAGCCAACTTTGCAACTTCACAGATTTTTGATGTGCTGCTAGATTCAGTCTGCTTATTTTGTTTAGGATTTTTGCATCTGTGCTTATCAAGGATGTTGGCCTGAAGTTTTCTTTTCTTCTTGTGTCTTTGCTTTGTTTTGGTATCAGGACAATGCTGGCCTTATAGAGTGTGTTACAGACCATTCAAATTTTTGGAATGATTTCAACAGGAATGATATCGCTTTTCTTTATACATCTGGTAGAATTCAGCTGTGAACCTATATCTAGTCCTGGACTTTTCTGTTTGGTAGGCTTTTTATTACTGATTCAATTTCAGAATTCATTATTGGTCTGTTCAGGGATTCAATTTCTTTAATTTTGGGAGGTTGTGTTTTTCCATCAATTTATCCATTTCTTCTAAGTTTTCTGCCTTGTGTGCACAGAGGTGTTTGAAGTAGTCCCTGAGGGGTTTTGTATTTCTGTGGGGTTGGTGGTAACATCCCCTTTGTCATTTCTGATTGTGTTATTTGGATCTTCTCCCTTTTTTTCTTTATTAGTCTAGATAGCAGTCTATCTTATTTATTATTTCAAAAATCCAACTCCTGGACTCATTGTTTGTTTTTACTTTTTTTGTTTTTTTGCATTTTGATTTCCTTCATTTCAGCTTTGATTTTGGTTATTTCTTGCCTTCTGCTAGCTTTAGGTTTGGTTTGCTCTTCTTTCTCTAGTTCCTCAAGGCATGATGGTAGGTTATTAATTTGAGATCTCTCTAACTTTGATGTGGGCATTTAGCATTATAAACTTTCCGCTTAACACTGCTTTAGCTGCATCCCTGAGATTCTGGTATGTTGTATCTTTGTTCTCATTAGTTTCAAAGAATTTCTTGATTTCTGCCTTAATTTCATTGTTCACCCAAAAGTCATTCAGGAGCACATTGTTTAATTTCCATGTAATCACATGGTTTTGTTTTGAGTGATTCTCTTTCTTTCTTTCTTTCTCTTTTTCTTTTTTTTTAGAGATGAAGTCTCAGTATGCTGTCCAAGTTAGTTGTAAATCCCTGGGTTCAAGTGATCCTCCTGCCTCAGCCTCCCAAAGTGCTGAGGTTATAGGTATGAGCTAGTGCACCTGCCTGTGATTTTCTTAGTATTGATTTCTGCTTTTCTTGCACTGTGATCCAAGAGTGCTGTGATCCAAATTTTGGATTTTGTGAATTTGCTGAAGATTGTTTCATGGCCAATTGTGTGGTCAATGTTAGAGTATGTGCCATATGCAGATGAGAGGAATGTATACTCTGTTGGTTTGAGGTGGAGAGTTCTGTAGATATCTATTAGGTCCATTTGGTCAAGTGTAAAGTTCAGGTCCTCAATATCTTTGTTAGTTTTCTTCCCCACTGATCTATCTAATACTGTCAGTCGGGTGTTGGAGTTTCTAACTATTATTTTGTGGTTATCTAAGTCTCTTCATAGATCTTTAAGAGCTTGCTTTATGAATCTGGGTGCTCCCGTGTTGGGTGCATATATATTTAGGATAGTTAGGTCTTCCTGTTGAATTGACCCTTTTATTATTATGTAATGCCCTTTTAAAAAAATTTCTTCATTGATTTAAAGTCCGTTTTGTCTGAAATTAGAATAGCAACCCTTGCTTTTTTCTGTTTTCCATTTGTTTGGTAAATTTTTCTCCATCCCTTTACTTTGAGCCTATAAGTGTCATTGCATGTGACATGAGTCTCTTAAAGACAGTATACCATTGGGTCTTGCTTCTTTATCCAACTTGGCACTCTGTGCCTTTTAGTTGAGGCATTGAGCCCATTTACATTCAAGGTTAATATTCATATGTGCAGATTTGATCCTGTCATCATGTTGTTAGCTGGTTATTTTGCAGACTTGTTTATGTGATTGCGTTACAGTGTCAACGATCTGTGTACTTAAGTGTCTTTTTCTAGTGGCCAGTAATGGTCTTTTCTTTCCATATGTAGCACTCCCTTAAGGACCTTTGTAAGGCAAGTCTGGTGGTAACAAATGTCCTTAATGTTTGCTTGTCTGAAAAGGATCTTATTTCTCTCTAGCTTATCATAGTTATCTTAATCTTAGTTTGGCTGATATAAAGTTTTCAGTTGGAATTTTTCTTTTAGAATGCTGAATATAGGCCCCCAATCTCTTCTGGCTTGTAGCATTTCTGCTGAAAGGTCTGCTGTTAGCCTGATGGGGTTCCCTTTGTAGGTGACCTGCCCCTCCTCTCCAGCTGTCTTTAACATTTTTTCTTTCATTTTGACCTTGGAGAACCTGAGGACTATGTGTCTTGGGGATGGTTGTCTTGTGTAGTATCTCACAGGGGTTCTCTTCACTTCCTGAATTTGAATTTTGGCTCCTCCAGCAGGGTTGGGAAAAGTTCCATGGATATATCCTGGAAGATGTTTTCCAACTTGCTTCCCTTCACTCTCTCTTTCAGAGATACCAATGAGTCACAGGTTTCTTCTCTTTACATGATCCCATATTTCTCAGAAGTTTTGTTCATTATTCTTTAATCTTTTTTTCTTCATTTTTATCTGAGTTATTTTGAAGAACCAGTCTTAAACTCTGAGATTCTTTCCTCAAGTTTGTCAATTCTCTGTTAATATTGCAATTATATTCTGCAATTCTTTAAGTGACTTTTTCAGCTCCATCAGATCAGTATGGTTCTTTCTTAAAATAGCTGTTTTGTATTTTATCACCTGCATCATTTTATTGTATGCCGTAGAATCCTTGGATTGAGTTTCAAGTTTCTCCTGAATCTCAATTATCTTTATTTCTATCCATATTCTGAATTCTAATTCTGTCACTTCAGCTGTTTCAGCCTGCTTAAGAACCACTGCTGGGGAACTAGTGTGGTCATTTGGAGGTAAGAAGACATTATGGCTTTCTGAGTTGCCAGAATTCCTGTGCTGGTTCTTTCTCATTTGCATGGGCTGACATTCCTACAATGTTTGAAGTTGCTGTCCTTTGGATGAGTTTTAAATTTTTTTGCTTTTATATTCTTTGATGCCCTTGGGAGTTTGATTGTTATATAAGGTGGGTTAAGTTGACTGTCTTCATTTCTGGAATTTTAGGAGACCAAGGATCAGCTCAGCACTTCTGGGATGCATGCTATAACTCTGGGGGGCTGGTACCGGGTCCCTGGCTTTGTCCTCTGGCTGCTGGAGGTTAGGACCACTGGCAACAATACTCCAGTGGGTGATGCCAGCCAAAGTGCTTCTTTGGGGCAGTGGTAGCAGGATCTATGCTTGTTCACAAATGCCAACAACAGTGGGAGCAAGGCGGGGACCATGCTCGGCAACTTAGGTGGGGTGCTGGTGGGCTTGGGGGCACTCGCCGTTTTGTACACATTCACACTGGTGCTGGTGTGTGCACAGGGAGAAGGCACTGGGTGGGGACAGTGCTATTGGCTCCATGTGTGTTTTTTTACTGGCAGCAGCAGCAATGGTAGTACAGGGTGGGGGACTGGGCCACTGGCCTCCATGCACTTACATCGGCAACAGTGGCATGGTGGGGTGCATGTGCACACCCATGCCAGAGAAGGAGGGCAGGCACCATGCTGGCTAAGCAGTGTGGAGTGGACTTGGGCAAATGAGTGCAGGCAAAGTGACATGAAGGAGGCTGCAGTCAGGGGAGGATGTGGGTGGGTTGGTGCACATTGGCACAGGCTGCT
Source organism: Trachypithecus francoisi (assembly GCF_009764315.1). Taxonomy (NCBI): domain Eukaryota; kingdom Metazoa; phylum Chordata; class Mammalia; order Primates; family Cercopithecidae; genus Trachypithecus; species Trachypithecus francoisi. The sequence goes on from NW_022681453.1 coordinate 6,407,097, forward strand.
TTTTTGGAGCTCTCTAACAGTATGACAACAAAGGATCTATGATATGGATCCACAAAATGCACCCTAGTTGGGCATCTGAGGCTGCACTGCAAGCAGACTTGGACAGGCCAAGAAGAGTCTAGCAGATAGTGGGGCACTCAGATAAGACTGATCACATCTCATAGGCAAGACGGTCCTGTTCTGTTCAGGTTCAATAGCTCCTGTAAGGCTAAACTCCCCTAGGGGAGCGTGGTGAGCCTTGAGAGATGGGCATCACTGGCCATGCTCCACTTCAGACATTCCTGCACCAAACCCTCTGGGCTCCCTGCAGGCTGGAGTCCTGCCTCTACTACCTCTCTAAGCAGCTATCCTTGACAGCTTAAGTGTCCATGGGGGTCATGGGGTCTTCGGCTGCCAGGATTCCAGAGGTCCATGGTGAGGGTGGGTCAGTCCTTGCCCATTCAACTCATCCTTTCCCCAAGAGTCATTGGGGGCCAGGAATAAATCCTAGTATGCAGTAGCCCCATGCAGTGTTCCCAGCTTCCTCTCCCTTCAGCTGAGTATCTGGGTCCTCCCTCTGTCCACTCTTAATGCCTTTCCTCCAAAGATCTGCTAAATGCGCACAAGTCTTCCTGATGTCCTGGTCCCTCAGTGACAGATGTTCCTCCTGGCTGCCTCTAGTTGGCCATCTTGAATCTTAAATTTCTTAGGGATAATAAAGGTAATTGTGGCTAAGTGTATTTAAATCACCATCATGGGTAACAGAAAAGGAAGACGAAAAACAAAAAGACTTTTCACCAAAAAGGTAAGTCTGAAGGAACGAATACTTTCCAGGTGGGAGAAAGGGCATTCCAGGCCAAGGTTACACAAGCAGGAAGGTACAGGATGAGGACAAAACATGAGGTCTTTCAGTCATTGGACAAACATTGTATGAGGACTACTATAGGCATAATTCTTAGCACTGAGATTATGTGAGAGCAGTGAACAAGCACCAAGAGCAGTGAACAAGGGCGGTTTTGCATTCTAGTGGTGGGGGTGGAAGGAGGGAGGGCTGGAGAGGACAGATAATAATGATGAGTGGAGAGCCTTCCAGGCAGAAGGAACTCCCTACTGACATATCCTAAGGAAAAGTGTGTCCAGGTGTGTTGGAACAACAGCTGGGAAGTCAATGTGCTTAGAAGGGATAAATCTATGAGAGAACAGAAGGAGAGAATTTTCCAGAATTACTGAGAGAGTTTTAGGACATTATTTAAATGTTGGCTTTTATTAATAGAATGAACTTATTAAGGAGAGGAATGGGATGAGCTGACCCAGTGATAAGCTGTTAAAAGAATCACTTTGGCTTCTGTGTTGAGAACAGACTTCAAGGAATATGAGTAAAGGCAGAAAAGCCAAACAAGAGGCCACTGTGTCACAACTGCTGATAGGCTGGGAAAGGTAAAGTGTGAGAATTAACCAATGGTAGAGCAGTCACAGTGACCTTGATAGGAGCAGGTCTACTGAGGTGGCAAGGGTGAAATCTGGTTTGAGTGGGTCCAACAAAGAATGGAAAGAGAGGAATTAGGAAAATGTTGAGATGTGTCTATTTCCATTTAGTGCTGCAATAAAGAAATCTGAGATCGGATAACTTATAAAGAAACTAAATCTGGCTGGGTGGTGGCTCAGGCCTATAATCCAAGCACTTTGGGAAGCCAAGGCAGGGGAATTACTTGAGTCCAGGAGTTTTGAGACCAGCCTAGATAACATAGCAAAACCCTTTCTCTACAAAAAAAATTTAAAAATTAGCCAAGTATGGTGGCACACACCTGTAATCCCAGCTACTAGAGAGGCTGAGGTGGGAGAATCACTTGAGCCTGGGAGGTCAAGGCTGCAGTGAGCTGAGATGGTGCCACTGCACTCCAGCCTGGGTGACAGAGCAAGAACCTGTCTCAAAAAAAAAAACAAAAGAAAAGAAAAAAGAAAAATATTTTATTTGGCTCACAATTCTCGTGATTGGAAAATTCAAGACTGGACATCTGCATCTCAAGCTGCTTCCACTCAGAGCAGAAGGCAGAAGGTGAGCCAGTGTGTACAGAGATCACTCGGCCAGAGAGGAAGTAAGGTAGTGGATGGGGGGCAGGGGGTAGAAAAGTGCCAGCCTCTTGTGAACAACCAGCTCTCCCAGAAACTAGTAGAGTGAGAACTCACCATTAAGGAAGGGCACTAAGCTATTCATGAGGAATCTATCTTCAAGATCCAAGCATCTCCCATTAGGCCATATCTCCAACACTGGGGGTCAAATATCAACATGAAGTCTGGAGGGGACAAATAAACCACATTCAAACCATAGCAAGGTGTTTGGCTGTGTAAAAAAAATAAACCAGAAAAATGGGGCAGTAGCTAGAGCAGATGAGAGATCAAAAGAAAGGCTTAATTTTTAATTAGACAAAGTACAGATTGTGTACTGATGAACAATCCATTGATAATGATATTAACTGATTGATATGGATTAATATATAATTAATAGCAATTGAGTGAGTTGGGAGTCTGTGGCAGGTGGATCACTTGAGGCCAGGAGTTTGAGACCAGCCTGGGTGACGGAGCAAGACCCTATCTCAAAGTCAACTGATAATACAGAAGGAGGGAACAATTGCTGCTGTAATTACCTTGAATAAATGAAAGAAGAAGAGCTGTTGGGCACACATGAAGGGGCTGCTCTTAGCTAGGATCATGGACAGTCCACCCACAGAAACATCAGGGAAGGGAGACTATGTAGACCCAGGTGCAGAAGGTGAGAGGACAGGTGGTGAGCGCCAAGGAGGTCTATTCAGATCACTTCTGTTTTCTTAAGGAAACTGACAGAGCGATGATGGGAGAGGTATGAGAGGTCAGAAGAAAGAAGAGAAGGTGTGAAAACTAGGTATCCAGGAGAGTGTGTTTATTATCAGAAGAGTTATCTAGGAGAAGGTGAATGTTCCAGGGAAATGTGTGATCGCCACACAGAATTAAGGGCCCACTCAAGGTTGGGGTCATTCAGAGTGAGCCCGGGAAGCATGGTTGTGTGTCTTTCTGCAATTATATTACACTGGGTGGGTTTAGTTGGGTGCTGAGAGTTATGCAAGGGAGTTATTATAATGACTCATCGTGGGATTTAAACCAGGTAAAGAGAATAGTGAGAATATAATGTGGGGTGAGAAGAACTAGGAAGAGTGAGCTGCAAAGATTAGAGGTGGTAAAGTAAGACTGAGATGATGGCTTGAATGTGAGATGACACAGTTTAAAGTAGGTCCATGGGAGTAGAGTGGCTGCTACAGACAGAGAACAAAACTGTTGTAAAAGGGGAAGTCAAGGAACCATGAAATCTAGCTACTGGAAGATCATCTACTTGGATGCTGAAATCAGGTGTCACTTCAGAGAATAGCAGTGAACCTGAAGGTAAAAATCTTCAAAACAAACAGGGAGAAGAACTCAGGAAGGTCATAAATGTTTGTACTGTGGAATAACAGAGTATGTCAATCTGCTAATGTGAGACTAAAAACTGGGGTAGGGATAGGGTGGAGGGGGGAATATGGTCCAGAAGTGACCAGAAGGAGAAGGGAGGACTTCCACTCTGCTTCAGAGTCAGGGGTAGGAGGCCTGTGAACTGCCACACTAGAGAGGGCCACAAGGGAGCAGCATCCTCAGGACGAACAGAGTTTCTATTATAGCAAAAAGGAGACTAGAAGGAATTTGCTTCGGGTGACCAGGTTTAGCAATATTAAAGCATCAAAACATAACATCCAGTATGAGGGTGGTAGTGTATGCCCATAATCCCGTTCTGAGACTAAGGGCAGAATCATGTAAGCCCAGGCTCATGCTCGCTCTCTCTCACTCTCTTTTTATGTGTGTGTGTGTGTGTGTGTGTGTGTGTGTGTGTAAATATATAGGGTTTAAGTATATATAAAATACATAGTTTAGAGTATATGTCTATTATACATATATAACCATATATAATGTCAAAGTCATCCTGAAAAAATTATGTATAATTCACCGTATTTTCTGAGGCAAAATATATTTAGTATCCAAACCTGTAACACAGTCACAACTCTTATTTTCCAAGCAGATCATGATAAACATTATATTCTATAGGAACATCTCCATACCCAAGATGATACCTGCTGATAAAAGGTTGAGAATCATGGCAGAGGAAGGTGATGCAGAATTGTCTCTGAGGTGGAACCAGATAAGATGCTGGGAAAGAGGGAGAGACCAGAGTAGAGAGACTCTCAAGGGTTTGTTTTAGGGGACAGGGAGGATGAATATGCCAAATATGCCAATGAAGGAGATGGGGAAGAGGACAAGGAGACATAAATGCTTCATTGAAATATGTTATATTTGAGATGCCTTTAGGCTAACAAGTTGGGATGTCCAGGAGCCGCCAGAAAAAGGAATCTAGAATTCATAGAGTAATAAGGCTGGAGAGACAGATTTAGGAGTAATGATACAGGTATGTGGCAACTGAAATAGATGAGTGGGTGAAACTTCTCAGTCTTGGGCTCCAGAGGTGACAGAACAGCAGCTCACTTGGCAGTAGACAGCCCATGCTAACCACTAAAAAAAATCTCGTAATGTGTTGTCTATTTTGAGTCAAAACACATTTATTTTATTTTATTATTATTATTTTTCTTGAGACGAAGTTTTGCTCTTGCTGCCCAGGCTGCAGTGCAATGGTGTGATCTTGGTTAACGGCAACCTCCGCCTCCTGGGTTCAAGCGATTCTCCTGCCTCAGCCCCCCAAGTAGCTGGGATTACAGGCATGCACCACCATGCCCGGCTAATTTTGTTGTAATTTTAGTAGAGACAGGGTTTCTTCATGTTGGTCAGGCTGGTCTTGAACTCTTGACCTCGGTGATCCACCTGCCTCAGCCTCCCAAAGAGCTGGAACTACAGGCGTGAGCCACCGTGCCCAGTCCAAAACATATTTAATATCTACTCCTGTAATAGGTGTGAGCAAGTTTTTGGACGTTAAGGCAGATTGGGGGTTACCATGCTCAGCCACATTGGATCTTATGGCAAAAAAAAAAAAAAAAAAATCAGTAACACTGATCCTGTCTGTATTGTTCAACAGTGTCTCCAAAAAATTCATGTCTACCCAGAGCCTCAGAATGTGATCTTATTTGGAAACGGTCTTTGCAAATATAATTATTTAAAATGAGGTCATATGGGATTACGATGGGCCCTAAGTCCAGTGACTGGTGTCCTCAAAAGAAAAGGAGAGGACACAGAGACACACAGGGAAGAACTCGTGATGATGGAGGTGCAGATGAGTGGAGACAAGCCAACAAACACCAAGGATTGCCGGCAATGACCGGAAGCTAGCAGAAAGGCATGAGGTTTCCTCCTGAGAGCCCCGGCCTCCAGAACTGACAGAAAAGAAACGTATGCTCTTTTAAGCCACCCAGTTTTGGGTACCTTGTTACAGCAGCCCTAGGAAAATAATATACTGTCTTTATCTAAAACTTTGATATTTGATTATAGATTGCTTGGCATTAGATTTAATTATCTTTAATACTTCACGAAAATATTTATTTGGATTACTGAGCTTTTAAGGCATAGCCTTAAATTTTACAGCTGAAGCAAGTGCCTCACTCACCTCATCCTAGTCCCAGCCCTGGGAATGTTTTAATTACTTTTATTAAGATATCAACAGGCAAGTTTCCCCTCAGTCTATTTCCAGACATACATATATATCCAAATAATAAAGAGTAAAAGCAAGAATGATTTCTAAATAAAAGGGCTTTCAACAGGGCATGATTACATGTTCTCCCTCACTGAAGAAACACAAGTCGTCTCAGAAGGGATACAGATACTGGCATACCTTGTTTAAAAACAGCAGCCACAGTCTGTTAATTCCATCTGCTTCCCATGAGAAAGAAAAATCATCCCATGGCAGTTTAACTGACCTTCACCCACATGTAGGGGGTTTATGAATATGTAGTCCCTTTGGGAAAATATCTGAAGAAAAATTCTTCAGAGTTGAATATGAGTATGAGAGGGCTGAATAAAGTAAGTGGCAGTTTTTAAACAGGGTCCTAAGTGTTTTTATACTCTTCATGGAGAGGTAGAGGGGGTAGCATCTATGGCCACACCTCTTGACTATGGGCAGGCTTGTGACTGCTTCAACCAACAGACTACTGTGGACATGATACTGAAGCTTGGTATTATATTAGGCAATACAGCCTTGTGCACTAGAACACTCACACTTGGAACCCTGAACTGCCTGGTAAAAAGTCTGACTACCCTGAGATCACTAGCTGTAAGGAAACCAAATCATATAAGGCAGCCAGGTATGAGTGTTCCCATCAGCGATTCTAGTCTTTGAGCCAGCCCAGCTTAAGAGATGAGACCTGACCCCACAAGAAGGGGAGATTATTCCTGTCGTGTCTGATGTGAATTGCCCCAAAATCCATGAACATAAGAAATGGTTGTTTCAAGATGCTTAATAAGGGCCAATTGCTATGTAGTGATAATAGCTGCAACAGAGTATGACAGTCAAAGATATTTGTATCAATATGAATTAACAGATTAATTATCCAAAATATTTCAATCATCTACAGAATAGATGTTTGCAAGTTCACAATACTTTGGAATAAAATATTTTCTAAGTAATCTGAAGTAAAATATTATTTGCAAACATGCAAATACATGTTGACCCACAAGGTTTTCCATTATAGCTTCACAGTAATTAAATATACAAAGACCAATCCCTTGCTAATCTTTCTGTTCAAATTGTTTAATTGTGAGAGCTTCTGTCTTCTTTGTAAGACAAAAGGATAAGGTTAATAAACCTTGTCCTTTGAACTCTTGTTTCAAATTTTATCCCCTGAGTGTAGATGTTGTCAAAATGTACTCTCAAGCTTCCCAATAATGGAGTTGGATAGCACTTTTCTGGTGAGGATATTATTTCATGTCTGTATGTTCTAAAAGTTCTAGCAGTGTAACACTATTGCTGATTTTAAAGACTGATACAGTCATTTGTTTGTTTTTTAAAACACAAAAATTAAATTAACCCCCAACAATGCTCCTACTTCCCCCTCCCCATTAAAATGCTGTATACAGTAAGGATAATAAAGTCCTATACATATATAAAACTGTCCTTGCAATAAACAAGCTTCATATTTCTACCATCCTGGGATCCAGGTTTCCAACTACTTTATGGTTCACTTGTAAACTTAAAGAACCACCACCTTGGAAGGTAGAATTTTTTGAAAAAGAGAACAAGATCGAATAATGGTGCTGCTGTGATTTGTAGAGGTCAGGGCAGAAATATAGCATTATACAGATATGGGAATAATTTGTCCTAACATAAATGTTTAGATTGAAGATCATAGAGTACTATCATTTGTCTCCACTATCCAACTACCAAATGTCACCAAAATGAACAATTATCTTTAAATTATGGAATACACAGCAGTTTATTTTCTTTCAATATAGGTTCCTGAAACATAAATCAAACTTCAGGAATATCTTCAAATAGTTTATCAAAATATATGTGCCAATTAATTTCTGCAAGTTACTGTTGACCAAGCAGAATTACAAACACCAAAGAAACAAACTGGGGGGCGGGGCACAGTGGCTCACAACTGTAATCCCAACACTTTGGGAGGTCGAGGCGGGCAAATGACTTGAGACAAGGAACTTGGGACCAGCCTGGCCAATATGGTGAGACTCTATCTCTACTAAAAATGCAAAAATTAGAGAGGTGTAGTGGCACCTGCCTGTAGTCCCAGCTACTGGGGAGTCTGACGCACTGAGAACTGCTTAAACCTGGGAGGCGGAGGCTGCAGTCAGCGGAGACCTGACCACTGCACCCCAGCTTGGGCAACAGAGCAAGACTGTCACAAATGAAAGAAAGAGATAGAGAAATTGGGAATAAAACAGCACACTTTCGTTGGTTGTTATGTTTTAGTAAATTCTATTATTCATTGTAAATTGGAAATTAGTTCTTTAATTACATGTTCAGAGACTAGAAAATTGGAAATAGCAGCCACAGTTCTGCCTTCTTGGAGGCGTATAGTCTTAGACAAGTAACCTTCTGGGTTTTAGCTTCCCAACTGTAGATCAAAGATAACAACATCCACTGGCAGAACTGGGCACAGGTGCCATCACACTGAAAAGGCTACTGAAAAGGGCATGTAGTCTGAAAACACTGATATTTTATTATTTCATAGAAGAGTTCACAATACTTTGTCATTGAATAGAAAGTGAACGCCTGTGATTACTTCGGGGATAGCTAAAGCTACAGATTTATTCCTAAAAGACCCAAATCATCTAAGGAAATGCATTATAGATGAATATACAAAGATTGATTGGAAATATGCGCTTCCTAGATTTTGTAGAATCCACAGATATGTTATTTGGAATTGAGTTTTGCAACATTTTAAGTACCTCTCTGCTTATATGGATGGTTTTTCTCCTGTTTCTGCTTTTTTGTTTTTGTTTTGAGACTGGGTTTCACTCTGTTGCTCAGGCTAGAGTGCAGTGGTGCAAAGGCTCCTCCGCCTCAGCCTCCCACAGTGCTGGGATTACAGGCATGAGCCACAGACCCAGGCCCTCTGGTTCTAATTAACTCCTTACACACACTGCGCTCCCTCTTCTACTGACCCCATGTCTCCCTTTGCTTCACCATTCACACACACTCCTACTTTCACGGGATAGCTGTGGAAGAAAATAGAGGGCAGCTTTTACCAGAGAAAGTTTTATGTCTACCTGTATATGAACTTTTTCACCCCCCCCTAAAAAAAAAACAGGCTTAGGACAAGAAAACAAGCCTTATGAAAAGACGTTTTAAAAATAATTATATTTCCTTTTATGGCCTTTTAAGGGAAAGGAAAGTTGGCTCCACCATCAAGGAAACAAGTTAAAGACACAGAGGAAGCAAACGGGAAGGGGAGTGGAGACAAGGGAGACTCAGGAAAGGAACCAAAAACATGGAAAGGGGAGAACAGACAAGTGAGAGTGGAAGATAAGAAAAGAGGCCCTGCTTTGGGAGGCCGAGATGGGCGGATCACGAGGTCAGGAGAAAAAGAAAAAAAAAGAAGAAAAAAGAAAAGAAAAAAGAAAAGAGGCCCTGGACGGCCAGGTGCGGCGGGTCCTAAGGGCGGCAGTACTCAAGCGGGCCCTAGTGGTGTCCCTGTGAAAACAGTGGCCCCAACTCCACCTCTCTCGGGCAAGTCACAGAAATCTTTGAGACTAATTAGCTGTAAATTGCAGACAAAACCTTCGGCCCTTATAAGTTTATTTCTTTTCTAATGCACTTGGATTTTCATTTGGTCTTTAGTTTACAAAAAGATTAACCGTTTCTCGAAGCTCTTTAACTGCTTTTTATGCCCCTCCTTTCAAGATGCTATTCCTGGGTAATTCACACGAAAATTAAACTTAATTAAAATTACATTAATTTCATCAAGCTAGAATGGACATCATACCTCCCGGCCCCCATATACAAAGTTGTCATTTTATATGGCTGGCGCTCCACTTTCCCCCAGTTCACATGCCGAGAGAACGCATGAACACAACCCAAAGCTTCCAAAGAAACCTAACAAAGAACACATTTTGCAGTTACTTCCTTTTAACAGAACTCCCAGGTTAAAAGGCGATGAACTAGCTCGAGGGGTGCCCGCGTTTTCGCCCTTTTAGGAAATGAACAGCTCAAAGGTTTAACTCGAAGTTTCAGGAAATGACAAAATTACTTTTACTTTTGCGCAGACGCAGGGAGGGTCAGGCGAGGGGTAACAGAGACGGACTAAGCCAGAGGATTCTGAGGCTTACGTCACAAGAGGCGGCGCCGCGTGGGGGGTCCCAAAGGAAAGAACAGTCTGTGTCACGGCCGCGCATGGCTAGAACCCTGGCAGGGAAGTTAGATCCGGCCGCCGGATGCCGTGGCTGGCGCAAGGATCTTCTCTACGGCAACCACGCGAAGCCGACTGCGCCGCGCATGAGCCGAGAGACCTAGTAGTTTCCGGCTTTCCGGTTGTGAGCCGCTCTTGCGGCGAGTTCCCTGGGATTCCAAGAAATGACGAAGTGGCCGGGTTCCCCCTTCTCAACCGTTGTGAAGTCAATTCACCTCCCCCGGAACCTGCTGCCGGATCTTGCACATGTTCCGTGGCAGAGCTGACCGCGATCGTTCCTGGCTTGAACGCCTTGAGGCTTGGCGGGGGCGGCCGGACCAGCAGGGTTTGCGGGGGACTCAGGCCACTTGTCTGATGGGGTGTAGGCAGCCGACTACCACTGAGCTCTGGGAAACGGGAAAGGGGAAACTGATCAGCCCCTTCCAGTCACTTACTCCACAGTGAAGCCCTCCAGGAAACCCACCTCCCTGCTTGACCTTTGATGGCCCTTTCAGGACTTGTGACGATTATGATATCGCGAAAGTTCTTCCGTGAAAATTGGAAATGCCATAGTAATACTTGAATTCACTTATCCCAAACCTGTTACGAGGTTTCTTATCCAGAAAATGAAAGGCAGAGCAAAAAGCAAATGATAATCGTGGCGTTCACGTTTAAAAACAGTTCTTAGCCGGCGCCGGGTCCGGGTCCTGTAGTCCTAGCTACACGGGAGGGTGAGGCGGGGTGATTGCTGAAGCCCGGGAGTTCGAGGACAGCCTGGGCAACATAATGAGACCTTGTCTCTAAAAAGAAATAAGAAATGTTCCTGAAAGTTTTCATGACAGGGTAGAGTCGAAGCTTTTCCAGTATATGACTTATCTACTGCCACCTTTCTCCTTGAACTCCGACAGCACAGGGAAGAGTTCGGGTTGGGATTTATGTTTACAGATCCAAAACTAAGCACAAGAGATCTTAAATCCCATGACGAAACACTGCCTGAAAGAGCTGACCACCAGATTCAGCTTCTGAGTTTGAAGCTGAGATCGTCCTGCTCGGAGTAGGATTGATTGAATGAATATAAATAAATTATAGGTATAAAAACATATAGTCCACAGCCACACTACCCTGAACTTGCCCTGTCTCCTCTGATCTTGGAAGCTAAGCAGGGTCCAACCTGCTTAGCTAGTCCTTGAATGGGAGACCACCTGGAAACACTGGGTGCCACAGGCTTTTGAAAAAGAAGATATATATACGTTTGATCGTTCCCTAGTTTTTAATTCTGAAAATTAGGTATACACTAGATATTTTTATATCTAAAGGCAAGACAGTAATCCAGCCAACATTTTACACTGATCCCTCTTTCCAACCTTAAGAAATAATTCAGGTGGGTTTTTGTTTTTTGTTTTGAGACAGCGTGTTGCTCTTGTCGCCCAAGCTGGAGTGCAATGGCGCTATCTGGCTCACTACAACCTCTGTCCCCTGGGTTCAAGCGAGTCTCCTGCCTCAGCCTCCCAAAGTAGCTGGGATTACAGGCATGCATCACCACACTCGGCTAACACCACAGACGGGGCTTCACCATGTTGGTCAGGCTGGTCTCGAACTCCTGACCTCAGGTGATCCACCCACCTCGGCCTCCCAAAGTGCTGGGATTACAGGCGTGAGCCACCCGTGTCTGGCCAATTCAGGTGTTTTTTAAGAGATGAGGTCTCCTTGTGTTGCCCAGGCTGGACTTGAACTCCTGGGACCAAGTGATCCTCTCACCTTAGTCTCCTGAGTAGCTGGTACTACAGGTGTGCCCAACCACACCTGCCTTAACTGGGTTGTTTTCAAGAGTCCAGTGATAGTATATGAAAATACTATGTAAACTATAAAAATTCTGTATCAAATGTAAGTCATTACTCTTAAGACTAGGATGTAGATACCGCTGAACTGTTTCCTGATTGCTGAAAAGAAAAATCTTGTTCTGTGGTATTTTTAAGATGGGGCTGATAAGCAATATCCAGTTATGTGCTGTCTGCATGTGCCTGCGTGTGTATGTGCCTATGTGTGTGTGTGACAGTGACTCTATAAAGAAACAGTTCCCTGAGGCAAAACTACACTAGGTCTCCAGTGACTTTAATGTTACAATGTACATAATTTAAATCGAAATTCCCTCTAAAGCACCTTGTGGTGGATCTGGAGAAAGCTTGTTCTTTTAGTACTAAGGTATCATTGTTTTCACTGTGGTAACAAATGCTATACTTGTTCCGGAGAACCAACATTACAGTAGAGCCATTGTTTGTGGTCATGGAGAGAACACTGGACTGGGCATCAGAAAAACCACAGTTCTAATTTCACTTCTGCTACTGCATCTAAAATCTTGGTCAAGTCCTTTCACATCTCTGAACTTCCATTTCTTCACATGTAATGGTCTTTGCTCCTCTCCTGTATGCTCCTGTAGTATTCTGCCCTTTCATGCAGCATTCTGTGTACTCTACTTGTTCACCACTTTGGTCTTAGTACCTAGCATAACCTAGTTTAGTGAATACTCACTAGAGGTTTGTTAAAGTCATTCTAACTGTACAAAATTTCATTATGGGCCATTTTTCTTTGATACTGATATTTGTTATAGAGAATGCTATTTATTGTGGAAGAATAACTCCATGGATTACTTATTAATTACAAGGGTGTTAAGGTACTTTTACAATGGAGAAATGTGATGGACACCACCTTAACAAATGATAAAAATTAGCCAATAATTGAACAAAAAATTGGGCAACGTGTGCCCCTAGATGGGAAGCATGGAGTAGATACAACATTACCTATGGAGTATTCCTTGAAAAATATTTAACCTGAATCTAATCATGAAGAAATAATCAGATACATCCAAATTTAGGAACATGCTTCAAAACAGCTGGCCTGGAACGGTGAAAAATATCACAAGACACACACACACACAAACTGCTAGAGAATTTAAACAGACATGACAGCTATAGGCAGGGAACTTGATGTGGTACCGGTTTACTTTTGTTTTATAGTGTTCAAAATAGTTAATGAATGTGTTCCTGGGAGAACACGAATTAAAATGTGTAGGGAGCTTCGGAATAGCTGATTCTCATTATTTGTAAAAGTTTCCTCATGAAATTCTATTTCTGTTGAATGTTTATTATGAAATAGAAAACATTACTAAAAGGGGTCAGCCACTTCGTTACTCAAAATAAAATTACAACTTAATTCTTAAAAGGAAAATGGAATCATTTTAAAAATGTCATTTCCATGGACTTGCTAGGTCCTTTCTGTTTTTAATTGTACAGGCCTATCTCCAGTCCCTGAAGTCACTGCTCCAGCCCCAGCTACTTCTGTAGCTCTCCTTCTCCTGTTTTCAAGTTTTGTAATTATTAGAGGGAAACAATAACAAGAAATGAACTACTAGAAAAGGTTGAGAAACTTAATGTTCTTAATATTACAGTTTCTGATTTATACCTCTTGATTCTCTTGTTGAGGTAAACACTGCTTTAAACTCTCCGGAGTTTCTGAGAGTCCCCTAAAATGAGGGCCTCTTCCTCAGCCCTTCACACGCCTGCCCTCGCCCACCTCTTCAGCCACATTAGTCCCTAGTATACGCACGTACGCACCACATTCTAGCGCACCATAGTATTCCTTGTGTCAGTCTTTCCTTTAAGATGGGTTTTAGATCAAATAAGTAAAAGGGAGTTATGTATTCATGTAACTGAAAATCCCAGTGGTAGAATACCGGGCATGGCTGCAGGGGCATAAACTAAGTGATTGGATTCTGTTTCTAGCTCTGGTCTCTGCCCTTTTCTCTGCTGGTTCCATTCTCCAGCTGGTTCTCTTTTGTGTCAAGATGCCACTCAGTAGCTCTGTGCTTAAATCTTCCTCTCAGCAATCCCAGCAAGAACAAGCACTTCTCTCTCCTCCCCTTGCAAGCGTTCCAGCAAGAGACCTGGACCTGACAGACATTCAGAACCAATCACTGTGTGGGAGGGAAGGGGGATGGGAAACTCAGATTAAAAGAGGTTAGTCCCACCCAAACCACATTTGTTGAGAATGGAGAAGTTGCAGGTCCTCAAGGGAAAACTGAGGGAGACTGGGCACTGGGGAGGCTGAAACACAGATGTTCACTGTATTTCTCAACACACCCAGCGATCTCATACCTCCCCATCTTGGCACCTGTTTTGCCTCTGCCTAAAATGCTCTTCTACACTTATCTTTCTGACCAATGTTTACGTATGTAGTCTTTAAAACCTAGACCACATATTACCTCCTCTGTTACCTTCGTCAAAAAAAAATTCCTCCATCCTTTGAACAATTTCTGTGCATTATATCTGTATCTATTATTACCACACTGAGTCGAAATTCTTTTTCAAGTTGTTGCAATTCTATAAGTCATACATGTTCAGTGTAATACGTGTGTGTATGACTCCACATTCTAGCGTACCACAATATTCCTTGTATCAGTCTTTCCGTTAAGATGGATTTAAGATTAAATAAATAAAAAGCAGTTATGTATTCATGTAACTGAAAATCCTAGGGGTAGAATATAGGGCATGGCTACAGGGACAAAAATTAATATATTTTTATACATATATATTAATTTACATATATTAATTTATATATATTTAATGCCATTCAAAAAGTGGCCTGTGGCCCATGGACTGGCACCTAACTCTGAACTTATTACCCATCTTCAACGAGGTAAGTGAAGAATTGAGAGTAAATGTTTAGAAACTTATGGCATGTTGATAGAATAATCTGACATCATTGAATCCAATGATAAACAATGCAGGCTTGTATTTTCAATGTCTTTAAAAATTTCAGCTGGATGAGGTGGCTCAGGCCTGTAATCTCATCACTTTGGGAGGCTCAGGAGTTTCAGACTAGTCTGGGTGACACAGTGAGACCCCATCTCTACAAAATAAATTAAAAATTACCCAGGCATAGTGATGCAAACCCTGTAGTCCCGGCTACTCGGGAGGCTAAGGTGGGAGGATCACTTGAGCCTGGGAGGTCAAGGCTGCAGTGAGCCATGATCATGCCGTGGCACTCCAGCCTGGGTGACAAAGCAAGACCCTATTTCAAAAAAAGAAAAAATTAAAAATCATTTTACTAGTAACTTATCTTTATTGGATTTTTACAGAAGTATCATTCTACACTAGTTTCCAAGATGTGTTTCTTCACTATAGCTTGAGAAGCATTGCAATAGAGAACTTCAGAAAGTAAAACATGAAAGCCTCCATCCCACCTACCTGTATTCCCCAATCTTTCACCAAATGATCTTGACCTTCCCCAAAGGCAGCAGCACCATATCTGGCCTTCCAAATGTATACATATTGCATCCTTTTTTTCTTTTAATTTCTTTTTAAAATTTTGAAATGGGGTCTCAAAATATTGTCCAGGCTGGCCTCAAACCCGTGACCTCAAAAGATCCTTCAGCCTCAGCCTCCCAAGTAGTTGAGATTACAGGCACATACCACCATGCCTGGCCAGATATATACATATCTCTATATGATATATACATATTGTTAATGTTATACAAAAGATATCACACTATATATGTTGTGTTGGAATTTCCTTTGGTTCACTTAATATATCTCAGAGATCCAACCTTTTTTTCTTTTTTTAGCAACTTTTAAAGAAACATTCCCAATGCCTAGAATACAACCTGGTACTTACTTGTCAATTAATAAGTAAGAATTTAAAGATGAATGAATGAAGACAAACTGTTCACAGCTGGCAGATCAAAAATCCCTGGCCAGAAAAACAGGCATTAACTATTGACCAACACCACATAGGGAATCTGCATTTCCAAGGACTGGAAAATACATGAATTAATCTATAATCATTTTGCCTCCTAACAATCTTTTGTGGTAGGTGTTATCATTTTATTGGTGAGTAAACTGAGCTTAAATAATTGCCTAAATAAGCAAATTAATTTACCTCAAGTCACATAGCTTTTGACAGTATTTTTTTCCCAGTGGAGGGATAAATATGCATTTCTTCTCTTCACCTGCAATTTTCACTGGTTGTCCCACTCAGAATCAGAGTCAGGAAAACTGTAGGTAGTGAAGCTTTTATCATTTTATATGTTCCTGTCTTACAAAGCTCCCCCTGGCTTAAGGCTGGTGGCCCACATCTAATAACATGAAAAAACATAATTAATATGGCTTATCTGATTTTCCAGTGCTATTGAGATAAAGATATCACTGAAGTTTACCTTACTTGAAGAATCCCTAAGGTCACTGTATATTTTCTGGGACTGCTGTAACAAATTACAAGAAGCTTGATGGCTTAAAACAACACACATTTATTTTCTTATAGTTCTGGAGGTCAGATGGTCCTAAGTCAGGTTCATTGGTCTGAAATCAAGGTGTCAGCAAAGCCAGATTCCCTTGATGGGTCCTATTTAGTTGTCATGCTGACAAGTATGATTTACTCTTGAACTGCTGACTAAAATCAAGACTAGTTGGTTCTGACATTAAATACCATAAAGAATGAATCTGTCTAAAGACTAACTTGATTAGATTATTTGCAATCAGCTAATATTTATTTTCTACTATTTGCAAGTACTTCTTTGGACCTTAGTTTTTTTGTGTGTAAAAAAAAAAAAAAAAAAAAAAAAGAGAGAGAGATTGAACTGGGTAATATTAACTTTAGCTCTAAAAGCAAATTTGTGGGTTTGTTGACTTTATAGTTCAGTTTATGAAATTGCCATTGGCCATACATCTCAGTCACATATGCCCAATTTCTAGACCTATCTCCAAAACTGTCCCAGAGCCTACGTGTATACCAGACACCAAAACACTTCACCGTACTGCTTTCTGTGAGTTTCCACCCCCTCCCCAGCCCCCACAATATATACAATCTCTTTGATTATGGCAATTCCAACAGGGCTCTTGTTCTGCAGACCGTGCCTGTATGAAGCAGAAGTCCTGGACTATTTAACTAGCCCACTGGAAGAAAACAAAGAATAGAGCAGAAGTGGAAACACGGCTGATCTGCTACCAAGTGCTACCAAGAGAACATGACAAATGGGGGCCCTGGAGCCTCCACAGGGAGAGAGGGCTGTATTGGTAGGACAGAGATGTGAGGATGGAATTAGCTCCTGAATGGAAAGGAAAAGGCAAAACCAGGATGCCTATGAAAGGCACTAGGAAACAAGTGGGCAAATTCAGTCCATGCATGCTGATTATGTGCCTAACATACGCACAGTGTCTACCAGGTGCCGTAGAGGATGCAAAATAAATGGGAAATGGTCTTATTTCTGTCCAAACATACACCCATGATAAGATCAGTAATAGTGCATAATAGTATGGAATCGTGTCAAAATACATACTAGAGGTCATAAATGCTAGGAGGGGCTCTGAGAAAGGGGAAAATTCGTGTAAGTTAGATTAGGTGGTGGAAGGCTTTCAGCAAAACATAGAACATCCCAAGTCTCAAAAAACTTGCTAGGATTTGATTAGCAAGGAGGAGTAGTAAGAATGTTGCAGGCTTGAGAAACAGAATGAGGGAAAGTAAATGATATGTTTGTTAGTGAGCAGACAGGTCCAGTTGGTCTTGGTTCAGGCAGAGACACAGTGGGGAATAAGGTGAGGTGGTAATGTGACAAGGAAACAGAAGACAAGGTAAATATAGATTGTGGAAAGCCTCAACTGCCAAAAGGTGTTTGATCTCTATCTTTTACACTTGATCTTAGTCAAAAGGCTGAGAAGTCACGATCTCTATTTTTTATTCCAAAGTGTTTGTTCAAGAAAGTGAGGTAGGGAAATTGGTATTTCAAAAAGAGTGAGAGAATTCCCAGGATGAATAAGGAATGGGAGAAAATAGAGACAAGGAGACCATTTGGGAGGCTACTATAATGGTCCAAACATGATGTAACAGCAGATGTGTAGCTGTGAGAATAGACAGAACAGAGAGATTCAAAAACAATTTCCTTCCTAGAAGGACCAACAGAACTTGGTGATTAACACAGAAAGAAGAAATAAGAACCAAAAATGAATCTGAAATTCAAGATATGTTTATGATCAGAGTCAAATAATTTTAGACCTGCAAGGGTCAGGCTCCCTCACTTTAAAGATGAGAAAACTATGTCTGCCCAAAGTCTCAGGACTAATTCTCAGCAGAGCCAGCAGCAGAATCTCCAGGCCAGGGATATTAGGAGATGTACCAGGCAACATATGCCTAAGTGTTCATTACAAATCATTTATAGAGTGACTCTATTTCTAATGAAGTGAACAACCAGTTCAGAAGGTGTGTAGTCATATAACAGAGAGGACTAAATGAAAAACAGTCATTCATTTAACTACATGAACAGCTCATGCATAAAGTCAGATGCTCCACTGTCTCTGCCATCAACAGAAATTTGATTAGCAACTTAAGGTTATACCTTCTCCATAATGGCATCTAGCATGATGATTTATCCCTTCTCTGCCTGCTTTTTATACTTGCTGGTCACCTTAACATTTGTCTTTCTGTGTACTGAGTGTAGCTCCTTCTAGCTGGGGACTTCTAGCTGCCTAGGTTTTGGTGACAAGGTGTTAAATTCCTGCGGTCTACTGGTGATTGCTGAAGAAATTAATGGAATGATGCCAATTGTGATTTTAAGATTAAAGAACCTGAAATGTAAATAATGAAAACCATGCTCCCCAGAGAGGGAACAGTCTAGTAGAATGAGAACTAATTTAAACATCAGGTATATCATTCTTCAGTAGCCCCAGGTAGGCAACTGATAATTCCACTTGTCTCTTCAGTTGTCATTGGAAGCCTGCCTGTGTTGAAACAGTAATGATATGTTTACTTATCATTGGATTTCCTTTTAGACATGGGTGAACTCAGGGTTTAGTAGCCAGACCTCTGCTGTGTGTGTACAATTACAGACTATCACATTTTTTCTTAGAGTGACAAGGAATTCAGTCATTTACTTTCCAGTAGTCTCATATTACTTACCTGGATTCATTTCTACTAATGCGTTTATATTAGGTTGGTGCAAAAGTAATTGTGGTTTTTGCTATTAAAATGGCAAAACCGTAATTACTATTGCACCAACATATACAATTAAAACATGGGCTTGGTTGCCGCGTACAGTGGCTGACACCTGTAATCCCAGCACTTTGGGAGGCTGAGGTGGGCGGATCACGAGGTCAGGAGTTCGAGACCAGCCTGGTCAGCATGGTGAAACTCTGTCTCTACTAAAAATACAAAAATTAGCCAGACATGGTGGCATGTGCCTGTAGTCCCAGCTACTGGGGAGGGTGAGGCAGGAGAATTGCTTGAACCCGGGAGTCAGAGGTTGCAGTGAGCTGAGATTGTGCCACTGCACTCCAGCCTGGACGACAGAGCAAGACTCCATCTCAAAAAAAAAAAAAAAAAAAAAAAAGTGGACTTGGTCAGGTGCAGCGTCTCACAGTTGTAATCCCAGCACTTTGGGACGTTGAGGCAGCAGGATCATTTGAGCCCAGGAGTTCAAGACCAGCCTGGGCAATGTGGTGAAATTCTGTCTGTACAAAACATAAGTTTTTTAAAATTAGCTAGTTTTGGTGGTGTGTGCCTGTAGTCCCAGCTATTGGGGAGGCTGAAGTGGGAGAGTCACTTGAGCCTGGGTGGTTGAAGCTACAGTGAGCTTTGATCGTGTCACTGCACTTCAGCCTGGGCAACAGAGTGAGGTCCTGTCTCAGTAAATAAATAAATAAAATAAAAACAAAAAAACACAAGCTTCACTCTTCCTAACTTTGAATCCTTTATAATTGTGACTAGGTCTTACCCTTTCCACTTTTGTTTTCTTTTTCTTTCCTTTTCTTTCTTTCTTTTTTTTTTTTTAAAAAGGGGAGATGGTCTCACTTTGCTGCCCAGACTGTTCTCAAACTTCTGGGCTCAAGCGATCCTTCCACCTTGTCCTCCTTAAGTGCTGGGATTATAGGTGTGAGCCATTGCGCCCAGTGGACTTTCCCACATCTGCATTTTAATGTCGATGTTTTATAAGTAGGTACATTTGGAAAAGCAACCTTCCGCAAAGTAACAGAAACAAGGTAACACAGTCGAGCCCTGTGGCACACTCCTGTAATCCCAACACTTTGGGAGACCAAGGTGGACGGATCTCTTGAGCCCAGAAGTTCCAGAGCAACTAGGGCTACACAGTGAGACCCCCGTCTCTACAAAACAATACAAAAATTAGTGGTGGTGCACATCTGTAGTGCCAGCTACTTGGGAGGCTGAGGTGGGAGGATCACTTGAGCCCAGAGAGGTCGAGACAACAGTGAGCTGTGATCATGCCACTGCATTCCAGCCTGAGTGACAGAGTGAAACCCTGTTTCAAAAAAAGGTGTGTGTGTGGGGGAGGGAGGGGCCTGGGGGGAGGGGGGAGGAAGAGAGAAAGAAAAAGAAACACTATACCATCCTGGCTAACACAGTGAAACCCCTTCTCTACAAAAAATTAGCTGGGCGAGGTGGCAGGTGCCTGTAGTCCCAGCTACTCAGGAGGCTGAGGCAGGAGAATGGCGTGAACCCGGGAGGTGGAGCTTGCAGTGAGCCGAGACCCAGTCACTGCACTTCAGTCTGGGTGACAGAGCAAGACTCTGTCTCAAAAAAAAAAAAAAAAAAAAAAGAGACACTATAACAGGTTTTCCAAAGTATGATTTTTCTGGAATTTGACTCTGAAAGGATAGGACAGAGTTACCATTTTAAAAAATTATTTTTTCCTCCCATCCACAGAAATAGACTCATTTTTTTTAAAACTTCCATCCTTACAAAACCTTGTGGAGTAGAGCCACTAGCCCCATGCCCTCCATCCTCTGGGTTATCCATGATTAGTTTTTTTGTTTGCCACCTCCAATTACAGTGTCATAGATTTTTAAAAAATGAAAGTAAAGTTTAAAATAACATGACAGTTTGATGAGTTAATGCTAAGTAAATACCTATATAAAATATTGACCCACCCCCTCCTCCTTTGTTGAAGCTGGGAAGGAGGAACAGTAAAAACAATCATGTGTTTTCAATAAAATGAAGGGTTCTGTCAGAAATGAGTGGGAAATGGGCACAAAATTATGGAACTGCCCTGGGTGGCTCTGCTCTCCTGGAAATGACTGCCAGATACAGGAAGTAGAGAGCAGAGGTCCACTGGGAACAGATCTCAGAAGTAGAGAGGGGCACTACTGGAGAGCAAGGGACCCTCCTCCCACCCGCATCCCCCAGACTTCTCCCTCCTATGCTTGTGAACCTTTACTGGATTAACCATGAACCTAGTGGGTACAAATATGAAGTATATCAAGACGTCACCAAGCCAGCTTATTGGAGAGGTATAGTGGAAGACTCTAAAGAGGAGAAAATCTTCCATTAAGATATGTCTTAAAAATAAGTTAAATTGGTCGGCAAAGCCTGAGTCCTATCCTCTTACCCTCCTCCCTGGACAGCATGAGCTTCGCCACTCACTCTGCCTTCTCCACCAACTACCGGTGCCTGGGCTCTGTCCAGGCGCCCAGCTACAACTCCCAGCTGGTCAGCAGCATGGCCAGCGTCTGTGCAGGCACCAGGGGCTCTGGTTCCCGGATCTCCATGTCTCACTCCACCAGCTTCTGGGGCAGCATGGGGTCCCAGGTCCTGGCCGCAGGGATGGCTGGGGGTCTGGCAGGAATGAGTGGCATCCAGAACAAGGAGACCATGCAAAGCCTGACAACCGCCTGGTCTCCTACCTGGACAGAGTGAGGAGCCTGGAGACCAAGAACCAGAGGCTGGAAAGCAAAATCCAGGAGCACCTGGAGAAGAAGCAACCCCAGGTCAGAGACTGGAGCCATTACTTCAAGACCATCGAGGACCTGAGGGCTCAGATCTTCACAAATACTGTGGACAATGCACATCATTCTGCAGATTGACAATGCCTGTCTTGCTGCTGATGACTTTAGAGTCAAGTATGAGACAGAGCTGGCCACACGCCAGTCTGTGAAGAACAACATCCATGGAAACGGAATCCATGACACCAATGCCACTCAGCTGCAGCTGGAGACAGATTGAGGCTCTCAAGGAGGAGCTGTGCTTTATGAAGAAGAACCACGAAGAGGAAGTAAAAGGCCTACAAGCCCAGACTACCAGCTCTGGATTGAATGTGGAGGTAGATGTCCCCAAATCTCAGGATCTCACCAAGATCATGGCAGACATCCAGGCCCAATATGGCAAGCTGGCTCTGAAGAACCAATAGGAGCTGGACAAGTACTGGTCTTAGCAGATTGAGAAGAACACCACAGGGGTCATCACACCATCTGCCCAGGTTGGAGCTGCTATGATGCTAATGGAGCTGAGACATACAGTCCAGTCCTTGGAGATCAACCTGGACTCCATGAGAAACCTGAAGGCCAGCCTGGAAAACAGCCTGAGGGAGGTGGAGGCCCATTATGCCCTGCAGATGGAGCAGCTTAACAGGATCCTGCTTCACCTGGAGTCAGAGCTGGCACAGGCCCGGGCAAAGGGACAGTGCCAGACCCAGGAGTACGAGGCCCTGCTGAACATCAGGGTCAAGCTGGAGGCTGAGATTGCCACCTACCGCCACCTGCTGGAAGACGGCAAGGACTTCAATCTTGGTGATGCCCTGGACAGCAGCAACTCCATGCAAACCATCCAAAAGACCACCATCCGCTGGATAATGGATGGCAAAGAGGTATCTGAGACCAAAGACACCAAAGTTCTGAGACATTAAATCAGCAGAAGCAGGGTACCCTTTGGGGCAGGAGGCCAATAAAAAGTTCAGAGATCAAAAAAATAAATTATATTACTCTCAAGTCATTACAAATATAGGTAATGATTTCATTGAAGTCTAATGTTTCAATGAAGTACATCATCAATTAGGGTTATTTGGAAATAAGACATGGAAGTTGCAAAAATAGACTTCTCCTATATATTCCTCCAACTTTGCCCAATGATAAATATCTCACACAACCATAGGTTATCAAAACCAGAAAACTGACCAGGCACAGTGGTGTGCCACGTATAGTCCCAGCTACTCAGGTGGCTGAGGTGGGAAGATCCCTTGAGTTCAGGAGTTCAAAGCCAGCCTGGGCAACACAGTGAGACAGTGGCTCTAAAAACAAAAATGGAAGAAAACCAGAAAACTGGTGTCATCAGTTGTGTTTAAGGAAACTGAGTCTCCTTTAAAAGTTTGTTATAAAATTATAGATCTCTCATAAATATTGAGGTGGAAAGATTCCCTGGAAGCAGCCTAGTCAGAAAGTGAAGACAGTGACATACAGATAGGTTAATACTTCTGCCAGCACCATAATTACACGCTCTTGGCTGTACATTCCAATCACTGGAAGACAGGCAAAATTGAACCACTGGCTGGGCCCACCTTAGCTGGGCCCACCTTAAATCAATGACATCAACCTCTGCAGACAAGGCTCAAGTATCAGTACGTTTTAAAACAACTTTGCCGCTGAAGGTTCGCTTAAATAATCAACTAGTAAGGCCAGGTGCGGTGGCTCCTGCCTGTAATCCCAGCATTTTGGGAGGCCACGGCGGGCGGATCACCTGAGGTCAGGAGTTCAAGACCAGCCTAGCCAACATGGTGAAACCCCATCTCTACAAAAATACAAAAATTAGCTGGGCATGTGGTGTGTGCCTGTAATCCTAGCTACTGGGGAGGCTGAGGTGGGAGAATCGCTTGAACCCGGGAGGCGGAAGTTGCAGTGAGCCGAGATTGCGCCACTGCACTCCAGTTTGGGCCACCGAGCGAGACTCCACTTTAAAAAAAGAAAAAAAAAAAAGAAATCAACTGATAACAGGCGATTAACAGGAGACAAGGCATACATAACACCGGAGTAATAGCAGGAGAATCATTACCCAGTAGCTTAATGGAGTACAGAAGATTTTATATCCTTTTTACATAAGGGAAAGGGGAGATGGGAAATGTAGACATTTATTTTGAGAAGCAGCAAATGATTATTGGGAAGAATGAATGGACAGAAATTTATTAGCAAATAATTTTCTTTTGAGTTATCTTGTGAAAAAGTCCCTCCAGGCATGGCTGCATTTCTGTTTTTCTGAAATAGGATACCAGATTTCAGTGAGGGGAAGAATGCGATTGTTTCTTCTACAAAGAGGCTTCTCTAGTCTGGGAAGGAAATTTCAGAGAGTACCTCCCTGCACTTGGGGAAAGGGCGGGCAACAAGTCAAGGTTAGGGGGACCTGCATTATGAGGCAGCTTCTAAAGCCTCTCAGTCTTTAGGATATCGCTTTCTGAGCGTCAAAAGTAAAACGTGATGCATTACTTTCCTTCCAACCTAGATTCTAGTAGTTTAGATCAGTATCATCGTTTTTACTTTAAGGTTCAGGAAACGCTGGAAATTGCTAGCTAGTATCACAGAAAAAAAAACCCACGAGGTTGACTTCACCTATTCTGCCTACCCTCGGCAGGTAACCATGTATGAACTGACACTCCCAGGCATAATCAAATTACCTCTGTCAAGTCCTCGCCCTAAGACTATTTTTGGAAACTAGGGATTTTCCAGATTACTGAAAGCCTTGTCGGTGTCAAAGGCCCGGCAGGAGTTTCGCAAGCGGAACTAGGAAAGCAGCCGCCCTCGCGGTCATTCCTATGCTTCCGCCCTACTTCCCCACACTGGCAAAAACACGCTCCCCGGGGAGCTTTCATCTGGGAACCGATACAGTCTACTGCCCTGCGTTCTTCAAATACTGTAAAGCAGCCCTCTCCAGGCTCCTTGAGGGTCACTTTATATTACACATTCGTCCACACACGACATCAGTCACCACTTCCACCCGCCAAAACGCGCTCAGGTCGACCGCCACTTCCCTTGGTACATGCGGAACACTGGCGGCGCCGAGGTTAAAGGAAGAGGCCGGAACGCAGGGTGAAGGGGCGCAGAGATGATAGCCAATGCCGCCATCTCTATTTTGGGCATAAGGGATCTCGTAAAGCTCCATTATTCGTGTGGCTAAGTATCACAAACAAGGTGGTTTCAACAGGCCTTGGCTAGACAAGGCCCCCTTAGCCACTGATGACCCCAAGGTCTGTCGCAGCACCCAACACTCTCCTCGCAGGCCGATGCCGAGGGCGGAGGCGCGGCCTGAAGGGACTAGTTGGCGCGCGGCGAGCCGGTGTGGTGACGTCAGGGCGGAAGCGCACGCGGCGTGAAGCGGCCCAGAACCCGGCGGTCACGGGAATATCCGTCGCGCCGAGAACGCTGGTTAGTCTTGTTTCGGGTTCCGGCTGCGTTGAGCTTGCGTGCAGCTCGCTAAGACTATGGCGTCCGGGCCTCACTCGACAGCTACTGCTGCCGCCGCCGCCTCGTCGGCCGTCCCAAGCGCGGGCGGCTCCAGCTCGGGGACGACGACCACGACGACGCCCACGACGGGAGGGATCCTGATCGGCGATCGCCTGTACTCGGAAGTTTCACTCACCATCGACCACTCTCTGATTCCGGAGGAGAGGCTCTCGCCCACCCCATCCATGCAGGACGGGCTCGACCTGCCCAGCGAGACAGACTTACGCATCCTGGGCTGCGAGCTCATCCAGGCCGCCGGCATTCTCCTCCGGCTGCCACAGGTCAGTGCTCTGGCCCTGGGTCGGCCGGGCGCTCCTCTCCTCCCCTCCGACCCCTACGCCGCATCCCAGTATCACCGTGCCCCAGGAAGGGTGGGGACGGCTCCCTCAGGCTCTCCCGTTCGGGGCCCAGCCGGGGCCGGGGTGTGCTGGAGCGGGGGGCTGCGGAGGCGGAGGGAGGACCTGGCAGCGGGCTGTTCTCGGCGGCGGCGGGAGGGGAAAGGGAAGCGATCGGCGGCACAAAATGGCGGCGGCGCCTGGAGCGGGCCCGCCTGACCCCTGCGCTTCCGTTCTCCTCTCTTGTCTGCAGGTGGCGATGGCAACGGGGCAGGTGTTGTTTCATCGTTTTTTCTACTCCAAATCTTTCGTCAAACACAGTTTCGAGGTAAGCACAGCGGAGGCGGGTAAAAGGGATTTCTTCATCCGGAAATGGGCAGAAGTAGGGGTAGTGTTAGCAGCCAGCTCTTCCAGAAAGGGAGTGGTTTAGTTTAGGCCTTTGTACCTACTTCTCCCTCCCCAGGAAGTGGAAACCTTTAGAATGTGGTTCACAATCCAGAAAATGGATCCCGAACCTAAGTGTCCTCTTAACGAGAAGTAGTTTTCAACCAAATACAGAAGTGCTGTGAGATTGAGCTTGACTCTGGAACCAAAATTAAGATGAGTGGAACAACAAAGAGTGTAGTACTAGCATAGCTGGCAGGCTTATGGCATAGAAATGTCCGCTCTAATTTTACTAAAGATTGTCCCACTTGTGTTCTAAAGTTTATTCTTCAAAGTGAGTTTAACTGGCTTTTGTGGCTCATGGATTCTTTCAGATTGTTGCTATGGCTTGTATTAATCTTGCATCAAAAATCGAAGAAGCACCTAGAAGAATAAGAGATGTGATTAATGTATTCCACCACCTACGCCAGTTAAGAGGAAAAAGGTAAGATTGGCATTATTGAACATAGCATCTCTTGCTACTGCTGTACTGTGCACCCGTCATCAAATCAAAACATCTTTCCTCTCAAGTCAATATGGATGCAAAAGAAAACGGACTTTAATTTAGGTGTTAACGTTCATATAGGAACACTGATATTTAAAATAATTTGAAAAAAGAAACATAATTAACCGGTTATCTAAAGTTTGTAGAGGCAGTTGCATTTATGGACAATCCTAACAGTGCTGTGAAGCCAGGCCTGTGGCTTAAGATTAAACAAGAAAGGGAGTACGTTTGGCTCAAGTGTGAGTGTATTCTGTAAGTTATTTTTCCTCTCCCCTCTCTGGAAGACTGAAGGCTGTGGAAGTTTAAACACTGTAGTTTAAGTTAATATTTTGGCAAAGTTCTGTGTAGATTATGTTTTTCTACTCGAAGTCCCAGTTAATTCTTTATCAATTGAGGTTGGCTTTTGTTAGAGTACTTCTCAACATTGAACTACGATATATCGAATAATACCGGATCTGAAAGGACTGCAGGATGATAAAGTTTGAAGTTTGAAGTCAAAGGGATTAAACAGGTATTTTGTTTTGGTCAGATACAGTCTCAGTGAGTGGGTTAGAAAATTAACAAGGTTGATTGGGTTGCATTTAGATAAGGCTCATTTATTTGATGTTGTAAGAAAATACAGAGACTGAAATAGTATCTCCTAGGTGTTGTGGTAACATAATTTTATGTGGACCTATGTGTTCCTGTGAGGCAGTACCAAAAAGTTTGTTGCAGGACTTCCTGCATCTACAGGTGACTTTCAGTACATGCTGCAGAAGGATATATTTGGTGTAGGTTAGTTTTTGTATTCACTCTTTAAGGAATTGTAGTGACGGTAGTCAGTGTACTGAGTTTGAAAGGAAGTTATTAAAAGGATTATAAGTTGTTCTGGGGGTTGGGTATGTTGGTTAGTGCTGTTAGTATCCTATATGAGTAGTCCTTATTGGCTGAATCTGTAAGTTGGCAGTAATGGAACTATTCAGACAAGCAAATATTAAAGCAGCTTTAAGATGACTAGTCTATTCTGTGAGTCTACAGACAGTTCTTTTTAAAAAAAAAAATATCCTAGTCAAAAAGTCTGAAACAGTTTTCCTACATACTTTTTCTCCCCCATCTTTTCTCATTCACCTTAACTGTGTCCAGGGATAGAGTAATTTTTAAATTCTAAAACATCTTTTAGTTTGTTGATGAGTCCCTGGGAATTGGGAAGATTTCAAATTGGTCTTTGGTATGGTCTGAGCTTTAATCTGTATTTAGATACCTGGCTGATTCTTCAGGATGTTTAAAGTTATGACACTAATACAAGGCTCTATCTTTAGTCAAAGGTTTCTCTTTGCTTAAAGGAAATGGTTTTCTAGTATTATTCTTTGAACCATTGAGCTAGCTATTATGTAATCACATGATTACTTTTTGTGAAATTTTCCTATGAGACCAAGTTTTCTTCGTTGATATCAGAATAGGTCTTAACTGTGAAAACCATGGAATTTAAAATAATATAATCTCACCTGATCGTTGTGTCTGATGTAACTTTGTTTTTTGGGTCATTATTACAGAGAAACTGATTTTGTTTCAATCTTAGAAGTCTGATTATAGCAAAATTTAAAAGGAGTTGTTAATTGCATGGAAGCCTTTTTTTAAAGCAGGATGTAAAAGTGTTTCTATGCATATTACAAGTTTACTCAAGCACGTAACTTGTATATGTTATTAACTTCAACTCTTTTTTCCCTTGCAACCGACTATACAGCGACCAGCTACATTTACCAAAGCCTGGGTGATGTGGAGTGGTACATAGAGATGAAGCTGTCGTCATGGCAACAGTGAGTGAAGTATCGAAAATCCCCAAGGAGAAGCCAGTGCTCTGAGAATAGGTCACTGGAATCGGGGACTAACAGGTTGGCCACTGGTGAACCATTTAGAAAAACTCCTGTTTCTTGTTACAAGCTTTTGTCTTTGCTGTCCAAGTTATTAGAACTATAGCTTTGTATTTATTTTTGCACAGGTTAATGTCATTAGAAAGTACTGTTGGTATTATACATTAGTTAGGTAAAGCATACTTGTCTTGATGATGCTATTTGTTTTCATCTAGTTTATTCGTAACTTTAAATTGTAGTGTGACTGTGACAGTTACAGTGGAGATACATTATTCATGTCGCCTGTAGGTCATTGGTCTCTTCAGCCTGGCTACACATTGAGAATTAGCAGAGGAGCTTTTTAAAAAGTACCAGTGTTTAGTTCCCAACCTGGATTGTTTGGCCTATTCCTCCTTCAATTTTTTGTGGTTCGATAATTATCTTTTAAGTTCACAATAAATGGTTAAATTTGGAGGGACGATTGCTTTTTTATTGTAGTAGTTTCCAAATACTTTTGAGATGCAGTGTATTAAGATTTTCAAAGACTGGTTTAACCATTCTCATTAGTAAATGTAATGTACTTTCAGTGTATCCATAGATGATAAAAGTTGGATAGGTAAGAATTGGAAAGATATTAAGTGATGTTATTTAATCTACCAGCTTTCTACGGTATAATTCTGTGGCTCTACAAGGTGGCCTTCAGTTTGTTTAAATACCTATAAAGAATGTTTCTACTTTTA
Source organism: Trachypithecus francoisi (assembly GCF_009764315.1). Lineage (NCBI taxonomy): Eukaryota > Metazoa > Chordata > Mammalia > Primates > Cercopithecidae > Trachypithecus > Trachypithecus francoisi. The sequence continues at coordinate 6,436,013 of NW_022681453.1, forward strand.
AATAGGCATTACAGATTTTTTGTATATTGCTTGGCAGTATGCCTCTTTGTAAACTACCTATGTCTTACTTACAGTCTCTTGAGAACCTGGTTCCAAAATTTCTCAATCTTTGTAACACATAAATGAGACTAACCATGTTTGGACTTTGTAATTTTTGTTGTTGTTGAGTTATATGTCAATTACATAATCATGCTAAAGGAAAATAGCTTCTCTAACTAACCATATAATAAACTTTTAATGACCAAAGACCAGGATTTTCTAAAACTGAAAATAATTCTTTTATAAATCAGAAAAATCGGACAATAGAAACCTAAAGCAGAAATTGAGTTTGTGTGTTGATAATGAAAATTATTTCTGAGTTTTCTTTGAATAGATGAAGACTTCTTTTTTAAAGAGATTTTAAAATGCCACCTCCCCAGACTTTATTGGCAAGGAAAGTTTACCTGATTAGGGAGGAAAAAATTCTAGCAGACCTTAATTTAATGTGCTTGTTGCAACAGAAAGTACTAATTTGTAATTTGAAACTTTGTTTACTGCTGGTTTATGGAGATACATTTTTTAAAATTTATGATACAAAGTAACCTCTACCCGGTAGTTGTAAATTACAGGTGCACCCTTGATTTGTGAGGTAGAACCAATTCTGAACAAAATAAAAGTGTCTGGTTTTAGGTTATATACCCACAAAGTTAACTTTGAAAATTGCAGGTAATAGCAGGATTAAGCAAGAAGTGTATATTGAATTATAGTAAATAATGGGTTTAGTTTTCTTAAATCTGTTTTGATGTCATTGGGAATTTGACACAAAAACAGAATATGGCATGTAAGTCTGATTTGGGACTAAATAGTAGCTATAATTCAAACAAATATTTAGCTTCTTTAGTGTAATTGCAAGAACAAATGAATTATATCACCATTTGAAGGCAGCTCTTAAAGCAGGTTATGTTAAGAGGTATCAATCATTTTTATTAACAAATAGAGAAAAATGAGACAACTATATTTTCATAAAATTACATTTTATTAGGGATTTTGATGATACCGTCTTCTGTCTGGATTGCAAGGGGTTAAGAGTTAAAATAGTGTGCAGCTGTAACACTGGAGCTATTTTATCTCTTAATGCCAGTTAAGGAGAGCCATTAGATAACACCACCATAAGTTAAAAAGAGTCTGAGGTTGGTTTAATCTTTTTCCAAATTTCCTATGATGATAAAACCTGATCATAAACCTTAAGATCTTTGGAATATGTTTATATGTACGTATGTATATGTATATGTGTGTATATATATATAGAGAGAGAGAGAGAGAGGTTGCTTTCATGAGAATTAAGTTTGACTTATTTTCCAAAGAGCAATTTGTAGCCTACTGTCCTGATAAAATGGATTCATCATTACACGTTAATATTAGAAAGCAGCTCAATGAGGCCAGCTGGTGGCCTCATTCCTCATAGGTGTGAGGAATGGGTCTGAGTGAAGGCCATTTTAAGTAACAGATGTCTTTTATCTTGTCAGCTCTGCCAATTTTTGTTTAGTAAGCATTCCAGTTTCTGTAATAATTTTAAATGGAGGAAAGTAAGGAAAATGTGTGATAACTGACTTTTTACTCTGATGTTACCATGGGGTAATGAAGTTCATTGCAGATTGTTTTCTAACCTTCGGTGCATGTATCAAAGTAGATTTTTGTTTTAAAAATATGAGATACATTTTTCTGGATCCCCTAGAGCAAAGACTCAAGTCTTTTGGCTGAAAATGAAATGAGTATGGACAAAAATGTTGAAGTATTCTACTTTTACCATATAATCAGTGTCTTGATACAATTGTAGTTTTTGTTGGTTGGATCTAAGAATGTGTTGGACTTGGGTAAATTTCAGACATGACCAACAACAGAAAACAAAAACCCAATTCCTTAACCTTTCCTGACTAAAATTTCTCGGGAAGAAACCGGTTCCGAATTGTAAGACATAAATAAGATCGTCTTTTATTGTAAGTTTTTAAACTATGTAATAGGTTTTTAAACTATATAATAAAACATATGGGGATAACATCAGTTGAATGTACTACTTTTAAAGCATTAAACCACTGACATAAGCCTTCTGTATTATAGAAACTTCTGAGTTACCAAAATTTAGTCTGGTACAGAGCCCTTGAATATGTTCTGGTTCCCTCACTATAGCCGTTCATTCTCTTCTGTATTAATACTAAAGCATATTGCCTAATAACTACAACCCTGACCAAATTTTGGCCTGGATTTCATGGGTCATGTGGAGTTTTAAATATGATATTTAATTTATTTGGGTAATTGACCTGAATCTATAGTTTTCAGATTACTTTTTTAAACAGGTAGGCTCTTAACAACAAATTGTTAAAAACATACCACCCCATTGGAGGGGAATCTGGATTAACTACCCACTGTTCCCCCCCAACTTTTGAAAAATTTTGGTCATAAACCAGCCAAGAGTTATTATTTTATAGAATGACTGAAAAATCAGTATGATCTTTGAGGACTTTATAGTACTGTAAATCAGGAGCACGTTAGTTTTTTTTTTTTTTTAAGCCAATCAAATAGCAGTGGGGGGATTGTATACCAACTTTAGTGACACTGATGTTAATAAGTTCTGATAACCCACTACCATCGGACCAGCCTGGAGCACATTACTTTGGCCAGTGGAAAGTCTCTTGGAGAGACTTTGAGGTTTGTGATAAGAAATCATGCTATCACTAAAGTTAAATACATATATATATGTACTCCTAGAATGTAAGCAGAATGGAAAAGTTGGCAAGGATGAATTTGAGCATTAGAGTGAATTTTTTTCATTACAGAATTGTTAGTTCCTTTAGGAACTTAGTCTTGTAGATGTATATATTTAATTAGCATAACTTGGACAGCACAAGATTAATGCTTTAACTTGTTTGCAGGAGTTTAAAAAGCTGGTTTCTGTTGCCAATAGTTGGTTGGAAGGGAAAATGGAGATGCCACAAATAAAATTTTTTGGATGTGCAAAACAGTTTTGATTTTATTTCTTACAAACTATAGGACTCCAAGCCCCCTGATCCTTGATCAGAACTACATTAACACCAAAAATCAAGTTATCAAAGCAGAGAGGAGGGTGCTAAAGGAGTTGGGATTTTGTGTTCATGTCAAGCATCCTCATAAGGTGAGTTGTAGAGTACAGAAATTGGGTTCGTAAGTATTAGGACTTTTCTAAAAATTATATTTTATATGAATTTATGTTTCTATCTGAGCATTAACCTTGGTTTTAAAAAGCATTCCTTTAAAGGTTCAGGCTTCATCGAAAAACATTCTTTTGGATGTTGAGATTTATCAGTAAAGTGACAGTCAAAAATGTAGGTTCAAATCTTAAATCTTAATTGTGTGTTCATAGAGAAGTTACTTTTGTTTCCGTGGTTAAAGTCCCAGTTTTTCCACCTAGAAAACAGAGATGTAAAGTTCTCATTCCAAGGAATAAATGTGTAGCTACAAAAGTGTCTGGCACACTTACTGTCATAGTAGAATGTTCTAAGTGTGTTGGCTTCTCACTGTTAGCATTATCGGAAATTTGTTTCTCCCAACATCTCTTAGCTTTCGTTATCAATATAAACGGTAGAGTGAGTTACCCGGGTCAGGACTACCTGGGCTAGAAATGTACCTTGGGAAATTAGGTGAAATAATCTAGCACAGTGCCCAATCACATAGTAAAGTGCCAATGAAAAATACTCTTTTAATTGCCTTTTTTTCTGTATAATTCTGAAATGTACTTCTAAACAGAATTTATGTAAAATCTAGGCATATAACGGTTCACATTAGAATCTTATGTACATTTAAATTGGTCTGTATTATCGATGCAGAATTTAACTTGAATCTAACATTTTCAATTACTTTTTTCATTGAACTCTACTCGGAAAGAACTACTAGTATACTAAATTGAGTTTTTTTCCCTTGTCCTTCAGATCATTGTTATGTATTTACAAGTCTTAGAATGTGAACGTAATCAAACCCTGGTTCAAACTGCCTGGTAAGTCACTTTTTAAGATTTCTTTCCTAGCCAGGAAAACAGAAGCAGAAATAAAGTAAGTTTCATTTTCCCTTTCCAAAATAATGAGATAAGTTTGTTTGGGGCTTTTTGTTGTTTTTGTTTTTGTTTTTTTAACCAAAAGGTAAATAATGCTTATTTCTGCTTCCTGTTTTCTTGGCTTGACTAATTACTTTTAATGGAGAACTCAATTTAACTTTGTTCTTTTTTCTACTCTTTAATTAAAGGGTAGTCCATGATGGTAAGTCATAGAACTCTGCCCTCTGCACTTCAGCCCATGACCTCAGGATGGCCTGATTGGCTACCCTGCTCTCCAGCCAATCCAGTGCAAGCTCTCATCCGAGATTCACTGAAGTGGTCCATATCCATCTGGCAGCATCTTCTAGTTCTGTCGGGGTGTCAAAAGGATTTGTATATTTGCTTCTAGAAGTAACTACTTGACATGCCTATGTATTTAATGTATACTTGTAACTATCAAAATGAATAGTTCATTTTTGATAGATTTGTTGTCCAGCCATTATGAATTAAATGGTTTCTTATTAGGAATTTGACTAAATTTTTATTTTTAGTGTGTATAGCATGAATTCTACCAAAGGAGACTACAAACTTGCAGCTTAAAATGGGCACCAGTTCCCATACTGGCTTAATTTATATAACTGCTTGGCTGTATTGCAGTAATAATATTAGAAGCAAGAAGCACTTCATTTTTAAAAGAGATGTTACTATTATATTGCTTAAATGCTTTAGCACTTGGACTTTTTGAGATGCAGATGTGTGATTTGGAGTACTGGCTTATTTAAAGGTCAAGCCAAGGAGTTTGTGGATCAGCCACACTACTGTTTCCTAAGACTATTGATGTGAAGGACTTAGTGAAGTAATTTTTATATTTTGGACTTCCCAGCAAGATGTCCTTTTAATGACTGCCATGCTTCTTTCGGACTCAGTAAATATTTGTAATGTTAGAAAAGTCTCATTACTTTTATAAAATGCATGACATTTTAAGTATGTGTTGCATAAAATGGATTATAGCAGTTCTCATGGTTTAGGATTTTTAAGAAATAGTCCATTTAATTTCAGCTTAACTTTTTAAATGACCTGTAAAATTTCTTTAATAGTTTAGGAATGTTGTGGGGAGGGTTCATTAATAAAAGTTCAGCAATTTTTTAACTGAAGTAGTTTATCTCTTTTACCTAGTCACAAAAAAGGTATGTAAACAAGGCCATTGTATGTGTTTATTGCTTTTTACTTCCCTATCTAGATTTTCTAAATATCTTAATTTTCTTAACATAAGTTTAACTTGTTACCTACTGAAAATGCCTTTTTACCCCTGTTAACGGTATTTTGAGCTTTTGAAAAGAACTTGGTTGGCACTGCTTTTATTGTGGATAAAGGAGAGATGGTCAGTAATTAATGGCTTGAAGTATTATTGGAGTGGTTTATCATTTCTGAAACTAATCATGTCAGAATTGACTTTGAAAGCATTGCTTTTTACAGAAATATATTAACTTTAGGAGTAATTTCTAGTTGGATTGTAATACGAAATAATTTAAAAGAGCTTCGCTCATATATAGGAAAATTGCAAATGGTCCTACTATTAAATTCTTACTGCTTACTGATTTTTTTGAGTTAAGAGTTGTTATATGCTAGAATATGAGGATGTGAATATAAATAAGAGAAGAAAAAAGAATAAAGTAGATTGAGTCTCCAATTTTATGTAAGCTTCAGAAGAACTGGTTTGTTTATATACAAGCTTATAGTTGAAATATTTTTCAGGAATTACATGAATGACAGTCTTCGAACCAATGTTTTTGTTCGATTTCAACCAGAGACTATAGCATGTGCTTGCATCTACCTTGCAGCTAGAGCACTTCAGGTAGGTGTATATTTCCCATTTTGTTCTGTAGGATAAATCACACAAATTTTCAGTGATTACAATACAGATTTAGCAAAAATTTAATCTAAACCATTCTGTTCTTATGGTTTAGATTCCATTGCCAACTCGTCCCCATTGGTTTCTTCTTTTTGGTACTACGGAAGAGGAAATCCAGGAAATCTGCATAGAAACGCTTAGGCTTTATACCAGAAAAAAGGTATTCTCTACTCATTTGTGCCAAGATGCTAAGAGTCTAAGCTACTGTAAGGGAGAAATACTAACTTTCTTTTTTCCCCAACAGCCAAACTATGAATTACTGGAAAAAGAAGTAGAAAAAAGAAAAGTAGCCTTACAAGAAGCCAAATTAAAAGCAAAGGGATTGAATCCTGATGGAACTCCAGCCCTTTCAACCCTCGGTGGATTTTCTCCAGCCTCCAAACCATGTAAGATGTATTTAGAATTAAAACGACTTGGGGACACTGAAAGTGTGTCTCTATTAGAGAGCTTTTACATTTGAAAGTTGCGTAGAGAAAAATGATGTTAAGAAACTGCTACTATGTTCTCTTATGGCAGTCAACTAAAGACTGATACTTGGAAGCGGAAGCATGGTACTTTGAGTTACATTTAGAAACAACTTTTTGGCCCTCTGTTAAATCCAGTAGTTAACATGCTGTTATGTCTTTTAAAAGCATCGCCAAGAGAAGTAAAAGCTGAAGAGAAATCACCAATCTCCATTAATGTGAAGACAGTAAAAAAAGAACCTGAGGATAGACAACAGGCTTCCAAAAGCCCTTACAATGGGTGAGTATACTTGGGCTGGAAAACTGGCTTGAGGAATCTTTTATGTGTTTACTTTTTAACACACTAAGTTTGTAACTAATATGTCATGATTTTTTGAAGTGTAAGAAAAGACAGCAAGAGAAGTAGAAATAGCAGAAGTGCAAGTCGATCAAGGTCAAGAACACGATCACGTTCTAGATCACATACTCCAAGAAGACAGTAAGTAAATGTTTTCTTAGGGAAGCAGTCTTATTTGGAGTTTTTAAAGGTTAATGCTTTTTCTTTAAAAATTGAACATAGATTATTTTCAAAGTTAGGTTAGAATTGGGCCTTTAATATGAGGTAAATTATGAGAAGTGAGTTTGGAGATGTTTTGGACATACAGTATCTTAATGGCATTCTGTTATATTTTTTCCCATGTTTTTTGGAGAAGTGTAGGAGCTACCCACAAAGTGCTTGAGGGCCATAGTATTGTTTTTAATGTGAAAACTCCTTTTTAAAAAAATTTCAGTTAGAAAATGTATTTCATTAACCCCTTATTAATAACCAATAATCAAATTAACCAGTCAATGAATCTTTCCTAGTTAGGCTTGTAGGTAGATTGTTAGCTCCTCGTGGCTCTTCAATGTCTTTTGAACATGTGGGAGATATTTAATAAAAAGTGTAGCTCTAGGACACTAAAAATTGCTAATTACTCCCCTTGGAATATAGACATAAGAACATTTGCTTAAGATTTAATATGTTATGTATAGGCTTGGGCATACAGCAGTGATGGGTGGGGGAGATTTTGAAAAGTTCTGGTTTGTCATTTATGTAGCTGGTAGTTTTGTTTTGAACCTGTTAATGAGCAACCACCAGAGTAATCTGTTCGCCATAGAAACTGAACCTAAACTTCCAAATTTTTATTATCTAAGCTATAATAATAGGCGGAGTCGATCTGGAACATACAGCTCGAGATCAAGAAGCAGGTCCCGCAGTCACAGTGAAAGCCCTCGAAGACATCATAATCATGGTTCTCCTCACCTTAAGGCCAAGCATACCAGAGATGATTTAAAAAGTTCAAACAGACATGGTCATAAAAGGAAAAAATCTCGTTCTCGATCTCAGAGCAAGTCTCGGGATCACTCAGATGCAGCCAAGAAACACAGGCATGAAAGGGGACATCATAGAGACAGGCGTGAACGATCTCGCTCCTTTGAGAGGTCCCATAAAAGCAAGCACCATGGTGGCAGTCGCTCAGGACATGGCAGGCACAGGCGCTGATTTTCTCTTCCTTTGAGCCTGCATCAGTTCTTGGTTTTGCCTATCTGCAGTGTGATGTATGGACTCAATCAAAACATTAAACGCAAACTGATTAGGATTTGATTTCTTGAAACCCTCTAGGTCTCTAGAACACTGAGGACATTTTCTTTTGAAAAGAACTATGTTAATTTTTTTGCACATTAAAATGCCCTAGCAGTATCTAATTAAAAACCATGGTCAGGTTCAATTGTACTTTATTATAGTTGTGTATTGTTTATTGCTATAAGAACTGGAGCGTGAATTCTGTAAAAATGTATCTTATTTTTATACAGATAAAATTGCAGACACTGTTCTATTTAAGTGGTTATTTGTTTAAATGATGGTGAATACTTTCTTAACACTGGTTTGTCTGCATGTGTAAAGATTTTTACAAGGAAATAAAATACAAATCTTGTTTTTTCTAAACTGCTTCAAATATCTTATTTAAATAAATTATTAAAAAGCAAAATTTTAATAGCAAAATGACTGTACTGGTTTTCTGACGAACTTACTCTTCCATTAGATGGTAGTATGAGATTATTAAAATGCAATTCTTAACTGCATTGTGAGCTATTGTAAGTCTTCACTGTATATATAGAAAAAGTGGGAGTCACCCAACAATGTAACATTAAATATTATATTGTAGCACTAAACCAAAAAACCTGATTTGCATAAGGTAATTTAAGTCAGATTTAAGTACTATTTCTGAAATGAGGTGCTGTATTGAATGAACCAAAACTTACTAACTACTGAGCTTTAACAGTTCTGTATAATTTAGGCATTTAATGTTAATGACTCTTACGTAGGCTAGGAGAAAAGGCGAGGCCCCTGAACTTGAGTCATTGGTAGAATACAAGCTGATCACAAAGAAGTGAAGTTTTGATGAAGAAGCCGGAATTTCTATCCAAATGAATGTTTTCAAGTTACTCACATTTGGTATTTTTTTCAAGATTTTGGAAATCAGTTTACAGATCTTAAAAGTCAAACATGTTGCATTACTTTATAATTACACTAAGGGTCTCCATTACATTTATTTTACCTACTTTAATTGTCCACTAGACTTGGCTCCAAGTGATTTGTTGCTGTTTCAAGAAATAAAATACACCCACAAAGAGGAAGATGTATTACTGCTAAGGATATTTTTAAAAGTAAAGTTACAGCTTCTGAAGAGGATTCCAAAGTCTTAAAATGTGTTCACCAATGGCAGGTGGTGGAGGCTGGAAAAAATAGCTTCTCAAGGCAACTCCTTTGAAGGAGATGAGATTCATTAGGATATAAAAGTGTTGGGAGTGCTACTTAAATCAGTTATAGTTCTAACTATAAAGACTAACCGGAAACTAACAAGACCCAGTGTAAATTAGCCACTTCATGCTTGAAAGAGGGTAGATAGTTCATTAAGACTTCTTTCTGCATGATTTGTAATACACATTGCTGAATTATAAATTGATATTTCTGAAAAGCTATCTGCTTCTAAATGCTAAACAGTTTGTTTCCTTTACAAGACATTGAAAAAAGGCAGAGACAAATGTCAGCAGAGGCCCTATTAGCAAATTAATCTTGAATTTTTTTTAACTTTTTTTTTTTTTTAGAGACGAGGTCTTGCTACGTTGCCCGGGTCGGTCACGAACTCCTGGCCTCAAGTGATCCTCCCACCTCAGCCTCCCAAGTATTAAATTCTTAATAGTGTTGAAATTACTTATGTGCTTTATCTTTGCTGGGAAATAGGAGTGCTGTGGGTGAGGATTGTTTGTGAAGATGGGGAGTTGTGGAGGATACACCTGCATGTGGAATGAGGTTTGTATGTTAATGGTGTTTTTAGAGGTGGCTTTGTGAGCTAGGCGAAGATTTTTTTCAGGGTCTTGATTTTTGTCTTATTGTCTGTTACTGAATCTGTTTTCTAAGTTGTCAAAGGATGTTAACTTCATGCTGCTCTATGGCTATTTTAGAGCTTTCTCTAAAAGTAATACTCATTTTCAAACTTATTTTGAGAAACAAAATTGTGGAATACCCATAATACCCGTTTATCAGTTCCAAAAATAATGATTAGCAAAACTTACTTAATCTGTATCCCACCAATTCACCACTCCACCCTTGCTATTGGGAAGAACATCCCATACAAGAAAAGTTTGTTCCCAAGTGTTTCAATCCACAAGATTGAGGATTTTTAAAACATCACCATATAGCTTTATTGTAAGAGTTAAAAGTAATGCCATACTACCCCTGTCAGTATCCAGAAAGCCCTCATCTCTGATTTATTTTAACTGGTTTGTTGAAAGTCCAAATATGTTGCATTGGCTTTAACCACAGGCTTCTCAGTATTTCTTACTTGAAATGGGGTCATGTCCTGAAGAATTTTTCACCTTCTGGGTTTGTTCATTGTAACTCTGTGCTGTCACTGAACACATTTTTCTGTCCACTGTGTGGTAAACTGATAGATCTTGAGGCTTGAACAGATTCAGGTTTCATTTTTTTTATTTGTCTGGAATTCAGAAGCCTAGACACCCAGATTGTTATTTTAGAACTGAAAACTAGGTTGCTGCCTCATCCACCAGGTATTTTACTGGTTTCTCAGTTGTTATCCATTGGTGCTTGTACTTCACTGGCTTTTGTATGTTTTCCCTCTGTCCTCTGTCTCATGTTTTGGTTGGCCTATTACAGCAATGAAAATGTTATTTGTCCTAATGATCCTGATACTTTTTTTCCTTAAATGACCCATGAATTAAATCCTTTTTTTTTTTTTCTTTTTGAGATGGAGTCTCACTCTGTCGCCCAGGCTGGAGTGCAGTGGCATGATCTCGGCTCACTGCAAGCTCCACCTCCTGGGTTCACGCCATTCTCCTGCCTCAGCCTCTCGAGTAGCTGGGACTACAGGCTCCCTGCACCACACCTGGCTACTTTTTTTGTATTTTTAGTAGAGACGGGGTTTCACTGTGTTTAGCCAGGATGGTCTCGATCTCCTGACCTTGTGATCCACCTGTCTCCACCTCCCAAAGTGCTGAGATTACAGGCACGAGCCACCGCGCCCAGCAAAATCCTGATTCTTAATACAAGTCCTTTCATGTTATGGAACATTACATTTGTCCTTTGCAGTTGGTATCTTTAAAGACTGGTGAAATTCTTAACCATGTTCACATTTTAAAACAAAGTGAACATAAAAATGACTAATTCTTTCTTAGAACTGAAGTTCTAAGTTTTGCTTTAATTGCTTTTAAGTATTGCCTCTTAGAACCCTGTTATTAACACCACAGTCTGCATCAAAAGCTTACTTAAAACATTCAGTTTTCATGAAAGTTTTCAAAAAATAATTTTTTAACAATCATAAGTTTGAAAATTTACATACCAGATTTTTAAAAATGAAGTTAAAAGCATGAACATACTGAGGGTCTTATGCATGGGCATATTGAAGGGGTCGGAGAGACAGAATGTGCATGAGGTTTAATAAGGGGAACATCACTTCCCTATGTGAAAACTGGAAGGGAGCAGCGTTCATTGTGTGGGCCTTGAGCCCCTCATCCCTTTCACTCTAAGGCTGGAAGCCACAGCCTGGTGTTCTAACCATTTGAACACTTCATTTGTTCAAAGGTTGGCTTTGTAATCATTTGAACATTTCCGTCTATTATGTGGAAGGAACATGGACTTCCTTGTCAGCTCTGCATTTAAAATCATTCCTCCACGGTGACTTGACAAGTTATTTTACTTCTTGTCTACTGGCCCTTACAACATTTTGTGTGGTATATGTGTTGGGCAAATAGGATTTATTTTTACCACTGCAACCCAAACTTCATATTGGAAAGCACTCAAATATTCAGAAAAGTTTGAATTCTACCACTCATAAACACAGTTCAAAAGACAGCTGTTTGAAAATGCTCCTTCACTAATACTAATACAGTATCTTCAATAATGTATCTTATAGAAAATCTTGAACAGTACAAGATTTTATAATTAAGGCATGAAAAACTGCTTGGGCTCTTTGATTCCAGGTGTCCTCTTCTCACTTCTGCTTTTGCCATCTATGTTCAATATAATTCTAACCCAGTTCTAAGTACAGAGAAAATTCCTACCCTGCCTGCTTTTATAGCTCATCAAATTTCCGTTTCAGCTATCACTTTTCTGGTATGTGTAGTCTGATTTCTGTCTGTTATGCCCTTGCCACAGTCCTTTCTTTGAACAGTAGATAAAATGATCCATTTAAAGTGTTAATCACATTGCTCTAATATATAAAGCTTCCAGTGGTTTCCCATACCACTGTAAAATACCCCTTGCCGGCCTCTCCCATCAACCTCACTTTTTCTGTTCCTTGTATATGCACATCTCTTCCTGCGCCTTTATTGCCATCCTCATGTGGGGATGTTTTTGTCTCAGAGATAGTGTTTATTTAGGTCCCACTCTGCAGTCCTCTCCAGAGGGGCTGCTTTCACCACCCCTTCTAAAATAAGCCTCTCTAAACACCCGTGTCACGTTCTATCCCTTAACCAGCACTAATTTTTTTACAATGCTTACCACTAACTGAAATTACTTTATCATTTAATGTCTTCCTCATTAGAATGTAAGCTTGTAAGAGAGTGGCAGGGATGTAGTTTATTCATTATTGTATGTCCCTCACCTAATCCTATGAGAGTGGCCCATATTAGGGCATGTAATAAATATTACTTGAGGAATGGGTGAATTTAACATACTACCAGTCCTCTGAGTGACTCTTTTTTTTATTATACTAGTTCTAGGGTACATGTGCATGACGTTTATATCATGTATAACTCCCCAATGCAATCCCTCCCTCCTCCCCCCTCCCCATGATAGGCCCCAGTGTGTGATGTTCCCCTTCCCGAGTCCAAGTGATCTCATTGTTCAGTTCCCACCTATGAGTGAGAACATGCGGTGTTTGGTTTTCTCTTCTTGTGATAGTTTGCTAAGAATGATGGTTTCCAGCTGCATCCATGTCCCTACAAAGGACGCAAACTCATCCTTTTTGATGGCTGCATAGTATTCCATGGTGTATATGTGCCACATTTTCTTAATCCAGTCTGTCACAGATGGACATTTGGGTTGATTCCAAGTCTTTGCTATTGTGAATAGTGCCGCAATAAACATACGTGTGCATGTGTCTTTGTAGTAGAGTAATTTATAATCCTTTGGGTATATACCCAGTAGTGGGATGGCTGGGTCATATGGTACATCTAGTTCTAGATCCTTGAGGAATCGCTATACTGTTTTCCATAATGGTTGAACTAGTTTACAATCCCACCAACAGTGTAAAAGTGTTCCTATTTCTCCACATCCTCTCCAACACCTGTTGTTTCCTGACTTCTTAATGATTGCCATTCTAACTGGTGTGAGATGGTATCTCATTGTGGTTTTGATTTGCATTTCTCTGATGGCGAGTGATGATGAGCATTTTTTCATGTGTCTGTTGGCTGTATGGATGTCTTCTTTTGAGAAATGTCTGTTCATATCCTTTCCCCACTTTTTGATGGGGTTGTTTGTTTTTTTCTTGTATATTTGTTTGAGTTCTTGGTAGATTCTGGATATTAGCCCTTTGTCAGATGAGTAGGTTGCAAAAATTTTTTCCCATTCTGTAGGTTGCCTGTTCACTCTGATGGTAGTTTCTTTAGCTGTGCAAAAGCTCTTTAGTTTAATTAGATCCCATGTGTCAATTTTTGCTTTTGCTGCCGTTGCTTTTGGTGTTTTAGACATGAAGTCCTTGCCCATGCCTATGTCCTGAATGGTACTACCTAGATTTTCTTCTAGGGTTTTTATGGTATTAGGTCTAACATTTAAGTCTCTAATCCATCTTGAATTAAACTTTGTATAAGGGGTAAGGAAAGGATCCAGTTTCAGCTTTCTACTTATGGCTAGCCAATTTTCCCAGCACCATTTATTAAATAGGGAATCCTTTCCCCATTTCTTGTTTCTCTCAGGTTTGTCAAAGATCAGATGGCTGTAGATGTGTGGTATTATTTCTGAGGACTCTGTTCTGTTCCATTGGTCTATATCTCTGTTGTGGTACCAGTACCATGCTGTTTTGGTTACTGTAGCCTTGTAGTATAGTTTGAAGTCAGGTAGCGTGACGCCTCCAGCTTTGTCCTTTTGACTTAGGAGTGTCTTGGCAATGCGGGCTCTTTTTTGGTTCCATATGAACTTTAAAGCCGTTTTTTCCAATTCTGTGAAGAAAGTCATTGGTAGCTTGATGGGGATGGCATTGAACCTATAAATCACCTTGGGCAGTATGGCCATTTTCACGATATTGATTCTTCCTATCCATGAGCATGGTATGTTCTTCCATTTGTTTGTGTCCTCTTTGATTTCACTGAGCAGTGGTTTGTAGTTCTCCTTGAAGAGGTCCTTGACATCCCTTGTAAGCTGGATTCCTAGGTATTTGATTCTCTTTGAAGCAATTGTGAATGGAAGTTGATTCCTCATTTGGCTCTCTGCTTGTCTGTTACTGGTGTATAAGAATGCTTGTGATTTTTGCACATTAATTTTGTATCCTGAGACTTTGCTGAAGTTGCTTATCAGCTTAAGCAGATTTTGGGCTGAGACAATGGGGTTTTCTAAATATACAATCATGTCATCTGCAAACAGGGACAATTTGACTTCTTCTTTTCCTAACTGGATACCCTTGATTTCTTTCTCTTGCCTGATTGCCCTAGCCAGAACTTCCAACACTATGTTGAATAGGAGTGGTGAGAGAGGGCATCCCTGTCTTGTGCCAGTTTTCAAAGGGAATTTTTCCAGTTTTTGCCCATTCAGTATGATATTAGCTGTGGGTTTGTCATAAATAGCTCTTATTATTTTGAGGTACGTTCCATCAATACCAAATTTATTGAGCGTTTTTAGCATAAAGGGCTGTTGAATTTTGTCAAAAGCCTTTTCTGCATCTATTGAGATAATCATGTGGTTCTTGTCTTTGGTTCTGTTTAGATGCTGGATTACGTTTATTGATTTGCGAATGTTGAACCAGCCTTGCATCCCAGGGATGAAGCCCACTTGATCATGGTGGATAAGCTTTTTGATGTGCTGCTGAATCCGGTTTGCCAGTATTTTATTGAGGATTTTTGCATCGATGTTCATCAGGGATATTGGTCTAAAATTCTCTCTTTTTGTTGTGTCTCTGCCAGGCTTTGGTATCAGGATGATGTTGGCCTCATAAAAAGAGTTAGGGAGGATTCCCTCTTTTTCTATTGATTGAAATAGTTTCAGAAGGAATGGTACCAGCTCCTCCTTGTACCTCTGGTAGAATTCAGCTGTGAATCCATCTGGTCCTGGACTTTTTTTGGTGGGTAGGCTATTAATTGTTGCCTCAATTTCAGAGCCTGCTATTGGTCTATTCAGGGATTCAACTTCTTCCTGGTTTAGTCTTGGGAGAGTGTAAGTGTCCAGGAAATTATCCATTTCTTCTAGATTTTCTAGTTGATTTGCGTAGAGGCATTATAGTATTCTCTGATGGTTGTTTGTATTTCTGTGGGGTCGGTGGTGATATCCCCTTTATCATTTTTTATTGCGTCTATTTGATTCCTCTCTCTTTTCTTCTTTATTAGTCTAGCTAGCGGTCTGTCAATTTTGTTGATCTTTTCAAAAAACCAACTCCTGGATTCATTGATTTTTTGGAGGGTTTTTTGTGTCTCTATCTCCTTCAGTTCTGCTCTGATCTTAGTTATTTCTTGCCTTCTGCTAGCTTTTGAATGTGTTTGCTCTTGCCTCTCTAGTTCTTTTAATTGTGATGTTAGAGTGTCAATTTTAGATCTCTCCTGCTTTCTCTTGTGGGCATTTAGTGCTATAAATTTCCCTCTACACACTGCTTTAAATGTGTCCCAGAGATTCTGGTATGTTGTATCTTTGTTCTCATTGGTTTCAAAGAACATCTTTATTTCTGCTTTCATTTCGTTATGTACCCAGTAGTCATTCAGGAGCAGGTTGTTCAGTTTCCATGTAGTTGAGCGGTTTTGATTGAGTTTCTTAGTCCTGAGTTCTAGTTTGATTGCACTGTGGTCTGAGAGACAGTTTGTTATAATTTCTGTTCTTGTACATTTGCTGAGGAGTGCTTTACTTCCAATTATGTGGTCAATTTTGGAATAAGTGCGATGTGGTGCTGAGAAGAATGTATATTCTGTTGATTTGGGGTGGAGAGTTCTATAGATGTCTATTAGGTCCGCTTGGTGCAGAGATGAGTTCAATTCCTGGATATCCTTGTTAACTTTCTGTCTCGTTGATCTGTCTAATGTTGACAGTGGAGTGTTGAAGTCTCCCATTATTATTGTATGGGAGTCTAAGTCTCTTTGTAGGTCTCTAAGGACTTGCTTTATGAATCTGGGTGCTCCTGTATTGGGTGCATATATATTAGGAGAGTTAGCTCTTCCTGTTGAATTGATCCCTTTACCATGATGTAATGGCCTTCTTTGTCTCTTTTGATCTTTGATGGTTTAAAGTCTGTTTTATCAGAGACTAGGATTGCAACCCCTGCTTTTTTTTGTTCTCCATTTGCTTGGTAGATCTTCCTCCATCCCTTTATTTTGAGCCTATGTATGTCTCTGCATGTGAGATGGGTCTCCTGAATACAGCAGACTGATGGGTCTTGACTCTTTATCCAGTTTGCCAGTCTGTGTCTTTTAATTGGAGCATTTAGTCCATTGACATTTAAGGTTAATATTGTTATGTGTGAACTTGATCCTGTCATTATGATATTAACTGGTTATTTTGCTCATTAGTTGATGCAGTTTCTTCCTAGCCTCGATGGTCTTTACATTTTGGCATGTTTTTGCAATGGCTGGTACCGCTTGTTCCTTTCCATGTTTAGGGCTTCCTTCAAGGTCTCTTGTAAGGCAGGCCTGGTGGTGACAAAATCTCTAAGCATTTGCTTATCTGTAAAGGATTTTATTTCTCCTTCACTGATGAAGCTTAGTTTGGCTGGATATGAAATTCTGGGTTGAAAATTCTTTTCTTTAAGAACGTTGAATATTGGCCCCCACTCTCTTCTGGCTTGTAGAGTTTCTGCCGAGAGGTCTGCTGTTATTCTGATGGGCTTCCTTTGTGGGTAACCTGACCTTTCTCTCTGGCTGCCCTTAAGATTTTTTCCTTCATTTCAACTTTGGTGAATCTGGCAATTATGTGTCTTGGAGTTGCTCTTCTGGAGGAGTATCTTTGTGGGGTTCTCTGTATTTCCTGAATTTGAATGTTGGCCTGCCCTACTAGGTTGGGGAAGTTCTCCTGGATGATATCCTGAAGAGTGTTTTCCAACTTGGTTCTATTTTCCCCCTCACTTTCAGGCACCCCAATCAGACGTAGATTTGGTCTTTTTACATAATCCCATACTTCTTGCAGGCTTTGTTCATTTCTTTTTCTTCTTTTTTCTTTTGGTTTCTCTTCTCGCTTCATTTCATTCATTTGATCCTCAATCGCTGATACTCTTTCTTCCAGTTGATCGAGTCGGTTACTGAAGCTTGTGCATTTGTCACGTATTTCTCGTGTCATGGTTTTCATCTCTGTCATTTCGTTTATGATCTTCTCTGCATTAATTAATCTAGCTGTCAATTCTTCCACTTTTTTTTCAAGATTTTTAGTTTCTTTGCGCTGGGTACGTAATTCCTCCTTTAGCTCTGAGAGGTTTGATGGACTGAAGCCTTCTTCTCTCATCTCGTCAAAGTCATTCTCTGACCAGCTTTGATCCGTTGCTGGCGATGGGCTGCGCTCCTTTGCAGAGGGAGATGCGCTCTTATTTTTGAATTTCCAGCTTTTCTGCCCTGCTTCTTCCCCATCTTTGTGGTTTTATCTGTCTCTGGACTTTGATGATGGTGACGTACGGATGGGGTTTTGGTATAGGTGTCCTTCCTGTTTGATAGTTTTCCGTCTGACAGTCAGAAGGACTGTCTGTTGGTCTGTTGGAGATTGCTTGAGGTCCACTCCAGACCCTGTTTGCCTGGGTATCAGCAGCAGAGGTTGCCGAAGATAGAATATTGCTGAACAGCGAGTGTACCTGTCTGATTCTTTCTTTGGAAGTTTCCTCTCAGGGATGACGCCACCCTGTGAGGTGTGGGGTGTCAGACTGCCCCTAGTGGGGGATGTCTCCCAGCTGGGCTACTCAGGGGTCAGGGACCCACCTGAGCAGGCAGTCTGTCCGTTCTCGGATCTCAACCTCCGCGTTAGGAGATCCACAGCTCTCCCCAAAGCTGTCAGACAGAGTCGTTCGCGTCTGCACCGCCCCCGCTCTTTCCCCTAATGGACTGCAGCTGTGCGCTGTCCGCAGAGGTAGAGTCTACAGAGACAGGCAGGCTTCCTTGAGCTGCTGTGAGCTCCACCCAGTTCGAGCTTCCCAGCGGTTTTGTTTACCTACTTAAGCCTCAGCAATGGCGGGCGCCCCTCCCCCAGCCTCGCTGCTGCCTTGTGGATAGATCGCTGCAGACGGCTGTGTTAGCAGTGAGGGAGGCTCCTTGGGCGTGGGACCCTCCCGGCCAGGTGTGGGATATATTCTCCTGGTGTGCCTGTTTCCTTAAAGCGCAGTATTGGGGTGGGAGTTACCCGAATTTTCCAGGTGTTGTGTGTCTCAGTTCCCCTTGCTAGTAAAAAGGGATTCCTTTCCCCCTTGCGCTTCCAGGTGAGGCGATGCCTCGCCCTGCTTCAGCTCACGCTGGTCAGGCTGCAGCAGCTGACCAGCACCGATTGTCCGGCACTCCCTAGCGAGATGACCCCAGTACCTCAGTTGAAAACGCAGAAATCACCGGTCTTCTGTGTCGCTCGCGCTGGGAGTTGGAGACTGGAGCTGCTCCTATTCGGCCATCTTGCTCCTCCATCTGAGTGACTCTTTTTAAAGCCATCATCATCATTCACACTTTCTTATCTTTCATTTGGGCGTGTCCAATCACCCTTCCATGAACATCTGTACCTTTTACAAAGAGAGGACTAGGTTCCAGGAGTTCATAGATGTAAACAACAGCCTAGGGGTAGCAAACTGGTGGGCCCTGAGCCAAATCCTGGCCTGCACATGTATTTTGTTTGGGTTGTACAGTGTTTGTTATAAATGAGCTGGCTGCTAATATTTTTTAATTGGAAATATTTACATTAAAAACCTAGACCTGCAGCTGCTCTTAAAAAATAAAAATACAGCCAGGCACGGTGGCTTATGCCTGTAATCCTAGCACTTTGGGAGACTGAGGTGGGCAGATCGTTTGAGGTCAGGAGTTCGAAACTAGCCTGGCCAACGTGGTGAAATATCATCTCTACTAAAAGTACCAAAAAATTAGCTGGGCATGGTGGTGGGTGTCTGTAATCCCAGCTACTTGGAAGGCTGAGGCAGGAGAATTGCTTGAACCCAGAAGGCGGAGGTTGTAGTGAGCCAAGATCATGCCACTGCACTCCAGTCTGGGTGACAGAGCAAGACTCTGTCAGGAAAAAAAAAAAAAAAAAAAAAAGCCAGGCGTGGTGGCACATGCCTGTAATCCCAGGAGGCAGAGGTTGCATAGAGCCGAGATCGTGCCATTGCACTCCAGCTTGGGCTACAGAGCGAGACTATCTCAAAAAAAAAAAAAAAAAGAAAACAACCACAAAAAACATGAGTTCCACAATACTCCAGGCATAGTTAACTAGCATCCAGTAGCCCTCCGGGTGAGGCTGCATGAGGCAGTGCATGATGATTCCCTCCACCCCTGTTAATTGTGTAACACTGAAGCCAGGTGTCAGTTGGCAGGTATCAGTGTGCTGATGGTATTTTCTTGAATTCTGCCCTTTTGCTCACTGATGTTACCTACCTGGCTCTTGACACCTGATATCTCACGGAATATTCCAAGACAATGTGAATCACCAAATCTGTGAATGTGGCATTGTTTGACTAGGCTCTTGGGTCAGTTAAATCAGATTGTTTTCCGTGCCCCAAATCACTAGTGAACCACCATATAGGTAAACCTTTTCAAATGAATTTCTCACTTAAGCGACTTTTACTCTGCTGGAGCACTTAACAGAGCACATGACGCATCATATCTTTGTACAGAGGGCATGGCACATTGTAAATCTCACTGTGAGGCTCAGTTTTCCACCCTCAATTACAAAACTTAATTTCTTGCCCAAAATGATTTCCTGCCCCAGGTGCGTTATTTTCATGGACCTTTCCAAACCAAATTTTATTCATTTAACAAGAATTAATACAATATAGACCAACAATGCACAAATAAAGCCACATTTAAATTGATTAGCCAGGCTCTCAGCCCCTAGCTGACTTCTTTTACACACGCAATTGAAATCAAGAGTCTCAGATAAAGTTCCAACTTATTTGAGAACAGTCAAATTGCAAATGTCAAGTGTCTACTTGCATATAATCTGATGAGGGCTATAATGATAGGTTTCTACCTAGAGAAATAAGGGTAGGTAAAGTCTCAATGTTTAGATACATGGCACATACCTGCATGTAATTAATATTCAATTGGAGACAAGACAATGTTTTAAAAAGCCAAATGACATCCAAAATTATCCTCAGTATATTTTAGAGCCAAGCAACAGTACAATGAGTGCCAAGTTTAAAGACGAAAGGGCCGGGCGCGGTGGCTCAAGCCTGTAATCCCAGCACTTTGGGAGGCCGAGATGGGTGGATCACGAGGTCAGGAGATCAAGACCATCCTGGCTAACATGGTGAAACCCCGTCTCTACTAAAAATACAAAAACTAGCCGGGCGAGGTGGCGGGCGCCTGTAGTCCCAGCTACTCGGGAGGCTGAGGCAGGAGAATGGCGTAAACCCGGGAGGCGGAGTTTGCAGTGAGCTGAGATCTGGCCACTGCACTCCAGTCCGGGCGACAGAGCGAGACTCCGCCTCAAAAAAAAAAAAAAAAAAAAAAAAGAAAGATGAACCAGTGTGGCCTAGAAGGCCCCGGAAAATTTTTAGAGGACATGGAATGTGGGCTGCACTTCGAAGGGGAAGGTTTTAAAGGACAAAGAAGCCTGGCATAGTGGTGCACCTATAGACCCAACTACTTGGGAGGCTGATGCAGGAGGATCACTTGAGCCCAGGAATTCGAGACTGTAGTATGCTATGATTGCACCACTGCATTCCAACTTGGGCAACAGCAGCAAGAACCTGTTTCAGGGTTTAAAAAAAAAAGAGAGAGAGACAAAGGGGAAGAGGCCCAAGAGATGGTGTTCAATGCTGACATCCTCTATTAGCTGTGTAATCTTATACATGTTACTTAACCACTCTAAACTTCCATGTTCCCATCTGTAATGAGTTAGTAATTAAGCCTAGGTTAAAGGAAATAATGTATATAATGCACTTAACACAGTGTTAGGTGTGTAAATGTTCAATAAATGTTATCATTATTAGCATCTTTACAGTTGAGGATGCCAGACTAAAGTGTCTTTTAGACCAGAGCGCCATTGTTTTAAAAGCAGGTGATTGTAATTCCTAGGGTTTCCTAAGGGCTCCTGTCACAAATTACCACAAACTCTGTGGCTTAAAACAACAAATAATTACTCCTTCACATTTCTGGAGTCTAGAAATCTGAAATCCAGATGACAGCAGGGCCATGTTCCCTCTAAGTCCACCCTTGCTTCTTTGTAGTTTCTGGTGGTTCCCAGCAATCCTTGGTGTTCTTTGGCCTGTAGCTGCATCACTCCAGTCTCTGCCTCCATCATCACGTGGCCTTTTTCTCTGTATGTGTATGTTCTCTTCTAAGGATACCAGGGCCTACCCTAACCCAATATGTCCTCATCTTAACAAAGTACATCTGCAAAGACCCTATTTCCAAATAAGATTACATTCTGAGGTTCTAGGTGGACGTGAGTTTTGGGGAGACACTAGTCAACCTTTTTCAGTAACATAAGAAAAATAATAAAGAACCTGAAGTGGACTTTTTAAGAAACTTTCATTCTGAAATAATTTCAGATTTACAAAAAAGTTGCAAAAATAGTGTGAAGAATTTTTATATATCCTTCCCCAGATTCACCATTTTCACATTTCACCATGCTTGCTTTTTCACGCTCTGTGATGTCTTTTCTGCTCTGCTTGAGAGTAATTTGCAGTCATTGTTTCTTTACCTATAAGTACTTCAATATATATTCCTTAAAAACAAGGACATTATCTTACATATCCACAATATAATTACCAAAGTCAGAGAATTTAACATATTGACCAATACTGTAATCTATCGACCAGACATTGCCACTGTTGCAAATATTGATCTATTGATCAAATATTGCCAATTTACCTACTAGTGCCCTGTTTTCTGGTCCAGAATCCAACCTAGAATCATATACTGTCTTTAGTCGTAATCATTTTAGTCTCTTTTCATTGTAATTGTTCCTCAATCTGTCTTTGCTTTCATAACCTTGACATGTTTAAAGAGTGTAAACCAAACTTCCAATCCACAGCCCATGGGTCGCATGCAGCCCAGGATGGCTTTGAATGTGACCCAACACAAATTCATAAACTTTCTTAAAACATGATAATTTTTTGAGTTTTTTTTTCTTTTCTTTTCTTTTTTTTGCTCATCAGCTATTATTAGTGTTAGTGGATTTTATATGTGGCCCAAGACAATCCTTCCAGTATGGCCCAGGGAAGCCAGAAGATTGGACATCCCTGTTATAAACTGATGGTTTTGTTGAGTATCTTTTAATTTGAGTTTGCCCTATTTTTTTTTGTGATTAGATTTGGGTTTTGTGTTTTTGGCAGGAGAAATACAATAGAAGCCTGGTTGTGTCCTCAGTGCCTCATTAGGAGGCACAGTGTTAATTTGTCCCAGTAACCAATGGTGTTAACTATGATCATTGGTTAAGGTGCTGTCTGCCAGTGTTCTCTATTAAAATGTTACTATTTTACACTTTGTAATTAACAAGTATCTTTTGGGGGAGGTACTTTAGATCATATAAAAATTGTTTCTTTTATACTTTGTAATTAACAAGTATCTTTTGGGAGATACTTTAGATCATATAAATATTGTTTCTTTTGTTTTTTATATTTTTTGAGACAAAGTCTTGCTCCATCTCCCAGGCTGGAGTATGGCGGTGCGATCCGGGCTCACTGCAACCTTCATCTCCTGGGTTCGAGAGATTCTCCTGCCTCAGCCTCCCAAGTAGCTGGGATTACACATACCTGCCACCACACCCAGCTAATTTTTTCGTATTTTTAGTAGAGACAGGGTTTCGCCATGTTGTCCGGTCTGGCCTCAAACTCCTGACCTCAGGTGATCCACCTGCCTTGGCCTCCCAGAGTGCTGGGATTACAGGCGTGAGCCACCACACACAGCCTAGATAATATCAATAGTGCTTCTGGATTAACTCCTGCCTACTAATTCTAGCATCCTTTCATGATTTTTACCTGAAATAATTATTGAAAATGATTTTTAAATTTCAGCATTCACTCTACATTTATTAGTTGGAATGCCACTGTAAGAAAGAGCTTTCTTTTCTTCTTCATTTATTCATTTGTTTATATGTTTCAGTAGGGACTCATTCTATGAAGTTATAATCCATTACTGTCATTATTTTGTTACTCAAATTCCTATATGGCCAATGGAAACCCCTTTAAGATAGTTCCTGTGTCCTTTATTATTTATTTATTTATTTAGATGGAGTCTTGCCCTGTCGCCAGGCTGGAGTGTAGTGGCACAATCTTGGCTCGCTGCAACCTCCTCCTCCTGGGTTCAAGTGATTCTCCTGCCTCAGCCTCCCGAGTTGTTGGGACTACAGGGTGTGCACCACAACGCCCAGCTAATTTTTGTATTTTTAGTAGAGACGGGGTTTCACCATGTTGGCCAGGATGGTCTTGATCTCTTGACCTCGTGATTTGTCCGTCTCGGCCTCCCAAAGTGTTGGGATTACAGGCGTGAGCCACCGCACTCGGCCTCCTGTGAACTTTAAGATGAATATTTTAAAGACTTTTTCCCATATGTGTACCTTTCCAGAAGGTTCACACCATCTGTGCTTTCTCTAGACATGTATAACCAGAAGCTCTTGAGAACATGAGCTCTTGAGAACATCAGCACTGGTATTAGAGGGGATGAAGTAACTTTCAAAGATCAGGATAACTACCTTGCCAATGTATAGGGCTTTTCGTGGCTACAGTTTCCAGAACAACTTTCCTTTTGGTCCAGAGAATCTTCCCCATGGTTTGGATAAGGTTCGTTTGGCCCTGCCAAGTCTCATGTTAACATTTGATCCCCAAAATGTTGGTGGCAGGGCCTGGTGGAAGGTGTTTGGGCCATGGGGTGGATCCCTCATGGCTTGGTGCCATGCTTGAGGTAGTAAGTGAGTTCTTGCTCTATTAGTTCCTGTGAGAGCTGCTTGTTTAAAAGAACCTGGCACCTCCCCCTCTCTTCTTGCTTTCTCTCTTGCCATGTGATCTCTGTACACACTGACTCCCCTTTGCCTTCTGCCGTGAGTGGAAGATTCCTGAGACCCTCATCAGAAGCAGATGATGGGTACCATGCTTCTTGTACAGCCTGAAGAACCGTGAGCCAAATACACCTATTTTTTCTTTATAAATTACCCAGCTTCAGGTGTTCCTTTATAGTTACACAAACAAAGACACTCATGCACGATCAGTTTCCCTAGTCCTACCATCTCTCCTTTCCTTGAACGCCTTTCAGTTTGCATAGTCAGTAATAAGTGCCTTTGCCACTAGAGGTCACTCTTTGGCTGTATGTGATACAAGATCTTGCTCTAAGTTTCACTTCAGCTGACTGGCAAGCCTTATTCTGAACAATAAAGACTTGTCTGTTTACAAAGGAACACTCATGTCTTTAGATACGTCCATTTAAGCCTCATTTAGGTCTTTAATCCAGACTTGAACCTTTGATAATAACTCTAGGTACATACCTTTGCTAGACTTTGCTGGCAGAAGAATAGATAGCAACCTTTATTTATATAAGCACTATGTGCCAGATGCCATTCTCCTTCACATATATTAACTCATTTGACCTCTTTCAAAAACCCTGTGATGGGAGAGAAACCCATGAGGTGGTGATTTCACTCAGCTAGTAAGTGGTTGAGCCAGGATTTAGTTTGTTGCAGAGTCTGTATACTTAACCACTCTACTATGTATCAACATGCATGGCCTTGCTAGAGTCCCATTTTAATCTCATCTTTCCATATGCAAGCCTGAGCTCACTGGTCTCCTTATAAAGCATCCACATAATGAGGTTTGAAATCATCAAAAGTCTTTTAGAGCTCGGCAGCAGTTGCTGCTTGCCAGGTGTGTGCTACTGGGAAATTGTCCAGCAGAGTCATGCACATACCCACACCTGCACCCAGCCTGTTCCTTGTGGTTGCAAGCTGTCCAGGTCCAGAGATCAACTCCAGTAACCCTGTGACTCCACCTGCCACCCCATTCAGTGTGGTGCTGAGAGAACCTGAGGGTGTCAGCTTTTCCCTGCTTGACTATTGTTTCCTAGAAGCAGTGTCAGCTTGCTTCTAGGAAGCAAGTTCAAATTAAGTGGAAGCTGCTTCAAATGAAGCCCCAAGGTCCCTGATAAAGTTTGAGGTCTTTCCTCCTTGGCCGGGGGTGGTGAGAGAGGCATGGGTTCTGGAGTTCCACTGGCCTGCATTAGAAGTCCAGTCCTCCTACTCAGTGGCCATGTGGCCTTGGACAGAATTGCTTAACCTCTCTGAGCCTGAGTTTCTTCATCTGTGGGTTGACAATGATAAACATTTCTCTTGTGTGATTGTTGTGAGAGTTGGTAATGTATGTAAAGAGGCATTAGCACAGGGTAGGAGGTACTTGATACATCTTGCTATTATCTCTTCCTTAAAGGCATAGCCCAATTCCTAGCAATCAGAAAGGCTGACCCTGGTAACTTGCCCTAGGTGGATCTCTCCTTTTTCCTAAACAATAGTGCCCCTTATGGCCTGTGTTATTCCTTGAGCAATTAAAACACATCACTCTATGCTGGCAAGCGTCATTTATTGTGCTTGGCCTGATTCTCCAACTAGACTCCAATTAGAGCCAGAACTGTTCGTTATACTTCCTTGTATCCTTAGTCTTAACCAGGGACCCAAAACGGTAGGTGCTCAGTCAATGACTGCCGATGACAATTATTAACTGAAGTCAGTTAACAGGTATTTATGGAGTATTTACTATGTGTCAGGCACTGCGCCAGATTCCAAGAATACTGAGGTAAAAGAAACCCAGCCCCTCACTCAGGGAGCTCCTGCTGTGGCTAAAAGTTTTTGCCAAGACATGAAAAGTTAATGTACTTTTCTGAGTATCTAATTCCCAGGGAATGACTTTGTTGAAGTAATCTGGCTCACTGTGTCTCAAACAGAAGGCAAAAGCCAAGTATGCAGCCAGGAACCTTTTAACACTGGCTGTACATAACTGGGGAGTAGGTAACTGTATGTACTGGTGAATATGCAACATAGCATTTAGTACCCAAGGACACTGGGACTATTCAGGACCCCACAGGCTGTTCTTACCTCCTGCTCCTGAAGACCAGCCCAACAGCTCTCATTCCCATCAGGATAACAGCATGCAAGTGTGGGAGACAGCCTGCTGCTCTCCTCACCATGAGAGGTCAGTGCAAGACCCTGGACAAACCCGGTCAGTGATGGATTCCCCTTGTGAGTCATTCTAGCAATACATTATCGGAATGATTTGTTCTGGGATGGAGTGGATGAAAGGGAGAGAATGGGTTGGAAAAAATGAAACCATCTTTTGAATTCATGAGTGCCACAAGTCATGAGTTCAACCAATGTTTGACAAGTATTTTTATCACAAAGAAAGAAGGTAATTTGAGGGTTTCAGAAAACAAATGCTGTCTGGAAACCCAAATAATAATTGAGAAAATACCATGCAATAGCAAAAAGCTTTACTCTCTCATTTGCAAAAGCAAAATGACATTTTTTTCCCCAGAAAAAAGGAAGGCTTTCAGAAGTTAAAAGAAATGCCATTTACTGACTAAATGCCCCTCTGCAACGGAATAAAGAACCTTCCCTCTTATCTGGGTTCGGTACTGGCAAGCAAGCTCCATGTGGGCACTTCATAAATATTCATTGATGATGAAAATGTCGACGGTGCAAAGGAACCATTTTGTCATTTCAAGAACCCTTTTGAAATGCCAGTGATTGAAGTGGAATCTTGACTATCCTTTGCAAATCTCAAACAAGAAAGGCCCAGTTCAGCTGGTCACATGGAATGAAACAGAACAAGGACGCCAGATTAATCTCTCCTGGAGTCTTGGGTTGTGACTGTACTTACAAAGAGCAGAGCAAACTGAAGCAGTGGGTAGGATTTTTAAATAACCACTCCCTAGACATACAAGCAACTGACATTCAGCAACTCCACTTTGTGGGCAAAAACCACCTTGTTTCACTTTGCGTCAGATATGAAGGCTGTACATACAAACAGAAATAGTTAAAGCATGAGCAGGGTGTGGCAGTCCGTGTTAGTCACTATAGACCATCCCTATCATGCTGTATCAGTTGAGCTGAGGGACATTCAGAGAGAACATGGTGAAACCAATGCACTGCTTTGTTGCCCGGTCAAGGTCTGCTTGTTTTGGCCCGGGTACACCTGGCCTTGGCCCATGGAATCTTGATAAACAGAAACAAATGCACCTCAGTAATCATTGCCCGTACAGCCTGTGTTGGTGAAGCCAGATTATGATTGAATTGGGCCAGTATGGCTTGGAGACCTTCCATCAGAGGCCTGGGCTCTATCTGGCCCTACAGAAACCTCTTTCTGGATTCTAAGAGACATTTTCCATTTGCCAGTGGTTGACGCAGGCCAGGGTAGGGGTGGGACAGCCACTACTTGGTTGTGGCTCTGGGCTATCTTAGGCCTGGAACAGAACAGCCCTGTTTCCCCACACTAGGCCCCTGCATCCCACCCTCCACCCCTACACCACTGCCACCACCAAGGAGTAGCCTCAAACCTTTCTCTGCTCTAGAGGGGGCTGTCAGGGTAATGCCTCTCTCACCTCTGTGCTGTTTCTCATGACACACACACACACACACACACACACACACACACGCCATGAACCACTCTGCCGAGTCTAGCGCTGGACTTCATGTGGGACTCCAGGCCTTTGGGTGAGCTCTGACATTTACACCATGTTCTAAGGGGCAGGAAGGCACCAAAGCCTGTATCATGGACTGAAAGCCCCCCAGGGCTCCCAGGCAGCATAGTGGCACCTCAGCATCCAGGAAAACCACCGCACTTAGCCACAGCCCTCCGACAGCCTCCTATCAACACCTCTTATCCTCATGCTCCCCTCACCTCCTGCCACTCACCTTATCAAACTCTGCCCTTTCATTCATTCTTCAGACATTGAGTGAGCATTTATATGTGCAAGGCAGACCTTTGCTGAGAGAGGTGGGCTGGAGCTGTCTCCTCACAAATGAAAAAGGCCAGGGAAGGCAAGGAGCATTAATTGAGTCCTTGCTTTGTGCCAGAAGCTTTAGATGCATGTCTCACTTAATCCTGCCTTCATACTTAAGAGGAGGGCCTCATTATTCTCCTGAGTACCAGAACTGTGTGGAGGTGACACACAGGGACACTGCTGCCTGACTGCCTCGCTTCAAGGTCCAGCTGTGTGACCCTGGGCAGAAGATTGGACCTATGTGCCCAATGCACCGGCAAAATGGGAATTGGGCTGTTGTGAACATATAAGGAGTTAACTTATGTATAAAAAGCATTTAGAATAGCTGGGGGAAATGTTAGCCATTCTTATTATAGTATTAGCTGTTATATGTCAGAGATAAGAAGACAGAGGCTTATTGCTCGTGTGTACAGATTGGATTCCACCGTGCTCCACAGCAAGTGCTCCCCTGAGCTCCATGCTGCTTCTCTCACACTGTAAACTTTCCAGGGATGTTTACATTTAGCTTAAAAGAGCCTGAAAAGAGTTTTAGACCAGTGTGTGAGAAAGAATTTGGGAGACCACCCGAGTCTTCTTTGACCCCCTGAAATTGTGTCCCCTGAACAGAGGGTTGCCAGTGACCAGCAGTGGGCCCCGACTGTTCTGGAGAGGGCTGGTGGCATAGGGCAGTGGCCCTGGTGCCTGCCCCTCCTCTTCTCAGAACTAGGATGAGGTCCCATGATTCTGACCCTTACTTCCTCTCCACCTTTCCTTGTTCCCATCCCCATCCTAGAATCTGGGTAGTTTTTCCTGAAAATATGGCAGAGATAGAATTTAAATCCAAGCCTGCCTGGCTCCAAAGCCCACGTTCTCTCTGTTCTTGGTCAGTTGCCCCACAGCTGCTCAGACATCTGTGGCAGACAGACGAATGAGGCCACAGGGACTGACACAATCATGACTTGGCCTTTGTGTGTGGTGGATGAAGGGGGCAGGAAACCGGCACAATGGCCAATTCTGGTGCAGGCATATCCATGTGTAACCAAGTTACCTGATCACTCAATGTATAATTGCAATCAATGGAAAGATCATATGCACTCATCTAATGTGACGCAAGAGACTCCCATCCTAAAGCAGAAAAGTGGCCAGAGGTGTCCTTGGTCAGGCAAACCATAGTTTCAAGAGTGTAACATTTTCTGGAGTTCACATCATGCCCTGAATCTCCTAATTAGCTTTGTGATCTTGAGCAAGTCTGTTAACCTCTCTGAACCTCAGTTTACTAATGTGCAAAACAGGGCAAATAATCCTTACCTCAGAGGGTTTTCCTGATGTTTATGAGAGGATGTATAAAAAAATGCCAGGGACTGGGACACAAGAGATGTTTATGAACTATGAGCTTTCCTAGACAGTGTAAGAACCCAAATATGATCTCACTTAATGTACCCCAGTCATGGAAGATCTGGAATAAGGCTTTCTGCACACTGGCTCAGGTCCTCATTGCTAAGAAAGTGAGCCTGTGTGTCACTTCATTGCACTGTGAGTGTTGGAAACCCTTCTCTGGATGCCTGGTACTGCAACCAGCAGCATTTTAGAGGGGGTGTCCAACTGCCTTCCGGGGTGCTCTAGGTTTCTGTGCCTGTCCACCTGCACCTTCCTCCACTGTCAGACCCTCACAAGCTCTTCAGTGTTATGCTCATTGGTTTCATCAAAGCAGGACAATACTTGGCACTAAGTCGACAAAATTCTCACTTCTGCAGTAGGCCTCTAGATGTCCATGATCCTGCCTTCTCAGAAAGTGAGGGAGGACATGCGGCTAGAGGGACACAGAGGGCAAGACTGCATCCCAGTTACAACACTAGGAAGCCACGTCTGAAAGGAAACTCCTCAGAAACCTGGGCATAGGCTGTCAGGAAAGTAAAGAAGACATCTGGAGAGGTGAGTATTCTGAAGGAATCTCTGCCAGAGGAGAAGGGAAAAGGAAAGCACTTATCCAGGTCAAAGCCATGAGTTTCCAGATTATTCATCATGACTAGAGGATGACTGTTGACTAGATTTATTCCACAGGTGTGGAAGGAAAAGTCTTGGTACATTTTTTGCAGCATTTCCTCCTCTCCATATAGACTATTCTCATTTTGCAGGGCTGGTATTCACCCAGTATTAACTCCAAGCCCTTGACATAGTAAAAGGAGTGAGGGGAGCCAGGTATGGTGGCTCATGCCTGTAATCCCAGCACTTTGGGAGGCCAAAGCAGGCAGATTGATTGAGCTCAGGAATTCGACCCCAACCTGGGCAACATGGTGGAACCCCGTCTGTACTAAAAATACCAAAATTAGCTGGGTGTGGTGGTGCATGCCTGTGGTCCCAGCTTCTCTGGAGGCTGAGGTGGTAGGATTGCTTGAGCCCAGAAGTGTGAGGCTGCAGTGACCTGTGCTCACACCACTGTATTCCAGCCTGGGTGACAGAGTGAGAGACCCTGTCCCCCCAAATCCTCCCCAAAAAAAGAAAAGAAAAAAGGGGTTTGAAATCAGAATCCCTGGGTTCGAGCTGTTGCTCCATCTGACCAGCATATGATCTCTCAGACCCCAAGATCCTCGTAGTTCCTCGTCTGAAAATGAGGACAGTTCTGCTTCAGGGCTCTGGTGAGTGGTCAGTGAGGTTGTGTCTGAGGAAGGAGATTGTAACGAGGAAACACGGCAGTTATTGGTCACTTATTTTTCAATATGCAGGCGCTCTAATTTCCCTCCAGACAACTGGTTCTATCTCAGTAAACAAAAAGATCGCTACTAAAGTGTTTTGTAATCCTGAAGGACCTGAAAAGATCTTAAAGAGCTGAGGAAGAGCGGCCAAGTCCTTTCTCACCTGTCCCTCATCCTGGCCCCCTCATCTTGGGGACATATAGGCCCTTTCAGGGGCGCCTCGGCAAGTGGCCACTGTCTGGCCTCGGGCAGGCCTCCCTGGCACCGCTAGCAGCTGAGTGGCAGCGAGGAAGGGCGCCCTCAGCCCCACGCTCACCTTGGGTCTGGGCCCACATTAAGCACTTTTTTCTTCATGCGCCATTTCCTCCACCAAAAGGTATTAAAATTTTTATTTTATGGCTTTATTGATGAAAAGTAAAGCATTCTGGCCTGGATTAATTACTATATATTCATTATTATTAAATTACTTTCATTATTTATTTTTTCTTACGATTTTAATAGCAATGTAATTTCACAGCAATGAATGATGAGTCGCATTTTGGCCACAAGGGGGTAGCATGAGGTCACTAGATGTTCACGGGAAATTGGGTTGGGGGCGGCTGGTTAACAGTGGGAAAGACAGCAAGAGCCACCACCTCTGACTCACAAAGGGCTCTTGCTTCTCTCGGCGTTTCCTCAGAGACTGTCGTGTTTGCTCCTCACCACATGAGACCCAGAAAGCCAGCGGGTGGGGCAGGAGTTATTGCCCCACTCAAGGGCCAGGAAAGGGAGGCTCCCCCTGGGAGGGTCAGTGTCATGCGGGGTCACACGGTGGCAGAGGCAGGCGAACTCCTGGCTCCTGCTGTAGTACTCCTCCCTCGAAGCCCCAGACAACCCGATACTCTAAGCAGATGGGACAGGGACCAAGAGGCAAAACCTCTCCTCATATTGTTGCCCAGCTCAGCCCTGCCATAAGCACCCCAAGTCATCGCTGGAGAGCCCCGCAGACCCCAAAGCACTGCTCGACTTTCCGCCTAGGGGCAGAAGAGACCCTACATTCCAC
Organism: Trachypithecus francoisi; assembly: GCF_009764315.1. Taxonomy (NCBI): domain Eukaryota; kingdom Metazoa; phylum Chordata; class Mammalia; order Primates; family Cercopithecidae; genus Trachypithecus; species Trachypithecus francoisi. Next base: position 6,467,970 of record NW_022681453.1, read on the forward strand.
GCCTGGGCCCGACCCCAGCCTCCCTCGGGGCCAAGCACGCCTTTGTTCGCTCTCTTTCTGACCACACGCAGCACGAGCCTCTAGGTAGGAGAGACGAGACACTCATTCCCCTCCCTTGGAAGCTGAGCAATCACATCAAAGGCATACAAAAAGCAATTCACTGTGCAAAGGGAACAGAAAGAAATAAGTGCTGTATGGGCTCTGAGCGCCCGGGAAGGAGGTACAGCAAAGAAGGAAAGGCCGGAAACAAAACCAAACAAAACACAAGGTATAAAATGATCCGATCTTGGGGAGGTGGTTTTCTACCTCCTGGGAGGAACACCCAGCATGTTGCCTGGCAGAGCGTACTGGGCACATCAAGAACAATAGGCCTTTCTCTCCAGCAACCGAGCACATGCCCAGGAGAAAAGGAGCCCCGTCTTAGAAAGGCTAAGTCCACTCAAGGGCAGAGCCAGTGTAGGAAGCTAGTTTATAACACAGATACTTGCATTGAGCCTCCTTCTGAAAAGATGAGGGGGGGTGCATAAACCCATGTGAAAAAATAAAAAGAAGACTTTTCTTACTGGATGAGAGAAAAAAGATTGTTCAGCTTTTTAGGGGGAACATAAGATGCCAACTGACCCTGAAATAGATGTGTCAAAAGGCAACCTGGGGCGGTTTGTTCTCTTACAGGGAGCACCTTTGTGGCCCAGAAGGTGCCAAAAACATCCTGAGATAAGCAGTCCTTGGCAAACGGGGGCCACGCCTGAGGTGGGAGAGGTGGCCTTACACGGAGGCCCTGGAGAAGTGAAACAGGTAGGTGGGGGCCCCTGGGTGCTTCGGGTGCTCCAGGGACAAAGGTGACATCCACCCACTGAGCAGGGTCACTGGATAGGCAGGAATCCCTTCCCACTCACACGCAGAGTGACCTGAGTGCTGGTCTGGTTAGACAGGTCCGACTGGAGGAGGAATGACAGGCCTGCCACATGGATGAGGAGTAGAGTCGCAGTTCAATTTCTGACTCTCCTCTGTCCCACCCCTGATCCCTCCACGGGATTGGTGAGTGGAGGTGACAGTCTAGTCTAGATTGGGAAGAGAGAGACTGAGAAACCAGACCGAGAAAAGGAAGGGCGCCCTTGGTAGAATGCCTGGCATTCCTGAGGCTGTGGATTCTGTACCTTCCTGGGAGGAGGAGAGGCACGGCAGTCACAAGCCACAGCTCTCCCCGGCAGAGCCAGCCTGGCTGTGTTCAGGAACTCTGATAGAGGATGACTGATTTCAGAATTGAAGGGGACTTTTAGGATTACCTGATCCTCTCCTGTTGGTACTAGAAGGGACTCTGGGGAAAACACAGTCAAACCCTGATGAGTCCCAAAGAGAGGATGTGACTTGGTGAATGCTCCATTTCTGTCTGGTCAGAGGACAGAAGCAGGAAGCCCTGGTTTCCTGATTTATGGCTCAGAGCTCTTGCTGGTAGATGACACTACCTCAAAAATGGAAGATAAAGGTAGCCTGGAGGAGTCCTGAGAGCTGGACCCATGGGGTTGAGGGGCAAAGTGAACCTTAATTTTAAGGTCAGACCAGAGACAGAGCTCAGCCATCCAAACAATGTGATTTATCAGAGTAGCTGGAAAACAAAAACACAACCAGCCCAAGAAGTCACATGATAGGGAGGTTGGTGGGCAGGGTTTATGACATGGTGTCTCAGGTTCCTTTCCTCTCCAGTGTTCTGAGACCTGCTCTTCTGAGAGTCTGAGGCTCCAGAGAGATCACAGGGAGTCAATGCTGACTTGAGAAGAGCAGGGCTGTGAGGGCCTGGCCATGACTCATTCCACTGGGGCTTCCCTGGACCACTCTGTTATCTTTGAGTCAGCAGCCACTTCTGTGATCCTGGCTGGCACAGTTGCCCAAGGCCTTCAGTGGTGACTCAGTAGAAAGGGACAGGATAACTCATTGCCCTGGTGGAGAGACCTCTCACCCCAAGCCTCCCACCAATGCCTTCCTTGTCCCTCTTTGTCCCTTGCAGAAAGCAAAGGGCTGCTTGCTTCACCCAGAGACTTCCACAATTCAGCTGTCAAAGCCCTCTTGGCCCCGGGGTGGTGGAGGCCTGGCAGTGTGCATTAGAAGATCGGTTGGGGTTCTTGAGATAGCCAGATTTCTTCAAATGCTTATTTTGCCAAAAGATACAAGGAGCATAGGGCTTAGATTTGGAAGGGACTTTAGGGACAGCTAAGGCTATAATTTCACAAATGAAGAAACTGAAGTACTGGCAGATTGTGTACTTTCCCCAAGATTACGCAGAGCCTCTTTCCTCTCTGTCACCATTATTCCTGGCTGACCCACAGACAAGGGGGAGGGTGTTCTCTGAGAGGTGAATCACAGGTCCAGCTCATGCACCTGGGCTTCTCCTGTAATAGGCAGAGGACTGGTCCTCCGAGAATGTCCATTCCCCAATCTCTCAAACTTGTGAATATACAGTGTTACTCTGTACAGCAAAAAGGACTTTGCAAATGTTATTAAGTATCTTGAGATGAAAAGATTATTCTGGATTATCTGGATTACTGGGGGAGTCCAATGTCATCACAAGGGTCCTTCTATGTGAAAGGAGGAGGCAGGAGAGCCAGGGTCAGAGAGGAATTTGAAGATGCTACCCTGCTGCTGGCAGGGAAGGGACCATGAGCTGAGAAATGCAGGCAGCCTTTGGAAGCTAGAAAGTAAGGAAACAGATTCTGCCCTAGAGCCTCCAGAAGGAATGCAACCCTGCCTACACCTTGATGTTAGCCCACTGAAACCCATCCTGACCTGCCAAGCTTTGTTATATGATTTGTTTTAGCACCAATGGGAACCCATACATATCCTTGCACCTCCCAACCCCACTGCTCTCTAGTTTGTGGTTTTCAAGAATACGCTTGAAAACGATGTCACCCCAATCCCCTGATTTTTACTGAATGAGATACAAGAATAAATAATTTGAAAAATTACAGAAAAGACACTGAGTCCCTTTCATTCAATAATGAAACCTGTAGAAGATCGATCAAGTTGAACTCAGTTGGATACGAAAAGTAAGCCGCTGAATTCTCTCTCATTGCCATCTTTTAAAGCTCACTCTGTTGAATTATTCTTCCACTTTCCTGAATGAAATGCCAGGCATATTCCAAAGCTTTTCTGGTCACTTTCAGGTTTTACTAAACATCTACGTTTTTGGTCTGGAAAGTTCAGTCCAGTCTCCCATCAAAGCTTCAATGTAAATCCAATATAAAGCTTTTTTTCTGTCCTAATTTGGGCCCGATAAGGCCCCAAAGCCGATAGAAATGAAGAGCAGGTGCTGGGGAGCAAGATGGTCAGCTTCCTGACTAGTTTCCCTCCTTATTCTTCCACTGCTCTGCCCCTCACTCTGTTGCCTCTGGCTGCTTCGAGGGTGGCAGAGGGTAAATGGGAAGGAGGAGAGGTAAGGGGCAGCTAAGACTTCATTGACTCAGTGTATGGCTCTTCACTCCGGGAGCCTTTAGGAGACATCCAACCACAAAGTTCTCTGGCAAGGCAAGCTAATCACTGGCGGTCCCCTAACAACTCTCCCCTCAGTTCCTACATCAGTAGTCCCTCTGCAAGAACCAGCTTTCTGTTGGTGCCATCTCACTCCTGCAGCTAGTCTTCTTGGGTGGCGTCTCCTTTGAGATGACTGCCCCAAAGCTGTGTTCCTCTCTCTGCTGTGCACAGCTCTAGGGGTGCTCACCACACGCAATCAGCCCTGCTCTTCACTCCTCCATCCCAGGTAGCTCCAGCCATCACTCACCTTCGATTTTTTTTCAGGAGAGCTTCAATGTGATGAACTATCCTAAGCCGTTTTGGCCAGCAGTGACCATTGGATTTTTTGTGGTAGATAATAGCAGCCGCTACTATGTAGAGGGAAGATGAGGGTTGGTTATTCCTCCATAATTCTGCTATTGGGTTATCAGGAAAGATCCTTTCCTTTGCATGAAAGGTTAATTGAGGGTGAATATGATGATATTATAGAGGCAAGATTCAAATAAACTGGAGGGTTAGCATCAGACAGCCAGATTCCTTTGAACCAGTTGCTGGTTGTTATAGAACCACTTAAGGACCGAGCCTTAGGTGGCTTTAAGGGCTTATGCTACAGTCTCCCCTAAATCTCTGCCCAATTCATGCAAGTGCGAGGAGACTTTCAAATATTTTGAACTGCTAATTTCACAACATGAAACCCATTTTAAGTATTCATTATGCTAATTAGCAAAGCTTCCGGTGTTGCTCAAAGGTAAAGATAACTTTATATATCCTCGTGGTAGCTGCCTCTGGAGTGTGGGTAAGAGTATACAGCTTAGTAAACACACACAGTATCACCCTGCCTATGTTGAAGATATCAGATTACATCACAGGCATCATAAAACTCAGCCTCCAGTCTTTGTTTTCCTAAACTCTTGGGACACAGGGAGTTTAGGACAGAGAGTTCTTAGTTCTCCTAAAAACCCTCTGCCTACATTCTTTTTTTTTTTTTTCCAACTTTTATTTTAGAATCAGGGGTACATGTGCAGACTTTTTTTTTCTTTTTTTGAGACAGAGTCTCACTCTGTCATCCAACTTGGAGTGCAGTGGCGCGATCTGGGCTCACTGCAACCTCTGCTTCCCAGGTTCAAGTGATTCTCCTGCCTCAGCCTCCTGAGTAGCTGGGATTACGCCACCACGCCCGGCTAATTTTTGTATTTTTGGTAGAGACGGGGTTTCACCACGTTGCTCAGGCTGGTCTTGAACTCCTGAGCTGGTGATCCGCCTGCCTTGGCCTCCTAAAGTGCTGGGATTACAGGCGTGAGCCACCACACCCGGCCTTGTTACAAAGGTATACTGTGTGATACATTCCTGAGGTTTGAAGTAGGAATGAATCTGTCACCCAGGCAAGGAACATAGTACCCAATAGGTTGTTTTTCAGCCCTTACTCTCCTCACATTCTGTCTCAGTCCTGTGATGGCTTAAGGCTGAATCGTTTCTAGGGCTCTGAAAAATCCAGCTAGGAAGCAAGCTGTCAGTCTCTCCTCCTGGGAGACATCCTACCTTCTCTGAGTGGCTTTCTTCACTTGAAGTGGATGATTCATGTTCTCAGCATACTGACAACTCTCTTGAAATAAGTTCCCCCTCTCTAGTCCTCCTCATTCACCTCCTCCCCTCTGCTGCACACACCTGAGGTAGGTGATGGGCTCAGGGTCACTGCTTAGCAAGGTCAGTGTGGATGATCTAGCACCCCTGCATAAAATGTGTAGTGGGCACATAACACCCCTTGTTTTTGGTTTTGAGGAATCAACTGAAACTCTGCAGCAATAGGAAAAGCCTCCCTTAACAGCCTGCTATAGAGCAATGGAATTTGTTGTGTTTCCTTTTTTGCCTTGATCACCAAGCCTGAGTGTAACACTTGCCTGCATAGCTTCTCTTAGCCTAGATTTCAGAACCTAACTTCCCTCCTTGCTGACTCACTCACATCATCTCTCTTCTGCTTCCTCTCCCACTTTCATGCTCTGCTGTTGTTCTTTTGCCCTTGTTTTGATAATTCTGTTGCTTGTTCAGTTGCTGAAAGCTGATGCAAAGTTATTTATAAGTACATTATAAAAAGAATTCGTAAAGTTTTAGTTTAGATTTCCTAGAAAGTAGTTACATGTGGCCCAGTGAGGAAAACATTAGTGTTTTTTCTGTAAGAAGTTAAAATGCAAAGACACAGAGATGGCATTTGTTCCACTAGAAGCTACAATAGTGTTTCTCTTTAATCAGATGAAAGATAGATTGTGTGAGCTTAGGGAAGCATCTTCTGATCAAAAGTTCCACATAATTTGGATAAACGTGGAAGGCAAATGTTTAATGCAAAATTTCTTTATTTTCAAAAGAGAATAACGATGGATAAGGAAGCAGGAACAAGACTCAGGTGCTGAAGCATGTGACACTATGGAGAAAGAGGGGAAAAGAGATACCCCTGCCACTGAGAGTGCCAGAGCCTCATATCAGGGATCAGAGCAGTTACACAAAGTCACCTAGAAGATGCAGAGTGTCTCTATAGCCTGGAAAAATCAACTAAAACCTCCTTAAGTATATTAATACCAGAGAAATATTGTGTTGATTATGGGAAAATAGGCAGAATAGTGGGAGCAGAGAAAAAGGAGCATAACCAAGGCAAAGGACAGCTGATATCTTTTAACATTTAATAAAGAAACTTCTGATGAGCACCCGGCTTTCCTTGGGGCTAGGAGAGGATGGACTGAAAAAGTCATGGCATATTATGGCCCTAGGGGAGACCAGTACACTAGAGCTACACTGCCCTATGTAAATGAACAGATAAGCCCTGTAGGTTGGCATCAGTCTTTCGGCCTTGTGTTTAGGATGAGGCAGTCTTGGAGGTCACTGCCTTCCCTTAGAGCAATGATTTGCAGACTTTCATGGACATCAAATGATGCAGAGGGCTTATTTTGCTGGGCTGCATTCCCAAAGTATCTGATTCACTAGGTCTGGGGTGGGGTCTGGGAATTTGTGTTTCCAGCAAACAAGCTCCTAGGTGATACTAAGACTGCTGGTCCAGGGGCATACTTTGGGAACCACTAAGGCCATTTAATAGCATTTAAAATGTTCCTTCTTCTACATGCCTAGGAGACCAACTGAATCAGAATCTCTAGGAGTAGGACACAAGCATCAATATTTTAAAAAACTGTTCAGGTGATTCCAAAGATGAGCCCACTACCAGGTCTACCATTCCACATGAATGATTTCCAAGTGATAGGCAACATAAAAACACCACTATTTGGGCAAGAAAACAGCATTTGTTTTTTACCTTGCAAACCCAGTGGGATATAAATGGATAATGATAGCCAACAGTTGTTGAATACTTATATTGTGCCAGGATTAACTACTTTGCTCCAAACAACTATTCCTATCTTAAAGGTGATGAAACAGGCACCCCATGAAATTAAGTAACTTGTCCAAGGTCATGAACAAGTAACAGAGCTGGAATTTGAACCCAGGCCCTGCAGCCTCAGAGTCCCTGCTCATGGCCTGAACTATAGGGTGCTCTGTGTAACCAGTCTGAAGGAGCATATTAACAACCTCACTCTCTCTGGGCAGTTTCTGTAGTGAATGTGGAATGGGCCCCATCATCCATCCAACTGGGCTAGAATCCAGGATTCACCACATAATAAGTTGCTATGGTTTAAACATTTTTGTCCCCTCCAAAACTCATGTTGAAACTTAATTCCCAAGGCAACAGGGTTGGGAGGTGGGGCCTCTCGGTGTTCATGTCATGAGAGCTCTTCCCTCATGCTTCTGCTGTGTGAAGAACAGTGTTTCTCCCCTACAGAGGATGCAGTGTTAAGGGCATCATCTGTGAATGGAGATAGCCTTTATCAGACACCAAACCTACCAGCATCATGATGTTGAACTTTCCAGCCTCCTGAACTGCGAGAAATAAATTTCTGTTGTTTATAAAGTGCCTAGTCTTTGGAATTCAGTTATAGCAGGACAAAATGGACTAAGACAACAGTGATGCAATTTGAGCAAGCTCTTTAGCCCTTCTGAGCCTGTTTTCTCATAGGGAAAATGCGTATAAATGTGTCTAAATCAGAGACCTGCTGATAAGGCTAAAAGAAATTTGCCAAGGAGTAGGTACAGTGCCTAGCCCAGAGCCGGGGTTCAAGAGGCATTCACTCCCTTCCTCTTTTCCATCAGCTTTTCCTCTAAGGGTCCTCAGAACCCCAAAGAGTTGTTCCCAGTTGCTTATAGGGCATCTTTGTAAATACAGCTCTCTTGAGAACTGGCAGACACCTTTGACTGAAGAAATAAGTTCTGGGGAAATAAAATTTTCCCACTGGAAGGAAGGAAGCACAGATGTTAGGCTTCGTTGAAAAATGAGTTCAGCTCATGACAGTTGAAAGTAAGGAAATCAGTGCTGCTACTTGAAGGAAAATAAGAACTGATTCCTGAGCTGTGGTGTCCCAGCATATCTCAGAGCAGCTGCATTGCACCAGGGGTCCAGGTGGGGCTTCTGCAGCTGCAAGGTGTGCTGTGAGTCAGTTGTTACTAATGAAAAAAAAGTACTGAAGCTTGTGAGTGACTCACAAAATAGTAATACATTAGATGAGATATGCATTGCTGTTTGAGAGTACTCTTGAGAGGGGCAGAGCCTCGTTTGCTGGGATTGTACACAATTCTGGGTAGGACTTTGGTAAGGTAACTTGCAAGTGAATGTCACGTGAACCAAATGCCAAAACCGAGAATGATTGTATATGCCGTTTAAAAGTAGATTGAAAGAACATTTTGAGGAAGTCTACAATAACTAATTTTTATATCCTCCCACTTCTGGGATTTTTTAAAGGGAATCATAAAAGAACATATATGTACCTTAAAACAACGATGGGATGAATAACTTACAGAACGAAATATCTGATGGTGGTTGGGGGAAAGGGAGATGTAGGATAAGAACTATGTCAGTAAATGTAGGCTAAGGAGGATCCTCAAAATTAAGTTCTGAGATTCCTAGGCAAAAAGGTCCCATGCATTCCACAGCTTTTGTTAACTGACAAAAGAAAGCAGGCAAACTTCATTCTAGTACTAAAGTCCAAGTGGAAATTAGTTGAAAGGTATTTTTACGTTAAGCAACATAATGAATGTCTATGGCAATTTTACAGATAGTTTAAAGCTGTTCTTCACCCGATCATTTATTAGAATGACACTGGGTAAAGCTAAGGGGCATACTGCTAAATGATGTAAGCAAACACTGTATTGAGTACCTGAGTGACTTAATCCAGGAAGGGACTTCTGTGACTCCAGGGAGGAAAAAGTTTAGAGAACAGCAAAGTACCCCACATGCTATCCTTGCTGTTTTGGCAACTATATCCCTTTTAAAATGCAAAGATAAACTTTTAAGAGCACCATTTAATAGTGCTTTAATAAAACGATGCTTAACCTGAACAAGTTGTTGTGTATGCAAGATACTGGAAATGCCTTCTGTGGAAGGAAAGGCAAGTACAACTTTGTGCTTCTATTTGGATAAAAGGTTTTGAAGGGAAAGGCATTTGTGCAAATTACAAGCAGATTTTCATGTCCAGAAAAACAAAAATCTCAAGTGTGGATTAAGTTCTGTCTTTTAACAAAAGTGAAATAGTTTGCTTTAATTTCAGAAGTTAAAAAATCCTTTCAAACAACAGCAAAAAGGGGACCTATTTTGAATTTAAAAGAAGTAGAGTGAGACAAGTTAGGAAAAAAAGGATTACCATCGTCTTTCTAAATTTATTATTATCATAATTGTCATTAAGTGTATTCCTCCTTCTTAAGGGTAAAGAGAGCTTTCCGATGGCCAAAATGTACTAGTCACTGAATTGTGTCCCAGGACACCCTTCAATAAAACTTGGCCTAAAGAAGCTTCAAGTTCCCTTCAAGTTCGAGGGCAGAGTCTGGGGTTTAGCTCAAGTCACTGACATCCCTGAGGGGGCTGCAGGGCTCCTGACTCCAGGACCTCCTGGCATCCCGAATGCATGACCTCTCATGCCTGCCGCAGCACCTGCAATCTTCCCGGTGCCTCTCGGATTGCTGAGCAAACACTTGTTATTTGCGAAAGTACAAGGTTCAGTCTGTCAAACAGGGAAAACCAAACACCGAAGCACAAGAGACGATAAGGGGGCCATGGTTGTGAGACCCACGCGGGCGCAGAGCGCGGCAGCCGGGCCCGAGCCTACCCGGCGCATGGGAGCTAAGGTGCAGTTAGGCAGGCCACGCGACGCGGGTGGACGGCCTGGCCCGCGGAAACAGGCGCGTAGCACGGTTCCCACCTTACAGATTCTTGCAAGTTGGGGGTCCTACCTTGCTTCCCACGGGCTGATAACCCTGCACGTTCCCAGCGGGTAGAGGGCTTGCCACCTGCTGCAGAGCTGCGCTGCAGGCCTCCCCGGCCTCCTGCCTTAGGTCCAAGCCCAGAGAGCAGAGAGCCTTGGGCCTTGGCGCGCTGCTGCCGCCAGGACACAGAGCGAGTCACTCCACCTGACACTCATTTTTCTCTTCTGCAAAATGGGACTGACACCAACAATCACCTTCCTACCACCTCAGGGGGTTTTGAGGATCCCGTGAAATAACAGTGTGAAGATACTTTTAAAGTGGAAATCTTGGTTGTTACTAACTCATTTGTGAACCCCATTTTCTTCTCGATTCCTTCCTGAAGTAGAATTGATCATCGTCATTGGGTTGTCTTAGCTACCCCTCCCTCGATTCTAATTTTAAAATCTGTGCATCCCATTCCAAAAACAAACAAAAAAATCACTTGACCTGTGGTTTTATGTGTGAACAAAAGTTCTCTGAAAAGGAATTTAGAGGAAACAGACTTTATTCCAATGAAGAGTTTACAGACAAGGGAACATAGTCCTAAGTGTAAAATGAAGAGAACAAAGAGACAGTTTGGCGTTTACAGAGAAAAGTCCTACTTGGGTTCCCAATCAGGTCCATTTATGCAAATGAACAATTCAAACTGGCTTGGTTCTGGTTGATCAATGCAGCTGAGTCCTGATTAGTTGATGGGGAGCACAGCCTATTCGTTGCTTCAGGCCACATGAGGGGGAACAGTCAGTTATGAAAGCCCCAGTGTTAAGCCGACTGTGGGTTTTCCAGGAACTCAGAGTAGTGTGTAATCTCTAGTCAGTAAATGGCCGTTTGGTTCTATATTAAATTTATGCCCAATTAGCCACTCAGGATTCATCTTGAGGGACTGGCTCTGTCAGATTCACATGTTTCAACTCTGCTGTTTATAAGTCCTCTATCTGTGTATCCAGGCCTAGAGGTCCCAGGGCCAGATATAAAATTTCTCTGGACAGGGCCTGCTCCATAACCACCTTCACAAAACATATAGAATTGGGTTGATAGTGAAAACAATTTCAGGTACTTTAACCCAATTTTAAATATTCTAAATTTTAGATATTTTAACCTTGGAATAATATAATTTTTTCTTCCTTTTTCTGTGTATAAAAAGACATACGTAGTTGATATGACACTATGTAATGTAAATCACAGATTCACCACGTAATTTTGTACCCTGCATTAATTCAGCATTTTAACATGTATTAATATTTTTCCATATCATTTAACTCTCTATGTAAAAACCATTTGCAATAAGCATTTTTCCATTTAGTAGGCTACCTCATATTTTATTAAATTGTTTTCCTACTGTTACACATAGGAGTTTTCTCCAGTTTTCCACTATAATAAATAATACTGCAGTGAACATCTTTCTTCTGAAAGCTTTTTTTTTTTCCTTGCTTTTGGTTTACCTCCTTAAAAGAATTCTGGGTCAAAGGTTATGAACATTTTTCAAAAGACCTTTGTTATCATGATGGCAGAGAGGCAGCACTAAAATAGTTTGGAGCAATAGGGATTTCACCCAAATAGCTATGATTGATATCTGGAAAGAAAGAAATAGAAAATTATGGCATGGGAATCTTTCTAGAGCTTTAGGGCCTTGTTCTGATATATATATATCTGTGGGATATCAGATATACATATATATATCTGTGGGTTTTCCAGGAACTCAGAGTAGTGTGTAATCTCTAGTCAGTAAATGGCCGTTTGGTTCTATATTAAATTTATGCCCAATTAGCCACTCAGGATTCATCTTGAGGGACTGGCTCTGTCAGATTCACATGTTTCAACTCTGCTGTTTATAAGTCCTCTATCTGTGTATCCAGGCCTAGAGGTCCCAGGGCCAGATATAAAATTTCTCTGGACAGGGCCTGTTCCATAACCACCTTCACAAAACATATAGAATTGGGCTGATAGTGAAAACAATTATATATATATACATCTGATATATATATATATGGAATATAAATCTTCAGGTCCCCAAATCACTAAGGGGATAATCAAGCTGGGAACTACTTAGGGCAAACCTGCTTCCCATTCTATTCAAAGTCACCCCTCTGCTCACTGAGATAAATGCATATCTGATTGCCTCCTTTGGAAAGACTAATCAGAAACTCACAAGAATGAACCGTTTGTCTCTCAAGTACCTGTGACCTGGAAGCTCCCTCCCAGCTTCCAGTTGCCTCGCCTTTCCAGACAGAACCAATGTACAGCTTACATATATTGATTGATGTCTCATGTCTTCCTAAAATGTTTAAAACCAAGCTATGCTCTGATCAATTTGGACACATGTCATCAGGACCTCCTGAGGCTGTGTCATGGGCATGCATCCTCAACCTTGGCAAAATAAACTTTCTAAATTAACTGAGCTCTGTCTCAGATATTTGGGGTTCACATATATATGAATATATGAAATAATTGTATATTTTAGAGTCCCATTCCTGGAAGTTTAAACAGCTGTACTCATAGCCCACACTCAAGTAGAAAGTTGGGAGAATATCTGACAGTTTGGGTGACAACTGCTTACTCTAGGTGCAAATTGGGGCTTCTTAGGCAGCTATTGGCCCCAGGGTAATTAGCATTCTGGTGACTACAGAAGTAGAAAGTAGAAATCTCCATCTACTTTACAGCTGAAGCCCCTGAGTCTTGGCACACCTAGTTCAGTGATTGTTAACTCTGATTGCACAGTATAATCCCTTAAGGTGATGAAAAGACATCCAGGAAAAAATATCCGGGATAGATCCTCAGATATTCTGATGTAATTGGTCTGAGGTGAGACCCAGGTGTTATTATGATATGAAAGCTCCCTGGGTGATACTAACATGAATTAGGATTGAGAAGCTCTGCTATAGCAGGAAAAATATGGGCTTTGGAGTCACTGATATCTGATACAGATCCCAGCTTTGCCATTTATTGACCATGTCATTTTGAGTAAATTAATCACTACTCTCCTACTCAGGGTCCTTGTTTTAAATCATAAAGTTGTCACAAGGGTTAAATGTAATAGCATGTAAAGTGTTTTTCAAGGTTTCTGGAACATGGTTGGTTTTAAAAAATGTTGGGTCCTTTAGTATGTACCTAAGGTCCTATAGCTAGTTGGTGGTAAACTGGAAAGCCATCCAGAACCGTGCTGTGTGCTCAGTGAATGCTTGTGGATGTTCCTTGGTGACATCATCTTTGAACATGAATATGCGTGTTACTGAGACATTTCGAACACCACATTCAGTTTGTGTTCATCAGAACAATGAAGCCATACCTCATAGAGATTCATCTCATTTGCTGAATATTAATTTGCCTCCTATTTTTAGTTCTTCAGCTAAAATGAAACCTATTTTTATTCTGCTAAACCAATTGATTATGATGGAACTCTTGCTAGAAAAAAGTTACACTTTTACAATTACATAAATGTATGGAAATCTTTGTGTAACTTATGTAATAAGCTAAGGATATAACAGTTAAATTGTCCTTTAAAATTTGGTCATGGAAATTGTAAGACCCACCCCCGCACCCCTAGCAATGAATGATTTCAAAAAAATTTTCACCGGTTTTAACCTAAATGTCTTTAGCCTATTTTCTTTCTCCATTCTATGATAGACAGAAGAATTAGTGAGAACTGGATGTGATTTCAGAAGACGTGGAATTGAGCCTTGGCTCTGTCATTCACTGGGTTTAAACCTTGGGAGATCATTCTTCTTTGCCCCTGTGCCTTCTCATGAATGCAATGAGGGCCTGAATAGCATGACTTGACTTTAGCATGAAGTGAGTTTAAAACTGTGATACTGACCAAGCAGGACATGGTTATTTAACACTTATTAAGCACCTCCTGTATGTCCAGCCCTCAGTAGGAAACCTTGTGGGAATTATAAAGCCCTGAGACTTTTGTAGAGTAGTTTGGAGTCTAGCTAGAAAAGATAAATCTCATGCATGAAGAACAACTAGGACCAGTCATCACCTGAGAGCTGTAATAAGTCCAGCCCACGTGACTCACACAGGAAATAAATGGGAACGTTTAAGAAATTACAATAATGGAGAAATGAAGGGGGTTCGAAATTGAACCCTTCCTGTCCTTCAGGCTGTATTTCTCTTCAGTCTCTCACACAAAGTCTTAGATAGTAATAACATGACACAAAACTCCTTCAAGTTAGATAGAGCCAGGCATTTTTCTAACAGCACATTCCAGACCTTTGTCTGTCCATGTCCTAAATCCTTATTATTTTGCCCAGTTTTCAGCAGTCTTTTGCAAGCTCCAGACTTTCCTGCATTCCTATTTAGACTTCATGTGCCTCTGATAGCTCTGGACAGAGCCCATACTGTGTGGCAGATGCACAAAGGGGACACAGTATGCAAATGGCGGTGTAAGAAGCATTGAGGCAGGAATGTTTGAGCTGTGCCATGTCGCAGATCGTCTCTGAAACAGCAGTCCTGAGCTGTGAGTCACAACCTTTAGTAGGGGTGAACAGTTGATAAGGCTGGTGTCAATTTTTGTCTGACCCCATCCTGAGAGCAACACCCCAAGTACTTCAATCACCCATTTGTAACATTCTCACAGCAGCGCAGAAAGGAAAGGAACAACGGTGGCAGCCCACACAGTGAACCTCCAAAGTAAAGCTGTCTGGAGTATGAAGATAAAAGAGGAAGTTTGGGAGACTCACAATGAAAGGGTTTAACAAGAGCTGCCTGTGAATGTGTTGACTCGGAAACTACTGGAGCATTGGAAATGATTTCCTTAACAACGGAAGGAAAATTGACCAGGGGCATGAGTGTTTCATTCATTTTTCGGATGAGTATAGCAGAATTGCCAAGAGAAAGAGAACGTCTGCTCTACTGCAGCGTTTCAGCCCTCAGCCCAGCCACTGACTCCATTGGTGTTCTTTTGCAAATCATCCACCTCCCTGGGTCTCAGTTTATTCATCTGTAAAATGAGGAGTTGGTCCAGGTAAATTGTAAGGTCCTTCCTGGCTGGAACATCCTGATTTGATGCAAGCCATAGTGAGGGTTGTTAAATTATGCCTTGCTCCATGCAGAGAGGTCTAACTTAACTTTGTGCACAAAGCGTACTCATTGACTTTCTGACTAAGTGTGGCTCAGGCACTTCCCTGCACTGTGGTGTGCTGGGAGTCTCTGCCCAAGGGAAGAGAGCTATTTTGAGGCAGGGTTGATTAGAGATAAGGTGTCTCATTCCTTTACCGGTCATTGGCCCTGACTCACCCGAAGTTCTTGGGTTTAAAGCTTAACCCTTGATGGATGAATGTAAGCTAACCCCTCTGCTTGCCTAAGAAAATGGCGCCCAGGACACTGCTTCTCAAGCCCCAGCTTTATCAGTGTCAATTAAGAAAGTTCTTTGACCTCTTTTTCCCTAGCCAGCTTCTCTGAAGTGCAGTCCTTGCTCCTAACCTCTCTCCTTGACATCTCTTGTTTGCTCTTTCTTGTTATTTACAGAGTCTTCTGAGTTACATAAAAGGGAATGTCTCAGTAATCCTCTTAACAGCAAAGAAATCCGGCCACCCCGTTAGGTAGGGGGGTGGAAATGTCACAAGATGCTTGAAAAAGGCACTGGACAAAGCCGCAACATACTTTTGCGTGGAAAAGCCCAGAACATGAATGGCACAAAAGACCACTATAGTTATGCTGCTTCGAGAGACAACAAAATTAAATTATAAGGCACAGTTATCCTAACATTTTCATTTAGCAACATTTTTTTAAATGAATTTGTTTTTTAAAAAAGATACCATGTTACGAAATGGCTGACTTTTTTTGTTTGTTTGTTTTTGGAGTTTTTCATTTATTTCCAGTCTTGGTGTGTGATCTTTGATTGGTTTATTTTTTGGCTTGGGAATATTGAAAGCACCCTTGTGACACTTGACAGGACAAGACATGGCTTGGGCTGTGTCTGATTTTATACAGTTGCTTTGTTCCTAGCAAGCTAGATGCAGATGGAAGTTTAAAATATTTAAAATATCTGCCCATATTTCAAAGACATTTGAAAGAATTCACCTCTTGAATAAAAACATTCATCAAAGTCCTTTCTAATGAGAATAATCACCTCTCTGTTCTTAAAATTAAAGTTTCTGAATTCTAAATTTTCTTAAAGTAAAGGACATAACCCAAGGTGGCAAACACTGTTTTCGATAGAGCTATGGAGTCACGATGACCCAAGACCTTGGGAAAATTATATTCACCTCTTTGAAGTTCTTTTTCTTCACCTGTGAAAATAGGGTTTAGGGTGTGTTAAATTAATAGCCATGGAGCTGGATGATATAATAAAAACAGGCCCGATGGGGCTCAACAAGGCTGAGCTCTAGCTTTGGCTCTGTCCCTACCAGCTATGTGATCTTGAAAAGGTCACTTAGTTCTCTGGACCTTGGTTTCCTCATCTATAACATAAGCAGGTTATACAAAGTGACCTTTCAGTCCCTCTCAATTCTGATATTTTAGGATTTAAGCAACTTATTGTTTGGAAGCAACTACAAAAGAGAAAAGAAGTTGGTGGTGTTGATTTCGATTTAAGTGATGTAGCAGTTTTGGGCACCTTGCCACCTTGGTGCTGTGTGAGACCTTGTCATAGGATATGATATAACAGTCAAGCATTCATTTGCTCAGCAAGCACTTCTGAGCACCTCCTGTGTGCGAAGAATGGTACTACAGAATCATCAGGGATACAGATATGAATAAAACCCAGCACCTGCAGGGAGCTCTCAGTGACACAGAGGAGATAGGCACATAAAAACCCACTTAAAAAGATAGATTATTTATATATTTAATCCATTAGACTCAAAAATTCTTAATTACCAAGTAATATCCTAAAGGGATATTTTTATTTCACCTCTTAGCTTTTACCTCATGCCTCAGAGCCACTCTGGTTGAGTTAAAGCCAAGTTTAACTTGAGTTTAACACTGGTTGAGTTAAAGCCAAGGCTCCTAATGATTGTTTTAATAATCTTATCAGAGAAATTTTAAATATGTGAGACAGAGAGCAAGACAGAGAATACATAGAAGGCCTATGGAAACCTTACCAGCTTCAATAGTTATCAATTTGTGAGCAATGTTTTTTAGTCTGTGCCTTCCCTCGACTCCAGGTTATTTTGAAGTGAACCCAAGACATCACATTTCCTCTGTAAATCCTTAAGAACAAAGCTTATTTTTTAACAAACATGAATATCCTGCTTGCAATGATCTCTTTTTTTGACTTGCAGGCTGGCAATACAGGTGTTTTCTCTTTCAAAAATCTCTTCAGCTGTACACATACAATTTGTTCACTTTTCAATATATACATTATACTTTAATAAAAGGATGAAGCAAAACTTAATAATACCTGTAGCACACCTAGAAATTTAATAGTAATTATTTAATACTAAGTCTTTGAATAGTGATGAACAATTTTAAACAATGCAGAGATTCAGCAATAAAGACAGGCATAGGGCATGATGTAGGAGTCACCTACCCTAGCCCAGAGTTGGGGTGGGGGACACTCCCGAGTTCCTAGAAAGTGCCACAGTCACTTCCCCTGCAGAGGTGTTCACCTTGTAGCCACCACAGGGAGCATCCACAGGTGCGCGCACTGGCATTCACAGGAACTCACCTAAAACCTGAGCTTTCCAGAGAGACTGAACATGGCTTCAGAGGGCACAGCCCAAGCCATGTCTGGGAAAACTCTTAGCAGACATTTGGAACAGGGAGAGGGTTCTAAGGGTTAGCTAGGGAGGCCAGGGACTCAGGAGATATGGTGAAGGATTTCCTCCTTGGCCACAGAAGAGCATTCTCAGAGCTGTTCCATGACCAGCCTTTCAGCACCAGGCCCAGGCCATGTAGGTGGCTGAAGGTCCAGGATCACACATGTGGCCATTCTGAGCGATAAGAAGCGAGAAAATGTACCTACTGAGAAAATTTCCTACTGAGTCATTTTCCTTCAAATGTGCTCACATGCCCCATAGTGTTTGTCTGGAATCCTTGGAAAGGCTCCCTTCTTGTTTCCAACCCTTGTAAGCTCTGTGTGTGTTTCTGAGACAATCAAGTATTTTGCACCTCCCCCTAAATACCATCCCAACCCTTGGATTTTCAGCTACTAGTCCTGCCCACACTGGCAGGCAGCTCCCTACTTTCCTTTCTTCCCTGCTCTCTTTTCTGCTTCAGGCTGGTCTGTGGCCCCACTCTGCGGCTGTCACTCAAGAAGGCTGCTGTTAAGGCCACAAGAGTCCCGACCACCTTGGAGGGGATGATGCAGGCAATGCACTTACCATGTAAGTCTTAGTAAGTGTAAGTTTTTGCTATTAGTTATTTCTTTTGTATTATCTAAAAAAATTCCTGCTACAAGAAATTTGAACATCTACAAAGTAGATTATTACAAGCCTTCCTGTGTTCATCACCCAGCTTCAGCAGTTCCTAACTCACTGCCAATCTCATTTTGCCTATGTCTCAACTGTCCCCTCTCCCTAACGCATCTCCTTCAACAGCGGAAGTATTTTGAAGCTAATCTCAGGAAATCTATTTTACATTTTAAACTTTTAGTTATTTTTGATTAGGTAATATTGACATGACTCAAATGCAAAAATTCAAAAGGTTAAAAAGAGAAGTCTCTCCCTCCCTCATCGTCCTCGCGTTACCGTGAGGTAGATTTAAACAAGTGACCATAATATTTGGTGGCTCCTCCCATTGAGAAATGGAGTCTATTTCTCTGCCTTGAATTTGAGCTTGGTCATGTGAATTGCTTTGGCCAAAAGGATTTTAGCAAACATGCAAATAAGAGTCTGAAAGTGTGCACTGGGCTTGCTCTCTGGCTCCTGGGAACTCTGACGCTGCCCTGTGAAGAAGGCAGGACCAGCCTCCTGGTCCTCATGTGCAGAGAGGCCCCAGTCACCATAGCCAAACCACAGAGAGTGAGCTGGATGAATGGGGGATGAATGCTTTCAACTACTAAGTTTGGGCTAGGCTGGGATACAGCCCCGTCCCATCTCTCCCACCCAATCCCAGCACCCTTCTTCCAGGAGGAATAAAATATTACCATATTACCAGTCTGTGAATCCTTCCAAAGATAGCTTATGCACAAACAAGTACATAGATATATATTCTCTTCCCTTCCCACTCTACCTGCCCCCTTGTAAAAAAAACAACAAATGATAATATGCAGTTCTGAACCTAGTTGTATTCGTTTGATGTAGCAATGTATTTCGGAGGTCATCCCCCATCAGAGGGCGAGGCGCTTCGTTTGAAGTATGCCATTGAATGCACAGACTGTAAATTATTTAATCAGACTTTGATTGATGAGATTTAGATTGATCCTAGTTGTCTGCTATTTCAAGCAAGGGTACAATGAACAAAGTTGCACCCAGTCATTCTGCACAGATGTGAGTATTTCTGAAGGCTTGATTCGTGGCTGTGGCTCACAAGTCTGAGTACAGTGGGGCTGCACGTGGACTGTAACCTGCAGGGAAGGAGATGCTTTCTGTCCCTCTGGCTTTCCATTTCTCTGGACCACAGCTGTCCACCTGCATATTCCCACAGTGTCCCTACTTGTTTCTTGCTGACAGGGTGCCAGTCCTAGGCTTGCCCCCTTGGGGGTCTGCATCTCCTTTGGTTCTCTGTCACCCCAGGATGAGGCTTGGCTCCTTGGGTGCCTGCCAGCTCTCTGGCTTGCTGTCTCCATGGTCTGGAGGAGTGGCCTGATCCCTGCCTCCCTTCTAAGCCCTAGAATGTGAAACACCAATGTGAGAAACTTCTGCACCCTGCACCACTGTGATTCTGGAGACAGTTCAAATGAGTTATCATTTACTGACAGACACTAACAAGTCCAATAAAAGCAGCAGTCCCTGTGCAGAGCAACAAGTGGTTGGAGCGGACTCTAACGGGACAAAGAGGCTCCTGTGGAATGAATTCTAATTAAATACTCACCCACTCCCATCCCACCCCGGGCCATTAACCCCAAGGTGCACTTAAGCCAGCCGACAAATTTAAAGAAACCAGAGGTGCCTTAGAAATGAAATGTCTTGGCTGGGCACAGTGGCTCACGCCTGTAATCCCAGCACTTTGGGAGGACGAGGTCGGTGGATCACCTGAGGTCAGGAGTTCAAGACCAGCCTGGCCAACATGGTAAAACCACGTCTCTACTAAAAATACAAAAAATTAGCTGGGTGTGGTGGCAGGTGCCTGCAATCCCAGCTACTTTGGGAGGCTGAGGCAAGAGAATTGCTTGAACCCAGTAGGCGGAGGTTGCAGTGAGCCGTGATCGCACCATTGCACGATTGCCATTGCCTGGGCAACAAGAGCAAAGCTCTGTCTAAAAAAAAAAAAAAAAAAAAAAAAGTAAGAAAAGAAATGAAGTGTCCTTTCTGATTATGGAATATGAGTTTACACAGAGCAGCTGGTATCTCTGCCCAGGTACCCAATAGCAAAGAGTCTGTGTCTACCTCTCTGGTTCCCAGTGAGCTCACTTGCTTCCTATTCAGTCACCCTAAGACTCATTTCTTAAGACTGAGCTTAGCTGGGTCTTCATGCTCCCTGTGAGGAAAAAAGTTCCCAGAGGACACTAAATTTCCATCATGACCTGTTGTGCCTTTGCTAGTGTCCCTATGAAGACACCTAGGAGGGTTGCTGTTTCTCCCCAGTATCCTCCTCCCTCTTTCCTGCTTGGCGGAGTATGTCATCTGCTCTGTTCTTTGTCAACACTTATGTAAATCCCACCCTTCCTCCCTGTTTCTGGGCCTCATGGCTTCGCTTGCAGACCCCTGTGGTCATTCTGATTTGGCAGGTGACCACTGTGTTTAGTCCCAGAGGTGTCTGGCCCTCCTCCACCATACCGGATGAGGCCTGGGTGTGGGGAGAATCCTGGGCTTGCAGCTCCAGGAGCTGGGGAGACGATTCTGTCCACACCTGATAAGACTGACGCCAGGGGTGAGGTCAGAACCCAGCAAGGAGCCGGCTAGGCCTGGGGACAGATAACCTGAGGATGCTCTGAGTCCCCCAGTGGCTCTCAGAAAGGAAAATACCTGCATAAGCCAAAAAGCGAACTCTGGAGAAGGGGGGAAAAGAACACTGCGTGGATACTAGGCCTGTGAGGGGTACCTGTGATGTAGCACAGGGGGCCTAGACAGGGGGTCCCCTGGGGCCTCCATCTGCCCACACTCACTGCCCTTATCTCCAAAGTTGCAGACACCTAGGAGAATTTTATCTCTTGCTTCTTGTATCTTAGATGCTTGAGTTGTTGGTGACTTGTTCATTGCCATGGGTTTTATTTACTCCCTGTCTGGGTCCCTAACTGCTGGAGGGAATGGGCAAGGTTTTTCTCACAACCATTATCAATCCTACTTAAAAATAGATCCTCAATAAATGCATATTAGTTTATGGCTTAATAATCATGACTCCACTTCTTGGGTGAAATTTAGTTTGGACAATAATAATGGCTACTATTGATTGGGGAGCTAGTGCCTGCCAGACATCGTGCATATGTTACCCAATTGAACCTCTCTGCAGGGTAGGTATTGCCTCCATTAAATGTCTCTGCAGGGTGGGTATTGCCTTCATTTAGTGGGGAGAAAATGAAGTCTCAGAGAGGCTAAGAGTTGTGCCCAAGCTCATACAACTTCCAAGAGGTTGAGCTGAGATTAAAACCCTGGCCTGCAAGACTCCAGCATTCAGGGTCCTTTTCTTTAGCACCCAAACGCTGCTTCCAGGTCAAGAAGGAAAAACAGAGTGGTCAGAAGCAAAGCACTACTGGGAAACTAAAACTTGCACTCCTTCTGCTCATCTATGCTGGCTGTGGGCCTGTGATTGACCCCTGTGCCAGGGCTGTGTGGAGGGCAGTTATCAACAGACCCCTGTGCATAAGAACAGAGCAGGGGCCATGGACACTTGGTTTTGCACACACTAGCTGCTCCTGGGAGGTTCACTGGTGGAAGAGTAAATGAGTACAAACCACTTTCCTACTCCCCAACATGAACTGTGGCCTGTTGTGTGTTAGTGTAAAGGAGGCTCATGCAAATGCTGGTTGAGTTTTTCTAAGGCTACATGAATGGCACTACAATGCTGATAAAAATAATAACAAACTGTCAGATTATTTGCCTTTATTCTAATCCCAAGCCTCTTACAAACTGTGTGACTATGGGCAAGCTTGGTAAGTTGCTTAACCTCCCTGAACCTCATCTTTTCACTTTTAAAAGGGAAAATAACTGGAATGTGCTATAAAATCCAGTGCCTAGCACAATGTTTGGCACATAGAACGGCCTCAGTAAATGTTTGATGCTCAAATGAATGAAACATAGAGATTGTGCTACTTATTTTGCATCTCCTGTAGCACCTAACATGTTTTGGATTGGTATGTGATTAACAAATATTTGTGATTTGGGATTGTCTTTGTAATTAAGAATATGGACCTGCCCCATAAAACAAAACAAAACAAAACAAAACAAACACTAGCCCTCTTAAACACGGAGAAACTCCTGTCAAGAGAGCCTGTGATTTTACTGCACAGATCCATGGGGAGTTGTGGTATTGGAATTAATAACAAAGATCTGTTAATTCTCTGCCTTTGCCCAGGCTGCCTTCCAAGGCGTGATGTGGAATCCTGCTGTTTCTGCTCCAGATGAATCAATGATAATCTTCAACCCAGTGAGGGGCAAGTCATGGGGGTTGCTGTTGCAACTCCTGTGTCAACAGCACTGCTAAAAATCAGATTTCTTGGAACCCATTCATCAGAAGCTTTGAATACGCCAGATTGCTTGCTGGGCCTAAAATACTGCATGCATGTGGCAACCTTGACTTGGTTGTTTCCATGAATCCTCTTTTCCCTTAAGCCATGGGCAACATTTCCAAGTCACATGGCAGGGATAGGGCTTCCCTCCTTAACAGTATTTTCACTAATGTTTATGGCCTAAGCCTAGCCTGTTCACTATGTACCACTCACTTCCTGGCACGGATTCTGTCCCAACAGGAGCAGAGAAGGCTGGGAAGGAATGGGGAGGGTGGGGTGCCTGTGCCCTCTGGGGACTGGTACCTTTCTTTTGCCTTCCTGATACCTTCTCTGGTGCAACTTTTGGGTAGGAGAACTTTTTCTCCGACTTTCTATTTACTCATCTGTTTGTGTATTCCTTTATTCACTGTTTATTTAACATGTTCAAAGGAAGCCCACGCTGAATGGGAAGCACTGTGGTGATTCTGGGGGAGCACAGAGAGGTGAGATGTTGAAGGGCTGAATGTAGGCAGAGAAAAAAAAGACATCAATCTAACAGCTGCTAACACCCCCAAATGCTAAGTGATTATCTCCAGATGGCAGAGTTATGAGTGGTTTTTATTTTATTCTCTTTCTTTATTTATGTTTCCAATGTTTTTCTTCAGTGACACACATTAGTATTTGTATAATAAAAGTTATTCAAATGGTAAGTACGTGGTCAACAGGTGTTCAGTGCACGGGGAGGTACAGGTGAAGACACTGGGAGGGTGGAGAGGAGAAGAAGGCTATTTCCCGTCCTGGTGGAGCTGAAAAGGATTCTGGAGAACCTTTGTTGAATAGGGCCTTAAAGTTGGAGGGAGGCCTTGCTGTGGATGTCTATGGGATTGTCTGCCTGCCACTCTCCTCTCACATGAAAGTATCCTCTCCCAACAGCCCACAGGAACTGCGTGCTATGAGCTTGCCCTCGCCCTGCTTTGCCTGACAGTCCAGTGGTGGGCGCCTAACCAAGGACAGCCACTCATTAGTCTTACCTGGGATTTTCAGATTTAAAACTGGCAATATCTTTAGTGAAAGCCTAAAGAGGTTAAATTCAGGAACTTCATGTATGTGGGTGTGGCAGGGAGGGATCTGGGCAGCCATGTTTCCTGCAATGTGGATGAAATCACTACATCATGAGAGAGAATGAAATAGGCACCTGGAGAGAAATGGAGAGACGACGTGAGAGTGGGAGAGTCGTCGTGAACTCTGAGCCCCTGACTCCAGGTATTCCCAAATATCAGCTGTGCCCTCCTTTTCCCTAGCTCATATGAGTTGGGTTCTGAACTTGCAACCGATGTATCCTGTCTAAGACAGATGTTGCTAAGTGGAGAGAAGTGGTAAAGGACAGTGGTAGAAAAGCAAAGGACATGTAGGGAGCAGCTAGCTGTTGCGTTTGCCTGGAAAGTGGGTGGTAAGTTTGTGAGTCTGTTGAGAGGGACTGAGTTAGTATGTGTGGTCACCTGTAAGGGTGGCAGGGTTCATATTTCAGGGTTTGAGTTTCTAGCCCTCTGCAGCATCTCATGCTTCTCTCAGACCTCAAAAGGCTACAGTTCTATGACCAGCTACCAGGACTGATCTGCCTCCTCCAACATGCACCCCAAAGAAACTGGGGATGTAGTCACAGTGAGATCCTAAGCCAGGGAGTCCCTAAGTGAAGTCTAGCCTTAATGTGGACATGCTTTGCTTCTTCCAGGGGCCACTTAAAGTTGGGAATGCAGGAATCGTACCCGCTTCTCCTTTTCTGCAGCTTAGACTGAATTTCAGTCCCTCTCCATGATCTGACCATCTTGTGAGCTGTCACTGCAGCCAAACTGGCTCATTTATATATGTTCTCTCCTCTCTCCTTTGGGACCAACTCTGGTGGGCCTGCTAAGTGAAGGGTTAAGAAAAAGAGGTAAGGAAGACCCTGGATAACACACTAATTAGCTAACCCTTCCCAGGAACAAGAGAACATCAGCCACACGGTACCACATAGCTCTTTAAGAAAAGCCCTTGTCTGAAAGTTGGAGGGTCTCATCTTGGGGTACAGCAGGAAAGCTAGACACAGAATTCAGAGTTGAGGCATACTTTCAGCCCTCTTATTCTACATATGCCCTGAATAAACGAAGGATATGTCAAGAACCCAGGCCTTGGACAACTTTAGCCATGTCACACTGACAACTGGTATACTAAAGCAATTTTGGTTCCTCATCATCTGTCTCCATCTTTAGCATCTTGACTAAAACCATGCCCAGGAAGAGTGTTCAGAGAATACAGGCTGCCACACAGATCAGGCGTTTCTCTCCAGGCTCCAACACACATACTCAGCCTGGATCAACAAGCCTGACTGTGTCTCTCTGGCCGGGATGGGAAACTGTCTGGACACACAGAGGGAGGCAGCAAGACCCCATGGGCTGTGTCTGTTTTATGCTTACCCAGTTACCTTAGCAACAGCATCTGCACCAGGACACAAGAGGAAGCAAAGCACCACCTACCAATGCCCCCACTGAGAGGCGTGGGGAGTAAAGTAAAAACCGGCCTGGAATCAGGAGGCTTCGGTTCCCGGCCTCTCTGCTGGCCACTGGCTGACTGCTCTTATCAAATCTCCTCACCTTCTGGGCCTGTTGTGGGCAGAACTGGGGCTGAGGGCTCTCTAGCAGGTTCAAGGATGCTGTTGAGGAGCATAGTCTCGGTGAGAAGACCTTACTGTTTGTGCTTCGAGTAGCTTCAAGCACAGGAACTGTGTCAGCAAACAACTGTTTTTTAGCTAGTCTTCCACAACTTTTCAGTCTCCACCTGTGATGCAGAAAATATTTGCTGACCAAGCAGATGATTGAGCTGCAAGAAATCCTCACCAGGATGGACATTTCTTCAGTTGAGGTAGGAGGTAAACCTGGCTTTGGTCCTTGAAGGCTCATGGAGAAGAAAAGAGATTGAGGTGGTCAAAAGTATTATGATCACTTCAACTCTACAATTACATGTGGTAATAATAATGATAATAAAAGTAGGACCTCCAGTGTGATCTCTTCATGTCTGTTCTTTTCACATTCTCATAACCAGCTGTGAGGGAGGCAGAACAGAAATTATGACCTTCTTGCTGCAATGGAGGACATCGAGGCACAGGGAGGCCGAAGACCCTGGGGCCGCCTGGGTGATGATGGATGAGCTGGATCTGGACTGTGTGTCCTTTTCCTCCTTATCCCAGGACCTTTTTACTGGACATGACTCATGACAGCTATTATGCAGCAGAAACATCTTCCAACTTTGTTTGTGCAACCACGTTTAAACTTAATGCATGTCAGAGCACTTCTTTGAAGAAGGAAGAAAACTAAGAGGGATTCATTCAACAAATAATTGTGCTGAGCACTCACTTTGTGCCAAGCACCTGGAATTCAAAAATGAACAAATGTGATCTCTACTTCCCAGCAGTTCAATTGATTAGATAGGTCTTTTTGCTTATTTAAATTTCTCATTTTGTATTGCATAGAGTCACCGACCAAAAAGTGACACCCCCATCCTGCAACTATTTTTGTATCCCCACGGAATTCCACGGGGCTGCATCCACTGATAGGAGAAGGCACACTTCTAAAATTAGGAGAGGGTATCCAGGAACAAGGAACAAACATGAAAAACGGTAAGCAAATGCTAAAACCACCCCTGGCTCTGGGAGGGGCTTGGACTACGGGGAGATGAGAGAGGCCCCTTGGCTTGGTGCAAAAGTGCTTCCAGGAAAGAAGCTGGGAGCTGCTTCCCAGACAAAGGCTGAGGGACTGACAGGGAGTCAGAGAGGCAGCCCCAAGAGCTACTGCACACCACGATCAGATGCTGGAAGGAAATCCAAAGCCCATTCTTTGAACACATACCATCATTGAAGTCCTGTTTCCACAGATGAGAGTTTGGGACCACACTCCATCCACAGCAAATCCTTTTCTGAATTGATGTGTAGAATCTTAAGGGCAGAGGCTTAAAGCTCCAAGCTAGCTTGACAATGGGCTAAATCCTGTCACTAAATCTCAAAAAAACCTTTTTATCATTTTACCTCTTTCCCTAGACTGGACCCAATCATGCCTTGTCCTATGAACAGAAAACATATTCAAGCCGCTCTCTTAAAGCAGCTTTTATCTCCTCAGTGAAGTGGCGTTTTGGGGACAAATGTCCACATGAAGAACCCAAATGTTCCAAGCCTAAATAGAGTTCTAGCAACACACTCTTAACTCACAGAAAACAACCTCTAACTTAGATTTCTACTTTCCTTTGCAGAATCCGTAGCCTGGTCACACTGGTTTTAACTCCACAGGCCTGAAGACACAAGCAGAAGAGACTCAGGAAAGCCAAGGACTGAGCGAATTCACAAAGCA
Source organism: Trachypithecus francoisi (assembly GCF_009764315.1). Taxonomy (NCBI): domain Eukaryota; kingdom Metazoa; phylum Chordata; class Mammalia; order Primates; family Cercopithecidae; genus Trachypithecus; species Trachypithecus francoisi. Next base: position 6,494,865 of record NW_022681453.1, read on the forward strand.
AGCAGGAACATCAGAAGGCAAATTAGGGCCCACATGGTTTCGGTTTTAATGTTCTTTGTTTTGTTTTGCATTTTTCTTTAGAGATGGCATCCTGCTCTGTTGCCCAGGTTAGAGTGCAGTGGCTCAGTCATAGCTCACTGCAGCCTTGAGCTCCTGGGCTCAAGCAGTCCTCTTGCCTCAGCCTCCTGAATAGCTGGGGCTACAGGTATGTGTCACTGAGCCTGGCTTGTTGTTTTGCTTTCTAAGACCACATTTACATTAGCCCGTCTATTGTTCAGAGTCTTGCTATGTTGCCCAAGCTGGTCTCAAACTTCTGGGATCAAGCGATCCTTCCGCCTCAGCCTCCCAAGTAGCTGGGATTACAGGTGTGTGCCACTGCGTCCAGCTTAGCCCATCTTTTTTGTTGTTGTTGTTTTTTAATTTTACTTTAAGTTCTGGGATACATGTGCAGAATGTGCAGGTTTGTTACAAAGGTATACATGTGCCATGGTGGTTTGCTGTACCTATCAACTCATCATCTAGATTTTAAGTCCTGCATGTATTAGGTACTGGTCCTAATGCTCTCCCTCCCCTTGTCCCCTACCCCCTCACAGGCCCCGGTATGTGATGTTCCCCGCCCTGTGTCCATGTGTTCTCATGTTTCAACTCCCACTTATGAGTGACAACATGCAGTGTTTGGTTTTCTGTTCCTGTGTTAGTTTGCTGAGAATGATGGTTTTCAGCTTCATCCATGTCCCTGCAAAGGACATGAACTCATTCTTTTTTATGGCTGCATAATATTCCATGGTGTATATGGGCCACATTTTCTTTATCTACTCTATCATTAATGGACATTTGGGTTGGTTCCCATCTTTAAAACAATGAAGAAATGCTATAAGAGCCAGGCCATTGGGCTACAAGTGGAGTTGAATTATCTCCATGTTATAAACATAAAAAATTAGACCCAGAACTTGAAAGAGGTCTTAGAAATAATCTAATTTATTGACGTTATTTTTCAATGAACAGTCTGAGGCCTCAGTCATACTGATAGTATGACCAGCTACCACTTGAAGATCTCCCACTCAGAATCCGGCACTGGGTAAGGATCATGTAATGGTTTGCCAGGGCTGCTGTAACAGAGCACCACAAACTGTGTGGCTTAAACAACAGAAATGGATTGTTTCATATGTTCAAGATCAAGGTGTCAGCAGGGTTGGCTTCTTCTGAGGACTGGCAGGGAAGGATCTGTTCCATGCCCCTCCCTCCCAGCTTCTAGCAGTTTGCTAACAACCTTTGGCATTGCTAAACTTGTGGAAGTGTCACCCTGAGCTCCACCTTCATCTTCACGTGGTGCTCTCCCTGTGTGCATGCCTGCCTCTGGGTCCAAATTTCTCCTTATCATAAGGACACCAGTCACTTGGGAGTAGGGTCCACCCTAATGACTTCATCTTAACTAATTATATCTGCAATAACTCTATTTCCATATAAGGTTCTATTCTGAGGTACTCAGGTTAAGACCTCAACATATGAATTCTGGAGGACACAATTCATCCCAGAAGTCTACCTTGTATCGGGTCCTCACGGCAAGGCTGCAAACCTGGGGGGTTGGTAGCCCAGTCCCACCTCCCATGAGCTAATGAATGTGGGAAAGTTGTTTAACTTCCTTGTGCCTCAATTTCTTCATCTGTAAGATGAGGATAACACAGGCCCACAATTTTGAAATGTTAAAAGCTCCAAAATATGAAAAAATGTATTTATAACTCATTTGGCAGCAAAACCTGACCTGAAACAAGCACATTGACTGAAAGTATCCTTGTGTCTTGAGTTGACACAAGGATACTTACAGTCTTTACTTATGCAACATATATATGTGTCACTACAGAAACTAGAAACATCAGTATGTTTCATAACAGGATGCTGTTGCAGATGCCATGAGGTGTTATGAAGCCTATGGTATATATACTGTATATCTTTCTCAAATCCCCAAGTTCTGACATGCCAAGCACTGCTGGTCCCAAGCAAGGGTTTGAATAAGGGACTGTAACTCTTCAGTGTATCTATCACAGGGTTATAACGAGGATTAAACAACTTAATATTTGTACAGTGCATAGACTATTACCTGGCACATAGTAAGCACTATATACATATTTTTTAAATAAAATAACAATAGCTGTCTTGTCTAAGGTAACTCAGGTGGAAGGCCAGAGAGGAAGGTTCTTTGAGACTTTGAGTGCAGGAATGCCCGACAAGAAGCCGTGCTATCTGTGTGTGTCATGCTGCCTCTGCGATTCCAGGTCTGGGGCTCATGTCCTTTGGTTCACAAACCAGCCTTGTTTATACAATAGTTTGAAGCAATCTTTGCCTTCTGAGATGATTAAGTGAAATCAGCCTTCTGTTTGTATTCGTCAGCTTTGCTGCCATAACAAAATACCACAGACTGGGTCACCTAAACAACAGAAATTGATTTTCTCACAATTCTGAAGGCCAGAAGCCTGAGATCAGATTGTCTGCAGGGTTGGTTTCTTTGAGGGGCTCTCTCTGCGGCTTGCAGGTGGTTGTCTTCTCCCTCTGTGTTCACATGGTCTTCCCTCTGTGTGCATCTGTGTCCTAATCTCTTCTTATAAGGACACCAGTTATACTGCATTAGAGCCCACCTTAATGACCTCGTTTTAACTTAATTACTTCTTTATAGGCCCCATTTCCAAATACAGTCACATTCTGAGGTACTAGGGGTTAGGGCGTCAATATACACATGGCGTGGGGGATGGATGGGGAAACAGTCCAGCCTATAACACTATTTTTAGAAACTAGATAAATTATCACTCACAGCAGACGAATCCCATATGTTTGCTGGCTTGTTTCTGCCACAGCATGTTTCAAAGTGTTGTCCAGGACCACCTGCAATCGAATCCCTTGGACTTTTAATAAAAATCAGTCTGCTCCAAGTCCTTGAGTCAGAATCTAGGGCAGAGGAGCACAGGGCCCTGGGATAAAGCCTACTTGTGTTTTACATTCATATGAAGATTTGGTTTAATTAAAGGGACTTGGGAAAAGCAAGGTAGTGAGGTATGCCACTCCCCCAACCCCCATTGCGCCCCCACAGCCACTGCAGTCCCCCAGGTAAGGGCAGCCGAAAGAAGAGCACGAGGGAGGGAATCAGGCAAGTGTGAGTCTGAGCAGGGAGCGCTGTGCATCTGGGGCCTCCTCTAGTGTGGCTCACCGGAGGGCCATGAGATAAGCTCCTTTTCACTCTAAGTTGGCCTCCCAGTACCAATGAATGCCCCCACCCTCACCCCTTTCAGTAGATACTGAAATAGGGGACTTTGCAGTGTAGATGCCAGGAGAGGCTACAGGAGAGGCTGCCTACCCAGAAATGCCAGGCTGTGTTCCACAGCCTGATAAAGATTCTAGTCATTTCTCTTGGGGAGCATTCCCCTACCCCTAACCCCCAGATCCTGGCTGAACTCAAAGTTGCCCCTGCCCCTCAGAATGGTAGAAGACCTGAGCCTTGAAATAATGTTTAACAGACAGGCAATAGTGGCATTTTTCCCAAGCCAATGCTGAACCAGGGAGCAGAGGTTGAGGCAGGTTCACATAGTCACTGACTCTGCTACAAAGCTTCCTGCAATGTGGGTAAGCTGGTGGGTCATTTGGCTTCCTGCAAGCTGATGTATGGGAAACAGGATTATCATACACATGGGTACAGCCTTTGAATCACGTCCCAGACAACCGACGTGAGCCCTCTAGAGTGGGTGTCTGCTGCAGGTGTATGTGTGTGCGCACACCCATGTCCCATGCCTGTGTTAGGGTGGCCAACAGCCTCTCATGTCAAAAATCCCAGCAAAACAGCTGTTGAGTGGGACCCTAAATGATAGTGATTTTCCTAGCACCATGACAACAAGACACCATCAAAGCTAATGGCGCTAATCCATCCCTCATCTTTCTCTGCTGGTTCTGGCTTAGATTTTGTTTCTTAAAATACTTGCCTGGCTGGCAAGGCAGTGACTCACCTGCACCAGGACTGAACAGAACAGGCAGGAGGTACTTTCTTCTGAAGAGCTGTCAAGAGCCAATACAGCACCTGACGTCTTTCATTTCACACGTTGTTCCTGTCAAGGGGGAGACATTCTTACTCTCTTGTCAAAGTTGGGATTGCCAAAGAAAGCAAAGTGGTTAGAATGTGTCAAACTTTGGCACTTGTATTAAACAGAGTTTGAGGAAATCATGCAGGTTTGGCTGAGAATCTCTTCCTCGTCTTCCATCCAGTGCAAGATAAGCCACATTTTTACAGAGAACTGTCAAAAAGGAAAGTTCACATTAGAGTCACTCAGCTCCATGTGAGTCCTCTGGTGGCATCTCTCTCAGTGTCAAATCCTGTTAGGACTCCACGAATTCCGAGTATTTCAGTGATTTAAGTACTCTTCCGAAGCTGGTAATTTGGAAATTGCATTGTTGGTAAATTGGAATTAATAAAAAAGCAAAGTCAAGAATTTTATTGGCAATGAAAGTAGTTTACTGGTTATCTCTTAATTCCATTTGAATTCCACAGGCCATAAACTGTGGTATATTGTGAAACACCCTGAAGTCAGATGTGGATTCACATCCTAGATTTGCTGCTTATTAACTGTGTGACTTTAGCCAAGTTACTTAGCCTCTCTGAGTGTCCATTTCCTCCGCTGTCAAAGTGGGAGTGCTACTATTTCCCAAATTATATTGCAGTGAATATAACAAGACATCGTGAGTGTGAGAGATGCTAGGACAGAGGCTGGCCCATAAATGCTCATGTCTTTTCCTGTCTCTTGTTTTTTTCTGTAACTTAAATGAGCATCATTTCTAGCTAACTAATGTTTTAATGTTGACACATTTCAGTAGATGGTTTTCCATACTTTTAGAATGTCATAAATAATTCTCCAAGAAGTAGAAATGACTGGGATACAAACCCTGAGACCAGCAGTTGCCAAAGTCACAAGAGGTGATTTGCAGGGTTCAGACAGTGATGCAGGAGCAAAGCCTCCGTTTTGACTTTCAGAGATTTGGGAACAGTGAGTTGTAGTGCCCTTTGGAAAGGTCAGTAGAAATGCTCTGTGAAATGTGAAAAGCTGGGTGCCAGCTCCAGGGGTACCAGGTGAGGTCCCACTGGAAGCCTGCCTCTTCCACCCATGCCTCCCTGTCTTCAGCAGCACCCTTTCATTTTCTAGTTAGATTGGCTCAGGTCCCAGCTGACTCCTTCTGGATGTCCAGCTATAGATATCTGTCTTTGTCTCCAGCACTTTGAGTCAGGTTTTCATAGTTGTTGGTTTTTTTTTTTTTTTTTTTTCTGTCATTATTGTATTTGTTGTGGTCTTAGTTTTCCACCAGACTTTAATGGAAGGAGACCAGGTTTGAGTCCAGCTGCACTCCTTATTAGCTGGGTCATTAAGGACAAGTCCCTTCACCTCTTTGAAATGCAATCTTCTGATTTATATATGGGGATCCTACATTATTAGGTTGTTGTGAGAGCTAATGTGACTAAAATTCACATCGAAGTCTTTTGTAAACTGTAAAGTGCTGAGAAGAAAAGATAATTTCAAACCCCTCTTAGCATGTATACTTTACTGGAACATATACATGCTCAAAGATATGTGTTAAGTTACTTTATGATTAAAGATATTTGCCACAAGAATGTTGTCCAATCCCCAAACACATGAGGGGACGTTCTGAGCATTCTGCAGTGGTTCCAGTGGGTTCCCGGGTGGTTTGTGAGGGAATTTGCCATTTACCTTGTATTTGCCATGTCCAGGCTCATGCTTGGGAACATCCTGTTTGATTCCTATGAGGTGGGTATTAGCCAAGTTTCCCCCACCAGGTGTGATGGTTAATTTTGTGTCAACCACACTGGGTTAAGGGGCATCCAGATAGATGATAAAACATTATTTCTGGGTTGTCTGTGAGGGTGTGTCTGGAAGAGAGTTGCATTTGAATCAGTGGACTAAGTATAGGAGATCACCCTCACCAATGCAGGTGGGCAGCATCCAACAGGCTGAGGGCCAGAATAGAACAAAAAGGTGGAGGAAAGGTGAATTTGCTCTCCCTTCTGGAGCCAGGACATTACCTTCTTCCACCTCCAACATCAGAATTCCAGATTCTTGGGCCTTCCAACTCTGGGACTTATATAAGCTGCGTTCTCTACATAAGCTGTCACCTGCGTTCTCAGACCGTGGGCCTCTGACTGGGAGTTACAGCACCAGCTCCCCTGGTTCTGAGGCTTTCAGTATCAGACTGAATTATACTCCCAGCTGTCCTGGCTCTCCAGCTTGCAGACTGCATATCATGGAATTTCTTGGGCCAATTTCATGAGCCAATTCCCACAATAGATCCCCTTCTCATATATGTATATGTCCTATTTGTTCTGTTTTTCTAGAGAACCCTGTGTGATACACTATGCATGCACAAATAAAGTCACATCAAGACTAATAATCCAAATGTTAGTTTGTTACCACCATTTCTCACTTTGAACCTAGCTCCCAGCAAAGCACCTTCTACCCTGCACTTTTGGGGAGTTCCTGGGCTAGGAGATCTTCCATGTGCTCATCAGCAAATCAATGCCTGGCACTGCCCCTTTCTCTGCTCTGCCATCTCACTCTGGTAAAGTTGCTCTGTGGATTGTCAAGTGGAAAAGATGCCTTTTTCTCTTATGCTCATTTATAGGGGGTCTCATCTCAGTGGCCCTGTACTCCAGTGTCTTATGAAGCACTAACAAATAGTCCCTTTAGTTTTTAGTGACAGCTCTGCCCAGGAATCAGTCATGGGTCTGATATGGAGTAGGGTGAAGGATGGGGTTCTGCCCCTGTTACCACAGTGTACTCAAAACTACTCCCTCCTCCAGCACGGTGCTTCACCTTTTGGTGAGCCCACCACGCGCAGCTCCCTGCATTTCCTCAAGAAAGGGAGTTTTCCCAGACGGAATCCTAGCAGAGACTCCAGATTGCACATTCCCACTATACGGATGAGGAAAGGAAGGCTCAGAGGGTTAAGAAACTTACCCAAGGTCACACGCTGAACAGGTGACAGTCAAGAGCCAAACTCAGAGCAAAGTCCAAATCCCACGTTCTCTCTGACCAAAATCCTGTGATCAAAGTGGCAACATGACACGTTGTTCTGACCCTGGTATTCACACAGGAGGGCAAACTGTGCTGGTCACTGTTTACTATACATACTTTTCTCCTTCCCAGGGGTTTATTTAAGTCTCTTTCTGCTTGATTTCCATTGAGAATTATACTCTGGGCATGAAAAACTGGGATTCCTTGCCATTTCACCTTCCTTCCCATTCCTAGCGGCACTCCCAGTGAACTTACAGTTTATTTCATTCTTACTTGGCTTATGGTTAAAAGAACTGTGGTGGGGCCAGGGTTGGTGGCTCATGCCTGTAATCCCAGAACTTCGGGAGGCTGAGGAGGGCGGATCACAGGGTCAGGAGATCGAGACTAGCCTGGCCAATATGGTGAAACCCTGTCTCTACAGAAAATACAAAAATTATCCAGGTGTGGTGGTGTGCACCTGTAGTGCCAGCTACTAGGGAGGCTGAGCCAGAAGAATCGCTTGAACCCAGGAGTTGGAGGTTGCAGTGAGCGGAGATCATGCCACTGCATTTCAGCCTGGGCGACAGAGCAAGACTCAATCTCAAAAAACAAGCAAACAAACAAACAAAAAACAAGAACTGTGGTGCTTACACAGATGACAGAACAAGCAAGTCCTGAGCCAGTGTTAGTAGATCTGAGAAAAACATATATTCCTTGACTTGATTCCAAAGCCCCTGCAACCTGGTCACCCTATACCAACCCTCTGTTCCAGCCTAAAGGTCTACACGTGACCCTAAGTTCTCTTTGCTCTCCTCCCAGCTGTAGCCTGATGCCCATGAAAGATGGGACCTGTACCCCACGTGCTCACTCCTCCTAGCCCATTCCAGCAATGTGGCATCTACGCTGCACTCTGATTCTCTTGGTCAGGGCCTTGACCTTCTATCTTGGCCTTGCCAAATCTTTCCTTTAGGGAGCTGGACGCTATTCTTCCCCAGAAGACGTTGCCTGGGGACCTGCCTACATCTAAATATACCTTCTCATCATTCCCAGAACAAAGGACTGTTTCCTCCCCAGGCATGCCCTCTCGACTGCTTCAGACTCTGGCTGTACCAGCTCCACTCACCACATAATAAAACTCTTGGGGTATGGAGGAGGATGCACACCACCCTGTCTTGGCTCCAACTGGCCACTTCCCGGAAACTCTGGCATCAGGTGGCTGGCCACTTTCTTTGCAGGACTCCTAATGCATCACGAGCCACAGTTGTTGATGCTCAGGTTACTGAGGGAGTTGTCTTCAGTTTAGACTTCTTAAGGACCCCATTTCATATTACATAATCCTCAACCTACAACCCCTGCCTTCCCATTCCCTGTTTCCTTTCTCTCCATAGCATTAATCAGTATTTTGATATACAATATATATCAAAATATATAGCTTACTTCAGGAGTAAGCTCCTTGAGGTTTTAGTCTGCTTTGCTCAAGCAGTGTCTGGCAGGTGCTAAATGACTGCCTGCTGAATGCATGACTGGAATGACCACGATCTTGAACATCAGCACCAGAGTACACATACTGAGGCGCTGGTAGGACCAGGAATTCTTGTTCTATTCTGTCACAGAGCTCAACTGTTAAAGATTTCCAAACCTCCTCCATCTTAGCCACAGGAATAAATGGTCTACAGTTCATTCTCGGCACTGCACTGGGCACCATGGGAATTGCAAACCCTTCAGGCAGCTTAGTATCCCCACTCGTCTCTGAGCCATCATCCCCTGGAAAATGAACTGTTCCTCTTGCAAGCCCTCATCACACCCTCATACCCCAGCATAGAGATCTGTGTTCTCCGTCAGTCTCCATTCTTCCCAGACACAAGTCTGTCTTACTCATCTTCACATCCCTGGTGCCCAGCATAGTGCTGAGAAGCTATGAAGGGTATGATAAATATTTGATGCATAAATGAATACCTGGGATCCCACATGCAGAGAAAGCCAGCCCCTTCTGAATTAATTATGTGACTCAGACACTAGGGGATGATGAGTTTATTTCCCTTTATTATGATTAATAATTTTTTTCCCAAAGAGTTTTTCAATTCTGAGAGTTAAGTTTTACATATTGTAAATATCAAGGTATCCTTTGTGAAATAATACTCTTTCCAAAAGACAACATAAATTTTGGAGTAAGACTGATGACTATGTTTCCTTTTTCTAGATTTTAAATATCCCCTTTTACATAGGGCTGATTTTAAAATCCTGCGGATTTAAAATTTTATGTGGAAGTGTTTGAAGAAAAGCTAATGCTGCCTTTACTATCTCTTTGTATCTGGAATAATTAAACTTTTTGTTTATTATAAAAACCTTTTTTAAAAATAGGCAATAAATTAATTGTGCAGTTTATCTTGGATTTAGAAGAAGTTGATTCTATGTTTTTTTTTCTTTTTGTAGAGATAGAATCTTGCTCTGTCACTGGACTGCAGTGGTGCAATCATAGCTCACTGCAGTCCCTAACTCCTGGGCTCAAGCAATCCTCCTGCCTCCGCCTCTCAAGTAGCTGGGATTACAGGTGTGAGCCACCATGCCTGACAAGAGGGTGATTCTTAAAAAAGAGAAAATAACACACAGAGAAAACGTAAAACAGTTGTTGTCTTCACATCAGTAAAGAGGGAGACTGAGCACTTCCTAAATGGAACTATTTACAGGTTGGACCAAGCTTTAAACTATACTAGATATTTAGTTGATTATATTTCCTAACTCTAATTATTAAAAGTAATTTAATCAGTGTGGGAAGAAAATTTAAGAGGGAAACTAAATCTGCTTTATGATTTTCAAAGTTAGTTTTCTACACTGATTAATGTATGAATAAGTGCTCAGGTGCCAATTCATTTCCCGCCATGGAGTTACTGTGCTTTTTGAGTTTTAGAGAGTTAAACTCCGAAGGCAATAGTGGTTCTATCTGTTGTGCCTGCCTACCCAGCATTCATTACCCCATTTTTCTGCTCACAGCCTTTTGATTTTCTTTAGGGGAGCCACCCCTCACTCCACTTTCAGTTCATGAGGCTAGGAATAGTCATGTGACCTGGGCTTGGCCAATCAGGGCTTGGTTCAGAGATGGGTACATTACCAAAGCTAAGCCAATGCGAGCCTGACTGGGATTTTGCGGGCACTATTAAGAAAGAGATCCTTTGCCCTTTGCTATGCTGATGCTTGGAGCTTCTGCCTGAGAGTGAAACTAACACAAAGAAAGCAGACAGATAGTAAATTCAACTCATATTGCAACTTGAATGTGCCAATAAAATATAATTTCTCTAGTTTGCCCATAACCAATCTGGTCCTTCACTAGTTAGGGTTTAAATCTTGATTCAATCAAATAATTCAATATCCTCACTGAGAACATGCTCGCTTTCTCAGATGGCTTCCTCTTTCTCCTTCTCCTCCCATAAAGATGCCATCAGGATGTATGGCCAATATTCAACAGGTACATGGCATTATGGCTGCCCTCGTTGACAAAATACTAAAATATGCATGGAGCAATTGGTAAACAGTTTCTGCCCTGAGATCCCTGTTCCTCATAATCCATCAACTAAAGGGTTAACTCTGGGCATAGTAGGACACCTTCATTTAGACTCCTTAGCGCCTCAGCCTGTAAGGATTTTAAAATGTTTTGATCATCATCCCTGCAGGATGTGTTGGGGTGGAGGTAGTATGGTGGTATGTGTCTTTTCCATGTCCTCATGGTGTTGAGAGGAAGGGAACTCTTGTCCTTGTACTGGTCCTTGAGCATAGCTGCCTTGTATGTGATTATTTTGGGACAACATCCACTTTTGTCTGTCCTGGGTGCACTGAAAGCCTCTGATGTGGGGGTCTGTGGATGGGGAGCTTGTGATCCATCTGGAGCAATCTGAGGCAGTCCTCCCAAAGGTGTTCCCTGACTGGTCTAGCTCCTTCTCTGCTCTTCCTGCTGCTACAGACTCTGACTTCTGTCCGTGACTTCGTATCAACCCTGGTCCTGGGGTTCTTCTCAGCAGCCCACACCACTGAGTCACCTCAATACAATGATTACCTCTGGCACACTGGCTACAGGCTTGCTTCTATGTCTGGGTAGAGTCTAGGCTTCATAGGGACCTGACACAGCTTGAAAAGTCCATAGCAGGGCCTGCTGCTACCTGACCAACACTGGGCTCTTCCTCTCATAATTCTGGAGGGGATGTGGGGGAAAGATCTCCCTCTGCCTTTGTGGTTAAGCTTTACTTTTCCAATACAATCTCTCCGCTCAGGCTTCTTGTCTTATTCTGTTGTTTCTGTTCTCTGATAATCTCCCACTTTCTCCTGGTCTAGACCTTTTGAATATAAAACCCTAAGGTTTAGTTTACCAAGCTCAGTTCTTGACCCTCTGAAAAGGAAGGTAATGGAATGTACAGGATATTTTTTCAAAGTAAGGGCTTGAATTACATGGCTATTGCTTTGCTACAAAATTTGTTTTTGAATGCCAGAAGCTGAGTGTTATGCTTTCTTTCTCTTTGCATACTTTCTGGAAAGAACTTTCATCTCTTCCTAGGCAGATAAATGCCTTGAGTAGACTAAGTTCATATGCTTTGAAAGGCAAAAGAGAAAAGTACATTGATAATTTCAAAACATTATGCCTATTATACATGACAACACCTTTAAAGCACCTGAAATCTAACTGGGCCTAAAGCCAGTCTACCCAGTTTAGCAAACCCATGGATTCCATGGTTAGAACTTGGTTTCAGTCACTTGCTACCCATAATCCTGAGTGACATGGTAATAACAGTATCCATTTCACATTATTTGAATAGCACTGGGCACAGATCCACATGCAAATGGGGCTGATTAAATGCATTTGATGGTAAGATTACTGCCAGGGTTAGATCCTGACACAGATAAAGCTTACTTAAAGAGCTCCCCAAGTCCATTTCTAAACCTCCCATGTACATTTCTTCCCTTCCAGTGGTAGAAAAAAAGAACCAAGGAAGAAGATCCCTTCCTTTGGGTTATCTGGGGCCAGAATCCCCTATTCTGTCACTTACCCTGTGGTGGTGCTGGGGGTTGTACTGAGACTCCAACTTATTTCTCCTTGCTGACCCCTCCTGCTTTCCCTTTCCTATAAGCTTGTTCCAGTTTCCCATCGTTGCGAAAACAAAACAAAACAAAACAAATAAAACAAAACAACAATGAATATAGGAAACTCTCCCTGCCTCCTCTTTTACCTGTAACTTCCTTCTCCCTGCCCAACCAACTCTCTGGAAGCAGTGGTTTATACTTACTAGCCCTGCCTCTCCTCCTCTCCTTCGACTCCATTTTGCTTCCAACCTAGTGTGATTTGGTTTCTGCCCTCACATCCCCACTAAAACCAATGTCTCACAAGTAATCAATGACTTCCTCATTGTCAAATACAACAGACACATTCCAGTGCTCATTTGCTTGACATCTCTGTGGCATTTCCCTCTCCTGACCACTTCTTCAACCTGGAGAGTCTTGATGTGAACTGCTTGATGTCACTTTTTTCTGGTTTTCTTTCCATTTCTCCATCTGTTCCTCAGGATCTCTTATTTGATCCTTAGGAGTTGGTATCTGTCAGGTTTGGGTTTCATGCTTTCATAATCTTCTCATTCTGCCTGCTCTTCTGGGCCATCCCAGCCCTGCCCTGGCTTCAGTGACAATCTTTAAGTTGGCTGTTCCCCAGTGAGCACCTCCAGGCCTCTCTCCTGTGCTTGGAACTCATGTTCCTAACTCTTCCTGGAGGTTTTCACCTGGATGTCCTACAGCCACATCAAACCCATGTTCAAAATATGCCATCTTCCTCTCAGGTCAGTTTCTATTCCTCTACTTGCAATCACAGTAAATGGTATCAACATCCATGAAGCTGCACAAAGAACCCGAGAATCCTCCTGGATTTCTATTTCCTTTCCCCTTTCCCTGCCTACTGAGGCAGAACCTTGTACCTGGCAGTATATTGGATATCCACCCAGAGTAGTGTGTGTGAGTGGATGAATGAACTGTGGTGCTACAGAACACCATGGCTCCAACCTGAGTCTGAAACTTGATGTCATTTTGCCTTTCACAGTTTTTCACTGCTTCTTCATTAATATGAGGGAATCCACCCAGAAGATCTTCATCTCTGAGATCTATCATCCACACTACTCCAATTTGACACCTTAGTCACATATCCACTTAACTCCATTCCTTTTTCCTGTGCCTATCACACCTAGGTAAAGAGGAGGGGAGCCCCTATGATAAAGTGGGACTTAAAACATAAATTATGCCACCTTGCAGAACATATTTTCCCTGATAAGAGGGCCCAGTGTCTCTCTGCAGCCACCTACCTTGAGTCACAGTGAGAAGTGGAAAGGGAAACAGGGTGCATAGGAAGGGCGGGAGAAGCTGAAGGAAAGATTAACAGAAGCCATTTCCTCCTTTCCCTGTCATGCCAGATCCTGTAACTGTCTGTGTGAGTCTCCCCCAAGCGCTGCTCACGGGAAAGCACCTTCCCTCCTGTTCCTCATGACTTCTGTCTGGAAACGAGTACCGTGACTGTCTCCTGAACGCCTACGTGCCTAGCACTTTCTACTTCTCAAAACATTGCACGAATATTTATTTGAGTGCCTTCCATGTGCAGGCGCTGTGCTAAGCAATGTGCACCTCATCTCATTTAAATCCCACGACCCTAGCCTATTTTTATCTCCGTTTTGCAGACCAGAAAACTAGGGCATGGAGCGGTTAACTACTTCACTAAGGCCATGCAACTAGTAGTGTGGTCCTGGGAATTATCATATCAAACCCAGGTCTGTCTGATTCTATGCCCAAATCCAGGGCAGCCGTAGCTACGCTGCTTCTGACGTATTCGTGGTTATCTTTCTCTGCCACTCAGACACTGAGTACATAGTATCTAGGCGTTTGATAAGTGCTCATTGAAGAAGTGCTTAAACCATGTCAATACAAGCTGGATCTGGTCCCAGCTGCCAGAATCCAGAAAGGCAGCTTTGGGCCTTTCCCATCACCCCTTTGGGCCTCAATTTCCTCATCTGTAAACGGAAGGCATTATGCAGATGCCCTCGAAGGAGGCTGTGCCTTTAACATTCTGTGGCTGTCTTCTAATGGCGCAGTGTCCCCAACGTGCGGCCAAGAAACTGCACTGACGGCAGGACCCAGCAGCTCAGTTCTCCTACGCGGCCCCAGCAGCACGGCTGACGCATGCGCCCTCGCCCTCCATCCTCCGCCCTCGCGCCCGAGCCTGGCGCGGAGGCAGCTCTTTTCTGCGCACGCGCAGGCCCTTGCCGCCTCCTGACCGCTGGATTGCCTCGTTCCAGGAGGGCGCGGCTGCCTTCCCCGGACGCTGGGGAAATCAGTGCTCTCGACAGGGATGGGGGTCGGCCTGCCAGGAGCCATTCGGGGCCCACGGGGGAGCCGCCTGGCCCTCGTTAGGCAAGGGCCTTGGGAAAGCTGCCCCCCACAGGAGAGTGTGTTCCCGCCCGCGCGCTGGACGTGCCGGGGAGCACAGAGAGGCTCTTTCCGCTCCTAGCACAGATGGAAACGCTCTCGCTCTGCGGCCTGGGCTGGGAGGCAGGAGGGCCCCAGAGCCCTGCCAGCCCGCAAAGCCGGGAGGATTTTCCTCTCAAAAACGATACCGCTGATTAAACTGAAAACTTCTAAGGTCACGGAGGACGTTTATCCGGGCTGGGGCGGGGAATGGAAGGGCTGGAGGCGTCACCTGATGTTATAAGCTACTAAAAGGCAGCGGACTCTGCCGGGAGGCAGGCGCCTCATTGCAGCTTAGGGATGAATACATAAACCTGGGCAGCTATTTTTACACTGGCTGAAACAGGGAGTGTGTGTGTGGCAGGGGAGAGGACGCAAGCAGCCCTCCCCCATCCATCCCCTGATCTTCCTCTTCCATATAGAGAGTTACTCCTCAGAACCGAAGCATTTTTATTTTCTGAAATCAGGAAAGGGAAAAGGATGCGGATCAAAACGTTTCCTAAATGGTTAAAATAAATGAGATAGCAGCATTCTGAATTTTCACGCGTTGGTACTCTCAGTCCTTCCCTTGTGTGCCGTCTTTTGAAGTCCAGAGTTGTCGGTCTGAGTTTGTCTTTTCCTGCTTAGGGAACATGGAATGGCTTCTGCAAGATTTGGGCCTGCAGAGAGCTGGAGGAGACAGAGAAAAGAGGACCCTTTCTGCCAAAAATGCATTCTTGAGCCCGACTTGTGCGTGTGCACTGTTGAGTGTGACTTTGCTCTGTTAGGACTTAAAAGAAAGCTCTACTTCTTTAAATAGGAATTTTCAGACCGTGATAAGCGCTGGGAAAGCAGAAGGTTGTCCAGGAAGGATGGTTGCTTTGGATTTTCACTTGGTTTAGACCAACTGGAGCCATTGCCTCTGCTTTCTTGTCAGAATAAATTTGGAGCTGAACTCACCATACCCAAGAGGGAGATGTGCTGGAGGGAGGGCTGTGAGCTGTATGGGGAATTCTTGCTGACATCAAATCATTTCAGATCACTAAATTTACTTTGATTTCATTCAACGTCATTTCATTTTCTTTCCAAGTCCTAAAAAGTCTGGAAGAGGAGACGCTGAAAATAACTGCAAAACTTAAGGCATGAAATGAAATATCTCCTAAAATTAAAGTGAGGTTGTAGAGATTCACCATCTTAAGGATTTGCTTAGATGACCTTTTAGCAATTCTTCATTTGAGAATTATGGAGCTACAAACACACACGCACACACGCCAGAACCCCGCAAAAAGAAAACTTCACCAAGAAGGAAAGGTTACGTGGAAAGCTCTTCATTCAATGTGTCATTTCTAAGATTCACTAGATTGGAATGAGGATATAGAGTGGGGATGTTGGGGTGGGCAAGAAGCGGCGCATAGGGGGAGTTTTAAATGCGTTTCATCCATGACTAATGTCTCCAGCAATGGGGAATAAAACAAATTTTGCCTTTTGTAAAGGGAAATTGAAATTCAAAGTTGTGGGGAAACATTACCACCCTGGGAGCCATGATAGCCTCCTAGGGTCCAGGCACAGCTGGGCTCTTAGAAATTCACCTACTTCCAAAGGCAGGTCAAAAGAAGGTGTTGCTTTATTGAGATAGTACAAATCAGGGGCTCCTTCATAGGAGAAAACCCCCAAACACCTCTACTATTTGTGTGCCAGTAACTTCCAGCCAAGTTTGAGGAAAGACCCAAATCATCATTATTACTGTTTGTTTTCATATATGTTTGTTTATTCTGTTTTCCTTTTTAAAACATAGCAGACCTTGTACGTCCAAATGTATGCACACCCTGAGAAAACTTTCAAACCACTATTTAAAAAGTGGGAGCAGGACTATTCCCTTACATCCCAGAAGACAATTCTAGGCTAACCCCCTTTTCTATCCCTAACAAGTTTAAAGACAGTATATCTCACCTGTGGGCAGGCCACTCCCTATCCCCAGTTTCCTTCACTGGCCTGTCACTCTATTATATCCATAGCAACTTAACTCAGGTCTGAAAATCAGGAAACCTGGATCGTGTAGAGGTTAGGCCTCATGAGAGATTAAAATCAATAATCTATCTTTTTAGATATTCTGTCTGTCAGAGATCACATTTATTTTTAAGAAGCAACATCTAAGCTGTCCGAGTTCAAAAATCAGTTTCCTTTTTGTAATATAGCACAAGAGAAAGAGTTCCGGAAGTGGCAACTTAATTTGTATCTAATTTCAGCAAAATAATTGCAGAGTGCTTCCAACTTGAATGAGCAGTGAGGTATAGCTCCAAGTAGTTACTTATTTTAGTAGCACTCCCTCAGGATGAATGCTAGCTATTTTCAGTTGCATGTGGGAAAACCAAAGGCGCTGCCAAGCTGTGGCAAGTTGGCATCATGTGTGAGCTGTCAGCCAGGATACTTACTTCCACTCAGATTCATTTTCTAACTTGCAGTTGGCGTGTGACCTTTTTCTTTATTCAATTTGGGGTCCTGATCACTTCCTTCCTCTGCCGCCCTACCTTCCCACCGATCTCTACCCCCACAGGCAGCTTTCGGCTGAATCCATTTAATAATAACAGTATGAGTGCCAAGTGGGTTGTATAAAATCCTTAGGGAGAGCTGTGAAATGAAGCACATTGTTCTTCAGGGCTCCTAGAGACCAGAATGCACCCATCAACAAAAACTAATATGCAATAAAATTATATGTCTTTCTCTATAATTTATGCAGAGTGGGATCATGCTGCAATGAGGCCATAAATAGCTCTTGGTATATGTGGTAGGCAGCCTCTAAAAGGGCCCCTGATAATCATCACTTCCTGGTATTCTCTCTCTCATGTAACCTCTTCTTCAGCCTGGGCTGGATGGACCTGGTGCTTGGCTTTAAACAAACTGAATACAGCAAAAGTGATGGGATGTCACTTCCAAGATTGGATTACAAAAAGTCTCTCTCTAAGCCAACTGCCATGGTGGGACGTGCCCCATGGAGAGGCCTATGTGGTAAGGAAATGATGTCTCTAGCCAGCAGCCACAGCAGTGAACCTGGAAGGTCACCCTCCCTTGGTAGAACCTTGAGTTGACTTTGGTCCTGGCTGACACCTTGATTACAGCCTGTGAGACCCTGAGCCAGAGGACTGCTAATTTACAACTGTGCTCCCGACCCATGAAAACTATACGATAACACACGTTAACTGTTTTAAGCTTCTCAGTTTTGGGGTAATTTGCTATGCAACAATAGAAAACTAACACAGTATATTCCTTAAAGCAGATAGACCCTCCTGCTCCAGTAACCCCACCAGAGTTCTGTCTCCAGACTTACCTCCTGCTACAGCTTCTCTATCACCCCTGGGGACACTTTTGGGGCACATCTTACTCTTAGGTGTCTTTTTAGGAGCTATTTCTTTTGCTGAAACAACCAGCCTCCTCTTCTTCACAAGATAAATTCCTGCTCATCCCTTGACACCTGGATCAGATGTGACCTCTGGAGAACCTTCCTAACTCAGCCAGGCAGAGCTGCTACATCCCGCCTTGGGGTTTCCACAGCACTTTGCTTCTGCCTGTGCTGCAGCATATCCCATGGCACTGTCCTTATTGGTAGGCCTGCTAGGCTGCAGCTCCAGGAGCACAGGAAATGTTTCTTCATCTTCCAGTCCCTGGTGCCTAGCACAGCACCATGGTAAAACATCATTCTTGGAACAGATTACCAACTGTCTTACAGGAGCAGGGATCCCAGGCAGAAGAGAACATCTGGTAACTAGTTCCACTCTCACCTAATGCAGGGATCTTACTACAGCATCCTCAAAGCGTTCGGAAGAAGACCACTTTGGTTAATTGGAACACACACACACACACACACACATTCCAATATTATATTATATTGAACACTCCATCAGCAGATTAAATGCTCTAGCAGCCAGCAGTGGTTTGAAGCTCTCTTGATCTGATCCCAGCCCCTTGATCGATCATTTAAGGTCATGGGGACTTGAAAGTTGACAGTCCTATAATTTGAGTTATCATCGTTTCCGTCCATGACCTTGAAGTTGATATGTCCCAGGCATCATGGACAGGCTTTACTTCATTTTTAGAGCAAGCTAGAAAGAAATCATGAAGGCATCCCAAGGGACAAGTTACAGGGACATCCTTAGAGACAAACCTGAAAGAAGGGAAGGTTGTGCTTTTCTCTCAGATGGTGATCTAGCCCATGAAGGGAGGGGCTCATTGCAGGGTAAGGCTGTTGGAAGATCTTTCAGGAATGGAATATGTTGTAAGCCTGTCTACCCCATCATCATTTTCCCCTCCGTTGTCCCTCTCCTAGACCTCAACACACCTGTAGCAAATAGCTTCTTAACTGGTCTAACGACATTTAGTTATGACATTTTCCAAGTTGTTCTCCACAGGGAGATCAAACTCTTTCTGAAATGCACATTGGATCACATCACCTGTCCACTTCAACACTTCAGTGGCTGCCCGTGCATGGCCTTCCCCAGCCTGGTTGAGAATCTCACCTCTTTGCTGTCTGCACTCAGGTCACACTTGCCATCTTTCATGGCCTTAAATACTCATGTGCAGCCCCACTCTAGGGGATGCCCAGGTCCCATTGGGCTTAGTTAATCCTATTGTTCCTTCAGATTTTATTTCACTCATCATTTCCTCAGAGATTTCCCTGATGTCCCTTAATAACCAAATCCCCTCATTATATACCCAGGACCCCACACATTGCAATGATGTTAATTTGTGTGGGTATTTGATCAAGGTCCTCTCCTTTTGAAGGCAGGGACCATGCCTGTCTTTGCTGACCCTGTATTCTTGGTACCTAGTATAACCTGGTAAAGAGCAGGGATTCAATCAGTATTTGTTGAATAAGTGAATGAATGAATGAATGAATGAATGAATGATGGGTGCTCTTTGAGGGTACCTGGAGGAAAAACAGAAATGTGGGAAGAATGAGAATTTAATGGAACCCAAAGCTACAGCATAGAAAAGTAATTTGAAGTACACCACCATCCTAAAATGACTGTTGGACTTTCTTTAGACTGAGTGTGAACGTTTACAGTTAGATGTAACTCCATTCCCCCAGGCTACAGCAGCCTCCGGGGAAACCTAGGATTTCAAGATGATTTCCAGAGCCTTTGGCTGTGCCTCCTACCCCTGCCACCCCATCAAGCCACACTAGCCCTCCCTTCCTCAGGAGCTGATGCTGGCTCTCCTCTGGGGAGGGGAGAAAGGGTGGAGTTGGGCGCGGATGATACCTCAGGTCCCCTTACTGAGAGTCTCCCTGTGTTACTGCCACTCCTAGCACAGCCGCCACAGTCTTTATCCCAGGCACGATCTGCTTGCTGCCCGCGGCTCCACTCTGCTGCACAGGGTGCCTGATGGCCACCATTGCTGTGACTGTCCTTGCTGGGGCCTCTACTCTTGGTGGTGGGGGATTTGTTTTCCTACAAGTATGGAAAGCTTTTTAGCAAGCCACTAGTGGAGCAACAATTGATTCCCTTCTTCTTTCCCTTAGATGATTCCCACCCTTCCTTGATTGTCATCTCTCTTAGCAGTTTTGTAGCAGGCAAATAATTTTCCCTTACTTGTTCACAAATCTTAAATCTAGGAGTATAGGACCTGCTCATTGTTTTTATTTCCTAATTTCTGTTTCTTTCAGGGCTCAGGGAGGACTGACAGGACTAGCTAGAGTTGACAACCATTCATCTAACAAACATTTACTGCACAAGGAAGAGAGGTGATCAAGGCACTGCCCTTGTCCCCAGGAAGCTCGCCAGCGCATGGGACTCTGTGCAGGTGCCTTCACCTCTGAATTAGGTATTTGACTGTCAGGCCATGGCTGAGCATCCATCCTCTCTATGCTAATTTTTTCCAAAAGTCAGGAGTTTAGAAGAACACTAATGTGTTTTTCTTCCAGCCTTTTCTGCACAAATGACAACATCATTACCCTCAGCTTTTAAAATGCAAGTCTGTACAGAGATCCCAGAGTCAAGGAGGGCGCCTGAGTCATTTGAGATAATTACCTTTGTTTTCTGCCTGAGTCTTGCATATCTGTGAGTCAGCAATGGGGAAACTGGCATCAAAAAAAATTAAGGGAGGCTTAAAGTGAGCAAAGCAGAGCAGAACATTGGCAAGAGCTGAGTGCTGCCACAGCAGGAACATCATGCCGATCGTCATCTGAGGGAGCTCATGGTGCTGTCTGCCTCCTCTTAGCAACATCCACACAGGCTGGTACAGTCAGATCATTGTGACTTGGACAGGGATGAAAATACTCTGCTGACACCAATAGCTCCCAGCACAGCCAGGGTATTCTAGAGGTGTGTGGTGTCAGGACAGCCTGTGCGGCCTGATTTATTTACCTGAGTCATCTGAATGAAGCAGTGACTGGCTTTGCCTCACTCTGGCAAGAACTCGCAACAAACCCAAAGCCTCTTCCTCCACGGCCTTTGCTCCTGCAGCACAGCACTGACATCTTTTTAGCATCATAGACACTGTCACGTGGCAATCAATGACAGATGAACTGTCCCTTCCCTGGGCCACGAGCTCTTCAAGGCGGGAGCCTCAGCCCGATTTCTTCCATGTCTCCAGGGCCCAGCATGGGGCCTGGCTTCTAGTTGCTTTCTGATGAATAAACGAATGGCTATAGACATGTACTCTTGGAAACACAAGGGGCTTCTGTAGTGGCAACATGTTGAATAGCACAGTACTGTATTGGTTCTTTACAGCCTGCAGGACCCAAAGAAGGAATGATATTTGTTTCCTGGAAAAGGTGTACCTCATGAGGGCACTGCTCAAGGGAAGGGGCCCACAAGTTGGGGATCAAGGGAGCCACAGGTTGATCAAGGCCCCAGGAATTAAAATGGAGGTGTTTATCCTAAAGAGGCTCTGAACATCTGAGGCAGAGCCTCGATTCTCCAGGAAATTGACTTTGCTGGAGAATAAGGCTGGGGGAGGCAGGCTGTCTTAGGGGAGGAGTCGTATTTCAGCCCCACTGAGACCCCAAAGGCGCACTCCCTTGCTTTACCCGGACTGTCCACCAGGGGGCAGGCAGAGGTAGGAGAAGAGGAAAGCGGGCGGCTGGTCAGGCCCAGCACACCCAGCCTGGCATCCCACAGGCTGGGCTGCCCGACTCAGAAAAGGCCAGGCTGCTCCTCCTGCCTGTTGTGGCCTCTGTGATTTTATATGGTTTGGCCTGTGACATCAGACACCACGCGACCATGGTAACCAAAGTATACAGCCTGGAGTGAATGTTAATAAACAGGAAAGAAACGATCCCTGGTGTCTTACTTTACTCACTATTTGTGGTCTTGTTATCCATGCCTAATGTCTTCTTTATTACCCTGAGCAATCGAGATGTACCTGAATTCAGCAACTTTTTAAAATGAAATGCTAAATTGGGGAAATGTGAGTTGGCTTCTGCGTTTAACTAACTTTGAAATAGTGCCGTGAGTGACCTCTGCCTCTTGATATCCTGCTCAACACTCCTCTTATGTACAAACATGTAATTTAAAAGGAAAATTATTTTCTTGATAATCCCCACATGCCTTCAAAAGTCATTTTCCCCGAAGAAACGTCAGGTGATGGGATCCCGTTATTGGTTAAAGTTTTTCCTAATATCCTCAAGGATTGAAGAAAAACAGCATACCTGTCCTCCTATACAAATTATTATCCTATAGAAATTAATGGGCCCAGAGGCCCGGATCTAAAACAAACTAGGACTGAGTATAAAGGAATAAATGTTTTACCAGGCCAGATCACAGAAGTGAAAATCTTTGTCGAGATGAGAGCTGCTTCATACAACATCAGAGAGTTTGAAGGTTATAGTTCTCCTGCCTACCAAGAATATCTGATTAGAAGCTTTTAAAACTTTGCCTAATGAAGTTAAAGACTCTTTAATAAACTGCATCTTTAACTAGAATAAGAACAAACCGATCATATTACATGAACCAATAGAGAATGATAAAACAGTCCTAAAAGAAATGGTTTTCTAATGGAATCAGAATTCATATGCAAACCTTTCCATGCTGCAGACTTTTTTGAATGCTACCCCTGATTTCATTCCAATAGTATTCACAGCTGAGAAGTATCTTTTAAAGATATAGCATGATATCAAGTTACTTTAATAGTTTGCAAAATACTCTCAAGAATTACCTAAAAGTATGCAGTTTCTATGATACCATAGATTAGTTCATCTAAAATTGTTTGATCTTCAATTAAAAACATAAACAGGTTTGGATATATTTGGTCACAGATGTTGCCTGAGTTTCCAGATTGCATTGTTCAAAGGTATTTCTTACATATGAAAAAATGTGTTGAGAAGGCGTCCATCTGATTGGGTATTCAGGCTTACAAAGAAAGTAATTACAGGGGCAGAGACTGGGAGTCAACCCTCATTCATCTCAATTCTCTTTCACATATCAGCATAGCTTGACCTTGATTTTTTAGATGCAAGTAAAGGACATTGATGTAATTCAAGTAAATTGGTTTTTTTCAAATATCCTGAGGAGTCTGGAATCAGACATGACAGACTCGATGGACAAAAGCCTGAAGGAGAACCAACTCTGAAGTCATCATAGTGGTTCTAAAAACAGTGTCTTTCCTTCTTATTGACCTAAATTTTCATCTTCTTTCTAGGGAACATTTGCTTGCCAGGTCCTTGGAAAAGGTCCACCTGTCGGCTTCTCCTCTCCCTTCCTTCTCGTCTGCGTTTGTGTCTTCCGTTGAGATTCCCACCAGGGAATGTCGCTGCCGCCATGGCAGCCTCTGGTCAGCTGAAGTGACCTTCAACCTTCCTTGCCTTTCTCTGAGGGCAGGGGCCTTGCTTCTCCCATTAACAAAGCACTTTCGGTCAACTTTTAGGTTCTTCACGGTTGATTAAACTGTGTTTATTTAGGATCCTCTCCTCTTTCTGTGTCTGGCTGCTGACCTTTCTGCGGGTTCATTGTTGGAGGAGAACGCTCACAGGGTAGTCTGACTGCTTGTTAGCAGCTTTGGTAAAGATTTTGTTCTGGAAAATGTTTAGCCTGTTGAAATACTAGTGCATCTTCAAAGCATATGACGTTTTGCTTGGATAGTGTTCAGAATTGCTGTTACTGGGTAAGGCCAGAAGCATGTGAAAGAGAAAAACCCGAGCTAGCCTGTGAGTTATAACTGCTAGCATCTCCCTTGAACCTGGTGTATGTTGATTATCTTGCATGAAACTCCATAAGCTTCACTTGGTATGCCGTGGTTCTTTTTTTTTTTTTTTGAGATGGAGTCTCACTCTGTTGCCCAGGCTGGAGTGCAGTGGCGCAATCATGTTCACTGCAGACTTGAACCCCTGGGCTCCTGAGCAGCTAGGATTATGGGTGCATGCCGCCACACCCACTAATTTTTATTTTTATTTGTTTAGAAACGAGGGTTTCCTTATGTTGCCCAGGCTAGTCTTGAACTCTTGGCCTCAAGCAATCTTCCAGCCTCAACCTCCCAAAGTGCTGCGATTACAGGCATGAGCCACCACTCTTGGAGGTTCTTAATAAGAGTAGATAGACCTGGTTTTGTTGCTTGGAAATGGGAAGAAGAGAGAAAATGAGGCACAGAAAGTTTTGTTGAGTGGCCAAAAGATAAGCCAGGACAAACACCTTAAGCCAGAACTCCATTTTTGGAGATTCTTGTCTGTAGGACAGCGAACACCCCTGCTGTCACCCTGCCCTAGGTTCTCAGGCAGGCTTAGCTCCCCAGTAGCTCCCACACTCCGAGGCCCAGCCAAATGCCAGTTCCACCACATGCAGGCATCAGTTCTTTCTCTAAGCACTGTGACACGTACTTGCTATACCTCTCAGAATGGTATTTTTGTGTTTTGCTTATTTGTGTATGAATCTTATCACACTGCCTTGATTGTGAGTGCTTGGAGTGTGAGAAATGTACCTCTGCATGCCCAGAAGTATGTGATACATATTTTAGTGAAAGCAAATGGATAAATGGAGGTGCAGATGGTATGCTGTCCCCAGTTCTTCTCTTTAATGTCACCTACTCACCTGGATAACTTGTCCTCCCCATTCCTCACACTATGCTCAGCTCCCAGCTTCTGCAATTGGTTTGGCTTTACTCTGTAGTTTGGTTATTTGTTCATCTCACCTTTATATCTCTGCCTAGTCATTGTCACCCATCTTAGATGATAAACTGTTAGGGGACTGAGGCTCCACTTAAATCCCTTTACCTACCACTTGACAAAAACACAGGGCATGACTAAACACTTAATGGACTTCAGAAGATGATACTTATAATCAGAGAAGTGAATCACTAAAGCTGATCGCCTATCCTCTCAGAATGAAGGTTGAATGGTTCAGGACTTTGTGAAGTTCTTAGTCACCATTGCCCCCTTCCTCCTAGTGAATCCTACCCTATACATTTTGTTTAGCTGCAGGGTAAACTAAGAATAATATTTTCTTATTCCTAGAACATGAGATTAGAAGACTGCTTCTAAAGGCCAGGTTTCTCAACAGCAGCATGTTGACATCTTGGGTTGGATAATTCTGTCGTGAGGGCTGTCGTCAGCGTTGCTGGACATCTTGCAGCATTTCTTGTCTCTACCCATAGACGCCAGTAGCATGCCCCACTGTTTTTAGGAATTGCCAGAAGTCCCTAGAGTGGGGTGGGGGAGCAAAGCCCATGGTTGAGAGCCACTGCTTTAAGGGATGAAGGTGGAAGAGGGAAGCCATGGAGGAAAGGAAATGATGGTCATAATTAGGTATTCTTCTTCTCTTTGGAGATTTTTGTTTTGTTTTTTAAGAAATGAAACCAGCATGGTGTTCTGCTCTGACAGTTGGGAGAGGAGAGTCTTCCAAATGCATTCAAATTATACAGCATTTCATCACTTTGCCCTTTTACACCCCTTAAGGGCTATTTTTTTCACCATTACCACTAGGTTGGACCTGCTTTCTGTGGCTCAATCCCATCTTGTTTTAGGAATAGCTTTCTGGAAGCTCTGACGGGCACACGATGACTTGCTGGGAGAGGCACCAGTGGGGCTGCTTTGCTGTCCCGGGCCCGGACACTGCCCTCATGAGGATACTGTGTTTAGGACTCTGCTTCTCCACTTTGCTGATCTGGGATCTAGATTTTTTTTTCTTTTCCCTGTGAATTAGTAAGCCACTGGGAGCAATAATTCACCAAAACTGGACTCACTAGACACTGGGCTGCACACCAGACGATTACAGTATTGCTTTAAAATGCATATCCCCAGAGCCCTCACCCGGAGTTGGAACGTGGGCAAGCAGCGTGAAATGTGGCCCAGAGGGCACGTAGGGCCCCAGGCCAGCGGGGCCCCAGCCCTGGCCCAGATGTTTGGCCCTTTCTGTCTCAGCTGCCAAGGGGATGACCTTTGTGGCCAGTAGAGGGCGGGGCGGAGAAAAAGCTGGGATTTAAGAGAAGAGTGAGAGCTTAAAGATGTGCACGATCTTTAGAAATAATTTGCGGTGTCTGCTTCAGTGAATGTTGGTGTCCCGAGGCAGAGTGCAAGTCGTCCCCAGTGGACACTTTTCCAGAGTGGCCTTCGGTTATCAGGATGACCGAGGAACTGCAGGAGCTGTGGCAGAGGTGGAGTCAGGACAGAGGGTGCTGGGTGATCTCAGGAGCTATTCTCCCAGGCTGTGGGGAAGCCTGATGAAAGTACTCTGCTTCTGTGCGGAGCTCATCTCCCTAGCGATGGGCACAGGCACTTCTGCCCTGAGGGAGAGCTGCTGTCTGGCTGAAAGTGGCTGTGCCTCCCTGGCACAGGCCCTGGTTCTGCAGATCCCCTGGCCCTTCCTCCCTTGTGGACCACCCTTCTCTGTCATCACGCTCTGTCATCACATGCCTTATTTATTTATTATTTTGGACGGAGTCTCACTCTGTCACCCAGGCTGGAGTACAGTGGCTTACTGCAACCTCTGCCTCCTGGATTCAAGAAATTCTCCTGCCTCAGCCTCCCGAGTAGCTGGGATTAGAGGCACATGCCACCATGCCTGGCTATTTTTTTCTATTTTTCTTTTCTTTTGTATTTTCAGTAGAGATGGGGGTTCACCATGTTGGCCAAGCTGGTCTCGAACTCCTGACCTCAAGTGATCTGACCACCTCAGCCTCCCAAAGTGCTGGAACTACAGGCGTGAGCCACCACGCTTGACCCACGTGCCGTTTTTTTTCTTTTTTAATTTCAAAGGTCTGGTCACCTGCATTTGCTAATTCGGTGAATGACCTCCTGCATTCTGGGCTTGTTTAGCAAAGCTCCTAGAACCTGGAGATCAGCAGGGCTTTCTTCTGAACAGAGCTGCAGCCTCTTTGCTGCCCCTGAGCTAAAGCAACGGGTCACGAGTGTTCTCTAGGTTTGTCCCTTGCTTTACCCTGTGGGATATTCCTTCTCTGGAGATGTTTTCTCTTTGATTGTAGCTAAAGCTGACAGATGTTTCTGCTAAATGGATGGTGAATGCCTTTGGAAAGTTCGTATTTCTCCCAATAGAGAGGCAGGGAAAAGAAAGGAACATTGTAGTCTCCGTGTTTTCAGCCAAGGAAAGTGAAAAGCCATCTCGTTTTCTATGCTGTCAGGATGCCTGATGCTGTCTTTTGAGCCCTGCTCAAAAGCATCTTTTGGTCCTGGCCAGAGCACATCTCTGCTGGGCTGGGAGCAGATCCTCAGGATGTGGAAATGCATTGGCTGGACCTGGTTTTGCGTCAACGAACCAAGTGGGGCAGTAAGCTAACCACACGGAGAGGCCCTTTTCTCTACTTGAGTCATTCTCACATCCATTGCTGGGCCTTTGTCAGAGAGTCCTTTGTCACTTTTGAAAATGTGATTTCTTAGGAAATAAAAGAACAGTATGGCCATGGTTAGTTTTGCTGGTAAATTCTATTACTTGACACACAGTTACTGTAATAGAAAAATATGAATCTGATCAGTGTGTTAGGAGGTCTGTTACTACCACAGCAATCATCTTTGTCCCCAAACACCACCATCCTGTACTTCAAAAGCATGTTCTTCAAAAGCCATTGTTGTTGACGAAACAGGACAAACTGTGCTTGTCTAATGCTGATTTCCTCTAAAGACGAAAGAGAGGAGAATGAAATGAAGCCATGGGGTTCCAGCAGAGCTCTCTGCAAGCATTGTTTCCGCACTGATGTGTTTTTTTCACTGATTTTGGTCAGGGATGTTCAGATTTTCTGTTTGCATTTAATTTGCGTTGCTTTTGTTCAGCCCTGTCTAGATCGACATTCTTCGCCCTCATTTAAGTTAAATGTGCCTCCTTAAAGATGTCTCCAATTCTGAGTGCTTTCACACTTGGTAGGAGCATCTTCTGAGGACATGAGAAGATGCAGGTCAGGGATTTGACAATGGGGTTTTGAACCCCAAGGAGCAACATGGAGCAGCTTTCTGGATCAGTAATTCTGCTCGTCAACTTTTGGGAAGTGTTTTTGTATTAAGTGGTGGTGTGATAATGGAGTTGAGTGCTCAATTTACATGAATTTTAAAGATAATGTTCAAAGCATCAAAAATATTTAATGCTTATACCTGGTGCCATAAGTGATCCCCTCAGACTCCTGAAGTGGGTAGAATTATGAGTCGAATTGTGTCCCCCCAGAATGTGTTGAAGTACTAATCCTATCCCTCAGTACTTCAGAATGTGAACTTATTTGGGAATAGGGTGATTGCAGTTGAAGTTAGTTAAGTTCAGAAGAGGTCACACCGGAGTAGGGTGGGCTCTAGTCCAATATGACTGGTGCCCTTATGGAAAGGGGAAATTTGGACACAGCCATGCACACAGGGAGAACACTATGGGAAGATGGAGGCAGAGATCAGGGTGATGCTTCTGCCCGACAAGGAATGCAGCAGATCGCCACAAAACAACCAGCTAGGTAAGAGGCCTGGAACAGATCCTTCTCTCACAGCCCTGAATGTTAGACTTTTTGGCCTCCAGAACTGTGAGACAATAAATTTATCTTGTTTTAAGGTACCCAGTTTGTGGTACTTTGTGACAACAGTTCTGGCAAACTAATACATGTGGCCATTCTCTTCTCTTGCTGAGGGTGCTTTATTGACAGAGCTTGAGGAACACTGAATTGGGTCATGGAAAGAGCATAATTTTGGAGTCCAGAGAACCAGCTTTGGATTCTGGCCACGTACAAGTTGTGTTTCCTTGGGCATGAATCCAAATGTCCTGTTGTGAGCATAAGCAGGAGGGTGCACATAGTAACACCAAGAATGGAATGTGGCAACCTGTTGGGTTCTCAACGGATGCTATTCTCACCTTGCCTTTCCTTTCTGAGCATTTGTCTGAGAGATGAAAAACTCAGAGCCTGGAAAAGTGAAATGCCTTGTCACACTGTGAGGCGCTGCAAGGCTGGATATCAAGTCCAGGACATCTGATGCCACACCTGCTCTGTGGTTACCCTTGATGTAGTCTTTGGTGAGCCTCACGTCCCATTATAAAAATTCCCCACATATTGTGTCCCATAAAGAATTATAAAGAAGAATCTCTAGGCCCCAGATGCTGTTTCTACCATTAAGTGAAAAGCGCTTGCTCCTGAAAGGTTCTTGCACTACCCAAAAAGCCTTTGTAACAAAATAAATGCCCCGATGTCATTCTCATTTTTTACATATTCTTGACATGTAATTGTTAGCATGCGTTAATTATTGGCTCATGAAAACTTATACTTTATTAAAAGGCATTTTGCAAGGTTCCTTATAGGAAGGTTTGCGTCTTTTAAGAAGGAACCAATCAGAGTCAGAGGGTTGATGGAGGTTGTGAAAACTGCAGAGGCCTGTCCTGCAGGAACACGATCTGGGTGCATGGTAATGAGGCATGATAAGGGATTCAAGCAAAGCCACTGATGGTGACTAATTCCAGATTCCAGGTGGCAGGCATGCATTACATCTTTTTAACAGAATAAAGCCATGGAGGAGAAATCAATTTGCAGACTCAGGAATGTTGCCTAAGTTATGTTCCAGTATCGATAAAGATCAAGGGCTGGGCCAGCCGCGGTGGCTCACACCTGTAATCCCAGCACTTTGGGAGGCCGAGGCAGGTGGATCACGAGGTCAGGAGTTCAAGACCAGCCTGGCCAAGATGGTGAAACCCCGTCTCTACTAAAAATACAATAAAATTAGCTGGGCGTGGTAGCATGTGCCTGTAATCCCAGCTACTCCAGAGGCTGAGGCAGAGAATTGCTTAAACCTGGAGGGGCGGAGGTTGCAGCAAGCCGAGATCTCACCACTGCACTCCGGCCTGGGCAACAGAGTACGACTCCGTCTCAAAGTAAAGAAAAGAAAGAAAGAAAGAAAGGAAGAAAGGAAGGAGGGAGGGAGGGAGGGAGGGAGGAAGGAAGGAAGGAAGGAAGGAAGGAAGGAAAGAAAGAAAGAAAGAAAGAAAGGAAAGGAAAGGAAAGGAAAGGAAAGGAAAGAGAAAAGAAAAGAAAAGAAAAAAGAAAGAAAAAGAAAGAAAGGAAGGAAGGAAGGAAGGAAGATAGATCAAGGGCTGGAGTCCAGCCTGCATGGATCCTGCCTATCCTGAGGAAGTCAGAGACACTCTGGAAAGTGCTATAGGTCCCCTTCTCCAAAACATACCCCAATATCCCTCTCTATAAAATGTTTCAAACGATTACCAGGGGTTCAGCCCCTCTCCCAGGCTCCCTTCAGCTTACTCTAAGGTCCCTGAACTCCAGGTTAAAAACCATCCGCATTTCCCTTACTGGCCTCCCTCAAAAAACAAAAACAAAACAAAACAAAAAGAAAAAAAATTAAGTTCTAGCTTAAAGGACATTTTATGGCTTCTTTTTTATTTTTTGTTTTTGTTTTGTTTTGTTTTGAGACGGAGTCTCGCTCTGTCGCCCAGGCTGGAGTGCAGTGCCGCGATCTCAGCTCACTGCAACCTCTGCCCCTCCAGGTTTAAGCAATTCTCTGCCTCAGCCTCCGGAGTAGCTGGGATTACAGACGCCCGCCACCACACCCGGCTAATTTTTTTTTTTTTTTTTTTTTTTTTTTTTTTTTTTTTTTTTTTTTTTTAGAGACGGAGTCTGGCTCTGTAGCCCAGGCTGAAGTGCAGTGGCGCCATCTCAGTTCACTGCAAGCTGCGCCTCCGGGTTCACGTCATTCTCCTGCCTCAACCTCCTGAGTAGCTGGGACTACAGGCGCCTGCCACCACGCCCGGCTAATTTTTTTGTATTTTTAATAGAGACGGGGTTTCACCGTGTTAGCCAGGATGGTCTCGATCTCCTGACCTCGTGATCCGCCCGCCTTGGCCTCCCAAAGTGCTGGGATTACAGACGTGAGCCACCGCGCCCGGCCCATGACTTCTCTTTTACTTAATCACCAGAGGCAACTCAGAAAAAAAAATCATGTGTCCCGGATTAAAGAATAATCATCCATACAGTAGTGTTAGTGGGAGAAACTAGAAACCACGGTTTACTGAATGAAAAGGTCTATCAGAGTCTGGAGGCCTGACTGGGTTATAGGCTCTTTCAAACCTGTAGTCATGTGAACGTGAGTGAACTTCTCTCAGCCTCAGTTTCTCTATGAACACCTGCAGAAGTCACAGCACCCACCTCACAGCTGCCTTGTGAGCAATAAATAACACCGCAGATCTCAAATCACCATGTGAATTGTCAAGGAATAGAAAGCGGTATTATTCATATGAAAAATAAACTTAGTGACAAAAACACTTAAGCATTTATATTTTTTAGAACTTTGTTCTAAAGTTTGAGAATTTTAATGCATTATAATAAAAAATATACTTCATGAAAAAATAAGAGAATGAAAGATTTGATCCTATTCTATCCATGTTTGAATTTTTATGTCTAGAGGGAAAGCCTAATCTAGAAATTGCAAACCAGTCCACAAGTGTGTTGTTTCATCTTCAGTGTTAAGCAAGCTTTGTTTTGTTTGTTTTTTACATAAATTGCCAACATTTAAAGCTGTAAGATTTTCTCATTAAACAAACCCTGAGACAGGTGTGGTGGTGCACACCTGTAGTCCCAGCCACTTGGGAGCCTGAGGTGGGAGGATCGTTTGAGTCCTTTGGTTCAAGGCTGCAGTGAGCCATGATTGCACCACTGCACTACAGCCTGGGTGAGAGAGTGAGACCCTGTCTCAAAAACAAAAACAAACAAACAAAAAACAGCCCTAAACCAAAACAAAAACCCAGGATTTTCAGTTTCTTTCAGAAAAATTAAAGCGGAATTCATAGCACAACTGATTGGTGTTTTCTACAGCCCACTGTGCCCACTCCTGGGCTGTTTGCTACCCTGGGTCAGCCACAGCCAAGGTACCACCTGGTGTCACTTTCCTACCAGGAGGCCTAGACTTTCAAGTAGCTCCCTCTTTCCTCCCTCCCTCCCTCCCTCCCTCCCTCCCTCCCTCCCTTCCTTCCTTCCTTCCTTCCTTCCTTCCTTTTCTTTTTCTTTCTTTCTTTCTCTCTCCCTTCCTTTTCTTTTTCTTTTCTTTTCCTTTCCTTTCCTTTTCTCTTTTTCTTTCTCTTTCTTTCTTTCTTTTCTTTCTTCTTTCTTTCTTTCTTTCTTTCTTTCTTTCTTTCTTTCTTTCTTTCTTTCTCTTTCTTCCTTTCTTTTTCTTCCTTTGCCTTCCTCCCTCCTTTCTTTTCTTTGTTTCTTTCTCTTTTCTTTGTTTCTCTCTCTCTCTCTCTCCTCTCTCTCTCTCTTTCTCACACACACACACACACACACACACACACACACACACACCCCATCACCCAGGCTGCAGTGCAGTGGTGTGATCTCAGCTCACTGCAACCTCCACCTCCTGGATTCAAGTGATTCTTACGCTTCAGCTGCCCAGGTAGCTGGGATACAGGTGTGCACCACCACACCCGGCTAATTTTTGTATTTTTAGTAGTGATGAGGTTTTGCCATGTTGGCCAGGCTGGTCTCTAACTCTTGGCCTCAACTGATTTGCCCGCCTTGGTCTTCCAAAGTGCTGGGATTACAGGCATGAGCTACTGTGCCTGGCCTCAAGTAGCATCTTTCTAAAAAAAATTAAACTTGTAAGGAGACAGCCAGTGCTTGAGACCAAACATGGGGTGTGTGGTCGCTTGCCCCTCAGCTTTGTTTTACCCTTGGCCCAGATGTGGGTCAACACTGCCTGGGTGGAAGGAGCCTCTTTCTTGTAAAATGAGCACAGAATCCTTGCGAGGATTAAGTCAGATGACATATGTAAACACCCTGCAAGAGTCAACATTCAGGAAATGGTAGTTCTGAGCAAGGGCGTCCCAGACCACTCAGGGCCTCACAAGATTCTGACAAGTAATCTGCACCTCCAACTCCAAGGAGCAATGGTCACAGTTGGCACCACATCTGTTTGCCAGGTTCAGCTTTAGGAAGAAGGCACCCCGTGAGACCACAGTTTCTGAGGAAAAGGACACAGGTCAGGGGAATGGAACCCAAAGTAGAAACAGACCGTAAGTGCTAACGCAGATGCCTTTTGCCTTTGGTTACTCACTCCTATGTAGCGACGAGTATTAGAATGTCCAGGGAAATGCACTGAGCAGAAATGTCTGTTTTAACAAGGCCACATGTAGCAGAGTCGTGTACCTGAATTTGTTCCAAAG
Source organism: Trachypithecus francoisi (assembly GCF_009764315.1). Taxonomy (NCBI): domain Eukaryota; kingdom Metazoa; phylum Chordata; class Mammalia; order Primates; family Cercopithecidae; genus Trachypithecus; species Trachypithecus francoisi. Next base: position 6,527,929 of record NW_022681453.1, read on the forward strand.
AAGACATTACCAGGGATAGTCTGGTGCGTTGGTCCCAAGGGCTCACTTCCAGAACAAATACACAGCCAACTTCCTACAGAGAGCCCATGGCCAGGGGCCTGTAAACCTAAGGAGCCTGGGCTCCTTTGGTGTGGGAGGGAAGCAGCTGCCAGGCGCTGCTGTGGGCCTGACTGGCATTATCGTCAAGGAAATCAGCAGTCCCCAGAAGCCATGCCCAGAAGTGATCTCACTGTTTTCTTCTCCCTGCCAAGGATTCCACCCAAGCCTGTTTTATAGGAAGTCGTCTTTCTTTTAAGCAGAAGGGGACCTCCCCTGTGTTGAGCAAAATGTGAGTAAATGATTACTGGCAGCCATAAAAGGATCTCATTTCTGTGATCCCCCCAAAAGGACCCGATTTTTATACGTTTGCCTTTTTAGTTCATTTTGCAAGTACAAGGCTGTTAAATTCACTTAATGAGGCCAGGGGTAAGGTCCACTTTAGGAAATGGGGTAGCCAAGGATTTGGGATTTCCCCACATTGTTTCCTTTTCCATCTCATGAGCTAACAAAAGCAACTCTCTGAGTGCCATACCAAGGAACTTGTACTGAGAAAAATAATCCATATGTATTTGCTATTATAAACTAGGGTGCTCTTCAGAAAGAAAACCAGGGCTTTTTCCAGGGTGGGCTCTGCCCTGGAGTGGGGTAAATGATGTGGCAATGAGCCCCATATTGGGGATGTTGCGAGGAAAAGGGTACATTTTTGATGGGAAACATGAGGTCATCTAAGTTCAAGCTGTAACCGAGGGAGAGATTCTGGGCCAGCGGGGGACAGTCCATAGGTGGCCCAGAGTCAGGGAAGTCTGGGCTGGAGTACATCTTGGTGGTCCCTGATGGTCAGGATCCCCAAGGATACCCCTTGCCTGCCCCCACCCAAGGGAAGCTCTTTCTCTGTTGAAATCCTGAATTTCCTACAATGTCTCCAGTCTCCAGATATTCCCTGGACAGATGCTCTCTCCAGATGAACTTTGTCCTCTGACTTTTAACAGTTATAACTGTTCCCCACATCTGCTTCCAGGAGATCTCACTGGCTGGGGTCACTCAATCAGTATAGAGATGAGAATCTGTCCCCAAATAAATCTTGAGCTTGGATGGCTTCCTACTGCCCTTTAGGCCTATATCCCTCTACCCCCCAAGACTACCCCCTTGATCTCTGGGCAAGTGAGTCTGGACAATAGATACTCTCTCACCTCCACATCTCAAGTACTGCACCACTTAGCAAACGCATCAGGTTTAAAAATCCTGCCACTTAACGTAGGCTTATTCTCTGTCTAAAGCGTGCAGATGTTTAATAGTCTTATCTGTGGAATGGTGATGACAATAGCTTATCTGGTTGGACCAGACAAAACTGAACCTGAACATTTCTCAAGATCTCTTCCGTCTCTAGAATCCATGATTCTGAGATGTTTTCAAATGTGTGCACTAAAAGTGAGTTTTTCTAAAACCGAATTGTGATTCATACGAATTACTAATGACTGAACCAAGTACAGCAGCTTATTTAGTTCTGGCCTCAGGAGAAATCTTTTTTTTGAAACAGGGTCTTGCTCTGTCACCCAGACTGGAGTGCAGTGGCACAATCATGGCTCACTGCACCCTCGACCTCCTGGGCTCAGGCAATGCTCCCACCTCAGGCGATTCTCCCACCTCAGCCTCTGGAGTAGCTCGGGACAGCAGGCACGCACCACCACACCAGGCTAATTGTTTTACTTTTTGTGGAGACAGGGTCTCACTATGTTGCCCAGTGGTCCCAAATCTCTGGTCTCAAGCAGTCCTCTCACCTCAGCCTCCCAAAGTGTTGGGATTACAGGCATGAGCTACCACTCTCTGCAGGAGAAACTTTATAATTTACTTTTAGGTGAGAAATCTCTTCCCCATTAAATACTGCATAAAAATGGCAAGATTCTCTACTGAATATTAATGTGACCATAGCAAACAAAGGAAGAGTCTATAAAAGTCTGACATGGAAATATGTGGTCCACTATTCCAAAATAGTAAATGCAACAAAAAGGAGAAAATCAGTCTCCTCCACCCTAGTGCACCAGACGGCCTAGGGCAAGCCACAGAGGTCAGCCCCTTAGTTCCTCTCCCACCAGGCAGCGCCCCTGCCTTTGCTCACATTTTTCCCCACGTCTTCAGAGCTCCCTGTCCTGCTTCACCGGTGTGAGGTTTCCTCGTCCCTGAAGCCTCCACACTTCACATCCTATTTTTTTCTGAACACTTTGTGCAGCCCGCCTGCCCTCTGGGCCTGCTGGAGGTCATCTCTACTTCTCAGGTTCCCAGCCCCTTGTATGCTGTGACAGCGCTTGCCACCTGCTCCTGATATTGCACTGCATGATTGGTGCACACTTGTCTGTCTCTGTCGCTGTACTTAAGTTTCTGGAAGGCAGAGATGCTGTCTGTATCATTTCCATGGCCCTTACACAGGTTAGACATCCCATACATTTTGATGAAATTTAAATGAATTGAAGAAGGATGACAATTTTCCTATACAGATGCGTATCTCTACCACAGATCATTGGAACAGACTGTAGTGTGAAAGTGGCAGTGACTTAGTCAATGTAGTCTGTGATTCTGAACCTTGGCGCCATTGACATTTGAACTGGATAACTCTTGGTTGTGGGGGGCTGTCCTGTGCTCTGCTGGATGTCAAGCAGCATCCTTGGCCTCTCCCCAGTGAGTGTCAGTAGCATTCCTCCTCCTCTTCCTCCCAAGTTATGATACCAAAAACACTGGCAGTATCTCCAGTCATTAACAATGTCTCCTGAACTAGCCCTGGTTGAGAACCACTGATGCAGGTGATTCCCAAAGGAGGCTGAGAGGAAGTACCAGACATGATGCTCAGTGACGTCCTACACAGTGTCCTGACTCCTAGAGTCACCGTTGTTTTAATACAATAGTGAACAGTAGCCACTTACACCTCTGGCCAAATATTTCTCCCTGACAGGCTATCATAGTGCCTGCTAGTCAAACATTGGAATTTTCTCTTTTGAGATGGAGTCTCACTCTGTTGCCCAGGCTGGAGGGCATGGCAAGATATTGGCTCACTACAACCTCTGCCTCCTGGGTTCAAGCAATTCTCCTGCCTCAGCCTCTTGAGTAGCTAGGACAATGGACATGTACCACCACGCCTGGTTAATTTTTGTATCTTTACTAGAGATGGGGTTTCATTATGTTGGCCAGGCTGGTCTCAAACTCCTGTCCTCAAGAGATCCACCCATCTTGGCATCCCAAAGTGCTGGGACTATAGGAGTGAACTACCAGGCCCAGCACAAATGCTAGAATTTTCTTAAAGGAGGTGGGGAAGGAAGGAACTGAATAAGGCCTCATCCCCTTTGAAATATAAATACCTTTGTTTAGGAGGTTGTGGTCTTGTAGCACAACAGCTACTAACAAGTGCCTGCGGTCATGCCTGGAAACCACAAAGGCAAAAATAACGACAACAGCTGATTTAAGAGACATATTTTTCCTTAGAAGGTATGGAGGACTATCACTGCTTGAAATATTCACACATGCAAACTCAAGGAAGGTGCACACCTATTTGGCACAAGCCCTATGGCTGTGGCTAGAGATGATTTGAATATTTTGAGTGTGCAGGAAGGTGATCTCCACATATCCTTACCTTGGCTTCCTTAGGCTGGGGCTATCTGTCAGCTACAGAGCAGCCCACAGGCAGGCGGAGCTGTGATGAAGCACATTTGTTCAAACACAGCAAATGGTGTTTGAGAAAACCACTACCCTTGCTTTTTTATGAAGCTATTACACTCTGTCATGTCAGGAAGCTGAGCCCAAGTGATGCCCAAGTGGCCACGATAGACTCACACTACAGGGCCTGGGAGAGCAGTGGGATGTGGTTTTTTTCCTCGTTGAGGCAGTTAAAGATTGATTTTTGAGGCAGTGACTGAGGCATTATGCATTAATGGCTACGCAGGGATTTTCATTCACATATCACGTACTGACAGTGGAAACCGAAGCTGCTGTGGAAGGTGCTGGCTCAGTGCTCTTCCATGACTCCTTCCTCATCACGTCATTTGCCTGCTGAGATGCCAGGGCCTTCCGAATCATCGGTAAAGGGCCCATGGTTTGGTGCAGAGCATCTCGAGCCAACACACGAGAATAACTGACGCAGCTGCTGAGATGAGAAGGTCTGCTGCAATGCTAATAACTCCACCTGGCTGCTTTCACATTTGACTTCTTGTGTTCAGATTTGGAGAGACAGCTGGAAGCCTCTGATGAAAAAATAAAAAATGTACAACAACAAGCAAGCTGTCCTCTGACACCAGAGGAGGAACTCACTTCAGCCCTGGCAAGAATTGCAGCTGGACTTTGTGAGGCACTGTTGCATCAGACACCAAACGTCTGCAAGGGCAAGAATGACAAGAATTACAGTTTCTGCCCTGATGCACAGGTACTGATGGAAGAGATATTTCTGTGTTGATTTTGCACTTCTCAGGGCAAATCTGCAAAACAGATATCAAAGGAGATGTGGGCACTGGGCAAGGAGCCACACCAATCAACCATATAGAGCAGTCTGGAGGAGTCTCTCCCGATCTCCAACCCTCAGTTTTTCCCACCTGTTAAACACAGGCCACAGTGTCTGTGGCAGCCACCTCACAGTGCAGTTAAAAGGACCAGTTTAAACAGTGTTTCTTAGCTGAGAGTCAATGACTAAACTCTAAGGTTGCAGAGGGGCTGTGAAATCCTGAAATTTGCATGAAGCAATTTTTCTATATATGTCTATGTGCATCTTTCTGCGGAGGGGTTTGTAGCTTTCACTATATTCTTAAGAATAGAGTTACTCTTAAGAGGTTAAGGGCCACTGTTCTAGGTAATGTGTGAAAGTGATGTGTCCTGTAATTGAGCTGTTATCAGCAAACGTTTTGAGAAGAAAGGGACACAGAGGAGCACCTCTTATGTGTTAGGGACTGTGCAGAACACACAGAGAATAGAAAAAAAATGACCCTGGCCTTCTGGAGCATATGACAGATTTTAGATATGAGGCCAAAACAGATTAAAAGTTAAAAGGAAAAGCTAAGTATAGGCAACACAGGTGAAAGGTCAGAAGAATGTCAGTGCCCTGTAGAAGGAGAGAAATGGACTTCCAGCTGCAGTGGGTTTAGAGATTGACACAGAGCGAGGGTGAGATCGAGCACAGGTAGAGGCAGGCAAGAGCATCTGTGGAAGAGGGATGGCTGGTGCAGCAGAGTTTGCATGCTGAGTTGACATGCTCCATGCCAGAGACCCTTAGATTCGGGCTGTCACTGAAGAGGAGGCTGTGTTCAACAGACGGTTCTCGGGTTGACAGTCCATCCCAGGTGCCCTCAGACCCACATGACCTGCTCTTGGTCCTTCAGCCTTTGCTCTGCAGATGGGGCTGAGGGGCCCACCCAGAGAAGCCCTGTGGAGGAGAACAGAACCTGCCCAGGACAGATATTCTCCTCCTTAGGAGCAAGTCCTCGTGACCTCCGTGTTCCAAGCAGGAAGCTTTTCACATGTAGACTTTCTTCCTGCTGTGATGCACACAAGCAGCCTCTTCCCAGTTAACAAAGTCTGGTGGGGCCTCCTGGGGCCATGCCTAGCACATCGCTACCCGAAGCAGACTAGGCAAACAAAGCCCTAGCAAATGCGAAAAAAATGGAAATGATTTGGTATTTTAGAAAAAAAAATGTTGAAGTATTTATAGTGGGGAAAACTGGAACCCTGTCAATATTTTTACAACGTATTGTATGGCATGGCAGTTTCTAAATTCTGGATGTGCTGGGGCCCCTGTAACTGTTTTTGGGCAGAGGACTCTGTGTTGATTCCACTCAGACCTTGGCTCCACAGACTAGGCCGCCCCTTCCCAAATCAGCAACTGTCCTTGACCAAATGGTCAAGGACAAATCAGAAGTGTCCTTCTCCACTCCTCTGGGACTGTGGAAGAGCATTCTCCAGAGCTCTTGGGATCTTGCCTTGGCTCTGTGGATATAAAGATCCCAAATTCTTTCTAGAATGTACTCTTGAGACTGAGTTAACTCTGGAGATCAGTGTAGGATCACTGTCCCCACTTTGCAGCCCCAATCCCACTTCCCAAGGGAGTAATTCATTACCTACAGTCCTGATTACTCAAAGGGAATGTCTACAGACTGCTCTGCAGCACCTGAAGGTCTGAGACCAGGACTCCTGGCTGATTTTCAGAAAGAGTGGAGTCTGCCATTTCCTGACCACCACCCTGTACTCAAGGGCAGCTCATCTCCCATGTTACATTCCTGCATGAACCCCCGCCCTGATCCTGTGACTTGTCATGTGCCACAGTGCCATGAGCCTTGTGTTACTTTGCTTCTGTCCCCGAACGTTATCAGTTCCCCTTTTCATCCTATCACTGCCTGGCTGAATGATGAGGGTCCCTGAGGGGAACTGGGTCTCTTCTTTCTGTTCCCGGGTACCAGAAGAAGCACACGCAGGGTCAATGGCTTCAGTTATAGCCACTGGGATGAGACGTGATTCCTGCAAGCCAGGAGAGAAAGACAAGCCTGGGAGATACTGTCTCAAGGGAGAGACCTCTTGGGGAGAGCCAGCTTCCCAAAATTGCCCCCTGTACTGATCTGGTTTTAGTATTCCTCTCAAACAAAGCCAGGCAATATCTTTTGGGCTCATCAGGTGGAGGAGGGGACTCTGGCCCAGGAGAAGGCAGCAGGAATCTGACTTTGGCTCTCAGTCAAGACTCCTTCCAGTTCACTTGCTCCCTTGCTGCTTTTAATCAGTCAAAGCCCAGAGCTCCAGATGAAAAAGAAGTGGCGAGGGAGAAAGGCTAACCCTCAGTTCAAGTTAAAGCAGGATTATTTATTTTAATTATTTATTCATACCAACTTCCAGCACGGCGCCACATACACGATGGCCGATATTTAGAATTTCTCAGTCGTGTCTGATCAAAGCTTATAGTTCTTGCGTCTCTTCACTTCCACAGAATTCTACTTTGGTGGGGTGTGGTGGGGCGGGGAGGCAGGAGTTCGATGTGGGAAATTAATTTGGGCTCAGGGATTGACAACGGTTAAATCTTAGTGTACCTCGCCTGCCAGGTAACATGGTATGGTAAACAGTTTTGGTTTTGGCTGCCTTTGCCCTGATCTACCTCTAAGAATTATTTATTCTACATATGGAAAGTTGTTAGTCAAGGTGTCTGCCTTTCTCTGGCCTGAGGTAATGCATGTGAACCACATGAGGTCAGTCAGATCTTCCTTCCTTGGAATCTGACATTTGAACAAAGTCATCGAAAGACAGAAACGAACGGGAGCTCCTTTGTGATTCACAGTGGTGTAACCAGGCAACCCCAATGAAGGAGGTCCTCGGTCTTGATTCTGTGCTGCTGCTTGCCTATGGTGTAACCCCGGTTCCTGTTTGTTCTTTCTTGGTTTCTGGACCTGATTTCCAGTTGAGCTATTGAAAGATCAGCTGTTTTTCCAGTAAATTCCCTTTTGATTTAGATTAGCCAAGGTCAGTTTCTGTTGCTTGCTACTCAAGGAGCTCTAACTACACCCACAATGAGCCTTTGTTTCTCAGAATCCCTTTAGTCCACACAGGTTTCAGAATGGTGCCCTAAAATTGTGCTAGAAGCAAATAAAATCTTTGCGTTGACTTGGACTCTGTTGTAATCATTTCCTACAATTTATTTCCTTAATTGCCAAGTTCATACTGGCTATTCATTGATTGCAGTTTGTAGCCTGTCTTTTGTTTCTTTCAGCATTTTTTAGTTCATGTCACACTTGGCCAAAACTCCCCACCGCATTCCTGAGACCAGGCTTGCTTTCCTCATGGTCTGCCGCTTGACACTCTCCAGGCAGAAGACACTCAGATACCTGCTAGGGAAACACAAACCTGGACAGCATTTCTATAAGCCACATTAGAAAAACTGTCAGCAAGAGCTTCTAAAATGTTCTTTCTTTTTGAATTAGTTATTTAACTAGTTTGGGAACTTACCCTAAGAAAATTGTGAGAGAAGCATAAAGATTAAGTATATTTGTTACAGTGTTATTTTGTAGTAGCAAAAGCTAGAAAACATTTCCCAGCAACAGAGAATTGCTCAAGTAAACAATGATATATTCATATGACAATGTGTGATGTATCAATTCAAAATCATGATTTTGTAGATTATTTAATGCTGTGAGGAAAATTCTCACAATGTCTGTGTACCAGGAGAGAAAAAACAAACCAAGACACAAAACTTTATGCACAGGGTAATCTCAACTTTTTTTTTTATTTCAAATTGGGAAGGACCACATCAACATACTAGCAGTGGTTAACTCTTGGTGGTGTGATCATGAGTGGGTTAGCAGACTGTAAACTCTTTGAAGGCAGGAACTCTGTCTTGCTGAAGGTTATAGCTCTAATTCTTAGCTCAGGTCCAGGCACATAGCTTGCCTTGAGATAATGAATGAGCTTCTTTATATTTTTCCATAGTTGTATTGCTAGAGACCAATAGATACCAAAACAGTCCTACTCAAACTTCTCCCTCCGTGGGAAACTTTCACTGATCCTCCCTGCCCTTCCCAGAATCCCAAACCCAAAATTCAAATTAGTCACTCTTAGCTCCAAAAGTTTCTCTTTACACCTTTATCAGAGTACTGGCTCATCTTGTCTTTCTCCAGGAGATAATGAGTCCCTTAAGGGAAACAACTCTAAATCATTTTGTATTCTCAGAGCACTTAGCAGTGTCCAGCACACTGATTCTTTCTAAAAAAGTTCTATTTTATTTTAGATTCAGGGGATACATATACATGTTTGTTACATGGGTACATTGCATAAGGGTGGGGGTTGGTCTAGTGTGTTAGCCAAATAGTGAACATTGTACTCAATAGATAGTTTTTCAAATCCCCAATCCCCTCCCACCCTCTTTGGAGGGTGTCCATTATTTTCATCTTTATGTCCATGTGTACCCATTGTTTAGCTCCCACTTACGAGAACATGTGATATTTGATTTTCTGTTTCTGAGTTAGTTCACTTAGAATAATTAACTATAGCTCCATCCATGTTGATGCAAAGGACATGATTTCATTTTTTTTATGGCTGTGTAGTACTCCATGGTTTGTGTGTGTGTGTATATATCTCCCATGTGCAGGTGTCTTTTTTATATAATGATTTCTTTTCCTTTGGGTTAATACCCAGTAATGGGATTAATGGGTTGAATGGTAGTTCTATTTTTACTTCTTTGAGAGATCTCCAAACCGTTTTTCATAGAGGTTTAAGTAATTTACATTCCCACCAGCAGTGTATAGACATTCCCCTTTCTCTGCATCCATAACAACATCTGTTGCTTTTTGTTTTTAATAATAGCCCTTCTGAATGGTGTAAGATGATATCCCAATGTGTTTTAAATTTGCATTTCTCTGCAAATTAAAACTTTTTTTTCACATTTTTTTGGCCACTTGTGTTTCTTCTTTTGAAAAATGTCTCACATGCACTGCCCAGTTTTTCATGGGGTTTCAGCACATTGAATCTAATTGGTGGTCCCTCTGTTCCTGTTACTATAGTATAGTCACATGGGAGAAAAAAAGTTGATAGAGAAGCCAAATCTAGTGTGTACGTTGGGCTCTCATGGGATTCTGGCTATCTTCAGGATTCTGGGCTGCAACTTGATATCACAATGGGATGGCATTACACCTATAAACCATCCCAAAGGTCTTAGTTTGCTAGGGCTGGCATACCAAATACCAAAGACTGAGTGGATTAAACAACAGACATTTCTTTTCTCACAGTTCTGGAGGCTGGAAGTCCAGGCTCAGGGGGTCAGCAGGTTTCATTTCTCCTGAGACCTCTGCTTGGCTTGTACACGGCTACTTTCTCATTGTGTCCTTACATGGTCTTCTCTCTGTGTGCAGGCATCTGGCAACCCTTCTTCTTCTAAGGACATCAGTAGTATTGCATTAGGGTCCTACCCTTATGACCTCCTTTAACTTTAGTTACCTCTTTGAAAACCTTATCTCTAAATATAGTCATATCGGGGTAGGCCTTCAACATATGAATTTGGGGGGACACAATTCAGTCCATAACATGAAGGGACACAGTCAATTCTTATTGTTTGCATTACTGTACTTGTGGATATCAATGAAAAGAAACAATGAACACAGTGATGAGAATTTTATCCATAAACACTCTCCTGGTCATAAGTTCCAGGCTTATACTGTTGTTGCTCTCATATCCCTTTAAAATAATGACCTACCTAGGTAATAGAAGTCTGTGACAACTTGCCCTTCTCCACAGCCAATAACAAGATCTGATTGCATGTAGGTTTTGTTTGTTTGATTGTTTGATGCCCAAGGAAACCTCAAACAAGTCTTTAGTATCACCGTCAACCCACAAAACAGTATTGATTGCAAAGTAATGCACAATATGTCACTTGTGTACAAGAGAGTGTTCTTTAATTGCAACACCATCCTTTACTGAGGCTAAAGAACAATGAAGGGGTTTGGGAAAGAAGTTGCTACAAGCAATCAGAGGATGTTTTAAGGACATGCAGTAATGCTAGAGTGATGGAAACTGTTCTTCAACATTCTCCTTCTCAAATTAATTCCTAGTAATTTCCTTTTTAATCAGTTTGTTCTTATTGTTTTATGTTATATTATAAAAATAGGGGGAGGGAGAGATAGAAGATAATCTTATCTTGGTTTAGGGCCATTTTATGCCTATATCTGTGGTTGCTGGAAGAGGCATAGAGCAAATATTCAAGGTCACATATTTGCCCCTTGCAATTCAAATTAAAATGCACATATCTTGCAATTTTTGCTTCTTGTTTTCAGCTGGTCTTTGTCACACTATCTCACTATCAAACCAGCCCTCTCCCCACTTCTCCTTCCACCTTAGTTTCAATACTTAAGGAATGAGAGAACATTTCTCGTTCTGATTCATGGTATCACTAGTGCATGCTCTACATGAATCTATCAGCTCTCATTTTCACATAATGTGGCATGTTTACACAATCACCACCCTGCCTATATGGAGTCTTCTAGTTTAAAACTTTTTCATGTGAAAATCATTTCTGAAATGCATTTTATTTACCATTTCAAACAGATTAAAAATTTTGTTCCAGTCTGTAAGAAAGATTTATCTGTGTGCAACTCTATAAAACCCTCAAGATTTTTACCTTTCTTGAATTGTCTAAAGATAAGAGGAGATTCAATTTGCTAAGGGTCCATGCTTTTGACACAAAGACAAATATCTATGCCTGTGCTATCCTGCCTCATTAAAAAAAAAAATCTCTAGAGATCACGGATTCTCCAGATACAGAGAATGAACCACCCAAGCCTTGCTTTCTTCATTAATTTTAGTATGTTCTTTCTCTGATGCTTCACTTCAGAAAAGAGGTATAATTACTATCTTTATGAGTCAGACTCATAGCCCAGCACCTGCTAGAAAATTAAAAAATATCTTCCCCATGTCACATTGCAAAGTGAGGCTCTTTGTTTTCACACAGTTGCTGGTGTTCACTCATTTGCCAAAATGACTATATTGGAGACTTTAAAAGCCATAGCGATAATGAAAAACAATGACTAGAGACCTTTCCAAATGTCAATACATAAAGATAGTAACATGAACTTGATAAACTCGGGTTTTCATTCTCTTAAAATTGTTCATAGATTAATATGGGAGAGTCTGTTTCTCTCAGGCATGACAAAGCAGCAGATGCAGGTAGTTCAGAGTTGTTTTCTTTCTTTCTTTCTTTTCTTTTTTTTTTTGAGACGGAGTCTCGCTCTGTCGCCCAGGCTGGAGTGCTGTGGCCGGATCTCAGCTCACTGCAAGCTCCGCCTCCCAGGTTTACGCCATTCTTCTGCCTCAGCCTCCCGAGTAGCTGGGACTACAGGCGCCCGCCACCTCGCCCGGCTAGTTTTTTGTATTTTTAGTAGAGACGGGGTTTCACCGTATTAGCCAGGATGGTCTCGATCTCCTGACCTCGTGATCCGCCCGTCTCGGCCTCCCAAAGTGCTGGGATTATAGGCTTGAGCCACCGCGCCTGGCCCAGAGTTGTTTTCTTAAAACATACTCCAGGTAGTTACTTAGGCATTAGGTAGGGAACTTAGTAAATGCTAATTACTTCAGGAGATTCAACATGTCTGAATATATTATTGACACAAAGATTAAAGAACAATTGTAAAACTGATGTCATAACATAATAACTGTCCAGCTCAGCAGAATATAATAAAAAAATCTTTACACAGTCCATTTTTTGCCTAAATGCTATATAGAGAGATAAAAGTCAAAATACTATTGTTCTACAGATGACAATTACAGTGTTTGATCCCAGTACCAAACAGAAGACAATAAAGATGTCAACTTTCTTGGCTCTGCCATATTTTTCCAATGACTTCAAAGGGTGTTTCTGTACAAAACTAATTTGAAGTGTACTTTGAATGAAGAATATATGCTGCACAGTCACAGACTGAGATACAGCAGCGAGAGTTCCACTACCACTCACACCCAGCCCAACTTATAACATTTCTAGGCCTTTGCCATGTGCACTGAAGGGGAAGAGCAGAGTAGAGAGGCACTGCATGCCCTTGGCCAGTGGCAACGGTAAACACAAGCTCATTTGAAATTTATACAGTTGTCCCTTGGTATCCTTGAGAGATTGATTCCAAGACTCTCACAGATACCATGTTCAAGTTCCTTATATACAATGGCATAGAATCTGCATATAATATACATGTTACTGTCATATACTTTAAATAATCTCCAGATTTACTTATGATACCTAATTCAATATAAATTCTATGTGAATACTTGTTATAATGCATTTAAAAACTTTGTATTTTAAAAATTATTGCATTGTTATTTTTTATTGTTTATTTCTTTTAATCACTGATTGGTTGAATCCATAATATGGAACCCACAGACGGCTGACTGCAGTAGGAAATCTCACTTCAGAATCTGTAACTATGACCTGACCCTCACCTGGCTTTTTGTATGAATTTATATCCCTCACATATGAAAAATCAAAAAAGAATTTTAATTGAAGTGGTCTCAGAATGTTTGTATAATCAACTGGGAGGGACAAATGCAAATCTTCTCTGGAAAAATGCAATCTCAGTGGGTCTCAAAGAATTCTTATAGATAAAGTTCCAAGGGACATAACTTCACATTTGAAATACACATACTAATAGTCGCCTTTCCTTGACAAAGATCTAGCCCGCCTTGAGGATGAGCATGAGAAAACAAAACACCATGAATGAGAACCATCAAAAACAATAAGCAGTAAAATCAGATCCATAAAGATTATTAGACTCAGAATATAAAATAGCAAGTTTGATGTGCTTAAAGAAATGAAAAGTTTACAAGCAAGGAATAATAGTTTTTTAAAAATCTAGCACATTGAAGAAAATCGAATAAAGCTTTTGGAAAGAAATAATTGCTTTAGGCAGTAAGATTATGAGGCCAGATGCAGGAAGGTCTGGGATGTGAGAAAAAAATTGTGAACAAAAAAATCAATAAATATGTTGAGTAAATCTAAACAAACATTGGCTACATGTAAAAACAACAATAATATCTAATTTGTGAGATTAAAAAATATAGAATTCAAATACTAGCCAAAGTATAATATAAAATGCAAGGGGATGAAAAATTATAAAGTATTCTATGGTTCCTGCATTGTTTGGGTAGAGCATCAAGAAATTAACTTTAAGCAAGCACGTTAACATGTCTATGGTAACTCTTAAAATTAAAATAGAGATAATTGCTTCCAAAGAAGCAGAAGGTAGAGGGGGTGGGGAGAGGAATAAGCAAAAGAAGAAAACAAAAAAGATGGCAAGAGACAGGGCAGAAAGCTAGAAAAATAGAAAGCACATAAGAAGGTAGAAATACATCAAGGGAAGAAGAACAAAGATAGAATTTTAAGATCCTCTGCATAATAACAAAACAATGGGAGTTTATACACACTCTAAAATCATGAGTGTTAATTTCATACTGCTGCTAACAGCAAATAAGTAGCGTAAATGTCCTTTGGGAATAAAAGACTTTATTCCATAAAAGAAGCTTTAAACTTTTGAAGGCCTGTCTCTCAAAAATGGACGTTTATAGACAGTTTTCAAGAGCACTCTTATGGTTACTACATTTAGAACATGTTTTTATTCTTGTAAAATTTGGCCTTTGATTTTATCTGGAGAATTTTGTCTTGTGAACTGCTGTGTTGTTTGTTAGTTCTCCTCCTTTCACTCCTATATTAATACTTTTTCTCCTTTGTATTTAGAGGACCTGGTATTTTTAAGGCTAGAGGTGGGATACCTTTTTTTTTTTTTTCAAAAAATGAATCAGAAAGTTCAAGACCTCAAGACTTAATATAGAAAGCGATATTTTAAAAAAGGAATGAGGTCTATAATATCGTGCTTCTACAGGATGCTAAATAGCTTCCTAAAAGGTCCTTATAAGATTCCAGAGTGGATCCTTTCCATGTGTATGTTTTTTGTTTTTTTTTTCCCCTTGGTCCTACATGCTGCTGCTTTATTTTGTTCTGTAATGCTTTTTACCATAGTTTCTGAGCTCTTCATTTGTTTATTTGTTTGGTCAACAAACAGAACACAGAGATGCCTTCAAATTTGCTCAGGGTTCAGCAGCATATTCCTTCTCAGAGGCACAACTGGAGGGCAAGATGATGGGCATAGCCTCTAGTCCAATTCCCAATTTATTTGTGCCTATTTGCCTAATCCAGGCTTTGCCACTTCTTATCTGTGTCACTTTGAGTGAGTTGCTAACCTTTCTATAGCTCTGTTTTCTTATCTGTAATAGGAATCCAGTAAACATACCAACACCACATGGCTCTCTTGAGGTTTAAAAGTGTTTAAAGCCCTGAGCACCATACATTGCCCATCATACATAATACCTGTCAGCTCCTATAATGTTATTGTTACTATATAGCTGCTGCTGCCACTACTGTGGTGTACCCGGAATCTTCTGACATAGCCAACCTCTTTATATATGCTTCTTGGTCTTCTGACACCATCGCTGCACAGAGATAATTCCACATCCCAGGATCTAACACACCACGGCTCATCTCTCTCTCCCCACCACCACTCACACAAACTTTTTTTTTCAGATTTGCCATCTTAGAATGTTCCCAGCAAAATGGCCTTTGGTGCCTTGAGGAGCAGCACCCACTTGGCACAGCAATGAGGGTCCAGGTTCTTCTTCTTATTTGTTTTGTTTTTTTGAGATGGAGTATCACTCTGCGCCCAGGCTGGAGTGCAGTGGCACGACCTCGGCTCACTGCAACCTCTGCCTCCCGGATTCAAGCGATTCTCCTGCTTCAGTCTCTGAGTACCTGGGACTACAGGTGTGTGCCACCATGCTCGGTTCATTTTTGTATTAGAGACGGGGTTTCACCATGTTGGTCAGGCTGGTCTCGAAGTCTTGACATCAAGTGATCCACCCATCTTGGCCTCCCAAAGTGCTGGGATTACAGGCGTGAGCCACCATACCCAGCTGAGGCTCTTGCTGATATTCTGTTGCCTTTGTGCTTTGAGTCTTTGACTTTTTTTGATCTTTTTTCATCAAAGGGCCTTTTTTTTTTTTTAAAAAAAAGTAGAGATGGGGGGTCTCTCTATATTGCCTCAGCCTCAAGTGATCCTCCAGCCTCAGCCTCCCAAAGTGCTGAGATTACAGGCATGAGCCATCACACCAGACCCATCACAGGGCTTTTAATGGCATATTGGAAGGGGCTGCCTCAAGGCTTGTTAGCCAGATGTCATGCCATCTTATACTGGAAGTCTATTTACTACTTTCAAAGTGGGAGCACAAACTGTGGGAGAAGGCCTGATGCCTGTGAAGACAGACCTTTCAACAAGCAGGGAGGAAGTCTTTTTGATAATGAAGGAAAGCCTCTCAGTGACCTGCAGTGAGACCTTGACCCTAATATGACTTGGCTAAGGGAGGATAATTGCCCCATTTTTACAGGTATTTAGATAAGTTAGATTTGGGGCTACATTATCCTCTCAGGAGGGCTAAGACAACATCTAAATACTGCTGAGACAATATCCTTACCATTTGTCCAGGAAAATTCAGAACATTTGTGAGAAGATCTGTATGCTGAAACCCATCGTATTAGGTTTAGAAAAAAGGTTTATGTTAAATGTTTAATGGCTGAATTTCAATAGTATATGAATACACAGTTCTTGTCATTGAAAGTTTAGCTGCTTTTATATTAATGAGGCCAGAAGAGGCATAAATAATAAAGCAATGAACAGTTCATAAAGATTTTGTGATTGAAAAGCAGTCAGGACCATACACTCAATCAGGGCATGTGCCCTTAGACCTAGTTGGACACTCTTCTCTGTGCCCTTTCAGTAGCTGTTCTAGTTCCTGGGAGGGGTGGGGATGACTCTAGGAGCCCTGGGTATATGGGGACCACAGACAATTAAGAGTGTGCCTATGAAGTTAGCCTAAGAAACATTTAGGACATCAGTAACTAAATTAAGAACAGCAACATAGACTCTATACATATACGCATGACCAGTTTAAAGCATCAAAGCACAAATTATAGATGAAGGCATTTTCAAAGGCCTTCGCTACATGATCAAAACAAACTCTAACATTAAGTTGTATAACTATATCTGAATCATCAGTAACAACATTAAAACATGGAAAAAAGTTTTCTTTTCATCAAATAGAGCCATCTCTTCCTACCAATGTACTACATCTAGGACACAAATGGTAATAACAAGTATAATCTCTTTTTCTGCAAGTCAGTGAGTTGTATAGATATTGACAATTTGATGACATTAACAATGACTGGCTCAGGTGACCATGTTAGTTACAAAGAACCTAAGCTTTCCCTGACCCCAGACTCAATTTTTATGTCTCACATTTCTCTTTCACTACTCTTCTCACTGCTGCCAAGGGCCGGAAATTGAAGAACTTTCTTCCTGGTGATTGTAGGTCTGTCTTAGACTCCATAAGGTGGATGGGCTTGGTCAGTTGTGGGGTCCCTCTGGTTAAGAGTATAAGGAGTTCCAGGGGGATATGGTCACAGAGAACCACAAGGATACCACCAACGCTGACTCAGAGACTTTCCTCTTATGTGATGTGGGGCTTGAGGCCAGATGAGGCATGCAGTAGCTCTCAGGGTCCCCTCAAAGACACAGTGAACTCCTAGGTGGCGCAGGTTGAGGGAAGGGAGCATAGCTCTGCCTTGGATCTAAGGTCTAGGGCCCAACTACTGGACCTGAGGTACTCTACTGGATTTTGCCAGAAGGTCTAATGCTCTGATGCAAACAGGATTTTGGTTGACCTGACTTGAGAACTTTGAAGAGTGGTCTTTATTTAACATGGAGTCTGTGTACCCTAGGAGTACTTGAAGGAGTTGATGATTGTTAGTTCATAGGGCTTCTGGTATTTTCCTGACATAGATATTCTTGTTTAAGTGTAGTGCTGAAAACATGATATTTTAGTCTACACTGAACTTTTTTCAGTTCAGATACAAGGTAGAGTGGCGTGATGGGAACAGACAATTTTGGACTAATAATTCTCCTTTCTATGCCCTGTCTTTGTTAAAGTATGCATCTGAGGGACAGTGTCATGAAAGCAAGCCAAAAACAACATTAGTAAGAAATGTTTATTGTTGCAAATAATGACAATGCATTTAAACATAAGCAGCTCCTTTTACTTCTTGATATTAATCCCTAGGACACAGCATTAGCTGGAAAAAAAAAAGAATCTTAAATAGCCAAAGCAGTATAGGTTAGTGTCGCTAATTCTTTTAAATGTAATTAACAATGTTTTCTTAAACTCAACATTTATAAATAATTTACAAATAAATTTTATTTGATTAAAATACGAAGATGTATTTCTATCTAGTCTATGAAGGTATACTGGATAAAATTTCTTTGAGGTCTTTCCCCTTGGCACTTATTATTTAATGAAGTAGTTAATATAATTTTATTAGACACTGTTTGAAATGTTTAAAACAGTAAAATCCTCATCTAAAGATGTTTACTTTTTTCCTATTAATAAAAAGTAGATAAGGTTCTATGTACAGACCAATTATTTTTGTCTGCATCTACCATTCTTTTCCATTCAATATAAACAAAATGTTGGATACTGATTCATCTCATCAAGAAATTCATTGTTAATACAGTTTAATCTTTGCCTAATATTTATCAACATTTGTAACATTTGTGTTACAATCTAGAATAACTATAAAGTTATGCATGTTTTCATAGTAATTTAAGAGATCAATGAAAGTTTTGCAACTGTGAAAATATCTTAATATAATAAATTTATTTTGTAAATGCCAATATTTATAACATGCTGGTTATCTTTACAGTATTCTTTGTAGCTATTTAAACTTAGGATGAACAATTTCAGATATCAACCTGAAAATGTGCAAAAGATACACAGTTTAAAAAATTTTGCAGGGTATATTAGAAAAATATTGATTTATAATTGTGGAGCATAGAACGTGTAGAGTAAGTCCTTGTGTAATCCCGTCAATCACTGCTATTAAATAAGGTAGTAGATTCTTTTCTTCCTAACCTCACCAAAAATGCATTTCTCAGTTACTATAGTGAACACTGTGTACTACTTGGAAAAATAAAAGATTCCAGTCTTGAGATACTATTTTACAGTTTACAAGCTTAAACCTCAACTCTGCCATTAAAAAAGTCTGGTAATAGTGAATGAAAACTTGGCTGTGCTGGGTTTTAAAAAATCCTGCTTTAAATCAGTTGAAAAATAGCAGTCACTTGAATCTTGGCGGAAACCTTAATTCCCCAGAAATTTAAGGTTCTGGATAGAAAATGACAACTGTAGAACACACTCACTTTTAAGAAGACAGAAGATATCTCTTTAGATTAATGTGTTAGGCCATATCAAGCTCTCTTGGGACAAAAGTAGATAAATCTGGCAATGGGTCACGATGCAAAGCCAGATGTTCACGTTTTGTAGCAAATATATTTCCAGTGGTAAGTCTTTTTACAAAAATGTCCTGTGAAAGGCTCTGCTTAAAAATACTTCAATATTCTAAATTATATATCTATCTATTTCTTGGTTTGAATTATTAACTATGAGAATTATTAATGGTAATAACAAATAACCATACAAACTAAATATTAGGACTAAATATGCTAATAATAGGTATTCAAAAATCTTTTAATGGCAAACAAAATAAATCCTTTTCATTATTTCTAAATTCAAAAAAATTAAAGAGGATGGCCACCCTGTGGTGTCATGAGATGAACTGACTTAATCCTCACAGACAAGTGAGCATAATGCCTCATTGTGTTAAATATAGATTTTGAAATTGAGAATCTAAATAGATTCTCATTCAGACATTGTTAGTTCTACCTCTGAAATAAATCCATCTATGTGTAATACTGCAAGTTACAGTGTTATATTTAAGTCATTTAGAACTACTGTCAGGGAAAATAATGGTACTGTCATATTTTCTTCATAATTTTAGTAAGTTATCTAAGCATTCTATGTTTTGCAAGCCTCAAAAGACAACCAGCATTACCAATTTTCTTTTGGGAATCAGATCTCCAAATACATGCTGTTAGGAGATTAAATTTTAGGATTATTCAGCTGCTTATGATCAAAACCAAAATGTTTCTATTGGATTATTGTTTGAAATTTAACCTATTAATTTTATTTTGCAAAATGTATTCATCCATTGATCCATTAAATGATTGCTAAGTATCAACTAGTTTTCTAGAGCATCCAGTAAAAAACAGAGGAACGAAGCAGAAAGGTATTGTTTTCTTGGTACATAGGTTAGCATTATTTTTTAATAACTTTTTTTTTTTTAAAACAGTAAGTTCTTTTCAGACTCAGGGCTTTGGGTGTTGGTATAAAATATTTAACATTTTTATGAAGGAATATTGATTTTCTTTAATTCACAAATTTTCCCTGGAGAGTTATAGATTCACAATCAATGGGTAAAGAAGTAGAGTTTGCACGTGCTAGGAGTCAGAGTGTTAAATAGTTCATTCTATGGGGGTGGGTCTCAGTGTACCACAGGTTTCAGTTAAATATAAGGGAACTGAGTACAGCAAGGCTATTTCTGTTCAATGCTAATACACAGCTCTTAAAAGTGGAATATGCCAGGGCCAGTGGTAACATCATAGGCAGTGCTTTTTAAACTTCAATGAGTATATGAATCACCTAAGGATCTATTAAAAATCAGATTCTAGTCACTAAGTGACTAGATAGGGCTATCTGAGGACCCTATTGTCTACAGTAAAATTACAGGTTTGGACCAGGTGATGTATCAGGCCCTTCAGAACTATAAAATTATAGATTTTTAAGATAACTCTCATTTTTATGTTAGCTGCTGTCTTCTTTATTTTCCCTCATAAATGGTTATTGAAAATAAAAAGTTTTATTGTGCTGTGTTACTCCCAAAGCTTCCCAGTTAGTTGTACTTTGCATTCTTTGATCCAAGATAGTTATTTCTCTTTAAGGTCAATTTCCAGTCTTTCTGCATAATTCTTAGGACATTTATTCAGATTAGTATTTTCTTTTAACTTTAAGGAGATTTTTTAAATGAATACGGAGTCTGTGGGGTTATTTGCTGCCTAAATAAAAATGTAGTTTCTATTATTTCACATTTTTCAGAGAAGCTATAGTATTCTTAAATAGGGGCTGATCCTTTAATTGGAGCCAATCTCATAAAACGCACCCCTGCTACGGCAGCAATGGCTGGTAGTGGTTTTAAATAGCATTTAACAGGAAACAAATCCTTTCCCTTCTCTGAATAGAATTTGAATCAGTTGCCTCTTGTTTATCCCCAATATCAATATCTTTATTCAGAATTTCATTAACTCTTGCCTGAACTACTATATTAGTCCACCAACTAGTGTCCCATCTCCAGCCTTTCCATCTCAATACACGCCTGCTAGAGAATTTCGACAATGCACAACATGTCACTTCTAGTTGAAAGCCTGCAGTGGGTCCTTATTCAACACCTTAACCAATGAGGTCCACCTACTTTTGTCAGGTTCCCACTACTTCCCTTCACCAAATGTTTTCTACATTTCCCATAAACAGAATTTGTGACTCTTTTTACATGTTTTTTCTACCTCGTATACCTTCTTCCATAAATCCCATCTATTCTTCAAGATCCGTTGTAAATGCCAATTCTTGCTTAAAGTATTCCCTGATTCTTCCAGCAAAAAGGTGAATTCACATAACACCTTGTTGCCAACTCTCTTTTTATCCAATATCCTCTGCTGTATATTCTTATTTCTATATGTGCTTTCTCCCTGTCCTCTACTGTATAATTCTTGGGACTCTGTATGATGCTTTAATTTTCTTTGTAGCTCTCACAGTACTTTTTCAGTTCCTCTTATCTATTGAATAAATGAGTGAATAAATAATGTAGATTCAGTATTAATCTATGGATTAAGATGTTCAGAAACTGCAGAAGTTTAAAATTGTTTATTAAACTATTATTATTTTGGACAAATTACTTAATCACTGTGACTCAGTATTCTCACATAGTTTTTTATGGAGTAAGGGATGTTCAGCAATTTTTTTTACTTAATGAATATAAAGCACTGTGCTACATAAATGTTGGAACAGAGGGATATCTTTTGACTTACTAGATCATGGTAAATATTGTCATAGAAAAGTATATCCCAGATTCATCTATTATGTTCTTAAGAAAATTCTATATGTAAAATTCAGAATATAGAAAGATGATATAATTTATATTTAATAGTCTAAAAATGCAATACAATAGTATTGGCTTTACAACGTGTTATTACACAGGGTTAATATTTTCAAGCAGAAAAGTCAATTCTTCCTGAGAATACCATTGATACAACCTTAGCAATGATACCATAATTGTCTATCATGATTTGGGGACCATTAAAGGTGTCCTTTGTAAGAGATGGTCTAAATTATTTTCCTAAAACATGAAAATGAAAAAGTTTAATAATCTATAGTCACAACAGCATTTTTGAATTTTGAGCACATGCCAAACTGACTTCCTGAGCTCCATAAGCTACAACGCAATGGTTAAATATTTTCAGCTGTAGTGTGTTAGCTCTTTTAGGGTACTAGGTTGATCTATTAGTGCAATAGTGTGACAGTCATAAGAATTTAAAAAGATGAAACTTGAGAAAGCTAGCTCCATAGTCAAATAAATTAGCAATAATTGATCTTAAATATTACAAAAGCTTTCAGAGTAACAGAACATTAAAAGATCTTAGTCTTACATAATTTTGTGTTGGCGTCTCTTCCGGTCAATTCCCTTACCAGAAAATGTGACTTTTAAGTAGTTCTGACCAACTACAAATATAGTAATTTAATTCAATAAGACTTTAAAAAACTGTTTGAGGAATCTATGTTAACTTAGAAGAATTCTCCTATCTTTGTCCATGAATACCAGTTTAAGAAGAAAACCAGAGGGTTATAATTCTCTAAGAATATTTTCTTTGACATCTTTTCTCTTAACACCTATAAATCCTTTCATGGCAAGTCATGGCAAACATCAATCCATGGAGAAATTAAAAGTATTAGACTAAATATCCATTATATGCATTTGGAGCCTTATTTTTTCATCCTACTCACTACTTTCCTAAGATTCCTTATAACTGTCTGCATGCCAAGAACTTATTTATCAGTGAGAAAATCAAGAAAAGTTTGAATGTGTTCCTAACCTGTAGGTTACATACTATAATGCTGGTTTTTGTTTTTTGTTTTTTGTTTTTTTTTTGTTGTTGTTAAAGATGTCCTTCTTTAAAGGCAACATAGCTTAGTCTGCACCATTCAAATGGTCTAGGTTGAAATAAATGTTAATATGACCTTTCTGTTTATTCATGGAATTACTTCTCTGATATATTTGTGGAGTATAATACAACCTCATTGCAGATCACGATTCTATTCTGAGAGTGATTATTTATAGAAGTACTCATAAGGCAAAAATGTAATAGCAAACTGAGAAATCAAGTTTTGCAATAATACTCTACATCACCATTAGAAAAGCTTATGTGTGACTTTACAAACCTAAATATGTTCATAATTTAGAAAAAACAAAGAAACCTACTTTATCCCCATGGTTCCTGAAGATACAGACCCACTGTATCTCCATGAGCTGAAATTGCAAGACTGTAAAAAGCATATATAACTCTATAACAAAGACTGTTGCACACAATAATCTCTTGTGCTTTCACTAGATTTTGCCATTTTCCTTATGGCATGAGTACTTGTAATTAAACATGCAAACAACAGATCAGAGACCCCTAAGGTCCAGTGCAGTGGTCACCTGTTGGCATTATACAAGATGATTTTAGAGGGTGCACTGACTAACACTTGTTGTTGTTTTGAGACAGGGTCTCACTCTTTTGCCCAGGCTGGATGGCAGTGGCACAATCATGGCTCACTACAAACTTGACCTCCTGGACTCAAGGGATCTTCCTAGCTTACCCTCCCAAGTGGCTAGGACTACAGGCAAGCACCACCATGCCTGGCTAATTTTCATTATGTTTTTTGTAGAGACAAGGTCTCCTTATGTTGCCCAGGCTGATCTCAAACTCCTGGGCTCAAACAATTCTCCCATCTTGGTCTTTCTAAGTGCTGGGATTATAAGCATGGAGCCACCGTGCCCAGCCAACATTTCTTAGATACACATTTATTTCAAAGTGTGTAAGAAAAAAACAGCAAATCAAACTCATTATAGCTACTTCTTGAGTCAAATTTACTTTTTACATAAATTTCAGGTTAAAAAGTAAGTGCATTTAGGAAAAATATAAACTACATATAGTGTAGGTGCTATTGACAAAGGTCATGAGGAGGCTTGGAAAGCTCCAGTGAGGTGGAAAGTCTGGGGGGGTAAGGTGACTGTGGTTCTGGTTCTAGTTGTCACTAACTAACTGTACTACCTTAACCAAGTCACAATCTTTTTGGGCATCTATTCCTTATCCGTAAAATTACAGTTGGGGTGACTTCTAAGATCCACCCAGTGCCATTCTTCAATGATGTTGTGCTCTCTTGTCAAAGGCCATTACAAGGGATGCCAATCTCTGCAAAACAAAAGTAAGCATTCAACTCTTAACACAAGAGGCCATACTTAAACTAGTCAGGCAAATCAGTGGATCTAATGTGGAATTTTTTTGAGGTTAAGATACTCTATTAATAGAGTAGACTAATCCTTTGGAAGACTGGATATAAATTTGATTTTGTTTAGTAATTTTACATCTTTTGCACATGGAAGGGATCCCAAATATCTTTGAATTCTCTGGTCAATAAGATGGTCAAATAGAGAATTTTATGTAGCATATTTTAAATGTGTTACCATTATTCTAAAATGGGAATAGGAAGGCTGGACGTTCATGAGGCAGTCAGATGGAGTATTTAAGTAAAGTTAGTTTTTGAAGGAAAATACCCTTCTATTAGATGGAGAAAAACATAGACGAACACTAGACTAAGGAAAAGAGTTGTGTTTTAAGAAACCGGAGGTGTCTGCAGGTTTAAGATAAAATAGCTGATCTGGCTTCTGGTTTTATTTTTTCACTCAAAATAGAAAACATGTTAACCAGTTACCCATTTTCAGGGGTAATAAAATTTGAATCCCAAATTAGCTCTAACTTTACTAAACTGTGTTGACTTAGTTTTTTTCCCAATGGTTCGAGAATACAAGGCCAAATAAAGACCTAACTCTGAGTACCAAAAAGCACTCATTGTGGAAAATATCTATCAATATGGTCAGGTTATTTGTTTACTAAAATAATCTATATAATTTGAGAAATAAACTACTATTTCCTTGAATTGACATTAGCATCTTTTTTCTAGAAGGTCCCCAGTCACTCAGAGAAGATTGTCTTCCTGAAGGTTATCTATCATTAACTCTGAGCTAGCCTAAAGAGAAATTAGATTAACCAATTAGATTGTAAGCTGAGGAAAAGAAGCTTTTGATTATGATGATGATCTCTGCAACTACCTGAACTAAGCATTTTGGAGATTATCTACTTTTAATTAGATAAAGTACTTTTTTTTTGTTTGGAATACTTATTACATCAATTTAACCTATCCAGCTCAACAAACAAATGAACACATACCAACAAAACCCAAACAATCTATTTTTTTTTTTTTTTGTGGAAATATATCTGCTTGTAGTGGTGCAAGAAATGGAAAAGATGTTATGGGTGAAAAATGTTACCTGTGATCTCTAAAAGGCTATATTCATAGAGCACATTTCAACATAAATATGGAAATTGGACCTCTGGAATACCAACAACTTAATTATCTGTTACTCTATCAAAACCCTCTTGAAAAATATGGCTTCACAATTTTCCAGCTTTTTACAGTCTTTTGTTAAATATATCTGTAGTTATGCCTTCCTGATCTGTGAAAATACTTTTATCTTTGTCATTCTCAGTTACAGTGAGTTTCTGGCACTCTCTGAAAGAGCATGCACACTGTGGGGAGCTGCCTGCTCCTCACTGTGGATCATTGCTGACTCCGCCTCCTCCTAAGAATGGCAGCCAGTCTCTGTTTAGTCTCATTTACTGAAGATGCTCCACCTCTGGGAGGATGTGGCTGGGGGAGAATGGGCAAGCCTGAGCTGCTAACCCTCTTGGGCTTATCTGAAGTTGGGAAAGTGGTGGGTTTTGACACTCTGCGCAGGCTGGGAATTTGGATTCCTTTTTCAGAGTTCAGTCTTGCAAGGCTTCTCTCTCCATGATTACTGACCGCTGCAGCAGGGGAGGTTAGGCTGCCCTTGCTGAGGGAACACGGTGAGAATGGTAAACTTCCACGAAGCTTCCTGAGTTCCAGGAGCTGTTCTCTGGCTTGACTCAAAGCTTCTGTCAGTTCAAAGCGTTCTTCACATTCTCTACGTACTGTCTCCTGAAGAAAAGTATTCTGAAAAGAGAGAAGGGAAAAGAAAGCAGACTTAGCTTTAAATAATGTGCATAAGTAGATAGTTACTGACGATACAATTTGAGAACTGAACTGGAAATCAGAAGAGGTCTGTATTCTTTGATTGTCTCTGTAATAGTCTACCACACGGGACAGACAAGTCAAGAACAGAAACAATCTGTGATGGTGGAAAGAAGTTGGAGAGCATATTTGGTTCAACCCTTGCAGTTTGCAGATGAGGAATCAACAACTGCAGAGATTGAGTGACCTGCAAGAGTTCAACCCTTGCAGTTTGCAGATGAGGAATCAATAACTGCAGAGATTGAGTGACCTAACATTCAGATGTTAGTGGTGCAGCTGGTGTTAGAGCCCAGGACTTCTAATATTGGCTTCAGTGGGGTTTCAACTTCTCTGCATCAAGTTGCATACAGTATGCTCTGCACATGTAATACTCAATAGTTAATAGCTATAGAGTCATTAAATATATTCTTTTACAGTAAAGGTATACTACAATAACATAAACAGGTAAAAGTGCTTGAAGTGTAAGATTGAAAGAATAAAAAAATCAGCTATAGCATTTAAACAATAAAATCAGTTCTCATATGATGCTTTCTCAATGGAACTTAAATAAAATGTTCATTTGCCATTCTGTAAGATAATATCCCAAAATAGAGAAGATCTTCTGCTATTAATTCCATTCATTTGACAATCATTTACCAAGTTACTAGAAGTTGTAGTGAATACAATCCCTGCCCTCAAGAAGTTTGTACCTTCGTAGGTTTGAGCAGAACTGCTTTCTATGTCCATAAAAGAATCTAGACCCAAGGTGAAAGCTATGGGGTTTAAAATAAGGAAGAACTTTTTAATAGAGCTATCTGGAAGACACTGAAGGGTTGAATCTCACTTGACAGGGATGTGCTGAAGCAAATTTAAGCTTCAAATGTGTGACTGGACTAGAGATCATTGTCTCTTTGAAATTCTGAAATTCTACATTTCTAGTTGAGGAGTTACCTATGTTTTGTCTATGAAATTCATAAAAATTATTTCAAGTCCCATGGTAAGAATTAAGTCTTGGATCTCCCTAGTGTCCTGACATTCATGTCTTTATGATGTCAAAAATGAGGCTGAAAAGTAAATAATTCAAAGTAGTATCCTAGTAAGAAAACACAATGAAAATGAGTGTGCTATAGGATTCATCAACTCAAAAATGAATTTCCATTGGGTTAGCTTGTTTGTAAAAACAGCCAAGGCATTCCCAAGTCTGCTTCTTAGTGGAAAACATCCTCCCTAAGGGTTGACTGACTAATCTGCTGTCAGTAGAACTAAATAACAAAGCGCCAGGGAAAGTAGCATCTTCCTGTTTTTGAGTTTCTCATGATTATAGACAGAACTCTATTCAATTCCAAATTTGGTAATCAAAATGGAAAAATATGGAGCAATTCCAGATTAGCCAATTGCACAGTAATTTTCTATAAAAGCTGCATTCCTGGGTCAAACAAATCCTCATCATTTACATATACTATTTACTTACTACATGACACACATTAAAAACAATCATGGGTTAATCACTTGCTTCTCATTATTTTTAATTTTTGGAGGAATTGGAGAGAGCAAGGACGGTGTTTGTGGCTTTATCACCTAGTTCTCATTAACTCTAGCTGAAACACTTGTGGAAAAGGTAGGGGAGGAGGGACTAGAGAGGAAGATTAACAAAGTGCCATGTTAGGTGTCATCTCATTTCCTGCTCCCAACAATTATATCTGACTAATAAAGACTGAAGCTCACACTGTTATGTAACTTGCTGAGAGTAACTCCACTCTGAAGTACTAAAGCTCCCTTCAGAGCCCTGCTCCATGCTGCCTATGCCTAAATTAGTTGTCTAATTCATTACATCAAACATGCAGGGACCATTTTGTTCCCAGGACACTGAAAAAAACAAACAAAACAAAACAAAACAAACAAAAAAAAAACAGTAGGACATTTTCATCTGGTTTTGCCCAGGTTTTCTAAGTTCTATTAATCAAAGTTTCTTTTAAAGTGGGGGAAAGACCCAATCCATTATATTTTTTGTCTACTAGTAGAGTAAGCTGGCAAAGTGTTGGAATTATTAAAGTGGTGTATTAATCCATTCTTGCATTGCTATAAAGAAAGACCTGAGACGGGTAATTTATAAAGAAAAGAGGTTTAATTGGCTCATGGTTCTGCAGGCTGCACAGGAAGCTTAGCAACTTCTGCTTCTGGGGAGGTCTCAGGAAGCTTCTAGTCATGGTGGAAGGCAAAGGGATAGTGATGCATCTTATATGGCAGGAGCAGGAGCAAGAGAGGTTGGGGGAGGCGCTACACACTTTAAACAACCAGATCTCATGAGAACTCATTCAGTATCACAAGAACAGCACCAAGAGGATGGTGCTAAACCATTCATGAGAAACTGCCCCTATGATCAAAACACCTCCCACCAGGCCCCACCTCCAACACTGGGGATTACAATTTAACATGAGATTTGGGTGGGGACAGAGATCCAAACCACATCAAGTGGCTTTCAATAAATTAGTATAAAAATATCGCTAAGAAAGCAATGAGAAAGAGTTAATTTTATTTGAATATGTGAAAGAAAAAAAAGCAATGAAAAATGAGGCCAACATATCAGTGACATGAATAACAGGCACAACAATATGGAATGAT
This sequence comes from Trachypithecus francoisi, assembly GCF_009764315.1. NCBI lineage: Eukaryota > Metazoa > Chordata > Mammalia > Primates > Cercopithecidae > Trachypithecus > Trachypithecus francoisi. The sequence continues at coordinate 6,556,462 of NW_022681453.1, forward strand.
AAAGTGATGGAGGATGTGATGACAAGAGCTTTCCTTAAAAGAAAAATAAAATTCAATCAATTTACTGAGATTAAATTCAAGTCTCAAAGGAAAGGAGTAATGATCTGGAGAAAACAACCAAAAAGCAAGTCACATAAAAGCTATTTCAGGCAAGTGACATTCCACTAAGGAGAACATGAAAGGATAGAGTGAGCCAAAAGATGTCCTCATAGCAAGTTCAATGGGAGCAAAGACCTGGCAGACTCCAAGCTGAACTGTGTACCCATGCTTTATATCCAGTGAAGTCTGAACCAGTCATGGAAGGATCAGATTCCACAGTTTCCACCAACACTAACTAGACATATTCCAAAGTAAGAGAATGGAGCCAGCCAGCAGAGTCGGGGAGGGGCTGCTGACTGTCTGGGGCTCACTGCTCTGCAACTCATCTTTCTTCAAGGTTATTAACTTGCAAGACAAAGGATTAATTCTCTTTCTTCTATTAGTTCCCAAACCAGGAGACCCCTGAATTGAAAAAAAGATCCAAAATTGATACTTCTACTCTTTTCTGTGCCAAAACATTATGAAATGTTAGGTGAACCACACAATATCTTCATGTCATCTACCACCATTACCTCCTCCTCTACAATTGAGATTATAACTCTGTTTTGTTCAACAGGCAATTCAGATTTATAATCTATTCAATTATGGGATTAAAAATGAAAATAAAACAATGGAAGTGTAGGGGATTGCTATTTCGGGGTGTAATCTGATAGGGCATGACTAGAGGACATGTGGATGTGGCTAGAGTAAGTAGACACATTAGTGGAAAATTCCATCATACGTGAAAACAATCATCTGCTCGTGGTTAGTTTTCAGCAATTTAGTCAAGATGAAGGGTGGATTTTTGCAGAATTTTAATGTGTTTTCACTGAGTAACAAGCACAAATGTGCAAGATGAAATATGTTCAGTAAGACTGAAAATCATGCATAGTATTCTATGTTTTAGATAAAATTTTCTTTGGCCATGTTTTAACATGGCAAATTAGAATCATTGGATTGTAACTAGACTGGAAGTCAAAATGGAAAGGAAGGCATGAGTCAGGTGAAGAAGAGGCAATGAAGTTTTCAAGGCAGAGCAGGCAGTGAGTGCAAATGCCTAGCAGTGAGAGGAGAGGCACAACTTGGGATAAAACATGGCTTAATATGACTCAGGCAGGTGCACACGGGGAGAAGAGACCAGGGCTGATGTAGGGAAGAGTGAGCAGGGTCAGATCAAGAGAAAATTTGTTAGTGTGCTAATACTAGGGTTTTGACTTAATTCTGAGGTTCACATGGAGTCATTGAAAATTTATTTCAAGCAGATGGCTGGCAGGATCAAATCTGCATGAAAGGAAGATCCCTTTGCCAGCTTTGTGGAAAACAGCCTGAAGTTGAGCAAGATGGGAGCCAGGAAGGACAGTAGGAGCCCCAAGTTTTCATGGAGGAAGTCCTTATCTCAAGTGCCCCTTGGGTCAGGTGGTCTAGGGAGGGGAGAACTAGGCACTCCTGCATCCTTAAGCTCTGCTGATTGGTGGTGAGCATTATCTATAGATATCACTACAACATTTTCAGAATAAGGCCACTTTGAATGGGCTTAAAATATGGCTTAATTGCCCTCCCACTGAGAAGGAAAATGTCAAAATGAAAATATAAATTAGTTGATCATATGTTTGAAATTTCTAATATTAAAAAGTGGCCAATTTCCCCTACTCCTTGCAATATAAGGGTGGTTTATTTTTATATTTGTTTTCCTTTTTATTCTTAGAGACAGCTGGGTTGCTTTCAATTCCAAAAACCGTGGAAGAAGGGAGAGAAGGCTTTACTGTGTAACTTGATTGTTCTGAAGGTAAGACTCCCATCTGCAATGGGAATCAGCTGTATTTGGCACAATTTTGGGGGGAACATGCCAGGAAAGCAAGTCCTCCTCAGTGAAGAACAATCACAGATAGATGACTTTGTTCATGCTTTAGACGACGTAAGATGTGAATCAGCCACGGAATGATCAGATTACAGTTTCCACCAGCCTTAACTGGATATATCCCAAGGTGAGTGGGTAGCTGGTCGGGTGGGTGGAGAGCTGAGGTAAAAGGAAATGCTGTGGAAAAGTGTGGAAACCAAAACAATGAGTGGGAGTTTGCAAAGGATGTTCCCACCTCCCATTCAAAGCCTTCTAGGCTTCTGTTCAACTAATCTGATCAGCCCAAAACACTGCAAAAAGTTAGTGGAAATGACCTTTTGGTAAAACAAGAATGAGAATCTGAAAAGATTTCCAGGAAAGAAGTAAGATGGATGTCAGGCTGGTTGTTTTCAAAATTATATTTCCCTGCTTACAAACATAATAAAACCAACTACAGTAGACATATTCAAACAAAAGTTGTAGCAACAGAGGGCAATAATCCCTCAGACTGATATGCTTCAGAGGCAGATTTTCAGGACAGAGAGGAAGAGCCCATGATGACCAAGTATGCAGGATTTACTTTTCTAAGTCAATAATCCAACTTAATTTAGATTTAATTAGCACTAATTAAACATACACAATTTAACTAGCACTAATTAAATATACAAAAATTTCTCAATACACCTTCTCATTCTGTCAACTTTCTGGTATCTTCCTCACCACAGAGACTCCCATTCTGAGCCCCCTTCTGCTCCATGGCCCAAGGCTAAGGTTTTCAGGTTCTCAGTTCACTCATCCTCCCTGCCAACCAAGCCTAGGTATAGTCCCTGTCCCCTAAAAGCTTTCCTGATCCTCCCCATGTTTCCTGCTGGAGGATGGAGAACCTCCCTTTACCCTCTTACTCTTTAAAAAAGACATAGATATTCTAATTTTATTATGTCCCCAAACTGACAACTACTTTTTGGTAATTTACTTGCTGGTACTTTGGTTTCTCCATTCTCATAGATGGAATTATCAGAGAAGTGTGTGCCATATTCTGTATATTGATTAAACATGCAAATAAAATAAAAGCTTATCCTAAAACTAAGCAAATCCCTCTTGCAAGTAAACTATTTGTGCTTGCAAATACCATGTATTCCTACAATTTAATCTTAGAGTTTACATAAATCCATCTTTGCTAGATTTGTTAATAAACTTTTTTCTTTTTGTTTTTTGAGGCAAAGTTTCAGGTTGTTGCCCAGGCTCCAGTACAGAAGCACGATCACGGCTCATTATATCCTCTATCCCCTAGGCTCAAGCAATCCTCCTTCCTCAGCTTCTCAAGTGGCTGGGACTACAGGTGTGTGCCACCATGCCCAGCTAATTTTTGTATTTTCTGTAGAGACAGGGTCTCCCTATGTTTCCCAGGCTGGTCTTGAACTCCAAGCTCAAGTGATCCTCCTGCCTTGAGCTCCTGAAATGCTGGGTTATAGGTGTGAGCCACCATGCTTGGCCTAAACTTTCTTATGTAAATGGAGTTTCTTTCTTTCCTTTTTTAAAAATAGAGTTTACATTGGAAACGTATTTTCAAAACACCAAAATGTTAAAAATAACCCATGATGTCAATATTTTTAAAAAGTATGTAAGAAGTAAAATCCCTGTCTATCTCTTCCTATACTTCTAAGGTGACCACTGTTAATAGGAGGCAAATCCTTGATTTTTTCCTATCATCTTGGTACCCCTGTAGAGAAACACATGTACTTTCCTTTGTTTTTTAAACAAAACAGATTCAAGATGCTAGGAGATGGTCGGGCAAACTAACATAAACAATAAAAACAGCTGTTGTAATGAAAGCCAATACAGATCTATAGTCCTTTAGCCTTACTTTTGACACCCAAAAAGCTCTGAAAAGAAAAAAATGTAGCTCATTACATTTAGTGATAAAATCTGACTGAACTGATAGAAGGCTAATTACAGTCTTTGTCCCATTTCGTGTGAACATTCAGATGTTTCACTGCAGAAGTATTAATGTCATTGCATGGGGAGGCTGCCCTACATCTATGAGGACATACTGTACTAACTTTCTAAAATTCAAAATAATTTTATATCTGAGCCCAAAGTTTTCAGATAAGGGACTGTGGGCCTGTCTATATGGCATGTACTCTTCTTTAAATATTGTCTTTCTTTAGAGTCCTTGATAGTGTTTTCTTCCGGTTTTCTTCCTACCTCACCAGAAGTTCCTTTTCTGTCACCATTGCTAGATTCTACTCCTCTTCCCAGCCTCTAAAAGTTGGAGTGCCTGTTCTCCACCCTTTCTCTATTGCCTAATCCTCTGGGTGATCTCATTCAGTCCCAGGGGTTAAGTATCAGCTACATGTGGATTTGTCCAAAATTGACATCTCCAGCTTGCCTTCCCTGTGGCCATAGTGCCTAGTCAGCATCTCCCCTTGGGTATCTAATAGGCATATTAAGAGCAACATGTCCCAAATAAAATTATTGATATTCCTCCCCAATTGTATTTATTTTCTAGCATTTCCCATCTCAGCACTCTCTCAGTTGCTGAGATTCCAAACTTTGGAGTTATCCTTGACTCCTTTTTATGCTTTCATATCATCCAATCCATCAGCAACTTCTATTGCCTTCATCCCTAAAACATATCCCAAATCTGGTGATTTGTCACCTCCTTCACAGCCTTGCTCTCATTTTTGCCCTCTTCAACCTATTTTCTAATCAGAAGTCAGTTATCCTCTAAAAATAAGTCAGATCATGTCAATTCCTTGTTCAAAATTCCTAGGTGACTTTCTATCACACTTAGAAAAGTATCCAAAGACCTTATCATAGCCTACAAAGACTGCATGCAAACTGGCCCTTCAACCTTGGTTTCTATCACTATCCTTGCTCACTAAGCTCCAGCAGTGCTTGCTGACTTCCTTGTGGCTTAAGGTTTCCAGTATGCTCCTTGCTTCTGGGTCTTTTTTTTTTTTTTTTTTTTTTTGAGACAGAGTCTCGCTCTGTCGCCCAGGCTGGAGTGCTGTGGCCGGATCTCAGCTCACTGCAAGCTCCGCCTCCCGGGTTTACGCCATTCTCCTGCCTCAGCCTCCCGAGTAGCTGGGACTACAGGCGCCCGCCACCTCGCCCGGCTAGATTTTTGTATTTTTTAGTAGAGACGGGGTTTCACCGTGTTAGCCGGATGATCTCGATCTCCTGACCTTCGTGATCCGCCCGTCTCGGCCTCCCAAAGTGCTGGGATTACAGGCTTGAGCCACCGCGCCCGGCGCTTCTGGGTCTTGACACTAACTATTACCTTTGCCTAGAGTGTTTTTTCCTTGGAATGTTCATTGCCTCATTATTTTCTCAGAGCCTTTTACCACCCCGTCTAATATAGCACCCCTCCTTCAGAAAGTATCCCTTTTATCCTGATTTATTTTTTCTTAGCATCTATAAAAACAACAAAACTGTTTACCTGTTAAATGAATGCATAAATAAGCAACTGCAGTAGGCGCACAGGTGTATAGCTAATTTTGCCTCTGAGATTTTGTGGCTTCATGGAGGGGTTCTCTTTGCACTTAGACTTGAGGAATAAACAGAAGTGTGCCAGGCACCTGTTACTAAAGTTTAAGCTAGAATCTGCTTTATCTTAATTTTTTCATTTCTCATAATCTGAAAAGAAAATCTCATGAAGGTTTATATTTTGTTGCTTTTGTTTTACTTGTAACTTTCCTGATTTTTCTTTAATATTCCTTGCTTGACCTTTATTCTTGTCACTGTCGCCTTCTCTACCAGGTCCTTTTTATACTTTATTCCTTTCTATTATTTTTAATTTTTTAAAATTAAAGTATTACATATAGCTAAAAAGTAAAATAATACTAAAACTCACAATGAAAAAAACACTTCTTCACATTCCCAAGTCCTGCCTCCCAGGAATAACCATTTTCAGATCTTTAAACTATTTCTTCTGATAGTTACCCTCCGTAATTCAAAATAACATCATTATACATTGATCTCTTTGTTTTTCAGTTTTGAACATATCGACTGACTGCATGGAACGGAAGATGAGGGTTCAGCTTTCTATACCAATTCCCAACAGATGCTGCTGCTCCTCCTATCCTCATATTTCTGTCACAATTTTTAGCTTAATCTATATTCATCTTTATATGATTATAGTATATAAACATATGCACATCTGGGCCATGTTATGTACTATGATGACATTTTCTTCCTTGCACAGCTTCTATCCAGAGTTATTGCCTCATAATTCTTCTGTTTTGTTTTCTGGGTATTGATACTAATTTTTCACCAAACTTACAGAAGTGTAAATATCCTCTCGACATATTCAAACACCCCATGTAAGCTATCAGCTTCTCTTTGTTCTTGGAGACATACTTCTAAGAACCCACTATGTTTCTGCTCAACATTCTAAGAACTTTCTTTTGGTATGCTTGTTCTTTCAATCTGATGCACTGCTGTAATCCTAGCATTTCTTCCCACCATTGTCCTGGGATTCCCTTCATCTCTCTCCTGTGTTGGATTCCTTATTTCCTGATTCCTATATTTTCTCCTTTATTACTTATTCCCTCATTGTGCTGTCATATATCTTCTAACAGCTTCCTGAAAAATGTTGCCAGGGTAGTATTATTTTTGAGAAGTCTGAAGTCTGAAAATACCCGTGTTTGATACTTGATAGATTGTTTTGGCAGGATATAGAATTCTAGGCTGGGCATAATTTTCCTTTGGAATTTGGAACGCATTGTCTTCTATTTCTTATTTCCTTGAATTTTCTTTTTCTTTTCTTCATCTTTTTGCTTTTTTTTCCTGCTTTCTAGATTTCACATCTTTATCATCTAACCCAAATACTGATTTTTAAACATTTCAGTCCTTATATATTTAATACGCACTCTTGTTCTTTTTTCGTAGCTGGCTGTTTATGTTTAATGAATACAATATCATCTCTTTTCTCTCTGAGGATATTAATTATTATTATATATTTTTAAGCTCTCTTTTGCTCCCTGTATTGTTTTGTATTTTTTTTTCTGTGAAGTTCTTTTTTGCTTATTGTTTCTGTTCTTCACATTAGAGATGTTTCTCAAATAATTGGTGATCCTTGGCTGTTCGTGTTTAAAAATGGGTCCCCGAACGGGCACGGTAGCTCATGCCTGTAATCCCAGCACTTTGGGAGGCCGAGATGGGCGGATCATGAGGTCAGGAGATCGAGACCATCCTGGCTAACACAGTAAAACCCTGTCTCTACTAAAAATACAAAAAATTATCCGGGCATGGTGGCGGGTGCCTGTAGTCCCAGCTACTCAGGAGGCTGAGGCAGGAGTATGGCATGAACCTGGGAGGTGGAGCTTGCAGTGAGCCAAAATCCAGCCACTGCACTCCAGCCTGGGAGACAGTGAGACTCCGTCTCAAAATAAAAATAAAAATAAAAATGGGTCCCCAAAATGTTACCTTAAGCTCAGTGTGCTTGTATTCGGTTTATTGGCTGATATCCTTCTAAGTAGGTAGATTGAACATGGATACAGCCATTTCATTGGGATATCCCAACTGTCAGTATCAATGGGTCTTATCTTTTTTATTTATTTATTTTTGAGACAGAGTCTTGCTGTCACCCAGGCTGGGGTGCAATGGTGTGATCTCCACTCACTGCAACCTCCACCTTCCAGGTTCAAGTGATTCTTGTGCCTCAGCCTCCTGAGTAGCTGGGATTACAGATGTGCACCACCACACCCAGCTAATTTTTTTGTATTTTCTGTGGAGACGGGGTTTCACCATGTTGACTAGGCTGGTCTCAAACTCCTGGCCTCATGTGATCTGCCTGCCTTGGCCTCCCAAAGTGTTGGGATTACAGGTGTGAGCCACTCCGCCAGGCCGGTCTTCTCTTTTGAGGCAGTTCATTTCTCCAGAGGGGGCTCTTCCAATTTCTCTTTTTATGGCCATTAATACATAAGCCTGGTTACTTGTGTTCTGAAAAGTAAGAGTGTGAAGGGTACTGAGAGGTCTCCCTACTTAATATACCCTTGCTTTATCTCTTTTGTCCTCAGGTTCAGTGCCTTTTCTCATTCAGTTTTACTAGAGAGTAACCCCCTAGTACTCTGCCAGGATGGTGGGCAGGGGCTTCTTAGGAACTGGGAAGACATCTCTAAGGATCTCTTTGCTCCTTTTATAATCTTTCAAACAGTCTTGTTTTCCACTCCACCCTTACATCCCTCTTTCAGAGGCATAGGCATACAGAGATATTGTGTGTTTGGTTCTAGACCAAAATAAAGCAAATATTGCAATAAAGAAAGTCACATGAATTTTTTGGTTTCCCACTGCATATAAAAATAATGTTTACACCATACTGTATTTAAGTGTACAATAGCATTAAGTCTAAAAAATGTACATACCTTAATTTAAAAATATTTTACTACTAAAAAATGCTAACAATCATCTAAGCCTTCAGTGGGTTGTATCTTCTGCTGATGGAGGGTCTTGCTTCGATGTTGATGGCTGCTGACTGGTCAAGATGGAAGTTGCTGAAGATTGGGATGGCAGTGGCAATTTCTTAAAAGAAGACAACAGCACAGGAATCACTTGAACGTGGGAGGCAGAGGTTGTAGTGAGCTGAGACTGCGCCACTGCACTCCAGCCTGGGCATCAGAGTGAAACTCTGTCTCAAAAAGAAAAGAAAAAGAAAAAAAAAGACAACCATGATGTTTGCCACATCAATGGACTCTTCCGTTTATGAAAGATTTCTCTGTAGCATGTGATGCTGTTTGACAGCATTTACCCACAGTAGAATTTGTTTCAAAATTGAAGTGAATCCTCTCAAACCCTGTCACTGCTTTATCAACTAATTTTATATAATATTTCAATCCTTTGTTGTCATTTCAATGTTTTTCACAGCATCTTCACAGGAGTAGATTCCATTTCAACAAATGGTTTTCTTTGCTCATCTATAAGACGTAACTTTTTACATGTTCAAGTTTGCAGCAGTTCAGCCACATCTTCAGACTCCACTTCTAATTCTAGTTCTCTTGCTATTTCTGCCACTTCCTCCACTGAACTTTTAAACCTTCAAAGTCATCCATGAGTGCTGGAATCAACTTCTTCCAAACTTTTGTAATTATCGATATTTTATCCTCCTCCCATGAATCAGGAATGGTCTTAATGGCATCTAGAGTGGTGACTCCTTTCCAGAAGGTTTTGAATTTACTTAGCCCAGATCCATCAGAGGAATCACTAACTATGGCAGCTGTCATGTTATGAAATATATTTCTTAAATCATAAGACTTGAAAGTCAAAACTGTTCCTTGAGGCATGGGCTGCAGAATGGATGTTGTGTTTGCAGGCATGAAAACATTAATCCCCTTGTTCATCTCCATCAGAGCTCTTGGGTGACCAGACGCATTGTCAATGAGAAGCAATATTTTGAAAGGAATTTTTTTTTTTCTGAACAGTAGGTCTCAACAGGCTTAAAATATTCAAGAAGCCATGCTGCAAAAAGATGTGCTGTCATCCAGGCTTTGTTGCCCCACTTATAAAGCACAGACAGAGTAGAGTAGATTTAGCATGATTCTTAAAGGTGCTAGGATTTTTGGGATGGCCTGTCCTTTGAAGGCTAATTCTTGAAGTTTGGCTTCAAAGTTTCTGTACCACAGCTACAAAAGTCCTAGATGGTACCTTCTTCCAATAGAAGGTTGTTCTATCTACATTGAAAATCTGTTGTTTAATGAAGCCACCTCATAAATGATCTTAACTAGATCTGGATAACTTACCGCAGCTTCGACATGAGCACTTGCTGTCTCACCTTGTACTTTTATGTTATGGAAATGGCTTCTTGTCTTGAACCTCATAAACCTACCATTGCTAGCTTCCAACTTTTCTTCTGCAGCTTCCTCATCTCTTTCAGTCTTCACAGAATTGGAGAGAGTTAGGGTCTTTCTCTGGATTAGGCTTTGGCTTAAGGGAATAATATGACTGGTTTTATCTTCTACCTAGACCACTCAAACTTTCTCCATATCAGCAAGAAGGCTGTTTTCTTTTCTTTTTTTTTTTTTTTTTTTGAGACGGAGTCTCGCTCTGTCGCCCAGGCTGGAGTGCAGTGGCCGGATCTCAGCTCACTGCAAGCTCCGCCTCCCGGGTTTACGCCATTCTCTCGCCTCAGCCTCCCGAGTAGCTGGGACTACAGGCGCCCGCCATCTCGCCCGGCTAATTTTTTGTATTTTTTTAGTAGAGACGGGGTTTCACCGTGTTAGCCAGGATGGTCTCGATCTCCTGACCTCGTGATCCGCCCGTCTCGGCCTCCCAAAGTGCTGGGATTACAGGCTTGAGCCACCGCGCCCGGCCAAGCTGTTTTATTTTCTTATCATTCTTCACTGAGGTGGCACTTCTATTGCCTTCAAGAACTTTTCATTTGCATTCGCAACTTGGCTAACTGGACCAAGAGGTTTAGCTTCTGGGTTATCTCAACTTTTGATTTGCTTTCCTTGCTAAGCTTAATCATTTCTGCCTTTTGACTTAAAGTAAGAGATGTGTAATTCTTCCTTTCACTTGAATGCTTAGGAGCCATTGTAGGGTTGCTAATTGCCCTAATTTCAATATTGCTTTGTCTCAGCAAATAGGGAGGCCTGAGGAGAAGAGAGATGGGAGGCTGGCCAGTCAGTGGATTAGTCAGAACACACACAACATTTATCTATTAAGTTTGCTGTCTTATATAGGCACCATTCTTGGCACTTACAAACAAGTGTAATAGTAACATCAAAGATCACTGATTGCATGACCATAACAGATATAATAATAATGAAAAAGTTTAAAATATTGCAAGAATTACCTAACTGTGACACAGAGACACAAAGTGAGCACATGCAGTTGAAAAAATGACACTGACAGATTTTCTCGACATAGGGGTTGACACAAACCTTCAATTTGTAATAAAACTCACAGTATCTATGGAGCACAGTAAAGTGACATGCAATAAAACAAATTATTCCTGCACCTAGTTTCTCCAGTTCCTGAGCCTCTCTAGTGTTGTGTCACATAACTAGATTTTTTCTGTTTTGGATCCTTCCATCCCTAATCCTCACAGGTATTAGGTTTCAATATTCTCTAGTCTGATGAGCCATTTGTCTCCTAGACACTTGCTTTCCATTTTTGTAAGCTTTGGTCAACATCTTTTTTATCAAGTGCTAACTTCTCTCCTGTTCTCTTTGTCCTACTAGATTTATTCACTTTTTATTAATTGATTGCCATTTTAGTGGCAGTGGAATGAAGTAGAGATAAACATACGTATTCAATTCTCCATGTTTAATCAAGATCATTATTTTGTATTTTTGAGTATCACTCATCTTCATTGTATGACTACAATAACTATAGCATTTAAAACTACTGCTCTTTTGACTCCCTTATGTGTGGTCTTCAAACAACAAAAATATTGAACTATCTGTACTGATTTTCCTTCAGTGATTGTATGTGAGCTGTTTATTTGAATTTACCACATTCTTCCTCTGGATCACAACAAGGTCCCTAACAGTGGGGTCACACTGTCTTGACTGTACTCACATGGAACCAGTAGGAAGGAAAATGGGCATCAAGAAGCACATGACCCATTTTGACTTTGGTTTTACTGATAAGTGTTATTCTCTAACATATTAACTGTCTTTCTTTCTCACTCCCTCTCTCCCTCCTTTCTAATGTTTAATGTATCTTTTCAGGGACTCCTTGTTCACATTTACATTTCTAGCACAGTTTTATTTTCCATTTTCTCTTTTTATTGACCTGCACCCTTTGTTGCTCTGCTTTGTGACACTTGCTGTTTCTGGGGATGCGCTCCAATAATCCCTGCTCCATTTAGGAAGGCCCATTTTGCCCTTTAGAGGCTTTGGCTTTCTTCTTATCCTTGAGAACTTTCTTCATACAATTAAAAACAAAGTCTACCCGTTATTTGGCCACTTGAAAGAGAACAGGGCTTTCCTCCTCTTAATTAGCCTCCTTATTAAACCATTAATTCATTTTCATTCTAATGGGAATTTGTTTTCCACTTAAATGCAGCTTTATTTCTCCAGAATCTGAGAAATTTCAAGTGTCTGGAATGCATGATCAAAAAACGTGGTGATTTTCACTTTACATGCTATGGCCTCTATTCTTTCTAGCTCATAAATCCTATCCCTTTTATTGGCTCATTTCCTATTTTTATAAGCATATTTTGGACTCTGGCATGCTTAGCCAGATAAGCAGCCTTAATTATTTACTCTTACAGTTCAGTTCAAATTAGTTAACTTTGAGGTGATATTCTGCTAACTTCTTTTTTTTTTTTTTTTTTTTTTTGTTGAGACGGAGTCTCGTTCTGCCGCCCAGGCTGGAGTGCAGTGGCCGGATCTCAGCTCACTGCAAGCTCCGCCTCCTGGGTTCCCGCCATTCTCCTGCCTTAGCCTCCCGAGTAGCTGGGACTACAGGCGCCCGCCACCTCGCCCGGCTAGTTTTTTGTATTTTTTTTTTTTTTTTAGTAGAGACGGGGTTTCACTGTGTTAGCCAGGATGGTCTCGATCTCCTGACCTCGTGATCCGCCCGTCTCGGCCTCCCAAAGTGCTGGGATTACAGGCTTGAGCCACCGCGCCCGGCCTCTGGTAACTTCTAAAGGAAAATCTAGTCTATTCTCCCTGCTCCTACAAAAGGATATTGCCCCCCTAAGTATGCCCTTAATTGGTTTTCTTTACCTTTGAGATGATCCTTTTCTCCTCTGTAGCAATGATCTATGATCATTTACATACCAACCCAATGTCTTATGTCTTTCAGTCCACATTTTTCAAGAAGCTTTATTCCTAAGTGGCTTCTTTTAACAACTAATGAGCAGGAAGAGTTCCAAATGCAGCTCCTTTTGTTGATGAAGAAATCCACTCTTCACTTTTAGTCTATTTTCTCTTGCCAAAATCACCTCCAGAAGCCCTGTGATTGGAAGCCTTTAAAATGCACCCTAATGATCCTTACCCTTCTGATATTCATATCTTTGTGCAATGATTTCACCTTGAGTGTGGGTTGGACTTATTGATTCATTTGTAATGAATGGAATACAGCAGAAGCATTGGGATGTGTCTTCTGAGATTACATTGCAAAAAGACTGTGGCTTCTGTCTTAGCACCTTCTCTCTCTCATTCTCACTCACTTGCTTGCCCTGAGGGAAGTCAACTGACACACTGAGTTGTTCTATGGAGAGGTACATGTGGCAAGGAAGTGAGGGAAGCCTCTGGCCAAATACATCCTGCCAACAACCATATAAGTAAGCCTGAAAGCCAATCCCATCCTAGTTGAGCTTCTAGATGAGACTGCAGCCCAGTGGACACCCTGACACCAGTCTCATGAGAGAACTTGAGCCTCTAAACCAGAGACATGCAGCTAAGCCATGCTCAGATTCCTGACCCACAGAAGCTATGAGATAACAAATGTTTGTTGTTTGAAGCTGCTAAACTTGGGGATAATTTGTCACATAGCAATAGATAATTTATACAGTCTCTTCAGGCAAATATTCTAGCTTTCAGTCTATGCTGTTTTTATGATAAATTCTGTTTAGATCATTCTTTCCTTTGGATATTAATTTAATTACTCATGCAAAGTTTTCTTTAAATTCTTCTTTGAGAGCAGGAAGTGGCAGTTGTCAGTCTTATTCATAATTACATCATCAGTACCTACCTAACATGTGCCTGGTACCCAGATAGATGCTGTTATGGGGTATGGAAGTTTGTCAACTCCAAATCTCATGTTGAAATGTAATCCTCAATGTTGGAGGTGGGGCCTAGGTGGGAGGTGTTTGAATCATGGCAGCAGATCCCTCATCCCCTTGCTGATGAATGAGTTCTTGCTGGGGTAGTTCACAAAAGAATGTGGCACCTCCCCCCACCTCTCTGTCACCACATGATGCACTGGGCTTCTCTTTCACCTTCTGCCATGATTGCAAGCTTCCTAAGGTCCTAACCAGAAACAGAGGCAGGCACTATGCTTCCTGTTCAGCCTGCAGAACCATGAGCCAACTAAACCTCTTTTCTTTATAAAGTATCCAGTCTCACATATTCCTTTAGAGTAAGGCAAGAACAGAGTACACAGATGCTAATACACGTTTACTAAATTTGACCCTTCTGTCTTTTTCTACCTCTCCTAGTTTATAATTTACTCCTCATTTTCTATATTGCCATTTCTTTAGTGAATGAATAGTTAGGAAACCTGCTAGTCTAGTTGGCCTTGACCTTTCTGTCTTTTACCCTGCTTCCCTCCTCTAGAGAATCACTACTGCTGTCGCATTTGAGGCAAATCAACATCACATCTCTCTTTCTCAGGGTTTCTCCAGTGGAGCTAAGTCCATGTGTGCTCTTCCACCTTACTCCTGCCTGAACTGGGGGTGCAGCTTCCTTCACTGGGAGGACTGTGCTGCTGTGTAACAACAAGAGACACTTCATCATCTTTTTGTCTTAATTATAGTACTAAAAGAAAATTGAGTCCCTGGAGATGTTAACTAAGTCTGTAGTCACTGTGAAATACAGAAGCAGAATAATAAGAACTAGGTTTCCCAAAAGAGGAAACATCATATCATAGAGATATGAATTTGAATCTTAGCTCCACCAAGCTATCTGACCTTGTGGAAATTATTCAGCCTTCTTCAGTCTCTTCCTCATTTGTAACATGTAAATAATTTCTACTTATAGAGTTGTTTTAGGCATTATTCTTGATCTAGTATTCTGTCTATTCCATATTTTATTTTAAATTTATAACTTCGTTGTAATAGGTTCACTTCATGATTACATAATTACAATGATGATGTAAACTTTCTATTTTGACTGATAATTTAACTACAGCAAGACCATGGCATATTTAATTGTTAATAATCGATACTGCTATTAGCGCTTTCCTTTCATGCCTTTATTGATGTCAATCAAACCAACAAAAATATTACTTCTCAGCAACATTCAGAATCTTCCTCCATTTGCCTTTATTTGCTATACTGTCATCAAAGGGATCAAATATTGTAATGTGATATGATATTGGTGATTAGAGAACAGATGAATTGTTTCACTATTTCTAAACTGTTCAATAGTTCAGACATAATACTTTGAAAAATGTTTTCAAATCAAAATAAGTCTACTGCAGTTTGAATGAAAAACATCACTGAAATAATCAAGCATACATAAGAAAGAAAACTGACGCATACCTATTACCTTATTAAGTTTACATTGATAGGAAGGTAAAAACCTATGGTAAAATTGTATTTAAAAGACAGTCTAATTTTTTTTTTTAAGTATGCAGAAAGTGCTCTGAAAGTTTATTTGCCAAAGATTTAACGTTAAAACAAATAAGACATAAACATAAAAAGATTCCTAGTCTTAGAGGCTTAAAATAGTTATTTGCAAGAAAGAACTGGGTGCCGAGAAAACTTTTAGAGATTATGTAGTTTAAGGGAAAGCCAGATCTGGAGAGGCTAAGTGACTGCCTAAAGTTAAGGACAGAGCACCAGGATGTGACTTAGGTCAGACTAACATTCCAGGGCTCTTTCCAGGAAACTAAGTTGCCTTTCACGTTTTTGTTTGTTTGTTGAAAGAATATGTGCTCTTTGATTAATTGCAAAGGTACCACTGTCTGCTTCCTACCTCTTCCTGGGACTTGTTAAATTGCTCTATCAGTTGTGTTTGAGCCAGCATTACTCTTTTCAGTTCATCTGACTTCTGTTTCATTTCCTTCCTCAAGTCTTCTGAAACTGAATCATTACTGTCAATTTCCTTCTTCAAGCGAGATTCAAATTCTGCAACCAAATTTTTAAGATTTTCAATTTCTTTTTCCTTTGACTCAGATTCTTCAGTGTACCAAATATGGGATTCGTGAAGTTTTTCTCTAAGAGCGGTCACTTCCTGTCTTAGATCTCTTGTAGCGCCTGTGATTAAGTCAGATATCTGTAAGATAAATCTCATATTAGTTTGTAGGCGATAGTTTCTAGGTAACCACAGAATTCTTATGGTTTTTAAGAGGTTTATTCTCATTAATCAGTGTACTCACTTGATCAGATGAAAACAAACCCATGATATGCAGGCCTTCAAGATTTTCTTTTTAAAAGACTAAAACATTTATTTTTCTACTTAAAACAGCATCACACTAATCACTTGGGAATTTTTGGAAATACATAAACTTCTGTGACTATATTAAGCTACAAAGGATAGGACAAGTCTTTTTTTTGAGACAGGGTCTTGCTCTGTTGCCAAGGCTGGAGCGCAGTGGTGCAGAGGTGTAATCATGGCTCTCAGCAGCCTTGACCTCCTGGGCTCAAACGATCCTCCCAATTCAGCCTCTCCAGTAGCTGGATCACAGACTCATGCCACCACGCCTGGTAATTTTTTATTTTTTGTAGAGATGGTGTCTCTCTATGTTGCCAAGGCTGGTCTTAAACTCCTGGGCTCAAGCAATCCTCCTGCCTCAGCCTCCCAAAGTGCTGGGATTACAGGTGTGAGCCACTGTGCCAGCCTCAGTTCAAGTCTTGACAAATAGATCAGGGGCCTGTCTGGACCTAACTAGGTTGGCTTTGGGATCTCAAAATGCCTGATTTTTGGGGAATGCAAGGAGGGGAGCACTAAAGTTATACTTTACCCTAAGTATACCAATAAATTTTTCTTTGACATAATTTTTTTTCTTTTTTGTAAATAATGGTGGGAGAAACTCCAGATACTATGCCTTCCAGAATAGTACTGCCCAACAGAGCTTTCTGTGGTGTTAGAAATATTCTACGCTATCCAATATGGTAGTCACTAGGCACATGTGACTACTGACAGTGCTGGTAAATGTTTAACAACTGACTCTCAAAAAAAAAAAAAAAAAAGCAAGATTGTATCTAATTTCCACGGTGTAAATACTCTAACCATAGCTCTCAAAAAAGAGTATTGACTATTGAGCACCTGAAATACGACTAATGTGACCAAAGAACTGAATTTAAATTGTATTTAATTTTAATTAATTTAATGGAAACTTTCATAGCCACAGTTGTAGAAAACACCTGAATATTCTGAAAATGTACTGCTTCTCAAGGTGGTACCTCTAGATAAATGAATGAGAGAATAACTTGGAGAAGCTTTTCCTCATAGCATGAAAGTCTTTAGAAAGGAAAAGACCTCTTGTTTTCTTTCTCCTTAAAAAACAAAACAACAAAACAAGAGCTGCTTCTAATGGAACATATCCTTATTACTTACGCTCAATTATTGTCATGTTATAAATATTAGCACAACAAGAAACTAGCCCACTAAGAATCTGGAAAACATTCACAGACCAAGGTTCCAAGGACTTTGTGAACTATTACATAAAAAGAGTTGTGTATCCAAAATGTGTTTCAAATGTTAAATTTACAGAAAGAATAACTGGTGTGAGAAGTCTCTTCACCATAGTTCGTAATTTTATAAATTAATATTCTATTATCTTCAATTAATCCAGGAGGGAAGAAGGTCACTGTCAGGTCTGTACAGTGGTTTCCATCACCCAGAGAAGAGGTGACATTGAAATAAAGGAAGTTATCCTTGGGAGAAGAGGTTCACATAACCACAAATATGTTTTTATTTTTTAAAAGGCAGTCAACATTTAAAGATCAGGAGGTTTCACCTACAAAATGTGGATTTGTGACTTCTTTTGAGAAACTGTAACATCTGGCAAGTTCCAGCTTGCCTGTCTGCATTCTCCTGCTGATGGGATCCTGAACCACCCAGGGCTGCAACAGCAGTCACAGAGTGAGAGCAGGAAGAAAGGGGGAGACTCAGTGGAGCCTGGGGCATCAGAAGCCAGGAAGCTAGAGGTGAGAACCCTCTAGGGGAGGCAGAACCTTGGGGGAGCCAAGGCTGTAAGCTTGTGGCACATGCTCCATTGCCCCAGTAGGATTTCACTTACAAAACACAAGTTCAAAGACAAAAATTACCACGAATTTTTTTTCTTTTAGAGAAGGGGTCTCACTCTGTTGCCCAGTCTGAAGTACAGTGGTGTGATTATAGCTCACAGAGGTCTTGAACTCCTGGGTTCAAGTTAACCTCATGTATCAGCCTCCCAAGTAGCCAGGGTATTAAGTGGTATGAACATACTACGGGTATGAACCATCACACTAGGCTAATTAAATCTTTTTTTTTTTTTTTTTTAAATAGAGACAGAGTCTTGTTATGTTGTCCAGGCTGGTCTTGAATGCCTGGCCTCAAGTGATCCTCTTGCCTGGGCCTCTCAAAGTGCTAGGATTATAGGTATGAGCCACTATGCCCAGTTAGCTTATTAAGAATTTCAGGGTAGTATCTGCAGAGCATTAAATCCAAAGCATGAGACCTTTCTGAGTGTGGGACCATGTGCTACTGCACTGGTTGTACACATGTAGCTGGTGCTGCCTGTTATTCATAATGGACTACTGAAATGGATGTACCATACCTCCTGTACACAAATGTAGAAGCCATTAGGTCTTGTCTGATGCTTAATTAACACAGAGTCTTTATGTATGTATTCAAAATGTTATTTCCCCACTAGGTCTTGATTAATACAGATATGCACATACACACTCTACACTCAAGTCCTATAAAAACAGGAAAACTTTAACAAAACCTTTAGTATTTAGAACATACTGTTTAAGAAATTTAGGAAGATACGATTACATTTTAAAAATATTTCTCTTCATTCAGAAATGTTGAGAATGAAAAATATCTGCAATGAAAGGGTATATGCTTTAGTTATTGGGAAAATTTTAATTATGTAAAATACCTCATTATCTTTTGATATTGGGTATTTGAGGTGTTGAAATATCTAGCCATACTAATTTTTAGTCATATAATTTATGATGTTTAAAAAATAAGTTTATTCTGGTAGAAAAAATCCATACATAGCTGGATTACACGCTTGTATAACTTATCTCAGTTATCCATTCTGGAGAATTAGCCAAACCATCTTACCTGCATGGCTAAAACCAAGACACAGTGACCATGAGTGAAAGCTACTGGAATCATAAATACCATAGTGTTCTAAGGCGAAATATACAACATCTGCAGTTTCAAATCTGTTAAACAATGATGAACGTCATAATTACAGACCTTCATTTGTAGTTCCTCTTGTTCTTTCTTATACTTTTGGATTATGTCTTGGTGTTTTTCTTTTTCAATATCAAGTTGCAGTTTTGTTTCTTCCTTAAAGAGAAGAGCTTGCTCTTCAAATTCAACCAAGTGTTGGGCCCTTTCCTTGGCAAGTTCTGCTTCAATCTAGAAATGGCATTTAAAACATATGTAAAACCACTTTACCTTAAAATAAGTACATTAAGCTTATTTTCAAACTCTTAAGTTTTAAAATGTTCTGACATTAAATTTTTAATTAAACTATTTTTAAAATTCTAAAAAATTATGTGACTTAAAACTTGGGCCAGAAAAACTGACCTTGTGCCAAATATTCCACCACCTTCTAAGACCTGAAAAATTAGCAGAGGAGTTAGAACTATATGACAGTTTTCAGAAATACTAAAAGCCTAGTTACTTGCTCATTTATACTGTGAACTCAGTCCTTGCCAGCAACTCAGAAAATTAAAGTTTTTGTTTTTAAGCAGATTTTGAGGGCTTTAGACTAAGTTCTGCTTAAAACTCAGAGGGAATACAAAGTACAAATGTTGATTTTTCAAGTGGCCCTTTCTTGATGGAGGTCATAGAAAGTTTTGGAGTCACAGATTGTCATTTTAATGTGACTAAAGTGGGAAGGATGATTAAAGGAAAAGAGTCAGTAATGCCTGTACAGATGGTCTCCAACTTACAATGGTTTGACTTCTGATTTTTTGACTTTATAATGGTGAGAAAGCAATATGCATTTTCAGTAGAGACTATACTTCAAATTTTGAATTCTGATCTTTTCCTGGGCTGTTGATACACAGTATGATACTCTCTTGGGATGTTAGGCAGTGTCATGGGCCGCAGCTCCCAGTCAGCCATGTGCTCATGAGGGCAAACAACTGATACTGTACAGTGTATGTACTGTGTTGCCAGTATTTTTTAGATACTGTGTTTTCACATTCCATCATGTCTACAGAGTACCCATTTTTGACTTACAATACCTTGAATTTATGATGGGTTTATCAGGATGTAACTCCACTGAAAGGTGAAGAGCATCTGTATCCATACTTTGACTCAGATAGCATCATAATGCTAGAAGGGACCTTAGAAGTCCCCTAATTCAATCTCTCATGTTTCCATGAATTGTGGAAAGAATAAGCAAGAAATCTGGATGCAGATGAAGTTAAGTTTAAATCCTGGCTCTTAATCCTGGCTCTGCTACTTGCTAACTGAGTGATCTTAAGTCTGTGACTGTAACCCTTCCTGGTAGGGTTATAACTAGTTCCCTTAGGGGTTGTTATGAGGATTAAAGGAGGCAAAGCTTCTGTGTAAAGCTCTAACATGAGTAGGAATTTAATAGTCAGTGGAGAGTACTTCCACACTCTGACCCTTCAGTCTCTACTACTGACTCCATACTAAATGACTGACTGCTGGGTGCCTCACACCTCCAGAAACTATAACTCACTCCTTCCCCAGAAGGCATTTCCATTTTCAGACAGCACTAAGCATTAGGCAGT
The DNA here is from genome assembly GCF_009764315.1 of Trachypithecus francoisi. Taxonomy (NCBI): domain Eukaryota; kingdom Metazoa; phylum Chordata; class Mammalia; order Primates; family Cercopithecidae; genus Trachypithecus; species Trachypithecus francoisi. Next base: position 6,576,927 of record NW_022681453.1, read on the forward strand.
CTTTCCTGTAGTTGAGCCAACATCTCTCTCCATGTGGTTTTTAACCATTGGTTTTGGCTCTGCCTACTGAAACAAGAAAGAGAACAAATCTATGAGTACTGGAGTAATTTACTCCTGGGAGTTCATCTAGAGAGACTGGAGAAGGCAATCCCAGTGACAGGCTGGCTCTAGGCTTACACTGTGCCAGGATTATAAACTCTAAGAAGGGATAAAGCCAGGTAAATTGGGAGGAAAAACTCACAACTGATTGTGACTGTGTGATTTAGGCCACCAAGACAAGGAAAGAGATTAACCTAAATTTCTCAAGGGAACAATGAAATCAGGGTACAAGGACACAAATTTTGCTAAGAAAGTTAAAGGAAGTCCTTTACATTAAATAAAATACTAGATGGAAGACTAGCCCCAGTGTGGGGTCCATTGGTTTTATTGTACTGGGTATAAGATTGAGCATCTGCCTTAAGGGAAAGTAATTATGTTTATACAGTATTGGATTTTGGCTCTTTCAAAATAAACTTCTGGATTGTTTGGGATAATAGGCTACTGATGATCTTTTAGCAACATTACAGAATTACGGAATTACTCAGATGGGCTGCTCTCAGACTGTTGAAGACAAAGGAAGTCTCAGGGGCACTCAGAAAAAAAGAAGACATTCTTTTGAATTTCAGGTACGTAAATCCACTTTGCCTCCTGGTAGCCATTTAGATAATTCACAGGTGCCTCCAACGAATTGTATGACCCAGAAATCTTGTAACTACACTCTTCCCATAGCCTGTTTCTCCCCCTTATTTCAGGATACAGCTCTACCATTCATCTAGTTACTCAAGTCAGTAACTGGAACATCATCTTTCACACCTCTCTCCTTTACCCTCCCCACCCAATCCAACACAAAATCCTGTTCATTTTACCTTCAAAAGATGCTTTGCATCCATTTCTCTATGTCTCAACTTTCATCAGCACTTCCCGATCACCTAGTTCTGGCCACCATCACTTCCTGACCGCCTCACTTTCACTCCTGCTTCGCTCCAACCCATGCTATGACACACAGCACAGTATTCTTTACAAAGTATAAATTAGATTTTTAAAATTCCTTCTTCGTGGTTTCTCAAGGCATTAATATATCAAAACTCCTGTATATGACCTTTTACAGGGCCACTACTAGCACATATGACATCTTTGTGTAAACTGACAAAGCACCCCTTCCTTAGATGAAAACAGTCTCATGCCAGGCATAGGACTTGATGAGCAGAGTACAGGCTAGATTCCAGCTCCCTTTGCTGCCTTGGCCTGGTGCAGGCTGCAACTTAAACACTGTATATGGTGGCAGTCCTGGATTCCTCCAGTCTGACTGCCACTACTTTTCTCATTTGATCACAGTGCTTTGACCACACTGGCATAGATAAGTCAAGAATCTATGAAAAGAGAAACCAAATGTAAAACATTTGGAAAAATTGGAAGGTATAATATTAATATAAAAGTCAATAATCAATAACATTCAATTATTATTAATAAATAATAGTCACATAGTTCTTAATAATTGTTAATAGTAATCAATAATAAGTGAATAATATAAGCATTAATTGTTCATAAGATGCCCTGAGACTATTCGTAAAAAAGCAACAAGCTATTTTGAGAAGCTCAAGAAAATGTGTATTGAGGTGCTAAGATATCAAGTATTTTAAAAAATCTTGTGTGGTTAATTAGTAGAGTTCAATAGCTATTTTAGGACAAAACGACATCTTTCCAAATATGGACTGATTGCTCAAATTAAGACAGTGAGAATATATGCAAACTTGGTGGAATAAGACAAAAATTAGATGACAGAAGGACTTTAGAAGAACCTTTAAAAAAAGTTTTCAAAAATTATTATGGAGATGAGGTCACTTAGAAAATCAGCAGGGTTCCTTTGATGAAGTTGAAATGAAGTATTCAGGGAAGAAAAGGTGATGGCTGATGGCTTGAATGAGTTGAATGCTTTGTTTTACCTGAGTTAGAAAGCAAGATCTTCTTGCCCCTGAACTATTCCTTGAACTACTGTAGGTAAAGAGAGAAAACAAGGAAGGAATAAGTATATGGTCAGTGGGAAAGAACAAGCACTGGAGACAAAAGGGAGAAGAATGATTGACTATTGCTAGCTTGATTTTTAATTTGCACAATCTGAGAAGGAGAAGCAAAGTGATGAGCTTCACATGGGATTTCCAACATTTAGGAATGCTGCAATGGGATGCTAAGAGCCATCTGAATGTGTTGAGGAGTTAGCACAGAGAAATGAGATTACTGGTTCCTTCATGATCTGATTAGTTTGAACAAAATGATGAGCCCATAAACACAATGATTTGCTTAAGGGGTGTATTATTTGTCTTTGAGTAGGTGCATTCATGCCAACTTGCCATGTTTTTATTTTTAAATGTTGATATGAGCTGATAATTTAAAGTATTTTAGATGACAGGAGCGATGTTTGAGCAAAAAGAATAAATTTGTTGATGGCGTACATATAAAGCAGGAACCACTTTATACAATAACTAATAGTAATTTTGATAAGGGGAAAATTATGATTTCTAAAAAAGCAGGAGTAATATTAACTGAAGATTCACACAAAGTAAAATCAATTATTACCTTTGTACACATCCTAGGTTTTAATTATTTTTGTTTTTTATTTATCTGTATCCTCTTCTAGCTCAAACTTCATCTCCTCAGTGAAGGCCTCCAGATGACTCCAGAGCATTCAGAGCATTGTTTTTAAATTTCTTTTGTATTTGTTGTTGAAATGCATAATTAGTATTTTATAAAATCTGTGTCTTATACCAATATGCAAAATACTGCCTTTTCACTATTTTCCAAGTGAGATGTTTGTGGTTGACTTTGTTATTATGATTTTCTTGTTGAACATGGAGCCAAACACCATGTTTGACCATTTATTACTCAATGATACTTTTAAAACCAATGGGAATTTTAGTTGCCAAAGTAGGAATCAAATAATTTGCTTATATTTGATATGCATACATAATTTTTAAAGATATATCTCCTAAAATAAATTATTATACTATTTTACAAAAAAATACTGATTGCAAATTATTACAGTACTTCAGATTATTTCTGAAATAGCTACTGAATAAATAATAAAAGCAGATGATTATTCGAAACAGAATTTGCAGTCGAAAAATGAATGCTAAGGAATCAGAATATGTAGGCTGCAGGTCAAATCCTGTCAAGAACTGTGTGAACTTAGGATGGAAGGAGAGAATGTTCACTGAGTAAATGAATACAAGCTAGGGTGGTATGCTATAGGACACTTTCTATATATTAACTCTTTTAATTCTTACACAACTCTGAGAATAACATATAATGAAAGAAGTATTACTCCCACTGTCTAGATTAAGAAATAAGCTAAGAGAAGTGAGTAACTTCACCAAGATCATAGAGCAACTACAAGGTGGAAAGGATATGTATACTTAGGTGTTGCCGGTGAACTCTATAGCTCAATGTGTTTAGTTTTTTTTCATGTAACCTGTCCCCTCCACCCCTACATCTATACAGCATAGTGGGCTCAGGGAATGGACTTGGTATTTATTTAGTTTCAAAATATTTGAGGATTGTCCAGATCTGCTAATGATTTCTAATTTTATTTAATTATGGTCAGAGAAAATACTTGTCGTGAATCCTTTTAAACTTATTGAGACTTATTTATAAGCCAAAATATGTCGATTTTGGTAAAAGGTCATGTGCACTTGAGAAAAATGTGTATTCTGCTGTCAAATTGAGAATTCCATAGATACCATTTAGGTCAAATTTGTTAACAATATGTTCAATGTATCTGTTAATAAATTTATACCATTTTCCATTGTATAAATCCTTACTCTTTGTCTGGCTATTTTTCTATCAATTATTGAGAAAAGGAATTGATATCTTAGGCTCTAATTAGTGAATTTATTTCTCCTTACAGTTCTATCAGTTTTTGCTTCATGTATTTGTAAGCTCTGTTACTAGGTGAATGAACATTTAGGGTTATTATGTCCTCCTTGTGAACTGACCCCTTTGTCATTATTAAATATCTTTCTTTAATCCTAGCAAAATATTAAGTATTCTGATTTCTTTGCTCAGAAATCTACTTTGCCTGATAGTAATATAGCTACTCCAGCTTTCTTTTTTTTTTGAGACGGAGTCTTGCTCTGTCGCCCAGGCTGGAGTGCAGTGGCGTGATCTCTGCTCACTTCACCTCCCAGGTTCACGCCATTCTCCTGCCTCAGCCTCCTGAGTAGCTGGGACTACTGGCGCCCGCCACCACGCCCAGCTAATTTTTTTTTTTTTTTTTTTTTTGTATTTTTGGTAGAGACGGGGTTTCACCATGTTAGCAAGGATGTTCTCGATCTCCTAACCTCGTGATCCGCCCGCCTCGGCCTCCGAAAGTGTTGGGATTACAGGCGTGAGCCACCACGCCTGACCTCCAGCTTTCTTTTGATTTGTGTTTCCATTCTTTACTTTTAATCTATGGTGTCTTTATAGTAAAGTGCATTTCTTGAGAGCTTATTTAGAAGTTCTAGCAGGGGAGGAGCACAGCTACTCGTATACCCTTTACAGAAGAATGGTCCTCCTCTATCAAGAAAGGTCATCCTCTTCCACCAGAACATGTGCAGCTTCAAGAAGGTCACATGTAAAGCAGTAAGGGAGAATGGGGACACCTGCTTAGCCAGCCAGATCAGCCAGATCAACCCTGGCAATCAACAGGGTATGACAGATGTCACAGTCAGATCTTCCTCACATCCTAAAGTACATTTCTTATAGGCAACATATAGTAAGGTGTTGCATTTTTTATCTAAGATAAACATCTCTGCCTTTTTTTTTTTTTTTATACTTTAAGTTCTAGGGTACATGTGTATAACGTGCAGGTTTGTTACATATGTATACTTATGCCATGTTGGTGTGCTGCACCCATCAACTCGTCAGCACCCATCAATTCATCATTTATATCATGTATAACTCCCCAATGCAATCCCTCCCTCCTCCCCCCTCCCCATGATAGGCCCCAGTGTGTGATGTTCCCCTTCCCGAGTCCAAGTGATCTCATTGTTCAGTTCCCACCTATGAGTGAGAACATGCAGTGTTTGGTTTTCTCTTCTTGTGATAGTTTGCTAAGAATGATGGTTTCCAGCTGCATCCATGTCCCTACAAAGGACGCAAAGTCATCCTTTTTGATGGCTGCATAGTATTCCATGGTGTATATGTGCCACATTTTCTTAATCCAGTCTGTCACAGATGGACATTTGGGTTGATTCCAAGTCTTTGCTATTGTGAATAGTGCCGCAATAAACATACGTGTGCATGTGTCTTTGTAGTAGAGTAATTTATAATCCTTTGGGTATATACCCAGTAGTGGGATGGCTGGGTCATATGGTACATCTAGTTCTAGATCCTTGAGGAATTGCCATACTGTTTTCCATAATGGTTGAACTAGTTTACAATCCCACCAACAGTGTAAAAGTGTTCCTATTTCTCCACATCCTCTCCAACACCTGTTGTTTCCTGACTTTTTAATGATTGCCATTCTAACTGGTGTGAGATGGTATCTCATTGTGGTTTTGATTTGCATTTCTCTGATGGCCAGTGATGACGAGCATTTTTTCATGTGTCTGTTGGCTGTATGGATGTCTTCTTTTGAGAAATGTCTGTTCATATCCTTCCCCACTTTTTGATGGGGTTGTTTGTTTTTTTCTTGTATATTTGTTTGAGTTCTTTGTAGATTCTGGATATTAGCCCTTTGTCAGATGAGTAGGTTACAAAAATTTTCTCCCATTCTGTAGGCTGCCTGTTCACTCTGATGGTAGTTTCTTTTGCTGTGCAAAAGCTCTTTAGTTTAATTAGATCCCATTTGTCAATTTTGCTTTTGCTGCCGTTGCTTTTGGTGTTTTAGACATGAAGTCCTTGCCCATGCCTATGTCCTGAATGGTACTACCTAGATTTTCTTCTAGGGTTTTTATGGTATTAGGTCTAACATTTAAATCTCTAATCCATCTTGAATTAATCTTCGTATAAGGAGTAAGGAAAGGATCCAGTTTCAGCTTTCTACTTATGGCTAGCCAATTTTCCCAGCACCATTTATTGAATAGGGAATCCTTTCCCCAATTCTTGTTTCTCTCAGGTTTGTCAAAGATCAGATGGCTATAGATGTGTGGTATTATTTTTGAGGACTCTGTTCTGTTCCATTGGTCTATATCTCTGTTGTGGTACCAGTACCATGCTGTTTTGGTTACTGTAGCCTTGTAGTATAGTTTGAAGTCAGGTAGCATGATGCCTCCAGCTTTGTCCTTTTGACTTAGGATTGTCTTGGCAATGCGGGCTCTTTTTTGGTTCCATATGAACTTTAAAGCAGTTTTTTCCAATTCTGTGAAGAAAGTCATTGGTAGCTTGATGGGGATGGCATTGAATCTATAAATCACCTTGGGCAGTATGGCCATTTTCACGATATTGATTCTTCCTATCCATGAGCATGGTATGTTCTTCCATTTGTTTGTGTCCTCTTTGATTTCACTGAGCAGTGGTTTGTAGTTCTCCTTGAAGAGGTCCTTGACATCCCTTGTAAGCTGGATTCCTAGGTATTTTATTCTCTTTGAAGCAATTGTGAATGGAAGTTCATTCCTGATTTGGCTCTCTGCTTGTCTGTTACTGGTGTATAAGAATGCTTGTGATTTTTGCACATTAATTTTGTATCCTGAGACTTTGCTGAAGTTGCTTATCAGCTTAAGGAGATTTGGGCTGAGACGATGGGGTTTTCTAAATATACAATCATGTCATCTGCAAACAGGGACAATTTGACTTCTTCTTTTCCTAACTGGATCCCCTTGATTTCTTTCTCTTGCCTGATTGCCCTAGCCAGAACTTCCAACACTACGTTGAATAGGAGTGGTGAGAGAGGGCATCCCTGTCTTGTGCCAGTTTTCAAAGGGAATTTTTCCAGTTTTTGCCCATTCAGTATGATACTAGCTGTGGGTTTGTCATAAATAGCTCTTATTATTTTCAGGTATGTTCCATCAATACCGAATTTATTGAGCGTTTTTAGCATAAAGGGCTGTTGAATTTTGTCAAAAGCCTTTTCTGCATCTATTGAGATAATCATGTGGTTCTTGTCTTTGGTTCTATTTAGATGCTGGATTACATTTATTGATTTGCGAATGTTGAACCAGCCTTGCATCCCAGGGATGAAGCCCACTTGATCATGGTGGATAAGCTTTTTGATGTGCTGCTGAATCCGGTTTGCCAGTATTTTATTGAGAATTTTTGCATCAATGTTCATCAGGGATATTGGTCTAAAATTCTCTTTTTTAGTTGTGTCTCTGCCAGGCTTTGGTATCAGGATGATGTTGGCCTCATAAAATGAGTTAGGGAGGATTCCCTCTTTTTCTATTGATTGGAATAGTTTCAGAAGGAATGGTACCAGCTCCTCCTTGTACCTCTGGTAGAATTCAGCTGTGAATCCATCTGGTCCTGGACTTTTTTCGTGGGTAGGCTATTAATTGTTGCCTCCATTTCAGAGCCTGCTATTGGTCTATTCAGGGATTCAACTTCTTCCTGGTTTAGTCTTGGGAGGGTGTAAGTGTCCAGGAAATTATCCATTTCTTCTAGATTTTCTAGTTGATTTGCATAGAGGCATTTATAGTATTCTCTGATGGTTTTTTTTTGTATTCTGTGGGGTCGGTGGTGATATCCCCTTTATCATTTTTTATTGCGTCTATTTGATTCCTCTCTCTTTTCTTCTTTATTAGTCTTGCTAGCAGTCTGTCAATTTTGTTGATCTTTTCAAAACACCAACTCCTGATTCATTGATTTTTTGGAGGGTTTTTGTGTCTCTATCTCCTTCAGTTCTGCTCTGATCTTAGTTATTTCTTGCCTTCTGCTAGCTTTTGAATGTGTTTGCTCTTGCCTCTCTAGTTCTTTTAATTGTGATGTTAGAGTGTCAATTTTAGATCTTTCCAGCTTTCTCTTATGGGCATTTAGTGCTATAAATTTCCCTCTACACACTGCTTTAAATGTGTCCCAGAGATTCTGGTATGTTGTATCTTTGTTCTCATTGGTTTCAAAGAACATCTTTATTTCTGCCTTCATTTCGTTATGTACCCAGTAGTCATTCAGGAGCAGGTTGTTCAGTTTCCATGTAGTTGAGCGGTTTTGATTGAGTTTCTTAGTCCTGAGTTCTAGTTTGATTGCACTGTGGTCTGAGAGACAGTTTGTTATAATTTCTGTTCTTTGACATTTGCTGAGGAGTGCTTTACTTCCAATGATGTGGTCAATTTTGGAATAAGTGCGATGTGGTGCTGAGAAGAATGTATATTCTGTTGATTTGGGGTGGAGAGTTCTATAGATGTCTATTAGATCTGCTTGGTGCAGAGATGAGTTCAATTCCTAGATATCCTTGTTACTTTCTGTCTCGTTGATCTGTCTAATGTTGACAGTGGAGTGTTGAAGTCTCCCATTATTATTGTATGGGAGTCTAAGTCTCTTTGTAGGTCTCTAAGGACTTGCTTTATGAATCTGGGTGCTCCTGTATTGGGTGCATATATATTTAGGAGAGTTAGCTCTCCTGTTGAATTGATCCCTTTACCATTATGTGATGGCCTTCTTTGTCTCTTTTGATCTTTGATGGCTTAAAGTCTGTTTTATCAGACTAGGATTGCAACCCCTGCTTTTTTTTGTTCTCCATTTGCTTGGTAGATCTTCCTCCATCCCTTTATTTTGAGCCTATGTATGTCTCTGCATGTGAGATGGGTCTCCTGAATACAGCAGACTGATGGGTCATGACTCTTTATCCAGTTTGCCAGTTTGTGTCTTTTAATTGGAGCATGTAGTCCATTTACATTTAAGGTTAATATTGTTATGTGTGAATTTGATCCTGTCATTATGATATTAACTGGTTATTTTGCTCGTTAGTTGATGCAATTTCTTCCTAGCCTTGATTGTCTTTACATTTTGGCATGTTTTTGCAATGGCTGGTACCAGTTGTTCCTTTCCATGTTTAGGGCTTCCTTCAGGGTCTCTTGTAAGGCAGGCCTGGTGGTGACAAAATCTCTAAGCATTTGCTTATCTGTAAAGGATTTTATTTCTCCTTCACTGATGAAACTTAGTTTGGCTGGATATGAAATTCTGAGTTGAAAATTCTTTTCTTTAAGAACGTTGAATATTGGCCCCCACTCTCTTCTGGCTTGTAGAGTTTCTGCCGAGAGATCTGCTGTTAGTCTGATAGGCTTCCCTTTGTGGGTAACCCGACCTTTCTCTCTGGCTGCCCTTAAGATTTTTTCCTTCATTTCAACTTTGGTGAATCGGGCAATTATGTGTCTTGGAGTTGCTCTTCTGGAGGAGTATCTTTGTGGCGTTCTCTGTATTTCCTGAATTTGAATGTTGGTCTGCCCTACTAGGTTGGGGAAGTTCTCCTGGATGATATCCTGAAGAGTGTTTTCCAACTTGGTTCCATTTTCCCCCTCCCTTTCAGGCACCCCAATCAGACGTAGATTTGGTCTTTTTACATAATCCCATACTTCTTGCAGGCTTTGTTCATTTCTTTTTCTTCTTTTTTCTTTTGGTTTCTCTTCTCGCTTCATTTCATTCATTTGATCCTCAATCGCTGATACTCTTTCTTCCAGTTGATCCAGTTGGTTACTGAAGCGTGTGGATTTGTCACGTATTTCTCGTGTCATGGTTTTCATCTCTGTCATTTCATTTATGATCTTCTCTGCATTAATTAGTCTAGCTGTCAATTCTTCCACTCTTTTTTCAAGATTTTTAGTTTCTTTGCGCTGGGTACGTAATTCCTCCTTTAGCTCTGAGAAGTTTGATGGACTGAAGCCTTCTTCTCTCATCTCGTCAAAGTCATTCTCTGACCAGCTTTGATCCGTTGCTGGCGATGGGCTGCGCTCCTTTGCAGGGGGAGATGCGCTCTTATTTTTTGAATTTCCAGCTTTTCTGCCCTGCTTCTTCCCCATCTTTGTGGTTTTATCTGTCTCTGGTCTTTGATGATTGTGACGTACTGATGGGGTTTTGGTATAGGTGTCCTTCCTGTTTGATAGTTTTCCATCTGACAGTCAGAAGGCCTGTCTGTTGGTCTGTTGGAGATTGCTTGAGGTCCACTCCAGACCCTGTTTGCCTGGGTATCAGCAGCAGAGGTTGCCGAAGATAGAATATTGCTGAACAGCGAGTGTACCTGTCTGATTCTTCCTTTGGAAGTTTCCTCTCAGGGGTGACTCCACCCTGTGAGGTGTGGGGTGTCAGACTGCCCCTAGTGGGGGATGTCTCTCAGCTAGGCTACTCAGGGGTCAGGGACCCACCTGAGCAGGCAGTCTGTCCATTCTCAGATCTTAACCTCCGCGTTGAGAGATCCACGGCTCTCCCCAAAGCTGTCAGACAGAGTCGTTCGCGTCTGCACCGGCCCCCGCTGCTTCCCCTATTGGACTTCAGCTGTGCGCTGTCCCCAGAGGTGGAGTCTACAGAGACAGGCAGGCTTCCTTGAGCTGCTGTGAGCTCCACCCAGTTGGAGCTTCCCAGCGGCTTTGTTTACCTACTTAAGCCTCAGCAATGGCGGGGCCCCTCCCCGGGCCTCGCTGCTGCCTTGCGGATAGATCGCCGCAGACTGCTGTGTTAGCAGTGAGGGAGGCTCCGTGGGCATGGGACCCTCCGGGCCAGGTGTGGGATATATTCTCCTGGTGTGCCTGTTTCCTTAAAGCGCAGTATTCGGGTGTGAGTTACCCGATTTTCCAGGTGTTGTGTGTCTCAGTTCCCCTGGCTAGGAAAACGGATTTCCTTCCCCCTTGCGCTTCCAGGTGAGGCAATGCCTCGCCCTGCTTCAGCTCTCGCTGGTCAGGCTGCAGCAGCTGACCAGCACCGATTGTCTGGCACTCCCTAGTGAGATGACCCCAGTACCTCAGTTGAGAATGCAGAAATCACCGGTCTTCTGTGTCACTCGCGCTGGGAGTTGGAGACTGGAGCTGTTCCTATTCGGCCATCTTGCTCCGCCCCTCCATCTCTGCCTTTTTAATAGAATATTTAGACCAGGGCTTAGCCAACTATGGCCTACAGACTAAATTCAGCCATGCCCATTCATTTGCATATTGTCTATGGTTTCTTTTATATGTTACAATGGCAGTGTTGAATGGTTGTGACAGAGACTGTATGTCATACAAAACCAAAAATATTAACTAACTGGTCCTTTATAGAAAAAGTTTGCTGATCTCTGGTTTAGATCATTTCCATTTAAAGTGATTATTGATATAATTAGCTTTAAATCTACTATCTTGCTATGTTTTCCATTTGGCCCATCTCATATTTTTTCTCTTTCCCTTATTTTCCTGTCTTCTTTAGGACTGGTATTTAAAATTCAATTTTGTCTCTTTTATTGGATTATTAGCTATAATTTTAGGGTTTGGAGAATATGTCTTTAATTCAATACAGTCTACTTTCTAATGATATTATCACTACACATATTGTATAAGAATCTCACAGTAATAATATATTTCCACTTCTATCCTCTCAGCCATTGTGTTTTATTGTCATATATTTTGCTTCTATGTTATAAATCTCATCAATTATATTTTTAAAAATTTAAATAATGAAAAAAACCCATATCTTTATCCACAGTGTTACCATTTCTGGGTTTCTACGTTCCTCTGTGTAGATCCATATTTCCATCTGGTATAGCTTTCCTTCTGACTAAAAGACTTCTTTGAACATTTTTTATAGTGTGGGTCTATTGGTAATACATTTTTTCAGTGCTTTTTGAAGAGGTCTCCATTTTACTCTCATATTTGAAAGATTTTTTCACTTGGTATGAATTCTAGGTTGACAGCTTTCCTCATTGCTCCCCTAACTTTCTTTTAGTACTTTCAATCCTACTTTTTTTGCTTGCATTGTTTCTGATTAAAAAAAAAAATCTGCTGTCTTCTTTCCTCTCTACATAATGTCTTTAAGAAATCCAGCTGCTTTAAAATATTTCTTTTTATTACTGTTTTGGACAACTGGATTATAATTTCCCTTGGTGCACTTGGTTTCTTGGGCCTGAGGCTTATTGAGCTTCTTAAAACTATGGGTGTTTAGTTTTCATTAAATTTGTAAAACTTTCAGTCATTATTTCTTCCTTTTTTTTTTTTTTTTTGTTCCCTCTTCTGTCTCTTGTCCTTCAGGAATTTCAATTACAGATATATTGGGCCTCTTGAATCTGTCTCATGGCTCACTGATGTTCTTTTTGAGTTGTTTGTTTGTTTTGTTTTGGAGTCTATCTTGTTTTATTTAAAAAGTTTTTCTATTGCTGCATCTTCAAGTTCACTAAACTTTTCTTCTGGAATGTCTACTCTGCCATCAATCCAATCCAGTGTACTTTTAATTTCAGATAATCTAGTTGTCGTCTCTCAAAATTCAGTAACTGGTCTTTTTTATCTTCTATTTCTCTACTTAACATGGTCAATTTTTTCTTTAGCTTTTGGGTATATGGAATACAGTTATCATATTTGTTTTAATGTTTTTTCTGCTAATTCTCACTTCTGCTTCAGTTTTTATTTACTGATATTTCTTTTCATTCTGGGTCAGTTTTTATTTACTGATATTTCTTTTCATTTTGAGCCCTATTTTGTTGTATATTTCCAAGGTTGTAACTTATCTTGTTTGGTGCTAGATATTTTTGTATTCCTATGAATATTCTTGAGCTCTGTCCTAGGATGCAGTTAAGTTTCTTGAGATCAGCTTGATTATTTTAGGTCTGCCTTTTAAAATGTATTAGGCAGAATCAAATCAGCATTTCATCTAGGGCTAATTATTCTCAACTTGTGATGCAAGACCCTTTTGAGCACTCTACCCAGGGCCTTATAAATTACAGGTTTTCCAGTCTGGCTGATAGAAATGCAAATCACTGGCAATGTGTGAGTATTCAATACTCTCTCTGGCTTGGTCTGTCCTTGGCTTTGTGTGCTTTTCCCACACGTACACTTTGATCATGAACATATGCAAGGTGGGACTCTTTGTAGATCTCCGGTGTTCTTCCTTTGTGTAGCTCTCTCCTGTGAACACAATCCGTGAACTTTAGCCACCATGATCTCCCAGGACTCTGCAAGGTTTCCTCCACTCAAAGAATCTGACAAGCTCAAACTAGATTCCCACTCCCTGCACCATGACCTGAAATGTCTTTCAGGACACTAAGTTATGGCAATCACAGGGCTCACCTTGTTTGTCTTCTGTTTTCAAGAATCACTGTCTTTTATTGCCAGATGTCCAGTGTCTTGAAACCATTGTTTTCTACTTTTCCTCACTGTTTTATTTGTTTTAGGTAGGAGGGTAAATTTGGTCCCTGTCACTCCATCTTGGCCAAATGCAGAAATATGGAACTTTGTATTTAGTATTTAGAATCATGTATTTAGAATCAACATGGAAGTTGATTCTCAGCTCATTTCCTGCCTTTATAGCTTTAGTAAATTACTCAACTTCTCTAAGTCTTTTTTGTAACGTGCAAAATGGAAATAATAATGTCATAATAATGAAAATTATATTATTAATAGAGATAATTTTTGTTATCTAGATTAGTGGTTTATGAGATGATCTCTGCTGGCCAATCCTGACCCAAAATTTTCAGATTTTATTAATTCAAGTTCTAAAACTGCATTTTAAAAAATATTAAAATTAAAGCATGTCCTCAATATTCCTTTGATCCATGTTTATTATGCATAAATTAAAATTGATATTTTATAAATAACATCATCTGTGTCACATTTTGTATGTCAGAAATTATCTGTTTTAATTTTAATAATAGCATACTAAAATACATTAGGAATTATTAGGTCATTTGGTTCTTCAATTTTGAAAACTAATTTGAGATTTTTTTTTTGCCTTCCTTCAAAATTGAAAATTGACTATTTCTTGAAGTAAACTTTTCTCACCTGCAGTTTCACTCTCAATCTAGTTGCTTCTGTCAAGAAATAAGCTTTTTGTTTGTTTAACTACTGGTTTCTCAAAAGCTCTATGTACTATTTTAAATGAGGTCATTAGTTATAAATTCTAAATTTAAGCTCTATGTACTATTTTAAATGAGGTAATTAATTCTAAAATGTTCTTAAGTATGATGTCTTGATGATAATCTAAGAAAATATTTGCTTAGAATCTGCTTATTGCACTAAAAAGTGATAGTGATTAAATAATGTGAGTTGATTATGTAAGCAGGGTGGCTATTTTTTTAATTACAAAATTTTAACTAAATAGTAACAACATTGTAAATTTAAAACCAATTTTAAAGGTTCAGCATTCACATTAATTTGTTTCTTCAAGTAGTAATACTTGAAATAAAAATCCATGACAATTAGTAAATATGCAGTTATTTAAAAATGTGCCATCCTTGTTGCATAGCAACTATTGATCTTATTATGTGCTTTTTACATACTCTAAAATAATTAAGCACAGACACAAATTGCTATCTACTTTTTTACATATTAAAACCATTTAATCTATGAAGTTTATTTTAATATGTGTATTATATATTTGTAAAAAGAACATTTCATTCTTCGGCAAAGGCACAGTGACCCAAGAAAGAGATGACAATGTCATATTAATGATTCTCCTTTCTCATGAGAAGACTTTTAGATAACTTTTTATTCATAGTCTCAATAGCTAACATAGCCAAGGCATAATTATTAGTCCTTTGCTTTCCTGGTCTGGATCTTGATTTACTGCTAGCTAAATTATAACATTTATTAACAAGAAGTCATGTCTTTTCAACCAAATGAAATGTCCATTTATACTATAGAAAATTATACATGCCAAAATACCTCTGCAATATAATTAATTCATTAGAAAGATATCATGGTCCTAGCAAGAACTTATAGAATATTATATAGAATTATTTTTACCACCAAATTAACTTAATAGCATAAAGCAAGAACATAAATGCTTTTATATGTCAGATGCTGACACTAACTTGTTCTACTCTGTTAGCACCTCAAGACAGGGTACAGTGAACAGAAGTACTAGAGGGGATCATAAACAGAGACTTTTTCTCCAGTGAAATGTATCCAAAAACCCCTAGTGGAGTATGAATATGGAGATGGGAAATTTCTACAAAAACAAAAGCAGGAAAATTTACTCCATCATACTAAGAGAAGGAGCTCAGGAGTTTGAGAAGCAGAATAACTCTCTGAATCTCTATTCACATTAATTCCATTAGTAAAATTTCTGAGTCAAAACATGGGAAGTTTACAATATCTTGGTACATATTGACAAACTGCTTTCCAAAAAGGTTGCTTTAATTTCTAGTCCCTTAAAGAGTAGGTATGAGAGACGATCTCACTAGATCTTAACCACAGTGTTAAACTTTTCTATCAGTTGGATGGATAAACAATCTTTCATTGTTCTAATTTGAATATTTTGGATTATACAAAATATGGCTGATAATCTTCTTTTTCAATTTTTACACATAGATTGGTAAGAATAGGGAAAGTGAATAAGTGCAGACCTGTCAGTTGAATACCCTGAGGCTAATAAAAATAAGAAAGAATTAAAGAAGCTGGGCCTCAGAGAAGAAGGAAAAGAAAAGGCCTATGCTACAAAATAAAACAAAATAAGAATGAGACACAAATAGCAACATTAGTCCATATTCTCCAATTTTGTTTTGGTCTATGTAGTACTATTGTTACAGTGATCATTTTTACTATATCCTGACTGTGTACCCTGATGGACAAGGGAAGGGGTACTTATTTTTAGAGGGCTACTGTTGGCTGAGTATGGCCAACTGTTTGAAGATTGGAAATGAAAGTGACAAATTTAAAATTGTCCTGAGCCAGCAAGAATACCTAAAGGGTTTCAGTATGTTGGATGGTAGAGTGAGGGATTCCTGGTAGAGATGTTAGTTTGAAGGAGGCCACTGCTTGTTGCTGAGGTTACAAGTTATGGGATTCAATCCCCAAGGAGAAGAATCTGATAAAACCCAAACAAGTTGTCAGGACTTCAGTCAAACAATCTGAATTTTGGTGACCAGCTCCATTTCTAGAGGAAAATTTAAGGCATAATAAGAAAACTAAGGCAGAAGGCCAGTGCTAGGCATAGATACCAGTCACGGAAGAGAATGAGTTGGGAATGTTTTGGGTCAGTGTGTAGACTACGGCCCAGGGATCAATCAAGGAGTACTGGAAGTTTATGGCAGAAAGATGACTGCTTTTAACTCAGTGACTAGAGCTGTGGATGACCTGAGAAGGTATGGACTAACAATTTTTTTTTTTTTTTTTGAGACGGAGTCTTGCTCTGCCGCCCAGGCTGGAGTGCAGTGGCCGGCTCTCAGCTCACTGCAAGCTCCGCCTCCCGGGTTCACGCCATTCTCCTGTCTCAGCCTCCCGAGTAGCTGGGACTACAGGCGCCCGCCTCGTCGCCGGGCTAGTTTTTTGTATTCTTTAGTAGAGACGGGGTTTCACCATATTAGCCAGGATGGTCTCGATCTCCTGACCTCGTGATCCGCCCGTCTCGGCCTCCCAAAGTGCTGGGATTACAGGCTTGAGCCACCGCGCCCGGCCTGGACTAACAATTTTTAAAGTATTACTTTTATTATTTAAAATTATGAAAGTAATACCTATTCATTGTTGAAACTTTGAAAACTACAAAAAAGACCAAAGACCAAAACCAATGCAGTTTTTTTTTTGTACTCTAACAGCAAACATTTATCTGTAAATACTAGCAAGCTAAATGCTTATTCATTTTACTTTGTCAGGGTATATATGTCAAAAGTCCAAAACCAAATAATTCTAAGTCATTTTCCATTCTTTCATCTTCTTATAGGAGAAGAAGAGAAGTTGTAAGAATTATTTCCCTGGTTTTAAGAATATGATCAAATGTAGATTGTGACAGTTGATGAGGAAATAAGAAAATATTTAAAAGCAAAAAGATACGCTTTTGCATGAGAACCAAGAGCTATCTTACAAGATTCCAAAATGTGTTATCATTGTTTATTTTTCATTATGTTGTCTAATATTTTGGAAAAGACACATTCCATAAGCATGTCTGGTCTAGGAAATTCCAGAAGGAATCAAAAGTGTGCATAGAAGCAAATAAATCTATCTGGAAGAGTCTTCTGACAAATGGTCAGAATTTTTAAAAAGCAAATAGGTTGCATGCTGATGAAAGCCACGCTACCGTTACCTTCTCCTTCCAGTTATCATCACTCAGCAGCTTCTGTCTAAGGGTTTCTTGCAGCTGCTCGATGCTTTTCTGATGTGAAATCAGCATCAATTCCCTGAAAATCATAAACCCGACAAATGAGTCAATACTTACCCCTAACACAATTCCTAAGTTGTAGTTCTTGGGTCAGAAGATATTACTTCAAAACTTAGTCTGTTTATTTTCTTTAGCAGTATATATGCTGCTACTACATTATCATTTTAACTATTAACAGCAATTTACAAGGGCTGCATATATGGTATTTTTCCCAGGCTCAATTTTTGCTTAATAAGTAGTAAGATATTATTTTGGCAATAAACACTAACAACATATGCAGAGTCACAAATACAATAAAATGTCTTCTGGCTATTCATGTGTGCAAAAAATAAAATAAAATGTCATAAGTTGTGGTTCAAAAAGTATATGACTAAATTCTAAAACAGCACCAGACAATATTTGGTTTCTTTAAAAAAGGAAAATATGTTGGGATATGCCATTAAGCCAATACATGTTAGCAGTTCCTGTGAAATTTTCTTTTCTTTTACTTATCTCAAATATTGATAGGAACAAACCAAATTAAGTAGAGAGATGTGTTATGTCAGGGATGCAATATAGCATAAAACATATTAGAAATTTGAAAAAATAAAGATCACTTTATTATCTTAATCCACGTTAGTAGATCTTAATGCTTAGCTTGTGATCCTCTGGATGGAAGTAAGGAAAGGAGGAAATTCAAGAGAGCATTTCACAGGGGCACTGAAATTAAGATAAAAAATCAGTAGTAGCAGCAGAAGTATGCTTATTGATCAGGGACCCTTTCCTCTTGTATGATCACTATGATTCTTCTTATGTTCTATGCATGTGATTCTTCTCTATTGCTCATGCATTCTCCTAATCCTTTTGTTTTCCATCATCACTCTTTTCCTTTTAGCTCTGACCCTCCTGCAAAAACCTGTGACTTTCATTTATAATTGCGTGTTCAACATCTCCACCCTAATGGTCCATGAACACCAAAAATTTTATACATCAAAAACCAAATTAAATATCATCTCCTACAATCTTTTCTTTCCTCCTGACTTCTGAAAACCTTCAAGGGTCATTTCTGAAGGTTTGAATCATCTCAGACATTTCCTTCTCTCTCTTCTACCACAACCATGCAGTAGCAAGTTCTACATAGTCTACTTCTTTGGGGTAACCTCAAACTCTTTCCTCCTTTCCTAATACCAAGACCCAAGATAGGCAGAAGAGAGTAAAAAATATCAGAGTTGTAATCAATGGAAAACAGAAAAACAATAGACAATATCAGTAAAACAAAAATTTGTTTCTTTGAGATCAATAAAATAAACCTCAAGGTAGACTAATCAGGAATAAAAAAGAGAAGTCAGAAATTACTAATATCAGAAATAACAGTGATGATACTACTATAGATCCCTCAGATATTAAGATGATAATAGAGAAATATTATGAGCAGCTTTCTAATAAATATTATGAACAGCTTTATGTCATTAATTTTGACAACTCTGATGAAATGGACAAAATATTTTAAACAAACAACAAAGCTCACTAAAGAAGAAATAGATAACATGAATAGTTGATAATTATGGTAAGTTAATTTACTATGAATGTTCTAAACTTGTATGTGCCTATTAAAATAGCCTCAAAATATGTAAAGCAAAACTTGATATAACTGTACAAAGAAATTCTTAAATCCACACCTTAGTGGTAGAATCTACCATAGATTTCTCAGTTATAGATAAATCAGCCCAGGACCACCACATATGTCAATGGAAGTATAAACTGCACAACTCTAGACTGCTATGTGAATGTCTTTGCTACAGTTGTGTAATGTAGCAGTCCAGGGTCAAGCAAATAAATAGTTCATTAAAGATACAGGAGACTTAAGGTTCATATGACAGATTTAAGGTTAACATCTAGAACCTTGTACCCAATTAGTGGATAAATACATCATTATTTTCCAGCTTATATGGAATTGACCACTTCTAGGACAAAAAGTAAGTTTTAGCTAATTTCAAACAATGGTTATACTATAACCTGCATTATTCAATATGGTAGCCACTAGTTTCATGTAACTATTGAGGAGTTAAAATGTGGCCAGCTCAAGTTAAGATGTGCTATAAATGTAGAATACACACCAATTTGAAAATTTAGTACAAAAAATCTAAATACCTGTGATAACATTTTAAGACAATTACATATTTAAATAATATTTTGGGGCCGGGCGCGGTGGCTCAAGCCTGTAATCCCAGCACTTTGGGAGGCCGAGACGGGCGGATCACGAGGTCAGGAGATCGAGACCATCCTGGCTCACACGGTGAAACCCCGTCTCTACTAAAAATACAAAAACTAGCTGGGTGAGGTGGCGGGCGCCTGTAGTCCCAGCTACTCCGGAGGCTGAGGCAGGAGAATGGCGTAAACCCGGGAGGCGGAGCTTGCAGTGAGCTGAGATCCGGCCACTGCACTCCAGTCCGGGCGACAGAGCGAGACTCTGCCTCAAAAAAAAAAAAAAAAAAAAATATTTTGGATAGTTTGGGTTAAATAATTAAAATTGATTTTACTTGTTTATTTTTAGTCTTTAATGTGGCAACTAAGCATTTTAAAATTACACATGTAGAAGTATAACATAATACTTCTACAGAACAGCACTGTGATAATGTATATTCCATGAAAACAAAGAAATGTCCATAACAAAAGATAAATAGCTTCAGGTATTTGAAAATTTTTTTAAATGTATTTTTGAATAGTTCATGAGTCAAATAAAAATCACAATTGGTATTTTAATATACTTCGAACTGAACAATAATGAAATCATTAATTACTATCAAAATGAATGGAATAAGGTTAAAGCAGCATAAATTGTGGTATACCTTAACATACAATATAGATGAAGAAATGAATAATCATCAGCTACATGAAACTTTATAAACAAATCTCAGGAACATAATATTGAGCACAAAGAACAAATTAGAATGATACATATGGAATGATTTTATTTATGTGAAGATAAAATCATGCAAAATCTAACATTCTTTAGGAATACAAAAATGCTTGTTAAAATTATATAGAGAAACATGGACACAATAGATGTTATCTGTAGGTTTTTGTAGACGCTCTTTATCGGTTTTAGGAAGTTTCCTTCTATTCTTCATTTGTTAAGAACCACAAAATGCAGGCTGGTGGTTTTCTCTGAGGAAGGAGCGAATGAGATGGAACTGGGGAGAAGCAAAAAAAAACTTCAAAGATAATGGTAAGGTTCTTTTTCCTAAACTGCGTGGTTGATACACAGATATTCACTGTATTGTAGCTCTTTATATTTGATACCTATACAAACCTTCAATGTATCTACTCAAAACTTATAAAGAAAAACAATTATTGATATAGCCAGAGCACAGAGTAGAATGTGCATGTGGAAGAAAGAGAATTCAAGGTAAAAACCAAGGTGAAGGAATGTGCAGGTGACTTGTCGGTCTCTCTCCTGAGTGGTGGGGTTTACTGTCCTCTCTGAACAAGGCAGTGTCATCTAGCCCTGGAGATATAGAGGTGAATTAGGAAGGAAGAGTCACTGTTCAAATTGTGCTCAAAATCCAGCAAATGTAAAAAGGAGATCTATTAACGGGTGAGGCAGACCCAGCAGGCTTGATGCTTGCACATTAGTCTCTAGGCTGGAAAAATGGAAGTGAAGCAAAAGGAATAAAGAATGAGGACAGCAAAAGTGAGAATACATTAAAAATTTTACTCAGGGCTTTCTTCCAAACATCTGGCCATTCCTGTCTCCTTTGCAGAGTCATCTTCCTCTAATGCAATCTAGCTGATGACAGCTCCCAAATTTTATCTCTAGCTCAGATCTGTTCCTGAGTATCTGATTCATGTATCCAACTCTCCACCTGACTGTTTTACTTTATTTTAGAAACATCTTAAATTTAACATGTATATACTCTCAGTGGCTTACAATACCAAAGTTTATTTTTCTTGGATTAGGTGTTATCTCCTTCCTTGCTCCACATTTTGGGATATAGCCCAGGGAGCAGCTCTTACTTGAGAATGCTGTTATTGTGGCAAGAAACAAAAGAAAACAAAGCCAAAACATAGAATCTCTTAAAGCTTCTACTTGGAACTGGTATATATCACTTCTCTCACATTTCAATGGCAGAACAAATCAATTGACGAAGTCTGATAGCAATCAGGTGTGGATAGCATTGTCCTCTCACTGGGAGGTGCACTGTAAGTCACCTGACTGGCACCAATGGACTCCATCACAACTCTGAAATCCCACAGGAAACCTACCCTAAAGGACGGAAACATTTCTTGCTTGGAGTGTGATTCTTTTTACTGACAGTAATTTCTAAGTTCAATTTTTGCCATAGCTCCTAGCTTTCCTGTCTGAAATATGCCTCTTTTTCATCACCTGGCTTGGCCACGTCTGAAGAAGCTATTAGGTTTTGCCCTTGAGACACCAACAGCTTTCTCAACTTCCTTATGGTCTGTAGATGTTGATGGGTGGTTAAGGGGGTTGCCTCTTTGTTTGTTTGTTTGTTTATTTATTTATTTATTTATTTGAGACAGAGTCTTGCTCTGTGGCCCAGGCTGGAGTGCAGTGGTGCCATCTCGGCTCACTGCCAGCTCCGCCTCTCAGGTTCATGCCATTCTCCTGCCTCAACCTCCCAAGCAGCTGGGACTACAGGCACCCGCCACCACGCCTGGCTAATTGTTTTGTATTTTTTAGTAGAGACGGGGTTTCATCATGTTTGCCAGGATGGTCTCGATCTCTTGACCTCATGATCTGCCCGCCTCCGCCTCCCAAAGTGCTGGGATTACAGGCGTGAGCCACCACGCCCAGCCACCTCTTTGTAATCCAGGCCCTCTCCTCCAGGCAATCAATGCTTTGGTTTCTGTCACTATAGATTAGTCTGCATTTTCTGGATATGTAGATATATTCTGAAATATATTCTGCAATACTGTATATTCTGAAAATATATGATTCTGAAGTCATACAGTATATTCTTTTTTTGGTCTGGCATCTTTTACTCAGCGTAATTATTTTAGATTCATCCAGGTTGTACCTTATTGATAGTTCATTCATTTTTATTGCTGAGTAGTATTCCATTGTACAGATACACTGCAATCTGTTCATCTATTCATCTGTTGGTTAACATTTAGGTTGTTGTATATATTTTGGCTATTACAAATTAAACTGCTTTCAATATCTGTGTACAAGTTTTTGTATTGATATATGGTTTCATTTGTCTTAAGTAAATACATAGGCATAAAATGGCTGGGTAACAAGATAGGTATACATTTAACTTAAAGAAACTTCCAAACTCTTTTTCTAATAACTTGTACTGTTTGCCCACCAGTAGATTATAAGAGTTCAAGTTCCTCCCTATCTTTGTAAACACTTGATACTTTCAGGTTTTAAGTTTTTATATATTCTAAAAATGTATAGTAGTATCTCATTGTGGCTTTAGTTTGCACTTCCTTAATGAGTAATGATACGGAGCATCACTTTATGTGCTTATTTTATTGGTCATTTGCATATATTTGGTGGTGTCTATTCAAGTCTTTTGTTCATTTTTTTTTTTTTTTTGAGACGGAGTCTCGCTCTGTCGCCCAGGCTGGAGTGCAGTGGCCGGATCTCAGCTCACTGCAAGCTCCGCCTCCCGGGTTCACGCCATTCTCCTGCCTCAGCCTCCGGAGTAGCTGGGACTACAGGCGCCCGCCACCGCGCCCGGCTAGTTTTTTTGTATTTTTTTAGTAGAGACGGGGTTTCACCGTGTGAGCCAGGATGGTCTCGATCTCCTGACCTCGTGATCCGCCCGTCTCGGCCTCCCAAAGTGCTGGGATTACAGGCTTGAGCCACCGCGCCCGGCCTTTTGTTCATTTTTTATTAGGATGTTTATGTTCATATAACTGAGTTTCTAAATATCATTGTATATTATAGAAAAACTCCTTTATTATATAGATCCTTTGCAAATATATTATTCCAGTCTGTGGTTTTTATTTTCATTCTCTTAAAGTGTCTTTTGAAGAACAAGTTTTTAATTTTGATGAAGCTGAATTTGTCACTTTTATCTGTTGAATGTCATTGATTTTTATGTTAAACTAATCCTATACTCTTATGATAAACTCCACTTATTCATGATTTATTTCCTTTTTATATGTTATCTTGATTTTAGCCCCTTCAGTTTGCTAAAATTTTGTTTAGAATTTTTGTATCAGTGCTCATTCGAAATGTTGGTCTGTTAATTTTCTTGTTATGTCTTTGTCAGGTTTTGTTATCAGAGTAATACTGACTTCATAAATTAAGATGGGAACTGCTCTTTCTTATTCAATTTTCAGGAACAGTTTGAGTATAAATAGTATTATTTTTTCTTTAAATGTTTGGTAAAATTCACTGGTAAAACCTCTGGGCTGGAAGTTTTCTTTGAGAGAAGACTTTAAATTACAAATTCAATTTCTTTAAAAGATATAGACTTATTCACGTTATCTATTTCTTCTTTAGTGAGCTTTGGTAGTTTGTTTAAAAAATTTTGTCCATTTCATCAGAGCTGTCAAAATTAATGACATAAAGCTGTTCATAATATTTATTATAAAGCTGTTCATAATATTTCTCTATTATCATCTTAATATCTGATGGATCTGTAGTAGTATCATCCCTCTTATTTCTGATATTAGGAATTTTTGACTTCTCTTTTTTATTCCTGATTAGTCTACCTTGAGGTTTATTAATTTTATTGATCTCAAAGAAACAAATTTTTGTTTTACTGATATTGTCTATTGTTTTTCTGTTTTCCATTGATTACAACTCTGATATTTTTTACTTTCTTCTGCCTATCTTGGGATTTTTTTCTCTCGCCTCTTCTAATTTCCTAAAGTGGAAGCTGAATTTTTTTTTTTTCCACATAGACATTTGTCCCTAAGTTTTTCTTTGGTGACATCCCATAAATTTTGATGTTTTTATTTTCACTTAGTTCAAAATACTTTCTAATTTCCCTTTTGATATTTTATTTGACCACTGTCTTATTTAGAATTGTTATATAATTTACAAATATTTAGGGGACTGTCCAGATAATTTTCTGTATTTGATTTCTACATTAATTACACTGTGAGAAGAGAACATACTGTACTTTGTATTATTTAAATCCTTTAAAATTTCTTTGGTTTTATTTCATGTCCCAATTATACAGTCTGTCTCAATGAGTAATCTGCATAACCTCGGGGAAGGGGGGAAATGTATATTCTGCTGTTGTTGGGTGAAATGTTGTGCAAATGTCAATTAGGTTAATTGATGACAAAGTTCAAGTCTTCTACAGCCTACTGATTGTCCTATTACTTGCTTTATCAGCTATTAAGAGGGGGTATTGACATCTTTAACAATAATTGTGAATTTGCCTACTTCTTGGAATTCCATCCAGCTTTTGCTTCCTATATTTTTAAGGTCTGGTATTAGATGTACAAATATTTAGAACTGTTATGTCCTCCTGATGAATTGACCTACTTATAATTATAAAATGAACTTCTTTACTTCCGGTAATTTTTTGGTTCTGAAATCTACTTTGTAAACCCATTACAGCTTTCTGATTAGAGTCAGCGTGTTAGATCTTTTCCCATTCTTTTATTTTTGACCTCATATGTCTTTATATTTAAAATACATTTTCTGCAGGCAGCATATATCTAAATCTTACTTTCTTATACACTCTGATAATCTCTGCATTTTAATTAGAATATTTAGACAATTTACATTTAATTTAATCATTGATATAGTTAGGCTTAAATCTACCATTTTGCCATTTCTTTCCTATTTTTCCCATCTGCTTTTTTTTCCCTTTCCCTTCTTTCTGTTTTCTTTCGGATTTTGCATATTTTATGATTCAATTTTATCTTTTTTGTTGGCTTATTAGCTATAGCTCTTTGTTTAGTTTTATTTTAGTGGTTGCTATAGGGTTGACTATAGACATTTTTAGCTTATCACAGTTGTGATAGGCTGAATGATTGCCTCCAAAGATGTCCATATCTGAATCTGTGAGTATGTTTCCTTATGTGGGAAAAGGGACTTCGTAGACGTGATAAAGTTAAGGATCTTGAGGTGAGGAGATTATCTTGAATTATCTGGATGGGCCCTAAGGGTAATTACTAGGGTCCTCTTATAGGAGGGATGCAAGAGGGTTAGTGTGGGGGAAGGTTATATGACAATGAAACAGAGATTGGATTCATGTGGCCAGGAGCTAAGGGATGCTGATAACTTGTAACAGATGGAAGAGGTAAGGAATGTCTTCTCTGGATCCTGCAGAGGGAACCAGCCCTGCTGACACCTTGATTTTAGCCCCTTAAGATTCATTGGAACTTCTGACCTCCAGAACTGTAAGACAATAAATTTGTGTTATTTTAAGTCACTAAATTTGTGGTCATTTATTATAGCAGCAATAGGAAACTAATACAACATCTTCCTATAAGTGATACTATACAGCTTTAGCAATAATATGAGAATATCATGATAGTAACTTGATCAAGCTAAGGAGCAACTGTCAATGAAAATAAAGTAGCACTTCACCTGGTTTTCAAAATGCCAGGATCATAGAATAAATGTGTCTAGTCACATGCTTGATAGAAGTGTCCAGACAGCCTAACAATTTGATCCACTTAATTTCTTAAATTAGGTTTCTTGTTGGAAAATAAGTCTTATTGATTAGAAAATCCAAATGAGCATCTCCTGAGAGTGCCTGTGAATACATTAGAAGCTACCTTTACTATAAAGTAGATGGTACTGAATATTTGAGATGCTTGAATTTCAGTCTCCCTGGATATAGTTACAATTTTGATACCATAAAAAGTAGAATCCATTCCAAATGCATTCCTCTGATGGACTCAGTGCATGGAACTCATGTTAAATGTAACATTTTAGAAGAAAAACTTTAAAAGTCTAGTAGATTATAGCAGCTAAAATATAGTAAGCTAGGATGCAAACAATGTTAATGAAGTGATGATTATCCACTGAATTTTCCAGGAATTGTGAAGTTCTTTATGACATTTCTAATAAAGTATATAGTATTTTGAGTAAATTGTTATGAAAATATAAATTTGTATCTGTGATGATAATTTTACTTGATATTTTGGTGACAGAAATGAGAAGGGCTTTTATACCTCCTTGATTCCCTGCTGAGCCTCCATTCCTGACTCTAAGAAATCTTCAGTGAGATTCTTTAATGAGATAAAGCAGAAAGAATAATTATACATGATGTTATATGCACTCATTGTTCTTGATTAGAATGGAATGGGCAGTGAGTAATGTATACAGGAATGATTATATGTGTGAAAAAGATAATCTAGATTCCAAAAATAAAAATCACACTTGTACAGTACAACCATGGGGGTGCTCACACATTGTTCAAGATCATAAAACAATCTTAGGACATTGGTAAAGAGAAAACAATCTTGTGTTGAAAAAAACTATGAAGGACCAACTCTGACTCAAGCAGGATTTTTGCTAGAAATTTAGAGGAATTATGAGAAATAAAATATTATAAAGGCATAGTACATATTTTTCCATGTTATTAGTAGCTGAAAATGTATAGCTATTTAGTTATCTGACTTTTCTCTAGAATCAGTTCAAGAGATATTGATGTTTTAGAATTATAGGAAACAACACAGATTTAGATCTTAAATTTAAATTTTACTAAGAATTTAATAAAGAAGATTACCACTGGAATCCCGGAGTTCTCACTGTACTCCTAGGTCTGATTTTTGAAAGTCAAAAGCTCTCTGGCCTGAAAGAAAAACTGGAGCTTCCCAGTTTTAAATTCCGTGATCAGTGTTTGATAGAAATTAAATTCATTCTCATCCATGCACGTATCCATCCCTTACAGCAAATATTGAGTGTCGACTATGTGTCTGGCACTGTTTTATTCTCTGGGGATATAGTGGTTCTTTCTTTTCATTCCTTAGAAATATGTTAATACAACTCCCTCAGTTTTAGAAGAAATGAAGACCTGAGTGATAAATGACTATCTGAGGTGACATGATTCACAAGTGACAAAGCTAGCTCAAGCTTATGCCAGCCAGCAGTATGTCATGCTGTCTTTGCTTTGTATATCTCAGATGGAGGTGTGGCTGTCGACATTCTACCCTGAAATTTCACCAGATAGATTTAAAATTAAATTTTTTGGAGTTGCCACAATAGATAAATTAGGACTTATTCACAATTAAGAGTATTTATTTTTAAAACTTTATTAAATTCTTGGACCAAAAAGAAAATGAGAATCTTAATTTCTTATGTACATGCGAATCCAGATTCTCTTAATTGCAGTTAAAAACATAACTGCAAACAAATGTCAAACCATAATGCCAAAATGACAGTTTTAAATTCGGTTTCACAAGTTGTTCTTTTAGAGATGTCTTCACATTGTCAATCAAAGAGATAATTTTGATTTTGCCATAACTCCTGCCTCTGTTAAAAGCAGTAAGTGTGTGATAACATAAGAAGCTTGGCAAGCCTCTTGTTCTGAGAGCTGTTGATGTATAGGAAATCAGAGAAAGAGGTGAGTCTTGGAGAAAAAAACCTGACAAGATTTATTGTTTTTAATTATTACTTAGAACATTTCATAATGCTTTAAACTAACAGATTAGCATCTGCATTAGTATGTTTGAACACTGCTACAAAGACATACCTGAGACAGGGTAATTTATGAAGGAAAGAGGTTTAATTGACTCATAGTTGAGCATGGCTGGGGAAGGCCTCAGGAAACTTATGGCAAATCATGGCAGAAGATGAAGAGGAAGCAAGGCACAGTCTTCACAATGTAGCAGGATGGAGATGTGCCAAGAAAAGGGGCAAGAGCCCCTTATAAGCCATTAGATGTCATGAGAACTCACTCACTATTACAAGAACACCATGGGGGAAACTGCCCCCATGATTCAATTACCTCCATCTAGGCTCTCCCTTGACATGTGGAGATTATGGGAATTACAATTCCAGATGAGATTTGGGTGGGGACACAAAGCCTAACCATAACAGCATCCAAATGGAATCACTCCAAGGATTGATCTTTACAACTGTAGGAGTAAAGCAGATAATAATGAATTCAACAGATATTTACTGAATATCTTACATGGCCAGTGCAGGGAATAAAAATCAATACGACATGGTGCTTTAAGGGGTTAGCAATCTAAAGAAAGAAGAAAGAGAGGAAACTAATACTTTCTGAGTACATACAACCTACCAGGCACAATATTTTAAAATTCTCAAGAAGATAGCTATTATTAAAATGCCCACATTACAGATAGGGAAAAGAAGCCTTAATTGCCCAAGCTTAACAGTGGTCAAGTTGGGATTTACTCTGTTTTACCTAATTCTAAAGTCCATTCTTTTTATATTAAGAATGGACTTTATCTTGCATCACTTCTTAATCCTTTTTCATATCTAATACTAGATATAGCTAATCACTAGTCATTGCTTCTAGAATTTATGAAAATATGACAAGCCTCAATGAAATAACTAAACACTTAGTTTACATTTTTAGAATGTAGCTGTGAATTGTTTTTATTCTGTTTTCCATCTGAAGATACAGCTTTACTTCTGATTCTACCAAGGCACTAGAAAGCAGAGGACAGCATCTCATATTTATTGAGTGAAGAGAAGAATACTGAGGGGGTGGGGGTGAACAAGAAATTGAGAGGACAGGAGAAGGGACACAAAAAGAGCACTGCTTTTTGCAGGACTGTGAGTCTCCTAAAGACTCAGTGTTACAACATGGTTCAGAAAGATGTCACACAGAGAAAGAATGACAAAATTTAGCCCTTCAAGACAAATACTGAGGGAATTGTGCAAACGGTAGACAAGAGAACATGAGTTATAAGGTCAGACCCAACAGAGCTTGATTTCTGCCAATAATGTGACCCTGAGCAAGAAATTTAGCCTCAGTTAAATTAACATTAACGTCCTCATCTCCAAAATGTGGAAAATGACACCTGCTTCACCAGTGAGGCAGGTGTGGCAGGCCACAGCTCTGCTAGCCAGTGCCTTTGTGTAAATTTGGAAATGACTTCTCTTCTGGGTTGGTGAATTAGAAAAAGTGCCCCCTTGGTCTGAGGGAAGACCTATGGACACAGGGCTTGGTAAGGATGGCAAACCTATGCAAGAAAAGTGAACCCCTTCCTCTGGCAAGTAGCTATGACAGCAGAGCCCAGCCTGGCCTCCTGTCCCCCTTAGCCCTTCCACTGAGCCTCACAAAATGGTGCATGGCATTATGCACAGGGTTCCCTGAAGACAAGATAAGATAACGTCTACAGAAACATTTAGAGGGCTCCTCATTGTGAAACCTGTGCATAGGTGACAGAGCTTGAGAAAGAGAAAGGAAAGGGGGAGGGGAGAAAAAGGGAGAGAAGGGGAGAGGAGACAGAAGAAGGGATAGAGAGAAAACGAGAAAGCAGGTATGTTTAATCATGAGGTCCTGCCATATATTTGAAAACAGGAGACTCTACGAACCTCTTGAAATAATGTGCTGGGTTTTGTGTATACTTTTCTGAAGTGAGTGTATTGTCTGTCTGTTTTCATGCTGCTATAAAGAACTGCCTGAGACTGGGTACTTTATAAAGAAAAGAGGTTTAATTGACTCACAGTTCCGCATTGCTGGGGAGGCCTCAGTAAACTTACAATCATGGAGGAAGGCAAAGGAGAAGCAGACACCATCTTCACAGGGCGGCAGGATGGAGTGAGTGCTGAGCAGAGGGGGAAAAGCCCCTTATAAAACCATCAGATCCCATGAGAACTCACTCACTATCACGAAAACAGCACGGCGGTAACTGCTCCTATGATTCAATCACCCACACTGGGTCCCTCCCATGACACATGGGGATTATGGGAACTACAGTTCAAGATGAAATTTCAGTGGGGACACAGCCAAACCATATCAGTGAGGGTTCATAGCTTTTGACTAAAAAGAAAAAGATGAAGGAGAGAGGAGAGGCCAAAAGAGAAGTTAATAAAATGCAGGTGGGGGTGAAGGAAGTAGATAAAATCCTTCCCTGTAGCCTAAAAATTATGCTTTATGGGAAAATGGGGGCAATTTAGTAAACTGCATTTAAGATACATAAGTAGAGAGACTGTCAAACAGATGCAGATGTATATTATTTATATCTCAGAATAATTTACACATAAGCAACTTGCACCTAACTTTAATTATGACTAAGCTTTTCCTCTAACAACACTCTTCATTATTCCCATCATGTTATGGGCAAATTGATCACAGTAAGTCTTTTTCTGTATTTTTTCTTGGAGTTTACCAAGATAAAGATAATATAGCATCTAAGAATGCAAAGGGTATGAGAGCTATTATAAACAGTGTGTGTTCCGGCTGTATGGTTGTAGGCCACATGGTAGTGCGTAAGCGAATTTCTCCAAGTGCTATATGTAGGCAGTCTTCAAGCTTAAACACATATGTCCTTATAAAATATATTTGTACATTTGTTATAGAGAATTTAGGACATTTTTCACTATAGAAATAGTTTTTCCTAAGGATGGAATTAGGTGTCCCCATAAGCCCACAGAACCCTTTTTAACCCACAATATGCCTGGAGGAGTGTTGCACATTCACAGTTCTGGGCAGACTTCTGGCCTTGGCCACAGAGACCTTGTATCCCAGTAGGATGGGAGCTGAGGGCTGTCTTTTCAAGAAATTAAAAAATGGCCACACTTTTCTCTGGCATCATCCTTATGACTTCCTGCATTCTTCTCCATCCATAAAGGAAACTCCTCTCATCAGTCCCTATGTGTCCGTGACCAAGCTGGCCAGACTGTCTCCACCTGCAGAATCCCATGATCTCAGAAGACCTACTTCTTTTCCTTTCATTGAAGATTTTTCTCTACCTAGCACTTCCTCAGCTGAGTGTGGGGAAGAAAGCAATGCCCAAATAGCTAGATTTGTACTAATCAATGAACTATTTCCTAGTTATTAAACTCCCTTATCTCTCCAAATTCAGAAGTTCTGCTAGTTTTTTCTAGGGTCACCTCTGGCTTTTTATATCTTTTCCTCCTCTTCTGAAACTACATAGCTTCTAAACTGCACAATTTGTGACCTCAGCAAGGGCTCTGCTCTCCTGAGGGGTCAGGGAGGAAGGGTGGTGTGTATCTGACACTGCTTGGATTTATGAAAGCACACACAGTCAGTGGGAGTGAATTGAGCTCTGGCCTTTGGTGAGTACATCTGGTAGCCTGGTTGGTTGTAATACTTCCGTAGCAGTGGTTTGGTACTTTACCAAGTAGCAGATTCCTAGGCACTACCTAGACCTACTGAACCAGAATCTCCTATGATATTATCAAGCATCTCTATATTAAAAGTGTTTCCTGAGCCCAGTTGCTTCTTTTGGAGGGACATTCACACCTCCAACTGCTTAAGGAAATTTCTTATTTAAAAGTCCCATTGATGCTTCAAATCAAAGCTTCAAGAGCAAACTTGCTAAGCTGAGACAGGGTCAGTTTACTAAAGGAAAAAAGTGGAAAGAGGAAAGTCAAGTTCAAGTGTGAATTTTAAGGAATGTCTGCTATCAGGTGATCACAGGAGGGAAGGGGAAAGAACCAAAACAGAGCTAGAAAAGAGACCAAATAACAGGTTGCCCTGGAGCCAAAAGACCACCGTTTCAAGACAAATTTGGACAGTAATGTCAAAAGCTTCCAAAGTCCATTTGTTCTTCAGAATATCTTTTTTTTTTTTTGAGACGGAGTTTTGCTCTTCTTGACCAGGCTGGAGTGCAATGGTGTGGTCTCGGCTCACTACAACCTCCGCCTCCCAGGTTCAAATGATTCTCCTGCCTCAGCCTCCCAAGTAGCTGGGATTACAGGCACCCGCCACCACGCTTGGCTAATTTTTGTATTTTTAGAAGAGATGGGGTTTCACTATGTTGGCCAGCCTGTTCGCGAACCACTGACCTCAGGTGATCCACCCACCTCAGCCTCCCAGAGAGCTGGAATCATAGGCGTGAGCCACTGAGCCCGTCCCAGAATATCTTTTTAACCCTGAGGCTCACTATGGAGTAAGCCGTGGCTATTTTACTACTATCCACTTGACATAGACACTTAACTCAACAGAAACTGACAGGGGTAAGAGCTGGAGATTCTCATATTTCTCGTATCTCTTAGGCTTCACTACCTATAAAATCCTTTATCAAAAGAGTAAATGTCCTGGCTTGCTCCCATTACCAATACCTTCTCCATCCAGCATCAAGAATGATCTTTCTATAGTGTCACTCTTCTGCTTAAATCCCTTCAATGGTTTGTCTTCATTGTACTGAGAACAGCACCCAAACTCCCAAAGGCCTGCAGGACCCTGCATGATGTGACCCTGCCTGCCTCACTCACACTATGCCACCAGCCATGCTACCCTGCTGTCCTTTCCCAGAACTCACCAAGCTTGTCCTTTGCTTGTAAAGTTCCTCCCTGGCTCTTAGCCTGGTAACTTCCACTTGTCTTCCTTTAGGAAAGGGGCAGAGTATCATCTTGGAAGTCACTTTTACGACCACCCTGGCTGAAGCACGTACCCCTTCTATCAATTTCTACTACTTCATAGCCATTATCACAATTTATAATTATTCTAGTCAGTTTTCTACATTTTTTGTTTTACTGTTTGTCTCCACCCTTAAAATATAAGCTACGTACTATGTACCCAGGGTATATAAGCTGGGTACTATGTACCCAGGGTACTGGCTGAATTACCCAAAGCAATCCATTCATTTATTCACTCACTCAACAAATATTTGTTGAATGGATATGTGTGGCAGGCTCTGGGCAGTTAGAGGACAAGGAAGCAAAGTATGAAAGTAGCCTAGAAAAAATAAAAAGGCAAACCTTATGTTTAGGAGTAATCCTATGATTACATGATAACCTACTGGTCTACAAGGACATTTTTAAAAATTTTATTTATTTATTTATTTTGAGACAGAGTCTCACTCTGTTGCCCAGGCTGGACAGTGGCATGATCTCAGCTGACTGCAATCTTTGCCTCCCGGGTTCAAGCGATTCTTGTGCCTCAGCCTTCTGAGTAGCTGGGATTATAGGCATGAGCCACCATGCCCGGCTAATTTTGATGTTTTGGTAGAGATGGGGTTTCACTATGTTGGCCAGGCTAGTCTTAAACTGCTGGCCTCAAGTGATCTGCCTGCCTTAGCCTCCCAAAATGCTGGGCTTACAGGTGTGAGCCACTGTGCCTGTCATTTTAATTTTTATTATGTGACAGACATCATGTCTGTAAACTTAGTGTCACCAATTACTAAGTAAATGTATACTCTGGATATACTAAAGCAGAGAGAATAAAGAAGGTACAAGGGCAATAATACAAGAAAAAAAAAAAGAAAGGAAAAGAAGAAGAATAGGAGTTAAGTTCAGTAACGTCACTATTCTCTGAAAGCTGGTAGAAACTGTCCTTCTCAATCAACACTTAGAGGGTAAGATTACAGTCATAATTTTTTTAAAAAACATGGCAAAACATATACATCCAAGTGTATGCTATTTCAAAGCAATTCCCCAACAAAGCTCTCTATATATTCTACTGAGGTCACTAATCCTTAAAGCATTCATAAAACTCCCTTCTTCAAACTGCAGTCAGAGATAATTTATTAAGCATAGAAGAAAGGGAAAAATTTACTTCATTTTTGATCCCCAATAGTATTTCCCAGATTGATTTCCCATCATATTCACTGGACTTATTTTCACTGGACCTATCTGAGACTGTTTCAAATATCAAAGGTATTCCTAAAGGGTAAAGATCTGTCATACTGACAAGAGTCTAAAATGTGTGCTTAAGCCATTCCTTGGAGAAGAGTTCCAGAAACAATTAGACAAAGACAGGTTCTTCCCAATGACTTCAGTGAAGGAGACAGCATTCATCTGACTAAACAATTAAGCCTAATTAATCTGGTATCATTGGAAATATGATATTCTAGGTAATATAGGAACTGCTCAGATAACCAAAGTTCTAAACCAAATACTTCGAAAATTTTTATTTATTCCATGGTGTCTTTTCAAAGACGTACGATGTGTGTCTTTTGTATGGAATATATAACTGATTTTAATTTTTCTGACTATATACGTTAGCATATATAGATTTTTACCTCTGCTTACACATGCTCAATCTTTCAACTATCACTCCTTTTTTATTAATAAGCCTGGCTCTTACACATTTCATTGTTATAAAATTGCAGCTTCTAATAAATGGCAGAGGAGGTGGGGTGGAATAGTCATGTAAGTAGAAAGTACACTTTTGGTGTTGAAGGGTAAAGAATAAATGGTGCGGGGATATCAGCTCTGCAGTTGCTAATCTTATTCAATAGAATATAAGTAATTATAAAATCATCCCAGGAAGGATGAGAGATAAGCCTTTTTCCCTATGAACTACACAGACTTCCTTCTTGCCTGGTATAGAAACACATATGATGCCCAGGGAACAGTGTTGGCAAGAAAGAGTTCTGAGACAAAAAAATCTAATTCTAAGATAACTGCTGCCCACTCCTCTGCCCCACTCCCCAGACTCAGCAAATAGGTTTGCAAAGAGGAACTAAAAAAAAGATTGTAACTCTTCTAAATTATATTCATAAAATAAAATATAAACTAAAATATAAAAATGATAGGAAGAATGAAAAACAACCTATTATGTGCCTTCTGTGCACAGAAAATGATACAAAACAAAAATTCCTGCCCTTATGAAACTTGTGTTCTTAGTGAATATAATAATTATATCAGTAAATGTAAATGAAATAATCTCCTAAAGAAGCCCAGATTTTAAAATCAATGAAACAAACAAACAAAACCCCCCAAGATTTGTGCTATATATCAGATATAAATTTAAAACAAAAGGATTCAGAAAGAATGAGCAAA
Source organism: Trachypithecus francoisi (assembly GCF_009764315.1). Classification (NCBI taxonomy): domain Eukaryota; kingdom Metazoa; phylum Chordata; class Mammalia; order Primates; family Cercopithecidae; genus Trachypithecus; species Trachypithecus francoisi. The sequence continues at coordinate 6,611,956 of NW_022681453.1, forward strand.
GACATAGTAGGGAAATGAAAACAAAAAGAAAGAAAGCAAGGTTGAAATATTAATTAAAGATAAGGTTAATTTAAAGACAAATTAAGTAAACAAAAGTATCTTGGAAGCCTGGACCAATGTGCTTCTTAGTATCCTCGATACCAGCTAAGGAGGTATCTTTGTTTGTGCCATATCCTCCAACAAGATGTGCTGACAGACAAGGAGGAGAGAAGAAAAGTAGGAGCCAATTAAAGGAAAAAGTGATACAAAAGGTTGTTTCTGTTGGAAAAATGATAGAATCTACCAATCACTGACCAGGTGAAATTTAGTAGTATGAGTATCACACATGGTCTGATTTTGTTTTCAATAAAAATTTGACACCAAATGCAACTTGGGCTTCATTCCTACCTTCACCAACTGCAACTTTACCAAGTCACGTAACCCACTGGAGCTTCAGTCTAATCACTTGTAAAATGAGGTGGTGCGATGCAATGACTTTGTAGGAGAAATATATCTTTATTCCTGTGATTTCACTATTATAATATGTCAGACACTGATGTCTCAAATATATATGGAATACTAACTTAAACAAAAATGTTTTTGTAAGAAATTATTATTAACTGCACCTTTCATTTTTCAGTGTTAAAACCTCTTCCCTTGTTTGATTCAAAAGAGTTTTGGTTATCTCCAGTTCATTTTCTGCAAGGTTAATTCTTCTCTTTATGTCTTCTTCTTGCTTTTCTTTTGCAGTCAGCTCTTCCTGTAATGCTTTATATATTTGTTGACAAGTCATTAAAGAATCTTCTTTTTCCTTAAGCAGCATAGTATGCCTAAAAAGAAATAGGAAAAAAAACCCACCAACATGCTTTATATACTACATTTTATATTTATCAAAGATGTATTAAGAGCTCATTTGAAATTATCGATTATAACTGTAACTCTAAAAAATTAAAAATGTTAAAAAAAGAATGGTTCTATAATGTTAAAATTTTCCCATCTAGGCAGTGGCAACAGCAATAACCAACTGCAAGACAATATAAGCTTGAATTAGGTATTGTATATGTAAATAATAAGAAAATAAAAAATAAGTGCCTTTTAAAATAAAACATTACTTAAATACAGTTTTAAGTTCAATTATTAAAATATAAATTTAAAAATTGGTAATGCATACTGTGACTCAGAAATAACGGATTCAAACTTCAGTTTTCTAAGTTCTCTTTGACAGTCATCAGCTTCATTAGATTTATTCCTAAAATAATACAAAAGAAGTTCAAATATATGATTTCAAAATAAAGTATGTGTTTTTCTGTAGCATTATTTTACTCATCAATAGAAGAAATTTTTTAACATCTTCATATTATTATTTGTTTAAAGAAATAAACATTCAGTTCACTTCTATACTGGCCAACAAAGCTTCTGTCAGACTGATCTGCATGTAAATAAAAAGTATAAACTCTGCGCAACATTAAAAAACAAAAACAAATAAACAAAACTGAAACACCAAAATACCTATGTGAAGGTATTGGAAAGTGACCAAAAGCAGGGAGATTCTGGAGAAAAGTTGACACTTGGAATGAGGTGACAGCATGGGGTTGGGTTATTAAAAATAATTTTAAGCCTGAAGGCAGTCCCCAGTCAGCACTCTGCAGGGGAACTAAATAGAAATCTTCAGTCTTTCTGGCCCATAGAACCAGAGGGCATGGTATTTGGGGCAACCACAGCTGTTGGAAAGTAAAGAAGGAATGCTGAAAAGGGGAGAGCCAGAGAAAGAGAGTCCCAAATACTCCATATAAATTCTGCCCCTGAACTACACATGTATTAAGCAGATTCCAAGCAGCCTAGTTAAAGAAAAAGAACTGAACTGAGATTGAGCTGTTATCCTGGACAGAGATTGCCATTTGAGGTGAAGTAACACCACTTCACCACTATCAACAACAACAACGATGACAATATTTTTGGAGAAATATAGCAGAATCCAGACTCTCCATAACATAACATTCACAATGTCCAGAACATAGTAAAACAGTATACAGAAAAGTGTGACTCATTCTAAAGAGAAAGACAGTTAATAGGAACTGACTCTGAGATGACCCATATATTGAAATGGGCAGACAAAGATTTTTGAAGAAGCAATTATTAACTCTGCTCAAAGACATAAAGGAAAATCTATTCTAATTAATAAAAAGATGAGAAATCTCAGCAGGGAAATAAAAACCATTAAAAAGAACCAAACGAAAGATCTAAAACTGAAAGAAACCTTTGCCTTGATCTTATATGATTGGGTTTTGTAACAATATTCAAAACGTTAATATATTAAAAATTTAATATCCAATTTAAATGTATTCAGACTACTCATTAACTAGTTAAGTCACAATCTGAATGCATCTTAAAATAGCTTGTAAATTACACAATGAAATATGTAAGATTATCAATGCCCTCCTTGCAGAATGACTTTAATTTCTAGTAATAATGTAAAAATCATCATGAACATGCACAATATTCATTTATTTTTAAACTTCTTTATTGTAAAATATAACAAAATTGTAAGATACAATTGGATGCCCCATATACCATGCCCTCTGGTTCTATGGGCCAGAAAGACTGAAGATTTCTATTTAGTTCCCCTGCAGAGTGCTGACTGGGGGCTGCCTTCAGGCTTAAAATTATTTTTAATAACCCAACCCCATGCTGTCACCTCATTCCAAGGGTCAACTTTTCTCCAGAATCTCCCTGCTTTTGGTCACTTTCCAATACCTTCACATAGGTATTTTGGTGTTTCGGTTTTGTTTATTTGTTTTTGTTTTTTAATGTTGTGCAGAGTTTATACTTTTTATTTACATGTAAATCAGTCTGACATAAAACAATTATATAATATAACGAATTATTATAAGAACAATACTGTGGTGATTACCAGCCAGGTTAAAAAACAAAACCTTACCAGCTACTCTAGAAGTCCTTTATGTCCCTGGTTCCAATCATAGCCAACTCCCCGCTCCCTAAAAGTAACCATTCTCATGAATAATATTGTAATCACTGATTTTCCTTAGGGCTTTATTATCTAAGTTTTATCTCCGAACACTATATTTTAACGTTGCTTTTATTTTAAAGCCATTAAAAATGTTCTCTGCCGGCCAGGCGCGGTGGCTCACACCTGTAATCCCAGCACTTTGGGAGGCTGAAGCAGGTGGATCATGAGGTCAGGAGATCGAGACCATCCTGGCTAACACAGTGAAACCCCGTCTCTACTAAAAATACAAAAAATTAGCCAGGCTTGTTGGTGGGCGCCTGTAGTCCCAGCTACTCGGGAGACTAAGGCAGGAGAAAGGCGTGAACTGGGAGGCAGAGCTTGCAGTGAGCCGAGATTGTGCCACTGCACTCCAGCCTGGGTGACTGACAGAGCAAGACTCTGTCTCAAAAAAAAAAAAAAAAAAGTTCTCTGCCACTACCCTGTTTTTGTAAAAATGTCTCTATTAAGGTATTGTATTGACGTATAACACACTGCACATCTTTAAAGTGTATAATTTGGTATGTTTAACATATGTATATGCCCATGAGCCATCACTACAGTCAAGTAGCACATGAGCACATTCAGAACGCAGATCTGGGCTTCTATTAACATTCCCTATTAGAGGAACCAGGACTACTCATAGAAATAACTGATTTCAAGGCTGGGGCAAAGTAAGTATATCTGAAATATCTTGTGATGCCAGAAAGTAACAAAGTGTTTACAAAAGATGATGAGATAATGTTCTAATGTCAGAAGAGCCAGTTTGAAGGGGCTTTACTTACTAAGCCTAGGACAATCTGAGCACCACAATAATTCAGTACAGTAATAAATTATAAGCCATTAAAAGAAAGGAATTGATGAATCTGTACAATAAATAAATAGACGAAGGTAGGATCTTGCTTACAGTAGAATGCTAAGGCCTAATAATAAAAGGGAGCGTGATCGGGAATCTTAAAAAGTTATTATTTAGGCCAGGCGCGGTGGCTCAAGCCTGTAATCCCAGCACTTTGGGAGGCCGAGACGGGCGGATCACGAGGTCAGGAGATCAAGACCATCCTGGCTAACACAGTGAAACCCCGTCTCTACTAAAAAATACAAAAAACTAGCCGGGCGAGGTGGTGGGCACCTGTAGTCCCAGCTAATGTAGTCCCAGCTATTCGGGAGGCTGAGGCAGGAGAATGGCGTAAACCCGGGAGGCGGAGCTTGCAGTGAGCTGAGATCCGGCCACTGCACTCCAGCCTGGGCGACAGAGCGAGACTCCGTCTCAAAAAAAAAAAAAAAAAGTCATCATTTAGCAATCACTATAGTAAAACTGAGATCAGGCAAAAATCATTAACGGATGCTATATCTAAGGATAAATTTTGGTGAAAAGTAGTATATTTACATGCATTTAAAGTGTCTCTTCTAGACTTCTTATTAATTGAAAGAGAACAAAACCCCCAGTAATTATGCAGAACAATTGAGCAACATCTTGATCAGGTGATCAAAATTAACATCACCAGTTAGGGGAAAATGGTTTTCATGTGCCTCCAGATGTGATGCCCTGAGGACACATCACCCCCTATGTGGTTTTCTGGCTAAGAATACACATCCTTAATCTAATAGAGAGAAAACATCAGACCAATACCAAATGAAGAATTTCTTATTTTTCAAAAGTGTGAGGGGTTCTGCACTTATAAAAATTCAGTGTCATTAAAAGACAAAGACAAAATGTGGAAATATTCTAGACTAAAGGAGGCTAAAGAGATATGCGAGTAGACGAATTCCAGATTGGATCCTGTACTAGAAGAGAAAATGCTATAAAAGATGTTATTAGGTCAACTGACAAAATTGAAATAAGAATGGTAGATTAAAGTATTGTATGTAAATTTATGACACTGATTAGGTAGGCTGAAGTATCTAGAAGTAAAGGGCTATGTTGCATGTAACTTATCCTCAAAATGGTTCAGGAAAAATAATTTGTGTGTGTGTGTGTGTGTCTGTGTGTGTGTAGAGAGAGAGGGAGAGGGAGGAAGAGAAGGAGAGTAAAGAGAGGGAGAGAGAGAAAGTAAATGACTTAAAATGTTAACACTAGGTGAAAATAGGTAAAGACTATCTGAGTGCTCTTTGAACTATTATTATTTTTACAACTTTTTGTAAGTTTGAAGTTATTTCCAAATAAAACATTAGAAAAGAAGAAATAGAAAAATATTAACATACAGTTAGAAAAATGGGCAAAGGCTCAGGTGAGTCACAAAGAAAAGAATACAAGGAGCTAGAAATGCAGGGGTACAAATTTTATTAATTTTAAAAGTTATAATACCCAGTATTGTCCAGGAAGCAGAGAAATGAGTATTTACAAACACTGTGGAGATTACATATCTGTATAGGCTTGTTGGAGGACAATGAGTTATTATGCATTAAAAGCTTTAAAAATATTCAAGTTTGATTCTAGCAAAAATTACACCAAACAAATAATTGTGTGTTAATAGATTTAGCTACATGAATTTTCCAAGTGCCTTACTTATATAAATAAAAAACTTGAACGCTCTAAAAACAAGATGTTAATAAGTTATGGTTCATCCATAGATTGGAATATTATGTAGCCATTTAACAATTTCCCATAAATGTATAAAGTAATGACACGGAAAAATGTCCAGGATATATCGCTAGGCAAAAGTTGGCAAACAGTAGATAAAGGGGCCGGGTGCGATGGCTCACGCCTGTAATCCCAGAACTTTGGGATCCGAGGTGGGCGGATCATAAGGTCAAGATCAACAGGGCCAACACAGCGAAACTCTGTCTCTACTAAAAATACAAAAAATCAGCCGGGCGTGGTGGTGTGCACCTGTAATCTCAGCTACTCAGGAGGCTGAGGCAGGAGAATCGAGTCAACCCGGGAGGCGGAGGTTGCAGTGAGCCAAGATCGCGCCATTGCACGCCAGCCTGGGCGACAATGCGAGACTCCATTTCAAAAAAAATAAAAACGAAAACAAACCAAAACAGTGCATAAACTATATTCCCAAATATGTTAAAAATGCATACTACTTAGAAAAATGGACTAGAGTTCCCTCCCCCTCAAAGATACATCATTGTAGACTGAGAAATGGAGGCCACAAACAAGTGCTTTGCTTACTTTGCCTGCAGCCGGGTGCAGAGGCATTGGTAGAGGGACTGGTTCTTCAGTACCTTTACCAGGAAGGAAACTTGACAGAAAACCACATCCAAGAAATTAAAGATCAAGCTACAAGCCTCAAGAAAACACTACTGCTGGATAGCCTACTTTCCAGGGGTCCTAAAGCATTTGATACTTCCCTAGATTTCCTACAGGAATTTTTGTGGGTAAGGGAGAAGCTGGAGAAAGCAAGGGAAAAAGCCATGACTGAGCTGCCTGCAGGTGACACGATGACTGGGATCCCCTCGCACATCATCAGCTCCCCATCAAACTGGCAGATTAATCAGCTGGCCCAGAGGCTGGGCCCTAAGTGGAAGCCCGTGGTGCTGTCTTTGGTACTGTTCGAGACAGATATCTACTGCTGTAAGGCCAACCATCTCCACAATGTGCACTTGCAGGTGGTGGAGGCCTTTGTCTGTTGGTGGCAGCGCTTTGGGAAGCAGGCAACTTTCCAGAGCTTGCACAATGGGCTGCAGGCATGGAGGTAGACCTCTTGGTGCTCCCGCACATGTTGCAGTGATAGTGCCTCTGCCAACCAGCTGAAGAGTATGCCTCGAAGTCACATGGCCTGAATCCTGATTTTCAGTCAGAACAGGTGGTTTTTGGTTTGGTTTAGGTTTGTTTTTTCTTTTTAATGATCCTCAGATGGAAAGAGAAAACAGGGTTTCCACTTGACATTACTTGAAAGACCAGATTACTCAGTAGATCTCCCAGATTGGTTCAACAATTCATTGTTTTTAATTGCCTGAAGATTGCCTTGTTATGACTGCATAGTTTTAAATTGTGTGATGACCTTTTAATAGTCTAGTAAATCATAGTGGCTCCAAAAACCCCCCAAAACAAAAAAACCCCAAAGCCCCATGTTATCACATTACATGCAGGTGTCTTATACGTAAAACATTCACTTTTATGTTGCCTGGGAACTGAACTGTGAACTTTACTATTCATAATGGTAAGAAAATAAAATGTAAATTACTTAAAAAAGGAAAATGGACTAGAAAATATATCAAAATGTAACTGTGACTTTTTTTATATCCTTGTATTTTCCAAGTTTTACACATTTGCTTTGAAATCAAACAAAAATGTTTCTTTTACAAATCCCTTTGAGATTCAGCAGCCCCACCACAACTTTCACTGTATGTTCAGACTCTTATATATACTTTTCCAAATCTAGAAGCAGGGACAGAAGAACTCCTTTTAGCAGTTATTTTACTATGTAGATAATAAATTTGGGCTGCAATTTTTTAAAAGCCACCTACCATCCCAGGAAGTCCCCTCAGCATGATCCCTTCCCCTGCCCCACACCAGTTAAGCCAGTCTTTCTATGGTCTACCCTTCATTACCCAATTGTTATCTTCACCTTCATTAGGACGGAGAAATTGGATGGAATAGAAAGAATGCCTACATCTCTTTAAGCATTGCATTCCTTCTTTTACTCTTAGCAAATAGTGGTAATCCTTTCTCTTCAATTGCTATGAGTAAATCTTCAGAAAGGTCCCTGCTGCTCCTGCCAATAAAATAAAATAAAATAAAATAAAATAAAATAAAATAACTGCCTATTTTGCCCCACTTTGAAAGGTGATGTTAAATGCCACTGCACTCGCTTATATGAAACAGCCATTCTTAAACTAACTCCTTGGTATTTCCACTTTGCAGTCTCAAAGACATCTCAGCTCTAACAAATCAAAAGCATTGTTTTTGATTCTTCCACTTCCTTTATCTATCTATTTCACAGAATTTCCCACTTCAATAAATGGAACAAACACAATGATGACAGTAATAACTAACACATTATGTATCTTGTGCACTCCTCAAAGAAGCCCTTATTCCCATTTTACGATTTAGGGAACTGAGACCAAAGAGAAAAGAAACTTGCCCAAGTTGACATAACTACTAAGTTGTAATACTGGCATTTGAACCCCAGCAGTCTGGATCTGGAGTGTGAACTCTCAGTCACTGCACTTTGCTGCCTCTCAACTGTCTCCCCTGATGAAAAAAGGCTCAAGCCCATCTTTATTCTTTCCTTTCACTTCCAGTCTCCTTGCTCCCCAGTCACATTTTCTCTATCAGTAAATCAGATTGACCTCTGACAAATATTTCTCTCCATCTCCATGCTACAGTCTTAGGCTAAACCATAATTACTTCTCACTTGCATGAATGCACACCCTGCCACCCAGACTCCCTGATACCTCTTTTACTCCTACTCCAGTCCATTCTTGAAGTAGCAATCACAGTGACCTTTTAAAACGCAGATTAGATTACTCTCTTAGCATTCTCCCCAGGCTTCCCATTGCTCTCCTTATAAATCCAAACTCCTCAGAAACTCTTCAGGAAACACAGGCCAGTTTAATTTCTTATTGCTCCTGTAACAAATGACCACAAGCTTAGTGTTTAAAAGCAATACAAATTTATTATTTCACAGTTCTGGAGGTCAGAAGTCCTAAAATAAAGGTGTCACCAGGTTGTGTTCCTTCTGAAGGCTCCAGGGGAGAATTCATTTCCTTACCTGTTCTAGCTTCTAGAGCCCACCTGTATTTTTTGTCTTGTGGCCCCTTCCTCCATCATCAGATCACATTACTGCAACCTCTGCTTTCATCCTCACATCTGCTTTTGTGACTTTGACCCTCTTGCTTCCTCTTATAAGGACCCTTGTGATTACATTAGGCCTGCCCACATAATCCAGGATAATTTACCCATCTCAAAATTCTTTTTTTTTTGACACAGAATCTCGCTTTGCTGCCCAGGCTAGAGTGCAGTGGTGTGATCTTGCCTCACTACTGCCTCTGCCTCCCAGCCTCTCGGTTTCAAGAGATTCTTGTGCCTCAGCTTCCTGAGTAGGTGGGATTACAGGTGTGCACCATCACACCTAGCTAATTTTTGTACTTTTTAATAAAGACAGGGTTTCACCATGGTGGCCAAGTCATACTGCTGGCCTAAACTGATCCACTTGCCTCAGCCTTCCAAAATGCGGGGATTACAGGTATGAGCCACTACACCTGGCCTCAAAATTCTTAATCACATTTGCAAAGTCCCTTTTGCCATGTAAGAGAACATACAGATTCCAGGGATTAGGACATGAAACTCTTTGGGGAGTTCTGTCACCACAACTGGCCTTCATGTTTTTTGAACTTGTACATTTCCAAGAAACGTAGGGTCTTGTCTTGATCTCCTTGCTCCCAGATGTAATCACGGCTAGCACCTTTCTGTTACTCATATCTTTATTTATTTATTTTTTTTTGAGTTGTAGTCTCGCTGTGTCTCCCAGGCTGGAGTGCAGTGGCGCAATCCTGGCTCACTACAAGCTCCGCCTCCCAGGTTCACATCATTCTCCTGCCTCAGCCTCTGGAGTAGCTGGGACTACAGGCGCCACCATGCCCGGCTAAATTTTTGCATTTTTAGTAGAGATGGGGTTTCACCGTGTTAGCCAGGATTGTTATTCATATCTTAACTTAAAGATCATCTGCTCAGGGATGCCATTCTGACCACTCCGTCAAAAGTATACCACCCCTCTCCATTACTCACATTCTATTATGCCTATTTTATATTTTTGCGGCACTTAGCATTGTCTGAAAAGTACATCTATGGAAACGTACCAATCTCGTTACTCCAATATCTACTGCCTGCATACAATAGTCCTGGCTCTCAGTAAACATTTCGTATCGAATAAATAAATGAAATAAACATAGCCTGTTCAAGTTAAGACCATGTGAAAAATACACTGACACTGGAATGCCACCAGGTCACCTTCTGCTTGCCAGGCAAAAATTTTCATGAGTGAACAGGAAGGTGAGAGGAAAATCAGGAGAACTCTGATATTTATATCTCAATAATAGAGACTGTCCCAAGAACAGTTTGGTCAACTGTCAGATGCTGTTGAAAGGCCAAGTAAGAGCTTTAAAAATTAGTACTTTGTGATGGTCAAAAGTTTACTATTGTTCAAATTATCAGTTAAATGAGGAGCAGGTGACTGCTAATGAAATTAAAATGTAAGTCCTGTATTAGCTTGCTTAGAAAAAAAAAAGGAATTAAAGTGTAAGTACATTACAGAGGTTCTTAAATTAGAAACCTTTTTAAAAAAATTTTTTTTGAGACAGAGTCTCGCTCTGTCACCCAGGCTGCAGTGCAATGTCGTGATCTTGGCTCACTACAACCTCTGCCTCCAGGGTTCAAGCAATTCTCCTGTCTCAGCCTCCCGAGTAGCTGGGACTACAGGCACCTGCCACCACGCCCAGCTAATTTTTGTATTTTTAGTAAAGGCAAAGTTTCACCATATTGGTCACGCTGGTCTCGAACTCCTGACCTCAGGTGATCCACCTGCCTCAGCCTCCCAATGTTTTGAGATTACAGGCGTGAGCCACTATGACCGGCCAGAAAACATATTTTACATAACCACTTAGACATATTCTTAGTGACAGATTATAAATCATTTTAAGTAAATTTTGTTCTTACCACATACATGAAAATAAATATATCTAAAGTGTAAAGCATTCAAGCAATATGTAATAGAGTGAAATAAGAGTTTCTACACAGCCCACACTTTCATTTCTAGAGGTAACTGTTGCAATCCTATCATTTATTCAATGTGTTTAAATCCATATGCATGTGTATGTGCATTTGTATTCATTTTTGGCATGAATGGGATCATTTTTCTGATATTTCTAATCTCCTGAATTCCTAATAGCTTGCCATAACTGTCTGTTCTTTTATGGTTACAATCCTGGACATACTTTGGAGTCTATCAATTATACTTATTCTAATGTCATCTGTTTGCTATTTAACAATTTTCTAGGGTGTTAAGGATTTTCTGTGTGAATTCATAGCCACTTTTCGGGGGAACTTGGTGGGGGGTGTTTCCTCACACCCCTAATCTTTGGTCGTGTGTGAATCCTCAGACTTAAGATCCTCTGCTTGTCTGCTTTGCTGTTCATTTTTGCCCTAGCTTGTTTTAGAGGTATGATGAAGGGGCAGGGTATGCTAGCTGGTGGGGGCACTGGAGGTTTGTCTTGGGCTGTGGGGACCCTGGGCTCTCCTGGGATTCAGTAGCTGCCAGGCTGTTTGACTCTAGTCCACATACTCATTTTGTTAGTCTGAGTATAGATGCTTCTGCAAATGCTGCTTCACACAGGGCTGATTGATTATAGGGTATTGATGAGGGGCCAGCTGGCTTAAATGTTCCATATATGATTCCTCAGAGTGGGTTTCACTGGACCACCTGAATCAGTATCATGTGGGGAGTGCATTAAAAATGTGATTGCTTGGAGCCACCCCAGACCTAAATGTAAAAACCAGAAATCTGGTCCTGATGCTGAGTCTGTGGGAGAGGCCATACTGTAATACACAATTTTAGCAAGCTACCCATGATTCTTATGTAGATTGGAGTGTGAAACCACTATTTCAATGATTCACCAGGTCTCACTCCCTTCTCTGTGTTTTAATTAATTCTGAGGAAGGTCCTGTCTATCCCATGCCCACCAGCATCACCACTCAATTGCTCTTCGTCTGGGTTATTCCTCAATAGAGTTGACCCTTTCTACTATCCTTTCTATAGTAAAGATATAGACCCTTTACTATCCTTTCTATGTATTATCTTTCAGGAATTCCCAAAAATTTCTCACCGTAAATACAGTCTTTCTTTTAAGCCTTACTTATCTATCTTTATCCTGGAAGTTACTGTATAATTGCAGAAATACTGATGTTTTTATCCGTTTGTAAAACCGATGTTTCCTACACATATAAAACCTTCTTAAAAATTAAAAAATGGACATAATGCCCATTTTTAGAAATGCGAATTAGGAAAGATAGAGCCACTTAAATGGCTCCAGGTGCTGGAGACCTTTCTCTATGCTCCCTGTCTCTAGGTCTTCCATCTATGTGTGTGTGTGTATGTGTGTGTATATGAAAGTAATAATATATATATATTATATATATATGTATATATATGAAAGTAATAAAAGTATATTTTATATCCATATGTGCATAAAAGCATTAGAACTAGATTTTATGGTCTTCATATTTTTCATTATTTCAGGGAGGCGTTCTCTTAATTAATCTAGATATTATAGTACTTAAAAATAAAATTTATAGAAAATTTCATCAAGCTCTCAGAGCATCATTAATGCTCTACCTCTTTAGCAAACACTACTGGTTACCTTCTGAACATTCACTATAGCTTTTTTCCTGGCCATCAGAGTCCCAATTATTATTTGTTCTAAGGATAAATCTTGCTTGGTCTAAGGTAATTGTAGTAGCCCCGTTCCCTTGCCAGTGATTCACTTAGGAGAGGGTAGGTAAAGGGTTCTAGTCAAGGAAATATAAGGAGAATGCTGTTTGGTGGCATCTGATAATTCTTTTTTCTCACTTCCAAAAAGACACCAGAAAACCAGTCCCTTCCTGCCTGCAGGCACCATATCCAAATAAGACCTCTAGGGTGGAGGAACTGCAGCCATCTTGTGATTATAGGGACCTCACTTAGCTTTGGGTTGAAGCCAGTGCTCAGGGCAGCAGGATGGAGACAGAAAGAACATCAAGATCCTTGGGGATATTGCTGAGACTCTTATCAACTAAAACTGGCATTATCCTACCTCTGTTACTTGTAGCCCAAAGCATTCTGATAAAATCTCTATTTTAAAATACATAGCAATGTTCTTTTAAACCTTGGAAAATATTTTCTTAAAAATCTTGGGGAAAAAACTCTTGGAAAAAGAACCCCAATTTCACCCATTTATAAACTGCTTCTTCCTCTTATTCTCAAAATTCACAAAATGTATATCCAAATATTTAAAAATCTTTAAACAACACAAAGAATTAACTTACAGGTGATGAACATTCCTATTCCCAGCCCCCACAAAGAATGAGGATTAAAAATTGAGGAAACCTGATTTCATAGCATATTCCAATTTCTGGAAGTCCAAAGAGGTTTGAGTGTGCACAGGAAATCTTGAACTTACTAACAAATTGTATTAATATGTCAATTTTTTTGAATGAATTGTTTTGACTTCAAACTTATTACAAAAATGGCCAAGCCACAAATTTGACTCTAGTTTGACCTCCTGACCTCTGAGCAACCTGAGGCTTCAGCAGTCCCAGGCTTTGATCCTAAATGCCCACCCTCCCCAACTTAATACTAGCAGTGAAGGAGAGTAGATAGAGTATAGATGGAAGAGCTAGAGACAGGTAACACAGAGAAAGGTCTCCAGCACTTGGAGCCATTTAAGTGGCTCTATCTTTTCTAATTCGCATTTCTAAAAATGGGCATTATGTCCATTTTTTAATTTTTAAGAAGGTCTTGTATGTGTAGGAAACATCAGTTTTATAAACTGATAAAAACAGCATCAGCATTTCTGCAATTATGCAGTAACTTCCTACAGATAATTAGTTTGATGGACTTTAGTGGTGTATTTCTCCCTCCATCTCCAATCTACCCTGACTCTCACGATTTCTCAGCACAAATTATGTTAAAATTATAATAAACAGAAAATACCACAAAGCATGTGTTAATAATAAATGGGCAGGCTCCATGCACAGTCAGTCATTGCTTTACAACAGGGATACATTCCAAGAAATGTATCATTACGCAATTTTGTCACTGTGTGAACATCCTTGAGTGTACACAAACCACGATGGTATAACCTATTACACACATAGGCTATACGATAGAGCCTATTGTTCCTAGGCTACAAACCTATACAGAATGCTAATGTATTGAATAGTGTAGGTAATTGTAACACAATGGTAAGTATTTGCATAGCTAAACATATCTGACCACAGAAAAGGTACAGTAAATATATGGTATTATAATCTTATAGGACCATCATTGTATACATGGTCTGTCACTGACCAAAATGTCATTATGCAGAACATGAATATACAAAGAATTCTGTGCAAACTTTTTCTGTAAAATATCAATTCATGTCACTACCAGTAAGTTTATTCCTTTTCTTCACTATGCTCATTTCTATGTTTAGCTTCTTTCCTAACTTTCCAAGACTTCACTTTCTATGCTGAGTCTTGGTATGACAACGAATTCCCTCTTAGTTTAGTTGTGTGCTAGCACCACCTCCCTATGCCTAAACTGTACCCTCTTCACTTCTTGAGCTCCAAGAAGCAATCATCACACAGTAGCTGGGGCCTGACTAGACTGCTCTCCACAAGAGACATTCACATGGCCAAACCCCTCCTTGATGTTATTAGAGGGAAAGCCACAACGATTTTTTTTTTTTCTAGCAACCATCACCTTGTTTTTTTTTCGTGATTTAAAAAAATCTCCCAAAAAGTTACTTCCTGGGCCTAGCGGGTCTTCTAAGGAACCCCGTCACCAATTCCTTCAACCCCAGCCATCTACACAGACAGCTGAACTACTGTACTTACTGTACTATTAACCACAGTGTTATAAAGTATGAATATTTTATTTTCCTTCCTTTTCAGAAACTATTTTGTTACAAATAATCCAAGTATACATTAATTTGATAGGGCATTTTTAATATTTGTTCCTTCTTGTGTTCAGTATTTTATTAAACACATTGTTTTTAGGAGTAGTTCATGGTCAACACAAACATTGGGTTGCTAAGCATTCTAAATATTTATATTTTTATGACGTTCATCCTTCTAAAATATAGGAACTGAAAATCACATATACCATAAAGTAAAAGAATCTGCTTACCTTTCAAAGATTATATACATACTATTTTAGTATTATAATTATAGATATACTATGTTTATGCTATAATTTTTGAAATTTCTGAAATGAAAGTAATTTTTACTTATTTATTTATTCATTTTGAAACAGGGTCTCACTCTGTCACCCAGGCTGGAGTGCAGTGGCATGATCATGGTTCACCATAGCCTCAACTTTCCAGGCTTAGGTGATCTTCCCACCTCAGCCTCCCGAGTAGCTGGGACTACAGGTGTGTGCCAACACATTTGGATAATTTCTGTATTTTTTTGTGGAGACAAAGTTTCACCGTGTTGCCCAGGCTTAAAATTAATTTTTTTTTTTTTTTTTTTGAGGCGGAGTCTCGCTCTGTCGCCCAGGCTGGAGTGCAGTGGCGCAATCTCGGCTCACTGCAAGCTCCGCCTCCCGGGTTCACGCCATTCTCCTGCCTCAGCCTCCCAAGTAGCTGGGACTACAGGCGCCCGCCACCTCGCCCGGCTAGTTTTTTGTATTTTTAGTAGAGACGGGGTTTCATCATGTTAGCCAGGATGGTCTCGATCTCCTGACCTCGTGATCCGCCCGTCTCGGCCTCCCAAAGTGCTGGGATTACAGGCTTGAGCCACCGCGCCCGGCCTAAAATTAATTTTTAAAAGAAATAGTGTTCTTGATTTTATATCATTTTCTTATCATGTGTTTTCTAATATTTCTTTCTCACTTATATCAAGCATAAGTACTTCAGCATTTCAAAGCTACTCACGTGTCTCTTTGAAGCTAAAATTAGTAATTTTGAGATACAACTTCAATATTGTTTCTTATGGAGAGATAATAAAGAAACAAAGATAAGAAAAAAGTTCAAAGACTGTTTCACATTAAGTTGCTGCATCTGAACTATCAGGGAAAACTTTTATATATGGATAGGTAAGTTTCTTACTGAAAGAAATCCTCCATATA
The DNA here is from genome assembly GCF_009764315.1 of Trachypithecus francoisi. Classification (NCBI taxonomy): domain Eukaryota; kingdom Metazoa; phylum Chordata; class Mammalia; order Primates; family Cercopithecidae; genus Trachypithecus; species Trachypithecus francoisi. The sequence goes on from NW_022681453.1 coordinate 6,627,697, forward strand.
TTTAAAAATATTTACAGGTTCTTCAATATATAATCTAGGCCAGCAAAGTGGGCAAGAAAAGCAGCAGTAAACTATTACCCACACAAGTAAATCACTGCCAAAAGAATCACAGAGAACACACCAGGGTCTTTATAATTGTCATTTCTTTCTAATTCCTGCCATTTTGTGACACATCTATAGAGCACTGTTATCTTACAAGTTGTTTAATGTTCTTCATCTTACATAAGCATTTCTTTATAGTTGTCCATCTCTGTCACTGCCTTCTGAAGTTTTACTCCAAGTGCCTCTACTAGACATTGCAAATCTGAAATGACACAATGTATTTCATCTGATTAGTATATTTTAAGTGTCCAGATATTTTCATAGTGTAAACCATATTCTTTTAATGTTGCTAGTCAGCTCCTGAAGAATAAGGCAGCTGCTTACTCCACTTTGCCTGTATGTCCATATGCAACTTGTCATTGACTACTCAACCCTCCCTATCCTAACACCCCACAGACTTAGTGGGTTTTGACAGGCCCAATTTGTTGGCCTCTTTCTGCCCCCACCACCATGCTGATTTTCAAACAGCTAATAGGCTAAATTTTACTAAAGTTTTCAAATGAAATATATGTAGCTGACAAACATAAGAATTTCTGATCATGTGTTTTGTTTCTAAAACACTTGATTGCCTGAGCTCACTTTTGTGGTCTAGAACTGAGAAGCATGGCTGAGTCTTCCTGCTAGAACTAAAACAGACAAATCATGTGCCAGGCTCACAGTAAAGAACGTGTTAACTCTGGGTAGCATCTAAAAGGCATTTTAGTGACTTTCAAAACCAAGAGAATACAAGCAGGAAACTGGCTTTCATAGAGTCTTTAACTGGGGAATGTAAGCAGTATTTGAGGATGATTATTCAAGCAGCCCTGTCTAACAAGTGTGTGAATGCAGAACTGAAACTATAGCAGAAAAAACAAATGGCTTGAATTATCTAAGTCCTTCCATTGTCTTGTGCGTGGAAACTGTGATCTGAACCCCAGCCCCAGGGATAGCCCTTGCTGGTACGCTTTCTGAGAGTAAGTTATAATGTAAAACAAACTGATAGACTGGTTTGTTTCTTCAGAAAAAAAATGTTCAAAACACTGGAGTTGTAAAATTTCTATGTTCCATCTGTTCAGGTGTTTCAGTGACATATTTCAATAGTAAACTTTAAAATCTTTATGCATCCATACAAATACATAAAACTATATAAATCTGCATTCTTAACTTTATTTTACAAAGAGTTAGTTCCTTAAATTAGAAAATAAATTCACCCTAAACAAATGTTTTAATTAGTATTTACCAGACATTTGTATAAACCTTTGTTTATCCAGTGCTTTTACATACATTAATTTTTGTTTTTCAGTTTACATGTTTTCTTGTTCTTATTACATTAAATATATCTATCTCTAAGAAGAGTTTGCTTAGCATCCCTAAAAGAAAGTTCTCATTTCTTAGGTCACCCATGGTAAAGAGAGGGAGGATTAGAGAGTATCTGCTATTGACCATATGGAAGTTTTGGATGATATAAATTCAGAGGATCAGACCAGCTGAATCAAAATTAAAATGTACATGTAAAAAATGTGTTAGATAATGGTGGGAGGATAGAGAAAGAGCCAGGTGAGTAGGGAGTCACGCTGAGGTGGGAGACAAAGGCATTCAGACTAGCACGTGGCGTTTCCTACGGAAGGCAAGATAGTCAGAACAGAAGCTGTGGTTACAGTCCAGGCACTAAAAAGATTTGACTCCAGTATGTTTTCAGAAATGTCTTGTTTATCAGACAGAGCAAACTTCCATATGCATCCATCCCATGTACATTTGTAGGGTTTATCTCCTGTGTGTGCTCTTCTGTATGACTTCAAGTGGAAACTTTTAGTGTATACTTTGTTGCATATGTCATAATCACATCTGTGTATCCTTTGCTTCCTTTGAGTTATCCACGGATTCCACCAGTAAAGGTCTCTTCTCAGGCTGCACTATGACCTAAGGGAGATTCTCTTGCAACAATGCTTGTGGGTGGGCACTGAATTCATTAAGGGGAGTGACATTTCTTCAGGATAATAATCTGTCCTCTGTGGTTTGATAACAGGTTCAATTTTTTTTTTCCTGTGGTATAGGCTTCTTATATGATTCAATTACAGGTACTTGCATGCTACTATTTGAATTTTCCATTTCCTCCAACAAGGAAACAATGAGAGGCTGCTGGAGGTAACTCATGTACATAAAGGGGCAGACCGTACCACCACCAGGCAGGATCCCCAGGCTCTGTATTCTGTGCCAGGAGAAGGCAGCTGCCATCACTGGTGCATGGACAGTGGCACGCCAAAGGGCTGCATGCCCAGAGAAGGGAGTGAGTGTTTTTCATTATGGGCTAGAAGAAGGCATGCTCAGCCCTGGAGAGCCTCTCCAGTTCAAGGATGGGAACTTCAGAGAGGAAGAATTCCCAGCCAAATGGGGTGAACTCCACTTGTTTACTGTGAGGTCTACTGGTTCCATCTGTATTCCGTGCAACAAGCCTTCCCAGGTCTGAAAAAACTTATTAGGTAATGGTGTAGAGTAGATGACCCATACTTGTTAGGTTTTATTGATTTCATATAATTTCATGTATAGTCACAACTACCAAGAAAACGCTAAGGATCAGAGTAATTAACTTATCAAAGGTCACTCAGCTAGTTGAATCCCACAATTCAAACTCAGGTCTTCCTGATCCCAAAGTTCTTATCTCTCTCACACTTGAAATATAAACTCTTGAAATATAAAAGCTGCAAGAGAATATGATACTTGTCCATAAAAATGTGGTAAGTGTGGCTACAAATCTGTTACCATATTCCCAGAATCCTTAAAGAGGTATACTTAAGACAAATGAAAAGAATTACTTAACAATGAAATATGTAATAAACTGGTAGAATTTCTAACTCCAAAAGGTGGCTTAGATTTTAGTTTTAGAAAGCTTAAATATATATTATAGTTAATAAATATATTAATACAATTATGGTGTTACTGTGACTGATTCTATGAGAAGATTTCATCAGAGAGAACAATCACACCTTACTATTAAATGGCCCCTGGTGTTTTTGTCAGGATATGATCCTAAACTAGATGAAGCATAGGTCTGAGCCCATATGATAAATTTTATGTTATTACTTCTAAATGCAGCTATAAATTAAAAGGAACACTTATCTTAAAATGAACTTCAAAGAACTGGTACTTGATATGTGGATTTTATGCAGTTAATTCTCAATTACCTGAGAATTAGTAGAATAATAGACAGTAAAAATGGCAGTTAATTCAAAGCTTTGCTGTTCTGAATGAAATATAAACATCCTACTGGTTCACTATAGGTTCGAGTAGACTAGTCTGGTCCTTTTGTTTTTAGAAGCAGAATTCCTAGTTCCTGTCCTTAATAAATAAAGAAACACAGGATAAGCTGCAGAGAGATTAAGCCACCTGCACAAAACAGCTCCTTCAGTTTCTGAGGCAAGGAGTTGTTGAATAAGTTATTGTTCTGCCCAGTCCTTCTCTATAAAGAAACTCGACTTTAATTTTCTGTCACTCAGCATGACATTGGATTGTGAGGCACAAGGCCCTAAATGCCCACAAAAATAAAGGAAGTCTTGGCTTTAAACACCATGCAGATGTAAGGCAGAACCCACGGAAACAATACAAAATTTACAACAGCAAATTCTACTATGATGTGACTGTGTTCTTCGCAGATATTAAATAAGAAGTAAATGATTTTAAATGAACAAGACAAAAAGAGTTCTTAGCCTCTCTTCATATGAAGCCAGCTGTTTGCTGGATAGCATTACACAGGCATCAGATTTGGGATAATCAGTCATTTAAGAGAATCCTGCTATTCCTAAAGGTTTCTAGAAACTACAAACATAAAAGGCATTCATAATTAGCTATTTTATAGGCTGACATGCAACTTTATAGTCACTTGGAGGACATATTAAGTTAGTATAATGTTTGAGAAAACAATAACTAAAACCTATATAGTGGAAGGATATTTCAAACTTAAAACTTACTGGATAAAGAAAATACAAAACATGTAAAAATCTGGTTCAAAGTGCTATATGGAGGAAAATGATTTCAGGTTAAAGTAGCATAATGGAAGAACAAGCAGGCAGATGAACTGGCACCCAGAGAACAGGGAAATTTTTTTTTTTAATGTAAAATAGAAGGCTGTACTTTTTTGTTTTAGAGGTAATTGAAGACAAGGAAAAACAAGAACTCAACACTGGTTTGTGACAGGATAGTTTAAAGGTGTCATGCATGAGCCCTTTAGAGTACCAGACTGCCTAATTTCAAATCCTGGCTCTGCTTCCTGTTAACTGTATGACTTTAGGCACTCCAGTTTCATTATCTGTAAAATAGTCACTATCATACAGGACTGTTGTGAGAATTAAATCACTTAATATATGGAAAGAAGGGGAATCGTTGCAGGCACATTGGGAGTAACACACGCATGTTAGCTATTATCATTGGTAGTGGCATTAAGGCTACTCTTCCACTTCTGCCCTGAATCTCATCACTTCTCACCTTGAGGACATGTTGTTTTTGCACTTGGACCTGGTGTCACCAGTAGCTATCTTTGTATGGGGAGGAGTAAAAATGGAAGTGTTACTTGTCTTTTCCTTCTTTAACAATCTATAGTGCAACTATGGCAAAATGTTAAAACTTGTTAAATATGGATGATGGGTACACACACATGTTGTATTATTCTATTTTTCTGTTAAAATTTATAGGTATATTAATTAGAGGGGCGTTGCTGGCATGGTTCAAGGATGATAGCATGTTTTGTACTACAGAGTCTAATCGACTCTGTTTAATGTGCCCAAAGTACAAAAGAAAACAAACAAAAAAGGGCAAGAAAGCTTTTTGGAGGGTGGTGGGGAGATAAAGTTTGAAACAGCAATTAAAGACAACCCATTTGATTCCATGAATAGGGAGCAGAAAAACTGAATTGCAGCTGGAGGTGAACACGGTAACAAGGAGGGTTGTCTGTTTTGTTTTGTTTTTAATATGGGTGAAACTGAGATGTTTATTTTCATTTCGGAATGATCCATTCTAGACAGCATTTATGCTTGTGAATTTACTGTCTACTACACAAATCAGGTTAAACTACAAGTCTCATTTTAACTCTTATTCTTTTTAGTCAACATTATGTTTTTTCAGACCTATCCATGTAGCTACATGTAGATATGATTCATTCTGCTCTGACTGCTATATAATATTTCATCATGTGCACATACCACATTTTACTTATCCAGTCCCATAGTGATAGAACCTAGGTTACCTGAAACCTTGTCACCACAAATAATTCTGCAATGAAAGTTTTTTACCCATCTTCTTGTGTACTTATAGGACAGTTTGTCTGCAGTATGTCTCCAGGGCAATATTAGGTATAAGTATGAGATGATGGGCATACATATAAATACTGCCAAATGTTCCCAAAATGGAGGTGCTACCTTACATTCCTACCTCACTGAATAAAGTCTCCTGCTTTATAACTAATTCATTAGAAGCAGCTAATATTCATTAGAAACAGCTATTTTTCTAATTTTTGCCAATCTGAAGAATACAAAGTAGTGTCTTTGGCTTAACTTGCAGTTCTCTGCTTCCTATTGGAGCTGAGCACCTCACCTTATACTTCTTGGCCATTCATGACTCCCCTTTTATGATTTGCCTTTTCCTCAGTCTCTTTTCTATCCACTCCAATTGAGCTTTCCTTTTCACTCCTTCACAGAAACAGCTCTTTTCAAGGTGATGAATGATGGTCTATATTGGCAATTTCAAAATTTAATTCTCTGTTCTTATAAAATTCAAACATTATGCAGCATATGACCCATTTATTTTCTCTCTGTTGGCAATGCTCTGGCTATCTTCTCAGTTTCTATTGATTATTCTTATCCTTAGATTCACTCTAAATGCTGGGAAGCGTAAGGAGCTCAGTCCCTAGCCCTTTTCTCTACCTGCATTATCTCCCAAGATAATCTCATCTAGTTTCATGGCTTCGAATAGCATCTATATATGGGTATCTTCCATCATCATCATCATCACAGCTAATAAATATGGAATACTTACTATATACCAGGTACTATATCCTAAGTGCTTTACACTCATTGAATCCTTTCAATGTAAACTTACTAGAATGTAAGTTTCACGAGAACAGGAACCTTATCTGTTATAGTCATAGTACTTGAGATATGGAAGTTGCTTAAAAAACAATCATTGAAAGAATGAATAAAACTTCGCAGACTCTAGAAATAAGAGTGTCAGCAAACATGTTTAGAATTAAGTGCCTAAGATTAAAATACAGTACATGAAACAAAAATAGTTCTGCAGTTTTCATTGCTACTATCTGGTATGTGTCTTGTCATTAAAATGTAGTTTTCTTATTTGTTATTTTATTTCAATAGACACTTATTAAACACCTACTCTATGTAGGTAGGTTTCATATTAGTTAGATTCAGTGTACAAATACAATTAAGATATATTTATTTGTCCTTATATAAATAATAAGTGCCTCATTTAGCCTTGGTGAATGATAAATTAATCTTTTAAATAACAAATTAATAACTCATTTAAACTAAAGTGTTTTATTTTTTCACTATTTTAAATTATTTTATTTTTCACTATTTTAAATTATTTTATTCACTGTTTAAATTATTTAAATTAAGTTTAAATTATTTTATTTAAATTATTTTATTATTAAAATATAATATTATTTTATCTGCTTAGATTCAGTGTATAAATATCATTAAGATATATTTGTCCTTATATAAATTACAATCAAGTGCCTCATTTGGCCTTAGTGAATGATAAATTAGTCTTTTAAATAACAAATTAATAACTCATTTAAACTAAAATCTGTTTTATTTTTTCACTATTTAAATTATTTTATTTATCTGTTTTATTTTTTCACTATTTTAAATTATTTATTTAGTTAGGTTAGTTAATTACATGATTGAAATTGTGAGATTTCTAATAAAATATAACTGTCCTGAATAAACAAAATCAGTCTGCTGCATTAGATATAATTTATACATATATATTATCATATGACAGTTTGATGAGCCCTTTACAAAAGTAATATCTCATTTAAAATTTTATAATGAGCATTCAGAGTAAACCTTTGCACATGCAAAAATATATACCAATAATAGAAGAAATTCTTTAATAAGTACTTAACTATGTCAATATCAAATTAACATATTTTAACTTTAGCAAACATTTTTCAAAGCTCAAGTGGTAATACAGCCACTTAGATAATTCATTTCATTTTAGGGTTTATATTTTAGAGGTTTCATTTACATCTATTTTGAAACAAGTGTTCTTGAAGTACATTTAACATTTCCTGCATTATCCCAGAAGGGACTAAAATAGTATATGGAGATTTTATAAATCAGATGCTAGAATAGATGTGGATATATAATTTAAAAGATGCAATTCAATACAGATGTAGTTACATTAAAATCAGAAAATTATTTTGCTGTGTGTGGGGATAGAAGGGGAGAGTGGATTAAATCGAGCTAAGGAGATAATCAGAATATTTAAAATTTATAAATGAATTACATTCTAATATTAAGGACCAACACTTTCACTTCAGAATTGTTCATGCAAAAAATGCTTCTAAGTTTCTACTGCATTTTTTATCTGAAAATTAAAACAACCCAATATAACATGAAGATAATTATAATTTATAGGGATTTATAAAATATGATAAATTATGAAAGGACAAGAAAGGAATTTTAAAATTCTAGTTTGTGTGTGTGTGTGTGTGTGTGTGTGTGTGTGTGTGTGTATACGTATGTTTATCATGATTAAATTATTTAACCACTCTAGACTGGCAAAATGAATATAATACTTTACCTATAACATAGGAATAATACTGATGGATTTAGAAACTTTTCTGAATGTTTTAGAGCAGTATTTTGTTGTTTCAAATTTTGCATAAAATCACACAATCACATGTATTTATAAGTTACAACAAGATTTTTCAAGACCACAAAATGGATATGGACAGCCTAGAGTAAACAAAGTAGGAAGGAACATGGACCTACAATGAAATCAACAGAATATTAGCTGAAAACATTTAGGGAATAAAGAAGAAAAGACGTAGGGTTAATAATAAAGTAAATTTATAAATAAAAGAGAAGTTTAGATCTAAGAATATTTAGGACATTTTCCAGTAGTGTTACATAACTACATAAACATCAACTTCTTTTAATGAATCAGTGTATTTCATAATCAGAGATCATGCTTGCAGAGATTCCTGTATGCAGGGCTAATTCTGTGCAAAACCGAAGGTGATAGAGTGTATCTTTAGTCACCCAGAGTACAGACTCTTCTTTCTGCACACTTTTTCTCTGTGCTAGGATGGCAGTAAAATAGGCAAAAGACAAGGAGTTTTCTCCTTATCTTCTAAAGAGTCTTTTCATGCTACAAAACTACTCTAAACTAATTGCCGTCTTGAGAATTAATTCTACAGCACAATTACATAATATAAAAGTAAAAAGCAACAAAACAACACAAACATGTTTTACAGTTTTATGACTAAAGGAATTCTAAGGCAATACCCAGAGATATGTAAAAATTTAATTATGAGGATGTTTATTGTAATATTTTAATAAAAAGAGTGAGAATAACTATCTAATAATAGGGTAAGATCAAATAAATTATGATTAATCCAAACAACAGAATACTTCGAATATTTTTGACTTGGAAAGATTTCATAATAGAGAGAATAGGAGGGGGAAAGGGTAGGGATAATAAAACTCTTTTATCTCAATTTATAAAAATATATATTCAAAAAATAAAGTCTAGAAGGATCCACATCAAATGTTTACAATTCTATCTGAAAGTTGGAATTTCCTAATCAATAGTGAACATGACTTATTTTGGTAAGGGAAAACAAAAAAACCATCATATTGAAGTAGCCTAATACTAAACATACTCATACCCATCTTATAACTCATCTCGTAAGCCATGGATGGCTCTTGTAAGCCATCATCAGGTGTCCACTTTCCTCTAGACCTCTCTGCCTTCCCCACATAAAAGCTTATGTTTACTATCAGCCAGGCTGGAAGTGGCCTGATACAGTAGGTCACGCTGAAGCATACATTAATGACAACAATGTATATGCTTTGGTGCTCCTAGGCAGTGGAAATCTGGCAGTAAAGTTCCGGAATCAGGTTCCAGTTGTGCTGATTAGTAGTTGTGTAGCCCTGGCCAAATGACTGAATTCCTCTAGGCCTTAGTAATTTCATTTGTAAACTGGAGATAATAAAAGTGCTTAACCCAGGAGGGTGATAGTAAGGGGGTACCTATGGCTGACATACTTCAAGTGGTATGTGAATGTCAGCTGCTATTTAGATTACAGTAGGAAATTTATCTGAACTCATAGGAATTATTATTTTAATGATGTTAAAATAGTACCAGTGATTAGCTAGTGGGAGAGAGATGTTAGAGATGCTGCCAAGAGGTAAGAGACATTGGACCACAGGGTGGGAGTATGGGGAGAGATCATTAATTCCTCATTTAGACAGTGTCACTATTATTCATGCTGTCAGCCCATAATGTGGATGATCTGTAAATGTCTATGAGCAGCAGGTATGCTCTGTGCCTGGGTGAGTCTATGTGTAAAAGACTGTCTGTGTGTGTAGGGAGGGTGTGCCCACGTAGGTGTTAGGGAAGGGGCAGATTAAAGCTCCTTTCTATTCACTGCTTAGCTGAGGTTTCCCTGAGGATGAATCATGCTTAGTATAGAAGCCATGTATGACAGAGAAGACAGAACATCTATCATAGTTGTTCTTGATCAAGCCTACTGTTAATCATATGACAAGTGGCTAATAAATATTGCTGAATGACTAAATAAATTGGAAACTGGTATCTGAATGAGCAGGAGGAGACTTAATATTGGGATGGGATGATATAGACACCTCAGGCTACAAGTATATATAATGGGAGAAAGAATGAAAGGGGAAAACTATCTGAGAGAGGTGAATTTAGGAAATCAGGCAAAGATCAGAACCCATAGAATTTAAAAAATGAGGTCTAAAATTTATTCTCAAAGTCCTATGGTACAGTTAAAGAAAAGGCAAATAAAGTGGTAGGGCTAAAATCTAGCCTTAGAATAAGAAAATGATGTTGGAGGTAAAGAACAAGGAGAGAAGGTTGCAATGGCAAAAATGAAAAATGACCAGAGATTGAACCAGAATTACAGCTATCTCAAAGGAGAGAAAGGAGTCTCAGAGGAACGACATCCATTATAAGGAGTAGATGCCTATGATCATTATAGAAAATTCCTCTATGATTCAAACATTAATAAAATGGAGATGATACATAAAACACTGGTAATCTTTAGATGAAAGCTCAATGTTGGGAGCAAATGAAAAGGCAAGAAAACAAAGATAATCTTAGACGACTCCAGTGATCAAAGATCAAATGGCTTCTACAGGAGATCCCCTTATTAGACTCACATTTCCATGGTGATCAGGTTCTAAAAAAGATTTCTTAGAATTTTAGTTAATACTATCTGGCTTGCAATTTGTCTAGAGATCAGGCTAAACTTTTTGTCCATCTACTTTTGGGCACAGAAGCAGCCCACAGTCATCAATCATCAAGTTGGTCTCTTTTAAGGGCTGTTGGATTTAATACAACTAAAAATAATAACAAATTTCCTTGGTTTTCTGTTTGCAAAATCAGCACTTTCCCTTTTTATTTGAAGCCAAGGTCACATTATTCCAACTAAAGTTCAATGGTTCAAAAGGAATTGTGAAAGCTGGTCAAGTCCCCATAGTGAGCGCTCTCTGAAAATCAGACCTTGCAAGTAAGGTCCTAGTGGATCTGCGTTCATAGACTTCTCTATCTGCCATACAAACAGATGACTCCTGAATTAAACATAGGCACTCCCTTCTTCAGTAACCTTTTCTAAGAGCAGGCAGACTACTGTTACAGCTAATCAAGGCTGACTAGAAAATAAACAAGGCGAAGTGAGTAGACCTTTGGGCAAAGAGAAATTAAAATGTATAGTTTTCTTCTGAAATTAAAGTAGTATTTAAAGAAATGTGAATGCTTTTATACAAAATATAATCATTTGGTTTGCTATCACACCAGGAAAGTCACTTTAAAATACATTTGAATATATAGTTATTTAGGTGATCCTACATTTTATCTTGCCTATTCTAATGTATTACGGTAGGTAAGAAAAGCTACCATATTCCCACTTTACAGATGAAATAACTGAGTCAAAGAAATTAATAACTTATTCTAAGGGCCTATAAAAGGCTTAAACAGTACCAGAAAGCAGAAGTGTTTGGATCCCAGTTCAGTATTTTTTCCAACTGAACCACGTCACTCATTTTGTGATTTGAGTCACAAGCTACTAAACAAGCTACTAATTAAGGAATGCAGTACTTACACATGCTACAACATGGATGAAACTCACAAACATTATCCTAAGTGAAAGATGCCACACACAAAAGACCACATATTATATGGTTCTATTTGTATAAAATGTCCAGAATAGGTAACTCTATACAGACAGAAACTGAGTTAAGGATTGTTGGAAAGGGGCAGGAGTGTAAGGGGAGTGGCTGTTGATGGGCCACAAAGTTTCTTTTTGGTGTGAAAGAAATCTCCTAAAATTTGGCTATGTTGATGGTTACACAACTCTGCAAATATCCTAAAAACCACTGAAATGTACACTTAAAGTGGGTGAATTTTGTAATTTGTGAATTTTATCTCTATAAAGCTGTTTTAAAAAATTCAATTAGGATGTAAAAATGCTATATGTAAAATAATTTTATTAAATTATTTGTGTTATTTACTATACCGAACAGCTTACTAAAATAAAAAAGTCAAAAGTTTTTTCACTTGGAATAAATTTGAAAGTTGGTAAAATAAATTTAAGGAAGAATATTAAAAATAAGCTGAATGCTGAAGTGACTTATTTGAACTCTGTCTTCCAACATTTGTGACTGCTGACAAAAAGTAAAGGACATTTTATTCTAGCAGGTGGAAGGAAAATCATTTAAGTAGACTGACTGCGGTCACAATGACCTCTGAGAGGATTATATAATTGAGATAAATTGTGCATTTTGGAAGTTATTAGTGTGAGCTAAACATAAAATTATAGAACTTAGGTAAATAAATCTTTAAAAGGAAACAAAAAATTGGATATTCAAATTTTTGCTGTATATGTTGGCTTTTCTATGAAAAAATCAAATTTTGGCATTAAGAGTTAGGTTACTATTGATAGCTCATTATTTACTCTTAAATGACTATTAAATTATATGCACCAGAATTAACACATGTATTTAAATTTCTGACCATCTCCATTTCAAGACAGAAATAAAGGGAAAATGTGGAGAAAACAAAGTTGAAAGTTTTTCATGTAGGAAAGCAATGATCACAAAAATCGTATACTTGGGCCAGGAACGGTGGCTCATGCCTGTAATCCCAGCACTTTGAAAGGCTGAGGAGGGCAGATCACCTGAGGTCAGGAGTTTGACACCACCCTGGCCAATATGGTGAAACCCCGTCTCTACTAAAAATACAAAAATTAGCCGGGCGTGGTGGCGCATGTCTGTAATCCCAGCTACTCAGGAGGCTGAGGCACGAGAATCACTTGAATCTGGTAGGTGGAGGTTGCAGTGAGCCGAGATTGCGCCACTGTACTCCGGCCTGGGCAACAGAGTGAGATTCCATCTCAGGAAAAAACCAAAAAAAACAAAAAAACAAACAACCGAAAACCATATATTTGAATCAAAGTTGAAACTTTTCAATGGTGATTTACAAGGAAAAAAGTAACAAAATGTGAAAAATATGAGCATTTATTTAACTTTGGAAACAAGAAAATGGCATCAGAGTTAGAATAAGAATCATAGCATATCAGAGCCCAAAGGGCCTTCCAAGGTCTTAGTCCTATCCATTCATTGCTTAGGTGTGGACACATATTCATTAAGGATAAATGGCATGTCAGAGTCACCTGCCTAATGTGTGGGAGGGTCATCATGTTCTGATTCTTGGCTTAGCATGCTTTCAATTAACACCACATTGGTAGGGAACATGGGTGGGGGGTTGAAAGGCACAACAGAGAGATATTTACATAGTTTGAAATGAAGAAAGATAAAATTGATTCTAAAAGTGAATTCAAAGGGCCGGGCGCGGTGGCTCAAGCCTGTAATCCCAGCACTTTGGGAGGCCGAGACGGGCGGATCACGAGGTCAGGAGATCGAGACCATCCTGGCTAATACGGTGAAACCCTGTCTCTACTTAAAAATACAAAAAAAAAAAAAACAAGCCGGGCGACAAGGCGGGCGCCTGTAGTCCCAGCTACTCGGGAGGCTGAGGCAGGAGAATGGCGTAAACCCGGGAGGCGGAGCTTGCAGTGAGCTGAGATCCGGCCACTGCACTCCAGCCTGGGTGGCAGAGCAAGACTCCGTCTCAAAAAAATAAATAAATAAATAAATAAAAGTGAATTCAAAAGTAAGAAATATGGGAATATAAAATATTAGAACAGCTTTTAAAGTACATTATAAGGAAGCACAATAGTGATATAATATTCAGCACAGGTTAAAAAATTCAGGTGTAAAATATATATTTCATGTTAGTTTTAAAAAAGGATAACATGTTAACTCATTTATTAGGAGAGAGAACCTAAGAAAGAATGATGAGCAACAAAGGGCATGGATAATAAAAGGCCACAGTATAGAAATTTGAGTGAAATGAATGAAGGAATTGCAATATTCAGGGGAAATGGATAGTATAGAGTTTGAAATATCTGAAGAAAAAAAGGCAGGGTGGTGGGATAGAAGGTGAGGCAGAGAATTAGGCCAGGAACACAGAAAGGAAGATGTTCAATTAGTACTACAAAAGAAACCTTATTGTGATACTTAACACTTAAAGCTAGTTCTACAACTGCAGAGAAGCTGGTAAAATGGCTTATAGGAAGGAGTATATAAACAATGCAAATGCTTAGAATTGAACTTAAGATTATTAATTAAAATAAGCCATTTAGAAAGTTTATAACAAAAAGTGAATTTAAGTGATTTCTAATATATTGTTTAAACAAAGAATTATTTTCTTAAAAACAACAAAAGAAAGAAGAGATGAGTGGTATATCAGTCTGCCCTTATTTGATTTGCCCAAAGAAAATCTAAAATACTATGTCCATTATTTTAACCTGATGATTTATCTGGGGAGAAGATATTCACTGTAATGTATTGTTTTTCCTTTTCTCAAAAGGTTAACATGATATCCAAAAAGACTTTAATAAGCTGGAAAAGCTATGAACGATGCTTATCAAGATAACAAAATCTTACAGACATAAATCAGCTAATAACAAAAGTAAGGCATGCATTTAAAAGAAAGCAGATTAAGATGGCTGAAGTTCATTAAAATTATGAAAGTAAATGTCATAAGATGGTAGAGAAAGTAAAGCCAAACAAAACGATTTGAATGGGAACATAACTGGAACTAGAGAAATTTACAGGGGGCAAAAAAATCCTTGTTGAGAATCACTGAAGTTAAGAGTACCCGTATATAAAACCAGTGTGAAGCTAGGAGGTGAGAAGTCTTGTGAAAACCCATGAAAAGTTGAAGGACACCTGCAGACTAGAAGTCAAAGTGAAGAGAAGGCCCATTGGCTGGCATGCCGGAGATGTCCAATAAATACTTGCTGAAAAAATGAAATCAGTTCTAGGACATGGTCAGCCCAAGGTCAATAGACGGAAACATCTATTGTGGTTAGAAGCTAGTGAATAGGTTAATAGATAGTAGGCAGAGATAAAATCAGGTTATAATAAGTAGGAAATAGGTAGTAGGAAAGGAGCAAAGGAGCAGGCTTGGGGCACTGGAGGTGGGAAAATCAGGAAAGTCCCTCGTGGACCCTAGAGACAAGAATAAAGTTATAACTACTTTGCAATAAAACACTGCAAAATCTGAGATGGAAACTTTGCAGTCTTTCCTGAACTTGTAGTTCTGTAGTCTTTCTAAACCACTGTAAATACTTTTGCCAAATGAATTGGGAAGAAAAATATGTTGGTATAATCAGTTCACCAGAAAGATATTTGTGGATAAAGCAAGAAGTACACTTGTGAACATGTTTCTAAATGTTTTGACAATTTCTATATGGGGACCCTGATATGGGAACGAGTAAGAGTGTTGGTTGTTAAAACAAAACAAAAAACAAAAAAACCAACCTGGTACCCTTCACAGATAGGTACATAGTGAAGTGGTATTTATCATCGCTAGTTGAAAATAGGGCTAATAATCCTGTCCACTTCTGACCTATTGATTTTAAATGGTTTCAACCAAGAGAAATATAACAGCCTTTCAAAATGTTTTCTCTGTTATCACAGCTTGGGTGTTATCCATGGTGTGAATCTATTCAACACCAGCAGCAAAAATGAAACCCTAATTTAGTCTTGAAATTATATGGAGTCAGGCATGGTGGCTCATGCTTGAGGCCAGGAGTTTGAGGTTACAGTGAGCTATGATCATGTATTCCAGGCTGGGTGACAGAACAAGACCCTGTCTGTAAATGGAGAGAGAGAAAGGAAATAAATAAATAAATAAATAAATAAATAAATAAAAATAGCTCTTTGCTCTGCAATTACACTGCCTTTTAGAAGAGTCTGTATTCTATCTACAACTGCATAATCTAGATATGAAGACTGAAAACATCCTAAAAGTACAGAGAACACTGATCTACACTGTACGTTTGCTTTGGATATAGACTGGACTTAATAAAGGCAAAGTCTTTTTTTTTTTTTTTGAGACGGGTCGCCCACTCGCTCTGTCGCCCAGGTTGCAGTGCAGTGGCGCGCTCTCGGCTCACTGCAAGCTCCGCCTCCCCGGTTCATGCCATTCTCCCGCCTCAGCCTCCCAAGCAGCTAGGACTACTTGCGCCTGCCACCACGCCCAGCTAATCTTTTGTATTTTTAGTAGAGACGGGGTTTCACCGTATTAGCCAAGATGGTCTCGATCTCCTGACCTCCTGATCCGCCCGCATTAGTCTCTCAAAGTGCTGGGATTACAGGTGTGAGCTACCGTGCCCAGCCAAGGTAAAGTCTTAATGAGTATAAAAACTGTGGCTAATTATCGTACTGTATTGTTCTGAGGAGTTTTGTGGGTTTTTTTTTTAACTCTAGGAGGTAGAATGTGAGCTAAATCTTGAAAGATGTGTTGGGTGATTTTTTTTTTCTTTTTTGAAAAAAATTTATTGTTAAAACACCATCAGAAAAAAATTTGAAGAGGAAAAAAAATCACTCCTTTCCATCATCTAAAATTTACTTTCATATTTCCATGTTCCCTTCTGGTTTCTGTTCACAAATACATCTATTTTGATGTAACTGTAATTATATTACACATATAATTCTGTGGATTCTTTTTACACTGTAACATAATCATAAGCATGTTTCTATGTTGATGCCCAGTGGTCATATTGTCATTTTAAAAGTCTGGGTAATGTCCTAAATGTTGGCATGTGATAATGTATTACGTCTATTATTAGTGTTGGGCATAAATTAGTTCTAATTACTCACTATTATAAATGTGATCTTTCCACAGAAATAATTTTTTCTTCTGATTGTTTTCTAAGTATAAATTATCAAAAAGGAGATTACTAATTACAAACATTTCTATGGGCTGAAAAAAGTACAGTAATAATTTCTATCACCAAATGAAGGAAAACTTTACCATTAAAGTCTCTGTACTAATTTAAAAGGTAGCATTTTATTTAGTTAGTTATTAGTAATTGAACATTTTGTGTTTATTATATGTTTTTCCTGTGTTAATGGTCTGTTTCTGTCTATCACCCATTTGCTTGGGGTCTTGGAGTTTCCTTACACAGTTGAATAAATCCTTTACATGGTATGAATTTTAATACTTTGTATATCATATATGATACAAATACTTTTTTGTTTGTTGCTGTTTTTAGGTTGTTTGGCAGATTTGAACTCAAAAATGCTACCTTTTAAATAGACAAATTCTATCAGTCTTACTCTTTGTAATTTTTAAGGTGCTGCTTTATCCCTCTATAATTAGGATACATTCTGTGTCTTTTTATTGTGTGCTAGTTTGCCTTAATTTGAGGCTTATTTTGATGTAATGTTTATTTCCTTTGGTTATCTATATAGCACCTACTATTTAATTTTGCTTTTCCCATTGTTAATGATGCTTACATTAAAATCTGATTCTACTTCTGGATTTGCTACACTGTTCTTAAGATATATATTGCCATTTTTGCAGCAGCAGAACATCCCTATAAAAACATAGCTTAAATATGCTAGGCTAGGTGGTCAGACAAGGGCTTTTCATTTCCAGGCTTTTAAAAAGTACATTTTTCTCAAGATCTGATCCAAGAACAACTGACGCCAAGAAGCTGAAGGAGTAGAGGGATCAACTGTTGTTCAGGACCAGAGGACAAAGTAAGTGAGGTAGGTGTCCAATGTCTTAGGGACACAGAAGGTGCATCCTCACCAGATAGTTCTTGTGGAATGATTTTGGCTGTGAAATTGGCAGCCTCCCTTTACTGGGTTCCTAACCACTTTCTCAGCCTGGTTCTTCTACCCTCTTAGATATTCTGAATATCTAAATAATATCCTTTCAATAAACTACTGTATTGTTTGAATGAAAGTTAGTTTTGGCTGATTGTGACTAAAATAATTCACAAATACTGTTATTTTTGAAAATGTAAGCTACTTACTTTTTTAATTTTTTTAACTATTCTACAGTATGAATATCCTTTTCCCCACATTCCTTATTATTATTTTTAAACTAGTACCAAACTTGTCTGGTCATAAGAACCACCCAGAGGAGCATTTATTAAACACAAAGTATCTTCGAATCTTGGAGATTCTAATTCTAATTCAGTGCATCTGAATATATAAGAATGTGCGTTTTTAATGTCACTTTATGTACCCATCCTTCCTACCACCCACTTCCCTCAAATACTCACAGCCCCAGATGTGGTCAGACAACTTTGAAAAACACTGTCCTACCTTAAATTCTTAGAAGACTTGCTACGTCAATGGTCTACTTTTGTAAGTGGGGGAGGTATCCCCCTCTTTTTTGGTTAAGAAAAAGAGTTACCTTAATATAGCTATAAAGATCCTATATGGAAATATTTATAGATATGTATATAAATACACATATATATTTCTTTTTTCTGTAATCTGAGGGGACCAAAAGAAATAACACTGTAGTATTAATAAGTACAGCTAGCACCCAGATCTTAGTTTTGAATACTGTTTGCCAAAGGAAACAAAGCTTCTTGGAGAAATGACTGATTCTAGGACTGGGGCAGGAAATATACAAAATGAGCTTTTACTGTACAGCCAGAAAGTCAGAAGTGTTTTAAAAAGAAACCTACATTGATGGGAATATACCCATGGGACACAGGAACCAACAAAAAGGATTTCCAATGGCCAAAGTTGGAAATTTTACACAAAAATATACACAAAGCACGTACTATCGGTTTATAACCTAAGTATAAAATAAATATCCATGAGTCCATGCTCATATAAGTAATAAACTAATAAATGGGGAGAAGAGATGGAATCTTCTACGCAGAAGTATTTCATATAATTTATGTAGATACTCCTCCCTACAGGAGAGGGAGCATAACTTCCCACTCAAGTCTAGGATGTATGTAGATAGAGCTTCCTTCCAAAAAGTGCAGTATGGAAAGGAAGAAAGGAGAAACTTTACTGTGGAGAAACCAAGCACTACCTTAACCAGGTGATTAAAGTCAATATCAATAGTCAAAAATCATGTTGATTATATTTACTTTTGACAAGATATGATAAAAATGGCACTTTGCCTTCGTGTTTTTCTTTCCCCAAACCCATAACTCCAATTTAAATATGAGAAAAATATCAGGTAAATCTAGTAGAAGGACATCCTACAATATACCTGACTACTACACCTTCCAGCCATCAAGGACATCATAAACAAGGAAAAGTTTGAGAAACTGTCACAGTCAAGAGGAGACTAAGAAGACATGAAAACTCAATGTAATGTGTTTATCCTAAATGGAATCCAGGAACAGAAAAAGAACTCTGAATAAACTATGGATTGTAGTTAATAATAATTTGTTGGGGGAGGGGTCAAGATGTCCCATTAGAAGCAGCTGCAGTTTGTGGCTCTCACAGAGAGGAATGAAAATGGTGAATTAATTCAGCACCTACAACTGAAATATCCAGGTTCTCACATAGGGGCTGACTAGGCACACAACTCAACCTATGGAGAAGGAGGAAAAGCAGGGTGGGGTGATGGCCTACCTGGGAGTGGGAGTGGCACAGAACCAAAGAAAACCCCATCCTTAGCCAAGGGAAGTGGTGAGTGATTGATTGTATGACCCTGCCCAGGAAACCACACTTCTCCCATGGATCAGGAGATCCTCTCCTGAGCCCAAGTCACCAAGGCCCTGGGTCTGATACACAGAGCTATGTGGAGTCTCAGCAGAACAGTTGCTCAGGCACACACAGAGGCTTAGAAATTTTACATACTGCAGCCCCAGGAATCTCAGCCAGGCACGAGATCTTTCTGTACATTCCCCTAGTAAGGGGGCCAAATGTGGAGAGCCAAGAGGCATTGTCCTGTGGGCCCCACTTCCATGGCACTTCACACATTAAGACCCACTGGCTTTGAACTCCAGCCAGCCAGCAGCAATAGGCTGGAGACTGCCTGTGATGGGACCAAGTTCCCAGGGCAAGGAGTGGCTGCCATTTCTGCAGTTAGTCAACGTAGCCATTCTAGCCTGTCCACAACAGGGAGTCCAAGTAGTCAGGACAAGGAGGAGTCCCCCATAACACAGCACAGTTGCTATACCAGTTCGTGCCCAGACTGCTTCTTTAAGTGGACCCGCATCCATTCCTCCTCACTGGGTGGGGCCTCCCTGCGGGAATTTCAGCAACTCTTGCCAGGGTTATATGGATAGAACTCTGATCTCTCCCTGGGACAGAGCTCCTCGGGGGAGGGGCAGCTGCCATTTCTGTGGTTCAGCCAACTCAACCATACAAGACTGCAGGCTCTGGAGATTCCAGGTGGTCCGTACAAGGAGGGGTCCCCCACCACGTAGCACAGCTGCTCTACCAAAAAAGCAGCCAGACTGCTTCTTTAAGCAGGTCCCTGATCCAGTTCCTCCTGACTGGGTGAGACCTCCCAAAAGGGGTCTCCAGATACTTCCTATAGGAGCATTTGGGCTGGCAACAGGTCAGTAAACCCCCTGGGATGGAGCTCACAGAAGAAGGAGCAGGCTGCCATATTAAATGTCTCGCAGTGTTCACTGGTGATACCTCCAGGTACAAGAAAAACTGAGGCAACTAGGGTCTGGAGCAGACCCCCAGCAAACTGGAAGATTGGTCTGTTAAAAGAAAAATAAACAAGCAGAATACAATAACAACAACAACAAAATCAACAAAAATGACCCTGCATAAACCCCACTGAAAGCTTAGCAACCTCAAAAATCAAAGGTAGATAAGCCCACAAAGATGAGGAAGTAGCAACACAAAAAATGCTAAAAACTCAAAAAGCCAGAGTGCCTCTTCTCCTCCAAATGACCATAACACCTCTCCAGCAAGGGCACAGAACTGGGCTGAGGCTGAGGTGGCTAAATTGACAGAAATAGGCTTCAGAAGGTGAGTAATAACGAACTTCACTGAGCTAAAGGAGCATGTTATAACTCAATGCAAAGAAGCTAAGAATCATGACAAAACAATTCAGGAGCTGATAACCAGAATAGCCAGTTTAGAGAGGAACATAACTGACCTGATGGAGCTGAAAAACATGAGAACTTCATAATGAAATCACAAGTATCAATAGCAGAATAGACCAAAGGGAGGAAAGAATCTCAGAGCCTGAAGACCCTCTTTCTGAAACAAGACAGGTACACAAGAATAGAGAAAAAAAATAAAAAAATAAAAAAAGAATAAACAAAAGCTTTGAGAAATATGGGATTATGTAAAAAGACTGAACCTATGACTGACTGGGGTACATGAAAGAGACAGCAAGAATGGAACCAAGTTGAAAAACATACTTCAGAATATCATCCAGAAGAACTTCCCCAACCAAGCAAGACAGGCCACCATTCAAATTCAGGAACTGCAGAGAACCCAGGAAAGATACTCCATGAGAAGATCAACACCAAGACACATAATCATCAGACTCTCCAAGGTCAAAAAGAAAGAAAAAATGTTAAGGGCAGCTAGCGAGAAAGGACAGGTCACCTACAAAGGGAAGCCCATCAGAACAACAGTATATCCCTCAGCAGAAACCCTTGAAGCCAGAAGAGATTGGAGGCCAAAATTCAACATTCTTAAAGAAAATAAGTCCCAACCCAGAATTTCATATCTGGCCAAACTAAGCTTCATAAGTAAAGGAGAAATAAGATCCTTTTCAGACAAGCAAATTCTGAAGGAATTCATCACCACTAGGCCTGCTTTGCAAGAGCTCCTGAAGGAAGCACTAAATATGGAAAAACAAACAAATAAACAAAAATGTTACCAGCCACTGCAAAAACACACTGAAGTACACAGACCAGGTACACTATGAAGCAACCACATAAACAGTCTGCAAAATAACTAGCTAGCATCATGATGACAGGATCAAATTCACAGACAACAATACTAACCTTAAATGTAAATGGGCTAAATGCCCCAATTAAAAGACATAGAATAGAAAGCTGGAAGAGCCAAGACCCATTGGTATGCTGTCTTCAAGAGGCCCATCTCATATCCAAAGACACACATAGGCTCAAAATAAAGGGATGGAGGAAAATTTACCAAGAAAATGGAAAACAGAAAAAAGCAGGGGTCACAATACTAGTTTCTGACAAAACAGATTTTAAAGTAACAAAGGTCCAAAAAGACAAAGAATGACATTATATAATGGTAAAGGATTCAATTCAACAAGAAAAGCTAACTATCTTAAATATATATGTACTCAATAAAAAAGCAGATTCATAAAGCAAGTTCTTAGAGACCTACACAAGAGACTTAGACTCCCACACAATAATAATGGGAGACTTTAACACCCCACTGACAATATTAGATCATCAAGATAGAAAATTAAGAAAGATAGCAAACCTGAACTCAGCTCTGGATCAAGTGGACCTGATAGATATCTACAGAACTCTACACCATAAAATAACAGAATATACATTCTTCTTATCACCACACATAATCAAACACTCCTCAGCAAATACAAAAGACTAAAATAATAACAGTCTCTCAGACCACAGTGTAATCAAACTAGAACTCAAGATTAAGAAATTCACTTAAGACCACACAACTACATGAGAATTGAATAATCTGCTCCTGAATGACTTCTGGGTAAATAATGAAATTAAGACAGAAATCAAGAAGTTCTTTGAAACTAATGAGGACAAAGAGACAACAAATCAGAATGTGTGAGATGCAGCTAAAGCAGTGTTAAGAGGGACATTTATAGCACCAGACAGATTTATAGCTGAATTCTACCAGAGGTGCAAAGAAGATGTGGCAGCACCATTTCTACTGAAGCTATTCCAAAAAACTGAAAAGAAAGACTCCTCCCTAACTCATTTTATAAGGCCGGCATCATCCTAATAGCAAAACCTGGCAGAGATGTTAAAAAAAAGAAAACTTCAGGTCAATATATCCCTGATGAACATCAGTGCAAAAATCCTCATTAAATACTGGCAAACTGAATCTAGCAGCACATCAAAAAGCTTATCCACCATAATCAAGTTGGCTTCATCCCTGGAATGCAAGCTTGGTTCAACATATGCAAATCAATAAATGTGATTCATCACATAAACAGAACTAAAGACAAAAACCACATGATGATCTCAATAAATGGCAAAAAGGCCTTTGATAAAATTCAACATCCCTTTATATTAAAATTTCTCAATAAACTATGCATTAACGGAACATACTTCAAAATAGTAAGAGCCATAGATGACAAACCCACAGCCAATATCATACTGAACGTGCAAAAGCTAGAAGCATTTCCCTGGAAAACTGGCACAAACAAAGATGCCCTTTCTCACCACTCCTATAAAACATAGTACTGAATGTTCTGGCCAGGGCAATCAGGCAAGTGAAAGAAATAAAGGGTATCCAAATAGGAAAATAAGAAGTCAAATTATCTTTATTTGCACATAACATGATCCTACATCTAGAAAATTGTCTCAGCCCAAAAGCTTCTTAAGGTGATAAGCAACTTCAGCTGTCTCAGGATACAAAATAAATGTGCAAAAACATTCCTATACACCAACAACAGGTAAGCCAAGAGCCAAATAATGAATGAACTCCCATTCACAATTACTATAAAAAAAAAACAATTTAAAAAACCCTAGGAAGACAACTAACAAGGGAAATGAAAAATCTTTTCAAGGAGAACTACAAATGACTGCTCAAGGAAATCAGAGAGGACACAAACAAATGGAAAAACATTCCATGCTCATGGATAGGAAGAATCAATATTATTTAAATGGCCATACTGCCCAAAGTAATTTATAGATTCAATGCTATTCCCATTAAACTACCATTGGCATTCTTCACAGAACTAGAAAAAACTATTTTTAAATTCATATGGAACCAAAAAGAGCCTGAATAGCCAAGGCAATCCTAATCAAAAAGAAAAAAGCTGGAGGCATCATGCAACCCGGCTTCAAGCTATACTACAAGGCTATAGTAAACGAAACAGCATGATACCAGTACAAAAACAGACGTATAGAACAATGGAACAGAATAGAGAACTCAGAAATAAGACAGCACACCTACAACCTCTGATATTTGACAAACCTGACAAAAGCAAGCAATGGAGAAAGGATTCCCTATTTAATAAATGGTGCTGGGAGAACTGGCTGGCCATTTGTGGACAAGTGAATCTGGACCCCTTTCTTATGCCATATACAAAAACCAACTCAAGATGGATTAAAGGCTTAAATGTAAAACCCAAAGCTATAAAAACCCTAGAAGAAAATCTAGGCAATATCATTCAGGACATAGGTGTAGGCAGAGATTTCATGATGAAAATGTTAAAAGCAATAGCAACAAAATCAATAATTGACAAATGAGATCTAATTAAAGTAAAGAGTTTCTGCACAGCAAAAGAAACTATTAATAGGTGAACAGACAACCTAAAGAATGGGAGAAAATTTTTGCAATCTACCCATTTGACAAAGGTGTAACATCCAGAGTCTACAAGGAACTTAAAAAAATGTACAAGGAAAAAACAAACAACCCTATTAAAAAGTAGGCAAAGAACATGAACAAACACTTTTCAAAAGAAGACATACATGCAGCCAATAAACATGAAAAAACATTCATCATCACTGATTATTAGAAAAATGCAAATTAAAACCACAATGAGATACCATCTCACACCAGTCAGAATGGTGATTATTAAAAAGTCAAGAAACAACAGATGCTGGTGAGCTTGTGAGAAAAAGGAGCTTTTACACTGTTGGAGGGAATGTAAATTAGTTCAACCTTTGTGGAAGACAATGTTGCAATTCCTCAAAGATCTAGAGGCAGAAATACCATTTGAGCCAGCAATCCCATTACTGGGTATATACCCAGAAGAATAGAAATAATTCTATTATAAAGATACATGCATGCATATGTTCACTGCAGCACTACTCACAATAGCAAAGACATGGAATCAACCTAAATGTCCATCAATGATAGATTAAATAAAGAAAATGTGGTACATATACACCATGGAATACTATGCAGCCATAAAAAGGAATGAGATCATGTCCTTTGAAGAGACATGGATGGATCTGGAAGCTGTTATCCTCAGCAAACTAACGCAGGAACAGAAAACCAAACACCTCATTTTCTCACTGAATGATAGGAACACATGGACACATGGGGAAAACAACACTCACTAGGGCCTGTCAGCTGTGGGGTGAAGGGAGGAAGAGCTTCAGGAAGAATCGCTAATGGATGCTGGGCTTAATACCTAGGTGATGGGATGAGATCTGTGAAGCAAACTACTATGGCACACGTTTACCTGTGTAACAAACCTGCACATCCTGCACGTATACCCCAGAACTTAAAATAAAAATTGAGGGAAAAATAATTATATGTCAATATTCATTCATTAATTGTAATAAATGTACTAAACTCGTGTACAATGTTAACCACAGGGGAAACTGTGTTGGGGAAGTGGTATATGAGAATGCTCTATATTATCTTTTCATTTTTTCAGTAAATCTCAAATTGCTGTAAAAAATAAACCTTTTTTTTAAAAAAAGACTCCCCTCATTCATCTCTCATTCACCTAATTCTGATTGCCTCCAAATAATAAATACTGCTGTTAGTTTCTTGTATGTATATCTCCAAAGATTTTAAAAATTTATACAGAGTATAAGTAAATAATAATACACATATATTTCACTTCATATTTTGTATACAAATTATACCACAGTGCATATGCGATGTTATGTATCTTCCTTTCCTTATTTGACAGTATAGATTGGAGATCTCTACACATTAATATACAAGGAACTTTCTCTGTGTCTCTCTCTCTCTCTCTCTCTCTCTCTCTCTCTCTCTCTCTCTCTCTCTCTCTGGCTATATGGACTCTACTGTTTGAATACTGCACAATTTATTTAACCAGTCACCTATCATGATGTTTTAGGTTGCTTGCAATCTTTTAGTATTGCTATGCTTCAAAGAGTAACTTTGCAAATCTATTATTTCATTTATAAGAAGGCATATCTACATGTTAATTTCTGGAAAAGGAAGTAAGTCCAGGGTCAAAGGAGGGCGGTTCATTTGTATTTCAGAAAAATATTGACAAACTAGTCTCTATACTAATTGTACCAATTGATAGTCCACCCAGAAATACATTAGAGTGCCTCACCAACCCAATCTGCTATCATACTTTTGGGTTTACTTAGTCTGATACATGAAAATCACTATCTTAGTAGCTTCATTTTTTATTGATCTTATAAATATTTGAAATATTTAGCTTTGACAGTATTTTATTTTGAAGGAAAAAAGATCAAAGCTAAACTCCAAAACTTCACAGTTTCCATGAGGATCTATTATTCATACATTAAAGAATTTCGCAAGTATTTATATTGTCAGCATTAACAGCTCCTGGTATAATAAATTCCAAAAATGCATTTTTGTTGCTACTACTCTTACATGTTTTCGATGTGCCTCCATTTAGCTAAAAATAGCTTCGAGTTCTAAAAAGGCTCCAGGAATCTACAACTCCTGGGGCCATCCCATAAGCAGCTATTTCAGGTCAAGAGGAAAATCCAGGATATATGAGAAGAATGTCAGTTTTCTCAAGAATGCAAGAGTGCATCTTTAAATAGAGCTTGCCACATTAATTCCCTACTTTTTCTGGTTCATAAAATCAAAACCCTATATTGACCATTTGACTTGACTATTTCAAGTCACAAGTATAAGTAATTCATTTGAATACAACTTTCATACAAAGATTAAAAATTGATTTGTTCATTCCTTATACTATACCCAATGGTAAAAAATTATTTGAAGCATTTGGCCGGGCGCGGTGGCTCAAGGCTGTAATCCCAGCACTTTGGGAGGCCGAGACGGGCGGATCACGAGGTCAGGAGATCGAGACCATCCTGGCTAACACGGTGAAACCCCGTCTCTACTAAAAAATACAAAAATCTAGCAGGGCGAGGTGGCGGGAGCCTGTAGTCCCAGCTACTCGGGAGGCTGAGGCAGGAGAATGGCGTAAACCCGGGAGGCGGAGCTTGCAGTGAGCTGAGATCCGGCCACTGCACTCCAGCCCGGGCGACAGAGCGAGACTCTGTCTCAAAAAAAAAAAAAAAAAAAAAAAATTATTTGAAGCATTAGAATCTCACAATTCTAAGCTATTAAAGAAAAAATCAACCCCAAAGCTAGCAAAATATAAGAAATAACCAAAATCAGAGATGAATGGAAGGAAATCAAGACACACAAAAACATTCAAAAGATCAATGAATCCAGAAGTAGGTTTTTTAAAAAGTGAATAAGATAGGCCACTAGCTAGACTAATAGAGAAGAGAGAAGATCCAAACAAACACAATTAGAAATGAAGAAGGAAGTGTTACCACTAACCCCAGAGAAATAAAAACAACCATCAGAAGCTACTACAAACACCTCTATGCACACAAACTAGAAGAGATGCATACATTCCTGGACACATACACCCTCCTAATATTGAACCAGGAACAAATTGATTCCCTAAACAGACCAATAACAACATCTGAAATTAAATCAGTAATAGTCTACCAACCAAAAAAAAAAAAAAAATGCCCAGGAGCTGATGGATTCACAGCTGAATTCTACCAGATGTACAAAGAAGAACTGGAACTATTCATAGTGAAACTATTCCAAAGAATTGAGGAGGAAGAATTCCTCCCCAATTCATTTTATGAGGTCAGCATCATCCTGATACCAAAACCTGGCAGAGAGGCACACACAAAAAAATTCAGGCCAATATCCATGATGAACACCAATGCAAAAATCCTTAACAAAATACTTGCAAACCAAATTCAGCAACACATCAAGAAGCTAATACATTGTGATCAAGTAGGCTTCATCCTTGTGATGCAAGGTACTGGTTCAACATATGCAAATCAATAAATGTGATTAATCACGTAAACAGAACTAAAGAAAAAAACTATGTGATTATCTCAATAGATGCAGAAAAAGCTTTTGATAAAATTCAACCTCCCTTTATGTGAAAAACTTTCAATAAACTAGGTATTGA
Organism: Trachypithecus francoisi; assembly: GCF_009764315.1. Classification (NCBI taxonomy): domain Eukaryota; kingdom Metazoa; phylum Chordata; class Mammalia; order Primates; family Cercopithecidae; genus Trachypithecus; species Trachypithecus francoisi. The sequence continues at coordinate 6,655,456 of NW_022681453.1, forward strand.
AGGAATAGACCTCAAAATAGGAGCCATCTATGCCAAACCCACAACCAACATCATAGTGAATGCGCAAAAGCTGGAATTATTCCCTTGAAAACCAGAACAAGACAAAGATGCCCTCTCTCACCACTCCTACTCAGTATAGTATTGGAAGTCCTAGCCAGAGCAGTCAGGCAAGAGAAAGAAATAAAGTCATTCTAACAGGATAAGAAGAAGTCATACTATCCCTGTTTGCAGATGACACATTTCTATATCCAGAAAACCCCTTAGTCTTGACCCAAAAGTTCCTTCAGCTGATAAACAACTTTAGCAAAGTTTCAGGATACAAAATCAATGTACAATCACTAGCTAGCATTCCTATAGGCCAACAACAGCCAAGCCAAAAGCCAAATCAGGAACACAATCCCATTTATAATTCACACACACACACAAACACACACACAAAATTCCTAGGAATAAAATACATAGGAATACAGCTAACTAGGCAGTGAAAGGTCTCTACAATGAGAATTACAAACTGCCCAAAGAAATCAGAGATGTCAAATAGAAGAACATCCCATGCTCATGGATTGGAAGAATCAGTATCAGTAAAATGGCCATACTGCCCAAAGCAATTTACAGATTCAATGCTATTCCTATCAAACTATCAATCACGTTCTTCATAGAACTAGAAAAAATTATTTAAAAATTCATATGGAATCAAAAAAGAGCCAGAATAGCCAAGGAAATCCTAAGCAATAAGAACAAAGCTGCAGGCATCACATCATCCAACTTCAAACTATAATACCAGGCTATAGTAACCAAAACAATAAAAGAAATGAAAAAGGGGCAGTAACTACAAATAAAGAATAAGAAATAATAAGAAAATAATGCTCTGAACAACCTCATGCCAACAGCTTTGAAATCTTGGATGAAATGGACACATTATTACAAAAATATATTTTACTAAGATTGACTCAACAAAAGCAAAAGGTTCTGTAACTAATAAATTGAAACAGTGTCTTCCCACAAAGACATGGCCAGATGATTTTCTAAGCAAATTCTACCAAACTTTCAAGAAACAGAGAATCTTAATTTTATACAATGTTTTAGAAAGAACCAAAAATTAAAGTATATTTCTCAACTCATTCTACAAGGCCACAGTGACCTGTACCCACAATCTGACAAAAATATTAAAAGAAATATAGGCCTATTTCTATTATGAAAATTGATGTAGCAATTTTTAACTAAATGTGAGTAAATTAAAACAAACAGCTTTTTTTTATGTTGAGTATGTGATCAAATCTTATTAAATGTTCCTTTGAAATATGAAGTAAAATACAATTCTCTACTTGAGAATTCTTGCAAAATCCTTGCAAAAACCCTAGAAGGTAGGGGCTGTTATTATACCCATTTTGTAAATAAAGAAACTAAAGCCCAGAGAAGTTAAGTAACTTATCCAAAATAACACAGCTAGTAAATATTGAAGCCAAAAGAACAGCATGGTACTGGTACGAAAACAGGCATACAGACCAATGAACCAGAATAGAGAGCCCAGAAATAAAGGCGCAAACCTACAACAATCTGATCTTTGATAAAGCTGACAAAAACAAGCAATGGAAAAAGACTCCCTATTCAGTAATGGTGCTGGGATAACTGGCTAGTCATATGCAGAATACTGAAACTAGACCCCTTCCTTATACCATATACAGAAATCAACTCAAGATGTACTAAAGACTTAAATGTAAAACCCAAAACTATAAAAACCCAGAAGACAACCTAGGGAATTACCATTCTGGACATAGGAATGGGCAAAGACTTCGTAACAAAGATACCATAAGCAATTGCAACAAAGGCAAAAACTGACAAATGGGATCTAATTAAACTTAAGAACTTATGCACACCAAAAGAAGCTATTAACAGAGTAAACAGACAACTTACAGAATGGAGACAAAATTTGCAAACTATGCAGCTGACAAAGGTCTTTTATCAAGCATCTATAAGGACCTTAAATTCACAAGAAAAAACATCAAACAAGCCCATTAAAAAGTGGGCAAAGAACATGAACAGACACTTCTCAAAAGAAGACATACATGTGGCCAAAAAGCATAGGAAAAAAGGTTCAATATCACTGATGATTAGAGAAATGCAAATCAAGTGCCAATGAGGTATCACCTCACACCAGTCAGAATGGCTATTATTAAAAAATCAAAAAATAACAGATGCTGGTGAGGTTGCAGAGAAAAGGACACACTTATACACTGTTGCTGGGAGTGTAAATTAGTTCAACACTGTGGAAAGCCATATGGCAATTCCTCAAGGAGCTAAAAGCAGAACTACCATTCAACCCAGTAATCCCATAATTGGGTGTATACCCAGAGTAATATAAAGCATTCTACCACAAAGACACATGCATGCAAATGTTCATAGCAGCACTATTCACAATAGCGAAGACATGGAATCAACCTAAGTGCCCATCAATGACAGATAGAATGTTCACTGTCAGCATTATTATTTAACAGAGTGTCAGAGCTTCAGATGAATTTAATAAGATATGAAGAAGACAAGAAAATAAAATAACAGATATAAACACTGGGGAAAAAATAGAAGAACTCTTTTGGGAAGTTGTAGGCCCAAGAGTTACTAATAAAAAATGTCTACTGTAGAATTAATATGAGAGTTTTGTGAGGTGGATGGATATAAAACAAATATATAAAAATCAATAGCTTTTGTATACTCTATCAACAAAAATTGAAATAGGAAAAATAGTCTATTCATGGTAGAGGCAAAACTGATAGTAACAAATTTAACAAGAATGGCAAAGAAACATATTTAAGTAAAACTATTACATCTTATTAAAGAACATATAATAGCATTAAAAATGAAACAGCATACCATGTTTTTGAATGAAAAGACTTAACAATATTCAAAAGACAATATTACCAACATTTTTAATTCTCTAAAAATTAGTTTGTAAATATAATGCAATTCGAATTAGAATCCTTGTTGGCACTAGGAGTGAATGTAATCATCTTAAAGTTTATGTGGAAGAATAACTTCCTGTGAATATGTAGGAAAGATGTAACAAATAGAGAGAGAAAAACTTTTACTAGGTACTTCTTGGAGCCTATGGATTAGAGGTAAATAAAATTATATTAAAGTTAAAATGAAAGACTGTCTGCAAATATGTATTTAAAAAGTAAGAACGGTGGAGACAGAAAGGGTTTAGCACCTAAAAGAATATGCTAATAAGTCATATTCAAATCAATGTAATATTAATGGTGCATCAAAAAAATTAGTGGAACAGAAGACAGAATACAATAATAGTTGCTAGTACAGATAGTTCCCGACTTATGGTTCAATATGATTTTTTGACTTTATGATGGGTTTATCAGGATGTAACCCCATCATAAGTTGAGAGGCTCCTTACCAATTATGACGGGGTCCTGGTTTCTACCGAATGCATATTTCTTTAACACCACAGTAAAGTAAAAAATTTATAAGTCGAATCATGGTAAGGTGGGATCGTCTGCTGTGCTGCCAGCATTAAATGCATTTTTTTACTTACAATATTTTCAAGTTAGGATGGGTTCATTGGGACATAACCCCATTGTAAAATTTTAACATATAACAGATAGTAGTTCTATCTAGTGAGAAAAGGATAAATTATTTAATACATAATACTGATACAGTTGGAAAAGAGTAAATCTGGACCACTATATCTTGCACCATATTAAAGATAAATTCTAGAGGGGAGGGGGAGCAAGAAGGCCAAATAGAAGCCACGAGCAATCATCCGCCCTGCAGGAACAACAAAATTGAACACCTATCCACACACAAAAGGCACCTTCATAAGAACCAAAACCAGATCAGCAATCATAATGCTTGGTTTTAACATCCTATTGAAGAAAGAAGCACTGAAGAGGGCAGGAAAGACAGTCTTGAATTTCCAGTGCTACCCCTCCCCCCATCCTTTGGCAGCAGACCTGTGGCACAGACAGAGAATCTGTGTCTTTTGGGGAGAAAGACTGCAGTGACTGTGGGACTTTTCATCGTAACTCAGTGCTGCTCTCTCACAGAAGAAAGCAACCAGGGGCAGAATTCAGTGTTCACAGAGGGAGCATTTGGACCAGCCCTAGCCAGAGGCAAATTGTCTATCCCAGTGACAGGTACCTGAGTTCCAGCAGGCTCCACCACTACTGGCTAAAGTGCTCTGAGGTCCTAAGCAAACTAGAAAGGCAGTCTGGGACACAGGAATTGCAATTCCTGGGCAAGTCCTGGTGCTGTGCTGGACTTGCAGCCAGTGGACTTGGGGTGCATGTGATCTAGTGAGCTGAGGCATTCAAGGGAGTGCTTGCGTCACCCCTATGCCAACCCCAGGCAGTGCAGCTCACAACTCTGGAAGAGACTCCTTTACTCTGCTTGAGGAGAGGAAAGAGGAGAGTAAACAAGACTTTGTCTTGCAACTTTGATACTAGCTCAGCCACAGTAGAGTAGGGCACCAGGCAGAATCTCGAGACCCCTTTTTTAGGCTCTAGCTCCTGGACAACATTTCTAAACACACCCTGGGCCAGAAGGGAACATGGTGCCTTGAAGGAAAGGAACCATTTCTGACAGAATTCATCACCTGCTGACTAAGAACTGAATAGTCAGCAGTGGTAGCAATACAGTGGTAACCATACAGTACTTGACACAGGCCTTGAGTGAAACCCAGAACTATGCTGGTTTCAGGTGTGATGTAGCACATTTCCAGCATTGGTGGCTATGGGAAGAGACTATTCCTGCTTGAGGAGAATAGAGGGAAGAGAAAGGAGACCTTATTGTTTTAGCTTGAGTACCAGCTTGGCCGCAGAGGCGTAGAGCACCAAGCAAGCTTCTGAGGTCCCTGATTCCAGGCCTTAGCACCTGAACAGAATTTCTGGACCCTCCCTGTGCCGGAGGAGAGCCCGTGGCCCTGAAGGGAGAGACTAAGGAGTGGCAGCATTAACCGCAAGCTGAATGAAGAGCCCTTGGGCCTTGAGTTAACAGTGGTGGTAGCCAGGCAGTACTTGTTATATGGCCGGGGCAGTGGTGGCCATGGGGAGATATTCCTCTTCTTGAGGAAAGGGGAAGGAAGAGTGGAAAGGACTTTGTCTTGTGGCTTGGATGTCAGCTTAGCTATAGTAGGATAGAACGTCAGGTAGATTCCTAAGCTTCCTGACTCCAGGCCCTGGCTCCTGTACAGCATCCCCAGACTTGCCCAGGGCCAGAGGGAACTCACCGCCTGAAAGGGAAGAGCATAAACCTGACTGAATTAGCTATCTGCTGATTATAGAGCCCTGGGGCCTTCAGTGAACATCAGCAGTAGCCAGGCAGTGGTCACTGTAGGCCTTGAGTGAGACCCAAATGAAGTGCTATGCTGGCTTTGGGTCTGACCCAGCACAGTTCCAGTGGTGGTGGCCATAGGATTACTCGTATCACCCCCTCCACAGCTCCAGGAAGCTTAGTACAGACAGAAACACTCTGTTTGGGGGAAGGTAAGGAAAGAGAACAAGAGTCTCTGTCAGGCAATCCCGGGAATTACTGGATCTTACCCAAGTCCACCAAGGTGGTATATCTACAAGTCTGCAAGACCCACAGTATTACTGAGCAGGTGGTGCCCTCTAAAGCAGGTATGGCTGCAATGACCAAAGACTTAGATCATAACACCTAAGTCTCTTCAAATACCTAGAAAGTCTTCCTAAGAAATATGGATACAAACAAGCCCACACTGTGAAGGCTACAATAAATACCTAACTCTTCAATACCCAGACACCAATAAAGATCAAGATCATCCAGGAAAACATGACCTCACCAAAGGAACTAAATAAAGCACCAGGAATCAATCCTTGAAAGACAGAGATATGTAATTCAGACAGATAATTCAAAATAGCTGTTTTGAGGCAGCTCAATAAAATCCAAGATAACAGAGAACGAATTCAGGATTCTATCAGATAAAATTTAACAAAGAGACTGAAATAACTAAAGAGAATCAAGTAGAAGTTCTTTAGTTAAAAAATGCATTTGACATACTAAAGAATTCATCAGAGTCTACTAACAGCAGAATTGATCAAGAAGAAAGAATGGGTTATAAGATATTATTTGCAAGCTTCATGGTAAACCTCAAACCAAAAAACACACAACAGACATACAAAAAATAAAAAGCAAAAAATTAACATAACACCTGAGGAAATCACCTTCACCAAAAGAAAGAGAAAAGGAAGGAAAGAAGAGAGAGAAGACCAGAAAACAAATAAAGTGGCAGGAGTAAGTCCTTACTTATCGATAATAACATTGAATGTAAACAGACTAAACCATCAATTGAAAGACAGAATAACTAAATGAATTAAAAAATAAGACCCGGAGAGGGCGGAGCAAGATGGCCGAATAGGGACAGCTCCAGTCTCCAACTCCCAGCACGAGCGACACAGAAGACCGGTGATTTCTGCATTTTCAACTGAGGTACTGGGGTCATCTCACTAGGGAGTGCTGGACAATCGGTGCTGGTCAGCTGCTGCAGCCTGACCAGCGAGAGCTGAAGCAGGGCGAGGCATCGCCTCACGTGGAAGCACAAGGGGGAAGGGAATCCCTTTTCCTAGCCAGGGGAAATGAGACACACAACACCTGGAAAATCGGGTAACTCACACCCCAATACTGCGCTTTAAGCAAACAGGCACACCAGGAGAATATATCCCACACCTGGCCAAGAGGGTCCCACGCCCACAGAGCCTCCCTCATTGCTAACACAGCAGTCTGCGGCGATCTATCCGGAAGGCAGCAGCGAGGCCCGGGGAGGGGCGCCCGCCATTGCTGAGGCTTAAGTAGGTAAACAAAGCCGCTGGGAAGCTCGAACTGGGTGGAGCTCACAGCAGCTCAAGGAAGCCTGCCTATCTCTGTAGACTCCACCTCTGGGGACAGCGCACAGCTGAAGACCAACAGGGGAAGCAGCGGGGGCCTGTGCAGACGCGAACGACTCTGTCTGACAGCTTTGGGGAGAGCCGTGGATCTCCCAACGCAGAGGTTGAGATCTGAGAACGGACAGACTGCCTGCTCAGGTGGGTCCCTGACCCCTGAGTAGCCTAGCTGGGAGACATCCCCCACTAGGGGCAGTCTGACACCCCACACCTCACAGGGTGGAGTACACCCCTGAGAGGAAGCTTCCAAAGAAAGAATCAGACAGGTACACTCGCTGTTCAGCAATAATCTATCTTCTGTAACCTCTGCTGCTGATACCCAGGCAAACAGGGTTGGGAGTGGACCTCAAGCAATCTCCAACAGACCTATAGCTGAGGGTCCTGACTGTCAGAAGGAAAACTATCAAACAGGAAAGACACCTATACCAAAACCCCATCATTACGTCACCATCATCAAACACCAGAGACAGATAAAACCACAAAGATGGGGAAAAAGCAGGGCAGAAAAGCTGGAAATTCAAAAAATAAGAGCGCATCTCCCCCTGCAAAGGAGCACAGCCCATCGCCAGCAACGGATCAAAGCTGGTCAGAGAATGACTTTGATGAGATGAGAGAAGAAGGCTTCAGTCCATCAAACTTCTCAGAGCTAAAGGAGGAATTACGCACCCAGCGCAAAGAAACTAAAAATCTTGAAAAAAGAGTGGAATAATTGACGGCTAGACTAATTAATGCAGAGAAGGTCATAAACGAAATGACAGAGATGAAAACCATGACACGAGAAATACGTGACAAATCCACAAGCTTCAGTAACCAACTGGATCAACTGGAAGAAAGAGTATCAGCGATTGAGGATCAAATGAATGAAATGAAGCGAGAAGAGAAACCAAAAGAAAAAAGAAGAAAAAGAAATGAACAAAGCCTGCAAGAAGTATGGGATTATGTAAAAAGACCAAATCTACGTCTGATTGGGGTGCCTGAAAGTGAGGGGGAAAATGGAACCAAGTTGGAAAACACTCTTCAGGATATCATCCAGGAGAACTTCCCCAACCTAGTAGGGCAGGCCAACATTCAAATTCAGGAAATACAGAGAACGCCACAAAGATACTCCTCCAGAAGAGCAACTCCAAGACACATAATTGCCAGATTCACCAAAGTTGAAATGAAGGAAAAAATCTTAAGGGCAGCCAGAGAGAAAGGTTGGGTAACCCACAAAGGGAAGCCCATCAGACTAACAGCAGATCTCTCGGCAGAAACTCGACAAGCCAGAAGAGAGTGGGGGCCAATATTCAACGTTCTTAAAGAAAATAATTTTCAACCCAGAATTTCATATCCAGCCAAACTAAGTTTCATCAGTGAAGGAGAAATAAAATCCTTTACAGATAAGCAAATGCTTAGAGATTTTGTCACCACCAGGACTGCCTTACAAGAGACCCTGAAGGAAGCCCTAAACATGGAAAGGAACAACCGGTACGAGCCACTGCAAAAACATGCCAAAATGTAAAGACCATCAATGCTAGGAAGAAACTGCATCAACTAACGAGCAAAATAATCAGTTAATATCATAATGACAGGATCAAGTTCACACATAACAATATTAACCTTAAATGTAAATGGACTAAATGCTCCAATTAAAAGACACAGACTGGCAAACTGGATAAAGAGTCAAGACCCATCAGTCTGCTGTATTCAGGAGACCCATCTCATATGCAGAGACATACATAGGCTCAAAATAAAGGGATGGAGGAAGATCTACCAAGCAAATGGAGAACAAGAAAAAGCAGGGGTTGTAATCCTAGTCTCTGATAAAATAGACTTTAAACCATCAAAGATCAAAAGAGACAAAGAAGGCCATTACATAATGGTAAAGGGATCAATTCAACAGGAAGAGCTAACTTTCCTAAATATATATGCACCCAATACAGGAGCACCCAGATTCATAAAGCAAGTCCTTAGAGACCTACAAAGAGACTTAGACTCCCATACAATAATAATGGGAGACTTCAACACTCCACTGTCAACATTAGACAGATCAACAAGACAGAAAGTTAACAAGGATATCCAGGAATTGAACTCATCTCTGCAACAAGTGGACCTAATAGACATCTATAGCACTCTCCACCCCAAATCAACAGAATATACACTCTTCTCAGCACCACATCGCACTTATTCCAAAATTGACCACATCATTGGAAGTAAAGCACTCCTCAGCAAATGTACAAGAACAGAAATTATAACAAACTGTCTCTCAGACCACAGTGCAATCAAACTAGAACTCAGGACTAAGAAACTCAATCAAAACCGCTCAACTACATGGAAACTGAACAACCTGCTCCTGAATGACTACTGGGTACATAATGAATTGAAAGCAGAAATAAAGATGTTCTTTGAAACCAATGAGAACAAAGATACAACATACCAGAATCTCTGGGACACATTTAAAGCAGTGTGTAGAGGGAAATTTATAGCACTAAATGCCCACAAGAGAAAGCAGGAAAGATCTAAAATGGACACTCTAACATCACAATTAAAAGAACTAAGAGAGGCAAGAGCAAACACATTCAAAAGCTAGCAGAAGGCAAGAAATAACTAAAATCAGAGCAGAACTGAAGGAGATACAGACACAAAAAACCCTCCAAAAAATCGATGAATCCAGGAGTTGGTGTTTTGAAAAGATCAACAAAATTGACAGACTGCTAGCAAGACTAATAAAGAAGAAAAGAGAGAGGAGTCAAATAGACGCAATAAAAAATGATAAAGGGGATATCACCACCGACCCCACAGAAATACAAACAACCATCAGAGAATACTATAAACACCTCTACGCAAATCAACTAGAAAATCTAGAAGAAATGGATAATTTCCTGGACACTTACACTCTTCCAAGACTAAACCAGGAGGAAGTTGAATCCCTGAATAGACCAATAGCAGGCTCTGAAATTGAGGCAACAATTAATAGCCTACCCACGAAAAAAAGTCCAGGACCAGATGGATTCACAGCTGAATTCTATCAGAGGTACAAGGAGGAGCTGGTACCATTCCTTCTGAAACTATTCCAATCAATAGAAAAAGAGGGAATCCTCCCTAACTCATTTTATGAGGCCAACATCATCCTGATACCAAAGCCTGGCAGAGACACAACAAAAAAAGAGAATTTTAGACCAATATCCCTGATGAACATCGATGCAAAAATTCTCAATAAAATACTGGCAAACCGGATTCAGCAGCACATCAAAAAGCTTATCCACCATGATCAAGTGGGCTTCATCCCTGGGATGCAAGGCTGGTTCAACATTTGCAAATCAATAAACGTAATCCAGCATCTAAACAGAACCAAAGACAAGAACCACATGATTATCTCAATAGAAGCAGAAAAGGCTTTTGACAAAATTCAACAGCCCTTCATGCTAAAAACGTTCAATAAATTCGGTATTGATGGAACCTACCTCAAAATAATAAGAGCTATTTATGACAAACCCACAGCTAATATCATACTGAATGGGCAAAAACTGGAAAAATTCCCTTTGAAAACTGGCACAAGACAGGGATGCCCTCTCTCACCACTCCTATTCAACATAGTGTTGGAAGTTCTGGCTAGGGCAATCAGGCAAGAGAAAGAAATCAAGGGTATCCAATTAGGAAAAGAAGAAGTAAAATTGTCTCTGTTTGCAGATGACATGATTGCATATTTAGAAAACCCCATCGTCTCAGCCCAAAATCTCCTTAAGCTGATAAGCAACTTCAGCAAAGTCTCAGGATACAAAATTAATGTGCAAAAATCACAAGCATTCTTATACACAGTAACAGACAAGCAGAGAGCCAAATCAGGAATGAACTTCCATTCACAATTGCTTCAAAGAGATAAAATACCTAGGAATCCAGCTTACAAGGGATGTCAAGGACCTCTTCAAGGAGAACTACAAACCACTGCTCAGTGAAATCAAAGAGGACACAAACAAATGGAAGAACATACCATGCTCATGGATAGGAAGAATCAATATCGTGAAAATGGCCATACTGCCCAAGGTGATTTATAGATTCAATGCCATCCCCATCAAGCTACCAATGACTTTCTTCATAGAATTGGAAAAAACTGCTTTAAAGTTCATATGGAACCAAAAAAGAGCCCGCATTGCCAAGACAATCCGAAGTCAAAAGAACAAAGCTGGAGGCATCACGCTACCTGACTTCAAACTATACTACAAGGCTACAGTAACCAAAACAGCATGGTACTGGTACCAAAACAGAGATACAGACCAATGGAACAGAACAGAGTCCTCAGAAATAATACCACACATCTACAGCCATCTGATCTTTGACAAACCTGAGAGAAACAAGAAATGGGGAAAGGATTCCCTATTCAATAAATGGTGCTGGGAAAATTGGCTAGCCGTAAGTAGAAAGCTGAAACTGGATCCTTTCCTTACCCCTTATATGAAGATTAATTCAAGATGGATTAGAGACTTAAATGTTAGACCTAATACCATAAAAACCCTAGAAGAAAATCTAGGTAGTACCATTCAGGACATAGGCATGGGCAAGGACTTCATGTCTAAAACACCAAAAGCAACGGCAGCAAAAGCAAAAATTGACAAATGGGATCTAATTAAACTAAAGAGCTTTTGTACAGCTAAAGAAACTACCATCAGAGTGAACAGGCAGCCTACAGAATGGGAGAAAATTTTTGCAACCTACTTATCTGACAAAGGGCTAATATCCAGAATCTACAAAGAACTCAAACAAATATACAAGAAAAAACACAACAACCCCATCAAAAAGTGGCAAAGGATATGAACAGACATTTCTCAAAAGAAGACATTCATACAGCCAACAGACACATGAAAAAATGCTCATCATCACTCGCCATCAGAGAAATGCAAATCAAAACCACAATGAGATACCATCTCACACCAGTTAGAATGGCAATCATTAAGAAGTCAGGAAACACAGGTGTTGGAGAGGATGTGGAGAAATAGGAACACTTTTACACTGTTGGTGGGATTGTAAACTAGTTCAACCATTATGGAAAACAGTATGGCAATTCCTCAAGGATCGAGAACTAAATGTACCATATGACCCAGCCATCCCACTACTGGGTATATACCCAAAGGATTATAATTATTCTACTACAAAGACACATGCACACGTATGTTTATTGCGGCACTATTCACAATAGCAAAGACTTGGAATCAACCCAAATGTCCATCTGTGACAGACTGGATTAAGAAAATGTGGCATATATACACCATGGAATACTATGCAGCCATCAAAAAGGATTAGTTTGCGTCCTTTGTAGGGACATGGATGCACCTGGAAACCATCATTCTTAGCAAAGTATCACAAGAACAGAAAACCAAACACCGCATGTTCTCACTCATAGGTGGGAACTGAACAATGAGATCACTTGGACTCGGGAAGGGGAACATCACATACTGGGGCCTATCATGGGGAGGGGGGAGGAGGGAGGGATTGCATTGGGGAGTTATACACGATATAAGTGATGAATTGACGGGTGCTGACGAGTTGATGGGTGCAGCACACCAACATGGCATAAGTATACATATGTAACAAACCTGCACATTATGCATATGTACCCTAGAACATAAAGTATAAAAAAAAAAAAAAAAAGACCCCCATGATTTGTTGTCTACAAGAAACGTACTTCACCTATAAAGACATAATAAACTGAAAGCAAAGGGATGGAAAACAATTCCATGCAAATGGACACAAACAAAATAAAATGCACAAAAAACTATATTTATACAATACAAAATAGATTTCAAAACAAAAACTATAAAAAGAGACCAGTCATTACATAGTGATAAAGGGGTTGATTCAGCACAAGGATGTAATAATTGTATATATGTATGCACCCAAGACTGGAGTACCCACATATATAAAGCAAATATTACTAGAGCTAAAAAGGGAGATGGACTCTAGTATAATAATCTAGTACAACAATAGAAGTGTAGAACAAATGGACCTAACAGAAATTTAAGAAACATTTCATCCAATGGCTACAGAACACACATTCTTCTCAGCACATGAATCATTTTCAAGGATAGACCATGTAAGGCATCAAAACAAGTCTTAAAACATTCAAAACAATATAAATAATATTAAATATCTTCTCTGACCAAAATGGAATAAAACTAGATATCAAGAACAAGAGGAATTTTAAAAACCATACAAACGTGAAAAATTAAAAAACATGTTCCTGAATAGCCAGTGGGTCAATGAAGCAATAAGGAAGTAAATTTTAAAATTTCTTGAAACAAATTAAAATGTAAACACAACATAGCAAAACCTATGGGATCCAGCAAAAGCAGTAAAAGAAAAAAAATTTTTTTTTTTTTTTGAAAGTATATGCATTTTATTTTAAATTTTTTTACTGTTCAAACCCACTGATCCAGAAATTCCACTAAAAGGAATACATAAAGTGCTGATTTTATACATACAAAATTGGTCACCACAACATTTTATATTTTTTGACAGAAAGAGCTAAATAACATCAACATGGAATTAGTTTTAAATCTTGTGTACGCCAAAACCAAAAATGTAATACTATGCAACCAGTAGGTAGGATGATGTAGAATGTGAAAAGCAGTTTACAAAATACTGTATGTAGTATGCTCCCATTTGTGTAAAGTGCCCAGGGATTCTGTAGGTACTGGGGTGAAGGTGGGGTGCCTCTCTGAAGAATGGAGTCATCATTCAGAATCACCTGGGGAGATTTTATAAACCACCGTCTTCCCCAATCACTCACCCCAGGAAAGTGTGATATGCCCCTTTGGGAGATATGGTTACATTTGAGAATCATTTCAGGAAGGGAAAAGGATAGAGAACTGCTGGAGGTGCACACATATCCATTTGTGTGTGTATGCGTGTGAGATGACAGTGGGATGCTCACCAGAATGACAGCATCGGTCTTCTCTGAGTGGTGAGATTTTCAAGCGTTTTTCAAGATTTCAATAATAATAATAATAATAATAATAATATAATCATGATAAAATAGTTTGTTTAATCATCTACCTGTTGAAGGACATCTGGGCTATTTTGAATTTTCACGTATTACAAATAAAGCTGCCATGAACACTTGTGTACAGGTTTTGTTGTGAACATGAGTTTTTATTTCTCAGACAAATGCCCAAGAGTGCAATTAAGGCTTGTTTTATGGCCTAGCATATTGCCTATCCCAGATCTTCCGTGTGCACTTGAGAAGGATGTATATTCTGTTGTTAGACAGAGCATTTCATAGATGGCTGTCAGGTCCAGTTGGTCTATAGTGTTGTTACAGTTTTCTACTTCCTCGTTGATCTTCTGTCCAGTGGTTCTGTCTATTTTTGAAAGTGGGATGTTGAAGTCTCCAACTATTACTGTTGAATTGTCTGTTTAATTTCTGTCAGGTTTTGCTTCATGTATTTTGGTGCTCTGATATTAGGTGCATATATGTTTATAATTGTTACATCTTTCTGATGAATTTAATTTTTGTCATTATAAAATGCCCCTGTTTGTCTCTAGGAACGTTTTTTATTTTGAAGTGTGTTTTGTTTTGTATCAGTCAGTATAGCTGCCCCAGCTTTCTTGTGGTTGCTGTTTGCATAATATATATTTTTTCTACTTTCTATTTGTATCTTTAAATAAAAAGCATATCAGATAATCTCTGTCTCTAGGAACAGGAAAAGATTTCATGATGAAGACGCCAAAAGCAATTGCAACAAAAGCAAAATTGACAAATGGGATCTAATTAAACTAAAGTATTTCAGCGCAGCAAAAGAAACTATCAACAGACTAAACAGACAATCTACAGAATGGGAGAAAATTTTTGCACACTATGCATCAAAGATCTAATATCCAGCATCTACAAGGAACTTAAATTTGACCTTTGTCTAATATCCAGCATCTATATATAAGTTCCTTATAGATGCTCTCATTGTGTAAAGGGATTCTCTAGGTCATGCACATGGACCCTGAACTTAAAATAAAAGTTAAAAAAAAAAAGCAAGTCTACTGTAGACAGCATATAGAGTTAGATGATGTGTTTTTTTCCCAGTCAGATAATCTGTCTTTTGATTGAATTGTTTAATCTATTCATACGTATTGATATGGTTGGATTTACATCTGCCATTTTACTTTTTGTTTTCTATGCCTCATGTCTTTTCTGTTGCCCCATTACAAAGTGGGTAAAACATGAACAGACACTTTTCAAAAGAAGACATACATGCGGCCAACAAGCATATGAAAAAAAGCTCAACATCCTTGATCATTAGAGAAATGTAAGTCGAAGCCACAATGAGATACCATCTCATACCAGTCAGAATGGATATATTACAAAGTTGCTGACAAGGTTGCAGATAAAAAGGAATGCTTATACCAAGTTTGTCCAGCCTGCGACCCCCAAGCCACATACAGCCCAGGATGGCTTTGAATGTGGCCCTACGCAAATTTATAAACTTTCTTAAAACATGAGATTTTTGTTTTGCAATTTTTTTTTAGCTCATGAGCTACTGTTAGTGTTTTGTTTTGTTTTGTTTTGTTTTGTTTGTTTGTTTGTTTTGTTTTGACTCACTCTGTCACCAGGCTGGAGTGCAGTGCACAATTTTGGCTCACTGCAACCTCCGCCTCCTATGCAGCCATCAAAGAGGATGAGTTTGCATCCTTTGTAGGGACATGGATGCAGCTGGAAACCATCATTCTTAGCAAACTATCACAAGAGGAGAAAACCAAACACCGCATGTTCTCACTCATGGGTGGGAACTGAATGATGAGATCACTTGGACTCGGGAAGGGGAACATCACACACTGGGGCCTATCATGGGGAGGGGGGAGGAGGGAGGGATTGCATTGGGGAGTTATACATGATATAAACGTCATGCACATGTACCCTAGAACTTAAAGTATAATAAAAAAAAAAAAAAAAAAAAAGAAACATGATCTAACTATATACGCTGTTTACAGAAGACATGCTTATTTTTAACTTTTAAGTTCAAGGGTACATGTGCAGGTTTGTTATAAAGGTAAATTTGTATCATGGGGGTCTGTTGTGCAGATTATTTCATCATCCAGGTATTAAGCCTAGTACCTATTAGTTATTTTTCCTGATCCACTTCCTCCTCACACCCTCCACTCGCAGATAGGCCCCAGTGTGTGTTATTCCCCTCTATGTATCCATGTGTTCTCATCGTTTAGTTCTCACTTAAAAGTGAGAACATATGGTGTTTGGTTTTCTGTTTCTGCCTTAGTTTGCTAGGGACAATGACTTCCAGCTCCATCCATGTTCCTGCAAAGGACATGATCTCATTCTTTTTATGGCTGCATGGTATTCCATGTGCCACGTGTTCTTTATCCTGTCTGCCATTGATGGGCATTTGTGTTGTTTCCATGTCTTTGCTATTGTGAACAGTGCTGCAATGAACATTCACATGCATGTGACTTTGTGGCAGAATGATTTGTATTTCTTTGGGTAAGAACCCAATAATGGGATTGCTGGGTCGAATGGTAGTTGTGTTTGAGGAATGGCCACACTGTTTTCCACAATGACTGAACTAATTTAAACTCCTACCAACAGTGTATAAGCCAGGGGTGTCCAATCTTTTGGCTTCCCTGGGCCACATTGGAAGAATTGTCTTGGCCCACACATAAAGAACACTAAACACTAGTTGGGCGCGATGGCTCACGCCCGTAATCCCAGCACTTTGGGAGGCTGAGGCGGGCAGATCACGGGGTCAAGAGATAGAGATCATCCTGGCTAATATGGTGAAACCCTGTCTCTACTAAAAATACAAAAAATTAGCCAGGCATGGTGGCACGCGCTTGTAGTCCCAGCTACTCGGGAGGCTGAGGCAGGAGAATCGCTAGAAAAAAATTTTATAGCAATAAGCACATCAAAAAAGTAGAAAGCTTCAAATCAACATAACAATGCATCTTAAAGCATGAGAAAACCAAGTCCAAAATTAGAAGAAAAGAAATAAAGATCAGAGCAAAAATAAATGAAATTGAGACTGAAGAAAACAATATAAAAGATCAACAAAATGAAAAGTTGGTCTCTTGAAAAGATAAACAAAATTAACAAGCCTTTAACCCAACTAATAAGAAAAAAAAAAAAAACAGAAGACCCAGATAAATACAATCAGACATGAAAAGGAGACATTACAACCGATACTGCAGAAATTCAAAGGATCATTAGAGGCTACTATGAGCAACTATATGCCAATAAAGTGGAAAACCTAGAAGAAATGAATAAATTCCCAGATATAGACAATCTACCAGGATTGCTCAATGAAGAAATCCAAAACCTGAACAGGCCAATAATAAAAGGAAAGCAAGGATGTTCCAACATATGCAAATCAGTGTGCTACATTATATTAACAGAATGAAGGACAAAAACCATATGATCATTTCAGTTGATTCTCAGAAAGCATTTGATACAATTCAACATGCCATTGTGATAAGAACCCTCAAAAAACTGGGTATGGAAGGAACATATCTTAACATAATAAAAGCCATATAAAAGAGGTCCACATTTAGTATCATACTGAACAGGGAAAAACTAAAACCCTTTCCTCCAAGTCTGGAACAAAACAAGGATGCCCACTTTCACCACCATTATTCAACACAGTGCAGAAAATCCTAGCTAGAGCAATCAGACAAGATAAGGAAATAAAAGGCATCCAAACTGGATTGGAAAGGAAAAAGTCAAATTATCCTTGTTTGCAGATGATATAATCTTATATTTAGAAAAACCTAAAGACTCCATAAAAACTATTAGAACTGATAAACTAATTCAGTAAAGCTGCAGGATATAGAATCAACATACAAAAACCAGTAGCATTTCTATATGACAACAGTGAACAATCTGAAAAAGAAATCAAGAAAATCATCCTATTTACAATAACTAAAAATAAAATAAAATATCTAGGAATAAACCTAACCAAAGAAGTAAAAGTTCTCCAAAATGAAAACACTGATGAAAGAAATTGAAAAGGACACACACAAAAAGGAAAGATATTCCAAGTTCATAGATTGGAAGAATCAATATTATTAAAATGCCCATACTACCCAAAGCAATCTACAGATACAATGCAATCACTATCAAAATACCAATGTTATTCTTCACAGAAATAGCAAAAATAATCCTAAAATTTAGATGGAATCACAGAAGACCCAGAAAAGTCAAAGCTATTCTGAACAAAAATAACAAAACTGGAGAAATCACATTACCTGACTTCAAATTATACTACAGAGCTATAGTAAACAAAACAATTGGGTACTGACATAAAAACAGACACAGAGACCAATGGAACAGAACAGAAAACATAGAAACAATTTCATACACCTGCATTGAACTAATTTTTGACAAAACTGCCAAGAACACAGGTTGAGGGAAGACAGTCTCTTCAATAAATACTCCTAGGAAAACAGGATATCCATATGCAGATGAATAAAACTAGATCCCTATCTCTCACCATATACAAAAATCAAATCACAATGGATTAAATACTTAAATCTAAGACCTCAAACTATGAAACTACTAAAAGAAAACCTTAAGGAAACCCTCCAGGACACTGGATTGGGCAAAGGTTTCTTGAGTAATACCCCACAAGCACAGGCAGCCAAAGCAAAAATGGACAAATGGGATCACATCAAGTTAAAAACATTCTGCAGAAATCACATCAAGTTAAAAACCTACTGCACAGCAAAGGAAACCATCAACAAAGTGAAGAGACAACCCACATAATGGGAGAAAATATCTGCAAACTATCCATCTGACAAGGGATTAATAACCAGAATACACAAGCAGCTCAAACAACTCTATAGGAAAAAATTTAATAACCTGATTTAAACAAATGGGAAAAAGATCTAAATAGACATTTCTCAAAAGAAGATATACAAATGTCAAACAGGTATATGGAAACGTGTTCAACATCACTGATCATCAGAGAAATGCAAATCAAAACTATACTGAGATATAATCTCACCCCAGTTAAAATGGTTTTTATCCAAATGACAGACAATAGAAATTCTGGCGAGGTTATGGAGAAAAGAGAACACTTGAACACTGTTGGTGGTAATATAAATTAATATAATCACTATGGAGAACAGTTTGGAGGTTCCTCAAAAAACTAGATGTAGAACTACCACATGGTCCAGGAATCTCACTGCTAGTTGTAATACTGAAAGAAGGAAAATCAGTATATTGAAGAATTACTTACACTCCCATGTTTATTGCAGCACTATTCACAATAGCCAAGATTTGGAAGTAACCCAAGTGTCTATCAACAAATGAACGGATAAAGAAAATGGGGTAAATATAAACAATGGAGTACTATTTAGCCATAAAAAGAATGAGATCCAGTCATATGCAAAACACGGATGAAACTAGAGGTCATTATTTTAAATGAAATAAGCCAGCCAGAGAAAGACAAATTTTGCATATTTATTTGTAGAAACTAAAAAAATTAAATCAATTGAACTCCTGGTGATAGAGAATAGAATGGTGGTTACCAGAGTCTGGGAAGGGTGATGGGGCAGCGCTGGGGGGATGGAAAGTGAGGAGGGTTAATGGGTACAAATATATAGTTAGATAGGGTGAATAAAAGCTAGTATTTGATAACACAACAGGGTAACCACAGTCAACAATATTGTACATTTAAAAATAAAAGAGTGTAACTGAATTGTATGTAATACAAAGAAAGGATAAATGCTTGAGGCAGGACACCTTATTTACCCTGACATGATTATTATACATGGTATGCCTGTACCAAAATATCTCATTTATCCTATAAATATATACCCCTACTATGTACCCAGAAAAATTAAAAAGACAAAATTTCAAATAGGTGACTAAATTTTTTAAATAAAATCAAAATAAATTCTATACATATTAATGACTCACTTGGGAAACAAAACCAGGATACTGTATGTACTATCTAGGAATGGGACTACTTTAATAAGACTACCCAGAAACAATACAAGATAATACTTGATTATACCAAAATTAAAAACTTCAATATGGTAAAATTTACCATAAAAAGTCAATAGATAAATTATACATTAGAAAAAATTGAATATAGAATACCTATACTGTATAAAATTTGCTATAAAATTATCAAGAAAAATTCCAATAATGCAATAGAAAATTTCCAGAATCTATGAATAGGTAGTTCTCAGGAGAGAAAATAAAAATATATGATTATTTTAAATTTTATCTGATTTTAAAATTTTTATCTGTTGATACTGCTATAAAGTTAACATGATGACTTGTTATCTTCTCTTCCAACACTAGGTTCTCTCCAGATTTCCATAGTCTGTGGTATGTTTCCATGATTAAAGACTCCCAAACACAGGAGGTTCAGAACCCTTTCTGACTTCCTTCTCTTCCGTGTTTACCAGACAGATGTTCATCTCCCCGGTCTTGGGTAGTCACTTCAACCCTGATTCTATCTCACCCTTCCAACTGGGCCACGGAGAAGGCTAAATAGACACAGTGGGACAAGCATGAGCATTGAAGTCCAACCAGTTTTGCTTTTACTTTCTGCCATTTACTAGGAATGTAGTACCAGTTATGATACTTTCTGGGCCTTGGTTCTGTTCGCTGTAAGATAGGATAATTATACATGTTTTTCATGGTCTCTGTAAGAACAGATAGAAATAATTCATATAAAGTGTCTAGCACACTTAGGACTTAAAAAATGTGAGTTCCCTTCCCTACTTCAGCTTCTTATGGTTAGTCTTGGGATTGGGATACTGGCAAAGATATTTTCAAAATGGCTACCTGGCTCCAGTGTCTTGATGTTTGAAACACCTCTATTCATTAATAACAGATTACTTTTTCTAAAACTCTGCTTTTGTGATATCATTCTTCTGATTACCTATTTTATCGATCCCTTACTACCTCCAGGGAAAATTACAAACTGTTTACATTTACTGTCAAGACACTCATTCCTCTGAGGTGGAGACAAATTTTAAAACCTTGCCCAAGATGCTTCAAACACTTTAAATTTTTTCATTTGGAAAAATGAAGGATTGCCTACAAATCTGGATTCACCTTTACAAGGAAACATAGTAAAGCACAGATATACCAAAGTAAATTTCACTTTAGTTTTCTGAAATCTTACATTTCAGTTGAAATGTCTTTTATATATCCACTTAAGTCTTACCACACTAAATGGCAAAACTGGAAATGACAGTAAGTATTGACCACAGGCACAGTTATCACCATAGTGATACTAATAATTAGGCATATTTGCAACCCAAAATAATTAAAACAAGATTTTGTTATAATTATAAGTAAAAATGTAAATATTTCCTCATGTAGTTATATAACTAGTCACCAACAACAGCAAAAAAGACTTTTCTTTACCTAGTACTTCTTTTTCCAAATCATAGCATCTGGTTTGCAAGTTTACTTCCTGTTGTCTAGATGTCTGAATCTGCTGAGATCTCAATATGGCTGCATCTGACAACAATTTCAGATTTTTCATTTCCTTTTCAAGGCATACTTTATTTCTCTGGGACACTGTTAAACTTTTATTCAGTATGTCTATTTCTGTAAAAAGAATTCAAAGTTTACAAATAGCCAATAATTGAATCATAAAACATTTCTCTAAAGATTTATTAGCTTCTTTTAGAAAATTAATAGTTGAAAGGCAATATGACATTTCTGAGATTATAATGACATCTAACTAAAAAGTTAAATTTAAATTCAGCAGTCATTCTGAAAATGATGTTTTATTGCTACATGATGCATGAAATCTTTTAACAATTTTTTTTAGCTTTTAAATTGCATTAAGTGGTAATACAGCCTGCTTTTTAAATACTCACATAAATGAATAATATAAGATCTGTGTAATGTTATGGGTTTTATTGAAATTTTTTTTTAGGCAACCTGATTCAGAAAAGTAAATTTAAATGTTCTAGCATGAGCTGGTTGGGTGGCATTTCTAAGGGGTTAACTAGGGATACATTCTCTACAAATTATGAAGAAAGATTTTAGGAGTAGAGTGGACTAGAAGGATGTAGTGTCTAAAACTAATAAATTTATAGGCAGAAAGCATAGTTAATAATCTCTTAATGATTTTAATAGTACTTTGTCCCCCAATAAGACCAGAATTCATCATAATAATCATGTCATTATTCTATTTAGATTGTTTAATAAAAATGTCTTTATAGCTCTACTTAGATTTAACTGTGCTAATTTTATATAATTTCATGAGAAATGCATGGAGCATATTATCCTTTGGAATAATTAACAAGCTCCCCGTTCATCAGTCTTTTCTGCACTATTGCCTTAAACGATCATTAAAACACATGAGCACACATTCAACAAAGATAAAATAAGTGCTATAAAATTTGTACAACCACAATTAATTGCATTGATGAGCACGTGATTTACATGAAAATTTGGACAGTCTGCTTTTTCAGACATTTCAATTGGAATTCCCTTCCTTGGTTAGCCCATCCTGGACTATGTGATAGGTTTATGTGCTGAGATGTCAAAAGTGGTTGGTTTCGTTTATTGCTTTTGGTGCCACCACAGCAGAAACAGCAACCACGTGGACCAGTGAAGACCACAAGTAGAGATACATAGGACAGACACCCAGTAGAGGTAATATGGCCAGGAAATGGTTATAGGAGAAGTAAAGCAGAGAGCTAGAACAGAGCACAGGAAAAAGAGCATGTTTTAAGGGATTGTGATGAGGAGGATCAGGAATGTAGTACAAGGAGAGAAAAGCAAAATATCTTTCCATGGGTAGAAAGCATGTCTGGGAGAAAAAGTGGCATTTGTGATAGACCTGGGGAATAAGCACAAGGGGCCTGGCACCTTCACTACATTTAGTTCCTGCTCAAAATGGAAAACCTAGATAAATAAATTGCAGGAACCAAATAAGTGGGATTTTAATATAGTCCAATGATTATTTTATGTGGGAATTTTTTTCCCTCAAAATAGTTATATGCTACTAAAAACTTACGACTATGCACCAATTTGTGTGAGGAAAACTACTAACACACAGTACATAAAATTTTTAAAAGAATGGAGTTAAAGAAAATAAGGAGGTTACAGTTTCCCTACGTACCTAAAAAGTCTGTGTATTTTTGTAGCCAAAAAGGTGGCTTCTTAAGGTTGAATAAACTATAATATACCAAAACCATATCTATGTTTAGGTCAAAATGACACTGCACAGCACCACACACATGCTGTCACCTATTTATCATTTGCCAAAATGACACTGCTTAGGTTAGCAAGCTGACTCTGTTAACATACACTATACTCTAAAATAACTATTAATGTCAATGTGACTTTCTATCTGACATTAAAAGAATAAAAATCTGCAATACAAATTTATTTGTGAAATATATTCTAAGACATGGAAAAGTACATCAAGATTTCAAAACTAACAGAAGCTACAACATTCCTAACACGGAGTTAGGAAAAAGTAAACTCAATGGAGATGAATTAACTTACCTTTTGCAAAATAAACACTCCTTTGCCTATGGCAATCCTAGTGTCAAAGACTCAATTCTACCCTTGTCATTATACAATTCCATACTTGTCAGACATGTGTCCTGATTTGGGGTTCAGAAATTAAGATTCCCCACAAGGTCAACCTATACTGGTCATTGTATCCACCTCGAACCTTTCCTGTCTCAGCACCATCCCATGAAGAAGGTCCTCCTATCCTCATATATTCAGCTATCATGGCTCAAATGTTACCTCTGTGCAGAAATCTTTTTGGACTTAATCTGGATGTGATCTTCATCTTCCTGGAACTCAGAGCAATTTACATCATTTGTGTTGCACTGATCACATGCATACATGTGACCTACTACTGGACTATAAGTTATTTTAGGCCATAGATAGTATCTTATTCATTTCTATTTCCCCCATTATTTCTACCATGATGTCTTAGGATTAACAAGAGCTCAATAAATGCCTAATAAATAAGTAAAGGCATTGCTGAGCAAAATTTCTAGACTGTTTTTGATATACCACTAGCTGAAGATCCTGAATATGTGTTTATCTCAGTCTTCATTTCAGAGGCAGGCATTTTGAGCCCCACATTTGTAAATGTCAGAGTAGGATAGGCAGTTAAAACACATATCCAAAAGAAATATTTTTAATTGAATAAATGAATCGATCAATTCTACCCCTAATTTAATCAATTTTGTGAAAAATGTGGACTACATTTCTAAGCCTAATTGTAGATTTGAATTTTAAAAGTTCAATAACTATTCAGTCAATAGTTGTTTGGGGAGTGGAATTCACCTGATAAGTATTCTGCCTTGGTAAAAATATTTTTCCTGAAATTTATTTTATTAAAATAAGTATGCTCTTGTTTAAGAAAATTTCATCTATAAAAACTTCATTTTAAAAAATTTCAGTTACATAAAGTGATAATCATTTGCTAGAATAGGAAATATTTTACTCATACCTGCTACTCAATATTCAGCATACATTATCAGCAAGAAAATATTAAGCAATTCCCTTTTCTAGGAATGTTGTTTCTGTTTTGGACTTTGATTTTAAAGCCTAATTTTAACATGCAAATCTTTTAAAGTAACTGAATAATATTGTGCAATATATATGGGGTTTACTACATTTATTAGTTTGCTAGGGCTGCTGAAAGAAAGTACCACAGATTGAATGCTTAAACACCACAAATTTATTTTCTCACAGCTCCAGAGACTAGAAATCTGAGATCATGGTGTCAGCAGGATTGGTTTCTTCTTGGACAGCGAAGGAAGGATCTGTTCCAGGTCTCTCTCCTTAGGCTTGCAGGTGGCTGCCTTTTCCCTGTGTATTCACATGGTGTCTGTAGGTGTCTGTGTACAGATTTCTTCTTCTTATGACACCAGTCAGATTGGATTAGGGGCTACCCTAATGACCTCTTTAAAAACTTTATCTCCAAATACAGTTACTGTAGGAGGTACTGGAGATTAGGACTTTAACATTTCAATATATGAATTTGAGGACGGAGACACAATTCAGCCCATCACACTATATTTTAGAATACTTGTTATTTAAAATGTTTGTACTATTATCAAAATTTATAGCCAATACATGTTTTTAGCTTTTAGAATAAGCATTATCACATAATTTACTAGCTAATGCAAATACAATTATTACTATTAAGCTATGCAATTAATTTCTTTACCTTGATGAGTTTTTTTTCTTTGTTTTTCTATTAGTCCTGTGAGCTTAGGGAAATGAACTCAAAATTATGCTAGGCCATTATATTATTAGGAAACCTCTATAACTTTATTATCAAGGCATTCTGATGTTACAAACACAGTGTGATTCTTAATTCACAAAGCTTCACAGTTTTATTACAATAATAGGGAAAAAGACTCAGTGACCAGATTTACTAAATAAAGAAATCAAAAAATCAATAGCTGGGTGCAGTGGCTCACGCCTGTAATCCCAGCACTTTGGGAGGCTGAGGCAGGTGGATCACCTGAGGTCAGGAGTTCGAAACCAGCCTGGCCAACATGGCAAAACCCTGTCTCTACTAAAAATACAAAAATTAGCCGAGGGTGGTGGCATGCACCTGTAGTCCCAGCTACCCTGGAGGCTGAGGCAGGAGAATAGCTTGAACCTGGGAGGCAGAGGTTGCAGTGAGTAATCATGCCACTGCACTCCAGCCTGGGCAACAGAGCAAGACTCCATCTCAAAAAACAAAAAACAAACAAACAAAAAACAACCTAAAACAACTTTTTATTTTGAAATAAGTATAAATTTACAGAAAGTTGCAAAGAAATGTGTAGGGAGTTCCTATTCAACCTTAACGCCACCTCACTTCTTCCCTTGTTGACATTTTGTATAAGTGTAGCACACTGTCAAAACTAGAAAATTGCATTGGTAAAATCCACAGAACTCACTCCGATTTTACCAATTGTATACACACTCGTGTGTGTGTGTATATATAGTTCCATGCAATTTTATCATAAATGTAGCTTCATTACATATCAACACAATCAAAATACAGAATTGCTCTATTACCACAAAGTTGATCCCTGCAATTCCTTTATAGCCAAACCTGCCACTATCCCCACCATCCCTAATCCCTGGCTACCACTAATCTGTTCTCAACACTTACAATTTTGTTCTGATAATTTTGTTATTTCAAGAATGCTATATAAACAAAATCATATCTTATGTAAACTTTTGAGACTATTTTCACTCAGCATAATTTAGCTGAGGTTCATTCAAGTTGTTACACATATTAATACTTTGCTCCCTTCTGTTGCTGAGTAGTATTACATGGTATGGACATAGGATGTTTTTCTTTCATCCATTGAAGGACATTTGGGTTGTTTCCAATTTTGGGCTATTATGACTATAGCTGCTATGAACATTTATATGCAAGTATTTTTGAGAACATAGGTTATTTATCTGGGATAAATGCTCAAGAGTGCAAATGTTGGGTCATGTGGTAAGTGCATCTTCAATTTCAGAGGTAATTGCAAAATTATTTTCTAGAATGGCTGAACTATTTTATATTCCTACCAGCAGTGCTGAGAAAACTGGTTTCTCTGATCCATGTCAACACTTAGTATGGTCAGTCTTTTCAATTTTAGACATTCTAATAAATGTGTAGTTGTATTTAATTGTAGTTTTGTATTTTCCTGATGGCTAATGATGTTGAACATTTTTTTCATGTACTTATTTGCCATCTATATTTCATCTTCGGTTAAATTTCTACCAATATCTTTTGCCCATTTTTTAATTGGATTTTTTAAATATAGAATTTTGGGAGTTATTTATTCTACATATAAATCCTTTGTTGGATATGTGATTTGCAAGTATTTTCTCCCAATCTGTACTGTAGCTTTTTATCCTTTTTAACAGGTCTTTCACAGAGCAAATTTTTTTTTTTTTTTTAGGACAGGGTCTTGCAATGTTGTCCACACTGGAGTGCAGTGGCTGCTCACAGGTATGATCATAGAGCATGGCAGCCTCAAACTCCTGGGATTAAGCAATCCTCCCACGTCAGCTTCCTGAGTAGCTGGGACTACAGGCATGTGCTACTACACTCTGTAAAAGTTCTTAAATTTTACTGAGATCCAATTTATCAATTTTCCCTTTTAGGTATCATGATTTTAGTTCAAGTTTAAGAACTCTTTGCCTAATCCTAGGCCCCAAAGATTTTTTTTTCCCTAAAAGTTTCATATTTTCTATTTAAGTCTGTGGTTAATCCACTGAGTTAGTTTTTGTAAAAAGTACGCACATTAGGACAAGGCTCTCTTTTTCTTTACTTAAGGATATTCAATTGTTCCAGTATGATTTGTTGAAAAGGCTATTCTTCCTCCACTGAATTGCCTGTGTGTCCTTATCAAAAATCAGTTGAGTATATTTTTCTGGCCTAATTATGTAGATTTTTAAAAAACTACATGTGAAAACACTTTTTGTTACTTTATTTAGGAGAAAAGCTATAAACCCATTACAATGAACCATTCGGCAACAGAAATGAGAAACGAATATGATAGGAAAAACATGGACTTTAGAATAAAAAAGAATAGTTATAGCTAACATATCTTGCTTCCTTATTCTGCTAGGCATATGGGATGTGTGTGTGTATGTATGTGCGTTCTCATTGTATAGATGAGGACACTGAAGTCCCAGTTTTTTGTTAAGTGGCAGAGTCAGGATATATACTTTGGCTGACTCTAGAGACCTGCTCTTAGGATGCCTATATATCTTTACGAATTAAGAATTCAAGCTGCAGGACAGAGGCCAGCACAGTTGAGCGCAGACATATTGGCTTGTGTGCCCTTCTCCAGACCTGGTGGTAAGTCTGTACAAGGGCAATGCCATCAAGGATCCTACGCTCCCCTCCAAATTTTTCCTGATTTCTGCCAAGAGTTCTAACATTCCTGACTCTGAATAGTGTTTGTTTAACAAATTTAAGTAAAATATGAATTAAATAATAAAGACAACCAGAAAAAAACATTAACAGGTTAGGATTAAGAGTGACTGCTAAAGTGTTCTTCAGCTATAATTCCCATTGTCCTAATCATTTTTGTGAATTTCAAATAAATTATAACATTTACAAATTTTTGTATGTTAAAATGTTCATTTCACTGTTCATCCACACTAGGCATATCCAATAGAAATATATATAATGCAAACCACACAAGTGATTTTAAATTTCCAGTAGCCATATTAAAAATATAAGAAGAAACACAAAAATTAATTTTAATAGTGTATTTTATTTCATTCCACATATCCAAAATGTTATTTCAACAGAAGGCTATATCCACATTTCAATAGCCCCATGTGGTTGGTGGCTAACCCATGGGAAAGCAAAGGTCTGCCTGCTTCTTAGGCTCCTGGTCATCTTTTCATGTAAGTGGGATAGTTCCTCAAGTTTTACTAGAATTATCCTTTAAAAACATTACATTCAATTTATTTTTTCTATACTTAAGATACAGATTATTTGCTTAAAATTTTATTCTACAAAATTGGCATATTTATGTAGTTACTAGGATTGCTGTTAAATTTAAAATGTGTTCAAACTGATCATAGAAACTGTAAAAAGGCAAGCATCAGCATCTTTCAAGTTTTACACGTATTTGCACATGTTTGTACATCCATGCCCTGGAAATTTGACTATTCTGATAGCACTAAGAAGAAAGTTTTTTAAAAGGTGAAAAAAGCTCTTATAATAATATAGCTTCAGTTTGACACGCCCCATCTGTTGTGTTCACCAAGCTCCTGCTTGGGAATTGAATATACTTTCCTCGTGTGTGCATTTCCACCTTACAGCTTCTGTCATCACCATTGTGTAACTTCTAAACAAGGTCCTTCAGCTTCTGAGGCAAAAGTGGTATACTATAATGGTAAATATAAAAGTCAAGGGTTGAAAACTAACTCCTATTTCTTCATGTTCAATAAAATATAAAATGTAACACTTGCAAATGAAAAGCAAAATGGGCATATACTTTGATTCTGCAATTCCACTTTTTTTTGTTGTTGTTGTTTTTGTTTTTTGTTTTTTGAGGCGGAGTCTCGCTCTGTCGCCTGGACTGGAGTGCAGTGGCCGGATCTCGGCTCACTGCAAGCTCCGCCTCCCGGGTTTACGCCATTCTCCTGCCTCAGCCTCCCGAGTAGCTGGGACTACAGGCGCCCGCCACCTCACCCGGCTAGTTTTTGTATTTTTAGTAGAGACGGGGTTTCACCGTGTTAGCCAGGATGGTCTCGATCTCCTGACCTCGTGATCCGCCCGTCTCGGCCTCCCAAAGTGCTGGGATTACAGGCTTGAGCCACCGCGCCCGGCCTGCAATTCCACTTCTAGGAATTCACTATGTTAAAGAAAAAAACAGGATAAAATAATAAATATGCATGTATAAAGATGTTCAGTGATGCATGTATAAAGATGTTCAGTGAAACCTTATTTACAATAGCAAAACTATGATCAAACTAAATGTCCAGGAATAGAAAATTAGTTAAATAAAATACATGCCTATAATAAAATACTGTCAACATAGTTAATTGGCATGACTATATTTTCATGATATATTTTAATTATATATATATGTATATATATGCACAGAAAAGAGTCTAGAAAGCTCTATATCAAAATGTTAACAGCAGTTATCTCTGTGTCATATTACAGATGATTTATGTCAATTTTTCTTCTTTTTTGCCCCTTTTCTGTATTTTCTCTGTTTTTATATTGAGGTTGTTTTATGTTTATGATTGCAACAATTCTTATATCCTTTTGAATTTGGGAAAAACTAATTATTAAGTGTTTATATTTTCCTCTTGTAAATTCAATAAAAATCTTTCAAACTGATTTTTAAAATCCAATTTGAAATTGTACTACTGATAATAGCCTACATTAAATTTGCTCTTGGTTTTCAGGCAAGTGTAGCTAATAAATGAAGCCTCTCCTCCCTTTCCAGATTACAGAATATGTAAGCATTACTAAGAAATCTTAGAGAATACTCAAGAGGTTCCAAAACCTAATATAAATATTATCAGGAATCTGACTATGCAAATGTGGGTGTACTTTAACTTCCACTTCAATTCCACAAAGTTCACTGAGCACCTACTATGTGACAGGTTCAATTCTCTTAAAACACTAGTAATACAGCATTCAGGAAAACAATCAAAATTCCTGTTTTCACTGAGATTACAACCAGTAGGAGGAGACTGGCAGTAAACACATAAATCAATAAATGAATATTTCTGGTAGTAGTAAATATTATTAAAAATGAAAGAGAAAATAAGGATAGAGAAGGACTATAAAAGAAGACAACTTTAACTAGGGCAGTCAGTAAAGATGTTTTTGAGGAGGTGGCATTTGAAGTGAGACTTTCAATTACAAGAAGGAATAGCTACTTGTTTGGGAGACCCTTAGTCAATTTCCCCTGCATGAATCTGAAGGGCCTCCCTCTTTTCACATATTGCACAGTCATAGCCACAGGTCACATGCAGGGAGAATAAAGTGAGTGAAGCTTTCTGAGGGAGGAGGGTTGTTCCTCTACACAGAGGGGGCGTCAGTGTCTCCTTTTTTTTGTTATTTTTCTAAGATTGTGATACACTGCACTATGACATAACTGATATAATTGTTCCCAGCTATGTGGTTTAATTAACAGTCCTAAAATGGATAGTTGCCTTAAAAGTTTCCTGAAAAAGAAAATATGGATTACAGAAAATATTAATAATGCAACACAAATGAAAACAAAAACATTAGAGTTGATGTCTCTCCAAGTCTAGCATGATTGAATTCACAATTATTGATATGAGGTAAGTATTCTATAAGATGTGACAAGACACTCAAAAATGAGAAAATTACCAAGACGACTATTTTACACGTACATTTATATCTTTTATATGAATACCTCATTACAAAGAATAAAATTAAAGAGACTGACGATACTAAGTGTTGGCAAAGATATGCAACAACTAGAGCTCTCATACATTGCTGGTAAAAATGTGAAAGGAACAACCACTTTGGAAAAGTCTTGGGTAGTTTCTTAAAATGTTGAATATACCTTACTATACAATTCAGCCATTCCACTCCTAGGTATTTACCCAAAAATGAACAAAAACATTATATCCAAAAAAAGACACATATGAATGTTCAAATAATGGAAATGATGCATAATATATAGTATATTTACAAAATGAAATACAATTATGTAAAGTATATCTATATTATTAACTGTGGCAGAAGCAAGATTCCTCTGGCACAGATATGCAGATACTGGAAGTTAAAAGTCAGCAGAAGAACACTAAAGGTCCAAAGAATATGACTAGCACACTCTCAGTGTCTGTTCCTTTTTTTTTTTTTTTTTTTTTTGAGACAGAGTCTTGCTCTGTCACCCAGGCTGGAGTGCAGTGGCGCAATCTCTGCTCACCGTAAGTTCTGCCTCCCAGGTTCACGCCATTCTCCTGCCTCAGCCTCCTGAGTAGCTGGGACTACAGGCACCCACCACCACGCCTGGCTAATTTTTTGTATTTTTAGTAGAGACAGGGTTTCATCATGTTAGCCAGGATGGTCTCGATCTCCTGACCTCGTGATCCGCCTGTCTCAGGCTCCCAAAGTGCTGGGATTACAGGCATGAGCCACACCTGGCTTGCTCCATTTAATAATGTAGATATCCCCCCTCCCCTTTTTTTTGAGACAGTCTCACTCTGTCACCCAGGCTGGAGTGCAGTGACATGTTCACTGCAACCTCCACCTCCCAGGTTCAAGCAATTCTCATGCCTCAGCCTCACAAGCAGCTGGGGTTACAGGTGTGCACCACCACACACAGCTAATTTTTGTATTTTTAGTAGAGACAGGGCTTTGCCATGTTGCCCAGGCTGGTCTCAAACTCTTGAGCTCAAACTATTGACTTGCCTCAGTTTCCCATAGTGCTAGGCATGAGCCACCACACTTGGCCTAATATAGACATACTTTTTACATGTTTGTTACAATATTCCTCTATTTGCCTAAATTTAATTATTAAAGTTAAATTTCAAATTTAAAAGCATATCCTTATATAAAATGTATTTCTGAAGGCACATATTATATAACAAAATTGTTAGTAAGTGAAATTAAAGTTTCATGGTTTAACATGATTTTTTCCCAACATTTAACTATGAAAGTTTTACAACACATACAGAAGTTAAAATAATTGTATACTGGACACAAATATACACACTACTTAGATTCTACAATGAATATTTTACTATATTTGCTTTATCATGTAATTATATATCTATCAAACACTTTATACATCCATCAATCCATCCTATGAATATCAAGGTAAGTTGCAGACATAAATATACTTCTCTCCTAAACATTTCATCATAGAGATAGAGTTCAACATTTGGGTATATTTCTTTTTGAGTAAATTTACCTACAGAAATGTACAAATCTCAAGTGCACCAATAGATGAGTTTTGGCAAATGCATCGACCTGTGTAATGCAAACCCCTATCAAAACATAAAGAATTACTATCATCAAAGAAAGTGCCTTTGTGCTTTTCCAATCAATCCTATCCTCTATGGCAACCACTGTTCTGTTGTTCTGTTTTTTCCCCTCTGTAGATTAGTTTTGCCTGTTTCTACAACATTGTATAAATGAAATAATAAAATATGTATTATTTGTGTAAGGCTACTTTCAAGTAGCATTATATTTTTGAGGATTATCCATGCTACTACATTATCTGCAGTTCATCATATATTCTACTGAATATATCCAACTGTTTTCTTTTAGAGAACCCATTCTACTACTGATGTACTCCTGAGCTTTTTGCAGTTTTAGGATATTTTGAATTAAGCTTGAATAAAGTTGCTGAATATTCTCATAAAAGTATCTTGTGGACATATGTTTTCATGTTTCTTGGGTAAATACCAAAGGGTGGAATTTCAGGGTCTTTGGATAAATGTATATTTAGTTTAATGAGAAACTGTCAGATCTTTTCTCTAAGTGGCTGTAGCATTTTACATTCTCACCAATTTGTACAAGGATTCCAGTACTCTACTTCCTCAGTAACATCTGCTGCCATCAGACCATTTCATTTTAGCCAATCAGACGAGCTAATAATATTGAGAACATTTTTGTGTCTTTATTAGCCATTTATGTATCTTCCTGTGTAAAGTGTCTGTTCAGATCTTTTGGTCATTTTTGATTGAATACTTTTATTATTGACTTGTAGGCATTCTTTATGTAACT
Organism: Trachypithecus francoisi; assembly: GCF_009764315.1. NCBI lineage: Eukaryota > Metazoa > Chordata > Mammalia > Primates > Cercopithecidae > Trachypithecus > Trachypithecus francoisi. The sequence goes on from NW_022681453.1 coordinate 6,688,529, forward strand.
TGTACAACAGCTCTTTGTCACACATTTTGTAAATATTTTCTCTGTGATTTAACTATTCATTTTCATACTGATAGCTTCTGATGAACAGATGTTTTAATGATGATAAAGTCTAATTCACCAATTTTCATTTTTTTATAGTTCTTACTTCTATGTCCTATCCATGAAATCTTCATTTATCATCAAGTGATGAAGATATTTTGTTATGTTTCTTCTAGTAGTTTTATAATTTTATCCTTTGCATTTAGGTTATGATTTATCCTAAATTAATTCTGATGTATGGTGTGAGGCAGAAGTTGAGGTATATTTTTCTACATGGGTATTCAGTTGTTCTAGCACAATTTGTTGAAAGACTTTCTTTTTCTCATTGGATTGTTTTAGTGTCTTTGTCAAAAGTCAATTGATTATATAAGTAGGGTCATTTACCAGGCTATCTTGTTCCATTCATCTTTGTTGATCCATATGCCAGCACTATACTGATTTGATTACTGTATAAATCTTAGATAATGTTTAAAATGCCATCTTTTGGATTGTTTGAATACTTTTTAAAGAGTTATCTTTTAAATTATGTATTAGCTTTTTAGCTACATGTTTCTGTATTTAATTTTTTAGTAGTTGCTCTAGAAATTATACTATACTACTTAATTTATTGGTTTAAATATTCTACCATGTCACATAAAATATAAATATAGCGCAACCAAATGAATCCATTTATCCACCTCTCCATCCTTTAGACTCTAGTTGTCATGTTACATTGACATACTTTATAAGCCCCACAAAATAATATGCTTGCTTTAAATAAGCAGGTGAGTTTTAAAAAATTTAAAGGAAAAGGAGTCTTTTATATTTACTCATATTTGTCACTTATGGTGCATTTCATTCTTTCCTGAGGATGCTGGGGTTCCATTCAGTTTTTTTCAATGTTTATCTCTCTCTTTAAATTGGACAATTTCTATTGATTCATTTTAAAATTCACTGATTCTTTTTTCTGTAAATGCAATATGCTATAAAACTCCATCCAGTAAAGTTTTATTTCAGACACCATATTTTTCAATTCTTGAATTTCTCACTTTTTAATAGTTGCTAACTCAGATTTTCTTTTTATTCCTTACTAGCATATTTTCCTTTATATCCTTGAGCACTGTTATGATAGCTAATTTGAAATCCTGGCCAGCTAATTATATCATCTGAGTCAACCAGTCTCTATTCTTTTGGATATGAGTAATTTTGGATTGTATACTGAACATTGTGGGTGTTATGTTACAGAGACTCTGGATTCTTACGTTCTTGCAAAGAGTATTTATTTTTTTTCTTGTATTGTTTTAACAAGGAGTTAATCTAGCTAAACTTAAAGTGTTAAATCTGTTTCCCATAGGGTAGGTGATGGCTAAAATATCAATTACTTTAGTTTTAGATGGACTATTCAGCATCTTCCTTGAGCACATGTATTTCAGGGATAAGCCTGAGATTTGGAAAGAGTTTATATGCAAAATTTGAGCTCTGTTTCTCTGGCTTTCACTTCTTTGGGATATCCCTTTACTTCTCAGAGAGTGAGGTTGCCTTGATCTCTATCCTCTAGTCTACAGTTTTCTATCAGATTTTTAGCTTCTTTGCATGGAGCAAACTGTACCCTGCTCTCAGTCCAATATCCTTAAAAAGAAAAAATTCACTCACTGCCATGCATTTCTTTCAAGATTAAAAAAAAAAAAAAACCTTTAATGGACTATTTTTTAGAACAGTTTTAGGTTCACAGGAAATTTGAGCAGAAAGTATGGAGAATTCCCATATCCCCCTCTCTCCACACATGCAAAACCTCCCCCACAATGGACACCCTTCAGGAGAGTAGTACTTTGTACAACTGATGAATCAACATTATTATTACTACCCAAAATTTATAGTTTACATTAGGGTTCATTCTTTGTGTTGTACATTCTATGAACTTTGACAAATGTATAATGACATGTCTCCACTATTGCAGTATTATACAGATTAGTTTCACTGCCCTAAAAATCTTCTTTGCTCTTCTCATTTATCCTCTGCCAGGAACTCGGGGCAACCACTGATTGTTTTACTGTTCCATAGTTTTGTCTTTTCCAGAACTTCATATAGTTGGAATAATATAGTATGTAGCCCTTTCAAATTGGCATCTTTCACTTAGTATGCCTTCTTTCAATTTTTGATACTCCCTCCATTATGTGTTTGGTTTGGGTCACTCTTTATTGTCTTTAGGTAGCTATTTTTCTAGAATTTATAGTTGTTATCTATAAGAAGGCTGATCTAGTATGAGCTACTCACCCATTAAGAGAAGAGGAGTTTTAAAAACATAAATTAATACTTTTAACAGTAATGAACAGACTTCTGGCCACAGTTCAAGATAGATGTATCACAGCTTATCTTAGATAAACCTATAATAATTAAATTTCAGAGTTGAAATAGATCTTAATGGTCATCTACTCTACCAAGTGATAGCAAAGTTAATCCTAATTCCCATCAAATAAAATGAAATACCATTATTTTATTACTTATGAGGTACCATTTACCAAAAAGGGACAATTATATTCTAAATATATGTAACAAACCTGTCAAGGCTGTTTCACTTATAGATTTAATTTGTAGAAAAATTTCTCCTTTCAATGAAGTCCAGTTTTGGTAATTATCATACACTTCATTTTTAATACTGGTGAGCTCCCTTTTAGTAAAAGTAAGTAATGAAAGAGTCTTATTCCAGAAATATTTGTACTCTGACAATCTTTGACTGCAAAGTAAAAAAAAAAAAAATAGGATTTTAAAAAATAGTAAGCATAATAAACTTCTCCAAAAATAGTTTTAGAGTGACTATATAATCTACTGTCTAATTGGAGACAATTTTGAAAGCAGAAGAAGGTGGTATTCATATTATGCTGAAACAACACACAAACTAGGAATATCTCAGGTAAACTGAAGTGTATGGTAACTCTAACTCACTTCCATTTTGCCATTATTTTAACTACAAAGAAACACAGCGAACTACCTTCATACACATTTATTCTATTAATCCTTTTATATTCAACAGTAAGCATTTAGTGGAGAAAATTAGGTCAGAGCAATTTAGTCTTAGATCCTAAATGAGAATCTTAAAGTCTTATACAGCATTTGTCCCACATACCATAGTTATATAGGAGTGAAAAATCTGGGGTAATAATAAGTAAAACAATTCAAAGTGACTGATCCAGTGCATTTGCTTCATAAAATCCGACAGCTCAAAGTAATCACATTTTTGTCATCTCAGTGATTTTATTCTGGTTTTAATTATCTTAATAATCAAATAAAATATAGACACAGATTTGAGAGCAGCAAAAAGGTGACGACTGAAGCCATGAGAGTATATTTGTCAATATTTGTATCCCTGAGTATAAGGCAGAGGTTATATCTCTCTTGCTCATCACAGTCTCTCTAGCATCTAGCAGAGTGCCTACTGCATAATATGTTTTCAACAAATATTGAATGAAAGAGTAAATAAAATAAATTCCTCCTCAGTTGGAGAAATGGAAAAATGAGAAGTGCTAGGGATAACACATTGGACAACACAAACATTTAAGGGACTGAAACTAAAAAGAATCCCTCAGAGGAGACTAGGGGGAATTCATCAGTGAGTCAGAAGATAAGCCAAAAGAATAATGTCAGATAAGCCAGGGGATACGAATAGTTTAAGAAAAATGTAGTGATCAGTGTTTAAGTCTGCAGAAAAGGGCTGAATAGAGTCCACTGTATCTGGGAGGCCTTTGGTAATTAGTAATTAGTAATTTGATGATCAGTAATGCCACATAAATTCTTAGTATTGTCAAATTTGGGGAAATCCTTATTAAACTTTTCTCATACGTAAGATTTTGTCATTTCAAGTTTTCTTGGAAAGCAATTAAATTGTCTTTGAAATAATGAAACTCATGGGCCAATTTATCTTAGATGGTCTGCCTGAAGTAGTGTATTATGATTTGTATGTTACATTCAATGATGTTAGTCATATCTGTAAAATCAGTGTAAACTTAAATCTTTCTCCAATGTATCTGAATAATTAACTCCCTTACATTAGATTATCAAATAACCCAAGAACTTTAAAAAATGATCTCTTTCGGCTGGGCGCGGTGGCTCAAGCCTGTAATCCCAGCACTTTGGGAGGCCGAGACGGGCGGATCACGAGGTCAGGAGATCGAGACCATCCTGGCGAACACGGTGAAACCCCGTCTCTACTAAAAAATACAAAAAACTAGCCGGGCGAGATGGCAGGCGCCTGTAGTCCCAGCTACTCGGGAGGCTGAGTGGGCGACAGAGTGAGACTCCGTCTCAAAAAAAAAAAAAAAAGATCTCGTTCTATTAATAAATTTGCTTTGATGTAATCAAAGAAGTTGTTACAGCTTGCTTCTTTAGGCCACAATAATTTCTATTGCTTAATTTGCTTATAAATGCTTTTATTTAATTAAAAAAACCTATATATATCCAAATTAATGTAATTTCTTGCTTGTTTCATTAAAGCATTCTAAAGTATCTTTCCAAATGGCAATTACAATGGTGTACTCCTATGTCAACTTTCCCTTACTCAGATCCTCCAAATGCTTGTGACTACTCCAATGGTATACTTACAACAGTAGCAAGAATCACAAAAAATAATTATTTTTTTTTAAAGTGAGAGAGAGGAAAAACCTGAGCAGAAAGAGAATTTTTAACCAAATTACAACTCAATCATCTTGCTTTCACCAGAAGCCTTTTCAGAACCTTGGAAGGAAGTCCTAAGTGACAGACTCTGAAACTTAAGCATCATCTAGTTCACAATAAATTTGCCTCTACTGGTAACCTTAACCTTCTCTGTGAAATAAGAGGCAAGAAAAATGGCTGCTAAGAGATGAATAGCACCAAGGAGCCTAAGCAGAATATTGAGGATTCCTCACTAAGGATTTAGTGTTTAACAACCTGGAAGTAGGTATGAAGGCCAAAGGATTTAAGGGTAAATACAACTAAATGAGTAGAGGTAAAAGGACTTGGAGTGTTGGTAAACTCCTCTATGTAGAAAATCCTAAAGACACACACACACACACACACACACACACACAAATACTAGAATAAACAAATTCATCAAGGTCACTGGATACACAATACATATGCAAAAATTAATTTTATTTCTGTATATTAACAATGATCAATCCCCAAGATAAAATTAACAGTCCCATTCATAATAACATAAAAAGAATAAAACACTTAGAAATAAATTGTAATAAAAGAAGTTAAAGAAAACAAAATATTTTTGAGAGGGCTAAAGATCTCCATGGAAAAACATACCACATTCATGAATCAAAAGATACAAAAATGTTAAGGTAGAAATTCTCCCCAAATTGATCTATAGATTCAATACTATACCTATCAAAGTCCCAGCAGGCTACTTCACAGAAATTTACCAGCTGATCCTAAAATTCATTATGGAGGGCCCAGAATAGCAAAAACAATTTTGAAAACAAAAAAGGAAGTTAGAGGAATTATATGTCTTGATTTTAAAATTTATTAAAAACCATAGTATTTAAGAGAGTGTGGCACTGACATAAGACATAGATTAATGGAATAGAATAGAAAATCCAAAAATAATCCCTTACATTTATGGTGAATTTATTTTAGGCAAAGATGCCAAGGCAATTCAATAAGGAAAAAAAAATGACCTCTAACAAACAGTGCTGGAACAATTGAATATCCATGTGAAATAGGATGAATTTAGATCCTTACCTCATATCAGACACAAAAGTTAGCTGAAATAGATCATAGATCTAAAGAAGAGCTAAAACTATAAAACTCTTAGAAGAAAATACAGGAGAAAATCCTTGTGACAGGCTTAGACAGAGTTCTTACATACATCAGCAAAAGCACAATCTATAAAACAGATAAATTATATTTCATCAAAAATAACTTTTCAAAAGACGTTATTATGAAAATAAAAAGATAAGCCACTGGGAGAAAATATTTGCAAATCATATTTCGTATAAAGGACTTATATCCAGAATACAGAAAGAACTCTTACAATCACACAAGAAAATAAACCCATTAAAAATTGGCAAAATATTTGAGTAGATGTTTCACTAATAAGATACACAAATGATTAACAAGCAAATGAAAAGATGCTCAATATCATTAGTAATTTGGGAAACACAAATCAAAGCCACAATGAGATACTATTTTACACCCACTAGAATGATTACAACAAAACAGACAGACAATAGTAAGTGCTGACAAAAACATGGAGAAACCAGAATCCTCATTCATGGTGTGGGAATGTAAAATGTGCAGCCTCTTTGGAAAACAGGTTGGCAGTTAAAAAAATTAAATATCGATTGACTGGGCATGGTGGCTCATGCCTGTAATCCCAGCACTTTTGGGAGGCCGAGGTAGGTGGATCATGAGGTCAGGAGATCAAGATCATCCTGGCTAACACAGTGAAACCCCATCTCTATTAAAAATACAAAAAATTAGCTGGGCTTGGTGGCAGGCACCTGTAGTACCAGCTACTCGCGAGGCTGAAGCAGGAGAATGGCATGAACCAGGGAGGTGGAGGTTGCAGTGAGCTAAGATCGTGCCACTGCACTCCAGCCTGGGCGACAAAGCGAGACTCCGTCTCAAAAAAAAAGAAAAAATTAAATATAGATTAATCATATGACCTAGTGATTCCACACTGAGGCATCTACTCCAAAGAACTGAAAACATGTCCACACAAAGACTTGTATATGAATGTTTACAGCAGCATTATTCATAAGCAACAACAAGTGGAAACAATCCAAATATCCATCAACTGGTAAATGGATAAATAAAATGTGGTATATCCATACAGTGGAATACTATTCAGCAATAAAATGGAACAAAAGTATGGATAAGTGTCACAACATGAATGAACCTCAAAAACATAATTAGTAAAAGCCAGATGTAAAGACCACATATTGTATGATTCTATATATCTGAAATGTCCAGAAAAGTGTAAATCTATAGAAAGAGAAAGATTAGTTGCCTGGTGAGCTGGAGGTGAGCACAGAGATTGATTGAAGATGGCATGAGGGTCTGGAGGGTCTTTTTTGGAATGAGTCAAGTGTTCTAATATTGGATGTGGTTGCCAATCTAATAGCTAATATTTGGTGGCACCACTCTGTAGGTTTATTAAAAATAATTAAATTGCCTCCTTATGAGAGGTGAATTTTGTGGTGTGCAAATTATATCTCAATGAGTATGTTTTTAAAATGGTATGGGGTAATAAACTTGGGATCAAGGATAGAAAACAAAGTAAAGCCAAAATATGTTTGGGAAAATAAGAAAAAATACTAGCATCCTTAATTAGACTGAAGAAGTGAAGTGAAAGTGAGAGAGCTGCAAGATAAATTTTTGGAGTTGACATTGAAAATTCTAGAGATGACAAGGTCTAGCTTTACAAATAAGAAAAATTAAAGGATAAATACTCTTTATTTCAAATAATTTATAAAAGATTCAAAATAGTAATCCTCTAAAAGTAAATACTGATAGAATATTTCAAATATGGTCTGATTTGGAATATCGATTGAACTTAAACACAACTTTGTGAGGTGAAGTATATCTATATTTCATTCAGGATTTTAATAGCTACTTTATAGGCCTTCTACAATTAATTTGCATTTTCAAAAAACACTTTATTCTAAGTAACAGATGTGCTGAGCCAACCAATGTGCCAACTAACATGCTGAGCCCTTGCAAGACACAGGCTGAAAGTGATGTCAGGGAAAACACAGAACATGAAAGAATACTTTGCTGAAGGCTAATGATTAAGCCCAATTGTAATTAAACAAATGAGAGAAGAATTTAAAAACAGTAATGGACCCAGAAACATAGTTCACTGATCTACTGAAAGTTCCTTTTAGGCTCCATAAATAAAGATGATTATATCTGAGTAGAAAGCTCATGTTTCTTTCCCTTACCTCTTTTTTTTTTCATCCCATGTTTTGGCCCATGAATCCTTTACCTCTTCAAGAGAGAAGATTATAAGCTCCTTTTCTTTATCCAGAGCAATCACTAAGTTTTATGGTCTAATATTTTTAAAATAATCAATAATCTAGCTTAAAATCAGCTTTCACTAATGCAACAAAAGTCACTGAACTCTAGAAATTTCGTTTGATTTTATTTTTAACAGTATGCCTTTTTCTATGGAATGCATTAGGTCTACCAGTGAGAGTATAAAAACAATAATTATTTCTATTCATCTATTATAAACTGTAATTTGTACTAAGTGTCTAGTTGACTAGTTACTTTCAAAATTGTTTTTAGTATGTACTATTTTTATATAAGTCAGATCCCAGACTCCTAATTTGTGATCTTTTAGCTAAAAATGAGCAAAAATCACAGATCTATGAAAACATGTGAACAAAATAAGCTGTTAAAAGTATAACTCAAAATGATGACAACATTAGAATACAGAATAAAAATAACACTCTATTTATATGTCTACGTTTCTTCAAAAATTTAAAATACTGAACATGCAAAAATGAAAATAATTAGGATCAAGTGTATCTGTCCCATAATATCCTGAAGCAGCAATAATTATTTGATCTAGTCCCAATCCAGCCTTTAAAGGTCAATCTTACCATCCGTGAAGGCTTTAGTGGATAAATCAGATGAGCCTTCTACAGCTGATATAAGTCAAAGCTATTACAGAAGCCAAAAGTGAATACTGATAGTCCTGATTAAAATACAAAAGTTGAGGTCACCTGGATGGCATTATCCTGTTGGTTCAACATCAGATTTCTAGGAAAGGATCAAGGTGATTTCTGATGATAAAAATGGTCACTTGTTTTTTGAGTGGATTTCATTCATGGATTCATTCAAAAATTATGTATAGAGCATCAGTTATGTGCAAAGCATTTATAAAAGGTAGATGTTCAATAGGTTATTATCAGATAATGAATTAAAAATTATTAGCCCACAGAATTTTTTTCAGAAAATTCCTGGTAATGATTATTAGATAAAAAGCAAAAACTTATCATTCAAAACATTCACCCAGCATACTTTTTTAGTCATCCAGAACCTGTGTCATTTGCCAGGTTGAATTAACTCATTGCCTTCCCTTTTCTAAGAGCTAAAAGTTATTCAATTCCAAAAGGAATTATTCTTTCTCATAAACATTCTCAAAATATTCAACTCAATTTTTAGGAAAGAAAATGTACTTCCTAGTTTCTTTAGAATGCTGGATTTTATTGTTAGGTATTATAAACCCTCCAAAGATTATATAAAAGCAGAATTGACATGCTTTACACTAGAGATTTCTGAATTTAAGGACTATGTTAATATTATTTAGGAAGTTTTCCTATTCTATTACTTTTCTTGTCACTGGACTATCACTCAGAGGATCAACTACACCAAGAAATATTGGTGAAGAGGGGAATTTGTAACTGTGCTTTCATTCTAAATGACATCCACAAAATAAGAACAATAACAGGCACTAATAGAACAAGGTATATGCCTAATTTAAATTTAATTAGCAACACTATTCATTAAGATAATGGTTTAAAAAGGAAAAAAGAAAACGTAATGCTGTTTCACTTTTCTCAATCACACCAGATATAGAAACCATATTACTGGCCAGGCGCGGTGGCTCACGCCTGTAATCCCTGCACTTTGGGAGGCTGAGGCAGGTGGATCACGAGGTCAGGAGATCAAGACCATCCTGGCCAACATGATGAAACCCCGTCTCTACTAAAAATACAAAAAATTAGCCAGGCGTGGTGGCAGGCACCTGTAGTCCCAGCTACTTGGGAGGCTGAGGCAGGAGAATGGTGTGAACCCGGGAGGTGGAGCTTGCAGTGAGAGGTCAAGCCACTGCACTCCAGCCTGGGCGACAGAGCAAGACTCCATCTCAAAAACAAAAAAAGAAAAGAAACCATATTACTAAAATGTGTTTGGCTATTTACAAAGTTAGTATTAAGCATATCTTTTCACTCTTTATAATTTTCAGTTCTTTAATCTTACCTGAAGATGTATGATTGTCTATATTTAATTTTTAACTCATCTTGCAAATGACTCAGTTGTTTCTCTACTTTCTGAAATTCATTTTGCTGATTTTTTAACTGCATGCCTACATCGTAAATTCTAAAAATACAAACAAACATCCCTTAAGTATTCTCTCCTATGTATGTACTATTTTTAAGTTACCATTTAAATATACTTACTTTTAATAAAAAGGAGTAGAAGAAGAAACTATGTCTCTTATATATGCTATATGAATGTACAGAAAAAATATAGAGAGACCAAATCTTGGGAACTAAACCCTGGGGAGGAGAGTGGAATTTATGGGCAGGGGAAAAAGTAAAGAATATTGAAGAGAGGCAGAACTTTTCCTCTATATTCTTTTGTATTGTTCCACTGTTACAATGAACATAAATATTAATCACAACATAACTAAAATATTAATTTAATTTTCACTTAAAGTAATACAGGTTCAAATTTAAAATGTCAAATATTACTGTCTTAGTCCATTTTGTGTTGCTATAAAAGAATACCTGAGGCTGGGTAATTTATAAAGAAAGAAAGGTTTACTTTGCTCATGATTCTAGTGACTGAAAAATTCAAGATTGGATAGCTGCATCCAGTGAGGGCCTCATGTTTCTTCCACTTATGGCAGAAAGTGGAAGGGTTCATGTGCAAAGAGATCACATGGTGAGAAAGGGAGCAAGAGAGAAAAAAAAATCAAGGAAGCTAAATTCTTTTTTTGTGTGTGTGGTTTTTGGTAAGAAGTCATTTGGAAGAATATGAGTTAACTTTTGGTATAATGAATGAATGAAAACTTAGGATCAAAATTATAACTGTAAGTATATAAGCATGAAAAGTAAAATTTACATGAGGAAAAAGATGCCTGACATTTTATCCACGTGGTAACACTAACTCACAATGTCCAAAGAATAACATGGTAACATTATAAACTTGATCTAACACATCATGGCAATGGGATGTTTAGCTTAATTAATTAAAAAGACAGTAAGATGTGTTAGCATGTAGTTGCTATAAACAGTTATTAATCTATTTCTAAGATAAATGTACAGAAATACTGGTTGCCAAGAAAACACATTTTTTATCACATATTATCAATTGAAAATGAACTGAGGCATTACATTCAGCTGTGAATAACAAGAAATTCTAGAAATTTCCTGATAAAGAGAAGGTGCTTCTTCTCACATGAAAGTCTTGGGTGAGACCAGTCACTGCACAATCCAGCAGAGGAATAAGCTCCCACCTAATTGGTTTTTATGGCAGCATAGTAGCTGTCTGCGTGAATCAAGAACGAAGTCACTATCAGTAGGAACAACAATGCTCCTAATACAAAGGAGACCTTAAACCAACTCAATCTATAGATTAGGGGAGTTGAACATCAGAGAATATTTCCAGCCATGATAATGTGAATTAGTTCTCTAGTAAACACTTAATAATTGCTGGGGGGAAAAAGCAATGAAAGGATGTATTTTTAATGTGGAGCATCTGGGGACATCTCTGGAGATCTACAACTCTGACAAAAGGAAAGTCAAGTGATTTGGAGGGACTCTTAATTTGCAAGCCAAAGAATAAGGACAATGGGCTGAAAGCCAGCGGCCATGCACCTCTCCCCCTGTATTTTAACAACCTGCTAACTTGGGAACTAATCCATTCTTGCCAGAGCAAAAACTCCATTCACTCACAAGGGAGGGGATTAATCTATTCATGAAGAATCTGCCCCTATTGACCCAAATGCCTCCGATGAAGCCGTACCTCCCAACGATGCTGTATTGAGGCCCAAATTTCATCATGAGTTTTGGTGAAGATAAACCACATCCAAACTGTAACAACGACTAAAAGAGTTATTAAAAAAAATAGTAATCATGTGCCTCTACTCTAATTCCCACCGCCAAAGGCAACCACGTTTAATGTTTTTTTCCCTGTTTCTCCTAGTATTGACTTCCATATTACTGTATCACTCATATTACTAACATGTTTACACTGATATTTCCTAATATTTAATTTTTTATATTATTTAGTGTATTTAGTGATACATATCAGTTAAGATCTAGTTGTGCTACATATAATTGACACCTGACTATAATGGCATAAATATATATATATATATATAATCTCACATAAAACAAATGCATTGGTAATCAGTTCAGTGCTAATATCACAGCTTTATAGTGTTATTAGGGCCTCATATCCTACCAACTCTCTGGTCTACCATCTTTGGTATCTGTACTTTATTGTCATAGTCCGTGATGGTGGTGAAAGCTTCAATCATTACATTCCCATTCCAGGCTAGGTAGAGGAGAATAATGGCCTACTCCATCCCTTTTAAGTCAATCTCCTTAAAGTACCACTGAATACTTCTACTGAACTTAGATATATGGCCATACTTAGCTGTACATGCAGCTGGAAGGTGTCATCCTTTAAAGATTAGCGCCCAGATATATTCTGTTACTTACAAGGCAAAATGAATGTTGAGGTAGGTAGTTAATAAGAATTGACCCTCCTACACATATCTACATGCTCTTCTCTTAATCTTCCCAATATAAATCAGTACTTTTTATTAAATTATATTAGTATTTATATTGTTATTCACTTGTGAGCCACATATAATGCCATGATTATATTTCTTTCTTGTACAACTTTCTGTTGTCTCTGGAATTAAAAATTGTCTCCTTTTCTTCTTTCGTAGTTTTCTGGGTACCATCATTTTATTCTTTTTCCATCTTTGATGGAGAGGTAATTCTTCTCCCGACACCTTCAAACACAACAGATCATTTCTTTTCCAGGAGGTAGCCTTCCTGGAGCTTTCCATTCCCCTGCTGTAGTCTGGTTTATGCTCCGGTTTGACTACACAACTGTCATCATAAGACTTCCCTTCTCCATCACTTCAGGAACTGTCCTCATCTCTCTTTCATGTCAATTCTCCTATACCCTGGTTCAGAAGTTTTTTTCCTTCTTGGTTTACTCCTTGGAGCAAATCATCCAGAAATTTCCTATGCATTGGAAGTAAATTTGCGACTCTGGATGTCTGAACACGTTATTTTATCTCACACAGAACAGTTTGACTGAATAGAAAATCATATATTTGAAAAAATATTCACCAGAAAATTAGGATACCATTCCATTGTTTCCTAATTTCCAGTGAAGCTGCTGAGAAATCCAATGACATTCTCATTTCTATTTCTTTGTGTGATATATGGTGGGCCCCCCACCCTTCCCCCTGCTTCCGAAGCTTTTTCTGAAATAAAATTTTTTACTTTTCACTTGGGATTCTTCAATTTGATCAGGATGTATTATCATGTTAATCTTTTGTCATTCTCTGTGCTGAGCACTTGGTGAGTACTTCCTTTAGAAACTGATTCTTTGGTTTTCAGAAATTTACCCTAGGGATAATGATGCTTTCCAGTCAAATTTCTGTTTCTGTCTGGAACATCTTTCTATTATTTCAGAGGTAGAATTTCCTGAACAGATCTCTTAACTTTCTTATTCTTTCTCTACCATTTTACCACTTTTAACTTTGTATTCTTTCATTATCTTCCATCCTATCAAAGTTTTAACTTCTGCTATCATATTCTAACTACCAAAAATTCTTCTTATTCTCCAAAAGGTCTTTTTTAATTGCCCCTTTTCTTGTCTCATGAATACAATTTGTATTTCTTTGAGGATACCAATTATAGTGTGTTTTTGAAGATTTCTTCAGTTTGCTGCATTGGTGCTGTTTCTCTTTGAGACTCTTTGTTTTGCTTTTTTGGCTTTCATGTTTGAGGCTCTGCTCAGAAGGCTGATGATCCTTTGTTGTCTGTTCATAATCAAGAATAAGGTACTCTCACAACCAAAGTCATACTAAATAGGCAAAGGCTGGAAGCATTCCTCTTGAAAACAAGAACAAGACAAGGATGCCCTCTCTCATTACTCTTATTCAACATATTATTAAAAGTTCTGGCCAGAGTAATCAGGCAAGAGAAAGAAATTAAGTACATCCAAATAGGAAGAGAGGAAGTCAAACTATCCCTGTTTGCAGATGACATGATTCTATATCTGGAAAACCCCATAGTCTCAGCCCAAAAGCTCCTTCAGCTGATAAACAACTTCGGCAAAGTTTCAGGATACAAAATCAATATACAAAAATCACTAATATTCCTATACACCAACAACAGCTAAGGCAAGAGCCAAATCAGGAATGCAATCTCATTCACAATTACCACAAAACAAACAGAATATCTAGGAAAACAGTTAACCAGGGAGGTAAAAAATCTCTACAATGAGAATTATAAAACACTGCTCAAAGAAAGCAGAGCTGACATGAACAAATGGAAAAACATCCCATGCTCGTGGATAGGAAGAATCAGTATCATTAAAATGTCCATACTGCCCAAAGCAATTTAGAGATTCAATAATATTCCTGTCTGACTAACAATGATATTCTTCACAGAACTGGAAAAAACTATTTTAAAATTTACATGGAACCAAAAAAGAGCCCAAATAGACAGAGCAATTCTAAGCAAAAAGAACAAAGTCAAAGGCATCACACTATCCAACTTCAAACTATACTACGGGGCTACAGTAAGCAAAACAGCATGGTACTGGCACAAAAACAGACACATAGATCAATGAAACAGAAGAGAGAGCTTGGAAATAAGAACAAACACCTAAGCCATCTGATCTTTGACAAAGCTGACAAAAGCAATGGGGAAAAGACTCCCTATTCAATAAATGGTGCTAGGGTAACTGGCTAGCCACATGCAGAAGATTGAAACTAAACCCCTTCCTTATACCATATACAAAAATTAACTCAAGATGGATTAAAGACTTACATGTAAAACCCAAAACTATAAAAACCCTGGAAGACAACCTAGGCAATACCATTCTGGACATAGGAATAGGCAAAGATTTCTTGACAAAGATATCAAAAGCAATTGCAACGAGAGCAAAAATTGACAAATTGGATCTAAGTAAACTTAAAGGCTTTGCACATCAAAAGAAACTATCAACAGAGTAAACAGACAACCTACAGAATGGAAGACAAAATTTACAAACTATGCATCTGACAAAGGTCTGATATGCAGCATGTATAAGGAACTTAAATTTACAAGAAAAAAACGTTAAAAAGCGGGCAAAAGACATGAACAGACACTTCTCAAAGGAAGACATACATGTGACCAATGAACATATGAAAATAAACTCAATATCACTGATCATTACAAGAAATGCAAATCAAAACACCAATGAGCTATCATCTCACAGCAGTCAGAATGGCTATAATTAAAAAGTCAAAAACATAACAGATGCTGGTAAGGTTATGGAGAAAAGGAAATGCTTATACACTCTTAGTGGGAGTGTAAATTAGTTCAACCATTGTGTAAAGCAGTGTAGCAATTCCTCAAAGACCTAAAAACAGAACTACCATTCGACCTAGCAATCCCATTACTGGGTATAAACCCAAAGGAATATAAATTATTCTACCATAAAGACATTTGCATACGTATGTTCATTGCAGCACTATTCACAATATCAAAGACACAAAATCAACCTAAATGCCCATTAATGACAGATTGGATACAGCCATAAAAAAAGAATGAGATCATGTCCTTTGCAGGAACATGGATGGCATTGGAAGCCATTATCCTTAGTAAGCTAACACAGCAATAGAAAAGAAAATACCACATGTTCTCACTTGTAAGTGGGAGCTAAATGATGAGGATGGATGGACACAAAGAGAGGAACAATAGACACTGGGACCTACTTGAGAGTGGAGGGTGGGAGGGAGAAGAAGATAAGAAAAAATATCTATTGGATACTAGGCCTAGTACTTGGGTGAGGAAGTAATCTGTACAACAAACCCCCATGACACAAGTTTACCTATATAACAAACCTGTACATGTATCCCAAACCTAAAATAAAAGTGTAATTTAAAAAAATGAGGTACTAGCAGCACAACTGGACTGGTTTCTACAACAAGCTAATTATGACAAAGGGAAAAAAGGAAGAGAGGCCTTTATAGATAAAAGAGAAGCAAGAAATTTAATAACTAAATATGACATATGGACCTTGTATAAAACTCAATTAAAACAAATTGACAGTGGCTTTGCAGCACTGTTCACAATAGCAAAGACTTGGAACCAACCAAAATGCCCATCAATGATAGGCTGGATAAAGAAAATGTGACACATATACACCATGGAATACTATGTAGCCATAAAAAAGGATGAGTTCATGTCCTTTGCAGGGACATGGATGAAGTTGGAAACCATCATTCTCAGCAAACTAACACAGGAACAGAAAACCAAACACCTCATGTTCTCACTCATAAGTGGGAGTTGAACAACAAGAATACAGGGACACAGGGAGGGGAACATTACACACCAGGGCCTGTTGCGGGGGTGGGGGGGCGGGCTAGGGGAGGGATGGCATTAGGAGAAATACCTAATGTAGATGACAGGTTGATGGATGCAGCAAACCACCATGGCACGTGTATACTTATGTAACAAATCTGCATGTTCTGCACATGTATCCCAGAACTTAAACTATTTTAAAAAATGACAGTAAAAATTGTTTTTAAAGAATTGAGAAAATTTGATTATGGACTGGGAATTAGAGAATACCAAGGAACTGTTGCTAATTTTGGAATGATAATATTGTGCTTATGTTTTTAAGAAGTCACATCCCAGTGAAGTAAATAAAGATAAAATAGCACATAGACTAGGAGACTAGAATTTGCCTTAAAATACTTCAGTAAAGAAAAGAAATGATAAAATAAACCTAATAAAATCTTGATAATTTTAAAATCTGTGTAAATGAGTATTTATTTTATCATTTTCTCCTAAAAAATTTAAAACAAAGGACTGAAATGCTGCCTATAAGCTTCTGTGTGTGTGCAAAAATTGTTAAATGACAAGATTTATTCTGGGATGATCAGGTGAGCAAATAGTTATTTTGATAAAATCTCTGGATATTTCCTCTCTACCAGTCATTCTCCCAATCTCTGACAAAGTTCTGGGAATTAAGGGAAGGCACTTGAGCCATTTCAGGGGATACGATGCCATTATTCCAAAAGTCAACTTTCACTTAATTTCTTTATTTTCATCTCACCACCTCCCTTTTACCACTCTCTATCCTTAACTATAGCTAGCACCACTGAGATCAGAGATACAACATCCAGAACTCTTTCAGGGAAAGTTAATTATATGTTTTGAGCAGGTCAGGTGTGAAAGAAGATCTAGAAGCCTAAATGCACCTTTAAAAAATTAAAAATCAGTAGCATTTCTATACAGTAATAATATTCTAGTGGAAAGATAAATTAAGAACACAATCCCATTTACAATAGCCACAGAAAAAGGAAATACCTAGGAATACATCTAATCAAGGAGGTGAAAGATCTCTACAAGGAGAACTACAATACACTGCTGAAAGAAATCAGACAAGACACAAACAAATGAAAAAATATTCCATGCTCATGGATAGAAAAAAATCAATGTTGCTAAAATAGTCATACTGCAAAAAGAAACTTATTAAGATTCAGTGCTATCCCTATCAAACTACCAATGTCATTTTTCACAGACAAAGAAAAAAAACTATTTTATTTTATTTTTCAAGATGGCAAACTGGAAGCAGTGTTAGAATTCCTCTTCCACTTGCAAAGTCAAAACAGTGAGTAGAGATTCACACTGTGAACATTTTTCCAAGAAGCAATGCACGACCTTAACAGGAAAATGGAAGGAAATCACAGGCCCTTTGAAACAGGCTGCAGCCTACACTATGAGCCAGGTGAAAAACTGTAAGTTCTCAAGAGTGTGAGGTAGGGGAGACTGCCTCCAGGACATCCACTCATACCAGGGAATCTGTGTAGCCTTAACCCTACACAGCACTGGAACTGATACAGTGAATGCTGGGACATATAGAAGTAAGAGCAGCACAATGAAGAGCCTTGTGCACATTCCCAGTCTAAAGTATGGACCAAGGGAAGCCATGGCTGATTCTATATTAAAGGGGACCTTGTGAAAGTCTGCCAACTAACTCAAACAGTGGTGGCAGGTTGAAGGAAGCTACCAACTGAAATTCACAATACAATCCTCGAGTGGGGATGAACTCCCTAGGCCAGAACCCAGGCGTGAGTGGGAAGTGTGCAGTAGCCACAGGCACAGGAGCTGGGTGCCTGGACTTTGACAGCAGATAGGGAGGGCCTGGGACAGTTTTGAGTTCTGAGCATAGGCTGCCTGGAATTTAACTAGCTACTGTAAGTGAACACTGCAGGTGAGAAACCTGCCTTGCCCAGTGCATGGGAGCTGGGTGAGACATATCTACTCCCCACTCCTTAAGCGAACTCTACTGTGCAGCAGAGGCAGCTACACTCCTTCCTGGAATATTACCCCAGTGGCCACAAAACCACTGGAGACTCAGAAGGAGGAGGTTGGGAGAGGGGCACAGGATAAAACACTACATACTGGGTACAATGTATACTACTCAGGTGATAGGTACACTAAAATCTCAGACTTCATTATTATATAATTTATTTATGTAGCCCAAAGCCACTTGTATCTCAAAAGCTATTCAAATAAAAAAATTTTTGAAAGAAATTAAAATGATTATACTCTAGGCTCATGAGAAAATACTCAGTATAAATTGGTACATTTCAGAAAAGCAATTTAACAAAATATATCAATGTATCAAAAAATGAAGAAGAAAAAATATCCTAAAACTCACATGAAATAAAAAAAGAGCCCCGATACCCCAAGCAATTCTAGCAAAAAGAACAAAGCCAAAGGAATCACATTATCTGACTTCAAACTATACCATAAGGCTACAGTAACTAAAACAGCATAGTATTGGTATGAAAACAGACACATAGACCAATGGAACAGAATAGACAACCCAGAAATAAAGCCTCACACCTACAATCATCTGATCTTTGACAAAGTCGACAAAAACAAGCAATGGGGAAAGAATTCCCTACTAATAAATAGTGCTGAGATAACTGGCTAGCCATATGCAGAAGAAAGAAACTGGACCCCTACCTCTCACCATATACAAAAATTAACTCAAGATGGATTAAAGATTTAAATGTAAGACCTCAAGCTATAAAAATTCTAGAAAAAAAAAACTAGGAAATAGCCTTCTCAACATCAGCTTTGCCAAAGAATTTACAGCTAACTCTTCAAAGCAACTGAAACAAAAACAAAAATTGACAAATGGGACCTAATTAAAGAGCTTCTGCACAGCAAAAGAAACTACAGAGTAAACAGACAGCATACAGAATGGGAGAAAACACTCACAAACTATGCATCCAACAAATCTAATATCCAGAATCTATAAGGGATTTAAACAATTCAACAAGAAAAATACAAACAACCCCATTAGAAAGTGGACAAAGGACATAAACAAATATTTCTCAAAAGCATACGTACAAGCGGCCAACAAACATATGAAAAAATGCTTAATATCTCTAGTCATTAGAGGAATGGAAATTAAAACCACAATAAGATACCATCTCACACCAGTCAGAATGGCTATTATTAAAAAGTTAAAAAAATAACAGATGCTGGGATGGGCTGCAGAGAAAAGGGAATGCTTGTACACTGTTGGTGGGAATGTAAATTAGTTCAGCCACTGTGGAAAGCAGTTTGGAGATTTCTCAAAGAACTTAGAACAGAACTAGTATTCAACCCAGCAACCACATTAGTGGGTATATACCCAAAGGAAAATAAATTGTTTTACCAAAAAGACATGTTCATCACAGCACTAATTCACAATAGCAAAGACACAGAAGCAACCTAGATGCTCATCAACAATGGACTGGATAAAGAAATGTAGCACACATATGCTATGGAATACTATGTAGCCATAAGAAAGAACGAAGTCATGTCCTTTGCAGCAACATGGGTGCAGCTGGAGTCCATTATCATTTTTCCTCCCAACTTTTATTTTAGATTCAGGGCATATAGGTGCAGGTTTGTCAAAATCCTAGAAAAAAATCCTAGGAAAAAAAAACTAGGAAATAGCCTTCTCAACATCAGTTTTGCCAAAGAATTTATAGCTAACTCTTCAAAGCAACTGAAACAAAAACAAAAATTGACAAATGGGACATAATTAAACTAAAGAGCTTCTGCACAGCAAAAGAAACTATCAACAGAGTAAACAGACAGCATAGAACATGGGTGATGCTGAGGTTTTGGGTACAAATGATCCCATTATTCAGGTGCTGACCACAGTACCCAACAGTTAGTTTTTCAACCCAACCCCTAGTAATCAATCCCTCCACGATTCAATTATCTCCCACAGTATCTATTGTTATGGAAACCATTATCCTAAGCAAATTAATACAGGATATGAAAATCAAATACCACATGTTCTCACCTATAAGTGGGAGCTAAAGATTAAATATGCAGGCCAGGCACGGTGGCTCAAGCCTGTAATCCCAGCACTTTGGGAGGCCGAGACGGGCGGATCACGAGGTCAGGAGATCGAGACCATCCTGGCTAACACGGTGAAACCCCGTCTCTACTAAAAAATACAAAAAACTAGCGGGGCGAGGTGGCGGGCGCCTGTAGTCCCAGCTACTCGGGAGGCTGAGGCGGGAGAATGGCGTAAACCCGGGAGGCGGAGCTTGCCGTGAGCTGAAATCCGGCCACTGCACTCCAGCCTGGGCGACAGAGCGAGACTCCGTCTCAAAAAAAAAAAAAAAAAAAAGATTAAATATGCATGGGACAACAGCCACTGGGGACTGCTAGAGAACGGAGGGAAGGAGAGCAGTATGGGCTAACAAACTATTAGGTACTATGCTCACTACCTGGGTGACAGAATTATTCATACCCCAAAGCTTAGCATCACGCAATATAACCATGTAACAAGCCTACACATGTACCCCCTGAATCTAAAATAGTAATAACAATAAAACCTCTGCCTAATTGGGAAAAGAATAGATTTTTAAGGAATCTTCTTTTTTCATCCCCACTTAATACCTTGGCAAGGACTTCTCTTATTATGCTAAAAGAAAGGAGTCAACCAAACATTGTTTTCAGAGTTCACATCTTTAAAAACTTGACACAGGAATGTAGAAAATAAAGACTTATAAAAGTATAGTCCAGACAGATGCTTTTTAAAATAACATACATATGCTAGTGTTAAAAATTAGCAAAAGCATTAAGTGGAACAAAGAAATTTTCATCTTTATAAAAAGCCCAATGCACCAAGAAAAACAACATAGCTCCAAAATATATAAAGAAAAATCTGTTAAAAATCCAATGAAAACAAATTACTAATCATAATGGGATGTATTTATACTTTTCTCACAGAAATGGAAAGGATCACAATAACATAAAAATAGGTAAAGATATTGAAGTTTTTTTTTTCTGTTTTTTTTTTTGTTGTTGTTTGAGACAGACTCTCACTCTGTTGCCTCACCCAGGCTGGAGTGCAGTGGCACGACCTCGGCTCATTGCAGCCTCCACTTCCCAGGTTCAAACGATTCTCCTGCCTCAGCCTCCCAAGTAGCTGGGACTACAGGTACATGCCACCATGCCCAGCTAATTTTTTGTATTTTTAGTAGAGATGGGGTTTCACCATGTTAGCCAGGATTGTCTCCATCTCCTGACCTCATGATCAGCCCTCCTTGGCCTCCCAAAGTACTGGGATTACAGGCATGAACCACCGCGCCCGGCCTGAAGATTTAAATAACCAGATTAACAAACTTGATGTATGGATATATTTAATAGTTGAGATTTTATATCTAGTAATCATTTTTCCTCACCACATCATATAATCAAAAAAATTGACCATGTAATTAGCCACAGTTGAAATCTTAAGATACTCTTAAAAAGAAAAAAAAGAAACCAACATATACCTGCATTCATTGCTCACAATAAAATTATATGAAAAATTAACAACAAAGAGCAGTAAAAAAATCTGTATACATGAAAATTTAAACATACATCTAATAATCCTTGGGCCAAAGAGAAAATAAAAATGGAAATTATAAGCTATTTAGAAATAAAGGATAATGGAAGCACTACATATAAAAGTACTTTATTAGTCCATTTTTCTAATTAGTCCATTTTCTAATCTAACACTGCTGATAAAGACATACTCAAGACTGGGTAATTTATAAAAGAAAGAGGTTTAATTGACTCACAGATCCACATGGCTGTGGAGGCCTCACAATCATAGTGGAAGATGAAGGCAGAGAAAAGGGATGTCTTACATGGTGGCTGGCAGAGAGAATAAGAACCATGTGAAAGGGGTTTTCCCCTTATAAAACCATCAGCTCTCATGAGACTTATTCACTACCATAAGAACAGTATGGCGGAACCGTCCCCATGATTCATGATTCAATTATCTCCCACTGGGTCCCTCCCACAACATGTGGGAATTATGGGAGCTACAATTCAAGATGAGGGGACACACAGCCAAACCATATCAAGTATCAAGAGGAAAATGTATAGCCTTAAATTCATTTATTAAGGAACAAATAATGAATATTCTTAGTGTTATGACCCAAGAGAAGGGTACAAATGACAAAAACAATGAATGCTCAGAAGCAAAGTAACAATGAACATACCCAAACCCCAGATGCTGGTTTCTAAATATCATTCTTCAATTAAAGAAATCAGGGCATTTTAGAAAACTGTTGATTCCAGTGCTAAGGCAGGAAAACTTCAAGATAAGCCTAGAACATTTTGTGATGCCAGAAAGCAAAGAAGAACTCAACAGAGGACAGAGGCAGGTTAAAAGGGCACAAGTTGACCTAAGGAAGCTACTAATGTCCAAAACAAGAACAATCAAGCAATAAAATAATGATAGTATTGGATTATAACCCACAAAACTAAAGTAAATGAGTCCACACTGATATAAATAAATAATGAATGAAAAATGAGTAATAAAAGACAGCTCTTTCTCACAGAAAATTTCCAATTAATAAATGTAGAAGGAAAGAGGGAATGAGAAAATCACCATTAAAACTGTACAGTAAAAGCCACTGCAGGCAAATTCTATTGACAGTTACTGAAAAAAACAGGTCAAAGGTTGAGAAGAAACAGAATATTTGGATAGTCTCAAAATATCTATCATAAGATATTTATTAATTACAAAGGGAAAAATAATAACTATACAGTGGAAGAACCTAGCAAATACCAGTTTAGCCAAGGGAGTAAGGTTAACTTCACCAGTAATAAGATACTGACATCATGATATACATCTTGATATGATGCACTGAGAAGGGCACATCATTTTTGTAGTATTCTTGCCAAAAATAAATAATCTCATTATAATAATTAGTAAACATCAGACAAACCCCAATTGAGGGATATTCTACAAAATAAATGACCAGTATTCTTCAAAAGCCTCAACACCATGAAAGACAAAGACTGAGGAACTGTCGCAGGTAAAAGAGGTCTAAGAAGAAGATATGAACTCTAACTGCAATGTGGAATTCCAGATAGGATTCTGGACTGGAAAAAAAAGATATTATTGAAAAATTGATAAAACCAAAATAAAGTCTGTAGATTAGTTAACAGTATAACAATGTTAATTTCTTAGTTTTTTATAATTGTACCCCAGTTATGCAAAGTGCTAACATTGTTGAAAGTTGTGTATCTGAAAACTATCTGTACTATTTTTGGAACTTTGTATAAATCTAAACTTATTTTTTTAAAGGAATGATTTGAGCACCTACAATGAGTAATCTATATGAGTCAAATGTATCTCTAGTGCAAATTATGGTATAAAAGAGTGGGTACATTTTAAATTTTGGAGTTATGAAATATTAATAGCAAAAAAGGAAACAGTCTTTATGGTCAGTATATGCCAGTAATGGTCAGTATTAGAGGAACAGTTAAATAACCTATGGTCCTATGGAATACTATACAAAAAATAAATATATAATAAAGTAGATTTGTATGTCCTAGCATGGAAAGAAAGCCAAGATTTATCAATGGGGAAAAAATGCAAGCTGTAACTTACAGATCAATAAATATGACATGAAACCATATATTTTCATGATAGTTCTATATGTACATATATGTATTTAAAACTTTAGAAAAAGAAAGGAAATGATCTTCATCCATGTTAAAGCAGGGTGATCTCTACAGAGAGAATCAGGATTGAGAAGGCTGGTCATGGGAACTTTAGCTTTCTTTCCTATTGTATTTAGATTATTTAAAATGAAGATGTATCTATGTGTTACTTAAAGATCTAAAAAGATTGTTTTAAAAAGTCCAGACAGTCTCATTACATTTGTGTAAAAATATCTCAGGTTTATAAATGGAAAAAATGCAAAAATAGTTGATATTTAAGCTTATATTGTACACTGCTAAATTATAAGATTAAACATATGTATTAAACATTCCTTAATAGAAGCCCATTCCAGCTATTAACATTCACTCAGAAAAGAATTCTCTGTTTTTATAAAATGTTTTTCTCTTTATACTTTTAAAAAACATGCACACTGAAACACTTTCCAAGGTCACTTCTTTAATATATATTTATCCAAATGAATGTCACATACAAATAGCTTCTCAAGCCATCTAACTAAACTCCCTGAGACGTGTGGTCACATTAGTTCACTCTGACTTGGCTATAATAGTCTACATTTCTTCTTTCATATCAAAATGATATGGTTAAAAATGACATTACTGGAAAAGCACAAATGTTTACTTTTACCATACACATCAACTTTATGAAATAATTCATGAAATACTACAATACAGTATGTACTGTGCTAGCACAGTTTTCTCTAACAGTCATAATTCGGCACAGAATGTGAACACTACGTTGATGTAAGGACATAATGTTGTCTAGTAAGAGGGTGTTCCTTAAAACAGTGGGTAATAACAGCATGTTCTAGTGGAGAGAGTCCTGTACTGGGAGTTAGATGACTTGTATTATAATCCTCTTGCCAATGCAACCACGAGAACAAGTACATTTATTAACCTTAAGTATTTCTGTTTTTCTTAGTTAACATAATTAAAATGGGGCATGTGAGAATCACTGAGTTGTAAAACAAATTAGAGAAAGATATTATAGTCCCTTCTTAATTATTTCCATTTGGATTAATATTACTCATAATGAAAATATTCTAAAGGGAAATACTTTTAAAATTCACTTTTAACTTCCCTCCACTCTATAATGAAACACTTTAGAAAACACAAGAAAGCGGGCCACATCAGTGAGGATTTTGCCACCTGTTATCTGCACTCTTTTTTGTCAAGCTCCTGATTCTAAAGATTAATTTATTTGTAGTCTTTCCCTCAAACTGACTTTGCAGCAATCAAAGATGACAGGTGGAAGTTCCGGGTCTGAAAAAGTGAAGTGGGGGATTCTCAGGATTACATCCTACTAAGGTGGGACAGGCAAAGGTATCCAAATATCAAGGGGAAAATTAGAACTGTGACGAAGAAATCAATCAAAACCAAGTAGTACTTCAGGAGTTCTTGGGAAACAGAGTTCAGAAATTGACATACAATTGCCAATTATGAGAAGTGGCTTCTATACCTGCTCCTTTGAAATTAACCACTACCTGAATCCATTCAGAAAATTAAACTGCCTTTTAAGGAAGCAGGGAATGGGGGGATGCAACTATTACAGATAGATAAATAATTTAATATTTAATACAACCAGAAAGAACTCTTATATTGCAGAGAACTCATAAGCACCTTGTGAAATCCTTCAGGCAAAATCTAAATCACTGTACCCATTCTCAGGAGCTATGGCAACTTCAAAAATGTCAACAAGAGAATGCACAAGACCAGAAATGTCACTAACACACAGGAGTATGGAACAGTAGCAATATTTAAAACCAAATTATTTGAGAATACAATTACTTAATTTCCTCTTCAGTGGTATTATACTGCTTCTGTTTAGAAAATTAACATGACACCCATTTATGTCTTCCTATGAATTCTAATTTACTCAGATATATCCTTCTGTTAAGATAGCCTTAATTTTATACTGAAGAGTCATTATCCTGTATAATATCAATGTACTTTTAGTACATCAGTACACTGACAACAAATTTACTCCTTTATAACTTGACTCCTTCTTAAGGGTGCTTGCCCTACTGAGTTAAGGATCATAAATATTTACCTTTGCTAACAGGTAAGGGATTCAATATTCCGACAACATTATCTTCTAAAGCTATTGGTTTGACTTTGATACCACACATTCATATTTATTCCCTCACCCCTCTATCTCTTTCTCCCCACCTCTCCCAAAAAAGCAGGAAACAAGTACCTGCATTAGACTGACTCAACATAGATTTTTAAATTAACCTCATTTAATTAAACTAATTCGAGCTCTATTTGATCTTTGATTCTTCATCTATTTTCCTGTTTCTTCAATATTTAGATAGTCTATTAAAATAATAGATCTTTCTTTGACTGAATATGGTACTCAAGTTTTACTGGTGCAGAAACAGAAGTTAAAAATCTTAACCCTGACTTAATTTAAAACACACACACACACACACACACACACACACACACACACACGTTGGGCACAGTGGCTCATGCCTATAATTGTAGCACTTTGGGAGGACAGGGAGGAGGAGTGCATATATTTATATATGCATGCTATATGATAGATCTTGTCTCAAATATATATAGCAAATATAGCTGGGTGTAGTGTGACGTGTCTGTAGTCCAGTTCCTCCAGAGGTTGAGACACCAGTATTGCTCGAGCCCAGCTGTTCAAGGCTGCAGTAAGCTATGATCATGCCATTGCACTCCAGCCTGGGACTAAATATGAGTGACACAGTGTGAGACCCTGTCTCTAAAAACAAAAATAAAAATATTTTAAAAAGTAAAAAAAAAAAAAAAACAACCACCACATGATTCTGTATTGCAGAGCTGATACATAACTTCACAAAAGGAGGCAAAAGGGTTTAGTGTATTTTTCTTGAGGATAAGGAGATAGAAGATAGTTTTCAGAAAAACTAAAATCTCCATCATATTAAAGGGTTCTTAATAAAATCATGTTGTTTATATAAAACATTGTCTTAAATACTGCTACCATCATTTTAAAGTATCCTTAATAAAATCACATTATTTATTCTTTAGTGCAAGAATGTTTCTTACTTCCCTTTTTGCTCTCTCCCAGCTCTGGTAACAATGCCCAGTAGGTACTGGTAAATATTCTTCTATTTATGAATTCTAAAGGATAGAAAAGCATATAAAAATCCTTGGATAGTCTTTGTCATGTAGTGGGTAATCACTGTTTGGCCACCCAATATAATTACCTTTCTTTGGGGAATTAACCCTTTATTCAAGGAACTGTTTCTTTCCACTCACTCTTCTAGCTTCAAACAATAATAAGACTGCCACAGAAGTTTCCATGTTCTATGACCCAACCCAACTGGCTAAGTGGATAAAACATCTCCCTAACACGGAGTCAATCAGAGTTCTTCTGTAGAATTCTTTCCTTGGGACTAGAGAAAACAATAGGCAATCCCTTTCAGGTAGCAGTAGATGTAAGAAGTAAAACTTAGGAACTGTGGACAACCACTTTTCCTTCTATGAGAAAGTTGATTTGCAGTTTAAGAGAATAAAGCCGACACACTAGAGAAGCAGAGATGAAATACAAAAGGAAAATCTTAAGGGTAGTAATGTCCTTTGTTAAGGTTATTCGTAAGGTCTAACTACATAGGCCCTTCCCAGAGTTCAATTTTTCCTTAAAACCTATCATCCATTAAACACTTTTTGCCTAAGCTAGTTCAAGCTAAATTTTAGTCACTTACAACCAAGAGTCGTAACTAATAGTGTATGGCCCAGGATCTATCATATAACAACCTTAAAATTAACTTACAAGAAGTTGGTTTGAAGACTGGATGCTTCTACCGATCCTTAAGAATGGGAAGTATACAGTTAAATAAGCAAATAAAAGTAAATATGTAATTAAGGGGAAATAATTATTCTAAGTAAAAAACAAAAAATCACTAAAAGTCAGAGAAATGGAAATTAAAACAATATTTTAATCTAACAAATTAACAAAGATATATCAAAAGTGAGTATAACCAATATTGTCAAATTACAATGGAAAGGTACTTTCTAACATCATTTGTGGGAATATTCATTTTTATAGACTAGTTGAAGCATAAAAATGCTCAAATTCTTTAACCCAGGAATTCTACTGCTGGGAATCTAGCCTAAAGAAATAGATCTAAATATAGAAAACATTTTTGTTTGCTTTGGTTTTGAAGAAAGCTAATCACTGCAATAATTTGCAGTGGCAAAAAAATCTCAGAGTTATACAAACGGTTCAGTAAGAAAATTATTTACTCAATATAATATTTGTCATTAAAAATAATGTTTCCAGTAGGTATAAAATAACAAAAATGCTTACATTATGGTGCTAATTTTTTAAAATCAGGATATTAAACTGTATAATTAAATGTTCTTAAAACTATATATATTATAAAAATAACTCAAGCATTTCTCTATGAAAGCTTTTATAATATAAGCTAGATAGTATTCAGTAGGTTAACAGGAAACATGATTTGTATTCTGAGGAATGCTATTAGTGAAAGGTGATTTCTACCAGGAACTAGCACCTTAAGTGAAAGAAAAAAGTTGTTCTCCAAATACAGGAACACATAGCTACTCCATTTAAAAAGTTGGCCTTGCCTCCTTTCTTTACTGCTGGTGGTTATGAAATGTAAAACAATTTCTAGAAACCCAATTTTAGTAGTCTTACATGATGTCCAGGATGCCTTCAGTGATCTTTAGCTATATGTTTGTCCCTCAGCTAAATCTGTTTATTATTTTTACCCTGAATAATAAAATGTCTATAAAAGACTAAAAATTTTATTAAAATTATTACAGAAAACATAACATATTTTAATTGTGAAACTCAGCTTTTAAATATTTTTCTCACTGAAATACACTTTTAAAAAGATAATTTCTGACATTCACTGGGCAATATAACGAACCCATTTTAAAAGAAGAGACGGACTCCTAAAACTTAATATAAGTTATTTTATGAAGTGATATTAAGGGTAGTCTTCTTCATCTATTTCTATTTTCCAAGTATTCTATAATGTGCACAGTGAAAACAAGATTTATTTTTTTTTAAAGAATAGGTAATAGATCAGCAAATCAATAATAAATTCACGCTTGAAACTATGAAAAGAGTGAAAGCACTTGAAACAATACAAAACTCATTTATTGATGCACCCCAAAATATCACTAGATTACATTTGTTGTTTTAAACCCTGGTCTATACCTCTGTTTTTCTTTGAAAACATTCAAGAAAATTATATGTGAGCTTCTGGAAATAAGGCAGAGAACTATAAGAAAAGAATCATTGGTCAGGTGTGGTGGCTCACACCTGTAATCACAGCACTTTGGGAGGCCAAGGCGTGTCGATCACAAGGTCAGGAGTTCAAGACCAGGCTGGCCAACATAGTGAAACCCCGTCTCTACTAAAAACACAAAAATTAGCCGGGTGTGGTGGCTGGCGCCTGTAGTCCCAGCTACTTGGGAGGTTGAGGTAGGAGAATCACTTGAACCCGGGAGGCAGAGGTTGCAGTGAGCTAAGACCACGTCACTGCACTCCAGCCTGGGCAACAGAGTGAGACTCCATCTCAAAAATAAATAAATAAATAAAATAAAAAATTTTAAAAAAGGATCATTAATATTTGAGATTTTCTATTCTTCCATTTTTGGATTTGAAGCAACAGTAACTGGTTCAATAAGAGGAAAAGAGAATATGCAACACCTCTGGATTACTATTTTCATTCTCTGATAAAATTAATTGCACTAGAGAGAAAAGGGAAAACTAAAAATCATTCACTCAAAAATACAAATTACAAGCCCACTATGTACATGATACAATACCTGGCATAATTAAGCATTTGAGAAAAAAGGAATGGCACCTGTTCTCAAGAGGCTCATGGTTAGGTATGAAGAGTATAAAAGATAAGACAGTTATATTGTGATAAATATGGTAAAGGAGGCAACCAAGAGAGGCAAGTACCCAGCTGCTTCTTTGTGTGTCCTGGAAAGTATGAAGAACCTTCCAATTAGAGAATATGCTTGCATCACAAGTACTGTTGAAAGCAGGCAAGAAGAAAAGGAAGGAAAAAGAAGAATGAAGTTGTTTGCACTAATGAAGGAAAGAAAAGAAAATCTGTTAGAAAGACTTTTATTTTCTTCTCAAAATATTTAATAATCAAGCTAGGCACAGTGGATTGTACCTTTAATTCCAGCTACTGGGGATGGGGAGGCTGCAGTGGGACAACCACTTTAGGAAAGGAGTTTAAGACCAGGCTGGGCAATACAGCAAGATCCCATCTCTTTAAAAAAATTTAATCGTTCAAAAAATTAAAAAATAACCCAAAAAGGTGTGAGTTATTATGGCTACTTCCAAAACAAAGATCATTCAAAAAGTTTCGTTAATAATGCCCAAC
This sequence comes from Trachypithecus francoisi, assembly GCF_009764315.1. Taxonomy (NCBI): domain Eukaryota; kingdom Metazoa; phylum Chordata; class Mammalia; order Primates; family Cercopithecidae; genus Trachypithecus; species Trachypithecus francoisi. Next base: position 6,718,923 of record NW_022681453.1, read on the forward strand.
TAAAGATTTATAAATGCTGAATCATTTAACAAGATATTATATGCTCTTCATTTCACCATTAAAAAATAAAAACACACAAAAAACTGTAGTAGTATTTATTCAAAATTCAAATTACTGTCTGCCATACTCTGAGGAAAATTCTCTTCAACTGTAAGTGATCAAATCACATAACAATATAATAAGCCAAATAATCTAGCAAACAATTAGGAAACATATTTCACTTTTGGCCAGTTTTTCTGTTACCAATGTTTCACTAAATATTTTCTAACTCAAGTCCTATATCCTTGCATTGAAAGTTTCTTGCCTACTGGTAATACCATTAGGAAATGTAATGTGATTTTTTTTTTTTAGATCATCAAATAATAGCACTGTGATCTCAAGTTAATTTTAAGTGGATAGTTATGAGATTCACAAAAACCACCTTAGTTATAAGACTGGCTAGGAGCATCACTACACTAGTTGCTTTGTAAAGGATTCTGTGATAAAAAGAACTTAGAGCTGAGTTGGTATGAAGATTTGCCTAGGTTACACGATGTGCAGTTTGATATTTGCCTAATTTAGAAGTCACAAACTGGTCTTTGAACATGTTTTATCTGTCTTGCAGAGTGCTGTTTTTTACAAGCATAAACATTTAAACTTGGAAAGATTTTAGCTAAGAACCTAGATTCCCCACCTCTCTAAAAGTCAAGTGATTCAAAAACAATGGACCCACATTCCTCCCACAAAACCAGTCTCCTGGAGCAGCTGCTATCTTTAATGAGTATGTATTTATTGGTTTAGTATAGTCCCCCCCGTCTGTTTTACTCATTTATTCTAGATAACTCCTAGGCATTTGAGTTTGCCACACTACTTAATTCAAAAATTTGCTACGTGGATATTTTTCTCTGCAAATTACAAAGGGTAGCTGCCTGCCATTTACTTAAGGAATTCTTTAGAATAAATAAATTCTATTTTTATTTGCACACTTAAATACACACACACACACATATATATGTACACATATATGTAAATATATATACATACGTGTATGTATATATACACACACACATATATATGTGTATGAATACAGATAGAGATAGGAACAGAGAATGGTGAAAACCATAGGGGAAAGTTTGAATTTGTACTGACAATTACCAAGATATGAAAATCTGAAAGCAAGAAGAAACCATGACTGCTCCAAAATTATAATGGTTCCTTAGTTAAGGAATAAATTAGTTGATGTCTACCCCACTGACAGCAACCTGTCTTTCATACAGCTGGCAAGAGTAGCTCTTTTTTGTCTCCTTCCCCATTAAACAACAAAGCAACAGCAACAGCAACAGCAATGGCAGCAACAAGAGATTCAGCATCAACTATGCGAAAGGCTCTATGCAACATGTTTTACAGATGGTTTTTCATTTAAATCTTTTGGGGAATCCTAGCTCAAGCTTCTCAATTTCCTTTTGGTTCGGATAAAATAATTTAATCCTGTTTTTTTGTTTGTTTGTTTTGTTTTAGCAGTTTCTTTGCCACAGCAAATACTTTACTAACATTTTTAACCCATATTTTAGTGTGGTCAAAGTGTGTTCTACACTAAGCTCCCCATCACATCCCAAAAATGGTTTCACAGTAAACTAAGATTGGAAATAATAATCTTGGGGTTTTTTTTCCTGTAATGCTTCTAAGAGCTTTTATTGTGCACCTTAGTCCATCTGGGCGGCTGTAACAAAAATAGCATAGATTGGATGGTTTATAAACAACAGAAATTTCTCACAGTTCCAGAGACTGAGAAGTCCAATATCAAGGTGCCGGCAGGTCTGGTGTCTGTTGAGGGCCTGCTTCCTGGTTCACAGATGGTCTTTTTCTCACTATAACCTCACATGGCAAAGGCTCTCTCTGGGAATTCTTTAATAAATGCATTTGAGGACTAAGCTCTGATTTTTTTTTTTTTTTATCTTGCCCAAATTCCTATCTAAGGGTTTTGGGGAGTCATGCCCTACAAACCATAAATTCTCATCAGATGGGTTTTATTTAACCCTATATGCTGTAACTTATTTTCCAACCCTACTCTGGCATAACGTTTCTAGAGGAGGAAAAAATCAAAATATTTTACCCCAAAACATGTTTATTTGCATAACTTGAAATGGCCCTGCAAAGCTGTCCTTTGTGGGGGAAAATTTGCATCTGTAAAGAATCTCTATTAACATAGCTAGATCTTTTTCTTCCAAGTCTTCCTAATCCTAAAGAGATTATCTAAGAGTCTGGCACTTTCTAAAGATCTGAATAGTAAACATTTGTCATCTATTGTCTCTAAGGGCAGTCACTATAAGTCTTCAAAGGAACCCTAGTCTCCACAATTTTTTTTTTTTTTTGGAGACGAATCTTGCTCTGTCACCCAGGCTGGAGTGCAGCGGCACGATCTCAGCTCACTGTAACCTCTGCCTCCTGGATTCAGGCAATTCCCCTGCCTTAGCCTCCCAAGTAGCTGGGATTACAGGGCCTGCCACCATGCCCAGCTAATTTTTGTAGTTTTAGTAGAGATGAGGTTTCGCCATGTTGGCCAGGCTGGTCTCAAACTCCTGACCTCAGGTGATCCACCTGCCTTGGCCTCCCAAAGTGCTGGGATTACAGGCGTGAGCTACCACACCAGGCCCCGGTCTCTACAATCTTTTATGTTAACCTGGACATTTCCTTTCTAACAATCCCAGGTCTATAGGCAAACTCAACCAATTATCAACCAGAAAATGTTTAAATTTACCTACAGCCTGGAAGCTTCCCCCCGCCCCCACCACTTTGGGTTGTCCTGCCTTTCTGGACTAACCCAGTGTTTTTCTTAAATGTATTTGATTGATGTCTCATGCCTCCCTAAAATGTATAAAACCAAGCTGCACCCCAACCACCTTGAGCACAGGTTCTCAGGACCTCCTGAGGGCTGTGTCACGGGCCATGGTCACTCACATTTGACTCAGAATAAATCCCTTCAAAATTTTACAGAGTTTGACTCTTTTCATTGACACACTAATACCATTTATGAGGGTGGAGCCCTATGACATAATCTCCCCGCAAAGGCCCCATCTTCGAATACCATCATCTTGGGGTAGGATTCCAACACATGAATTTTTTCTTTCCAACTTTTAAGTTACACATACAGATTTGTTATATGGGCTGCGTGTCACATGGTTTGGTGTGCAAATTATTTCATCATCCAGGTAATAAGCATGGTACCCAATAGGTAGTTTTTTGATCTTCTCCTTCCTCTCACCCTCTATCCTCAAGTAGGCCCCGGTGTCTATTGTTCCCTTCTTTGTGTCCATGTGTACTCAAGGTTTAGCTTCCACTCATAAATGAGAACATGTGGTATTTGGCTTTCTGTTCCTACATTAATTTGCTTAGGATAATGGCCTCCAGCTCCATCCATGTTGCTGCACAGGACATGATTTTATACTTTTTTATGGCTGTATAGTATTCCATGGTATATAATATACTATATTTTCTTTATGCAGTCCACTACTGATGGGCATTTAGGTTGATTCCATGTCTTTGCCATTGTCAATAGTGCTGCAATGGACATATGCATGCATATGTATGTATAAATGGTAGAACGATTTATATTCCTTTCAGTATATGTAACACCATTGCTGGGTTGAATGGTAGTTCTAAGTTCTTTGAGAGATCTCCAGAGTGCTGTCCACAGTGGCTGAACTAATTCACATTTATACAACAGTGTATAGCATTCCCTTTCCTTTGCAACCTCATCAGCCTCTGTTATTTGTTGACTTTTAAGTAATCACCAATCTGACTGGTGTGAGATGGTATCTCATTGTGGTGTTGATTTGCATTTCTCTAATGAATTGTGATGCTGGACATTTTTTCATATGTTTTTTGGCCACATGTATATCTTCTTTTGAGAAGATACCCATCTATTAATGTCCTTTGTCCATTTTATTTTTTATTATTTTTTTCATCAACTTTTATTTTAAGTTCCAGGGTACATGTACAGGATGTGCAGATTTGTTACACAGGTGCCATCTGCTACACAGATAAGCTCATTACCTAGATATTATGCCCAGAATCCATTAGCTATTTTTCCTGATGTTCTCCCCCCACCATGCCATCTGACAGGCCCCAGTGTGTGTTGTTTCCCTCCATGTGTTCTCATTGTTCAGCTCCCACTTATAATTGAGAACACGTGGTGCTTGGTTTTCTGTTCCTGCATTAGTTTGCTGAGGATAATGACTTTCACCTCCATCTATGTCCCTGCAAAGGACATGATCTGGTTCCTTTTTATGGTTGCATAGTATTCCACGGTGTACATGTACCATATTTTGTTTATTCAATCTATCATTGATGAGCATTTGGGCTGATTCCGTATCTTTGCTATTGTGAATAGTGCTGCAATGAACATACACGTGCATGTATCTTTATAAAAGAATGATTTATATTCCTCTGGATATATATCCAGTAATGGGATTGTTGGGTCAATGGTATTTCTGCTTCCAGAACTTTTAGGAATCCGTGCATTGTCTTCCACAATGGTTGAACTAATTTACATTCCCACCCCAGTGTAAAAGCATTCCTTTTTCTCTGCAATCTTGCCAGCATCTATTGTTTCTTGACTTTATAATAATTGCCATTCTGACTGGCATGAGATGGTATCTCATTGTGGTGTTTGTTTTTGTTTTGTTTCTGTTTTTGTGTTTTTTTGAAATGAGGTCTCCCTCTGTCGTCCAGGCTGGTGTTCAGTGGTGCAATTCTCAGCTCATTGCAACCTCCGCCTTCTGGGCTCAAGTGATCCTTCTGCTTCAGCCTTCCAAGTATCTGGGACTATAGGCATGAGCTATCATGCCTAAATTTTGTATTGTTTGTAGAAATGGGGTTTCTGCCATGTTGCTCAGGCTGGTCTTGAACTCCTGAGCTCAGGTGATCCACCCACCTTGGCCTCCCAAAGTGCTGGGATAAAGGTGTGAGCCACCGCACCGGCCTCATTGTGGTTTTTATTTGCATTTCTCTAATGATTAGTGATGTTGAGCTTTTTTTCATATGTTTGTTGGCTGCATGAATGTCTTCCTTTGAGAAACATCTGTTCATGTCCTTTGCCTACTTTTTAATGGGGTTGTTTTTTCTTGTAAATTTGTTTAAGTTCCTTGTAGACTCTGGATATTAGACCTTTGTTAGATGAATAGACTGCAAAAATTCTCTTCCATTCTGTAGGTGGTCTGTAGGTTCACTGTGATGATAGTTTCTTTTGCTGTGCAGAAGCTCTTTAATTAGATTCCATTTATCAAATTTTTATTTTGTTGCAATTGCTTTTGGTGTTTTCATCATGAAATCTTTGCCCATGCCTATGTCCTGAAAAGTATTGCCTCAGTTTTCTTCTACGTTTTGTTTTGGGTTTTACATGTAAGTCTTTAATCCATTTTCAGTTAATTTTTGTATATGGTAAAAGCAAAGGGTCCAGTTTCAATCTTCCACATATGCATAGCCAGTTTTTCCAGCAGCATTTATTGAATACGGAGTGCTTTCCCCACTGCTTGTTTTAGTAAACTTTGTTGAAGATCAGATGATTGCAGGTTTGTGGCTTTACTTCTAGGTTCTCTATCCTGTTCTATTGGTCTACATGTCTGTTTCTGTACCAGTACCATGCTGTTTTGATTACTTTAGGCTTGTAGTATAGTTTGCAGTTGGGTAGTGTGATGCTTTTGGCTTTACTCTTCTTGTTTAGAATTGGATGTGACTATTTGGGATCTTTTGTGGTTCCACATGAATTTTAGAATAGTTGTTTCTAATTCTATGAAAAATATCACTACATAAAAATTTAAGGACACAACCATTCAGATCATAGCATTATGCTAATATGCAGAATGATTCACCAAGAATAGATGCAGAATATTTTCCAAACATAAATTTAATCACAGATAACTTTTTCAATAAAATTTCTTAGGAATCCCTTGGAACACACTTTGAGGAGCAATGCTTTAGTTTTTAGTATTAATTTTATAATTATTCTATGTGATCACTTTTATTTAAAGTGTTGTTCACTTCAATAGGGTATCAGAAAGTATCAGCAAAAGAGGGAAAGTCAAATGGATAACAGGTACTCCATCTAAAAAAAGACATTACTCTTTTCCTGGTGAGTCCCAAAGAGGCTTCACCTGTCCAGAGGAACTGTCCCTTTCAGAGGGTACTCCTGACCAAGACGAAGTCTGCTCCATTAAAGACTTCCTTCTCCTACACACTGTTTCAGGTGATTGCTTTTGGTACTTCCCCATAAACTTTCTTGGTCATCAAACTGCTTTCCAACTCCTGACCCTTCACTTCAGCCTCTAAGTTCACCATTAGCCCACTGCTTTAGAATCGGAAGACTCTTCAGCAGGTCAGTGTGCCCCATCCTGTTCCCAACTTGGAAGGGGTAGTTGGACCATGTCCATTACCCCAAGACCAATTTTCTGCCCCAGATCTAGATGGTTTCTTTGACTATGGGAGAAGATAGACAGTCCTATACCTGGAGATGCTATATTATGTCATTATTGCATTGCTGAGGCTGAGTAATTTATAAAGAAAAGATGTTTAATTGGTTCACAGTTCTGCAGGCTGTACAAGCATGGTTTCAGCATCTACTTCTGGTAAGGGCCTCAAGAAGCTTAGAGTCAAGGCAGAAGGCAAAGCGGGAGGAGGCATCTCATATGGCAAAAAGCAGAGGCAATGGGGAGACATGTCACACACTTTTAAACAATCAGATCAGGAGAACTCACTTACTGTGGTGAGGACAGAATGAATTCAGTCATGAGGGATCTACCTTCATGACCTAAATATCTCCCACCAGGCCCCACCTCCAACACTGGGAATTACATTTCAATGTGAGGTTTGCAGGGGACAAACATCTAAACTATATCAGATGCTATTCTTATAATCTTACTGTAGCTGAATGCTAATACTTTTCTTGTAAAATATAAATAGGGCTAATATACACAGATGCACACAAATAATTAATAAATAGTGTTTTGTCACACCACAACTCCCTTACATTGTGAAATCTAAAAAGTCTGACTTATCTGATCTCCAGGTATCTGCTTCAAGAATCATGAATAAAAATCTCACCCAAGAAGTCCTCCCCAATGCCATTCCTCCACCAGACTGGAAGACAGAGACTATGTAATTTCTTCTACATTTCTTCAAAATACACTCTCCAAAATATAGAAACTGAAACCTCCCTTGACAGCCAAGGCATAATCAGAATTCCAGAGTCCCTCAAGAACAGAGATTTTCCTATATATCCTGACCTTATAAGACACCAGTATTCCACAAAGGGCTCTATTGAGAATCAGATGCCAGATAAGGTTGATCTTTTGAAAGTTTTTGGATGACTCCTTCATTGCAAACAGGAAGTTATCATGAGTAGGCCTGAGGCCCTTCAAACAAGCAGACCATCAAACTGTGCTAAATTTTAGCCATAATTCACTCCTCTCAGAGTCTCATCTTAGTCATGCATATAGTCATTCATCAAAGAACTCCAGTTAATAAGATTGATTGGTCAGTCAACCAGCACCAAGGGTAAGTACTATAACAACTGGTATGCACAAAATTTTATGCAAGCATAAGAGGAGGACTCAGTCAAGGAAGCTGAATGGTAAAGAATGAGTTATGGTCAGTGTGAGGCAGAGGAGGGTATAACAAGCAGGAAATTTCAGAAAGGAATTAAGCCAAAGCACAGTAGCTTCAAAGAAGATGGCACATTCTAGTTAATTCTTAATTGCTCACCTGTAATGACAAAAATCAAAGGCAAACTGGAGATCATGTGTGCCACGTTATGGAATTTGCATTTTTTCCTCAGTGTTATGGGTCCCTTGGAGGATTTAAAGCAAGAATTATGTTTTCATTTTAAGAAACTCAATCTACTAGAATTTACCCAAGAAAATTCCCCAGAGACTTTGGTCCAGGAATATTTGTATTGCTTGAGCCCACCCCTTCTACCGATCTGTCCTCCCATTGAGTCCTCTCCTTCAGAATCTTGTCTCTTCAACTTATAGATGCTCTCACTGATACATAACATCAATTATCTACCCTCAGTCTGGTGGTGTTTATTCTATCTCACATCTATTGCCATATGATTCCCCCACTTAGAGACCTCCTACCCACCTGCCTTTCTTCTTCTCATCCCCTCTCCCCTGACTGTTAGGACCAATCCTGATTTCAGGTCTGAGTTCAGAAACCCCTGTCCAACTCTGCATCAATTTATTCCTGTCGCTGATTTTTTTGGGGGCGGGGCGGGGCTGGCTTTAATAGTAGGCTTACAACTTGGTTTCTTGTAATCTTGTCTTTTATTGGTAACACCAAGATCTCTAATATTCTCTTTTCATGCCAAGAATACAGTCTTGCAATTCAGTTTCTCTAACTGTCCCTGGCTAAGTGATTAGACATTTGGATTCCCCAAAATGAACCCTGCCATCTGTTGGGACAATTCATTATTATTTCACCCTGAACTTTTCTTGTTAACTACTCATCTAGAAACATCAAATATCTTGGAGATTTGAGAGGTACGTGTAGGGGGAATGGTGGTGGAAGACTACACCTATATAGTACCTAAGGCTTCGGCTGTTTTCCTCAACACCTGTCCTAGCCAAAGGACGGTTATAACTCCAGGTCTCGGTCCCTTCAAGTAAGCTATGTACTTGTCACAAGAAACTGAACTACATTCAGTTGAGTTATGGGAAGTGACAACTATAATTAATTTGAACTGTTCTCTCAGATAATAACATTGCCCCTCAGATTAATCCTCACTGATTACCTTCCATTCATATCATAAAAACAAAAACCTTATGTTTGTCTCTTACTAACCCTTTAGGTCCTTACTTCCCTCATCTAGATTAAAAAGATTAATAAGCCCTTCAATTCCTCCACTCCTAGAAACTAGACAGTATTGAACCTATTCTGAAGTACTAATAATTTATTACAAATGGACTCATATAACCCCAAAAGGCAAATGTATATACTTTTTTCTTACCCTTAAGCAATTTTGGGTTGTATTTTCCAAAATTAAATTCTTCTGAAATGTAACAGTATAAACAAACACAAAGATGCTTTTCTAGTTTCCCATAAATTCTTCAGTTCTCGTTGTTAAAAAGAAGCATGGCGGCTGTGCACAGTGGCTCACGCCTGTAATCCCAGCACGTTGGGAGGCCAAGGCAGGTAGATTACCTGAGGTCAGGAGTGTGAGACCAGCTTGGCCAATATGGCAAAACCCCATCTCTACTAAAAATACAAAAAAAAAAAAAAAATTAGCTGGGCATGGTGGTGCGCACCTGTAATCCCAGGTACTTGGGACACTGAGGCACGAAAATCACTTAAACCCAGGAGGCAGAGGTTGCAGTGAGTCAAGATCACGCCATTGCACTCCAGCCTGGGTGACAGAGCGAGACTCTGTCTCAAAAAAAAAAAAAAAAAAGCATGACTTTTAGAAAAAAAAAACAATTAACTGTCCATATCCAGGGTTGCTGCCTCTTTTCTCATCTGTTGCCTGTCAAAATAATGCTGCTTAAGCATTACTTTGGGGTAAACTGATTACACTGATCTCAATTACCAACACGGAGAGGTCTCAGTTGTCTGGTAAATATAATGTTACATTAAACTTACTGATTACAAACACAATGACAGGGAATTTCTGATAGTTGGAACAAAAGGCTAGGCTGAAGTTTGCATGCATTTTTACAATGGAAATATTAATATAATTTCTGTTTACCAACTTCAGAAAAATAATATGAATTATTCATATTTAGAAATAATTAAAAATTGTAATATTAGGGTTAGGGGCTTATGAAAGCAAATCCACAAAGTAGTAAATCACATAATAATTTGTTGTCTTGGTTTTATCAATTATATGTACTTAAATGAATTAATATTTTATCATTTAGATATTTACTGATTTAGATTGCTCTTGGGAAACCACTCTGAATTGTGAAGCTATACAATATATATTGAGTTGATTATAACTTCTCAGATTACATTTCTCTTCATTTTGGCACTTAAATAAATGAGTTAGTTCAGAATGTTACTTTATATGCTATTTTATTGATATTAAAATGTTTTTCAGAGTAACATTTTCCTAAAGTTAAGAAAACTTTTATACAAATAATAACAATAATAAAACAAAACAAAAATAAAATTCTATTGAGCATTTACCAAGTACCAGGCATTGGACTTAATAATTTACATGAGCTATCATATTTAAACATCACAATTTTACTATTAGGTAGACCCATATCAACATCATTTGACAGATGAGGAAATGGAGAGGCAGAGATGTAAGAAAGTTGAACGAACAAGGCGACAAAACAAGCAAGTGCCCAAGCTGAGATCTGAACTCAGGTAGCCTGACTCTTATCTTGCTACTAATATGTAGTGGGACTATCCTTTGCTCTGATTTTTTACCTTTTGATTATTTCTTTGCATATCATTTTGAAAGGTGGATTTTTACTGTACACTGTACTTTGAATTCTGCTTTGATTTAAAAGATGCTTAAGAGGGATTCACAGGAATTGAGGAGTGAGGAATGACATTACCAAGAAAAGGAAGTTAGTAGCAGCTAAAAACCACAAATGTTATGGGCATGAAGAAAAGTTAAGCAGGATATTAACTTTACATGTATTCCCAAATATATGTTTTTTTAAATCTCTTCTTACAAAACCCAGGGGTTCACAGAGGAAAATAATTAGGTGGTAATTCTTACAAACAAACATCTGTTTTCACTGGCATAAGATGTTTTCAGAATCAGCCCATTAGTTTCTGTATTTCGGCATGGTAAAGAGTTGGCATGTTTCTCCTTTCCTTCTGAGAGAGAAATCCAAATGCTTGCCAGACCACTTAATATTCTAGTATCCACAACAAATCATTTTCATCTCCTTCTAACTGCCTCCAAAATGATTTAAGATTTGAGCAAAAGAAAGGCATTAGAGAAAAAAAGAGGTACAGTGGTGGTTGCTGCTGGGTTTTCTTCTTTTTTTTTCAGCAACAATAAACAAAACATGCTTATAATTATGCAAAATGTAACTTTTTAGTATAATTCTCGCTATCAACCCTAGAAAGTTTTTTAGTTGCAGTCCTTCCTCTCATAATAACATATAATATCAGGCAAATATTACAGAGTAAAATGAGGTACTAAATGACTCTCTTCTAACTCAGTGACAATTCTGAGCTTTACTTCAGTAACCAACTTTTTTCCTTTAAAAGAGGATAGGAAATGGAGAAAATGATAATGTAGTCTCCTAGGTACAAGCATATGAGTGAATACAATATCTAGCCAAAGAAAATAAGACTATTAATAAAGAAATCTATGATTTAGCATTTGCAAGAAAATAAACTTTCTTCTTTAGAAAATAAGAGCTACAAAACAGGTTATGCTAAAGTTAATTTTTCAAAGACATTAACAAAGTATGTTTTGTTTTTCAGCTCATATTCTAATTTGCTTTTCACTGAGTTTTTAAAAAGACACAAAGACAGGCTTGTGTTTGGAATGTGATTCTGGTGAGAAGAATCTGAGAATACTGGACAAAATCTGACATAGAAGGATGATGATGACAAGTATTCGAAGAAAATGCTGCTTTTAACAGAAAACTTAAAAAATAAAGACAGGCTAAAAGCAAAAGGTTAGAGAAAGAGAAGACAAACAAACATAAGCAAAATAAAAGGAGCTAGAGAACATGGCATGCTTAATTAGCTCTCTCTTTCTTTCTATTAGCAGCTCCCAAATCTAACCAGGCCCTTTCAATCCTTTTATTTGTTTCTCCCTCTGTGCCTCTCCAAAATCTTCTGGCTTAACATAATAATAAATCCATTAACTTCATTTCAAAAAAAATATTTATTTTGCAAAAACAAAGTTATTAAGAAAAGCTAAGGAAAACAAATCACAGACCTACGTATGGCTCAGTGACAGAATGTTGTAGATCTGGCATTCGTTTTTTCAGCTGGCAATGTTCTACTTCCAGTCTAAGCATGAGATTGAAATATATTTTGCTGTTAAGATTGAACATAAACATTACCATTTCTATCAACTGTGCATTCCTTTTAAATAGAAGTGTTGTCCAATTGCTTTACTTTTTTGTCCGTTCCCTAACCCAATCCTCTCCCCACTCCTACTGTGCTACCTTTTTTGAGCCCTCTTATGCAATCACATTCAACTGGATAGTGCCATCAAAGATACTAAAAAGCTACATGAACTGAGGCTACATACTAGACAACATTACATATATTGAAAGGGTGATATTCTTTCCATTCTCTGATATAGATCACTAGATTCCCTCTATTATGATTTTATCTACATATTAATGATAAAATATAGATGGCCAACTATCTTGAGTTTGTCAAAATAGTAACAATGATATAAAACACATGTAATTATTCAAATGACATATAGAGAGGTGAATATTCAAATATATTTCTCAAGATATACCGTCTGGAAAAAAGAATGAATGAATGAGCTAACCTAAATTTTTATAAAATGTTAATCAAATGTTTGGGGGAGAGGCAGAAAGATTACCCCAATCCCAGAACTGTAACACAAAAACTATGCTCAATTTTAAACTTTTTGTGTCTAATAAAAATGATTCTAAATTAGATTAACTATATGATTAAAATTCACATTACTATATGAGTTCTTGTTTGATTGCTCTCTCCTGAGCAATTACCAGAGAACTTGCACCAATATGTACATCAGAATGTATAAATTAATCATTAAAATATTTTTCAATAGAGTGTTCAGAATTCAAAGCATCATTCTGTTGGCCACACAAAACATCTACATAACAGTTCATAATATTTATGAACACATTTCTGAATATGAAGTAACATACCCTAAAAAAAAATTCTACTTTTTACTAATGTAACATTTGTAGCTCTTGTGCACCCCACACTCTGCCTACCAGGCTCCAATACTAGGCTTTACAGTCACACTCACGGCCTCACTCCACACCTGCACTGTGCACCTCAAGGGCCCACCAAGAAGGCAGAGAGGTGACAAGAAAATCTCCAAAAGCAAATTTTAAAAATTGGGAGGAGCAACTGTTACACCAGAGACTCAGATATTAACATAAAAATACGGACAAATAAAAAAATATAAAAAAGCAAGAAAATGTGATACTCGCAAAAGAAAATAATTCTCCAGGAGCAGATCCCAATCAAAAAGAAATTTACAAAATCCCTAAAAGAATTCGAAATATTGATATTAAAGAAGCTCCATGAGCTATAAGAGAATATTGAAAAACAGACATATAACATAAAACAGCAGATAGGAGACAGAGTTAATGTGCTGCTCCCACATGGATGGACAAAACAGCATGTGGAGACTCACACCATGATCTTTTGCTCCAAGAACTACTGCAAGAACATACCAGGAAGACAGAATTAACAGATCCTTTGAAGGAAGTAGCACGTTGCTACAAACTGCAAAACAGGTGAAAAACTGAGTTACCAAAGTGTGAAGGGGAAAAAACCTACTTCCAAACACACATCCCCACTGGGGAATCTGGAAATCCAGGTCATGGGAGGTTTTAACCTTACCTAGAGATGAAATGGACTTAGGGAGTCCCACAAAACATAAAAGTAGAAGTAGCAGCGGTAACTGCCTTGCATATACTCCCAGTCTCCTGCTTGAGTCCAGTGAAGCCATCCCTGACTATATCTGACAGGGAACCTTGAGGAAGGTAGCCAGCAGAATTGGAGTGGGGGTCACAGGGCAAAGGAAGCTCCCAACTGAAATTGGTAGTGATTTTGACTGGGTACAAATTTTCTTGAGCAGAGTCCAGGGGACAAAGGGGAGTTGCTATGGATACCAGCAAGTGCAGGAGAGCCCAGGAGGTGCCACTGATGGAGTAGGCATATGTGGAGGGGCAAGGTCTGAAAGCCCTGCAGGGGACAGCCCCACTTTTGGCTGCTTTCATGGGCTGGGATTAAGCATCTGCAGACTTTTCAAGTGCACAGTGCAAGCTGTCAGATCTAAAATTCTGGGGTCTGGAGGAGAGTGGTCCTCTTCTCACAGCTCCACTAGGCAGTGCCCCAGTGGGGTCTCAGTGTTGGGGCTTCACCCCACATTTCCCTTCCTCACTGTCCTAGGAGAGGTTCTCCATGAGGGCCCAGCCCCTGAAACAAACTTATGCCTAGACATCCAGGTGTTTCCATACATCCTGTGAAATCTAGGCAGAGGTTCCCAAACCTCAATTCTTGACCTCTGTGCACCTACAGACTCAACATCACGTGGAAGCTTCCAAGGCTTGTGCTTACACTCTCTGAAGCCAAAATCTGAGCTGTACCCTGGCCCCTTTTGGCCATGGCTAGAGTGTCTAGGACACAGGACACCAAGTACCTAGGATGCACACAGCAGAGAACCTTTAAGCCTGGCACACAAAACCATTTTTTCCTCACAGGCCTCCAGGCCTGTGATGGAAGGGGCTACTACAAAAGTCTCTGACATCCTCTGGAGACATTTTTCCCATTGTCTTGATGATTAACATTTGGCTCCTCATTACTTATACAAATTTATGTAGCTGGCTTGAATTTCTCCTCAGAAAACGGGCTTTTCTTTTCTATCATATAGTCAGGCTGCAAATTTTCTGAACTTTTATGCTGATTCATGAAAACTGAATGCTTTTAACAGCACTCAAGTAACCTCTCGAATGCTTTGCTGCTTAGAAATTTCTTCCACCAGATACTCTAAATCATCTCCCTCAAGTTCAAAGTTCTACAAATTTCTAGGGCAGGGGCAAAATGCCACCAGTCTCTTTGCTAACACATAGCAAAAATAACTTTTACTTCAGTTCTCAACAAGTTCCTCATCTTCATCTGAGACCACCTCAGCCTGGATTTCATTGTTCATATCATTATCAGCATTTTGGTCAAAGCCATTCAACAAGTCTTTAGGAAGTTCCAAACTTTCCCACGTTTTCCTGTCTTCTTCTGAGCCCTCCTAATGCTCCAACCTCTGCCTGTTACCCAGTTCCAAAGTTGCTTCCACATTTTCAGGTATCTTTATAGCAGTGACCCACTCTACTGGTACCAATTTACTATATTAGTCCGTTTTCATGCAGCTGATAAAGACATACCCAAGACTCTGTAATTTATAAAATAAAAAAATAAAAAAAGAGGTTTAATGGACTATTTAATCATGGCAAAAGGCACACCTTACATGGCATCAGATAAGAGAGAATGAGAGCCAAGTGAAAAAGCGTTTCCCCTTACAAAACCATCAGATCTCATGAGACTTATTCAGTACCATGAGAACAAGTATGGGGGAAACTGCCCCCATGATTCAATTATTTCCCACTGAGTCCCTCCCACTACAAGTGGGAATTATGGGAGCTGCAATTCAAGATGAGATTGGGTGAGGACACAGTCAAACCATATAACATGTTATCAAGACAGAAAATCAACATAGAAACAACAGACTTAAACTATATCTTAGAACAAATAAACTTAACAGATATTTACAGAATATTCTACCCAACAACTGCAGAATATATATTCTTTTCTTCAGTACATGGAACATTCTCCAAGATAGACCAAAACAAGTCTCAATACATTTAAATACAAAAATTAGCCAGGCATGGTGGTGCACACCTGGAATCCCAGCTACTCAGGAGGCTAAGGCAAGAGAATCACTTGAACCTAGGAGGTGGAGGTTGCAGTGAGCCGAGATCGTGCTACTGTATTCCAGTCTGGGCAACAGAGTGAGACATTGTCTCTAAAAAAAATAAAAATAAAAACAAAGGAAACAAAAAGATGTTTTTTAAAAAGATAAAATTGATAGGCCATTAGTGAGATTAAGTAAGAAAAGAAGAGAGAAGATTCAAATAAACCCAATTAGAAATGAAATGGGAGATATTACAACCAGTACAACTGAAATACGAAACATTATTCAAGACTACTATGAACACTTTTATACACACAATCCAGAAAATCTACAGGAAATGGATACATTCCTGTCAATAGACAACCCTCTCAAAGTAAATCAGGAAGAAATAGAAACTCTGAACAGACCAATAACAAGCAGTGAGACTGAAACAGAGTAAAAAAGTTGTCAACAATAAAAAAGTCCAGGACTATATGGGTTCACAGCTGAATTCTCTAAGACATTCAAAGAACTGATACCAATCTTACTGAGACTATTCCAAAAGATAAAGAAGGACTCCTCCCTACATCATTCTATGAAACAAGTATCTCCCTAATTCCAAAGCCAGGAATAACATAACAAAAAAGTAAAAGAAAAACTATAGACTAATATCCCTGATGAACATAGATGCTAAATACTCAACAAAAATACTATTTAATAGCTAATCAAATCCAATAGCATATCAAAGAGATAATACACCATGATCAATTGGGTTTCATATCAGAGATACAGGGATGGTTTAACATATACAAGTCAATACATGTGATAAATCACATAAATATATATATATTTTTAAATAAATCATGATCATCTCAATAGGTGCAGAAAACACATCTGACAAAACTCAGCATCCTTTTATGACTAAAATACTCAGCAAAATTGACATAGAAGGGACATACCTTAAGGTAATGAGAACTATCTATGACAAACCGACAACCAATATTATACTGAATGGGGAAAAGCTGAAAACATCATCCTTGAGAACTAGAACAAAGCAAGGATGATCACTTTCATCACTTCTATTCAACATAGTACTGGAAGTCCTAGCCATTGCTGTCAGACAAGAGAAATAAATAAAGGGCATCCAAATTGGTAAAGGGGAAGTCAAACTGCTGCTGTATGCTGATGATACGATCGTAAACCTAGAAAACCCTAAAGACTCATCCAAAAAGCTCCTGGATCTGATAAATGAGTTCAGTAAAGTTTCAGCATACAAAATCAATGTAAGCAAATCAGCAGCACTGCTATATACCAACAATGACTAAGCTGTGAATCAAATAAAGAACTGTATCCCTTTTACAACAGCTGCAAAAGAATATAATACTTAGGAATATACTTAACCAAGGAGGTGAAAGATCGCTACAAGGAAAACTACAAAACACTGCTGAAAAAATCACAGATAACACAAATGGAAACACACCCCATGCTGATGGATGGGTAGAATCAATATTGTGAAAATGACCATATTGCCAAAAGCAATCCACAGATTCAAAGCAATTTTCATCAATGTACCATCATCATCCTTCACAGAACTAGAAAAAACAATCTTAAAATTCCTATGGAACCAAAAAAGACCTACATAGCCAAAACAACTCTAGGTTAAAAAAAAAAAAAAAAAATGTGAAGACTTCACATTACCCAACTTCAAACTATACTACAAGGCTATGGTTTCCAAAACAGCGTGGTACTGGTATAAAAACAGGCATGCAGACCAATGGAACAGAATAGAGAACCCAGAAATAAAGTCAAATACTTACAGCCACCTGATTTTCAACAACAAAAAACAAAAACAAAGTAGGGAAAGGACACCCTATTCAACAAATGGTGCCAGGATAACTGGCAAGCCACATGTAGAAGAATAAAACTGGATCCTCATTTCTTACCATATACAAAAATCAACTCAATATGGATCAAATACTTAAATCTAAGACCTGAAAGAATAAAAATTCTAGAAGGTAACACTGGAACTCTTCTAGATGTTGGTGTAGTCATTAAGTTCATGACCAAGAACCCAAAAGCGAATGCAACCAAAAACAAAGATAAATCGACAGGACTTCATTAAACTAAAAAGCTTCTGCATAGCAAAAGAAATAATCCACAGAGTAAACAGACCACCCACAAAATGGGAGAAACTATTCATAAACTATGCATCTGACAAAGGACTAATATCCAGAATCTAAAGAAATTCAAACAAATCAGCATCAAGAAAACAACCCCATCAAAAAGTGGGCTAAGGCCATGAATAGACAGTTCTCAAAATAAGATATACAAATGGCCAATAAACATTAAAAAACGCTCAACATCACCAATTATCAGGGAAACACAAATCAAAATCACAATGTGATATCATATTACTTCTGCTAGAATGGCTGTAATTAAAGAATCAAAAAATAAAAGAAATTGGTGTGGATGTAGTGAAAAGGGATCACTTTTACACTGATGGTGAGAATGAGAATGTAAACTAGTATAACCACTATGGAAAATAGTGTGGAGATTCCTTAAAAAACTAAAAATAGAACTATCATTTGATCCAGAAATCCCACTACTGACTTCCCAGAGGAAAAGAACTCATTATATGAAAAAGACATTTGTGTATGCATGTTTATCGCAGCACAATTCACAATTGCAAAAATATGGAACCAGCCTAAATACCCATCAAACAATGAGTGGATAAAGGAAATGTGGTATAGATACATCAGGGAATACCACTCAGCCCTAAAAAGGAATAAAATAATGGCATTTACAGCATCCTGGATGTGGTTGGAGACCATTATTCTAAAAGAGGTAATTCAGAAATGGAAAACCAAATACTGTATGTTCTCACTTATAAGTGGGAGTTAAGCTATGATGATACAAAGGCATAAGAACAATATAATGAACTTTGGGAACTTGGGGGGAAGGGTGGGAGGGATGTGAGGGATAAAAGACTACACCCTGGGTATAGTGTATATTGCTCAGGTGATAAATACACCAAAATCTCAGAAATTACTGCTAAAGAACTTATCCATGTGACAAAAGACCACTTGTGCTCCAAAAACGATTGAAAAAAAAATGTTTTTTAAAACATCACATACAACAAGCCAAGGGAAAATGTCTGAACACATGTTAAAAATTATAACTTTATTTTATAAGAAGAACTACTAGTTTATTAAAAAGCCTCCCCCAAATAAAAATGGTCAGAGGTAGTATATGAAAAATCAAACTGCAAATGACTGATAAGCATATGAAACAAATGTATGATCATTTAGCAATAACATAATTCTAATGAAAAAGACTTCCTTTTTTTAAAAAAGAGAATACTGAAAGACAATACCAAGAAATTAGAAAAACAATTTGAGATATAAATTACAATTTTACCAAAGAGAAAGATATTGTAAAAAAGGACCAAACAGAAATTCCGGAACTGAAGAATTCATTGAATGAAATGCAAAATATATTTGAAAGCTTAAATAATAGAGTAGATCAAGTAGAAGAGAAGGCAACAGAAAACAAATGGATTAGAAAACCTATTTAACAAAATAACAGATGAACACTTCCCAAGTCTAGCATGAGATTTTGACTTCCAGATACAGAGGCTCAAAGATCTCCAAATAGATAAATTCAAAAAGGTCTTCACCATAAGACATTATAGTTAAACTGTCAAAGTCAAAGACTAAGAGAATATTCTAAAAATAGCAAGAGAAAAGTCTCTAATCACTTAAAGGAATCCCCATCACACTAATAGCAGATTTCTCGGCAGAAACTTTATGGGCCAGGAAAGAATGGGATGATATTCTAAAAGTGCTGAAAGAAAAAATCTTCTAACTAATATAGTGAGGATACTATACCTAGTAATGTTATCTTTCATAAATGTAGGAGAAATAAAGTCTTTTCCAGACATGCAAAAGCTGAGGGAATTCATCACCACTAGATTGGTCCTACAAGAAATGCTTAAGGGAGTCCTACATCCAGAATTAAAAGAACAATAAATACCATCATGAAAACACACACAAAATATAAAGACCATTGGTAGAGCAAACACACAAACAAAGAAGAGTTACAAACTCAAAGATTACTACAGAATATCACCAAACTCCAGTGATAAACAAAAAGGGAGAAAGAAGGGAATAAAGGATATACAAACCAACCAGAAATCAATGACAGCAACATGCCTTCACATATCAATAATAACTTTGAATACAGAGTAAATGTTCCCTTTAAAAAATACAGACTGGCTTAATGGATTAAAGAACATGACCCCATTATATGCTGCTTACCAGAAAATCATCTCACCTGTAAAGACATATAGAATGAAAAGAAAGAGATGGAAAAAGATATTCCATGCAAAGGGAAACCAAAAGTGAACAGGAGTAACTATACTCATATCAGATAAAACAGACTTTAAGTCAAAAACAGTAAAAAAGATACAAAAAAGGTCGTTATATAATGATAAAGGGATCAATTCATCAACAGCATATAACAATTCTAAACCAACACCAGAGTAACCAGGTATATAAAGTAAATTTTAGATTGAAAAGGTGAGATCGGCTCAATATGTCAATTGCTGAGGATTTCAACACCCTACTTTCAGCATGAGACAGAAAATTAACAAAAAAAATTATATTTAAACTGTACATTAAACTAAAGGGACCTAACAGACATATACAGAACATTTCCTCCAACAGCTACAGAATACACATTCTTTTCACCAGCACATAGAATATTCTCCAGGATAGACTATATGTTAGAACACAAAATAATTCTCAATAAATTTTGAAAACTCAAAATTGTATCAAGTATCATCTCAAACCACAATAAAACTAAAAATCAATAACAAGGGGAACTTTGGAAACTACAAATACATGGAAATTAAACAACATGCTCCTGAACAACTTTGGGTCAAAGAAAAAAATAAAGAGGAAATAAAAAACTTCCTTGAAACAAACAAAAATTGAAATACAACATCCCAAAAACCTATGGAATAGCAAAAGCAGTGCTAAGAGGGAATCTTTTAGCAGTAAACACCTATATCAAACAGTAGACAGATTTCAAATAGATAATCTAGCTATACACTTGAAGGAACTAGAAAAGCAAGAGCAAACCAAATCTAAAATAAGCAGAAGGAAAGAAATAATAAAGATTGAAGCAGAACTCAACAAAATAGAGGCTACAAAAATAAAATAAAATGAAAAAGATCAATAAAAAGTTTTTTTTGATAAGATAAACAAAATTGACAAACCACTTGCTAGACTAACCCAAAACAGAGTGTGAGAAAACTTAAATAAATAAAATCAGATATGAAAAAGAAGACATTACAACTGATACCACAGAAATACAAAAGACTATTATAAACAACTATAAACACCAACAAACTAGAACACCTAGAGGGAATGAAAAATTTCTGGACACATACAACCTCCCAAAATTAAATCAGGAAGAAATGGAAAATCTGAACAGACCAATAATGAGCAATGAGATTAAATCTGTAAAAAAAAGTCTCCCAACAAAGACAAGTCCAGGACCAGATGGTTTCACTGCTGAACTACACCTAACTTTCAAGGAAGAACTAATACCAATTCTCTCAAACTATATTCTCAAAAATTGAAGAGGAGGGAATTCTCCCTGCCTCATTCTGTGAGACCAACATTACCCTGATAAGAAAACAACCAGACAAGGACACAACTAAAAAATAAAATTACAAGCCAATATCCCTGATGAACATAAATGCAAAAATTCTCAACAAAATAGTAGCAAACCAAATCCAACAACACATCAAAAAAATACATCATAATCAAATGGAATTTATCCCAGGGATGCAAGGATGGTTCAACATACACAAATCAATAAATGTGATATATCACATCAAAAGAATGAAGGACATAAAAGATATGATTATCTCAATTAATGCAGAAAAAGTATTTGATAAAGTTCAATGTCCCTTCATGATAAAAACTCAACCAACTAGGCATAGAAGGAACATATCTCAATAAAGGCCACATATGAAAAACTCACAGCTAACATCATTCGGAATGGGGAAGAGCTGAAAGCCCTTCCCCTAAGAAATGGAACAAGACAAGGATACACACTTTCATTACTCCTATTCAACTCAGTACTGCAAGTCCTAGCCAGAGCATCAGGCAAGAGAAAGGAATAAAAGGCATTCAAATTGGGAAAAAAGTCAAATTGTCCTCTTTGCTGATGATTATAATCTTGTATCTAGGAAAACCTAAAGACTTTAGCAAAAAAAACCTCTGAGATCTGATAAAAATAGTAAAATTGCAGGACATAAATTAACATATGAAAATCAGTAATGTTTCTATATACCAATAATGGATTAGCTGAAAAAGAAATCAAGAAGCCAATTCCCTTTACAATAGCTCCAAAAAAATACCTGGAAATAAATTTAACCAAGGAGGTGAAAAATCTTTACAAGGTAAACAAAACACTGATGAAATAAAGAAGACAAAAACAAATGAAAAGACATTGTATGTTCATGAATCAGAAAAATTAATATCATTAAAATGACCATAGCAATGACCAAAGCAATCTACAGATTCAATGCAGTCCCTTTCAAATACCAATGTCATTTTTCACAGAGATAGAAAAAAATCTTAAAATTTGCATGGAACCAAAAGAGTCCAAAAAGCCAAAACAATCCTGAGCAAAAAGAACAAAGCTGGAAGCATCACATCATCTGACTTCAAAATATATTACAAGGCTACAGTAATTAAAACAACATGCAATTGGCATAAAAAACAAGACACATAGACCAAGAGAACAGCATAGAAAATCCAGAAATAAACTGACATATTTTCAGCCAGAGGATTTTCAACAAAGGCACCAAAAACACACACTGGGGAAAGGACACCCTCTTCAATAAACGGTACTGGGAAAATTGGATATCCATATCCAGCAGAATGAAATTGGACACCTCTCTCACCATATACAGAAATCAACTCAGAATGGACTAAAGACTTATATGTAAGACCCCAAACTATAAAACTACTATTAGAAAACATAGGTAAAATACTTCAAGACATTGGTCTAGGCAAAGACTTTATGGCTAAGACCTCAAAAGCACAGATAACAAAAACAGAAATAGACAAATGGGACTATATTAAACCAAGAAGCCTCTGCACAGCAAAGGAAACAATCAACAGAATGAAGAGACAACCTGCTGAATGGGAGAAAATGCCTGCAATCCATTTGTCTGACAAGGGAGTAATATCCACAATACACAAGAAACTTAAAAAAAAAAAAAAAAAAAAAACTTAGTGTAAAAAACCAAATAATTCCATTAAAAAGTGGGCAAAGGACATGCAAAGGCATTTTTTTAAAGAAGACATACAAATACAAAACAGGTATATGAAAAAAATGTTCATCACTACTAATCACCAGGGAAATACCAATCAAAACCACAATGAGATATCATCTTACCCCAGTTAGAACAGCTACTTTATTAAACAGAGAAAATAATAACAGATGCTGGTAGGGATACAGAGAAAAGGGAACTCTTATACATTGTTGATAGGAATGTAAATTAGTACAGCCACTATAGAAAACAGCATGGAGATTTCTCAAAACACTAAAAACAGTACTACCATACAATCTAGCAATCCCACTACAGGGTATTTATCCAAAGGAAAAGAAATCAGTATATCAAATCAGTATGTCAGTATATATATTATTGGAGAATTATTCATAATAGCAAAGATATGGAATCAACCTAAGTGTCCACCAATGGAAGAATGGATAAAGAAAATGTGTGATATACATACAAAATGAAATACTATTCAGACATAAAAAAGAATGAAATCATGCCATTTGCAGCAACATAGATGGAACTGGAGGTCATCATGTTAAGTGAAATAAACCAGGAACAGAAAGTTAAATGCTGCATATTCTCACTTACATGCAGAAGGTAGCAAAAAAAGTTGATCTCATGGAAGTAGAGAGAAAACTGATAGATACCAGAGGCTGATAAGGGTGTATGGTGGGAGGGGGAATGAAGAGAGGCTGGTAAATGAGTACAAACATACATTAGATAGAAGGTATAAGTCTCAATGTTTGATAGCAGAGTTAGGTGACTCTAGTTAATAACAATGTATTTTATATTTAAAGTAGCCAGAAGAGATAATTTGAAATACTCTCAACTTAGAAATTATAAATTTATAGAAATTATAGAAATTCAAAGTGACGGATACCACAAATACCGTGGCTTAATCATTACACATTCTATGTATCTCTTCTCCCTTCTTCCCTGCTTCCTTGTCACACTCTACCCCCAATTTGTTCAAGGAAAGTATTAATAATTTTTCATTTTTCCTTTACCTCTTTCTTTGCTTCCCTTTATGAGCTCCAGCACAGGCATTCCACAGGGTGCCTGCTCTCTGGCAGCAGGTAAGATATATTCCTTATCTTCTGAGGGCAGACAATGACAAAGCCCGGGAGTAATCATATATAGGAGACAAAACTTAATACAGAAAAATTCACGTCCATTAATAGAAAAATGGAATATACATTCTAGGAAATTATTATGATTCATCTTTTAAATTATATTTGAATAAATCACTTTCCAACCATCTGAAACCACAAAGATGCAAAGGAAGAAATACCTTTCACAGCTCTCTAGGCATTTACCTGAGTACAAATATTAGAGAATTCAGTGTGAGTAAGGTTGCCTGCTGAGAACGGAAACTGAAATGCCAGGAGGCATATTAAAAACCAGTATAAATGATGCAATTCCTGGCAGACAGCCATCTATAGGCGTACATGCATTATTGTTAATGGAAAACAGAGGTATCAGCAAGAGCTACACTGTTTCCATTTCTCCTTTCTTGACATGGAAATCATTTATAATATACAACAACAGATAAGCTTAGTACCTTCCAGTAGGTATATAAATATTCCTATGTTATGTATAGTGGTAAAATAAAAATGAGATATGGTATGAAAAGCTTGGCTTCATGACTTATCTCACATATCTCAATCACTCAACATATTATTTAATACCTACGATGCACCTACCATTATGCAAGGTCCTATGGGTAATACAAGGGCAGATAAAGACATAGTGTCTGTTCTGAAAGATAGTGACATATTTAAAAGCTGAAACTTAAGAACACATAAAATACAAAATAAGACAGTATATAGCTATTTGCTGCACGTTTAAAAATGTAAGTGTTAGTGGGGTTAATAAGAGGATGAGAAAGACAGGATCTCGAGCTCCAGTCTCCAACTCCCAGCGCAAGCGACACAGAGGACCGGAGATTGCTGCATTTTCAACTGAGGTACTGGGGTCATCTCACTAGGGTGTGCCGGACAATCGGTGCTGGTCAGCTGCCGCAGCCCGACCAGCGAGAGCTGAAGCAGGGTGAGGCATCGCCTCACCTGGGAAGCGCAAGGGGGAAGGGAATCCCTTTTCCTAGCCAGGGGAACTGAGACACACAAAACCTGGAAAATCAGGTAACTCCCACCCCAATACTGCGCTTCAAGCAGAAGGGCACACCAGGAGATTATATCCCACACCTGGCCGGGAAGGTCCCACAGCCACAGAGCCTCCCTCATTGCTGGCACAGCAGTCTGCGATCTAACCACAAGGCAGCAGCGAGGCTGGGGGAGGGGTGCCCGCCATTGCTGAGGCTTAAGTAGGTAAACAAAGCCGCCGGGAAGCTCGAACTGGGTGGAGTTCACAGCATCTCAAGGAAACCTGCCTGTCTCTGTAGACTCCACCTCTGGGGACAGGGCACAGCTAAACAACAACAACAAAAAAAGCAGCAGAAACCTCTGCAGACACAAATGACTCTGTCTGACAGCTTTGAAGAGAGCAGTGGATCTCCCCACATGGAGGTTGAGATGTGAGAAGGGACAGACTGCCTGCTCAAGTGGGTCCCTGACCCCTGAGTAGCCTAACTGGGAGACATCCCCTACTAGGGGCAGTCTGACACCCCACACCTCACAGGGTGGAGTACACCCCTGAGAGGAAGCTTCCAAAGGAAGAATCAGACAGGTACACTCGCTGTTCAGTAATATTCTATCTTCTGCAACCTCTGCTGCTGATACCCAGGCAAACAGGGTCTGGAGTGGACCTCAAGCAGTCTCCAACAGACCTGCAGCTGAGGGTCCTGACTGTTAGAAGGAAAACTATCAAACAGGAAGGACATCTATACCAAAACCCCATCAGTACGTCACCATCATCAAAGACCAGAGGCAGATAAAACCACAAAGATGGGGAAAAAGCAGGGCAGAAAAGCTGGAAATTCAAAAAATAAGAGCGCATCTCCCCCTGCAAAGGAGTTCAACCATTATGGAAAACAGTATGGCAATTCCTCAAGGATCTAGAACTAGATGTACCATATGACCCAGCCATCCCACTACTGGGTATATACCCAACGGATTATAAATCATGCTGCTAGAAAGACACATGCACACGTATGTTTATTGTGGCACTATTCACAATAGCAAAGACTTGGAATCAACCCAAATGTCCATCTGTGACAGACTGGATTAAGAAAATGTGGCACATATACACCATGGAATACTATGCAGCCATAAAAAAGGATGAGTTTGCATCCTTTGTAGGGACATGGATGCAGCTGGAAACCATCATTCTTAGCAAAGTATCACAAGAACAGAAAACCAGACACTGCATGTTCTCACTCATAGGTGGGAACTGAACGATGAGATCACTTGGACTCGGGAAGGGGAACATCACACACCGGGGCCTATCATGGGGAGGGGGGAG
Organism: Trachypithecus francoisi; assembly: GCF_009764315.1. NCBI lineage: Eukaryota > Metazoa > Chordata > Mammalia > Primates > Cercopithecidae > Trachypithecus > Trachypithecus francoisi. Next base: position 6,745,277 of record NW_022681453.1, read on the forward strand.
TGGTGAGAGATTGCATTGGGAGTTATACCTGATATAAATGATGAATTGATAGCTGCTGATGAGTTGATGGGTGCAGCACACCAACATGGCACAAGTACAAACCTGCACGTTATGCACATGTACCCTAGAACTTAAAGTATAATAATAAAAAAAAAAAATGTAAGCGCTATCCAATATCAAAAAGAGATTATTGTGGACTGGAGTAATTGGAGGTAACAATATAAAAAAGAAGAATCTTGAGGTATAAAAATAATTTAACCACAAAGAGAAAAATCAAATGGGTAGTTTATTTTGGCCAGGGGAATACACATGTACAAAATGCTGAAAAGGGAATGGCCTCAGAGATTTTCACACTATTGGCAAAAACCTGAGTTACTTTTTCACCAACCTAATAACTCAAATCTGTATCAAAATTGTAGACTTTTTTGACATATAGAAATGACTTATTTTCTTAAAATTAATCATAAGTCCTAGGACAGTTCCAGTTTGAGTTTATTGTTCAAGAATAACTACTGATAGCACCTCCTTTTACTCAAAAATTTCCAATTTGGACTACAAATTTTACGGTCAGCTTACTTATAATAAGCTATATCAGCAGAGAATTATACTACTTGACATCCTTTCATTTAATAATGGTTCTTTTGTTTTGAACATTATTGGCAAGGCCATTTGCCAAGATACATCCTTTATTCTTACTTTTACAAGGTATTTCATTTTCTAAATTACCAGAGATACAGCAAATATTGACCCAAATGTTGATGTATCTCTTTAAATTAAGTCTAGAGGCTGCTCTCTTAGGAGATTTCATTTTCAGAATCCAAATGAAACCTGTAACTCAGAACCATTCTTAAGGAAATATCCTCTTCAAACCTCAATCAACACTATCATCAAGAAGCACTTGTTGGGCATTTACTATATGAAGGACAGTATGCAGGGTGCATAGAGTTGGGTGTGGGGAAGGGGAATACAAAAAATATAAAATACGGTCTTTATTTTCCAGTAGTTTATAATCTACTGGTTGCTGTCCATCCATCCATCTAGCTACTCATTCATCCATCCACCCAGCCATCCAGCCATCTGCCCACTGGTTTACAATCCTAAAACATCATATCACTAGGTACCAAATAAGTTATGTAAGCACTATATGCACCTATCAGGGATTGCATCTGGCTACATATAACAGAAACCAGACTATAGTATATTAATGATATAGTGGTTAATTATTTTCACATAGTAAGACGTCTGGAGAGAGGCATTTCAGGGTGGGCACAAGAACACCAAGATATCATCAAAGACTAAGAATCCTTCTGTCTTTCTTAAAACGTCATGCTCATCCTCACAGTAACCTCACCATTGCAAGAAGACCAATCTGCCTCCAGTCTGTCCTCTGCATTATGGGGAGGAAGAGGAAGAAGAAAGAAAGGAAAGAGGTGGTGCAAAATTTCCCAGAATCCCTCAGCAGATTTTCATTCACATTTAATTGAACAGAACCTTCACAGAAAGTCATCCTTAATTTCAAGGTAGGTTTGGAAAGTAAGTGTCTGGCCTTCCCAGCATCTATAGAGAAACTTCAGCTCTTCTGCCTATAACAATCAGACAAAGGAGAATTCCTCAAACATAGCAATCATACGTTTTTCATATCTGCTCATAAATGAATTAATTCAACAAATATTTTTCAGAGCATTACTATGTGCCAGACACTGTTAGGTACTAGAAACAGATAAAGCCAAGAATTAGACTCGTTTTTATGGAACTTAGCCAGGAATGCAAACATTAAACAAATAATTGTATTTAAGGAGCATTATAAAAGGGAAAACAAAGGATGTTCATGGGAACCCCATTAGAGGTCGGCAAATGCCGTCCTGATGATCTGGCATCTCAGCTAAACCCTGAAAAAAGAGGTATATAATCTCTTAGCAGAAAGAGGTAGCAAAAAGAGGTAGATAATCTCTTAGAAAACAGGGGAAAAAAGTCTAAGGTGACTGAAACAAAGAGAGTGAAGTTGGGGGGATAACCAAGGGTGAGAGGTCACCCAGACTCTCAGACCATAGAGAAGATTTTGAGCCTTATTCTAAAGAAAACTTGAACCTCTGACAGATAAAGTGTTAAAGTGCAATGATCCAATATGCATTCTGACACAACCACCAGGTTGCAGAATAAAGAATGAATTGAAAATGGGCAACAGGGAGATGATAGAGAGATGACTGTAGATGTTAAAGCAAAGAATGGACTAGCATGGTGGTTGAATGAATTGATAAACATATGGACAGATTCAAGAAATATTTAAGAGGAAGGTGATATGGGAAGAATCAAAGATAATGCCCAGGATGGATGATAATCATAATTACATTATATAAGCAATTCATATGTTTTATTAAATCCATATAAGATACAAATCTCACACACCCCCATTCAGTACTCAGAGTAACTCTGTGACAAAGGTAGTATTAGTATTCCCATTTTACAGACTAGAAAACTGAGGCAAAGGGCATTTAAGTAATTTGCCCAAGTCCAAGCTACTAATAACTGATGGAGCCAGGATTCAAATCCAGGCAATCTGATTGCAAAACACAGCCTCAACACTACCTTAATGCTGCAGAGTGATGATGGGAGTAACATATGCTAAAGTTAGGAACACAAGAGTATCAGGTAGAACACAAGAAGAAGGAGGATAAGCAGTTCACTTTGGAACGCCAGGTGAAGATGTTAAAAAAAGAGCTGAAGAGATTAGTATGGGGCTCACAAGAAAACTTAGAAGTGGAAGTGGTGATTCAGAAGCCTACATCAAGAGAGGGTAACTAAATCCTCAGGGCTGAATAAAAGCAACTGGAAACTGAAAAGAGAATGTAGAATAAAAATGGAAGAGAGCTGTGGACAGGTCCCTGGAAGTCTCCAGTATTTACATAGCAGGAAGAAGTGGAGAGGCCAAAAAAGGACAATAAAAAGCAATAGGTATCATGAAAGGCCACACAAAAATGAGAATATGATATGAAAGTAAAATAAGAGAGTGTTCTAGATACAAGGGCTAAAATACTGTGTCAAATGCTATTAAGAAGTCAAGAAAGACAAATAACTAGCATACTTTTTGGATTTAGTAACATGGAAATAAATGATGATCTGAATTAGAACACTTTTGGAAATGAATGAAGCCAAATTACAGTGATGTATGGATGTGACAAAATGAAAGCAGTAAGTCCAGGTAATTTATTCAGTAAGAATGGCATGACAAGAGGGAGCTAAGAAAGTACCTGGAAGATGCCTCAGTTTAAGTGAAGATTTCGTTTGTTTATTTGGAGTCCTGAGGAAATACTGTTGGAAAAGAAGGAGCTTATAGAGAAAGAAAAGATGGAAATACCATAAAAAGAGGAAATAATAAGCACTGCCAGATTCCTGGCAGCCAGGGTACTTGCATGAAGAGTGTGGTTAATTGGAGTCATCCACATTAGCAGTTTTCCCAGCTGATATGATGGAAGGATAATGTAAATGGGACTTGAAGATACTGTCAAAGGATGACTGACATTACAAACATGGCATCAAAGCTGGAGAAGAAAGAAAGTGATAACAGAAAAAGAAAGAGAGAAGGTAGAGAAAGTAGACTTCAAGATGCAATGAAACTGATCAAGCTGGACAATGAGAAGTACACAAAGAATGGGATGTCTAAATTAGTGACTTCAAATGTGGAGCCACTTTGATTAAAATGATTTTCCATCTCACTACATCTTCACTTTAGTTTAAAATGTGGCAAATAATACATGAAGATTTCTTGTTGAGTTCTTCAAAATGTTTCTAGGGACAGCTTCCCTAACAGTTCTGCCAACTCAACCAACCCTGTCTCTTGCTAACACTGCATGGCTTTTTGTACAACTGAGTTTCTTCAGTCCAACAAGACAAGGCTCAAGATCTGGTGTGCCTTGTCCCTTTAAAATACATACCTCCAATGACAGTCTCTTCACTCTACCATAATTTACCATAGCTGTATTTGTTTGGTTTCTTCAACTAACCTGAATAGTGGTATCATATAAAAGAGAAAGATAAAGAACTTGACCAGCTGTGTGAGCATCATTATTTAATCTCTTTGTGTTTGCTTAGCCATCTGTAAAATGGATATAAGAGGTGAGGATCATACCTTAGTCAATGAGTTAATTCATTTTTCTCCTATTTGAAAGCTGTTGCCAGTTATAAATATGTAAATAATATATAAAGAATCTGAGAAAAATTCAAATTGTCCACTTTTGTGAAGACGTATTAATTCAAACCTGCAACAAATAAAATTTAACCTATTTTTAAGCTAAAATAACATGATCTGACTTGTTTGTTCAGGCGTTACGGTAAGTGAGGCAGTAAGGAGATGGGTGGAGGCATGAGGGTCAAGAGAAAAGCTAACTGAAAGACAAGCCAGAGGTGCACTCTTTAAAATAATTTCCTGCCTCATTGATGAAGAGCAGCATTGAGTCCAGCATTATACGGGGTGGCCACCTATTGCCTATTAGGACTGGCTTCAGATACATAGATAGTAGAAGTTCTCACCAAAGCCTAATTACTCTCCTGAATTAGCTCCCTTAGACTTCCTGGGGATTTCTTCCAGTGTTAAGTCAGCCTTGCTTAAATAAGCAAACAAAAAACCCACTTCCCCAACCCCTGCCCTATTCCTACTCCTACAAAAAGGCTATGAGTATGAAAATCCCTGGAGCTCAGGTAAAAGGATTTGCTAGAAAGCCAAACTTAACGTTTAACCCTTGAGGTCGACATATTCAAATTCTTGGTTTTTGTCCAACATCTCCCTCCATTTTCCCTCCTATGTTGTTTATTTTATTATGCCTTTTAAATCAATGAATATCCTTTTTGCAAAGAAAGGAGATATAATAAACAAAAGCAATGATTGAGTTCTACAGCTATGCTTTCCATAAAATCTCTACTCCACTGAGTGGAACTCCACTGGCTGTGAACTTAACCAAAGCTGGGCTAGGCTTTGGTTAAAATACCAATTAAATTGGAATTAATTGTGGGAGAGCTGAGATCAGGATATTTCCTAGACTCAAGAACTTCCTTTGTGAAATCAGTAATTATTTAGATATCCAAGTTAGGTACGAAAGTGACAATATTTATAGGGAGAAACAGTATGCTATTAACCTTAGTTAACAAACATAGAAAAAGGAAAAAGGAAGGTGAGGGAAGTGAAAGGTAACTGAATTCCTACCAAGCAATGCATAATGTGTGTATCATCCCTGTGAAGTAGCTCTTTATCCATTTTACAGATGATGAAACCAAAGCACAGAAAGATTAAGGGGCAAAGTCATAAGATTAGGTACTAGCAGAGCCTATACTTTTTATACCATATCATACACTGCATCCCTTCGAATTCATTCTTACAATTCCCACTATATGTATGCCAATAAAAATTATATTTCATTTGTTACAATAATAAGTAACCAATTTTAAGCAAGGGAAATTCAAAGTAGAAAGATGAATAGAAAAAATAATAAGTGGTTGGGCCTGAAACTCTCTACTGCTGATTAAAAAGCTTTGGGAGAAAAAGAATGCCTTAAAAAGACAAAGCAGAAAAAAAATGTACCTTATTTTGGTAACCATGTTGCTACAGCAACATCAGAATTATACACGAAGGGCTTTCAAAGTTATACTGGTAATAAAAGATACATACATATACATAGGTCTACAATATTGTTAAATAAATATCAATCTTCATAACCTTGCCAGATTTAGTAACAAGGAAACTCAGGTAAACATTATTTATACTGATCATAAAAACACCTGTCAACTTCTATTTACTGTTTGCACATGTTCATGGAGAGAAGAAATAAAAGAAAATAGTATGTTCTATACCTAAGGACTTTGGTGTGTAGCACAATCTAGTGTTGGCGTGGGAGAAAAATGAAAAGAAATAAAAAGATGAGCTGTATCTTAGGTCTACATGCTATAAATAAACTTGTTTAGGTTCCTCAAAGTTCAAGTAATGCATAGTACAAACATCAATGTAATAAATTCATATCTATACATCTAGACAAAAAAAGTGACATGAACTTCCAGATTTAAATAATTTTTTAATGGCCCTGTGTCTACTGGAGCCATTTTTCAATGGCCTGAAAATGAATGTGTTTCCACAATGGTACTCAACGTTTTTTTCCCTGCCGTTCCCATGTTCCTTTGCCCAAACACACTTCTATCAGTAACAGTCCTCATTGTACTGTAGACTGAATTCTTAACACGTCCCAAAATAGGCAAATCAGAATCTCAAGAGCAATGTGAGGGATTGAAAAGGCCCCAGAGATCGACAATAGTTCCCTAGGAAGTAGGCCCCACCCTATAAGAACTACAGTTCTACATCAGTTCTTCGTTCTATAAAATCTTGATTATTCAAAATTAAGTTGTCCCAATCATTTTTAGCATAAATGCCCCTTACGCTACTTCCATAAACACCAAAAAGTGCTGCAAAAGTACAAAAAGCAGAAGCCTGGATGACACATGTATAAAAGATAAGACCTTTTACAAAGGGAGTTGTTGATATATCTATTTTCTCAAGATACTACTTTTATTCTTCTCAATGAATGAAATTAAGCATACACGTGATACTCTGGAGAAAAATCTAATGGCCCAGTGAGCAGGCCCTGATAGTGTCTGTTTCCTTTTCTTCCTTACAACAGTACCTGATATTGTTTCAGGGAGCAACAAGCCAACACCCTGCAGTCAATGCCCCAGACTCTTCTGTAGTCATGACCAATGGCACATAGGGTGAAGCTTTCTGAAAAAGTTTTTGATCTCCTAATATAAGCATTTCCCCTGACTGCTTCCCCCTTCATATTCCTGCCTAGAAATTAAACATGGCATCTGGTGATGCAGAAGCCATCATGAAATCATAAGACCAGTATGAGGCTAAAAGCCTACTTACTGAGGAAGACAGAATGAGAGAGAGAAAGGGATTGAGTTCCTGGTGACATCACTAAGCTACCCATACCCCTTCTTCTTCCTTCAAGAAATAAACCTTTGTCCATTTAAGCCACTTACCATAGATTGTATTCTTAACTGATCCAGCCAGTCTAGGTTGGAGGTAAGTAGGTTTACCAGGGAAGGAAAATGACTAACAAAAGCTGCCTTGTTTGCCCCCATCACTCTCTACACCAGCCAGGTACACTTATTTCCTCCAATTCTCACCATTTGTAAATTCAGGCACACTCTCTGCATTAATCTGGTCTCAAACTATAGACTCAATCTAGCTCTCGACCTTTAGTACCTACCTTAGGTAGCCCCATTCTTGGGCTGACTGCTCTAAACTGACTTATCTGGTTTACCTAACATGAGATAATTGCCAACTACGATCAACCAAACTCTTAAGTGCCGTCCCTCATAAACAAGCCTACATTACTGTGGATTACCTCTCCATATGACAGTCTCAATTTGGCATAAGCAGAGGAGAAACTGAAGAGGAAATGTTTAATAGCCACTTAGAGATGCATTTCATTGTGTAACTACTGACTTCTGTAATCTACTGACATTTGTGAGAATTTAACCAATTACCTTTTTTAGAAATATTCTAAGTTACTCAAAACAATATTTAATTTGACTTAAAAAACCAACCCAAGATTTCCACCAAAATGGAGTAGTCCCATTGTTCCCAGATCCTCCTTCTTACAACTAAAACACCCTGAACGTAACACAAGCAGCATAGAAAGACTCTGAAAAGTGGAAAGAAGACAGATGGCCTAGGGACCTTGGGACTTGATAAATACCAAGGCAATAAAATCCCTGACTTTCCTCATTGACTCTCACATATCCCAGACAAGGTGCTGTTGAAGTCTCCAACCCAGAACCACCAACATCCATAGACAAAAAAGAGCTCCAAGAAAAATTTAATCCACCTAGCTGAGTATGGGAAGGGTGACTGAATGACAGAAAGCATTCTTAGCAGTACTTGCCCTACTCCAGCCAAACACCAACAGTACAGATCAGTGGCTGCTAAGTGTTAATGGGGAAGGAGGATGCATAGGTAGAACACAGAGTATTTTCAGGGTAGTGAAACTATTCTGTATGAATGAAACTATTCTGTATTCTACAAGTGTGGATAATGTCTTTATACATTTGTCAAACCCCTTAGAATGCATAACACCCAGAGTAAAACCTAATGTAAACTATGGATTTGGGGTGATGATGATGTGTCAATATAGCTTTATCAACTATAACAAATGTATCATTGTGGTGTGAAGAGGAGGTTGTGTGAGTGTGGGAACTGCGTTACATGAAAACTTTCTGATCCACTCAAATTTGCTGTGAACTTAAAACTGCTCTAAAAAATAAAGTTTATTAATTTGTTAAAAAGTCAGTATAAAACATCTGTGAAGTGTAAAGATACAAACTATAATTTTTTAAATCCAGTGTTAGAAAAATTTAAGGTCAAGAAGGATATTCTATATTAGCAAAACATATAAAATCTAAAAAGATAGGTTTTATATACTCCCATGAACCTAATTTTGACATAAACAGAAACTGACAAATCCATATTCATTTTGAAAGACTTCAATATTCCCTTACGGTTTTTCAAATGGAATTGACAAAACTAAGTAAAAATATATGTAATCTGAATACTGCAATTAACCAGTGTAATTTAATGGATCTATTAGAAAGTTACATCCATAAAAAGAAGACTATGCACCCTTTAGAGTAACTACAGAATATTTCCAAAACTTATTGTTTACTAAACTCTTAATACATTCTCCCAAATAGGTTACATTCTCTGGCAACCTGGAATAAAAATAGACACAGATAAAAGGATAGCCAAAAAACAATCTATCCATTTAGAAATTTAAAAACATTCCTCCAAGTACTTCTTGGATTAAAAAGGAAATAAAAACTAAACTTCATCTTATTTAGAAGTAAATGAAAATAAAATACTATCATCAAAAAGTTTGTTGTTGCCAAAGATTGTTGTGACAGGAAAACTTAATAGCTTTAAATTTATTTACTAGAAAAAGAGACTGAAAATAAATTAACCAAAGACTTCAACCCAAGTGAGTATAAAGAAAACTAAACATTAAAGAAAGGATAGAAAATATATATATATATATATTTTTTCTTTTAGACAGGGTCTCGCTGTGCCGCCCAGGCTAGAGTGTAGTGGCATGATTCTTGGCTCACTGCAGCTTCCGCCTCCCAGGTTCAAGGGATTCTCCCACCTCAGCCTCCCAAGTAGCTGAGGTTACAGATGCCTGCCACCACACCCAGCTAATTTTTGTATTTTTAGTAGAGACAGGGTTTCACCATGTTGGCCAGGCTGGTATCAAACTCCTGACCTCAGGTGATCAGTCTGTCTCGGCCTCCCAAACTGCTGGGATTACAAGCATCAGCCATCACACCTGGCCTGATAAATATAAATTTTAAAAAGGAACATATTTGAATAATTTAAACAAAAATCTGGTTCTTTAAAAAGGCCAAAATAGACAAATTTGTTTATTTTCCTAGGAAAAACACACTCTCTGTCCTTCCCTCTCTTTCTTGTCTCCTTCTCAATCAAACACAAATAAGCTACCCAAGGAAAGAGAAATGGAGTCATAACAAATACAGAGGAAAGCTTCTAAATAAGAGGATACTATATAATACTAAACATCAAGAAATTTGAAATGCCAAGTGAAATGCTTGATTTTCCAGGAAAGCATTTCCAAAAATGACTCAAAAAGAGGTAAAAATCCATAAGTAAACCAATAATTATAGAGGAACTATAATAGGTCATCAAAATTCCACCAACCCTCCCCCCACCAAAATACATTTTTAATGAAGATCTACCAAAGCTTCAAGGAACAAAACACTCATGTGCTATTCAAGATGTCTGGTGCACACCAAAGATGAAAGCCTTCTTAACTTATTAGAAAAGGTAAGTATAACATAGTTTGTATGCCACAAGGAAACAAAACTATAGGCCAACCTCACCTGCGAAGACACAAATATCTATGTAAAATATTAGCAGTATTATTTCAAAAGAACAACGCTCTTCATAAACTATTTCACATATTACTATTAGCATGGGCAATTTTGTTAGTGTTACAGAGACAAAACACTTTTATTTTAATCAAGAAATTATCCAAAATCCAAAACTTTTTTAGTGTCAGCATGATTTTCAAAGGAAACACTCATTAGTGCATTTCACATTTTGGATTTTCAGATTAGATGCTCAACTGGTATGTATTCTGAAAATATTCCAAAATCCAAAACACTTCTGGACCAAAGTACTTTTATTTAATGCTTTTACCCAAAGCATTTTGGATAAAAGGTACTCAACCTGTAGTTATATACTTATTTTTTAAATATTTTATTTATGGCAAGTGATAAATGTTTTTCCACTTACTATATGCATAGAAATACATACATTTAAGGGAGCATTCACAGAAAAATAGAACAGTGCAGAGTACTTATAGCAGTGGCAAGAATCATGAAGAAGGCAAGCAAATACATGAGACTCTGGGAACCCTGAAATACGGAACATGATCAAAATGGCTTTCTATCAAAAATGTAAGTTTAGCTTCATATTAGAAAATCCATTAGTATGATTTACTATATTAACAGATTAAAGGAAAACAAATCATATGATCATCTCAATAGAAGACAGAAAAGCATTTATTAAAATTCAATAGTCATCTGATTTTAAATAAACTTAAAGAACTAGAAATAAAAGAAGGAATTCCTTAAATTGATAAAAGGTATCTTTAAGAAACCTATAGCAGATGTTCTTTTTAAAACAGAAACATCCTAGACAGGATTGCATTACCTTACAAATAAATATAAAGATGCATTCTACAAGTTTACTATTCAACACTGTTCTACAGGTCCAATCCAATTTAATAAGACAAGAAAAAGGAGGAAAAGGGTATAACTATTGGAAATAAAAAGATGACAGGCACTATTTGCATATGATGTGACTGTTTTACATGTACGTGTATGTGATAAACATATATAACAAATATTCAAGAAAATTAAAAAGTCCTAACAACTAATAAAAGAATTCAATAAGGAAGCTAGCTACAGAAATAAACAGCATTCAAAAAAAATGTAATAAAAAGGCATCCTTCCCAAAAGCAACAAAAATATGTCCAAGGATTAAACTAATACAGAGTATATTTAAAAATTATAAAATTGTATTGAAGGATTTAAAGAACATCTGAATAAATGAGGAATCCATGTTCCAGGATAAGAAGCCTCAAGATTATAAAGATGTCAATTATCGAGATAATCTAACTGCTCTAGAAAGTAAATGCAATCCCAGTCTAAATCATAACATAGCATATTTTATGGAATCTGACAAGCTGATTCTAGAGTTCATCCAGAAAAGAAAATATACTAAAAAGCCAGGGTAACCCGAAGGCAAACCAAACACTTGTCCTACAAAATATCAAAACATTATAAAGCTAAAGTAGTTAAAAGTGTGGCCCTGACTCAATGATAGACAATAAATCAATAACACAAAACAGAGCATCCAGAAATATGCTAGAAGAAAAATTAATAGGTGGCATTTCAACTCAAGAGAGAGAGGATGAAGAATTTAATAAATGATATTGGGCCAACAGCCAGATATCTGAGAAACAACAAACATGAAATTGGAAATCTACCTCAAATTATATACAAAATTAATACTAAATAGATTTAAAAGGTAATTCTGATACAATAAGTTTAAACACATGTTGTTTCTACTTGCCTGAGTCTATTCCCTCATCTTCTGATAACAATACTCTTAACTTCTTTTTAGTGAATACCTTTGCTTTCATTGTATGAAGTCTTCATAGAACTATCAATCAAGGTTATCCCCTTCATCAGGCTAAGGGGGTGGAATTGGAGGGTGGTCACGTAAAGGAAATAAAGCCAGTGAGACTCTTCTGGGATTTGAATCTTGAAGGGAATGATGCAAGGAAAAAGAAGTTGAGTGAATTTACCCCAGACTTCCCAGATCCCTGAACAAGCTCTGTTTCCAGTCCATTTCCAAAGCCAGGGTTCTTGAGTTTTTCCTTCCTTTCAATGAGCTATCACCTCGTACTTTTCCAATACATTCTCTGTTGTGTTTAGGTTCATGTCAGATAAGTTTCCGTTGTTTGCAACTAAAAGAACTTGACACAAAACTCTAACCAACCAGAATCTGGCACAGGATATTATTAAAACTTTTAAAAGATACAGCAAAAAAATACAATGAAGTGAAAGGACAAGCAACCATGAGAAAATATTCACAACATATATAAACAAAGTATAATGCCAATATTACATTAAAAGTGCCTACAAATAAACAAATATAAGCAAATAACCCAATAACATGGGCAATATATGTTTACAGGCAATCAATATAAATGTCTAATACACAAAAAATTGTTCAGCTTCTTTGGCAAAAAAAAATACTAATTAAATAACCATGAGGTAATATTTTTCACTCAAGAGATTGAAAAAAATTAAGAAAAACCCAATATTAACAAAATGTAGGAAAGTGGTCACTTCATCAACTATTGGCCAAATGTAAGTGAATGCTATTTTCTCAAAGGACTACTTGGTATAATACCTATCAAAATTTTAAACTGGCATTTGTTTTCTTTCAGTAGTTTCACTTCTAGAAATTTATCATTTGGAACAGCATATGTTCACAAGAACATAACTACAAATACTACATGTAATAACAAAAATTGGAAATAATATAAACTTTGAAAAGAAAATTAAGTAAATTATAGCATGTTCTTGGTAAGAAAAATGTTGGTGTAGTTAAGAACAAGGTAGATCTACACACATTAACATGGAACAATTTCCAATATATATAATTAAGCGGCAAATGTCAGCAGCACAACAGTATGTTTGATATACTGCTTATGTTAAAACTAGTCTATTAAGAGAAAAAGATATAAACTACACATATTAAGAAAATAAGGCTGAGTGCAGTGGATCATGCCTGTAATCCCAGCACTTTGGGAGGCCAAGGCAGGCAGATTACTTGAGCCCAGGAGTTCAAGACCAACATGGGCAACACAGCAAAACCGCATCTCTAGAAAAAAAAAAAAGCTACAAAATACAAAAATTAGCCAGGCATGGTAGTGTGCACCTGTGGTCCCAGCTACTCGGGAGGCTTGAGAGGACAGCTTGAGTCCGGAAGGTCAAGGCTGCAGTGAGCCATGATAGTGCCATTTCACACCAGCCTGGGCAACAGAGAAAGACCCTGTCTCAAAAAAAGAAAAAGAAAGAAAGAAAAGAAAACACATTTGTAACAAAGGTAAAGGTACAATGAAGGATCTAGCAAGACATACACCAAATCATTAAAAGTGATTTTTGGTCGGGCGCAGTGGCTCACGCCTGTAATCCCAACACTTTGGGAGGCCCATGTGGGCAGATCACCTGAGGTCAGGAGTTTGAGCCAGCCTGGCCAACATGGTGAAACTCTGTCTCTACTAATAATATCAAAAAATTAGCCAGGCGTGGTGGTGTGTGCCCATAATCCCAGCTACTTGGGAGGCTGAGGCAGGAGAATCACTTGAACCTGGAAGGCAGAGGCTGCAGTGAGCTGAGATCATGACACTGCACTCCAGCCTAGGTGACAGAGCAGGACTCTATCTTAAAAGAAAAAAAAAAATGATTTTTACCTCCAGTAAGAATACAATCAGTACAATCAGCAGGGTACCAGTAATAGTACAATTAGCAGGGTACAAAGACTTTCTTGCCTTATTATTCTCTATACTTCTTTTACTTCATGTGTTTACGTCTTACATGTATACTACATTTTATTAAAGAAAGCAAGGTGTGAATACACCAAACAAAAGAATCCCTGACAAGTAAAACCCCTCCAAATTAAAAATTGTAAACAATACTTCAAATTTTTAAGCTTTTTCATGAAAATATCATAAAATACTTTATTATTCAGAAATTAAAGAAACTATAACTACTTTTTTTGTAAAAAAAAAACTAAGAAATATCTGGCTTAACTGGCATTTAATGAAATTACATATTTTATATAAATATTTTTAATAAAATGTAATAGAAGTATTTAATCCGAAGAGACTTAAGCAAGTTTCCACTACATAGACATGTTATTCATTAAATTCATTAACTCAAGGTCTCTTAACATCAACTGTCAATACTTTAAATCAAGAAATTTTCATTCACAGGAAAAGCTATAAAACACCAGCAAAAACTCTTCTGTATAGGCTCATTGAAGTGTCTCTGGCAGACTAGATTGCTGATTAGATTCTACAATATTAGAAACCCATTCTTAAATTTTTTTCCAATTCCAATAATTTAAAATCATACACTAATTTGAATGTCTTGGCATCTTTTTCAAAATATGAAAGCCTTACTCTACAAATCTAAAAATCCAAAGCCATTTAAAAATAAATGTATGAAAAACTACCAAAATTAATCTGATTTTTGATAGAAAAATTTTCCTAATAATAAAACGTAAGATATATACCTGAGAAAAAAACTTGAACGTCTCAGCTGGTGGTTACTAAATTAATTGATTTCTAATTTTTCAGATAGTAAATATATGCCTCGAAAGAAAGCAAACTATAATAATTATATTTAGTAATTATTAATATAATTAAGAAACAAACAAATGTATTAAAGTATAAACTATACCTGATGTAGAGAAATTTCAGAAAAACATTCAAAGTGTATTTATTTCCTGTACTTTTCTTTCAACTAAATAAATGATAGAAAGGAAAAACATACTCTAACCTTTCTGTTTTGGATTTGCTGTCAATTTTGTACTGTTCAAGTTCTTGGCTAAGAGAATGCAGTTTTTCTTGAAGTCTCTTTTCACGATCTACACTTCCTTGATAAAATTTCATCTCTTTTTCCATTGCTTTCACTTTTTCTTCCATAGCTTTAAATTCATGAAGAATTAGATAGCTGACTCCACAGTACTTACAAACTTTTTCTTCAGGCAACATCTAGGAAACAGAACATACACTTATTAAATTTTTTTTTTAATTATGAAAAATAAAGTTCAACTGAAGATACTGTAGACATGCTGGTTGAACGAACTAAATATATAGTATACTATGCCTTGGAGCAATAATTATGACATTGCCCACATTTGTATAAAAAATTTTAAACAGGCATATTGAGTCTGACACAAAATCCTGGGATTAGAAAAAGATCTTTCTGAGCAATTGTTTCTCCATGGTATCTCTAAGAAAGATTTACTCTTACAATATTTTCTGTAAAATAAAACCAAAAATAGTGAAAAATGTATAATCTTTATAATTCTGGTTTTAAGATGAATTTTCCACAAAGTGGGAGGAAATCACTGTTCTTTAATTGCATACTGCTCTGTTCTCCTGGCTTTATCAGACCTTATTTTCCTCATTTGTAAAAGTATGACATTATACCAAATGAATTCTGTTTCTGTTCCGTTTCAGCATTTTATGATTTTTACAGAAATTTAACATTCTGTCATAAATCTACAAATAGGAAAAACACTTTGAACCTAATCTCTTCTCCCCAAGTCAGTTCTTAATAGGTATTGTTATACCCATCTTATAGATTAAAAAAAAAAAAAAAAAACCCACAGAGACTACTGAAGTTAAATAACCAGCTGATACGTGGAGAAGCTGGGATTAAAACTCAGGTCTATTTAAAACCAGCACCTGTGCCTTTAACCAACTGTATTATATTTATCTATCACATGTATATTGGATAGATCCTCTTCCTTCCTTCAAATAAAGTGTTGTATGACTTCTGGCCAGCATAGGGCCAGCCAGTGAAAAATGAAATTTTAGCCAGGTCAGAAAGGAGATAGCTCTTTTTTCTGTTTCTAGTATAAATTTTTCTCAGTAGCCTCTGCTTGTTTTCCTATTCACAAAGGATAAGAGATGCTTCATAAAATACTTGCTCCAGGGCACTAAATTTGAAATTAACTCTTGGATTATACAAGATTTACTCTTAAAGTAACCTCCCTTGAAACTACAGAAACTGTTTCTGTAACTAATAGTAATGGCACCATATCTACCTACCAAAGTCATTACAGAAATGTCAACTGGAAGAAAATAACACATTTTTATAAAATAAAATTTGGCTCATTTAAACTTTAATAATAAAAATGTTAAATTCAAAACCATAATACAGTATTGTGGGATACAGAGTAATGACTATATCAACCAACTGCCACTATATAAAATGTATAGATTTATAAAACATCAGGTTTAAAAGTAATCATAAAGATAACCTGGTTCAAGTTCTACATGGATTCAATTCCATTAATCTACTTCAACCTAAATACGTTGTTGCCTATCCTTTATTTTAACATCCCAAATGATGGGAAACCACTTTCTAAAGCATTCTGTTCCATCTTCTGCCAATTTTGTCTCTCAGGAAATCCTTTCTCAGGCTCATCACAAATCTGCCTCCCTGAAGTGCGCACCAGTTCCAGTCCTCTTAGAAACTATGTGTGACATCCCCAGGCCTCTTTCACACAAAGGTCTTTCTAACATTTGAAGACAGCTATCAGGAACATTCTATGTCTTCTCTTCTTCAGGTCAACACTTACAATTGCTTCAGTTGAATTTCTTCCTTATTCTAGATTTCTCTAAATTTTTTCCAATGTTCTACATGTGTTTCAAAGTATGGTGTCCAGAATGCAACAGTTTAGTGTGGCTGGTCTCACTGAAATATAGTAAGAGAAGACTCAAACTTCTCTCATTCTAATATCTCATTACTAATATCATTGTAATATGTTCTAATGAAACCTTAGATCTCATTGGTCTTTCATATTTTTAGCAATTATATTTTGCTTTTATTTACCATAACTGGCTTTATGTTACATAAAACCCCTGATCTTAAAAATACTGCAGTGCAAACCAATGTCTCATTATACTGAATATACCAATTATTTCCTTTCTATCTATGTTTCCATTTTAGATAATCCACTTTCCACAGCCCTGGCTGCTATGTTTGGCAATGTGACTAAGACTCCCTCTACCCATCTACCCTAGCCATGGTGACTGGTGAACCAGGATTGGACATCAGACCCAGAAGGACCAAGCGCCAGCTGATATGAGCCAACTGGGCCTGCAATTGTTGAAGATTCAGGCACTTAGGTCACCTTAGAAAATGTCATGTACAAGATACAAATTAACTAACATAACTAAAATCTGAGACATGAATGAGCAGACACACAGACAGAAGCTGAGATGAGGACACTGTAGCTCCAGAAAGAGAAAATAAGGAACTCCAAACGCTTCCAGTTCCTCACTTCAGTCCCTCTTGAGACCTGGCTGCCCTACTTGCCATTTGGAATTCATGCCCAATCTTCCTCTACTGTTTTCCCTTTTCTCCCTTAAGCTCCCTATTCCTTGCAACCAGAACTTCCCATTCTATTATGTCTGCATTTGGCTTTTCAGATCCAAGTACAAAACTACAGATGTAAATGTAAATACATAAAATATATAAAAATATATATCTTATGTTATCTCAGACTCACATATATTTGAGTATATAACATAGATATATATGTCTTAGACATAGTTATTGCCTTTGGTTATTGCCTTAGTTATTGCCATTGGTATCCAGGAAATTCTAAGCTTCATGTCTTTTGCAAAGCTGATCCTTATAAGTCATTTTATGTATCTCACTCACTGATTTTAAAATGCTGAACTGACTAAGTTGAGGACAGAACTCCACAGCATGTAATATCACATTGGTTGATACTGTTCTATTATTCAGCACATTTCAGGTACAACTCTTAATCTGATCATTAAATCATCCAATTATCTTTGTTACCAGTCTATATTTATTTTATACTGTCTTCAGGAATATTATGACAGACTTTGTCAAATGTTTTCATAAAGTCCATATATTCTATGCCTAATATGGCTCCTGGATCTAGTAATCCTACATAAAATGAAATGACAAAGCCTACAGGCTTGCTCTCAGTGAACATAAAATTGGCTCAAGGATTATTGTTTTGTCTAATATATCCTCACAAACCACCCTTTCATAATATATTCTAAATCTTGTCTCTGATTGAAATTAAGCTAATTGGTTGTAATTTATGGGCACTGTATACATGAAATGGCATTTGTTCATTATCCTGTTACTCTCTACACATCTTCAAACATAACCAAGAGTGGCTCTGCAATCCTATTCAAAGACACTATCGGCCCTCAGAAATATAATCCATTTATGTCAATAAACCTGAACTAATTAGGAATAGATGGATATTTTCTTAAAATTTTTGTCCATCTTGCATTTCGGTCTCTTCTTCTCAATTTGAAAATTGTTGCTTACTGTAAGTCACTTTCATCATTAATCCTTGCCTATTAATTGCAGTTCTTGCCCTGTTCCTGACGAAGTATCCTATCTTTATTCTAAAGAAAACTCTTGATGGGTGGAGTAGATTTGCAGTCTGAGAACGAAACAGAAATGCTATAAACTTCACATTGTGAAAGCTATTAGAATGTTATTTCATCATAGCAGTCAAGGGAGAAAAGGCTGAAATGTATTTTATGTGAAGTAATACATTTTAGAGAATAGGTTTTCTAGAAGTCCAGCAAGGAAAGAGAAAACATGATATTCATTATGATGTAGAAAACGAGACAATGTGATTTTAAACTAATAGGTCCACAAGAGTCGTCTTCTGACTTTACCTGAATCATTACGTGAGCAATGTTAAATAAGTATATTGCATAAAATTTTTCAATGCTATTAAATTGTAAATAACATCCTGTAAGCAAAACTGCTGTAGAAAAAAAAGTAATAACCCTTTCAAATTATTAGTGTCTATATGAGCTAATTACTTAGGGCATTTTTGTGAAACTTGAGAAGATATGAAATACTGTAATTATGTTCCCAAATGAAGTTGTCTGCTTTTTGTGAAATATAATTTGTGCTTCATTCTTATAACTTGGTGTTATATCATCCTCTCATTTTGAAAGTAAAATAATGACACGCTGTCATTCTTGACAAAAGGCCTGTCATTAACAGGATGTTTTGGTGTTCTACAAGATGCACTTCGGAGGAGACAGTAACAAATGCAGTATATTAAACAAACATAGAACCATTTGAAAATAAATTGTGAAACACACTTCTCAAATGCAGTGTTCATACTTCTAAAATTACAGTTATTTAATATGAAAATAATGTAAATTTTTAAAAGGTTAAATTAGGCTTCAGATCCTTTTCAGAGCTCCTGTCTGTGCTTGAACTAGAAAAACTACTTAGTACCTTCCTGCTGCCCAATTGTGGCATTCTCTATTTCAAAATCGTGCCTCCTGGCCAAGCATGGTAGCTTACACCTGTAATCCCAGTGCTTTGGGAGGCCGAGGTGGGTGGATCGCTTGAGCCCAGGATGAATCTGGGCAACATGGTGAGACCTTATTTCTACAAAAACTTTTTAAAAAATTAGCCAGGCATGGTGGTGTGTGCCTATAGTCCCAGCTATTTGGGAGGCTGAGGTGGGAGGACTGCTTGAACCCAGGAGGCAGAGGCTGCAGTGAGCTGAGATGGTGCCACTGCACTCCAGCCTGGACAACACAGCAAGATCTTGTTCCAAATAAATAAATAAATAAACAAATAAATAAAATTGTGCCTCCTTCTCCATATGATGCTTTTTGTGCTCAGACAAGAATAAACTATTCGTTGTAGATAAGAGTGATAGCAGTATGAAATATTAATCCTTCTAAGAGGTTTTCCATTCAATAAGATGCCTTTACTCAAAACAATGAGTGTTTAGTAAATTTCATTCAGATTAGGAGAAAGTTGTTGAGATAGGGCAATAGATACTTCAAGCTCATTAGTCACACAGACCACCTGACTACTTCATAAAGCCATTAGGACCCTTCCTCATCATTAAGTTAGCCTGCTTATTTATCAATTTAAAAATCAATTTAGTAAAGGGCACTTACAAAAAAAACCCTACAGCTTTATTATAATTAGTAGTAAAAAACTCAGTGCTTTTCCCCTAAGGTTGGGAAAATGGCAAGGATATCCACCCTCACTACACTTATTCAATATAGTGCTAGAATATCTAGCCAGAGCAATTATGCAAGAAGGGGAAATAAAAGGCATACATATCAGAAGGAAAAAATAAAACTCTCCCTAATTGAGATGGCATAATTACCCACATAGAAAATCCCAAGAAATCAACAATAAAACTAGAATTAGTAAGTTCAGCAAGGTTGCATGTTTCAAGATACAAACAGAACCATCAATTGCATTTCTATATATACCCAGTGAGCACCTGGACACTGAAATTAAAAATACAATACATATATATTTATATATATATAATATATATATATTTACAGTTGCTCCAAAAAATTAAATACTCAGATGTAGATATAACAAAATACGTACAAGACTTGTATGCTGAAAACTACAAAATGCTTATGAAATATATTGAAGATCTAAATAAATGGAGATCTAAATTTATGGTCTGGAAGATTCAAAATAGTAAAGATATCAATTTTCCCTAAATTGGTATAATCCAATTGCTATCAAAATCTCAGCAAGATATTTTATATGTAGAAAGAGTTATTCTCAAATTTGTATGCAAAGCCAAAGGAATTAGAATAGCTAAAATAATGCTGAAAAAGAAGAATAAAGTGGGGGAATCACTACCTGATTTCCAGACATACTGTATTGCTATAGTAATCAAGATTGTATGGTATTGACAGAAGGAAGGACACATAGATCAATGGAACAGAACAGAAAACGACTTCCATAAATATGCCAAACTGATTTTTGACAAAGGTACAAAAGCAGTTCAGTGAAAGAAAGATAGCTTTTTCAACAAATGGTGCTGGTACAATTGGATATCCATATATTTTGTTTTAAAAAAAGGAACCTCAACCTAAACCTCACATATTCTACAAGTAGGGACAAAAATATAAAATATAAAAGTAGAAAAAATTAGAGAAATATTTTTAGGAAAATTAATAGGAGAAAATCTTCAGGATCTAAACTGGAAAAGACCTCTTATATTTAATACCAAAAGCATGATTCATAAATGGAAAATCTGATAACCTGAATTTCATCAAATTTAAAAACTTCTGATCTGCAAAAGACCTTGCAAAGAGGATAAAAAGATAAGCTACAGACCAGGAGAAAATATTTGAAAACCACATATCTTACTAGTACCTAGATTACATAAAGAATTTCCAAAATTCAGCAGAAAAAAAAAAGTCTAATCAGAAAATGAGCAAAAAGACTTGAAGAGACCTTTCACATAAGAGGATATTCAGATGCCAAATAAGCACATGAGAAGATATTCAACATCATTTCATTAGCCACTAGGAAAATGCAAATTAAAACCACAATGAGATATCACTCACTACACATCACTGACAACATCAAATGCTGGTAAAGATGTGGAGAAACTGGATCACTCACATACTGCAGGTAAAAAATGTAGAATGGTATACCCACTCTGGAAAACAGTTTAGTAGTGTCTTTAAAAACAATAAACCTGTAGTTACTATATAACATAGCAATTGAACTCTTGGCCATTTATCCCAGGAAAATGGAAACGTATGTTCACATAAACAAATGTCTATAGCAGCTTTATATGTAAAGCACTGAAAACTGGAAAACAACCTAGATGCCCTTCAATAGGTAGGTAAATAGTTAAACAAACTGGTACATTCATACCACGGAATACTACTCAGCAATAAAAAGGAATAAACTATTGATACACACAACCTAATGAAGCTCCAGAAAATTACAGATTGAAAAAAGCTAGTCCCAAAAGATTATACACTATATGGTTCCATTTATATAACATTCTTGACATAAAATTATTAGAGACGAGACCAATGGTTGCCAGGGCCATGGACTGGGAGTAAGGAAGAGATTGGGGAAGTTAAGGTGAATGTGGTGATAAAAGGACAACATGAGGAATCCTTGTTGTGATGAAAGTGTTCTGTATCTTGATTGTATCAGTTTATCAATTGTCAATATCCCGGTTATGACACTGCACTTCAGTTTTGCCAGATGTTTCCACTGCAGGAAGCTAGATGATGAATACGTGGAATTTCTTGGTGTTATTTCTTACCCTGCGTGTGAATCTACAATTATTTCAAAATAAGAAGTTTAATTTTAAAATAATAAAAATAGAAAAAAATTATTCTGGGACTAAAATACCGGAGATTCATCCATAAAGACACGTTATTGAACAATATCAGAAATGTTGGCTTTATACTATATAAATTATAAATGATATGCCTATGTCTATCTATATATACTTCCAAAGCATACTTCCTCCAATACCTATTTTTCCATTGGGAATCCTCACCTTAGTGAACTTGATGACCTTCTATGGTCAGTTGGCAAAAGTATTTTTGAGTGCAAATTGACAAATTCAGATTTTTCAAGACACATAATATTTTGCAGAAAATGTTTTTTCTAATGAACTGCCTTGGGTCACAATATTAAGTGAATAGTCTCTCCAAAAATTATACAGCTTCCTATTCCCTTTGTCATAAGGTTTTAATAAAACTACAATTGCTTAAAAACACATAACACATAAACGTCCATACACACACACATATCACAACTTTCCCAGGATGCTAGGTCTAACATTTGTATGACCATTCTTTTTCCTTTTCTTCCACTTCAACTCAACACAAAATCTGAACCTTGCCACAGTGGCCCAAAATAACCTGGAAATTAAGTTTATTTTTTCTGGCAATGACAATCTGTGCTTGGAAATGTAACACTGTTATTCTGAATAAATTTCAAAGTTCCAAAGTACTAAAATTACTTTACTGAAACAGGACAAAATGAGCTGTTACTGCTGGGGAAAGGGATTGTTATCCCTGAAAGAACAGTGCGCTCTCTAGCCCTTGTATCGCTACTTCTGTTTTGCAAAATAAACAACTCTGGTCTCTTTTTTTTACTTTTGTGTCCTGTGGTAATAAAGATTTCCTGAAGCTAAAATCTTATTACAAGTGTTCATTCTGTCACCATTTTAAAAAAACAAAAGATCAGTTTCACTTCTTGCAAACTAACTGATTTTTCCACTAGTTTGTTGCTGTTGTTTTGATTTCCACATATGTCCCCTAGCAAAAACAGCAAAAGGAAAATTATTCATTGCTCTTTTCTAAAGAGAGGAGTCCATATGTCTCTAAAGTGGATTGACATTCACGAGGGAAAGAGATATACAATTATAGTATGACTTTACTGATCTATAAGTGTTGCTTTAGTCTTAAATTGTGGCAATAAAATCCTAAACCCAGAACAGTACTATCATTTCAAGTGTATTCTGCTTTCAGAATACTTAATGAAAATGCTAGTAAGTCTGCTGGTTATCTGAGGTCAGAGACAGGTAGGAGTCAGCTCAGCCTGGAGAGAGAACAGATTTAGAGATATGATCTAAATACGGCCGGGTGCTGTGGCTCACGTCTGCAATCCCAGCACTTTGGGAGGCCAAGGCGGGCGGATCACAAGGTCAGGAGATGGAGACCATCCTGGCTAACACGGTGAAACCCCGTCTCTACCAAAAATACAAAAAAATTAGCCGGGCGTGGTGACGGGCACCTGTAGTCCCAGCTACTCAGGAGGTTGAGGCAGGAGAATGGCGAGAACCCAGGAGGCTGAGCTTTCAGTGAGCCGAGATCACGCCACTGCACTCCAGCCTGGGCAACAGAGCAGGACTCCGTCTCAAAAAAAAAAAAAGAAAAGAAAAGAAAAGAGATATGATCTAAATACATACAGAAGTAACCTGCACGGTGCAGCAGTAGAAAAAGGAGCCAAATGTGATTTTGCTCTCTAGCCCATGGGCCGCTTTTACATTTTCTGCCACTTAAGAAGATGCAAGTCTGACAAGCATACTATGCTCAGTCAGGAACTGTGATAAAAAAGGAAAAGGACTCGAACATGAGAGTCCAAGATTATCTTATTCCTTCTTCCCTAAAATTCCCTGAGGAGATGCCACCAGGGGAAAACGGTTTAACAATCTTAGCCTTCTAATCAGGCAATGGATTCTCTAACTGTAGCTTTTTATCATCACAGTTCTTCTCTACATTTTTTCTTTGCTAGCCATCTCCCCCACCACCTTTACATTTTTTTGCAACTGTCCTTTTTCTACTACTCATTTTGGTATTAATAGTACAGTGTGGCATAGTCATTTTCAAATTCTAATTTACCAGCCATCTATTTCCATATCACGTAGCAAAAATATATAAAGAAAAAAATAGGAAAGGCCCTCACCTTCTCTTTCCTGATTTCTACACTCACCTTCCTTGCCTATACACTGGAAAAAAAAGGAAACAGCAGGGACTTCTCTAGAAAGAGAAGCCAGCATAAAAAGTTAACAGAACAAGAAAGAAAAAAAACAGCCTTTGAAAGACCTGTCTCTGCACACTGATCCACCCATCTCAAGTTCTTTTTTCTTCAATAAAGAAAGAGAGCCATTTCCAAGCCATTATGAAAAAAAAAGTCTTTGTTTTCTTCACGATGAAGTGAAATGGTTCTAATCCAAATGGCTCCTGTTACCACTATAAGCTATATATCTAATCAGCGGTCCCCAATTTTTTTGGCACCAGAGACTGGTTTCGTGAAAGACAATTTTTCCATGGATTTCGGGGGATGGGGATGATTTTGGAATGAAATGGTTCCACCTCGGATCATCAGGAATTAGTTAGATTCTCATAAGGAGCACACAACCTAGAACCCTCGCATGTGCAGTTCTTGCTCCTATAAGAATCTAATGCTGCTGCTGATCTGACAGAAGGCAGAGCTCAGGTGGTAATGCTCACTGGCTTGCCACTCACCTCAGGCTGTGCTGCCCAGTTCCTAACAGGCTATGGACTGGTACTAATCAGTGGCCAGAGGTTTGGGGACCCTTGATCTATCTCTCTAATATTATTCTGTATAGAATAATACACGCAAGTTGACTAAATAGATACACTGCCCAGTCATTAGGAAATTAAGGTAAATTACAGACAATCTAGGTAAATCAAATATAGGTAAGAAGTTATGTAACACATTTATTCTAAAAGACAGTGCTTTCATAGGCTTTGGGATGTATATACATATTTTGGCTGCTTTAAAATCAAGCACCCCAAACAGGGACTGGCACATAAGAGGCATAATAAATACTTGTGGTATAAATGCATCTAACTTAGGTCTGAAAAAGTGCAAAGCTGCACTTAACATGACCAAGTCTAAGACTAGCACACTTGTCCAGGACCTTAAGCAGCTGAGCCTCTCCTGGTGTCCTCATTTCTCTGCACTGCCTGGATGGCTGCCTGCTATTCTTGCTTTAGACTCTAAATGCAGATTTATGAAATGCTTGGTTTTAGTATGTTTTAAACAATTTACTTGTAAAGTATCTCAAACATGAGAGAAAACACTCTATAACTCTCATAAAAACCTTATCAAAATAAACACATATTTTATGTTCTCAAAACACTGAAGTTGTTAAACATTCTCTAACTTAGCCAGCTTTTCTCACGAGAAAGCTTCTGTTCCTTTGCCCTAGGATGCCTTACCTGCTGCCTGTGGAAATACTAGGCCTTCAAGAGGCAACTCCAGTTTCACCTACAGCATAAAGCTCCCCCTCTGACCATCCCACCATGCAGGGATTCCTCTTTCCACTTTCTTCATTCTCATAGCAGATACTATCTTACAAGGCACTAAATCATACACTGTCTTGTAGAGCTTTTTTTTTTCATGTCATTATACATCCTCTGCCTGAGAGGTGATTAGGGTCTGAAGTGCAGCTATTGTTTCTTGTAGATTTTGTCTGTTTTGCTTTGTTTCTTTTAATTTCCATCACACCTAGGCTAGTACAAGAAAGGAACTTAGTTCAGGGCAAGAGGAAGGATATTTCATGTCTTCAAATATATGTAAGCACTATTTCTCAGGTGAGCACAAGTATAGCTGAACCCTCTCCGTGCTTACTCTTTTATACCTAACTTAAAAGGTGAAGATAATTGAATGTAATGATTTAAAAGGTCTTTTATGGTAAATGGACTTCTCTTCCTGTTCCTGCGAGGTTACAGTTTACATAAACCTGAAGGGCAGGCAGCAACAGTAAGCATCACGTTAAATCAATAGCATGATTAATGTTAACAGGCAGCCCAAAGGAACCTGCACAATGGACAAAAGCATATCTGAGAGCTGACTACAAATTTTAATCAAAATGTAACAGATTGGTTGTTAATTAACAGTTAACTGTAGATTTACTGAAAAACCTGAAAGATTAATGATAGTTAAAGTTTGAGGTTATAACTCACAATTTAAGTCAACTTTTTCAAAACGAGATGTTTTTAAATTATACTATTAACAATGTATGGATTGCAAGCTAAATATGGGAAAAATGCCCTATCCTGAGTACAGATGTGAACCAAAAGAGAAGAGAATAGCACAAAAACTAAAGAACTGAGTGTCAATTAGATTAAATGAGTTGATATATAGTTGACTTTTGAACAACACGGACATTAGGGATGCCAACCTCCCCTCCACATAGTTGAAAATCCAAGTACAACTTCTGACTCCCCAGAAACTTAACTACTAATAGCCTACTGTTGACAGGAAGACTTGCTGATAATATAAACATTCAATTAATGCATATTTGATAAAGTAAGCTAAAGAAAAGAAAATGTTATTAAGAAAATCATCATAAGGAACAGAAAATATATTTAATCTTCATTAAGTGGAAGTGGATCATCAAAAATGTCTTCATTCTCATGTTTACATTGAGTAGGTTGAGGAGGAAGAGGAAGAGGAGGGGTTGGTGTTGCCGTCTCAGGGATGACACAGGTGGAGAAGGTGGAAGGGGAGGCAGAAAAGACAGGCACGCTTGGAGTAACTTTGAGGAAATATGTCATAACTTCTGTCGAACTTTTTTGCTTTTTCATTTCTCTGAAAGTATTTCCATATCGTGCCAATCCTTCTTCCAATTTTGCTTTAGTTTCAGTGCCATTATCATAGAAAGGTTCATATTACAAAAGAAGTGAGAAGCAGTCTTGAATAACTGAAACCCTTCTGCCATATTATCTAGCATGAATTTGTTTTCTGGCACTGCCTCTACTATGTCTTCTTTCTCATTATCTGCACTGATTCAGGAAAAAAAAAAAATCATCTCCAAGTTGTCCTCTGCTAATTCCTCTTGTGTGGTGTCTATTAGCTCCTGAATTTTTCCAAGATTAGTATCTTGAAACCGTTCCTTCACCCTCTGACCTTTTTTGCCATATCCACATTCTCTTTTATAATTTCCTTTATTGGCTCCATTGTAAATCCTTTGAAGTCATGCACAACGTCTGGTCAGTTTGCTCTAGAAGGAATTTCTTGTTCCAGGCTTGACGACTTTCATGGCTTTTTCTATAATGGTGTCATCTTCAATGGTGTAATCTTTCAAGACTCTGGTAATGTTCTATCAGGGTTCTCTTCCATAGCATTGACAGTCCTTTCCATAGAGTACTATTGAAGTAGTTCCTAACTTCAGGGACAAAGCATTGATGGAATCAGTCTAGAAAAAGTTATCTCCTTGTCCAAGCCTTTGTGTTGCACAACCAAAAGACTAACAACTGATGTTTATTTTTTCCCATCAAGGCTGGAGATTAGCAGTTTTATAGATAATGGCAGTACTGATCATAAACCTGACTACACTTGCACAAAACAATAGAGTTGGCTATCCCTTCCTTCCTTAAATCCTGGTGCTCACTTCTCTTCCTTACTAATGTATTTTGTGTCATTTTTTTCCAGAATAGGGCACTTTCATTTGCATTAAAAACCTGTTTAGGAGATTGATGTGAGTAATAACTCCATCTTCTGTGTGGCATGGCCATCCTCATTTCCATTAAACTCTTTCTCTACTGCAATGCCACGGTCTCAGTGGCTTGATTTCATCTGTGTGGGAGGCAGGAAGAACCCATCGGGCTATTATAAATCTGGGGGTCTGTCTGGGATCTGCTTTTGTGGGTGCCTGCCTGCAGTTTGTCAGCCCCCACCAGTATGGCAGAATTGTAGGTGAGCTCTGGCAGCTGCTTATTTCTCTGGAACTGAAGGCCATGTTTGGTGCTGTCCTTGCTCAGTGAGGCCCTGTTGACCCATAGTGCTTGGGCCTAATTGCAGTGGAGAAAGACATCCTTCCTAGAAAGACATCTTTAAACTGGTCTGCTGAGTATTCTAAGCACAGCCAGAACCTTCTTCCTTCTCCCAACTGGTTTGGCTCCTTTGGGGGCATTAGCTGGCTCTCCCAAAATAGTAGGAAGAGTCTCGGTTTGAGGAGATGTCTCCCCAGTTAGAGAGTAAGAGGTTAGTTCAGAAGAATTACTTCTGGAAATTTTTGGTTAGGAATCCTGGTTTGGAAGGCCTTTTTGTTTGTCTTTATCTAATTGTATTTGTATATATGGAGAGAATTCCCTGAAAGAATTGCTGATGAAAGTCCAGGAGGCTCTACTAGTTTGTCTGGTTGGTCACATTCTGTGACCCATGAAGAAAGTTCAACAGGTCTAATTCAGGGTGACTATCCACTCTTCCATGTTGCTCAAAGATCACCCATTGAAACTCCTGGCTGGAGAACATCCCACCATACTTTGAGTGGATCAAAGACAACACGGGCCAACAGAGACAATTTTAAGCCTTGCCAGGTCAACATTTGGATGCTATGCGGGGTGACTGGTGTCTCTGTTTTGTCATGTGTATTTTCCTCTGCCTAGAATAAAAAATGTCATTTCGTTTCCCCCATGTAGCTTGGCTACATCTTGCAAAACAAGAGGTTTTTGACTATGATTCCATGAAACAGAAAGAGATTATTTTATTTTGTAACGTGGCATGGCCCCCATAGCTATGGTACAGCAAGCAGGGTCCAAAAAGCTGCTGAGAGAAAAGGAACCTGGAAAGCTAGCATGCCAGCAAAAGGGTAAGGATTTCTTATCAGTCAGGCTTCTGGCCTCTCTCTGTGCAAACTGTTTTGATTCAATGGTAAAAATCACTGTCTCCTTTGCAAAGTCTGATTAACGGGAAAAAGATTTGTGTGATTAGTCTGAGGTTGTAGCAAATCTGGTGTACTTTGTGCTATGAGCGTTCATATTGTTTCATTCCTTTCCTCTCAGTTTTTATCTTTATGTATCTTCTGTCATGGAGAGGGGCACACTAGGATATAACAAGGTCCTAGGATCCCTATAAGCCCAATGTTCAAGTTGGCCCTGTGGGCTGGTCAGTTACAAACTTTGCTGCAGGTCCCTGAAATAAAATCTGGACAAGATTTCCCTCTCATCTTGTTTTACATCCTTGGGAGCTTGACTTTGTGACTATGTGGGGATATACTCTCGGTCTCCACCATTCAAAGGGCAGGAATTTTTTGGTTCACGTCAGTATGAGAGGACCAGGTATCTGAGATAACTCAGCACACTCTTCATCCCAAATGTGTCATACCATTGGGTGAGTCTTGTCTTAAAAGATTGCAGTTCTACAGAGCTCTTGTCATCTTTTGTTATCTTAAGCCATTACTGAGAGTGAATTCTTGGGGATGATGAAGATGTCTCATCTATCCCCTCTCTAAGAATACCTCTTGCTTATATGATAAAATCCTGGAACATTAACATCTGGGCTTGTAAAAGACTCAGATTAAGTCACTACTGAAACTGAGTATACCATTTTAAAAAAAACAAACAAAGAAATTTTAGAAATCTTTTATTCTCCACAATTAAAGATTTTAAAAAGGATGAATAATGTCATAACTAGCTTCAGAAAATTCTCTCGAGCAGTTACAATCCTTTACAAGCTTGAAAATGACGCCCCACACTCCTTCCTGGAAGAGCAATGGCAGCTGCCCCATGCTGTAGCTCAGTAGCTAAGACTTTACCTTTTTATAGTGGCAGTCTGGGTTCAATTGCTGGCTTTGAGAATGAGTCATTTCTGGTTGGATACTTGTGGGACTTTTGCCATTTATTGATTTTTTTCTTCTCCATGGACAGCTTCTGATTTCCTGTCTTGAATTTTCTTTTCTCTGAGCTACCTCAGGGGCTATTCTAGACATTGTAAAAATGCTTGCCTTCTCTTTTGGAGACAACTCATGCATCCATGGATAAGTCATAATCTTAGCTAAGACACTGGTTTCACTTAGGAGAAGACCTTTGAGGGGAAAAAAAAGCTTAAAAGCCAGAGGATGTTTGTCCTGGCTAAAGTATAGTAACAAAAGATTTAAAAGGATTTCTTTAATGAAGCTCTATGGTTAAAAGTTGGCTTAATTAAAAGTTGATATCTACACCATACATATATTTTAAAGGTCTTTATGCTTTTTCCTTCTTGGATCTTGTTTTTTTGAGAAAAAGTTTTTTTCTTTTTGGTTGGCTGAATTGTTTATCCATTTACTTCTTTTTGCCAGCCTGGGATTCCTTAGGAAAAACAGAGGAGGTACCACAGGCCCCATCTGGGGAAAAACCTGCTTTCCTCATGGAACCCACAAAATTGTAAGTAGACAAATCCTTCTCAAAATGTCTGACTCTGCTCTGTTTTGTATTACATTATCCGACCTTTTTTAACTTTTGGGGGTATCAGAAATTACTTTGCTTTGGCTGGGCTTGGTGGCTTATGCCTGTAAAACCAGCACTTTGGGAGGCCAAGGCAGGTGAGTCACCTGAGGTCAGGATTTCAAGGCCAGTCTTGAACATGTTGAAAGCCCATCTCTACTAAAAATACAAAAATTAGCCAGACATGGTGGCACACGCCTGTAATCTCAGCTACTGGGGAGGCCGAGGCAAAAGAATTGCTTGAACCCAGGAGGTAGAGGTTGCAGTGAGTTAAGATTGCACCACTGCACTCCAGCCTTAGTGACAGAGTGAGATTCATCTCAAAAAAATAAAATAAAATAAAATAAAAAAAGGAAGACAGAGCAAGACTTGGAGGGAGGGAGGGAGGGAGGAAGGAAGGAAGGAAGGAAGGAAGGAAGGAAGGAAGGAAGGAAGGAAGGAATCGCTTTATGAGAGAGGCTTTATGAGAGAACTTTTAGCCTTGGTGTGTAATAGCTAGGTAAGAGATGGCTTTTACCTAGCTTAGGGATGGCTAATGGCAGACACTTACAATTGAGTTACTACAGGGTGATACTCGGTTCTTTGCACACTGAATAAGACAACCATGTTCTTGGGCACCTGGAAAGTATGGATTGGGGAATGGACTGATTACAGATTGAGCTGATTGGCTTTGGGTTGCCCACTAGCCTCAGCGAAAATCTCCTTGCAGTGAGATACATCATAAAATCACTATCTCGTCCTATAGTGTTTCTCTTTTGGGGGACCCAGGATTAGGTATAAAAATGGAGCCCTGGATTTTTGGGGATCTGTTCTACCTTCCAGCTCTGCCTACCAGGCCCTGGAAGCTGTACGCTTTCTTGGCCCTGTTCTTTGAAGGGCTCCACCCTGAAGCCACAAATCCAACTTAGAAATTTACATCTTTAAGAAAACCCCCACTGGTAAGGGTGCCTGCCTGTGTGTATTAGAAACTCTTATCGTACAATGTTCTGGCTTAATGTCTCAGCTCCGTGCTTTTAAAATATAAGTTCTCTATCCTGTTTCACCTAGGAGCTGTCCCTTTAGAAATGCAAATTTAGAGTTGCCTAGCTGACAATTGTTTAGGGCAGAGAATAGGTAATCAAGAAACTGATAGTCTAAAATAGGAAACAGAAACTTAAAAACTGGCAAACAAAAAAATCTTACAACTACCAGATTCATTTCCTTCCATGTAATTATATGTGTTGTGTGTGGGATGTTTATATAAAAGAGCTCTAATTAACTGGTTTAGGGAAGAATGAGCCCTAAAATAAAATATTTTGTCAGAAAAATAGAAAATTTAATGCCTTTTAGTGTAGATGACTTTAGAAATCTTTGTTTAGTTTTTAAAATTATTGGTAAAATAAAAACATCTTCAAAATTTAGACATTTGGTCTAAAGTAGGCAGACTGAATACTGTCTTTGCTATATGTTTTAAGGTTATAAACTACTTCTATGATATTTTTGAAAACTGACTTGTCTATTCTTCAGCCATTAGATTCTAGGTAAGATCTGGGGACATATGGAAATAGCCCTGTCCTTCGACTAGGCTAGGAAGAGTCAGACACTGTCTGAAGCTCTGTCCTTGTCCTAGGCTCTGTAATCCGACACATGGTTAAAATTACTTACTTACCAGGTTCCTAACCAGAAATAAAAGTCACTAAACGTTAACATAGTAACATTGAGACTACTAGAGAAAGTTTACATACAAGTTATATAAAGAAAGCAGAATGTGTTTTTGGCTTGGAAACATGACTTTTGTTCAAAGGCAAGTAATCATGTTGAGTTTAGAGTTTTTGAGGATTGTCCCAAAAAGATATGACAATAATGAAGGTTTAAGCAAGCTATAAAAGATTTATATAAGATTGATCTTATAAAGGAAGCTCTGTGGGTGTGAGCAATGTAGCCAAAAGTTGAAGGGGATTATTTAGTTTTTCTATAAATTAAAACATTAAAATAAAAAGCACATTGTTACAAGGCCAGAATCTGGACTCATGTGTCAGAATAATGGTTTTCTTAGAACACTGATCTGCTCTTTAATAAATTATAAAAAGTTATGGGGGGTTTATGAAAATCTTACCTTATGGTCAAATTGATTAAGACTGTATAGATTTGTTTATAAGGTTTTATTTGAAAATTGGGCCTAACATTAGTAGTACATCAATACAAAGGTAAAATTTGGTTTTCCTCTTTTGAACAAAGTTTATTTTTAATACTGAGCCACAATGAAAGGTTTTTGCCTTTTAAGTAAACTGCAAAAAAAAAAAAAAAAGGAAAAAGAGGGGAGAGAGACTCAGGCAGCCACATGCTATCTTTATTGGGTATGCTGTTTAGGTTTTTGCCTTTTGAAATTTTTGAGTTATCACTTCTGCTAAATGAGTAACCAATAATGATTACTATTTTGTAACAGTAAGTATTCTAAATCTTTGATATTTGACAAACCTTCCAAAATCAAAATTTCAAGTTCTAAATTAAGTCCTTTTGATTTCATTAACTTCTTCAATATTAGGTCCCCTGAAGTCCAAAAGAGACATCTGGCTTATCTGGCATGTTGAAATTATAGAGTGAGCACTGTCAAGTATGAATTGGTATTTGGCTTTCTTTGGGCTGTATTTATATGAAAGTGTTATTGGTATGTGTTCCAGAATTGTGCAAGATTCCTATAATTTCAATATGACTTAGTATATGTTATCAGTAATAACTGTTATACTAAATTGTATGCCACAAAAATAACCAAATTTCCTTGTTAAGTCTTAAACCATTGCTGTTTTAAGCCTCTTGTCATCCAAAATTATTTTAACTTTGATCCTTCTCAAAAGGTGATTTTATAATCAGCTATGGGACTCTAACAGGTGCTCTTGAATGCACATTTCTGATATCTTTAAAGATTGTGCCATTAACAGAGGGAAAAACTTCTAGGACTCTCAGGAAGAGCTGATGTGTTCATGAATATTAAACAGAACAGGAATTAACTGTATGGTCAGAACTAAGAGAATAATGAAATAATCTATGACTGTTTGAAATATTTCTGATCCTTTCTGTTTTTCAGGGTCAAAAAATACAACAACTTTCCTTTTGAGCTGTTTATACCTTTTAACAATTGAATGAAGCATATTTCTATCTGCAAACTTTGGAGGATATTTCTCTCTACCTGATTTCTCCAGAATTTTGAAACTAATTGTGAGTATTCTTAGCATATGGCAATATAGTTTTTTGCATAAGTTCAATAAGAATCTGCTTTTTGTTTTGCTTTACTTTGCTTTCTGTAACAGGACACAACTGGAGATACTGATTATTTTACCAAGGCTTTGACTGGAAATGGCATGGTTTCAGGCTGCTTTGAGTAACTGAGGTTGACTTACAGAGCTGATAACAGCCCCTTGGAAATACTGGTCTCATACCTTGTCCTTTACAGGGCTCCTAACCTGTAGTAAATAAAGAATGTCACTTTCTGACAGACCCAGGAATCCCAAGTCATTGTGGGACCTCAAGAAGAGAGAAATTCACCCAATTCATACAGGTATCTGCAGGCACAGATGAATCCTTGGCCGGGCTAGAGACTCTTAAAAGGTCTAATCTGAGATTCCTTATGAAATAAATTCCAGCAAAACCAATTATTTTTAGAAAAAGAATCTATGTGGCAAATAACTATTCTTTCTGCATTTTATGCAAATAAACAGGCCAAATATAATGGGACTGGAACTTATTCTGCAAATAAACTGGTCCTACTAAGATTTGTGTTTGGTAGAAATGGGGAACTGGAGAGAGAAAATTTGTTTCAGAAAAAAACTATAGTACAACTGTTATTAGATTCCAGCCTTGTCCACTATGTTTGAGTCTCTGCTAATGACCCCATATCTGATTGATTCTTGGGGTCAATCACCTGTATCCCTTAAGGCTTCAGGTCAGTTCTACAGGGATTCCTGAAGTGAGGACTTTCTCTCCTTATGCTGGGGCTCATTATTTGTCTTATCATCCACCTGTTCACTTAAGTGCTGTATGAAAGTTGTGGACAAGGGCACCAATGTTTTGTTATGCAGACCTTGGGACCTCAACCTGGCACACATGAATACATACCAACAATTACAAGACAGTTTCAATCCTCTTACCCTGAGGGCAATTCCTACTCCAAATCTGCCCCTATGAGCAGGAAGACGTTACAGTGGCGGTCAGCCTTTTTCCATTTCCATAACCCACAGATTAAAAATAAGGTATGATGAAACCCAAAGGAGGGGGACTGAAACTGTCTTTGCAAAAATTGTAACAGTGAGAAAATTCTGACCTAACCAACTCAGTCTTGTCTTTAACCTCCAAACTGCTCTTGGTCATTTGACATGGTTTGGCTGTGCCCCACCCAAATCTCACCTTGAATTGTAGCTCCCACAACTCCCACATCATGAGTGGGACCTGGTGGGAGATAACTGAATCATGAGGGTGAACCTTTATCATGCTGTTCTCATGATAGTAAGTCTCACAAGATCTGATGGTTTTACAAAGAGGAGTTCCCTTGCACAAGTTCTCTGTTGCCTGTCGCCATGTAAGACATCCCTTGCTTTTCAGCCATGATCGTGAGGCCTCCCCAGCCATGTGGAACTGTGAGCCAATTAAACCTCTTTCCTTTATAAATTACCCAGTCTCAGGTGTGTCTTTATTAGCTGCATGAGAACAGACTAATACACAATTCCTGGGTGTGGGCCAATCTAACTTTGGGAGAACTTTATAGTTTAAATAATATCCCTTAAACTAAGCCATCTTTGTAAAACTTTAGCCAACAGGTTAAGAGAATTAGAGGGGTCTGCATTCTGCTAATATGTAGGTGTAAATGACTAGGAGCCATTATTCCAATGAATTTGCAACTTCCCTAATTACTCCTGTAATTAACATCACTATTGTAGAACCTACAATTGGCCTTCTGAGATGTTTCTTCAGGCTTTTGTATTTCTAATGACTGATGTCCCACTTGGACTCTCCGTCTTCACACTGGGACCATTTTCTGCACCCCTATGACTGCATCCCCAATCAATCAGCAGCTCCCATACCCTAGCCCCAGTCCACCTGCCAAACTATCCTTGAAAATCCCTAGCCTGCTAATTTTTGGAGATTGATTTGATTACATGCCAC
Source organism: Trachypithecus francoisi (assembly GCF_009764315.1). Classification (NCBI taxonomy): domain Eukaryota; kingdom Metazoa; phylum Chordata; class Mammalia; order Primates; family Cercopithecidae; genus Trachypithecus; species Trachypithecus francoisi. Next base: position 6,780,850 of record NW_022681453.1, read on the forward strand.
AGTGGCCTCATATCAATTAAACTTTCTTTACTGCAAAAAAACAAAACAAACACACACAAAAGCAATAAAAAAGAAACCAAAACCCCCTTTCTTCTTAATGATTTTCTTAATGACATCTGGGAACTTGTCTGCTGCGTCTTGGTCAGCAAAAGATGCTTCTCCTGTTATCCTTTTTCTTTTTTAAGCCAAACCTCTTCCAAAAATTACCAAACCATCCTTTGCTAGCATTCAATTATCCAGCTTTAGATCTTTCACCTTTTTTTGTAAGTTGCCATATAATGATGTTTGTTTTTTTTTTCCTTTGTGGCTTAAAATCCAAACTCCTTCCCAGGGCATCCAAGATCCTCCAACACCTGGCTGTATCCTAGATTTCCTACTCCATTTCCAGCCTCCCCATTTCCTCCAACCACTAACATCCCAGACTTTTCACCACTCTCTGCTCACTATGTGGAATGACTTTGTTTTTTCTTGAATCATATTAGAGTCTGCAGGTATGCCTTTCTTATAGCAATTCTGCACCCACATAAAAACTGGATTTTCGTTATAAGAGGTTTTGCAAAAAGTACATGGTTTTTGCACCTGTTGGCATAGCTGTAGCTACAACATCATAAATTTCCTTTAGATATATACAACGGTCCTTACACTGGATTCACTTATCTTGAAATAGTGGGCAACCACAGCTGCACACCACATTCTACAGTACATATCAAACGATTCAACTTTTTCTTTGTAATGTCATGGCTTTTCTCTGCTTCTTGAAAGTACTTCCAGCATCAGGTAGTGACATGCTAAATGTGTCCTTTGGTGTTACCCAAAACTTGTGAAATTGCACTAAACATGATGAAAAATACAATAGAACTTCAAGATCACTTTTTCCTGAAGGGAGGAACTGCTCACATGGCCATGATTACCACACAGTGTTTTAAGGAGATAATCACAATTATTGGGCTCACTGCAAAAGCAACAGGAGGTAGCTATAAAATTATTACATTAGTATAGTATATACTACAGTTAATTTTATGTAGTTACAATTTAATACTTCATCATTATGTTTATTTACATCTCTTGACTGCAAATAGCACCATGTAGTCTGTTGTCTGTGTACATAAGTTTTGATAAATTTTACCTTTTTATAACAGATTTATGCATATTTTATGGTAGTAAATGATAAAATAGACTAGTGTCTACGTACATTTTATGCATTATGACATGCCTTTTTCTTAATTTTTTCAATATTTCTAGGCTATTGGTTCACCTATGAGTTTTTTCAAACCATTCCAAATCTTCAAAACATTTTCCAATATATTTATTTTAAAAACCCACATATAAGTGGACACACACAATTTAATTCCATGTTGTTCAAGGGTCAACTGCATAAAAAGGGCTTAAAACAGTGCTTGGCACATAGTAAGTACTGAGAATTAATGTTGGTGAAACCATAATAGAGGCTTAGAAATCCAGCCCCACTGAAACACACATGGACATTTCTGATGCCTGCTTTTCACTAGGGCTCCACAACCACCTGGTCAAATACTGTATTGGAATTAGATATATGTCTTCTTTCGTAGTAGCAAAATTCTTTATACTGAACTGAATTCTACAATTCTGCTCCTTATGATAATAATTATTCCCTCTCCCACTCCACCAATTCATTCAGATCCTATGACCAAAATTAATGAATTCACTCCTCTAGGTTTCAGAATTATCTAACTACTAAATGTTCCCACTGTTAGGCTGTAGCAACACAATATAATAGCATACCTTTTGGATTGCTTCAGGCAAAGCATGCACGGGAATGTGATGATCCATAACTTCCCAAAATATGGTAAGAGAGCTTCGAAGCAAAAAGAAATCTAAGAACATTGATGGCAACAGTCAAACAGAAATAATGTAGAGAACATTCAAACTAAGATGCTTTATAAATTCTTGGGAGGATTTGGGGATGAATGGTGATAACTGTTTCAACAGATGCTTATTTCATCAGCTCAATGTTAGAAAGTACAATTAGGGTTTTCTCCATTAGTTATTGGGCCAATAGAACAGGAGAGAACTATAGAGACTGCTAAGTTAGAAAGAATATTTTCTCTTTCATTAGAACTTTATAGTCTAATAGTAATTTCTGCTGTGATTTACTACCAATTGTTTTTCAAATACATAATGACTAAAATTTTAAATACACATTTCAGTATATTTTAAAAATCAAGTATTTTTCTGAAATGCTGCCAGAAAAAGTATGAAAATATAGCATTTAAGTTTAGCAGATGAAAAAAGCAATTGTGTCATGAATGCTGGATTAAATACAGAAAAAGAGAATTTAGAGTTACCAGATTAAATATCATATGCAAATACTGAACAGAAGACTGATCAAAAAATAAGTCAAGTGCCAATTTTATCTAAGATGGACATTTACATAATTTTATGCAGATATTTTACTTTTAACAGATTTTCTTTTGCTAATAAAAGCCATTCAATATAAAAGTGAGTCACTACTTTCATAAAACCACAGAGGATAAACGGAGGAGCACTTTGGGTTCCTTTTTTTTTTTTTCTTTTTTTAAATCTTTCCCTCACGAGTGAGGGCTGTTTGTACATATCTAAGGAGTCAGGAGAAGGGGGAGAGCAGTGGCAGCAGAGTCAGAGGATACAGGCACAATTCCATAGCAGGGAAGAAGGCCTGAGGACCATGAGTTATAGACAAGAGCAGTCTAAGAGTTCAAAAGAGGAAAATATCTTATGTTTCAGATGAGAGGTGGGAGTTACTGAAGGCTTCCTGAGGTTGTTCGCATTCAATCAGGGCGGGATTTTGAAAAGAGAGACTGGAGAAGCAACGTACTCTATCAGAGACAGCAACCCCAGCCATACAGCAAGGTAGCAGGAAAACTGTAGTTGTCAAGAAGTCCTATAGTGGCATTATCTCTGTAAATGATGCAACCACTAGTGGAAGAGAAGATTCCTTGTTCCTCGTGTTAGCACAAAGACTCATTTCAGTGAGGTGCTGTTTAAAACCAAAAACTAACGAGCTTTATGTCTTCCCACATAAAACATAATATTACATGTGTCTTAAAGTTAACTGAGGTCTGCAATGGAGGTACCACTAACCATGTCAGCAGAGGTCCAACCATAATCGGATGTTTGGCAGATTTGTCATAATCATGTGGCAGGAGCCCAGAAGGTTCATTATTCTCATTTCTGTCATTTAACGGTGGATTTGCCATCAGTAAAATAAAACAGTAACTTCAACTCTATTGGGAGAATTTTCCAAAAAATTACCATCTAAACATCCTTTTAAAATTTCACCCATAAAACTATCTGAGAGCACGGATCTAATGACAGTAGAAACAAAGCACCAGTAGAACAGTTTTTGTGTAGTGCCCTCATTGTGAATCTATTCCAACTTTATGGCCTTAGCATAAGAAGGGGAGGAATTCGCAGGTTCTGATTATTTGGGGGAAATTAAAAGTAAAATATCCTGCCAACTCAGAAAATGCTCCACAATGCAGAAAGACAACAATTAGTAATTAGGCATTCAACTAGACTTTGATGCACATCACAGCTAATCTGCTAATGAGGTTACAAAAAGAGAAGGAAATCCCACTCTTCTTAATACAGTCAAGGAGATATAATCCGTCACACACATTCTCAAGGAAATTGGTAACGTGTCCTCATGGAAGAAGGCTTAACATAGTGTTCTATACATTCTTTTATATTTTTTCTTTAATTCATCTGGTAATTGGGGTAACCACCTGTGTTAGCTAACGGCTTTCCTCCTAAGGAATGCATAGCGCTATAACAAAGCAGGTGTTTACAATTAGGAATAACGCGGGTAGGTTAAACTCCCAAAGTGACAAGGAGATGGGGCCCTATCTTCCTTGATGTTTACATTTTAAAGAAATGGCTTCCAGGTCCTCAAGAAAAGCATTCCTAGGTTTTAAAAAAGATTTTCATACATATTAAATAAACAGAGGAAGAATTCACAAATACTAAGTTTCTCGAGAAAGAAGAAGGGTCTCTTTCCCTTTTGGCAACAGAAAATTTGTAATTTTTTAAAATTTAGTCTTACATAGTTTTGCGTGTGTTATCAAACAAGTCCCTTTAATTTTTCTCATTGCACGTGTGTGGACTGCACTTTGGCAAGAGGTGCAGTGATAAGTGGCTGCAGCTACGTGGGTGTTTGTGAACCTCCTCTCTAACAAGATCATGGAAAAGACATTTTTTAATTTAAAATGCAGACACGTCCTTGTTCATTTCCAATTCCGTTTCTCACACCAGTGTCACGTTAGGCCATTAACTCACGTTCAGCTTTCAAGCCCTTACGTAAAGAACCATTCCCTTGGCGTGAATCACCCCACTACGAGCAGGTCAGGGGCAGGTGAAGGCGGGAGTTCACGTCCTAAGACTTCCCTGAAGCGGCGGGATCTTCCGCACAGAAACCAAAAGCAAGGCCAGACAAAACTGCTGGAACGGCTTTCAAATCTGTCCCTTTCTAACCCCGTTCCCCCTGGACCTGCCGTGGCCGGAAGAGGAGGAGGAGGAAGGTGCGGGGGTGAGGAAGCAGAGCCGCGCGTTCCCTGTGGCTGGGAGGAAGGCGGACCGCGCCTGGTACCCGCGGGCTGGCAGAGAGCAGGAAGGGGCCGCAGAAGAGCGTGGCGGCGGAGTCCAGGCCCGGGACCTCGTGCCCTCGCTGGGGCACCGCGGCTCAGCTTTCTGGTCCTCTCCCCGGGTGCGAGCACGCCTCCACTCCGGAACTGCATTCCGGTGGACCGGGTCATCCCAGGCTGAGGAAAGCCATCGTCCCTCACCTCGACTTCGACTACGACGGGTGTGAAACAGCTTTCCCGGTCTCCCGGGCGACCGCGCCGCCCGTCGGCTTGACGTCAGGGCGCGGCGACGTCATGGCCCACGTCTGTCGTCAGCGCCCCCCTGCACCGCCCAGGGCCTCACGGGCCGGGCGGAAGTGGGAAAACTGGTGGTGGGGCTGGGAAGTCTGGGCTAGTTTTACGCGAAGTGCCGTGAGAAGGAGGGAAGGGGATCGAGGGATGAGGCGGGCGAGAGTGGGTCGTGTGCTTGGTAGCGGCTGCTGAGATGGAGGGAGCTGTCCCACCCTCGTGGGGATTTGGAGAGAGGCACTGCCGGGAGTCAGGAGCCTATAGCCCTACCTCTCACCCCGGCTCTGGGGCTATGTGGCCGACACAGCAGTGAGCAGTTACTGTTCTTAAGCGGAGGAAAGAGATGCCTGTAGGGGTCATGGGTGTAAAGGGAAGTTCTGGTTTCAGTCATTACAGCAAGGGCAAATTAATTGGGAAGGCGTTGGTGACATTTCCATTCTACTCCAAAGTAGTGAAGATTAAGGGCTTAGTTCAAAAAGTATTTTGAGACCTCCTAGTCTACACTTTATTTATCGCAGGCTACCCACCCTTACACGTGACAAACTTCCCTTTATTCATACATTCATTCACAAAACAAATACTTACTGACCTACTACGCGACAAGCAGAGCAGCATACCGAGATAGGGTAATACTCTGTTACTGGTCAAGGAAGGAGCAGCCATTGGTATAATTAGCAGGTGACTCATTCGTAGTCCAGATCTTGCCTTTCTGGGGATTATATAAGGTCCAAGTACAGTTCTTCCAAGAACCAGAGAAAACATCGATGGCTCTCTAGCAGGCAAAGAGACTGGTTTGCTACTGAATAAAATAAGGTTAAGTAAATACAAAGAAAATTAATTGAACCTATAGATTTAGATAAATGATTAAATGACGCACAGCAGTATCAGTACACCAAACTGCTTACTCATAACTATTGATTAATGACACCAGGAAGTACTGAACACTTCAGTGCCTTATTCCTTGGCACTAAAGTCTAGCAGATGTATCTTGTACACGCAACCTGACTGATATTTTTGCCCCAGTGCTTACCCTTGAGTTTCTGTTTCCACTCCCTCAAAGAGGAAAGGATTAAGAGGCCTGGAGGACAGTCAACCAAGTGGTCAAGTACAATATGCTTATGAGAAGCCCAAATAACTTTCAGAGCTATTCATCCTCATATTTATCTGAGGGATAGTGAAGGTAAGACTGCTGTCATTTTGTAATAATGGAAGTTTAGATATAGGGCACCAAAACCGGTACCTATCTGGGACAGAAATTTGCACGCCTGATGCAAGATCACTCTGTTCTGAGGCTAGTTTTATTTATTGAGTATTTTGTGTATAGGATAAGGAAAAGCAACGCTTTAAGGATCGGAGAAAATCTAGTTCAAAGGCTGCAGTTCACTCTGTGGTTTAATTTCATCTGTGTTTATTTATCTGCATATTGCCTTTGTGACCAATTTCCACTGTAAATTTCCCTTAGACCTGCACTGTCCAGTAAGGTGGCTTCCTGTAACTAATTTCACTAAAATAAAGTATGTTTAAAAATTCCATTGTTATATTGCATTAGCCACATTTTAAGTGCTCAGTAGTCATGTAGGTATGATACACCATAGATATTGAACATTTTCATTATCATAGAAAGTTGGGCTGGGCATGGTGGTTCATGCCTATAATCCTAGAGCTTTGGGAGGCTGAGGCAGGAGGATCCCTTGAAGCCAGGAGTTTGAGACTGGCCTGGGCAATATAGTGAGACTCTGTCACTATAAAAAAAATAATTAGCATGGTGTGGTGACACACACCTGTAGTCTTTACTCAGAAAGGCCTAGATGAGAGGATGACTTGAACCCAGGAATTTGAGGCTGCAGTGAACTATGATCTGGCCACTGCACTCCAGTATAGGTGAAGGAGCCTGACCCTGTCTCTTAAAAAAAGAAAACAAAGAGAAAATTGGAAAGCAGTGGACCCCAGTAACAATTTCAAGGGATAAGAGTTATGAAGAATGACATTTTTTAAAGGTAGCAGCAAAAAGTGTTATTCCTGAAAGAAGTGCACAGGAAGTGTTGTGACAAGATGTTACAAATTAGGTTTAAGAAAAAAAAACAAAAAAAGCCATGAATCCTGTGCCCTGTGTTGGTGTTTTGTCTTGGTCTCTGTCTTTTCAGGTTTCTCACTTGCCCTCCCTGATCCTTCTTCCCACCCCGTTACTGTCCATACTAGAACTGAAGTACAATTTAAAATAATCCCATCATTGGGCATATTGAATAAAGTTTGAATTATCCCATTAATTTTTTTTTTTTTTTTTGAGACGGAGTCTTGCTCTGTCACCCAGGCTGGAGTGCGGTGGCCGGATCTCAGCTCACTGCAAGCTCCGCCTCCCGGGTTCCCGCCATTCTCCTGCTTCAGCCTCCCGAGTAGCTGGGACTATAGGCGGCCACCACCTCGCCCGGCTAGTTTTTTGTATTTTTTAGTAGAGACGGGGTTTCACCGTGTTAGCCAGGATGGTCTCGATCTCCTGACCTCGTGATCCGCCCGTCTCGGCCTCCCAAAGTGCTGGGATTACAGGCTTGAGCCACCGCGCCCGGCCCCCATTAATTTTTAATTGAGCGAATTTTCGCTTTTTACTGCGACTTTTAAAAATTATCCAGTAATAACCAAATTAAGCTGCTAACTTCTTTTTATGACCCTTAATTTCCCCCCTCCCAACCCCATATTGTCAGCGACCCCTGGGGAAGGAAATGCTCTCTAGTTTTTGGAATAGACTTTCTAAAGCAACTAACCTAGGGCTTTCCACATGGTCTGCAGAACTTTGTGTTGGTTTATAAGGACACAGTGTCTGTGCTTTTGTTACTGTTGTGAATTTACATAAAATATGTAAATATGTATCCATCAAGGAATTGTTCTTCTTATTCACTTCAAAAAGTAGTTTTAAGCTTCCTCCTTTGTTTCCTCCTCCTCCGCCCCCATGAAAAGCATGTACAAGAGGCATGTTGCCTGCAATTCTGATAACAGTGTAGGAACTCTATCCAAGATTGCTTTTTTTTTTTTTTTTTTTTTTGTGAAACGGAGTCTTGCTCTGTCGCCCAGGCTGGAGTGCAATGGCACAATCTCAGCTCACTGCAACCTCCACCTCCCAGGTTCAAGGGATTCTCCTGCCTCAGCCTCCCTAGTAGCTTGGACTACAGGCACCTGCCACCATGCCTGGCTAATTTTTTGTATTTTTAGTAGAGATGGGGTTTCACCATGTTGGCAAGGCTGGTCTTGAACTCCTGACCTTGTGATCCACACTCCTCAGCCTCCCAGAGTGCTGGGATTACAGGCGTAAGCCACTGCGCTTGGCCCAAGATTGCTAATTTTAAAGCGAGCTTAAAACTGTACAAAGGGAGCATGGCAAAATTATAGTTAGCCCCAACTTTATTTTCATCCTGCAAACCAGAACCCAGTACAACTCTGTCCCCTCAAAAATGGGAATTAAATAGTTACAAACAGGCCTCGCAGGTTGGAAGCAACCACAGCTTTCACTGCTATTTCTGGGTTCCATCCAAGGCAAGTGCACAAAAGAAAAAAACCTAACATTTTTGAAAAGCTAATACTTATTGGGCTCTTTCTATTTGCCAGGCACTTCGTACACAATGTCTCATCCAATTGAGAACCCTTCCAAACATAACTCAAGTCAGATCCTACTTATTATTTTCACACAAATAATGGAAATGGCTGAGGGCATGGCCTAACATGAGCACAGAAGTGTACTTGGACCCAATATAAGAGGAAGCACTTGGGCCTCACATACAGTGTTAGTTGACTCTGCCAGCCAGCTACTACCCAGGGGACATCAGCCTATAGTGGATTAGTAACATGTAAATATCCAAAAAGTATTTAATTCTGTAAACCTAACTTTGTCTTACACTTACTGTCTTCATGACTTTTCTGATGTCGCTTCCAGTTTTCAAAAACAGCCACAAGGGACCACTTGCTTTGTTTTACTTACCCCAACACATTTTGTTCCCACCGAGATGTGGATTGGATTTTCTTAACATTTTATGTTTGTTAAAACTGCTATTAACATTATTAACATTTAAAGTTTTAAACTGCTTTAAAAAGCTGCTTTGCATATTTTGGACCACAAATAACTCTAGTCTGGAGGTGGCTTAGACCACAAAATACTATTTGTGGGTTTAAGCTCTGTATCTTTTTAAATCCATCATATATACAGTGCAAACTTGAGTACCTAATAAAATAAATGTCACAATGTTTAAATAGCATTTCTCTTTAGTTCAAATGCTTTGTCATCTGTGCAGGAATAAATTGTGTGCCGAATTCTTTTTAGCCCTGAGAATATGATTATTGAACAAAATTTCCGATGAGACAAGTTAGGCCTTTAAATGATAAATATCCTCAAATATTAACAGTAAGTCAAGCATTACAGCAAAACCTTTGATTATTGTAAAGGTATTTCCTGTGGTAAGTTCACTACTGATAAGAGCTTTTTATCCAAAACTGTACTATGTGCCAAATACAACTTAGTATTTATTACATTATTATATTTTTAAAAAACAAAAAGAATAGGCCGGGCACGGTGGCTCATGCCTGTAATCCCAGCTACTTGGGAGGCTGAGGCAGGAGAATCGCTTGAACCCAAAGGTGAAGGTTGGCAGTGAGCCGAGTTCGTGCCACTGTACTCCAGCCTGGGCAACAGAGTGAGACTCTGTCTCAATTTAAAAAAAAAGAATGAAGCTCTAATGGCACTAACTGAACACTCTTGTAATGAATTTGATGCTCAAAACGTGGTACTGATAGCTCTTAAAGAGATTATTCTATAATGTAAATTAACCAAATTCCCTTTATTAAACTCAGCATCCAATAAATGGGCCATAATAAGCACTTAATAAATGCTAGTAAGTTCAAAGACTGAAAATTGATAACTGCCTTATACACTTAAAAACAACTTTTGTACTTTATTATTTGCTTGGTTTAGTGAAATTATTGCTTCATTTCTGAGATTTTCATAGGATTCTAATGAAGAATCTAAGAATCCAACTCACATTTGTTTTGACAAGTGATTGGTAAAAGTGATTTCATTCTCCCTTTGTAAAGATGAAGTTAATGTTTCTATACCTATTATTTTAGATAGCTACTGAATTTACAGGAAACAAAGTATAAAAATTTTTCTGTCATTTTATTCTGCCTCCATTAATAGTGTTTTTAATGCCATTAGATGAATTCCAAATCATCTTAAAGATATTTTCTTAGGAACTACTGATATCAAATATCCAGCATTTTATGAGATCTATCAAACACATGAAAAATATTAAAATAATTATAGTAGCCCTGGTTTGCAATGATGTAGAGCAATTAGCAATCTTAAACACTACTGTTTGGGTGAAAAATTAGAACATTTATTATGTTTTAAACCCCTTGAAATGTTCAAAACTGTTAGAGTTGACACGTGATCCTCCTTCTTCCTTTTGTTCAGGAATTCAGACCTCTGTACTGCCCTCCCTTCGTCCTACCCCAAGCACACATGAATCAGTCCAAGTTCAGAAGTGAGTTCAGATTAGATCAACTCTGTTAGCACCTTCCCCTTTACCAGTGATTAAATCAGAAAGCGTCTATGATCCAATAATGACTAGAAGTTCCAAGAGACGTTTGCTGGAGGCTTTAGGAAAATTCTTTCTTATTAGCACATATATTCAGCATTCACCACAGTCTTAAAATGTTTAAAAATAGGAAATACTAAAACGTGAAATACATTGATTTACTCAAACAAGAGCGTGCAGCTGTTAGAAATGATGATGTGGTTCTTTGCTGATGTGGTAGAATGTCCCAATAAATTGTTCTGTGAAAAAAAGCAAGTTAAAAATAGTGTTATTAACTACAAGGGAAAAAAAAAACCCACAGTATTCTAAACAGCATTCTAAATGTACATTTTATTATTTCTATAAATATATCTCTCTTCTCATAGAATCAAAAGAAGTAAACAAGTTTCAGGAAAGCAGGAGCCAGTATTGCTTTGAGAATCTCAGATAGCAATGTGAAATTTGCGAAAGCCATAAAAAGGCTCAGCCCTTAAAATCTACCACTTAATGAAAGTTGGTTCCATTTTCTTTTATTGTTGGCAGTCTCCGCACATGGCAGAGCAGTGGTGGCTGACGGTCCAATTTTGTCAGCAAAAGGAACTGGGGAGAAGGCATCTATTCCTGCCCTCCTGTTAGAAAATTGCCAGGAAATGACTTTCTTTGGCACACCTTGAATGATATGCAATCTTTTTAACCAAATTACTGAGGGCAGAGGAGTCAAGTGTTGTTTGTCATTGGCTCAGCTTGAGTCAGGTATATGCCTCTCGACCAACTGTGGGGACCAAGTAGGCAAGGCCACACACACTAACACCTCCCTTTCTAACTACATTCTAGAAGAGTAAAGGCAGAAGCAGAATCCAGGCAGGAAGGGTAGGCAGTTCTGTCCCAGAAGAAAGTAAGTGTGCTGGGCAGACCAGGAAAAAAAAAAAAAAAAATCCCACATGTACTTAACGTGAGAATCAGTCAGCTGGGAGAACATTTTAAAATTAAACAGTGAATCCTGCTCTCTTTTCCCACATGCCGTAAGCTGAGATGAGAATATGTATTTTTAAGAAAGCTTCCTACGAGTTTATTGTGTCTATTCCAACCCTAGAGAATCCCCCCCTTTCCTATAATGTTACATGTATCACAAAAATAAATGTGTGTGTAACGAGGCACCATAGGCCTACGAGTCATAATAGGGAAATAAGTGAGCATAGATTCACCAAATCAAAGTTTAAGTGCATAGAAAATAAACTAATGTGGAATTTCCCAAACTTCCAGTTGGACTGGGTGCTCTTGTGTTAAACTATCGTGGTGTTAACATTTTTTGTTTCGCCCTCTAAACTTGATTTATCTGCAAATCTACAAACATTATGTAAATAGATATCTGTGCGGGCAAAACACTTTTTGCTCACATGATCTTGAGAGGGAACTTAGATTCTGGCGTCTTAAAATGCGGCACCTTTTTTATGTCCTTGGGGCTTTCGAGTCATCATATAAATGAGGTCTCTGAAGTTAGTATGCCAGGGAGATCAGGCACCTCTGATTTTAAAATAAAACACTGCAAAGAAAGCTTCCGGGAGGAATGAGAGCATGCCCCAAATCACGACTCTGTAATTAGTCTTTGTGCAGAGTGAACAGAAATTTCGTCCCAAAGCCACCGTCTTTGCTCTGGTTCCTTTCTCTGTAAGCATGTCACACGAACCACACTTGTGCACCATGCATCGCAATTTAAAGCTTTCCTTTGAAAGTTTCCCCAGCTTGATTGCTTATGGAAAGAGCAGCTCCGGTTCCCAATTCGTTTAATACATCCTGTCCGAGCGCGTTTTATTACTGAATGTTACCCACGTTCTGATAACAAGGGGACGCCGTGTCCTCCCCCGGTGAACTCACTCCCAGTCCCAGAAATATAGCGTGACTGCCTCCCCGGCGGTGTTTTGAAAGTGGAAGCCGGGCGCCGCCCTCCAGCACCTGCACCTCCCGCCCGGCGACGGCCGCCTGAAGCACGAAGTGCGTGCGACCGCAGCTCAGCAGGTCACGCAACCCCAGGCCGCCGCGCCCGCCTGCGTGCCTGCAGCCCGCCGACCCCGCCCCCGCCGCCTGCTTCCGCCGCTTTTGTGCACGCTCGGGCTTCCTGGTGCGCCCAGAGCCTGCCTCGCGTGCCGATCCCGCCGCGTAATCCGACGAGGAATCCATATTCCCTCCGGCCCCCGACGCCCTCCGTCGACTTTAGTTCGAGCAGGTGACGCCCTCATTTTGACGCCGAAAAGTGTCCGTTCCCGATATACCGCAAACACCTCAGGCTGCGAAACGTGAGAGAAGCGGACAGCTGGCGGGGAGTCAGCCTCCTTGGCGCCTGCTCCCTGCCCGCTCCGTCGGACGGCCCTGGCCTGGCGACGAAAGCAGCAAGGCGGCCTAGCGCGCTGCCTGGATTTCGCAGGCAGGGGCGGGGGCAGCCCGCCCAGGGCTAGGAGACCCGGGAAGGGGTCCCCAGCTAGTGGCCTTTGCGGAGCTGCCTAACCCCGCCTGCCTGGAGCCGAGAGCCCGGCCCGACTTTCGTTACCGGGCGGCTGACCCCGGCGACCCGGCGCAGCCTCCAGACGTGCGCTGGGGGGCAGTGAGGGGCAGCGCTCTCTGAGGCTGAAAGGAGCGAGGGCCGGCGCTGTGTAGGGTAGATTCTTTGTTGACGACTGGGATGAGACTGGGGCCATTATTGCAAGTAGGATGGGCTTCATTGTGGGCCTCGAAGGATCAGGGGTGGGTGGCCGGCTGCCAAGGCCCCTCTCACGCCACGCCGCGTGCAGGCGAGGGGAAGCGCGTGTCGTGACGACCTGCGATGAGATCAGTTTGAATAACCACCGCGTCGGGGCTGAGACATACAGCCAGTCACGCAGCGCAGCGCCGGCTCTGGCCGGGTGGCCACAGCCGCCCGGCGATTCGCTCCAGCAGAGGGAGGTGGGGGTGGATCAGCCCCTTCCAGGCGGTCACCGATGGGGGCGTCAGAACTATTCTAAGAGGGTGGGGAGCCGGAGAAGAAAACCATACAAAATGCAACTTGCATGGTTAGGAGGCTGGATTCTATGAGTAAATGGGCTTTCAAGAAGCACACTGAAAATCACCTCTGTTAATGGTTGTGTCTTACACTTTGCCCGGTAGATAACTGTTTAAAAACTAACACGGAATTCAAACGTCATTCAAATGTGCCTTCAATGTGTTTATATTACTTAGTTTAACAGGCAGTACACACGGCTTACATATGCGTGCATGAAATTTAATTTATACAGTCAAGTCTGGAAGCATGGTTTGGCAAGAGGAATAATTGTGAATTCAGTAAGAGTCAGGGTACAAACAGATTACTTAAAAGGACAAAGGAACTGAAAAAAAATGCAGTCCATGAGGAAGCTATTACATTCATCTTTTCATGGTCTTGAACATCTTGTACCAACCAACTCAACAATAATACCCAGCGGAAACTTCTAATTAGACACAGAAAAAGCTGTGCGGGCAAGCGTCAAAAAGCCTCATGTTAGAGACAGACTCCAGCTCAGGCTGGAGTGCTGTGGTGTGGTCAGGGCTCATGGCAGCCTCTATCTCCCAGGCTCAAGCGATCCTCCCACCTCAGACTTTCCAGTAACTGGGATCACAGGTATGCCACCACGCCGCACTAATTTTTTATTTTTTTGTAGAGATAAGGGCTCCCTATGTTGCCTGGGCTGGTCTCAAACTCCTGGGCTCAAGCGATCCTCCCACCTGGGACTCCCAAAGTGCTGGGATTACAGATCAAATAACATCTATAACGTAAGAACATTTTCTTTCTTTTCTTTCTTTTCTTTCTTCTTTCTTTCTTTCCTTTCTTTCTTTATTTTGAGATGGAGTCTTGCTCTGTCACTGAGGCTGGAGTGCAGTGGCGCGATCTCGGCTCACTGCAAGCTCCACCTCCAGGGTTCACGCCATTCTCCTGCCTCAGCCTCCCCAGCAGCTGGAACTACAGGCGCACGCCGCTATGCCCGGCTAATTTTTTTTTTTTTTTTTTTTTGTATTTTTGGTAGAGACAGGGTTTCACTGTGTTAGCCAGGATGGTCTCGATCTCCTGACCTCGTGATTCGGCCTCCCAAAGTGCTGGGATTACAGGCGTGAGCCACCGCGCCCGGCCATAAGAGCGTTTCTCTAAAATTCTGTATTTCAGTCATTTCCTTAGTATACATTTGGTTCACTGATAGGTATGTTACTATAAAACAATTAGGATTAATCACCGGGTACAGAAAAAGCTCTGCCGTGAATTTAAAATTTTTATCAGTTTTTTTTGTTTTTTTTTTTTTTTTTTTTTCCTTTTGAGACAAGGTCTGTTTGGTTGTTCAGGCTGGAGTGCTGTGGTGTGGTCAGGGCTGATGGCGGCCTCTATCTCCCAGGCTCAAGCGAACCTCCCACCTCAGCCTTTCCAGTAGCTGGGATCACAGGTGCGCCACCACGCCGCGCTGATTTTTGATTTTTTATTTTTGTAGAGATAAGGGCTCCCTATGTTGCCTGGACTGGTCTCAAACTCCTGGGCTCAAGCGATCCTCCCACCTGGACTCCCAAAATGCTGGGATTACGGGCATGAGCCACCATGCCCAGGCCAGAATTATTTTATTTTACTTTATTTATTTATTTTACAGATCGTCATATTCATATAATGTGAGTTCAGTAGGAAATAAGGAGTTGATCCTTAGTGCCTAGCAAACTGCATTAAATTAATATTATGAATGAAGAAAGGAATGAATTAATGTGTAGGCAGTACTCTAATGGTTAGATCTGTGAACTAAAGTGTCATGAGTGAGTAGTGCCAGCCCTGCCACTGACTCATGTGCGATCTTGGTATGATAGAAATAATGCTTACAACATACCTACCTTGGCAGAGGTATAGAGGGAGCTATTCCTTACTCACTACAGGTGCTTCGAGATCCTTGGAGGAGGATGATACGTTCAACTATTATAAATTAATACACCACTGTTAGGACAACCCACATGTAAAATTTTAAAAGTATAGATTTTAAATACAGTAGTGTCACCAATTTTTTTCATTTGTGTGTAGTCCATCAAGTACTGAAATACAGTATAGGAGATTGCACCTTTATATAAAATATTTGACTTATAGAATCTTCATCGTTGTACCAATATTTCATGATGTGCAATGGAAGTTTTAATCAGTACTACTATACTTCACTAATAATATGCATATATAATTAATAATGATATAATAGTGATTAGTAATATATATACTACTGTAATAATAGTATTAATATACTGTTATATAGTTAAATACTATTACAGTAGTATTTGTGGTGATGGTATTTTCTGAGAGTGGAGACCTCTGGTGTATGAAGTGTATAGGAGAAAACTAACTTTTGGTAACTTTTCTTAACTTGATGTGTGGAATCTTGAAGATAAGGGACCTTTTTGGTATAATTTTCTATTGCCGAATGAAAGTCTAGAGATACAATCAACATATTAAGAGCCCCACTGTGTATCAGACATTGGTCTAGGTGTTGGCGATAGAGCAGAGAACAGACAAAACTGATTACTTCATGTTTAAATGTTTTTGTTCTCTATTTAATGCATGTTACTTTAGGAATAGTAATGCACTGTGTACATCTTTGTGTAAACTCTTTCCTGTTCTAAGCTCTTGGTGGAGGGTCCTTAAGAGGGATTGGAAGAGTAGTGACAGAGGGGCTTTCTGGAAAGAGAGTTGAAGGCAGAACAGTGGTAGGCAGTTTTAACTGGAATCAGAAGGCAGATACCAGTCCTTCATCAAGGTTTCCTGTTTAGAAAATCATAAGACAATAGCATACAATACTTTGCTTTCCATCATTCTCCCCATTAAAGTTGTCCTCATGTTTCTTAATTCTCTCTGCCATCATATTAAGTCTGTGTATCATTTTTACCAGAGTCATAGGCACTTGTGCAGTTTGCTGGCTGCATGGTGGTGCCAGGTGGAGGAGGTAGGTAGGCATTAAACTCCAGACCTAGCTTCATCTGCCAACACAGGTGTTTTGCATCCTCCCGAGGTAGGGGCATCTTGAACAAAAGCACCATGGGGCCATAGTAGCTCTCTTTGTTCTTCAGAGTTCTCAGGCATCTAACCCCTGTCTGCCCTTTGGCATGTATTTTCCTGTTGTATTTAATAGCATTGCTCTGCTATGAGTTGCCAGACAGGGAACATTGGGGGATGAGGAGAAGGCAAGGCTGAAGAAGTGAACCAACCCCTATCAGCTTCCAAGATGTCTAGTATCTAGATAAATGAAGACTAACTAAGGCATGATGATGCTGTGTGAAATGTTTTGCAGCAAAAAGAAAGCAAAGCAACGACGGACAACAACCTGCCTTTTCAATTTTAGCAAACAGGAAGAATTGTCAGCTCACAACAGATTGCCTCAGTTTTGCATTGCAACTGGAGAACATGATACAGTCAGACAGCGTGGCTCAACCTTTTGGCCGAGCTCATTTGTAGGATTTGATATCAGATAATTTGATATAGGATATATGTCCTGCTGAACCCTGGGGATGGCCTTGAGATTAAAGTGTTTTCCCTTCCCTGTTGCTAACTTCTCTGTGGTCTGTTGACATTACATCATGTTGCAAACAATGAGTGGTAGAGACTGGAGACTGCTGTGTCAGGGTGTAGTGACCTGATTAGTCCAAACTCCTGCAGGGGAGACGTGCAGATAGATGAGCCCCAACAGGACCTGAAGAACCATGTGGTTTTGAAACTCTGGGTGGATGGGCCACACCCTGCATACACCTTAAATCTCCTGGCGCTTTGATGGTACAATTATTGCTCAACAACTCCAGGTTAATTAGATCTTTGTATGATGTGATTATCATAAATGTAACTTTTTAAATGTAACTTTTAAAAATGTACAAATGTGTGCATAATATAAATGTATAAAACAAACTTGCAATTAATGTCTTATAAGGGCATAGAAATGATCCAACTGGATTCACACCTTTTAAAAGATAGTTTATTCCTAGTAATAGTTAAGCAGTTCGTTTTGTAGCTTAACATAAAGGCCTAAAGAAAATGAAACATATGAAGGAATCTTATTACTCTGTACTATGCAGTTTGTCATTTCACTTAAGTAAAGATTCCTATGAGATTTTTAAATTAATGATTATTATTTACAAAAGGCTTTTGAGAGTGTTGCTTTTACTTTTATGTGGTTTCAAGGTGGGGAGACAGATTAAAGATGTTAAGTAAAATATTCCATAAATACTATATCAACCAAAAATAAGAGAATTAAAGCATTTGTGGAACTTTACTCCTAGAAGACACTTGGTAAATATAGTTTATTACTCTAAACTAATTAATATAATTTCCCACCTGAAACAATAAATGTGGCATGTAATATATATTTTCCCTGTTTAAGGACAGATACTGCTGCTTGTTGATATTTGCATTGCTCGTACTACCCAATAAGTGATGATGGTTGAATGAATCAATTAATGAATGAGCGTGAGAGAAAACCCATAAGAACTAACCTCCCATTCTAATCCCTAGGCCCTCCCTGTTTCTCTTACTGAATGCCTTTCCAGATTATTGATGCTTTGTATGAGCAATAAGGAAAAAGGAAGCAATCCAGATGGGAGCATAGCTGTGGTCAGATGTCTCTGAAATGAACAAAGTATTTGCAGATGTTTCAACAAGTGAAGGGGTTGGGCTGAGTCTAGGCCACAGGAAACAACTTCCACACCTTGGGGCTACTACAATAAAGGTATCATCACTTACCAGCACAGGATTCTGTTGGAAACTTGAAAAGGCACTCAGGGTTGGAATGCTACATGAATCCAGACTTGTCTCAGGAATGCCACAAGTGATCAGAACTAAGTATAGAAATTAATGTGATTTGTAAAAATAGCAATAAGGATCATGGTTATCTGGGAATCAAATCCTTTAATCACTTTAGACAGAACTAATGAAACTAGAAGAAACCATCATCGATTGTGAGAGTCTCCTTCTAAATTAGTTGGCCTTTGGCTTTTGGAGAGCAAAGTTCAAATTCCAGTTCCTGTCTGACAGGAAAATAAGTCAGACACAAAGTAGATTGTCTTTTAGACTTCAAACTGAAACAGCAGGGCATAAAGGAGATCTGAGTCTTGAAGAACCTTTTCTTTCAGAGTTGCTGAGTATTGCTAATGCAGTATTTTTCATTGTGCCTTTTGAGGCTATTCATTTTAGATTTATGATATTTGCCTTTGTTGGTAAATATGTTCAAATATAAATAAAAATTTTATATTTCCTAATGAAAAAAATTCTAAATTCTACTCTTTTGTGCATGCCCTGTTCTGAAGCATCTTAACTTTCTAGCTGCATAGTGGATAATAGGGCCCGTGTTTGTAGGTCCCAGTTGTAAAGATAATAAGACACAAAGGCATCTTAAAAAGTGATCTGGACTAGACTAGGCAACTTTGTGCTCTGTTATATTACCTTTTGAATGCCTTTTCTGATCTCTGATATGGTAACAATTGGAGAATGGATTTGCTTTTTGGCTCAATGGGCAAGAAAAGGATTATTTTCTAAAATAACTATCTGAATGTTTGGCAACATTGAATATAAATTTTCCCTAAAAACCCTAAACTTTTAAAGTGAAGAGACCATAGAGCAGCATACCTATGGACACTTTACTCATAGAGACTTTTTATCTCCCCAAAATGAAAGGTTTTTTTTATGTTATAAGAAATGAAAGAAAATGCTAACACAATCACTAAAATTGACCAGGATATTGGGGGGATAGTGAAAAAATAGTTAACTCTAACATGATTGGAGACTTATACATAGGTTGCTATTCTACTTGAATCGCCTGAATATTGGAATTCTATATACAAAAGTTAAATGTCAATGTTGGCAGTAAATCTTTTTGTCTTTTTTTAAAAACCAGAAAAATTGCAGAGGTGTATCAGACTCACTGAGCCTAACTATTATAAAATCATATCATTACAGCCATGAAGAAATTTAGATGTCATCAAGATCAAATTCCTCATTTTATAGATGAAGAAACAAATTCAGACAGGATAATTAATTTTTTAAATACCATTACTATTATTGCCAGTACTATGCAAGGCACTAGTATTAGTCCGAGGATTCAGCAGTGAACAGGACAGATGTGGTCTCTTGCCCTGAATCACCACAAAGTTAATGGAGGAGTTGGAACCAGAAATGAGCCTCTAGATTTCAAACTAAAAGACTTCCATTAATCAAGTACTGACTGTATACCAGACCCTAAGTATTTCACCTACATTAAGTCATATAACCTTCACTAATTACGAGTAGGGTGGAACGTGCCTTCCCACTCCTGATGTCTCCTCCTGTGTGTAGGGAGCTCTATTACCATAATAATCCTGGCTCCTCTGTTGCCTCATTTACTTTACCCAAGGGGAGAGTGACTTATCTGAGTTAGGAAAGAGTAACAGCGCATGAGTAATCCAGCCCCTTCCCTTCTTTTTTTTTGGGTGATGGGGGACCGAGCTGTCTGAAGGGAATGTTTGTTCAGCTTTGCTCTTCCAGGCCCTAAGGAGAACAGGAGCAGGAGTCCTCTTCAGATCTTGTGATTGGGTAGACAAGTCTCCTACTGGGGTTTAAAATTAGGAAGCGCACTTTCCCACAGATACCAGTTTCTCTCATCAATAAAATCTCCATGTGTATTGTGCAAGAGAGAAGCCTTTCATAAAAATAAAACTAAGCAACTTGGTACTATCATATTTGAACCATCTAAAACCAGCTGTGTTCTATCCAGTATATATGCATGTGCCTCACATTCTGACCTCATCTGTCAGGCACCCAAGAAATGCTGTCTTAAAATGATATTAATATAACCTTCTAAACTGCTTTGGTGCAATTTCCATAATTTCTAAAACTGTGAAGGTCAGCTGTCAGGCTTTCTGGGGGATAAAGTAGTGAAGTGAAAAGAACATGAGATTTATAGACTCAAACCTAGATTTGACTCTACTCTGAATGCATCTCTATAATTTTGAACCTCTGTTTTTACCTGTAAATAACAATATGGATTGCCTCACTGAGCCAACATGGTTAAGGCCCAAAGAAGATAATAGATGTGTGAGTGCCTTTTAAACTATAAAGAACTTTAAAAATGTTAGCTGTTTTACAGGTTTAACGGGCAATCCTGTAATAATAGTTCTCATATTTACTATAGATTTTAAGCTTCACTTTATACACAGATGGTTGAAGAGTTAGGCAGTTGATTGTTGCCTTGATGGTTATTTAAACCATTATTTAAAGGCTGAGAATCACTTTACCAACTGAGCTCTCCCCTCTTCCAACCCGTGTTACTTAATTTAAAACATAAAAGCTCCTCTTCCATTGCTGTCTACATTTCTACCGTTAGACTTTTGCATTAAGCAGTCCGTTTCCCAGTGACCTCCTTTGAGTTCTAAGCAGGTTTGTAAAATATTTTCTTACTAGGAAGAAGCAGCAGTACACTTAAGAATTGGAGTAGAGTTGGGGGAAGATAAAAAGAAAAGTTAGCGGCAGGTAAAGGACACAGAAAAGTCTGGGCTATGGGTCTCAACCAAAAGTACTGATAAGAAAGTGGAGGAAGCAGCAGAAGGTATCCAGGAGCAAGGGAATATCTTTTCAAAATGGCACTTTTTTCATAAATTGTTTTAAGTCTTACTCCCTCTGATGAATCTGCAGTATTTCAACCTGAGAGTCAGGGGAAATGGATTCCAGTCCTGCCTTTGACCATCCAGCTGTGTGACCTTGGGTATGTAACTTGGGCTCTCTGAGTCTCAGTTTCCTTATCTATAAAATGAAATCTTTGGGCAAATGTTTTCTAAAGCCATTTCAGCCACAAATATTCTATAATTCTAGCAAAGATCCCACAATATTTTCTACCCTTTTTAACATTTAAGTCTTATCTTCCCCCAGGGGAAAAAAATTATCTTAGAAATGTCTGAAGAAGGAGGAGCAGGAGAAGGAGGAAGGAGGAGTAGTGTGCATGTGTGTGTGTAGACAACAATGGTTATAACAAAGTTATAATAGAACATCATAGGACAGAGAGAAGCATTTTGTAAAAGTAAGCAATTGTACACTATCATACTTGAACCATTTCTGCTGAGAAGCAAAAAACTCTCCCCAAAAGTTTTTCCAATTATAGTTGTATTGTGACATGTTCTTAGTTCAGTTAAAATAATGTCGAACCCTCCACATCATACTTGAAATATGATAGAATACACACCAGCATTTAAAGCAGGCCACCACCCTAAAAGCATGTAGGCTTCTTGACAATTGCTTTAAATCATAAGGAAACAAATGAATAAAATATGTGCTTTTGCATATATTTTAATTCTCAAAATAATACATTTTTCTCCTAAGTATGGAGGACTGATTATGTTGTGCATGGCAATAATTCAGTTCACTGCATTAGTAGGTTTAAACAACAGGAATAACAGAAAAAGGTCAACTACATATTTTGGAGTTTTTGGAGTGGAATTTTATTTAATAAACACCAAAGCTACTAGAAAGCTTATGAAAGCATGCAAAAGATGTGGGTATGCCTTTGGTTCTAACAGATTTCCATGATAATACTGAATCAGTGGATCTCCTCTCCAAATGTTTCATTCTTAATACCTTTTTTCACTTAACATATCTTGAAGATCATTTCATTTAGTACAATTATTGTTTACATTTTTATAGATGTCTCATAATTTAATCAGTTCCCTGTTGATCAAAATTTAGGGTTTTTTTGGCCAACATTTTGTCAATAAAACATTACTGCAATGAATAATTTTGATATACATCATTTTATGAGTGTGCAATTATATCTGGAGGATAAATTTCTAGACTTGGAATTACCTGGTCAAGGGTGTGTATATTTGTAGTTTTGGTAGACGTAGCTGGAGATTCGTATATTGCCACTTACCCTTCCCACTCCCTAGCAGTTGAGAATTGCTGCAGTGTAATAACAGATATTACTGACAATGGGAGAGTATGTTCCACATGTGAATGGTGTGGAGGCAGAAAAAGTAGAATCACTGCCCCCCAATGTCTTTTAGTTAGTATTTTTTATTCATCAAAGAGAGAATCTGCTTGACCAGGCTTGTCATGTCAAGCCCAGCCTCCTCAGGGTCTCCCAAAGTCACCAGCCCAGGCTTATTACCAACTTTGGTTATTACAACCTCAACTAAAGTCCAGTCTGGTGGCTCAGGGTCACCATGAGCCTAGAGCTGCCTTTTTAACAGGGGCTGTTGACTGAACAGGGTCTTATTGGAAGGAGCCTTGGACAAACACTTGGGTTATCATATCTATAAGGGCAAATATAATCCCAGGTTTCCCAGGACAGTCCCCATTATGTGTGTGGCCTGATTACTAATAGTGCTCCTTTCATTCTCATAAGTTTCCAGTTTGGACTATAATTTACTAATATTGCATAAGGTGGGTCTATTCATACTGTGTTGTAAGGAGCCCTGGAGGTTTGTAAAGGTGCCCAGGGAGAGAGATTTAGAGGGGAAAAAGAAGCCAAGCAGGTGGGATTTGGGACCCATTGTTACTGTCTAATGTGACTAAGAGAAGTGTAAGCTTACAATAAATGAACAGATTTCCACCTTTTAGGAAGTAGATGGTTCTTAAACCTTTTAAATCAGATGTACTTGTTTTCTGTCTGCTGATTATACATCACACTCTCTCTCTCTCTCTCTCTCTCTCTCTCTCTCTCTCCTGGGCATTGTTTTCCTACCAAAACAGAGAATTGAAAATCTATTGAAGTAGTAATCCCTTGACCTCAGCAGATATAATACCCACACTTACCACATATTTGACAATTTAGATGGGGCTAGATCTTGAACTAATGGACCACTGATGGCTTTTAGCAAGAGCTTCCCTGGCAGCACTTTCACCTTATACAGTCAGACTGGAGTCTGGTCTAGGTGAGAGAAGGGGCAAGAATTACATTTTGAGTTCAGTTCAGAGATGCTTTATTTTGATTTATTTACTTCCAAAGCTGCATGTAAGCAGTACAAAGGATAGATATGAGGTAAGGGAGATGCAGCTGTCCATTGCCTCGTTTGTTTTCCAGAGACGACATAAATTTGATGGTCTTGGCAACTGGAGAGAATGAGATGTCTTGGAGGTCACGGGAGCCCAGAAGTGTGTGCTTACTATCTTTCATACCTCCAGCCACATTAGCAACCAGAAACAACTTATGCTACCATATAAGGCAAAAATTTAGTTACCCAGCAAGCTGCTTCATTCACGCTAATGTTCAGATTCCAGATCTTGAAAATGCTTGCTGTGCCTAGCCTGGTGCAATCTCTCCTTATCTACACCTGGGCAGCAGGGTGTAGTTTTCCACTTACTTTGCAGGCAGGCCTGTCCTTGGTCTACCACAAACATATTTAGCCTTTAAGTTCTCAAACAAACACTTGGCCTTTTGAATTAACACGGGCTAAAGGACATCTGTGTTGATTCTGATTGTCTAACTCCAAGGACCAGGCTTCCCATTTTGCTAATCACTTTGCCTCATCTCTTGCTGATTACTCCTGATTGCAAAAGCCCAGCTCTTCAATTGCTTCCTGATTCTCTTTGTCCTTCAAAACTATTTCTTCTGTGAAATAATTCATCCCTTACACATGCAACTGTCACCATTTTCTCTTCACTTAAAATGTTTATTCTCTTCACTTTTGTTTCCGTCATAGGCATATGCATCCTCTTAGTAACTCTTCGAACAGTCTTAAGCCTTTGTACTTTGTGGACACAGTGGAGTTGAGTGTTCATTAAGTACCCCGAGATCTCTGCACAATCATAGCAAACAGGATCAATGACTAAAATGACCACCAACAATTGGTAATGTCATTAGCCTATGCTGAGCAGGACAGATGAAATTTTCCTCTGAAGCATAGTTTTGTGGATACATATGGAATTCCATCAGTTTAAGCTTCTTAAAAAGAGAGGAGCATCTTTTCTTTTTTTCTCCCTGTTTAACCTCTTTCTTCCCTTTCTCGATTTCTCAACTAAAGATGGCTTCAGATCATTTGTAGATTCCCAAGAAACTATTAATGGCTTGGATGACAGGGAAAAAATAAGTAGAATGGAATGAAATTGAAGATGACCTGCTATTTACATGAATGAGGAATTAATGTAAATGAAAAGCTTTTGTTTTAAACCACTAAAATATCAGGGTAACTTGTTATTGCGGCATAACTTAGCTTGACCTGACTATTGATCTACCCATTAATTCCAGAAAGCAAAGGGAAAACAGCAATAGGGATGTTTGGGAGAGAAAAAAATTCAAGGAGATTGTGACAACATGAGAGAGGAGATTTAGCTGCCAATTAGACATCAAAGAAGCCTCCAAAGGAAATAATACAGGCTCTGACAGGAATATTAAGGACCAGAGGATCCAAATGGAACAAACCTGCACAGTCACTTCCCTTCAGGAAATAGGAGGGTAGTATTATGGACTAAGTGTTCCCCTCCCCAAATTTATATCTTGAAACCCTGCTCCCCAGTGTGACAGTATTAGGAGGTGAGGCCTTTGGGAAGTAAAGATTACATGAGCTCATGATGTCAGAGCACTCATGAATGGGTTTAGTGCCCTTATAAGGGTCATGAGAGAGCATGCTACTCTCTGCTCTTTGCCATGTGAGGATACAATGAGAAGTCAGCAGTCTACAGCCTAGAGTTACCTCACCAGAAGTCAACCATGTTAGCACCCTGCTCTGGGATTTCCAGCCTCCAAAACTGTAAGGAATAAATTTGTACTGTTCATATGCCAGCTAGTCTATGGTATTTTTGTCAATAGAAGCCCGTATAGACTAACACAGGGAGAAAAAGAATGAATTAAAGAAAAAAACTATGTTATTCTTAGTTGCCTGTAAAGTAGAAATGAAGCCTTCTTTTGGGACTAGGACTAAGAGAAACTCCCAGCCTTTTCTTTCTTCTGGGCCAAATTTGACCACCTAAGGTATGATTGAAAGCCCCAGATGAAATTCTTAAGATAGATCACACAAATCTCCATGAGGAAGTGTGCCATTTCAAATGAGGCATGGAAGTTGTGCTTCTGGTCAGGCTACTGTCTGGTCCAAATTTCTATAGTTAATGCAGTCTATGGAGAATGCAGGGGTCTCAGCTAGGGAAGCCAAGCCCTTGGATGATGTACAACACAGGGGAAGGTGCTTTTTAGGGAAGTTTCTTACTTTTTAAATAAACTTTATGTCAACTGTGTTTCTGATCTAGTTGATGTTGGAAGCTGAGAGACTTTGTATTTAGAGGTGGGATTTCCCCATAGTTTGAGAATTTTGTATTCATTGTTAACATTGTTGCCAATATGGATAACTCCTGCCTATGACAGGTACAGATTATGAGGTCAGTCACACCAACTTCCTAGGTCTCTAAGATGCATTAGGGCAGTAATTCTGAAAGTATGGTCCTTGGGGCATCAGTATCACCTGGAAATTTGTTTCAGCTGCATCCAACACCTACTCAGTGTAAAATTCTGTGAGTAGGGTCCAGCAAGCTCAGCTTTAACAAACCCTCCAGGGGATTCTAACGCACACTTAAGTTCGAGAAGCACTGCATTACCAGTATCTGTCTGAACAACAAACGTGCATTCTTTCTTAAGGCAAGTCTTAATAGCCCAAGGCCAAGACTGGTATTGTTCCACATCCTCCTCAGTTGGCAGCAGGCCTCACTATCTTCATAGTACATCTCAAAATGGAGGAGGCTGTAGAAAGGGCTCAGTTCTTTTTATATTGCCGAATTGAGCACCTTAAGCAACTCCTCCTGGGTCAGTCCAGCTCCAGCCTAAATTGGCTTTGGGACCACAGACAACATAACCTTCATTGCTGTTGTATCTCCTTCCATGTAATTTCCACGTAAGACTGTAAGAGGCCTCTGATGAAATCTACCCTGCAAAGCCACTATTATCTCCATTTTATACACATGGAAACTGAGACCTGGAGAATCTAGTAATTTGCCACAGTCACGAAGTTAGTAAGTGATGGAGTTGGGATTTAAATCCAGTAAGTCTAACTTTAAAATCCATTGGGAAATTGTTTGGAACATTCCCAGATGCACACTTTGAAAATGCTACTCTGAGAAATACTGTCTACATTGAGTTGACAGCAAATGTCAAAAGTACCCTGTAGTATCAACCTACTGTCATCAGTTATTTTGTTTTCCAAAATGAGGCAGTTGAGCCAAACATTAATTAGTGAAGATACAATCTTTTTTTTTTTTTTTTTTTTGAGACAGAGCCTTGCTCTGTCACTCAGGCTGGAGTGCAATAGCTCAATCTCCACTCATTGCAACCTCCACCTTCTGGGTTCAAGTGATCCTCCTGCCTTAGCCACCCAAGTAGCTGGGATTACAGGAGGATTGCATCACCATGCCCAACTAATTTTTGTATTGTTAGTAGAGACAGCGTTTCACCATGTTGACCAGGCTGGTCTCAAACACGTGACCTCAAGGAGGTCCCACCTGCCTCGGCCTCCGAAAGTGCTGGGATTACAGGCATGAGCCACTGAACCCAGCATGCCTGATTTCAAGATACATATATATATATTTTTCTTAAACTGCTCTTCAAACTTTTCTTCAAACCTAGGGGCAAGATGTCAACCTCCCCTGAAATCCAAGCTCTACTGTACACATCTCCCTGGGATATCTAATAGACATCTCACATTGAACATGTTCAAACAGAATTTCTAATTCTTCACTCCCAACCTGTTCTTCCCCTAGTCTTCCCTTCTGAATAAATACACCATAATAGTCAAGTCAAATCCTAACAGTCTTTTTAAAATTCCTTACTTACCTCTTCCTCCTATATCTACTTCATCAGCAAGTCATGCTGATTCTACTTCTAAAATATATTCTAAATCTATCTGCTTTTTCCCATTTCTACTGCTGTCACCTTATCTAAGCCACCATTCAGCTCTCAACCATTCTTCCCATGTTTACTACCTGAAATGGTTTGGCTGTATCCCCAACCAAATCTCATCTTGAATTGTAGACCCCATAATCCCAACATGTCATGAGAAGGATGGGTGGGAGGTAATTGAGTAATGGGGACAGGTTTTTCCCATGCCATTCTCATGATAGTGAATAATTCTCACGAGATCTGATAGTTTTATGAAGGGGAGTTCCCCTGCACATGCTCTCTTGCCTGCCACCATGTAAGATGAGCCTTTGCTCCTCCTTCACCTTCTGCCATGATTATGAGGCCTCCCCAGCCATGTGGAACTGTGAGTCCATTTAACCTCTTTTTCTTTATAAATTACCCAGTCTTAGGTATGTCTTTATTAGCAGCATAAGAACAGACTAATACACTATCCTACCTCCTAAAATCCATTTTACACACATATTCTGAGTGAACTTTTAAAAATATACATTGACATATGTATCTCCTCTTTAAATCCTTCAGGAGTCCCACCTTATTACATTTGGAATAAAACCCAAATGCCTTCCCTGACCCACAGTGGCCTCACAGGATGCAGCCCCTGACTATTCCTTGGCCTTACCTCCTCCACTCTCACCCTTGCTTACCCCTCTTTAGCCACCTGACCTTCTTCTGCTCTTCAAACAGGACAAGCTCATTGCTACCTCCGTACTGCTTCCTTTTCCTGAAAATGTCTTTCTTGGGATTTAGGCTGATTGACCAACATATCACCTTCAGTTCTCAGAGAAAATGTTGTTTCTTAAAAACATAATCCCTAATCACCCTATTTAAAGTAGTACATTCCCAGCCCACCATAGTACCCACTTACTGCCTTCATAGTGATTGGGATCAGAGCTGCTTTGACATATTAACCATTTGAGCTAAAGGTAATCGAGAGACAGCAGATGCAAAAGGCCTTTTTGTTTGTTTGTTTGTTTGTTTTTTCAGAAAAAAATGTCTTCCTGGTATTCCTGGTACCAGGAAGAAAAGAACATTCTTGTCACCAGAGATGAGGTGTTGACACTGAGATGAGTGTGCACAAGGAATAAAATTTAAGAATAACCCTTAAATTTTATTAGTTTCACCCATATATTTCCTAGTCATGTTCCCACAGTTTACCACCCCTATGAACCAAAACCCCTTTCCTTTGTCTAGTTTCTTCTCCACAATTTATTGCCCTTTGTTTAAATGGTATATAATCCCTGAGTCCAACTGTTTCTTTGGGATTTTCATATCTTTCTTGTGAAGCTCCCATACCATGTAACAATATTAACATCAAATAAAATGTGTATGCTTTTCTTCAGTTAATTCACAATTTTCAGGTACAGAAACTAAAAGAGTAGAGAAAATTTTTCCTCCCCTACAGTTGCACTTATCTATCAGAATTTATATTGCTTATTCTTTTACTTACTATATTGTTTAATATCCTCCCCATGAAAATGTAAGCTCAATGAAAGTAAGAGGAGTATTTTTCACCACCATCTCTATAGGCCTGGCATATAGCAAGTATTCAATAGTTGTTAAATGATTGAATCTGCACAGAGGTGATATGATTTAAGCCCCAAGGAGGCTGAGATATCTGAAAGAGAGAATGTCAACAGAAGAGCCCTACTAACTGACCACTATTCATATCATTTTAGGTCCCAAATACAGGCCAAGGTGCCACATTACCTGAGCATTTACTAAATGTAGTTGATCTTTTAAATGAGTTGATCTTCTTGTTGAAAGAAAAGGAAGACAACTGTGAAGGGTTGAACGAAGGCAAAGTGAACTACCAGAAAAAGGCATTGTAAATAGCACACAGCAAGAGTCTAAAAGTAGAACAAATATCAAAGAGATAAATTCAAAGAATAAAATCCTGATTTTAAAAAGCAGTTTTAACAGAATCCTCAGAGAGGAAAGGGGAAGGGGCTGGGGGGCAGAAATTAGATAGTAAGGCACAATATCTGTTCAGCAGTGGATTCAAATGGAAACTTCCACCAAATAGTATATATGCGTCTATTTTATGGGGAGAAGAGTAGTCAAAAGCATATTTTATTATATACAAAGTAAAAGAAAACAAGTGTGAAGCAGGGGCATTGCTAAGTTGACAGTGATAACAGCTCTCTAGTAATAGTGGGTTTACCCAGCTCCGTCACAGCCTCTTATAGTCCATGATGGCCTCTTCAAGTTTCATGTGCTACCTGGCATTTCCCATGAAAGGCCTACTGTGGTTGATCTGGTGTGTTGTTACTATGGTAAGAAATTAAAATGAATAGATATTTATAGTTTGTCTACTACCACAGTGATACTTCTCCCCTGCAGTCAATAGTTTATTAGCCAGAAGTGTCTATCAAATGATATATCAAAGCAGAAAACCAATTTTTTAAAAAACACGAACCTTTGAAAATGTAACAGATGTTACTCACACATACTTTTGTACAACAGAAGAACTTTTTACAGTGACCTATAAATATAGAGGCTGTCCTAAATAACCATAATATAATTTTTTACTATTTATGTCTCATATTCTACCACTTATGGCTAATATTATAGGAAATACATTTTTGTGATTCTTTTTGAGAATTAGTTTTTTAAAAAAGGAATATCATAAGGGAAATTATAAATGGAAAATTATGCAAACATAAATTTGATGAGAAGTACTCACCTTGTCAAAACAGGCCTGTGATTTAAAAAAGGAGTGAATTTGAAGAGATTTTTGATTGCATCATCTTTCTGTATAATCCATTTCCACATCATTTGATGGCACTGATGTCAGTTTTTCATCAGTTGTAGTGGCTGAGACACATTAGAATAAGACAGCCCTGGATTCATATTCCAGCTCTAACATGTCCTTCCTGGGTGGGTCACTTAATCTCTCTGAGCTAAGCTTTTTTCATCTATAAAATTGGGGTCATAGGATTATTATTGTAAAGATAAAATGAGATAATGTATGTAAAACATCTGGCATAAAGTAATGTGCAGTGCACAGTCACAGTAATTATTAATTAAATTCATCAACAAATATTTATTCTGTGCCTTTGTTCTAGGTTCTGTGAATGGGCATCAGGGCTGCCTGTGGGATTATAAAGGTTGTACATGAAGGAAATCCACAGGTCACTGTTTGCAGCAGTGCACCCTGGAGCTAGCATGGCACAATCTAGAGGTCATATTTGTAGCCCTAACAGTGGAAAGTAGAACGGTAAAGCTTATACTCTAATGAAAAAAACAATGTTTATTATTATGACTTCACACTATCAACACCCTAACATTCAATATAAGAATAATTAGTGAATCAGTAAGTACTAATTAAGCACTTACCAAATATTCAATGATGTGCTAGGTGAGGTAGGCAATGTGGAAGTTAGAGGGTGCCTTATTTCTGCAATTAAGTAGTTTAAAATCTAGTTAGGTAGTCAAGATACATGAAATGGAGACAAAATAAGTGCTAATTTGCATGATATAATTAGGTATAGGCAGACCTCACTTTTGCACAGGATCATGAGAAAGACTGCAAGCAGAAGCCATGGGAAGGGATCTTAATAATTGGTGGGACGTAATTATTCCACGTCCCTGACAAATTTTTGAGAAAACGTTAAAAACTCTCTTACAGTCATTACAAATGTGTGAAGAAGTGAAAAAAAATAGTAAAAATTAACATTTAATATACTATAAGCATTAGAAACATTGAGGAGCAAAGTGTTTTACTTTTTTGTAAAAAACTCATCAAGAGTAGTTTCAACAGTACTTGCCTTCTTCTCATTGTATAACTTACCATATCTTTTCTATGCCTTGGCAAATTTTGTATACCTTTCTAGGTTTAGATCAGCTTCCAACAGTTTATCCTTTGCCTTTTTTATGTCTTGAAATATCTCCTAGAGTTTCTTTTTTTTTTTTTTTTTTGAGATGGAGTCTCACTCTGTCGCCCAGGCTGGAGTGCAATGCTGCAATCTCAGCTCAGTGCAACCTCTGCCTGCCTCAGCCTCCTGAGTAGCTGGAATTACAGGCACCTGCCACCACGCCTAGCTAATGTTTGTATTTTTAGTACAGATGGGGTTTCACCATGTTGGCCAGGCTGGTCTTGAACTCCTGACCTCAGGTGATCCGCCCACCTCAGCCTCCCAAAGTGCTGGGATTACAGGCGTGAGCCACCACGCCTGGCCTCCTAGAGTTTCTTTAATGTGAAATATCTTCCTGGAATCACTTCCTCTGGGACATTGTCATCCTTTTCATCACAACCACTTTCCTCACTGATGTTGATGAGTTCCTCTGGCTGCATATCTAGAAGCACTGAAACCCCAGCAGTGTCAACATTGCCACAGTCAGCATTTTCTTCTATAACTCCATTTATATTGGATTCAAATTTCACTTCCAGCACTTTCACTTTTCATTTCTTTGCTGTACTTCCATCTAAGTCTATTCACTTTTTTGATTACCCATTTTTAGAAAATGTTACAGGGGTTAATCACTGGGAGACAAGAAGATAACACAGCTGTACACTTTGCTGTCTGGGGGTAAACCGAATAACAGATGTGCAGTGACCAATCACACACTATTCCGAAGGAAGTGATGTAATTGGTCATGGATCGTGATACGTGTTTGTTATTTACTTAGTGATTTGTCAAGAGCTATAGGAGCCAACTTTGTACTTTATATGATTACTTACAGTTAATATACCATGGTAACTGAAACTTGAACTGTGTTAATGGAGGACTAGTATTATTTAATTAAAATGTGGTAACTGAAATTCATGCATATCAGAACTATGCAAAGAGAGGGTTGCCTATACTACATTCTCTTAGTTTTTAGCATATATCAATGGAAAATATGTTCTCTTGATGGAAAGCCATTTTATACATTATAACGGAATGGGTTAAACATGAAAGGTTAATCAGGGTAATATATCAAAATGAAGTATTAAACATGTACATACATATATAACATACATAAAGCCAATAAATGTCTACTAAATCAAAGTATTAGCACACTTCATAATTGCATGGCACTACAGGCCAAAGTACTATAGTGCTTTTATGCTTTCTGATATTTTATTCCATCTTTTTCCTCCTTTATTTTTTGCCTTTTCTTCTACTGAAATTCAGGTCAAATGAAATGCAATACAGTTTACCAAAAATAGCCACACAGTACCTAACTTTCATTAAAGTATTTCTCTATCTCCATGCTACATTTTTACCCTTCTGTCTACCTATCTTCTTATTTACATATATGCGGAGAACGCATCTGGATAAGTTTTTTTTTGGTTGTTTGTTTGTTTTTGAGATGGAGTCTCATTCTGTCACCAGGCTGAAGCGCAGTGACGCGATCTCAGCTCACTGCAACCTCCACCTCCCAGGTTCAAGCAATTCTCCTGCCTCAGCCTCCTGAGTAGCTGGGACTACAGACACATGCCACCATGCCCAGCTGATTTTTGTGCTTTTAGTAGAGACGGGGTTTCACCATGTTGGCCAGAATAGTCTCGATCTTTTGACCTCGTGATCCTCCCGCCTCGGCCTCCCAAAGTGCTGGGATTACAAGTGTGAGCCACTGCATCCAGCTGGATAAGTTTTTATACTCTTAATGATATGCGGTGAAAAGTGAGATGATTTTTTTCATGTTCAGATTTGCATTGTTTTAATTCTTGATGATGAGCACTGGTGAACATATTTAATGTTTACAAAAACAATACTAGTAATTTTCCCAAAACACAAACCCAAAAGTGGAAGCATTTTAAAAACAGTTCAAATAAATTTCTTTAGAATTTTTCAGAATGGTATAATTTTCTCAGCATTTTCTCAGGGAAGGCACAATGTGGCATTTTGAATGGTAAAATTGGTCCTTGCTGTTTTTCTCTATACTCATTTTACAGTGCTGATTCTTATTGTTTTGAGACAGGGCCTCACTCTGTCATCCAGGCTGGAGTGCACTGGCATGATCTTGGCTCACTGCAGCCTCCACCTCCTGGGCTCAAGGGATCCTTCCACCTCACACTCCCGAATAGCTGGGGCTACGGGAATACACCACTATGCCTGGCTTTTTTTTTTTTTTTTTTTTTTTTTTGTAGAGATGGGGTTTCTCCACATTTTCCAGGCTGATCTCAAACTCCTGACCTCAAGTGCTGGGATTACAGGCATGAGCCACCATGCCTGGCCTTTGATTCTTACTTTTAAGAGGAACTGACAATAGTCAAGTGTCTTCCTACCAAACGATCAACTGCTTTATTCCTCAAATGATCTCCTGCTCTATGCTATGCTAAAACAGTTATTCCTCTACTATTAAAGGTCTTATCAAATTTTATTTTTGTTGAAAGATAAAATTAATGCTTTCCTATGGTTAAAGTAAAGAGCTGTTTGTTTTTTTAAGTCTGGCTGAAGTTTTGTTTAGTTTGATTTGTAAACTCAGAGTCTTCAAGTTCAGGACTATCAGCCTTAGACTGTGTAGGGAGGCTGGAGAATCCAGGAAAAGACTCAAGTTTACATTCAGACATTGAGTAATCATCAATAGCAAGTAAAGATTACAGAGAATCCATTCAACTGAGTGTAAATTTTAAGTGTCTTTAAATTTTGTTTCAAATAATACTTTCTTACAATAAAACATATTAGTGTTTATTACACTGATAAAGAATAGCTGTCTGTTTCCAGCAAGCTATTTTTTTCCAGCCCCGAATTCACAAAGGGGCTTTGTTCTTTTTTCCTTGACTGAACAGACCAGTTTAAAAAATAAAACAGAATAAACACCTAGCGACACTGAACTTTCATGCTTGCTGTGGATATATTTAGGATTTGTTTTTTTGACTTCTTTCTCTTTCTTTCCATTACCTTCTGGGAGTTAAACCTCTTGTTAGCTTCCATTTTTATTGATACAAAGAGTAGTTCCAAACCTCTCTGCTGCCTTGGCCTGTCACCCCCAAGGCCTCTAATTTTATATTTCTAATTGCTTGTAATACATGTCTTGTGATTCCCTAAAAGTTTACAAAGTGATAGTTCTCTCTCATCTTAAGTTACTAAGGCCACTTCCTAAAATGGCCTCCCAGCACTGAAACGTGCATGTTTCTCACAACAGTTTTTTTCTTTCATTTGTTCCGACTTACATCCATTCATTCTGTTTAGTGTTCATGATACTTTACTTCCTCTTCTTCATTTCCACCACTCCTGACTGAATTATAATCCTCCCTTTTACCTGGGCATCTACAACAGGGTTCACCCAGAGCTCCTGACCCCAACCCATTCTGCACTCAGTAAACAGAAGAGACTCTTATTCCCCATTTTCATTCTTGTTCTGCCCACTGAAATTTATAGCATCTCCCAGAAATTGACTACGTTCCGTCGGCTTCAATTCAAGGATCTCTATTCTCTACTTCCTTTTCTTATCAAATAATGCTACTTTCTTGTTGGAAACTCTCCATTTATAATGAATTTATACTGCTTCCCTGTAGGAAACCTCATTTCATTCCAGATTCCTTACCCAGGCCTAAGAAGTGTCTGCCTGTCTTTCTGACCTCATTACCTACCACCCTTGCCACAGCTCACTCTGCTGTAGCCATGCTCAGTTCTTCCTGTCCGTTCCTAGCCAGGCCTTGTGTGCTAGCTTCTCTCTTGCCTTGAGAACTCTTCACATGGGTCATTGCATGATTTCTTCTCTGTTGGGACTCAGTCCAAATGCCATCTCCTCAGCGAGGCCTTCCCTGACAATCCTGTCTAATATTGTACACGTACAGCCACTGCCATCACATTTCTTAGTTTTATTTTATTCATAGTACTTCATATTATTTTTCACTTACTTATTATCTATCTGTGCCACTAGAATAAGTAGCCTACAAGGGCCTATAATTTAGCTTTCTTGCTGGCTACTGTGTTCCTAAGACTTAGAACAGTGCCTGACACACAGAACCCAACAAATATTTGTTGAATGAATTATGCTGACATAATTTTTACTCCCCAATTAAGCCAACCAATTCTCTATGATGTCTTGCACATTTATTTGCCAATTCTTAGACATATGTTTTCTTCATTCTATTTCCCTCTACTGAATTCCATTCACTCTTTTCTGTTTGTCAATTTTTATTAGTCACTTTCCTCAAAATCTAGCTGAAAGACCACTTAAAAAAAGGCCTTCTCAAATTCTTCCTGCCATGAGCATTATATTACTTCTCCTCCCCACAGGATTTACCCCTATAGTTTTCATTATATTATCTTGTGCTTCAATTTGTTTTTAACATGTTGCTTTATAACACAATGTTTTTCTTTTTGAGTCATCTAGTTATTTTCTTGTTGAGAGAGGATATCGTTATGTGAAGAAAGCTTTGGACTATGAGTTCTGGCTAACAATTTCAGACTTTGGACAGACCATTTTCAACATCTGTAAAATCAAGGGGTTAGGCCTTTCATTTGCAGATCTGAGGTTGCAAAATGGCAGGCCACAGATTGTGTTACTGAGCCAAACTTTGGTCTGCCTGCCCGGTGCAGCAAAGCCAAACACTGACATTGAGATTTGCAGTGAAAGAAAATAAGGCATTTATTGCAGGGTGCCAAGCAGGGAGAATTGGGAAGCTTATGATTAATACCTGAACTCCCCAATGACTTGCATGTAGGGGTTTTTAAAGGTGGGGAGACAGAGGTTTTAAGTAAAGTCATAAGTCAACGCATAGAGGCTATACTTTGGTTTGAGCTGAAAAGGCCAGACATCTCAAAGCAGGGGTCCACTGGTCATAGGTAGATTCAAAGATTTTCTGATTTTTTATTGGTTAAGGAGGTGAAGCTTTGTCTAAAAATTTGGAGTCTGCAGAAAGGAATGCTGAGCCTGTGGATGTGACTTCCTCCCGGCTCTTCAGGAAGAAATTTAGAACAAAGAACAGAGCTCATAGTTCGGTCCTCAGTTCCCCTTTACCTGAAGTCTACATGCCAGCAGACAGCATTTTCCATTTAATAGTGTCCAAGTTTCTGAAAAACAACTCAGGGATGTATGTTAGGATGTTATTAATATCTTTAGTTTCTATAGGGAATCAAACATCTAATGAATAACTTTCTTGGCTATTGTTTTAAGCTACTATTACCTTATTGCTTATCAAGTTGCTCATTTACTTTTTTTTTTTTTTAAGACAGTCTTGCCTTGTCACCCAGGCTGGAGTACAGTGGTGCAATCTCGGCTCACTGCAGCTTTCATCTCCCAGGTTCAGGCGATTCTCCTGCCTCAGCCTTCCAAGTAGCTGGGACTATGGGTGCACGCCACCACACCTGGCTAATTTTTTGTATTTTTAGTAGAGACAGGGTTTCACCATGTGGGGCAGACTGGTCTTGAACTCCTGATCTCAGGTGATCCGCCTGCCTTGGCCTCCCCAAGTGCTTGATTACAGGTGTGAGTCACTGTGCCAGGGCTAAATTGCTCATTTACTTCTGGAGGCTCGCTAGGTGCTTGGAATTTCCCTTGAAGGAACTCAAGATTTTCCTTTATTTCCATGCTTGGAGAGCAGGGTGGGAGGTGCCCAGCAGACTCTTAAGAGGGGTCCTGCTCTGTCTTGGTTGGATAAGGGCCACATATGTGTTTCATTCAGCCTTAGTAAAACTCAAATTAGTTGACAGTGTTTAAAAACTGAGAAATTTTGGAAAGCTTGGAATTATATACACTCTGAAAAAGATCAGAACAGACCCACATTTTGAGGTGGCAGAAAACTCACTGAGAAAGAAAGCAGCTGTCCCTTAACATCAGGTGTAGACACCAACATGATATGCTGCTCAACTTGTTCAGATATTTCACTTCTGTTAACTCCATGTTGGAATTTCAATATGCAAACTTAAGATTGTATTATCTCTGAGGTACCTTCCAACTCTACATAGCTGTGATTTTGAATAAACATGTTTTACTTGTTTACTCAAACTTAATGTTCTTCAAGGGCAGTGCCTGGTGCTTCTCCTTTGCTTGTCCAGGTTATAGTGCTGGTCATAAAGCAGGTGCTTAGTACTTGTTTGTTTAACATTAAATTTAGTTATATCCACAAATATGTAATAAAAACCAAATGCCACCTAATAAAAATTTATTACAGATGTTTCGTTGGCTTTTTTAAAGAAAGACATCCTATCAAAATGGAATTAAAATACTAACACAGCATTTATATCATTTGGAAAGTCTAACTCTAGACAGATATCAACCAAATGAAGTTTCATTTAGGCAACAGAAAAGAAATGTAGTCCTTTAGCCTCCTTTCTCTGTAACTCCCATTAATTGTTCATTGTAGTTATGCATGCATATCAAGAGCAGAATGTACTCTGGGGATGGAAAAAATATTGCTATTTGTTCTCCCAAGTAGTGATCATATGTTCAACAGCTGGAACTTACTAAGATCTGCATTTATTTCAATACCAATAACTACCTTTTCTGTATTCCCAGAAAACCACAAAATATTTGGCATGGTTTGGGACATCCATATATAATTTTTAAAAAATTTCATTGTTCTTTTGCAATAATTCATTAACTTATAAAGAGAACACATT
This sequence comes from Trachypithecus francoisi, assembly GCF_009764315.1. Classification (NCBI taxonomy): domain Eukaryota; kingdom Metazoa; phylum Chordata; class Mammalia; order Primates; family Cercopithecidae; genus Trachypithecus; species Trachypithecus francoisi. The sequence goes on from NW_022681453.1 coordinate 6,818,655, forward strand.
TCACTGAGATAGTTTACATGGATTAACAGCAATAGCTAAAAGATTCTACACCCAAGTTGGGCCGTGTCTGGGACACCAAAGTGAATGGAAGTCTTGGGTTCGTGACTGAGGGTGGACTTACCACCAGTGTTGTCAAAACCCATAGTCTGAACACTTTCTTCTCTTTCAATTTTCCATCATAAAGAGTAACCAGAAATTACATAAGTATTTCATTTAAAAAAAAATTGCATTTCTCAAAAACTCTGTCAAGTAACAAAGGACATAGCTCATACCAGAATAAATCTTTTTTGTGAAGTTTGGATAACTAAGATTTGAAAAACATTTTAGAAATTTACATTTATTTAGAACATTCTATTTTAAAGAATTAAAACACAACCTGGTTAGAAATTTTAACATTTACAATAAAACTTAATTTGGACATTTTTAATCTCTAATTTTTAAAATTATTTCTGCAGGGATTGAGGTGTACTTTTATGCTATCTGTAAAAAAAATTGCTTAATAAGTAAACATTTTAAGTAATAGTTGAAAAGAAACATTTACTTACCAGAGAAAATAATTTGTTTTCCAACACTTCAGCTTTCTTTTATTTATAAAACACTCTATTCAAAATGAAGGTATTTTAGTCAGGGTTCCTGATAGGGACAGAACTAATAGGATATATATAATGGGTAGTCTATTAAGCATTAACTTACACAATCACGAAGTTCCACAATAGACTTGTCTGCAAGCTTGAGGAGCAAGGGGAGCCAGTCCGAGTCTCAAAACTGAAGACTGTGGAGTCCGATGCTTGAGGGCAGGAAACATCCAGCACAAGAGAAAGATGTAGGCTAGAAGGCTAGGCCAGTCTTGCCTTTTCACGTTTTTCTGCCTGCTTTATATTCGGTGGCAGCTGATTAGATTGTGCCCACCAGATTAATGGTGGATCTGCCTTCCCCAGCCCAGTGACTGTTGCCAAATGTTAATCTCCTTTGGCAACACCCTAACAGACACACCCAGGATCAATACTTTGCATCCTTCAATCCAATCAAGTTGACACTCAGTGTTAACCATTATAGAAAGCAAGGCAAGAACTTCTTAGATATGCTAATCATTTTTATCTATTTACTAAGTCTGGGCCTGAACTGCCAGCACTTGTTAGTCATTTTCTGGTTACTGTATGTCCTTGAAACTAATAAAACTGCATTTCCTTTGAATGCAGTTGGTCCAGATCAGTGACTTTTCCTATATGTATTTATTTTGGGGGTTTGGATCATTTTCATCTTCCATTGATTTTCAAACTATTGCAAATTACACAGTTTACATGTTAAAGAGATCAAGTTGTATAATAGAAGAAATCTTTCTGCAAGCTGTGTGACCTTAACCTTGATAAGCTTTAGTAACCTTGCTCATTTGTAAAATGGAGATAATAATACTACCTATTTCCTAGGAATGTAGAGGGGATGAATAGAGAGAAGGCAAGCATTCTGCTGGTAAACAAGGTCCACATTATCACTATCATTCCCAATATGTTTTGAAGATTCTATGTAATTATGCATTTTCTAATTTATTCTGAATTATTCTCATTTTGCAGATGAAGACACAGGTTCAGAGAATTAGGAAGCTTGCTCAAGATCATACATGTTGAAGAACCAGCCTCCTCAGCTACTTCTGATTGTAAACTAGCTGTGAGCAGGGCACCACTCTGTTACAAAATCCGTCTTAGAAATTAACCAGCACAAAGATCATCCATGACTAGTGAGTGCAGTTCTGAGACTGGTTTTCATATATGCCTGCAGGATCAGTCTCACTATTTTGAGATTGTACCCTGGGCAGGGGACATGAGTCATTGCCTACCCATCCACTCCTCCACACTCTGTCTCTGTTATGAATTAAGCCCTAAGAATTCTTATCTCATTACTCCCCATGGGGTTTCAGCAGCACTCATCTCTGACTTGTATTTTTACCCTGCTAGTTAATTGCTTTCTTAGACTTTTCTATTCTGCTATTCGATGGTACCTCAGCAAGTAACTTTTCATCATTATAAAACAGGAAAAAATTGTTTGGATTGTGGATTGGTTTACAGATGCTACACTTTCCTCTTCCTACCACGCCGTGACCTTGTAACCTGCTGCGAAGATGTAGCCCTAAGTGCAAAAGAAGCTCCCCATAAAATGTTATTTTTGTAGGTCTTTTATGGAAGGAGAGGCACGTTGGTTGTGGTGATGATGGTGGTACAATTTTCCCTCAGTACCCACAGGGAATTGGTTCTAGGAATCACCTCTCCAACACCAAAATCTGTGATGCTCAAGTCCCTTATGTAAAATAATGTAGTGTTTCCATATAATCTACCCATATACTCCCATACACTTTAAATCATTTCTAGCTTACTTATAATGCCTAATGCAATGTAAATGCTATGGAAGTAGTTGTTATACTGTATTCTTTTTACTTGTATTGTTGCATTGTTATTTTTTATTTTTCAAATATTTTCCATCAGTGGTTGGTTGAAACCATGGATGTGGCACTTGTGGATATGGAAGACGACCTATAGTAGTAACAATTATGGTAGTAGTAATGCTGGTGATGGTGTTGGTAAGAGTAGTGGTAACAGTGGTGTTGGAGAAATTTTTACCAGTCACGTGGAACCTCACACCAGTCTACTCTCTGATAATTTGGATTTATCTTATAAATGCTTCATAATTTATCAGGATGCTATGAGGTTGTTAAAACTGAGGATTCCCAAGTAAACAGTATCTCATTTTTCTTCAAGTTGTATATAGGTCTTCATTTTTTTTTTTTTAAAGTTTAAAACATCTAACATTCAGTCTAAGATAAATGCTTTTAATTTAAGGCCAGGGATAAAATAAAACCATGTCAAATTGATTCAGATAATTTCTCAGTTTGGGAGAATTCTAGATATGGTACCCCTGCTAACCAAAGTATAAATTCCCAAATGGATTATAAGTATCTTATGGAGGAAGACAATATCATGCGTGTCATGTTAAGTAACTGAAAATTTTAGAACAAGAAATATGGCTGGGTGCGGTGACTCATGCCTGTAATCCCAGCACTTTGGGAGGCAGAGGTGGGTGGATCACGAGGTCCGGAGATTGAGACCATCCTGACTAAAATGGTGAAACCCTGTTTGTACTAAAAATACAAAAAATTAGCCGGGCACGGTGGCGGGCGCCTGTAGTCCCAGCTACTGGGGAGGCTGAGGCAGGAGAATGGCGTGAACCCGGGAGGCGGAACATGCAGTGAGCCGAGATTGCCCCACTGCACTCCAGCCTGGGGAAAAAAAAAAAGAAATATAGTTTGAAAAGTTATAGGCGGCCGGGCGCGGTGGCTCAAGCCTGTAATCCCAGCACTTTGGGAGGCCGAGACGGGCGGATCACGAGGTCAGGAGATGGAGACCATCCTGGCTAACCCGGTGAAATCCCGTCTCTACTAAAAAATACAAAAAACTAGCCGGGCGAGGTGGCGGGCGCCTGTAGTCCCAGCTACTCGGGAGGCTGAGGCAGGAGAATGGCGTAAACCCGGGAGGCGGAGCTTGCAGTGAGCTGAGATCTGGCCACTGCACTCCAGCCTGGGCGACAGAGCGAGACGCCGTCTCAAAAAAAAAAAAAAAAAGAAAAGAAATTTTACATCTGTGGGTTTCAAGATAACATAACTGCCCTGCCTGGTAGCAGAAGGTGTTTTAAGTGTGCCATATGTCTGGCCTCAGAAGAGGCAAGCCACAGCGTAAAGTAGGATAAGGCTTTGTTGCGCCTCAAAAAGCGCTTATAGTATCTGTGACTTAAGCTTGGTCAGGATATGGAACAAAATTTCCTGGGCTCTTTTAAGGTGTGGTCTGGTCTTGCAGTCTATACACTCAGACTCTCTGTAGCCTCCTTCCTTTATCAGTAAAATGGAAGAATGCAACTCTGGACCTCTACTCTCCTTTCTCTCCTAAGGGGCCAGAGACTGCCTAAACCCCACACAATAAAACTCACAGATCCCTTTGGGAGGCTGAGGCAGGTGGATCACCTGAGGTCAGGAGTTTGAGACCAGCCTGACCACCATGGTGAAACCCCATCTCTACTAAAAAATACAAAAATTAGCCGGGCGTGGTGGCAGGCGCCTGTAATCCCAGCTACTCAGGTGGCTGAGGCAGGAGAGTTGCTTGAACCCAGGAGGAGGAGCTTACAGTGAGCCGAGATCACACCGTTACACTCCAGTCTGGGCGACAGAGCAAGATTCAGTCTCAAAAAATAAAAATAAAAATAAAAAACATCTCATAGATCCTTCGCTCTAGGTGTGGTTAAAAGAACAAATTATTATAATTACTAGGCGTAACTTTAGTCACTCTGCATCACATCTTCCCCTACATGTGCACCCATGTGCATGTCTGTTTCCAAGAAAAGGTGACTGTAGGAATAGAAAAAGACTTCTGCTGAAATGCTGAATGTTATGCTGTTTTCTTGGGCCCATCTTAATAATCATCTACAAAGCTGCAATTTTGGCAATATGAGCTGGCGGCCTGACCTCACATCATTGGACTTTGGATCACTGAAGTGTCTCCTCACGTGCCAAAACCTGCTGCATTTTCTCCCTACTTCGTTGCAGGCTTCATCAACCTTGTCCACCTCTTTCAGTCACCTGAGTCTCTACATGCACTGTTCAGTATGACAGCCGTCAGCCAATGTGGCCACCAAGTATGAAGAAGGGAGCTTTCTGAATTGAGTGTAAAATGTACACTGGCTTTCCAAGACTTAGCATGAAAAAAAGAATGTAAAATAACTCAGTAATCTTTGATATTGCTTGCAGGTTGAAATGATAATATTTTGGATATAGAGATTTAAATAAAATACATTATTAAAATTAGTTTTACCTGTTTCTTTTTACTTTTTAAAGTGTGACTACTAGAAAGTTTAAAATTGCAAATGTGGCTTGCATTTGGAGCTCACATTCTATTTCTATTCCATACTGCTAGTCTAAATAGTTTGCAGTCCTTTCCACTGTTGTGATCTGTTTAAGAAAAATCATCCTTGGACAATACTGTATAAAAGTTTTAAATTTTTTAACATAAATATCAAATAGTTTTAAATGGCATATCAACTAGATTCTGAATTTTAAACCTTCTTTTAAAAAAAAAAAAAAGAATGAATGTATATGTCCAAAACAAAACTAGTTTTGAATTGGAAATTCAAATCTGTTAAACCATAGCATAGGTAATGGGACAAGCTACAGCAGTACTGGGACATATAATAAAAGAATGATGCTTAACCTTTTTAGTGTCACAGACCCATACTATTTATTGAACAAATATTTATCATGTGCCTACTGTCTTCAAGACTGTGATAGGCTTTGTAAATAGAGCTGATAAACCTGATACAATTTTTAGATCCTCTCCCCAGAAAAATGCATATACACATATGCTTACAGATTTGCACCCAATTTTAGGCTCTTGAGAATCTTCTGAGGCCCATTTAGGAATTCTAGACTGACAATTTCTAAATTTGAGAAAAGAGCTTGGGCTTTATGGCCAGACAGATCTAGGTTTGAATGCAGCTCCACTAGCTACCAGAGTGATCTTAGACTGTTATTTATGTTCTTTAAGTCCCAATTTCCTCATCTATAAGATGAGGGGATATGGAACAAATAGTGAGGTATTGTAAGGATTAGCATTAACATACAGAAAGATATTTCTTGTTCAGACTAGGTGCCTAATAGATCATAACTATTATTTCTCATCTTTATGTCAGGAGGTAGCTCAAAAGGGTAAGTTAGAGGACAGATTCTTTATATCTGAATTTTCTGTGTCAAAGTTTTAAATTCTATAGTAACCCTAGAGATTAGTTGTTGAACAAAAGTAGGTTTTGATTCTTCAACCACATCATGACCTTTTAAATAAGATGTCCAAAAATGGTGTGTAAGTGGTCTGGGTAAGAACACATCTGCCCATGCCTTAAGAGATATTATGTGGTATGTAAATATGTTTTTCTGTGGTTTGAAAACAAATTTGTGTCTGCAAATCTTAAAGATAAGTTTCTGTTTTGGGAGGGATTTTGTTTCTTTGCTTGCTTTATAAAGCCTGTCCTAGTACGTATACATTTCTTTTTTTTTTTTTTTTTTTTTTTTTTGCAATGGAGTCTTGCTCTGTCACCCAGGCTGGAGTGCAGTGGCCCTATCTTGGCCCAGTGCAGGCTCTACCACCCGGGTTTGCCGTTCTCCTGCCTCAGCCTCCCAAGTAGCTGGGATTACAGGTGCCCGCCACCATGCCCAGCTAATTTTTTGTATTTTTAGTAGAGGCGGTGTTTCACCGTGTTGGCCAGGATGGTCTCCATCTCTGGACCTCATGATCCGCCCGCCTTGACCTCTCAAAGTATTGGGATTACAGGCGTGAGCCACTGCGCCTAGCCACGTATACGTTTCTTACAGGCAGTTTCCAGCAGGAATATGTCAAACTTTGGGATAAAAGTAGCCTTAAATGAATAAGAACTTAGGCTAAGAAGCCAAAAGCCATGCTATTCCTATACTGCTTATTCTTCCAGTGCCAAACTCTGGAATAATCCATCCTCCAAATCATTAAGTGAAAGGTAGAGTGACTCACCAACTATCAGGAGGTGAGGGTAAACCAGCCTTGTCATAATTTTATAGGCTCCTCTTTCCACTCATGAAAACAAGTTATGTGTGGCATTTACGTACATCTGTGTTTCTGGGCATTTTCCAAATGCCTCTTGGAGAATATTAAACAGGAAATTGATGCCACAGGGCAAATATTCATTCTTCCCATCCTCTCACAAAAACAAGTACAGATTTGCTGTGGCTAGACTGACTTCCTGCATTGTGCTGTTGCTTATTCAATTTTACACAAGAAGAAAAAAAAAGTACATTCTCCATTTCAATTTAGAGCATGTTGAAAATGGCCAAAATGTATAAACAAAAAAGCTTCCCTCCTGAGAGCACAGAAGTATAGAATTCAATGCTTTATAAAATCACAAAATCCAAAGGTTAATGATTGTTTTTCATGCGTATTGATGAAAGTCAATTTCTGTTACAGTAGACACACCAAATTTGGTTTAAACAATATGCGCTCTAGTTTTCAAATGACAAAGTCTCTAAGCATTTGGACACTGCAGCTTTACATATAAGGACGGCATCTTCTAATCTATAATAGTGGTCTTTGTTAGTGGCACCTCCTCAGTATCCATTTCTCCCCATTCACTTTCTTATCAGCCCATAAACTGCTTTGGGATCCATGGGGTTTTAGGACAACTGAATCCACCTCCAGCCCCAGAATGGATAATGTGCTTTCGGTTAAACTATCCAGTATATTATCTCCTCTAGCTAGAGATTTGTTCAAAGGGAATGTGTAACCTAAGTTCATCCAATCAAAGTAAATCTAGAGGTTTTTGCTGGGAAGAAGTTATGCTTTCTTTCCTGATAGACAAAAGCACTGAATCAAGTGACAGTTATCTTAGGATCATGATGAGTAGCAGCATTAAAATAAAGCAAATACTATGAAGGCCAGAACAGAGAAACAATTAGAAGAAACCAGGCCCTAGATGCCATCATTTTGCTGCTGGATCAAGCTTTACCTGAAAATCTATCACTGGAACATTTAGTAATATAAACCATTAACTTTCCAATATTACTTAAACCAGCTTGATTCACGTTTTCTGTAACTTGCAACTAAAGCTTTGTAACTGCCATACCTATCTGTTGGAAGAGATTTAGAAAAGAAAGGATAGGAAAAGGATGAGGGGAAAAAAATGTCTCACGTGCCTTTAATGCCAGTGCTCTTGTCTATCAGGAAAGAAAGCATAACTTTTCCTCAGCAAAAACCTCTAGATTTACTTTGATTTGATGAGTAACCACCATTGTCATGTGAGGTGGGAGAAAAGTCAATCCATGTACTTCTCCCTGGGTCTAGGAGAGATAGGGGGCCTTAGCAGCAGGGAGTGCCTACTCTCAACTAAGGTCGCTCTTATGTCCCTGCTCCTTCCAGGCTGAACTGCAACACGTGCAGTTTACAATTACTGAAATCATTTGACTACCATTTCTCTCAGATGGTTTCTACCACCTCCCTCTGAAGAATGATATATTATTATCTCCCATTTTATAGATGAAGAAACTGAAGCCCAGAAACCCTAAGTTTCATATATATTAAACAGCAGTAGAGGATAAAGCTCAAATCTTCTTATTCCAAAACCTAAAATCTTTGTCATACAACACATATCATCTTTGTTACTCTTTTTGTATTGTATGTGGTAATTGGGGTCATCTAGAATGAGGCCTGGAAGAATTTCACATCTCTACCATTTCCTTCCCTCTTCTTTCACTAGGAGTAACCAGAATTTATGTTGTTCCACGTGGTCATCCTAATTTCTTTCAGTAGTGCTCCATGCTCCAAAAGTACCACCTTCCAACACTCCATGACCTGACACCATCAAGAGTCCTATTTCCTCAGTTCCTAGGACAAAAATCTGTCTAGAAATGCATTTGCCAAATGAATGCACACTAAGATATGAAATACGATAACAGCTTTACGTGTTACGCCTGTCTCAGAACATAAATACTTTGTAAGCAAGCACTTAGAAGCCACTGCCTTCCACTGAAGGAGTTAATATCATGTCTAGATTTTAGGCAGTATGGCAAGTTGGAGGCAAAAATATTTTGAGTTGAGGCCCTTCCTGGTAATGTTGCTACTTAAATTATTTCTTCCTTCACTTACTCACAAGGCTTCACTTTGCTCCAGCCCGCAAGTTTTCAGGTAACTTTGGATATACCTTGATCCAAATATAGAAAGACTCTTTGCCGGCCTAACATGGACTCAGTCGTTCCCAAAGTAATCACACACTCCTCAGCTTTATTCAGCAAACTTTACTGAAGGCTTACTGCATGCTGGCTCACTGTATGCGTGCTTACTGCCACGCAATATGCAGGCACTCCAATGGTTTAGGGTGTGAACTTGACAAAGATACTGTGTTATTTAGGCTCTTTTACTTGACGAGGTACAGAGGCATACTTAGGTTGCTTGAGGAGACAGAAATTGCTAGAAAAACACATGGAAAACTATAGAGTTACAAGAAGCCCCTTGTAGGTGACCCGGTCTCACAGAGAACTAGAACATGGTATAGTAATGGTATCTGAAGCTCTCACAGTATGACAAGAGCTCTGGTCATCTGGTCATCACCTCAGGTTTGTTTATTTATCTAGTGACTCCACAATTATTGTGACTCAGCCATTCTCTTATCTTCCTTCCTTTTGTAACTTTTCTCCACTTCATGTCTTCTCCTACCTCATTGCTTCTGCTTTAAACCTTTACACATCATGCTTCTGAGTCTCTGATGCTCTCTTCTGTCTGTGGCCCACCTTTTGTGACTCTACTCAAAAGCTCCAAGAAAGAGGATCTGTCCTAAGCACCTGTTCTGGGCTAAGTTCTGAAATCAGTTTCCCCGTAAGGATTCCTAGGGCCTTAGGACCAGGCACCAACACTTAGTTTAATCAGAGGCATATTGATTGTCCTAAGTGTGACAACTGTTGACTTGGTCCCTGGGATGCTGTAGAGTATCCCTGGAAGATTTTCTTCTCTACTGATTTTAGCAATAGACCTCTCCCTGACCCAAAACAAAATGACCAGACTAGCCGGAACAGAATGACAGGTCACCATATATTTAGTGGTAATTTGGAGGGAAAAAAAACAGTATTAGAGGGTTAGGGTACTAAGCGCTGAAAGCAACATGGGAAAAATAAGGAAGCAAAACTGGCTAAGCCACTAAAAAACATGATCTCATTTAATCGAGACCTAAAAGGATTATTATGTGTTCCAAATGCACCTACGGACAAGATAATTGGCAGTCACAATGATAGCTCATAAAAACCCTGAATACAAGAGCTGGGAAGTACATCATAGGCCACTTATCCAACCCACTTATTTCATTTAATTATTTCAATTAGTTGACCAATTAATTAATTCACACAATTAGTGGTGAAGCCCAGACTCATAAGCAATGTCCAATAAACCACCAGTTTGTATTTCTGAGCTAGTAATGAATTTCCCTGCCGAAAGATGGAGTAGATCACATTAAATGCTCAGAGAACTCTACTGATTGTCCCAGTGAATGTGGGTAAGGGTAAATAGCAAGGTTGGGACAGAGCATTTTAATGTATTCTTACAAGATAATGTCTGTGTTTTCAACAACAGTAAAAGATGTAGTAAGATATAACAGAGAAAAGCAAAAAAAGTAAGAGCTTGGAATCTCAGATTCAATATTGTTCCTGCCATCAACAAGCTGAGAGCTGTGTGTGCTTGAACTACTTCTATCAACTTTTTCTATATCAGGCTCTTCATCTGGCTAAAGAAAAATCAGGCCAGAGGGTCACTGAGGTCCCAGGTGCCCATGATGCTTCTAGCACTACCTTTTCTGGGAATGACAGTGCCTACCTTTTGGGGATGGGATAAGCCCAGTGGACCAAGAATGTCAAATCAGCTGATTGCTAATCAACAAAATTGAGAAATTGATAGAGTGTTCTTAAAATTGTCTAAAGGCAGATGGACCAAGGAAGAATTTGGCCTTTCCTGGATTCTTGGCTTAGATTTCTTACCATCTCCAAAAGTACCCAGAAAGGCATTGAAAAATCATTACACTTCACATAGGAAAACAAACAAACAAACTCTGTAGCACCATATATGGAGACATTTAAACATTTAAGCATTTTTTTCTAGAGAGCTGAAAATGGAAAAAGCAAAATGATGATTATTGAGTATACAAAGTGGCATTTTAATCTACTTTCAGCAATAAATTTTCATGTCTATATAAATAAAAATGGACTATGCAGAGAGGAGGGACTCCAAGTTGAAAGTCATATTCTGAGATAGCCAGTAAATCTGTAGGCTATTGGCAGGGTCACTTTAGATGGTTAGACACTAACCAACTGTAGGGTACATATTTATTATCATTTATTGACTATTCTAATACATTCTGTTTGTCAAGCGGAGTATTAGCCCTGGTCTATTTTCATTTATACATCCAAATAAAATATTACTAAAACAATAATGAAAGCCAAGAGAAAAATAATATAAATATTGAGAATTTTTCAAATCTCTCCTTCAAAATCGATTAAACATGAAATATATATTTATAAATTAAATTACATTATGGTAGCAGTGGAGATGGAGTATTATTTAAGATTTTTAAATAAATGTGTAAGTTTAGTGTCTTGAACATAAATTAGATTGTCAGACAAGGTGAAAAGGAACACTCAGATGAGGTTTCATTTCTTCTTCCAGAATCATAAATACTATCTGTTTTTATAAGCTGACTATAGCCCATTTCAGTGTGACAATATGTGAACGAAAAGTTAATTTTCTCTACTAATTTGATTTATTAAACGAATAGTAAAACAACAATAATGGAAAGAAATGACATTAACATTTATTCCTAACATCAGTTGTTTTCACTTCTCTTTGCGCCTTTTTCTACCAGGTCCATTTGCATGCCCATTTTTGCATAGTGGTTTACCAAAAAAAAAAGCAAGACACTCTACAAGCCTCAGTCAGCTGTTCTTTTTCTTTATCACAACACACACTCCCTCTGAGGGAGGCTTTTATCCATTCAATAAATATCTATTGAGCACCTCTTTGGTGCCAGCCTTTATTCCAGGTTCCAGGGATACAGTGATAACTAAGATAGACAGGGCCCTGCCCTCAAAGAATTCAATTCCAAGCTATCAGAAACAAACATGTAAACCAATAAATAATTTCAAATGTTTTGTGGTGGGTGGCACTATTAGGAGGTAAGAAAGGTCCCTCTGAGGATATTTGAGCTGATGGCAGAATGATGAGGAGATAAAGTCATGCAGTGAGCCAAGGGCACGTGCTAAGGCCTTTAAAAGTGGGAAAGAGCTTAGCATATTTGAGGAAGTAAAAGGAAACTAATGGGGATGGATTTGGTGAGCAGGGAACCCAGAGGTAGTTGGGGGTCAGCTCAGCAGGACCTTGTAGGTCATGGTGTGGAGTTTGTATTTCAATTGAAGTGCAAGAAGCCTTTGGAAGATTTTAAGCAGAGGTAGCACATGTTCTGTTCTAACTCAGGTTATTCTGGCTAGCTAGTGGAGAGTAAATTACGGTGAGGCAATAACAGAAGCAGAGATATCAATTAGGAAGCTATTTCAGTAGTCAAGGCAAGAGAGGATGGTGGCTTAGATGAGGATAAATGGCAGAGAAGATGGAGTAAAGATGGATTCATGGGCCGGGCGCGGTGGCTCAAGCCTGTAATCCCAGCACTTTGGGAGGCCGAGACGGGCGGATCGCGAGGTCAGGAGATCGAGACCATCCTGGCTAACACGGTGAAACCCCGTCTCTACTAAAAATACAAAAACTAGCCGGGCGAGATGGCGGGCGCCTGTAGTCCCAGCTACTCGGGAGGCTGAGGCAGGAGAATGGCGTAAACCCGGGAGGCGGAGCTTGCAGTGAGCTGAGATCCGGCCACTGCACTCCAGTCCGGCAACAGAGCGAGACTCCGCCTCAAAAAAAAAAAAAAAAAGATGGATTCATGGCTAGGTGCAGTGGCTCACGCCTGTAATCCCAGCACTTTGGGAGGCAAAGGAGGGCAGATGACAAGGTCAGGAGATTGAGACCATCCCGGCTAACACAGTGAAACCCTGTCTCTACTAAAAATACGAAAAATTAGCCTGGCGTGTTGGCATGTGCCTGTAATCCCAGCTACTCATGAGGCTGAGGCAGGAGAATTGCTTGAACCCAAGAGGCAGAGGTTGCAGTGAGCGGAGATCGCACCACTGCACTTCAGCCTGGCAACAACAGAAGGAGACTCCCTCTCAAAAAAAAAAAAAAAAAAAAGACGGATTCATAATATATTTTGGAGGGTAGTACCTACAACTTGCTAATGGATTAGATGCAGAGGATAAGAGAAAGGGGAGGTTCCAAATTGATTTGGATCTTAGCTTTTTGGGATTAAGAAACTGGGTGTATGATAGAGTTATTTACTTAGACTGGGAGAAAATCAAATTTAGAACAGAACTCAAGAGTTCCTTAGAGAAGAGGATTTGCTCTGTCACACAGGCTGGAGTACAGTGGCACAATCTTACCTCATTGTAGCCTCTAATCCCTGAGCTCAAATGATCCTCCGATCTAGGAATCCTTTTTAATGTACATTAAGTTTGCAAAGAAAAGTCCAACTGGGAATGTGAGGTATGCAATTGGATATATGAGTTTAAAGTTCAGATCAGTGTGTGTGTGTGTGTGTGTGTGTGTGTGTGTATTTGGGAGTCATTAGCACATAGTAACATTTAAAACCATGGGACCAGAAGAGAACAACTAAGGCGAAAGTGAAGTAGACGAGAAAATTGAAAACCAGGTCGTATGGTACCCCAACTTTCAGATATCAGGCAGAAGTGAAGGAGCCAGCTATAAAAACTGAGAAGAGTTCAGTGACTCAGGAAGACAATCAAGACAGTGTGATGTTTCCCCAGCCCTGAGCATAAAGTTAGTCAAAAAAAAGGAGACCATTCTCATCTGTGTTGCGTACTGTTAACAGGTCGAGTACAATGAGAATGAAGAAAAGGCATTGCATTTGACATGGGTTTTTTGGGGATTTTTGGTGATTTTGACAAGATCAATTTCAGTGGCATGCTAGCAATTGAAGCCAGAATGATAAAAAGCCTCAGAATCTATCTGTTTTTAATGGCTGTAAGGTTGAAAAAAAAATCCTGAATTACTGAAAAGGAAAAATACAATGAGATTTTTAAAAGTATTATCCTGCTTTCCTCTTAACATGGAATTCCCTACCTCTCAGGACACAAAGTCCCTTTCTATAGTGTCAGTTGCACTTCTTGATAGTTTCCCAATTTATTTCGTATTCCGGCTACAACTGTTTTCAGTACATGTAATTCCCAAGAGCACCAAGCACTTGGATGGCATCATGTCTTTGCACATGTGGTTTCCTTCTGTCTGAAATGCCTTCCCTTAAGCCAGCCTCCTCACTTTATAAGATTTTAAACTCTTGTGCTAGAGATTAAGCTATTTTCTGTCATCTCCAAACCCACCTTTGTCTACCTTGTTTTGTGATGCTCGGGTTGGGACTATGCAAACCACTTTTCTCTTTTGCCAGCAAAATTCCTTTGGTTTCTGTCTGTGTGGGACACTAAAGGAAGACCACGAGGCATGAGAGGATGAAGGGGCTCGTTCCTTCTATTTGCTTGCTGTTCCAGTCCTTGTTACCTGGTAATGACCCTTTATCCTGACAGCAGCAGTTGTTTCCAGTATCCAGCTTGTTGGCACTCTCATAACCAGGTTTCATCCCACCTTCCTCAGAAACACAAGCACTACCGGCTAATGTCCCCTTCCCTGAGGTCTAAGTCTTATGTCTATAAGGTATGTCTTCAAGCTTCTAAATTCACATAACCCCAATCTCTTCCTTTTGCTTACTCAGACCGAGGGGCACGCAGCTGCTTTGTGAAGCTACTGCCTCTGTGAAACCTCAGTGTGCCCATTGTGCCTTTTTAGTTCTCCAGATCTGGTTAACCAATTCCTTATATTAAAATTTCTTGGGTTTTTTTTTTTTTTTTTTTGAGACAGAGTCTCACTCTGTTGCTCAGGCTAGAGTACAGTGGCACAATCTTGGCTCACTGCAACCTCCACCTCCCGGGTTCAAGCAATTCTCTGCCTCAGTCTCCTGAGTAGCTGGGATTATAGGCACACGTCACTACTCCCAGCTAATTTTTTTTTTTTTTTTTTTTTGAGACGGAATCTCGCTCTGTCACCCAGGCTGGAGTGCAGTGGCGCGATCTCGGCTCACTGCAATCTCCACCTCCCGGGTTCACATCATTCTCCTGCCTCAGCCTCCCGAGTAGCTGGGACTACAGGAGCCTGCCATGTCGCCCGGCTAATTTTTTGTATTTTTAGTAGAGATGGGGTTTTACCATGTTGGTCAGGCTGGTCTTGAACTTCTGATCTTGTGATCCGCCTGCCTCGGCCTCCCAAAGTGTTGGAATAACAGGCGTGAGCCACTGCACCTGGCCTCTTGGTTGAAATTTTTTATGTGTTTTTTGTTTTCCAGACTTATAATCATTCTCTATTAAGACTATCTAAGCCATTTTGTCCACTCTCTGCCAAAGCGTTTGTTTTTGTGCACCTTGCAGAGGGCTCCTTTTAAGTGCTTATCATACGTATTAGTGTTTTCCTTTTTTTTTTTTTTTTTTTTTTTGAGACAGAATCTCTCTCTGTCGCCCAGGCTGGAGTGCAGTGGCCCTATCTCAGCTCACTGCAAGCTCCGCCTCCCAGGTTCACCCCATTCTCCTGCCTCAGCCTCCCGAGTAGCTGGGACTACAGGCGCTCGCCACAATGCCCGGCTAATTTCTGATATTTTTAGTAGAGACGGGGTTTCACCGTGTTAGCCAGGATGGTTTCAATCTCCTGACCTCAAGATCTGCCCGCCTCGGCCTCCCAAAGTGCTGGGATTACAGGCGTGAGCCACTGCACCCGGCCTACTATTTTCTTAGATGACAGTATCCCTAACACTAGATTGTTAGGGCTCAGAGATAGAGATCATATTTTATTTATTTTTATATCACCTATGTTCATCAAAGTGAGGACAAACTCAGTAAGTGATCCTTAAATGAACAAACAAATTAATGAATATATGACTATTAAATTAAATGAACAAATGAATTAATGAATATATGACTATGTATGTATTCAGTTAATTAAGGAAAACATAACTATATACATAGACTAGTCATGCATTGTATCCTGTTCAAACTTAAAATGGCAACTCTTTATACACGGAATAAATTTCAAGGCCCCTTTAATTTGGCCCCTGCCTGCCTTTCTGTCTCTCTCCTACTTCTTTCATCCCAGGCATACTGAATGGATTAGAGCTCCCAGAACACACCCCCACACCTTTGTCCTCACCATCATTTTTTCCTGAAATGCTTATTCATGTGTAATTCCTCTAGTACATTGCAAACTATCTGAGGTACTCCTTTATTTCCATCACCTGGAAGAATCCTGTAATATAGTAGATACTTAATGTGTAATTATTAAGTAAGCATTTCCATATTGCTGCAGTTCCCATAATGATCCCTTTTGATCTCTGCATGTATTTTATGTAGGTTATATGCCATGGCTTACTTAATCACTACTTTATTATTGGATATTAAGATAGTTTCCGATGTTCACTACTATAATTAATTCAAGAGAGCACTTTTTGTACAAGTAGTTTGTTTTCTTGTAAAGAGAGTTACAATTTTTTTTTTTTTTTTTTTTTTTTTTTTTGAGACGGAGTCTCACTCTGTCGCCGGGGCTGGAGTGCAGTGGCCGGATCTCAGCTCACTGCAAGCTCCGCCTCCCGGGTTCCCGCCATTCTCCTGCCTCAGCCTCCCGAGTAGCTGGGACTACAGGCGCCCGCCACCTCGCCCGGCTAGTTTTTTGTATTTTTTAGTAGAGATGGGGTTTCACCGTGTTAGCCAGGATGGTCTCGATCTCCTGACCTCGTGATCCGCCCGTCTCGGCCTCCCAAAGTGCTGGGATTACAGGCTTGAGCCACCGCGCCCGGCCAATTTTTTTTCTTAAAAGGATAGAGCATGAGGTTTTTTTGTTTGTTTGTTTTTAAAGAATTTTTATTTTTCTCAGTTGGTGTCAGTGATGGTGGGCCTAAATCCTAGGGGATACTTCTGAGGCCATCGTGTTTTCAGAAGGCCAGTGACATAATTTGACTCACAATAATTTAAAATATTTCCTTAATGACTTGCAAATCAAGATGCCGATGTCCAAGTATTCCAGATGCAGTAGATCTACATGCCTGAACTTTCATTGTCTCCAGCTTCTCTTTGAGTACACAGATGTAGAATCCAAATAGGTGGCATTTGACTTTGGGAGTGGAGTGGTATAGATTTGAGGAATAGAAATTAAAATGGAACTTAAATTACCATCATCAAATCGTACCAAAGCTCTTTTTACTCTCTTCATTTGGAAACCTCTGGAAAATAAAGGAATACCTTGATACATAAAACAGAAGCACTCATGAACATTTGTCTTAAGTAGAAGTAAGTTCTTCTATTGCACTTTTTTCTAATTGTTTTTCATTTGGCATTGGAGATGTGTTTCCAACTACGACATGAAGTCCAGCCTATTATCCTTTTCTAAGGTATTTTATTACTACGTAGTTTCAAATAGGCTTAGAATTTCCAAGTTAGAAGGGAGAGAGACAGATTTAAAAAAAGAGAGAGAGAGATTAAGAGGAGAGTGGTGTAAGCCTAAAATGAACTTCACTTTTAGCTTTGGGACATAGACCTTTCTAGACCTGTGACTTCATCTATAAATTGAGTAGAAGATCCCCAAGGATCTGTCTAACTCTGAATTTCCTTGTCTTTACATGTTTTAGTCCTAAAATATGCTCAAACCTCAACTAAGCTCAAATGAGATTTTTTACTTTCCTGAGTCTCAAGAACAAACAGCATAGCCTAACTCCCTTGCAGGTGTAAGTCATCTTGCATTCCCTTCTCCAGATCAAACGAAAAAATAACCCAAAGAATTTAACTGCTGTGACTTCTCAGGAAACCTTTCCCTACTTCATTCGTTGTGATTTGTATGTTCTCCTTCTTCCAAATCTATGTGGAATCTGACTTGAACTCATTTTGCACTCTTCGTTGACATAAACTTCTGAAATAAATCTCTTACACCCTGCAAAAGACAACTTTGCCCAATTTAATTTAATGGAAGTGAATGACCCCTCCTTGCAACTTCTCAAGACTGTTTTTAATTTTATATTGTTGTTGTTGTTTAACCTACAGTTAAAGTTCAGTTTGAAGAAGATACTCTAGGCCATTTGACATGTCTCTGGCTCAGTTTGCAGATAATAAAAGAACCACTGTCTCCTCTGCTCCTTCAGGTTCACCCACAATTTATCAGACGAAAAAGCTTTCATACAGCCCCATGTTTCATATTCATTCAGCCAGTTCCTCCAATTTCCTCTCTAAAAGAACATGCAAGCTGTTTATAAAATGCCTCTATTTGGAAGTTCTCCTTAGGAGGCAAAAGGAAAGCTCAAGCTTCTATTGAGTGTTGGCATTCTGCATCTTTGCTTTCAGACAACGTTTGTAAGTAGTGATGAGAATAAATAATATATTACTGTTTGAAAGGAGAAAGAGAAGGAGCAAAATGATGCTACTACCCTAAAAGGGATTGGGGTCCTCATCATGGACCTCTGCTGAAGAATAGTGCTGTTCAAAGGCAATCAGCCCTCTTTACTACTGACTCATTGACTGGAAGCCAGGACTGCTAGAGTCCAATTTAACTAACTGAAAGGGATTGTTTTGAAGGGGAGATAGAGGTCACAAATCAGGGCAGCCCTTATTTGACCATCTCAGCACTTTAGAAATTATGTTAGACCTCTGAAGTGATGAAAATCAGATAGGAATGTTCAGTAAAGGTAACTATTCACAATTAGGAAAGCAGATTTCCCCCATACTATTCTTCTTTGGATGGATTCAAGTGGAGAATGTTTCACAATGTCCAGCTGATATGATCAATGATCCAGCAAGTCATGATACAATGCAATGCAAATTTTTAACAGAAGCCAGAATTTGTCATTTAGTTAGAATGCTGCTTAAAATCATCACAGTGTTCTTCTTATCATAATTATAGCCTCAGGTTAGTTAAGGGCAGGATTTCACTTCTTTGTAATCATGTTCAAGCAAGTGTGCACTCCACAGTCAACACATTTTTATTGAACACCTACTATGTGCTAGTCTGTTTCTGATTCGGAATCCTAATTCTGGTCCTATTTTTTAAAATAAAAAACTGAAAACTAAAATTTTATACTTTTAGGTTATTTTGCGATTCAGTGATCTATTATTCTGTGGGTTGGCAGAGAGAAAATTGCCCAGCCAACGTCTACTGCTATTTCAGTTTTTTAAAAATTAGCTCTGGAGATACAATCCTGAATAAAAGAGAAAAGCTCCCTGTTCATGTGGAGGTGTCATTCTACAGAGGAAAGCATACAATAAACATGTAAATAAACAACTGAACAAAATAATTTTAGATAATTGTAAGTGCTATGAAGAAATTAAAAGTGCTATGAAGAAATTAAATCAGTGATAGAGACTGATAAAGGATAACTACTTTAGGATGGTCATAGAACAACTGAGGAAGTAACATTTGTGCTTAGACTTAAATAATGAGAAAGACTCCATGGAAAGTCTGGGGGGAAAACCTGGGGAGCAGCAAGGGAAACCCCAAGGAGAATAACCTTGGTATGTACAAAGAATAGGGGGACAACACGACTGCAGGGCTGCAAGTTAGAAGAGACATACGAGGTGGGGGAATAGAGATTGGTAGGAGGTAGATAATGCAAGTCCTATTGACCATTGGTAAAATACAACTGGGAAACATTGAGTGATTTCAAGCAAAAGATCAATATTACCTATGTTTTAAATTTATCATTTTGGCTGCCTTATGGGAAATAGACAGAAGCAAGAAGACCAGATTAGAGTAGTTGAGGCAAGAGATTGGTGGCTTAATGTTGGCAATATCATGAGGTAAAGTGGATGGATTTGAGATGTTTTGGAGGTAGAATCTGCAAACTTGCTGAAGAATTAGATATAGAGGTGAAGGAAAGGTAGGAAACCAGGAAAATGTTCAGGTTTGGTGGTGATGTTTACTGAGGTAGAGAACCGAATTCAGGGTGCAAGGGAGGTATAGGTTTGCGATGAAGGTAGGAATCAAGAATTCTTCTTTGCAGCTCTGTTACAAAGATGGCTTTGGATATATGACGGGAGATATAAAGATGTCTGTTGGATATCTAACTGGAGATATAAACGTATCTGTTGGATATCTGACTGGAGATATGAAGGCTGGAGAAATAAGTGGATGTGATTGGTGTGTAAAAGATATATCAAGCTATGGGAGGAGAGAAAAGCAGGCAGCAGAGGGAGATAATTTGAGGCATTTCAACATATAGAGGCCCAGGAGAGTGTGTCAAGGAAATAGATGTAGCATTTAATGTACTCTAAATGGAGGCCAAACCCCAGGCATAAGACACATGAGAGAAGGACTCAAATGTTGCCTAAACGTGCTGAAAGCTGCAGCACTCTGGCATGTTAACTTTCTGCTGTGGTGAAAATAAAGATGAAAATCATTTCATCTGAGTTAGCAAATATTATGGAAAAATAAACGAAGAACATTATTCCATGAGGGTGTTTATAACAAGTGATCGTCTCCGTATCACTGATGACCTCGTAAGCAGTTCTTCACTGAGACTGTGATTTGTCTCGGTATGGGGGTGTCTGCATCCTGGGATGGGTTCAGAGAATTATACAGCACACCTGTGTTTACTCAAGATTTTGAGAGTCTTGTTCAGTAATACTGAGTCATATCCCCATGGCTTGTAGAAGTTAAAGATGGGGTGGGGATCTTACATATGGGTGTAAAATCTCTGTATTAGTTTTACAGATGGGATGGTTCAGTCTAATTAGTTCTTTGTAACCAAGTCCTTAGGAGTCTTCTACAGGGACTTTTCTCATGTTCATATGATAAGTGAGGCATGCCAAAGCCAACCAGTCCAGGTTGGCTTGCCTGAGAGGCAAGCATGGCATTTGGAGCCAGGCCTATCTCTGTTCAAATCCCAGCTCTGCCACTTTCTGGCTGTGTGTCCTGAGACAAGTTATCCAAGTCCTCCCATTTCCAGTTTCCTCATCTGTAAGATGATGACAACACTTCACTAGCTTGTTGTGAGATTTAATGAGGTACCATATGCTGATTGACTAGTGTCACTAGACTAGGTACCATGTGCCTAGTTCCTCAGTGAGTAGGTAGGAGGTGCTTAATAAATTCTGGTCTCTTCTCTGTCTTTTAATCTCAATAGTTCGTGGGCAAACACTACAACCTATGATAACCCCAAGAAATCCTAACTGTGGCCCTATTGGCTACATTATTTTTTGAATGCAAAAATTAAAGCTAAAATGTTATACTTTTAGGTCATTTCCTGAGTCTGTGGTCCTTTTAATGAGCTGGCAGAGAGAAAATTGCCAAGGCAATTTCATTGCTCTTTCAGTCTGAGAAAGATTCTCAGTCAGTGAGCAGCATTCTTTCTAGGTCTGGTTCATTTCTTCAACATTGCTATGGTGCTAGTAACTTCAGTATTTAAATCCTAGAATACTCATTAAGAACAGAGAAACTTCCTATTAACTGCTTGCCAGATTTCCCTATAGCACATAGTATAGTAATTTGTCACAGAGACGTTGTCATTTTTTTACATAATTAATTCAACCAATATATACTGAGACCCTGCTAAGTGTCCAACATAGTATAGATAGTAGAGTGACAAAGATACATAAAATAGACACAGTCCCTGCCCTCACTTTTACACATGCCAAGATTCACCAACCCATTCCACTGGCAGAGAAATGACTTTCTTCCCCTGCTAAATTCCTAAGAGGACTTTTACTCAGACAGAAATGCAACTTGTTTGAGATTCCTAGAATTGCTTAGAAACATGAAGCAAAGGCTACTGCCATCTTTTCCCAAACGGCTTTCTCTTTAATCAAAGAAGAGAACATGCTTGATTTGTGTGTGCATATTTTCAATTACAAAAATAGTGCACACGTGTTTTAAAATGTATTAATCTCCTTTAAAATGGAAGTTTTCTCCTCTTTGCTAGAGGAGAAGCTATTAATCGCAAGAATTTAATGTCTATACTTCTAGACATTTTTCTAAGGAGATACAAATACTTACTTCTGATACTCAGCCTCATCCCACATGCACACATAGTGCTTGTTTTGTTTTTACCATGATAATATCACTTTTACATACTACTCTATAACTTGATTTTTAACACAGCAATATATCATGAACATGTTACCATTTTGTTTATTAATCTATCTACTTAATTAGTGTGCTGTACAATAGCCATAGAATAAACAAATCATAGTTTGTGTTTTAATCATTCTTCTACTGATGGAACTTTAGATTGTTTCCAGTGTATTGCTATTATAGACAATTATTTCGTAAATACCCTGTACATATATTTTCACACTTGTGTGAGCTTGTCTTTAGGATGGATTCCTACGAGCTGACAAGTGGAAGTGCTGCATCAAAGGAGTTGGGCATTTTAAACTCAGATAGTGTGAAACTGCCTTCAAGAAAGGCAATATTAGCACAATATGAGAATGCCCATTTTTTCCCTCTCTCTCTAATACTGAGTATTATTATCATTCTTAATATTTGCCAAACTGAAAGGCAAAAAATGAGATTTCATTTTATTTTTTAGAGATGGGGGTCTCACTCTGTCACCTAGGCTGGAGTGCAGTGGTATGATCACAGCTGACTTCAGCCTGGAACTCCTTCCACCTCAAGGGATCCTCCCACCTCAGCCTCCTGAGTAGCTAGAACTATAGGTGTATGCCACCAAGCCCAGCCATTTTTTTTTCTTTTTTTGTAGAGATGGGGTCTCACTATGTTGTGCAGGCTGATTTTTAACTGCTGGCCCCAAGGGATCCTCTGATTTCAGCCTCCCAAAGTACTGGGATTGTAGGTGTGAGCCGCCATTCCCAGTCTGGGATTTTATTTTAGTTTGTAGACTTCTAGTGTCCATTCTGACATATGTTAAACAAAAATTATAGAGGCCATTGTTTTGGACCGAGATCCCACGTTAGGCTCCAACAAACCAGACCAAATCAAAATGGAGTCACTCATGCTAAATGCCACATAAACAAAGTGAAATTTTACAACAGCAGACATATCCCAAAACAGACCAGTTTTTCATGAAAACGGGAGACACCAGTCTACCTGAGTCAGTTAAGGAAGTCTCGTCTGCTTTAATTCTTACATAGAATGTAACCTGATATTAACCAATCAGTTTTTAATATTTTTATTTTTATAGACAGAGTCTGGATGTGTTACCTAGGTTGGAGTGTAGTGGCATGACCATAACTGATTACAGCCTCGAATTCCTGTGCTCAAGTCATCCTCCCACCTCAGCCTCCTGAGTAGCTAGGACCACAGGTATATGCCACTGTGCCTGACTCATTTATTTTTATTTTTGTAGAGATGAGGTCTTACTATGTTTCCCAGGCTGGTCTTGAACTCCTGACCTCAAGTGATCCTCCTACCTTGACCTCCCAAGTGCTGGGATTACAGGTATGGGCTCAGTCAGCTTTTTTATGTTCTGTTGTTCTGTTTCCTTGTCCTCACTTTACAAAACCCACTGTTCTATCATTGCCAGGGTGAGCTGTTGTTCTATTTTTGTAGAATTGGAGGATGCCCAAATTCATGAGTTGAAAATAAGAGTCAATTCGATCTATAACTAAATTTGTGGTAATTTTGTTTTTGATGTGTGTAAAAAGCTTGGAAGTCACCATTCCCATCCCCACGAGAAAAAGCTGGACAAACTAAAAATCAATGATTTTTTGAATCTATGAGAGAACTAAACTTTCAGAGTAAACCACACCCTGAGATCTGGAGACAGGTGCATCCAGAGAGATACAGCAGAAGCCGCTGGAGGAATAAGAGTAGCAACACTTACTTCACTGGTAAATGTGAAGAATTACTAGAAGTCGAGTGTGGACTAATGACAGTGAGAACACAGGATCCCCAATCACGGGGGTATTAAATACTTCTTCCCACAATTTTGAGGTGTTTCTCCCTTGGAATCCCACCAGGTTCTCAGGGTGAGGAGCTAAGAAAACCCTCCTTGTGGCCCTGGAAGGGAGATGGAAAGAGTAGTAATAGTGTAACCCTCCCAGATTCTTCTCTATAGCAAAAGCTTACTCTCCAAGAGGAAAGTCTTTACTGCAATAGTCTCCCCCACCCCTTATCCATAGTTTTTCTTTTCATGCTTTGTTACCTATAGTAGAGTAGAGTAGAGTAGAGTAGAGTAGAGTAGAATAGAGTATAAAGATATTTTCAGACAGAAATCACATTCACATAACTGTTATTACAGTATGTTGTTATAATTTTTCTATTTTATTATTAGGTATTGTTAGTCTCTTACTGTGTCTAATGCAGAAATTAAACTTTACCACAGGTGCACAGGAAAAAAACATAGCATATGTAGAGTTCAGTACCATCTGAGGTTTCAGGCATCCACTGGGGGGTCTTGGAACGTATTGGCCACAAATAAGTGGAAACTACTGTATAGGGCAATACTGAAGCCTTATTCCACCTGGTGGGGTGGATTTTCACCCCACTCCACTTCCTAGCCTTCCTGTCTAACCTAAAAGAAACAAAAGGAAAACCAAAACAAACATAGTAAGGCACTAGGAATCGAGTATGGTAGGAGAAGGAGGGGTTGGGTGATGGAGGATCCTATATCAGGGAAGAGGGAAAGAAACACTTGTGAAGGCCACACTCCTGAGACATAGGCCCACTGAAAGACAAGACTTAATTAGAAGATTATAGAACACCTCCCCTCCTCCATACTTTACCACCATACCAATATACTTTCAGTGGATTACAGTTGAAAGAACTGCATGATCCAGACTCTTTCTGAGTGACAATACAAAGGAAGCCACAAAGGCAAGAGAGAGGACAAAAACAAGGACACTAAAGGAATTTGAAGCATCTGGAAATTACAGCTACAACAATCATTAAACACAGCCCAACTCCAGGCCAGATTAACATAAATTCTCACACCAAAGGCCTGTTTATTTCTGTACCTATTAGAAATACATAATATTGACTGGGTGCAATGACTCATGCCTGTAATCCCAGCACTTTGGGAGGCCGAGGTGGGAGGATCATGAGGTCAGGAGTTCGAGACCAGCCTGACCAACATGGTGAAACCCCGACTCTACTAAAAATACAAAAATTAGTTGGGCATGGTGGCATGTGCCTGTAATTCCAGCTACTCAGGAAGCTGAGGCAGGAGAATCGCTTGAACCCAGGAGGTGGAGGTTGCAGTGAGCCGAGATTGTACCACTGCACTCCAGCCTGGGCAACATAGTGAGACTCCATCTCAAAAAAACAAAAATAAAAAGAAATACATAATATCTGGCTCTCAACAAAAAATCACAAGGTGTACTAAAAGATAAGAAAGGGACAGTCAGAAGAAGAGACAGAGAGATCATCAGAACTAGAATCAGATATGACCCAGATTTTGGAATTGTCACATGAGGAATTTAAAATTACTGATTTATATGTTATGGGCTCAAATGGAAAAATAAACAGCATGTAACACCAAATCGATAATATCAGCAGAGAGATAGAAACTACTGATATAAGAAACAAAAGGAAATACTAGAAATGGAAAACTGTAACAAAAATGAAAAACATCTTCAACAGGTTTACCTACTGGACATAGCTGAAGAAAAAAAAGAATCAGTGCATTTGAACATAGTTTAAATAGAAACTTCCCAAGTTGAAGCACAAAGAGGAAAAGAATCTCAAAAACCCAGAACACTGAAGAACTGTGGACAATATCAAAAGGGGTAACATATGCATAATTAAAATACTGGAAGGATAAGAGAATAAAAAATTATGATCAATTATTTGAAATAAATATTTCTTGGTAAATTAGATTATCAGACAAATAAACTGCCTATTTAGGATAAAGCCAAAAAGGAGGTTGGTTAGTCCACTTTTAAATTTTATGTATTCTCATCACATGTGTTTGAATATCTGATCATTAAGTCTCATTACCTTGGTAGGAACAGATTAGAGGATTTTCTGCAGTGAAAGAGTTACTGGATTTTTTTTCAACTCAAAGATGAGTTATCTTTTCAGGGAATAAGGTGTTGCGAGTGAGGGATATAAAAAACAGCAATAATATAAGAGTACAGCCAGGCATGTGGCTCACGCCTATAATCCTAACAGTTTGGGAGGCTGAGGCGGGCCTATCACTTGAGCCCAGGAATTGAGACCAGCCTGGGCAACATGGTGAAACACCCCTCTACATAAAATACAAAAAATTAGCCAGGCATTGTGGTGTGTGCCTGTAGTCCCAGCTAATCTAGAGGCTGAGGTGGGAGGATTGCTTGAGCCCATGAGGCAGAAGTTGCAGTGAGCCAAGATAGCACCACTGCATTCCAGCATGAGTGACAGAGAAACACCCTGTCTCAAAAGGAAATTAAAAAAAAAAAAAAAGGAAAAAATAATATAAAAAAAGAATATTACTTTTTTATAAGATTTGTTTTATGCTGCAAATTCCTACATGAACTCATTAAATGGATATATATTTATCACAGGGGAAACAATATGATTATTAATAGAAGAATGACAGCCTAGTCTTGAGTGGTATGAGTCACGAAAAGAATGAGTTAAGAAAACATTTAAAAGAGTCTCATTCACCAAGAACTGAACCTTTCACAAGGTTTAGCTTTCAAGACTTGAGGCATTTGTATAATTGTTATGATTGCCATGAGGTCTCCATGCAAACCTTCTGATTTTCCTAGATGAGAATTTCCAGCAGTTTCTTGTCAGCCATGCGCTATTACATGAATTCCTTCCCCTGAGTTACAACAATCTAGCCAGCACTGTACTCAAAAGGGACCCTGAGCCCTTTAGCATCTTTTACCAGGTCCAGAGAGTTTCAAGAATCTTTGAAGTTGGCTGGACGCAGTGGCTCACGCCTGTAATCCCAGCACTTTGGTAGGCCTAGATGGGCGGATCATGAGGTCAGGAGTTTGAGACTAGCCTGGCCAACATAGTGAAACCTCATCTCTACTAAAAATACAAAAATTAGCCAGGTATGGTGGCATGTGCCTGTAGTCCCAGCTACTCAGGAATAGCTGAGGCATGAGAATCACTTGAACCTGGGAGGTGGAGGTTGTAGTGAGCCAAGACCACACCATTGCACTCCGACCTGGGTGACAGAGTAGAATCATTGAAGTTGATGGTGCAATGGAGCATAACTTTGTGTTCAAAGAGCAATATCTTCCAAATCAAACTGAGTAAGCCTCATTTCAAGCACACTTTCCCCTTGCTGCTAAATTGATACCCATTTCTTCTCCCCACCAAATTTGGGAGGAGCCACTTAGTGGATCTTCCCCAAAATACCAAGTAGAGTTACATCTCCTATGGCAGTTTAATGACTGAGCATGAAGAGCCAGAGTCTAAACTGAGTCCAGGATCTCACAAAATCTGCTCTAGTGCCTGCCTAGAGAACACAGCAGGGGATTTTCTGTCTTAAGTAGCTAGGCACACCATGCATCTGAAATGAGAAGCATGCCCTAAAATGTTCACAGCATGTTGCAGCTGAATGTTTTCTATCTTCTTCAGAAGATAAGCTGGAATAGTTTTGTTTTGTTTTCTCTGATTAAAAAAAAAAAAGTACAACAAAACATGATGGAGAGGGAAGACAAGTCAAACAAACAATTCCACGTTTCTTGTGCATGAGCCACTTTCAGACAGGGCAATGTGTATTCCACATGTTTCTTGTGCATGAGCCACTTTCAGACAGGGCAATGTGTGTGCAAGGCTTTACTCTGCCATCTCACAATGCAAGAAGATGACTCTGTAAAAGTCCCCGGAGTGAGGTGATAAGGACGAGGCAAAGAGGGAGAAAAAAAACCTGAAACAAAGTCTTAACTTGGGGCCAGAAAGTGTGCCCACACCTGTCCAGAAAAGCAGAGAATTCTTGCCCTCTTTTTTTATCCCCAAAGTTCTATTTCTTTATGAAGTCATGAAGAACCCCAACCTAACCAAAATGAATCACAGAAAATCCAGTCTCACCATTTATTTTTAAATAACACATCTAGTCACATTATGGAGAGTCATAAATAGCATATATAATTAAAAATTCAGGCATTTAAAAACATGTGTGTAGCCTTCTAAAATCCAAGGAAACATTGAGAGCTATTTATTTTTGAATATGAGCATTGTTTGGGTGGCAATCTTTGAAGGTTTTCTTTTACTAGTAAAAGACAATGATATATCTTGCCCCAGTGAAGGCAAACCCAAGGAAGCCTTGTAAGGTAGAGTCAGGGGAACTCATTAGCCAAGACTTTTCTTTTTCAGAAGCCAATTCATTTTGTTGAATGATTTTTATCAAATGTCTTCTGAAGAAACTGCAACGTCCATCCTGAAATTTTCCTTTGCAGGCACCTATTGCAAAGAGTGCATCTGATTCTAGATAATAGTTTCTGATTTGTGTGAGGGCTACTGTCCTTTTGCATTTGCTTTTCTATTGATTTCCACAGCTATGTTTGTCCTTCTGTGAGTATGAGAGCCATAGCTCTGATGTGACCCCTGGTAGTGAGTGTACATCTACATATAAGTGGTATAGAGCTTCCTGGCTCTGAAACATGTGTGAGCACACAGAGTTTTCTTTACTTTTTAATCTCAGGATCAGTGGATTTATTGGGATGGTGCTGACATAAAAGATGAAATGAAACATCTGTGTCTAACAGCTGCACAAAATTTGGATTCATGCGGACTGCTCTGACATCACACATTCTGCATGTGAGTTCCATGAGCAGTCTCCGTATGGTGCTAATACAATAACATGCCTACAAAGTCCCTGTGGTTTATGGTGTGATGAACTCCAGAGCTGAGGAAACAAAGCCAGGAAGCCTACACCATTTGCTGAATGGAGCTGACTTTGGGTAATACCTTGTTCTCACTGAACTACTCAGTTTCACTAGGGATAAGAAGCCAGACTGGGCATGGTACCAACAACAAGCTTTATGTTGGGATGTTGGTCACCACTCCTCTAATGTGGTAGGAGAGAAGTCTCACAATTATTTTTGCCTTACTCCATAGAAAACTAGATGTGGGAGTCCAAATGGGTGATGGATGGGTAAGCAAAGCAAGTTTACCCCTTCTAGGCAGTCAGGAAAAGACAGGTAAAAAGAGAGAAAGAAAACATACGTAATGTCTCAATGCAAATCCTGGAAAGATGCAGCAATCCTTTGCTGGGAGGCTGGAGTCATGCCCAGGGTACATGGTAGCATTGATCAGATCAGTGACACACCACACTGACCTACAGCTATAAACAAAAGCCACACATGTTCTCTTTCTTCTGCTAAAGACAGGGGCTACAGGAATTTGGCAAATAGTTGTGTTGTTCTGACAGACTACACATGTAGCCTAGAAAAAAAAATCTGTTCTTATTTAACTTTTTTTAAAAAGACTCAAAGCCACTTGGTTATCTATTGGCCAATTAACCACACAGAGAAAGACTTTTGAAAAACATCTAGCAGCAACTCAGCTTTCCCTATTTGCTCAGCATAGCTGGATTGTTTCCCTCACATCAGTTGCTAGGATCAGAAAGTATATACTGCAAGTGTAGCATTATAAACAAATTCATCTGATAGATTTTTCAGGTCCAGCGAACTTATAAAATGCAATAGTCATTTGCACGAGAGAATTACTAAGTGGAAACATCAAGTCGTGGCCCCTTCTATTTTAAAGTGGCCATCTATTGGCTGTATGTAATGGTTCATCCTAGCTCTGTTGGGCAGTATAAATACACAAGCAGAAAGAGATCTATCAGAGCTGAATTTCAAGAGCTGTGAATGTGGAGACAGAGAATCTTGGGCACAGGTGTGATTTCCATGGTCTGAGGAAGAGCAATATGAAAGGAGGGGAGAAAAAAGAAGGTAAGCAAGCCTAGGAGAGAAATCAGAAAAGTGATATAATTCTCAAAGGCCTATCAAACATTTTTATATACAAAACATCCAATATTACCTATAATTTTTTTTCTCCAATGAAAAAGCTTTAATTTTCTTAAAAGAAATTATTAGAAAGATAAAACTACATTAATAGAAAAATTACTTCATAAACAATTTTACTAAAATTTATTCACTCTATAAAAATGAGAAACTGCTGTGATTTTAATGGACACTTAAGCAAAATATAAGTTAAGAGATAAGCTAAATAATGGAATCACCATAGAGTGCATTGTAAAGCCAGTTTAAAAATTCTCCTTTATTATGACCATCATGCTGTTCCTCTCCTCTGTCATGATGGCCAGTGCAGAGACGATTGTCAAAGAAAAGCAAATGGGTTTGTGAGGAATTCTAATCTTCTAATCTCCTGGGGCCCACTGTGGTGGCTTAGATCTACCCCACTGCTGCTGAAATCAGAGTCTATTTTGGAGCTCTAGGCAGGTTCTAGAGCCTTCTCTAATTACCCCAACTGGAATTAAACAAACTATACAGCGTTAATGAACTGTGTGGCCACATCTGCCTCTGCCAGACACGTTACAGCCCTGCTGCATGCTGTTAGGTTACCTCACACTAATTATCCTTTGAGTTTTCTGCACATTCTTTTCCAAACAAGGCAGCCCTGCCAACTTGTCAACAGGGCGTTTACTCTAAAAATGAAGTTACTTTATTTTTTGCCTGAGAATGCCCACTGTCACTTTCTCACAGACAAGAATGGAAGCAGGATTGTATCTTTTTTTTTTTTTTTTTCCCTGCCTCTTTAAATTAAGGGAGGGGGGAAAAAAAATCTCTGTAAGCTAATATATACCTTCTTTAGTGGTTACTGTAGTGCTGCAAGTTTTTCTGATTTAGACCAGAGAAGAAGAAATGTCACCATTCTCAGCTGGTAGGAAAAAAAAAAAAAAAAAAAACAACCCTGTAGGTGGATGGTGTGAAATTTAAGCAGACTTGGGAAAGAACTAATCCACATGTGGAGTTCTCCACTGGAGATGTGTTTTGACAGCTCTCTGGTAATATCCTGTTTTGGTTTGCCCACTTCATGTTAATGCAAGAGGCAGCATGTTATAGCTGAAACAGCAAGGGTTTTGAGGTCAAGTGTCCCAGCCCTGACACTTTTAGTTAGGCCAGTCACTTACTTCTCTGAGCTTCAGTTTCTTCATCTGACAATTGGAGATCAAGATACCTAACTCAATGA
Source organism: Trachypithecus francoisi (assembly GCF_009764315.1). NCBI lineage: Eukaryota > Metazoa > Chordata > Mammalia > Primates > Cercopithecidae > Trachypithecus > Trachypithecus francoisi. The sequence goes on from NW_022681453.1 coordinate 6,849,434, forward strand.
GTTGCTGTGAGAAGTTAAATAACAATAAATATAGAAGTGCTTTATATCACTGCTTGCCACTTGCTATAGCTGTGTGACCTTGTGCAAATTACTTAATCTCTGTGCCCTGGTTTCTTCATCTGTAAAATGAGGGTAATAGTAGTATCCTTGCCCCTCTGAGTTGTGCTAATGATTTAATAAATTAAGATATGTAAAGTGCTTAGGATAATGTTTAGCACTAAATGTTTTCTGTGATTTCCATTTATTAGATGCCATACATGTTATTTTTCCAGATGTTCTTAACTTTATACTAACTTAAATAGAGCAAAACCTATATTTATAACTCAACTATTACTATTTTGTCCAAAGCACTAAGATAGGTTCTGTATACAAATATAAATTAGGTGGATGATGATCTATTTTGCAAAAGGAAATAGTAAGGCACTGCTTCAATTCAACAGTTCGCTTTGACAGCACCCACTATTGTTTTCAAAACAATGCAGAATATGAAGCATGAAACATATCCTCCAGGAATGTTTTAAATGTATTTTTATTCTAATATGAATGCATGGTCATGATAGAAAATTTTAGAAAATATTGATAAGCAATAATAATAATGATGATGCTATAAAACTGAAATCACTACTATTGCACTCTATGCCACCACCAAGAGATACCAATGGTATAAGCTATTTTAAATCAAAATTTAATTTTTTAATTGGTTGTTTGTTTGTATGTGTATAAGTGTTTAGGTGCATAAAATTGGAATCAAATGGCTTTTTAAAATGTAATAGATCATAAACATTTTTCCACATCACTAAGTATTCTCTCCCTTATTATTATATTTTACTTTTTATTTAGAAAAAGTTTTGAAGTTGAAGAAGAGTCATACAAAGTCTTACAGACATACTTGGAGACTATGCAAAATTCTGTTTCTACTTGAACATTCACCCATTCTTTTTAGAATCCTTGGAGGATTTAACCTGCAGCAATGGTTACTATGGGGTTTAATGGTACTTTTGTATTTCCCCCAGGCCTTCTATATTTATAATAACTGAGATTCTTTTCTAAAAAAGAGCTTTCCCTTTCTCCCACCTATGTATTTATTTAATCATTTATTCATTTATTTGTGGAATCATGGATATTTATTCTTTTAGTTATAAACTAACATTGTACTCTTATTATTTATTTTGTTGCTCAAATTGTTTCATGGTAGCTTTTTCAGATTGGTTCCTGCACATTTTTTATGTTATTTATTTATTTATTTATTTTTTAATTTCCTTACATTGAAACACCACAAGATATCCAGACTCATATTTATTTCCATTGCCCCGGCCCTAGAATCAGACAGTTCTCCAATGATTCCTGGTTCCTATTATTGGAGGACAGTATTTAGAAACCGATGTCATCAGGAGTTAGGTGCTCTCCTTTTAACCGAGACATCATTGTTTCTAACCCCTTTCAGAGGATACAGCTTGGAGATATATGTGCAGATATATATCTGTGTGTGTTTTACATATATATATACACACACACACGTGCACTAACTCATACACATAGATATATCTATATATCTATTTCTGTAAGTTTTCTGTAAATATTTATATGTATATGTATGTTTTAATTTTTAAAATTAAAATTTAATATATATGATGGATAATACACCATGGCCAAGAGGCAATGAACTAAGGAATGTAAGACTGGTTCAACTTTTAAAAAATCAATCATTGTAAGCTATTAACAGATTACAGAAGAAAATAGATGCAGAAAATGCATCTGACAAAATTCTATTTGTATTCATTTATTTTATTTCTACAGCAAAGTAGAAATAAAAGAAAACTTGTGGCTGAGTGTGGTGGCTTATGCCTGTAATCCTAGCACTTTGGGAGGCTGAGGCAGGTGGATCACCTAAGGTCAGGAGTTCAAGACCAGCCTGGCCAACATGGTGAAACCCCATCTCTACTAAAAATAGAAAAAAAATTAGCTGAGTGTGGTGGCACACACCTGTAATGCCAGCTAAGTAGGAGAATTGCTTGAACTTGGGAGGTGGAGGTTGCAGTGAGCCAAGATCGTGCCATTGCACTCCAGCCTGGGCAGCAAGAGCAAAACTCCATCTAAAAACAGAAAGAAGAAAGAAAGAAAGAAAGAAAGAAAGAAAGAAAGAAAGAAAGAAGAAAGAAGAAAGAAAGAAGAAAAGAAAAGAAAAGAAAAGAAAAGAAAAGAAAAGAAAAGAAAAGAAGGAAGGTTGCTTAAATTAATAAAAAATATCTACAAAAAATCTACATCTAACATCACAACATCACACTTAATGGTAAAAGATTGAAGACCTTTTCTCAGAGATGGAGAACAAAGCAAAGGTACCTTCTTTCACAATGTGCATTTAATATCACCCAGGGAATACTAGCCATTATAATAAGACAATACATAGAAATAAAGGGAATGTCAGCACTATTCACAGATAACGTAACTATGTAGATTTCCTACATAGATATTTCTAAACAGCTTACACACAACTTCCTAGAACTAACTAATGAATTTAATAAAGTCTCAGGATATGAAGTCAATGCATACAAATCAATCGTATTTCTATATAATAGCAGGAAAACTGGAATTCAAAATTAAAATAACAATACCATTTACAATAGCACCAAAAATCATGTAAGTATAAAACTGAAACAAATTATGTGGGATCTGTATGCTGAAAAGTAAAAAACACTGAAGAAAAACCTGAGAAGATCCAAATAAGTGGAGAAATATACCATGTTCATAGATGAGAAGATTCAGTATGTTAAGATAGATGTTAATTCTGCCCAATTTGTTAGATTGATTCAGTGAAACTTCAATCAAAATTCCAGCAGCGTTTTATGTAGATGTTGACTGCTGGTTTCAAAATTTATACAGAAAGGCAAAGGAACTAGACTTGCCAAAAATTTTAGAAAACAAATAATATTGGGGGACCCCCTAATTTAAAGTGTTATTGTAATGCTACAGTAATGAAGACCGTGGTAATGTAGAAACAACAGACACATATATCAGTGGAACAGAGAAGTAAAACCAGAAATAAACCCACATAAATACAGTCAACTGATTTTTGACAATGATACAAATGCAAGTCAATAGAGAGAAGAAAGTCTCTTCAAATAAGTGGCCTGGGAACAACTGAATGTCTACATTTTAGTCTATCTCAGCTACCATAACAAAATATCACAGACTGGGTGGCTCATAAACAATAGAAATTTATTGTTCACAGTTCTGGAAGCTGGAAATTCCAAGATCAAGATGTGGGAAAATTTACTGTCTAGGGAATGCCGGCTTTCTAGTCCATAGACAACCATTATTTTGCTGTGTCTTCACATGGCAGAAAGGCCAATGAACTCTCTGGGTTCCCTTTTATAAGGACCCTCATTAACTAACCACCTCTCATAGCCTTACCTCCTAATACCATCACCTTGAGGGTTAGGATTTCAACTTGTAAATTTTGGGAGAAACACAAACATTTAGACCATAGCTGTCCATATACTAAAATGACAAAAGAGAACCCCAGCCTGTATCTCACGTCTCATATAAAATTAACTCAAAATTGATCATAGACCTAAACATAAAGCATAAAACCATAAAACTTTTTTGAGGAAAAAAAAAAAAACAAAAAAACAGGAGAAAGTCAGGCCGGGCACGGTGGCTCACACCTGTAATCCTAGCACTTTGGGAGGCCAAGGAGGGCGGATCACGAGGTTGGGAGTTCAAGACCAGCCTGGCCAATGTGTATATGACCTTGGGTTAGGCCACTGAACAAAGGTCAGCTTTGTAGTTCAGGAGACATTTGACAATGTCTGCAACATTTTTTATTGTTATACTTGGGGCCTGTGTGTGTGTGTGTGTGTTTGCACATGCATGCACACATGCACACTACAGGCACTGATGTGTAGAGACCAGGCCAGGAATACTACTAAACATCCTACAAGGCACAGGATAGGTCCCCACTACAAATAATTATCTGGTCTAAAATGTCAATTGTGCATCTGTTGAGAAATTCTGAGTTAGGAAAACAGGTTTTAGATATGACCTCAAAAGCATGATTTATGAAAGAAAAAATTGATAAATTGTATTAAATTTTTTAAAAACTTATGCAAAAACTTTGGTTCTTTGATTAAGAGAATAAAAAAAAGACAAGCCACAAACTAAGAGAAAATATTTTAAAATCACATCTGTCAAAGGACTTATATTTGAAGTATATAAAGAACTCATATACTCAACAACCAGAAAACAAAAAACCCAATTTTTCAAAACAAAAAATTGAATCAGAGTTTTTACTAAGGAACACATTTAGGCCAGGCGTGGTGGCTCACGCCTGTAATGCCAGCACTTTGGGAGGCTGAGGTGGGCAGATCACGAGGTCAGAAGATTGAGACCACCCTGGCTAACACGATGAAACCCCATCTCTGCTAAAAATATGAAAAATTAGCCAGGCGTGGTGGCACGCACCTGTAGTCCCAGCTACTTGGGAGGCTGAGGCAAGAGAATCGCTTGAACCTGGGAGGCGGAGGTTGCAGTGAGCTAAGATCACGTCACTGCACTCCAGCCTGGGTAACAGAGCAAGACTCCATCCTCCCTCCCCCACAAAAAGAACATATTTAGATGTAAAATAAGCATAATAAAAAATGTTCTTTAGTAATCATTAGGGAAATACAAATTAAAACCACACTAAAACACCCACAACGTGCCTATTTGAATAGCTATAATTTTAAAGCCTGGCAATCTGAAGTGCTGGTGAGAATTCTGAGCAATTGGAATTCATATACATTGCTGGTAGGAATGCCAAATGGTACAGCCACTTTGGGAAACAGTTTGGCAGTTTCTTATAAAGTTAAACATATACCTACCATATGACCCAGCAATCTCATGCCTAGCTATATATCCAAAACAAAAGAAAAGATGTTCAAACTATAGGAGAGGATTCTCTCTACCCTTCAGATTCTTAGTTAGAACAAACTCCTATAACAAAAAGTAGATTAACAAGAGGAAAGCAAACAAATTTAACAACATGTATACATTATTATACATGGGAGATACCCAGAGAAATAAGTAAATCCCAAAAGTGTGGCTTTGATTTCAGGCTTAAATACAATTGTCTACTGAAATAAAGAGGGAAGGATGTGAGGAAGGACAGACATAAGGAGATGCCCAGGAAAGCAGGATAACAAGAGTAAGATTTCTTACACAGATATAAGTCTGGTGCCTTGTCCTTTGATAAGAGTCTCTAGTGACGTAATGTTGTCCTTCTCTTCATAGTACATAGGGAGACACCCTTACAAATGGAGATTTTCTTTATCGACATAAATGTCCTTTATAAAAGGGCAACTTCTACTCTGTTTTCAGATCTTCTTCTGTGTCTGTAGTTTCTCAAAATGATGAGCACAAAACAATTCATATGCTAAAGAAGCATATTTTGGGGTGGCATATTCTGGTCTCCTACAATACAAAAACCTATAGGTAAATATTTGTAGCTGATTTAAAAATTGGAAACAACCTAGATGTACCACAAACTGTGGTACCTACATGTAATGGAATGCCACCAGCAGTAAAGCTGAATTCACAAAACAACACAGATAAATCTTACCTGCATTTTGAGAGGCTGGACCCAGAATTGTTTGATTTTATTCATATGGCACTCTGGGAAAAGCCAAACTATAGGGAGGAAAACAGATGAGTAGGTAGCGGATCAGGGGTTGGGGGTTGGGTTGTCTATGAAGGAGTAGCACAAGGAAACTTTGGGGTCATGGAATTATTATGTATAGAATTATAGTGGTCCATAGTACAATTCCGTGCATTTGCCAACACTGATAGAACTATACCACAAGAGGTGAATTTTATTGCATGTAAATTTTTTTTTAAACTCAACCAAGATAAAGAAAACGTGGAATATATACAACATGCAATACTATGCAGCCATAAAAAAGAATGAGATCATGTCCTTTGCAGGGACATGGATGAAGCTGGAAGACATCATTCTCAGCAAACTAACACAGGAACAGGAAACCAAACCCTGCATGTTCTTACTTATAAGTGGAAGTTGAACACTGAGAACACATGGACACAGGGAGGGGAACATCACACACTGGGGCCTGTTGGGGGTCTGTCTCCCTCCCTTGTTGGGCAGGGGGAGGGAGGGCTTAAAACCTAGACGATGGGTTGCAGCAAACCACCATGGTACATGTATACCTATGTAAGAAACCTGCACTTTCTGCATATGTATCCCAGAACTTAAAGTAAAATTAAAACAACAACAACAAAACCTCAACCAGGATATGAGAGAAAAGATGGAATGCAGATTGTGATAAATGCATTTTACTATGTTACAAATTAATTATATAACTTCCCTGAAAGGGATGGGGAAGAAATAAGCTGACCTGAGTAAGGGTCAACTAAGTAAGGGTTTCCAGAAAACCCTTCAGCTCCCCTAAGTAACTTTGGAAAACAGCACCGGACCTGCCCCAGTGAAACCTGGTGCCATGCAAGCCCCCATGTCCCAGTCTCCAGGCTGGCAACTGTGGACAAAACTTTTAAGATGCTCCAACACCAGGTCTATTCTGTGTCCTCAGGCATCAGGCTGACCCCAGTGCCTTCAGATTTTGAGACTGTTGTTTGTTCTGACACTTTAGCTCTCTAATAAGTTCAAAAAAAGTTCTGAATTTGAAGTTAACTCAGTTACCTTCATTGTAAGTGTAAGAATGATGTCTCTTCTATCTCTCTACAGAGTGGAAGTCCTTTCTTTCCATTTTTAATGGCTGAACTGTATTTCATTAAATGAATGTGTAATTTATTTTATTTAACCAATCCCAATCACTTACTATTGTGCCTTTGGGCAATTTTCCACTCTTTCCTATTATAAACAAAGTTAATTGACCCTTGTAAGCATCTTTGAGTTGCTATAAAGGAATATGTGAGGTTAGGTAATTTATAAAGAAAAAAGGTTTATTTGGCTCATGGTTCTGCTGGCTGTACAAGAATCATGGTGCCAGCATCTGATTATGTTGAGGACTTCAGGTTGCTTCTACTCACAGTGGAACGCAAAGGGGAACTGCTGTGTGCAGAGATCACATGGCAAGAGAGCCAGCAAGAGACACAGGAGGAAGGGGCAAGGCTCTTCTGAACAACCAGCTCTTGTGAGAACTAATAGAGTGAGAATTCACTCATTACCATGAGGATGGCACCAAGCCATTCATGAGGGACCTGCCTCCTTGACCCAAACACCTCCCAGCAGGTCTCACCTCCAACACTGGGGCTCAAATTTCAACATGAGCTTTGGAGGGGTCAAATATCCAAACCACAGCAATGGGAGAAGACATTTCCTTATGAAGAAGCAATATACATTGAAATACAACCTATAGAATTGATATAGACATTATTGAATCTGCAGAAGCACATGCTGGGACTGAAAAAGGATCACACTAGTGAATTCTGTCATAGATGTGTCTCTTGTTCTCATTTTAGAATAAATGATATCCATATCAGATTATCTGGGTGATTAGCACAATGGCTTTGATTTAAAAATATTAAGCCTACATATTGGCTGTTCCCTCATGCTGACTGCTATAGCCTATGTGCTCTACCCAAACCAGAAAGGGAATCTCTCCTTCACCCAAACAGGCAGCTGTATCAGTGTTTGGGTGAAAAGGAAGATGGATTTCAGCTGTCCTAAAAAACAAAGAAAAGTTGAAGATGGCTTCTTCCCCTTCTCCCCCTCCTCCTTCTCCTCCTCCTCCTCCTCCTCCTCCTCCTCCTCCTTCTTTCTCTTCTTCTTCCTCTACCTCCTCCTCCTCCTCTCCCCACCTCTGCTCCGCTCCTCCACCCCCACCTCCTCCTCTTCCTCCTCCTTCTGTGAAATAAGCCTCACTTACTGGTAGGAGAGTCTGTCTTGAATCAAAAATGGGTTGACCGGGCACGGTGGTTCACGCCTGTAATCCCAGCACTTCGGGAGGCTGAGGTGGGTGGATCACTTGAGGTCAGGAATTTGAGACCAGCCTGGCCAACACGGTGAAACCCTGTCTCTACTAAAAATACAAAAATTAGCCGGGCGTGGTGGCAGGCACCTGTAATCCCAAATACTCTGGAGGCTGAGGTGGGAGAATGTCTTGAACCCGGGAGGTGGAGGTTGCAGTGAGCCAAGATCACACCACCACACTCCAGCGTGGGCGACAGAGCAAGACTCTGTCAAAAAAAAAATAAAAATGGTTAACTGAATTACAACAGGAAACATCTCCAGTGACAGCCCAGCTTGCTCCAGGTCCCAATGGGCGAAGAGAGCATCTCATCCCTACTTCCTTCAACTCTGGACTTAACAGGTAGCTACCCTAAGGTGCCCTGGCACAGTGATCTGGACCTTGGGATTTCTGCTTTCAGGACTGCCTAAAGAAGAATGAATAGTTGCCAAAGGAAGAAGCAGTAATCAGGAACCCTGTCTGTAAATGTAGCTAATTTCTATTTAATTGGTGAGTAACTACATTTAAAATAAACACTAGTTGGTAATCAAAAACAGGAGGTTAAAGGATAGGCAATTGTAGAAGCCAGAGAGAATTACACTAGGCCAAAACAAAGCTGGGGGAGAGTGGAGAGACTTGCTGCTTCAGAGAAAACATGGTCAGGAGAAGAGGAATTGTCGCTGCTGTGGGCCTCACAGGTCTCATAAAGATTTATATCTGGTTTTATTTGTGTTTGTTAGTCATCAACGAAACTGATTTTAATCACCAACTGGTCTTTAATTATAAAGCATTCATTCCTTTATTACATAAAAATTAAAAACACATGTAAGCGGCAATTTTAAAACTATCAAACGGGATAAGTTTGGCACATCCTTGTGCAACCCCAGAGACAGGCAGAGATTGGACAGGTTTCCAGAAAACCCTTCAGCTCCCCAGGCATTTGCTGAACCCCTGGCTGCTGGCAGTGTGGGATTTCAGGCAACCGCGGAGACTGCCCCCCTCCAGGGGAAGAATGTGGAATCCGCAGAGCTGGGTTAAGGCACATCCGCTGCCAAACTGTCTCCAGCATGTGTAATCCCTGCTTTTCGGCACCACCCAAGATGTACTAATGCGCCTTGTAAAGACTCACTCCCGTGGCCTGTGGGGTTCGGCATTGAAAGAGGGGGTGGGAGAGGAAAGGAAAGAGAAGGGGAAAGGGTAAGAATGGCTGAGTGAGATCCCTAGGCTGTGAGCAAGTTCTTCAAATTGAGCTTTCCTTTGAGGCAGACATTTTCCAGTTAAACTTTAAACTCAAACGCTTGTCCTATTTATCTCCAAAATGCAGGCTATGTCTCTCCCTCCTAATTAGCATGAAATTATTTCTTCTTTTTCCTTCATTAGAAATTAGGATTGATTTTTTAAAGATAAAATTTGTATTCCTACTTAATTTTTAGACTCATTTGGAAGCAGTGCATTTTTATCAGAGGGACTGAAAAGCCTTTCGAGAATCAGTCAAGAAAAAGGAATGTGCATGAGAGTCACGGTGAGTAGCACTTCTCATCAAACTAGCTGCCCAGGGGTGTTAAAGTGCTTTCTAAAAAGGGAACTAACAGGGCTGCTCACCATTTACTGTTTTCTAAGAGCCTTAGCTAAATTAATCATAGCACACACTAGCCCTGTAAGGTAAAATGATTCCTGGTGTTTTGAAAGCAATCAGCGATCCACAAAAAGGGAGGTGATGTCCCCCAGAACCAAGATTAAAACTCCGACGTTGAGGGAATCTCCACTCCCTTCCTGTCATCAAAGGCTAGCTTGTTTGTATCCAAGCAGGGGCCTGGGTGAGCCAAGCTCTGTTAAAGTGGCCACAGGAATGAGAGGCCACCACACAAGTGAGGATGCTGGAGACAGTCCATCTTCTGGGGCTGTGTGAATGCAAGTTTAGTGGTGGGGGCTGTCACATTATAAGTGGACAGGTGTGAGTCCCAGGCCTCCTGCTTGGAGACTCAAACCCAGCTGAGGCTTGTCCAGGAGGGGCTGGCTTCATCCTGGGCCACCCACACACTGGCAGGCCTGTGCACATGGAGGCCAGTTCCCTTCCTGCATTAGCAATGGCATGGATTCCTAGTCACATCTGTACAGCCAGAGCAAAAGCCTGTAATTTCCATAGAATCCAGTTCTTTGAGTCAGAACTCCAGATAAGTGTTTGTTTTATTTTTCTTTACAGGTCACATCATGTGATTGTGGGGAAAGCCTGGGCTATCACGGAGGGAAGAGATTGGGTAAATTATTTGAAAAGTAAGCCTGTGAATTGCTGTGGAGGAACAACAGCCTGCCTCTTATCTGGAGCCTTTCCAAGGAAAAGCAAAGGGGACCCCAGAAGGCTTCCTGGGAGACAGTTTAATTCTGAAAACAAAGCAGTACTTCACCTCTTGTGTGTTGGGTAGAGCTGTAAAACAGAACACAGTCAAAATAGTCATTAGGGCCACATCAATGTCTGCCCAAAGTCAGGCGGGCATTCCCAGGAAGCTGGGGGGCTGTGGCAGTTGCACACGTCACCCTCCTTTCTCCATTGTCACACAGCAGAAGAGCATGTTCCATTCCACTGAAGATGGGGTGGGAGGGTTGAATAATTTATTGACTGAAAACTGGGGGCCTGAGTTAGATGGTAAACAAGTTTAGAGTGCTGCTTTTTGTTTCTTTTTAAAGTTATGTTTGTTTTATATATTGACGTGCTTAAAATATATTTTAAAAATTCAAAACACCCCAGAAATTCAGCAACTTGAGGAGACAACAGTGACGAGCATTTTATGGCAACATTTGGACACTTGAAAGATTATTTCAGGAACCTTAATGCTGATAAATGAGAGAAGGGACAACTTCTCCTAACTATAACATGTCGGCACCTGAGTACAGAGATCAAAACAAGAGCGAGCATTTCAAATTCATATTGTGAAGCACCTACAAAAAGATTATTCTGTCAGCCTTCACAATGTGGACAGTTCATCTTTTCATCTTATCAAATAAAATTATACCTGAATTCTTGAACAGACATTCAGTTAGGAAAAGAGGGTGGGGTGATGAAATGTATTCTCATTCAGCAAACACTTTGCAGGTATTTCTAGTCAAAGATCCCTGTGGTCCAGGCTAGTGAGAGAAAAACGTGCCCTCTGCCCAGTGACAGCGGCTTCACGGGGATCCGCTTTCACCAATGCAGGCAGGGGAACAAAGGGCAGGCTTCATCTGCCTGCATCCCACAGGCCCTTGTGCAGAGGAGTTCCATTTCAGTGCCCATCACATGACCTCTCGGGCCAAAACCCTTTTTAATAATTCTGATTTTGAATATCAAATGGAAATGAAAAGTACATTTAGGAAGGAAGGGCTCTAGCCTTATTGAAGAACATGCTCTATGCAAACACGTTGCTCAGGCACTAGCTCTTGTAGAGCTGTGGTTCTCAGCTTTCGCAACACGCTGGATCACCTCCTCTAAAAGCTACTGATGCCTGCTTTCCTCCCTCCTCTGCCCCTAAAGAAAGTAGAATTTAATTGCTCTAGGGTGTGGTCTGGGCATCAGGATTTTTTTTTTTAAGACAGTCTCACTGTGTCGCCTAGGCTAGAGTGCAGTGTGCAATCTTGGCTCACTGCAGGCTTGATTTCCCAGGTTCAAGAGATCCTTCTGCCTCAGCCCCCGTAAGTAGTTAGGATTACAGGCACACACCACCACACCAGGCTAATTTTTGTATTTTTTTGTAGAGATGGGGTTTCACCATGTTGCCCAGGCTGGTCTTGAACTCCTGAGCTCAAGCAATCCACCTGCCACAGCCTCCCAAAGTGCTGGGATTACAGGCATAAGCCACAGCCCCTGGCCGGCATCAGGATTTTTAAAAGCTCCCCAAGTGTAGTCAAGGTTGAGAACAGCTGCTATAGAGTGATTTAATACAGCATTGAAGGCCTCTCATAATCTAGCCTCAGGCTAATTTTTGCTTCCCCCACCCCATCTCAGCCTGTACATAAGCCACAGAGACATTCTCACTGGTCTCTGAATGTACTTGGCTCATTCATATTTCCAGGCTGTCTTGCACATACATTGTGTGACTCTGGGCACCTAAGGAAAGCTCAGCTCCAATGTCCTCTCCTCTTCTGTGAAACCTTTCCCGTCAAGCCCACCTTCACTACGAAGTCACTCCTTGCTCCTTGATCAGATGGAAGAACGCTTTGTGCATGTCTCTGCTGGAGCCCTTCTCACTTTACATTAAAGATATCTGTATCCAGGTCAGCCCACTCCTCTTCCCCAATAGCATATGGATGCTTTGTAGTTTCAGCAATAAGCACAGGGCTTGGTTTCTATGAATACTTAATGAATGAATGAATGAATGAATGAATGAATGCCAATCTTGTACATTGTTGATGTTCACCACATTGAACCCAGTTCTCAAACCAGGATCACTTGGGAGATTCTGAGTCAGTAATTTGAAGGTCTGTATCATTCTTACTCAAAGTGTAGTCCATAAGCCAGCAGTTGTTATATTATCTGGAAGCTTGTTGCAAATGCAGAATATGTATTTCAACAAGATCCTCAGGCAATTCATATGCACGTTACACTTTCAGCTATATTTTTAACAAGCTCCCAGGTGATTCCTTTGTAGCCTGGCTGCCGACTCACATTTGGTAACCACTGTTCTAGACCTTCGTTTACTGAATGGAGTGGTCCCTGTGTGATTGCCTGCAGGTTTCTTCTAGTCTCCCATTTTTCTTCCTAGTTAACAAAGCCCAAATTTTGTTTTGAAGGGTGATCAGCCCTTCACCCACCAGGCCTTTGCCTCAGGGAAGCTTTATCCCACCTTTAGACCCCATATTGGGACTGAGTAGTCCAAAGGCATGTCCCATTCCCCTGGCCAGGGATTAATTTAGGGATAGACATGTGACCAAATTCAGGTCAATAAAATGTGAGTCTGCAGGGGCAATCTAGAAAAAGTGTCCTCTTCCTTAAGAGAAAGCCACAGAAGGGGAAAAAAATGTCTCAGGACATTGTCCTGCCTAAACATGATGCCTTGGACATTCTGCTTCTGTCTTGCTACCTGCAACACAAGGAAAGCCAACACTGAGAGGTCAGAGCAGAGGGACGGAAAGCACCTGGATCTTATGACATTGTTGAGCTCTTTTGTCTCTTGACTTCTAGTTATGAGATGTAACTGTTTTACTGTTAAAGTCATTTCTGTTCCTTGCAACCAAAAGCATTCATTGTTATACTGAATATAGTACAATATTTATTCAATCAATAAATGCCTGGCAAATACCCAAGTATGAGTAATTGTAGTTTGTCTCCCAGCTATTCTTTCAAGTAAAAGTGATGTTCCATGACAAAACTGGCTAGTTTAGCTTGTAACACAAACAACTGCACAAGTGCTTTTTCCTTGAGACAAATATTGTACTTTCATATGCAACAGATGTATGTGCTTTATGCGCGTTCCCATTTCATAACACAGAGTATTAGAAACATGTATGCTTCAGGGTTGAGATCTCATAAAATGAGTAGTTTTCACAGCTTCATTGAGGACACTCTTAAATGAAACTGGCAGTGATTTTTTCTTGAGTACTATGAAATGGGTGGCAGTAAAGAATACAATAGCTATTTGATGCTACTGCCTTGAAATATGCTAAGGCATCAGCAGTTTTCATCATCATTGCTTTGACATCATCAGTGCAGGTGTCAATACAGTGAAAAAGGTAAATGGCATCTTGGTGTGATTATGGAAGTAGATTGATCTAATGGACCACCTGAAGTAGCCTTGGCCTTCCCAGGGATCTTAGAGAACTGCTATAGTAGGTGATTATTTGGGAAATAAAGTCTCTTAGGAGAAGTTATGGACACAAAATGGTTATTGTTGAGGCCTGGAAGATACTGAATTATGTGCCATATCATGGTTCTGACTCCTTTATTTGGGTCAGTGTCACTATTGCCTCAGTGATTGCCAGCACATGAGGCTGGTAACAGAGGAGTCCTAGGAGTATCCAGGTGCTGAGGTGCTTGTGAGGCCTTAGGATGGAGGGCACAGGAAATGGGCTCACCCAGTGCTACCAGTTACAGACTCATTCACAAGACTGTGAATCCACAACTAAGTTCTTTATTTCCCTTTTCAGCCTGTCAGCCAATTTATCTTGTACTCAGCTTAGAAACGCACTATTTAATGTAGTGTGATTTCTGTTTATAATTCTTAAAATACTCTTATTAGTGAAGTCGTCTAAGTTCAGCCTTTTCCTGGGCTAACATTTCTCCGATGCTGAATAACTATTAAATAATGAATGTGTTGCTTCACTCGGAGGCGCATCAAGATTCCCTCAAGTAGCACCTCCCCCCATTGCTTGCCAGAAATAGGCATTTTGGTAACACCACAAAGCACCAACTTTCGAGGTCTCACTGAGCCAGTCCTTGTTTCCAGGAAAGAAAACCCATGTTCTTGAGCCAGACGAATGCTCTAAAGGCTGAGATTTTCTTTTCTCTTGCTAGAGAGGGAAGAATGACAATGGTTTGCTTGGATTCCTATAGTGGGAAAGCCATCTAGAAATTCCAGCCAGACAGATATCTCTCGCATGGAGATACTGTCCCTTGACTCATGAATGCACTGTGGAATTTGCCCTGGTGCCATCTGAAGGGTTAAAAAAAAGAATCCTATTCCTTACTAGCAGTGATGCTGAGGGCTGAATCAAATTAGGGAAAATGCCAGTCATGCTGCTTGCCTTCTATGTTTACTGAGATAATTTCTTAAAGCACAGAAGCAAGACAGACAATCCAAAAGATCGACATGAACTTGTTCTGCAGAGTATAGTTTCTGTCTTACTGCACTGCTATGAAAAAAAAAAAAAAAGAGAGATCTGAACGTGGCGAGGAGGTAAGTTCCCTAGATCATCAGAGAAATGACTGAGTTTTAGCGAGTTTTTCCTAATTTTTGACCTAAAATGTTCTTTCCTTCAGGGCCTCCCTGGAGTTTTTGTTTTGTTTTATTATTGTTTTCTAACACAAAAAACACCTGCATCACACATTCTTACCCTCACTTTTGTGCTCTGTGTTGGGAACACAGGAGTTGCAATGATGTCCTTGGCTCTGGGCCTCTAAATCTTCACGGTGAATTCATCAAACTCTACACCTCAGGACCAGTCCAAAGCTTGGAAGGGAAAGAGGAGGAAGCAGGGGTTATAAACATACACCAGGCAAATTTTTTCCCCGTATCTGGGTCATTTTACTTTTCTCTGTGTAAAATGCCTGGCCTTGGTGTTTTTGAGTGTGCATGTAAACTCAGACTTGGCCGTGGGGAATACGGGTTCAAACCTCTACAATATTCCTGGTGATTGGCCTTGTATATCCTTACGCTTGCTACTCCTTTTACCCTGACATTGAACATTTGCTCAGTACTTTAGCTCTTATTATGCTGGTAGAACACCTTTCTCCCCTTAAGCATAGTTCTAGTACATTATTTCTGTGTCTTTTTTTTTTTTTTTTTTTTTTTTGAGATGGAGTCTCACTCTGTCGCCGGGGCTGGAGTGCAGTGGCGGATCTCAGCTCACTGCAAGCTCCGCCTCCCGGGTTCACGTCATTCTCCTGCCTCAGCCTCCGAGTAGCTGGGACTACAGGCGCCCGCCACCTCGCCCGGCTAGTTTTTTTTTTTGTATTTTTTAGTAGAGACGGGGTTTCACAGTGTTCGCCAGGATGGTCTCGATCTCCTGACCTCGTGATCCGCCCGTCTCGGCCTCCCAAAGTGCTGGGATTACAGGCTTGAGCCACCGCGCCCGGCCTATTTCTGTGTCTTATTAGAAAAAGGGATGGAGCAATAAGTTGGGAGATTTTGCATCCTAGTTCTGCCATTAAATGGCCATAGATACCGGAAAAGTCATGTTCCTGTTCTGGGCTTCATGTGTAAAATGGGGATCGGAGAGAGGGCTGAATTTCCAGTGGTCCATAGACCTGGTGATGTGGTTTAGATATCTGTCCCCTCCAAATCTCATGTTGCAATGTGATTCCCAGTGCTGAAGGTGGGGCCTAGTGGGAGGTGTTTGGGTCACTGGGGCAAATTCCACATGAATGGCTTGGTGTCATGCCAACAGTAATGAGTGAGTTTCTTGATCTATGTTCTATTAGTTCACATGAGAGCTGGTTTTGAAAGAGCCCAGCACCTCCCCCAACACCCCCTTGCTTTCCTCTCTCGCACGTGATACACTAGTTCCCCTTTTGCCTTCTACTATAAATATAAGCTTCCTGAGGCCTTCACCAGAAGCAAATGCTGGCACTATGCTCCTCAAGTAGCACATCCTAGTGGCCACATGAAGAGGTTTCTGGTGAAAGGGAAGGAGAGAATGCTGCCAGTTTCTAGGGAAGAGGACAGGCATATGAGTGCTGCCCAGAGCTGCTGCACACAGGGCCGCTGAGGGCCAACTTAGGTTCCTACTCCTGTGACCAAGAATGACAAACTCCCGCCTACATTGCTGGCCTACATGTTTGAAGCCTTCAAGCACTCAGGGAGTACTAACGTTTACTCCCTGTGTGATGCGTGATGTTAGTGCTGCCTGTGACCAAAGGATGAAAGAAGAAAATACTTTTAAAAAGAAGCAATGAGAAAAGCCAGTTGGCTATGTATCTGTAGAAAAAGAGGGGAATCTTGGTGGTTCTAAGGGAAACAAAGATAACAAACTAGGAAAATAATTCTAGAACACACAGACCAAGTAGTAATATACATGAAACACAGCATGAAAGAAGATCCCTTCATATAAAAGTTAAACATTGAGAAGAGGATTTTATGCAGTAACTTAAAACTATTACCCCTTCTATGTTTTTTCCAAGAGGCTAGTAAGGACTCATTTAAAACAAGCATTAGAAATAAGATTTGCCAATAAGATAATTGAAACAATATACAGAAACTAAGACAAAATTCTGGGCACATTTTACCTACATATTTTGTTAAGCCACTATAAAAAAAAGTGACACTTCTGATTAATATGCTTATCATTCTAAACCTACCATCAGATAACACAAAATTATAATATTGGTAAAGAAATTGGCATCAAGAACTAAAGGGAAATAGCCTATCAGAAAATCAACATGGCAGAACTGCTTAAATATATGAGGCAGCGTGGTGACTTAAAATCTTAGGTCAATTCATCTATAATAACCTTGGAGAAATGTTCCTAAATTTTTGTGCCTCAATGTTCTCATAAATACAATGGAACAATACTGCTTCATGACTCTTTTATGAGAAAACGAATAGTCTAAATTGCCACGACAATTCTAACTAAAATGTTACCTTGAGTGCAGTGAGCAAAACCTCGTCTTTAAGAACCAGTAGAAGCTGGGTGTGGTGGCACACATCTGTGGTCCCAGCGACTTGGGAGGCTGAGGTGGGAGGATTGAGCCCAGGAATTTGAGGCTGCAGTGAGCTATAATCCCGCCACTGCACTCCAGCCTGGGCACAGAGTGAGTTCCTGTCAATAAATAAATAAGTAGGCTGGGCACAGTGGCTCACGCCTGTAATCCCAGCACTTTGGGAGGCCAAGGTGGGCGGATCACAAGGTCAGGAGATGGAGACCATCCTGGCTAACACGGTGAAACCCCGTTTCTACCAAAAATACAAAAAAATTAGCCAGGCATGGTGGCGGGCGCCTGTAGTCCCAGCTACTCAGGAGGCTGAGGCAGGAGAATGGCGTGAGCCCGGGAGGCGGAGCTTGCAGTGAGCCAAGATCGCACCGCTGCACTCCAGCCTGGGCAACAGAGCAAGGCTCCGTCTCAATAATAAATAAATAAATAAATAAATAAATAAATAAATAAATAAGAAAAGGGGGAGAAAAAAGAACCAATAGTTTTTTTTGTTTTTGTTTTTTTTTAGAAAAAAAAGAAAGTCTTCTAAAAGTTGGTCAAACCACAAGGAAAAAGCAATTCAGTTGAGGGAGTGGAGGAAAGGCTGACCCAGCTTTCAGCTTCTATATCTTCCTTTTAATAAAGAGACAAGGCAATCATATTATATAATTTTTATTATGCACTCGTTTTGGATGTTTTCCTTATGAATTATAAGTAAGTTTCAGAATTCAGTGAGTTTAAAGAAACCCCATTTCCTTCACAGGCTGTGTTGCGTGTAGTCATCTTTCACCTGTCATAGGAGTGTTTGGCCCAGTTAAAGACTGCGAGTGTGTGAGAACAGATGGTATTGAGAATGGGGACATATTCAGGCTACAAAAAGACTGCCAAAAGCCGATGTGAGGTTAATGCTTTAAGAGCAATGGTGCTTTTTTCTTTCTCTTTCTCCTCTGTACACGGGGAGCAGGTACTCTATCAGAACCATGTCCTGGAGATTTAATTTGTGTTTTCTTTTTTTTATTTTCTGTTCTTTAGTGAGAGAAGTACAAGATACTTCTACCACCTTAGAATCAATGCAGCAAGCTTCCCTGAGAATAGTAGGTATGCAGTGAGCTGTCCCTACTATCCTGGGTGTAAAAAGGAAAGGAAGGAGAGAGAGAGAAAGAAAAAAGGAAAGACAGAGGAGCTGTTTTCCTCTTGGGTAGATGGGAACAGGGTTTGGGTATCTGGGACAGGATAGTGGTTTAGGTCAAGGGGAGGCAGTAGATGCTAGAACCTGGCCTGAGCTACCACTCCCATTAGCCTCCACGGGCATCTGTGCACAAAGATTGATTGTGCAGGTCACTAAGAATGGCAGTAGCTTGGCATTTGGCCTAATAATGTGCAAGGGCCAGATACGGAGTGTGACACTGGAGAATAATCCATTCCCAAGAATTGCTGTGAACTACCGCTGTGCCAGTCCTCCATGGCAGCAGGCCTAGCAGAGCACCCACCCTCTGCTTTGCCCCCCAGACCCTGCCTTCAAGGTTTGCTTCGCCAGGGAAACTCAACTGCCCCTGGTGTCTGTGATCCCAAGGGGTAAGACCACTTTAGGCTGGAACTTCCTCCACCACCCACCTGTGAGTCAACAAAGGAAGCCAAGAGTTTTACCCTCAGGCCTGGGCCAGCATGCTGGGAGTCTGTCCTCCTGGCCTAGCAAGGCAGCAGAGCAGTCATTGCCCAATGTGAGGACCCCAGAACAGGGGTGACACTGCCTGAAAATCCAGGGAGCTACTCCTGGTGCTGGGGTTTCTGTCCAGCTTCTGATCTTCAGACATGCCCCACCAAAGCCGGCTTCTGCCTACAGCCCTTCTACCAGAAGCTCACCCAAGACCATAAGCAGCTTACCAAGATCCACACTTCCTGCCCAAGATAATAAGTACCAAGATCCACACTTCCTGCCCAAGATAATAAGTACGGTTGGTGGAATGAGTTTTTCTGCTGCTTTGGACCTGGTATCTAGGGTCCTAGCTGAAAAGAAGAGGTGCTAAATGCCTCACATTCAAAAGAGAGCCCTCAGAAACCAGGGCCAGATACTATTTCCCTAGGCTTCCACAGTCAGCCCTGCTCCTATCCCTACCACCTCACTGCTTGTTTTGTATGGAGAAGAGCGGAAAGAAGTCATCTAGGCCAACAGCCTTAGACAAGGTTTACAGTAGGAAGAGACTCCCTATTCCCCACTGTCCACTCCTGCCCCAAGGCAAAAGAAATGGGGGAAGGGCTGCAAGAAGGAGAGAGCAGCACCTCATTCCCCAGCTGGACATCTGCTTCAGCTATGGACTTGCAGGTTTCCCCTTTGCCTACCTGAGCAGGAGAAAGTGAACTGAAGAGAGACGGCAGCCGAGGAATGGTTTGCACCTGGAGAAAGTGTGAGTCTTGAACTGTCTTGTCAAGATCTACCCAAGAGGCCTGCCCACTGGGCATAGGGACCCAGAAACAATAGGCTGTGGGGTGTGCCACCAGAGCGTTGCTGAGAAGTGGCAGAAGATGTCCTTTCAAGCTGGATCTTCCACATCAGGGAATGGTGTGGTCCCCTCTTTCCTACACCTTCCCACTCCAACACCTGGAGGATTGTAAAACTAAGTGAGGGAAGTAGGCCAGAGGGCATTCTGAATTAGATACGGGAAAGAGGTTTTAGAGTGAACCAACCTCAGTTTAGTGTTTGAAAGTGACAAGAGTAAAGGAATCTGTCTACAATGTGCTAAGGGAAAAGACTTTTGCTTTTTATTTTTAGGAGCAAATCAAACTGGAAGATAGTGATTGGAAAAAGTAAAGCCATTTTGTTTATGTGCTGCTGAGTTGGGACTGCCTAGTAAACAATTCCAGAATCATAAATAGCGAAGGGCCTGTGGAAGTGTGGACTACATATACTTCCACATCCTTTCCTACCCTGAGACTCGAGGTTTGATTGTAGCTAGAGCAGACTTGAAAGAGAGTCACACCCATCACTGGGCTTCAGTTGTGTGTGGACAAGTCTGGAGGATGGTGGGATTAGTCAGCCCTGGGCTCCTATCTGAGTCCTGTGAAGGAGATGGAAGGAGGTACCGAAATAACTGAAAGAGCCACTTTTATTAAAATTGGGTAAAACATTGGTGTTAAAGCTTTGCTCTCAAGTCACATTTATCTTATTGCAAAATCCGGTCAAGAGAAAGTGTTTTACTTGCCAACCACTGCATCTAAAGCTGTGCTGTTTAATGCAGAAGCCCACTAGTCATGTGTGGCTGCCTAAATATAACTGAAAATTCAATTGTTATATTAGACTAGTCACATTTCAAATGCTTAGTAATCGCATGTGCCTAGTGGCTACTCTGTTGAATCTGTATACTGAAAGATGCAGAATGTTTCCATCTTCACAAAAAATTATATTAGGCAACTCTGTGTGAAAGAAAATGCTATTAGTTCCAATGATGAACGAGATCATGACCAAGATGGACTGCCAAGATGTCATTTAGAATGTACAAAATTACACATTCCAAACTTCCTGGGCAAGTCAAAGTTTAAAGTGATAGAACAGAAAGAGGAAGAGAAGAAGCCCCATTACTGCAGGGGACACAGTGAGCCCTGGGCTCACAAAAGTCCATGACGCCGGAACTCTGGGAACTTGAGAGCGCCTATGGAGGAGGCTTTGGAGCCAGAGGACAGTCCAGTCACTGGGTACTGATCCCTGCGGAAGTGAGGGCAGTGCCCGGACAGAGGATGGTGATCCTCAGAGAAGGTGATGGCACATGGTGGGAGGGATTTCACTGTGGCAGTCACCTCCCTTCTGGGAACTCTCAGAAACGGAGGGAGACTTTGAGGAACAAAAGCCTGGGAAGTACACATTACAACAGAGTCCTGTTTTTCCCATCAGGGGTAGGGGATGAGAAGTGGCAGAAGTCTGTGTTATCTAATGCTGTGTAACAAATCCCTCCAAAACACAGTGACCTAAAACGACAATAATTACTTGTTATGTCTCATAGTGGTGGGTTAAGAATTTGGACTCAAATTGGTAGGCCGGGGTTCCAGTTCAGGATCTCTCATGAGGATACAGTCATGACTGCAAGGTTGTTTGCAAAGGTTGACTGGGGCTGAAGGATCCATTTCCAGGTGGCTCACTGATAGGGCTGGCTAACTGATGTTGGCTATTAGTAGGAGGTCTTAATTTTCTCAACGTGGACTTCTTCACATGGTTGTGTGTGTGTGTATGTGTGTTCTTCCAGTATTGTGGCTAACTTCCTCTAGGATGAGCAATTCAAATAGTCAAGGTAGAAATTGAAGTGCATTTTTTTAACCTACATTTGGAAGTCACACACTATTACTTCTGCTGTCTTCAATAGTAACACAGCCCAGCCATAAGTCAGTGTGGGAGGGGACTACTCAGGCATATGAATGCTAGCAAGCAAAGTTCATTTGGGGGCCATCTTGGAGGCTGGCTACCATGAGGACACACAGAGCTAAGAGCTGTAAATTTTCAGATTGTATTTTTTTCATCTTAAATGTACTATAAGAATGCCTTTAAAAAGATTTATTATACTTTAAGATCTGGGATACATGGGCAGAACGTGCAGGTTTGTTACATAGGTATATGCGGGCCCTGGTGGTTTGCTGCGCCCATTAACCCGTGATCTACATTAGGTATTTCTCCTAATGCTATCCCTCCCCTAGCCCCCTGCCCCCCAGCAGGCCCCAGTGTGTGATGTTCACCTCCCTGTGTCTATGTGTTCTCATTGTTCAACTCCCACTTATGAGTGAGAACATGCGGTGTTTGGTTTCCTGTTCCTGTGTTAGTTTGCTGAGAATGATGGTTTCCAGCTTCATCCATGTCCCTGCAAAGCATATGAATTCATCCTTTTTTATGGCTGCATAGTATTCCATAGTGTATATGTGCCACATTTTCTTTATCCAGTCTGTGATTGATGGGCATTCCAAGTCTTTGCTGTTGTGAACAGTGCCACAATAAACATATGTGTGCATGTGTCTTTATAGTAGAATAATTTATAATCCTTTGGGTATATACCCAGTAATGGGATTGCTGGGTCAAATGGTATTTCTGGTTCTAGATCTTCGAGGAATTGCCACACTGTCTTCCACAGTGGTTGAATTAATTTACACTCCCATCAACAATGTAAAAGTATTCCTGTTTCTCCACATCCTCTCCAGCATCTGTTGTTTCCTGACTTTTTAATGACCACGATTCTAACTGGTGTGAGATGATATCTCATTGTGGTTTTGATTTTGCATATCTCTATTGAGCAGTGATGATGGGCTTTTTGTTGTTGTTGTTGTTGGCTACATAAATGTCTTCTTTTGAGAAGTGTTCAGACCATATTATTAGAAATCTCTCAGTTGCATGTGACCAAAACCAACTCAAACTAGCTCAAGAAAAAAAATCAAAAGAGAACTTGCATCTATAATTGAAAAGTGTTGATATTGTTGGATAAAGGGGCTTAAATGATGTACTTAAATGATGTACATCTGTTTGATGCTCAGATCAGCAAGATGGCCACAAGCAGCTTTAGGCTTGCATCTCCAGTTTAAAAGGAAACTCTTTCCTATTAGCACCAATAAAATCCCAGTAAGCTTTCACTGGCTAGAATATTTATATCTGAAACAATCACTGTGAGCCCTTTAGGATAAGTTGTTCAGATTGGCCAGTCTTCAGTCACTTGCCCATTTCTGGACTGGAGTGCTGTTAGCAAAAGAAGAATGAATGGCGCTAAGCTAGCATAATCGACCACAGTTGACTGCAAAAGCACATCTATATCTATCTGGCTTCATAATGGACACTTACATGATATTACACTGATTCTCTTATGATGAAGGCAGCCAATGCCAAACTTCCAACCCAGAAACATATCGTCATTTTCCATTACCCTTCTTATAGTGTCAGAGGTAAATTTATTCCCCTGTGAGATTTGCTTTTGCACAGTTAAGACTATAGAGATTTCTCCTGGCTTGATATGCATCTAGTATCCCTATGTCTGGATGGTCCTACAAGGAGCCATGGCTTTGTTTTATGTTGATGACATCACTTCCAGTGTCCTCTAGCATGCCTCTTTGCCAGAAGGTGAAAACACAAACTTCCAACAAGATCTCAAAGATATGTGATTAAAACTATTTTATTGGCCAGGCGCAGTGGCTCAAGCCTGTAATCCCAGCACTTTGGGAGGCCGAGACGGGCGGATCACGAGGTCAGGAGATCGAGACCATCCTGGCGAATACGGTGAAACCCCGTCTCTACTAAAAAAATACAAAAAACTAGCCGGGCGCGGTGGCGGGCGCCTGTAGTCCCAGCTACTCCGGAGGCTGAGGCAGGAGAATGCGTGAACTCGGGAGGCGGAGCTTGCAGTGAGCTGAGATCCGGCCACTGCACACCAGCCCGGGCGACAGAGCGAGATTCCGTCTCAAAAAAAAAAAAAAAAAACGAAAAAAAACACAAAAAACTATTTTATTAAAGAGAATTATGACCTTGTATATGCAGGGAGTAATAAGTACAGTAATAGCTCATGGATAACTAGACCATGGATAACTAATTTATGATATATTCAACCCTTCAAAATACAGACTCTATTCCTGGTTTGGGGGAAGTCTCTTCAGATCAAATATGACACACAGAGCTACATATGGAAGCATTCACTTTGACTTGCATTGATTCTAATTGGTCATATAAACAGATAGTTCTGGACATGTTTGATTTTTCTGGTTCCCCAGTATGCAGCAAATAAGAAACAACAATCTGAATGAGAATGTGGCAGGGAGCTGTCAGAGACAGTCACTGTGTTGTCAACAGAGATGATATCTGATAGTTTCGTTTGCCATGACTGTCATGGTATCCTGGTTCATATACATATATATGAAATTATATATATAGTTTATATGCTTATATATAAATTAAATATAATTATATATTATATAACTATATTAATTAATATGTTATTTATTATATATAATTATATATAATTTCATATATAATATATTATATATAATTATATATTTGTATATAAATTATATATTATATAACTATATTAATTAATATGTTATTTATTATATATAATTATATATTTTATATAATTATTTATAATTATATAAAATTATATAAATATTTTATATATAATTATATATAATATATAATCATATAACATATTATATAATTATATATTATATATAAATAATTATAATTATATATAATTATATAAAATTATATATTTTATGTATGAAATTATATATAATATATATAATTTCAGCTTTTATTTTAGATTCGGGGTACATGTGCAGGTTTGTTATATGGGTATATTGAGTAATGCTGAGGTTTGGGATATAAATGATCCTGTCACCCAGATAGGAACATAGTACCCAATAGCTCATTTTTCAACCCTTGCTGCCCTCCCACCGTGCTCTAGTAGACCCCAGTGTCTATTGTTGCCGTCTTTATATCCATGAGTACTCAATGTTTAGCTCCCACTTCTAAGTGAGAACATGTGGTATTTGGTTTTCTGTTCCTGTGTTGTTTAGGATAATGGCCTCCAGCTGCATCCATGTTGCTGCAAAGGATGTGATTTCATTCCTTTTTATGGCTGCACGGTATTCCATGGTGTATATGTACCACATTTTCTTTTTCTAGTCCACTATTGATGGGCACCTAAGTTGATTTAATGTCTTTTCTATTGTGAATAGTGCTGTGATGAACGTGAGTGAATGTGTCTTTTTGGTAGAATTATTTCTTTTCTTTTGGAGATATACCCAGTAATGGGGCCACTAGGTTGAATGGTTGTTCTCTTTTAAGTTTTTTGAGAAATCTCCAAGCTGCTTTCAACAGTGGCTGAACTAATTTACATTCCCACCAACAGTGTATAAGCATTCCTTTTTCTCTGCAGCCCAGCCAGCATCTGTTATTCTTGACTTTTTAAGAGTAGCCCTTCTGATTGGTGTGAGATGGTATCTCATTGTGGTTTTAATTTGTATTTCCCTGATGATTAGTGATGTGGAGCATTTTTTCATATGTTTGTTGGCTTGTTGTATGTCTTCTTTTGAGAAATGTCTGTTCATGTCTTTCGCCTACTTTCTAATGGGGTTGTTTTTTTCTTGCTGAATTAAGTTTATTATAGATTCTGAATATTAGACCTTTGTCAGATGGATAGTTTGTGAATATTTTCTTCCATTCTTTAGATTGTCTGTTTGCTCCATTGATAGTTTCTTTTGCTGTGCAGAAGCTCTTTAGTTTAATCAGGCCCACTTGTCAATTTTTGCTTTTGTTGCAGTTGCTTTTGAGGACTTAGCCATAAATTCTTTCCCAAGACTAAGGTGCAGAAGGGTAGTTCCTAGATTTTTTCCTAGGATTCTTATAGTTCGAGGTCTTGCATTTAAATCTTTAATCTAGATTTAGTTAATTTTTGCATATGGAAAAGGTATTGAGTAGGGTATCCTTTTCGCCTTGCTTATTTCTGTTGACTTTGTCAAAGATCAGATGGTTAGGTGTACAGCTTTATTTCTGGGTTCTCTTTTCTGTTCCATTGGTCTCTGTGTCTTTTTGTACTAGTACCATGCTGTTTTAGTTAACTGCAGTATAGTTTGAAGTCAGGTCATGTGATGTCTCTGGTTTTGTTCTTTTTGCTTAGAATTGCTTTGGTTATTCACGTTTTTGGTTCCATATGAATTTCAGAATAGTTTTTTTCTAATTCCGTGGAAAATAATATTAGTAGTTTGATAGGAATAACATTGAATCTGTAGATTGCTTTGGGCAGTATGGTCATTTCAACAACATTTATTCTTCCAATCTATGAGCAGTAATGTTTTTCCATTTGTTTGTGTCATCTGTAATTTTTTTCAGCAGTGTTTTGCAGTTCTTGTGCAGATCTTTCACCTTCTTGGTTAGATATATTCCTAGGTATTTTATTTTTCATATGGGCTGCTATTGTAAATGAGATTACATTCTTGATTTGACTCTCAGCTTGAACCTTATTGATGTATAGAAATGCTATTGATTTTTGTGCAGTGATTTTGTATCCTTAAACTTTACTGAAGTCATTCATCAATTCCAGCAGCCTTTTGGTGGAGTCTTTAGAGTTTTCTAGGTATAGAATCAGACTGTCAGCAAACAGAGAGAGTTTGACTTCTTTTCCTACCTGGATGTCTTTTCTTTATTTCTCTTGTCTGATGGTTCTGGCTAGGACTTCTGGTGTCCTGATTCTTGCTGCTATTTATTTAACACTGATGGTGGGTATGGCTCTGGACTGAGCACTTTATATGTCATGTCTCATTCAGTCCTGACAATAACTCTATAAATTCAGGGCTATTGTTTTCTCCATTTTTACAGATGGGAAAACTGAAACTTAAGGGAGACATCAAGTTATTAAGAAACTGTTGAGTTATGTTTAACGTCTGTTTAATGAAACAGGTTAGTAGATAACCTAGATTAGAAATATTTCCTTCAGAAGTAGCTTACCAGAGACATTTTAGAGCTTAAAGGGATAAGTGGAAAGTTCACTTATGAAATCTGTCTTTTGCTATGAGCAGGCACAACAGTTATGTGGCTCCAGGGTGCTTTCCAGGCCTAAGATTTTATATGCATGGAGGCCTGGGCCTCTAAGGTCATATAATGATATAAATGGTTCTGAGGAGATTGTCTGTTGGAACAGCCACTGTCCATGTTGGATGCTTTCAGGGCCCAGGAGAAGACTGTGAGAGCAGTTGGCCATACAGTCTCTTCTCAGAGTAATTGCGGATAGTGAACCCCAGCATCTCTGCGGTGTGTCTAGTCATTATCCCAGCCAACCTAGTGTGATGGCTGGAAGGATACAAGATCCATTCCTACTTTGGGTGCCCACAGACCAAAACCGCCCTTATCCCCTGTTTCAAGATTACACAGACACATTCAAGGAAGTCTTTCTTTGAAGAAGGCTGCCATCTTTGGACTTGAGGTCAGTGCAGACATTATTCACTATCCCTCTGCTCTTGATTCAGCTGGCTGAGAGAAGCCATCAGCTTGAATGTTTTCTTAGATTTGAGAAGCAAACAAATGGGAGAAAAGTCCTGTGTGTGTTTTCATCTCTCACAGTGGTGTGTTAAAAAGCCCTCTGGATCCCTCTCATTGGGGGTGGATACGGTATTGAGAAGGATAAACCTTTGTCAAAGACTGTCAGGAGTCACTGAGATTATGTGGTTTTCTTAGGTAGGGTGTGTGTGTGTGTGTGTTCCTTCTTGCAGATTTTCACAACCCAATGCAGTCGCCTGAGACATGAAAAGAAGCTGCGATAATCCATCTGTCTTTGAATGCCAGTGTCTCCAAAGAGCTCAGGAATTTCATGGTTTTCTGGAACTCAGACCTATGATGTGAAATGCTTCTCTTTCTGACCCTTGGCAACTCTAATATATCCACTGTTCTTTCTGGCCTGGGACTGACCCTGGCATCCATTCAGCAAATACTACACAAGTCAAGACTAGGCAGTGAGGAAGAAAATTCAGATACCAAAATTGGCCTTTGCAAAACAGAACTGATTACTGGATTCAAATATTCCATAGAAACGGGGGGCATGATGCTCTCTTTCAATGAGATTTCTTTTATTTTTAGACTTTACAATGTACAGTGATCAAATGTACATCCATAAGTATGTGGTGTTGGCTGGTCTTAGATGAAATTGCAAAGGAAAGGACCTTGGATTTTCCACACCCTCTTTTTTGCAACCTTTTATCATCTTTTAATAATTCCCCTGCAGGAGTTGTTCCATGCTCTTAGGATGTTACGTCCTCTCCCAACAGGGGAAAAGCAGCTATGTAATGAATTAATTCAAAGGAAAGGAAGTAGGACTGTATTGTAATGCTCTATGCTGCCCAAAAGCAATACATTTTAAAAGGCAACTTTTAAAGACACTTTGAAGGAGCAAGTTTCTTTTTTGGCTATAGGGGAGGGAGGAATACAAGACCCAGCAATCAAGAAGAATTGGAGTATAGCCATTTCCTAAATTCTCCCAAAGAGAATCACCTGAGGGTAAAACTCAGCTTTTCCCAACCTTACTCTTGACCTTTGCTCTGTAGGAGAAGGACCTAAGAGTCTGTGTTCTGCACCATTCTTGTGACCAGCTGAGCTTGGAAATCACTGGTCTAGGTGATCACCTACTCTGCATTCACACAAAGCTGAAGGTAGAATGGAGTTGTGGAAAGTTGTTCTTCTTATGGAAAGAGCTGAGTTTAATTCTTGACTCTTGACTCTGTTACTAGATAAGTGGCTTGAGCTAATCATTTAGCTCCCATGAATGTTGCTTGTAAGTTGGATCAATTATCCAGTTTTCACAGGATTGTTGTGAGGTTTAGAAATCATGCATATAAAAGCCTGGCACATAGAATATCCTCCAAGTGTTCAGTTAATAATCCTTTAATTTTCTTTTTTAAAGAGATGTGATCTTTCTATATTGCCAAGGTTGGAGTGCAGTGGCTATTCACAGGCACAATCATAGCAAAATACAGTCTTAAACGCTTGGCCTCAAATGGTCTTCCTACCTCAGCCTCCTGAAAAGTTAGGACTACAGGTGCAGGCTATTGTGCCCGGCCTGATAATTCTTAATAGTAGTTGAGTTGAATAAAGAAAAAAATTGTCTTTATATCATTTCAATTGGGTGTTCAGAGTCTTTAAAAAATTTTATTTAAATGCTTTCAAATGTACTTAAAAATATAGAAAATAGCATAATAGCCCTCTTCATAGCTATTCCCTAGCTCCTACAATTATCAACACATTGCTCTGCCTTCTTGTAATTCTGTTTAATTTTTTTAAGTGGTAAGAAATATAATAATTTCTGTGGTAACCTATGCTTAGTATTTTTTAAACCTTCTAAAAGATAATGCCACCTTTTGGGGGAAGGAAAAAAATACACTAGGAAAACCCAGTGTAAGTCAGCACTTATCCCTGACAAATGCATAAGCAGTAGTGACTTTTCCCCAAAGTTCTAACTGTACAAAATTCATCCCAATGCAGTCCCATAGGTCTGCACAGTGTATCTACAACCAAGTCCACTGCCTGGGCCAGATAGTTCCTAACAGCTGTGGGAACATGCTATGGGTGGCATTGCAAGGTTAGTCCAACAGACGTGTTTTCACAAAAAGCAAAGGAACCTTGCTGTTCTGAGCACAGGAACAGTGTGATACTGGAAAATCCATAGAGGAGTCACATCCAACACATCCTTCTAGCCATTGCACATCATGTGCGGAAACCTGCTTGTCCAAGAAGCTCCTGTCAGAGTGAAGAAAGCGCTGTGAGGGTGAAATCCTGGGCCTGCTGCGCTGGGTCAAAAGTTTGCTATTTGAGAGTACAAAGGACATTCATTTGTGACTTCTCCATTCCCAAAAGACCCTGCAGGTGTTAGCATGTTGACAAGGTGACATGTGGTCCTTGTGTCTGGCCGTTTCTAAGGCTCGTTGCTCTTAAATCATCACTCTAATATACTAACAACCCCAGTGAGAGCTTGCAGCTCCCAATGTTTGTTTGTTCATAAGTTAACTGTTGAATAAAAAATGGATCAGTTTCACAAAGAATGACCAGAGCCCAAACGAAATATGAAAAGGAAGGGAAAAAACACCAACCACCAATGTAGTTCAGAGTTCATCTCTGCTGACTGTTCAGAATTGAAGTCAGGATTCATCATCATGTAGTTCTTATTCTATGAATCCAGGGCAAAAGACAGCTCTTCTAGAGGGGGGGTGTTGTTGGGAATGGCATGTTGCAGCAGGTTCTGAGGCACCCACTGAAGTCTCAGGAAGTCTGGGATTGACAGAAAGAAGGCACAAGGGCTCAAGTCCATGGCAGCAGTGATTGGTTCTGTTGTCTTGTTCTTACTGTGTGGAATTTGCCAGGAAACCTTGCAGTCAGACACCTTGTCCTGAGAAGGCTGTGCAGCACCTGGTCCCTCTAATGTGTACCTGCGCCTTCCAGGTGCTCTGACGGGATGCAGTTCCCACAGTGAAGGCAATGAGGGCAGCTTACTGTGAAACTAACTCAGAGCACTGCTTGCCACATACTCGCATTCCTACCGGGTCACTTGCCTGCCTGCCCAACTCCCTCTCTGGACGCTGATAATCCCCCAAACAATGCCCTATGACTGCAAAGTGATGGGACTGATCTCCCAGAGCCAGACCTGGAACTCTGTCTTGTAACTTTTCAGTCAAGCTAGGCATGTGATGCACTTTGAACACCTCAGAGGACAGAGAGGTCAAAAAGGTGTCCATTTTTACTTCAACTATGAAAACGTGTTAATCCTGGTTAGAAGAGGGGGAGAGAAGGGAGTAATGACAGGAAGAAAAAGAAGAAAAGGAATGAAGGAAGGGAGGGCAGGTGGGCTGTTGGCTACTAGTCACAAATAAGCAAGAAGTCTGGCTCCTAATTTATATCAGCTTAAACTCAAAACATTTCTTCCTTTGCTAGGATGCTCTACCTTTCTTAGGGTAAGCTTTTCATTATTTCTGAGGGGAGGAGGGATAACGAGTTGATTTAAAAAGTTTCCTTTAAGCTGTGGAAACAAGAATCCCTTAGCAATGTCATGTCTTGCCCTCACATTCTTCAAAGCTCTTTATGTTTTAACCTCATGTTGAATTCACTTTCACAATTTTTGTTGCTATAACATGGCTTTCTTTCACTCCTTCAGCTTTCAAGTTGCTTTATTCACTATAATCTCATCAAAATATCTAGGTTTTTCCCATGTGAAGAAAAACATTGGGAAAAATGGGGGATAGAGATTTAACCATTAAATTCCACCTCTCCCCCAACTCTGTCAGCAGCCACCAGGACCAAACGCAGTGCATCTTCCATGCCCTACTTAGCACAACAGACACCACCATATCAAACTATTTGCTGGAGGCAATTCAGGCTTCCACCTGAAGAACGTGGATAAATGCCCACAGCCACTGGCTGCCAATGGCCTCTCAAAAAATAAATGCCTTCCAGGCTAACTTTCTGTTCTCTCTGTGTGAATGAAACTCACCACTCCTGGAAACTGTTTACACACATTTGGTAGGTCATTCCTCCCTTAAAGGGATCTGAATAAAGAGCCAGAGAAAAGGGCTCTTTCTCTCCCAAAGCTTGCTGATTGTCTCTCTCTCCTGGGCCACCTGACTCCCCTTAGCCTTGTGCCTTTGTACAGCTGGTGTTGACATCAGGTTAATTACACGGTCCTGTGTTTACACGTGGGTCTCCTGAAAGGCTAGCAGCAAGTTAGCTGTGCGAAGGCAGGTTGCAAAGCTCATTTCATTGACTTGCCCTTATGTCTGAAATGGACTTTTCCAATAGTGACTGGTGAATGATTCACAGGCATTCCTAGGAGACAAGCACATAGCATCATCCCTACTTTGTCAACAAAGAAATGGGCTAAAGTGGGAGCTGCTGGTCCAGGGCTACACAACAAGTGTGTCAGTAACAGGGTCAAGTGCTACTTTTGGGGCTAGGCTTACATTCATCTGCTCCCACCCTGGGTGGCTCTGCTGCCTCTGGACAACTTACACTCTTGGGATATCTTGTAAGCTTGACAGGGAGAACACATCAATACACATATGAAAAATGCAGCACTGGGTGAGTGCTAGCACCTTAGCTCTCTAAAGTCTCCAGCTCTGTAGTGGAATGACTGTGGGCCAGCCTCTCATGCCATATGCAAATGAAGCTTCATGAAGGCAGGAAATGATGATGTTTTCTTGGCTGCTCTATCCCCAGTGCCTAGACCCGTGCCTGGCTCAGGTCAGTAGGGACTCGGTAAGTACTAGATGAGTGATGAATGAACCTTGACTACATTCTGTTAGCCACTGGGGATAACAGCTAGGCCTTGTCTGGCTGGTGCCCCTGTGAACCCTGCACTCCTTTTACCCACCTCAGTGAGAAAGGACATTTAACTAGGCTTGTGACTGAGGGTCTCCGAAGAAATCACAGATGATCTGATCGTCTATTTATAGCCATTTATAGCCATTCATAGAATGGCCTCTATGCCACAAAGTATAAATATATAGAGGTCAGATGATTTGTTCACACTCCCTCAGCTGGGACAAAATCTCAGATCTCCTGACTTGATACCCCACACTGGGTTTTTAAATACAGTTTTGCCTCAGGATTAGGCTATAGCTGTAGCCACGCTGGCTGTCCACAGGTCCTGGACTGAACAGTCATGTAGAAGGTTTAGAAACTACAGAGAAAGCCCTATCCTCACCATTGTGCCCTCAGCCCTGCAAAACTGAGTTGATCCACAGATATGAGATATTCATTTGAAGGGCAGACAATGTGAGGACTAAGCCAGGCTTGGCAAAATGAGCATTTGTAAGGGGCAACTCAATTTGATGGGATTTTGTTTCAGAAACAATCTTGGTGGTTCGTGTGAGTGGGAATCTAACAGTGCTCCCAATTTCACATGCTAGGAAATATCTGTTTCTCTCTACCTTTTTCTTCAGGAAATTTAAGTTAGTTGAAGGAAAATCCTTATTTCCTGGATAGAAAATCTAAGGCAGGCAGATAGATATTTGATAACTTGTATGGAAATGTACTGGGGAATCTTCCGCAGGGCAGAATTCTAGCATTTCCTCTTTTCAGAGTCTTGTACATTTCTTAAATCCAAATGTGTAGTTCATTTTTCTGTGAAGGGTATTTTACAAAAGGGCTAGGGAAAATATACTATGTGAAGAAGTATTAACCCTTTGGATCAACTTTGGTCCTTATATCTTAGAAATCAGGTGATTCAAAGAAATCCTAAATGCCTCTGGTCACTCCCAATTCTACATTATCTTTTCTTCCCAGCTTTGGAGAGGGTAGCTGCTCAAGTGCCCAGGTCTAGAGGGGTCAGAACTTGGTACAGCCCTTAGAGTGAGGGTCCTGTATGACAATCAGGCCCTTTTGCTAAGTGTTAAATATTAATATTTGGAAGTTTCTACTTGTAGAGCCTGAGCCTGAGAAGAAACCACTTGGCAGACTTGGAGAAGTTCTCCTAAACCAAGTGCTGCTGGTTTGTCCTACACAGGATCACCCAGTCCCGCAACATTCTTCCACAAAGTCAGAAGTTCACTTAGATGGCTGAGCTCACTGAGATTACACCAGAAAACTCTATGAAAGGCTACTAAGAATAAATTTCCTGGAGGTGGTACATCTGACCAGCAGAAGAACCTCAGAAGAAGAACCTCATTTGTCAGAAGAGCCTGACAAATGAGGCTGTCTTTAGACAGCGCAGGGATGGCTGCTTCCTCCTTTGTCTTCAAGTCTGGATGACCATGCCCAGGAGTGTCTTCTCTATAGGGAGGATTAGGAACAGCAATTCAGCTGGAAGTGGGTGCCAGCTGGACCTTGAAACCATGCTTTCGTAGCACTTCATATAAGCTTAAGAAAACACCAGTTGTTCATATAAAGAATTGGGGAAGGTGGCCCGATGGTGATAAATTTGGCCTCAAGTCCCAAAGCCCCCGCTTGGCATGGTGCTGATGCCTAAAAGCCTACATGCAATTTTTACATAAGAAACTGAGCAGCAGATTCTGTCACTATTCTGAGAAATTCACATTTTTCAGCAATTAAGAGGAACCCGCTTCAGGTATTTAATTAATCAAAACTGAGAAATATTTTCCAGTGGGAAAATTCACATGTCTCCTCTATCTTTCAGGATATATAACATCTAGAAAGCTCAAATGACATTTTCATGTCTTCCTGGTGCCAAGCCAGTGAATGGGTGGTGTGAAATGTTTATACCAACAGTCGTTACTAAAGTTTCCCACAGGGCTGAATCCAATTAATTAGGCCTAGCTAAACCTGTCAGCCACACCCAGGACCCAGCTGAATAACCTTTCCAGGATTTAGGAACACCCCTTCGACACACACTCATTTGTTACTACCTGTATTCTGTCAGCCACACCCAGGACCCAGCTGAATAACCTTTCCAGGATTTAGGAACACCCCTTCGACACACACTCATTTATTACTACCTGTATTCTGTGAATCACTCTGCTGCAGATACTGCCTGACGAAACTTCCTCAAAACACAGTGCTTCATCGACTAAAAGTCAAAGACCTCTGTTTTTTCATTTTAAAATGTTGTTCTTCAAACCACTTTACAAATATTAATGTATATTTCATTTTGACCCATAGTTTGCTCAGAACCAAGAATAATGCAGTTTATTTTTCTTCAGGTCCTAATCAAATGACTGGATAGTTTCTACCAGCACCATTTGTTTTCCTTGAAATTGATGGGAACCTCTTTTTCCTCCCCCAAAGTCTGTAGAATATACTCAGAATGCATTAGAAACTCTTCTGAGCCTGAAGCTTGTGTCTTTCTTGGAGGGCTCTGGAAACTCATTCCAGAGCAAACTCACATGTTTTGGTACCAACATTATCTTTGGACCCAGGGTTTCATTCAACACACATTTATTGAGTGTTGATCAGTGCCAGGGTACTGTTCAAAATGCTGGGCAAACAATATGAATGCTTCCTGCTTTCCCAAGACTTCTAGTGGTGAGTGGCTGGTAGGGGGAAAAAATAAGCAAATCAACAAAGAAGCAACAAAGTAACTGCTGATAGTAACAAGCAATATTAAGATAGCACAAAGGATAATGGCCTAGAGAGCGACTGGGGATGTGAGTGTTGAGGTGGTCCGGAAGCTTTGCTGAGGGAGTAACATTTGAGTTGAGATCTGAATGATAATATTATGCTAATTGCATCACATTGTTACATTTACTTTTCTATTTTTAAAGCAAATCCATAAGGATATAAAGTCAAATAGAACAAAGAGACTGATTAGGAGACCATTGTGCTCTCATACTATTTTTTTTCTTTTTTCTTTTTGGTGGGCAGACGTTTTCAGGGAATGCTGGTAAATTGGTTCAATATCTAAGGTGCGCAACACTGCAGTATCTATCCAAAATTAAAATGCATTTTGATCCAATAATCCCACTTCTAGGAATTAAATCTATAGAAAGAATGGTACATATGCAAGTCGGGGGTTGGTTAAGTAAATTATGGAACATTCATACGAGAGAACACTTTTTGGCCACTAAACAATGAGGTTGGGGTCCAAGATAAATTGTTAAATGAAAAAGAGCAAGGTGCAAGAACTATGTGTTTTGTTTCATATGCTATAATCTTTGGGAGGATATATTAAAAAAAACTGATAACAGTTTTTGCCTCAGCAGGGGTTAGGGGAGAATTAGAATTAAAAGGACATCAAACAATACTTATAACCTCTGTATGTCCTTCTGTAACTTTCACATTGTTTTTACTTGTGCATACATTAGCTATTTAAATAAACAGATGTTTTGCAAAATAAAGCATTGCAGTATAAATAATTACAGATATATTTTATCCAAAGTTCTTTCCATGTGTACTTACACATCACAGTTTCAGCTGGAATACATTTTAAATGTTAAAAGGGGAAAAGCTCCTAAAATCAGTCATGTAGTTACCTTCTTGGCTGGCCCAGTGTATGGGCATTTCTCAGCCTGTGCTTGGGTATGGTCTTTAGGAAACATTTCAGAAAAGGCATTTTCTCTTAGGACAGATATCCTGCGCTATTTGGAAGATAGGACACTCAATTCTGATCCATTGAAAGATTTGAATAACTAACTTGATCAATGTTCAGATAGAGAATTGAAAAAAGATGATTTTTTTTCTGAAAAACTTTCCAACACATATATAATTTTTCCTCTTCTAAGGTGGGGTAGGTCTTGGTTTCTAAGAATGAACTTGCTCCAGCTGAAATGTTTTTCTCAGTTCTCACAGCTAATTTATATTCTGGACCATTTATAATTACAGATTGATAAGAGCCTTTAGCTACCAGTAAAATTTTAAGAAACACAATGGAAATCAAAATTTTTTTTTGCTGTATTTTGAGCACAATCACTATTGTTTCCTACAATGCTGTGCCAGGGAAGGACACCTAATAATACTTATAATCTCTGCTTCTTGTGGAAATAAAATCTGTCTCCTGTTAAATAAAGCACTTAAGCACACACAAGTTTTATTTGAAAGTTTCCCATCAATAATCTGAAAGAGCCATGGAAATGACATTCAGTATCTATTTTAAAAATGTATTAAATATGTATCTAGTGGAATTGTGAGAAATTAAGTCAGTTGTAAAAATTTCCATCGACTACAAGCTGGATGTGAGAATTCGCACAGGGGCAGAGCTTGGAGAATTGGCAGCGTGGCCTACAGTTTGAGTCCCAGTGGGGCTGCAGGAAGGAGAAATGGTTCATCACAAAAAGCCATGGTAACACCCCAGAGAGCAGCTGCATGTGGAGCTGAGTCAGAGAGCACAACCTGACCAAGAAGGGGAAAAAAGGACAGAAACTGCTCATCATCTTTTTGGCAGAATCTTTGAACACTCCATTCAAGAAATGAATGCTATCAGTTGGTGGCAGAGTCTACCCACTCTGTGAAGTAGGGTACAGATAAAAGGTATTTCTGGACGCCAGCTCAATAGCTATTGGTCTTCCACTGCGGCACAAGCCCCAAGGGAGAAAGCCAGAGTCAATATTGCAAGAGGTCTTGCGAAGTGCAGGCCTTTCCAAACGCAGGCCTGTTATGTATGCTGACAGAACCTGGTCATAGGAGAGGAAGTTATCAAAAAGTGGGTCATTAGAGAAGGCTGGGCTCGCTCCACATCAGGGTCCCTTGTCCTCATGATCAGGTTTCAGGAAAGGCTTTTGTTTTTGTGGCTCTTAACAACACATACCCTCTAGTATTCTTGTGGGAGGGAGGGGAAGTGGTGTCATGTGGGCACTAGATAGCAGAGGTGGAGAGAGAAAAACCTGAGAGAGTGAAAGAGTAATTCAGAAAGAATTCTATAACTCAAGACTCTGACAGTAGCTCCATCCCAAGGAGGGACTGCTCTAATACAGGCAGCAAATATGCCTTGAGAGTCCTGTGGAGATCTGTGTGACAATTGTGAATAATCTTGAATTTTGACTTGTATTTTCCACCTTCTATTTTTGACATGCCTCTTTAGAGTCACTCAGTTGGAATCAGATGACATTCCCTATGAAGTTTATTATGTCTCTAAGGTCAAAGTCTTTACTATTAATGATTTAAGCTACAGATTTACAATTTCTTGTAAGAGAAATTGAGTTGGAAAGGACAGTAAAGATCTGCCCCACTATTTTAAAGATGAGGAAACTGAGACCTAGAGAGGTTAAGTGATACGGTCAAAGCTCTAAGAAAAGCTGAGACTAGAATTCAAGCTTTCTCTAGGCAGAGTCCTTTGCTACTTGAAAAGTAACATTAATTTCCTGCTTTCACATTCTACTCACATTTCTATTCATTTTGTTTCAAACTGTATGGTCCATTTCTCTGTCCCAAAGAGAACAGAATATGTTGATTGAGCAGGAATTTCCAGAGGGGGTCGGGGCGGGGGTCTACAAGGGCCCACAAAACTTAATGTGATCAGAGGAACCTTAATTGACAAATAATGTCCAGATTTACAAATACTTGACACATATAAGCTGACTCTAGCTCAAACTTATGAAATAGAGAAGATAGAGTTAACCTTTGTCTTCAGGGGAAGCCATGGCTGCTTAAGGACACTGCACCATCAGCTTGGTGATGTCTTGATTTGATCTGGGATTCTGCACTTGGTATTGCAGACAATACTCATGTGGTGCCAAGGAAAAAGAAATTTGGCATTTTCCAGTTCAATAAGTCTAAACAAACCACATCATTTTACATCAAGTAGATCATGTTTTACCAGAATTTTCCAAACTGGCAGTCTGTCTTGATCAAATCAACTAAATTATTGCCACTGTGGCTATCTGTGAAAGAACACAATTCAAAAAATCTGGTGCCTTATCATATATCTTCTCAGGTAACACATCTCCTAGAGATGGTGAAATACACCATTCTGCTCAGTCAGAGTGACTTCCTCCCTCCTTCACTTGGGAGTGGGTCTGTGATGCACAGTGACACTTTGGCAGACAGACTATATTTTTATATGTCTGTCTTAGTTCGTCTTAAGTTAAACTTATGTTAACCTTATTCCTTAAGAATGGGTACCAAATTTTCCGCACCTCGCTGTGGTCTCTGCAGTCATTCACTAAGGAAACATTATTTATTCAGTGTTTGACACATCTGGTTTCCAGACCGTGTCTAGATAGACCTTGTCTGGTGATTAAAATGTTTGTCCAAGAGCCACAAGCCCTGTTCTGTTTCTTCATCCATTAGTTCATCTCTGAAACACTTGAACTTCATCCTTGAAGGCACCAAGCTATCACATTGGTGCCTCACATCTGAAAGCTGGAAGAAGAGAGTAAAGGTCCTGTGTACCTTTACCATTTTTACCGCAATGACCTGCTTTTGCAGGAAGATGTGCAGTAGCTTTAAGCCTGTATCTTGAAAGTGGGGTGCATTTAATGATCAATTGAAAGACACAAATATTATAACATCTATTTATTTTTATCTTTAAAAAATGAAGAAAAAAATGCTGTTTCCTCATATTTTAATGCTCTCATTAGGGCTGTCTGTTGAATGAGCACATATCATGTACAGTAGGCATAGGACCCTCCAGAAAGAATAAGAGGTTCCTGGAGCAGAGGGAGGTATCCACCCTTTTTTTCCCTTTCAGGGTGTTGTAACATATTGCATTTTGTTTGCTTTTGGTTGAGTGGGTTTAGGATTATATAATTTAAATTAGGGGTTGGCAAACTATGTTCCCTGAGCCAACTCTGGCCTGCTGCCTATCTTTGCAAATGAAGTTTTATTTATTTATTTATTTATTTTTGAGATGGAGTCTCGCTCTGTCGCCCAGGCTGGAGTGCAGTGGCCGGATCTCAGCTCACTGCAAGCTCCGCCTCCCAGGTTCACGCCATTCTCCTGTCTCAGCCTCCTGAGTAGCTGGGACTACAGGCGCCCGCCACCTCGCCCGGCTAGATTTTTGTATTTTTTTAGTAGAGACGGGGTTTCACCGTGTTAGCCAGGATGGTCTCGATCTCCTGACCTCGTGATCCGCCCATCTCGGCCTCCCAAAGTGCTGGGATTACAGGCTTGAGCCACCGCGCCCGGCCGCAAATGAAGTTTTACTGGAGCACAGCGTACTCATTCTTTTGCATATTGTCTATGGCTGCTTTCAGACAATGGCAGAGTTTGGTAGTTGTGACAGAGACCATATGTCCCACAAAACCTAAAAGAGTAACTATCAAACCCATTACAGAAAACATTTGCCAAACCTTGTCCTAAATAGCTCCACTTTTGCAAAATGTTATAAGACTGTGGGAGAGGGGGTGATGACAGTGGGAAGGAGAATTGTACCCATGAAAATCTTTATATTACACCCAGGTTATCTCATGATATTTTTATTTTATGAAAACACACCTCTCAAAGTTGCTGATCTTTTTTTTTTCCCCCTGACGACAAGTAGCTGATCCTAATGACCTAGAAGATATTTTGGGGGAAAAATGAAAAAAGACTCACAATTTAAACTGTCTTTTCAAGGTAAAAGGACACTTTTAAACAGTGAGTGAGAAAAACCTATGTAATTTCACAAGAAACCTACTATGAAAAATTTTGAAAAATAATGTTGTGTTTCCATTTTATGTAATTGTTTCTTAAAAAGTATTATCACATAAAAATGTCCATATCTGCATTCTTAGAAACACTTGGAAGCAGAATTTTCATTTAAAAGCTATCTAAATGAAGAGTTTCAGTAAAATTTGAAGAGATATGTTAAAAATATAAAAATACGCCGGGCGCGGTGGCTCAAGCCTGTAATCCCAGCACTTTGGGAGGCCGAGGCGGGCGGATCACGAGGTCAGGAGATAGAGACCATCCTGGCTAACACGGTGAAACCCCGTCTCTACTAAAAATACAAAAAAATTAGCCGGGCTTGGTGGTGCGCGCCTGTAGTCCCAGCTACTCGGAGGCTGAGGCGGGAGAATGGCGTGAACCTGGAAGGCGGAGCTTGCAGTGAGCCCAGATCGCGCCACTGCACTCCAGCCTGGGGGACACAGCAAGACTCCGTCTCAAAACAAATAAAATTTATAAAAATACACTTTTCTATTAGTTTGCAAGGACAACTGATAGACCTCTAGAAATATGAATGTTTGCTAGCTGATTTTCAACAGAAATTTTTGCTTAAGGAGATTAAGAATGAAAAAGTGGTATTATGATTTAGTAAGCTCAGCCAGTGATGGGCTTCTTCCATTCAGACATGTCTTTGGGATATTCTTTTTCCAGCTACTATTAATATTTTTTAGTGAGAACAAAAAAGTATTTTGTGTATATTTAATAAATATGAAAATACTAACATTTCTTTTTTAAAAATCTTTTTATCTTTTATATTAATCTATTTCTTAATTTATTTCTATTTTTGTATTTGTTTTATAATGTATTTATTAATGGAGAAAATACATATATAATTTATGAATATATAAATATACATACATTGGAGTGGATGCTCCCAAAGTTTTCAGTGATAGAAATGTATAGTCAAAAAATTAGTGATCAATAATTTGGAGTGTGAACTTGGAATTTAGCAGATTTAGGTTTAAATAGGGCTCTGTCACTTACTGGCTACATTCTCTTGATTAAAATAATTTATTGTATGCCTTATTTTCTTAATGGTGAATTGAGATAAGGCACATAAGTCACTTACTCCAAAGCCTAGCACATAGTAAATGTTCAATAAATATAATTATTGTACCTATATATCTCCAACTTCTCCAGCTTTCCAGGGTCACCTTTTCTTTAATATTTAAATAAAATAATTCAACTCCTCCCATCCCACTTATGGGAAAGCTAAGTATATGCCCCTAATTTTTTTGTAGAAAGTCCTGTCCGAGTACATTGAGAGTGCTATAACAAATTACCATAAACTGGGAAATTATAAACAATAGAAATTTATTTCTCACAGTTTGAAGTCTGAAAAGTCCAAGATTAAGGTGCTGGCAGATTTGGTGAGGGCCCACTTCTTAGTTCATAAGACAGGTATCATCTCGCTGTGTTTTCACATGGCAGAAGGGAATAGGGAGCTCTTTGGGGTCTCTTTTATAAAGACACTAATCCCACTGAGTGCTCTATCATGACCTAATCACCTCCCCAAGACCCCATCTCCAAATACCATCATACTGGGGATTGATTTCAACATACGAATTTTGGGAAGACAAACATTCAGCCTAGAGCAGTACTTGAATTCTTCTGCTATGTTACATTTTTTCTGGTTGCCTAATGTCCCTTTCTTGGCTCAGTTCTCTATCACCTGCAGGCTTATCTATTCCTTATCTACATGACTCTAAGAGTAACTATTGTAAGACTTTCTTAAGACTTGTGGATCTATTCACAATAGCAAAGACTTGGAATCAACCCAAATGTTCAGCAGTGACAGACTGGATTAAGAAAATGTGGCACATACATACCATGGAATACTAT
This sequence comes from Trachypithecus francoisi, assembly GCF_009764315.1. Lineage (NCBI taxonomy): Eukaryota > Metazoa > Chordata > Mammalia > Primates > Cercopithecidae > Trachypithecus > Trachypithecus francoisi. Next base: position 6,891,072 of record NW_022681453.1, read on the forward strand.
GCAGCCATAAAAAAGGATGAGTTTGTGTCCTTTGTAGGGACATGGATGCACCTGGAAACAATCATTCTCAGCAAAGTATCGCAAGAACAGAAAACCAAACACCGCATGTTCTCACTCATAGGTGGGAATTGAACAATGAGAACACTTGGACTCTGGAAGGGGAACATCACACACTGAGGCCTATTATGGGGAGGGGGGAGGGGGGAGGGGGGAGGGATGGCATTGGGAGTTATACCTGATGTAAATGACGAGTTGATGGGTGCAGCACACCAACATGGCACAAGTATACATATGTAACAAACCTGCACGTTGTGCACATGTACCCTAGAACTTAAAGTATAATAATAATAATAAAAAAGACTTGTGAGTAACACAGGTAAATACAATTAAGAACTGGAAAGAATTTACAATTTAGGTATCAAACAATGCCCTAAGTTCATGGACTGCTGCCCATTGCTGGGAATGTCTTAATAATTCTGTCCAGTGTTGAGCCTGGCCTGTTTCCCTGTTGTTAGTACTATTCTTTTCCTTTCAGAAAACTTTGTCTTCCTAAATGTTCCCTGAATTCAGACCCCAGCCCCCAGTTTCTCAGACTACTGCAGGCTACTGTTATGCCAAGGCCATGAGTACAGCTGCAGTCTGGGCACTAAACTTTTCTGGGGGTGCCATTCACACTGACAACTGAATAATGAATGCTTCCTGGAGTTGTACAGTAAGATAGCCCTGCCTCTTTTCATCAAGAATGGGGTGAATGCAAAAACTTCACTTTCAAAATCAAGAAGCCCATTAGCTAAGAGTATCTTAAATAAAAATGCCATTCACTATAGGTCACTATCTCTCCCTAAACAAACAATAGAAGCTTTTGACTCCAAAGTTATTAGATTGAATTATTAGGCAGAGATCAAGGTCAACATTTTTGTACTTCCCTTCTACAAGTCTCTATGCTGGAACTAGGTCAATAAAACATTTATTAAACCCCTTTCTCAATCAAGTCCTATGTGTCTAGATTTCCTCCCCTTTTCACCACCACCGCTGCCAATAGCAACAATACTATGATTACCTTCACCATCATCATGACCTGCTTGATCGCCCTGACCATGAACATCACCACCCCCACTACCACCATAACCATCTCAATCACCACTATACAGCTGACTCTTGAAAGACACAAGTTTGAGTTGTGCAGTTCAATTCCCACTTACATATGAATTTCTTATGCTTCTGCCACCCCCGAAACAGCAAGACCAACCCCCTCTTCCTCCTCCTCCTCAGCCTACTCAACGTGAAAATGATGAGGATGAAGACCTTATGATGATCCAGTTCCACTTAATGAACAGGGAATATATTTTCTCCTCTTATAATTTTCTTCATGACATTTTTTCTATGGTTTACTTTATTGTAAGAATACAGTATATAATACATACACAAAATATATGTTAATCAACTTTGCACTATCAGTAAGACTTTGGTGAACAGTAGTTAAGTTTTGAGGGAGTCAAAAGTTATATGTGGATTTTCAACTGTGTAGGGGTCAGTGTCCATAACTCCCATGTTTTTCAAGGGTCAGCTGTATCACCATCACTACTATCATGAACATCACAATCACCATCAACATGAAGGACCACTATCATCACCCCAACAATAATGATCACTATCACTACAGCCATTACTACCTACTTGTTGGCTTTTCTGAGGCCCTGTGGCAATTGTCTGAAAAGCTGCTAAAGCTCTCCAAATTCTTTATCTTGGGAATTCTATAGGCGTGTCTGCCAGCTGTCTGCTTCTGACTTTTTTTGTGTATTAGCCAGATACCCTTTCCCCCCATTTCTAGAGAAAAGGATAGAACAAAACTCATTTCCAAGTTCTGATCTCTCGCTTCCACCCAGCCCAACTATAGGCTCTGACATTGGCATCTTCAGGTTTGGGATTGATCCTGAGCTTTGTTAAGCATGTAACCAAGCTTCCATAATATTGTTTCTACCCTTTTCACCCTATTGTTTCCTTTTGTCTCTGGAGAAAACTCCCTGTTCTACTTCCTGGACCAAGTGCCATCCAGACAACTCTTTAACTCGTGAAAAGGGGTATCGGTAATTGTAAGTGACCCTTTGCCTTTATTGGCTCCTTTAGGTGCTTGGCTATCCTGTGACAGAAAACTCTAGTCAGAAAAGTTTTCAATCCACTTGGCACCCCAGTAAGAGACTGAACATCTGCCACTCTTGGAGCCAGCTGGTTTCTCACCCTCCAGAAATGGGAGGTTTCTGTTGAACAAGAACAGCAGGGTTGGGACTGCCTTCACTTGGAGGGTGTATCAGTGCAATGGTAGAAGTCTTCTTGCAGTAGCTTCATGATCCATCACTGATCCCTGAGTGGAAACTATAAGCACTGTGGCATGCCTTCACAAATAACATTGGCCATGAAGGCACAGCCTTCCTAAAGCCTTTCCATTTTTTTTTAAAAAACTGAATATGGTCTAATACAGAACAGAGAGGGAATGGAAATCAGATTTTAAAAAGTAGGCCGGGCATGGTGGCTCATGCAAGAGGCCAAGGTAGGAGGATCGCTTGAGCCCAGGAGTTGGAGACCAGCCTGGGCAACATAGTGAGACCTCATCTTTACAAAATAAAGTTTTAAAATTAGCCTGGTGTGGTGGCACACATCTGTAGTCCTAGCTACTCAATAGGGTGAAGTAGGAGGAGTGCTTGACTTGGGAGGTCAAGGCTGCAGTGAGCCATGATCACGCCACTGCACTACAGACTGGGCAACAGAAAAAGGTTCTATCTCAAAAACAAGATTAAAAAAATAATAATGCTTTCCCTGTAGTTAGAAGCACTTCTATAGTAGGAGCTAGAAGCAAAAAGTTGAAACAGTACCTGAACATCTCAAGTAACAAATCAAAAACTAACTTTTGGTTCAATTATCCGAATTGAATGAAAGTGGTATATAGTATAGGTGGAAGCAGGCTACAGTGACTATAAGTACAAATTCCAAAACCAAACTGCCTGAGTTTAAACTGAGTTCCTCTATTTACTTATTATGTGACCTTGGTTAAGTTACTTAACCTCTTGAGGCCTTAATTTGTTCATCAGTAAAATGGGAGTAATAACAGTAGCTACCTCACAAAGTTATGAGGCTTAAAATGGTTAATGAATGAACAGTGCTTAGAACAGTGTCTGGCACCTATGAGTTCTATTATCCCAAAAATTGTTTCAGTTATATGTCAGTTGGCTTTTTCAGACACAATCATAGCAGTAATGTTCTTGTGAGCCCATGTCTGGATAAGAAACAGCCGAAGCATCTACTTTAGTGTGGGGGGCTCCTCTGTCTTTTCCATCACACAATATGAGGGAGAGGGCCTCACAGGGCATAGGGTTCTTAACTTGCCTTCTCTAAGAATCATCTAATATGCTTGTCAAAATTCAGGAAGTTTGAGAAAGGGTCCAGAATCTAGTTTTCACAGTCCCAGGTGGTCCTAAGAAGGCTCAGGGAAGTTGTAAAATGCTGCAGTAGCATAGGAATTGGCAAATTATGGCTTGTAGGCCAAACTGTATTTTCTTTTTCCCTTACAAATAGAAGCCCAATCTTGTTCAGGTATGGGTGACCACTTGCTTAATGGATAACTCCTTTTCCCTAGGGAGTAAATATTGGTTAGTTCAAAGCATTCATAATGAATCTGTCCCCTTGCCAGGGATTGGTTTAGGCATGGTCTTGTGATGCAACCCGGGAGAGCAAGACATAAATAAAAGTCCACTAGAGTGTTACTGTAAGGTTTTTCTAACTCTTATGAGACCAAAAAAAAAAGGCACTTCATGAGGATCATCCCTTTCTACATTTGGATGTTGCAAACGAGATGTAGTATTTGGAGCCAGAACAGTCTTTGCAATCATGAGGGAAGAGCCAAGAGAATCACACAGAATCCTTGGAAATGTTGCACCTTTGAATTAATCAATCTTAAATTAATCTGTTCTAGATTTCTGTTAGGAGAGATATGGAATTCATTATATTAATTATAATTTAAGATATTTTTGTGTGTCTTTACTGAAACAATCTAATCACCGTGACCCTCTCCACAAGATTCTTTGGAGAAACGTACAATAGAGAACAAAGTTAAGTGGATGTCCCATCCTTCAAAGCAAAGCTTCAAATGAGGTCCTCTGGTAAGAAGTTCCTGCTTATGAACAATAAAAAGCTGGTTAGAGCTGGGATTATTCTTAATAAGGTTTGAGACCTTAACAATGTCTTTACGAAAGATAATATTCTTTATGAACAAGGGGCTAAAGAAAACTCTGTACCTTGCTAAGCTTAAGAAAGCTAATTTATATCCCAGAGAAAGGAATTTCTTGGGCTCTGAGCTAGTTAATAACTTTCAAACTAGCTTGGTTCTCTTCCCCATGTAAAAACACCTAAAGGACGCTTGAATCTGCAAAGTAAATTTACTATTAGACAATCTCAATGCTAAGATTTTCCATCCTACATCTTTTTCACTAACCAATTTGCATTCTCCCCCATTTTCCACAAGAGATCTGTTTTACTGGGCTATCTGACTAACTGTAGTGCTTGCCATTATTCAGTATTTAACTGCTTCTTTGAAGAAATCTTACTTTAAATGGGGTTTGTCTTCAGCATGTAGATGTACCACTTTTGGAAAGCCACTGGTAGTCTACTCTCTTGGAATTTCACACAACTTTTAACACTTTCAACAGGCTTTGTGAATTTTTCACATTTGTAGGGCTCGTTTTAATTATTAATTTATATTGGAACAGTTCTCTGATGACTCTCCAATATCATTACTATTATTTTTACTATTTATATTAGTTTTATATTGCAGCTATTACAAATTACAACTTAGCAATGTTAAACAACACAAATTTATACTTACAGTTACAACACAAATTTATACTTACAGTTCTGGAGGTCAGAGTCCCAAAATCAAGGTGTTGGCAGGGCTGCATTAATTCTGGAAGCTCTAGGGGAGAAGGTGTTTTCTTACGTTTCCTAGCTCCTAAAGGCCATCTGCATTCCTTGGCTCATGGTGTCAACCTCCATCTTCTAAGTCAGCAGTGCAGAGCATCTTTCCATCTCTGACTTGTCTCCTTATAAGGATCCTTGTGATTACACTAGGCTCACTAGAAGATAACCTACCTCAGGAGTCGGGATTCCTAATCAATAGTGCTTTTTTTGCCATATAAGGTTACATATTGACAGGTTCTTGGGATTAGGACTTGGACACTTTTGTGGGCCATTATTCGGCCTACCACAGTACTTACTATTCCTTCTGCTGCTGCTACTACTGCTATTCTTACTACCACTCATTAAAATTTGATTGTATATCAAGAGCCAGGCACTCTTCTACTTTACATTCTTTATCTCAGCCCACAAGCCACATACGCAAATTGTGCAAATAACTTTCTTGGGCAGGCTTGTGAGTAAGTCATTGCTTTGTGATAAGTAAATGACACTAATTTATCACAAAATTGAGTTCCCCTAACAATGACTCACAAAATCTGCATTCCCACTCTTGTCTAGCACTGACTTGTATGTGCCTATGTTATCAACAATTATAAATAAGACTACAAACTTGTAGCTTAGAAAAATATAGTCATAAATCTATAGTAATGGATAGAAACTGGCATTTAGAAATCCAGCTGCATTTATGAGTAGTTGGAACTAACGCTTATATATACTGGGTTCAATTAGCTTAGATCACTGAGACTAATGCTAATTAGACTCATGATTGCTACTCCTATAGGGAATAGTTAATTACACCCAGTTTAGAAACTATGACTTAACTCTTGACCAAAATACTATAAAATGCACGACCTTCAAGTGAGACCTTTGTCCAATGCCCCAAATCTATCACTGCTGTTCAAAAAACAATTTATAAACTGATGGTTGCACAATAATTTCTTATTCTTATTGAAGAGTACTATATTATCATGTGCTGTATAGCATCTGTTTAGTGTACTCTCGCGACGCAGATCTGTTAAATGAGATCCTTAATATACTGTGATACACTTTGAAGAGCAGCTCTGATGTATCTAACATGAGGCCCACCAAATAGACAATTCGGCACCTAAGACTTGCTAAGCATTAAAAGGGTTAGAGGCTCTTGAACTGGGTTGAACCTATTAGCTATCTGATTTAAGGCTATTTTAAGGTTGGATATAATTAAGGACATGCACCTAGTTACAAAAGGAAATTACTGAAACATTAATAAATAGTCTAGCCCAGTGGTTCTAGCCTGTTAACTATGAACACCAGCAGCATATGGGAATTATCATAAGGAACCGTTAATCCATTTAAGCATCAAATATGTCTATAGACTAAGTATATCCTGCATATCAAACTTAGATATATACATTTGTGATGAGTAATCCAAGTTTGATTTAAAAAAAAAAATCATTGAATTCCTGGTAGCTTTTGGTCATTCTGCATTTTATAAATCATTAGGTAATTAATAATTACTACGATAATTGATGAGATTGACATATTTAAAATGGCTGGGCACTGCTCCTCTAGCTTGAAGAATTTGGCAAGTGTTCATGAAACACTTCTACCACACAAATACTTCCATTCATGTAAGATTAAAGCCTCAAAAGAGCTGCCATCTGACAGTTCTATACAGGAGTTAAGTCTTCCAAAAGATATGTGAAGAAGTGAGTCCAGCAATAAAATAAGACCAACTAATTAATGCTGATGAAACCTTTCAATAGCATCTTTTTCTTTCTATAACAATAACTTACAAGTAACTAAGATTAGAAAGTTAAAGAAGGTAAAAAGTTTAATTTCTTCAACTTGGCTATAATAAGAGTACTTAAATCAATAAACTAGATGGGACTGTTTTTAAAACTATCTTTTAATGGAAAATGTATCTGGCTTTTAATTTGTAAGCACACTGTAAGTTGTTTGTATAACACTTTACAAAAAAAATTTGCAATGTAGGGTTTTAAAGTTAGTCTCATCATTTATAGTCATTAAAAAAAGTCAAAGACGAGAAAGAGGAGAAAATTAACCATGTGGAAGGTTAAGTGATTTGTTCAAGGCTGTACAGTTTAGTTACGATAGACGAGCTTAAGTTATTTCTTTAAAACCACATGGTAATGGCAATAACATATGTGGTATGGATTAGATTCTAGAAAAGTACTATGTAGGATTTTCTAAAATGTGTTTTGACTGTTAGATTCAAACTAAGGATTTCTAGAAACATTTGTAGTAATCTTATTTTCCTTAAATGAAGGAGGAAAAAACCTCTCATTTAAACTGACAGTATGGTATTGGGTTTCTATTTAGTCAGTCTTGGCTCACTGCACCTCTGCATCCTGGGCTCAAGCCTCAGCCTCCTGAGTAGCTGGGACCACAGGCACACATCACTGCACCCAGCTAATTTCCCTATTTTTGTAGAGACAGGGTTTCACCATGCTGCCTAGGCTGGTGTCAAACTCCTGAGCTCAAGCAATCTGCCTGCCTCAGCCTCCAAAACATATGTAACAAACCTGCACATTGTGTACACGTACCCTAGAACTTAAAGTATAATTAAAAAAAAAAAATGATGGGATTATAGGCATGAACCACCATGCCTGGCGATACAATTCCTTTTTATATTTCCTTCACACCCAGTGAACGGGACAACCTGCTTATGTTTTTCTCTGCAGCTGTCTGCTGATACAGGTTGAGTTTCCCTTACGGGAAACACTTGGGACTAGAAGTGTTTCGGATTTCAGGTTTTTAAGTATTTGTGTATTTCCCAGTTGAACATTCCTAATCTGAAAATCCAGAATCTGATATGTTTCAATGAGCATTGTCTTTCAGTATCATGTTGATGCTCAAAAAGTTTTCGAGGCCAGGTGCAGTGGCTCACACCTGTAATCCCAGCACTTTGGGAGGCCAAGGTGGGCAGATCACCTGAGGGTCAGAAGTTGGGCCAACATGATGAAACCCTGTCTCTACTAAAAAAAAAAAAAAAAAAAAACAATTAGCCAGGCATAGAGGTGGTTGCCTTAATCCCAGCTACTCATGAGGCTGAGGCAGGAGAATCTCTCTTGAGCCTGGGAGGTGGAGTTGCAGTGAGCCAAAATCGCACCACTGCACTCCAGCCTGGTGACAGAGCGAGACTGTCTCAAAGCAAACAAACAAAAAACTTGTCCATTTTCTCCAAGTATTATCTGCAAAATAAAATATTGACTCTTCTCTTGTGAATGATAGTGGACTGCTAGATAATGTACTTTCTGCATATTCCCACTGCAGAAAAGTTTAAGCAGCAAGTTCTGGTTAGGTCTGTTCATTCAGTCACTCAATCATACATTTAACCAACCAATGAATGTTTACAGATCACCAACTATGTATTAATCCAGTGATCTTAAATGGAACCAAAACACAACAAATTTTTAAAGAATTACCATAAGTTTTATTTTTGCTTAGTTTTATTAAAAAAATAAATATGTCATAAAGCTTTCTTTTTCCTTAGGGAGAAAAAAAGGAACAAGTCTCATAAAACCAAATAAGCAATGGTAAGGTGTCTTAACTTGAAAAAGATTAGGAGTCACTGGTTTACAAGTTATAATTGAATGAAAGAACTGTAACAGCCACAGTTGGCCATTTCATGCCAATGGCAGCAAACAACAGGATTAACTAGGGCAAAATAAATAACTGTGTGGAAGCCCTGATAAGTGCTTAATAAACAGACTGATTCACTGAGACATCAGTACAGATACATCTTGCTTAAACAACACAAGTTCCTGAAAAGTTTTGTGTAAATGATATAACCACAAACATACCAGGAGAGCTTGGCAACTGAAAGAATTCCATGGTGAATCCTTTTGTGAACGACTACTCTCACTTTTGTAAATCTGGGTATTTGCTTTTTATAAGGAGTATACCTAGTTGCTACCTCTCTGAACTGAGGAAACAGCATATTCACCAAACGTTGTGCTGGGCCACCGGCACAATTTCCAAGTTTGTGTTTCTATTAAGTAAGTAGTGTAAGTAAGGTAGAGTCAGCCAGGGAACCCAATTGTATCTGACACAGCAGGTGTAGGAGTGGAACTGCCATCTACCAATAATTCCAGCAAATACTTTTGCTAATATACTTTGTGCAAAACACAGTAATATAACCTTAGCAATTCAGCTGTAGATGTACTTCCTTTTTCTAAAACTTTCAGTCACAAGCGAGGTCTGGAACTCGAAAAGAAAGTAATACTTCTAATCCTGAAGACTGCCTTTAACCGAATTAGCTGTCCAACTCCTTCAAATTGGAATGGATGATAGTGAAAGAGACTTTTTCCAAAGTTGAAGTTTAACAACACAAAAATCACATTTCATATCACTAGTTAGTGAAAAATTTTGCTGGTGACAAACATTTTTCAAATGGTTTTTTGTTGTTTTAACTTCCTCTAAACAGAACTCTGAATTCTGGGGCAAACTCTGCAGAAGTTAAAGTCACTGATGTTCTCTGGTTGGCTGATACATTTTAGTACTACCGATAGAAATAAAAATTTCTTTCTACTCACCAGAATTTCATAAACTTATACCAAAGCAGTGAAGCTTTGGACAGGGAATATGCATGGTAGTACTAGTTCCTGTAAGTTTTATCAAATGTAAATAAATAAATAGAATCCTCACATGGCTCACAGCCTCCATTCCATTTGGTCAAACTTTTATCAGGCCCAAGCCACATTTAAATTAGGCTGTTCAGTTTTTCAATTTAATGCTCCTAATAACATTGCTGTCTATATGTACAAGTGTGAATGAAAAGAGTGTGTAATCTGTAGTCTTTTCCACACTGAGTACACTAATAATTAGTATATAATTAAAGAGTAAGTGGTCATTTTAAAACTTGTATTTTTTTTAAAAAAACATTTTCTAGCACTTTAAAAAATGGGTCTGAAAAGTGCCCTATTAATGTCCAATGCTGTTCCCCACCCAGTCCCACCCATTCAAAACCTGCTACAAATGCTGGATTGAGTTCATATTAAATAATTTAGCAGTACCAAGATTTTTCAAATGGAAACAGTGTTACTGACTTCTTCATATTGGATAACAAAATAAGGGTAACTCTGGTCATCATTAAAAATGACAAAAATCTGAGGCTCAAAGAAATTATCCACACAAGAGTCATAAAGGTCACTGGTGACACTGCCAGGATTGACTGGAGGGGGCCTTCTCATGCCATGACTGCCCATTGTGTATCTGCCCGTCAGCACTTTGGCCAGAAACATGAAATGGACTCCTTTGGAGGACTTCTTAGAAAAGTTATGAGAGTAGCTTGCCTTCTTTGCAAAATAACTGCCTTGTCCAAACATTGTAGCATGCTTTCCACAGACTCGAGGGTCAAAGTTGTGTTTGCAGATTCCATCTACCACATCCTGGGATGTTCCATGAAATAAATGTCTCTCATTTATTATCCTGTCACGGCCAAACATTTTCCTGTTCATATATTCCTTTTTCCTAATGGAAAGAACAGACAGGGAATTCAGAAGGATGAAATACAGGTCAATTTAACAGGCATGATGTAGTCATAACCTTCTCTTTATGGTTTTAATGAGTAGGAAATATTAAACTAGTTATCAAGGGCAAAATGCCATCAAAGATCCCATTAAAAGTGGAAACTTATCTTTCCACTGTAGAAAAGCCCTTTTCCTTCTTTCTCCACCAATCATTCACTTGCTTTCTCTTTCATCTTAAATCTATTAAGAGTTCTCATGTGTTTTCCTTCCTCCGGATGCCCTCCTTGCCTAATTCCTCCAATCTGAGGGTCTCTCAGATTCTGAGATTCCTGAAATCTAAATGTATTCCTTCCCTTTGTACTACATTAGTTTGTTGACTTGAGAGGCACCACAGTAAAGAGATTAAGAGCAAGGCCTCTGGTGCCAGACTGCCTGGGTTCAAATTCCAGCACCGTATCATAATAGCTGCATGACCTGCAGCAAGTAAGCTTTCTGTGACTCAGTTTCTTCTTCTCTGTAAAATGTAAACTGTAATAATCCTACTTATGGCTGTTATGAGGATTATATGTCAGTTAATACACAGAAAATATGAACATAAATTCTGCGCAAATGTTTACTATTATGTTCCTCATTTGACATTAGCTACAATAAAGCTCTCTTGAACTTTTCATACATCTGACTCACCTTTTATATTTCTCCCAAAGAAACTGGTTTTGGACTCTCAATATCTGCAAAATTCTGTATTTAAATTCAGGCACAGTCTTATGAAAAAGATTGTAAATGATCCGATAACTTTTATCCTCTGCAGAAACAGGCACTTGGATGAAGTCCTGAGATGGATGCATATAAACCCAAGTTTCAGGGTAAAAGTTTGCTGAAGTGACCCCATCTGGGCAGATGATTTGTGATGAGGAAGTTGCTTCAAGAGGTGGAGGAGCTTGTGTGGGAACCCCACCAAGTGTCCTAAAATGGAGAGGAAGAAACATCAATGTAAAACATTAAGAATTAAGTACGCCTCACATTATAGTGTTCTATATCAGTGTCTACTTAATATTATAATCTGTACAGCTTAAGTGCTTATTTAAAAAATAAAAAATACTACCTATTTAATAAAAAAAAAGTCTTACAGCAAACATTGCCTGTACATGAATAACCTATTATTAGTCTTCTCTGGGCCTCCTTCCTGTGGACAAAACTCTGGAATGTATAGCTACAAGGCAAACAAGCAAGAGCCAATTCACAAATACCTTTACTTTTGAATCTTAGACTCCTCTTTATTACCTATAGCTAAAGAAACTTTGTTATATGTTTTCTTCCAAATGTGCTGATACTAAGCAGAAAAGATTTCATTACCAAAGGATGTGTGGGTGGGAGACAAAGTAAGGCATGAAGCAAGGAGGGAGCTTATAGGGAGAAAAAAAAGCTACTTTAATTTCTGTATAAAAACAAACAAAAATTATGGAACAGGACCTGAATGCTGATAAATATTTGACATTTGCTTCATTTTCCAAGATCACATACAGAAACAAAACCACCAATACTATCCAACTTTTACAGCTTTGAGTGTGCTTAAGATGGAGCTAATCACTATAAACTCTAGACACCAGAATGCATATCCGTGAGCCTTTAAATTCATGTCTTTATTTTGAACAATGATTTTAGATAAGTAGCAGCTTTGGTAAGTTACTTATTCCTGCCTAGATTTGCTTAAATTTAAATCATATTTCTTGGCCATTTTTGAAATGGAGAAAAAGAGAAGAAGTAAAGAGCAAGGAAATCCTGACCCTGAGACCTAGTTCAGGGCCAGGTGCCATAACACTCATTGGCACATACTGGTCACAAGGAAGTAATAATGTGTGCCAAAATGGATTAGGAAACTGAAATTTTCGTAAGAGCTTTGTGACACAGAGACTACAGCTTTGTGTGTCTCATCTCCAAAGAGCATAGCTGACCATCTCTCCCATCATAATCATAGCCAATTAATACTATGTGCCAGTCATTTTTACATACAACGTCACTAATTGTCACAATAACTCTGTAAGATGACTTGGTTATCCCCACTTTTCAAATGAAGAAACTGAGGTTTAGAGAGATTAAATAATTTGCCCAAGTATAGCTAGCAAAGAGCAAAGACAGAATTTGAATCTAGGCCAGGCCCATCTAGATAGTTTCTAATTTCATACTCTTTTCAGTTCCATATGTTTCACAATTTATATTTTTTTCTTTTTTAAAAACAAGGCTAGAAAGTGATCAACAGGATACTAGGATTCCAACCTAGTTTTGCCTGACACCACCACCACCACCACCACCACCACCACCACCATCACCACCACCAGCACCACAACCACCACATTATCATCATCAACACACAGTCTTTTAAGAGATGACTTTCAAGAAGCTAAAAGTTATGGAAGCATGACTGCCATCTCCAACCCTCACCTTCTACAAGTGACTATGCCTTCAATTTACTGTGCCTCAAAGTCTCTTGGTGAGACAGAGAGTCCTGGATGGGTGGATCCAGGGCTTACTGAATCTCCAAGGTGCTTTTAAGTACAGGGACAGATTTAAAGTGCTGCTGGTTTATCCAACCTTCACAACGAAAGGCACAACAGTTCTTGTCCTCTGTAGCATTTTCTCAGAGCCCACACAGATTCCTCTGGATCCTCAGTACTGATACATTTTTCTGGTACAATGGTACATTTTTCACTGGTACACTTTCCTGAAGAGAGGCCTCACTGCTTTAATCAGATTCTCAAATATCTGTAACTCCTTAAAAAGCCATCACTATTCTGGAGAAATGGCGGGGAAGCAAAGAATATAAGCCCCTTATTTTTATTTAATAGCTCTTCCCTCTATCAAGCTTTGCAAACAAAAGGGTAAGTCCCCAGCCCACTAGGTTTTCTATTATTATCAGGGGTTGAAGTTACCCACACAGTCTCCTGGTTTGAAGGAGAAAGGTAAGATTCTCCGCAAACACTCTTCCCTAGAGGTTTCAGACTGTCAGCCTGTACAGCAAACCTAGCCGTGACAACAGAAGAGATTCTGCCCCTTTTCTTTCTGATATCACTACTATGGACCCGTTCCACAAAATGAAATCTTCAAATACAGCTTTTCCTTTTTTTGAGGGGGGGGATGGAGGTCTGTTATTACTAACATATGCTTGAAGATGAGCCGAGATAAATAAATCCTATCCATTCTAACATATTAAATTGGACTATGTATATGCTTAACATCCATTCCAACCCATAAATGCTTACTTGTAACAAGCCAACATCCTAACTTGCCTAAAACATAAAAATGCATATACACATCTGTCTGATGGGCTTCAACACTCTAGTTGCCATGGGTTAAAAACTATATTTCAAGCAGTTACAAATGTGCCTTTATTTTCTGAGAATGATGAGTTTGTATTCACCTCATGGGTATTCCAAAGATATACTGCACGTTTCACAGACTGACACTAGCCTTCTCTAGAGAGGCAAAGTCAAAGGGAATTGAGCTTCTACACAAGGATCTCTGAAGAATGAACTTTCAGAATCCAAAGTCACCTTTTATTATCTCCCTCCTTCCCCTTACCATTTTGAAAGATGTTTACCAAATCAATTTCAGCGATGAAATATAAATTAATTCATTTTATCCTTTTGAGGGGGGTATTAAAGAAACTGTGCCAGACATTCTCATGACCATGAGGTGACTGCATGGGATAAATGTTCTTTCAGCTGAAAGCACTGAACCCCCAAACCCCTAAGCTTTGTTTGCTTATGCAGTCTCAATTCAAGTATTCTAAGATTATTAAAGAATAAACTCCTGTTTATCAGCCCCATTAAAAAGCAAGAGAAACCTTTCAAAAACAGCTGAATTTGTAGAAAATTCATTAAGTCAACCTCCTACCCCACTCTTTCCACTCTTAGACACTGATTCCCTGAGAATTGTGGCCTCTTTAACACTTATGTCTTTTTGTTGGGTTTATTTATTTATTTATTTATTTTTTGACCCTTTGCATTTAAAAACACTTAAAAACAAAACATCATGCCTGTAATCCCAGCTACTTGGGAGGCTGAGGCAGGAGGACTGCTTGAGGACAGGAGTTCAAGACCAGCCTCAGCAACATAGTGAGATCTTGTCTCTACCAAAGAAAAAATTAGCTAGGGATGGCAGCATCTACCTGTAAGTCCCAGCCACTTGGGAGGCTAAAACAGCAGGATCACTTGAACCCAGGAGTTCAAGGTTATAGTGAGCTATGATTTTCATACCACTGCACTCCACCCTGGGCGATAGAGGAAATTCTGTCTCCAAAAAAGTTTTAAAGATTTAACAAAACAAAAACTACTTAAAAAAGAAACGTTCTCCCTGGCTAAGATCATAGCCTCTGGAATCTACTTCTAAAATATGCTTTTTGGAACCAATTCCCCTCATCTTTCTCCCTACTAGGTCCTTCAGCCCCACACTCTAGGGTAGATAGGATCACTGCATTTACCTATCTCACCCTGGTAGACTGGCTATTTCTCTGCTCTTTTCTCATTGAAGTTTATCTACCTAATATTTCTTTGATTTGCTGACCTCTTACTTTATATCTGATTATCAGTTTTAGACAGAAAGATTAAAATAGAAAATTTTTAAAAGAAAAAGGAAAATAAAGAGTAACTATTTTTGTTCTCCTGTAAGCCCATATTATGAATATATTACTACCTAGTAGATATTGAGGGTTCTATTCCAGACCACTGCAATAAAGCAAATATTGCAATATAGTAACACAATTTTTTAGTATCTCAGTGCATATAAAAGTTATGTTTACACTATATCATAGTCTATTCAGTACATATAGCATTAGTTCTTTAAAAAAAGAATATTTACACCTTACTTTTAAAATACTTCATTTTAACAATCATCTGAGTCTTTGGTGAGTCATAGTAATTTTACTGGTGGGAGGGTCTTGCCTTGATGATGGCCTGACTAATCAGGGTGGTGGTTGCTGAAGGTTGAGGTGGCAGTGGAAATTTATTAAAACAAGACAATGAAATTTGCCACATCAATTGACCCTTCATTTCATGAAAGATTTCTCTATTGCATGCAGTACCATTTGAAAGCATTTTACCCACAGAACTTCTTTCAAAATTGTAGTAAATCCTCCCACACTTTGTTGCTGCTTTATCAACTAAGTTGATGTAATATTCTAAACCCTTTATTATTTCAAAAATCTTTACAGCATCTTCACCGGTAGATTCAATATCAAGAAACCACTTTCTTTGCTCATCCAAAAGAAGCAACTCCTCACGCATCTAAGTTTTATCACGACATAGTAGCAATTCAGTCACATCTTCAGGCTACACTTCTAATTCTACTTCTCTTGTTATTGCCACCACATGTGCAGTGACTTCCTCCACTGAAGTCTTGAACCTTTCAAAATCATCCAGGTGAGCTGAAATAAAACTTCTTCCAAATTTCTGTTAATGTTGGTATGTTGACCCCCTCCCATGAATCACAATGTTCTTAATGGCATCTAAAATGGTAAATCCTTCCCAAAAGTTTTCCAATTTACTTTGCCCAGATCCATTAAAGGAATCACTACGTATGGCAGCTATAGCCTTACAAAATATACTGTTAAAATAGGAAGTCTTGAAAGTCAGAATGACTCCTTGATAAGTGGGCTGCAGAATGGATGCTGTATAGCAGGCATGAAAACACTAATCTCCCATACATCTCCATTAGAGCTCTTGGGTAACCAGGTACATTGTCAATGAGCAGTAATAGTTGGAAAGAAATCTTTTTTTCTTGAGCGGGTCTCAATAGTGGGCTTAAAATATTCAGTAAACCATGCTATAAACAGATGTGCTGTCATCCAGGCTTTGTTTTTTCATTTATAGAACACAGGCAGAGTAGATTTAGCATAATTCTTAAGGGCCCTAGGCTTCAACTTAAAGTCACCAGCTGCATTAGCCCTTGACAAGAGAGTCAGGCCTGTCCTTTAAAGCCAAGCATAGACATCTCTCTAACTATGAAGTCCTAGATGGCATCTTCTTCTAATATAAGTTTGTCTACATTGAAAATCTCTTGGCCGGGCGTGCTGGCTCAAGCCTGTAATCCCAACACTTTGGGAGGCTGAGACCGGTGGATCACGACGTCAAGAGATCGAGACCATCCTGGCTAACACGGTGAAACCCCGTCTCTACTAAAAAAAAAATACAAAAAACTAGCCGGGCGAGGTGGCGGGCGCCTGTAGTCCCAGCTACTCGGGAGGCTGAGGCAGGAGAATGGCATAAACCCGGGAGGCAGAGCTTGCAGTGAGCTGAGATCTGGCCACTGCGCTCCAGCCTGGGCCGCGACAGAGTGAGACTCTGTCTCAAAAAAAAAAAAAAAAAAAAAAAGAAAATCTCTTGTTTAGTTTAGCCACTGTCATCAATGATATCAGCTAGATTTCTGGATAACTTCCTACAGCTTCTACATCAACACTCCCTGCTTCACCTTATACTTTTATATTACAGAGATGGGCTCTTAAACCTCATGAACCAACCTCTGCTAGGTTTAAACTTTTTTTCTGCAGCTTCCTCACCTCTCTCGGCCTTGAAAGAACCGAAAAAAGTTAAGGCCTTACTCTGGATTAGGCTTTGGCTTAAGGGAATGTTGTGGCTGGTTTGATCTTTTGTCCAGACCACTAAAACTTTCTCTATATTAGCAAGAAGGCTGTTTTACTTTCTTGTAATTTGCGTGCTTACTAGAGTAGCACTTTTCATTTCCTTCAAGAACTTTTCCTTTGTATTCACAACTTGGCTAATGTTAAGGCATAAGAGGCCCAGCTTTTGGTTTATCTCAGCTTTCGACATGCCTTCCCCACTAAGCTTAATCATTTCTGGCTTTTGACTTAAAGTTAGAGATGTATAACTCTTCCTATCACTTGAACACTTTGCCGTCTTATGTGGGTACTGTTCTAGGCACCCCAAAACAACTGTAACGTAAAGGTCACTGGTCAGATCACCATAACAGATACAATAGTAATGAAAAGTTGAAATAGCCCAAGAATATCCGAAATGTGATTCAGAGGCACAAAATGAGCACATGCTGTTGAAAATATAGCACTAACATACTTGCTTGACCTAGGGCTGCCACAGACCTTCAATCTGTAAAAAACGCAATGATCTGTGAAGTACAATAAAGCGAAGCACCATAAAACAAGATATGCCTGTATAATGAAGGTATATTTGTGGCATTAACTGTATTGCTGCTTATCTTTATAGTTCATACTTTTACAAAACAAGCCTAAGTTTCAAAAAAAATAAATAAAAAAGGAGGGCATATTCCATAATTACTTATCTTGAGATCAAAACAGATGCATTTTCACCATTCACTAAAACTTTCCAACAATGCAGAACTTGCATTCTTAACCTCACACAGAAGTTGTATCTTGCTTGATTGGCTCAGCATGCCAAGCTGCTGGTCTCACTAATGAGTTCTACTATCTCACCAGGAGGACAATATATTCTTAACTACTGGACACTGACACTATCTCCAGCTGTGCTAGTAAAATCACAGAAATGGCATTTTTACTAGTTCTAATGTTTTAAGAAACCCTACAAGGTAAAATTTTTCAAACTGCCACTTAGAAGAAAGAACACACCTAACCCAATTCAATATATATTTCTAAAATAAGTCTTACTACAAATTTCTTTTGGATACTGATCACTTCAAGGATTTTTATTTGTATTTTGTTTTTACTGTTTCCCTTGCAATCACAGGATTAGAATCACTAAGATTCTGTCATAACAACTTAGGGAAAACAGTTTGAGCTAGAATAAAAACAGTAGGAATATAAAAATGGTATCTTTACCTCAAAGATCAGCACAAAAAAACAACCATTATGCTAGACCTGTAAAGTTCATAAAACCAAGTAAACCTGTATCATTTTCAAAATCAGTCTCTAAAAATAGTATATCTGACTAGGGTACATAATGATTTCCCTAGAGATACTAATTTTCAAAGGTGGGCATGCAAATGGTAATGTGCCCCACCTTTTGGTATGTATAAAGATGTGCCACTGGGTTGTCTGAAGATGAAAGGAAGAAATGACGCTTGGAAAAATGGAAGAAAAGCTCACCTACAATTCAGAAGGGTAGGTTCAGTCCTAACCTTATATTAAAAAAGCTGTATTCTCAGTATGACAAGTAATTTTAGTGAGTATCACAAGAAGAAGTGGCTTACCTAGCAAATGAGAGTGTACATTATTTGAAAAGATGAATTTTTCCCATTCAAATTCACTCAAGTAAAAGGAAATCAAGAAATCACCTTGTAGGGTTCTCCTCACTTAACCTGGAAGTTTGGCTAAGTTGTCCTGTAACACAGAAGGGTCTCATCTTGAAAGTAGTTTCATGGAAGCAAAAAAATCTTCCGTGAAGGAGGTGAATGCAAGTTCTGTGCCTCATTCCAGACACAATGATATTTAGTTGTGGAAAAATGTTAACTCTAAAAAATCCAGTAAGATACTCATTCTTTTAGTGTGACTGGGTTTATTGTAGCTTATTTGCACTCCATTTATTGAGGAATTAAAATCCAAAGAATAATTTGAAATTTCACATTCTAGGGGTACTAACCAAGGTAGACTCTTAAGATATTTTTTCTCTCTAGTATTCAGGAGTGCATTTACATAAAATGAAAGTAAAGATTGAGACTTTATACTCAACACTTACTGTAAATATGGAAGCAGTATAAAACAGGAGCGGAAGAGGGGTCTCCTTTTTATTTCTCTCCTGAAGAATGAATTGTGGAGGATGTAGTGGTTATTCCACATCATAAATCGAACCTCTTTCAGACCCCGAGAGTTTGCTTCTTCAATCAATCGAATGACAGACTATGGAGGAGAAAACAGAAGATAACAACAAAAAAAGGAAAGTTAACAAATAATCATGGTTAAAAATGAAAATTTAACCAAAGACAAAAGTTAACCTCACAGGAATTTCAATAAAGTACAGTGAGTCTAATTAACTCCCTTTATATGCTAAGATTTTTTTTTTCCTTCCAAGTATGTAGGGCCCAGGGAACTATTTTATTCTATTTTGAGCCTTAATAATATTATAGAGAGTTTTCGTTCATATTTCTTAAGGGAGTTTTCAAAACAGGAACTAAAGATAGTGATGTTGGCCAGTCCCAGTGGCACACGCCTGTGAGAGGCCTGTGAGCCACTCCCAACACTTTGGGAGGCAGAGGAAGGAGGACTGTTTGAGGTCAGGAGTTCAAGACCAGACTGGGCAACATGGCAAGATCCTGTCTCCACAAAAAATAAAAAAATAAGAATTAGTTGAGTATGGTGGCATGCACCTGTAGTCCCAGCTATTTGGGAGGCTGAGGCAGGAGCACTGTCTGAGCTCAGGAGTTCGAGATTATAGTGAGCTATGATTGTGCCACTGTACTCCAACTGGGCAACAGAGCAAGAGCCTATCTCTAAAAATAAATAAATAAATAAATTAATTAATTAATTAATTTTGAAAAGGTGGTGGTATATAATAAAGTTCAAGTTCTAAACCCAAAAACCTTCTCAGAGGAAAAACACAGGAACAGTCTGAGTATTCTGAGAGTACATTTTAAACAGCCTTGTATTCTATTTGGAAGGTAGATAACTAGTGATTACCAAGTATTCTGAGAGTACTTTTTTTTTTTTGAGATGGAGTCTCGCTCTGTTGCCCAGGCTGGAGCGCAGTGGCGCGATCTCGGCTCACTGCAATCCCTGCCTCCCAGGTTCATGCCATTCTCCTGCCTCAGCCTCCCAAGTAGCTGGGACTACAGCCACCAGCCACCATGCCCAGCTAATTTTTTGTATTTTTAGTGGAGACGGGGTTTCACCATGTTAGCCAGGATGGTCTTGATTTCCTGACCTTGTGATCCACCCGCCTCGGCCTCCCAAAGTGCTGGGATTACAGGTGTGAGCCACCACACCCGGCCGTATTCTGAGAGTACATTTTAAACAGCCTTGTATTCTCTCTGGAAGGCAGATACTAGTGATTACTTAAGCTTACTTAGTTTAATATTGTGTTTTACAATAATTAACATACTAGGTTTTCTTCTTTTGCTATTGTCTTTAAAAATAAAAGTAAGGTAGGTAAGTTGTTCTCCCCTGTTGTAATGCTGGAAATGAACTTAAATTGAGAAAGTCAGATCTTTGGAATGTGAAATTAATCTCTAAAGTCCATCTGAGGATGTTTAAACGACTCACAATTGTCATTCAGAAGCAAAGTAAACCATCATCATTTTAAAACCTTGCTTTGAGACTGAAGGGCTATTATCACTGTCTCAGACTAAGGATGCAAGTGTACATAGGAGAAAATTGTAAATAACTGATTTCTCTGACCACAGCTCAATAAACATTTCCAAGTACTTCTTCCAGAGACATGAGCGATTGTTTCCATTGGGCTTCTAAAATCCTATGTGTAACACTTGATCCAATCTCCATAAGCCCAGGAGCCAGATATAATCAAAAGTTATACCAATTCTCATTTCGTGAAAATTACTCCATAGGTGGCAACAGGTCAAAGTATTTCATCTCTATAATGTAAGATTCTGTGGAAAGCATTTTATTAATCTGATAATAGTGGTATGCTATCTTTGGATTTCAAATTAATGGAAAGAAATAAATTTTAAGAAAAAGAGAAAAGTTTTCTTGTATCAATGAGACTCAATTTTATATTCATAAGCTGTTTGATTATATGCATAGTTCTGCCTAGTTATTGTTGTAAAGAAAGAATAAAAGAATAGAGGAAGAAAAAATAAATAAATTTGAAAAATGTACTTGTTAACAAAGAACCTGTAAATACCTCAGGATACTCTCTCCATCCAAAGTGGTCCCTACAGAAGAATTTCCAGACTGTGTGGTAAATAGAGTTGACATTGCTAGAGGGTGGTGTGGACAGCCTTCGTAGTTGGTCAAATTCAGTTGTTTCATACACGTTCATGGCATTCAAATCTGCCCAAAATTCTTGTCCTCTAAAAAACAAACAAACAAAAAAACCCCCAAAAACCTGTTAATACATTTGTAAAACAAAAATACCCAAAAATCTCATCGGACATTAAAAATATATAGCATAGCCTGTTGGCAGAATTTTCTAAACTTGCTTTACCTGGAGTAAAAGCATATTTATTGCTGGTTGTTTCCATAACATCCATTTCCTACATGCCCTTTCTAATCAAGACCAAAATTTCTAGGCCATGGAATTATAGTAAGGTTGATTTAACCCCACAGCACTACTGGCTTAACCCAATCAAAATAAGCCCACCCTCCACTCTACGGTGGGCTGGCCTCAGCCAATCAGGGAGTCAGTTTTACTATGAAGCTATGTAGAAACTAAATATAGACAAAAGAAAATTTCTCTTGAAGCTTGACCTTTTTTTCAGAGGCCATCCGTTTACTTGAGACAATATAGGAATACACAGTATTGCCTGATCAAAGACAACAAAAGAAGGGAAAAATAAAATGAATCCAGATAAAGCCAGTACTAATCCACCCAACATCAATATTATCTTTTATCCCGTGGGCTGAAAAATGTTGGCAAAACATGAAGAACAAAAATAGTTTGGATTATTATGAGGTTTAGCTTTGAGAATATTTTGGTCATCTTATTATCTGGTCTACTGCTGCTGAATCATTACTTTACAAATGTCTCCATACTGCTGGAGGGGAAGTCCCACTATATGAATCAGACTCATTTAATAATTTATAAAAGGTAGACCAATAACAACATTTGTGTTTCCTCTTTTATGGAACTTCATTAGAGTTGGAAACATTTGAACCATTATTTCAAATAACTGGCATAATGGTCATTATACTCTTCTTTCTTTTCTCTTTTTTGTGTATGTTTGAAAGTTACTATAAGAAAATATAAAAAATTAAATATATGATAACAGCATAGATATTGTAGCATAGTCTACCACAGATTTCTAAATGGATGTCTACAACACAAGAAATACTCTAGATCTAGTGGCATTCAGAAAGACTGGTACATGTGAAGTCTAGTTGCTGAGACAGATTTTCCCAATAATTAACTTATTTCCTTGCTGTAAATTAGGATTTTGAAAAGGATATTAAATTTGATCTATGGTTGCACCATTGCACTCCAGCCTGGGCAAAAAGAGTGAAACTCTGTCTTAAAAAAAATTTGATCTATGGGTTTTGTTAGCTAGCACATTTTCCAAAATCTGCTCTTGGAATACTTGTTTCAAAAACTATTAACAGGTATTCTGTGCACAAAAGATTCTGCAGTCAAATATTTGAAAAACTGATTATGCAAATAACTTGCCATTCTCCATCCCAGTGTTCACAATTTATGAATCAGGTTCTACACTGAAAAAAACACTCAATCATATAACCAATGATGCCAAAAAGTATGGAACTTATAAAAAGCAGTATACTCCTTTAAAATTCCTAAAGATCTTGCCAATAAACCCCAAACTTCTTGCTTAGAAAGAGTACTAACTAGTTGGATGTGGTCTCAAAAACAACATATAGTTTTAATTAAGCATGAAACAAGACAATATAATGTAGTTTAAAATAATATTTGGCCACTGTTTTAAAATGATTTATGGTAAATAGGAATATTTAACTCAAACAGAAAAATGTTTCTGGGAAATCCTAAAAAGTGAAACAAACAGACAAAACAAAACAAAAAAAAGTCCTGAAAACTGGAACTCCTATGCTTAAATTAAACGTCCTATCAAGTTGCCTTAAGCAATTTTCATTAACTTCAGGAGAATCTGATGTTATGATTGGGAAGTGAGATAAAAAACTTTCTCCCTGTTAAGACTGTTTCAAGTTTCTAAACATATTTTTCCTGCTTTAAGCTTATCGCCCAGCAACTGTTCCCAATTATGAGTCACAAATCCTCAGTATTTCCTTTAAGGAGTTCTTAGAACAGCAGTCATTATGTTAACATGCATTATAATATAAACAGCCAATGCTTTTTGCTGTTTAGTGTCAGATTTTATTCTGGACATCACTCCAGCAATTTCTGTTTAAGCCTGTATTACTGAGACTTCATAGATAATGATTTGCATGAGAAAGACATCTACAACTGCAGCTTTTGCTACATTCTCGTGCATGTCAGTCCTTTGGGCATTATGACGTTTCTACGACAAATCCTAATTTACTACAATCAACTGTTCTTTGGATTGATGTATCAAAGTGCTGTTATAGCTCTATTTGATTTTCAATATGCTTTTTCTAAACTTGACAGAGACAAAATCACAAATTTGAAAAACATTAAATTATCTTATTGTGAGATTAATTTTACCACCTGCTCTCCCTTAAACAGGGAATGCTTTAAAAATCTAAAGCCAAGAGATTTTTTCCTCCATAATCTGCATCAGCATAAATACGTGCAATATGGATACCAAATGTTCAACAGCCACCACATTCTTCCTTACCAAACTATTGTTTCCTATTATCAGAAAGCAGTTACGAGTCATCTATATGTGGTAATCGTGATGGTGGGATCTACTGGGCAATACACAAAGAATTAAACAGATATAGTCCCTGTCTTCCAGGAGTGTTAAGAGAGGAATAACTAACAAAATGTAGCCAAAGAAGCAGTACATCTGCCTGTCTAAATTCATCAGTGGCAAGTACATTCAGGAAATAAGAGACAAAGAATAAACATGCAGCAATATGGAAGAGGAGGTGGTTATTGGCATCCAGTAATGGATAAACATCAGGAAAATTAAGAGGTTTTACTTTATCAATCCAAGATAACTTTCTGCAAGAAAAAGAATCTTAGGAGCAGTTTAAATACAGGAAATATCACTGGTAAGTAAAGAGCTGTGTGTAAGAACAAGGAAAAAGAGGTCTCCAAGCACTTTGCTTCTTGAAAGACAAGTGGAGACAGGATTGGTATAAGTAGCTGGAAAAGGAGACCTTCTAAACAGGGGTATCTGAGAGATGAGAAAATGGGAAACTGTAAATTCCTATAAGGGGGTAAAACAAGTGATGTGAGAGACTTCAGGCAACGAACTGAGGATGCTGAAGTCCAGGGTGTCAGAGCCTTAAGATATAAGGTTAGGAATTTAAAGTATTGAGCAGATAAGTTAGAATCAAAGCAGTAATTACAGGATGTTGGAAACTGAGCAAGAGAGCCAGTGCTAGAGATTGAGGGTGTCTTTGTAAAAGCAAGGTGCAATAATCCTTGTGGATGAAAACTCCGTCTGGCCTAAGGGCATCTCTGAGGGATGGCCAAAAAAGAGTATGAGTGATAGCCACTCTACAGGAGGATTTGTATCTTGCTATTTGTATCACATGGCTAAATCCATCAGTATTCTTTTATCTAAGATACAGCCCTATCATGGACCAGAAAAAAACAAAACCTTGTGAACAGACTGCTGATTTTTGCTATTAAGGAAAGAATGAAATTGAACCGCTGAAATATTAAAAATTCTGTTTTTGCATGTCTCACCAACACACCACCACACATCCCGCTATAAAAATCCATATACAACACTAATTTAAAATGCTGAAAAGGACGCCCATTCTCATAATTTAGATGCTTTGTAACAATGGTTCTCCTCTTATTCAACAAATATCTACACATACCAATTAAGCCAACATTTTCCGACATACATTACCAATGCACAGAGCACCAACACCCACACTAAGTCAGACAGCATGCCACACACATTTCTTTAATAAGTATACTAATATCTTAGTATTTAAGATCCTGAAGAGAAAGTAAAAAGGACCTATGACATGAATAATAAACAGAGTTGGAATGCAAACCAAAACTAAAAAAGAAAAAGATGCTAAATGAAATAGAAAATAGTAAGAACACAACTTCTTTCTCAGATAAATAGCTCTTGGGTTTATGCATTTGGGAGCTCAGTAAAGAGTGTAACCATTTTAGGCAGTTTCTCTATTTATAAAGTGTTTGTAACCAAGAAGAAAATGAGACCAAAGAAAAGCAAAGTAATTTAAAGTAGACACATTAATTTGGTACTGGGCTCTGCTTTGGTCACAAAAAAATGAAAAAGGCAAAATGACACAGAGCACCAATTGAGTGGGGAAAGGAAACCCTGTGGCATAGTGGGAAATGTTGCACAAAGGTGGTCAGAAGCAGATGGCCTACCTCTGCTGGGAGAGGTGTCAAGAAAGGTGGTCAAGGGAGTTGTCCCAGAGTGGATAAAATGTGAGCAAGGTCCAGCTACCAGGCAAACAATGGGAGGCAGGACACCACATGCAGAATGACTCCATGTGTAGAAGCTAACCAAACAAGGCACACAAGAATAGTGTGCAAGAGGCACACACAGTTCATGTGGGAGGTTAGAGTATATGTATCTATGAGAAATAAGGGATAAAACTGGACTGGATAAGTTGGCTTGGGCCAGATAATGAAGAGCTTTGTTTGCTGTGTTAAGAAGTTAGGTCTTGATTCTATGGGCAGTAGGAAACATCAGTGAATTTTCAACAAAGTCCAGACTTGCCTTTACAAAGGTCACTCCAATTGTAGTGGTATAGAAGAATGATTTACTTATTTATTTTGGCAGTGGAGAGAGAAAACCATTCATCTGCTAAATATTAGAATATTTATCAATATTATTCTATGAACAGTCATCTATAGTT
This sequence comes from Trachypithecus francoisi, assembly GCF_009764315.1. NCBI lineage: Eukaryota > Metazoa > Chordata > Mammalia > Primates > Cercopithecidae > Trachypithecus > Trachypithecus francoisi. Next base: position 6,917,091 of record NW_022681453.1, read on the forward strand.
ATTAGAACTGCACGAGACATATGATAAAAGAGGACTAAGGAGGCAATGTAGGAATGATTTGAAGGATTTAAGAGTTAGAATTTAACTGCATGAAGGATAATTACATGTGGGTCAGAAGAGAGTGAAAAGAGAGTAAGATGTGTCCCATGTTTCTGGTCTGGGTGGTTGGATAACGGTGCTATTAATGAGACAAATTACAAGACGTACAGCAGGTTTAAGTGGGAAGGTGATAGAAATAAAACAAAGAACTCAGACTTTGGCATAGGTTGATTAAATACAAAGTTTCCTGAACCCTACTCTGCACAGTTTTAACCAGATCGGTAAGACTTCAGAACTGTGGCTTCCTGCCTGTAAGAGTTAACTGGTTTCTACAAGGATAAGCCTGTGACCTCAAACTAATTAACACATACCTTAATCAGCTAGACTCACCATACACAATTAGTAGTGCCCTTTTATTATTATGATGTAAAGTGAAAATACCTCCCAAAACGGAGTGCCATAATGATACAAGGATAAAGATTAAATGCAATGTGGAGAGTACTGAGGTTCTGCTACTGGCTTGAGACAGGCATGACAGATGGGATACGTTTGCCGCTGCTAAAGAATTTCACAGGCGAACAAAATATAGCTGGCTTTTGATACCTGGCTTTGATATTTCCAGGACTCATTTAGCAATGCTGGAATATCTGGCAGCTTATATCCCTTCAAATATGTTACAAGGTGATGAGAATCAAAGCCATGGCATACACAATACCAACACATTTTGTGAAAACAGTGTAGTTATTAAACTTCAGAAAACTATGCATTTGTAATTTTCTTCTTTAGAAGCAAAACTGTCATTTATTCTGTCGCTAATTAAGATTTTTGCTATAAGTAAGTAGCAGAGGACTGTTGTGGGGGGCGGCAATAAAACTTATTCATAAATGCTTACATCCAAAGCAGTATCTTTTAACACTCACCAGAGGTTAAATTTTTCTTTCACTTTTTTTTTTCTTTTTTTTTTGAGACAGGGTCTCCTTCTCTCACCTAGGCTGGAGTGCAATAGTGCCATCTAGGCTCACTGCCACCTTGAACTCCCTTGCTTAAACTACCCTCCCACCTCAGCATCCCCAGTAGCTGTGACTATAGGCACGCTCCACCACACTCCGCTAATTTTTGTATTTTTCTGTAGAGACGGGGTTTTGCCATGTTGCCCGGGCTGGTCTCAAGCAATCCTTCTGCCTCAGCCTTCCAAAATGTTAAGATTACAGGTGTGAGCCACTGCACCCAGCCTCAGAGTTTAAAATTCTACACTTAATTACCACACTATGACACTGTAAAACTATTAACATAAAACTCAGATCATGGATTTATCTAAATACCTCAAAAGATTTTTGGGTAGGTAAAAGTGTTCCCCACCTTAAGATACAATGTATTTCTCGGGATCAGTTCTTGAAGAAGTGATCATTAGGCAAAATTCTATGTTGCTGCTCCCTTGGTATCTCCTGAGACATCTTGGAAATTCCTGCTTCCAAGAAGGGAGCAAGTTAGTGGGAAGGATGCTGTCTGAAATCACATTTATCTGTGTGCCAAACCTCATGTCTGATTCATAAACTGTTAGACATCTGTAGTCTTAAAAGTCATTCTAGAAGTGAACCCAGTGAAATGAAAAAGAAAGGATAAGAGATAGAAGAAAGAGAGGTAAGTTTCCTAAATGAAAAAAGATAATCTGTTTTTAAACGTTTTAATTATACATTCTCCAAAAGCATGCGGAGAACTAAACAAACATAACACAGCTTATTCTCAAAACACACTGATGCTAAGACATGGTCATTTGCATACATCTAGATGTTTGCTAAACCCCTAATAAATAATACCACACAATGAAGTCCACCGGCCCCAACGCAACCACTAAAAGCAAATTACAATATCTACTTAAGGAAAAGAACCTACTAAAATATTGTTATGCTGGCTTATTTTGTTGTTTGTTTTCTATTACAAAACTACAGATCAAAGCAAAGAACACAAAAAGACTTTCCAATAAAATGTGGATAAGTCTAAAATCTTTCATAAATAAAAATTACACTTATAAGATCAGAAGATCTCATTGCCATCTATTTATGGTAGTGTGGGATTAAATTTTGCACCATGAAGGTACCAGAAATGTCATACAGCCTTAACTTTTATTCAAGTTCAGTCACATGTCCTAAGATTACAGAAGGTACTATAAGTGAGACATACTTCGCAACCATGGCCTGATGAGAAAGTGAAACTTAATTTCTGTAAGAATAGCTGGGATAGAAGGCACAGGTTAGTTTTTAAAAATTGGTAGCATGCCTTATACTACCTTACATTATGCAATCACTGATTTTTATAAAGAAGAGTAGATAGCCCCTCTGTTAAGAAAAATATTTTTTAAATTGAGGTTTCTATCTAATCTCAAAGTAAACAATAAAAAATGTCTCCCATGTATTCAAGGCACAAATAGTGGTTAATTCAATTTTTTAAATATAGAATTTGACATCCCTTAAAAAGGAATAAAATAAATGTGTTTATAATTTTTTCTACATAAATATAATACTGTATGTAAATGATAAAATTACTTAAAAATAAGTTGCTTTCAAATACCTCAATTCAGCACTCATTTACACATAAATACTAGTTATAGTTATCACAAAAATATTTTCTAATAATGCCTAGTACGATATAAACTATTAGCTTAATTTATTTCTGCTTTGACTTTTAAATCACAAATGATTCCCATAAAAAGGTTTTTATTCAGAATTTTCTATTATTTAGCTTTGGCTTTTTCCCCAATTAGTCCAGATGAACTAACTGATCAATGAAAGAATCAGAAATATACTCATTGGTGACTTACTACGTATTTGATACTAACAACCCAGAGATGAGTAAACAGCTTTCAGGAGACTAGAGATTTGAATGCATACAAGCAAACTATATATAGAGAATTCATCACTCTGATAGTTATTTAAACAAATTGCTGGAGAAAAAGACTTCCTATCGAAAAGACAGTCTTTTTATTGTCTAGGTTTTATAAGCTATAACAAAACCTTTCAACATAGTCTTAAATTGGTAACTTTTTCTGAGGGAGTTGGATTCTACAAAGCCAAGTTTCTGTGATAGATTCAATTTTATCAGTTAAGAGAGTCGAAATTATTTCTGAGTAACAAATTTGTAAAACACTTTACATAATGGTTCTGATGTCCGCCAGCATTTGGATAATCCAAATGTCAGAAAGCAAGCAAGCAAAAGTCCTTCTGTTTCACATAGTTTGCCCTGACTCTGTTGGGGATGTCTTTCTTTTATTAGGATGTAATTAAACCTTAGAAGGCAAACCCAGTGTTTATCCTGTGCTAATTTTTACTCTCTAAATGCCTGGAAATGAAAGAGCTAAGCCAGGTGACAGTCAGAAACCAAAGACCAACCACAGCAGGAAATTATTTAGAGTATTTTGTGCCATCTGCCCTCTATACACCTTGATCAGCTGCAGGAACTGTGAAGATCACAGGGTGCATGCAAGATTCTGAAAGCACATGCATTACAGCAAGCAAAGTTCACCCTTTGATCCCCGCCCTTGCCATTCAAGTGCTGGTGAAAAATTAGACAAAGATGATCATCCAAACTCTTTGGCTATATAAGTGGGACAATTTAAGAATTCTCCAAATTAGTTCAAAAAGAAAAAAAAGCTAATGTAATAAAGAGAAATTCTTGTAAGTGTAGCCTAAACATATTTTCTAATCATTACAAGTACTATGTTTCAACATATTCTTCACAAATCCTTCCTTATACTCAGAGGCAATAGCACCAAAACAGAGGACTTCTATTTGCATAAAGAATACAAATTTACTGAACTCTTCCTCAGACAACTTAGTCATGGGAGATTCTCAACACACTCCTTACACAACTTTTTGTGGTACACATACTCGAAAGTCACTGGTTTCTGTAGAAGGTGAAAAGGAATAGTTGCTCTAGCATTCTCACTCTTGTAAGAACTTATCCTTTCATTGTGATGACCATGCAAAGGTTCTTTACTTGTCAAGTGGGTGTTACCAGTAAGTAAACAGCACAGAGCAGAGAAAGATCCAGGAGACAGATACATTTTGTTGTGTGGAAACGCAAATAGGAATGCTTAGTTAACTCTCTTCTATGCTTGCCTTAGTAACAGTAACTAGCTAAGTCAGCAAGGAAAATTGGAAGTTTCACAAATGACAATTAGAAGTTTATTAATGTCATCAACTTCTAAAAATTGAGTTCCTAATCACAGAATTGATTATATTTAGCTCAAGTCTGCAATACTGTCCTCTTCACAGATTGAATATAAATCTTTACAAACAGAATTTATTGTACATAAAATCCTTAATTTTCAAAAACGTATTTCAGAACATATCACTTGTAATTTCAAATTCCCTATTAACAAGGAATTATCTATATTAAAAATCTGAAGCTTTCAGTTACTGTGTCAGGGATTGGGGTGGATTAGGTTTAATGTTTGAAGGAAGAAATTTTAAATTGCGGTGAGTCTGTATATGGTATAATTTTCAGTCCCTAGAAAGCACTGTCATAAACAATCTATAAATATAAAAATAAGCCCTATTTAGTTTTGTTAAAGAAATTCCTTCACATCAGCCGGGCGCGGTGGCTCACACCTGTAATCCCAGCACTTTGGGAGGCCGAGGCAGGCAGATCATCTGAGGTCGGGAGTTCAAGACCAGCCTGACCAATATGGAGAAATCCCGTCTCTACTAAAAATACAAAATTAGCCAGACATGGACACACATGCTTGTAATCCCAGCTGCTCAGGATGGCTGAAGCAGGAGAATTGCTTGAACCCAGGAGGCAGAGGTTGCGGGAGCTGAGATGGTGCAACTGCACTCCAGCCTGGGCAACAAGGGTGAAACTCTGTCTAAAAAAAAAAAAAAAAAAATCTTTCACATCTAAAATGTAGCTTGTTTGCTCCCAGAAATGGTGAACTTCAGAAGCATTTTATTCCTTGTACAGTTTATGTTTAAGGTGTTGCAAAGTAGAGGTAAAACCAAGCTCTCAGGCTATCACCTATTTCAAACCCAGAATGAAAGGGAAAATGGCTTAACCTTCAGCACTGTGGTCTTTTTCAAAGATAAAAAATCTTTCAAATTCACTTTACCTTAAGACCCCAATCTTACTATAAAAGGGAAACTCTACTACTTTTACAAAGTGAGTTTCTTTCAAAACTTTGACAGTGTCCAATTTGAACTAGCCATACAAGTTGTGCCAAAATAATTATCTTGCAATTTGAAATGTTTTTTCCTTTGCAAAAAATGATATACACATGTACTAAGTTTTCCTTCCACAAAAAGACAACTGCAACTCACAAATTGGAGACTGATAATTATTAAAGGTTGTTGGCCAAGGTTAAGAGGACTTAAGGTCCTAATTTAAATGCAATCCAGAATCATCACCATCAGACAAAGGATGCAGAATCTCGTGGTCTCAAATCAGGAGATGATAAATAAAAATAAAAGAAACCATGGGAAGAAAGTCATAATTTCAAATAGCTGTATTTCTGTAGCATTCCTTGAGTAGTCAAGGTTTGCATGGACTACATACTGCTTTACCCTTTAGGAATAGCACCCAAACCCAGAATAAAACTGAGGATCACTGACCACGATTAGAAATACACAGAAGAACTTATGAAGTTTATCTTTGCTTTATAGTAGATTGTAAATCTATGATCTAGAAATTCTAGTATAATAGGATAATTATAGTATAATACAAAGTAGATTTACAGGGACACAACAGAGTTATCAGTCAAAAGTAGCATTTTTTTTTCATGCCCATTATGTGCAGAAGGAAGTTTTAAATGCTGAATGGAGTTACTACTATAAATTGAGCACCCCAAATCTGAAAATCGGAAATGTTTCAAACCCAAAACTTTCTGAGCACCAAGATGATACCCAAATGCTCACTGGGGCATTTCGGATTTCAGAAGCTTAACTGGGGCATTATGCAAATATTCCAAAACCCAAAATCTGAAGCACTCTGGTCCCCAAGAATTTTGGATAAGAGATATTCAACTCGTATTCCCTTTTTTTCTTACTTACAATAAAAAGTAAGAGCTTTGGATTTAACTCAATGATAAAATACATAATGTATCATGCAATTATTTTTAGGGTATGCCACATAACCTTATAAGCTATTTCCTCCAACTGTCTGATTTAAAAGTTATAAATCTTTTTGACAAGGTTCATTTTCATTACCATAAATACATCAGGAAAAGAATGACCCCAACCTGAAGCCAGGTGGCAGCTGCTTCAAAAAGTCTAATTTGCTTGTTGATGAAAAACCAAAAAGGGAATAAATGATTGCTATTGATTCCCATGATAGCTCTACACAGATCCAGTAACTTCTCTGGATTAGTATAGATAGAAGCCAATTAGTTGTATTTCATATGTAAATAGTAGCATAAAGAAGTACAAAAAATAATTCATTGGATTGCTTTATCCTAAAGCACAAGGCACACATTTTGAAAGTCACTTCAAACACAGTTCTTGCTTATGGAGCTCTCTTTCTCTTAGGCAGAAATTTTTAAAATAAATTTAAACTCATCCAGCTGTGTATATTCAAGAACTACCAAAAGTCACAAGGCATAGTAAGTTTCAGCTGTTCTCCTCTCTCCAGTGTTATCAATAACACGTAATGAGTTAGTTCATACATCATCACAGCTGTGCACGCCACAGCTAACTTGGCTAATTTAACTACTCCAGTAGAGTTCAGGAGCTTGCCCTAGTTTAGCTAATTCACTATGCAAGTCATATAGGGATTATAACAGTATATGCTTTTTATGATCATTAATATACACTTCTCTTTTATATAGAGTTTCTGTGAAGTTATCTAATGGTACTGTCCCTTGGACAGATTTTGAAAATAGACTTCTAAGGGCAATTAGCAATCAAAATCACTCAGCAACTAAAACTATGACAAGACTCTAGCCTTAAGTCTTAAAGCAACTAAAACTCCCTATCAGTGAGCATTAATCCCAAAAGAAAAAAACCCTGTCCTCTGAAAAAAATTAATAATGGATTCAGGGTTTGCAACTTTCCTCTTCACCTCCACTCTCTTTCAATAAATTCAGAATTAGAAACAATCACTGGTTATATGTGCACCTGCAGGTAGCCTCCAAAATAAGGTTTGCAGTGTGTCCCTTCTTGATAGGTGGAAATAACTAGAAAATTGTTCAATTTAAAATGAATGTAATATGAAACTAGTGGTGATCTTGTTTGCTAAAGAGAGATTTGCACAACCTCCATAATTTCAATTATCCACAACAGTACTCCACAGTGTGCAAGGCTCTTTTAAAACTGCTTAATTCTGCCATCCAATGTCATCGTCTACTAAGGATGAGTGCCTATACTGTTCGAGACTGTGCTTTCTTAATCTAAAACACAACACTCAATGTTGTTTCTCAACTGTATATTTGGAATTTGGAAATTCTCCAAGGCTCATCTCGTGTGCAAAAAAGAAGCCTCAGCATCTATATCTGGGAAGTTCATACACACTAGTATGCGGTTGATGTTGGCAATGAACGTTTGTAGATGTACAATGAGAAAGCAAAGTGGGATCACATCATAATTTCATTACAAGGAATAAATAAGCATGTATTATTGAAATCCTTTCTTAATGTGCTTTTAGTATCTAAGCATCTTGACTAAAAAGTTGGAAAGGTCCTGTGAATTTATCTAGTTCGACTTCCTTTCCAATTTCATTCCTGAGAATAAAATGAACACTATACATCTAATTTAGATTTAGGTATTAAATCCAATACATTTGCAAAGCTAAACAAAAATATTTTTATCTGTGCAGTTTGAAACTATGAACTTTCGTCTCTGCTAGAGACCCAGAACTATGAACTTTCCCCAAGTATCACACAATGAAGATGTTATGGATACAGAATATAATGATTTACCAAACCATATAAACTACTGAAAACAGTGGGATAAACAACTGCCATTCATTATTCATTATTTCTGAATCCAAAGACTGCTGGTTCCAACTTGGACATATACACAGCTGAACACATACTTCCTGGTTATGTGCAATCTGCACAGATAGACCAGCTTTACAGGCCTGACCACAGAGATTAATAGCTTTAGCCAAATAATGTGGTAACCATGTGAACCTGGGCTGCTTCAGCTTGTTTGTGAATCTCTCAGCAAGGCTCAACATGCCGTTATCTGCATCTTGTTGCCAGGAAACACAACATCGCTTTAGAATACAAGGAAAACCAGGTTGCAATGACCACAGGTCAACTTCCCAAAAGCCTAATTTTTGACACTTAGCTATCTGCTATATTACAACATTTCTTCCTGTAATCTTCAGAGAACTTCACTTTACTAGTAATTTAACAGGTAACACTTTTTGCTATTTTCCCAGGATAGGACCACTTATTACCACTAACAATGTAGTAGGAGCAATGATAATTATAATAATTCACTTATACTTTTCTTCTCCCAAGTGTCAGATAAACATTAGTTTACTTCATTAAAAATGATTTGGAAATCAAGCACCCATTGCAACTACCTCATAATACAATAATGCATGCTTATGGGCCTATATCTATGTCTATTCTTAAGCAAAATAATCTTACCAAAGGATAAAAAATACCCATATGCTCCTGACCTAAGAATTCCTGGATTTTCTAGGATCAAAATGATTGTCTTGCCTTGTTCTCATGGTAACAGAATGTCATGTGTTGGCCAATAATCCTGCTAGTTTCTTCCTGATCAATTCAAACAGATAGAAACTTAATGTACCAAGATGCTGAAGTACTCAGCAGACTGGAAATTTGCTTCATGAGAGTGAAGTGGGAGCCACTGTTCTGCAGAGTTTTGCAATCTGGAGATAGAAGGATTAGAGTGGCTTTGAGAATATATAAAATTAATTACCCTTGACATAGCAATTAGAATTGTTAGCTCATAGGCAACAGAGATTTTGGAAAATACTTTATTAAAAAGATTTTTAAGATAAAATGGAAAAACATTTTTCTCTTCCAATGCTGGTTTTAAAAAGTAAGTTAAAAGTACTTAGCTGTATTATAAGATATTCACTACCAAAGCAAGGTGGAATCTTAAATGTAATATATTATTAAGATAATACATTTACAGTCAGGAAAACTACACTCTTGATATGACCTTACTTTTATCTCATAGGGTCTTCTATGTAATACTTTTGAATTTGGGCTTTATACTGTTTCTCTTCTTGTTCCACACTTCCCTTTTGAAACACAAAATGCAAAGTTCAAGTCTCATGATAATTAAGTTGCTAAAAAGACACATGGATTTCTGTACTATATAACTGAAATATTAAAATTATTAAAAGACAACCATTCACCTATTACTTAAGGGGAACGAGATAAATGAAAAAAAAAAAAAAAAAAAGACCAATTTCTGTAATACGAACAAGCTCTCGCACCAGTCAGGATTCAGAAGGTTGACATGAAAACTATCAGAATCAGACAACTTGGAAATGGTTTACTGCCATCATTTGCTGACTCTCTAAATACATGGGTAGTGTAAACCAACATATCTGTGAACAAAGATGACTCTTAAGGAAGTGTTTTCTCCTGGACTTCTGGGATGGTATATTCAGTGTATTTCCACTCCCCTCTCCCCACCCCAATATAGGTCATGCATCTCAGTACTATACCAGGCCATTCATTAGCTATGAAGCTGTTAGGTTGCCCTCATGGCCTCCCCAATCAGGCAGCATGGACAGAAGTGCTCTTCTCTCCCTTTTAATTTTAATCCTTACTCTTGGTCATACACAAATAGCTATTAACACCACACACTTTAGCTCCTTCTATGCTACAGGAGAAATAACTTAGAGATGCAAAGATTAATGCTTATTATATAGCCATTTTTGCACAAGCAACTTTACATCAGGCAACTATCATTTTCTTCATTTTAAATTTTAAAGAAGAATTCAGATGTAGAAATACCAGTTCCCTGCCAGTGAATGCTGCTTAGACATCCATACTAAAAGAACTGAATTACATGTATACATACATCTTGCATACCAAAATTCAAGGATAATTGTTTGAGTAATAAACATATCTTAACATAAATTCATCCCTTCACTGATTGTTAAAGGACTCTTTCAAGTCAAAAAAAAAGTATCCTAAATTGTGGAAAAGTTTATTTTATCTATAATATAAACTTAATGGAGAAAAGCTCCAAGGAAACTAATAAAAAGATCCAGAAGTATGGGAGGAACTTCTGAATCACTCACAGAAAAGATGTTTATACCATTCGAAATGAAGAGGACCACAAACATCTCTCGACAATACTCTTCTTCTTTAAAAATAATAGCTATTCAATGTGCAGAGCTTTAAAATGAAACAAATTAGGTGTTCATTATTTATGTTATAGTAAGATTCACCAGACTTTCTTTCAAAAGCCAGCTTTTCTTGGGTGATTAAAACAGTATTTAATTCACAATATTTAATGTATGTGCAACTTCTCAGTCACACGCACGTTGAACTGAGTGACATATGAATTGTTCAAATCATAAAACCTTCATTGTCTGGTTGAGTTAATAGCCTGCATTCACTCACCATGAAAAATCAGGATAGCATAGTCAAAAGAATAATAGTGGAAAAAAAGAAAACCTGTTACTACTGAAAGAACCACCCTACTAAGCTTTTAGGCTTCTTTACCTTCTCTATAGCATTTAACAACAGTTCTACAAATTGTTATAAATACATACCCATACTTCATTCTCATTCTATCATTTTCTGGGTTACAGTAAAATCTTTCCAAGTGCTCCTGAGAATCATTGAATACACTCTGCCACTTTTGAGTAGTTGTCCTTTTGATCTGCCAATGATATGGCAAGACGGTGTGGTGCTTCAAACAATCCCTGCCATAAATACAAGTGCCCTGCAGAAAGTCCATGCAAATTTCAATTCCGTTCTCTTGGTGAGTGTGGTACTGCAATTGGTTCACCAGCTCAAACACGAGGTCAAGGGAAGCCTCTTCACTTTTGTCCTGGAAGAGCTCAGTACTCAGTTTATCACTGGTGTCCAAAATGTATTGGATTGTAAAACTGTTTTCTTGGAAAACGCCTGGAACATAATCTATGACTTTGTCTAAGCAGTCAGGACTAGTAGGAATATCACTTGAAACTGGGTGCAAGAGATCAGTCTGGAAGTGACCTGCTGTAGAATCTGCCACCGTCCCACTAAGGGTTTCTGATGGAAAGCTGTGATCTTGGATTGGAACCACTTGTTCTGGAGCTTCAGTGGAAGGATGGGCTTCCGGTATCTGATCCCCAACATTTGTCCTGTCAGGTATCAGAACAGACATATTATTTTCTGCTGGTGGGCATGATGAATTGATTTCCATGGCTTTCTTCATCATAGGTTCATGTAAGCTGTTCTCATCTGTACTCTGGTTCCTAGATCTAAAAACCCCATCAAGTGAGCCAGATTCTAGAAGAGTGTTTAATATTGGCCTCAAAGACCTCAGGGTTCCAGTTCCCAATCTTTTCTGATCCTTTTTCTTAAAACAAGTCTTCAATGGAGTGATCTTCTCAGAGAGTCTCATTTGGCATGAAAAGTTATCAGGAGGAGAGGGAGGCTGCACTACACAGTCTGGCTCAGGTTCGGTGGTTTCCATTTCCATGATGTGGATTAGTTCCAACTGCTCCTCAGAGTCTAAAAATTCTACGAGGAAAGGAAGGAAGATGATCATTTACAAACTGACAGCAACTGGATTTCACTCATTCACTAAAATGTTTTGTTTTTGTCCTAATTCCCTGAAACCATTCCTCTTATACTATATTTAGTTTTTACAGGCCAATGTTAAATTTTATTGAGAAATTAAGGCTCCAAAGCACCCAAGGCTATTCAAAAGCACACAGCAGGTAAAAGTAGAAGAGTCTTTCAATAGGCCATTGGCATGCATTTGTGGGCTGAATACACAACAGTTTGAAATTCTGCCAGGTTATGAATTTTTACTATAAGGCTAGAGTGGGGTGGGAAATGGGAGGTAGAAATAACTGTGTCTAGATGATGACAGCAGGGAAACCACACTTCCCCTCAGCTTTGCGGTTCTCTTCATAGTTGTTGATGCATCACCTATCTCATGAGTTGACAAAAAGTTTAAAAGTTCATCAAATGAAAGATAAACTTCAAACTTAAACAGTGAGTGAATTTAAGAGTATAAGAATATACACAAGAAACAGGGGTTCTCAACTGAAATATTATATGGGAGAAAGCCAGGAGTTTGTTAAGCATTTCTATATTCAGAAAGCTCTAATATACTACCCAAGAATGTTGAGTCTACTTCTGCAACCCCCAAAAACATTACCATTACTGATAGAATATAACGGTGTGTTTAGTAACGAAGCCCCATCAGCAACAACCACTGCACAGTGTCAGAAGACAAGCACAACTTGGTAACACAGAAAAAGCCTCCTAGTTCTCGTCCTCAGAAAAGTTACACATATACATTTTTAAAGGGCAAATGAAGGCATATTATAGCAAAATAAAACAATATAAAACACACACCAAATTTCAGATTCCTAATCAACTACTGAAAGAGACAAAAAAAGTCCTTTCTTCCAAGAATCAGACCCCTTGAAAAAAACTGAAATTTGAAAACATTTACTGAGATTGTGCCAGGTGAGAAAGGAATGGTGATGAGCAATTAATCCTCTTCTCTCTTGTCCAATAAACTGAAAGAGATCTGTGACGCAAGGTCCCATGACTTAATCAAATATGAATCCTAGGTGCCCAGTAAAGTGCCTAGCTACCACAATGCACACAGCTGGTGTTCCACATATATTTTGTCGGCTGAATTAGTTAAGAAAAGCACATATCAAAAGTGAATATTAAAAATCTAATTGGAGAGAGTCATAAATCTATGTGTAAGAAGTCCATCACATTTAGAAAAGTAAAATACAAAGCACAGTTTATAACAAAGTGTTAAATGTACATGATAAGTACAAAAAGAAAAGGCAGAAAAAGGAGAGTTCACTGTGAGCTGGCATTGTTAGGGAAAGCTTCACGAAGAAGAAGGGATCTGACACGAGACATAAATCAACTGGAAAGCAGCCAAGCCAGGCGTTATTATTCATCATTTGGTGCTATTGCCTCAAGGCACAATTGGCACAGATTGTGGTACTCCCTCTCCACCATACCAAACCGGACTGCGCTTTCCCCACGCGCACACACTCTAACCACTCCTATCAAACTCAATCAAGGTAAAAGAGACACTAAATCGATTTTATTTATATGTGTGTCTGCGCGTACACACGCAAGCGCCGGCGCAACTTTTCCTATTATTGCCCTTCATCAAACTCGGAAACAAAACTGGGAGGAAGAAGCAGAGAACTGGAGGAGTGGCTGGAGGGGGAAAGCCACTAGAACCTAGTTCCTCAATTAGTTTTCATAACAGGAAAATAAAGATGCGAAGGACACATCCTCCAGTCTCCAGCGGCAGGCGACACACCGCGACACCCCTCACTTCGTGACGCCGGGGTTCTCCATCACTCCCGGCCGAATGCACTTTCCGAAGAAACCGCCGCTCCAAAGCCTGCCTGCCCGCCGCCGCGCGACACCCCGGCGCCGAGCCCGGGTCCGAGCGACGCCTCCTGCCGGCCGCGGCGGTTTGCTCAGCTCCTGGTCCCGGGCCGCGCCAAGTCCGCGCAGCGCCGCTGAGGCGCCGCCCGGCTCTGCAATTCCGGGTGTTCCCGGGCGTCCCCGCCCCCGCCTTCCCCTCAGCAGACGCCTGGGCGCCCCCCAACCCCTGTCCAGCCTCCTTCGGACCAACGACCCGCCCCGGCCTCCCTACATCCCAGAGGCCACTCGCAGCGCCTTCTCCCTTTAATTCTTCTTTACCCCCTCAGCCCACCTCCCGAAGAGCGTCCAGCGGGTCTTGGGGGCTCGCAGAACTGAGCCGCGAAGCGCCGGGGAAACGCCGCGGGCGCTTCCCGCGGCGGCGGGGAGGAAGACGAAGACTTGCGCGCTCTCAAAGTTAACGTGAAAACAGCTTCCAAACTTCTCGGCTGCAGCCCGAAACGCGGGGTAGCCGGAAGACTCCCGCAGCCGCCGTGCCCTCCCCCGGGTCTGGGAAGGGCTCCTCGGCGCCTCAGAGCACCCGAGGTCGGCCCGCGGGGGAGGCCGCATAGACGCGCCCCCACCCTGACGAACCGGGAAGGGGCAGGCGCCGGCGACCCCAACTAAATCCTTCGGCGCCTCGGTCTGATGTATACACCTGCCAGAGGCTCTAAGTGCCTAAGAAGTGTAACCAATTCCATCTTGATGCTGACGGGACCCGAGTGAATTCGGTACAAAGGGCAGTCTCAAAATCAATCACCCGATCCGCAAGAGCCCGGCACACTGCTGGCGCGGGGCCGGAGCCGCGAGGCCGGCGCTCGCACTCCCTGCTAGGGTCCCTCAGCCCCTCAGTGCCCTCCCGGAGCCCTTTACCTGAAAGGGACCCTGAGAGAACGGACGACAGGAGCCGAGTCGAAAGCAGTGTCCGCGACGGAGGTCAGCGCCGAAGGCGGGCCCCGGCGTCTAGGGACCACAGAGCGGCGACGCGGCCAGCCGCGCACGGGCCATTCCGCCGCCGCGAACGCAGAAAGCCTCGATCGCGCTCCGAGTCCAGCCAGCTCGCCTGTCACCTCGATCTCTGCTTTAAGTGGCTTCCGGTCGCCTCCTCCCGACGGCCCGTCGCGGAGGCGGAGCCTGGGCGGCCGGAGCGCGGTGGGGTGGGGTGAGGAGGCCGGGCGTTCAGTGGGTGCCGAGAAGAAGACCCGCCCCCTGCGCGCGCGTGCGCGTTCGTTCGAGGGGAGGCGCGCGGGTTGTGTGCCGTGGACTTGTATTCCCGCGAGGGGGCGTGTCCTTTCTCGCGCCGGCGGTGTCCCTGCGTGTCCGCGTCTCCACGCGGCTGTGAGAAAGGAAGGCGTGTGCCGCGTGGGACGGGCTCCACCTGCCTGCGGACAGATGGTGGGTCACTTTGTTCCGAGGAGACCCAGGCATCCGAGGGAGGATGTGAAACGGAACGACCTGTTTCGGTGCGGTTGGCTTTGTTTATTTGCCTCCTCCCCAGATGCCTCCAGCCCCTGATGTCGACGCACCCTGTGAGGAAGCAAACGGCTGCCTCCGCCACTGCCACCAGACGAGGTCGCCTGCCCCGCGCGGGACAAGCCGGACGGGCTGCGCACCTGCGGCAGCCGACTGTTTCGTGGGCCTTGTACGCCACCTTGCAGAAGGGGAACCTAGCTCTGAGGTTTTGACGATAGAAGCGCATTTACTTGTGTTTTAAAGCCCACAAACGCCGTAGTGACTAATTTATTCATTCAGCAAATATCTCTCAGAGCGTCTATTACGTACCAATCATGTAGCCTGGACTTCATGCCTGTCCTCATGGAGCTTGCAGAGCACCTCTGAAATATACAGCACATACGGAATGGCCATATTTTCTGGGTTGTAAAATACTTTAAAGTGTAACTCCATATATTGAATAGATTTTCAGTAGTGAAGGAAGAAACAATACATTTAGTTCATATAATCCGTATATATGAAAAAACAAAAGTGCTGGTAATTCCAGACATGGAAGTCAGTAAAACTAGGAGTTAAGAGGTAATAATCATAGACATTATGATTCTAAGCCTTTATTAAACTGTTCTAAACCAGACTGGGTAAGCACACCAGCAATGAATAGATTAAGGGTGTTATCTCCTCAGCAGCTTATTTCAAATTGCATCAAGGCAGGGCCATTAAACTAAGGTGAGAATGATACGGGCGGAATTCAGAGGACAATAGGTAAAAGATGAAGATCTTTACATTTAAAATCTTACTGAGACAGATCTTGGCCTGTGTCTACTCATACAAAGAATTGACTAGAAGCTCATATTTGAATTTACCATATTACCCTTGGCTTTCTATTTTTCTCGTTTGTTCTGTTTCTTTTCTGTCCTTTTGTGCCTTCTTGTAGATTATTTTTAATTCCACTCCCTTCTAACAATTAGGTTGTTATAGATTCTTCATGCTTTTAGTAGTACTTCAGTTGTTTATGGTGTGTTCAAACCACCCTCAAAATATAACGACTTAAAACAATGGCTCTTTTATTTGCTCATGATTCTGAATTCTCTGGCACAGGAATTCAGTCAGGACATAGTACAGGTGGTTCATTTCTGCTCCATGATGTCTGGGGCTTCAATTAGTGTGGGCATAATGGGGCCTGGCTGGAATGGCTTAACTAGGGTCATAAGTCTTGGGACTTGAGGATGGAGATGGAGTTTCATGACAAAAATGAATGTGAACATGATGTGGAAAATATGGAGATGGAAGCCACAAGCTAAGGATGCTGGAACAGAAAGAAGTCTGTTAGCTATATACCTTGGTTTTTTTCTACATAGCTTCTCCATATGGCTAATTTAGGCTTCCTCACAGCATCATAATCTTAGGATTGCAAGAGGGAC
This sequence comes from Trachypithecus francoisi, assembly GCF_009764315.1. Lineage (NCBI taxonomy): Eukaryota > Metazoa > Chordata > Mammalia > Primates > Cercopithecidae > Trachypithecus > Trachypithecus francoisi. Next base: position 6,933,558 of record NW_022681453.1, read on the forward strand.
ATTCCAAAAAGACAAGCCTCAATGTGCAAGCCTTTACTTTTATCATGCTTACTAATGTGTCACTGGCCAAAGCAAGTCACATGGCCAAGCTCAGCGTCAGTGTGGGAAGGAACTACACAAGATTGTGAATATTGGGAGGTGTGACATATTGGTAGTCATTTAGATTAGGGACAGACCACCTTAATCCAATCGGAGAATAATTAAAAGTTACTTCCATGGTATAACCCAGTTGCAGCTTAAAATCTTTTTTCCTTAGGTCCTGAACTCAAAATTTTTACCCACCCAATCCCACACCCACTCCCCTTGAGGCAGTTGAAAACTCTGGCTAGCTTCTCAGCCTCTCTCCACTACTACTTTCTGAATGTTAATTGCCTCAAAGGGAAAAATGGCACCAAATTCTGAACTCAAAATCTTGGATTTAGGCTCCTCAGACTGCTGAAGTTTTACTACTCCAGAAAAGGTATCCTCTACAATCTCTACCTCAGATGTGGCCCATCTTTTTTTGAAGGAGGATGACAATGTGCCTACCTGAAAAATTCGTTTCCCTAGATCCCTTGCAGTTATGGATGGCTGTGGGATACACTTCTAGATACATGCTTGAGATTTCTAGAAAAGCATTTCCTTTCCTAATACAGAGTCACCCCTTGAATTTCTTCCTTTTGTTCTTTCTTCTAGAATAATAACAGGATGGAGATGGAGTTTCATGACAAAAATGAAGGTGAATGTGATGTGGAATATATAAAGATGGAAACAACAAACTAAGGATGCTGGAGCAGAAAGATAGAAGGAAACTGGGTCACTCATAACATCTTGAAACTGCTGTAGCCATCCTAGACTGGCTGCCTCTAGACTTAATATGTTTAAAAAGTAAATCCCAATTTTATTAAACTGTTACCTGTTCTGTATAGATGAACACATTCTTAGCTAATAAACTATCATGTCTCCTAACTAGTCGTCTTCTAGGCTCTGCCAATTAGATAGTAATGTGAGTTGGTATGTCAGAAATAGAAGAACTGTCACAAATACAACTCCTGTAACATTTCCTGATAATTCTGTAAATATACCAAATTATTGTAAGATTAAGAAACATGTTAATTAAAGAAGAAACAGGAAGTAGAAGAAATAACAATGCCCATAGTTGAACCTTTTAAAGTCTCATTTTGACCACGCAGTGGCTCATGCCTGTAATCCCAGCACTTTGGGAAGCTAAGGCAGGAGGATCAGTTGAGGGCAGGAGTTTCAGAGCAGCCTGGCCAACATGGTAAGACCCCCATCTCTATGGAAAAAAATTTTTTATTAGCTGAGCACGGTGGCATGCACCTCTAGTCCCTGCTACTCGGAAGCTGAGGCAGGGGAATTGCTTGAGCCCAAGAGGTCAAGGCTGCCGTGAGCTATGGTCACACCATTGCACTCCAGCCTGGGTAACAGAACAAAACCCTGTCTCTAAATCTCATTTTAACACTTTGATATAGTTATGATCTGTCTTATTCAAGGTATTTTTCTATATTATTTTACCTAACATTATGTCATAAACAGCTTTCCATGTTAATATTGTCTTTTAAACAAATAGCTGTTTAATGTTCCAAGTAATTATATTTTTTGCTTATCTAGTTCATTCTCATTGCACATGTCAAATCACTTTTTTTCATAACTTATTCACTGCATATCTACTACATTCCAGTGACGGGACTAAATATTATAAGTACACATAGATGAATAAGATGTGGTTCCTCCCTGAGCACTCTTCAAAACTATAAAAGACACATATGTACATGCAATATATATGTATACATGGCATATGCATGTGTATACTTTTTATATGTGACTGTAAGCTATTTAATAAGCTATTTAATTACCCTTACTTTTTAAATTTCTTTTTTTTTGAGACAGGATCTTGCTCTGTCCCCTAGGCTGGAGTGCAGTGGCGTAATCTTGACTCACTGCAACCTCCGCCTCCAGGTCCAAGTGATTTTCCTGAGTAGCTTTGATTACATGTATGGGCCACCGCACTTAGCTGATTTTTGTATTTTTAATAGAGACAGGGTTTTACCACATTGGCCAGGCTGGTCTCAAACTCCTGGCTTCAAGCAATCCACCTGCCTGTACCTCCCAAAGTGCTAGGACACAGGCATGAGCCACTGCGCCTGGCCAAATTATCTTTAAATATGCTTATAGAATGGAAATATTTTAATTTCCAATTCCTTTTATTGATAATTTCTGTCATTCTTATCTGCCGGATTTGCCTTTAGCATGACTGATCAGTTATCAGTAGAGTACTTACAATGAATAGTTTATTAATATAAAAGCCATTCCTTCTTACTTGAATTTCAAGTGACCCAAGGCCTCCAGTTTTCATTTTCATTAACAGTAAGTGCTATCAAATGTAAATACCAATATTCTGTTGCTTTCTGTTTTTATAATTGTTAATTAATTTCCTAACATCCTTCTTGTGGAAAGATAATCATTTTTTGTTACCACATAAGGAAACAGTGAATAACATGACTCAGAGCAGAATGAAAAACCTGAGATTTGAAAACAAAGGCTTTGTCTTTTAGCTTTGCTGTACTAAAATACAGTATTTCCCATGCTGTATATGGGAAATACAGCCAACTTGTGTAAATGGCAGACTGACAACTCCTTATCTAAGAGGGCTAAGTCCAAGCTATAATGTTTTCTATGAGTGGATATGTAAGAGTAATTTATTCTTTAACTCAAAATTGCATATGTACGTGTATCTCATATATCTAAAGTGAAAGAGGCTGGATGCAGTGGCTCACACCTATAATCCCAGTGCTTTGGAAGGCCAAGGAAGGAGGATTGCTTGAGGCTAGGGGTTTATGACCAGCCTGGAAAACAGTGGGACCCCATCTCTACCAATTTTTTTTTTTTTTTTTTTTTTTGAGACAGAGTCTCGCTACGTCACCCAGGCTGGAGTGCAGTGGCGCCATCTCGGCTCACTGCAAACTCCACCTCCCAGGTTCACAGCATTCTTCTGCCTCAGCCTCCAGAGTAGCTGGAACTACAGGCGCCCGCCACCACGCCCGGCTAATTTTTTGTATTGTTTAGCAGAGGCGGGGTTTCACCGTGTTAACCAGCATGATCTCGATCTCCTGACCTCATGATCCGCCCGCCTCGGCCGCCCAGAGTGCTGGGATTACAGGCGTGAGCCACCATGCCCGGCTAATAAAATTCTCAAAAAGAAATTAGCCGGGCATGGTGGCATGCACCTATAGTCCCAGCTACGAGGCAGTTGAGGCAGGAGGATCACATGAGCCAAGGAGGTGGCAGTGAGCCATGGCCACATTACTGCAATCCAGCCTGGGCAACAGAGCAAGACCGTGTCTAAATAAATAAGTAAGTAAGTAAGTAAGTAAGTAAGTAAGTAAGTAAGTAAATAAATAAATAAATAAAATGAAACTATTATTATCTAGGCAACTGAAGTACTGTTGTTTTTAAACATATAAAATTTATTATTAAAAATACTGTCTTGATGTTGTTATAATGAACTAACTCCTGGAACTTACCCGAAGGAAGATTTCCTATTTCCCTGCACTCGTGGGATTCTAGAACAAGATAAGATTTGGGCTGTAATTTATTTACTTCAAGTAGGTTTTAAATATGATGTTGGTGGGAGAAAATTAGAAAATGCTCCTAGGGAATATGTCAGGCAGCAAGGTAGGGAATTAATGAATTAAAGGTAACCTCAAAGGTAGGTTGGTTTAGAGCCTGTCATGAACAAGCATGCTTTGATAAATGTAAACTTAAAATTCATATTTTCATAAGGTGATGGAATATGCACCTTGGAGACCATTTCCAAGTTTTAAAAATATCTCTTCAGTTATAGTTTCCTCCCTCTTGAAACTGACAAGGCAGCAGAGTGCTTCTGTCTGGGAAAGGTGAGGGTTCCAAGGCCTAGCAGAAAATGAAACAGATAAAGTGTGAATAGGACAAGTTCTAAAATGCTTAAGCAAGATCACAAACTATTCTGATTATCTAAGATTTGCATTTGTAAATTGCCTAATCATCTGCTTGACTGTTTTGTTTTCTCAAGATCCCTAACAGTCAAGTATTCTCTTCGATCCCCTTCAGTTTTGGACCAGTTGAGTAATTCTCACAGCACATACTGAAAGTACTGTCTCATCTAACTGGCTTTAGTTCTATATGAGATGATTTCCTCAGAGAAATCCCCAGATGTTTTCCTGATCATTCAATCAATTGATTCAACACACATTTATCTAGCAGTAGTTATGCAATGGTGACTAAGACAGTCTCCATTTGTCAGTTTCTTGTAGGGAAGTCTGTGAACTGACCACCCAGAATCACTTGGGAAAGCCTGCTGCAGATGCCCTAGTCCTCCTGAATCTCAGAGAACAGGTCAGGAGAATCTGCACTTTGCAGAAATTCTCAAGGCACTACTGCTTTAAGAGCTCATAGTATTTTAAAACACTTGTGGGTGGGGAGGAGGTGGCTTATGGGTGTGGCCAAGTAGGAAAACAAACACACTAGCATGGTAAGTGCCATAATAGAGATTTACATGCAAGGCCAAATACAGTCAGCCCTCAACATCTGCACACTCCACATCCACAGGTTCATCCAACCATAGATCAAAAATATTTAGGAAAGAAAACAGTAAAACAATGCAAATAAAAATACAATATAACAACTACTTACATAGCATTTTATTAAGTAGTATAAGTAACCCAGAGATGATTTGAAGTAGATGGAGGATGTGCATAGGGTATGCAAATACTATACTGTTTTCTGTAGGGGACTTGAGCATCCATGGATTTTGGTATCTTGGGAGTTCCTGGAACCTTGTACCTGAGAATACCGAGGGACAGTTGCATAGAGATGATGAATTAAGTCTAACTATATTGTCAGAGAAGAGGATTACCATCAGCAGATTTCTTGAAGTAGCTAGAAGTATTATTCTTTAGAATGTTAAGAGACTCAGCTGTTTTTTACTTGGGGTACATCTAAAATCCAATAGAAAAAAAAAATTTAAAACCTCTACTTAAAAAAAAAAAGTGAATTCCCAACTAAAATTAAAGATCTTGATAATCGTGTGCAGAGATCATCTGAGTTAACAGCACTTCTACTTGTGTGAATTTATCCTGAGGATGTAATTAGAGTTTATGTGCATGTGTTTGGTTACAAATCTCTTTCCTACAGCAAATAAATTGTGACTGAGTGCTCATTTTCATCCAGCCCCAGACACAGTTCTCTGTGGGAAAGCTTTCCACTCCCCACTTCTTATACTGTCAAAGACATTCCGGGACATGAAGAGTTCCCATTTTTGCTATTCAGGCACTGAGAAGCCAATACTCTGTTTTTATAGTAAAGAAGGTTTTTGGTTTATTTGTTTTGTTTTCCCCCAGCACAGTAATAGAATTTAGAAATTGAATTCATTAATATTCCTTGGCAGCCTCACTATGCAGTCTCCTGTACGCGGCATACGTTTTCATGTTGATGTCCAAATTCAATATGGTGATTTTGGCAGACTGGACATCCTAGCCATTCACTAAAGAGAGCTCATTCTGATGCTCACCTGCCTTTCATCTCTGACTCCTCCACTAGGCAGATAGCTCCTGGGTTTTTAAACTGACCTGCACATGAGAATCACTTGAGCCACTTTAAATAAATATATATAAATAATATATATTATATAATAAATACATTTATTATATAAATAATATATATACATTTACTATATGTAAATACATATATATTTAAATTTCATGGGCCCTATGCATTGAATAGGGACTGTGTTGTATTTGTCTTCTCTTTGGTTCCCAGTAGAGCACTGGACATAAGTCATGTAATCAATGACTTCACTTATTCATTCAACACGTACTCTTGAGCATTTGTGGTCTAGGTACTTCTAAGTGCTAGGAATACAGTAGAGAATAAAATAAATGGTCAACTCTTAACATTCTAATAAGAGGAAGACAGGTGGTATCAGGAGGTATCAGGTGGCGATGAAAGCTGTAAAAATAAAACAAGACATGGTAAGGATAGGACAACCACATACTTTATCTAAAAAGGACACTTTGAGAATAATTATTCACAATTATGTCAATATAGTACAGCTGAAATCAGGACTTTCATGGAAAAACCAAGATATGTGGTCACTACATAAGGTGTTAGAGAGTACTGTGGAAAAGGAAATGAAGTGTTTTCAAAAATATGATGTGCTGTTACTAGAAGGCCTCCCCAGAAAGAAAACATTTAAGTAGAAGCCTGAGGACAATGAAGGCATAAGGGAAAGAGCATTCCAGGTAGATGGAATAGCATGTGTAGGGACAAGCTTTGCGTATTAGAGGGAAATCACAGAAGCCAGTTTGATGGGAGTGGAATGAACAAGAGTACTGTTGATGAGGTCAAAGGGATGGCCAGAGGCCAGATTTCATAAGATCTTTTAGGCTAGGCCCATGGTAAGGACTTTGGATTTTACCCTGAGACAGAAATCTATATAATTTACCTTTTAAAAGGATCACTGTGGTGTTGTGTGGAGAGGATGGAAAGAATGAACACAGGAAGATTAGTTAATAGACCAAGCAAGAGATGATGGTGGCCTGGATCATGATAATGGAAAGAGGTGGTTAGATTCTGGACACATGCTGAGGGTAAAGCTGAGAGGATTTGGTGTATGAGGGAAACTGAAGAACCAAAAATGGGTCCTCAGTTTTTGGTTTAAGCAACTAGAAGAATGGATCTGTCCTTCACTTAGATGGTGGAGACTGTAGGAAGAACACATTTTGGGGAACAGGGAGAAACAAGAATGTAGTTTTGGACTTGTTAAGATTGAGACATATTAGATATTTAAGTGGGAAAGTTAGTAGGAAATTGCATAATTAAGTCTAAAGTTTAGGGGAGACGTTGGAGCCACTTGCAACCATACCTAAGAAAGTCCCCACTGCCAAACTTACGTAGCAAACATGTTCATTCATCCATTTTACATGTAGGTTAATTAGGAGGTCTTAAAAGTGTGTTTTTTAAAAGAGGAGCAGTGGGCCATATTTTGCACTTGCAGAGGAGGGAGATTTATTTTCACGAAGTCTGGGAATGAGGTGTTACCCAGTAGTGTGTCCACTCATATCATATTTCTCTTGCAGAAGGAAGCTGTAATTCCTATAAAAATGAGCTAATTTAAAGTTCCCATTACCCAATTGTGACCTGATGACCCCATTCTGGGAAGCTGACTGAGAAATGACTTTGAGGCTAAAGAAATCAAACAGTTGATATTTGTATGTTATGTGACATATTCTTTCTTTAAAGAAATCAAACAGTTGATATTTGTATGTTATGTTTTCATAGCCAGGCCAAACATATGAAAATAAAATATCGGTACAGGCTCATGCAAGTTCCTAGTAATGTAAGCCTAAATTTGGCCTTAAAACAAAAACTTATAGTATCAATTAGCATTCCCATTATTTACTGGCTTCTTGCCTACAGACTAAGGAAGCAGCTGTCTTTTATTTTCAAATGCAAAACAGATGAAAATTTATGGTACCGGGGAAATCTATACTAAGCCAAATAAAACACTTGCAGCATTATTTACTGTATGCATTATTTTTACTTCATCACCTGCCTGAGACTCTTTGGTTTTTATTTTTCACTTTCTGAAGAGTTAGCTAAATTAGAAATCAAGGTTCTGAATGGCTTTTTTCTCAGTTATCAGTGTGTTTACATTGAAACAAAGATAACCTCTTGGTTTGAAAGTTTTGCAAAGTCACCAAAAAACAATGTTACTTTGGTTAAAAATAGCTCTCTATTGAAATGAAGTAAATGTCAGCATTAGAGAAATGGAAACCAAAACTTTTTATCAGACCTCAAAGTTGAAAGGCAGGAAATGTTAGCTGCATTGACAGAACCCTAGGTACAGGGAGTTGGTGAAAATAAATAGTATGGTTACACAGATAAGTGACCCAGAAAAGAACTTGTTGGTTGGCATAATTTTTATTTATTCCTCTATTTTGTTGAATGCCTGCTACAAGTAGTTGCTGGGCACACAATGGTGAAAAAAGCAGACATGATCTCTGCCTTCATGTTGCATATGGAAGAAGACATATTAACTCAAATAACCACTCAAATCAACTTACAACCGTAAACTTTAATAAGTGCTTTGAAAGAAGCCTTTCCTGCTGAAGAAACATTTGGTTGGCTCTGATGATGGAGTAAGCATGAACTAGATCAAAAGGATATGGGTGGGAGCAGATAACGGTGGTCGGGGACAGAATGTTAAGTGCAAAGCCAGAATCGTGAAGCTGTGGCATGCCAAAGAGAACCACTGTGTCTGGAAAATAGAAAGTGAGAAGGAGAGTGGCTGGATATTACTTGGAAATGTAGACCTTTAGGCCTCCTAGTTAAGAATTCTGAAGAAAAAATGATGTCATTGAAGTGCTTTAATTAGGAAAATGCCATGATCATATTTTAATTTTTAAAAGTAAGACCGTAATGAGGCAAACTTTCACTTCCAGTAATGAATTAGGCAATTTGGCTAACACTCTTACCAAGTAAAACCACAAAAGTTGGACAAAATAATTTGAAATTTACTCTGAGAGTTAACATGACAACATCTGGAATAATATCTGGGAGAAGGAAACTCAGACATGAGTAGAGCATTTAGAACCACTTTTCCGAATAGGAGTCTGAGAAGCTGAATAGAAATTTTGACAGACTAACAAGGATAGGGAGATAAAACTGAAGTTCAAGGAAGGTCAAGGGGAGTGATGCCAGGTTTTGGGCTGGGACCCAAAGGACTACATGAGAGTAAGGGTAAACTAGAAATAGGCCAACCCTCCTGGGGGGTTGAACCACCCACTTCGGATTCTCTCAGGCCTTCCAACTGGATTGAATTAAGGTGATGTAGGATTGCTACTGGCCTTAATCTCTTACTAGAAGCACATATAAAAATTCCTTGAAGAAAAATAACATTCTTCTTGGTCTCAAACTATTTTTACAATGATCCAAATGCAATATCTAGCACTCATAAAAAATAACCAAGAAAGCATTCACAAACTGGTCACAAGTCAAAGGACAAAGAAATCAAATTGAAGGTCCTCCTACAGGCCAAAATAGGGCAATTTGAATGATAAAAAGAATAATGATGGTAATTCATTAAAAAATAGTGGATAAAAAGAAAATCCATGAGTCTATAAAAATACTCAGAAAAAGTTGGGGGCCCTGGCACAGTGGCTCATGCCTGTAATCCCAGCACTTTGGAAAGCCGAGATGGGTGGATCACTTGAGGCTGGGAGTTTGAGACCAGCCTGGCCAACATGGTGAAACCCTGTCTCTATTAAAACACAAAAATTAGGTGGGCATAGTGGCAAGTGCCTGTAATTCCGGCCACTTGGGAGACTGAGGCAGGAGAATCGCTTGAACCCTGGAGACAGAGGTTGCAGTGAGCTGAGATGGTAGCCACTGAACTCCTGACTCTTTCTTAAAAAAAAAGAAAAAAAAAAGGAGCAGGAGGGGGTACAAAAAAAGAGGGAAAGCTTTTCTTTATAGAAGAATGCTAGCTAATAAATGTGGACAGATTGACAGAATTGGAAAATCACCATTTTGCAATTACAAAAGTAATAATAATAGTATATGAGGTAAACTGAAGAGCCAGGAATGGCTCTTCATTGACAATGAAAGGATAATCAATGGATATTAATGCCACTAGGTGAGAGGTTGGAAAATAGTCATAGTTTCCAAGTATCTCCTTATACATTACTCATTAATAACATAAAGAGATAATCTGACAGTAGAGAAGTCCAACACATATCACCTTAACCAAATGATCAAGCTTAAAAATGAATACTGATGGGACTAATGAACATTACAAGCCTTCTGATATTAATGAATAAAGGAGGACAAACCATCATCTATGTAGTGTTGTTGCCAAAATATTTAATTTAAACCTAAGCATTAGACAAATCCAAATAGTAAGACATTCTACAGAACTCTTTAAAAACTATTGATGTCATGAGAGGGGGAAAAAAGGCAATGGAGCTATTCTAGATGAAAGGAAAGACAATGCCTAAACCTAATATAGATACGGGATGTTTTAAAATGCTATAAAGGATGTTATTTAGGCAATTGAAGAAATTTGCATATGTAGTGAATATTAGATATATTATGGTATCAATGTTAAATTTCTTGAGTGTGATAAGAGAGATATTGTGATCATGTAGGAGAATATCATTGTTCTTAAAAGCGATATATGTTGAAATGTGTAGGAAATGAAACATCATTTTATATGTAGAGGACTTTCAAATGGTTCTGTAATATCTGTATCTGTACTATGCATGCAGTCTTCATTTTGCAGGACTGTAAAAAGATATGGTAGTACAAGATTATAAAAATGACCATGCAAGCTGAAACTACAAAGTGTTTTTAATAATCAATGGGGAAAATCACAATTGTTCTGTCACCTTTAAAAATGTTAACCAAAACATTAAGAACACTCTTATGGTCAATCATAAATGCAGAAAATTGTTAAAAAAAAAAAAAAGCAAAACTAATTTGTATTTAGTGCACTGTATTTTAAAACATTAGAAATATTGAGGATTAAAGTGTTTTATTTCTTTGTTAACACTTACCAAAGGCCAGGCCTGCTGGCTCACACCTGTAATCCCAGCACTTTGGGAGGCCAAGGTAGGTGGTTTGCTTGAGTTCTGGAGTTTGAGACCAACCTGGGCAACCTGGTGAAATACTGTGTCTCTAAAAATAATACAAAAATTAGCCAGGCATGGTGGTGTGTGCCTGTAGTCCCAGCTACTCAGGAAGCTGAGGTGGGAAGATGGCTTGCACCCAAGAGGCAGAGGTTGCAGTGAGCCATGATCATGCCACTGCATTCCGGCCTGCGTGGCAGAGCAAGACCCTGTCTCAAAAACAAACAAACAAACAAACAACATCAACAACAAGAAACTTACCAAGAATAATTTGAACCATGCTGCTTCTTCTGATTATATAACTTATCTTATGGATGAAGCATCTTTTCTCCACTTTCACAAATCATCATATTCCTTTCTAAGTTTGGATTAGCTTGCATTATTTTATCCTTTGCATTTTCACTGTTGTGAAATGTTTCTAAAGAGATTTTCTAATTCTATCAATCTACCTACTTTTTTTGTGAAGTTTTTTGGCAATGTCACTTCCTCTGGGACATCTTCATCCTTTTTTGTCACAGCCACTTTCTTCATTAATGTCAATAATTTCACCTTTACTAAGTTCCCCTGACTGCATACCTTTAGTCTTTCTAATGATCACAGTGTCAACATTGCCATAGCCAACTATCTTTTCTATAACTCTGTTTGATTTGAATTTCACTTCCAATGTTACTACTTCTCATGTTTTTCCTTCACTTTCATTTTTCTTGGCCAATTTCCTCTTTTTAATATCTATTTTGTTTTGTTTTGTTTTGCTTTTTTGAGACAGAGTCTTGCTCTGTAGCCCAGGCTGGAGTGCAGTGGTGCTCACTGCTACCTCTGCCTACCTGGTCCCAGTTCAAGCAATTCTCCTGCCTCAGCCTCCTGAGTAGCTGGGATTACAGGGAGGCACCACCATGGCCAGATAATTTGTTGTTGTTGTTGTTGTTGTAATTTTAGTAGAGACGGGGGGGTTTCACCATGTTGGCCAGGCTGGTCTTGAACTCCTGACCTCGTGATCCACCTGCCTCAGCCTCCCAAAGTGCTGGGAGTACAATCATGAGCCACTGCACCCGACCTTTAATATCTATTTTTATAAAATATTATGTGAGTTTATCACTGGGAGACAAGGAAGTAACACAATTTCATGTCTTGCTGTCTGTGCATGAACTGAAAAACATGTGCAGTGATCAATTGCTGACAGATTTTGAAAGCAGTGAATGATTGGTCGCTGTCACTGATCATGGTGCACATTTGTTAATTACATAGTGATTGGCAGACTGAAGTTCTTGCAGTGAAGTTTGTACTTTGTGTAATTACATTTAGTAAGCCTAGTCACTGAAATTTGAATCATGTCATTGGGTAACTGCCTTTGTGTATATATATGTATGTGCATATATACATAGTTATGTGTGTGAATCTAGAAAAAGGGTATATAGGTAGCCCATTGTATTATTCTTGCAGCTTTTCTGTCACTTTCAAATTTATCTTAATAAAAGTTAGGGGTGGGAGAGTGGGAAGGAAGCAGATCATAAGGAGATAAGACAATGCAATAGAAAATCTAGAGAAAGAATAGATAATAAAAACAGACAAACAGGGAATCCAGAGACTAGAAAATCCTATGGAATCAAACTACCTGGATTTGAATCTCACTTTAATTACCAGCCATGTGATCTTAGACAAGTTATGGAATATCTCTGAACTTGTTTCTCTTAAAAATCAGGGCTAAAAGAATATCTACTTCATAGGGTAATATGGATGGTTAAGTAACTTTCATATATGAAGTAATTCTAAGTGTACAGATGTGTTAAGAGGGGGAGACTTTACTATCTTTAGATACTAATAAGAATCCAGAAGAGAAAGGTTGAAGCTAGGAGAAGAGATAGTTAATGGTGTATCCTTCTTAAGAAGGTGGGAGGGGATGGGATCCAAACAAGAAACAGAGGAGTTGGTCTTGCACTAAGACCATCTCTATTTTAACAGGAAGGAGAGAGAATAGGATGGGTGAAGGTATAGGTTGGATAGTAAATTTGTTAAGGAGAAGAAGTTATTTAATTTTGTAGTCTCCAAGAAATAAAAGGTGAGGCATCTTTTGAGCATGGACAGCACAGTAGGGGATTAGAGGTTGAAGACAGTGTGGAAGACTTGAGATGACTCTTGCAGAGAATAAGAGAGCCTGCTGGCCAAAGAACTGTAACAGCATTGTTGGCAGTGTGGAGGGCCCAGAGTTACTGACCTTAAAATTATAGTTCTATCAGTCTGCCCTTTTGTGTTTCTTACTTCAGCTGCCAGTGGCTCAGCTGCCTTGGCACAGGCATGGAGAGTGTGAGCTGTTGAGTTCATCCAGGATTGAGATTTTTTCAGATGGATGTGAGGAAAAGATAGACAAGAGAATTTAAGGTATTGGCAAGGAGATTACTGAAAGTATGTACCATGAAATCTAACCTGTGAGGGAATTAGTAGTAGGAGAGGGCTTAGTGATGAGGGAGAAAATAGAGGGGACCATGAATTAAGAAGGATCTCCTTGAGGCCATTGTAGTAGTCCTAGTGAGAAGCATTTAATAAGCAAGCTAATCATTTCCTAAATTGGGGAGCAATGTGCTGTGTGAACAGGATGTTCAATTGGGGCCCTTTCTCTTTTAGTTTTGACTGAGACCCTAAAACCTTAAAGGAAAACAATAAGTGCCAAAATGAGGAGCTATATCACTTGGCGACGTTTGCCAAAGGAGGGTCAGTGTGGTTGTGTGACACTTAATTCCTTAACCACCTGTAGTGTGTACAAGTATTGAAATTGAGAAATTGAGAGACCTGTTTTCTTTGGAGAATTGTTGGAGTGCCTTGGGTGTTTCCTTCCCTCTCTCACGGGGAAAGGTAATGGCGTCCCTGTCTCCTTAGCTCAAATAAGGATACTGTATCAAAATCACCTGAAGAGGTTTCAATGTGCCTCTGGAGTTTGAAGAGCATTAAGGACTGGTACGAGTAGCTCTGTGCAAATCATCCAGGTTAGAGAAGGTGGGGAGGAAAGGGGAGAAGTGGGCAGGGGCACTGGGAGCAAACTGTGCATCCACAAGCAGTGAGGCAAGGGTGGGTGACTGTTTCTCCTGAGCCAGATGTGGGCCTGTGGAGAAGCTTGCCTGGGGCAACCTCAGATGCCAAAACTGGCTGGAGGGCGTATGTGACCACAGGGAAGGGAGTGGCCAGGGGCTAAGGAGAGAATTGTAGGGGGCCAGCCTGAGGAGAGTCATTGCCTTCACAATGGGAGAATAGTTGGATGTTCCAAAGGGAGGATCTCCCTGAAATTCACAAAAATACCCAGTGAAGGAAAGAGTGAGCAACAGGATTCTGCCATGCCAAGAGGCTGCCATAGGTGACTGTGTCTGTGCCTACCAAGTGGGACCTTGATGACCTCTCCTCCCTTTTCCTGATCCAACCCTTGAAGGACACAGAGATAGTTAATTGGGGGGTTAAGAAGGTGGGTGTGGGTGGACAGAGAGGAGAGAGAAGAAGCAGCCATCTGTATTTTCATCCCTTCTCCCCACCCCCTCAGATTTTCCAGTCTACTGCAGCAACAAGATGGGGGTGGGGAGGCTCAAACTTTTATGAGTGTCATTCAAATTTTATTGAACATTTTAATTACTGAACTGAGACCATTCTTGTGGTTGAGTTACCAAGAGAATTTTTATGACCTGAAAGAAGCCAGGAAAGTAAATCTGCACTAGGAACAAGGAAAACAAACAAACAAAAAAACAACTAGCCTATAGAGGAGTTGGAAAAGGGTGATTGATATGGTTTAGATCTGTGTCCCCACCCCAATTTCATGTTCAATTGCAATCCCCAATGTTGGTGGTGGGGCCTGGTGGGAGGTGATTGGATCATGGTGGTGGTTTCTCATGAATGGTTTAGCACCACTGCCCTTGATGCTATTCTCAAGATAGTGAGTTCTCATGAGATCTGGTTGTTTGAAAGTGCATAGCACCTCCCCACTCTTGCTCCTGTTCCTACCATGTGAGATGTCTGCTCTCCCTTTGCCTTCCTCCATGACTGAAAGCTTCCTGAGGCCTCCCCAGAAGCAGAAGCTGCTATGCTGTCTATATAGCCTGCGGAACCGTAAGCCAATCAAACCGCTTTGCTTTACCAATTACCCAGTCTCTGGTATTTCTTTATAGCAATGCAAGAATGGACTAATAGAGTGATTTAGAGGAAAAAAAACCAAACTTGTATTATCATTCTACTCTATAAAATTCAGTTCATTCACTATAATACTGATTACATCAGATTAGTAAAATAATGATAACAAGGTCCAGAATGTGGCTGTGTACATAGCTGGCCCTGATGGAGTGGACTAGAAGGTCATTGAGGGTGAAGAAGTCAAGGTGTGAGAAGACTTGGTGATGGCTGAGTCATCTTTGCAGATAATGAATTCTTCCATGATGCTGGCAAAAGTTGGGGTTTAAAGACTGCAAGCCCAAGGTCAGTGGTTCTTAAACTTTAGAGTGTATTAGAATCCACCTAGAGAGCCATTAGAAGATAGAGGGGCCCAGGCTTATTGAAGTAGGATAGGGCCTGGGTTTCTGTATATTTTCAACAAGTTCTCAGGTAGTATGAAATATACAACAAAATTTGAGAACCTCTACCCAATATTTAGTGGTGAGTAGTAAGTGATCAATAAGTACACAACCATATCTACCCGAAGAAAGGAAGAGAGAGCAATTTAGCCAAATAGCAGGAGTTCCCAGGAAGCAATTTTTTCTTTTTATTACATGAGGGTAAAGAAGGAGTAGTCTAAGAACAGTAATAGGGACAGCTAGCCTCTCAACCCATTATCCATAACTATTCTTTTTCATTTTTTTTCTTTTTTTTTTTTTTTTTTTTTTTTTTTTGAGACGGAGTCTTGCTCTGCCGCCCAGGCTGGAGTGCAGTGGCCGGCTTTCAGCTCACTGCAAGCTCCGCCTCCCGGGTTCACGCCATTCTCCTGTCTCAGCCTCCCAAGTAGCTGGGACTATAGGCGCCCGCCTCGTCGCCCGGCTAGTTTTTTGTATTTTTTAGTAGAGACGGGGTTTCACCGTATTAGCCAGGATGGTCTCGATCTCCTGACCTTGTGATCCGCCCGTCTCGGCCTCCCAAAGTGCTGGGATTACAGGCTTGAGCCACCGCGCCCGGCCCATTTTTTTTCTTTTTGTGAATATGAGTGTTGTGGATTGAACTGTATCTCCCCTGGAAAAGATCTATTGAAGTCCTAACCTTTAGTGTCTCAGAATATGACCCTATTTGGAAATAGAGTCGTGATAATTTGGAAATATATGTAATCAGTTAAGATGGGTCCCTAATACAATATAATTGGCATCCTTATAAGAAGATGGCCACATGCAGACACAGAGACATACAGTGAGAATGCCATGTGATAATGAAGGCAGAGATTAGAGTTCTGCGGCTGTAAACCAAGGAAGGCCAAACCACCAGAAGCTATGAAGGGAGAAAGAAGGATTCCTTGATAGGTTTAAGAAAAACCATGGCCCTGCTGACACCTTAATGTTGACTTCTGTCTTTCACAACACTGAGATGGTACATTTGTATTGTTTTAAGTCACCCAGTTTGTGATACTTTGTTATAGCAGCCCTGGGAAACTAATACAATAAAGTTGAGATATTCCGTTCTTGGTGTGCCATAAATCATCTCTGAGGTTTATGATCTCTCCTACATTCTGCCCATGTTGTGTTTTTGTCCCCTTTGCAATGAACTTACAGTCTCTCTCAGGACAGAGAAACCATGTTCGAGTCAGTGGATGATGCCATTAGAACAACAAGAAAAAGAAAAGTCTACTGCTTCCCAACATGCTTAAGCTAAAAACACAATATACTTTATATGTTCTTGATGGAGTAGTCAGCCCCCACACTGGCGTCTGCATTTATCATTGACAAATGAGTCAGTTCATATGAGATTGGTAGCTTATTTGAGTAGGTGTATGCTAAAGTTATTTTGAAAAAAGGAAAATAAGCCTATAAATATACTTGTATGCTACTTTCATGAGAAAGCACTTCTCATGAGGAATCTTTATTAAACCAGTTTTCGCAAAAGTGCTGAGAAAACTCAGCAGTCATACATAATGGGTTTCACTTTCAAAAGTCCGCCCACCTCCTTTGACTTTCATAACTTCTCTCCTCTCCCTAATATTGAAGGAAACTCTTGGGCCACAGATGGCCCAACAGACCACACTAACTGATCCCAGGAAACACTAAGTTTCCAATTTATTTAGCAAAGCCTACAGAAACCAAGCAGAAGTGAGGTGCCATTCAGAGTAAGAACAGAGAAACATACCACATCCCATTCCAATATCCAGTGGTCCCTAAGAGGGTGCACGGCTGCCTGTGACCCATCAGATCAAAACATACTATAGTCCAGAAATGCTGCTCGTAGAAATTCAGCTTGCAGAAAAATAAGTCAAAGGGCAAGGTAAGGAACTGAGTTGGCTTATAGATTCTAGAGAGAAGATAGAGCCAATGGTTGCTAGCTGAGCAGAGTAGTCCAGGACTTATGCCTGGAAGAGGGGTTTTGTGTTAAATCTCCCTTTTTATGTCAGGACCTTGAGCGTGGACTATAGGAGCAGACAGGGTAACGTCAAAGGGGGCTCTGGGCTAAACATTTTTTTTTTTTTCTTGAGACAGAGTCTCACTCTGTTACCGAGGCTGGAGTGCAGTGACACGATCTTGGCTCACTGCAGCCTCTGCCTTCTGGGTTCAAGTGATTCTCCTACCTCAGCCTCCTGAGTAGCTGGGAGTCAGGTGCGCACCACCACGCCCAGCTAATTTTTGTATTTTTAGTAGGATGGGGTTTCACCATGTTGGCCAGGATGGTCTCTATCTCCTGACCTCATGATCCATCCACCTCGGCCTTCCAAAGTGCTGGGATTACAGGTGTCAGCCACTGCACCCAGCTGGGCTAAAGATTCTTATTCCAGTTTTGACTGCACATGCATGCTTTCCAAGCTCTCTCTTGAGTCATAATCCAGCCTTCTGTAAGATATTTTCACTTGGATGCTCTGCAGCTACCTGAGTGAAGCTCATCATACCTGAAACCTTAGTTCACATCTCACCTCCATTTCCCTCCCCCAAATCTGTCTCCTCCTCTTGAATTGTCTTTTTATGTACTCTCCCCAACTCCCAAAGAGAGTTGTCTGCTTGTGCTGTCTCAAAATGCTTTACTTCTCCCATGTTCTCTGATCTGCCTTCAGCATCCTAGGTATTTCTGAAGCTGCCTGGTTAAAGCCTCCAGTGACCCTGGTAGCATGCAGTTGAATAGTCTCTTTGCTTGTCCTCATGCTCATTGCTCAACAGCATTCAAGCTGCATGCTTCTCAGCTGACCATTCTCCTCTCTTGATCTCTGGTACGTTACCCATCTAGTTTCCCTTCTACTTTGGCTATTTCTAGATAGTCTTCTTCTCTTCAACTTCTAAAATATAGAGATCCTCTGACATTTCTTTAAATATTATCAATATATGCTGATAAACTATATTTCTAATGGGCTCCAGACCTGCAAATGTAATTAGTAACTCAACCTTTCTCTTTGTCTCTCTCGATGTCTCTCAGGCATCTCAAACATAATATACTCTCCATCAAACTCTAGATTCCCTTGAAAGCCTCCGAGCTCTGTCAATCCCAAGTCTTTATAGCTCAGTAAACTGCACTCCATTTAATTCAGATCAGAAATCTCTCCCTTTCCCCCATCTCCCACATCTAATTCATCTGTAAGTTCTGTGGTTCCTACCATCCGTTCACCACTTTGATTTAAGCCAACATCTAGACTCTGGAAATGGCCTCCAAACTGATTTCTCTGATATACCTCCTGACATCTTCAGTCCAACTCTGTCCCAATATCTTCACTGAGAACAGCTGGAGAGTAAACATTTAAGAACTTACTGTAGCTCACAAGGCCATGCATGATTGGGCTTTTGCTAGTCTCTCTAAGCTCATCTCATTCCCTTCTCTTCTTCGCCCACAGAGCTTAAACTTGCTGTCCTTTCAGTTCCTGGGGCTAGCCCAGCTTTTTCCTGCTTCAAAGTTTTGCATAAATTGTCCCCTTTTCCTTTGAACACTCTCTGCCTACACCATATATATATGGAATATATATACACACACATATATACTTATATATATACATACATATATACATACATGTATGTAATTATTATATATATATATATATCCTTTGCCTAACTACACTTAACATTTGGTACAGCAATTGATACATAGTAGGCTCTCAGTAAGTATTTGTTGAATGAGTGCAACGAATGGATCTGACTGGAAAATTCTACCAACAACCCATTGGTCAGTGAGGAGGACAAGGGAAAACCACTCACTAAGTGCCAGAAACTGCCTGTTAGAAAAACAGAATGTTCTTATAGATATCTTTATCTCCTTTTCCTTAAAGATTCTTATTTCATAGGGCAGATTAAAAAATAATCAAAATATTCAAAGAACAATATGTAGTGTGAGACTATGTAAATACTTTCAGCAGAAGTTAAGATATAAATAATAAATAAATAATACATACTGGCAGCAGTATTTATTAATTAATTGCCAAATGATTAGTACAGACTCATGGTTTACAACATTTTCATCAGTAAGGATTTGTTCATTATGCTTTTCCAACAAGGACCTCATATTTTTGAAAACATTTGCTTACTAAACAAACTACGTTTACCATTTGATAATTGTTTTTCACTTTAAATCATATGTAATCCCCAATTAGATGTATATAACCCCTAATTAGGGCATTTAGTCAACATAACAATGCAAGCCAAAAGCAAGATCAGGTACTTTTGTTTTAATGTCAATAAAATTTTACTGAGCTTTTCGAAATATTTAAAATATCTTGCCAACCCCCACCTGGTGTTTCATTCAAAGCTTTAGCTCGTGTATTTTGTAAAGAAAATAATACATATGGTTTGTTTACCATATGTATCTTTTTTCTTCATGAAAGTCTCCCTGTGTCTTTTTGCAGATTAGTAACTGTAAGTGAATCCGGTTCCTTGAAGGAGAGAAACTTCTATCATAGTGGTATTTTGAAAATGAGTTAATTGAGGTTTTCATAGTCTACCAGAGCCAGGATACATAGCAGACTCCACCACGGAATCTGACGTGCTTCCTGTTTTCTCTACTCATCATGCAGCAGTAAAAAGAGAAATGAAGAGAAAGAAATGAACAAAATTTTCTTTTTAGTGAAACTATTGGATTTCTTTTTATCCTGCCTTAATGGTAGGAAGTAACACTACACAATAGTCCAAACTAATTCAACTACTAAAGCTCTAAAGTTCTTTGTTCTTCCTTTGAATGTGTATATGTAATTTTAATCATTTCAGACAGCATGAGTTCTCAAGAAGTAGTTTTTGTCAAGGAAAGGAAGAATATGTAAATATTTTATATACATAATATGAACGCTCATCCATGTGCTTTAAATGGGTCTGAAATAATCAAACTAATGATATTTTTCAAGCTGCCACTTTGAGAACATTTCCTAAAAACTGACCATTATTAGCAAGATCAGTGTTTCTATAGAGGTATTTAAGATATTCAGGTAAATCATGTTACATAAGTTCTGAAGACGAAGGGTGTTAATCATACAGTTATTGAGCAACTTAACACCGGAACTCAAGATATTTCAATTCATAATTTTGCTAACAGGTGCAGAATCTTCTATTTTTTTATAGCTTTTGTGTGGGAAGCAAGCTGTAGTGGAGTTGGTGGCAATTTTATCTTACTAGACAAATGCTTGATAGATCAAGCATTTTTGGTACTTAATGTGTCTCACAATAGACCCAAATTTCACTTCTTTTTCCTGTTGAGATGTTCACAAACATCCCCCATCTAAAGACTTAAAAGAACTTTACAAATGAACATCATTTTCCTGCATGTTTTAGCCATAGACAAGACGAAACAAGTATATTGACTCTTCTGAGGTTATGAAGTCTCTGCAAAGCTGGAATACAAAGCTGTAGGGCTTTTGTCCATTAGGTATATATAAACTTTTTATTTCATTATGGTAAAATATCTATAACAAAATGTGCCATTTTAATCACTTTAAGTATATAATTCAGTGGCATTAGCAACATTCACAATGTTATGCAATTATCACCACTATTTCCAAAACTTTTCCATCACCCCAAACAGAAACTCCATCACCAGGTACATTTTTCATGCAATATGTTGAATAAATGTTTATTCATTAAGAAATAGTTCATCCATTAAACAAATAGTTATCAAGTATCTACCATGTGTGTAACCATCTGCTAGAAACTAGAGATGAGCAATGAGAACAATGTGAGATGAAAAGAATAAACAATGGAGATAGTGGCCCATTTTCAGAAATTGGTGCCCCTGGAGGCCAGCTGACCAACTAAAACACCAGTAATAACATTAATACTGTCTAAGCACTTTAGTTATATTAATTCATTTAATGTTTACAACAACCCTATGAGGCAGGTACTAGTATTATTATCCTGATGTTACAAGTGGTGAAACTGAGGCAAAGGAGGGTTAAGTAACTTGCTCAAGGTCACACAGCTAATAACAGCTGGAGCTGGGTTTCCAACCCAGGCTGACAGAGTATGTACCCTTAACCACTGTGCGCAACCTAAAAATTTTTTTTTAACTGAGGCATAATGGACATACAAGAAAATGCATCCAATTTAAGTTACGGTTCAATGAATTTTAACAAGTGACTACAACCATGCATAGCATAATCAAGAAATAGCACATTTTCCTCACCTTAAAATATTCCCTTGCACCCTTTTGCAGTCCATGCTCCCTGACCCATAACACTTAGTTTTAGGCAACCACTAAACTGCTTAATTATAGATTAGATTTTCCTTCCCATAATTTCATATAAATAGATTCATACAGTACTCTTTCTGTCTAGCTTATTTTGTTCAGTAAACTTAGAGATCACTGATGTTGTTGCATGTGTTAGTAGTTTCTTTAACAGTTGAGTAATATACTACTGTATGTATATATCTCAATTTATCAGTTCATCTGTTGATAGACCCTTGGGTTGTTTGCATCTTTGACTACTATGAATAAAGCCGCTGTAAGCATTCATGTACTAATATAAGCAAATGTAGGGTTTAATTTATTTAGGATAAATACCTACACATGAGATTGGTGGGTTATATAGTAAGTATGTGTTTAACCTTTATAGAAACTGCTGCCGGGCGAGGTGGCTCACGCCTGTAATCCCAGCACTTTGGGAGGCAGAGGCGGACGGATCAAGAGGTCAAGAGATGGAGACCATCCTGGCTAACACGGTGAAACCCCATCTCTACTAAAAAAATACAAATAGCTTTTGAATGTGTTTGCTCTTGCCTCTCTAGTTCTTTTAATTGTGATGTTAGAGTGTCAATTTTAGATCTCTCCTGCTTTCTCTTGTGGGCATTTAGTGCTATAAATTTCCCTCTACACACTGCTTTAAATGTGTCCCATAGATTCTGGTATGTTGTATCTTTGTTCTCATTGGTTTCAAAGAACATCTTTATTTCTGCTTTCATTTCATTATGTACCCAGTAGTCATTCAGGAGCAGGTTGTTCAGTTTCCATGTAGTTGAGCGGTTTTGGTTGAGTTTCTTAGTCCTGAGTTCTAGTTTGATTGCACTGTGGTCTGAGAGACAGTTTGTTATAATTTCTGTTCTTGTACATTTGCTGAGGAGTGCTTTACTTCCAATTATGTGGTCAATTTTGGAATAAGTGCGATGTGGTGCTGAGAAGAATGTATATTCTGTTGATTTGGGGTGGAGAGTTCTATAGATGTCTATTAGGTCCGCTTGGTGCAGAGATGAGTTCAATTCCTGGATATCCTTGTTAACTTTCTGTCTCGTTGATCTGTCTAATGTTGACAGTGGAGTGTTGAAGTCTCCCATTATTATTGTATGGGAGTCTAAGTCTCTTTGTAGGTCTCTAAGGACTTGCTTTATGAATCTGGGTGCTCCTGTATTGGGTGCATATATATTTAGGAGAGTTAGCTCTTCCTGTTGAATTGATAACTAAGATCAGAGCAGAACTGAAGGAGATAGAGACACAAAAAACCCTCCAAAAAATCAATGAATCCAGGAGTTGGTTTTTTGAAAAGATCAACAAAATTGACAGACCGCTAGCTAGACTAATAAAGAAGAAAAGAGAGGAATCAAATAGACGCAATAAAAAATGATAAAGGGGATATCACCACCGACCCCACAGAAATACAAACAACCATCAGAGAATACTATAAATGCCTCTACGCAAATCAACTAGAAAATCTAGAAGAAATGGATAATTTCCTGGACACTTACACTCTCCCAAGACTAAACCAGGAAGAAGTTGAATCCCTGAATAGACCAATAGCAGGCTCTGAAATTGAGGCAACAATTAATAGCCTACCCACCAAAAAAAGTCCAGGACCAGATGGATTCACAGCTGAATTCTACCAGAGGTACAAGGAGGAGCTGGTACCATTCCTTCTGAAACTATTTCAATGAATAGAAAAAGAGGGAATCCTCCCTAACTCTTTTTATGAGGCCAACATCATCCTGATACCAAAGCCTGGCAGAGACACAACAAAAAAAGAGAATTTTAGACCAATATCCCTGATGAACATCGATGCAAAAATCCTCAATAAAATACTGGCAAATCGGATTCAGCAGCACATCAAAAAGCTTATCCACCATGATCAAGTGGGCTTCATCCCTGGGATGCAAGGCTGGCTCAACATTTGCAAATCAATAAACGTAATCCAGCATATAAACAGAACCAAAGACAAGAACCACATAATTATCTCAATAGATGCAGAAAAGGCTTTTGACAAAATTCAACAGCCCTTTATGCTAAAAACGCTCAATAAATTTGGTATTGATGGAACGTACCTCAAAATAATAAGAGCTATTTATGACAAACCCACAGCCAATATCATACTGAATGGGCAAAAACTGGAAAAATTCCCTTTGAAAACTGGCACAAGACAGGGATGCCCTCTCTCACCACTCCTATTCAACATAGTGTTGGAAGTTCTGGCTAGGGCAATCAGGCAAGAGAAAGAAATCAAGGGTATCCAGTTAGGAAAAGAAGAAGTCAAATTGTCTCTGTTTGCAGATGACATGATTGTATATTTAGAAAACCCCATTGTCTCAGCCCAAAATCTCCTTAAGCTGATAAGCAACTTCAGCAAAGTCTCAGGATACAAAATTAATGTGCAAAAATCACAAGCATTCTTATACACCAGTAACAGACAAGCAGAGAGCCAAATCAGGAATGAACTTCCATTCACAATTGCTTCAAAGAGAATAAAATACCTAGGAATCCAGCTTACAAGGGATGTAAGGACCTCTTCAAGGAGAACTACAAACCACTGCTCAGTGAAATCAAAGAGGACACAAACAAATGGAAGAACATACCATGCTCATGGATAGGAAGAATCAATATCGTGAAAATGGCCATACTGCCCAAGGTGATTTATAGATTCAATGCCATCCCCATCAAGCTACCAATGACTTTCTTCACAGAATTGGAAAAAACGGCTTTAAAGTTCATATGGAACCAAAAAAGAGCCCGCATTGCCAAGACAATCCTAAGTCAAAAGGACAAAGCTGGAGGCGTCACGCTACCTGACTTCAAACTATACTACAAGGCTACAGTAACCAAAACAGCATGGTACTGGTACCACAACAGAGATATAGACCAATGGAACAGAACAGAGTCCTCAGAAATAATACCACACATCTACAGCCATCTGATCTTTGACAAACCTGAGAGAAACAAGAAATGGGGAAAGGATTCCCTATTTAATAAATGGTGCTGGGAAAATTGGCTAGCCATAAGTAGAAAGCTGAAACTGGATCCTTTCCTTACCCCTTATACGAAAATTAATTCAAGATGGATTAGAGACTTAAATGTTAGACCTAATACCATAAAAACCCTAGAAGAAAATCTAGGTAGTACCATTCAGGACATAGGCATGGGCAAGGACTTCATGTCTAAAACACCAAAAGCAACGGCAGCAAAAGCAAAAATTGACACATGGGATCTAATTAAACTAAAGAGCTTTTGCACAGCTAAAGAAACTACCATCAGAGTGAACAGGCAACCTACAGAATGGGAAAAAATTTTTGCAACCTACTCATCTGACAAAGGGCTAATATCCAGAATCTACAAAGAACTCAAACAAATATACAAGAAAAAAACAAACAACCCCATCAAAAAGTGGGGAAAGGATATGAACAGACATTTCTCAAAAGAAGACATCCATACAGCCAACAGACACATGAAAAAATGCTCATCATCACTCGCCATCAGAGAAATGCAAATCAAAACCACAATGAGATACCATCTCACACCAGTTAGAATGGCAATCATTAAGAAGTCAGGAAACAACAGGTGTTGGAGAGGATGTGGAGAAATAGGAACACTTTTACACTGTTGGTGGGATTGTAAACTAGTTCAACCATTATGGAAAACAGTATGGCGATTCCTCAAGGATCTAGAACTAGATGTACCATATGACCCAGCCATCCCACTACTGGGTATATACCCAAAGGATTATAAATTACTCTACTACAAAGACACATGCACACGTATGTTTATTGCGGCACTATTCACAATAGCAAAGACTTGGAATCAACCCAAATGTCCATCTGTGACAGACTGGATTAAGAAAATGTGGCACATATACACCATGGAATACTATGCAGCCATAAAAAAGGATGAGTTTGCATCCTTTGTAGGGACATGGATGCAGCTGGAAACCACCATTCTTAGCAAACTATCACAAGAAGAGAAAACCAAACACCGCATGTTCTCACTCATAGGTGGGAACTGAACAATGAGATCACTTGGACTCGGGAAGGGGAACATCACACACTGGGGCCTATCATGGGGAGGGGGGAGGAGGGAGGGATTGCATTGGGGAGTTATACATGATATAAACGTCATGCACATGTACCCTAGAACTTAAAGTATAACAAAAAAAAAAAAAAAGAAGAAATAATTAAATCCTTTATATAGTTTTCTTTCATATTACTCGTGTATTCTTTTTCTTTCTGAGGATGTTGCCAAGCATTTCATTTCGGGAAAAATACAGAAAAATGCAACTTATTTTTCTTTCTCATGTTTCTCTTGGTGTGCAATAAAAGACTCCTCACAAGAGTTTTCCATTATACCTCCAAATATATAAACTGAATCTCATTCTAATTGCTAGTTACATTAGCTAATTTCACAAAAAAAAATACAAATAATAATAATAATAATAATAATAGGGCGTGGTGGCGGGTGCTTGTAGTCCCAGCTACTCGGGAGGCTGAGGCAGGAGAATGGCGTGAACCCGGGAGGCGGAGCTTGCAGTGAGCCGAGATTGCGTCACTGCACTCCAGCCTGGGTGACAGAGCGAGACTCTGTCTCAAAAAAAAGAAACTGCCAAATTATTTTCCAAAGTAGTTGTAGTGTTTTATGGTCCCACTAGCAACGTGTGAGAGTTCTGACCATCCATGTCCTTGTCAACAGCGAGTATTTCAGTCTTCTTAATTTTGGCCTGTCTAAAGTCTAATGGATGTGCAGTGGTGACACACTGTGGTTTTAATTTGTACTTCCTTGAAGATAAATAGCGAGTATCTTTTCTTGTATTTACACAACATTCTTATATCTTATTTTCAAATCATTTGCCCCTTGTTTCATTAGATTATTTTTTCTTACTATTGAGTTGACTACTTCCTATTGAGGGTTTTTAAAAATTTTTCTGGATATCAGTCTTTTGTCAAATATATATTTTGCAAATATGTTCTCCCAGTTTGTGGCTTGTCTGTTCATTTCCTTAATTTTGTCTTTTTAAGAGCAGAAGGTTTAATTTTATGAAGTCCAATTTATCATTCCTTAATGATTTGTCCTTATTTTTATTCTAAGAAACTTTTGCCTATCCCAAGTTCACAAAGATTTTCTCCCATGTTTTCTCATCTAGTCTTTTACGATTAAGCATGTGGTTAGTTGCAGCCTTTCATAAATGTCCTTTACTATGTTAAGGAAGTTTCCTTCTGTTCTTGATATCCTGAGAGACTGTCATAAATGAAGCATTTATGAAATGCTTTTTCTGTATCTATTGAGATGACCATATAGTGTTTTCCTTTTTTCTGTTAATATGGTGACTTACACTGATCACATTTGAATTTCAAATCAACCTCATTTTCCTGAGATTTCACTGGATCATGATACAGCATCCTTTTAAATACTACTGGATATGATTTGCTAATATCTACTGAGGATCTTTGTATCTATGTTCATGAGAGATATTAGTCAGTGCTTTCCTTTTCTTGTTGTAATGTCTTTGTCAGGCTTTGATATCACAGTAGTGGTAGCATCACAAAATGGGTTGGGAAATTTGCCCCCTCAATTTTGTAAAGAATTGATACCATTTTTTCCTTAAGTGTTTGATGAAATTCACCACTAAAGTCATCTGGGCCTGCAGTAAAACCCAGATTAGAACTTCAATTTCTTTAATAAATATGAGGCTAATAAGGTTTTCTATTTCTTCTTGAATCAAGGTTGGTTATTTATGTCTTTTAAGGAATTTGTTCATTTCATTTAAGTTGTCAAATTTATTGCCAGAGGTGTTCATATTCCATTCTTATGCTTTTAATATTTATAGAATCTGTAGTAGTGTTCCTTTTTTAACTTCTAATGTTGGTATACTTTTCTTGTTGATCAGTCTACCTAGAGACTTAACAGTTTTATTGATCTTTTCAAAGAACCAGCTTTTGATTTCATTGATTTTGTCTTTTGTGTTCTATTTTATTGATTTCTGCTCTTATACTTATTATTTTATTCTTTTTGCTTACTTCGTTTTATTTCCTCTTTTTATCATTTGTTAAGTTGAAAGCTTTATTGATTTTAGACCTGTCTTCTTTTCTAATGTAAGCATTTAGAGCTATATATCTCCCTCTAAGCACTGCTTTTGTTGTATCCCATACATTTTGATATGTCGTATTTTCATTTGTATTATTTTCAAGATGTTTCCTAATTTCCCTTGTATTTTTTCTCTAATGCATAAATTATTTAGAAGTGTGTAGTGTAATTTCCAAGTAATTAGGAATTTTTCAGATATCTATTTTTGATTCCTAATTAAATTCCCTTGTGGTCAGATATTATACTCTGAATGATTTCTGTTTATTGACACTTGTTTGATGGCCTAGAATATGGTCTATCTTGATGATTATTCTGTGTGTATTTGAAAAGAATGTGTATTCTACTATTGTTGGGTAGAGTAGACTACAAATGTCAATTAGATCAAGTTGATTGGTAGTGTTGTTCAAGTCTTCTGTCCTTACTGATTTTTTGTCTACTTGTTCTATTAGTTACTGAGAGGGAAGTATTGAAACCTCTGACTATAATTGTAGATTTGTCTATTTTTCCTCACATTCTATTAGTTTTCACTTCATGTATTTGGAAGCTATGTTATTAGCTGTCATTAAGGACACACTTCTCCAGCTGGAAAGAAGTCAAATGATTTCCAGGCCTATGAGAACACTGTGAATTGTTTGGTTTACAACTCCCCAGTCATTTCATAATGAAGCTTCTTTGGAATTTCCCCCTATGTCTTCATGATGACTTATTCAGCAACGATCTCAAGGGCAGCCCTACCCCTACTCAAGTTTCTGAAGCTCTCTCTCTCTCTTTTGTTAGTAGAATTCTCCCTCCTACAACTCTGCTATTCCAATCCCAGCTTCCACCTTCTGAATTTCTAATCTTTCAATTTGGCAAGACTGCCACACTCTGCTTGGCCATGCCACACCACCATAAAAAGAGTATCCTAGGCAGAAAGCTAGTACTATTGCAGGGCTCATCTTATTTTTCTCCCTTCTCTCAGGGTTCAGAGCACTGAATTACCTGTTGTTGTTCAATGACTACAAACAATTGTTCGTACATTTTGCTTAGAGCGGGAAGGTATGTCTAGACCCAGTTGCTCCATCATGATTAAAAGCAGAAGTCAGTAACTTTTGAAAAGAGGCCAAAGTACTGCAATATTGACAAATTATAGCTTACGTAAACAAAGGAGAATTTTAAAAGGAGAAAATCCATTGAAAAATACTGGAAATATTTAGATTTCAAGAGTTTCAGGAACTCTGAAAAATAGTTTAACTAATACCCCTGACTTCGAGCATTGATTATTCTGTTTGAATTAAGCCAGAGCTAATATTCCTAAGGATTCTAAAGATTCTCACCAGCTTTTAGGATTTCAGTAAGTAGTGCTTATTTATTCATTCATAAATAATACATTTACATATATCTCACATTAATTATGACCAATTTCATAACTTAGTAAGCATTCATTCATCTTCTTTCTCCAGGGACAATAAATGTAGAGCAGAAATATATTCCATGTTGTATATTTGTGTTATGTGAATGTTCAGAAAAAACCAGTCAAGCTTTCATACATTAGTTACAGATAAATAATGGAATCTTCAGGAACTCTCTTTTCTCTCCTATATCTGCTGAATAATGACTTCTTCCCAGTGGCTGGTCCTACCATTACCTGGAAAAAAACTCTTCAAAGCTTCTGATCTACTTCTTTCCTCAATTTTTACTTCACCCCATGAGGCAGAGTTATGATTTATGGTAGGAGGATAAAAGGAGAAAAGAGAATAATTATGAATAATATTAGCATTGAATATTCAGCACTTTCAATATGCCATATATTGTGTTCATTAGTCAGTATAGCCTAGGTTTGCTGTGATAACAAGCAATCCCCAAAGCTCAGTGGCTTATAACTTGTAATAACAAAGGCTTCTTTCTTGCTATTTTAGATCTTTATTGTATGCTAGCTCTGACTTTAGTCTATATTTTCTTAACTATGAGATTTTGAGGAATGAAGCAATAGCTATCTGGAACATTGCAGGTCATTAAGGTAGAGGGAAAAGAGAAACACAGCAAATGGTTTACTGGCTCTTCAGTCTTCTTCCCCAAGATGTCATGTGTCACATTCACTCATGTTTCATTGGTTAAATCAAGTCTCATGGCTTAGGCTGACATCAGTGGGATTGGGAAGTCTAATGCTCCCCCAGGGAGAAACACCAAATATTTGTGAATAATAAAGTAGTCTACTATACTGTACTAAGCACTCAAATATTTTCTCCTTTTGTCTTCATAACAGGCTTCTAGAAATAGGTACTATTATTGTTCTGTTTTAAAGATGAATAAACTAAGGCTCAGAGAGTAACCTGGCAAAAGTCAAACAATATGAAATGGTAAGGCCTGGACACCCAGATTGTCTGACCCTAGTGTAATTGTGTTATACTGCCATCAAATGAGAAAAGGAAAATAAAGGAGTTGGGAAGGAATGAGCAGAAAGAAAGGAAAGGAAGCGAGATATTAAAAATAATTGCATACTACTTCTTAAGGAAATCAGATGCAGTGATAAGAAAGGGGTAAAGAGAAGTAAATGGGAAAGATGAGAGAAAGGAAAACGTTCTCTTACTTCATTGCTTGCCAGTCCACCTGCACATATCCATCCTGCATAACATGCCTTTATCTTATGCCATCCCAAGAAAGCCCAGCTCCTGTCTCTCCACATTCCAAAGGCTCTAACCCCATGACCTACCTCAAGGTTCCCCAGAGTCCTAGTCTATTTTAATTGACTGTTCTTTTTATACTGTGCAAAAGAGTGAGTTAACCATATAAATTTAGCATTGACGAAAACATTTCTATTCTTTATACCTGGAGTGTTATAAAAATGCAAACACTTGATACTTTTCTATTGCTGTCTTTGGAAACATGCATATTAGTGATTTGTATCTGCCCTTTGAACAAAACCAGTATCCAAAGTTTTCTGAAGCAATTCTGTGAGAATAGAAGGTGAATATAGCTCATTAACATATCTTTAGAATTACATTAAAGAGGGAAAAGAAACTGGAAAATATCACTAGCGTTAATGAAAAAGCTTAAAATCTATGTTCTATAAAATGCCGTACAAAATGAGCTGAGGAAAGAGATACTTCTTCCAAGAGGAAATAACCAGTAAACAAATACATGGAAAGGAGTTCAACCTCACTAGTGGTAAAAGAAATGCAAATTAAAACAAATGTGAGGGCCATTTTGTACTTATTGAAGGGGCAGGCCAGGCATGGTGGCTCAAGCCTGTAATCCCAGCACTTTGGGAGGCCGAGATGGGCGGATCACGAGGTCAGGAGATCAAGACCATCCTGGCTAACACAGTGAAACCCCATCTCTACTTAAAAAAATACAAAAAAACTAGTTGGGCGAGGTGGCGGGCACCTGTAGTCCCAGCTACTCCAGAGGCTGAGGCAGGAGAATGGCCTGAACCCGGGAGGCGGAGCTTGCAGTGAGCTGAGATCCGGCCACTGCACTCCAGCCTGGGCGACAGAGCGAGACTCCCTCTCAAAAAAAAAAAAAAAAAAAAAAAGGGCACACCACTCTTTAAATGTCCCTACTTGATTATGAGTTGTTTTTTCAGTGAAATTGTTATAATCTTAAAGTGTTGGTGACACTCCTTGTAGGAACTATGTATAACACATAACAAGCTCATATGGGTTAAATCATACTCTTTAAGCCTTTACTTTCCCGAAAATGAACCTGAGCTTGTCCTAGCATTCTAGAGGGGCCGCTGCAGTGGCTGGATACATTTCTGATGGAGAAATGTCTATCTCAAATGTAAAAGGTGGGAGGCTGTGGCTAGAACCTTCAGAGTTCCTCAGTCATTAGAGGAAATAAAAACCTCCTCATATGCAGGGTTTTGACCTTTGAGACAACCTCTTAGAATAGATTCTGAACAAGTAATCCATAAGGGAACAAAAGCCAAATAAACAAAGATTCTCTGCATTATTTCTTATAGAAAAGATTATGAAATGTATGTTGGACAACAGGAAAATAATGTAAAAGATGATATAGCTATTAAAATGTAGATTAAAAGGACTACACAGCAACATGAAACATGCTTCTGAAATTGTATTAATTGAAAATGGCACAATGCACCCACTGTGATTATCCACAATGGCTAGAAAAGATCAGGGCCGAACAAAAAGTTGGATCTGCTGAGGTGACAAAATTGTAAGCAAAAGTTTCCTCTCACTTATTTAGATTTATTGTGTAATACAGACAGAATATTTATGTAATTAGAATTCTATTTTCAGAGTAAAAGAGAAATAGAATACTGTGACCCTTTCCTACTCTTATTGGAAGCTTCAGGATTTCATTAAAATGCAAAACCCCAAATCATGCTCAGTTTTGGTATTTTCTGGTAAATATATTGTTAGAAGCTCACTCCTAATTTGAATTGGTCAGTCTTTTCCATAGGATGGTTTATGTGTAGACAAGTAGCTCTTACATTAATCCAATTAACTTGGAAGATTGTAGGCAGGAATGTACACCAATCATAGTGTCCACTTGTTAAATTTTTAAAATTACAGGACAAAGCATAGGAGAAACTGGCATTTTAAAATTATGGTGGGAGGCCGAGACGGGCGGATCACGAGGTCAGGAGATCGAGACCGTCCTGGCTAATACGGTGAAACCCTGTCTCTACTTAAAAATACAAAAAACTAGCCGGGCGACGAGGCGGGCGCCTGTAGTCCCAGCTACTCGGGAGGCTGAGGCAGGAGACTGGCGTAAACCCGGGAGGCGGAGCTTGCAGTGAGCTGAGATCCGGCCACTGCACTCCAGCCTGGGTGGCAGAGCAAGACTCCGTCTCAAAAAAAAAAAAAAAAAAAAAAAAAAATTATGGTATTCACATTTGAAAAATACTCAAAATGTTTTTGTTTTCAACTACGTTTCAGGTGATGAATCTCTAAGGCAGTGGATTTCGTTGTTAATCTGAAATAATAAGTGCACAATTTCATCTGTGTTTCCAGACTTCTGGATGCTCTTGTAGTGTTTTTATTGTACTTTTTTCAGATTAACAATTGGACCCATTGCATTATTTTTAGAGATGCTTCACCTGAAAGGGGGTCTGGAGGTTGAAGAAAAAAACATTCATTCAGCGTATTATTTGGAAATATAACTAAAATACTGTTTAAAACAAATTCGTCCTATGTATCCTCACTATTTTGAACACACTGTCTTGCCGTTAGCTCTGTATCTATCTCATCAACAGCAAAAATAGAAAAGCCAGACATAGTTTTCTAAACTGGGGGGATGGCAGAGCAGAGCAAGGGAGGTGGAAGAAGAGAAGCCATAACTTCTTGTGGCTGTCCTGGCTGAGGAAAGTTCGGTTTCAACAGCAGGCTTGAAATGAGTTATAGGCTCACTGATGAGGGGGATGGGTTGAGGGGAGGAAACTATTTTCTGCTCTGGGCTCCCACACTTAACAGGAGAATGGGAAAAGAGTTATGTGCCCTCCAGTAACTACCAGAACAGCTTTCTTAGTTTTCATCTACTGAGCTTGAGGCAAATTTTCAAGATAGATGAAGATCTAGTTCCTCCGCTCTGTTTAGTGGCTGTCCCTACCCTCAGAGATAGCTGTGCGGAAACCGCATGAATGTGTGTGTATGTGCAGGCACGCATGTGTTTGCATGAAAGGTGGGAGTGGTAGCAGAGGCAGGGGAATGAGGAAGGAGAGGAAAATCTCAGAGAGAATAATGAGGCTGTTGAGTGTGGGAGCCCAGTGCAGAAAATATTCTGGTGCTTGAGAGAGAACAGGAAGGAGTGTGTATTTGTGTGTGTTTCTTTTCTTAGATCATTTCATTCAGGAGGCATCTCCCTGGAGACTGAGGAAATTGTAGGAGTCCCCTGGGGTACTGTCAGCTCTACTTGCTGAGCTTCTGGAGAAAGAGTGAAATACTAGGTAAAGGAAATGCCTCTAGCCGGCTTCCAGGCAGAGGCAGTACTGGGAAGAAGGTGTAGGGAGGTGAGAGGAACCCCCGCTCTGAATAAATTGGAGATATTTCCGGATGTGCTCCCTCCCCACATTCAGCCTCGCTGTGCTAGCACTCGTCAGGAAGGATAGTTGGATTGTCTCATGACTCCCTGAAGCTCTAGGTTGGCAGGAGGGATGCTCCTCTCGGTATGCGCTCACCTTCCTTGCTCTGGCCATAACCACTAAGCCCCCCAGCTTCAAAGAAGGGCCATTCCTGTGACAACTGCTAAGTCCAGGGAGTGGTTGGGGGGCTGACACTTTCCCTCCCAGGGACTTCAGAAGCCCTATGGGCTGCCAGAGGCTTTCCCTGGCCCTTCTGTCCCATTCTCCTGAAAGGACTGCCTGCCGGAGGCTTAGAACCAGCAGCCACTAGGGCAGAGAAAGCCTGTGAGTTTGAAACACCACACCACACATTTGCAATAGCCTTCTTTGCTACTCTTTTTCATTGCAAATGTGAAGTAATCCATCTGCATTCTTGCTTCTGTGGTCCTATTTATATCATTGTTTCTGGAGAAAGTGTGCTCTGTGTTGCAAAAAACAAAACCCTGATAAACAAACATCTGAAACACAGACTCTTTAAAGAATAATGTCTTATAGCCTCTGGAAATGCCACCTATCTACTAAAACAAACATGTTTCATGCATCCTATGCCAGGCTTGGAAACACTGTCTGTGCTTTCATAAACTGGGTCACTGCAGCTGGTGCTCTGGGATGTACAATGACAGGGCAGGAAGTGCCCTTGAATTACACAGTGAGACCCTCTAATTCTCTTTCCTTCTGATTACAACAAGGAGGTTGTTTCAGTTTGGAGCTAATGGATTTGAACACCTTTCCAACACTTGCTTGTTACTATTATTACTGTTTTAACAGGCCATATGTTCAGAGCTTTTTGGCAGGTTTCTGGCTAGAATTTAATTTGTTTGCCTTGTTTTGTTGCATGTATTTTTATAATTAACTTTTGTTCATGGTCGTTGATATTGGTCTTCCCTTTATGTTGTGATCATGTGTTTTAAAAATAAACTTAAGTCAGACATAAAAGTTCTATTTAAAGAAAGAAATAGTTATGATGTTGTGCAACATGGCAAAAGTATGTTCAAAAATTTGGGAAGCCCCGCTTTCACATATTATCAAGCACCTTGATAAAGAAAAGGACTGAAAGCAAACTCATTAAAACAGTGCTTCTTGCTACCCATAGGGAACAACTAGGGTTTTTTAAAAATCATTTTTAATTTATCATGACCAATTGCTGCTGTAAAATATATTAAAAATGAATTATCACAAACATCATGTGCTTGGGTTTAAAGACAATGTCATGTTGCTATATAAGTTATTAAATGCTTACTTTCTGTTTCTGCACTTACCTTGCCACAGAATTCTTACAACCCACGGACCAGCATCCTGTTACACTTATTTGTTTGTTTGTTTATTTATTTGTTTTTTTTTGTTTGTTTTTATTTTTAAGATGTAGTCTCGCTCTGTCTCCCAGACTGGAGTGCAGTGGCGCCATCTCAGCTCACTGCAACCTCTGCCTCTTGGGTTCAAGTGATTCTTATGCCTCAGCCTCCCGGGTAGCTGGGATGACTACAGGCACACCCCACCATGCCCGGCTAATTTTGTTATATGTTTAGTGGAGAAGGGGTTTCACCATGTTGGCCAGGCTCTTCTTGAACTCCTGACCTCAGGTGAGCCGCTCGCCTTGGCCTCCCAAAGTGCTTGGATTACAGGTATGAGTGACTACTCCTGATCCCATCACACTTTGGAAGTAGAAGGTGAGTTCTGCCTAAGCAAAATCAAGCAGGTTAATCCTAAAGACAGTTCAGAGGGAAGACGGGCCTACCCAGGTTGAGAAAGCCCTTCACAGTGGTTTTATTTTTAGTACCATCTAGATATTCTTTCATTTATCCAGCAGAGAGTATCTACTGTGTGCAAGATATTACACAAAACCACAGGAGGTAGGGGTTGAGAGGAATAGAAAAGGATGACTGTAACAAGAGATAAGTTAAAAATAAATTAAAACCCCAGGAAGCTTATAATGTAATACAGAAGACAGACTATATATTACAAAGCAATTGGTTGTCAGGACCATGAGTAAGAGTCTAAATATAATCGAAATGTAATGTAATAGAATCAGTACTTGGTCTGAGCCAATCTCATGCACTTCCCTGTTCTCTAATGCCTCAAAGAGATCCTCAAGGCAGGTGGGTGAGGTGGGCACTGCTGTCCCTGGATCAAGCAAGTGGAGGATGGTCATTAGCCAGAATGGTTAGAATCCTTCTGAGGAAGGCCTTTGACATCCATCATGGCAATAATCCAATCTAGGAAGTTTAGTTTTTTTATTTTCCACAAGGCCATCATGAAGACAAGCAGGAGTGTGAGAATTTGTTAGCCATAATTTGCAAATGTAAATTAACAAGCCTGCATTTCTACAATTTTTTGTTTACCTGGATTGTCTCTGACTGCAACTTTGTCTTGGTGAACAGATCTGCCCATTCCACCCAAATGGGAAATCCTCCTGCCTCTTCCCAATACTGAGTGGACCTGGGGCTACCCATGGCTGAGTGCAAAGTAGAAAACAAGCCACTGGATCTTAGAAATAGTGCATGAGGGGCAGGGTGTGGTGGCTCACGTCTGCAATCCCAGCATTTTGGGAGGCCGAGGTGGGCAGATCACCTGAGGTCAGGAGTTGGAGACCAGCCTAGCCAACATGGTGAAACCCTCACCTGTACAAAAATACAAAAATTAGCTGGGTGTGATGGCAGTTGCCTGCAGTCCCAGCTACTGGGGACGCTGAGGCAGGAGAATCGCTTAAACCCAGGAGGCGGAGGTTGCAGTGACCCAAGGTTATGCCACTGCACTCCAGCCTGGGCCACAGAGTGAGACTCCATCTCAAACAAACAAACAAACAAACAAACAACAACAACAAAAAAGAAATAGTGCATGAGTTGAAGTCTAGAGAAGAATAGTACTATTGAAAATGTTCCCGTTTTAAAGAAATCTTCTATGTGCAGTTGGAAGTACTATTTGGGTTATGGAACAAAAATATGTAAATGATTTTATAATTTGGTAAAAGGTATTAAAATATTCACAGGAAAGGCTAATAAAATGCACATGAAATACAACAAAAAATACAAAGAGATAACGAGATCAACTGCCAAATTCATTTATTCATTCCCCCAAATATTTATTGAATGCCTACTACATGCTAGGTGCTGTTTCAGTACTACAGATCAATGAAAACAAACAAACGAATGAACAAATTCCTGCTTGTGTAGAGCTTACATTCTAGTGTGGGAGACAGATAAAACCAAGTTAACTGAATATATAGCATGTTAGATGTTGACAACTGCAGTAGATTTGATACCATCTAATAACAGAGGAAAAGAAAATATGGAATGTAAGGAATTGTGCATGAGGGAGAAAGGGAAAGTAGTGTCTTAATAGGGGGACCTAGGAAAGCCTTGCTAATAAGGTATCACTTAAGTAAAGACGTGATGGAGTTGAGGGAATGAACCATGGTGATATCTGGGGGAAGAGCCTTGTGGGAAGAAGGAATAGCAAGTCCAAAGGCCTGAGACAGGGCCATGCCAAAAAGGTTCCAGGAAGAAGAAAGAAAAAGAAAAGAAGGAAGGAGGGAAGGAACGAAGGAAGGAAAGAAGGAAGGAAGGAAGGGAGAGAGAAGGAAGGAAGGAAGGGAGGGGGAAGGAAAGAAGGAAGGAAGGAAGGAAGGAAGGAAGGAAGGGCCCTTCACAGTGGTTTTATTTTTATGGCATGTAGACATTCTTTCATTTATCCAGTTCTTTCATTTATTCTTTCATCTTTCCAAAGAAAGAAAGGAAGGAATTTTAAAAAAAGAAAAGACAGAAAGAAAGAAAGAAGAAAAGAAAGAAAGAAAAAGAAAGAAAAGAAAGAAAGAAAGAAAGAAACTAAAAACAGGACAGAATTATTGGAGCACAATAAGTAAGAGAGAGGACTTTAGGGAATGAGGTCAGAGGGCAATCAGAAATTAGAAGATGTGGGAAAGACTTTGTTGGCCATTGTAGTGACTTTGACTGTGTGGAGTGAGATAAGTAGCCATCAGGGGATTTTGAGCAGCAAAGTGACAATGCTCTGACTTGCATTTTTAGAGGGTTGCTCTGGCTGCTGGCATGAGAATGGACCACAAAAGAGCAAGACTAAAAAAGTTGGGAGAGCAATTAGGAGGGTAATGCCATAAGCCAGGTGAGAGAGAAGGCAGCTTGGACCAGAATCACAGCAGTAGAAGTGATGAGAAGTGGCCCAATCCTGGATATGTTTTGAAAGTAAAGCTGTGAGCATGAAAAACTGAGGCATCATGAGTGATGCCAACCCTACATGAATTTTGCTGTTTCTACCCTCAGGCCATCAGTAAGCCTATAAGCATTTGCACCAGGCTCTAGCACAGAATAGGTACTCAATAAATATTTGATGGATGAAGGAATGGGCTCTGCCAGATAAGAAAATACTTTGGGAGGAGAGATGTGGGGGTATGAAGGGAAGCTAGAGCTCAGGTTTGGCCGTGCTAAGTTTGAGATCATTATTAGCATCAAGTGAATAGGCAGTTTGATTTCCAGGTTAGGAGTTTAGTGAAGGGTTAGATTTCTATAAATTTGGGAATCATCAGTATTGGCAGTATTGAGATGACTTTAAAAGCCATGAGATTAGATGAGATCACCAAGACACTTAATGCAAAAGAAATGAGAAGAGGTTGAAGGACTGAGACCTGGGACACTTCAACATTTAGATGTTGTAGAGATGAGAAAACACCAGCAAAGACAACAGAGGCAGTCAGAAGCATGGTAGGAGACAAAGCGGGTGAGTGTAGTATTCTGGAAGCCTAATGCTCAACTCTGTTAATGCTACTCAAGAGCCAAATAAGATGAAGGCTAAGAGCTGCCACTGGATTTAGCAGTGTGGTGGGGCCTGGAGATTCTGACAAAAGCAATATGGGTGGAGGGATGGGAGCAATAGCCTGATTAGAGTAGGCTCTACAAAGAAGGAGAAAAACAGGGGGAGTGGGGAAAAGGAAATGGGAAGAGAGGAATTGGAGGCAACAATCACAGACAACTCTTGAGTTTTGGTATAAGATCAAGGAGATACCTGAAGGAAGCAGTAAAATCAAGACAGTCTTTTTTATTTACTCTAAGTTTTATAGGCCAATGAGAAAGATCTAAGCTGATGAGAAAGATCTAGTAGAAAGGAAAAAACTGATGATGCAGGACAAAGGAGAATTGTTGAAGAAGTGTCCTTCAGTAGGTGAGAAGCAATAGGATCGAGTGCACATTTAGATCTTTGCTAGATTCATCCACAGTAATGAAAAAGGGCAGAGTTTGGATGCATATGCTAGTGGGTGGTAGATGTGTTGGTGGGAACTTGTAGAAATTCTCTTCTGATTGTTTTCATTTTCTCAGTGAAATAGGAAACAAGGTTATCAGCCTAGCCTGGGGATGAAGTTTTGAAGAGAGAAAGAAGGGTATGAAATAGTTATCTAGGAGAGTAGAAGTTTGAATGGATCAGGGAAATGGAACGTGCTTCTCAGACCATATAAAAGGCACTTCTTAGGTTTATGATTATTAATTTATATTATGTTCTACAGTTTATAATTGTGTTATTTCATCTGAAGTCTACATGGGATAGGACAAAAATTATTGGCTCCAACTTGTAGATGAGAAAATTGATTCTCTGAAAGATGCTGGTCCTTGCCAAGGTCACCTAACTGGTTAGCAGGGAGCAGTATGACCCAGTTCCTCTGACACTTGGTTTAGTTATTTCACTCTCTGTGTTGGCTGGGGGCTATGAGTACTATGAGAGCAGAGGTAAAAAATTACTCAGGGTCAGAGTTGCCCGAGGAAGTTTCATGGAGGAAGTAAAGGGACTAGAAGGAGCCAGGACTTCCAGGTGAAGACCAACAGAGAATGCATGCCAGGTTGATCAGGAACAGTGGAAAAAAAAAACTTGTAAGGAGTGTTTGATAGACAGTGAATAAACCAACTTGGTTGCCATTGAGGGCAGAATTCCAGACAGATATCTTTGAGGCTGGATCCAGCCTGCAGATATGATTTATTTGCACTGCGCTTTACTTTTTGTTTTGAGCCAACATTTAAAAACTCAGGAACTTTGGCCTAAAAATTCAGATTTCTAGCCTCCATTGAATAAACAGAACATCTGACAACCTTCAGCCCAAATTTCTTCATGGCAACAGCCAGCTCTCACCTTTGAACAGGACACATGTTCTCCCATTTGCCACAGTCCATACTACTCCTTGCTGTTTATATAGGACCCATATGATTCACTTCTATTATCTTCCCAGGCCCTTTTGGCATTTGAGTCTTATACCTGTTTTATGAATTCTATGGCTTAAAAGGTAGCAAACTTGAGTTCCAAGCTGAAGAATATGGTCTTCATTCTATAGGAAATAGAAAGCCATTAATACTTTTTTTTTTTTTTTTTTTGAGACAGAGTCTCACTCACTTTGTTGCCCAGGCTGGAGTGCAGTAGCATGATCTCGGTTCACTGCAACCTCTGCCTCCTGGGTTCAAATGATCCTCCTGCCTCAACCTCCCGAGTAGCTGGGATTACAGGTGCCTGCCACCATGCCTGGCTAATTTTTGTATTTTTAGTAGAGACAGGGTTTCACCATGTTGGCCAGGCTGGTCTCAAACTCCTGACCTCAAGAGATCTACCTGCCTCAGCCTCCCAAAGTTCTGGGATTATAGGCATGAGCCACCACACCCAGCCCCATTAATAATTTTTGGGGAGGGAAACCAAGCCTTAAAACAGCTCTTTCAAAATGATTCTGAAAAAATATTCTGATTTTTATTTGAGGCTGGGAATAAGGATAGGAAAGTAAAGGCAAGGGGTTCAAACCTCATTTCCTGATGCTATGGTCTGAATGTATCTCCCCCAGATTCTTATGAAACTTAATCATCAATGTGATAGTATTAAGAGGTGGGGCCTTTAAGAAGTGATTAAGTCATGAGGACAGAACCCTTGTGAATAGTTTAGCAATCTTATAAAAGAGGTTGGAGAAAGCACTGTAGGGCCTTTTGCACTTATGTCTTCCACTATGCAAGGACAGAGTGTTCATTCCCTCAGGAAGAAGCAGAGTTTGAGACACCATCTTGGAAGCAGAGACCTGGCCCTTGCTGGACGCCTAACCTACTAGTGTCTTAATCTTGGACTTCCAAACCTCCTTGGAATAGCATAAATAGAATAAATTTCTATTCTTTACAAATTACCCAGTCTCAGGTGTTTTGTTAGAGCTGCACAAACAGAGTAAAACACTGGGGGAAATGGGAGCTAGGAGCTGGGTGCAGGCTGTGGAACTGGTGGGCTTGGCCTGTGTGGCTTCTAGACATTAAGATCAGGGTTGGCAGGTTTGGGCAGTGCAGGGGTGAACAGGGAACCAAACTTGTACTGGAAATGCATGTCATCAGTGAGGTTAGGTTAGTTGGCTCAGAGCCTGGAGGAGTTCCTTGAAGTAGAGATAATAGGAAAAAGGGGCCTCAAATAGGGTGCTATAAGCAGGAACGTTACCAACAAAGTCAAGCTGGTTCTGGTCACGTAGGTAAAGGCTGGACTAGGAACATGGCTATGGCAATGGAAACAGTGGGAGTGATGTAAGAGCCATTTGAAAGAAAGATTCAATAGGAACTTTGTGACTAATTGAAAGGGGTCTGAAGAATGAAGGAAAAAGCAACTCTAAAGCTCTTAACTCAGGGGTCAAGAAAATAGTGGTGCCATTAACAGACAGAAAAGTGAAGAAGAGAATGAAGTTTTTAAGTACATGAGACATAAGGTGCCTTTAGAATGCCCAGGAGGCATTTGGAAGGAGAGTTTTTAGAGGAGTTTAGGCTGAAAGTAAATATTAGGGCATCATGTGCACAGAGGGAAGAGATGAAGATGGAGGAAAGGCTGAGGGAGGGAAGTAGAGAAAAGAGCTGAAGAGTAAGGATTGAATCCTCAGGCATATTTATACTGACGGAGCCCATGAAAGTATCAGAGCTGTAACAGATGAATTCAGCTCCATGCTGATCAAAGGGAAAGACATGGTACTAAGTTAGATCAAACTCTGCAAAGACTAAAGAGAATGAGGACTAAGAAACAAAGGCAGAGCCAGAGGAAGGTGTTTGCTAGAAAGAAGAGCTACAATTTACTCATTTGACAAATATTTATTGAGACATTAGCCCTTATCCAGGCCCCAAACAAACTGAGGTGGCAGAATGGAGATCTATCCTTGGGGAGCTTACATTCTGCTGGAGCACACAGACATTATACAAGTGTCTATTGTGGTCAGCTCTATGAAGAAAAATGAAGCAGGGCAAGTGGGCAGAGAGGGACCAGAAGATTCAGAAATGCCTCTCTGAGGAGGTGACATTTTAAAAGAACTCTAAAGGAAGTGAGGTTGTGGGCCATGCAAATACCTGGGGGAGAGCATTCCAGGCAGAAGGGAAAGCAAGGACAAGGCTTGAGTCTGGCACATACTTAGTGGGTGTGAAAACAGCCAAAAGGCCAGAGTGGCTGGAGAGTAAGGGTAAAGGGGGACACAGGGGCCAGATCACTGAAGACCACGTGGGTCACACTAAGGACTTCAGATGTTAACCTAAGTATGAGAGGCCTATTGGAGGGCTGAAGCCAGGCAGTGATATGATGTTATGTATGCTTTAACATAACTGGATGTTTGTTTCTGGCTGTCTGTGACTTGGAGGGGGAACAGGGAGAGGGCATGAGTACAAGCAGGCAGCTAAAAGGCTCTGGCAGTATTTGGGATGAGAGATGGTAGTTTGGAGCAGGAGGAGTGGTGGTTTGGAGCAGGAGAAGTGGCCAGATGATGCTAGGGGATGAAGCCATCAGAGAGGGGGATCTTGCAGATCCTATAAAGAAGGGGAGGAGAGAAACTTCCATGAAAGAGTAAAATCTACACTCAGGGGCTGTTTAGAAGTTCTCAGGTACAAAGAAGACAAGGTGTCCTAGCCTTCATTTCAATCACTTTTGTTTGTTTTTGTTTTGCAGATCCTCATGGAATGACTGGTAATATTAATAGAAGGTCAATTGGCCAATGTTCAAAAAAATCTCTCTCAGGAACGGTGATTGTATGCCTTTGGTTTACAGCAGGAAAGCACTGACCTCTCCCGACCTCAGGTATAGGTCTAGAGTGGAGGGCTTCTTATCTCATCCTAAGAGTTTTAAGAATAACACCTCATGACACCCTCCTTCTTAGCCCTGACTCCATGGTTTCTTGGACTCTGGGAGCTGAGGTGTTGGGGAACCCCTGTGGCCCATTACTCTCTTGTCCCATCCCCTCTAGGTAGCTTAGTCCATCTGGCTCTCTAGTCTTCACACTTCTCAAAATACTGATTGGATCATGTCAGGCCTCTTTTCAAAAACCTTCAGGAACCTTTCTTACTTACCAAGTTGAAGTAAGTGCTGCTTCTGTTTGGCCCCAGCCTACCTTTGGGTCCTGTTGGCCTCCTCCTTTTCCCAAGACCTCGTCAAGATGTCACTGCTTGCTTTTCTCCAAATACATATCCTCTTTCCCCACCTCTGTGTCTTTGTTCCTACTGTCCCCCAATCCTTCCCTGCCTGGTAAAAATCTACTTACCATTCAAAACCCATTTCTAATACCACCTTTGCCATAAAATCTTTTGAATGTGATCATCCTCCTTGAAATCCTTTCACAACTTACACTATTCTCAGGGTACTTGCTAGTTTTGGGGGGTTTGGGTTATCTGTGTGCTTTGTCTGACTCTCTCCTCTCTCCCCACATTTGACTGATGCTTCAAGGGCACAACTCCTTTCTCCTCTTGTTTGTGTTAACTGAGATCCTTAGCACAAGGCCTTAAATATAACATGCAGTCAACAAATACTGAACTGGATTGCTTTTCAGATGAGACAAACAAGAATTCTGAAAGAAGTTAGAATGTGGGAAGAGAGACTTGTGAGCAAGCCTTCACAAATGTTGGAATGTACCGTGAGGATAAGCAGAGGAGCAGCCAGTAGGATGAGTGCAGGCGTGGTAGACAGCCAATCGTGTGGGCCTGGCAGTGAAGGAGCTGTAGGCCTGAAGCCAGGACTTCAAGGCCACCCTCCCACATGTGGCCTGCTGCCTGGACAAGCCACCCTAAGAGTTCCACAGACTGTATGAGTTATAGGTGATTTGAGACAATTCACTCTCCTCCTATAAGCTCTTTCAGGTGGCTTGGGAAGCCCCTGTCCCCAGTCATTTTTATATGACAGCTGCATGGGCAGAACAGGTGGCCCCCTCCACTCTATTAATGTGTATGTCTACTCCTAGCTATGAAGGCCACAGTCCACCACGCCAGTGCCCAGCTTCCTCCCCTTCATTTATTCTGATTCTCTTTAACTGTTTATCATCATTAAATTACCCCAAATCTGTGATCTGCACCTAACCATCAAAATAACTCAGCTCAATCAACTCAAAATTCCCAAACAGCCATTTTGGCTGTTAGAGCATGAAAGGACCCCAACAGTTACTGAATTCAGCTGTCGCCAACTAGGCTGCAAAGCAGAATCAGCTGTATAACCTCTCTATGCCCCACGTCTGGAAATCCTGATTAGTAGATTGTGGTGGGCCCCTGTTTTACTCCATTTGTGTTGCTATAAAGGAATACCTGAGGCTGGGCAATTTATAAAGAAAAGAAGTTTATTTGACTCACAGTTCTGCAGGCTGTACAAGAAGCACGGTACCAGCATCTGCTTCTGGTGAGGGCTTCAGTTCACCATGGGACAAACTCTTGGCAGAAGGGGAAGAGAACCTGGTATGTGCAGAGGTCACATAGCCAGAGAGGAAGCAATCAAGTGTCATGGTAACTGATAGAGCAAGAATTCACTCATTACCTCAACAACTGGCACCAAGCCATTCATGAAGGATAGGCCCCCATGACCCAGACACCTCCCGTTAGGCCCCACCTCTAATATTGGGGGTTGAATTTCAACAAGAGGTTTGGAGGGTCATATATCCAAACCACAGAAGGCCTGGAATCTGAATTTTAACATGCCTCCTAAGTGGTTCTCACAGAGCCTGTGTACCCTGATATAATCCCCTCACTCGTCTCATAGATGAGGGCTCTAAGACAGTATTTGGTTGCCTGATTCAAGGTCATGCTGCTGGTGTTAATAACAACCAACACTGCCTTCACACTTCACAGGGTATGTTATTTCATGTGATTCTCCAGTAACCTGCAAGGCTGATATTAAAGGATCATCCCCATTTTACAGAGGAAGAAAGGAGGCTTCAGAGCAGGCAAGTGAGTTGTTTCAGGTCTCACTGTTAATATACGAACAAGAACTCATGTTCAGATTTCATAAGCCTCAGTCCTGCCATCTTTTTACTA
This sequence comes from Trachypithecus francoisi, assembly GCF_009764315.1. Classification (NCBI taxonomy): domain Eukaryota; kingdom Metazoa; phylum Chordata; class Mammalia; order Primates; family Cercopithecidae; genus Trachypithecus; species Trachypithecus francoisi. The sequence continues at coordinate 6,978,434 of NW_022681453.1, forward strand.
AAAAATAAGGGTTCTGAGCCCAAGTAGGTGGTGGTGGATGGGGCTGCATGAGGAGGACATTTCAAACCAAATTCCATGCAGTTCTGGCTCCCTATTGCTTGCTGTCATCTGAAAGAAATGAGTAGTATTCAAAGGCATAGATCAACTTAATGCAAGGTTTACAAGCTTTATAATGATTGATCGGAATTTTTAAACAGATTTTTAATTATGAAAGTGTTCAGATACACAAAATAAGAACAATTTGAACAATCCTATGTACCATAAAATTATTCTATTCCTTTTTGTCTTGTTAGGGCAATAGAATAATCCTGTTTACCCTAATAGAAAATCCCTATATATCCAACATCCAGATTCAATAATGATCACAATTTTGCTACATTTGCTTTATCTGGCCTCCTTTATTATTTTTCTTTGCTGAAGTTCTTAAATTGAAGTATGTCAAAACAACCCTCAGGTATTGTGTCATTTCTTCTCTTCATACTTCAGGATGCATCTTGTAGCAACACCCGACCTGTGTTTAAAGGAGTATGACATTGTAGGCAGGACCCCCTCCACCCACCCTATACTAGGAGCATAGCATATCTGCCTGGGTGCCCTGGCAGGCACCTGTGTGTTGCACTCTGGTACCAGGTGTGGGTTCTCAATCATCCTGCCTGGGAAACACATTTTTGGCTCCTTCTAAACCCTCTGACCATTCAGGTGTTGATTTAATTCAGTTCCAGCTTGTCAGTTGCTGCTGAGTGCCACCTTGCCTGCTTTAATGACTGTCAGGAAAGGAGGTAGAGAGGCTGCCTCCAGTAAAGTTAATTCCTGGTTCACCAGTAGAACTGTAACTAATTCCCTCTCCATGGTAAGATGCAGGACATCTATTCCTAGTGCCATAGACCTGAGGGACAATCATAGATCGAAGAATCAGAGTGTCTAGCATCCGTCAGGCAAAAAAGAGTGGTTATTATTTTTGGCAAGCATGTGTGAAATATCTGCCTGATGCTGGGGTATTCACTAGTCACATTAAGATGAAAGGTGCTCTAACGCCACCTCTGCAGAAGTAGGGAGCCATGATGACAGGAACCTTGTATATTCACTTTGTTCAGGCTGTCCTCCTGCTACCTACCACCAGCTATTCCCATCAGTACTACACCTATAAAATCAAAAGCTAGAGCCCTAAAATCTAGAGTTAAACAAGTCTAAAGCTTTTATCCTGGCCTTTGGCACTGCTTCAACCAAAGCCATGTGTGGACTTCCCTTCGTCTGCCTGGCCAGCACCCCTACCTCCCTGCCAACCCTAGTGAGGCATTCTTAGGAAGCTCTAGAATGACAGTCCACAGAGATTCTTCAGCATTCATTGTGCTGACACACCATCCAACACAGGCTGGACACAGAAACCACAACTTTGGGTTAAGTTACCCACACTTCTATTTCTGGGAGACTACAGCATATATGTGTCCTACAATGCTTTTGGAAAACAGGAGTAGCCAAGTTCAACACATTTTTACCAATACCTACTAGTTTCCACTTTTAATACAAGTAACCAATACTTGATTATTTAGTAGCTACATGAGGACTGTAGCCCTAGATTCTGCCACCAACATGCTGATATCTGACACCTATTGACTCACCTAATTAAATTCTTCTCTCTCAGGATCACATTCCTGTTTTTCTGTGGGTCAACAGGGGCTGAGACAATCAGTGCTATAGTATTTTTCAACTCAGAAGGAAATTGTTGTCATTTGACACCTAGATGCATAACCCAAATTGAAAATAAACTACATATTATCATTATTTATAGAGTATAGGCTATGTCTTTATGATGCAGGAACCACTACTAAAAAATAATTCATTTGGAACAATCAGTGAATTTTTGTAAAGGAATATTTGGCTGGGGGTTGCCACCATGTTATGACAAATGACAGGCACCACCTGTTACATCTACCTTATCTGAATCAGGGTAGAGACTAGGAAGAGGCCAAACGAGGCACCTAGGACAAAATTTAAGTAGGCATCTACTCTCTGTACATGCAACTGTTGACCCTATGCTTGCACAACCCTGAGAGTGAGTGCCTCCTTAAATTTTGCACCCTGGGCTCTTTACTTGCCTCACCCTAGTCTCAGCCATGCTGTGGAGTGGGGTCAGCTGAGGGATACTAATCACCTCGTTACGTTACAGATTCTCCCAGTCCAAATTTGAGAGATTCAAATTCAGTATATCTGGGGTGAGGTTCACAAATCATTTAAGATAAGCTTCCTCGGGTAATCCTGATAGGCAGCCAGGTTTAGGATCTACTGATGAAGTGTTTAGAATACTGCAATTAGAAGACAACCTTTCCTGAAATTTAGTGTTACTAGCTCCAAGTAAAAGTACTGGGTTCAGTTCTGAGTTTTCTCCATGTAAAAGGTACTTAGAAATTTGACTCTGTATAAAAGATTTTGTTCAGCTGCAAGCAATGTCAAATTCTACTAACAATGGCTTAAACAAATAGGGTTTTTCTTATAACTAGAAGTCTGCAGGTTAGTTACTGCTGGTATTGGGCAGCATCACTGTGATTTTCTTGGACTTTCTACAAGTGTGACTTGCTCATGGTCCCAAAATGGCAGCTGAGGCTTCAGGGATTGCTTACCCCCAAGACTGTAAGGAAAGAAGAAGCAGAAGTGCATGATGTGTGTTCCCTTGTACCAAGAAAGCAAAAGTTTTCCCAGAAACCACCTCTTCTCAGTAGAACTCTGCTGGGTGACATTGGCTTGAACTGGGTCACATAGCCACCTGTTGTTGAAGGAAAGCTGGGAAATCAGGGAACAGGCTTATCGTAATGGGTTTAGACTAGTGCTTCTCAAACTCTAGCAAGCATTGAAATCCCCTGGAGGACTTGTTAAAACACTGATTGCTGGGCTCCACACCCCGAGATGCTGATTCAGTAGGCCTGGGTTTGGACCTGAGAATTTGTATTACTTAAATATCTCAGTTGATGCGGATGCTTCCGGACTTTAAAAAACACTTTGAGAGTCACTGACTTCCACCAATGGCTCTCAACCCTGGTGGTGCATTAAAATCATTTGGTGAGCATTTTTAAAGATGCCGTTTCATGGTGCCACCCCAAGATGTTCTGATTTAATTTGTTGATGGAGTCCAGGCTTCCTTACAGTCAAAGCTCTCCAGGTGATTCTAATGGTAGCAGAACTGGAAACCACTGTTTTAGGCCACTCATGATTTCTTATCTGGGCCTATTATCAAGGTTCTATTAGCAAAGAGAAGAAGGGGGTAATAGGCTGCAGCAGGTTCAGATAGTGGTTTCCAAACTTGCTGCACTTTTGAAGCACTTGGGAATCTTTAAAAAAAAATCCCCACTTTAGTACATACTCCGGACACTTAAATCAAAATATCTGGGGGGTGGGACACAGGCATCAGAAGTTTTTGAAGCTCCTCAGATGATTCTGATGTGCAAACAAGCCTGGGAACCCCAGGTTAAAAGAAGATTGCTGCAAAGATGATTATATTTGAAAACTATTTAAAAGGAAGGTGTGAAGGGATGTTATTAATATTTGGATTGTAAACGAGAAACCTGAAGACTAATTTAATTACGTAAGTACCAAGATAATTTTATAAAGAATGCTGTTGTCCCTCTGAACTGAAGAACAGCGAGGAGGAAATGGGATCAACCTGGTCAGAATCCTTGGGTTAGATGCAAAAAGAAATTTCCTAGCTGCAAATTGTTGCAATGAAATGTGGTATGGTAAGAATGTGGTTGTGCAATCCTGTCATTGAAGAGCTATAAAAATAGTATAGATTCTCATCTGTTTAGAATGTTTTAATGTCATTCTTTCTGAAGGTGAAGAGGTCAATGAAATGACCTATCTAGCTTTCGTCTTTGAGAATTTCCTCTTTTACTCCTGTTCTTCTCATTTCACATCTCAACTTAAAAGGCAGACCTCTGCATTAGCAATTCAAAGAAAACATAACCTTTGCCCACCTATCTGCTTGAATGGATAAAATATCTGACAGCTAGTAATAGGTTGAGATCCCACTAGCTCAAACTGCTTAGATCTCTAAAAGGCTATTTTGAGCTTCCAGATGACAAATGTACTGCCAAATAGAGAGGGCCATCCGCATTTGATTTGACTAGGTTCCTGTGTTTAAAATGTAAATGCTGTATTTAAGGATGACTCACTACTGTGTCTGGGTCCTGCTACATGCATGCACACACAGAAAACCAAAATAGCTATTTTCATGCCACATACAAATAACATGTGTATAAATATAGCTACAATTAAAATGTGTTCTTTGTACATGAAAATGTCCCTGGCTATTGTGAGTAGGATACATCGTCTGAGTTGTCTTTGTCTTTTGCGATACTGATAATGAATCTTCCCCGGTCAGATGTAACTTTATTACCAGTAACATTCACTAGTTCAACTGCTGAGATTTCAATGGCACAGGAAAAAATAGGATCCCATCAATGGAGCAAAGCAACAGTCAGTGGATCTTCTCCACACTACTTGTATCTTAGGTTGAAGATCCTGTGATAGAGTTAAGGAAAAGTTTTAGGAGTGTTTTCCCTGCTTTAGTACAAACTCTTGCTGCAAATCAAAATCATTATGAGGGGCTTTTATATACCCTAATGTCTAGGTTCTCTTTCACACCAACTAAGTCAGAATGATTGGATGTGGAAGCCAGGCATCATTAGTTTGTAAGATCCCAGTCGATTTTAATGTGCAGCAGAGTTTGAGAGCCACTGCCTTAGTCATCTTCATTATGAGATCTAAAAACTTCTCATAGAAAGAATTTCTCTTAGGTCTCATGGTCAAATGTAGATATAAGGATTAGGTAAATTTCCCTCCCTGCTGAATGTGACAGAGATTAATTATTCTTGAATGTTTATTCCTCCTAATTCCTCCATCATAAGAGAATGTCTAACTTTTAGCTGCCTATGTAGCCACACAGAATAAAGACTACTTTTCCCAGCCTTCCTTGCAGGAGGGCATGGCTGTATGTTTCAATTCTGACCCCTGGGATTAAGTGGAAGTGGTGCATATTCCTGACAATCATTAAAAAGAAGGTATGTATTCTTCCACCCTTCCTCCACCTTCTTGCTAGCTAGAATGCAGACATAATACATGAAGCTCCAACAGGCAATTGGTCAATGAGATGACTTTAGAAGAATGGAAGCCACATGAAACAAAGAAAGTAGAAGTCTGGTTTCCCACATCAAGCTTGATACCAGCTCTAGAATGACTATTCTGAGCTTCCTAATGGGGGAGAAAAAGAAAGTAGTTTATAGCACTATTTCTTTTCTTTATAGCTGAACCTTATTCTAACAGACTCAATGGTTCTCAAACTTTGATATATATCAGAAACACCTACAAAGCGAATGAAGCATATTCAAGTAGGTGATTCTGATACCTAACCAAGTTTGAAAACAACTGTACTAGATATCCCTAGGAGGTAGAGAGAACACATGGTAAGGGTAAAACTTTGAATTTGAAAAGTAATGAGTGGGCCGGGCGCGGTGGCTCAAGCCTGTAATCCCAGCACTTTGGGAGGCCGAGACGGGTGGATCACGAGGTCAGCAGATCGAGACCATCCTGGCTAACATGGTGAAACCCCGTCTCTACTAAAAAAATACAAAAAACTAGCCGGGCGAGATGGCGGGCGCCTGTAGTCCCAGCTACTTGGGAGGCTGAGGCAGGAGAATGGCGTGAACCCGGAGGCGGAGCTTGCAGTGAGCTGAGATCCGGCCACTGCACTCCAGCCTGGGCAGCAGAGCGAGACTCCGCCTCAAAAAAAAAAAAAAAAAAAAGAAAGAAAAGTAATGAGTGATTAGAATCATTTTACAAAAGTGAATCTACTAAATAAAATATTCAACAGTACAGTGTAGTGGCTAAAGACTGCTTCAGGAGACAAACAGAACTAAACTTAAATCCTGGCCTTGCCACTTACCAGCCATGAGTAACTAAACTTCTAAACTGTTTTCCTCGTTTATAAAATGTCAGATTCTAACTGAGGTCTGAGGGGAGTTAATGGGCAAGTGGTGGGTAGCTGGAAAAACACTCAAGGAATCGTAGACAGTTTTGACATGGCTTTACTCTCTCTCTCTGGGCATGAGCAAACTATATGTGCAGTGTTAGCAGGGTAATTATACATTTTTACAGACAGCAGTGGCTCTGAGCTAAGCACGAGATCACGTGGGTGATACCTAATTCGCCTCACATGGTGTGGTTACATAATGTGTGGGGTTGTACACCTGCACTCCAAACCCGATGAGTCATGCTGCGCTGGAAGGGCACTTCAGCCTACTCCTGATTAAAGCTTAGCCATTTCCCTTACACTCTACCCCCAAGGCTAAGGGTGCCCTCTGGGCATTGACATGTGCCTGTAGGGCAGAGCCCTGCATCCATAACAATAACAATAGCAACAATACAGAGAGCAACAACTCACTACTAGGATCCCAGCTATGCTACTTATGACTATTAGGGCCCAGAGTAGGCCAGAGCCTAGGGATGTCCACTGTTTCTGCAGGGGGTCATCAGTAAGGCTCTGGACCGCCTTAATCTCCCATGAGAGCTATTGCAGAGCTACTGTTATGTTCTGCTGATTGTCAGGGATAAAGGTACAACACTATGTTCCTAAAAAGGCACAGGTGCTTCCTTGGGCAGCTGTTGCTATGTCTAAGGCCATTTGATTTTGCCACACAACCTTTCTGATCTGATCAACCTCATCCATTAGCAGGAGGGCCACTTGGGTGTAATTCAGAGCCCAAGTACTGTGCTCTGCAAAAGTCACAGGGGAGCTCATAATAGGCCACACAGAGCAGTAACTTGTGCTTCTACAATTATGACACCTGCTCCAGGGACAGTCATTGCCAAGGGGTAACTATTGGGGGCTTTGTGCACTCACAAAAACTGAGAGTGTAGTGCCTCCCAGTTATGCAAGGGTCTGGGCAATGTGGGAAAAACACACGGCAGGTGGCATGGGCGTGGCAGGTGTGTAAGGCCACCCCGAGGTACAATGTCCAGTCCAGTGTGCTGGTAGGTAAGGCCACCCTGTGTCCCCACAGATCCATAAACTCCCGGGGGCCACAACATCCATCGGGAACCAACCTTGGTGGGGCTGCTTGTTCCACCATACCTTCGATACAGTGACATGTGTTATGTTTACACAGGCTGTGACAGGTACACATCCCACAGTGGTGTTATCCCAATGTTACTCTATGCATCACGGCACCTGGGCTGAGGGTACTACATGTTCCCCCATTAGCCAGCCCCGCCCATTATAAACACTATGGGCCAGCCAGGGGGTGGGTGCACCATGGGCCTTGAGGCGTCCTTTGTCCAAAGCTTACTGCATTGTATTCCAGGCATCAGCCATGGGACCCCAAGTCTCCAACCATGTCCAGTTCACTGAAGACGCGGGGTGTATGTGCCAAGGCAAGCTGTCCGCAGCTGCTGCTGGAAGGGTGGTACAGATCCAACAGTTGGAAACATTGGTCACCTCAGCGTAGGTGTGGGCCCAGTCCACAATGCAGTTGGAACGTGTTAACCTACGGCCAAAATGACAGAGCAGACACAGGTACTAACAGAGGTAAATCACATCCCTCAGGCAAAATACAAGCTAAACTTTCATCCCTGGATAACAACGTGGTCACCAAGGGCTTTTGCCATACCTTCTCAGCTCCCCATGGTTCCTCTGAATCCCGTCTCCATGCAAAAGTCACAGGGGAGCTCATAATAGGCCACACAGACAGTACATATGTCCCCTGAGGAGGGTTCCTACCCTGGCCATTCCCCGACAAACAATCAACCATAGGGACTATGTATTGAACACCCAAGGAGTGACATGCAAGTCATACCGTAGGCCCTCCCCCAAGGGAGCTACAATGGCCAACCACTGCAGTGGGGGCTTGGAGGGTCCATGGCCACAGCCAGGTTTTCTGTTCCCTTGCCTTCAGGGGTGTTGGGGCAGGCAACATTCATCATAGCAGGTTACCGTTCATCCTCATACCTGGACAGAGGAGGTCATCCTTGGTATGCATCTGCAACTGAATGAGGGTAGTGGCTCGGTGTAACAAAGCCTCCACTGGGGCCAGGCTACCTTTCCGTAGCCATTCATTCAAGGTTTGGAGCACCAGGTCCAGCCTGGAACTCTAGCCCCGCAAAGACAAGGGTGACAGGCAAGCGTAACCCATTCTCCAAGAGCCTGTTATATCGCTCAATCATATCTGCAGCTTGCAGGTTGTATGGCATGTGGAATCCCCACTTTATGTCCATTTCTTGTGCCCATTCTTATACCTGTTGTCCAGCAAAATGTGTTCCCCTATCAATCTCAATGGCCAGAGGGTGACCATACAGGGCACCTAAGTGTTGCAGAGGCCAGATGGTGTTCTGTTGGTTGGCCACCCTGCAAGCATAGGTGAACAACAGGATTGTAGCCGTGTCCACAGCTGTTAGTGCATGCGTATACCCTTGTGACTTCGGCAGCAGCCCGGAGTAGTCTACTTACCACCTGGTCAAGGGCACTCGCCCTATCATCACGTGTATAACACTGGGCAGCTGCCTCTGTTTAGAGTATACGTGAGTACATGCCAGACATTTCTGACAAGTCTCCCAAATACCTTGCATGGGCAGGGACAGACCCCAACACTTATTGACCTGTTACATCAGTTTACCCCCCGCATGTCCCAGTTTCCAGTGTAGCCACAAGGCCACATCTTGTGGAGGTGCTGACTCTAACCATCAGACCTTGGCCAAGGCATCTGCTTCATCATTGCCAGGGGTGGCCAAAGGCATACGGCCTGACACATAAATAGCTATCTCTTTCTGATAATCTGTTTCCCAGAGGTCTTGCCACGTGGCTTGGCCCCAAATGGGTGGGTGTCCAACTAGCCACTTCTGTATTTGCCAGGTAATTAGCCACAAGGTTAAGCCTCGAGAGACCATCCAGCTATTGGTACAGATTACCATAGGTGTCACCTCCTTTGTGATCACCATCCATACTGCTCTAAGTTCAGCCCATTGGCTATTTTGTCCACACCAGGTTTCAACCCATATGGTGTCAGTACTAGGTTGGGCTGCAACAGTGGTCCAGGCAGCAGTAGCACCTTAGCTAGACCCATTTGTTTACCATGCCCCATGAGGAATGGAGGGATGCCCTTCCTTAAATGGTGAAGGTTCAGGGTCTAGGGCTGCCTCAGGCCTCATGGCCTTATCTTGCATTAGAACTACAGGTCCCAAGACCTCTTGCAATTCTGCTGCTAAGGGGCTTGTACTCAGCGTACTCTGCTGCTCCATATAGGCACCCCACTTTGCCAAAGTGGATGTCTGCACCGTCCCAGTCCGGCGGGTTGTGAATGCACCCATCTCACTATTGGGTAAGTTATCCACACGATGACTGCAGCCCATCCTATCACACTCTCACAACCTTGAAGGGTGGCATATACAGCTGCTAGCTGTTTCTCTGTCAGGGAATACTGGAGCTCAGCTCCCTTCCATAGTTGGGACCAAAAGCCTACTGGCATTCGCAAGCACTCTATGCACTACCACAGGCCCCCAGCCGAAACCATCTGTGGTCACATGCACATCCAGCTCAAATGGGTGCCCCAGGTGAACTACCCATATACCCATAAGGCTTGTGCCTGCTGAATAGCCCTCTTGGCTGCCAGGAAGGCGATCTCAGCCGCGTCAGCCCAATCCCAGCTAGCTCTCTTCTTTGTTAACCAATGCAACAGTTTTATCATTTGAGCTAAAAAGGGCACAAATGCCCACCAATATCCCAGGAGCCCCACAAAAATCTGCAGCTTCTTCACCATGGTGGGCCAGGGATATACCTGAATCTTATCAGTCATAGCCTCTGGGATGGCCTTTGTCTTACCCAACTAGATAACTTCCAAGAATTTGGCAGCTAATCCAGGCCCTTGGACCTTGGATTCATTGATGGTCCAACCGCGTGCTGCTAAATGTTGCTGCAAGAAGGGTGCCGCCACTTTTAAATCTGCAAGAGAATCAGAGGTTAACATATCATCAATATAATGGAATAGGTGGACCCATTCTGGACATTGCCAGGAGCTAAATCCATTCCAACTAGACCATGACATATGGTGGGGCTATGCACATAGCCCTGCAGCAACACTGTAGAAGTCTATTGTTGCCTGTCCCACATGAATACAAACTGTTCCTGGCTCTCTGGAGTGACGTCAATGGAGAAAAATGCATTGACCAAGTTCACTACATAGTGATGCTGTCCCAGTTCTGTCATCAAACAGTCCATCACATCCATGATTGACAGTACAGCTGCATGCAAAGGGGTGTTACTTTATTCCGTTCCCGATAGTCCACCATCATCCAACAAGTTCCATTAGGCTTTCTAACTGGTCACACTGGAGAATTGTAGGGGCTGTGGGTGCCATACACTATCTGCACCTCCTCCAGCTTTTTAATTGTCTCAGTTATCTCTGTATGCTTACTTGGCAAACAGTATTGACGGGTGGAAGTAACCTGTTGGGGTTGTGGCAAGACCTGAGACTGGTGATGTGTATGTCCACGCAGCATTGGCTTCACCACATGCACTTGGAGTCTGAATTCCTTGGGTGTGGTTTGTAATGCCAGGCCATGTAAAATGTCCATCCCCAGAATGTATTCTGGTATGGGAGAGAAAGAAACAGCATATAAATGGGGAGCCAAACAGCAGATGCCAAGGTGCAGAGATACAGGTTTCTCTTCTACTGACCGGCCTCCATATCCATCAATGTAAGCAGGTTAGCCCAGAAACTTATCTGGGTTCCCATAAACAAGGCCACAATCTGTGCCGGTATCCACCAGCACCAGCACCTACTGTAGGCTGGTGGAAGACCAGTGGGTCACTAATTCCACATGTGGCTGCTGGTTGTCTGGTATCCCCCCAAGATGGGCACCTCAGCCAGTTCCCTAATCAAACAGAAAAAGCTCTACATTTCCACCTGGCTGCAGCAAGTAGTCTTTGAGCTGAAGTGTCCAGGTGGGACTGGGTCACACAGCAATGTCCTTCTCCCCCTTGGGCATTTTCTGGAATTGCTGCTCCAGAGACAACTGTCTCCACAAAGTTAAGAGTACTTCATTGGGCTGCTTATTGAGTTTCTTTCGGTCAACCCCGGCCAAAATCAAATCTAGCCACATCTGTGAGCATGTTACTTGTTGGGGCCCTCTTTTCTCCCATGGGGGGAGGGGCCCTGTGGGCAGAGCATCTTCCCCTTCTGTACAGCGTAGACCTCTCAGTCCCACCGACAGCCTTCTGCTTCCCCAAGAGCTGCCATAGCAGTGGTCACTTCATGTATGCAGTGCCCTACATACAGGGTGAGGACAGCAGCTAGGGAGCCAGAGACACACGGGGGCACAGAACTCAACATGAGATCCTTCATGTGGGAGGTGAAACGTTCATCATCTGGCCTCTGGGTATTCAAGTCAAACATAGCCTGCCACATACCCATCTCCCAGATGACTTGCACCAACTCAGCATACAACTCCCATTTACTCATGGTTTTCAGTATTTCACTGGTGTTGTTCCACACAGTCTGTATGGCTGCCCATAGCCACTCAGGGTGTGGTCACCTCGCCCTGTGCCAGCGACCTGCTCACCTGCAAATGCTGTGCTGCATCTCTCAGGGACTGTGTGTGTACTTCTCATAGCACAGTCAAAAATGCCCATACAACTCTGCCGGCAAAAGTTCTCTCCTTCTCGGTGCTCTGCACTTCCAGCTCCTTCAGTGCCTTCTTCATGCTCACAGAGGACCCATCTAATACCATTCAAGTTTCCACCAGAGCCTATCTGAGCAGCACAGCTGCCACCGGGTACCACAACCCATGTTGTGGCCACATGGATGACCCAGAATCAGTGGGGACCGAAGGTTCACTCACCTCAGGATCCTGTTCATGATGCCAATTGTTAGGTTCTAACTGATGTCTGAGGCGAATCAGTGGGTGAGTGATGGGTAGCTGGAAAAACACTCAAGGAATCATAGACAGTTTTGACATGGCTTTACTCTCTTTCTGGGCACAAGCGAGCAATATGTACAGCATCGGCAGAGTAATTATATCTTTTAGAGACAATAGTGGCTCTGAGCCAAGCACAAGCTCACATGGGTGATCACCTAATGTCCCTCACATGACATAATGTGCAGGGTTGTGCACTTGTACTCCAAATCCACTGAGTCACGGTGTGGATGAAGGCCACCTCAGCCTACTCCTGACTAAAGTGCAGGCATTTCCCTTATAGCCAGTAACAGTACTTATTCCATCATATATTGTGAGAATTAAATGAGATAGTCCAAGATAATGCTTAGTATAGTAACTGCCACATAGTAAAAGTTCAACACTTGTTGGCTTGAAAAAAATCAGTGTAGAATGTATGACGTGGTTTTTAAATTTCATTTTAGCCCCTGACTCTGCTTTGTCTAATATGGTAGCCACTAACCACATACATGTACACCCCTTCACACTTACTAGGACAGCTATAATAATAAAAATAATGATGATGGTTGTGATAGATAATTTTAAAAATAACAGCTGTTGGCAAGGATGTGGAGAAATTGGAACCTGTATACATTGCTGGTAGGAATATAAAATGATGTGGCCACTTTGGAAAACAGTTTGGCAATTCCTCAAAATGTTAAACATAAGTTATTACATGACCCAGCAATTCTCTTAGGCATATACAAAAAGAAATGAAAACATGTTCACACAAGAACTTGTATACAAGTGTTTATAGCTTCATTATTCGTAATAGCAAAAAGTGGACAAAACCCAAAGGTCCATCATTTGTTTACCAAAAGGTTAACAAAACATTCTGTGTAATGGAATATTATTTGGCAATCAAAAGGAGGTTTGATGCATGCTACAATGTGAATGAACCTTGAAAACATTATGCTAAGTGAAATAAGCCAATCACGAAAGACCACATATTGTATGATTCAATTTATATGAAATCCTCAGAATAAAGAATTCCACAGAGACAGAAAGTAGATTGGGGCTGCGGGGTACGAAGAATGGAAATGACTGCTAATACATATGGTATTTCCTTGTGTAGGAGAAAAAAGTTTCTAAAATTAGATAGTGGCAATGTTTGCACAACTTGAAAACACTAAAAACCATTGAATTCTACATTTTAATTGGTCGAATTTTATGGTGTGTGAGTTATATCTCAATAAAGCTGTTAAGAACAAAACATAGCCCCTCACCCACTGACCAGAAAAGGAAACTAGTGTTGTATCAAAAATAGGGGAAATATGAAATTTACCAAGCAACTTCATAAAAAGGAAAGAACATTGAGAGTCAAGACCTGAATTTTAGGCTTGCAGTCTTTACTTACTAATATCAAGGGCTAGAGCAAGTCTCTTAACCTCTGTTTTCAGCCTCCTTACTTATTAAAGAATGAGGGTTCCAGCTGGGTGCGGTGGCTCACGCCTGTAATCCCAGAACTTTGGGAGGCCGAGGTGGGCAGATCACGAGGTCAGGAGATCGAGACCATCCTGGCTAACATGGTAAAACCCCGTCTCTACTAAAAATACCAAAAATTAGCCGGGCGTGGTGACAGGCGCCCGTAGTCCCAGCTACCAGGGAGGCTGAGGCAGGAGAATGGCATGAACCCGGGAGGTGGAGCTCGCAGTGAGCCAAGATCGAGCCACTGCACTCTAGCCTGGGTGACAGAGCAAGACTCTGTCTCAAAAAAAAAAAAAAAAAAAAAAAAAAAAAAAAGAATGAGGGTTCCATTTCTAAGATTTGGTGGTCATGATGTTTTTCCTGTTGACCAGATAGAGGAGTAGTTGCATCAGACTCTCAAGGGGGTTCATGATCCAACACAGTTAAGAGTTGCTGGCCGGGCGCGGTGGCTCAAGCCTGTAATCCCAGCACTTTGGGAGGCCGAGACGGGCGGATCACGAGGTCAGGAGATCGAGATCATCCTGGCTAACATGATGAAACCCCGTCTCTACTAAAAAATACAAAAAACTAGCCGGGCGACGTGGCAGGCGCCTGTAGTCCCAGCTGCTTGGGAGGCTGAGGCAGGAGAATGGCGTAAACCCAGGAGGCGGAGCTTGCAGTGAGCTGAGATCCGGCCACTGCACTCCAGCCTGGGCGGCAGAGAGAGACTCCGTCTCAAAAAAAAAAAAAAAAAAAAAAAAAGGAGTTGCTGCCTCTGGCTTCATTCAGCCTTGTACTCTCTTTAATGGCAAAAGTCTGATGAAATACCTATAGAAGGTTCCACTTTGCCGCACCAATGGAGCACTTATTGCATTGAACTTCAGGAGATTCACTATATATTCTCAGAGGAATCCTGCAAAGAGACAGGGGAGTATATTTTGACTCAGTTTTGCTTGAAGCATTTGGTTCAGTGTGTATCCTTCCCTTACAAATCAACATGGGCGTGAAGGAGAGAAATAAAGCACTCAAGTTGCCTTTGCTCAAAATTATCTTCCTTACACCATAGCAAGAACAAAACAAAACAAAATGATTGGGTACACACTCATCTGAAGATGAAGAACATCAATGCAGTAAAAGAAGGAACATTTGTTCCAATTCACATCTCACTGATGAGGCAATTGAGAACAGACAGTTTGAATGACTGGCATGCAGTCCTATTAACAGTATAACTGGTACTAGACCCCTTGTCTGTAGACTCAAATTCCTTGACCTAATGTAATAAGTTTTCTCAGTTAAATTTCAGAGTGGGAGAGGGAAGATTGAGCCTCATACACACTACAGTTTAGTTTAATTTAATTAAACAATCTGTATAGTAAAGCTGTAATACTGAATGAATTAAATCTCAATATACCTTCATCTGAAATAGTTACTTCAATCACATATAAGGATAATGTTTCCAAACTATTTTCTTGAAGGGTTTGCATGCCACCTGCCTTAGAACTTGGTCCTCTTTTGTCCTTTAGGCTCACTTTGTTGGTGACCTCATGCTGTCTGATCACTTTCAATATTCATCTGTCTTCACAACCCACATCTGATCCATCAGGAAGTCCTATTGACTTGACCTTCAAAATATGCAGAATCCAGCCACTTCTCACCACTGTCGTTGCCTCCATACTGGTTCAAACCACCATTATCTCTCCCTCCTGGATTACTGCCATGGCCCCCAACAGTTCCTGCACTCTGCCCTGGCCTCTCTTAAGTCTGATCCCAATATACTAAGCAAAGCAATGTTTTGAAACATAAGTCAGATCATATCACAACTCTGCCCCAAGCTCTCATGATTCCTCATAAAAATCAAAATTCGTAAAGTGGCCTCCAAGACCTTCCATGATCCTCTCACCTCTCTTGTTCATTCTGTTCCTGCCATGGTGGTTTCCTTGCTATTTCTTGAGCAGCTCAGGCACATTTACCACAGAGCCTTTGCTCTAACTGGTCCTTCTGCCAAAAAATATGTTCCTGTGGGGATAAATCTTGAAACATATGCAATTTTGTGGATCCTCCTTAAGAAACCACAAATACAAAATTAGATTTCAGGCCTTGAAGGGGCCCCTGCAAGTTAGGGACCTTGCAATGTGAATTTCACTAGCTTCAATGGTAAATGTACCTACTTTCTTCTTTCAAATGTCTGCTTGGCTGACTCCTTCCCTCCTTCAAAGCTTTGTTCGAATCTTTCCTTGTTAGTGAGACCTGCTATGACCTCTCTGTATAATTCTGCAACTTGTTCCTTCATGCCTTTGCTTTTTATTCCCCCCATGGCACTTATCATCTTCTAACATACTATATAATTAACTTGTTTGTTATCTTTACTGTTTCCCCCACTAGTACCTTGCTAGAATATAAGTTCCAGGATTCCCAGTCCCTCAGATAGTCCTGGGCTAGAGTAGGTGTTCAATAAACATTTGTAGAAGGAATGAATTTATATTTCCTCAATGCTATTTTAAAAGTATAATAATCAAGGCTGAGTGCAATGGCTCACATCTGTAACCCCAGCACTTTTGGAGGCTAAGGTGGGAGGATCACTTGAGTAAAGAAGTTCAAAACCAACCTGAGCTATCTAGGAAGACCCAGTCTCTACAAAAAATTCAAAAATTAGCCCAGCATGGTGGCATACACCTGTGGTTCCAACTACTTGGGAAGCTGAAGTGGGAAGATTGCTCGAGCCTAGGAGGTTGAGGCTGCAATGAGCTATGATCACATCACTGCACTCCAGCCTAGGTGGCAGAGTAAGACCCTGTCTCTAAAAATAAATAAATAAATAAATAAATAAATAAATAAATAAATAAAAAAATAAAATAAATAAAATAAAATAAAATAAAGTGGAACTCCTAGACCTGGCATGTGCTGGATTCTCAGCCTATTATCTTGAATATTAAAATTTAATTTTAAAGAGCCATCATTGCTACTGTAGCATCTAGCCTGTGTCCAATTCCTTTTTACATTCTCTTGACAATCGAATCAAGTAGGCACTATTCCCGTTTTATAGATGAGAGAACTGAGTTTAAGTCTATTATCCAAGGTCACTTAGCTAGGAAATAACCAAATGAAATTAAACCCAGGTACGTTGGATTCCAAAGCCTGTGATCTTTTCATTTCGCTGGCAGCAAGTGACATTTATACCCCAGTTTCTTTCTGGCATGGCTGAGGGGGTAACAGAGAAAATCGTATGAATTTGAGATGAATGCCTAGCTTCAGTACATCCTTGCTTTGAGACCCTGGGAAAGTTTCTTAACCTCCGAGTTTTAGTTTTCTCGTATATAAAATGGGCCTCACAGTGCCAACCTTAAAGGATAGATGAGAGAACTAAAGAAGATAGTGTTTAATATCAAGGCTTTTAAAATTATTTGATAAATATTCCCTTCAAAGGAGTTTATAATTAAAGTACACACAGACACACACGCTTTCATAAATAGAATTTGGAGGAGGGTGCTAGCCAGTTGCTATGGGGAAGCCAGTGGCAGGGATGCAGAGCTTTTCTGATGCCAACACACAGAGGCTTGGCTCAAGAGAACATTGTAGGAGTAGGGCAGAGAAGATGATGTTGCAAACCACAAGGGAATGAAAGAGACACTCTTGAAGTTACATTTTGTTCTTACCTCCTACAAGTTGGCTTGCTCACATCTTTCCATAAGACCCTAGAGCAGGCCTTTTTTCAACACTTCACTGAACAAGTGTCACAGGATACTTGAAGTTTCCTGGAATTGAGTCATCTCGTACAATTTCAAATATTTTAAGTGTTAAATGAAAGAAAAATCTCCAGCCTCTTGTTATAGTTCTGCCACGGTTCTTTAGGAACAATAGATGAGGAAAGACAGCCTGACAGTGTGAGGTGATGGGGAGGAGGTTGAGCCAAAGGCTAGAAGGGTTCATAGGTGAGGTACAATCAGCTAGTCCCAAGACTCCAGTTACCTTGGCTGAGGGCCCAGGGCTTGCTTCATGCACCACAGAGGGGCCCGTATCTCACACAGATCCTGGCATGGGGCAGGCATCACTGATTAATGTTATTTTTTTTTTTTCATTTTTAAAGGGAACATTTTGAATATTCTTTAAATAATCAATTTGACCTTATTATTTAGTCCTAATTTATCTGAAACATGTCATAAAAGAAAAATTTAAATGCCCCTGAACCTATTACCCTAATATGGCAACAATTAAAACTATGGATTTTATAAGGAGTCTATGTATCTAATTATATGTTAGATATAATTAGATCTAAATATCTAGATCTTCTAGCTCATAATAAAGGGTTCTGATATTGAGGAGGGTAAAACAAATAAGATACATGTCAGAATTAAGTCTAGATGTGAGTAATAGAGACCTGAAAAACAATAACTTCAACAAGATAGAACTTTATTTTTCTTTCACTTAAATCTTTATGTAGTCAGTCCAAGAGTAGCATGGTACTCCATGGTCATCTGGGACTAGATCTCCTTCGAGCTTTCTGTATCTGCCATTTGTATTCCATCTGATTTATGAAAATATGTCATCTAATGTATAATAGCTTAAATATAATATAAAAATAATATTTGGATATTGTGCTTAATGGCTTAAGAAACATCAGGTTTTAAAATGAACTCCTTTAACATAATGTATGTTAACTAAAACCCAAGTAATTGGAAGTGCTCCCTTGCATACACAAAAGCCCTCTGTGTCATTAAAAAAACCAACAACAGGTATTCTTTTCCCCATTTCACAGATGAAGAAAGTGAAGCTCAGAGTGGCTAAGTAATTTGTCTCCTGTCCTACAATGGGTCGCAGAGCTGGCATTCAAGCTGAACGCTCCCCTTCCTTCTACAGTTCTATTTCGAGGTAAGGTAAGGCTATAGTTCTACTTCTAGGAGGGGGCTCCACGCCATCCTGGCTCAACAGCATCTAGGAAGCCAAGGCTCAAGTACACTGTCTTTTGCTCTGGCTAGAATTGAGGTACCCTGGCTAAATGCCTCTGCTGTGAGAGCTTCAAGGACCCCTAATGGGAGTGACAGAAATGAATGCCATATTTGTATTGTTTTCTATCAACTTGTTTTAATTGAAAAATTAATATAAACACATAATTAAATATTCAGTCATACTTCAGAAAGTACAAAGAATCAGTAAAAAGTAAATTCTTAATTTTCCTTCCACTTCAGACCCCTGTGATTTCCCTCTGCAGAGGCAACCAGAGTAAATAATTTCTTATGCATCTTTCCAGAAACATTCCATGCATATGCTAAGACATTCATAGCGTTGTGTACATACTGCTTCTTTTTAAACTTTTCACTGTGTGCTCTTGTGCTGTTTGGATTTTTTTTAACCATGAGTATAGATTACTTTTCAAAAACAAATAGACACTTTTCCCCAGTTCATTCAGTTGGGTAACAAGGCATTTTTCAAACCCTGTTCCTGGAATCATAACCTGAAACTGTTTGTGGAGATTGCCTTGGCACATCTGGAATCACACCACAACTCTCTGAACTGCTTGTTGATAATGCCAGTCCAAAACTACAGGTGCTGTAATTGAGGAAGTTCTGCCTGAATATGCCTTCAAGGCAGTTTATTTGTGATTATGCAGCCTTCTCTCTCTGGTGCCCTGAGAGCACACAGCTGGATCACTGATGGAGGCTGGGAGAGCTTTGATTCACTTCAAGATTTCAGACCTTTCTGAGGTGAGTTCCCTTAAGCTCTGTTGTAATAATAGATGTGCAATAACGTTGTAAAGTGTGAAGCCCTGGAACCAGACTTGAATACCAGAAAGATGAGAAATCTCTATTGAGGAATCAGTAGGAGAACTCTTAGAATTATCAAGAAGGTTGAGGAAAATGGCTGGTCATAAATCTTGCAGGAATTTGTAGTTGTCTGGATAGTAACAGTAACCAGTTAAACCAGTGTTTCCCACACTTTGGGCATTAACATACTACCTTCATCATTTTTACTATATCCAAGTACCATTTGCACTATCATCATTGACTTATTATTTTTCTTTCAATAGACTCATTCTTGTTTAAATTAAATGTTTTAAACAATTATCCACATAGTAGCCAGGGTGATCTAAAAATGTTAGTCAGATCACATCACCTTATGCTTAGTATTCTAGTAGCTTTATGTCTAATTTAGTATAAAAATTGTCTGTAAAGCTGTATGTGATCTGAGCCCTCAGAGTTCACTTTCACCTCATCTCTATTCACCACCTCCATGGCTTAGCTTCATGCACAATGGCCTCATTGCTGTTTCCCCTGCATGCCAGCCTCCTTCCTATTATGAAGTCTTTACATTTTGAGGTGGCTCTGTCCAGAAAGCTTCTTCTCCAGATATCTCCATGTCTTGCTACTTTAATACATTCAGGTTTCTACTCATATCTCTCTCAGAGAGGTCAGACTGACCAACCTGCCCAAAAGGGTGCTTGCTTGTCATTACATGCCTCTTACCGTCTTACTTTCTTTACTTTCCTTCTTAGCATTTATCACCACACAAAATATTATACAATTATTAATTTCTTTAATTATTTTCTTCCTGTCCTGACTAGAATATAAGCTCCAGGTAATCAGGGGCTTTACTTCTTTAGCTGTTATAGTCCCAGAAACTAGAATCGTGCCTGGCGCATAGTAAGTGCTTAATACATAATTGTTGAATGCATGGACAGATAGATACCTGTAACTGACTTGGTTGCCTAGAAACAGCTTCTATTTTTTAATAAGCGAGACTTCACAAGTAAATCAGATGAACAGATTAGTCAATAAAAGTTATAGAAAAACCTGATCATCCTTTTTTTTTGGGAAAAACATGAATATAGATGCTCACCATCATCATATAGGTAGCTAATTAAATAAATGTGTACCCAGATAGACTAAATGGTGGATAATTTGGAACAAATAATTTTTGAAAACCTTAAAATTATAGCTAAATTTTCTTCTAATTTCTCATTGAGAAAGAACTTTCTAATCTAAAACAAGTGGAAAAAATATATTAAAAGATCAATACATTTAAATTCACAAACACTGTTACTTTCTTTAGGATATTTATTTCATTAGATATTATTTGCTTGTTTTTGCATTCTCAGGGAAATGCAAATTAAAGTTATAATGAAATACCACTATATATCTATTGGAATAGCTAAAAAATCCAAATAAATGACAATTCAAAAACCCACATGAAAAATGACACCAGCAATACCAAGAGACAGCAAAGATGTAGAACAACTGAACCTTTCATACATTCCTGGTGGGAATACAAAATGGTAGAGCCATTTTGGAAAATGGTTTGACCAGTTTCTTTTTTTTTAACAGTTTGACATTTTCATGTGAAGTTAAGTATACACTTGCCATGCAATCTAGCGATCCCACTAGATTTTTACCAAGAGAAATAAAAGTTTGTGTTCCAGTACTTGTATGTGAATGTTTACAGTGGCTTTATTCATTATTGACAAAAACTAGAAATAACCCAAATGTCCTTCCATTGGTATACGCATAAACAAAATGTGGGATTCCATACAATAGAATATTACTCAGCAATAAGAAAGGAACAAAGTGCTGACATACACAATAACATGGATTGTTTTCAAATGTTATATTCTAATTGAAAGAAACCAGACTCAAAAAGCTATATTATATATGATTCAATTTATATGACATCCGGGAAAAGCCAAAATTGTAGGGACAGAAAACAGATGGGTGGTTGCCAGGGGCTGGAGGTGGGAGAAGGGTTGACTATAAAAGGGCATGGGGAAATTTTTTGGAAATGATGGAGTATTCTATATTTTTATTGCAATGCTAATTACCCAACTTTATACATTTTTTGAAAATGCATAGAACTTTGTATTAAAAAGGATGAATTTTCCTGTACGAAAAGTATACCACAATAAACTTGACTTTTAAAAATAAAATTTAAAGGTAAGTAAACTGAAAAAGTGTTTAAAACAAGCATGATGAAGTATTCATATTGTTAATACATAAGCTGCATAAAAAATTATAAGACAAAAAACAGTTGTTACATAACAAAAGCAAACAATGTTTATTCTAACTGGTAATCAACTAATCAAAATTAAAGCACACTGAGATAATAGTTTCCTCATAAATTAGCACCTTTCTTATCTTCTCCCAGTACCTTTTCTAAAAGGTTAATACAGGGCCAGGCACAGTGGCTCACACCTGTAATCCCAGCATTTGGAAGGCAAGATGATTGCTTGAGCCCAGGAGTTTCAGACCAACCTGAGAAGTAAGACCACTTCTCTACAAAAAATAAAAACATTTTCTGGTCATGGTGGCACAGGCCTGTAGTCCCAGATACTTAAGAGGCTGAGGTGAGAGGATCACTTGAGCCCAGGGAGGTGGAGTTTGCAATGAGCTTTGATCCATGCCACTGTACTCCAGGCTGGGTGACAAAGCAAGATCCTGTCTCAAAAAAAAAGAAAGAAAAGAAAGAGAGAGAAGGAAGGAAGGAGAAGGAAGGAAGGAAGGAAGGAAGGAAGGAGGAAGGAAGGAAGGAAGGAAGGAAGGAAGGAAAGAAAAGAAAGAAAGAAAGAAAGAAAGAAAGGGAAAGAAAGAAGAAAAGAAAAGAAAAAGGTTAATACAGAATGCTTGTAACAGTATGTAGGGATATAAAGGCTCACACAATTTTTTTGTGAGTGTAAATTGGTTCTAATCTTCCTGGAAGCAGTCTGGCAAGTCTATATCAGAAGATTAAGAAGTGTTCACGCATTTTGTCTCAGTAATTTCACCTCTGGGAATCTATCCTAAGAAGATAAAGCAAGTTGTGAGAATAGTTTTATGTGTGAAGATAGTGGAACAAATTATTTACGGTAATAAAAAGTTTGGAACAACCTAAGTATCTGCATTAAGGTAATAGACAAATTATAGTTTATTCATATGAAGACATAGTATAAGGTAATCATTGAGAATGTTTTGAAAAAATTTTAATGATATAAAAAATGCTTACGAAATAATGTTAAAAATAAAAATTAGTATAAAATGTGTAATCTCAACTGTCTTAAAAGTATTGATAGGCTGGGCGTGGTGGCTCACGCCTGTAATCCCAGCACTTTGGGAGGCCAAGGCAAGTGGATCACCTGAGGTGAGGGGTTCAGGACCAGCCTGGCCAACATGGCGAAACCCCATCTCTACTAAAAAACACAAAAATTAGCCGGGCGTGGTGGTGGACCCCTGTAATCCCAGTTACTTGGGAGGCTGAGGCAGGAAGAATTGCTTGAACCCAGGAGGCAAAAGCTGCAGTGAGCAGAGATCACACCGCTGCACTCCAGCCTGGGGAACACAGTGAGACTCCATCTCAGGGGGAAAAGAAAGTATTAATACATAAAAAATTCAAGGGCCAGGTGCAGTGGCTCACGCCTGTAACCCCAGCACTTTGGGAGGCCAAGGCAGGCAGATCACCTGAGGTCGGGAGTTTGAGACCAGCCTGACCAACATGGAGAAACCCTGTCGGCCGGGCACGGTGGCTCAAGCCTGTAATCCCAGCACTTTGGGAGGCCGAGACGGGCGGATCATGAGGTCAGGAGATCGAGACCATCCTGGCTAACATGGTGAAACCCCATCTCTACTAAAAAATACAAAAAACTAGCTGGGTGAGGTGGCGGGCACCTGTAGTCCCAGCTACACGGGAGGCTGAGCCAGGAGAATGGCGTAAACTCGGGAGGCGGAGCTTGCAGTGAGCTGAGATCCGGCCACTGCACTCCAGCCTGGGGGACAGAGCGAGACTGTCTCAAAAAAAAAAAAAAAAGAAACCCTGTCTCTACTAAAAATACAAAATTAGCTGGGCATGGTGGCACATGCCTGTAATCCCAGCTACTCGGGAGGCTGAGGCAGGATAATTGCTTTAACCCGAGAGGCGGAGGTTGCAGTGAGCCAAGATCATGCCACTGCACTCCAGCCTGGGGAACAGAGCGAGACTCTGTCTCAAAAAAAAAAAAAAAAAAAAAAAATTCAAGAAGACAATTTCTTACTATGCTGATTATAGTTATTTGTGGTAACTGATTTAGTTTTATTTCTTATGGGCTTCTATTTCTTCTTTAAAATACCCCTAAAATGTTATTATGAAAGAAGCAACCTAAGGTTAACAGGACTCAGCAGATATCCCTGCCTTTGGGTTAACATCTTGGAAATTGACTACATTTTTAGTTTTCATCTTCAAAAACTATAAGCCATAGCAGTTTGAAATAAACATAATGCTGTTAATGTTTCTAATATATTCATTTTTCTTAGAAGTTAAATTATGGTTCTGTTTATATTCTGTAAAGTTCAAAACTTTTGAATATGATACTTAAGGCTATAAAATTGGACTGTCTAATATGGTACTCACTAGACACATTCATGGGCTATTGAACACTTAAAATGTGGCTGGTCCTAATTGAGAGGTGCTGCAAGACACACCATATTTTGAAAACTTCCAGTGAAAAATTGTAAAATACATTATTAATAATTTTTATATTTACCTGTAAAAATGACATGTATATATAGGATAAATAAAATGTATTATTTAAATTAATTTTACTTTTTTTTTTTAACCTTTTCCATGTGGTTACATTAATCAGATCAGCATGCAACAGAAACCACATTAGGAACCTCAACCAAATAGGTATTTCTCTTTCTCATGTGTCTAGAGGTGGGCACTCCTGGACTGGAGTGGCAGCTTCCGGACATCATCAACCTCCAGACTCTTTCTACCTTTCCTGTTTCACCATCCTTGGTGTGGGGCTTTTCTCTTCCTGGTCACTTTCTAGTCAAAGAATGGCTACTCCGCTTCCAGCCATATGTCTGCATTTTAGGTAGAGGAAGAAAAAGAAAGTAACAAGGAGGAAAGGAGACACCTATAGTAACACAAAAATTTCTAGAAATCTTCAGCAGATTTTCACTTGTATTTCATTGGCTAGTATTATGTCAAATGATACCTGGGTTTGCAAAAGTGAAAAAGACAATTCTTTCTGTTTTTCCTGTTGTATTGTTGCTGTTGTTATTTGTTGCTCTTTTTATTGGCTTTGGTTTTTGTTTTTGTTTTGCTGGACACATTGCTGCAAGGATATATTAGTAAGGAAAAGGGGTTTCTAGTAGTGCCTGCCCACACTTCTTTGATTTTTTTAGTCAAAATTTATTTCAGTGGATGGTGCTGGATACACATTGAAAATTGTTACAATTTTTGTTTCCCCTTTCCCAGCTTCCAGAGGGACTTTGTTTCTCCCATAAGCATAATTTTTCTTCTAGCAAAGAACAAAATAGTTTATCACATTTTGGATTTTCTTAATTACTATCACATTTCAGTCTTGCCTCTAGGGCCTTTTCATTCATTGCACACAATGCCTAAAGTCTAAGAGCTTTTCAGGGCCTAAATATTTAAGACCTGAAAATAATATATTGGTTTCTAACTGCACAAAGGAAACAGTGATATCAAAAATCATTAAATATGTAGTTAAATATCTCTACAAAATATACTTAATATATTAACTGTTAAGGTTAGTATTCATAAAATGTTATGTTTGAAATATATTTGTAGATTATGATCTCACTTTTCTGAGTATGCATGATGATTACATAGAAATCACACCTAACCAGAAATTAAATAATTTATTCCTAGTGTTAGTGGACGTGACTATTGCCTCTCTATGTCCTTTCCAGCTGGATTATTGCTCCAAGCCTTTCACAGTATCTTTAATTCTAAATGAGTGAGTGAGTTGTGAATGGACATGTTTAAGTCATTCAGACTCATGAAATATAAGTAGAAGTGTGCTGGCCCGTTTTAGATGTAAATAAGAAAGGATTTTGCCCTTACTGCTGCTGGCAGTCATCTATCTCAGCATCGTAAAGATATGTAGACTTAGGAAAAAGTCCAAACTGTGGTGTGCAGAGCAAAGAGGCAATTAAAAAGTAAATAAAGAAATAAATAAATAAATCTGGGCCTTCGAAAGATTAATCCACAGAATCAGCCCTGAAGTCTGTCCTTTCTCTGTACTTTTGGTTATGTGTGCTAGTGTTCTCTCTAGTGCGACCCCATTAAAATAAATCACATATTTAAGGTTTAAGAATAGTCCAGATCTCATAATCTCATCCTCTAGTTTGTTTGAAAGAAATTGAAGCTCACAGATTCAAGTAATTTACTCAAGCATTGCTGTATTAATTTTCCAGGGCTGCTTTTACAAAGCACCACAAACTGGGTGACTTAGACAGCAAAAATGTATTTTCTGACAGTTCTGGAGACTAGAAGTCCAAGATCAAGGTGTGGCAGGTTTGGTTTCTTTTGAGGCCTCTCGCCTTAGCTTGCAGATAGCAAACTTCTGGCTTCTCACATGGTCTCTCCTCTGTGTGCATAAGTCCCTGGACTTTTTCTGTGTGTCCAAATTTCCTCTTCTTATAAGGACACCAGTAAGATTGAATTCAGGCCCACCCCAGCGACTTCATTTTAACTTAATCACTTTTAAAAGTTTTATCTCCAACTATTGTCACATTGTGAGGCACTGGGAGTTAGGGATTCAATTTATGAACTTTGTTGTGATACAATTCAGCCCATACCAGTTACACTGTACTTTTCTTAACACAATGCTAGATAGAGCTCAGTTTAGGATCCGCATTTCCCAACTCCCAGCTGCACTTTCTTACCACAATGAAAAGAATACTGAATTTCTGCATAATATCTGTATGGAGTATGATAAAATTCTTAGCAGTAAAAAAGTAGCATTTGTAAGGGCATGGAGGTGGGAGTTTGTGAGCAGCAGTGCTGGAAAGAATGTGGAAACTTCAAAAAGCCTCGCTAAAGTGACAACTCTAGAAGCCAATTACATAGAGAGGGAAATTGTATTTTATGATCCAGAAACAATTGAACGTACCTAGGTTATTCAATAATAGAAGATTGGTTGGGTAAATCATGATGTATCTGCTTGTATGAAATACTATGCAGCCTTAAAAATCATGAAGTTGAATATATTTCTTAACATGAAAAGATAAGCGTGATAGAATTGGGGAAAGACAGTCTCTTCAACAAGTGGTGCTGGGAAAACTGCATATCCACATGCAAAGGAATAAAGTTAGATTCTTACCTTACACCATATACAAAAATTAACTCAAAATAGATTAAAGAACAAAATTTAACACCTAAAACTATGAAACTCCTAAAAGAAAACATAAGGGAAATGCTTTGGAACATTGAATTTGGCAATGATTTCATGGCTAAGACACCTAAAGCACAGGCAACAAAAGCAAAAGTAGACAAGTAGAACTACATCAAACCTGAAAACTTCTGCATATCAAAAGAAACAATCAACAGAGTGAAAAGGCAACCTGTGGAATAGGAGAAGATATTTGCAAATTATATACCTAAGAAGGAGTTAATATCCAGAATATATAAGGAACTTCTATAACTCTATAACAAAACCACAGATGAACTGATTTTTAAAATGAGCAAAAGACTTAAATAGATAATTCTCCAAAGATGACGTACAAGTGCCTAACAAATATATGAAAAGAATGCACAGCATCACTAATCATAAGAGAAAGATAAATCAAAACCATAATTACATATTAACTCATACCCATTTGGATGGCCAATATCTGAAAAACAGAAAATAGCAAATGTTGGCAAGAATACAGAGAAATTGGAATCCTTGCACACTGTTGGTGGGAATGTAAAATGGTTCAACCACTATAAAAACGGTACGGAAGTTCCTCAAAAAGTTAAAAATAGAATTGCCATATGACCCAGAGATCTCACTTCTGGGTATATATCCAAAAGAATTCAAAGCAGGATTTTGAGGAGGTATTTGCACACCCAGATTTATCACAGCATTATTCACAATAGCCAAGTGGTGAAAGCAACCCACATGTCTACCAACAGATGAATGGATAAAGAAAATGTATAACAGTATACACATCTAATGGGATATTACGCTGCCTTAAGAGAGAAGGAAATTCTGTCACATGCTAACATGGATGAACCTTGAGGACATTATGCTAAGTGAATAAACCAGTCAAAAAAGGACAAATACTGCATAATTCCACTCAGATATCGAGTCTAAAATAGTCAAAATTAAACAGAAAGTTGAAAGGCAGTTGCTAAAGGTAGAGGGGAGAGGGAATTAGCATTTAATAGGGTTTCAATTTTGCAAGATGGAAAAGTCCTAGAGATCTCTTGCACAACAATGTAAATATGCTAGCACTCCTGAACTACACACTGAAAAATGGTAAGATGGTAAATTTAAAGTTATGAGTTTTCCACCACAATCAAATTATTCTTAAAATAGATTACACAACTATGGTATGTTCTGGTTTAAAAACATATACATATATGTATATATGCAGTTACTGGCAGTTTACACATGAAACTATTAGTACTAGATATTTATGAAAAATATTTTTCCCTCTGCTTTTTTTCTTATTTAAATAAATCTGGATAATGTGTGTGTGGAGTACTGAGAAAGGTCTCCATATCTAGGGGTAAAATGTGGGGACTTTTTCTGGCCAATCAAGCCAGCAGCAAACAGCAGGAAAGCAGGCAAATTTTGGACACAAATACAGCACCAGTCTCTGCCCTGGGCCTCTCCTCCATTCACCGCAGATCTCTTAGAGTTTTTCTTCAGAGCTTGGCCCCCTGCCTGCCCACTCCCTTTAGCGATGTGTGGGGAAAGTTCCTTTTATTTTGTCCTTTCTTCCACCTTTTCCAGCAGCTGTGGAGAGCAGAGCTTTGGAACTTGAGCACGCGCGGTGGGCAGCCAGAGCGTCTGCACACTGGGCCCGCACAGCTTCTGGGCACACGCACCCCGGGTCAGCCAGTCGGCTGGCTCCCCACCGCCCCTGTGAAATGGTTTGTCCCCAGTCGCAAGCTGTTTGGGTTGTTTGGAAATGTCTTTTCCTTGCCTGTGTCTCACCCTGAGCACATCCCCTTGCTTCTGGTAATAGCCTTATAATAATCGCACGTTCGGCACGTCCTGTGTACCGACCACTCCGGGAAAAGGAGCAGCAGGGAGGCTAGGCTAGGAGCCGCCTAATCCAGGCGCCAGACGGTCCTTCGGAGAAGGGCCCTGTCCTTTGGAGAAGTCTGAAGTTTGCTGGAAATGTTTAATGACCGTTTTCCACTAACTTTTGTCATGCAGAGCCCAGGCTGAAAAGCTAGTCATCACATTCCAGTGTGGTCAAGGAGTGGTAAGGCGTGGATCTGAGCTTTCCTGATCCCCTGGTCCCTCTCAGAGCCCCAGTCCCCACCCATCCAGCCCTCAGCAGAGGAGAGAAGTGGCGGGGTGCTGGGAGGGGCTGAGGCCCGTTACTGATGAGTGTGACTTGGAAACTGGACAGGAGAACTGCTTGCTGGTGTACATTTTCCCCCTACTGCTTTAGTATAAAAAGCAGGAGCCCCCAGAAGGGAAAATACGTGCCTTTTTTTTCTCTCTCTCTCTCTCTCTCTTGGACCTTGGAAACCAAGTGTTAAAATAACAGCAATGCGGATGAAACTGTCCCTGAAACACTAATAAGAAAACTAATTGCAGATTCTAGAAGTCTCTCTTTCAGTGCCTCCAAGTGTTGCCATTTTGCTTACAAAGAAGTGAGATAAAGGGAGACAATGCAATACCTTAAGTAGGTCATTGTGGGGGGAAAGTCTGAGTTCTAATGCACTTTCAGTTGTTTTTAGTCTCTTGATTATACCCAATGTTGACTGATACTGGAATCTTATTTCCATGGCTGGACACAGTTACAATTTACCTTGATTATTTATTAAGAATTGCAATGTATTGGGAGGCCGAGGTGGGTGGATCACGAGGTCAGGGGTTTGATACCAGCCTGACCAACATGGTGAAACCTCGTCTGTACTAAAAATACAAAAATTAGCTGGGCGTGGTGGCGGGTACCTGTAATCCCAGCTACTCAGGAGGCTGAGGCAGGAGAATTGCTTGAACTCGGGAGGTGGAGGTTGCAGTGAGCTGAGATCGCGCCACTGCACTCCAGCCTGGGCCACAAAATGAGACTCCATCTCAAAAAAAAAAAAAAAAAAAAAAAAAAGGATTGCAGTGTAAATGTCAGATCAGTAGTACAGAAATTAAGTACAGATTTGCTCTCAGGCAATTTTGCTTGTATTGGTTAGCAGTACGATAAGCAGCAAAGAAAAAGACTGCTTAAAGCATAATTATGCAAATAGAAGCTGTTGCTATATGTTTCAAGTGGATTATTTGTAGAAAAATCTATAGTCATCTACAGCAAATATTTAATTAATTTCCAGTCTTCTACTTGGTTAGGAACTTCATCAAATGAAGATGATACAATCGGCACAAATTTAGCAAGTGACACCTCTGTGTGGGATACTGTTCTGATCACCTTCTATTCACTCCATTATTGAAAGAGGAATTCCCCACCCTAAATAGTATGAGATGGTGGAACACCCAGCACCCCACACTGGACAGGTGAGATTAATGGCAGTTTATGATGCACATATGCTCACAACTTAGGGGAGGACACAGGACACCATGTAGGGTCACTTGGGGTTGCACTCAGGAGTATAGTGGACAAGCATGGCCTATGGGAGGCAAGCTTTGTAGCAACACAGACTGGAGTGACCCCTGGTTCCCACTGGAGGATGACTGGCTTACTTGAATAATTTCACAGGCTAACAGGGAAGTAGAAGCCCTTAGGTTGAAGACCAGGTAGAGTGCAGCTCGTTTAGCTAATAGGGAAATTAGCCAAGTGAAGAGTCTTTTCCATTGGGGAAGGCATATCTGGCAAAAGCAGAATGCACAGTTAAGTTTTGGGGGCTCTAGGAAGCTCAAAGATGTCAAGGCAGCACAGAAAACTTTAGGCTGTACACTATAGATCCAAAAGAAGAGTAAGACATAGTTCTTGGCTGTAAAGAGTTTGAATTCTCCAGGCTGGGTTGGGAGTGGGGGTGCCAAACTATTATACATGGTTCTAACTGTAAATGCAGGAGGACTTTTGAGCACACAGAGGAAAGTAGGTATAGTAACAGCAGCAGACACTCTTCACAGAAAACACGGTGCTTGGCTAGAACTTCGAGGGTGAGTAGGATACATGGTTGAGGTGAATCAAGTTGGGAAGGGGAAGCATTTTAGGAATGGAACAAGATGAGAATGGTCTTGCTGATGTTTCAAGACTGGCCAATTCATTTATTCAATATGTACTTATTAAGGGCCTGCTTGGGGCACAGGCCTTCCAGGTACAGGGTAAGAAAGAAACTCTAAGGACAGCATGTGCCTTGCCAGTTGGACTCTTTGGTCCAAATTGGTGGTGAACTGTGTGGCACCGGCAGCCAGGAAGGTGTTTAGCTAGGGCCTACCATTCACTGGTAGCCTCAAATGTGGACTTTGGTTGTAATCTCCAATGAGGGGGAGCAACCCTAGAAATATATCAGTGGGATATAAATATATTCAATTTGTAATTATAATTGTTGTAAACACCCAAAATATACCACAATCTTAACACCTTCTTCAGCTTTTATTTTTTAATATACCAGGACTCTTAAAAGGATGGACGTGGCCCTGGTGTCCCTTAACTTCTGGGAGACCCTGCTAGCCAGACTGCTCCCCATCCTGCCAGAATGCAGTTGGCTCTTCTGGGCTCACCTGTGGACTCTATCTTCTCAGGTCTGCACTGAGCATTCCCGTTTTTGCACTTCTGGAGCACTTTGGGCTTGTTCTCTCCTGTGGAGCATTTAGTACTTAATGATCCTGCCAACCGAACTACCCAGCATGTATGGGCAGCCACAGTAAGAAAAAGAAACTTTTAAATTACTGAAGGGAGCGCTCTGTTCTTTCCAGCACAGGTTACTCATTTTCGGGTTGTCCAGCACGAGTGTGTGCCCCCAACGATATTTATTGGAGACATGTTCCACCTCTTGTACTTGGCAACCAAAGCACAAAGATGCATACCAACATGTTCTTAGGTTTGTTCTAATTTTATATCCCAAATGGCCTGAGAGAAAAGAAAAGGGTGTTCTTTGGCTCCAGGAAACTCATTGTGACTTAACTTTATCTTCTTTAGTAAATTACTATGTACTATGTGTTACTTATTTGTAATATATCAAATAGTTTAGCTGGTAAAATATAAAGAGAAAAGACCTCATCATATGTTCAAAGTCAACAACAATAATAACAAAAGAAAACTTTTTTTTTTAAAAAAGGGAGAAGAAAAAAAGTTTGCTGGATATAATTATCACAATTGACAACAACTAAGCCCAAAAGCTATAATATAAATAGTTAAAAATGGCAAGGAATGAACTTGCCCCAAAATAAATGATTGTACAGATGAGCCCAAAATGTTCCCACACAAGTAAATTAATAGTTTGGTTTTCTAGGGGTAGATGTGATAAACATCACATTAACCATTCTGAGAACTGTTTGCAGATTTTAAAGACAACTGTGACCACTTTCATGCTGATCCCATGGATGGTGATGTTCCCAGAACTGGACATCAGGAAATCTTTAAGTATGTACTAAATCAATTAGAAGGAAATCACGCTGACCCTAGAAGGGATTATGAGTTTAGTTGACACCTTAGTAGGAAAATGAAATATCCTGTTAATGACTCACTAAAGCATATAATGTCCTGGAACAGGGAATCGCTGTACTGTACTTTCTTGCAAGAGGTGTAACGCTTGAGATGTGCTCTTTGAGACTAGAGTTATTTGGGAAATGAGTGCATGAAAATCATGAGACTGAGACAAATCACCACTTACACCCTGAAGAAATTCTGACCTCATCTGTACACTGTGGTTTTCTTTGAAACCCTGAGTTGCTGTTGAACCATAATGTGTGCTTATGACCTATCAAGTAGCTATGACATGAAGCTTCAGGAGACACAAACCTTAGACATACCACAAAAATATGAGCTTAGAGGATACTATACGGTAAAGTAATGTGGGAATTGCTGAAACCCTAGTGTCGGCTCTGGATGTACTGGCACTGCTCCTTTGCTCCTGATTGGCTGAAAGAGCTTTTGATCTGGTGGATTCTTGTGCCTAGATCTACTCCACCTGGGACTAGAAGGTACCATGTGGTCCATCTTCTCTCTCACTCATAAAAATTGTACTATCTGGAGTCTAAGGCAGTTATATGTAAGAGGAATTACATAAACATAATGTACATGTAACTTCATTTTGTTTTACATGATATATTTTGCATAACTTTGTTTTACATTAAAACTTCTTTGTCATTTAACCTGAAAGGAAGTCACAATTTACCAGTTCCACTCAAAGCCAGAACTAGGGTGAGGTGAGCAAGGTACTCACCTTAGGCACATAGTTTAAGGTAATGCAGAAAATACTCAGTAATCAAGATAAAAAATATAAGTCCACATAACAGCATCTTGGTCAATGATGAACCACATGTAAAATATATAAAGATACGTTAAATATATTTTATCAGTTGGCGGTCCCATAAGATTATAGTGGAGCTGAAAATTCTTATCATCTAGGGACATTGTAGCTGTCACAATGTCCTAGTGCAACAAATTACTCATGTATTTGTGGTGATGCTGGTGTTAACAAACTCACTGCACTACCAGTCATATAAAAATATAGCAACACAATCATGTATGGTACATAATACTTGATAATGATAATAGATGACCATGTTATGCATTTACTACACTATACTTTTTATCCTTATTTTAGAGTGTACTCCTTCTACATATTAAAAAACAGTTAGCTGTAAAATGGCCTCAGGCTGGTCCTCCAGGGGGTATTCCAGAAGGAGGCATTCTTATCATAGGAGATGACAGCTCGATGTGTATTATCGCCCCTGAAGACCTTCCAGTGGGGTAAGATGTGGAGGTGGAAGGTAGTGATATTGACGTTCCTGACTCTGTGTAGGCCAAGGTTAAGAATGTCTGTGTCTTAGTTTTTAACAACAACAAAAAAAAGTTTAAAAACTTTTTTTAAAGCTTTTAAAAATAGAAAAAAAATCTTGTGAGATAAAGATATAAAGAAAATATTTTTTACAGCTGTACAATGTGTTGTGTTTTAAGCTGTGTTATTACAAATACATCTGAAAGTTTTTTAAAATTAAAAGTTTTATAAAGTTACAGCTAGCCAAGGTCAATGTATTATTGAAGAGAGAAAACTTTTAGAATAAACTTAGTGTAGCCTAAGTGATACGTGTAGGCACACAACACGTGTGCTACCACTGCCTATAGTACTCAGTACAGTAACGTAACGTATAGGTTTGTAGCCTAGGAGGAATAGGCTATACCATATAGCCTGGGTGTGTAGTAGGCTATATCATTTAGGTTTGTGTGACTACATTCTATGATGTTCGCACAATGACAGAATCACCTAGTGATGCATTTCTCAGAATGTATCCCCATCATTAAGCAATCCATGACTGTATTTTAATGCAATGCTTTAAAAAACCAAATTGACAAACCATGGCTCACAGGTCAGTTGCCTATTTTTGTAAATAAAGTTTTGTTGGAACTAGGGCCAGGATTAGGGTGAGGCAAATGAGACAAGCTCATGCAAATGCAGGGTTAGATCCTGTTATTTAAATTTATAATTTATAGTTTGTTCATCATTGAATATTTTGCATTAATTTCATTTTTAAAAAACCATCTTATATATCTAAATTGCCTTCCAACCTTTCTCCCATTTCCATCAATCTAGGCAGTGACCAAGTCATCCTAGATTAATAGTTATCAATTAGTGGCTAGTGCACAAAGCTGACCCCTCACCATCAATTTTTTCTTTCTTCCTTCTTAGGGATGTGATCAAGTTCAACATTGTTCTCTCATTATCCTGTCTTTCCCAGTGCATGTGTGCACACACACACACACACACACACACACACTTTTTTTTTTTTTTTTTGAGACAGGGTCTCACTCTGTCACCCAAGCTGGAATGCAGTGGCTCAATTGTAGTTCATTGCAGCCTCAATCTTCCAGGCTCAAGCGATCCTCCTACCTCAGCCTCCTGAGTAACTGGAACTATAGGAGCGCACCACCATGCTTGATTTTTTTTTTTTTTTAATATTTAGTAGAGATGAAGTCTCGCTGTGTTGCTCAGACTGGTCTCACACTCCTGAGCTCAAGCAATCCTCTCACCTCAGCCTCCCAAAGCGCTGGGATTCCAGGCATGAGTCACTGCACCTGGTCATTTTTTTAATTAGAGACTTACAGATGCTGAAATGTGTTGATTTTAAGTCTAAATATCCTACTTCATTTAATGGTCTGTAAGTGGATACTTCAGTGTTGATGAAAAATACAAGAGCGTACCTGAAGTAGCTTTCAGAAAAGAGCCCAGGTTACTGATATAGTGTTCTCCTATGTGTATATCTTTAAAATGAATAAACAGATATACTTTAAGCAGTTTTATATTAAAAATGTTTATTAAATAAATGGAAACAGCTCCAAACAAATATAAAAAAATTAAAAGACCTGCAGCTATGATATAGATACATTAAAAATTATCTGTGCCCAGTTCCATTTTTCAAAATGTTAATTTTTAAGTGAGCAATATTTAATATGGAAAATTGCTTGGATTTTGACAGCGTGCCTGACTGAGAGTATGCAAATTGTACACAATCCCCATGGAAATGACCTGTGACCCCTGCATTTTATTTAGATCAGCGTGGCCAGCAGTAACCACCTTGTCCTCCTCCATGCAATTGCTGTGAGGAAAGGAAGAAAACTGCGACAATGACAGGGGTTGGGGGTTGGAAAGTGTGAGAAGCTGAGAAAGGCAAGAAGCCAGAAAGGCCTGCCCTGGGGAGCATGAAGGCTCTGTGAGCCTGCGTGGTGAAAAACAGTTCTAAATTGTCAGCATGCCAAGTGTGGCAAGGTGAACACATATAGCTACCTCCTTCTCCTGCTCCAGCTTCATGGGGGGAACATTTTCTGTATAAAGAAAGTGCACACTCACCAAATTGATAGAAACATAATTAGGTTTTTCCCAGAAGAGGAATTTTAGAGTGATCTTGTCTCCCTGCTTTCTGCCTTGCTCCAGCTGCAGGGCTCCCTCTATATAGAATGATGCTGAATGAGCTTTCAACACTCGAAATCGATCCTGTCATTTCTTCACTAGACCCCTGGGCTTCCTAAATGAACTCCAAACTGCTTAGCTTGGCATTCAAACCCTATCGTGTGCTGGTCCTTGCCTTCAGTGCTGGCCTCAAATCCCAAGGTGATTTCAGCTTGACAGTCTTCTGTGTAATTTTTATTTCATTTTATTTTTTATTGAGGTATAATATACATAATATATACTAATCAACAGGGTACAACCTTATGATATTTACATATGTATGAATCTGTATATAACCACACTCAGGTCAATACACAAAACATTTTCTCTACTCCACAAATTTCTCTAGTGTCCTTCCTAGTCTGTATATGCTCCACCTACCACACCAGGTTTTCCCCGTTCTTAAACTTTATATAAATAAAATTATATAATATGTATTATTTTATGCCTGCTTCTTTCAAAATCAATGCTTGTGAAATTCATCCATGTTGTACAGTAATTTAGTTCATTCTTTCTTTCTTGCTGAGTTAGTATGTCTTGCTGTGTGAGTGAACCACAATGTATCCATTTTTTCGCTGCTTCTTCATATTTTTCCCATGGCACTCAGCATTGTAGAAGGTTTGAATGCAAAGGCATGAGGAGGCCTAGCCACTGCCCTGGAGGCACTTTCCTGAGGCCTCAGGGGACTGTCACCTGGGACAGGGTCTGACCTTCAGCCCCATAGTCTCAGCAGCCTGGACTGTGAGCCCATGAAGAGGGACCTGGTGCGACCACGTCCTTAGGACTCAGAAAATCAGCACTCATTTATTTATTTATAGTGAGAAATACAACCGTCATATATTCAGGTGAACACATTTCATATATTTTTAAAGCAGTTCTGTAATATGTATGTAGCCTTTCTTGCAAGGAACTATGAACACATTTAAATAATGAGCTGCCACAACATTCTGGTAAATAGACTGTTGGAATTTACAAATGAAGAATTTGGGACAAAAGAAGGAGCTAAATGTTCTCAAGGCAAACTTGTAAGAGAAAAACACATCAGCTTTAACCATATCTCTGCTTTGCTTTATCTCAATTCCAGGAGGTAGGGCAGTCAAATGGTTAAGGCTACAGACTGGGGCCAGAAGCCTGGTTTCAAATACATACTCTGCCACCACCTCTGTGACCTTGGGCAAATCATAGTGCCTCCTCATGCCTCAGCTGTGCCACCTATAGGAATGGGATGATAACAGTAGTTAAATCAGCCGAGAGGCAGAGTGATTTGAAAAATGCTGGCATGTAGTAAGCAACTTAAAAAAATGCCAGCTGCTATTATTGTCTTGGGCTCTGTAAATTGTCACTTTCCTCATTATCAGAAAATTAGATCACATTTAGGCATTGCTAACTACTAAGGCCTCAGCTTAAAGTCATAATGGTAAAACCATCACTTTTAAATTCCTGACGGACAAGGTATTTCTAGAGGAGAGTCAGTGCTGGCAATACTCAATGCATACACTTTTTTCCCCTTTTTAAAAAAAATTATTATTTCATAAGTTATTGGGGTACAGGTGGTATTAAATTACATAAATAAGTTATTTAGTGGATCTGTCAGATTTTGGTGCACCTGTCACTTGAACAATGTACACTGTACCCTATTTGTAGTCTTTTATCCTTCACCCCCTACTCTTCCCAAGTCCCCAAAGTCCATTGTATCATTCTTATGCCTTTGCATCCTCATAACTTAGCTCCCACATATCAGTGAGAACCTATGATGTTTGGTTTTCCATTCCTGAGTTACTTCACTTAGAATAATAGTCTCCAGTCTCATCCAAGTCACTGCAAGTGCTGTTAATTCATTCCTGTTTTATGCCTGAGTAGTATTCCATCGTACATATATATGCCACAGATTCTTTATCCACTTGTTGATTGATGGGCATTGGGTTGCTTCCATGATTTTGCAATTGTAGATTGTGCTGCTATAAACATGTGTGTGCAAGTGTCTTTTTTGTATAATTACTTCTTTTCCTCTGGGTGGATACCCAGTAGTGGGATTGCTGGGTCAAATGGTAGTTCTACTTTTAGTTCTTTAAGGAATCTCTACATTGCTTTCCATATTGGCTGTACTAGTTTACATTCCCACCATCAGTGTAGAAGTGTTCCCTGATCACCACATCCATGCCAACATCTACTGTTTTTTTATTTTTTGATTATGGCCATTCTTGCAGGAGTGAGGTGGAATCGCATTGTGGTTTTGACTTGTACTTCCCTGAGCACTAGTGATGTTGAGCATTTTTGCATGTTTGTTGGCCATTTGTATATCTTCTTTTGAGAATTGTCTATTCATGTCCTTAGCCCACTTTTGGATAGGATTATTTTTTCTTACTGATTTGTTTGAGTTCTTTGTAGATTCTGGATATTAGTCCTTTGTCAGATGTATAGATTGTGAAGATTTTCTCCCACTCTGTGGATTGTCTGTTTACTCTGCTGAGCGTTCCTTTTGCTGTGCAAAAGCTATTTCTTTTAATTAAGTCCTAACTATTTATCTTTGTTTTTATTACATTTGCTTTTGAGTTCTTGGTCATGAAATCCTTGCTAAGCCAATGTCTAGAAGGGTTTTTCCAATGTTATCTTCTAGAATTTTTATAGCTTCAGGTCTTCTATTTAAGTCCTTAATCCATTGAGTTGATTTTTGTATGAGGTGAGAGATGAGGATCCAGTTTCATTCTCCTACATGTGGCTAGCCAATTATCCCAGCACCATTTGTTGAAAATGTTGTCCTCTCCCCAGTTTATGTTTTTGTTTGCTTTGTCAAAGATCAGTCAGCTGTAAGTATTTGGGCTTATTTCTGGGTTCTCTATTCTGTTCCATTGGTCTCTGTGCTTTCTATACTAGTACCATGCTCAACATATATACTTTTGATGGCAAATATAAGGAGATTAGAAAAATAAGACCAAATATCAGAGTGTCTCAAGATGTTAGAATGTTTTAAATGAATATATTGTATTAGGGACACTGGTTTTTCTGTTTTGCTTTGGCTTTTTAGAATATGGTTCTAGAAAAGCAAGGAAGGTGAAGAATTATTAAAGCTTAAGACTCCCTGGAATGTTGTTAAGGAAAGTCAGAAATCTAGGGCTACTAAGTAAAATTAATTCTACTTATTGTCCATAAATTAGGTCCTAATGAGGTGAGAAATTGCAGTGAATAGTTAAAGAATGAAAATATTTTCTCTGAATAAAAAGAAAAGCCAGGGAGGCTTTACCCTCTCAATTCTATCTTATTTCTCTTTAGCTACAGTCGGATAAAAAGGAAGCAGCTCTGAGAATCGGGAGATAGAAAATACAAACAAAACCATTCATGTAATTACCTTACACAGTCTAGGCAAGGTGAATGGGACACCTGTGAATAATAGAGAACAAAGTCTTTGTAAGCATTGAACGATAAAGCCACTCAGGGGCATTTTAGCTCAAGACCAGTTCAGAAGTAAAGGACAAGTGCCTGGTGAAGGATTTTGATTCCAAGCCAGAGTGACATGAATATGAAAAGTTAAAGATTAATGTCAGAAGAACCAAATGATGCCTTTAATTATTTATATATTTCAAAGGTTACTCTTAAAGAACAACTTGTTGATAAATGTGTTCAAATTACCACTCTTTTAATGAAGATAATTATTTTTAGGTAACAGAGTGAGAGAAAGGGAGAGAGAGAGAGAAAGAGAGGCAGTGGAAGGAGGGAGAAGAGAGAGAAATGAAAGAGATACACAGGAAGTCTGAGTATTTCAATGTGTTGGATTTTCGAAAACATGAGAGACCCAATGGGACTTCCTGGAAAAAGCAAATTCCAGGCTTCCAGTTCTTGGTAAGATGCGATGTTAAATACAATGAAAAGGTTGGACATGGGGACTCCTGAAATCAGATCACAGTCTTAGGACTCCCTAATTAAACTTGCCTGAAACCCCATTTTTGTTAATCTACACTGGGTTTTAAAATGTTTTAAAACACTATCAAAAAAGAAGATGTCGTATTAAAAAATCCAATTTCTGGCTTTCCTCACAAACCCCGACATTCTGGCAACCTTGCAGCGTGCCTGCCTACTAAAGGTTGGCTCTACCTGAGTAGTGACAGTTCCTTTGCAGTTCGGCACAGCCCCAGTTTGGTCTGTCCTGCCCACCTCTGCTACTGCTTTTTCAAAGCAAAATGTATCTGTCTGTTTGTAGAAGGAGGAATGAAACTGATGGGAATATTGTGGAATCTCTTTGGGATTAGGAATATGACATAATGGACAGGTCTTTGCTCCACCTATCAGGTGGCATCGGTCACTTTTCACGTAGCTATCAAGGTACATATATTTGGATGACCACCTCCAGACTGAACTTCTCCAGGGCAGGGGATTCAGTCTCATTCATTATTGCGTTCCCTGTTTAGGACAGTGCATAGCATATGGTTGGTGCTTAATAAATATTTATTGAATGAATAACAGATTAGAGGACTGTAATGTTCTCCACCTCTAAATCAAGCATGAAAAAGTATCTGCTTTTAAAAAAGGTATCTCAGTTTTCTGGATATCATCTCTCCCCACCATATACCTATATACCATCCATTCATTCTGTTGACCATTTTGGACCTGGGGAGTTCAACTCCCACTTACCAGCAAACTGGACAGAATAATCGCTGAGCCACCTCTAGACTCCCATCACTTAACATGATCCTCACAGGAACTGGGCCAAGAGTATACCAACTGACGACCAGTTGCATGACACGGAGGGAAACACAGGGAATTTGTCACTTGCATATCTGAACAACACAGATTATTTAAAATCCGGACACATTGGCTTCCACAGAGTCAATGAATAATTCTTGTATGAACCAACTGCTTTCACTTTGTTAAAAGGACACTGCTTTTCATTGTTCCAACACATAGTTGCTTGGACAGATTTTTTTTAGGATAATGATGAGGAGAGCAAAGGTTGGTTGTTCAAAAACTCTACTTATAAACTAGGGATTCCAAACTCAGTAGCCTCCAGGGCCAGGCAGGTAATGGAAATGAGTGAAGACTGCTGGGAAAGTGAAGAGGGACAGCTGCTCCTTGCTGCAAGTAGGCTGAAGCTATTGCAAGAATCTGGTCCCACTGTTTCCAGGTCTTCCAATTTTTCCAGAAAACCCAGATGCCTAGATTTATAAGGACATTTCCCAACTTAGAAAAAAAAAACAAAAAACAAAAACAGGCCAGATTGAGCCCAAGCCCTTAGGTTTTTGAAATCTGCTATTTAGCCAGGTAGGGCATAACATTCCCTCATGAAGGCTTTTATGGAAGGCACCTTAGTGGCCTGTGACTAGCAATAGAAGACTCCCTTCCCTTCCCCCTACCACACCACAAAGGGCCCTGGAGCCCTCTGAAAGGAAATCATTGGTTTTATTTTTTTATTCCCTTGGGTTTATTCTTAATTAGGCATGTTGGAATCTTTACAAAAAAAAAAAAAAACCATATAAATGTAAAGTGTTTAACTCACAGAGTACCCATGTGAAAATGAATTAGTAGTATTAACTGGAGAAAACAAAAAAAACACCCTGCAGGCAGCTGAAACTGTTCTGTGCATTAACATATGTATGTTTGTGTGTATGTGTGTATATGTTTATTTTTACTTGTTTTAAGAATGCTTTTTTATCCAAATTGGACTTTAGTAGGTTTTTTTTTTTTTTTCCTTCATTATAACCATGGGATAGAAATGCATCCCTTGCCCAGAGCTATTTTGTTTTGAATGTGGGGAAATGGGAAAACTTCAGGCTTTGATCCTTAGACCAGATTACTTTCTATCTCACACTGAGGTCACAGACAGGACTTGTGAATGGAACAAATGCTGAGAACTTGCACTGGCCAAAATCAAGGCAATAGTTCAGGCCCCTCTAGCTTGATTTATTTTACAGTAATAATGACAATAATAGAGACAAGGATATTATCATTTCCTTGCTGTTTGTGTGTCCT
The DNA here is from genome assembly GCF_009764315.1 of Trachypithecus francoisi. NCBI lineage: Eukaryota > Metazoa > Chordata > Mammalia > Primates > Cercopithecidae > Trachypithecus > Trachypithecus francoisi. The sequence continues at coordinate 7,019,747 of NW_022681453.1, forward strand.
GATTTGTGGGGGGAAAAAAAGTTGTGTCTAAAAGTCAAGCCATTTCTGATTTTTAAACTTTTATTTATAAACTGGAGATATAAATAACTACCTTGCAGGATTTTTGTGAACATTGCTGAGTTTGACATCTATAAAACACCTAGAACAGTATCTAGTACATGGAAGAACTTAAAAGGTAGTAGGTAGTATTATTCTGATTTTTAAATTTTCATTTGTAAACTGGAGATATTAATAACTACCTTGCAGGATTTTTGCAAATACTGTTAAGTTTGACATCTATAAAGCACACACACACACGTATATATATACACACACACATATACACACACACGTATACATGTATGTGTATATATATATGTGTGTGTGTGTGTATATATATATAGAGAGAGAGAGAACCTAGTGCATAGAAGAACTCAAAAGGTAGCAGGTAGCATTATTGTTATTACTTTATACTTTCATTTGTGCTTTATAACCAGGTGTGGTCCAGGATCAGCAGTATCGGTACTCCCTGAGTACTTGTAAGAAATACAGTGCCTCAGAGCCTTTACAGGTCTGCTGACTCAATATCTCCATTGTAGCAAGATTTGAGGTGATTTGTGTGTTCAGTCAACCTGGACATGCACTGTTTTATAAAGTGTACTTTGTACTTAGAACTTTTCACATTTTAAATGTTAAATGGTGTTCTAAAACTTGAATTATTTTATGCCACCTATACAAGATTTCCTATATCTGTGTTTCATCTGCACCATTACTTATTTAATAGATATTTTGAATAGTCTCAGCAGTTTGGGAGGTCGAGGCAGGTGGATCACCTGAGGTCAGGAGTTTGAGACCAGCCTGGGCAACATGGTGAAACTCTGTCTCTACTAAAAATACAACATTAGCTGGGCATGGTGGCGAACACCTGTAATCCCAGCTACTCAGGAGGCTGAGGCAGGGAGAATCTCTTCAACCTGGGAGGCGGGGGTTGCAGTCAGCCGAGATGGCGCCACTGCACCACTCCAACCTGTGTGACAGAGCAAGACTCCATCAAAAAAAAGAAAAAAGAAAAAAAAAAGGATAGTCTTAATTTAAAAAACAAAAACAAAAAAAAGACCTTAGCCTGCTCCTAAAAATGATATTGTGGGTCTTATATCCTAGCCATATTCATATAATATAGCTATATTCTATATTCATATGAAATAAATAATAGACTGTGAAGTTAAAATTGTCCTCCATATACCACTAAAAGCATCCTGGGTATCACTGTGATACACACACTGTCTTTCAAGCAACACTTTCCCAGGGGCTCACTATTTACAAGAAGATTGTTCTAAGTAGTTTAATAAAGCAACGACTCTCAATAAAATACTGGTAAACCGAATCTAGGAGCACATCAAAAAACTTATCCACCAAGATCAAGTTGGCTTCATCGCTGGGATGCAAGGCTGGTTCAACCTACACAAATCAATAAATGTAATCCATCACATAAACAGAACCAAAGACAAAAATCACATGATTAGCTCAATAGATGCAGAAAAGGCCTTCGACAAAATTCAACAGCGCTTCATGCTAAAAACTCTCAATAAACTAGGTATTGATGGATCATATCTCAAAATAATAAGAGCTATTTATGACAAACCCATAGCCAGTATCATACTGAATGGGCAAAAACTGGAAGCATTCCCTTTGAAAACTGGCACAAGACAGGGATGCCCTCTCTCACCACTCCTATTCAACATAGTGTTGGAAATTCTGGCTAGGGCAATCAGGCAAGAGAAAGAAATAAAGGGTATTCAATTAGGAAATGAGGAAGACAAATTGTCCCTGTTTGCAGATGACATGATTGTATATTTAGAAAACCCCATCGTCTCAGCCCAAGATCTCCTTAAGCTGATAAGCAACTTCAGCAAAGTCTCAGGGTACAAAATTAATGTGCAAAAATCACAAGCATTCTTATACACCAGTAACAGACAAACAGAGAGCCAAATCAGGAATGAACTTCCATTCACAATTGCTTCAAAGAGAATAAAATACCTAGGAATCCAACTTACAAGGGATGTGAAGAACCTCTTCAAGGAGAACTACAAACCATTGCTCAATGAAATAAAAGAGGACACAAACAAATGGAAGAACATTCCACGCTCATGGATAGGAAGGATCAATTATCGTGAAAATGGCCATACTGCTCAAGGTGATTTATAGATTCAATGCCATCCCCATCAAGCTACCAATGACTTTCTTCACAGAATTGGAAAAAACTACTTTAACGTTCATATGGAACCAAAAAAGAGCCTGCATTGCCAAGTCAATCCTAAGCAAAAGGAACAAAGCTGGAGGCATCACGCTACCTGACTTCAAACTATTCTACAAGATGACAGTAACCAAAACAGCACGGTACTGATACCAAAACAGAGATATAGACTAATGGAACAGAACAGAGGCCTCAGAAATAACACTACACATCTACAACCATCTGATCTTTGACAAACGTGACAAAAACCAGAAATAGGGAAATGATTCCTTATTTAATAAATGGTGCTGGGAAAACTGGCTAGCCATATGTAGAAAGCTGAGACTGGATCCCTTCCTTATACCTTATACAAAAATTAATTCAAGATGGATTAAAGACTTAAATATTAGACCTAAAACCATAGAAACCCTAGAAGAAAACTCAGGCAATACCATTCAGGACATAGGCATGGGCAAGGACTTCATGACTAAAACACCAAAAGCAGTTGCAACAAAAGCCAAAATTGACAAATGGGATCTAATTAAACTAAAGAGCTTCTGCACAGCCAAAGAAACTACCATCAGAATGGGAGAAATGTTTGCAATCTACCCATCTGATAAAGGGCTAGTATCCAGAATCTACAAAGAACTCAAACAAATTTACAAGAAAAAATCAAACAACCCCATCAAAAAGTGGGCAAAGGATATGAACAGACACTTTTCAAAAGAAGACATTCGTGCAGCCAACAGACACATGAAAAAATGCTCATCATCACTGGTCATCAGAGAAATGCAAATCAAAACTACAATGAGATACCATCTCACACCAGTTAGAATGGCAATCATTAAAAAGTCAGGCCGGGCGCGGTGGCTCAAGCCTGTAATCCCAGCACTTTGGAGGCCGAGACGGGCGGATCACGAGGTCAGGAGATCGAGACCATCCTGGCGAACACAGTGAAACCCCGTCTCTACTAAAAATACAAAAAAGCCGGGCGAGGTGGCGGGCGCCTGTAGTCCCAGCTACTCGGGAGGCTGAGGCAGGAGAATGGCGTAAACCCGGGAGGCGGAGCTTGCAGTGAGCTGAGATCCGGCCACTGCACTCCAGCCTGGGCGACAGAGCAAGACTCCGTCTCAACAAAAAAAAAAAAAAAAAAAAAAAAAAGTCAGAAAACAAAAGGAGCTGGAGAGGATGTGGAGAAATAGGAACAATTTTACACTGTTGGCGGGACTGTAAACTAGTTCAACCATTGTGGAGGACAGTGTGGTGATTCCTCAAGGATCTAGAACTAGAAATACCATTTGACCCAGTGATCCCATTACTGGGTACATACCCAAAGGATTATAAATCATGCTACTATAAAGACACATGCACACGAATGTTTATTGCAGCACTATTCACAATAGCAAAGACTTGGAACCAACCCAAATGTCCATCAGTGCTAGACCGGATTAAGAAAATGTAGCACATATACACCATAGAATACTATGCAACCATAAAAAAGGATGATTTCATGTCCTTTGTAGGGACATGGATGAAGCTGGAAACCATAATTCTGAGCAAACTATTGCAAGGACAGAAAACCAAACACTGCATGTTCTCACTTATAGGTGAGAATTGAACAATGAGAACACTTGGACAAAGGGCAGGGAACATCACACACTGGAGCCTGCCATGGAGTGGGGGGAAGGGGAAGGGATAGCATTAGGAGAAAAACCTAATGTAAATGACAAGTTAATGGGTGCAGCACACCAATACGGCGCATGTGTACGTATGTAACAAATCTGCACGTTGTGCACATGTACCCTAGAACTTAAAATATAATTAATTAATTAATTTAAAAAATAAAAAAAGAAGGAAAGACTCTTTTTCCAATCTGAATAATCACTCCTTGGTTTTTCTCTTTTATCAATTCAAACTAGGGCCATATGATGTGACAGAAAAGATTTTATCAGTCTGATAGACCAGAGGTGTCACTTTTTAGCATGTATCTGGGCCAGATTCCTTCCTCCTTTCTTAACTTCTACCAACATCTATTGAACAACCACTGCGTGCCAGCCCTTGTGCTTAGCATGGAAGACAGAGCTGAGGACAACAGTGCCCCTTCCCTAGCATCTTACCACCTGGTTGGTTGTGATAGTACAGGAAAATGTGACAAAGCTGATGGTAAAGCAACCCTTAGGACATCGTGGAGGCACAGAGCAGGTTACCTGCCCCAGCCAGGGGGTCTAATCAAGGCTTCCTGGCCAGAAGTAAGGCCTTAGCTCAAACCCAAAGGACTGACAAACGAAGAGTCAAGGGGGCATGCTTAAAAGGGGAGATAGCCTGGGCAAAGCTGCAGACCAAGAAGCAGTAAGGCACATCTCCCAGAGTCTCAGTTTCTTCATTTGTGAAATGAAACAGAAAGGATAGTTACCACATTAGGTCATTTAGAGTAAAAACCCCAAGGCTTGTGTTTATATGAGAGAATTACATCTGCATATCCACATATACAGAGACAGAGGCAGTGACAAGCAATAGCTGTAGTTCCACTCCCAGATATATACCCAAGAAAAATAAAAACACAGGTCCACATAAAAATTTGTACACAAGTGTTCATAGCGTCATTATTCACAATGGCTAAAAGTGGAAACAAATCAAATGTCCATGATTTGATAAATAAAATGAGGTATATATACACAATGCAATATAATTGAGCAATAAAAAGAAATGAAGTATTGATATGTGCTACAATATGAATTAACTTTGAAATGCTATGCTAGTGAAAGAAGCCAGAAATAAAAGGACACATACGTGATTTCATTTATATGAAATGTCCAGAATAAGCAATCTATATTCTATAGATTCTTATAGATCTATACATCTATAGAGACACAAAGTAGATTAGTGGTTGCCTATGGCTGGAGGTGGGATGGGAGAGGGAGTGATTATTAATAGGTGCTGCGTTTCTTTTTGGGTTGATAAAATGCTCTAAAGTTGATTGTGGTGATGATTGTACAATTCTTTCCTTTTTCTTTTGTTTTTTTGAGACAGAGTCTCGCTCTGTCACCAGGCTGGAGTGCAGTGGCACGATCTCGGCTCACTGCAACCTCTGCCTCCCGGGTTCAAGCAATTCTCCTGCCTCAGCCTCCTGAGTAGCTGGGATTACAGGCATGTGCCACCATGCCCAGCTAATTTTTTGTGTGTGTTTTTAGTAGAGACAGGGTTTCACCATGTTGGCCAGGATGAGCTCGATCTCTTGACCTTGTGATCTGCCCGCCTCGGCCTCGCAAAGTGCTGGGATCACAGATGGGAGCCACCACGCCCAGCCTGATTGTACAATTCTTTCAATATACTAAAAACCATTGAATTGTAGACCATAAATGTTTGAATTGAATGGCATGTGAATTATATCTCAATAAAGCTATTTTTTTTTTTTTTTTGAGACGGAGTCTTGCTCTGTCGCCCAGGCTGGAGTGCAGTGGCCAGATCTCAGCTCACTGCAACCTCCGCCTCCCGGGTTCACGCCATTCTCCTGCCTCAGCCTCCCGAGTAGCTGGGACCACAGGCGCCCGCCACCTCGCCCAGCTAATTTTTTGTATTTTTAGTAGAGACGGGGTTTCACCGTGTTAGCCAGGATGGTCTCGATCTCCTGACCTCGTGATCTGCCTGTCTCGGCCTCCCAAAGTGCTGGAATTACAGGCTTGAGCCACCGTGCCCAGCCCAATAAAGCTATTTTTTAAGTGATAGCTAACACTTTCATAGCATAACCTAGGCACAGTTCTAAGTGTTGTATATATGTTAACTTATTAATTCTTACAATATCCAATGATATAGGTACCATGATGGTCCCCAGAAAAAACTGCCTAGGGCCACATGGCCAGTAAATCATAGAGCTGTGATGCAAATCCACGGGGGCTGGCTTGGGCACACACTCACTTAATTTCCAACCTACACTGTCCTAGCTTGGGAACCATCAAAAGCTTCAGTTTTAGATTCAGATAAACCTAGGTTCTGATCTCATCCCTGCTGTTTATCAACCAAGTGATCCTGGGCAGGCTACTGAACTCAGTTTTCTCATATGTTCAATGGAGATAATAATAGTGCATACCTCACAGGATTGATGTTTAGCACAGGGACTATCTATAGTAAGCTGTTAACAACCATGAGGTTCTTCTTTATGCGGAGTTGTCACTGGTTTGAGAACTGAAAAGCACCACCTAAAAGCAGCAGGCAGGCTAATACCAGGCAACTTGAAGAGTCAGCTTATTATTTCTGCAAAGACAGAATTTTGTTTTCTGTATGAAAATGGCCTAGTAAACTAGTGGTCTGGCATGCTACTTTTTACATAACATAACTTAAAGTCTTAAATGAGGATAAAAATATTTGCCACATGCACTAAGCATTTGAAATGTTGAAGATCTGCTTTTTATGGCATGAAAATAAGCAGAAGTGTGGGATGGAGAAAGAAATGTGTCACTTCCCCAGCACTGGCCTGCAAGGGCAGAGTGACCTCACACAAGAAGAAAAATGCCAGTAATTTCCAAACTAATCTAATTTTAAATTTCTTGATTTTTCATTTCATTATGTAGAGACATATTTATTCTTGGAAGGAAAGAACAAAACACCCGACATTAGTGATAAAATAAGTCATATAAGTTTTGCTGGCAAACTCCTATTGCACAGTGCTACAGAGTTCATTTGCAAGACAGGGAAGCAAGTCAAAGTCCATTGCAGTTCTCTGCCCAGAATGTTTCTTTGAGCACAGTTTGTGACTGGAATTTTTTAAATTTTATTTTGGGGTTGGCATAGTTTGCTGCGGTATGATTCAGTCTCTTCTTTCATCTCCTATAATTTTCCTCCTAACATTCAATGGACCTGCTCTGGGGTTTCCATACCATGGGAAACATGCCAGTATTCATTCTGCTGTTTAGGCCACCTTTGATTCCTCTTTTCTCCCCCATGGCCAGTGGGTAGGCACATTTGCTAGACTTCCTCCAGAATATATCTTGCATCTTTTCACTTCTCTCTAACTCCTTTGCTACTATCTATCCAAGCCACTTACATCCACTGAAAGGACTACAGCAATAGTTTTTTTAAATGTTCCCTCTACTTCCACTGTATTTCCCTACAGCCAATTCTCCATGGAGCAATAAGAGGTATCCCTAAAAATATGAATAAGATCAAACTTCTGCCTAAACCATCAATGGTCTAAATTCAAATATATGATTTGAATATTTAAAAGGTGTTCAACATCATTAATCATCAAGGAAGGTAAACTTAAAGCTACAATGTGATACTAAAGATTGAGTATCCCTTATCCAAAATGCTTGGAACCAGAAGTATTTTGAATGTCAGACTTTTTTAAATTTTGGAATTGTTGTATATACATAATAAGATATTTTGTGATGAGGCCAAGCCTAAACACAATATTGTGCATATAACTTATACACATAGCCTGATGATAAATTTATACAATATTTTAAATAATTTTATGTATGAAACAAAGTTTGTGTACATCGAAAGCCAAGGTGTCATCAAAAAGCAAAGGTGTCACTATCTCAGCCACCCATGTGGACAATCTGTGGTTGCATGGCATCACCATCATTCCTGGCTCTGAATTGATATGCTAACAAGAAGTAATCATTTTCTAACATTTATTTACACATAATCACTTAACTGTAAAAAAAAAGACATAATATTAATACAGTGAAAAAATAATGTGGTTTACAGAAACTAGGCAGAACAATAGCATCAACAGAATAATGTATTAACTGTTAAACAACAGCAACAACAAACAATGGCAGGCTTTCAGTCTCTGCCTATGATGCTGTGTTTTGTTTAAAAGGTTACTATATACACATTTTTTAAAGGTGAGAAGAAACATCAGAAGCACTTGAGGGACCAGCAAGTGGGTCCTCTATGGATGAGGAAGCTTTCTGCTGGATGGCTTTTAAAAATATTTCCCCCAGAGTCATCTGCCTCATTAACTATGGTTTTTGTGTTACAAGTCTGATTTTATAGATTGACATGAATTCTTATTCTGTTATGAATGCACACTACTCTAGTCCTTCAATAAGCCCATCACAGATTTTTATCATGTCCTCTATAGGTGATTTTTCTGCAGTATTTTCCACTTGTGGTGCCATGTCAGTGCTCAAAAAGTTTTGGATTTTGGAGCATTTTGGATTTTGAATGTTTGGATTAGGGATGCTCAACCTGTACTAGGCACCCACCAAAATAGCTAAAATTTTTTAAGAATTAAAAAGACTGACAATACCAAATACTGTTGAGGATGTAAAGAAACTAGAACTTTCATGCACTGCTAGTAAAAAGGAATATATGACACATTTGGAAAATTGTTTGGCTACATCTAATAAAGCTAAATATATATAATTCTACTCCTAGGCATATATCAGAATAAATGAGTGCCTATGTCCATCAAAAGTTTCAACACTATTTACACTAGCATTATTTATAATATACAAACATTGGCAACAACCTAAATGTCTACTAACAGCACAATAGATAAATGGTGATATATTTGTACAACAAAATAGAACAAGTAATAAAAAAGAATGAACTACTGGCACATCCCATAACATGGATGAATCTCCTGGATTAAGCAAGTGAAGACATACAAAAGTCTGTACTGTATGATTCTATTTATTTATGTTCAAGAATAGGCAAAACTAATCTGCATTGACAGAAGGCCAATGATTGATTACTGGACTTTACCTTTGCTAAGGACTGGGGACGGGGTGGTTAGATTGAGAAGTGGCATGAGGGAATCTTCTGAGGTTTGGAACTGTTCTATATCTTGAACTGGGCTGGATAGTTGTTTCATGAATAGTGTGTGTGTGATTGTGTGATCAAGTTGTACAGTTTTTGTGCACACTATAATTATGAATGTTTTTCTTCAGTTATAAAAAGTCAATGGCATCCCAAAGCACTTACAATTGACTCTATAAATCATATTGTGATCTGGCGACTGCCTTCCTTTCCTCATCTCACACTTTATTCCTCCTTGTTCTTTATGTTTTTGCTGCACAGGCCTGGCCTTCTCATTTTCCCTTACACATGCCACTCCCTAACCATTATCCTCTTTTAATTTCTTCATAGCCCTTTCCACCATTTGAAATGATTTTATCTGATTACTTGTTTATTTCCTGCTTTCTTGCTCTAGAATGTCAGCCTCATGAGAGTGAAGTCTTTGTCTGTCTTATTCACTCTCTTTTCCCAGCATGCGGAATAAGACAATTGTAGGACTCAGATATTTGTTCCATAAATTGATATGATCTTCAAATATTTGTAAAAAGTAACACTGCTGAGTGTTTACAATATCTCAATATTCTTAACAATATATCAGATGAAAATGTAGCTATTATGACCATTTAGTAAATATCTTGCCTGACAGATTTATTCATTTATTTATATTTATTTAATGTAATAAATGTTTATCGAATGTTCTCTACAAGCAAGGTATTGATTTAGCTAGTATTGTCTCGGGTGCAATAAAGGAGAGTTGAAAATACAGCAGACAGGAGTAGTAATTTTGAACTGTGTCCTAAAGCTAGCCTAGGAGTGGAGGAAGGTCATAGTTTCATGTGAGACTGAGGGGGAAATATGGGTGGGGGATATAGATAAATTTATGGTAGAGGAAGTGGAAAATGTTGAGTTCTTACTTGATGGTTTCTGTTTCCTCCAAAGTAGGAAGCAGGATCACGTGCTAAAACAGAAGACAGGAGTAGGTTAGAAGGCTTGAGAATCTTCAGTGCTTTCTTGTTCTTGATACATATGGGCACCTCTCCCAAATTGAAGGTTTGCAGGGTGGTACAGTGGCAAGGCAAGGAGTGAGGGAACTAGGGGTCTTTGTAAGTTGTGGAAGAAATGATATACAGAATGGGGACTCAAGAATGGGGGTTAAAGGCTATGAAGCCAGGAAGAATTCAGAGAAAGGAAGAGATAAAGAGGCTATTGTAATATCCAGATCAAGATGATGGAGTGGTCATACAGAGGGGGGCTCTTCTGTGTGATTCTTTTCAAGCACAGAGAAAAACATTTTAAATCAAAATCTAGACAATAATAACATGAGCATTTGGGGAAAATGATGAGTCAGGAGGGAAGTTTCATTGCTCTGTCTTGTGCAGGAAGAGGCTAGATATATGGATTAACTACTGACTTTGTTAAAAATATATAAACCTAAGTCTGTTAAAACCACTAAATGATTAGAACTAAAATGTGTAATTTCCAAACCTGTTGAAGAAAAAGAAAAGGAATTAGGATAATCCAAAAGAAGACAAAAAAAAAAAAAAGGAGGAAAAAAAGAACTTCACAAATCGGAACCATAAAATGTCAGAGATAAATTGTCAGATTTAAACTCACCTATTAATAGATAAGACTTTTAGATAGGTTTTTCAAAAATCCAGGTATATATCTGTTTATAAGTTATATGCCTCAAACAAAATAACGTAGAAAGATTACAAATAAAGGGATGAAAAAAGACATACCAGAAAATTAGTGACAACAACAACAACAACAATACAAAGATGGCCTAGCAATACTAGTACTAGATAAAAATGGATATTAAATTAAAAGTATTTCTAGGAACCAAGGTCTTATACAGACAACGAAACTACTTACCAAGACAGTAGGACAACCATAAATTGGTTTGCCCTTAACAACAAATTTGTTATTGTGGAAGGTTTGGTAGAAGACTGGGAAATTGGCTCATTCAATATGACTCAGCCTTCTGTTTATCATGGAAAAGACTACATTTCTCAGTTTCCCTTGCATCTAGATTCTTCACATGACCGAGCTTCTGCCAAGCAGAGATTTGGAAGATGAAAGCAGCTGCTGTGAGGTGGCCACATGTTCTTCTGGTGGCTGGAAGGGCAGTTGAGGTGCTCGGTTCTCTAGCGACAGTTATTGAGGAGTTCTCAGATTCTGGTGGAGTGTTGAAGTGGCTAAGTGGCAGGCAGCGGCTGGCCATGGGGTTTCTGCATGATTGTGGATGTTTCTCCTGGCTAGGTTGCTCACAGTCCGGGTAATACCCAAGCTTGGCTCCCCAGCTTCCCAGAAATTCTGTAAGCTCACTTGGATCCTGTAATAATCCTGTTCTGCTTAAACTAGCTGGAGTGTATCACAATATGACATGATATGAGCTGTGCTAGAGGTAAGCTTCAAGCACTATAAGCATATGTGAGATTCTAAAACTCTGAGTGGGGGCAAGTGTAGAATCCTTGTAGGCTTCTTAGAGCAGGTGATAGCTGCAATATCAGCTGAAGTATGAGTTGGAATTAGCCAGGTAGAGGCAGAAAGACTAGGAAGGCTTAGAGAAAGAAGGAACAACATGTGCAAAGGTGGAACCCAGAAGTTGCAGAACTCTAATTAGTTCAGAATATCCCTTACACAGGATGAGAGGTACAGAGTGAAGAAAAAGGAGGCTGTGGCAGTGGCAGGGGTAATTCACAGATGGCCCTGCATGCCAATTTGTAGAATGCAACTGTTGTTTTTCTTCTCTGCTCAGCACCTTGGCTGCTTCTCCTCTAATCTTCTGCTCCCCTCTTTCCACTCCAATACACACACATTTCCTTTGGAAAGCTACTGCTTCTCCACTCCAACAGGTGATTCTGATGAGCCTGTCAATCATGGTACCCTCATCCCTGATGACAGGAAAGGTCTCTTGTTCTAGATCTGACCAGTCCTGATAGCCATTCCTATGAGTATGGTGATTGGTCTAAAGTGGGGCTGTGAGTCAGTTCTGACCTGTCAGATTCTTCCTGGGGATTTTTAAAATTTAGGACTCGCTCACAGAGTTGTGGATTCTGGTAGCCATTATCTGCCGTAATCCTCCCTTAATCTCCAACGAGAAAGTCTGTCTGTGATGGAAGAGACTTACGTACAGTAGAAAAAAGTAACAATGAGAAATGGAAGAGGAGGTATGAGAGAGAGTTAGTTTTAGCAAGGACAGGTCTCAGGATCTAGGCCCTGACATGGCCACCCTAGTTCCTGTAGTCCTTATGTCATGCTGATCAAAACCTGACCAACATACCTATTTATAATCAAGTTACTCATAGAATTTGTTTATGCATATTTTAGTAAACATTTCTTCCTCCTCCTCTTTTACCTCTTCTTTTGTTCATTTTTGGTTATTGTATAATATTCTATTGAATTTAAATATCTTTATCTAACTATAAGGTTATTTCCAGTATGTCAAACATTGTTGGTTCGGATTTGGACAGAAGATGAGGAGAGAGGATGTGGCATAGTGTTTGTCAGCTTCAGGGAATGGCATAGAAAAAGGAATGGAGGCGAGAAAGTACACAGTGTGTTTAAGGATTAATGAATAATCCTGTTTGGCTGGAGTCGAAGAATAGTGGGAACAGAACTAGCTACAAAAATAGAGTCTCTGCTGCATAGTGTACTAATGATAGGGTAGCTGAAGATGAAAAAAGGTGTGCGAATTTGTACTATATTTATTGCTAAAAAAAAATAAGGAAGTTGTCATGGACAAAATCATGGGGCAGCCACATGGAAACTCCAGCATGCTGTTCTAAGAGCTACAAATTATAAGTGTTGGGAAGAATTGCTATAACTATAATAACCTGACTCAGCATTGTGAGGACTTCTTTTCGTGCATTCAGTAGATTTTCTGTAGTTGGAAGGAGTTCTCAAATTCTGGTGCTAATGTCAAAGTGGCAAAGTGGCACGCAGTGGCTGGTCCTGGGGTTTCTGCAGGATGTATGATGTTTCTCCTGGCTAGGTTGTTCACAGTTCAGGTAATACCCAAGCTTGGCTCAAAACTACAGAAAATCAACTGAATGCGCTAAAGGAAGATTTGAGAAAATGAAGAATAGTCGACCAGGTGAAAAGACTAAATTTTATACAACTGTCAATTATTAAACTGACAGATTTGGTTGCAGTGTGTGTAGGAGGGTGTGGGTGGGGTGCTTTTTCCCTACTCCTCTGGTTTTCATGAGGAGAGATTTTCCTGGTCTCATGTCCTAACTTTTGTAAGAATATAATCTGTCATAAAGAAGGCATTCAAATCTATGAGGTAAATCATTATTTAGTAAATGATACTGAAACAATTCAATACTTGCTTAGGAAAGAAATCAGAATAGATCCTCATTTTATAGTTAACATCATACCAAATCCAATACAGAATAAAAAGAACATAACAAATCACATTTAAAATACCAGATGAAAAAAAATATGCTTTTGTAGTAGTTGTAAGTGAGAGGAAGTAAAAAGGGATCGGGGTAGTTTCTAAACTTGAAAGTGTTGAAAGAAATTTTAAAAAGAAAAGAATTAGTGCACTTGACCACACAAACATTATAAATTTCTATAAATGTTTTACTCCCTCAATTAAAACATTCTCTATAAACTTAGAATAACTTTTGCATCAATATGAAGAACAGCTTATTATGTAAAATATTCAGGCATATGAATTGAAATCAGCAGAAACTTAATTTCTAAACACCTACCCCAGGCCAGGTCTGTGCTGGATGCTTTGCAAACATTCAGTTAAAAAACACTTCAAGGTGGATGTGTCCAGTCAATCCAGTTAGAAACTCAGGGTCAGAGTTATAGAGGAGTATGCCTAGTAATTCACCTCATGGGGTACCTTTTGTTTTTTCCTACAAAATAACTGTTTCTTCCTAGCCCCACAGCAGCCAGGTTCATAATTGAACCCTGATTCCCTGCAGGTACATTTCCCTGTGTTCAAGGGAGCCTGGCCCATCCCCAGACTAGGAGGTGGGTTCTGAATGGTCTCAATGTGGAATGGAAAGTGTGGTTCCCGTGATCAGGAGTGGATATTTGGCAAATTCTGGTTAACAAGAGAGGGAGAAATCATCTAAGGGGCTTTGGCAAATAATTTTTTGCCCTTATAAACAGACAGTGGCTTTTTTTGTTTCTGGATGCTGTTGTGTGTAAGTGTGATACATGGAAGTCTTCACCTGCATACAGGGTGATGGAGGATGGAGGAGTGGCTATCTGAAGGAAATCAGAGTTTGATTATGAACCTGGCTGAGGTGGGGCTGGGAAGAAACAGCTGTCTCATAGGCAAAAACATAAGATGCCTCATTAGATAAGTGACTAGGCGTGCCTCTACACATCTCTAACCCTCAGTTTCTACCTGGGTCAAGTAGAAATGTCCACCTTATAGCGTGTTTTTTTTTTTTTTTTTTTAACAGAATGTTTGCAAGTGCATGATCTCATGATCAAGTGGGTGGGGCAGATCCACACCATCTCAGGGAAAAAGGTCTGAGCCCTAATCATACTCATCCCTTCCCTCATGCAGCTCTATTTAGGGACTTCCTCTTTTGGGAGATAGTACATTTCCTTAATATTTAGTCCTGTGGAAACTGGGTGTTCCATTGCTCACTGCCAAAGGCCTAAACAGTGCAAGTAAATTGAAGAACTGAGGTTTGAACCCATAGAACTCACAATTTTAAATGGGAATATAACCAATTAACTAACACTTGGAAAAGAAGTTTCAGCAATTCTAAATGGGAATATAACCGATTAATTAACATATGGAAAAAAGTTTCAACCTCATTAGTAATCAAAGAAAGGTAAATTAATCAAGAACGAGAATCTGGTTTTTAAAAACTATTACATGACAAAAGATTTTTTAAAGGTGAGTACTGCCATACTTTGGTGGCATTTGAGAATGTAAACTCTCATAGCTCTTTAAAAATAACAGCAGCAGCTATCATTTATCGAGTGCTTACTACATGGCAAGCAGTATGCAAAGCAAGCAAATGGATTTAACCCTTATTCCAGTGAAATGAGTATTATTATTATCTGTAGTTTAAGGAGAAGGTTTGAAGAGACCCACTGACTTGCTGAAGTCTCACTGCTACAAAGGACCCTTTGTGGAAAGATGATTCCATAAATGAAACAAACACGTGCCAATAGCACTGGTGAAGTGGAGGCCCCCTCAAAAATATTTTTGAGAAAAAATTTTAAATAGAATTTGACATTTCATGTTAAAAAATAAAAACATTAAAGTAGATACCACAGGGAAACATTCATTATGAGCCATCCTCACAACTGATTTTCAGCTAGGTGTTGTATTTCTTTGAGTTTCCTAAATGAGTGGGTGGGTAGCCACACACACTCTTATTGTTGCTGAGGGCCTCTAAGTGTCTCTTTCCAGCCCAGGGAGCCATGATTCAACCTGATGTGACTCCAAAGCCTGTGCTCATCACAGACCACAGGGAATCGACTTAGAAAGTAATATAGCAAATTAAATCAGTAGCCTCAAAAACATTCATATTTCTTAATCTATTGAATATTGTGACAAATTATAAAAGCTTTAAGAATAAATGCACGAAAGGCAGAGTTTCCTTGTGATAGTAAAGATCAGAAATTAATATAAATATTTAACCATAGGGACCTCGTTAAATTATGTAATGCAAATATTAGAAACAATCTTTATGAGGACGTTAAAATAAAGTGGGAAGCTGTATTACACAATGTCAAGTGGGAAAAAATTGACCTATAGAATATGTATAAGAAGCAGAACTGCAAAAAGGAAAAATTTAAGTCTGTAGAGAAAAAAACAGAAAAGAAATGTGCTTTAAAATGTTAACAGAGGCTGGATCCTGGTATAATGAGTAATTTTCTCCAATTTCTTATATTTTATGTAATGAGGATTTTCTCTAATGAGTACTATTTTAGAGTAGAAATCATCCTAAAAATCTTTATTTTTAAACAAGGAATAAAGGCCTGCGAAGTAGTCTTTAAATAGGAAGTAAAAATTACTGAGAGATGGAGAGGCTTCCCCATGAAGATATCATGATTATGATTCCTCAGTGTCAGAGCAAAGGCTGGGAGGAAACACCCATAACTGACCTTTACTCACAGTTTTCCAGCACCACCCAATGTCAAATATTTTGCCTCACTGTCAGACCACGTGATTCAATATTTGATTCAGGAGTCATGTCATGGTAGACTTATTCAAAACGCATATGCTCCTGAAGCATCTGGATAGGTTTCATATGTTTGTGGATCATTAAGGCCCAAAATATCTAGGTGAGTGCAGAACTAAGAAGTTAATTAGCAAAATAAAATACTATAATGGAATACATCTATAAATATCATTATTATAATTTATTAAAATTCACTCCCTCTTTTTGGAAACTCCCATGATTTCTGTATCACCCAGTGGCCTCTCCTGGTTCTCCTGTGATCCTGTCTGGCTATTCCTTCTCTCTTTTTTGAGGCTCATCATTCTGTGCTTCCCTAAAAGGTACAAGCTCACCTGGTCTGTCCCAAGTCCTGTGTTTTTCTCTCTGTACCCTCCCCTGGAGAACCTCATTTACTCTATTCGTTGCTGCGAACCTCTGTATACGAATCACCCTTCAACAGCCCCTCAGAGTTGGTACTTGATGGCTCATAAATAAGTTTAATATAAAAGTTTTCATCAGCCTTCATTTCTGAATAACAGATAATTCTTAAAAATGATTATCAAAGAATAAGCATATAAAACAATGTGTTAACCTTTGATGACCCTTTCCACCACTCTGTCTGACAGCTGATGCTTCAGTCTTAAGATGAACAGACTGTATCTTGCTTTCAATGGACTTCCTCTAAAGCCACTTCATCACAGCTTTAACAACTGCCAAATCAGTGTAGTATTTCAAAAAATCCATTGAGAAATACCCTATGTTGAAGTATTAACTTGGAGGGTACAGCCACTCCATTGCTTCCTAGCTGGCTAAACCTTAGTAAGGGATCAAGGGTGACCCCTACTGAGTAGGATGTCCATTCCCAGGATGAATGTATGTATAAATATAACATCCCCAAATTATCCTTCCAAAACAAACTGTGCCTTTCCTTGTAAATGGTTTAGATTGCATTTGATTCTCATTGCTTTGCCTTAACCGAGTATCAAAGCATTTGTGTTGTCATCCCATCAAAAGATCTGAGACAGGGCACATCAGCCACTTCTTCCTCTTTCCCTTCCTTGGGGTCACTCTTAACTATTTTGGGCAATTCTCGCTCCTCTGCACAAGCTCATTTAAGTGTCTCCACATCTTCTATCCCCTCCCTTTATTGTGTTTGTCCAGTTGGTAGCAAATCATCAGCTCAACAAACATTTTTGAGTGCCAGTTGTATATGAAGAGCTGTGCTAGGCACTGAGGAGTGCAAGATAAAAGTAAAAAGAATCTTCCAAAGTAATTCTGTCCCTTTCCTCTGGTTTCCAGGCCTGACCTGAGCTGTCAGCCACTATTCCCAAATACAATTGCTTTGTGGCTGGAGCTCAGTGTCAAAACCAGTAAGGAGCTAGTGCTGGTTACTTTGCTCTCAATCCCAACCTTTATTACAACTTTAACTTACAGCTACAAACTTAGGCGTAAAAAAAGACTGAATTCAAGATTAGACATTCCAAATGCTCCCCAGCTATCCCATCCTAACGTTTGAAATGTTCTTTCTTACATCAAATCCTCCCTCCCTCTTCCTTCCCATCTAGCAGCCTTCTCAGGCAGTAGCATGACTTAAAACCATATAAACCATTACATTCACAGGCAACTGGCTTTCTGTGGAGCTAGGTGAAAAAAATTGAGAAACTCCCAAGATCAAAACTGGCCCATTGTTATTTGTTTACCCTTTCACAGCAAGTTAGAAAGTTTGATGATCACTATTGTTTTTCTTCATTATTAACACTGACACTGGTTTTAGCCTTTACACTAATTTTTTTGCTCCAAGTTTCAAACAAAGAGGAGCAGACATTATTCTGCATTCATTAAAAATAGCCTTTTGTTCTCCTTCATGGATTTACTACTTAGTGCCATGTGAAAGCATCTCATACATAGTGAATGCATAGAACTTGTGCCATCCATTCAAGAGCAGAGAGGGTCCATGGAGCAAAGACCAGCTGATCTGGAGCTGTGAACTATACCTCCCTCCCCACTGCCATGGCACCGTCTGCAGCGTGAGGCTGGACCCCCTCCAAGTACTCACTGCCTCCTTTAGAACTCTTATGAGACTGTTTTTTGAAAGCATATTCATTCCAGATGCGAAGGATGGGATACATATGCACACTAACAGCTTCTATGCATGCAAAATGTGCAGATGGGCAGGAAGAAATGAAGCAGGGGTTTGATGTTAAGACAAATTATTAACCCCAGAAATTCCTAAAAGCCACATAGGGGTCCTATGGAAAAGCAGCCTCTCTTAGAACTGGTAACTGGAACTTATTTTATATTTCAGTAACTGTGGTTTAGTAAAAGAGTAAGAAAAACAGCTTTTATAACTTTTTTTTTTTACATTGTTCCCTTTGAGAACAAACATCTGATGGTCACAGGATTTTAACCAGGAGCATAGTATCATCCCCAAAATTGATCTTTCCTCCAGGGTTCCCATCACATGTGGACCACATCATTCTTAGCTGAAACAGTGCAAGAAAACTAAAATATGTGCCTCCTTCAATGAACAGCTGCATGATTCTTTTTAGAAAGGGAAAGCAAGTAGAATTTTAAAGCAGTATACAATAAATCATAACACATTTTCAAATACTTAATATGCACATAGTATTTATAAATACATAATAAATCGTGCAACAGATACACCAAGAGTTTTTATTGGGGTTATTTATTTCTGACTGGTTTACAGAATTAAAATGCTTAGATTTGTATACCAAATTTAGGTCTAAGGGCTTCTAGGTTTAGTCAGCATTTCTAAATGAAGATACATGGCTGATTGGATGGGGGTTTGAGAGAGCAAGTCAAGGGTAATGCCAACATTATTTGGGCAACTGGATACAAATTGATATAGGAAACAATGAAGAAATAACATGTTTCAGTCATAGTGCTGAAGGTGTTACTGAGATATCCAAATAGAGCTATTTGAAGGCAGTTGGATAGAGAGATGTCCAAGAAAGCTGTTTAGGCTTTTGGGGAGTCACTAACATATGGATGGCAGTGAAAGCCCAGAGAGTGAATGAGATTGCCCAACATGGGAGTGTAGAGAGAGAAGAATAGGGATGAATTCTGAGACCCTAAGAATAAAAGAGGCCAAGGAGGATAAGAGGAAAGCTAGCAGAGAAGAGCAGAATGCTTTAAGAAGGAAGGAATGGTCAGCAGGGTCAGTGCTGCCCAGTCAAATAAGGTAATGACTGAAAAGAGGAATTTAGCAATGAAAAGTTCTTCAGTGACCTTGAGGCATTGGGAAGCATTGGGGAGTGGAGTACACTGAGCCAAATTATAGTGGTAGAGGTGTGAATAAGTGGTCAGAAAAAGGAGGCAACAAGTCAAGTTTAATGATGAATGAGGACAAATGAGGGTAGGTGGAGGGATAGATTAGGTTAGATCAGTATTTCTTAACCCTGGCTGCACATTAGAATCATGTGAGGAGCTTGAAAAAATTTTGATGCCTGACCCCAACCCCTGACAATTCTGACTTGATTGTTATGAGGTACAGTCTGGGTACCAAAAACTTATTAAACACCTAGGTGATTCTAATGAGCAGACAGAGCTGAGAGCAACTGAGATAGAAAAATAATTTCTTTTCAGGTGGAAATGAGTTGGTTATGTCCAAATGCTGAAGATGGGAGTCATAGAGGAAAAGCAGCTGAAAGTATATGGATGCAGAGATGATGATAGTTTATGGTTTGGGGCTCCTGAGATGGGGGCCAGGATAGTCAGCACAGGTAGGGGATAAGCCCTGGACAGGAAAAGCATTATTTTACTATGACCAGAGAAAGGGTTAAACGGGTGTGGGTGGGACTGGGGTTGAGTTTCTTCTGGCAGGAAGGCAAGGAGGTGACCTTTTAGTGCATCTTGTGTTCTCTGTGAATTATTATAGAAAAGAGGGGGAGGCAGTGGTAAGGTTAGCATTTGGAGGAGAGCGTGGAGAGGACTTGGAAATGTCGAGTGCCTGGTTTAGGTTAGAGACCCTGAACATGTAGTGTCAGCAGGATGTGAAGCTGATGGTTCTAAACAGAACATTAAGAAAAAACAGCACTTCTTTAAGTACAAGGTTTGCATTCTTCATGTCATGTTAGGATAATTCAAAGCTGAAAAAGTGAAGACTATGAGAAGCACTGGCTGGTGGCTGGTTGCAAACTAACCAAGGAAATCCCTTGTAAATAGTTACATTTATTATATCTAAAACAAATGAACAAACAAAAACCTTTATTGACACTAAAACTTACATCCATAATAAAGAGAATATCAACCACATTCAACATATTTTAAATGAGTAAAAAATAAATGCTCTATATTTTTATATTTGCTTCCTCAAAACATGGCAAGATATCCCCCTTCTGTGTTTGCAATGAGATGTTTCCAAATTCATTCACAAGCTGATTTCCCACACTTCCCATATTTGGTCTTGTCCAATACTCACTGCCTTTCTGGTTTTATAACTGAATAACTGATATTTGTGCAGATGCAATCTAGACACTTTGAAGTTGTAAAAAAAAAAAAAAAAGTAGGTCTATATGAATCCATGGATAGTTGAATTTTCTGTAAGATCACTCCAGGTAGGTGAGAAGAGTAACTGCAATGGTTTTCAAAGGAACTGAGAGTTTCCTGGAACACCAGACTTTCTATGTGAAAGCCTAGAGAGTCCCAGGCAAACATGAAGGATTGATCACTCTACAATATCTCGCTGTCTCTCCCTCAATAATCCTAATTCCCTTATTAGTGACAAAGTTCCTGCTTTCATATGGCCTGTGAGACTAGCAGAAAACATATCTGGTTTGTGTGCCAGGTTTTTGGTGGGAAGCCAACGTGGTGAAAGAAGACACCAATAATTGTTTGAAGAGCACAGCACCACTCTATTATCTTCCTTCTACTCTGATACGGTTTGGCTGTGTCCCCACCCAAATTTCATCTTGAATTGTAGCTCCCATAATCCCCACATGTTGTGAGAGGGACGTAGTGGAAAGTAACTGAATCATGGGGGTGGGTTTTTCCCATGCAGTTGTCCTGATAGTGAGTAAGTCTCATGAGATCTGATGGTTTTATATAGGACAATTCCCCTACACATGCTCTCTTGCCTGCAGCCATGTAAGATGTGCCTTTGCTTCTCCTTCACCTTCCACCATGATTGTGAGGCCTCCCCAGCCATGTGGAACTGTGAGTCCATTTAACCTCTTTTTCTTTATAAATTACCCAGTCTCAGGTATTTCTTCATAGCAGTATGGAAATGGACTAATACATACTCCATTTGTCTTCTTACTCTAGTGTAGTAGAGCACACACATATATTTAATTCTTGAAGTCCCTGCCCAGTTTTTTTCAGGACCACGATTTCTTTGAGGAGGGTGTTCTGACATCTCTTGCCTCTGAGACACCTTGTTTCACCTTGAGGCTAGTATCCTAAGGCCTCTTCCCTTCTCCTACCTTGGACCTCTGCAGTTCTTTTCTCTCATCCTCAGGTAGGATAAACTAAGTCAAGTACATACCTTAATTATCCAGCCACAACACTTCTTGATTAAGGAACCATAAACATCTCAATACAAAAAGGGTGTTTTGCCCTTTAGAACTCCCCAGGACAATAGAGGCCATGACTTTGGAAGAAAAACTACTTTCTTCTTCCAAAACTCTGCTTTCTTCTTCTTTCCAGGATGTTCTTTGCTTAGAATCAATTTTAAAATGATCAACAGATGAAAAGTCATATTCTTGAGGTGCATAGGATAACAGATGGTACAATAGACTGAAGAAATAAGAGTTTCATCTTTATTAAATCCTCAATACATGTTTATGGATTTGATGAGTAAAAGAAGACAAAGCAGATTTCTTTTCTTTAATAGCTGAAAAAATTCTCCTTCAAGTCACTGTTATTGTTTTCTGCCTTCACTGTAACCAAGCAAGTACAAATATTGCAACACTGGGTATAAAGTTATGGATCAAATCTGTAGAGTATACAAGGACAAGTAAAGCAAGGTTTTTGCCATAATAATGGGCTATTACTAGTTAACAGATGTGGTAAGGTGAGGAAAGAAACTTATAGAGCAAAGACCAAAAGAATACCTATTCCACAATTACATGACAAGTCAATCCAGCCATAAAATAGAAGTCATTAAGAGTTTAAGCAGAGTATCACAGAGGAAGAAAGTGTAGTGAATAAATTTTGCACATCCTATGCAAAACAGAGTGAGTTCCTCTTTCCAAGGAGAATATGGTGGGTTCATATTTTGCTCACTCTGTACAGAGTCATATTCAAAAGAAGCATGAAGTTGCCTCTGGAAGCCTTGAAGATTATGTATATCTTTACCCTTGGTGTCCCTAAAGAAGCAGACCAGATACATAGCACCTTCTAGAAAGCATCCCGTAAGTCCTCTTCAGCTAGAGTTCTTTTCTTCAAAGCTCATTCATGGCAGCCCCTAAAAATCTCTCCTCCTTCCTTTGGTCCACACAGTGGTCCCTCTTCACCTCCTCCTTCACCCCAGTGCTACTTTCCCAGTTGTAGCTAACTGTTTGGGCTCCTGCCCCTACTTGCCATTTCTGCCAGGTTGCCCTAGGATGCTGGAGAGTTCTTTATTTGTCCCCCACCCCTGTTTCTCCTTACTTTCCACAAAGCAGTTTGTGGAGTGCTCTGAGAAGTGTTCCCTTTCTCTGACTGTGGTGTGAAAAAAGACCATGAAGTATTCCTGGTAAATAAAATTCTTCACTTTGTTCTATCTGCATTCCTGGGTGGGGGTAACTCTCTTTGAGGACAGCTTGAGTAGCTGGGGGCAGATGAGACTCAACTTGAATTAGAAGTGAAATGAGGGTGAGGGGTGAAGGAGGGCTTGTTTTGCTATGGGTCAATCCACTAGGGACAGCTGCCTAACTAAAACAAGAAACCCCCAAATTCATCTATTAACAAGATTTAATCTTATTGAATACCAGCTTAAACAAATCTTGTTTTTTTGCTTCATGAGGCAAGTGCTACAGTCTTCATGTTCAACTTAGTTCTTCTTGGCTTCCCACCTTCCCCATGCCCATTGTCTGAGCCTTTGTAGAATGTAGTCATTTCCCCTTACCTTACACCTTGCTATGGTTGGCTCCAGGCTAGTCTGTATTTGTACTCATAAGGTTGTTCACATACTTCGGCCCTGTTTCACCACTCCCGGAAATCTATGCCAAAGAAATAATCAGAGATGCAGACGTATATTTATACCTAATATAGATATAATAGTGGAGAAATGGATGCGGCTTAAATGTCCCCAAATCAAGAAATGGTTAAACATTTTTGATAAAAGTTACATGATGAAATATATAGCTATCAGAATTCTGATATCAAAGACTATTCAATGACAGAAAATCTTTCTGGTTTAGTTTTAAATAAAATCATACACAAAAAATTTTGAAGTATGATATTAATTTTGTGTATGTATATATACATATGTATGTGTGTATCTACACACATGCAGACATTTGGTTGCTCCTGGATGGCAAAAATATAGGTATTTATCTTTCTGCATTTTATTATGAACACATCTGCATTTTATTGTGAACATATGTTTATTTTACAATTATAAAGAAATATGACTGTAAAATAAATGAAAAAGAAAGTAATTCTTAGCAGAGTAACTGTCTTAGTCTGTTTTCACATTGCTATAAAGATACTACCCAAGACTGGGTAATTTATAAAGGAAAGAAGTTTAATTGACTCACAGTTCCGCAAGGCTGGGAAGGCCTCAGGAAACTTACAATCAAGACAGAGGGGGAAGGAGGCACCTACTTCACAAGGTGGCAGGAGGGAGAAGTGAGAATACAGGAGGCCGGGCGCGGTGGCTCAAGCCTGTAATCCCAGCACTTTGGGAGGCCGAGACGGGCGGATCACGAGGTCAGGAGATCGAGACCATCCTGGCTAACACGGTGAAACCCCGTCTCTACTAAAAAATACAAAAAAACAATTAGCCAGGCGAGGTGGCGGGCGCCTGTAGTCCCAGCTACTCGGGAGGCTGAGGCAGGAGAATGGCGTGAACCCGGGAGGCGGAGCTTGCAGTGAGCTGAGATCCGGCCACTGCACTCCAGCCCGGGCGACAGAGCGAGACTCCGTCTCCAAAAAAAAAAAAAAAAAAAAAAAAAAGAGAATACAGGAAAAAACTGCCACTTTTAAACCATCAGATCTCATGAGAATTCACTCACTATCATGAGAACAGCATGTGGAGACTGCCCTCATGCTCCAATCACTTCCCTCTCTCAACACAAGGGGATTATAATTCGAGATGAGATTTGGGTGGGGACACAGAGCCAAACCATATCAGTAACTGATGTAGAAGGAAACTGGAAAGCACTCTACATGGTTAACAGTTGGGGCGTGGTTAAATAAAGTCAGATATATTTGTAGAGTCCATCCCCACTGAGGTCCTTATTCCTGCCTCTGGCTCCTGAGTGTGTGTGAATGTTGGAATCACTGCTTGCCTGCCTCCCTTTCCTCTCTCATGATCCTGCTGCCTGTGATGGCGCAATCATTAATCTCTTACCTGTTTTGACGTGACTCTGCCAGCATTTATTCCTTATTTGGAGAAATCCTCTTCTCTTACTCTGCAGTTTAGTAGTGCTGACCCTCCTACACCCCACCAGGTGTGGTCCCCAGGAACCAGCTTTGTCAATCTGACATTTTTCCCCCGAGAACAGTGATTGGTTCACTTTAAGCAACCAGAATCCTTGCAGGCAGTTTTCTTTAGGAGCCATTAGAAAAAAAAAAACACTCGTTTTCAGGGATCAATAACTATAACGATGTTATAACCTGGAAAATCACAAGATAAGCTGTCTTTC
This sequence comes from Trachypithecus francoisi, assembly GCF_009764315.1. Classification (NCBI taxonomy): domain Eukaryota; kingdom Metazoa; phylum Chordata; class Mammalia; order Primates; family Cercopithecidae; genus Trachypithecus; species Trachypithecus francoisi. The sequence continues at coordinate 7,044,667 of NW_022681453.1, forward strand.
AGGAAAATACCCACTGTATTAGTTCTGTTTTCATGCTGTTGATAAAGACATACCTGAGACTAGAAAGAAAAAGAGGTTTGATTGGACTTACAGTTCCACATGGCTGGGGAGGCCTCAGAATCCGGGCAAGAGGCAAAAGGCACTTCTCACACGGCAGTGGCAAGAGAAAATGAGGAAGAAACAAAAGCGGAAAGCCCTGATAAACCCATCAGATATCATGAGACTTATTAACTATCCCAAGAATAACATGAGAAAGACCAGCCCCATGATTCAATTACCTCCCCTGGGTCCCTCCCACACACGTGGGAATTCTGGGAGATACAATTCAAGATGGGACTTGGGTGGGGACACAGTCAAACCATATCATTCCATCCCTGGCCTCTCCAAATCTCATGTCCTCACATTTCAGAACCAATCATGCCTTCCCAATAGTCCCCCAAAGTCTTAATTCATTTCAGCATTAATCCAAAAGTCCACAGTAAGAAGTCTCACCTGAGACAAGGCAAGTCCCTTCCACCTATAAGCCTGTAAAATCAAAAGCAAGTTAGTTACTTCCTGGATACAATGGGAGTACAGGTATTGGGTAAATACAGCCATTCCAAGTGGGAGAAATGGGGCAAAACAAAGGAGTTACAGGGCCCATGTAAGCCCAAAATCCAACAGAGCAGTCAAATTTTAAAGCTCTAAAATGATCTCCTTTGACTTCAGGTCTTGCATCAAGGTCACACTGATGCAAGAGGTGGGTGCCCATGGACTTGGGCAGCTCCGCTTCTGTGGTTTTGCAGGGTACAGCCTCCCTCCTAGCTGCTTTCATAGGCTGGCATTGAGTGTCTGCAGCTTTTCCAGGCACATGGTGCAAGCTGTTGGTGGATCTATCATTCTGGGGTCTGGAGGACGGTGGCTGTCTTCTCACAGCTCCATTAGGCAGCTCCCCACTAGGGATCCTGTGTGGGGGCTCTGAACCCACATTTCCCTTCTGCACTGCCCTAGCAGAGGTTCTGCATGAGGGCCCTGCTGCTGCAGCAAACTTTTGCCTGGGCATCAGGCATTTCCATACATCTTCTGAAATCTAGGCGGAGATTCCCAAACCTCAATTCTTGACTTCTGTGCACCCATGCACAGGCTCAACAACATGTGGAAGCTGCCAAGACCTGGGGCTTCCACCCTCTGAAGCCAAAGCCCAAGCTGTATGTTGGCCCCTTTCAGCCCCAGCTGGAGTGGCTGGGACACAGGGCACCAAGTCCCTAGGCTGCACACAGCACAGGACTTGGGCTGGGCCCACAAACCTACTTTTTCCTCCTGGGACCTGTGATGAGAGGGGCTGCCATGAAGGTCTCTGATATGATCTGGAGACATTTTCCCCACAGTCTTGGGGAAAAACATTAGGCTCCTTGCTATTTATGCACATTTCTGCAGCCGGCTTGAATTTCTTCCCAGAAAATGGATTTTTCTTTTTTATCACATAGTCAGACTGCAAATTTTCTGAAATTTTATGCTCTGTTTCCCTTTTAAAAATGAATGCCTTTAATGGTACCCAAGTCAGCTTTCGAATGCTTTGCTTCTTAGTAATTTCTTCTGCCAGATACCCTAAATCATCTCTCTCAAGGTCAAAGTTCTACAAATCTCTAGGACAGGGGCAAAATGCCGCCAATCTCTTTGCTAAAATATAACAAGAGTCGCCTTTGTGCCAGTTCCCAACAAGTTTCTCATCTCCATCTGAGACCACTTTAGCCTGGACCTTATTGTTCATATCATTATCAGCATTTTGGTCAAAGCCATTCAACAAGTCTCTAGGGAGTTCCAAACTTTCCCACATTTTCCTGTCTTCTTCTGAGCCCTCCGATCTGTTCCAACCTCTGCCTGTTACCCAGTTCCAAAGTTGCTTCCACATTTTCAGGTAATCACATTTTCAGCAACGCCCCACTCTACTGGTACCAATTTACTGTATTAGTCCATTATCACATTGCTGATAAAGACATACCCGAGACTGGGAAGAAAAAAATGTTTAATTGGACTTACGGTTCCGCATGGCTGGGGAGGCCTCAGAATCATGGCGGGAGAGAAAGGCACATTTTACATGGTGGCAGCAAGAGAAAATGAGGAAAAAGCTAAAGTGGAAACCCTTGATAAACCTATCAGATCTTGTGAGGCTTGTTCACTATCATTAGAATTTCATGGGAAAGACTGGATCCCATGATTCAATTACCTCCTCCTGGGTCCCTCCCACAACAGGTGGGAAATCTGGGAGATATAATTCAAGTTGAGATTTGGGTGGAAACACAGCCAAACCATATCACCCACATTGTCTATATTGAAAGAGAACAATGCCAACATAGAGATGAGAGATAATGAATAAGAAAGTCATAAGGATGTCATTTGAGCCTCTGTACTCAGCAGTAATGGAACTTATTATTTACCTCGGCTAATGAATTTCTCCTCTGCCTCCCTTCCTATCCTTCTTACCTCTATTAACTTTTTTCTGTTGTTGATTTTTTCTTAAGCTTGCTTGGGAAGGGCTTCTGTTACTTGTAACTGAAAGAGCTCTGACTCAAACAGGTACCCTCCCTTGGATTTGGTGGCCTGAGTTTTGGAAGGAACCACCAGCTTTTGTATGCCAAGCAAGTCTGAATTATTTTTCTAAGGAACCTCTTGACTCAGGAGGCAGGGCCTTATACAGGCCTTTTCCTTCTATTTCTGGACATTTTTTATCTTTGTTGGCTAAAAATGTGTTTCATTCTTACCAGTAAGGAAGTGATATCAGACATGTATAACTTTTTACAGGCACTAAAAATTATATTTTGAAAGCATTTTTAATGACATAGGAAAATACTTGTAATATATGACCTCAATTATTTTAAGTACATAATAGGTAATCATAGAAAAATACTAGAAGGAAATGTATCAAAATATTAGTAGTGGCTCTATCTGAGCAATAAGATTATGGGTGATTTATATGTTACATTCTCTAATTTTGTAAATGGACACAATTATTTTGTGATTAGAACATAATGAATTATTAAAATAAATATGTGAATTGTGATATATTCATCTAAAGGGCAATTTTGTAGTCATTGTAAAGAATACTTTGAAGGCATTTTTTGTGACATTGAAAAATACTCATGATGGAATAATTGGAAGGTAGTCAAAACTATACATAGCACTGATTACAGATGTGGAAATAAATGTATAGGAAATGACTAGAGAAATTGCTTCAAAATACTAATACGGGTTATCTCTGGGTTGTGAGGTCATGGTTAATTTTTGTTTTCTTTTTTATTTATTTTATTTTCTTTTTGAGACAAGGTCTTTCTCTGTTGTCCAGGCTGGCATGCCTGGTGCTCTGGTTGAGGCTCACTGCAGCCTCAACCACTCAGTCTCAATCAATCCTCCCACCTCAGCTTCCCAAGTAGCTAGGACTACAGGTGCAAGCCACCATGCCTGGCTAATTTTTGTTGCTGTTGTATTTTTTGTAGAGATGGGATTTTGTCATGTTGCCCAGGTTGGTCTTGAACTCCTGGGCTCAAGAAATTCACCTGCCTTGGCCTCCCAAAGTGCTGGGATTACAGGTGTGAGCCACTATGCCTGGACTTTTTCCTTTATATGTGTTCGTGTTTTACAATTTTCAGAATCAGAATTCTTTCTTTGTAATAATAATTGTATTAGAGTTCTCTAAATAAACAACTAATAGGATACACACACGTGCACTAATTAGTTAATTAATTATAGAATTAACTCATGCAATTATGGAGGCTGAGAAGTCCCATGATCTACTGTGTGCAAGCTGGAGGTCCAGGAAAACTGTTGCTGTAGTTCCAGTCCAAGCCTAAAGATCTGAGAACCAGGGGAGTCAGTGGTGTAAGTCCTGGTATGAGTCTGAAGTCTCGAGAAACAGGTGCGTCAGTATCTGAGGACAAGAGAAAATGGATGTTCCAGTTCCAGAAGAGAGGATTCCCCCTTTCTTTGCCTTTTTGTTCTATTCAGGTCTTCAGCAGAATGGATGCTGCCCACCTGCATTAGTGAGGACAATCTTCTTTACTCAGTCCACTGATTCAAATACTGATCTCACAGATCCTTCCAGAAATAATGTTTTACTAGTTATGTGGCTATCCCTTAGCCCAGTCAAGGTGACACATAAAGTTAATGATCACAATAATAACACAGTAAAATGTTACTCTGGTGGGGAATGAGTTTGAGAAGGTAACTGTTCCTCCCGCTACCCTTTTGATATAGGATTTGGACACCTTTCATCTTCTCCTTGGGTCAGGAGCTGAAATCCCCTCTGTCTTTAGGGATCTCAGAGATCCCCTTTAGGGGTAGGGATTGCCTTTTGTGCTGTGCAGAGACTGAGACCTTTTAAAATTTTACGAGGAATGACTGTCTTCTTGAAGCAAGTTTCCCTTGCTTTATCTCCCAATTTATCTACACACACACACACACACACACACACACACACACACATTTATTTCTAAATAATACAAATTAAAATAATTAATCATGACAAATTAAATAATTTCTCAGAAAGGGAGAAGATAAATCTGGGAATGTAGCAAAAGAAAAAATATTTATATGATGATTTGAATGCAAACCATGGGTCTTGAACTGTAATAAGTACTTTATGTACATGAGAATATGCACATATCTTTACAAAATCCCTGTGAAATGGTATAGTTATTCTCCTAATTTATATATTAGCAAAATTGGGTCTTAGAAAAATAAAATAACTTTCCCAACTTGATACAACCAGTAAGTCATAGAAAGGGAATTTGAATTAAGGCACTGTTACTCAAGTGCCTATGCTGTTAATCACTACGTATATGACAAACTGCGATAATATGCACTATGATTTTTGTGTTATTAATAACTCCAATGCTTTCTTAGTTGACAGTTGGTGAAATCCTTGCAAAGGGGCTAAGGCAAAAGTCTCATTTCCTTTTCTTTGTTAATTATCTGATTCTGCATCATTTCTTGGTGCTCATCTTTGTAACATTCGTAGGTGATGTACAGTAGAATGAAGCCTTCTTTGGATCATGGATTTTAAAAGTAATTATAGAAAAAGCTGAACTTATCTGTAATTGATTGGAGCTCAAACTTTAAATATATGGTATTCAGCAGTGTGTGGTTTTAGATATTTCTGTTTCTATGAGCTACTGTACATATTTTGTAGTAAAAGAAGACAAGGAAATATATTGCCTAATGTGCTTTTTGTAAAGCTCTGTATACATTTTCCTGTTTCCTTTCACTTTGTTCTGTGTGGCTAGGGTGTGAAGCAGTTTAAAGATGATCTCAGTTTTGGTTAGTTAGGAAGCAACATAGTGTTTAAGGCTATCTGAACAAGTTATCTCCATTTTGCCAAAATTATTGCCAGTGCGGTACCGCTTATTGAAGCCTCTGACTGGAGCCACCAGAGTTTTACCCCTGACGATTTCATATTTGTATGAGTGGGCAGTCCCACCCCAAGAATCAGAGAGGGGCAGTGGAGTCAAAGCAGGGGCCACAGAAGGAGCTGTCAGAGAGAAAGGAGAAGAACCAGGGGTTCCTCCAGTTTCACTGGAGATGAGAGAACAGAAACTTTTGAGAGGATGAAATATTTAATGGTGCTAAATGCTGAAGAGAGGTAAAGTGGTTAAAAATGAAGGAAAGAGGGTTGGATTTGGTGATTTAGTAGGTCATTTCTGGAGCAGATTCAGAAGAGAGGGCAGGAGTGGAATTCAGGTTGCAATATGGTAAGGAATGATTGAGAAGTGAATCTGAACAAACTCTTTTTTTCTTTGTTAGCCAAAAGCGGGTGGAAACTTTAGGTATACAATAGAGCTGAGGGGAAGTGTGTGCATGCACCTGAGCATGTGTAGGAAATGTGTTTGTGGAGAAAATGAGAAAGTTGCGCAGGCTTAACAGTTGAACAGGAGGCAATACATCAAGAGAAAAAAGAGGACAATTTACCCTGTACCAGTCACAGTGCTAGGGCCTCACATTATTTGCTTCATTTAATGCTTACAGCAACCTTGTGAACCTAATGAGAGAAGTGAGGCTCAGAGAAGGTAAGCAATTTGCCTGAGAGCACACAGCTATTGTTGTGACAGATTAAACAGACAGGCCTTTCTGATTTTAAAGATCTATAAGCTGTACGCATGGAGAAAAGGATTTTAGTACAGAAAGGTCCAGAGGGAGGTGGTTGGAGTTGGAATAAAAAATATGGGTTCTTGAGACAGAGGCAAAGGAAGGTGGAATTAGAAAATGCTGTAAAGGGATTAGAACTGAATTTCATTTTATTTCTTAGATAAAAACACAGTAGACTAGGCAGCTGGCATAGGTGTTCGGCTAGGTTTCTATGAGATGTTGGTGATCCCATGGTGACAGAAGCACATAATCCTCTTTTTTCAATTCCTTCTTATGTCTGGTTTTGATCATTCCCCTAAATACTTCATAGAATGATTTGAAAATTGTAATACTGGGCCCTTTTATGATTGTGAACTTGCATGCTGTATTAGTTTGCTTTCATGCTGCGAATAAAGACATACTCGAAACTGGGAACAAAAAGAAGTTTAATTGGACCTACAGTTCCACATGGCTGGGGAGGCCTCAGAATCAGGGCAGGAGATGAAAGGCACTTCTTACATGGCAGTGGCAAGAGAAAAACCAGGAGGAAGCGAATGCAGAAACGTCTGTTAAACCCATCAGATCTTGTAAGACTTATTCACTATCATGAGAATAGCATGGGAAAGACTGGTGGCCATGATTCAGTTACCTCCCCCTGGGTCCCTCCCCACGACATGTGGGAATTCTGGGAGACACGATTCAAGTTGAGGTTTGGACACAGCCAAACTGTATCATCCCATCCCTGGCCTATCCAAATCTCATGTCCTCACATTTCAAAACCAATCATGCCTTCCCAACAGTCCCCCAAAGTCTTAACTCATTTCGGCATTAACAGTTCAAAGTCTCATCTGAGCCAAGGCAAGTCCCTTGTCATGTAAAATCAAAAGCAAGCTAGTTACTTCCTAGATACAAGGGGGGTACAGATATTGAGTAAATACAGCCATTCCAAACGGGAGAGCTTGGGCAAAACAAAGGAGTTACAGGGCCCGTGCAAGTCCAAAATCAAGCAGGGCAGTCAAATTTTAAAGCTCCAAATGATCTCCTTTGACTCCAGGTCTCACATCCAGGCCACGCTGATGCAAGAGGTGGGCGCCCATAGTCTTGGGCAGCTCTGCCTATGTGGTTTTGCAGGGTACAGCCTCCCTCTCGGCTACTTTCATGGGCTAGCATTGAGTGTCTGCAGCTTTTCCAGGTGCATGGTGCAAGCTGTTGGTGGATCTATCATTCTGGGATCTGGAGGATAGTGGCCCTCTTTTCATAGCTCCACTAGGCAGTGCCCCAGTAGGACTCTGTGTGGGGACTCTGATCCCACATTTCCCTTCTGCACTGCACTAGGTTCTCCATGAGGGCCCCACCCCTGCAGCAAACTTTTGCCTGGGCATTCAGACATTTACATACATCTTCTGAAATCCAGGTGGAGGTTCCCAGACCTCAATTCTTGACTTCTGTGCACCCACGCACAGGCTCAACACCACATGAAAGCTGCCAAGGCCTGGGGCTTTCACCCTTTGAAGCCACAGCCCAAAGTGTCCATTGGCCCCTTTCAGCCATGGCTAGAGTGAGACACAGGGCACCAAGTTCCTAGGCTGCACACAGCATGGGGATCCTGGGCCCATCCAATGAAACCTCTTTTTCCTCCTGGGTCTCAGAGTCTATGATGGGAGGGGCCGCCCTGAAGTTCTCTGACATGGCCTGGAGACATTTTCCCCATGGTTTTAGGGATTAACACTGGATTCCTTGCTACTTATGCAAATTTCTACAGCTGGCTTGAATTTCTTCTCACAAAATGGGTTTTACTTTTCTACTGCATAGTCAAGCTGCAAATTTTCTGAAATTTTATGCTCTGTTTCCCTTTTAAAACAGAATGCTTTTAACAGCACTCAAGTCACATTTTGAATGCTTTGATGCTTAGAAATTTCTTCTGCCAGATACCCTAAATAATCTCCTGAAGTTCAAAGTTCCACAAATCTCTAGGGCAGGAGCAAAATGTCGCCAATCTCTTTGCTAAAACATAACAAGAGTGGCCTTTGCTTCAGTTCCCAACAAGTTCCTCATCTCCATCTGAGATCACTTCAGCCTGTACATTATTGTTCATATCAGCATTTTGGTCAAAGTCATTCATTCAACAAGTCTCTAGGAGGTTCCAAATTTTCCCACATTTTCCTGTATTTTTCTGAGCACTCCAAACAGTTTCAACCTCTGCTTGTTACCCAGTTCCAAAGCTGCTTCCACATTTTCGGGTATCTTTTCAGCAACTGGTACTGATTGCCAATTTACTGTATTAGTTCATTTTCACACTGCTGATACAGATATACCCGAAACTGGGAACAAAAAGAGGTTTAATTGGACTTACAGTTCCACATGGCTAGGTAGGCCTCAGAATCATGGTGGGACGTGAAAGACACTTCTTTTTTTTTTTTTGAGATGGAGTTTCACTCTTGTTACCCAGGTTGGAGTACAATGGCGCAGTCTCAGCTCACTGCAACCTCCGCCTCCTGAGTTCAAGAGATTCTCCTGCCTCAACCTCCTGAGTAGCTGGGATTACAGGCACCTGCCACCATGCCCAGTTAATTTTTTGTATTTTTAGTAGAGACGGGGTTTCACCATGTTGGCTAGGCTGGTCTCAAACTCCTGACCTCAAGTGGTCCACCTGCCTCGGCCTCCCAAAGTGCTGGGATTACAGGCGTGAGCCACCGAGCCTGACAAGAGACACTTCTTACATGGTGGCGGCAAGAGAAAAATCAGGAGGAAGCAAAAGTGAAAACCCCTGATAAACTCATTGGATCTTGTGATACTTATTCACTATCATGAAAATAGCATGGGAAAGACCAGCCCCCATGATTCGATTACCTCCCCTTGGGTCCCTCTCACAACACATGGGAATTCTGGGTGATACAATTCAAGTTGAGATTTGGGTGGGGACACAGCCAAACCATATCACATGCATTGTTCCTTTTACCTGGAATTCCTTTCTTTATTTATTTGTGAGTATGGAGATGGATTTTACTAGTCAATTAGTAAACCAAGTGAAATAAATAATGAGATTGAATAAATCTCACCCTGGCATTTGGTCTCATGATTTCATCTAGTAAGTTGTTAGATAACATTGACTGGGGGCTGTGAAACAGAAGAATTTTAAAAGAGTTCCAAAAGATGAGCAACAAATTACAGCTTGCTTCTGTATCACCTAAGCCATTCCAGTTGAAATTCGTGACCTACTTTGTCTTACATTTTGTTGCCATAGTGCCTGGGTTAAATGTGTAATGAAAGAAAATTGATTTCCAGTGTAAATCTTAATTTTTATTGTGCCCTGCAGTGCTGCATGAATGATGCATGTGTGATAAGCCTCACATTTAGAAGATTCTTGGGGGAGTTTTGAGATTTAAGTATTATGGCCTCTATCAGTGGTTATTAAAATAATACATTTTCTGTAGATGTGTACCATTTTCTCAAAGAAGTTAGTGACTTTATGAATATCCTTAGGCACAAAGGGAACAGGTTTTTTCTGACTGCTTCAGAAGCAATCCCCAATTTACATTGGTCACGTAAGTGTTTCCTAAAAAGGAAAACAATATCTATCTTGAAAAGTATAAGCTTCAAGCTCAAAGACAAATGCTTGTTCCCCAAGTGTTTTAATGCCTCATTGAGTTTAAAAATCAATTCCATAGTAAAGTACACTTTTAAAATTCTTGAAACCTTATCTTCACTTAAAAAAATAATTGCAGCTGGCAAACGTCTCCTGTCAACAGTAGCATATGTGTGTAGGGGAATGGGTGGTTGGGGGAGGAGGTCTAACCAACAATAATGGCCAACTTCCAGCATTCTCTCCAAAATAACACAGTTTCTTCTGAAATGGTAAGACTTTATATTTTTAAATTACACTTTACATTTTTTAAATGTTATTTGCATTTAAGTCTGTTTCCTTAAACCAGGGAATTTATGGGGCAGATTAAACCCCAAATCTGCTGTGTTTGGCCTACGCAAACTTTGCTGTTGATTCTAGTTTTCTTTCTGTTTAATCTCTCTATTTCAGTTTGAGTGCTTTTGGAAAGGTGAGCTTTCCAGTTGTATTGACCCTACCACTATCTCATGTCCTATGCCTGGCACAATTCACTCCCTGAAGTTATTTACTTGAATCTTATAGACATTTTGATCTTGTTACCTTTGCCTTAAACCTTTTGCGTGGAGTGATACATAAATTAACAAATTATGCTGAGTACAGTTATTCATCTAGATGTTCATTTACATGTAGAAGTTGTTTATATTATTTATTTTAATAGATTCCAGATCTGTTTTGCTTTCATTTTTTGAATGAGTATTTTAGCTTTATTGTAGGTAATGGGGGTTTCTTTCAAGTCTAGAGAGAGAAATAAGGAAGCCCTAAGGCCCTTTGAGCATCTCTCTAATTTTCCCTTTTCTAATTTATGGCTGCTGGGGAGTTATGATTTGTGCTTTCCACCTCTTCTCAGTTTGCTTCCCTTGTTCTGTATATGTCTATTAACCGTTTCTTTTTTCTGGGGTTTCATTTTCAAACTCCCTGAGACAGAGAATCAGGTATGGAGAGCCCAGGCTTGCTCACCAAGGTTTGCCTATTATCCTATCTGTCCAAAAATACGCTAGGGAGAGCTGCAATGTGACAGGACTATGCCTGATAATTGGTGCATAAGAAACTGCTTTTGGCTGCTTGCTCAATATAGGGCTTTTGTGAGCAGGCATGCAGAATCAGAGATTCCACTGCATGGAGGAGACCAGAATTCATTTGTGGTTAAGAGCATGCATCCTGGAATCATATTGCTTGGGTTCATAACTTGACTCCACCATTTACTGGCTGTGGAATCTAAATGAGTTATTTCACTAATCTGAGTCTCAGTTTCTTCATCTGACAAATGCGGATAGCAAAAACATATACCTCCTAGGGTTGCTGTAGGGATGACTCAGATAATATGTGTGAAGGACAAAGCACAGAGGTGGACATTTAACAAAGACTCAATTAATGTTAGTTATTATAATCAAAATAATCATGATTATTATTTGGATACTTTCTCAGGTTTTGGACAGCACTTTTCATGTAGTAGCTTCTCAATACATATTTGCTGAATGAGTACATGAACTAATGAATTAGTGAAATATCAGTGGCTGAAATATGTAGTTTGGCTGAGTAAATCATTTTTCAGGTGATATTTTAAAACATTATACTTAGGGACTAATATAAGTGTTCCATCTCTTTTACAATTATTCCTATCACGAGATTTGCATTTCAAGTAGGCTTTAAAACAGAGGAGTTTTTTTTTTTTTTTTTTTCTCCCCACAGTAGCCCTGGATGATCCATTTGTTATTCTTTGAAGGTCCTAGTGAAAAGCTAGCAGCGGCTTTCTATATTGGCTAGGCAAATTGCAGTGTCTGACACAGAAAAATATGTTAATTTTTAGCATGCTAGATTTTCTTTCACAAAGTCATCAGTAATCTCTTATCCATATACCTGACAGCAATAAATACTATTGCTTGGGTTTTTCTCCCAATCTGGGAAGAACAAAGTGATATAATAGAAATGTTAAGCCTGAAATTCATAGATTAGACTCAGACTGGTATGGAATCAAGTGCATTTGATTCCTTTAGAGTTAAGCTATGTTGAAATGGGCAAAATATATTGTAGATCTTTGCTTGGGTAGAATTTATCACCCACCTCTCCTTCTGTTTTTTAGCACATTGTGTACCCTGCTTGTCCAGTGTGCCACAGCTATATATGCCACATACAAGTGATCCTTAGGTCTTGCTGCTTGCTTTTCAAAGGGAACTAGGTAGCTCTGGTGCAAGAAAACACTGCTTCAGTACTCCAAGCGTGCTACCTTCATAACTGTAATTGTTGCCATTACCAAAAATGTTGTATCATAAGTATTATTCCCTATCATATTTCTCTAATTTACCCCCATGAAAGTAATTTAAAATTCCTATTTTAGATTATCTTCTGTTTATAGTTATCTTTAGCTTTAAAAAACATATTAATTTTTTCTACTAGTTTTTTTATTATATCAATTGTAACATTTATATCCACTCAACATTTCAAACTTTTATCTTTCCTATTTTAGTTGTTAAAATATTTTTCTCAGGCATAATTCTTTTTAATCTCTTCATTATTGTTTCTTCTTTTCTCTTTTAAAAGAAAGATGATTGTTTTCTCTTTGGATCTTTTAGTTTTCTGATTTTTTTTTTTTTTTTGATGGAGTCTCGCTCTGTTGCCAGGCTGGAGTTGGAGTGTAGTGGCATGATCTTGGCTCACTGCAACCTCCGTCTCCCGGGTTCAAGTGATTCTCCTGCCTCAGCCTCCTGAGTACCTGGGGACTACAGGTGTGCACCACCATGACAGGCTAATTTTCGTATTTTTAGTAGAGATGAGGTTTCACCATGTTGGCCAGGATGGTCTCAATCTCTTGACCTTGTGATCCATCCACCTTGGTCTTCCAAAGTGCTGGAATTACAGGCATGAGCCACCGTGCCCAGCCTCTGATTTTTATCTTCTATCTTCTTTTTATATCCTTTGTTTGTTTATAAATAGGCAGAAGAAAATCTAGTTATAGAGACAGATCCAAAAAGTTTTATTTATGAAGTGGTCACAGATGGAGAAGGAAAAAAATAATCAGTGTTGAAACCCACCATTTTAACCAGAGCAAATGGGTTTAAAAGAATGCAGCTAACTGAGATAGGAAAAACTGGGGGAGGAGTATGTTGTAAGAGAAAAATAATACTTTCTTTTTCTATCACTACCATGTAATAAAGAGCATTTTTAACATCAAAAAAGACATAAACCCAGATATTTTAAAATGAATACTTTTGATTTTCTGAAAAATTCAATAGATGGTCTGTTTTCTTTTTCATTTTGTGGTGAATTAACGAAAACTTCTGGCATTAAGGAATACTTGCAGTAGATAATGGAAGGATTTATATTTCAGGAAAACTCACTCTGGTACCTGTATAGAGAATAGATTGGAAAATATTGAAGACAAAAGCTCAGTTAGGACTAGTGATAGGAAGCTGTGGAGGTAGATTACAATTTGAATACTATGAGGAAGAAAGGTATCTACAAAACTGTTGATAAGGAGGCTGAAGGTTGAGGAAGTTGTGCCTAATGCACTGGCATGTTCTCAGTAATGAAAAGCAGCATTTGCTGGGAGTGATGTGGTGGAATTTTTTTTTTTTGTAGAAAAGATGATAATGTGTTGAGTTAAAAATGGAATCCAGATGTTTTAATAGGCATACTTAAATCTTTCTGAGCTTCAGAGAAGGAGTCCTGCCTAGCCAACCTGTTCTTAGTATTATGTTTTATTTAGCATGGCTTTGGAAGCCACAAAACTCTATAGGTTTATTTGAAATAAAATAGTAACTTGTAAGTGTATCAGACATATATTAAATATTACCTTCATCAATAAGATCATGAGTTTCTCAAAAACAAGAGTCCCGTTTTCTTCCTACAGAGGTGGCCTACTGTTTAGTGAAAAGAGCCCACCCCTTGGAGAGCCACACCGCAGATCTACCACTCTCAGGGTCTTCATCTGCAGTGGCGGTAATGATGCGCACATCATAAGATTCTTCAAGGTATTTAGTGAAATAAAGGATGGGTAAAGGAGAAGGGATTTTACATGAGTTAGCTATACCTTTCTCTTTTTTCTCCTTCAGTGTACTCAGTCCTGGGTACGTACAGAGGGCACTAATGGCGTGGGGCCAGAAGAGCTTTTAATTTTGGAATTCTGAAGAACTGAGAACTCATGACTCTGTCATCAGCTCTGAAGTGGAATATAAATAAAGTTTTGTCAATGTTTTTTTAAAGCACCCACTAAACTACAAATCCCTTCTCTCTCCTCGAGGTGGAGGGGTCACGTGGCTTTCCAGGAATCCGGAAGTCTGGTCCGCTCGCCCAATCACGCCCGGAAGCCTAGTTAGCGGCGCTAGGTTGGCCATTCCTGGGGAAGCTTGCTTTCCTCCAAGCTGGGTCCCGCCTCCGCGCGCCGCGCTGACGGGTCGTTAGCGGATACGGCGGCCGCAGGGGCGGAGTCAGGGGCCTTTGCCCGCCTTGGCGGCCGGCTTTACCTTCCATGTTCTCGCCTCCTACTCCGCCATGGCTCCCAAAGGCAGCTCCAAACAGCAGTCCGAGGAGGACCTGCTCCTGCAGGATTTCAGCCGCAATCTCTCGGCCAAGTCCTCCGCGCTCTTCTTCGGGAACGCGTTCATCGTGTCCGCCATCCCGATCTGTGAGTGCTGGGAGCGAGGCTGGTTTGGGAGCCCGCGGGCGGGTCGGGCTGGGCGGGGACGTGGCAGGACCCAGCGAGCCGGCAAGGCGCGGATGCCGGCCGGAGGTAGGCGATCTCTCCAGCTCCCCTGAGCTCGGGGAGGCAGAGAGCCTCTTCTTTGGGCACGACGTTGTCGCCTGGTATTGTCCTGTTAAAGCACTCCGGGAGGTCACTTGTTAAAAGTACGCACGTTCCCGAGCTCCACCCCCGGAGAAGGTGGTTAACTAGTTCTGGGGTGGCGGCCCGGAATCTGTGTTTAAACACACTCAAGCATGCTGTCTGCTGCTCTTTTCCATTCAACTGTTGCTTGCCGTTACGAAATTTTAAACTTATGTTATTACTTATTTTGGATAAATTAATTAGGTGAGAGACCCATGAAGTAACCCACTGAATTAGAAGTGCATTTTTACGTGAGCTAGTTTACACCATTGCATAATTTTCCTGGTTTTTGCAGAAACAGAGAAGTTGAAGTGCCAGGGGTTAGGGATCTACCTTGTTTAGACTTTTTAAATAATCCTACTGTACCAATTCTAGAATTCTCACTGGGTTGGGAAACTGCAGACTTGCACAAGGTCGTTTTTAGTAGAGCTCAAGGTTCCAGAACTCTTGTCTTTTGCTGCACTGTTGTTGGGCATTTAAAACCAAATGTATTTTTCTCTTTTGTCCTTATACAACCCAGCGTGCAATTAACGTCATGTGAAGCCATATTATGGCTCACTCATTTGACAGAGCACTGCTTGGAGTTCTGATAATAGCCACGTCAGCAAGGAAACTATGGTTTGGGACTGCACGTGGCATTTTGGAATGGCCTGTATTTAGCATGCTAGTACGCTGGTGAATGAAATGTGAAGTCTGACTTGTGATTACGTTGAGCCAGAGTTTGTTCTCATTTTAGAAGCAGAAATCTCATCTGGACTAGTAATAGGAAAGTGATGTTTTTCAAATGTTCTGAACTGGAAGGCTTGAGACTAGACTGTTAACTGGTTATCTCACTTCTGAAGATCCTCAGATACTGTATTGGATTGCATAACTAATAACCTGGTATTTTACCAGGCTTAGCTATAATTAATTTCGCGGGCTTTTGTGATGGGATTGTAATGTTTCTTTTTGTACTTTCACCCTTTTATTTTAATTCAGGGTTATACTGGAGAATATGGCATATGGATCTTATTCAGTCTGCTGTTTTGTATAGTGTGATGACCCTAGTAAGCACATATTTGGTAGCCTTTGCATACAAGAATGTGAAATTTGTTCTCAAGCACAAGTAAGTATGTTTTTCAAGTGAAAGTACGTACTACGTGTTGTATTTTTATATGTCTTCTTAAAGATCATTTGTGTGTGTTGGTTTTAATAAGCATTAATTTGAGATATTTATGTATTAATATATGTATTTTGGGGGAAAGGAACATTGATGCTAGGAAGAATTATTAACTAACTGAAGTAGAGACAGTCATTCTGACATGGCTACAGAAGATTTTGAGGGTGGAATTAGAACACTTAAGCCCAAGCCTTAATAGGAGGTTCATCAGAGAAACAAACCCACCAAGTAAATTAACATTTCAAAAGCTAAATGTAATTCTTTACAGAGAGAATTGTTCTGGGCTCTTCACGTATTGTTTTTGGAAGTTAAAGAAATGATCTTTTTGTCATTATTGTTGTTATTATTATTATTTTTTTTTTAGACTGCGTCTCGCTCTGTCGCCCAGGCTGGAGCGCAGTGGCCGGATCTCAGCTCACTGCAAGCTCCGCCTCCCGGGTTTACGCCATTCTCCTGCCTCAGCCTCCTGAGTAGCTGGGACTACAGGCGCCCGCCACCTCGCCTGGCTAGTTTTTTTGTATTTTTTAGTAGAGACGGGGTTTCACCGTGTTGGCCAAGGATGGTCTCGATCTCCTGACCTAGTGATCTGCCCGTCTCGGCTTCCCAAAGTGCTGCATTATTATTTTTTGAGAAAAGGTATAGCTCTGTTGCCCAGGCTGCAGTGCAGTGGCATGATCATGGCTCACTGCAGCCTCAACCTTCCCAGGCTCAAGCGATCCTCCCACCTCAGCCTCCCAAGTAGCTGGGACTACAGGTGCAGGCTGCCATGCCCAGCTAATTTTTTTGTGGAGACAGGCCACGTTGACCAGGCTGGTCTTTTTATTTTATTACCTTTTTTAACAATTAAACTCTCAGCCGGGCGCGGTGGCTCAAGCCTGTAATCCCAGCACTTTGGGAGGCCGAGACGGGCGGATCACGAGGTCAAGATCGAGACCATCCTGGCTAACTCGGTGAAACCCCGTCTCTACTAAAAAATACAAAAAACTAGCCGGGCGAGGTGGCAGGCGCCTGTAGTCCCAGCTACTCGGGAGGCTGAGGCAGGAGAACGGTGTAAACCTGGGAGGCGGAGCTTCCAGTGAGCTGAGATCCCGCCACTGCACTCCAGCCTGGGTGACAGAGCGAGACTCCGTCTCAAAAAAAAAAAAAATTAAACTCTCTGTCATTTTTAATGCTAATTACGTTTGTTTTCATACAAGTGTATAAAATGTAAAGGATTAACATATTCTAAGATCACACATGTTGTAAAATACAGCTTTTAGAGAAGAAAACTCAAGCCTCACCACCGTAAATTTAAACATTAATTATGAGCAATTAAATATTCTAGTTTCATAGAGGTTAAAATGCAGGAGCATCTAGACTTAGGAAAGATGGTAACATTTACTATTTCTCAGTGTCATGGTCCTCATTGTCTCATTGGAAGTGGTATAAATTATTGTTTAATTGATACCCTTTGATGTTGCTTTCATGTACACTTTGATAACTTGGGTAGGGATAGCAGGATTATTTCCCTCCTTCCTTCATGGGGCCATCTAGGTGCCATATTGCTTTGGAAGTCATTTCTTAAAGGCAATTGGAATTTCACTGAGACTTGAAGTGTGGACATACTTTGTATGTGCATTATCTTTTCATCCATAGTTCTCACTCTAGTTTGGACACTGTTTATACTCATATTGCTGTAACAGCCTCCATCTGGTCTTTTAAAACAAGTTTAGGGCCCAGCCTGCCATGCACTATATAAAGGACATTACCCTATGTAATCCTTATAGCATCCATATGAAGTGCAGGTATTTCCCTTGTTTTATTGAATGAAGAGTATGTATTTCTCCTTATGTGACATCATTTTTATCATGTCATTCTGATAACTCATCATGACCTTTTTTTTTTTTTTTGGAGACAAGAGTCGCACTCTGTTGCCCAGGCTGGAGTGCAGTGGCCCAATCTTGGCTTACTGCAACCTCTGCCTCCTGAGATCCAGTGATCCTCTCACATCAGCCTCCCAAATAACTGGGACTACAGGCACGCACTACTACCGTGCCTGGCTAATTTTTGTATGTTTTGTAGAGATGGAGTTTTACCATGTTTCCCAGGCTGGTCTTGAACTTCTGAGGGCTCAAGTGATCCATCTGCCTCGGTCTCCCAAAGTGCTAGGATTACAGGTGTGAGCTGCCGCGTCCAGCCATGGCTTCTTTTTTAAAAAATGTATTAAAGCCAAATTCTTCTACACCCCTGGAATGCAAGTCATCTGCTTCCTTCCTATGAGTCTGGCCTCACCTTTCAGAATTAGGCTTTAACTCTTCTGCCTCGCCCTCACATCATCCTTTGACTATGTCTTGTGCTCTCCCGCATTTAGGATTAACTTAACTTCCTTTCCATTCTTACCTGTGTTTTATTTTGAGACCTAGGAATCTTTTCCAGAGAAACCCTTCCTGACTTTGATCATTCCTTTGCTTTGTTGTCCCTGTGTTAGACTCTTTCGGAGAATGAGGAATAGAAACATGTTGAGATGATCTCAGTTAACAGGGATTTATTTTAAGTAATGGCCCAGAATGGCCTCAGTGGCTGAAGTGGTCTTCGCAGTTTCCTCCCTATTGTTCTGGACACAAAGGAGCTCAGGTTTCGGGGCAGCCGTTCTGATGGACTGGCAGAGAAATTGGGTTATCTTTGTTATCTTTCTGCTTGGCAGCCCCTCAGCCAACTGCCATTCCAGGATTCAGCTCATGTGGGCCTCCACTGTATGGGACTGTTTCTTGTGAGGCATGGCCATTTGTGCATTGGGAAGCCCTCGCAAGTGGGCATCTTGTATGACCCATTCTTTGTAATACTCTTGGAACTCAGTCCCTTTGAGACTTACATTTTTTACTTATTCTTCATATCATTTTTCATTCATCTCTTTAGAATCAAAGTCATGTTCTTTTTACCTTCTCATTTCTACTTTAGGCTTCTTGAAGACACCTGCCATATCTTATTTTATACCCCTTGAAACAGTTAATGGTACATTTAGTTTAGTAAAATTTCACTGACTTACCGACTTAATAGACTCAGAGTAGAAGTTTTTTTTTTAGTCATAATTTTGGCTTTATGTTAAATATGCTACTGACTTTGAAACTCCTACAGATTTGCAAGATGGTTAAGGTTCAAAGATCCCGCAAGATGCTGAGTGTGGGTAGATGTTGGCTGTAGAAGGAAGATGGCTTCAGAGTCGACAGTCTGGGTTCCAGTGCCAGCTCTGTCACTCTTAAATGTATGGCCGTAGGCATAGTTTTCCCTATGTGGACTTCAGATTCCTCAGCTATAAATTGGGGATGCTAATGCTAATGGAATCTCAGAGGGTGGTGAGGATTCATTATGATCATACATGTGACATGTTGAGCGTAGAGTCTGGCACATAATAAATGTTTATGTGCAGGGTTGAAGAGGTTGGGACTAAGAGAGCCCTTTGAAGTTGTTTTTGTTTTTTAAGGTGGCATAATTTAAACGATGTTTGCAACGATGTTTTTATTTTAAGAAATCAGATAGTGTCTTTTTTTATCTTTAATTTTGGAAGTGTTCTGACATACTGATGTGAAAGAGTAAAGGAAGAAAAATACAATTGATTTTATGGGTTATCTCAGTTGACTAAGTGCTAGGTCACTAGCATGACCTCTATTTTGTTTTAGAGTATTCAGCACTGAGTGAGGTTTATTTTCTGAGAGCTCTAAGACAGAGGGGAGGGCTTCCTCGTCTTAAGTTGCAGTAAACCTGCAGTGTGGTTGTCATGCCCCTGGTAGGTGAGGATAAAATTCTAGACCTAGAAGAGAAATTGCTTAGTTATCTGGTGTAATGTCTTCATGAGGATTTGTCATGTGGACAGTTGGTTGACTGTTCGTCCTAAAGACGTGCAGTGGCAACCAACTCTTTTGAAAATGCAGTAGTTTATTCCTGTGTCCTAACACCTTGATAGTTGGGGGGTGTGTGTATATTTTTTATGTTAAACTAAGAAAAGTTTCTGCAGTAAACTGTCCATTTCTTTTCAATTGGTCTTTTGTAGAAAAAAAAAACAAGTAGTCTGATGTTAAGTTCAGGAAACACATTTATTTATTTTTAATTTTTCTTATTTTTCCTGTTTTCATAATCTGTTCTCATGAAGAAACATATTTAGTGCCTGGTCTGCCAAAGATGTTCAGAGAGAAGAATCTCTGCCTTTGGAGCCGAGTGTCTCAGAAATGCAAGAAGCATATGAAAAGATAGTTTTTACATAATGAATCAAAGGAATTTGGATCTTTGGAGTAAAAAGTTCATTTTAGTGTCCTAAAGTGTCTCATAAGAAGACAGCTGTCTGCCCCCTTAGCAGCCTTTTTCTTTAGGTTTCAGAATTGATTTCCTCTTATTGTGTGTTTTTTTTTGTTTGTTTTTTTAAAGAACTATTTTTTCCTCTTTCCAGTTACCAATTTGTGTGAGGTAATGAAGTTTAAAAAGTAACTTTGTAAACCTTTTAAAACATACATTATTTGAAACTGACTAAATGTTTTCTTTTTATTAATAACAATGTCAATTCTAACTCAGTTCTTGAGTGAGAGAGCTAAAGATGGAGACAGGTAAATCAGTTGTAATTTATGCTTCACTTGTCCATCCCAGACACCCTTGTAGTTGAAGAAAGGTTGAAAACTCCTGCCTTGAGTGACCTGGGACTTTCTGTCCATCACACCCAGCTTAAATTGTCCTTTGGAGTAAAGTTAGAATAATTACTTTAAGATATTACAGCTATTATTTCCTCTTTGTTTAAGCCTAGTTTTCATTCCTGTTATGTACTTGGAATTGAAATAATACATCATATACTAATGCCTTATGAAATTTATTTGTTGAACAGTTAGATGATAGATTAAAACAAAATGTAGTTAAAATGATTCTTAACTAAATTGTGTTAATAGCATTTGACTTTATTAACCACATTAATTCCTAAACTTTGGAAAATTCTTTTTAAGCAGAAATCAAAACATGTAACTAATAAATTAACCACATCTTGGACATTTCTCAAACTTCTCTTTTGGCCAGTGCAGTGTAATAAACTTGGACTTTCTGCTCAGCTTCTTTTCTTTAAATGTGAAATATCATTCTGTTGCCAATACGAAATATGAGTACAGAGTGTTTCTGAGAGAGTGTGATGTTCACCTCTGTAGCAAATGGAAACTTTTTCTTTTTGTCTTCCAGAGTAGCACAGAAGAGGGAGGATGCTGTTTCCAAAGAAGTGACTCGAAAACTTTCTGAAGCTGATAATAGAAAGATGTCTCGGAAGGAGAAAGATGAAAGGTTTGACTCCTATTTAAAGTATGGTCATCATGAAAGGGAGTACTTTCTGAAGAAAATTTTTTTTATTTTTGCTTAAAGAATGTGGATTTTGGAATTGTCTGAGGTAAATTTTGGAATTGTAGTAGTGGTAGTAATGGAAATAGTAATAGCTGACTTTTAGAGTTTTTATTACAACCGGATACTTTTATCTGTACTTTACAGTAGTTGATTTATTCCTGTAAAGAGCCCTGTGAAGTAGGCACTATTTTTATCTCCTTTTTGTACCTGAGGCAACAAAGGTACAGAAAGCTTGGGTAACTTGCCCAAGGTCCTGAATTAGTACATGGTAGATCCATGATAAGAACATAGGCAGTCTGACTTGAGAGCTTGTACTTGTAACTGTCTGCTGGAATTGAAGAGACAGCAGAGCTTTGTACAGAGCAGGCTTTGCCTGTTAATAGGTGTGCAACCTTGAACATATCGCCTAACCCTTCTGGGTCTGAAGGGTTTATGTGTTAGCATGTCTATGTGGTGGTATTTCTGTTCCTGAGCTTCCTGAGGGATATCCAGAAATTAGTTATCTGTATTGGTTGGGAAAAAGAAAATAACTGGATTTTTCTCCTTTTGCCCAATTCTGTGCCACATTTGTTAGCCCATAGTCCCGATTTTTTCTTCCAGCTGCTCTTAGAAGGCTTATTGGGCAATCTTAACATCTGAGTAGCAGAAGTCCCTGAGTAAAGTTGTGCTGAAGAATTCCACATAGTTTAATCATTGTGAGTCTGCTGTTTTCATGGATCTTTAGCTTTAGTATCAAGAAGGGGCTTTGTTGGAATATATTTTTTACCTCACTTTGCTCCAGAAAGACTTTGTGTGAATTTGTAGTGTTAGTGTATATAATATATTTTCTGTATTTAATACGGTTTTCTTAATGTGCATATAAAACAAATAACACAACTTTAAAGAACCAGAAACCATTTAAAAGGAAGAAAAGGTGGATGAGCAAGTACCTTAGAGTTAGTTACAGCAACTGAGCACTGAACTTAGTTGTGGGTTTCCAAGTGTCAGGGGAAGCATCTGAGGTCACATAGCTTTCATTGTCTGACGAGAAGCAGCATGCAAGTCCTTCTGAAAAGAAACTTTCCTGGCACTGGATCTTGGAAAGACTTTATCAAGTGGATCCTTATTTAAGGGACACTGAGTAACTTAATGAACAATGTCTTCTATAGTAGTTTTGGAAAGGTACCAAAATATTATTAAAATGATTATCTCCTATGGCTCCTTTATAAAACTGAAGACACAGTATTACGACAATGGAGGCCTTTCTGCATGGAGCAGCTTTAATGAGGTCGGGCTGCATAGTGTTCCAGTTGCATATTTTTTGCATAGAGTTCAAGGTTAGGGAATCTAGATCACTGTTTCAGAAAAAACCTTTTGTTGAATTTTTCATTACAATGGTGTTTCTTAAGTAGGGTATGCATAGTTACCTAAATTTCAAAATGTTTGTTACAGCTTTTAAAGGTTTTCGGTGATTAATTATGTCAGGGATAGTAAATGGGTTTCCTCTGCCAACTGCAGTCCTGGACAGATTTGGTCTGGCACTTGTTCTTGAGCCTGGGTCATGTCTCGGAATCTTTTTCAGTTTAGTGTTCAGGTAGTCACTACTAGTGAATCAGTTGAAATTGGGAATGAAACCTTTGCCATTTGCTGGATTAGGTATTTCAAAGTGGGGTGAGGTGGAGGTTTCATGGATATATATAAGTGCAGAGTGTCAGAACATTATACAATTTCTCTTTTCATTGGTAGAAATTTGGCTGTAAAAGCCATACTGGATACAGTTTGTACTATATTGATTGCCCTTGATAACTGGGACCAGAGCCTCTCATTAAGATCTAGTTCGTTTCCCTCTGAAAGAATTCCAGGACATTTGATGTAAGGAGAAGGCTTATCAGCATTTCTTTGCTTAGATGTGTATTTCTCAAAGCTCTGTCTACATTCATTTGGAATGTATACTCCATGCTGCTTAAAAGTACTTCAAAATATTCATTTATCCAAGGATGGAAATAAGCAGAGGAGAACGTGAGATTCATTAACATTCATTCCAGAGTGCGAGTGTGGTTTCTTCTTGATTTACGGGTGATCTATCATTTCACATTGTTTGATTTTAACTGTTGCTTGGTCTCAGCTTTTCTCTTGTAGGAAGCTCTTCCTGAAAACATCCTTAAGATATTGGGAAGTGCTCTCCCAAACCAGGTTCCCTACTAGGAAGAAAATGTCTTCTACTAGGCAGAACTGTTGGCAATGAGGGCATTTGGGGGTCCTAAATTTGAAACAGAAACAAAAAAAACAGGATATGAGTGGACTCAGAAAAAGTTCTAAAGGCTGTCAGGCTTTATACACTGATGTAACTAACGTGTGGTCATATTGGGATCTAGGGAGATCTAAAGGATTGGGCCACTTCTTTCATTAAAACTTTTTTGAAAATGGTTCTTATATTAGTCCATTTTCACAGTGCTATAAAGATACTACCTGAGACTGGGTAATTTGTAAAGAAAAGAGGTTTAATTGACTCACAGTTCTGCGTGGCTAGGGACGCCTCAAAAAACTTACAATCATGGTAGAAGGTGAAGGAGAAGCAAAGCCTTCTACACAAGGTGGCAGGAGAGCGAGTGAGCGCAGGGGAAACTGCCATTTTTAAACCATCAGATCTCGTGACAACTCCCTCACTGTCGTGAGAATGGCATGGGGGAAACCACACCCATGAACCAGTCACCTCCCACCAGGTCCCTCCCTCAACATGTGGGGATTACAGTTCAAGATGAGATTTGGGTGGAGACACAGAGCCAGATCATATCACTTCTTATTTAGGGCTTGACAGAAAATAAGTTAGGGAGAAGCACTGTGATGCAAGTGAGATAATTTTATCATCTAGAGTAAAGTCAGGCTGATAACCTACTTAAGCAACCTGCCTTCACTGGATCTCATGCCAGAGTCTTAAAAATGGAGGCAGTTGTCCTCAGTGTTCATTCTAGTGTTAAACCATGTTGAGACTGTGCATCTTACTAGGCTGGTCTTACTGATCAGTGTTAGAATGATGTTCCTGGAACTCCAACTCATGATTTTTAACAATTTACATTTAAACTTCTATGAAATTACAAGGTGTTTTATAGTTGATGACTGCACTTAATGTAATGTCCTTTCCTTCCTCCAAACTTA
Source organism: Trachypithecus francoisi (assembly GCF_009764315.1). Taxonomy (NCBI): domain Eukaryota; kingdom Metazoa; phylum Chordata; class Mammalia; order Primates; family Cercopithecidae; genus Trachypithecus; species Trachypithecus francoisi. Next base: position 7,068,841 of record NW_022681453.1, read on the forward strand.
CAGTAAATGGAAGAGTTATTAAGTTGATGGTGTCTGTAATATGGCATGTATTAGAGACTACAGATTTCTTATGATGAGCATAAGATGTTAATTATTAGCCTTCATTTAGCTCCTTTACAGCCAAACCTCTTGTCTTTGGATTAGTATACATGGTGAATAAAATGTGTCAGTTACCAGTGACTTAAAGTGCTGTCCTTAGGGTTGAGGGGATGTGTCATCTGACTCCAGAGTAGGTTTATCTTTTGGGGAGACAAAGTGTCTACAATAATGGCCTTCAACCTTTTTGATAATGACCTACAGTAAAAAAATATGTATTTTACCTTTTGATCAAATAAACTCACATGTGGACACATGCACATGTTTTATAAAACAATAATTATCCTGCTCTGTGTGATGTGCTGCTGATGTTTTTGTATTCTTTCCTATTTCATTTTTTAAAAATGCTGGTCTCAGCCCACTCAATTAATTTCTGTGGGCATTCAATCCACTCGATTGAGTTCACATCCCACTAATGGGTCACAACCTACCCTTTTAAAAACTGCTTTACAAAGTTAATTAACCAGCAAGAATAAAGGCTCCCTTATTCACAGGCATCCCGTAACTTCCTTTTGCCTGTGTGAAGGCGTAAAAGAAAAGATCGATGAAATACTAGTAAATTAGTAAGATAAACTATCAGATCAAGTAAAATAGAATAAAAAGTAAAAGAATTTCACAGACATTAAAAAGTCCTCCTAATGATTAAGTGCCTTTTTTGTTTGAATTAATAAAGATGGCTAACAATAGCCTGCTTCTGTGAGACCACAGGTAGTTTTTGTCATTGGGATTGTCTTCTGAAGGTGTGATATTGAAGTCTGATATTTGTAGGCTGTAGAAAGCCTCAAGCACAAGGCATAGCCAAGGAACCTCCACAGGCTGCTAATCGTGGAGTCTGAGTTTTAGGTAAGGGCCAAGAGAAAGATATTTGACTTAGCTGCTGATGAAAACATGCCAGTTGCCATTAATGAGTCCCTTCTTCCATAACCCTGGTTGTCTGGGAAAAATGGTAACATAACCAGTATGATGTTATCTTCACTATCATAAAGTGAAATTTTTTTTTTTTTTCAGTGTAAGAAAGGGGAGAATTCTGACTAAATTTAATATTACATTCTTATCCTAGAACACTCAAGGAAAAACTTGTTTTATGATGAACTAGAGCCATATGCTACTTAAAGTTTTTTTTTTTAATCATATTTATAAGCTTGTTTGACTTGGTTCTGTGTCTCTAGAATCTTGTGGAAGAAGAATGAAGTTGCTGATTATGAAGCTACAACATTTTCCATCTTCTATAACAACACTCTGTTCCTGGTCGTGGTCATTGTTGCTTCCTTCTTCATATTGAAGAACTTCAACCCCACAGTGTATCCTTTTCAAGGTTGATTATCTTTTTGAGAAGTCTAGGAACAGTAGTTCGTTTTGGTTTGACTTGTCTGGATATTTTAAGTGGAAAGGAAAGCTGCTCTGGGAGTCAGTCCATTAAATAGTGCTGACTTTAGGTAACTTTCTGGACATTTAAAATAACAGCTATTGGTTTAAGGTTCTTTTAAGTTTATGAATTATGACTTTATGATAAAGTATTACAAAGCAGTCTATGGGAATCTGTGTCCTTGCCTACTTAAAAAAAAAAAGCTCCAAAGAGCCAAAGCAAACTTGTCATTTTTGATAGCTTCTGAAATAGTAAGCCCCTGTATCTGCTGTTATTTTTGGGCTCGGGGGTTGGGTGGATGGCCAATACAGTTATAGGTTCAGTCCAGTGTATCTTAATAGTGTTTCAAGATGCTGTTAAATTGAGCTTTTGGGCAAGAATCAGTCCTCTCTTATTAATTTATTAAAGGTGTTATCCAGGAATGTGCAGCCAAGATTTTAACAATTGGTGATTATGATGTAATAAAATACCAGATACCCTCCAACGTGTACCTTTTGGGAATGCTGGAGTGGTTTGCTGAAAATTGTACAGTTGTGAGGCAGGGAGTAGCTTCGAACTTTTAGAACCTCCTTGCTGTTGCAAACCAACTGCCGCAAAACACTGATTCGCAGGGAAGACTTATTTTTCCATTGCTCTTAGAGGGGAAAAGGGAAAACAAATCTCTTTTCTCCCCATGTTCTTTGATCAGCTCTTTTCATGAAGGTTAAATGGAATTCAGATTATTCTTTGTGATCGTGTGTTCTAGGTTTCTGTCTTAAGTGTTTTTTTAAAATTGGAACACATTTCCTGTGAATGTTTTCCATTTGTTTTTGGTCTTCTGTCTTGCAAATTGTGTTTGCAGACAATGGGGTGCACATCATTATGATTACACCAAGTGTCAGGAAGGAAGCAGTACGTTCCAAAGAGATGGGCTCTTTATTTTGTTGAAAAACTAATTTGGAGTTACTCATTTTTCCATAACGTTAAATTTCTTACAGGAACTACATCTTGTCCATAAGTGCTTCATCAGGACTCATCGCCCTCCTGTCTACTGGCTCCAAATAGACCATGTCAGCTTCACCCCCTGGCTTTGTGTCTATGGGTGGCCTGTGGTATATGGAAAAGTCGCAGGGTGGTCAGGGTGGGAGACACACAAGATGTTTTCATAGTCTAGAGCCTTTAAAAAACCCAGCTGAATGTAATTCAGTATTTGTTTATTGGCTGTTTTTGACAGATTGTTGAAATTAAATGAATTGAAAGGGAAACTCAGAGTACCAGGACGTTTATTAAAAGGAAAAAAATGTCTTGCAATGTGCTATAATCACAAGAGGAGAAAATAACTTGTTTCCTTGATCTGTCAGAGGTCACAGTAACCTGGGCCGAGCTGTTATTATTTATTATATAACAGTAGTAGGAAGTTAATAACTGGTTCTCTGTGTTCCAAGCACAATATTGCAACTTCTTTTGAACCATAAATATCCGAATGAATCCTCTTCCCAGGGGATTGAACAGAAGCTTAATGTTTAAAAGTGTTTGAATTTGTGATCTGAAATAATGCAAAATTAAAAACATGATTTCTCCAATTTTCCAACTTGAGGAAGAGAAACTTGTGGAAAAGTTCTGCTTATTTTTTTTATTTTAAAGAAGAAGGGCAGCCAAGGTAGTAACCTAAAAATAGTGCCCAGGCATATGAGAGCTGTCCTATGAGGTTAAAGAACACACTGTTCCGCTGTATGGCTTTGGCCCTGAGTGGCCAGGGAGGTCAGCTTGACCCTGCCATGTTGGTTTGACTTACTAAGACACAGGAATCATTGTTTTCCTTGACCAGGGTCTCACACCCTGGAGGAATGTTAAGTAAGAGAGAGAATCTCTTTCCTGAATATTGACATGTAAAAGACCAAAGTAATTTTTCTGAACTTCTGCAACTCTGAGAACTCTCCAAGGAATTTACAGTGATTTTAGTGCCTGTCAGCATTTTTCCATGAGGACTTTCATACATTTGACGCTTTAGTTCACAGATTCCCATTGATTGTGAGTAAAATATTTCTCTCTTTAGCCCTTGGGGAACCAGCTGAGAGGAATCTCTTGCATTTTTTTACCAGTGTATGTACAGATATCATTTCTTGTGTGTGCCATGACTTGAAAAAGTTTGGGAAGCTCTCTAGCAATATCAGCTAAAAGGATATGAAATCACAGGTGACAGCAGTTGTCATTCAGTAATTTCCTACAAGCAGCACCCCAAAGGAAATATAGTCCTAATCTTTAGTATCCACTTCTAAATTTAATGTGAATTTCATACGTGTTGTTAGTTGTTTTCTTTATAATTTTATAAAAATTATCCATCAGGAGTTTAACTTCCACTTCCCATGCTATCGGATGTGTTGGGCTTCATCCAACAACTTGGAAGAAAAACAGGCAGGAATACATTTGCATAATGACCCAGATCATTTTCTGCAGCTGAGAATTATATTTCATCATTGCTTCCAGAAGTCTGCAATTCTTTACTTTTCCTTGGTGGATTATTATCTAGGTGCCATCACTGGATAATGTGGAATGACTAGAGAAGTCACATTCACTGCAAGGTACAGTTAGGGTAACACTTAGGAGGTTTATTATTTTTAAAAAACTTTTCTTGAACTCCTGGCCAACATGGTGAAACCCCATCTCTACAAAAAATACAAAAATTAGTGTATTTTTTGTACACTAATTTTTGTACACACCAGGTGTGGTGGCGGGCGCCTATAATCTCAGCTACTCAGAAGGCTGAGGCAGGAGAAGCTTGAACCTGGGAGGTGGAGGTTGCAGAGAGTCGAGATCGTGCCACTGCACTCCAGCTTGGGTGACAAGGGTGAGACTCCATCTCAAAAAAGAAACAAAAAAACCCAAAAACTTTTCTTTACTGTTGATTAAAAAAAAAAAAAGAAAAAGAGCCAGACCATAGTTTGACTGGTGGCATGGAATTTGTGTATCAAATAAATGCATTTCCTTATTTGACAAACCATCAGTATCTACTATTTGTTACCAGACTTGGGCCACTATCTTTTAAAATTGCTGGTGAAAACTTGCCACTAGATGGCAGTGCCTGTATAGATGGGGGAAAAATCGTCACCATTCTTGGTATAATACAGTGTAGCTTAGATGAGGTGGTGAAATAGGGGTATCAGCCTAATATTCCTAATATAGTTTCTCTTGAATTAATAAACTGAAGATTTGTAGGAAAATGAGTGAGCAAAATTTGTTTCCTGTTGTGAATTTTTCCTACAGCACTCTTTTTAATCTTGATGTTTTCCGACTTTTGTACTAATAGATACATTTCTGTGCATAAGATTATGAGGCATGTACTCACAGTTCAGTAGTTTTTGTTAAGGATTTACTGTGTGAGTACCTTACTGTCAGGAATTGCAGAACCTTTTCCCCACCGCTCTCATCGTCTAAAAGCTCTGTGTGGCACACAGAGATGCGACCCACTCAATCAGACTTAGATAGTGAAACTATACTGTAGAATTTTTGTCTTAAAAAGACCACATACCCAACACCCGTGAAATAAAAGATTCATCTGTAATTGGGATTCAAACTGATTAAATTCCTTTGCTCATACTCATAAATAGCACTAAAATGTTAAAACATTTTCATTTACCTATTTTTAGTTCCTTCATTTTAACTTACTAAAAATCTTGGATTGATATTCTTAACCAATAAAAGTTTACTGGTAGTCCTATTTGGCATATTATTAAAACGTGGAAAAGATAATTTGAAACAAGGTTTGAAGTTAACTGAAATACAGAGATTGAATTTATACTCAATTCTTGTGAAAAGTCTTGCTTAATAAGTATGATTAAACTTTGCTTTTTGAAATTTGTCTTTTCCCTACACTTCTTTATAAGAATCCTATGATGAAATACATAATCTTTATTATATTACATTAATTTCAAATTGTTTTAATTTTTAAGTTCTGGGATACAGGTGCTGATCATGCTGGTTTGTTACATAGGTACACATGTAACTATCATTTTAATATCTCACATGTAAATGCACATCTTTGTAGTTAACTGATCAGATATATGTGAGGCAATGAAAGGCATTGAGCAGTTACAATAAAGGGCAGACATCAGGCCTCTGCCAGTACGTACCTGCTATGCCTTTCTGCCTGCCCTCTTTGTTTTCAGTGTGCATGCCAGTCACTGCTGCTTCTGGAGACAGGATGGAAGGATACATGTATGTGTCATTTATGGAGAAAACCAATTTATAGATGTATCTATTAGAGCTCTAAGGGATTCTCTTTCACTTCCTTGGGACTTCCAAGCAGAGGAATTAATAGAAGATTAGGAGGGTCTTGGTTTAAATTTTCAGGAAGATAGAGACTAACTTCTCGTTGACCTTTATGAATTTTCAGTATATCTCTTCGCTGACTTTTCCCTGTTTGATTTCTGAGTTTGGATTAATACTTAAGTTTTTTAACTTCAACATTCTCACAAACAATTTCTGCATAAAACTTTAAAGCTTAAAAAGAAAAAAAAAAATCTACCTAAAGGAGCACTGACATAGAACACAAAATACTTGGGTTCCAGGCCTGGTTCTGCCATCAGCTAGCAGTGTGTGAGTTTGGGCAAGTTTTTTCATCGATCCAGGCCTGCTTTGCTCATTTGTCAAAGAGGGTGGCTTTGCAGATTGCTAAGGTTCCTTCAAGCTCTGACAGACATCTGCCTAATGACTTGGGCAATCTCTTCATGAAGATGAAGTGACAGTTCCTAAAGTGGGAAGCCAGACACGGGGTTTCTAGTTTGCCTGAGCTTTCCATATAGGGATGGCTGCTACCCAAGTTACCTTTTGGAATGATACATTCTCTGCCAGGGAATTCTTTTTGGAAGAGAAAAGAAAATTAGAGTGCGCGGAAATTTTCCTAAGGACGTAACTGAAATACATCATCGAGTATATTTACCATGACAGATTCGCATATAAAAAACTGGCTGTTCCCACAGCTAAGCCATAATATTTATATTTGGTTTTGATTTGCAAGTTTTTAAAAGTGAATTCGTGAAGCCTTAACCTTAGTGCAGAGTGTTTTAAAACTCAGTGAGAAATGATATCTTCAGTAGTTAATCTCCATTGATAGAAAATGTTTGGATTGCAATTTAAATCTCAGACTTTTGATCACTACTATTTCTGTTGAGTATTCAGTGCAGCTTAGCTGCCAGTATAATTTTTATTTAGATGATTATTGCCTATTTTATGGCCACATATATTTTACATGTGTATATTTTACATATATGGAAAATATACATAAGCCTTAAAATGAAAGATCAGATAAAATCTATTGTGAGATTTAATGCACAAAATGCTTTTATTACTCTAAGCAAATAAATCACATTTCCCATTAGACGGCACCTCAGCTCCTCTATACGTACAGCAGTTCACTGGATTGAATATACAATGAACAACTGAAAAAATGATCAATTTCCGTCCTGATAGTCGGGCAAAAAGTTCAAACTCTGTTTGTTAGAATACAGGTACTAGTAATCAAAAAGAAAATTTCTTGATATCTCCCACTAGCATTTTCAGATTTAGAACTTAACCATGAAATACACATTTAGAAATAATGACAGAAAATAACATTTTAAAATACTACAATTCTTCTGTAAACCTCAAAGTGATTTCTGTATGGGGAAGTTGCTGACCAGAAAATTAAGTTAGAATTTTGTACATCCTCAGATATCCAAATAAAGTTAAAGGGCCACCTCCACACCACCCCCTTCAAAAAAAAAAACATGTTTTCTTTCTTTTTACAGATATTGACATAGTATATTCTCACAATTTTTCTCAAGTGGGATATTAATGAGGGGAAGTAGCCAATAGTGGCAGGGCTAGATATACCTCAGATTTCAAGTGCAACAAGGGTAAGCCCCATTAATCCATGCAAAGAACTTTCATGCATATAGTTTAGTGCATATAATATTATATAACCAGAAGTTCTTTAACATTTTGCTTTTTGCTAGGCAAGTTAATTTACCCAGCATATTCTGAATAGTGACATAGCATTTTTTCACAAAGCCAGTGGTTGACTTTCATGTTAACAACGCCTCAAAAATACCAAACATACTGAAAATCCCAGTGCTAATTAAACAATGAACATTTGCCTTTCTGGGTATTTTACAGGTTTACTTAAAAAAACTGAGCATGTGTTATGTTTATTTTTCAAGCTCAAATATTTAAACTTGCAGAAGTTGTGCCTCGAAGCAGTTGACAGTATAAAGCAGGTTTTAATAAAGGGTAGTAACAAATGAACACCTAATTGCAGATACATTGCATTTTCTTCAAAGCTAAGTTTCCATAGCAGTGTCGCCCTCTCTTTTATAAATCAGCTGCAATGTCACTAAAGATTGGGGTATTCATCCTTTTACTGTCTCTACTTGTAAGTGGACATAACATTAGAATCCTAATAGACATTCTGGATAAGTTGTACAAGGCCATTCTTGGGGCCAAGCAACAGTAAATATTTGAAAGGTAATAAAGCCAAAATACCCAGAAATTGTAGTTTTGTTGAACAACAAATGGAACAAAACTTCTTAATATGAATGTGAAAATAGAAAAAAAATATATAAAATTTTTTCTGCTTATTCTTCCAAGCAAGACTTTTGAGTGAAGACATTTTTTTTTTTGCAGTGAGATATATTTTTAATAACTATTTACTTAACAAGAATCTATTTCCTAAGAAAACTCTCTGAATTCCTTTCCTTCACTGAATTTAGTCTGTCTACTCTGTTTCTTATGCAACTCACATTGCATCTGTAGATTTTGTTCTTTTGAAAAAATATATCTGTACAGCCTTCTTTGAGTTACCAAATGCCTGAAGGTAATACATCACTCCCCGGCCCCCATATTCTTCCCATTGCATAAGCATGAGGTGTATACAGCAATGCAAGAATAGGTGACTCCAGTCCAAGATAAGAAAATAGAATGGATTTTCTTGGTTGTGAGTTTTCAGATGTGCACAGTGGTAGCGACAGCAGACACCTCAGAGAATCCAGGAAGGGACACTAGAGGTTGAGCAGCAAGCTGCTAAGTGATTGAAAAGACTGGTTAGTAACACCTTTCTGTACTGGGCACAGGCCGCTATTTTAACCATGCAGCTTCTGTGGTTCATGCATTGCCTTATGATCTATAGTCCTTCTTGCTGTAGGGCTTGTTGCGCAATATGTTATCAATCTCATTTACCACATGTGATGTCATCTTTGGGAGAACCTGAGAGCAGGAGAAGTACAAAGGATATTGTTAGCAGTGTTGATCATTCGGTTTTTTGTGCTCTATATTTAGCAAATTAATCTAGAATCGTGTATCTTCACAAACCACAGCTGAAATATAACCCCCCCCATCACATTGTAACCTTGATATCAGGGGCCTTGTTGATTGCATAAATGAAGGCAGAAAGGCATAAGTGAAGGCTCATAGAAATACAGAGCAGCTCTATCCAACGGAAATATAATGTAAGCCACATTTGTAATTTTTAATTTTCTATTGGATACTTTAAAAAGAACAGTGAAATTAATACACATTTTTACTCCATTATGTCCAAAACATTATTCCAACATGTAATCAATATAGAAAAGATACTTGACAGTTGTTTTTGGTACTAAGTCACATCATGTGAACACGTTACACTTAAAGCACATCTCTGGACTTGCCATCTTTCACGCACACAGTAGCCACATGTGGCTAGAACTATGGTAGTGCACAGCACAGGTCTAGAGACTAAGGAGAGATTTATTCTGACTGGGTGGTCTGAACCCTGGTGAAGGATGGCTGGGGTTTAACAGGCATCCCAGGTAGATGGAATAGCATGGAAAAATGAACTGGAGTGATAATGTACAGTGATTAGTGTAGTTGTGGGGATGGTAAAACAGGATATGGATGGTAAGAACGGGATAAGAGTGTGGAAGGCCTTAAATGCCATTTTATGGAATCCCTACTTTAGGCAGTGGGGAACCTGTCAGGACTTCTGATCTAGGAGTAACCCCATCAGACACCTGGAGGTAGTTTGAAGGATGAGTTGGAGGAGGTTGAAAGGGGACACAGATGTTAGATATGTATTACAATCCACGCCGGGCAATAGGGCCTTAACTAGGGCAGTGGAGCAGAAAAGAAAAGTAGACCTGAGAGACATTTTGGGTGATGATGGTGGTTTCAAGACTGAGTAACTAGAAGAATATTGGTGTTGATTATTGAGATTAGAAACCAAAGGGAAGTAGTTTGGGGAATAAGAAGTTGGGAGGGAGTAGGATGTGTTGAGTGTAAGGTGCCTGTGGAATATCCACCTAGGAGTGACTGAGCAGCTGCACGTGCAGCTGTGGAGCTTAGTAGTTGCCGGAGGGCTGGAGTTGAGGGTTTGTGAGTCATTTGCACCGACATGCTGATTGAAGCCCCGGGAAAGGATGAGCTCATTCAAGGCTAGCATTTATTGTGAGAAGTGGGCCAAGGGTACACATTACACCATAAGACAAAGGACAAAGGCAGACTTTCTCACTGGAAAAGTCTGACCCTGTGTGGAGACTGTGGTGAAATACAATTCTGACGACCAGTTCTGAGGTTTCAACCTCATTCTTCCTTTGCTGCAATCCTGCTGGCCAAGGTGACCTTGTCTCCACTCAAGTGCTATCCTCAGAAGCCTTAGGGTTTGGCAAAATAGTAGAGCTGCCAGCCTGGGAAACTTCATTCTGGTTAATGTTTTACTGTGAAGCTGAAGCAAGAATTTGATTTCCCACTAGCTCTGGAATTTCAGTGTCCAAACAGCTAATGTGTTATTTAAAATGAGATTGTAATAATGAGACCAAAAACCTAGAAACTGGATTTGTTGGATTTTTTTTTTTTTGTCTAAAATACAGCGGGTTAGCCATGTGAGGAGAAAAATCCTTCATTCATTACACCAAAACAAATTTTTGATAGGAAAGAGATTTAGACATTAGAAAAACGAAACCATAAAAGTACTTGAATAAAACAAGATGTAGTATCGCAAGACCAGAATTTTCAAGAGAAGCCCCACTTTAAAACATTGTAAACTACTACAGATTTTACAAACACCCCACAGGCTACTAGTTTTGCAAACTTGATGTTACAATGCCTGGGATAGGTGGTGGGTGAGGGAAGGTCTGGCTAACGTTCCTGGGGCTGACTGGGCATTAGTGAAAGTCCTCCCAGGATTTGGTTCCTGTTGATCTGGAACTTGGGGGTGGAGGAGGATTTTGCTAGGCTGGGGTAGTGGTCAGTTTGTAGGCAGAGAGCCATTGCTATCGCCGAGGCTCTGAGTGGTTCAGGATGGCTGAGGATTCAGATTCCCGGGAGGTGTGGTGGGGAGTCATGAGGCCCGACTGCTGTGGAGCCTGGCCTTCTCTGAGTGGGTGATGGGGAGTCTCAGAAGGGTTTTAAGGCATGTGGGGAGGACGGGGAGAGGCGGTTCTCCCACCTTTTAGGTGGGAGTGGGGAGGATGGAACCTGTGTGGGTGAAGGCTGGCTGCCTGCAGCTGTGGTTTCTCCTGTTGTCTCTCCCACCTGTCGGGCTCTGATTTATATACACCCCTTCATTCCTGCACACCCTAGGCACATGGCATCCCTTGAAGCAGCTGCCTTCCCAGCCTACTAGAAATATTTTCTTACAACTACTGGTGCTCCATGTTTTCCATCCTTCTGCAACCAGTCCCACCACTGCTGGGCACCCCTAGTCATCCAGTCAGCTCTTCACCATGTCTTGGGTGGACTTCAGTGCTGCATAGTGGGAGGTGGAGTAGAACAGGGGAGGATTGGTAAACCCACAATGGTACCAGCCTTGCTGCATGGATAATGTCCCCTTTAGGATAGGCAAAGCCTCATCCTGCCGCAAGCCAAAGCCTTGCTAGGGAGGAAATGTTTTGGGAAGAAAAATTACTCAAGACTTTTCCTCTGAAAGTGTCTCCTTCCCCGTCAGCTGCCTTGTCTACTTCCACAGCTTTTAAAACTCAGCCCGAGACTTGCCTCATATGCCATCCCCAGGCACTATGACTGCCCCCAGGAATGGCAGTGATCTCCCAGTAATAGCATGGTAAGAATCCTCAATTCCTCCCTCTTCTGCCAAGCCATGGTGTCTCCCTTTCTCAAACCTGCAGAATCCATGCACTTCTCTCCCCCTCCATGGCCACTACCCTCATTCAAGCCACCATCGCCTCTTGCCTGGATGACTGCCCTTGCCCTTCATTCTACTTTCCGCACAGCAGCCAGAGTGACCTTCAGACACAGGAGCATGTCCCTCCTCTTAAAACCCTCCACAAGGACTTGTCACATGTAGCATGAACTGTAACCCATGGTATCCTGCGAGACCTGGCCCTGCCTGTCTCTCTTCATCACTGCAGCTGCTGTCCCTGTGCTCAACTACATGTTGATCACCTTGGCCTTAGCTGACAGTTCCTGGGAAAAGTCAAGGTCCTTCCCATCTCAGGGCCTTTCCACTGCTCTTCCCTGTCCCTGGAATGCACTTTCCTGGACTCTTCACATGCTGTGTGAAGGCATGTGAATCGTTGTCAAAGAATGTAAAAAATGAAGGCATGCGAAGTCCTCGGAATAAACATATTCCAGAGGGGCTTTTTGCAAAGACATTTAAAATAGGCTCACCCATTTCTCCGTCTCAGTAAAATAAACATTTATTTCCTTAATGGCCCTTTTCACAACCTGAAATCATTTTGTATATTTATCTGTCTCTCCTACTGGCATGTAAAAAACCCCTTGAAGGTTAGACAGTGTTATTCTTCTTTCCTGTGGGTACCTGGTATACAGTAGGCTCTCAAAGATCTGTTGAATGAATTAAGGGATAGATTTTTTAATTCACTGTTTCTCAGCCAACACATGAGCTCTTCGAAGGCCGGGTCCTGTTACCCATCTCAGTCCTCCCACCACCTAGCATGATGCCAGACATAGAATTAAGTGCTCCATAAATATTAGTGAAACTGAAATCATTGGATTGAATTTCAGTTCTTTTTGTACAAACTGTTCTGTCCCCTCATCACTGTGTACCCTTATCTTTTCCCAGAGTATAAATGAAAATGAGAGGTGGCATTCATAAGAGGGATAATTCCTCATGTAGATGCAGGGAACCCACAGAATCCAGTAGGAGTTCCAGGGCTGGATATGGGAGTTGTTAGAAGCAGAGAGGCAGAGTTGATTACACAGCTGCACAGCCCTAAGAAAGGTTGGGCGAGTGGGCAGCAGATCTATACCATTTATTCCTCAGTGTGTTCTGGGCTGTTTTTCAAAAGGATTTTAAATCATATATTTGTTCCTGCCTCCACCTGTTTCCTTTTGGGAATGGTAACAGGGCTATGTGCTTGTTGCAAGGACAGGTAGATAGGGAAGAAGCTGTGAGACAGTTCTTTTCCTCCCATGAGCAGGAGAAAAATAGACAACCTTTCTTGTTTTAGCAGGTAGTGGCAAGAATTGCGGGCAGGATCATTCCTAGGGCTTTTAGCAGAGTTGAGAGGAGGACAGGCTCAGGACTAGCTGTGGCCTTTGGGGAAAGGAGGTGGTCACAATAGATACTAAACTCCACCCCTCTCCTTAGAGTTCCCAGGAACATCCTTTCAACTCACCCACTGCCATTACAGGCTCCCCAGAATATAGCTGCAGGCACCATCTAGTGCCCTGAACCAGCGGCCATCCTCATGGCATAGGGAATGGGGATGGGCCTCCTAAATTTACTTCTAGGGAGATGTGATCCTGGAAGTCCAAAATAGAATTTTGAGCCCATTTCTCTTAAAACATGGCAAATATTATTCAATAGATCTTGAGTGTTAACTAAGGAACATGTGGTAAGTACCCTAGGAACTGGAAAACCAGTGGAAAAGCAAAGACACAGGTCTCTGACCTCAGAGGGCTTGCAGTCTAGCAGGAGAGACAGGCAGTTATACTACATTATCATAAAAGTTATCATGGGAGGGGGAATACAAGATGCTCAGCGAACAGAAAGAAGAGGCTCAGCACACAGCAGGTGGGCAATATTTGTGGGAAGAACAAATGAGTAAATGATGTATGTATATTGCCCTATGACTTAAATTTCCAAGCAAGTTATCAGCCAGGCTTTCATGGCGAGGCCTGGGAAGTCAGTTGCCGGGTATAACACTAGAATGCACTCTTCCACAGAAACAAACCATCCCGAGAAATGAACTTTGGGAATACTGCCTGTTCATAGGTAGAGGACAACCCTGGATCCATGTACTGGGAAAGTGTTCTTTGCCTTTGTTCCCCCTACTCTTGCCCCACCCAGAAGGATGGAGCGGGGCAGAGACGGACACTGCCTGGAGATAGCCTCAAAGGCACCATTAAATTCCCTGGTGTTTGTTGGAAGGGGTTGCAATACTTGCCTGAATGGCACCAAGGTTTTCAATGAGTTGTTCAGGGGTGGATGATCCCAGGAGCACAGAACTCACACCTTCATTTCTCAGGCACCACGCTGGGAGGAGAGGACACTGGGTCAGGTTATCAAAGCACTTCCAATCACTGATTAGCTTATAAACACCTGCTACAGCTGTTTGTTGCAGCCACAATTTATTAACTCCTTTTGTGGAGGATGTACAGTGCTTCCTAGGATTAAAAACCTGAGCAGCACCCCCTGTTGTGTAGAAGATTGGACAGAACCTGTCAAAGCCCACCTGGGAGGGGAGATGGGAATGCATAGAGACATCGGATCATGGATTGTAAGATTCTCTCCAGCACGCTCAGTTGCCCTCAAGTAGAAGCAGAAAACACAGATGCACTGCTGTCTTTCTTGCTTCTCCGTTGGTTTTCCAATTCCTAGCCTACTATATGTCCCTTAGTTAACACTGAATGCATTTGGGTTGGCTCAGGGCTTAAGGCCTTTTTGCTTTCCACATAAGGCCTTGTCACCACAACTGGGGTATTCAGTCCAGCTACCCACCCTAGAAACACATTGTTCCTGGAAACACCTAACATTGCTCACCAGCAGATGGTTCGATTCCTGTTTCTACCTTGACCCACAACCTCCTGTCTTTCCATCGTATTCATGGTCTCACTTTTCCACATCTGTTGCTTGTAGCCCTTGTAGACTCTAGTTTTCTGGTTCCTTGGTTCCCACCTACCTGGCAGCCCTCTCTGGACCTCCCTTTCTTCCTAACCCAAGATTCATCCTGTGTTGATGGTCTAAATTACTCTCTTATAAACCCTCACACCCTTCACTTCCTCTGCTTCCTTAGCAGATCCCCATCAGTACTGCATCTGTGTTTTTGGCTTCTACTTCAGGGCAGCTGAGCGTGCTGGAGAGAATCTCACAGTTCATGGTCTGGTGCCCTTGTGCATTCACGTCTTCCCTCCCAGCTGGCTTCAGCCAGCCTGGTCAGCCTCATTCTTGCCCTTGGTCATCTTTCTTTTCCCAAAAATGACCTTAAACCTGTACTCTTAAACCATTCCCTCAACCCCTGTCCCCTCACTCTTACTAGATGACCTTGTCCCAATGTCTATAGAAAATCAAGTCCCTCCGTTGGAATATTCCTTAATTCCCCACTCTCCTACTGCATAAGAATCCACATCCATATCCTCCAGTTTCAGAAGAGGATGTGTGCGGTTTCTGTCAAAGACCAAACTCTGCCTTGGAGCCATCTCCTTTTTGCCTTTTCTTGGACTTGATTCATACGTGATTCCACTGCCCCCACCACCCCATTTCAAAATTTCTTACTGTGTCTTTCTGTCAATAAAACATGCTAAAATTTCTCCCATTCTAAAATAAGCTTCCTCTGACCCTTTTTACCTGCTTAGATACTTCCCCAACCTTCTTCCCCTCTTACACGTCTAAAAGGTCAGTTCAGATTCCCTTACTGACCTTCTTCACATCCCAGTCACCACCTTGCTGTGTCCCAAAGCTAAGATCTCCAGGAGCCTCCTGGTGGTTACGGTGGACTTCTGAGTCCTTAGCTGCCTGGAACTCAGTGTTGCTGGATTAGATGCAGTGTCTGCTGGGCCTTCCTGCGAGATGCCCCACAGGCACCGCGAATTTCTTGCTATGATGCCTGGCCCTCTTGCATTCCCAATCACATTTGGGGGCATCACCAGCAATGTGGCTCCCCAATCTGGAAACCTGGGAGTAATCTTTAAGAACTGTCCTTTTCCGACCCCCTTTTCCCTTTTAACTGCTAAGTCCAGTTAATTATTCCTCCTAAATACTCCTCTAATTAAGTGGTTTTCAAACTTTGCTATGTGTCAGAATCATCCCAAGGGCCTGTGAAACACCCAGTGTTGTGGCTCACCCCCTGAGTTTCCGATTCAGAAGTTCTGGGGTGCGGTCTGTTCATTTTTAACACACTCCTAGGTAATGCTTATGCTGATGCTGCTGATCTGGGACCATGCTCTTTTTTGTTTTGTTTTTTAAACCAACTTTATTGAGGTAAAATTTACCCATCAAAAATTTTACCCATTTTAGTTGTACATTAAATTTTTTTTATAAATTTACAAACCACCATTTTTAATATGCAATCTTCACTATTTTTAATCCAGTTTTATAACATTTCCATCACCCTAATAAGACCCCTACCTCAAGTACGAGGCAACCACTGATCTACTTTTTGTCTCCAGATTTGTCTTTTCTGGACATTTCATCTAAATGGAATCAAACAATAAGTGGTCGTTTGTGTCTGGTTTTCACTTAAGCATATATTTTCTAGGTTTTTCCATGTTGCAGCATGTATCTGTACACCATTTCTTTTTGTTGCTAAAGAGTATTCCATTGTGTGGATACAGGGCTCAGTTTGACAATGACTGCTTTGGTTCAGCTGTCTTCTCCATCTCAGTCACTGCTGCCTTCACTCAAGCCCTCATCATCTCTCTCCTGGATAACTGGTTTTCCTACCTCTTGCTTGAATTATCCCCTTATATTTCCCCCATACAGCTCTCATCCAGCCAGCAGCAGTCTCTAAAAACACAAATCTGATCATATCATTTCCCTAGTTGGGCCTGAGGTTCTTAATTCTTACCTTGGAAAACCTTATTTTCTAGCCTACCTCTGCAGCTTCATGGCTCCCTGCGTTGAACTTTGTTCTTCAGGAACACTCACCTGTCTTTAAATCCTCTCCATCCCCAAGCATCTTGCTGCTTTTCTCCTCTTCCTCTCCCTTCCTTCTGGGGCATATTGCTCAAGCTGTTCCTTTTGCCTGGAATGTCCTTCTGCCTTCCCCTTTCTTTTCGCCTCACTAATATCTGTTTATCATTTGAGATTTACCAAAGGTATTGCCTGCTCCTAAAGTACTTCCCTGAATTCCAAGCTCCTACTCTAATTCCCTAATCCTCTGTTCCCTTCTCAGTATTATGACCTGTATTAAAATTATCTGTCTACTTGCTTGACTTGCCTACCAGGCTGTGAGATGTGTCTTATTTGCATTTGGATGCTCAGCCACCAGCCCAGTGTCTTGCACAAAGTAGGAACTTATTAAATGTTTGTTGAATAAACATAGGCATGGATGATTGATGGATATCCCCAAGCACATGTTCTGCCCCCATTTGGACAGCCATATTGTCAACTGATACTCTTAAGCTGTTACCATGTCCAGGCCTTTTATGGTAATCACTGAATTTCCACATGGGCAAAATACAAAATAGTGCTCTATAAAAGTACCAATCCAATCTTTCTTTTTTTTGACTGCATTATTTCCTGCTTTGCACTGAGAACTGTTTTTGACCTTAAAAGTAGTTCTGAGGACAAAGCAGATTCTAGGCAAATTATTGCCCATAAACTACCTGACTACTCGAGGTCATCAACAGCTGATTCCCCTAATGGGCCTGTAGGGCACAGGAGAACCCACTGGGCAGAGCTAGTCAACTCCATGGTAGCAACTGCAGCTGATTCTGGATAATTAGCAGCTCTAACCAAGTGTCACCAGCAAGTATGTCCAGAGTGTTCACTAAGAACAAAGTGTGAATGCTGGCTCCAGTATACCGGTGCGACTTGGGGAGCAGGCACACAGTTGGGTTCAAGTAGTTTGCTTCCCACTGGAGGATCTCCCCTCTCCCACACTAGCAGACCAAAGATAATATGCCTGGAAATAATTTCCCTTCTGATTCTGAGAGTTTTGTGGCTATAAACAGAATTACTTATTTACAAAGAAAGAAGTGACAGGTGAGAAAGACATCTGAGGGGATAGAGGGAGGAAAGGGAAAAAAGCACGTTTTAGTTTAAACTCTGACCCCGTAAAGAAGGTATTTCATGTATATCGAATATCTAGTGAGAGTCTGAATCTTGTAAAGATTTCCTCTCTAGAAAGACAATGTTCTTCCCTGTCTTTCAGGACTAAGTTTAATACTTCATGTTGCTATCTAAAAACCATATTTATGATTGTGCAGAATATGTTTCTCTGCATATTACTCTGATTGCATGCCATGGCTAAGAGCAGACAGAATTTCAAGTTTTGCATGTCTACTCTTTGCAAGAACATTATCATCTTTATTAGCACTCACTGAGCCTACTTTTTGCTTTATATATATAATTTCCCTTTACTCAACTAGTTTGTTTTTTTTTTTTTTTTTTGAGGCGGAGTCTCGCTCTATCGCCCGGACTGGAGTGCAGTGGCCGGATCTCAGCTCACTGCAAGCTCCGCCTCTTGGGTTTACGCCATTCTCCTGCCTCAGCCTCCCGAGTAGCTGGGACTACAGGCGCCCGCCGCGTCGCCCGGCTAGTTTTTGTATTTTTAGAGACGGGGTTTCACTGTGTTAGCCAGGATGGTCTCGATCTCCTGACCTCGTGATCCGCCCGTCTCGGCCTCCCAAAGTGCTGGGATTACAGGCTTGAGCCACCGCGCCCGGCCTACTCAACTAGTTTGTAAGATACGTATTATTATAATACCCATTTTACAGATAAGAAAATTGTTATCAGGTTAAGTAACTTGCCTATGGTCAAATAGCTAATATGTTTTACTGTGCTTGTTAAAGCTGTAGGGTTGCTAAGTAAAAACATTAAATACATTGTTTTATTTTATTTTATTTTTTGAAGAAAGGATTAAAGCAACAGTCATACATATACTTAGGTACATGGCATTTCCCCCTCCTTCTAAAACCACCTCCCATTTCTATCTTTCTATGACTGTTAATTGCAACTAACATTTCTCTGCCTTCCAACCTCTGAAGAGTCAAGCTACCAACAAATATTCTATTAAATTATTTTGTTTGCATAGAGCTTATCTTGAGCTTTTTATCTCATTGGGTTAGTGTTTCTGATATGTCCCAATTCCTGCTATTTCTTAACCTTTAGGATTTTTTTTTTTGTCTAGAATCAACACCCATTTTATTCCTTTCTCATAGCTACCACATGAACTCTTTTATCTCATTTCTTCATTTATAAGTGGAGATAGTAATAGAAAAATCCTCCACTAGCATCTGTAAAATGTGACTAGTAATAGTATAGACCTCAGCGGATTGTTTTGATGATGAAGGAGACAAGACAGTGAGAGTGAGCCTGAGGTGCTTACTATAGAACCTGACAAACATCCCCTAGTAAGGGAACCAGAAGTCTCAGTGCTTTTCTGCCCAGTGGGTAGCCTTTGGCAGCATGTGGCTATTGAGCATGCAACATGCAATATGTGTGTAGCCTGAATTGGAATGTGCTTGCTCTAGGTGTAAAATATATGCTGGATTTCAAAGATTTGTAGAAAACAAAAGTAAAATATCTCAATAATTTTTAATATTTATTACATGTTGAAATACTATTTTAGCTATATTGGGTTAAAGAAAATCCATTTTTAAAATTAATTTCACCGGTTTCATTTTAATGTTTTAACGTGGTCACTAGAAAATTGAAAATAAGATACAGTTATGCATCCCATAGCGACAGGGACACGTTCTGAGAAATGCATTGTTAGGTATTTTCCTTATTGTGTGAACATCACAGGGTTCTTATGCAAACATAGTTGGTATAGCCTACTGCAAATCTAGGCAATATGGCATAGCCTATTGCTCCTAGGCTCCAAATCTGTACAGCATGTTACTGTACTGAATACTATAGGTTGTTGTGACACATGGTGTTGTGTATCTAAACATAGAAAAGGTATAGTAAAAATATGGTATAAAATAGTATACCTGTGTAGGGCACTTACCATGACTGGAGCTTGCAAGACTGGGAGGTGCTTTGGGTGAGTCAGTGAGTGAGTGGTGAGTGAATGTGAAGGCCTAGGACATTCTTGTACACTACCATAGACTTTGTAAACACTGTGCACTTAGGCTACCCTAAATTTATTTTTAAGATTTTTCTTTCTTCAATAATAAACTAACATTAGCTAACTGTAACTTTTTTTTTTTTTTTTTTGAGACGGAATCGCGCTCTGTCACCCAGGCTGGAGTGCAATGGTGCGATCTTGGCTCACTGCAAGCTCCGCCACCCGGATTCACGCCATTCTCCTGCCTCAGCCTCCTGAGTAGCTGGACTACAGGTGCCTGCCACCACACCCGGTTCATTTTTTGTATTTTTAGTAGAGATGGGGTTTCACTGTGTTAGCCAGGATGGTCTCGATCTCCTGACCTCGTGATCCACCCTCCTCGGCCTCCTAAAGTGCTGGGATTACAGGCATGAGCCACCGTGCCCGGCCAACATTTTTACTTTATAAACTTTTAATTTAAACTTTTGGCTGGGCACGGTGGCTCACGCCTGTAATCCCAGCACTTTGGGAGGCCAAGGCGGGTGGATCACAAGGTCAGGAGTTAGAGACTAGCCTGACCAACATGGTGAAACTCTGTCACTACTAAAAATACAAAAATTAGCTGGGCGTGGTGGTGTGCACCTGGAATAGCAGCTACTCAGGAGGCTGAGGCAGGAGAATCGCTTGAACCCGGGAGACGGAGGCTGCAGTGAGCTGAGATCACGCCACTGCACTCCAGTCTGGGTGACAGAGTGAGACTCTGTCTCAAAACAAAAAACAAACAAAAAAACCTTTCAACTTATTTGTAATAACATAGCTTAAAACGCAAACACATTGTACAGCTGTACAAAAGTATTTTCTTTATATCGTTACAAGCTTTTTTTCATTTTTAAAAAGTGTGTTTTTAGCTTTTTAAACTTCTTTATTTGTTACAAACTAAGACACAGACACACTCATTAGCCTTGGCCTACACAGGGTCAGGGCCATCACTATGTTCCACCTCCACATCTTGTTCCTCTGAGAAGTCTTCAGGGACAGTAACACACATGGAGCTGTCATCTCCTGTGATCATAATTCCTCTTTTGGGAACACCCTTCAGGAGAAGGGCCTGCATGAGGCCGTTTTACAGTTAACTTTTTTTTTTCTAGTAAGTAGAAGGAGTAACACTCTAAAGTAAAGATGAAAGGTATAGTATAGTAAATTCATAAACCAGTAACATGGTCATTTATTATCATTATCAAGTATTATGTACTGTAGATAATTGTGTGTGCTAGACTTTTAGATTACTGGCAGTGTAGTAGGCTTGTTTATACCAGCATGACCACAAACACACAAGTAATTCATTGCACTAGGACCTTAGGACAGCTACAACATCACTAAGCAATAGTAATTTTTCAGCTCCATTATAATCTTATGGGTCCACCTACATATATGTGGTCCATTTTTGACTGAAACACCCATGATTGAATGTGGTTCATATTATCTTTCTCTCAAACAGTGCATGTGGTTTTTCAATTGTTACCAGCAATCATGACCTTTCATGGACTCCACAGCATTAGAAGGACAATTTTTATGGCCTTCAAGAAGTTTCAGGGTGAAGCTATTTCTCTAGGATCAGTTTTTCATGTGACAGTAGCCTTGGGCCTGTAACAGTCCTGTATCTCAGCCTCTAACCAACCCTGGCTTAGTTTTCAACAGAGACAGAAACTTGAGCCAGAAGAAATGGATGTCACTACACAGTTCACCCCTGACATCTGTGACAGTGTGTGTTATCACTGACACGTTCTCATGTAAACTGGCAAGGGGAAAGAAGTAAGACAAATTTGCTATCGTGTAGAAAATTCTGGGGAACCTCAAATAACTCACTTTATATTTAGCAGGAGTTTATGCTTCAGAGATCATCTGTCCCTACAAAAGACATTTTATCATGGTAAGGGTGTGTTCAGCAATAGAAAACTATGATCTCAGCAGAAGTCCCTCTACCACCCCATAGCTTAGTAATTTTCTTACCAACAGCTAGCTGAGGTAGTGTGCATCCCAGACGCTCCGCAATTGGGGAAAGGTCTTTTAGCTTGTTTTGCTGTTTTCTCCCTTCTTCACTTACAATTCTTTCTTTCAACCACTGGTAGCACTGAGGAAAAGCATACCATTGAAATGTTAATGTCTGTAAAGATCGGATGTCAAAGAATGGTAATTCAATAAAACGTGAACCTTATGATGATTTTCTGAATTTTTTGACCCTTATGTTTCACACTGCCAGGGATGATTTCATGCAAAGAAATGTTCCTCACGATCTTGCTCCTTGTTTATTGGTTCAAAGCAGATTGATTTTGACTAATATTCACCATTCAAATTGATCAGCCTGCATAGAAGTTGTTATAACCCTGATCGTGACATATAAGCACTTACATCCTAGCCTGTCCAATAGAAGAGGTCATATTTCTTATTGGGATAGCCCAATTTTAGGATGTAGCAAAAAAAAAAAAAAAAAAGCATTACATTTTACCAAGATCTATTTTGTCTCCTTTTTATTAAGAAAACTGGGTGCCAAGCTTTCTGCTCAAAGAAAACCATCATTTTACATTTTTGTTTGACTATTTTTCTCCCCCTTGCCTTCAATTCACTGCTAATCTCTTATTCTTTTTATAATAGGGCTTTGTTGTTAGCTTCTGCAGCTTCTTCCTAGAAGCAGACATGGCATAACTGATAGATACTGAGTAGATTTTTAAAATTTTAAAGTGGATAAAGACTTTGCAAATGTTATTACCTATTGTATAACTATTGAAACTTAAAAAAGTAAAGAAACTCAAAACAGGAAACTATTCTTTAAAGCCAATGAGAAGAAACTGACCCTGATCTATAGATTACAAAATGAACCTAATTTCCTCAATATAAAGAGAAAAATATTTTAGAACTTCTCAATGCCCTACTTTCCAGAAGGCTCTGCTCTTACTATGAGAAAGGGAACAACAGACTCTTCTACATAAAGCGAGCACTAAGCAGCAACACCCAGAGGAAAAGAATATTTGTAAGAGTGTTAGTCTGTTTTAGGAAAATAATTGAAAATCATCACACTGTGTGGCAATGTGGACTTTCTCTCTCTTGTGTATTTGAGACATAATCACCATCGCAGATCTTTATCTTCCCAGAGGCCTCAGAGTGCTCTGCAACAGGCAGTGGGCCATGGACACTGCACCCACGTGATTTCAATAGGCTACTGGCTTTTGTTTTTTGAGCATTTTTTTCATCATTCTAAGACAATATTTCCAAAGAAAAGGGTAACCATACTATGTTTTATTGTGATTTTTTGAGTTATTTTGCCGATGAGAAAAGGAGAAGGGCAAGCTGCCCGTTTTGCCTCCTAAATCTCAAAGGCTTATGGGCTGGCTCCTAACTTGGTAGCCTGGTTGGGGAGATGGCTAAAGTTTTCCCAGCCTTAGCTCTGGGAAGCCTCAGCTCCTTCAAAAAGAAGAATGGCCTGAAGCATCTCTCCAGAGATGACAGTTGGTGGCAGTGGTGATGAGGTGGACATTGTGAACAATGGACACTGCCTGGGGACCGGGCAGACTTCCTGGGCCAGTGCTGTCTACGTCAGAGAGTCCCTGAACTTACTTCTGGTGTCCTCCCTGGGAAAAACATCACCTATCCTCACTATAGTTTCATAACATCTTTCAGGGGACCAATATCTCTGAATGTATTCAAACAGACTAACAAAGATTGAAAACTAATAGCCAACTGCTTTTTGAACAATTGCTTCTTATTAGTATTAGCATTTCTGAGTTTCAGTATATACCATGCATGTAAAGAGTGGTTGGTTTATCAATCTTTTGTAACTTTTCCGTTTTTGAAATCTTGTATTCAGTGCATTCTCTTCTTTAGGATTGGGTTTACAAGTTCTATGTGTGTGTGTGTGTGTATATGTATGTGTGTGTAACACACATACACACGCACCATTTTCAGAGACAGATTTCCAAAAGTAAAACAAATTAAAAGGTAAAAATCAAGCAATTATTTATTGAGTCCCTATCTCTCCACCTTTAACACCATAAATCTCATTGTTGCTTTAGCCTATGGAAATACAAGCAGATTAGGGTTTTTAAAAAGTAGATGCATAGTTTTTATACTGCTTTCCTCATACCAAAGGAAACAAAAGTGTGTTGGAAATAAACAGCTTTAACTGCTTTACGAATGAGAACGTGTTAGCTGAGATAGGATATGAGGCTTAATTAAAATATTAATTAAATATGGAAACAAACAAGTGTGTTTTGTAGGAAGGTTGGAGGTGGGTGTGCTTGTGGCAGTAATAAACCCAGCTTGCTGACTGGGCAGTAATCCATGAATCAAAAGGTGAAATCTCCTCATCCAACCCTATTCTATCATCCCACTGCACTGCAATGATTTGATTACTTGTTGGTTTTTCTAAACCTAGCAGGTGGAAGAAGCCAGGGATGGGTTGTTGTTCATGTCAGCATCTCCAGTTCTGACACTTGTAGCTGGCAAGGAGGAGGGGCTCAGCTAATATGGTGGTCAGGGAGGAGTCAGAGAAACCAGAGTTCTGTGGGGTCAAAATAAATCGCTTCCCATTTTTCAGATTGATCATGACACCTCCTCCCCAATGCAGTGTGACTCTGTCAGCAGTCCTGTGGGACTCCACAGGGCTTGTGGATTCCATATTATTTCATAATTCACCCCTTCATATGTCTGTCCCTCTCACAAGGCCTGGAGCTACTCCTTGAAGGTTGAGACTGTCCCATTCATCCCTGTATCCTCAGCACCAAGCACAAAGTCTGAGTACACTCAGTAAATATTTGTCAACGGGACAATTGAATGAACTTTTCTCCACAGATTGGTTGGCTATTAGTTTTATGTATGTTACAAAACTCTATATTTTCTCTTAGCCTATTTCTTTGCTCTCTCCCAATGCTATGATGATTTTATAAGTCCCTATTTCATAGGTATTGATATTGGGGTGAGAACAGTCTGTGAGACTTGCCCCAAATCCCTAATTAGTTGTTAGTTAATCTTGGATTGAACTCAGGCTGAAACTGGAGCCATGGACAGAATCAGTCACATTTCAGTTCTGAACACTGTCTAGAATAATTTAACACCCAAGATCGCTATTTCTACTTAAACATCAAAGGCTTTGACTCAAAACAAAAGCAAAGTCACTATTGAGGTTGAGATCTCTAGGTAAAATGCTAGAGCTGAAAACTTGCCTTCTGAAATTTTGCCATAATGTATAATATGCTTTGTTTCTTTATATGAGCACTTGACATACTTGGACCACCTCTCTCCCCTAACTTTGATTCATCAAGGTGTGCATGCTTCTTATTTTTCTTTGACAGAGGGGTACATACTTTTGTAATTTTTTTTTTTTTTAGAAAGGATCTCACTGTACTGCTCAGGTTGGAGGGAAGTGGCATGATCTCAGCTCACTGCAGCCTTGACCTCCCAGGCTCAGGTGATCCTCTCACCTCAGCCTCCTGAGTATTTGGGACTACAGGTGAGCATGATATCTAGCTAATTTTTTGTATTTTTGTGGAGATAGGGTTTCGCCATTTTGCCCAGGCTGGTCTCAAACTCCTCGGCTCAAGCGACCTGCCCACCTCCACCTCCCAAAGTGCTAGGATTACAGATATGAGCCACCACACCTGGCCTATAATTTTTCTAGAAAGCATTTTGCCAAGAACAGGGAGGAGCTGCCAATACATTTTATTGCACTATTTATTTCTTTTTAAAAGCTGTACACCTTGTCTCTTGATCAGACTTTATTGATTTGGTTATGGCTCATCAAATTAACAAAGACTTAAGTACCTCTTATGTACTCATCAGGCTCTGTGATGAGTCAGATGAGAAAGTTTCAGTTTCTGTCCTAGATGTATCACAAATCATTACTTAGTAACATGGGAAGTGTTTTTTTGTTGGGATTCCACTCCTGTCAATGATTTCCTTACAAGCTATGTCTTTACTGCCTTCTAATGGAAAATGCCATGACAAAGTGGTGCATAACCTGAGCTGAGCATAGTACCTTACCCTTTTAGCCACTGACATTGATCTCACAGGGTGGCACATGACCTAAGCTTGGCCAGTCTTCTCTGGACTGAAGTTGGTAAAGGAAAGATCACTTTTATCTTAGGTTACATGCCTTTAGAAATGCAAACCTGCAAACATCAGTTTTCCTGCTCCTGGCCTCATGGAGGAGACCCATTTGTAGTATAAGAAAATGACACCCACAAGCAGAGAGAAATAGAGAAGATGAAAAATCCTGACAATGTACAAGTTCATGGATGGAGTAATTGCTGA
This sequence comes from Trachypithecus francoisi, assembly GCF_009764315.1. Lineage (NCBI taxonomy): Eukaryota > Metazoa > Chordata > Mammalia > Primates > Cercopithecidae > Trachypithecus > Trachypithecus francoisi. Next base: position 7,094,725 of record NW_022681453.1, read on the forward strand.
GGCCACTCCATACTTCCCAAGGATGTCTTTGTGAACCAATAGAGTCCCCCTTCTCTGATCAGATTAGTTTTCATTGAGTTTTGTTACTTGCAACCAGAGAATTAGAAGACTCTGTAAGAAGCATTCATGGAATAATAGAGAAGGTACAAATAGCTCAGTTTTGTAAAGTTAGGACAGTCTTCATAGAGAAGAAGACAACCAAGCTCTGCCTTTAACAATAAGAAGGGGTTCCACAGGAGGATGAAAAGAAGGACATTTATGGGAGGCAAAGGAGAATACAGTGCATTTGCATGGAAAATGAAGTAGTATGATATGGGAGACACAAATGAAAAAATAGGCTCAACTAGATCCCAAGGGAGTTTCCTTGATGCTTTATTGCGGAGTTATGGCTTTGTCCTATAAGTAATGATTGGGAAATCATTAGAGGATTTTAATCAGAGTTATGATATGGTCAGATTAATATTTTAAAAAGATTAAGTGGTCACAATGGTGGGTTGTTGAGGAAAGGGAAGGAAATCAGAGGCCAGATTTACTACTATAGTAAATCTGACAAGAAATGATGAAGATCTAAACAAGGGCTGTGCACAAGATGGATCTTAGAGTCAAGATAGAGTCTGGAGGATTTGGTGCCTTGTTGAACAGGAATAAGGAAGGAAAGGAGGCAGTCTGAGATAATGCCTTGGCTTCTGACCAAGATAACCAGATGGATGGGTGGAGGCACTGCTAAGCAAGAAGGAATGGCAGGTTCTGGGGGTGAGGATAGATTCCATTAGGCATGACTGATGCCCATGGGACTTCTACTTGGAGATGTCTAATAGACACAAAGAAGGAGTGCTGTGCAGTTCAGCAGTGAAGTCAGAGCTGATAACACAAATTTAGAAATCATTGTTAGAGTAGTGGGGCCAGATGAGGGGCCCAGAAAATCCAGAAAAAGTAGTATTACCTTCTAAAAGAGCCCTAGATAGGTATTTTTTATGCTGATTTAATTTATCCTTCAACTGCAGTTCAATATTACAACAGATGCAAAATATTAACATCTTCATCTTATCAGTATAATAATAGCCAATGTGAAACACAAACTACTTATTCTCTTTTAGGGTGAGATGAATGTTACCAATTTATTTATCTACTTGCCCAGATATCTATCTTTTAATTTAACTAACCTTCCTTCCTTCCTTCCTTCCTTCCTTCCTTCCTTCCTTCCCTCCCTCCCTCCCTCCTTCCTTTTCTCTTTCTCTTTCTGTCTTTCATGGTATCCTCATTCACTCCTAAGGTTGCTCTGATACTTGCCTCCTTTACTTTTTATTTTTTATTTTTTATTTTTTTGCTCTGGTAACTATACTCAAGTGGCTTTCCTAAGTGCACATACATTACTCCGAAAGCACTCAGGCTGATAATGCAGAGCCTTGAGAGTCTGCAGAGCTCTAAAGAAGCATACTTTGCAATCAGCCACCTTTCATCTGTTGAGAGCTCTTAATGTTTATTGTTAAGGATGTTCCAGTAGATACAGAGTTGACTTTATAAAAGTCAGCAATAGAAATATTTCCCAAGCTGCTTTTGGGCTTAGCCACCTTCAAACATTTGTTACTCTTTCTTTTTTTTTTTTTCTTTTTCCTTTCACTAGTGAATTTGTGAAAGCTTTTTCAGCTGTTTGCAAGCTTTTCTCAGTGATGAAGGTTAGACAATCATGCACTCCAAATACAGCATAGCTACTTCTTTCTCCCTTAAAAACCTGGGTTTAAAGAGAAATAAACATGTCTTTGAGGGAGATAATTAACTGAAAGCCAGGAGACCTGGGTTCTAATATCAGCATTTTCTGTTATGAGTTTATGGTCTTGGATTGTTATTTAAGGTCTTTGTGTTTTAGTTTCTGCATCTGAAAAGGGTCTGCCTCTCAGCAGGTTATTGTGAGAACAAACACTCAGCCTATATAGAAATGCTTGGAATTTGTCAGCAAGCCCCTGAAAGAACATGTGACACCATGCTTAGCTCAACTGACCAAAAGTCACCTGTATCCATTCTGTTTGTGAGAATAAAAGTTGTTGAATGAAAACACTTAGCTCAGTGCTTGGCACATAGTAGGTATTCAGTAAAATTGTAATTATCAGTGCTTTCCTTCTTCCATTCCTTCCTTCTTCACTCCCTTCTTGCCTTCCTCTTTTTACACCTTCTTTCCTAAGATGCTTTTAGTCTTTGTTGACTTGTTTAGACTTGTTTCAGAACAATCTTTAATTTTCAGAAGAGAGACCTTATTTAATATTCTGGGATAATTGTTTTTTGTAATAATACAAAACTAGAAATAGGACCATGTCATCTTGCTTTAGGAGATATTTATGTTGCATTATTTTAGAGAACAAATGAGCAAAGCTCAACTGTTACAGACAGAAAGGAAAGTCAAAGGCCTAGAGCCTTGAAAATATTCTGATTAGGGAAGCTCATGGTGGCCACAGCCACAGTGATTAAAGGATTGTTGGTTCAGACTTGACTTGAGCTGCTTTCCCAATAATTTAGCACTGATGGAGGCAAGAGGTTGCGTAAGGCTTATACTTCCTCCTAGAAGGACTCTGGTTTATCTGATTTCTTTAAATGCCTGTATTTTCTCTCCCTTGACAATACAGAGTAATTTGTGATTCTAATGTTATTACACATTCTCTCAAGTTTTTAAAAACAGGCATGTTGTTATTAATAAGGAGAGATGTTTGGAGTACTCTCCAATAAATTAGTCATCAAGATGTCCTGAATGGAGGTAATTTTGTGTGGATGATCTTGAATATCTTTTTGCTTCAGAGCAGAATTTAAACTGCTTTAAGTGATAGAAGCTTTGCTATGTATCCGTCTCCTGAAGTCTCCCCTTCTAACCCACTGCCCCCAACACAGACTAAAAAGTGTCAAACATACTCAGCTACAACTGTTGGCCTCATATGGATTAAGCCTCTATGGCTTACATTTTATTTTGTCAAGAAAAGGAAATGATATAAGAACCCTCTTATATAGAAAAGGGATTTTACATTTTATCAGTTTCAAATGATGGAATGTTTTCTTTCTTTCTTTCTTTTTTTTTTTTTTTGAGACGGAGTCTTGCTCTGTCGCCCAGGCTGGAGTGCTGTGGCCGGATCTCAGCTCACTGCAAGCTCCGCCTCCCGGGTTTACGCCATTCTCCTGCCTCAGCCTCCCGAGTAGCTGGGACTACAGGCGCCTGCCACCGCGCCCGGCTAGTTTTTTGTATTTTTTAGTAGAGACGGGGTTTCACCGTGTTAGCCAGGATGGTCTCGATCTCCTGACCTCCTGATCTGCCCGTCTCGGCCTCCCAAAGTGCTGGGATTACAGGCTTAAGCCACCGCGCCCGGCCCGGAATGTTTTCTTTAATATATGAATAAATAACAATGTAGGAATTTGAGCCCTGCAAGCCCAATCAGGTCATTGGGCACTTTTTCCCCAGTCCCCAGAGGAAGAGAATATTCGAGGCAGGCAGATTATGAAGGGCTGACTGATACATGGCCAGGAGCCAAGACTTCCAGAAGGCTCAGGGGAACCTGTCAGAGGCCACTGGCCCGGACACCACAGTCTGCCTGAGCTGGGAAGCCCTAGGCTGTTGCAGAGCAGTTCTTATCAATCTTCCCTCCTTCCTACCCCCAGGCTTTTTTCTAGACATTGAGAAAAATACCTTCAGTGAAGCCCTGGAACTTTCAGGCACTCCATTTCCGTATTTTCCTGAGATGATTCCACAGGCAAGTGGAGACCACGTCATTGCGCCAACCCCTACAGAAGAAAAAACTGAGAAAGTTACTTGTGCAAATTGGGATCAAAAGTTGAGGTGGGGGGTGGGGGGCAGTGGTGTTTAAATAGAATTTGGTAGGTTATAGGGAAAAGCTGTCCAGATAAATGAGTCAATATCGGCATGCATTTTTTCCATTACAATTTAGGAGCTTACAAATTGTGTTTCATTCTTTCATCAACCAATTAAACATGGACTGTCAGTTCTTGGGAGCGCATATAAGAAAGCCCGAAAAATGTGGCTCATCCATGAATTTTTGTTGTCCATTGAGTGCCTAACATAGTGCCTGGTACACAGCAGGAGCACACACCTGGTACACAGTAAGCACTCAATAAGTGAGAGCAATAATAACAATTGTTGTTGAATTTTTATCTTTATCTCCTTTTCCCAGAATTTTCCTGCTCATATGAACCTCTATTTTTTAGGAAGAAAATTATCTCTGGAAACTTTTGATAAGTAAGCCTGAAAATGTGGCTTATTCGTCTTTTCCTAATGTCTAAATTTCCTGGGTATATGTTATATATATTTTTTTCCCCTCTCTCTGAAGGCATTAGTTCTATCTACACAAAGTGATAGTGCCCTACTTACTAGTTGTTGAATTTCCCATTTCTAACTCAGTGCCAGGGCTAGGGTAGTAGATACAGATGTATATATCCACGATGTTTTTGAAAGGTAGTCATTGTTTACTCGAGCAAGCACCAATGAAAAATGAATTTATTCATTGGTTGTTCCCTTTATTCAGTATGCATTTTTTGAACACCTGCTGAGTACAGCTGAAACACCGGTCACAATTTACAACTCTGCTTGGCTTTCATCAGTGATACCTTGTAGACTAGGTGCAGATTCTGCTACATTTTGATTCTGCTACAATCTCTGGAATGCATGGTTCTTACAATGTCTGTGTTAATTAGGGACATTTAGGAAAGCATTTCAGTAACACTGTTTTTATTTCTTCCCGCCCTCAATCAGTGATCTTTCTCTTGTTAAAAATATCCAGTAGCTTTTATTTTGAAGGTTACCTATTTTGTGGTAGAGCTCTGGCAGCTGGACCTCCACTTTCTCTCTCTGGAAAAGATGGTACTCAGCTTGTTCACAGACTGGTGGGATCATATTGAACTGTCTTGCTACAGAGTAGGCTTCCTAGGGAGGAATGAGATTACAACTGAATTTATACTGATGAGAAATGAGGCTTCGCTGTAATTTGTATGCATGAGAAATGTTTACTTTGGTGAAATCAGTACAAACCAAAAAACATGTAGGATGCCAAATAATAAGCAAATTTGTCACCACCAATTTCACTAAGGGCAATATGAAATGTAGGAAACCCTTATTAATTCTTTGGGAAGGTTTGGATTGAGTTAAGTCCAGGGCAAATTAGTCAAAGTGTGAATTATACACTATGATAAAGAAAATGTAGTTTAACTATTTTTAAGTTCCTAAAGAAATAAGACTTAGATTAACATATAAAAGTATATGTAACTAGCTTGGTATAAACAGTGTAGTTAATACAGTTTTTTATAAGAAAACTAGAATACCCTGTTAATATATCTCAATAGCTGTGAAATTCACTTTGCCCTCTTGCCACCAGAGAACACTGTATTCTCTGTTGTATTCTGAATGGATGAGCTCCGGCTCCAACATCCATCTCTATAATGATGGAATTGATTCTAGAATTCCAGTACCATAGTGATTGTGAGAAAAGTTTGCAAAAGATCTTGCAATTTATGCATGGCATCTGAAAAGCAATAATAAGGTACTCAATAACCATTTAAAAGTAGAAATTAAATTACCATGATCTCCATAGCACTCCACCTCGAGGTGCCCCAGTACATCGCCATGCCTTGGTTTATCACATGTGTCATGGCTCGGACAATTTCTATGGGAGGTCAAACAGACAACATTTCATGAATTCATCTACTTTTCAAAGTTATGTGATTTTTACCCCTCTAGCCAAAGCTTAGAAGCTTAATGCAGTTATTTGTTTGATTAATAAAATTAGTCTAATATTGGTGACAACATTATTGTCTGACACGAAATATTGATGGTTTGGAGGCTGATGGTACTTTTAGGTAAACTGACATTCCATTTTCCATTTGCAGCAACAACACTAAATTATATTGAAAATATAATGATCACTTAAAGTTCTTCCTTTACTTTTATTGCTTGATGATTCCTGGCCTAATAAAGAATACATGATTCACCTTTTTAAGAGCCTGGGTACCTTCCTCACTAAAGTGAGAAGTAAGAGAAGGCATCTGCTTTGACTTTGCAGAATGTAAGGTCATTGAGGGTGAAAGGCTTGTCTCTGTATATTGGACTTGCAGAGCATGATCGCACACAGAATGGATAGAGATCCATTCTCTATCCAAGAGAGGTGACTCAACAACAATGTGTTTAGCAGAAAGATAAACATATTAAATGCTGAACAAACAGCTGAAGCCACAGTGGCTCACAGCTTGCAGTGACACACCCTGTCCTTGATCACTTTGAACCAAATTTTGTCCTAAGACACCCACATAATTGATTTCATTGGGGCCTGTTCGTGGTCCCACCTGGTGTGCTCATCAGCCTCATGCAGCTCAACATCACATTTCCTAAACAGGAAAATTAATCCCTTCCCCAGAGGATGGAGCTGAGCAAATCCTCTTGGCACCAGCCAGATGTGTTGCAGAACAAGAGAGCGTGGAGACCCTCAGGATTAATTTAGTTAAAATTTACAGACAGGGTTGGATTTCTTCCTCAAAGCAGGTCAGTTAAACACTCAGGATGCCAGGTCACTCGACACTTTCAAAGGGTCACATGTCTTGGGCTTTTCTATTTCTCAGTAATACCAGTCAGTTAAATGCCCTTCAAAAGAACCAAATCCTTGTCTCAAAGTAGAGTTGCAGTAGATGTATTCTTTATTATTATTATTATTTCTCATGAGCAGGCACTGTCTAAATTGATAGGGAACAGGATTTGAATGAAATGGCCAGAGTCAGGGTCTTAGCTTCTTTGCTTGTTTGGCTTGTGTAAATTATTTTTAATCGCCCTTGATTTCTTTGTTTGGAAGATGGGAATGCTTTCATTCACCATTGTGTGTCCAACAGAGATAAAAGCTGGCTTTACAAGCAAATGTTTTCTTTCTTGGAGAAAGACTCTAGAATATCAAATTATTGCCCAGCAACTAAAACTATGAAGTTCATTCTCCATTTATAAAACATATGATTGAAAAACTGTAAGGAACCGCTTTTCTTCTCTTTTACTGTACAAATGGAGATGCGTGCCTATGATAAACATTTCTAAAAGTTGAAAACAATGATATGAATCTCCGCCCCAGATGAATTTTCTCTTTGGATGTCTCCATCACTGCACCAGCTCCCTTTCCCTTCACATCCTGTGTCATTCAGAGCTGGGAGTTCAGTCAATCAACAGTATCTATTAGGTGTCTGCTGTCCTGGGTGCTGGAGATACTGTGGTGAATCAAACATGCTGGTAAACATAGAAGAAGTTAACAGAGAATAAACTGGACCTGGCCTCTCCCTTAACTCTGTCTCCACCATCAAGTAAGACAGGTACGGAGTGCTGAACAGGTGGCTTGGGCACGTGGGAGTCCTTGACAAGAGCAGTGAAGATGGAGTGGAAGTTGTGACTCTTCTTGCGTACTCATTCAGTTATACAACACACAGGTATTACAAGCTTAATATTTGCCAGTCACTGTGCTGGTTGCTGGGTTCATCTGTGAGTAAAACAGACACAAACTTCCTGGACTCAGAGAGTTTCAAGTTGAGTGGGAGAGATGGAGAGGTAAATAAGTAAGTCATTATAAAATGTAAAGTGTTATAAAGAAAATAACATAGGGGACTGGGACAGGAAATGAAAGAGAAAACGTATTTAGTGGAGTAAGGAAGGTCTCACTAAAGAGCAATCATATTTAGGCATAAAAAAGCAAAAAGGAGCCATCCACATGAAGAACAGTGGAAGAGCATTCGAGGCAGATGGTATAGTACGTGCCTAGGCCCTGAGGAAGGACAGAGCTTAGCGAGTCCCAGCAATGGGAGGGAAGGAGGACAGGGGTGCAAGATAAAGTTGGCAGAGGGCAAACCATGTCATTTGTATGTTATTCAAGGTTTAATGAAGCCATTAACATTTTATCAGGTAAGGGGATGGTAGAATATAGTTTGCATTTGAGAACACTTGTCTCTATGCTGTGGAGAATCATTAGTAACAGGGAGGACTGGAGGAAGTAGGAAAAGCTTGAGGAAGGTATTACTGTATTCTAGGCAGGAGATGAGGGTAATTTGTAATAGGGTGGTGGTGGCAAACATAGAGAGAGGTGGATGTATTCAAAATATAAGTTGAAGGCAGAATCCACAATACTTACAGATGGACGGGGTGTGGTGAGGGAAAGGGAGGAATTAAAGCTGTTTCCCAGATATCTAGTTGTTTACAGAGATAAGGGAGACTCAAGGAGGAACATGTTTGGGAGAAAAATCAAGGGTTCTTCTTTGGACATGCGAAAAATGGAGATGCATGTGAGATACAAAAGGGGAGATGTTGAGCGAATATTTAATAGTTGGATAAATAAGACACTGAACAATCTGGGCCGGAGGTGGTATATACATTTATTAGTTACCAATCTGTTTATATTTAAATTTATGAAAATGGATGAGCCTTGTAAGGAAAGTCTATAGAGAGAAAAGAGAAGAGGTTCTGATGGCCAGCCCAGGGGTTAGAGACAGGACCCATGCAGGATGCTGGGTAGGAGGGGCCAGCCAGAGGGGTAGGAAGGAAGCTGGCACACAGGGATGTGTCAGACCAAGAGCAGAGGGCACTTCAAGAGGGAGCTGTGCCCACAGGGTGGAATGCCACGGACATTCAGGTCAGAACAGCCCCAAACAGTATCCACTGGTTTTGGCCACATGTAGGGAGACCACTGCAGACCGTGAGAAGAGCAGCTTCAGTGTCAGTGATGTGATGGGATCAAGCAAGGCTGGAGCCATTGGAGCCACTCAGTGGAAGAATGAGTGGAAGAAGGAGAGACCTTAAAGACAATGCATTCAATAAGTTTGGAAGAGAAATAGGACACGAGCTGAAGGGATATTCAGGGTCACAGGACATTAAGAGTAAGCCTGTGTGCCATTTGGAGTGACCTAGGAAGAGGGAGTTATTGATGAAATGGACTGGGGGCTGGGAAGGAAGAGGGAGGGAGACTTGATAAAGGGAGAGGGAGGAGGGGCAGAGCCCCCAGAGGTGGGAAGGACACTTCTGTCAAGATGATGGGACCCAGGGAGGTTTGTAGAACTCATCATGGGAAGACATGGGAGCACCTGTTTGATGAATTCTAGTCTCAATAAACTGTGAACCAAGTGTACAAGGAGGCGTGAGATATGTAGGAGAAATGAGAAAAATGTGAGGAGAGCCTCTGCAAGGCACTCCAATGGCCAGGTCTTTTTGTTGCTGGTAGTTTTTTTCCTCACTGTTTAGCTTTTGACTCTGAAGAGAAAAGCTTGGTGGAATTGGGAAAAGAGAACTGTGTGAGTTCTTGTCCTGGAAGGAGGCTGCAACATCAAAAGCAGGGAGAAATTGCAGGAGAACCAAGAGGCTGCAGTTCTGGAGATTCATGTTGCCATGAATTAAAATTCTATTCTATTTCAGAGAAAAATTCGTTTAGCTTACTAACAGGAAAGAACCACACTGATGGCTGAGGTGGGTTTTTACATGATTTGAATAATTAAGAACACTAGAGGGCAGCATTGCTGAAAGGAAAAATCAACTGTCTTCTAGATACTGTTGTTTTAAGTGTTTAACATGGAGATGCATTTTAAAAGCCTCCTAGGCAGAATAACAATTCTGAGTGGGGAAAGGATGTTAGAAAGGTAGTTTAGTGCACCGCGTCAGCTGCCTCTGGGAAAGGAGACTCAGACAAATGTGATTAAACCTGACAACCCAGTACTGAATGTGACTCTCCCGCTCTGGACTCCTTCCCGAGTTTTCTAGAAGCCTTAACCCCAGTGGTTCGCAACTCCGACTGCATATTAGAAACACCTGGAGTGGGGGCTTTACAACTACCCATGCCCAGGCTCCACTGAAATTCTATTATATTAGAATCTCTTGTGGGTGAGGCCCCAGCATTGGTGATAATTTAAAAACTCATCCCAGATGATGATTTTCGTGTGCAGCCAGGATTTAGAACCAACGCGCTTGTCTACACCAATGGTCTCGGGGTGTAGCTTCTGGACTAGCAGCAGCAGCAGCAGCACCTGGAAACTTGTTACAAATGCAAATCCCAGGGCCTCACCCCAGACCTAGTAAATCACAAAGTCTGCATCTGTGTTTTAAGTAGCCTTTCAAGTAATGCTGATAACACACTGCTTTATACTATTCCCAAGCAAGCCATTTCAATGGGTACGAACCTCTTCCTACATTTCCGCTTTTGCTTTTTTATCTAATCCAAGTGCTTCATGCTATAATCTTTAGTTATTTGCCTTAGTACATAAGCAAAGAGCTAGTATGATATCTATGCTGTCTCTCTCTCTCTCTCTCTCTGCTATGAATCAGAACCACCTGGGAAGTTTGATAAAAATGCTGAGGTCCAGGTCCTAGCCTCCTTCAATGAGCCAGGGCCTTTGCATTATTTTCATTAGCTCTCAATCACAAACTTTTAGAAAAACTGACTAAACTATTGAAAGACTTTGTGAAGTCCTCCCTCTGCACTCCTTTCCAAGTTGAAATAATCATTATTCTTTAACCTAGTGGTGCCTCCCCAGGCTCACCCACCGCAGGCAGCTCTCGCACATACTCCCTGTACGCTTAGCACACAAGTGGCTCCCTATAAATGCTGCAGGTCCATTTTGTTTCCCTGAGTACTGAATTTCCTTCTGTAAATTGAGAAATGATATGGATGTTGTGAAATTCTTTCAAAGCTTGACATGGGATAATGGGTGTAGAATAATTTGTGAATTTGAAACAGTAACACAAACTGAAAATGTCCCAGGTTTCTTCTCAAGTAGGCCCAGATTCTAACATTTTGGGGACAGTTGTTTCAGTAATGTAGGCCATCCATGTTTTTTAAAATATGCATTTTATGTCAAAGAAATTAATACAACTATTTGTTCTGAGTGAAAACAATTTTGGTTGATCAATATTTTAATTTTCTAAATTGGATCAGATGCCACAAGTGGTAGCTCACATTAAACTTTTTTTCCTGCAGAATGTTCCCTAGAACTTTGAAAGTTGTAAGCAAATAGTTGTACTGCATGAACAATAAGCCATAGGAGTAAAGATAAAAATATCTTTATTAGAAATGAGTGTTTTAATCATATAAAATGTACTCAAATTAATCTGGCCATAGAGACAAAAAGACAAAAGCAAAAGAAACCTTAGAGGTAATCCAGTGCAGTTTCTTCTTATTCTAAATGAGGAAACAAGTTAGGAGTGAAGGTTTTAGGCATAATTAAAAGCTTGAATATTATTAACAATTATAAATATTTTAAATATGCTTGCAAAATGCTGAGAAAAACATGCAAAATAATAATTGTATTATTTAGTGGAATTACATGTAATTTTGTTCTTAATTTTTCACATTTCCAGTAAATATGTGTTATACTTTTATGTAAAAAAGAAAGATTGTCTAACAAGCAAAGGCACCACTTTAAACACTAACATGTTATATATTTAACCAAATGAAATTGCTATTTTTAGAGCCCCATAATAGTTTAATATTGGCACTATCCTATGGTTCAACCCAGATGATATCAGATTTTTTTTTTTAAGAGGCAAGCATCAAGATGGAGGCTAGAACACTGGTATAATGCAAGAATTTGGTTTCATCAGAGGAATTGCTGTTAACACTAATAAAAAATAGGCCTAGACCTAGGCACAATTTTTACTTCAGGTCAGCTTTTGTGATTTATCTACCTTAAGTTGTTTATTTATTTATTTATTTAACTTCAGAAGCTTGTGGTGGTGGTGGTTTATAATTCTGCTTCTTTGAAGCTTAGAGGAATCCTCTTGAATCTTGATCAGTCCTTCATCTTCTGAGCTGTGGAGAATCCTCTCAGCTTGATGCCTGGAGATAGAGGACTACCATTCTTCAGAGGATTGGAAACTTATAATCATAAATGAAATGATGTCATCCTTAGTATGGATCATGAGTCACATGTCTTAAAGGTTTGCTGGCTGTCTAAGGACAACCTGGTTCCATTTGCCTTACAGAGCATGTACTAGGATGCAGGAGACATTGGTTTTTTTGGCCCCATCACAGTCACTAACCTTTGACATCTCTTTGTCCTTGCTGAGATCTCAGTTTCTTCAATGCAAATGAGCAGATTGATTTTAATTAAGCATATACTTAATCTTGACAATAATTGTTTAGGTGGAAATATTTGAATCCCATTTTGTTGAGGAAGAACCTGAGACTCAGAAAGATAAAATCACTTGTGCCGGGTCTCAGCAGATAGTCTACAGACCCTGTCTAGCTTTGAAGTTCTGTGATCGGTCATCGTGAGAGGCTCTGTGCATAGTGCATTGAGGGAGAAGACGGTTTTGGGAGAGAAAACTAACAGGGAATTTACTTAATTCACCTCATTGTGTGTTTGTGAACATGTGATGCCTTGTGTGGTTATATCCATCCATCCCTTTGCATTTAATACACAGATGGCTATAGTTCATGATGAGTATAAATGACTTGGGAAATATGAGCTCTCTCTCTCTTTTTTTTTTTTTTGAAGAAAGACTAAAATCTGATGACTCTTTGAAAAGAGAGGCAAAAAAGGGCTGGTGTCTGCATCTGATCTGTCAAAGCTTAAAGAAAGAGTAGTCTTCACAGGGCAGTTTGTAGGGAATATGCTTTCTGGATCAGGGCACTGGCCAAACTGATTCTGAATCAGAACAGAACAGATTCAAGAGCCTAGAAAGGAATTCACACACTGAGCCAAGTCAATAAAACCTCTTCTATCTGGAAATATTGAACCTTCTTCAAAACTCTGGCCCAAGAATGGAGCTTTATGTCTCCGAAGGCAATGCAGCTTCCTCCACCCTGTAGCTACCCTGAGAGAACCCTCCCTAAAGAGCTCATGGTCCTCAACCTCTCCTCTCTGTCACACACTGGTTTTCCCTGACTCTAGACAGTTTGAAGTGAGACTTTGATATTGCCCAAATATGATTTCAGAACCTTATTCTAAAATGTGAAATAGGTTATTGAAATGGGACACTTTTAGTCTCACTTTTAGCTCAAGTCCAAAGGCTCTGAACAGCAACTGTTGTTTTTAAGTACCCCTGAGTTCCAAAGTGAAGCACTAGACCACCTATGCAGGAGACCATGGTGAAAAATGGTCATCTTTAGCCCAGTCTTCACCTTGAAACAAATAAATGACTGAAAAAAACCTTTTTAGAACTGATCAATAAATTCAATAAGGTTGCAGGACACAAAATCAACATATGAGAATCAGTACCATTTCTATATAATAACAACAAACCAGCTGAAAAAGAAATCATGAAAGCAATCATTTACAATAGCCACAAAAAATTAAATACCAAGTGGTATGGTTTGGATGTTTGTCCTCTCCAAATCTCATGTTGAAATGTGATTCCCAATGTTGGAGGTGGAACCAGGTGGGAAGTGACTGGATCATTGAGTGGATCCCTCATGAACGGTTTGGCATCATCTCCTTGGTGATAAGAGAGTTCTCACTCACTCAATTCACATGAGAAGTGGTTGTTTAAAAGAATCTGGTATCTCCTTTTTCTCTCTCTCTTGCTCTCTCTAGCCTTGTAATACACCCCGCTCCCCCCTTAGCCTTCCACCATGATTGTAAGCTCCCTGAGGCCCTCACCAGAAGCAGATGCCAGCACCATGCTTTCTGTACAACCTGCAGCACCATGAGCCAATTAAACCTCTTTTCTTTATAAATTACCTAGCCTCAGGTATTTCTTTATAGCAATGCAAAAATGGCATAATACACCTATAAATAAATTTAAGAAGGTAAAAAAATCTCTACAATTATGAAACTCTGATGAAAGAAATGGAAGAGAATACAGAAAAAATAGGAAGACATCTCATGTTCACAAACTGGAAGAGTTAATACTGTTAAAATGACTCTACTACCCAAAGCAATCTATACATTCAGTGTAATCCCTATCAAAATTCCAATTACATTCTTTGCAGAAATAGAGAATACGATCCTAAAATTTATATGGAGCCACAAAAGACCCAGAATAGCCAAAGCAATCTTGAGCAAAAAGAACAAAGCTTGAGATATCACACTACCTGACCTGAAAATATACTACAAAGATATAGTAACTAAAATAGTGTGATACTGGCATAAAAACAGACACATAGATCAATGGAATAGACTAGAAATAAATTCACATATTTACAGCCAACAGATTTTTGACAAAGGTTCCAGGAACATTCACTGGGGGAAAGGGAAGTCTCTTCAATAAATAGTTCTGGGGAAACTGTATATCCATGTGCAGAAAAATGAAACTATATTCCTATTTCCCATCATGTATGAAAATCAACTCAAAATGGACTAAAGACCCAAATGTAAGACCTGACCTGAGGGTATGAAACTACTAGAAGAAAACAGGGGAAATGCTTCAGGAAATTGGTCTGGACAAAGATTTTATGGGAAAGACCTCAAAAACACAAGCAACAAAAACAAAAATAGACAAGTGGAATTATATTAAACTAAAAAGCTTCTGCACAGCAAAGGAAGTAACCAACAGTGTAAAGAGACAACCTACAGAATGGGAGAAAATATTTGTGAATTATTCATCTAACAAGGGATTAATTTTCAGAACATACAAGGAACTCAAACAACTCAGCAGCAAAAAAAAAAAAAAAAAAAAAAAACAAACCCAAATAATCCAATTTAAAAATGGGCAAATGAGGGGGGCGGAGCAAGTTGGCCGAATAGGAACAGCTCCAGTCTCCAACTCCCAGCGCGAGCGACACAGAAGACCGGTGATTTCTGCATTTTCAACTGAGGTACTGGGGTCATCTCTTTAGGGAGTGCCGGACAATCGGTGCTGGTCAGCTGCTGCAGCCTGAACAGCGTGAGCTGAAGCAGGGCGAGGCATCGCCTCACCTGGAAGCGCAAGGGGGAAGGGAATCCCAAGGGGGAAGGGAATCCCTTTTCCTAGCCAGGGGAACTGAGACACACAACACCTGGAAAATCGGGTAACTCCCACCCCAATACTGCACTTTAAGGAAACAGGCACACCAGGAGAACATATCCCACACCTGGCCGGGAGGGTCCCACGCCCACGGAGCCTCCCTCACTGCTAACACAGCCATCTGCGGCGATCTATCCGCAAGGCAGCAGCGAGGCTGGGGGAGGGGCGCCCGCCATTGCTGAGGCTTAAGTAGGTAAACAAAGCCGCTGGGAAGCTCGAACTGGGTGGAGCTCACAGCAGCTCAAGGAAGCCTGCCTGTCTCTGTAGACTCTACCGCTGCGGACAGCGCACAGCTGCAGTCCATTAGGGGAAAGAGCAGGGGCGGTGCAGACGCCAACGACTCTGTCTGACAGCTTTGGGGAGAGCCGTGGATCTCCTAACGCGGAGGTTGAGATCTGAGAACGGACAGACTGCCTGCTCAGGTGGGTCCCTGACCCCTGAGTAGCCTAGCTGGGAGACATCCCCCACTAGGGGCAGTCTGACACCCCACACCTCACAGGGTGGCGTCACCCCTGAGAGGAAACTTCCAAAGAAAGAATCAGACAGGTACACTCGCTGTTCAGCAATATTCTATCTTCAGCAACCTCTGCTGCTGATACCCAGGCAAACAGGGTCTGGACTGGACCTCAAGCAATCTCCAACAGACCAACAGACAGTCCTTCTGACTGTCAGACGGAAAACTATCAAACAGGAAGGACACCTATACCAAAACCCCATCCGTACGTCACCATCATCAAAGTCCAGAGACAGATAAAACCACAAAGATGGGGAAGAAGCAGGGCAGAAAAGCTGGAAATTCAAAAAATAAGAGCGCATCTCCTCCTGCAAAGGAGCGCAGCCCATCGCCAGCAACGGATCAAAGCTGGTCAGAGAATGACTTTGACGAGATGAGAGAAGAAGGCTTCAGTCCATCAAACCTCTCAGAGCTAAAGGAGGAATTACGTACCCAGCGCAAAGAAACTAAAAATCTTGAAAAAAAGTGGAAGAATTGACAGCTAGACTAATTAATGCAGAGAAGATCATAAACGAAATGACAGAGATGAAAACCATGACACGAGAAATACGTGACAAATGCACAAGCTTCAGTAACTGACTCGATCAACTGGAAGAAAGAGTATCAGCGATTGAGGATCAAATGAATGAAATGAAGCGAGAAGAGAAACCAAAAGAAAAAAGAAGAAAAAGAAATGAACAAAGCCTGCAAGAAGTATGGGATTATGTAAAAAGACCAAATCTACGTCTGATTGGGGTGCCTGAAAGTGAGGGGAAAATGGAACCAAGTTGGAAAACACTCTTCAGGATATCATCCAGGAGAACTTCCTCAACCTAGTAGGGCAGGCCAACATTCAAATTCAGGAAATACAGAGAACGCCACAAAGATACTCCTCCAGAAGAGCAACTCCAAGACACATAATTGCCAGATTCACCAAAGTTGAAATGAAGGAAAAAATCTTAAGGGCAGCCAGAGAGAAAGGTCGGGTTACCCACAAAGGGAAGCCCATCAGAATAACAGCAGACCTCTCGGCAGAAACTCTACAAGCCAGAAGAGAGTGGGGGCCAATATTCAACGTTCTTAAAGAAAAGAATTTTCAACCCAGAATTTCATATCCAGCCAAACTAAGCTTCATCAGTGAAGGAGAAATAAAATCCTTTACAGATAAGCAAATGCTTAGAGATTTTGTCACCACCAGGCCTGCCTTACAAGAGACCCTGAAGGAAGCCCTAAACATGGAAAGGAACAACCGGTACCAGCCATTGCAAAAACATGCCAAAATGTAAAGACCATCGAGGCTAGGAAGAAACTGCATCAACTAACGAGCAAAATAACCAGTTAATATCATAATGACAGGATCAAGTTCACACATAACAATATTAACCTTAAATGTAAATGGACTACATGCTCCAATTAAAAGACACAGACTAGCAAACTGGATAAAGAGTCAAGACCCATCAGTCTGCTGTATTCAGGAGACCCATCTCACATGCAGAGACATACATAGGCTCAAAATAAAGGGATGGAGGAAGATCTAACAAGCAAATGGAGAACAAAAAAAAGCAGGGGTTGCAATCCTAGTCTCTGATAAAACAGACTTTAAACCATCAAAGATCAAAAGAGACAAAGAAGGCCATTACATCATGGTAAAGGGATCAATTCAACAGGAAGAGCTAACTCTCCTAAATATATATGCACCCAATACAGGAGCACCCAGACTCATAAAGCAAGTCCTTAGAGACCTACAAAGAGACTTAGACTCCCATACAATAATAATGGGAGACTTCAACACTCCACTGTCAACATTAGACAGATCAACGAGACAGAAAGTTAACAAGGATATCCAGGAATTGAACTCATCTCTGCACCAAGCGGACCTAATAGACATCTATAGAACTCTCCACCCCAATCAACAGAATATACATTCTTCTCAGCACCACATCGCACTTATTCCAAAATTGACCACATAATTGGAAGTAAAGCACTCCTCAGCAAATGTACAAGAACAGAAATTATAACAAACTGTCTCTCAGACCACAGTGCAATCAAACTAGAACTCAGGACTAAGAAACTCAATCAAAACCGCTCAACTACATGGAAACTGAACAACCTGCTCCTGAATGACTACTGGGTACATAACGAAATGAAAGCAGAAATAAAGATGTTCTTTGAAACCAATGAGAACAAAGATACAACATACCAGAATCTCTGGGACACATTTAAAGCAGTGTGTAGAGGGAAATTTATAGCACTAAATGCCCACAAGAGAAAGCAGGAGAGATCTAAAATTGACACTCTAACATCACAATTAAAAGAACTAGAGAGGCAAGAGCAAACACATTCAAAAGCTAGCAGAAGGCAAGAAATAACTAAGATCAGAGCAGAACTGAAGGAGATAGAGACACAAAAAACCCTCCAAAAAATCAATGAATCCAGGAGTTGGTTTTTTGAAAAGATCAACAAAATTGACAGACCACTAGCTAGACTAATAAAGAAGAAAAGAGAGAGGAATCAAATAGATGCAATAAAAAATGATAAAGGGGATATCACCACCGACCCCACAGAAATACAAACAACCATCAGAGAATACTATAAATGCCTCTACGCAAATCAACTAGAAAATCTAGAAGAAATGGATAATTTCCTGGACACTTACACTCTCCCAAGACTAAACCAGGAAGAAGTTGAATCCCTGAATAGACCAATAGCAGGCTCTGAAATTGAGGCAACAATTAATAGCCTACCCACCAAAAAAAGTCCAGGACCAGATGGATTCACAGCTGAATTCTACCAGAGGTACAAGGAGGAGCTGGTACCATTCCTTCTGAAACTGTTTCAATCAATAGAAAAAGAGGGAATCCTCCCTAACTCTTTTATGAGGCCAACATCATCCTGATACCAAAGCCTGGCAGAGACACAACAAAAAAAGAGAATTTTAGACCAATATCCCTGATGAACATCGATGCAAAAATCCTCCATAAAATACTGGCAAACCGGATTCAGCAGCACATCAAAAAGCTTTTCCACCATGATCAAGTGGGCTTCATCCCTGGGATGCAAGGCTGGTTCAACATTCGCAAATCAATAAACGTAATCCAGCATATAAACAGAACCAAAGAGAAGAACCACATAATTATCTCAAGAGATGCAGAAAAGGCTTTTGACAAAATTCAACAGCCCTTTATGCTAAAAACGCTCAATAAATTTGGTATTGATGGAACGTACCTCAAAATAATAAGAGCTATTTATGACAAACCCACAGCCAATATCATACTGAATGGGCAAAAACTGGAAAAATTCCCTTTGAAAACTGGCACAAGACAGGGATGCCCTCTCTCACCACTCCTATTCAACATAGTCTTGGAAGTTCTGGCTAGGGCAATCAGGCAAGAGAAAGAAATCAAGGGTATCCAGTTAGGAAAAGAAGAAGTCAAATTGTCCCTGTTTGCAGATGACATGATTGTATATTTAGAAAACCCCATAGTCTCAGCCCAAAATCTCCTTAAGCTGATAAGCAACTTCAGCAAAGTCTCAGGATACAAAATTAATATGCAAAAATCACAAGCATTCTTATACACCAGTAACAGACAAGCAGAGAGCCAAATCAGGAATGAACTTCCATTCACAATTGCTTCAAAGAGAATAAAATACCTAGGAATCCAGCTTACAAGGGATGTCAAGGACCTCTTCAAGGAGAACTACAAACCACTGCTCAGTGAAATCAAAGAGGACACAAACAAATGGAAGAACATACCATGCTCATGGATAGGAAGAATCAATATCGTGAAAATGGCCATACTGCCCAAGGTGATTTATAGATTCAATGCCATCCCCATCAAGCTACCAATGACTTTCTTCACAGAATTGGAAAAAACGGCTTTAAAGTTCATATGGAACCAAAAAAGAGCCCGCATTGCCAAGACAATCCTAAGTCAAAAGGACAAAGCTGGAGGCGTCACGCTACCTGACTTCAAACTATACTACAAGGCTACAGTAACCAAAACAGCATGGTACTGGTACCACAACAGAGATATAGACCAATGGAACAGAACAGAGTCCTCAGAAATAATACCACACATCTACAGCCATCTGATCTTTGACAAACCTGAGAGAAACAAGAAATGGGGAAAGGATTCCCTATTTAATAAATGGTGCTGGGAAAATTGGCTAGCCATAAGTAGAAAGCTGAAACTGGATCCTTTCCTTACCCCTTATAGGAAAATTAATTCAAGATGGATTAGAGACTTAAATGTTAGACCTAATACCATAAAAACCCTAGAAGAAAATCTAGGTAGTACCATTCAGGACATAGGCATGGGCAAGGACTTCATGTCTAAAACACCAAAAGCAACGGCAGCAAAAGCAAAAATTGACACATGGGATCTAATTAAACTAAAGAGCTTTTGCACAGCTAAAGAAACTACCATCAGAGTGAACAGGCAACCTACAGAATGGGAAAAAATTTTTGCAACCTACTCATCTGACAAAGGGCTAATATCCAGAATCTACAAAGAACTCAAACAAATATACAAGAAAAAAACAAACAACCCTATCAAAAAGTGGGGAAAGGATATGAACAGACATTTCTCAAAAGAAGACATCCATACAGCCAACAGACACATGAAAAAATGCTCATCATCGCTCGCCATCAGAGAAATGCAAATCAAAACCACAATGAGATACCATCTCACACCAGTTAGAATGGCAATCATTAAGAAGTCAGGAAACAACAGGTGCTGGAGAGGATGTGGAGAAATAGGAACACTTTTACACTGTTGGTGGGATTGTAAACTAGTTCAACCATTATGGAAAACAGTATGGCGATTCCTCAAGGATCTAGAACTAGATGTACCATATGACCCAGCCATCCCACTACTGGGTATTTACCCAAAGGATTATAAATTACTCTACTACAAAGACACATGCACACGTATGTTTATTGTGGCACTATTCACAATAGCAAAGACTTGGAATCAACCCAAATGTCCATCTGTGACAGACTGGATTAAGAAAATGTGGCACATATACACCATGGAATACTATGCAGCCATAAAAAGGATGAGTTTGCGTCCTTTGTAGGGACATGGATGCAGCTGGAAACCATCATTCTTAGCAAACTATCACAAGAAGAGAAACCAAACACCGCATGTTCTCACTCATAGGTGGGAACTGAACAATGAGATCACTTGGACTCGGGAAGGGGAACATCACACACTGGGGCCTATCATGGGGAGGGGGGAGGAGGGAAGGATTGCATTGGGGAGTTATACATGATATAAACGTCATGCACATGTACCCTAGAACTTAAAGTATAATAAAAAAAAAAAAAAATGGGCAAATGATCTGAATAAATATTCCTCCAAAGAAGACATACAATTGGCCAACAAGGAAGACCCTGTCGCAAAAAGAACAAAAACAAGGCATAAGATACCATCTCACCCATTAGACTGGCTGCCATCAAAAAGACAAAAAAAAAAAGAAAAGCTGGCAAGAATGTGGAGAAAAGGAAAATCATATGCTGTTGGTAGGAATGTACATTAGTACAGCTATTATGCAGAATAGTATGGAGGTTTCTCAAAAAACTAGAACTAGAACTGCCATATGATCCATCAGTTTCACTACTAATTATACATCCAAAGAAAAGAAAATCATATGTTGAAGAGGTATCTGCACTCTCATGTTTATTGCAGCACAATTCACACTAGCAAAGATATGGAATCAACCTAAGTGTTCGTCAACAGATGAAATGATAAAGGAAATGCAGTATAGATACACAATGGAATATCATTCAGCCATAAAAAACAATTAAATACTGTAATTTGTGGCCACATGGATAAGCCTGGTGGACATTATATTAAGTGAAATAAGCCAGGTGTAGAAAGATAAATACTCATATTTATCCCACTCATATGTGGAAGCTAAATCAGTTAATCTCATAGAAGCAGACAAAAGAATAGTGGTCACTAGAGGCTGGGATGAGTGGGAGGGAAAGGAGAATAGGGAGAGCTTGGTTAATAAACACAATATTACTTTTAAGTAGCTTTGCAGGGAGACTATAGTTAACAACTGTTTATTCTGTATTTTCAAATAGCTAGAATAGAGTATTTTGAATGTTTCTAACACAAAGAAATGATAAATGTTTGAGGTGGTGGATATGTTAATGACTCTGATTTGATCATAACACATTGTATATGGGTAGCAAAATATCACACTGTGCTCCATAAATATGTAGAATTTTTATGTGTCAACTAAAAATAGTGATTGATAAGAGAATAAATAAATGGAGGTTGAGAGATTATTTGGTCTTATTTTAGTTTTGTGGTATTGCCCCTGTGATCTTTCCCTCCGCCTCTACCTTTCACCTCATCTCTAAGTAAATAAAACTTTGGAACCTAAAATTCCCATTTGTAGAACTTGCAAGTTGAGAGCCTGACCTTGCTGTGACTTCTCCCAGACAGACACAGGCTGTCCTGGGAACTCTGCTCACTCCTTGTACAACTCTCCCTACACAGGGGAAGCTATGTGATGCTGTATCCTCTTAATATTATTTCTTGCTCCCCCAGACATGTACTCTTTAATCCTAGCAAGACAGCAGTTGTTCATCTTACATTTAGATAAAAATGGTGAAGTGACTTGCCCAAAGCAATGAGAGAGCTTTATACTCTATCCTCATTATTTCCTTGTAATTCTTGTATCACCACCCCCAGTCTTTCCAGCTTCTCACCTAGACTTACCACTGCCTGCTGACATGCTCCAAGAGGTAATTATGTAGAATACGGTTCACAAAATTGCACCTTTTCTTTCAACATAATCTAAATATGGCCCCACCATTTTCTACTAAAACCTGGTGATTCCAAGTAATCAGTTTGCTGTGTTTGGTTAATGCTAAATGGTAGTAATTAAAGAGGTTATTCTATTCTGATAAAAGTGAGGTGGCATCCACAATGAGTATAGAGTACAATGCTGTTATTGCATATGTCAAATTCTATAGGATTTGTGAATAGTGCAATGAATTAGAATTCATTTAAAAACACTCAAAATGAAAGTAAACCCATCACTTTAAATTTTATCTGGAGCAACGCAATGAACAAATTTAAACAAACAAACAAACCTAAGTGAACTGAAATTACAGGACTGTGCAATTTTCCTAGATACCTGACTTATATCTTCGTTTGTGAAGCTAAAAGTTTTATCATTACTACCTTGTAGGACACTGGTCCTCTAAGCATCCTGGGGGTTCCTTTGGCAATGTTACTGAACTCAGTCTGTAAAAAAGGAACTTTTATAGTTTGAACATGGGTCTTACCCTGATGTGGGATATTTCCCTGACACAAATGAAAATGTTAAAATTTGAAAAAGAAATCTTTGTCCTTCTAAAATTTGTAAAGTTTTGCTCTTGTCACCTAAGTTTTTGATTCACCTTGACTTTGTGTGTGTATGTGTGTACGTGTGTATGTGTGTGTGTGTGTGGTGTAAGGTAGGGATTGGTTTCATTATTTTTCATATTATAGGAAATAGAATGCCACTTTTTCCATGTCCATTTATTGAATAGTCCCTTCTTTTCCCACTGATGTTCTAGACTACTTTGTCAAATATCAATGTTTTATAAATGCTAGTGTCTGTTTCTGGAGTGTCCATTATAGGGACTAATATTATATTACATCAATTTCTCCCATAGCCAGTACCTTTCTTAATTACTGAGGTTTCATAATGAGTGCTGGTACCGTGATAAGGCATGTCCTTCCCTTCCACTTTACCCATTTTCAGGAGTCATTTGGCTCTTCTTGGCCCTTTATGCTTTCATATATATTTTTATAATTAGCTTATCAAATTATTTTAAAAGCTGGAAGGATTTTGGTTGGAATAGGACACATTTAGCAGAATTGGCATCTGATATGGTTTGGCTGTGTCTGCACCCAAATCTCAACGTGAATTGTATCTCCCAGAATTCCCACGTGTTGTGGGAGGGATCCAGAGGGAGGTAACTGAATAATGGGGGCTGGTCTTTCCCGTGCTATTCTTGTGATAGTTAATAAGTTAATAAATGTCACGAGATATGGTAGGTTTATCAGGGGTTTCTGCTTTTGCTTCTTTTGCTTCTTCCTCATTTTCTCTTCCTGCCACCATGTAAGAAGTGCCTTTCACCTCCCGCCATGATTCTGAGACCTCCCCAGCCATGTGGAACTGTAAGTCCCATTAAACATCTTTTTCTTCCCAGTCTCTGATATGTCTTTATCAGCAGCATGAAAATGGACTAATACAGCATCTTTAAGGTACTAAGTCAGGTCGGGCACGGTGGCTCATGCCTGTAATCCCTGCATTTTGGGAGGCTGAGGTGGGTGGCTCACCTGAGAACAGGAGTTCAAGACCAGCCTGGGCAACATCATGAAACCCCGTCTCTACTAAAAATACAAAAATTAGCCAGCCATGGTGGCACGTGCCTGTAATCCCAGATCCTTGGGAGGCTGAGGCAGGAGAATCCCTTGAACCTGGCAGGCAGAGGTCGCAGTGAGCCAAGATTGCACCATTGTGATCTCCAACCTGGGCGATGGAGTGAGACTCGTCACAAAAAACGACAAAAAGAGGTACTAAGTCTTCCTGTCCATGGACTTTGATATTTCTGCATTTATTCAATCTCCTATAATGTCTTTCAGTAAAGTTTTATAAATTTCTCCATATACTCCTTGCACATCTTTTAAAATCTTTTTATTCCACTTACTTGATACTCTAAAAAATATTCTAAATGGTTTCTTCTTGCCTGTACAGGCTTTTTGGACTCTCCTTTTCTCTTCCTTTTGTTTCTATGGAGGTAAATAGCAGTTCCCTGAGGAGGAAAATGGAAGCTGACTGGGGAATCTCATGCATTATTAATGTTTTTCCCTGGTCATACTGGTGTTCTGTATTGAGGGTAATTATATTTTAGAAATCAAAGAAGCAGATGACAATGACAGCCTCTAGTAGAGATGGAAAGGCCTACTTCAGGACATTTGCCTGGTTGGAAGGTTATCTTATCTTTGTATGAGACTCAACTGCTGCAGTCTATGCTAGTATATTGATATGTAGTCAGTGAAGCCCCTCAAATTCTATCATAGAACATGGTCAAGATAGTTTTGACCTAGAAAGTTTTCAAAGTAGGTGTTACCAGTTACTACTCATCACTACTATTGATGATGATACTTCCACAAACATCTGATTTTCAATAACCTGATTTTTCCAGTGAATGTACCAGAATGAATGATCTACAAAATGTATACAGAAATACATAAGGAAAATAACCTACTCTGTAGGTTTATTTGATAGAGCCAATTTATTCTAACTTTAGAATAGTTAAATGAGACTTTTTTTATATATCAGAAACAATTAATAAACCTAATCAGCAACATGTGGAAAGATATAAGTTGTTGTTACCCTTCATTTAACTATAATATATAAAAATGTCTAAAGATAATATCTTTAAGAATTGTTAGTTTTTTATTTTGCAATTCTCTTGAGCTTTGGGTTGCAGTTTTTCTTATGGAGAAATAAAGATGTCTCTAACTTCTTGATGTATTAAATAATTAGTTTTTTTTTCTTTTTAAATGGAATAAGTTGTTGAAAACTCAATTGGAAGTCTTAAATTGTAAAAGATTTATCTGCTCTTGTCACTGGAAATGCAGTCACATGGTGCTTTAGGAATGACTGTTCCAACAAATCACTGAGAACCAATCTTTTGTCTAACCCTCCACTCTGCTATTCCCAGGCTGGTTGCCCTTGTGGCACTGGTGTGGCTGTCAATAACATGTGAGGCCATGTGCTTCCTTGTACCTATTCAGCCAGGGCCTCTGCTTCACCATTCCAAGAAAGACTCCTGAGGTTTACTCTGATTGGGCTATTCCTGTCACATGAACCAATGACTCTAGCCAAAGGAAAAAAAAAAAAAAGGATCATTTAGCTTACAACCCAGAGCCTACCTGGCAACCAAGGAGTGGCAAGGAGAGAGTAAAGCAGCCTTCCTCTGGGTCAACTGGCAATCTTGGAAAAGAGTCACCCCCATATGAAAATTTGGGCACCTGAGAAAGCAGGGCGGCTGCTGGGTAGACAACCAACAATTTCTACTCTGCTTAGATTGGGTCTTGTGGATCACACCAGGGGGCTGGGTTCCTAGGCCACATGGCAACAAAGGGACAGAGAGGGCATGAACTCTATTGAGTGCCTACCTTGTGCTTGGCTCTGTGCTGGGAATTTTTCCATTATTGCATTTATGTTTTGCTACAGCTGTATAAGGTGGTATTATTACATTCCCACTTTATGTTTGAAAAAATCAGGTTCAGGAGGATGAAAATTTGATGAAGTCAGTTTTAAATTTCTCTCTAAAACCAGCCCCACCCACTAGCCCCCAAGCTGAAGCAGAATGAAACAAAATATCTTTATCCCTTTTTCTTCATCCACATTTGTATTTCATGCAAACTCTTTTGATTATGCAATTTGTTAACATAGAGGGTTAACAATATGAAGGGACCTCAAAAATTTCATGGAAAAAGGAAATTAAAAGATAACAATAAAAAGTGTAAGTTTTGTTTCTCAACTTAAGCGCCATCAAGTTCAAGGCACTTTTGTAAGCAATGGTACCAGCCATTTAGTTCACCCCTAAAGAACTGAGGGTCCTAGACATTTAACTATATCAATACAGTCTTTTTGCATTATTAACTAAAGAAAAATGGGTCCCCTTTAAAGATTATTTTTAAGATTAAGAAACAAAAAAGAAGGCAGAAGGAGTCAAATCAGGACTGCAAGATGTATCCCTCATGATTTCCCATCAAAAC
The DNA here is from genome assembly GCF_009764315.1 of Trachypithecus francoisi. Classification (NCBI taxonomy): domain Eukaryota; kingdom Metazoa; phylum Chordata; class Mammalia; order Primates; family Cercopithecidae; genus Trachypithecus; species Trachypithecus francoisi. The sequence goes on from NW_022681453.1 coordinate 7,120,955, forward strand.
TCTTGCAAAATTGCCTTTGTAAGAGCAGGAGCATTTTCATGATGGAGAAGGACTCCTGGTAAAGCTTTTCCAGGTGTTTTTCTGCTAAAGTGTTAACTAACTTTCTCAAAAACACTCTCATAATAAGCAAATGTTATCATTCTTTGAGCCTCCAAAATGTCAACAAGCAAAATGCCTTGAGCACACCAAAAAGCTGTTGCCATGACCTTTGCTCTTGACCAGTCTGCTTTTTCTTTGACTGGACCACTTGCATCTCTTGGTAGCCATTGCTTTGATTTTGCTTTGTCTTCAGGATCATACTGGAAAAGCCATATTTATCCCCTGTTACAATTCTTCAAAGAAATGCTTCAGCATCTTGATTCCACTTGTTTAAAGTTTCCATTGAAAGCTCTGCTCTTGTCTGCAGCAGCATTGTGTGCAATGGTTTTGATACCCATGGAAAGAAAACTTTGCTCAACTTCAGTATTTCAGTCAGAATTGTGTAAACTGAACCAATTGAGATATCTATGGTGTTGGATATTCTTTCCACTGTTAATCATCAGTCTTCTTTAATTAGGTCATGTATTAGTCCGTTGTCATGCTGCTGATAAAGACATACCTGAGACTGGGCAATTTATGAGAGAAAGAGGTTTATTGGACCTATGGTTCCACCTGGCTGGAGAGGAAGACATGCAGGAGCAAGTCACATCTTACATGGATGGCAACAGTCAAAGAAAAGAGAGATTGTGCAGGGAAACTCCTGTGTTTAAAACCATTAGCTCTCATGAGACTCATTTACTCTCATGAGAACCTCACAGGAAAGCCCTGCCCCATATTCAATCACCTCCCACCAGGTTCCTCCCACAACACGTGGGAATTGTGGGAGTTACAATTCAAGAGGAGATTTGGGTGGGGACGCAGTTGAACCATATCAGGGCATAAGCAAGATGAATTTTTCTTCTTGCAAACTGATGTGGATGGTTTGCTGCTGTGGGCTTCATCTTCAACATTGTCTTGTCCCTTCTTAAAATGAGTTACCCATTTGTAAACTTCTGGTTTCTTTGGGGGCATTGTCACCATCAACTTTTCATAAAGCATCAATAATTTCACCATTCATTCTTTCACCCAAGCTTCACTATAAATCTGATGTTTGACTTGCTTCAATTTTAGCAGTATGCATGTCGCTTTGACAGGGGCTGTTTTCGAAGTGACGTCTTATCCTTCTTAGTGCCTCAAACTAGACATTGTTTAGACATGCTATACCAAGTTAGTATGAGTTTATGTTGCCACAAAATAAATATGCAGTCCATGCACAGCTTTTTCATAATACACATTTTCCCACAAACTTTTTGAAGACCCTTTGTATCTATATCAATTGAAGAAACAAGCCTTTGGGCCTATCGGAATGTGATGTATTAGGCAACATACTCACTAAGAATAGTTTTCCTAATGTTCATTGAGTTGCTAAAAAATAAATTTAACCAAACCCAACCAGTTCTACATGGCATCTAATATTTCTATATTCATTAGTGGAACAGTTATTTTTATACTTGGAAGCATCTGTCGTTGCATTGCAGATATCTGACTCAAGTCTTAAATTTCTGATCTTTTAAATTGTGTAAATGTCATCCTTATTGGTCAGACAGACGGATGTGGAATCTTGACACATAAGTTCTTATTCTATTATCCTGTCTGGAGATTTTTATTTATACAACTGTCTGTGTATCAGCTTCTTGGGACAGGCTTTTAACTATTTTAAAAGGAATTCTGTCTTGTAGATGAAGGAATAAAGCAAGAATCTTGGCAGAGGATTGATAAGAGTAAAAAAATATTTACCCTAATGAGATTTTCTACTGGTAAATCCAGTTTCGTGCTGTAACAGGAAGCAATCTTCATTGCTCCTTTAATAGTGTAGAGCCGGCCTTCCTTCCTGGTTGTGCCATGGCACATGTCTGGAAGGAGATGCTTTCTTCATGTTAACGATATTAAAACCTCCACTTAGTTCATGCAGCTCACTGGCAGTCTCCAATGCATTTTAGCTCTGTAGCACTTATTTATATTTGTCAGATCTCTGGTAATAACCAAAAGGCAAGTTTAAAACTTGATATGTTAGAATAAACTGCTTTTTTTAGTTTTTCAACAGTGAATTACCCAGTAAGGAGGAGTTTAATATTTTAAATATTAATGTTAATATATTAATAAAGCATCTGTCACGCTATATGTTAAAATGTGAGGCTGGCCCAGTAGTGGCTGGGCAACTGTCACTGCAAGGGCCATTACAGAAGAGGCTGTCCTGTCTCCATGGGTCTTCCCTGGGATGCCCCCTTTAATTTTCCTTATACCTATTTCACTGTTCCACACATTGTCTGGTTGTATCTGGAGCCCTTAATCTCTTTCTCTGGGGCTTTCCTTGCTGTTTCTGAGGCTCTTCCCCATTCCCCATACAATGTTGGCCATTTTCCCTTATTTTCTCTTTTAGAATCTTCTACTAAGGAATGATTCAAGACATTGCTTCTACTACACGACCCATTAAAGTGGCCACAAAAACAAATAGCTAGCTTTGGGTTTATCATAAAAATGTATGCAAACATTCTATATCATATATATTAGCCCATTTTCTTTTTTTTTTTTTTTTTTTTTTTGAGACGGAGTCTCGCTCTGTCGCCCAGGCTGGAGTGCAGTGGCCGGATCTCAGCTCACTGCAAGCTCCGCCTCCCGAGTTTACGCCATTCTCCTGCCTTAGCCCCCCGAGTAGCTGGGACTACAGGCGCCAGCCACCTCGCCCGGCTAGTTTTTTGTATTTTTTAGTAGAGACGGGGTTTCACCGTGTTAGCCAGGATGGTCTCGATCTCCTGACCTCGTGATCCGCCCGTCTCGGCCTCCCAAAGTGCTGGGATTACAGGCTTGAGCCACCGCGCCCGGCCGTATTAGCCCATTTTCATACTTCTATGAAGAAATACTTGAGACTGGGTAATTTATAAAGAAAAGGAGGTTTAATGGACTCACAGTTCCACATGGCTGGGGAAGCCTCACTCTTATGGTGGAAGGCAAAGGAGGAGCAAAGGCACATCTTACATGGTGGCAGGCAAAAGAGCATGTGCAGGGAAACTGCCCTTTATAAAACCATCAGATCTCATGAGACTTATTCACTATCACGAGAACAGCACAGAAACACCTGCCTCTGTGATTCAATCACCTCCCACCAGGTCTCTCTCAAGACACATGGGGATTATGGGAGCTACAATTCAAGATGAGATTTGGGTAGGGATACAGCCAAACCATATCACCATAAGAAAGGAATTGATTTAAAACAATAATAATATTTTTCTTTACAAATCTTTACAAATATTATGCCTTTACAAAACTGACATGGAGAAAAATGTCACATGTTTACTCTGTGGCTTCTTCAACTCACCTCCTGCCTCCCAAACCCACCTCTTACACACACAAACACATTTCCCTGTGCTTCAGGGAAAACACCTGCCTGGTTGTGAGGCAAAGGGCAGTAGGAAGGAGTCAGTGACAGAAAATGTGTAATGTATTGTCCTTCTCAGGGACTACACATTCATCAGGCACTGTTAGTTCACCCTAACTCTTTACGGTCTGAACTTTTATGTTATCTTCATGAGACATTTTGAGATGTTCCCTTACATAATACTAAGGTCTTTTATCTTCTGGGCGATTAAAAATGACAGTTAACACATATGGTACCTTCAATGTGCCTAGCAATGTTCTAAACACTTTACTTGTTAACTACTTTATTCCTCACAGCGATCTTATAGAATAGGGTTATTGTTATTCTTATTTCGCACATGAAGAAACTGAGGCACAACAAAGGTGGGTAAATTGTTCAGGTTACCCAGCTAGTGATGGAGCTGAGATTTGATAGCAGGCAGTCTGGCTCTAGTCTGCTGCTGTTCACAGAGAACACTTCAGCAAGTTAGAAATCAGCAAACTTAGTATTCCATGGTGTGTATGTATCACATTTTCTTTATCAAGTCTATCATTGATGGGTATTTAGGTTGATTCCCTGTCTTTGCTTTTGTGAATAGTGCTGCAATGAACATATGTGTGTATGTATCTTTATAAAAGAATGATTTATATTCCTTTGGGTACATACCCAGTAATAGGATTGCTGGGTTGAAAGGTATTTCTGCCTCTATGTCTTTCAGAAATTGCCACACTGTCTTTCATGATGGCTGAACTAATTTACATTTCCACCAATGGTGTAAAAGTACTCCTTTTTCTTCACAATCTCACATACCATGGAATACTATACAGCCACAAAAGGAAGGAGATAATGTTCTTCACAGGGACATGGATGGAGCTGGAGGCCATTATCTCTAGCAAACTAATGCAGAAGCAGAAAACCAAATACCATTTATAAGTGGGAGCTGAATGATGAGAACACATGGACACACTGCAGGGAACAACACACAATGGGGACTGTTGAAGGGTTGAGGATAGGAGGAGGGAGAGCATCAGGAAGAATAGGTAATGGATGCTGGCCTTAATACCTGAGTGATGGGATGATCTGTGTAGCAAACCACCATGGCACACATTTACCTATGTAAAAAACCTGTACATCCTGCACATGTATGCCTGAACCTAAAATAAAAGTTGGAAAAGAAAAGAAAAAAAAAATTGACAAACTTGCTTGTAACCAGCGAGGTAGATCAAGAAGCTTTGACAGAACATAACAGGTTACATTGAAGGAATGAAATGTTAACTCTTGAATGTCTTTGGGAACCCACAGGAACCATATTCTGCTTCCTGAGGTCATTTACTTCATACAGATGGCTGCTCCAGTGTGTGTGACTACATGGCACTCCTCCATGACACAGCAATGTGAAAAGTCTCTTTTCCCTACTTGGCCTTCATTGCCTTGAAACTTTCATACATGAATCTCTTTCAACACAGGAATTTGACAGGACAGATATAGAACAGTGGATAAAGAGGTCATTAGTTCCCAAGCTATCCTTCAGTCATAAGCTATTGTCTACAATAAAGCAGGAAAAAGTAAGTGCTGAGTAGAGAAGGAGGCACCATGCAGGATAGGTGAGAAAGGAGGTTGCTTAAATTTAACTCAGGGCATTAGGATCACTTCCCAGGGAAAAGTGTAGAGAAACACTGGTAGACCTAAGAGCCGTGCTCTTCCAAATTTTTTATTATGCTTCCCAATCAGTCAGAAAAAAAGGGCATAAATAACAAAATAATGCTAGTAATGAATTATAAGTCATAGAACAAAATCAAAGTCTATGAGTTAATATTGATATAAATAAACAAATAAATGGGGAAGGAGAGAGAGTTCTTTTTTACAGTAGAATGCCAATCTGCCTCCTTCCCCTGCAAACGTTGAAAGTGTGATGGAAATAGAAAACCACCTTGGCAAGCACAACAGCGCTGGTTTCAGGCAAGAATCACTGATGAATGCTAAAATTAAGCATCATCCTGATGAGAAACAGGATATTTGCATAGTTTCAAAGTATCTTCCCCAAAGACATTATTAATTACTAAAGGAAAAATAGTAACTTTACAATGGAGAAGGCTGGTAGGTACCACCATAAAACTAAGTGATCAAAGTTAACATCATTAGTAATGGGAAAACTAGACATTCTGCACCTCTAGCATGATGTATTGGGAAGGATACAAAATTATTTCTGTGGTCCTCCTGCCAAAAGTGCTTAATCTGAATTTAATCACTAGAAAATGCCTGAAAAACTCCAACTGAAGGACATTCTACAAAGTAGTCAATAGTCTTGTAAAGTGTCAGAGTTATAAAGACAAAGCCTGGAGAGCTGATCCAGCTTACAGGAGACTAAAGACACATGATGAGTAGCTGCAACGTGTGATCTTGGCCAGAAAAGGATATTAATGGGCAGCTGGAAAAACATTAAAAAGACTCAGATTATATAATATTATTGTGTTAATGTTCATCTCCAGGTTTTGATAATTCTAAATGGTTACAGAAGATATTAACATTTGGGGGAATCTGGGTGAGGGGCATATAGACATTTTTTGCGCTATTTTCCTTACTTTTTATGTCTGACATTATATCAGTGGAAAGTTTAAAAATGGACAAAAATAATACAACAAATAGAAACTTTAAAAAGGATAATATAATTTCAATGAAGGATTCATTTTTTTAAAAAAGAAAAAGGATGCTGTAAAATAGAAATGGTAATATTTTCTTCCTATCCTGCAATGGATTATCTGGCACAGCCCACTTTGATGGTTACCGAGGAAGAAGTCAGGCTCCCTACAGCTTGTTTAGGAAGAGGTGGGTGGGGCTCTGGTGTGGGCATATTTCTGGAGGGATCTGGTGAGAGATGAGTTGGCATCTGATCAAGCAATCTGGGCTAGAAAAACTAGCATTGGTTGTGTGTTTCTAAACCCTAAGGACTGTGTCTGGACTTTGACAGCCACAATCATATTTAATACTGACCACTCAAAACCACTGGTATTTTTATCCCATTTGTGTGGTTATTGCTTTCCTCTTTAGCTTTGTCAAAGTAATACATGCACAGTGTTTAAAGAGTCAACGCTCAAAGGCTTGTAACAAAAAGCAGCAGTCCCTTGAACTCTTTCCATGCACTGCAGAAGGAACTACTTCCAACTTACGTAGCCGTGCACTCTGGTATTAAGCTCTGTATTTCTCAATAATATTTATGTATTGCTCTCTTGGTTCAGCTTTTTGAGACATTATCTATTGACCTCTCCTGGAGGTGTAAAGCTTTACCTTCCTCTCATATATCCTTCAACACCCACTAAATTATTAATATATTCATATCTCAACTTTGGGTTAAGTTCATATTTTGTGTTTTCAATTTTTTAGTGGCTTAAACATTTTATTTCTTCCAGCTTTGGGGTTGTTGGACTCAGCTGGGTGTTGCTTGTGACTCCTCCTGCAGTTGTAGTCATACAGAAGCTGAGGTAGGAGTATCTGAATTTCTTCCCTAACATATCTGGTGCCTGGGCTGGGATGGCTGGAACCACTGAAGATTGGCTGGGTACTTCTCTGTATATATGGTGTCTCCATATGGCAGTTCAGGGCTTAGAGAGTGAGTGCTAAAAAAGAGTGCAATGAAAACTGCCAGCTTCTTAGTCCTGGGCCCCAAACTAAGGTAACATCACTTGCGTCTTATTGTTTTGGTTAAAGCTGTTACAGAGCATGTCCAGATTCAAGAGGAGGGGCTTGTACTTCAGAATGAGCAATTAAAAGAAGTAACCAATCTGTTAGGGCTTTTATCTTCTTTTTTATTCTTTATAGCACTTAACATGGTCCTGCGTTTATTGTAGGTAAGAAACACTTAATTTACTTTTATTTTTTGAAATGGAATGTACCCATCACCAACCAAATTAGAGGTGATATAGTTAGTATCTATTAACATACATTTTTATAGGAGCACTAGGGCTAGGAGTCCGAATTCTGGAGAATTGGATTCTAGTTCTAGTTCCTCCAATAATTAGCTATGAGACCTGAAACAAATGACTTACATTCTTCTCTGTGTCTTGATGTTTTAAAAGAAGATGGTGTAATTAAATTTAGCCAAATTACATTCCAGAATTGAATAATTTCTCTGATACTATGCAGTGCTAATCAGGACACTTAGAGGTCTCTATCTGGTTCTGTTCTTTTTATTGCTTCCTAATTTTATCACCTCCTATTTTTTCATCAAGGAATAATTTTAGATAGCTAGCGTGTATTAAATATTCATTATTTATAGAGTACTGTGGCCCTATAAGATGAGTAAGAAGACCTCCAAGGCCAAATAAAGGCAATATAAGAAAACAAATTACAGGCTAATTTTGTTTATGAATATAGGCATAAAAGTCCTAAATTAAATATTAGCTTACCAGATAATAGTATGATATTTAAAATGATAAAATAATACATCATGAGCAAGTTAAGTTTATCTCCAAATGTAAGTATGATTCATTGTGTTTTCATTTTTATGACAAAGTATTTCATATCCGTGGCTGAGCAAAGTAGTCTATAATGATTGTATTTCCTTTCTCCCATATATTTTCATGTTACCTTTCATTAACAATTGCTTTATTAATTTAGTTTGATTTGGAGCTACAGCCGATTCTTCCATACTTTGTGCAAAATATCTCTCAATATGGTTTTCCACATGGTCAAGCTGATAAGAAACTCAGTTCCTTTTTGTTTTCTTGGCAACATTCCTTCTAGAGCCCTCCATTGTCCTGCTGCAGTCTCTGCTGGTCACTTTCTGTGCCATAAGCTGTCCTATCGGCGTTTCCCTTCCCATCATCTGGAAAATTCTTCTCCTCCTTTTAATGAATTGGATCCCATGGCTTCCACTTTGTGACTTTATTCTCTCATTTTGGTGGAACACATTTTCCAGCAGCTTGTGAGAAATTGTGTTTGAGAGACATGAAAGTCAAAATGGCATTACTTTCTCACCCTTGGTTTGTAGTTTGCCCATCATCTTTTTGCTTAGAATTTTGAAGGCCTGCTTCATGGTGTTTCACTTCCCCGTGTTGCTGTTGAGAATCCCTAGGCAATCTTTTTTTCTGGATCCTTCATGTATGTATTCAATTAAATCTCTGAAATGTATTAGGATGCTTTTCTTTCTCTTTTCAGTTGTGAAATCTCATGATAATGTTTCCTTGCGTCAATCTCTATTCATTGTATTGGGTACTGAGTAGGCACTTTCAGTCTGGACACTTGTGTTCTTCCGATCTGGAAATTTTCTTGTATTGTTTTGCGATAACTCCCCCTCCTCCATTTTATCTGTTCTCTCTCAAGAGATCCTTCAGTTGAAAAGATATTGGACTAGTGGACATAACCTAATTTTCTTATCTTTTCTCTCATATTGTCCATTCCTTTTTCTCTTTTACTTTCTGGAATATTTTCTCAACTTTAATGTCCAGCATTCTAATTGACTTAAAAAGAAATAGCCATTATATATTAAATATCTAAAATATTTTTCTAGTACTATGTTGTTCTTAATCTCTTCCATCCTGTTTCTGTTCTATTGATGTAATACCTTCTCTTATATCACCAAGTATATTATAGTTTCTTTGAACATTTCTGTATCTCTCTGCATTACTCTATTTTCTTTTTTCTATTTATTTGAGCTTCTTTTCCTGTTAGAGACTTTCTTTGAATGTCAGATGATCCTTGGGTTTCTGTTCACATTTAAGTATAAAGCACTAGGCCAGGAGTGGTGGCTCACTGTAATCCCAGCACTTTGGGAGGCCGAGGCAGGCGGATCACAGTCAGGAGATCAAGACCATCCTGGCTGACATGGTGAAACTCCGTCTCTACTAAAAATACAAAAAAAAAATTTAGCCGGGAGTGGTGGCGGGCGCTTCTCGGGGGACTGAGGCAGGAGAAAAGCGTGAACCCGGGAGGCAGACATTGCAGTGAGCCAAGATGGCGCCACTGCACTCCAGCCTGGGCAACAGAGCGAAACTCCATTGTTGTTGTTGTTGTTGTTTAAAAAATAAATAAATAAATAAAAATAAAGCACTAAAATTGTGCTTGAACAGTGCTTGTTAAAATTTTTCCTGGGACAGTTAATTTTCTCCTAAGAGATATTCTGTCTTCTGCATGGGGAGGGTGTGTGGGACCTGGCTGCTGGTGATCTGGACATGGGTGAGAGAAGGGGTCTGGGGTCTCAAGTCTCATAGTCTTTTTATTTGCAGCCTGGCTCCACCTTGCTCTGTGCCTGGTATCTCTCAGCTTAGAGCCTGTCAACTGAATGTCTCCAGTTAACGAAACTCCTCTTCCTCCGTTGGAGGAGAAAGGCAGGACACTGACTGCAGACCTGGGGACATGGAGCTTTAGTAGCTCTGTATCCTCTTTTAAAGAACTACCTTGTTCCTAGTTCCTGCCTAGGAAGATGTTCCACCCACATCTTCTGTGGCACTGGTTTCTCTAATAGATGAACAATCCTGAGGTTGTGTGGTACATATTAACTTGTTTCTCATCTGCAGGCACTTAAAAAAGTCTTTCCTCAGTTCTGCTAAGTCATATAATCCTCCATCCTTTTTCCATTTTCATACATATTGGTCTAGGTTTTCAGTTTACTGACACTTTCATGAGAAATGAAGTTTCTGTTTCTGTTTCTTTGTCTCTGTGTTATGTATTGGGTAGCTTTTTATTTTTTAAAAGGAAAAGGTAGAAGCATTTGTCCTGCTAATTCCAGATGTTTCCTTACTTTTTTCCAAATAAGGAAACTGCGAGTCAGAGGCGAAGTGGCTTTCACTCACCCACTCACTCCTTACTTCACCAGAACTCGCTTGTCAATGTTGTTAAAGATTTCCACATTGTTAACACCAACAGATAATGTTCAGTCTTCATCTTACTTGACCTATCAGTAACATTTGAAATAATTGATCCCTTCTTTCCTCCTTGATGTGATTTCTTTCTTTCTTTCTTGAACACTACATGCTTCTCCCCATCCTCTCAACTTCCTAATACTGGAGAGTCCCAGAGCTCAGTCCTCAGTCCTTTCTTTCTATATCTTCTTTTTTTTTTCTGCTTTTACTACTTGTGTGATTTCATCAGTTCTCAAGGGTTTAAATACCATTCACATGCAGACAGCTCCCAAATTTATGTCCCCATCCCAAGACAGAGTCTCAGCTTTGGTGTCTAACTCCCTACTCAGCATCTTCACTTGGCCACCTAATAAACATTTCAAACTCAAGATGACTAAACTCAAATCCCTGAGCTTCCCCACAACTGGATCCATATCAGCTTATGATCCCCATATCAATTGATGGCAACTCCATCCTTTTGGTGACTCAGGCCTAAAACCTTGGAGTCATTCTTCACTCTTTTCTTTCCATCACACTCATATCTAATTCACCAGGAACTTCTGTTGCCTCTAATTTCATTATTTATCCAAAGTTAACCACATTACACTTCCACGGCTAGCACCCTCATCTGAGCCTTATTCTCTCACCTAGATTGCTATAATCATTTTTTAACACGTCTCCCTGCTCCTACATTTGCCCCTATAATGTATTCTCAATCCAAGGGAGGAGGTATCCTTTTGACATATAAATCAAGTCACATCACTTTTTTGTCAAAAATTCAGAGAGCCCCAAAAGATCTGGCCTCTCTTATCTCTGTAAACTCTTCTTCTTCTACCTTCCCCCTTCCTTACTCTGCTGCAGCCACATCAATGTCCTTGATGTTCCTCAAATATGACAGAAGGCTTCCATCTCAGGGCCTTTGCACTGTTTCTACAGCCAGAAGCAGTCTCCTTATCTCTCTTCTGGCTATTCACTTGACTTCTTCAAGTCCTTGCTCAAACCCTACCTTCTCAATGGCCAACTCTAACTTCCTAAGCATTCCCATTCTCATTACCCTGCTTTAGTTTTTCTTTTTTTCATAGCACCTATCAACATCTACTATTCTATATAATTTAACTTTTTGTTATTTTATTGTTTCTTATCCCTCCTGCCAGAAAAAATGTGCCCAACAGGGGTTGGGATCTTTGTCTATGTTGTTCTCTAATAAATCCTATGTATGCTGTGGTATACAGTAGACACTCAATAAATATTAGTTGGGTATGAATAAATGCACAAGCCAGGTTTTGCACCTGAGTGTTTATACTATGTCATGTTCTTCTGTGGGTCATCTGAGTACTATATGGTGACATTTAAAATGCATTGTGTAGGTTTTTTGAGACAGGGTCTTGCAACATTTGATCTCTGCTCAGGAAGAGAGTAGGGAAAATGGATGAGAGAAACCAAATTTCATTCTTTCTTCTTACCCATTTTTTTTTCTTTTTTTATCTCCCTTTTTGGCTTTTTGTTAATTTTTATGTGAATTCTCTTGTCAGATGGGTTAATCTCCTATCTCATTAGATAAAAACATCCATTTTAAAATGGTAATTGGGTTTGTTTCATTACCAAACTTGCTTCTAGTTTCAAAGGCAGGCGATGATACAATGCTTTCCTTTTTGCCCTTAATACAGAAGAATACTGGTAATACTAAGCTTTCTTTCCATTCCTACTGCTTCTGTGTACAAACTGTTCCATCCACTGGCCCTTAAAAACAAATAAAATGGTTTTCTTGAATAAGCAAGTTCTGTGCTGACTACATTTGGATTGTCAAAATTTTAAGTCTAAAAGTATCTTATTTAATTATCAGCAATTCTGTATGGTTGGCTTCACTGAAGCTAGACACAACATAAGCTTTCCCTTTTGAATTTAAAACAAATGCATAAAACTTAACATGGGGATACATTTAGAGATGATGGGTAAATTCCAAATTGCAGAGGTTGAGGCTTTTGTGGCATATATTATTTTCCAATGAACATTAACAAATAATTACTCCCCAAAGTTGAAGTGACACCTCAAAAGTCTTCAGATTCCCAAGGAGGGTATATGGGGTAGATTTGTGGTGGAGTATGAGGGATGTCTTTGTATAATCTATGAATTTTATACAGGGAGCCAAGTGCCTTATTCCATAATTTATGGAGACTTGAATCATAAGCACATAAGGTTTTCCTAAACTTCCAGTTATATTGGACTTAATGATATTTTCTTATAAAGGAAACACATTTGTTTCTGGAACTAAGAGTTAAATTTTTTTTGGCATGTGCATGTGTAATTTAAGTCAGATGGATTTAAACTTAGGTATTTAAACATGTGTAACAAGCATAACTAATGATAATGTAATCCTTCAGCTTAATATTTTAAATCTCCTACCGGTCCTTAATATTCAATAGAGCAAGTATCCTCTGGCCTTGATGAAAACTCTGTTCTATGGTAATACAGAGTCCTAAAGTCATTTTAAGTCATAAGCACATCCTCCAACAATCTCAATCAAAACTTCAAACTCAAACTCTTTTTCTCTGCCCAAGCTGGGACCTGTTTAGGCTAGAAGACTACAGGAGTGTCAGGTACGTTTGGTTTATCTATTTCTTTATTTTCTCCTTCAAACCTCTGTCCTCCAGCCTTCATCCTCCAGAAGGCCCTGAAGGGAAGGACCCAAGATGGCCCCACACAAGAGACATTCATAAGTACCTTCCCTACCAGTCCCAGGAGGTCAGCACTCCCCCAGTGGTGCCACCAAGGCAGAGAGTCAGCCCACCTCTTCACCCCTAGATTTTCCAGTCACACAACAGCTCCAAGGCCACCATGTTCCCCAGTCATGGGGTCATGTTTCAAATCATCTGAAAGGCCTTGAAACCCCCATCCCAACCAGGGTGGCAATGAAGAGGCAGCTTTCTCTCATGCTGGGGTGGATGGAGCTCACAAGCACAGCTTTCTTCATACATGCCTTTCTCACTAGATCCCCTTTACTCCCATCTCTCAACTTTTATATTTTTAAAACCAGTGAGGCGCTCCAGAGTCACTGAACAGAGAGTAGGGGAAGAGGAGAAGGGAAGGCTTCTCTTTGCAGAAGAAAACCAACTCCTAAAGAAAGAGGAGCTGATGGAATCAGGAAAGCACCATCTCACAGCCCTCCTTGTAAAAGCGGATGCAGGCAGGGATCCTTGGTGGATGCTAAAATGAGATTGTAGGGGACAGGCTATTCACATAGTCTCAAATAATCACATTCTAGGTTATTTGTTAATTATAAAGTTAAAGAGTTACTGTCACAATGGAGAAACCTGGCAGACATCACTTTAATCGAGTGATCAACCTGAACAGGACCAGCAATGGGATGCAACAACCCTCCTGAGCCCTCGGAAAACAGTGTGGAGAATACTATGGAATAGTACACAGACATAAAAAAAAAAAAATGAAATCATGTCCTTTGCAGCAACATGGGCGGAGCTGGAGGCCATTATCCTAAGTGGAATAACTCAGAATCAGAAAATCAAATACCTCATGTTCTCACTTGTAAGGGGGAGCTAAACAAGGGGTACACAAGGACATGAAGATGGAAATACTAGACACGGAGGACTCCAAAAGAGGGGAGGGTGGCAGAGAGATGAGTGTTGAGAAACTACCTATTGGGTACAATGTTCACTATTTGGGTGATCAGTTCACTAGAAGCCCAAAGCTCAGCATTATGTAATATATCCATGGAATAAACCTGCACATGTAACCCCGAATCTAAAATAGAATAAATAAAAAAGTAACAGTCATGACAATAAATGTACTGCAGGATTCACGCCCCCTCCAAAAAAGCAAAACAAATAAATCCTATAAAGGACATTTTAGAAAATTTGAATATGACTTGTATATTCTTGAATGTGATGATTGTGTTATGGTCATATAGAAGAATGCCTTATTCTCAGGAGATACTGGAGAAAATATTTATGGGTGAAATGTCACAATGGCAGAGAACAAGAGAGGAAAAAATAAAGGCAAAATGTGGCACAATTTGGTAAATGTATTGGGTGTTTATTCTTTCACCATTTCTATAAGTTTTTAATTTCTCAAAATAAACAGCTAGGAGAAGAAAGAGCTATGGAACAAGCTCTCGCACACTTCATTTGAAAGTACAAATGGAGAACTGGCATCTCACTCTAAAATTTCATTTCAAGTGTGTCTTGGTGTCTGGCTGAAACTTCAATTATTATATTTTCCGGGGTTTATATATTCCTAAAAGTGTAAACATATATAACAACAACAACCTCAAAATATTTGTGCAGGACAATTACAATTTGTAACACGTTTCCACTTATCTCATTTTGTCTTCACGACAATCTTGGAAATAGCTAGAATATTTTTATTCTCCCAGTGTACAATGAAAAACCAAGAAGTTGAAAGTCTGAGCAACTCAGTCAAGTTTATATGCCTAAGACTAGCACCCTCATCTTTTGATTGTAGACCTTGTATTTTTTCAGGACACATATTAAATATTCAAGAGGGGGGTTAACAAAACCACTTACTCTCTTATTATTAATACTTCCTTTTGTACAGAGAGTAAGAGAGAGACTTGAGGGTATTTGTTTATCCCCGGCTGTCTGAGAATTTTCGATTAGCCTGACACAGGTGGCTCTGCTCACTGCATTCAATCAGCATGCCAGTAAACCCTCAGAGTGTGTTACTACTAAGTAATGTCAGTCTCCAAGTCCTCTGCATGTCCTTGAGGATCTGCTGCGGCAGATCGAGGAACTTGCAGAAATGAATTCTCCTGAGATCCAGTCAACATCCCCTCAGAATATGGAGTTAAATTTTGTCACAACTCCAAATATCTTTCAGAGAAATGACAACTCACAGAAGGAAGTGCACATGAGTCATAAACCCACAGCCCCAGAATACTAAGCAGCTGTTTTTCACCTGACAGCTGGGGTGAGCAGAAGCAGTCTCTGTTCTCCCTCTCCTTCTCTCTCTCTTTTTTTCTTAACTAAAAACAACTTAAGGAAAAAAGAAGAAGAGGAGAAAAGCACCCATTTGGAGATCGGCGAAGTCCACAAACTTGTTGTGAGAAGGCACAATAGTCCCCCAAACATTTGGCCCACCTCGTTTCTCCGTTTTCAACTTACTAATGATACAGATTGAATCTCTTCTGCCTTCAATGTTGAGTAAAGATGTCATGAAAGAAAAAAATGGTGGTGGGGGGGAGAGAAAATAGAGGAAGTAGTTAAACTGCATAGCATGTAAGCATATCCTTCTTTAGAATCTTCTCTTCAAACCAGGACTTTATGGAATAAAGTTGGGAATCATTGATTTCCAAAGAAAGCAAAAAATAAAACACCAGATGAGTACAATTGTTTTTCTGGAGTACAGTTTTCTTTAAAGCCAGTTCTTTGTGTATTTTCTGCAGCCTTGGCAATTGTAACTTCTCAGTAGTTCTAGTAAAGGTAATTTCTCTAAAGCTCTTGTTCTTTCTATGGAACTCAGTTGGAAAAGATCATTTGTTAACCAGGGCTCTGTTCCTGATAGATGCATATCAGAATGATCCACAGTCAGAACTTTGTGGGCCTCTGTTAATGCCGGAAATTTTTCAACAGGCCTGGAGGATTCGCCGGCCTGAGGCAACATGTCAATGACTGAGAGTGGTGAACTCTGTAATGTGCCTTTATTGTATTACTTAAGATTATTCAGTTCTGCTCAAGAAAGTAAGTGAAACAAAGAAAGAGGATAAATGAAACTGGGTGGAGATGCAAGTAGCTTGTGAGACATAGGCAGAATTTATAGGATGAGCATGGTAAAACTAAGTGGATTAGTAACCCCTGAGTCATAGTAGCCATCAACAAAGTAGAGAGTGTGCATGCTTAACACAGGTAGGAGGGAGGAATGGAAAGAGGTGATATTGACAACATATCCATATGCATACGACACCAAACAGTTGAAATATACTAAATATAAATACATAAAATATGAGAACTTAAGTGAAGTCTTCAGTCAGTCACCTCTAGGATAACCTGGTAGTAAAATTGGAGACTACAATTGCATCAAGGTAATTTCCTGCATAAAAAATTTACAGCACTACTATGCAAACCATAACAATAACAAAAATGGTAGCTCTAAATTTTGCATAGTTACTAGGCAACATGCTAAGCATTCTGTAGATATTATCTCAAATAATTCTCGCCATAACCTTATAGAGCAAATATTATTACTACATTCCACAGATAAGAAAACTGAGGACAAGAGAAGTTCAATAACTTGCCTAAGATCAACTGGCTTGTAACAAAAAGAGGATTTGAACTGAGGTCTGACTCTTAAAGCCATACCCTTTCTATTTTGGAGGAGGCCAAGTTATTTCCAAGCCCCCTCCCCACTGCCCACCATTTCCTCCTGTTAGACCTTATTTGGTCATCCTAACTAAAATCCATCCCTATAACCTCCTAGCCCCCTCCCAGGATTAATTTGTTTCTCCTTGCTATTATCACCATCTAATGTAACTTTCTCACTAACTTCTTGTCTGTCTTCCCAACAAGAAATGTGATTTTTCTAAGGATAGGATTTTCATTTGATTATGAACTTCTGCTTCTCTAAGTGCCCAGAACAGTGCTTGAATATAAGTATTCAGTGACTATCAACTGAATGAATGAGTAATCCTATTATTGAGTTTTTTTGTTTTTCTTCTAGAGACATCTTTGAAAATAAAGTCACAGGCACAAGATCACCTTTCAGGCTGAATAGATTAACCCTGGAAAATTTATGATTAGGGGCATAAAGAGTTTCAGAGCAAAATTTTAGGAGAAAAAATGGGCTATAAGAAAATTACACTGCCAGCTCCACAGCTTGAATCTTACAGGACTTCACCAGATCCTCTGCAGTCCTGCAGCTTGGCTATCTCCATTAGATTTTCATCATATTATAATTTCAGGGCCTTGGACTTCTCCTATGATTATCTCTGAGAAGAGATCCAGAGAAAGGAGAGTTTTACATACCTTACCTAGGGCATTCTAGAAATTGGGCTTACGTTTGTGTGCCCCAGCTGTGGGTGAGGTGCTATAACCACATTATTAACTCATTCAGATGGTGCTTTATGTTTCCTCTGTTTTCAGGTGAGGAAAGTGAGCCTCTGTGAGGATAGTAGCTTGTCCCTAGTGTACAGTCTGATAGGTAGCAAAGCCAGAATTTGAAGTTGTGTCTGTCCACTCTGCAGAAATATTGTTCCAGTGAGGAGGTCCACCATGAACAGAAACATGGAATTTTCTAAACAGATGAACTGGAGACGGAAAGAACTGAAGTGAACCCAGCTGTCACCCATTGTTATATTTCTTATGATGGATGAAATAAATTTGTCTTTTTGTGACACAATTTTTTTGGTCTGTAAAGGATAAAACATCAGCTAAATAGGCCTGAAGTATCAGGAAAAGTTTTGATGAATTTGCAGTTAAAATGGAAACAAAACTGCATTTTAAAATTGAAACAATTTTTTTTTTTTTTTTTTTGCCACAAGCTTGGCTGGGTTTGGCTCATCTTCTTGGATATGAAAATCATTTTCTCCAAATTAATTTCTTGAAAACTCAACTGTCCCAGCCTTTCAAGCTGGGGGTTAAATTGATCCGATGTACACCAGAGGCCTTGGGAACATCCTGGCCAAGGTAATAAATGAAATGCATTAAATAATCTTAATTGATATAGTAATACTCAGGGGACAACTGTATTGCCAAAGAATTGTCCCTTTATTCATTTCCGCTCATTCAGATATCAATCACACTTCTAAAGAGAGATGCAGCACATCTGGATGCTACTGCGATTGCAGATGAGAAACAGCATGTAAGTGTCCTGGGGCTGTTTGGCAACAACCTGTCAACATCTCCTTGAAATATGTTGAACTAGGTACTAGAATGTTTATAGAGGTTAGGAAACCAAGATAGGTTTTCAAGTAGAGGAAAATGAAGTTAGAGCCACTCAACTTTGGAGCTTTATTCATTCAATCACTCAAACACTTGTTCAGTCCTTCATCCATCCAACCAATAAATATTTATTGAGCACCTACTATGTGCCTGAGGCTCTGTTAGATTGGGAATATAGTTTATGAGCCTGTGTGGTCAAGTACAGTAGCTAACTAGCCACATGTGGGCTATTGAACACTTGAAATGTGGCTGATCCTAATTAAAATTGTCTGCTGAGCAGTTGAAATGTGTTGCTCCAAATCAGGGTGTACACAACTGATTGTACAAAGACTTAGTAGGGAAAAAAAAGAATGTAATATATGCCATTAGGAACTTTTGGATACTCATGGATCATGCTGAAGTGATAAGTTTTGATATATCACAGTAAATAAAATATAATAAAAAACCTCACCTGTTTCTTTTTACATTTTTTTTTTACTTTAAGTTCAGAAATGCCATGTACAGGACGTGCAGGTTTGTTACATAGGTATACATGTGCCATGGTGGTTTGCTGCACCCATCAACCCGTCGTCTAGGCTTTATGCCCCACATGCATTAGGTATTTGTCCTAACGCTCTCTCTCCCCTTGCCCCCACCCTCCAACAGGCCCCGGGATGTGTTGTTCCCCTCCCTTTTTACTTTTTTAATGTAGCTAATAGAAAATTTGAATTATATATATGTGGCTTGCATTATATTTCTATTGGACAGTGCTGTAATAGTTGCAGAAGATTTCTTCCTTCTATATCATGTTTTTTCGGATAGCTTGAAGGTAACTTTCAGGGAAGATAATAAAAGATAGAGGTGGAAGGGCTGATCTATTGTGGGGCAAATGATGTTTCTAGGTTTTAGGTGGTTAATTTTTGTTTTGAAAACTTTTTACTTTGGAAGTTATATATCTAGGTCCAGTATTTTGGAACTGTCAAAATGTAGAAAATTTGGGATACTGCAATGTTTTTTGCTTTCTGGTATTTTCTGAGTTGTCATTGGATATCCTGAATCCCTGAATATCCGTAGATGGCTACTTTCACATGACAACACTAAAAAAGATGGCTTAGAAAGATGTAAATACTTACGGAATGGGTTATTTGACAAGATGATACTATGGGAATAAGTGAAGCTAACTTTGGTCTTGCTTCTCTTATTTGAAATTAAGACATATGGGCTGCTTTATGTCTGCACTGATCTGCTAGCAGGAAAAAATAAATAACTGGAACTGTAATCAGTATGGAAATAATATTTAATGACTCAGGAATTCTGTAAGAATAATCAGTTTTGGCAAAAAGCTCTATGTGAAAAGTAAGGACTCAATTCCAAGTGTTTTTAAAATCAAATACTAACTAAAATTTAATTTAATTTAAAAATCATATTCTCAGATCAACAAGTTAGTGTGTCCTCTCTTTTTGCTTTTGTCTACAAGGGGTACAGGCTTACACTATCCTTTCGTGACCACAGTTAGGCTCAATCTCTTCTTCCTGGAGCAGTGAGAATAGTATAGGTAGAGATATTAGCCTGGTGTTTGGGAATGACAGATAATCAAACAAACAAACAAACAAACAAAAAACTCCTTATACAGGTCCTTGGACACACAAATGCTCTGTGTCCATCCATGTCCAGACTGACTCTATTGCCTGAACTTTTTCTTGTCTAATGAGTTCGAGAGAAGATTTTGAAATACATATTAGGGATTTGTGGAAGTGAGAGAATTAAGGATATGAGCTTCATAGAGCATAAAAAACTGTCAGTGACTCTACTGGGAGGAACACAGACCCATAAGAAGGAAGAAATGGGATGTGGGGCTGATTTTTTTCTAGGACTGGAAAACATGCCATCATTGCCAGATATTGTAGCAGAGACAGATGGCATGACAGATGCTGTGAAAGAAAAATGTCTTACTACTAGGTGAACCAGAAAAAATAAACAAGAGGGACAGAGGAAAAAGTACACAAGCTCCCCTCTGTTGTCAGGAACATCTTCCCATAGCCTGAAAATGTCTAACTGTATTCCATGGAGTTGCAGATTGCGAATGAAGTGTCTCACCCCTTTCTCCACTGATTGCACCTTTGGAATTTACAGCCATTCTTTTGAGAGCACTCACTTTTTGTCTATTGATTTTCTAAGAAATAAGGGAAGGAAACTACTAATTGGATATACGATGCCAATATATTATAAAGATGCTGCAGTTAATCTTTTTCTGGCTCAAATGCTATACGATATGTAGAAACTGGCTGAAACTCATCTTGGTTTATTTTTAAAATGTTCCCGATTAACATCATTTCATGGTAGAAATCACATGAATGCAATTGGCATTTTAATAATGTTTAAATGGAAGTTGTTTAAAACATGTCTTAGTGATGCTCATTTGGGCACACACATGACCCTTGACATTTGCATAGTTTATGACTGGAGACTCTCAGTGTCTCCAAGTTCTTGAAAACCACTCCACTCGGTAATCAGTGACAAATAAGAGCAAGCACTGAGTTGGGCTGAACTCATTTGAAAGTGCTATGTCCCCTGTGTTTAAAAGAGGTGCCTCAGCAAAATTATGTCAGCATGTGTTGTGACTCCATGGAGTTGACAAATAATAGCTGAAATCAATAAAAATGATTTACAAACGCTAAGGGTCTATAGTATTAATACATGTAGATTTAATATATAAATACGCAACAATATATACTTGGCAACCACTGTTTTGTCACTTAAACAGAAATGGATGCAAGTGAGCCTAAAATAGCCAATGTGAGTTGCTGAAACAAGAAAAAAGTAATATCATTTGATATTAAGGATTTTTCTGCCACTACCAAAAAATAAAAAGGTTGGACAACTATCTAGTGATGATTTTTTTCACCACATTTGAAAAACAAATTGAATAATTAATTAAAGCCAATAGAATATCATTAACAGAGTTACTGTAGTGTTTTCTTTTTCTTTTTTTTTTTTTTTTGAGGCGGTGTCTCGCTCTGTCGCCCGGACTGGAGTGCAGTGGCCGGATCTCAGCTCACTGCAAGCTCTGCCTCCCGGGTTCACGCCATTCTCCTGCCTCAGCCTCCCGAGCAGCTGGGACTACAGGCGCCCGCCACCTCGCCCAGCTAGTTTTTTGTATTTTTAGTAGAGACGGGGTTTCACCATGTTAGCCAGGATGGTCTTGATCTCCTGACCTCGTGATCCGCCCGTCTCGGCCTCCCAAAGTGCTGGGATTACAGGCTTGAGCCACCGCGCCCGGCCTTACTGTAGTGTTTCCAAGGGTAATTTGATTATAAATAACATTTGCCTTCTGTCATGTTTTTAGAAACACTGATAGTCTTCCTAAGGTATACCCCCCATTGTACATGTACAGCTTTATTCCCATACATACACAGTATGATTTACAAAATTGTTGCAAAGGTGACTCTCAACAACATGGAATCCAGAACTAACACAGGCACCTTATTTTTCCCCCATTTTTAGGGTACCAAATGCACCCAAGTCCATCTGACAGTCCTGTCTCTTTATTTCCTGTTGCTTCTTTATTTCCCAGATCAGTACTTTCCCCTGGCACAGTAAAGTAGAAAAGACTATATGTATAGATGTGTTCCCAGAGACTTACATCAAACTCTGATTGTTCCAGTAGACCCACCTTGGAACAAATGAGTGTACTAAGTTTGAGGATAAACATTTCTGAAAGCTAGGAAAAACTCACATGGATGCTATTTCAATCTGGAACAAGTCCTGCATGAGGAGCTGCCTGTGGAATGTCCCTGCTAGGTCCTCCCAGAAGAATAAGCCTCAAAACTTGATTGGCCTGCTTGGGTGAGCCTCCTCTTGCTGGTGAGGGGAAGCAGGCTACACTCCAGCATGAGGTGGTTGATTGCTGCTGTGCTACAAAATGCCATGTGCCTTGACCTTATCAACAAGTGGCCAGTCTCCATTGTTTGACACTCTTCATTATGCTTCTAAACTTGGAAAATGACTCATGATAAAATAGCTTCCCATTCCGCTTTGTGGAATTGTATATAAGAAACTACTCAGGGAAAATGTAAATTTTCTCTGATTCCCACAAAGGCTAAACAATGTTGTGAACTCCACCAGACAGCAGCAATTATTTTTTAAAACACTTTGAAGATTTCTTTTAATACATTTCAACATATTATAAATATTGATACAAGAGACATCATTATCTTGTTGGTGTCACATAGTTTGACTCCTAATTGAGGATTTCCTCCTTCTTCTATAAATGTAATGCAAATTATGTTTTCTGTTTGAGAGACTCCTACAATATATTCCTAAAATAAAAGGCAGAGGTAAGATGGGAAAAAAAAAATCCTTAAAAGTCTTAGATGTTCTGCTATCCTCTACATGGTATAGTTGCAAAGAACACTGTCTAAAAGAGGAAAATAGTCACTAGGCACCTAAAATGTGAAGCAATTCCAGTCTTTCATAGACCTCACTAAATGGCATTTTACTTGACACTTTTGCAGACTAAATAACTTTAGTGCTCTGTTTTAATGTGTCATTAAGAATTGTATGACTGGAACATTTCTACACTGCTGGTGGGAATGTAAACTAGTACAGCCACTATGGAAAACAGTGTGGATATTCCTTAAAGAACTAAAAGTAGAACTACCATTTGATGCAGCAACCCCCCTACTGGGTATCTACCCAGAGGAAAAGAAGTCATTATTTGAAAAAGATACTTGCACATGCGTGTTTACAGCAGCACAATTCACAATTGCAAAAATTGTGGAACCAACTCAAATGCTCATCAATCAATGAGCGGATAAAGAAACTGTGAGATATATATATATGATGGAATACTACTCAGCCATAAAAAGGAATGAATTAACAGCATTTGCAGTGACCTGGATGATACTGGAGACTATTATTCTAAGTGAAGTAACCCAGGAATGGAAAACCAAACATTGTATATTCTCACCGATATGTGAGAACTAAGCTATGAGTACACAAAGGTATAAGCATGCTACAATGGACTCTGGGGACTTGGGGGGAAGAGTGGGAGAGGGGCGAGAGATAAAAGACTACAAATATGGAGCAGTGTATTCTGCTCGAGTGATAAGTGCACCAAAATCTTACAAATCACCACTAAAGCACTTACTCATGTAACCAACTACCACCTGTACCCCAATAACTTATGGAAAAATAAGATAAAAAATAAAAAAGAGTTGTATGACATCATATTATCCTTGCAATAAATACTTCTTATGCTTATGATTTGCTTTATCAAACACCTAATCTTTGCTTTGACAAAAAATATGCAGTTTTATGTCATTTCCATGGAAAATTTCCAACACTGATACTGTTTATAATAAACTCCTAATTTTACCCGGATTCAAGAAAGAAGAAAACTGTAGGAGAAAGTTAGATATAAGAATATATATATTTTACATTTCTCTGTAGTTGAGAACGAGATAAATGGCAAGGAAAGTAATTTCCATAACTTTTTTATGGTCAGAAATACAACCTAGAAAAATTTATAATATGTCAATCATTTATACTTTCCCACTACTACAACCCTTCTATAACCCTATAACAAGAATCACTCTTTACAGAATCTGGTTTATTACAAGATCCTGCCTTTTGAATCATCAAGGACAAAGTTACCTTCAGTGTAATCTCATGTGAATCAAACTATTCTAATTATTTTAAAAGTGGTAATCCATATCATATTGTTCAAATAACCAGAATATTCATTTTTGCTCTTTTTCTCAAATATCTTCATTCTCAGTCACCTCAGGTAAGTGATAATCCATGTGATTTTAAACTTCAGTTAACTGGAACATTCTTTTCAATTCATCCTCATCCTCTCAAACTATCTTCTGCCTCAAACATCCTAGCAAGTTCCGTAAATAAATGTAAATGGAAGAAAATCTGGTTTTAGAAACATTCTGAAAGCTTCCACAGGAAGAAGCTTAAACTGTGGTCCTCGAACAGTTATAATAGAAAGGCGATAAAATGTTGCAGCTCCTTGAGAATCAACAATCAAACTGCAATGAAATCTTATTTTGAAGCAGTCGCTGCTGTGGAATCCCTGCTGGTGGCACCACTGAGCGTTGCTACCACAAACTGGAAACTAATCAGACTTAGAGCCATTATAAAAGAGGAAGATCCTCAAAGGATTTACTGTGAAATGATGATGGCTAAGTTATAAAGCCCCTTTCCAATTAACTTTATTGTTTTAGTTGATGAAATCACGAAAGTGAAATGAACCTGGAAAAGGTGAGCACTGTAACCAGCGGGTGCCACAAACCCAGTGTCTTCAACTGCTTTAAAATAAGAAGATGCAGCAGGCAGAGCATTGGTTTTGGGAGTAAATGCTGAGGCCAAAAGGCATCAGTCAGAAATATTTTTGTTTTCCACATTCAGTTCGATCAGTCTCAATACAATTCATTTCCTACTGTGAGCAGAGTAAGTCCTCAAACTGACTCAAGAATTCTAGAGTATTTTATTAAAGTTCTTAACTTACCTTCCATGGGAGTGTTACTGTCTGGTCGATTAGCAAAGACCACATCCACATACTCCAGCTGCAGCCTCTGGAGGGAGCCCTTCAATCCTGGGAGCAGAAGCAGGAAACAAACCCCAAAATCTAAATATGAGCAGTATTCAAAGAGTTGAAGTTTGGTTTCTTTCAAGAATTTACTTTAAAAAAATAGAATTGGAATAGTTTCAAAAATGCTTTGAATACAATGATTGTTAATTGACCCTAGAACATTTTTAAATTACATCAAAGGCTGACTTCCCCCAACAAGAAAAGTCTTAGAACTTTTTCAGGAATGTTATCACTCTCACAGGAAAATTTATACTTAGGAACGACCTTCACAGTGACTTGTATGCGGCAATATCCAGAAGCAAAATTTAGAATAAAAAGCAGCTTCTTTCCAACAGTTAGTGTTTTTCTTCTTGAACAATGCAAATTAACGTTAATGTTTTGGATCACTTAATAGGCTTATAGTGAGCCAGAGATACATTTATTACACATAAAACTCATTAGAATGGTTTAAATCAGAAATAAATGACTGCCCCAACCCCATCTTAATGTAAATGTTGGTTTTAATAGTAATATAAAGGGGTTAGCAAATGAAGCCTTTGCTCAACATTTTACTAATTGGAACAAAGTTTAAGGAACATGAAATATAGCTGAGCTCTACCATTTCTATTATTCCCCATTTTGGGGGAAGAAACAAAAACACTAGAAGCTATAAAGACTGAAGAGGTAATATAAAGGAGAGAATAAGAACTTGAAAAGGGAGTCAGGAACCAACAGCCTATGTTTCAGCCCTAACCATTTGGTCACATTTCTATGAATACTCAGAAAAAAATTAATTTTAGTAAAATTAATACTTCCCTGAAGTAGAACATATTGTATACAATATTATGCAACCAAAAGGATGACAGTGTTTGAGAATCATGTTATCCCATTTCCATGGGGCACAGCATTTAGCACTCTCTTATTAGCCTCTTTAATTCCTCATGGAGACCAGAGGCTTTACTCTCTTTATTATAGACATAAAATTAATTGCATGTTAAATGAGGCTCTTATAAATTTAAATTTGGTTCATTTAAATTTGATTTTTCATACTGATTTATCAGTCAGCCACAATTAGTTTTCTGACAGGAAAATGGAGTGCTTGAATATTGTTCCGGAAATATTTTCCATCCATTGAGAAAGGACTGTCTGTGATGGCAGCTTGTTAAAAGCTTTGATGAAGAGATTAGGGCAGACAGATGTTGTGAAGTCTAATGCCAGCTCTTATAAACCTGCCGTGATGCTCAGGCACAGGGTATCACCAGCTATTTCAAGAAACAGTGTGAAATTAAATTAACGTGAGAAAATATCATGATATGAGCCACTTTTGGGAACAGTTGTATGCAGGGAGGAGGTAAGGAAAGGACAGGAATACTAAGTAAACAAATAACAGGCTATCACAAGGTTTGAAAGGTTGGCAATTTGCACCCTAGCATGCTTGGGACCCCACTTGGGTTCTTTGACCTTTTTTTTGAGACTCAATTCTCTAGTCTGCAGTGGGCCAATACTGCACAATACTGACACCTTCAGAATTGCTGTTCCTGGGAGAGCTGTGTAACACAGTCTACAGAACCAGAATGTGAAATTATACCATGGTGTTCACATCTGGAAAGTTCCAGGGGGAAGACAGCAAAAGACCAAATGCCAAAAAATTTTCACGAGACCCCCTGTTTTGGAGAGGGGCATTTGATGACAGTTCTGGCCTATGCTTGGCAGACAAAATAAGTATCTTGTTTTCTGACAATGGCCCTCTCTCCCCGTTCTCTTCTAAACAGCTCAATGTGGGCTGAGAGTAACTAGCAGAAGAGGCTACAAATAACTTGGCACTGTTACAGCACTGTGTGATGAGGCATGTCACAGACAGGTGTGACTTTTGTCATTTATTATTCCATCCCATGAGCATGTATTGAGTCCCAATTTCATCCTGAGACTGTGCCAGGCTCTCAGGGTTTAAAGATGCACAGACACAGTCTTCATCCCAAGGAGCTCTAACAGTGCATATTGAGAGCATCTATTGGCACAGGTTCGTTGTTCAAGGTTGTAATGTGTACCTGGAACTAATGATATGGACTTGATACTAAGGTCTGCCTCATGGTATTTGGTCATTCCCACCTCTTTAATTCTTTCTCTGAAAAGCACTCTTTCTTGATATTTGGCAAGAAATTCAAGCATCTGAGGCCAGTGATCCCTCCTCTGACTTTGAAGTGGAATGGAAGGAAATTGTCCCTCCAAAGGACACTATCCACTCACTTTACAAATCTCAATCACATAAAGTCTTGTAATCCATGGTATGAACTTTGGATTCTGTGTGAGATTTAAAGACACTGGTAGGGGAAGTTCCAGTGAGAAAGAGATTAAGCAGGGGAAATAATATGATCAGATTTCCATTTTGAACCAATGGCTCCACCTGCAGAGAGGGACCTGAAGGCGCAAGAGTGAAGGCAGGCACAGCCACTGCAGCCCATCCAGCTCAGACAAAGTTAGTGAGAGGTGTATACATCTGGGACAAGTGGTATAAGTAGAAATACACGGACTTGCTGGTGTGCTGCATATAGGGTGTGGAGGTTAGAGTAAACAAGAATGACTCCTAGATTTTGGGCCTGAGAAGTGAAGTGACTGTTACTAAATGGGGCAGTCAGGGGGAAAGCTAACTGGAGGTGGTCGGGGAGCCAAGGTTAGTCTAAGCAGCACCTCAGTCACTACATGGAGCTCTTGGCAGCTGGATGGACCAGTCTGGCGTTCAGAGGAGGTGAGGCACAGGGTTTGGGATTCAGGGTACTGATGTGGGTTGTCCTGAATGACCTTATGATATCCCTTAGCCTCTCTGAGCCTCAGTTTCCTCATCTGTCCAAGGACGAAATGGTGCTAGCTGATCTTCCTGCTTTGGTCTTTCACGTGACTGCAAACCAAACCAGGTATTCCTGCTTTTTCATTAAGATATGTTTCATGAGTATCTCCTTCGGAGTCATTTACGTTTAGTTTCAAAAAAACAAGTCATCATGTTCTATCTCCATTTAGCAAATGTTTGTTGAGCACTGGCTTAGGGCCAGGTATTGTTTTAAGTTTAAGTAGACACGCAAAAATGCATTAACCTTGGCTCCAGAAGGGCAGCAGGGCAGCCAATCTTAACCTAAGGAGTTAAGTGCTCCAGTGCAGTAAATGCACTCTCTGAAGGCAATTTGACCTTAGCCTGTCCCTCTGCACTAACCCAGCATCTGTGGGAGGGGAAAACAGGAGAAACAGCAGAAATGCTCCCTGACCTTGAGGAGATAATTAGAAGCAAACCGGCAATTTCTCAAAAGTTCACAGGAAAATAAATGACTTAGAGAAAATAGTTTTCAAGTGACTACAGTAAAAAAAAAAAAAAAAAAAAATCTAAGTCCATTTTTCTTTTAGGTTCCAAAGTTTAACAAGAACCATAATGTTTAGAAGGTAACCTTAATTCAATTTAAGCATATTTCACAGGTTTCTAAAGAAATATGTTTATTCCAGACAGTCAGCAGATTGGCACAGTTAGAGGTGGATGGGTTGTTCAGTGTTGCAGGTTTAACTGTGTGGAAGCAAGGAAATCAGTAGTTTGGAGATTCTGCAAGGGTTCTATTTAAGCATGCTGTGTCGTCACCTTTTACACCTACCACGCACTTGCTTTTCTATCTAGCTTGCAAAAAAAGTTGCCTTAAATAATATACATTGTTTATATAATTTCTAGTTTTTTCTCAGCAGACCTATCGTCATAATTTGAGACATCTGCTTCTTTTTTAAAGGCTGAGTTGTATCGGAATCATATTCAGCATGTGGCTGTGCCTCCTGTTATGAAACGTGGTTATCCTCGATGGGTAATGTACGTTTACATGAATGTAGTACACTGAAAAAAAATCCTGTGGCAAATCCATTTGTTCAGAAATGTATTCTTTAATTGAAAAATCATAGACTGTCTTTTTCTTTTAAAGTTCATAGAGTTTAACGTTTGTTATTAATTTAAAAGTTTCAAGCAGAGCTTTCTCAGATTATTTTCCTCTCCTACTCCAAAAACAATGGCAGTGGGTTTGTGTTTTGAATTGCATAACAAAACTGTTTATCTGAAAGGCAAATGTAGAGTCAGACACAAATTTTGGCTGGAATACACAAGAGATTTACTTATTCTTACTCAGTGACCTACCAAACTATTTCTTTTCCTTTACATTAGGCACTAAAGGAATGTGTTTTATTTTATTTTTATTTATTTATTTATTTTTTCTGTAGAGACAAGGGTCTCATCATGATGACCAGGTTGGTTTCAAGCTTCTGGCCTCAAGCCGTCCTCCCATGTCAGCCTCCTAAATCGTTGGGATTACAGGCAAAAGCCACCATGCCGAGCCAGCACCAAAGGCATCTGCTCTGCTGCATTCCAACATTGGCTCAAATTGGGGTTTAACAAATGTCTGTGGAATGGCTGAATGAGTAAATTGGATTTTAGAACCCGAGGGGACTTTGGGATTCTAAATGAGTGTAATCAATCTACTAGTGAAATTTCTTCCTCCTCCTTGTGAATCTAAGGAGAGCATTACACCTAAGCAGATCTAAGTCAAGAACTTTGGGCTCATTAAAAAGGCCTTTCAATATGAATTCTTTCAAATCCACATTATGCACAAGTCAAGCTCATTGTATACTCTGTAAACTAATTCAGGTGGCTCAGGTCAGCCAGCACAGAAGTGGCCTGAACTCTGTATCAATTTGAACTTTCTGTCTTATCCTCTAATAGTACTTCTCAAATTTAATTTGTATACAAATCTCCAATGTCAAATGAGGTCACCTTCATCACAGAACCAAGTACCAATGAAATCCAAGGATAATGACTTGTAAACTCTTTTAAACTTTATTTTGGGTCTCATCTCATGTCCTTGCTTTTCTGCAAAATTCACTCAATTCCCTAATTTCAGCCTGCCTAGAAAATACTTTGAGCTAATTCTCTTGTAATCACAGAGCTTTATCTTTGGCAGAAACTATGGACTGTAAAATAACACCACCACCAACAACATAATAACAAATGATCTCAATTCTTCTTCCATCTCAAAAGTTTGAAATTTTGTGTTAAAGTTTGAATCTGGGTCAGCTTGAATTTCAGCTGAACTGGTTTATCCATCCTCAGAGATTAGTTCCTAAGAGAATTCCTGACTTATTTAAAGGTGGAGGGAATTTAAGGTATTTCTATTATGTCATATGAGGCTTGAAAAAATGCTTATTTGCGGGCAGATCACCTGAGGTCAGGAATTTGAGACCAGTCTGGCCAACATGGTGAAATCCCATCTCTACTAAAAATACAAAAAAAATTAGCTGGGCATGGTGGTGCATGCCTGTAGTCCCAGCTACCTGGGAGGTTAAGGCAGGAGAATCACTTGAATCCTGGAGGCGGAGGTTGCAGTGAGCTGAGATCGTGCCACTGCACTCTAGACTGGGTGGCAGAGTAAGACTCTATCTCAAAAAAAAAAAAAAAAAGTAAAGAAAGAAAGAAGAAAGAACCCTGAAATTATGTACACACTCTGGTAAATATTAAAGCCATGGAGATTCAGTGAGGAGCATAGTAGCATACCTTCTCCTTTCTTTTTCTCTTCGATTTTATATTTCTTTGTTAATTGCCAGTGTCAACCATTTTCTGAATCTCTCTTTTCTAATTAATTAGATTAAAAAGAAAAGAACAAAAAACAAGAACTTTTCTGGCAGCAAACTGCTGCCCTGTTCATTCAGTGTGGTTCTGTAAGCTGACTTGGTTATTTGTCACTGACAGACTCCATGGAAGAGAACACAAATCATGAGGGCAAATGCTGGAGTAGGAATGCTAGGGCAGTAACAGTTTTGAGAGGCAGGTTAGCTTTGACTTTACAATGTCAAATGGGACACTAAGGCCTGAGAAGGGATACTGTTTGGGTGAGGAATCTGGAGGTTTTTCTGAGGGCTAGAAGTTTGTCATTTATTGTGGCTGTTTCAGAATGTCACTACTTAGTAGTATACTTATCCACGGAATGAAGACTAGCAGTTGTACTTATAAGGACAAGGATGATGACAAAAATAACATGTATTAAGTGCTTATTATGTGACAGACACTGTGCTCAATGTGAATTATATAATTTTTATCCCCATATAGTAACCCTTATATTTATAGTCTATAGTTAAGGAGACAGAGGTTAGGTAGGTTAAGGAACTTGCACAAAGTCACTAGCTCATAAATGACAGAGTTGGAACTTGTACAAAGGTCTGTCTGACTTCAAAGCACATATGCTTAAAATTATATTTAAAGATAGTCAGTGAGAGATACCAAACCTATATAAAGACTTTGGAGACAATGGGGTGATGTAATTATTATGGTATATATCTATGTACACACACACAAACATGCACACACATATGGTTCACACTGGCAATCAAGAAAGAATACATATATACATATATTATATATATATATATACAGATATATATATATATATACATTTTGAGATCTGGCTTCAAAAGTCTTCACTTTAAATTCAGTGATTGAATACTGAAACTATTTTTTTTCTGTTGCAAGTCTAAGATATTTCAATGTAGTTTTATTTATAGGTCAACAAAGATCATCAGCTTCACAGTTGGAATAAAAATACTCGAATGAAACATTATCTCTTAGGTTCATGGAGAGAAAAAAGTTCACAATGAAATGACAGCCTGGGAGAAAATATTTGCAATACATATAACCAAGCAAACAGTGAACATCACTAGTATACAAAGAGTTCCTGCAAATTATTATGACCAAGACAAACAAATCAAAAGAAAAACAGCCTGACAACATGAAGAGTGAATTTCCAGAAAAAGAAGAACAAAATTATTAAAAGAAGCTGAAACTCATCAATAAATAAATATATACATAAGGAAACCAATAAGACCAACTCATCTAACAGGATGGCATATTCCTTTTAGAAAGTAATTTTGTGTTAAAATTTGTATAATTCTTTGACTTAGAAATGCCACTCTGGAATCTACCCCATTTACCTAAGGATGGTCACTTGTATAATTCTTTATGATGCTAAAAACTGAAAATAATCTGTAAGTTGTATATTTTAATTGAGAAAAAATCAAGCTTAAGTTAATATTTGTAGCCTGGTTCTACTGTTTATATATATATTTAAAATATAAGCAAGTGTTTGGATGGATGGATAGATAGATAAGTCAGTACAACCATAGAGAAAAGGTGAAGAAGATATATACAGATTGTCAGACTCTGGGATGGGATGAGACTGGATGAGCAAATGGAGAAGCTGGCTTCCTTATCTATTTTTATTTTTGAAGTGGTGAGATTAGAGCACATTTTACATTTCTGGTGATGTTAATATTTCGTAAATGAAATTATTTTTTAAAAAGGAGAAAAATCACTTGTTTCAATGATCAATCATGAACCTAAAGCTACAAAATTCTTGGATTTTTTTTGAAATACAGATAGTTCACAACTTACAATGGTTTGACTCAGGGTTTTTCAACTTTATGATGTTGTAGAAGTGATATGCATTTAGTAGAAACTGTACATCGAGTTTCCATACAACATTCTGTTTTTCACTTTCAGAACAGTATTCAATAAATTATTAATACATATGACATTTAATTTATTATAAAATAGGCCTTATTATAAAATAGGTTTTATGTTAGATGGTTTTACCCAACTGTAGGGCAATGTAAGTGTTTTAAGCATATTTAAGGTAGGCTAGGCTAAGCTATGATGCTTAGTAGGTTAGGTGTATTAAATGCATTTTCAGCCTAAGATATTCTCAATTTAAGATAGGTTTGTTGAGATGTAATCCCATCATAAATTGGGGAGCATCTGTACTTCACAAACTAGTATAAACTCTTAACATTTTTCTTTACTGCAAAAAGTGTAAGTATAAAATTTTATAATATATAGACAAGCAAGAAATAAATAAAAATTACTCACAATTCTCACAATCTTCACGATTAAGTAGAGTAGTAGTACTTTATTACATAATGGTTCTTGTTGACTGTTTTATTTCCTGTTTATTTCTAAATTATACAAAATTTTGAGTGCCTTGCAAAAGTAATGCACCAGGAATCAATTACCTAGTGGTAATTTTCGATACATTTTTCTATGCATATGTATATACCCTTCTAAAACAGTAGAGTATACTACTCGGTGATGAGTGCACTAAAGCCTTAGAGGTCACTACTATACAATTCATCATGTAACCAAAACCACTCGTACCCCAAAAGCTATTGAAATAAAAAATATATGTATTTGAAAAAAATCTAAAGAATAATAAAATAAAAACTAAAAAGTATAGTAGTCTTAACATTTGTCTACACAAAAATTTGCACACAAATGTTCATAGCAGCATTATTCAGAGTAGCCAAAAAGTGAAACCAAGCCAAATGTACTTTAACTGGTAAATGGATAAGCAAAATGTGGCTATCCATATAGTGGACTATTACTTGGCAAAGAAAGGGGTAAAATACTGACATGTGCTATAACATGAATGAACATTATGCTAAGTGAAAGAAATCAGTTACAAAATATCATATATTATGGGATCTAATTTACATGAAATATGCAGAATTGTCAAATCTATAGACATAAAAAGTAGATTGATGTTTGCTTGAGACTGTGGGAGGGGGTGAGGTGGTGATAGGAAGTGACTTCTAGTGGGTATAAAGTTTATTTTAGGGGTGATAAAAATGTTTTCACATTAGATTAGGGTGTTTGGTGTACAACTCCGTAATTATACTCAGAACCAATGAAATGTACACTTTAAATGGGTAAACTTTTATCATATGTACATTATATCTCAATAAAGTTCTTTCAAAAAGTCTTGTGGGAATGTTTTATTAATATTAGTAATAGCTGAAAATGAGAAGAGTTCTATACAATTTTGCCTTTTCCTTTCGAGTTCCCATTCTCCCCTCTACATCTCTGCATTCCCTATATTTAACCCCAAGAAGAAATTTGGTTGATTGTGGTACTTTTCATATAGAACTTTTTCCTCTTCCAGTGTATTCTGAACTTGTTTGGTTGATACCTTTCTTGAACGAGGGGCCCACAGCCAAAAATAAAACTGAAGCAGAAGCACCCACCTTCAATAATATGCTTTCTTGACAGCCCTCTTTCTGTTTCAGCTCTGCCAAGAAAAAGAAGCAAGTAAATTTGAATGAGAGTGTGCTTTCTTTTCTTCTCTAAATCTCTGATCTGAAATGCTAGTTTTGTACCCTGTTCTTATCAAATTCTGCACCACTGGAGACTGAGGAGAGAAGTCTGGTGGGCAACACACTGAACCCCTTTTCTTTGGAGACCTCAGTAGATGAATTATCCACGACGGTCACCATGCCTCTATCTTGCTCAGCACCAGGCTCCGGTAAACAGCAACGCAGCCACGTACACTCTGTCCATATTTAACTCAAGACACTGTACAACCTTTCACCTTGTTCTTAACCAATCTAAAGAAAATAAAAAGGCTTGGCATAGGTTTGTGAGCTTATTGTAAGATTGCCAGGCTGCTGAAGTTTTTTTGTTAGCTTTTCTGATAGAGGAAGCAAATTTGGAAGTGCCTTTGACTTCCAAAATAAATTTTAAAACTAAATTAAAATGTGATGAAGCAAATGTTCCTTAAATTAGTATCTCCAGAAGACAGACCCTTGATCATAAGGACTTTTGCCTTCCCAATTCTCAAGCTCTGGCCAATTAGAATGAAATACGGTACTTGAATTTTAAAGTATTGATAACATGTTTCTTCATCATCAATACCTTTGGCAGCTTCTTTTTAAATATAATATTTACCATTCACTTTTGTGAATGTATTCTTATTTGGTATTTTTTAATAAGTACATTAGTAATACTGTAGATAGTATTCTACTACATATTCTACGATATAACGGTTCTTGCAGACTGTCTTATTTCTTGCAAGGTTTTGTAGCATTGCAAAAGCACTGAGCAATGGCACTGTGAATCAAAACACAGGCAATGAAAATCCACATTTCTCATAGGCATGATGTTGCTTTATTTTTGTACGGATTACTATAGGAATACAAATTTAAATTCATCTTTCTGTCTTCATATCATTATAAATAGGCTCAAAACCAACAACAAAACAGAGTATATGTTTGCAAGTGTGTATATACACATATAAATTTTGATTAGAAGGTTCCTAAAGAAGAATTGGCCTCTGCCTCCAGTTAAAAAAATTCCCTATCAATTATAGGAAGGTAAATAAGGTTTTGTTTGTTTTTGCTTTTTGTTAAAACTCCAGCATTTTTCTTTTTGTTATGATTTCTGTCTCAAAGATGGAAAAGCACAGTACCAATGATTGCGCTAGTATATTGGAATAGCTTGCTGTCTTCTTACATGTTTGTGAAAAAGGCCAGCCTTCTAAGTCCTGCTGAATAATGTAAGTACCAGTTCAAATGCCAGCAGGCCCATAAGAAGCCAATTCATTCCATGAAATCTTCTCTGCATCCCACAACAGAGAGCACATTTCTCTTTCATTTGGCCTGACAGCGAATGATACAGGTAGCTCCGTGTTATTCTCCAATGAGATGGTCCTTTTGATCAGCACTTTCAGAGCCCTCTGCAGAAATGATCAGAGACTTAGACATGGAGCCAGACAAGATATTTTTATCTTTGCATTCTGTAGAAGTCTCTGAGTTTTGGCAGATTTGAGTGACTTTTCTTCTGTGATGCTTCATGCCTATTTTCCTTTCCTGAAATTTGAACTCTATTTTGGAAATGATTCTAAGTATGAGATTGGTATTTGAAAAATCTACATTAATCACTTAGTAACAAGTGACCACATGCTTTGCACTAAATTTCTTTGGGAGTACCTTGCTAAAATTAAATCTTAGGCTAATTGGTATTTCCTTAGTGTGAGAAAAAAAACAAAACAAAACAAAACCCTCTCTCTAAGCCAATTAATCTTAGTATGTTATATATAAAATAACTGCCTAACAGCAAAAAAGCAGGAACTACTAGTGGTTTTCTTTTTAGTAGGAAAAATAACTTACTTTCCACCCCAGTAGAGTTTGGTTGTTATGACCAGACTGGACCTCCTGTATATCAAACAGACAAACACAGAGAAGTAGTAAATAAATACAGGTTATTGTACCAAGTCATATTATTATAATAGCACCAGAAAGAATTTGTTATTGTACCTCACATTTTAAAAATTGGTAAAGATGTAAATTTGTTAATCCGTCTCATTGAAATAAAGACAAAGGGAAGCTAGTGAGGGGGGACTCAAAGTCGGATCCTAGAGGAAGAGGCTAAATGGAAATGATCTTTGCCTGGAGGAGGTGGAGGGCAGTGATAACAAGTCAGATTGAGAACTGACAGCAAGTCCAGGTGGACATAGCAAAGTGAAGGTGAGTGGTGGGCCAGCATCGAGGGTCAGAAATGGCGCGTGGGGATGGAGGTGAAAGGACTGAGGGGATGAATTGCTTTAGTAGGTCAAATGAACAAACACCAATGAACACATATTCAGCATCTGGCCTAACGCTGATTGCATATGAACTCCTCCCAGGAGGACTCCACTCTCTGCCAAGGAACATGGACCCTTGTGGCTCCGGGTTATTATCCCTTCTAACATCACATTCACAGGCAGGAACTGACTACATATAAATCTAAATGATGAAGTGAATTATAATAGTAAATATTTAGAACAAACAGGAAAAGAATGTCTTTGAGTGTCTTATTAAATGGAAATGTCATTTTAGGAAAACAGTCCTAAAATCCTTAGCTCAAGGTTCTACCATTTGACTGCTAAGAGAATGAAATGTGCAAATCTCATCAGCAAACTTATTACCTTCTGAAAGCCACAACCAAGGGCAGGAAATGCAATCCTAGTATTATGATCATGGAATAAGAAATATGTCTTGAGAACTACAGGGATACAATAAAATTGGGAAACAGATCTCAGCACAATTTGGTTTCCCTCAGAATGTAATTTGATTGCACTGGTCTAGAAAAAAAAAATCATTTGAGATTCAAAGGTTAAGGCCAATCTTCAGGAGCGCTTGAAATACGGCATTTATAATTCCACCATCTGTAGAGTCAACGCCTCAGGGCTCTCGAGTATAAAAGCCTAGTATGATTAATGATAACTGATGGGGAATGACGGTGACAACTCTGACAACTTGGTTGCAACAAGAAAAATTTGTTGAAAATGTTAGCAGCCCCATCCCACTGAAGTTAATCCCCCAAAAAGTAATTTGAATCACTGTAATGGAAGGTCGATAAATACATGTACCTGGAGATTACACAACCTGAAAGGGCTGATGTACTATCCAGGTTAATACATCAACCTCATGATACCTATTATAATAGCAATCTGCCACAGGTGAGCCTGGTCTCCTTTGGCACTTTCAACCTTCAACAAAAAGCTGGATGGAATATTATAAAAACTGAATGCAGTCCTTTTGATTATTGAAAGCTGCATAGTCTATACAAATACCGCCACAGACTTAGTTTTTCAAAGTTAGGCTTCCTGTAAAACATTTGGCCAATAAGGGTATGCACATCAACATATATGTTCAAAGAGCAAGAGTAGACAGCAGCCTGGCAAATTATCACTGACTCCCACAGAGGCTATTAGAGCAACTCTTCTGAGTGGGTAGAATTTGCATTTTACAGTGATATAGCACAGCCTTCAAAATGCTTTTGCACACCTTATCTCACTCTGTCAGCATGACACTTCATGAACTGTTATGCTGTCCATTTTACAGGTGGTTAAACTGAGAATCAGAGAAGTGTAATAACTTGTCCTGGATAACATAGCTAGCAAGTGGTAACGCCAGAACCAGAAGTCAAGTGTGCTAGTCGAAACAGCTTTCATAGGCTCAAAGCTATGATGCTATGGTTTATCTTTTCACCAGTCTCATGGGGGCAACTGTGAACTGATATAAACGTTCTGGAGTATAATGATAGCTTGAGTTTTTATTCGCAAGAATGAAAGGCAGTTTGTGGAATATGCATGGAAATCTATTTTCTACAGAAGGTATATAAAATAGGTTCTGCAGCTATGGAGAGTGATCATTTAATGTTCTCTGGGTGTTAAGAAAGAAAATAGCTACTGCGCTGATGCTTTCCCTTCTTCCTTAGATGTACTCCAGCAGCCTACACCTTGTTGCAGACCTCACTGTACTATTAGTGGAATTATCTCCAAGGTTTCTGTTATAATTGAGTCATGTACCCCAAAAAGATATGTTAAAGTCCTAACCCACACAACCTCAGAATGTGAGCTTATTTGGAAATAGGATCATTGCGGATATAATTAGTTAATAGGTAGAGTAGGCCGTTAATCCAATATGACTGGTGTCTTTATCAGAAGACACACAGACACATGGGAGGAGAGCTGAAGTGCTGCAGCCACAGGCCAAGGAAAGCCCAGGATGGCTGGCAACCGCCAGAAGCTAAGAGGAAGCGAGGGAGAACTCCAAACTTTACCCAGAATGTCAGAGGGAGCATGGTCCTGCCAACCTTGAAGTCAAACCTTGATTTTGGATTTCTGGCCTCCAGAAACATGCAAGAATAAATTTCTGTTATTTTAAGATACCCAGTTTCTGATCCTTTGTTGCAGCAACCGTAGGGAATGGATACAGTCCCTATTTAGGCAGTGATGGGTGAACCAATACTTTGAGTGGGAAAGTAACTCACGCAAGGTGAAGGACTGAGTGGGAACATGAATGTTTTCCCATATATAAGGTGGAATATAGTTTTCTATTAACATCCTTACGGTTCCCTGGGGTGGGAGAGAAGGAGAAGGGAGAAGGATAAAATAGGTCATCAAAGTTTATTTGTTCACATCTCTATAAATGTTTGCTTTTCCATTTCCACAGGGCCCTCTATTCCTACCAAAAGTTTGTCTCAGAGTGGGGAGTAAGCAGCCTTAAAAGTACATGCAGGTCTGTTTCACCTTCTTAGTTTCGCTTCCTAGAGAGAGTTTAAATCATGTGTGCAAAAGCATAATAAAACCACTTTTGAACTCTTTGAGAATGTCCATTTTCCCTAGACTAAATTTTAGAAAATACATGCTAAGTGTTGAAGCATGAGTTCACAGCTCTTTGCACAGTTGTCTTCACTAATACGATTACACTGTCACTTATTTGGTAATCAGCAGATATTATGCCAGGGCAGAGGAGGACCCCAAATTTGTCCAGTAATCTTTGCTGAGCTTTGCTTAATTCTGTATTCGTGCGGGGGAAGTAGTGGCTGTTGTGGCTGAAATCTACAGTGAAATGGGGAAGTATTACCTCCCCACTGTCCATAGATGTTATAGCTTCCCTTATCACCACTGTCTTTGGCTACAGAAGGTGATGGAAAGGGACAGGTAAGCACAGCCATTGTGTTTCTCAAGGATAGCAGATGAAGCACTTTTCTGAATACCCAGATAACAGGGTTCCTGGGCACACAGGAGAGATGCTGACTAAATGTGTTCAGATAAGAAAGCTTTGGGGTATTTATCCCAAAGTCTTCTTGTTTCATCATTTCTTTGCATCCAGAGTTAATAAAATAAACAGCAAACATAAATGCATGTGTGTGGGGGGATAGTTTCCTGTCAAGTTACTTCCTACAACAGATTAGCACAAATGGCAGTCAGAAGCCATGAAATTGTCACTTTTTTATGCACAAATATTTCATGAACATCCCCTCCTTCTCTGCTCAACCCTTTGGTAATTCATTGTGATCAATGACTAGTCAATAATTTTTGAAGCACCAGAAATGAACTTGCCAGCATTTATTTTCAAGCCACTATAAATCATTGCTTTACCAACAGTTGATTTTTTTTGACAGCCTTTTGGTCAGGTGTCATATAATTTTATTTTTCCTTCTCTGGTGCAAAACAATATCTTTTTAAAAACAAACAAATAATTATGGCAAATGCAATACCTCCAGCCTTTCTTCTTGATGATGCTCCCCAGAATCACTTCAGCCCTGGAGAGGGAAACAGATAATGTCTCAGGATGCAGTGTCCTGGAAAAGCAAGAGTCAATCCAGAACACAAGAACCATTCCTTGTTTGAACTCTCAGTGCCTACATATCCCGAAAATAGAAGCCGCTCTCGGCTGGTAGCACAGTTTCCGCTGTTTCTGCTTGTGCCTGCAGAATCCTGCTCCGGAGCATTCCAGAAGCACCTGCCAAATCCTGACACGCTGGCAGGAGACCGCCTGCAGTCCTGATACTAAGCAGCAGCAGTCATTTTGCAGTTTGGTGTTTTTGAACCAATGATCCCATATATAAATGTCTTGCTTGGTAGTGTCCAAAGGAAGTCAAAGTTTTCCTTCTAATTGCTATGAAGCAATTCAATTGTAACCATGGAGAACAATGAGACCTCACATTGCTTAGATAGAAAATATTGGCTCTCAGGTATAAATTAAAACCGATGTTGTGGGTTTAGATGTCCCACATAGAGAACACTCACGTACAGAACATCCTAGGTTCCAGTGGCAAACTTTGTCATAGGAGCAAAACAGAGGAAGACATAATGAAGTGTCCTTCCTGCCCCTAAGGCTGGGTTGCAGAGGCATACTGAAGGCATCCACTGTCCTCTCCTCTTCCACCTACCCAGGCTGGGACCCGAGATTGAGTAGACAAATGTTCTATGTCCCTCCCAGCATAACCAACATTGTCAGAAGCAGCTGGGCTCTCAGAGGCTTAGTGAATGGCAGATCAGTGGAATTAGCACCTTGCCCATTAGGATGCTGTGGATGGGAGTCATGGCTAATCATTATTGGTTTTAACTGAAAGTTCTGTCTTTGTTAGAGTGTATAGCTTGCAATAAGCTATGATGCAGGTTAGCTGTGGGGTATGCCCCAAAGAGACAAGCATTGAGTCTTGCACTGGTGTGTTGCTTTTGTTTCTCCCGATCTCTCTGTTACCTTTTACAACCTTGCATTTCACAGTGGAAATCTATCTCAATTATAGACTGACAATCAATAATTAATCAGAGCGATTATCCTCACAGGAATAATACAAACAGGACTCTAACAGACTTGCTACTTACTTCTCCCTTTTTCTACCTTAGTGCCATTTGGTACTAAGCAGGATTCCACAAGAAGAAAACAGTGGAAAGGGGTAGAAGGCAGAAAGGAGCAAGACCCTATAACCTTTACTTTCTCTCCTTGGATTCAACAGAAAGCATCAAGAATGTGAGCTCTGAACCTCCTTAATGGTCCTTAAACATATACCTGTCTTGACAAGGAGGAAACTCATGCAAGGAAAATGCACTGGGACCATCCACTGATCATCCTGATTCAGCAAGTCCAGCAATTTGATTGTAATTCTCACCTGGAAGGAGGTGAATTAGGCCTGCAGGTGATTATACCTCACAGTCCAGTTAGAAAATTGCAGAGCTGTTCAAACAGCTGGGCAGCTATTTCGTTTCCTTGGTTCTGAGAGCTGGACATCCATCTTCCCAGTAGGAGGCCAGGGAGTCCCAGATCTATTCTGAAATGTGCTGGTTAGGCTGGGACCTGGACGGCATGAACCTTCAGGCCTGGCCTGGCCCATTTCCTATGTGTTCTGGTTTAATAAGCCCTGTCTGAGGGCTCTAAATCTGCCTTGGATTCAAAGGAAGGTTGCAGTTGGATGTGACTCCTTTCACAAAAGAAGCAAGGACTCTCTACAACCCTTCCTGTCCTCAGAATGGGCTCTGAGATCCCCTCTTACAAAAGATAATAGATTCTTTGGCATCTTGGGGGATCCTGACTTTGACGTCTGATCTTCCTGTAATGCTAGTGTAGGGACAGCGAGGTAAACAGGAAAAGCTCCTGCTTCCCTGCAAGGAGGATTCCCAGTTCCTTAGGGGCTGAAGAACTATGAGATATGGTTATGAAATAACGAGACTAACTTTTGAGCAACCATTTTGGAACCTGTTCATTCATTTGGTCACTCATGTATTCAACTAATATTTCTCTATTTCCGCTGCCACCACTCTGGCACCAGACTCTGCTGTCCCTCACATAGACATGGCAATTGCTTCCTGGTCATATAGCTCTTCAGCCCATTCTTCATACAGAGACCAGAAGCAGGAAGGTTTGGGTGAGCAGAGAGTTCCAGAGACAGTCAGTATCCCCAATTCTAGTAATGGTGGTAGAGGGCAGAGCAGAGCCACCAACACGTGGAGAAAGGACAGAACCTTTTCACCAACATGTTGGAAATGGTTTGATTCTTTTGGTGCTACAGATGCCATTTGAGTGACACAAACAGGTACTGACTTACTTTCCAGCAGCATAGACTTCAGCAGTATCAAAGAGGTTAACACCACTTTCATAGGCGATTGTCATCAGCCGTTCAGCAACCTGCAAGGGGATATGGAAGGTCAGTCAGAAAAGTCAAGTGCTTTCCAAACTTGGAAGCAACTTTGAGTCCTCTACTGATCTTTAGGAACACTGACCTCTCACTAACCACTCCTTATTTTTCTTAATTTTAGTGAAGAGACAGAAAGAAAGAAGGCTCAGCCAGTATCCATAGGACAGAAGTATTCTTTCCTTCAGACGTAGGGCACTGAGGAGTTACGTGAAGGCTGGGATTTAGCCTGACCAAAGTGGATAGATTTGTGTTTCTCACTCTTCTGGGAAGAGCTGGTTTGACAACATTCTTTATGCTATCTTAATCTTTCTGACAGAGGGGGGCCATTTGTATCACTGGTGACTCCATTCCTCAACTCTTTTCTCCAAGCCAGTAAGTTTTGGCAGCTAGGTGACGCCTGACCTGAAGGCTTGTGACTTTTTTCTTGATGCTGAGACAGAGCTGTGACTGTTATAAAACTCCTGCCACCCACGGTTCAGCAAAATCTCAGGCAACATCGTAGAGCAGCCATTGAATCAACACAGAGAGGGGGCAGTGTGCCTTTGACTCACCAAGAACCCAGTTCCTCACTGTTCTGCCTGCAAACAGACCTCAAATCTCCTTGTTCCTTGCTTTGTGCTGCTGAACGCGAGCAGTGAGTATGACAGAAGAGTAGAGAATAGCTATATACAGCTTAAGGAATAGCCAGAGAGGGATAGCCATAAACAACAGTGGAGAGGGGCCATTTTTTCATTTCGCCAATTGACTTACTAGTCATTTGGAAAATTACACACCTCACAAATAATTATAATTGATTCTTCCATTATGTTTTGATGGCAGGCTGAAGTTGCTTCATCAGCATTTCCAAAATAAACTATTTTTCTGTTTGCTTTAAAAATTAGCCTACCAAGAAAAATGTTAAGTTAGCAAAATGGAGTCCATCCAGATTCTTTAGCATAATAGTATGCTATTAATGCTTTTAATTTACTACCATTAAAACATTTATCTTGTATTCCTATAATTTTTAAATTATATCCTAACTGGAGATTAAAAGTTAAGACAAGTTTTCCCCATTATGACTGTCCTATTTTTAAACATTATTGTGCATGTATTTTATATTAGCCTGTGTTATGTCATATGACATACTGGTATATTATTATTGGAAAATGTACACAAATCTTATCTAGAGAGTTTTTTTTTTAAGATAAGATGGAGAATTC
Source organism: Trachypithecus francoisi (assembly GCF_009764315.1). NCBI lineage: Eukaryota > Metazoa > Chordata > Mammalia > Primates > Cercopithecidae > Trachypithecus > Trachypithecus francoisi. The sequence goes on from NW_022681453.1 coordinate 7,164,194, forward strand.
TGCATGGAGACTTAAACTAAACGATGACAGAGATGTTTCCCAATCACTGGACTTGAAGGCCTGAATGTGAAATAATGAAAAACATCATCAACTAAGTCTGAAGAGTGGTTTCTGGCCTTGAGGGTGCTACTTACTAGACAGATAAACCTGGGCAAACCATCTGACCTTTCTGTAGATTCAGCCTCCTCGTTTGCAAAATGGGGATGATTTTGTTCAGCTGGCTCCTCCTCCTGCATGAAGCCCAGAGGCCTCAGGCAAAGCTGACCTCACCTCCCTCTAGTGGGGGCCTGGGGGGCCTACGAGTGAGTTGCTCAGGAAGGGTCATGTGACACACCCTGGCCAATGAGATATGAGGAGAAGTTTGCTGGGGACTTCTGGGAACATTTTTATTTGTTCCTACTGAGTTTCTAGGAGCAACACCCTTACCCTGGAGTTACTGTTCTAATTGAGGCCTGGGATTCCGGCAGCTGCCTTTCTGCTTGAAGGCCTTTCTGCCTGAAGAAGCAGTTGATACACAAAGCCCCACGGGCCAAGAGACTCGCTGGGAAGCAGATTTTTTCTTTTATGGGTTAACCTGATTTGAGTTGGGTTTTTGATACCTACAGTTAAAGGCACCTTAACTACCTCACAGATAAAAAAAAAAACAATAAAACTCTGAAAATTAAGTGCTGTAAGATGCTAATATGCTCTCATCATTATTTTAAAGAAATAATTATTCATATCAGTAACATCTATCTTTATTTTATGATGAAGCCAAATCATCTTTGAGAGGCACCTTACAGAGTTTGGTGTTTGTATCCTTTGGTAATATCCCTGCCAAATGGTAATTCAGTAAATGAACTCTCCCAGTGATGGGGACATCCCCACCTCCTGAGACAGTGTTGACAATGATGTAACTGTCAACAATTAACTCAGCACACTGTAGTATGGCCAGCCCTAGTATTCCATATTTGCATGTACTTTGTGTTGAGATTATTTGAAGCCAGATAGAAAGCAGAAAAATCGAGGTAGGTCAACTCATTGCTATTGGTCCACATTTTTGCTACATGGAAAGCACTGAGCTCAAAGAATTCTCTGATGGGTGAGACTGAATATGGTTGTGTCTCCCTTCTTTTCTTTGCTGGTATTCTCTCTTCAAGGACCCACGGAAAGCCACAGATACTCTCTGGAAGTACAATAGCTATTTACCTGGTCTGCATCTGAGGTGAGTGCTTCAGCAGCCATTCATGACAGCTTTATTGTAGTTTTTAGACTTGAAATTTTGAAATTATTCATCTCAGAGGTCAGCCCTGCACACTACGACCTGGGCAAGCTTGGCTTATTGCAGCAGAGAGCAGACACTGTGAAGAGGAGAGTGAAGACTAGGGGGAAATAATGCACTTTACTTGGCTCCTCTGCTCAGAAAGGGTAGATATTTTTGTCTTTTTCCCTTCCAAGCACCATCCAGTCAGTAGTAGGTAATACGTGTGCTGGATACGGTGGATTATTAACTGTAGGCCTCCCTCCCTGCTTGCCACCTATTTTGTATGAGACTTCAAGTCCATAGCCTGTGCTCTGCTTTCTGTGGCTTTGCCTTTGTGTCTCCTCCATACACCCCTTCCTGGTACCAGTCAGAGAGAGCCCTGTAGTAGACTCTGGGATGTGCCCTCAGGTTCTCCTTTGGAACTGAAGGACTTATTCCCTGAGTTGCTGTGACAGCCCTCTCTGGAAATTGCACTTGGCTAGAGAGAGTCACCTAGCCCAAGATCAGACCTGCTTCCTGATCATCCTCTGGTCCAATGACTGGTCAGTAAAAGGACATAAAGGCCCGATCCTTTATGTTGTGCCAGACTGAGACAACTCTGCAGAACCATCTCAGCTTTGGAGATCCCCATGGAGTTGGCTGAGGTCATTGTTGAGGCTGCATCATGACCCAAGTTGTCTGTCTGCCCAGTGCTGCTTTCTTCCCTGCCCTGTGCTGATCCTGAGAACACTTCCTAATAACTGTCCTGCAGGCTACTCTCTAGCTTAAAGTCTGCATCCCAGGGGAGCCCCCATGAGGCAAGCCCTCTAAGGTGACATGTGCCCAATACAGGGAACAGGCATTAGGACAGACAAGAATAGACAGTTAAGACTTCTCTCTCAGATCTGCTAAATAACACTGGTGATTTTGGGAGCTGTGGAGAAAAGCCTCTGCTTCCCAAGTGTCTCGTTAGGAATGATAGTAAGCACTACCTTTGTAAAGGGCTTATTCTGGGCCAGGTACCCCACTAAGCCCTTTACAGGCATCATCTAGTTAATCTTAACCACCATCCTGCTGAACAGAGGGTATGAGCATTTTATTGATGTGGCCACTGTTAATACACGTAAATGTTAGTAAACCAGGTCGGTCAATGGTAGAGTGTGACTGGATCCCACTCAGATACACCATCCCTGACTCTTCTTGCAAGTAGACAAGGAAGGATCAGAGGGACTCAGGGCATTGCCCTCAGGGGAGTTCTTGGTGCTCAACGCCTGCATACCTCACTTGTGCCATGAAGGTATTCTTTAAAGGAAACAATAAAAATGTCACTTTGGTAAGTACTGTTTTGACTGTGTAAATGATCATCTAAAGGAATTTTATGGTAAATATAATTACCATAGTTGCCATTTATTGAGTGTCTACTACTTGCTAGTCAGAGGACTATATAAACATCTGACAAGCATGATGTGTTAATCGTTTTAACAGACCGTGAAGGTTAGCATTAGCATCTCATTTTATATAGGATGGACTGAGGCTCAGAGAGGTTAGATTAAGTTGCCCAAGGCAGGTGACCAACTGTTCAGTTTTCCTAGGACTGAGAGGGTTTCTGCAACATGGGCTTTCAATACTATAATTGAGAAACTTCTGTGCAAACTGAGACAAGGTTAGTCATCCTAGTTGCAGCTAAAAATAAACAAATAAATGAAGCAAAATCACATCACAGCAATATAATCTTTTCATAAAGTGACTACTGTTTATTCCAAATTATTTCATTCTCTAACTGCTCAACCTGCATGTATAGTGTACAGCTTCAAGGGCTATTAATAGTCTAAATGTAAAAAATACAACAGGCAAAATAAAATCAACAATAATCTCTGAGTCAAATTTAACCATTTCCTGTGATTTAAACCTTATCCCTGTAGAATGTCAGGGTCCCAGAAGGAGGACTCCCACTATACAGCTCTCTCTGCATTTTCTTTCATCAGCATAATACAGGCCAAAGGTAACTTACCTCATCTGAAATTTGACCTCCAAATGTCACCCATGTTCCTAGAAAAGAATAAATATTTGCATATTATTCATCATCGTTTTTCTAATATTGTGCATAATAAGGGAATTTCTCTTACCTTGGGACTACCTCAATAGGTTGTATGGGTAGTTCACAAAGGTACCTGGATGAGGGGCACATGTGGGCTGTGGTCTAGTTTGTCTTCTTCTCACTAAGTATTCCAGAAGGGGTCTGCATCCCTCTGGAGAAAGGGGTGCCATTTCTTTACTGAAAGCTACCGTACATGCTATTGGCAGCCCAATCCTAGAAGATGCTTTCTCTTCTGCTATAGGACTATGGATGCTAGTGTACAAGATGCATTCTTGCTCCCACTGAGCTAAGAAGCCACATGTTTTGAAAGTGAAGATAAGACCTTAGGTTATGGTTATGGTTCTCCCCTTCTTCGCCTCCAAATAGTGACTGTATTTTTATTCATTATTACTTTTCAAAAGAAACCCTCTTAGCGGTCTTTCCAATGCCCACTTACAAGACTCAGGAGGTGACACTTAACGTGCCTTCTCTGTCATGACCTGACATTCCAGAATGGAAATCTCCATTGGTTTGGGTGACAGTGGAGAGAGCAGCAGGAGTAAGCTTTGGGAAGGCAAGGGAAGAAATGCACAGTCGGTAGCCAAAGACATTTGAAACTTTGTAAAGCAGAAGGGAAGCTGAAGTGGAGTGAGCACTTGCTATGCTGGTCTCCAGTCACCTCATTTATTCATTCCATACTTTATGGATAGATCCTCCTAAAAGGAGGATTTATTCCCTTCCCTTCCCTTCATAAAGGAGGGAATGAATTCTTCTGATTCCTAGTTACATGCCACGTAACAGCATTGCACTCACGTGTGAGGAACAGTGAGATGATTGGCCCAGTTCCTGTCTCCCAGGAGCTCACGGTTTATAAGACCATTTGACAAATGCTATGACTGAGGCGAACACAAGGCAGAAAAAAGGGAGTGCTCTATTTAGACTGGAGGGTGGTGGCATTCAAGGAAGACTTCCTAGAAGAGGTGACAGCTAGGTAGAGTCTCACAGGAGTTAACTGAACGAAGAAGAAATGGACAGATGTTCTAGGGAGAGGCAAGAGCATGGCCCAGGAAAGGAGGTGGGAAACTCCAGAGAGTACTTATAAGCAGGGGTCTACACCATCAGGCCATGAGATGAAACATGGGAGCACAGGAAGGGATGGCAGGAGTGAGAGCAGTAGGGCCTGGGCACAAGTGATATTTGGGAGGGACACAAAGAAATGTGGTTGAAAATGCATATTTTGCATTTCGTAATAACAGTCCTGGCTACTATTTATGGAACACTTTCCAAATGCCAGACAGTATACTAAGAAGCGTACCAGATCACTTTATCCTTATTTCCAGATGAGGAATCGAAAATTAACCAACTTGATAAGTGAATTACCCAGGATTCCCCAAACAAGACTGGCTTCAAGAAGGGTATCCTTTTCACCACACCACACTGCCTTGTTAGACCATTTCCAAATTAATCATGGCTCTTGGATTTCATACTTCATAGAAATACGTTGATATAATTGTGCCTTTTCTCTTACTTCTCAGGGACTAAAATAAAAGTAGGGTATAGATGGTTTTACTTTTATACTCTACGTATCCAGAGGTTGCAGATGGGCAGCCCACAGGGTGCCTTGTTTTGCTTGATTAGAATGGTGTTGATCCACTTGGTATTTTAATACATTTTGAATAAGTTGCCAACATTTAAACAATTAGAAGATTTTTCTTGAAATGTTTTGATTTCCAGCTGCCTTTGACAGTGAAGGGTTGATGTCCTCACCAGGTAGACAGCCCCTAAATCAGAGGACTGTGCCCTCTCAGTTAGTTAAAGCCTCCACATCTTCCTATTGTATTCCCAGCACTGAAATCAAAGAGTAGTAGCTTTTTACCACTATGTGTTTACTGATATTTTTCTTACTGTAAAAAGAAGAGGAAAATGAACTTATACACCTCCTAAAAAACAATTATTGTAAGAAAAAATAGGAGCATACCTTTTTGGGGGGTGGGGGTGGGGGGTGGATGGGAAGAGTATCCAATCAAAGAATGTTTGCAAAGAAAAATTACATCTTAAGGCAACATAAAAAAATATGTCAGCCTTGACTGCTACACAGAAAAGATGGGTGTTGGAAAATTTAATGGACTGAAGAAATGGCAGCATTTGTTTTTGAATGAGAATAAGTGAGCTGCTGTGAAATACAGTTCTTTATTAAGTGAAAAAATTGCCTGGGCATCAAAACTTTTTTACAGACAACACAGTTTATAAAAGAGTCTCTTTTGAATGCTGCAGAAATTATGTGTCTAACGAGCAACTTTGTAGCTTGGTAGGTTAAAAATAAGATTGAGAACTGTCAGGACAAGTTAATTTATGGGTGGCATTTTCTCTTGCAGCAAATGAGAACACAGATATAAAGAATAGCACACTGTTAACTATATTTATTTGTGGTGTGGTGTGAATTCTGAATGGGTCAAGGAACTTCAGAACCAGGAGCCCATGAAAGGCAAAACATCAGGAAATGGCTGACTCTATGTTATGAAAAAGGTCTCAGACCATTTGGATGTAGAATGCATTGGTCAAAGTCACCAAATATTACTACAGATGGAGCTCTCAGGATGGGTGGAGTTAATGTCAGGCCTGTCAAGCAACAGCCCATAGGTGGCACTATTTTGTAGGGACACTATCCCTAAGTCCATTAATTTCCTCATTCATCAGAAATTGCTTTGGGCACAAAGCTAAAATGGGAGAAGCCATGGATTCAGTAACTAATACCACAAATTGGCTATTCTTCTATATCTTTGAGCAAAATCAGGTCAACATTTGCTTAATGAATTTGCTGGCTTACTTGCACTGTGGTGCAGAAGAGATTTTTTTAACCATTAATGTAATCACAGAGGATAGCCCTATCTCTGCTTAGCAGTGGCTGACTCTACCACTTATCTGTATTTTTGACAATTTTTCTATAGGTACAGTCACAAGTATTGCACAAATGTTTCATTTGTGAGCTTCTGTCAGTCCTGATAAAGTTAACTTTTTGGGAAATTCATTTGTAAAGGAATAATTTCATCTACTTTCCTACATTGCAATCAGTTTCCAGAAATGAAGATGATGCCCTAAAATGTATTCTCTAAAACTATGCCATTGAAAACCAAATTCTAAAAATGTTCTCAGACTGCAAACTTTATGAAAATAAACTAACATTATTTAGCTTACCTTTCTTATTTTTTGATAGTACCTACGTTGGGCTATGATTTGACGTTATCAAACTGTAGTGCAAAAATAGTACTGACGTCTATTTGAAGTCTAAGTAGAACAATGCTGAAAGCCAGGATTGTACACACATTTTGGAGGAGGTGATTCTAGATATAAGAACCATTTACAGTAATTCCATCCATGTCAGGAAGAGCCTACGTTTAGGAGCAGCTCAACTCCAAAATTAATCTGAGAAAACTACCAACCACCCTCCTGGCTTAAGTGTTTAAGGCTGCATTCTGCACATCACAGTGAAAAATACAGGGCCTGAAACATGTTTTGGTACAGAAAAAAAGATGTGAGGTTTCTGATTCGAAGTCAAAGCAGTAATGAATTATGAAATAAAAATATAGCAATAATTAAATGTTTCCTTTTTCAATTAGTTTTTAAAATTTAATATAAAATAGCATATGAATATTATATATATTTACATTGTTACATACCTATACCATAACTTAATAAGAATAAAGTGTTTGCTTCCATTTCTTGGAGTTTGTCATTCTTACATTCAGCTTATTTTGTTCATGATGACTACCTCCCTGGCTCTTTTGACACTTGCTACTCATTTGTTTTCTAGCTATTTGTTTATAGAGTTTGTATCTTTTACTAGAGAGTAAGCTGCCTGAGGGCTACAGTTTTATTTCATTCTTCTTTGCATCTCCACAGCCCTAGAATAGAAGTGGGTTCTTAGTACATGGTCAGTAAATGTTGGTTAAATTGAATTACATTGCCTTTTTGACTGTTGTTAATCTTTAAAATTTTAGGATAATTTCCTACCAAACAATCTTTATTATGACTTATACAAAAATGAATAATGCTCATCAATAATCTTTAGTTCTTCTAGTCTCTAGATGATTGAAAAGTTTCTTCCTATCCCTGGGTACCCACCCAGCTATGCCCCTCTGTGGAAAAAGGCCAAGGGAAACTCTTTCTCCTTGGCTGAAATGCCTCCAGCAAGGGGATGGATAGGTGGTCCAGTATAGGCGGGGTCTACCGACTGTCCCTGAGGAGGAGTTGCCTCTCACAGACAGGACACATCCCCATCCAGCCTTCTAGACAGAAGAACTCTGTTTCTATGATTTTATTTTCCACTGTGCTCTACTCCAGAAGAACTAAGGTGACTTGTTAGTTAATATGATTCTCAAAAACCCTCTGTGACAGTTTTCTTAACCATGTATATGCCTCTAAAGAGAACATGTTTTCCTGAGACCTAGGATGGCATACAGTTATTTCACTGTGTAATCTCAAATTAGCGGGATGTTGTTTACAAGACGATTTTACTAAACTGACAATTGTTATTTCTAACCTTTTAAAAGAAGGAGGAGTATAAAGATAACTCTTTGAACTATTTTGTGTCTTCTGATTAAACCCCTTTTATGCACCAAGGAATATTTGCTTTGAAAACCTCTGTTAGGTCCCTTGGAGTACATCTACCATAGCATAGAAAAATGATGGACGAAAGGTAAAAAGAAGAAAACTGCCCACCCACACACATATATCTTGGTTACATCATTATCTTTTGGTGATTATCAGGCTAATTGCTTCTTGCATATTCATTCAAAAAACATGTTTATCATTTAAATGACTGCCTTGTTTTGAGTATAAAGGATATTTAGACATTTAGATGATATCATTTTAATATCTTACATCACCATAGTGCAATTATCAAAACCAGGGAATTAACATGGGTACAGTACTAACACAAGAGACCTTCTTGGAATTTCATTGTATTTTTTTCTCTTCCAGGATCTTATGCAGCATCCAACATTGCATTTAATTGTATTTTTTCTTAACTGACTCCAATCTGTGACAGTTCCTCAGTCTATCTTTCATGATGTAGACACTTTTAAGAGTACTAATCAAGTATTTTGCAGAATGTCCCTTAATTTGGGTCTAAAATCATCTTAAGGTTATAAAGTTGGTGATCTCCTTTTGTATATTGCAGGTTGGTCTGCCTATGGTTTGAATATATTATTATAGCTATCAAGAAGATAATATATGAATTCAATTATAATATTAATATTGATTATGCCACAGTTAACATTTCCTCACTCTTTCATTCAACAAGTATTTATTGAGTCTACCATGTGCCAGGTACTGTACTTAGTTTATCAGGATGCACCAGTGAGCAAAACTGGTGATTATTTCTCCCATCATGAAACAGATATATGGTAAAGAAAAAGGAATAACAAAAATAAGTGAAATAGATAGTATTTATAAATGTTAATTTTACAAATAAAATGTAAAATAAAATACATAGTGTTTACTGATGAATGTTAGAGAATCAATTTTATAAAGCAGGGATAGAGCATACGAAATGTCTAGGGATCAGTATGGAAATGTTAGATAGGGTGGCCAGATAAGATTCACTAAGAAAGGAGCTTTCAAGAAAAGACCTAAAGAAAGTGAAGGAGCTCACCAGGTGCTTATCTGGAGGGAGAGTGTTCCAGTTGCAGGGAGCAGTGAGGTAGGGGCTTGCTCAGCATGAGCAAAGACAAGGAGGAAGCCAGTGTGGCCCGAGAAGAGAAGGTGAGGTTCATGGGGGCCTGATCATGTCATGTCAATCATAGGAAGGACCTAGGAAAGGCTAATGAAGAAGTTTGAATACAGAAGTGACATAATCTGACTTTCTTTTAAAAGGAACACTCTGCTATTGTGCTAAGGATAGACTGCAGAGGCGAGGCTGACATGTGGGGGACCAGTTAGGAGGCTGTTCCCATAATCCAGGTGAGACATGACAGTGGTTTGGTCCAAGGTGGTGGTAGTCAGGATGATGAGGAGTGCTTGAATTTTGGATAAATTTTGAAGGGGAGGCAATAGTATTTACTGATGTAAAAGGATGTAGGGTGTGAGAGAAGGTGAAACCTCTAGGAGAACACCAAAGTCAGAGCGTGGGAGAATGGCGAGCCAATTCAACACATTTCTTTTCTTTTCTTTTCTTTTTTTTTTTTTTTTTAACACATTTCAATATGGATTTAACAATTTTAAGTTTGGTAAACAGAGCATATGTGAACTGCAGCTTAATATAGTCAAGACTGACCAAATGTAGTCATAATTGAGAGACATTTCATCTGTTTTGAGGTGTTAATCTGTTACATCGCTAAATAATTTAAGATAAGAGATTCAAACCCAAGGTCACATTGACATTAAGCAATACACCAGGCAAAATTAACATGTTCAATATCTCAGTTGTATAGAGTAACCCCCGAAGAGGAGTGGAACTGGAGGTGGGAACATTTCTTTAAATTGCATATCCAGCAAGAAATGGGTGTAAGTCCAAAACTAGAGTTGATGTGGAGGAGGGAGTCCTAAGCTTTTGGCTACCACCTGAAATCCTTAAGCTCCAGGTCATTACCCGGGTGAGCACTTTCTCCTCTGAGCTATGGGCTGAGCCTTCCACTGAAAATGTGAACTTCCCCATGCCTTTTTGTCCAAATTCTACTTATTCTTCAGGACCCAGAACTCCAGCTTCAGAGTCCAGTGCTGCTAAGCCATAGCTTCTTAGCACTTCCCCTGGTGAGTTAAAGTATGTCTTGCTACATCATTAGAATTTTTTAGGTTCTGTTGCATTAACTCTGTGGCTCTGAGAAACCTCCAATGTCTTGATTTCTTGATTCCTTATGCACAAAATTAGGAACCTTGAGCTTCCTTCATCTCTATTATTTCATGAGTCTATGGTTTTTCTTTGAAAGGATAGGAAGTCATTCCATTTACTCTTCTCCTACCACTTTGAACTAACTGCTGTTACCATATTGACCACATTATACTGTAACTACATAGTTTATTTTTGCCTATGACTTCCTCATTAGACTGCAACTGTCCTGGGATCAGGGACTGGGTTTAATTTAAATTTTAAATTTTAGCCTTTGCCCTGGAGCCTGGCACAGGGTAGGTGGGTAATAATTGTTTGTTCAATCAGTAAGCATTCTCACCCTTACTAAGAAAAGTTGTCTCTAACCAGAGAGCATTTGTGGAACGCTGGTTGTTTTCCTCACTGCCTTGAACAAGAGGTTTTTAACCACAACTGCGCATTTGAATATCCTGGGGAGATTTAAATGGTACTGCTGACCTGATTCCTCACCAGACCCCAATTAAATCAGAATCTCTGGGAATGGAATCCTGGCATCAGTATTTTTAAAAGATCCTCAGATAATTCTAATTGCAGTCAGGGTTGAGAAGCACAGTTTAGATTCTTCTCATACTAGTAGCATCTCATCCTTTTCCTTTGTGTTTTGTTTTTGTTTCAGAGAAGAGTCTTGCTCTGTCGCCCAGGCCAGAGTACAGTGGCACGATCTCAACTCACTGCAACCTCCGCCTCCCAGGTTCAAGCAATTCTCCTGCTTTAGCCTCCTGAGTAGCTGAGATTACAGGCACGTGCCACCATGCCCAGCCAATTTTTGTATTTTTAGTAGAGATGAGGTTTCACCATATTGGCCATATTGGTCTTGAACTACTGACCTTGTGATCTGCCCACCTCAGCCTCCCAAAGTGCTGGTATTACAGACGTGAACCACTGCACCCAGTCCATCCTTTTCTTTACACCCTTACTTGCCTTTCTTCTTCTTTTACTCAAGTGGTGCCATCTCCATTTTCCAGAGGTTAAATGACATGCCCAAAGTTTAAATGACTAATAAGTGGAGTAAAAGTTGGGATTTAAATCCAGCAGACATGCTCCTGCGCCCTGGCAATCACGAGACAGTGTAGAGAGGGCGCTGTTATTTCAATAAGAGAGGTAAGTTACATAGTTACCTTAACCTTCTTTACTTCATGCAGAATCAAAACAAAACAAACAGAACCAAATTCTTAGAAATCTGGCCTGAGGGGAAGGCCCATGATGGTGCTGGGATGTAAAGACAGGTGATGGAGGTGAAGAATTGGCTTCCTGCCCTTGGCACTCTCTACCAATTGAAGGGCATGGAATGAAGATACCCTCTTGCTGGTGAGGCTTAGAGTGAAGGGCTAAGTAAGTAGGGGGACATCAGGAGGCTTGGGCTGGAGTTCTGACTCCACCACTCTCTAGCAAGATGGGATGGTAATGGTCATAATCACAACTAGTTCACAGGATTTTTAGGAGAATGCAGTGAAATTAATTTCCTAAGTGCTTACCAGCCTCCATCATAGCTTCAGCATTAATTCCCAATCTCAGATCAACAGGTCTTACTCTTCAGGGTGCGTTCAAATCCCCCAGAACCCCCACACAGATTCTTATTCTGCAGATATGAGCTGCAACTGGGGCATCTGTATGTTTATCAAGCATCCCATATGATTTGGAGGCAAAACAATGCTCTGAGCAACCCTACTGTGGCCACTAAGATAAACTGCATGAAGACCTGTCTCTGGGTGCCTGGACATGTTCTTTTTCAAATGACGCAGACAAAGCATTCTTCCTTGTTCTGGCTTGCATCTGTCAGTATTTTGCACAGAGCCTGGCCCTTATTTTTGGATCCAAGCTGCAGCCTGGTCTTTCATTTTTGGCTTCTAGCATGTTGCTAATGAGCATCTGGCCAGAGTTGACAAATGTGATAGCAACTTAGCCTTTTCTTTTTTACTTTCATTACCTTTTCTTGCAAGAAACCACCCAGGTCCTCAAGGTGATGGGGGTGGGATGCTTTCACACCTGCCCTTTACAGAAGAGCTTGAAATAGCAATAAAAGTAGGTAATGAAATGGTAAAGGCCAGGAGAGGTAAAGGTGGACCTCCTCAGGTAGGGGAAGTGCAAGCAGCATCTCCATTTACAAGTAAAAAATAATGTGTGTGTGTGTATGTGTGTGTGTGTAAGGACTAAATATTACTTAGAACCCTTTCCACTATTTAAAGTTTCTGTGTCAGCACTTAATGAAATAGGAATCTATGGCCAAATGAGAAAGACATCCTCAGCCTCCACGAGGTAGCTCCATCATGCTTTTCTATCTCTTTCCGTGCTAGGTGCTTTACATACATCAGCTCTAATCCCGATCACAACTGCAGGGTCCAAATGATTCCATCTATTTTCCTCACCTGAGGAAATAAGGAAGTGACAGTGAGCGGTAAGAAGTGACTTGCCACAGCTGCTTAGCGGGCGCTCCACAGCCCCATGCTGGTTCCTGGTGATGATGCTCCTTTACCTCCCCACAGCCCCTGTGCTCTGCTCCAGCCAAATGGTATGGCCCGGCATTTGCTCTAAATGCTTGTAACAACATCCTGCTTTACAATCTGCCCTTGTTCTTCCCTCTGCTGAATGCCTTCCCCACTAACCTTCCTTCCCTATGGTAAGCTTTGTGTTCCCATTGTTTAGCGGAACAACACACACTGGGGCCTGCTGAGGGGGTGGCGGTGAGAGGGAGAGTATCAGGATAAATAGCTAATGCATGTGGTACTTAATACCTAAGTGATGGGTTGATAGATGCAGCAAACCACCACGGCATACGTTTACATATGTAACAAACCTGCACATCCTGCACATGTATCCTGGAACTAAAAATGAAATTTTCTAAAAAAGCTTTGCACCTATCTCTGCCCCAATACTGGCTGTCTAGATGAAGAACTCCATATATTTGCCTTCACTGCCCTGGACCAGCTCCCTGCTCTCAGATTCTCTCAGTCCCACCTAAGATCAGGATTTATCTCAGGTTTTTTGCCATCTGAGGAGCAGTGCCTCCAACCTCATGCACAGAGCCATCCTCGACTTTTAGCCCTAAAACCCTTTTAAGAACTCTGGATCAGGGCAGAGAGCTGGGCAACAATGGCACGTGATCGCTGTTGAAGGGATCCTAGGGCAGGCTGTCTGCAGCTGGGAGGGCAGAGGGAGAGGGGAGTCCACTCTTTCATTAGGAAAGGCTGGGGGCGGGGGTGGGGGCTGGCTGGCTGAGCCTCCCAGAAAAACCTGTGAGAGTTGGAGGCCGACCTTCCAATGCCTGTGCATAGCTTGAGGTTTTGAGGGTTAAACATCTGGGATTGATTAAAGTTCCTCATGATGCTTATAGAGATGTACAGATATTTGATATTTCTTTCTTTCTTAAAGATTTATGTATTTCAGTGCCAAGGGATACTGCTAGCTCCATTTTGTTTTAAGATTTGTTTCAGGGCAAATCTGTCTAGAACCATTTTGTTCTGTTTCTCCATTAATCTGATCAGTACAGTTTAAAGACAAGGAAATGACATTGGAAATAGGATGAACGGTGGGGATGTGAAGTTTAGAAGAGGCAGTTCTGTGTAATAAAGCAGACTGCAAGGATTTACATTGCTCCCTAGAGGCTGTGTGGGCAAAACAGTAATGAAATTTTGGTACACTAAATCTAACCCTAGAAACAATGACCTACTCTCCATACTTGGATGTTAGAATTTATGATATGTAGTAACTTAAATTAATGACTTAATCTCCTTAAATTTCCTGATATATGTATGACACTCCCAAACTGATCAAGTTAGCACCTTGAGCTTGATAGGAAAATTTAAAATAAAGTGAAGCCAAAAAGTCCTTAGATAAATATTTTCTTCTCTAAGTATTTTAGTTTTTTGACCACATTATTGAAATAAACATTATTACTTTTATAATCAGAAGCAAAATTTATTTTTAAAATATTCTTATTACTAGAAAATCTGTTGAACAAGAGTTTCCACAAATCACAGCTCTTTCTACGTTTTGAAGATGAAAAAGAGGCACTGTTTACATTTTCTTAATATTTTGTCCTAAATGTCTTGGTCAAAATTCCTCATATTTTCTCCTGCTGACATTTTAAATGTTTAAAATTATTTCTCACAATAAAGTTTCCAGGGCTGTTAAAACGAATAAGCATTACTATGCCTTAGTCATTTTGTTTTTTGAAGAACTCCTGTAGTAAATGTATTGAATAGTTAATGTAGATAAAATAATACAGTCTTAGAATAAAATTAGACACCGTCCGTGTGACACTAGGGTTAAATGGTAATTTCTGATTTTTAAAGCAAATTTAAAACTTTTCAATATCTTTTTCTAAAATAGGAACTATTATTAAGATTGAAAATTTTTTTCTGGTGAAATATTTGTGCAGTGTCTGGAATATAGTATATGTTTAAATATATATTTTTATTTCTTTTTTATTTATCTTTTGGTTTTCCACAGTAAGTTACTATGAATAAGAAGTCTCTGGAAAAACACTACTGTCAAGAAGTTTGAAAGTCAATGTGACCTCCTTTATACTTTCTTTTATCTGTGAAAAGCTAATGTCAAATCTTTATCTTTGTGCAGGGATATATTTTTTGATAGTTCAGTGAATTGTTCTCCCCCAAACAGTAATAATTTTTAGTAACTCTGGTTCTATCTGTACATAAAAAACACAGTGTGTGCTGATAGACCTGTCAGAATCTGCTAGGAAATACATTTTAATTGCATGGCAAGGCAAAGAAACTCTCTTAGTGAAAACAAGACAATACGTTGTAAAAAAGAATGAAAAATATATGGCAACAGTCCTTTCAAATTCTTCCTCTTGAGGTATGTGTGAACTTCATGACATTTAGAGTATTAAATATCATTAATAAAAACTCAAAGAGGAATATAAAATGATTCATGTGCTTTTGAATAAGTTTTTAAAATACAGAAAAATTAAAACTGAGGGAATATATAAGGGATAATTTAGCAAAAACCCAAAGATTTAAAAAGTTCCCAACCATATTACACTCAAATTTGCCCAGTTTTCATGTTTCTCTGTCGATTTACAGATTTACATATAGGATTACCTTATTTTACCTGTGCCTGATAGATACCAGCTGATTTCAGCTTAAACAAAAACTATAACGTCCTTTTCCTAAAGAAAATTTATAGCTGTACCAAGTGGACAGGATATTTTTGCATCACCCATAGGACTATGCATAGATTCTCTTTTTATGCACTGACTCTTAGTCTATTTCTTCCCTTTGCAGTAATTATATGCAGAAATTTAACATGTCAAAGAAGAAAATGGAGCAATAGTAAATCATAAAAATGTTGGTACATCTTCAATCTTGGGAGATTGCACTTAGTCCAAATTCTACAGAGTCATTCTCCTTTGAAATGATAGACTATAAATTAATTATGGTTCAGGAAAAGCAAAGAACAGCTCCTAGCAGCCTGGCCTGAAGACAAGTTTCCGTTGTAAGAATGCTGGTATTTCCAGCCAGGCTTTGGCATGGAGGTGATGATGTTATAACCATAGTCCCGATTTTACAGGAATGAAATGACTCTCGTAACAAGCTGCATGAAAAGTTATCCAGAAATTTAGGTAACTAGAGACATCAAAGAATATAAATGTTATATTTGTATCTCAACAGTATTTTGGATTGTTCTCAAATACACAAGGCGGGCCTTCTTGAGACATTTTCAAGATTACCAACATCTTGGGATGAACTCTGTGTTCCCAGAGACTATATAAAACCTGGCATAGAGGAGGTGCTTAAGAAATGTTATATGAATGATTGAATTCAAGAACAGCAGAGGAGAAGTGATGAGCAGAGAAGTAATGTCCAATGAATTCGTGTATTGCCTGCAGTTGCTTTTTTCTTAATTAATTCATTGCTTGGAAATAAGTTAATCTAAATGAATCCATTCGTGGCCTTTATGTAAATTAGTGGTCTGGGTACTCACCAGCCACCACACCTGAATACACAATGGGAGAACATTTTGGAGGGTGGCTGGGAGGTCAGCATTGATCCAGGGAGTTATGATGGTAGAATAAAGCTTGCATTTGCCATCTTAAAGCACTGATGGCATGTTTCTCCTCCTGCTGGCACCAGGGGCCCTGGCTGTGGGAAACGAAGGAGATGTTCCCAGAGGGCTCCTGGAGAGCAAAGATCTCGTCTGGTGATGCTCCATTTTTCATTATTTTATGATTGGCCCAAATTTCAGGACTGCTTAAGATAAGAGAGTAGAACTTTCTGTTAACTCAGAAAGAGTATACATCTCTGGTAAAGACCATGTCATCAAAAGGCCTGTGTGCACACTGCGTGATAGTGTCAAAGTCAGATGGAGATTTTAGGGTCCGCTCAGCAAGGACAGGGCTTCTGTCTGTCTTGGACCGTCTCTCCAACATCAAAATAGAGTCTGGCTTTGCAGGTTAACTATCTCCCAGACTAGGTAACACATTCTGAAATTATTTATTTTATTTTCCAACAATTCTGTAAGGTAAGTTTTTCATCTTCCTTCCAATATGCCTGAGATTGATTATGCCCATGGGTAATTAGTTCATTTTGAGACTTGTTCATCTCTAAAATGGATAATGATACCTACTCACAGTATTGTGAGAACCAAAAAAAAAAAAAAAAACACACACACAATGATGCAAATTAACACTTTTTTTTTTTTTTAGAATTTACATTGTTCCAAGCACAGTGCTATACCCTTTATAGACATTTTCTTGTTTAAAATCTACAACCAATCTGTGATTTGAGTTTATTTGCTGGTAAGTGACTAAGCCGGATGAGTCCAAGCAGTCTGATGACCTATCTTTTCCTTCTTTCTTATTTTTTTGAGATGGAGTCTTGCCCTGTCACCCAGGCTGGAGTGCAATTGTGCAACCTCAGCTCACTGCAACCTCCGCCTCCCGGGTTCAAGCGATTCTCCTGTCTCAGCCTCCTGAGTAGCTGGAAGTACAGGCAGGTGTCACCACGCCCAGCTAATTTTTGCACCTCTAGTAGAGACGGGGTTTCACCACATTGGTCAGGCTGGTGTTGAATTCCTGACCTCACGATTCGCCCGCCTCGGCCTCCCAAAGTGCTTGGATTACAGGTGTGAGCCACTGTGCCCAACCAGCCAAAACTGTCAATGATTTCAATAGTATATGTCAGTGTCTAGAATAGTACTAGACAATAGTACTAGACAAATAGTACTAGTACAAGCCTACAACAGGTGCTCACTAAATGCTACTTTCCTTATTATCTCCAAAGAGATAATATATGAAGTAGCAGAAGTTCCACAAGAACATAAATGACTTTTTCAGAACCCACAGTGAAAGCCAAAGTCAACATTGAAATGTATCAGTTCTAATCACATACCCATCTTAACAAAGCTTAGAAAAATGTATTGTTTATTATGAATTATTCTTAAGTGACACATGGAGAATGATGAATAGACTAAAACATTCAAACATTATTCAAAATTCTGAATTTTAACTGGGGATGAAATTGAAAAACAAATACCTCACCTGCTCCTTGCTTCTTGCATTGGTCACCAAAAGTGACCATCTGCCCTGCTCTCTGGCTGTGCTGGCTGCATGCTGCCTGGGAAGCAAAATGTTCCCAGGTACTCAAAGCCTCCAGTGGACTCAGTCATCAGATGAGCAAGTAACTTAGGTGGGGAGCCAGGCCACCTTTCAGCTGCACAGGAAGCCAGAATGTGAAGCTCCTTATCCAGGCCAGTGATCTTCAACTGAGGCCCAATTAGGAGGACCACCTGGGAAGCTGATGTATTGCTCCAAAGCAATAGATTCTGGTTTAATTGGTCTGAGGAAAGGTCCAGGCACAGGTATGTTTTAAAAGCTCCACATGTGACTGTAATGGCAGCCAGAGATGACAACTTGTCTAAGTAGTGGTTTGGGATGTTGTAGGAAAGAACTCTATGAGGTCCCAACACAGTGAGAAGCCTTGGAGTGACAGGAAGAGAGACAATAAATACTGGTCCTAGAGGATGAAGAACAATTTGGAAGGTTGAAGGTGGCCTTGACCCCAAAATGGAGATTGTAATACATTGCAGGGTCTTTTGCCCTGACCAAATAAAGAATTACAGACTATTCCTTCAAGATTCTCTTTGGTGTTTTGCCCTTCGTTTCATTAGTACTATTAACCTTCTGCAAAAATCCCAGTGGCAGTAAATGACTGTAGCAAAAGAAGCTTAGCAGAACTTTTTAAAAATGTGAAATAAAACAATAATATCAGCAGTCTCATTTTCTGGGACAAGATTACAATGGCCACCAATTCTGCTACAGTAAAGTGCAAGTGGGATGCATCACTTTGATGGGGTCAGGGTGGAATTTCTCCCACTGGTGTCATGCAGAATGATTAATTTATTATGGAGATCTAAAAGCTTAACTGAATGCTACTCTGAGATGGGCTACTAGATCATTATATTGTTCCTTCATATTTTATTAACTGCAGATGACTCTTGATTTTCCACTGACATGTTATGCCTGTGGCACCCAGATTCAAATAGAAATAGAAAGTGCATTCCAAAGATAAACAAAAATACAATTAGATGTATTTTTATACATCTAATTCAACATAGATTGAATACATACAATCTATGTCACAGTTCCCTTCTCTTAGCAGAGGTAATTGAAAATCCAGTTTTCATGTGGTTCCAGTGGGTCAACTGGAAGAGAAACACAGCAGCCACTAATCCCCCTGAATAAAAGACCAATCCTTCTTAAATTTACACTGGTTATAGAAATTGCATGCAGTTAGGACACTGTGGATATCACAAACCTTCAAGAATAAACTTCAATTTTTAAAAAAAATGTATGCAAGACAGACATTTATGTGAAATCCAAAACTATAAAAACCCTAGAAGAAATCTAGGCAATACCATTCACGACATGGCACAGGCAAAGATTTCATGACAAAAACGTCAAAAGCCATTGCAACAAAAACAGAAATTGACAAATGGAAATAAACTAGAGAGCGGCATAGCAAAAGAAACTATCATAAGAGTGAACAGACAACCTACAGAATGGGAGAAAATTTTTGCAATCTATCCATTTGACAGAGGTCTAATATCCAGAGTCTACAAGCAACTTAAACAAATTTACAAGAAGAAACAATAAACAACCCTATTAAAAAGTGGGCAAAGGACATGAACAGACATTTCTCAAAAGAAGACATTTGTGCAGGCTACAAACATATGACAAAAAGCTCAACATCACTGATCATTAGAAAAATGCAAATCAATGCACAATGAGATACCATTTCATGCCAGTTAGAATGGCCATTATTAAAAAGTCAAGAAACAACAGATGCTGGTGAGGCTGCAGAGAAATCAGAACACTTTTACACTGTTGGTGGGAATGCAAATTAGTTCAACCATTGAGGAAGACAGTGTGGTGATTCCTTAAAGACCTAGATCCAGAAATACCATTTGACCCAGCAATCCCACTACTGGGTATATACCCAAAGGAATATAAATTATTCCAATATATGACATACATGCACATATATGTTCACTGCAGCACTATTCACAATCGCAAAGACATAGAGTCAACCCAAATGCCCATCAATGGTAGGCTGGATAAAGAAAATCTGGTACGTATATACCATGAAATACTATGCAGCCATAAAAAGGAATGAGATGTCCTTTGCAGGCACATGGATGGAGCTGGAAGCCATCATCCTCAGCAAACTAATGCAAGAACAGAAAACCAAATACCACATGTTCTCACTCATAAGTAGGTGTTGAACAATGAGAATACATGGATACAGGGAGGGTAACAACATACACTGGGGCCTGTTGGGGGTGGGCAGGGGTAGGGAGAGCATCAGGAAAAATAGCGAATGCATGCTGGGCTTAATACTTAGATGATGAGTTGATAGGTGCAGCAAACCACCAGGACATGCATGTACCTATGTAGCAAACTTGCACATCCTGCACATGTACCCTGGAACTAAAATAAAATAAAAAGACATTGACTATTAGATGGAGGAGAAGAAAATGTTGATGGGGTGGAAATTCTACAAGATAGCAAAGCTGCCATGAAAAATAGAACTGAACATGCACACAACAGAACTTGGATGAAGGTATACCTTATTTAATTTCAAATATATTTATATATGTAAGAGCTGGTCATTAATCTCCACGTGCTAGAATCTCACTCTTGCAGATTTTGTACATTCTCCCTACATACTCCGACTTCAAACTCTTTCCCTTCTCTTCTATCTAATGTCTTTCTTCAACTCCTTCGTTATCCAGGAGGGTCAGGGTGGCTAGATGATGTGGTTCACCATTTAGAAGGTTCTCTTGCTTTATTCTCAAGTCCATTGATTCACTGTCCTTTCATTGCACCTGCCTGACAAAAACCCACATCCTTATAAATCTGACTGTCTGGCTGCTCATCACCTGTAACCGAGGTGCTGAGCTGTGCTGGAGAAAATAGCAAACTATAGAGACTGACACAGTGTAAATTATTTGTCTCTAGTCCCTCATAGACCCCCAACAGTCCTCTGTTTTCTAATCAGTTTTCTCCAAAGTGTGCATTTCAAACCTGCTCCACTTTTCTCAACCTCAGGTCCTACCTCCTCTTCCTTTAACCTCAGCAGGTAACAGTGCCTCCTGCTTCACAAAGAAAATAAAAGAAGACAAATTATAACCCCCTCTCCTTTTTGCCATATCTGCTATCTGTCCCATAGCAGACACAAATGGTGCCCTGCCCATTTTCCCTGGGGCTTCCAGGTGCTTGACAACTCTCTCTGGTATGGAAACACCCCATCTCCCTGACTCTCAGGTAGGTGTGCATCCCACACTGGCTCCAGGGTCCCAGGGGAACTCCAGTTTCAGTGACCCACGCTAGCACTGACTTCATTATATGCCCTTTATGACCTTCCCTTTCCAAACTCACATCTCAAAAAATCATCAAACCACCTGCCTTCAAATCCTTGTTTCAGAGCCTGCTTCAAAGAGAACATAAATTAGAACAGTACTATCTTCTCCTCCTTTCTTCCTGCCACTGTGGAAGGCTGTCCTTTCTATTCAATGCTTATTTTTCCACTTATCCTATGGATCCCATCTCCTTCCTCTTTCTCAGGGACTCCACTCCACCAGTGATCACCTCTCATTACGACGTCTTTTCTTTGCCTCGAATTCTACTTTATTTCATATTAATTTTACATCCCAACTTTGATTTCCTTTTCTTCTTTGATTTGTCTATTTGCCCATTTATTTATTTTCTATTTATCTTTGACCTTTTCCTTACAGAAAATATCTAGGAACTAGCATTTTTTTCCCACCCAATCTCAGAAACTTTGTAGTTTACTATGTTGACACCTATATTAGAGATCTTTTCCAGATATGTTATTTTAGGCTTTTAAAGGTATTTCCCTTGTATTTTCTCTACCTGCTTTTGCAGTTTGGTCAAGCCTCATTTACCTTACTGCCCTGATAGACCTTCCGTATGGGTTGTCTGTATAGGCTCACAGTATGATGAGCTTGGCTTACAACGCATGGGCAATTGATGTATTGCTACATTTAATCTTCTGTAAAAGTGAGAATACTCAAGTCATTGAGCCTGTCTCCCTGCCTCTATTCTCAACCCTCACCACCTTGCCATCTGCACTGTGACCAGGATGGGCTGACTAAAATGTATCTGGCCAAGTGACTCCTAGAGTTAAATGTTTTCATGACTCCCAATCACACAATAGATAAACACCAAGCTTTGTGATATGGTTTCAGTGCTTTTCGTAATTTTTCGGAGGTTATCTTTCATCATTTTTCTCTCCCACATGGCTCCCTCTCCAAGTCATGCTAATTGAGGCTTCCCAGCTTCTCCTCTTCCTGAAATTTATATATTAATTCACTTAGAAAATATTTATTAAACCCCCAGTGTTCCCTCAGAGCCATGCCAGATGGTGGTGTCAAAATGGCAAATGATAGTAATGGTCTCTTTTTCCTAGAACTCTCAATCCAGTGGTAAGGCAGGCAAATACGAAAATAATCACAACCACAGGGCAATATATTGATAAGAGGGATCGTGATGGGAGCTTGTAGGAAGCCTGTAGCCCGGACTTGAATGTTCAGGAAAGCAACAATCAAGCCAAAACCCAAGTGAGGAGTGAGTAGAAAATTTAACAAGATATGACTATGGCATTCTTTCCCTTGTCAAGCTGACAGATTACTATTCATCCTTCAGCATCAGGTGGCTTCCAGAAGCACTTTCCCTACTACCCCAAAAAAGGTGGTTACTTCTTCACCTGGGCAATTTCTATATCTTGTACCTCTGTCTCTCTGCCTGTCTACTTCTATCACATTCTTGTTTAACTGTTCTTTTCCTTGTGTTCTCCTTGACCTGGCTCCTTCCCAATCTATCCTTTACTATTCTTCCTCCAGGAAGCCTTCCATGACCTCCCTTAACCCTAGCTTAGGCAGCCCTTTTACGTGTTTCCATGACACTTTATATTTCCTTCAGAGTACCGACTGTGTGGTGCTGCATTCTTTCATTCATTCGTCTTTCCATAATTGAGTGTATATTGAGAACCTTTTTCTCTGTTCTAGTCATGTGTTCTGAACTGATAATCCAGCAGGAAATAAGCCAGGCTAAAAAATTAATCACCATCATACACAAGTGAAAAATGCAGGGTGTCCTTTAGGAGCACATAGCACAAGGATCTGATCCATCCTGAGAACCACGTCTTCTTCACCCCCTAGATAGGCTCTGTGAGGGCAGGCACCTATGTGTCGTTTCTCCCTGTTTCCCCAGCACAGCGTCTACTGCATCTTTGTAAAATCCATGAACACATGAAAAAATGACAGAAAAAGTGCCTGGTCGGTGCTTCACAGGGATGACCAAGTCAGTCGCAGTGTCTAAGAGTTCACAAACTGAGACGTAGGCAACATCCGAGGCAGCAAATCCATCAGCAGGGCCAGGACAGCCAACCAGTCCTCCCTGGAAGGCACTGAAAAGGAGGGGGGCTGCTGTGCTCCTCCCCTTTGCCCTGAGGATGGTGGGGGTAGGTAATGAAGTCAGACAGAAGGTCAACTGTAGCAACATGTCTCAAGACCAGTCCTGTGTCCTCTATTCTTCAGAGAGCAGTTACAGACATTGCTGCCAAAAGAAACAGCTCAGAAAGGGCCAAAGGAAAGGCTATTGTCGAGCATAAGGTGGAGATATGGGAAGGGAGGCAAAGTAAGAGACTATGAAGAAAAATGAAGCTAATTCCAGCCACAGAACGAAGTCAGGTCCTGTCTCTTTCTTTTCAGCTAAAGAAATCCCCATGGTTAGACTGTCAGCTCCAATTTAGCCACTGCTCATTACCTCATCACCCATTTCCTATAATTATGTGTTGGTAGCCTCTTTTTCCTCTAATTGTAATTAGTTGTCAGATATGAAATGAGTATTGATGGTATTTTCTGCTTCTCTCTCATGGAGGTCTTTCTTTGCATATTTTCATCATCCAGGTATTAGGATGAAGCTTTTATCTGTAAATGAGCCTTAGGTCTCACTAATCCTTTGAGATTATTAAAAACATAGAAAGGAGAGAGTATATTAAAAAGGCAAAGCTATATATTTACCCTGCAATGGAAAATGTTGTCGATTAGGCAAGTTGAATTGACTCACAAAACTCTGAGCATACCTCATGCCATAGAAAATGCTGGGAGAATTTCAATTTTCAACTATGGCTACCAATGACATAGAAAGGGCTCAGATAAGCTAAAATAAGTGGGAGAAGGCATCCCAGATCCAGGAATATATTTTCTTCTGAACTATTCATGGTGGTCATCTGCTCATTACCTCAGCCACTATTTCCCCTCTTTAGGTAAGAGTTCTTTAATTTTCTTTTGAGAATGAATCACTTCCCTACTCCCAGAATGCAGTTTGCGTGGATTTAAAGTACCCTTCCCCAGTGTCAGGGTGGGTCTTGAGAGACTGAAGTCTTTGATGATTGGCTCAGGGATGGATACATAAACCAACCAGAGCCACCGGGATGTGAGGCTTGAAGCCTCTGCAGCCTTCTTGCCAATTTCAGGACAGCTTAAGAATAGAACCAACCTGCAGCTCACAGAATTCATAGTTTGATCCCCAGATAAACCCATATGGGTCCACTGTCCAGGTGAGCCTAGAAATTCTTCCATGTGGGCCTAGAAATTTGTGTTTTTGCTAGAGCTGATGTTTTGGCTTGCTTTGAGCTGGGTTTTCTGTTGGCTTACTGTGGAAGGTTTCTGATTCATTCATACTCAATAGGCCTGGAAAGAACTGAGACTTTATTCCTTCTTCATCCAGCTGAGGTCCTTAAGGCATTCCTATGAATGCCTGCACAGTCATCCTCAGTGTGTTGGCCCCGGGGGGTCATTCAGCCATGTACGCTGCACTTTCAGAGGTGACTGCCTGCAGCCCTGTGCTCTCCTCACCTAAGCATACCAGAGGCAGGCACAGACACAGCCCCGCCCCATTGGCAGACAGGACTCAAATGATTTCTCCATTTTTTGCTCCACTGTTAGGTAAACTTAATAGCATTATTGATTGAAATTACAAAACTTTCATTTGGGTTTTTATGATGCACAGAGTTTAGAAAAATAATCTTTATATAAATGTAGAATGCACAAGGCAAACCCAAGGTAAACAATATGAATAGACTTGTACATACACAAGATGTGCCTTTGTCAGGCTGCTGCTTAGAGTATAGGAACTATGGGGACCTCATGAAACCTGTAGGGCAGTGTGCAAAGGAGGGAAAGGTAAGCATTAGGAACTTCATTGATGGTATCCACAAAAACCAAAATGCCTGCACTCAATTGCATCCTTACTTTGAAATCTCTCATGGGGAAAGCACACCTAATCGTGGGCCAAGAGACATGGATTCTGGTCCCCATTTTTGTCTATGGAGCTTTCATAAGTCATCGTCTACCCTAACTCTGGAGATGGATGCCAGGAGTCACTCAGGTTCTGACATTTTCCAGTTCAAAAGTGAAGACATTTTCACCCAGCTACCAACCCAGAGTCATGCTGAACCTAATCATGACATCATCTGACTATTGCCTGAATGAGAGAGACACAAGGGGCCCTACACATTTGGTGCAGCCATTCTCATTTCAAGGAGGAAGAGGAAGTTCGGGACATTAAGAGATGTGGGTGACAGCAATGGCTGTGTGTGCTTGGAGACTGGAAGCAGATGGGCCATAAGGGATGAAGCTGCTAGTGGAGGGGGGAGGGACAGAAAATGGGGGAGTCTGCCGTCTCTACCACTGGCCTTGAACAAGACATATCACATCTTCCTGACCCTGTTTTCTCATCAAGGAGCTGGTGGCTACAAGGACTAATTCTCCCTCTCATAGCAGTAATGATCTTTAGTGAGATCGTCTTTATGAATGATTAATTTCAGCAAATTGCCCACATCTGGGCCTAGAGAGGACCTTTTGTTTCCCATTACTAATGGTTTTGAAACCATTTGTTTCATTTTTGAATCACAGGTTGGCAAATGAGGGCTACTTCTCCCTTTGCGGCTGCATGGAGAGAGATGAGGTTTGTGCGTGCATGTGTGCACATGGGTTGTTTGCATGCCCAGATTGTTGAATAAACCCCTCTGTGTACAGATCCTTCTATTTTCTCTCCCTGATTTCTCCCCTAAGCCTCAACTCTGACAGCATGTGAAATATCAGGTTGCCACACTCCTACCTAAGCTGTATCATCACTCCTAATAGACTCCTGGGAGCAGAGGCAAAGCCATGTGGCCAGCAGTCCCTGCTGATTTAGAGGGCAACCACTTGTCAGCAATCTCTCTCTTTTTTTCTTTTCTTTTCTTTTTTCTTTCCTTCCTTCTTTCTTTCTTTCTTTTTCTTTCTTTCATCCTTTCTTTCTTTTCTTTCTTCCTTTCTTTCTCTTTCTTTCTTTTTCTCTTTCTTTCTCTTTCTCTTTCTTTCTCTTTCTCTCTTTCTCTCTTTCTCTCTTTCTCTCTTTCTCTCTTCTCTTTCTCTCTTTCTTTCTTTCTTTCTTTCTTCTTTCTTCTTTCTTCTTTCTTTCTTTCCCCTTCTTTCTCTTGTCAGCAATTCTTCAGAAGGATTTTATCCATAAAATTAGGAAACTAGGAAAAAATATTTTTAGACGATTTTGGAAAAATACAAAGGTCTGCTCATTTTTTATGTGTATGCATCATGACATTTATTCAAGTTAGACTTTCCAGAAAGAGTGACATGCCTAAAACACTCTTGTATGTTTAATATTCATACACCATTTAAATTCTGTGGGTATTTTGGAGTTAAGATAGTTCACTCTGTTTGTGTTATGCAGAAAAATTGGTAAACTCTTTCAGGGAAAGCTTGCATTTTAAAACCACCTCTCAAGTGTCCTCGGAGGCACTTCATAAATATTTATTATTGCTGCTCTTATGTTGTTATAATAGGTGAGCTAGCTAGTTTATATCAGCCTAAGCAACAAGAATGGGAATCACAAAGGGTGTCATAAAAATAATACCATCCATGTTAAATATTTAATGTCGTGTTCTCCTAGTGTCAAAATATTTAGTGCAGTGAGAGCATCACTAAGGCAGAGGGAGATGAGCCAGGACTATATTCTGCACATATGAATGCATTAAAAAGAAGCCCACACAGTTTATTCTTAAGATTAACTGCTTTTGCTCTAGAAAGTTCTCTTGGTTAGGGAGGGGCATAAGGCAAGACTGGCACCCAGATGGCAGGAGTCGAATGGCAGGGATACCAGATCACCCCACTTGCCCTGAGGCCAGCCCTAAGCAGGGCAGATTCTCCTCTTTGGAGGCTTTCCAGTCCAGGTGGAAATGTCTCAGGCCAGCTCCCAGGCCTAGATCTGGGGGTGGCTGCTACTATGCAGAGAAGAATCATGGCTGCTGGCCCTGGGCACACTAGATATCAGTTCACACATTTTTCTGTCTTCTTCCATCCAGATAAGACAATGTATTCCAACCCTGATACTGCCTCAGAACCGTCAGGGCAGCATTTGAAAAACACATGCACATGGAGCTCCTTATTCAAAAGGTCTAGGTTGAGACGGGATTATCTGAATTTTAAATTAAACAGGTAATTCCAATGTGCAGCCAGAGTTGAGAAGAAACACTTTTTGAGAGACTCGTATAAGTCCTCCAAGGTGTTAAGGAGTATTTTACTTTATGACTTTACTTCTTCAAGGATGGCATGAAGCAGCTGCCTAAAAGGACACGGAACATCTCCTTGGAATGAGTTTGCATTCCCTAGGAATTAAAGCATTGAGGATGTGTGAAACAGGGACCCAAAGGCATGGGGGTGCTCTTTCTCTCCTTTACTGCTTAGATCCAGATCAAACCCTATCTGGCAGGGCTGCATAAATTGTCCTCTTGACCTGCGAACAGCCCAAGAAAGCTCCATTTGGATGATGGTATTTTACATTATGTTCAATATGTGCCCAGCGGAAAAATTAGCAAGTGACCACATTACTCCTCATTTGGGTCTTCCATATCTTCCTACCTATATCCTTACAAATACTTGACTCTGTTTGGTTGGTCACATACACTTGCATGATGTTTTGAAAAAAATCAACAAAAATCACTCCTCAGGGTTCTCCAGAGAAACAGAACCAATAGGGTGTGTGTGTGTATATAGACAGAGACAGAGAGAGATGTATTATAAGGAATTGGCTCATGTGATTATGGTGGCCAAGAAATCCCAAGATCTGCAGTTGGCAAGTTAGAGATTGGCAGGCTTCAAGATCCAAGAAGGCTGATGTTTCAGTTTGAGTCTGAAGGCAAGAAAAGATCAATGTCCCAGCTTGAAATGGTCAAGCAGGAATTCCCTCTTATTCACAGGAGGGTAAGCATTTTTGTTTTATTCAGGCCTTCAACTGATGGGGAAAGGGCTACCCACATTAGGGAGGGCAATCGGCTTTACTCAGTTTATAGGTTCAAATGTTAATCTTATTCCAAAACACCCTCATAGGTGCACCCAAAATAAGGTTTGACTAAATACCTGGACATTCCATGGCTCAGTCAAGTTGACACATCAAATTAACCATGATGTGCCTTTTTTCATTGCAGGCATCTTGCCTGCTAGGAAGCATGCCCATTCCAGAGTGAATGTTGCAAGGTAAAGTCAGCCCCTTTCAAGCACACACAGGTGAGCTGGACATTGTGGTGTGTTACCTCCCATGAAATGAATCAGACTGGCCTACTGTTCCTAATATGAGACTTTTTGGAGCAAGTCAGTGTGGGCAGGTGCCCCTTTCTAACTGTAGAAGCAAGAGCCCCGATGAAACAGCTCTGGGTCTAAACCCAGCCTAGACCCCATGTCACCTGTGTATGTGGTAGGTTCCCCACTCTCCAACCATGTTTTAAGACAATCCCTGATGCTGGGCCTCTCTCTATCTCCACTCACTACCCCACACTTCTGTCTCTTCATTGATATGCCACTGGAGGAAGTCAAAGAACTGGGCTGGGCCTCAGCAATTCACGATTTTTGACTTCAGCTGGATCCTTGCTATTACTCAGTGGACATTTTGTCATTTCTTAGCAACTGATCATCTATTCAGTCATTCACTCAAAAATATTTTTGAATACCTGCTGCTAGTCAGATACTGTGATCTGCTCAAGGTGCAATAGGAGTGTAGAAAAATAGGCAGTCCCTGCTCTCAGGGAGCATACAGTCAGGCAGACACCATGAGCCAGGTGTCCTAAACCTGTCCAAACACCTCAGTCCTCTTGTTTCCAGGTGATCTCAATGACAATCCTAGGGTCACCACTGTTAGAAGTTCCTGGGTCTGTATTTCCAGACTAGAGATCTCCACAGAGTTCCCCTTGTTCTCTAGATGTCTGAAGCTGGGAGGTCACAAGCTCCTTGGTCACCACTTCCCAACAGTGCTGTCTGCCCTCACAGCTCCCTCCTGTGTCTCCTGTCTCTGAGATTTCATCTCATCCACCCCCATGCCCAATCCAGGAATCTAGGCATCCTCCTCCACTCAGGAAGACCTCCTATTCTGTATCTAGAGATCACCAGTCCTATTTATTCTTTCTTCTAATCACTTCCTTCCTCTACATCTTTCATACCACTGCCTCATCAACTTCTAATTAATTTTCCTGCCTCCAGCTTCAACCCTGTTTCCTCTATTATAGCCTTCATGTTACTTCTAATACCTTTGATCATGTCTTATTTCTGACCCAAGGTTTTCAATGGCTTATCACAAGCTTGAGCAAGGTTTTGATAACTGTTTTTGGCATAGGATGAATTTTGTTTTCCAAAATTTAATATGAAGCACTAAAAACAAATGAACTATCAAACTATGAAAAGACACAGAAGAACCTTAAATGCATATTACTAAGTGAAAGAAGCCAATGTGAATGGGCTACACGCTATATGATTCAACTATATGACATTCTGGAAAAGGCAAAACTATGCAGACAGTAAAAAGTTAGTGATTTCTAGGAGTTAGAGGAGAGGGAGGAATGAATTGGCAAGACAGAGGATTTTTTAGAGCAGTGAAACTATTCTGTATGATAACTATAATGGTAGATACAAGTCATTATACATTTGTCAAAACC
Organism: Trachypithecus francoisi; assembly: GCF_009764315.1. Lineage (NCBI taxonomy): Eukaryota > Metazoa > Chordata > Mammalia > Primates > Cercopithecidae > Trachypithecus > Trachypithecus francoisi. The sequence goes on from NW_022681453.1 coordinate 7,193,887, forward strand.
CATAGAGTGTACAACACCAATAGTGAACCCTAATGTAAACGATGGACTTTGGTTGATAATGTTGTGGCACTGTAGGTTCATCAGAGGTAACAAATGTGCCACTCTGGTGAAGGATGCTGATAATGAGGGAGGTTATGCATGTGTAAGGACAGGGGTGTATGGGAACTCCCTGTGCTTTCTGCTCAGTTTTGTTGTGAACTTAAAACTGCATTAAAACATAGTCTACTTTTTTAAAAAAATAGTAATATGAAGAAAAAGTGAAGCTGCTTTGATGGAAGCTGTGGCAGATAGAAGGAAGAGAGTGGACAGAGATGGAGCCTTTGCTCCTCCTTGTGCTCAAGTGTTTGTTGAGATCTGGGGACCTTTGGATTTGAAGGAATTCCAGAGACATAGAGGACAAAACTAAATGGCTTAGCAAGGCAAACAAGGGTTCTTATAATCAGACCTAGCTTTCTTTCCAGGCTCATTTCTTGCTGTTCCCCAATACATTGTACTCATAATATTCTATAAATGTGACCTGTTTCCCCAAGTACCTCCCCTTGGTGGAGTCTCCTTCTGGAGTCACTGTTGCTTGCATTGCTTCCTGTCTTGAACCTTTTGCCCTCCCTCTCCATTTGACTTCTCCCTTCAAGTGTCAAGCCAAGTGATAACCCCTGTTCCCACATCAAGCTATCCCAAACCCCCCAGGAGACCTTCTTCGCGCTTCACTTGCCCTGTACTCTCCATTACGGCATCTGTCAGATATATTATCAGTTTTTTTTTTTTTTGCAAGCCTAACTCCCACTGCACTATGATAAATTTGAGGGCAGGCTCCATGTTCTTGTCCTCATATCTCCTGTAACCAATGCCTGACTTCATAAATGTTTGCTTAAGAATGAATAAATGAGTGAATTAATGTAAATTCTACCATTTTTCTCTTGTAAGATAGTTCCACCTCCTACCAGATCGGGGTGAGTTTGGTCACTCTGAGTTTATTCCTTTCCCATGAGTTTTTTGACTTCAAGTATTGACAATAATGGGCAGTATATTTACAGAGCAGGCCAGCCACAGCAACCCACAGGTAGGATTGGCCACATAATATTAATATATTTTCCCATTTCTCTCCTTGGCAGAGCTGTGTTCTTTCAGATGTACCATCAGTTCACTCTCAAGTTACTTCACCTTTCTACTCCCATTTACACATTTGCTCTTAGTTCACCAAAAGGAAAATTAGTAGGGCAAGGAACTTCCAGCTGCTCCTTCTCTGGTAGGGAAGAAAGTCAGAATTGTTAGCTTTAACTATGACTTTTAGAGTATTTCAAGAAAAGACATCTATAGCTTTTTGATTTCCTGGCAGTTTTACTACTTAATTTCTAAGGCCTCAGTTGAACATGGGTAGTGACTGAGCTGACATCCTAAGCCTACAGCAGTAAACCCAGCTCCATTTGGATTTGACAGCTGGGGTCTGCAGAGCCTTACAAATTATCTAAGGCTGGTGCATTATTTCTTTCTATGAATTTCTTGTCTCCCCTGGCTTATAGAGGCAGTTCAGAAAAGTTCTCAAAGAGTGCTTATTTAACTTGTCAAGCTTTGTTACCTGTTTTGAATGAAGCCAGTCAGCCCCATGAACTTCCTTGTTTCCTCTTATTTTTCATGCAGCGTCTTATCACAAGTGTTAAGGCTCTTCAAAAAACTTGAAGCTCAAATCAGAATTTGCTGCTCCTGAATCAAGTCTGTTTCAAAGTTCGTTAAAATGCCTGCAGCTCATATACAGTCTACGGTTTTAAAAAATAAATAAACCAAAACTGGAGACTGGCCTCTGGAGACTGGGATTGCACAGGCACCTGAATCTGTTATTGTCTTAAGGGCTTTCAGTTGAGTTTTCTGTGTACTTATTGACTAAACTGTTTTCCACCATAGATACAAGCTTGTAAATAGTTGACCAATGCTTTTTCACTACGTGTATTTCTTACTTTACATTAACAGGTAATTCCTTTCAATAATGAATACTGAACAGTTATTTACTGTAAAGATATTCTTAAAAAAAACTAAGGTCAGAGTGTCCCTGGTAATGAATCTCTAGGGTCTTTCAAATGTGAGTAAATAGTAACAATATCAGAGCCATAAATTAAGCAAATGTCAAATTACCTTAGACTTATGGTGAACAATTACTGCCTTCGCCTCCCAAGTCAGATTATTAGGAAGAATCAGAAAAACTCAGACACTGATGGCTTTCCGTGTCTTTGAAATACCCCCTCACACATGCCAGCTCTGAATCTCACACATCCTCAGGGCTCTCATGTTGTAGTTACCGACCCACCCTGGTCACTCCCTCTCGTTCTTTGAAAATTTTAGCTCATTTCTCACTGTCACTCTCCAATGTTAGTTTTGCTGTACTTTTCAGTGAGTTCAGTGACCCCAAAGATGATCTTCCCTGTACCTTCATCTCCAAGTTCCTTAACCTTCTCTCCTTCACTGATCTCGCCTTCGATACAACCTCCACAACTCTCTCCCAATGGACACACCATAGACTATGTCACTAATAATAACTGAACCCCTCTATAACCCCAGTTTCAAATGTTTCCCTTTTCAACCACTTTCTATCCTTCCAACCACTCTCTAATGTTTTTGCTTCAACAATTCTTTGGTCCCTCTGGGATGTATACTTTATTGATCCTATCCAGTTTTCACAGTCCCTCAGCTCCCTCATTTTAGCTCCTGGCTCATTTCCTGATTCTAGTCCTCATTTTCCTTTCTACTCAGTTTAAATGCCAACTCCACCATTAAAATGACTGCCCTACACAAGCCCTCAGCATCTTTGCCCTCCTTTTATCATCTTATTTAAAAAAACAAAAACCCACCTGAACTTGCACAGTTGAACATGGCTAGAAGAAAAACACATAACTATAGACATGGTCTCACTTCAAATTTAATCATACTGATCTTAAGTTGGTCCTTAATGCTGTCTTGTCACTGTGTGGCCTAGCCCTGGTCAATTCATTCTTCTTCTCTCCTGCATGTCTTCTCTCCATACTTCTAACACTTCCTTCTCATGGTCACTAACAGCTGATGACTTTGCTTCTGATTCCCACTGAGAATATAAAAGCAATAGAAGAGAACTTTGACAAGATACCTCCCCCTCCACCACCCAATCAATTGCCCTGCTAGCCTCAAAGCCCATGTACTCTGCCTTCTTTCATGCACTCTCTCCTTGTGTGCATCTCATGTCCTCAAAAAATCATTCCAGATATTCTTCTCTCTCCTTCTGCATCATATTTTCTTCTCAAAAAGATTTCCCCATAAGTGTATAAATATGTGGTCATTTCTTCCATGTGCAAAAGCTACCTCTCTGATCCCCCTTGTCAGCTCAGTGCCACTCCATTTATCTGCTTTTCTTTATAGCAATCATCATCCAAAAGAGTAGCCTTCAGCTTGTCTCTTTGCATTCTCCCAGGGACCATTCCAATTATGCTTTAAACTCTACCATTCCACCAAAACAGACCTTGTAAAAGTCATTGATGACCTCCATGTTGCTGAACCCAATGGCCAATTCTTGGTCCTCATCTTGCTTGATGTATGAGTAGCACTTGACAGGATTAGTCACTCCATCTTCCTTGAAATGCTCATCTGGATTCCAGGACTCCATTTTCTTCTGATTGGTCTCCTGCTGCTCTGGTTGCTTTATTTTCAGCTTTCTTTGGCTCTTCCTCAGTTTCTCAATTTCTCATTGTTGGATTTCCTAGGTCTTAGACCATGTGCTTCTGTTTTCTATTCTGTCTATACGCACACCTGTAGTGCTGTCATCCAGGATCCAGGCTTAAACAGCATCTACTTGCTGATGACTCTCAAGTTAATACATCTAGCTCCCCTTTCTAAATTCGAGTCATATGTCTATTTGCATACTTGACAATTTTTATTGCAGGCCTAATCGATATCTCAAACTTAGTATGTCCCAAATCAATCTCCTAATCTAAATTTTTCTCTCATTCTTCTACCTCATTTATTCGTATTTCATCCTTTCTGCTGCTCAGGCAAAAAATCCTTAGAGTCATCTTTGACTTTTCTCTTTTCTGTCATCTTCCACATAGAACCCAACAGAAAATCTTCCGGATTTTACCTTAAAAACATAGCCACAATCTGACCACTCCTCACTACCTCCTCAGTTACCATTCTGGTCTAGACTTAGGTCACAGAACAGCTCTGATTTGTGTTGAATGGCCAGAATGTCAAGGCTGCCTTTTCCTGGGCCTGAGGGATATCTGGAGGCCTCAAGCCTCCCCATGTTTCACAGTCAGATTCCACGACTTTATGCTGTTAGAATTGCCATCTCTATTTAATCCTCTTTAAATATTGACTGGGAGGAGTAACAACTTTTATTTATTAATGCATATTAATGTATGTGTGATTGTGTGTATCTCATCTTGCCCCCCCACATATTTAAGGCAGACTGTAAAAGTATATAAAATGCATAATAATATAGAAAAGTGAGGAAATTAGGCAAAGGGAAAACAAGGATAGATAGAAAAAATTCAGGTGAATTGAGGGAGTGGTGAACTGAACCTATAAAATGCACGCCATGCAGTCCTTCATGCTTGCTAAATGGGAGTGACACATGAGTCCCTTTCTCTGAGGTGTTCTTTAGCATTAGGTTGCCTTCTGCTCGATGGGCCCCTGTAAGGAACCATGAACATGGTGGCTCCCTGGGAGAGGGTCACAATGGGAAGAGAAAGGCTAAACGGAGAAGTGGGGCAATACTGGCCAGGAAGCCTCCTCCTCACCTGAGACCAGGTCCTGGCCTGGACCACAATCATTCCCTGGTGCCCTCCTCAGTCTCCCACCTTCCAGCCCACCCCCACACCATACCCTCAGTACTTACCAAGACCCAAGCAAGAAACTCTGAGTCCTGATTTTCCAAGATTCCTATAATAAAAACAAAGCAACACTTGGTCATCATTTCCTCAGGTGAAACTGTACCTGCTTAAGTGGATATTGTATCTCCCTTTTGGCATGATTCTTGACGAGTCCTGGTAGAGGCAGAGCCACAGATGCAGGCATATTGTCTTGAGACAAGTCTCCCTTGCATGGCCACTCAGGCACCAGGAAGCTCAAAATCTGTTCAGGCGCAGCACAGAACAAAATGTCCCTCACAGAACACAGCTTCTCAGTCCCATATTGTCTTCTTTATTAACTTGTTTACCCATTTATTGGCTTTCTTTCTCCTTCTAGAATGTGAGTTTCTTGAGGGTAAACTTTTTTACTTTATTTACCAACCATTCATTCATTATTTGTCAACTGACCACTTCTCACTCCTTCCTCCGTTACCATTCTGGTCTAGACAGTTCTGATTTGTGTTGAACGCCCTGACAAACAGTAGAGCCTTAATAAATATTTTTGACTTATTGACTAACAAACTGACTTATAAAACAGAATATTACTTCTAATGGATGTGAATGATTAACATAACCAATACAAAACTATCTTTTAGGTTATTTTAACTATATCCTATATGTAATATAATATACATAACTCTCTCTCTCTATGTGTGTGTGCGTGTGTGTGTGTGTGCGTGTATTAAACTCAAGATTACATAAAATTACCATGGGAACATCAGGTAGTTCTTTACCCCCAAAAGTTTAAGGAAAGGAAATATATTTTTAATTTCTAAATAAGGATAGAACTAGGAGCTCTAGTATGCATTTGCCTATAAGTCTTTGTGGAAATCCAGACTCAACCCATTTTTCCGTCTTCTGACTAGCAGCTGTTAGAGAAGAAAACAAATTCTCAGAGACAGGGTGCCTCATAGCATTAGTGTAAGGGTCCAAAGTGAGCAGGTGAAGCTGAAATAACTATAACGTTGTAGAAAAGTGCACCCTTATTCTCTAATAAGAGGCTCTCATAAAAATAAAATTTCCCTTCTTGCTCGCACACCAAAGGAAACAACACAAATAAAACTTCCAAATCGGTGGCACAGCTGAACTACTCCAAGTTCTCCCTTGATTTGTCATCAGTTTTGGTTTATTTAGACTTAGCAATTAGTACTCCCATTTTGGCATCACAAGTTTTTCCACTGCTTATTAATGTTTTCTGTAAAATGCCACCTAAGCAACACATTCAACTGCACAACATAATAAAAACTGCATAAAAATGCAAGGAGTTGAAAGACCCGGGCTTTTGACCCATTGTCACAGCTAGTTGAGTGACCTTGTGGAAATTGCTCCCTTTTCTTTCTGGGGTTCAGTTTCTTCATTCGGAAGATGTAATGTTGATGTCTATGACATTTGCCTAGCATCACTGTTTGTAGGGCCAGAGCGTGAGAATGTGTGCTAAAGTGTTACACTGTAAACAAATGCAAGGCATAGTGATTTCCGGTGCTTTCTGACTCCTACCCTCCAACAGACATGGTGCTAAATTTTCCCATATGAATTGGACATGTCCAGCTGGAAGAAAACTGTTGCATAAAGATGCATGTGGAAAATATTTTGAACCACTAAATAGGAGAAAAATAATTGGATTGCTCCAGTGAAAACACTTTATGTAAGAAATTGTTCTTTTAGTAGTTTTTCAGAAATCAATAGATGTACAGACAAAAGACTTTCCTTGGTAGTCTAAAAGTCTACTGATTTTAAAGGGTTGGAATCTAGAGCAAATGCTATATTGGAGGGAGAATTTTTTAAAAAGTCATGGAGATACAGAGAAGATCAAGGCATGATCCTCTACCCTCAAGGAGCCTAGAGTCCAGTGAGGGACACAGAAAAACAAACATGAAATTCCAGTAACATCGGATACATCCTACCATGGAGATCTTTGGGAATATGTGAGGTGGTGGCTTCCTCAGGCTTATATTTGCATAACTTTGTGGGTATCATGGAGAAAAGGATCTAGATAAGGGTTTTCATGTATTTTTAATGTCTTTCAGTAGGGAGAAGTGACTTGCAGAAAACTCTACAGAGCAAGACAGTTCTAAGGCTAAGTCTCTATAGTTCAGAGATTTTTCTGACAAACTCCAATAAGGCAAAGTTATATCACTGGGTACTTAGCAACATTTCGCATCCAAAACGGGGAGACTTGTCCTATTTTCCTTAAGGCAGCAACTTAAGATAATGATCACTCTGTTATGGGTTTTGAAGACCAAACTTGAGAACTGTCAGCAAAAACAAACTGCAAACTAGCAAGTACTAATGGCCCATTTTCTTGCCACTGCTATTTAAACGCCCAGGACGGCCTTTCTGGAAAGAAAGCTTTACAAGATTTTAAATGTAAGAAAAATTCAATGACAGACTAATATACTGCTATAGCGGTGATAGGTCCCCACTTTGAGCCTTGCTATTTTTGTTTCCCGTAACTCTTTAATACTTTTAATGCTTTTTCTAAATACCCTCATCCTCTAGAGAGAACAGTTTGAAATTCAGGTGGTCACTTTTAAAGTGAGAAGCATTTTCTCTGCATGAGATATATCTGTATCTATATGTGCATTGCCCTAACTTTGTCCAGATGTAAGTCTCTTTGTGAGGTGTGTACCACTTAAGACACTCCCAACACAGGACGGTGCCACTCACTTTGCAGCTGGAGAAGGTAGGAGGAACTAGCTAACTCCAATTCAGGGCATGAAATCCCAACACGATTTTTGCTATTCCAAATGGCACATCTGCGTCCTCCTGTCTCTATCCATGTTTGTGCAGTACTAAGTGAAGACGTAGCTATTCTTCAGTTACTCTAAGACACTTAAAATCTGCTGTATAATAGAAGCCCAGATACTTGACACATTTGATCTCATGAGTTCAGTAGCTTATGTGGCTTTAACATCAAATAATGGCCAAGTTTGCTAATCATGCTGGGCTATAACACATACCCTGGAACCTTCATCTCACTCATGCAGAATTTTCACAAATACCTCATAAACTTATGTGACATTGTGCAAAAAACCAACTTTATATAATATTATTCTATCTCTTAATTCCTTAGTGTTCCCATAAGTGAGGCTACATAAAAATTCTGTAAGCATATCAAATTGCCAATTAGAATGAATTATTTTTCCATTTGATTCAACATTGTTTCACTGCACAGGTTTAACTATTTTATCTGTGTCAGATATACCAGAAACAAGTCTCACCATGTTCATTTTTAGTATCTGCTCCTGTTCGACTCAAAATAAAAGCTCCTTTTTCTCAGGTGAACCTGAACTGCTCTGCTGCTAATATTAAAAACAAATGACATCAATGTGGAGGCACAGAACACCGAGTTTTGTCAGTCAAATTTCAGAAATCCTAAAGCATCAGTAAAGAGTTATCTGGAGAAGGGATATAGCTTCTTGAGAGCTCAAAGGTTGTGATTCCCCTTTCTTTCTGAAGGCAGACTCGCCACTCAGTGAACACATGGCTGACCTTATTTCAGGACAATCATTTGTTCCATGGCAGAGGCATTGAATGTAATTCCTAGCCTCATTTTACGGAGCATCCACCAGGCTTTTTTTGCTTTTGAGGCAATACCGGAGTAGTGAGAACTGAAATCAAGTATCACTTAGGCTCAGTATTGCAGGCCACTCTGATGCTCACAGTTTCTTTACAAGTCAAAGAGGCTTAAAGCAGATTAGTAACCCAAGTTTTTTTGTTTTAAATGGCTTGTTTCTCGCTGTATGTATCTTAGACCTTATTCACAGTTTTAAATGGCTGAGAAAAGTAGCTTGCAAAAATATGTGCCTTACATTTGACCAAGCAAGAAGCATATGCATGGGGCAAAATCCCCGATTTAAAGGTTGACGTAACAGGGACAGCTGGAAAGCATATGCAAGGGGCTCCAGCAGCTGTGTAAGGCTGGCAGAAACAAGCTGGGTTTGACCTGGTTTTCATGTGGTCAGAGAATTACATCATTTGCTGTCTCACTCTATTTGAACATCTTTCTGATCCTTCTAAATCATACTCTGCCTTACCTGGAAGTTACTAATCAAATATGAGATTTGGGTTTTTTGGTTTTGGTTTTTGTTTTTTTTTTTTAAGAAATGCACATTTAATAATGTACATGAGCAGAAATCATGTTCATTTGCCAGCCAGCTGGTTTTGATAGTTACAAGGTAACATACATTTTGACAGCCATGAAGGTGGCTACAAATAGTAGTAACATTTTCTTATGAGACCACTGTTCATCATTGTTGGTAAGTAAATAATGACTCATTTGGGACTCACCAGGCATATAAATGATTTAGCCAGGCATTTTGAGGACAGACATTAACAGGTGGCACAACGAAACTTTTATTCTTACCTTTTTAAAAATAGCAACAAAGTAGAATAGGATTCTTCCAGATTCTTTGATTTAAACTTTTAAGTCATTTGTCAATTGTAAATTCCAACTAGGTCCTTATTCATTTTATTTGGTCATATAAAACACCTGATGATCTGTATCTTTCTAGAAAAGTCTGGAGAAGTATGGAAAAAAGAGACTTTCTTATAATTAATTAATTAGGTCAAAGGAGATGTACCAAATTTTACCTATGTACCAGGCCTCAGACTAGGCTGTGAGCCTGGGCTGAGTGGCAGATAGTTGCTGCTTTTATGGAGCTTATGTCATAGGAGGGCAGACGGATATTAAATAGATTAATTATTTGATTATAATATTAAATAAAAGGACAGTAGGCCCTAAATACAAAATTAGGACCCTGAGAAAGCTGACCTAATATGGGTAATTAGGAAAAGCTTCTCTAGGGAAGTAATATTTAAACTGAGATTCAAAGGAAGAGTAGGAAGAAACTTAGTGAAGAGAGGAGGGATCCGCATTTCAAACAGAGTGAACAGCATGTGCAAAGGCTCAGAGACTGGAAGAAGCATGGGTAATTGAAGAACTGAAATACGTTCCAGGCAATAGAGAAGGGGAGAACAAAGGGTTGAGTGGTTCTACATGAGTCTGATAGGGTGGCAGGAGCCAGATCAAACAGTGCCTTAAATATTATGTTGCAGATTTTGACCCTTAATATGGAGTAATGGAAGACATTAGCAGGGAAAATGGGTTGAAGGGAGGTAAGAAGAGAAGCTAGAAGGCTGCTTAGTTAATCCTGATGAGAAATGGTGCTACCTTGAAATCGGATTTAGTGGAGTGGAGCGGATGGGGAAGATTCCAGATATCCCCAGCAGGTAAAATCTATAGGACTTAGTATTTTGATTGAATGTGAGGGTGAAAAAAGAAGGAATAACGGGCCATTCTCGTTTCTGATTTGGCCAGCTGGGTGAAGACGGGTGCTTTTCACTGAAGTAGAGTGTTCACTGGGGAAACTGGGGAAACAAGGGTTTTGATTCTTTGGGCAATCTCGTGGGGACTGAACATCCATATGACATCCAAGGTTAATTGCCTAGAACTCAGAGTAGGGAGAGGGATTTTCTGAGTATCCAGGGTAACAGGTACCATGGGCTGGGTCAGCTGCCGAGGGAACCGATGTTCTGTTAGAGAAGAGGGCCCAGGATGGGGCCTTGAGGGGCTCCAGCACTATGGGTGATGGAGAGGAAGCTGCACCGGCAAAGAAAACTGAGAAGAAGCAGCAAAGGTGTAGGGGGAGACCAGGAAAGTGTCTGTGGAGAAGCTAAAGCAGGGGATGGTCTCAGCAGGGAGTGAGTGGACAGCAGTGTTGAAGGCTGCAGTGAGATAGAGCACAATGAGTAGGGTGGAGAAATTCCCTTCATGTTCAGCTTTGTGGGGATTGCTGTTGACTCTGTGGCAGCCATTTTAGTTGTGTCATGGATGGGAAGCCGGGCTGAGTGGGCCAAGGGAGGAAAGGTATAGAAATGCTGTTCACCAGATGTGTGTGACCTTGGGCAGGTTTTTGCTTGGCTTTTTAAAGTCTCTTTCCTCATTCATAAGTGGAGGTAATCATAGCATACTACTTTTGTTGACAGTTAAGTGAGAAAATATAAATGCAGTACCAGTCCTAGCATATTTCAGTGTTCAATTGGTGCTAGTTGCTGTCTGCCTTTCTTATTTCTTAGGAAAAGCTCTATTTTAAACACTGAATCTGGTTCTGGTATGGGTACAAAACCTGGTAGGAGTTTGCCTCTGTGATTTTCAAGACCCACTTCCCTGACCTAATGATCCTCTCAGTTGCCCTGATGATCTTCCAGCCTAGATGAATTTGTGCTTAGACATTACAGATAGCCTGGATCTATTATATGTGAATTGTAAGTTATTTTGCTAGAGTCATTAGAAAAAGTGGGAATGAGAGGACGAAGACAGATAAAAGAGGCAAAGAAGAAGGTGGCACTCTGGAGAAATGATAGAGGTCTGAGGCGTTTAGAACTGTTTCTATGATCACTAGAGCAGGGAAAATGGAGCTGTGACATAAAGTTGTGTGGATATAACCATACAAACTTGAGTGTTCTGTGGAGGTGGGCTTGAGAAGTGCCCACTCATGTCTACTTAGCCCTTAAATAAGAGCTACTCATTGCTTTTCCTGTCTCAAGCATCTAAGGCAGCAGAAAAGCTATACATCAGTAACCCAAAAAGTCTTAAATCAGAAGAATCTGGAACGTCTGTCTCAAGGGCGTATAATTTGGGGATACGTAAACTTGAATAGGAAAAATACATCTTTATTTTTCACCACGTTTTAACTGAAAGTTAGCATATCCTTCCATTCTCAGTGTAGGCAAGAAAACCCATAAGTCCTCATGTTACTGCTTGTGACTTTGACACCATCAAAAACTACAGGTATTTTTGTATCACTTCAAAGTTGCTTTGGAGACATCAAAAAATCATTTACTCTCACCATTTACACTCATTACCACTTGCAAATTGTGGTATTTGACCCACACCTAGAACTTGTTAATACATTAATAAAGAAGTGCATGTATTACTAGGTCACAGATTTGGTTTTTACATATTTTGAACTATACTTCAAATTAACTGGAATCCTATGCATTTTATGTAATGTTATTGAAAAGCCTTTTCCACAAAATGAAGGGAAAGCCTTCTCTGGCGTTCACTTAGTGATGAGAGCTGTAATTAGTTTTCACTGTAATGAGTTTTCAAAGGCAAAATAAAACAAAAAAAAATCTGAGGTAGGAGTTCTATGCCTTTTATCTTTCTTATTCCATTTGCTGTGGGTGAATATCTCACTTTCTCTTTAGAAAGCAAAGTCAGCAATGCAGCAGAGACCTAGGAATGAGCCTGACTGAGGAGGAGGGTGATATTTTAATATACACTTAATCAAAAGTAAATGCTTTCAGCCATAATGCATTAGTCTGCCTTTCATTTTCCTTGACAGAGGAACAGAAAATTAATGCCTGTTTCTCTATGTGCCATGTCTTTCACATCTGCCTCAGAGTGCCATCTATCACAGTGAATCTTATGCTTATTGTGTGTAAGATTATTTCCCCTTCCAGACTGAGATCCATGAGGCCAGGATTGTGTGTAAGGTGTCTGCATATTCCGACCGCCTAGCACAGTGCTGGGTGCATAACAGGTGCAGTGATGCTCACAGTCGGTGCTGTAATGCTATCGCTTCGCTGTGGATAAAGACAGTATTGCTACCCACTTGTGACTTTCTTTTTGGCCAGGGCGGCTCTGTGGTTTGCCAGAAGACATGGGGCAGTTGAGGGAAATGCAGTGTAGTGCGGCAGTGCCTCTATCACTTACTATCAGCAAAGCCTTGAGAAATGTATGGAACCTCTCTGTGTCCCATCTGTTACATGGGGATAATAATAGAAACTACTTCATAGGGTTGTTGTGAGGATTCAAGGTAAGGATTGCAGCATTTAAGATAGTGCTTGGCACATGGTAAATGCTCTCTAAGTGCAAGCTGTTATTAGACAAACACAGGGTGAATCCAAGCTCTGCTCCTGGTACTTAGGGGCAACTCATTTCACCTTATTTCAGGAGACAGATTCCTGCCTCCATAAGTGAGTTTTGAACCCCTCTTTGAGTGGAGGAACATAGTAAACATTGTGGCCTTTCTTTTAACCAGCATAGGTGTTAGGACTTCTTCTTCTAATTTTACAAGAGGCTGGAGCTCGTGAACCTGCTTAGCAGGTCCTATCCCCACTCAGACCCTTCTTGTCCTTCTACCTCTCCAGTTAACTGTGGTCACTGTTCCAACGAAAGGGCCAAGTCCCAGGTCCCAAGTGTTTGCAACCTTAGAGTTTGGGGCTGGGTGAAAGGGGGAATCCTGCCCATGGTCTACTCCTATGTTCAGCCTTGACTCTACTTTTTAGTTCTAGTAACTCCAGGACTTTACATCACCTACTGGTCACCTCATCTGAATCTTCAGTGCATATTTCAAATTCAGAACGTCAGTCTGTGGGTCAGCGTCCACCCAAACAATGAAGCTCAAACCTGGATATTTTGACTTCTTCCTCTCCCTTGGCCTCTACAGCCAGTCAGCAAATCCTGAGAAGCCAGCAAATTCAGAAGAACTAGCTTCCTTCAGCACCACCCTGACTTCTTCACAGCCACTACCAGGTCAGACTCTCGTGACAGATAGCTCCTGGCCTGCTCTTCTGCCTCTAGATTCAATCTTGTTCTCTCTCTCTTTGTTTATCTCTGATCAGCCTTACCACTTGCTTTTTATATAGCCGCTATTATTCGTGCCCTGTTACCTTTCCTCAATTGCAAAGTACTCAGCTGTAGACTCCAAGCCAGATTTGTATTTGTCTTCCTCATAATACTTAGCACCATGGAAGTGCGACTCAGTACTTCAGTGACTAAAGGAATGATCCAATAACAAAGTCTGAGAAGCCTTTCTTACCTCTCTGATGTGGAGCCTACAGTTAGATATTATTTTATTCTTCATTCTTTTATGTTTAGATTGACTATTACAATTCAGTTGTCTTATTCACTGTCATAGTAAAATAAGGCAAGAAAGAAGGCATCCATATTTTAAAAAAGGAAATAGGCAGGGCGCGGTGGCTCAAGCCTGTAATCCCAGCACTTTGGGAGGCCGAGACGGGCGGATCACGAGGTCAGGAGATCGAGACCATCCTGGCTAATATGGTGAAACCCCGTCTCTACTAAAAAATACAAAAAACTAGCCGGGTGAGTAGCGGGCGCCTGTAGTCCCAGCTACTCGGGAGGCTGAGGCAGGAGAATGGCGTGAACCCGGGGGGCGGAGCTTGCAGTGAGCTGAGATCCGGCCACTGCACTCCAGCCTGGGCGACAGAGCCAGACTCCGTCTCAAAAAAAAAAAAAAAAGGAAATAAAACTGTGTCTCATCAAAGACATGATTGTCTATGTAGAAAAAAATCCCAAAGAATCTACAAAAATCTTCTAGAACTAATAACCAATTTAGCAGGTTTGTGAGATATAAGATCAGGATATAAAAGTCAATCATATTCCTAGGAATAAATTACCAATTGGAATTCAAAATTTAAAAGAGTAATACTATTTATAATAGCACCCTCAAAATGAAATATTTGTTTATAAATTTATTAAAATGTGAGTAGTCTCCGTATACTAAAAACTAAAAAACATTGAAGAAAGAAATGAAAAAGAACCTAACTAAATAGAAAGGCATATCATTTTCATGGACTGCATGACTCAATATGGCTAAGATGTGAATTCCCCTCAATTTGACCAAAGGACTAAATATTATCCCAATTTATATCCTAGCAAAATGCTCTATAGACAGCAACAACATGATTAAAAATGTATATGGTAAGATAAAAGAACTCAGATATTCAAAACAATGTGAAAAAGAATAAAGTTGGAGGACTCATACTATCTGATTTCGAGATTTAATATAAAGCTACAGTAATCAAGGCAGTGTGGCATATGTTAAAAAGAGTGAAGCACATATAAATGAAACAGAATAGACAGTAAGTGGAACAGAATAGACAGGTCAGAAATAGCCTCACACAAGTACAATTAACTAATTTTTGACAAAGATGCAGAGGTAATTAAATGGAGAAAGGATCTTTTATTCAACAAATGGTGATGGGGCAAATGAAATAATTGTTCATATGTAAAAACACTGAACCTGGACACAAACCTCACATCTTATACAAATATTAATGAAAAGTGGATAATAGATCTAAATGTAAAATATGAAACCATAAAACTTCTAGAAAAAATGGGAGAAAATATGTGTGACTTTGGGCTTGACAAAGTTTTTAGATATGGCATAAAAAGATGATCCATTAAAAAATTAAAAATTGGACTTTATAAAAATTTAAGACTTTTGTTCTGAGAAAGATACTATTAAGAGAATGACAAAACAAGTTACATGCTGAAAGAAAATATCTGCAAAAACCCATTTTAAAATGGCCAAAGTACTGAACAGATACTTTACCAAAGAAGATATTTGATGGCAAATAAGCATATGAAAAAAAATGCTCAACATCATTAGGAAAATATAAATTAAAACCATAATCAGATATGACTATATACTTGTTAGAAAGTGTAAGATAATAAACAAACACACAATACTAAGTACTGGCAAAGATAGAGAGCAAATGGGATCTCATACATTGCTAGCTGATATGCAAAATGGTACAGCTCACTTTAAAAAACAGTTTAAAGGTTTCTTACAAAGTTCAACAATCTATACCATGTGACTTGGCTATTTCATTCCTAAGTATTTACCAAAGTGAATTAAAAACTTACATTCACACACAAAAAACTGCATATAAATATTTATAGCAGTTTTATTCACAAACACCAGAGGTTGAAAGTCCCCCAGATGTCTGCCAACGGATGAATGGATTAACAAATTTGGGTACATTCATACAAAGGAATACTACTCGGCAGTAAAAGAATTAAAGACATTTTGCTAAGTGAAGGACACCAAACTCAAAAGGCTACAATATTGCATGATTCCACTTACATGACATTCTAGAAAAGACGAACTAGAGGGACAGAAACAGGTGTGTATTTACCAGGATTTGGAGGTGGGGAGAGCTTGACTACAAAGTGGCAGTATGAGGGAATTTGAGAGATTATGGAACTGCTCTGAATGGGCAATAGCATGACAAAGTCATGCTATTGCACTTATTAAACTCCATACAACTGTAGAAACACAAAAAGTGAATTTCACTCTATGCAAATTAAAAAATATCTACCAGAATGTTGGAGGGACCCAAGATGAAATACAGACTGTGAGAAATGAATTTAACTGTATTACAGATTAATGGCATACCACACTGAAGGAGACGGGAGCAAAGGCCTGACAAATAATTTTGGAAAACAGTCTTTTGACTGGATATTGTAAAGCTAAGAACAACAATAACAAAAAAACTATACACAAACACAGTACTCTACCTGACAAATTTGTTTTTCACAGGGTTATGAGTTAACAATTCTGAAACTATAGTTGAATACTAGGGTTGACAAATAAAAAATGTAGTAAGGAAGCCTTGAAGAGTAGACCCAAAAACTAAATAAAAGCAGAAGAAAACTGAAGATCTCTTGAAGCCAACATCCTTTGATTATTTAATTTCATTTTATCTACAAACGTTCTCACATTGCCAGAACATTGGTTTTGGTTTGTTTCTGTTTTTTGTTTGTTTTCTTTTCTAATCCAGCACATGCTTACTCAGTAGCTACTAAGATGCATCAAAAGCTAGTAAATGACTTTGAAGTTAATGATGCTTTTTCTCTCCAGAAGAATAACATTGAATACAATTGGCCCATGGCTACTTTGAGCCGTTATAAGCGACTAATTCTTGGTCAGGCTAGTTCTGGTTTTAGTTTATCTTTATCCTCGAACCTCTACTTTGATCTTTTTATTATTCTTCATTTTTTGGTTTGTTGTGTCTCAAAACTGAAGGTATTGTATGTATCTCATTGCGCAGTGACCAGCAGCGAAGTGGTGTCTGACTAGAGCGCCAGACATTGTGCCTTCTCATAGTGACTAGGAAATACCTGCAACCAGCAGTGGGTATTGCCCTTCTAAATGCAGAGGTCATTTAGTGCCAATCCTGATTTTATTTGATATAAAAGGAAAGCTCCTTCCCATAAACACATGAAAGGGAGGAAAGGTGAAAAGATTGTCCTCTCATGATACAGTAAGGTGCCAGATGAATATATTCATTAGGGCCTTAAGATAAAACCTGATTGAAATTCTCTTGAAAGTGAAATCAAAGCTACCCCTCCTTGGGCCAGGGTGAATTTTTACTACTGCAAATACGTTTTTTAATTGACTTCAGCATTTTTAATTAATCACTGCATGGCAACTATAGAATCCTATGAAATAAACTTACTTTATGCATTTGTGAATTAACCCATCCCAGAAAATTAAAGTAATTAATCCCATTTGGTTAAAATCACTACTGATACTTTATTCAAGTTGAATGACTTGACTGGTTCTAAACAAGATTCAGATGACAGAATTTCGTAGGCTAGAGCCCAATATTGATGGCAGAGTCGCCAATGCTCTGAGAATTCTTTGGTTTGGTCCTAAAGAAGTCAATTTTCAACTTTAGTATCACCATATAATGAGAGTGAAAATCATTATGTAAAGTAGGTGCTGTCTATACTGCGGCTGGTTATGTTAGTCACAACTCCAATTACACCTAATTTTTGGACAGTATAACGCCAAACTGAACAACTGAGTAAAGCTTTGTATCTACTTTGAATCCATTAATTAGAATGTTTAGCATCTATAAGCACATGTCTCTGACTTTTGAAATAGAAAAGTACAACCTATTATAATATGTTTTTTCTTATTCACTTAATGGGTGAACATAAACACATTCTTTATTTTGCTTATATCTGAACTCAGGTTCTTTTTTTTTTTTTTTTTTTTTTTAATGGAGATGGAGTCTCACTCTGTCACCCAGGCCGCAGTGCAGTGGCACCATCTCGGCTCACTGCAATCTCTGTCTCCCAGGTTCAAGTGATTCTCCTGCCTCAGCCTCCTGAGTAGCTGGGATTACAGGTGTGCCCCACCATACCTGGCTAATTTTTTTATTTTTAATCAAAAAGGGGTTTTGCCATGTTGGCCGGGCTGGTCTCAAACTCATGACTTCGAGTGATCCACCCACCTTGGCCTCCCAAAATGCTGGGATTACAGGCATGAGCCACTGCACCCTCTAGGTGCTTTTACACACCATCCATACACAGAAGCACAGGCAACCATTCTGAGTAGGCACTCTTGTGCCCATTTTATCCACAAGAGAGAAGGAGGTTGTGAGAGATTAGGTAATGGGCCAGGGTCCCGCACATCCAGAAGGTTGCAGAGAGGGGCAAGGAGTATGGTGTGATATTGAAGTGTGTGATCTTCCTCTGCCCCTTGCTGCCTTCACATGATCTGTCCATCTGAAGCGACCCAATCCTTAGCTATTCCCTAGAGAAACAAGTAGGCCTAGAAGGGCCCTGAGAACTGGAATAGGGTCCCTGCTGAGTTTGGCCATTTTTGGAGGCCTAGAGAAGGAGAAAAATAAAAGTTTCTGATGCCTGAGCTAGTTCATGCACACCCCCTCCCAGCGCCTTCTTGTTTGTTCCATGTCCCCCTGCCCCACTGCACCCCCTCCCCCGTCACTTTCCACAGTCTCTCTGTGATTGATGCCACGGCAGTGGTGGGAGTTGGTGAACTGTCACTCATCTCAGTCCTTTCCCCATCAGCCCTCAGCCAGAAACAACAGAGTAAGAAAATAGAGCAGAAAGAAATTAACAACTCACATTGGTTCAAAATTTATCAGAACTTATTTCATCCTGTTTTGCAGTTTTGAAAAGATGAGAAAATGAAGTTATTTGTGTGCTCTGCTGATTGCAGATAGGAAGAGCAATGTGGCTGGAAGAGATCATGTTCACAGCTTGTTGGGTGTGGGGTTAAGTGCTTGAGAAGGGGAATGGAAAGGAACACTAGGAAGAACTGAGGTGACATTGCCTAAAAAGGCTAAATCAATAGTGACTTTCAGCACAATTCAATGAACACACTGGAGCTGCTATGAGCAAGGAGCTAAGGACATAAACTTTAATAGACCATATCTCAAAGGTGGATTATTCATTCATGCAATTCATATTTATTGAGCACTGTTCCAGGTGCTAAGGTTATAGCAGTGAACAAAACAGGCCAAGTTCCTGACTCATGAGGCTTACATCCTAGTGGGGGAGACCCATGGTAAACAAGTAAACAAAGAAATAACTTCAATGAATGATAGGTGCTGTGAAAGCTTAAATGCAGGAGAAAGGCAAAGAAAAGGTGGTCAGAAACAGCTTCACAGAGGAGGTGCATTTGAGCGGGGACCTGGAGGAAGGGACAGAACCAGACTTGGAAATACCTTGGGGAAGAGAATTTCAGGCAGAGAGATAACATGACCCTGAGGTAGGGACAAGGTTGAGGAGCAGAAAGCAGGTGAGTCTGGTCGAGTTTGGTGTGTGAGGGGAGAGCAGGACCAGATGAGATTAGAGAGACAGATAGGAGCCAGGTTGCTAGCAACCAGCTTAACCCCTCTCAGTCAGGACAGAGCAGATAGAAAAGATCCAAAAGCTGCTACAGACTCTGTGAAAAGTGAATAAAATGGAATTGTAAAACAGACAAGGGATTAACCTTTGCTGGAAGACTTTTAGAAGAGCACTGATACTCTGTGGATTAGGTTAGGTAACCTTCACTTGGAGCCAGGTCACACTCCCATACTGGTGAGGGTTTTCAGGTTTGGAAAATAGGCATCGCCTTGTTGTACAACTCTATGTGCCTAAACTCCCTTTCCCTATGGAATACTTCAGTGGTCTTGTCTCAGGCTCCCTACTTCCTGTCTCTACCCCTTTCCTTTTTAATGGTATTCTCTCCTGCCCCTTTGGTCCCAAGTACCTCCAGTTCTCAGGTTCTATCTCTTTTCTCTTCATCAGATTCTGCTCTGAGGAAAGTCAGAGTAACCAATTCTCACTAAAATGTAAGTGACCAACATGACAAGGTGCTGACTGGGGTGGGGAAAGAAAGATGAGACTGGCATTCCATCACTAGGATTCTCTGGATTAGGAAGAATGTGTCTTTGCATTTGCATCTGCTTGGAAAGGTTTTCTCACATGTTCTTACTCAAGATCCAGCTCCAAAATCCTTTCCAAGGGGGTTTCCCTAGGAAGAGCTGGTGACTTCTTCCACTGCTGTGCTCAGACCTCTCAGTTCTGCCCTTTTCATGGTTCTTTGTGTGTTGTCTGCAAATCTGTCTTTCCCACAAGTTTGAGTGCTTCTTGAGGATAGATTCCAGTCCCTAGTGTGATGCCAGGCCATGCAGACTGACTGACCAAGGAGCTGGGCAACGTCATAAGATCTGCATTTACTTTGACCATGATAGGCTATGGTTTTCACAGTGAGAATTGAGGTAATGCTTATTACAAGCCCCATTCCCCTCTATAGTCCTGTATTCACTATAAACTTCTATTTCTTCAATTTTATAAATATTGCTGTCTGAATTTATACCAATGTAAGATGCATTTGTTAACAAATTTCGTTTTAAAATGCAGATAATCCTAATAGAATTAAGCCTATTCATTTATACAACATGTATTGTGTATCTTCTACTCTATTCTCTACACTATCCCATCACTCACACCAAGACACTAATGGGCTTACAAAAAACTGCTCTTTTCTTCCTTATATTGAATCAAGAGCTCCAAGTCAAGACTTGATAATTCTACTTTTAATAATCAATCTAAAAGAAAACTTCAGAAATGTGAAATTAGGTTTATGTACAAAAAAATGGATCATAGTAGTTATTTATAAGGTTAAAGGAAGAAAACTATTCAATAATAGGAGACTCAAATTGTTTTATCAATAAGATGTATTACTATTTGAAATTACATTTAAAAGAGCATTTTATTAAAACAAGAAAATGCTTGCATTACCATGTTAAATGAAAAAAAGCAAGATAAAAATTTGGTTTCAGTATGATCTTTAAAAATGTGTAGATAAAAAAACCTAAACATAGTCACTAAAAATATAAATAGTGGTGGTCCTTCTAGGTGGTAAAATAGTGGTTTGATTTTTAGTTTTTACATATTTATATTTTCTAAACTTTTTGTTCTGAGTACATATTGCTTTTATGATGAGAAAACGGAAGTTACTATACTGAGAAAATAGAACCACCTCCTCTTAGTTGCTAAGGTCAGCTATACAAAGGGAATGGGATGAGAGGGGGTAGGACCACTTTATGGGTAAGATGAACCCTTGTGAAGATGGACACAGAGGGTTGGGCTGGCAGTCTGAGGGTTCTAGTCCCTGCGGTAATAATCAGAAAGACCAGATAGCAGGAGGTGGGAAGGCACAGAAGACATGTTTTGGAGTGGCTTCATCTTGCCTAGGCTGAGCCTAAGATGGGACTGTGACTTCTCTGGGTTTGGACAAATGGAACGAGGCTCTTTTCCAAGACTGACTGCATGGCTCAGCAGGAGCCCCTCACTGGGCCTGCTTTTTACAGGTAGAGGGAGCTTCTAACCTCAGCAGGGTTCATATTTCTTTTGCCATTTTTTTAAGTTAAGTCTCAGTTAGAGGACTTAATCACCATTTAGCAATGTTAACTTGCCATTCATTACTAGGTGCTAAGCCTTCTAGGCTTGCCTAAAGTTTATAACTGAGCTCTCTTGAGCTTTGTACCTGAATCTTAAGTACATCTCTTTTATGGCTGATACCTTCCTTTCTTTTCATTTTCCCAAAACAGATACATGCAGCATCAAAGCCATCAAATTGTTTTGCATGAAGTAATTTCTGGACACTTTCCCTCTGCTTCTTCCTACTGCCAAAAAATATTTTAAGTAAAACTGGAGAAAGGGAAGTAGAGTAATGGGAGGCTGGAATCAGCAGCAAGGACCTCTGGCTTTAGGGCCGGATTCCACTTGTCACTTGCACCAGGATGTACCAGGACGCACTGGGATGCTGGGATAGTTGCTTAACTTCCCCAAGCCCCAGTGTCTTCATGGATAAAATGTGCATACATTTAATGCTTGCTTTAACCTATTTATTTCACAAAAAGTTGCTGTGAGATAAAGCATGTGAAAAGGTTTGCAGAGCTTTAGATTCTTTACCTACATTAGTTATTACCATGATAATAACTATTGGGATTAATAGTTTCAGAAGCTGCTGCATAAGCTGAAACAAGTTGGGGACAGACAATTCATCATTTGTGTGCTGCCAAGGGGAAGAATAGCCTTTGGTTCCATGGACTGATGGACAGACTTTGTAGTAAAATCAAGTTATTAACACTGTTAAGAACTCGGTTGAAACATTTTGTGTAGCCAGTTATGCAGTAAAGAAAAAAAAAAACAGACTAAGAAATATTTTTAATAGAAGTAGGGACAAATGTTTTGTGAAAAAGAAAATTATTATTCAGTCATTGTGCTTTGAGACCTTCACTCAAATTCAGGCCAAAAAAAGGTACTAAGAAGGAATTTCGCTTTAAACTTGTCTTTTAACTCCAATATACACATGTTTTTTCAGGGGAAATCTCTAGCTACATCAACTATGCATGGTACTTAGGAAGAGCCATTATAATATAAAGCAAAGAATCCTAAATCTGGAAGTGAGGTAGGTGAATTTTGGTTCCATCTAACTGGAGGCCATGCACGTTGGTTAACCCAGGTCAGGCTCTAATTGCACCTGCACCTGTTGTTTGGTAGACAATTATTCATGGGATCACCTTCTTTTTTTTTTTTTAGATGAAGTCTCTCTCTGTTTCCCAGGCTGGAGTGCAATGGTGCCATCTCAGCTCACTGCAACCTCCACCTCTGGGGTTCAAGCGGTTCTCCTGTCTCAGCCTCCTGAGTAGCCGGGATTACCGGCGTGCACCACTACGCCCGGCTAATATTTTTGTATTTTTAGTAGAGACGGGGTTTCACCATGTTGCTCAGGCTGATCTTGAACTCCTGACCTCATGATCTGCCCACCTTGGCCTCCCAAATTGCTGGGATTACAGGCATGAGCCACCATGCCTGGCCCCCCTTTTTGTTTTAAAAAGTCTCCCATTTTGGATAATAAATTATATGGTCACCCTCATCAAATCTAATTAATAGCTATGTGTCCTTGAGCCTTACACCAGAAGGAAAATAGAACTCTCTTCTGCAGGAAAGAAGAGAAAAATAGGTCAGAAGTAATTGTCTGGGCTCACCCCTTCCCCCACCTGCCTACTATGGTTAAAACTCCCCAGAGGGTAAAGAAAGAACAGAAATAACCAGAGAAGTTGGTGGGAATCTCAGACTGAGTACTTCTGCCTCAGGTCCTTGGATGCCTGGAATAATTGCAAGCCCTGGATGGAAGCTCCCCACTAGCATGCCTTGACCAGAAGGGCAACACGGCATGGTGACCAGGCTTCACTCTGGCAGCCTGGAAGTTTCCTACACTTTCTCCCATTTCCTCACACCATTTTGGGAAAAAGGAAAGAGAGGTTCCTGATAGAGAGTTTCACCTTTTAAATCAGAAGAGATGGAATTAGCTTTGAATGAAATATTTTAAGTGCCTTCTCACCCGCCATCAGCAAGAAATCGATTTTTTCCCCCATATCTAAGTGGTAGAGGTAAATGTTATCCCATCTGTACTTATATCTTCAGAGCTCGGCATAGGGTCAGGAGCAGGTAAATCCTCAACAAATGTTTGTTGAATAAAGCTTCAAATCATAAAACGGACAATAAAACTCTAGACTATTTTAGTATAATTCTACTGAAATATTAAAACATTTCCTGAAATAATATTCACAGTTATAGTTATCATAATAGGAGGAGGCAAAAACCAACAAAGGAATGTAGACAATAATCTTTGTTGACTACTGAGCCTTCAACAGTGATTAGTTTCCTTGTGCTATAATTACCAGCTGGTCTCATATATTAAAAGGATTTAGCCTTCCTTCATGGCATTATACACAGGCTACTGCTAGAGGTAAGCTCATGTGGACTGTAGTCTCTATTGATCTTACTCAGATAAGGAAATCCCAGCATCCCAATCCTTATCAGACAAGCAAAACACATTTTGAATAATTATATATCATTGTCTCATCTGTTCTGCAAAAGGAGAAAGGAAACCACTAAATTTATCACTAAAATAGCAGGTGTTGTAGGAATGTAGATTCAGTTATTGAGAACCTGTTTATTTAGCTCTGGGCAGTTTGATGATAATTACATTAAAATTCCCTAAGACATTTTCGATGAAAACACTGGTAGGCCAAAAGTTATGTTTACAAAGACAGCTTATGTGAAGGTTGGGAATAGACCCCTTTCTTTCTCTAAGTGAACAGAAAAATATAGTCTTTAGACTAACTTGTAAATATGCTGTTTCTATATTTAGAGATACTAGATTCTGATAGCACTTAATATTGGTCTCAAAGGATGATGAAACACTAAGATTGTTGCATTTCTTAATATGTTCCCACCCACAACACTTTTTCTTTACTTTTCTCTCTCTCTCTTTTTTTAAATTTATACTTTAAGTTCTAGGGTACATGTGCACAACGTGTGTAATGTTCCCTGCCCTGTAACACTTTTTCTTTTCTTTTCTTTTCTTTTTAAAGTCAAACCACAATTTGCTCCTCCAAACACTACTAACTAGTGTAAAAAAAAAACAGTTGAAAATTTTTGGAGAGATTTTGACCTTTTCTCTTAATGTTGCCTTGCCAAGCAATCATTATTTTACAAATGTAGAGAAGAACATATTCTAGAATGATCTTTAAATTTAATTTGGCTCATTTTGGAGAAAGTACTTTGGAAAGTTGGCTGCAGGCCTTTGTTGCTGTTCTGAAAAAAGAGAAAAGGCAGATTTCATTGGGTGGCTATAACCTTGGTGTAGCAAACCATTAACTGAAGGGAAATTGAGTTCTAATTGTTAGACAAAGAATGAAAATCTAGACTCAGACCCTCATTTTGGCTTTTCCATGCACTAAATGAATGAACTTGGACACTGATGGGCCAGAACAGCCACATTTCAACACCAAGATGTATCTATTAGCTGAGGCATTCTTCACTTGAATTTCACTGCCTCTCTATAAAAATAGAAAGAAAAAAACCTACAATTAAGACACAGTTCAGTGATTCATTAAGTACACTTTCAATATCAAGGACTGGTTCAATCATAGAGGATCAGATGCAGAACTGCTGGTGAAACCCAGCTTGCAGCTGGTTCATCTGGGACTTGCACAGTTTTCATATATACTTACGCAAAAAGGGCCCAATATATGTGGAGAGAAGAAGAGTTAGCAATGAAGGACACTTGTTTCTGTTTACATTCTGTTTCAGTTTGAGGCTTTCTGTGTATTTACCGAAAATCCACAATTTGATTAAAGATGTTTATAGAGAAGTGGTGACTAGGTCTGAGATCCCCCATGTCAAGATACCCCAGGATTGGGCCACCTGCAAACAAGAATTATATAAACCCCCCAAGAAGGAGATTTTCTCATTAGGAAACCTAAAAGTTCAATAAGTTCTCTTCTGTGCAGTCAATCATGGATGATTTATTGAGTAGCCCTTGGGCATCACTGTGTCAGGTTCTAAGGGTATAGAGGCAGAGAGGACAAATAAATAAGCATCATTCTGTGACATGGTGAGTACATAACAGAGCTAAGTAGGGGGTAGGATGGGAGCAGAGAAGTGGGTGAGAAACTCTGCTTGATGGTATTTGAAAGAGGCTTCCCAGGAAGAAAGGATGTGAGCTAAGACCTGAGTAGAGAGAAGGTGTTCACTAGGAGAAAAAGTGGAGACAACGTCAGAAATAAATTTGAATAGACAGCCATATCTAAACAAGAAGGTACATTATATATACATTGTGGGGACCGTTGTACAGATGAACCAGTGGGTCAGAGTAGAGCTAGGGATCCTGAAACAAAGCTAGAAAAATCTATTAGAACTACAGTGATAAGGGCTTGAATGTCCTGTTTAATTTGAAATGTAATCTGTAGGTGATGGAAAGCTATCAGAGAATTTAAGCAAGGATAAAGTGTCATCCAATTTGCATTTCAGAAAGATACTGACAGCAGTGTGGAGGATGGATTGGAGGAGGCTGTGATTGGAAGAAGGGAGATTAGGAGGCGATTTCAGTCATCTAAAGAAAGAAGTATCAGAGTCTAAACTAAAGCAGCTGCCTTTGATTGACAAGGGCTCTTTCTTTCTAAGGGACCTGAGGCACAGTGGTGGTTACCTTTGCAGGCTGCAGGGTTTTACAGGCTCTAAACACATTGCCTGTGCACTTAGCAAATTAAGGAATACCACTCCCGGAAATATCCTCAGGAAATTTAGACATTTTAAAGCATTAACATCAAACTTTCGTAATCTTTTCTTCTGCTTTCTGTATCACTGACAGATATCTTACTTTTCCCCCAGGAATTGTTGAAAACAAATGAAAAGCTCACATTTGGAATCACATGGAAAACTAATTGTGGATTCATCTCAACTCTCAGGTGTTTAGAACTGTGGCCACCATAAAGAGGACCCCCTTATGTGGAAGGCGTGCGGGGTGGGGGGATGGTATGGCCTCGGTGGGGTGTGCAGAAGAACCAACAATGCTGGTAACTGGACTAGACGGTGGTGGTCAAAAGCCCAAAGGAAGAGTTATGGTGGAGAAGGTGGTGCAATAATTTTTACTGCTTCTGAAGTGGATGATTTCAGGCTGTTTTACAATTGAATGATTTCTATTTTTCTGCTTTTAGTGATGGAAAATTCTAGTGATAAAACCTGCCCACCTCTTAAGTTTTACATTGTGGTCTTCCCTTTCAAGGCAGATTCAGTTCATCAAGAATGGCTTCCAGCTACATTAGAAGGGTGTGTTCAGTACCCTGTTCAGTATGAGTTTCCATCTCTAAGCAATTTGGTCATCTCTTTCCGGCAGCTCTGATCTCATAGGCTGTGTTGTCAAGACTCAGGCCGGCCACACAGATCTTCCTCTGAATAACTTTGCCGTGTCCTGTCAATGCCAGCTGCTTGCACTGTAATTTAGTTTCCCCAGTTCATATTTAGGAAGACTAAAAACTCTCTGAAGAGAACACCCTGTCTTAGGCATTCCTAGCACATATTTGGTGAGAAAGCTATTGTATGGGTTCGCTGGAAACCCACAAATGGCCCAGACTTGATGTCACACATACCCCAGCCTTTCCCCAACACCTCTTTATGACACTACCATCTGCACCCTGGAATGAAAAACTGTTTTTATTTTTTCTAGAAAGAACATTTTCCACAATTTTTGTGGGTGGCCTTTCCATACAGCACACCTAACATGACTGAAACACCAGAGCGCGGCTCCTTGGGAACAAGCAGCCCCTGGAAGATTCTTGTATTTATTAGGATGAGGAGAAAAGGCAGGCTGCTGGTGTATCTTTTATATCCAATAAAATAATCATGAAGGTAAGCTAAGCAAAAAATCAGTTGCCCAAATGTTGCCCCAAACACCGGCTAAGGCAATGTGAATGGAAGAGGGAGGCATTAAAGAGAGAGAGCTTGGTGGTTAGGAGATTGATGGGAGAAAAAAAGCAATGAGAGAACACATCTGGGTGGCCAGTCATGGCAGAACACAACTGGGTGGCCATTGTGGCTGCTCAGTCCTGAAACAGATTGGCCTGTTCCTCAGTGCTAGGGGACAGTCGTCTCCAAAATGGGATGGATATGCCCCAGGAGACAGCCCACTATGGTGTGGGAAGAAAATATTTGCAGCACTTATGTTTGCATCTCTAATCCCTTCTTTTAAAAATTTCTACTTTCTGTTTTTTTTTAATTAGTATAGTATTGTGTGTGTGTGTGTGTGTGTGTGTCTCTCTCTCTATATATATATTTTACGGTAAGTTCTGGGATACATGTGCAGAATGTGCAGGTTTGTTACATAGATATACATGTGCCATGGTGGTTTGCTGCACCTATCAACCCATCATCTGTGTTTTAAGCCCTGCATGCATTAGGTATTTGTCCTAATGCTCTCCCTCCCCTTTCCCTACCACCCCCTGACAGGCCCCAGTGTGTGTTATTCCCCTCCTTGTGTCCATGTGTTCTCATTGTTTAACTCTCACTTATGAGTGAGAACATGTGGTGTTTGGTTTTCTGTTTCTGTGTGAGTTTTCTGAGGATAACGGTTTCCAGCCTCATCCATGTCCCTGCAAAAGGACATGAACTTTATAGTTACTATAATATGAGCATAGTGGTACATGTATATATTTTTAAAATAAATATTTGTTCATTGGAGGCGCCTGGTTTTCCTGATTAAGGCACACAATGAAAGCAATTTGAAAATATCTACTATAGTACAAACCATCCATACACTAAAGCTCTTATTTCCAAAGAACTTACATTCTAATTAGGGAGCTGACTAAATATGTTTATGTAAACAATCAATTATTAGTTGTTTTTCCCCAGATATACACACACAATGAGTGTGGTAATGGTTCTCAATGATCATGACAGATGTGGCAAAAAGAATGAGTAGAATGGCTATAAGGAACAAAGACGCTCCATTTACCCTGTAAAAGGATGGGTCCCTGTCGGCTGAGGTTGTAATTCTTGTGTGGGAGGGTTCTTAATACACCAAATTAAGGTAATTTTTAATGTCTCTATGAAAGGAAATGGGAAGGAAACATATGCATCTTCACATAGGCTGTGAGCCAAGCTGTTATAGTTTCCCAGGAGGCAGGGAGCACTGTTACATAGCATAGGAGAAATGCATTGAAAACTTCAATAATTCCATTTCTTCAGAAAGACAGCTTAACTTCCCACATGAGCCATTCCCGAGGTCTTTCTTCCACTTAGTATTAACTAAATGTGCAGACGGTTCAGACATCTGCAAAATAAAGAGATTCAAATCTGCATGGTATCCAGGTACTCACAGTAATGTTCTTTCTATAGAGAACTTGGGCCAAGTACTTTACATATATTACCCCATTTACTCCTGATAAACAACACATGTAAGTTGCTGTCTCCCCCATTTTTTAGAGGAGAACACACTGAATCATAGAGAAGTTCAGTGACTGATTCAGTCTCTGAGCTAGTGAGTTTTGAAGTGGGGATTTTACATAACTCTGCCTTACTCATGATGTCATGAAGTTCTCAAATACTTTATAAAAGGAGGCCTCGCTCTGATTACCCTGTGCGGTTTCTGGTAGCCAAGTGTGTTCTCTTGCTTCAAGGAACAGTGGCAATGACTACTCCTCAGTCCAACATTTTTACATGTACACATCAATCGTAAATACCAGAGCAGGAGCCAGCAGCCAGCCCAAATGTTTTATGATTCTTACCATATGTGTTTGATTGTGTCATTACATTGCCTGTCCTAATTAAGAAGAAACACATCTGAACTGAAGTCACTGGTTATATGAATGCCAGAGCCACTAGAATAAAATCCTCACGAAGCTCAGATTTCCCAGCCCCAGCATGGCTTGTATAACTTCTTGAGTGATTCCATGACTGCAGTCCCCCTCTCGTTTTGGAATAATTAATTGTCATTGGAAATGTTGAAAATGAATATTACTGCCAAATATATACCCAGGCAGAGAAAGCTAACACAGAAAATTTGAGGCAGTAGGAGCACCATGCTTTATTACATAGTGTATTTGTCAGAAAGATGTAAGCCCTCTACAATGTTCTCTGGGTCCAGTAATTGGTGGAAGAGGATGGAATCACTGGAGGCAGAGAGGAATAAGTTGAATTATTGAATGATTTATCTGGCCGACTGATAATGGTGTGTCATGATTGAGCTCTTTGGTAAATGAGGCCACATATAAGCAGAACTTGGTAAGAAATGCCTCATACTAATTGAAAAGATGCATTTTAAGTATAGAAGGATGAAAGTGGCTGCCCTGTTGGATGTTAATATTTTGTATTTTAACTTCATAGTTTTTAAATTAAAAACAGAAACAAAATGTTGTTTCTATTTTCTTTTTAGAACTTGCATAGTCTATATGTTAAAACAGATTTATCTGAACTAGCTCTACCTACCTTCAAATAGCAAGGTTAGTGCTAGCTATGCATAAAAAAAAATCATTTGGGGTCAGTCAACCCATTAGGGTGATCAAAGGTGACTTCAGAGAAGAAAAACAAACAAGTCCTGTCCAAACAGGAGTGTTCTTAAGCCTTTCGGAGTCAGCTAAAACAAGGTTTACACAGCCAGATGGTTTTACAGGAACCTTTTGGGGTCACTGTATTGTTTAATGTTCTTATGACCAGTCACCATTACATTGTTTCAACTTCTAAACTTCTCTGAAGTAATAATTTAGTTTTGTCTGACTATCTTTTAGAAGCACCAGTCTTGGGCAGGACTGAGTAGGTATTTTCTACATATGGTAACAAGGTATGAAATAGGAAGGAAGGTGGCTGCTTTTCCTGTGCACTGGAGGAATCTGTCTCTTCACAGTCGTAAGTCTGTCCCTTTATGGCTGGTCTCTTAGATGTTCTGCACATACCATTTTCAGAATACATATTTAAATCCAAAGAGAGCGAGCTTCCCAGAATGAAGCATTCTGTTTTGGAAATGTTCACTATAAATCCAGAATCCATTGTTCCCTTAGAGGAAGAAAAATAAATAAATAAATAAAATTTGCAGCACTAGCTTCCTTTTGAAAACAGTACGTTGGAAACAATGGCCTTCACAAATAACAATGTCTGATTTTGACACTGCACGTTACAACACAGCTGAAAATTATTGATTAAGTACACAAAAAGAAGAACAAGCCTTTCGTTTCAATCAATGAAAATTTACTATGTATGGTGAGCACTTGCCTGGAAAAATGATCACAACACTCTTGGGATTAAAGAGCACACGTCTACTAGTTCAATATTTTGACCAAAGAAACTTAAGAAAATTAATTTAGGGAAGTTCTACTTCATGTCTAAAGGTTATATGAAACAGAATGCACAATACCAAGAAAAGCTTGCATTTTAGAAGTTCACAAATCACCATCTCTGGTTATTTAAGAATATTACCACGTTTGCAATGAGCCGCTTTCAATAACAGTAGATGATTGACACATTAATCATTACATTCATTTATATCCTGGACCATTTCCAAGTTTGCATTGAACACTGGAGCAAGAACTCCTACTACATTCTTTCTCGGAGTTGAAGAGAGAAGAATAAAGCTGGTAAACAAAAATATGCAAAGACTGGAAATTAATCGGCACTTACAAGGATAAGTGCAGCAACTGTGCTTGGGGACATGTGCTGAGGGTAACATGAAGGCTGAACAGCTTAACTTCATCTATGTGGGGCAAACATGTTGAACTTCTCTATGTGATTTGGCCTTAAACATTCTTTTTTTTTTTTTCTTTTATCCCCACAGAGCTTGTCTTCACTATGTTCAATTAAGATAGGGAGTTGACAAATGGTTGTGGTGGCAGCTGCCTCCCTTGCACAAGTCAGCTGAGGAAGAGGTCCCTGTTCACCTCTGCTCTGCCCAGAGTCAACACTGTGTGATAGCTCTCAGGATGAAACACCTCCAAGGCTTTTCATTTCTATCTTAGCCCAACTTCCCCCGCCACTTCTGGTCCCTACCTTTGAAAATAGACTTCACTCTTGTGGGCCCATTTTTAGAACATGGCAGAATCAACACTTGATTTATTCCAGCTCCCTCAGTACTGCTGAGCTCCATTCTAGAATATTCTAGAGGAGATGGTGAAGCTAATACAAATGGAGTTTGTATTTCCAGGTTTCTCTTCTCCAGCATAAGCCAAATCCTGTCTCTGTAAGACAACTGTGCATTTGTATAGCACTGTCTCATTTGAACCCACTATATTCATTATTCTCATTTCAAGTGGGCAGGGTACATATTGTTCTCATTTAATGGTGTCTAATTAACACTACAATAGTTAACTGACTTTGTAGAGAAGAAATGGAAGGACAGAGCCAGGTCCCCAACACAGGTCATCTAATTCCAGCACTTCTGGTCTCTCCCTAACCCATGGTGTTTCTCTCAGCTGGCAAAAGAAACTTATTAAAGGTATAAAAAAAGGCTTTTATCTTTAGCATCTTCTTCCTGGTGCTGCTGTGGTAACCATTTTCAGCTTGGCAATTTAAGACAGGTTCCAATTTGTGCAGATGAATAGATTAATCACGTATTCCTTAACTAGATTTAGCTATTTTATTTTGAACATCCTGTCTTCCACCCTCCCTAGAAAGAGAGAATGGAGGAAGAAGACCTTGCCACTTAACCTGTCATATATTGGCTGATATTATTTAATTTATAAGCATTTATTAACACAGAGTATGTGTTCACTGATGTGCCACGCAAGATTAGTAGCATAGGAAGCAGGACTCTCACGTTGAAAAAGGCTGCCCTATAGGTTGTCAGACAGAAATCTTGACTTGAAATAATCATTATAAGAAGCAGCACAGGAAGGAATAAAAAGCTGAGGGGTGCATGTGGTTGCTAGGGGTTGGATTAGTAAGAGAAGGGTACACAGAAGAAGTGGGACCTGGCAGTCAGGTGGCATTTCAGCAGCAACTAGGGGGGAAGGAGGGCATCCTGAAGAGAGGGTGTGACTAGAGAAGGTGCAGAAGTGAGATGAGTGGGATGTGTTTGCTCTGAGGAATGGACATACCTAAGGGGTAAAAACTCCAAGGAGATCATCAAGTAATGCCTCCCTATAAATAAGTTCAGTCATGTTCATCTGGATGAGTGCCATCTCCTTTAAGGCAGTCTCCTGGGAAGACAAGTTCCCACCATCCTGCCTGGCGCAAGTCTGTTCTGGAGCCCCTCTTAGAGGGGATGATCCTCTAACTCCAATGTGATCTGCTGCTTCCCAAACCTCTGGTAGAAGCACAGGAAAACTCCAGGCCTAAATGGCTTCGGTAGTAAATTCTAACAAATACTGGAGAGAAAAATAACAGCCATTCCACACAAACTCCCAGAAAATAGAAAAACAGGGAAAACTTCCACTTTATCTTATGAGATCAACAAAACCTTAATATTAATACTAGATAAAGAAACTATGAGAAAGTAAATTTGCTGACCAATCTCATTAATGAGCATAGATGCCAAAATTCGAAGCAAAATATTAGCAAATTAAGTTCGGCAAAATATGAAAAGGATATTTCATGACCCAGTTGGATTTACATCAGGAATGTGAGGATGGTTTGAAGTTAGATAATATAAGGGGAAAAAAAGTCCTCTGATCATTCCAATAGTTGCCACAAAATTATTTGCTTATATTAACATTCATACATCACAAAAAACATCTTAGTTAACTAGGAATAGAAGGGATTTTCCCTAATCTGATAAGGGTATTTCAAAAATTCTACACCACATATTATACTTGATGGTGAAATGTTAAAAGCTTTCTCTTTGAGATCGGGAACAAGGAAAAGATGCCTATGATTATCATTATATTCAATGTTGTATTGACTGAAACAGTACAGTAAGGCTAGGAGTAGAAAGCATAAGCATCAGAAATTAGTAAGTGATTGATAAACTTGAACCCAGAAATAGGAGAGAGTTCTTCTGAAACGAGAGACTACTGAGTCAGTTTGCCTTGAAATCTCTCTTTTACAATAGGACACAAATTCTAGCCAGATTTTAAAAAATGTTTTGGGAGGAATAATTTATTCATTCCTTCATCAAATACTTGTTGAGTGCCTGTCAGATATTGCTCTAACCCCTGAGGATACAGCAGTGAATAAGGGAGAGGTGTTTTTCCTACTGGATAGAGAGACTGACAATAAAAAAGGAATCAGAAACATACACCATAGAATTTCAAATGATGTTACAGCAATTGGTGGCAGGGTGTGAGCAGGGGTAGGAGAATGGCTGGAGAGAAGGACAGACCTCAGACGGTGGATGGGAAGTCCTCTCTTAGGAGGTGTCTGTGAGTGGGGCCCGAATGAGAAATCATGCTTTATACCGAGAACACTTCAGTTCTTTTCTCCAAGCTAATCGATGTATTTCTTACGAGAGTGGTGGGTGTAGCCCTTAATAACAAAACACATATTTTTGTTTCTGGAGATCAAAACATTTCTTCTTTTAATGATCCATAAGTTTTTGGGCATCTGCAAACTACAGAGGTTGAAATACTAGTTAATAATGATGATCTCTGTGGAGCTCTTTTTCTCCCATGTGCCATCACTCTGCCCCTCCTCTGTGCCATCTAAGTCACATGACTTTTTGAAACAGGTAAATACAGCTGGGATTGCTCTACTTTCAGGGAGATGTGAAGTAAAAATGTTTGCCTGGTCAATGTCTCAAGCAGGTCTGGAACCCCGTTCTGTTAGAATCATCTTTCTACTCTGTTTTATTTTCCCTATAGGTGGTAGGCTATGCTTGGAATCCTTGTCCTCTGGCCCACAATTCTCCCTCCCACATCCTGTAGAGGTATTAAACCCAGGAAAAAGCAATTTCAAAGACAGCTCCTCAGTGGAGATAAATAAATGAAGCACTTTCCTCAAATAGGGAAGTTCTTTTAGCTCTCTTCAAGCAGCACAATTTGTTGTCAAAGAGTCACCCTTTTCTGAGTTCCGCTACATTGTCTAAAATAACAAAAACGAAAGGAGCATAAAACAAAAGGAAAAATTTTAACAATGGGCCAGTGGGACAAATGAAAATATTGATTAAGTACCCTTATACCATAATAGGAATTTATCAAGTTTTAGGTAATCTCGGATGTAGATATAATTATCTTTATTTTGTACATGAGGAAACAGGTTCAGAGGGTTAAAGTTAAGTATCTTGCCCAAGGCTACTCCAGTAGAAAATGACAGGGCTGAAATTTCAACCTGGGTATTCAAATTCCAGAAACTCTCTTGCCACTCTACCACATTACATCGTTGACCTTCAGGGACTGCTGTACCAGAATGGCTATTCCCATTATCTGTATCTCTTAAATAACCCTCCCCTGGAGCATATCCCTGTCCTACTCCCTGACAGATGAGTATCAGAAACCAAACCATACGTCTAAACTGGAGGTCTAACTTAATGACATTCCCCAGTTTTAGACATTTGCAGATTGCTCTTGTTCTGGAAACACTGGCAACTGGGAAGAGTGGGGAAAGTGTATTCAATCACTGTAGAAAGAATCCACAAAGAAAGGCCCGGCGCGGTGGCTCACACTTGTAATCCCAGCACTTTAGGAGGCTGAGGCGGGCGGATCTCGAGGTCAGGATATCGAGACCATCCTGGCTAACATGGTGAAACCCCGTCTCTACTAAAAATACAAAAAAATTAGCCGGGCGAGGTGGCGGGCGCCTGTAGTCCCAGCTACTTGGGAGACTGAGGCAGGAGAATGGCGTGAACCCGGGAGGCGGAGCTTGCAGTGAGCTGAGATCGTGCCACTGCACTCCAGCCTGGGTGACAGAGCTAGATTCTGTCTCAAGAAAAAACGAAGGAAGGAAGGAAGGTCGAGTTTCTTAGCTGCCAAGGAAAAGAGTTCAAAGACTCTCCCTCCTTTTTTTAAGACTCTAAACTAATCAAATATGCCTTTGATATAAAACCTTTCATTTTATGGACATGTTGATCTGAAAAAGTCATGAGTATGCTGCCATAAAAAAAATGTATTTTTTTTTTCTAAGTCAAGGAATGCTTAGACTACTAAAAATTAGCCTCTTCTCTGCACAACTGATACCCCAGCATTCCTGCCTCTCCAGTCCTGCCTCTCCATTCCTGCCTCTCCATTCCTGTGTACCTACAAATTCTGCCCCTGGTCTATCCCTCGGACCTGGGGTGGGTGAGAGGCACACTGATAGTAACAATCTCTACCAGAGGCTTTTGATCTCAGCTAGAGCTGCTTTCATAGGTTTGAAGAAAGCCCTTTCATTTCCAGACAGAAAAAATATGCAAGTGCCCAGTTCCCCTTTGTGTTATTATTGCTGTCTTTGCCTAAACTCCACTTGGCAAGATGGTATGTAGTTTGTCCAAAAAGGATACGTCTGTGTAAGCAGGGATCAACACACCTGTTTCATAAATATTTTCAGCTTCCCAAGACATATGGTCTCTGTCACAACTATTCAACTTTGCCAT
Organism: Trachypithecus francoisi; assembly: GCF_009764315.1. NCBI lineage: Eukaryota > Metazoa > Chordata > Mammalia > Primates > Cercopithecidae > Trachypithecus > Trachypithecus francoisi. The sequence goes on from NW_022681453.1 coordinate 7,229,660, forward strand.
TATAGCAAGAAAGCTATAGACAATATGTAAATTAATGGGTGTGGCTATATTCCAATAAACCTTTATTTACAAAAGGAAGTGGTGGGCTGTATTGGGACAAGTGGCTATAGTTTGCAAACCACTAGTATAGAATAACCATTCCCCCAAGTGCATAAGTAAGTGGTTCTCACTACATGGTACTCAGATCAACAGTATCAGCATTATCTGAGAAAACTGTTCAAAATGCAAATTATCAAACCTTGGCATGTATCTAAATCACCTGGCAGGCTTGTTAAACACAGAATGCTGGGCATCAATCCCAGTATTTCTGATTCAGTAGGTCTGGGCGGAGGTCTGACAATTTGCCTTTCTCACAGGCTCCCAGATGATAGGGATGCTGCAGCCAGGACCACACTTGGAGAATCACTGCCATAAACAGATCTCTTCCTGTACATGGGATCTCGGGTGGCGGGCATGTGGTCATAAGAATGCAGTACTGGCGGGAGCTGGTTTAGGAGCAGCAGTTGGGAGATTCAGACTTGCTTGTTCCTCTAATTGACTTCTTGCTGGGGTGAGAGTAGGACAGCCAAGGAGGCAAAAGGAGCCAAGGTCATGGCAAGGCACGGAGCTTCTGAAGCTGTTGTCACCAGGAAGCTCTTCAGAGAGAAAAATTTCCAGAGAATTGGATTGTCCCTTTCACTGCAGCTGCAAATGGCCTGGGCTGGCTGCATTTGTTTCTGTCCAGGCATGGCAGAGGACAGGGGAATTCTCTGAGCCAAGTGAGAAGGACACAGGGAAAATTTACAAAGACCTTGCTTGTCATGAGAGGCTGCAGCACCACCAGACCCCACTACTTTGCTGTGATCATATACTGTCAGAACTGACTTACTAGACATGTGGCTGTGGAACTGGAGGCTTCAGTGAAACATCTGGTGGGAGGAAACCTACCAAAACACCTCTACCATCAGAGCCCAGTCTCTCTCACCTGCCAATACTTCCAACTCCCTGAGAGTAGGAGAGCTGAGATTCTTTAATCATTAAATGCCCCTGATGTGAAAGGACAGACTTGTCAAAGCTGGAGGTTGGTATGCAAAGAGCTTGGATACTAAGCCCTCAACTGTTGTGGGCTTCTCAAGAGATTTGCTGTGCAGCTGGTGAACAGATGCTGCAGAGAGTTGGAACTGTGAGCGGAGCTGCCCACAGGATGTGATGGGCAAGTGAGGCATGCTCTTGCGTTTTCTGTTGTGAAGAATGTGAGCATAATTATTTCCATGGCCACTTGCTCAAATAGCATTTGAAAATTTACCTCAACTTCCTCTACTTTGGCCTTAGCAAGAAATAGACTATTATGCAACTCACACTTGTATCGCAGGGATGCAGTCTTGGTTGGACCCACACCAGAACTTCCCAAGAAGACAGGCTGAAGAGAATCAGCTCAAGGTCACAGTGTGTTGAGAAACATGGTGTTAGAATATTATTAGGATGTCTAAGGACCAGACTGGGAGAAGAAACACCGTCCTTGCTATACTGCTCTTTGCTCTGTGTGACTCTTTGCTCCTTGAAAAGGCTCTCACAGTCCCAGCTCAGAGCCTTCCTGAACCTTCCAGGAACTCTGAACCTAATTTCAGTCCTCGTTCCTGTTTAAAGACCTCACTCCAATCCTATTTTAGAAGCAATTTTTTTTTATAGGATTAGCCCCAGATACAAGGTTCTACTTCCTTTGATTTTTGCTGGGTCTGCAGGGTTCTGGCACTGGTTACCATATCATATGTATTTCAATTAACAGTTGCCAGGTGATCCGTGATGCCTCCCTTGGTCTTCATGAACAAGTTGACCAGACTTTTCCCAAGTATAGATAACAGAGTGACAACTTGACTATAAGACATTTACGTCTTTTCTACAGAAATGAAACCCAGTATAAATAGCACTGATATGTTTTTTAAATTAACAAATGGAACCTGAACTTACAGAAGAATTTTTAAAAGTACAATAACAAATATGTGGTGAATTTTCTTTTCCACTTAATTTAGTCTTCACTTTATTCTTCACTAAGAAAAATCTCTAACTCTTTTCTTCTATAATGGTTTGAATTTTTTTAAAAAGTCCATATCCTGCACACATCTCCAAGAGTGCCTGCTCGTTCACACCATTTTCAGCATTCAGAGTTGCTTGGTCTAAAACAGTGATTCACCCTAATGGCTTCAAGATTGCCCCTGCTTGTTAAATATGTTTATATTGTTAACAATGAAAAATCTGTATTTTTCTTCTTACACTGGTGAATCCGTATCTGTCTAGTAATTGTCCTTTCCATTTTAATTTCTGAATCTATTAAAAATGAGAATCAATCTTGAAAATCAATCACTGTAACTTAACAATAAGGAAATGGCTAAAGACATTACACTACAGCTATATAATGGAATATATGCAGCCACCAAAAATGTTTTAAAATTATACTAAATAATGGGAAATGCCACTGGATTAAAATATAGGACTGTACATTTTTATCTGAGAACACGAAACCCCATTAAATCTCGTGTATCACTCTCTATTCGCTCTTGATCTCTATTCTATTCCTAGGCCAATTCTAACCTTTAGGCTTGTCTCTCTGTCCAGCTCTGTACTCATTCCCTAAGGTTCGATCACAACATTCAGCTCCCTGACTTGGCCTCAGGCAATCCATACACCACAAGGGTGGTCATTCTTTGTTTTTTCTGGCCCGGGGCTGCTTCAGCACTCACCCAGCTCCACACCCTTTTGACTCCTGGGACCTCATACCTGTGTCAATCACCCCTGGCCACATCTGTCCTGACCCAGCCAATCTTCTAGAACACATAGTACTTTTCAATTTGAAGAAGAAAATTTGTAAGTCTACAGAGATTGTAGAGTAGCATACTGGCTTTCGAAAGAAAGAAAGAAAGAAAGAAGGAAGGAAGGAAGGGAGGGAGGGAGGGAGGGAAGGAAGAAAGGAAAGGAAGAGAAAGAAATCAAGCTCAGATCCTCCAGGATCAGCAAAGGATAAGGAGCTGACATGAAAGGGAAGCTGGGCCTTGCAGCCCTGGCTTTGGTTCTCAAAGATTCATCTTTCCTTTGGGACCACTCCCATTTACTCCAAGACTGGTGGTGGTCACCATTATCTGGTAAGGGAACCTTTGCGCATCTGGCTCCAATTTGGTAAAGAAATTGGTAGATTTCCTCAGAGATGAAGTAAGGTGACTTTAAACAATGCCCTGTGTCTAATAAGTAAATTTGACCTCATTTTACACTTATATTGACAATCATGTTACAGGTAGTTAGACAGGCATGAGCAGGGCAGGAAAGGGCTCTTATCCCACCCACTAGGAATGTCGGGTGATGGTTTGGCAATTATCACATTGCCTCTCTAAAAGTAATAAATTGGCAGCCAGTACCAGAGAGACACCATTTCCTGATGGTCCACACCTGTTGCACTAAAGTGTTAATTGGATGCAGATGCCAGAGAGATGCGACTTCCCTGTCATGTGCATTAAGAGACATAATGGCAGAGAATGACCTTCCAAGGGCACATCACTGGAAAAGGGAAGAAAGCCTCAGATGGGCATTTGTGCAACTTCCTAAACACACTGTGTGTGCTCATCTGTCAATGGCAAGGAGGGCACTGCACATGCGGGCATCCCACCCTAAAGGAAGAATCATGGGAAAGAGGCCAGCATATAAAGCCCTAGGATCACAGTTAAATACCACACTTGTTCTTCAAGTTGCTCACTTGGGTCTCTTCCAAGAGTACCTTCTTTTGTTTTCTGTTCTAAAGCCTTTTAAAATAAACCTCCACTCCTACTCTGAAGTTTGCCTTGGTCTCTTTTTCTGCCTTATGCCCCTCCGTCAAATTCTTTCTTCTGAGGAGGCAAGAACTGAGGTTGCTAGAGACCTGTATGGATTTACTGCTGGTAACTTGGATACCTTCCACCAGTAACAATCATGGTTGAATTATTTGAAATACCCATTGCTTAGAAGCTTGAAGGCAGTAAGAAGAGCCATATAATTTCTTTGACCTAAAGAGGTGATTAAATATTTCATGATTTATAATCAGAAAAACTACATTAAAAAATTGAAATCCAATCTGCAGAATACAACAAATACACAAAATAGAAAGTGCTCACTTTAATTTATAGATATACTTAATGAGCTAATCACAGGGAAATCATTGCTTATGAGAATGAATGAACTTCTTCTAAAAGAGTCTAACATTCAGAAAAATGTCAAGAATGTATTTTGCCGTGTTCATTTATAAAGTTATTGTTTAAATTAAACTTCCTTTTCTGGTTTTACTTAAAATATTACTCTATAAAAGTTTCTCTTCGTATAATTTATTTTGCCTCTGTTTCTTCTAAATTAGGTAACTGTGCCATATCTGACATTTTATTTAATTTTGAAATAATTTTTTAAATATGCTTTTTTGAAAAGTATATTAAAATAATTATTTTTATTGTAGGCAATATCTATATCTTTAACTTGGATGCTTTTCTTTTTCTCCCATCCAACCAGATCCTCCTTTGCTCTAACGCAGAACACAGACTGGTTTCTTCTCTGATAAGCTTCTTTCTAGGCTAATGGACTTAAAGATCTAGAAGGCACTAAACAGCCAGGCATTTTAGAAACAAGAAGTGGGGGCCATGGAGACTGTGAGAGATGTGGCTTATTGGAGCAGACAAGATTCCCAAGGCAGCACTTTTATCATCATCGTCCTCATCTCTGAGCTTCCTCAGGGCACATGTTTCTGAAACATGGGTGCCTCCCTCAAAGCCCCAGATTTAGAAAGCCTTAAAGGCACTCTGACTGGCACTTTGGCATTGGCAGGAAAAGCCAAAGTCTTAAAGAAATAAATGACATTAAGGCAAAATCTACTTGCACAAATCTTACTGAGATTAAATTCATGAGGAGTTTGGTTAGGAGAAAAGTCCAAACCAAACAACTTTATTCTTTCTTGTTTTCTTTTCCTTCCCAAGAGGCCAGCTGTTGGAAAGGCACTGAAGTAGAAAAAAATAATATTCATTGCCTTTACCCTCCTACCTACACTTTTTCACCTTCCAGGTACCCCTACACCTTCAGGTGCCCTCCTTCTCCTGTCAGCGGAACAAAACCTCTCTGAGGAATCCGTTCCAAGGGAGTTTTCATAGAATGGAAGTTTTCTCAGGAGGACCCGAATTCATCTAAAAGAAGAAATAGTACAAGTTCTGACATTGCAGTTCCTGTGCCTGTGTGAATATATGAAATATGAAACAAGAAGCCTATCCCAGCACATCTTCAACTATATTCCCTGAGACCCGATGACCCTGCCTACCACACGAATCGCCCCTGCCTCTAGAAAGGTCCTTATTTCCCTTCCTTTCTTTCTCCTCATATCTCATGTTCTCGTTTCTTCCTAATTTGGTCTCCTAGAAACAGACTTTTTTCCTTTTGCACTCTATTTTCTTTTGGTGCATTTCTCCAAGAGCAAGTTGTTTCTGGAACAACCTTTGGTCTGAGACCCAGGACTTTTTGAGAACTAAAGGAGGGAACAGAGTGACCAAGATAGGGAAAATCGGGCTTTTCAGCGAATCATTCTTTACTATTGGGCTGCTCGGCAGCAGAGTAGAAGGACATTCAGGCAAAGAGTTCACTTCAGAGGTATTTTCTGAAAGTTGAATATACTCTCCTTAGTCACTTCATAATATTTTGTAAAAAGACAGTGGAGAAGCAAATGTCGTATCAGCTTTAGCCACTCTGGGTTTCACTATTTTCCAACAAGCTCCCATTCAGTTCTCCATTATGCATTTTTAGCAAAAGGTCAGTGCACTTATTTAATTGCAGAATAAAAAGTGTTTAATTTTATACAACCCTTTAATCTGACTCTTCAAGTAGGATACAGACCAGCCTCCAAAACTTAATGTTTCCTGAATCAAATCTACTCTGGGCTCATCCACCCTGAAAGTAACCACCCAAGTACTAAACACCCTTCAAATGACATCTTGTCTAGCTGTCAGAACAGAAAAACTCAAAGCGGCCCTGGTGGTGACAGACTGGAGCATCCCTGCCAGCGTCTGGAAACCTGGATGCCGTCAAGTGGCAGAGCTGTGAGGCTCAAAACCAACTCAGGGGCGAAAAACGCTGTTGGAAACCATCCATCTCTGCCGATGCCTATCAAGCTGGCAAAAGAATCAAGCTGAGAATCATTTTTTTCTTTTTGGCTAGCATATTGAAATCTGTAAACCTCTTTCTGCAGAACAGAAGCTGTTGAGGTTTTATTTTTTTCTGACTTGAGCCAGAGCACACGGAAAGAGCTTGAAACCTAAATTTGCCAACTATCAGGGTGGAGTGAGGAGAATTTATCTTCACAGTGATGTTATTAGAAAGAAACAAAATGGCCTGTAGGGTGACCAACTGTCCCAGTTTGCCCAGAACTGAGGAATTCCTAGGATGCCAGACTTTCAGTGCACAAGTGGGATAATTCTGGGCAAACCAGGATGAGTATTTACCCTAAGGGTAGAGTGAAGTGGCCTAAATTACAGTGCTAAGGAGTTTAGGCCTCATACAAAAGGGTTTCCAGGCAAGCAAAATTTTAAGGGACCATCTTTACCCAGGATGAAAACCCCTGAAGCAGATTACCCATTCATTTATATAAAAATTCTAGTGGCAGGAAATGTTGAATTGTTAAAAGTAGAAATAGAAATTCCAGATGCCAAGTTGGCCTTCAGGCCAAAGGTGAGTTGACCCTTGGGAATGTACCTACTCCTTGCTCCCACCTATATAGCTGCTCTCTCTGAGAGCTCTGCTATACCCCCATCCCCAATCTAACCTCTTCACACTGCCTATTTTGCAAGAGCAGCTCTCAGAAAGACCTGACAAGGGCTTTTCCCATCGGATGGCCAGTAAGCATCTTACCAGAAGTTAATAGCTAATAACCTGCTTACAGAACCAACCAACAAAGATCAGATGTAGAAAGCACCTGAAAGATCATCTAGCCAAGGGTTGTCGAAGCCTGGCATCAGGCTGACTGTGTACAAATCACCAGAGGACGGTTATCAGTCGGTCTAAGCTAGGTTAGGCTGTGCTAACAAGCTCCACACCTCAGCGACGTACAACCAGCCCTCAGGCTTCTTTTTCGTTGCAGGTAGGCAGGGTGCTCTGCTTATCGTGGTCACTTGGAGATCCCAAACTGGCTGATTGCAATGCCAGAGGGAAAAAGAATTTGGGACAGTCTCACTTTGGCAATTCCATGCTCCAGCGAAGAAGAGACACTGGCCCCTTCTACTTCCCATTCAGTGGCCAGAACTGTTCCCATGGCCCCACCTCACCACAAGGGGGCCACAAAATGCAACTCTATTTGGTTCCCAGAAGCCAATAGGACAAAAAATAGTTGGTAAATAATGCCAACCAGTATCATAAGAAGACTAGAAAATGCAGGTTCTGTTTGGTTGGTTGGTTGGTTGGTGGTTGTTGTTGTTGTTGTTGTTGTTGTTGTTGTTGTTGTTTTAAGACGGAGTTTCTCTCTTGTTGCTCAGGCTGGAGTGCAATGGTGTGATCTTGGCTCACTGCAACCTCCACCTCCTGGGTTCAAGAGATTCACCTACCTCAGTCTCCCGAGTAGCTGGGATTACAGGCATGCGCCACCACACCCAGCTAATTTTGTATTTTTAGTAGAGTTGGGTTTCTCCATGTTGGTCAGGCTGGTCCCAAACTCCCAACCTCGCGTGATCTACCCGCCTCAGCCTCCCAAAGTGCTGGGATTACAGGTGTGAGCCACTGTGCCCAGCCTGAAAATGCAGGTTCTGGATCTCACTTCTGGAGTTATGATTCAGTGAATCTGGATGGGACCTGGAAATGAATATAGCTTTTAAATCTCCCCAAGATTTTGGAATGGGCCGTGTGTTGGGGACCTTTACAGATGTGGTGAGCTATTATACCCAGGGCCACACAGCTATTCAGGTGAAGTCAAAATGAGGTTAGGTTTCTTGACTCATGATCCGGTGTTCTTTCAACTTGGCTGCACTGTTACTTCAAAAGAGTTTGCATTTCATCTTTTTCTTTGCAGCTAAAAGAGTAAATACAATGAAATGTTAAGCATCTGTGCAAGGCTAATGCATCAGTTCTTTGAGTCTTGGGGGCCTTTCACATGTCAAATGACTGGATGGGTATTACTGGTTTTACCCAGGTCTCATCTTTTCCAGGGGCCACAGGATGTGGAGGTGAGCAGAGAAGGAACTAGGTAGTAGCAGTGTGTTAGAGCCACTTCCCTGTGTTTCCTGCCTACTAAAGCAGCTCCATTTTCCAGAACAAGATCCTTTCCTCATTTTGTGTTTCTGGCCAAGCTGATAATTGCCTTCTAGCTTTCAAAATGTCCACTGATTTAGTTCAGTGAGAAGTTCTGTGAATTTCCCTGAAGAGACTATTAAAGAAACTTGTGATAAGGCTCTTGCTGACTGTGTTCGCTTGGAAGACACCCATGTTAGAACCCCTGCTTGCGGGCAAGGAGATCCCAGCCTTGGTGAAGGAGTGAATGCTCTATTCTCTCTACACTGGAGGCTTCACTTCCTTTACCACATGGTCCTGGCTCATTTCCTAGTCTCCTCAGTATCACCAGAATCTCCTCAGTATCCTCTACTGGGACTCTTCTCTAAAACTGCTACACACTTTGGAGGCTATCATGCTGTTCCTTCAGCCAAAAATGTTCTTTCTTCTTTTGCAGAAATTTCCATCCTTTACCCAGCCAGTTCAGATATCACCACCTATCTGCAAAATTCCATAATCCCAAGACTCAGTTTTAAATATTCCATACTCCTTCATCTGTGGTCTAATGGCTCTTTGGGAGCTTTTTTGGTTTGTTTTTTAATGTATTTTTAATTGACAAACGCCAATTATGTATATTTTTGGGACCCAATATGATGTTTTGATATACGTTTACAGTGTGGAATGATTCAATCAGGTCAATTAACAAATGCATCACCTCACATCCTTATTTTTTTATGGTGAAAATGTTTAAAATCTACTCTTTTAGTAAATTTGAAATATTTAATTCACTATTAGAATGGCTCTTTGTTTGTGGCTCTCTTCTGAAAGATTTTCCATCTCCATTCCAGTGAGTTTAGTTGGAGGCTGATGTCTCCCTCAGCAGACTATACCCCTCAAAAGCAGGGACCAGATCTATATTGTGTATTTGTACCCTTAGCATCTTGTGGTGTAATTCTTGAAACTATTTGATGTTTAATACATGTTTCAGAGAGGAAGGAAGAGAAAGTAGATTATTTTACCTTTCTCCCTAGTTTCTAATTTCCCTAAGGCTATATTTTATTCATCTTTGAAATTATACCTCATTCCCAACCTCACCAAATTTATTAATGGCTTCACTAAACAAGTTGGGCACACTCCTGCTGCAAACATTTGCACAGGCCATTCCCTCTACCTGGAAATCTACCTGATAAGTGCTCTAAAATTTTGTTCAGTCTGGAGACTGAAATCTAATACTAGTTTTCCATGAAATGGTTGTGTTATTTTGGAGGGCTTAGCTTTTAAGTTTTCTTAAATCTAAATTGAAAGTATTCAAAATATCATTCAGGACTTCCCAAATAAATGCTCAGTACACCAAGGAATGCATATAGCTATCAAAAGTAAATAGCAGTCATTGTATAGAATAAAACATTCACAAACAAAATCAAGGTACACTGGAGGAGAACATGGCGAATATTTTTCTATAATCCAAACCAACTAAGAAGACAAAGCTGCCACATGTCATCTTGGTTTTCTGTCTCTTCCTGGCAATGGAACAGAGAGGGGAAAACGCTGGAGAAGGATCAGGCTTGTTTAGAGACCTCAGCTGATGGATGGGGAGGGGTCAGAGAGCAGAAAGTCAACTTGCTGCAATGTGACTGTTCAGTAGCCTCCATGTGCTTGTGGTGGAAGTCCTATATCTAGAATTATGAGGTGTAGGAAAGGGAACTTGCAGAAAGACGACTTAGAGCAGCCATATTCTTCTAGTTACTCAGGCTGAAACCTTGGCACTAGTCCTGACTCCTCCATTTCACACACCACATCCACCCCATTGTGAAGTAAATCTCATCTACTTTACCTTTAGAGTATGTCTGGAAAAAAATCGTTGCTTACCACTTCTACTGCCACCACCTCTTCCCAGATCATTGAAATCATCTTGCAAGGGTCTCCCTGCCTCTAACCTAACTAAGCCCCTATGCAGTGGCCAGAGTGATCTTATTAAAACACAAGTCAGATCCCATCACTGCTTTGCTCAAAACCCTCTGGTGAATTCCCATCTCCCTCCATGCAAAGGCCTGCAAGATCTGGCTCCTGCTATCTCCCTGACCTGCTCTACTTTTCTCCCCTTGTTCACTCTGTGGTTCCACAGGGACTCCCTTGCTTTTTCTTAACATGCTGGGCACACTCCTGCTGCAGGCGTTTGCACAGGGCATTCCCTCTACCTGGAATTCTTCCCCAGATTATCACATGGCTCACTCCCTCACCTCCTCCAGCTCATGTGTCACCTTCCCAAGAAAGTTTTCCCTGAGTACCCTTTAAAAAAAAATACAATTCCCACACCAACACCCTCATCCACCTTCCTTTTTTATCTTTACATATAGCACTTAACACCACCTAATATAGTACATGATTTCCTCATCTTATTTACCTGTTCTTCCCCAGCTAAAATGTAAGCTCCACAAGGGCAGAGATGTTTGTTGGATTTGTTTATTGCTATGTGCCCAGCACCTGGAACAGAGCTTGCAGATGTAATAGGGCCCCCATATATGTTTGTTAAATCAACCAAGCTCAGAAACAGACAGGATCCCGACTCTTCTCAGCGGGACTGTCACCTGCCTTCAGAGCGCTGCTGCCATGCAATGCTCACAGAGTTCTTCCCAAAGGGATTAAAACAGATGAATCAGCAAATCCCCCTCAAACTGTTCCTGGGGACCGGTTGGCTGTAAGTCCCACAGGAAGCATGATCCTTGCAGGCAGGAGCCCCCACAGCTCTGGGGATTTTTCTGCAGAAACTGTCAGAGACAGCCTTTGACTCCTGGAATGGTTCCCATGCCAGCTTGAGGCACTGCGGGACATTCCATTTTCTCTTTTGTAGACCCTCCTCCCTCTGTTTTGGGGTGCCTGCTCCTGGCTTCTGTTGAGTCCAGCTTGGCTGTTGACCTTCCTCATTCCTGAGCTTGGAGCCACCTTAAGGCAAGAGAGAACCCAACCAATAAACATGTTTGGAGTATCAACCCAGGCACTGTGCTGGGTTCTAGAGACCTCAAAATGAACCAGTCATGAAGCCTGCCATCTAGAACTCCATGGCCACACTGGGGAGATGAAATGAATGCACATAGAATGGAAAACAGGGAAACAGGACCTGATTTAATGTTGAATGAATGACACACCACTGGAGTTCAGAGGAGGGGGTGAGGGATTTCTTGAACATAGATGCTCAGAGAAAGGTTGAGGAAGAAGGAAGGCTGTGAACTGGCCAAAAAGGGCTGAGAGGAGACAGACAGACCAACTTAAGAAACAGGCTTTCCAGAAACATCCAAACCATGCATGCATAGTTCAGTGCCCAAATTTAAGAGGAAAATTTCTGAGGTTTCCTCCAAAAAAAGAGGCTGTCTGCCTTTTTTTCTGGGTGGACTGTAAGGGTCAGAGAAGCTCCGCCAAATAGTGGCTTTCAATCCTACCTCCTCCATCCTTTGTTCTGGGACCATGATGGTGTCCTAGTTTACAGACCCAAATACTTAGGAGTGATCTCCATTCCTGAACTCTGGACTCTGGAGCATTCTCATGATGAAGAACTGAGTTTCTTGTCTTTACTTCTCTACCCAGGTCTGTTCCTTAGTTATGGCAAATCCATTTTCCTCATCATCCGCTTTGTTTGCTTTTTCATTTCCGAAATGTGTTCTGAAGATAAAGGCTCCCTGCATGTCCACATACACATTAATTATCCTTGTTCAGAAAGTCAGGCGGGCTCCTCTCCATGCATACCACATCTTCCATAGCACCTCCCCAGAGACTTGCCCGTGGTATTTACACTGACAGTGTCTCTCTCCATGTGGCACTATTGGAACCAATCGTTCCTGTCTGAAGAAAAGTTGAGGCAAGTCATAAAAATAGGGAAGCACACTGAGAATAAATCAGCTTTTCTCAGCACTTTCCACAAGCTTAGCTTGTTCTTGTGGAAGCTTTACTGGCCCTTTCTTTTCGTAATGAACTTGAAATGCTATTTTCCCAGATGGGCTTGGCTCAAGTTTTCTTAGCAATCGCTCTCATATCACACCTGCAGGTATTTACCTCCTGCATGGGACCTCTTCCCAACTCACAACAGGCATTTCCTTCCTTCGGTGGTGATGAGGAAAAGGGGTTGGGGGAGGAAGTGCTGGGATCCATGCAAGTGACTGCAGAGCTCGTTAAGCATTGCCAAGTCAGGCCTTCACCTCACATACAATACAGTCCACCAGACTGGATTTCCTCAGTGCCCCCTTCTCTGAAGTATCCTTATCTCCTTGTCAAAGTGGCAGTGTACAACCATTGGTCTGTTTTCTCCCTGACCTGGCAATCTTCCCCAGTTTTCCACAAGCAGCACTCTGGTGTTCCCTGAGAGCTCCCTAGCTCTTGGTTCGTGTGGCTCGGGCGGTGCTCATCCCTCCTCTAACTCACAGATGGGCTTGTGACCTGCTCAAGCCAACCTATTCTTCTTTCCCTCCAGCTGGAATCACTGGTCAGGAAAGGGTACATGATCCAATGTAGCCAATAAGAGTTAGTTTTGAGAATTTTTTTCAGATGTGAAGAGAATGCCTCCTGGGCATTTCCATATTTTTGAAGCCAAACAGAAATGAAGAGCTGAGAAATGGAGTGATATCAAATCCTAATGCCCATGATCCAGCTGCCCTTAAAACCAGATCCATCCTTAGAATTTTCAGTTTATGACTCAGTTAACTGGCCTTATTTTGTTTAAGTGAATTGCTTCATTCTGCAAACCAATGGTTAATTATTTATTTTATTTTATTTACTTTTTTGCTATTTGACACAAAATAACTGTCCCACTCCTAAATGGGAAAAGCATGTTCCTCCTTCTATCTACCTGTGTCCTCGATCTCATCTCCTCAAGTCCTCATTCCATTGTTACCTTCTCTCTCAACTTTAGTGCCTTGGTTCTTCCTCTTCACTGACTCCTTCCTCTAGATTAAAAATAAGCCCAAGTCTCTTGCATTCTTAAAACACAACTAAACAACCCTCCCTCGGTTGTAGCTTCAGCCTTTCCATACATAAGCTCTTGGCTGCCCACAGATTCTCCCTTTTCTTTCCAGCCAAGCTCATTGAAAGTCATCTGATCTCAGGGGCTTATCTCTTCTTTATCCTTCTTTACCTGTATTATTCCTCAAACAACATCTAGCTTCTTTTCCTCGCACTTCATTAGAACTGTGCTCATTAAAACCACATCAACCTCCCAATAGTTTTTCCCTGTGGTTGACTTTTGGTCCTTGTTTTTTTCACTCCACTATGTGTTATAGTGTTGGCCTTGCCCTCACTTTTCATTCTTTCCAAATTGTCCTCTTCAGTCATTGAACTTTGCTTTGTAGTCGTCACTGACCTTGCATCTTATGTCTGTCTCTTAAATGCTGGACTCCATGGCTCATCCTCGGCTCTTCTCCTTCCTCTCAACATTCTTTCCTCTTGGGCATGACTTCTTCACCTACTCCAGTGCCTTCCACTGTTGCTCTCACACTGCCTCTCTCTTGCTCCTGAATTCCATCTAGGAATTTCCAACTTCCTATGAGTACCCTATGAACCAGGTTATGGGGACCTCAAGCTGGCATAAAGCCCCACACATAGTAGATGTTCAATTAAGAATTGTTAAAAGAATAAATGAAAGGCCACGTGCGGTGGTTCATGCCTGTAATCCCATCATTTTGGGAGGCCAAGGTGGGTGGATCGCTTGAGGTCAGGAGTTCAAGACCAGCCTGGCCAACATGGTGAAACCCTGTCTCTACTAAAAATACAAAAATTAGCTGGGCATGGCAGTGTGCACCTGTAATCCCAGCTACTTGGGAGGCTGAGGCAGGAGAATTGCTTAAACCCGGGAGGGGGTGTTGCAATGAGCCGAGACCACGCCATTGCACTCCAGCCTGGGAGACAGAGTGAGACTCCAACTCAAAAAAAAAAAGAATACATCTTCAATATGTAGGACACTAAACTCCAGGCATACAGACTTTCCTCCCATACTGGCAAAGTTACGTTGTGCCTCTCTTCTTTTGCACATGGTTTTTCCACTGCTAATTTTCTTTAGGTGCCTACTTTGCTACCCACTTTTCTTCCTAATGTCAGTTCAAGTGTCACTTCTTTTGAGAGACTTTTCTTGGACAACATACACATGCGCATGTGCCTCTGCACAGACACAATTATTTTCTTTGGCCGCTGAGACCAAACACCAACTTATAATTCATTTTGAAAGAATTATAACATGTATTAACATTGTTTTGATTTGCTTACCTATGTTTCTGTCTGTGTCACTAGAAAATGAGCAGGTTCTGGTCTATTCTCTGCCCCTTCCCAGCTTTGCAACATCAGGAATGTCATTAAACTTCTCGGAGCATCAATTTCCTCACCTAACAAATGGAGATAATAACACCAGCCCAGCTTCCATCACGAAAGTGACTGGGAGTGAGGGGCTGCACAGGGATGAGCTTCATAAACTCTACAAAGAAGGACTGTGGCCTTCTGCAAGGAACAGAGGATGAAGAAAACTGCATTCTGCTTTCTGCTCTGTCACCCACCAGCTCTATTAACTAGGGTCAATTTTCTTGTTTGAAGAAAGTTGGACTATGAATATGGGAGATAATGCATGTAAAATTGTTTTATAAATCATGACAGTCTAATGCAAGGCATTGTTATTTTATCATCATTTACCTTAACTAACCTACTCTGAACAGAAAACCAAATCAAACAATATCAGTGCAGAGGCCAATAAAGGAAGAAGTGAGGGAGATTTACATAGTGAATATAGTCTTTGTATACTTATATCAAAGATTTATGTTGGCTTAACATTTCAAATTTCTTTGTGTTTTCTATAATGAGAACTCACATCTATTAATCATTTATATTCAGAACATCGTGCTAAGCACTTAATCTGTAATTTTTTTTTAAATCTAACCTTTACAACAACTTATTAAAGTAGGCATTGTTAATACCTACTTTCCTAAGCCCCACTTCATACATGAGAAAAGCGAGGCTTAGGAAAGTTGAGTAACTAAGGCCAAATAGCCGTAAGTGGCAGAGCCGGGCATGGGACCACATCTGCCTCAATGAAAGTGAAGTTTGTGCCATTCACCTCTGTATTCTACCACCTCTCACTAGTGGGAAGGGCAAAGGTAAAGCTTCTACCCATGCAACCACCAAGGCTGCTATTTCCGCTGCAATTTCCATAAGCCAATTTCCATAAGGCTTTGCATTGGAAATACCTATTGCTAGGAATTAAGCCTCAATATTGGTGTACCTTCTAAAAAATAATGTTTGACAAATAAACACTTTGTATGTGCAAACTACCATGAACAAATCAAGCTTCTCAAGCAAATAAAGTGTTCTAGGGTATGACTCAGACACTGAAATAGCTCAGGAATTCATGGCCAAAATTAGTGAGGAGAAGAGACAAAAGTTAGTCTTTCGCTCCTCTCCATTCCTTTATTTCTCACAATAGACACTCAGGACAGGGTCACAGGATCAAAGAGTTTAAGAACAGGAAAGTTCTCAGAGGTAAATTCATCCTATTCTCTCATTTTCTGAGAAAACTGAGACCTAGAGAAGTTAAGTGAGTTTCCTGAGGCCACCTAGTGAGTAGGCGGCTGGCGCCTGGTCACTCCCTATGGAGTGGGGGACGTGTAAGATCTAACCCATTTAATATTCACAATAACTCTATAAGGTAGGTGCTATTATCACCCTCATCTTACAGGTGAAGAAACTGAGGTATAGAGAGATTGAGTGACTTGTCCAGTGAAGACAGAGCCAAGAATCTAACCCTGGCCATTTGGCTCCTCTTAACCTGCTTCCCTCCAGATCTTTCATGAGCCACCCCATTTCACACAGGACAGACACAGTTGAGGAGTCAGCCCCTTGCCTGGCCTGTATGGATCAAACCATTATGATCTCTGTTCTGACCAATACCTTAGGTAGGATCAATTGTTTTGTTTTTGCTTGCTAGGGCCTACCACAGTGCAGGTCAGAAAGCCTTTGGTACAAGGCTGATGGCCATGGAGGGCCTTACATTTAGCTTTTTGGTATTCTTCTTACCCAGGCCATGCACAGTCTCAGAGAGACATAGAAAAAGTGGAAACAAATTTTGCCATATAGACTGAAAACATAGCTTATCTTACAAACTGTGGGTTGTTTTTTCTTAAAAAAAAGTATTTTGTTATCCTGTGATTGACAACTATTTTACATTTTACATTTCCTGTTAAAAGGGTATTTACAGGATAATAAATATTTAATATGCACTTCAGCTTCTGTAACTTCATTTCGCATTTCTTCCTTTTTTAAAAACGGTGAGGTCTCTCTTGAAACCCGAGAGGCCTTGACTCATCACTTCCGCGAAGTGTCTCCAAATTATCCTTTATGGAAAATGAAAATGAGATTAAGCTCCCCATTTAAGGACTGGCTGCAATAAGAGTGATTAAATCTGTCTAGATTTCATATACCCTGGCTCTCAGGACATTTCCAAGGCTTTTGTGGTGTTTTTCCCTGGCCCAGCTGTAATTGTTTTTCAGTAGATGAGATTGCTTTGTGGATTTGCCCTGTTGTGTTGGGATGAAATAACAAAAGAAGACAGTTTCAGCTGCTCAGTGGCCTTGAAATCTTGTGTTTGACCTAAGAAGCTCAGAGCTGCCTGTGTTTTCCAACTTAAGAAGTAGCTAACTGGTCATCTGCTGCCCTTTATAATTTACACATAATTTTACCTTTTCTGCTTACATGCACTTAGCCCAGAAGTATTTACTAAATGTTCTCTGTATGTCTGGCATATGCTGATGCCTCTGCCAGTCCTCCAATAGCCAAAGTCTCATAAGAGAGAGGACCTGAGAGAGGACTTTAGCCCTAAGTGTTCATCAAGTCATCATTTAAAGTTTCTGTGGCACTCCCAAGCATTCACAAACTATCCTGTAATATTCTTTCACAGCCTCACCGTGGCATTCCCTAACCCCAAGGCATTCTATATTCTGGCTATACCAAATTTCCACTTTATCTCTGAAACATCACACTGTTTCTTTGTCTACAGTGTCCTTTTCCTGAAGCATCTTCCTCTATCTGGCAAACCCAGCTCCACAGCTTATAAATGATAGCTCACACCTGCTGAGTGTTTGCCATGTGCCAGAGTTGTTCAAACTCCACACTTGTATAATTCAGTGGTTCTCAAAGTGTAGCACCCTGTCCACCAGCATCAGTACTACCTGGGAGTTTGCTAGAAAAGCAAATTCTAGAGTCCACCCTAGACCTATTGAATCAGAATCTCCAGGGTGGGGCCCAGCAATCTGTCTTAACAAGGCTTCCAAGTGATTCTGATGCAGGCTCAAATTTGAGAACCACTGTTTTAAACTTAATTCTGAAAACAACCCTATAAAGTGAATAATATTATTATCCTCATTTTACAACTGAGTTCACTGAGGGATAGAGACATTAAGTAACTTACCCAAGGCCACAGTGCTAGGGCCAAAGCCACACTCTTAACCACACCATATCCTACTATTCAGTGTATTACTCTCAGAATTTTATTTTCTCCATGAGGAAATTCCTCTCTGCCTAAATTGCTTCTGTGTTGCCCAGTATGTTGTATCCAATCTCCATTTTCACATTGTATTATTTAATAAATTTTAAGTCTCTGGTTTGCCTGAGACCAGTGAGGTCCTCTAAACCAGGGACATTACAAACAATTAATCTTTAACTGCACATGTGGTCTGGGGTAGATGGCTGATGACTATTTGCTTATAACGAACAAAAAACTAAACCAGTCACAAGGTTTTATCAACAGTTTGCTACAATAAAATTAGTTTGAAACCATTTTCAGTATTCTGTAAGGAGTAAAGATTTATGGATTCATAATCCTCATTTTATTGCCTTCTGGTTGTTAAGGTAGTTTTTGTGAGGAAAATTAGCTTGGGCTCTGCTTATATTACATTCAGAGTTAGACTGACCATTGTAATTCATTTCAGCATCTATTGGCTATACCGAGTATTTTTATACGCAAAATACTGAGAAAACTGAGGGGCAGATTTAATTGGTTTTTACTAAAATTGATTATCACTGCAGTACATTCAAGCCCCAATTCCTCTGGTTTCTTTTTCACATGAAAAAAAATGTACCCTGAGTACCCTCCCGTAAGATTGCATTTCTGTAATTTTTCAAAACCTGTTTAAGACCCTAGTCTGCAGTATCCTATTTTTCTCTAAATAGAATCATGTCTCAGGAAGTGAAAAAATGATATCAGCAGTCAAGACAGTTTCAAGAGGAAGAAATGATGCACTGGCCTGCTCAGGGTATTTCAGCAGAAAAAATAGAATGGGGGAAGGTTGGGGATGTTAGAAGCAAACATTTGTTGAACTTTTGCTGTTTGACTTTACCCTCACAATAACGCTGTGGTAGCTTCTTTTTCAGGTAGGAAAACTGAAGCTCAAGAGGTTAATATTCACAAGTTCACGGAGCTGGTAAGTGACAAGTTTAAGATTTGAACCTAGGCCCACTGCCTCCCAAGCCCACGCTGTTCTCTAAGCAATTTCCTTGACCCCTTGAGGGCAGATGGTGGGTGTAGGGGAAACACACCAAAAAACAATAACCTAAGCATATCCTTAGAATGACTCTTTATGGCAGATACATCTGAATGTGTGTTCCAAGCTGGAAAATCTGGAAGTGGCCAATGCTGAGATTCATTCCTTATCTATGACAAACATCTGAGCCCCTGGTTTGTACCATGGAACACAGGGCCATCCAGGGAATTCAGGCCCTGAGTTTGGGTTAAATGAAGGATGCCAGGTAGAGGTTGTTGACTGAGAAGGCTATATAAACTACATGATGTTCGCAAGCCATTGTGGTTTCCCTGTGCCGCCTGCCGCCACTGGATCGTTTGCATGTATAAGGTGGTTCTCCTGCCCAGCCTGCTACCACAGAATCTCTCCCCTGTATGTGAGCCCTTAATAAAACCCCATGTCTCCTTTGCTGGTTCTGGGTCTCTTTGGCCTGTTTAAGCTGTGCCTTCTCTATTGAGTTTAATAGAAGTTTGGCACAACAGTGGGAGAGATACAATTCAGGGAGGGCTTTAATTCCTCAATTCTGGAGCTCAGGAACCAACCCTTTGACTTTTTTTGTATCGTATCCCCTTCCCTTTCCAGGGATCTGATTCGGTCTCATACATCAGTTTGCATTAAGATGTATTTTTGAATGAACAAACGCCACATCAGAACCCTCATCCCTCTTAGTGTCCTGGGGCATTATGAACATGTTCTCTGAAGGCTTAATTTTATAATCCTGGCACTGGACTTTTGGTATTATGGATTATTTCACTTAGGGCTAAAAAATTTCAGGCAGGATAATACATTTCACATTATTTTATAAGTGACTGTACTTTACAACCACAGTTTTAACTTTTTAGCCCTTTATCTGAAAGAGCTCTTGCTTTGGTGGACTCCACTGCTTCCCTCTTACTACGTCCCATAAACCTCCTTCCCTGAGTAGCTTCAACAATAGAATGCTCAGACCTGCATGTTTTAGTGTCGACATCAGAGGAGCGTGTTTGCATGCAGTGAGCCAGTTGAAGCTCAACTCCTCTCTTATCCTAGTGTCAAAATGTAGCTGTATTCACTGTCATAACACAAGAGGGAGAATTTTAGACCTATACGAGGAAATTGCAGCAAAAGGCACAAACTGTCCAGAGGGTGGAAAGTGAAAGAATTATTTTGTCCCTTTTTATGAACATTTTATTGTGCATGAAATTTAATCTTCAATTTCTTTCCAAAATGGAAACAACGTTAATGATGTTTACTGTATCTTTGGCTTTTAAAAACTGACTTGTTTGGGAAGTATTTTTTATGTCTAAGAACTAATCTCCATGATGTGACAGTTGGAGTAAATTAAGAATTCACAAAAGTATCATTAAGATTGGTGTAAGATAAACAAATGACAAGATTTGAACATACATTTTATGTTAGAAGAAACTACAGTTTTTCTTCTTAAATGACATTTGTTTAAGCTTACGTACATCACTCATATGTGGCTAAATATACAAGGCCCAAGATTCTCTGTGGATTCCGTTTTCTGAACTGTGTCAAAGAATCTCTTCCCCTAAATTCAGGAGACTTTCCTATAGTGAATGTGAGTTTTGGTGAGGGAGACAGGCTAGCAGTTCCTTTCTTTTTTCCTTTCTTATTTGCTGCTTCTCTCTCCTTTAAAAAAAAATATTTGCAACTTCACTATGCAAGCTATGTGCTTTTGATACAGCTGGGATTGGAGAGAGTGAGAACTCCATGACCCAGTCAAGCTACTTCTGTACATCTAAGAGAAATGAATACATATGCTCACAGAAAGATACACACAATAAGGTTCATGATGGCTTTATTTATAATGACCCCAAACTGAAAACATCCCTAATGTTCATCAACAATAAAATGGATAAACTGTGGTATATTCCTACAATGGATTATCATACTGGAATGAAAAAGATCAAACTACTAGTATACACGAAAACATGGATGAATTTGAAATATATAAAAGAAGCCAGACTTAAAAGGATACCTTCTGAAAATTTCCACTTCTGTGAATTTTAAGCACAGGGAAAATTAATCTATGATAAAAGAAATCAGAATACTGGCTACCTATGGAGAGGTGATATTGACTGGGAACAGATATGAGAAAACCTTCTAGGGAGGCAGGAGGTGGGGGTGGAAATGTTCTAGATCTTGACCTGCCTGTGGTTACATGAGCATATGAAAAATCTATCACGTTGTATGTTGAAGATTTGTGCGTTTTACCACATATAAATTACACATCAATGAAAGTATTAAAGAAACAAGCCAAGAAAGTGCTATAGCCAAAACCTATGCATCCATGCTTTACCAAGGAGCTTGGGGCTATAGTTATTTCAGCATTTCCTTTACTAAGGGACAAATTGTTGCAGGAGATGGAATGACATTGGGTGGTTGTCTTGTGCACGGGGCATTGTGTTAGTAACTTTATTTTACTTTTTAATTCTTACTTCAACTTGGGAAGTATTCAGAAAAGGTATTTATCATCTCTGGTACTAAATGTGAATGAGTCTGAGGTCACACTTATTAATAAATGTCAGAGTTGGAGTTATATCCTAGGCACAATGATGCCATTCTACCAAGATGCTCTTCCAAGGCAAGCTTTGTTTGCAAATAATGGTTGAAAATAACAACAAAGGGTGATGCTTTGAGAGGCCAAGGTGAGAGAATTGCTTAAGCCCAGGAGTTTGAGGCTGCAGTGAACCATGACCGCACCACTACACTACAGCCTGGGCAACAGAGAGAGACCCTGTCTCTAAAAAACATTAAGAAAACGAAGAGTGAAACTTCCTCTAAACAACAATGACAAAGAGTAAAACTGTTGCTCATCATCCCTCTTGAATGAATCACCAGGTGAGCTTTATGCACAGATGGACTCATTGAGATTTTGGGGGCACAGAGAACTGCTCCCTACTCAGAATACCACTTCCCAGCCCTCCCACGTTTGCCAGGTAAAATACAGAATGCCCAGTTAAATTTGAATTTCAGATCAACCACAGATACATTTTTTAATATAAGTATGCCCATTGTATTGCATGGAAGACATTAAACTGGAAAATTATTCACGGTTTATCTGAAATCCGAATTTAACTGGGCATTCTGCATTTTTATTTGCTAAATTTGGCAGCCTTATCCATTCCCATTCCATCTTTTCTGTGATAACTGCACATCCTAGAGCCTTTCATTTCACAAACAGGATTTAGGTTTAATTGTATAAAATCAAACATATATACAAACAAAATCTTGAAAGCAGCTTTGAGGAGGAAAGGGGACATTGTTTGTTTGGAGTTTGGGATAGGGAAGAAGATCCTGTAGGGAAATTCTGCCACCTCAAATTTTTGTCTTGTTTATGTTTTGTTAAAATATCTTCCAATTTCAGAAATAGAAAAAAGGAAAAGATCTCTGATTTATAAATGAATTTGTGACAGAGTTCCTTTGCATTTCTGGCTTATTTGCCTGCAGCATGCAAGGCAAGGAGAAGGGGAAAGAAAACAGACTAAACGCTGGGACCCTCTCAGGCCTGCCCAATGTTGCTGCTATAGCGATTTCCATTTGGCAATTTGTTAAGAAAAATGAAAAGTCTCCTCAAAATTGCCAGCTACTAAAACAGTACCAGCTACAATTTTTGAATTATCAATTTTGGGTTGGAAGGTTAGAGGGAGATTGTTTTTTCAGATTCTCCAAACAGGTTTTTCTGTGAATAAAGGATTGGTGTTAAGATAGTCAGATTACTCTGAGATGCCACTTGCAGGGAGGCAAATTGTTAGAGGCACTAATAATTCATGCAAATGACTTTTATGAACTATAAATGACTACAGATTAGCCATTTTCACAATATTATGACTTTCTGCTTTTAGTGCAAGTTTTTCGCAATACTCCCGGGACCAGGTATTTTCCTTCTGTTAACTTTATGCCTATTCTCAGTAGCTAATATTATTCTTGGGAGCTATATGGTTTAAATTTAAATGCAGCAGTCCTTTAAAATAAGACATATGTAACCTATAACTGCATGAGAGGTTACTGTTGAGCGAAGTGGTTTCCCTGTTTGAATGTTAAGACAAAATTAAGATGCAGAGATAATGGATTCCCCTATGAACTGGATAATGACTCCAAATTATTGCTCTAAACATGGCTTAGGTGGTGATGCAGCAGTCTTTGCTGCAGGCTGGAGAATTATCCTTGTCTTAAAGGGATGGGATGCAGGGAATTCTCAATTCCTGATTTGGTTATCCCTCAAATGACCTTAAAGGGTAGCATGGTGGCTAGGAGCTGGGAGCTCCACGGTATGGCAACCTTTTCAGTGGGGGCCATCGCGCCTGACTTTATCAAGCCCCACAAGCTTAGGAGGTCAAAATTCTGTCCTCTATTTTCTCATTGCTTAACAAATGATTACTGAGCACCTAGTAGGGCCCAGCACTTTTCTAGGAGCCAGGGGCACAGTGATAAACAAAGCAGCCAATGTCCTTAACAGTTTCGGTGTAGAAGACAGATGACAAATGGCCATATAATGTTTTTTATGAAAAAAAAAAAACAGATTTTCTTGCTTCACCATTTTCTAGCACCAGCCAGGCTTCCATACGTTCAGTTTCTGTCCAGTTATTCAAAGTACACTCTTTTTTCACCCCATCATTTGTTTTAAACACTATAGGAGAGAAGGAGTGAACATAGTTTCAAAAAAGAAACTGCAAACCATCAGTTTGCCATTTCCCATCTTTAGTAGTCATGAAAATGCCAGATTGCATTCATGTTGCACATATTGTGATATTTGTGCATCAGTTATAATAATTTTTATCAACTTTTTGAGGGCCAAAACTTCTGCTTTCTTTCATTAATTTTTATGTGTAAGAGCTAAGCGTAGGAGAAAAGATAAAGGCTGAGGAGAAAAACATTTTCCTTCAGGCCCCAGCCTTTCTGAACCGTGAGCCCACCCCTCCAAGCCACAGTCTTTACCTTAGACTTCTGCAGTTTCATTTCTGCAATTTTTCAAAACCTGTTTGCCTTGATTATGTCTGATCTGCATCCATTTGGACTGTATGAGGCTGTAAACTCCTCAAGTTTAGAATCTTGTTTATATGAATTCATTGTGGAAAGGCTGAAGCCAGGACCAAATGCTTTGCAAGATAATGAGCAATAGCAAGGAAAAATTCAAGATGAAGAAGCTCAGGCCTCCAAACAAAAGGGTGTGATTTGTCCTAGTTCAAGCCCCTCTCCAAATCACCACAGACAAAAGATCACAACACACAACCCAGCAGGAGCCTAGACTCAAAGGTAAATGATAAGAAAGTATTTGAATATGAAAGCATGCAATCACCATGATTACAACTGTGAAAAATACCGGTGTATAAGAGCAAACACTGCAAAGGGGGTGCAACAAGCTAGGAGAATTTGGAGGCACTAAAATGCCTTATTAATGTTATATTCTATGAGACTAAAGGGAAGTTCAGTGGCAATTAGCATTCTCTTTAGTCAAGAGGAAGATGAGCCTCTTACACATCTACTCCATTCAGAAAATAGAAACTAACACTATTGACAGTATCTACGTACCAGGCAACTTACACATGTTCCATCATTAAATATCTCAGCCACCTTATGAGGTAGGTACTATTACTACCAGCATCTCCATTTTTTCCATTTTTAAAATGAGGAACCAAGAGGTTAGGCAAATTGACTGGGGTTACACAGTGAGTAAGAGTTAGAACAAGGTTTTAAACCAGGCCAATTTAGTCCAAAGCCCAACTCTTAAGCTCTAGTCTGCCTCTGGCACAAAAAACACTTAGAAAAACTAAATTTCCTCTTTCCTTTCCCCAGCTCAGATCTAAGTCCCTCAAATACTTATGCTACACTTCATTTCTGAAGAGGACAATCCACATCTTTACTAGTAATGGGTTGTGTTTGATATTTAGCTTTGTTATTACCTTTTTACTGGATGTCATCTCTCCTATGACCTCCCTCTGCCACTTTTTCCCTGAAAATAAGTGTGCAGGTACTTTTAATGAGATTGATTTTTGAACATTGTCTCTTTTCCCATTCAAGTGTCTGTGCTTATTTGTGTTGCAGGGTTTATTTTTTTGGAGATGGAGTTTCGCTCTTGTTGTCCAGGCTGGAGTTGGCTCACCGGAACCTCTGCCTCTCAGGTTCAAGTGATTCTCCTCCCTCAGCCTCTTGAGTAGCTGGTATTACAGGCATGCGCCAACACGCCTGGCTAATTTTGCATTTTCAGTAGTAACGGGGTTTCTCCATTTTGGTCAGGGTGGTCTCAAACTCCCGACCTTAGGTGATCCACCCAGCTTGGCCTACCCAAAGTGCTGGGATCACAGGCATGAGTCACCGCGCCCAGCCTTGTGTTGCAGTTTTAAAGCACATAGAGGCATCTCTGTTGCTGTAGGAGGGACACCTCTTTCAGAGTAATTCCTAATATGTGTTGTTATGAGCTGATCATCATTTGATATTCATCAAAGGACTTGGTTTCATGCTTAGCTGAGGTCTGAAGAGAGAATTTCTGACATGAAAAATGGACTGATCTTAACTAGAATGAATCACTTTACCCTGGTGTTCAAATACACCTCATTTATCATAGATATATCTCAATTGCTCTGAGAGAGTAAAGGTCTATGAAAGTCTGTACTCTTAATTCTACAATTCAGTCTGAATCCAGAGGAATGGGACAGATTACCTCTGGAACTTCCTGCAGGTTGATAATCCTGTGCCCTCCTTGGCATGCCACCCCACCCTGACAGTCTCTCTTGATATGACAAGAATTGAGTAGGTAGTGACTGAAAGGTTTTTGAAAGAGTGCCAAGTATTGTGTGGAACAGAGGAAATAAAGGTTGTTCAGTTATCAAGTACATAAGCACAATGCACCTAAATCACTGCACTGAACTTATTTGTCACTAAAGTTTAGTAGCTAAAATGGAAATGGTATGATCCAGCATCATGGAGTCTTATCTTGGAGCTTTCTAGTCATTAGTTTGGGAGAAAATGGGTTAATGCTGAGATTCTGCACCATTTTATGTAGTTGCCTTGTAAACATCCCTAACTATAATACATAAGATCGCCGAGCCAGGCGCAGTGGCTCACGCCTGTAATCCCAGCACTTTGGGATGCCGAGGCGGACAGATTACAAGGTCAGGAGTTTAAGACCAGCATGGACCAACATGGTGAAATCCCGTCTCTACTAAAAAAATACAAAAATTAGCCGGGAGTGGTGGTGTGTGCCTGTAATCCCAGCTACTCAGGAGGCTGAGGCAGGAGAATCTCTTAAACCTGGGAGGCAGAGGTTGCAGTGAGCTGAGATCACACCATTGCACTCCAGCCTGGGCAACAGAGCGAGACTCTGTCTCGAAAAATAAATCAAAAAAGACTGCCAAAGTGCAGAATTTGCAGATGTCTTACACTTATTCCTGCATTAAGCAATACACTTGATCAGACTTAATTGGATTATTTGTGAGCGAGTATGATAAAATGCTCAATTAAAATATTTTCAATTAATAATATAATCCATTTTGGCTGGACATACAGTCAGAGTAGGAAAAACAAATGAATAAATGACTAACCAAAATGCTAAAACCTTCAAGGTTAAACATAATAACGCATAACCACTTGTCAAACTATGGCATTTGAATATGCTTGACAAAGAATTATGTGTATTTACTTAATACACAATAATGTCATTAATTTCAAATGTGATCTGGGGTGAAATCAATTATTTTTCTGAGGCAATGTAATGGTTTCTCTAGCTTTAATATAATTAACTTCCCGTTGGGCACCCAGGCATTCACACTGAAGTGCCAGTCACACGAAGCCATTTCCACTGCTCTTTCTGTGGCAGCTCTGGAGGCAGCATCCTGACTCCCTTCTTACATGGCCAGAAAATCTACTGCCACAGACAATGCCTGAGAAAGTTCCAAGAACGGAGCTGGGCTCATCAGGGTTGACTGCTTCTATTCTCAGAATTGTTGTTTAATTCCTGATGAATTTATCGACGGAAGACCATACTTGAGATAAATTATTCAAATTTGTATATGAGAATAAGTATCTTTTTCCAGGAGCCAGTAGATTAATAATTAAGTGTAATGGTCTAGAGAGTACAACTTTCCCTTTTTTCACTCAACAATAATAAAGATAACTATAATAGCAACAAAACAATAATAGTACTTATCACTGATTATCAGTTCCGTGTCCCACACTGTTCTAAGGACCTTACATGTATTGACTCAATTCATCCTCACTTCAACCAATGAACTAGTATTAGTAATAACAATACTATTATTATTTCCAATTTTCAGATGAGGAAACTGAACTACAGAGTCTAAGTAAGGTCATGTAACTATAAAGGATTAAAACCCAGGCAATTTGTCTGCAGCAATTCTGCTCTTCAATTTAATGCCACCCTGCCTAAACAATAGCAGTGATATAAAGTTGTGATACTTAATCAGATGTTGACCAAGTTCACATGAGCACAGTATAGACGTCAAAGTTTTCTCTTGCATTTAACTGTTCCTTCACTCCTCTTTCCTATTTACACAATTGTTTCTCATTACAATAATAATCACATCATTCTAGAAATTTTAAAACTTATGCTTTAATTTAGAAAATTCAGAATGTATAGAAGAGCATCAATAATGAAAAATCAGCCATAATCCTTTCACTGTACACTTTTTGTTCTTGGATAGATATCTGTAGATATGCATACAGATGTTGACATCTAGATAGATATAGATGGATGTAGAGCTACAGATACAGATGTAAGCTCTATGAGAACAGTATTCTTGTCTAGTTTTTTTACTGTTGTATTTTAAGTTCCTAGAACAACGTTTGGCACAGGGTGAGGGGTTAATAATATTTGTTGAACAAATATAGACAAATAATTCACTCATTGCAGTGACCCAAGCCTGTAATCCCAACACTTTGGGAAGCTGAGGTGTGAGGATCACTTGAGCCCAGGAGTTAGAGACCAGCCTGGGCAACATAGTGAGACCCTGTCTCTACAGAAAATTTTAAAAATTGGCTGGGTGTGGTGGCATGAGCCTGTACTTCCAGCTACTTGGCAGGCTGAAGTGGGAGGATCCCTTGAGCCCAGGAGGTCAAGGTTGCAATGAGCCATAATCGTATGCACTGTCTCTGTTGCTTAGGCTGCACTCTAGCCTAGGCAACTGAGAGAGACCCTATCTCAAATAAAATAAAATAAAATAAAATAAAATAAAGAATTCTAAAAATATTTATTGAGAGCCTTTTCTGTTCCAGGCACTGCTCTGGGCAGTAGGGCTATCGCAATGAAAAACAGTGATCCTTGCCCTCATGGAGCATATGTGATAGTGGGGAGTTTACACACATATACACACACATATCAAAGGGTGATAAAGTCAGGTGGTGACGAGCTTCATGGGAAAAAATGAATCAGGGAAGGGGTATGTGGAGTAGGAAGGGGGTGGCTATGTGGAATAGGGAGCCAGTGCTGATGGTTTCACTGGAGACCTGTGCTGTGAGATGAGACCTGAAACTGGGGAATAGGCAGCCATGTGGATGGCTGGGGAAGAGCAGGAAGGGAGAAAGAAGTCCAAAGGCACTGGAGTAGGAGGGGCTTGGTCTGTTTGAGGAACATCCCGGGGGATGGTGTGGCAGGAGCAGAGTAAGCTGAGATGGGAAGAATGATGAGGGCAGTAAAGTTCTGGGGAATTGGGGTGTCAGAGCATGTAGGGCTATGTTAGGCCATTGTGAAGGCTTTAGCTTTGATTCTGAGTGTATTGGGAAGTCACTGGAGGGTTTTACACAGAGCAGTGATGTGAAATGACTTCAGGTGTAAAAGTATCACTGGCTGCTTTGTTGCAAGTGGGCCAAGAGGACAAGGAAGACAGTAGCAGGATCCATTAGGAGGCTGTGGCAGTAACCCAGGCGAGAGATGGCAGTTTGGGCTGGATGGTAGCAGAGGAGGAGGTGAGGAGCAGCTGGAATTCGGATACATTTTGAAGGTAGAATCAACAGGATTTGCTGACAGATTAGATGTTAGGCAGAAGATAATATAAAGAATTAGGAATGATTCCAACATTTTGGT
Source organism: Trachypithecus francoisi (assembly GCF_009764315.1). Lineage (NCBI taxonomy): Eukaryota > Metazoa > Chordata > Mammalia > Primates > Cercopithecidae > Trachypithecus > Trachypithecus francoisi. The sequence continues at coordinate 7,258,466 of NW_022681453.1, forward strand.
TTTTCTTTTTTTTTAATAGAGGGAGAGAGACAGAGTCTTGCTCTGTCACCCAGGCTGAAGTGCAATGGAACAACTGTAGCTTACTACAGCCCTGACCTCTTGGGCTCAAGCAATGCTCCCTCCTCAAGCCTCTTGAGTAGCCAGGACTACAGGCAAGTGTTACCATGCCTAGCTAATTTTTTATTTTTATTTCATAGAGAAGGGGGTCTTGTCATGTTGCCCAGGGTGGTCTCAAACTCCTGGCCTCAAGTGATCCACCTCAGCCTTCCAAAGCACTGGGATTATAGGCATGAGCCTGTGTGCCCAGCTAGTTTAGACTTTCCTGACTGGAAGCATGAGGAATAATTAACTGTCATTAACTGAGGTGAGGAAAGCTAGAGAAAGGCAGGCTAGGTTGGGATGGTGAGTCAGGGGTTAGGAGTTTGGTTTTGGATATGTGAAGTCTGAGATCCAAGTAGAGATGACAGATGGGCAGCTGGATGTACATATCTAGAGCCCCAGAGCTGGGAGAAGCTCAGGCTCGATGCTATGATGTGAATAATTTATTACAAAATGTACATAATTTTTGAATATGGTAATATACTGTTTTTATTTAACCATATAATTTGAACATTTTCTTACCTGGTTAAATGAAATTACATAAATTTGAAACGAATAGTAACCGAACACTGAAGGTTAAGAATAGTCCTAGAAAACCACAGTTATTATCTTATTTAATCCTCACAGAAACACCATGGTATAGCTATTCTGATGCTCAAATCACATGTGAAGAAATGGAGGCTCCAATGGAGTAAAATTGTCTACAGTACGTGGGAGGAGAGGACACAAACTTGGATTTTCTAAGATTCTTTTTCTACCATACCACCATTGCCTTTAATGTAACATTTCCAGTTCCACTTTTCTGGAACTCTGACAAATCTATAGAAAGCTCGTTGCAACTAAATATCCATTAAATATCTCAGGATCTTGCCCCAAAGTAGACTCTATAATGGCATGCTGTACATATCACATAACACGGTGATGCCCAGCTTCTAGCTAACCTGATCACTTACAGATGACATCAATTCACATAATGATGCACACCCACCACAGTGATGATTTCATCAGCATTACATAAGAAAATAATTCATTGTTCTCTTGGTGTCCTTGCTCAGTTTTGATCTCCTGGATCCTGGTTTAAGGTCACTGATCTTACTAATCCCAAAGCAACAACAGTCAATTGATCTGAAATGATAAACTGGGAGGAAATCATTGCTTAGTCATAGGGCTTCACCTTTTGAAATTCCTTTGAAAACCAGTGGCAATCGGTTATGGGAGAGGATGGACAAGGTGTAAGATTGTCACACATTTTCTTAAAGTCATGGATGTTTGGCCTCTGATGTCCCCACTGAGCCACAGGCTGAGGACTATCATATCATAAGGTGCTGGTGAGCTGAGGAGAGGAGAAACAGGCTAAAAATAAGGAAAAAAAGATAAGCTAATACAGAAAAGCAGACAAGTGACCACTGGAAAAAATGTTTCTTTCTTTTGCAATGCAGGGGGCCACATTAGTTTTTAATGAGTACTAACAGAATGACTCAAACAGCATGATTTTGAAAGAAGTTCTGCAAGTAATACATACTCCTCTTCAGGATAAAACGAGAATGGTGCTGTGAGGCACATTCATGTATTTTTTAAAAGCCCAATATTTGTTTATTTAAAAATAAATGTTTTTTTGCCAAATTATAAAAGACATTCACTCCTTTGTGCACTGTGGGATGTGCTGTGCTTAAATATTCATATTTTATATATAGTAGTTATATAGTTCTTTGTTGAAAAACTTCATAGGAATCCATAGTGTAAAACAATAATAATAAACTCTACTGTTTCTTGAGGGCTTTCCATTCACCAGACATACTTCTAGATGTTTTAAATAGCAACTTTTTAAACCTTCATCGAAACCATGTTTCACTGATAGGGAAAGTGAGCTGTGTTTTCTCGCACGCACGGGGCAATGCAGGTGGGAAGAAAGGGAGCTGGAACTCTGGCCCAGAAGCAGTTCGGGCTCTCCCTTCAATTAAAAAAAAAAAAAAAAATGGAACGAGAAAAATCCTACCAGGGATAACTAAGATATAATTTCCACAGGCATATGCAATGTTTTCTAATTTTCTTGAAAACCTCTACCCTTTCCCAAAAGACTCCCAAGGAAATTGCAGAGATGTAAGTTGATGCAAGGCTGTTTGCAGTGACTGGGAGGCAAGGTGAGGGAGGGGACTAGAAGATCATGGCCAGAGAGGAGACCTGGTGAGCAAGTAGAGCAGGTTTCCTCTGGGCTCCTGCTCTGGCTTCCCAGCTGTCCTCTCTGCAGGGCTCAGAGCACAATTCCTCCCTTCCCTTTCTCCTGCCCTCCTTGCTGTTAGCTGGTGGAAGGACAGAAATGACCACCCCAAATTATGTCATGACCTTAGCTTTGCTGTTGGTGGCAGAAGGGATGGAAATGACAAACCCTAATTATGTCATAACCTTAGCTTTGTTGTTGGTGATGGTGGTTTGTTTCAAGTGGAGGGATGATATGAAGTAATCAAGAAAATTCTCAAGCCTCGTTCTGCCCAAAGTTTTAATCTTTTAAAATTAATCCATCTCCAGTGAGACCTATGGTGGCTCAAAGATGAAAAGGATTCATTGATGTAAACCTGCACTGTCTAATGAGGTAGCTACTAGCCGCTGCTCTTCACTCGAAACAACAATAATTCATTAGCATAATTAAGAAACTGAATTTTTAATATTATTTAATTTTAATTATTTACACACCCAAATTATTTTAACTATATCTGGAACAACTTGGAAACATGAATCAACTTTTTCAACAGTAAATTTTATGAAATCTAAGTACAGATTAAGGATTTCTCATAAAACTTTAGCATCCAAATTGAGTTTTCCTCAGGTACAAAATATTCACCAGATTTTGAAGATTTACTATTAAGAAATATGTAGAATATTTCATTAATACCTTTTATATTATGATATATTGATGTGGTATCTGAATCATGATACATGATTACATATTGAAGTCATAATGCTATGGATACAGTGGGCAAATAAAATGTATTAAAATTAATTTCACCTGTTTCTTTTGACTTTTTAAATACAGCTACTAGAAAATTTAAATTTACATATGTGGCTTCATTATACTTCTACTGGAGAAAGTTGCTATAGTACTCTCTATCATTTAAATGTTTGAAATAGTATTCCAAGCATTAGACAGGCTCTGGTGGCTTTTTAAATAGGTGGAATCACATAAAGGAAAAACAGAACATTGTACTACATGTCATGCAGTCACTAAGTATGTGAAACATGACATTGTCATACAAAAAGCAAGAAACTGAATTCTTGAGGGTATCATAAAAAGTTTTTTCCTATAGCTCAAAAATTATGACTTCCTATTCTAACTGTCCCCACTTGAAAGTTTCCACCCATTGCAGCATGAGCCCATTTTTTGACCAGCAAACGAATTCACTGTGGAAACTTTTGACACTTTTATTAAGAAGCACCAGACATCTATCCAGTCTTGGTAAGATAATCGAGTTTCAGAACAGGTGTGTGTGTGTGTGTGTGTCAGTGTGTGTGTGTGTGAGAGAGAGAGAGACAGAGAGAGAGAGAGAGAGAGAGAGAGAGAGAGAGAATGGATAATGTGTGATATGAGTACAAGCTTGTGCATAAATTTGTATTTCATTGTGACTTTGGCCATAGAGATTTTGTTTGTTTCTTTCACTTCACCATTTCGAATAAAACACCCACCACATCACAACATGCCAGAGGCATCTGCCGGTTGAGTAGGAAGTTCAAGGAACTCCCTATTGCTGTAACTCTGGAAAGACAGAGCCAACTAGAGTAATTATTCTTAGGACTTACTTCTGACACTACAGTTCCTCTCTTGTAACGTGGACCTGTTTCTTTAGGATTTCATAATTGCTGGAAAGTTCGAAAGAAACATTGCTCTTCCAGCCTTTCTTTTTTAGGCTACTAAAAGACACTTCTGCAGAAACTTGTGCAGTCAGTAAGGGAAGTTTATTTAGAAACCCACAGTGTACTTAGTGGAGCCAGTGATGACAAATCCCCAAGTTAATTATAGATTCAACTTGTGCTGCATTTTATTATATTATTTGTACAGAAAGCCCAGAGAAAGGGAGCTTTGAAAGTTGCTTAATTTCTAAATTTGAAAAAACAGGAGGCTTTTGGGTTTCTAAAACGTAGTGAGGAAAAAATCAGAGCACTTGGGTTTAATTGGTGCCTGACTGCTGATGTCACCGCCCCTCTGTGGGGTTCTATTGTCCTATCAGCAGCTTGGGCAGATGATCCCCGCCCCCGCAGAGGGCAAAGGAAAACTTTAAACCTTAAATTTGTTCTTGAAAAAAAAAAGGAAAACAGAATTTAAGTTATTTTCTGTGGTTTCCACCTTGGTCTTACTTGATGTGTTTCTTTTGGAAACTGGCCTTGCAGAATGAAAGTTTTCTTGTTCACATTCATTCCTCTATAAGTTAGGCATTATGACAGGTTTCCAAGCACTTCTTCTCAGTATATCTCTCATTTGGGATCACCTTCCTTCCTTGCTTTCTTTCTCTCTCTCTCTCTCTTTCTTTTCTTTTATTCTTTTTCCATTCTTTCTTCTTCTTTTCTTCTTGCTTTCTCTTTCTCTTTATCTCTCTCTCTTTCTTTTCTTTTATTCTTTTTTCATTCTTTCTTCTTTTTTTCTTGCTTTCTCTCTCTCTTTCTTTTCTCATTCTTTCTTCTTTTTTTCTTGCTTGCTTGCTTGCTTTCTCTCTTTTTCTCTCTCTTCTCTTTTTTTTTTTTTACAGGGTCCCAATCTGTCACTCAGACATGAGTGCAGTGGCATGATCATGGCTCACTGTAGCCTTGACCTCCCAGGCTGTAGAAATCCTCCCACGTCAGCTTCCCAAGTAGCTGGGACCACAGGTACACACCACCGTGCCTGGCTAATTTTTGTGTTTTAGTTTTTGTAGAAACAGGGACTCCCTATGTTCTCCAGGCTGGTCTTGAACTCCTGGGCTCAAGCGATCCACCTGCCTTGGCCTCCCAAAGTGCTAGGATTACAGGGCTGAGCCACCATGGCCAACCCTGGGGTCACATTTTCTTTAGTATGAAATTACAAGCATTTTAGAATAATAAAATAATGTTATGGGAGGAAAAACAATATCTGATACTCTGAAGATTCAAAATCGAGGCCCTCAAAAGTGGCTGTAGTTGAGTATTAGAAACCTGTACGTGATATGGAATATTTCCAAACTGAATTTTGACTAAGAAGATAAATTTGCTCATTTACAAAATTAGCAAAACAATTCTAACTTTTGAGTTACAAGTATGATTTGGCTTTATTTTGTCTCTGTAAGTTAAAAAAAAAAAAACTATGAATTTGCAGCAGTGTTTCAATTAACAAAGACCTTTCAGGTAGGTCAACATGCAGGGCTAACTGTTTTTTGTTTTGCAAGAAGGCAAGTGGAGTGTTGAATGTCAATGAGGAAACTAGCCAGGCAATGAGGACATCTCCTTTAACTCAGTCTCAGGTCTCTGACCTTTCTCTCAGAGGGTTTGCAAGGGCCACTGCGCTTACGCTTGTTAGACTGAGTTAGAATCTACACATGTGGGTCTCAAGTCAATGTCAACAAATTATGTTAATTAAAATAGTGGGATTCTTTGGTGAAGTATCATATGTCCTTTATAAAATACTTAGATATTTCCAATCTGCATTTGTTTCTGTTTAAATGATGGTACATGTGAATATACTTTTAAAAATCTTAAACAAATTGCACTGCAGGATCCATTTGTGTGATACATGATTAATCTTTTAGACTGGAACACAAGTCCCTATAAATCAGGCTTAACAGACACTGAAATATCAAGTGATGTTATTTCAAATGTATTCTATCCCAAGGCAACTAATTAGGAATGCCTTCAATCTTTCTCTGATCTGACACTATAAATGAATGATAACCAAGCTAGTAGACTAGATTCTGGAATGGAAATCTTTCTTTTGGGTATTGAGTATGAACTAGTATTCTTAATAAGGTCACAAATTTTGCTGGTTGGAAACTTGAATACAAAACATATTGAGTCTAACCAGATACACTGAAGTTGTAACACCTTAGTTTTTCTGGAACTAAATAGGGACAGTTGAATATCCCCTACCTGTCTCACTGGCACTGGTCTCTTTCTTTCTTTCCTTTTTTTTTGGAGGGGAGATATACTTGATTAAGCAGGCCTGGTGAAGTTTATCTCAATTCTCCATTAGAGACAGCATCTGAGTGTACCTTTTAGCAAAGTAGAGAAACAGGAATGAGGAACTGTCTTTATTCTTTGGGACTTTAGTCTAATCCTATGGAAGTTTCTTCACATACCTTCCTTATGGCATCTTAAAGAAAGGGTAATTGATGTTTTTAATTTGCTGTGATTGGGCCAGGTGATTTGAGTCTTTAAATGTCTTTAAAGATATTATGGGCCGGGTGCGGTGGCTCATGTCTGTAATCTCAGCACTTTGGGAGGCTGAGGCGGGCAGATCACCTGAGGTCGGGAGTTTGAGAACAGCCTGATCAACATGGAGAAACCCCATCTCTACTAAAAATATAAAATTAGCCGGGCATGGTGGTGCGTGCTTGTAATCCCAGTTACTTGTGAGGCTGAGGTAGGAGAATTGTGTGAACCTGGGAGGCAGAGGTTGTGATGAGTCAAGATCATGCCAACACTATTGCACTCCAGCCTGGGCAACAAGAGAGAAACTCTTGTCAAAAAAAAAAAAAGATATGAGACAATACCTCTACTGTGGGGGTCCTTTAACATGCCCCCAAGGGCCCCATGTCCTGGTATTCATTAATCACGTGTCACACAAGTGGCTCCTGCAGTGGAATTTGTTTAAGATATTTTTGTAACCTCTTCCCTTTGAGCATGGGCTGGACCCAATAACTCCTAACAAATAGAATGTGGCAAGAGTAATGGATGTCACTTCTGAGATTAGGTCACAAAAAAAGTGCTGGCTGCCTTCAGGCTCACCCTCTCTGGCTCTCTGGCTTGCTCACCCTGCGGGAAGCCAGCCTCCCTGTTTTGAACTGCTCCCTAGAGAGGCCCATGTGGCAGGGAACTGAGGGAGGCCTCTGGCCAACAGCCAGAGAGGAGCCCGGCAACAGTCACATGAGCTTGGAAGTGGCTCTTCCTGCTGCTGAGCCCTGAGATGACTGCAGCTCAGGCCAACACCTTAACTGTGGCCTTGTGAGGGTCCCTGAGCCAGAGGACCCAGCTAAGCCACCTGAATTCCTGGTGCCCAAAAACAATGAGACATTAAATGTGGCTTGAAACTGCTAAATTTTGAAGTGATTTGTTGCACAGCAATAGACAACTGATACAACCTCCAACACTTAATATGTTCACTTGTCTGAATGTGAGCTCTCTGAGGCCAGGGTCTTGGTCGGATTCATCATTTTCTATCTGGTACCTAGCCCACTGCCTGTACATATAGGAACTCGGTAAATGTTTGAGAAAGGAAGGAAGAAAGAGGAGGAGAAAAGGATGGAGAGAGGGACAGAGAAAAGGAAAAGGTAGGTATCAGTGAAAGCACGAAGACTCAAGCTCCAGTTCACTTGGCAGAAAGCTGTGGATTAATAGTCGGCTGCTAATGAAGAACTGTCACTGAATGCACAGATATTACCTCTACTTCTAATTTAATTTTACAATTGGCAAATTGCTTCACAATCACTTATAGCAGACTTCTCTCCTTTGGTATGTGCTACAATCATCTAAAGAGCTTTTGTCAAACGTGTGAGTACAGAATGCCAGATCCACTCTCTTAGATGTCTAGGGTGAGCCCAGGCATCTGTGCTGCTCCTGACTGAGAAGCCAGAGGCTACACTGTCAGCACAAGGGAAACCTACAGATGGGCTTGATGACAGGCAGCTAACTTTCCACTGTGCAGAATCCCTGAGGCAGAGGCCTGCCAGGAAACAGGGCAGGCAGCAGGAAAGGCTCAGCTGGGCTCAGGCTGACACCCTCTGCCCAAAGCCTTTTCCTGTGGTTGGAGGTCCTTTCCTTTCCAGGCTGGTCAGCTGGGGCCTGAGCAGCCAGGAGCATCACGGGAACATGGAGAAGACGCATTGGGTGTGACACCAAGGACAGACCTGACTGAGGTACAAATGTCATAGGGAGACTTTGGTAAAGATGGCACTGTTCAGCAACTGAAGGGGCTGTCCAGGGCCAAGTAAGGATCCTGCCATTAAAGTATGGGATACTATAGAAAGGCCCAAACACAGCTGAGGATTGGGGGTGGATGAGCTCGAAGGTCCTTTTCAACTATGTGAGCTCTGTGAGGACAATACAGTATGGCATATTCAGTGAGGCTCTGTCCCTTATAATTCCTGCAGTAGTCATTGCTTAGAGTGGCCGCGACACCACAGAATGCAGAGGTTCACCTTCAGAGTTGAGGGGAAAGAGCTCTGGGCATACCTGACAGCTTTGGAGGAATCTGATCAGGCATCGCAGGATCCTCCCAGCCTGTAGATAACAACAGTCTTTACAACGGGAAAGGGAGGCAGCCAGAGGAAGGAAGAGAACTAGACACTGATACGGGTCCCTGGGAAGAGCCCACAGGAGATGGGTTATTGGCAGTCCTCTAGGGTGAGCTAGGGGCAGAAGTGTGGCCCAGCACAGTTGCAGTGTACTCCTTTACACCTGCCACTCCAGACCCTGCTCCAAGCCTCACAGCGGGCTTGAGTTGAAATGGCTGCAGGAAGCCTGGGCAGCTGCCCCTGAGCCAGCCTCACAGAGCTCAGCAGTGTCCCAGGACAGTGCAGGGGGCTTCAGAACATGCCCTGAGAGACAGCGTGAGGAGGCCCCACTGGTGGGACTGGGCGATGTGGACCTGCATGGATGAAGACTCAAGACCAAGCGGGAGCAAGGGTGGCCCACCCCAAACTCACCTTGGCTCTGTGTGACTCTCCCTGAAAGAGGCACTGCTCCAGAGGAAGGCAGGGAGAGACCCTGAATTGCCTGAGGTTGTTTCACACATCTACTAGAATAAATAAAAGTAAACCCAGAAGTAAAGAATGTCACAGGTCTCGCACAGCTCAGCTGGTGAGGCAAGACTCTTACCCACCTCAAGGCCTTTCATGTCAGGAGGGCCAGTGAGGGGACTTAGGGACTGAGTGGAGCTTCTGCCAGAACGCACTATACCAGGCCCCTCCACCTCCAAACAGGCTGGAAGAAATCTCTGTGAGTCCAGAAGTTTTCACTGCCAGTTAGAGGCCAAATGAAGATTAAAAAGTAAGAAGAAATTAGGGGGCAATGAACAATCGGATAATAAGTGGTAAATTAGAGGAAGTGGAGCCTTAATTAACATCAGGTGGATGCTGAAAGACTGGGTGGAGCCCAGCGTGCCAGGCGGCGGGAGAGAGCCTACATCCGTGCATGCCTGTCTTCACGTCTCTGTTGCCTCTTCCCAAGAAGCTCATATGCACCCCTGACATGGAGCTTCCCTTTTGTTATCACAGAGTTGTCTGCTTAGCCCCGACTATTCTGTTCACTAGATTCCATGATAGATTTCTTTGCTTACCTGCCCTGATGGATTCAGCGTGAGACACACTCAGTGTGGCCAACCAAGAAAATAACAGAAGCATTGTGTTTGCTCTGAGATTACTTCAAAAAGTCAGCAATCTTTCTTATGAGATCTTTCTAGATGCGTTCAAGTTTTCATTTCCTTTCCATACTGGATGGTCCCCAAATTAGGTTGTTCTCCCACCGCACCATCTTTTAATCTGTCTGATTGCTTCCGTATACTATGTCCCTCCCATGACACCTGTGCAAATCTCACAGGAAACTTTTCACACACGGTGTCTCAGCTGCTGAGCCCTGCTCTCACCTGCACAGCTGGGTGAGGGCACAGGCTGCCCCTGCACTTAGCCTAGTGCCAGGGACACAGCAAGTACTAGGAATTATTTAATTAAAAAAGATATTATTTAATGATTAACCAGAATTTTGTGACATAGTATCTCTGGCATTACACAAGCAATGCTTTCCTGAAAATTCTGGTAAATCAAAACACATTTTCACGGAGTTACGTCTTAATTTCTGAAATGCTTTATTTTTATTTCTTGCTCATCTTCAGGAAGCAAAGGCTATGAAGCAATTTAGAATTCCATTTTTCCTCTCGTGACCGCTCTTGTCAAGTAAAACACTCTATAAATCAAAATCTAAATATATTCAGAACACTTCTTTTTTGGAGAAGATTTTTTTTCTCTGTGAGGAAAATAATCACTCTCCTTTTTTTTTGAGACAGTGTCTCTCTCTGTCCCCGGGGCTGGAGTGCAGTGGCAGTGGTGCAATCCTCCCACATCAGCCTCTTAAGAAGCTGGAACTATAGGCACGTTCTGCCATGCCCAGCTAATTTTTTATTTTTTGTAGAGATGGGGTCTCACTATGTTGTCCAGGCTGATCTTGAACTCCTAGGCTCAATGATCCTCCTATCCCTGTCTCCCAAAGTGCTGAGATTATAGGCATAAACCACTGTGCCTGCCCTTTTCCTCTTAACTAATCTGATCAACTCAGCTTTTTATCTCATTTATCTGACATTTTAAAAACATCTGTACTCATGTGCTCAGAACTGAACCAAAGTTATCCTGACATGATCACTTGTCATTAAGGATTGTCAGAATACAATGATAAAAGACACAGGTAACAATAACATAAAAATAACAAGTCATGCATACAAATGTTGGTATATGTGAAATAGAACACTCAGCTCTGCATTTTGAAACTAGTTGGGAAAAAGATGAACAGAATTTGAAAAGATCTGTCCTAGGCTAAGAAGAAAATCCAGACTAGACAACACCAACAGGCTAAACATACATAAGAAATAAGAACAAGGAATTACAGAGGAGAGAAAAGAACCCAGTAGAAAATGAAAATTAAATAAGAAAAACAGCTGGGCACAGGGGCTCATGCCTGTAATCCTAACACTTCGTGAGGCTGACGCAGGTGGATTGCTGGAGCCCAGGAGTTCACAACCAGCCTGGACAACATGGTGAAATCCCATCTCTACAAAAAAATACAAAAAAGTTTGCTGGCACTTGCCTGTGGTCACAGCTGCTCAGGAGGCTGAGGTGGGGGATCACCTGAGCCCAGGAGGTCAAGGTGTAGTGAGGCGTGATGGTGCCACTGCACTCCAGCCTGGGTGACAGAGTGAGACCCTGTCTCAAAGAACAAGAAGAAGGAGAAAGGCAAGAAGACAAGAAGCTGGAGAATTGGTAGAAGTGGTAAGGTGGAAGAAAAGAAAAATAGAAAAGTAGAAGTGGTAAGGTAGAAGGTGACCAACTATTGCCTCATTGCTATTGATTATCATCCTCTCATTAGAAAGTATATGTGAAGCAGACAGGTATTTACCCAGGGAACTTTGCTAATGCCTCCTCTGGGAGTTGTACTGAACTGTTTACGGGTTGGCTTTCCAACATAGGGCTGGGCCGGAGACAGGAAGGGCAGTTTCTGTTGCAGTCCATCAGTGGTGGGAACATCATGTGAATGCCCTGTCTCCAGATTTCTCTACTTTTTTTTCTTCCACTTGCCCCTAAATAACCTCAGAAGGACAAATTAAATGGTGCCTCTAGACTGATTATCATTTCTGTTAGTTGATGTAATATAATAAAGTGATTGAAAATTCAGAAGCTGCATAACTAAGGGTGTGTTCCTTAACTTCCCTGTGTCTCAGTTTCCTCTGTGAAGTCAGGGAAACAGAAGCTCCTGCTGCTAAACACCAGGATGCTTCTTGCATGATTTCTTATAAAGTTCTTCAATAGAGGCTGATCGCATGATCTAATAAAAGCCATTCTGTGTTCAGGTACAGCATCGAAATACAGTCAGTGGCCTGGTTTAGTACAGAGAAGAATTTTAAAGAGTCCAAAGGATTCTTCCTAAATACTAATTATTCAGCTGAGCTTTCGAGAATGGAGAGAACCATCAAGGATGGGTACCATGTATAGAGGCTTCTTTACATTCACTCAAACCAGGCCTTAATTCTAGATACATGCTTCCTGGGAAATCACGTTCATTCCCATGGATTCAATAACAATATGGGATTTAGGCTGACAATTCCCAGTTATTTCTTCAGATCGGAGCACTCCCCTCTCCGAACTTCAGACACAGGTACAGAACTGTCTGTCTTATAACTCCACTTGGATGTCATGCAGTTATCTCAAACCTTACATGTCTAAAATGGAACACAAGTTTTTTCCTCCAAAACCTGTTCCTTTACTCAGTAAATGGCACCACCATCCCCACGTCTCAGGCTAGCAACCTGGGAGGAGTCCTGTTTCTCAATTTCTCATGCCCAATCCACTGACAAGAAATGTCAGTCCCACCCCTAACATATCTCAACCCACTGCCCTGAACCTTTGCTGCCACCACCCTGATCTGATCACTAGTGTCTACTGCCTTAACGCTGCAACAGACCCTTGCTGGTCTGCTTCTTCTGCAGCCAAGCCAAGTTCTTTCCCAACTCAGGTCCTTTGCCTATTCTCATTGTCCGGATGCTCTCCCACTTACTCTTTGCTATCCCCTCCTTTTTAGGCCTCAGCTTAAATGTCACAGCCTCCAAAAAGCCAAACTAACCATCCTATCTAAAAGTCACCCTCTTGTGACTTTCTGTCTAAACCCCTTGTTTTGTTTGGTGTTTTTTTCCCTTCATATCTCCTATCCTAGCCTACATTATTTTATTGTGTCTGTTTTTGTTTGCTTGCATATAGCAGAAAGGGGCCCTGTGTGCCCTGTTCTCCCTGTCTCCCTAATGTGTATAACAATGACCGACCCTTGTTAGATGATTCATATGTATTTCCCTGTTTCTGGTTTCATTTATTTTGCCCTGTCAGTGTGAATTTATAGAATTTTCCACAGGAAACTCACAAAAGTACCAAATTAGTTTGAAGTACACAAAGATGGGTGGATTTTAAGAAAATTTAAAGGGTACAACTTTGAAGAGCTTGGAAGTGATGTTTGGAAGGAAGATATCCCTCAGAAATGACGAACAAGCTGTCCCAATTAGTTGAAATGTGAGTCTATCAAACAACCTGATGACTGGGCTTCTCCAGATTCTTTAAGTACTATTTTGATTTATTTTCTCAGAGGCAATAACATACTATAATGGGCACATTTCCATATAAAATGTGCTAACTGGTGGATGAATTTTTTATAATATGGAACTAAAGAAGTCCAAACTTACTGATTCTCTAGCTCCTTCCAATGATTTAGGTTCTCACTGATGGCAAAACCATGAGAGAAAGACAGAGGTGTCTTCTCAGAGTCTTCAGGAGTCTTCAGAGGACTCAAGCTCAGAAAGGTAACTTTTTCCTCACACTGCAAGCAATAAAGCCCTCAACTCACTTGTTAGGGCTGATTCTCGGGGTTGGAAACTGCATTTGCAGCTGAGTTGGATGTGACCAGTGATCTCATTTCTCCTGGGATTATTTCATTGTTCGCTGCTCTAGTTTTCTTTTCTCTATAGTTTCCTTTGTCTCAACACAAATACTGGATCAGAGTCTTTATCTGGTACTTGAGGCTAAACATTTTTTCCTTTTTCTTTTTGTCTTTAAAACAAATTAAAATTTGTGTTACCTTTTTTAACCTTAAGGGTAATAAATTAATAAATATATATTTTATATTTCAGGGCTTTTTCTTTACATATTTACACCACAGACCAGAAATAACTTATAAGCAAATACACTCTGAAAAGAAAATAATATCATTTAGGTTCCCTCTCTATGTCTTTGACTATCTCAGTAAGAGAGGTGGGTTCATTCTATTGCTCTAATATCAGTCTACTCACAAGTTTTTTGACAATGGCATGCTGACAAGAACAGAACTGAGTGAGCAAGATGTGTGAAAGACATCTGCTGAAAACTCATCTGATAAATAAATACAAAGGCTATAACTGAAAAAAATAAACATTTCCATAAAATTAATCAACTTCTGGATTTCTCCTAGACTCTTCCACATTTGACTACTTAATTTTTGATGATTGTTGTAGCTAGCTTTGGTTGATTACTTATTATGAATAAGACAATTTATGCATATTATTGAATTTAATTCTCACACCAATCTGAAGCTTATGATACTTGTTTTTTAGGAAAGAAAAACTGGTACATAATAAGTTTACTCCTGATTAAGCATTTAAGAGACAATGCCATGATCTGCACTGAAATCTTGGCCAATCACAAATTCTATGCCTCTCCCCACCAGGCGCCACTCTCTTTAGTGAAGTGTAGCTGTTCCTTATTTGTTCAGAGACATGATTCTTCTGCTAATTTATTTCTTTGTGGACTTTCATATTACCATACTTGTCATAGACCATATATTCATCAGTACTTCATACATACAAATTATGTTATTTCCTCCAAGTCGTTCTCCTACCACATATACAGCAGTACTTCATACATACAAATTACATTATTTCCTTTGAGTTTTTCTCCTACCAGTTCAAAAGTAACAGGGCTTAAGCCATAGTTAATTTGCTTTATTTCCCTTTAGGTGTCTACAAGAAGAGTTTTTTTGCTCTTCTTCATCTCCCTTTAGATATCTGATAGAAGAGTTTTCCGTGTTCATATAGTTAATTATATCTTTTGGAGTAGCTCCAAAAGATATAATTAACTGTATGAACATGGAAAATGGCACATCAGACCATGAAAGCCATTAATACATATTGCTGTGATTTCAGGTACATGCTAAATATTCATCTAATTTAAGCTTGTACTCCTCCCATTTGTTTCTTTAGAACAATGAGATGGCTCCAAAAATTAAGCTGAGCAAAATTGTATTTATTTCAATTCAGTATTCTATAGTGAGATACTGTTCAGTAGCACAGCATAAGACATCCTCGTTGATTTACTTTGCTTTCTCTTTTTGTTATCTTTTCCTTCTCTTCTTTCATATAGAGGCTGGAACTGATCATTCTTCTCTGTTTCTAGTGCAAATTGGAGTTGGTGGAAAATATTCAAACACTGTATTTCTGAATCAGTTCTGAATTGCTTCTGAAAGAGTTTCTGCCTCAAGCTGTCCCTAGCCACCAAAGTCCCAGCTGCTATCCTGTCCCTCTATCTGTCCTCACTACTCAACAACTAAAAGGTTAATGCTCTGCTATAGCACATGGGCTAACTTATCAGCCCTGCATCCAATAGAATTTGTCCCAGCCAAATGTAGTCATACAAACACCTTTCTCATTCTCATTGCCTTGAATCCAAGGTTCTCAAGTGGAACACTCTCAAACTAAAACACTTTTGCTTTGTAGACCATAATACAATGTTAACCTTGGAGATAGGTACCAGTCATAAATCCATCAATCTACTTTAAATTTAAGTTTCATTATCTAAAATTCAGGCTATTTGAGTTTTCCTTGTATTAAGATTACACTTGAACAAAAATAGAGTATATCCTTATTTTAATTATATGCTAAACTTACAGAATCTAAGACCATAATAAAAAAAGTAAATTAAAATGCAACTTCAAAGTGACATATTTATTTCTAAAATGTCAATCCATTTCCCTCACCCCAGAACAAACATTATTAATGTAGAGATCAGTTTTTCACCTTTGTCACTAGGAAAAGGGAAATTACAAAGCCTCTTGAATCTGATCCACTGCCTGCTGAACACAGCATGCAATTAAAATACAAGTAAATAAAACAAATCATACTATTTCTGTTTATATGAATAGTTCTCATTCCAGAAAATATTTTAAGCAACTCATTGTTATTTGGGAGGAGAATGCTTAGGATCATTTGATTTTATTTTGGCTATTTAGAGTGTGAACTCTGGGAGGAAGAGGCAATACCTTCTGGGGTACCATGCATATGCATGGATGCCCAAGAGGTTGATGTTCCATTTTCCTGGAGATAGGACATAATAGGATCTTAGAGCTTCAGAACACAAACTTACAAACGGGTCCCATTTAGTTGTATGCTATTCTCTCAGTTTATTTCTTTTTATTTTTATCTCATTTTAAAAAATCTCTTCGCTAGTGTTTCTCAAAATGTAATCCTTAGACCATGTTGCTCAGAATCACTCAGAACCCTCCCAGGCCCACTGAAACAGAATCTTTGGGTTTAGGAACTTATTATCTGATATTAAAGCGGTTAATATCCTCCCATGGATTTTTAGACATATGAGTTTGAGATTCACTGCTCTAGTTCTTAGTAAAGCCTTGTTTAAATATTCCCACCCTCTCTCAGCTGTGCGCTGAACAGATTGTAGGTTCACCTGTGGTTACGCACATGGCAAGAATATTAAGAGGGAGGTACCCAGCATCTAAGACCTGTGGTGTGGGGTAGGCAGTCAGTGGCAGCTTTCAGAACAGGAAAATGGCTCTCGGTAGACGAGGAGAGAAGAGAGCATTAAAAAATCAGCACTGGGCCGGGCGCGGTGGCTCAAGCCTGTAATCCCAGCACTTTGGGAGGCCGAGACGGGCGGATCACGAGGTCAGGAGATCGAGACCATCCTGGCTAACACGGTGAAACCCCATCTCTACTAAAAATACAAAAAAAAAACTAGCCTGGCGAAGTGGCGGGCGCCTGTAGTCCCAGCTACTCGGGAGGCTGAGGCAGGAGAATGGCGTGAACCCGGGAGGCGGAGCTTGCAGTGAGCTGAGATCCGGCCACTGCACTCCAGTCCGGGCGACAGAGCGAGACTCTGCCTCAAAAAAAAAAAAAAAAAAAAAAAAAAAAAAATCAGCACTAAGAAGTTCAGCAGTTCTTTGTCACAAGGCAATTTTCCCCTTTTCCTTAGAGAGGACCTTAGAGGACCATGTTTTATTTTGTTGAGGGAGATGATCCTGTCCTTTATAATCCTAATAGATCCTTTAGGAAGTTAGCCAGAAAGAGCTGAGCTCAAATGATAGTGATATTGAGCTCCCTGATAAAAAGGCATTGTGGGGGTGGGGTATCTGTGGCCAAGGCAGGCTCCGTTGAAAGAACTGAAAGGAGGGGAGGGGGTTTGCTGCTAAGAGATCCTTATCAGATAGGAGACTGCCTGGGTATCAAAAAAGAAGATATGTAATCAAGATGTTGTGGTTTTAGCAAATTACTGAATAGGAAAGTAATAATATAATCAATTAGCCAGGATCTTAACTGCTCAAAGAAATCCAGAGGGAGCCAAATGTGTCGAACTGGATCTTCACCTTCTAGTAAGAAGCAGCAATACATATTTTTCTGCTTAGAAGTTCTTTGTTTTCTTTAACTTCTTGGTATTTCTTCATTTATATATTTATATAAATTAGCTGTTATGGTGCTACTATAAAGAAGTAGGCTCTTTGTGTAGTCACTGGTGATTGTTCCCCGGGGTTTATTAAACTCTCCAATCCTAAAGATGCTGGTACCTAAACCATGATGCTTTTGATGTTATCAGAACCAAGATCAAAGTCAACCAGCCAAGGGGCGACAAAGAGGGAAGGTCTCAGCTACAATGAGAACTGGGGCCTTTCCAATAAGCCCCATACCCTCCCACAAGCTGGGGAGGCTGAAAAGGCCCTGACTCGGAAGGCCAATTTGCTGAAAGAAGCTTCTCTGTAGCCAGAGGAGAAATCCCTCCCCTCCCTCGACCTCAGGTCTGTGAGTATACTTCATGGAACCATCACAAACTCCCACGTAGCTTTTTACCTGCTTAGAGCAGTCAGGTAGGGGATCTGTGGCCAGAAGCCAATCTGTTTTAAGGCCTAGACTCAAAGAGTAGACCAGCAGCATCAGCATCACCTGGCAGCTGATTAGGAATACAGAATCCAGAGCCCCTCCTCAGACCTACTCAATCAGAAACTGTATTTCAGCAAGAACTGAGGTGATTCCTGTGTATATTAAAATTAGAGAAACACTAACCTAAGATACAGAGAAGAAAATACTTCAAAGCTGAAGTAACTAGAGAGCTGTATGATTAAAATCCATTTTATGCGGGAACATCTAAGTTTCCAGCCTGGGAAGTAGAGACTGAATAAGGAGGTGAGGGTAAGGAGGCTAATATGATTTTTTATAATAATGAAAGAGTCTGTGCAAATTATGTGTCCTATGGCAGTTTTTCTTCCTTAACATGTACGTAAACTTCATTGACTCTAGTGATTATTTGTTTTGGGGAGAAGTATCTGTGTGTCTAATTCCATAGCTCATATCTATGTGCTCAGGAAGAATTCTTGTGTGCCTCAAGGGGGTGAGAACATCTTGAAAAGCCCCCCATTGGACTTCCCTTTTGAAGATCCCTAGTCAGGTCAGTCAATCCCAGTGTTCCTCAGCCCGGGTCATTCATTAGAAACACATAGGGAGCTTTCAAAAATTCCAATGCCCAAGCCCCATTTCCAACCAGTTCAATGTGAATCTCTGGGTTTGCAGCTCTGTGCATGGGTATTTCTAAAAGCTCTCAGCGTCTACCAGCCAGGCTAACTAAGTTGGTATTGGGAACTGTATGATGTGTCATGGAGGCCATGGCTAGGCACTGAGGTTTGTCCATAAGGAGACCCCACATGAAGAGCTTCACTTTCTTGGGTGCACTCCCTTGGATTAAGATGACAGTCAGTGAAGCTTGCATTGATAAACTTTTCTAAATGAACGTCTAAATTCCTTTAGGTCTCCCCAATCCTGAAGTGTAGTCTACCTCTAGTAACCCCTGTGGTTGAGGTGGCATAGAGGCAAAAAGAAATGCAGAAGTGAAAGGAAGTGTGGCTTCCCCACACTCACACTTTCTTTGCCATTCATCTGTTTGTTGGGGATGGAGTATTACTGAAGCCACCAGGCATTCCAAGTGGCATCCACAATGAAGCTGAAGGTAGCACAAGTTCACCTGGGAGCATGGAGGTGGTGGGAGAGGTGGGAGAAGCTGCCAGGGAGTGGCTCTGGTGAGGGCAGGGGATAAACCTTTCCAGACATATCCTGGTACTGTTTTTTAAATTGATAGTTATGACCCATTAGTTTGTCATGAAATCTATTTTAAAAGTCACACCCAGTATATTAAAATAGAATAAAAGGTCACAGAATGAAATGAAATAAAATAGAAAATATCAGAGCTAAAGGTCTATCCCATATCTAAGGATAATTATTGTTTTGTGAAACTCTGGTTTATGGTACAATATGTATATGTATGTATGCATTAAGTCACCATACAAAATGCATTTCTTTCTACATTTTTTTCTATGATTGTGTGCAAAGTATTTGAGAACCACTGGATTATATTTCTATGTAGCAGAATAACAATTAAATGTTAGTGGACACAGCCTGGATGCCTGGATGCAGCACTCTGTAGCACCATGACACAGATCACAGGGACAACAAGCCATGTTCTCATCCTAACACAGCTCGGAGGCCAGCTGGACTCTGAGAACAACAGTAGCAAGAGGGGGGAGTGACAGCATGTGAGCAAGTGTTGAATGACATGTGTTGGGCCTCAATGGCCGTGCAAATTAAGGGGAATTCAGGGCATTGGCAGTGTGGTTAAGGTGGTAAGAACTGAGTTTACTGGTATTGCTTTTTCTTGGAAAACTTGGAAGGCAGTCTGATGGGCTTATGTGCCTCAAAAGAATTTAACTCATCATCTAGATCTGGGTTTTATTTTGTATGTTTCTCTCATTTGAGGTTCAATGACTTACTAGCAGCTTTTGATGCTACGAGTTATCCATGAATGTACGTATGGTACTCTAAGAGAATCTAATATCTATATCTAGACATCTATATCAATAAATGGTGACTTTACATCATAAAAGAAGTTTTGTATTTTTTGCTGTCATTGAGTTTTCAAAGTGTATTTCAAATAATTAAATTTGCCATAAAAATACTTAAATGTAAAAATATGCTCCATTTTCTAGACCAATGTATTGCATAAGGGGAAGAGTGTCTCTTTTGTTTGATAATCATTTGATCAAACCAATATTTCTCTAATTACTCACCTTAATTTTGGAGGTGGTAGAGGTGGGAGGTCTTGGAAGAATCTAATACTTTCAGGAAGAAACAACAACAACAGTGGAGTAGCCTACCATTATATTTTGGGAGAATATAACTCTACCTTGGCAACAAAGGTGGCCAATAAAGACATAGCAATAAAAGTCTGGGCAGGCACTCAAATTATAAAACCCATTTCCTCTCCTCACACTGACTTGCCCAATCTGTTGAGATGATCACAGGCCCATTGAAGACTTTGCCTGCAAAGTCCCTACATTGGCTGTTTATTTCAGATCAGCTTGTCCAAGGCAGCAGGAAAGACAGACCATCTGGAAAGGGAAGGATGTGGTCAACAGACATCAGTGGCAGCACTATCCAAGATGGGTTAGGAAGGATGGATGATGGCCCCCAAACTTGCTCACATGGTCCAAAGGAAAGTGTAGGTCGAGATGGAACCAGTTCCATCTGCCACGGCACCCCTCAGCTACATCTGCCAGGACCTTGCACCTGGCATGCTCAAGAAAGGTGCTTCTGGCTGAGGATGGTGCACTGTGATGGTCTCCATGCCCCTCCCATTCGAAGAGAGGTGTAGCAGGAATTTGGCATTTAGTAGAATTTTTCTCTCTTTCAGAAGGAAAACTGAATCACTGCTAAGGACTTTGGGGGTTTTACTTTATTTTTTCAGCTTGTCTAGAAGTCATTTTCCATTGGGTTTTTCCTTTTACTTAAGCTGAACTGCCTTTCCTGGGAATTTCTCTGTAGTTTGACCATATGTTTTTAAAGATATGTGTTAGCAGTGTTGTTGGAATTTTGGTGGGGTTGAGGCCGTATTGGGGTAAGGTGACCAGGAGCACCCCAAGTTTGTCTATGACACACTGCCCACCTGGCCACAGCCCCATGAAGAGCCAAGGGAGATACAGGCACAGGACAATGACTCACTGAGATGAGCAAGCAGGAGAAGCTCTCTCCGCTGCTAGCCGGGGTTTGCTGGTGCTGCTAAAAGCAGAATCATGGGAACTGGAAGCTGGGACATGGACAGGGATACAGACCCAGTGGGTCTGTTTTGTCTCCCTTAAACTTACACTTGAAATTTACCACACTCTGGGATGTTTAGTGAAATGAAAGAAGTGCAAATGCTAGGCCAGGTGCAGTGGCTCATGCCTGTAATCCCAGCACTTTGGGAGGCCAAAGCGGGTGGATCACCTGAGGTTGGGAGTTCGAGACCAGCATGACCAACATGGAGAAACCCCATCTCTACTAAACAATACAAAAATTTGCTGGGTGTGCTGGCACATGCCCGTAATCCCAGCTACTCGGGAGGCTGAGGCAGGAGAAGGAGAATTGCTTGAACCCGGGAGGCGGAGGTTGCGGTGAGCTAAAATTGTGCCATTGCACTCCAGCCTGGGCAACAAGAGCAAAACTCTGTCTAAAGAAAAAAAGAAAAAAAAAAAAAAAAAGAAAGTATAAGATGACTGACTCCCCAAGGGAAAGTGGGCCATTGTTTTCAACTTAAAAGGAAGAAAAGAGAGTTCTGTCTCCATATGCGAAACCTTTGAGCACACAGCAAACTGACTGATGTGGCCTTGGAACTTGATCAACCAGATTTGTGAATCTTTCCTTGAAGCAGGCAGTGCCAGGAGAGGCACAGAGTTCCCCTCATCTCTGGAGGCCAGCAGCATAGATCACCCAATGGCTTGCAACATTGTTACTTGTGTACATAAGCAACATTGTTACTTGTATATACATCACAGTCCCTATCATACAATAAACTTCCTCACAATAGGATCTGCTATTAGTTCATACTGCACTGTCTGGAACAGAGAAATGGATAATATTTGAATGTGATACAGCATAAAGAAAGAAAACAGTATTAATCAAACATGCTTTATTGCTATGTTAGATATTGAAATCTATCATTGTATTTAATTATCACAATCATTCTTTCAGGTAGGGATGGATCATTGTTCCGTTTCACACATGAGGCTGAGGAACAACTTACCTAAGGTTACTAGTGGCAAACACTAAGTGGAGAGAGAGATGTGAACCCAGATTTGTCTAACTCTGAGACTGTGATCTTTACATTCACTGTGATTTCCTTTAAGTTTCCAGAATAGAGTGAAAGGTACTATCAACCACGCACAGTGAATGTACGTCACACTCTGAATGGATGTACTATGGCTCTACAAAGGGGCCTCATCGGTAGAGAAGGCAGTGACCACTTGGCATCTCTAGGCAAAGAGAACTCTGGCTCCAGGAGGAGGAGGAGGAAGAAGGAGGAAAATGAAAAGGGAAGGATGAGAGAATAAGAAAAAAGGAGGAATGAGGAGGAAGATACATAAAGGAAAAAAGAAGAAAGTGGGGGGAAAAAAAACATGAAACAAGTCAAACCATTATTATTCATCTCTCTGATTCTTATGAGAAATGCTCCAGTCTCTCTTGGCAAATAGTGCTAAAGCCACCAGCCCTCTACTCCTCAAAATAGCAACTTCCTCACTCCAACCCGGCCCAACTTCGGTGTTCTCAGGTGATGATTTATTTCCAACTTATCTCACTTGTATATAATGCAACTTTGTTTCTAGAGGAGGAGTTATTGGTCTTTCAGGTAGAAACAGATGATTTGAATAATGTCTGTGCATCTAAATGTCATGTGAATTATGTCAACTTAGTACAATTGGCAGCAAAGGCAAAAAGTTGGGATGATAAAGTGACAACAATCGCAGTCACTTATAAAACTCTAATTTTTACTTGCCGACCAGTACTGCACACTACAATAGCATTTTCAGTAGGTCTTATGTCTAGTCCTTGCACTTCAATTAGCTATAAACATATAACGCTAATTTAATCTGCATTTATCACAAAAAATCTAGTTTTGAGATTGTAGTCGTTGGATTTCTCATGTGAAACTTGTTTATGAATCTGGACATGATTGAGCTGTGATATATCAACTCACCAAACTCCACAACTGGTTCAGTTAACTGGGCTGCCCAAGTGGGTGTCCAACCTTCCTTCCTGCTCCTTGTATTTTATTTTATTTTCTCAAGATAAAGCACTTGTTCAAAAGAAAGAACACTCCCTTAGAATCTGCAAAAGGCATCTCCAGGTTTGTCACTGGAAATTTACCATGAACACATATGTACAAATAAATCAGTCTAATTTTTCATCAATATAAAAATCAGCACCCGAATGTCTTTAATCTGTGCCTTTCTGAACACGTATAATTCATGGACTGCCAAAATTAAACTCAAAATTCTCTTCAAGGTGCTGTTTAGAGTTATGGCCTATGGATTAGCTTGAAAAAGTATTTGTTGTTATTCCCCATATATTATGAAACTAATTCAGTAACAGCCATGATATTAGCACTATGGTTAAAAGTATTACTTTTTTTTTTTTTCTTTTTGACAGAGTCTCACTCTGTTGTCCAAGCTGGAGTGCAGTAGTACAATCCCAGCAAACTGCAACCTCCGCCTCCTGGGTTCAAACAATTTTCCTGCCTCAGCCTCCCAAGTAGCTGGGATTACAGCCACCCACCACCACATCTGGCTAAACTTTTTGTATTTTTAGTAGAGACAGGGTTTTGCCATGTTGGCCAGGCTGGTTTCAAACTCCTGACCTCAAGTGATCCGCCCGCCTCAGCCCTCCAAAGTGCTAGGATTACAGGTGTGAGCCATCACACCTGGCCTGTTACTCTTAAATATTTTCCAGGTTCCAAAAATTAAATTAGACCAATAATTATAGTTCCTAGAATTATAACCAACGTTTCTGACTTTTTACTCCCAAGTAGATAACCATAAATCAACTTCACAAAAATGACATCTCACAGTAAAATATAAAATGCACAATGTTAGCCATAAGGACCTCAAGCTATTATTTTCATATCTGTGTAATGCAAAAAAAAATGCAAACAATTTTACAGAATCCCACTTTGACAGTTAGCACTGTTTTTTTTTTTTTAAAGGCATTGTGTTCCTTCTATCTAAGCACAATTTTGATTTATTATTGTTTTATCATAAGTTCACGTCATAAAATACCAAATGACAGGTGAAATGTTGACAATGAAAAGAAAAATCAAAGCTTTTTTCTTGAGGTATCTCAGTGTTAGCTGAAAATGATATGTTCCAGAGTCTGGAAACCCTAACACAATTACTTCCTTATCTGGAAATCTAGACAATGTCTGCATATTGATGGATTAATATTTTTAACAAATAATTTTAGTGTTTAATATGTACTAGGCCATGCGATAGGAATAAATAGAGCTATAGTCCTCAATGGCAAGGAGCTCACAGTCAAGGGAAGACCAGACACGTATGTAAATAATTTCATACCATGTGAGGAGTAATGGAGGTGTCAGCTGGTGTCATGATTGATGTATGTATAAAGTGGCGACTCAAAGGAGGGAGTAGCCACTTTTCTTGGTTAGAGGCAGAGGTAAAAGCAAGGTAATGACAGTGGGCAAAGGGGAGGGTTGGCAAACACACAGAGAGGAGGAGGAAGCTGGAGTAGGCTCTTGAGGAATAAGCATTTTCTAGACCAAAGAATAAGGCAAGATGCATCCTGGATTGAAGGAATGGCAAGGATAAAGTCACAGAGACAGGAAATTAATAGTGTGTTCAGGAAATCCACAAGAAACCAAAGGCTCCAGATGCCAGCAGGAGGGAGATCATGGAGCGCATTGTCTGTTATGCAAAGCCACTGGGGTTTTAGCCTTTAAGCAGGAAAGCAATGTGATCCGATTTGTTTCTGGAAGACCAATTTAGCAGCAGGCTCTTGCATGCATTTGGGAAAGAAGGGCAAGACTGGAGTCAAGGAAATGATCAGGGAACCAGTGCAATGATCGCAGTATTGATACGAGAAAGTCTGAGGTTGGGGAAACCCAGGTGTAATTTCAGGTTCAAGCTTAGTGGTTCACATTAAAGTCCTCATGATTCCACAGTGAGTGCTGATGGGTATAGAGGCCAGGGTCCCAAATACCAGAAAAGAGTGGGTGAAAGGGCTAAGTTGTGAGAAGAAGGCCAAAACAGGAAGCTGGGACTGTGATTTCCAACCGGTGTTGATGTCTATTGGTATGAGAAAAACTTAAGTGGAAAAAAAAAGAAAGGAAAATTAAGGATTAAATGCACATTTATTGGGCAGCTTTTAGATGCTGGGCACAGTGCCAGGAAACATCATACGCTTTTTCTCATTTAATTCATAACAACCATGATGTGTTGGAACTGTTGTCCTTAACTTTCACAGATACAGAAACTGAGGCTGAGATAAAACAACTCATCACAATTGACAAGAGTAAAGCCAGGTTTTGCCCCTAGGTCCATATGACTCAAGACCATTCTGCAAGTAAGATTCAACAGGAAAGAGAAGGCCCTTCCAAGGTGGTTCCTTCATCCAAGTCCTTGATATTGAGGAGCCCACAGCATCATTCTATCAACACATTCATTTGTCAGAAAGCTTAGAGCCAGGGAGATAAATCCACTGGTCAGAGAAGGTTACCTACTGATGGTATAGCTGTCCACTTGACTCTGTATTTCTATTTCCTTGGCCCTGTGATGCCACAATGAGGAATGTTCTTTTTCCTTTACGATAAAGGGAGAAAGACAATCATTACGCCAAAATAAATTCCAAATGGATCAGGAATTTAAATGCAAAAAATAAAACCATAAAAGTTTTAGCAGAAAATTTGGTATTTAAAAATTAATCTAGAAGGGCTTTCAGGGCTTCTAAAGCATGACACAAACCCTAAAACCAAATACATTTGAATACATACAAACTAAATTTTTCTGGGAAAATATCATTTGTTTTCTGCCTGATATCTAAAAAGGTAATTTTTTTATAAAGAGCACAAACACATCAATATGGAAAGACCAACAACTAATTGAAAAATGAACACATTCACAGAAAGTTAAGAGAGAGAGAGAAAAAAAAGGGAATTTTAAATATGTGAAAAGATGCAAATTAAAACTTCACTGACATATCGCATTTTACCTGTCATGTTAGCAAATATCAAAAAGTTACTAAAGTGTGGCAAATAGGCATTCTCAAACATTATCACTAGGAGTGTATTTGGGAGCTATCTTATTCAAGGATAATTTGTCAATGTGCATGAAAATTTAAAATGGACATTCAATTTGACCCTGCAATTTTACATCTGTTATGAATATACTCATAAATGCATACAAAAATGCAAAATGCATATATTGTGCTATTCAGTACAACTATTGTGTGTGTGTGCAGAAAAGAACTGGGAACTATTAAATATTCATTGATTTGAATTCTCTGAGTCAATTATAAAATAGCTACACAAAGAATATTCTCCTAAAACAAATGAAGCAATACACACTGATATGAGTAGATTTTAATATATATTATTAAACAAAAAAGCAAGATGAAGGTCAATGTGCATAGTATGTCACCATTTTATAAGAAAAAGCTATACACACGTGTATGTGTGTATGTGTGCTTGTCTGTGTGTGTTTGTATACCGATATGTGCATGGACTGTTAGAATGCATAGAAAACTGGCTATAGTCCAACATGGAGGAACTCAGGACAGCCAAAAGGGGGAAATGTACTTGTGTCTAGGTATTTTTTTACTGTTTGAAGTTTTGTCCCACTGTGTGTGCATTTATTCCATCTTCCAAAGTAGAAGGAGTAGGGTAAGACAGGATGAAGGAGTGAGAAATGATGCCTAAGTGGGGTTGGATTGCAGGAGTACTACCCAGACACATTTTCCCTTCATTCCCATTTTATCTCAGGCTAGCTTCAAAGCTCCTTGAGGCTTTACCTGGCAAGGCATGGAAGCCTTGGTCCCGTTTGGCAGGTGCAGACATTTTTCATAGCAGATATCAAGACACTCTGAAAAATTGTGCTTGTACCACAATGAACATTGGCAAATACTAGTTGAAACTAATGCATAGAGTAGGGAGAGCACTATTCTACAACAGACAAGTTTCAAGTAAATGTAATCACAAATTTATGGGTAAATATGGTACAATTGAGAGGGTTAAAGGACTAGAGTATAAAGGATTTCACTTCATGAAAAGAAATTGGATGACTAAACTTGATAAAAACAATTTGGTGAAGGGGTGGGATCCTTGTATGAAAGTAAGAAAATCTTGGCATCAAACTATTTATGCCTGACCTTTTAATTCATGTGTAAACTTTCATTAATGTTTTACATTACAAAACATGCCATTCAAATAAGAATTCAAACACATAAAGCCCAGAAATGAATAATTGTTTTGGTAATCAAAACTCATTTTAATTAAAAAACCCACATACTATTCATGGCTTATTTTTGTATAAAATGTGTCGAGTCATTCCAATCAAGAGTATTGCACCAAGTTATATCAGATATTCACATGTGCTGAATGAAGGAAGGCTGCAGGGAAGTCCTGTGCATCCCAGTCTTACATATCCTGAGCTCAGGTACTTCTGACAAGAGCAGGGAGAATTTCCAGGCCACTGCTGACTTGTGTGTAGGTATAAATCCCCTTTTTTGATGTTTGTCTGGCTCATCCTAGTAGGTTTCAGAACACAAGACTGTTTGGAAAATTTGACCCCCTGCTGCCAAACTTGGTTCATGGGGAATTCATCAAAATCAGGGGCTTCCAGGCAGAGGTTTCAAGGACAAGTAGGCAATCTAAAAGAATTTGGGGAATAGACATAAGATTGCTAACTTTTATTTTGCCAAAAGTGGACATAGCTAACATGCAGAAAAATGCCCACCACTATCTGCTATTATCAGGGTTTCATATAAGAAAAAGCCATAGCAATACCACAAAAAAGTGAAACAAAATACTCTAAATTTTACTTTAAAAATCATTTATATGCTCTCATTTATGTAAAATTATATATGTGTCTATATGTCAAAATATTTTTTAAATTCTCTTAAGAAGAAATGAAAGGGTATTATTTTATATTGAATGGTTAGCTTTAAAAAACAACTGACTCCTTTGTTTTTATTTCACTCACTTCGCCATGCACTGTTAGAATCTTCTGTCTGAACTAGCTTGGACCTCTGTCCGGCAATTGGGTACTACTGATGTGTACAATAACCACCTCCACCACCCCTGGTTTTTTCCATTCTTCAGCTCCACTCTTCACTAGTTGTGTCTGAATACCATCCCAAATGGGACCGTGTTTCCTACTGTTAGAACATCTACACGATCCCTGGTGCTGTTAAGTGTTCAGAAAAGGATCTTAGTATAGTTTTAAATAACTGGTTAGAAAATATTGTTTGCAAGCCAGTCAATCACTTCAAGGGTCCTCGGAGCAGGTTTCCAGTGACTGATTATCAATGATGGACAAGAAGTCCCTCTCCATCCTGAGGCCAGAGCCACATCCACTGCCCACAAGAACTTCTTCCCTGGCTAAGGTGATGGCTACGCTCAGAATGAGAAGAAGGAAGTTCAGTCTCCCTACCCTGCACACAACTGTTTTTTGTTTTTAGAAAGTAGTTTTAATAAGATATAAGGGGAACGTTCCATAAGAGGAACACCAAAATAGTAACCTAGAAAAGGAATGCTAAGGGCTGAGCTATAAAACTTGAAAGGCCTGGAAGCTTTGAGAAGGCATGCAGCGTGCCCTGGGAGGACAGAAGTGAGCCGAGGCTTACCAAAAGCACTAAAAGACAAATAAAAAAGGCTCAGGGACCACAGAAAGCATGCTGGGAGCTCCGTTCACTCAATAGAGATTTTCTTTGCATCTACCTGGGTCAGGCATTGTCTTAGGGAAATGATGAAAGAATGGTCACTGCTTGGGACAGGTGATGTAATGTGATTAGTGACAACCAGAACAGAATTTCTGAGCTGTCCTTTTGAGCTCATCTGCCTCCATTAAGTGAAAATAGTCTCAAGGTGAAAATGTCAGAAGAAATTATTCAAAGTGGAACTAAGACCTAGCACTGGGGGCAACAGAGTAAAATGCCCTTGTGGCTGTAAAAGAATTTTTTTTGGAAGCCTTCCTGGCCATCTTCCATGGGTATAGATACCTGGACTGTGGAAACTGTTAGGGCTCTGAAAGCAATCATGGTGAAGAGAAGTGCCTAAAGAGGGGAAACAGGCCAATGTTGCCCTGATTTCCAGAAATGGGCCCTGGAAACAACATTGATAAGGTGGATACTGATTCCTAGGCTAAGGATATGCATTTAGTTGAGGGAAAGGTTATAATTTATAATTAGCCACCAACATGCATTTGATCATAAGCCATAGAACATCCAATTTCTTCACTTTTCATTGTTTCTCCCCACTTTATTATAAAAGGGGGGACGGGATATATTTTACATACTTAAGTTTGTGAAACAAGTTTTGAATTTTTTCTGTAGGCCTCATTTTCAAAAATTTAATTATATTTGAGGAAATCAATGAAATGTTGGATTTCAAAGTTATTTTGGAATTAAAACTCTGTTTCATTCAGGAGTCCTTTCTCTATTTACCCCCTTTTCCCTGGGGTTGATTATAAACTCTGAGCTTATGTAAATGCAAGTGTTGAAAAAGGAAGGCATTTACTTCTAAATCTTAACCCAGTCTGGTCTGGACTCCCTTGAAATGTGGGATTAATGGAAGGTATTCAAAGGAGAGTTGTGTCTACATCCACATCTGCTAAGAGTCTCTAGTCTGGTCTTTGTACTGTCTTCTATCGGATGGTCCCTGTGGCTCTCTTCTCTGGTGTTTCTTCTTGGCAGGAGTGAAATGGCTTCCTTTTTCAGCTTCTTTCTCTTCCTTAGCTAAATTCCCACATTACTTGGGACATTGAGCTGCCCTCCCTCACTCTTCTCAGGCCACAGATGGCTCCATGTGTCCCCCTGAGGATGCGCTGTCCAAGAGAGCCCTTGTAGTCATTCCTAATCTACTATCCAACCTATTCCCATCTCATGCCACTGGTTCATACGGCCCAGCTGTAGGGCAGTTCTCTCCCAGGGCTGCCTCTACTCTTGGATCTCTAAAGGTAGAAGAGTTCAGTTGATTTCCATCCTTTTCTTTGACTTTAAGAATTGTAGGCAGGCAATCATCCCCTGCTCCCCCACCCCTGCCCCAGCATCTCATTCTCTTGTTTCCCACTTCTCCATCCCCTTTCCAACTCAGAGTGCCTTTATCTTGTGTGCACATTAGGGGTTGGGGCAAGGAAGAGGAAGATGGGGACAAACTCTGTCTGATTTCAAGGCATTTCAAGTTTTCGCCCTGCCTCTTGATATTTGGATCTTTAAAGTCAAGAATCTCATGTTTTGGTCTTCAATTCCACTCACCCTGAAGATATTAGAGATCTCAAGTTGACTGGCTGAATACAAGGTTGTCACCAGCAAAAAGTTAAGTACAGCAAAAGGAAGTTTTTTTAAACCTCACCATAACTTCCCACTTAGAAAAGACCTCACTATAGAAAATTTTGATAATATCAAAAGATAGACCCATTTCTCATTTGGATACCAAATGTCTAGATATACTATAATAAGTTGGTAGACTATAGAAATAATACAAATATCAAACACCTCCATTTCAACAAGGCAAAGACTCACCAGGTAGACCGTGGAGCCAAGTGGCTTTGTAGTTGACTGAAGAACTTACTCAAAGCCTATTGAATTATAGATCAATTTCTCCCTGGAAGTAAATCCTTAATGCTGCTGTACAATGCAGTTCTATACTATACTGCACTCTGCTCAACAATTCTATTAACAATTCTACAGAGAACAGAAGATGCAGTTATGGAATTTGTACCTGGCCTACAGCTAGAAAGGACAGACAAGCTGCAACAATGAGCTGAAACTAACTTGATGAAACTCAACTCAATAACAGTTATGTCTTATGATTAGTAGTATTTAATATAATAATAACATAACTGTAGGATAGGGGTGACCCAGCTAAATAATAAAGGAGCACCAAATTCATATCCAGATGACTTAACCACAATAGCAACATGTGCCAAAGATGAGACAATACTTTGGGAAATCTAGTAGATTTGGAGGTGTTACTATAAGATCAGTGTCCAGAAGAGGTGTTTATCTCATTGTAGTTTTCCTAGAAAATGACATGTTCTTTCAATCCAACCTCCAAGCTTCTGCTATAGCTCCTCCTCAAAAACATTCCACAGCTCATCACAGCCTCTAGAATGGAGCCCAGACTCTTTTTAAGTGGTATACCAAGCCTTTCATGATCTACTTCCACTATCCAGCCTCATTTACCATCGTCCTTATTTCTTATCTGCTGTCCCACTGCAAACGACATGCAGCTCCCTGATAGGCCAAGCATTTTTGTGTTTTTGTTTCTTTGTCCATGTTGTTCTTGCCTCAATTTTCATGTTATGAGGTATGGAGAAGTGTGGATGGGAAGGAATGTTGGCTTTGGGCTAGAATTTTGGGGTGGTGGGCAGGTGTAGGGAAAATAATTCCACAGAGTCAGGAGTTAGACAACATGAGATCCCAGATGAAAGTCACAGGCAAAGTTAAGAGCTATGCAGAACTGGAGAAACAAATGCTGGGCGAGTACCACAGGGAGAGATGAACGCTATGGTAGAGAGTCAAGAACCTGAAATGAGGGAGATAAGCAGGAATGAAGAAAGCCACCTATCTGGAATGCTTGCCACCTTTGTTGTCTTAATCATCTCCTGAAATGCTTTTAATCTTTATCTTCTCCATTTCCCCGACTCCAAGATACAGCTGACCACTTTCTACTCTGTGCCAACCCTGTGTCTGGGATATTTCTCTAATAGATCCTGTAAGCCTAGATATTCAGTTATTTGTTCATATTTCCAATTTGCACGCTACAGTGAATGCTTGCTTGGTGATAGGGCCATGAGTTACTCACTTATGTAAGCCCCGGATCTAGCCCATAGTACTATATCTGCATCAGTAACACAAAACTTGACACACAGTACACATTATATATGGGTTAATAAATTAATGGTATATCTAACTTGTTAAATATGGCTTGAAATCATATTTCTCAAAGTATCATGCTAATATTAGCATATGGAAATTAATATAGCCTGATCTATCTCATTATGAATCATCCTTAAAAAAATACATTATTGAGAAAATGCCTTTCAAACCATGTTCCAAGGTAGTCGTATCTACTCAAAGACAAGGCATTTAGATTGTATGGCCTCAGCACATGCACTCCTGTCTATTTCGGGCAGATTAAGGTGAATTCTAAGTCTCAGATCAAGAATGAAATAAAGTGACTGATATTAACACAAAATTCTTCCCTGTCTTTCAAATATTGAATATGTCAGTGGGCTGGATCACAACCATAGAATCATGCTATTTTATCATTGCTCTTACATTTGCCTTAACCAGATTTTTAAAAATATGTTTAATTTGGTGTAGTAAACTTTGCAAAGAGAATCCTACTTAGACACAGAGAGGTTTGAGAGCCAGCATTCCTGTCAACTGTTTCTTATCTGCTTTCCAGGGCATGGAGTCTGAGCTACAACATGACAAATGTTGTTTCTACTCTTAATTATGTGTTCTAATGGGAGAAGACAAAAAAGATGCCAAATAATTAAATAAACATATAAAGTTATACCAAGTAGTGGTCAAGGCTATAAAGAAGAATAAATGGGGTGAGGAGATAGACAATGACAGTGATTACTACTTTAAACAGTGTTTCCAGACAAGATCTCAAGGAGGAGGAAATATTTGAGCAGAGAACTGAATGAAGTACAGAAGGGAGCCATGCCAAATGCTGTGAGAAGAGCATTCCAGGTAGAGAGAACAGCAAGTGCAAAGGCCCTCAGGCAGGAGCATGCTGCAGTGAGGAATGGTGAGACTGTATCACAGTTGTAGTATGCTGAATGGGGAGAGTAGTGATAAGAATTGAGGTTGCAGAAGTTGCCATATGCCAGATCTCATGGAGTCAGAGTAGAATGTATTGCTGAAGAATTACTGAGAATTCCATGTTTTTCATCATGAGAATCCCATTCCTTGCCATTACTACTCTTGTGCACTGAAAGCATCTGGGATCAGAGTGGGCACCTCCCTACAGGCTTGAGACATCTATATATTTGCCAGTATTCTATGATATATGGTCAGAACTCTGCCTAGACAGAGATAATGGTTATAAGCTGGGCGTATCTGATCATCTCTCATAGAAATTTTAGCTAGAATATCCTGAGAAAATGAAGTTGTTAGGAGGTAGGGCAGGAGTTTAAGAGATGTATAGAGATGCCATGTCAAAGACAGTTAGGGGTTATAAATAAGCACATCTAATGCAATAGGGCAAAAAATACCGGAAAAAAGAAATGAATAAGCAAGTCAGAGATGCAGGAGAAGGGAGCAGACCCCCAGAGTAGCTGGGTGTGACTGGTGGGGAAGCACCCCAGGCATGATGCACTAATCCCTGCTTCTGAAGTTTCTAGAGCTGCCTAGTATCCACTTTAGGGGAGAACTGGCTATTCTATGACTATTTTCTTTGGAGTCCTGTAAGATTCCTGTCATCCACGGTTCATTATCTTACGGGTATCGTTTTTATAAACCCCAACTTACTTGAGGAAATATGAGAAGTTTGTTTTGTGCAATTATAAAACCTAATTAGGTTAAATAAATAAAACATGTGCATTCCTGAGTTGGTATGGCAATTTTATTTTATTTCATTTCATTTTTTTCCATTTTGTGGAGAATAAGGTCTTGATATATTGCCCAGGCAGGTCTCAAACTCCTGGGCTCAAGCTATCCTCTCATCTCTGCATCCCTAAGAGCTGGGATTATAGGTGTGAGCCACCATACCTGGCCAGTATGATAATTTTAATTTGGCAACACATATCTCAGACTTTCATGTTATGCTGAACCCTTACATTCTTTAATATAGAAATGTCATTTTAATGTACATTTATGAATATATAAAATATTTTTTTAAAAACGTGGAACAAGTATCCAAAGGAAAGATACGTTATTTTCTTTATTTTTAAATCTTTCTGAAATCGATTAAATAACAGTATCTACTTCCTCTTCTTAGGTCTATGAATCACATTTGCTTTGGGAGAGATTTAAAAGTAAGAGACATGTGCTTCTCAATAAAGTGTAACAAAAATAGTGTCATGGATATCAGTTTATAAAAGGGAATGAACACTTCAGTGGGACCCATATCTTGCCATGGAGTAATTATGACTACTACAAAGTTTAAGAGCTTGAGCCCTAGAGTCAGACAAAATTGGGTTTAGATCTCAGCTTTTCCACTTATCTACCTAAGAGATTTCAAAGCAGTTACTCTGAATCTTAATTTCTCATATATAAGATGGGAATGATAGTAGTATCCACCTCACGTGGTTTTTGTGAGGATTAAATGAGCCAGTAGGTGTAAGGTATTTCACACCATATCTGGCATACAGTAAATCCTCCATAAATGAAAGTTGTTATCCCATGTACTATTGGGCACCCTTGAGCAAATGAAGTTCAGCACCGTGATTTGCAAGAATTGTACCCTCATAAGGCCTTGCTTGGAGGAGTAAAGGGAGGGGAGAATTGAAGAGATGAAAGAGTTTGAAGAAAACCTAAGGTTCTAGTGGGGTTAATAAGAAAAGGAGCTCCCCTGTACTCACACTCTCAAGAACTGGATTCCAAAGCGTCTGGACTAAGCCTCTTAGGGCAGGGACTACCCTGGTCTTTTTATTACTTGAGCATGGTAGAAAGCCTGGCCTAAGTAACACGAGTTGAGTGGATGAGTGATATTTTGATAAAGAGCCATTGAAAAATGAATACGACTGTGAGGGTCTGGGAAAAGTCCCCAAACTAGCAAAGCCTAGGAAACAGGAGTGGCCTGTGACTGCTGGCTCCCACTTGGTATCAGTTCTGAACTTGAGAACTCCATCAGCCAGGTGAGTGTGTGGCATCAAATTATCATCCTTGGCCCAAAGTAGGTGCTCAATAGTATCTATTGAATGAGTAAATGCATGAATAAATGAGGTGTCCTCTGAAAAACCTGTTCAACATAATCACTGAAATGGCACCGATTCACAGGAAACATACATGGGCAACATTTCCCTGGAGATGAATGAAAATTATAGAGCAAAGTCTTAATGAAACCACTTTCTACTTATATATTATGCTTCCTAATTAAAGCGCATTGTAATATAGACCAATATAGAAAATACAGGCCGGGCGCGGTGGCTCAAGCCTGTAATCCCAGCACTTTGGGAGGCCGAGACGGGCGGATCACGAGGTCAGGAGATCGAGACCATCCTGGCTAACGCGGTGAAACCCCGTCTCTACTAAAAATACAAAAAACTAGCCGGGCGAGGTGGCGGGCGCCTGTAGTCTCAGCTACTCGGGAGGTTGAGGCAGGAGAATGGCGTAAACCCGGGAGGCAGAGCTTGCAGTGAGCTGAGATCCGGCCACTGCACTCCAGCCCGGGCGACAGAGCAAGACTCCGTCTCAAAAAAAAAAAAAAAAAAAAAAAAATTACAGCTTGGCCTCTGAATGCTTGTGAGAGCCAAACTGTTGCCAAGGACAGGATGAACTGAAATTATTTAAGAGAAAATACATGTCTATCCATTCAGCTAAAAAAGATGCTGATACAGCAGGACTTAGATTATGGTTTGAATTTTTCTATTAATTCAGACTCACATTTCTGATCATACCCTAAAAGCACACCCAATTCTTCATGTATTTTCATCAAATATATGTGCACTCCTGAGGACATGAGAGCAAAAAAAAAAAAAAAAGCAAAATAAATTATTCTGTTTTTTGACAATTGTTCTATGTGATGTTCCTTGGTTTTAAGAAGTAATAACAATGCATAACTGAAGAAATTAAAAGCAAAGCACTCTACATGTTTGACAATGCTGTGAAAGTCATGAGAACTTTGCTTCTCTCTCATACTTAATAAAAGCCATTTCCATAATAATTCTCTTTTTGGTTGTGCTAAAAGCAACATGAAGCAGTAAAAAGGAAGCTTTAGACTAGAAATGCAAATTCCAGACAGTATAAAAGATGGAAAGATTACTTGAGGCCAAGAAAAGTCAAGGTATGACAAGACTATAATAACAGGAACCCAATATGGGGTCGCCACATGCAATGTTCCTAAAGCACGTCTCCCAATATTGCACAATAAGTCATTACCATGGCAACTCAACCTTCACCGACATAAAAGAAACACCTCACATCCTCTCTTCAGAATGACACAGATCTCACATAGGATCAAGGGATTTGTTTAAAAAATACTTCTCTAATACTATTTTTAATGGCTGAAAGATTCAGGACATGGGGGTCAATGTACAGACAGAATGAAGATAAACCAAGTACATGAATGATTGACTTAAGCATTTTTACAGTTTTATGGCATGGAGTTCTACTGGAATGATGTAAATAAACACAAATCTGTATACACTGGATAAAGGAGAAGTTTAATAAATGCAAGTGTCATTTCCCCCCTGAATACCAATGGAACAGTACAAGTATTTCATTTTTATGCTTTTTCAAAGGACACTTTGAAAACCCATTCCAGTCATTGGTCCTCAATATCTATCACTTTACCTGAAGAATCTTCCTGAAAACCACTTATATTTATATACTAATATGGGTAATAAAAGAATTAATTTCCTACATAGGTGAGCCCCAAATCTTAAAAAAAATTAAGAAGAATTTAGCAGTCAAATAATAGAAGGTAAGCCCACAACTAAGTCAAATGACCTGCCGATCAGTGTACCAAGCAGATGCTAGTAGAAAGATGTTGCTGATGGGTGCAGATTCACCCTCTTGGAAAAATAATTTAAAATATGAGCTGCTTCTTGGCACATTGCTAGCATCATCTTCTAATAAAAGAAAAGCTGATCACTCAAAATCCAAGCAGCTTCCACTATAGTGTAATCTCGTCAGATATATGGACTTAAAAACCCTGAGGCCTTACATGGGCTAAGAGGCTCATTAGGCAAGAGACATCAGAACCCCAGAAGCACTTGGAGCAGTCAGTAATGCCTCCGTCTCTTAATACTGCATTTCTAAAGGGAATTCCTTGGAAACCAGTGGTTCTGTTAAATATTAAAGTGTTCTACAGAAGCAGACAAAGGCATAAGAATCAGAATGCTTTTGTGAATATCTTAAAATCACTCTCAGGCCCCAAGTTTCCTATTGGCCTGCGTCATATATATAGTCATCTCTGGGTCTCTGTGCAAAGCTGGTTCCAGGACCTATAACGGATATAAGAAGCTCAAGTTAAGATGGTGTAGTATTTGCATATAACCTCCTGTATACTTTACATAATCTCTGATAACTTACAATACCTAATACAGTGTAAATGCTATGTAAACAGTTGTTACATGGTATTGTTTAGGGAATCATGATAAAAAAAAAAAATGTCTGTACTCATCTGGTACAGATACAACTATTCTTTTATTTTTCCCAGATATTTTCACATTGCAGTGTGTTGAATCCCTGGATGTAGAACCCATAACTACAAAGGACTGACTGTACATATTTTGAGTTCAGTCACATCAAACGTTCATTTAACATATTCAAATTTAACAAAACACACTGGGGCAGAAAAGTGAGAGGAGAATAATTAAAACCATGCTGTTGGTGGTTTCCTTCATCTAAGAACTGTTCTGGGAC
Source organism: Trachypithecus francoisi (assembly GCF_009764315.1). Lineage (NCBI taxonomy): Eukaryota > Metazoa > Chordata > Mammalia > Primates > Cercopithecidae > Trachypithecus > Trachypithecus francoisi. The sequence continues at coordinate 7,295,913 of NW_022681453.1, forward strand.
AAGCGTGAGCTGGGAGAATCTGCCCTTTATGTTTGCTCAGCTGGACCCCGTCTTTTGTGATTGTCGCTGTGTGAGTGAGCGTCTCACTGGGCTGAAGGGATCCTGAAGTTATGCACTTGCTTGTGGCCCTAAATGCTGGCTACTTCACCTAGTGTTCAGCGGAAGTAACCACAGTTTGTTCCCACATTGGAGGTGGTTAAGTTGGCCTCTAGTGTGGGGCCTTCCTATTTTCAAGGGTAGTTTTTTGACACCTGGTTTTCTCTGTATGCATTGATTTTGGAACGTAACAAACAAGTAAGATCTAAGATCTAAGATTTATGATCTATCTTTTAAAGTCTAGGATATGTTAAGAGATCTTGACTTTCTGAAACCAGACTGCCTGGTTTCTTTAAAACACTGTTTTAACTTCCTAAAATTTAAAATGAAATTAAAAAACCAAAAACAAAATCCAGCTTACAAATAGGATGAGGCCCAAAAGTTTATTTCCAAGCTGAGAGTTTAGAACTCAGAATGCATTTCGATATTAAAACAATGTTATAAATTGTATAAAAGGTATATGCACTCCCCAAATGCCCACATAAATCTTTGTTCTGAAATGTATACCCTTGCAAAGAAAAACTGGAAGCATAAGGGAAGAAGGATACAGAGCGGGAAGCCTAGTACCGCAGCCGAGAGTGCTAGAGCAGCACTGTTTGTGTTCAAATACCATCGCTTAGTAGCTTTTGGTCCTGACAAGTTGAACTCTGAGTTTGTGCATTTTTAGAGTGAGATAATACAGTATTTGCCTCAGAGATGTGCTTGAGGATATAATGGGGCAATATTACCCACGTTGCACATAAAAAGGGCTCTGTGTTTGCTTTTGCACTGGTTCCTCTGGGTGTGATTGGCTTGCACGCCACATTTTCACTCCCTATGCTTCTCCAAACAACAGCCACTCTTGAGACAGGGAATTCAGGAATCTTAACCAAAAAACCATGCCCAGCACAGAAACATTCACTCTAAAGAATATTTTATCTAATGTGAATGAAAACAAAGGAAAAGTGTGCACTACAGAGAGGGGTCTGGGAAAAGTTTCTCTGACTGGGCTCCAGCATCCACTCTTTCCTGGACCAAGCACTTGTGCTGACCTCTTCTGCTATTATTATTATTAGCAAACAATATTGGAGTTTTGTCTGTTTGTTTGTAAGTGTGACCCTGGTGCCTGTAAGAGTGTGTGACACACAGTAAGCTCTCAAAGACTATTTGTTGAATAAATACATGTAGAAAAAAAAAGTAGACAAGTAAGCACTTGTGCTGGGCCAGGCACTTGCACTGATTTATTCCACTATTATTATTAGCAAATAACATGTCCTCCTCTAGTCCAGGGATGCCTGCAGCAGGAGGCAGATGTGGACATGTGATGGTAACGAGAGGAGAACTTCCCCGTGCTTCCCAAAACCCGCTGGACAGGCCAGCCCAGAGCAATAAGGACAGAGGGACCAGCAAGAGCTACTTCAGTAACATTCCTGGTACTCTCTCCTCTGCCTTCCACAATGCCAGTCTTTCACTGGACACAGTCCTGCTGTGGTAGCCTCCCACTTTCCAGATTTTCTCTGAGATCTCCCAAATGTTCTCTGTGGGAAAATGACAAAAGAAAATGAATTATACACAGTGAGAATACCAAGATTTCTGTCAATTCCAAGGAAGTTGTCCTCAAATAAAACATATTTGGCCAAAGAACTTCTTTCAGTGCATTTAAGCTCATATCAATTGCTTGCACCATTCACTCGTTCATTTAATAAAGCTTTTGTGTAGGATTATGTAGATTCTAAGAGTACAGAAACAAGTAAGCCTTTGTTTATTTTGTTTAAGGAAAATTTACTTCCCTTGAGGAGCTCACAGTTTAGATTAAGGAGACAAAATAGTTAGCTTTGATTAAGGGCAGCATAACTGAGGGTAGTTCAATTATTGACAAATCAAAATTTTTCTTATCAGTGCAGCTAGGACACAGTAGCTAAGCCTGCAGTCTACAGAGTATGTCTCCCTGACACCCTGTGCACAGCGCTGTCTGATGGCCTGGGGAGTCCTCAGAGAATGTAGAAAGGAAATATAATGTATCTGAAAACACTTCATTTTCCAGTATGGACCTAGCCCTGCTTCTGCACACAGTGTACAGGCTGATTATGTGGGCAGGATGCTCATGAAGTTGGAGAGGGCCTGTATGATCTACATTAAAACTGGACTTCATCAAAGCAGATGGTATACTTACTTGGAAACCCAGAATAGTAACATGGTACTCATAATTAAGCTATATTTCTAAGTTTTTGTTTCCTTCCATCTGGTTAAGCACTTGATTACCAGGTTATTTGGAAGAATTTTAAAGGAGAGAGGGCAAAGCGGAGAATATCCAATTAAGAGATGTTGAAAAGCAGAACATTTGATTTTCCTTTCACTAGTCTTAGGGAAAAAAATGTAGATATAGTCAGTATATTTCATGACATCATCTAAAAGTAAGAATGCATTGAGGAAAAATGATGTCTTTTCACAGGGCTCCTGAGTTCTGCAGGTGAAGTTGTGCGTAGTAATCAACAGCACTATTCACCAGTGTTTCTGGCCCCTTGCATTCCCAGCAAATGGTAGGATAGTACTTCGCTGCTCTTTTTAAGTTTGGCATGGCCATGTGACTTACAAGGCCCAACAATATATGAATGGAAGTGATAACATCACCTCCGGGAGAAGTTTGAACAGCCAGTGTACCATTTGCCATGCTCACTTAATTAGTCTGCCACAGCAATGGTCAATGTCACCTTGGGTCCCAGGGTAAGGACAATGCAGAGTGAACTTCCAGTGGACCCATGAAGGAAATGTAGTGTGAGCAAAAACTAAACCTTCTGCTTAAAGCTGCTGAGATCTTGGGGCTATTTGCTCCTGCAGCATAACCTGGACTACTCTAACTGACAAAATGTTGGAAAGCAGAGATTATTTCACTGCCAGGCTGACTGTATGAAAATCACAGGAGGGATGGTTCCTCCTGTGTCTTTCTAAGTTGTTCCATGTTCCCTTGCAACTTATCTTTTAATTTTAAAGCTTTGGGCTATACTTTGAAATCTTATAAAGGAATATAACTTTATTTATGAATCTTCTGCTTTTGTTTTTGTATTTATTTTTGAAATAGTAGCAAGGTATGAAGGAAGAAAAAGCTATAAATGGGAAATTTGAAGATGAAGGTTAGTTGACTGGTTTACTGGCTCTGCCACTAATCATCTGTGTGACCCTTAAACCAGTCCTTAAGGTCTTGGGGTCTTGCTTTTCTTGTCTGCAGCACAGATAACTTGAATTAGACATGAGATGGCAAAGTAACATCTCGTGATAAATTGCACCTAGCCCCCTGAGATTAGTTTTGTTTGGTCCTCCCAGAAGTGGGCTCCTACTTTCAATTAAGCCATGCAAAACAAAAATCTATTTGTCAACATTAAAATTCAAGAGCATTCACATAAAATCCAGTTTGCTTGCTTGTCTACTTTCTTTTCTACATGTATTTATTCAGCAAATCGTTTTTGAGAGCTTATTGTGTGCCATACACTCTTACAGACACCAGGGTCACACTTACAAACAAACAGACAAAAACTCTATGACCTCATGGAATTGACATTTGAGAAGATTTCCAGCTTCTCGTAAATATTTGGAAGATCTGGCAACATAAGGTCCATATTCCAACAAAGCAACAATTGCTGGGAAGCTGGGGGTCTACTCCCTCTGGGTGGGGCCTGTGGTCTGCTCCTCCAGGTTCAGAGAGGCCACGTGAGCATCACTGTTTCTGCGTGGACCTTGTGGGTCTGTGAGTTTGTGATGACCCCTCAGAGACCTTTATTTCTAACAACCATGATTCTAAACGTATATCCAACCCAAAATGAAAACTGAGTATTTTCAAATACGTTACAGAAAATCATGAGCTATGGATGTATATTAAAAAGCAAAGGCTTTTGCCCCCTATCCTGCTTAGTCCTATTGTCTCTCTCTTGACTGAACTCTTCCAGAAAGAAAGAAAGAAAGACATCTAGCACACTTGATGTCTCCTTGGCTTTCTTCCTGTTCCTTTTACCTCTCTGTCACTGCTTTTCCAGCAGGCTTTTTATTCTGGAGATGCAGATTAGCTTTGCAAATAACCAAGAGCACCTCTACCTTAGGTATCCTAAATATCTAACTACCTGCCTAAAATTTCAGTTGACCAGTTGAATGGGAATTAGCATATTGCTTTCATGGAAGCAATATGCTAATATTGCTGGAAGGTCCGGTTTGCTCTACAATGTTATTTGCTAACTCATTCACTGTTTTCCTTCCCAGTAAATCCAAGAAGGCACGTGGGTGCAGAGTAATGGTTCCAGCTCCAATGTTTCAGCTCCAATGGGAACTGACCTTGTGAAAAGTCTGAGGGCTGGGATACACTAACAAATTACTTGCAAGGCTATTGTAAATCATCTGTCATATAGCCATTCTTCTCCCTTCTGCCTTTTCCTGCTCTTTTGCTCTTTGTTTCTTCTCTTCCGCTAGGTGGAATTGTGGATGAGTCATCTTTTTGAGTCATTTCCTTTATTAAGTGGCAGGGTTAATGGCATCAAGATAGAGAAGAAGGAAGACACAACATCAAAGCTATTACCACACATATTAATGGATGGATATACACATACATCTACACCCACAGTGAACACACATATATTCCATTACTCAAGTGAAAGACAATTAAAAGACTGTTTTTCTCTGTAAAAAAAAATTCATCTAAAGGCTGAGATATAGTAAGCCAAGTTTCTGCCAGGCAAAAATTTATAATCAAGTTATAAAAGCTTGAAAATAGCAAGACACAATGGAAACCCTGACATAATCTTAATTACACTGTCACCAGACGCAATGTTAAAATGTACACGTAGAAGCTCCTTTATGAGCCTATGATTTAGTCCTGTGGATATGTCTAGAATTATATTTCTAACTGCTGACGAACCTATCCCACTTCTGAGTGGAATGATTATTCTAGGTTCCAGATCAAAGTCAGTTCTTTTCAGTCAAGATTCTAAAAATATCTCCCTGAAACTGAAAAACACCACCAAATATTAATGGGAATAATAATAAGAAGAATCATTCTAACAACTAACATTTATTGAGAACTTATGCTCTGGGCCCTGTGCTAGTCATTTCTCTCATCTTATCTCATATAATCATCCCAGCCTCCACCCTGTGACGGGGTTCATGTGCAGGTTATTCTCCATTTGCTTCTGCCAATCCACTCTCCATCTTTCTTTACCCTGCTTTGTGCCCTGGGCTCTGACCTTTATGGATTTCATCTTTGGAGGTCCCATGTCTTCTGGCTTCTGTCAGGTTCCCAAAGTAAGATGAGAGTAAAGTCTGGTACTTCTTCTCCCAACTTGAGCTCTTTTGGGCTGAGGACTGGCATCTCTCTTTGTCACCCGCCTCCTGGCAGGAGCCCTCTTCCACAGGCACTACCCTCTCTTCAGCTGCTGGCAGCTGCTCCTCTCTTCAGAGTTGGGAGCTGCTTTGCTAGCCACAGGATGCTTTACTGTCCTTTGTTGACTGCCCTTAACTCTGCCTACACTTTTATCCCTTATTAAATTTTCTCAATTACTTTGAGTGTGCCATCTATTTTATGGACCCTGAAAAGTACAGTACAATCAGTTCCCGTTTTATAGATTGAAAACTACTGAGACTGACCTATTATGGGACACATCCAAGATGGCACAGCTGGTAAATGCTAGAGTCAAGATTTGATCTGAGATCTTACCTCAGCCCAGGCTTTTAACCAATATGGTATACATTCTATAACAGAGTCACTACTGTGTTGATTTTCTGCAGAGGTGTCAAGAAAAGAGTCTAGGCTTCCAGCCCAGTAAAAAGCTGACTTGACTTTACCACTGCTTGGCTGGGGGGGCGGGGAGTGTTGGTTTTCTAAGCCACCTGGCTTCTCTGTGCCTTGACTTCATCATCTATAAAATGCGGGAAATAAGACTTGTTCCACTTAACTCCTCAGGATTCTTGTAAGAATAAAAATGAGAAAAGAGATGTGAAACAACCTTAAAAAGATGTGACTGCTACATAAATGTAAACTAGTTTTTTTGAGTTGTACCATTTCTAACAGTATTAAGATATAGCTCTCTCTGTATGTATTTATGTATATGTGTGTGCCTATGCACACATGGAATTTCTCTTTTATTCATTCTGTAGATTAGAATACCATTATTCTTCTATGATACAAACACGTTGTCAGGTTATCTACTATTATTTTCCCATATTTGAACACGCAGTTCAAATTTTATATGTTCTAAACATTAGGACCCCACGTTCACTTTCAACCATTCTAGAAAGTAAGAAAATTGTATTCATCATTATCAGTGCTCTGTGTAATCAGACATACCTATAACTTCAGAGAATATGATAATACAGATATGAAGATATACTTTTATCAAGTGGTTTTATCCCACATGAGTAGATAATGAGAAACATTTTCCTATAACTTCAGAGAATATGATAATACAGATATGAAGATATACTTTTTATAAAGTGGTTTTATCCCATATGAATAGATAATGAGAAACATTTTTCTTAAATGGGTTCATTTATGCTACAGTTGAGATACAAATATGTAGTAGTCACGATTGAAATAAAAATAAAAGCTTTTCTAAGGGATAGTAAAAAGATGAGGCCAGGCGCGGTGGCTCACACCTGTAATCCCAGCACTTTGGGAGGCCAAGGCGGGAGGATCACAAGATTAGGAGATCGAGACCATCCTGGCTAACACAGTGAAATGCCATCTCTACTAAAAATAGAAAAATTGGAGGGTGGAGCAAGATGGCCGAATAGGAAGAGCTCCAGTCTCCAATTCCCAGTGCAAGCGACACAGAAGACTGGTGATTTCTGCATTTTCAACTGAGGTACTGGGTTCATCTCACTAGGGAGTGCCGGACAATCGGTGCTGGTCAGCTGCTGCAGCCTGACCAGCGAGAGCTAAAGCAGGGCGAGGCATCGCCTCACCTGAGAAGTGCAAGGGGGAAGGGAATCCCTTTTCCTAGCCAGGGGAACTGAGACACACAACACCTGGAAAATCGGGTGACTCCCACCCCAATACTGCGCTTTAAGCAAACGGGCACACCAGGAGAATATATCCCACACCTGGTTGGGAGGGTCCCACACTCACGGAGACTCCGTCATTGCTAACACAGCAGTCTGCGATCTAACCGCAAGGCAGCAGCGAGGCTGGGGGAGGGGCGCCCGCCATTGCTGAGGCTTAAGTAGGTAAACAAAGCCCTGGGAAGCTCGAACTGGGTGGAGCTCACAGCAGATCAAGGAAACCTGCCTGTCTCTGTAGACTCCACCTCTGGGGACAGGGCACAGTTAACAACAACAACAAAAGCAGCAGGAACCTCTGCAGACGCAAACGACTCTGTCTCACAGCTTTGAAGAGAGCAGTGGATCTCCCAACACCGAGGTTGAGATCTGAGAAGGGACAGACTGACTGCTCAAGTGGGTCCCTGACCCCGGAGTGGCCTAACTGGGAGACATCCCCCACTAGGGGCAGTCTGACACCCCACACCTCACAGGGTGGAGTACACCCCTGAGAGGAAGCTTCCAAAGGAAGAATCAGACAGGTACACTCGCTGTTCAGCAATATTCTATCTTCTGCAACCTCTGCTGCTGATACCCAGGCAAACAGGGTCTGGAGTGGACCTCAAGCAATCTCCAACAGACCTACAGCTGAGGGTCCTGACTATTAGAAGGAAAACTATCAAACAGGAAGGACACCTATACCAAAACCCCATCAGTACATCACCATCATCAAAGACCAGAGGCAGATAAAACCACAAAGATGGGGAAAAAGCAGGGCAGAAAAGCTGGAAATTCAAAAAATAAGAGCGCATCTCCCCCTACAAAGGAGCGCAGCCCATCGCCAGCAACGGATCAAAGCTGGTCAGAGAATGACTTTGACGAGATGAGAGAAGAAGGCTTCAGTCCTTCAAACTTCTCAGAGCTAAAGGAGGAATTACGTACCCAGTGCAAAGAAACTAAAAATCTTGAAAAAAGAGTGGAAGAATTGACAGATAGACTAATTAATGCAGAGAAGGTCATAAACGAAATGACAGAGATGAAAACCATGACACGACAAATACGTGACAAATCCACAAGCTTCAGTAACCGACTCGATCAACTGGAAGAAAGAGTATCAGCGATTGAGGAAAAAATGAATGAAATGAAGCAAGAAAAGAAACCAAAAGAAAAAAGAAGAAAAAGAAATGAACAAAGCCTGCAAGAAGTATGGGATTATGTAAAAAGACCAAATCTACATCTGATTGGGGTGCCTGAAAGTGACGGGGAAAATGGAACCAAGTTGGAAAACACTCTTCAGGATATCATCCAGGAGAACTTCCCCAACCTAGTAGGGCAGGCCAACATTCAAATTCAGGAAATACAGAGAATGCCACAAAGATACTCCTCCAGAAGAGCAACTCCAAGACACATAATTGCCCGATTCACCAAAGTTGAAATGAAGGAAAAAATCTTAAGGGCAGCCAGAGAGAAAGGTCGGGTTACCCACAAAGGGAAGCCCCTCAGACTAACAGCAGACCTCTCGGCAGAAACTCTACAAGCCAGAAGAGAGTGGGGGCCAGTATTCAACATTCTTAAAGAAAAGAATTTTCAACCCAGAATTTCATATCCAGCCAAACTAAGTTTCATAAGTGAAGGAGAAAGAAAATCCTTTACAGATAAGCAAATGCTTAGAGATTTTGTCACCACCAGGCCTGCCTTACAAGAGACCCTGAAGGAAGCCCTGAACATGGAAAGGAACAACTGGTACCAGCCACTGCAAAAACATGCCAAAATGTAAAGACCATCAAGGCTAGGAAGAAACTGCATCAACTAAGGAGCAAAATAACCAGTTAATATGATAATGGCAGGAGCAAGTTCACACATAACGATATTAACCTTAAATGTTAATGGACTAAATGCTCCAGTTAAAAGACACAGACTGGCAAACTGGATAGAGTCAAGACCCATCATTCTGCTGTATTCAGGAGACCCATCTCACATGCAGAGACATACATAGGCTCAAAATAAAGAGATGGAGGAAGATCTACCAAGCAAATGGAGAACAAAAAAAAGCAGGGGTTGCAATACTAGTCTCTGATAAAACAGACCTTAAACCATCAAAGATCAAAAGAGACAAAGAAGGCCATTACATAATGGTAAAGGGATCAATTCAACAGGAAGAGCTAACTCTCCTAAATATCTATGCACCCAATACAGGAGCACCCAGATTCATAAAGCAAGTCCTTAGAGACTTACAAAGAGACTTAGACTCCCATGCAATACTAATGGGAGACTTCAACACTCCACTGTCAACATTAGACAGATCAACGAGACAGAAAGTTAACAAGAATATCCAGGAATTGAACTCATCTCTGTACCAAGCGGACCTAATAGACATCTATAGAACTCTCCACCCCAAATCAACAGAATATACATTCTTCTCAGCACCACATCGCACTTATTCCAAAATTGACCACATAATTGGAAGTAAAACACTCCTCAGCAAATGTAAAAAACAGAAATTATAACAAACTGTCTCTCAGACCACAGGGCAATCAAACTAGAACTCAGGACTAAGAAACTCAATCAAAACCGCTCAACTACATGGAAACTGAACAACCTGCTCCTGAATGACTACTGGGTACATAACAAAATGAACGCAGAAATAAAGATGTTCTTGGAAACCAATGAGAACAAAGATACAACATACCAGAATCTCTGGGACACATTTAAAGCAGTGTGTAGAGGGAAATTTATAGCACTAAATGCCAACAAGAGAAAGCAGGAAAGATCTAAAATTGACACTGTAACATCACAATTAAAAGAACTAGAGAGGCAAGAGCAAGCACATTCAAAAGCTAGCAGAAGGCAAGAAATAACTAAGATCAGAGCAGAACTGAAGAAGATAGAGACACAAAAAACCCTCCAAAAAATCAATGAATCCAGGAGTTGGTTTTTTGAAAAGATCAACAAAATTGACGGACCGCTAGCAAGACTAATAAAGAAGAAAAGAGAGAGGAATCAAATAGACGCAATGAAAAATGATAAAGGAGATATCACCACCGACCCCACAGAAATACAAACTACCATCAGAGAATACTATAAACACCTCTACGCAAATCAACTAGAAAATCTAGAAGAAATGGATAATTTCCTGGACACTTACACTCTTCCAAGACTAAACCAGGAAGAAGTTGAATCCCTGAATAGACCAATAGCAGGCTCTGAAATTGAGCCCATAATTAATAGCCTACCAACCAAAAAAAGTCCAGGACCAGATGGATTCACAGCTGAATTCTACCAGAGGTACAAGGAGGAGCTGGTACCATTCCTTCTGAAACTATTCCAATCAATTGAAAAAGAGGAAATCCTCCCTAACTCATTTTATGAGTCCAACATCATCCTGATACCAAAGCCTGGCAGAGACACAACAAAAAAAGAGAATTTTAGACCAATATCCCTGATGAACATCGATGCAAAAATCCTCAATAAAATACTGGCAAACCGGATTCAGCAGCACATCAAAAAGCATATCCACCATGATCAAGTGGGCTTCATCCCTGGGATGCAAGGCTGGTTCAACATTCGCAAATCAATAAACGTAATCCAGCATCTAAACAGAACCAAAGACGAGAACCACATGATTATCTCAATAGATGCAGAAAAGGCTTTTGACAAAATTCAACAGCGCTTTATGCTAAAAACGCTCAATAAATTTCATATTGATGGAACGTACCTCAAAATAATAAGAGCTGTTTATGACAAACCCACAGCCAATATCATACTGAATGGGCAAAAACTGGAAAAATTCCCTTTGAAAACTGGCACAAGACAGGGATGCCCTCTCTCACCACTCCTATTCAACATAGTGTTGGAAGTTCTGGCTAGGGCAATCAGGCAAGAGAAAGAAATCAAGTGTATTCAGTTAGGAAAAGAAGAAGTCAAATTGTCCCTGTTTGCAGATGACATGATTGTATATTTAGAAAACCCCATCGTCTCAGCCCCAAATCTCCTTAAGCTGATAAGCAACTTCAGCAAAGTCTCAGGATACACAATTAATGTCCAAAAATCACAAGCATTCTTTTTTTTTTTTTTTTTTTTTTTTTTTTGAGACAGAGTCTTGCTCTTTCGCCCGGGCTGGAGTGCAGTGGCCGGATCTCAGCTCACTGCAAGCTCCGCCTCCCGGGTTTTACGCCATTCTCCTGCCTCAGCCTCCGGAGTAGCTGGGACTACAGGCGCCCGCCACCTCGCCCGGCTAGTTTTTTGTATTTTTAGTAGAGACGGGGTTTCACCATGTTAGCCAGGATGGTCTCGATCTCCTGACCTCGTGATCCGCCCGTCTCGGCCTCCCAAAGTGCTGGGATTACAGGCTTGAGCCACTGCGCCTGGCCCACAAGCATTCTTATACAGCAGTAACAGACAAACAGAGAGCCAAATCAGGAATGAACTTCCATTCACAATTGCTTTAAAGAGAATAAAATACCCAGGAATCCAACTTACAAGGGATGTCAAGGACCTCTTCAAGGAGAACTACAAACCATTGCTCAGTGAAATCAAAGAGGACACAAACAAATGGAAGAACATACCATGCTCATAGATAGGAAGAATCAATATCGTGAAAATGGCCATACTGCCCAAGGTTATTTATAGATTCAATGCCATCCCCATCAAGCTACCAATGACTTTCTTTACAGAATTGGAAAAAACGGCTTTAAAGTTCATATGGAACCAAAAAAGAGCCCGCATTGCCAAGACAATCCTAAGTCAAAAGGACAAAGCTGGAGGCGTCACGCTACCTGACTTCAAACTATACTACAAGGCTACAGTAACCAAAACAGCATGGTACTGGTACCACAACAGAGATATAGACCAATGGAACAGAACAGAGTCCTCAGAAATAATACCACACATCTACAGCCATCTGATCTTTGACAAACCTGAGAGAAACAAGAAATGGGGAAAGGATTCCCTATTTAATAAATGGTGCTGGAAAAATTGGCTAGCCATAAGTAGAAAGCTGAAACTGGATCCTTTCCTTACTCCTTATACGAAGATTAATTCAAGATGGATTAGAGACTTAAATGTTAGACCTAATACCATAAAAACCCTAGAAGAAAACCTAGGTAATATCATTCGGGACATAGGCATGGGCAAGGACTTCATGTCTAAAACACCAAAAGCAATGGCGGCAAAAGCCAAAATTGACAAATGGGATCTAATTAAACTAAAGAGCTTCTGCACAGCAAAAGAAACTACCTTCAGAGTGAACAGGCAACCTACAGAATGGGAGAAAATTTTTGCAATCTACTCATCTGACAAAGGGCTAATATCCAGAATCTACAAAGAACTCAAACAAATATACAAGAAAAAAACAAACAACCCCACCAAAAAGTGGGCAAAGGATATGAACAGACATTTCTCAAAAGAAGACATTCATACAGCCAACAGACACATGAAAAAATGCTCATCATCACTGGCCATCAGAGAAATGCAAATCAAAACCACAATGAGATACCATCTCACACCAGTTAGAATGGCAATCATTAAAAAGTCAGGAAACAACAGGTGCTGGAGAGAATCTGGAGAAATAGGAACACTTTTACACTGTTGGTGGGATTGTAAACTAGTTCAACCATTACAGAAAACAGTATGGCGATTCCTCAAGGATCTAGAACTAGATGTACCATATGACCCAGCCATCCCACTACTGGGTATACACCCAAAGGATTATAAATCATGCTGCTAGAAAGACACATGCACATGTATGTTTATTGCGGCACTATTCACAATAGCAAAGACTTGGAATCAACCCAAATGTCCATCTGTGACAGACTGGATTAAGAAAATGTGGCACATATACACCATGGAATACTATGCAGCCATAAAAAAGGATGAGTTTGCGTCCTTTGTAGGGACATGGATGCAGCTGGAAACCATCATTCTTAGCAAACTATCAGAAGAACAGAAAACCAAACAGTGCATGTTCTCACTCATAGGTGGGAACTGAACAATGAGATCACTTGGACTCGGGAAGGGGAACATCACACACCGGGGCCTATCATGGGGAGAGAGGAGGGGGAGGGATTGCATTGGGAGTTATACCTGATATAAATGATGAATTGATGGGTGCTGTCGAGTTGATGGGTGCAGCACACCAACATGGCACAAGTATAGATATGTAACAAACCTGCACGTTATGCACATGTACCCTAGAACTTAAAGTATAATAAAAAAAAATTAAAAAAAAAATAGAAAAATTAGCCGGGCGTGATGGCGGGTGCCTGTAGTCCCAGCTACTCCTTGCGAGGCTGAGTTCGGAGAATGGCGTGAATCCTGGAGGCGGAGCTTGCAGTGAGCCAAGATCTCGCCACTGCACTCCAGCCTATGCAACAGAGCCAGACTCCGTGTCAAAAAAAAAAAAAAAGAGATGGATTCCACTCCTTTACATCAGCTTGGAGGTAAGTAGATATTTGATAATATTCCAGGACACAGGTCCTTGGAAAGAGAACCAGTGTTTGTATCTGTAAAGCCTCAGGTCATGAGGAATTCCAGTACTCCCACCCCCTGCTTACAGATAGATGATGATGACCTCCTTTTCCATTGGCAAGGCAGGCTGGCCACCATAAGAGAAAAACAGCAGACACTCCCATAGCACCACTGAGACAAGCCTTACCTTCCTTTGGCCATAGTTCTGACTCATTCTCTGATGTTGGAAATATCATGTAATTATTTGGTAATGCAATTGTCCTATTGACAAAGTATGTACCAGCTTCCTGCCTCTTGCTTACATGATGCCAGATTTTTTGGAGACCCGAGAAAATGTTGCAATAGAATTTTTTTTTCTAGATGGAGTCTCCTTCTGTCACCCAGGTTGGAGTGCAGTTGTGCAATCTCGGTTCACTGCAACCTCCATCTCCTGGGTTCAAGCAATTCTCCTGCCTCAGCCTCCCAAGTAGCTGGGCACTACCGACATGTGCCACCATGCCTGGCTAATTTTTGTATTTTCAGTAGAGATGGGATATCACTATGTTGGCCAGGCTGGTTTTGAACTCCTGGCCTCAAGTGATCCACCCACCTTGGCCTCCCAAAGTGCTGGGATTACAGGCGTGAGCCACTGCACTCAGCCTGTAATAGAAATTGAAGGGCAATTATTTACATCTTGAGCTAAAGTCACCTATGCACTGGTCATATGTCTTTAACTTATGACCAGCTTTTAATCAGATAATAAGCATTTGGCATTGAGTGTTTTTGATGTAAAAGATCTTGGCTCAGGGCTATGGGGCTTCCTCATCCTCAGCAATCCTGCCCATACTGCTTCCTAGCTGAGTAGGCTTACGGAGGCAGTCATGCAGAATGGTGGGGAGGCTGGCCCCTGGAGTCAGGCAGGTCGGGTGGCCTTTGATAGAATTCCTTTCTGAGCCTCAGTTTACTTGCCTATAAAATGGAGATAATAGCACCAACCTCACAGGGAAGTTGGGAGCCTTATATTAGAATAAATATAAGCATTTAGTAACATGCCTGGTACATAGTAACAACCCAACGCATGTTAACACTGCCCCTGAACCCTTGTACATTTTTGACACAGCACCTAACATACCAAATACATGTACTACATTTTTGCGTTTTTACTCTCACCTCCAACTCTGCCCCTCAAGTGCTCTAAACTGTGCCCAGTATATAGCACGTGCTCAATAAATATTGGTTGAATGAATCAAAGGAAAGTATAGATAGGATCCTGCCCTATAGGAGTTTACTAATGAATTGGCAGATAAGACATTTATATGCCAGATACCTAGTAATTATGCCTAGCAGAAAATAGGTGGAATGGGAGTGTTAGACACAGAGGCGAGAGACAGAGAATACTTCTAACCAGATGGGGAAAGAAGGCTACATGGAAAAGGGGGACTTTGAGCTTAAATCAATACCGTGAAAATGAGCCAGTGCTTAAAAAAGGAATTTCACTCCACACTCGGGTCACTCAAACACTGACAATATTTTTTCCCTCCATTTTCTGGGTTTTATCTTGATGCTTTAACATGATGACAGGCATCTCTATTAGTTTCCTATTGCTGCTATAACAAATTATCACAAAAACTGTGGCTTACAACACTACAAACTTACTTTCTTATAGTTGTGGAGAGCAGAATCCCTAATTCAGTTTTACTGGGATAAAGTCAAGATGCAGACGGGGTTGATTCCTCCCGGAGGTTTTAGGAGAGAATCCATTTCCCTTGCCTTTTCCAGCTTCCATAGTTGCACTCCTTGGCTCTCAGCCCCTTCCTCCATCTCAAAGCTAGCAGCGTGACATCCTCAAATCTCTCACTGCTCCATCATCACATAGCCTTCTGTCTGGCTCTTCTGTAGTCACATATCCCTCTGCTTCACTCTTGTAAAGATACCTGTGATTATGCTTAAGAATCACCCAGATAATCCAGGATAATCTCCCATCTCAAGATCCTAGATTTAATCCCATCTGCAAAGTCCTTTTTTCCATGAACGTGCACAGAGTCCAGGGATTTTGGTGGATCATTATTCAACCTACCACAGTAGCCAAAAAATAGGGGTGGGAGGAAATGTTTCCAGAACACTTGGATTTTTTTTCTAGTCCATTTTAATATTGAATCCAGCAAATGTGTCAGTGAATTGATAATATATTATTTTTTACACTGTCTACCGTTAATCAGAATTTGCTTAAATTCTTTCATTGGATTTCATTTAAATGTATAAATTTGAGCTATTGCTTTTTGGTACAAATGCTGTGGAAGTATAAGACCATCGATACTTCCTAAGAAACAGAAAGTGAAGCAAAAAGACCCAGTCTGCAATACTGGGTGAGGTCCAGGGTTGAGGAGACACAAGACAGGGAAGGAAGTGCTCACAAAGTGGACAAAGTCCTCAGGGCTAGTTGATCTGGCTGGAGCCAGGCTTGTGGCCATTTCTGTTAGAAGAGGCAGCTGTTAACACCTTTCTTGCCTTGAGAGAAATTTCCACAAACCTTGGGGAGACGGCCAAATGAGCAGTCAACCTGCACCCTTTGAGCTTGCAGTAATCTTTTTCTTTATAGTAGAATCTGACCACTCAAATGTACATAGAACTAATTTCATTATTATGAGATTATTATTATTATTATTTTACCCAGGTTGGAGTGCAGTGGTGCTATCTTGGCTCACTGCAACCTCCACCTCCCAGGTTCAAGCGATTCTCCTGACTCAGCCTCCCAAGTAGCTGGGATTACAGGCAAGCAGTACCACGCTCTGCTAATTTTTGTACTTTTAGTAGAGACAAGGTTTCACCATATTAGCCAGGCTGGTCTCAAACTCCTGGTCTCAAGTGATCCACCCTCCTCAGCCTCCCGAAGTGCTGGGATTATGAGATATCTGACATAGCCACAATGGGTATTCATACTTACACATTTTGGGGAAATTTTGTTGGTTTTAGCATATGAAAAGTCTCCTTCTTACTGGAACTCTCAATAGTTCATTTTTCATGTGATTTAAAACCTCTGGGAACATGTCTTCTTCAAGATAAGGATGTAGCCTTGATTTCTATCTTAAGTTTAATACCACGTCTTCCACCAGAGGTGATGGTCTATGTTAATGTGGTCACAATACCTCTCGCCTACTTTACTCAGCAATAGCATCCACACTGCCAGTCATCTCATAAACCAATTTAACACTGCAATTGTGCATGTCAGTAAGCTCTGCTCGTTCTAATAGCATCATGTTCCCATAGCTACTAATGCATTTCAAGGCAAGGTTGGGGGAGCACACGGCAGTTTAAAATTATAGATAACAGGAGAACTAAAAGTAACATAAATAAAATGTGTGATGAGTGGGGTGCTCCAAAACTGATTGCTGCCCAGGCAGGGACATGCAGCTTATGAATGGTTAGCTGTCAACGGGCTGCAGAGCCTTTCTACCCAGTAAAATGAAGGGACTCAAGGGCACACAGCACTATTCACAGTCAGTAAATGGGGCTGAGGAAAGAGTCAGGAGTAACAAGTCACAGTTGTATTGATGTGTCCCTCAGCCCCACACCAGAGGTTTAGAATAACTTCCTCAGGAGCACCTTTGCTTCTTCTCTCTCTCACACGCCAGCCATCTTCCTAAGGCATCCTTCGTATTGGACCACTCACCCAACGCTAAAGAATATGCTATGACTCCCATTGTCTTTCTGATGGAGGCCAAATTCCTCCTGTGGAAGCTTGGGCACCCCGGCCCAGGTCTGCGCATGGGTGCAACTTGTCATACTCCCCGTGCCTCTCTCCAGGCAGGCTGGTCTTCCCTCCACTTCACACAGCCCACCTGTTCTCCCTGCTTCACTCACCCACCACCTATCCTTCAGTGGTAGGGCCCAACCTCCACCTTCTCCCTGAAGCCTTCTTGATAACTCTCTGGTCAAAATTCATCTTTCCCTTTCCTATTTTCTCACAACGCATACTCTTGCCTTAACTTGTCAAGGTATAAACATCAATTGGTTTTATTTTTCCTACTCACAACTTTCAACGCAACTTCTTGGAACACTCTCTCTCTTTTCCACAGGGTGATACCTTCCATCGAGCCTCTGTTAGCTCAATTCCATGACATTTAAATCACTTTTCTTAAAACACGTTCTAAGATTCAGCCCTGCTGCTTTTAACATGTTGACCTCACATTTAATTCATATTTCCGTCTCTTTCCATCCCTGACCCTACCCTAATCCAGTGCTACTGGCACATAAAAGCAGGAGAAGAAGCGAGGAGTCTTATGCTCCTCAAACACCATCTCCTCTTTCACTTGCACCTGCTTCTGATGTTGATCCAAGAAAATGAGGAAAATGGAGAGGAGTCTCCTTTCTGCTCTGCCCATGGAGAGTTCCAGTCCTCCCCACATGTGGGCTGTCATTGCTGCCCTGGCTCATTTTCTTGAAGCTCAACAGTAGATGCCGGTGGACAATTCTTAGGAGGTGGGACCCTTTATGAGATAAGCTGATAGCTTTTTTGTTTGTTTGTTTTGTTTTTATTTTGTTTTGAGATGGAGTCTCACTCTGTCGCCCAGGCTGGAGTGCAGTGGCACAATCTCAGCTCACTCACTGCAAGCTCCGCCTCCCGGGTTCATGCCAGTCTCCTGCCTCAGCCTCCCGAGTAGCTGGGACTACAGGCGCCCACCACCCCGCCCAGCTAATTTTTTGTATTTTTTAGTAGAGACAGGGTTTCACCATGTTAGCCAGGATGGTCTTGATCTCCTGACCTCATGATCTGCCCGCCTCGGCCTCCCAAAGTGCTGAGATTACAGGCGTGAGTCACCATGCCCAGCAGATAAGCTGATAGCTTCTTATCAACTCCTCTGGTGCATATCCACCCTGTCCCACCCAGAAGTCTGTAGCTTGGAAACTCATCTCTTTGGGCTCAGTGTTCAGGGCCTGCAGGACCAATCGGGATCCTGTTTTCACACTTCTTCATACTTCATGCCTTTGCCCCATGTCACACCACCCACCTCTCTTCTGACCCTTCCTCCACACCCTAACAGCAGCCAGTGGCTTGAAAACTATCAAGATGGCATTCCATCACTATCGTGGATTTTGAGGATGTTGTACAGTCATGGCAAGTTTTATAAGTGATTCTCTTGGAGTCTCCCTCTTGGCTTGGGGGCAGAGAGAGAAATACCCCATTCTCTTGATGAGCATTAGTGAGGGGAGAAAGACCACTGCACTACTGCACAAAGAGGCCTCTCATTCTTTCTCCAGTTTGCTTCTTTATATTAAATTGGCGGAGTAGACGATGGAGATGGTGCCAAGATTGATTCCGCTGAAATCTCATCACTCAACAACCCCTGTTGGAGGCACTTGGCAGCTGTGTGAAAAGAATGCATAGGACTAATCTCACTCCCTGAATAATAGAAAACATTGCACTAGGCACTTGGCTTTCTCTTTAGTTCCTAGAATTGTGAAGGCCCGCAATTCTAGAATTCTAGAATTCTAGAACGAATTCTCTTTAGTTCCTAGAATTCTGCCCCTGCAATCTCTGGCTTGTAACACTTGATAGTCAGGTTGATCACAAAGAGGGCAGCAGGACTGAGGACTGCCAGCCTTTACATCACTCCTTTTGTAAGCATATGCCAGCTCTTTCTTTAATGCTGATCACAAAGACTGGGTGAGCTGGAATCCATGGTTTGTAACATTCCATTTGATATATTATTTTAATGTTATTGGGCAATCTACTTTATATTGTCTAACATTGTTCTCGACTCATTTAAGCAGGTAAATTTTGTCTCCCCAATAGAGGTAAAAGCTGAAAGGAGTAGCATTCAATACTTCTTTTGCTTTATGCAGAAACCCTACCGTGGTGCTATGCACAAACAGATAAAAACTAGATTTGTTGACTTGAATGGAGCATGAACAGCATGGGCTTATAGGCCCTGAGAGCCAGTGCTGGCATCTATGATGGCTTCCCACTGCCACATAAAAGCTAGAGAGGGCTGAGGCCTCTGTGGTAAAGACAACTGCAGCCTCATTCAGGCTAATAAAGCTGTATCTACATGATACTCAATATTAGTTTTGTTCATCAAAAACTTAGACAAGTCAGATTTAAAATTCATATTTCCAGTGTCAGAGATATAAAACACCCATATGATTAGGTATTTGCTTTTTATTAAAAAAACTGATATATTGTTTATAACTCAGTATGGAGCCAGAGAGAAGTAGGTAAGACAAGAAAAAAGTAAATGTCTAATACATTTCCAGATGAAATGTTTGATTTCCAGTTTTGAAATTGGAGGGATTACTTTTTCTTTTTAGAAGAAGAAAAAGCACAAAAAATAAATAATGGGCCCCCAATTAAAAGGGAAAATAACTTTTATTGAAAATCAGAGAGCTAATGCTAATAAATTATTAGTAAAGAATGTGTGCCAACTTTTTATTTTTATATTACATATTTCCTAAATTCTAATCTTCCATCAGTTGAAAAATGCACCATCTATTTAAAAATAGCTGTTCAGAACAAAGAAACATGATGACAAAAATCCTGATGCTTTCTAACATTAACATGATAAAACTAAAGTGTCAGAATGCTAAAGTCAGTGCTGTGCTAAGCCTTCCACTCAATCCTCTTAACAACTTGTAAGACAGACACTCTCATGATCTACATTTCACTGATGAAAAGCTTGGCCAGCATCAAGAACATATAAGTGGCAGTGCTGGATTCAAACTCAAGGCTAAGCACTACAGTGGACAGCTCCAGAAGAGAAACTCCATATGTGAGAGAACTGCATCATTATCATCATGGGCTTAGCTACAGCTTCTCACTGTTTCCATCCCTGCCTCCACAATGCAAGCCACCATCATCCTCATGAACTGACTATACACTGTTTTTTATTGACCTCTCAGCTTACACTTGTACCCCTATAGTCTATTCCTCACCAAGAAACCCGAGCAATCCTTAGGAAGCCAAAGTCAGATAATATCACTCCTCAGCTCAAAATCCTGCTCCATCTCACCCAGAATAAAATGAAAAGTCCTCACCATGGCCCACAGGGCCCTCAATATCTGGCCCATTCTAACCTTAACATTCTCTTGATTGTTCCTCAGATGCACACTCGGGCCTTTACACTTGCTTTTTTCCCTGCCTGGATTGATCTTCTCGCAGATACTCAAAAGCTCACTTGCTCACTTTCTTCCAATCTATGACTGAAAGTTATCAAATAATGTCCCCTGCCCAACCTCTTTCAATAGCACCCTCCACAACTTTCCACCTTTTGCCCAGCTTATCTTCATAGCAAGTATCACCTCCTGACATGCTAAACATTGTTTCTTTTTCTCCTCTTCTACAATATAAGCTTTTCAAAGGCCAAGGCTATTTTGTTCACTCCCTCATCCTCAACACCCAGAACAGTGCCTGGCACAGAGTAGGTGCTTAGGGAATGTTTATTGAATGAATCAACTGACTCCAAATCATATGGTTAAGAATTCATGGCCAGGCGCAGTGGCTCACGCCTGTAATCCCAGCACTTTGGGAAGCCGAGGCGGGCAGATCACG
Source organism: Trachypithecus francoisi (assembly GCF_009764315.1). Lineage (NCBI taxonomy): Eukaryota > Metazoa > Chordata > Mammalia > Primates > Cercopithecidae > Trachypithecus > Trachypithecus francoisi. Next base: position 7,316,992 of record NW_022681453.1, read on the forward strand.
AGGTCAGGAGATCAAGATCATCCTGGCTAACACAGTGAAACCTCGTCTCTACTAAAAATACAAAAAAAAGTTAGCTGGGTGTGGTGGCGGGCACCTGTGGTCCCAGCTACTCAGGAGGCTGAAACAGGAGAATGATGTGAACCCAGGAGGCAGAGCTTGCAGTGAGTCGAGATTGCGCCACTGCACTCTAGCCTGGGTGACAGAGCGAGACTCCGTCTCAAAAAAAAAAAAAGAAAAGAATTCATATCTATGAGCATGATGCTCAGAGACTATATTCTGTACAGCCCTACTCTATTCTGAAAAATCAAAATTAAATATGAAAAAAGTTTGAATAACAATAGTTTAGTAATGAGACAGACCTGTCCTGTAACTCCTGCTCCATTGTAGTTGGAATGATGACATTTCAGTAATCATGTGGTCAGTTGACAGCCTCCCATTTACACATCTGCACCTTCCTCGGCCCAGAGATGAACTGAGCCACCTTGGGTTCTCCTCCCTCAGAGGGGAAATGATAGCACCAGAATGATTTCACAGCCCTTAATTTTCTTTTTACAGTTGGTCCTGCACTACCAAACTCAACTTCAATTTTAATAAAATTCGCTCATGCTCCAACTCTAAGTGGAAAAGCAATTTAATCATTCTTTTGAGAAATAAGTGTACTGGCAAGGGGAATTTTTTAACCTAATAAATCATTTTTTTTTTTCTTGTGGAAGTAGACCAACAATAGAAAGAAAATGATGAAAAGAATCCAAACTTAAGAAGTTCTCTGTTTTCATAAAAATAATCTCTTCTGTTCTAAAATCAAATCAGTATAGTCTCTGAATGGCTAAGTCTGGAGACTCATGTCTCTTTGCAGTATGAAGCATATGTCCTCATCTTTGTCTCCATGCTTTGGCTGGCTGGTTTCTATCTTGAAATGATGCCTGAATTGTCCTTCCTGCTCTCCTCTTCCATCTCCCAAAATGTACACGAAGCAAGTAAGAATCTTAGGTCAAAAACTTAGGTAGCAAGACAAACAACATGTTAATATTTTTCTATGAATTAACTTAATTTCAACCCAGGGACTCCCTCCTACCAAGCCAACAGGAAATTTAATTTTCAGACAACATTAACTCCCTTACCGCTCCCTCCACACTGATGCTGCTGGGATAGGGCCAAGGTCCCTGGGTCTTAGACTCTTAAGTGTCAGGGAATTCTGTCCATGTTTACCACATGATTATGGATGATGCTGCCCATCATTGGTCATGTGTCCACAGCTGTTCCAGACCACATGTTCCTCAGTTCTGCTGCTTTCAAGCCACACCAGGGGCTTCACAGACCTTGGGAGAGGTTGGAAATCCCTAGCTGGGGATCTAGTCTCTCCACTATCACAGGGCCGTGTCCACAGGGCCATCATGTGCCTTGGACGCTGTAGGGAGCAAGGCTTATGGGACCCACAGACTTCCCACCGAACCAGCAGAATCTCATCTTAATCTGGGAAATGCCTTTTATTTCAAACCTGACTCTCTGTAATGGACTTAGACATCTGGGAACCGAAAACACACTTTCTGCAAATAAGAAAGCATAAGCTACTTGCTTGAGTGTAGTAAAGTGAAGAGATGCAGGGAGGAACACCACATGTTAATATCTTCAAATGGCCTCACCAAACAGGCCCCAGTGTAACCAAACCTGAGGATCCCATCTTTGTTCATGCAACCTAGAAGAAAAGGTTGTAGCTCGTTGCAGGTCCGGATGAATGGACTTGGAGTTGGGATTTCAAGTGGCCCTGCTGCCTAGGCCTGGACTATTCTGTCTCCTGGCTACTGTAGCCCTTGAAAAAAGGCCAGAGTGACTGAACATGCCACACAGGGAAGACTCAGCACTGTCTGTGCACCACATCTGCTCAACATTCAAAATCCATGTTATTCTAAGAGTTTTGGAATAGTTATATCACTTTTGCTAATTGATCAATACTAATCTGTAAATATCAATATAAATAACATGCCCCCACGTTATAGCTCCCAAGCAGATACTCTCTTTTTGTTACTTGATCTGTTCACTACTTTAAGGAATACAGTTTTATAAGCCATGTTGCTTCCATCGCCCCCTCTTTGTAAAGGATCAAGTGATAACTCAGGAATCGCTACCTTACGCTGACCCACATTCTAAGCAGACCAACAAAAACAAAGACTCAAGAAGTCCCTGCACAATTCTCTCCCCAGGACCCCGCACACAGCTCCACTTTCTCTTTTGCAACAACCTAGACAATGACCAGGAAATGTTTCTTGAGGACATGTGTGCTCTTTAGCGTCTAAACAGTAGGACAAATTATTATAAGCATCCTTGATTCCTGTCTTTGTTGTTTTTACATTTCTTTTCTTTTGTAACCTGTGCAAATTTGACAGCCACCTTAAATTATTTTCTGGAACAAGGCTGGGTGTAAGTAGATATAACAGAAACTATGTACAACTATTAGTTTCCAGTCATTACGGCAGAATAATTTGGGGGACAGCAAGATTGGTCAGGCTCTTCAGTAACCAAGGTCAAGAACAGATAGGATTCCTATTTCCAAAGGAAAGAAGCCCATCATGAATGTGAAGAGGACAAGTCTCATAGAGAATTAAGCCTGCACTGGAAAGCAAAAGGGTTGTATTGTAATGCAATCCCACAGAAGCCTTTGAAGCTTATGAAAACTGGATCACTCATGCATCCATTCATCCATCCTACAAACCTTTATTGATCACCTACAACATACCAGGCCACTGCGGTTAAAACAGGAATATTTTGGAGCCATGCACATACAAAGCTAAATAACAAGACCTATTGCAAAGATATCATATGTTCAAAGAACTTAATTTGTTTCTTGTCTCTTTGTCCCATTCTATGCTGATACTGATATTAATGATAATTTTAATGGATAGTAATTGGTGCTTCAGATATATGGTCGCTTGCAATTATGAAAACAATCTTGAAACTCTTGAAAAAGATTACCAAGTCCATCTTACAGACACTAGTAGTAAAGACAAAGCAAAATAAATTGGTACTAGAGTCCCTTTAGCTACTATGCCATGCTTCCACTGAGCCATTCACCCCTACGACCTCATTTATGTGTGCAGTTTAGCACACATCACACATACATTCACATACTCAATATAAATGATGGACTAAATATGTAGGATAAATACTTGCCATAAAAATCACCTTCAAAATATCTATTACTTCTTTAAGCTTGATATTAATTTACCTGTTAACACCTGATGATGCATTATTCCTCCCTTGAGGCAGATTTCTAATAGCTTGAACTGCCAAAAACAAAAAACCTCAATGGCTGCTGAACCTTCCATTAGCCTTTGGATTCTGGCATCAGTCCTAAGCTCTTTAGTGCATGTTCTTTGTACCACCACGCTGCTCCAGTCCTGCCTCTGCCCTGGTTTTCTGGGCTGAGTAATTATGGGGGACATCCCACTGCCACATGCCAACAAGGGAAATTAAAACCTTGTTCAGAAATGTCATTTGCCAATATTACATTCATTTTAATCCTGAGTCACTATTGGTATAAACATACACTGGTCAGTATAACAGAAAGTGGGCCAGAAGCTGTCTGAACTTAGAATTGAAATCAAAAGTCCAATAATTTAGACTACATAATATACCATTTAGTTCTGTTTAAGTTGTGCCTCAGTTGCTGTAACTTAAAATGGGCATAACATTGCTTGCTACCCCCTTTCAGAGTTTTTCTCAAGGATAACAATAATAGTAGTTAAACTATTCAATCCCTTGGTTTGGATGTTGACATGAGGTAATCAGCATAAATAATGATTTTACTGGCAAAGAATGTTAGTCAGACATTCTGATAATTAGCATTTGTCTTTTGTCAAACCCTGTCCCCAAGGTATTTCTATCTCAAAATAACTAGAGACTGTGCTAATATCCTTAGCATGAATAGCAACAATCAAAATTATAAACTAACATTTTACAAATGTTCTATTTCTAAAACTAATCATTATTAAAGTAAGGCCAAATACTTCTCAGTGATACTGTCATGTGACAGTACTGCCTTTCTGCTAAGAAATGAAATTGAAAAACACTAACCTCATCACATTTGCTTCATTAATGGTCATCAGTGACTTGTAATCAGGCAGAATCTATCTGCAGAATAAATACGCAGACTTCGATTTGCTTATTTTTCTTTTCTGCTATCAATATGAACCAACATTGTCATTGTTGTATTTGCATTAGGCTCAAGCAAAATGTCTTTTCTAAGTTAGAATACAGACCCTGGTGATAATAATTTGGAAGCCAGCAAGGGTAGGTCAGGCTCTTCCCCTTACTATCCTCGATGTAATACTAGAGGGGCTTGATGTGCACTGCTCACTCTGAATACACTGCCCTGCCTATATAAAGATGACGCCACCTAGTTGAAAGTGCATGTGGAGTTACCTAGCCCTGTGAGGGGTTCTAGAGCAATATCCTCCTGTCCCTATTTTAGAATGACTTCCTTCACTATTGCATTCTAACCCATGCATTGCTTCCCAGACTATATGTCAGGGTGGTAGCAGAGTTCACAATCAGCAAGGTCCCCCAGGGGCCATTTCCTCATTTCCATCTTATTCAAGCATGGTGTCTCTTACAGCCTCCAGGAAACAATATCTGGCCACAAGAAATTAAATTATAGGCAAAGGTTGAGTTTTAACTCTTGATTCTCCTGATTTCTGAATTCCCAGAAAACCCTTTTCCTAACTCACTTTGATTTGTAACCACTAATATTTCTCCCCAGATGTAATGCAATCTGGTACTTTTGCTTGTGTGCCAGAAGACAGTATATAGACTTAAATGATTTGAAATCAAGAGTATAACCTTCAAAGCCCAGTATTCTAGGCAGTGATAGGAGAGCTGTAGGTCTTTGGAAAGAACCAGGGAACACCCAGGTTTTTCTATTGGTGTGTGAGACAGCACTTCACAGAGGGGAAACTGCATCAGATTTAAAAGATTTGAAAATGTGTGTCATAATAAACTCCTTCTTTTCTCCTCCACAACACTGCTATGACAATCTGAACAAAGCAGTGACAGCGTGAGTTTTATGGAAGGGTTAAGGTCTATTCTGTGATGTGAACAGAGCCTCCCAGATGCACTGGGAATGTGCTGCTTCATCTCCCATGATCCCAAGTGCTAGAAAGAAGTTCTATTCCTGTATCTCACTGATTACAGCCATGAAATTTGGAGGTAGATATACTTTTTAAGTCATGAGCATTTTAATTACAGCTTGGTCTTTGTGGCTCTCCACTGATTTTCAATTAATGTTCACCCTTTAATCTAGTTTGTACTTAGGTCTTGGTAACAAAAAAAAGAAGAAAAAAAAAAGCAAAAAGAGATACTCCCGTAGGTGTTAGTGAGGGGCTGAGGGAAGCAGAGCAGATTCAGATAGTAGCTGCTGTAATATTCATTGCAAAGGCCAAGACTTTACCACACTGTAGCCACACAATGTAAATCAGAGTTTTATTTCTGATTCAAAACCCAAGTTGTAGCCTTACTCAGAGAAAATCCCCACCATACAGCATTTCCAATGATCCCATTATTCTTTTTGCTGACTTGCTTCACCTGAACAAGTCTTACATTCTAGAAAAAGTGATGGGGATCTGATGCTAGATACTTTAGGGTTCCTTTAACTCTCCCCTCTCCCATATAACATTTTTTGCATGATATGGGTGGCAGGCTGTATAATGGCCCATGAAAGACGTCTATGTCCCAATTCCTGGAACCTGTGCACATATTACCTTCTATGGTAAAAGGGATGGTGTAGGTGGAATTAATTAAGGATTCTGAAGTGAGGAGACTTTGCTGGATTACCCAGGTGGGCTCGATGTTATCACAGCAGTCCTTTAAGAGGCAGGCAGGAGAATCGAAGTAAGAAAAAAAGAGATGTGAAGACAGAACTGGAGGTTGGAGTGATGTGCTTTGAAGATGGAGGAAAGAGTCAAGGAATGCAGGCAACCTCTAGAAGCCGAAAAAGCCAAGGAAGTGGATTTCCAACCAGAAGCCTCTGGAGGAAAGGAGATTTGCTGACACTTTAATTTTAGACTTTGGACCTCCAGAATTAAAAAGAATACATTTGTGTTAATTTAAGACACTAATTCTGTGAAAATCTGTTATACTAGCAAGAAAGAGGAAACTAATACAGTGTGAAATTTATAGCTTTGCTTCTTAAGGATACTTGCTCTGCCCCCTTTTAAAAAATCACCTCTTGTTTTGGAACAGAACCCACAGAAGGTCCTGCTGAAGCCCTCAGGAAAAAATATCAGGTGAAATTGGGAGTTCTCTGGCAAATGTCCACTTGTTTTTCTCATTAAGGAATTATCCCGAACTTTTATGAACTAAGATCCAAGCCTCCTGATTTCCAAAAGATCGCTTCTGGAGAAACTGTATTTGAGTGAAAGTGAAACCTTAAACTCCTTCCTTAGAAATGAAATATAAGCCATTATTGAATGAGACATTGTATGTTAGACCATGGCTTTCCCAACTCCTTCTTTCTATTTGGGTCTCTTTAGAGTAGCAGTTCATTTATTTTCTCTTCATTAAAATGAAATAAATATGTTCTTCATCAAGATGAAACCTTCTGAAATCAGGCTGCTAAGATTTCTTCTGAGCATTTTCAGTTTTTTAAGGTAAATGTACAGACACCATCATGCAGATGTGCTTGTGCATATACAGGTAGGAAATTCAGTATTGAGTCAAAAGGTTTATTTTCCTCAAATGCCTCAGAGGAATTCTTTGCTGATTCTTGAGTTGAGAGAGAGTAGCATTCGTTAAAGCCATGTTATTTACGCAGTTGATTTTTATAACAAGCTTGTTGTTGTAGTCTCAGGCCAAAGACATTAAAAAATAAAATAAAATAAAATAAAAACCTAGTTTAAAGAGGAAGCTAACGGAAAAGAGGGAGCTTATTAGCATGTGTTCCTCAGGAAAAATCTTGCATTTCTTATATAAGAGCTCTGTTAAACCAGATGGGCTTTCCAGTAGATGCGAACTAATCACAAGGAGCTCTGTGCTTGTAATTTCTGCAGTTGAGCCCCTCCATGGGCATTCTCCTGGAAGATGTTAATTACTGATACAGAAAACTTTTCTTGTTAATCATAGCAGTCATATACAGTTGCATTTATATTTAAACCTCCTATGTTAAAAGTAAATTCTCTATAAGAATATATCAAAAAGCAAATGAATCACAGTACAAGTTGTTAGCTTTCCTACCTGGATACTCAACTGCCATTGAAACCTATGTGTCAAATTTGGCCTTTTCATATTTCTTTAACCCAAGAAACTTCAACTGTCGCCATTATAACTTTTCGAGTTGATATCTCATAAGAATTGCTATGTGTCAGCATAATCATCCCCCATTACTCTAATAAATAGGTCAGGATTTTTTTAATGTTTTACAGAAATTGTTTCATAGAATGATTCAAAATATGAAAAACATTTTTTTCTTCTAAAACAGGAAGCATGACCAGGGCATGCAGACAAAAGGACATAGCATGTTTCTGTTATTAGGCAATCTTGCTATTCTATACTGAGAAGTCTAGACTTTGACTTGGAATTGTATCCAGCACTGAATGACTCAAAGAAGAGGTATTCATCGTGTAGAGGGTTTGAATGAGAGTGGTAGTTACAGTTGGGAATCAGAAAATGAAATCTAGGAGAAAACGGCTGGAACCATTCTGGAAATTAGGAAGCTGAGTCGTAGTAATGGTTTTCAAGTACCACCAACCTTATGAGGCAGAAAATTATAGTTAGCTCATTTTCATGTCAACAGAGGACAGGACAAGAAGTTATTGGTGAAGCTTTAAAGAAGCCAAGTCAATTGCAAAGAGGAATTTTGTGATGGGGAAATATTTTTTGACTCTTGGATGGTTTCGTAGTAGAACAGTCAGGCCAGATCTGATGAAGACGTGCTAGGATGAGAATGGGAGAGAATCTCCCTCCCCAGGTATCAGAAGGAAGTGGGAGTCCTCTGTATGCCACACGTGCCTCCCTTGTCTTGTTGCTGTGCCCTTGGTTTCTTGTTTTTTAATTTTTTATACTCATTTTCCTCCCTGACTTGACTGTTGGAATCCAGGCAATAGACAACAATTCTGAAAACCCTCACCTTATCACTTCCTCTGAGGACTTTAGAGCTTAATGAATGATTCCGATTCTCAAAAAGAAGAGCCAAATTTTTTCATGACTGCTGTGAAAGATTACACAATATTTCTTCAGATGCCTTTACAAGTAGTTGCTGCACAGTGCAAATTGGAAAAACAGGACAGATTTCTCATGAGGGCTAGACCAGATGGCCTGTGTGAATGCTCTCAGAGTCCTCCCTAGCTGTCGATTCCAAGAAAAAAAAAACTCACTGCTGGGCTTCTGTTTTGGTTTCCAATCTGGGTAAATGAAAATCAACCTGCAGTAAGGAATTTTAAATGTATTTTGATTTTGACTTTCAGGAGCAAGCTTTCAAAGTAATCTCTAATTGCATGCAGGAGAGTTAAGTATGTTCAGCACAGAAAGCCCAAATGAGCATTTCCTGTCCAGTGTTGACATGTGGCATTGTTCAATCATATGTGCCCATGGTTTTGTAGATCTCTTCTTGAGAAGCCTGTGCTTTAGACACTGTGATGCTAAGTACGCTGTCATCTGGAAGTTAATTTATGTCCCATTTGAGAACATGTATCAGTGGAGAGCCTCTGTGGCAGCACTGTGGGGTCCTCACAGCTCTGCAGGAGATAGAGAAAGCTGGTCTGGCTCTCTCAGCACACAGCATGGCTTTGCTTCTTCCAGAGATAAGAGCTTGGGCTGCAAATTGTGCATATGTAGAGAAGGGGATTGTCCTTTCTAGAAGTGTTTCATGTGCTGTGCTTCTTTCCTGTGTTGAAAAATGGGGCCTACCCAAGAAGCTGCAATGTGGAAGCGAAAGGAGCATAAGGAACTCTGCCCTTGGAGTCAGGACCTCAGTTTGGCCTTGTGCCTCTGCCCAGCTTACTGGGTAACTCTGACGAAGGAACTGGCCAATCTGTATAAAACAAAATGAATGGCTGGGTACGATGGCTCATGCCTGTAATCCCAGCACTTTGGGAGGCCGAGATGGGTGGATCACGAGGTCAGGAGATCGAGACCATCCTGGCTAACACGGTGAAACTCCGTCTCTACTAAAAATACAAAAAATTAGCCAGGCGTGGTGGTGGGCACCTGCAGTCCCAGCTACTCGGGAGGCTGAGGCAGGAGAATGGCATGAACCCGGGAGGCAGAGCTTGCAGTGAGCCGAGATTGCACCACTACACATCCAGCCTGGGCAACAGAGCGAGACTCTGTCTCAAAAAAAAAAAAAAAAAAAAGTGACTGTACTAGATGGCATCTTAAGTTCCCTCACCAACCATTGCTCACTCTCTTATTTCTAGTGATCACATAGTATTAATAATTCTCAATATTGAAATGAAAATTTAAAGAACTTTTGCCTTGAATTCTTCAGACTCAATCACTCTATTTCTAATTCTTAAAAACGTGAAAAACTGGTTACAAAAATATTTTTAAGCATACAATATGATTAACTTGCAACATCAAATCTTCTTATGATGCCTAATAGCCATTTATCTGAAAGGCTTTGACATTCTTCAAGAAAAAGCATGAATTAATTGATGCTTCTGAATTCTTCTCATAAGAGAGTTTTCTCTCCTAAAAAAGTTTTTAAAGGATACTCAAAGAAATTAAGAGTCCTATATTTTGATCAAATTCACTGAATCCAAATCTCATACTGTTCATAAACTGATGTACTGAAGATAGACTACGAATTTGATGAAAGGAATTTTAAAAATCAAAGTGAAATTTAGGAACCTGGTTTTCCTTTTGAATGTGATGGAATTTTTTTCTCCTCTCAGAACATTTCTCAAATTACCATAATGTTTGCAGAATTTTTTAAAACAGAATTTATTTAAAATGAGTATACTTCTAAAGAGGATCATTGAGTGGATGTGGGATTAAGGACTCCATGTGTAACAACCAAATTGAAGATTGCAGCTAGAAAACTAGCCATTTCCGGAAACTCTTCAGACTCCTTCACGTGCACGTGTGCACATGCGTGCATGTGCACACACACACACACACAGACCCACAGCCCCCACACACACTTTCAGAACCACAGAACTGGAACAATGTTTGCGTAATAACTTCCAGGAGGCTCCCTCCCCTCCTACCATTTTCTCACCATCCCATGGATGCCAGACTTCTGACTGCTGCCTTGCAGAGGTGGAATAAACTCTATGAGATTGAATCAGCAACTAATTTTTAGGAAGGCTTCCCCACCTCCCCATTCTCACCATTTTACTTTGAGGCAGAGAGGAAAGCCCATACCCATGGGTGTCAATGGAAATGACAATGGTATTCTTTACCAAAAAACAATAACAAAAACCAAAAATAAACCAAGAAACTTGGCATTTCAAATAACCAAACTGCTCTTTTTTTCTGGACTAAAATCAAATATTTCTGTTTGAAACACAGCCACAGAGCTGGCTTTCCTTTTCCTCCTCTTCAGCCCACCTATTTCCTCCCACTTTTCCCCATACGGAGACTTGCATGCACACACACACGCACATGAGCACACATGCGCGCACACACACACACTAAGTGCCTTTTACATAATGGGCTGACAAGATTGATCTTTCACTTGAATTGTTTTAATTCAAAAACTACCCACCATTTGTGGGAGTTAAAGAATGGTGACTGTGACATGTGCTTTAATAAAGAGGCTGTGAAAGGAATGGCATGGGAAAGGCATCTGGTATCTGGTCTGAGTCTTTTGCATACAGTCCTGACTCTCTATAGGAAAACAGAGAGTGTCATGGAATTTAACATAAATTCTTATTCCATAGCTACAACTCTTAGATTTTTTTGTGGGGGGAACAACTGCCAGATTAATCCTTTCTTAACAGAACGTTGTAAGCAGACATCTTGCTTAAAAATCCTTACCAGTCCCTCCATTGCTGATGTTCCCTCGTGTCTAAATAGCTTACCCTCCATGGAGCCATATTCCAATCTCTTTTTACCACTACAAGATTCTTTCTCACCACTTGCTGTATAAACCCTCTGAGTGAAAAAAAAAAAAAAAAAAAAGCCAACCTCAATACATACTGTATTATGCCATTTATATTCTTGAAACAATAAAGTCATAGAGATGACTTGAAAATTAGTGGTTACCCAAGGTTAGAAATCGGAGAAGAGGGAGTGAATGTGGTCAGAAATGGATAGCATGAGGGAGCTTTGTGATGATGGAACAATTTTGATTGTTCATTGTGGTGATGGTTACACAAATCTATATATGTGATAAAAAATACATAGGCGTATAACATGCAGACAAAAATGAATACATGTATAACTGGTAAAACCGGAATAAATCCTACAGATTGTACCAATCCATATGGATCATCAGTTTCCTGGTTTTGCTATCATGCTGTCGTTAAGCAAGATGTTTACCACTGGGGAAATTAAGGGCATATGGAAATTCCCTGTACTTCTTTTCTGTGCAAACTTCTGTGAATTTATAATTATTTCAAAAACAATTTTAATGGTAAAGTGTAGTTAGCTTAAAAAATGGGGAAAAATTAAAGTTTTTAGTGAAATTACAATGAAATTGGGCCCATCATATTCCAATTATTCTAAAACTAAAATAACAATTTCAGAATGAGGAGGAGGAAGGTTATCAGTACGAAAGTGCTCAATTCTGAATGACAGAAACTCTGAGACCATGTCAAACACCGGTAGCTGGATCATTCTAAAAAGTTATTTAAAAAAACAAAAACCAAACCAACCAAAGAAGCGAAAACAAACCGATGTGCCTTAACTTCTATTCGGAATGATTAGTTCTTCTTAGGATGAAAGGTTCATGTATATACCTACATCCATCATGTGAAAATCTATCATGTGTGGTTGCAGAGTGTACACCAAACTAACACAGTGTAATGAAATCTGAGATTAAAAATAGACACAAAAATAGAACAAAGGAACTTTCATGCACTAACAAAGCACAACTGTGAAACTCTAAGAGTGAAAGGATGAAGAGAGTTTGGTTAATGGGTACAGACATACAGTGATATAGAAGAAATAAGTTATAATGTTTGATAGCAGAGTAGAGTGAGTATAATGAACAATAATGTATTGTATATTTCAAAATAGCTAGAAGAGAGGACTTGAAATATTCCCAACACATAGAAATGATAAATACTGATGGTAATGGGTTCCCTAAATGCCCTGACTTGATCATTACACATTCTACACATGTAATATATAATATCACATGTACCCCATAAATATATACAAATATTCTGTATTAAAAAAAAAACCCTCTAAGGAAAGGAAAAGCCTTCTGAAGTCCTGTGTTATTTACCTACAGGATAGTCCTCAGTATACACATTAGGTGGGATCTTGTTCTGTTGGGTTGACAGTAGCTTTGGAATGCCAGAATGTTCTAGTAAATTTTTTTTTGTCTTCCGCCTTCAAACAATAACCAGTTTTATGCAAGATTCTTACACAGTGATGGTGTGAATATAATAGTGGCTTTAAGCATTTTATTCTTGCAGAATTCAGATGTTTTGCACAAGTATACATTAATTCTTTCTAAAATCTCAGTTTCATTAGTTACTGATTAATGGGTGGTAACCATAGGCTGTTATATTAGTTGGCTTTAAAAATCATAAGGCATTATATAAGTAGAAGGCATTCTACCTATTTATCAGGGACACAAGTAGGTCCTCAGCTGCTAGGTAGCACCATATACCTTAAAGAAGTCTCTAGGATAGCAAAATGGGTGGCAGACATAGGCACAATTACTCATGCCCCAAGCTGCAATCATTAATTCTGGAACTGAAGCAGAGTTGGTAACTCAAAATGGATCAACTAAGTTGGACCAAGCATGACTATCACCCCTCCAAAAAAAAATAAAAACTTCTTTGAAATGTCTTATAATAGACAATTATATTATTTGTTTGTTTGTTTGTTTGTTTTCTTATTTATGGTCTGCTTCCTCAACCTGTACATAAGCCCCAGACTTCACCTGGCTTCTGCACCTTTGCATACCAGTTGAGTGAGTTTCCTGATATAGAATAGGTGCCCAATAAATATTTGTTGACTATGATGAATGGATGAGTACCTCTTCATTAAACAACATTGCTGTTTGACAATTTTTGAGTTGTAGACCATTTTCAAATTCTGTTGAAAGCAATAAACCCTTTCCTCAGAAAAAATGCACAAAAAGACTTTTAAAAAATCCTCTATTGGATTTATGGATCCCCTTTAAAGCTCTGCCCATGAAAACCATTTTCAAGGATGAAATTGTGACCACAATTAGCCACTAACTTTCCATTTTAGTTATTTCAGGCATTCTCCAGATGGCTTACCTAAACCAATTATCTTCCCTATTATATGGCATTATTTTTGTATTTTCTGCTATTTGTTATCATTAACAAATAGTCCATATATGCACATTATATTTTAGCTAAAACAATGTGAAAAAGGATAATTTAGCTAATAAAAGTTACTCCTATCATTTTTTATAAAGTACATAGTTAGTCTCCTTCCCCTTTTAACCCTAACAAAGCTTGGTGTACATTTGGCATAATTTCATAATCTCCTTCATAAAGGTCACTCAGAGTAGAATCTGAAACAGAAGAGTAAGTCACATTCACACACACACAGGCAAACCTCCTGACGGTTATAGATGGAGTGGTTTGGAATATGAGCACAGGTGAAGAAGAGGCATCTTGTTTGGTTACCTTAAGAAACAAAGTATACTGAAGACCCCAGATGGCTAACTTTTTGTTAGAGAACTGTCTTTAGTTGTCAGTAATGAAAGGTGCCCAAGTGAACCTTGCTCACACTCTGAGCTTTTGGGAAGCAGAGAGTTATCACTCAACAGAGTTGAGCTGTGCCACCAGAAAAACCTTAATGGAAATCTCCTGACTTCCAAAGGCCTTCATAACAGCAAACTCTTCCAACACAATCATCAAGCAACTATGAAACTCTGCCTCAAGAAATTAGTGATCTTACTTTGTATTTCTTCTGATTTACAAAAAGAAAGTTCATAGTGCTGCTAAAGTACTAGAAGTCACAATTTAAACCACCTTCTGTGATCTGCCTCAACCCTGGAGGGTCCTGTTCCTGGGGACCTTGCCCAGGAAAGCAGCTGCTCGTCTCCATCTCAGTAGCTGAAATGCATGCAGAGCAGGACTGTGTCCACAGGGGCTGCGTGTGTGCCCCAGCAGCAGCTGTAGAAAACATCAGTGGACTCAAGACTACAGTCTCATTTAGAGAATTGTCATTGTGGTGCCCCACTCTCTCCATCACAGGGATGTCAGAAAAAGCAAAGCCACTCACATAGCTGATGCTTCAGTGAGTTGACCCGGGTCAGGCTGCTTACATTTGTACTGCAGCTGGGGCAAAAAAAGCTTTAGTTAAGGTTGTTTTGCTTTTTCCCACCCAAGGACGTTTTTTCTTAATGGCTCAAACGTATATCAAAACAATAGTGCTTGACGTTTGTCCACTGAGAAACTTTCCTGTAACTCTGCAAAGAAATTTTTCTCAAGGGCGACTTTTATAAAAATAGGCTTAAATGCTTTATTTCAGCAACCCCACATGAGAAACACAGTGTTGCCTATGCATTATTTTAATTTAATTAACTTCATCCTGTCCTAAAACCTGATTCCTAGCAAAGACAAGAGATAGTAGATGTAGACAATTAACAAAATCATATCTGCAAACTGAAGTAACCAAAGTTTTTGGAAGATGTGTTGGTAGCTTCTCTCCTCTACATTCACAAACACTTTTAGAAACTAGAAGCAGAGTAGTTTTACAGAAATAAATTCAGAGGGACTTGGTACAAAGCAAATGTAATGAGGAGGCAGGAGTCACATAATTGAATAATGAAATTTTCTACTTATCATATGTAAGTCATGCCCTATTAGACAGAGCATCCACTATTACCAGGATGATTCCAACTATGGAAAATAACATAGAGGATGCGGAAGCTTTAAAATTTATGAGGAAACTAGTAGAATTGCAACAATTTACATTTTCTCCTTATTTCACAAGGTCTACATTTTATTTCAAGCAGTAATTTAGGCTTAAATATGGCAGTATTCAATCTAATTTACCATTATAGGTGGTTTTTTCTGCAAGAAAGCTTCTTTAAAAAGCTTTGTATAGCATTTGTTAACTTGGTCTTTCAAAAGAAAAGTAAGTTCAGGTGCGGTGGTTTAATCCTGTAATCCCAGCACTTTGGGAGGCCAAGGCGGGCGGATCACTTGAGGTCAGGAGTTCGAGACCAGCCTGGCCAACATGGTGAAAGCTCTTATCTATTAAAAATATAAAAAATGAGCCGGGTGTGGTGGCAGGCGCCTGTAATTCCAGCAACTCAGGAGGTTGAGGCAGGAGAATCGCTTGAACCCAGGATGCTCTGTCCCAGGAGACAGAGCCCAGGTCACGCCACTGCACTCCAGCCTGGGCAACAGAGCAAGACTCTGTCTCAAACAAAACAAACAAAAGATAAATAAGAGAGCAGAACTAGATGGGAAACTATTTCTGATAGCATAATCCCAGAAACTACAGTCTTTATCATAAAATAGAACAAACACATTTGCTATTGAAAAACTATACTGATCTAAATACCAGTTCCAGCAGTTGTGTTTTTTTCTGGGTACTGAAATATACATAGTTCCTAAGATGTTCATAGGACTTTAGAATTATATAAAATGGGCCACATTTTAAAAAATCTTATACACACACAACCATCCTGGGTTTATTCATCCCCCTAAGGAGCTATTTTAGAAGCACCTGAGAATTCTGAAGTGAGCAACCCATTGATGAGTAAGTCACTTTTCAAAACCGATGGTCTGTCTCCACTGCACCTGTATAGAACCTGGATACCCCGCGCAGAGGGAATCTTACATGCATACCTATATTTCATGCCAGTCTGCTTTGCGGTGGACTCTTTGAGAGAAATGTGATGCTGAGGCGTGAACGTCCCTAGGCTGCGCGCGATGATAGCGACCGTGCGGAATTTGGCCCGGGCTGCGTTCACCACATTGGGGGCGGTGGAGCTCTGCTTGCTCAGAAGTCGGTCCTCACCATTCCGACTCTTCAAATTGTGCTCTGTGCAGGCTATGGAGACTTGCATTGCTTCCCCGGCAGCGCACGGTCCCTCTCAGAACCCCAGAACACAGGCAGTCACGAGAGGTTGAGCAGTTGGGGGGATTCCTGCTTTTCTTTTAAGCCCTCCTTGCTCCCCCTTCCTGAGGATGCCGTCAGAGGAGTCCTGGCGGCTGACTTCCGAGTCAAGCCCACAAAGTGGCACAAGGGGCTGCGATGCAGTAAAGAGTCCCGGGGACCCAGAGAAGTAAACAGACGGCCCCGAAGTTGTCACAGCAGCTGGAGGGAGAATCAGGCTTGCAAATCTTCCCGGGCTGTAATCTCGGCTGATTAAACAGCCAAATCCATGCAGTGGGGAGCTTTTTACAGAAGCCTAGAGCTGAACATTCATGGTGACTGCACGCAGCCCTTCGCGGAGCCGGTCCGAGGTGTCTGAATGCGGGCTCGCTTCTGGGCGATGGCTCAAATCAGCGCAGGCTTACCGCAAGATGCGCCGCCAGCATCCCCTGGACCACAGGCAGGATGCTCAACTGGCGCGCGGAGCATCCCAAGCAGCAGCTAATCGCAAGCGGGTCCCCGCGGACTGGTGGTCTCCATCCACTCCGGCTGTCAGCTCCCTCCCGCCTCCGCTCCGGGAGGACGTGGGGGCTCCTCAAGACCCCTCCCCACTCATTCTCGAGCAAAAGCCTGGGTTGCTGAGCCTGCACTGACACGGGTTTGCAGCTGCACGGAGTAGCAGGCAGGTCCCTTTAAGGAGCTCTTTGCCTTTGTGTGCGATGGGAAGGCAAGGATCACTTGCACCAGACTCTTGCTGTAACGAATCGGGAGGGTTGCTCCATAAAAAGGGGCTCTACCCAGACTCAGACCAAATCTGCTGCAGCACAACAGTTGGAACTGGGGGAAGACAGAGAGGGGGTGCTTCTGCCGCGGAACACGCCAGTGAATTAACACGTGAATACTCTGTGACTGGCTTGCTGAAACACAGCTTGAAATCCCTTTTATTAGCCTTGTCAGAGTTCCTTTCCTCTCTGCAAGTTATTTCTCAAGCAGATAAGTTTGAAGTTTCCTGAGATGCCACAGTGCAGATTTTTTGGAATCCACTCTGCTAACTTACTGCAAAATTATTCTGGCTACCAGAGGAGGGACTGGGATGGGGGAGGAGCAGCAATCCAGCACCACCCAGGACGGGGCTGCACTAGGTGTGCAGCAGGTCCACAGCACCACCCAGGAAGGTCCAGGCATGTGGCTGAGACCACATACACTGCCCATTCATCATCTGTGCCCAGCTATGAGGACAAGCACGATATCCTATCTCCAGGGCAGGTGGGCAGTAAGACATCCCTGGGGACTCTGAACCCACATGAGGCAGGAATGTTTTCTGATTTGATGTCAGGTGCAAAGCAATTCCTCAATAAATGTGACTGAACCAAACTAAGCATCAATTGGCTGGTAATTTACTTTCCATTTGAAGTGTATGGAAACCAAACCCCTCTCGCAGATTTACTTACAATAAAATTATGGCTTCTGCAAAATCAGCTTTCTAAATGTGGTTCCCAACAGACACTGCTGTCAAGCAAAAAGAACGAGTATTTAACTCAACAATATTTCTGAATACCATCACTGTATTAGTCAATGAAGACCAATATGGAGAAAAAAGGAAGCACTGTCCTCCTCAAGGAACAGGCCATCTGGGAGGGAAGGACAAAATATTCAGCCTTAAAGGGTCTGACTAACAATGTTGGAAGGCATATTATGACATATCTGAATGAGTGGCATGGACACTAAGTACACTAGAGAAAGTACACTGGAGAAAGTTGTTCACTTTGATTCATTTCCCACGCTTCTACCAAGTCCCTGACTTTCCTTGTTTCTGGGCCACAAAGATGTGGCTGAAACAGAGGCTGGGCCCTCAAGAAGCTCATGGGTGCCCAGATGACCCTCCTAGAAGAATGAGACTTCACCTGGGACATGAAAAATGGGTTGAATTTGATTAGCAGGAGAGGAAGAAGACAGTGATCCCAGGAGTTGCCAGGTTTGGACAGGACACACTATGTGATTAAAAAAAGAGCTGGTCTGACCATTTCTTCCCACCTAAATTAAACTGTAGGAATAAAATTTTCAAGTAGAATGTGTGCCTGTGTTGCCTTCTATTCCAAACATGAATTTTAACATTTTATAACCTGCAGATAAGATTTAAATCAGATTATAGAACCTCATCATTCATTCTCCACAACCTTCCCACTGTTTACTTTAAAAAATAAACATATTGACTAATGTTCAGTGATTGAGAAGTAACTTTAGAATGAGTGAGTGTTGTGGAAAGGAAAAAATAAGTCTGGGACCCCTTCTTGTATGCTCAGCTCTGAGGGAGGAGTCCTTGAAACATGTCTTTACTCCCTGGATAAACAACAGTGGGCAGAGAGGAGGACAGATCATTAGAACCTTTATTTTTTCACACTCAGCCGGCTCATCAGAGATGATCAATGTGAATTGGGAAAGGAGTCAAAATGAGAAGAGGAAGAAGTGGGAGGAATCAGAAGGAACAGCTCAGAAAAGGAAAAAAAATAAAGCAGTCTGGGAGGCGAGAGACAGTGAATGAATAATCATCGGACCAGAGGGGTCAGGAGCCAGGAAATTCAGCTTGGACACTGGCTGAGCGGGAGGAGATTTGTGGGTGGCTCAGAGATGAGGTGGAGTGCTGTCAGTTCCACAGGGAGAACAGAAGACCTTGAAGGTCTGGAGCGGTAAGCTGAAGTGGCTTTCAGCCTTGCCAAGAACTAGCAGAGCAATGCCTGAAAGCATAACCAACAGCAGAACAGGGAGTAGGTTATCAGAATGAAACATGCAAGGCAGAGTGCCTCTTAGTCACCTTTTTATCCCCCATAGGACCAAGCAGAGTGCCTTGTGCATTGCAGGCCCTCACTCTATAAATAATTGAGAGAAGGAGATAAGAAAACAAAGAAAGGAAGAGGGAGGAAGAAAGGAAGGAAGGTAGGTGGATGGGAAGATGCCATATTCTTGGATAAACTTGATTCCTTAAAAAAAGAAAGAAAGAAAATCCTGCACGTTCTAGTTTAAGCACAGCCAGCTCACTTGAAAGGAGTGTATAATTGCCCCACATTCATGTCTGCACCTCTTGTGTGTAGATGAGTGTCCCAGCCTTTAGGACATGCCTCAAAGAAAATCAAAGAACTGAGGCCAGAGGATGCTCACAGTGCCAGTCTTTCTGGCTGCCCACAGTGCACCTTTTCAGATCCGATACCACATGGGCATTCTGACTGCCAGCCAGCAGCTTGGTGGCTTCCCCCAGCCATGCTCCCCTTCCCAGCATTAATGGAGCAGTCGGTCTCAGGAGCCCAGATAACACTTGGCTGAGAAAATGCTCATTCTTAATAAGTTTGTGCTAAGAGGTCACATGCCAATTAGACTTGGAATATTTATCTTTTTATTGTCACATCATAAGATCGGGAAAAGTCTTCACTGTTATCATTTCAGATTTCAGTAAGACCCATAAACATAGATATAGATGTGGGTGTAAATATAGATATAGGTATTGTTTTCAACTGGCTTGTGTTCCCTGCAAGTTCATGTGTTGAAGCCCTAACCCCTACTACCTCAGAATGTGATTGTATTTTAGGATAGGACATTAAAGAGGTAACTGAGGGAAAGTGAGGTCATATGAGTGGGCCCTAACCCAATGTGACTGGTGTCCGTATAGAAAGAGGAGATTAGGACACAGATATGCGAAGCCCATGGGAAGGCACAGGAGAAGATGATTGTCTATCAGCCAAGGACAGAAGCCTCAGAGAAAACCAACGCTGCAAGTACCTTGATCTTGGACTTCTAGCCTCCAGAATTGTGAGCAATTAATCTTCTGTTGTTTAAGCCACCTAGTCTGTGGTTCTTTGTTATAGCAGCCATAACAAATTAATATAGATATAGATGTAGTTTGTTTATACTTTAATTCTTATATCATTGCTCACAAGAAACTGTTGGAGCTCACTGATGAAGGTGCCTCTAAAAGTTATTAGATCATGATAACTATAATTATTATTCCACCCTATGCAACCTATATACAAAGTTGTATTTGGAGCTTTTTTTTTTTTTTTTTTTTTTTTTTTTGAGATGGAGTCTCCTCTGCCACTCAGTCTGGTGGCTCACTGCAACCTCTGCCTCCTGGGTTCAAGCAATTCTCCTGCCTCAGACTCCTGAGTAGCTGGGATTACAGTTGTGCACAACCACGCCTGGCTACTTTTTGTACTTTTAGTAGAGACAGGGTTTCACCATGTTGGCCAGGCTGGTCTCAAACTCCTTACCTGATCTGCCCACGTCAGCCTCCCACAGTGCTGGGATTATAGGCGTGAGTCACCGTGCCCAGCCTGGAGCTCTTTTTTGGAGCGCATTGTATATAGGATGTATAGAGTGAATGATAATGATAGTTATCATGATTTAATAATAAAGTGCTTGAAAATCACCTCTTCTTGTATCAAAAGCCACCATATAGAGGCTTTATTACTTTGTGAAATTGATTTCCTCTTGTTTTGTGGATACGCTGGGGTAGTTTCTTTTTTTTTTTTAAAAAAGATATGGAGGTTGCAACATTGCACAGGGCCAAATAATCACTTACTCTTACTCTTTGCCTGAGTCTCAGCTAGTCCCTATTTGTTATGTAACATGTGGAATTCTTTGGCATTAATGTCTCCCATATTGGGTCATGGTGACAGAGCTGGTTAGGAACAGATCACAGGCTACATAACTCATATGCCAATGCCCTGGCTCCTCATGATCATCTTAGAGTCTTCATGGTAACTCAAAGGACTTTAGGGTGTGGAATCAGCTGGAGTTGGGTGTGAATCCCAGCTCTACTCTGCCCCTCCTTCCTGTGTGCCATTGAGCAGGATGCTTAACCTCCCTGAGCCTCAGTATCCTCAGAGAGATAAAATGGTGCAAGAACGTGGTTCTCCAGGAAAGGTGCTATCATTATCAACTCCATTCTACAGATAAAGAAACATGACACTTAGAGAAGTTAAGTAATTTGCCTAAAGTGACACAGGCACACTCAAATTTAACTTGAGGCAGCCTACCTCCGGAGACTTGGTTCTTACCCACTGTGCACAGTGATCCTCACTGCAAGAACTTTCTTATGACAGGGGCTTTAAATTGTGTCATTTTATGAATATAGTTTAAAAGAAACCCCGATATTTTTGTAAGTGATAGAAATGATTTCCATTTAAAAAGAGTAAAGATTTTAGAACAACTAAATCACCTATGCTTGGTAGCTTTTGAGGATGTCTGTTACCAACATGTTCAAATACTTCATGATACTTTATTCCTGTTGCTCAAAAAAATTTTTTTTCCAATCACCTGGCAAGTTACTGATTGATTCAATTTCTTGCCAGTAAAGTCAGAACCAAACATTTTTTACTGGGTCCACTCAGAACTTATGGTTTATATTCCATTGGAAACCACAGCCAACAGGGGACAGAAAACACTCAGGCAGCCAGGCAAAATTGGGTTTATCCAAAACAGAAAAGACTGCTAATATGAGAAGAATTTTAAACATGCAAGTATACAGATGGCAAGCCACTTTTTGTGGCTATCGTTTGTGATTAAAAGAAGAATCTAGGATGCAAGTTTGCTATTCATTAGAAATTCTTAAAATGTGGGTTTGAAGAGTAATTTATTATATTCTGAAAAATTGAACCAGCTATAAAAATTAGTATGGGCCCACATTTGCAGGAGTACAGCATTTTGAATAACAGGCAAAGTAAAATGGAGAGGCCATATTGGAAATACTCAAGGCTCTACTGAATAGAACAAATTTCCAGATGTCTACCCTCCTATTTCCCTGGAAAAACAGGCTCACCAGAGAACCTCCACTGAGAAACTCTGAAGGCAGGCTTAATACAGATTTTCTCACACTACCAGCCACATGTCCAGAACCACAGCATAATTAATCAAAGAATACGTGTGCTTTCCAATTAACATTTAAAGTATATCTACAGCCACTGATGATTATTTCCTGAATTTGAACACTCTGACATAGAAGACCTCTGTTATTTATCCATCACTTTATATGCTCGAGGCAAGGTGCCATAGTGTTATAGGAAGCAAGTGTGAAAAATAGGAAATTCAGGCTAGGTGCGGTGGCTTACACCTCTAATCGCAACACTTTGGGAGGCCAAGGCAGGTGGATTGACTGAGCTCAGGAGTTTGAGACCAGCGTGGGCAACACAGTGAAACCCTGTCTCTATCAAAAAATATAAAAAATTAGCTGGGCATGATGGCCCGTACTTATGGTCCCAGGCACCCAGGAGGCTAAGGTAGGAGGATCACTTGAGCCTGTGAGGCAGAGGTTGCAGTGAGCCAAGGTCATGCCACTGCACTCAATCTGGTGACAAAGTGAGACCCGCTTCCCCCCCACCAAAAAAAGAAATTCACAATTCAGACTATTTTGTTCAGGCCTCTTCATGGTAGTTAATTTCTCATAAGCTTGTCTAGAACCTGGACATAGCACTGTGAGGAGACAGGGACACATGGTCAGTTTATTTTTTACAAGTGTCATTATTTTTTCCTAAATTATTAGTCATTAGTATAATTTTTGCCATTGTCTTATGTTAGAACAAGATGGCATAAATATTGGCCATATCTTTGGATAAGACATTTTTCTAAAGACCTTAACCCACAGATAATTTGTTTTCAAAGATAAGTGGAATTATTATATTTCATCTACTGTAAATAATGTCATCCCAAATACACATGTTTATTTTATATACCACTAAAATAAAAAATGTGGTCAGTTATGACATAATGCTTTCTTATCGCTTATTTTTTAATTTTCAATTCATCAAAAGAATCTTTTTAAACTCAGTCTGCCTCCCTCCAATTTCACTCTTGTACATATATAAAAGGAAAATATGACAGAAATAAATTGGTTAAAGTATTCCCAAATTTGTTTACATTCAGAATTTGAAATTATGAGTGTTTTACTGAGCATTATTAATATCCATGTCTTTCCACACAGCCATCCTTTGTGTTGATGATGTAGCATTTTTTTTTTGAAAGCATGCTCAACTTTTCTCTCTGAGACTTTTTTCCAATCTGGTGACACCGACTCTGGGAGTTTTGATGCACAACTTACAGGCATTAGCAACCAGATCATGACAGCTGCCTGGCCAGCGGCAGTTAAAAATGATTTCACAATTTCAGCAAAATTTTAAAAATATGCTTCAAAGAATTGATGAACTATGATGATTTCTAAAATAGTATATTATGAATTCCCATTTTATGGCAATTTAAATCTAAAATACTGCAAATTAAATGAAGGAGGGAAGGAAAAAAGAAAATGTTTTTTGAGCACCCGCTCTGCTGTAAGCACTGTGTTAAAAACTTCCACATCCATTACCTCATTTCAAAGGAAAGGGGAAAAAATAGACTTCGTGAAGCATCTGACTTAATTGGACTCAAAACTAACTATTCTACAGGTGGAGTTCCATAAACATTTATCTTCACCCTTGAAAACTACAGTGAACCAGACTCTGGAAGAGCTTCCCACATAAAGCTAACCTTGCATGATGGGATGGAGAAAAATATCTAACCTGAAGGTCTTTCAAGAAATAAATTATCGGGAGGCTGAGGCAGGAGAATGGTGTAAACCCGGGAGGCGGAGCTTGCAGTGAGCTGAGATCCGGCCACTGCACTCCAGCCTGGGCGACAGAGTGAGACTCCGTCTAAAAAAAAAAAAAAAAAAAGAAAGAAAGAAATTAATAAGTCAAAATTATTTGTTTCTGTTCATATTTGTTCATTTGTCAGATCACAGAAAATTAATACAGGAGACGCTCTCAACTTTTTATCACAGTTAAAATGAAATGCATTTTGGGAACATAAATGTTCTATCACCTCACACCTGTTGCTATCCATCAAAAGGACAAGAGATAACAAGTATTGGCAAGGATGTGGGAACTCTTGTACACTGTTGGTGGGAATGTAAATTAGTACAACCACTATGGAAAATGATATGGAAGTTCTTCAGCAAAGTAATAATAGAACTACTATGTAACCCAGCAATCCCACTACTGGGTATATACCCAAGGGAGATGAAATCAGCATCTTGAAGAGATACCTGCACTCCTGTGTTTATTGCAGCACTATTCACAATAGCCAAGATGTGGAGGCAATCTGAGTGTCTGTCAATGGATGAATGGATTTTTTAAAATGTGGTATGTATACAATGGAATATTATTTAGCCCTTAAACAGAAGAAAATTCCACCATTTGCAACAATGCAGATGAACCTGGAGGACATTATGCTAAGTGAAAAAAGCTAGAAACAGAAGAACAAATACAGGCATACCTCACTTTAATGTGTTTTGCTTTATTGCACTTCACACATATTGCATTTTTTATAAACTGAAAAGTTGTGGCAACTCTGCATGGAGCAAGTCAATTGGTGCCATTTTTCCAATAGCACATACTCACTTCAAGTCTCTGTGTCGTATTTTGGTAATTCTCACAACATTTTAAACTTTTCATTATTATTACATCTGTTATGTTGATCTATGATCAGTGATCTTTGATGTTACTACTGTCATTATTTTGGGTGCCACAATCTGTACCCATATAAGATGACAAATTTAATTGATAAATGTTGTGTGTGTTCTCCCTGCTCTACTGATCAGCTGTTCCCTCATCTCTGTCTTTTTCCTGTGGCCTTTCTATTCCCTGAGATACAATAATATTGAAATCAGCCCAATTAATAACCCGACAATGGCCTCTCAGTGAAAGGAAGAGTCACACGTCTCTCACTTTAAATCAAAAGCTAGAAATTATTAAGCTTAGTGAAGAAGGCATGTCAAAAGCCGAGACAGGCCAAAACCTAGGCCACTTTTGCTAAACAGCCAAGTTGCGAATGCAAAGGAAAAGTTCCTGAAGGAAATTAAAAGTGCTTATCTAGTGAACACATAAATGATAAGAAAGCAAAAGAGACTTATCGCTGATAGAGAAAAAGTTTTAGCGGTCTGGATAGAAGATCAAACCAGCCACAACATTCCCTTAATAAAAATCATAATCCAGAGCAAGGCCATAATTCTTTTCAATTCAAAAGGCTGAGAGAGGTGGGAAAGCTACAGATGAAAAGTTTAAAGCTAGCAGAGGTTGATGCATGAGTTTTAAGGAAAGAAGCCATCTCCATAACATAAAAGTGTAAGGTGAAGCAGTTAGTGCTAAATAGAAGCTACAGCAACTTATCCAAAAGATCTAGCTAAGATAATTATTAACGAAACTAAACAACACGTTTTCTTTTTTTTCCAATGTAAATACTTTTTATTCTTTTTATTGCCTAATTGCACCATCTTTAACTTTCTTTTTTTTTTTTTTTTTTATTATCTTTAAGTTCTAGGTACATGTGCATAACGTGCAGGTTTGTTACATATGTATACTTATGCCATGTTGGTGTGCTGCACCCAACACTCGTCAGCACCCATCAATTCATCATTTATATCATGTATAACTCCCCAGTGCAATCCCTCCCTCCTCCCCCCCCCCATGATAGCCCCAGTGTGTGATGTTCCCCTTCCCCAGTCCAAGTGATCTCATTGTTCAGTTCCCACCTGTGAGTGAGAACATGCGGTGTTTGGTTTTCTGTTCTTGTGATAGTTTGCTAAGAATGATGGATTCCAGCTGCATCCATGTCCCTACAAAGGACGCAAACTCATCCTTTTTTATGGCTGCATAGTATTCCATGGTGTATATATGCCACATTTTCTTAATCCACTCTGTCACAGATGGACATTTGGGTTGATTCCAAGTCTTTGCTATTGTGAATAGTGCCACAATAACATACGTGTGCATGTGTCTTTGTAGAGTAATTTATAATCCTTTGGGTATATACCCAGTAGTGGGATGGCTGGGTCATATGGTACATCTAGTTCTAGATCCTTGAGGAATCGCCATACTGTTTTCCATAATGGTTGAACTAGTTTACAATCCCACCAACAGTGTAAAAGTGTTCCTATTTCTCCACATCCTCTCCAACACCTGTTGTTTCCTAACTTCTTAATGATTGCCATTCTGACTGGTGTGAGATGGTATCTCATTGTGGTTTTGATTTGCATTTCTCTGATGGCGAGCGATGATGAGCATTTTTTCATGTGTCTGTTGGCTGTATGGATGTCTTCTTTTGAGAAATGTCTGTTCATATCCTTTGCCCCTTTTTGATGGGGTTTGTTTTTTTTTCTTGTATATTGTTTGAGTTCTTTGTAGATTCTGGATATTAGCCCTTTGTCAGATGAGTAGGTTGCAAAATTTTCTCCCATTCTGTAGGTTGCCTGTTCACTCTGAAGGTAGTTTCTTTTGCTGTGCAGAAGCTCTTTAGTTTAATGAGATCCCATTTGTCAATTTTGGCTTTTGCTGCCATTGCTTTTGGTGTTTTAGACATGAAGTCCTTGCCCATGCCTATGTCCTGAATGGTCTACCTAGATTTTCTTCTAGGATTTTTATGGTATTAGGTCTAACATTTAAGTCTCTAATCCATCTTGAATTAATCTTCGTATAAGGAGTAAGGAAAGGATCCAGTTTCAGCTTTCTACTTATGGCTAGCCAATTTCCCAGCACCATTTATTAAATAAGGAATCCTTTCCCCATTTCTTGTTTTCTCAGTTTATCAAAGGTCAGATGGCTGTAGATGTGTGGTATTATTCTGAGACTGTGTTCTGTTCCATTGGTCTATATCTCTGTTGTGGTACCAGTACCATGCTGTTTTGGTTACTGTAGCCTTGTAGTATAGTTTGAAGTCAGGTAGCGTGACGCCTCCAGCTTTGTCCTTTTGACTTAGGATTGTCTTGGCAATGCGGGCTCTTTTTGGTTCCATATGAACTTTAAAGCCGTTTTTTCCAATTCTGTGAAGAAAGTCATTGGTAGCTTGATGGGGATGGCATTGAATCTATAAATCACCTTGGGCAGTATGGCCATTTTCACGATATTGATTCTTCCTATCCATGAGCATGGTATGTTCTTCCATTTGTTTGTGTCCTCTTTGATTTCACTGAGCAGTGGTTTGTAGTTCTCCTTGAAGAGGTCCTTTACATCCCTTGTAAGCTGGATTCCTAGGTGTTTTATTCTCTTTGAAGCAATTGTGAATGGAAGTTGATTCCTGATTTGGCTCTCTGCTTGTCTGTTACTGGTGTATAAGAATGCTTGTGATTTTTGCACATTAATTTTGTATCCTGAGACTTTGCTGAAGTTGCTTATCAGCTTAAGAGGAGATTTGGGCTGCTAGACATGGTTTTCTAAATATACAATCATGTCATCTGCAAACAGGGACAATTTGACTTCTTCTTTTCCTAACTGGATACCCTTGATTTCTTTCTCTTGCCTGATTGCCCTAGCCAGAACTTCCAACACTATGTTGAATAGGAGTGGTGAGAGAGGCATCCCTGTCTTGTGCCAGTTTTCAAAGGGAATTTTTCCAGTTTTTGCCCATTCAGTATGATATTGGCTGTGGGTTTGTCATAATAGCTCTTATTATTTTGAGGTACGTTCCATCAATACCGAATTTATTGAGCGTTTTTAGCATAAAGGGCTGTTGAATTTTGTCAAAAGCCTTTTCTGCATCTATTGAGATAATCATGTGGTTCTTGTCTTTGGTTCTGTTTAGATGCTGGATTACGTTTATTGATTTGCGAATGTTGAACCAGCCTTGCATCCCAGGGATGAAGCCCACTTGATCATGGTGGATATGCTTTTTGATGTGCTGCTGAATCCGGTTTGCCAGTATTTTATTGAGGATTTTTGCATCGATGTTCATCAGGGATATTGGTCTAAAATGCTCTTTTTTTGTTGTGTCTCTGCCAGGCTTTGGTATCAGGATGATGTTGGCCTCATAAAAAGAGTTAGGGAGGATTCCCTCTTTTTCTATTGATTGAAATAGTTTCAGAAGGAATGGTACCAGCTCCTCCTTGTACCTCTGGTAGAATTCAGCTGTGAATCCATCTGGTCCTGGACTTTTTTTGGTGGGTAGGCTATTAATTGTTGCCTCAATTTCAGAGCCTGCTATTGGTCTATTCAGGGATTCAACTTCTTCCTGTTTAGTCTTGGGAGAGTGTAAGTGTCCAGGAAATTATCCATTTCTTCTAGATTTTCTAGTTGATTTGCGTAGAGGCATTTATAGTATTCTCTGATGGTTGTTTGTATTTCTGTGGGGTCAGTGGTGATATCCCCTTTATCATTTTTTATTGCATCTATTTGATTCCTCTCTCTTTTCTTCTTATTAGTCTTGCTAGCGGTCTGTCATTTGTTGATCTTTTCAAAAAACCAACTCCTGGATTCATTGATTTTTTGGAGGTTTTTTGTGTCTCTATCTTCTTCAGTTCTGCTCTGATCTTAGTTATTTCTTGCCTTCTGCTAGCTTTGAATGTGTTTGCTCTTGCCTCTCTAGTTCTTTTAATTGTGCTGTTAGAGTGTCAATTTTAGATCTTTCCAGCTTTCTCTTGTGGGCATTTAGTGCTATAAATTTCCCTCTACACACTGCTTTAAATGTGTCCCAGAGATTCTGGTATGTTGTATCTTTGTTCTCATTGGTTTCCAAGAACATCTTTATTTCTGCTTTCATTTCGTTATGTACCCAGTAGTCATTCAAGCAGGTTGTTCAGTTTCCATGTAGTTGAGTGGTTTTGATTGAGTTTCTTAGTCCTGATTTCTAGTTTGATCGCACTGTGGTCTGAGAGACAGTTTGTTATAATTTCTGTTCTTTTACATTTGCTGAGGAGTGCTTTACTTCCAATTATGTGGTCAATTTTGGAATAAGTGCGATGTGGTGCAGAGAAGAATGTATATTCTGTTGATTTGGGGTGGAGAGTTCTATAGATGTCTATTAGGTCCGCTTGGTGCAGAGATGAGTTCAATTCCTGGATATCCTTGTTAACTTTCTGTCTCGTTGATCTGTCAATGTTGACAGTGGAGTGTTGAAGTCTCCCATTATTATTGTATGGGAGTCTAAGTCTCTTTGTAGGTCTCTAAGGACTTGCTTTATGAATCTGGGTGCTCCTGTATTGGGTGCATATATTTTAGGATACTTAGCTCTTCCTGTTGAATTGATCCCTTTACCATTATGTAATGGCCTTCTTTGTCTCTTTTGATCTTTGATGGTTTAAAGTCTTTTTTATCAGAGACTAGGATTGCAACCCTGCTTTTTTTTTGTTCCCATTTGCTTGTTAGATCTTCCTCCATCCCTTTATTTTGAGCCTATGTATGTCTCTGCATGTGAGATGGGTCTCCTGAATACAGCAGACTGATGGGTCTTGACTCTTTATCCAGTTTGCCAGTCTGTGTCTTTTTATTGGAGCATTTAGTCCATTTACATTTAAGTTAATATTGTTATGTGTGAACTTGATCCTGTCATTATGATATTAACAGGTTATTTTGCTCGTTTGTTGATGCAGTTTCTTCTTCCTAGCCTCGATGGTCTTTACATTTTGGCATGTTTTTGCAATGGCTGGTACCGGTTTTTTTCCTTTCCATGTTTAGGGCTTCCTTCAGGGTCTCTTGTAAGGCAGGCCTGGTGGTGACAAAATCTCTAAGCATTTGCTTATCTGTAAAGGATTTTCTTTCTCCTTCACTGATGAAACTGAGTTTGGCTGGATATGAAATTCTGGGTTGAAAATTCTTTTCTTTAAGAACGTTGAATACTGGCCCCCACTCTCTTCTGGCTTGTAGAGTTTCTGCCGAGAGATCTGCTGTTAGTCTGATGGGCTCCCTTTGTGGGTAACCGACCTTTCTCTCTGGCTGCCCTTAAGATTTTTTCCTTCATTTCAACTTTGGTGAATCTGGCAATTATGTGTCTTGGAGTTGCTCTTCTGGAGGAGTATCTTTGTGGCGTTCTCTGTATTTCCTGAATTTGAATGTGGCCTGCCCTACTAGGTTGGGGAAGTTCTCCTGGATGATATCCTGAAGAGTGTTTTCCAACTTGGTTCCATTTTCCCCCTCACTTTCAGGCACCCCAATCAGACGTAGATTTGGTCTTTTTACATAATCCCATACTTCTTGCAGGCTTTGTTCATTTCTTTTTTCTTTTTTCTTTGATTTCTCTTCTCGCTCATTTCATTCATTTGATCCTCAATCGCTGATACTCTTTCTTCCAGTTGATCGAGTCGGTACTGAAGCTTGTGCCTTTGTCACGTATTTCTCGTGTCATGGTTTTCATCTCTGTCATTTCCTTTATGACCTTCTCTGCATTAATTAGTCTAGCTGTCAATTCTTCCACTCTTTTTTCAAGATTTTTAGTTTCTTTGCGCTGGGTACGTAATTCCTCCTTTAGCTCTGAGAAGTTTGATGGACTGAAGCCTTCTTCTCTCATCTCGTCAAAGTCATTCTCTGACCAGCTTTGACCCATTGCTGGCGATGGGCTGCGCTCCTTTGCAGGGGGAGATGCGCTCTTATTTTTTGAATTTCCAGCTTTTCTGCCCTGCTTCTTCCCCATCTTTGTGTTTTCATCTGTCTCTGGTCTTTGATGACGGTGACGTACTGATGGGGTTTTGGTATAGGTGTCCTTCCTGTTTGATCGTTTTCCATCTGACAGTCAGAAGGACTGTCTGTTGGTCTGTTGGAGATTGCTTGAGGTCCACTCCAGACCTGTTTGCCTGGGTATCAGCAGCAGAGGTTGCCGAAGATAGAATATTGCTGAACAGCGAGTGTACCTGTCTGATTCTTCCTTTGGAAGTTTCCTCTCAGGGGTGACTCCACCCTGTGAGGTGGGGGTGTCAGACTGCCCCTAGTGGGGGATGTCTCCCAGCTAGGCTACTCAGGGGTCAGGGACCCACCTGAGCAGGCAGTCTGTCCGTTCTCGGATCTCAACCTCCACGTTGGGAGATCCACGGCTCTCCCCAAAGCTGTCAGACAGAGTCGTTCCCGTCTGCACCGGCCCCTGCTGCTTTCCCTATTGGACTTCAGCTGTGGGCTCTCCCCAGAGGTGGAGTCTACAGAGACAGGCAGGCTTCCTTGAGCTGCTGTGAGCTCCACCCAGTTCGAGCTTCCCAGTGGCTTTGTTTACCTACTTAAGCCTCAGCAATGGCGGGCGCCCCTCCCCCAGCCTCACTGCTGCCTTGTGGATAGATTGCCGCAGACTGCTGTGTTAGCAGTGAGGGAGGCTCCGTGGGCATGGGACCCTCCCGGCCAGGTATGGGATATATTCTCCTGGTGTGCCTGTTTCCTTAAAGCGCAGTATTGGGGTGGGAGTTACCCGATTTTCCAGGTGTTGTGTGTCTCAGTTCCCCTGGCTAGGAAAACGGATTTCCTTCCCCCTTGCGCTTCCAGGTGAGGCGATGCCTCGCCCTGCTTCAGCTCTCGCTGGTCAGGCTGCAGCAGCTGACCAGCACCGATTGTCCGGCACTCCCTAGTGAGATGACCCCAGTACCTCAGTTGAAAATGCAGAAATCACCGGTCTTCCGTGTCGCTCGCGCTGGGAGTTGGAGACTGGAGCTGTTCCTATTCGGCCATCTTGCTCCGCCCCCCCAACATGTTTTCAGTGTAGACAAAATAGCCTTCTTTTGTAAGACGATGCCATCTAGGACTTTCACAGCTAAAGAGGAGAAGTAAATGATGGTCCCCAAAGCTTCAAAGGACAGGCTGACTCTCTTAATAGGGGCTACTGCAGCTGGTGACTTTTAAGCTGAAGCCAATACTCATTTACCATCTCCAAAACCCTAGGGTCATTAAGAATTATGCTAAATCTACTCTGCCTGTGCTCTAAATGGAACAACAAAGCCTGGACGACAGCACATCTGTTTACAACATGGTTTGCTGAATGTTTTAAAGCCAACTTCTTAGACTTACTCCTTAGAAAAAAAGACATATTTCAAAATATTACCATTCATTGACAATGCACCTGGTCACCCAAGAGCTCTGATGGAAATGTACAAAGAGATTAATGTTGTTTTCATGCCTGCTAATACAACATCCATTCCACAACCCATGGATTAAGAAGTAATTTTCACTTTCAAGTCTTATTATTTAAGAAATACATTTCATAAGGCTACAGCTGCCATACATAGTGATTTTATGATGGATGTGGGCAAAATAAACTTAAAATCTTCTTGAAAAAAACCTCACCATTCTAGATGCCATTAAGAACATTTGTGATTTATGGGAAGATGTCAAATATCAACATCAGCAGGAGTTTGAAAGAAGTTCATTCCAGCCCTCATGGATGACTTCAGTGGGTTCAAGACTTCAATGGAGGAAGTAACTACAGATATAGTAGAAATAGCAAAGAAAACTAGAATTAATAGTGGGGGCAGAAGATATAACAGAATTGATGCAATGGACATGAACAGATAAGGAGTTGGTTCTTACGAATGAGCAAAAAAAAGTAGTTTCTTAAGATGGAATCTACTCCTTGTAAAGATGCTATGAATATTATTGAAATGACAACAAATGATTCAGAATATTCCATAAGCTTAGTTGATCAAGCAGTGGCAGAGTTTGAGAGTATTGACCTTAATTTTGAAAGAAGTTTTATTATGAGTAAGATGCTGTCAAATAGCATTGCTTGCTATAGAGAACACTTTCATGAAAGGAACAGTCAACTGATATGACAAATTTCATTGTCATCTTAAGAAATTGCCACAGCCACCCAATCCTTCAGCAACCACCATTCTGGTCAGTCAGCAGCCATCAACATCAAAGCAGAACCCTCCACTAGCAAAAAGATTACTTACTGAATGCTCAGATGTTCATTAGCACTTTTTGGCAATAAAGTATTTTTAAATTAAGGTGTGTGCATTATTTTTAGACATGCTATTGTATATTTAATATGACCACATTGTAATATAAACATAACTTTCATATGCACTGGGAAACAAACAAACTTATTGGAATATTTTCTTTATTCTAGTGGTGTGAACTGAATTCACAATATCTCCAAAGTATATCTGTACTGTCTGATCTCACTTACACATGAAATCTGAAATAGTCAAACTCATAGAAGTAGAGAGTAGAATGATGGTTGCCAGGAGCTTTGGACAAGGGAAATGTTGAGATGTTAGTTAAAGGGTACAAAGTTTCTGTTATGCAAGATGGCTAAGTTCCGGAGATCCGCCGACAGCATGGTGACTGAAATTAACAATGCTGCATTGTATACTTGAAATATGCTAAGAAATTAAATCTTAAATGTTCTCACCAGAAAAAAATAAAAGAAAAAGAAAATGGTAACTATGTGAGACGACAAACATGTTAATTACCTTGGTTGTGGTGATTATTTCACAATGTATGCATATGTCAAGTCATCAAGTTATACACCTTAAATATATGTAATTTTACTTGTCAATTATACCACAATAAATCTGTAAAACAAAAATCCAGGAAATGTTCAATAACTTTTGACAGAACTACTTAGTGGTAGAGTTTGAGCCATCATCCAGGTATCCTGACTGATATTCAAAGACACTTTTGACTACATCGCAGAGAGTTATTTTTTATTTAAAACCTTCAAATCTGTCATTAAGATTTTGTCAAGTAAATTTCCTAGTTAAAAGAAAAGAAAAGTTCTTACCTTATGCTCCAAGTACTGTATTTTCTGGTTTTTACAATGTCCATGCAATTACTCTTGTAAGTCAAATGAAATAAAATAAGTATTTTTTTATAAAGGTATCCCAAGTTCCTAATGGAAAAATTGAGGAAGCATAGGTAATTTCTCTTAACCATGTGTGAAACTTGGTTACAGAG
The DNA here is from genome assembly GCF_009764315.1 of Trachypithecus francoisi. Taxonomy (NCBI): domain Eukaryota; kingdom Metazoa; phylum Chordata; class Mammalia; order Primates; family Cercopithecidae; genus Trachypithecus; species Trachypithecus francoisi. The sequence continues at coordinate 7,350,843 of NW_022681453.1, forward strand.
CAGGGAAAGAACAGGGATACATGGAAGAAAGAAGGAGAAAATGTCATTGGGTAATCCAGATTGTCAGTGTCTTCTTGGCTTTGGTGTTTATTTCCCATGCATAGTTTTGTGGTTTTTGTAATTGATATTATTGTTGTTCATGTATGTAGTTGAGGATTTTTCAAGGTATATGTCAGTTACCCCATGCCTTTCTTTTCTATTTGTCCATTTGTCTTTTCCTTTTTGTGTATCATCTATCCTTAAGTCAACTATTAATATTTGTCATCACCATCATCCATATGCATTTTTTGTTGCTCAAGTGACAAATTCTATACCTTGGTAAGGGAAAAAGGTAGAAAATTCAGCCCTCTTCATGGGACTCACTTCCTACCTGGGGAGCACACAGATATTCATGGATGACTAGCTGTATATTCTCTATGTCAGAATAGGTGCAATAGCTGATACACACTTTAGAGGAAGAGGGAGAGACCACTGTGGGTTGGGGCAGTTCGAGAGACTACAGTGATGTCAGAAAAAATCTCGAGAAGGTGGAGCAAGGTGCCCGTATAGAAGCCTCCATTGATGATCCTCCCCACAGGAACACCAAATCTGAAAACTATCTACACACACAAAAAAACAGCTTCATAAGAACCAAACATCAGCTGAGAAATGACAGTACCTGGTTTTAACTTCATATCGCTGAAAAAGGCAGTGAAGAGGGTAGGAAAGACCACGGTGAATTGCTGACACCTCCCTTCTCCCACCCCACAGCAGCAGCTGCATGGCATGGAAAGAGAATCTGTGTGCTTGACGGGGGAGAGTGCAGCAATTGTAAAACTTTGCACTGGAACCCAGTGTTGTGCTGTCACTGAGGAAAGCTACACTGGGCAGAACTCAGCCAATGCCCACAGAGGGAGCATTTAGACCAGGCCTAGCCAGAGGGGAATTACCCATCCTAGCAGTTGGAACTTGCTTTTTGGCAAGCCTCACTGCCGGGGGTAAAGTGCTATGGGGATCTAAATAAACTTGAAAAGTAGTCTAGGCCATAAAGCCTGCAATTCCTAGGCAAGTCTAAGTGCTATGCTGTGCTCAGAGCCAGTGGATTTGGAGGGCATGTAACCTAGTGAGACACCTGCCAGAGCAGCTAAGGGAGTACTTTTTCTACCCCTTCCCCACTCCCAAGCAGTACAGCTCACAGTTCCAAAAGAGACCCCTTTTTTTTCACTTGAGGAAAGGAGAGGAGAGGGAAGAGTAAAGAGAACTTTGTTTTAAAACTAGGGTATCAGCTCGGCCATAGTAGGTAGGGCAGCAAGCAGATTTGCAAGTCCCCCTTCCCAGGACCTAGCTTCCAGATGACATTTCTAGACAAACCCTGGGCTAGGATGGAACCTGTTGCCTCTAAGAAAAGGAACTGTTCCAGGCAGGATTCACCACCTGCTGACTAAAGAGTCCTTGAACCCTGAATAATCAGCAACAGTAACCAGGGAGTATACACCAGGGGCTTGGTTAAGACTCTGAGACATGCTGGCTTTAGGTGTGACCCAGCATATTCGCAGAAGTGGTGGCTATGAGAAGAGATTCCTTCCGCTTGAGAAAAGGAGAGGGAAGAAGAAAAGGGGTTTTGTCTTGCAGCTTAGGTACCAGCTTGGCCACAGTGGGAAGAAGCAGCAAGAGGGCTCTTGGCATCCCTAATTCCAGACTTTGGCTCCTGGAAAGCATTTCTGGACCCACCCTGGGCCAGAGGAGAGCTCACTGCCACGAAGGTAGAGTCCCAGGCCTGGCAGCATTCACCACAAGCAGACTGAAAAGCCCTTGGGTCTTAAGGGAACACTGGTGGTAGCCTGGGAATATTGCGCACAGGCCCATGGTAGTGGTGAACATGGCGAGAGACTCCTCTGCCTGGAGAAAGGCGAGGGAAGAGTGGGAAAAACTTTGTCTTGTGTTTTTGTTGCTAGCCTAGTCGCAGTAGAATAGAGTGCCATCTAGATTTCTAAGGTATCTGACTCTAGGCCCTGACTCCTGGACAACAACTCTGGACCCACCTGGGGCCCAGGGGAACTCACCACCACCCTGAAGGGAAGGACAAAAGACTGCCTGGTTTTGCCACCAATTGATTGTAAAGCCTGAAGTCCTTGAGCAAACATAGGCAGTAGCCAGTTAGTGATTACAGCAGGCCTTGGGCAAGGCTCAGTGCTGTGCTGGCTCCAGGTCAGACTGAGTACAATCCCAGTGGTGGTAGCCACAGGGGTGCTGGTATCACTCTTCCCCCAGCCCCACAGAGCTCACACAGAGAGAGACAGTCTCTGTGTGGGAGAAAGTAAGGAAAGAGAACAAGAGTCTTTGCCTGCTAATTCAGAGAATTCTTTTAGATCTCATACAAGACCACCAAGGCAGTACTTCTACGAGTCTACAAGAACTACAGTGTTACTTGGCCCGAGGAGTCCCTTAATGCAGATATGGCTGCAGTGACCAAAAACTTAGATCACAACACCTAAGACTCTTTAAATACCTGAAAAGCCTTCCCAAGAAGGATGGGTACAGATAAGCCCAGGCTGCAAAGACTATGATAAATACCTAACTTTTCAATGCCCAGACTCTGGTGAACATTTACAAGCATGAAGACCATCTAGAAAAACATGACATCACCAAATGAACTAAATAAGGCACCAGGGACCAATCCTGGAGAGAGAGAGAGAGATCTGACATTTCATACAGAGCATTTGAAATAGCTGTTTTGAGGAAACTCAACGAAATTCCAGCTAGCACAGAGAAGGAATTCAGAATCCTATCAGATAAGTTTAACAAAGAAATTGAAATAATTAAAAATACTCAAGTATAAATTCTAGAGTTGAAAAATGAAGTTAACATACTGAAGAATGCATTAGAGTCTCTTAACAGCAGAATTGATCAAGCAGAGAAAAGAATCAATAAGCTGGAAGACAGGCTACTTAAAAATACACGGTCAGAGGAGACAAAAGAAAAAGAATATAAAAGAGTAAAACACATCAACAAGATCTAGAAGATAGCCTCAAAAGGGCAATTCTAAGAGTTATAGGCCTTAAAAAGGAGATAGATAGACAGGGGTAGAAAGTGTATTTAAAGGGATAATAACAAATAACTTCCCAAATCTAGAGAAAGATACCAATACTCAAGTACAAGAAGGCTATAGAACACCAGGCAGATTTAACCCAAAGAAGGCTACCTCAAAACCTTCAATAATCAAACTCCTAAAGGTCAAGAATAAAGAAAGAATTCTAAAAGCAGCAAGAGACAAGAAACAAATAACATATAATGGAGCTCCAATACATCTAGTGGCAGACTTTTTAGTAGAAGCCTTACAGGCTCAGAGAGAGTGGCATGACACATTTAAAGTGTTGACAGAAAGAAAACTTTTATCCTAAAATAGCATACCTGATGAAAATTTCCTTCACACATGTAGAAGAAATAAAGACTTCCCCAGACAAATAAAAGCTGAGAGATTTCATCATCAGTCCTGTCCTATGAGAAATGCCAAAGGGAGTTTTTTTTTTTTATCTGAACGAAAAAGATATCAATGAGCAATAAGAAACCATGTGAAGATACAAAACTCACTGGTAACAGTAAGTACACAGAATATTATGACTCTGTAATTATGGTGTATAAACTACTCATATCTTAAGTAGAAAGATGAGAAGATGAAATGATAAAAAATAATAACTACGAGAACTTTTCTAGACAGCGCAATAGCATATAAATAGAAACAACAAAAGTTACAAAACAGAGAAACAAAATTATAGAGTTTTATTAGCTTTCTTTTTGCTTGTTTTTTACTTTGTTTGTTTATACAATCAATGTTAAATTGTCATCAGTTTAAAATAATGAGTTATAAGATATTAATTGCAAGCCTTATAGAACCTCAAATCTAAAAACATACAACAGATACACAAAAAATAAAAAGCAAGAAATTAAAATGTACCACCAGAGAAAATCACCTTCACTAAAAGGAAGATAGAAAGGAAGAAAAGAAGGAAGACCACAAAACCACTAGAAAAAAAATAACAACATGGCAGGAGTAAACCCTTATTTATTAGTAATAACATTTAGTGTAAATGGACTAAACTCTCCAGTCAAAATACATAGAGTGCCTGAATGGATTTTTTTTAAAAAATGTGGCTGATGGCTCATGCCTGTAATCCCAGCACTTTGGGAGGCCGAGGTGGGTGGATCACGAGGTCTGGAGATTGAGACAATCCTGGCTAACACAGTGAAACCCTGTCTCTACGAAGAATAAAAAAAATTAGCTGGGCGTGGTGGCGGGTGCCTGTAGTACCAGCCACTCAGGAGGCTGAGGCAGGAGAATGGTGTGAATCTGGGAGGTGGAGCTTGCAGTGAGCCGAGATTGCACCACTGCACTCCAGTCTGGGCAACAGGGTGAGATTTCATCTAAAAAAAAAAAAAAATGCAAGCCCCAGTGATTTGTTGCCTGCAAGAAATGCACTTCATATATAAAGACACACATAGACTGAAAATAATAAAGGGATGGAAAAAGATACTCCATGCAAATGGAAACCAAAAGAGAACAAGAGTAGCTACACCTGATTCAGACAAAATAGATTTCAAGACAAAAATCATAAAAAGAGACAAAGAAGGTCATTATATAATGATAAAGGAGTCAACTCAGAAAAAGGATACAATAATTGTAAACATATATGCAACGAGTACTGGAGCACCCAGATATATAAATAAATATTATTAGCACTAAAATAATATCTGAAGACTTCACCACCCCACTTTCAGCATTGGACAGATCATCTAGCCAAAAAAAGTCAACAAAGAAACACCAGATTTAATCTGTCCTATAGGCCAAGTATACCTAATAGTTGTTTACAGAGCACTTCATCAAATGGCTACAGAATACACATTCTTCTTGCCAGCACATGGATCATTCTCAAAGATAGACCATATGCATATGTTACACCACAAAACAAGTCTTAAAATATTCAAGAAAAACTGAAATAATATCAAGTATCTTTTCTGACCACAATGGAATATGGCTAGAAATCAACAACAAGAGGAATTTTGGAAACTATACAAACACATGGAAATTAAACAATATGCTCCTGAATGACAAATAAGAACAGCATTATACTGGCACAAAAACACACATATATACCAACGGAACTACATGTAGAACCCAGAAACAAATCCATACATCCAGAGTGAAGTTATTTTTGACAAAGGTGCCAGTAACATTCATTGGGGAAAAGGACAGTCTCTTCAATAGATAGTGCTGGGAAAACTGGATATCCATATGCAGAAGAATAAAACTAGGTCGTTATTTTTCTCCGTGTACAAAAATCAAATCAAAATGGATTAAAGACTTAAATCTAAGACCTGAAACTATTAAACTGCTACAAGAAAACACTGAGGAAACTCTCCAGGACATTGGACTGTGCAAAGATTTCCTGAGTAATACCACAACAAACACAGACAACCAAAGCAAAAATGGACAAATGGGATCACATCAAGTTAAAAAGCTTTTTGCACAGCAAAGTAAACAGCCAACAAAGTGAAGAGATACTGGGAGAAAATATTTGCAAACTCTCTATCTGACAACAGATTAATAACCAGAATATATAAGAAGCTCAACCAACTTTAGAGGAAAAATTCTAATAATCTGATTTTGAAAATGGACAAAATATCTGCATCTCCAAAGGGACATATAAATGGCAAACTGGTATATGAAAAGGTGCTCTACATCATTGATCATCAGAGAAATGCAAATCAAAACTACAATGAGATATCATCTCACCCCAGTTAAAATGGCTTTTATCCAAAAGATAGGCAATAACAAATGCTAGAGAGGGTGTGGAGGAAAGGAAACCCCTACAACTGTTGGTGGGAATGTAAATTAGTACAGCCACCATGTAGAATAATTTGGAGGTTTCTCAAAAAACTAAAAATAGAGCTACTACATGATCCAGCAATTCCACTGCTAGGTATATACACAAAAGAAAGGAAATCAGTATATTTAAGAGATGTCTGCACTCTCATGTTTATTGTAGCACTATTCACATAGTCAAGATTGGAAGCAACCTATGTGTCCATCAAGAGATGGATGGATAAAGAAAATGTGGTACGTATACACAATGGAGTTTTATTCGGCCGTAAAAAATAAAGAAATTCTATCATTTGCAACATGGAGGTCATTATGTTAAGTGAAATAAACCAGGCACAGGAAGAAAAATTTGCATGTTCTCATTTATCTGTGGGACCAAAAATTAAAACAATTGAACTGATGGAGACAGAGAGTAGAACGATGGTTACCAGAGGCTGGGAATTGTAACGCGGGGTGGGGAGGAAATGGGGGTGGCTAATGGATTAAAAAAATAGAAAGAATGAATACAATCTAGTATTTTATAGCACAAGCAGGTAACTATAGTCAATAATAATTTAATTATACATTCTAAAATAATTAAGAGTATACTTGGATTGTTTGTAACACAAAATATAAATGCTCAAGGTGATTACCTTGATGTGATTATTACACATTGTATGCCTCTATCATAATATCCAATATACCCCATAAATATATACACCTACTATGTACCTGTAAAATTTTTTTAAAAAATTTAAAAAGCAAAGAAAACATCTGGGCAGTGAGGGCAGAAAAGAACCTGGGCAAAGATAGAGAATAGGGGAGGGAGACTCTACCAGCAGAGAGAGCAGCTTCAATGGGGAGACTCAGTGGTCTATCAGGGAATAATGAGCAAACCGTGTTGGAGGGAAACTCATTTGGACAAAGGATTTATGTAATAAGTGATGCAAAACAATGTACATAAATCATCTTGGACTTGTTGAGGACAGCCTGGAATAAAGGATCAGGTGAGAACTCCTCCCTCTAGGCAACTGGGGCAGAATGAAGGAAAAAGTTTTATCAAGGATTGTGGTCTGGGGTCAAGGGTATAAATAGTATTTTAGGCAGATCAATCTAGTAACCAGGCATAGGGTGGTCAGAGGGTGTAAAAGACTCAAGCAGGAACACCAGAAGGAGATAACTAGAGTCAGCCAGCCATAAGGTAAAATCTGTTAAAGGAAAAACGATGCTTCTACTGTCAGTTCTAACAAGAATATAATGGGAAAATGTTCACTATGCACTATGAACTGAAAAAGCAGTCCATAAGATATGTAAAATGTAAGACTGTTTTGATGTAAGCAAAAAGTATGTATCTCTACAGAGAACAAAAGATATACTATATACTGAAATATTATCAGTAGTTATCTGTGTGGATGGTGGGATTAGGTGCAATTTTTAGTGCCTTTATTTTGTTAGTATTGTATTTTATTTTCTGCTGTGAGTACATATCACTTTTGCATATGGAACCAAAGAAAGTCATACCCAGAAAAAAGAAATAATGCTTTCTGTAATGGGGAGCCTGTAGGTGTAAATATTCTGAAGGGCAGACCAATGACTTTTTCTGTTTATTTCACTACATCCAGTAGTGTGGGATAAATTTCACTAGGCAGACTCAGTTTACTTTTTAATAAACAAGCATCTGGGGGCAGATTATCCAGAATATGAACACTGAGCTTTGCTGACTGATGTGGAAGAATTTAGCAAGTCACATCACTGTTTATTTGATTCTCTGTAGATCTGATATGGATTGCTGTTGAGGAGTCAGGCAGGGAATGGTCTGGTCCACTAAGGACAGCAATAATTATGCATGGAATATTAAAGGAATTTTCTGCAGTAATGACTTTGTGAATTCTATTAACCTGAGCCTTTTTAACGCTCTCTATAGTTGGCCTCTAGTAAAGAAAAGAGAAGCTATAGTCCATAGTTAATCAAAGTAATGTGAGCTGAGCTCCTTGGGAGCAAAGGACATGTCTCAGTCTATCACACAGGTGTGCAGAGAGGTGCTTTATGAATTCCTATTGAATGAAAAAAGGGATTTAAACCAGCCTCTGGGATAGTGACATAACTGGATGGGAATATTCTATGTAGAAATTGAATCATTAGGCTAAAATGTCTAGGTTATCTCTAATAACAGTAGTGTGTCCCCAGTATTTTGCTTTTATTCTTTGCCCTTCACTCTACTTGATTTTACATAGTTCTATGGTAATGACAGAGAGAAAATGGGAGTAATGCAGCATGGTGTTTCTGTGTAGATGTTTGGAATATTGGCAGAGGGGTAGGAATGAGGAAGGGGCTGGAATAATGGGAAAAAATTAGCTAAAGTCAAATGCAGGAGAAGATTTGAAGAGAGGCATAAAGCTTAAGCTTAATCTGCTCACTAAATTCCAAGAGGAGGTGGTTGATCAGTTTTGGGAAAAGTTCAGGGTATTATTTATATTCACAGTTTTTGTTTGTTTGTTTGTGTTTTTGTTTTTTGAGACAGAATCTCGCTTTGTTGCCAGGCTGGAGTGCAGTGATGCAATCTTGACTCACTGCAACCTCCGCCTCCTGGGTTCAAGCAATTCTCCTGCCTCAGCCTCCTGAGTAGCTGGGACTACAGGCATGAGCTACCATGCCCAGCTAATTGTTGTATATTTAGTGGAGATGGGGTTTCACCATGTTGGCCAGGATGGTCTCAATCTCCTGACCTCGTGATCCACCTACCTCAGCCTCCCAAAGTGCTGGGATTACAGGCATAAGCCACCATGCCTGGCCTCACAGGTTTTAGAGATTAGCATATGGGTATATCTTTTGGGATCTACAATCCAACTAACTATAGTCAGTTTGGGGAAAGCATGGGTCAATAGAAGAATTCTCGTGAATCAAATACGGGCAGGTGAGCCTGCCCATACCCCACATAGAGGCCCTTTTCCCAGGGATAACAGTTTTGGCTCAGGTATAGAGAATCACATCCACATAAAAGAATCCACATGAAAGGGTCACCAATCACCACACTCATGGTGAAAATGGAATGGCCCACTGAATCAGGGCCTCTTTGGGAGAAGTACTGACCCAGGGATAGGGAGATAATGACAAATGGCCTACTTAGGAAGTAGAAGTAGCGAGATGGAAGCTTAGGGAGTAGAATGGATGAATGGATGGAAGCAGGATGGAAACTATAGACATGCAAGTTGTGGAGAAAACAGCAAGCAATGATAAAACCCCTAAAAAATAATGGGTTTGTTATTATTTTCACCATTTTCCTAAGCAAGAGTACCCCAAGTTTTTAAATGAATATCTTCCTTGTTTGTGAAAGCTTGAACTATCATGTCCCCAGATGTAGATATTGAAATCTGGAAGTCATAGTATTAGGTGGTCTAGGGCTAGAATGGCTCAAAATTCAACCAGAACTCAGGTCTCAGATTCATTTCTGAGTATAGAAGATTCCAGTCATGTGACTCATGGTAAGGTCAAGGAGCTGGGAAAGACACTAAAATTCAAAAGAATTCAGTGCTTCTCATTAAAAAGAAAACCCAGAATCTGAACAACTCAAGACAGTAGTTAGGGAACCAAATAAGCTAAGTGGTCACTGAGGTCAAAGTGAATCAGACAATGAAATGGAAAGATAACTTTGAAAATGTTAAACCGAACAACTTTTTGGTTGTTCGGTTTAACAATCAAAACAAGATTTGCAGGCAATGTAAAATAGTTTAATATTAAAAGACGTGGCATTGCATGAATAAATAATTTTAATACTGTGTTATAATTATTATATACATGTGTATGTATTTGTGTGTATATATAATATTACAGAGTATAATACAAAGGATAAGGAATGAATGAAAGTACATTGGAGCAAAGTCTCTACATTTTATCAGAATCAAGTTATGTTAATCTGAAGTATAATATGATAAGTTAAAGTGCATATCATAACCACTAGAACAATATCACTAAGAAAATAACTCACAGAAATACTTTTTTAAATTAACAAACTAATTAAAATATGTATTTAACAAAAAAGAAGGCAAAGAGGAGCAGAGTAACAAAAAGGAAAGAAGACATTTAGAAATGCAACACAGTAAACGTAAATTAAATCATATCAATGAATGCATTAAACATTCGTGGTCTAAATGAAAAGACAAAGATTGTCATGAAAAATCAAGATCCAACTATATGCTGTGTATAAGAGACATACCTTAGATTCAAAGAAAAATATAAGTTGAAAAGAAATTCGAAAAAGATAGACCATGCAAACATAAGAGAGCTGCAGTGACTATATTATTGTCAAACAAAACAAACTTTATTTAAGATAAAAAATGTTATCAAAGATAAGGACATTTTATAAAAATAGAACAGCCAATACATTAGTAAAATATGGCAATTATAAATGTATATATGGACTTATAGACAGAGCACTAAAATATCACAAAAACAATAGACTTGAAAGGAAAAAAAGACAATTCTACACTTTTTGTTGGTGATTTTAATACCCCACTCTCAGTAACTGGTAGAACAACCAGACCCTCCCCTGCAAAATTGCAAGAATATTGAAGACTTGAGCAATACTATCAATCAACTCTATGTTAGTAGCAATATGCAATTGGCCCTCCCTATCTGCAGATTCAACCAACTGTGGATCGAAAATATTTGAAAAAAAATCAACAATTAAAAACAGCAAGTCAATAATAAAAATACAATGCAGCTATTTACATAGCATTTACATTGTATTAGGTATTATAAGTAATCTAAGATGATTTAAAGTATATGGGAGGACGTGCATAAGATGTATGCAAATACTACACTATTTTATATAAGAGATATGAGTACCAGGAGATCCTACAACCAATTCCTGGTTGATTCTGAAGGAAAACTTTATAGAGCTCCATACTCAATGACTGCAGAATACACATTCTTTTCAATTATATATGGAATATTCTCCAAGATGGGCCATATGCTAGGCCAGAAAACAAGTCTTACTACATTAAAAGGGTTGATGTTATAAAAATATATTCTTCAAACACAATGAAATTAAGTTAGAAATCTAAACCAGAGAAAAAAACTAGAAATTTTCAAACATTTGGAAATTAAACAGCACTATTCTAAATAAACCATTGGCTCAACAAAGAAATACAGAGGAAATTTAAAAATATTTTGAACTGAACGAAAATAAAATTTTAATAATTTATGGGAAGGAGCTAAGGCAGCATTCTGAGGAAAACTGATAGCTTTAAATACCTATATCAGAAAGTATCAAATCAATAACCTAAGCTGCCACCTTAAGAAACTTAAAAAGAAAGTGAAAAGTAAACAAAATCCAAGCAAAAGAAAAGAATTTTTTTTTTTATTATACTTTAAGTTCTAGGGTACATGTGCACAACGGGCAGGTTTGTTACATATGTATACATGTGCCATGTTGGTGTGCTGCACCCATTAACTCGTCATTTACATTAGGTATATCTCCTAATGCTATCCCTCTCCCCTCCCCCCACCCCACAATAGGCCCCTGTGTGTGATGTTCCCCTTCCTGTGTCCAAGTGATCTCACTGTTCAGTTCCCACCTATGAGTGAGAACATGTGGTGTTTGGTTTTCTGTTCTTGTGATAGTTTGCTGAGAGTGATGGTTTCCAGCTGCATCCATGTCCCTACAAAGGACATGAACTCATCCTTTTTTATGGATACATAGTATTCCATGGTGTATATGTGCCACATTTTCTTAATCCAGTCTGTCATTGATGGACATTTGGGTTGGTTCCAAGTCTTTGCTATTGTAAATAGTGCCGCAATAAACATACGTGTGCATGTGTCTTTATAGCAGCATGATTTATAATCCTTTGGGTATATGCCCGGTAATGGGATGGCTGGGTCAAATGGTAATTCTAGTTCTAGGTCCTTGAGGAATCGCCACACTGTTTTCCACAATGGTTGAACTAGTTTACAGTCCCACCAACAGTGTAAAAGTGTTACTATTGCTCCATATCCTCTCCAGCACCTGTTGTTTCCTGACGTTTTAATGATTGCCATTCTAACTGGTGTGAGATGGTATCCCACTGTGGTTTTGAGTTGCATTAAAAGAAAAGAATTAATGAAGATTAGAGCAGAAATCAATGAAATAGGAAAATAAGATAAAATCCATAAAATCAAAAGTTGGTTTTATGAATTATCAACACAGTTAACAAAACTTAGCTAGACTGACTGAAAACAAATTACCCAAATCAGAAATTAAAAGGGGGATATAACTTCTGGCCCTACACAATTAAAAAATATATAATAAAATATGAACAACTAAAAAAAAAATTGAACAACTTCACACCAAAAAAAATAGACAACTTAGATGAAATGAACAAATACCTAAAACAATAAAAATTACCAAAACTGACTCAAGGAGATAAAATCTAAATAGACCTATAACAAGCGAAGAAATTTAGTCTTAATTTTAAATGTTTCCACACAAAAAAGCCCAGGCTCAGAATTCACCAGTGAGTTTTCTTAAATATTTTAAGACGACATAGTAACAATCCTTTACAAACTCTTTCGGAAAACAGAAGAAGGAACAATTCTCACCTCTTCTTTAAGGTATTATTTTAATACCAAAACAACACAAAGACACCAGAAAAGAAGAAACAACAGATTGATATCACTCATGAACATAAATGTAAAAATCCTTAACAAAATATGAGCAAATCAAATCCAGCAACTTGTAAAAGGATTATAGGTCATCACTAAGTGGTCCGTAGTTTGGTTTTATACCCCAAATACAGTTTGTGTAAGGTGCCAGATTAATAGAGTAAGAGGAAAAAAATGAATGATCAGCTCAATAGATGAAGAAAAAAACACTTATCAAAATCTAACACCTATTCATGATAAAACTTTCCCAAGCAAAAACTAGAGGAGAACTTCCTTAACCTGAAAGAGTGTCTCCATGAAAAATCCACAGCTAATATCATACTAAATGGTAAAAAGGACTGAATGTTTTTCCCCTAAGACAAGGAACAATGCCACTTTGCCACTTCTTTTCAACACTGTAAAGGATGTTCTAGATAATGCAATAAAAAATAAATAGAAAGAAATTAAAGATGCCCAGATTTGAAAGGGAGTAGTAAAACTGTTTTTGTTCATAGATGACATAATCTGTTATGTAGAAAGTCTCAAGGTATTCATCAAAAAACTACTAGAATAAATGAATTTAACAAGATCACAGAATATAAGGTCAATATTTCTATATACTAGCAATGAACAATCCAAAAACAAAATTAAGGAAGATTTTTGTCATAAAAACATTAAAAAGAATAAAATACAAAGAAATAAAAATGTTTAAAAAGAAACACAAATTTTGCATACTGACTACTACAAAACATTGCTGAGCAATTAAAGATCTACATAATGTTCACATTCTTGAACTGGCATAGTCAATACTGTCAAGATGACAAATTCTCAACAAATTGATCTAGAAATTCAATACAATCCCTATCAAAATCCCAGCAACTGGTTTTGTAAAAATTAACAAGCTGATTTGAAAATGTATATGGAAATGCAAGGAACTTAAGTAGCCCAAACAATTTGAAAAAGAACAAAGAGAACTTACATGATCTAATTTTAAAACTTACTCCAAAGCTATAGTCATCAACAGAGTGTGGTATTGGCAAAGGATAAGTATATAGATTAATAGGAGAGAACTAAGAGTTCAGAAATAATTTCTTACATTTATGGACTATAACTTAATCTTTGACAATAGTGCCAAGACAATTCAACTGAGAAAGCATAATGGTTTCAAAAAATAGTGCTAGGACAATTGGATATCCATATGTGAGAAAAAACTACTTAGGCCCTTCCCTCAAACTGCACACAAAAATAAACTCAAAATGAATCATAGACCTAAAGTTAAGAGTTAAAACTCTAAATCCTCTAGAAGGAAACATAGAAGAATTCTTTATGATCTTGGGTTTGGCAAAACTATGATACCAATAAAAGAAAATATATAAAAGAAAAAAAGGTTAATTGAACTTCCTAAAAATAAAAATTTTTTTTCTTTAAGTAAAACAATTACTTAAGATATCACTAAGTAAATGAAAAGACAAGCCATAGTTTCAAATCCTATGCTTGATAAAGGACCTGTATTCAGAATGCAAGGAGAATACTAATAACTCAATAGAAAGAAGATACGTAACCCAACTAAAAAAACTGGATGAAAGATTTTAATAGACATTTTACCAAAGAGAATAAGTGAATGGCTAATGAGTACATGAAAAAATGTTCAACCTCATTAGTCATGAAGGAAATTCAAATGAAAACCACAATGAGACGGCTCTATACACTTACTAGAATGACTGTAATAATTTTTGTTAGTACCAGGAATTAGTGAAAATGTGGAGAAAGTGGAACTTTCATGCTTGCTGGTGAGAATGTAAAGTGGTACAGCCACTAGGAAAAGTAGTTTGGCAAGTCCTTAAATACTTAAATACAAATATATCATTCAACCAAGTAGCTGCACTTCTAGACATGAAAATGTGTATCCACATAAAGACCTACACATGAATGTCAAAACAACATTTATAATAACCCAAATCAGGAAATTATCCAAAGTCCATCAAATGGCAAATGGAAAAGCAAAATGTGTCGTATTTATGGAATTCTATTCAGGATTAAAAGGAATGAACTGCTGATACATGCAACTACATGAATCATCCTCAGAAACATTATGCTAAGTGAAAGGAGCTAGACAAAAAAGACTATATATTTTATAATTCTATTTTTATGACATGTCTAGAAATGGCACACTTATAGAGACAGAAAACAGATTAGCAGTGGCTGGGGCTGGGAGTGGGAACAGGGATTAACTGCAAACAGGAATGAGGGAACTTTTTTGAGGATAGGAGAATATCATAAAACTGAATTTTGATTGTTGTTCCACAATTCTAGAAGTTTACTAAAATCAGTGAATTGTGCATTTATTTTGAGTGAATTTTATGGTATATAAATTATACCTTAATAAAACTTTTTAAAAAACACAACAAAACAGAACACGGTTTGCTGAGAGAGAAGGTTTGTTTTTTTAAGGGCCCCAGATTTCCTTTACACGTCAGAAGCACAGGTTGAAGGTCTGAACACAGACTTCATTACAAGCTGTAGTAGAGAGAGGTCAGAGGTCTGGGAAGTCCTAGACAGAAGTGTCAAGGCAGGATCAGAAAGAACAATGCATTTAGTTGCTGTGGGGTTCTTGAGAAAAGTCTGAGTATCCCGCATTACAAAGCTGAGATACAAGACATCCCTAACAAGGGTGAGGGGGAGTCCAAGGGCATCCAGAAACGTTCCCCATTGGGCATGAAACTGGGTCTGGATGGCACGCAGAGATGGCAGAGCAGCGATAGTGGAGAATGGCTGCAGAGGCAGCCTCACTGAGTTCCCCACATTGTGGGATGGGGCGACCAAGCAGTCAAGCATAAACAGGACCTCCAGAGCATCATGGAGGTCACAGAGCAAAAGCTGATACTGAGCAGGGCAAGGTTTTTAGTTAAAGATACTGGGCACAGCAGAGTGTCCCAAAGACAAGGCAGGACGACTTTAGGACACACAAGTCTAGATGGGCAAAGAACAACTCAGAGAGGAAAGCGACAAAACCCAGGGAATGGCATAAAAGTCAGCTGTGTTAGGGACTTGGAACTTTAAACCAGCAATGCTCCTGTTTTGGTAACAGATGAGTTACCTTGAAACAGCAAGTTTAGGCGTGTTTGCTTCTCCCAGTCCTCGGCAGAACTAAGAGCTTTAAAACAACACGAGGACAGCCCAAAACAAAAACAAAAATCTCCTTTTGCTGCCTGCTGGCAGACATTTGCAGGGTGTGGAAAGCTCCCAGTGAGGGTTAGTGTTGTGACTTTTGATTTCAAGCTTCCCAGATTGACTTGACAGAAAGAACATTTTATATCCCTAATAGTCAACTCTTCTGAGTTTAAAGGAATCTCACTTTATCAGATTAGGAAGTCTCCTTGAGAGTCAGGACCCCTTAAAGGGGTCAGGGCAGAGAACAAGGTGCCCAGAGATAATGCCTAGGCCACTGTCTTCTTACCACTGGAATCTTCTCCTTATTAACCTCAGGCAAAACCCCTAGCTGCCAGGATGTTGAAATGGTTTGCTTCTACAGCATTGAGTCACTAGATCCCAAAGGTGTTCAAAGGTTTAAACTCCAAGCATTGTTAGGTTCATTTACAGATCAATTAGTCAATTTGTGACACTTTAAGTGACATTTGAAAGAGAGATAGCATTAAACAAAAACCAATTGGAAGCAAAATCATTCCATTTCCCTGCTCATCAGATTAGATTGTCTGTTATGTTCTGCATGCAGAGGGGATTTGCCATTCTACAGCTAAAGTCATTATTTAGGCCCAGTGCTGGCTCACTCAACAGCAAGGCACATTATTTATAGCAATATGGTTGCCTGTGATAAAATCTTCCATGTGGGGGAAGGGGAGAGAGAGCACTTGGATTCCTAATGTTTTTGGCTTGGGGCTTTTAATTGAGTAGGAGAGAGTTATTTAATGTTGCATGTAGGTAAATGAGAAAAATATGTTGTCTCCAGCAAATGATTGCCTGATTTTAATTTCCCTGTAATCATTCTTAATTCTTAACTGTCTTATAAAATTCAAAGGGCTGTCATGTGGAGGAGGGAGGACATTGGGGAGTGTTGTCACATAGGACAGAACAGGACCAAGGAGAACTAGCAGCAGACAGGTGGATACATATGAACGAGGGACTTGCTACAGTGTGGGCTGCTCAACAGCATATCAGGCTGCCCACCTGGAGGTTTAGTAAGCTGTCCCTGGAAGTATTCAAATTGTGCCCATAGGACTAGATGACAGTACATGACAGAAAAAAAGAAGATTTGCTTTTCTGAATGGTTATGTTATGCACGCTCTTTCAGGTAGTAAGAAACTGAAATGTACTAAAATGACCTAATCTGTTCTTCTGGCCTGTCCAGGCTTCTCCTTTCTTCTGAAAATAGCATTCCATTGTTCAGGTAAGATAGACACTCCTCTCAGGCTCTGGGTGTGTATATGTGACCCAGCTCCATCAATGAGAGTGCTCCATTTCCCAAGTCACAGTGATTGGCTCAGGGTTGGTCATGTGACCCCAACCGGTCCAAAAAGACTCAATCTTGGGAATTTTATTAGAAAAGAGAGGCTCTCTTTCTTCTGTATTCGAAGTTAGTTAAGCCTGATGCTGCCTAGGATTATTACAAGGAAAGGACCTGCTTGAGAATAAGTTGGAAAGCCGTTAAGGATGTGGGCTGTAGCAGACTGCTTCTGTTGGTCTCCCTGAGTTGATAGTGTCTTCTCTTTCCTATTCTGTTGTTATTCTGTCACGGTGATTCAGCTACTTGATCCCTTCTTCCACTGCTGCCAGGTCTACAGGCTTAATAATTGTACAACTCCTATTCAAATTCCCTAAGAGAAAGGATTGACAGGTCCTTTCTGAGAGTGCACCAGCTAATCACCATCCACGTGATATCCTCCAGTAAACTGTGACTCCCATACGCAGCCACCATGGATGGAAGGTGGTCTTTGTGTAAGGCATCAATCCTGAATCCAACTCCCTGTGATCATGGGGATACGTTATAAAGAAAAGTGTGCTCCCTATAGTGAAAGTGCTCCATCATGACTAGTAAAAGTTTTGGACCTATAGAAAGGACCTGCTTCAAACTTCTTTGTTGTGTAAAGATATTGCAGGGTAGAAGCTGTCCTCAGAGTAGGGCTCTGGGCATGGAACAGGCAAAGCACCCTAGATCCCTCCCCAGACAATTTCCAAGGTTCTTTCCCATTTTCAGTTTCTCCAGCTCCTTTTTATTGTAAAATTCTCCTTTTAAAAGAGAAATTTTGTTTGGGGTTTTATTAACGTTGAGATGTTTCCCATAAGAATTGATAAACAAAGTTGCTAAGCAGAAAGCCCCGTGCATTTTGTTCCTTTCCTCACTTACTACCCAATTCTTGTCTCACTAAGGTCTGGAGTACAAGTTTTTCACAAGGAGAAGGAGATTTAAAAACAAAACCAAATCTAGGACACTCCAGGTGTGTCTGATATGACACTGTGATTCAATCAAGTCCTGGCAGGAAAATGATGGTACACTCATGGGTCATGAGGAGAGTTTAATACAAAGACTATGGACAAGGTACAATGGGAATGTCCCTGAAGGGAAATAAAAGTATCCCTAAAACATAAGAGATAGCTGAGGCCTAGTAATAGCTGGGTCTGTTACCACCACTCAGCCTAAAGGGGCAATTGGAAGGAGTGGTCACCAGAACCCAGACACAGAGAGAGCTCTGTGGCGGGGGCTACCACAGAAACTGTAACCTTCCGTGGAGGGACATAGCCTGCCCACAGGAAGAAACTCAAAGAATAAATACCCAACTCTCTCCCTACCTACCCTTCCTCCAATTTCCTGCCAATGGGCTGAACCCAACTAGAAGCCAGAGACCAAAGAAGAATAGGACAGACTCCTGGGGCACAAAGCAGAGCAGAAAAATGGTAGGAAGTATATCTGGAGGAGTAAATTTAAAATATTCGGCACACATGGGCTAAAAAAGTACTTAAGCTACATTTTCCCTCGAGTGGGCAAAAATATCTCAAAATCTAATAGCCCACTGATAAGTCTTCAGTGGAATGGATTAGCATACAACAGAAGGCGATGCCTGAGGAGACAGAGAGCATCCACTCATATTGATGGGGGTAGGCTGTCCTGCCTGAGGATATCATGAAATGGGAAACCATCCCCTCCATTAAAAGCACTGCACAGTGACCCTGGGGAGCGACGACAGTCAGAGTGTTCTGTGTAAAGTGGCACCAGCCATAAATGCTGGGCCACATCATCCTTCAGGTGTTTCCTAAGAGATAGTTAAACAGGATAGTGCCATTCTTTCAGTCAAATACCTTTCTTTTTAATCAAAATGTGGAACAATATTGTGTTTGAAAAAGAAGTGAAAAAATTTCATAGAAGAGAAAGGTCAGATTTCTGGGAGCATTGTCTTGCATTTAAGATTAAATCAGGAATATAATTGGTGCTGAACACATAACACTTTTTCATTTGTTAATTTAAAATTAATCCACAAAAAACCTAAAGAAACAAACAATTTCACGAAAATTATTCAAACTCCAGTCAAACTGTGGCTGCTTGTTTTCTGCCTTTTTCTATGGAGAATCTAATGTGGAAGAAAATCATAATAGTCTTCCATCTATTAAGCATATATTTACTGAACACCTAGCACACTCTGGGCGCTGCTCCAGGTGCTAGGAACAGAAGAAACATTTCAAAATAAATAAGACCCATCTTCCCCTTAAGCAGCTTATAGTCACATAAGAAAGAAAGACATAAAAACAGCTAACCACAATATAGGGCAAAATAAAACACATGCTAAAAGAAGTGCAGGTAATCTGCTTGGGGAGTTTGGGTGGATGCCAAGGAGAGATTCATTCTGAGTGAGAGGAAACCAGAGAAGGCTGCATGGAGGAGGTGATGTTTACTCTGGAGCTTGAAAAATGAGTAGAATATTGTCAGAGGACACATGAGCCCACTGTTAGACAGATAAAACAAGGACATTTCAGGTCAGGGTAGAGCATGAACAGAGACATGGATACATGAAGTACTGGGCAAATGCAGACCACAGCAGGCAGTGTGCGGCATTCCGAGGGAGTGGTAAAAGAGAGTATAAGAGGAAGATGGAGCAGGAGAGAGGCTCGGGTCAGAGCAGGACAGAGGCTCAAGTCAAAGCAGGAAAAACCTTAATGCCAGCTTACTGAACTCAATTCAGGAAACAGCAGGGACTCTGACGGGGGCCATATCTGGTTTGGAATAATGTTACATGCATTATCTTGAACATCACAGTCTACAGCAGTTCCATCTTATGCCTTGAGTCTGTGCCCAATTTGTTTCCATGACAGTAACATCTGTGGTGCATTCATCCCTACTGTGCCACATTAAATCACTCCAACCTAATGATATTAATGACCTCAAACTGAAAATAAGATCCAGCTCATAGCACCCTCTTGGATAATGGACATAGTTCACTACCAACAATTTCAGATGAAGGAGCTAGAATGAAAGTGGTTTGTTGGAACAAAGTAGCCTATAAATAGTCATACTGGGACAGATAGACCATGTTGCTGAAAGGCCCTCCAACTAATGGGCTGAATGCTCCATAAATCAGTGAGAGTGCAGAGAGGGAGCCCACGTGTCACCCACATAGTCAACTCGGCAGGGAAAAGAGAGGGGAGCCTGCTAATTAATCTCCACATTCTGCCATTGCAACAAAATTCACTGAAGTTTCCTTTTTATCTGGGCAATTGGTATTAAAAATGAAAAGAAACAAAATCAGTCTGCCTGCTTTATATGGTATATTACCTAAGCCCAAAGGCCAAATCAGGAAATGCTTTGAGATTTTGATGTTACAGAAGGGCTGGAGGATGGAAAGGAGGTTTATGAAATCAGACCAACCATTACAAAGTTAACTCTAACTTAGATGGATAGGAAGTCAAAGTCCCTAGCCTAACTCTCAGCAGCCAATGCTTCTTGTGCTTTCGGGCTCAGTTAAGAAAATAAAACCGAACAAAAGGTCACATTTTCAACTGTGAGCCTTTGTAACTAAATATCAAATATTGTGACGCCCTTCTGCAGAGTTCACAATGAGACTTCTCATAAGCCTGGAAAGAACTGCAAATAATCCTTGATGAGAAATCGCCAAGCTCTGCAAACACTGGTCTGAGCAGTGGCCATTGTGCAGTTACAAACACAACTCTGGGGGCCCTCTTTGCCTTAGCATGGGTGAGCTGAGTGACATCCAAGCAGAACCATTCCTCACCATCCTGGGAGAATGCTCCTGTGAGAGACAGAGTGTTTGGCAAGGGATATGCACAGAACGGATGGCCCCATTCCTGTGGCCAGTGCCTGACCTCAAGGTAACATCCCATGAGTTAGGTTCTGGGCCAATTGAGGCATACCTGCAGAGGGCAGGTAGCTAAACAAGATCTCACTTAGCCAGAATATTCCATAGAAATTATTCACATAAACTACATTTAACCTCTGCTCTCTTTTTATTTTTAACATTTTATCTCTTCAAAGACATAACTATTTGTCAAACCTCTTTACTAATACCTCTTGTTCATAAAAATCATAAGTTCTCTGGTTGTAAAAATCATAAGTTCTCTGGTTGCAGAGGGCATTGTGTCCTTACATATCAACCTCCAGAGGGAAGGGAAAAGAGGAACATACCTGTCTTTTGTCTCTTTTAAGAAGCCTCAGCTTCCCCTCACATCTCATCAACAAGAAATGCATCATATATCCCCACTTAAAGCCATCACATCACTGGGGGCATGGCCTCCATGTTTGGCTTAGATCGATGGTTCTCAAACTTCAGCTGGCATCAGAATCACACAGAAGACTTGTTAAAACAGATGCCTCATCCTCTTCCCTGGAATTTCTGATTCAACAGTCTGGGATTGGACGGGACTTAAGAATTTGCATTTTTAACAGGAGATGGCCAATGGCTCATCAGCCCTGGAACCCAAAGGACTTTGTCGGGAGGGGATGTGAAAGCCTTTATTTCAGCCACGTATCTGATTCCTGTTCAGTGTCGTGAGGGAAAGCACTTCCATTTTCTGAGATAACACGGTGAAACAAAACAAAACAAAACAGCGGAGCAAGATGGCCGAATAGGAACAGCTCCAGTCTCGAACTCCCAGCGCGAGCGACACAGAAGACCGGTGATTTCTGCATTTTCAACTGAGGTACTGGGGTCATCTCACTAGGGAGTGCCAGACAATCGATGTTGGTCAGCTGCTGCAGCCCGACCAGAGAGAGCTGAAGCAGGGCGAGGCATCGCCTCACCTGGGAAGTGCAAGGGGGAAGGGAATCCCTTTTCCTAGCTAGGGGAACTAAGACACACAACACATGGAAAATCGGGTAACTCCCACCCCAATACTGCGCTTTAAGCAAACGGGCAAAAAATAAAATAAAATAAAATAAAATAAAAAAAAAAGCAAACGGGCACACCAGGAGATTATACCCACACCTGGCCGTGAGGGTCCCACGGCCACGGAGCCTCCCTCATTGCTAACACAGCAGTCTGTGATCTAACCGCAAGGCAGCACCGAGGCTGGGGGAGGGGCGCCCACCATTGCTGAGGCTTAAGTAGGTAAACAAAGCCGCCGGGAAGCTCGAACTGGGTGGAGCTCACAGCAGCTCAAGGAAACCTGCCTGTCTCTGTAGACTCCACCTCTGGGGACAGGGCACAGCTAAACAACAACAACAAAAAAAGGAGCAGAAACCTGTGCCGATGCAAACGACTCTGTCTGACAGCTTTGAAGAGAGCAGTGGATCTCCCAACACGGAGGTTGAGATCTGAGAAGGGACAGACTGACTGCTCAAGTGGGTCCCTGACCCCTGAGTAGCCTAACTGGGAGACATCCCCCACTAGGGGCAGTCGGACACCCCACACCTCACAGGGTGGAGTACACCCCTGAGAGGAAGCTTCCAAAGGAAGAATCAGACAGGTACACTCGCTGTTCAGCAATATTCTATCTTCTGCAACCTCTGCTGCTGATACCCAGGCAAACAGGGTCTGGAGTGGACCTCAAGTAATCTCCAACAGACCTACAGCTGAGGGTCCTGACTATTAGAAGGAAAACTATCAAACAGGAAGAACACCTATACCAAAACCCCATCAGTACATCACCATCATTAAAGACCAGAGGCAGATAAAACCACAAAGATGGGGAAAAAGCAGGGCAGAAAAGCTGGAAATTCAAAAAATAAGAGCGCATCTCCCCCTGCAAAGGAGCGCAGCTCATCGCCAGCAACGGATCAAAGCTGGTCAGAGAATGACTTTGATGAGATGAGAGAAGAAGGCTTCAGTCCATCAAACTTCTCAGAGCTAAAGGAGGAATTACGTACCCAGCGCAAAGAAACTAAAAATCTTGAAAAAAGAGTGGAAGAATTGATAGCTAGAATAATTAATGCAGAGAAGGTCATAAACGAAATGACAGAGATGAAAACCATGACATGAGAAATACGTGACAAATCCACAAGCTTCAGTAACCGACTCGATCAACTGGAAGAAAGAGTATCAGTGATTGAGGATCAAATGAATGAAATGAAGCGAGAAGAGAAACCAAAAGAAAAAAGAAGAAAAAGAAATGAACAAAGCCTGCAAGAAGTATGGAATTATGTAAAAAGACCAAATTTACATCTGATTGGGGTGCCTGAAAGTGAGGGGGAAAATGGAACCAAGTTGGAAAACACTCTTCAGGATATCATCCAGGAGAACTTCCCCAACCTAGTAGGGCAGGCCAACATTCAAATTCAGGAAATACAGAGAACGCCACAAAGATACTCCTCCAGAAGAGCAACTCCAAGACACATAATTGCCAGATTCACCAAAGCTGAAATGAAGGAAAAAATCTTAAGGGCAGCCAGAGAGAAAGGTCGGGTTACCCACAAAGGGAAGCCCATCAGACTAACAGCAGATCTCTCGGCAGAAACTCTACAAGCCAGAAGAGAGTGGGGGCCAATATTCATCGTTCTTAAAGAAAAGAATTTTCAACCCAGAATTTCATATACAGCCACACTAAGTTTCATAAGTGAAGGAGAAAGAAAATCCTTTACAGATAAGCAAATGCTTAGAGATTTTGTCACCACCAGGCCTGCCTTACAAGAGACCCTGAAGGAAGCCCTAAACATGGAAAGGAACAACCGGTACCAGCCATTGCAAAAACATGCCAAAATGTAAAGACCATCGAGGCTAGGAAGAAACTGCATCAACTAATGAGCAAAATAACCAGTTAGTATCATAATGGCAGGATCAAGTTCACATATAACAATATTAACCTTAAATGTGAATGGACTAAATGCTCCAATTAAAAGACACAGACTGGCAAACTGGATAAAGAGTCAAGACCCATCAGTCTGCTGATTCAGGAGACCCATCTCACATGCAGAGACATACATAGGCTCAAAATAAAGGGATGGAGGAAGATCTAACAAGCAAATGGAGAACAAAAAAAAGCAGGGCTTGCAATCCTAGTCTTAGATAAAATAGACTTTAAACTATCAAAGATCAAAAGAGACAAAGAAGGCCATTACATAATGGTAAAGGGATCAATTCAACAGGAAGAGCTAAGTATCCTAAATATATATGCACCCAATACAGGAGCACCCAAATTCATAAAGCAAGTCCTTGGAGACCTACAAAGAGACTTAGACTCCCATGCAATAATAATGGGAGACTTCAACACTCCACTGTCAACATTAGACAGATCAACGAGACAGAAAGTTAACAAGGATATCCAGGAATTGAACTCATCTCTGCACCAAGCGGACCTAATAGACATCTATAGAACTCTCCACCCCAAATCAACAGAATATACATTCTTCTCAGCACCACATCACACTTATTCCAAAATTGACCACATAATTGGAAGTAAAGCACTCCTTAGCAAATGTAAAAGAACAGAAATTATAACAAACTGTCTCTCAGACCACAGTGCCATCAAAGTAGAACTCAGGACTAAGAAACTCAATCAAAACCACTCAACTACATGGAAACTGAACAACCTGCTCCTGAATGACTACTGGGTACATAACGAAATGAACGCAGAAATAAAGATGTTCTTGGAAACCAATGAGAACAAAGATACAACATACCAGAATCTCTGGGACACATTTAAAGCAGTGTGTAGAGGGAAATTTACAGCACTAAATGCCCACAAGAGAAAGCTGCAAAGATCTAAAATTGACACTCTAACATCACAATTAAAAGAACTAGAGAGGCAAGAGCAAACACATTCAAAAGCTAGCAGAAGGCAAGAAATAACTAAGATCAGAGCAGAACTGAAGGAGACAGAGACACAAAAAACCCTCCAAAAAAATCAATGAATCCAGGAGTTGGTTTTTTGAAAAGATCAACAAAATTGACAGACCGCTAGCAAAACTAATAAAGAAGAAAAGAGAGAAGAATCAAATAGATGCAATAAAAAATGATAAAGGGGATATCACCACCGACCCCACAGAAATACAAACTACCATCAGAGAATATTATAAACACCTCTACGCAAATCAACTAGAAAATCTAGAAGAAATGGATAATATCCTGGACACTGAAACTCTTCCAAGACTAAACCAGGAAGAAGTTGAATCCCTGAATAGACCAATAGCAGGCTCTGAAATTGAGCCCATAATTAATAGCCTACCAACCAAAAAAAGTCCAGGACCAGATGGATTCACAGCTGAATTCTACCAGAGGTACAAGGAGGAGCTGGTACCATTCCTTCTGAAACTATTCCAATCAATAGAAAAAGAGGGAATCCTCCCTAACTCATTTTATGAGGCCAACATCATCCTGATACCAAAGCCTGGCAGAGACACAACAAAAAAAGAGCATTTTAGACCAATATCCCTGATGAACATCGATGCAAAAATCCTCAATAAAATACTGGCAAACCGGATTCCGCAGCACATCAAAAAGCTTATCCACCATGATCAAGTGGGCTTCATCCCTGGGATGCAAGGCTGGTTCAACATTCGTAAATCAATAAACGTAATCCAGCATATAAACAGAACCAAAGACAAGAACCACATGATTATCTCAATAGATGCAGAAAAGGCTTTTGACAAAATTCAACAGCCCTTCATGCTAAAAACGCTCAATAAATTCGGTATTGATGGAATGTACCTCAAAATAATAAGAGCTATTTATGACAAACCCAGGGCCAATATCATACTGAATGGGCAAAAACTGGAAAAATTCCCTTTGAAAACTGGCACAAGGCAGGGATGTCCTCTCTCACCACTCCTATTCAACATAGTGTTGGAAGTTCTGGCTAGGGCAATCAGGCAAGAGAAAGAAATCAAGGGTATTCAGTTAGGAAAAGAAGAAGTCAAATTGTCCCTGTTTGCAGATGACATGATTGTATATTTAGAAAACCCCATCGTCTCAGCCCAAAATCTCCTTAAGCTGATAAGCAACTTCAGCAAAGTCTCAGGATACAAAATTAATGTGCAAAAATCACAAGCATTCTTATACACCAGTAACAGACAAACAGAGAGCCAAATCATGAATGAACTTCCATTCACAATTGCTTCAAAGAGAATAAAATACCTAGGAATCCAACTTACAAGGGATGTCAAGGACCTCTTTAAGGAGAACTACAAACCACTGCTCAGTGAAATCAAAGAGGACACAAACAAATGGAAGAACATACCATGCTCATGGATAGGAAGAATCAATATCGTGAAAATGGCCATACTGCCCAAGGTTATTTATAGATTCAATGCCATCCCCGTCAAGCTACCAGTGAGTTTCTTCACAGAATTGGGAAAAACTGCTTTAAAGTTCATATGGAACCAAAAAAGAGCCCGCATTGCCAAGACAATCCTAAGTCAAAAGAACAAAGCTGGAGGCATCATGCTACCTGACTTCAAACTATACTACAAGGCTACAGTAACCAAAACAGCATGGTACTGGTACCAAAACAGAGATATAGACCAATGGAACAGAACAGAGTCCTCAGAAATAATACCACACATCTACAGCCATCTGATCTTTGACAAACCTGAGAGGAACAAGAAATGGGGAAAGGATTCCCTATTTAATAAATGGTGCTGGGAAAATTGGCTAGCCATAAGTAGAAAGCTGAAACTGGATCCTTTCCTTACTCCTTATACGAAGATTAATTCAAGATGGATTAGAGACTTAAATGTTAGACCTAATACCATAAAATCCCTAGAAGAAAACCTAGGTAGTACCATTCAGGACGTAGGCATGGGCAAGGACTTCATGTCTAAAACACCAAAAGCAACGGCGGCAAAAGCCAAAATTGACAAATGGGATCTAATTAAACTAAAGAGCTTCTGCACAGCAAAAGAAATTACCATCAGAGTGAACAGGCAACCTACAGAATGGGAGAAAATTTTTGCAATCTACTTATCTCACAAAGGGCTAATATCCAGAACCTACGAAGAACTCAAACAAATTTACAAGAAAAAAACAAACAACCCCATCAAAAATTGGGCAAAGTATATGAAGAGACACTTCTCAAAAGAAGACATTCATACAGCCAACAGACACATGAAAAAATGCTCATCATCACTGGCCATCAGAGAAATGCAAATCAAAACCACAATGGGATACCATCTCACACCAGTTAGAATGGCAATCATTCAAAAGTCAGGAAACAACAGGTGCTGGAGAGGATGTGGAAAAATAGGAACACTTTTACACTGTTGGTGGGATTGTAAACTAGTTCAACCATTACAGAAAACAGTATGGCAATTCCTCAAGGATCTAGAACTAGATGTACCATATGACCCAGCCATCCCACTACTGGGTATATACCCAAAGGATTATAAATCATGCTGCTATAAAGACACATGCACACGTATGTTTATTGTGGCACTATTCACAATAGCAAAGACTTGGAATCAACCCAAATGTCCATCTGTGACAGACTGGATTAAGAAAATGTGGCACATATACACCATGGAATATTTTGCAGCCATAAAAAAAGGATGAGTTTGCGTCCTTTGTAGGGACATGGATGCAGCTGGAAACCATCATTCTTAGCAAACTATCACAAGAACAGAAAACCAAACACCGCATGTTCTCACTCATAGGTGGGAACTGAACAATGAGATCACTTGGACTCGGGAAGGGGAACATCACACACCGGGGCCTATCATGGGGAGGAGGAAGGGGGGAGGGATTGCATTGGGAGTTATACCTGATATAAATGACGAATTGATGGGTGCTGACGAGTTGATGGATGCAGCACACCAACATGGCACAAGTATACATATGTAACAAACCTGCACGTTATGCACATGTACCCTAGAACTTAAAGTATAATTTAAAAAAAAAGATTTAAATTAAAAAAAAAACAAAACAACTGCTACTCTTAAACTATTTATTTAAATTGAATTAAGGCAGACTTCGTAAACACAGGCCTGGTGCAGCAACCTACCTTTTATGTGTCTTCTATGTATGTGCAATAACACCCATGGATTTAGTTAAAATTATGCTATGAATTGGGCCAAATATTACTGCTCCATGAGAATATGCAGCCATTCAATCATAGGTTAATTTGGTCTTTTCTTTGCTGCTCCTCACAAGGTAATCTTTGCTCTAAGCCCAATTTTGAATCTCATTAGTTTGGAGTTTAACTACAGGCTATGTTAGGAAGAATACCTAAGGTCATTTGAAAGAATTCAGAGGTGAAGTTGCTGATGAGTGAGCTTTCTTGTTCACACAGCCCAGTAGGCTGGATATGAAAGATTTTAAGACAATGCGCATTGGAAAGCTGCTGACTCTCTTCTGCCATAAGTCCCCATGGAAGCTCCCGCACTGAGAAGAAAGCCTGTCCTAAGTGCTTTGGGGATTAGGATGAGGAGTGTTGTAAGTAATGCACCTTGGGCACTCAGCTTCCCACAGCCACCTTATCACCATGGGTATTTTTTCCTATATATTTGAAGTGAGCCATCAGTCACTTCTAATCTATGTGCTAATTCCAGGGAACTTGTAACTTTGAAGATAGCCTCAGAAACTTCATATATTGAAGGAAAGTAAAATATATTGCATACCACATTAAAACTTTCTTTCAGCCAAAGGATATCAGCTTCTTGAAATAGAGTGCTGTCAAAAACAAATCCATTAGCTGTACCTTTCTCCTGCAGATTCAGGCAGAATTAGAAACACCAAAAGAATAAAAAATAAAAGAATAAAAGTGTTGGTTTATCAAATGTACACAGTATTGCCCCACTTTCCTTTCCTCTCAGCCGGCAAATGGGGAAAAACAGCAATAAAAGATAAAAGAAAAGGCACCACTTTCAGCCAAGTGATTTGGTTCTACTATGAATGACATTAAGCGTGTGCCAGGGAACAGATTCACATGTGTGCTGTTTAGTGCCTGAGCACACGTTTCCTGCATCAGAGATGCCAAGGCAATATCCCAATGTCTTTATGGCCCAGTGATGCCCTCTGTCAGGGGGGACCAGGTGGAGCCAAGTGCTTCTCACCTGCCGTGCCCATCATGTAAGACCTCTCCATTTCCTGGGGGTCATCACAGTTCAGGAAAAAGGCCCAACTTATCAGCAGGAGGAAACTAGAACTGTCACCAGACTGGGCCAGAACAGAGGAACACGCAGCAGTCATGACCAGAAGTAACCGTTTCTTTCTCAGTCACTTCTTGAAAATTATAGGCACTTGGTCTCTGACATAGTTTTGACAGATATTCAGCAGCATTTGACCTACAATATAATTAGATCAGGAAAACTTTATAAACTTTACAGACAGGTTTAAAATATAGTTATCAGCCTCAATTTCAATTGCACAGAACATCTCAAGGAACATACCTATGAAAATTCTGGGATTCTTCTTGTTCTTTGGCTGTACCTTTATATTTTAGAACACACAATTAAATTTTTCAGTCAGTATAAACCTACCGAATGAGCGAGTGGGAATCCCCTTTCTACATCATCCTTTGAATCCGTCCCTTCAAGGAAAAGGACGCCCTTCCTCCCAGGCCCAGGTCCAGACCCAGGAATGTGACCAGATGAGCAAACGCCATCAGCTCTCCTGGGATCCCTGACAGTTCCTCTCTCCAGGGGTAAATATGTTTCCGTGTGTCCGCTCGCCATACGATATATACCCAGATATTGCATATAGTCATATATTGTCTTCTATTTGTCTTGTCATGTATTTGTGTGTACTAACCTTAGCCCTGGTGTTGTTCTTTCCTCATTATCCTTTCACTCCACCCTGAATCCTTCATATATTTCTGTTAATAATCTTATATATTGGTAATAAGGACAATTAGACAATCAAGCATATTTACTCTCAAGTGATGTGTATTTCAGGACTTTGGTTTAAAGCCCCTTGTGTGAAACTCAGGACATATTTTACCACAGAAATTACTTAAAGCCTCTGTCTCACACAAGCCTACTTACATGTATATTTGCAAGCATACTCAAGTATTCTCTTTGCTGGCCATGTCTTCTAGCATCAGGTTTTTACCTGGCACATACTAAGTTATTCATCAGTAAAAAACTCTTTGATGAGGTGGGTATCCTATTTGAGCTTCTATTTTTCATAAAAACTCCCCTCTGGGTACCTTCCAGCTTCTTAGTTATGCATCAAAGAACGGTATGAAATAAAGTTGACTTAAGAAAAACATGAGCAGATAAAACAAAAAAATATTAAAAAGAATACTCCCACATTCATAAAATCACTTGTCAATGTCTACCAAGATAATCAGTCTTTAAAGGAATATTCTGGTTAAATGACATGAAAGTATTAATCAGAAGATAGCCTCAGCATCGAGAGAGATCTATGACCTTTGTCACTCTTTTATCTCTGGGGTGTTTTAGCTCATCTAGCTGACAGGGCAAAATCCCCCTTTCTACATCATCTCCTGAGGCCACCCAATTGTCAGAGAGGACACCCCTTCCAGGCCCAGACCCAGGAATGTGGCCAGCTAGTCAAAATCATCAGCTCTCCCAGGAACTCTGATAACTACTCTATCAAGGGTAAAAAAGAGAATGACTTCTCCCTGATGGTAAGAAGCCCTAACCCAGAAGCTACACCATACATCTGGGGACACCACATTTTTCAGAGTGGGTGCACACAAAGCTTGCTGAATGAATAAATGGTAATAGCTAGAACTATGGGTTCTGAGAGCAAAGGACCATATGGCACACAATGGGAAGAGGAGGAAAAGGAGGAGGAGGAGAAAAATAATGAAATCCCTTTTTCCTGAACACAGCTGGCCTTGGGCAAATTTGTAAACGAGGCTTTGAAGAAGAATTGACTGGGATCATGACTCCTCCCCTTATAAGCTCTCTGGACTTGCCCTCCCCTTGTTAGAAAGGATGGAGTGTCCCCTGATGCTTTCTAGGGCCAACAGCTCCCTTGGTGCATTGGATTTCTTTGGCTCTTCGCTTCTCAAAATGTTTGTTCTTTCCTCTCTCCTACATTGTTTCTCCCTCCAAGCTTGATTAATCCTAATAGCTTTCAAAGATGCTATAAAACCTCCAATTTAGAAAAAGATCTCCCAGAGCCCACATCCTTCTAGCCAACATGCTATTCACTCATATATAACAGGAAGTCTGTAAAAGTTACCAGTCACCCCAATCAGTTTCCCCTGACTCCATTCAAACAGCTTCTGTCAAATCATTAATGATCTTCAGTTTGCCAAATCCAGTGGTCAGTTTTTGGCTCATCTTACTAAGGTCTTACTAAAGAAGATATCCCCAAAGGTTTGTGCTCCCCTTTCCATAGTGTGGAGCCTGTGTGGACAGAGGCTGCTGAGTTAGAGACTACATTTTCCAACAACTCTTTCTGGCCCCACGAACACATGTGGCCATGTGACTAGTCCTTGGCAATGATTAGACTGTATAAGGTCTTACAGAGCATGGAAAGGAGATTGAATTTTATTCTGAGATTGATAGGCAACTAGGTGGTTTATAGCAAAGTTGTTCTCCTCCTTGAAACTGCAAAGCTCATGTCTGGTCAGGTCCTCTGCATTTAGTTTTTTTGTGTTTTGTTTTTGTTTTTTTTTTAGATGGAGTATTGCTCTGGCACCCAGGCTGGAATGCAGTGGCACAACTGCAACCCCTGCCTTCCGGGTTCAAGTGATTCTCCTGCCTCAGCCTCCCTAGTATCTGTGATTACAGGCACGCACCACTATGCCAGGCTAATTTTTATATTTTTAATGGAGACAGGGTTGTGCCATGTTGGCCAGGCTGATCTCAAACTCCTGACCTCAGGTGATCCACCTGCCTCGGCCTCCCAAAGTGCTGGGATTACAGGCATGAGCCACTGCACCCAGCCTATGTTTACTCTTATTCCCCCTTACCATAGATCTTTTCATGGCCAGCTACTTCTTTCCAGGTCTCTGGTCAAAGTCATTCCCATGAAGTAATCCATCCAAATAGCATCATCCCTCAAATTAATTTATTTTTCTCCATAGCACTTTTCATTGCCTAACATTATATTATATTTTCTTATTCTGACTTCAAGGTACATCAGAATCAACTGGGTACCTGAAAAAAAAAAAAAAAAAAAACCAACCAGATTTCTATCAAAATCTCCAAGACTTCAAGAGGTCTTAGTGCCCAGTAATCTGCATTTAGTCAGATAATTCTAACCCAAGTGAACCAAAGATAGGTACCTGGACTCCTAATCCAGCCAAAGAGGTACTGCCTTCTACACTTGGCCACCTGGAAGGTAAATGGTGCATTTTCAAAGAGGAATCTCTGTTAAGAAAGGACTCATATCACATGGAGCTTCACCTGGCTTAACCTGGGGGAAAATACTCTCTTGCTGGGCAGCAAGCTTGTCTACAATGTTTCTGAACTATTCTATCTGTACAAACCCTGCTCCTAAAACCGTAAAGTCAACATGAGACTTTGGGTATGTTACTTTGCCTCCATGGGCCTCCATTGTCATTTATATGCAATGAGATTATATTGAATTAGGTAGTATCTCTCTTCTCAACTCCAGAGAGTCTTAACTAATGGCGTTCATTCTATAGTACTTACATCTGTAAGCAATAATGTGAAATAAGAGGTAAATGTTCAGAAACAGAGGGGTTTGTTACAAAAAAGAAATCTCATTACAGGCCTCCACAACTGTGTAACAGCTTCCCATGGCACCAAATTGCCAGTTAAAGAAAAGTAGTTTAAGAGCTATGTCTTACAGAACTACCAGGGAGTTCTGAACATTTGACCATAAACATTTCTGTGTTTGTAAATGCTAAGAACCTAGGCACTTGCAACTATACCACAAAAAGGATATAAAAGGAAGCCACCCCAAAACAGAACAATTAAAGCAACAATGCTACATTGTAATTAGTAAACATCACAAAAGCTCAGAACTCCAACTGCAAAATATAGAATATAGTATCATTGACTCATTGATTACAACTTAACAAATAGTGCAATTTGTTAAGGCATTCAAGGAAGATAAATTAACAGGAGGGATAAAGTCTTCACAAGGTGATAGCATCAACAGAATACGAATTGGGGAGATAAAAGAACTGGAGAAATGGCCATCATCTCACTTATTCAGAAGATATTTGTTGAGCCCAAGCACTGTGCTAGGAACTGGAGATACAGAAATGGTTATACAAGTTGGTTCCTGCCCTCAAGGAATTGAGAACTGTAAACAGACAATAGAAACACAGTTGCTGGTGACACAAAAAAGACTGTCCTAGACCAGGCACCATGGCTTATGCCTGTAATCCCCGCACTTTGGGAGGCTGAGGTGGGCTGATTACTTGATCCCAGGAGTTCAAGGCCAGCCTGGGCAATATGGCGAACCCTGTCTCTACTAAAAAAATACAAAAAATTAGCGGGGCATGGTGGTGCGTGCCTGTAGTCCCAGCTATCTGGGAGGCTGAGGTGGAAGGATCACCTGAACCCAGGAGGTCAAGGCTGCAATAAGCCATGATCGTGCCAGTGCACTCCAGCCTGGGAGACAAAGTAAGACACTATCCCCCCTCTCCCCCGCAAAAAAAAGTACTGTGGTTTGGTCTGATGCAAGAAAGGACAGGCCAGATTCCCAGAGGAGGCGGTTCTTGAACTGAGACTTGAAGGATGAGTAAGAATTTCACAAGAATGTAAGAGAAAAATCTCTTACCAGGTACAAAAAAAAACAAGTGAACATATTGGTTGGGTAATTTTGTTAGCATTTTTCTTTTAGCCATTGTGATCAGCTTTGAACATGAATTAGCATTGTGACTTATTTTGTCCAGCAGAATGCCGCAGAAGTGACTGTGTGCCAATTGCTATCCTAGTCTTCATAAGGCTTTGCATAGTTCCATTGCTATCTCAGACCCCTGCAACCGCCATATGAATGAGCTCAGGCTAGCTTTCTGGAGACTAAGCAACCACAAGGAAGAGAGCCGTTCTATACCAGCCAGTAGGCAGACAGTCTGCCAAATGACTGCAGATGCATGGCTGACTGCAGCCAAGATCAGTCTGACCTGGCCAAGATCACTAGTTTTTTTTTCCCAGTCAACCATACACTCATGAGCAAGAATAAATGGTTGTTTTAAGCCAACACATTTTGGAATGGTTTCTTATGCATTGATAGATAACTGAAAGAGCTCCTTCCAATCTGAATTTACAACAACATAGTTCTCATGCTCTAAATCAGCGTTACAGATAGACTGAAGCAAAAGGTTACAGAGCGCATACACAAAAAAAGTTCTTGTCATCCCTTGTTTATAAATTCTCACTACCTTTGTCACTTACCCTGCCTGTTCCTGATCAAATACAGCAGATGAAACCACAGTTATCTCACAAACACAACCTCCCAGAAGAGCCCACTAAAAAGAGAATAGGAAAAAATAGTATCCCTTTCTCTTACCTAAATACAATCTGTAATATGGCACAATATACATAAATGACTAACATAAAATGTTGGGTTTGTTTTTTTTTCACTGTCTATGTTAACTTTTTTTTTTTTTTTTTTTTTTTGAGACAGAGTCTCTCCCTGTTGCCCAGGCTGGGATGCAGTAGCGCGATCTTGGCTCACTGCAACCTCTGTCTCCCAGGTTCAAGCAATTCTCCTGCCTCAGCCTCCTGGGCAGCTGGGATTACAGGCATGCACCACCACACCCAGCTAATTTTTGTATTTTTAGTAGAGACAGGGTTTCACCATGTTGACCAGGCTGGTCTCAAACTCCTGACCTTGTGATCTGCCCTCCTCAGTCTCCCAAAGGACTGGAATTACAGGCGTGAACCACTGCGCCTGGCCTATATTAACTTTTAGACTAGATGTTGCTTGGTTTTGACTGTCTCACACAGCCCTCACTGCTACTACTTAATTCTGAGTACAAATATATATTGCAAATTTTCCATGACTGCATTAAATTTGATGCAAATGACCTATTGGGACAATGTAATCATCTGAGTGCCCAATTACCAGCTATGATTATAGGGGATTCAGGAAAGTTACATATTAAAAAACAGATCTCCATTGCCTCTCTATTTATGCATGCTGTCGATTCATTAATTCTTTGTCTCTGTAGAAATCAGAAAATACAACTTTTCTCTCCAAGAAGAGAATGTGATTCTTTTTAAATGTTGTTAGTCTTTTTTTTTTTTTTTTTTTTACCAATGTTGATTAAAATAACCCATCAGTTATAATTCTGTATAGATAAGAAGCTTGGCACAGAAATAATTCAACAGCATGGTCCTAAAAAGTCTGTTTATTCTCTTTTCTGTTGCTAAATGCCTTTCTCTGGGCTGATTTTTTACAGGGGAGGAAGGTACAGAATGTTTACAACACAGTGAGCTAAACAAAGAGCCTCGTTAGCTGACCCTGCAGTCCATGGGCAAGGTTGTAAAGAAGATAAATTTTGGCTGGGCCTGTTGGCTCTGTAATCCCAGCACTTCGGGAGGCCAAGGTGGGCGGATCACGAGGTCAAGAGATCGAGACCATCCTGGCTAACTTGGTGAAACCCCGTCTCTACTAAAAATACAAAAAATTAGCCAGGCGTGGTGGTGGGCGCCTGTAGTCCCAGCTACTCAGGAGGCTGAGGCAGGAGAATGGCGTGAACCAGGGAGGCGAAGCTTGCAGTGAGCTGAGATCGTGCCACTGCACTCCAGCCTGGGTGACAGAGCGAGACTCTGTCTCAAGAAAAAAAAAGAAGATAAAATTTACCCATGCTCTGCTCTTGTTCGCAAGTTCAAGATACCATTCGTTATGTTTCCAGTCATTCAGCTTTCAGAAGAAGATGGCTCATGGGATATAGCATCTAATTTTGCATGATCCAAATATTACGGAAAAGGGAATTTTTCCTTAAATATATACATATGTATAATTCATATTATAAAATGGTATAGAAGTAAATACACACACATGCGCACACACATACACATACGCACACACACACACAAATGAGTGCATGTAAAACTGGTGAAATGTGAATAAAGCCAGTAGATTATATCAATGTCAGTTTCCTGGTTCTAATGTTGTACCATGTTATGCAAGATGTTATGATTAGGGGAAGGGTATGTGGTTTCTCCGAATTGTTATAGTTCTTTTAACTGCATGTGAATCTTGAATTATCTCAAATAATATGTTTAATTAAAAAACAGAAAACTAAAAATAGGAAGAAAAATAATGGGTGACATAGATAAAAATTTTAGAAGCAATCAAGCAGATCGCTAGGAGATACGTATCTTAGCTAACTCTAGAAGCTAAATTCTAAGATGGCAGGAAGGATAGTTGAGAAGCAATCTTATTTAACCGCAGAATCTCTGAAACATTGGGAACTGATAGCAACAGGCTTCTGGAACTGGAGTGAAGAAGGAGTGATGGTAAATAAAAGCAGAATCTGATAATGACCGTTTTAGAAACAGTGAAATCCCTGGAGCTTCTTCCCCTTCCCTAACCTTGAGATTCTGCTCCTTCTTCTGTACATGGCCAGAGGTTGAAGTGATGTTCTCTAGAGGCAATATTGCAAAGGATCTCTGTCCTGGGGACTCCTAGAGCAGGCAAATGGGGTAGAACCAAACTGAAAATAGCAAAATAAAGTCCATGAATTGATATGACCAATG
Source organism: Trachypithecus francoisi (assembly GCF_009764315.1). Lineage (NCBI taxonomy): Eukaryota > Metazoa > Chordata > Mammalia > Primates > Cercopithecidae > Trachypithecus > Trachypithecus francoisi. The sequence goes on from NW_022681453.1 coordinate 7,387,292, forward strand.
AAGAACCCCTCTACTATTTTCATCCTCTTGGCCCTCAGACCCTCAGCAGCCAAGTCTTTATCCTCCAGGCTGGAAACTAGGAGAATAACTTTGGGGAAATCTGAAAGAAGAAATACATAGAGATATTGACATTGGGGGTGTATCTATCTGGGTTAAGTCAGAAAATCAGAGCCACTAAAAGTGTATTAGGGGAGTAGGGGGCTTACTCTAGGAATTAGAGCTTGCACACGTGTGGGAAGAGCTGAGGAAGGAGGAATCTGGAAGAGAAGACTCAGAGGATTCAAGAAACTCATTACCTACTGTGGCAGTCAGAACAATGACCCCCAAAGAAATCCACATCCTACTCCCCAGAGCTTATGAATATGTTGCTTTACATGGCAAAAGGGACTTTGGTGGTGTAATTATGTTAAGGATCTTGAGATGGGGAGATAATCCCAGATTAGCTAAGTGGACCCAATGTTATCACAACAGCCTTTATAAAACAGAGACAAGAGGAAGAAAGTGAGAAAAGGAGAGGTGAAGACAGAACTGGAGGTTGGAGTGATGCACTTTGAAGATAAAAGAAGGAGCCAGAGCCAAGAAATGGAGGTGACCTTAGAAGCTGGAAAAGGTAAGGAAGTGGATTTCTCTCCTGAAGCTCCCAGGAGACACTTTGGTTTTAGACTACTGAGCTCCAGAACTCTAAGAGAATAAATTTGTGTTGTTTTAAACCACTAAACTTGTAATTTTTACAGCAGCTCTAGGAAACACCTACAGCAACTTAAAGTATGCGTGTGGATGGAGCATGTGGGAAATGTTCAGAAAGACTGGATGTTTGGCCACCCAAGTAGAATAGTGGGTGAGGAGGTTATGGCAGGTCCATGGAAGCTACAGCCTCTGTAGAAATTGCAGTCAAGCATTTGGTGGCTGGGAGTCACTCTTGGTCCATGGGGTCAGTAGTTAGGAGGGGAGACTAGAGCCTACTAGGCATCTTTGCATCTATATGGCACATTCCCTGATTACTGTGACCTTCTGAAAGTAAAGGCTCCTGCTTTACCTCTGCTTTCTAAATTTTGTACAAGTTTTTCTCTTAGCCAAACCTAATCACAGAGAAAATGGGGTTCTGGAAAGGGCAATTCCTAATCTTAAGTAGAAGCAGTAGTGCCAAGGTGATGAAACACAACTCAACTTTAGGAGTTTCCCTACCAAAGGCTCAGATAGCTCACCTGTCAACGAAGTTCAATGTCAACAAGCCCTACTCCTATGTAGATAGCTTCCCATCAAAGTTTTAGTTTCTCACTCTTGAAAATAAGCACACTGGCCAGGCACAGTGGCTCACGCCTGCAATCCCAGCACTTTGGGAGGCTGAGGCGGGTGGATCACGATGTCAGGAGTTCAAGACCAGCCTGCCCAACATGGTGGAGCCCCATCTCTACTAAAAATACAAAAATCAGCCAGGTGTGGTGGCACGTGCCTGTAATCTCAGCTACTCAGGAGGCTGAGGGAGGAGAATCACTTGAACCCAGGAGGCAGAGGTTGCAGTGAGCTGAGATCACGCCATTGCACTCCAGCTTGGGTGTCAGAGCAAGACTCCATCTCAAAAAATAAAAAATAAAAATAAATTTTAAAAAAAGCACACCATGAAGGATGATCAAACATCTGGGGAAAGTCTTGAACATGAAAAATGTGAAAACACAAAAGCCAATATCAAAACAGAAAAAAAATCAACTTGAAAAAATAGAGACTCTTTACAGAGTAGAAAACATGACACAACGATAACAACTGGAATCACTGGCTTATTTAGAGTTAAGAGAAAAACATTGCATCTATGAAATATTACTGACAAGATGCTTTAGAAGAATAAACATTCAGAAAACCAAAAGAAGGTTTTAGAAATTTAAGCATGCTATCCAAAATGAAAAGCTCAACAGAAGAATTAAAGAATAAAGTTGAAAAATTTTTTCAGAAAAAGAGTATATAAAAGAGAGAGATACAAAGCAGGAGAGAGAATATGTGACAACTAGAGAAGTAGGCAGCAAGTTCATTATCAGAATAGCAGAAGCATGTGGAAAAGGGGTGGGGTATAAAAGACCACAAATTGGGTTCAGTGTATACTGCTGGGGAGATAGGTACCCCAAAGTCTCACAAATCACCACTAAAGAACTTACTCATGTAACCAAATATCACCCGTTCCCCCAAAACTTAGGGAAATAAAAAATTTAAAAAGAATAACAGGAGCACCAGAAAGAGAATGGAGAAAATGTAACCAATAATAATAATAAAATGAAATAATTTAGGAACATTTACCAGGACTGAGGACACGAGAGTTTACAGATTGAAAGGGCCTAGCCCACAGAGCACACTGCGCAATGGATGAAAATCAGCCCGCACTAAGTAATTTCACGATAACGTTTCAGAATAGCAGAGCCAAAAAGAGATTCGACAAGCTTCCAGAGATTTAAAAACAACAGCAACAGGGCAAATAGGAGGGTGTCGATGTCAGAATTGCTTCATACTCCTTAATGGCAACATTGCAAGATAGAAAAGAAAGATTTTCTTAATTCTAAAGGTAAATTATTTCCAACCTATAACTTGATCCAGCCAATCAGTTCAAGGGGAAAATAAAAACATTTTCAGACATATAAGATTTTAAAAAATTTATTTCCCAGTCACCTTTCCTTAGACACCGGAAGGTTTATTCCATCAAAATGAAGAAACAAACCAAGAAAAAGGAAAACACAGAATAAAAATAAAAATAAATAAATAAAAAATAAAAAGAGGAGCTTCCCAGATGCTAGGGAAGGGAAATGCTAGAAGAGCAGCACCACAGAAGCATGCGGCCCCAGCGGGAGCAGCATTACCCAAGAGACAGACCCTTTATCACTGAACTGAGTCTGACTACACTCAGAATGATGTGGTCCACCCAGAAGTCAACCAAGAAAGAGAAACACTCAGACCAAGAAACAAAGGAATCCAACTCAGAAGGCAAAGAATATTCCCGGGGTGACAGCACAGCCATCCTAGGGTGTCATCTGTGTAGAAGACCTTGAGAGCATGCAGTCCATAGGGCATAATGGAGGCTTCCAAGGATGGCTCCAAGAAAAAGAAATTAGAGCTGTTAAATTACCTGATATGATTAACTTTATAAAACATTGTGTTGAGAAACTATTAGGAGGTATGGGAAGATTTGCAATAAGTATCAAGAACACTAAGGAAAGTTTAAAAGGCAATTATTAATTTCAGGAAAGAAACAGAAAGAAGGAAAACATAATCATAATGCATTATAAAGTTTGTCTTCTTGGCCAGCTTCCAACTGTCAGCATTGGCATCTCTTTGCAGAAGACTTTCACAAAAGCTTCAGAAGGCCATGCTGCCTGTACATGGCAGGCTGGAAGTATTGTGGAACTAACGACCCTTGGGAGCAGCCTTCAACAAGTGGCTGAAATAAACTGGTATACAAATATCCCAGCTCCCTCACCTTTCAGGTGGGATGGCACTGAATTGTGAGTTTTACACCAGTTCCCAGAGTTTCCCTCACAGAATTAAGCTCCAATTACCTATAGTGGTAACGTCTTGATAATGCACCCTCGATTACTGCTTTTTCTTCTGTTTCCCCTCTACTGGTGTTTCCTGTGCCTCCCAAATGAATTACTTGTGCTTGAATTCTTGTCTCAGGGCCTGATCCTCGGGAACCCAGATATTACAGTTTTCAGCTGTGAATAAAACTTGGCTAGGCATAGTAATGTTAACATTGAGTATATACTTAAGAAAAATTTGGAGTATAATTAAATCAGGAGAATAGGTGAAGAGAAGCAGATAGGATGGTAACATAAAGGAGTTAAATCCTCATCTACTATATTAGAAACTCAATAGATTATGTCTAAATTGATAAATCAAAAGAGAGTAGCATTCACATATTATTTAAAAGCATAAAATGCTAGAAGGAACAGGTTAAAGAGTCAAAAGTGGCTGTCTCTGGGGAGAGGGAGTTGGAAGAACGAACATGTTGGGACCAGGAATTGCATATTTTGATATATAAACCCTTTACTATTATTTGACATTTTAATAGTATTACTATTTTAATAGCATTACTACTAACATGTACTATTTTGACATAATTTATTGAGGGAAGAAAAGAAGGAGAAAAAAGAAAGGAATGAAGGAAGGAAAACAAAATGGAGAGGAAAAGGGCAAGATAATTTAAAAAGGAGAAAGACAAAGGAGGCCATATCTCTTAGAAATATCAAAATGTTGTTTTATGTTTTACGCTGCCTTTCCTCAGCTGGACTGTAACTCCTTAACCCCAAGTCTTATGTTAAATCCAAAGCTAGGAAAATTTATTTTCAAGAACCATGAACTCATAAAACGTGTCTATTGTAGGAAATATTTTTGGACAATGAAATACATCTTCCATTAGTCAATTAAGTTGTAAATGACCTCATTAGTGTGTACGTGTTTCTCATTCTTCTTTTTTTGATCTCCCTAACATGATGTATTTCCTGCAGCTTTCAAGTTTAAAAAGTACCTCTAGCTTGTGAAGCTGTTTTCCCCTCATCCCATCACAGGTGTTTTTTATCCCTTTTCTAAGCAAATACCCTCTGTGAGGGGAAGAGACTCAAGTCTTCATGGATTTGGGGTACAGGAGACACAAAAGATGAAGAAGATAGAGTTTGCTTTTATGAAACTTACGTCCTATCCCAAGGACTGATATTAAATGAACAAATTTCAGAAATCGAGGTACAAATTATGATAAATGCCATGAATGGAATAAACGGTAGGCTATAATTAAGAGCACATGCCAAAGGGTGCCGTAGACAGTGTGGTGAGTGTGGGCTCTCCAAGGATTGCAGGTGCTACTGGTTGGACATTCCAGAGGCCCCAGCGCTGAAAGCCACAGGTCAGAATGGGCTTTTCAACGTGGATGAGGTTGCAACCACCACAGAGTAGTGGCTGGAGAAGGAGACCCAGGTGAAGGGAAGAGAAATGGGAAAAGGTTGACCTCCTCTACAATTTGCTAAGGACTGACTCACTGCCTATCTGTTAAGAAGCTCCTGTGAACTACAACAGAATAGATTTCCTCAACAAGCATAGAGAAATACAAACTACTACCTTTGAGTTCATTTTTCTATCTTTACATTTAACATGAACGGAAAGGCAATAAAAAGAAACACTGTGCTGCCCAAGGACCACAAAATACCCAAGAAAGAAGCAGAACAACAAATTTTATTATGACAAACTTATTATGTAGTCCACATTTGAATTCTATCAAAAGTTTGTCAGAACGACAAACTTATTATGTATTCCACATGCAAAATAGTGTGTACCTTCAAGACAGATCTGAGTATTAAATAAAATCCTCCAAATTTATTATGGTTTTTCTCACCAACACTTCTGATTAAAATGCTTGTTTCTCAATTGTCTTATCTCTGAGTAAAAGTAATGATCTGCTCTTTTTTCCCCAAAGGTGTTGAAACTTAACGAACCTTAAGTTCCTTTAATTAATTAATTTCCTAGCAGCCTCAAGTCAAGGACTTATGTGATATGAAAGCGAAGTATTATTGTAGACATTTCTCACAGTAATAACCTCACTGTCAGGTAGCTGGCTTATAGCTTGAAGATTTATGCATAATTTCATATCTCAACATATTGTTCATTTTTCACAATTTTAGATCAGAGACAAGGATGTGCCAGTGAGCTGAGTCAATGACACAACAAGCAATGCCATTTAGAAAAATTACTCATGTTATTCTAGAGTCAACTACTCAAAACTGGTAAGAAATTACAAACTTTCAGTCTAAACAATTAAGCTGAAAAAGGCAAACTAAAAACAAGGAGGCTATGAATCTAAAAGCTCTGACGTACTTGTAGAATCATTTGAATTCTATCAAACTGTCATTTTGGATCTGAGATTAAAGAAACGTTTTTTAGGTTTTGCTATTTGTCATTTGTTAGGGTCCAAACAGTGCCTTTAAGATCTCTCTGGGCTTGTTAAAAGGGATCCCACTTTTAAACATCCTGTTTTGTTTGTTTGCCCAGCCATGGACTCTCAGCTCACCTTCTTAGCTGTGGCTCTGACTTCCACCCTCCCAGACCAACGGTCTCATTCATCCTCTCAGTAGTCAGTCTGTCAGTCATTTACTTATCTATTCCACAAACGTCTATCCAATCCCTACTCTGGGCTAGCCTTGTTCTAGGAAATGAGCGTACAGAAAGGACAGAATAGGACAGAAAGAGCCCTGGTTCTGATGGCACCTGCACTGTGGTGGGGAAGACAAACAGGAAACAAGTAAACCAAACTATTAAGAAAGTCACATCAGAGGTAAAAAAAAAAAAAAAAAAAAAAAAAAGATCAGGAATGATTTGAAAATGGGGTGAAACGTTAGATTGAGTGTTCAAGAAAGGCCTCCTTGAGGATGTGATCTCTAACCTGAAGCACAAATGTTAAGAAAACAGCCACTTGGAGGAGGTGGGTAAAGCACTTCAGGCAAAGGAAAGCACATGTGCAAAGGCCCTGAGGTGGAAGAGAAAATAAACACAGTAGAGGTAGATGCAAAAAACTTCCAATTCCCCAGATCATTGTGTTTACAAGTTACAAAACAGTATGTATAGTTGAGTGGGGTGGGGGTGTTGTATTCAAAAGCAGGAGGGCTATTCCCCTAAATATCAACAGTCATTTCTAAAAAAAAAAAAACAAGGCAATTTTAATTCTCGTTATTCCATTTCTTGTATTTTCTAATATTTCTTCAGTTAACACTAAGCTACTGATGTAATTAAAAATCAGCTATTCTGAAAAACCCTGTTTACTTTCTTAAGAACAATAAAATATAAATTGAAAGAAAAAAATGGCAATTTTATCCATTTAGTAAACTTAGACTTTTAAAATTCAAAATCTGAGATAATTCTAGATATACTGGACTGAAAATTTCATGCTATTGTCTATGAAAGTACATTATTTATTTAGAAGTAATTCAAAGAAAATGATTTATATGAGGGGTAAAACCAATAAACTCTTTTCAAGCTACTCTTTTCTAACCTTCCTGTTCAAACATTGTGTGTACTGAGGACAGTTGTCTACATGCATCCCTCCTTACCAAGAGCCTAGCCCCAGTCTCTGACCTCAGTTCGTCGCCTACCCTCAAGAGCAGTAACACTGCAATTCTGAAAAAAAACGTTCTTTTAACTCAGTCTTTTACTAGATCCTATTTCCAAGACTTTTCTTGTATTTATTAAATTTAGTGTGTTGAAAACAACTAAGAAGTCATGCATGCCTAACTATAAAAGCTAGAATCCTACAGCCTTAGAGTAGGTATATAATTCCGGAAAATAAACAATTCTAGTTTTAGGCAGGTCTCTGCCAGCAACCAGACACCATGTTGACAGAGCACTGGAAGCAGCCATGCCAGAGGGCAGGCAGTGGCATCATTGGTAGACAAACAGAAGGAGGCTAGGAGATGAGGCAAGAAAAGAAGAAATCTGCAGAATATGTTCACAGAGTTTTTAGGTAAGAGGCAATGCAAAGTATCAAGTTGATGTAATCAGTAGTTTGAGGGCATGTTTGTTTTCATCAACTGTTCAGCTGCTGCAGCACCCCCAAATGGCTGTAATGTTGGCAGTTCCCTCCACGGTCATAGACTTATGGCTCCCAAATTTGTCTCATCTTCATCATCATCTGAATGCTTCTCAAAATAGGAATTCTGGACACCACTCCCAGAGACCATGATTCAATAGGTGTGGGTTGAGCTTCAGAATCCATGTTCTGTCAAATCTCCACCAGGCAATGTGACTAGGTTTGGGAGGCCTAGCTTTAAAAGAGCAAAACCGACAGGCCCTCAATTTAGCCATGTATTCCAGAGGTGTAACTTTGCAGGAGTTGAATGGCAGTCAGCATCCAGAGCTGGTGCTCTCTTATGAAGTGAGAGATTTTCCAGCACAAAGAATCTTTTTCAAATGAGCTGAAAAGAGTTTGGCATAAGGGATGCTTTACATTTCCAACCTGGCTGATCATCAGAATCGTTATAATTATTATTGTGATTATTGTTGTTATTATTTTTTTTAAATTCAGAGTCCCAGGCCACACCAGAGTCTGATTTAATATGTCTGGGATGAAGTCTTTGAATCTGCACTTTAACCATCTCCAGTGGGTAGTTTAGGGAACACGAGGTTTGGGAGCAATTGCTCTAGACTAGTAGCCCTAAAACTTTAGACTGTATATACCTTTTGGGTACTAATCAAATAAGCAACGTCATAGCCCCCACCTTCAGAGATTCTGATTCTGTCATTTGGGGAAGGACTCAGGAATTTCTATTTTTGATGAGCAACTCAAGCAGTTATCTTGCAGAGAATTCAAGGACTGTCCCTCCAGAAACACTGATCCAGAACCACCACCCATCCCATCTCCTCTGCCTCATGCCACCAAGCTAACAGTAATCTGCACCTCACAGGAACCTCTTTCAAAAGTAAGAAGTAAAAGAATTTACACTAATATTTCTTTAATGTACGCCATAGTAGGCATCCACCATGATGATGTGTTTTCATAAGCTCCAGGAAGACTTATCAAAAAGACCAAACATTTGGGTCAGCCACGTGAGTGACCAACCTCGAGGCTTCAACTGCACTGGGTAACACTCTCACCCAGGGAAGCTGAATGTGGACTGAGTTGGGAGGGAAAGGGTAATACATTACTGAAAAGGAAAGTCAAGTTTATGGCACCTTGTCAGGTACTGCTTAGTAGAGCAACATGAGACTATAGCCAGAAGATAGAGATGAAGGGCAAGATTTGAGAATGAAAGAGGTAGGACACAAAATAGATGAAATGAAGGAAGAACCATGGTTGTGGTGCCAGATATGAATGAAGCAAGGTTGCTGGGTCCTCAGTCTTTTGTTGTGTAGGCCAAGTGGCACACAAGTGGATCAGCTTGATCAAAGAAGGTAAACGGCAAGCTTGAACGAGAGTAGAGAAACTGATGTGTACGAATTCAGCAGTTGCCCTTTCTACCAGCAAATAAAATTTTCTGAGGCATGACTTTGAATCTTGCACTCAAGGCTCATGGGTCAGAGTGAAACACTTAGCTGGCGAGGGATCCCAGTTCCCTCACCACAGCTATGTCACAATGTAAACATGCTGCTCTTACTCATGGCTTTTGTTTAAAACTAGAAAATTCACATTTGATGGTGCTAACATACATGAAAAGAGAGAGATCATAGACAGTTATGGTCACATTTCTTGTTATAGCAAACTCTGGTATATGTTGACCTTTGATGTGAGTGAAGACATCAGGGGTCTATTTTCTGGGAGAAACATTAACTCTGTATATGTCTAACTCAGCCTGCTCTGTACGTGGACCTGTGTAGCTAAATGCAACTAGAGCAAATCACACAGCCATACTGATCGGCCTCACTTTAAATTCATGACATTAATCTTTAGGAGCCCCTAGCGGTACCCAGAAATCATACTCTGCTTCCCTAGTCCTTTCTTCTTCCCATTCTTCACACCTTGTCTTCCATCTTCAAGCCCTCAGGACACCCCCAACCCATCCCCACTCCCAGCGTCGACCTCACTTCCTCTTTTGCTAAGACATAGAAGGCATAGGAAGCTTCTTCTCATCCTACATACAAATGGGTGCCCATTTCGTCTTCCTTTCACCTATTCCTATGATTGAACTGTCCTACATCTAGGTAGGGGTAAGCCTTCCGCTTATGTTCCGGCTCCTAAAGTCTCTTGGGTACTTGTGGAAATTGCTGCAGCAGTTCTCTCTTCTCCTTCTTACAGTGTCAGGTTTCCTTTCTCTACAGGGTCTTTCCCATAGGCACACCGACACATTTGCCAGAGTTGATCATGCTCTCCTCCTTCAAGCATGGTCGTCATCTGGTTTCCAGGACACTCCCTCTCCTGGTTTTCCTCCTTCCTCACTGTCTGTTCCTCTCACTGTTCAGTGCTGGTTCCTCTTCCTCTCCTCAACCCCAGCCCCTGGGGAATTCTTGGAATTCTTCTCTTCTCTGTCCATGCTCACTCTCGGTGATCCACCCAGCCTCAGGATTATCAGAATCATCTATGAGCTGATGCCTCCCTCAGTTCCATCTCTAGCCCAGGTGTCTCTCGTAAACTCCAGAATCACATACCCAACAGCTTATATGACATCTCTGCTTGGGGGTATAATGGTCATTTCCAGTTTTACAAGTCCAAAGTGAGCTCCTGCTCTTACTCTAGCTCTTTTCCCACAGTCTTCTTTCCTCAAGAAAAGGCAGTGCCACTCTTCCAGCATATCAGGCTCCAAACTCTGGAGCCATCCTTGACACCTCTTTTTCATTAATTCCTCAGATTCAATCTATCAGCAAGTCTTCCCAGCTCGTTCTTCAAGAGAGATCCAAAGCCTGACCACTCCTCACTGTCTCCACTATACTTCCCCTGCCTGGGCCACCTCATTCTGCATCTGAATGGCAGCAGGAGCTTAATAACAGGCCTCTCTGCTTTTGCCGTTGCTGGTCCTCATCCAAACCTTAGCCCCGTATGCTAAAACACTCTACTCATGCCTTCTCATCTCACTATGAGAGAAACCAAGAGCCCTTACAATGGCCTCCAAGGCTCTACTCAACCTGGCCTCTATCACCCCATTTGTATTGTTTCTTACTTCCTGCCCTCTCCCTCCAGCCTCACCTACCTCATTGCTGGTCCTTCAATTCATTGGACACACTCCTGTTTCCAGAGACCTCTGTATGGCTCATTTCCTGTCTCCTTTGCGTCTTTATTTAGACAGCTTCTTCTCAGCGAGATCTTCCCGGACAGCCCTATTTGTAATTGCAGCCCCTTGTTCTCCCATATCCTCCATTCTGGTTTTATTTTTCTTCTTCTTGGCACTTACCAATATCTAATATGTTACATATTTAAATTGTTATAATGACAATGATTATTATTTTCTGTCCTCTCGGCCACTCACAAAAGCTCCACAGGAGCAAGGACACTTATCTGTTTTATTCATTCCCATGTGTGCCTCAAATGGTGTCTAAAACAGTACCTGGCAGATTTCAGTGCAGAACTATTACTTTTTGAAAGAATCTGAGAGTTGGGCCTTGAGATTTCATACTTCTGCAAGGCGTGGACCATCCTCTAGAAGAGGTATAATAATCCACAGGTATAATAATCCAAGGTATCATAATCCACATGGCCTCTTAGCTCAAGGAAAGGAATTCAGAAAGGAAGGAAAAAAAATGAAAGAAAACTTTCTCTACTATTTCTGTGTTTTTCTGAAAATTGAATAGTTTTATGTTCTGATTTTATTTTTAGAATGGTGACTAAGGTATTTCAGTATTTCTGTATTACTACCAGCCCTTCATTCTTTCCAAATGGTTTATAAAAGCTTAATAATACATTTTATTTTAAAAATCACAGTCACAGATTAAAATTCCTATACGCTTGGGGAAAATATTATTGTCTCACTTTGGAGTGAAAAACCACCTTTGCATTTTTGCCTTGTGGACATCCACAAAGATAGGAAGAGTAATTCTATGCCTTCATCTGGCGTGGGCTTCTGTGCATTGATTAGTAGTAAAAGTTCTGACCACATCTTTGCCCTCTTGGCCAAGCCTGAGTTTAGCTGGAAAATTGTGTTTATTCTTATAGATCAAGAAACAAAAAACTAATTGGCCTCCTTGCACAAAAGCTTTGGGACAGAAGCAAATAAAAGCCTGCCTAAAGGTCTAGCTCCCTGGACTTTGAAATCCAAAACAGAAGTACAAGTAAGTATCTGGTATTTCTTTGTGGAAGGGCAAATTAACATTTGTCAGAATTCACTATAGTTTGATCTACATTTTAGCTTCATTTTCATATGTTCATCACCCATATAAAACAAATCTACATTTCTACTTAACCAATGGGGGTGAGGGTCAGTATGAAGGGAGGGGTTAAGAGGCAAATTATTAATCTAACTTCCTTTTTCCAGGTGGCTAATGCTTGCTATTACTTTCTAAGTAATACTGTTTAGATAGTATTTAGATATTTAGACAGCTGAAGAAGTGTTTGATGTTGAGTAAGGGATACATGGGAAAATAACATTAGATTAAAAAACAATATAATTATTAATGTTGACGAAAAGAGTCAAACTCTGTAAAATATGAGAAGAGATTTATTCTGTGCCAAATACGAATGACCATGGCCCATGACACAGCCCTCAGCCTGAGAACATGTGCCCAAGGTGGTCGGGGTACAGCTTGGTTTTATACATTTTAGGAAGGCATGAGACATCAATCAAATATAAGAAATACATTGATTTGGTTCAGAAAGGCAGGAGAACTCAAAGTACAGGCTTCCAGGCTATAGGTAAATTTGAACATTTTCTGGTTGGCAATTGGTTGAGTTTATCTGAAGACCTGGGATTAATGGAAAGGCATGTCTGGTTAAGGTAAAGGATTGTGGAGACCAGGTTTTATTGTGCAGAGGAATCACTCAGGTAGTAGACTTCAGAGAGCCGGTTGTAAAACGTTTCTTTTCAGACCTAAAAGGGTGCCTACCTCTTAGTTGATTATCTCCTGGAGCTGGGAAAGAAGGAAGGAAGGGAGGGAGGGAGGAAGGAAGGGAGGGGAGGGGAGGGGAGGGGAGGGGAGGTAGGTGATTCTCTACAGAATGTGGATTTTTCCCAGAAGAGACTTCGTAGGGCAATTTCAAGGCATGGCAAGGAAATACATTTTGGGGTAAAACATTTTTTATTTTCTTCCTTGTTATGCCAGAGTCAGATTGGAAAGTAAGTCATGATATACAGAGTCAAATAAAACCCATCTGATCAGAATTTATGGTTTGTAGGGCATGACTCCCCAGACCCCTTAGATAGGAGTTTGGGCAAAATAAAGAATCAGAGCTTAGTCCTCATTAATATACAGGAAAAGAAAAGTAGTCATATGTGATTACAGGTAATCCCAGCTTAACTGTGGTCAAAATGATGCAGGTCTTGAATATTGCTGTAATCAAACTGAAGATAAATCTGTAAGAGGAGGATGGGAAGGATACACCTGTGCACCAGAGCAAGAGGAGGAAAGAAAGCTATCATACCCCAAATCATCAACACAGAAGTCACAAACAGATCCATCTAAGAGTAAAAGGCAGTTTTCTCCGGAAGAAAGAAAAGAGGGAGGCTGAAGACTGTTTCTCCCAACAGATCCTCAGGATTTGCTGACTCTCTAAAGTGGGTGCATACAATTTTAATGCAAACTTTTTGTGAAAGTAAAGAAACCTTTTCACTGATATATACATACAGAAGATACACAATCATATGTAATTCTCACAAACACATCCTGCATCTACTGCTTAAATCAGAGAGGTTCTGACTTCTTAAGAAAAACCACTTCCTGCATTCCTATTATTTATCTCATTATCCCTCTTGTTTACTTCATAGCACAAGCTGTATGTGTATATTTATTTGGATGTTGACATCTTTGTTCTCTCTCTCCCTCTCGTATGTAAATTCCACAAGAAAAGCTCCTTGTCTTTATTAATTGTTTTATACTCAATGTCACTGTGTATTACACACAACAACCTATCTCTGAATAAATGCAGCCATATGTTGCTTAGTAACAGAGACACATTCTAAGAAATGTTAGTCAATTTGTCATTGTGTAAACATCATAGAGTGCACCTAAACAGACCTAAATGGCATAGCCCACTACACACCTAGGCTATATGGTACATCTCAAGGCTCCTAGACTACAAACCTGTGCAGCATGTTACTCTACTGAATACTGTAGGCAATTGTAACACGATGGTATTTATGTATCTAAACATAAAAAGGTACAGCACAAATATAATCTTATGAGAACATGATCATATATGTAGTCTGTCATTGCCTGAAATGTCATTATGTGGTACATGACTGTATTGTTAAATGAATACATAAATGGACACAAGGCCACAAATATGATAAAATGGTGCAGCCATCAAGAAACTTAAAACTGGATGGTAACAATTCTAGGTATTGTTTTGCCTTATGCTCTTTGGATGTCAAGCTTAGGTAATAAAGAATAAGCCTGTGAGCTTATCTTTACAAGTAGAACATTCAGCACCAGGACTGAAACATAATGAAACAATCAATGAACATGTGTTAGATGTCTAACTAAATGTTTTCCCATACTATACCAACTATTGCAGTTTGGGACACAGGTTCTTCCTACATTGGAATGTGGTCTTCTCTTAAAAAAAAAAAAGGTTAAAATTATAATTGCAGGGTTTTCAATATCTTACCACCCAAACAAATACCTCTAGGCACAGCTGCTATTTACCAACACCCAATTGGAGAGGAAGCGAGGAATTAGCACAGTCAAAACTGGAAGGTCTTTGATACATTTCTGCATTAATCCATTGTCTCTCTTCTCTGTACCCCTCTTTATACCCCTCATTTAAGACCTCTAGTGCCTACTGCTTTTCTGAGCCCATCTTCTTACCAGATTAGGAAATGACTCTACATCATTTTACTCCTCCATTGATTATACTTCAGGATGAATAAGTGTTGTCCTTTCCATTAATGCATCCAACATAATTGTGTCTCATCTTTTATCTGTAACCACATGATATGGTTTAAATTTGGGTCTCTGCCCAAATCTCCTGTCAAATTGTAATCCCCAAGGTTGGAGGAGGGGCCCGGTGGGAGGATATTAAACAGACCTAAATGGCATAGCCCACTACACACCTAGGCTATATGGTACATCTCAAGGCTCCTAGACTACAAACCTGTGCAGCATGTTTGGGCACAGATTTATCCTTTGCTATTCTCATGGCAATGAGTGAATTCTCACAGATCTGTGAGCTGTGTAGCACCTTTCCCCACTCTCTTCCTCCTGCTCTGGCCATGTAAGCTGTGCCTGCCTTCCCTTTACCTTCCACCATAATTGTAAGTTTCCCAAGGCCTCCCCAGCCATGCTTCCTCTACAGCCTGCAGAACCATGAGCCAATTAAACCTCTTTTCTTGACAAATTACTCAGTCTCAGGTGTTTCTTTATAGCAGTGTGAGAATGAACTAATACACCATAGAAAGAAAAATAGTCTTGTTCTTTTTAAAACAGAGTCTCAAACCTCTCCCTCAAAAAGACTGTGTTCAGGGCTGAGACCCCTAAGAGGCTCCCGTTTACACACACACAAGAGGCAAATGTTGCCTCTGGGGTATGTCTAGTGCCTTCTCCCCAGACGCCACGCTAGAACAACACCTTCTCTCTGTGTAGACCCTAGTCTCCGCTGGGGTTCAGGTATGCCATGGAACTCAGAGGCCAGCTTCCCCAGAATCTTGACAGTAGGAAATAACCAGCCTGCAAAGGGCCATGTGGGCATAGACAGAAAACTGGTCCTAGTGGGAGGAGAAATAGTGTGGTCAGAAGAGGACAGCGATCCTGAGAATCACCTAGTGGCTGTCACTGAGATTTTTCTCTGATCTATCCCCCATTGACTCCAACCTAGGTCAAGGGTAAGAAGGGCCTGGAACTCAACCTGAGCAAGCTATTTCACTTAAGACTCTGTAAACCTTTGGAGCCTTTCAGTGGAGGGCAACGTGAGAAGGAGAGGTGCCCTCCCCACTTCCCACCTCCGAGCTCTAGCGCACTTGCAGCCGTCTCTAGTGGAGCATGATAGAACTCTGAAGAGGCAGGCTAGCGAGGAGGAAGAAATAGCAGACGCTGTGTGAAGGCTGACCAGGCTTGCTTTTGACCACACATGAGATACAGGGACTTCCAGAAATGCTTGAGGAAACAACACAGAGCTGGGATCTGTAACAGTCAAATGGAGGCAAAACCATCAACTGCTGCTCCCATGTTCAAAGCATATGGTGGGGCTGCAGACAAGAAGTGTGTGGCTTTTTGTGAATCACAACATCTAAGGTTTCAGCTACATCCCACCTCCTAACCAGCACTTGCTTCTTTTCTCCTCTCACCTTCACCTGAAGACTGTGCACTATCTGAGGGCAAGGACAGCGTCTGACTTTCCACCGACGCAGCTGCCAAGGGGAGGAGCTCAATACAGATGTGTGGAATGGAATGAATGAACAGAGGAATGGAATTGAACCAATTTGGTACAAGAAATTATTGTGCAAAATTTTATGGTGGAAGACATTTCTGATGTTTACTTTCAACGTATGCAAAAAGAAGGTAAGTTTAAAATTGGATCCTACCAGTTACCTGCCCTCTCTTCCCGTGCCTCTAGGATTCCGCTGCTAAATGTGCAGATAATTCCCATATTCATTGCTGACTTGGTTTCTCTTTCTGACCTTGTATTGATGAGGAGGAAAAGCCATGTCTAAGCAGAACAGCTCTGTACAAGGAGGTCCCTTCTTAAGCACAGTTCGCCTAAACAGCTCTGAACCGGGATGGTGTCCTAAAAGGACGTTTCTGGGGTTTGGGGTGAGAACTTGCCACTGTGCCTGCTAGTGGGGGCCATGAGCTTGTTACATGAAGAGGAGAATCATTTGGTGAGTGACTGGGGTTTATGTTTAAGCATCCCTGTTTACTAACTGCAGGAACAAATTTCCTAACTCTGAGTCTCATTTGCCTTCTTTCCTGAAGTATAATAATGTCGACTTTACCTATATCACCTATTGTTGAATCAAACAAGAGAATCATATACTAATTTGCATATAAAAATAGTACACACACACTGGATTCAGACTATCCTGAGAAAGACAATTCTCACTGAAATTGGAGAGAAATCTTTTTTAGTTGCTTGGAATTGTCCCACTTTGTTGCAACAGTGATTGTGATTCCAAACACTTTTCAGAATCTAAGTCGAACTTTCAGGGCCAATTAAACACCTTTGAGAACAATGTCCTTTGTCTTTGCTTTTTAAATTAGTTTCATTCTTGCAAATGTCCAGTCATTTCAGTACTAAATCAAAACGAGTTCATGTTGTAAAAGAATAAAAAAGAACTTTTTCCTTGCATTAGTTACTGATCAGCGGAATAATGGCCTACATTTGTTCACACAAAGACCTAATGGATAACTTTTTAAAAACAACATCGTGACCAAGAAGTACTTAGATTTAGAAACCATTAAATATTATAGAATAGAATAACCCAAAAGCACTTAATCATCCTGTAGCTTTGTAAAAAATCTATAGTTGGAATTCACTCTTCATATGCTTTTATTTCTATACAATCCCCACAAGCTCCGGGCTCTGTGTTTTTTACCTTTAGTAAATGTTTATCCCTTATGTCTGTGTCATAGTCCACCATGGTTTGATTTGTCCCAAAGTCAAAATACTCTCTTGATCATTGTGCACAGAATTAATCAAGACTGACAGGACTATTAATGGTGCTTATCACTTACGAGAGAGAGGAGGAGGGCTGGGCTTGGCTGCAGGGTGTTTTCTGAAACTGGAATAAAAGGATCACCGCCAAAACATGGAAAGTTGTTCACAAGCTTTGCAGATGAGCTTTTCTTTTCTTTTTTCCTTTTTTTGATTTCAATACCTTTTTGGGGAACAGGTGGTGTTTGGTTACATGAATAAGTTCTTTAGTGGTGATTTCTGAGATTTTTGTCTGTTAACTCTGCTGATATTTCTTTTGCTGTGCAGGAGCTTTTTAGTTTAATTAAGACCCATCTATTTCTCTTTGTTTTTGGTGCATTTGCTTTTGGGTTCTTGGTCACGAAGTCTTGCCTAAGCCAATGTCTAGAGGGGGTTTTTGATGTTATCTTCTAGAATCTCTATGGTTTCAGATCTTAGGTTTAAGTCTTTGATCTATCTTGAGTTGATTTTTGTATAAGGTGAGAGATGGGCATCTAGTTTCATTCTTCTAACATGTGGCTAGCCAATTATCCCAGCACCATTTGTTGAATAGGATATCCTTTCCTCACTTTGTGTTTTTATTTGCTTTGTCAAAGATCAGTTGACTGTATTTGGCTTTATTTCTGGGTTCTCTATTCTGTTCCACTGGTCTATGTACCAATTTTTATACCAGTATCATGCTGTTTTGGTGACTGTGGCCTTACAGTATAGTTTGAAGTCAGGTAATGTGATGCTCCTAGATTCGTTTCTTTTGCTTAGTCTTGCTTTGGCTCTGTGGGCTCTTTTTTGGTTCCATATGAATTTTTGGGTTTTTTTTTTTCTAGTTCTATGAGAAATGATAGTGGTGTTTTGATGGGAATTGCATTGAATTTGTAGATTGCTTTGGGCAGTATGGTCATTTTCACAATACTGAATCCATGAGCATGGGATGTGTTTCCATTTGTATGTCATCCATGTTTTCTTTCAGCAGTGTTTTGTAATTTTCCTTGTAGAGGTCTTTCATGTCCTCGGTTAGGTATATTCCTATGTATTTTATTATTATTATTATTATTTGCAGCTATTGTGAAAGGAGTTGAGTTCTTGATTTGATTCTCAGCTTGGTCGCTGTTGGTCTACAGCAGAGCTACTGATTTGTGTGCATTAATTTTGTATCCTGAAACTTTGCTGAATACATTTCCCAGTTCTAGGAGCTTTCTGGATGAGTTTTTAGGTTTTTCTAGGTATACAATCATATCATCAGCAAACAGCGACAGTTTGACTTCCTCTTTACCAATTTGGATGCCCTTTATTTCTTTCTCTTGTCTGATTGCTCTGGCTAGGACTTCCAGTACTAGGTGTTGAGCAGAAGCGGTGAAAGTGGGCATCCTTGTCTCGTTCCAGTTCTCAGGGTGAATGCTTTCAAATTTTCCCTGTTCAGTATCATATTGGTTGTAGGTTTGTCATAGATGGCTTTTATTACCTTAATGTATGTCCCTTCTATGCTGATTTTGCTGAGGATTTTAATCATAAAGGGATGTTGGATTTTTGTCAAATGCTTTTTTTGCATCTATTGAGATGATCATGTGATGTTTGCTTTTAATTTTGTTTGTGTGGTGTATCACATTTGTTGACTTGTATATGTTAAACCATCCCTGCATCCCTGGTTTGAAACCCACTTGATCATGGTAAATTATCTTTTTGATATGTTGTTCAATTTGGTTCACTAGCATTTTCTTTGAGGATTTTTGCATCTATGTTTATCAGGGATATTGGTTTGCAGTTTTCTTTTTTTGTTATATCCTTCCCTAGTTTTGGCATTAGGGTGATTCTGGCTTCATAGAATGATTTAGGGAGGATTTCCTCTTTCTCTATCTTTTGGAATAGTGTCAATAGGATTGGTACTAATTCTTCTTTGAATGTCTGATAGAATTCAGCTGTGATTTGGTCTGGTCCTGAACTTTTTTTTGTTGACAGTTGTTAAATTACCATTTCAATCTCACTGCTTGTTATTGTTATGTTCACAGATTCCATATCTTCCTCATTTAATCTAGGAGGGTTGTTTCTCCAGGAATTTCTCCATCTCCTCTAGGTTTTCTAATTTATGCATGTAAATGTGTTCATAGCAGCCTTGAATAATCTTTTGTATTTATGTGGTATGAGCTGTAATATCCCCCGTTTCATTCCCATTGGAGCTTATTTGGATCTTCTTTCTTCTTGGCTAATCTCTCTAATGGTCTATCAATTTTATTTATCTTTTCAAAGAATCAGCTTTTTGTTTAATTTACCTTTTGTATTTGTGTTGTTGTTGTTTGTTTCAATTTCATTTAGTTCTGCTCTGATCATCGTCATTTCTTTTATTTTCTTTTTTTCTGGGTTTGGGTTTGAATTGTCCTTGTTTCTCCAGTTCTGTGAGGTAAGAACTTAGATTGTCTAATTGTGCTCTTTTAGACTTGTTGGTGTAGGCATCTAATGCTATGAACTTTCCTCTTAGCACTGCTTTTGCTGTATGCCAGAGGTTTTGACAGGTTTTGTCACTATTATCATTCAGTTCAAAGAATTTTTTAATTCCCATCTTGATTTCATTGTTGACCCAATAATCATTCAGGATCAGGTTATTTAATTTCCATATATTTGCATGATTTTGAGGGTTCCCTTTGGAGTTGATTTCCAATTTTATTCCACTGTAGTCTGAGAGAGTACTTGATGAACTTTCAATTTTCTTAAATTTGCTGAGACTTGTTTTGTGACCTATAATATTATCTATCTTGCAGAATGTTCCATGTGCTGATGAATAGAATGTATATTCTGCAGTTGTTGGGTAGAATGTTCTATAAATACATCTGTTAAGTCAATTTGCTGTAGGGCATAGTTTAAGTCCATTGTTTCTCTGTTGACTTTCTGTCTTGATGACCTGTCTAGTGCCGTCAGTGGAGTGTTAGAGTCCCCCGCTATTATAGTGTTGCTATCTAGCTCATTTCTTAGGTATAGTAATAATTGTTTTATAAATTTGGGAGCTCCAGTGTTAGATGCATATATATTTAGAATTGTGATATTTTCTTGCTGGACTAGTTCTTTAATCATTATACAGTACTCCTCTTTGTCTTTTTTAACTGATGTTGCTTTAAAGTTTGCTTTGTCTGATAGAAGAATAGCTATTCTTGCTCACTTTTAGTGTCCATTTGCAGGGAATATCTTCTTCCTACCTCCTCCCTTCACCTTAAGTTTATGTGAGTCCTTATGTGTTAGGTGAGTCTACAGAAGATAGCAGAATTTTGGTTGGTGAATTCTTACCCATTCTGCCATTCTGTATCTCTTAAGTGGAGCATTTTAGGCTATTTACATTCAATGTTGATATTGAAATGTGAGGTACTATTCTATTCATCATGCTTTTTGTTGCCTGAATACCTTGTTTTGTTTTGGTTTTTCATTGTGTTATTGTTATATAGGTCCTGTGAGAATTATGCTTTAAGGAGATGCTATTCTGATATATTTTGAGGATTTGTTTCAAGATTTAGTGCTCGTTCTAGCAGTTCTTACAGTGCTGGCTTGGTAATGGCAAATTCTCCCAGTGTTTGTTTGCCTGGAAAAGACTGTATCTTTTCTTCATTTATGAAGCTTAGTTTTGCTGGACACAAAACTCTTTTTTCTTTTTTTTTGAGATGGAGTTTCACTCTTGTCGCCCAGGCTGGAGTGCAATATTGCAATCTCGGCTCACTACAACCTCTGCTTCCCAGATTCAAACAATTCTTCCACCTCAGCCTCCCAAGTAGCTGGGATTACAGGCGCCCACCACCATATCTGGCTAATTTTTGTATTTTTAGTGGAGATGGGGTTTCACCATGTTGACAGGCTGGTCTCAAACTCCTAACCTCAGGTGATCCACCCGCCTCGGCCTCCCAAAGTGCTGAGATTACAAGCATGAGCCTCTACCAGGCCCAGCCACAAAATTATTGACCGATAATTATTTTGATGAAGAAGGCTAAAGATAGGACCCCAATCCCTTCTATGGTTTCTGCTGACAAATCTGCTGTTAATCTGATAGGTTTTCCTTTATAGGTTACCTGATGCTTTTCCCTCACAGCTCTTAAGATTCTTTCCTTCAATATTATGTCATTAATTTAGATTCAATGCTATCCCCATCAAGCTATCACTGACTTTCTTCACAGAATTGGAAAAAACTACTTTAAAGTTCATATGGAAACAAAAAGAGCCCACATTGCCAAGACAATCCTAAGCAAAAAAAACAAAGCTAGAGGCATCATGCTACCTGACTTCAAACTATACTACAAGCCTACAGTAACCAAAACAGCATGGTACTGGTACCAAAACAGAGATATAGATCAATGGAACAGAACAGAGCCCTCAGAAATAACACCACACATCTACAACCATCTGATCTTTGACAAAACCGACAAAAACAAGAAATGGGGAAAGGATTCCCTATTTAATAAATAGTGCTGGGAAAACTGGCTATCCATATGTAGAAAGCTGAAACTGGATCCCTTCCTTACACCTTATACAAAAATTAATTCAAGATGGATTAAAGACTTCAATGTAAGACCTAACACCATAAAAACCCTAGAAGAAAACCGAGGCAATACCATTGAGGACATAGGCATGGGCAAAGACTTTATGACTAAAACATCAAAAGCAATGGCGACAAAAGCCAAAATAGACAAATGGGATCTAATTAAACTAAAGAGCTTCTGCACAGCAAACGAAACTATCATCAGAGTGAACAGGCAACCTACAGAATGGGAGAAACTCTTTGCAATCTACCCATCTGACAAAGAGCTAATATCCAGAATCTATAAAGCACTTAAACAAATTTACAAGAAAAAATCAAACAACCCCACCAAAAAGTGGGCAAAGGATATGAACAGACCCTTCTCAAAAGAAGACATTTATGCGGCCAACAGACACATGAAAAAATGCTCATCATCACTGGTCATCAGAGAAATGCAAATCAAAACCACAATGAGATACCATCTCACACCAGTTAGAATGGCGATCATTAAAAAGTCAGGAAACAACAGATGCTGGAGAGGATGTGGAGAAATAGGGATGCTTTTACACTGGTGGTGGGAATATATATTAGTTCAACCATTGTGGAAGACAGTGTGGCAATTCCTCAAGGAAACTAGAAATACATTTGACCCAGTTATCCCATTACTGAGTATATACCCAAATGATTATAAATCATGCTACTATAAGGACATATGCATGCATATAGTATTACAGCACTATTCACAATAGCAAAGACTTGGAATGAACCCAAATGTCCATCAATGATTGACTGGATGAAGAAATTGTGGCACATATACACCATGGAATACTATGCAGCCACGAAAAAGGATGAGTTCACGTCCTCTGCAGGGACATGGATGAAGCTGGAAACCATCATTCTAAGCAAACTATCACAAGGATAGAAAACCAAACACCACATATTCTCATTCATAGGTGGGAGCTGAACAATGAGAACACATGGACACAAGGCAGGGAACATCACACACTGGGGTCTGTTGGGGGGTTAGGGGCTGGGGGAGGGATAGTATTAGGAGAAATAACTAATGTAAATGACAAATTGATGGGTGCAGCAAACCACCATGACACAGGTATACCTATGTAACAAGCCTGCATGTTGTTCACATGTGTCCTAGAACTCAAAGTATAATAATAATAACAATAAAAAGATTATTTCCTTCATTTTTGACTTTAGATAACCTGAGGACTATGTGCTCAGGTGATGACATTTTTGTGATGAATTTCCCACGTTTTTTGAGCTTCTTGGATTCGCATGTCTAGATCTCTAGCAAGGCTGGGAAGTTTTCCTCAATTATTCCCTCAAATATGTTTTCCAAACTTTTAGATTCCTCTTCTTTCTCGGGAACACCAATTATTCTTAGTTTTGAATATTTAACATAGTCCTAAATTTCTTGGAGGTTTTGCTCATTTTTTAAATTCTTTTTTCTTTGTCTTTGATGGATTGGGTTAATTCAAAAACCTTGTCTTCAAGCTCTGAAGTTCTTTCTTCTGCTTGTTTGATTCTATGCTGAGAACTTCCAGTGCATTTTGCATTTCTCTAAATGTGTCCTTGATTTCCAGAAATTGTGACTCTTTTTGATTTATGTTCTCTATTTCACTGAAGAAGTTTCCTTTCATACCCTGTATCACGTTTTGGATTTTTTTTAAGCTGGACTTCACCTTTTTCTGGTGCCTCCTTGGTTAGCCTAATAATTGACCTTCTGAATCCTTTTTCTAGCAATTAAGAGATTTTTTTCTTGGTTTGGATCCATTGCTGGTGAGCTGGTATGATCTTTTCGGGGTGTAAAGATCCTTGTTTTGTCATATTACCAGAATTGTTTTTCTGATTCCTTCTCATTTGGGTAGACTGTTGGAGGGAAGACCTGGGATTCAAAGGCTGCTGTTCAGGTTCTTTTGTCCCACAGAGTGCTCGCTTGATGTGATGTTCTCCCCCTTCCCCTAGGAGTGGGGCTACCTGAGAGTCAAACTGCAGTGATTTATTTTATTTTTTGCTGTTCTGGGTCTAGCCACCCTGCAGAGCTACGGGACTCCAGGCTGGTACTGGAGAGTGTCTGCAAAGAGTCCTGTGATGTGATCCATCTTCAGGTCTTGCAGCCGTGGATACCAGCACCTGCTTCAGTGGAGGTAGCAGGGGAGTGAAGTGGACTCTGTAAGCGTCCTTGGTTATGTTTTTGTTTAGTGTGCTGCTTTTCTGTTTGTTGGCCGCCAGACAGGAGGTAGCACTTTTAAGAGCGCATCAGCTGCAGTCCTATAGGGAGGATGCAAACTTGCCCTAGGGACACCTGGTTAAGTATTCAGGTTTCTCAGGTGGTGGGCAGGGCTATAGAGCTACCAAGAGATTATAACCTTTGTCTTCAGCTACCAGGGCAGGTAGAGGAGGACCACCAGTTAGGGGCTGGATTAGGCATGTCTGAGCTCAGCCTCTCCTTTGGCAGGGCTTGCTGTGGCTGCTGTGGGGGATGGCAGTGTGGTTGCCAGTCCAGTGGAGTTATATTCGCAGGGGGATTATGGCTGCCTCTGCTGAGTCATTCAGGTCATCAGGGAAGTGGGGAAAAGCCGGCAGTTGTTGGCCTTACCCCACTGTCACACAGCCCACAGTCCTAAAGGCTGGTCTACCACTCCCACCGTGCCCCCACAACAGCACCGAGTCTGGCAACCGGTGACCAGGGCTGAGAACTTGCCCCAGACCACGAGCCTCCCTGTGAAGAAAGCACGCCAATTCACAGTTTTTCCGCATCTCAGGGATCCTGCAGCAGTGATTCTGTTCCTTGAAAGGGCTTGTGGATTCTCTCAGCTTTTCTGGTAAGTTCCTGTGGTAGTTCCTGGAGCAAGTTTATGATGTGATTCTCCACATACCACTCAGTGCATCAGAGTGGGAGCTACAAGCTAGTCCTGCCTCCTGTTTGCCATCTTAATCTCTAGACTGGAGATTTTCAATGCCTGATACTGGCGTTACCTGTTCCAAGTAACTGGAGGTACACAACTCCCTGTTGTAAATGGGACATTATAACCAGATTGTTTCCAGAGACACCATAACAGATATTTGCCATCCCCTGGAGGGAAGCACAGGCATGTTCAATAACGAGCACTCTTTCTATATCAATAAAAAATACCAAAGCAGCTCTGAGATTTGTACATTTTTAAAATGACAAGAAGAAAATAAGCTCTATAGTCTCTACACCCCTGGAACTCAAGTAAGAAAAGAGTTCCTGATTTTCTTTGTTCATACTAAACCATAGTGGAAATGCAATGATTTCAAAAGAACAAAAATCTCTGACAGTGAATGAGCTCATCAGGACAGGCTCTTTTTACTCAGGTCTTCAAAAAGTCTATTTTTTTTTTTTTTTTTGAGATACGGAGTCTTACTCTGTCGCCCAGGCTGGAGTGCAGTGGCGCCATCTCGGCTCACTGCAAGCTCTGCCTCCCGGGTTCAGACATTCTCCTCCCTCAGCCTCCTGAGTAGCTAGGACTACAGGCGCCTGACACTGTGCCTGGCTAGTATATATATAATTTTTTTTTTTTGTATTTTTTTAGTAGAGATGGGGTTTCACCTTGTTAGCCAGGATGGTCTCAATCTCCTAACCTCGTGATCCACCTGCCTCAGCCTCCCAAAGTGCTGGGATTACAGGTGTGAGCCACCGTGCCCGGCCAAGAAAGTCATTTTTAAAACTAGGGAAATAAATTTTGTTCGTATATCACTCTAGTTTCCTGACTGCATGTCTCAAAACATAATGTTACATGAAACTTTAAATCATACTAACTTTGCTGTTGTTGTTGTTGTTGTTGCTGTTGTTAACATATTTGGAAAAGAGAGGCCAGAGTAATAATAATCATGTCACGCAAATTAATAGCACAATATCTGGGTTGCAACTTTTACAGCTTCATCAGAACTGGAACCAGATGCACATTATTTTTGCTGACTCTGAAAAATATTATTGTACTTTCCCTGAGCATAGCAATGGAGTCTGTTTGACGTGCAGGAATCTGCAGCATCATTACCTTGGGTGTAAAATGCTGTTTTCATGCCTTTGGCAAACATCAGTCACCTGGCCTTGACACTCTAATTTCATCTCTACAGCTTGCCTTGCCATTGTCAACAAATGGTAGTGATTACACTCACAAGGTTCCACTCTGGTTGAAAACAAAATAAGCCTCTGAACGAATAAGCATGTCATGTGCTCCCCCAGATTCATCATGTAAAATCTAAAATCACTTTATACTGGGGATGCTGATGGAAAGAATTCAGGTGCTGAACAAACAGATGTGGGCTTAAACTCTGCTCCACCACCCTCATGCTGGGCAACTGGCAGCAGTTTTCTCAATTTCTTTGACAGTCAATTTCCACATCTGTCAAGCAGGACTAAAACTACCTAATTTGTCCAGAAGTGGGGAATTTAAAGGAGAAAGTGAGTTAAAAACCCAGTGTCTGGCACTAAGTAGGGACTACTGAATGTTACTCTTGCCCCCATCCCACCCTATCTTCCCCCAGAGTCTACTCTGCCCCATTCATGCACAGGGTTAGTACTAGACAGTCTTTCTTAACAACAGTTTTGTCAAATGTTATTCATTCTAGTTTGGGGGGAAAACTGAAGGACCAGATAAACAAGTTATCTAGCTTATTTCCAACCATCTCTTCAGTGCCTAGAACTGTTCACAAAACATTTAGGCACTCAGAAAACATTTGAAGAATGATGGAATGTAACTGCAAGCCCAGGTTCTGGGCATAAGTCGTGGAGAATTATAGGTTTTGTTTGACTCCCACCTCTCCCATTAATATCTGAATACATTCTGCAACTTACCTAACTTCCATAGCTTCTCTTTTCTCATCTCAAAAAAAATGAGCTAACAGTCCCTACTTCTCAGAATTGTTATAAAGATTAAATGAAATAATGTAGAAAACATACTTAGTCCATCATGAAGTAAGCACTCAGAAATGAGAACAATTACAATTTAGTTTCTCTTATAATAATTATGATTATCTGTTAAACAATTAACTCATAGGTAATATGTTTAAAGAAAGAGTAATGCTAGAGGTGGATAGAGGAATAGACTTTTCCAAAGAAGACTGTACACCCTGAAAGACTAGAGTGTGAAGATCCTACTTGTGGTGGGCGACAGCCTGATGTGTTTGGTGCAAACACATCAATCCCACTATCCCCTGGTGACAAGAATGAATGTTTCAACCTTTATTTATCACACTCACTGGGAAGACATGACTAGATCGGAACTTTGGAGAAATTAGAGTTTCGGCTTCAATTGAGCTGTGAAAATTTGTTAAATCATTTCATTCTGTTGCCATTCAAGAATATGGTAGGTGGTTTTCCTGATCCTCTTCAGCCTGTAGATGGCCTTGGAATCATTTAGCTGGGTGCCCTGCCTTGAGATCACTGCAGTCAGGTAACTACCTGCTCTCAGCTGACAAAATCTCTCCATCTTCCAAAAATGAGAGCAATAACGGAAGTTTGGGGACTGATTTTTAATGAGTCTTTCCATTTTTCTCTTGGGTGGCAAAAGAAAACACTCAGTATTCTCTACTCACACAACAATTCTAATACCAAATGTGTTGGTTTTCCACACGAGGCAGTTCTCCAGTTCTCTGTGGATGCCAACCGGATGACACTAAGTGCCTGCAATTAGTATAGACCCCACAGATTAAGGGCTCAGTCCCACAAGACTGCCCCCAACTTCAGATGCCAATCATAAGTAGCAGTTCCCCAGACTACTCACACTTTCAGCCAACTTGGGTACAAACTGGGGGTTCCCACAACCCCCTCCTCAGATTCAATAATTTGCTATAACATTTCATAAAACTAAAAAGGATATTTACTTACTTTACCAGTTTATTAAAGGATACAAATAAGATGCCAGAGAAAGAGGCACATAGGGCGAGGTCTGGAAGGGTCCCAAACACAGGAGTATCTGTCCCTGTGAAGTTGGGGCGCACTACCTTCTGGCACATGGATATGTGCCCCAACTCAGAAGCTCCCCACTTCATCATTCAGGGGTTTTTAAGGAGGCTTCATCACGTAGGCAAGATTATCAACCCAGTCTCCAGGCCCTCTCCCCTCCCTGCAGATGGTGGATGGGCCTGAAAGTCCCAAGCTTCTAATCATGACTCAGCCTTTCTGGTGAAAGGCCCCATCCTGAAGCTATTCAGGAACTCCAAAGAGTTGCCTCACTAGAACAAAAGACACTCCTGTCATTCCAGAAATTCCAAGTGTTTTAGGACCTCTGTGTGAGGAACTGGGGGCAAAGACCAAATATAAATTTCTTATGTCACAGGTAGAAATAGATAAGGGATGCTGCTTATTACATATGACCAGTCTCCAAAACAAAGGCAGATGACATGGCTGACAAGAGTTTCCCCAACAATCCCACCCTGCATGGAGGACAGTAGAGCATCTCTCATTTTCCCCAGAAGCTACTTTAGCAATGTGGGTGTGCAGTGGCCTTGGCAGAATCTTGCAACTTATTAGAGATGGAGCTTAAGAAAGGGAAAAAGGCCAGGTAAGGTGGCTCATTCCTGTAATCTGAGCACTTTGGGAGGCTAAGGCAGAAAGATTACTTGACTCAGAAGTTCAAGACCAGCCTGGTCAACATAGTGAGACCCTGTCTCTACAAAACAAAAATTAGCCGGGCATAGTGATGCATGCCTGTAGTTCCAGCTACTCCAGAGGCTGAGGCGGAGAATTGCTTGAGCCCAAAAATTTGAGGCTGCACTGTGCCATGACCCTACCACTGCATTTCAGCTTGGGTGACAGAACGAGACTGTGTCTCAGAAGGAAAAGAAAAAGTGAAAGAGGCTGGTAGGACTCCACATTGTTTTATTTGGGTAACTAAGAATACTGGCACTTCTAACAGACACAGGAGGACAGCACCTTCCTCCTTACCCCATACTCAGCCCATCACCAGATCCTACTGGTGTTAGTTACTAAGTGAGCTGTTCAATCTGGCCCTGATCTCCCTGCTTCCCCACTCGTCCCACCAAATCTATTCTCCAAATAGTGGTCAGAGTGTCTTTATTTTGAAACATCACTCCCCATTGTCTTAAAAGCCTTCCATGACTTCCTCACTTACTCTGCTGACATGGTCACAATTTTGTACTATTTACAAAGTGACAGGGTTTATGCTCCAGCAGCACCTCTCACCACCTTCCCTCTTGCCCTATCCATGTGACACACTTTCAGAACCTTGCCTCCCTCAAGCTCCTCCCGTCCCAGACGTGCATCCTTGCAGTTCCTGTGCCTGAAGTGCTCGCCTCCCCTCTGTGCCTACGCTTCTGATTTCAACCCAATCATCACTTCCTGGAGGTCCTCCCTGCTTAGGTCAGACCTCTGCAATAAACTCTAGGAGTCAGAAGTGTCATCCGTTGCCACCTGGTAGTGGGTGTGAGTTTACAATCATTTGTCTGCTTGTCTCCCATCACATCCCCCACGTAGCCAGTAAGATCCAGGAGCACCTTCCACCAATCTGTTTCTGCTCCATTGTAGCTATCTCTAAAGCCTGGCCTACAGCCTGCACATAGTAGGGATTTCATAATTAGCTCTTGATTGTGGAATGACTGAAGGAGAAACAGCATTTTTTTATTCATAAAAGAAATCTACCCCATTATCTTTCACAGTATCTGAAACCATCAGTTTTGTTCCTTTGAGGATTTTCAAGTTTTCTAGAGAGATCAATAAACTGAAAATACCCCTGGGAAAGGTTAGAAAACTTTTCTCCACTTGGACTTGAGTGTTCCAGGTGAAGAATGTACTGCCTGTTCCCTGGTCTACAGACAGCCTGTTCTTTCTATCACTCCATCTCCTATAGCTGCATCTACAGGATGAATTACCACTAAAACCGGGAACCGGGAAGATGCATGATTCACTGAACTAACATGGTGGGGGATCATGAAGTTTCCTTACAAGGCTTCCTTGCACCCCAGAAAAGAGCTCATCAGTATCATCAGATACCTGAAATCTGGAGGACAAAACTCTCTGTGCAGCCACATTAGCCAGCATCATCCTTCCTGGCCGTGATTCCCCTCCGGTTTTGACTCGAGAACCCAAATTCTTCCTCCAATTCTAGCTCCTCCTCAGAGCCTCTTCTTGTGAACAGCTCTTTCTGGGCTTTCCACATCCAGATAAGTAATTCTGTTGGGAAGCCTGCCACAAGTTCGGACACCACCTGGATTGTCACCCAGATAGACGTATCCCTCAGTTTCCTGGAGTCATTCATTTCCTTTGAGTAATCACCACAGAATTATGAGAAGTGTCAAAGTAACCCAGTCTCCTGGCCATGGGTAAGTAAATTGGTTGAGTTTACCATTGCTGCATCATCTATCTCCATCTCCATGGGGCATAATGTGGTAGCAAGGAAAAAACTGCCCTTTGAATGCCTTTTCCACAATAGTGCTTAATTGATCATCCTGTGTGTGGGCATTGGCATAGCACCTGGGGTTATTAAGCTGAGAGATTGATTTTAGAATTGAGTCAATTATATTAGGGCTGAAAGGCATCTACCTCTTTTGATAATATCCAGAGAAAGCAACTGATGATTACCTAGAAATCCAACCCATTGCATTGGGCACATATCTAAAAATAATGCATGTTTGCATATTACAAATATTAACCATTGCAGATAATTATTTAGCAAATTCAAAAGTAGAAATTTGCTGGAATGCATCAGGCAGTAAGCAAACCTTGAGGACAATTTCTAATTAGTAATTCATTTTGTGACTTTTTTTGTTCTCCCCCTTTGATATATAGTTCCCCAGAATAAGGTATGAAAATTTTCAGTCACAATAATTTGATTCTCATTTCTGACTCCTCTTCAATATTCTCTCAGCACGGACGAGAGGACACTCCACTGCACCCCTTTCTTCACTACCCACACTCATCCTGAGGACCATCTCAAATCTCTGTTTGACACCAAACACAGCCTGACAGCTTGGATTTCATTGTCATTCACAAAGGAATTTTTCTCTACTTAAAAAAAATCTTTGAAATCTCCACATTGCATTTGGCCAACTCTGCTTCCTGGACCAAACCCTGTGGAAAATCATACTTTGAGGTACCCATCCACTAATTGGTTCACCCCATGTCCTTTTTGAGCATGTAAAGAATAAAATAAATTTGAAAGTGGAAAGGATTTTTCCAGAAGGGCAATACCCAGCCAAGAGAC
Organism: Trachypithecus francoisi; assembly: GCF_009764315.1. Taxonomy (NCBI): domain Eukaryota; kingdom Metazoa; phylum Chordata; class Mammalia; order Primates; family Cercopithecidae; genus Trachypithecus; species Trachypithecus francoisi. The sequence goes on from NW_022681453.1 coordinate 7,418,205, forward strand.
ACTGAAGCATGGCTTCCAGATGCAGGTGTCTGCCAGGGACAATTCCAACTCACTCCCAGGGAGCCCTGTGGGAAGTAGAGAAAGCACAGGGTCTGGGATCAAAAGACACAGCTTCTAGTCTCAGTGCTGCCACTTGCTCCTGAATTTTAGGACTATCTCGGGACCTGGTTTGGTAATGAGTGAGGTGCCATTTTAGCTAGCGTGGCTGCTCTCAGCATGGTGTCAGGAACATCATGGTGACCAATAATTATCTTTCGCATGAGGAGATGAATGGATGATGTGAGTGTTTTGTAAATATCATGATGACTGGCTCTCTCTAGTATAGGCTGAGGAAATAACCTCCATCTGCTGGAGCCCTCTGACCTCCAGAAAGCATAAACAGAATGTATAGAAAATCACCCAAATTTTCTCTACTACAGATACAATCCAGAAGTATAACCCATGATAGTGTGAAAACTAAGAATGAGATCTGTATACATTCATATCTAACCTAAATTCTGTTCTTAACCCAACACTTCAGAAAAAGTGAAATGTACACCAAGTAAAATGGAGGCACAACTGGCTCCATAGAGCAGGGCCGAGTTCTCAGACAAAGCAAGGCGAGGCAGAGGCATTCCTGGTCAGCGAGCTGCCCATGCCCTCCTGAGCAGCAACCCTCAGCTCATCGACAGTCTCAGCCTGTGCCTTCTCCCACTCCAATTCAATAACCCAGTGCAGTTTGACAGCTTGCTTAGTGAGCAGCCACGAGGAGTGCAGATCATTGCAGATGTCCTGCAGGGAAGCAGGGAAACTGGCACAATGTATTAACGATTTAGTAGTTTTAAATAAACATTAAGGTAACCGTTTTAAGATCTTTTTCTCAGGAAATTCTCTCTAATATGGAATGCAAGTCCACTGGTTTGAAATTAGCTCATTTGATTTCCATCACTGCTCCAAGCCCTTATCTTTCTGCCATTCTGGAGAAACGTTTGCTATGCAATAAACAGTTTGAACAAGAAGCTGAAGGCGTTTAACCTTGATAAGAGAATAAACTCTTTGAAATAAATTTAGTAGACTTGCAGACACACCAATATTGAGCATGTTTGTCAGCCCCCACACAACATACTTCCTTATGCCTCTGTGCTATGGTGGAATTTTCCAGACATTTTGTGTTCTCTTCACATCTGTGACCTGAAAGTATAGATATTTTCAGATTCCTGAAAGTATCTGTATCAACATGAACTGAAATGCATGCAGTCTATATTTTGTCTAAACTATCAAAGCCATAACACCTGTCATTAATGTTCAGGAAATATTTGGAAAATTTTTTTCTTCAAAGCATTATCCTTTTAAAGTTCATTGATGTGGGTGTTGGCGTATTAATCAAGGTAAGCGCTGTACATAGACAGGAGCCCTTTCATGACCTTCTCCCGTAAAGGAGAGCATTCTCCATTATTTTGAATAAACTAAAAACAAAATACCAGTTAACATAAGTACAGTCTGTTTCCCTGCCATAGTACCTTTGCGCATGCTATTTGCTCTGCTAGAGTACCCATCCTAAACCAACTCCAACTCAACTCCCACGTTCTTCCAGAAGCATTCCCTGGCTCTTGCCCCTCTTTCCACCAAGGCAAACTGTGTCTTCTCTGCACCATTAATACCATACACACTCTGATTATGGAACTCATCATCTCTAAATGTGATTGTATACATATTTACTTCTCCACTTGACTGTTTCTTTAAAAAAACATAAGTTTAAAAAACGTAGTATCTTATGCCTCTTTTAACACTGAATACATGAATAACCCTGGATTGTTATCCATTAAAGCAGGGCTAGAAAAATACCTGTCTTTGCATTTCTTATGTTATGTATTTATATTACTATGTATTCTTAAAAATTATACACCTGAAATAACTATTCCATAACTGAGATTTCTTATTAAGCCTGATGGCCACTTCCAATAGGTATGAATGAGTGAGGTTTCACTATAGAACCTTTGACTTGCCCTATATATAGAACACGTGCCCACATAGTAAGAGTGCTGGCTAATTAGTGAACATTGTGATACCAGGGCAGGCAGTCAGGATGTAGGATTCTTGGACAGCTGACTTACACCAGAATTAACAGTTTGTTCTGGTTTCTCACAGCCTGAAATTCAGCTCATTGTCAGTATGGACAAGTATTTTTTCCCTCCTTGTTAACATAAACCCTCATAACACACTCAGAGTACAACATAGAAACACCTCTTTCCCCCTCCAGGTTGTTAGATGTTCTTAGACAAGTCTGTTAATGACTCAGACGGGTCATTTGGAAATTTAAAAGCCCTTAATGAACATGCTTCCTGCTCCCCACTCTCATCCTCCTTCCTAGTCTCACAAGGTGTCGTTATTTTTAACTCCACACTGCTACAGCTGCACTTCAGAGAATGCCAAGCTGAGATAGAGGCACAGCCCTGTTCACAGGATGGGAAGCATGGCCGTGAAAAAGGAGGAGCATCAGAAAGAAGGGGAGACATTGGGAGAGAAGTTAGAAACACTTCTCAGAGAACACAACTGTTACAAAGATCAAGTAGTAGCAGTAGCAACCCTCAGGAATGGGAAATCATGATGATCCACCCTTTCCTAAACTAGGATGCAGGAAGTTCCCAAACTTTGGTCCCAGTCATGACCAAAGAATTAGACAAGGATATAGCACAAGCCTTAGGAAACTGGTAGTTTTGCCAATTGGTGCTAGAAAAAAAATATATATATCATGTATTCTGATGTGAACAAACCTCTAAACCAAAGTTTCTTACTTTGATACACAACTCTTAGTCTGTATTATTTCGGAAGTTTTACACTAACGGAGCAAATCCCAAGGCCAAAAGAAGCTGAATTGTTTGGGGATTGTTTTTTCTCTTCGTGGTTCTTCTTAGTACCAGTTTTAACCTCATTTCACCCAAATAAAGGTACTTGATTTCCTCTCATTCTCTTTATATTAAACAGAAATAGTTCTGGTTGTCAAATTTCCTAAAGTTAGCCTGAATTATCCTGTGATTGGCACCCCTGAGGTTGTGCAATGGGAAGATCTACTTGATGACAACCAAGAAAACCCTCTAAGCATTTCTCCTCCCTGATTTGTCTTTTTAGTCATTTTTCTATGGGCACAGCTAACATGGGTTCTATTCTTCCGCCAATCTTAAAAGATAATATTTCATGTAGCAGCATAAAGGTGCATTAGATTTGTATTGTTCCTGTTTAATTTTTTTATTTCTGAAATATATATGTATCACTTGGGTTCCCACCAGAAAACAGATGGCACACTCAAATTAGGCAGTTCAAATGAGTTTATTTGCAAAGGTGTAGAAGAATTGTAAGGGTTGCTGCAGTAACCTAGGGTGAGTTGCAAAAGAGAGGAGGGAATAGCTGCCAGAACCAGGGGAGAGAGAGTCATAAAGAGTAGGCTACCTAGGGCCCATTATCAAGGACTAACTACCTCTGGTCAAGAGACACAGCCTTAGATGATCCCCTGCAAGGAGAGTATAAATACCCAGTGGGGCCATAAATACCCCAACCACATTTTCTTCTTCTCCCACCCACTACTCCTACCCATTACTCCCACCCTGCCACCTGCTGGGGCTTCCCATTGGCCAAACCAAATGATAAGGCCTCCTATTGATGTAGACCATGCAGGTCTGCCTTCTGGGTTGCAGAGCAGGGTAGAGAAACAGAGAGAGTGCATCTGGAGAAAGAAGATAATTGGCACAAAATAGAGTATTATTTAAAAACTAAAAATTAACACTTTATTTTAACAGCTGCAAATTTACAGTCCCTCAATTTCTAGTGCCTTCCAGGGACAGACAATGTCAGGTCCTGCAAATTCTCTGATATGCTCCTTGTTGAAAATAAATGAGAACCAGAAATTCCTGATTTTTTTCTTGTGTAAGTCCTTTGTTTTTACTGAAACATCTTTTCCATATTTTTCCAAGAAATAAAATACAAAAGAATTGAAATCTAAAAATAGCAGAGCAAAGTTTTGCTACTTACATAGCCAAGCAGAAAATACTGAGGAAAAACTACAAGTCTCCTTCTTTCCCATCTTTTCAGAAACACTTACTGAACAATTACGATGTCCCCAGGTGGCTGCAAATATGTTGAGATGCAAAGATAAATGTAAATAAACAAACTTTACCTATGCTGGGTTATCAAAAAAAATGGTGGTTAGTCAGTTTCAGTTAGTTAGCTTTTATTTGTTTTTGGCTTATGAAAAGTAGTTTAGAAGGCAGAACTAGTTTTAGCCTTGCCCTGATTTGGGGGTTCACTGATGTCTCTCGGCTCCTTCTCTCAACTCTTCCTCCTTAAAGTGCTTGTTTGTAGCCTCAGGAAGGCTCTCCTTGTTGCAGGGGGATGGTGATAGCAATCTAAGTGGTGTGATACCATCACACCACCAAACCCAGAAGAGAAGTGATGTCTGTGTGCCACAACCACAGTACAGTTCTGGTTCGTGCTGACTGGACTGGTTCAGATCACCCTTGAGTCAGTCACTGGAGCCAAGAAAGTGAAATACTCTTAAGTCAGTGAGCGCCATCATTTGGGTTGAGTGTGAGGTCAAGCCAATCCCCATACCCCGACAATGGAGGAGAGACAGATCCCCAGGGATCTGAGAGCTGTTGGTCAAAGAAAGAGAGAATGAATGCTAGGGAACCAACCATCATCAAATAAAGATATGTGCAAATGCTCCAGAGGCCAAAAACTTGGGAATGCCAACTCCCCAAACGGGCTTAGTGATGTTTTACCTGATTCTTGAAGGGAGAATAGGATAGGACAGTGCACAGTAAAGTAGTAAAGGGGCAAAGGTGATCCTGGCAAACAAAACAGCATGTACAACTGCACAGAGGCACAAAAGAGCATGATGTCTTCTAGGAACAATAAGACTTTCCATGTGTCTGGATTGAAGGGCCTGGGGAAAGTCTCAGATTGCAAAGATGATTGAGACCACTTTTTGCAATGGTAAAGATTTCAGGTCTTATCCTTAAACGCATTAAAGCATCTAGTCAGGGTATTGACAAGGCCAGATCCATATTTTAGAAAGTCAATGTAGGATAGACAATGGGGCTGAGAAGTGGGCAGAGTCTAAAAGCACCTGTTCAGAGGCCACTGAATTTGGGGGCAAGAGATTATGTCTAAGTGCAGAGGAAGGAGTGGGTAGTTTGGGGAGAGAGCTAGGTGTTAGAAACAATTGGACTTGATGATTGATTGGACCTGACAACCAATGTACAAGGGGAGAAAAGAAAATGAAAGTAACTCTGAATTTACCTGGGTACTAACAAGGATGTTCTGTCTCGTGCCAGATGTTCCTACTCTTCATCTCATATTTTTTGTGCAAATTCATTTTTATAGTTATTAACACCATCAAATTCTATTACCTCTGAAGCTTCCACTGGCTTAATTCACACATGCAAAGCAAAGTGGAATAGTGAAATAATTTGGGGTGAAATTCAAACCACAAAATATTTTGGCTTAAATTAAAACACAGTAACCACAAATCCATACCAAGGTGGATTTTTAAATGCTTTTTCATTATCTGCATAGAACCAATATAGCTCAATCTATAAAAATTAAGCTCGAGAAATGAAACTTGGAATTTTGCCTTCTCCATGAAAATGTTCTAAGAATCCTTCTTTATCCTAGAGTTGGCAAAGAGAAGAAGTCTTTTTATGATTATCTTTTCAAATCATTTACAAAAGTCACTTAAAAATATAATTGTCAATTGCCAAGGTATTTAAGAGATATATAATTTTTGTGTTGTACATGTTGGCTATTTCATAGAAATGTTTTCTCTTGTGTTTGAATACCACAATTTTTTTAAAAATAAGAAAATCAATTGACATCTGATTCAAGTCCTTCATCCTAGCTGCCCAACTTAGCTTGCCCCTTATTTTTATTTATTTATTTTTGTTGTTGTTGTTATTGTTGTTGTTGAGACAGAGTCTCATTCTGTCACCCAGGCTGGAGTGCAGTGGCACGATCTCGGCTCATTGCAACCTCTGGCTCCTGGGTTCTAACAATTCTTGTGCCTCAGCCTTCTGAGTAGCTGGGATTACAGGCATGTGCCACTACGTCCGGCTAATTTTTTGGTATTTTTAGTAGAGATGGGGTTTCACCACATTGGCCAGGCTGGTCTCAAACTCCTGGCGTCAAGTGATCCACCCACCTCGGCCTCCCAAAGTGCTGAGATTACAGGTGTGAGCCACTGTGGCCGGCCAGCTTACCTCTTATTTCTATTCAAATGGATAGAGATAGAGAATTTATGTCAGTTCTAAACAGAGGGAAGTGTGTCTTCTATATGCTGGTAACTTTGAGAATGCCTATAAGATAAAATACATGTAAGACTAGATTTTAAAAGGAGCCTACCAAACCCTGATTCATAACCTAAAAAGTAATTTCCCACCTGGGAAGTAAACTGAATGAGACCCTGAGCCAAACCTCTACAAGTGACAGGAGCTGGAGACAAGAGAAGGCCATGCAGCAATCAGTAGAAGGGCACATCTCAGTCCTGCACCACCTGGGAGTGCATGGCTCCTAGTAATTCAGTAAATATAGTGGTTGGAAAGTGCTCAGCTAACTTATGAATGCAATAGTCATAGAAAATAAACTTATTTGGACAAGTGAAGCTTGCAGCCTTACAGCTTAACTAAACAATAGCTGTCTTCCTACTCCCACTGACATCTTGCTTTCTACTCTAAGCTCTTCTTTTCCCTATGTGCCCAGACCTGAAATATTGAAGACCCAAATAAGTATGATCTGAACCTATCTTCTATCACAGCAATGAGCAAAAGATGATTCCCCCTGAAGCACAAATGAAAAACAACCACTGAATATATGAGGAAAGAAGTTTAAAGGGGATCTGAAGAATCAAAGCAAGGAAGAATACAAAACTATAAAAGAGACTTGCTGAAAAGACAGAGTGAACTTTAGAAAATATTATTTCTGTAAGATTTGAAAAAGACATATTTGATAAAAAGAAAGAATCTGGATTGGAAAAAATGCTTTCAGATAAAAACTAATTTACTTAATTTAAGGATATATCTTTGGCAGCAAATAGCCTTTGGGTACTGTAGAAAACAAACCATGATTTGATGGCAGTATCAAAAAACTCTCCCAAGAAAAACATAACAATAACTTGTATTTAAAAATGTATGCATTCCTAGCATTCTGTCAAGTATTTTGAACATGCATTAACATATCTCATTCTTTATAGTATTATTTTAAGTAAGTATTATTATTTTTATTACTATTCACATTGTATAGTTGAGGAAAATGACCCATAGGAAGGTTAAGTATGTTGCCTAGCAGCACATCATTAATAATGTGGGCTGGAGCTGAGTTTTAAACCCAACGTTATCATACTCTAGAGCCCATGCTTTGGTTTCAGGAGTGAGATCCTCTAGAGCTATCTGAAAGCTATCATCAAGAGATAGACAGCATTTCTATGCTATCTAAATTATGGTAGAGCAGAGATCAGCAAACTTTTATAGGACCAGAGGGTAAATATTTTCAGCCCTGTGTACCATACAATCTCTACTGCAACTACTTAACCCTGCCACTGCAGTGGGAAAGCAGCCACAGGCAACACATTAATGGATGGTCATGAATATCTCCCAGTGAAATTTTATTTGTAAAAGCAAATGATGGGAAGAATTTGTCGTGTGGGTCATACCATAGATTACCAACTGTGCATACAAAAGATGAAAAGATCATCTTTTGTGTGTATGTTAAGATATCACACCACTAATACCAAAACTTGTTAAAGATAATCTAAAAACTTTAAACAATTATCTCACTTAACCATAGCGGTAAAAACTACAAATACAATTTTTACAAATTAAAACTTACAGCAAATAAAACACTACTACACAGTGACCAAGTAGAGTTTATTCCAGTAATATAAGGAGATTTTTACTCAAACTTTAAATTTTATTATTATTAAGAATATAAATAAATGATACATTATTTACTCAGAACTTTTTTTCAGAATTCAGCATTGATTTCTAATTTAAAAAATAATACCACTGGCACAATAGGAATAAACAATATTACCTTAACGTGACAGAAAATATCTATGACCAAAAAACTGTTGACGTTATAAATAAAACTATGATTAATATGCTAAGGGCACTGAATGAACAAAGTACACAACATGCAAGAACTGATAGGTAGGGTAAGCAGAGAGAAGGAAATTCTAAGAAATAACTGAAAAGAAATGCCAAGGATTCCTGCTGCAAGATGGCTGACTAGATACAGTCAGAAGGAACATCTCCCACTGAGGGACAGGGACATTAGGAAGACTGGTGCACTCCTAGCAGATCGTTAGAGAAAAGACATTGAGAGTGGATGGAGGGAAGACACAGATGCCAGGCTGAAGGAGGAGGAAGCTGGGAACCCTGCACAGGGCTACTACACACCCAAGACTTGTTCCTGGCCCCCAGTGACTCCTGTGGAAGAGGCAAAGTGGTGAGTTGAACAGGCAAGGAGTGACCCACTCTCACCACAGGCCTCTGGAATTCCAGCAGGCCTCAACCATAACAGACACGCGAGTTGGCAGGGAGAGCTGCTTAGAGAAGTCGTAGGAGCAGAACTCCAGCCAGTGTTGAGCCCAGAGGGTTTGGTGTGGAAGCATCTGCAGTGGAGCAGGGCCAGGGACAGCCATTCCCACAGGCTCAACTTGCTCCCATAGGAGACTTTAGCCCCAGAGAAACTGTTGGACCTAAACTCTGCAGGGCAGTCTTGCCAATGAGATGAGGCCTGTCCAACCTGAACACCCCTTGGTCTGCTGGCCTCTGCGGGGGCCCCAGCCCAATTATGCCTGCTTGCAATAAAGCACCCAGATACCTCCTGGGGGCCTAGATCATAGCTCCTGTGCTGGCAAATGCACCTGACCAGCAAAGGGCTCCAGCAAAGCAGCCCTCGTGGATATGCGCTAGCCTGTCTGAGCGCTCCCCAGATTGCAGCCTCCCACATGCCACTTTACATACCTGCACTCACCAACGGCCACCCCTCATGCGTGAATGGATGGACCTTGCCTTCTGAAGTTGACCTGGGACGATGCAGCTTGGTGGGGGGAGGGGCAACTGCCATTACTGAGACTTCAGTAGGTGGCTTTCCCCTCACAGTGTTAAGCCCTCAGGAAGTTCTGCGGAATTCACTACAGCATGGCAAAGTGGCTGTAGCCGGGCTGCCTCTCTAGATTCCTTCTCACTGGGAAGGGCATCTATGAAAGAAAGGTAGCAGCCCCCGTCAGGGGCTTAGAGATAAAACTTTCGTCTCCCTGGGACAGAGCACCCAGGGGAAGGGGTGCCTATAGGCACAGCTTAAGCAGACAAATCTTTTTGCTTGCCGGCTCTGAAGACAGCAGTGGATCTCCCAGCACAGCGCTTGAGCTCTGCTAAGGCACAGACTGCCTCACCAAGTGGATTCATGAAACCCATGCCTCCTCACTGGGAGACACCTCCCAGCAGGGATTGACAGACACCTCATATAGGAGAGCTCCAGCTGGCATCAGGCAGGTGCCCCTCTGGGATGAAGTTTCCAGAAGAAGGAGCAGGCACCAATCTTTGCTGTTCTGCAGCCTCCACTGGTGATATCCAGGCAAACAGAGTCTACAGTGGACCTCCAGCAAACTCCAGCAGACCTGCAGCAGAGGGTCCTCACTGTTAGCAGGAAAACTAACAAACAGAAAGGAAGAACATCAACATCAACAAAAATGATGCCCACTCAAAAACCCCATCCAAAGGCCATCAGCATCAAAGATCAAAGGTAGATAAATCCAGGAAGTTGAGGAAAAAGCCAGTGCAAAAGTGCTGAAAATGTCAAAACCACAATGCCTCTTCTCCTCCAAATGATTGCAACTCCTCACCAGCAAGGGCACAAAACTGGATGGAGAATGAATTTGACGAATTGACAGAAGCAGGCTTCAGAAGGCGGGTAATAAAAAACTCCTCTGAGCTAAAGGAGCATGTTCTAACCCAATACAAGGAGGCTAAGAACTTTGACGAAAGGTTACAAGAATTGCTAACTAGAATAACTAGTTTTGAGAATAACATAAATGACCTGATGGAGCTGAAAAACACAGCATGAGAACTTTGTGAAGCATACACAAGTATCAATAACCAAATCAATCAAGTGGAAGAAAGGATATCAGAGACTGAAGATCAACTTAATGAAATAAAACGTGAACACAACATTAGAGAAAAAAAATGAAAAGGAATGAACAAAGCCTCCAAGAAATATGGGACTATGTGAAAAGACCATCAAGTGGATTCATGAAACCCATGCCTCCTCACTGGGAGACACCTCCCAGCAGGGATCGACAGACACCTCATATAGGAGAGCTCCAGCTGGCATCAGGCAGGTGCCCCTCTGGGATGAAGTTTCCAGAAGAAGGAGCAGGCACCAATCTTTGCTGTTCTGCAGCCTCCACTGGTGATACTGTTATGCCCAGACCGTTTATTCCCCGAAGAAGACCACCAGAGTCCAGAGTCAAAGCCAAGCGGCAAGAATCTTTAATACAAGTTCGAACTTGGTCCCTCCGTTCTACAACATACTAGAGGGCCCGGAACAATGCCCGCGCTTGCTTTTTATAGCTTGAGGTAAACAGGACTTGTCAGGTTACAGAGGAACAAGGCATTACAATTGGTTTACATTTTAAATTATGCTTTTAGCAGCTTTCTTATTGGTTCCTGCGCTTTTACAAAAGGTTGCAACCTTATCGGAGGTTCTCCAGGTGTTGTTTTTCTTTGAAATATAGGGAGGAATGTGTTTGTGTCGGGCTCAGGAAGTGGAGGCATTGCTCAAGGCTGTGATGTGTTTGTGTCGGGCTCAGGAAGTGGAGGCATATGGGGCGATGTGATGTGCTCAAGGCTGTGATGTGTTTGTGTTCTTTCAATACCCAGGCAAACAGAGTATGGGACTATGTGAAAAGTAACCTACAATTGACTGGTGTACCTGAAAGTGACAAGGAGAATGGAACCAAGTTGGAAAACACGCTTCAGGATGTTATCCAGGAGAACTTCTCCAGTCTAGAAAGATAGGCCAACATTCAAATTCAGGAAATACAGAGAACACTACTAAGGTACTCTTTGAGAGAAGCAACCACAAGACACATAATTGTCAGATTCTCCAAGGTTAAAAAGAGGAGAAAATGTTAAGGGCAGCCAGAGAGAAAGATCAGGTTATGTACAAAGGGAAGTCCATCAGACGAACAGCAAATAACTCTGCAGAAATCCTACAAGTCAGAAGAGAGTGGGGGCCAATATTCAACATTCTTAAAGAAAGGAATTTTCAACCCAGAATTTGATATTCAGCCAAACTAAGCTTCATAAGTGAAGGAGAAATAAAATCCTTTCCAGACAAGCAAATGCTGAGGGATTTTTGTCACCACCAGGCCTGCCTTACAAGAGCTCCTGAAGGAATCATTAAATATGAAAAGGAAAAACTGGTAGCAGTCACTGAAAAAACAAACCAAAATATAAAGACCAATGACAATATGAAGAAACCGTATCAATTAATGTGCAAAATAACCAGCTGGCATTATAATGACAGGATCAGATTCACACATAACAATATTAACTTTAAATGTAAATCGGCTAAAGGCCAAAATTAAAAGATACAGACTGGCAAACTGGATAAAGAGTAAAGACCCACTGGTGTGCTATATTCAGAAGACCCATCTCATATGCAAAGACACACATAGGCTCAAAATAAACGGATGGAGGAAGATTTACCAAGCAAATGGAAAGCAAAAAAAAAAAAAAAAAAAAAAAAGTAGGGCTTGCAATCCTAGTCTCTGATAAAACGGATTTTGAATCAACAAAGATCAAAAAAGACCAAAAAAAGCATGGCATAATGGTAAAGGGATCAATGCAACAAGAAGAGGTAACTACCCTAAATATATATGCACCCAATACAGGAGCACCCAGACGCATAAAACAAGTTCCTAGAGAGCTACAAAGAGAATTAGACTCCCAAACAATAATAGTGGGAGACTTTAACACACCACTGTCAATATTAGACAGATCAACAGGACAGAAAATTAACAAGGATATTCAGAACTTGAACTCCACTCTAAATCAAGCAGACCTAAGAGACATCTACAGAACTCTCCACCCCAAATCAACAGAATATACACTCTTCTCAGCACCGCATCACACTTATTCTAAAATCGACCACATAACTGGAAGTAAAACATTCCTCGGCAAACGCAAAAGAATGGAAATCATAACAAACAGTACTTCAGACCACAGTGCAATTAAATTAGAGCTCAGGATTAAGAAAATCACTCAAAACCACACAACTACATGGAAACTGAACAACCTGCTCCTGAATGATTACTGGGCAATAATGAAATCAAGGCAGAAATAAAAAGTTATTTGAAACCAATGAGAACAAAGACACAATGTGCCAGAATCTCTGGGACACAGTTAAGCAGTGTTAAGAGGGAAATACGTAGCACTAAATGCCCACATCAGAAAGTGAGAAAAATCTAAAATCAACACCCTAGCATCACAATTAAAAGAATTAGAGAAGCAAGAGCAAATTAAAAATCTAGCAGAAGACAAGAAATAACTAAGGTCAGAGCAGAACTAAAGGAGATAGAGACACGAAAATCCCTTCAAAAAATCAGTGAATCTAGGAGCTGGTTTTTTGAAAAGATTAACAAAAATAGATAGACCACTACCAGACTATTAAAGAATAAAAGAGAGAAGAATCAAATAGACACAATAAAAAATGATAAAGGGGATATCACCACTGACCCCACAGAAATACCAACTACTGTCAGAGAATACTATAAACACCTCTACACAAATCAACTAGAAAATCTAGAAGAAACTGATAAATTCTTGGACATATACACCCTCCCAAGACTAAACCAGGAAGAAGTCAAATCTCTTACTAGACCAATAACAAGTTCTGAAATTGAGGCAGTAATTAACAGCCTACCAACCAAAAAAAACTCAGGACCAGACGGAGTCACAGCCAAATTATACCAGAAGTACAAAGAGATGCTGATAGCATTCCTTCTGAAACCATTCCAAACAAGAGAAAAAGAGGAACTCTTCTCTGACTCATTTTATGAGGCCAGCATCATCGTGATACCAAAACCTGGCAGAGACACAACAAAAAAAGAGATAATTTCAGGCCAATATGCCTGATGAACATCAATGCTAAAATCCTTAATAAAATACTAGCAAACTGAATCCAGCAGCACATCAAAAAGCTTATCCACCACAATCAAGTCGGCTTCACCCCTGGGATGCAAGGCTGGTTCAACATATGCAAATCAATAAACTTAATCCATCACGTAAACAGAACCAATGACAAAAACGACACAATTATCTCAATAGATGCAGAAAAGCCCTTCAACAAAATTCAACAGTGCGGCATGCTAAAAACTCTCAATAAAGTAGGTATTCATGGAATGTATCTCAAAATAATAAGAGCTATTTATGACAAACCCACAGCCAATATCATACTGAATGGGCAAAAGCTGGAAGCATTCCCTTTGAAAACTGTCACAAGACAAGCTGCCCTCTCTCACTACTCCTATTCAACATAGTATTGGAAGTTCTGGTCAGGGCAATCAGGCAAGAGAAAGAAATAAAGTGTATTCAAATAGAAGGAGAGAAAGTCAAATTGTCTCTGTTTGCAGATGACTTGATTGTATATTTGGAAAACTCCATCATCTCAGCCCAAAATCTCCTTAAGCTGATGAGCAATTTCAGCAAAGTCTCAGGATACAAAATCAATGTGCAAAAATCACAAGCATTCCTATACACCAATAATAGACAAGCAGAGAGCCAAATCATGAGTAAACTCCCATTCACAGTTGCTACAAAGAAAATAGAATACCTAGAAATACAACTTACAAGAGACATGAGGGACCTCTTCATGGAGAACTACAAACCACCGCTCAAGGAAATAAGAGAGGACACAAACAAATGCAAAAACATTCCATGCTCATGGATAGGAAGAATCAATATCATGAAAACAGCCATACTGCCTAAAGTAATTTATAGATTTAATGCTATTCCCATCAAGCTACCATTGACTTTCTTCACAGAACTTGAATAAACTACTTTAAATTTCATATGAAACCAAAAAAGAGCCTGTACAGCCAAGACAATCCTAAGCAAAAAGAACAAAGCTGGAGGCATCATGCTACCTGACTTCAAACTATACTACAAGGCAACTGTAACCAAAACAGCATGGTAACAGTACCAAAACAAATATACACACCAGTGGAACAGAACAGAGGCCTCAGAAATTATACCACACATCTACAACCACGTGATCTTTGACAAACCTAACAAAAACAAGAAATGGGAAAATGATTCCCTATTTAATAAATGGGGTTGGGAAAACTAGCTAGCCATATGCAGAAAACTGAAACTGGACTCCTTACTTACACCTTATACAAAAATTAACTCCAGATGGACTAAAGACTTAAACATAAAACCTAAAACCATAAAAACTCCAGAAGAAAACCTAGGCAGTACCATTCAGGACATAACCATGGGCAAAGACTTCATGACTAAAACACCAAAAGCAATTGCAACAAAAGCCAAAATTGACAACTGGCCTCTAATTAAACTAAAGAGTTTCTGCACAGCAAAGGAAACTACCATCAGAGTGAACAGGCAACCTTCAGAACAGAAGAAAAAGTTTGCAATCTATCCATCTGACAAAGGGCTAATATCCAGAATATACAAAGAACTTAAACAAATTTACAAGAAAAAAATCAAACAACCCCATCCAAAAGTAGGCAAAGTGTATGAACAGACACGTCTCAAAAGAAGACATTTATGCAGCCAACAAACATATGAAAAAAAAACTCATCATGACTGGTCATTAGAGAAATGCATATCAAAACCACAATGAGGTACCATCTCATACCACTTAGAATGGCAATCATTAAAAAGTCAGGAAACTACAGATGCTGGAGAGGATGTGGAGAAATAGGAAAGCTTTTACACTGTTGGTGGGAGTGTAAATTAGTTCAACCATTGTGGAAGACAGTGTGGTGATCCCTCAAGGATCTAGAACCAGAAATACAATTTGATCCAGCATTCCCATTGCTGAGTATATACCCAAAGGATTATAAATCATTCTACTATAAAGACACATGCACACATATGTTTACTGTGGCACTATTCACAATAGCAAAGACTTGGAACCTATTCAAACGTCCATCAATGATAGACTGGATTAAGAAAATGTGGCACATATACACCATGGAATACTATGCAGCCATAAAAAAGGATAAGGTCATGTCTTTTGCAAGGACATGGATGAAGCTGGAAACCATCATTCTCAGCAAACTAACACAGGAACAGAAAACTAAACACTGCATGCTCTCACTCATAAGTGGGAGTTAAACAATAAGAACACATGGACACAGGGAGGTGAACATCACACAGTGGGGCCTGTTGGGAGTGGGAGGAAAGTGGAGGGAGAGCATTAGGACAAATACATAATGCATGAAGGGCTTAAAACCTAGATGATGTGTTGATGGGTGCAACAAACCACCATGGCACAGGTATACCTATGTAACAAACCTGCACATGCTTCACATGTATCCCAGAACTTAAAGTACAGTAAATTTTTGAAAAAGATTATAAAATGAACGCACAGAGCATACGTGAGCTGTTGGATAAATTCAAGTAGCTTAATATATGTATAATTAAAATTCCTGAAAATTGGGGGAGGTGGGAATTTTAAAAATTGAAAAAATAATGGAATGGCTAAAAGCTTTCAATTTGATGAAAACTGTAAATCCTTGGATCCAAGAAGATAAATAAACTCCAAAAGTAAGAAACTTAAAGAAAGCTATACCAAGTCAAATCATAATCAAATTCCTTGAAATCAGTGCCAAAAAGAAAATGTTAAAAAGAAGCCAAAGGGAAAAAATACATTATATTCAAAGGAAGAAACATAAGAATGACAATAGATTTATTATGGGAAACAATGTAAGCCAGAAAATAGTGGAAGTACCAAAAGGAAAATCTTTTCAATCTATAATTCTATATTAAGTGAAAATCTATTTTTAAAACAAAGTAAGAACAAAAAGTTTTCAGTTACAAAGGAGCTGAAATAATTCACCAACATCAGACTTGCACCACTAGAATGCTAAAGAAAGCCTTTGGTAGCAAAAAAAAAAAAAAAAAAAGGGAACCTGGTTCAATATAAAGGAATGACAAGCATGAGAAGTAATAACTATAAGGGTTGTTATAGGTAAATATTACATTTTTTCTTAATATTTAACATAAAAGTAATAGCAGTATATTATGGGTTCTATAACATAGAGAGAGGTAAAATGTATGACAACAATTGTTCATAAGGATGGGAGGTAAGAAACACAAGTATATTTTTAAGATTCTTTTGCTTTATGTGGTGTATTATCAATTGAAAGTTAGGCATAATAAATTAAAGATATATGAATGCTCTTCAACTTATGATGAAGTTATGTCCCAATAAATCCACTGTAAGTTAAAAAATATCATAGGTTGAAAATGCATTTAATACACCTAACCTACCAAACATCATACCTTAGCCTAGTCCACTGATATGGTTTGGCTGTGTCCTCACCCACATCTCATCTAGAATTTTAATCCCCATAATCCCCACATGTTGAGAAAGGTACATGGTAGGAGGTGACTGGATTATGGGGGCAGTTTCCCCCATGTTTTCTCATGATAGTGAGTGAGTTCTCATGAGATCTGATGGTTTTATTAAGGGGCTCTTCTCCCTTAACTCTCTCTCATCTGCCGCCATGTAAGATGTGCCTGCTTCCCCTTTTGCCATGACTGTAAGTTTCCTGTGGCCTCCCCAACCATGTAGAACTGTCAGTCCATTAAACCTCTTTTCTTTATAAATTACCCAGCCTCAAGCAGTTCTTTATAGCACTGTGAAAAAGGACTAATACACCCACCTTAAACATGCTGAGAACCCTTATATTTGCCTAGAGTTGGGCAAAATCATCTAACACAAGACCTATTGTATAATAAATAGCTCATGATCTATTAAATACTGTACACTGAAAGTGAAAAACAGAACAGTTGTATGGTGGGTACTCAAAGAATGGTTTCTACTGAATTTGTATTGCTTTTGTGCCATCAAAAAATCCTAAGTCAAATCTTCATAAGTTAAGAACCATCTGTATATTAAACACCCTAAAGCAATGACTAAAATAACAAAATGGAGTTTTAACTAATAAACTAAAAAAGGAAAAAAAAGCATTAAAATATAATTAATCCATAAAGGAGACAGAAAAAGAGGTAAAAGGGAACACAGAATAGATAACACAAGTAGAAAACAAATACAAGAATGGTAGATTTAGATTTAAATCCAACCATATCAATAATTACATTTAAAACAATGAAATGTAATTAATTTTCATTTAATTAAACCCAATTAAAAATATGGAGATTGTCAAATTGGATAAAAAACCAAGACTCAATTGTCTCCCACCTACAAGAGAACTACTTTAGATATGAAGACACAAATAGATCAAAACTGAAAGGATTGAAAAAGATTTACTATCGTAATACTAATCTAAAGAAAGCCAGATTAGCTATACTAATATTAGAAAGTCTACTTCAAAGCTAAGAATATTACTAGGGTTATAGAAGCTCATTTCATATGGATAAAAGGGCCAATTTATTTATAAGACATAACAAACCTAAATATTCATGTACTTAATACAAGAACATCAAAAATATATGAAACAAAAACTGATTGAATTGCCAGAAAAAGGCAAATTTACTATCACATTTGGAGAACTTAACATCTCTCTTTTAATATTTAATAAAACAAAGAGACAGAAATCAGCATTGATATCAAAGATTTGAACAGCACTATCCACCAGTTTATCATCTGACATTTATAAAAAACCCTACCAACAACAGCAAAACACATTATTTTCAAGTGTTTAAGGAACATTTACCAAAATAAATTATATTCTAAGCTATATTTTAAAAGTCTCAGTAAACTTTTAAAAATTCAAATCTAATCCTCTTGGAATTAGATTAAAAATTAGTAACAACAAGATCTCTTTAAAAATCCTCAAAGCGACAAGAATGTTAATGGCAATTTAAAACTACCCCAAATCATCAAAAGGTAAATAAATAAATTGCAATAGATCTATACAATGGGACACAACTCTGCAATAAAAAGAACGAACTCATGCTACGGGCAACAACATAGATGCATCTCAAAACTATTAAACTGAATCAAAGAAGCTAGACCAAAAAAAAGAGTATACGTGTATGATTTCATTTATATAAAGTTTTAGAAAATTCAAACTAATCTATAGAGACCAAAAGCAGATCAGTGGTGCCTGGAAATAGAGAAGGGGGACAGAGAGGAACATTCCAAAGAAAGGATGCTCTAGGTGTAAAACTTTAGATATTAGCCAACAGTAAAGACACATTTGGAGAAGCGGAGTCCTTTTCCTTCACATCAAATTCAGTCTCTTGTTTGTGAGGCTTGCCTTGGGCATCACCTGGGATTGTGCCTTTGGCTCTCTTTCTTCATGGGGATAGCATTAAATGAGGCAAGGACTACACAAGTAAACTGAGGGGTAAAAATGCAGCAAAAGCAAATGTCATCAGTAGCTGGCAGCTCTTTATTTCACATTATATCTATGGGACAAAGAAGACTTTGTTGTTATTGTTGTTGTTGTTGTTAATGAAAGTATTTCCAGAGACATTGCCCTTAAACCACAACAGCTGTAAGAACCCAGGCACATTTTGTCAACTTCTGACTGAGCCCCTCTGTGACATTTTCCCACTTACAAGAATTGCATTGTGTGTCTTTAAATTGGATTCATAAAAACATAAGGGTTGCATATAGGCTTTACTGATAGGAATAGCCAGTTTGAAGAACAAAAGATGAAAGAGCATTTTAAAAGTCTGTACAAGGAAACATTCCTGTGTGTGAAGCCATTTTCCAGTGATGCTCAAGCCCCAAGGCAAGAACAGTGCTAATGTTCTGTAAAGCAAATTGGCCCTGGAATAGGAGGTTACTTTCTTCGCCAGCATTGCAGGAGTAGGTTCCCTAGTGACAGATCACAGAATCTAAGACAACTGACGTTGGAAAACCATGAACTCTTGTAAGGCTGCTGCATGAGCAAAGCAATCTCTTGCCTTGAGGCATTTTCTGCATGTTCTACATATTCTTGATCTGATATTCTGAGGCTTCTCCTTTGTGATCTAACCAGTTGGTATTTGTTTATTTCTACACATGAATCCATCTCTTCAAATCTCTAGCAAGGACAAACATCCTCAAATGATGAGCCTCTGCTCCTGCATTTTGGAGGAGGCATGCCATTATATTACCACCCTGTCTTGTATTTTTATTATTTAAAAATACATGGTGGCTCACGCCTGTAATCCCAGCACTTTGGGAGGCTGAGGTGGGTGGATTACCTGAGGTCGGGAGTTCGAGATCAGCCTGGCCAACTTGGCTAAGCCCTGTCTCTACTGAAAACACAAAAATTAGCCAGGCACGGTGGTAGCACCTGTAATCCCAGCTACTTGGGAGGCTGAGGCAGGAGAATCTCTTGAACCTGGGAGGCGGAGGTTGCAGTGAGCCAACATCACACCACTGCACTCTCCAGCCTAGGTGACAGAGCAAGACTCTGTCTCAAAAAAAAAAAAAAATCTTAAAAGTGCTTTCCTATTTTCTAGGCATCACCTTATTTGGCCCTCCCAAGGGTCTTATGAAGTCAGCAGGGCCCGTGTTACTGTTCTCATTTTGCAGATGAGGAACCAGGCTGAAGGAAGTTTAGTGACTTTCCCTTCGTCTCACAATAAGCTACAAGACACCTAATTGTTCAGTAAGTACCAGCTCTTTACTTTATTTCTTGTTTATACTTTATAAGTGACTGACTATATTTAGAAATGGTCTACACTGATTCTTTTTTTTCTACTTTTGACCCTTCTTATGTCTCTGAGCTGTCATGAGGAACATATCAACTTCTACAAATGAAGGATGCAATTATATTTAGAGCTAAGTTTTTTAATGTTTAACACAGAATAAGAAAAAAATCACAGTCTACTGGTCCTAGTGGTAAGGAAAACACAGGTTGGCAATTGCAAATCATTTGCAGCTCTACAAAGGTAGGAGGCATGGGCACTGGGGGAGCAAGCGGAAGGAAAGTTACTTTCAAATGCTCTAGAAAGATGCCCGGGAAAACCAGCAAAAGCAATACAGGGAAAGTGCAGTGGTGAACTTCACAGAATTCCTCAGGACTGAAGCTTTTGATTAATGAGTCAACACAACTCAGAAACTAATTGTAGTTAAACTTCTTTTGTATATTTGTACAAATATTCTTAAAATAAACATTTTTAAAGTATTAATTGTTTTAATAACTGCTTTTGGTTTAATGTTTGGTCAAATGTTACACCTGTCAAAAAGGCCCTTCAATTCAGCGTGGGTATCAGCATCTGGAAGGTATTTGATTGGTCACGTTTTGTTAAAAGCCCACGACAATGTCCCCCTCAACCCCTGACCCAACAAAATGACCTTAGCCGTGTTTGCTCTGCCCAGTAAGGCTCCCATATTGCCTGTACATTTGCAAGACAGATGTTTCCTAACCCGTATCTGAAATGTACAAAGCATGTGTCATTGTGAAATTTTAACTAACAAATTACTAAAAAGAATAAGCTTTTCTTTCCCTGAATTTCATGACCACATTTATTTAACCACACTGTCATATTAGTGTGCAGTAGAGATTTAAATGGCAGGAAAACAGAACAGGCGATGCAAAAGACTAGAAAGAGCAAGAAGCGCTTGTGATTTATCAATACATGAGCACTATCCCCGACACCCCTCCCCCAACACCCCTTTAATGAAACTCTGAGTTTGGCAATGTGATATAGCACACACCGGCCATAATAACAGCATTTTGTCCATTGTGGGAATACAGAGCTCCTTACCCACCATCCATTGTTTCTTCTGGCAATGCCAGTGGGTGGCTGCTTACTCACACACCCTGTCTCTGGGATGAAGGAAGGCTTATGTCTCCGCGGTGGCTCCTTGGACTAGGCAGGCAGCTGTCATCATGGAACAGGTTAGCTGGACTACACATGGATTCAAATAGCTCTGGATTCCTTAGCCCTGTGATCTCATCAGCTGGGCTCCAGTGACTCTCCCCTTAACCAAAAAGAGGGATTATAAGTTTATGGCTCCTAGTCAGAAACGAAAGCTGAGGATGTGTCAAATAAAGAGAGTCATGGGACAAGAGGACCATTCAACATGGACAAAGTGTCACCAGTACTTTCAGAGAGCAGGAGAAGGGCATCCTTGGGCTTCTGGTTGGAGGAAGCTGTGTGGAGTCAAGGTAGACTCCAGATCCAAAGAGAGACCTTGTCACCAACTCCAGCAGCAGCTGCAAAGCATGGTCAGTCCCCAGGACCCACCACGACTCACCCTCCTTCAGTGGGCAAGGAGTTCTCTGAGGAGAAGTGATCACAACTATCTGTCTGATGTTCTTCCAAATTACTCAGAAAACAGTAAATTAAGTTCACTTGAAGGCAAACGGCTTTCTTCCAATGTCTCAGGGTATAGTAGAAGAGAAAAATGCAAAATAATGATTACAACTGAGACACCATTAAGTTGTTTTTACATTTTCAAACACACATTGTCAAATATATTTTAAAAGAAAGTTTCGGCCGGGCGCGGTGGCTCAAGCCTGTAATCCCAGCACTTTGGGAGGCCGAGACAGGCGGATCACGAGGTCAGGAGATTGAGACCATCCTGGCTAACATGGTGAAACCCCGTCTCTACTAAAAAATACAAAAAACTAGCCAGGCGAGGTGGCGGGTGCCTGTAGTCCCAGCTACTCAGGAGGCTGAGGCAGGAGAATGGCGTAAACCCGGGAGGCGGAGCTTGCAGTGAGCTGCCATCCGGCCACTGCACTCCAGCCCGGGCAACAGAGCGAGACTCAGTCTCAAAAAAAAAAAAAAAAAAAGAAAGTTTCAGAATAGATGAAGCATATTATCCCACAATATAAATTTTTAATGTATACTGAAATTAGTAGAAGCATAGGAAAGTCTGAAAGAGTATGCTACAAACTGTTTAAAACCTATGACAGGATTAAGAAGCACTTTGCTTTTCTAAATTGTAAATTTCTGTACTGTTTGCATTTTTATTTACATAAGTATGCATTTCTTTTGAAATCAGAAGAATCTTTTTTTTAAATAAAATGTCAAGCCTTTGAAGAAAGTTTACCATGAAATTTTTTCTTGAACAAAGCAGGTTATGAAACAATATATGGTATAATACTGGTTTCTAATATACCAAAAGGATGTCCACTAAAATGCCGAGAAATTAATTTCTGAGGGAATGAATTGTAGGCGATTTTTTTTCCACATTTCCAAAATTTTCTAGAGTGATGACAGTTATAATCAGAAAAAAAAAAAAAAAAAAAAAAAACCCACAACGAGATAAGCCATAAAACATAAACTTACCAAGGGAAGCTGGGAAAAGACGTATCCAAGTAGGTAATCTTGAGATGCCCAAAATATTAATAGAAATTTACCAAGGGAATGAGAGAACTCTCTCTGAGGGAACAGCATGTGAAAGGACATGAAGCTATAAAAGAGAATGAATGGTGTATTGCTCTGCCCACTAAGGGTCCCATACTGCCTGTACATTTTGGTGACAGAGGTTTCTGTCTCCAAAATGCCACATAGTTCAGCATGATAAGCTTGTGAAGTGCAAAGGAGTGAAATTGACAAGAAATTAAGCTATAAATTAGGGAACCAATGAAGGGAAATGTACACTGTGCCAGTGAACCCAGACTTGAAGCTGTAAGCCAGGGAAGCCACTGAGGATTTTAAGTAGGGAAGTGACCTGATTTGATTGGCATTTGAAATCACTGGCTTCACCGTGGGTGATGGAGTAAAATGAGGCAAAACTGAAATAAGAGAGATCAGGCTTTGCAATGGTTAAGGTAAGAAGTCTTGAGGATGAACGTGGATTCAAGAGATCATTAGGAAGCAGAGCCAACAGGACTTGATAACTTGCTGGATGCACAGAAGGCAGGCGTCAGGGCTGAGGATGAGTCTGGCAGGATGCCCAGGTTTCCGATCTGAGTGGTTGTGTACTTATCATACTGTTTTCCAGAAAATAGGGAGGGGGAGTTCAAGAAGCAGGATGGAATGGGGAGATAAAGAAATATCAATTATGCTTTAGACATGCTGAATAGAAGTGACTGTGAATCATCCAGGCAGAAGTATCCAGTTCACAAATATGTACAAATGATAATATGGGTGTGGCAGTCAGAAAAGACAAATGGACAAGAGACAAAGATTTCAGAGCTATGAGTTATAAGTGGTAGTTCACTTACCAAGAATGTGAGTGAGTCAACTCATGGGGAGTGTATACAGGGAGAAGAAAGCCATCTGAGCATGAATCTCTGAGGAATACCAAGTTGGAGGGTCAGTGATGAAAGAGAACTCATTCAAAGATGGAGTCAAAGACACTGAGATGTCCCAGCACATCATGCATGCAATCCCAACACTTTGGGATGCCAAGGCAGGAGGATGGCTTGAGCCCTGGAATTCTAGACCAGCCTGGGCAACATAGGGAGAACCTGTCTCTACAAAAAATAAAAAGAAATTAGCCAGGTGTGGTGGTGCACACCTGTGGTCCCAGCTACTTGGGAGGCTGAGGTGGGAGGATCACTTGAGCCCAGGAGGTAGAGGCTACAGTGAGCTCTGATCACACCATTGCACTCCAGCCTGGGCGACAGAGTGAGACTCCATCTCCAGAAAGAAAAAAAAGAGATGCTGAAAAGGATCAGAAAAACAATGCCCTAAAAGTCAAGAGAGGAGTATAAAAGAGAGGGAGGCCTCAAAGAACAAGGAGAGCCAGGCCTGAAACTTCTCCCTTAGCTATTAGTAAAAGCAGACATCACCTTGTAGAGGGCAGTGTTCCTAGAGGGATGGAGACTGAAAGCTAGGGTGCAAAGAGGTAAGAGGTTGAACAGAAATGAGAAGGTGGAAGCAGGTAGGACAGGTCTAGGAAGGAGACAAGCAGCAGCTAGTGGGAGAGAGTGCAAAAGGAGAGGAGTTTCGTTTCGTTCATAAAAAGGAAATACTTGCTCAGGCTTGTATTCTAAGAGGGCAGTAACAGAAGGCAGGAACAAGGAATAAAAAAGACAACAGAGGCTGCCAAGTCTGGGGAGATGTGTTCCACAGCACAGCCTGGGAGGGAGATGTCGGCTTTGAACAGGAGGGGAACTACTGATGCTACAGAGGTGGAAGGGAATAGGATAGGAACAACTAATACAGACAATTTTGTGGATTAAAAAGCTAAATTTTGAAGGCAATACTTTAAAGATGGGCTGTAATTTCTTCCCAGAAAAAAAAAAAAAAAAAAAAAAGGCAAGTTCTTCAGATTGGAGTCATGGAGTTGTGCAAAAGAAGGCAGCTTGAAAAGGGAGATGAAACACTAAAGTAGCAAGTGAAACAGAACTGAAGGCTCCAAGAAAAGGACCATCGGTTTGAATTGAGCCCCCCAGCAAGTCTGGTCATTGGAGACTTGTGGCCAATTGATTGGCAAAGTAAGATTTTTTTTTCTGCACTATGCTCAGTAGCTGCTCCTATGTAGATGCAGAGAAAGAATATTTAGATTTCCCAAACTTGGGATTTACAAGGCCAAAGGAAGGAAAGGAAAGAAATGGGGAAGATATGAGTCCTGCGGTTGCAGAGATGGCCTATACATGTTCGGTTATAGAGGACTTCAGAACACACTGCCCCGAAAAGGTGCCAACTGGCATATTGACAACTTTGAATTAAAGGTACTTGAAAAACCGCAGGTACAAGAAGATCATTCTTCTTCTTCTTAAAAATAGAAGATGAAATTCCCATCTGAAAGGTATCCTCCTATACCAGAAAAAAAAAAAAAAAATACTCCTGTCATCGAGGATGGGAAGTTGAGGCTGAGGGAAATCTGTGCAAACTTGTTACGCTAACCCTTATCTTCCTAGTTACTTCTCTACCCAATTAACTGCCCACGCCCCTTAGCCTTGTCACATTTTCACAATGTACTAATCTTTCTCCAATTCCGTATATAAGCATTCAGCCCAAGCGGGGTCTCTGGGCCTTCATTTCCTTATGAAAGCTTCCATACCACATAAAAGTGACACCAAATACATTTGTATGTTTTTCTCCTATCTGACATCAACTTAATTCTCAGGCTAATCAGAAAAAACTCTAAGAGAATAGAGGTAAAATTGTGCCTCCCCAGCTGGCTAGGGGAGAAAGTGAGCCCAGGAAATGGTTGACAATTTGGAGATGGTGAGGTGGGAAGGTGGCTATGGAGGTAGCAGGGACATGGGTGTGGGCCTGCTATTAGAAAAGGTGGCTGTGAGTGGAAGAAGGGATATCAGAGTCTGGAACCATAGAAGATGCTCAGCCCTGAAGACTGAAGGTCACATGAGCTGGGGAAGAGCTTTGCCAAGGTGGGTGGAGTGTCAGTGAAGGTCACTGAAGACAACTAGTGGGGACTTAGTGGGGAGTAGTGGAACGGCCTCTGGACCAGTCTTCAGGAGTCCTGGGTTTTAATTTTACCCCTGCCACTTTCTTTCTGTGTGGCCTTGAGCTTTACACCCACCCTCTCTGAGCTTTTGTCTCCTCGATGAGAACAGAGATATGGAGGTACTGTAATGTTAAATAATACGCATGAGAATTCCTGCCACTTAAGTCGGTCTCCATCAGTATTGACTGGATCTGGAGCCTGGCATGTTAGACATGAGCCTGTGGAGCATAGGAGCCCAGGGATGGGAGGGAAAATGGCCCAACCAGTATGGGACAAGAGACAGAAGAAAGGGGACTGGGGAAGAAGGGAATACACTTTGGCAGGCTTCCCAGTTTTGCTTAGAACTGACCTTACTTATCTTCAGATGGAGGAAGGCAAAGAGGAGTTACCCTGAAAGATATTTTGATCATCCTACGTTGCAAAGACAGCTTTGTTTCACTTGATTTATGAAGACTGTTTTTAAAATCCAGCCAACTTTGTTCTTAGATACCTGTGTCCTTGAACTCATGCCCTTTTGGCTGTTCCGGGCACTCTTTCCATCAATTATCTGTCTAGCCAGCATATTCCATTCCTCTGTCTCCACTGGCAATTTCTTTTTAACCTCCAAACACCTGGCAGTGTCTCCTTCCTTAAGAGACTCTCCCCAGCCTGCCTCCCAGCCCTGAGAGCTCTATTGGTCTCTCTCCACTTCCTTACTAATCTCACTCTAGCCCAAAACAGAGCTGGACAGAATATAAGATTCTCTTTGGTAGAACAGGGAGCCTAGAGATGCTAGAAACTGATCCAAGCCAGGCCTGACAGGGGCAGAATCAAACTGGCAGACAACAGAATGGAAGGTGGTTGCAGAATAGAGACAGGAGAATGAAAACAGAAGGAATAGCCATCTTTCACCCACTTCTAATTTAAGCCATCTCTCGGTATTGTATAAACTTTGGACTGTGGACTCTCTTGGATCCTATGGGGGACAAAAAAAAAATGGTTTGTATATAGATAAATACATCACCACTTGTACAATAATAGTAATAGTACAATAATAGCTAACACATGTATAGCATTTACTAAATGTCACAATTTGCTCTATGGTCATTGTGTATACTAACTTATTTAGAGCTCACAACAATCCTAGGAGGTAGGTATAGTTATTATCCCCATTTTACAGATGAGGGGACTGAGGGTCACCAAAATTAAATAACTTGTTGAAGGTCACGTATTTTGTAAGTGGTGGCCAAGCCCAGGTAGCCTGAATCAGTAGCACTTATAGAGCATTTATACTTATACTTTTTCTCATGTCATTTGCATACTGACCCTGGGAGGCCCAGATGACATATATAATTATGCTCATTACCACTAACAGATAAGGAAACTGAGTCCAGGAGATGAAGTCATTGCCTGAGTTCACAGAGTCAGGAAATGGCAGAGTCAGGGACTTAGGTTCTGTACTACAAATCTGTGCAACTGGGGAGACATGAGTGAAAGAAACTGGCATCTGAGGCTGCTATGGGCAAACACCACGGCAAAAGCCAGGCTGGCCACTAGGTGAGCTGCTAGGGACAGCTGGGCACACCTTCAGCCAAGTCAACTTCAATGTTCAGGGGTTCTCTGGCAGCACACAAACCATGCATTGCCAGTTTTATATGGTTAGTGTAGGATTTCTGGAGTGTCCCCATTCTTTCAGGCAGTCATGAATCCTCCAGTGAATGTGACAATCCCAACAGGGATCCTGGGTCTGGGTCCTAACAGCACCACTGTACGAATCCCATGGCCCCAATGACTTTGCTTCCACTTTTATTCTTCGGAACCCTGTCACTTGAGACTTATCTCCCACTCCTTCTCAAAGCCCTGACCTCCCTCAATTTGACTGTGCATCCTCCTGATTCTCCTGCTTCGTGTTTCCTTGTCTCCCTCCTGGGGTTCTCTATGCCCCAACTCCACCCCTCATCGTGGGCGCTCCTCAAGGCCTCATTTCTTTCCACTCTTCCTAGATGGTCTCATCTCTCTCCATGATGTCCAACATTTAGTTATTTTTGAAATACTCCTTAAATCAATTATTGTGTGGTAAAAAATATATTAAAGGATAGAACTAAAATTCTTCTTAAGAATGAAACTGTCGGCTGGGCGCATAATCCCAGCCTGTAATCCCAGCACTTTGGGAGGCTGAGGCAGGCGAATCACAAGGTCAGGAGTTTGAGACAAGCCTGGCCAACATGGTGAAACCCCGTCTCTACTAAGAATACAAAAAATTAGCTGGGCATAGTGGCAGGCGCCTGTAATCCCAGCTACTCCGGAGGCCGAGGCAAGCGAATCGCTTGAACCTGGGAGGCGGAGGTTGCGGTGAGCAGAGATCGCACCACTGCACTCCAACCCTGGGCAACAGAATGAGACTCCCCCTCCAAAAAAAAAAAAAAAAAAGGAATGAAATGTCTTACTTTAGGAAGATACCTTGTTGAGACAGTTGGGCAGAAAAGATAAGACCCGAGGGCAGGGGGAACCTGGAAAGAAGGAGTAGAATATAAAGAAGGCTAAACTGATTTTCTTAAGAAAATGGAAGAAATTAGGAAAATAAGGGTGAAGGAGAAGTGTCCGCCAGAGGAAAAGTAGAGATGAGTGGCATAAACTTAGGCTGAGTTGGTAGAAATGGCTGAGGGGCTCTTTAAGAAGGATGCCCCTGGGGGCGGAGCAAGATGGCCAAATAGGAACAGCTCCAGTCTCCAACTCCCAGCGCGAGTGACACAGAAGACCGGTGATTTCTGCATTTTCAACTGAGGTACTGGGGTCATCTCTCTAGGGAATGCCGGACAATTGGTGCTGGTCAGCTGCTGCAGCCTGACCAGCGTGAGCTGAAGCAGGGCGAGGCATCGCCTCACCTGGAAGCGCAAGGGGGAAGGAAATCCGTTTTCCTAGCCAGGGGAACTGAGACACACAACACCTGGAAAATCGGGTAACTCCCACCCCAATACTGCGCTTTAAGGAAACAGGCACACCAGGAGAATATATCCCACACCTGGCCGGGAGGGTCCCACGCCCACGGAGCCACCCTCACTGCTAACACAGCAGTCGGCCGCGATATATCCGCAAGGCAGCAGCGAGGCTGGGGGAGGGGCGCCTGCCATTGCTGAGGCTTAAGTAGGTAAACAAAGCCGCTGGGAAGCTCGAACTGGGTGGAGCTCACAGCAGCTCAAGGAAGCCTGCCTGTCTCTGTAGACTCCACCTCTGGGGACAGCGCACAGCTGAAGTCCAATAGGGGAAGCAGCGGGGGCCAGTGCAGATGCGAACGACTCTGTCTGACAGCATTGGGGAGAGCCGTGGATCTCCCAACGTGGAGGTTGAGATCTGAGAACGGACAGACTGCCTGCTCAGGTGGGTCCCTGACCCCTGAGTAGCCTAGCTGGGAGACATCCCCCACTAGGGACAGTCTGACACCCCACACCTCACAGGGTGGAGTCACCCCTGAGAGGAAACTTCCAAAGGAAGAATCAGACAGGTACACTCGCTGTTCAGCAATATTCTATCTTCGGCAACTTCTGCTGCTGATACCCAGGCAAACAGGGTCTGGAGTGGACCTCAAGCAATCTCCAACAGACCAACAGACAGTCCTTCTGACTGTCAGATGGAAAACTATCAAACAGGAAGGACACCTATACCAAAACCCCATCAGTACGTCACCATCACCAAAGACCAGAGACAGATAAAACCACAAAGATGGGGAAGAAGCAGGGCAGAAAAGCTGGAAATTCAAAAAATAAGAGCACATCTCCCCCTGCAAAGGAGCGCAGCTCATCGCCAGCAATGGATCAAAGCTGGTCAGAGAATGACTTTGACGAGATGAGAGAAGAAGGCTTCAGTCCATCAAACCTCTCAGGGCTAAAGGAGGAATTACGTACCCAGGGCAAAGAAACTAAAAATCTTGAAAAAAGAGTGGAAGAATTGACAGCTAGAATAATGAATGCAGAGAAGATCATAAACGAAATGACAGAGATGAAAACCATGACATGAGAAATACGTGACAAATGCACAAGCTTCAGTAACCGACTCGATCAACTGGAAGAAAGAGTATCAGCGATTGAGGATCAAATGAATGAAATGAAGCGAGAAGAGAAACCAAAAGAAAAAAGAAGAAAAAGAAATGAACAAAGCCTGCAAGAAGTATGGGATTATGTAAAAAGACCAAATCTACGTCTGATTGGGGTACCTGAAAGTGAGGGGGAAAATGGAACCAAGTTGGAAAACACTCTTCAGGATATCATCCAGGAGAACTTCCCCAACCTAGTAGGGCAGGCCAACATTCAATTCAGGAAATACAGAGAACGCCACAAAGATACTCCTCCAGAAGAGCAACTCCAAGACACATAATTGCCAGATTCACCAAAGTTGAAATGAAGGAAAAATCTTAAGGGCGGCCAGAGAGAAAGGTCGGTTACCCACAAAGGGAAGCCCATCAGACTAACAGCAGATCTCTTGGCAGAAACTCTACAAGCCAGAAGAGAGTGGGGGCCAATATTCAACGTTCTTAAAGAAAAGAATTTTCAACCCAGAATTTCATATCCAGCCAAACTCAGTTTCATCAGTGAAGGAGAAATAAAATCCTTTACAGATAAGCAAATGCTTAGAGATTTTGTCACCACCAGGCCTGCCTTACAAGAGACCCTGAAGGAAGCCCTAAACATGGAAAGGAACAACCGGTACCAGCCATTGCAAAAGCATGCCAAAATGTAAAGACCATCGAGGCTAGGAAGAAACTGCATCAACTAATGAGCAAAATAACCAGTTAATATCATAATGACAGGATCAAGTTCACACATAACAATATTAACCTTAAATGTGAATGGACTAAATGCTCCAATTAAAAGACACAGACTGGCAAACTGGATAAGAGTCAAGACCCATCAGTCTGCTGTATTCAGGAGACCCATCTCACATGCAGAGACATACATAGGCTCAAAATAAAGGGATGGAGGAAGATCTACCAAGCAAATGGAGAACAAAAAAAAGCAGGGGTTACAATCCTAGTCTCTGATAAAACAGACTTTAAACCATCAAAGATCAAAAGAGACAAAGAAGGCCATTACATAGTGGTAAAGGGATCAATTCAACAGGAAGAGCTAACTCTCCTAATATATATGCACCCAATACAGGAGCACCCAGATTCATAAAGCAAGTCCTTAGAGACCTACAAAGAGACTTAGACTCCCATACAATAATAATGGGAGACTTCAACACTCCACTGTCAACATTAGACAGATCAACGAGACAGAAAGTTAACAAGGATATCCAGGAATTGAACTCATCTCTGCACCAAGCGGACCTAATAGACATCTATAGAACTCTCCACCCCAAATCAACAGAATATACATTCTTCTCAGCACCACATCGCACTTATTCCAAAATTGACCACATCATTGGAAGTAAAGCACTCCTCAGCAAATGTACAAGAACAGAAATTATAACAAACTGTCTCTCAGACCACAGTGCAATCAAACTAGAACTCAGGACTAAGAAACTCAATCAAAACCGCTCAACTACATGGAAACTGAACAACCTGCTCCTGAATGACTACTGGGTACATAACGAAATGAAAGCAGAAATAAAGATGTTTTTGAAACCAATGAGAACAAAGATACAACATAGCAGAATCTCTGGGACACATTTAAAGCAGTGTGTAGAGGGAAATTTATAGCACTAAATGCCCACAAGAGAAAGCAGGAAAGATCTAAAATTGACACTCTAACATCACAATTAAAAGAACTAGAGAGGCAAGAGCAAACACATTCAAAAGCTAGCAGAAGGCAAGAAATAACTAAGATCAGAGCAGAACTGAAGGAGATAGAGACACAAAAAACCCTCCAAAAAATCAATGAATCCAGGAGTTGGTTTTTTGAAAAGATCAACAAAATTGACAGACCGCTAGCAAGACTAATAAAGAAGAAAAGAGAGAGGAATCAAATAGATGCAATAAAAAATGATAAAGGGGATATCACCACCGACCCCACAGAAATACAAACAACCATCAGAGAATACTATAAATGCCTCTACGCAAATCAACTAGAAAATCTAGAAGAAATGGATAATTTCCTGGACACTTACACTCTTCCAAGACTAAACCAGGAAGAAGTTGAATCCCTGAATAGACCAATAGCAGGCTCTGAAATTGAGCCCATAATTAATAGCCTACCCACCAAAAAAAGTCCAGGACCAGATGGATTCACAGCTGAATTCTACCAGAGGTACAAGGAGGAGCTGGTACCATTCCTTCTGAAACGATTCCAATCAATTGAAAAAGAGGGAATCCTCCCTAACTCGTTTTATGAGGCCAACATCATCCTGATACCAAAGCCTGGCAGAGACACAACAAAAAAAGAGAATTTTAGACCAATATCCCTGATGAACATCGATGCAAAAATCCTCAATAAAATACTGGCAAACCGGATTCCGCAGCACATCAAAAAGCTTATCCACCATGATCAAGTGGGCTTCATCCCTGGGATGCAAGGCTGGTTCAACATTTGCAAATCAATAAACGTAATCCAGCATCTAAACAGAACCAAAGACAAGAACCACATGATTATCTCAATAGATGCAGAAAAGGCTTTTGACAAAATTCAACAGCCCTTTATGCTAAAAACGCTCAATAAATTCGGTATTGATGGAACGTACCTCAAAATAATAAGAGCTATTTATGACAAACCCACAGCCAATATCATACTGAATGGGCAAAAACTGGAAAAATTCCCTTTGAAAACTGGCACAAGACAGGGATGCCCTCTCTCACCACTCCTATTCAACATAGTGTTGGAAGTTCTGGCTAGGGCAATCAGGCAAGAGAAAGAAATCAAGGGTATCCAGTTAGGAAAAGAAGAAGTCAAATTGTCCCTGTTTGCAGATGACATGATTGTATATTTAGAAAACCCCATCGTCTCAGCCCAAAATCTCCTTAAGCTGATAAGCAACTTCAGCAAAGTCTCAGGATACAAAATTAATGTGCAAAAATCACAAGCATTCTTATACACCAGTAACAGACAAGCAGAGAGCCAAATCAGGAATGAACTTCCATTCACAATTGCTTCAAAGAGAATAAAATACCTAGGAATCCAACTTACAAGGGATGTAAAGGACCTCTTCAAGGAGAACTACAAACCACTGCTCAGTGAAATAAAAGAGGACACAAACAAATGGAAGAACATACCATGCTCATGGATAGGAAGAATCAATATCGTGAAAATGGCCATACTGCCCAAGGTTATTTATAGATTCAATGCCATCCCCATCAAGCTACCAATGACTTTCTTCACAGAATTGGAAAAAACTGCTTTAAAGTTCATATGGAACCAAAAAAGAGCCCGCATTGCCAAGACAATCCTAAGTCAAAAAGACAAAGCTGGAGGCATCACGCTACCTGACTTCAAACTATACTACAAGGCTACAGTAACCAAAACAGCATGGTACTGGTACCAAAACAGAGATATAGACCAATGGAACAGAACAGAGTCCTCAGAAATAATACCACACATCTACAGCCATCTGATCTTTGACAAACCTGACAAAAACAAGAAATGGGGAAAGGATTCCCTATTTAATAAATGGTGCTGGGAAAATTGGCTAGCCATAAGCAGAAAGCTGAAACTGGATCCTTTCCTTACCCCTTATAGGAAAATTAATTCAAGATGGATTAGAGACTTAAATGTTAGACCTAATACCATAAAAACCCTAGAAGAAAACCTAGGTAGTACCATTCAGGACATAGGCATGGGCAAGGACTTCATGTCTAAAACACCAAAAGCAACGGCAGCAAAAGCAAAAATTGACAAATGGGATCTAATTAAACTAAAGAGCTTTTGCACAGCAAAAGAAACTACCATCAGAGTGAACAGGCAACCTACAGAATGGGAGAAAAATTTTGCAACCTACTTATCTGACAAAGGGCTAATATCCAGAATCTACAAAGAACTCAAACAAATATACAAGAAAAAAACAAACAACCCCATCAAAAAGTGGGCAAGGATATGAACAGACATTTCTCAAAAGAAGACATCCATACAGCCAACAGACACATGAAAAAATGCTCGTCATCACTCGCCATCAGAGAAATGCAAATCAAAACCACAATGAGATACCATCTCACACCAGTTAGAATGGCAATCATTAAAAAGTCAGGAAACAATAGATGTTGGAGAGGATGTGGAGAAATAGGAACACTTTTACACTGTTGGTGGGATTGTAAACTAGTTCAACCATTATGGAAAACAGTATGGCGATTCCTCAAGGATCTAGAACTAGATGTACCATATGACCCAGCCATCCCACTACTGGGTATATACCCAAAGGATTATAAATTACTCTACTACAAAGACACATGCACACGTATGTTTATTGCGGCACTATTCACAATAGCAAAGACTTGGAATCAACCCAAATGTCCATCTGTGACAGACTGGATTAAGAAAATGTGGCACATATACACCATGGAATACTATGCAGCCATCAAAAAGGATGAGTTTGCGTCCTTTGTAGGGACATGGATGCAGCTGGAAACCATCATTCTTAGCAAACTATCACAAGAAGAGAAACCAAACACCGCATGTTCTCACTCATAGGTGGGAACTGAACAATGAGATCACTTGGACTCGGGAAGGGGAACATCACACACTGGGGCCTATCATGGGGAGGGGGGAGGAGGGAGGGATTGCATTGGGGAGTTATACATGATATAAACGTTATGCACATGTACCCTAGAACTTAAAGTATAATTAAAAAAAAAAAATTAAAAAAAATAAAATAAAAGCCAATTCCTAAAATAAAAAAAATAAAAAAAAAAGGAAGGATGCCCCTAGGCCAATGTTAGGTTACTTGCACATCTGCAATGTAAAACCCCACAATCTCTCCTGATTTGAATAAATTCTAATATTAGCCAAGGATTCTCATGAGCCTTTTTATGCTTCTTCACAAAATAAGCAAAATTCTGATTCAATATCTGCATAAATGAGGTACAAAATAGGATCAGGGCCTGTGAGGTTTTAGACAATCCACAAACTAATTGGGTGAGAGGCTCCTAAATTCTTAGATATCTTGTGGAAGGTATTAGACTTATGATGAGTGAGGGAATAGGGATTTTAAACCCATCTTATATAGGGACTTAAGAAACATGGATACCTCACACTAATATAATTATAAAGTTATTAAAGTTGCTCATGATAAACATTTTGAATAACACTAAAAAGTAAAAAGAAGGAATACAAATAAACTGTAGTCTACCTCTAAATACAACTAGTTTAACATTTTCATGAATAACTCTCCAATTCCTTTCCTGGTAAAACTTTTCATATAACTTAATAATCTTCTATATACTCCAATGCACTCCAATATTCTAAACCCATCTTTTCAAATTCCCGTCTATTGAACAACAAGCTTGACGTGTCCTAAATTGAGTTCAACATCTTTACTCCCCCTACACCCACCTCACTGCCTTTCCTCTTTCAGGTAATGACTGAAAGACATTGTGTCGGGGGCCTCTCCTAAATGCCATTATTTTTTCCATCGTGTTGGGTTACTTAATTTCTCCCCCAAATGCACTCCACACTGCTCCCTTCTAACCTCTGTCTCGTGTTGTTTTCTCTGCCTAGACTTCCTCTCTCTTGATAGTTTGCCCATCTGTCATGGGCTGAATTTTGTTCCTCTCAAAACTCGTATGTTGAAGGCTTAATCCTCAGTATGTCAGAATATGACTGTATTTGGAAACAGAGCCTTTAAAGAGGTAATTAAGTTAAAATGAGATCATTAGGGTGGGCTCTAATCTAAGATGGCTGGTGTCCTTTGAAGAAGAGGAGATTACAACACAGACACACAGAGTAAAGGATGGCCATGTGAGGACACAACCAGAAGGCAGCTCTCTGTGAGCCAAGGAGAGAGGCCCCAGGAGAAACCTATCCTACTCATACCTTAATCTCAGACTTCCATTGTCCAGGGCTGTGAGAAAATTAATTTCTGTTCCTTAGTCACCTAGTCTATGGTACTTTGCTGTGGCAACCCAAACAAACTAATGTACCATCTTCAAGGCCAATCTCTGTTTCCACCTTCTTCGTGTGACATTTCTGTTCTCCTTCCCTGCGGCCTGTGTGACACTCTGCTATGGCTTATTTGCCTATCTGCTCTCCTGGGTGAGGCATGTATCCTGCCTCATTCTTCAGGACAGATGACGTTTTACTCATCTCTGTCATCATCATTGCAACTAACTCAGAGCCTTGCATGTGGTAGGTGTTCAAAAAGCAGTTATTGGATTGTACTAAAAAAATTTATTGCAAGAATAATTCACTTAAATATTACTGTAAAAAAGTAGAAAATGTATCATTGTAAGCAGTAATAAACATGTCATTTTTTTTTATTTTTGGTATTCCCCAGGTACCAGGCATTTTCCTCTGATACTGAATACCCAAGAAAAGAAAGTTGTTAGGCAAACCAAAATAAATGTCTAGCCTTTTAAAAGTTTAAATAGGTAAGTATCTCCCTTTTTACATGGTAATATGCTTTAAATCCACAACTAGTCAGTATGGCACAATGAAACAAGCATTGGTTTATGAGTCAGACTAATTTGGTTTCATGCTTGGCTCCACCATTTACTTCCTATGCAACTATTATCAGATTATTTCACCTCCCCAAGTCTGCTTCCTTATCTATAAAATGGAAATGTCCATAAATACTTTATAGAATTGGCATGAGGATTGAATTACAAATAAGATTAGAAAAGCTAGATTGGAATCCCAGCTTTCAACCATTTATCAACTGAGTGACCTCTGACAGGTTATTTAATCCTTCTAAGCCTTCATTTCCTCAACTATAGAAGGAGAATGATGGCAATAACAGTACCAAGCTAATAAGCCTGCTGACAGAATTACTTGGGTATCTGAAAAAGTAAACGTTCAATATATGTTAAGTGATACAATGTCAGCATTAAAGTGACTAATACAGAGACTACCACATAGATAATATATAATAAATCATATTTATTAATATTATTATACTAGGATGATTTACATTAAAAACTATGGTCATAAATGAAAAGTATTTTCTTTATACTCAATTATACATTTTCTAAAGGAGAAGTTCAGTATTTGAAGCAATTCAGTCTTTTCCTGAGTGAGAATAGTTTTGAGCAACAGCATTGACAGAGCAATGTGTAATCTCATCCCTTTCAGTCCATTCTATTGTCACCTTTGGTGCTGGGGTTATCCCTCATTGCAGGCAGCCAGAACTCTACTTTACAGAGTCATTTCATGCAATGGTAGACAGGAAGATAAAGCTGTTAGTGAAGCTAGCTCAGCTCCATGACAGATGCCTTCTAACGGAGTCCAAAATGGGCGGCTTCCCCAACCCAAAACACACACATGTGGCTGGGTCCTTCCACGTGAAATAACAAGAGTAATCAACCAGAAGAATGCAGGGGGTGGGGCGGGTGTGGGGGGGGTTCCAAACTAGGGAATAATAAAGAATATTTTTTAATTGTTTTTAATTTTATACAATTTTATATCCCCCCCTTCTGGAATGGGAAGAAAAGGTATAAATGGACTATAATTTTGTTTCAGAAGTAGTATTTACATATATGTATAGTATTAGCATGGAAATGTAAACCCTTTTCTTAAATCTTTACTATTTTGAAAATACTGTGTCAAGCACATAATAAAAGCTTAGTAAATATTCCTTGAATTTCAATTCATCAATAAATTCATATCTATTTCAATGACTTCAGGAAAAATAAAACCTTATATAATATTATATTGGTGATTCTCAAAGAATCACTGGAGTGGAGAAGCAGATGCTCATTACAATTACTTAGTTAAAAAATCATAATAATACATCTTGATAAATAATTTTATTAAGTAAAAAAACACATTTATTCTGTACCTACCATATGCCAAGTAGGTTCTCAAAAAATAAAGATGAATTAGATTCTCTATCCTTTCAAGGTTGAATAGATATATCCTTCCCCAATCCGATGGACTCTTAACAAAAAGAGAATTAATTCTAGAAGGGCTCTACTCCCTTTCTGCCACTTTCTCCCATGAAACAATGGAGCAGAGTGGAAAGAAAGGTGAAGTCAGGCTTCTGAGCATCTCTGTCATGCAACATCTTCTCTTTTCCCCACTAGGGGTAGAAAGAGTGTCTTCTCAAGTTTGTGGGGATTTCTGGAGCAAAACCTCAGAATCAAAGAATGCTGGAGCCAAAGGTCATTGGAGAGGTCTCTTTGCCTCATAGTTCTCAACCCCAGTTTCTAAATGAGTGTGAGGGTCAATGTGTTCCTGCAGTTTTATATCTAGTTGAAAACCACTGATAGAGTCTACAGTTTTCCTTTTACAGGCAAGAAAGCAGGTTCACAGGAACACGGAAAGCTTGCCTCAAATCACAGTGGAAACTCGAATCCAGGTCTCCTTACTTCAAATACCAAACTTTCTTTACCTGGGATCCCAAGAATAGCTCTACGAAGTCTGGTGACCCTTCCTAAAATTGTATGTAAAATTTGTATATGGGCCGGGTGCAGCGGCTCACACCTGTTATCCCAGCACTTTGGGTGGATCATGAGGTCAAGAGTTTGAGACCAGCCTGGCCAATATGGTGAAACCCAGTCTCTACTAAAAATACAAAAATTAGCTGGGTCTGGTGGCGGGCACCTGTAATCCCAGTTACTCCAGAGGCAGAGGAAGGAGAATCATTTGAACTAGGCAGGCGGAGGTGGCAGTGAGCCGAGATTGTGCCATTGCACTCCAGCCTGGGCGACATGGGGAGACTCTGTCGCAAGGAAAAAAAAAAAAAAGTATGCATGTGTACATTCAAATGGGAAGAGGATCCATGGCTTTTGATAAATTCTCAAAAAAATTAAAATCGGCCAGGCGCGGTGGCTCACGCCTGTAATACCAGCACTTTGGGAGGCTGAGACGGGCAGATCACGAGGTCAGGAGATCAAGACTTTCCTGGCTAATACGGTGAAACCCCGTCTCTAGTAAAAATACAAAAAATTAGCAAGGCGGGGTGGCCTGTAGTCCCAATTACTCGGGAGGCTGAGGCAGGAGAATGGCGTGAACCTGGGAGGCGGAGCTTGCTGTGGGCCGAGATCGTGCCACTGCACTCCAGCCTGGGCGACAGAGCCAGACTCCGTTTCAAAAAATAATAATAATAATAATTAATTAATTATAACCATAAGTTCAAATTTGCGTTAGCAATTTCCCAGGCAATTTTAAGAAGTGTCTGGGTATAGTGAGCAGGATTGGCCAGGTGTGATTCAGGGTTAGAACCCCACATAACGTGATTGGAGAGATGTGGTATGAGCCCCACTCTATAAGAACTCCCCAGTTTCCTCTTAAACTTTTGCCTGAAATTGCTTTGTGGGTTAACGGATTTTGTACTATTCAAATGCAGATGTCCCTGGAGAAACAACAGAAGTCATTGTCACACACAATAAAGTTGAAGTCATCATATTGCCTCCAAAAAGCTGTGGAGTAGCTGCAAGCAGATATGAAGGATGGGGAAGGGACACAGGAACTACAGGGACCCTGTGCATTGAGGGATGGGAGAGCTCCACGGAGGAAGTGGCACAAAAATGGAGGCAGGTGGGCCTCAAAAACCCAAAGCACCATCCAGTTGCCACCATGACAGAACAGCAGAAGCATAGGGGCCCAGAGTTACCCCTGGTCCCAGTCAAGCGGCAGCGGCATGAGTTGCTGTTGAGAGCGGCTGGGTCGGGCCCTGGAGCCGGCCAGAAGCCGGCGATGCCGGAAGCTTTGCTGCAAGCAGGACCTCCAAGGTGTTCCTCCCTTCAAGCTCCAATCATGCTGCTCTCTGGATATGAAGGGGAAGTACACTTCTTCAAGTTCCACCCCAAGGAATCCATCTTTGCATCTGCAGGATTTGACCGACTGATATTGTCGTGGAATGTATATGGTGACTGTGATAACACTGCCATACTGAAGGGACACAGTGCAGCAGTGATGGAACTGCACTACAACACAGATAGCAGTATCCTCTTCTCAGCATCCACAGATAAAACTGTGGCTGTGTGGGATAGTGAAACAGGCAAGAGGGTTAAAAGGCTAAAGGGACATACTTCTTTTGTGAATTCCTGTTATCTAGCCAGCTTGTTTGCACTAGCGGTGACGATGGCAGTTAAGTTTTGGGACATCTGGAAGAAAGCAGCTATCCAAACATTTTGGAACATGTACCTGGTGTTAGCTGTGACCTTCAATGACACAAGTGGTCAGATTATTTCTGGTGGAATAGACAATGATATCAAGGTCTGGGACCTGCACCAGAACAAACTAATGTACACCATGACAGGCCATGCAGATTCGGTGACTGGCCTGAGCTTAAGTTCTGAAGGCTCTTATCTCTTGTCCAATGCAATGGACAATACAGTTCTTGTCTGGGATGTCTGGCCATTTGCCCCCAAAGGGAGGTGTGTAAAGATATTTCAAGGAAATGTGCACAACTTTGAAAAGAACCTTCTAAGATGTTCTTGGTCACCTGATGGAAGCAAAATAGCAGGTAGCTCAGCTGACAGGTTTGTGTATGTGTGGGATACCACAAGCAGGAGAATATTGTATAAGCTGCCTGGCCATGCTGGCTCCATCAGTGAAGTTGCTTTCCACCCTGACTAGCCCATCATTATCTCAGCATCGAGTGACAGCATTGAGACTGTGTGGGATATGGAATGGAAGACTCCAAAGCTACTTGTCTTTGAGACCTCAGACTGCATAAGTGATGTCAAATATTTGTTGCCCAGGCTAGTACCCTCCCTTCAGATGACCATTACTGGCAAGAAACAGAGGAGGCGGTGGCCATATTCCAAAAACGACTGCTATCCCATTTCACCAGGATAACTAAGGCAAGCTCCCCATGGCCTCTAAAATCCACCTGCCAGATTTCAGGGAGTGTTTTATTTTATTTTTTCTTTTTCTTTCATCCTGTTTTGTAATGCCTGCCCAATGTGACAAATTTGCTGGTTGGGATTTTTTTTTTATTTAGTAATTGGCTTGTATGATATTTTCTTTCTGTATTTCTCTGTGATTTTGTATTAAAAGCCTTAAAAACAAACAAACAAACCTAAAGCACCTCTGTTTTCTGTTGATGACAGTCCTGAAGGGTAAAAATCCAAATTCACTGCAACAGATCAGAAGCCTCATTAACTGACAATTTGGCTGAGACCACTCTAAGCCCTGTGACGTTCTCCACCAAATAGTTGAGTAGGTAAATAAATAAATATTGTGGCAGCCAGAGAAACACCATGTTTCCCTGAAGAATTCCACTTGCAGACTTGAGGAAGAGTTCAACAACAAGCATCTGGTACAGTTAGCTAGAAGCTGTCATGTCTTCTAAAAGTGGAAGCTCACTGACAGATGCCACCTCATTGGCAGCCCAAGCCCAGTCTTCCTGGTGCCTTTTTAGACCCCTGCATTGGTGGGGCTCCATGCCTCCTGATGGGAGGCTGGGCTGCTATGAGAACAAAAGGGTCAGTGGAAGCGACCTCGTTGGCTAAATATCAGCCCCTCCAGCTCTTCTTGACCTCAGGCACTCTGACGTATAGGGGTAGCTAACCAGCTTTAAAGAAGAGACCTAAAAAAGGACTTGGCACATATGGGTCCCTGATTTCCCATTGATACTTCGACTATAGGCTGGAACAGTCAGGGTGTCAGGGAAGGGCTCACCCATCCCTTAATGAGTAAAGAAGCATGGCATTCTCTGCTGGGAGAATTTTATTTTGCTGAATACCATAGATCTTGCTAACTACCTACCCTTCTGATGACTGACTGTTCACACAGCTAAAGAGCTCCTCCTGCTGAATTCTCATCAAGAAACTGGCTGCAGAAAGCAGCTCCTCCTTATAAGCTCAGCATGTAGCCCTCTGCCAGCTACATAATGTTTCTAATTCCTACCCAAGAACAAAACACTAAAAATTAATTATTACTTGAAGGGAACAAAGAGAAAAAATACCAAGTGTTTAGTTCCTAAAATTATTTTCAGTAAAACTGGAGATAAGAAGGCTAGCCTTGAGCAGTATCTTTGTCCCCAAATGTATAATGTATTAGTCAGAGTTCTCTAGAGAACCAGAACTAATAGGAGGTAAATATAAAGAGATCATTAGAAGGAATTTGTTCATATGATTATGGAGGCTTAAAAGTCCCATAATCAATAGTCTGCAAACTGGAGACCCAGGAAAGTTGGTGGTATAGTTCCAGTCTGAGTCTGAAGGCCTGAGGACCAGGAGAGCCAATGGTACATGTCACTGTCTGAGGGCAGAAGGCCAACGTCCCAGCTCAATCAATTGGGCAAAGAGAGTGAATTCTGCCTTCCTCCATCTTTTGTTCTATTCAGGTCCTCAACTGATTGGATGATGGCCACTCACATCAGGAAGGGCAATCTGGTTTACACAATCCTCTGGTACAAATGCTGATCTCATTGGAAACACACAGACATACCCAGAAATAACATTGAAACAAACATCTGGGCACCCTGTGGCCCTGTCAAGTTGACATATAAAATTAACCATCACATATGATTTGTTGCATTTTTTTTTGTTACATAGTGTTAATAAAACTGGATGAAACTTAGAATTAATGCTGTCATTTAAAGATGGGGAAACTGAGGTCCCTAGAGAGGTTAAGGGGCTTGAATGAGACTCCCACTGACAGTTGGATAGACCTGGAAGTAAAATCCAGATGAACTATGCTATTTTCTTTTCTACTGACAGCTGGACAGTAATTGCTCTTATTACCTGAATGATTCATAACCCATTTCTAGCACGTTTAACATTTATAACTAATTACTTAAAACTAGGAAGAGTTTCACTTCCAGGTGTTGAATTTTTTGGTGTTTTTTAGACCCTCCTCTTCCCATTGTCTTATTACACCCTCCCTCCCTCATCTCAGAAACACCCTGGTTATCTCACCAGCCATCTTGATAATGGTTCTGTTGCCCTGAGAGTGAAATTAGGGCTGAGCTTGTTAAGAAGAAAAGTGCTGAGTCAATTTCTACCCAACTGACAGATTTTGTGGCAGGGCCTTGTGACCAGGGTCCCTGCCCCTCTTAGACGTTGACGGCAGTGAATTGAGGCATCCGACATTCAAATCTTCTTCCAGGCTTTTCTTTCTCTCCAGAGGAGAAGCCTTTTCTAAACACTTGCCAGGTGCTGTCGATGAGCCTTACATGTCTTTCCCTAGAAGCAAAATGTTTAAGGTCCACAAGTGAAAAAAATACGCACACTGGCTTCTGAAAGAAACTGCCCGATGACAGAAGGACCTTTACATCTAGAGGTATTGGCAAAGTTATGTGGGGCCACATGGGTAGATTGGAACTGTTCTAGCTTAAAAGGCATTGGATGCCCTGGGATCTCTCCATGGCTAGCAAAACCCAGCTCAGAGAGTGTTCTCAGCCTCCAGTATTCCCCTGGGACTTTCCAGGTCCTACCTCAGTCCTTTGGCCTAAGGTTTTATCCCCTTGTCTTGTCTACTCTATGACTTCACGCTGACTATCTCCGATTACCTAGAAAGGCCACTGTCTACTCTCAGTGGCCACTTGCCACTAACCACTGACCTGGGAATAAGTAACCAATCATGTCACCATCCTCATTCCCTTTTGAAAAATGCCATTTGATGGCCAGATGTGCTGGCTTAAGCCTGTAATCCCAGCATTTTTGAAGGCCGAGGAGGGTGGATTGCTTGAGGTCAGGAGTTTGAGACCAGCCCAGCCAACATGGCAAAACCCTGTCTCCACAAAAAATACAAAAATTAGCCGGGCTTGGTGGCGGGCACCTGTAATCCCCACTACTCAGGAAACTGAGGCATGAGAATTGCTTGAGCCTGGGAGGCGGAGGTTGCAGTGAGCTGAGATTGCACCATGGCATTCCAGCCTGGACAACAAAGCAAGACTCTCTCTCTAAAAAAAAAAAAAAAAAAAAAAAAAAAAAA
Organism: Trachypithecus francoisi; assembly: GCF_009764315.1. Classification (NCBI taxonomy): domain Eukaryota; kingdom Metazoa; phylum Chordata; class Mammalia; order Primates; family Cercopithecidae; genus Trachypithecus; species Trachypithecus francoisi. Next base: position 7,461,707 of record NW_022681453.1, read on the forward strand.
AAAAAGCCATTTGAATTACACAGAAGGGCAAGGCTTCAAAATTCTGTTATAAAACTCTGCTGTTCCTCTGTCTGTCACACATTCCCTCCAGAGGGACTTAAGAGTGTGTTTGCTCATAGTATCTGGTTTAATAACAGCTTCTGATGAGTACAGATCCAAAGAAAATTGCCAGGTTTATGTGTGAATCCACTGGGCATCAAATGCTAGCCTTGTTCCTAGAGATTTTTCTTGGCATATTGCCAAGAAATACAAAACCCAGTCCTGTGTGCAGTTGAAATGTATTCAGAAGGTGTGTGTGATAAGATTTCTCATTAAAGAACACCCTTAGCTGATATACACAGCCTCAAATACGTTTTACTCCCAGAAATCACTTGGTCAGATTGAATAATTACAATGATATTAGAGAAGTCTGTGATTTGTAAAAATAAGCTTACAAAATGGAATCCACTAATAGGCTAGGCATTTTTGTCACTGATTTCAAAAGAAATTTTCAGAAACTGACTGTCCAGAGAAGACAGTGATGTAGGTAGAGATTAGAGGCCCTGTAGTGTTTTAACTCTCTGGAGGGTGCAGGGGAAATGAAGAGCCCTCGAAATAAACACTTTGAACAGCAGAGTACGTTCACATTGGACTCTTTCTTGTGATTGGCTTCTTAAAGCAGAAAACGTTATATGAATATGAAGAATTGTCTTCAGAGAGGATGTATTTCACATTCCTGCCCTTTAATGGTCCTAATGATGTAAAATTGGATGAAGTACATATTGCCGTTAAATGAAAAGTATAAATCTCTTTCCCACTTGTGATCCCAATTTCCCTCAAGGAACTCCTTTCAAGCACTCTGCTTTATAGTTAATGCTAATTTCTCCATGGCCAAAGGACCACTGGGGAGAAATTTGTGTTTAAAATGTAGTCATATGGATGAGGATTCTTCAGGAAAGCAATTATTCAATGACATTTATATAAGAGAGAAACCAATATAGACTATTCTTACTCTTACAATGGATGTTCCTGCAAGGGGCAATACAGGTCAAAATGATATAAATGGGAACTGATTTAAGTGTGTGTGAGTGTGTGTGAGTGTGTGTGTGTGTGTGTGTGTGTATGTGTGAAGCTTCTAACTATGATCTGGTGCTCCGAGTTGACAGAAATGGTCTTCGGCAACATACTTAATCAACTATAAATTCTTATCCTTGTGTCGCTCACACAAAGGTAGACATACACAATTGGGTAAAAGCCAACTCACCCCCAAAGAGCAGTGTATGTAATTCCTGGATCAATTGAACAACTTGTTTCTCAGATGTATTCAACTGAAAGATCTGTCCTTGGATATTTATACCAAAACATACTAAAACCAACAGTCAAAACATCGTATTAGTTAACAGGAGATTGTTCTGCCATGTGCAGCAAAAGGGAATTGAAAACATTTCCAAATCAATCACACCACATAAATTTGGCCATATATAAGTCCAACATATGATAAACTCCTCTTGTGGTCTTGCACTTTGCTTTACATTTGTTCCAATAGGACTCAATGTTTGGGGTGTGCATACCAAGTAATGACATGAGACAGAAGTTGGGAGCAATATGGTTAACCGGAACATGTTGGAAACCAAGGAGAGGCTGAATATTATTATATGTAACCCATGAATTGTAGTGAATGGTAGAACCAGGCTAAACTGTGCACTGCAAAACAGGTGGCAAAGTTTGGATACAATTGTCATCAGCAATTTCCAAATAACAAATAGCTGACTGATGGATAGTAGCTACTATACCAAAAATCCATATTTGCCCTTTCTGGAGCACAGCCATGATGACACTTCGTTTTGTGGCTTAAACAGGACTTGGCAATTTGCAACTAATGACATGTACCTCCAAGCTGTATCAGATGTAGTTCCAAGTATTCTTGGACAAGTATCCTTTGCAACAGAAATTGTAGGTATCAACCACAGGAGGAGCCGGAATGCCAATAATTGCAGTTGCTGCTTTCTCTATGACTTCATAAAACCATAAGAATAGGTAAAGCCACATTTTCAGGGAAATGTTGCACTTAGTAAAAAAAAAAAAAAAAAAATTCTTAGGAAGGGAAACCGATGACAATGACGATTGGCCCCATAGGGACAAATTGTTCAATTGATCCTAATTCCTCTATCTTCATCCCACTTTGGAGAAGACATTCAGCTGATCAGAAAACACAATGTGCTTGGCCCCAAGAGAAACAGGAAGCTGGGAGGCCTTCTGAGCCCATAGAAGAGTCAGTTCTCAGGATGAGTATCCTTGGGCAGTAGAGGGAAGAAGGGCCTCCTTGGGAATATGATTGATCAGGGCACTGGACTTAAAATGAACTTTGAACAGAAACTGAAAGAAGACTGTATTAGTCCATTTTCACACTGCTGTAAAGAACTCTCTGAAGCTGGGTAATTTATAAAGAAATGAGGTTTAACTAACTCACAGTTCTACATGACTGGGGAGGCTGCAGGAAACGTACAATCACGGCGGAAAGTGAAGGGAAAGCAAGCACATCTTACCATGGTGGAGCAGGACAGGAAGAGAGCAAGTGGGGGAAGCACCACATACTTTCAAAATGTCCGATCTCATGAGAACTCTATCACGAGACAGCACTAGGGGGATGGTGCTGACCATTAGAAACCACTCCCATGATCCAATCACCTCCCATCACGACCCACCTTCAATATATGGGGACTACCATTCCACATCGGATATGGGTGGGGACACAGAGTCAAACCGTATTTTTTTAAATTATACTTTAAGTTCTAGGGTACATGTGCACAACGTGCAGGTTTGTTACATATGTATACATGTGACATGTTGCTGTGCTGCACCCATTAACTTGTCATTTATATTAGGTATTTCTCTTAATGCTATCCCTCCCTCCTCGCCCCACCCCATAACAGGCCACTGTAGGTGATGTTCCCCTTCCTGTGTCCAAGTGTTCTCATGGTTCAGTTCCCACCTATGAGTGAGAACATGTGGTGTTTGCTTTTCTGTCCTTGCAACAGTTTGCTCAGAATGATGGTTTCCAGCTTCATCCATGTCCCTACAAAGGACATTAACTCATCCCTTTTTATGGCTGCACATATTCCATGGTATAAACGTGCCACATTTTCCTAACCCAGTCTATCATTGATGGACATTTGGGTTGGTTCCAAGTCTCTGCTATTGTGAATACTGCCACAATAAACATATGTGTGCATGTGTCTTTATAGTAGCATGATTTATAATCCTTTGGGTATGTACCCAGTAATGGGATCACTGGGACAAATGGTATTTCTAGTTCTAGGTCCCTGAGGAATTACCACACTGTCTTCCACAATGGTTGAACTAGTATACAGTCCAATCAATAGTGTTAAAGTGTTCCTGTTTCTCCACATCCTCTCCAGCACCTGTTGTTTCCTGACTTTTTAATGATCACCATTCTAACTGGTGTGAGATGGTATCTCATTGTGGGTTTGATTTGCATTTCTCTGATGGCCAGTGATGATGAGCATTTTTTCATGTGTCTGTTGGCTGCATAAATGTCTTCTTTTGAGAAGTGTCTGCTCATATCCTTCGCCAACTTTTTGATGGGGTTGTTTGACTTTTTTTCTTGTAAATTTGTTTAAGTTCTTTGTAGATTCTGGATATTAGCCCTTTGTCAGATGGGTAGATTGCAAAAATTTTCTCCCATTCTGTAGGTTGCCTGTTCACTCTGATAGTAGATTCTTTTTCTGTGCAGAAGCTCTTTTGTTTAATTAGATCCCATTTGTCTATTTTGGCTTTTGTTGCCATTGCTTTTGGTGTTTTAGTCATGAAGTCCTTGCCCATGCCTATGTCCTGAATGGTATTGCCTAGGTTATCTTCTAGGGTTTTTATGGTGTTAGGTCTAACATTGAAGTCTTTAATCCATCTTGAATTAATTTTTGTATAAGGTGTAAGGAAGGGATCCAGTTTCAGCTTTCTACATATGGTTAGCCAGGTTTCCAAGGACCATTTATTAAATAGGGAATCCTTTCCCCTATTTCTTGTTTTTATCAGGCTTGTCAAAGATCAGATGGTTGTAGACGTGTGGTGTTATTTCTGACGGCTCTGTTCTGTTCCATTGGGTTGTATCTCTGTTTTGGTACCAGTACCATGCTGTTTTGGTTACTGTAGGCTTGTAGTATAGTTTGAACTCAGGTAGCATGATGCCTCCAGCTTTGATCTTTTTGCTTAGGATTGTCTTGGCAATGTGGGCTCTTTCTTGGTTCCATATGAACTTTAAAGTAATTTTTTTCCAATTCTGTGAAGAAAGTCATTGGTAGCTTACTGGGGATGGCATTGAATCTATAAATTATCTTGAGCAGTATGGCCACTTTAACAATATTGATTCTTCCTATCCATGAGAATGGTATGTTCTCCCATTTTTTTTATTTTTATCTTATTTTTCTTATTATTATTTTTTTTTACCCATCAATTCGTCATTAACATCAGGTATAACTCCCATTGCAATCCCTCCCCTCTCCCCCCTACCCCCTCCCCATGATAGGCCCCGGTGTGTGATGTTCCCCTTCCCAAGTGATCTCATTGTTCAGTTCCCACCGATGAGTGAGAACGTGCAGTGTTTGGTTTTCTGTTCCTGTGATAGTTTGCTAAGAATGATGGTTTCCAGCTGCATCCATGTCCCTACAAAGGATGCAAACTCATCCTTTTTTATGGCTGCATAGTATTCCATGGTGTATATGAGCCACATTTTCTTAATCCAGTCTGTCACAGATGGACATTTGGGTCGATTCCAAGTCTTTGCTATTGTGAATAGTGCCGCAATAAACATACATGTGCATGTGTCTCTATAGCAGAATGATTTATAATCCTTTGGGTATATACCCAGTAATGGGATGGCTGGGTCATCTGGTACATCTAGTTCTAGATCCTTGAGGAATTGCCATACTGTTTTCCATAATGGTTGAACTAGTTTACAATCCCACCAACAGTGTAAAAGTGTTCCTATTCCTCCACATCCTCTCCAGCACCTGTTGTTTCCAGACTTTTTAATGATTGCCATTCTAACTGGTGTGAGATGGTATCTCATTGTGGGTTTGATTTGCATTTCTCTGATGGCCAGTGATGATGAGCATTTTTTCATGTGTCTGTTGGCTGTATGAATGTCTTCTTTTGAGAAATGTCTGTTCATATCCTTTGCCCACTTTTTGATGGGGTTGTTTGTCTTTTTCTTGTAAATTTGTTTGAGTTCTTTGTAGGTTCTGTATATTAGCCCTTTGTCAGATTAGTAGATTGCAAAAATTTTCTCCCATTCTGTAGGTTGCCTGTTCACTCTGATGGTAGTTTCTTTTGCTGTGCAGAAGCTCCTTAGTTTAATTAGATTCCATTTGTCAATTTTGGCTTTTGTTGCCGTTGCTTTTGGTGTTTTAGACATGAAGTCCTTGCCCATGCCTATGTCCTGAATGGTACTACCTAGGTTTTCTTCTAGGGTTTTTATGGTATTAGGTCTAACATTTAAGTCTCTAATCCATCTTGAATTAATTTTCGTATAAGGAGTAAGGAAAGGATCCAGTTTCAGCTTTCTGCTTATGGCTAGCCAATTTTTCCAGCACCATTTATTAAATAAGGAATCCTTTCCCCATTTCTTGTTTCTCTCAGGTTTGTCAAAGATCAGATGGTTGTAGATGTGTGGTATTATTTCTGAGGACTCTGTTCGGTTCCATTGGTCTATATCTCTGTTTTGGTACCAGTACCATGCTGTTTTGGTTACTGTAGCCTTGTAGTATAGTTTGAAGTCAGGTAGCATGATGCCTCCAGCTTTGTTCTTTTGACTTAGGATTGTCTTGGCAATGCGGGCTCTTTTTTGGTTCCATATGAACTTTAAAGCAGTTTTTTCCAATTCTGTGAAGAAAGTCATTGGTAGCTTGATGGGGATGGCATTGAATCTATAATAACCTTGGGCAGTATGGCCATTTTCACGATATTGATTCTTCCTATCCATGAGCATGGTATGTTCTTCCATTTGTTTGTGTCCTCTTTGATTTCACTGAGCAGTGGTTTGTAGTTCTCCTTGAAGAGGTCCTTTACATCCCTTGTAAGTTGGATTCCTAGGTGTTTTATTCTCTTTGAAGCAATTGTGAATGGAAGTTCATTCATGATCTGGCTCTCTGTTTGTGTGTTACTGGTGTATAAGAATGCTTGTGATTTTTGCACATTAATTTTGTATCCTGAGACTTTGCTGAAGTTGCTTATCAGCTTAAGGAGACTTTGGGCTGAGACAATGGGGTTTTGCAAATATACAATCATGTCATCTGCAAAAGGGACAATTTGACTTCTTCTTTTCCTAACTGGTAGCCTTCATTTCTTTCTCTTGCCTGATTGCCCTAGCCAGAACTTCCAACACTATGTTGAATAGGAGTGGTGAGAGAGGGCATCCCTGTCTTGTGCCAGTTTTCAAAGGGAATTTTTCCAGTTTTTGCCCATTCAGTATGATATTGGCTGTGGGTTTGTCATAAATAGCTCTTATTATTTTGAGGTACGTTCCATCAATACCGAATTTATTGAGCATTTTTAGCATGAAGGGCTGTTGAATTTTGTCAAAGGCCTTTTCTGCATCTATTGAGATAATCATGTGGTTCTTGTCTTTGGTTCTGTTTAGATGCTGGATTACGTTTATTGATTTGCGAATGTTGAACCAGCCTTGCATCCCAGGGATGAAGCCCACTTGATCATGGTGGATAAGCTTTTAGATGTGCTGCGGAATCCGGTTTCCTAGTATTTTATTGAGGATTTTTGCATTGATGTTCATCAGGGATATTGGTCTAAGATTCTCTTTTTTTATTGTGTCTCCCCCAGGCTTTGGTATCAGGATGATGTTGGCCTCATAAAATGAGTTAGGGAGGATTCCCTCTTTTACTATTGATTGGAATAGTTTCAGAAGGAATGGTACCAGCTCCTCCTTGTACCTCTGGTAGAATTCAGCTGTGAATCCATCTGGTCCTGGACTTTTTTTGGTGGGTAGGCTATTAATTATTGCCTCAATTTCAGAGCCTGCTATTGGTCTATTCAGGGATTCAACTTCTTCCTGGTTTAGTCTTGGAAGAGTGTAAGTGTCCAGGAAATTATCCATTTCTTCTAGCTTTTCTAGTTGATTTGCGTAGAGGTGTTTATAGTATTCTCTGATGCTAGTTTGTACTTCTGTGGGGTCCGTGGTGATATCCCCTTTATCATTTTTTATTGCGTCTATTTGATTCCTCTCTCTTTTCTTCTTTATTAGTCTTGCTAGCGGTCTGTCAATTTTGTTGATCTTTTCAAAAAACCAACTCCTGGATTCATTGATTTTTTGGAGGTTTTTTTGTGTCTCTATCTCCTTCAGTCCTGCTCTGATCTTAGTTATTTCTTGCCTTCTGCTAGCCTTTGAATGTGCTTGCTCTTGCTTCTCTAGTTCTTTTCATTGTGATGTTAGAGTGTCCATTTTAGATCTTTCCTGCTTTCTCTTGTGGGGATTTAGTGCTATAAATTTCCCTCTACACACTGCTTTAAATGTGTCCCAGAGATTCTGGTATGTTGTATCTTTGTTCTCATTGGTTTCAAAGAACATCTTTATTTCTGCTTTCATTTCGTTATGTACCCAGTAGTCATTCAGGAGCAGGTTGTTCAGTTTCCATGTAGTTGAGCGGTTTTGATTGAGTTTCTTAGTCCTGAGTTCTAGTTTGATTGCACTGTGGTCTGAGAGACAGTTTGTTATAATTTCTGTTCTTGTACATTTGCTGAGGAGTGCTTTACTTCCAATGATGTGGTCAATTTTGGAATAAGTGCGATGTGGTGCTGAGAAGAATGTATATTCTGTTGATTTGGGGTGGAGAGTTCTATAGATGTCTATTAGGTCCACTTGGTGCAGAGATGAGTTCAATTCCTGGATATCCTTGTTAACTTTCTGTCTCGTTGATCTGTCTAATGTTGACAGTGGAGTGTTGAAGTCTCCCATTATTATTGTATGGGAGTCTAAGTCTCTTTGTAAGTCTCTAAGGACTTGCTTTATGAATTTGGGTGCTCCTGTATTGGGTGCATATATATTTAGGATAGTTAGCTCTTCCTGTTGAATTGATCCCTTTACCATTATGTAATGGCCTTCTTTGTCTCTTTTGATCTTTGATGGTTTAAAGTCTGTTTTATCAGAGACTAGGATTGCAACCCCTGCTTTTTTTTTTTTGTTCTCCATTTGCTTGGTAGATCTTCCTCCATCCCTTTATTTTGAGCCTATGTATGTCTCTGCGTGTGAGATGGGTCTCCTGAATACAGCAGACTGATGGGTCTTGACTCTTTATCCAGTTTGCCAGTCTGTGTCTTTTAATTGGAGCATTTAGTCCATTCGCATTTAAGGTTAATATTGTTATGTGTGAACTTGATCCTGCCATTATGATATTAACTGGTTATTTTGCTCATTAGTTGATGCAGTTTCTTCCTAGCCTCGATGGTCTTTACATTTTGGCATGTTTTTGCAATGGCTGGTACCGGTTGTTCCTTTCCATGTTTAGGGCTTCCTTCAGGGTCTCTTGTAAGGCAGGCCTGGTGGTGACAAAATCTCTAAGCATTTGCTTATCTGTAAAGGATTTTATTTCTCCTTCACTGATGAAACTTAGTTTGGCTGGATATGAAATTCTGGGTTGAAAATTCTTTTCTTTAAGAACGTTGAATATTGGCCCCCACTCTCTTCTGGCTTGTAGAGTTTCTGCTGAGAGATCTGCTGTTAGTCTGATGGGTTTCCCTTTGTGGGTAACCCGACCTTTCTCTCTGGCTGCCCTTAAGATTTTTTCCTTCATTTCAGCCTTGGTGAATCTGGCAATTGTGTGTCTTGGAGTTGCTCTTCTCGAGGAGTATCTTTGTGGCATTCTCTGTATTTCCTGAATTTGAATGTTGGCCTGCCCTACTAGGTTGGGGAAGTTCTCCTGGATGATATCCTGAAGAGTGTTTTCCAACTTGGTTCCATTTTCCCCTCACTTTCAGGCACCCCAATCAGACGTAGATTTGGTCTTTTTACATAATCCCATACTTCTTGCAGGCTTTGTTCATTTCTTTTTCTTCTTTTTTCTTTTGGTTTCTCTTCTCGCTTCATTTCATTCATTTGATCCTCAATCGCTGATACTCTTTCTTCCAGTTGATGGAGTCGGTTACTGAAGCTTGTGGATTTGTCACGTATTTCTCGTGTCATGGTTTTCATCTCTGTCATTTCGTTTATGACCTTCTCTGCATTAATTATTCTAGCTATCAATTCTTCCACTTTTTTTTCAAGATTTTTAGTTTCTTTGCGCTGGGTACGTAATTCCTCCTTTAGCTCTGAGAAGTTTGATGGACTGAAGCCTTCTTCTCTCATCTCATCAAAGTCATTCTCTGACCAGCTTTGATCCATTGCTGGCGATGAGCTGCGCTCCTTTGCAGGGGGAGATGCGCTCTTATTTTTTGAATTTCCAGCTTTTCTGTCCTGCTTTTTCCCCATCTTTGTGGTTTTATCTGCCTCTGGTCTTTGATGATGTTGACGTACTGATGGGGTTTTGGTATAGATATCCTTCCTGTTTGATAGTTTTCCTTCTAATAGTCAGGACCCTCAGTTGTAGGTCTGTTGGAGATTGCCTGAGGTCCACTCCAGACCCTGTTTGCCTGGGTATCAGCAGCAGAGGTTGCAGAAGATAGAATATTGCTGAACAGCGAGTGTACCTGTCTGATTCTTACTTTGGAAGCTTCCTCTCGGGGGTGTACTCCACCCTGTGAGGTGTGGGGTGTCAGACTGCCCCTAGAAGGGGATGTCTCCCAGTTAGGCTACTCAGGGGTCAGGGACCACTTACGCAGGCAGTCTGTCCCTTCTCAGATCTCAACCTCCGTGTTGGGAGATCCACTGCTCTCTTCAAAGCTGTCAGACAGAGTCGTTTGCGTTTGCAGAGGTTTCTGCTGCTTTTTTTGTCATTGTTGTTTAGCTGTTCCCTGTCCCCAGAGGTGGAGTCTACAGAGACAGGCAGGTTTCCTTGAGCTGCTGTGAGTTCCACCCAGTTCGAGCTTCCCAGCGGCTTTGTTTAAGTACTTAAGTCTCAGCAATGGCGGGCGGCCCTCCCCCAGCCTCACTACTGCCTTGCGTTTAGATCGCAGACTGCTATGCTAGCAATGAGGGGGGCTCCGTGGGCGTGGGACCCTCCTGGCCAGGTGTGGGTTGTAATCTCCTGGTGTGCCCGTTTGCTTAAAGCGCAGTATTGGGGTGGGAGTTACCCGATTTTCCAGGTGTTGTGTGTCTCAGTTCCCCTGGCTAGGAAAAGGGATTCCCTTCCCCCTTGCACTTCCCAGGTGAGGCGATGCCTCGCCCTGCTTCAGCTCTCGCTGGTCGGGCTGCAGCAGCTGTCCAGCACCGATTGTCCGGCACTCCCTAGTGAGATGACCCCAGTACCTCAGTTGAAAACGCAGAAATCACTGGTCTTCTATGTCGCTCGCGCTGGGAGTTGGAGACTGGAGCTGTTCCTATTCGGCCATCTTGCTCCGCCCCCGTTCTTCCATTTTTTGTGTGTGTTCTCTTTTATTTCACTGAGCAGTGGTTTGTAGTTCTCCTTGAAGAGGCCCTTAACATTTCTTGTAAGTTGGATTCCTAGGTATTCTATTCTCCTTGAAGCATTTGTGAATGGGAGTTCACTCGTGATTTGGCTCTCTGTTTTTCTGTTATTGGTATATAGGAATGCTGTGATTTTTGCACATTGATTTTGTATCCTGAGACTTTGCTGAAGTTGCTTATCAGCTTAAGGAGACTTTGAGCTGAGATGATGAGGTTTTCTAAATATACAATCATGTCATCTGCAAACAGGGACAATTTGACTTCCTCTTTTCCTAATTGAATACCCTTTGTTTCTTTCTCCTGCCTGATTGCCCTGGCCAGAACTTCCAATACTATGTTGAATAGGAGTGTTGAGAGAGGGCATCCCTGTCTTGTGCCAGTTTTCAAAGGGAATTTTTCCAGTTTTTGCCCATTCAGTATGATATTGGCTGTGGGTTTGTCATAAATAGCTCTTATTATTTTGAGATACATCCCATCAATACCTAGTTATTGAGAGTTTTTAGCATTAAGGGTGTTTGAATTTTGTCGAAGGCCTTTTCTGTGTCTGTTGAGATAACCATGCGTTTTTTGTCTTTGGTTCTGTTTATATGATGGATTACATTTATTAATTTACACATGTTGAACCAGTCTTGCATCCCAGGGATGAAGCCAACTTGATCATGGTGGATAAGCTTTTTGATGTGCTGCTGGATTCGGTTTGCCAGTATTTTATTGAGGATTTTTGCATCGATGTTCATCAGGGATATTGGTCTAAAATTCCTTTTGTTGTTGTTGTGTCTCTGCCAGGCTTTGGTATCAGGATGATGCTAACCTCATAAAATGAGTTAGGGAGGATTCCCTCTTTTTCTATTGATTGGCATAGCTTCAGAAGGAATGGTACCAGCTCCTCTTTGTAACTCTGGTAGAATTAGGCTGTGATTCTGTCTGGTCCTGGGCTTTTTTTGGTTGGTAGGCTATTAATTATTGTCTCAATTTCAGAGCCTGTTATTGGTCTATTCAGGGATTCAACTTCTTCCTGGTTTAGTCTTGTAGGGTGTATGTGTTCAGGAATTTATCCATTTCTTCTACATGTTCTAGTTTATTTTCATAGAGATGTTTATAGTATTCTCTGATGGTACTTTGTATTTCTGTGGGGTCAGTGGTGATATCCCCTTTATCATTTTTTATTAACCTTAAATGTAAAAGGTCTAAACGCCCCAATTCAAAGACACACACTGCTAAATTGGATAAAGAGTCAAGACTCATCAGTGTACTGTATTCAGGAGATCCATCTCACCTGCAGGGACACGTATTGGCTTAAAATAAAGGGATGGAGGAAGATCTAACAAGCAAATGGAAAACAAAAAAAAAAGCAGGGGTTGCAATCCTAGTCTCTGATAAAACAGACTTTAAACCATCAAAGATCAAAAGACACAAAGAAGGCCATTACATAATGGTAAAGGGATCAATTCAACAAGAAGAGCTAACTATCCTAAATGTATATGCACCCAATACAGGAGCACCCAGATTCATAAAGTAAGTCCTTAGAGACCTACAAAGAGACTTAGGCTCCCACACAATAATAATGGGAGACTTTAACACCCCACTGTCAACATTTTAGACAGATCAATGAGACAGAAAGTTAACAAGGATATCCAGGAATTGAACTCATCTCTGCACCAAGTGGACCTAATAGACATCTACAGAACTCTCCACCCCAAATCAACAGAATATACATTCTTCTCAGCACCACATCACACTTTTTCCAAAACTGACCCCATAGTTGGAAGTAAAGCATTCTTCAGCAAATGCAAAAGAACAGAAATCATAACAAACTGTCTCTCAGATCACAGTGCAATCAAATTAGAACTCAGGATTAAGAAACTCACTCAAAAACCGCACAACTACATGGAAGCTGAACAACCTGCTCTTGCATGACTACTGGGTAAATAACAAAATGAAGGCAGAAATAAAGATGTTCTTTGAAACCAATGAGAACAAAGATACAACATACCAGAATCTCTGGGACACATTTAAAGCAGTGTGTAGAGGGAAATTTATAGCACTAAATCCCCACAAGAGAAAGCAGGAAAGATCTAAAATCAACACCCTAACATCACAATAAAAAGAACTAGAGAAGCAAGAGCAAACACACTCAAAAGCTAACAGAAGTCAAGAAGTAAGTAAGATCAAGCAGAACTGAAGAAGATACGGACAAAAAAACTCTTCAAAACATCAAAGAATCCATGAACTGGTTTTTTGAAAAGATCAACAAAATAGACCACTAGCAAGACTAATAAAGAAGGAAAGAGAGAAGAATCAAATAAACGCCAAGCCATATTAAAGACCAAATAGAGGCCGGGCGTGGTGGCTCAAGCCTGTAATCCCAGCGCTTTGGGAGGCCGAGGCGGGTGGATCACGAAGTCAGGAGATCAAGACCATCCTGGCTAACATGGTGAAACCCCGTCTCTACTAAAAATACAAAAAATTAGCCGGGCGTGGTGGCAGGCGCCTGTGGTCCCAGCTACTCGGAGGCTGAGGCGGGAGAATGGCATGAACCCAGGAGGCAGAGCTTGCAGTGAGCGGAGATCGCGCCTGCGCTCTAGCCTGGGCGACACAGTGAGACTCCGTCTCAAAACAAACAAAAAAAAAGACCAAATAGAAATACCAGATAGTCCATAAGGCAAGAACGGCTCAAGAAGGGAAATCCAAAGAGAACAAGAACAAAAACCGTTCTTTCAGTCATTCTGGACTACACTTCTTGCCAGTTCCTTCCTGAGGAGGGTCCAAACATCACTGTTGTATATAATTAGGCTTAAAATCACTGCATAACATTGCATGTGGTTTCCATTATATAGATTGAACTCAAGCATTTCAACTCATTATTTTGCCATTTTCCTAAAGTCTTCAGCATAATATCCCTTGTAGATAAAGATATTGAGGGTAAATGAGCTTTATTTGTCATTTGTTGCACTCAAGATTCTGACGGTGAGGGAGAGCTTATCAGGGAAATATTCCTTTAAAAATGTTGCTTTTAGGAGCTTATTTATGTCTTAGGATACTATTAGATACAAGTGGATGATATCAAGATTTCTCAAATGTAAAAAAATCCATTTAACAGTAAATTACAATAATAAATTATATAAAATTATTTCATATGACATAGTATCAAAGTATTCATAGAAAAGTCATCCCTTGCCTTATTTCTACTGGAAAAGAAATTACAGCTGAAAGAACATCTTTATCAGAGTCACGGAGGCAAGAAGTGGTTCTTTCAACAAGATCTTTACAGAATGTGAAAGAAGTAACAGAAGTCCCTGGATGACTAAGAAACTGATCTGAGACTCTTGTTTATCTACCTCCCATTTCTCAGTACAAATTTCTTTGGAGTAAATGTCTACATTAGAGATCAAGTTTTTGGTAATTCTGCTGTTCTAAAAAGAAAAATCTCATCGTTTTCTTGAGCTGATTTCTCAACAGCATCACTAGCTTCATGTGCACGTTGATGTTACAAAAGCAAATATACTTCTAAAATTCCATTATTCAGTACATTTTGATGTATCCATGTTGTATTGCTTAACATACAATAAGGACCAAATTTATATTCATTTGTTGAATGAATACATCGATTTTTATTAGATATGGTAGGTACTGTGCAAGACTCTGTGAAAAATATTTAGATGAATAAAATAACAATCACTATGTATTAGAGACTCTAAGATATACTTTTTTATATTTATATACATCTAAACTGGAATGCTTCTTACAGTCTTCTAAATTTTTTAAATTTTAAAACAGTATTCTTATTGTTGTCTCTTTAAATAATAGGCAGTGTGTCTCTCTCTTAACAGTACACAAATTAATGGTGCACCCTTCAATTGATAGTATCTTTGGTTCGATAAATACTTTATATGCTGTATAGCTAATAGAGAACATGGTTTTTACATATTCGGGACTTACTTTTTGGGGGGTGGGGTGGAGGGACAGAATCACGCTCTTTTACCCAGGCTGGAGTGCAGTGGCATGATCTCAGTTCACTGCAACTTCATGCTATCCTCCACATCCCGGGTTCATGCTATCCTCCCACCTCAGTCTCCTAAGTAGCTCAGACAACAGGTGTGCACCACCACACTTGGCTAATTCTGGCATGTTTTGTAGAGACAGAGTTTCACCATGTTGCCCAGGCTGGTCTCTAACTCCTGCGCTTAAGCAGTCCATTCCACCTCAGCCTCCCAAGGTGCTGGGATTATAGGCGTGAGCCACCATGCCCAACCCAGGACTTTCAAACATATAAGAAAGTCTAGAGAGCATTCTGTCCAACCCCTCTCATTTAATAGATATCAAATATGAGATCCTCAGAGGCTGTGCCCCAAATAAGTCAGCTGTTCCATGAAAATGCTAGAACTAAAGCACGGTTTTTCTGACTCGGCTGAATATCCTACCCCGTATCACCTTATATTACAAAAATCTTAAAATTTGATCTCAATCTCCACTTTTTTTTTGTTGTTATTGTTGTTAAAAAGTTTGTTGAAACTGGCTGTTTTCAATAAACATATATTTTGTATATGTCAGTGAGTTTTTCTTCAAAGCAAGCACCTTTAAAAATGGTATTTTTATTCTATTGATGTTGTCAAACCCTTGGGGTTTGTTTTAGGTCATCTTCAGAGAAAGCTTATCTGTTAAAGAAAGAAACCCAATGTTCTTGCTCAAAATAGTAGCACTGTTGCTTCCCAGAGGTTATTTCAGAAATTTCCAGAATTTGATTTGATCATAACCATAACTGTATTGCCACTGTCATGTAGTGGGTGTGGCTTCGGGACCCGCTCATGCCTCATAACTGTAGATGGAATTCCCTCCTTTTCCATTCCCTACTCCTTCGGTCCTTGCAAAAAGTCTCACATGCCACCGTCTGATATACCAGCCCACACATCCACACCCTCAAGCTTGGTCACCTGTGGTCTGGGGCATTGTCCACTCTTAGAGGAAGAGATCTAAAGAGGCTGTGTAAGTCATTCAGTGAGGGAATACCAGGATTCTGGGTATGTAGAGATGGTGGTGCAGAAAGGGGATGCAGATAGCTGGGCACATCCCTGGGGTCCCATGGACTCTGTCTTATTGGGGCCAGAGTAGGGTGCTGGACTTCTAGAGCAGCATTGGTCAGGGATGGAGACTTGTTGCCCTTCAGGGACAGTCTAGTACAACCAAGAGGTGCCCATGTCCAGGATGACTTCAAATGTCCTGCCACACTAAACCACTATAAACATAAACTGGTTCCTACAAATCCTAAAAAGCCTTCACAAATGTTACATGAAAAGCCCAATCATTTGCCCACTTTTTGATGGGGTTGTTAGTTTTTTTCTTGTAAATTTGATTGAGTTCTTTATAGGTTCTGGATATTAGCCCGTTGTCAGATGAGTAGATTGCAAAAATTTTCTCCCATTCTCTAGGTTGCCTGTTCACTCTGATGATCGCTTCTTTTGCTGTGCAGAAGCTCTTTAGTTTAATTAGATCCCATTTGTCAATTTTGGCTTTTGTTGCCATTGCTTTTGGTGTTTTAGACATGAAGTCCTTGCCCATGACTACGTCCTGAATGGTATTACCTAGGTTTTCTTCTAGGGTTTTGGCAAAGGATATGAACAGACAATTCTCAAAAGAAGACATTCTTACAGCCAACAGACACATGAAAAAATGCTCATCATCACTCGCCATCAGAGAAATGCAAATCAAAACCACAATGAGATACCATCTCACACCAGTTAGAATGGCGATCATTAAAAAGTCAGGAAACAACAGGTGCTGGAGAGGATATGGAGAAATAGGAACACTTTTACACTGTTGGTGGGACTGTAAACTAGTTCAACCATTGTGGAAAACAGTGTGGCGATTACTCAAGGATCTAGAACTAGAAATACCATTTGACCCAGCCATACCATTACTGGGGATATACCCAAAGGATTATAAGTCATGCTGCTATAAAGACACATGAACACGTATATTTATTGCAGCACTATTCACAATAGCAAAGACTTGGAATCAACCCAAATGTCCACCAGTGACAGACTGGATTAAGAAAATGTGGCACATATACACCAGGGAATACTATGCAGACATAAAAAAGGATGAGTTCGTGTCCTTTGTAGGGACATGGATGCAGCTGGAAACCATCATTCTCAGCAAACTATCGCAAGAACAGAAAACCAAATACCGCATGTTCTCACTTACAGGTGGGAACTGAACAATGAGATCACTTGGACACAGGAAGGGGAACATCACACACCAGGTCCTATTGTAGGGAGGGTGTAGGGGGGAGGGATAGCATCAGGAGATATACCTAATGTAAATGATGAGTTAATGGGTGCAGCACACCAACATGGCACAAGTATACATATGTAACAAACCTGCATGTTGTGCACATGTACCCTAGAACTTAAAGTATAATAATAATAATAAATTTTAAAAAGCCCAATCATCTAGGAGAATTTTATTAGAAGGGGAGATGCTTAAATGGAATACAATCCCTTATCATAGAATTGTTGACCAATTTATTCACTCCATACATTCTCTCTATCTACCTGTTCCACTAGAAATTTAGTTGAAACAGTCTGTACAATAGTGTTATTACCACAAAAGCAAAGAAAATGTTTACAAACAGCCAACAAATGAAATCTGGATATGCTTTAAAAGATTTAAACTCATATAAGAAGCACAGGGATCTTGCTGATTTTCACGAATAAGGACTGTTTTAAAGTATACCATATATTGCCTGTGTGTGTGTATATATATATTTTTTTAATTTTTCTAGCACAATGATACAAATAACATGTTTACATTTATTTTGGGATTGCGTGTTCAATCTTAATTTGTTAGTATCTCTCTAGTACTATTACACAGTTTCTTTATAGGTCCTTATATTACTGTTTGTTTTCAACCGCATCCTCTGCTCCCCTGTTCCTTTTAAAAGATAAGATTTCTAGAGCCTTTTTATGTACTAAAAACTGAGCGTATGCCTCCACAGACCTTGGGACTTTCAGAAAAAAGAGATGTGCTGCAGATGAGGCAGCACATGCACCCATGGCATGACACTGAGAATTATTTTCAACACTACACTTAACAGTAAAGCCCAGCATGTCATCTGAGTCATTAGTCTTTCTCCTTACTTCTGCTGTTGATCATGGCATATTAAGTAAGACCATTTTTCTCTTTCTCTTGTAATATATAAATGTTCACTGAACATCTGAACATGGAAAAAATGAGGGGCCCAAGCTCCAGCCAGAAATCAGGTGATTCACACACCTCAGTTCCCAACATCGCAAAGAGCTTTCTTTTGCACATAAGCACAGCCTTAGAATCCCTTACACACCTTCCAGGAACTACTTTGTGATCCAACAAGAAGGGAGAGGAGCCCTTGTGAGAACACAGTAAACAAGTCCCCAGTTCAAGGAGATTCAAAATGGTGAGAATTAATCATTTACATTTGAAAAGTGATAACTAATTATTTACACTGAAACGAAAAAACAGGATAGCTCAGAAGAACAAAAGGGAATAAAGCCACAATACAGATATAATGTTAAAGATAAATACAAATTAAAACATTAACTATAACAAAACATCATTTGCTTAGAAGAGAAAGGCAATATAATATAAAATATTTGTAAGCAAATTAAGGTGTTGATCAATGCAGTAAAACTTCATGCTATATTTTAGTAGTTAGGGGTATGAAACACAGTAATGCTGATTGTGAGGACTCCTCCCTTCTTCAGTGTCCTCTGCTTTGTCCATCTAGGCTCTGCCTCCCTCTTCTCTCAAATTGCCAGGCTGAGCACAGAGCAAGACCTTTGGTGCAGGTCTACAAACTGCACATCCACCAACCACACACAATATCACAGGCCTGGGTCCATCAGTGAGCAGCAAACTCACCAATCCATTTCTGTTTATAGTCCAGTTTACATGGCAGTTATAATGCTCTACTCACTTACTTGCTTTCATTAGGATCTTCTTTCAACATCAAAAGCATTTTAGACATCATCCCCAGGAACAAAAATGTAAACAGCAGTACAGCTTTTCAATTCTTCCTATTTAAGCACTTGTAATCCATTTCTATTCTGAATGCAAGTAAAATTTATTTTCCCTTTTGCTGGGCTGACTACAAAAAGAGATGGAGTGTCTTAAAATAAAGCACAGTGGTATAAAAAGAAGAGAAAATTTTAATGAGAAACATATTGTAAAAAGAGTCCTGAGCCCTAGATCTCCATCACTGGTACTGAAGCCCAGACCAGGCTAAACAACGTCTTTCTCAATTTGGGCAGGGAAAACACTCAAACTAGCAAAATCCAGCCTGTTTTTCTCCCTGAACAAACATCATAATTCCTTTATAGATCTTTTGTGTTACATTTGCCTTTCTTCTGGGCAAATAAATAGCTGATGCACCAGGCATCACACTATTTGCCAGGAAAACAAAATGAATAAGAACGTGGTCTCTCCCTGCAGGCAGTTTCAAGTCTAGTGAAAGAGATGGTCATGCACACAAAGAATTAAAAACAGGGGCACGTAGGGAGGAATGAAGCCAATGGGACACTGATGGAAAAATGATCAATGCTTCTCAAGACAGTGGCCTCATTTGTAACATCTAAAACCTTCTCTGCTTGTATACAGAATGATGTGAGGATCAAATGGGGTATAATATATTGTGAAAGCACTTTGAAAGGTATAATGCTCTCTTATTCTCTCAAGCATTCACCTTACATTTTCTGCCTTTCTTATTTAGTCACATCTAAACTATAAAGTTAGGCAAACCATCAACAGGCAGAGGGGAGGAGGGAGGGCAAGTCATTCTTCATATTACCCAGATTAATTCACTGTGTTTACGTAAATTGATTCTGAAAGGCACCACTCCCTGTAGCCAGTGGGTTGAGAAACAGTTAGGACTGAGAAGGATAATATGCAAGACTTTTCAGTCTTGATGCCTAGCATTAACTTCTGTACATTAGTATGCACCAGCATCCAACTCCTCAGTTGGAAGACAGGATAAAAAGCAATGAATCACCTTGTAAATCATCAAGGTTGTATCCACACTAAATGAATCTTCATGCCACGGTATCCGTGCAACATTTGGACTTGATTTATAATTCTGTACAAAGTTTGCCATTGCCACAAAGGGTAATGAATTAACAAGATAAAAGTTGACTTAAAAGTGCTACTTCATCTGTGTTTACACCCAGCAAAAGGTTATGGCTGGAAATGAATCAACAAGAATAAAGACAAAATTCATATATCTCTTATCGTAAGATTCAGCTGGCGCCAGGAATATGCTCATTGTAGAAATTTAATCACCAAGACCATGATGCTTCTCAGTAACTTGAATAATAGCTGAATATACAGAAGAGCATACATCAAAATGTTTTTTGGTGAGGTACGTATGTCCTGACATCTTTCCCATAACTGAGTTTTATTTACAAGTTACTAACTCAACTGCACTGCCAGGTAGTAATCTGATTCTTATTGATCATAACTCCTACACATTTACCGTGAGGTTGACATTGGGTAACAATTGGGTAACAGAGGTCCCACTGCCTGGCATGACTTAAGGTAAGGGGACTATGTGGCATTTTTTAAGTGCCATAGCTCACTGGGAAACCTAAAAAAAAAAATTCCATAAAACAAAGACAACCTTAAGGATGCTGAATCTGAGATTTTTGCCTTGAGTTGTATTTTACAATCCCCATCTCTTTTATTGGATGATGAGGCTGTTTTATATCTGCACTGTCCAGCACAGTAGCCACTAACCTCATATGGGTATTGAGCGCTTGAAATATGGGTAATGCCACTGAGGAACTGAATTTTTAATTTACTATTATGTTAATTTAAATTAGCTACAGGTGACTAGTGGCTACCATATAGGATAGCAGAGTGTGAATCTTACTTTCAAATACTGTTCAATAAACCACACTTAAACTTGAGTTTTAAAAGTAATTTTCTAAACTACCTAATTATAATTCCTCTGCAATTACTTATGGACTTCAGAGCACCAAAGTTTTGTGAATTATATAATTGGCTTTGTGAAATGGTCTCCCCTGTTTTTCTGATCTTATTTTTGTCTAAAACAAGTATCGAGTCAATGGGGATTTTTGCTTCCTTCGGTGTAAATTTGAAGCAGCTAATCAAATGAAGGAGGTGAAGAGTGGTTTTCATGCATTTGGAGCCGGCAGGGTGGGCAGATTTCTCCCCAGGCTGTCCCAGGGTCAAGTTCTTTGGTGTTTTTTTAAAAAATAACCAAATGTAAGAGTTACTGAAGATGTCATGATGCTGGCTGGCAAATGGCCTCACTTTGAGTCATCAGTAGAAAATATCCGAAGGAATTTCATAGACATCACAGGTCTATGAGAGATGCTAGCAGCCACTTTATCCTTTTTAAGCAAGAGACTCCATTTCTTAACATCTATGATTCTCTCCAACCTCAAAATCCAGCTGAACATACAATGAAAATAAGACAACTGTTCTCTCAAGACCATCAGGAGTAAGGAGACTGAAGGCAACTAATTAATGGAAGGTTCTGTTTTGAGACCTAATTAGTTTTAACTTGTGTCTAGCAGAATATTTTCCACATAGCAGGTGGTCAAAATCATTATAATTGACAGATCTAAAATGGGAAGAAACATCAGATTCACATAATGCACAAAAAATAAACAGGTATAGTGATATTGCTACCATTTTCTCTGTCCTCCTTGCTAAAATTTTTTTTAAATCCAGTATAAATATGTCCTAAATACTTTCTATTCAATATGGCCATAGGCAATGTTTAGAAAGCCATTCTATGATTTCAAGTATGAAAGCGTATCAGATGCGAGTTCTTCAAAGGCTGTTATGTGCCCAATCCTAAAAATCAGGCATCCCATGCACAGTGTTCTGAATGTTTATTCTAAAGTCTTGTGAATTCTTAGAATGCTTTCAATATCTAGACCAAAAAATTCAAAACCACGTTATATTTAAGAATGTTATGTGAGTAGTTTTTGGTTTTGGTTTTGTTTTTAACGTAAGCAAAACATGCTATATGGATAAAAATTAAGATGCCTTGTCAATAATTCTTCATTTTCATCTGAGCTCACATACATAAGTATTTTGTAGACAAGTCAAAAACCAGTTATTTTATGTAAAGTGTAAAGTCACAATACTTTGCTTATGTGGACCAGCCTTCACAGATTATGCAGAAACCCATATGCGGGTAGAATTAAAATATTTTAAAAATATATAGACAGCTATCTATATTCAAAAAGAAAATATGAACAAAACTGAATTACTAGTTAGATCCAAAATCGCATGAAATGGAATGCGGAAGAGTGAGGGGAAACTCCCTGTTAGCTGAGCCTATCACAAATGTCAGATAACTACATTCTTTTTCTTGACATCAGTCCTCTGGAGTGTTGGGGGCTGGATGGGAGTGGTTTGTGTGTGTGAACAAATCATTCCATCTTTCAGTTAGGTCATCAATAAACAGGGTCATTAAAACCATTGTGAAATAAGAAAAACAAACATGTGGTAAAGACCACAGGGTTTTTAAAAGGAAGTACACGGTGAATGGTGGAGGCAGGGAGGTAATGCAGTTGATCCACAGGATTTGGTGAGCACCCCCAGGGGCCAGGCCTACCCCCACTGGGCCCTTTAATACGTCTTAAAGGGCAGACACAGCCTTGGAGGAAAGTTTTGCGCTGCTTAAAAGTAAAGGATTTGAGGTTACTCTCAGTTAATAAATTGTAGTGAAGAGATAATTGCCTCAGAAATGGAGTGGTTTAAGGAGTTGATTTAAAGTCAGAAAAGAAAGAAAAGATTTTCTAGTTCAAGGGCTCTCTCTGAGATTTCCTTTCATATGAATGAGAATAAGAGGACGATTTAAGTGATTCTGTAGAAGCATTTTAAAGACATAAGAGCCAAAAGCAGCTACAGTTGCTGCAGAGTTCTGCCCTTCCACCTCCTTCCTTCATGCCACAGTGACTACCTCCAGGCTTAATTAGATCAATGAGCATTTTCCCTTCTAGACAACCTCTTAATGTATGTGTGAAAATGAAAGCCAGAATGCAGTGAACAAAGCTATGCAAAACACATCCTGCTAATTTAACTTCCCCAATGTCTCTTGATCCATGCTTTCCTCTCCTTTCCATTCTACTGCTGTTACTCATCTTCAAGCTCTCTCACCTAGATTATTCAAATCACTTCCTATCAGTTTCCTATGCACAGATCTTCCAGTATTATCTTTTTTGGACGGCAGTTTGATCTTGTCACTTCTTACCTAAGAATCCTTCAACAGTTTCTCATGGCCAGCTTCGAAGACCTCCACTGATCTCTTTCTTCCCTGCCTCTTAACCTCATCTTCTAACACTCTCTTCACCAGAAGGGTTGAGGGGTGGGATGAGAGCAAGGAGAAAGAGGAGGAGGAGGAGGAGATGGAGAAGAGTGGCTACCCGCTTCTGAGCTCCTACTATATTATGTGTTTTATAGTTGTTCTATTATTTAATCTTCTCCAAACCCTATGGGATAGGTATTGTTATTTCTACTTCTGATGCAAACAAGTCAATATTCATAAAGGATACTTAAATGGTATAGTCACTCACCTAGCAAGACTTAAAACAAGCATTTAGTCCAGCTCTGCCTGTCTCTACTTGTGCTTATTACCATCGTCTTGGTTCCCTACCTCTTGGGCCTTCAGACATGCTGTTTCCTCTACATCAAATTCTCTTCTAGTCTTAGGCCACTTGTTGAACTCTTATCCATCCTTCAAAACCCTGTGAATGATTTTCTGCCTCTAAGAAGTCATCCCTGATTATCAAGAGAGCATTAATCACTTGCTCTACTATGTTATGTTTTTAAAAGCAATATTATATGTATTATGCCAGACTCTAACTATCTGATTGTCATGGCTTTTTCTTCTACTGGACTGCTCTTAGAATTTCTTTAGAGAAGAAACTACATCTTTCACTGTTGTAAACTCAGTGATATTGCCCAGGGCACAGCTGGTGCTCAGTGAATCTTGTTGATTTAACAATTCTTAATCCTATTGTGCAAAGAGAAAACTGGTGGATCAAAAGCCTTTGATTAGACACTTAACTAGGGTAGCAAAGCATCTATGTGACTATTAGCAGGTTGCTTAACTTCTTCAAGCCTCAGAAAACATTTGTAAAATTAGTTAGTGGGATGGGGTATGCAAAATTATTCCTAATATCTCCTCAGATTCTAAAATTCTGTGTACTTAGTCTTCGCATACAAAGAATATATGTGGAGGGGCACTGCCATAATCAAATGCAAAATGAAATGTGGCACTTGTATAATTGTACTTACTGAAGAGTTGATGGAACTTAATGGTATTTATTGGAACAATGGGCAAGGGGAGGCTAACCGCCTTATAAATAAAATACTTTATGAGTTTTTAATGTGTTCCTTATTAAAAATGTATTACTTTCCTTGCTAAATTAAATATCATTTAAAGTCAGTTTCTCTTCTTACTTTTAGTTGGATAAGATTTCTGCTCATTTTAGTCATGTGACTAAGCAGAACAAATCACTTGGTACATAGATTAATAGAGGAAAATATTCCCCCACCCCTAAGAAGTCAGAGTTTTAAAGCAAGAAGACAGCTAAGAATAAGACACAAAGCTCCAGAAATAGAAACAACACACAACTAGGTAGCAGTAGAGTAGTGTCATTCCCAATTTCCAGATGATTGGACACCTGGAATCTTCACTATCATGAGTTTACCACAACATTAGCTCATCAAACATCTGTGCCCTCCAGACTCAATCATTAGAGGGAGTGGTGAACATATGTAGGTTGCCTCACCATAAACTACTCCCCTCTTCTCCCACCAAGAGTATTCTGAGTCTTCATTCTCAGTCAGGCAGCTTAGGAGGGGTTGAGCACAGAAGCTACAGAAGTCATTCAGCTTCTCTCATCTCCCAGATAAGGTCAGTGATTCAGAGATGAACAATGAAGCCAATCAAAACTAAAGAATCATAAGTCAGAGCTTCTGGGAAATGAAAGGTGTCTTTGCTTTTTCCTTCTGGGAGTGAATGAGGTAGGGTGTAACCCTGAGAGTTATCAGCCACATGCCATATTGCAGATGAGAGGAAGGCTTGAAGCTGCCACAGACCCACCATGTGGAGCTGAGAGGGAAGCCATTATCAAGAAAGAAAGTCCACAGATGCAGAGAGAAAGAAACAGAGTCCTGTCCACATTGTTTGCATCTTAAATCTGAAATTTTTCCCTACCTCTGGACTGTTCAGTTGGGTGATCCAGTAAGTTTCCTTTATTATATAAGCCAGTTTGTGTTAGGTTTTCTGTTACTTGCAAAAAAAAAAAAAAAAACAAGTTATATACGATAAAAAAATAGTCTATACGATCCAAGGTTATCTGTAAAATAGAAGCACTTTGATAGAATGCATTTCAGTGTCTTGTTTACATGAGAGCCCAAATTTTTCTCCTGGTTAATTTCAGCATAAGAGTATTTATTTGTAAACCTCAGTAGAGATGTGACAAATGAATCCAAATACTTGTTTTGATTTTAGATCTAAGCTATCTCACCTTATCTCAAAAAGAACTTCAAAACCATATATCTTAAATTCTTAAAATCTATTAGAATGCTAGATTTTATTTTAATTATATTCTTTGGCCATTTTATTATAGTATTACACATGCATTTGGAATAGAGGAGAGGGAAAAAATAATCCACCTTTCTAATGCCTAAAAATAACAACTGCTAATACTTGTGTGTTTTTCATCCTGTTCTTTTTGTTGTGACTTTTATAGTTTAATGGTATCCATTTTGATTGTTAAGCATAAGTTTGTATTTTCACTGAAAAATTGAACCATGGGTCAATATAAAAGATTTAATTGATGTGGAACATTCTACACACACATACACATACACACCTCAGGCAAATAGAATTCCTGAATAAAATATAACAAAATTAATTTAAATGCAAGTTTATAACCTATAAAGGGATATCTCCAGTTGTCAAAACAAAGGGAACACTATAGTTTAAAATATACCGTAGAATAAGAGCACAATGTCTTTCTACTCTCAATCAGGGGACAGAGATGCTGTTTCATGAGACAAACATAGATAACCTATGAGTATTATTTTTAAGAATCCAGCTTTATAAGCATCATCATTTGTGGAAAACCTTTCTGTATTCTGCTTATAGGTAGGGCTAATTTCTTATGATTTTTTTCTATATGTTCATAAGTAGGAGGAAATTCAGAGATGCTGCTCAATGGATGGTATTCAGAGTTCTGTTAAGTAGGAGTTCGGAATTAAATTTTAAAATGTTCCTACATGCATCTATGGGTCTTTGCTTTCTCCTGTCAAGCCTAGTGCTGTGTATAAAGTAAGATACATTTTTCTCTCTGCTCTTATAAATAGTGGGCTCCATGTTCCTACATCCAATGGTCTTCTCCCAGTCCTCACCTTACTTGACCTAGCAGTAGTATTGAACATAGGTGATCTTTCCCTCTTTTGTTTGATCCTGACACCCCACTCTCGTTTCTCTCCTGCCTTTCTGCACATTCACTCTCAGTCTCCTTTGCTGGTTCCTCTTCATCTCTCCTACCTCCTCATATTGGAGAGCCTAGGCTGTAGCCCTGGAGCTTTTGTTATAATCTCTCTCTACACTTACTTACTTATCTCATGGCTTTATGTTTTCACACTAGACTGACAACTCCAAGATTTATATATTTATATTTTGAGTGTGAATCTCCAGCCCATACTGCTCCCAAGAACTTCAAACTCTTATCAACTTGACACTTTCCCTTTGTTCTCTAACAGGCATGTAGATCCAACCTGTCTAAAAACTGAGTTCCTACTCTTCTTCCCTCAAGATACACTCCCCTGCAGTCTTTCTCATCTCATTTAAGGGCAACTTGCTGGTCCTAATTGTCTGGGCTGAGAAGCTTAAAGTCATCTTTGATTATTACTTTTATTGCATACCATATCCATTTATTTTTCAAATCCTCCTGATGGTACTCTTATAATAGATCCAGAATCCAACTACTTCTCACCATTTCCATTGTGGTTTAAGCAGTTGTTACCTCTTTCCTCGGCAATTATGGTAATACTTTCCTGGGCAAGTATGATTAACCAGTAACCCTACTTCTACTTTTCAGCCTATTTCCCAACTTAGCATTCAGACAATCCTTTTAAAAATAATTCAAATCATGTCACACCCTTGATCAGAATTCATGAAAGCTTCCATCTCACTCAGACTAGAAGCCAACACCTTTAAAATGGCCTACACATTTTTGTACAATGTGTCTATTGTGCAGTAAAGAATTAATCTTGCCCGAAGAAAAATCTAGCTCCTTGCCCCCAACTCCCGGGAGTTAACCTCTAAGTCCTTGGAATGCCCTAACCAATAAAAATGTCTTTGTTTATCTGGGGACCTAAGACCCTACAAGATGGTCTAGGCTAAGTATTCAATTTATGGTGGGAGTCTTGGACTGAACTCCAGAGGGGCCAGAGACTAAGGTCAAACACACGGGTAGTCAGCTGTGTCTACATGGCCAAACCCAAATAAAAACTCTGGACACCAAGGTTCAGGTAAGCTTCCCAGTTCCTGAGGGAAATAAGCACCATCCACACAACTCCACTGGGAGAGGACAATTGGAAGCTCCATTCCTGCCTCTCCTGGACCTACCCCTAGGCACCTTTTCCTGATGCTAATTTTAATCTGTATCTTTTTGCTATAATAAACCACGACCATGAGCATAAGACTTTTCTGAGTTCTACAAGTCCTTCTAGTGAATCACTGAAACTGAGAGTGTTCTTGAGGACCTTCTGAACTTGCAATTGTCCCCTTTACCTTCTTGACATCATTTCTTACTCTTCTACCATTCATTCCCTCTGCTTTTGACACATTGGCTGCTTTTGTTTCTTTCTACAGACTTTCACACTGGGCTTTTGCACATACTGTTCCCTCTGTCTATAATACTCTTTCCCCAGAAACTTCAATGATTATCATTTCTACCTCCTTCAGGTACTTATTCAAAAGCTGTCTTCTCAGTGAGGCCTTCCTTGGCTACATTTTTTAAAATTGCAACTGCTCCCTGGCACACATACTCATCCTCCTTCTGTGCTTTGTGTTTCTCCAGAGAATTTATCCTTCTGAAGTATTACATATTTTATTTTTATTTATTTATTTATTTTTGTTTATTAACTGACACATCCCCACTAGAATTAAATCCTTAGAAAAGCAGAGAACTTAGCCTAGGTGTTCACTGCTGTATCTCCAATGCCTGGAATTGTGCATAACTCAAGGTGAGCACTCAACGGAGAGCTGTTGGATGAATCTGTGTGAGGGGTGGTTGGGGGCGGGGGGAGAAATAGGTAGATGGTTCAGTAAAACTAGATAGTGTACCAAAACCAGCAAGGCTTGACTAGTGGTCATACAGAATAGTTTTATAAAAAGAGTGTAACCAATGTATTATATAATATGCATTAGTAAATTTGGCTGCTTGAACCTGTTTTTCCATCTTGTATAAGAAGAATGTGCTTTGGATTATCCAACACTTTAAATGAGACAGTCATGAGACACATAAGAGAAAATATTTAACCTATAACAGGATCCAGAACCCAAGAGCTGGTGAACATTAGGTCAGAAATGGAAGATTCTTGGAGAGGTACCTGTGAAGAAGGGGCAGAAAGAAGATAGCTGGATTCTGTCCACTGTAATGAGTCTCACCCACGCTCCTGCAGATAACCAACCCTCTGAAGTAGAAACGCATGATCCTTCCACTGCCATTGCCCAGTCCCAGCAGCACTGACTACCTTTACTGAGTCAAATGGGTCAGGGTCTTGCCGAAGTGGTAGAGTAGGGCAGACTTAAGTAAGAAAACCCATGGATCTGATGATACCACCAAGGTCCAGCCTGCAACTATTAATTACCAGCAAAAGAGTGTTTCAGTTGTAGGCCAAATAGTTGATGGGAAAGTCTGATCTATACCAAGAACAAGAAGTCTAACCAGAACCCACACTCACCCACGATTACTGGATAGAAAATTCTCTGGTGCATTTATTTAGGAGGATGAGCCAGCTAGGAATCCCAACAGGTAAGCTAACTCTCCATACTTGTTCCCCATAGTTTGGAAGATGACAGCTGGCTGCTATAATGAGATGATGACCCCCCCTGTAATAAGATGGAAATGTGAAATGAGGAAAAGAGTAAACTTAAAGAGGACTTGCCAGTGGGATTGAGGGACAACTGGTAGGAAGGGAAAGAAGAGCTCGTGGTAAGAGGAGTGGAGAAGGAAAGGCCCATGGCTCTGTAATATGAGTGTGTTAGACATCTTCACTACTTCTGGTGACCTTAGTTAGGCTGTAATCAGCTAAACCTCCCTCAGAAAGCACCACCTCTAAGTGGAAACAGGAATTCACACTGAGTGAAAGCAATGAGTGTCTCATTCTGGTCAAGGAAACTCAAGGCCCCATTACGAATAGGGCTGGGCAGCGACACATAGAGAACTTTGTGGAGGAAAGAACAATGAGAAATCTACGTTACTTAGAGCTTTCCAGATAAACACAACTAACACAAGATGGACAAATTGATAGATAAATGGATAGACAGGGATTGACTGACTGATTGATTGATTACAAGGAACTAACTCATGCAAACTGTGGAGGCTGAGAATTCCCAAAAACTGCAGTTGGCAAGCTGGAGATGCGAGAGAGCCAATAATGTAGTTCTGGTTCAAATCTGAAGGCCTGAGAATCAGGAGGGTCAATGGTGTAAGTTTGGACCCAAAAGCCAGAAGGCTCAAGACCTGACTCAAGAAGAGCTGATGTTTCAGTTCATCTCCGAAAGCAGAAATAGACTGATGTCTCAGATCCAACAATCAGACAGAAGGAATACCCTCCTCTCCTACTCATGAGAGGTCAGCAGGTCAGTGTTTTTGTTCAACTTCAAATGACTGGATGACGCCCATCCACAATGGGGAGGGCAGTCTGCTTTTCTCAGTCCAATAATTCCAATGTTAATTTCATGCAAAAACACCTTCACAGACACACGCAGAATAATGTTTGACCAAATGTCTGGGCACCCTGTGGCCCAGTCAAACTGACACAAAATTAACCATCACAAACTTAATGAATGATTGAAGTAAATGAGCAAATTAAGGTTAAACAAGATGGATATCTCAGGAGAAACAAACATAACAAACATAGAGGGGGCTATGCCATGATGAGTATGATATGGTCACCTCAAAGCATCTTAAAATCCAAGACTTAAGGACCTATTTCCTATGAGAACAATGCCATCCTCAAGTACCACTATCTCAAAAAAGGACACCTTGGATTTTTCGTAGTGAAAGTTAGGAAGTGAGTGGTGGGGAGACTATGGATCCTGGTGAAGTGGTGCCCTGTGCCTGATATTCAGCGGCTTGTCCTCCAGTGAACATTGAAGGTTTATTTGTTAGACTCCTGCTTAATAATTTATTTATTCAGCAAATATTTATTGAGCTCTACACTAGATGTCAGATTCTGGGAATGCAGTAATTAACTATACAGATAAAATCCCTGCCCTTTTGGAATTCACATTCCAATGAGAGAGACAGATGATACAGAAATAAACAAATAACTGCACCAAAAGGAAAAATAGAGGTAGGGTAAGAAAGTGCTAGCATGGACTGTTACAAAGAAGTTACAACAAGAGCTAACTCTTTGGAAAGTTATGTATAAAGGTGCCCATCTTATACAATGGTCATCTCTGGAGGTAATCATAGCTCTTCTCTGAAACCATAACCAGCTTCTAGATGCATGTATTGTCACTATGCACTGAGTTACAGAGTGCCGTAGAATTCCAAAAGCAGGGTTAGTCACTGACCTGTTACAAACCCTTCAAATGATAAACGGAGAGCTTAGATACTTAATAAGCTGCACGTTTTACACCCACACTCTACAATTGTCAGAGCTTCTATCTTGTCTGCCTTGGCAAATTAAGAGGAATATCATGAAGGAGAAAATGACTAAAGACAATTGGGTCAAAAGACAATTGGGTCAAAATCCATTGTCTAAAAATGTTCCATCTAGCCCACTGAGAACCAGCATCTTTCTGGAAGCTCCCACCCCTCCCACAATGGTTTCACTAGAAGCTATAGCCAGAATCCATGCTCCCATTGCTCTGAATCCAGCTGGTATCAGGCCTTTCCTTTGGCTGCCACTTCAGCCTCTTGGGATGGTTTCCTGACCCAGCTCATTTATGGGCCCCTGACTTAGGGGCTCGACAATCCTGAGGTAACCGTGTCTGCGGTCCATCAGTGCTCAGAGGGCCTTACCCCTTTTAATGTCTGGTGACTCTCTTTTAACACACCTGCCACCAACACCCACCCCTCAGGGGATGTGCTGAGCACATGGACTCAGGGGACTAGATTTATATAGGCTCATAAGGTCAGTAGGCCTATGAGATCCCTTAGCTTTGGGCCTAAAGTTCCACATGAAAACTTGGTAGCCCGCGTTGGGTAGCTGTGGAAGACACAGTCGTTGGCAGGGACGTGGTAACAATATCCAGGAGACCTCCTGCAGGCCTAACAATTGTGTGGCACCACAGCGCCACCTCCCAACCCAAGGCGGACTTGCAATTAGTTGTAGTCTTTCCTTTGACCTCTTTCCTACACTAAAATTCATTTTTCCTGAACTGTTCCAGATTGAAGGAGACCTGAAAGATATGACAACAAAATATTGCCATCCAATACTGATCCTGTACAACTGGAGTAAAAAAATGCCACAAAGAGCATTATTGTGTCAGCTGACAAAATGAGAATACAAGGGTAGATTAAAGTATCATATTTATGTAAATTTTACCAAAGTTGCTAATTGTACTGGGGATAAGAAAATATCATAACTCTTAGGAGAAATTGAGGAGTAAAAAGCCGTGATGTGTGAAACTTAGTTTTTAAAAGCTTGGAAAAACAAATGGGGAGATGGATTGTAAGGAGTGAGCATGTGAGAGCATGAACAAAAGTTAAAGCAAATGGGGCAAAACGTTAACAATATGTTAAGGAATAAATAGCCCAGATGTGTTCTTTATATTATTTTTGCAACTTTTCCTTATGTTTGAAATATTTTCAGATAAAAATTTTAAAATAGCTCTGACCTTAAGCACTAGGCAGTTTGTCTAAAAATAACTCCTTTACTACCTGTACTCCCACCATTAGGGATTCATTTCTTTGGATGATATATTTTGCAGACACTCTATTAAAAAGTTATTTTTACAAAATAGTTTATAAAATATTTTATAAAATAAAAAATTTATTAAAAATCTATTATATTTTAAAACTTAGGGAGAATTAGTTGGTAACTAGCTAAGGAGAGGAAGAGAAATCACTGGATGGGAGGCACTCGCTCTAAGTGTGGGGAGGTGACACTGATAAGCGAAAACAAACAGTGGGTATAGAGGAGGACCATCTCCTAACCAGGTGATGAGCCAGGCCCGCAAGACCATGGTTCTGAGAATATTGACACGCTTTGATATGGCCTTCTCCCATGCACTACAGATTCACTATGTCTGCTCCATCTTAACTGTGTAACAAGGTGCCTGCACCTGAGATGGGGCTAACACCACCAGAATATTCTCTGAAAGATGGTAGGGGATGAGATGTCTACTTTTCTTTTCTTCACCAACCATGCCCAGGGGTCTGTGGTGTAGCTCAGAACTCCCTATGCTAGAAAACTCCTAGACATAGAAAATTTGCTCTATAAAATATCTAACTGGTTTAGGTTATAATAACATAGGCTTGTTATGGGATCAAGGCTTCTCAGTACCTTAGGAATATGCTGGTCTTACCTTTTTAATTTTTTCACACTATACAAAATTCTCATTGTCACAATCAAGGTAAATACATAGACTCAAATTTAAGTTCAAGTCTAGGATTGTCTGAATAAAGTTTTCTGCTAGCAGCGTTTCAGGGAATAGAAGAGCTTCCTTTTCTTTATGAAATAGCACATCCTAGTGGCACTCACAGGCACTGTAGGGAAATTCAGGAACTGTTTTTCTCTTGGGTGAAAACATCTTTTGCCTACGGTTACTCCTCGGTCAGGAAAATCAGATTTCAAAATGCTCACCGTTTTTCAGATGAAACCGCTGTCAACAACTTCTATATGAGAAAGCATGGATCTCTGTAACTCAGTATTGTTCTCAAGCCCTGAATTTCCAGTATTTTCATCATGCTGCATAAACAAGGCAACTTTTATCCTAGAAAACCCCAAGTGGAAATTTCAAAACAGATTGAGTATCTGCCCACCCCCCAACAATATTTCAAGTCCAAGCAGCATTCATCTCTCACTCTTGCTTAAATTCTCAGCATTTTCTATCTAAACTGACACTTTCAAAACATGACTTATTTTAGAACTTCTATTCCATTCAATAGGAAATAACACGTTCTGCTCGTTTTGAATAAGCCCCTTTCACTACGCCTCCTCGGCCCTTCACCAGCAGCCTATTCAGGTTTCAAGTAATCACATACATCCTGAGCCCGAGCCATCTTGGTGTCATCTACTTTCCTCCAGAAATATTGATACAAGGAGAAAAACAGCCAGAGGGCTCATAGCAAATTAGCACAGGCCCGGAGACTCACCAAAATTAGGTCATCTAAAATAAATCATGTAGACATTTTTTCATACACCCCCCTGCATGAGTAGCATTTTTCTAGGCTATTGATTTTCACAGTCACAGCCCTAGCTATTAATACTTTTCAAGCAGGTCTGAGTGTGCCAAGCATCTCATGAAAAGGGCAGATCACAAGAACACATGATGAAAGGGTGTTTTTGGTGGGGTTTGGGGGGTCCTGGGAGGATGACAGTAAGTGCAATTTAGGAACAAATGTAATTTTCAGCTTCCACGTATGTCAACCCTATAATACTATGAAAAGGAGAAAGAGCAAGAGGGATAGTCTTTCCTGGGTGTCCTCTTTTGAGTGGATGGCATTCGCCTGTGAAGTAGGGCTTTTCAGCTTCATTGTGTAGATAAGGAAGCAGGGGATGAGAGGAGGGAGGGAGGAAGCTTGTCTTTAAATCCTCCTGCTAGAATATCATGTTTGCACTGTGACAGAACCCAGAGAGGGGTTCAGGTGAAAAAATTGTTCCTACTTATCTTCAAAGTCTTCATTTAACGATCAATGAAAACTCTCATTTATGCCGTCAAATTCTCTGCCCTGACATCTTTGAGAAAAGCTGGTAGCTGAGTGAGGCTTCTCTCTAGTTTTCCTTCCCCTGTTTGTCCATTCCATCCCTCCTGATTCTATGGATAGTCCATAGCAATGCACCATGCTCGGATACTCAAGCTTTTCTGTTGATCTAACCTAGAAGCTTCCTTCCTATTTTCTCTTGTTTTAGGTCAGGCTTGGACTATGTCCTTTTTCTTCTTGGTCTGCCATCTAGCAGCTTGGATTAGTGTGACCACCACTCAGCAAGCACACTTGCCTTTTAACAGAAGTCTCTGAGAACTGATGTCTCCAGTCTAGGGAGATCTTCGGACACTGGGGCAAGCTGATGGGAGAGACACTGCAAGCTGGTGGAAGTTTCAGTCCTTTTCATTTCATTTTGGCTCAAATATTTTTGTGCTAGGCACAATGCCAGGCACTGGAAATGCAGCGGTTGATAAAAGATACCTTCATATTACATCGTTTGAAGAATTATTTATTCCAACATTTCCTGAGGCCAAGCTGATTAAATAGGAGCCCACGTGGGAGATAAAAAGAAAGAAAAACAAACACTTTCTCAATAGATCCTAATAGGAAAATCAAAAAGAATGAAAAAGCAAGTGAGGAGAGGAGGGTGATATGTTCAGAATCGTGCAATATTCAATGTTAGGTATTTATTTTCTGTCCCTCTCTCCTTTATAGATAGAAACACACTTCTTTTTGGAAATGCTGAAGATGACTAAGTGATAGATTCCTAGGACTGGTTAAAAAGGAGTTTGAAGCAAGGGAGCACTTAGGTTCCCACTCTGGCAGGCAGTGAGCTAAGCACTTCCACATATGTGACTTTATGGATTTCTTACAATGCCATTGTGAAATAAGTTATATTAGGTCCATTTTACAGATAGGGAAGCTGAGGCTTAGCAAGAGTAAGTAGCATATTGTATCTAAGATACAGGAGAAAGGATGGAGCCAGAGCACTATTAGTAGGAAAAAAGGAAAGTTCCTGCTTGCTCTTTGGTTTCTCTCCTTCCCAACTTCTGAATGGATGCACCTCAATCAAGCAACATGTATGTATCCAGCACTTTCTAAGTGCAAAGGCATTGATGGAGTATAAAATATTGTAAGTTTCAGTCCTCATCCTCAAGGTCTTTATGAACAATTTTAACAATAAGATACACACACACAGAAATAACTAACAATCTATATCCTATATAGAGAAAAGACTGGTGGTCCATGCTGTGGGGCCAAGGGTTGGAGTTACCTAGGCAAGTGGGATGTATAAGAATATTCCAGGTAGGAAAAGTAATGATGAGTAGAGACTCAATGATTCCAGCAGAAGGTGGAGGGTAAGCATGCAAAGAAGCAGGACTGAGCAGGTCACAGAGCACAGTAACAACAGGGGAGCCTGGAAAAGTAGACAGAGCAGAACAGTGAATATGGCTGGATCTGCAGTATCTCCAGGTGTGTGTGTGTGTGTGTGTGTGTGTGTGCGCGTGCGTGTGTCTTGGCATGTGGTGGGATGGAGGTTGGGGAGCTGAGAATAAATATGGAAAGCATGAAGAAAGCACTGGACTGAGACCCAAGAGACAGGGGTTCTAGTCTAAGCTTCGTTGCTAGCTGGAAGTGCAACTGCAGGCTACACACTCAACATCTCTGAGCCTCAGTTTTCTTCAGCTGTAAGACCAGAAATTGCAGCAGATTATCCCTAAGGTCCATCCCATGTTAAGAATTCTGAGACTTTCCCTATTTTTCCCTTTCTTCTTTTATTGCCCTCTCCCTGCTGTCAGCTCAAGGCTTTAGAAAATGTTATCCTTAATTGGCAAATAACACTTATTTTTTCCAGAAACAATTGCTTCATTCCATGAACCTGAACAAGCCCTGTCATTCTTTAAAAAACAAAAAAACAGAAATCTGTGTTTTTGTTATTGGAAAATTCTTAAAGCATAGCCCAAAATGGCCAATGTGGTTTCTATTTAACCAATGTCACTTTTTTCCTTTATGCACCTATTTATCTTTACTGAGTTATTATTTGATGTGATAGTAATATTAGGGGCTCCACAGGAAAGATCCTCTAGGAACCTTACTGCTGTGTTTGCTAAAAGGATATTGCAAGGATGTTATTCATCACACAAAGAAGAACCTCAAAAGGAACTTCTCTCTGATTTACAGATCAGGAAGAGGTGTGCCATTACAGAGCAACTGGCTTCTCTCTAACTCAAGGACCCTGTAACTTCGTAAAGGGCTCAGTTTCCCTCTTCACAATTTAATGCTGCCAGAAAGCACAGAGCCAAATACAGGTCTAAATCTTGCAACACATTGACTTATACACAGCGTGCTCCCTCACCCTTGGCTCTCCGTTCCCTTCCTGCTCTTTTGGTCTTTCTTGGCTCTGTGTTTTCCATCTTCTTTATAATTTATTTTTATCTTTCTCAATTAGATGCATTTGAGTTCCTTAAATACCTCTGGAAACAAAAAGGTTTAAAAACAAATAAACACAAACAAGTAAACAAATAACCTGAGCAACTGAAGGCCTTGCTTTCTAAACCAGGGGTCAGCAAACTATGGCCTGCTGAACAAACCCAGCCTGCCACCTGTTTTTGTAGGGCCCACAAGCTAAGAATGATTTTTACATTTTTAATGGTTTGTAGGAAAAAATAAGATTTGTGATATGCAAAAATTGTATAAAATTCAAATTTCCATGTCCATAAATAAAGTTTCATTGGAACAAGGCTATGCCCACTCATTTGCATATCATCAATAGCTACATTCACCCTACATAGCAGAGGTCAGTAGATGTAACAGAGGCAGATACAAACCTGGAGCATAAAATATTTGCTATCTAGCCTTTTACAGGAAAGTGTTGTCCCTGGATTAGAGCTTCATTTTATATCTGTTTAAGTTTCTCCCGCCAATGTTAGTATTATAGGATTGCTTCAAAGCTAGGTATTTGCTACATACTAACTCAGTCTAGATATTTTTGGTGTTTTTCTCATAAAACTACCCCTCAGTGTATTTTAACCTTGACTCGGGCTCATGTTTACTGTTTGGCTTAGAGTTCAGTGCTATGTAATAAAGACAATTAATTTTCAGCTTTTTAGAAGTAACTTGAAGACCCTTTTAGGTCCATTTTACAGTCACTGATAAAATGAATTTTAAAACTTCTATTTTTGCTGAGATTTCTAAGCCAACAGAAAGATCTACACAGCAACTTGGCACTTTTTACACCACATTCAATGTCCTCCCGTTTCTTTTCAATTGATGCATGTGTTTGCATATTTACTTCTTTTTTTTTCTCCTCCTGGTCAACCTTAGCTAGAAATAAAACGAAGTCTCCATGGAAACACAACATAATGCTCTCTCACAGATGATCGAGGGACCCAAGCAGCTGGTATTGGGCTAAAGTCTGCAATGGCGTCTGACCAAATTCGGAATGGAAAACAGCTTAGCCGGCTCTTCCAGACCTCTCAGAATTCTAAAGCTGAGCATGGAAACCTACACAGATTGTGAACTACCGTGGGTTGTCTTATTCTTTTATTTTCCTTCTGAGAATATTCTCTTATCCATTTATATGTTTCACTTAAAGGGTTTCAATCCCTCCCCTACTTAGACTGATGGACAGACACAACAGAATAAGTGGGAAGAAAACCTCCATTCCCAGTGAGCACCTACTATATTAGGCATTCTATGTCATGACTGGCCCCAGTGTCTCACAGTTCTAAAAGAGGCAAAGTTTAACTCCAATGTCCATTTTCTTTCAACTTCACAAGAAAAAATAGAAAAAACAAGGCTTAACGGAGGTTTTCTCTTTAACATAGCCATGGTCCCCTGCCCACCCTCTTTTTCCTGAGAGGAAAAAAAATCATAATAAAGAAGTAAGAATATAAAAGTCAGCTTCTCTCTTAACCCCAACTATGTTTATAAGAAATCAAGATCTAAAGCTAAGTTGGGGAGGAACCAAGAGAACCCTGGTTCTCTTTCCTAGAAATCCTTTCCAAATGGTTGAAGGAGAATGTCTTAAATAAGGGTAATAAGTGAGTGTCTTAAAGGGAGAATAAACAGAGCACTAAGGACATTGGGGAGTGGGTAATGGAGAAATGTGTCAAGAAGATGTGTCAGCACAAGCTCATTCTAATTTAGAGCCTTGGCTATTTCTTAGGGTTAATGGTCAACTAAACTGTGCTTTTCTCCCCTCAAACTCCGATTTAGGAGCAACATTCTCCTAGGTCCCATTTCTTACTAGGGTGTGATCTGGTAGCATACACCCTTGTCCAAAGCAGTATCTGGCATCTCCAAGGTAACAGAGTCTTAACCACCAAGGCATCATAAAGAGTCGCTCCAAACCTATAGTCTCAAACCATGGGGAGTATGGGATCCACATAGGTGTCTCAGAAGAGGCTGGGGGATGACTGCTCCCCTCAAGCAGGTGGGCTCCAAGCTCCCACCTTTAGCTGAGGCAGCTTTGCTTTCACCTGTCTAAAGAAAATGTTCCCCCACTTCATAATCCTTTGAAAAACGCTTTCCTAGAACATACCTTCATCTGAACATTGGCACACAGCACAGATCTGTAATTGATATTTAAACTAGACTTTCGAGAGAGAAAGGCATGCCCTCTGAAGGTTTATGCAACAATTCATGGTAATACCACCCATCCTATGACAAAGACATGGAGGCAGACTTTTTTTTAAAGTGAAACGGTCCCTCTTCCCCTTCGCCTGATCTGTGTTCACATCACCATCACTACTACCACGAGGGTCAAGGAAACACGGAGAAGAGAGAACGTGGGAGGACAGAGAAGCAGGCTCCTTCTAGTGACAGATTCAGGAAAGGAATAGCAGCATCTCCTCCTC
Organism: Trachypithecus francoisi; assembly: GCF_009764315.1. NCBI lineage: Eukaryota > Metazoa > Chordata > Mammalia > Primates > Cercopithecidae > Trachypithecus > Trachypithecus francoisi. The sequence continues at coordinate 7,500,268 of NW_022681453.1, forward strand.
ATCCATCCCTCCTCATTCCATGAGCTACCATGAAAAGGTGAGCTCCCCTTCTAAAGCAGGATGTGGTAGGCTGTCCTATTCTCCTTATAAATTGAGAAGAGTTCATTTCTTTTCTGCACAAGCCTTTTATTCCATAAAGAGTCCATGTAAAATACTTTGCTCTCCAGAGAGGAGCCATATCATTGCAAATTGCTGTATTAATATAATTAGCTGATAAATTAGAGCAGCAGCTACTACACTGAAATATACCTTCAGATTATGGAAAAAAGAAATCACTGGGGACATATTGTACATGAAAAACAATCTTATGCTGTGCAGAAGTTTTGATTTGAGCTAGGACAACTATTCTTACAATTGCTAAATTGTTTTCTCAGCTTTCAGTACCCTTGTCCTTCTGAATGGCTTTTACTCCGTTTCTGGGCTCTTTAAAACTCCAGGCGCAGGTAAAGGAAGCACTTGTGCAGGAGCAATAATTGCTCTGAAAAGGAAAGATTCTTCCCATCGCAGAGCAATTATAAAGATTACACATCCAACCCTATACCAGGAAAATATTTCTCCTTTTTGTTAATCTTTCATGAAATAAATAATGGCATTGGAAGTTTAGCGTACAACCAGTAATTTATCTTGGGCTACATTGATAGGGAAATAAATAAGTGCTGTCATTTCAAGGAGAACTTGAACTACTTTATTAGCTGTTAGTACAGACCACATGACTCAAGTTTAGAAGAAAATGAGTCTTGAATCCTAGGCAGCATTAAAAAAAAAAAATTCCACTCTTAACTTATAAATTCCCTTTCCCTTAAGAAGAATGGAGTCCCCATTCTTCATTTTGACCTGCTAAATCATCTCCCTACTCAGAGCCAAAGATACTTCTTCTGGCAGCACATGGTTAGGCGTTTCCACAGGTGAACTTGACTGTCTTTTGCGTAACCCTCTGAGGAAAGAGAAAACTTAAAGCTAAAAAAAAAAAAAAAAAAGTAGAAGAAGAAGAAAAAAAACAAGGCAACCAAGAAGAGGGCCCACTGCATTTTTCTTTCTTTTTCTTACAGGATTTTGTCTTGCTACTTCAGTCCTTATTTCTTTAATAACAACCTTTGACATCAGTACAGTGCCCTGCTTGGATGACTTTGCAATCAGCAGTACCTGTATGCCATGCCCGTCTCTGCTCTGGTGGTTTCCCGCAACGAAATTCCATGAACACGTAGAAACTTTTCCAGATATTTCTGTTCGGCTGCTCCACTGGGCCTCACAGGTTTGCAGGCTGCCTGAGGCTGAGTCTTGGTCACTGCTAGGTGCCATCTACATTTTAGAGCCGATTCACTGGATTTTGGCAGAGCCAGCTTGGGGCTAGGGATGTCTGCGCAGGCAGGTTTATACAGATGCATGTTTCAAAAACCCAAGGAAGCAAAGCTAATTGCACAGTGCTTAGCTTTAAGACTCACTGTATCTTGCTGTGAATACCTTGGGTTATCTGGCTTCAGTATGTCCCTCAAAAGGATTAGCTTGTTTTCTTTAGAGCTCTCTTATCATTTTTGTAGGCGAGCAGGGCTCCTACGTTCCCGACAGAGCTGTTGGTTGTGTGTTTCTGCCCAGGCCTGTGCATAGAGGAGCCTTTCGGGGGCCAATCACTTTTCTCATCCCTTTAAAGTACTCTGAGTCAAACGTAAGCAACTATGTATTGGCCCTGGGGAAAAAAAATATGGGAACTTTTTCCCATGTCTTTCTATTTAGGTAAAAGGAAATATTTTGGTGGGATCTGGGCCAATCTGTTTTTATAAGGACCATAAAGCCTTAGGGATGATTCATGAGTATGTAATGAGGCTTCTCTAAATTATTACCTATTTTGTAATCAAATAATTTTTTATACTAGTGGCATGATTCATTTGGGTGAAAGGTCCATTAACCTCTTTCAGATGTTGCTGTCAAATGATAGAAAAATATCAAGGGGTTGTAAAAGGCAAAGGGTCCACACAAATATGGCTATTTTTGACAAATGTGAAGAGCAGTTCTGTGGTGCTGGAGCAACTGGATATCCATCAGCGAGGCAAAGCAAAACAACAGCAAACAAAAACAAATGAACCATTGACCTAAACCTCATCTTTATACAAAAATCAACTCAAAATTGATCATGGATTTAAATGTAAAATGTAAAACTATAAACTTGTAGGTAAAAACAGGAGAAAATACTCAGAACCTAGAGTTAAGTGAAGAATTATTAGACTTGACACCAAAAGCACAATCCATAAAAGGAAGAACTCATAAATTAGATTTCATCAACATTAACAACTTTTGCTCTGTGAAATACCACGTGAAGGGGATTTTAAAAAGCAAATTACATTCTGGGAGAAAATATTTGCAAACCACATATCTGACAAAAGACTTATATCTAGAGCATACAAAGAACTCTCCAAACTCAACAATAAAAACATAAACAATCGAATTGGTAAACGGGCAAAAGATATGAACAAACATTTCACTGAAGAGAATATACAGACGGCACATAAGAGCATCAAAAGATCATTAGCCATTAGAGAAATACAAATGAAAACCATAATGAGAGATCACTGCACACCTATCACAATAGCTAAAATACAAATGGTGATAACACTAAATGCTGTCAAAGATTCAGGGAAACTGGATCCCTCATAAATTGCTGGTGGGAATGTGAAATGGTTCCGCCACTCCAGAAAAGTTTCTTATAAGACTAAACATTCCAAACTTACTATAACACAGCAGTCACACTGTTGGGTATTTATCCCAGAGAAATGAAAACGTATGTTCACATGAAAACCTGCACACAAATGTTTATAGCATCTTTATTTGTAACAGCCAAAATCTAGAAACAACTCAAATATTCCAAAATGGGTGAATGATTAAACTGTGGCATATTCATACTATGAAATACCACTCAGCAAGTAAAAGGAATGAGCTATGGGTCAAAACAACAAGTTGAATAAATCTCGAGAGCCTTATGCTGAGTAGGAAAAAAAAAAAAAAAAAGCTAATACCAAAAGGTTACATTTTGGAATCTGTATCATTCCATATATATAACATTCTTGAAATGGCAAAATTGTAGCTAGAGAGGAATAACAAATTAATAATGCCATGGGTTAGAAAAGACGAAAGGGAAGAAGATGGCTGTGGCTATGAAAGGGTAGAGGTGGGATTCTTGTAATGGAACTGCTGTGTCTTCATTGTGGTAGTGGTCACATCAATCAATACATGCAACAAAACTGCATGGAATTAAATATAAATACACAAAAATGAGTGCATATAATATGGGTGAAATCTGAATAAGGGCAGGGGATTGTATCATCCTCCATTTCCTGATTGTGCTATTGAACTGTGGCTAGGCAAGATACCACCATTTGGGGACACTAGGCAAAGGATATATGGAATCTCTCTATTGCTTCTTATACCTGCATGTGAATAAACAGTTACCTCAAAATTAAAAGTTAAAAAAAAAAAGCAAAGAAACTCCTCACATATGGGTTTTTCTACCACATGATTCCAGCTGTGACTTTCCTCCAGCCATGACTCCTGGACATAAACTGTTCATTTGGTCTAATAGGCTTCACACTCCCACCTCCCACCTGCCATCACATCTTACATCTTTGCTGACATGAATCTCCACACACAAGCACATGCTCCCTTAAAGCTCACCTCCTCTAGGAATTCTTCCCAGCCCCTGGCACACAATTATTCGTTGAAATTCCACTTGCAACTCAAATCTAAAGCCCTCACTTGACACTTCTAAACTGTTTCACAAACATTTGCACACTGCTTGTGATTTCTGCCATATTTTTGCATATCCTATACCATTATTTATTTACTATTTGGAATTGCTTTTTCAACCTAAATGAATTTTTTAGTGTTATGGACTGAATGTTTGCATTCCTCCCAAAATTCATATGTAGAAATCCTAACTTCCAGTGTGATGATATTAGGATACAGGGCCTTTGGGAGGTGAGCGAGTTGTGATCTTGGAGCCCTCAGAATGGGATTAGTGCCCTTATAAGAAGAGGCCAAAGGTAGCTTACTCTCTTTCCACCATGTAAGGACACTGGAAGGAGAGAACAGTGGCCCTTCAACCGGGAAGAGGGCCCTTACCGAGAACCTGACCCAGGTGGCACCCTGATCTCAGACTTCAGCCTCTAGAACTCTGAGAAATTAATGTGTGTTGTTTAAGCCACTAAGTCTATGGTAACAGCCTGAACTAAGACATTTAGTTAGGAAACATTATATTACTACCACCATAAACAGAAAAACCTTGTTACTTGTAATAAAATAGAATGTAGTCTGTAAAAAATGCAATCAAAATGAAGAATGTTATTACATTGCAGCTGGATATTTAGTGTCCAGAGGCTTGGGATCAGAGTCTTAACTCTTTTTATCTTTTATTGACAAAGATTTAAAAGTATTAGAGAGGTTTTAAAGATAATTTAGCACAAATCTGAGATTTTCTCTTCCCTCCTTTTTAAATAATGAGAAAAGAAATAAAAGGAAATTGAAACAGCAATATACTACATTTACAAAGTGAATCAGTTATTTAATGCCATATGAGTGGTACTTGTACCTTCTTTGGGAAACAAAAACATAATATGCTGTCCCAGAGTATGAGATATCTCTCTTGCAAGTGTACCTCTTCACTCCCCATCCAGATTAGAAGGCCTTTTAGGGAAGGGACTGTACCTGATACAAGCTTGTAAACTCCAGTTATAATGATCAGAATGATGCTTTGTGCACAGTCAACATTGCATAGAGATTAACAATTTCCTTGCTTTAATTTTAAACTCCCAATAGCTACCTTTTCTCTCATAAACCTATTTCCATTTTCACCCTAGCAGCCAAAGCCCTGAGCATGAAAGAAGAAATAAGAGCTTGTAAAGAAAAGGTCAGAAAAGCTAGGAAACACACACACACACACACACACACACACACACACACACACGGAGTACAATGGAGTTAGGGAGAAATTAGCATTCCCAAGTAAAGTTGCACCATTGACATCACTTATGGTAGCCACCAGTTAAATCTGACTGTGAGCCATGAAAGTGGTTCCTCCAGGGCTGAGAACACCTGGAGGTTGAGGCAGTGGTGCCAGTGGAGGGCCAAGGAAGAAACACAGGTGAACCAGGAAAGCAGTTTCTAAAACATGGGGCAGGAGCCCTCTCCCATGTGTCCCTCTCTTTTTGTCCTCCAAATTTGGAACTGGGCCCGGGAAAGGAGAGAGAAATGAGAAAGGCAATATTTGTCTGGAACTGAAGTTTCTTTTCACAAAGTTCCAAAAGCAGGTCAATGTCATAAAAGGCCGCAGTTTAAAGGTGGAGGATAGAAACTGTATTTAATAAGAGAACTATCTATCCCTTCGGTTGTCAATACAAATTAAGATCAATTTTAAGTTCAATGTGGTAAGACTGTACGAAATGCCTCTGAGCAGCTGAGAAGGACAGCTGTCTTTCTTGCTTTCCTTCTGTGTCTCAAGAACGATGATTTTCATATTCTTTTTAGAATATTTAAGTACTGTGCAATCACATGGTCAGCAGAGTGTAGGAAAAAACAGGGCCATGTGATGAGACAGGTGCTGCCTGCCCCATCCTGCTGATGAGGCACGGGAGGTCCAGGACACAGAAGCCACATATAGAAGCTCCCACAGCTCTGGGTGGCGGGCAGCCTTCATCTATACCTGTTCAGGATTCATAAACAATAGTGTGACCTTGGGCAGGTCTTGACCTTTCTGATCCCTTACTTTCTTTACAGGTTCAGACTTAGGTAATCTCTAAGATTCTTCTAATCTACATCTGATGTTCTGTGCATCTTAAAAAGTAATTGCTCTAATCATACTCTAGAGGTGATGAACCTTCCACCTGTGTAACTGGTGAGACTCGGAGTCCATGAATTATTCACCAGTCATGAAAGATACCAGGCCCATGAGATTTATGTTATTCTTGGAATATAGCAAACACCTTTATAGCCTAGTTTTAAATGTTTCTTGGCTAAGGAGGTGATTTGTTGAACACTGTATATCTTGGACATGTTGCAGTCATCCAAGAATCGTCCAGGTCTAAAATAAAAACTGAGGCCAGAGCTGGTGGGGCTAGAGGAGTGGGAATGCACTGCCACCGCTGGGGTGGAGAAGTATTGGGACCACCCAAGTCAATTTGGACAAGGGACACCAGACTACAGTCCAGAGCATATTTTTCTATTCTGATTATTTACAGGAACTTCCTCTTTCTGCTCTTGTTCGCGTGCTCGCTCACTAGCCCTCTGTAGGTGGTGCTGTGAGATGTCTGCTTTCATCTCACTGGGAACCTTCTAAAGGGATTTCTCCTCCTGTCACTGCCATCTTCTCTTCACCTTTGCCAGAGCTACCTTGGGGTCTAGCTGTATGTGGTGAGACTACAGCTAAGTACAGTATGTGTGTGTTGTGTTGAAAAAACACAATGCATAAAACATTGCCTTTGCCCTCAAGGAGCTGTCAGTGGAGGAGAGGAGAGAAACCAGTAAAGATTACAAAGTGATGTGATATGAGCAAAGATAGAGGCAATCGCTAAGGCTAAACCCAGTCTGGAAAAAGAGCAGAGGATCAGAGAAGACACCCTGAGACAACATCAGCAGTAAAGGTAAAGGGTGGGAGGAGTGGAGGGAGTTCTTCCAGAAATTTGTAATCCAGGCCGGGCACAGTGGCTCATGCCTGTAATCCCAGCACTTTGGGAGGCCAAGGTGGGTGGATCATCTGAGGTCAGCAGTTCAAGACCAATCTGGCCAACATGGCGAAACCTCGTCTCTACTAAAAATACAAAAAAAAAAAAATTAGCCAGATGTGGCAGCGGGTGCCTATAATGCCAGCTACTCGGAAGGGTGAGGCAGGAGTATCGCTTGAACCCGGGGGGCGGAGGTTGCGGTGAGATCGCGCAAGTGCACTCCAGCCTGGGTGACAGAGCGAAACTCTGTCTCAAAAATAAAGAAGAAGAAGAAGTTTGCAGTCCATCAAGAAATCTAATGTTAAATGTCTCTATCATTCATTGGTGCTTTTCTAGACAATCCCTCACATCTCCTGTTAGTCTAGATTTTCTCAGCGAATACAACACAACAGTGCTCGTAGGATAGGGGAGGGGCTGCATGTTATAGTGCATGGGAGTACAGCACATGACTAATGGAGGGCCTCTATGGAGCCAGCCTTAGCTCCTTCTCCCTGGCATCCAAAGGCGGCATCTTCAGTCTCACCTGATTCCTTTTCCTTATCGTTACTGCTTATCTATTGTATACTCCTGCATTACAGCATAAAAACAACCCCTCCCCAATGTATGATACATTACACATTATAACCTTGCTTTAGACAAACTTAGTAGGAGTGAGAGGATAGAAAAAGTAACTATTTGGTACTAGGCTTAGTACCTAGATCATGAAATAATCTGTACAACAAACCCGTTACACAAGTTTACCCATGTAACAAACCTTTGCATGTACCCCCAAACCAAAAATGAAAGTTAAAAAAAAAAAAAGAAAAAGAGTGAGCACACTTATTGGTGACTAGGTCTATAGATCTCTACCTTGGTCATGGAGGGTTTGTAGGCAAGACTGGCCCTTGATATTTAACTACTATTCTGCATTGATCCCACAGTCCTCAACTAGAAAGCATCTTTGAGTAGAGCTCTGGCATTTGTAGCAAAAACTTCCTCACCTTCTTTGGGCATGATGGCTCTCTTGCTTTTTATTCAAAAGTTCCCAAAAGATGCCAAAATGTAGCATTAGTCTAAAGCTAAAGGAAGGGAAATGGTCCATGGGGCCAGATGTGCAAAAGTGCACAATGTGGCCAGAAATATCTCAAAATGTGGCAGTTAGAAGCAATGACTACTTTGGGAGAGAGGTAGGTGAGCAGTGTGGAAAGGATGGGAGATGAGGCCTCAGTCGCATTATTTAGGCTCTAGGCTCTCTTTTTAAGTAATGTTGAGCCATGGAAGGTTTGACAGCATGATCGTATGTGGTCTCATGCTGTTAAGTCAACACTGAAGTAATGCTTCCAGGGTGCTGAGATCACCTTCTCCTTTATCCCAGTCTGCATTGGCCTGGCTTAGGGGAATTTCCACAGAGAGAGTAGAGTATGGTAGAAAGAGCACAGGCTATGAAGTCAGGAAGACTTGGGTTCAAATCTTGCCACTACAGCCCACCAGTGGGCACTTTCTGAGTCCCAGTTTCTTCCCCTGGAAACTACAGCTTATCATATTACCTAATAGGGTTGTTGTGACAATTATAAGAAATATTGTATTTGATGTAACTAGTACAGAATAAATGGCTCAATAAATGGTGATTATTATTATAATACCTGCAATGCTGTCAGTGTCTAAGGGTTACCACATACACTACACAACTCCAAGGACTGCCATCCAAATTTTAACCCACGTGCATTGTGCCCCCTAGTGTTGTGCAGTGCACAGCACACACAGTTATATGTGGGAGACTCAGACTTCTAACAAGCAATAATTTTCAGGGGGCATCAATGCTATGGGCTGCATGATTATAAAATGGTTGGGCATGGCTTTAAATATGACTTTCTCCCTTGCTAAAGAGAAAAGAGAGGTTATCTGAATAATGCTTATTTGTTCTTCATCTAGCAAGAAATACCTCCATCACTCCTTAAGTGCCTACTCAGAAAGCAGTTTTGAAAGTTGCAAAGAAGTCCACGTATTTTGTCACTGGTGCCACATGCTCTGCCATGGGGCTCATCTATCTTCTTCAACACGTTATTTCTATGGGGTCTGGAACTTGTCTGCGACAAGGCCTTGGAGGCTGGGGTGCAGAATGGCACCATTAAAAGTAATTCTCAGCTACAAAAGCAAGTCTAAAATTGTATATTTTCTGTTTTGTGGTATCATGCACTAAGAAGTCTCCCTGGAATCACTCCATCCAAAGCAATCTCTCTCTTCATCTTCTAGGCACTTACGATTAATCTAAAACATCTAGGAGTCTAACTAGAGCTAGAAGAACTCTGAAAAATAAACTGATTTAATGATCTTGTTTTACAAATAAGGTAATAGACTTCCAGGTAAATTGGCACTATTAAGCAGTCATTATTGTAAGGACTGGAATAAAGTGCAAGTTCCCAGGAGCAGGGGCTTAGTGGACCAGGGCTTAAATCCTTGCCTGGCAGCCTAATGCTTGCATGATTTGAATACTCTCTGAGTTAATTAGCTTTCTCTGGGGAAAAAAATGTGGAAAACAAAAGCTAAACTAGGCTGGGTGCGATGGCGCATTCTTGTAATCCCAGCACTTTGGGAGGCTGAGCTAGGAGGATCGCTTGAGGTCAGGAGTTCTAGATCAGCCTGACCAACACGGTGAAACTCCGTCTCTACTAAAAATAAAAAAAAAAAAATTAGCTGGGTGTGGTGGCAGGAGCCTGTAATTCCAGCTACTCGGGAGGCTGAGGCATGAGAATCGCTTGAACCCGGGAAGCAGAGGTTGCAGTGAGGTGAGATTATGCCACTGCATTCCAGCCTGGGCTGCAGAGTGAGACTCCGTCATAAAGAAAAAAAAAGAAAATGAAAAAAGAAAACTAAATCAGTTTATATATTTTGAACTCCCAAATATACCATCCTGCCTCTTGAAGTGTCATTTCACTGTATAATAATTGTACATGTTTAATCACCAAAGTTCCAAGGCAAAACTGTTGAAAAAACAATCCACTGAAAAGGCCTCTGTGTGTCTCTGCAGAAGACAAATGAATTGTTTCACTTTGTTTACTCTATTTGTGCTAGAATGTTTTCTTTGGCTGAGAAATGTATAAAATGTAGACTACAAGCATCCCATCAACATTTTGAAATATTGTGTTCTACATGGTTTGCTTTTATAAAATCTCTGTGGTTTATTCCAAGATAAACATAAACTTGAAGTAATTTCAGCATTTGACATTTTCCCAGATTCAAATGTTAGTTCAAATAGAGTAACAACTGAATTTTTAGAGATCACCTTTTTTAGAAACCTTGCCAGATAAAACACAACCAAGAATGCATGAATGAACAAATAAGATATCCCAAAGCCCATATTTCAAACCTCCTGGTTGATTACCTCAATTCATAAACCATGTATTCTTTCTTGAACATAATTTGAGCAAGACTGGATTTCTTATTTCCCATTCCTCCCTAAAGTAACGATAGCAAATCAGATTAAAAGAACTATTAAAGGCAGGCATCCTGACAGCAGCAAGAAAAGCTTACAGCAAGGTAAGGATACAGAAAAAATAATAGAGGAAGAAAAAACTCAGAAGTCAAAATTTAAAAATAAAATAGCAAAATGAGGCCTCCAGTTTTCAAGACAGCTAGCTCCATATGCTTTAATAGCCCCTGAGGAGATTTTAACACAGCACCATAGCCGACATTTATTAAGATAAATGAGAGTTGTCAAGTAGTTTCTTCAGGTTTAGAAAGTTAAAATAAAGCCTTGACACTTAAATTAGAAAGTTTCAGGTATTAGAAAAAAATCACTTGGGTGAAAATTTTCATTCTCTGACAATGTCAGATGAATGAGGCTTAATTGGGAATATTTCCTGCATTTAGAAATGTTATCAGGCCCATCCTCATAACTTTTTTCCCCATTAATAGCAATTTGGTGGGTTAACCTAAAAAAAAAAAAAAAGTCAACCAATTTGTTCTCAAGCTGCCGATTACATGTTTCTTTCCCTCAGCCGTTTCTTACCTGCCTCCTTATTGGTTTGCATTCCCACAAACCCCCATGCATTCTCGTATAAGTCTAGTTGAAATGCGCATCTTAAGTGTATTTTTTCCTGATGCCTCTCTTTCCTGTCTCCCTGCCTCCCGGTGTAACTAATCACACCTTTACCTGAATTTTATAGCAGTTCCTTCACACTTCTAAGATCACACCAAAAAACTTTACTGTAGTGTTGTCTTCCCTGAACAGATCCCAGGATCATTCAGGGCAAGAAGCCCTGACTCTGCATCCCTGTATCCTCAGAACTGGAACATGGTAGATGCTCCAGCTTCCTGAATAAATTCTGTTTAATTTTCTAGTTTGATTGCTAGAAACTATTTCAATGTTACATATATGGTCATGAAAGAACGTCCTTAAATGTAAGTATATTTCTTCCTTTTTAAAAAACTAATTCTGAATGTTAACTTCATTGAAAATTCATTTAACTGAAAATACTTTTAAAACACATTCGGTACTTCTTTTAGATAAATGACCATCTGGAATGTAAAATATTGCAAACAGATTTAAGCATTTAATATTTTGCTCAACAGCAACTGGTGTTTGGATAGTCACATCGTTCAAATTACTAAGCTTGGAGACAGAAAGAGCTGATCTTTCTAACACATCCCACTTGTAGAATTGTTTGTGCTGACTCTCACCTCCTTAATCCCAGAGGTAATTAAATAATTCAACAGCCCTTTGGACAGCTTGTTTCATACTTAATGTCCATTGCTGTAATCAAATTAAATATAAAGATTAAGCTACGAAATGTACCTTAGGCTTTGATTTTTTTTAAGGAAATATTTCACATGGGAGATATTTGTAATAAAAAGTCTCTTGCATACAAACCATATTTTCTTAACCTATTATTCTCCAAATTCCTCATTAATTCTGCACAAAAATGTATATATAACTTGACTGAGGATAGTGATTCAGAGAAGAATGCCAGAATATCATTGAGGATATGCAATTTTATTTAACAACATTATATTCAAAACCATGCTGTCTCCTGCTTCTGGGAGCAAAGTGATTATCTTGTCTGTTGTTATGAATCCTGGAGGTACATTATAGAAAAACCTGTGTAATGATTATATTGTTTAAATGAACACAGTGTTGTAGAAGCTCCCCTTAAAAACATGCACCTTATCTGTTCTGAAATGACAGACTGAATTAGTGAGCTCTCCTGACTCTCCGCAAGCGCTCCCTGAGCCTTGCTTCCATGTGCCTGATCCTGCCTCCTGAGACATCAGACCATGTCTGTGGCACCAGAGTCTGTGGCTGTTACCATGGAAAGGGATGGCCTTGCAGCAACTCCATCTCACAATAGAATGAAGGAGGAATAAAACATGAGCTGCCAAGAGCCTCATCCAGTCATGAGTGAGCCTCAGGGCAAGGAGGAAAACTCTGACAGGTTCAAAATGAGAGCTGATGCTCATGGACTGACATAAGGAAGGCTGCTTACTTCATCAGTGTTCCACTGCCAGATGGATATCAGATGACCATCTACAGGTCTCTGAAGTGTCATCGGCCTTCTCAGTGAAACAGGAAAGTTGAGATCCAAACAAAGAAGCCAGAAGAGATTGACCCACCATGTGGCTCAGGAAAGGTCAGGTCAAGAGGTCCAGTTTGAACAAGGGGAATAACATTGAAAGTAAAGGAATGCCTTGGTCTCTCCATGTTATGGAAAATAGCCAAACTCTACCTTAGAAGCTCCATAACCCTGTTTCAAACACAGCTCTGTGGCAGAAATGGACCTGGGATTCACCATGCCCACTTCTCTTCCTTCCAAGGCATACATTTATAACTACAATTCCCAGCCTGCCTTGCAGTTGAATGTGGTCATGTGGCTGAATTTCAGTCAACATTGCCTCTGCCTGCAGGTACCACTTACAGGCCTGGCTCACAACATGGGCCCTCCACCTACTCCTCCCATACTCCTCTCTTGATCCATGTCAGTGCTCAACTATGGGCCAGCTTAGAAAATAAAAGATGAAGATGATAGAATTTTCATCAGCCCAAGACCCACCTGACTGGACCCTTCCCACCCCTGATTGGACTTACATAAATAAGAAACAAACTTTCTCTTTTTTGAAACAAGGTCTCACTGTGCTGTCCAGGCTGGTCTCAAACTCCTGGTCTCAAGTAATCCTCCCATATCTGCTTCCTGAGTAGCTAGGACTACCATTGTGAGCCACCAGTGCACCCAGCTTGAAATAAACTTTCTGATTTCAAGGTATTGAGGTTTCAGAATTTTGCAGCTAGGGTTACCTTTAATAAAAACAATGCACTTTATTTTGTAGAAGGCATTCACCTACAGCCTATCCACAATAAGCATTTGGGAGCCATTCCTGGATTGGAAACCAGAGCCAGATATCTGGCGGGAAGCCTAGTTTAATTTTTTGGAGACTGAAGAAATATTTGGCAAGTTTCTGTTTGAAATTAGGTCACAATGTGTGTACCAATGCACAAAAAGCTCCTAATTTCTCTTGCCATGGGATGGAGATATTTCTCTAAAACTGACACCTGATGACATTTCACATACCTGGGGAGGCTGTTGGGGAAAGCTGTGTTTCAACTGCCATCTCCAGAGAAATACGAGTAAGTGCTCCTCAAAACCGTGTTGTTTCCTCCTCCCATGCAGCAAAAACACACAATACAATGGCAAAAATCCCTGGCAGGAAATTAGCACATACCATTCAGTGACAACCACAGTCTACAATTTGAAAGACCCGGGCAGCTATTGCTGTCTAGCTCTCAGAGCTAGGATGAGAGGGAGGTGGCCAAAGACGGACTTAAACTCAAATTCTGAAATTGAATTAAATTTGTCTTATAAGGGATGCCACTTGGGTGCCTCCTCAGGCCTCTGCACTTACACAGATCTTTCGATGGAAACAGCTTCTGTGGGAGAAAAGCCTGAGGAAATATAAAAATCCATAGTTCACCCTATGACACAACCCTTTGCTATCCACCCAAGTGACTTTCCAACGTTTCAGCCTCCCAGCCTTTTGATAGACAGGTGCAGGGCAAGAAGCAAAGACTTCAAATGGGAGGGGAAGACATGACTGCCACATCTCGAGTTACAGAACCTTATAGTGTGGTGGAAAGTGAAGGTGAACAGTTAAATGACTAAAGTGACATCTTTGTAGTGATCTATAATCAACCCAAACTAGGGGGGAGACATTCTGTTGAGCTAAGATGTGCATCTGCAGTCTGCAGCCTGATTCTCCAGATTCAAGTACTGGCTTTATCACATACTTAACCGGCTAACGTTGGGCAGGATTATTTTTAAGGCTCAATTTCCTTCCACAAAGTGGAGATCATAAAAATAGGCATCACATGCACATGGATCATTGGGAAGGAATCAATGGAATATCTAAGGAATGTGCTAGCTATATAATAAATAATCAATAAACAGTTGTTGATATTAGGAAAAGAAGGCAGATGTCATGGACTTTGGTCAGCTCACCCAGGAAGGCTTGTCCAAGGTCAAGGAATGAAGCATGGCTGTATCTACCCCTATGTTTACTAGAAGAACAGATTGGGGTAACCACGCTCCTAAGCCGTGTTCTAAGCTGACTTAGAGCCCATGTCCAGTGCAGAAGGTAATAAAAATAATAACAAACACACAGATGGTTGTTTATAACATACAGAGTATTTTCACATATACTTTGGATCTAATCTTTAAAATCCTAGAAGATGGATAACATAGATGTTTTCATTTCTACCATATAGCTGACAAAATCAAGGCTTGGAGAGGAGAGGTGTTTTGCTAAAATCCACACAACCTGCCAGAAACAGAGCTAGGATTTAAATCTAGGCCTTTCTATTCCAGAGACAAGAGATGGATCCACTGTGCATGAAGAGAGGAAATGTGAGACAGACAAGGTGTTTGATCCATGTTAATCAGAAAAGATTTTAAATCAGGGTATGAATGACAATCTTAGAAGAACAAGGTTGTAAGTGAAGCAAGGAGGGAAGCAGCATGTCAAGACCATTTGCTAAGGCTTGGAGAATTTTTCCAAGCTTAAGGAGCTCATAGAGGGACTCTTAGCTAAAGGAAGATCAGGGAGGCAAAATAACAGAGGGCCTGATGGCACTTCAAAGGGGAATAGGAATTATGGCTTTTGCTGAAGGCCCCTTCCTATGCACTCAGCACTATGCTAAAACTTTTATGGATATTATCTCATTTAATCTTCTCAACTCTACGAATATGTAACCCTGTTATTCTGATTTTACTGGTGAGAAGACTGAGGTTCCAGTTCACATAGATTGTAAGGGGTAGACTTTAGACCTAAGTCAGTCTGACATCAGAACTTATATTAATGTGTCCCCAGTTTGTATATCCACGGCGACTTACAGAGGAGGCAAGAGGCACAATGTCTCTAACTGGCTAATACCACAACCACACAACAACGTGAAAAGTAAATGTGAAAACTTAATAAGCCAAGCTGTATAAAATACAACTAAGCTGTATAGCTAAGGCTAAATTTAAACTCATGGTATGATATCACCGCACCCCAGAGAAGCAGAGTATTCAGTACATAGAGACAGAACGAGAAAGGTTGACCTTGGATATGGAGTAGAATAACAAAGGCTAAAGAGATAACCTGGAACATACTTGAGCATATTCAGCAAGGAGGTAGCTCAGGGAATATTTCATCCCCTTAATGAGAAAAGAAGAAAAAAAAATCAAAAATTGACAGAAAATGAACAGGCAGAACCACACTCTCCTTCACTGAAGGATATGGGTTGTAACAAGACTATGAGGTTGTTGTATGAATTAAACAGAATGACTATAAAAAGCCCCTGGAAGACGGCATGATGCTTTATAAATGCTTAATAATTATGAAGGAGATGAAAGAAATAGTCCTTTGTGTATCATCTTAAGGATTTTTGTCAGATCTGAATTCCACCACTACTCATAGTTAGTGAATGTTTTCCTATAAACTGCCTCATTTATTTTAAAACTTATCCTTGTGCCCTGCTATAATAGCCATGAATTCATAGATTTTAGGTGTATGTTATACATTTCTTCCTAATAGTCATGAAAATGAATTATCAACCCATTGAAAGATTTAATTTCCACATGCCCCCAAAAATCATCTCTGGCACAATTAGAGTGCCATAGTTTGGGAAACATTGAAAGCATGTAAAGAAGCCAGACAAGGAACCAGGAGACCTGGGATCTGGGCCTAGATGATCATGTATGTTGGCTTTATGAGGTAAATTGCCTCATAGGAAAGTAGGAGAACACCGGCTCTATGTTGTGTGAAGGCAAATGAGATAATGCATGAGAAGACATTTTATAAACAAGGATACTACAAATTGTAGGTATTTGTGTTACTCTGTCTCCTTCTACTAAAGAACACTTTTTAAAAAATTAAACATCTGTCAGTAATGAACCAATCACTAAAATAACACACTCTGAAAATCAAAGAGAATTTTTCTCCTTCTTGTCCAACTTCAAAACAAAGCATCACCTCGTCCCCTTTTTCTTTGAGAGATACTTCAATTGCACTGTCTCTATAAACAACACAGTGTATCCCTTTGGTCAGGTTTATGTCATTACACCCCACAGGCTCAAAGCTGGACAAAGCTCAAGGGATCATCTCGTCTAGTCTCATTGTTTTACAGAGGAGGCACTGAGTTCTGGAGAACTTTAAAAACCTTACTTATGACCACACTACAAAATGGGATTTGAATCATGACTCCCGGCCCCCCTCAACCAATTTTCCTACTGTTACATGAGCCCATTCCCTGGAATGGCAGAGAGATCTCAGAGAAAGAGGAGCCAGAGCTTACGCTCTATCTAATTTATCAATGGCCAGTTAGGAAAGAACCCTATGGGCAAGTCAGAAGACCAAGATAGAGGCACTGCCTTCTAGGTGTCCACAGTCATTCAGAAGAAACCAGACACACACACACACATACACACACACACACACACACACACACACACACACACTTTAGTCTGGCTCAGTTTTGTCAAAGTAACCAAAAAAAGCAGTCACAGGGTTGCAGACTGAATCAAGCCCCTGTGCATTTGGCTGCTCCTCTGGAGTGATGTGCCTGTCCAGGGATGTCCACTTCCAACTCATCACCCTGGTGGTGCAGCTACACATGGTAATGGCAGCCTCATGCCCAAGTCAAAGGACATCATCACCATCTTTAGTGACCATGGCAACTCCAACACTCCCCAGAGGCTGCTGCTGGGACGCTGTAACTTTCTCTGGCTACCTAAATCCTGTCCTGTTGATGTTCACCCTTCCACTCCTAGCCCAATCATTCAGTGGTCCAAGATTTTCTCTAACATGCAAAACAAGAGAACGATGAGCTAGGAGGCAATCTTTCTAGCATATAACTAAAATCACAGTAAACTACATAAAAATGTTCTCATATTCCAATATCTCTGAAAAAATACTTCTTTGTGACTGCTCATACAAATATGACAAGAATTACAGCCTTAGGAAGAATGTGTCTGCTCTAAGAAATAGATATCTTTTAGAAAAGGAAGAGCTTTCTCTTCAACAACAAAAAATGAATTAATAGCCTTTTCTAGGAAAAAAAATATTGGTTTGAATAATTTAGAGTTATTCCATTATAGCTCACTTCCATCCTTCCATACTCCATCCCAGATACCATCTTACTGATACTGTCCTCTATGTTCCAGGAATGTGGAAAAGGAGGAAAGTGGCAGAGAGGAGCACCAAAATTGGTTGAGTGTCTAATCTATACCAGATGATTTACATCATTTCATGGAATCCTTACAGCAGTCTTATTAGCTAGATATTTTTATGCCCATTTACAGAATCAGTGTGAGCACACTCCAGAAAAGAGAGGCATCCCTACTTTTGGCATCTCCAATAACAGTCTCATGATAATAGCAAAGGCATAGATCATGTGTCAGGAATGATGCTAAGACCTTTGTATAATATCATATTTACTACTGTGTGTGCCCACTGCTGTCCTGTGAGTTTTACTTACTTAAGTCATTTGAGCTCCTATAACAACCCTAAGGTATTACTGCCATCATTACCCACTTTTTATAGCTGAGAAGACTAAATCACATAGCTGGTAAGTGGTAGAGCCAGGGCTTGAACCCAGCAGCCTAGCTCCAGGATCTGTGGCCTCAACCAAAACCAATTGCTTCTCTCAGGCAAGGGGGTTACCCAGAGCCTCCAGGCTAGTAAGTGGTACTGCTGAGATGCAGTCTGCTGGCCACCAGACTCCAGAGCTTCATTTTCATCACCAGGCCCAACTACACTTCACTTTGCCAAAGCTAATACCTGCATTTGATACCCAAGAGGCTCCCCCTCCTTGGGGATCTGGGGACGAATTTGCTCTATTCTTTGCATTACACACATTCTCTCTCCCCTGGACTCCTCCCCTCTGCCTAAAAACATCCACAGATCAGCTTTCTCCTACAAATTTCCCCCCAGACTCTACTACAGACTCCAACCATCATCCTCTCTCCTCCTGGGCATTGCCTCTTCTTGAGACTGGCCTGCACACACTGCCTGTCCTCTATGCCTGCCCTCTACCCAACTCCCCAGTCTCCAAAGTAGCCAAATGGCCTCCTCTCCTCCTGTTCTCCTGGCCACACTCCCAGATCCAGCCTGCAAGAAACTTTGAAGGATGCTGTCAGTAGCCTCGTGAACAGAAGCAGCTCTCTATCTTCATTTCCTGCCCCCTTCATCTGCACCTCTGCTCACTCTTCCCTATGCATGGATTGCCTTCCCCTCCCCATCTCCTCCTGCTCAAATCCTGCACATCTTCCAAGTCCATATCCAATTACTCCTAGGCCGCAAGCAACTAGAATCTTTTCTAATTTCATCTTTGTGTCACCTACAGGGCCTTGTACAAACAAGAATCTCAATCAATGGCTGTCGAATGTTTACTAACTGACCTCCAGCTTGATTCTTAACAAGAATATCTTCTTGCATAAACTTCTTGCATCAATTCAGATTCTTTCATAAACTCAGCCAAAGGCTTCTAAGCTCTTGGATCTCCTGCTACCTGTTGGCAGGAACCAAGTCTACCAAACTCACCTGGAAAACTAACTGCCTTTTCTCACATAGAACCACATCCGGCCTTCTAGAAGCAAGTGTGAGTAAACACTTTCTTGGAAGTCAAGCAGTTTTGAGAGCAGAGAGAGAAAATATTAGGAGCGAGTCTCAGCATAACTACTGTCCTAGATAATAAGAAACATTCATTAAGGTGGCAAAAATCAGTATTAAAATGCTATAGCTAAATTTTCACTCACATGTCCTACTAAATGTTCCTAGTAACTCTAATTTAATAGGTTCAGTCAACTATCATTTGAAATGTGAATACAGATAGTGTTTAAAAGCTCTTTGTATACTATTTCCAAATCACTTTTCCTCAGCAGGATGGTATCCTACGAATCCTTAAAAAGCTTTTGGTGAGGACACACAAAGGTCTCTTACAAAATATTAATTGAGAACAGCAGGATGCTAGGTACTCTTGGTGCTAGGTGAAGTATACACTTTTGTTGGGGATTTTTGGAGTCATCCATCCTTAATTTTCTTCATAGGCTTTAAATGCACCGTGTACGGTATGGGTTATATCTCAAGCCCTATTTTACAGAGTGTGAAAATAAAGCACATTACTCTTTCAAATCACTGCACATTATCTCATTTAAGTTTTGCAATAGGTTTTTTTTTTTTTTTTTTTTCAGATGGAGTCTTGCTGAGTACAAGTTGTGCAATCTCGGCTCACTGCAACCTCTGCCTGCTGGATTCAAGCAATTCTTCTGCCTCAGCCTCCTGAATAGCTGGGACCTCAGGCATGCACCACTACATCCAGCTAATTTTTGTATTTTTAGTAGACACAAGGTTGACCAGGCTGGTCTTGAACTCCTGACCTTGCGATCTGCCTGCCTCGGCCTCCCAAAGTGCTGGTATTACAGGCATGAGCCACCATGCCTGGCCTACAACAGTTCTTTATAATGGTATTGGTCCCCTTTTGGAATCAAAGAAATTGAGACCTGGAAAAGTTCATTAAATAACCCAACAATTTGTTGAGCTATAAAACTCAGTGTTAAAGATTCCATGTAAACATTATGTAGTACAGAGAAAGCAATGAGATAGGCATTCTTGAATATTGATAGTGAGAAGGTATAATGAGAAAAATGTTTCCAGAAAGCAATTGGATAATATTCATTAAGAATAAAATAAATATATATATTTGCATATCTATGTATATGTGTATATGTATATGTTTATCTATACACATATATAATACATTCATCCATTAATTGAACTTCTAGAAATAGAGCCTCGGCCAGGCGCGGTGGCTCACGCCTGTAACCCAACTCTTTGGGATGCCAAGGGGGGCGGATCACTTGAGGTCAGGAGTTCAAGACCAGCCTGGCCAACATGGTGAAACCCCAACTCTACTAAAAATACAAAAATTAGCCGGGCCTGGTGGCACCCACCTGTAATCCTTGGGATTTTGAGGCAGGAGAATCACTTGAACCCGGGAGGCGGAGGTTGTAGTGAGTTGAGTTCGCACCACTGCACTCCAGCCCGGGTGACAGAGTGAGACTCCATCTCAAAAGAAAAAAAGAAAAAAAAAGAAATAGAGCCTAAGAAAGTAAGCAGAAATATGGTTAAAATGATACAAAGATAATTATCATAATATTATATCTAATAATGATAAATAGTATATAAAAGAAGAATGGCTAAGCAATAATATGGTCATAAGATGTAGTCCTTAGAAAATGTTAAATTGTTTTTAAGACAATAAAATAGATTGGCATAATATTAAGTGAAAAAAGGAACGATATTCTGACTTTTACCCATAATCCAAATTCAAAATGTTGGGGAAAGCATGCCAAAATATTAACAATGGTGGCCTTTTCTGCTTTGTATTTTTCTGTTTTCAAACTCTAGTACAAAGTTCAGATGTTACTTTTGTAAATAGAAAAAAAAAGTTATTCAAAAACAAAAATTTTTTTAAAAAACATGCCCACAGTTACACAAGCAGTAAGAAGAAAAGCCAATCCTTTGCCTTCAACTCCAGAACTCTGGCCCCTGCCCCATCCTCCCTCGGTGTGCAGGGCCATGAACTGTCATCTTAAAAAAATCAGTATCACAGAGTTATCAGTCAACTCTGAGATGAACAATAAATCTGTATTAAGCAAAGTATATTAGGTTGTTTCACTATATAGTCATATGTAAATACAGCCCAGAAAAGGAGTCAGATCTACTTACCACAAACCTAAAGTGCATTCCCTATCCTGCTGCCTGCAATTTTACTTCTTAAATATACCAGGACTGCTGAATCTCCCCCACCTCTAATGCTTTCTTCCAATCATTTAATAATACCCTTTGTTTCAAATATAAGTTACCATAGAATCTGGACATAAAGCAATCCTCAAATTCCTCAGGAACTAGAATTAACCTGATGTAAAATATTTTAATTCCATCTTCCAAGAAAGGAAACAAGTTTGAATTCACTAGCAATTCCTTACTGATGAACATTAACCAAAGACCCAAAGAATTATTGCCAACAGCAAATGTGTCATGTCTTCAAGGACTCTTCAATACATTTCATATTCTGTCTCATAAGTAATGTTTCACAGGTGGATAAAGTTGTTAATATTTTATAAGTTAATCACATTTATCTTCTACATACAAGTTTCTAATGGAGATATCACTCGTGGGCCATGCTATTGGAAGAAAGAATAATTGGAAGTCCAAGAAAATTTTCTGTGACTTCTCAATGACTGACATTTACGAATGAAAGAAAAATTTGGGTGACTTGGGGGATCGCACACTCTATCGTTTACATTAAAATTGGAAGAGATTGCACCATCAGACATTGTCACTGTCCAGGAATCTCAAGGACTCAATAGAGGAATGCAGTTCCAACATTTGAGAGGTAAAAAAGTTGCTGGCGATGAGAAAAACTGCCTTAGTTTCCTGAGCTATGCAAACATTGAACTCTGTAATAAATGTATTTAATTTAAAAATAGAGTTAGTTCCAACTACACATACTCGCTTCTTCCTGGAAATAATCATGCTGCAATAATAAAGAAGGATGGGACATTTTTAATTTTTGATGATGTGAGACATACCTTCACTCTTTTTCAACCCTTTCACTAAACAAGGCAAACACAATGCTATTGTCAATCAGTGATGAATAACACTGCCCCACAGATTATCATAGGAGACATTAATTCCGGATCATGTCTAATCCAGTCGTTTCTGATTACAGAACAAAATATTATTGCTTAAGTGAAGCAGAAAAGAGCAGATATTGCTTTTCCCCAAAAGTTTCTTGCTAAACTTGGTTACGTTAACTAATAAGCCACTCTGACTTGTTAAATATTGTTCGAATGTCAGATAATAAAGAATTCTGTGGTCTTGTATTAGACTCTTTAAAGGAAATTTCTGATGTATTGTAAGTCAAGGAAAATGTTATGGAAGAAAATCATTTTCAATGCTTTCCTTTGCCACTTAACTCTTTTTCCTAGAGGCTCTTTAATAATAGCTTTAAGATTTGTAGATGTGAGATATCTAATAGTTTGAAATATGAGATCTGTAACGAGATACACCCCAACACTAACAAGCTCATTCAAACTTTCTTTAAATGAGACTATTCTCCTTGAGTCTTCCTCCCATGTACCCCAAATGTGGGCCCAAGAGCATATACAAGAGCTTCAGACAAACCACTCTGGCCGTGAATACCAAATGTATTTCACAGAACATTTCCAGAAGCTTTATTTTGTGCTAATTTTTAAATGTTGATTTTTGAATAATAGTTTAGGTTTTAAAATATCTATTTATTGCTGCCTTGAGAAAGAGAAAATGAAAGTTAGTTGAGGAGTTTTAAAGTGTATGGTACAAGTTTTTAGTCTATATGCACAAGTTAATTCAATTACTAAAGTTTTTCTGTAGTGTCTCTTGGAATTAGAAATATAGACAGAAAGGCAGCTCAGAGTCCACTGGATGCTTTGATACAGGCTGCATTGCAGAATTTCAGTGCTACCATACAGTCTCTACAAAAGGAGTTTTCCATACTTTGATCAAGTAATTGGAACCATTTTTCATCTCAAATGAATTTTTATTACCATTTAATAAGATAGCTATTCTAGGCTTTATTTTCACAGTACTTTTTCTTCCAAAATTATCTTTAATTCCTAAGAGATTTTTTGCACAAATTATAGAAAATAAGCATCCTTAAATTTCAGGACTCCAGACGCTTTTTACTCAGTACGTTTTGCCTTGGAACACTGGGATTTGTGAAATTATCCTTCCTCTGCTTTATTTGAAGCTGAGGCTGAGAAAAGAACAGAAAGAAAACCCATAGAGATTTGCCTTACATTTATCTCTTTTTTAAAAGGTACCTTTTTCTCCTTATGTTACCTGTCTTAGACACGGGACTCAGATCCCTGTATTGGTGGTATCTCCCATTCTGCATCCCTATAGCCAGCCGGACCCCTCATTCAACAAGTTCACACTACTCAACTACACACTTTCAAACAGGCAAAACAAATGTGCTTCCCTCATCCCCAAGTTCTCAGAGTAAAGGAAATGCTGAAAGATTGCAAACTCTTTTTTGCAGTAATTTTGGAAGGGAGCATTTTCCTACCATCTCTGAACTCCTCTGATTTTTACTTAAGAAAAATCATAACGCTCTTTTGTGCGGTCAGCTCCTAAGCATCCACTGCCTCCCTGTAAGGGGTCTTTTCTGAATAACAATACAGGGAACATTATTTGCCATTTGCACCAAGATCCTGCTGCTTGTGGTTACACATTCTGAAGCGCCAATCATCTCTAAGGCAATTAGAGCCGTTAAGATTTCCAGCTGCACAGGAAAAGAAATCAGAGTGCTCTCCAGAGCACCTTCGAATGGCATCTCCCAAAGCCCGCGCAGAGCAGGGACAGCTTACCTGTGAGGCATGCCCGTGGTGCAAGCGGTGGTGTGCTCGCTGGACAGGTCGCAGAGCTTTAGGTACCAGTTCATCTCCACTTCGCGCAGCAGAGCCAGTTGACGCGCCCTGAGCTGGCTTTCCCCTGAAGGGCTAAGACTGCTGTCTTTAGCATTTTCTGAGGCTTTCTTGGGAGATTTGTCTTTCCCTGCTACAGAAAACCCAGACTGTCTCCTTAACTTGGTGTTCTCCTCTGAGATCTGACTCCCCGCTGCCCCTGTCCGGGCTGCCAGCATCGTGGAGATTTGTGTCTTTCAGAGAAGACTGGAAGTCACTGTCATCAAAGTAATCTGAATTGATTTTTCTGCTTCTGTCTCCCTCCCTCGTCCCTGCCCACTCCACCTCTCTTAACCTTATCCTGCCACAAAGCTGTAATTGAGCCCAGTCTGTGGCTTGGGATGAAAATGTATCTCTAACCTTTCCTAATGAAGAGGTAAGGTGGCCACTGCCTGTGATATCTTGAAACATGGAAATTTTAAAAACAACTCCCAACAACTTTGTAATACTGAAGTTTGGCAGTGGCTGTTTCTTCTGCAAAGTTAGGACTTTTGCTTTATTTAATAATGACAACTCTGAACCTTTGGTCATATAGGTTTGGTAAATTATATTTGATAATCATGTTAGGTTATAAAAGATTTCTGGAGGCTCATTAGCCATTCCTGATTAGAGTCCCTTTGGAGTTTTAAAAGTTTTCATGTGAATTTCTTCAAATAAGTTTAACAGTATCAATGCAAGGGGAAGATTATTTCTCTTGTGTAAACCTTACCATTTTACATTTATTTTATATTTCTTTGAATGTCAGTGAACCACATAATGTATATCAGGCACTCTTTCATTCCTAATGTGAGAATGGTAAGCCCTCATAACTGATTCAGTAACTGCCCTTCCCAGCAATTCTGACAAATGGAAGCCGTGAGAATTATCTGATAATTGGGAAGACGAAGGCCAAAGTTGGTGTGAAAAAACAGAAGAGTGGGAGGGAATGGTGGGAGCCTGTATGTGCATGGATGTGTATGTGTGTGTCCAGTGTACATGAAAACTAGTTTGGGAGAAAGAAAGAAAGCCAAGTTGACGGCCTATGGTTAAGATGCTTGGGGTTGACCCCCACACACCCATGGATCTGACTCTGTTTTAGTTTAGGAGATAATGATGTCAGGGTCCACCTAGGGGTCTATCACAGAGTTGTTTAGTGACCCGTTAAGCACCGGGTACCCTCCGCCTCAATCAACTTAAGTCTCTTCTGGATCAACTGTCTCAGTGTCTGCTGCATGTAAAGAACTTGGGAAGGTGCATGAATTTTTCTTTCCATGACAAGACCATAGGTTAAAAATTATAGAGGTATAGCAAGGCCTTAGAGCCCCTGAGAAGAGCAAGAGAGGAAGCAGGAAAGAAGCATGTCTTCTTAAAGAGATAGGAAAGTGCAGTTAGCTCTTCTGGAAAGTCTGTCAAGGTCTTTGAGGATCCTTATGGCTGTTAATTAACCAATATCAATATTAACCAATTAACAGCTATGTGGGCTCTTACATATTTGGGTAAAAGCTGTTTGATATCAGTGTCCAGGACAGTCTAGGATTAGAACTGTGACCAGCAAGTAATGTGCAGCCTGAAGCATGTATCAAAGGAGGCAGCTGATATCAACTAGCAGGGTCAGTCCCATCTGACACTGTGGGGTCTCAGGAACTGTTAGCACTAGCAGGCGACAGCCTCTTCAACTTCTCTCTTTGCTCCCATCCCTTGAGTCATTGAGGAGTTCTGGCAACATTAAATGCATAGCAACCAGACTCCCCAAAGTGCAGACTGGAGACAATCCCCCCAGTTTAATATTCTTGGAGATGTTTCAATAGGGGGCTCTGCAATGGAACTGTGAAAAGGGCACTATGTTCATTCAGCCAAGGAGACAGAGGGCTTCCCAATGTCCTTGGTTTGTAGGGCTGTTGTGTTTAAGAGCTCTGCTCTGGAGTCAGACTGCTTGGGTTCAAATCCTAACTCCATTATGTACCAGTTCTGCGATCCTAGACGAATTTCTTAACTCCAGTATGCTTTATTCCCTTCATCTATAAAAACAGAGATAATTATCTACTCGTGCCAGTTTTAAAACTCATTCTTTGACACTCTTTTCATTGCGAGGTGGGGTCTGTTTCTCAGCCCCTTGAATCTGGGTGAACTTCACACTACTTTGATGATGTGGTGGAATTGATACTATGTAACATTCACAGTTAAGTCAGAAAGACCATGCAGCTTTCACCCACCACTCTTGGAATGTTCATTCTGTAAGGAACCCGATTACCTTAACATTGCCTTGCTAGACAGCCACTTGCAGGTGCACTGATCAATAGCCTGAGCTGAGTTTCCAGACAACAGTCAGCTTGGGCACTATCCTTAGATGGCTGCGGTCCCAGCCAACATCTGACTGCAAATGCAAAAGACTTCCCAAATTACAATGACCAACTCATACCCTCCCAAATTCCTAACCCACAAAATTGTGAGCTAAATATAATGTTTGCTTTATTACCACCATTAAGTTTTGGGGTTTTTTATAGTGCACAGGAGTAATAAGAACACTACTTATATCTTTACTATAAACATTTAACAATATATGTGTGAGACTTAGAACAATTTCTAGCATTATTAACATTCAATAAGTATTAATATTTATTCTCCAGGTTAGAAACCATTGCATCAGTAGAATCTAAACTTTCTGCTTCGGCTTCCCTTTTAAAAATTTGGAAAACTAAGTATTAACTTCAACACTTTTAGGTATACAAACAACATTTTTCATCATAAATTAAGTAGTCATGAGCCACATGATGACATTTCAGTCAATGACGTACTGCATACACCATGGTGGTCCCATAAGATTATAATGGTGCTGAAAAATTTTTATAACCTAGTGACCTCATAGTATCATAATGTTGTAGTACAACCATTACCTTTTCTATATTTAGATACACACGTACTTACCATTGTGTTATAATTACCTACAATATTTAGTACAGCAATATGCTAGACAGGTTTGTAGCTTAGTAGCAATAGGCTCTACCATATAGTCTAGGTGTGGAATAGGCTATACCATCTAGGTTTGTGTAAGTGCATTCTATGATATTCCCACAAGTATGAAATCGTCTAAGGAGGCATTTCTCAGAAAGTAACCCTGTTGTTAAGGAATGCATGACTGTAGTTGCAAAGGATGCAACATCTAGCATATTGTACATAGTATTATTTTTAAATAAAGTGGTTACATCACTATCTTAAGTGTGTCCAGTGAAATTTAAATCCCATAGCTATTTGATATCTATCATTATCCATTTTAAAAATTCATGAACAAGCTCTTCTTTAGCAGCTGGAAATTTAACGTTCTTCCTCTTTCTCCCTGAACTATTTTTTTCCAGTCAGTGTCTCACCCAGAATTTTATTTTAATATGTAATATTTGTATGCTTGACAGTGTCTTACAGATGACCCTGTCAAATAATTTTGATGCAATGAAAGTATTAATATAAATAAAAATTTAAATTATTTTTTATGACCATAAGATTAAGTGTTATCAGATATCTTAGGGATTGTGTCATCTTGACAATTACAATCAGACATAATTGATCAAATGCAGATTTTATAAATTTTGATAAACTTTGTTTAACATAAAAATAAATTTTTTTGAAAATCTGTCTTTTAATGGCTTGTATAGGGCTGCGATATTTTTTCTGAATTAGGTCACGTGTTCATGGAGGTATGTTATTTATTAGGAGACTGAGACAGGTAGGATTAAGCATTAATTCTATTCCCTTTATGTTTCCATTTTTAAAGGTATGTGTTGTGAGAAATCTTGTTTACATAAATAATGAAAATGGAAATTTTTTATAGTAAAATCATTCAGTTCTTTGAATGTCTTCTCAAATATACATAAAAATCACAGTGATGTGTCATTTTTAAATGATATATTTCATTGCTGCATAATAGATGTACATCAATTCAGGGTACATGTGATAATTTAATATATTCGTTTAATCTGTAAAGATCAAATCAGTGTACATGGGACATCCATCACCTTAAATATTTGTCTTTTCTTTATGCTAGAACCATTGAAATTCTTCTCTTCCAGCTATTTTGAAATACACAATATATTATTGTAAACTATAGTACCCGTACTGATCTAATATTAGGTTAAGGATACATTTTTAAATATAAACATAAAAATGATGATGTATCCACCCCCAGCTATGAGATGGAGAGCTTCTAGAAGGCTATGACAGAGGAGTGAAATGATCAGAGTTACATATTCGAAGGATCACTCTGGCTACGGTGCTGAGAGCAGGTCACTGGGAGTCAAAGGAAGAAGAAAAGAAGGTGATTTGGAAGCTATTGCGATGATCTCGGTGGAGATGAGGGTAGCTTAGAACGGGTTGGTGAACACTGGTGGTCAATGTGTATATATGTTTTGCAAGTAGAAAGGATAGGAATTCCTGGTTGACTGGTACAAGAAAAGTAATACAAAAGAATAAGGGGAGTTGAGAATGTCCCAAAGGATCGTGGCCTGAGCCACTTGCTAGGACTGAGAAGATGTAGGAGGATGAATTTTTCTGGGTAGGTGTGGAGTAATCAAAGGGTTGTTTTGTATTTTTTCACAGATTCACCATATTTTGATGCTCTTTATTTCTTCCTGAGGATACAAGTTTCCATCTATTATCATTTTCCACAATCTGAAGAACTTCCCTTAGCATTACATATCTAAGAGCAACAAATTCTTCTTTATCTAAAAATATCTTTTTTCAACTTCATTCTTGAAGAATATTTCCTCTGGGTGTTTTTCTTTTCCTTTCAGCACTTTAAAAAATGTTTCTCATTGTCTTCTGGCCTCTATATTTTCTGATGAGAAGTCTGTGATCAGTCAAGCCACTTTGCCTTGTATGCAGTATGTTAGGTTTTGGGGGTTGTTTTGTTTTGCTTTTTTGTTTTCGTTTGTTTCTTTGGTTTTTGATAAGGGTCTTGCTTTGTCACTCAGGCTGGAAGCGGTCCAAACATGGCTCACTGCAGCCTCAAACTGCCAAGCTCAAGTGATCCTTCCAAGTCAGCACCCCAAGTAGCTGGGACACATGCCACCACTCCCAGACTAGTTTTTATATGTTTTGTAGAGATGGGTTTTTGCCATGTTGCCAGGCTGGTCTCAAACTCCCAAGCTGAAGCAATCTACCTGCCTCGGCATCTCAAAGTGCTGGGATTACAGGCACAAGCCCCCATGCCTGGCTTAATATGTTGGGTTTGCTGGTTCTTTTCTGTGTTTTCTCTTTATCTTTGGTTTTGATCGGTTTGACAATAATATGCCTAGACTTCTCTTGTATTTATGTGCTTGAGGTTTACTGAGCTTCTTGAATCTGTAAATTTGTCTTTCATCAAATTCGGAAACGTTTTGGGCACTATTTTTACAGTCTCTCTCTCTCCTCTCCCTAAGACCCCAATAACACATGTATTAGGTTTTTTAATATCGTTCCTCATGTACTTGGAGTTCTGTTCACCTTTTTCATTCTTGTTTCTTTATTCTTCAGATTAGATAATACTGCTGATCTCTCTTCAAGCTAACTTTGTCATCTCCATCCTGGTAAATGCATTCAGTGACTTTTTAAAATTTTTCAAATAATGTATTAATCAGTTCTAGAATTGTCATCTGGTTATTTTCTTTCTTTTTTTTTTATTATACTTTAAGTTCTAGGGTACATGTGCATAACGTGCAGGTTTGTTACATATGTATACTTGTGCCATGTTGGTGTGCTGCACCCATCAACTCGTCAGCACCCATCAATTCATCATTTATATCAGGTATAACTCCCAATGCAATCCCTCCTCCCTCCCCCCACCCCATGATAGGCCCCGATGTGTGAGGTTCCCCTTCCCGAGTCCAAGTGATGTCATTGTTCAGTTCCCACCTATGAGTGAGAACATGCGGTGTTTGGTTTTCTGTTCTTGTGATAGTTTCCTAAGAATGATGGTTTCCAGCTGCATCCATGTCCCTACAAAGGATGCAAACTGTCCTTTTTTATGGCTGCATAATATTCCATGGTGTATATGTGCCACATTTTCTTAATCCAGTCTGTCACAGATGGACATTTGGGTTGATTCCAAGTCTTTGCTATTGTGAATAGTGCCGCAATAAACATACGTGTGCATGTGTCTTTATAGCAGCATGATTTATAATCCTTTGGGTATATACCCAGTAGTGGGATGGCTGGGTCATATGGTACATCTAGTTCTAGATCCTTGAGGAATTGCCATACTGTTTCCCACAATGGTTGAACTAGTTTACAATCCCACCAACAGTGTAAAAGTGTTCCTATTTCTCCACATCCTCTCCAGCACCTGTTGTTTCCAGACTTTTTAATGATTGCCATTCTAACTGGTGTGAGATGGTATCTCATTGTGGTTTTGATTTGCATTTCTCTGATGGCCAGTGATGATGAGCCTTTTTTCATGTGTCTGTTGGCTGTATGAATGTCTTCTTTTGAGAAATGTCTGTTCATATCCTTTGCCCACTTTTTGATGGGTTTTTTTTTTTCTTGTAAATTTGTTTGAGTTCTTTGTAGAGTCTAGATATTAGCCCTTTGTCAGATGAGTAGATTGCAAAAATTTTCTCCCATTCTGTAGGTTGCCTGTTCACTCTGATGGTAGTTGCTTTTGCTGTGCAGAAGCTCTTTAGTTTAATTAGATCCCATTTGTCAATTTTTGCTTTTGCTGCCGCTGCTTTTGGTGTTTTAGACATGAAGTCCTTGCCCATGCCTATGTCCTGAACGGTACTGCCTAGGTTTTCTTCTAGGCTTTTATGGTTTTAGGTTTAACATTTAAGTCTTTAATCCATCTTGAATTAGTTTTCATATAAGGTGTAAGGAAGGGATCCAGTTTCAGCTTTCTACTTATGGCTAGCTAGTTCTCCCAGCACCACTTATTAAATAGGGAATCCTTTCCCCATTTCTTGTTTTTGTCAGGTTTCTCAAAGATCAAACGGCTGTAGATGTGTGGTATTATTTCTGAGGGCTCTGTTCTGTTCCATTGGTCTATATCTCTGTTTTAGTAGCAGTACCATGCTGTTTTGGTTACTGTAGCCTTGTAGTATAGTTTGAAGTCAGGTAGCGTGATGCCTCCAGCTTTGTTCTTTTGACTTAGGATTGTCTCGGCAATGCGGGCTCTTTTTTGGTTCTATATGAACTTTAAAGCCGTTTTTTCCAATTCTGTGAAGAAACTCATTGGTAGCTTGATGGGGATGGCATTGAATCTATAAATAACCTTGGGCAGTATGGCCATTTTCACGATATTGATTCTTCCTATCAATGAGCTTGGTATGTTCTTCCATTTCTTTGTGTCCTCTTTTATTTCACTGAGCAGTGGTTTGTAGTTCTCCTTGAAGAGGTCCTTTACATCCCTTGTAAGTTGGATTCCTAGGTATTTTATTCTCTTTGAAGCAATTGTGAATGGAAGTTCATTCCTAATTTGGCTCTCTGTTTGTCTGTTACTGCTGTATAAGAATGCTTGTGATTTTTGCACATTAATTTTGTATCCTGAGACTTTGCTGAAGTTGCTTATCAGCTTAAGGAGATTTTGGACTGAGACAATGGGGTTTTCTAAATATACAATCATGTCATCTGCAAACAGGGACAATTTGACTTCTTCTTTTCCTAACTGGATACCCTTGATTTCTTTCTCTTGCCTGATTGCCCTAGCCAGAACTTCCAACACTATGTTGAATAGGAGTGGTGAGAGAGGGCATCCCTGTCTTGTGCCAGTTTTCAAAGGGAATTTTTCCAGTTTTTGCCCATTCAGTATGATATTGGCTGTGGGTTTGTCATAAATAGCTCTGATTATTTTGAGGTACGTTCCATCAATACCGAATTTATTGAGCGTTTTTAGCATGAAGGGCTGTTGAATTTTGTCAAAAGCCTTTTCTGCATCTATTGAGATAATCATGTGGTTCTTGTCTTTGGTTCTGTTTAGATGCTGGATTACGTTTATTGATTTGCGAATGTTGAACCAGCCTTGCATCCCAGGGATGAAGCCCACTTGATCATGGTGGATAAGCTTTTTGATGTGCTGCGGAATCCGGTTTGCCAGTATTTTATTGAGGATTTTTGCATCGATGTTCATCAGGGATATTGGTCTAAAATTCTCTTTTTTTGTTGTGTCTCTGCCAGGCTTTGGTATCAGGATGATGTTGGACTCATAAAATGAGTTAGGGAGGATTCCCTCTTTTTCTATTGATTGGAATAGTTTCAGAAGGAATGGTACCAGCTCCTCCTTGTACCTCTGGTAGAATTCAGCTGTGAATCCATCTGGTCCTGGACTTTTTTTGGTTGGTAGGCTAGTAATTACTGCCTCAATTTCAGAGCCTGCTATTGGTCTATTCAGGGATTCAACTTCTTCCTGGTTTAGTCTTGGAAGAGTGTAAGTGTCCAGGAAATTATCCATTTCTTCTAGATTTTCTAGTTGATTTGCATAGAGGTGTTTATAGTATTCTCTGATGGTAGTTTGTATTTCTGTGGGGTCCGTGGTGATATCCCCTTTATCATTTTTTATTGTGTCTATTTGATTCTTCTCTCTTTTCTTCTTTATTAGTCTTGCTAGCGGTCTGTCAATTTTGTTGATCTTTTCAAAAAACCAACTCCTGGATTCATTGATTTTTTGGAGGGTTTTTGTGTCTCTATCTCCTTCAGTTCTGCTCTGATCTTAGTTATTTCTTGCCTTCTGCTAGCTTTTGAATGTGTTTGCTCTTGCTTCTCCAGCTCTTTTAATTGTGATGTTAGAGTGTCAATTTTAGATCTTTCCTGCTTTCTCTTGTGGGCATTTAGTGCTATAAATTTCCCTCTACACACGGCTTTAAATGTGTCCCAGAGATTCTGCTATGTTGTATCTTTGTTCTCATTGGTTTCAAAGAACATCTTTATTTCTGCCTTCATTTCGTTATGTACCCAGTAGTCATTCAGGAGCAGGTTGTTCAGTTTCCATGTAGTTGAGCGGTTTTGATTGAGTTTCTGAGTCCTGAGTTCTAGTTTGATTGCACTGTGGTCTGAGAGACAGTTTGTTGTAATTTCTGTTCTTGTACATTTGCTGAGGAGTGCTTTACTTCCAATGATGTGGTCAATTTTGGAATAAGTGCGATGTGGTGCTGAGAAGAATGTATATTCTGTTGATTTGGGGTGGAGAGTTCTATAGATGTCTATTAGGTCCGCTTGGTGCAGAGATGAGTTCAATTCCTGGATATCCTTGTTAACTTTCTGTCTCGTTGATCTGTCTAATGTTGACAGTGGAGTGTTGAAGTCTCCCATTATTATTGTATGGGAGTCTAAGTCTCTTTGCAAGTCTCTAAGGACTTGCTTTATGAATCTGGGTGCTCCTGTATTGGGTGCATAGATATTTAGGAGAGTTAACTCTTCCTGTTGAATTGATCCACCATTATGTAATGGCCTTCTTTGTCTCTTTTGATCTTTGATGGTTTAAAGTCTATTTTATCAGAGACTAGGATTGCAACCCCTGCTTTTTTTTGTTCTCCATTTGCTTGTTAGATCTTCCTCCATCCCTTTATTTTGATCCTATGTATGTCTCTACGTGTGAGATGGGTCTCCTGAATACAGCAGACTGATGGGTCTTGACTCTTTATCCAGTTTACCAGTCTGTGTCTTTTAATTGGAGCATTTAGTCCATTCACATTTAAGGTTAATATTGTTATGTGTGAACTTGATCCTGCCATTATGATATTAACTGGTTATTTTGCTCGTTAGTTGATGCAGTTTCTTCCTAGCCTCGATGGTCTTTACATTTTGGCATGCTTTTGCAATGTCTGGTACCGGTTGTTCCTTTCCATGTTTAGGGCTTCCTTCAGGGTCTCTTGTAAGGCAGGCCTGGTGGTGACAAAATCTCTAAGCATTTGCTTATCTGTAAAGGATTTTATTTCTCCTTCACTTACGAAACTGAGTTTGGCTGGATATGAAATTCTGGGTTGAAAATTCTTTTCTTTAAGAATGTTGAATATTGGCCCCCACTCTCTTCTGGCTTGGAGAGTTTCTGCCAAGATATCTGCTGTTAGTCTGAGGGGCTTCCCTTTGTGGGTAACCTGACCTTTCTCTCTGGCTGCCCTTAAGATTTTTTCCTTCATTTCAACTTTGGTGAATCTGGCAATTATGTGTCTTGGAGTTGCTCTTCTGGAGGAGCATCTTTGTGGTGTTCTCTGTATTTCCTGAATTTGAATGTTGGCCTGCCCTACTAGGTTGGGGAAGTTCTCCTGGATGATATCCTGAAGAGTGTTTTCCAACTTGGTTCCATTTTCCCCCTCACTTTCAGGCACCCCAATCAGACGTAGATTTGGTCTTTTTACATAATCCCATACTTCTTGCAGGCTTTGTTCATTTCTTTTTCTTCTTTTTTCTTTTGGTTTCTCTTCTCGCTTCATTTCATTCATTTGATCCTCAATCATTGATACTCTTTCTTCCAGTTGATCGAGTCAGTTACTGAAGCTTGTGCATTTGTCACGTATTTCTCGTGTCATGGTTTTCATCTCTGTCATTTCGTTTATGACCTTCTCTGCATTAATTAGTCTAGCTGTCAATTCTTCCACTCTTTTTTCAAGATTTTTAGTTCCTTTGCGCTGGGTACGTAATTCCTCCTTTAGCTCTGAGAAGTTTGATGGACTGAAGCCTTCTTCTCTCATCTCGTCAAAGTCATTCTCTGACCAGCTTTGATCCGTTGCTGGCGATGAGCTGCGCTCCTTTGCAGGGGGAGATGTAATCTTATTTTTTGAATTTCCAGCTTTTCTGCCCTGCTTCTTCCCCATCTTTGTGGTTTTATCTGCCTCTGGTCTTTGATGATGGTGACGTACTGATGGGGTTTTGGTATAGGTGTTCTTCCTGTTTGATAGTTTTCCTTCTAACAGTCAGGACCCTCAGCTGTAGGTCTGTTGGAGATTGCTTGAGGTCCACTCCAGACCCTGTTTGCCTGGGTATCAGCAGCAGAGGTTGCAGAAGATAGAATATTGCTGAACAGCGAGTGTACCTGATTCTTACTTTGGAAGCTTCCTCTCAGGGGTGTACTCCACCCTGTGAGGTGTGGGATGTCAGACTGCCCCTAGTGGGGGATGTCTCCCAGTTAGGCTACTCAGGGGTCAGGGACCCACTTGAGCAGGCAGTCTGTCCCTTCTCAGATCTCAACCTCCGTGTTGGGAGATCCACTGCTCTCTTCAAAGCTGTCAGACAGAGTCGTTCACGTCTGCACAGGCCTCTGCTCCTTCCCCTCTTGTTGTTTAGCTGTGCCCTGTCCCCAGAGGTGGAGTCTACAGAGACAGGCAGGTTTCCTTGAGCTGCTGTGAGCTCCACCCAGTTCGAGCTTCCCAGCGACTTTGTTTACCTACTTAAGCCTCAGCAATGGCGGGCGCCCCTCCCCAGCCTCGCTGCTGCCTTGCGGTTAGATCACAGACTGCTGTGCTAGCAGTGAGGGAGGCTCCGTGACCTTGGGACCCTCCCGGCCAGGTGTGCGTATAATCTCCTGGTATGCCCGTTTGCTTAAAGTGCAGTATTGGGGTGGGAATTACCTGATTTTTCAGGTGTTGTGTGTCTCAGTTCCCCTGGCTAGGAAAAGGGATTCCCTTCCCCCTTGCGCTTCCCAGGTGAGGCAATGCCTCACCCTGCTTCAGCTCTCGCTGGTCGGGCTGCAGCAGCTGACCAGCACCGATTGTCCGGCACTCCCCAGTGAGATGACCCCAGTACCTCAGTTGAAAATGCAGAAATCACTGGTCTTCTGTGTCACTCGCACTGAGAGTTGGAGACTGGAGCTGTTCCTATTCAGCCATCTTGCTCCGCCCATCTGTTTATTTTCTATAGTTTCCATTATTCCAGTGGGATTGCTTATCTTTCATTCACAGCAAGTATATTTTTCTTTACCTCATTGAGCATAGTTATAAAAGCTGACTTTAAAATCCTTATCTGTTCTTTCCGTTTCTAATTTCAGCATCCTGAAGCAATGTTCAACATGATGTTGGATTTCTCCCCTTAACATCAACAAGATATCTTAAATGCCGGTGGCAGGGCCAGAAACCTGAAATAGAAAGGTTTTGTTTTGTTTGATTTCCAGAAACTTCTGTTAAAATAGTAAGGAGAGAATTCAGGTTTATGGCCCTGTGGATTCTCAGAGGCAAGTGCGACCATGCTGTTTTCTTCTCACAGATCCCACCCTTTCTTCCTGGAAAGAAGACAGCCTCGGTTCCCAATGGGTGGGGCTTTAAAGAGTCCAGGAGTGGGAATTTCTAGAATTTGGAATAGAGTGAATTTTCTGACATTTGAGTACAGGACCCAGGGATTCTTGGAGAAGAACTTGGTCACAGAGGAGTTTGACTGACCATAAAAATGAGTCCTGCAGAAGCACTTGATGATTAAAACTTGTTTAAAATCTTAGTTGCAACACATATTGATCTTGGATTTATGGAGAAAGATGTGGTCAGAAGAAATGGTACATGTGTAACACTTGATGAAATTTTAAAACTTGCCCAGGAAAATAAAGTGGATTTTATTTTGTTAGGTGGTGATCTTTTTCATGAAAATAAGCCCTCAAAGAAAATATTACATAACCTGCCTCAAGTTATTAAGAAAATGTTGTATGGGTGATAGTCCTTTCCACTTTGAAATTCTCAGTGATCAATCAGTCGACTTTGGTTTTAGTAAGTTTCCATGGGTGAGCTATCAAGATGGCAATCTCAACATCTCAATTCCAGTGTTTAGTATTCATGATAATCATGATGATCCCATGGGGGCCCATGCATGCTGTGCCCTGGACATTTTAAGTTATGTTGGATTTGTAAATCACTTTGGACGTTCGATGTCCAAGGAGAAGATAAACATTAGTCTGGTTTTGCTTCAGAAAGGAAGCACAAAGATTGCACTATATGATTTAGGATCCATTCCAGATGAAAGGCTCTATCAAATGTTTGTCAATAAGAAAGTAACGATGTTGAGATCAAAAGAAGATGAGAACTCTTGGTTTAACTTATTTGTGATTACAGGAGTAAACATGGAAGTACTAACTTCAGTCCAGAATAATTTTTGGATAACTTCATTGATCTTGTTATCTGGGGCCGTGCACATGAGTGTAAAATAGCTCCAACCAAAAATGAACAACAGGTCAGGCGCGATGGCTCATGCCTGCAGTCCCAGCACTTTGCGAGGCCAAGGTGGGTGGATCGTATGAGGTCAGGAGTTCAAGACCAGCCTAACCAACATGGTAAAACCCCGTCTCTACTAAAAATACAAAATTATCTGGGTGTGGTGCTGCATGCCTGTAATCCCAGCTACTTGGAAGGTTGAAGCAGGAGACTCACTTGAACCTGGGAGGTGAAGGTTGCAGTGAGCTGAGATCGTACCATTGCACTCTAGCCTGGACAACAGAAGTGAAACTCCATCTAAAAAAAAAAGAACAACAACTGTTTTATACCTCACAACCTGGAAGCTTAGTGGTTACTTCTCTTTCCCCAGGAGAAGCTGTAAAGAAACATGTTGGTTTTCTGTGTAATAAAGGGAGGAAAATGAATATGCAGAAAATTCCTCTTCACACAGTGCAGTAGTTTTTCATGAAGGATGTTGTTCTGGCTAATCATCCAGACATTTTTTAACCCAGATAATTGTAAAGTAACCCAAACCATACAAAGCTTCTGTGTGGCGAAGATTGAAGAAAGGCTTGAAAATGCTAAACGGGAACATCTGGGTAATTCTCGCTAGCCAGAGAAGCCTTTTATACCACTGCGAGTGGACTACAGTGGAGGTTTTGAACATTTCAACGTTCTTCACCTTAGTCAGAAATTTGTGGATCTGGTAGCTAATCCAAAAGACATTATCCATTTTTCAGGCATAGAGAACAAAAGGAAAAAACAGGGGAAGAGATCAACTTTAGGAAACTTACCACAAAATCTTCTTCAGAAGGAACAACTTTAAGGGTAGAAGATCTTGTAAAACAATATTTTCAAACTGCAGAGAAGAATGTGCCACTCTCACTGCTAACAGAAAGAGGGATGGGTGAAGCAGTACAAGAATTTGTAGACAAGGAAGAGAAAGATGCCATTGAGGAATTAGTGACATACCAGTTGTAAAAAACACAGCAATTTCTTAAAAAGCATCATATTGATGCCCTAGAAGATAAAATAAATGAGGAAGTATGTCATTTCAGAGAAAACAGACAAAAAAAATTAGTGAAAATGATGACATCCAGATCTCAATCAGAGGCACCTGCTTCTGCCGTTAGTGCTCATGACCTTATGAGTATAGATTTAGCAGAACAGATGGCTAATGACTCTGATGTTAGCATCTCAGCAGTAACCAACAAAGGAAGAGGCTGAGGAAGAGGTGGAAGAGGAGGAAGAGGACAGAATTCAGCATCAGAGGAGGGTCTCAAAGAGGAAGAGCAGGCACTGTTCAGGAGACTTCTACTCATGGCAAGAACTCAAAGACTACTGTGCCAGCATCTAGAAATATGTCTATTATAGATGTCTTTAAATCTACAAGATAGCAGCCTTCCCAAAATGTCACTAAGAATTACTCAGAGGTGATTGAGGTAGATGAATCAGATGTGGAAGAAGACATTTTTCCTACCACTTCATAGACAGATCAAAAGTGGTCCAGCACATCAACCAGCAAAAACATGTCCCAGAGCCAGCTATTAAAAGGGGTTGATTTTGAATCAGATGAGGATGACGATGACAATCCTTTTTATGAACATTAGTTTTTTAAGAAGAAATAGTAGACAATATATTTAGTGGCACTGAGAAATTTGCAAGATACAGGAAAAATCAAAACGTTGCAAGCTAAGAGTTTACAGTTTAAGATTTTAAGTATTGCTTCCTGAGCATGACTCCATAAGTAAGAAATTTCTCAGCTCAAGGACATATGCAATAGCGTTGATTCACCTTGTTTTTTAACCAGGTTGCTATATTAAGAGCTTTGTGTAAATATCATTCTTCTTTTTGTTTTGTTTTGAGACAGAGTTTCGCTCTTGTTGCCCAGGCTGGAGTGCAATGGCACCATCACCACTCACTGCAACCTCTGCCTCCTAGGTTCAAGTAATTCTCCTGCCTCAGACTCCCAAGTAGCTGGGATTGCAGGCACATGCTCCACCATGTCCAGCTAATTTTTTGTATTTTTATTAGAGACGACGGGGTTTCACCATGTTGGTCAGGGTGGTCTCAAACTCTTGACCTCAGGTGATCCACCTGCCTTGGCCTCCCAACGTGTTGGGATTACAGGTGTGAGCCACCCTACCCCTAAACATCATTTTTCAGTAAAGATTAAAATAAATATACCATTTTACATTTCTGCTTCATGATCATTTAGTTTTCTACATTTAGTTTTCTAAATGTAGCTATATAAATTGTTGCATTTAGCCAAAGTTGAGGGAAAGAGCTTATAAAATGTAACTTCTTCATAATTTAATAATTTCCTAGAGGTTCTGGATTTCCTGAAAGTAAAACAAACTATGTGAACCTGTGCCTAAACTCACTGTTCATTAGTATGCATGTTTTTTTCTAATGCTTCCTAAAAGACTGAATGATTAGAAGTACCTTATAGTTTGAACAGGTATGTTTTTATTAAGAGTAGAATAATCACACACAAAAAAATAGTAAGGAGAAAGCTTAGAGCATAAAGGCATGGAGTGGAGAATAATATTTGCTTATGTAAGTATTACTTTCCTTCTCTCCTTTCCCTTAGGCCAAAAAGAAACTTGAGGCAGGATGAAAGGATTGGAGTGGACTGGATAAGGTTTGAGTTGCCACTGGGCCTGACCTACCCTGTCCAAGGAGGCATCCAAGTGAAAGGGAAGTGGAAGATTATGGCAATGTAGGCCTGAGGGTAGCCTCCTTGAGTCCTGTACCCTGAGCAATTGTAGAATGTACTGCGAAACTGGGACACTTTCGAGCATGAGGAGTGCTATTAATAGTCACATAGAGACAACAGGCAAAAACTGGCAAAGTCTTCTGCAAACCAGGAGGTATAATCATCCTACACATACCCCCAGCATGATGTGGGACAGCAGCCAAACGTTTCTCTAGCAGTGGTCCCTGCCATCAAAAGTCATGCAGGAATGCCTGAGGAAGCCAGCAGCT
This sequence comes from Trachypithecus francoisi, assembly GCF_009764315.1. Classification (NCBI taxonomy): domain Eukaryota; kingdom Metazoa; phylum Chordata; class Mammalia; order Primates; family Cercopithecidae; genus Trachypithecus; species Trachypithecus francoisi. The sequence continues at coordinate 7,540,036 of NW_022681453.1, forward strand.
GTGAAAGCTGGGGTCGAGATCAAGGGGATACAAAGTGCACAAATGGGGCCCTGGAGACCCACAGATATGAGGGGAGAAAGTCTCATCCTGGGGGCATGGGTTAGCAGCCCTGTAGTGTGGGCCCCTGAGGACTGAGGATGGCACAGAGACCAGGTGCTCTGCCCCGGCTTAGATAATATGTAAGACCCTTAGAAACACAGGTCACCCCTATGGAGAAGGGAGGCGAGGAGAGAATCCAAAATGACTGAGTTTTTACCTTCAAAGGTGACTGTTTATCTTGAATTGCCAAAATTTTTATTTGGTAATCAATGGGAATTAAGGTTTCATGAGCTAGACACTGAGGAATGAGTGATGTTTTTGTATTCCTGGCCACCATGATGTGTAAAATGTAAAATTATTTCAATTTTCGTTCTAAGATGATCCACATTTGTTTCCAATGTCCCCTGCATCCTCTGAACTTGGTAGAACCTCAGACTATTCCCAAGTAAGTGAAACACACACATCTTCAGACAAGTAGGTTGTAGATATAGACCATGATGGGCAGAGCCTAGCGGGAGGAGCATGAGGATACAGACCTCCAAGTCTCAGCACAAAGAAGTTCAAACCAGGCTGCTACATACAGTCAGAATAACAGCAATAATGATCACAATAACTAATACCCATCTAGTTTTGGATCTGAACCATTTTTACATGTATTCTCATTTCGTTCTCCATTTTTAGATGAGGAAATGGAAGCCCAGATGGGTTGTACGACTTGCTCTACTTTACGCAGCTTTCAGGGACTCAAACCCTGATGCTGTGTTTCATGGTCCATATATTCCTTCCAGGCCCCCCAGCCTGCTGACTCAAGGACCACCACCCAAAAGTATAGAGAAGGGTATTTTCCTACACAAAGAGTATGGAATCCTTCCAGCCATGAAAGAACTCTGTGCATTAACTGTGTTTTGAGAGATCAATTGCTTTCGTTCTCACTTAATGGTATCAGTAGATAGCACACTGGCTATTTGCTCCGCTAACGCCTTGGATTTTTTCCTTACCCGCCTGGTGCAGGCAAAGAAAAAAAGATTTCTTCCTTCCTGTTAATTTGCTAAACATGAATTACTGTTGGTCATCTTTATTGCCTTTTACATACTTATCACTGTGTAAGGAGTTGCTTTGTATTTTTACAGCATTTTTGCTGCATAAATATGCCACACATTTCTTTTAGAACATCATCATTGAAAGAAAACACAGTGCATCTTGGTAAGTTTTAGAACATCGCTATTTATAAAGCATGGAGCAACTCTCTCTAAAAATATTTAAGTGTTTGGCAAATGAAGAAAACACATTGAAGCCATCAGCAAAATATGTGCTAAAGGCTATGCTGTCCTTGCTATCACTGCTTTAAAGAAACACCAAGAAAAAAATAATATCCTCTGTGGGCCTTTAGCAGCCTCTTATAGAAATCATCTGCTTCTTCACTACCTCCTCTCCTTTGGAAGAGAGAAAGAACTGAGCATGGTCCCAAAAAGGAAAAGTAGAGAGTGTGTAAAATGGGAAGTAAATTATTTTCTTGTTTTTAAATGTGGACAAGTTGTGATAATGATCAGGCAACTAGAATCGATGACATTTTGTGATCTTACAGGAAACATTTGAGATGTCAGATCATCAGTAAGCCTGGCCCAACTAGTGCCCTTTATTGCTATAATGTTCTCAAAGATCTTTTTTTTTTTTAACTTGAAAGGCCCTTTACTAATAGACTCAAAGGGCATTTCTAATTCACAAAATCTATTTTGGGGGTCCAATATCTAAATCCGTTTCTCCCTTGTCAGAGTTTTGATGCTGTGATTCCTTTGGTCCAGTTCTTGTTTATGTCACATTGCCTTAGTTTCAATCCTAGGGACTGATCATCACTCATAATTCAATCACTCAAATAAATTCAGTCACAAAAACTCAATCACTCCCAATAAAAATAGCACACTGAGGCTATGTGTGACTCAGTACAAACTTAAATATTTCTTCAGTCCTACAGTGAAAAAACAAATAACGACCCACATTTTGGATGCATTATTCCTACCCTTTATACGCTGATACTGCCTTGCTACCTGGTAGAAAAAAAGAAATGACTCCATCTCTAACCCACACCTGATACAGAAGAATATCATTTTGTTTAGGGTTTCAACTTGATTAAATATTTTGAAGAAACCTCTCACTAATATTTTCCAACATGATGATCACATTGCCTTAAGGGGAACCTCATTAATAAAAACCACAAATATTGGGGATGAGAAAGTAAATAGCAAAACTAAAACAATGCATGTGTTTAGGGAAGTAGTTGTCTAATGAAAAGGATGCCTGAGAGAGCTGTTGATCTGGAGAGGGAAAAGGTGTTTAACAGGCATCAGACAGAGGCAGGTGGACCTGGGCTATGCTGTACATGAGCTGTGTAAACTGGGCAAGTTATTGATCCTGAGTTCCTGTGTCCCCACTGGCACAAGAGAAAAATACAGATTCAATGTTTCTTTGAGGATTATAGATATTGAATATAAAGCATCTAGTCATAGTAAGTGATAAATGAAACATCTTGTCATTCATTGTTATATTATTTCCATTTTAACACCTAGAGTGTTTTTTAAATGTGTCAAAGCATCCACACATGTTTTATTTAAATGTAATGCACATTGAAGCATTTGGCCCAATTTTTTTTTCCAGCTTCCAAAAGCTGACTTGTACAGTGATGATGACCCAGTACCTGTAAAGTTTAGGCCATATCACCAGGGAACTCATTATCCCAAAATGTCAGTGGCCTGATTTAGGATACACTTTGCACAGGCTGGTTAATGGTGAGGAGACTGAAAGCATAGAGGTTCCCCTATAACTATTTAAGGCATCATAAGAGGGCTAAGGTGCTGTGATTAGTTACGACATAAATTAGGAGAAGGCACGAGACAGGGCCAGTAGGGGCAGCAGACCTGACCACACTAAGAATGAAGCAACCGGAGGGACCCACGCATCTGCAGGGGTGCAGACTCCTCAGAGCTGCTCACAGCACTTCCATCATTCCTGTAAGGAGTCCTGGAAAAGGCTAGGGCACATTGTGGGACTTTCAGTTGCTATGGGAAAAAAAAAAAAAAAAAATGGCTCATTTTCTTTTCACATTCAGGTTATCCATACACAGAGTTTTTTGCTTCTCAAAGTGTGGTCCAAGAACCAGCTTCCTGGGCAGCACCTGGGAGCTTATTAGAAATGCAGAATTAGCAGGGTGTGGTGGATTATGCCTGTAATCTCAGCACTTTGGAAGGCCAAGGTGGGTGGACTGCTTGAGGTCAGGAGTTCAAGACCAGCCCGGCCAACATGGTGAAACTCTGTCTCTACTAAAAATACAAAAATCAGCCAGGCATGGTGGTGCATGCCTGTAATCCCAGCTATTTGGGAAGCTGAGGCAGGAGAATCGCTTGAACCTGGAAGGTGGAGGTTGTCGTGAGCCCAGATTGCGCCACCCCACTCCAACCTGGGTAACAGTGAGACTCCATCAAAACAAAACAAAACAAAACAAACAAACAAACAAAAAACGCAGAATCACCCCAGACCTACTGAATCAGGATCTGCATTTTAATAAGGTTTCTCAGTTGATTTGTATGCACATCGAAGTTTGAGGCTTTAGTCTGCACGTATTGGGGGATTGTGTGTATGGAGTGGCTGAACAGGGTGGAGGAGGCATAATTTTTGAGTAGTACAGAAGAAACTGAGACCTACAGAGTTTTAGTAACTTTTCTAAGTGCACCTATCCTTGAATGATTTCAAAATCCATGCTCTTTCACTATTATTCCATAATTTTCATTACTTGAAAAATAGCAATTCTTCAAACTTGAGCTGCATGACTGTTACAGACTACATATGTCTTTATCTATGGCCATACCACCCCAAACGTGCCTGATTTTGTCAAATACATATGTTCTCTGTATAAAATTTCCTCCTGACAAATAGTGGTTAGCAGGATTAGTACAGATCGTCCCAGGTGGGTTGGGGGAAGGGAGAGTAGGAGTAGGGATGAAAATAAAACTCAAACCAGGGCAAGTAATTTTCCCATAATGCAGCACAGACTCCTCTATTAATAGAATAAGACTATATGTGAATTCTCTTTGCCTCAAACCCTAAGACCTGCTTCTGGCCTTCAGCTTCTTAAGACACTGCTTCCTGCCTCAATGGTGCATGAAACCTGCCTTCCTGTGTCTTGATGCCCATTCTGATCATAGCACCTTCTATTAAGTGCTGATATACCATATTTAAATTTTCCCATTGATTTCCTTTGTGAGTTATAACTAAAAAGTAACTGTGGAATGTTGGCATTAACAATATTTGACAAACTAATCAGTTTCTTAATCCATTTTCTTCCTGAAATATAATTTTTCAAGTTTTTCGTTTGTTTGTTTTTTTGAGACGGAGTCTCGCTTCGTCGCCCAGGCTGGAGTGCAGTGGCCAGATCTCAGCTCACTGCAAGCTCTGCCTCCCAGGTTCACGCCATTCTCCTGCCTCAGCCTCCTGAGTAGCTGGGACTACAGGCGTCCGCCACCACGCCCAGCTAATTTTTTGTATTTTTAGTAGAGATGGGGTTTCACCATGTTAGCCAGGATGGTCTCAATCTCCTGACCTCATGATCCGCCTGCCTCGGCCTCCCAAAGTGCTGGGATTACAGGCGTGAGCCACTGCGCCCGGCTAGTATGATCTTTCAAACAGATATGCTACCCATTCAGAGCTAGACAGACCATGTTTTATCCTTGGCAAATAGGAGGTGAGGCTGTGGAGACTGCATGGTGAGGCAGGGAGGAAGGCGGAAAATAAGCAGCCCAACTTTCCTCTCCTCTTGCCCTCTCATTCTTCTGCTGGTGCAAGAGGAGAGGCCAAGCCCAACAGGAAGCCAGAGGCCAAGGGAGCCAGATAATAGTCTGTAGAGGTTGGACAATCAGGGCACAGAAAAGACAGAGGTTGAGAATATATCTGCAGGAGAAACAGAATAATCAGCAAGTGGAGGATGTTCTAAAATGGCCACTGTCTCCACAGTAGATGAAAGAGCTGCCTGGGAATGGAGGCTGCCTGAAGTTGGAGGCCATGAATTTATAGTAGCACTTGCTAGTGCAGACCTGTTACTACCTCCTGGAGTGCCCAGAAGTCCAGTTGTAAGCCTGGAGAAATGGGGTGGTTTGGCTGAGTTGGAGTTTTGCAGGCAGGAGAAATGAAAGCACAGTGGAGGTGAGGAATTTGACACTGGAAAAACATCAGTGACGGACAATGGTATGTAATACTTGTGAATAAGATATTGAAAAGAGGAAGCTACTAGTAGAAAAAAAAAGTCAAATTCCTGGAGGTGAGACCGGGCGGTACACTGCTGTGCTTCTCAGTGGTCTCTGGAGAGTCAAAGCTGTCTCTGAATGGACAGGAAACTGGGCCAAAACAGGCATTTATTTCTATTGCTGAGCTTCCTGTCATGAGCATCTCTTCAGGTTGTGTTGGTTTGTTTTTGTCTGGCACATCTTTTTGTGTTGGTGAACAGCAGCTTCTGCATTCCACATACATATCATCAGACTATAAATCACAATGCCCACCTGGCTCCCGATCACACTGGTGACCGCATCATTCAGGGCATTGTATTTTGAGCACGGCAACATGCCATTTAACATGCTATCATATGCTCATCCAAGGAATGAGCACATAGCTAACAAATTCCAATCAGAGCCCTTCTACAGGACTGATGTGTGGACAAGGGGAGAGAGGAGACCTCTATTTCTGTTATATTGTATCATATTGCATCGTATTGTATTGTATTCTATTCTATTCTACTGTATTGTATTGTACTGTATTGCACTGTATTGTATCCCTATGGCATTGTAAGCCAAAGTCTGCAAGCCTAGGTCTGCCAAGATCCAGGGTGGCTCTCAGGTGGAGAAAGTCTATCAGAAACAGGAGGAAAAATACAAGACCAACATTCAAAAAGACAGACAAGAAGAACAGAAAGATGTAGAGATAAAATGCCCTGACAAAATCATTTGAGGTCCTCAATCCAGTAGTGTATGGATCTATCCCATTGACTGCCAGGATTAATGAGACAATAAAGTCCCTTTCATGCTGATTTTTACAGGGTTCCAACTGGTTTTTATAGGGTTTCTGCTGTTTCTCACCAAAAGGAAGCTGAGTAATACAATAGTCTGAACCTGTCACAAGTGCCTAGCTTGGTTCTGGAATTGGTTGGTTATTTAGAACTCCATGTAGGCTTAGGCTGAACCTTCCTGGCCAGAAGGACTCAGGCTGTTACCTACCCCAATCCCTCTAACTTGTTCCTCAGGCCCAGTCAAAAGTCACTCTGTCATGGAGGCCACCCAGGCCACCCAGATACCTGTGGTCATTCCACCTTTCACCTGGAGCTAATTCAATTCAGCATCGTTGAATGATGACAATATAAAGAATCAGAGACTCAGAAACTTTTCAGGCCTGATACAAATTACAGTGTGTGAAGAGCTGGCCAAGCCCCTTAATTTTACAGATGGGTAAACTGAGACCAGGGAGGCTCAGAGACTTGCCCATGGGCACTCAACTATAACACACTGCAGGCGGCCAGGGGAGGGACCTAATATTTATCTAAATGTATTGAGCAATTACTATGTGCCACATTGTGAGCTTTACAAATGTCCCCTCATTCTCCAAACCACCCTGCAAAGTTGGGCTTATTACTGCCATTTTCCAGATGAGGATGCCGAAGATCACAGATTTTTTTTTTTTTTTTTGAGACGGAGTCTTGCTCTGTCGCCCGGGCTGGAGTGCAGTGGCGGCAATCTCTGCTCACTGCAAGCTCCGCCTCCCGGGTTCACGCCATTCTCCTGCCTCGGCCTCCTGAGTAGCTGGGACTACAGACGCCCGCCACCACGCCCTGCTAGTTTTTTGTATTTTTAGTAGAGACGGGGTTTCACTGTGTTAGCCAGGATGGTCTAGATCTCCTGACCTCGTGATCCGCCCTCCTCGCCTCCCAAAGTGCTGGATTACAGGCATGAGCCGCGGCACCTGGCCTTTTTTTTGAGACGGAGCCGCTCTGTCGCCCAGGCTGGAGTGCAGGGGCGTGATCTCGGCTCACTGAAAGCTCAGCCTCCCGGTTCACGCCATTCTCCTGCCTCGGCCTCCTGAGTAGCTGGGACTACAGACGCCCGCCACCACGCCCTGCTAGTTTTTTGTATTTTTAGTAGAGACGGGGTTTCACTGTGTTAGCCAGGATGGTCTAGATCTCCTGACCTCGTGATCCGCCCTCCTCGGCCTCCCAAAGTGCTGGGATTACAGGCATGAGCCGCGGCACCTGGCCTTTTTTTTGAGACGGAGCCGCTCTGTCGCCCAGGCTGGAGTGCAGGGGCGTGATCTCGGCTCACTGAAAGCTCAGCCTCCCGGGTTCACGCCATTCTCCTCCCTCAGCCTCCTGAATAGCTGGGACGGCAGGCGCCCACCACCACGCCCCGCTAATTTTTTTGTATTTATAGTAGAAACGTGGTTTCACCGTGTTAGCCAGGATGGGATCACAGATTTTTTAATAACTTGCCACGGACAATTCAATGGCTGAGCTGGAATGCATGCCTTGATCTCTCTGCTTCAGTGCCCTCCCACGTCTGTTTGTTTTTGAAAGAGGGTCTTGCTCTGTCACCCAGGCTGGGGTACAGTGGCATGATCACGGATTACTGCAGCTCGACCTCCAGGGCTCAAAGGATTTTCCTGCCTCAACCTCTGGAGTAGCTGGGGCTGCAGGCAAGGCACGCACCACCACACCCGGCTAATTTTTTGTATTTTTTTTGTAGAGGCAGGGTTTTGCCATGTTGCCCAGGCTAGTCTCAGACTCCTGGGCTCAAGCAGTTCACCCATCTCAGCCTCCCAAAGTGCTGGGGTTACAGGCGGGAGCCATCACGCCCTGCACCCTCCTGCCTTTTTAAAATTCCGCAGTGTTAGCTCCCCATTCCAAAGATAGAATAAAAATCTGAAGAAGTTGTAATATAGCTTTAATTTTAAGATATCCCAAGCAGATGCTGTCTGGGTTATACTGGAAGCCGGCCTTTCCAATAATCTCTGTACCATAAAATATTTCTCACTATGACCTTTAAGGAATGTTTTACCATACATTATAGTCCTAAGCAGTGAAATATGTTACAAAAGCTCCAAACTTCCGAGTACTTTCATCCATGAGTAAGATGGAACAGGAAGGAAAGGGAAAACAAAAGACTCTGCCTGTCAAAATAAAATGTAGCTGACATCTGCCAAAGCACTTTTTCCCGGAATGTCTAATTATTAAACCAGGGGCTGTGATAGAGAAGTCAACTATTTCATTCTCTTCACTCCTGCAAAAAGCCCTTTAGAAGCTCCATTCAGCAACAGAAGAAAAAATTCTTCTGAGGACTATGCAAAATTCGGTTTTATTTGAAAGAAAATCCTGCCATCTCCTTGGCAAGAGGTGTATGCCACGAACAGGAGATAAAACAGGGTGATCCAAACAGCTCAATTTCACCCTGGGGCCTCCAGACTTCCTCCTGGGCATGGGCCTTCCCCAGCTCAGCTTTAAAGGGCTGCCAGTTACAAGGCACAAAATCAAAGAGCAGGCACACTGTCCCTCTGACTCCAAGAACCCTAGATTCTTGAATGTTCATTTCTGTTATTATTAATGATAGCTAACATTTACTGAGCACTAAGCATGTGCTATGCATTATGCTATGTACTTAACGTGCATCGTCTCATTTAAATGCCACAACAGGCCAGGCACCATGGCTCATGCCTATAATCCCAGCACTTTGGGAAGCCAAGGTGTGTGGATCACTTGAGGTCAGGAGTTCGAGACCAGCTCGCCTAACATGGTGAAACCCTGTCTCTACTAAAAATGCAAAAATTATCCAGACGTGGTGGCACACAGCTCTAATCTCAGCTACTTTGGAAGCTGAGACAGGAGAATCGCTTGAACCCGGATGTGGAGGTTGCAGTGCAGAGATCATGCCACTGCACTCCAGCCTGGGCGACAGAATGAGACTCCATCAAAAGAAAATAAAAAATAAAATAAATGTCACAACAACTCTATAAAGTAGATATCCCCAGCTGGGTGCGGTGGCTCATGCCTGTAATCCCAGCACTTTGGGAGGCCGAGGTGAGCGGATCACGAGGTCAGGAGATTGAGACCATGGTGAAACCCCATCTCTACTAAAAATACAGAAAATTAGCTGGGTGCGGTGGCAGGCACCTGTAGTCCCAGCTATTCGGGAGGCTGAGGCAGGAGAATGGTGTGAACCCTGGAGGCAGAGCTTGCAGTGAGCCGAGATTGTGCCACTGCACTCCAGCCTGGGTGACAGAGTGGCACGCCATCTCAAAAAAAATAAACAAAACAAAATAAATAAAGTAGATAGCCCAATTATCTTTATTTTATAAATGAGGAAATTAAGACTTGGAAAGGTAAAGTAATTTATTTGAGAGAAACATCTGTTTTGTGCCTCCAGCATGGAGCCATCTCAGGGGAGATGAGGTGGGAAGGGAAGGAAGTCAGTCTTTTTAGCATCTACTATGTGACCAACACCGAACTAGGTACTTTGTTTCTTATCTCTTCTTCACCATAAGCCTGGTTTCTATAAGACAGGCCTATTTTGTGTAAGAGTTAACTAAGAACTCAGAGAAATTCAGTAACTAGACTACAGCTAGTAGATGATTGAGTGATGATTTGATGCAGATCACCTGTTCCTAACATACCTTTCTATATACATCATATGTGCATAGATTATTTGTATCCTGGCTCTGTGATACTAGCTGCACGATTTTGGGCAAGTCTCTGAGCTTTAGTTTCCCCAGTTTTAAAGGAGGAATAATATTCCCTCCCAAATAGAAATTGGGAGCCAACTAAGATAATGTTTGGGAACTATTACCATGTTCTATAATATTTTTTCCTACATGCATCTCCCTCCTCTGATTTCTGTGGTGCCTGGTTGACACCCTTTTTAGATCCCTCCCTGCTCATCAATGCTTCTTAGTGGCTTATGGGAGATGTGGGGAGAGGGGGTACTATAATGTGAGTCCCTGGGGGCCTATTCATTCTGCAAAACCCACATCTTGGGGTGGACTTGTCACTCACTGGTTATGCAGTAAATGTTGATTGCTAAGGATCTCCTGCTGTCTTCAATCATGGAAACTACAAATGTCCTTGGAAACTCCCAAAACTATTAATGAGTCATTTGGCCTGCTGGTCTTCTTTGGGAGACTTCAGACTCTGCCCCTTTAGGAATTCTGGCCATAACCTCAGTCCCCTCTATAAAATACAGACTCCCAAAGCAATCCCCCACCCCCAATATCCATTATATTTTCCTCTGAAGAACTACTTCCTTCAATAAACATGGATTAGATTTTACTTTTTTAATTTCATTTTCACCAAAGATTTTGGAACAATATATAAAAGAAGGGATATTCATACCCACTCCTGTGGTATTCGGCCACAGTAAGAATTAGGCAGTCCCAGAGGTATAGATTTGCCTTTCTGCTCCTTAAGCCAAGTATGCATGGCCTTCTTGGTGTTCATGTGAGCCACATGGATGAGAAACCCATTGTATTAACTATGTAGTGACCAACAGTGCAGATTAGTTGGGTAGGGCATTTACAGAGAGGTATTCTAGAGGATGATGCCAGAATCAATATCACTGTGTACATCTGGTGTTTAGATGATAAAATTTAGATCCGCATTGCTCTTCAGCTAGGCATTTTATCAGTACTTCAGTAACATAAGAACAAAATGTCCCAAAGGATTACAAAGAATACAACATTATTCACTCACAAGACACAGAGTTTCACAAAAATTCGTTGGTTCTCAAAGCGTTTTCCTGACCAGAAGAATCAGTATCACCTGGAAACTTGTTAGAAATTAAAACTCTCAGACCTCAGAATCAGCATGTCAGCATGTCAGCATGTCAGCTGATTTCATGGCATCCTATAAGAGAGATACAATGCGATCCAGTGGAAGCTATCTGCTTGCCAGGATGCCCTTCTAGAACTGAGAAATGGAGGGAATAAACCCATAGGTGTGAGTCCTGAAGCTTCTGTGAGACAACTGGTCAACCCCACACATAGGGAAAGTGAGAGTGTGAAGAGTCAGAGAGCACCGTAAAGGTGAGAAAGGAAGGCCGGGGCCTATGCTGGGCCTCATTCATGTTCAGAGCACCCTGCCCAGATGGCACTGCCAGCCCTGGCAAGTTCTAAGCATCAGAAAGGCACTTAGAAAACTTGGAGGAAGAGACTTCAGAGCACAGGAGTCCCTGATGTTGGGGTTTGGGGGAAGGACAGTGGATGGCATGGAGCCTGGGGCAAAAGCCCTGGTGGCCCAGGTCTCAGCATACTATTGACCTCTGTCTGCAAACTGCCTCCACTTATTGCTAAGTACCAGCCTCTACTTTCCCTTAGGCCAGTCTTTGTACATCCATAGATCCCAGCATGGCATTTTGCATGTAAGAAGAGCTCAATGAAGTTTGTTAACTGTTCCACACATAAATTTTACGGTTATTTTAATTAAAGGAAAAACTACAGTATTTGTGGTCTAAATTAATACCACATGCTGTGGAAAGTCTGTCTGAGTCACAGGGTGATCACAGCAAGTCAACGGCAGACCTGAGATCAGGTGGTTACTAATCAGGTCCTTCCGATTCTGAACACCACCGCTTTCTACTATAGCATGTGGTTCTGGGCCCATCAAAAGTCATAAAGACCTGAACTTGGGAAGATTGGATTAGGTGAAACTCAAATATGGAATGGAGTCAAAAGAGGTCTCTGGTAGAAATCCCTAAAATAAAGAGTGTACAACCAAACTATGGCTGCAATGGTAGGTCTCCTGGAGGAGAGGGATAATTTGACTTTCTGCAAACTGTTCATCCAGACTGCTGTGGTTTTAAGACAAATCATTTGATACTCCTCCCACAGAAGATGGAGTCTAATTCTCCTTCCCTGATGTGGGCTGACTTTGGCAACTCATTCCTAATAACTTGAATGTAGCAAAAGAGACAGTATCATCTGAGGTAAGTTAGAAAAGCAACACAGCTCCTGCCTAGCTTTTTCTCTCTCTTGAAGGACATGTCTTGGGAGTCTCCCATCAACATATGAAAAACATCTGGCTATGCTGAAGCCACCCTACTGGGGAAATCATATAGAGATAGAGAGAGATGGCCATGAAGCACCAGTTGTTCCAGACCTCAGTTGTTTGCATCAACCAAACACATGAGTAGGGAACATTCAAATAATTTCATTCCTCCACCTTCAGCTGCCAAAGCTGATATCAAGTGGTTCAGAGACAGGGTGCTCCTGCCGAGCCCCGTCTAAGTTACAGATTCATAAGTAAAATATTGGTGTCTTTAGCCACTAAGTCTTGAAGTGGTTTGTTCCATGGCATTGCATAAACTAGAACATAGTCCAAACCAAAGGAGGTAAAAGATTCCTGTCAAAAAGAGGAGGACAACTGCCAAATATTATTACTTGGAAGGATCATTTTCAGCATCTATAAATAACACATTTTTGCCTATTTTCTCCAGTAAAGGATATGACAAGTATACACATTCCTCCCTGCCAGGAACAAAAAGCCGGTAAAATAGGGGAAGTGCTTAGTGCCTATTAGAGCTGCCCATGAAATTTGAACGTGTTATTCTAAATGAGATTTTCACATTCAGTTCAAAATTACTTGAAATCAATTCAGCATTTTTTTTCCTTCCAGAACTTCTCTTTTGCTGGGATTTTACCAGATTTTCTGGTTGGAGGAAAATTTTACTTTGTAGTCTATTTGTGAATATTCTGTTAATATTATTTGTTTGCTCTACTTAGAAAATCCGTTGATTTTTTTCATAGCTCTGGAATATTCTTTTCTGTTCCTAGGGCCTAGCTTGTTGTATCTCCTGTAGTTTTTGCTCCCTACTCATATTTTTCCTGTTGATGCCTCTCTTAGAATAACTGACTCTCAGTTTTGGTTTCTCCACTAAACCTTCTTGGATCATTCAAGCATGCTGCCCTGTATTTTTAAGTCCTTTCTCAGCCCTGTGCCATTCAACCCCCAAGACCCTTGACCTGGTCCAGCACTCTGGGCATCTGTTCTTTTCTGCCATCATCACTCTCCTGTCTCCATCTTCTTAATTTCTTTCATGAGTAATTACAATGGTCTCCTAATTGGTCTCTTTGTTCCCAATATCTTCCTCCTGAAATCCAGGCACCACGTTGCTGTATAGCTTTCTAAAACACCCATCTCATCAAGTCAGGGGTTTAACACTGCCAGCGTCAAGTCTAAGAGCACAATAGCCCAAGGCTATTCCTGAGCTAATCACTATCCTCCCCTCCAGGTTCATCACCCCTTTCCTCTCCCCATAGCAAATTTTCTAGTCAGAGCATTCTGCATATGGTTTCCTAAACATACCATGTTTTTCTGGGCTCCATCACATTTGAAAATAGTGTTCTCTCTCTCTTCCCCACCCTTCCTGCTGCACAATCACCTGTGGAGTCCCTGTTTATCTTACAAAAATGCAACTCAGTTGTTCCCTCTTCTAGGACAACTTCCCTGACCCCTCTAGAAAGGCGTTACTAGCTCCTCTACCTTGCACATGCTTCTGTTGCTGCACATGTCACAGCGAAGGAATCTGGGTATTTACAAGTCCATCTCCCCTGCTAAACCATGAGCTCCTCAGGAGAAACCGTCCTATTCATCACCCAGCACAAAGCCGTCTATACCGAAGAGGCTTAATAAATGTTTTTTCAATACATAGGACAGAATAAAATTAACAGCCAATCAGTGGAAGATTACCTGAATGATAGACCAAATATCTCTTTGAAAAAATAGCCTGTGGAAGCTAGCCAGGCAAACCTAAATGTATAAAGTTTATGTCACAATAACAAAACTTAAACTTGATCCATAGCACTGTGGAAAGTGACTGAGCTGATTCAGTAAAAAGAAATTACTGGGTATATACCCAAAGGATTATAAATCTATAAAGACACATGCACAGGTATGTTTACTGCGGCACTGTTCACAATAGCAAAGACTTGGAACCAACCCAAATGCCCATCAATGATAGATTGGATAAAGAAAATGAGGTACATATACACCATGGAGTACTATGCAGCCATAAAAAAGGATGAGTTCATGTCCTTTGCAGGGACATGGATGAAGCTGGAAACCATCATTCTCAGCAAACTAACACAAGATCAGAAAACCAAACACCGCATGTTCTCACTCATAAGTCGGAGTTGAACAATGAGAACACATGGACACAGAGAGGGGAACATCACACACCAGAGCCTGTCAGTGGGCGGGGGGAGGGGCGTGGGGGACTAGGGGAGGAACAGCATTAGGAGAAATACCTAATACAGATGACGGGTTGATGGGTGCAGAAAACAACCATGGCACGTGTATACCTACGTAACAAACCTGCATGTTCTGCACATGTAGCTGGAACTTAAAGTATAATGAGAAAAAAAAAGAGATGAGGACGTGAAGGGCCAACTCAATATAAACCATCTAAAAAGTAAGTTTTGTTGTTAGCTCATGTAATTCTGGTTAAAATTAACAAGGATTACGAGCTCTAAGAGGTGGAAAGTCATTTCTATCTTGTCCTTAACTCTGGTCCAATCCTTTCTTAGATTACTAGGTCTGAGTTTCATGTTCAAACTTCCATGAAAATGGAATGAAGTCACATGGGGCCCAAAGAAGAAAAACAGAAATTATTAAGATGTGAAAATAGGATTGATAAGAAAACATTAAAGATATTAGAGAAACAATTTTGCTAGTAGGAATTACTCAAAAATATTAATTAAGAATGTGTGCAAAAGATTAGCTACAAGAAAGTTTATAGAAGCATTATTTTAAATTATTTTAAAAAGATGAAAAACAAGTGACCAAAATAGGAGATCATATCTTTAAACATCAATACTTTTGATAGACAAGATAGGAAAGTGTAAGCATGGAATTATGTTCAATGATATAGTTATTGAACATCAGATTATACTATATGTAGTAAAATTCTGTTTTTATAAATCTACATGTGTATAAATATGCATAGATAAAAGTCTGAAAGAGAATACAGCAAAATGTTGGCAATGATTATCTCTGGAATTTGATTTTTTTTTCATTTTGCTCATCTACATTTTCCATGTTTTCTAAAATCATCGTGTTGCTGTATAATTTTTTAAATTTAAAGTAATTTAAATTAAACGGTAGAAATTGGCACGCATTAGCAGTGGATATAATCAGGAAGCCTCTATAATCTTAGTTTCCTGGGAGCATAAAGTAAATATACTAGTGTATTAGACCTAAAACCAAAGGTAGACTAGGGTGAATACGGGAGATCCCACAATGCCAGACGAACAAGTTGGGTCATTATTCTGTAAGCAATATGGAACTTTGAAACTTTTTCTTCACAGGAATGGCTCCAATATGGTTGTTATTTAGACAGATATTTGATGGGTAACACTGGGCTTGGTGACTAATTGGGTTGGTAGAAAGACAGGAAAGCAGCAGGCAGTGTTTACTACTATAAGGTTTGAAGCCTAAGACATTGGGCAGAAGTGATGGGTTAAACAGGCTAGAGAAAGAGGAGAGGAAAAAAATTGCAAATGCAGAAGGAAAGCATGAGTGAGCTGGACTCTGGACTTGTGCTCTAATAGCCATGCAACAGCTACTGTTGACCAGGGGTCCCCAAACCCCTGGAACCAGTTCCTGGCCTGTAAGGAACCAGGTCATACAGCAGGAGGTGAGCAGTGGGCAAGCCTGTGAAGCTTCATCTCTATTTACAGTTGCCCCCCGTTGCTCACATTACTACCTGAGCTCTGCTTCCTGTCAGATCAGCAGTGACATAGCATTCTCATAGGAGCACAATTCCTTTTGTGAATTGCACATGCAAGGGATCTAGGTTGAATGCTCCTTACAAGAACCTAATACCTGATAATCTGTCACTGTCTTCCATGAGCCCCTGATGGCTGACTAGTTGCAGGAAAACAAGCTCAGAGTTCTCACTGATTCTATATTATGGTGAGTTATATAATTATTTCATTATATATTACAACGTAATAATAATAGAAATAAAGTGCATGATAAACGTAATGTGCTTGAATTATCCCGAAACCATCCCCACCACCCTGGTCCATGGAAAAATTGTCTTCCAAGAAACCAGTCCCTGGTGCCAAAAAGGTTGGGGACCACTGCTGTGGACTCTTGGGAACTTGATTGATGTGGATTCTTTTTAGAGGACAAAAGAGTGTTAATGCATGTGAAGTTTACACAATTCTTGTAAACTTCAGATTCCCTAGACCAGTATTACATTTCAGAGACCAAATTTAACAAAGCAGCTCTGAATCCACATAAATGTTCAGTAATTTGAGATAAATAAATTAAATGAATGTTGTTGATGTTCTGTTTCGATAGTCAAATTTTCCTTTTCACAATGAAGAATTCCTGGAATGAAACCCAGAGAAATATCTGTCAAGGAATCAGAAGAAAGAATATAGAAAGTAATTTCTTTAATCTCAAGTATCTAAAGCTGAAAAGGCATTAAACAATCACAAAAACTGGAGGAAAAAAAAGCAAAGGAAAATGAGAAGCATAATACTTTAATTCTCTTTGTTGATATTTTAATTCTTTACTAATTTATTATCTGCTCTTTTCCAAAGAGATAGCTTATTTCATCACCTTAATGTATTTAAAGCCATTTATAATTATTTCAGAAAAGCTTTGTTGGTTCATTCCAAACTGGATTTTAG
The DNA here is from genome assembly GCF_009764315.1 of Trachypithecus francoisi. NCBI lineage: Eukaryota > Metazoa > Chordata > Mammalia > Primates > Cercopithecidae > Trachypithecus > Trachypithecus francoisi. Next base: position 7,556,782 of record NW_022681453.1, read on the forward strand.
TGAGAAAGCACTGAGTGGAATGCTGATGTGTTTTCTCATTGGATCTCCAATCCAAAAATTGGTACAATGAAACTTCATTCTGTGTAATCACTAACCTCAAAGGACATGTTATTGATTAAAGCACGTAAGTCTAGTTTGTACTCCAAATATTTAAAAGAATGAGAGGTGTTCAAATAGAAGAGTCTATCCACTTATTAAAAAAATAGACTAGTAGTCTACTTTACACTAGACTACTCAAGAAGAAATCTCTCAATGTTCTTTCAAAAAGCCATTTGACACTGATACTCTGCGGGGAAATGATCCACTCACCCCTCAACACTATAATGAGAACAGGCAGATTTAAATTTAGAAATCTGAATTCATTTCTTCTCTAACCTTTCCAGGAAGAGAGAAGGCTGCAGACCTAGAGATGTTCATGCTTTGATTATGAATACCACCCAGTCCTCTTTACATGAGCCAAGCAGATAAATTCATCATCTGGATTTGAATAGAGGCATTTTTTAAAAGACAGAACTGCGCCCAACCAACATATGTCAGCAAAGTATCAGTTTCCAAATGAGATATCAGAGAGAAGAGCTGAGAAGAAGATCTGAGAAGCATTACCCACCAGTGATAGGGAGAAATGCCTTAAGAAATTTAGCCAGGCGCGATGGCTCACACCTGTAATCCCAGCAGTTTGGGAGGCGGAGGCAGGCAGATCATCTGAGGTCAGGAGTTCAAGACCAGCCTAGTCAACATGGTGAAACCCCATCTCTAGTCTCTACAAAAATACATCTCTAGTCTCTACAAAAACACAAAAATTAGCCATGATGGAGGGTGCCTATAATCCCAGCTATTTGGGAGGCTGAGGCAGGAGAATTGCTTGAACCGGGGAGGCAGAGGCCACAGTGAGGCGAGATCACGCCATTGCATTCCAGCCTGGTCAACAGAGCAAGACTCTGTCTCAAAAATAAATAAATAAATAGAAACGTCTTATTACCATTATTCACATTCTATAGATGAGAAACTGAGTCTGTGGCACACAAAATAACTTGAAGTTGCAGAGCCAGTAAACGGCAGAATCAGAATTCAAATCTATATCAATCTCAGTCTAGACCCTGGCATGTCATTATGAGGCTTATAATATTCTCCTTATATCATTGATTCCTAATAGAGCAGTTGTACTTGAAAACACCTCAGAAGGAACACAATCCTGTAACTTTACCCAGTGCTGTAATGCTTGCCACAGACTGCATCTCTTTCCACAGCTGCATCCCTTGCCCCTGCCTAGTAGTTTCTCCTTTAGTTTGCCTCCCATTTCTCAGGACCAGAGGAATCATTGAAGTCAACACTTCTCAGGCCCATCCTGAGTGTCTGTTGGCTAGAACTTGTTGGAAGTGGCTCTCTCAGGCTCCTGTCTTTCATATGATATGCACTCTAGTTCATGGCTCCTGTATGCAGAGCAGGGATGCTGAGATTGATCCTCCTTAAGACACACACACAGGCCAGACCTTCATCTGTGCTCGACACCTCTATGCCTGTGTTAGACCTTGGCGTGGTCTAACATTCCTCAGATTCTTACAACTGGGATCCTTTAGGAGTTCAAGGTCCAAGGACCTTAGGATTGATTTTTGCCAAGCCCCCAGAAGAAGGGCAATGGAGAAAAACTCTACATGGTCATTAAGCAAAGCAACAGGATAAATACATGTATGTTCATGGAGTTTTCATTTTATTCAAAGGCTTGGAGAAACAAAATGTGGCAAGTATCTAATAATTTAAAACAATTTTATAAAAGTTAACATAGATATATTACAGACTAGAATAAAAATTCATGTATATTTTTAAGATAAAACTAGGGGATCAACAGATATGTCAGTGACCTGCTTCAGGCCAGGCTCGCCATCTCCTTACAGGGGTACATGCCTTCTTCTCCCGCTGTGGAAGTGCCTCAGGGATAAAGCAGAGAGAACTCTCAGGGCATGCTCAAGGCCATGACTTCTACTCCAGCCGTGTGCTTTTTCTGCCCTAAGGAGTTTGCTACATCGAACCTCACAGGCAAAAAAAGGCATTCGGTGAATGATTTAGATAAGCTCTCTGCAGGAAGGACCTCTGCTTCTTTTCTCACAAAGAGAATGGAAAATTTTCAAGAGGAAATTATCGAGTGTGGACTTAAGGGAAAAGAGCCCCTAAGCTGCTCCTATTCAAGACCTGACTGAAAGAGCCAAGAAAATCCTCAAGGTTTCACACATGAATCAGCCCAACTCATCAGAAAGGGTGTCCATTTAGGGTTCTGCATTAATAAGGACAGTTTGAGCCAGTTAATTCTTTGTTGTGAGGGGGCTATCTTATGCCCTTTGGAATGTTTAGCAGCATCCCTGGATTCTGCCTACAAGATCCTCAGTTGTGACAACCCAAAGTGTCTCTAGACATTGCCAGTGTGCCCAGGGTTAAAAACCACTGAGTTAGGGGAACACAGTTGTAGCTTAGCCAATAATCAAATATTTGTTTTCTTAGAGTATCTTCTGCTATAGATATAGATATATAGATATCACCTAGGACTTAGAGAGGGTGCTATAGCTATAGTAGATGGAGTAAAATTCAGGATGTGATGATTCAGATTCCTGTGCTGGCCACCATCCTCAGAACTAACACTACCTGAGCTGAGTACCTCAACAAAAGGCAGAGGGCCACGTACAGCTGAACAGGCTAGGAACTGCACAATTCCAGACAGTGCCCTTCACACAGTTTATGATGTGAATGGAGCTCCTGGAGTCGTGCAATGAAGCAGCCTTGGATGTTTCAGTGTTTCAGCCATCTGTCTCCTGTCTGTAGAAAATGTCTTGGAAGAAAGAAAAATAAAACTAGTAAACAGTATATATGGGTCAGGAAATCATGAATCACTGTCTCAGCTTTAAAATGGGATACCACTTCCAGATGGCATCACATTCTCAAAAGTTAAAACAAAGCTTCAAATCTGAAAAATCTTGTAAAAAATGTTTCTTTTTAACACTTCTGTTTTGTTGCCAGGACTCTACTGGGTTACTGGAAAGCTGTAGAGAAGCTACATGGTGCAGTGGAGTGAGCTGGGGATTCCCCACGAGAAGGCTAAGATTTGAATCACGTTTCTACGCCTAAGAGGTGTTTTGGTCCTTTGACAAGTTACTTAACCCCTGAGCCAGTTTTCTACTGATACACTGAAGAATGTTAACAGTTACTCCTGCCCCAGAGTGTTGTGAGGAGTAACAAAGAAATGATCCATGAGTGCACACATGTGTTGTAAAGGGTAAAGCAAAACACAAATGCTGCTCAATTTGACAGATAGATGGGGTCACTTGATAGCTTGCTGAAGATTTGAGACTGTTCTTCCAGATGTCAAAGATATTTATATTTTAAAAGGTGTTCAACATGTTTTGAAATTTTCTCACTCATGTAATTTTAAGTACAGTTGTTCACAGCTTGTATTATTTTATGCTTATAGATTATAGAGGTTACCTTATTGACAGAGAGCTAAATAGTCTAATCACTGGAATATTGAAAGAAAACAGCACTTTATAGAAACTTGTTCAAAGTTTACCCAAAAGAAGGTACAATTGTCTGCCCTTAGCTTAATAATACTTTTTTTCTAATTACAGAAGCAATATATGATCATTCATTCTTCTTTTCTCTAATGAAAAGTAAAGTCATTTAAACTCTAGAAATATGTTAACAGTTATATAATATTCTGCAAATGAATGTTCCATATTTATGAACTGTTATCTCACCAACTTTTGATTTTTACCTTATACCCATCTATTCTTTTAACTTCCTAATTCTTAGAAGTAGAATTATAAAATTAAAGACTTGAATTTTTTTTTTTTTTTTTTTCTTTGAGACAGGGTCTCACTCTGTTACCCAAGCTGGAGTTGTGCAGTGGTGAAATCACAACTCACTACAGCCTTGACTTCCCAGGTTCAAGCAATCCTCCTGCCTCAGCTTCCTAAGTAACTGTACCTACAGGCAAACACCACCATGCACAGCTAATTTTTTCTAATTTTCGTAGAGATGGGGTCTCCTTATGTTGCCCAAGCTGGTCTCAAACTCTTGGGCTAACGCGATCCTCCCATCTTGGCCTCCCAAAGTACTAGGATTGCAAACGTGAGCCACTGTTCCTGGCCTGAATTTTCAAAGATCCTGGCTTCAATTTGCTTTCCAGAAAGAATTACATCAATTTGCACACATTTTAGCAATATGAGAATGTACCTAAGGCCGGGCGCGGTGGCTCAAGCCTGTAATCCCAGCACTTTGGGAGGCCAAGACGGGTGGATCACGAGGTCAGGAGATTGAGACCATCCTGGCTAACACAGTGAAACATCGTCTCTACTAAAAAATACAAAAATCTAGCCGGGCGAGGTGGTGGGCACCTGTAGTCCCAGGTACTCGGGAGGCTGAGGCAGGAGAATGGCGTAAACCTGGGAGGCAGAGCTTGCAGTGAGCTGAGATTCGGCCACTGCACTCCTGCCCGGGCGACAGAGCGAGACTCCGTCTCAAAAAAAAAAAAAAAAAGAAAAAAAGAGAATGTACCTAAATGTTTTTAACATATTTATTCTCCTAATTTGCATATATTTGATTAATGATTTTATTAGTCATAATATCTCTTCTTATGTTTATGTGTTCTGCATATTTATTTTATGGGGCATTTGTGTTAATTGATTTTTATGAATTTTTATATATTAAGTATATTAATCATTTGTCTCTCACATTTGGGTAATGGGCTTCCCAGTCTATTATTTTTTTCATTCAATATATGTGATTTCTTAACACTAAAGAGTTTAGTTTTTATGTAATCAAAACTATTGCTATTTTTCCTTTGATTTTTTTCTATTGCTTTTAAGTTAGAAAAACTTTTTATCCTGGGATCAAACATTTAAAGTCACCTCTGTGATCTTTATGCTTTGTATAGTTTTATTATTATTATTTTTTACACCTAAAATTCACATTGGCTTATTGCGCCGAGGAAGAGAGGATTCCAAAACAGATAAATATAAACAAAATGATTTAAAAACTCCAAATTCTTGGCTTTGAATACAAAAGTAGGCTCTATAAATTCAGAGTGGAAGCAGCAATCTTGAAGGCAGGGTCCTTTAGATTTTTTAAGAGCTGAATATTTCAAGAGGTAATAGCTTTGCGTTCAAAGAGCAAAAGCCTGAAAGACTTGGGGCACAGATTTTAAATCATGAACCAGAAAGCAGAGAAGCACCAGAGAGATCTCATAAGGGTGGAAATAAGACGTTTCTCTGAACTGGGAGGAGCTCAAAGACAATCACAAGAGTAGCAAGATATGGCGGGGCACGGTGGCTGGTGTCTGTAATCCCAGCACTTTGGGAGGCCGCGGTGGGCAGATCACCTGAGGTCAGGAGTTCAAGACCAGCCTGGCCAACATGGTAAAACCCCATCTCTACTAAAAATACAAACTTAGCCAGGTGTGGTGGCACATGCCTGTAATCCCAGCTACTCAGGAGACTGAGGCAGGAGAATCGCTTGGACCCGGGAGACGGAAGTTGCAGTGAGCCGAGATCGCACCATTTTACTCCAGCCTGGGCAAGAAGAGTGAAACTCCGCCTCAAAAAAAAAAAAAAAAAATGAGTAGTGAGATAGAAGATTACCTAAGTCTGCAAACAGCAAACTCTCCAAGGATTCAGGTTTGCAGTGCCCAGGGCCACTCGGAGCAGCCACAGTAGAGTAGAAATGGCAGCACTGTCAGTTTAAGAATAGCATCACCCACGAATGCTCCTGATAGAGTGAAAAGAGATTCGGATGCCTTCCATTGGCTTCTGAGAGATGTGCTGAAAAGATCTGAGGATCAAAGGCCAGGGTGGCTGCTGAGGGCTCGCTGCTGTTACAGCAAGGGCGGCCTGCAGCAGGGGCTATGGGATGGACAGCCAGGCCGGGTGCCAGCTGTAGTGAGGCTGGCCCAAGTCAAAAGAGGGATAGTGCCCCTCATGGAAGAATCACTGTTTCTGGGAGGACAGAGCATAGCTTCCTCAGCTGGGGACACATGGAGCAGATGCTGTGGACAGATAAATCAACCACCCAGATTGGCAGTGCAAATTCCATCATAATGAAGCCAACAGGACAGATGATGAGCTTAGATCCCGGCCTCTGTCCACCAGGGCATGCCTATGCCTGAGAGAACTTTATGGTCCCAGTGTGAAGGAAAAGTAGAGGGAATAAAAACCCTAAGAGACTGAGTTTATATGAAAAGTGACTGAACTATCTAGTAGTAACCAGATTACATTTTCTACTCACAGAGAAAACAGAAACTTATAAGCCTTATTAATTATTATAACTGTCACATAATGGTGTGTAAATATAAAAGGAATACATAAATATACAGTTAAGTATATTCAACATACATTATAAATATGTATAATATGGGATGAATATATATGCCTCTTTTTCCACTGATTGGACACCACTTTCATCCTGTGTCAAATGTGATGCGTACCGACATGTGTTTCTCAGCAGGTTGATTCCATTCATCTGTCTACTAGCTAAGATGATATTTAGCAGGTCTAGGCCCAGAAACTCAGGTTTTCTCAGTCTTGCAGCTTTCATTTTGATTGTATTCTGATTCTGTATTTTCCTGCAGTCCTTTTCCCAGAAGCTGCCCACTCCCTAAATCCTGTAGGGTTTTCAGGTATCCTCCATTAATAAGCCTACATCATCCTCGCATCCTCAGCAACTGTGTATCTATTGATTGACAATGATCAGGGGTGTGTTGAAACCAGCTCCTACCAGACCACAAGAGCCACTCCTGTGCATCTCCTCCCAATTCCACATTCAGTAATGTCACACTGACACTTTGATATTTGCTATGGTGAAAGTATTTATACCACACTAAGCAGATGCTACAAATGTGGACTTTTGTTTTTAAAGAGTCAGCTTGCCAGCATATCATGGATTAGAAAATCTCTGAAAGGCCCCTAGGTCCAGGACTCTTCAACAGAACTAACTACAACAAATGTATTAAAAATCTAAAATGAATGGCATAATTATCTGAATACTTAGTTTTACTGCATCAACACCCTCATAAAAATGTAATTTGAAAATGTGTGAGCTAAGGTGTTCTGTGTATAGTCCTTTTTTCTCTTTCTCTCCTTGATAGGCAGGATTCTTGAAGACTACTAAATATTAGATATCATCTGCATTAAAATCAGGAGGAAAATAAAGACAAGTTTTGACCTAGAAGAATGTGATACTTTGGATTGTAAAAGAGGAATAAATAACATCTTGTATCAGATTCTGTCCCAGGAGGTCTTGCGTTATTAAATATAGCTGCTTCAACAATTAGTACCTCTACCCCTGGGAGACCTGGTTCTTGTTCTGCTACTCCTAGAACAAGATCTGCAAAGCCAGTTAGTCAATAGCCTGTGTCAGATTAAAACCCTCTTTTCCCTCCCCTGGAAAAGCCTAGATAGGCCTCGGTTAGAATCACCGCAGACAGCCTTATCTATCTGGAGCACAAAGCCAACCAAAGGTAGCCCTGCACCATGGGCCTGTGTGTGGGTGGGGACCCTGCACAGCCATCAGAAGATTCCACAGGGTGGGCTCTCCAAAGTTTCAAATATTCCTCACTCATCATGGCTCTCTATTGAGGCAGCTCCTTCAAACACCTGCACCTTTATCCAGTCTCCTATGGACCACACATGTCCTCAAACTTCATCTCTAAAATCATAAAGTAGTAGACTCAGCAAGAGTCACTGGGGTTTCGTTTTCCTTTTACAGATAAGGCCCAGAGAAAGGTAGTCATTTGCCCGAAGTAACAACAGATCCCTGGCAAAGGTAGAATAGGAATTCAGGACTGCCAAGTCCCAGCCCAGGGCCCTTTCTACTGAAATTCTGCCCTTCTCTCTTCCACTATCTCCCTTGGAGGTGGCAGGGAGAAGTAGCACTCTTGGGAGAAGAGAGGCAGGATCTTTACTACCTGTGTTCTACAGCAGTCACAGGTTTTGGGGACCCCTAAATCCATGAGAATGTCAAGGATCCCCCAGAAGCTTAACTAATCCACAAAGATTTCATAGAGTTTAATTTTTAGTGTGACTATTCCTTTTAATTAACCGATTGAGTCATTTTTCTCAAGCTTTCTAATATCTCCCCCAAATAATAGCTGAATTACAAAGCCATAAAATGGGGAGTATTTAATCAAGTGCTTCCTTTTAGAAATAATTCAAGGAAAAATAAATAGGATGTCTTACGGCATTCACCTAATTGGGTTAATCTCCCAATAGGCCCCCCTTCCATTATGCAGGTAACAGAAAAGAAAACAGAATCCTCTATTTTTCAATGTGAATAACATATCGTTTCTAAACAACAGACCTTAAGGAATCATTTCACCCTCAAGCTAGCTAGCTCAAGCTTTAAAAAAAGGGTGTCACATTACTTGATTTTTTTTCAAATTTCTTTTTAGAACACACATCATAAATTCTAAAAACAGATTTTCATGTGTGCCAATACTAACACTTTAATGGAAGAATAGTTGGGTCTATGCCTTCATTTCTTTATTATTTGACTTATATTTAGATGATTCCCATCGTCTGAATGGGATAAGCTAAGCTGGTTCATTTTTATGTTGTATACAGAATTGCCAAATTACAATACTACACGCTGCGTGTGTGTGGGGTGTGTGTGTGTGTGTGTGTTAGAAGTCCCAGAATACTGTCTCCCTTACCTTACAGACAGGAGAAATGAAATACGGTGAGGTCCTGGACACACCCAATGTCATGGAGCTAATTAGCCTCAGAGCCAGAAATAGAACCTACATCTCCTGACTCCCCAGAATGTATGCTGCTGATCATTCTCACAGAGTGAATAAAGCATCCTTCATCATCAATTTCTATTAGTTGTCATTTCCTATGTGAAAATTATAGTACCATTATTTCTAATAAATATTTAGCCCTCATAATTATACACCATTACTTTATACATTGTGTAAATCAGAATAGATATACCTTGTCAGTGACTTTTCTTCACCTTTAAAATATCACAGTTGTTATAGAGCAGAGGGAATAGAGCCCAGGTTTAGGAGTCAGAAACAGAATTTAAACCCCAATTCTGTTGTTTGTAAGATTGGTAAAGTTGGCCGGGCGCGGTGGCTCAAGCCTGTAATCCCAGCACTTTGGGAGGCCGAGACGGGCGGATCACGAGGTCAGGAGATCGAGACCATCCTGGCTAACACGGTGAAACCCCGTCTCTACTAAAAAATACAAAAAAAAAACTAGCCGGGTGAGGTCGCGGGCGCCTGTAGTCCCAGCTACTGGGGAGGCTGAGGCAGGAGAATGGCGTGAACCCAGGAGGCAGAGCTTGTAGTGAGCTGAGATCCGGCCACTGCACTCCAGCCTGGGCGACAGAGCGAGACTCAGTCTCAAAAAAAAAAAAAAAAAAAAAAAAAAGATTGGTAAAGTTGTGTAAGTTACTTGAGACACTTAAGTCGTTTGAGACTTCATTTTCTCCTCCAAAACTAGGATAATTAATAACTACTTTTGTAAAATTAGTGCAAATCCCCAAACATAGTGTCTGGATTTGTGGGAGGGGGGTCTTTTTGATATTTGAAATCTACCAATTTTCTGGTCTAAATTTATTAACTCATTAAATATTTATTAGGCACGTTTTATATGCCAGACATTGTTCTAGGTGCTGGATATACAATAGTGAACCAGGCAGACAATATTCTGCCCTCTTTCTGGCAAAGAGAAGACAGGCAACAGATAAATAAGAATATATATAAGGAAACAATATAACATACTTAAGTAAACAACATAATGTCAGAGGATAGAAGTTCCTATGAAGGAAATAGCTGGATGTTGGAAAACCTTTGGGATGGGGAAGGGTTGTAACTTAGTGTTAAGGAAGGCCACACTGAGGGAAGAACATTTGACTTGAAACCTAAAATATGAGATACTTTTTCTCCATGGGAAAAGCTGGAGAAAAAGCATCTCAGGTACAGGAAGAGCAAATGCAAAGAATACAAGCAAGAATAAAGTTGACATATTTAAGAAACAAGAAACGACTAGAGAATGGTCTGAGAAGACAGAGAGTTGGGCAAAGTCCAGGTCATGAGGACTTTTTAGGCTACAGAAAAGAGTTTGGATCTCATTCTGAGTGGTCAGAAGCTGTGGAAGGGTTTTAAGGAAGAGAAGGCATGATTAGGCCAAGAGCTCTCAGACTACTATATGGGAATGACTACGAGGAGACATTAATGGAGCAGGGACGCCAACAGGAGGCTACTGTGGTTGTCCAGAATAGAGGTCATGGTGCCTTGGACTCAGGTGATGGCAAGTAAGATGGAGAGAGGGGGCTGGATATCAGATGTGTTTCAGAGACATCACAGACAGAACTTTCTGATCAATTTGCTGTGTGATGTGGATGAACAAGAGGAATCAAGAATGACACATGAGTTTTTGGCTTGAGCAACAGGGTAATAATATTTGAAAGGAAAGGATGGTGAGCAAAGTTAAGAGGATGGAAGTCAAGAGAAGTATTCTCGACATGCAAAAGTTTATCTACCCATTGCACATCCAAGTGGAAATGCTAAGTAGGTAGATAGATATATACTACTGGAATTCTAGAGAGTTTAAAGATACAGATTTGGGTGATATTGGTATGCATATGGTACGTAAAGTCACAGAACTGGATAAAAACACCTAAGGAAACAGAATACATCTAAAAGAGAAGTGGTGTAGTGCTAAGTACTCCACGACTATACGCTGGGGAGAGTGGAGAGAAGTCTGCAAAACAGACTGAAAGAGAGGGACCCCTGCCATGGTGGGAAAACTAGAAAATTGTGGTATCTCTAAAATGGAGTGAGACATTACAAAAACAGCAGCACTATCTTGTTTAAGGAATTTGATCCTTTCTATGTCAACTACACACAGTTTATGGAGAGGATGTTTCGCATAAGATTCTTCACACCGTTTGCAGAACAGTGAGAACCTATATTTGGTCCTTTCTACTTTCAGATCCTGGACACACCACTGCTGCTGTATCAGTGAGGGACTAGTTTCACTAGTTATTTCAACAGAAAGAATTTAATGTACAGAATTGTTAACTCGGCCGGGCGCCTTGGCTCACGCCTGTAATCCCAGCACTTTGGGAGGCCTAGGTGGGCGGATCACGAGGTCAGGAGATCAAGGCCATCCTGGCCAACATGGTGAAATCCCGTCTCTACTAAAAATACAAAAAATTAGCCGGGCATCATGCCTGGCGCCTGTAGTCCCAGCTACTCAGGAAGCTGAGGCAGGAAAATGGCATGAAGCCGGGAAGGTGGAGCTTGCAGTGAGCTGAGATCAGGCCACTGTACTCCACCCTGGGCAATAGAGTGAGACTCCGTATCAAAAAAAAAAAAAAAAAAATGCCTGTAATCCCAGCACTTTGGGAGGCCGAGGCAGGCAGATCATGAGGTCAGGAGATCAAGACCATCCTGGCTAATATGGTGAAACCCCATCTCTACTAAAAATACAGAAAAATAGCTGGGCGTGGTGGCGGGCGCCTGTAGTCCCAGCCACTCGGGAGGCTGAGGCAGGAGAATGGCGTGAACCTGGGAGGCGGAGCTTGCAGTGAGCTGAGATCGCACCCCTGCACTCCAGCAGCCTGGGTGACAGAGCGAGACTTCATCTCAAAAAAAAAAAAAAAAAAAATTGTTAACTCAATACTGAAAACTTGTCTTAGAGAAAGCAAGCACTTTTTTAAAAAATACTTTCCAATTTTATTTATTGCAAATATTAACATCTTTTTTGCTTAAATTATTTTTTTTAATTATACTTTATGTTCTAGGTTACGTGTGCACAACGTGCAGGTTTGTTACATATGTATACATGTGCCATGTTGGTATGCTGCACCCAGACACATGAAAAAATGCTTAAATTATTTCTTCTTTATGTACTGTTTTATACATTCATTCTTGTAACAATATGTGATTCAATTTTTGTTAATTTTTATTAAAAATTAGTGTTTAAATAAGTTACTATGAGAATTAAAATCCATTAACACATAATGTTATGGTTAGTGCTCAGTACAAATTAGCTATTAATAAGATATTCATATGCTGAATTCCATTAATACATGCTTTAACACATATTTTTACACAATACACAAGTTTATCAACCAATAAATATGCATTTAATTTTTTTAATGTGGTAAATGGAATACAATTCAGCCTTAAAAGAAGGTAAATCCAATCATTTGAAACAATGTACATTTGGAAGACACTATGCCAGATGAATAAGTCTGACGCAGAAAGACAAACACTGCATGATCTCATTTATATGTAGAATCTAATAAAGTTTAACTCAAAAAAGTAGAAAGTGAAATAATAGTGACGGTAAGGCAAGGGTCTGAGAGGGAAATAGGGAGTTGTTAATCAAAGGGTACAATGTTTCAAATAGACAGGCAAATAGGGTTTTCTGGTCTCGAACTCCTGACCTCAGGTGATCCGCCCACCTCGGCCACCCAAAGTGCTGGGATTACAGGCATGAGCCACAGTGCCCAGCCTAAGAAAGCAAGCACTCTTAAAGGAAGCAAACGCAGTAAGAAGCTACCACCTGGAGGCCTTAAGGGTATGAAGGGAAGAGGTTGGAATTATTAACATGTAGAAGAGTAGAGGAGGGGCTCCTTGGAGCTGAGCCTCATGCCTCTGAGGAGTAGGTACTGTTGGCTGCTGTTAGTGCCCCTGAGTTCAGAAATGAGACTCACAGGACCCAGATCGCAAGTTAGGGATATCAGCCAGCTGGTATGGGTGTCTCTGAGAGCATACAATGAAACTGGGTTCGCATGTATTAGAAAAACTGCAAACTGCAAACTGAACTCAACTGCTACTAAGGGTTTATAAATTCTCCCTGCCAGGATAAAGATGTGTTGCTAGAATCAGAAAGCAAGTCTTTCTCCCTTCTCCAACTACCAGGCATCCCCTAATGACAGAGTCTAGTAGAGAGCCAGCTAGCAAAGCAGAAATGGGGTTAGCAGTATATATAAACTGCTAGATATCCAACTGGTAGATGGATATATTTTATATATATATATATGATATATATATATAAATGATATATATATCCATCTACCTATTTTATACTATATATACACACACACACACACAAAGTTCTGGGTTACATGTTCAGAATGTGCAGTTTTGTTACATAGGTATACACATGCCATGGTGGTTTGCTGCACTCATCAACTCATCACCTACATTAGGTATTTTCTCCTAATGTTATCCCTCCCCTGGCCCCCATCCCCCAACAGGCTCCTGTGTGTGATGTTTCCCTCTCTGTGCCCATGTGTTCTCATTGTTCAACTCCCACTTATGAGTGAGAACATATGGCATTTGGTTTTCTGATCTTGTGATAGTTTGCTGAGAATGATGGTTTCCAGCTTCATCCATGTCCCTGCAAAGGACATGAACTCATTCTTTTTTATGGCTGCATAGTATTCCATGGTGTATATGTGCCACATTTTCTTAATCCAGTCTATTATTGATGGACATTTGTGTTGTTTCCAAGTCTTTGCTATTGTGAATAGTGCTGTAGTAAACATATGTGTGCATGTGTCTTTATCGAAGAATGATTTATAATCCTTTGGGTATAAGCCCAGTAACGGAACTGCTAGGTCAAATGGTACTTCCAGTTCTAGATCCTTGAGAAATCGCCACACTGTTTTCCACAATGGTTGAACTAATTTACACTCCCACCAACAGTGTAAAAGCATTCCTGCTTTTCCACAACCTCTCCAGCATCTGTTGTTTCCTGACTTTTTAATGATCACCATTCTAACTGGCATGAGATGGTACCTCATTGTGGTTTTGATTTGCATTTCTCTAATGACCAGTGATGATGAGCATTTTTTCATATGTTTGTTGGCTGCATAAATGTCTTCTTTTGAGAAATGTATGTTCATATCCCATGCCCATTTTTTGATGGGGTTGTTTTTTCTTGTAAATTTGTTTAAGTTCCTTATAGATTCTGGATATTAGCCCTTTGTCAGATGGACAGATTGCAACCATTTTCTCCCATTCTGAAATATGGGACTATGTGAAAAGACCAAATCTATGTTTGATTGGTGTACCTGAAAGTGATGGTTTTGGATCTTAAAGACAATATTTTTAATAACTGGCATAGAAACGTCCTGAGAAAGCTAATCGCTTGGCTCCCTTTAATCATAAGGCAAGGTGACTCAGCCCTCTGTCTTTCCATGCAAATTTGAGAAGTGCAGCACTTTCCAACTACTGCTTTGAGTTTTAAGTCCTTTGCTGAGAAACACCAATTACTCAAAACAGAGCACACCCGTAAGGTTTATTTTATTTTTCAAAAAAAAAAAGAAATCTCTCTATGGGTTTATCTGGAAGTATTTTAGTATTGAAATATTTTAATCAAATACCATGTGAGAAGAGGGGAGGAGATTAAGGGATTCAGAAGGCAAGACAGGCCAGTGGGGAAAGGACTGGGAAAGAACCCTTTGGGAACTGACAGTGAAGAAGAACTTTGGGAGGAGAACCAAAATCTCTATGGAAGATTCTTCTTAAATCTTACCAAGAAGTATGCAAAGACTAGTCTAGTAAATCTTACAAAATCTGCAATAAAATTTTCAACACTCACAGATGTTTTATGGACTTGGATTTTATTAATAGTAGTAAAGTAGATAATGTATGCATTGGCACAAAAGACAAAAGAAAAGCATACATTATAATAATTACGTTTTTCTCCCACTCTATCCTCCAGCCAATAAGTTGCCCTCCCAAAAGATACCAACAGATGCCATTTTTATTTGTCCTTTTACAAACATTCCACTTGTTATGTTTATTATTATCATGGATCTATTTTATTCTTTTTATAGCTACATAATGTTCCATAATATGGCTGTGACATAATAAATTATTAATATTTAAATATGATGGGTATTTGGCTGGTTTACAATGTTTTTACTATCATAAATAATGTTAGAGTGACTTTTCTTGTATATAAATCATTTTGTACATATACAATTATATGTATGTTAAAATTCTAGAAGTAAACCTTCTAGGTTTATATCATACACTTTGATTTTGAAAATATGGCCAAATTCTTCTAAATAAATATTGTGCATTTTACGCTACCATCAGCAATGTGTTAGATGTTCTATTTCTCATATTGTGTTAGCGAACTTGTTCTTTCACACTACATGTGAAAAATATGATTTTATTGTAGTTACTATCTGCACTCCCCATATTATGATTGGGGTTGATTTACATTTCAAAGCCGTTAGGATATACCTTATAGAGTTTATTTCTTAGGAGGACACAACAGAGCACTGCCTTAAGGTTAGGGTAATGACAGAGGCTTTCACAAATGGCCCTGTGACAGAAGTTTGAAGGATTTCATCAAAGATTTCCAACAAAGGCACAGGGTACCTCAGATTACAGCATCACCCTAGAAGTAAGTGAAAGAGGGCACTCTCATGATGACAGCTAAACCCCTGGATGCAAAGTCCTGGGGAATGGACACAGACTCGGAGTTAGGATTCTTGGAAACCCACCTCAGAGCTTACAAAAGTTATGGTAAGCACTCTGAGATCAGCACTGTAGACTTCAGAACATGTCACATCAGGTCTTGAATATTTCTGGTAGAGTCTCGTTATGTGAGCTTACTAGAGAGAATTTGTGTTTTAAAAAATCCCTTGCATGTTTACAAACTAGAAGTTTCATCTTTAATCCATACTTCAGGGGTGAGCAAATTATGGCCAGTGGGCCAAATCTAGTCTGCTGCCTGTTTCTGTTTGGCCCGCGACCTAAGAATAGCTTTCATCTTTTAAAATAGCTGAGAAGGATTTTTTAAATAATACTTTGTGAGGTAGGAGGTGGAGCAAGCCTCCACCAATTATCCTCCTCTTAGGAACCGAGTTGAACTATCTACCACAAAAAAAGTACCTTCATAAGAACCAAAAATTGGGTGAGCAGTCACAGTACCTGGTTTTAACTTCGTATCACTGAAACAGGCACTGAAGAGGGTGGGAAAGGCAGTCTTGAATTGCCAATGCCACACCTCCCCCACCCCCAGACAGCAGCCTCGTGGCACAGAGAGAGAATCTGTGCACTTGGGGGAGGCAGAGTGCAGTGATTGTGGAACTTTGCATTGGAACTCAGTGCTGCCCTATCACAGCGGAAAGCAACACTGGGCAGAACTCAGTTAATGCCCATGGAGGGAGCATTTAGACCAGTCGTAACCAGAGGGGAATGGCCCATCCCAGCATTCAGAACATGGGCTCCAACAAGCCTCACTGCAGCAGACTAAAGTGCTCTGGAGTATTAAATAAACTTGGAAGGCAGTCTAGGCTACAAGGACTGCAATTCCTGGGCAAGTCTTGGTGTTGTGCTGGGCTCAAAGTGTGGACTTGGGGGTCATGTAATCAAGTAGATATGAGCTGGGATAGCCAAGAGAGTGCTTATGTCACCCCTCCCTCCACCCCAGGCAACACTGTTCATTGATCTGGAAGAGACTTTTTTCTTCCACTCAAGCAAAGGAGAGAGGAGAGTAGAGAAGATTTTGTCTTGCATTTTGGATACCAGCCCAGCCATGGTAGGATAGGGTGGCAGGCAGAGTTGTAAGGTCCCCCCTATTCCAGGCCCCAGAGTCAAAGAGAGAGAAAGAGACAGAGACAAAGAGGGAGTCAGAGAGAGAGAGAGAGAAGGAGAGACAGAAAGTCAAAGAGAGAAAGGAGGAGACAGACAAAGTCAGAAAGAGAGAGACAAAGAAGAAGTCAAAGAGAAAGAAAGATAGAAGTAGTAAAGGAAAAACAGTACACCCTATTCCTTTAAAAGCCAGGGTAAATTTAAAACTTATAATTGATAATTGAAGGCCTTCTCTATAACCCTATAACACTCCAATACCACCTTGTTGTCAGTGTAGACAACAGCATAGCCCAAAAGCACTGAGGCCACTGACACCCCATAGCCTTCCTATCAAAAATCCTTAACCTAGCAGGTTTCCTAATGGAATCTTAATTAATTATCATGCAAAGATCCGACCAGATCTAGGAGGAACTCCCTTCAGGACAAGATAGATGTTTCCACCCAGGTGATTAAGGGAAAAAGACACAACAAGTATTCAGTAAATGATAAGGAAACTCTTGTAGAAGCAGAGTTAGGAAAATTACCTAATAATTGGTCTGCTCAAATGTGCAAGCTGTTTGCACTCAGTCAAACCTTAAAATACTTACAGAATCAAGAAGGAGTCATCTATACCAATTCTAAGTTAATATGGACTGAACGAGGTCTTATTAATAGCAAAGAATAATTGAAATCCCAAACTTACAAGGTTTTCAACAAAAGTGAAGGTTGCTAAAAATGTTAACAGTGTAACATGTATTATCCTAACTTCTAATCTTATGGAAATCAGACCCTATCAGTGCCCCTCAAAGCTCAAGTCTGTCAGCGCAGGGTCACACAACTAATACCTCTACTTACAGGTTTAGGAATGGCCACTGCTACAGAAACCGGAATAGCAGGTTTATCTACTTCATTATCCTACTACCACACACTCTCAAAGGATTTCTCAGACAGTTTGCAAGAAATAACGAAATCTATCCTTATTTTACAATCCCAAATAGACTCTTTGGCAGCAGTGACTCTCCAAAACCGCGGAAGCCTACACCTCCTCACTGCTGAGAAAGGAGGACTCTGCACCTTCTTAGGGGAAGAGTGTTGTTTTCACACTAACCAGTCAGGGATAGCACAAGATGCCACCCGGCATTTACAGGAAAAGGCTTCTGAAATCAGACAACGCCTTTCAAACTCTTATACCAACCTCTAAGTTGGGCAACGTGGCTTCTCCCCTTTCTAGGTCCCATGGCAGCCATCTTGCTATTACTTACCTTCAGGCCCTGTATTTTTAACCTCCCTGTCAAATATGTTTCCTCTAGAATCAAGGCCATCAAACTACAGATGCTCTTACAAATGGAACCCCAAATGAGCTCAACTAACAACTTCTACCAAGGACCCCTGGAACCACCCGCTGGCCCTTTGGCCTAAAGAGTTCCCCTCTGGAGGACACTACAACTGCAGGGCCCCTTCTTCGCCCCTATCCAGCAAGAAGTAGCTACAGTGGTCATCGCCCAATTCTCAACAGTAATTGGGCTGTCCTGTTTAGAGGGGGAATTGAGAAGTGAAGCCAGCTAGGCTTCTGGGTCGGGTGGCTACTCGGAGAACTTTTCTGTCTAGCTAAAGGATTGTAAATGCACCAATCAGCACTCTGTAAAAATGCACCAATCAGCGCTCTGTGTCTAGCTAAAGGATTGTAAATGTGCCAATCAGCACTCTGTGAAAACGGACCAAACAGTAGTCTGTAAAATGGACCAATCAGCGGGATGTGGGCGGGGCCAAATAAAGGAATAAAAGCTGGCCACCTGAGCCAGCAGCGGTAACCCACTTGGGTCCCCTTCCATGCTGTGGAAGCTTTGTTCTTTCACTCTTCACAATAAATGTTGCTGCTGCTCACTCTTTGGGTCTGCACTACCTTTATGAGCTATACACTCACTGCAAGGGTCTGCAGCTTCATTCCTGAATTCAGCAAGACCCAAACCCACCAGAAGGAACAAACAACTCCAGTCGCACCACTTTTAAGAGCTATAACACTCACTGTGAAGGTCTGTAGTTTCTCTCCTGAAGTCAGCAAGACCACGATCCCACCAGAAGGAATAAACTCCGGATAAATCTGAATATCTGAAGGAACAAACTGCGGACACACCATCTTTTTTTTTTTTTTTTTTTTTTGAGACAGAGTCTCACTCTGTTGCCCAGGCTGGTGTGATCTCAGCTCACTGCAAGCTCTGTCTCCTTGGTTCACGCCATTCTCCTGCCTCAGCCTCCCGAGTAGCTGGGACTATCACCACACTTGGATAATTTTTTGTATTTTTAGTAGAGATGGGGTTTCACCATGTTAGCCAGGATGATCTCGATCTCCTGACCTCATGATCTGCCCACCTCGGCCTCCCAAAGTGCTGGGATTATAGGCATGAGCCACCGTGCCTGGCCCGGACACACCATCTTTAAGAGCTGTAACACTCACACAAAGGTCTGTGGCTTCATTCTTGAAGTCAGCGAGACCAAAAACCCACCAGAAGGAACCAGTTCCAGACATACCAGCATTCCTAGACATACTATGAGCCAGAAGGGAGTCTACTGCCTTGAAGGGAAGAACTCACTCCTGGCAGGATATATCACCTGCTGACTAAAGAGCAACTGAGCCCTAAATAAATAGGAGCAGTACCCAGGAAACACTCACTGTGCGTCTTGGGTGAGACTTAGAGATGTGCCAGCTTCAGGTGTGATCCAGCACATTCCCACCTGTGGTGGATACAGGGAGGGAGTCATTCCGCTTGATAAAAGGAGAGAGAAGAGTCACGGGGACTTTCTCTTACAGCTTAGGCACAAGCTCAGCCACAGAGAGGTAGAGCACCAAGAGGACTCCTAAGGTCCATGATCTGGATCTTCTGGTCCTGGGCCAGAAGAGAGTTTAATGGCCAGAAAACAGAGCCCCAGTCCTGGCAGTGTCCACTATAAGCTGACTGAAGAGCCTTGGGGAATCAAATGGACATCAGCAATAGTCAGTAGTACTAGCTGTGCATCTTGTTTGGTGGTAGCCATGGGGAGACTCCTCTGCTTCTGGAAAGGGGAGGGGAGGGTGCGAAGGACTTTGTCTTGTGACTTGAGTGTCAGTATATGGCACTACACCCAACACTGGAGCAGCAAGATACACAAAGCAAATATTATTAAAGAGAGAGAGACCCTAATACAATACAGTAAGGCTGGAACATGCCACTTTCAGCACTGGACAAATCTCCCAGACAGAAAATCGACAAAGAAACATCAGACTTAATCTACACTATAAACCAAATAGACCTGATCAATATTTACAGAACATTTCATTTAATGACTGCAGAATATACATTTTTCTCCTCAGCACATGGATCATTCTCAAGGATAGACACTATATGTTAGCCCACAAAACAAGCCTTTAAAAAATCCAAAAATAATTAAAATTATATCAGGTACCTTCTCTGACTACAATGGAATGAAACTAGAAGTCAATAACAACAGGAATTTTGGAAATTAAGTAAACACATGAAAATTAAACAATATGCTCTTGAATGATCAGTAGATTAACGAAGAAATTAAGAAGGAAATTTTAAAATTTCTTGAAACAAATAATAATGGAAACAAAACATACCAAAATGTATGGAATAAGCCAAAAGTACAACTAAGAGGAAAGACTACAGATATTAAGTGCCTATATTTAAAAAGTAGAAGAACTTCAAATAAACAACCTCACAATGAATCTTAAAGAACTAGAAAAGCAAGAGCAATCCAGACCCAAAATTAATAGAAGAAAAGAAATAATAAAGATCAGTGCAGAAATAAATGAAATTAAAATAAAGAAAACAATACAAAAGACCAACCCAAAAGAATTAATTTTTTTAAAGATAAAATAAACACACCCATGGCCAGACTAACTAAGATAAAAAGAGAGAAGACCAAATACATAAAATCAGAGACATAAAAGGAGATATTGTGACTGATACCACAGAAATGCAAAGGGTCATTAGAGGCTACTTTGAGCAATTGCATATCAATCAATTGGAAAACCTAGAAGAAATGGATAAATTCCTAGACACATACAACCTACTAAGATTGAACAATGAGGAAATCCAAAACCTGAACAGATCAATAACAAATAATAAGATCGAACCATAATAAAAAGTCTCCCAGCAAAAAAGAGCCCAGGACCTAATGACCTCACTGCTGAATTTTACCAAACATTTAAAGAACTAGTACCAATCCTACTCAAACTATTCTGAAAAACAAAGAAGAAGAACATGCTTCCAAACTTATTCTATGAGGCCAGTATGACCCTGATGCCAAAACCAGACAAAGAAACAGTAAAAAATAAAAATAAAGACTACAGGCCAATATCCCTGATGAACATTTATGCAAAAGTCCTCAAACAAATACTAGCAAACTGAATTCAGCAACACACTAAAAGGATCAAATTACCCTTGTTCATAAATGATATGAATTAATATTTGGAAAAACATAAAGACTCTACCAAAAAAACTATTAGAAGTGATAAACAAATTTAGTAAAGTTGCAGGATATAAAATCAACATATAAAAATCAGGAGCATCTTTGATATGCCAACAGCAAACAATATGAAAAATAAAGAAAGTCATTCCATTTACAACAGCTGCAAATAAAATTAAACACCTAGGAATTAACCAAAGAAGTAAAAGAACTCTACAACACAAACTATAAAACATTGTTGCAAGAAATTGAAGAGGACACAAAAAAAATGGAAAGATATGCCATGCTCATAAATAGGAAGAATCAATATTGTTAAAATGTCCATACTCCCCAAAGAAATCTACAATCAAAATACCAATGCAATCCAAATCAAAATACCAATGACATTCTTCACAGAAACAGAAAAAACAATCCTAAAATTTATGTGGAACCACAAAAGACCCAGAATAGCTAAAGCAATCCTAAGCAAAAAGAACAAAACCTAAGGAATCACATTACCTGACTTCAAGTCATACTACAGAGCTACAGTGACCAAAAAGGCATAGTACTGGCATAAAAACAAACAAATAGGTTAGTGAAACACAATAGAGAGCCCAGAAATGAATTCATACATCTACAGTGAACTCGTTTTTGACAAAGGCTACAAGACCATATATTAGGGAAAGTACAATCTTTTCAAGAAATGGTGCTGGAAAAACTGGAAATGCATATGCAGAAGAATGAAACTAGACCCCTATCTCTTGCCATATACAAAAATCAAATCAAAATGGATTAAAGACTTAAATCTAAGATCTCAAACTATGAAACTACTAAAAGAAAACATTGGGGGAACTCTCCAGGACATTGGAGTGAGCAAAGACTTCTTGAGCAGTACCTCACAGGTACAGGCAACAATGCAAAAATAGACAAATGGGATCATATCAAGAGGAAAAAGCTTCTGCACAGCAAAGGAAACAATCAACAAAGTGAAGAGACAACCCACAGAATGGGAGAAAATATTTGCAAACTACCCATCTGACAAGGGATTAATAACCAGAATATAGGAGGAGCTCAAACAACTCTATAGGAAAAAATCTAATAATCCCATTTAAAAATGGGCAAAAGATCTGAATAGACATTTCTCAAAAGAAGACATAAAAATGCCAAACAAATATACGAAAAGGTGCTCAACATCACTGATCATCAGAAAAATGCAAATCAAAACTGCAATGAGATATCATCTCATAGAATGTCTTTTATCCAAAAGATAGGCAATAACAAATGCCGGTGAGAATGTGGAGAAAAGGAAACTCTCATACACTGTTGGTGGGAACGTAAGTACAACCACTATGGAGAACAGTTTGACGGTTCCTCAAATAACTAAAAATAGAGCTACCATGTGATCCAGCCATCCCACTGCTAGGTATATACCCAAAAGGAAACAATTTTTTAAAAAAGCAATATATCAAGGAGATATCTGCACTCCCATGTTTATTGTAGCACTATTCACAATAACCAAGATTTGGCAGCAACCTAAGTGTCTAACAATAGATGAATGGATAAAGAAAATGTAGTACATACACACAATGGAGTACTATTCAGCCATAAAAAAGAATGAGATCCTGTCATTTGCAATAACATGGATGGAACTAGAGGTTATTATATGTTAAGCGAAATAAGCCAGGCACAGAAAGACAAGTTTCACATGTTCTCACTTATTTGTGGGAGCTAAAAATTAGAGTTGAACTCAAGGAGATAGAGTATAGAATGATGGTTACCAGAGGCTGGTAAGGGTAGTGGGCCCAGGGGTGGGGGCAGACTGGGGATGGTTAATGTGTACAAAAATATACTTAAATAGAATAAGTAAGATATAGTATTTGATAGCACAACAGGGTGACTACAGTCAACAATAATTTATTGTACATTTTTAAATAACTAAAAGAGTATAAATGGATTGTTTGTAACACAAAGAAAGGATAAATACTTGAGGTGATGGATATTTTGTTTACCCTAATGTGATGTGATTGTTACATATTATATGCTTATATCTTATGTACCCCATAAATATATACATGTACTATGTATGCACAAAAATAAAAAATAAATAAATAATATTTTGTGACCTGTGAAAAGTATATGAAATCAACATATTAGTGTCCAGAAATAAAGTGTAATCAGAACACAGCCATGCTTATTTATATTACATATTGTCTACGGCAGCTTTCACTCTACAATTGCAAATTTGAGTAGTTGTGACAGAAACTACATGGCCTGGAAAGCCTAAAACACTATCTGGCCCTTACAGGAAAAGTATGCTGTCCCCAGTGACTGTAGCAAATGCTGCTATTGCACTATCCTCATCCTCTTGACCCTCTGGGGAAGACCTCTGTTGACTGACAATGCCAGTGGCTTCCTGTGCCTGTCTGCCTTAGGATGCTCTCTCTGCCACAGACCAGTCAGGCTACAGAAGTTGATGCTCCAGGAGCCACATTTAACCATTAAGGAATGGGAGTTCATGATAAATACCCGAGCTTTTCCTCTCCTTTGTATATCAATTCTGAGATGTGTTCTGCACAGTTTATCAGAGTGTCCCCAGGGGAGGCGAGCCCCAGCTGTCTAAGTAGTGTCACATTCACAGATGTACTCATATTGGTTTCCTACCCTCTATTTCTTTCCTATAGGTTCACAATGCCTCCTGGAATCTCCTCTCAAATAAGTTCCTCTTCCCCACCCACGTCTTAGTCCTAGGGATTGTTTTTAGGAGGGTTGCCACTCAAATTATTTCTCTCCATTTCTCCCATGAATAGAGTTTTAACTGCTGAGAGCAACCCAGCTATAGACTACAATTCCCAAAGTCTCTTCTGGCTAGCTATGGCCATGTGCCTAATTTCTCACTATTGGATTCCAAGAGGAAATTATACAGGCTACTTCTAGCTCATTTGATTAAAAAGACATGTCTGGCCCTGGACTTTTTAACTGGGCTTGGACATTTTAGGGTACATTTCAACCCCTAAACTGCAGTTAAAATGCACAAAGCAGCAACTCAGATTTAACCATGTGAATGAGAATGACATCCTAGAAAATGATAGAGCAACAAGATGGGAGGAACCCTGGTCCACAAATAGCTTCATGGAACCTAGTCCTAGGCCAGCTGGAATGTTTTGTGAAAAAGCAATAAACTTCTAGCTTACTTGATCCTTCATTCTACTTGGGGTCTCTTTATTATACCAATTTTACTTCAATTAATATACTAAGAAAAATTACTTAGAAAAATATAAGGAAAAATTGTTGTTCACAATAATAACCAAAGCTTTAAAATGCCTAATAATAAACTCAACATAAAATGTGCAAGACACAAATGAAGAAAGTTATAATATTTTGAAGTTGAAGAACTTATAGAAACATTAATAAGTAGGCATACCATATTTTGGGTAAAAAGCTTTTCTATTTGAAGGATATGAGTTCCACAAATTTAATCTTAAATATAATGCAATGCCACTTAAATACCCAACAATATTTCTTAAAATAGAACCTAACTAAATAATTTCAAAATTTATCAGTTTAGAAAAAACTTTAACCAGAATTTTTTAAGAGATGAGGTCTTGCTCTGTTGCCCAGGTTGGAGTGCAGTGGCACAATCATAGCTCACTGCAGCCTCAAACTCCTGGGTTCAAGCAATCCTCCTGCCTCAGCCTCCCAAGTAGTTGGGACTACAGTTGCACACCAACTTTCACTATTAACTTAAATAAAGTTAATTCACTTTATTTGTACAGACAATGTCTCATTATGTTGGCCAGGCTGCTCTCAAACCTCTAGCTTCAAGCAATCCTCTCGCCTCGGCCTCCCAAAGTGCTGAGATTACAGGCATGAGCCACTGTGCCCAGCCTAACCAGAACTTTCTGGCAAAGAATAAACATGATGACAGATGTATTGTATCAGTGTTCATTTTCAAAAAACAGAATCTATCTAATTAGCATAAGAAGAATCATTCTAGATATGAAGTACAGTTCCAGAACCATTGGGAAAGTGAACAAAACAGAACTTAGGCTGAGTTTCCAAGAACATCTTCCAAAGCCTCAATCAGGCCATCAGAAGAGCAGCTGCGCCTTGCAGAATCAGGAAGTTCCTGGCTGCATAATGCCTCCCATTTGTCACAATCCGTATCAAAGTGGAGCCAGACCAAGGCACCTCCGCCAAGTTATGGTAGAAAACTCAGATGCACCCTCCTCTGTGCTTGCCAGCAGATGGCAAAGAGCAGCCTCCAAAACAATGTGTTCCGTTTTCTCCTTCCAAATATTAAATCTCAAACAGAACTGTAACTGCAAGAGAAGCTGTGCAGTGTAGCTTTTAGCCTTCTCACATTTGAAAGGAACTGGATTAAATGTTGAACGAGCCCCTCTGCAGAAACTGCCACAGTAGAATTCCACCACAGGAGGAATCCTGTCCCTCAAAGGGACAAAAGTCAGTATCCAAAAACATGATCATTAATACGTGAACATTTGGTAAAAGATAAACATGGCATCTCAAAGAAGTGAAAAAAGTATGAGCTATTTAATTAAATGAGTGTTGGAACAACTGGTAAGCCATTTATGTAATTATAAAGCTACATCTTTCATACACCATGCATAAAGAGCAATTCCAGATGGATTAAAAAACTAAATGTTGAAAAGGAAAAGTATAAGAAAAAAAATAAGATAATATTTGTATTGCCTTGGAGTGAAAACGGCCCTCTTAAGTGAGCTACAGACCCAGAAATCACAAAAGAAAAAAAAAACCTGACACATGTGACTCTACGATATTTAAAATTTCTATACCCTGAATGAAGCCCACCATATTAAATTAAGATGAGTAACATACTGGGAGAAAATAGTTACAACATACACAAGATTAATAACTTCATTACCTAGAGATTACTTACAAATCAAATAAGAGAAGCTAAATAACCAACGTAAAAATTTACAAAGGATATATGGAGGTAATTATCAAAAAATACAAATATAGTCATTCACCGCTTAATGAAAACAACCCCAATAGTCCCATAGACCAGCAGTCTCCAACCTTTTTGGCACCAGGGACTGATTTTGTGGAAGACAGTCTTTCCACAGACAGGAAGTAGGGTTGAGGGAGTTGGGGTGGAGGTGGAAGGATGGTTTTAGGATGACTCAAGCACATTAAATTTATTTTTAGATTCTCATAAGGATTGAGCAACCCAGATCCCTAGCATGCGCAGTTCACAATAGGGTTTGCTAGATTCTCTCCTATGAGAATCTAATGCCACTGCTGATAGGACAGGAGGTGGAGCTCAGGTGGTGATGCTGGCTTGTCTGCTACTCACCTCCTGCTGTGCAGCCTGGTTCCTAACAGGCCACTGACTGGTACTGGTCCACAGCCTGGGACCAGTCACATAGACAGTTATTTTGGATACACATAGAAACTGACCCTCTAGTCTTAAAGCTTAAAGCTTACCTTTGTTTTATCTGAGTTCCTTCCTCAAGAAAGGACCCCCCAGGCTTCTCAAAAAGTATCAAAGAACTGAAACTCACCAGATCACAGACCCCTCATTTTGTTTCCTTACACTTCTCTAGTTCCTGTTTTCCAACACACTGTTACATTTCTTCCCTGTTATATAAAGCCCTAATTTTAGTGGGTCAGGGAGATGGATTTGAGAATGATCTCCCATCTCCTTGACTGCAGCATCCAATAAAGCCTTCCTCCTTGGCAATGCTTGTCTCAGTCATTGGCTTGCTGTGCAGCCAGCAGCAGGACCCAGACCAAACTGCTGGCATTCAGTAACACTAACAACAGAGGTACATTGTAAGAAATGTGTCATTAGGCAATTTTGTTATTGTGTGAACCTCATAGAGTGTACTTACACAAACCTAGATGGTACTGCCTACTGTACACTTAGGCTGTAGGGCATAGCCTATTGCTCCTAGGCTACAAATCTGGAAAGCATGTTACTATACTGAATATTGTAGGCAATTATAACATATCTAAACATAGAAAAGGTAATGTGTTGTACTAAGACATTATGTCACTAGGTAAATGGAACTTTTCAGACCCATTATAATCTTGCAGGGCTACTGTCTTACATACAGTTCATCATTGACCAAAACATCATTATGCAGTGCATTACTATAGTTAATACATATATTCAGATTTACTAGTAACCAGGAATATTCAAATGCTAATAATAATTCACCATTTTCATCTACTAAAGTGACAATAGCTGGGTGTCATGGTTCATGCCTGTAATCTTAGCATTTTGGAAGACTAAGGCAGGAGGATCACTTGAAACCAGGAGTTTAAGACCAGCCTGGGCAACATAAGGAGACCCCATCTCGACAAACAATAAAAAATTAGCCAGCCATGGTGGTGCTTGCCTGTGGTCTCAGCTACGCAGGAGGTTGAAATGGAAGGACCTCTTGAGCCTGGGAAGTCAAGGCTGCAGTGAGCCATGATCATGCCACCTGCACTACAGCCTGGTTGACAGAGCAAGACCCTGTCTCAAAAAAAAGAAAGAAAGAAAGTGACAATAATTTAAAAAAAGTAATAATAGTCATATTGAGGATGCCTGCTCTTACTACTCTTATTGTATATTTATTGTATTAGAGGGCTTCATCAGAAACAGCAAAAAGATAAAATAAAAGATTAGAAATAAAAAATGACTGTCTACAAAGAAAGTCCCAAACAACCTACAAAATTTCTGATAACAGATATCCCAGGCAAGATGACCAAAGAGGAACAGCTCCGGCCTACATCTCCCAGCAAAACCAACGAAGGAGACAGGTTATTTCTGCATTGCCAGCTGAGGTACCCGGTTCATCTCATGGGGACTGGTTACACAGTGGGTGCAGCCCATGGAGGGCAAGCTGAAGCAGGATGGGTCATCGCCTCACCCAGGAAGCACAAGGGGTTGGGAAACTCACCCACCTAGCCAAGGGAGGCTGTGAGGGACCATGCCGTGAGGAATGGTGCACTCCAGCCCAGATGTTATGCTTTTCCCACAGTCTTCACAGCCTACAGACCAGGAGATTTCCTCAAGTTACTACACCACAAGTGCCCTGGGCTTCAAAACCAAAACTATGAAGACACTGAGCTATCTGTGGGAGTTATTATTTTTTTGGGTACCCCAATGGCACCTGAAACCCCAGCGAGACAGAACCATTCACACCCCTGGAAAGGAAGCTGAAGCCAGGGAGCCAAGTAGTCTTGCTCAGCGGATCCCACCCCCATATAAGATCCATTGGCTTGAAATACTCGCTGCCAGCACAGCAGTCTGAAGTGGACCTGGGATGCTCAAGCTTGGTGTGGGGAGGACAGTCTGCCATTCCTGAGGCTTCAGTAGGCGGTTTTCCTTCACAGCTTTGTAAACAAACCTGCCAGGAAGTTCGGACTGGGCAGAGCCAACTGCAGTGCCACAAAGCCACTGCAGCCAGACTCCCTCTCTAGATTCCCCCTCTCTGGGCAGGGCATATCTGAAAGAAAGGCAGCAGCCCCAGTCAGGGGCTTATAGATAAAATTCCCAGCTCCTTGGGACAGAGCACCTGGGGGAAGGGGTGGCTGTGGGTGCAGCTTCAGCAGACTTAAACAATTCTGCCTGCTGGCTCTGAAGAGAGCAGTGGATCACCCAGCACAGTGCTCAAGCTCGGCTAAGGGACAGACTGCCTCCTCAGATGGGTCCCTGACCCCCATGCCTCCTGAGAGAGAGATACCTCTGAACAGGGGTCAACAGACACCTCATACAGGAGAGCTTCAGCTGGCACCTGGTGGGTGCCCCTCTGGGATGAAGCTTCCAGAGGAAGGAGCAGGCAGCAATCTTTGCTGTTCTGCAGCCTCCGCTGTTGACACCTAGGCAAATAGGGTCTGGAGTGGAACCCCGGCAAACTTTAGCAGACCTGCAGAAGAAGGGCCTGACTGTTAGAAGGAACTGACGAGCAGAAAGTAATAGCATCAACATCAACAAAAAGGATAACCATGCAAAAACTCCATCTGAAGTTCACCAACAGCAAAGACAAAAGGTAGATAAATCACGAAGATGATGAAAACCAGTGCAAAAAGGCTGAAAATTCCAAAAACCAGAATGCCTCTTCTCCTCCAAAGGATCACAACTCCTAGCAAGGGAACAAAACTGAACAGATAATGAGTTTGATGAACTGACAGAAGTAGGCTTCAGAAGGTGGGTAATAACAAACTCCTCCAAGCTAAAGGAGCATGTTCTAACCCAATGCAAGGAAGGTAAGAACCTTGGTAAAGGGTTAGAAGAATTGCTAACTGGAATAACCAGTTTAGAGAACATAAATGACCTGACGGAGCTGAAAAACACAGCACAAGAACTTCGTGAAGAACACACAAGTATCAATAGCCGAATCGATAAGCAGAAGAAAGGATATCAAAGACTGAAGATCAACTTAATGAAATAAAGCATGAAGACAAGATTAGAGAAAAAAGAAGGAAAAGGAGCAAACAAAGCCTCCAAGAAATATGAGACAATGTGAAAAGACCAAATCTATGTTTGACTGGTGTATCTGAAAGTGATAGGGAGAATGGAACCAAGTTGGAGAACACACTTCAGAATATTATCCAGGAGAACTTCCAAACCTAGTGTGTCTGGAATTGGTGGGTTCTTGGTTTCACTGACTTCAAGAATGAAGCCGCGGACCCTCGCAGTGAGTGTTACAGTTCTTAAAGATGGGGTGTCCAGAGTTTGTTCCTTCAGACGTTCAGATGTGTCTGGAGCTTCTTCTTTCTGGTGGGTTCATGGTCTCGCTGTCAGGAGTGAAGCTGCAGACCTTCATGGTGAGTGTAACAGCTCTTAAAGGCAGCGCATCTGGAGTTGTTAGGTCTTCCCAGTGGGTTCGTGGTCTCGCTGCCTTCAGGAGTGAAGCTGCAGACCTTCGCGGTGAGTGTTACAGCTCATGAAGGCAGCATGGACCCAAAGAGTGAACAGCAGCAAGATGTATTGCAAACAGCGAAAGAACAAAACTTCCAAAGTGTGGAAGGGGACCCGAGCAGGTTGCCACTGCTACCTGGGGCAGCCTGCTTTTATTCCCTTATCTGGCCCCACCCACATCCTGCTGATTGGTCCATTTTACAGAGAGCTGATTGGTCCGATTTGACAGAGTGCTGATTGGTACATTTACAATCCTTGAGCTAGACACAGAGTCAAAGAGTACTAGTTAGCTAGATGCAGAGTTAGCTAGATACAGAGTACCAATTGGTGCGTTTACAAACCTTGAGCTAGACAGAGAGTACTGATTGGTGTATTTACAAACCTTGAGCAAGACACAGAGTGCTGATTGGTGCATTCACAATCCTTGAGCTAGACAGAGTCAGAGTGCTAGTCCTCCAAGTCTCCACTAGGTTAGTTAAATACAGAGTACCAATTGGTGTATTCACAAACCCTGAGCTAGACACAGAGTGCTGATTGGTGTATTTACAAACCCTGAGCTAGACACAGAGTGCTGATTGGTACACATACAATCCTCCAGCTAGATATAAAAGTTCTCCAAGACCCCATCCAGTTCAGGAGCCCAGCTGGTTTCACCCAGTGGATCCTGCACCAGGGCTGCAGGTGGAGCTGCCCACCAGTCCCGAGCCACGCCTGCACTCTTCAGCCCTTGGGCTGTTGTTGGGACTGGGCACCAGGGAGCAGAGGGTGGCGCCCCTCGGGGAGGCTCAGGCTGGGCAGGAGCCCACCGCAGTGGGAGGAGTTCAGACAGGTTGGGCTGCAGGTCCAGAGCCCTGCCCCTGCTGGAAGCAGCCAAACCCGGGGAGAATTTTTTTTTTTTTTCTTTTTTTTTGAGACGGAGTCTCACTCTGTCCCCGAGGCTGGAGTGCAGTGGCTCCCTGGGGAGAATTTGAGTGCAGCCCTAGCAGGCCAGCACTGCTGGGGGACCTAGCACAACTGCCGCAGCTGCTGGCCCGAGTGCTAAGCCCCTCACTGCCCTGGGCCATAGGTGCCTGCCAGCCGCTCCATGTACTGGGCCCACAGAGCCCGCACCTTCAGGAACTTACACTGGCCCAGGAGCGCAGGGCGCAGCCCGGGTTCCTGCCAGCACCTCTCCCTCCACACCTCCCGGCAAGCAGAGGGAGGGGGCTCCGGTCTCAGCCAGCCCAGAGAGGGGCTCCCACAGTGCCCCGGCAGGCTGAAGGGCCCCTCAAGCCCCGCCAGAGTGGATGCTGAGGTCGAGGAGGCGCTGAGAGTGAGGGCTGCTAAAACTTTGTCACTTATCACTAGCAAGACAGGCCAAAACCTACAAGCAGGAAGAGAATGGGGGCTAATATTCAACATTCCTAAAGAAAAGAATTTTCAAGCCAGACTTTCATATCCAGCCAAACTAAGCTAAGCTTCATAAGCGCGGGCGCGGTGGCTCAAGCCTGTAATCCCAGCACTTTGGGAGGCCGAGACGGGCGGATCACAAGGTCAGGAGATCGAGACCATCCTGGCTAACACGGTGAAACCCCGTCTCTACTAAAAAATACAAAAAACTAGCCGGGCGTGGTGGCGGGTGCCTGTAGTCCCAGCTACTCAGGAGGCTGAGGCAGGAGAATGGCATGAACCCGGGAGGCGGAGCTTGCAGTGAGCTGAGATCTGGCCACTGCACTCCAGGCTGGGTGACAGAGCGAGACTCCACCTCAGAAAAAAAAAAAAAAAAAAATCCTTTACAGACAAGCAAATGCTGAGGGATTTTGTCACCACCAGGCCTGACTTACAAGAGCTCCTAAAGGAAGCACTAAATATGGAAAGGAAAAACCAGTACCAGCCACTGCAAGAACAAACTAAAATGTAAAGACTGTCGACACTATGAAGAAACTGCATCAACTAAAGGGCAAAATAACCAGCTAGCATCATAATGACAGGATCAAATTCACACATAACATTATTAACCTTAAATGTAAATGGGCTGAATGTCCCAATTAAAAGGCACCAACTGGCAAATTGGATAAAGGGTCAAGACCCATCGGTGTGCTGTATTTGGGAGACCCATATCATGTGAAAAGACACACAGGCTCAAAATAAAGGGATGGAGGAATATTTACCAAGCAAATGGAAAGCAAAAGAAAAGCAGGGGTTGCAATCCTAGTCTCTGATAAAACAGACTTTAAGCCAGCAAGGATCAAAAAAGACCAAGAAGGGCATTACATAACGGTAAAGGGATCAATGCAACAAGAAGAGCTACTTATCCTAAATATATATGCAGCCAATACAGAAGCACCCAGATTCATAAAGCAAGTTCTTAGAGACCAACAGTGTGACTTAGACTCCCACACAATAATAGGGAGAGATTTCAACACTCCACTGTCAATATTAGACAGATCAACAAGACAGAAAATTAACAAAGACATCTACAGAACTCTCCACCTCAAATCAACAGAATGGACATTCTTCTCAGCACCACATAGCACTAATTCCAAAATTGACCACATAATTGGAAGTAAAATACTCCTCAGCAAATAGAAAAGAATGGAAATCATAACAAACAATCCCTCACACCACAGTACAATCAAAATACAACTCAGGTTTAAGAAACTCACTCAAACCACACAACTACATAGAAACTGAACTACCTGCTCCTGAATGACTACTGGGTAAATAATGAAATTAAGGCAGAAATAAGTAAGTTATTTGAAGCCAATAAGAGCAAAGACACAACGTACCAGAATCTCTGGGACACAGCTAAACCAGTGTTGACAGGAAAATTTATAGCACCAAATCTCCACAGGAGAAAGTGGGAAAGATCTAAAATCAACACCCTAACATCACAATTAAAAGAAATAGAGAAGCAAGAGAAAACAAGTTCAAAAGCTACCAGAAGACAAGAAATAACTAAGATCAGAGCAGAACTGGAGGAGATAGAGACATGAAAAACCCCTCAAAAATCCATAAATCCAGGAGCTGGTTTAAAAAAAAAAAAAATTAACAAAATAGATACACCACAGCCTGACTAATAAAAAAGGAAAGAGAAGAATAAAATAGATACAAGAAAAAATGATAGAGGGGATATCACCACTGATCCCACAGAAATACAAACTACCATTAGAGAATACTATAAACACCTCTATGCAAATGAACTAGAAAATTTAGAAGAAATGGATACATTCCTGGACACATACACCCTCCCAAGACTAAACCAGGAAGAAGTCGAATCCCTGAATAGACCAATAACAAGTTCTGAAATTGAGGCAGTAATTAATAGTCTACCAACCAAAAAAAGCTCAGGACCAGACAGATTCACAGCTGAATTCTACCAGAGGTACAAAGAGGAGCTGGTACCATTTCCTTCTGAAAATATTCCAAACAACAGAAAAAGAGGAAATTCTCCCTAACTCACTTTATGAGGCCAGCATCATCCTGATACCAAAATCTGGCAGAGGTACAACAAAAAATAGAAAATTTCAGGCCAATATCCCTGATGAACATCGATGTGAAAATCCTCAATAAAATACTGGCAAACTGAATCCAGCAGCACATTAAAAAGCTTATTCACCACGATCAAGTCAGCTTCATCCCTGGGATGCAAGGCTGGTTCAACATATGCAAATCAATAAACATAATCCATTACATAAACAGAACCAATGACAAAAACCACTTGATTATCTCAATAGATGCAGAAAAGACCTTTGATAAAATTCCACATCGCTTTATGCTAAAAACTCTCAATAAAATAGGTATTGATGGAACATATCTCAAAAGAATAAGAGCTATTTATGACAAACCCACAACCAATATCATACTGAATGGGCAAGAGCTGGAAGCATTCCCTTTGAAAACTGGCACAAGATAAGCTGCCCTCTCTCATGACTCCTATTCAACATAGTATTGGAAGTTCTGGCCAGGACAATCAGGCAAGAGAAGAAATAAAGCATATTCAAATAGGAAGAGAGGAAGTCAAAGTGTCTCTGTTTGCAGATTTACATGACTGTATATTTAGAAAACCCCATCGTCTCAGCCCAAAATCTCTTTAAGCTGATAAGCAACTTCAGCAAAGTCTCTGGATACAAAATCAATGTGTAAATATCACAAGCACTCTTATACACCAATAATAGACAGAAAGCCAAATCATGAGTGAACTCCCATTCACAATTGCTACAAAGAGAATAAAATACCTAGGAATCCAACTTACAAGGGATGTCAAGGACCTCTTCAAGGAGAGCTACAAACCACTGCTCAAGGAAATAAAAGAGGACAAAAACAAATGAGAAAACATTCCATGCTCATGGATAGGAAAAATCAATATCATCAAAATGGCCATACTGTCCAAAGTAATTTATAGATTCAATGCTATTCCCATCAATCTACCATTAACTTTCTTCACAGAATTAGAAAAAACTACTTAAATTTCATATGGAAACAAAAAAGAGCCCATATAGCCAAGACAATCCTAAACAAAAAGAACAAAGCTGGAGGCATCACGCTACCTGACTTCATACTATATTACAAGGCTACAGTAACCAAAACTCCTACGATACTGGTACCAAAACAGATATATAGACCAATGGAACAGAACAGAGGCCTCAGATAATAACACTACTCATCTACAATCATCTGATCTTTGACATACCTGACAAAAACAAGCAATGGGGAAAGGATTCCCTATTTAATAAATGGTGCTGGGGAAACTGGCTAGCCATATGCAAAAAAAAATGAAACTAGACCTTTTCTTTACGCCTTATACAAAAATTAACTCACGATCCATTAAAGATTTAAATGTATGACCTAAAATCATAAAAACCCTAGAAGAAAACCTAGGCAATACCATTCAGGATATAGGCATGGGCAAAGATTTCATGACTAAAACACCAAAACAATGGCAACAAAAGCCAAAATAGACAAAGGAGATCAATCAAACTTCCGCACAGCAAAAGAAACTGTCATCAGAATGAACAGGCAACCTACAGAATGGGAGAAAATTTGTGGAATCTATCCATCTGACAAAGGTCTAACATCCAGAATCTACAAGGAGCTTAAACAAATTTACAAGAAAAACAAACAACCCCATCAAAAAGCAGGTGAAGGATATGAACAGATACTTTTCTTTTTTTTTTTTTTTTTTTTTTTTTGATGGAGTCTCACTCTGGTGCCCAGGCTGGAGTGCAGTGACGTGATCTTGATCTTGGTTCGGCTCACTGCAAGCTCCTCCTCCCAGGTTCACGCCATTCTCCTGCCTCAGCCTCCCAAGTAGCTGGGACTACAGGTG
This sequence comes from Trachypithecus francoisi, assembly GCF_009764315.1. Taxonomy (NCBI): domain Eukaryota; kingdom Metazoa; phylum Chordata; class Mammalia; order Primates; family Cercopithecidae; genus Trachypithecus; species Trachypithecus francoisi. The sequence continues at coordinate 7,592,017 of NW_022681453.1, forward strand.
CCCGCCACCATGCCCAGCTAATTTTTTTGTATTTTTAGTAGAGATGGGGTTTCACCCTGTTAGCAGGATGGTCTCAATCTCTGGGCCTCGTGATCCACCCACCTCAGCCTCCCAATAAACAGATACTTTTCAGAAGAAGACATTTATGTGGCCAACAAACATGTGAAAAAAACCTCATCATCACCGGTTATTACAGAAATGCAAATCGAAACCACAATGACATACCATCTCACACCAGTTAGAATGGCGATCATTAAAAAGACAGGAAACAACAGATGCTGGAGAGGATATGGAGAAATAGGAACACTTTTACACTGCTGCTTGGAGTGTAAATTAGTTCAACCATTGTGGAAGACAGTGTGGCGATTCCTCAAGGATTTAGAACTAGAAACACCATTTGTCAAAGCCATCCCATTACTGGGTATATACCCAAAGGATTATAAATCATTCTACTGTAAAGACACATGCACACATATGTTTATTGCGGCACTATTCACAATAGCAAAGACTTGGAACCAACCAAAATGCCCATCAGTGTTAGACTGGATAAAGAAAATGTGGCACATACACACTATGGAATACTGTGCAGTCATGAAAAGGAATAAGTTCATGTCGTTTGCAGGGACATGGATGAAACTGGAAACGATCATTCCCAGCAAACTAACACAGGAATAGAAAACCAAACACTGCGTGTTCTCATTCATACGTGGGAGTTGAATAATGAGAACATACGGGCACAGCGAGGGGAACATCACACACCAGGGCCTGTTGTGGGTGTGTTGTGGGTGGAGGGGAAGGGAGGGATAGCATTAGGAGAAACAACTAATGTAGTTGACGGGTTGATGGGTGCAGCAAACCACCATAGCACATGTACACCTACGTAACAAGCCTGCATGTTCTGTACATGTATCCCAGGACTTAAAGTATAATTTTTTTAAAAAATTCTAATAGAATTATAAGTAAGTTTAGCAAAGCTGAAAAATACAAGTCAGAATACAAAAGTCAATTTTGTTTCTATACATTAGCCATAAAAAGTTTGGAAATTTAAATTTTAAATAAAATGCTATATGTAATAGCATCAAAAATCATAAAATACTAAGGGATAAACTTAACAAAATATGTGCACTCTCCGAATGCTAACTATCACAAAACAATGATGAAAAATTAAAGAATACCTAAATAAATGGACGAAGGTACGTGTTCATAGGTAGGAAAGCCTGATACTGTTAAACGATCAATTCTCTTCAATGTGATTTATCAATTTAATGCAATCCCAATAAAAATTTCAGCCTTTTTTTTTGTAGAAATTGACTAGATGACTAAAATTTGTAGAGAAAAGCAAAGGACTTAGAATACCCAAAATAATTTTGGAAAAACAAAGTTTGACGACTCTCACCACCTGATTTCAAGGCAGCTTATAATGCTATAATAATCAAGAGAATGTGGTATTGGCACGAGGGCATGTAGATTAACAGAACAGAATAAAGAGTCCAGAAATTAACCTACATGTCAATTGAATTCTGACAAAGGCCAAAGGTAATACAATAGAGAAAAGACAGTCTCTTCAATAAACAGTGCTTGAACAATTGGTCTTCTACATGCAAAAATTTGAACATAAACTTTACCACGTATATATAAAAATTAACTCAATATGATCATACACCTAAATGCAAAATCTAAAACTGTAAAGCTTCTAGGAGAAACCAGAAGAAGAGGAGAGGAGAAGACAATGAGAGAAAATTGCTCACAACATGGGCAAGGTAAAGCTTTCTTAGATATGATACAAAAAGCATGAGCCATAAAAGAAAAATATTACTAAATTGGACTTCATTAATATTAAGGACTACTGCTCTTTGGAAAGCATTGCCAAAAAAGTGAAAGACAAGCCACAGACTGAAAGAAAATATTCAAAAACACATAAAGGACTTGTATCTAAAATATATTTTTAAAACTTTTAAAATTCAATTATTATTATTATTTTGGGGGGGGTTATCCTGGGAGGAGTCATCTTTGATTCCTCTTTTCTCTTTTTTTTTTTTATTATACTTTAAGTTCTAGGGTACATGTGCATAACGTGCAGGTTTGTTACATATCTATACTTGTGCCATGTTGGTGTGCTGCACCCATCAACTCGTCAGCACCCATCAATTCATCATTTATATCGGGTATAACTCCCAATGCAATCCCTCCCCCCTCCCCCCTCCCCATGATAGGCCCCTGTGTGTGATGTTCCCCTTCCCGAGTCCAAGTGATCTCATTGTTCAGTTCCCACCTATGAGTGAGAACATGTGGTGTTTGGTTTCACACGTTCTTGTGATTGTTTGCTAAGAATGATGGTTTCCAGCTGCATCCATGTCCCTACAAAGGATGCAAACTCATTCTTTTCTATGGCTGCATAGTATTCCATGGTGTATATGTGCCACATTTTCTTAATCCAGTCTGTCAAAGATGGACATTTGGGTTGATTCCAAGTCTTTGCTATTGTGAATAGTGCCGCAATAAACATACATGTGCATGTGTCTTTATAGCAGCATGATTTATAATCCTTTGGGTATATACCCAGTAGTGGGATGGCTGGGTCATATATGGTACATGTAGTTCTAGATCCTTGAGAAATTGCCATACTGTTGTCCATAATGGTAGAACTAGTTTACAATCCCACCAACAGTGTAAAAGTGTTCCTATTTCTCCACATCCTCTCCAACACCTGTTGTTTCCTGACTTTTTTATGATTGCCATTCTAACTGGTGTGAGGTGGTATCTCATTGTGGTTTTGATTTGCATTTCTCTGATGGCCAGTGATGATGAGGATTTTTTCATGTGTCTGTTGGCTGTATGAATGTCTTCTTTTGAGAAATGTCTGTTCATATCCTTTGCCCACTTTTTGATGGGGTTGTTTGTTTTTTTCTTGTATATTTGTTTGAGTTCTTTGTAGATTCTGGATATTAGCCCTTTGTCAGATGAGTAGATTGCAAAAATTTTCTCCCATTCTGTAGGTTGCCTGTTCACTCTGATGGTAGTTTCTTTTGCTGTGCAGAAGCTCCTTAGTTTAATTAGATCCCATTGTCAATTTTGCTTTTGCTGCCGTTGCTTTTGGTGTTTTAGACATGAAGTCCTTGCCCATGCCCATGTCCTGAATGGTATTACCTAGGTTTTCTTCTAGGGTTTTTATGGTATTAGGTCTAACATTTAAGTCTCTAATCCATCTTGAATTAATTTTCGTATAAGGAGTAAGGAAAGGATCCAGTTTCAGCTTTCTACTTATGGCTAGCCAATTTTCCAGCACCATTTATTAAATAGGAATCCTTTCCCCATTTCTTGTTTCTCTCAGGTTTGTCAAAGATCAGATGGCTGTAGATGTGTGGTATTATTTCTGAGGACTCTGTTCTGTTCCATTGGTCTATATCTCTGTTGTGGTACCAGTACCATGCTGTTTTGGTTACTGTAGCCTTGTAGTATAGTTTGAAGTCAGGTAGCATGATGCCTCCAGCTTTGTTCTTTTGACTTAGGATTGTCTTGGCAATGCGGGCTCTTTTTTGGTTCCATATGAACTTTAAAGCAGTTTTTTCCATTCTGTGAAGAAACTCATTGGTAGCTTGATGGGGATGGCATTGAATCTATAAATAACCTTGGGCAGTATGGCCATTTTCACATATTGATTCTTCCTATCCATGAGCATGGTATGTTCTTCCATTTGTTTGTGTCCTCTTTGATTTCACTGAGCAGTGGTTTGTAGTTCTCCTTGAAGAGGTCCTTTACATCCCTTGTAAGTTGGATTCCTAGGTGTTTATTCTCTTTGAAGCAATTGTGAATGGAAGTTCATTCATGATCTGGCTCTCTGTTGTGTGTTACTGGTGTATAAGAATGCTTGTGATTTTTGCACATTAATTTTGTATCCTGAGACTTTGCTGAAGTTGCTTATCAGCTTAAGGAGACTTTGGGCTGAGACAATGGGGTTTTGCAAATATACAATCATGTCATCTGCAAAAAGGGACAATTTGTCTTCTTCTTTTCCTAACTGGGTAGCCTTCATTTCTTTCTCTTGCCTGATTGCCCTAGCCAGATCTTCCAACACTATGTTGAATAGGAGTGGTGAGAGAGGGCATCCCTGTCTTGTGCCAGTTTTCAAAGGGAATTTTTCCAGTTTTTGCCCATTCAGTATGATATTGGCCCTGGGTTTGTCATAAATAGCTCTTATTATTTTGAGGTACGTTCCATCAATACCGAATTTATTGAGCATTTTTAGCATGAAGGGCTGTTGAATTTTGTCAAAGGCCTTTTCTGCATCTATTGAGATAATCATGTGGTTCTTGTCTTTGGTTCTGTTTAGATGCTGGATTACGTTTATTGATTTGCGAATGTTGAACCAGCCTTGCATCCCAGGGATGAAGCCCACTTGATCATGGTGGATAAGCTTTTTGATGTGCTGCGGAATCCGGTTTCCAGTATTTTATTGAGGATTTTTGAATTGATGTTCATCAGGGATATTGGTCTAAAATTCTCTTTTTTGTTGTGTCTCTGCCAGGCTTTGGTATCAGGATGATGTTGGCCTCATAAAATGAGTTAGGGAGGATTCCCTCTTTTTCTATTGATTGGAATAGTTTCAGAAGGAATGGTACCAGCTCCTCCTTGTACCTCTGGTAGAATTCAGCTGTGAATCCATCTGGTCCTGGACTTTTTTGGTGGGTAGGCTATTAATTATTGCCTCAATTTCAGAGCCTGCTATTGGTCTATTCAGGGATTCAACTTCTTCCTGGTTTAGTCTTGGAAGAGTGTAAGTGTCCAGGAAATTATCCATTTCTTCTAGATTTTCTAGTTGATTTGCGTAGAGGTGTTTATAGTATTCTCTGATGTAGTTTGTATTTCTGTGGGGTCCGTGGTGATATCCCCTTTATCATTTTTTATTGCGTCTATTTGATTCCTCTCTCTTTTCTTCTTTATTAGTCTTGCTAGCGGTCTGTCAATTTTGTTGATCTTTTCAAAAAACCAACTCCTGGATTCATTGATTTTTTGGAGGTTTTTTTGTGTCTCTATCTCCTTCAGTTCTGCTCTGATCTTAGTTATTTCTTGCCTTCTGCTAGCTTTTGAATGTGTTTGCTCTTGCTTCTCTAGTTCTTTTAATTGTGATGTTAGAGTGTCCATTTTAGATCTTTCCTGCTTTCTCTTGTGGGCATTTAGTGCTATAAATTTCCCTCTACACACTGCTTTAAATGTGTCCCAGAGATTCTGCTATGTTGTATCTTTGTTCTCATTAGTTTCAAAGAACATCTTTATTTCTGCTTTCATTTCGTTATGTACCCAGTAGTCATTCAGGAGCAGGTTGTTCAGTTTCCATGTAGTTGAGTGGTTTTGATTGAGTTTCTTAGTCCTGAGTTCTAGTTTGATTGCACTGTGGTCTGAGAGACAGTTTGTTATAATTTCTGTTCTTGTACATTTGCTGAGGAGTGCTTTACTTCCAATTATGTGGTCAATTTTGGAATAAGTGCGATGTGGTGCTGAGAAGAATGTATATTCTGTTGATTTGGGGTGGAGAGTTCTATAGATGTCTATTAGGTCCACTTGGTGCAGAGATGAGTTCAATTCCTGGATATCCTTGTTAACTTTCTGTCTCGTTGATCTGTCTAATGTTGACAGTGGAGTGTTGAAGTCTCCCATTATTACTGTATGGGAGTCTAAGTCTCTTTGTAAGTCTCTAAAGACTTGCTTTATGAATCTGGGTGCTCCTGTATTGGTTGCATATATATTTAGGAGAGTTAGCTCTTCCTGTTGAATTGATCCCTTTACCATTATGTAATGGCCTTCTTTGTCTCTTTTGATCTTTGATGGTTTAAAGTCTGTTTTATCAGAGACTAGTATTGCAATCCCTGCTTTTTTTTGTTCTCCATTTGCTAGGTAGATCTTCCTCCATCCCTTTATTTTGAGCCTATGTATGTCCCTGCATGTGAGATGGGTCTCCTGAATACAGCAGACTGATGGGTCTTGACTCTCTATCCAGTTTGCCAGTCTGCATCTTTTAATTGGAACATGTAGTCCATTTACATTTAAGGTTAATATTGTAATGTGTGAACTTGATCCTGCCATTATGATATTAACTGGTTATTTTGCTCGTTAGTTGATGCAGTTTCTTCCTAGCCTCGATGGTCTTTACATTTTGGCATGTTTTTGCAATGGCTGGTACCGGTGTTCCTTTCCATGTTTAGGGCTTCCTTCAGGGTCTCTTGTAAGGCAGGCCTGGTGGTGACAAAATCTCTAAGCATTTGCTTATCTGTAAAGGATTTTCTTTCTCCTTCACTGATGAAACTGAGTTTGGCTGGATATGAAATTCTGGGTTGAAAATTCTTTTCTTTAAGAATGTTGAATATTGGCCCCCACTCTCTTCTGGCTTGGAGAGTTTCTGCCGAGAGATCTGCTGTTAGGCTGAGGGGCTTCCCTTTGTGGGTAACCCGACCTTTCTCTCTGGCTGCCCTTAAGATTCTTTCCTTCATTTCAACTTTGGTGAACCTGGCAATTATGTGTCTTGGAGTTGCTCTTCTCGAGGAGTATCTTTGTGGTGTTCTCTGTATTTCCTGAATTTGAATGTTGGCCTGCCCTACTAGTTTGGGGAAGTTCTCCTGGATGATATCCTGAAGAGTGTTTTCCAACTTGGTTCCATCTTCCCCCTCACTTTCAGGCATCCCAATCAGACGTAGATTTGGTCTTTTTACATAATCCCATACTTCTTGTAGGCTTTGTTCATTTCTTTTTCTTCTTTTTTCTTTTGGTTTCTCTTCTCGCTTCATTTCATTCATTTGATCCTCAATCGCTGATACTCTTTCTTCCAGTTGATCGAGTCGGTTATGAAGCTTGTGCATTTGTCACGTTTCTCATGTCATGGTTTTCATCTCTGTCATTTCATTTATGACCTTCTCTGCATTAATTATTCTAGCTGTCAATTCCTCCACTCTTCTTTTAAGATTTTTAGTTTCTTTGTGCTGGGTACGTAATTCCTCCTTTAGCTCTGAGAAGTTTGAAGGACTGAAGCTTCTTCTTCTCATCTCGTCAAAGTCATTCTCTGACCAGCTTTGATCCATTGCTGGCGATGGGCTGCGCTCCTTTGCAGGGGGAGATGCGCTCTTAGTTTTGAATTTCCAGCTTTTCTGCCCTGCTTTTTCCCCATCTTTGTGGTTTTATCTACTCTGGTCTTTGATGATGATGACCTACTGATGGGGTTTTGGTATAGGTGTCCTTCCTGTTTGATAGTTTCCTTCTAACAGTCAGGACCCTCAGCTGTAGGTCTGTTGGAGATTGCTTGAGGTCCACTCCAGACCCTGTTTGCCTGGGTATCAGCAGCAGAGGTTGCAGAAGATAGAATATTGCTGAACAGCGAGTGTACCTGTCTGATTCTTCCTTTGGAAGCTTCCTCTCAGGGGTGTACTCCACCCTGTGAGGGTGGGGTGTCAGAGCCCCTAGTGGGGGATGTCTCCCAGTTAGGCTACTCAGGGGTCAGGGACCCACTTGAGCAGACAGTCTGTCCCTTCTCAGATCTCAACCTCCGTGTTGGGAGATCCACTGCTCTCTTCAAAGCTGTCAGACAGAGTCGTTTGCATCTGCAGAGGTTCCTGCTGCTTTTGTTGTTGTTGTTGTTAACTGTGCCCTGTCCCCAGAGGTGAAGTCTACAGAGACAGGCAGGTTTCCTTGAGCTGCTGTGAGCTCCACCCAGTTCGAGCTTCCCAGCGGCTTTGTTTACCTACTTAAGCCTCAGCAATGGCGGGCGCCCCTCCCCCAGCCTCACTGCTGCCTTGCAGTTAGATCGCAGACTGCTGTGCTAGCAATGAGGGAGGCTCTGTGGCCGTGGGACCCTCCCGGCCAGGTGTGGGTATAATCTCCTGGTGTGCCCGTTTGCTTAAAGTGCAGTATTGGGGTGGGAATTACCCGATTTTCCAAGTGTTGTGTGTCTCAGTTCGCCTGGCTAGGAAAAGGGATTCCCTTCCCCCTTGCGCTTCCCAGGTCAGGCAATGCCTCGCCCTCCTTCAGCTCTCGCTGGTCAGGCTGCAGCAGCTGACCAGCACCGATTGTCCGGCACTCCCCAGTGAGATGACCCCAGTACCTCAGTTGAAAATGCAGAAATCACCAGTCTTCTGTGTTGCTCGCAATTTGAGTATATTTTTAAGTGAATCATACAGTGATACTAGCCAGCCATCCTACTTCTAGATATTTACTTAAGAGAAATGAAAAGATGTGTCTAGAGAAAGAATATATGTAAATGTTGAGCCAGGTATGTTGTCTCTCACCTGTAGTCCCAGCTACTCAGAAGGCTGAGGCGGGATGATCACTTGAGCACAGGAGTTTGAAGCTGCATTGAGCTATGATCCTGCCACTGCCTTTCAGCCTGGGCAACAAAGTGAGTCCTTGTCTCAAAAACCAAACAACAAAAGCCACTATACATGAATATTTATAGTAGCTTTATCTATAATTGCCAAAAACTAAAAACAACCCAAATATCCATCAGCTGGGAAATGGATAAACAAATTGTTGTATGTTCATAAAATATAATACTACTTGGTAATAGATTAAACTACTGACACACAATATGGATATATCTCAAAAGCATTGTGCTAAGTGAAACAAGCCAGATTCAAAAAATTACATACTGTAACTTATATAACATTCCAGAAATGGCAAAACTAGATCACATCAATGGTTGCCAGAGACAAAGTTTAGGGGAAGAGACTGATGACAAAGTGGCACTAAGGAAGGGTTTGGGTGATGAAACATTCTATATCTTGGTTGTAGTCTTGATTACAGGGCTGTATGTCTTTGACCAGGATCATCAACTACACACCTAAAAGGGGTAAATTTTACTAACCATAAATCAGACCTCAATAAATCTGACCTAAAACATCTGCATATACAGTGTAACTTTTTTAAATCTATAGTTTGATAAGAAATTTTTAGAAATATGTTACTGTATCCTTCTGTCTTTCGCCCTCCTTATAGTTGACCTTCTCCCAATTCAGCTAGAGGCTGAAACTTGTTTTAGCAAAAATACAAAATGAAAGGAGTCAGTGTTAGGCAGAGGACTTGTATATAAAGATGTTTTCGTCTACGGCAGAGAGGAAGGCAGGAAGGCAGGGAGGGAGGCAGAGAGGGAGGGAAGGATGGAGAAAAGGAGGGAGGGAGGGAAAAAAGTCTTGAAAGCCAAGATTTATTGAGAATGAATTCTATTATCTGAAAAATTCCTTAGAAACCAAGACTCAGCAAATTGAGCATAACATTTTCAAAATCCAAAGGTAAAGAGAATTGAAAAGGAGGAATATTGCTGACTGAGAGAAGGAGAGAAACAGAGAAGAAACAGGCACACAATTAGATGTTCTTACAGTCATTAAAACGGAGGGGAAGGAAGGGTAGAGAGGGTCAGAAGAACTCCCAGGGAGTCCCTATTCCCTGAGTGTAGCCAGAAGACACTGACAGTCTCTCGGAGGAGCCTGGCATTCAGTAGAGCGCTACATGCAGAAGAGCCCAGAATAAATGGCTGAGAACATTCAGCAGCATGAAGCTCCTGAACCCCCTAGAAAGGGTTCTGGAAACATACCTCAAAACTGTAACTAGTCATTTCTCTAAAGAGGGCATCAATGTTTGGGGAACTTAGGGGAAGTGCAATGGGAGACAGACTTTCACTTTTTAGTCTGTACTTCTGTTTTGTTTCAATATTTTATTACAGTGAATATGTTATTACTTGTGTAATTAAAACCACAGTTTAAAAGAGAAATCAGTAAATACAGAAAAAAAATGAAATTTAAATCATACATAATGCCAGCTTCCAAAAATAATCATTTTTCACATCTGATGTGTATAGTTTCAGTATCATAGAAAATACACTTTTACATAAAATTATAATTGTCCTGTAATGTGATCTTATAACCCATTTTCTTAACTACATAGCATATTATGAACATTGTTCCACATAATTGGAATTATGAGTGTCATTTTCCAGTACAAGCTTTTAATGAAATCTCAATCACCCCTCGATCTTTTTCATGCAACATATCAAGAAAGCATTTCACCATTGAATAGCTCTTAAAATACATGTATAGTATTTCACTGTATTTGCATACCATAATTTATTTAACCAACATCCTATTGTTGAGATTTAAAGATGTTTGGGGGAAGAAACAGCAAATAAGAACAATGCTGAAGATACGTTTTTTCACACACATAAGTATTTTGTTTTTGTTTTTGTTTTAGAGACGGAGTCTTGCTCTGTTGCTCAGGCTGGAGTGCAGTGGCATGATAACCGCTCACTGCAACCTCTGCCTCCCACGTTCAAACAAGTCTCCTGCCTCAGCCTCCTGAGTAGTTGGGACTATAGGCACACACCACCATGCCTGGCTAATTTTCTTTTGTATTTTAGCAGAGATGGAGTTTCACCATGTGTTGCCCAGGCTAGTCTCGAACTCCTAAGCTCAGGCAAAGGATACATTTCTATCAGTGAAACTGTTGAGTTAGAACCAAGAAAAGGCCGGGCGCAGTGGCTCACGCCTGTAATCCCAGCACTTTGGGAGGCCGAGGCGGGTGGATCACAAGGTCAGGAGATCGAGACCACTGTGAAACCCCGTCTCTACTAAAAATACCAAAAATTAGCCGGGCGCGGTGGCGGGTGCCTGTAGTCCCAGCTACTCTGGAGGCTGAGGCGGGAGAATGGCGTGAACCCGGGAGGCGGAGCTTGCAGTGAGCCGTGATCGCGCCACTGCACTCCAGCCTGGGCGACAGAGTGAGACTCCGTCTCAAAAAAAAAAAAAAAAAAAAAAGAACCAAGAAAAACTTTAGACTACTTGATACATATCATCAAGCTTTTTTCCAGAAAGTTTGAACCAATTTTTACCTAAACCACTATGAGAAGGCCCATTTCTCCCTTTTAAAACTGAGAATTACTATTTCAGTCTTTACAATGGGATCCATGAAAACCATGTCTCATTGATGTTTCCGTTTTTATTTACTAATGTTATCTTTACTTTTTTCCTGTATTCATTAGCTGTTTGTATTTCTTCTTTTGGGAGTTTCTTTTTCATATCCTCTTCTCTTTGACTTCTAGAGTTAGAAGGATTTATCACTCAGGTGTTTATAGAAGAATCATAAAATAGATAAAGCAAACCCCTGTTTTGGGGGAAAGTAAATGTTTCCCATGCCAACTCTCTACAAAATGCTTGTAACATTAAATGTCAACTCAACAAAACTTTTCTTCAAGGACCAGGGAAAACATGATCCAGGCACACTGTTTGACAACAATGTAAGGATGTGAGTCTGGCAGTATTATTTTTTGAAAGCCAACATTCATAAAGGTATTATTATGGGCCAGCCACTGCAGTAAGAAACTTGTAAGCATCAACTCATATAACCCTTTCTTAATTCCATAAGATAGGTATTGATAACAAATGAGGATATAGAGATACAGAAAGGATAGAAGTCTCAGAGATGGTAAGTGATGTGACCACGGTATTTTATATGTCCTCCAACTGTCTCTTACTGACCAAACTTTTGGTCTTCTTCAAATGAGTATGTGCATCTGTCTGTTTCCTTAGTTTAAATGTAAACTCCTCAAGATGAGGCCATTTCCTCATTCTTCCACAGCACCCTCTCATCTCTCCATTTTCCTTTCCCTCTACTCCTTCCTTAGGTAGGCAACAGACTTCACCACTGGGTCACATCAAGCACAGAGCAAGGACTTGGTGGCTTTTTAAACTAAACAGTGGAATCCTCCTAACGCTTGCCATTAACAGCCAAAAAGGGCCTCATGAGTCACCTGGCCCAACCCTAGATTTTATATCCCACTCTGCTGTGGAAATGGCCACTAGCCATAAATAGGTAAATAGAGAGGCTCAGTGTTTCCCTCTTTTTCACTACCCCTGTACTTTCTTTGGGAGCCATGGGTAAGTAAACCTGCAAGCTGGCACAGTTTTACATCACAGATCCTAAGACTTTCTGAAAGGTCAGCTATCCTCATTACTTCTCTCTGTATCTTGGTTACACTGACCCAAAACACTAGCCTCCAGTTCAGCAGGACATTTGACACTGCATAGTGATAGGGACCATGACATTATTAAGTGATCAAGCTTCTAAATCTGACAAACATCACATGGACCCATATTAGCCAGCTTTTAAAATGCGACAGTAATGCCTTAAGGTCAAAGCAATGTATCCATTACTGGCCTTTAACTTAGAAGTCTGAAAGGGATTACAGTTTGAAAATAAATTGAGTGAATGTAATGGCTGTTTCTTCAATTTATATTGCGATGGGTAGCATTACAATGCAGGCAAGAAATCCAGCAAACATTTTATGTGACCATCATTAGAGTTCATTATAAGCCATCCATAAATGATTCATCCAGTCTTCTCTTTACTAGTGAAAAATTAGCATCCATATGTGTTCCAGTACAGCAAGCAACTATAGGAACTCAAAGGAGCAAAATCCTAATGTGGGACAGTAGCATCTCCTAATCTATGTTTTATTGATTAAGTCATAAAAGTTATTTCAGTCCTTATGTGCATGGTGCAGGGTGGGAACACTTCTTCCCACTCTTCACTCCTTCCATACTGAGGGAGCTCAAGTAGGGTAACACCTTTGGCCTACTTCCACTGCTTTACCAACGCCTAAGGGGAAGTGGAGTGACACAGCTGAGCCAGATACCTTGTCCGGCATTGTCTTCAGGCGTGAGCTGCCCACAAGGCATGGGAGCGTTCCCTTGCTTTCCCACGTCCCATCTTCATTACGAGGAGGCCTGCCGAGTCCTGCATCACCTGTGACTGGGTAAGGCTACTTCATTCTTGGGATCAGATTTAGGGAACCCACTTGACTCTCACAATAAGTTACAGCTTCAACTCAGTGTTTATCACAATAAAGATGGCATTGTGGCCTCCCATTTGCTAATCTTTGACTTATGTTCTATTTTGCTATACACCCAGGAGGAAAAGAAGGAGATAATTTGTTTGGTGCATTCTCAATAACTGCAACAGTTCATGTTTGGAAATAAAATTTTTCAATTCCAAACCAAAAATTGAGCAAAGGCATGGAACTGGGGGAGAGCAAAATATTTAGGCAGAGAGGCATTCAATAGGGCCAGGAAATGTGTCCGTGAACCTTGTGCTGTGGTGGTGAGGCAAGGCATTTGGGTTTGGGTGGTTACATTAAGTCGGCTTTACCTGTCATGATCTGCACCAGTGGATGGAAGGCCCTAAGCCAGCAGCATGCTGTGTTGACCATGGTGGGTAGCTGTGGCCTATGGTGGCTCTGTCCACAGGCCAAAGACTGCTTCTCTAGACGCAAGTTATCTCATATTCTGTAATTGTGTTTAAAGTAGCCTTTATATGGCATTTATTAGAGAGCATGGCCATATTTGAAGAAGCTTCAATAAAACCACAACCATAGACTCAAATACAACTCCATGCCAGTACTGCCTAGAAACTTTAAAAATGAACAAAAACTAATCGCATACAGTTCCATCTATATCTCAATTACACTGACCCAAAATACTCACCTCCCAGTTCAATAGTCACCTGATATACTATAGTGACACTCAGAAAGCATTTGTTAAGCACCTGTCATGTGTCAGTCTTTCTGCGAGGAATAAGAAATGCAGAGACAGACAATACAGAGCACCCTGAGCTCAAGGTGTTCCCTTCCAAAGGCCACTACAACACAAAATGGTGAGTGCTGTCATCAGTGGAGCCAGAGTGCTATGGTAACACCAAGAAAGGTTCCTGACACCAATTTAGTCAACAGCGGTTGATCAGAAAGCTTCCACGGAGAAACGATATGTTCCTTGAGTCTTCAATGGCTGGAGGAAGGTAGCTGACCAAAGAGGCACAGGGAACGGAGGAATACTCCAGGAAGAAGGAGCCACCTTTTCTCAAAGGAGATGAATTCAGGGAATGGTAAATAATCTAGCTGGAGGGAAGGGAGGCCACAAAGGGTCAGAGAAGAGTGCCAGGAAAGAAAGATAAATAAGGAACAAGGGCAGAGTGGTCAAAGGCTGCTAGGGAATTTAGCCAGGAAGTAGCAAAATTAGACACCCCTTTTAGAAAGACAATTCTGGCTACAGTGCAGAAAATAAAAGGTAGAAAGCAAGGCTGGAGACAGGTAGAGCTTAGGAGATGACTGCAGAAATCCAAGTGCATGTCATATTGGCCTAAAAGAGGGGAGTAGCCTTGGTTCTTTCATTCCTTTCCTCTCTACATTCATTCCTTCATGCAACAGGTAACTATCTTTTTTTTTTTTTTTTTTTTGAGACAGAGTCTCGTTCTGTTGGCCACGATGTAGTGCAGCGGTGCAATCTTGGCTCACTGCAAGCTCCGCCTCCCGGGTTCATGCCATTCTCCTGCCTCAGTCTTCTGAGTAGCTGGGACTACAGGTGCCCATCACCACGCCTGGCTAATTTTTTGTATTTTGTTTAGTAGAGATGGGGTTTCAGCATGTTAGCCAGGATGGTCTCGATCTCCTGACCTCGTAATCCACCCATCTCAGCCTCCCAAAGTGCTGGGATTACAGGCGTGAGGCACCACACATGGCCTAAAATGTATATATCTAATAGAGAGAGATGAGTGTTAGAGAGAGAACCAGGGTAAGCCAGGAACAATGGCACTTGCCTGTAGTCCCAGCTACCCAGAAGGCTGAGGTAGACGAATCACTTGAGCCCTCCTATCTTAGTGGCACAGTCATAGCTCACTGCAGTCCAGGAAGTCAAGGCTGCAATGAGCTATGACTGTGCCACTGCACTCCAGCCTGGATGACAGAGTGAGACCTTGTTTCTAAAAACAAAACAAAGAGAGAGAGAGAGAGAACCAAGATAAGAGAGACAACAATGCTGGGGCCAATGTTGCTGATGGATGGGGTGAATAAAGAGGAAAAAGCTGGTCTGGGAGCCAAATCAAAGCTGGAATTGACAGGAATTAGCAGATAATTCACTGGTTGTTGTGCATGTGCCATGCGTGGAGTCTGGAAGGAGAATGGAGGTCACAGTGGAAGGAAAAGGAATTGTGAATGATGGTTTCCAGGTTTCTGGTTTCTGGAACTGTATGGCCCAAAAGTGCCACTACCACTCATAGGAAATAAAGGAGGGCTCACTGTCCCACTGGAGTTTAAAATGCCCAATTCAGTGGCGGCTCACTCCTGTAATCCTAGCACTTTGGGAGGCTGAGATGGGTGGATTCCCTGAGCTGAGGAGTTCGAGACCAGCCTGGTCAACATGGTGAAACCCCATATCGACTAAAATACAAAAAATCAGCCAGGCCTGGTGGCGGGCACCTATAATCCCAGCTACTCAGGAGGCTGAGGCACGAGAATTGCTTGAACCCGGGAGGCGGAGGTTGCAATAAGCCCAGATAGATTGTGCCACTGCACTCCAGCCTGGGCAACAAAGTGAAACTTTGTTTCAAATAATAAAATAAAATGCCCAATCCATGGGGCTTAGATAAATACACATAGGGGCAACTACTATTAACAATACTAATAGCTGATAGTTAAATTCTTTCTGTTACAATAACTAGTGTAACTAGCTAACAGTTGTTAAATGTTTACTATGTACCAGGCTTAGTGCTTAGAGAGGTAAAGTAATTGACCTGGGATTACACAGCAAGAAAGCACACAATCGGCACCAAGCCATTGTTTTTCTAAAATCATTGCTATTAGCCATTTTGCTCCACCTTCTCCAACAAGTTCTGAGACTAGAACACTAAAGTAAATCACCTTGAGTTTCTCTTACCAATCAAGACCATCACTGAGGATGCTGGCCACTCTGTCAGTCTACTTTACACTGTGGAAAGATTTACTTTTAAACTTAAGTTGGTAAGACAAAGACAAAAACAACGACAACAACAACAATAAAGTAGTAAGTAATTTGTGCTTTGCCTTAAGAAACTCATGTGCTTGACCTATAAATCAATATACTCCATCCCAAAAATGGGAGCATCATGAAGAGAAACTTCAAAGATAAAGGTAGAAATCAAGGTTGATTTAGGGAGGAGGAAAAGGCCAGGTGCTGGTTAAGCTATAACTCTAATTTCTTTGCTTTGCATCTCACCATATCAATAAATGACCCAAAGAGATTGTGTCTTTCTGTTTCACACACATGTGTACCAAGCAATGATTTCTGGGTTAGCTAGTTGCTTTTTAAAGAACAGAAAGAGCATTTGCATCCCATATCCATTTTTATTCTCTTGACACCTCCTAGAATATGGCTATCTTCTCCAACAGCACTTGTAAAAGCATTACTAAACAAAATAAAGACAGAAAGGAAAAAGGTTTATTTACTCATTCTAAACTTTTAAATGGGAAAAAAGAAGCAGGAAAATTTTTCATTTATCTTTTTCAACTACTAGCAAGCTCAGGCAACCATTTTGACAAAATCATTTTCTACCCAGGTGGCTTTATCAAGTTAAATGATTTCCTTATTAATCAGAAATACAAAGGGCAGTAGAAGCTAGTACAATCTAATAGGATTATTTTTGGAAGTGATGTTAGGTGTCTAAATTGTAGCTTTCTAATGTGTTCCCTTTTATTTGAACATGTGCTTCAAATGTGCAAGTGTCAAATGTCTAAAGGATGTCAGCAAATCTGATGTGACAGTTAAACTCACCCCAAATTGTTGAGAGCTCTGTTCCCAGCCAAGCCATCACGAGCTATTGCCTAGTTGACAGTAATTACTACCAATTTTCAAATAACTTCCCAGCTTCCAATCTTACCACCCTATACTCTTTTCTCTACAAAGTAGCCCATTCATACTTATTGCTGTACACTATTCCATTGAGTGAGTATATCTCAGTTTATTGATCCATTCTACTGTTGATGGACATTTGAGTAGTTTAATGCTGCTGCAAATCTTCTAGTATTCATCTTTTTGGTAAGCATACAGGCATAGTTTAGTTAGGTATATTTAGGTATATTCCTTGGAGTAAATTTGCTGAATCATGGGGTAGACAGATATACCCCATGACTCAGCAAATTCACTCCAAGGAAGTGAATATATACACATGTTCTTCTCCAGTGAATACCACAAATAACTTTTTAAAGTGACAATTGACATTGCATTTTTATTTAGCCTTACACCATTTCCTATTCTTTCAGCAGTTTCTGCTGCTGAGCTCAGAATGACCTGCTGAGCTTTCAGTGATTGCCTGATGGCAGCTGTGGGGTTTTCCAAGTTGTCACAGTATCAGGAGTACCTCTAACTTCTTTCTACTTCCTCCCACATCATTTCTGATACCACACAGATCTTGTAGCTTTTACTCCTACCTGGTGGTATGTAGGTGTACATGGGGATATCATATCGCCTAGTTATGTTGCAAATATCTTTCATGGGGTTTTGGCCTTGCTATTCTGGTTACTCTATTGGGATGTGGTGTCCAGGGAGGTTCAACGACTGTATGACTGCTACCATCTTTCCAAAATCCTCTACATATCTCCCTATGTCTTCCTTTGTTATGTGTCCTCATTTTTTATGTACATTATTTGAAATTTTCTATGAATACCTCTATTTTAGGCTATTTGATTTTATTCTCTGGTGTGGCAAAGATGGCTAATTGATCACTGAAGATTCATGCTCCCTTTTCATAATGTGGAATTGTTGATGAATATGGCTTCTCAACCAGGGGCCACATTTCCCAGCTCTCTTGCCTTAAAATGGGGCCATGTGATGACTTCTGGCCAACAGAATGTGAACAAAATTTATCTGCGTCACTTTATGGGCCTTGATGGCTGAGTATCTTATATGCTCATGTTCTCTTTCCCAAGACTTCACACTTTCATTTCAGATGACCCCACAGGTTCTCCTCCCCTTTAGCAGGAACCGTGTATGGCTTGCATCAAGGATAGCAGTATCATAAAACAAAAATAATTTGTATCACTCTTTGAGTTAAGACCCCAGCCGTAAATAGCTGGGGCACCCAAAAAATAAGACAGTTTAAAGAAGGACTTATTGAAACAAGTGGGCAAAGTGACAGGATTTAACAGAGGATGGTGAAGCACCTGGGGCCAGGAACAGTAGGAAGGTGTTATCACACTCAAGTCTGGAAGGAGAAGGGGAGGGATTCACACACATATCACCTAGTAAGAGCTGTAGCCATGGGAAAGTGTCCACAGACAGAGAAATGAGCCATGAGTGAAACAACAAAGACCTGAGTGGGCCTCTCCTCTCACCTCCAGTCTCCT
This sequence comes from Trachypithecus francoisi, assembly GCF_009764315.1. NCBI lineage: Eukaryota > Metazoa > Chordata > Mammalia > Primates > Cercopithecidae > Trachypithecus > Trachypithecus francoisi. The sequence goes on from NW_022681453.1 coordinate 7,610,195, forward strand.
ATTAGTGCCTCCCTTTGGCAAAAACCCACTGGAAGCTACAGGCAAAGGAGTTTATATGATGCAGTCCATAGAGGTGATAGAGCAGAGAGGGGAAGGCAGAGAAGGGCCAAATAGAGAACATCCAACAGACTCCCTGAGGGTGGTCAAGGAAAGCAGCCTGACCAGTAACACCAGCATTCATCTTAGGGTGTGCAAAGTGATATCTGTTAAGCCTCTAAGATTTAGAGATTGTTCCAAAAGTTAACCTGCCCTAACTAATATAACTGGTCTATTTAGATTTTCACATTATCCTTTTTGTATCCAAACTGGTTTTCCAAAAAATATCAGGGGAAATAAATAACAATCCCCCTAAAAATGTAAATATGTGAATTTTACCAAGATTGTTTACATAAATTGTTAATAATTCTACTTTGAAATTGTAGTACTTACTCTGCCTGTAGATATTTGAAAGAGCTGCTCTTTACAATGGCAGCTCAAAAGGGAGGATACTGTGTGCGGGAGGTCAGAGTAGGGGGAAATGAGAAAATAAGTCTTTTTTATTCAAAAACGCAAACATAAGGAGTAGAAAATATTATGGGAAAATAATTAAATGAATATGATGGAAAAACTTTTCAAGACTTCACTCTTCATTTCAACTGGCGTCCTTCTTTCTAGTCCACTCTCCATCCTCTTTCCTTAATGGAAATACCTGTTACTCTGAAGCTAGCCCCTACTATCTTGAAAACAGGTTCTTTGCACCTTCCTCCATTCCTGCTGTGCTCCAGGCCCCAAGCCTTTCTTCCTCATCTTACACTGACACATTGTCCCTATGCCTTGCTACATGAGTGGTTAGCTATTTTTATAACTATATTCATCATCTATTAAAAAGATTGGGTGCCACCCAGGCAATACCATTTTGAACATAGGAACGGACAAAAATTTTATGACAAAGATGCCAAAAGCAATCACAGCAAAAGCAAAAATAGACAAATTAGATTTAATTAAACTAAAGAGCTTCTGCACAGCAAACAAAACTATCAACAGAACAAATGGAAAACCTACAGAATGGGAGAAAAATTTTGCAAACTATGCATCCAACAAAGGTCTAATATCCAGCATCTTATAAGGAACTGAAACAAATTTACAAGAAAAAAAAACAAAAACAATCCCATTAAAAAGTGGGCAAGTGACATGAATAGACACTTTTTTTTATTTTTTAATTTTTGAGACGGAGTTTCACTCTTCTTGCTCAGGCTGGAGTGCAATGGCATGGTCTTGGCTCACTGCAACCTCCACCTCCCAGGTTCAAGCGATTCTTCTGTCCCAGCCTCCCAAGTAGCTGGGATTACAGGCGCCCACCACCACACCTGGCTAATTTTTGTATATTAGTAGAGACAGGGTTTCACCATATTGTCCAGGCTGGTCTCGAACTCCTGACCTCAGGAAATACACCCACCTCGCCCTCCCAAAGTGCTTGGATTACAGGAATGAGCCACTAGACGTGAATCTGGCCGAACAGACACTTTTCAAAAGAAGACATACATGTGGCCAAGAAGCATATGAAAACAAGTTCAACATCACTGATCATTAGAGAAATGCAAATCGAAACTACAACGAGATACGATCTCACACCAGTCAGAATGACTATCATTAAAAAGTCAAGGCCAGGTATGGTGGCTTACACCTGTAATTCCAGCACTTCGGGAGGCTGAGGCAGGCAGATCACCTGAGGTCAGGAGTTCGAGACCACCCTGACCAACATGGTGAAACCCCATCTCTACTAAAAATACAAAAATTAGCCAGGTGTGGTGGTGGGCATCTGTAGTACAAGCTACTCAGGAGCCTGAGGCAGGAGAATGGCTTGAACCCGGGAGGCAGAGATTGCAGTGACCTGAGACTACACCACTGCATTCCAGCCTGGGTGACAGAGTGAGACTCCATCTCAAAAAAAAAAGTCAAAAAAATAACAAATCCTTATCCTGACACCAAAACCTGACAGAGATACAAAAAAGAAAAAGAAAACTTTAGCCCCAAATCCTTGGTGAACACTGATGCAAAAATCCTCAACAAAATACTGGCAAATCGAAATTAGCAGCACATCAAAAAGCTTAACCACCATGATCAAGTAGGCTTTATCCCTGAGATGCAAGGTTAGTTCAACATATGCAAATCAATAAATATGATTCATCACATAAACAGAACTGAAGACAAAAACCACATGATTATCCCAATAGATGCAGAAAAGGCTTTTGATAAAATTCAACATGGCTTCATGTTTAAAACTCTCTGTAAAATAGGTATTGAAGGAACATACCTCAAAATAATAAGAGCCATCTATGACAAACCCACAGCCAACATCACACTGAATGGGCAAAAGCTAGAACCATTCCCCTTGAAAACTGGCACAAGACAAGGATGTCCTCCTATTCAATATAATATTAGAAGTTCTGCCTAGGGCAATCAGGGAAGAGAATAAAATAAAGGCAACCAGGTAGGAAGAGAGGAAGCCAGACTATCCCTGTTTGCAGATGACATGATCCTATGTCTAGAAAACCCTCTAGTCTCACAAATTTAGAAATTTCTATTTCTAAAAATAGAATGCTATTTGACCCAACAATCCCATTACTAGGTATATATCCAAAGGAAAATAAAGTGTTCTATTATAAAGACACATGCAATCATATGTTAATTACACACTATTTACAAAAGCAAAGACATGGAATTAACCTAAAAGTGCATCAGTGATAGATTGTATTTAAAAAAAAAAAAAAAAGTGGTGGCCGGGCATGGTGGCTCACGTCTATAATTCCAGCACTTTGGGAGGCCGAGGTGGGCAGATCACGAGGTCAGGAGATCGAGACCATCCTGGCTAACATGGTGAAACTCTGTCTCTACTAAAATTACAAAAAAATTAGCTGGGCGTGATGGCGGGCACCTGTAGTCCCAGCTACTTGGGAGGCTGAGGCAGGAGAATGGCGTCAACCCGGGAGGTGGAGCTTGCAGTGAGCCGAGATCGTGCCACTGCACTCCAGCCTGGGCAACAGAGTGAGACTCTGTCTCAGAAAAAAAAAAAGTGGTACATATGTACTGTGGAATACTATGCAGCCCTAAAAAAAAGAACAAGCTCATGTCTTTTGCAGGAACATGGATGGAGCTGGAGGCCATTTTCCTCAGCAAACTGACACAAGAACAGAAAACCAAATAATATATGTTCTCACTTGTAAGTGGGAGTAAATGATGAGAACACATGGACACATAGAGGGGAACAACACACACTAGGGCCTGTTGGAGAGTGAAGGGTAGGAGGAGGGCGAGGATCAGGAAAAATAACTAATGGGTACTAGGCTTAATACCTGGGTGACAAAATAATCTGTACAACAAACCTCCACGACACATTTACCTATATAACAAACCTACACATGTACCTCTGAACTTAAAAGTTAATAAAATAAAAAAAAATAACAGATGCTGGCAAGTTCGCAGAGAAAAGGAAACACTTATACACTGTTGGTGGGAGGAAACGTTAGTTTAACCATTGTGGAAAGCAGTGTGGCAATTCCTTGAAGAGCTAAAAACAGGACTACCATTTAACTCAGCAATCCCATTACTGGGTATATACCCAAAGAAATATAAATCATTCCATAACAAAGACACAAGCATGCGTAGGTTTACTGCATCACTATTCACAATAGCAAAGACATGGAATCAACCTAAATGCCCATCAGTGATAGACTAGATAAAGAAAATGTGGTACATGTATAGAATGGCGTGAACTGACCACTATGCAGCCATAAAAAAGAACTAGATCGTGTCTTTTGCAGGAACATGGATGGAGTTGGAGGCCATTACCCTTAGCAAATCAACATAGGAACAAAAAACGAAATACTGCATGCTCTTACAAGTGGGAGCTAAATGATGAGAACTCGTGGACAAAAATAAGGGAACAACAGACACTGGGGCCTCCTTGAGGGTGGAGGGTGAAAGGAGGGAGAAAAGCAGAAAAAGTAACTATTGTGTACTAGGTTTAGTACCTGGGTGATGAAATAATCTGTACAACAAACCCCTGTAACATGAGTTTACCTACGTAACAAACCTGCACACATGCCCCTGAACCTAAAATAAAAGTTTTTAAATGTTTTATATAAAAAGATTAGATGCCAATTAAGTGCAAGTTATATTCTATATGAAAAGACCACAAAGATAGATGGACAGACAGAGAAATAGATGCATACCTAAATAGATTTCAAGTTCCCTTCATGAAATAATTTATAATGTAGAGGTAGACCCAGGACAAGAAAGTAGATAACCCTAGTATGAGGCAGAAAATGGTCAGTGACATGACAGAGTCACAGATAAAGTCCTACAATGCTTCATTTTTTTTTTTTTTTTTTTGGAAATGGAATCTCATTCTGTCGCCCAGGCTGGAGTGCAGTAGCTCCATCTCAGCTCACTGCAAGCTCCGCCTCCCGGGTTGACGCCATTCTCCTGCCTCAGTCTCCCGAGTAGCTGGGACCACAGGCGCCCACCACCACGCCCAGCTAATATTTTGTATTTTTTAGTAGAGACGGGATTTCACCGTGTTAGCCAGGATGGCGTCCATGTCCTGACCTCGTGATCCACCCGCCTCGGCCTCCCAAAGTGCTAGAATGCTTCATTTTTTAAAAAAGGAAGGGGGAAACAAAAAACAAGCCAAAAAAAAATCCCAAAACAAACAAACAAAAAAGGACAGGAAGCTGACACTTACCATGCTCCAAGTACTAGGCTACGTAGAGTGCAAACATTAGTCAGTCTTCCTTTCATATGGCTAGTTCCTTCTTGTCCTTCTGGAGTTTGTTCAAGTGACTCCTCGCCCAGGAAGGCTTCCTTGACCTTAACTCGCCCTGCCCTTCCTCTATGCTACCACAATCACAGCTTTATCATATCATAGCATAATTGTTGGTTTATTACCTATTACCCCAAAAGATGGCAAGCACCTGGAGATGGGGAACAATGTCTCATCTTTGTGTATCTTCTATGTCTAACTTTGAGTCCGGTGTACATCAAGCCCTTAAGGAGGGAAGAGAGAAAGCAGAAAGGGAAACGAAGGAGGGAGGGAGAGAGGCAGGAAGGGATGAAGTGCTATCAGAGCATTCGGAGAAAAAGGGAACCATGTGACTAGTGTGAAATCTAAAAAATGAGAGGTGAGTTCCAGAAATTGCAGGAGTGCAGCTGAATTATGTTAAAAGGATACCGGCAGGAAAGTGACAGGTGACAACTGTTGAGCACAGAAAATGGAAAAGAATTTTGAGAGTCTTGAATGTCAGACTATGAGAGCTAAACTCATGCTGTAGATAGTGGAAAACCACTGGGAGGTGATGAGCAGGGAAGAGATGAGATCAGAGTGGAGTTTTAAGGAAATTAACCTGGCAGTGGGAATATCTTATCCTTTTTGAAAGTATATTCACGGCCGGGCGCATTGGCTCAAGCCTGTAATCCCAGCACTTTGGGAGGCCGAGACGGGCGGATCACGAGGTCAGGAGATCGAGACTCATCCTGGCTAACACGGTGAAACCCCGTCTCTACTAAAAAATACAAAAAACTAGCCAGGCGAGGTGGCCGGCACCTGTAGTCCCAGCTACTCGTGAGGCTGAGGCAGGAGAATGGCGTGAACTCGGGAGGCGGAGCTTGCAGTGAGCCGAGATCCGGCCACCACACTCCTGCCTGGGAGACAGAGCGAGACTCCGTCTCAAAAAAAAAAAAAAAAAAAAAAAAAGTATATTCACTTTCTATCAGGAATTATCTTTGCCTTAATGCAAAAAATTAACCTCATGGGGTGGGTTTGAGCAGCCCTGATAAACATCTCATTTACCAAAAGAGCTCAATCCTGCATGTGTGTATGTCAGCCCTGAGTAAAGTATCCTTTTTTTTTTTTTTTTTTGAGACGGAGTCTCGCTCTGTCGCCCAGGCTGGAGTGCAGTGGCCGGATCTCAGCTCATTGCAAGCTCTGCCTCCCGGGTTTACGCCATTCTCTCGCCTCAGCCTCCCGAGTAGCTGGGACTACAGGCGCCCGCCATCTCGCCCGGCTAATTTTTTGTATTTTTTTTTTAGTAGAGACGGGGTTTCACAGTGTTAGCCAGGATGGTCTCGATCTCCTGACCTCGTGATCCGCCCGTCTCGGCCTCCCAAAGTGCTGGGATTACAGGCTTGAGCCACCGCGCCCGGCCAAGTATCCTTTTTTTTTTCAAGTAATTAATCTTTCTACTACTCCCCAAGCCAGCAACTACATAATTTTGATGCAACACCTGAAACTAATTCTGAGCTGCTCCCCAAGGCCCAGTATGTAGTTACCAGCAAGTGTTCTTCCACAGCAGGGACTTCTAAATGAGATTGTCTTACAAAACAAAATGTGCTGATAGAGATTTCAGTCGTTGTTTCTTCACAAGTAATGACTTTTACATGATGCATTTATCCAAAGAGAAAATATTTTTTCCATTTGTGGGAAATATTTTAACAGTTGAGTAATTAATTACAAAGAATAAAACAATACTACAAATTAGACCATCATCCTTTGACAATCATATATTATTCATTTTAACTGCCATAAGCCAGTTTCTATAACGATACACGTATACCAAATAGACAAGTGATAACTTCAGACTCTTTTAGATGAAAATTGTATCTTAAAATTGTAAAGTTGTATAAATATTAATGTTAAACATGCAAGTTCAGTTGATATTTTGTTTTTAATGACGTTTATTTTCTCTAATTTCCCAAACGTATTGCTGATCAAAAATAATAATAATAATGCAAAGAACACACGTTTGCCAAGACAGTATTACTAAGCCATGCTAAATGAAAGGAGATAATTGAGTCTTTGATACTACCCAAATGGACTTCTGGAATTATCTTTTTAGAGACCGTATGTTCGATAATCAACAACTCAGAAAAGAAGAGGATTACCGGCCGGGCGCAGTGGCTCAAGCCTGTAATCCCAGCACTTTGGGATTTGGGAGGCCGAGGCGGGCGGATCACGAGGTCAGGAGATCAAGACCATCTTGGCTAACATGGTGAAACCCCGTCTCTACTAAAAATACAAAAAATTAGCCGGGCGTGGTGGCGGGCGCCTGTAGTCCCAGCTACTCTGAGGCTGAGGCGGGAGAATGGCATGAACCCGGGAGGCGGAGCTTGCAGTGAGCCGAGATCGCGCCACTGCACTCCAGCCTGGGCGACACAGCCAGACTCCGTCTCAAAAAAAAAAAAAAAAAGAAGATGATTACCCTGATATTAAAATATTTTGAAGACAAAAGTAAACCAAGTCACTAGACATGAGCCATCTTTTAGCTTTTGTTTATAATCTCAAGGTAAATCATTGAGAATACTCAAGCTGAATGTATACCTGAATAAGAAATTAACTCACGGATTATCGTTTTCCTATTGCTCCACATTTTGACAAAGCATTCTTTTCCAGTGTTCCTCCCTGAGTCAAATGAAGGGCCAAAGAAAGTCGTTTCCCCATTCCTCACGCTGTGATATAGGCTCTCCTCTAACAATTCTAAGGGCTGTAAAAGTGTTGGGAGATGGATGTGTGAACAGATGTTTGCCCAGAAAGTCCTGGGAATACCACTGGCTCTCCAATAAAGGGGTCATTCTGAGCTTTGCTGAACCTTGAGGTAAACTTACTATTTAAATTACAGGAAGCTCATTCCCTTTGTCTGGTCTAGAATGATCCTTCTTAAAAAAAAAAAAAAAAAAATCAGTAAATAAGTTCCCAACAGACTTATCCTGTTAAACTAGTCATCACACTTTCACTTTCTGCTCCCATGAGCCTCCATGAATCTCTGCCCAGCTTGCTTAACTGAAATTCACAAACATCAAGTTATCTTGAAGAGAGAGTTCTTTCTGCTCCTGTCAACTTCTAGAGTTAAATATACACAAGCATTTTTTACTTACCAGCATTTCTACAAATTCTTCTGTTTTTCCACACATATTCATATACACATAAATGTATATAGTCATTTTCAAAGTTTCATATCTAGAAAAAGATTGAAAATATTTTATAACATTTTAACATGGAAATCAAATTCCAGGTAACTGTACATAATCAGAGGGCAGTATCTATCAATCACTCAATTTATCCTAAAAAATCTTGCATTCTAATACCTGCTCTAGGTAAACATCGGCTTTTTTGCTATTCATGTCTTCACTATATAATGTACTTAATAATTGCTTTGCCAACTCTTAATTCCCTTTTTTTTTTTTTTTCCAAGCAGAAGGATGTTTTAAAACTCAGGTACTTTACCACATATTCTCCCCCAGGAAAATCTGTAGCAGATAGATTTGTAGACTTGCCTTCTCTCTGGGAGAAACTTGTCTACTTCTATACATGTTCAAGAAAAAAACTGAGTTTTGTTGACATCGCAATTCCTTCAATATTCTCTGTATGTCACAATAAATTCTCTTCCAAACCCCCTGCTCCATGAGTTGTAATTCTCACCTCAATCAGAGAAAAGCTGTGTATTTCAGAGATACATTAACAGAATGTAGAACAAAATGTCTCTCTTGTTCCCCATTAAGTGATTTTGTTTTAGGTAAATTTCTAAATCAGACATCCATGATGTAAGAACAACTACATTCAAGAACTAAATTTGTTTACCTATATATATTTTTTTAATTGAGTTGGTGTCTCTCTCTGTCATCCAGACTGGAATGCAGTGGTACGATCTCAGCTAACTGCAACTTCCGCCGCCCAGGTTTTTTTTTTGTTTTTTTGTTGTTTTTTTTTTTTTGAGACGGAGTCTCACTCTGTCGCCCGGGCTGGAGTGCAGTGGCTGGATCTTGGCTCACTGCAAGCTCCGCCACCCAGGTTTAAGCGATCCTCTCACCTCAGCCTCCTGAGTAACTGGGACTACAGGCATGCACCACCACTCCTGGCTACTTTTTGTATTTTTAGTAGAGATGGGGTTTCACCATGTTGTCCAGGCTGGCATCGACCTCCTGACCTCAAGTGATCCACCCACCTCGGTGTCCCAAAGTGGTAGGATTACAGGCATGAGCCACTGCATGCAGCCTTACCTATCATTTTAGATAACTGGCTCCTACTGTATCCTCTACTGCATAGTCCTTATACAAAAGTATTTCAAAATGTTTGAATGAAACAGGTTTTAATTTCAATAGTAAAAGGTATTCCGGTTCATGCTAAATGGTATCTTATAGTACGAGATTTGATATACCATGCTAAGACTATACCACCAAAACCCAAATCCTCAATGTTACCCAAGAGTATTAGGCAGCTGCTATAGGAGCAACCTGAAAGGGAATGTTGAACCACATCATCGTTGCAGCTTCGAAGGACACATGTAAATCACAACTCTAGTCATCCAGAACAATTGACACTGTGGTATTGTTAAGCTCACTGCTCACAGAAGCTGAAGTCAGTTGGATGCTCTTATCTGTGGCAGAGACTCTTCCACCAACAATTTCATCGGTGTTCCTCTGTGGCCTCAGCAAAACAATGAAGCACTTAGAAGTAAATATACAATCCAACAAACCATAGCTGAATGCCAAGATTGCAAATATTTACACAGCCACTTTGAACTTGCCTTTGGTGCTCAAATAAGCTGGGACAAAAGAGAACCAGACGATGAAAAAGAGACGAGCATCCCAAAGGTGACGCATTTTCCTTCATAGTAATTATCTGGCAACTGGCAAGTCACACAAGTTGTAAGAAAGCATAGTGAGGCTAGGAAGACATCAATCCCAAACGTCGAGCACAAAAACTCTATGGAACTTTCATTGCATCCCAGAATGATCTTTGCATTTTGAGGTTCCATGTTCTTGTATACCCTGGGAGGTTCCAATACCAAGTAGGCTGTACATATGTCAATCTCAAATAAAACAGATTAGCACAGTGATTATCCGATAAAGCGGGTGCATGTATGTAAGTCGAGTTTTGGATTTGGACATTCTGTAGGCTAAAAACAGTGAAATAGTCTTTCCAAGAATGCAAGACAGGCAAAGAGAAAAGCCCAGTGCCAGAGTGACCTGGCGGGCTGTGCAGGACCAATTGTGTGGCTTGCCAATGAAAAGCATGGACGACAGCAGCATGATGATCAGAGAAAACTGAATGAGAAAACTCAGCTGCTGGTCATTGGCGTTCACCAGGGGAGTGTGCCTGTGTATCACATACACAGTTGTGATTGCCAAGACCACAGATGCCCCAAAGACAGAAAGAATGACAAACGTCAATCCCAAGGCCTCATCATAAGCAAGGTATTCCACTTGTTTCAGCACACACTTGCTCTTTTGTGCATTTGACCAATAGTCTTCATCACATCGTTCACACTCCCTTTGACCTATTGAATGAAGAAAAGAGAATTGACTGCAAAGAAATCCAATTGTTCCCTTCCACTGTGAATATCCCAGAGTCTTCATAGTTCTAGAGTGGGGACTTGTTGAAAATCTCTTTATGTAGAATATATATAGTATCTCAAAAGAAATAGTGATAAAGTGGCCTTAGAGTGTACAGATAACATTACAGATTGAGAATTATTTTCAGTTTTGGAAAGTCAGTCTCCCTTCTCAGTTTCAGCCTTTCCTGCATTGGCCTTTTCCAGTAACAAGCTTCTTCTTACTACTCCAGTTAGCTAACTGAGAAGAGTGGTGTGTATCCTCATAAACCCAAGAACAATCCACAAATGAAAAAAATGTAAAAAAATTAAAGCTACTGAGGCAAAACAATCGAGAGAATTGTGACAGGAATAAGGTTGATTAAAATACAAATGTTTTCTGTCTTTCATTCAATATCACCCTTATGAAAGAGAATTTTGTCTTTGCTTACTCAGAGCTTTTCCCCTCTTCACCCTCCAGATGCAGATTTGAAGGAATAGGTAGAGTAATTGAGGATAAGAAGAAAAACAAGGCTGGGCACAGTGGCCCAGGCCTGTAATCCCAGCACTTTGGGAGGCTGAGGTGAGTGGATCACTTGAGCCCAGGAGTTCAAGACCAGCCTGGGCAACATGGCAAAACCTTGTCTCTGCCAAATAATGCAAAATATCAGTTGGGCGTGACAGTGCACGCCTGTAGTCCCAATTACTTGGGAGGCTGAGATGGGAGGATTACTTGAGCCCAGGAGGCTGAGGTTGCAGTGAGCCAAGATAATGCCACTAAACTCCAGCCTGGGTGAGAGTGCAAGACTTCAACTCAAAAAGAGAGAGAGAGGGAGAGAGAGAGAGACAAAGAAAGAAAAGAAGAAGCAGCAGCAGTGGAGAGGGAGGGGGAGGAAGAGGAGGAGGAAGAAGAAGAAAATGAGGAAGAAGAGAAGAAGAGGAGGAGGAGAGGAGGAGGGGGAAGGGGAGGGGCAGGAGAAGGAGAAAAGGAGAAAGAGAAGAAGATGGGGAAGGGGAAGGAGAAGAAGATAGGGAAGAGGAAGAAGGAGAAGAACCTACATGGTGCTTGACATTGAGAAGATCTGGAGCATTTAGCTGGGTGGAAGCTATAGGGAGAATGTCAGAATGTAAGACTATTTGATATGAGTTTATAGTGGACTGTGAAATTGATCTCTTTAATGTCTTTGAAAGATGCAGGAAAGATTGTAATTCCTGTTTAATCACTCTTCATTGCTGTATTGGACTTCCCTGGATGTAACTCTACACAGAGACTGGGCTGTGTGGGGTCCAAGGAGTTGTTCAGGTTACATAGTTCTTGTTTTCCATTTTGGGAAAATGTTACTTCTTTGTTTTTTTTCCCCCCCCGAGATAGAGTCTCACTCTGTCGCCCAGGCGGGAGTGCAGTGGCACCATCTCAGCTTACTGCAAGCTCCGCCTCCCAGGTTCACACCATTCTCCTGCCTCAGCCTCCTGAGTAGCTGGAACTACAGGCGCCCACCACCACACCCAGCTAATTTTACATATTTTTAGTAGAGATGGGGTTTCACTGTGTTAGCTAGGATGATCTCGATCTCCTGACTTCGTGATCCACCTGCCTCGGCCTCCCAAAGTGCTGGGATTACAGACGTGAGCCACCGTGCCTGGCCCTCAAAATTCATTTATAAAGAATTGCTATTGAGGGCCATTTGACAAAAGACAAGTACACTTTGTGTTATCTTTAACAGAAGGTAGAGATAAAAATAAACCTGCTCCAACATGCTTCACAAGACCAAGCACACTAAGCCCAATTAAAATTCTGGTCATAAAAAGCAGCAATTTGGCAGGCCATAGTGAAGAATTCATAGAGCACTGGTTACAGAAATCATGTGTCCTACAAATTTTGAGTACTTATGACCTTAAGCCAATTGCCTTTAGGGATGAAATTTTAGATCTTATAACTCCAAATTAGAGCTAATTCAATAAAACATAGTACTATATAAGTCCCCTGTCTTCTGATTATGAATATAACTAGCATTTAATTTTTTCAGAAACAAATAATTTAAAATATTTTATGAATCCTACTCATATTTCACATTTCATATATTTTATTTTGCATTTTCCTCTATTAACTTCAAGGTTGTAGGTATTTTCCCAACTGTAGCGGCTTTAGAACTGAAACACAATACTATGTTTTTTTCACAGTGCACAAAAAATCCAATAATTTGAAGGATTTTAATTATTTTTGTTATAAGTTGTTCATACCTATTTATAAAGAAAGCTCCTGCGGCCTTCTTTGCAAAAACATGTTTGATCTAATAGCATCCTCATATCAATGAAGAAATTACCATCTCTACCTGGTTTCTGTGACACAAGTCCATCAGCACATGGGATGGAGTCAAAGCAGCATATTGTTTCCCCCTGACGAATCCCCTTCGGAGTCCCAGGAGCACATGCATCAGTACACACTGAATGGGGAAGCTAGCAAAGACAAATATGACAGATTAACAAAGCCCTTTGTCTCTAGTACTCAGGAGGCTGAGAAAGAGCCCATTTGAATTTCCATGGAAACTTTGTGATTTCCAGGAAACCCAGGATACCTGAGTGAAGATAATGAACAAAGAAAATAACAACATGAATCCCAGCACTTTGGGAGGCCGAGACGGGCGGATCACGAGGTCAGGAGATCGAGACTATCCTGACTAATATGGTGAAACCCCGTCTCTACTAAAAAATACAAAAAACTAGCCGGGCGAGGTGGTGGGCACCTGTAGTCCCAGCTACTCGGGAGGCTGAGGCAGGAGAATGGCGTGAACCCGGGAGGCGGAGCTTGCAATGAGCTGAGATCCACTGCACTCCAGCCCGGGCGACAGAGCGAGAGTCCATCTCAAAAAAAAAAAAAAGAAAAAGAAAAAAAGAAAATAACAACATGGAGAACCTAGAGAGGAATTTTGCTAAAGGAGAGTCTCATTGTTGATTCTAGAAATGCAAAGCTAATCCTAAGCCTACTTCTTTCTAACCTTGGGGATCCAGACCAGGCTCCATGCCTACAGGACTCTGGGGATGAGACCATTTGACAGGTCTATTCCTGCTTGTGAAGAAGGAGGGCAAAAGGAAAAGTAGACAAGGCATAGCATCGAAATATTTTCTTGCTAAATGAATTTCAAAATCCCAATAGTAAACACAGGCCTCCTTTAACATTCTACATGGATGTGCACCTTGAAACCCAGAATAAATGCAGGTTTTTAAATAGTTTGTTTCTTAATCCATTAGGGAGTTTCCTGTTTAAGAAATAAAATGCTTTTCCATTAAGCAAAGAATCATTTTGGAAGATGCATGATTACATTTATATTTATTTTAGAAATCAGAATTTTCATATGTTGAGTTTTCCAGGTAAATCTGAATTAGATAATATAGAAAATACTAGAAATCTCTGAGCTAGGTTATGGTACGTAACATTACAGAAGTGTGTATACACAGTAGACAAGCTTCTTATATGTTTTATACACATATATCTGTAAAATCATATTTTAAATGCACTTTGAGGAGTACCTATTACAGTAAAGAGTGATAGCAAGGCATTCTCAAATTCTGAAAGATGAACAATAAAATCACCACAGAATGAATTAGAATTCCTCACCCCGATCCAGTCTTCTGGAAATAGCTCTCAATATTCCATTATTATATTATTATTATTATTTCATTAACAATAAGCTGATACCTTTTTGTTCCATTTATCAGTATTCCTTCCCTTCTCAACCTCTGTGATCTATCTGCCAACCCACTCACCTCACTAAAACTCTTCTCGCCATGTCTGAGAGATTCTCCTCTAGCCACATTTTCCTTCAGCCTTCTTCAATACTTGACACTTTTGATCAACCCCTCCTTGAAATGCAAGCTCCCTTGGGTTCCCTTGGGTCCTGGTTGTGGTCCTTGTTTTCTCTCTTACTGTAAAGCAGTTCCTTCATTCTATTGTCGTCAACCAGTATCTCTGTAGAAGAACTCCCAATTCTTGATCTCTAAGACCAACTGTTCCCACCTGACCTCTATCTAGTTCCATATTCTAAATTTCCAATATGTTCCTACATTAAGATTCCACCATCACCTCAAATTCAACATGTCCAAAACTATCCCATAAACCCTATTCCTCATTTCTGTCATCAACACCACCATTCCTATCCATCATCTCCAACCTTATATTCTATTACTTGCCTGTATGGACTCTCTCTTCTGCTCAAGTCCACCTTCTCACCAACTACCAGACTCAGTTTACCATTATGACTTAAATCATTCTTTGTATTGTTCTCTAATTGTCTGATGTTTAAAAAAAAACACTTCCAGGTCCAATCGGTCAGCAAATTTGATGTCTTCTACCTATAAGGTATCCATGAGATGTCCAGAATCTAATGACTTTTTGCCACCTCCATCACTTCTATCCTGGGCCAGGCTACCTTCATTATTTTGGATGATTTTATGGTCTTTTAACTGTCTCCTTAGTTCTGTTCTTGCCCCCATACCCTACTCCTTCCACCGATTTGCAACATGGCAGACAATGATACCTGAGTCCGATCATGGCCCTCCTCTGTCAAGATTTTCATGGTTTCCCCTCTCACTCAGTGTAAAAGCCAAAGTCTTTCAAAAGCCAACAGTGCCCTGCATGATCTGTCCCTCTCTAACCTCTCTCACCTCCTTTCCTGCTCTCCGTCTCTTTCACTCTTTCCAGCCACACTGACTTCTTTACTGTTCCTCCAAAGTGCCAAGCACACATGCCTCAGAGTTTAGAAGATGCTGTTCCCTCTGCTGGAAATATTCTTCCCCTAGGTAACGCATGAACACACTTTCATTTGAATTTCTGTTCAAATGTCACTCTAGTGAGGCTTTCCCTGACCACATTATATGAAATTTCAGTGCAACACTCCCCCCAGCACTCCCTATCTCAGTCCTGCTATTTGTTTCTCCCTGACATTAACATCCTTTAAGATACAGTATAATGTCTGTATTTGTCTTGTTTGTTGCCTACTTCCTTCCACTGAAATGTTAATCCCATTAGGCTGGGATTTCTTCTGTTTTGCACACTGACATATCCTCAGTTCCTATGCACATATGCTACTGTTCTCAACAAATATTTACTCAGTTAATTAGGGGCAATTACCTTATTTTTGCAATGTTTAACCCAGAGTTGGATTTACAACAGATGCTTAGTATATTTGTATTGAATTACATTTGAAGTAATTTCATTATACAAACCTAATCCCAATTTTAGTATAGAAGATAAGAAAAATAAATTACTATACCCTAATGAAGATTATTAAAAGAAAAACCTATTATTAGATTTTACTATTTTTCTGTCAATTTTCAGTAGAGCAAGCATTCTTTGAACCATGTATATGCAAAGAATAACATCTTCCTTTGCATGTAAAACAATATATTGGGGACCTACTATATACCTAACCAAAAGGAATACAAAAGTGAAATCTCAAGCCCATTCACCAAGTAGCTCACCATTCAGAGAGAGCGCTGGGCCACATAAGATGGCTTATAGCCTAGACTTAGGGCAGCTCTGTCCTTTCTGCAGTGACAAAAGTGTTACATATCTCTGTTGTTCTGTATGGTAGCCCCTAGCTACATTTGGATATTGAACACTTGAAATGTAGTTAATGTGACTAAGAGCTGAATTTTCCTTTTATTTTATTTTAAATAATTTGCATTGTAAAGCTATCTGTGGCCGGGCGTGGTGGCTCACGCCTGTAATCCCAGCACTTTGGGAGGCTGAGGGGGGGCAGATCACGAGGTTAAGAGATCAAGACCATCTGGCTAACATGGTGAAACCCTGTCTCTACTAAAAATACAAAAATTAGCTGAGCGTGGTGGTGCACGCCTGTAGTCCCAGCTACTCGGAAGACAGGCAGGGGAATCGCTTGAACCCAGGAGGCAGGGGGGCAGTGAGCCAAGATTGTGCCACTGCACTCCAGCCTGGCCACAGTGCGAGACTCTGTCTCAAAAAAAAAAAAAAAGCTATCTGTGGTTAGGTACCACTGTATTGGGCAGAGCAAGTTCTAGATCAAAGGCATAAAATGCTGCAGAGAGCTCTGGTCACTGCAGTGGTAAACACTGACAAGTGGCTGTTTTTACATCTAGCCAAAATATATTCAAGTGCTGCTTAAAGATAGACCAATAAACTACTGAGTATGTGTGCATGTCTGTATTCTTCTGTGAGTGTACATAAGTCAGTAGATGTTTATTGCTACACACAGAAAGCAGAGAGGAATAATCTGACAGACAAAGATCTCACAGGTGTCTGGTACAGCATACCAACTCAGAAATCTTGAGGGGTTTTCTTCACTATTTTTAGATGCTTTCCCAGCATGATTTGGAAGACTGGGGATCTCTGATCTGAGCTCAAGAGGGAAGATATATGAAAAATAAACAAGATGAAAAAAGACGCCCTTTCCTCCAAAAGAAAGTCCTGTGTCAGCAAACAAAAAGCATTCTCTGGCTATGCTGATATCACTTTCATCTCTCTGACTTTTCCTGGTTCTTCCATTCTGAGATTCACATGGAAGATGAAATTGCCAATTCTTTTTCACTACCCTATCAATTGACTGTAACTCTACATGTCATCCCAAAGTAAACATGGAACTGGATTATCCAAAGCTCTATAGTACTGGGCCAGGCACAGTGGCTCACACCTGTAATCCCAGCACTTTGGGAGGCTACAGCGGACAGATCATTTGATGCCAGGAATTCGAGATCAGCCTGGGAAACATGGCGAAACCCTGTTTAGTAGAAACCCTCTACTAAAAATACAAAGCCTGGCGTGGTGGCACACCTGTAATCCCAGCTACTCAGGAGGCTGAGGTAGGAGGATTGCTTGAACCTGGGAGGTGAAGGTTCCATGAACCAGGATGGCGCTACTGCACTCCAGCCTGGGCAACAGAGTGAGACTTCATCTCAAAAAAATAAAATACAGAGGGGACGGGGGAGGGATTGCATTGGGAGTTATACCTGATGTAAATGACGAGTTGATGGGTGCTGACGAGTTGAAGGGTGCAGCACACCAACATGGCACAAGTATACATATGTAACAAACCTGCATGTTATGCATATGTACCCTAGAACTTAAAGTATAATAATAATAATAATAAAATGCACTGGATGAAAAATAAATAAATAAATAAATAAAATACAATCAAATAAAAGCTCTATAGTTCTGCTTTCCTGAACTAATATTTCATTGAAGGTAAAAAGTTTCACTTCTGGTAAGTGATGGGGTTTCTTCCTAACCTCTGGGAAGTAATAGGGTTTTCCTTTAACTTTCCCCAACACTTCTCTAGAAGTTGTCTTTACGTTGTGTACCTCAGTCTCTAGCTCACCAACCCCTTCCCTTATAAAATGTTCAGACCTCCTGTAGTCTTGCAATCAACAGCTCTCTTGTTGCTATAGGAAGAAGAGGAAGAAAAATGATCATAATCATTATCAATAAAATAAATAAATAAATAGCAATAATAATGAAAAGTAATTTCATTATTTTTATCTGGGGTAAGCATTTTACATTTAAAAACAGTTCCTCTAATATTGAAACCCTACTTCTACTACCTTCCAAGATAATTTTGGGAAATTATTTTTTAAAGAGTAAAGCTTATGAAACTCTTTTTTTCTCATATAATATACCAACACAGGATGTTTTGAAGGATATACTGAAGTGTATTAACATGTATGTGCCTCCATACATATATCATACTGGTAACCAATGTTTCCTACTTCAAATTATATTATGAACTTGTAAATTTTCTATCCTATTTTTTGTCCTGGAGAACGAATAAAAAGAAGAAAACAGGGAGGAAGAAATGAAGTCCCTCTAGAACTACTGTCAGAAGGGAAGGGGAAGACCTCTGGGTGCCCCGGGGTAATAGTAGCTGTTAAACTGTGGTTCTGTCCACATATTCTCCAAAAACACCATACATATTTTTTTAAGTGAGGAGAATAAATAAATAAATAAAGCCACACATGGCCCATGACCAACATCACAAAGAGCCTGAGAAAACTATGAACTTCAAAGTACTTGTAAGTAAAGAAATAACCAGCTGGGCACAGTGGCTCATGCCCCTAATCCCAGCACTTTGGGAGGCCAAGGCGGTTGGATCATGAGGTCAGAAGTTCGAGACCAGCCTGGCCAAGATGGTGAAACCCCATCTCTACTAAAAATACAAATGGTCACGTTAACCCTCTCCACTGTGAGGACTTGCTTTTCATGGTTTTGACTTACTGACATCATATGGAGACTGTATCAAACAGAATGCACCTGTTACAGACTAATCTACCAACACTAACCTAGACACTATGTAGTTCCTTGGCCCTCCCTAAACACTCTTTTTCCCTGCAATCCTAACACATGATCGTTGCTCTTTGAGCAATTGAAATTATAATATTGAAATGTTTAAATAATAAATTAGAGGGTAGTTCCTTATCATAGAAACATTTTTCTTAATTGCAAGGAAAGAACCTGGAGAATTTCTTTCAAAATCAAGGAACTCTTCCATGCATTTAAAATATAACTTAATTTCTCATTTTGTATTTATTGCAACCTCCTCAGTACCAATGAATTCACCTCCCACCCAGATCTTGTTTCTAAATTCCATTCTTCAGTAAATGCAAAGTCCCAGTACTCTTTGGAGAAATGGTTGACAACAGTGCTGGGACCAAGAAAGTACAAGATGAGCTTGGAACATCTTGGGGTTCCAGAAAGTAAGAAAGTGCTCAGAAATTACAAGAGTGTGTCAAGAGGAGACAGGAACCAACTCAAAGGGCTCCCAATGGTCAAACCTGGGCAGTTTTGAGCAGCAAAGTATATAATGATAGTTATAAATTAGAATTACTTGTAGAATAGAAATAAATATCCATGAGTCCATATTGATATAAATAAGTGGTGGAGGAGTAGAATTCCAGCTAATAAATGTGGAAAGAATAAGGGAAATAGAGAGCCATCAGTTTTCAAACAACACAATAATCATCTCAAGCAGGAAGAACCATCAATGACTGTGAAAATTTGTGGTCAAAAGTTATGAGAAACAGAACATCTTCAGAGCCTCAAAATATCACTTCACAAGATAATTATTCATTACAAAGAAAAACACAATAACTTCATGGCAAGAAAGCATGATGACATCACTGTAATTAAGTGACCAAAGTTAATATCACCAGTAATTAGACATAATTACATCATGCACCTCCTGATATAAGGCATAGAAAATGATACAACATCAATTCTATAGAATTCTTGCCAAAAATTCATAACGTCACTCTAGTCATAAGAAAAATAAATTAGATAAACTCAAGTTGAGAAACATTTTAAACCTGGCTGACCAGTACTTATCAAAAGTATTAAGGTCATGGAAAACAAGGAAAGAAAGAAAAGTTTTCACAGGAAACTAAGGTGACATAAAATTAGATGCACGTGCAATTAATTTGAAAATAAAAGTAAAAATGAAGATACAATGGTTCCAGCCACTGTGGACTCTGTTGAGCATGGCAAGCAATTCAGTGTTGCAGGAGAGTAAAGTGGTAATGGAAGGAGTCATAGGATCAGAGATACTGACACAGCCTAGATCACAAAGGGCTGAAAGTGCCAGACCAGGGATGCTCATCCTTCAGAGGAGAGGTACTAAAGGATATAAGCAGAGGAGTATTCTGATTAGGTGGGCAACCTGGGAATACCACTCAGGCTACCATGTCCCAACATGAGTTTCTGGGATCAGACCAGAGACAGATGTGGGAACCAGTCTCCAAGATGGCCCCCAATAATCTTTATCTCCTGGCATTCATGCCCTTGTGTGGCCCCTCCTATACTTCATGGGTACTACATCTTCTGGTTTCCTTTGCAGTTGGATATGACCATAACAAAATGCTGGCTAATGGGATATAAGGAGAATTATATATAATTTCTAGAAATTATCCTTAAGTGGAGGGGTGCACACATATTTGCCCTTTTTCCTTCCTGCTGATTAGAATATGGACATGATGTTTGAAGCTTATGTGGTCATCTCAGATTATGAGGTGAACCCTCATATTGTGGATGGTGAAATAGCACCATAGGGAGTGGGTCCCTAAGCCATTCTTTCAGTCCTATAATGCCTATCTCTGAACTTTATTTATGTGAAGGAAAAAAAACTATCATGTCTAAGGCACTATTTTGGGGGGTTTTCTATCATTCACAACAAACTTAATAATAACTGTTAAAAAATGGATACTTTAAAATGCCCACTTAGGCCACATATGCAAGTCATTATTTTATGTGACCATGTGATAAGATTATGTCTACTAAGCACAAAGGCAAATCAATAGTTTTAATGACATGAATTCTTATCATTGTCAAGTTGTGTCATGACATACACCAAACAACGACTTACCTGCCAAGGCTCGAAGTCAGGTATATATGCACAGATGTTTCCTGGAGTATACGGCCCATGACCTTCTTCACATCTACTTAAATGGTCCAGAGCATAAGCCATAGAATACACAGCTTGTTTGACATTGTTCGTAATGCTTAGCTGAGCCACATCCAGATAGGTATTTTTAAGATCCTCCAACTTCTCCTCTCCAGTAAAGAATGTATCAGACATGGCATGTAATCTGTCTTCTTTACCAACCATATTCACTCTATGGTCAATATTGTATGGAACACTACCATTTGGCCAAGTACAGTTAAAAGCCGTTTGCCAGAATTCAATGGTCAGGACATCATGTGGATCCTTGCTAGTATGCACATCATAAAGAAATTCCCTTAATCCTGGTATATCAGCTCTTGGTATTGCAAATCCATACTTCCACCAAAATATGGAAAACATTCAGGCTTTGCAATGAGGGCTGAGGTAATCCATGCTTCACTCACTATCCATGTTCTGTCAGTTATGTTATGGTAAACCATTTCCAGCAAAAAAGGACTGAGGTCAATATCAGATGCATAAAGCACAATGATCTTGGCAGTGGAGGTCTTTACAGCATCAACAGCTTTTTGCATTTTCTCATTGGAATAGACTTTGGGAATGATTTCAGACAATGCAATACAGAGGTTGGCATTCTCCATATTTTCCTTACAAGTTTTTACTCCGTATTTTTCATAATCATCATCAGCTGCTATAGCACCTACCCAGACCCAGTGAAAGTGTTGGATAAGTTTTACCATGACCTTCGACTGGATCTTATCACTGGCTATTACACGAAGATAAGATGGAAACTGGTATTTGTCACTAAGAATCACACAGTAGTAGAGGCATAGCCTACCTACAATTGAAAATATTCATGCAGTTATTAGAAAGCAATAGCCAAATACCAAATTACACATTTTCACAAAATTTTTATTGGGGAGGGAGGGAACTTAACAGTTCTTCTCCCTTTATTTTCACATCTTTCCTTAGACAAAAGGATTTCTGTTCCTTTCCTTGCTCAGTGGATGGGAGTGTGGAGTGTTGGAGGGAACACTTGGGGCCTCCCTATGGACTCTTTCAAATCCACTTCCCCACGCCCCAAGGGAATCAGAGGAGCTGATTATTAATACAACATTCAATGCACTACTTTTCACAAGTGGGATCACAGCAGGGAAAAGGAGGCCATTTGCTTTTTCCTCTACGCACCCCACAGATGACAGGAGTGAATCAAGCCACCCAGGCTCTTCCTCAGATTTTACTTCTCATCCACATGAATGATGGAGTGAGTTGACCCACAATCCATTTGGCAAGCCCAATTATTCTCTCTCTCTCTCTCTCCCCCACCACTTCCACCTCCCTTCCCTCCTTCCTATCACTTTTCTTTCCTTGTTTTTCTCTGCCAGGACTTATGAGTATGTAGATTCCAAGACTTAACTCGAGAAAGGTGGTAGAAAGCACCACTTCAGCCTCACATCTAAGCCCTGTCATCCAACAGAGATAGAAGCCCTAATTTTACAGTCACTTGTCTAGATAAATGAAGAGGTACTTAGTTTCTCATTTTGCCAGTGATCTCTGTATTTATTTTCCAATAGTGGAAACTTAAGAATAGAGGTCCATCCTGGCTAACACGGTGAAACCCCATCTCTACTAAAAATACAAAAACGAGCCGGGCGAGGTGGCGGGAGCCTGTAGTCCCAGCTACTCAGGAGGCTGAGGCAGAAGAATGGCGTAAACCCGGGAGGCGGAGCTTGCAGTGAGCTGAGATCCGGCCACTGCACTCCAGTCCCGGCGACAGAGCGAGACTCCGCCTAAAAAAAAAAAAAAAAAGAATAGAGGTCAAGTGATCATGAATTCCTCACCATTTTATATACATTTCCACTGTAGCTTACCCTCAACCTCACTGACCCTACAGTTAACAACATATTGAGAGGTGACAACATGCTAGCAGCCCTCGCTCTCGGCACCTTCTCGGCCTCTCCGTCCACACTGGTGGCACTTGAGGAGCCCTTCAGCCAGCCACCGAACTGTGGGAGCCCCTCTCTGGGCTGGCCGAGGCCGGAGGGAGCCGGCTCCCTCTGTTTGTAGGAACGTGTGGAGGGAGAAGCACAGGTGGGAATCCGGGCTGCGAGCGGTGCTCACGGGCTGTGCGAGTTCCGGCTGGCGGGGACTCAGCGGGCCTCACACTTGGAGTGGCCGGGGGGCACTGCCCGTCCAGAGCAGTGAGGGGCTTAGTACCCGGGCCGCAGCTGCAGAGGGTGCGCAGGGTTCCCCAGCACTGCCGGCCTGCCCCTGCCAGACTCAAATTCTGGTCAGGCCTCAGCCGCCTCCCCAAGGGGCAGGGCTCGGGACCTGCAGCCCGCCATGCCTGAGTCCCCCAACAGTGGGCTCCCATGCGGCCAGAGCTTCCCCAATGGGCACCGTCCCCTGCTCCACAGTGCCTGGTCCCATTAACCGCCCAGGAGTCCAGGTGCGCTGGACCGGACTGGTGGGCAGTCCAACCGTAGCCCTAGTATCGGATCCACTAGGCAAAGCCCCTGGACTCCTGAGTCCAGTGAGGACTTGGAGAACTTTTATGTCTAGCCAGAGGATTATATATGTACCAATCAGCACTCTGTGTCTAGCTCAGGGTTCATGGATGCACCAATCAGCACTCTGTATCTAGCTAATCTGGTGGGGACTTGGAGAACCTTTATGTCTAGCTAAAGAATTGTAAATACACGAAGCAGCAGTCTGTGTCTAGCTCAAGGTTTGTAAACGCACCAACCAGTGCTCTGTGTCTACTTAATCTGGTAAGGACTTGGAGAACTTTTATGTCTATCTAGAGGATTGTAAATGCACCAATCAGCATCTTGTCAAAACGGACCGATCAGCTGTCTGTAAAATGGACCAATCAGCAGGATGTGGGTGGGGCCAGATAAGGTAATAAAAGCAGGCTGCCCTAACCACCAGTGACAACCCGCAGGGGTCCCTTTCCACACTGTGGAAGGTTTGGTTTTTTTGCTCGTTATGAAAAATCTTGCTGCTGCTGGCTCTTTGGGTTCACGCCACCTTTATGAGGTGTAACACCACAAAAGTCTGCAGCTTCGTTCCTGAAGCCAGCGAGACCAGGAACACACTGGGAAGAACAAACAACTACAGATGCGCAGCCTTTAAGAGCTGTAACACTTACTGCGAAGGTCTGCCGCTTCACTCCTGAAGTCAGCCAGACCAGGAACCCACCAGAAGAAAGAAACTGCAGATACATCTGAACATCTGAAGGAACAGACTCTGGACACACCATCTTTAAGAACTATAACACTCACCGTGAGGGTAGGAGGCTTCATTCTTGAAGTCAGCGAGACCAAGAACCCACCAATTCAGGACACAATGCAACACATTTTTCCCTGTCCCATAACATTCCAATCTGATGTGATAATATTAACACACCACCTTCAATAGGATTGCCCATATTGTAACTCCATCGCTCAAGATTGTCAATTTCTTCACGAGTGCTAGAATATTCTTATTTCCTGTTTCCTCTACCCCATGTCCTATTTTCACTCTATTGGCTAAAGTTTACATTCTTCTTTGGAACCATGGAAACAGCAACACTGGAAGCCCTATGTAGGAAATAATCTTATTTAAGAAGCAGAGACACCTGATATCTAATTCTGGATACGTAGTTTATCACTGTAAAATCTTAGAGAAGTTACTTAAACCTTCTGAACTTCAGTTTCCCTATAAGTGAAATCAGGGTAATGATATCTACATTTTAAGATTGCTCAATATATTCAATGAGATAACAAATGTGAAAATGTCCGTCACATAGATTTCTTTTACCTTCGTTGGATATTTACTACAAGCGTTTAATGAGAAAATCTATCTAGAGGTTTCCAGCTAGTGCCTGGGAAGACAGAGCTCACAGCAGCAGCAGTTTGAGCTGCACGAAGCCCACATCTAAGGTGTCAGTTGGGTCACCCAACCTCTCTCCTTGGTTCTATTTCTCAGTATTTTCCTGTTCCCTCTACATCTGTATTTGAAGCTTTATAAGAAATAATCTGGTAATGCTACTTTTTACAGTTATTTCAAATTATCTCATTACTTCAGCAACATAAATAAGCTTATTCACATTAATAAGTCATGACAACTGATACTTTAATGATCCATCCTTAGAAATAATGATAGAGCTGTATTCATATTTCCTTAATAATCAGTTTTTCCTAGAATAATCTCTTCTTATGTTGAAATGTGTCATTGTCTCAGAATTTAAAATAACCTGTAAAGTTAGCATCCTCTAAACTCTAGCCATCTTGCATAATTCCTAGGCCCATTTCGGTATGTTAGTGCATGAATCAAAACTGTCATGAATAATAAGCATTAATATAGGCAAGAAAAAAAGTGAGTTTCTTATACCATCCATTGACCAACCAACACATATTTATGGATGGTTTCTTATACCATCCATTGACCAACCAACACAGTCCTATAGAGTATTATGCCTAGCGAACTGTCAACATACAAATCACTGAGTCACAATCTAGAGCCAAAAATTAAAGCAGCATGCCAAGGGATGTAGAAAAATCTTAATTGCCTCTAAGTAGACATCAGTTCACACTTGCTAAGGCCTGACTGAACATAGTAATTAGGGACAGCAGCATCACCACCATCCCTCTTTGTCTCTGCAACTTAACTCAGCCTCACCTGAGCACCTTGCTATCTGCTGCAATTTCCACAAGTATGGTTTGTGTTGTGTTTTTTTTAAGTTAGTACCAGCACAATAATCAGAGATACCTGAGGCAAATAATATAACCCTAGAATTCTTGAAGCAACAACTGATAAGGATGATCCACCTGCTCCAACAATTCCTCCCAAAAATGCTCCAGTGCTATTCCTAAAATTGGGCCTGCTTTCTTCCTGCCCTGTAAGAAATAGCAAAGCTGCCTCCAGTGATTTGGAGATGGTAAAACAGGTATGAAAGATCTGATAGCCCAAAGTGATGTTGGGCAAAATGTCCTTCCTCTTATTAATCTCCTTGTTCATGTGGATCATGGCTTTCATTCAGCAGAATCCCTGAAAGTTAAACCTGAAAAAGAAATAGACTTTGTAGGTTATTAGGTGGGTCTTTGAGGGGAAAAGCAGCTTTTAGAGCATTTTGCCAGAGCATCAGCAGGCACCTCACTTTCTTGAGCATGTTAGTTTTTCTTAAATGATACTATAAACTTGAAAGATTCAAGTATGAATCATAGTCATCATTGATTGCTTTGGATTGAAAAGTACCATTTTGGATGTCTTCTTGCTCTGTGTATCTTTCATATGCTATAATCTCTTTAAACTGCTATATCTTTTCAGAAAAATATTCTTATATTCATAATTATAACCACCTAACAGGGCCTCCAATAATTTCTCAATACATTTTTCCCCATTAATTAGAAGTCCCTGGTGCCATATGAGTCTCCTTTCTCTCCTACTTGCCTTCTTTAGCTCTTTTTCTGGACATTAATTATAAAAATTATGTAAATACAAGGAAATACTTATGCTAGGAGTACCTAAAAGCAGTACATAAAATTTATATATACTATGACTCCAATTACAATAATTTTTCTATCCATAATTTCATTGTTAACGTTAAGAGGTTTTTAATTGAAAATGTCTTTTTCCTACTACTCCTAGATACAACCATAAATAAAATACCTCCTCCTTTCTGTTTCCTAGCCACTAAAAGGGGAATATATTTCTCTTGCAGTCCATCACATTTGCTTTTAAATTCCTTCTCCATTAAAAAAAAAATTTTAACGTTTAATTGCAAACTCTTTCTTCCCAGTCTTAATCAAATCTTAAGCTATTTGAGAGCAATTTCCCCAAGACCACCTTTCCTTAATATCTTCTGTGGCTATAGTATCTAACTTTATGTCTTTTATTCAATAAGTATTTTTTAATTTAATATGTGATAGCAAATAGCCCTGTTGGCAGGGTGGAATTTTTCTCCATGTTTCTTTAATTGAGTTTTTAGTTTGTTTTGTTTTTCATTTAATATGTAGTTATTGAGTTCCTCTGGTGCTAGACACTGTAAATACAGTCAGGAACAAGATAAACATAGCACTGTCTAAGCAAAGAAATAGAAAAGTAGCCTAGCAATTTCAGCACGAAATGATAAAAACAGTGATGGGTTAAACCTGGGAGCTATGAAATACAAAGAAGGGGCACCCAGTTCTAGAGGAATTAACAGCCAAGCTGAGCCTTAAAGGATGACTGAAGAACAGGGGAAGAGTGTTGCAAACAGCATGCCTGAAGGCGTTACAACAAGAGAACATGTCACATTCAAGGAATACAAAGACCAGTATGTTTGGAAGAGACAGGGTGGGAGTGGGTGTAGACAACAAAAGCAGAAACTGGAAAACCAGAAGGTGCCAGAACACAAAGGTCTTTATCATCCTAAGATACTTAGTTTCCAAATTTACACTAATGGTAATATACATTTTTGAAATAAATATATCAATATCATTTTAAAAATAGAATAGCAACGCATTTCAAGAACTAGAAAAATATACACTGGCCGTAATTCCTCCATCCGTGAAAATTTATTTGAACAAACTGTTTTTCCCAAAGGAAAAAGTAATATGCCCCAACTGTTCATTACAGAATTATTTATAATATTGAAAAACTGGAAAGAACTTACATGATGGAAACATTTTTCATTATTTTAAAACTATTAGAGAAATTACACAGCAGTCTATGTATAATATTGTGAAAGGTGCAGTATGCAAAGTTGTTTCCATACTATAATTAAAACTACATGTATAAGGTATACTAATATTTGGATAAGGATTAACAAGGAAACTTTTTTAATGCGCACAAAATAATTACTGGAAAGGTGGAATTTGGGATGATTTTTCTTTGATTCATTGATTTCCATTATGATATTCACAGTATTATTATAAAATGCATACATTTTTTCCTCAGGAAATTTCTCTATGTCCTACGTTTGCTTAGATTAATGGAAACAAAATTAAAATACTCCCTTCATCCTTCCATTTTACTATCTTTCTCTTTTCTGAGCAACATTTTCAAAATAATAGCAAGTCTTCCTCTCTGGCCATATTTAAGATCAGTTAAAGTTATAGTTAAAGTCTGGTCATACTTAAATGATGGCCGGTCAAAATTAGCATATTGTTAAAATTGTGGGTTTCAGAATGAAATTTCTCCAAACTCCAACCTGAATTTCTAGATCAGTTATAGGTGAAGGTTAACAATGCCAAAGTGAAATTATCAGCTTAGGCCCAGCCTGGCTTCTAAGTACCTCGTAGGCCAGGCCTCCCGTGAGAACTCTCCCACTGGAGAATTTGCATCACGTGGAGGAGTGGAGAGGCTCGGAAAACACTGGGGTACAGATGAGAGGAAACTGTTGACTCCTGTACGTGGAAGTGAATTATATAGGCTCTAATTTTGAAGAACTATATCAAAAACTTTTAAGACATGAAATGTTTTTGATATTCATAACACATATTTAGAATGGGTTGATTAAAATGCTGAAGAACATTTGAGTCTTATAAAGATGAGCAATTTGGGTTTCAGACAAATCAAGCTGGGAGACAAGCAGAATACACACAATGCCTTGCATAACAGATCCACATTGAGGACCAGAAACTGGCTTTTTCGATTGCCTGGACCACATTCAACCACTCTTAAGAGAAGAGGCAATCAGTGGACACCAACCCTGAGATGACTGGGCTGCCAAATGATCAGCCACAGACTTTGAAGCAGCTATTACAACACTGTTCCATAAGGTGAGGGAAAACCCTCTTAAAGCAAATGTAAAAATACAAGTCTCAACAAAGAAATAGAAACTATTTCTTAATAGAAATTTTAGACATGGAAGATCCCTCAGATTGGTTCATCTTTTTGTGAAATCTGCACTGCAGAGCTTCAGGCCCAGCCCAAGCACTACTTCCTCTTCCACTCCTTCTCTTCTGTTGTGATGGAATCCTGATGGCAGGTGCTCTTTGTACCCCAGAGAGCTCTGATATACCCCATAACGCCTGTCTGTTGTAAAGATAAACTTGCTTTACTGCTTCTACTACCTACCTCCCTCCTCTGTACAGCTCATTGCACTTGCACATGCAATAAACCAACTTTCTATAGGTAAGGCAATGTAGGGCAGTGCAGAGTTCCCCAAATGAAGAGTTCTGATATCAAATAAATTTGGGACGTGCTGCATGCTTAGCCCTTTCTTAGACATTCACAATGCTTGTCGTATACTAAATGTTTTGTGATGTCTTGGTAGTTAGCCAATTTTATCCAAACCCAGAATCCTTTTTTCAAGGAGCATTTATCCGTTTGGAAAATATTCTTAAGGTGGACATGCAAAACACTTGGCTGATTCTGAGAGCCTGAAATAAAACCACAACTCTGCCTTATGCTTTCCATGTGACCTTGTGTAAGCCATTTAACTTTTTTGAGCCTTAGTTTCCTCATCTGAAATGTAGACATAACATCTTCAACCAGCTGTGTTTAAGATTAAATGGGATGTCTTCTGTACCTAAGAATGAGTTAGTACTGAAGAAACATTCTCTTTCCAAGAGCTTCATCCCAGAAAAACAGGCCCAGATCCAAATTGTTTTTTATTTTCTTATTGTCCAGAGTGTCAAGAAAACCAAATATAAATACATGAAGTAAATAAATGCTATTGCTTA
This sequence comes from Trachypithecus francoisi, assembly GCF_009764315.1. NCBI lineage: Eukaryota > Metazoa > Chordata > Mammalia > Primates > Cercopithecidae > Trachypithecus > Trachypithecus francoisi. The sequence goes on from NW_022681453.1 coordinate 7,639,607, forward strand.
TTTTCTCACAATTTTATGAAGAGGTTGAAATCAGCTTACTGATACCTCTCTGAGGCAGGTTCTGAGCTCAGGCCCTCATCTCCACAGGCCCTGCTGACTCCCTGGCCTCACTGTCGACCATTTCTGTTTCCTGCTCCCAGATATCCCCTTCTGGGTGAATATCAAAGCTGTACCCATCCCTGGCCTCCATCCTATGGGACAAACTTGCTTTCTTCCATTTCTTTTCATGTTATATTTTCAAGAGAAAAACTTTATATGTGATCTCTCAAAATATGAGAGAAAACAGAACCAACTCCTTACAACTTTCTGAAGGTAAATCTTCTCATTGTTTCCATACAATGCCTTTTTATCTGCCTCTCTCTCAAATCTTAGCGCTTACCACTTTCTTGTTTGTCATTCCAAATGCCTCTGCCTCTTGTACTATTACCTGACTCTTCTGATCTTCCACTACGGTAGTTCATCAGGCAAACTCTCTCCCTAAATTCTTTTCAGAAATGCCCTGTTCTGCTCTCACTGTCCACCTTCCCCACATTTCTATTCCCTTATAGCAAGAAGGACCAACTGAAAAATAACTAGAACTCATCCTTTTGGGTGAATAACTAGTAGTCACTGTCTGCCCCGTCACTTGCCAATAAACAGTAGAATTTTTAGGACTAAAAGCCAACTTAAAGGCTGTGGTGCTGACTGTTAGTGCTCTCCTGTATCTTACTCTCCACTTCTTCCTGACAATAAACAAGAAGTCACAGCAGAAATTTGGTACTTTGCCTGTTTTCACAGTTTCTAACTCCTGCAACTATTATTTATTTTACATACCTATATTGGGTAAGTTTGTCTTATATCACTTATTAACTTGTTAAAAGCACATTATATTTTCTTTCATGTACACATATATCAAATGCATAATATAAAGCCAAGCAGTAGCCACTCAAATCCTGATGGCATTGATTATGCAAATCCCAAAATGTTCCTGATAAGTGAATTATTTTCAGAAAGGGATGTAGTTACTTCTCATTACTATTGCAACCACAAGGTTTATGTCAAATTATTTTTAATTTGAGGAGGAGGGGAGTTTTATTTTAAAACATGTATATTGGCTTTTCCATTTAACCTTCTAGGAAAATAACCTTCAGAAGTTCCAGTGCAGAACAGACAACAAATTAAATGATTCTGTTTATGAAATATAAATATCATATATTTTGTTAAACTTTAAGTTTTCATTTTATGTTAGTAAGGATTGAACAAGAGAAAAACTATGATAAATAACGAACTGAGTCTACCATAATGTAGCTGTAAACAAAGCCTTTCTCTTTCTTTTAGCTTCAGAGTAAGAAAAGAATTAAAAGATCTAGGAAAAAGATAAGTAGAGAGTGATTACAATCCTCTCTGCCAACAACATTATGGTTGATCCCTCCACTAATGATATCTCAAATATGGGTCATAAAATATAATCAAAGGACAGTGGTTGTAATTAGCAAAGATTTAATGTGTAAGAAATTATTTACATTTTTACAATATGCATTTACAATTATAATAGCCATGCAGCATCATGGAAATGCTTCCTACACAATATAAAATGCTAAATATAAAATCGCATCTGTGCTATGGTCACAACTATGCACAAATTATGGATGCATTTCTATAAAGGGCTAAGAAAGCATATAGGAAAATGAAAAGATCTGCATTGTTATGCAAGTAGGATGGTGGATAAATGTTTTATTTTTAATTTCTAGTGTTCTTTTTATAGCTGAAGTTGGGGGAGTGATCTAACACGTTTGCCTTTATTATAATGGATTACTAGCAAATTCAGATTATCAATCATGGATCCTATTTCCTTACATGACAACTTGAAGTTAGGGGAGTGGAGGGCAGAACCCTCACAGCAGATAAAAGAATCTTGCCATTAACAGTAGCTCAGAAATAAGTTAGTGTTCCCACACTCTGTATTTTCACTTGATGAGAGTTTAGTCTATAACAATTAATAATAAACCTGCAATACTGCATTATGGCTTCTGCATTAGGGCTTCTCAAATCTTATTGTGTACATGAATCACCAGGGGGTCTCGTCCAAATGCAGATTCTGATTCAACAGGTCTGGGAATGTAGCCTGAGATTTTACATTTCTAACAGTCTTGGGTGACACCTCTAGGAGAGGCCTGGCAAGAAGGGGAGGAGAAGGAGCTCTCAGGAAGAAACCCAGGGACATGAGCCTCACCAGTGGCAAAGGCAACAATGTGAGCTGAGGGCAACACTTCACCTTAAAGTGTAGGTTAAAGAAAATGATGCATACAAAAAATGTTCATTGGACCTCTTATGGGCTTTACAAAAGTTTCTAAGGTAGTTTATTATCCCGTAGTCACAGAGGCAGGAAGGGAGGCTCAGAAATTAAGTAAGTTTCCCACCACCACGCTAATAAAAGTGGCAGAACACAGACTAAAAATGATGTATTCCATTCCAAATCTCATGTTTTGTTCACTTTACAAATGAAGAATCATGAGCTCACAGATCCAGCGTATGCTAAAGTGCAGACACGAAAGCACATATCCTTTCAGAGGCCTAGGGGTAGAGTGAAAGGACATGCACCAAGTCCCAGAGCAGGAATTGGAGGTGTGGCTTTTTCACTGTGTGACCTTCTCTCCATCTCTTGGACCTCAGGCCCCTCATCACCAAATAGGAGGCTTCAGACTAAACAGTATTGTTTCTTAAGGGTCTTAGGTCCTAACAGAGTCAGCAATGCTCTGGTTCTGACTGAGCCATTCCAAGGCTCAGATTCAATGATAGCTTAATAATGTGCTGCCAGAGCAAGCAGTAGCAAATTGTTTCATTGACTATCAAGGCGAAATTGTTTTCTCAATAATACTTTGAACCTAATTACCATTTTCACATGACTCTGACTTCAAGGACCCCCAATCAAAGCAAAAGACACCAGATGAATGTTGGTGCAAAAGGCCATAGGTGTTTAATCCCATGTGTCCACACCAAGACTCCTAGGCCGGAGACCATGAGCTGTATGTTTTTACCTCACTCCCCTAGACGTGTTTGATCTTTGTAGGTTCTCCAAGGGCCCTGGTGAAAGTTAGGCTTCCTTCCAGGAACAATAACACATCCTGTCCAGACTTGTCTTCACCTGCAAGCGAAAGAACACATCCGAGCTCCTAAAGACTCTGGACCCATGTTGTTAATAAAGGCTAAGAATATTTAAAGACTGTTACATGGTTTCCAGGAAAAGCTCAAACCCCAAATCTCCTGCAGATAAACACTGCTGAGTGCTTCTGAGAAGCTGGGGCATTACAGCCACCCCAGTGCACTTACAGCTGGGTCACAGTCATTTGGTCAGGCACAGTTTGTCAGATGTCATTTGACTTTTATATTTCTCCATGTTACTCGGAATCCTAGGTAATACTCATGCCATACCAGCAGATGAATACACACATTAATCTACTTTGTTTTATTTCCTATGCAGAGCCATCCTACCCAGCCACGTAATGACATAACACCTAGTTATATGTATTTAAGTTGCTGTCTTTACTTTGCAAAATGTATATTACAGCTGACCCTTAAACGACATGCATTTGAACTGCATGGATCCACTTTCATGTGGATCGTCTTCTGCCTCTGTCACCCCCAAGACAGCAGGAAAAATCCCTCCTCTTCCTCCTCCTCCTCAGCCTATTCAATGTGACAATGACAATGATGAAGACCTTTATAATGATTCACTTCAACTTAATACATAGCAAATATATTTTCTCTTCCTTATGATTTTCTTAATAACATTTTCTTTTCTCTAGCTTACTTTACTGTAAGAATACACTATCTAATACGTATACTAAATATGTGTTCATTGACTGTTCATGTTATCAGTCAGGGCTTCAAATCAACAGTAGGCTATTAGTAGTTAAGTTTTGGGGGAGTCAAAAGGTATGCACAAACTCCCAACTGCACAGGGGAGGGGGTCAACACCCTTTCAACACATGTTGTTCAAGTGTCAACTGTAGTTTTTTAGATGTATGTCTCCAACAGTTAAAACATGTTTACCTATAATATGAATTTTGTGACATTATGACATTATGGTTTGCCTGTATCTTTGTTTTGAGAAGAAAAAAAAGACTAAAAATAAATCAGCTTTCATAAGTGCGTTGTTATTATGATATTCAAGTTATTAATGAGAGGCCTCGAGGTGTGTAAAAAGTAGGCTTTGGGATTTTTTAACACATCAATACTAATCACTTGTTACAGAAGAGCCCCTGCGTGTCTAAACAGAGAAAGCCCTTAATTATGGCAAAGGAGAAAGACATTCAGACACTGCAGGCATAAAAATCTTTAAACAGCTGCCTTGCTGAATTGAGAAAGCCACAGGTTACTACCTCGTCTGCTGTATCTATTTTCAGGAAAACAATCTGACAGCCTGATTAATCTCCTACCTCAATATCAGCTGACTCAATAAACAGCAACTCTTACCATACAGAACCTACAGCATCCTCTTTCTCCTTGGAAGCATCACATGTTACAGAGCTATAGCATGCTGTGGCTGCAACAAAAATCGTGGAGATGGTAAGTGATTGACTAAAGCTGGAAAACTATTATTATCACAGCCTTGCAGAGAATAAACATCTATTTTTTGAAAAAATTTGAAATAAAGAAAACTGACCAGCTCTAATTCTCACCTAAAAAATTAAGTATGCCTGCCTGCCTCCACTCTTCCCTTTTAATCTATCCCAACACTGAAAGAAAGTGACCACATCAATCTCCAGACCACATTTTACATTTTTTAGTTTATTGAAATATAATTTACATACCACACACCAGCCCCTTTTAAGATGTACAGTTCAATATTGTTTTAGTATATTTACAGAGTTATGCATTCATCACTGCAATCTCATTTTAGAACACTTTCATCATCACAAAAAGGAAAACTTACTTCCCATCCGTCCCTCACTCTAAGCCTTAGGAAACCACTTAATCTACTTTCTGTCTTGGTAGATTTGTCCATTCTGGACATTTTATTTAAATTGAATTACACAATATATGGGGGGTTTGTGTCTGGTTTATTCATACAGCATAATAGTTTGAAGTTACCCGTGTTGTAGTACGTATTAGTACTTCATTTAAGAAATATCTTTGAGATATAATTTATACACCATAAAATTTACCCAATTAAAAAGTACAATTTAATGGGTTTTACTATACTTAAAGAGTTGCAACTATCACATGGACTAATTTGGGAATATAGAATCATTCCCCTTTCTGTCCACTACCACCCCCAGCCCTAGATAACCACTAATCTACTCTTATGTTGGTAAAGATTTCCTATTCTGGACATTTATATAAATGGAATAATAAAATATGCGGTCATTATTACTGGCTTATCTCATTTAACACAGCATTTTCAAAGTTTGCTCATGTTTTAGCATGTATTGGTACCTTCTTCCTTGTTACTGATTTCTTTTTATTGCCAAATAATATTCCATCGTATGGATGTGGCAGATTTTATTTATCCATTTATCTGTTAATGAAGATTTGGATTGTTTCCACTCTTTGGCTGTTTGAACATTCTTTTACAAGTATTTGTGTAAACATATGTTTCCAACATTTTGATATTCATATAAACATGTACTCTCCCGTATCCAGGAGTAAAATTGGTAAGTCACCTCGTAACTCTATGTTTAACATTTCGAGAAACTGCCAAACTGTTTCCTAAAGTGGCTCCACTATTTTACGTTACCATTAGTAATGTACGAGGGTTCCAATTTCTCTACATCCTTGCCACCACTTGTTATTCTCCTGTTTTATTATAGCCCTTCTAGTGCTTATAAAGTGGTATCTCATTGTGGTGTTGATTGTCACCTCCCTTACAGCTAATGACTCAGAGAAAGCTATATGCTTTCTCCTAGATGTTTTCAAATTTTAATTCTTACATCTAGGATTATGATCTATTTTGAGTTAATTTTTGTGTGTGATATAAGGTAAAGCCTAAGTTCTTTTTTCCCTTTTTTTTCCTTTTCTTATAAATAACCAACTGTCTCTGCACCATTGGTTGGAAAAACTATTCTTTCCAATGTTGAAATGAATTATTATGGCACCCCTGGCAAAAATAACTTGACTGCAAATGTAAGGATTTATAACCTCAATTCTATTCCACCGGTCTATACATCTATCCTTTTGCCAGTGCTGTGCTGCCTTCATTACTGTAGTTTTGTTGTGATTTTTGATATCAGGAAACGTAAGTCCTCCAATTTTATTCTTTCTCAAAAGTGTTTAAACAATTCCAGGTCTTTTCCATTTCCATGTGAATTTCAGGATCAGCTTGTCAATTTCTGGAAATCTTCAGCCAGCTAAGGAGTCTGATAGAGATTGTGTTGAATCTGTAGATCAGTTTTGGAAGTGTTGCCATCTTAATATTAAGTTTATGTATCAGAAGACTCAGATCATTTGCAAGAGCTCTTCATCTGCCTCAGATCAAATCCACCTACAACAGGTCTTACAAGGTCCAAGGTCCATCTGGATCCACCCCTAGTTAAGTAACCATTGCCTCTTTGGCAGCACCCCCTCCCATTGCCACCACAAAATACACTACAAGCCATACAAACCTGCCTTTGGTTCTTTAAATATGTAATGCTCTCTTTTATCTCCAGATCTGTCCTCACTCACATACACTGCACATTCTCTGTGTCAGGGGTTTTCTCCCTTGTGCCCCATCCCTGATTCACTTGTTTTCCTTCACATCTCAGGTCCCTTTTCACTTTCTCTGAGACTCACATAGTGAGATATGCAGCTCCCTACAGTCTACAGACTTGCCTTTCTTTGTTCTTTCATGGTGGACTTCAGTTTATTTGATGGAAAACATTGTTGAAGACTTCAAATTGGTTGAAATATCTTGATTGAAATGAGTATCACTAGTCCCTGTTTTAGGCAGTATTAGAAATTTGGGCAGTTTTACAACTATTCTTGTGTCTTTAAACATTTTTATAACTCTTTATAAAACCTTCAGAATTTGGAGAAAATATTTCCTTTCTTTTTTTCTAGTATTTTCCTCCAATCTGTTTTACCTGTTCATACCTATTGGACCTGTTTAAAATGGTTGTTGCAGGTTGACTAATGGCCCCTCAAAGTGTCTACGTCTTCATCTCTGAAACCTCGGAATATGGTATATTCTATGGCAAAATGAAAATCTACAGATGTAATTAAGTTAAAGACTTTAAAATGAGGAGATTAACCAGGATTATCCAAGTGGGCTCAAAGATGAAATCACAAGTGTCCTTGTAAAAGGGAAACAGAGAGAGATACTACAGAGAAGAGAAGAAAATGTGAGGAAAGCAGAGTCTGAGATGTTGGCAGCCTCTCCAAACTGGAAAAGGCACATAGTTGGATTCTCCTCTCATAGTTTCCATAAGGAACTAGTTTTACTGACACCTTGACTTCAGCCCAATGGAACTGATTTCAGAAACTGATCTCCAGAGTTGTAAAATAATAAATTTGTGTTGCTTTAAGTCACTAAATTTGTGGTAATCTGTTACAGCAGCTAAAGGTAATACAATAGTAATGACTTGTAAATAACCTAACATCCAACAAGAGGGGCTAGTTGGAATCAACTTGGATATCCAATAACATGCCAGTAGGAAACAACCTATGTGCCCACAGGAAGAAACTGGTTATATAGATTCTGATAAGTTTCAGAAGAATAGGCGTGGTTTGCTTTTCTTCATCATCCAGGCTGGAGTGCAGTGCTGCAATCTAGGCTCACTGCAACCTCCACCTCTTGGGTTCAAGTGATTGTCGCACCTCAGCCTCCCGAGTAGCTGGAATTACAGACATGTGCCACCATGCCTGGCTAATTTTTGTATTTTTAGTAGAGACAGAGTTTCACCATGTTGGCCAGGCTGGTCTCGAACTCCTGACCTCAAGAGATCTACCTCCCTTGACCTCCCAAAGTGCTGGGATTCCAGGCGTGAGCCACCCATCGCACCCAACCTGGTTTTCTTAATGCATTAGAAAAAGATCTGGGCAGCTATCTACAAGTTATTAAAGTGGATAGGACAATGAGTATTCTTTATGCTATTCTTTTTATTTGTTTATTTCATCTTCAGTGAGCCAAAGGCTTCATTGTTGTTGTAGTAATAAAGGAGATAGATGAATAAAAGAAACTAGCAATGAAAGGAACAATAAGAAAATACAAGGAAAGGATCTGGAGTCTTTAAGAGCCTGAGTGGATTGTATGATTTCTTAATTTCTAATTTATATGCATCCAGCTTCTCCTGTACTATTTGTTCAACAATGTTTTCAAGAACATTTCCATCTTGCAAATTGGTTGAAAATGAGTATTACTAATCGCTGGTTCCCATTTTTATAGCTTTTGTATGTACTATAAATACTATATGATAATCTCTACTACTATATTTATGTGCCATAAGACAAAGATCTTGCCTAGAAATGATCATTTAGATGGTGAGAATCAGTAAAACTAAGTAAAATAATTGGAAAATGAGGCAATCTGCAATAAAATGTTGAGTTACACATCTTGGATTTTAAGGGAATGATATGTGGTGGTTCATAAAACCATAAACATAGCTTTCCATGTGCTTAGATTATTTATCCACATCAGCATCCCCAACTGTGAGTTCAAAATATACCGATTAATAATAACATTAATAGCAATGATAACAGTACTATTAGAATAAAAGTGTCATATATCACAATATATGTGTCTCATTGTTCAGCAACCCTTACAAAAACCATGTGCAATAAACATACTTTACTATTATTTATACTTTACACATGAAGAAGCTGGAGCTCGGAAAAGTTTAGCAATACTATCAAGGTCACAAAGCTCCTTAGTGACTTAGATGACTTTTCTATTTAGTGACCTGCCCATGGGAGGTACAGATATCCCAGATCCCCATCTGTCTATAAGAATCAAAGATAAAAGGAATCACCAGTAGCTCCCCTACTCCATTGGGGATTTCCAGTGAAGACGAAACTGTGGCAAGAAATTTCTGACTGACACCTGCTCAAAGCTCAAGGGAATTTCTTGCTGAGCTCATTGCTGTGAAGCCAAACACTGGATGGCAATCTTGCACTAGGCAGAATTCATTAAGTGCCTAAGGGTCATGCAGGTCCGTTTGTTTTTTGTTTGGTTTGGTTTTTAATTGTATATATTTAAGGTGCACAACTTTTTTTATATTGGTCCATTTGTTTTTAGAAGTAGGTTACTGGTGGCTGGGTGCAGTGGCTCACGCCTGTAATCCCAGCACTTTGGGGGGCCAAGCCAGGAGGATTGCTTGAGGTCAAGAGTTCGAGACCAGCCTAGCCAACATGGTGAAACTCTGTCTCTAATAAAAATACAAAAGTGAGCCAGGCATGGTGGTGCATGCTGGTAATCCCAGCTAGTCGGGAGGCTGAGGCACAAGAATCGCTTGAACCCAGGAGGCAGAGGTTGCATGAGCTGAGATCGTGCCACTACACTCCAGCATGGGCAACAGAGCGAAACTCCATCTCAAAATAAATAAATAAATAAATAAATAAATAAATAAATAACAACAACAAAAATTAGGTTACTGCTCAGCTTGCCAGAAGTGACTTACAATATTTGTGTTAAACACTATTATGATGTAGCAGAATGAGAGTTTGTAACAATTCCAAAGTACACTAAATGCAACTTTACTTTCTACAATTGTCCCCATCTTGCTCCAGCTGGCTCTGACTACAGTTCTGCTGATGGTCATTAAGGTACAGTTGAAATGGTGTTGGGGAATTTATTCATCTGTTTTCACACTGCTATAAAGTAATACCTGTGACTGGGTAATTTATAAAGTAAAGAGGCTTAACTGACTCACAGTTCCACATGGCTCTGGAGGCCTCAGGAAACTTATTAACACAACCATGGGGGAATGCAAAGGGGAAGCAAGCACCTTCTTCACAAGATGGCAGAAGAGAGAAGAACAGGGGAAACTGCCACTTATAAAACCATCAGATCTCGTGAGAGTTCCTACTCACTATCATGAGAACAGCATATGGGAAACCGCCCCCATGATCCAATCACCTACCTCCCTTGACACGTGGGGATTACAATTGGAGATGAGATTTGAGTGGGGACACAGAGCCAAACCATATCAAGGAGGAACACTTGATTCTGCTAAAGAAGGGTAATAGCATCTCTTTCTAAATACTGTCTTCAGATAAAGACTCAATGTAATTCAGATTTATATTCTTCATAACAGTGGTTTCTCTCCTCTTAAGGAACTTCCCTGTCCAATTCTCCCTTCCTCTGAGTTCCATGGAAAGTTTATCACAATGTGGGGAAGAGCCTCTGGTCCACGTGCTACATTCTGTGTCCTTGTCGACCTCCCTTCATTTGGTCATTGTCACAGCTACCATGTTGATAGACATTGACAAGATTGTGGATATCTAGACTATACTTTCAGGGATTTTTCTATAGTTTGTTACTAGAGAAGTTTCTCTGAATGTGTAGAGCACCGAAAACAAGAATCCCCTCTCTCACCACTCCTATTCACTCATAAGTGAGAGTTGAACAATGAGAGCACATGGACACAGGAGGAGAATATCACACACCAGGGCCTGTTGGGGAATGGGGGGCTGGGGGAGGGATGGCATTAGAAGAAATACCTAATGTAAATGACGAGTTGATGGGTGCAGCAAACCAATATGGCACATGTATACCTGTGTAACAAACCTGCACGTTGTGCACATGTGCCCGAGAACTTAAAGTATAATAATAATAAATCAAAATTAAAATTATAAAGAAGTAAAATAATAGAAACCCCCCTAAAACAAAGACTGTAGATCTCTAGTCATGACTTCATGTACAAGGCCCCTTCACTGTGTGACTTCCTTTTTCCATGACTCCAGACTTCTTCTAGCCTACCAGTCCTCTCAGTTTCCATGTTCCTCTCTACTCACACACAGCCTGCAAGTACCTGTGATTCTCCAGTGCACCATTGTTCAGGCCATGGGGCATAGTGGAACTAGTTTAGGCCCATCTATGGAAACACCTCTCTCCAACATCACTTCTGAACCCAGCCCATAGGATGGCACCATGTTCAATAAGGTGCCACAAAAAAACTTATGGCTTTCCTCAACTTCTTGCAATCTCTCCAGCATGGAGAGTCTCTGACAGTTCCAAACCTGTTTGGATGTTTAACCACACTTGCCACATGCTCAACCCTAGGACATGGAGAACTAGGAAATTCTTACCTGGCCCTCCTCTCTTTCTCAACTTCCCCGCTTTCCCCAACACCAGGACTTTCTGTTTACTTTCCCTTTCCCTCTGTAAGCAACATTCCTATGTAATAGCCTGTTTCTTACCAACTCCATGAGTGTCTTTGCTCCACGTAGATACCTTTTCCCTTCCTTAGCACTAAAACCTTCATAATCTGGCCCTTATGCTAGAAGGACTACAGAAGTTTTTTTGTTTTTAATTACCAAGGGGCAAACATATTAGTAATTATTTCAAGAATATCAGTTTCTAATAATAGCGGTAATTAAGTGTTAGGCTCTGTCTCTAGGGTTTGAAGCATGGCTGTACCACTCACTAACTGTCCAGCCTTGGATATGTCACTTAACTATTCTATACTTCAGTTTCCTCTTAGGTTGAAAAAAAATAGATAACAGTCAGCCTGTTACGATGCTTAAGTAAGATAAAGCAGGTGTAGCACTCAACATAGTTGCTAGTACACAACGAAGTGCCTAGCTAACATTAGAAATTAGTGGTGTTTCTTTGTACCTTAGCTACTAAGTTAGTCATTCATTTAAGTTATTGAATTTCATGTACAAAAAAAGAACACTAAACAAAGAAAGGATACCCATTATTTTATTTACTTACAAAACCACACAATTCTGCCTCCAGCTTTTTAGATCCCCTTGCAGAAGATCATTGCTGAGATGCCTAACATTGAATGCCAATGTTTCACTGGGCAGGCTTCATTAAGACCCTGGAGAGTGGGTTCCTCCTTTCTGAAAAAGAGCATGGTTAAATCAGCTTAATCAAATGTTAAGTGAAAATTTAGGGTCTGTCACATACACACATATACACAATCTCTCCCTTTTTTTTTTTTTTTTTTTGGAAATGGAATCTTACTCTGTTGCCCAGGCTGAAGTACAGTGGCACAATCTCGGCTCATTGCAGCCTCCGCCTCCCGGGTTCAAGCAATTCTCCTGCCTCAGCCTCCCAAGTAGATGGGACTACAGGTGCAAGCCACCATACCTGGCTAATTTTTGTATTTTTAGTAGAGGCGGGGTTTTGCTAGGTTGGTGAGGCTGATCTTGAACTCCTGACCTCAGGTGATCTACTCACCTCGGCCTCCCAAAATGCTGGGATTATAGGTGTTAACCACCGCACTTGGCCCACAATCTCTTCAAATCAACCAGAAAATATATCTAAAAAGCTATTTTCACATTTTAAATGATCTATTTAATACTAAATGTCTTATTAACATTGAAAATGTCTCTTTTAATACTTCAGTAAGTGCCATTGTCAGTACATAGTATTTTTTTTTTTTTTTTTTTTTTTTGAGACCGAGTCTCGCTCTGTCACCCAGTCTGGAGTGCAGTGGCGCGATCTCAGATCACAGCAAGCTCCATCCCCCGAGTTCACGCCATTCTCCTGCCTCAGCCTCCTGAGTAGCTGGGACCACAGGCGCCGCCACCACACCCTGCTAGTTTTTTGTGTTTTTTAGTAGAGACGGGGTTTCACCGTGTTAGCCAGGATGGTCTCGATTTCCTGACCTCGTGATCTGCCCGTCTCAGCCTCCCAAAGTGCTGGGACTACAGGCTTGAGCCACCGCGCCCGACCAGTACATAGTATTCTATATACAACTGTCAAGTGTTTAGTAACAGCTGATTACTGTGGCTTAATAACCACTTCTGAATGAATCAGAAGCACTTTGAAACCTGGTTAAAGTAATTTATCTGGTTGTTCAAACACAGTTCCGCGAAACAAGCTACAAAATGTACCTGGCTTATAGCCCTGCCCTCTCAATAAACGTTTGCTGGAAAACAAAATGCTGTCACACAAATATACCTTGAAACAACTATAACTCTTTAGAAACTACCATTATGGAGAGATTTTAGTCATAAAAAAAATTTTATTAAATTTAGTGAGATACATATAGGAATTCAAATTGTGCTGCAATATTCCTTTGTTCATTGGTTCATTCATTTAAACTACCGTTGAGAGAGATATTCAAAATAAGCCAGATTTGCAACTCCAACGACCCACACCAGAATGCAAAAATTTCCCTTTTCCTCTCAGAGCTTGTCAGTCTAAATATACGTATGTGTTTAATTTAACTAAATATCTAAATGATACTTCTAAGATGCTTGGAATATAGTTGCTTTTATAAATATAAGGCACTAACACCCCAGATATTACCAGAGTCTTATTTATAGTGTTAATTTTCACCTTCTATGAAAAAAAGAGTTTGCAGAGCAAACCTCAGACTAGGTCTCTATGCAATTAAGAATGTGTGGAGTTTAAATTAGTGAGACTTCATAGCATTTAGAATCAGAGGCAGAGCTATTCCCCTGGAGGCTCTCTGTCTTCAGAATTAACACTGCCTGTTTTGGTTTTGCAAAGTCTACATTTGAGGAAGCGGGAACAAAATCCCATCTAATAAACAAAAGTTTTCTGAAACTTTGGACTCTTTCAAAGCTAAGCAAATGCTTTCAAAGACGGGACTTGAAAAAACCACTTTACTGCTCTTCCCTGCCCCGACCCCACCACCCAATGCTGGGACATGGGGTACTGTCTCAGTGCAGCAAATAAACAAAGGGAAGAATATAACTGATACTAACTCAAATGTGTCCTTTACACTTTATTTTAAGTTTCCATAATCAGGAGGAATGCAGAGGTTCCTTTCTGCAATGTGCTTTGGTAATACATTTATTTGCTTTTTTGGTGTGGAGGAAGAGCGGCTAGTGCTTCTCTCTGAAGACATTACGAAATCTCTCTTCTACCCATTTTCCCTTCTTCATCCCTTTCCCAAATTACTCATTTTTCTTTTCCAAATAAAATTCCATTCGTTTTTTACTATAGACACAAAAATCAGAGCACCCGATATACATGCCTTGCAGGGACGAAAAAAAAATAGCAAATAAATGACAAGGAAGGAACAGGAAAAGCAAAGGTGAGAAATGAGATCTCTTGATATTTTTTCAAAGTGATCAGCTAAGTGTTGTTTAATGACTCCCTTCCTGCTCTCCTCAATGGTCCCACTTCTCCCCACAGCTTACCCCTCTGGGTTGCAACTGGATAAAAAAATTCTAAAGTTTCTTCCATGAGAGGAATGATTTGTGTATGCGTGTGCGTGCACTAATTAAAAAAAAAAAAAAACCCAAGCAAATATATATGGATAATCTTCATATCTAGGGAAGAAATGAAATTCTTCTGGTTAAGTGAATAAGGTAAGATAAGAATGTTAATTTATTTTAATGGGTGGCATATCAACTTTTCCCTGAAAAACATGCCCAATTCAATAAAGGAGGAAGTCATCATTAAAAAGAAGTTGAGCAGTTTTTTAGTATATTATCCTGTTCATCATAATGGATATTGTCTCTGTCTATCCCAAAAAATAAAATAGAAAATACAAGCAAATAGGGCCGGGCGTGGTGGCTTACACCTGTAATCCCAGCACTCTAGGAAGCCAAGGCAGGTGGATACAAGGTCAGGAGTTTGAGACAAGTCTGGTCAACATGGTAAAACCTTGTCTTTACTAAAAGTACAAACATTAGCCGGGTGTGATGGTTGTATGCCTGTAGTCCCAGCTACTTGGGAGGCTGAGGCAGAAGAATCACTTGAACCCAGGAGGCAGAGGTTGCAGTAAGCCAAGATCATGCCACAGCACTCCAGCCTGGGGGACCCAGAGCAAGATTCTGTCTAAAAAAAAAAAAAAGAAGAAGAAAGAAAGAAAGAAAATACAAGCAAATTTAGGGTGGCTGGCAAGATGGCCAAATAGGAACAGCTCCAGTCTGCGGCTCCCAGCAAGATCAATGCAGAAGGCAGGTGATTTCTGCATTTCCAACTGGGGTACCCAGCTCATCTCATTGGGACTGATTAGACAGTGGGTGCAGCCCATGGAAAGTGAGTTGAAGGAGGGTGGGGCATCGCCTCACCCAAAAAGCGCAAAGGGTTGGGAAACTCCCTCCTTTAGCCATGGGAAGCCATGAAGGACTGTGCCATGAGGAACAGTGCATTCTGGTCCAGCTACTACACTTTTCCCGCAGTCTTTGCACCCACAGACCAGGAGATTCCCTCAGGTGCCTACACCAACAAGGCCCTGGGATTCAAGCACAAAACTGGGCAGCTGTTTGGGCAAACATCGAGCTAGCTGCAGGAGTTTTTCTTCATAATCCTGTGGCACCTGGAATGCCAGCGAGACAGAACCGTTCACTCCCCTGGAAATGGGACTGAAGCCAGAGAGCCAAGTGGTCTAGCTCAGCGGATCCCACCCCCATAGAGACCAGCAAGCTAAGATCCACCAACCTGAAATTCTCGCTGCAGCACAGCAGTATGAAGTTGACCTGGGATGCTTGAACTTGGTAAGGGGAGGGGTGTCCACCACTACTGAGGCGTGAGTAGGCAGCTTTCCCCTCACAGTGTAAACAAAGCCTCTGGGAAGTTTGAACTGGGCAGAGCCCACCACAGCTCGGCAAAGCCGCTCTAGCCAGACTGCTTCTCTAGATTCCTCTTCTCTGGGCAGAGCATCTCTGAAAGAAAGACAGCAGCCCCAGTAGGGGCTTATAGATAAAACTCCAATATCCCTGGGACATAGCAGCTGCAGGGAGGGGGCGGCTGTGGATGCAGCTTCAGCAGACTTAAATGTTCCTGCCTGCCGGCACTGAAGAAAGCAGTGGATCTCCCAGCACAGTGCTCAAGCTCTGCTAAGGGACAGATTGC
This sequence comes from Trachypithecus francoisi, assembly GCF_009764315.1. NCBI lineage: Eukaryota > Metazoa > Chordata > Mammalia > Primates > Cercopithecidae > Trachypithecus > Trachypithecus francoisi. The sequence goes on from NW_022681453.1 coordinate 7,655,511, forward strand.
CTCCTAAAGTGAGTCCCCAACCCCCGTGCCTCCTGACTGAGAGACGACTCCCAGCAGGAGTTGACAGACACATCATACAGGAGAGCTTCGGCTGGCATCCGATGGGTGAGCCTCTGGGACAAATCTTCCAGAGGAAGGAGCAGGCAGCAATCTTTGCTATTCTGCAGCCTCCACTGGTGATACCTAGGCAAACAGTGTCTGGAGTGGAGTGGACCTCTAGCAAACTCCAGCAGACCTGCAGAAGAGGGGACAGACTGTTAGAAGGAAAACTAACAAACAGAAAGCAATAGCATCAACATCAACAAAAAGGACATCCACACAAAACCCCATCCAAAGGTCACCAACATCAAAGACCAAAGGTAGATAAATCCATGAAGATGAGGAAAAACCAGTGCAAAAAGGTTGAAAATTCCATAAACCAGAATGCCTCTTCTCCTCCAAGAAAATCAAAACTCCTCATAAGCAATGGAACAAAACTGGATGGAGAATGAGTTTGATGAATTGACAGAAGTAGATTTCACAAGGTGGGTAATAACAAACTCCTCTGAACTAAAGGAGCATGTTCTAACCCAATGCAAGGAAGCTAAGAACCTTGAAGAAAGGTTAGAGGAATTGCTAACTAGAATAACCAGTTTAGAGAAGAACATAAATGACCTGATGGAGCTGAAAAACACAGCATGAGAACTTCATGAAGCATACACAAGTATCAGTAGCCCAGTCGATCAAGTGGAAGAAAGGATATCAGATATTGAATATCAGCTTAATGAAATAAAGCATCAAGACAAGATTAGAGAAAAAAGAATGAAAAGGAATGAACAAAGCCTTCAAGAAATAGGGGACGATATGAAAAGACCAAACCTATGTTTGATTGGTGTACCTGATAGTGACTGGGAAAATGGAACCAAGTTGGAAAACACACTTCAGGATATTATCCAGGAGAACATCCCCAACTTAGCAAGAGAGGCCAACATTCAAATGTAGGAAGTATAGAGAACACCACTAAGATACTCCTCCAGAAGAGCAACCTCAAGACACATAATTGTCAGATTCACCAAGGTTGAAATGAAGAAAAACATGTTAAGCGTGGCCAGAGAGAAAGGTCAGGTTACCCACAAAGGGAAGCCCATCAGACTAACAGTGGATCACTCTGTAGATACCTACAAGTCAGAAGAGAAAAGGGGCCAATATTCAACATTCTTAAAGAAAATGATTTTCAACCCAGAATCTCATATCCAGCCAAACTAAACTTCATAAGCGAAGGAGAAATAAAATCCTTTACAGACAAGCAAATGCTGAGTGATTTTGTCACCACCAGGCCTGATTTACAAGAGCTCCTGAAGGAAGCACTAAACATGGAAAAGAAAAAGCAGTACCAGCCATTGCAAAAACATACCAACTTGTAAAGACCATCAACACTATGAAGAAACTGCATCAACTAATGGACAAAATAACCAGCTAGCATCATGATGACGAGATCAAATTCACACATAACAATATTAACCTCAAATGTAAACGGGCTAAATGCCCCAATTAAAAGGCACAGACTGGCAAATTGGATAAAGAGTCAAGAACCATTGGTATGCTGTATTCAGGAGACCCATCTCATGTGCAAAGACACACATAGGCTCAAAATAAAGGGATGGAAGAAGACTTGCCAAGAAAATGGAAGGCAAAAAGAAGCAGGGTTTGCAATCCTAGTCTCTGACAAAATAGACTTTAAACCAACAAAGATCAAAAAAGACCAAGAAGGACATTACATAATGGTAAAGGGATCAAAGAAACAAGAAGGGAAAACTATCCTAAATATATATGCACCCAATACAGTAGCACCCAGATTCATAAAGCAAGTTCTTAGAGACCTACAAAGAGACTTAGACTCCCACACAAAAATAGTGGGAGACTTTAACACCCCACTGTCAATATTAGATCAACAAGACAGAAAATTAACAAGGATATTCAGGACTTGAACTCAGCTCTAAACCAAGCAGACCTAAATGATATCTACAGAACTCTCCACCTCAAATCAACATAATATAATTTCTTCTCACCACCACATAGCACTTATTCTAAAATTGACAATAATTGGAAGTAAAACACTCCTCAGCAAATGCAAAAGACTGGAAATCTATTGGGGGAACCCACCCCCAATATTTCAATGTAGTTCTTTCTATTTTCCACAAATATTGGCCAGCTGAGAAATAAAGAAAAAGAGTACAAGGAGAGGAATTTTACAGCTGGGCTGCCAGGGGTGACATCACAGATCAGTAGGACCGTGATGCCCACCTAAGCGGCAAAACCAGCAAGTTTTTATTAAGGATTTCAAAAGGGGAGGGGTGTACAAACAGGGAGGTCACATCTTCAAGGGGCAAAAAGTAGAACAAAGATCACACGCTTCTGAGGAAAGAGGACAAGGGCAAAATCAGAACTCCTGATAAGGGTCTATGTTCAGCAGTGCACGTATTGTCTTGATAAACATCTTAACAGAAAACAGGGTTCAAGAGCAGAGAACCAGTCTGACCAAAAATTTACCAGGATGGAGTTTCCCAATCCTAGTAAGCCTGAGAGTACTGCAGGAGACCAGGGCATATCTCAGTCCTTATCTCAACTGCATAGGACAGATGTTCCCAGAGTGGCCGTTTATAGACCTCCCCTGGGAATTAATTCCTTTCCCAGAGTATTAATATCAATATTCCTTGCTAGGAAAAGAATTTAGTGATATCTTCCCTACTTGCACGTCCATTTATAGGCTCTTTGCAAGAGGAAAAATATGGCTTTTTTTTGCCTGACCTAGCAGGCAGTCAGACTTTATGGTTGTCTTCCCTTGTTCCCTAAAAATCACTGTTATTTTGTTCTTTTTCAAGGTGCACTGATTTCATATTGTTCAAACATACACGTTTTACAGTCAATTTTTACAGTTAACACAATTATCACAGTGGTCCTGAGGTGATGTACATCCTCAGCTTACAAAGATAACAGGATTAAGAGATTAAGGTAAGACAGGCATAAGAAATTACAAAAGTATTAATTTGGGAACTGATATATGTCCATATTAAAATGAAATCTTCACAATTTATGTCCTCTGCACGGCTCCAGCCTCCCTCCCCTCCCCTCCATTAGGGGTCATTGATGTCCCACAACAGAAATCATAACAAATAGCCTCTCAGACCACAGTGCCATCAAATTAGAACTCAGGATTAGGAAACTCACTCAGAACTGCACAGTTACATGGAAACTGAACAACCTGCTCCTGAATGACTACTGGATAAATAACGAAATTAAGGCAGAAATAAATAAGTTATTTGAAACCAATGAGAACAAAGACATGGCATACCAGAATCTCTGGGAAACAGCTAAAGCAGTGTTCAGCAGGAAATGTATAGCACTAAATGCCCTCAGGAGAAAGCAGGAAAGATCTAAAATCAATACCTTAACATCACAATTAAAAGAACTAGAGGCCGAGTATGGTGGCTTATGCCTGTAATCCCAGCACTTTGGGAGGCCAAGGCTGGTGGATCACAAGGTCAGGAGATTGAGACCATCCTGGCTAACACAGTGAAACCCTGTCTCTACTAAAAATACAAAAAAAAAAAAGAGCTGGGCATAGTGGTGGGTGCTTGTAGTCCCAGCTACTCTGGAGGCTGAGGCAGGAAAATGGTGTGAAGTGAACCTGGGAGACGGAGCTGGCAGTAAGCTGAGATCTCACCACTGCGCTCCAGCCTGGGTGACAGAGTGAGAATCCACCTCAAAAAAAAAAAAAAGAAAGAAAGAAAAAAAAAAGAAAAATAACTAGAGAAGCAAGAACAAACAAATTCAAAAGCTAGCAGAAGACAAGAAATAACTAAGATCAGAGCAGACCTGGAGGAGATAGAGACATAAAAAACACTTCAAAAAATCAGTGAATTCAGGAGTTGGTTTTTTGAAAAGATTAACAAAATAGATAGACTGCTAGCTAGACTAATACAGAAGAAAAGAGAGAAGAATCAAATACACACAACAAAAAATTATAAAGGGGAGATCACCACTGACCCCACAGAAATAGAAACTACCATCAGAGAATACTATAAACACCTCTATGCAAATAAACTAGAAAACCTAGAAAAAATGGATAAATTCCTGGACACATACACCCTCCCAAGACTCAATCAGAAAGAAGTCAAATCCCTGAATAGACCAATAACAAGTTTGAAATTGAGGCAGTAATTAATAGCCTACCAACCAAAACAATCCCAGGACCAGACGGACTCACAGCCGAATTCTACCAGGGGTACAAAGAGGAGCTGGTACCATTCCTTTTGAAACTATTCCAAACAATAGAAAAAGAGAGACTCCTGCCTAACTCATTTTATGAGGCCAGCATCATTCTGATACGAAAACCTGGCAGAGACACAACAAAAAAAGAAAATTTCAGGCCAATATCCCTGACGAACATGGATGTGAAAATCCTCAATAAAATACTGGCAAACCAAATCCAGCAGCACATTAAAAAGCTTACTCACCACGATCAAGTCGGCTTAATCCCTGGGATGCAAGACTGGTTCAACAAATGCAAATCAATAAACATAATCCATCACATAAACAGTTCCAATGACAAAAACCACATAATTATCTCAATAGATGCAGAAAAGTCCTTTGATATAATTCAACACCCTTTCATGCTAAAAATTCTCAGTAAACTACATACTGATGGAATGTATCTCAAAATAATAAGAGCTATTTATGAAAAACCCACAACCAATATCATACTGAATGGGCAAAAGCTGGAAGCATTTCCTTTGAAAAAAGGCACAAGACAAGGATACCCTCTCTCACCACTCCTATTCAGCGTAGTATTGGAAGTTCTGGCCAGGGCAATCAGGCAAGAGAAAGAAATAAAGGGTATTCAAATAGGAAGGGAGGAAGTCAAATTGTCTCTGTTTGCAGATGACATGATTGTCTATTTAGAAAACCCCATCGTCTCAGCCCAAAATCTCCTTAAGTTGATAAGCAACTTCAGCAAAGTCTCAGGATACAAAATCAGTGTGCAAAAATCACAAACATTCCTATACACCAATAACAGGCAAACAGAGAGCCAAATCATGAGTGAATTCCCATTCACAATTGCTACAAAGAGAATAAAATATCTAGGAATACAACTTAAAAGGGATGTGAGGGACCTCTTCAAGGAGAACTACAAACCACTGTTCAAGGGAAATAAGAGAGGACACAAACAAATGGAAAATCATTCCATGCTCATGGATAGAAAGAATCAATATCGTGAAATGGCCGAAGTAATTTATAGATTCAATGCTATCCTCATCAAGCTACCATTGACTTTCTTCACAGAATTAGAAAAAACTAAATTTCTATGGAAACAAAAAAGAGCCCATATATCCAAGAAAATCCTAAGCAAAAAGAACAAACCTGAAGGCATTGCACTACCTGACTTCAAACTATATTACAAGTCTACAATAACCAAAACAGCTTGGTACTGGTACCAAAACAGATATATAGACCAATGGAACACAACAGAGACCTCAGAAATAATGCCACATACCTACAACCATCTGATCTTTGACAGGCCTGACAAAACAAGCAATGGGGAAAGGATTCACTATTTAATAAATGTTGTTGGGAAAACTGGCTAGCCATATGCAGAAAACTGAAACTGGGCAACTTCCTTAAACCTTATACAAAAATTAACTCAAGATGGATTAAAGACTTAAATGTATGACCTAAAACCATAAAAACCCTAGAAGAAAACCTAGGCAATACCATTCAGGACATAGGCATGGGCAAAGACTTCATAACTAAAACACCAAAAGCAATGACCACAAAAGCCAAAATTGACAAATGGGATCTAATTAAACTAAAGAGCATCTGCACAGCAAAAGAAACTATCAGCAGAGTGAACAGGCAACCTACAGAATGGGAGAAAATTTTTGCAATCTATCCATCTGACAAAGGTCTAACATCCAGAATCTACAAAGAACTTAAACAAATGTAAAAGAAATTAAAACAACCCCATCAAAAAGTGGGCAAAGTATACGAACAGACACTTCTTGAAAGAAGATATTTATGTGACCAACAAACATTTTAAAAAGCTCATTATCACTGGTCATTAGTGAAATGCAAATCAAAACCACAATGAGTTACCATCTCATGCCAGTTAGAATGATGATCATTAAAAAGTCAGGAAACAACATATGCTGGAGAGGATGTGGAGAAATGGGAATGCTTTTACACCATTGGTGGGAGTGTAAATTAGTTCAACCATTGTGGAAGACAATGTGGTGATTCCTCAAGGATCTAGAACCAGAAATACCATTTGGCCCAGCAATCTCAGTGCTGGATATATACCCAAAGGATTATAAATCATTTTACTGTAAAGACACATGCACACATATGTTTATTGCAGCACTATTCACAAAGCAAAGACTTGGAACCAACCCAAATGCCTGTCAATGATAGACTGGATAAAGAAAATGTGGCACATATACACCATGGAATATTATGCAGCTATAAAAAAAGGATGAGTTCATGTCCTTTGCAGGGACATGGATGGAGCTGGAAACCATCATTCTCAGCAAACTAACACAGGAATAGAAAACAAAACACTGCATGTTCTCACTCATAAGTGGGAGTTGAACAATGAGAACACATGGACACAGAGAGGGGAACACCGGGGCCCACTATCGTGGGGGGCTAGGTGAGGGATAGCATTATGAGAAATACCTAATGTAGATGATGTGTTGATGAGGTACAGCAAACCACCATGACACGTTTATACCTATTTAACAAACCTGTACATTCTACACATGTATCCCAGAATTTAAAGTATAAAAAAAGAAAATACAGGCCGGGCGCGGTGGCTCAAGCCTGTAATCCCAGCACTTTGGGAGGCCGAGACGGGCGGATCACGAGGTCAGGAGATCGAGACCATCCTGGCTAATACGGTGAAACCCCGTCTCTACTAAAAAAATACAAAAAACTAGCCGGGCGACGAGGCGGGCGCCTGTAGTCCCAGCTACTCGGGAGGCTGAGACAGGAGAATGGCGTGAACCGGGAGGCGGAGCTTGCAGTGAGCTGAGAGCCGGCCACTGCACTCCAGCCTGGGCGGCAGAGCAAGACTCCGTCTCAAAAAAAAAAAAAAAAAAATACAAGCAAATTTAAAACTATTTGCTGATAGTTATGTCATTAACATCCTTGAAGTCAGTGAAATTTTTCTTTTATGAATATTTTGGATTGGTCACTTATCAACAGAAATAAACATCGGAATAAAGTTATAACAAATAACCAATAATTTCATTTAATATTCTTCATTTCCTTTTTTTTTTTTTTTTTTGAGACGGAGTCTCACACTGTTGCCCAGGTTGGAGCGCAGTGGCACAATCTCCGCTCACTGCAAGCTCCGCCTGCTGGGTTCATGCCATTCTCCTGCTTCAGCCTCCCAAGTACAGGCACATGCCACCATGCCCAGTTAATTTTTTGTATTTTTAGTAGAGGTGGCGTTGTACCATGTTGGCCAGGCTGGTCTTGAACTCCTGACCTCATGATCCACCTGCCTTGGCCTCCCAAAGTGCTAGGATTACAGGAGTGAGCTGCCATGCCTGGCCCATTTTCTCTTTTTATGTATGTAATCTTAAGTACAGTTACCATGAGGAATCACTGTTTTGTTTTGTTTTGTTTTTAAGACGGATCACCCAGGCTGGAGTGCAGTGGCATGATCTCGGCTTATTGAAGCCCTTGCCTCCTGGGTTCAAGCAATACTCCTGCCTCAACTTCCCAAGTAGCTGGGACTACAGGCACCTGCCACCACACCCAGCTAATTTTTGTATTTTTAGTAGAGACAGACTTTCACCACATTGGCCACGCTAGCCTCAACTCCTGACCTCAAGTGATCCGTCTACCTCAGCCTTCCAATGTGTTGGAATTACAGGCGGGAGCCACTGTGCCCGGTGAGGAAAGACTTATTTTTAACAAATGTTATTCTGAGCTGGCAGAAAAAAATGTTGAAAACTTTGAAATGGGCAAATAAAATTACTGGGTGTCCTGTCCAGTGGTGCATCTTTTAACTGGACAATCTAAACATAGGTCACTGCAAGCAATGCAAATGACTCCTGTTCACAGACTGCAAATGAATTTTGCCAGGGAGAAGTGCAAAATGACATCCATTTCTTCCAATAATCCAGTTGTGCATTTATTAAGCAAATTCATTTCAGCATTCCTCATTGCCAATATATGTGTCTGCTCTTTGAATTCTCCTGAATTGGCTGTATAGCTTACTAGTTTCCATTAGTTAATGAATTAAGTAAAAATCTTTTATATTTTTCATTTTACACTTATATTAGAATCATAATTTTAGCTTCTCATCAAAACTGTCTTTTCAACAGATCCAAGACACCTACACTGTCCCCTTCATAAGAGGGAATTTTGAATTCCCCTTCCAAAAAAAACAGATTAATTCAAAAATCATCCTTCAGAGAACATCACCAAAAAAAACACATGATCCTCCACCACCACCACTATTAAATTGTTTCTTTTTTTAATGTACTAATTTAATTAAAAATAAATTAGCCCATACAATTTAAACAATATATAAGTATATAAAGCAAAGAGTGATAACGCCTCCCTAAACACTTTGGTATCACTTCCCAAAAGTAACCAGTGTTAAAAATTAAAATGAACATTACATGTATAGGCATAAACTATAAGTAAGGAATCACAGGAATGTAATATGGAGGTAAAGTTTAAAACGTTGCCTTGGCATTGGGGTGGGAGTCTAATTGTTACATTTGAAGTCAGAAGACAAAAAATCTATTCACCCTTTGTGGGCTCCTTACATGTACCCATGTGCTTCTTAGAAGTGCCTGTGGCCTCCTTATTCATACCTGTGTGCTCCCTGTATGTACTCATGGGCTCCTTATATGTATCTGTGTGGTTCTCATAAGAACCCATGTGCTCCTTATGCATACCTGTGTAAAAACACACCTGCAGGAGGAGTTACGCTCAGCCTCTTCAGGGCCATCTCCCGTGCACCTTCTCTGGTATGCTTCACTCCTTGAGCATTTACCATTCCTCGTTTACCATTTTGCTCTTGTAACTTAATTCTTGTCCTTTAGCAATCTCCAACGCCCAGGTGGAGGCCCTCTATCTTAGTGTTCAGCCTTGGCCCCCTTCTAGAATATGACTTCTTTCTTTGCCTTTCAGAAAAGGGGATAAAGTAAATATTCATACCTGAAACCAGGTAAGAAAATGAAAAGCAGACCTGCTGGCAACTAGGCCATGATATTTCCAATTGACTATAAGCCACAATCACAGAATAGAAACAAGGTCTAAACAAATCCATTTCAATCCCATGTTTGGAAGGAGACACAGATAAGGACACTCTGAAATCACAAAAGTAGTAAAACAGCCCCCTCTTCTGTCCAACATGAGTGACTGCTTCTCATTTACCTCACCAAGGAAAATCACTGTGGTTCTTCTATCTCGTAGATAAAAATGATTACGATATTCAATCACAAAATTGCTCCTGCTTCCTGAAACATCCAATTCAGAATTGCTCCCCACCTCCTCAATCCTCCCTTGCATCATCCAGCACACACTCACATACTATGACAAGCTTCTTCCAACTCCTCCTCATTTCTTTAAGGTGCTTTCAGTCTTGCAACAGCAAGAAAAATACATGTAATTTCTTTGTACTGCAATAAATGTGTTCCTGATGGTCCTTCATTGGTGGGCTTTAATGCAGAAATACTTATTTACTTTAAGGGAATATTAAATTTGATTCTGGTCTTCTAGTAACTCTTAAGAATGCTTCCCTCTGCATGCTCTATGTCCTTTCATTTCTAATAAACAGTCATATTGTAATGCACTTCCATATGCATTTTCTCACTTTAATTTAGCATCAAACATCTAAAGCAGGTAAAAGTAATGTTTTTGTCCTCAACACTCTCTAACGTTGAGATTTAGGTCTGAGTTCATTCAGAAAGTTGTGCGCAATGCCATGTAGAGTTCTGAATTCTCTACACCTGAGAACAATCTAGCACAGGGAACGTGATCAATGAAAAGGCCAAAAGTTTACATTTATCTCCTCAAAAAACACACTGAGTGATGCAGGAGCTCCCAGAAGGGCAGCTAGATTGGAATGTACATGGGTTAAGGAATAGTGGCCACTGACACCTCTGCAACGGGCAGTCCCACTTTAAGTGGAAGGGTAGTCAAATAACTTACTCCTTTTTCTTTCTCCTAGGTTCATACATACATCATCTCATTTTTAATGTATCTGTGTGGTTTTAATGAGATGATGTATGTATGAACCTAGGAGAAAGTGGCTCATGCCTGTAATCCCAGCTCTTTGGGAGGCTGAGGCAGGAGGATCAGTTAAGCCCAGCAGTTCAAGACTGTAGAGAAAACCAGAAACCACGGCAGAACAAGTTCCAACAATGCTATTAATTAATTTAATTGCTTCTGCAAGAAGAGGAGTGATCAGACATCTCCAATGACTGACTCCTTTAACACTCCAAGGGGACTGACTCCTATAACACTCCATCAGTCCCCACTACACCAGGATTCACCTTTTTCCCAGCCCTTCACCCTCCCACCTCCAGTTCCCTCCCGCAATTTCACAAATGGAGTAAAGCTCACGAGCCCCACCTCGAGGTTTCAGAATAGCACAACTGCCCCCAGAAACTAATTAACCTAACAACCTGCAGCTACACTTCCCCACGTATGAGACCAGAAACTTTGTGAGATGTAAAGTCAATAGACACCCGAGCTGGTCATTAAGACTTCCTCCAAAACATTGCTAAGCTCACTACCTAAGAATAAGCTTTGAGATTCCAGCTTCAGACACAAGCTGCATCCAGAGCTGTCTTCTCCCAAGAAATCCGAGGCACTGGAAGGGCACTGGGGTTCGCCTTTCTAGTAAATCCCCCTCCTCCCCCAGGGAGGTCTCAAGTGGCCTTATTTACACTGCTTTCCATTTAATAACAATTTAAATCATCAGAGATTTGTTTTGCTTTGTTTTGCTTTGTTTTGTTTTTGAGACGGAGTCTTGCTCTGTCGCCCAGGCTGGAGTGCAGTGGCCGGATCTCAGCTCACTGCAAGCTCCGTCTCCCGGGTTTACGCCATTCTCCTGCCTCAGCCTCCCGAGTAGCTGGGACTACAGGGGCCTGCCACCATGCCTGGCTAATTTTTTGTATTTTTAGTAGAGATGTGGTTTCACCATGTTAGCTAGGATGGTCTCGATCTCCTGAACTCGTGATCTGCCCGCCTCGGCCTCCCAAAGTGCTGGGATTACAGGCGTCAGCCACCGCGCCCGGCCCTCCAGAGATGTTTTAATAGCAGTTGACATGAGAAGGAAAACGTCTCAGTCCTTGATAGCAGAAGATTCCATGTCTCCTATGCAAATGTCACCATCACTACCGCAGCAAATTTTGAACACCTTGTTCCAAAGGATATGTATTAGAGCCTAAGTCTCGCTAGCTGCAAAGCCCTTACTTTTTCCACTTGCTGGCACAAAACCAATGAAAATTTGAAATATTTCAAAAAGAGGCCCCTGCTAGAGACTATGCCCGCATTGACCAAGAACTGTCAAATGGCACATTCAAGCTCTCCTGCCATGATCTGCACCTCAAATAGCATAAAGACATTTATACAATTGCAAATACAAAGGAGGGTTTCAGTTCTCTTAATATATAATATGGAAAGGAAATTGCTTTTCAGTGCATACACATTAATAGAATCTCTTCAAGCATATTTCTATTTAGATTGTTATTTGCAAACGTTGGAAATAACACATTCTATGAGCTGTCACCAGATGGATCAAACATTTGCACAACTCTCAGCTGAACATCCTAATGGAGCCTTAAAGTCACTATGATATTTGTGTGCATATTTGTGAGGATGTGTGTTTGAGCCTAATGTTAAACCCACGCATTTTATTCCTTCTAAAGAGAAGGGTTGTTGCTTCATAAAAATTTTTCTGGACATCAAGCGTAAACACACAGCTGGGTGCAGTGGCTCATGCCTGTAATCCCAGCTCTTTGGGAGGCCGAGGCGGGAGGATCAGTTGAGCCCAGGAGTTTGAGATCAGCCTGGGAAACATAGGGAGATCTCATCTCTACAAAACAATTTTAAAAATTAGCCAGGCATGGTGGTGTGCACCTGTGGTCCCAGCTACTCCAGAGGCTGAGGTAGGAGAATTGCTCCAGCCCCCAAGTTTGAGGCTGCAGTGAGCCATGATCATGCCACAGCACTCCACTCTGGGTGAGAGAGAGAGACCCTGTCTCAAAAAAGCAAAACAAAACAAAAAGCATAAACACATTTTTTTTTTTTTTTTTTTTTGAGACAGAGTCTTGCTCTGTCGCCCAGGCTGGAGTGCAGTGGCACCATCTAGGCTCACTGAAACCTCCAACTCCCGCGTTCAAGCGGTTCTTGGCCTCAGCCTCCCAAGTAGCTGGGACTACAGGCACATGCCACCATGCCTGGCTAATTTTTGTATTTTTAGTAGAGACGGGGTTTCAACATGTTGGCCAGGCTGGTCTCAAACTCCTGACCTCGTGATCCGCCCACCTCGGACTCCCAAAGTGCTGGGACGGCCTCCCAAAGTGCTGGGATTATAGGCACGAGCCACTGCGCCTGCCCCATAAACACATTTTTTAAAGAAAAGTCAGTCTTTCATTTCCAGAATTGGCAGTGATGAGGGAACAGAATATGTTAACTCATGCTATTTCAGTTTTGTCTCAGAGGCATTTACTCTGATGGTTTTATGTAGAGACTGTGTCTCGTCTCCCTAACTGAACTGCCAGCTTCTGAGAACTAGAACTGAGCTTTCTGCTTCTTTTATTTTTCTCTTAGGTGGTGGCCATCAGCAAAGGCCAATATTTAATGAGCACCTACGGTAGCTCACTTAATTTTTTTTCAGCAACTCTAAGCACAAACATTCCTTTTACTTTTTTTTTTTTCAGAGACGGCGTCTCGCTCCGTCGCCCAGGCTGGAGTGCAGTGGCGCAATCTCGGCTCACTGCAACTCCACCTCTCGGGCTCAAGCCATTCTCCCGGCTCAGCCTCCTGAGTAGCTGGGACTACAGGCGCCCGCCACCACGCCCAGCTAGTTTTTTGTATTTTTTTTTAGTAGAGACGGGGTTTCACCATGTCAGCCAGGATGGTCTTGATCTCCTGACCCCGTGATCCGCCCGTCTCGGCCTCCCAAAGTGCTGGGATTACAGGCTTGAGCCACCGCACCCGGCCAACATTCCTATTACTTTCAGTAAACTCAAGCTCAGAAATTTAAGACACCCATGATCCCAAGGCTAGAAAATGCAGTTGATGCCTAAGATTTCAGGTGAATCTAAGATCCACCCACTATACTATAGTATATTACTAACCAGAGACACATATGTGGTCTTCCTATTTTGTTGTTTTCAGTGTGAGGATCATCTCCACTCAAAATCCTCCTGCACATGACTGCTGGATGACCTACACCTCCAGATATGCTACACCATAGCATATCTATGCCTATGCTATGCCTCATTCTATGCCTCACCCCAGCACGTTGTGAAAAACAGGTGATATTTACTGAAACCTAATGGTTCATAAGGCACCCATACTTCTTCCTTCTGTTTCCGAGAACATCAACTCCCTATGTAACAATTTGAAAAGCCACTTAACAAATTGACCAGACTGGCAACTTAATTTCCAGCATTTGTTTACTTGATGGAACCATGATCAGAGCAGTCAAAAAAAAAAAAAAAAAAAATACAAATACAAGATCTCATCACAAAAGGAAGAGGCCAACCTAACAACTACCTGGTGGGAATTAGAGCCACGTATCTTACACATATGCTCAGCAAATACTTACTGAATTAACAAATGACCCAAAACTAAGAGACAAACCTTGCTCTGTTAAGCATTGTGAAATACTTCAGACACTCCTGAACTAGAAGCATTAACATAAAGCAAAAGATATTGGAAAAAAGATGTATACGATACGCTATTTCCATTTTTTTCCACAAAATCCCTGCACTGCAGGTGTGATGTCTCTTTGGCCGGGGAGGTGTGCACAAGAGACTTAACGGATGTTGCTTTGCAGCCAAGTTGGAAGAGTTGAGCGATTGTTCTTGGCTTGGGGGGACTGAGGCTGCAGTGGTTTGTAACAAATTGGCTGAATGTTTCTGCTTTAAAGGCTGAACTAATAAAAAGTCTTTGAAAATCCAAATGGTGAGGGAAAATGAAAAGTCCAATAAATCCAGTCTGCTGGGAGGCCCTCTGCTGAGAAGACTGGCGAGGCTTCCATTCCCATCCTTCATGTGTGTTTTCTCTAAATATCACAGTTGCTGTAAAACTTTCATATCGTAAAGGCCAGAAGGGGCTTCTCAGACTCTGCAAATGAAAGGCAGTAAAACTCTTTAGTGACCCAGATTTCAGCTTATCATTAACGCACCTCCTTGAAGGTGCTTCACACACTTGGCTAGCTCTGCACAAAGAGAATTCATGTAAAAAACAGGCAGAAAATGAAGAAAGAGAACAAAGGGGCCTTGTAAAATCCAACCGCCATCTGCCTCTTCAAATCCAGCAGCAATAGGGTAGCTCATTTGCAGGAGTTTTCCCTCTGACTTTCTAGAAAGACACTTTTTAGGCAAAGGTGATGTAGGTCACCCCACAGTTTCATTCAGGAGGATTTTGAGTGAGATGATTAACACACTGAAAACAACAAAATAGGAAGACTACAAATGTGTCTTTGGGTAATAGGAAACTGCAACAACTAGTTTAGTGTTTGGCATTGGAGAGCTCAGGTCAGGCCTAACAATGGGATTTATTCTATCTTCACAAGTTTGAAAAAAAATAACTAGAGGAGTTGTCTTTGGCCAAAATGTAAAGAAATATAGTAATCCCTGACTTACCTATGATTTTGCTTTCTTCAGTTTTAGTTACCTGTGGTCAGCCACAGTCTGAAAATATTAAATGAAAATCTCAAGAAATAAACAATTCACAAGTTTTAAATTGCTTACCGTTCTGAGTACCATGATAAAATCTCATGTCATTCCACTCTGTTCCCTCTTCATCACAATAAGAAGGGTAAGGCCAGGTGCAGTGACTCACACCTGTAATCCCAGCACTTTGGGAGACTGAGTCAGGTGGATCGCTTGAGGCCAGGAGTTTGAGGCCAGCCGGGCCAACCTGGCAAAACCCTGTCTCTACTAAAAATACAAAACTTAGCCAGGCATGATGGCTCATGCCTGTAATCTCAGCTACTGGGGAGGCAGAGGGAGGAGAATGGCTTGAACCCAGGAGGCAGAAGTTGTAGTGAGCCCAGATTGTGCCACTGCACTGGCGACAGAGCAAGACTCTGTCTCAAAAAAAAACAAAAACAAAAACAAAATGGTAAAGAAGGGTAAGTACATTACAAGGTATTTTTGAGAGAGAGAGACCACCACATTCACATAACTTTTATTACAATATATTGTTATAATTGTTCCATTTTATTATTAGTTACTGATGTTAATCTTTTTCTGTGCCTAATTTATAAATTAAACTTTATCATAAGTATGGTATGTATAGGAAAAAACACAATACAGTTATGCACCCCATAAAGATGTTTCAGTCAATGACAGACCAAACATACTCTGCTGGTCCCATAAGATTATATACCGTATTTTTTACTGGATCTTTTCTATGTTTAGAAATTTTTAGGTACACAAATACTTACCATTGTGCTAAAATTGCCTACAGTATTCAGTACAGTAACATGCTATACAGTTTTGCAATCTAGGAGCTATGGGCTATACCATATAGCCTAGGTGTGTAGTGGGCTCTGCCCTCTAGGATTGTGTGAGTACACTCTGTGATGTTCACACAATGACGCAATTGCCTAACGATGCATTTCTCTGAATGTATCCCCATTGTAAAGCAAGGTATGACTGGATATACAGGGTTTAGTACTACCCACGGTTTCAGGCATCTACAGGGAGACTTGGAACATATCCCCTGTAGGTAATGGGGGGACTAATGTAGTAGTTTTTTTTTTTTTTGGTTGAAGTCTTTTATAACTTTAGGTTTACAGAACTGAATGGATAATATTCCTGAATTCACAGTATGCTATCATTGGTGGCCCCTGCAAGGTTATTATATTCTATTTAAATTTGTTTTATGTTAATTTTCTTTATTCCTCCTTCCAATTCCAATCTCTTTCCAAGTATAGGCACCCACTCCACTATATTTAAAGTTTGATCTTCAAACCATCTTTCATGCATATTTATTTTGATGCACATATATTTACATTGTGATACATAAATCTTATTTATATGGGGTATCTGTCTGCTGCATAATATTCCTTTAAATGTATGTACCGCACTTTATTTGTACATTTCCCTAGAGATGGACACCTGTGTAATTTCAGATCTTTGCTAGTTCAAGTAATACTGCTGTGAACGTTATCACGTGTCTGTTTGAGGACATCTTTTTGTAAAACTCTATGCAAGTGATTCTCCAGATGTTGGAATTTCTCCAGGCATAGAATTTCTAGGCATGCTATTTATGTATTCTTAATTTCACTTCGCACTGCTAAAATGGCTCACTGGAATGACTGTTTATACTTCCACCTGCCATAGATGAGGATTCTCAGGTCCTCACATTTTTGGTCAGTATTTGACACTACCTGACTTCATTTTTGTCAACTGGATTGTGAGAAAATTGAGTTAATTTATTCTAAATTCATTTTTCTTATTACATTCACTTAAGAGATTTAATTATTGTGTAAGTTTCCCTTTCTATTAACTACTTATTAATATTCTGTGTTTTCTTTTTCTTGCTACAAGTTAGAGTTATATGCTAGAATTCCCTGAATATTCTAAATAGTTTGTTGGTTTTATACATTGAAAATAGCTTTTCCAATCTGTTTCCCTGTAGGTTGTTTGTCTATGATGAACTTTGTTAAATAAGAATTCTTAATTTTGTTGAAAATAAATTTTTAATTTATAGTATCTACTACTTTGAGTCTTGTATAGTCTGTCCTCAGACAGCATCCTGTATTTTCTTCTATAAACTATAAAGTTTTACTTTTCATATTAAGGTTTTTAATCCACCTACATGTTTTGTGGAGAATTGGAGATTCATGCTACCTTTCAAAGAAACAAGAGTAGGCCAGGCACAGTGGCTTCTGCCTGTAATCCCAGCACTTTGGGAGGCTGAGGTGGGCGGATCACTTGAGGTCAGGAATTCAAGACCAGCCTGACCAGTATGGTGAAACTCCATCTCTCCTAAAAATACAAAGATTATCCAGGTGTGGTGGCAGGCACCTGTAATCCCAGCTATTTGGGAGGCTGAGGCAGGAGAATCACTTGAACGTGGGAGGTGGAGGTTGCAGTAAGCTGGGATCATGCCATTATACTCCAGCCTGGGCAACAAAGTAAGACTCGAAAGAAAGAAAAGAAAGAGAGAGAGAAAGAGAGAAAGAAAGAATAAATCAGTACCAGCCAGCTTTGTCATCCAGGAATATTAGTAAACAATGACAAATCTTTCCATTTTTCAAGAGAAGCCAGAAGTTGAATTCTTTCATACATAACAACTCATGATATTTAAAACATGGTGCTGCTCAAACAAAACATATATGTGACCCAGACTCATCCTGTGAGCTGCCAGCTTTTTCCTTTGAGTTGCAAGATTTTTCTTTCATATGTTGACCTGACTTTTGATGCCTTGTAGTCTAGTTATTAAACAAGAGTTTTTGCTTTCACATTTTATATTGTTTCTACATTTATTTCATACAGCTTATCTGTACTTAACTTGTTCCTAATCCTGCCCATTTAGCAGTTTAATCCCCATCTTCACACAAGTTAAATAATTGACCATAATTCTATCAGCACATTTATTATTACAATAATACTACCTCATGGCAACAGGGGTAACCACATGTTTCTCAAGAACTAAAATCAATGGGAATAAAAGAGGAGTCATTTTTCTGCCATCTGTCTCACAATGCAGATTCCAGGAATACATGCTTACACCAAGGACTTCCTGGAGAGGCAATGTTTAGAAAATGAGGCTGTGAGTACCTTGAGAGTAACTGCTGTGTCTTCAATTGCATTAAATGCCCAGGAGCTCCTTTACAAAAACATTTATCTGAGAAGTTCCTTTGTCCCCTTATCCTCTAGAAAAATGAATGTAAGGGAACTCAACATCCAAGTAGGTAAGGACGTGGCCAATAAAAACTTCGCACAGGCTGGGTGCGGTGGCTCATGCCTGTAATCCCAGCACTTTGGGAGGCCGAAGCGGGTGGATTACTTAAGGTCAGGAGTTAGAGACCAACCCAGACAATATGGTGAAATCCTGTCTCCACTAAAAACACAGAAATGAGCCAGGTGCGGTGGCGGGCACCTGTAATTCCAGCTACTTGGGAGGCTGAGGCAGGAGAATCGCTTGAACCTGGGGGGACAGAAGTAGCAGTGAGTCAAGATCATGTCACTGCACTCCAGCCTGCATGACAGAGTGGAACTCTGTCTCAAAAAAAAAAAAAAAAAACCTTCTCACAGTAGTAATCACAGTCCTGGAAAGTCTTTGATAAGAAAATTCTAAATAGCCAATTTACAATAAATTAGAGAGGAACTTGGTAGACACTACATGGCAAATTGTATTACTATTCAAAATATCTGATACTCCTTTCAGTGGGAAGACTATACTTTCCACCACACTGACGTCATGCTTGGCCATGTGACTTTTAGTTCCCTTTCCTGTTGTATATTCATCCCCACTCCATTGAATGCAGATGGCGTGCTTTGGGACAAGAAATGTGAGTAGAGGTGCTGTGTTCCTCTTTGGAACAAAAGCTTCTCTTTTCCTTTGACTGGCATGTCTCGGGGGAGCCCACTTCTTCAAGCTGAGTTGCAGAATAAAGATGACAGAGAGCAAATCCTCCACTGACTTGCAATCAATATGGAGCAGGAGTGAAAAATACACCTTGGTTGTCACAAGCTATTGAGATCTTAGGGCTACTTGTCACCACAACATAACTTAGCCTAAACTGACAGATGAAATTTACTGCAACAAATCCATAATACTTTATATTTTGGACACATTAATTTTCTTCCAAACAATGCATAGTGCTTTATGTTCTCTGGCGAATTCTCTCAAGTGCAGTCCATGGTTCGATTTGGTTGGGCTCTGACATTATTTCTTTTAATAAATACAATTCCTATTGTATTGCCTCTCTGACTCCAAATACCAAGGATTCTCTCCATCAGACTACTAAGAACACTATTTTTAAAATCTGAAAAGTGTTTTGAGAACTTAGGAGTGAGTTAACTTTAAGGTTCTTTACTTTAAAGGGCTCTGTGAAGAACTAACTTCTGGTTTTCAGTCCAGCATGTAAGAAGCTTGGAAGTCACCACTCCATCCTAACAAGTAAAAAACTGAACAAATGGAAAAATCAACAACTCATCTTAGATCCATCAGAGAAAAGAAGTTCCAGAGCAATCCACTTCCTCAAAAATTGGCAAGAGTAGCAGGTACAGAGAATTGCAATTCATCAGAGCAGAAACCTCTTCAGGAACCAGTGCCAAGGTAGGGAAACCAGAACTATCATTGAGGAAATGCTGGAGGCTCAGAATAGATAAGATTGAGGTTTAAAACTTTAGGAAGGCCTCACACTTTTGTCAGTGTTTGCTCCTGGAGCTCCACCAGGTTCTTACAGTGAATATCAAGGAAAGATCCCTTTGTGCTTCCAACAGCGGGAGGGGAAAGATAACCTTGAAATACACCACAGCATTCTGTTCTTAACAAGAACTGCCCTCAGGAGAAACTATTTTATCAGAGTTTAACCTACTGGAGTTTTATCAGAGCCTAACCCACCTAGGGGAAGGATTATATCCAACTCCAGCTCCTTCTAGCCATCCTAGCCTACCTAAGATGGTGGGTGTGGGGTAAATGAGAAACACATGTGAAGTTCACAGTTTAAAGTTAAAGGCTCACTAAAAGACTGAAGCCTAATCATAGAACTACAGAATGCCTCCTTTTTCCCCCGCACCTTATCGCCACATCACTAAAGGCCTATTTACCAGAGCTACTTTCACCCAGTCCATCATGTCTGGCTTCAAAAAAAAAAAAAAATTACAAGGCATATAACAGGCGAAAAACACAGTTTGAAGTGACAGAGCAAGCATCTGAAGCAGACTAACATATGGCAGGGATATTGGAATTATCAGACTGTGAATTTAAAGCAACTGTGATTGGCCAGACGCGGTGGCTCACACCTGTAATCCCAGAACTTTGGGAGGCCTAGGCGGGCGGATCACCTGAGGCCAGGAGTTCAAGACCAGCCTGGCCAACATGGTGAAATCCTGTCTCTACTAAAAATAACAAAAAATAAAAATAAAAAATTAGCCAGGTGGGGTGGTAGGCACCTGTAATCCCAGCTACTCAGGAGGCTGAGGCAGGAGAATCACTTGAACCTGGGAGGGGAAGGTTGCAGTGAGCCGAGACTGTGCAATTGTACTCCAGCCCGGGGAACAAGAACAAAACTCCGTCTCAAAAAAATAAATAAATAAAAATAAAACAAGAAAACACTAGTAAAGCAACTTACAGTACTACCCCCAACATCTATTTAGTGGTAAAGTCGTAAAGCTCAGGGAAATTTTGCCAACAAATAAAATGCTGGTTTCTCTTAGACAGCCAGAGAAACACAGGGCAACACAAGGGAAATCTCATGCAAGTGAAGTTAAATATTTGTGAGGTTTTTTCTTGAATTTGTATCTCTGAAAATTCTCCTTTATTTCCCATGTGTTTAATAAGCTAAGAGTTCTAATGGAAAAGAAGGCAACACGTAAGAACAGATAGGTAATGAAAGCAGAGAGATAGAAATTTTAAGAAAAAATGTAAAAATTGCTAGAGATCAAAAACACTGTAACAGAAAGGAAGAATGCCTTTTATGGGTTTATTGGTAGATTAGACACAACTGAGGAAAGAATTTCTGAGTTTGAGAACATGGCAAGAGTCCTGTTATTTGAGGTGTTTTTTTTTGTTGTTGTTGTTGTTGTTGTTGTTTTGAGATGGAGTCTTGTCTGTCGCCCAGGCTGGAGTGCAGTGGCACAGTCTCGGCTCACTGCAACCTCCACCTCCTGGGTTCAAGTGATTCTCCTGCCTCAGCCTCCCAAGTACCTGGCACTACAAGCAGGCGCATGCCACCAACCTGGCTAATTTTTGTATTTTTTAGTAGAGACGGGGTTTCATCATGTTGGTCAGGCTGGTCTCGAACTCCTGACCTCGTGATCTGCCCGCCTCAGCCTCCCAAAGTGCTGGGATTACAGGCGTGAGCCACCGCGCCCAGCATGGGGTTTTTAAGTGTAAAAATATATACAAGTCTGAAACGCCTCCCAAAGTGCTGGGATTACAGGCGTGAGCCACCGCGCCCAGCATGGGGTTTTTAAGTGTAAAAATATATACAAGTCTGAAACACCTCCCTTTCGAATCTTTGAGTTTTAAAGTTTTAGCTTTATAGTGTAGCTTCCCTTTGACCTTCATTCAAAATTATAAGATGGAAGAAATCTGGAGGGGGGGCGGGAAACACCATAGCCAATTACAGCTCTGCATACTCCAACATCTGTTCCTGATAACAGAGAAGTAAAGTTTCCGCTTGTTGCATTTGTCACCCTCTAAAGTAAAGGAACAAGAGACACAGTGAAAGTGAAGCCCAGAAACACTAGTAAAGCAACTTACAATACTACCCCCAACATGTATTTAGTCGTAAAGCTCAGGGAAATTTTGCCAAAAAATAAAATGTTGGTTTCTCTTAGACAGTCAGAGAAACACAGGGCAACACAAGGGAAATCTCATGCAAGTGAACTTAAATATCTGTGAGGTTTTTTTCTTGAATTTGCATCTCTGAAAATTCCCCTTTATTTCCCACCTGGCCTCCTGAGGAGTGAGGGTATCCTGTGGGCATCCAGTTATTAGAGTAAGTATTTTTACATTCTGTAGACATTTTATGTGGATACTAGATCATGTTTACATTTTTACAGTGACATTTCTAAGGTTTATAATAGTCTACATTTGTGATAAAAATGGAAATATTGAGAACATTTAGACCATTGGGATCATAACCAGTAGTATCCTTCAATGGTGAATAGAACTTGCCTATTTAAGGGCTTAAAAACAAATTATTTTTTCTAGCTTTTAACTTAATGACATCATCATACAGGTATTTCTATAAAATAATTTGAGCTTGGGTAACATAGGCCCACTGGCCTCATCCCAAGTTACTCTCACTGTACCTGGGAATTAGAGCTATGTGACCCATTAGCACACATTCTGGCCCCTTAGGAATTCATCTCCTCATCACTGTACCACAAGAGGCCTCTTCCAGAAAAAAAAAATAGAGAATACACTCCCCTAATGTATTCTATCAGGTAAGTATAAACTCAACATCAAAAAAGACAAGTACAACATGAGAAAGAAGTATTACAAGCCAATCTCACTTATAAACATAAATGCAAAAATCCTAAACAAAATATTGACACAACACATCCAGCAGGACACAAAAACAATGACATATCTTGACCAAGCTGGGCTTATAACAGAAATTCAGGGATAGTTTAATCCTAGAAAATTTACAAGTGTATTTATCATGTTCACAGATTAAAGGAGAGAAAACTTACATATACTCATTTAAATAGATGCAGAAAAAGCATTTGACAAAATTAAACATACAGACATGACTTACTCCCCAAATAAACTAGGAATGAAAGAGAACTTGCTTGCATTGATAAAAGATATCAAGCACAAACTTAATTCTTAGCGATAAAAGGATTCTCTTTAAAGTGAAGAACAAATAAAGATAGAATCTGCTATGGACTGAATTGTATACACCCCTCCCGCCCCCAAACCCTGCCACAAACTCACATTTTGAAGCCCTAACTCCCAATGTGATTGTATTCAAAGATAGGACCTCTAAGAAGGTAATAAAGATTAAGTGAGGTCATAGAGTGGGACCTTAATCCAATGAAACTGACCTCCTAAGAATAGGAAGAAACCCCAGAGTTCACTCTCCCTCTGTGCACACTAAGAAGAGGCCAGATAAGGACACAGCTAGAAGGTGGCCGTCTGCAAGTAAGGAAGAGAATCCTTGTCAGAAACTGAATTTGCCAGCACCTCAAATTGAGACTTGTAGCCTACAGATCAGTTAGAAAATAAATTTCTGGGCCAGGCATGGTGGCTCACGCCCGTAATCCCAACACTCTGGGAGCGAAGGTGGGTGTGTCACCTGAGGTCAGGAGTTCGAGGCCAGCCTGGCCAACATGGTGAAACACCATCTCCGCTAAATATAAAAAAATAAGCCAGGCATGGTGGTGTATGCCTGTAGTCTCAGCTGCTCAGGAGGCTGAAGCAGGAGACTTGCTTGAACCTGGAAGGTGGAGGTTGCAATGAGTCAAGATCTTGCCATTGCACTCCAGCCTGGGCAACAAGAGAGAAACTCCATCTCAAAACAAACAAACAAACAAAAACCTTTCTGTTGCTTAAGCCACACGGTCTGTGGTGTTTTCTTATGGCAGCCCAAGCTATCATAACACAGCAACCACTATATCCTCAATCATTGCTTTAGTTCAACTGTGTACAGCAGACCTCAGCCAGATGATTAAAAGGAGAACACTTTATGACCTCAGGATAAAGATTATCAACAATAGCAAAGAATAGTCCTGTCCATAAAACCAAACATTGATAACTTTAAAAGTCAACAAACAAGTCAAAAACTGGGAAAATATACTAGCAACACATATACAGTCATGCACCACATAATGGCTTTCCGGTCAATGATGAACGGCATATATGACAGTGATGCCATATGATTATAATGGAGCTGAAAAATTCTTCTCACCTAGGAATACATAGCTGAAGAAGAGCCAAGAGAAAAGGGAATTGTAGGAGAAGAAAAAAAAAGAAAGAAAGAAAAAAGAAAAGAAAACTCACAGTATAGGGCTTAGCAGGAGCTTTTGCGGACCTCAATAAGCTCCTTAAAAAGTCTGAAAACATGGACATAAAACGAAAAGGTTTTCATTAACACAGAGGAATGTTCACGCTGCATTATCTGCTTACAAACAAATCTATGATGACTAAAAGAAACAAACCAAGTAAACCATCATAGACATATGTTGGAAAAAAGTAACACTTCCTCAAGAAGAGCCTCCAGCAGGGCTTTCGGGAGGTATTACAGAAGAAGGCATTGTTATCATAAGAGACGACAGCTCCATGCATGTTGTTGCCCCTGAAGACCTTCCAGTGAGACAAGATATAGAGGTGGAAAACAATGATATGAATGATCCTGACCCTATGTAGACCTAGGCTAATGTGTGTTTTTGTGTCTTAGTTTTTAACAAAAATGTTTAAGTGTACAGTGTTGCTAAAGTCTATAGTAGTGTACAGTAATGTCCTAGACCTTCTCATTCATTCGCCAGTCACTTACTCAGTCACCCACAGCAACTTCTAGTCCTGCAAGCTCCATACATGCCAAGTGCCTTACACAGGTGTACCATTTGTTATCTTTTATCTTTTTTAATGGTATTTTTTCTATATTTAGATATGCTTAGATACACAAATACTTACCATTGTGTTACAATTGCCTACAGTTTTCAGTACAGTAAAATGCTGTATAGCTTTGTAGCCAAGAAGAAAGTTTACCATATAGCCTGGGTATAAGTATAGTCAGGCTATGCCTTCTAGGTTTGTGTAAATACACTCTATGATCATCATATAAATACAACATGCCTAACAATGCATCTCTCAGAACATATCCTCATTGTTAAGCAACATATGACTATATCAGACAAATAATCAACGCCAAGAGTGCACAAAGAACTACAAATCAATAAGAAAAATATTAAACAGGAAAATGTGCAAAAGATATGAATAGGTATTTCAAGGAAGAGGAAGCAAGAACGGTGAATATACATATAGAAAGATGTTTAACCTTCCCAAGAAAATAAAAAGTGAAATCACGTCAAGACATCATTCTACACCAACTAGATTAAATGACAGTAGCAAGTATCCGGAAGGAAGTAGACCACTGGGAACTTCTGTACTCCTATACATTCCTACGTGGAACTAAAATTAGTACAAAAACTTTAGAAGATAATTTGAGATTATCTTGTACAGGTAAGTATGCGTGTGTCTTACAATCCAGCAATTCTACCCCTTCTATATACCCAAGAGAAACTCTTATACATATGTACCAAGAGACATGTACAATTAGTTTTACATCACCATTGTTTATGATAGCAAGGAACTGGGAACACTCAAATGACCACTGACAGAAGAACAGATAAGTACATTGTGGTATATTCATACAGTGAAATGCTGTACAGCAATGCAAATGAGTGGATCACAGCCATATGCAACAACATAGATAAATCATAGAAACATACAGTAAATTGAAAAAAACATGCTTTACAAAACTACTAAAATAGTTTTGTAAACTATTTTATAAAGCACAAAAGCCAATGAAATATGATTTAATGACAAATATATACATGATATAACTTTTTTTAAAAAAGCAAGAGGATAATAATCCAAAATTTAGGATAATGTCTCCCCCTGGTGTGGGAGGCAGAGGGACAGAATGAGATAGAAGAATATGGATGGGTTAAGGGGCATTGGCAAAGCTTTAGCTCTAAACTAGATGGTGGGTTTATCAGCGTTTATTTTATTATTATGTCATGTAACTTATATCTATGCTCTCTATGTTTGTGTATAATCAAATATCAGATTGACTTCTGATTGACAATAGCTGGACCTGGGAAAATTCAGGCTGAAGTTGAGTTCTGAAAGATCCTCATAAAGAATGGTAGCTCCTTAATCTTTCACTATATAAGACTCTTTATTTTTTGTTTATTTTATTTATTTATTTATTCATTCATTCATTTATTTATTTTTGAGATGGAGTTTCACTCTTGTTGCCCAGGCTGGAGTGGGGTGGCACGATCTCAACTCACTGCAACCTCCGCCTCCCAAGTTCAAGCAATTCTCCTGCCTCAGCCTCTTGAGTAGCTGGGATTACAGGCACCCACCACCATGCCTGGCTAATTTGTACTTTTAGTAGAGATGGAGTTTCACCATGTTGGCCAGACTGGTCATGAACTCCTGACCTCAGGTGATCCACCTGCCTCAGCCTCCCAAAGTGCTGGAATTACAGGCGTGAGCTACCACGCCCGGCCTGACTCTTTAAACATATCATTGTTACTTGTAACCTGAATTTTGATTGCTGAGGGTTTTAAGGTCCACTGGTAAAGTAAGAAGTTCTTATTTTTCCTTTGAAAATTCTTCTTCAATTGATCACATTTTTTGTGGTTATAAGGTGACTCTTCTCTGTTTTCTGAGAATTTTAATATGTCTTCTTTATATAGTGCTATAGCCCATCACCTATGACATTATCTTGTACAAGTAAGCATGTGCATATATCACGTGTGTTACTGGCTTGAGAACATATTATTTGATTAGGGGCTCACTCTGGTTTTTGCTTTTTCCATTGGATGAGTAGTTTTTAAAATGTGGTTTTCAGATTCCTGGGAGGCCCCAAGACCCTTTCAGAAATTTTGTGAGGTCAAAACTATGTCCCTAATAACACTAAAACATTATTTGCATTTTTAATTGTGTTGACATTTGCACTGGTGGTGTAACAGCAATGGTGGGTGAAACTATCGGTGGCCTGGCATAAATCAGTGTAGGAGCAAACTATGCCAGTAGTCACTACACCCTTCACCAGCATGCACTAGCAGGGAGTGAGGCAGGAGGCCTAGGAGCCAGTTTCACTTACAAACGTCCTTGATGAAGCAGTAAAAACTATCACATTTTATTGTATCTCACCCGTTTAGTACATGTCTTTTTAAAATTCTGTGGGATGAAATGAGAACTACACATCAAGGCCTTCGGCTTCATATCCAAGTTTGATAGTTATCTCGAGGAAAAGTACTTGTGCGATTGTTTGCTTTGCAAGCTGAACCGCTTTTTCCATGGAATACTATTTTTACTTGAAAGAATAGCTGACAGATAAACTAGGCCATCCAGATTTGGGTATTTGGTAGACGTTCTCTGAAAAACGAACTAAGTGAGCCCGCCACTTCAAGGAAAACAACTGACAGTGTTTGTTCTTAATAAGACAATTCAAAATGTAAAGTTGAAATTAGAATTTTTAGAACTGTAACTGCTACCAGGAACTTGAAAAGTTCCCCAATACTCAAAGGCTTCTCTGATGAGATCAGTGCTGATATTAACAAATATAATTATCTTTTTTATTTTTAGACAGAGTCTCTCTCTGTCTCCCAGGCTGGAGTGCAGTGGTGCGATCTTGGCTCACTGCAAGCTCCGCCTCCCTGGTTCATGCCATTCTCCTGCCTCAGCCTCCAGAGTAGCTGGGACTACATGCGCCCACCACCACGCCTGGCTAATTTTTTGTTGTTGTTGTTGTATTTTTAGCAGAGACGAGGTTGCACCGGGTCAGCCAGGATGTTCTCGATCTCCTGACCTCGTGATCCACCTGCCTTGGCCTCCCAAAGTGCTGGGATTACAGGTGTGAGCCACTGCAGTCGGCCTAACATATAATTTTCTTATGTTGTCAAATGAACTGTACCACATTTGGATGATCTGTATAACTCAGCAAACCAATATTTTCCAAATGACCAATGCATGATGTTAAAATGTCGATTCAAACTGCAAAACAGACCAATTAATTTTAAAGTTAACAGAGTAGGAAAAGGCCAATGATATGATTTCAAATTCTACATCACAGCCAACATTTAAGAAACTACCAAGCTTTGCCAAGCTTTGATATAGTATCCAAAAAGAAACCCACAATTAACTGAAAAGGCCACTAAAATAACCCTCATTTTTCCACCTCCATATTTCTTTTCTTTTTTTGAGACTAAGTCTTGCTCTGTTGCCCAGGCTAGAGTGCAGTGGTGTGATCTCAGCTCGCTGCAGCCTCTACCTCCCGGGTTCTCCTCCCTTCTGGGATTCTCCTGCCTCAGCCTCCTCCACCTCCGTATTTCTGTTAGGTTGCATTTTCTTCATATATTTGAACCAATACAACACATCACAACAAACTGAATTCAGAAGAGGTAAGAATCTGTGTTCTAATACCCCATGATTTGTAAAAATGTAAAACAGTACCACCCTTGTTGGCAATTTTATTTTTGTTTTGGGAGTATCATTATTTTTAATGAAAAAATGTTATTTATGTTAATATGTAATGGGTTTATTGTTTTTTAAAGCGAATTAATAGCTAAACTCCTCATTTAATTTCTAAAAGAGTAAATATTGCTGGATGTAACCCACATAAACAAAATGCCTTTGGAGCTCTCAATTACTTTTACGAGTGTAAAGATAAATGTACGTGTATGTTCATTGCAACACTATTCACAATAGTAAAGACATGAAACCAACCCAAATGCCCATCAATGATAGACTGGATAAAGAAAATGTGGTACATGTACACCATGGAATACTATGCACCCATAAAAAGAAATGAGATCATGTCCTTCACAGGGACATGGATGAAGCTGGAAGCTGTTATCCTCAGCAAACTAACAAAGGAACGGAAAACCAAACACCGCCTGTTCTCACTCATAAATGGGAGCTGAACAATGAGAACACATGGACACAGGGAGAGTAACAACACACACTGGGGCCTGTTGGAAGGGTAAGGGGATGGAGGGCATCAGGATAAATAACTAATGCATGTGGGCTTAACACCTAGGTGATGGGTTGATAGGTGTGGCAAACCACCATGACACATATTTACCTACGTAATAAACCTGCATGTCCTGCACATGTATCCTAGAACTTAAAATAAAAATTTTTTTAAAAAAAGAGTATAAATTGGCCCTGAGACCAAAAAAGTTTAAGAGACTCTGATGTAAAACAAAGTATGTATTTTCAATTTCCAGGCAAACGGCTTGCATGATAAACTGAACTTTCTTACTCCTTATAAACTCCCAGTTCTTCACGGGGAAAAAAGAGAAAAAGAAAGCCTTAGAGAATCTAGTGATTCCTATCTGGCTCCTTTAAAGATAGGAAGATCTTCAACATTAATTCAAAATAATACCCATTCATTCATTAATGGAATTAATAATTATTGAGTGTCTGTCCTGTGCTGACATTGTGTTTAAGCACTAAGGTTAGGAAAATGAGCAATAACGACTGTTCTTACAAGTCTCCATTTTACATTAGAAAAGAAAAATTAATAATATCATGAAAGTAAGCAAATTAACTCTTATCGTATCAGATTATTTTAACAAGTTTTAATGCACGAAAGTTATTCCTCCCATTGTAACTGTAAGAGAAGACTTCCTCTTCATCTCTTTCTCAGACTCTTCTGGTTACTAACAAAGACTTACTCTTTTTAGGACTTTATCATTATAAAGCAAAACCCAGCTTGTAGGAAACTATAAAGACAAAACACTGATTGGTGGTCTTGGTCTGGGGGTGGTGGGCAAGCTTCAGTTGTAAAGGGCCAGGAGGAAACTTTTTAGGATAAGGAACCTCTTCTGTATCTAGGTTATGGTGGTAGCTACATGATTTTGTACAGTTACCAAAATCCATCAAAAGAATACCTTAGGATGGGCACAGTGGCTCACGCCTATAATCCCAGCACTTTGGGAGGCCTAGGAGGGGATCACCTGAGGTCAGGAGTTCAAGACCAGCCTGGCCAACAGGGCAAAAACCCGTCTACTAAAAATACAAAATTAGCCAGGGGTGGTGCTGCATGCCTGTAATCCCAGCTACTCAGAAGGCTGTGGCATGAGAATCACTTGAACCCGGGAGGCGAAGGTTGCAGTGAGCCAAGATCACTCCACTGCACACTCCAACCTGGGCGACAAGAGTAAGACTCTGTTTCAAAAAAAAAAAAAAAAAAAAAAAGGAACACCTTAATAAACAAAATAATGGAGGAGGGAAGCAGGTCTCAACTTTACTAGCAGAAATGGAGAAAGGGAAAAATAGGTTTTACTTTTTAAAAATTAAATAAGGAGCCTGGGACATTTTTCTCTCACAGACTCAGTGGTCTATTCTGGAAGCACTATGCATGTGCCTACAAGTTGAGATGCTGGCATTAGACAGTTCTAAGCTTGAAACATGGTATTGGTAGGTAACATATGTGTGGCCTTGGGCAAATCACTTATTCAAGGCCTCACAGCCTTCATCTGTAAAACGAAGTTCACAGCAGTATCTATCTCATTTTTTTAACAAGTAAATGAGATAACATATGGATCTCATACATTTACACAGCCCATAGGAAACGCTCAGTAACATTTGTAATTACTTTATTGAACAATGTAGACATCTATTTGCTGCACAGATATTCCCTTAGATGCTGTTATGGGTTGAATTGTGTCTCCCCGCAGAAAAACATGTTGAAATCTTCATCCCTCCCCAGTACCACAAAATGTGACTTTATTTAAAAATGTGATCTTTACAGAGGTAATTAAGTTAAAATTAGATCACTGAGGTGGGCCCTTATCTAATATCACTGTGTCCTCAAAAAAAGGGGAAATTTGAACCCAGAGATAAACATGCATACAGAGAGAATGCCACGTGCAGATGAAGGCAGAGATTGAGGTGATGCATCCACAAGACCAGGAATGCCGAAAAGTACCAGCAAAGCACCAGAAACTAGAGGAGCGGCATGGAACAGATTCTTCCTCACAGCCCTCAAAGGGAACCGACCCTGCCGAAACTTGACCCTGGACTTCTGGCCTCCAGAGCTGTAAGGCAATAGATTTCTGCTGTTTAAGCCACCCAGCCTGAGGCATTTTGGTACAGCAACTCTAGCAAACTAATAAAGATGCTAATTATATAAAGGCCAACTGTTACTAACTCAGGTCACCAAATAACTCAAAGAAACTAGCACCATGTTAACAATAATGAGTAACTGCAGGCAGAGAGGGGATAGAGAGGAGAGGGAAGGAAAAAGTGGAGGGAAAGGAGAAACAATACAGAAATCATTGGACTTGAATTCTTAATACAGAAAAACTTGGACTCCAGAGGTGAAAGAAGAAAAAGCTGAGAAGAAAATCGTTTGCATTAATGAAAGAGAAAGCACACAGAATAAAAGAGCACACTGCCTCTTTTAAGCTTCCAAGGGCTCCTGACCATGGGTCACAATCAGTGTCTCTGTAAGAACTGTCCCCCAATTGGGGTCCACTGACTGTATGATTTGAATGTTTAAAGACCAGGTTTTTGCACCTATTCTGTACCAGAAAATCTTCAAGGGAGAGACATTTCAGCTCAATTCTTCTTTTCTCAAATGATCTTCTAACCACTGTCACCAGACTTTGCCCAAAACGATCAAACCCCATATTCCCAGCAAGTATCTCCCTTCCCTCCAGACTCAGGGACTCAGAGACAAACCTTTATCACTCCATGATAGCTCCAAATCTTCATAACTTACTGGCTGCATAAATAATGGGCTACCATCTAAGGCTTCCTTACAAGAAATATTTCTTACTTATTTTTGTTGTAAATTGTTCTGCATCCTGAATTTAAATGAGTCTTACTGAAGGAACGAGAATATTCCACTTATGTGATTTTCCTAAAAACATGCCCTAAGGGAAAAAGCCCTTTAAGATAATCTGGGTTAATTCAACCACCAAATACTTACATTCTGGTCAAATTTTGGTCAAATGCACAAGGAATGACAGAACCAGGACTCAAGAATTAAACTTTCAAGATTAAGCTGACTTTTAGTACAGTGCTTTTTCCTATATACCATTTTACCCCCTATAATTTCAGAATAAAATAATTTGGGTCTCACAAGAAAACAAGGCAGGCCTGGATATTGGACTTACTCTTCTAAACAGAGTACAGGATCACTCCTTTTAAAAGAAAGTCATTCTAAGTATATCTTAGCCTGTTGTGTGGAAAGCAGGAAGCATATGCTCGGCAGATATTCGTACAGATGTTGGCAGCCATCTGCCCCATTCTAAGAGCTCTGAAAGCCAAGGAGTGCCTCGGGGTGCCAGGGCAATTACAGGATGTACAGACCAGTGGCAGGGCTCAAAAATGCCCATGCCATGCACTCTCTTCAATGTTGGGGAAAGAAATGTGTCAAGAAGGGACTAGAGACACATATGTTGTGTACAGGGACCAGGAATTGACATATGCAAGAAGAACCCATCATCTCCAGCCATTGTTGGGAGCAGGCTTTCAGCAGCTGAGATTCTGAAATGTATTCATTATAAGGTGAAAATATGAAATGACCACTAGCAAATACTAGCTCTCACAGCACGTAGAACAGTATCAGTGCTTTCTACGTGCTATGCCCTATTCCAAGCACTTTACACATATTAACTCATTTACTCACCAAAACTTGCCCCAAAACAGATATTATTATTATCCCTATTAAACTGCTGAAGAAGTTGAGGCACAGGATTAAGTAACTTCACTGACATACCAAAGCTAGCAGTGGCAAAACCAGGATTCAAATGGAGGTAACCTGGTTCTGGGTCCATACTAATACTGCATTTTCCCCCTTACAACTCTACCAATTGGTAGCCAATTTCAAGCTAGCAGTATGACATCACTGAACATACGGTTGGAGAAAGATGTGCACAGTTGGTTCTTGCCAGCTGTGAGCCAGCTCCAGCATGCCAGTGGGTTGAGTGAAAGAGGGAAAGAAAAAAAGGAAGGAAAGAAGGAAGGACAGGAGGAAGGGAAGGAGTTGTGGGGGGAAGAGACTAGAATAATAAGATATGCTTTCACCATGTGACCTCTCCCAGCAGTGATGCCTGGGGAATTTGTAGGCTGTCACAGGGAGGATCCCATTGTTGAGTCTGGTTGTGACATATCTTATTCATGTAATGAGTTGTTTCTTACCACCAGTAATCTCAAGGTGCAATTAAGACAAGATGACAAAATCTAGAGCTTTTTGCTGACCCCCACCAGCATGAATGCAGAAGTCTACCCATTGGCTCTTCTGTTCCATAATGGGGGACTCTCATCACTTGTCACCTTAGTCCTCTCTCCTTAGACCATCAGCTGACAGGGCTGCCTCCCCACCACGAGGTGGCTGCCATTTTTGTGGCTGCAGCCGTTCCTGCTCCTCTCTTAACCAATGTAGCTGCTATTGTGCTACCACCTCAGGCACCAGTGGGACTGGTAGTTCCTTAGCACTGCTTCTGGCCACAGCACCCCTCAGGCCCACCCACTGTCTTCTACCTAAGTCCTAGGGCCCTTCTCCTCATCCAGACAGAGCAAAGTTGGTCCTCCAAATGTTGCAGGACTTTTACTTAGTTCAGCTAAAGTCAGGGTCCTTGTCACATGGCCATGAAAATTTAGATTCGCAGACAATCTGAAGGGTGAGTAAAGCAGGGTTTTACTGGGTGAAAAGGGAAAAAAAGGTAAACAAGGACCCTCTGCAAATCCAGAGTCCCTGCTGGTGCACTTCTGGCCTCACAGTTTAAATTCCAGGTTCCACGCAGGAAGAGGAGGGGCCAGGCTCCTCCTCTTGCTGCAAAGGGCACGAACTTCTGTGTTCCACCCCAGTGTGCACTCCTCCCTGTGCGCAGGCAACTGGAGTTTTGCCAGGGAGCCCTTGCCACCTGTCTGTCTTACGAACATCAGGAGGCACATGCCTATTTCAAATCCAAACCCATCCAGAACAGTTCCATTTCTACCTCAAGCCTGGTTACCCTAAATTGAATCAGTATAGTCTCCCATTTGTATAACAGACATTTATGGAGAGCCTAGGCTCCACGCTGACCTTTCAAAATGCAACAGTAAACAAAACAGTACCACTTCTGGGGTTTACAGCCTGGCTGGGGGTTAGAGGAATAGATTCCAGGGAAGTGTGAAGCTTTGCTTTGCTAGGAGAGTGCACCAAGGAAACTGATCCTGAGAAACTAACCTCCAATCAGCT
The DNA here is from genome assembly GCF_009764315.1 of Trachypithecus francoisi. Taxonomy (NCBI): domain Eukaryota; kingdom Metazoa; phylum Chordata; class Mammalia; order Primates; family Cercopithecidae; genus Trachypithecus; species Trachypithecus francoisi. The sequence goes on from NW_022681453.1 coordinate 7,689,379, forward strand.
TGCTGGTAAGCACTCAGAAATAAGCAGTGTGCTTGTATGTGGCCTACTCAGCTACTTGCCTGACCTGGCTCCTGCAGCTTTCCCCATCCTCCATGCCAGAAACCTTTCCTCCCAAAATATGCATGCAGCTGTCTTTCCTCACTTCACTCAGGTCCTGGTTCACATACCACCCAATCAGAGAGGACTTACATGGCCACTTAATAAAAAAAAAAATATCATCCTCAGCAACATGTGAGAAAGATTCAACTGGCTGCTGCTGGCTTGGAAAATAAAGAGGCCACAAGCCAAGGAATGCAGGCAACCTCCAGAAGCTAGAATAGGGAAGGGAATGGACTCTCCCCTAGAGCCTCCAGAAGGCATACAGTCCTATTAACACCTTCCTTTTAGTCCACTGAAACTCATTTCAGAGTTCTGACCTCCACAATTGTTAAGATAGTAAATTTGTGTTACTTTAAGCCACTAAATTTGTAGGAACTTGTTACAATAGCAATAGGAAATTAATACACTAATGTTCCCAGCACATAGAGCCAAAGTATGAGTAGCAGTTTTAAAAGCAGCTGGGGGAATGTTTTTCCAGCCAGAGGAAGCAGTGGCAGCATGTGCAGAGCCAGGCAAGTGAGAGAACATTTATGCTTTTAGAGAACTGGAAGTAAAGGGTAGGTAACATTGAGGGGTATACAGTGTACTACACATGCAATTTCTTATTTTATCTTCCAGAGATTATCTTATTTTCTACTGACCAGATCAAAGCAAAGAATGACAAGTTTGAGTGCTTTGTTCAAGAACCCAGCACAGGCCAGGTACAGTGGCTCACTTCTGTAATCCCACCACTTTGAGAGGCCATGGAAGGAGGAGAACTTGAAGCAAGAATTTCAAGACCAGCCTTGGCAACAAAGTGAGACCCCACTTCTGCAAAAAATTTTAAAATTAGCTGGGTGTGGTGGCACATGTCAATAGTCCCAGCTACTCAGGGGGCTGAGGATGACTGCTTGAGCCCAGGAGGTCAAGGCTGCAGTGAGCCATGATCATGCCATTGCATTCCAGCCTAGGCAACAAAGTGAGACTCTGCCTTAAAAAAAAGAAAAGGAAAAAAGAATCCACAGCAAGTAAAATGCAGCCAAAGATGGCCAAGAACACACCTGTAATTGAACAAAACTGGGTTTAATGATATTCTTGTAAGAATGGAAAGCCATGGGACCTTTTATAAAAGTTTCTTAGCAAGTGCTTATTTTGTGATTTGGGCTTGTATTGAGGAAGCACATTGTGTTTTGTTTTTTTCTGGATTGGGTGCTCTCACATAATGGGAACAATTCTATACTTGGGTATCTGGATAATTCTTATTTAGCAGGCCAGAGCTAGTACTGCGATGGGCAGAGAAGCAGTGGTCACTCGTGTGAGCCAGATGAGGGGATGTTTAGTGTTTTTGTATTTCGTACAATGTTCTATTTTTGTCAGCACCCAGACATGATTATAAGTGTGGTCCTTCATCTCCCATTGTTGTGGATACACAATGACCTTGTCAGATATTGGTGTTTTGTGAAATTGTTTACATTCAACAAGAGTACCCCATGCCAGGCCAGCTCCCAGTTGACAGTTGTCAGGGGCTGCCTTCTTATTTCTGACTTAGCTGGGGCTCAGATTCCTATCTTCTGATGCCAGGTCCTATGCTCCTTCTACTTCATGGCTCTGCCACCATTCACTGGATCTGTAGAGTTGTAGTAATTACAAGACCTTAGCCAACAGTTCCAACCTCCTTCTCCTTTTGTTCCAATTTCTTCTCCCCTTATTTCCATTTTATTTTCTGAATATGTTGTATATGATTTTGTATCCGGCCAGGATTGGTGGCTCACGTCTTTAATCCCAGCACTTTGGGAGACGGAGGTGGGAGGATCACTTGAGTTCAGGATTTCAATACCAGCCTGGGCAACAAAGCAAGACCCTGTCTCTACAAAAAATTAAAGAATTAGCCAGGTGGTGCATGCTTCTAGTCCTAGCTACTCAGGAGGCTGAGATGGGAGAATCACTTAAGCCCAGGAGTTCAAGGCTGCAGTGAGCTATAATCATGACACTGCATTCTAACCTGGACAACAAAGCAAGGCCCTGTCTCAAAAAGAAAAGGAAAAAGGAAAAGAAAAGAAAAGGAAAAAGGAAAAGAAAAGAAAAGAAAGAATAAATCGTAATCACAAAAGAAAAGCATAATCAGTTTGTACTATTATACAATTACTCACAAACCCACTTTCCTCACATACCACCTGGTTCAGTTTTGCATTTCTTTCTAGATCTGCTCCAACAGCATCCACATTTTTATACAGACATGATGATAGGGTGAATATAATATTGGGTTTTTTTCATTTAATACTATGTAAGAACCTTCTTTTCAAACTATTACAAAATTACACAGCATAATGAAGAATAACTTTGAATAAAAAATGTATCCTTTCAAAGGATCCAGTCATTTTGGGTGGTTGTCAGTGGGATTCTACACCCAAGATGAAAAAAAAAGAGAGATGGAAAAGTAAATAGACTGAAAGGGTACAACTGAGTAGAGTTAGTAATTGGCTGAATGGCCTCCAAATTCTCTCACCTTGGAGGTCACTGTAGACTCTAGTGTTCCATAATTGTTTTCTTGAGCTCTATCCTATGGAATCTGGAGTATATCTTTGGGGATAGGAGAGCTCCATAGAGGCAAGGATAATCTGGAGACCAGTCATCTTTTAAATTTTTGAATTTACTGGCTCAGAGAACAGCAAAAGGAGAGCTTAAAGGAAAATTTAAAAGATGACTGGTCCCCTGACACCAATCAGGAAGAGCCTGAACACACTCTCTGAGGGAGCTTAGACCAGGACCACTGCTGGGGAACCTGTCAGGAATTGCCCCAGTCATGCAAGTGTGGAGGTGGATACAGAGCTATGGGTTCTGCTGGAACCTCACAGCCAGAAAAGTGCTTCACCCTAGAAACTGAAAACCAGCCCATGTGTGGAAAACCAACTTTTCCAGGAAAGAGTCATCTCAGAGGGTACTGTAAGCATATCCTGTAATCATCTTCCGGGACTGCACCTGACACTACAGGTTTTGGAATGGAAGCATCTCAGGTCTCAATACCTCTAGTGAGTGTCCTACCCATCTTTCCTATTGAACAACAGAAGGGGCAGAGATTGATTTCTTTTTAATCAACACATTTTATGAGGGAGCAGCATATCCAACTAAGAAACGTTATGAGGTTTGGGCTGATGAAGGTGGTTGGAACTAGATGGAGTGTGGCTGGCCAAGACTGACAGACTGCAATTAAAACTGTTCCAGAGGAAGGAGATTCATGGAAAATACTGAATTCATTGCAAAATACTCTAATCTCAATTCACGTCACCATCTGGGTGTATGTATGTTAATGGTCAGTTCCATACCCAAGCTGCTTTAGCTCTGACTGATGTAGAAGAATGTTACCTGTGAGAGCTGAGATTCCTAGGTGTATTTGTCCATTTTTGCATTGCTACAAAGAAATACCTAAGACTGGGTAATTCATAAAGAAAAGAGGTTTAATTGGCTCATGGTTCTGTAGGCTGTACAGGAAGCATACCAACTTCTGCTACGGAGGAGGCCTCAGGAAACTTACAATCAAGGCGGAAGGCGAAGGGGAAGCTGGCACATCTCACATGGCCAGAGCAGGAGGAAGAGAGATAGAGAGGGGAAAGGTGCCACATATTTTTAAAACAACCAGATCTCATGAGAACTCTATCATGAGAACAGCACCAAAGGGATGGTGCTCAAGATTCAAGAGGGATGGATTCAAGAGGGATCCACTCCCATGATCCAGTCACCTCCCACCAGGCCTCACTTCTAACATTAGGGATTACACTTCATCTGAGATTTGGGTGGAGACACAGATGCAAACCATAGCACTAGGTGCCTTTTCTCTGAATAGGGAAGAAAAATTCTGAGGCCTGAGCTGGGTATTGAGACATTTAAAAAAGAGAAAGAAAGAGAGAGAGAGAGAGACAGCACACATAATGTGGTTAAGGAGCTCCCCTCTCCCCACGAGGAAAAGTGTTGCCAGCCTTAGGACATGGGGGCTGGTGTTCCAGAATCTTAAGGTGCCCCCCTCCCCCTTAAGAAGGCAGAGCTTCCCAGGCATCTGAGATAGCTTTGTGGAAAGGAAGGGCCATAGGATAATTGTGGACTCAGCAGCAGTAGGCTGGGCCAGGAAAGGGAGATGAAGTGTCTGAATTTTGCCTTTGCTCATGATAAAGAGAAGACAAAGGGGATGGCAGAGGGGGATAGAATAAGACACATGGCTGTTAGAGAACCATAAGAAACAGCTAAAGCATGAAGTAGTCCCAGAGTAACTTTTGGAGAGATGGCTACTTCCTTTTAAGTCTGGGATCAGAACATCAGGGACCGTTCTGTTGAACTGGGGAAACTGGCATTCTTTTTACTGTGATGGGAGAGGTTCTCTGGTGTCACTTCTGAAACCTGTGAAGGCAAGGGAGGGAAAGTTACAAGAGTGTCAAAAACAATGAGATAAGAAAGCACAAAGAGAAAGAGAAGCTGCCAGATCATGGGTACCTAACAAGGGTCCTAGTTTTACCCCTTATTGACTATCACCTCTGGGACCATTAGGAGGATACCCAGAAGATTGGAATCATCCAAACTAGATCCAGAAACGCTGGACTGACAAGTGTCAACATTGGTGGGTTGATTTCTGAGCATGGATAGGAATATAAGGAATATAATGAAGCCATGGTGTTGGGCAGGAAGTCATTATAGAGAACCAGGATCTTAACTGGGCTAAGAATTGTGCCTGGGGTTGCCTATTTAAAATGGTATACTTGAATCCAGACAGCCAGGTGGGGCCCACATTAGTGAGGACTGGACCCTAGAAAATGTTGGCTCACCTATTACTGTTAATTGCAGGAGTGTAAAAGAGACTACTGAGGGATGGGGAATGAAATTGTGGCAGTACAAAACTTCAGTAACTAATCTTAGCTAATAAGGATGAGCCAGAAAATATTAGTTCCTTTGTGGATGATAACTGGAAATGTTTTAAGGTTATTGTTGAATTGGGGAAATTGGCACTCTTTTCATTGTAATGTCTTACAAAATATTTGATAAGACAAAACTTGATAAATTTTTATCCATGGGGATAAGCCTGGTTGTGTCCACATTGAATGAGGAACAAGGTACCAGAAAATGTTGGTCCCTCTGTTGATGGTAATTGGAAGAGCTTTAGGACAACTAATGAGACTGGACTCAAATAGTAGGCCAAACTTGGATGACCAATTATTTATAGGGACCAGCTAGTTAGTGCCCACACTGGGTAAGAATCTGGTACCCTAAAATGTTAGTTTCTTTGTTGATGGCAGTTGGAAAAGCTTTAGAGTGGCCAGAGAGAAGCCTAAAGAGAAACTGGGTTAGGACAAAAACTAGATGGCCAATTAGATTCAAAAGAAAAAGGTTAGGAAAGAACTAGTTTCTTCAACCTATTGAGTCGCTGAGGGCCCTGCCCCCGTGTTTGGTCAAATGATATTTTCCGTGTGCTCTGATTCTTATCGTTTAAAAACAATTTGTTTCAAGGTAATAGGGTGAGACATAGCAAGGGTTTATTGCACAGAAAGAAGCAGCTTCAAACAAATGGAGTTGAAGTACACATTGAGAATAAAAAGAAAAATGGAGATAGAAAAGAAAAATATGGTAACTATTAGTGGTATCAAAAATGGAATGAGAAAGGGCAAGGAGGCAAGAGAAAAACACTGTGTCAGTCAGACATGGAAGACAGCCACAGAGCCAAAGAAACAAAAATAAATTTCTCTCCCTCACTCCTGACTTCCTTTTTTTTTTTTTTTTTCCTTCCTTTAACAATCATGGAGTGGCCACTATGTGTCAAGCTAAGTAGAAAACGTTCTACACCATGTTCTATAGGCCGGGCGCAGTGGCTCACGCCTGTAATCCCAGCACTTTGGGAGGCCGAGACGGGCGGATCACGAGGTCAGGAGATCAAGACCATCCTGGCTAACACGGTGAAACCCCGTCTCTACTAAAAATACAAAAAAAAAAAAAAAAAAAAAAATTAGCCGGCCATGGTGGCGGGAGCCTATAGTCCCAGCTACTCGGGAGGCTGAGGCAGGAGAATGGCCTGAACCCGGAGGCGGAGCTTGCAGTGAGCTGAGATCGCGTCACTGCACTCCAGCCTGGGAGACACAGCGAGACTCTGTCTCAAAAAAAAAAAAAATGTTCTATAAAATATAAGTAAGACTCACTCTCTGCTCTGTGGGTCATTGCTTGGGACTAACACTTGGGAGAGTACAATAGTAAACCGCTAGTAAGATGGACATCAAGCTTTTAAGAGGAATTAAGAAGGAGCGGCAGAGTGAGGATCAGATGACCAAAGATTTAACTACCAGGGATCTCATCCCTGAAGTTGGGAAAGTGAGTCTGCTATGGAGAAAGGCCAAGGAGAGCAGGGTGGGAGGGCAGCTGTGAGGGCCACTTCCTACAGCCTACAGTCTCTGAAGGGCCACAGATTTAATTCCCACCCCACATTTCGAGGTCGACTTACCAGATGTTGCCATTCTTGGAGTAAGAATGTTGAATTGCCTGTGCTCAGAGACCTGGCCACCCAGCTCCCAGGCATTATAGGTGCAAATGACTCACACCATCCCACATCTAGTGGTGGCGTGGTTACACCAGGAAGCCTTCACACACGGGGAAGTTCAAGAGAATCCGTGTGTTAGTGCGCACACTGGGTAAGGACCCGGACATTTATTTTTGTTTCTTTGGCTCTCTTCCATGTCTGACACAGTGTTTTTCTCTTGGCTTCTTGCCGCATTCCATTTTCAGTACCACTAGTCATTGTATTTTTATTTTCTCTTCCCATATCTCCATTTTTAAAACACTGCAGGGTGTGGGGTCAGAGAGGAGATTCCCTATCTGTACTTCAGTTGTGGGTTTAGCTGAGCCAGCTGGAGAATCACAAAATGCCAACCTGGTGCAGCCTAAAGCAGGCATTCATGTTACATGGAATTTTTAAATGGGTTAAGGAAAGTTCATAATTTTTAGCATTACCAGGAAACACATAAAGATATTATTTAATATATTATTGATTGGCACTCTGTTTCCAAAAGGCTTTTGAGGTAGCTCTTTGTTGATGCTAGGTTCCCATTTTCTTTTTTTTTTGAGACGGAGTCTTGCTCTGTTGCCCAGGCTGGAGTGCAGTGGCGTGATCTCGGCTCACTGCAAGCTCCGCCTCCCGGGTTCACGCCATTCTCCTGCCTCAGCCTCCCGAGTAGCTGGGATTACAGGCGCCCGCCACTATGCCCAGCTAATTTTTTGTATTTTTTAGTAGAGACGGGATTTCACTGTGTTAGCCAGGATGGTCTCGATCTCCTGACCTCGTGATCCGCCCGCCTCGGCCTCCCAGAGTGCTGGGATTACAGGCGTGAGCCACCGCGCCCGGCCCCCATTTTCATTTAATGGGAGGAAAGCTTCAGTAGAAAGAGTCATGGGCCGGTAAAATTTTGATGGGAGAAAATGCAGCAATAAATCTGAAGTATTCACATCACAATAGAAGATCTGCAGAAGCTACAGGACAGTGGAGAAAAGTGATACATGTGCTCAGAAAAAGGGGTGGGAAAAAGAATTTCAAGTGGAAGACAAACTTTTCTTCCGTTGTGCCATATTCTACACAAAAAGCAAGAAACATTGTATTGCTACTGTGGACTTTAAAAGTAATACACAAGGCCGGGCGTGGTGGCTCAAGCCTGTAATCCCAGCACTTTGGGAGGCCGAGACGGGCAGATCACGAGGTCAGGAGATCGAGACCATCCTGGCTAACACCGTGAAACCCTGTCTCTATTACAAAAAATACAAAAACTAGCCAGGCAATGTGCCGGGCGCCTGTAGTCCCAGCTACTCGGGAGGCTGAGGCAGGAGAATGGCGGAGAATGGCGTAAACCCGGGAGGCGCAGCTTGCAGTGAGCTGAGATCCGGCCACTGCGCTCTAGCCCAGGCGACAGAGCGAGACTCCGTCTCAAAAAAAAAAGTAATACACAAATAGAAATAACATATTAATTTATTCTCTTAAAGGTTGTATCATATAGAATACCAAGTAAAATATTAAAGCCCTAATTCCCTTATCTCTTCTACTCATCTACCCCAAAGATAACTACTTTATAAAGTTTACGTTTTTTTTCTAGGCATTTACATATTTTTTCAAATATAAATATGATTGCTATACATTTTTACAACAGCCCATGGAGTTTGTATTCTTTTAAAGAGCTACATGTATACTCGATTATAAATGAACCCTACTTTATTTGACCATTTTCCTGTGGACAATGAGATTTTTTTTTTCCTACCCTGTTTTATTTAAGAGCATTATTTCATAATCATCACTATTTAAATCAAGGATCTGCATGTCTATGAATCATTACAAAAACTTATGGAAATGTAGAATTAAGGTCAACTTAACAGTTTTCCTTTATAAAGAGAATTGTGAAATATACCAATAAAGACCAAGAAACACACTTTTCAATAAATATATTAAAGTAATTGTCAAAACAGACATCATTGCTCTGGAATGCATAGGGAAGACAAAAGAGTGAGAAATAGGGAGAAATAGTGAGGGATAAAGGAAGAGACATAAACTGTTTACACTTTCAGAAGCTCAATGGACATAGTATTAATAATTTACTTTGAAATACATTTTCTGAAATAAAGCATCTCAGCTTTCAAAAGTCCAAAAATATTAGTAAATTTGCCAAGTTTACATTTATGTGACCAACAAACATATGAAAAACAAAGTTCATCATCACTGGTCATTAGAGAAATGCAAATCAAAATCACAATGAGATACCATCTCACACCAGTTAGAATGGTGATCATTAAAAAGTCAGGAAACAACAGATGCTGGAGAGGATGTGGAGAAATAGGAATGCTTTTATACTGTTGGTGGTAGAGAAATTAGTTCAACCACTGTGGAAGACAGTGTGGCGATTCCTCAAGGATCTAGAACTGGAAATACCACTTGACCCAGCAATCCTATTACTGAGTATATACCCAAAGGATTTTAAATCATTCTACTATAAAGACACATGCACACATATGTTTATTGTGGCACTATTAACAATAGCAAAGACTTGGAACCAACCCAAATGCCCATTAATGATAGACTGATAAAGAAAATGTGGCACATACACACCATGGAATACTATGCAGCCATAAAAAAGGATGAATTCATGTCCTTTGCAGGAACATGGACGAAGCTGGAAACCATCATTCTCAGCAAACTAACACAAGAACAGAAAACCAAACACTGCATGTCCTCACTCATAAGTAGGAGCTGAACAATGAGAACACACGGACACAGGGAGGGGAACATCACACACCAGGGCCTGTCAGGATGTGGGGGGCTAGGGGAGGGATAGCATTAGGAGAAATACCTAATGTAGATGACAGGTTGATGGGGGCATCAAACCACTACGGGACATGTATATCTATGTAACCTGCACGTTCTGCACATGTATCCCAGAACTTAAAGTATAATTTTAAAAATTATTACTTAAACTATAGCAGCAGAAACTTTCCTAAAATTCCCTATTTTCCGAATTTTCAGTTAAATATATATACACACACTGGGGACTAGAGAAAATGACTTTTTCGATTTTACAAACCAGGAGTTAAATTTCATAGAACAATACCCTTGTCCTCCAATCCCCTAGCTTCTAGAATATTGTTACAAAATACTTTTTGTGTGTTTGTTTGTGATGAAGTCCTCCTCTGTCGCCTAGGCTGGAGTGCAGTGGCGCGATCTCTGCTCACTGCAACCTCTGCCTCCCGGGTTCAAGCGATTCTCCTGCCTCAGCCTCCAGAGTAGCTGGGATCACAGGCATGCACCACCACACCCAGCTAATTTTTGTATTTTTAGTAGATACGGGGTTTCACCATCTTGGCCAGGCTGGTTTCAAACTTCTGACTTCAAGCAATCCACCTGCCTCGGCCTCCCAAAGTGCTGGGATTACAGGAGTGAGCCACCACACCCAGCCAAATGTTGTTACAAAATACTTTGGAAAGTACATTATATTTTTGTCTATATACATGAGCCAGTTTATATGAAGCCAAGGTAGATATCACATATGAGGGATAGTTTATTCTCTCTTCCCATCTCCTGCAGCACTAGTTGCCAAACTTGGAATTCCCTTAAGGCTGCATTTATAAAAATGTGCAGTATTCAGTCATCAAGAAGCAGCTGAGGATCTAAATTTATCAGTCTGGAAAATAACTCGACGTCAACCATCTTTGCTCCTTAGAGGCTGTAAGATTCAGAAGCAGAGTTTTGAGGCACAGACAAGGTGACAGACACAGTATGGTCTCAATTGGCTCATTAAATTTTTCTGCCAATTACCTTTTCATGTGCATTTATTTAAACAACACTTACGTAGAACTTTCTATAGCCCAAGCTGTATTCTAAAGGCTTTGCTCTCATTGCCTGTTTCTCATCTGCCAACTGGGAATGAAAATAATAACACCTACTTCACAGAGCTGTGAGGTTCTATGAGGTTAAGTTTGTCTGAGGCCGTATCTACTGCATGGTAGAGTCACTTAGCCATGCTTCATCTTCTCTGGGTTCAACCTTTTCCATTTCCCTTAACCACGAGTTCATTCAGTCCCCCAGTTCACTGTGATGGAGATTAGATGGGACCTAGAAGTTCTATCCAATCCCATCTTTACTAGTCTCCAAGTTTTCTAGCACTTGTTCTTGAGTGCTCAGTTGAAATTTATGATTTAAGAAATTTAACATTTAAATCTTTTTTTTTTTTTTTTGAGACAGTTTCACTCTTGTCACTCAGGATAGAGTGCAGTGGTACGATCTCGGCTCACTGCAAGCTCCACCTCCCAGGTTCAAGTGCTTCTCCTGCCTCAGCCTCCTGAGTAGCTGGGACTACAGATGCCTGCCACCACACCCGGCTAATAATATTTAAATCTTGAATTAAAATATTATCATGAATACAAAACCTAAAAGAGTTAGGAGAGCCAGAAGAAAAACTGGAATTTTTAAAATAGTTTTGAGAAATTATGAAAGCTTTTTCCCTTTAACTCTCATGCGACAACAAAATTTGATATCTGGGAAAGAAAGAGAGTTTGATGAAGCTTACAATGGATTTAGATCAATGTAAACCAGTTTGTGTTTTTCTAAATAAATTTCTCTGGTTAGGGTAACTATTAATCACATGTTAATTAGTGACAGTGACCCAATATTAAAAGTCAAGAAACAAACTAACCAAAGATAAAACAATGAATGTTGTAGTATATCGTTAGGTGTACACCATCGCCCCCCACCCCCTCACAAACATCCATTTCCAGTTATGTGCACCTTTCAAGAGTCACTGTTGACCTGCTACAGAATGCATGTTCAAGTCTCCTGGAGGCCTGATCTGTCTCTCCTGCGGGCAGATAATTTATGGTTTTCCCCTCTCTAATGCAGGCCCCTAGTGGTGTGACTTCTAGTTGTGGGTTTACATTATACAAGTTCAGTAACATGGAGCTCATTGCACCTTACAAGGTGCCCAGCTTCCCAAGGCCTATTTAGTTCAAAACACCTGGTCCAACAAAATAATTAAGTCAAACCACAAGAATGGGGTTTCCTGGTAGGCAACTGCTTTTCTGTAGTATTTTCACTTTTTCTCGGGCTTTCAAAGAACTTATGCTCCCTTGCCAAGTACCAAAAACTTTTGCTTTTATCAAGACTTCTGTTTCACATGTCCCTAAGGCTCTGCAAACCACTTTTAAACCATTAATTTTATCTAAAAGTCCTATTCCTGGTTTCTTCAGGTATTGGTTAAACAAAATTAGGGTTTAAAGTGCTGTTAGTTGGCAGAGCAAGGTGGCTCATGCCTGTTAGCCCAGCACTTTGGGAGGCTGAGGCAGGTGAATGACTTGAAGTCAGGAGTTTGAGACTAGCCTGGCCAACATGGTGAAAGCCTGTCTCTACTAAAAATATAAAAAATTAGCCAGGTGTGGTGGCATGTGCCTGTAACCCCAGCTACCAGGGAGGCAGAGGTGGGAGGATTGCTTGAACCAGGAGGTAGAGGTTGCAGTGAGCTGAGATCGCGCCACTGCATTCCAGCCTGGGCGACAGAGCAAGGATCCATCTCAAAAAATAAAATAAAATAAAAATGATCCTCAGAGGAGTATCATTTGGGGAATATATTTTTTCTCCTATGAAAGTAGCATGTGTTGTGGGGAATTTAGAAAATTCAAACCAAAAATGGGGGAACTTTAGAATACCCTCTAATTTCATTACCCTGTGATAACTCACCAATAACATTTTAATGAACACCCTTACAATTGTTTTCATAAGGATATTTTTGCAGAAATAAGTTTAATTAGTACATGCTTCATATACCAAAAGTATCTTCTTGTGATTACAATTTTCTATCACATCAATTTTAATATCTATTACATGGATGTACTTTAATTCATGTAACCAATATACTGCTGTCTCAGGTTATCAGACTCTGAGAACTTGCACCTAGAAGAGACACCCACTGGAGACCCTGAGAACAGGAGGCCATGGTGTGATGGGAGTTCTCTCTCAATGAGGAGAATCACAGTGCCTTTACAGCAGAGTGTGAAATGCATAGGTTATATCAGGTGGAGGATTCTTCGGAACTGTGTTTTCATTTATGGAATGAACAGTCCTATCCTGTGTTAAGAGGCCACAGCGTTTAAACACTAAACCTCTCTTGAGGTGTCTGCCCATCTCACAACGTATTTATTTAAAAGTGATGTTACTTCAAAGCCATGTTTACCTTAAGATAGACACAGTTAGATAGATGCCAAAACAATTATAACAATGTGTATACACATGTGCTAATATACATTCATATTTCCTAGCTTGTCCACTAGGGTCTGGAGGCAGTAACACACACCCCAGTAGCAACAAGCTCCTAGATCTTGGTTTCTATACCATTCTCCAAAAGAAACCAGAGCTCTTTGAAGAAGTGGCTGATTTTAGGGCTGGGGCAGGGAATATATAAGATGAACCTGGAATATGACAGAAAGAAAGGCTTTACAAAAAGGAAAAAAAAGATCAGACATCTCAAAGCGACAAAGGTGCCAACCTAAAAGAGCTCCCAATGGCCAAAGCTGGAGCACTTTCAACAGCAAAATAAACAACATAGTCCCATAATATAATAAAATAAATATCCATGAGTACATACTGGTCTAAACAAATGACTGAATGGGAGAAAAGAGCAAATCTCCTGTACAGAACTCTAATTTATGTAGATACTCCCACCTTCCACTCTCCTCTCCCAATTGCTTCCAAACAGTAGGATATAGAAAGGAAAGAATAAGTAACTTTACAGTGAAGGAACCTGGCCAACACTACCTTGGCCTGGTAGTCAAGGTTAACATCATGAGTGCCAAGACATAGAGATAGCATGTTCCTCCTGAAATGACATCATGAAGGCACTTCACCTTTTTTTTGTGGTCTTCCTCACAAAATCCATAACTTCGTTCTGAAAGAAATATCATGCAAACCAAAACTGAGGAAATATTATTTGGCAATAAAAGTAAATGAAATACTGGTACAATCTATAATGTGGATGAACATTGAAATCATGCTCAGTGAAAGCAGTCACAAAAGACTACATAACATCTCACTGCATGTGTATGAAATGTTCAGAATTGACAATCTTCTGCCCCAGCCCTAAAATCCATAGAGACAGAAAGTAGATTAGTGGTTTCCTAGGGCAGGGAAGTTTGAGGGGAAACTGGGAATAACCACTAATGGGTAGGGAGTTTCTTTTTATTTATTTACTTTTATTTTTTTCAAGTGGTCAGTCTTATTACTGAAGTTTTTTTTTTTAGAGGTGATAAACTGTTCTACAATTATCTCTATAATGAGAATTACAAAATATTGCCAAAAGAAATCAGAGATGACACAATCAAACGGAAAAATATTCCACACTCCTGGATAGGAAAAATCAATATTGTTAAAATGGCCATAGTGTGCAAAGCAATTTATGGATTGAGTGCTATTTCTATGAAATTACCAATGACATTTTTCACAGAATTAGAAAAAAACTATTCTAAAATCCATATAGAACCAATAAAGAGCCTCAATAGCCAAAGTAATCCTAAGCAAAAAGAATAAAGGCAGGCATCATATACCCAACTTCAAACTATACTACAAGACTACAATAAACAAAACAGCATGGTATTGGTACAAAAACAGACACACAGACCAATGGAGCAGAATAAAGAACGTAGAGATAAAGTCATACAAGTACCACCATTTGATCTTTGACAAAGTTGACAAAACAAGCAATGGAAAATGGACTCCCTATTCAATAAACAGTGCTGGATAACTGGCTAGCCATATGCAGAAGATTGAAAGTGGATCCCTTTTTTTATCATATAAAAAATTAGGCTGGGCACAGTGGCTCACATCTGTAATCCTAGCACTTTGGGAGGCTGAGGCTGACGAATCATTTAAGGCCAGGAGTTTGAAACCAGCCTGACCAACATAGCAAAACCTTGTCTCTACTAAAAATGCAAAAAATAGCCAGGCATAGTGGCGCATGCCTGTAATCCCAGCTACTTGGGAGGCTGAGGCATGAGAATTGCTTGAACCCAGGAGGTAGAGGTTGCAGTGGACGAGATTGCACCACTGCATTCCATCCTGGGAGACAGAGTGAGACCCTGTCTCAAACAAACAAACAAACAAACAAACAAACAAAAAAAAAAAACCCTAAAAGAAAACCTAGGAAATGCCTTTCTGGACATAGGCCCTGGGAAAAATTTCGTGATGAAGACACCAAAAGCAATTGCAACAAAAACAAAAATTGACAAATGGGACCTAATTAAACTAAAGAGCCCCTGCATAGAAAAAGAAATTATCAACAGAGTAAACAGACAACCTACAGAATGGGAGAAAATATTTGCAAACTATATATCCAACAAAGGTCTAATATCCAAAATCTATAAGGAACTTAAGTTAACAAGCAAAAAACAAATAACCCCATTAAAAAATGGGCAAAGGACATGAACAGACACTTCAAAAAAAGATATACACATGGCCAAGAAGCACATGAAAAAATGCTCAACAGCTTACCAATCATTAGTAAAATGCATATCAAAACCACAATGAGGCTGGGCACAGTGGCTCACACCTGTAATCCCAGCACTTTGGGGAGCCTGAGATGGGCGGATCACGAGGTCAGGAAATAGAGACCATACTGGCTAACACATTGAAATGCCATCTTTACTAAAAAAACAAAAAAATTAGCCAGGCATGGTGGCGGGTACCTGTAGTCCCAGCTACTCGGGAGGCTGAGGCAGGAGAATGGTGTGAACCCAGGAGGTGGAGGTTGCAGGAAGCCGAGATCTTGCCACTGCACTCCAGCCTGGGCGACAGAGCGAGACTCCATCTCAAAGAACAAAACAAAACAAAAAAACACAATGAGATACCATCGCACACCATCAGAATGGCTATTATTAAAATGTCCAAAAAATAATAGATGGTAGCAAGGTTACAGAGTAAAGAGAACACTTATGCTGGTAGGAGTGTAAATTAGTTCAGCATCTGTGGAAAGCATTTTGGAGATTTCTCAAAGAACTTAAAACAGAACTACAATTTGATCCAGCAATCCCATTACTGGGTATATACCCAAAGAAATATAAATTGTTCTACCATAAAGACACATGCATGCCTATGTTCATCACAGCACTATTCACAATAGCAAAGACATGGAATCAACCTAAATGCCCATCAACAGTGGGCTGGATAATGAAAATGTGGTACATGTACACCATGGAATACTAGACAGCCATAAATAAGAATGAAATCATGTCCCAAGAAGTAACAAGAATGGAGCTGGAGGCCATTACCCTAAGTCAATTAATGCAGGAACAGAAAATCAAATACTGCAGGTTCTCACTTATTTATTTATTTATTTATTTATTTTTTTGAGACAGTCTCGCTCTGTGGCCCGGGCTGGAGTGCAGTGGCCGGATCTCAGCTCACTGCAAGCTCCGCCTCCCGGGTTCACACCATTCTCCTGCCTCAGCCTCCCGAGTAGCTGGGACTACAGGCGCCCACCACCTTGCCCGGCTAGTTTTTTGTATTTTTTAGTAGAGACGGGGTTTTACCATGTTAGCCAGGATGGTCTCGATCTCCTGAGCTTGTGATCTGCCCACCTCGGCCTCCCAAAGTGCTGCGATTACAGGCTTGAGCCACCGCGCCCGGCAGGTTCTCACTTATAAGTGGAAGCTAAACACTGAGTACACATGGACACTAAGAAGGAAACAACAGACACCAGGGCCTACTTGAGGGTAGTATCGAGTACCATGCTTTTTACCTGGGTGACAAAATTATCTGTACACCAAACCCCCACAGCATGTAATTTACCCATGTAACAAACCTGCAGATGTACCCCCAAACCTAAAATAAAAGTTGGAAAGAAAAAGTAAATAAAATAAGAATTATACTGGATAACATTTAAAAAGTTAAACATGTATCACAGCAATTTCACTCCTAAGAATGTGCCCAAGATAAATGAATGCATATATCCATGCAAGCTTATACAACATCATAGTGAAACCACCATTGCAAAATTATAACTGAGACAGTGAAAGAGATCTGACCTAACCAACTCCATCTTGCTTCTAACTTCCAAGCTGTCCTTGTTCATTCCTGGGCATAGGGCAAATTAACTTTGGGAGGAACTTAGTTTAGAGTTTAAAATAAAGACGATAACAACCCTTTCCCAAAGGAGACCTCCTTCTTGCCTGGAGACTAGATTGCCTTTGTAGGACTAACAAACTAGCCAAAAGATTAGAAATTATGGTTTAGGCATCATGCAGCTGGAGGCTACAGGATTCTGACCCTCTCTAAACTGCTCCTAAGAGATATTTTGCATACCCTGCACTTGACGGATCAGCTGGCACCACCCAGATACATCAACTGGCTCATCTGATCTTGTAGCCCCCACATAAGAACTCACTCAGCCCAAGAAGACAGCTTCAACTCCCTATGATTTCATCTCCAAACCAACCAATTAGTACTCCCAATTCACTGGCCCCCTACCCACAAAATTATCCTTAAAAACTCTGACCCCCAAATGCTCCGGGAGACTGATTTGAGTAATAATAAAACTCTGGTCTCCTGCACAGCTGGCTCTGTGTAAATTAGTCTTTCTCTGTTGCAGTTCCCCTGTCTTGATCAATTGGCTCCATGTAGGCAGCAGGCAAGGTAAACCCAATGGGCAGTTACAATAGCAACTTTTTTCATCACAGCCCCTAACTAGAAACAACCCAGATGTTGATCAGCTGGTGAATAAACAAATTGTGATACATCTTTTAAAAAAGAAATGTTCTACTATTGATGGTGGCAATGGTTACACAGCTCTGTGAATAAACTTAAAACCATTGGATTGTACAGCTTAAATGGGTGAATTGTTATGTAAATTCTATCGCAATAAAATTGTTAAAAAGAAAACAAAACAAGGCGCATTCAACAAAGTACCTGACCAGTACTGATACAGGAAGTAAAAAGAAATCACTTAGGTAGATAGTGAGGGTAAGGAAGTCCTCAATAAGGTTTTCCTTTCAATGAAAAGCAGCCCCCAAATCATTTCTTTTCTAACAAAGAACAGCCTGTAAAAATCAAGCTGCAGACACAGATAAGCTGGAAGCTTGCATGGATGAATGCTGGCAGCTGTACCAATAGGAAAAGGCTATGTGGGGGCTAGGCATGTTCAACATGGCAGCTCCATCTTCCCTCTTCTTTGCCAACCATGTGTACAGTAAGGAGCAGACAACATGGCGCCGGCCAGGTAGAAGACACATTTGCGTAATAAAAAGATTAGGGTGGGGTGGCCAGCTTCTTCGTGGGCTATGTAAACGTCACACCTGGTCCAACCAATCTTTGGGTCCTATGTAAATCAGACGCTGCCTCCTCAAGCCAGTCTATAAAATCTTGTGCACTCTGCTGCAGACCAGAAGTGCCATTCAGGCACCCCTCTCTCTGCAGGAGGGAGAGCTGTGCTCCTTTCTCTTTCTTTTGCCTATTAAACCTCTGCTCCTAAACCCACTCCTTGTGTGTCTAAGTCTTCAATTTCCTTGGCATGAGACAACGAACCTCAGGTATTTCCCCAAATGACACCCACACCACTTCAGTACTATACAAAACTGTCAAGGTCATTATAAACAAGTCTTAGAAATTGTTACAGACAAGGGGAGACTGAAGAGACATGAAAACTAAATATAATGTAGTGTCCTGGATGGGATCCTAGAACAGAAAAAGGACATTAGGAAAAATCTAGTGAACTAGTAATAACATGTGCCTGGTTACTAATGCACCAGTATGAGTTCCTTAACTGTTATAAACGTAACGCACAGGAATGCATCCAGGCCTGTCTCATTCTACAGTTTGTTTTTTTTAGCCACCAAACTACACTGCCTCTCTGTAACCCTAATTATGGAAGCTGACCCTGCCCTCATGTTGGAGGCTTATCTCTGTCTCATCCAGGCCTGCTACTGAGATCCCAGGAGGCCTCATCAAAAAGCTGCATCAGTTAATAAAAGAAACATCACTTCCTCCATAGCTCTGTCTAAAGACAAATTAAAATATAAAGCAGAATCAAAGTATATGAGAACCACGTTATGACTCTCTTCTGAGTCATAATGAGGTGATTGAAGCACGGAGTGGGCATTCAAATGTTGGTTAAATAAGTAAATGAATTAGCTTCTGAAGGCATTAAATTGCTCTTTTCTTCAAACACTTAAAAAGTTAGAATAAGAATATTTAAAAAGTTCTAAAAGTCTTTTTAGAACTCTGCTTTCCAAAAGACCTCTGAGATTGAAAAATCAATCCCTATGATCTGATACAGATTAGCTTGAAGGGGGAAGAAAAGCTTTTTCAGGTGATGTTTGTCTGCTAAAAGGACACTGGTCTAAGAAAGAAGCAGAATGAGTTTATTTTTAAAGTGAACTTGATGGAGGGGAAGGAGAAGCAAAGGCATATAAATATAGCAATGACCCAAGACAGGCAAGACTGACCAATGGGAAGAGGTATTTGCTCTCAAATGTGCTTGTAGGGGGCTGGGGGAAGTCTACCCTGACCGTTAGGATCCTCAAGGCAGGCGGGCAGGCAGTCTAAAATAGTGGGAAGTGCTCCCAGGCAGGAGTCCCAAGATGGGAGTTTTCTATGCAGCCCCAGCTTTAACCAGAGTGCAATCTTTCCACTGCTGGAAACTTAAGTTGCCCTACGGGATAAAACTAAATGCTTTTCCTGGGTCCTTACCAATTCTCATCTTTCAGAAATCTGAAAGAACTAGAGCTAAGCGTCAAATAACCTTGAGGCCAATAGTATATTTCCTCCCCTACTAAAACTGTCTGGGCTGAAGTTATCAAGAAATAAAACTATAGTCAACCCTTGTGTATGTAAGGTTCCAGGACTCCCGTGTATTCCAAAATTCACGCATACTCAGGTCCTCCAGTAAGCCCTGCAGAACTTGGGTATATGAAAAGCCAATCCTCCCTCCACAGGTTTCATATCCTGAGAATGCTATTTCTCCATCCACATTTGGTTGAAAAAAATCCAGGTATATATGAGCCCATGCAGTTCATGCCCATGTTGTTCAAGAATCAACTGTAGCTTGTGTTTTCATGCCCTTCCTTCTCAGTGACAAAAGAGCAGTTCAATAGCTAGTCTGGCAGTAAGACAGAGGGCACGGGGCATAATTAGGCTAGAATAGCTTTCAGATGGATAGATACCAAAACACACTTTCAACTTATAATTGGACCAAGTCATACTATGTTAGCTTCAACAGCTTGCCCTCACCAATTCATATACCCTATTTTTGTTTTTCCTAGGAAACCACAAGGATCTAGAATAATAATACAAAAAAAAAAAAAAGAAAGAAAGAAAAACACAAAACCTGACTTCACTTATTTTCCCCCAGATATTGGTGCTGCAAATATTTTAAATGGAGGCAGGCTGGCTTTTTACTAAAAGATGAAGAAAAGGAACCAATTAAAATAGAAACTCCTTTCCAGGTGGAATCAGAAATAAAGCAGGTAAAGTTTTGTGCCTCACTAGAGTGAGGTGCTGGTGGAGGGTGTGGGGGAGGCGTGCACAGGAGGCGCTGAAGATTTGGGAGGTGTTTAACTCTTGTGCTAAGAGGACTCAGGTAAACTTTAACATTATTTCTGAACTATTAAACCAGGATGATGGGTTTGATTAACCTAAACTGCAAAACTGAACTAAGGTTTTTCTTTCTGTCACCTGCATTGTATTTTTTTTTTTTTTTTTTTTTTTTGAGACGGAGTCTTGCTCTGTCGCCCAGGCTGGAGTGCTATCACCCACATTTTCAACATTTGCAGCCTCATTTAACGTATCTGTGGATCCTTTGCTCTCTGGCTTCTTTTGGATAATCATGCCAAGTTCCTACCCATCACAGGAATCGTGATTGGAATCCACCAGCCCAGCACCCTGTACTCTGCTGCCCCAAATGATTACACGTGAGCCTCCTAGAAAGAACAAATACTACTCTTGCAACTCCTCTCCAATGCTGACAGGACTGAGTCCTGGGGCAAGTGGATCCAGGAATTGCACTGCAATTTCGCAGTAATTCCATCTGGAGAAGCACACACTAGTTAAGACTGTCACAGTCCTAGAAGAGGTAGGAACAACAAAGCCCACATTATCACCATGTCTTCTGGTGGCAAGAAATCTTTCTCCCACCACCATCCCCTTCCTCCCAGCATCCCTGCCCCTTTGTGTATCTCTTCTGCTCTCACTTGACCACCTTATCCTGCTTACTCATAACCTCACCTTGCACAGTGCCAACATGGCCTCTCAAGACTCACTCTGAATTTTTTAGTTCTCATGCTCCTATATAACTCAGTGTTTCAGAATACCCTAGTTTATTTTTTAAGACAGGGTCTTGCTGTTGCCCAGGCTGGAGTACAGTGGTGTGAACAGGCTTACTGTAGCCTCAACCTCCCAGGCTTAAGTGATCCTCCCATCTCAGCCTCCCGAGTAGCTGGATCCACAGGTGCACATAACCATGCCTGGATATTTTAATTTTTGTAGACACAAAAGGACTATGTTGCCCAGGCTGGTCTTGAATTCCTGGCCCCAAGCAATCCTTCTGTCTCGACCTTACAAGCGCTGGGATTACAGATGTCAGCCACTATGCCAAGCCCAAACTAAACTAAACAACATTTTTCAAGTCAAGATCAGTGATTTACTTGTATTTGAACTCTCAGAGCCTGGTTCATAAAACGTAAAAATTGAATAAATGAACAAGCTTATTTACAGTGAGGTATTAGTGATCAAATCTATGATCTCTTTAAGGAGTTTCTGCTTTTTATTTTCTATTTTCTATTTTTTTGAGACAGTCACCCAGGTTGGAGTGCTGTAGCGCAATCTCAGCTCATTGCAACCTCCGCCTCCCAGGTTCAAGCAATTCTAGTGCCTCAGCTTCCCAAGCAGCTGGGATTACAGGCGCACGCCACCACGCCCGGCTAATTTTTTTGTATTTTTAGTAGAGATGGGGTTTCACCATGTTGCTCAGCTGGTCTCCATCTCCTGAACTCAGGCAATCCACCCGCCTCAGCCTCCCAAAGTGCTAGGATTACAGGCATGAGCCACTGCACCTGGCAGTTTCTGCTTTTTAAAACAGACCTGCAAGAGAGCAAGGCTTATATCAAAGGAATAAATGTCTAACAGTAGAATTCCAAGTATTAGACACTCAAGTGAAGCTGAACATGGGCAGGATTTAGCCTGCACCCTCGGCTTCCACACTTCACATCACCAAATAGGAAACCCACTTATATTTTTCCCCTATGAATAGCTTCAGCGTTTCCTGTTACAGCCCTAAGTACAATGCTGTTTTGTTTGTTTCCAGAACTCTAGACAGTCTGTTCCTTGGCAGATTCTGTTTGAATTGTAAATTAAAATATGATAGCATGGAGAACAGCATGCAAGGTTGGAGATTAGCAGACAGGAGTCAGTGTGTTCTGTTCTGTTAGGGTTAATATCATGTGGCATAAATTTCATAATGAACAATGAAATTGTTATATAATGGGGCAAGTACAAACCCCATATAGTTCAAAGCAAGTGACCCCACACCATCTTCAAAATCTGGGACTCTGTCATAGTCTAAATTTATCTGGTTTGTCCCAGCTAATTGAGCACAATGAGACTATTAATCCTACAGCACTCATTTCATCTGCACTGCTATGTTTTAAATAAGAGATTATGCTTATGTTATACATAAAGCACCTTCTCATATTTTCATACTTAATGTACTGGTAAATCAATTCCTTATACATTCTTTCACTTGACCCACAGAGGCAGTATTATTCCTCCATTACATGAGTGATTCGGTGCCAAGGAGATTGTTGCCTTACCCAGGGTTACACGGCTACATGGAGTCAGTCAGAAATAAGATACTGGATTTTAGGCCAATTGTTTTACCAACAGATTTAGACCTATATGTTACAAGTGAATATTCTAACATACTGGAACAAATATTAGATGAAATAGATTCCCAAGATTACACCTAACTCAACTAGGAATCTTATTCTTATGTCACTCATACTCTGAAAACGCCTCATTCCCATTTCTCAAAGATAAAATTTTTACATTTTCTATAATGGTCCTCTTCTGAGATTCAGGGTAAAGAAATCACACAAAGATGAAAATATAAAGATAGTTATGCTTCTTTAGTAAGCTTTTTAAATTCAACTTATTTCCAAACTAATGTGAGCAATGCTGATTCCCTCTCTGCCTTACTGAACGACATCTCTAAACTCAAACATATCCAAACAATGACCATTATTGTTTACTTAATGGGAAAAATTTAAAAATATATGTGGTGACTATTTCCCCTTACTTTACAAAGGGAAACCAACATAGTAACAACACTGTAAATAGCACATCTGGCCTTTTCTAAATCCAGTATATTAGAATATTCACTTCTATCATAATGGTCTAAAAGGTATGAGATAGTTTTAAATCTCTGTAGTAATACCAGTTACCTGAAAAAGCTAGCTCCAAAGTGAATTTAAGTATGCTTTAAATGTGGATCTAGGGACATTCTATACAGGTCTACTTTAAGAAATATATGGGATGTCTGTACCTCTACCCCAGGAAGATGCAATAAGATTCTTAAGTATCTATATTTTTGTAAAATATTCCAACTCTTAAATGTCAAAACAGGAAAGACAACACTTTCAATATTAAGGAGCTATATATATATGTTTTTTATTTTATTTTATTTTTTGAGACAAGGTCGCATTCTCTCACCGGGGGTGGAGTGCAGTGACGTGATCACAGCTCACTGCAGCCTTGACATCCTGGGCTCAAGCGATTCTCCCGCCTCAGTCTCCCAAGTAGCTGGGACTAGAGGTGCACACCTGGCTAACATTTGTATTTTTTTGTAGAGACGGGGTTTTGCCATGTTGCCCAGGTTGGTCTTGAATTCCTGTGCTCAAACTATCTACCTGCCTCAGCCTCCCAAAGTGCTGAGTGAGACTACAGGCATGAGCCACTGCACCCAGCCAAGGACACATATATATTTTAAGACATATCCTTCAAAGTTAAGAAAAATTGAGAAAAGAAAAAAAAAAATCACAATAATCAGACACCATGGTTTTCAAACTGTGCACCAAGGCACTCCAAGCCACTGCAACAAACTCACAGAGACACAAAGTGAACTATTAGCTTGTGGTCAATTTTCAACACAGCATCATGCTACATTCCATTTAATGATGTCATGTTTGCACAGCTGGCTGGGTTTTCAGTGGCTGTGATTAAAAACATGTATGTTGCAAAAATCAGCGTGAAAACAGAAAATGAGGATGGCAGTGATCTGATAAGCTTTACAGTGCTCAACAGATGCACATATCCCATTCATAGTTAACTTTAAGGATGGAAAGAATGAATTTTTTTCATTTACACATATTTTTTCAAATGGCTATGTTGACAGGACATAACTTTTTAAGTTGTTTTGTAACTATTAATAAATGGAACTGTTACTTATTTTGGCCTAGGGACACTACTAAAATTACTAAGGGAACTGTCAAAGAAGAAAGTTTGGGAACCTCTATACTAAATTCACATCAGGTACTCCAGCAGCCTGACCAGAAAAAGACAAAACAAGTAAAACAATGCCATTCAAAATGCATTTTATTTAATGATGAATCTTTAAGTTTCTCTTTAAGCAAAAATCTAACAGAAAATAGGTCAGGACAGCAGCATAACCATTAAATTAAGTAAATGAATTCCCCAAACCATCTCATTTCTTTAAAAAATCTCTGGGTACTGGCCAAGCACAGTGGCTCCTGCCTGTAATCCCAGCACTTTGGGAGGCCGAGACAGGTAGATCACTTGAGATCAGGAGTTCAAGACCAGATTGGCCAACATGGCAAAACCCCATCTCTACCAAAAACACAAAAATCAGCCAGGAGTGGTGGCGCACACCTGTAGGTCCAGCTACTTGGGAGACTGAGGAAGAAGAATCGCTTGAACCTGGGAGGCGGAGGCTGCAGTGAGCCGAGATCACACCACTGCACTCCAGCCTGGGCAACAGAGCAAGACTCTGTCTGAAAAAAACAAAAAATCCCTGGGTACTTCTTGCCAACTTTTTGGAAATCTCAACCGTGTGCTATATGGCTAATTCAGTCACTAACGAATCATGTTATTCTAATTCTTGAGTCTGAGTAATAGGAATATTGGAGTGTGCTAATTGCATTATTCTACTTTTGTGTATGCTTATTTTCACAATAATTTTAAGAAGGTCGTTGAACACCTAATAGTCATGATATACAGAATTCTTGGTACTCTCTCATAAACAAAATAAGCACAATAAGCAGTTCAATCTATTATATGCTCACTACTACTCACAATAAAATAGAAGTTGTTTTCCAAAAGAATCAAAAGATGAGATTGTCTTACTTAGCTAGATAGATTTTTAGTCCACTGAAACTTTCTTCTTATTCAGAGTATCAATCATCCTAATGCAATTAGATAAAGACATCTTGACAAAAGGTTCATGTTTTCCACACCGTTTATGTAGCCATATTAAGTGGAAATTTTAAAAAGTTTTCTCTAATAATGTTATTTTTTAAAAAAGAATGTTTTGGCAGGTTTCATATTGTCTAAAGGAACAGTAATATATACACAAGGAATGGCATTCTGAAATATAAAAAGAGCATTTAATGATTAGAATTTGACACACTACTTGAAAACAGTGAAGTTAACGTAAGATTCCTAGCTGCTTTTCTTAGAATCTATATAAATTAATTAGAATAACTCACTAATAATCTACTGAAAAAACAAAAAGCAGAAACAAAAACAGCTGTGTGGTGTTTATATAGCTTTTGATAAATGGAGTATTAAGAGGCAGAATGTCAGTTTTGAAATATAGGAGTTCAAGATTAAACACCTAATACTTTTGTTATGAGTTATGCTAAAACAGTAAAAAAAATTTTCAAAAAATAGTTGTCTCAAATACAGTCTTCTCAGATAGCAGAAGGCCAGGCAAGGGCACTGACTTGAAGGGAAACAGACCACGGTAATATGACTGCCTGAAAGTAACTATGGAATTCAATTTCTCAACATTATTATTCTAATCTTCATATTGATAACTCACTAGTACATTTACTTTGATGGGTTTAATCAACTCTGATAACATAGTTTCAAACAATTAAAAGGACCTTATGTATTAAACAAAGGTTAAACTGTTCTTGAGAAACTGACAAAAGATTTGGTCAAATGTAAATGAATATGCAATAAGTCACATAAGTCTGTGTATATACATATATATGACTTTAATTTTGTAAGTGCATGTGTATACACACACCTTTAGCTTATCATTTAAATAAAAAGCTATCCAATGTTTTGTATCCATTATGTTCCCCGTTAACACCGAGCAAAATGCTAACGCCTCCTATGTATGTAAAAGAAATAAAGTAAGTTGTTACACAGAAACCCGACACTATATGCAATTTCTTATGTCCCATATTCTGATAATGTCTGTCCTCTTGGCTCTCATTTCTTGGACTTTCTCATAAACATGGAAGCTTCATGACAAAGTGTGAAAATCATCATTTCCTCCTTTATGAAGTATACTGAAGACAAAAGGGATTAAAGTCATTTCACATTTAGCAAAGCTATTTTATGGCAACATTGTTACAACACAAAATAGACATTGCAGTTTACAATTAACAATTACATAGTGATTTCATAACAATTAATACTACTTCAATTAACAAAATATTTCTTTATAAAAAATATGTTCAAAAGGAGGTTTACATTCACTTCTTTAATATCAAGGTTGTAACAATGGTCTTAGGAGATGCAAAGACAGAAAACTACTTACCTTAAAAATCTGTATTCTTGAAGATATGTACTCCACTTGGATACTGCTCAAGGTTTAGGCTTCCCAGACAACTCAGAGGATTTTGGAGTTGTACTTAATATACCCAAGAAATAGCCAAATTTCCTAAACTCAAAATTTTGCTAACCAAGGGCCCTTAGCAAAGTTAAAAGACACCACACGGTTCAAAAGTAAACAAATATGTTGTTTTTGTTTTGAGACAGCGTTTCACTCTTGTCACCCAGGTTGGAGTGCAGTGATGCAATCTCTGCTCACTGCAACCTCCATCTCCCGGGTTTAAGTGATTCTCACACCTCAGCCTTCCGAATAGCTGGGATTACATGCGCGTGCCACCAGGCCCTGCTAATTTTTACATTTTTAGTAGAGATGGGGTTTCACCATGTTGGCCACACTGGTCTCAAACTCCTGACCTCAAGAGATCCGCCCGCCTCGGCCTCCCAAAGTGCTGGGATTACAGACATGCGCCACCATGCCTGGCTACAAATATGTTAATGAGTTAATTAAGATGGTGCTGCTCAAATGATTCTAATTCAGGAAACTTAGGTTGCAGGTAGGTAATCTCCAGTTCTCTAAAGAATAATACCCAAATGGCAGGAGGATTTATGTGTTGGTGCAATAATAGCTCAGTCTGTTTCATGACCTAGCTAGAGTCAGAACTGGAGCAGTGGCTACAGCACAGGGGTCGGCTTTCTCCTCTCTGAAGGAAAAGTAAAGAAGTAGGAAGAACGAGGTTGAAAGAACAGCCTACACAGTTGTTGCCCAGATCTCGAAATTAGCAACAAGTATGTCAGCTGTCCTAATTATTACCAAACAGGTCCTGGGAGTGTCTGACATACAACATAATAAAGGTATAATCAGTTCCAGAATCTGGTTCCTGGATATGAACTAATTTAGCTCTAAGACCTTCAGCAAGACCGTCTCTATGTCCTGCATTTCTCTCCTATAGGTTTGACAAAGATTCACCTGTAAGTCTGATGAAGATAGGCTAGGTATGGCCCTCAGTAAGAATTTATTTTGGCTGGGAGATTTAAAACTGTAAATGCTTGAGTTCTACCTCCAGATTCTAATTTTATTTAATTGGACATCAGACCATGGTGTCTGATTAAGTAACTGTCCAATTATTTAATTGGACATATTGTATTTTTTAACTCCAGGTTATGTAATAAGCATGAAGTATTGAGGAACACTGACAAAAAGGTTAAGAGTTCAGTGAGACACTGAGGCCTCTTCAGTACATAAAAATAGGGTTGGAAGTTAGCATCTTGACACTCTTTGGGGGATTCCACATCTCTTCACTTGCCATTAAGTGAAACGTTCAGAAATTTAAGAGTCAACAATGCCACCATTACTGCTGTCAAAGTCCTTCAGTGATTAAAAAGATATCGTGATCCCTCCATCATCTGGTGGTGGTAAATTACTTCAGTAAGAACAAAAGATGTGCTTTCCAAGGGTGGAGACATCCAACTTGTATTCAGTTCCCCATTACATTCTGGATTTGGGTCAATGAAAGCAGCATCCATTGAGGTGATAGCTAAGGCGTGCCCTCGCCACATATGAGTGAGATTTCTGGAGGGGAGTAGTGTGGAAAAGTGGTTTTAACATTGGGCAAGAGGATGTCAGAGAATTTCTGAAAGACAGGCCTATCTCTAGAAACTCACTTAAGTAAAGAGACAATTAACACTTTCGAAGCCCATTTATCCCTGATGGTCAATTACACACTAAGAACTTCCTTTTTAAGATTTGCCCTGAAGGGCCCTAGAGCATTACCTCTTCCATGCAGAGAATCAGAAAGCTTGGATTCTAGCTCTAGCTCCCAACAATTAGCTGTATATAATTGATGATGGGTGACTTCATTAGTGTCAAAGTCAAAGCATATTCTCTGTCAGCTTTTCAAAAAAAAACACGCAGTAAAGAGAGATTCCTACCAGGAAACTTTGATGGGTGTTTTTCAAGTGTCATCTCACAGCAGAAGATTCCTCAAGTGGTCAAACCTTGCCAACAGCTTCAAAAAAAAGGTAACTAGGATTTAACTTTACAGTGCATTTTGATGTTTCCCTTTGTGTCATATCTGACAATAAAAGAACTTAAAAAAAAAAAAAAACACTATCCAGCTTCTCCATTCTGTCTCCTGCTTTGCTTTTTCTTGTTTATAAAATACAAATTTATGGCTGGATTTGATGTTGAAAATTTAATATAGTTACCTCATGTCACAGATAAACAACAAAAATGACTTGACCAAGTTCACAGTGTTGTTTAATGGCAGAGCAAAGCACTAAAGACGGATAGTCCTGCCTTCCTAATTTGAATGCTCTTATCTCTACAGGTTAGGGTCAAGTTATTCAGTAAAACAGGCTATCAGGAGGTTAAGCCCAAACAGTGAGGACACAAACTTTTATGATGCTTGTTTGACTAAATGTATGCAGTTTACCTCAAGATTAAGGGATTAAAAAAAGGTTGGAAAACAGTGTAACCCTATCTCCTGGATACATCTACAGACCTGTATTTAGGAATTATGCCAGGCTGTTATTTCTAACAGAGCTAATGATCATAGATGGGGCCTTTAAGGCAGGACTGGGTATTTGGTTCTTAAAAATGATCTGTGCCTGCCTGTCTTAGGAATAAATAATGCTTTCAATGATCTGCATTCTTCTGTCTACCTAAAAGGTACAAAGAAAAAGAATATATTTAATTAAAGAGAGATGTGTCCCAGGTAGATGGTAAGCAATGGGAATAAAGTCATGATATGCCCAGCATAACCAATGATGAATGTTATTAGCCAGGTAGCCACCATTCTAGTCTTAGTCAAAAATAAGCATCTCATAAGTTTACTTAATTTTAGGTGTCAGAATACACGTAAGGAAAGGACAATCTAGACTAAGGAAACCTGAAATTTAATTCTGAAATTCATTAGGGAACCATGCCTAAGATGAGTTTATTTTCTTAACTGTAAAATGGAAGTACAACCTTTAACTTTCCTCAGTGTCTCAGATGAAATACTGTGAAGGTACAGAGTAATGCTATATGGCACAAAGCAAAAAGTGCTGTGCAAAAGAAGACAGTGTGCTAAATATTAGGAAATTTCTGAGTTCCAGAAAATTTAGATTTTTAAGAAACTATGTCATGCCAAGATGTGTTTTGGAGAAACAATTTTTCCAATATCGTATTAAGTATATACTAAGTATATATTAGGAGGGATTATATAAAAGGTGTTCAAAAAACAAGTATCAGGAAAACACTAAGCAGAATTTAGCAATTGTTTTTAACTTCAGAATTTCTCAGAGCTTTGAATATTGTATACCATGAATCTCCAAGAAAGGACAACTGAGCTTATTCTCCCCAAACTTACATGACCACCTAATCCTTTTTACATGGACCTTCTCAGTGGAGCAGTGTTCCATATAACATACTTAGGGAACACACATTCTTACTATTTTCCCAAAATTCCTATTGTTTGCTTCAACACAAAATAGTAAGACACTGTGGCTAGAATTTTTTTTTTCATATAAACATAAAGTGTACTGACACATGTTGGTAAGCATTTTATAGGCTGTCTATTCTAGCTCTCAAATAACATGACTCTAAATCTAAACCAGATCACTAACATAGCCTCTTTCCAGAAGGTCATAATGAGTACCTCCTCATCAGGATAGAGAATATACCCTTTAAGTTTTGTAGGAGTCAAGTACCCCTTTGTCTTGGGGACAGATTTCTGTTAAGACAGACAGAAACTCTTCCCTTGCTGGTCCAGCAGCGGTTTTCTTGTTCTCTGGACCAGGCAGAATAAAAAGACGACTTCTTGCCATGCATCATTTTGTTGTTTATCTAACACTGAATCCCAAATAAAATTTCATACCTGATTAATAGATCTGACCTTTTAAACTAGAAAAGCAGCAGCAACCTGAGATGGAATTGGTAAGAGAAAAATATGGTAACATTCTTAGCTAAAATACTGAGAGAAACGGAGAGTTTAAGTCTACTACTGTCTACAGTACTTATGTGAATGTTATAAAAGATCTGTTAGAAACTGGTGGCGATGGCAACAAGTCCTGCACCAGTTCTTAAATTCTCTCTTATAGCTAGTAGAAAGGATTACAAAGTTTGGCAAACATCTTGCATGGATCAAGACTGTTCACAGATGTCTGAGCAACGAATAATATGTCTATAGATTAGATCTAAGAGCTCATTTTACAACTGTTTACTAGAAGATATAAACATTTTTGCTCTCCCATTTGTAAGCTGTAGGTATGCATCATGGCTTCTGGGATCTCAGAGCTGTTTCTCGGACCGGCAAAAGAAGAGATGAAAATGCTCCTCTTGACCTCTATTTGCACTACACCAGAAATGTCACTGAGCCAGTTTCTTCTAGGGAGATAACAGAAATATTCTATGCAAGGCTGTGGGGGGCTGGTAATATAAGGCTAGGAGGATAAAGCTCCTTACTAATGAACAAGCTGACATTGAATAACATGGCATCTATGTGAAACATGGTTTGAAAACATTTTAAGATCATTCATAGACATCTGAGACCACTTACAGTATCTTCCTCCCAAGGCTGTGAAATAAAATTCAAAAGTACATCAACAAATTCCTGGTGCTTTTCCATTTTATGGTAGCTTACATTTTATACCCTCAGTGTCCTTCAAAAGTGGCTGGAATAGCCCACCTATACCTTTATCTGATATGTTCATCTCTTTTTCACCCTTTGGAGAAATAAGATTACTTATAAGAAAACTGATTCTCCAAAAAGTATATATACATAGTACGTAACACTGGTAAATAATGGGTGTTTCTAACAGTTCTTAGAAACTGGCAAAGAGACAGAAGCCCATAACTACCCCCAAACTCACCCACCTTCATACATCTTCACAGAGACATCAATAGCAACAGTGAATTTATACATAAAGAATAAGTGAGGCAAAGGCAAAAGCAGTATCAATCTGTCTGAGAGTAGGCAATGGTGCCTTGATTATTTACCCGTACAAACTCTTCAGTCCCTTTTGGTTATCCCCAACTCAGCTTTTAAGCCGTAGATTTTTGCTGTGGAGAACTCAGATGTGATGTAGCTGCTCCAGTAACTCTTTTCACAGTACTGCATGTCAATAATGGGAATGATTTCTAATCAATTTAAACTGCACACGGTACTTTAATAGAACAAGAAGTTTATTACTCCCACTCAGTAGTTCCTGGGGGCTTTGATGTTAAGTCATACATAATTCGAGAAATACCAGGAATCTTCTTAATCTCAGTGACCATCTTTAATACCACCTATTAAAAAAAATTACAGAGAAAAGTCAGCATCCACTGCATGTCCAGCAGTCCTAGAGGGCTTACATTTCTAATTTAAAATTAAAAGTTGACTATTTTCACTATTGTCTTCCACGTATATGGGATGGTTTCCGATTAATCTTATAGAATGAACCTATTCCCCTCTGCAGGGATAGGTTTAAGTTACTAAGGTTTAAAATATTAGTGACTTAAACTCAGTACTACTCAAAGTGTGATCCACAAACAGGTGCTAGTCTGCAATTTGTGTTTGTGACTGAGCCACAACAAATGCTTAAGAACATACAGTGATTTGACATTGCTGTGGCATCCAGCCATGTGACTTTATGTGTTTCAGCCAATGCTCTGCAAATTATCTGCAGCTTAAACATACAACTCTAAGGTGGCACAGAGTACACTGTAATAATCATTATCAAGTATACAGGAGGAGAGGATAGCCTGCTCACTTGTCAAATTTGGCAAATTTGAGTCTAAGAGAAAACTAACAAAGCCACATTCCCCAACCCATCTACCTAGCTACAACCATAGCCTCGTGTTAGTGCACTGGAGGCAGTGGCCCAACTGATAGAGTCTCACTTTGATTTTCATTTGCTATTATGCAAGTAGCTCCTTTGGAATGTTCTGGTGAAAACAAAGAAGGATCAAAAATTGAGTTGGAATTGGTAGTAGGGAGAACATTTAGGCAATTCTTGGGTGTCTGGCCCTAAAGCTATCAAATTGCATCCTTATTTCTAACAAACTCTTCTTCACTCCTAGAGTTTTCTTCTTTATTTGAGAAATACTATTTGTAAAGTAGAAACTGGCAGGATTAGATAAAATTATTATAATTGATTACTGTTTATATAGTAATCAGACATTTGGAGAGCATTTATAACTTAAGGCCTTTTTCTGCCCCAGTGTATTAATCAAATATGTGAAAATTTAAAAAAAAAAAAAAAAAAGGCCTATCTTATGAACAGAAAACCAACATCAGAAATACAGCACTGGCATAGCCTATTCCATTCACTGTATTATAAAAAGTAACAGGTACTGAGAACATGCATTAGAAAAAAATATATAAATTACCTCTACAGGGATCTCATTGCCAGGTGTTGCAGGTATACCAGTCATGAAGTCACTAGTAATAAAGGTCCGAATAACCACAGATCTCTGGCATGAAGGCTGCTTTTGAAGTGGGTCCCGATCAAAATGTAATGGTGTCAAAATCACTGGCATCTGGCTAATTTTCCCAGCATACCCTAGAGAAAGGTACATGTAGAACCAATCACCGCACCATAGAAAAGCACTCTCAGTTCAATTAAATCCTTCCAGACAATATCTGAAATCACATATACACACACAGCATAGTTAAGACTGTCATCATGCGTTGATTCCAGCTACTCGCAAAGCATTTTAATTGGACTCAACCATAAATGCAAAAAACAGAATTTGATCACATCAGTGATGTTTCACTGATGTGCTATAGAGAGAAAGAGTCCATTCTCATTATTCTGTATTATAATTAGCAGTATAGTTATATTCTACACTGCAAACAATGAATTAGTGAATACTGAACCATTTCTCCTAGGGGATATGGAGGGTTAGGTCCCTGCAAGCCTCTGGTTGCAATATTTTCATCAACTGATTAATATATAACCTTGTTTTATGTGTGTTTCTGATTTAAGACACTGTATTTAATATTTATTATAGATTCATTAACACTGAACTCAAAATCAACAGCTCTTTAACTCATGCCTGAATGAAGTTTATCTAACACACAGATTTTCTCTGTAAGGTACATCACAGCATTCCTGTGCTTAGGAACCCAGACAGCACTTCAACACTATACTTGAGATCCATTTTAAACAGCAAAATCACCAACAAAAAGCATAAAAATGCAAAAGATATTTCATCAAGGAGACCATGAAAAAGACTTGTTCACATTATGAGAGCTGAAACAAGAAGGCATAGTGTCACCTTGTTCAAACTCAGCTGGGAACATCTAAGTCTGGAAATTCAAATTTTCTGCTGCTCTGTGCATACCCACAAATTGCCACAAAGGTGAATATATTTTATTTAGAAGCAACATTACAGGCTAGGTGCAGTGGCTCTCACCTGTAATCCCAACACTCTGGGAGGCCAAGGCTGGCCTGACCTGACTCCTGACCTGATCACCTGAGGTCAGGAGTTTGAGATCAGCCTGGCCAAAACGGCAAAACCCCCATCTCTACTAAAACTACAAAAAAATAGCCAGGTGTGGTAGCAGGTGCCTGTAATCCCAGCTACTCAGGAGACTGAGGCAGGAGAATCACTTGTAACAGGAGGCAGAGGCTGAAGTGAACCAAGATTGTGCCACTGCACTTCAGCCTAGGTGACAGAGCAAGACAGACTCTGTCTCAAAAAAAAAAAAAAAAAAAAAAGAAGCAACATCATAGAACATTCAAAGATTTAAATAATAAATAATAAAAACAAAAGCATCTAAAAAGCAAAAGCTAAATCCTCCTACTCTTAATGTCAAGCTTCCAAAAACTAGTTTCAGAGGGTAGTGATCAAAAACAGGAGCAACTTACCAGACTCCCTGAGAATGTTATGGGCCTCAAAATCTGCTTGGCGTAAAGTACTGAGCACCCCTGTTGTCAAGAAAGTGGGAGTAACATCTGTAGGAGGTTCTTTAACTGGTGGGCCAAATATATAAACAACTCTGGAAACAAAGACGTAAAAATAATAGAGCAATTACATTTTAAATGTAGAAATTACATTTCAGTATGAGAAGCAAGGCACTTAGAACAGTAACATTCTTTCCATTTCCCACTTAGTTTTAGGCCCTTCTCCTGCCCACTTCAACTCCCCAAATGGATAGGACAACATGTAAGATTATAGGAAGGTCTGTGTTCTATGTGCTTTCCTCAAAGTGTGTTCTCTGGAACATTCTGTATCTCAGAATGTGCACAGATATAAGTGATTATTACGACTCTCTTTTCACTTAACGTATTGGGTCAAAGAGTATCCCCAAAACTTCATGTCCACCCAGAATCTCTGGGGAGAAAAAGGGTCTCTGCAAATGTAATCAAGTTAAAATGAAGTTAATACTGGATTAGGATAGGCTCTAATACAATGACTGGTATCCTTTCAAGTACCGGAAAATTTGGATACACAGACACACATAGGGGAATGAGGGTCATGTGAACACAAAGACTGACTGGATTATGCTGCCACAAGCCAAGCATTGTCAGCAACCATCCAACAGTAGGAAGAAGCGAGGAAGGATCCTCCACTAGAGTCTTCAGAGAGAATATGACCTTGCCAACACTGAATTCAGACTTCTGGCCTCCTAAACTGTGAGAGAATAAATGTCTGCTGTTTTAAGCCTCCCAGTTTGTGGTAATTTGTTATGGGTAGTCCTAGGAAACAAATACATATAGTTAAAATTTAAAAATAGGTGTCTTTATGATAAGACTTCAGAAACTATGCTATGATGCACTGGAAATCTCCAAGAGGAAACTACAGTGAATTTCCCAAAATTAGTAAAATCATCTTTTTTTCTCTACTTGAGAAACAATGATCCTAGAGAGATTCTCATTTGCACTTCATTAAAAGGGCCATTGAAATAGGACTTAGTATCCTACTACTTCCTTCCAAAAAAACCAATTCATTACTGTTTTATATAAATGTCTGTTTGAAAGACATGAAGAT
This sequence comes from Trachypithecus francoisi, assembly GCF_009764315.1. Lineage (NCBI taxonomy): Eukaryota > Metazoa > Chordata > Mammalia > Primates > Cercopithecidae > Trachypithecus > Trachypithecus francoisi. The sequence continues at coordinate 7,724,742 of NW_022681453.1, forward strand.
ACACCACAAATATCTTCATGTTAATGAGAGTCAATGAGAGTACAGTTTGGAACATAACTTGAGGAAATCAGAATCAGACAATTTTAACAACTTGAAGTGTAGCTGGCCATTGGTTTGAAGGGATCTGGCTCACAATCTTCACCCAGAAAACAAGAGGGAATCACGGTAGAGATATGAGTGCCATTTAGCTAGTTCTCCCTACTCCAGCCAGTAGACAATTGTCACTTTTCATCAGTCATGTTTTTAGCAAAGAAAATAAATCTCCCTGGCAACTATCATGGTAAAGTTTAATGTTTTTTCTTTTTTTCTTAATATGTACTTAGGTAAAATACACAAAAGAAAACCATATTAGCACAAAACCACTGACACCACCAACTACTTTATTGTCTCCTTCCAAACATACTACAACAGAAGCAAGGTTTTTATCCCAAGCATAGACAGTAAGTTACACTTTTTCTAAACAATATAGTTCCTAAAGCTCATAAAAGATCTTTAGAGGAGAAAGTTAAGAGAATGCCATGAATCTGCTTTTTTCACCTTCTCATTTCTTACATACAAAATCACTAGAGTGTACTGGGACAGGTATTTACCCACACTACATATGACAGTAAAACTGGAACAGTCCCTCCCTGTACAAAGATTCCCTCATCCAAATTAGGAAAAAGACTGGCAAACATGGAAGAATATTTTAAAACTCCAATTCCCCAAAAAGACCCCGGCAAAGAAATCTAAAGTTCACCAAGATTCTCTTTTTGTTTGAGACAGAGTCTCGCTCTGTCACCCAGGCTGGAGTGCAGTAGTGCGATCGCGGCTCACTGCAAGCTCTGCCTCCTGAGTTCACGCCATTCTCCTGCCTCAGACTCCCAAGTAGCTGGGACTACAGGTGCCCGCCACCATGCCCAGCTAATTTTTTTTTATTTTTAGTAGAGACGGGGTTTCACTGTGTTAGCCAGGATAGTCTCGATTCCTGACCTCATGATCCTCCCGCCTCAGCCTCCCAAAGTGCTGAGATCACAGGCATGCGTGAGCCACCATGCCCGGCCAAGTTCACCAAGATTCTTTTAAGAGCTTGCTGGGAAAATCTAGTTTTTTGTTTGCTGATTGTTAGGCTTTTTATTTTTTTCTTTTTTGAGAAGGGAGGAAGGAAGAAGAGACAAATAGGGAAAAGAGAGAGAAACTAGAATATAAACATAAAGTTTAAACAAGGATGTGTGCCCTTCGGCAAAAGAAAAAGAAAAGGAGATAAAACTGTAAGAATGCTGTGAATGAAGAAATACACTAATTATACAGTAAAAGCGTGCAGTTCAATTTAGGGAAATTCTCTCTGTGATATATAAAGTTTATATAGCATTCTACAGAAGGCAAATTATGAGCCACTGTTCTAACCAAGACAATTATGTCCACTCAAAATAGGCAATTCAAAATTTATCATTATTGAAGTTTTTTTGTTTGTTTCATTTTGTTTTTGAGAAAGAGTTTCACTCTGTTGCCCAGGCTGGATTGTAGTGGCACGATTTTGGCTCAAGGCAACCTCCCAGGCTCACGCGATCCTCCCACCTCAGACTCCCAAGTAGCTGGGACTACAGGCACACACCACCATGCCTGGCTAATTTTTGTATTTTTTGTAGAGATGGAGTTTCACCATGTTGTCCAGGCTGTTTTCAAACTCCTAAGCTCAAGTGATCCACTATGCCTGGTCCCCATTATTGAAGATATTAATAATTCTATTTTTCAGCACATGAAAGATGCTTCTGTATTTGGGGGTCTTCAGTTCATTTGAGTAAGCTTTTGAATGAGCATGTACCCATCAGTAAAAATACGGCCTCCCTGTAACTCCTTATCTCTAACTATACAGACTCTGCTAGGTTAACATTAAAAGGTAAGCTTCTGATTTCTGCAGCAATTTGAGCAAAATGAAATCTCAAGTAATTCTTTTTGGTTGTTAACTGCCTAACACCCATGAAGAAAACTGAAGAGAGAGAATAACTGTGAAATAAGAATATTTAATTAGCAATCTAGTACAAAATAAGTGAATTTTTAAACTCTATGTGATATGATGAAATTGAGTATTAGAAATAGATTATAAATCAGCTGTTGATATATCCAATGTAAGAAATTAGTATGCAAATTAAAGGAAAATTAATCTAAAATGTAAATCATATATATATATTTTTTTTTTTTTTGAGGCGGAGTCTCGCTCTGTCGCCCAGACTGGAGTGCAGTGGCGCAATCTCGGCTCACTGCAAGCTCCGCCTCCCGGGTTCACACCATTCTCCTGCCTCAGCCTCCCGAGTAGCTGGGACTACAGGCGCCCGCCACCTCGCCCGGCTAGTTTTTTATATTTTTAGTAGAGACGGGGTTTCACAGTGTTAGCCAGGATGGTCTCGATCTCCTGACCTCGTGATCCGCCCGTCTCGGCCTCCCAAAGTGCTGGGATTACAGGCTTGAGCCACCGCGCCCGGCCGTAAATCATATATTTAAATGTAACTATTTTAATGCTATCTGGCACATGCCCATTTCTTCGATTTTTTTCCTTGGGGTTACTACTAAATTAACCAAGTCTCCATTTCTGTTTGCGGGGCGGGTGGTTGGTTGTTTTGTAGGGGTGGTTGGGTGTGTGTGTGTGTTCCTTTATTTGTAATTCTGTAACCTGGACATACTTTTTTTCAATCCTTCTGGAATAAAACATGTCACCATAAAACCAATAGCTAATATAAGCCACTAATTTAGAAGATATGTTTTACAGCTGCCTTTAATATTTTACACTAAAATAAAAAATCTTTCTCCTTTAAATAATTTTAACAGATGATTACACTGTGATAGAGTCAAAACACAAGATAATATTACATATCTACTTAACTGCGACCTATGTGCATATTTGAATTGCAAACACAGCCATTTACTCTTATCTACATGACCTACCTATATCTACATTTGAGCCTTTTGGTCTTTCATTAATGGAAAGCCCTTAAGAAGCACATCCTTCCATTACATGCCCCCACCCTAGCTCCTGTGAAACACACCTGTTAACGTTGTGACACATGCGAGGTATAAGCCTAGCCAGAAAAATAAGTGATTCCCAGTCAGGTTCATCTTTACTGGAGATTCCACACACGTAACTGTAGGAACGACAGTCACCCTGAAAATAAAAAGATAATCAATAATTTTTAACAGTCAAATAATTTTTAAAGTCAAGTCAACTTGACTTTAAACTTAAACTCGGTTTAACTTGACAACGCTGTTTTTTTTTAAAAAAGAAAAGATGCATTGAAAAATACCTTGTGCATGGTGATACTATTAATAGTTTTTTTGAAATCTGAATGAAAGTATATACTAATGGTTCTTTAATGGTATGAATAAATTCCAAATTAAAATCCCATATTAAATCCTACCTGAATCAGTTAAGACATACATAAGGTATCATGGTAATATCAAGAATTTAGGCTGAGCACAGTGGCTCATGCCTGTAATCCCAGCACTTTGGGAGGCCGAGGTGGGCAGATCACCTGAGGTTAGGAATTCAAGACCAGCCTGGCCAACATGATGAAACCCCGTCTCTACTAAAAATATAAAAATTAGCTGGGCATGGTGGCATGAACCTGTAGTCCCAGCTACTTGGGAGGCTGAGGCAGGATAATCGCTTGATCCTGGGAGGCAGAGGTTGCAGTGAGTTGAGAGATCATGTCACTTCAGCCTGGGTGACAGAGCAAAACTCTGTCTCAAAAAAAAAAAAAGAATTTATTCAACATTCCCATTACCTGCTAACTGTGGATAATTTGGCAGACAAGGCCAGGTACAGAAGCTCACACCTATAATTCAGTGGAGCCCAGAAGTTTGAGATCAGCCTAGACAACATGGCAACACCCTGTCTCTACAAAATACACAAAAATTAGCTGGGCAGTGTAGTGGCATGTACCTGTAGTTCCCGCTACTCAGGAAGCTGAGGTGGGAGGATCACCTGAGCCCAAGGAGGTCGAGGCTATTGTGAGCAGTGATCATACCACTGTACTCTAGCCTGAGCAACAGAGTAAGACCCCATTTCAAAAACAAATAAATAAAATTATGAAAAATTGTCATTTGGCAAACAACATCTGCCCATGTGTTCTGAGTGGATAAAGAATTCTTAAGTGGGAGACAAAAACAATTCATAAACATTTACTTATCAATGTGTTTAAGCATCAGCTTAAAAGCTAATTTTAAAATAAATAAAAATAAAACTGATTATAATTTATTCTCTTTTCCTGTGTCCTGTTTAATCCAAGTAATTTGCTTTTTTTATTTTTTTTATTTTTTATTTTTTTTTGAGACGGAGTCTCACTCTGCCGCCCAGGCTGGAGTGCAGTGGCCGGATCTCGGCTCACTGCAAGCTCCGCCTCCCGGGTTCACGCCATTCTCCTGCCTCAGCCTCCCGAGTAGCTGGGACTACAGGCGCCCGCCACGTCGCCCGGCTAGTTTTTTTTTTTTTTTTTGTATTTTTAGTAGAGACGGGGTTTCACCATGTTAGCCAGGATGGTCTCGATCTCCTGACCTCGTGATCCGCCCGTCTCGGCCTCCCAAAGTGCTGGGATTACAGGCTTGAGCCACCGTGCCCGGCCTGCTTTTTTTATGAAAAGCATTTTAAAAAGTAACAGATTAGAGAAGTACCAGAGTGGCAGGTACCAAGAACGTGAAAATTCAACATATGTGAACGCTAATGTGATAGCATCTATAAAAGTGTAAAATGGGCCGGGTGCGGTGGCTCATGCCTGTAATCCTAGCACTTTGGGAGGCCAAAGCGGGTGGATTGCCTGAGCTCAGGAGTTCGAGACCAGCCTAGGCAACATGGTGAAACCCTGTCTCTACTAAAATACAAAAAATTATCCAGGCATGGCAATGTGTGCCTGTAACCCCAGCTACTCAGGAGGCTTAGACAGGAGAATCGCTTGAACCTGGGAGGCAGAGGCTGCAGTGAGCTGAGATCATGCCACTGGGCTCCAGCCTGGGCAACAGAGCAAGACTCCATCTCAAAAAAAAAAAAAAAGTGTAAAATGCACATTTAACACAGAAAATGATCCTACATAAATACATGGATAACTGATGGGATGCCTATATAATAAAAAACTGAGAACAGTTTAAATGCCCACTGGTTAGAAGAATAGTTAAATAAATGATGGTATGCATAGAATATGAGGGAACAATTAAGAACAATCTACTTGGAAAGGCACAGAAAGGTAAGTTCATGATGCTCAGTTAAAAGAAAAAAGTTGACAATGTGTACCCCAAATCCCCTATTTTCTTTTTAAAGTGTTTCTAGAAAGACACATACAAAACTTAACTGGAGAGTAGAAATACAAAGAATTTTTTTAATGTATTTTTGATTTTTTACAAATATGGTTTACTTTGGTATTTAGAAAATAAAATGCGTTCTTATACTAACCATGAACCATCATTTTTATCTGGGCTTGCAAGGGTCTAAGCTTCAAAGGGTAAGAGACTAAAGTCAGTTATCCAATAACAAAAGAAAATTTTATTTTGGTGGGAAAAGTAGTAGAGCCTGAATAAGTTTCATTTTCAAAAAAGAAATCACCTATTCATCAAATTACCTCAAATATCTATTTTTTGTAACATTTCTCTAAAAAGAAGAATAGGGAACTATTTCAACTCAACTCCCTGTGTAGCATGAGTTAGCATACAGACGTGGAAGTTCTCTGTAACAAATCTACTTAAAACTGAGACACTTTTAAGAATTAAATAACCTGTCCACAATTCTATTTTTATATATTAGGGTAATACTGCCTGTAAGTGTCATTGCAAATTTCAAAATAAATTTGTATGTGAATAAGATAATCCATAAACCACTGAAAGAAAACATCAATAACTCCAAGTAAGGTTATTTCAATAGTGATTTTAAACAACATAAGCAGCTTACAACATTTTGCCTTTAAAAAGAAGGCAAGAGTTCCTTAACCCAAATAGCTGGCTCTATCACTTTCATGAAATAAAATATTTTAGTTTACTTTAAAAATAACAATCAATTTTTTCTTTTTTAAGACGCAGTTTTGCTGTTGTTGCCCAGGCTGGAGTGCAATGGCGCAATCTTGGCCCACTGCAACTTCCGCCTCCCGGGTTCAAGCAATTCTCCTGCCTCAGCCTCCCGAGCAGCTGGGATTACAGGCATGCGCCACCACACCCGGCTTATTTTGTATTTTTAGTAGAGATGGGGTTTCTCCATGTTGGTTAGGCTGGTCTCAAACTCCCGACCTCAGGTGATCCGCTCACCTCGGTCTCCCAAAGTGCTGGGATTACAGGCATGAGCCACTGTACCCGGCAACAACCAATTTTTATCTTGTTTTATTTACAAGCAGAACTGCATGTATTCAGAGCAAAAAGGAATTTAAACTGACAGATTCATATATTTAGAAAAAATGCTTATTAGGTTTTAGATGAATAATCTCTAAAACAGTAGAACTTCTTTCTACACATAATTTTACTGTAAGAGGACATTATAAACACATTAACCCAATAACTGGCACTTATACCATTTTTGAGTTGAACTACTGATACCTCTTCTAGTTTCCATTTAACCACACACTCGAAATAAAATAACCTTCCTCTTCCCTACCCTCCCACACTTTTGTTCCCCAAAAACTCATTTAAGGATCATATAAAGAAGGCCGGGCACAGTGGCTCACGCTTCCAATCCTAACACTTTGGGAGGCCAAAGTGAAGGATCACTTGAGGCCAGAATTTCAAAGCCAGACTGAGCAACGCAGTGAGACCCTATCTCCACAAAAAAATTTAAAAATTAGCCAGGCATGATGGTGCATGCCTGTAGTCCCAGCTACTTGGGAAGGTGAGATAGGAGGGTCGCTTGAGCCCAGGAATTCAGGGCTATAGTACACCATGATCACATCACTGCACTCCAGCCTGGGTGACAGGGCAAGACCCTGTCTCCAGAAAAAGAGGAGAAAGTAACATACTATCTTATGTATTTTACTGGTTTTTAGCAGGGGATTGTATTTGGTATCTCCTTGAGTTGTGTGTGCTATGCACTATGCCAGAAATTCACAGCTGAGGGCTAGGACTATGAAGAAGTCTTAGGATAAGAAATGCAGATTATATTTACATACATTCAGGCTTTAGTACCCTGTCACCAGCAAGTGATGCACCTTATCTGAGTCAAATATTATCTCTAATGCTTTTTGCCATAAAGTAAGTTTTGTCTGAAATTACGTTATTAGTCATTTTGCAAGCAGCATTTTATAATTGAGAACTATATTATTCTCATGTTCTTTTACAACTAGAAAGGCAGAATAAACACAAAAAACATCAGCAGAACATGTTCCCTAGTATAGGGAATACACAAGCTGAGAACAACACCTAAATGGTGTAACTTAATTCATCTGGAGGCCTTCCTGCAGTTAAAGACTTCTAAAACCACAGTGTATTTCACATCTAGAAGGATAAATGACCTCTTGATCCCTGCCCTACATGGCAGAAATAAGCATGCCAACCCTGTAGGAAAGGGTTGCCTTTGGTTAGAGTTCACAGATGTTCCAAAACTACAAAATCTCAACCTGACTATTTAGTTCCTGTAACTATTCACTCCCTACACATTCTATAAAAAATTACCTTCTTATTTCTCTAAACTTGGTATATATACTTACGTATTTCATTTTTCTAAGTAATCCTTATTTTAATATTAGTAGAAAGAGTGCTCGAACCCAGGAGGTGGAGGTTGCAATGAGCTGAGATCATGCCACTGCACTCCAGCCTGGGCAACAGAGTGAGACTCCATCTCAAGAAAAAAAAAAAAAAGTGTATCACTGGCGAATGAATTCACACAACTCACCTGCACACCTACAGTTTTAATTGGCAGCAAGAAGGCATTCAGTGAATGCAGACTGGTAATTTGCATCAGCTTCTCCTGATCCTCTTCTGTTGTGCAGGCTTTGACTCTCTGTAATAGGGTATGTGGCTGAGAAAAACCAAAGAGGCATTTTTTCAGTTTTAAGAAATAAGGTATTCACTCTTTTATTATCTACTACTATCTTATGTATTTTACTGGTTTTTAGCAGTGGACTGTATTTGGTATCTCCTTGAGTTGTGTGTGCTATGCACTATGCCAGAAATTCACAGCTGAGGGCTAGGACTACAAAGAAGTCTTAGGATAAGAAATGCAGATTATGTGTACATACATTCAGGCTTTAGTACCCTGTCACCAGTAAGTGATGCACCTTATCTGAGTCAAATATTATCTCTAATGCTTTTCGCCATAAAGTCAGTTTTGTTTGAAATTAATATAGCTCTAGCCATTTCTTTATTTACCTGGTATATGTTTTTCCATTCTTTAATTTTCACTCCTCCTATCCCTAGGTATTAGTAATGCCTGTTGTGAACTTTTCATATCTACTATTCTATACTAAACAGATTTTAGTTTTCAATCTAGTTTGATAGTCTATGTCTTAACTAGGGATATTAGTCCTTTTAATGAGTTATCAATATAGTTGAATTTCATTCTACAATCTTATTCTATAATTATCTATTATCCCACTTTTTACTCTTACTCCTTTTTGTTGTCTTTTGAACTGGTGATTTCTCCCAGCTCATTTATTTCCTCTTTACCAATTTTGAAGTTAAATCCTCTATTTCTATTCTTGCAGTAGTTGCCCTTAAGTGTTAACAAGGATATTTAAAAGATAATCAATCTTCTGTCCTTCTGGCAAATAATACAGGCATCTTTGAATTCCTTAGCTCAAATCAGTCCCTTTGTGGCTTACATGCTACTTCCGCTAAACATTGTTACAAATTTTCTAATGAACAAGAACAAGTAGGTATCATTTTTACCTCTACTCTCAATTTTATAATTATTTTTATCATTTTATACAGTCCATGTTTGTTTCAGTTTTACTCATTTACCATTTTCTTTGCTTAGCATTCCTTCTTGTACTCACGACTTTCTCCTGGTATCCTGCTGCTTCTCCTCAAGTCAGTTCTTTAAAACAATGGTTCTCAGCTGGGCGCAGTGGCTCACGCCTGTAATCCCAGCACTTTGGGAGGCCGAGGCGGGTGGATCACCTGAGGTCGGGAGTTCGAGACCAGCCTGACCAACATGGAGAAACCCCACCTCTACTGAAAATACAAAAGTAGCCGGGCGTGATGGCACATGACTCTAATCCCAGCTACTCGGGAGGCTGAGGCAGGAGAATGGCTTGAACCTGGGAGATGGAGGTTGCAGCGAGCCGAGATCGTGCTATTGCACCCCAGTCTGGGCAACAAGAGCAAAACTCCATCTCAAAAAAAAAAAAAAAGGTTCTCAACCCTAACTGCACAAATTACTTGGGATGCTCAGGTCCCATCTCAGACCAATTAAATTCTAGGACTATATATCAAGAATAGTATACTTCAAAAGCAAGGGACTATTAGTAGTAAATTCTATTTAATCTCAAAATAACTTTATTTTGCTCTTGTTTTTAAAAGACAGTTCAGCTGTTCACTACAGTTAATTATTTTCTCTTAGCATTTTGAAGTCTTACCTTTACTGTTTCAGTATAATTTCCTGGGTAGGTAATTGATCTGTTCTCTGCAGCTGCTCTGTCTTTGGCAGTCTTTAATTTCTCTAAGATATGCTTACTAGATGTCAAATTATTTCCCTTTATTCTGCTTGAGATGTGTTACGTTTCCTGAATCTGAGCCATCATGTCTTTTACCAGTGTGGAGGAATTAATACATTTTTGTCTATTATTTCCTTCCGGACATATGTTAGCACTTGCCTTATCCTTCTATCTTAACCTTCTGTACCTAAATTTTCTTTATGATGATTTGTACTAATTTCTGGATAATCTCTAAACAACTTTCCTTTAGCTCATTAATTCTGTCTTTAAGCTGTTTTTCAGTTATTATTTTCATTCCCAGGACTTATTTTCAAATCGGCCCAGTTATTTTTAGTAGTCTCTTATACATTATTCTTATTATCAATAGCTTATTTCTATTTACTTTACATATTGCTTGTTAATTCCAGTAAAGTCCTGAGGGTCTTGTTCTGACAGTTTTTTCCCTTCTCATTCATGGTGCCATACTTCTATATGTGATTTATATTTTTTATTATAACCTCATATGTGTTGGAATTCTATCTATGAGAATCCTTTGGGACCTAGGTGAAGATATTCTAAAGAGAATCTGCATTGCTCCTTGCCTAACTCCCATAAGCACTATCAACTGAGATCCACTTTAAAATTCTTACATTGCAATTTTCAGACCACGCACATTACATAAATTAAAACCCCACATCTGTAGAATAAAGTAGACTGGGGAACTTTTCCATTCATCTTCAATTTGGAGCTAAAGTGTTGCATAGTGTGAAGATATCTGATCCAATCTCTGGCCCTTCTTGGACCCAGTCTCATACTCAGACACCTGTACACGAATGAAATTGTTAAAACCCAAATCCTAGACCACACAGGATTAGAAGCTGTCCTCAGAGGAGCAGACAGCTTTAGTTTCTTGCAATGATGCTCCCAATAAATTCCTGACTCAAAGGATTTCCCTTACTTTCTTGCAATACACATAAAAGAGTGCTTTAAAATACTTTATCTGACATTTTTAGAGACTCAGGATATCCAGTCTTGTTTCGCTGGAAGGAAAAATGTGTATATAAGAATATCCATGGAATACTTTCTCCACAGTCATTTCAAAGGTTACATTACTCCAAATATTCAAATAATAAAACCCTAAAAAATTCATTATAAATGCTGGTATATAATAAGAATCCATTCAATTTCTTATAATGATTAGCTGTATCAAATATCACCTTTTTAACACTTGCAGAAAAATCAGCTACTATTTTCAAAATATTGTTGGTTTCAGGAAAGTCCTTACAAATATAAGGTTCTTCAGCACATATAACTCTGATTGCCAGGCCAGGACCTAAAGGTAAGAGTAACAATAGTATTTAACATTAATGTTATATTTCCAATATAAAAATCTAATATAAAAATGCAACTATTTTCAAAATATAAAACCTTTCCAAAATTAAAATCTATCTGCCATCATAAGTATCCAAATGTAGCTATTAGTTTCCCATTCAACTCAGCATTTTTTAGAATACTTCAACATTCTAAAAATGTAACATTTAGAATGCTGCAACATTTAAGTTATGCACACATTTTAGTCTGCTTAACTTTTCAGCATGTTAGTCTCTGTCCCTAAGTTTCTTCATCTATAACACAGGATAATACTATCATAGTTTCCATTGTGAGGCTCAAATAAGACAACACGTTTAATTCTCTCCCTATCATTCCTCTCTCTCTTTTTAAGAGATAAGAGTCTTGCTCTGTCACCAAGGCTGGAGTGCAGTGGTGCAATTATTGCTCACTGCAGCGTCAAATTCCTGAGCTCAAGCAGTCCTCCCACCTCAGCCTCCTAAATAGCTGGGATTACAAGCACACACAGCCATGCCTGGCTAATTTTTTCAGTAAAGACAGGGGTTTCACTATGCTGTTCAGACTGGTCTTGAACTCCAGAAGCTCAGCTTCTGGAAATGCTGGAATTATAGGCGTGAGCCACTGACTGCACTTGGCCTATCCTATTTTTACAGTCCATGTATTAAGTATCACAAAATTATCCAGTTAATATTTTTAGTTTATAACATATGTGCCAATCTATTCAAAGTTTTTAATAAGGGAATTTTCCAACATATACATAAAGAGGACAGTATAATTAACCACCTTACTCATCATCCAGCTTCAACTATCAATATGATTTTAGGAATGGTATTATACTGTTAAAATATATACATAATCAAATAAATAATGTGAGTTTTTAATACCAAAAAATGTGAACTGGTATTTCTATTTTATTTTATTTTGACAGATTCTCATTCTATTACCCAGGCTGAAGGGCAGTGGCACGATCTCGGCTCACTGCAACTTCCACCTCCCAGGTTCAAGAGATTCTCCTGCCTTACCCTCCCCTAGCAGCCACCAGTAGTACCTAGTACAGGCATGCACCACCATGCCCAGCTAATTTCTTGTATTTTTAGTAGAGATTGGGTTTCACTGCGTTGGCCAGGCTGGTCTGGAACTCCTGACCTCAAGTGATCCGCCCACCTAGGCTTCCTGAAGTGCTGGAATTACAGGCATGAGTCACTGCACCCGACCTCCATTTTACCAAATACTCAAAAGTTCGTAAAAACACAAGATGTGCGTTGACGTATGAAAAACTGGATTCTGCTGCTTTACTATAACAGAAGAGGCATCACTTGAGATGCCTAGTTGTAGGCAAAACCTCAGCTATGTCCATTAATTTCCTAGTCCATTCTTTACCTTTAGAATAAACAGCATATTTAAGATAGGTTTTAAAGCAGCAAAACAATTTCTGCCAATGAAATCTTACATAACAGAAAACTCAACATACAAAATAGATTTTTAAAACATCAAGTGAGTCTAGATGAAATAATGACCAAGGACATAGAACACTTGGCTTCCCTCCATTACATTCACAGATCATTCTTTTTCTTTTTCCAAGATGGAGTCATCTCTGTTGCCCAGGTTGGAGTGCCGTGGTATAATCTCGGCTAACAGCAACCTCCGCCTCCTGGGTTCAAGCGATTCTCCTGCCTTAGTCTCCCGAGTAGCTGGAATTACAGGTGCCTGCCACCACACCTGGCTAACTTTTGTATTTTTAGTAGACTCAGGGGTACAGGCATGAGCCACATGCCAGTCCACAGACCATTCTTTGCCAGCATGCAGGTTAGGGACTAAAGATCTCAATCTGATTACTAGATTTGAGAACAAGTGCTAATCACCACATAGGTTACACATTTGTAAAGCTGTTTATGGAGCCAATATGATCATTAAGAGTATAAACTCAGAGCTAAAAATTATTGGGGATATAATTCTGGCTCCACTCCTTTCAATCTGCATAACTTTTGGCAAATCAGTTGCTTTCCCTAAGTTTCTTCATCTGTAAAACAGGATAATACTAGTTTCCATTGTGAAGATTAAATAAGACAATAAAAAGTATTTAGCAGAGTGCCTAGCACATACAGAGTACCCAAGAAATGTTGGCTATTATTCTGTATTCTGTTTTTCAATTCAATGAGGTCATTCTCCCAAATCATCCCCTACTCACTATTACAGTGAGCTAGAACCTGAGGTACAGACTTGCCCAACCTCTCAAGAAATAGTAACAAAAACAGGGTAAGACTTGCAGTCCTAACTTTAAACAAGTATCACCTCTAATTTTTTTCTATATGACAGCAAATGGAGTATTATTTGTTCAGGAATTAGTTACATTGTGCCAAGAAGAAGTGGTTCATCCATTCAAACAAGTCAGACATAGGACAAGGATTTTAAAGAGCTAAGTTTAAACCCTCACATCTTCCATGGAAAGGACTATGGTATGGTACAAAGAATATAACAAATCCTAGCTCTACTACTAGGACTGTGTGGCAACGTTATTAAAATATCTTTATGTCTTGGTTTTCTCATCTGATGGCAACATCAGATGCCAGAATCCCAAGGATAATGTAACACTGAAATGCAAAGACAATGGAAAATGAGTATTTAATAAAATGAAGTAAATACAGTAGATACTCAAAAGATTTCAATTATTCCCTAACCATCCTTTCCTTTCTCTCATGTTACAATTTCCCTGAGATGACAAATTATTTCAGAATTGTCTGAATTGATTTTTCTTCAACGTGAAGGTCTAAAGATGAATCAGGCTGGGCACAGTGGCTCACGCCTGTAATCCCAGCACTTTGGGAGGCCGAGGTGGGCAGATCACGAAGTCAGGAGATCGAGACCATCCTGGCTAACACGGTGAAACCCCGTCTCTACTAAAATACAAAAAAAAATTAGCCAGGCGTGGTGGTGGGCACCTGTAGTTCCAGCTACTTGGGAGGCTGAGGCAGGAGAATGGCGTGAACCCGGGAGGCGGAGCTTGCAGTGAGCCGAGATCGCGCCACTGCACTCCATCCTGGGTGACAGAGTGAGACTCCATCTCAAAAAAAAAAAAAAAAAAGATGAATCAAACAAAATTCAATTCTAATTTTTACCTGGAAATGGATGCCTGGAAACTAACTCTTCTGGAAGTCCAAGTTCTCTGCCCAAAATTCTCACTTCATCTTTATGAAAATCTTTCAGAGGTTCTATTACTTTTCCCTGCAGAGAGGAAAGAAGCCAACCAATACAAATTAGTAACCAAGATGACATGACAAACAAAGAGTAATAAATTATTGGCTTTTCCTGTTACCATTTCTCTTAACACTAACAGATTATTATTAAAAATGCATCTTTTAAAGTATTTACTCCTAAATGCCTATAAGGAATTAGATGAATATTTTAGTGCTATTATTTCTCTTCGAAGCACATTTTAAACATAAACTTTTTAAATACAAGTAAATCAGGGTAAACCAATCCATCATCTCTGATCTAGTTCTCATTAGAACACAAAGCAATTAGAAAATATACTAGTGTTCCGGCTGGGCGCAGTGGCTCAAGCCTGTAATCCTAGCACTTTGGGAGGCCGAGACGGGCGGATCACGAGGTCGAGAGATCGAGACCATCCTGGCTAACACGGTGAAACCCCGTCTCTACTAAAAAATACAAAAAACTAGCCAGGCGAGGTGGCGGGCGCCTGTGGTCCCAGCTACTCGGGAGGCTGAGGCAGGAGAATGGCGTAAACCTGGGAGGCGGAGCTTGCAGTGAGCTGAGATCCGGCCACTGCACTCAAGCCTGGGCGACAGAGCGAGACTCCGTCTCAAAAAAATATATATATATATACTAGTGTTTCAAAATTAAAATTCTCCAAATGTTATCACTGAGAAAATGAAAAGATAACTCACAGAACTAGAGAAAACATTTGCAAATCATATATCTGATAAAAGATTTGTAACCAGAATATATAAAGAACATTTACAACTCAATAATAAAAAGATAAATAAGTCAATTAAAAAATAAGCAAAGCTAATGGGTACTAGGCTTAATACCTGGGTGATGAAATAATCTGTATAACAAACCCCTATGATACAAGTTTACCTAAATAACAAGTTACAGTTACCTATGTAACTACACTTATACCCTTGAACTTAAAATAAATTTTTTTTAAAAAAGGGAGCAAAGGATATGAATAGACATTTCTCCAAGATACACAAATGGCCAATAAGCAAGAACATGAAAAAATGTTCAACATCATTAGCTATCAGGGAAATGCAAATCAAAACACCACTTCATATACACTAGGATGACTAACATTTTTATTTACTTTTTTTTAAGACGGAGTCTCACTCCGTTGCTCAGGTGGGAGTGCAGTGGCACAATCTCGGCTCACTGCAACCTCTGCCTCCCAGGTTCAAGCAATTCTCCTGCCTCAGCCTCCAGAGTAGCTGGAACTACAGAGGCATGCACCACCAAACCTGGCTAATTTTTTTGTATTTTTAGTAGAGACAGGGTTTCACCATGTTGGCCAGACTGGTCTTGAATTCCTGGCTTCAAGTGATCCATCTGCCTTGGCCTCCCAAAGTGCTGGGATCACAGATGTGAGCCACTGTGCTGGGCCAGATGACTAAAATTTTTTAAAGTCAGATAACACATCCATAAAAAAATAGAAAATAACAAATTGTAAGCATTTGGAAAAACTGGAGTCCTTATGTACTTTTGGTTGGATTGTAAAATGGTGCAATTGCTATGGACAACAGGTTCCTCAAAAAAATTAAAAACAGAACTACCATATGATCCAGCAATCCCAATTCTGGGCATATATCCAAAAGATAAACAAAAATGGATAAGCAAAATGTGGTATATAGCTATAGTAGTATATTACTCAGTCTGTTTTTTGTTTTTGAGATGGAGTTTCACTCTTAATGCCCAGGCTAGAGTGCAATGGCAATCTTGGCTCATTGCAACCTCCGCCTCCAGGGTTCAAGCGATTCTCCTGCCTCAGCCTCCCAAGTAGCTGGCATTACAGATGCCCACCACCACGCCTGGCTAATTTGTGCATTCTTAGTAAAGACAGGGTTTCACCGTGTTGACCAGCTGGTCTCGAACTCCTGACCTCAGCTGATCCACCCGCCTCAGCCTCCCAAAGCACTAGGCATGAGCCACTGCGCATGGCCCATTATTCAGTCTTAAAAAAGGAAATTCTATCACATGCTACAACATGAATGAACCTTAAGGACATTATGCTAAGTGAAATAAGCAAGTCACAAAAATGCAATACTGTATGATTCCACCTATATAAGGTATTTAAAGTAGTGAAACATAGAAACAGAAAGCAGAATGGTGGTTACTAGAGGGTGGGGGCCAGAAAAAAGGGAGAGTTGTTTTTTAACGGTATAGAGTTTGTTTTGCAAGATGAAAAGTTCTGAAGATCTGTTTTACAACAATGTGAATACACATAACACTACTGAACTTTATACTTTAAAATAGTTAAGATGAGGCTGGATGCAGTGGCTCGCACCTGTAATCCCAGTACTTTGGGAGGCAGAGGCGGGTGGATCACCTGAGGCCAGGAGTTCAAGACCAGCCTGGCCAACATAGTGAAACCCCATCTCTACTAAAAATACAAAATTAGCCAGGCCTGGTGGCGCATGCCTGTAATCCCAGCTACTTGGGAGGATGAGGCAGGAGAATTGCTTGAACCAGGAGGCAGAGGTTGCTGTGAGCCAGTCACATGACTGCTCTCCAGCCTGGGCAATAGAGTGAGACTCTGTCTTTAAAAAAAAAAAAAACCGGGGTTAAGATGGTAAACTTTATGTTATGTGATTTTGTGTTTTTTACAATAAGAAAAGAGATAACAAGTCTTGGTGAGGATGTGGAAAAATTGGAATCTCATACATTGCTAGTGGGCATGTAAAATTGTATCGTCATTTCAAATAATAGTTTGGCAATTAATCAAAATGTTAAACCTTAAGACCTAACAATTTTACTTCCAGGCATATACCAAAAGAAATAAAAACACATATCCACAAAAACTTATGACCAATATTCATAGCAGCATTACTTACAACAGCCAAAAAGTGGAAATAACCCAAAAGCCTATCAACTGATCAATGGATAAATACAATGCATTATACCCATAAGATGGAATATTATCTGGCAATAAATAGGAATAAAGTTCTGATACATTCAGCAACATGGATGAACCTTGAAAACATTACGGTAAGTAAAGTAAAAGAAGCCAGTCATAAAAGACCACATATTGGCTGGGCGCGGTGGGTCACGCCTGTAATTCCAGCACTTTGGGAGGCCGAGGCGGGCAGATCATGAGGTCAGGAGATCGAGACCATCATGACTAACACAGTGAAACCCCGCCTGTACTAAAAATACAAAAAAATTAGTCGGGCGTGGCGGCGGGTGCCTGTAGTCCCAGCTCCTCGGAAGGCTGAGGCAGGAGAATGGCATGAAACCAGGAGGCAGAGCTTGCAGTGAGCCCAAATCGCGCCACTGTACTCCAGCCTGGGTAACAGGGTGAGACTCCGTCTCAAAAAAGAAAAAAAGACCACATATTGTGCAATTCCATTTATATAAAATGTCCAAAATAAGCAAATCTATAGAGACAGAAAATAAATTATTAGTTGGTAATTGCCTAGGGCTGGCAAGAAAGGAGGAAAGGAAGAGCTGGGGAGTGGGGGCAGGATGACAATGACAACAGGTAGAACGAGGAGTGACTGCTAATGGGTATAAGGTTCCTTTTTAGGGTAATGAAAATGTTCTAAAATTAGATGTGGTGATGGCTGTGCAACTCTGTAAATGTTAGGAGGGAAGAGGAGGGAAGAAAGGGAGACCTTCCATGTATCTACTGTATGAAAAAGTTCTCATAAACTTTTACCTCCTCTCTCAACTTTCTGATGAGCTCTGTGTCATTGTGATGGGTTTTGATGAGTTCAGCTTTGCCACTTGCAACAAGGGATGCACTTTCAATTAGATCAGGCCGTAAAGTACCTTGGGCAAGGAAAACCTCCTCTGGTTTCAAGTTCATTTCTCCAATTACTTCATTGGCAATCTATAATCAACAGGAGTAAAACAGCCTTGTAAGAGAAAAAATTTTTTAAAAGCAAAAGTTTATACTTTCAGCTAAATCTCCTAGAGTCCTTTAGAAATATTGACCAGAAAATAAAATCCACCAACCCCCAAAATTAACTCCTTTATGAACGTGTCCTTTAACATGATTCAAAAAGGTACGTGAGGCCAAGCACAGTGGCTCATGCCTGTAATCCCAGCAGTTTGGGAGGCTGAGTGAAGTGCATCACTTGAGGCCAGGAGTTCGAGACCAGCCTGGCCAACATGATGAAACCCCATCTCTACTAAATACACAAAATTAGCAGCCAGGCATGGTGGCTCACACCTGTAATCCCAGCAGTTTGGGAGGACAAGGCAGGCAGATCATGAGGTCAGGAGTTTGAGACCAGCCTGACCAACATGGTGAAACCCCGTCTCTACTAAAAATACAAAAATTAGCCAGGCGTGGTGGCACATGCCTATAATCTCAGCTACTCAGGAGGTTGAGGCAGGAGAATCACTTGAACCCTGGAGGCGAAATTTGCAGTGAACCGAGATTGCGCCACTGCACTCCAGCCTGGGAGGCAGAGCGAGATTCCATCTCAAAAGAAAAAAAAAAATAGCTGGGCATAGTGGTGCATGCCTGTAATCCCAGCTACTCGGGAGGCTGAGGCAGGAGAATCGCCTGAACCCAGGAGGCAGAGGTTGCAGTGAACCATTGTACTCCAGCCTAGGTGACAAGAGCAAAACTCCGCCTCCAAAAAACAAAACAAAGGTATGTGAACATTCCATTCAAGAGCTTGAAATTAGCCATTGAGATAACCAATGAATTAAAGTCTATGATCAGCTGAAGACATCTATTCTTAAAAAGTTAAAATAACAGTCTGGCAATGTAAGCAAACGTGTTTATTAAAACATAAAACAGTTAGCTGGGCGTGATGGCTCACACCTGTATTCCCAGAAGTTTGGGAGGCTGAGGCGGGCGGATCATGAGGTCAGGAGATCAAGACCATCCTGGTCACCATGGTGAAACCCCGTCTCTACTAAAAGTACAAAAATTAGCTGGGCATGATGGTGCACACCTGTAGTCCCAGCTACTCAGGAGGCTGAGGCAGAAGAATCACTTGAACCCAGGAGGAAGAGGTTGCAGTGAGCCGAGATTGTGCCACTGCACTCCAGCCCAGCCTGGTGATACTCCGTGTTTGGTGAGACTCTGTCTCATAAAACAAACAAACAAACAAACAAAAAACAGTTTCTACTGATCAATATAATGACAATATACAGTAAAACTCTCAGCCACATAAGAAAAAGGAAAAAATTAGCAAATTTCGTTATTTGATATAGTGACAAGGAAAAACAAATACAAAGATTCACATCAAAAACAGTACATGTTGAGGATATTAAAAACAAAGGTACCTTAACAAAAGTATCCCCAATGATTTTTCTTTTCTCTTCAGGACTTGTGGTCATATTTAACGTTTTGCTAATTCTTTTCCGTGGGGTTCTATCTTCATCTGATATTGGTAGGGTTGTTGTTCCATTGTAGAAAGAATGAGCAGCATTTATCACTAGAGGAAAGGGGAGAAGCAGTTTAAATTGGTATAACATGTTTTTTTAATCAAAAATAACAAGTCAAACTACAGAAAGAAAAGTTATTTCTTTTCCAGGCTGAAGAACAGTCCATGGTTCCTTTGATCTCCCCTAAATCTGCCTACAAATTTCAATAAACTATCAATATTCAAGAATTACTGGCCAGGCCCGATGGCTCACACCTGTAATCCTAGCACTTTGGGAGGCCGAGGCAGGCAGATCATGAGCTCAGGAGATCGAGACCATCCTGGCTAACATGGTGAAATCCCATCTCTACTAAAAATACAAAAAAATTAACCGGGTGTGGTGGTGGGCACCTGTAGTCCTAGCTACTGGGGAGGCTGAGGCAGGAGAATGGTGTGAACCCAGGAGGCGGAGCTTGCAGTGAGCCGAGATCGTGCCACCGTAATCCAGCCTGGGCGACAGAGCGAGACTCCATCTCAAAAAAATAAATAAATAAATAATAAAAACAAATAAATAAAAAAAGAACTATCAATACATCCTGAGTAAAAGAATTCAGATACAGGCACTCATTAAATGTTGTTTCTGTGAGAATCTCCTGGCATTTAGATCTAGGGCCATGACATCACAAATTATGCTGATTAGGACTGGCACAGTGGCTCACACCTGTAATACCAGCACTTTGGGAGGCTAAGTTGGGTGGATCACTTGAGGTCAGGAATGTGAGACCAGCCTGGCCAAAATGGCAAAACCACATCTCTATTAAAAACACAAAAACTAGCTGGGCATAGTCGCACATGTCTATAATCCCAACTACTCGGAGGCTGAGGCAAGAGAATTGTTTAAACCTGGGAGGCAGAGGTTGCAGTGAGCCAAAGTCGTGCCACTGCATTCTGGCCTGGGCAACAGAACAAGACTCCGCAAAAAAAATAAAATAAAATTATGCTGATTGTTTTCCCTCTGTTCAGTGCTTCATCAGAGCAACAACCAAAAGCCACAGCAAGAAGCATAGCCCCAAAGGAGTCAAAAGCACTGATTCCTAAACAAAGTCGTTTGGAATCACACACTAGTGTCTTGTAAAACCGATATTTATGAACACACGTTTAACAATCCTTGGCTTTTTATTTAACGACAGGAAACTAAAAACTGACTAAGATCTCTATTTGCTAATAAAACTTAGCTACTGGAGGCCTTCACTGTAAGACAACAAGGCAGCTTGCTATTTCATTGTGGAAAAGCCAGTGAATTTGTAGGTCTTTCCTGAACCTGGTCAACTACCCAGAGAAGACATCTACTCTCCTGCCTATTGGCATTCTGGCAGTTGAACAGAAGAAGTGGTAGCAAAAGGGAGTTGCCATTCAGCATAGAGACTTTTACTTAATCCTGTTCTTAATGTAGAGTCTTACCTCCATCTTGCTTAACTATGCCTGGTATTAGTAGGCTCAAGTCCAGAACCTCTCTTGTTTAGCCCCTCTAGAGAATATATCCACAGTGTTCCGATGGGCAAGGAGAGTGCAGTTTGCTCCTGTGCTAAGGAAAAGGATCTGCTTCTCAGATATTTAATCCATTTTAGGCTAACCCAGAGACCAATGCCCCAAAAAGAACCCAATGCTTCAAATTCCTGAGCCTCCTCAGAAGTCTACAGCACAAATCAGCTTGCTTTTTGTTGCCTTCCTTCCCACCCCACCCCAAGGTTGTGAATTCCTCCATTCTGCTATGTCAGTTACCAGGGACACATCCAAGTTTTGAAGGCCTCCTTCAAGAAAGAGAACAAATAAGATATTAAAAATCTTAAGTTATACTAGGATGGCTACCAAGTACTTAACTATACACACAAATAATTGCAAATCACATATATACCTCTAAACCCATACTAAGCACATCCCCAGCTCATCTTTGTCTTAGCCTGATCTCAAAATGCCCACGGCCATTCCAGCACCACCTAACAGAGAACAAGTTAGCGTTGAAAGAAAATAAACAACTACAAATTATCAAAATATCTTACTTGCAAATTTCACAAAAACATATGACCATGTGAAGATACCACTGGGGACCTTCCCAGGATGCTGCGAGAGACCTCCCTAGCTTAAACAGAGAAAATCCACCTCTACCCATCTGCTTTCCACTTCCCAACATTTTATTGAAAGCATCTGTCTGCTATCATCTCCTCTATCCCTCATCCTTATGGTATTACACTGTTTTATGCTTTTACTGTTATTTTAGAGAAGTTTCAAAGAAATCGACTCATGTTCACATCATGCTTACCTACAAGTCTTCATTTTATTCAGTCTTTTGGTATCAATTCCAATTAATTCAATAATATGTACAATAACTTGTATCATTAAACCACTGACCTCATTTCATTATAACTATCAATATAACTATCAATCTATCAATTGCACCTTGTTTTTTTTTTTTTTTTTTTTTTTTTTGAGATGGAGTCTCGCTCTGTCGCCCGGGCTGGAGTGCAGTGGCCGGATCTCAGCTCACTGCAAGCTCCGCCTCCTGGTTTCACGCCATTCTCCTGCCTCAGCCTCCTGAGTAGCTGGGACTACAGGCGCCCGCCACCTCGCCCGGCTAGTTTTTTGTATTTTTTAGTAGAGATGGGGTTTCACCATGTTAGCCAGGATGGTCTCGATCTCCTGACCTTGTGATCCGCCCGTCTCGGCCTCCCAAAGTGCTGGGATTACAGGCTTGAGCCACCGCGCCCAGCCCGCACCTTGTTTTTAAAAAGTATAAAAGGTATCTACAAAAGTAAATGTTATTAAGGACTAAGAAATTTATTAGTGGCCCTTTAAAAAACAAGTAACTATAGAATCTTCACCTCTCCGACAATAAGCTTTTCTGTTTGCAAAATAATCTGTATATCCATACCTGAGGAGGGTTTGGGTAGCCTCATGCTATATAAATATCATGAAATAGAGTGGGAAAAGATAATTTCTTTTTCTTTTTTTGAGATGGAATTTCGCTCTTGTTGCCCAGGCTGGAGTGCAGCAGCATGATCTCTGCTCACTGCAACCTCCACCTCCCATGTTCAAGGGATTCTCCTGCCTCAGTCTCTCGAGTAGCTGGGATCACAGGCGCCCACCACCAAGCCTGGCTAATTCCTTGTATTTTTAGTAGAGATGGGGTTTCATCATGTTGGCCAGGCTGGTCTCAAACTCCTGACCTCAGATTGATCTCCCTAAGTGCTGGGATTACAGGCGTAAGCCACCGCGCCTGGCCAGGAAAAGATAATTTTAACAGCGAATGACTAGAAGAGAACTGAACAGTAGCTGGAAAATGTTAACTTATCAATCTATGTATAAAATTACCAGAATCAATAGTTTAAAAATTTATACTGAGACCTCCCTTACAACAGAGGTAATTGTAAAAATGAAAAGCATTTTCAACCTTGAGCATACTGAGAAAACTGTAATTGTGCTCACTTAAACCATAAGACTAGATTTGATTACACAAGTCCTAACATGTAAGTTAACTTTTCTGGGGTTCTTCAATACCTTTGACCTGAATTCCAAGCTTTTTGAGGGCCTCTTCAACAGACTGGCTTTCTCGTTTTCTCATAAAGCCATTATCAATGTGTACAGCAATGACTTGATCTTGGTTCAAAGCACGATTTAGCAAAGCTGTACAAACTGTTGAGTCTACTCCACCACTGAGTAAAACCTACGGGGTAAAATGAAAAATCAAACTAAGCAAAACAAGCAAAAAAGAAAATAAACACTATCAGCTTAAATAGTTACCTAAAAGTGCTATTTATATCAAAGATATGTATGGTAACTGGAAAAACACTCTAAAATTATAGAACATTTAAGGGCTGTGTTGAGGACTCTAGCTCCCGGATTCCAACATTATTGATATAAATTTGTAGACTTCTAGATAACAAATTGCTTACCAAAACTTTTGACGTGCCTACTCTCTCTTTGATCTCTCGAATGCACTCAAGTTCTCTGTTCTGCACCGTGAAGGTTCCACTGCACCCAGCTATATCATAAAGGAAATTCTTCAGTATTACTTTTCCATTTTCTGTAAGGCCAACTTCAGGGTGGAACTGTGCTCCATATAATTTTTTAGATTCATTTGCTATGCCTTTATAGAGAAAAGAGTCACAAATTAAAATTTTTTCATGCTGAAAAGACTCAAGCAATAACCACAATTAATTTCTCACAATCTCTACCTCTATGGTTTAAATTTTCTTTTTTTTTTTTTTTTTTTTGGAGACAGAGTCTCTCTGTGTCACCCAGGCTGGAGTGCAATGGCATGATCTCGGCTCACTGCAACCTCCGCCTCCTGGGTTCAAACAATTCTCATGCCGCAGGCTCCCAAGCAGCTGGCATTACAGATGTGTGCCACCACGCCCAGCTAATTTTTTGTATTTCTAGTACAGATGGGGTTTCAATATGTTGGCCAGGTGGCCTCAAACTCCTGGCCTCAAGTGATCCACCTGCCTCAGCCTCCCAAAGTGCTAGGATTACAGGCATGAGCCACTGCTCCCAGCCAATTTTATTTTATTTATTTTATTTTATTTGTTTTTTTCATGTGTTTTGTTTTGTTTTGAGACGGAGTCTCACTCTGTCGCCCAGGGTGGAGTGCAGTGGTGCGATCTCGGCTCACTGCCACTTCTGCCTCCCATGTCCAAGCGATTCTTCTGCCTCAGTCTCCCGAGTAGCTGGGACTACAGGTGCCTGCCACCACGCTCAGCTAATTTTTAAAATATTTTTAGTAGAGACAGAGTTTCACCATATTGGCCAGGCTGGTCTTGATCTCCTGATCTTGTGATCCGTCTCGGCCTCCCAAAGGGCTGGGATTATAGGCGTGAGCCACCGAGCCTGGCCTATTTTATTTTCTAGACACGGTATTTACTGCTCTGTCACCCAGGCTGGAGTGCAGTGGCGTAATCATAGCTCACTACAGTCTCGATCTCCTGGGCTCAAGTGATCCTTTCACCTCAGCCTCCTAAGTAGCTGGAATACAGGTGCGTGCCACCACACTCAGCTAATTTCTAAATATTTTGAAGAGACGGGGTTTTATCCTGTTGCCTGCTGAACTCCTGGGCTCAAGTAATTCTCCTGCCTTGGCCTCCCAAAGTGCTGGGATTACGGGTGTGGGCCACTACACACAGCCTTCTTCCTCTATAAATTTTTAAACTGATATATCTCACTGGATTTTTAGCTATAGGAAAAATAAATACATAACAAAGACAAAAACTACATTGCTGTAACCTTTCTTTATAAAGGTCTTTCTTGACACAGCAATTCAATTAATGAGCTATAGGACGGTACATTAAGTCCCACACAGAGATTATTTAACAGTATTCTCACCTCTCCACCCAAGTTACTTCAGTTGCCTTGTCTATCTAGTGCATTGATAATTCAATTTTGGTTCTCATGTTGCATATGGCTTTCAAATGCATTGTACAGCTACCAAGTTCTCATATTAAAAGAATCTCACATATCAGACTTGTCAGAATATACTGTTTCTTTCTTGACTACTATTAACCACAAATATATATTCACCTATTTGACTAATGTGTTTCCAGCAAATATTACCTACGGGGCAATAGATGTTAGGCTAGGTATTTTACCTGTGCATGTGTTACCCCTATTTCATAGCTCTGAGATATCGAGAAACTTGTATGAACTCTCAGGTAATTAAGTAACTAAATCAGGCCTGACAGGCTCCCTAACTCATACTCATTCTACTATACCACAGTACTTCACACCTTATTTGGCTCTCAGGATACCACTCTCTTGGTTTACTTATTTTACTGTCTATTCCTTCTCAATCTCCTTTGCTGGTTCCTCTCCATCTTGCCCATCTCTATATATGGAAGTTACTCAGTCCTCAGCCCTTAAATCTCTTTTCTAAACATTCTGAGAGATCTCATACTCTCATCACCTTAAAATTCTGTCTGTATGCCGGTAAACCCCCAAATTTATACCTCCAGTCCAGTTTTCTCCTCTGAAGTCCAGGCTCACATATACAACTGCCTATTCAGCACCTTTGTTTTGATGTTTAATACAGCACCTTGAATTTAATATTGCAAACTCAAACTCCTGAGGTCTTTCCAATCAGGTAATTAGAAACATTTTCCTTTTGGTTCCTCACGCCAAAAAACTTGGGAGTTAAAACTTGATTCTACTTTTTCTTCCTCACTCCATATTCAATCTAACAGCAAATCTTGTGTCTCTCCCTTCAAAACAGTAGAATCCAATCACTCCTAACAACGTCTACCTCTATTACCCTAGTCCTGACAACTTCCACCTCTGCAAACCTGGTCCTAACAACTTCCTCATCTACTGTTATAAAAAAAACTGGGTTGTTTTCACATAACCAGGAAAAGTTAGGCACGCAGACACTTTGAAAGGTAAGGAGGAATGGAATTTATTGAGAAAAAAGGAAAAATCTCTCAGCAAAGTGAGAAGGCTTCCTGTTAACAGGCCCCCATCTCACAGATTGAATCCCAGGTCACCACACAGGAACGGAAAGGCCAGGTTCCTCCCTCCTGCAAAGGGTGAGAACTTCCTGTGGCTCCACCCTGTTCTCCCAGTAGGCAGGCTGGTGGGAGATTCTCCAGGTACCCTCCCCTTTTATCTTCTTCCTGCATCTATCACTACTAATCACTACTATCTTGATCCTGACAACACTGTCTCTCTCCTGGTTACTACAATAAATTCCTAGCTCGTCTTCTTGCTTCTCTTTCACCCTGTATATTTTCTCCTCATCACAGCTTAATCCTGAAATTAGATCACATCTCTCCTTCATTTAAAACCCCACCTCACTATGAGTAAAGCCAAAGTATAGGAGTGGCCAAAAGGTCCTGTGTTCTGCATCCAACTACCTCTCTATACCTTTCACTCTCCCCGTCATGCTTACGCTGCTCCAACCACATGGATTCCTTGCTGCTCCTCAAATATGGTACCCACCCAGGATCTCTACTGCTGTTTCCTCTTTCCCCAAATATCCAAAAAGCTTAGCATTTATTTTCTTCGTGTCCAATGTCATCTTATAGGAATGCCTTCCCTGAATAGCCTATAAAATTGCAACAACCCTAATCATACATATTCCAGAATATCCCCTTCCCCCTTAGTTTTTCAATGTAAACACTATCTGACTCTGACATATTCCGTATTTCTTTATTGTTTACTTTCCCTTTTTTCCAGTGTTAAACAAGAATTTTTGCTATATTGGTTTTAGGTTTTGTTTTCTTTTTAAGAGAGAGGGTCTTGCTCCGTTGCCCAGGATGGAGTGTAGGGGCGCAACCACAGCTCAACACAGCCGTGATCTCTTAGGATCAAATGATTCTTCTCCCTCAGCCTCCTGAGTAGCTAGGACTGCAAATGTCCATCACTATACCTGGTTAATTTTTTTTTATTATTTTTATGTAGAGATGGAGTCTCACTATGGTGCCTAGGCTGGTTTCAAACTCCTGGCCTCAAGCTCCACCTTCCACGGTCTCTCAAAGTGCTGAGTCACAGATCCTCAAGTGAGAGTCACCACACCTGGCCTGTTTTATTCATCGCTAAATCCTTGACACCTAGAACTGTGCATGACACATAATAAGTACTCAAACGTTTGTTGGATGAATAAAAATACACAAGCCTATCTACCATGGTTGATCTTTTTTTTATGAAAAACCTTTTAGTATAAAAACCATTCTTGAGCATTCCTATGCTAATGTCGGTTAAGTAACTGCAGGCAGATTACTAAATTCAGCATATCCATGACAAATCTTTTTTTCAACTTATTATTTAGCTGTGGCATCTCAAAGAGAACTTTATTGATAAACCCACCTTTTTCTTTCACTGACTTCCAGGACTATTAGTGACCATTTACATTATTCAGGTAAGCAAGTCAAAACCCCAAACAGCCAGAAAGTCAATTTCCCTTCCTCAAAAAAGTAGAAAACAAAACGGTTTAAGAGCATGGGTCAGCAAACTTTCTGCAAAGGACTAGAGAGTAAATAGTTTAGGCTCTGTGCAACATATACAGTCCCTGTATTTTATTATAACCCTTTAATAATGTAAAAATCATTCTTAGCTCCTGGACATCAAAAAAAGGCAAAAGACGAGATTTGACCCACAAGTCACAGTTTGCCAACCCTGGTGAATTCAGGGAAATCTCTTGAGTACTTATTTGGGTGCTATGGGCTATGTATACCTAAGAAAGGAATAAAGACAAGTAACTCCGAATATAGTATAGTAGGAAGACAGCAAGTTCTCAAATTTTTCCTGAGTCATAAAAGTATAGTGTTTTATGTTTGAGAAGCTTATATTAGGATGAACATTTTTCAAAGTATTTCAAAGCAAACCAGTAAACCAGTAAGTGAGAGACTTCTGGATAATCCTCTTATTATTAAATTCCCTTCATAACAGTTAATCCTACATTCATTATCTTTTAAAAAAGAGAAGAAAAATCAGAAGAAAAAGGAAAAATCAAAGAGTACCTCATACAGAAGCATATGCTTACTCTTCAGATAAAGTTTTTAAAATGAACTCTGCAAAACTTTTAGAATTTTCACCTGCTACTATGTTTCCAGAACGTGCCACAACCTTGAATCCATCAGCTACTTTGTCTACACTATCTCCATGTGTAAGCAAAACAACTTCTTCCTTCTGAAGGCCCCTAAACATACAAAAAATAAAACACACAAATATCTTAATTAAAAACATGATTCCTGGGTTCTTTTGTTTTAGAAACACAAGCTTGCCATACATGATTAGAAAAACAGAAAAAAAAAAAAGTGACAATGGAATACTGCTAGCATTCAAATATTATGTCCATTACAAATAAAGCCAATAAAAAACGATAAATCTTAAAAAAGGCAATCCATAAAAACTGGAAGGAAACTAGAACAAATAAATATATGCTGTTGGTAGTATAACCAGACACACAGGAATAATTTCAAGAGAGTATAGAACAATAATTTCAACATTATATATCTGTTGAGATTTATGTTAAGAACAGAGGTATTTTGACCTTAACACTTCATTCGGTAGTCTTATGTAAGTAGTAATAGGACTCAGTACTAAAACTATTATCCTGTAACTGTAAGTACAGTATAGATACAGGCATATGGTAGGTTAAAACAAATAATATAATTAGCAGTCAACATTTTCAGCTTAAGAGTAAGGAGATACAAAATCAAAAGAGTTAGGTAAAAACCCTATAATCTTTCATTTTAACTGGAAATAAGTATACACTAATGATTCTGTTTTCTAATTCCTTTTTTTTTTGAGATGGAGTCTTGCTCTGTCACCCAGGCTGGAGTGCAGTGGCCGGATCTCTGCTCACTGCAAGCTCCGCCTCCCAGGTTTACGCCATTCTCCTGCCTCAGCCTCCCGAGTAGCTGGGACTACAGGCGCCCGTCACCTCGCCCAGCTAGTTTTTTTGTATTTTTTAGTAGAGACGGGGTTTCACCGTGTTAGCCAGGATGATCTCGATCTCCTGACCTCGTGATCCGCCCGTCTCGGCCTCCCAAAGTGCTGGGATTACAGGCTTGAGCCACCGCGCCCGGCCTCTGTTTTCTAATTCTAAAAGACTAGGTACTGCCCAACTCTGTTGTACCAATGTGGACCTCTAGTGCCAAACAAATGAATGATACTTAGTTAAGAAAGTGTTACTTAAGAGATTTAAGTAACATTAATCAAATGTAATGTGTAGACTTTCTCTGGACCCTGATTCAAACAAATCAACCATAAAAATATACTGTTTACGTTATGGAAAATCTGACTAAGAACTCAATATTAAATAATATTAAGGCACGGCCAGGTGTGGTGGCTCATGCCTGTAATCCCAGCACTTTGGGAGGCCGAGGCAGATCACCTGAGGTCAGCAGTTCAAGACCAGCCTGGCCAATATGGTGAAACTCAGTCCCTACTAAAAATACAAAAAAAAATCGCCTGTAATCCCAGCTACTCGGGAGACTGAGGTGGGAGAATCACTTGAACCTGGGAGGTAGAGGTTTCAGTGAGCTGAGATCATGCCACTGCACTCCAGCCTGGGCATGCAACAGAGCGAGACTCCATCTCAAAAATAAATTAAATTACAAAATAAATAATAAATAATATTAAGGAATAAAAATGTAAATTAAAAATAAAGCAAGAAGATAAAGTACATTAATGCCAAAAAGATATTTTGGGGTTTGTTGTTGTCATCATTGTTTAGGAATAGTATAGGTTGTGATAGAGTCTCAGAATTTTAGAACTAGAAAGACAGAAAAATGTCAAATCTTAACCAAATCTTTATGTTTAAAGCTTCTTCTGGTATATCACAAACAAAATTCCTGAAATGGTTCTCAAAATTAGTCACATGAAATAGGGATGAGTGTATGTGTCAATACCTCTCCATTATGAAGCTGAACAAGCACTGCCTTTCAAACTCATTTTGGCAATGAGTAACTTCAGTTTAAAAAATTCTTTTGAGCAACCTTGGCTTTTTTATTAATCTTCCTTTGAAAAATAATAATCTCCGGCAGGGCACGGTGGCTCATGCCTGTAATCCCAGCACTTTGGGGGGCCGAGGTGGACGGATCACAAGGTCTAGGAGTTTGGGACCAGCCTGGCCAATATGATGACACCCTATCTCCACTAAAAATACAAAAATTAGCCGGGTGTGGTGGCTCACACCTGTAGTCCCAGCTACTCGGGAGGCTGAGGCAGAAGAATCGCTTGAACCCAGGAGGCGCAGGTTGCAGTGAGCTGAGATGGTGCCACTGCACTCCAGCCCGGGTGACAGAGCAAGACTCCGTCTTGAAAACAAAACAGAAAAAAAAAAAAAAAGAAAAAGAAAAATAATAATCTTTAAAAACAGATCAAAGAGTGAAAAGGGAAAATACAAATGTTGATATCACTATATATGATTCCAAATAGGGTTCCACAACTGCACAGGTGTTTTCAAATTTCTTAAATACCTTCCTTACTCCCTATTAACATCACCACCATCCCATGTTGTCTTGACACTCAACTGGAAGGCAAACATGACAATTACATTTGTGGTCACTACTATACCCTTAATTTTGTTTATGAATTATAGAATCTCCAATTGTGAAAAATAACAGTGTCAACTTTAAATTAATTACTACTGTTCTTATTCATCTAAAAATGTAATACCTGAATAATGAACATGTATTATCCACACTAATGTTGAAAACTCCATCTTCTCTAACACTTTTTTTGTGCACAGTACCTCCAAATACCTTATTCATCATCTGTTCAAAGAAAAAAATTAATGTTAATAGAAATCAAAAGAAAAATATCCATTTTGTTATACTGATTTAATAATTTATATTATTTCTTTTCAGAACACCTGATGTATCTGTATCTCCAAAATAAAAGGAGTTTAATAAATGTAGATCATTTGGTATTGTTATATATAACTATACAGTTATTAACAGGCATTGTTATAAAACAAAATTGGATTCAAAATTTGACCTGCGGTTAAGTTTTGTTAAACACTGGCAGATTTTCCACTTAGTGTACTTTAATGATTTCATCTGCTTAAAAATAGATATCTTAATTACTTACATTTGAGTTTGATTTCAAAGCATTTTAAAAGGTATTCTGAGGCCGGGCGCGGTGGCTCAAGCCTGTAATCCCAGCACTTTGGGAGGCCGAGACGGGCGGATCACAAGGTCAGGAGATCGAGACCACCCTGGCTAATACAGTGAAACCCCGTCTCTACTAAAGAATACAAAAAAACTAGCCGGGCAACGAGGCGGGCGCCTGTAGTCCCAGCTACTTGGGAGGCGGAGGCAGGAGAATGGTGTAAACCCGGGAGGCGGAGCTTGCAGTGAGCTGAGATCTGGCCACCGCACTCCAGCCTGGGCGACAGAGCCAGACTCCGTCTCAAAAAAAAAAGGTATTCTGAGTTTGGAAAAAGCTACAGCAAACAACAAGAACCTTATACCAGAACAAGAATTAGACAATAAATTTCTCCAAGCTATTTAAATCTTTGGCTCCAAAGGAACAGTATGAAAGCCTGCCGAAGGCCGTGCTGTAGAGATGGGATAAGCAGGAAAATCTGGCCTTTCAGTTAAGCTCATCTGTTCAAGTCCCATAAGCTTATAGACTGATTTCAAATGGTCTCTTCAATTCAGCACCTCCCCTGTTAATCAATCTTCTTTTCTTATTTATCATTTACATGTCCCAAACTTCCCACCTCAGATAAATATACACAAGATTTTTGCAAACATTAAATCTGCAGTGATATAAACACTCCCACGCATCTCAGTGCATCTGTTCCACAACAGGTATCAGAAGATATCTGCCTTAATAATGTGTAATGCAGGTTGACCCAGCCCCTGACAGAAAATAAGACAGACGACTTAAATAAATGTTCATTCTTTTAACTCAGAGTAGCATATTCTTCAAAACCATTACCAAATGGTGCCCTCTACATTCTCCTTTTAGGTATTCACAATACACTGTCCCACAATAAAGGTTTGCATTCGCTCCAGCAGTAAAGACACCTGCTAGCACTTGTTTAACACAGTATTTGTCAAACTAAAGACTCAGAAACAAAACTCTTTACTGTAGCACATTAACTAACATGCAGTTTAAGAAACATTGCTATGGTCTAATCAGTTCCCTTGACTCTAGTCTTGCCCATCTTCCAGCAATGTTCTAGAGACCTACCAATGTTAGCTACTACAGTATAAAGATGATTATGTTAGTCTATGATTAAATTCTTCATTAGCCCTCTAGCATCTACAGCAAGGGTTGGTAAACTTTCCGTAAAGGGCCAGAGAAAAATATTAGCCTCTGCAGGCCCTGTGTCTGTACCAACTATTCAGTTCTTGCCACTGTAGCTCAAAAGCATCCACAGACAATACTTATAAAGAAATACGTGTGACTGTTCCAATAAAACCTTATTTATGGACACAGACTTGAATTTTATTTTCACACATTACAAAATATAATTATTTTTCAATTTCCCAATCATTTAACAATGTAAAAAAATCATTCTTTGCTTGCAGGTCAGGCAAAAACAGGTGGCAGGCCAGATTTGGTCTATAGGCCATAGTTTACTGACGCCTGGTCTACAGGATAAAATCCAAGTTCCTTATATTAAACACAAGACTTCCTTATCTGACCCTTGTCTAATTTTTGGTTTCACCTTCCCCCTCATTTTCTACTCCAGTCCATTCAAACTAGAGTGATTATCAAAATAGACTATGTTCTTTCCTCCCTGTCTTCAGGTCTCTTTACAGCCCAAGGGCCATAGCAAAGTATATGGCCAGTATGGATTCCTGATAAACCCCAAGGTTCTAACTGCCTCAAGGAAACCCATATAGTACTCCAGGTCCACCACCCAATCAGATCAGATCCTCTTATCTTTCTTATATATCAAAGTTTTCTAAGTTTTAGAATGGGAAGGGAGAAAGAGAAGGAAATTCTGCCCAATAAAAATAATTGGACAAAATCTTGTGGGAGCATATAAAGAAGCCAAGTAAAACCATAAAGAGTGAAGAGACAAGTCACAATCCAGAAGGTATCTGCAATAATATATAGTTGGGAAAAGTTTAGTATCCAGAATATATAAAGGCTCCCACAACACAATAACAAAGACAATTTAATATAAAAATGAACAAGTATCTACAGTAAAGCAGACACAAATGGCAAATAAACATGAATCTTACAATAACAAGGAAAATTAACTTTGAGACTACAATGTGACCCCCATTTAATACCTTTGCAGATAAGAAAATACAAAAAGAAATCTAATCATGTCAAGGGTTGGCAGGGATATAGAGCAGAAGATGTTTTTATATATTGTTGTGGGAACATAAATTGAGGGGAAAAATTATCATTTACCTAGTGAAGCTGAAAATGTACATTATGACCCAGTATTCCTACTGCCAGTTACCCTGGAGAAAATTTTGTGTATGTATAACACTAGAAAACAAGTACAAAAATATTCATGGCAATATTGTCTATAATAGAAAAAAACTAGAAAGCCAACAGTATGAACACTGGAATGTAAAAGTAACATGCTATATTCAAACAAATTCAATAGTGAAAATGAATAATTTACAGTAAAATGTACTAACATGAACGAATCTCAAAACCAAAGTTGAAAATAATACAGGTAGTATGACTTCACTTATATATAGGTCAATAAACAAAACGAATATATTATTTAGGAATATAAACATACGTATAAAACTATAAAAAAAAGAAAGGGAATGAATAATAAAATTCAGGAAAGTTGGTCGCCACTGATAGGAAGAGAAGAATGTGAATGGAGACATACAAAGAGTTTCAAAAGCTCTACCGATATTCTGTTTTTTATGCTGTGGGGTGTAAATCAGTAAGAGATATAAAAGGGAGCAGTATAGATATTTTTCTTCTAAAGCAAAGAATCACGAGGAAGCAATTAGAAAGACTGTCAGGAGAGTCCAGTTAATGGGAAAAGATGGTATATAAGACACTGAAATTGCTCAAATTTCAGAATGTCATGGGGGGCAAAGGTATACACTTAGGTACTAAAATTACCCTACCTAGTTACTAAGTAGCAGCCCTTTACAAACAATACATTAGCTAGACGGCATCATCTATATCCTTATTTTATGGAAGGACAAATTCTGCCCAAATAACCAAGATCGGCATATCCCATTATCTTACTACAAAAGTTCAGATGATAATAAAGGCAAAAATTGTTATGCATTTAACATCAGCAGGTCTGGCTTTGGCTGTAAGATATCCTATCGAATGACAGAACAATTTGGCCTTATAATTATATCAGGAAACTGACATAACAGGGAAACACTAAGCCATTATCTCTTAAATTAAAGGAGCATTTTTCAGACATATTTCACTCTAAATAGGCCCTAAAAATATATCTTGTGAGATTCTTCCTTAGGAGAAGTTACAATGCCTCTCAATATACTAACAACCATTTAATATAATTTTAAGTTGTGCTATATGATTAACAATGAGTACTCGACAAAGAAAATCAGTAAATTACATAAATATATGACACCCTGGGACAAAGAAAAAAAGAAGCCAGCCAATATCCAACATTCAACTCAATCAGGGTGCAGGCTCTTCTAAGACTACTAGATGGAAAAATCTTTCTTTTTGCCAAGTCAAATTCATAATCACTTTTCAAAGAACACTGAAAGGAAAAAAGAGGCTTTTACTATAAAATGGAAAATTGTACACCTACTTTGGAACATAGTTTTGGCAATTTCTTACAAAACTAAACATACTCTTAAAAAATGAGTTAGTAATCATTCTCCTTAGAATTTACTGAAAAAGCCGAACATTTACGTCCACACAAAAACCTGTACATGGATGTTCACAGCAGCTTTATTCATAATTACCGAACTTGGAAGTCACCAAGATGTTAGTAGATGAGTAAGTAAACTGTCACTTCCTGAATAGGTAAGTGAGTGAATGAACTGTGATACATCCATACAAAGGAATATTATTCAGTGCTAAAAAGAAATTAGCTACCCAGACTGAAAAGACATGGAAGAACTTTAAATGCACATTACTAAGTGAAAGAAGCCAATCTGAAAAGGCTACATACTGGATGATTCCAACTATATGACATTCTGAAAAAGGCAAAACTATAAAGATGATAAAAAAAATTTGAGTGGTTGCCAGGAGTTGGGGGATGAATAGGTAAAGGATTGGGCAGTCAAAATACTATGCATAATACTACAATGGTAGATATATGTCATTATACATTTGTCCAAAACAATAGAATGTACAAAAATCAAGAATGAACCCTAATATCAACTAAGGACTTTGGGAATAATGATGTGTTGATGCAGGTTCATCAGTTATATCAAATGTAACACTGGTGTGGGATATTGATAATGGGAGAACCTATGCATGTTTAGCGGTTGGAGGTATTTAAGATATTTCTGTACCTTCTTAATTTTGCTGTGAATGTAAAACCACTCTAAAAACAAAGTATTTGAAAAAAAAAAGAAAGAAAAGAAGAAGAGTACCTTATCTCAAGACCTCAGTAAGTCCCTACTTATTCTTACTTTTTTTTTTTGAGGAGTTTCCCTCTTGTCATTCACGCTGGAGTGCAATGGCACCATCTCCGCTCAACGCAACCTCCACCTCCCGGGTTTAAGCGAGTCTCCTGACTCAGCCTCCCAAGGAGCTGGGATTACAGGCATGTGCCACCACACCGAGCTAATTTTGTATTTTTAGTAGAGACGGGGGTTTCTCCATGTTGGTCAGGCTGGTCTCAAACTCCCGACCTCAGGTGATCCACCTGCCTCGGCCTCCCAAAGTGCTGGGACTACAGGCGTGAGCCACTGCGCCTGACCAAATTTTTCTATTTTTAATAGAGATGGGGTTTCCCCATGTTGGTCAGGCTGGTCTCGGACTCCTGACTTCAGGTGATCCACCCGCCTCAGCCTCCCAAAGTGCTAGGATTACAGGCATAAGCCACCACGCCTGGCCTATTCTTACTTTTGATATAAAACCAATGTACATATACTTATTAATTAATGTTACAGTGGAGACACCTGACAGATACCATCTTGATCAAATAATCCAAGTTAACATCACCCGTCATGCCACAAATCCACACCGTGTGCCTCCTGATAAGATGCTCTGAGAAGCACAACACCAATTCTGTGATATTCCTGCCAGAAGTTCATAACCTGAATCTAACAATGAGGAATCATCACAGAAACCAAAGTCGGGAAATGTTCTACAAAATAACTAACACATACTTTTTAAAAATACTTTCATGGTCATGAAAGAGAAGGAAACACTGAAGAAGTTTCAGACTGAAAGAGTCTAAAGAAACAACAACTAAAAACAACACATAGTCCTGACTGATCTGTGGCCTATAAGGGATATTAATGAGACAAACTGTGAAATGTGAAGGAGTCTGTGGATTAGATTCTAACAATAAGTCAATGTTAACTTTTCTGACCTGGATAGTTGTACTGTGGTTAGGCAGTGAGAGTGTCCTAATATTTAGGAAATATAAGTAACAGGGCATCACGTGTGCAACTTTCAAACGGTTCAAAAATGTCAACAACTGGAGTATTAGGTAAAGGTATACAGGAGCTCTGTGTACTATTTCTGAAAATTTTATGTAAATTTGCATGTCCAAGGTTTTTTTAAATGGACAGTGTTTTGTTACATGAAATAGTATACTTACTACTCTGGAAATAGATTCCCTATCAGGCCAGTTCTGCCATACTAGTCTGGCAATTCACATATTTGTAATATTTGCGCAAGTTATCTCATCCAACTAATCCTAAATATCCTAAAGAGAGAAAATACTAATACAGTATGAGTCACAAGCAGAATAAAATATAAGTAAGCTTTCAAAACAAATTTGCTGACATACCTGCATGCCATAGCAAATTCCAAGAACAGGCTTGCCAATAGTGAATATTGCTGGATCAAACCAAGGAGCATCTTCAGCATACACAGAATTAGGTCCTCCAGAGATGATAATAGCACTGTGATTTAAGGAACAATCAGTGAAGAATCTCTGTTAATTTTTACACAAGGTCTATGCCCTCTCTCCCTTGGGCCACTGAGGGAAACAACAGATTCAGAAATTTTGTTGTTTTTGGTAGAATGTAGCAAATTCTAATTATATCACAGCGAATTACCATCCTACATGGTTTAATTATTTTTACTGTACTTTACTGCAATGTTTAGAAGTCTATCAAGCATTTACTTGTTAATAAGCACAAACTTCCAAATAGATAATACCAAGGTTTCTATCTGTGATACTTAGCATGGATTTGTTTTACTTCTTTCCTTATCAGTGGAAGAAGTACATAAGAATTCTGGAGATGGTGAAAACACGGGTCTTCTCAGAGCCTAGCAGGTCACAGAACAACAACTAAAGGTATTATGAAAGCCCTGGGTGGCTCAGAGCAAAATACTCTACAACAAAAGACGACAGAATAGAAAGTATAAATTACCTAACTTTGCCTGTTTACAGCATCCACCATCCCCAGCAATTTTCCCTGAGCCCAGGAAAGGGAGCTAATAACAATTCCGCCCCACATGCCCTGCTCTCAGAAATCAGGCCAGTAGTATAATTTAGCTACCTTACAATTTGCAGAGCATGGGTTAACTTGGGAGTCAAACTACTACACTAAGGGAAAACTCCAAACTGAGGCCTATGTTCCTCTCCTGGCCATTAATACATCTACACTGGCCATCAGTATTCACTTAAAAAATTTAAACATTGGCCGGGCGCGGTGGCTCAAGCCTGTAATCCCAGCACTTTGGGAGGCCGAGACGGGCGGATCACGAGGTCAGGAGATCGAGACCCTCCTGGCTAATACAGTGAAACCCCGTCTCTACTAAAAAAATATAAAAAAATTAGCCGGGCGAGATGGCGGGCGCCTGTAGTCCCAGCTACTCGGGAGGCTGAGGCAGGAGAATGGCGTAAACCCGGGAGGCGGAGCTTGCAATGAGCTGAGATCCGGCCATTGCACTCCAGCCTGGGCGACAGAGCGAGACTCCGCCTCAAAAAAAAAAAAAAAAAAAAAAAATTTAAACATTTTAATATCAGGAATTTCACAAAAATTCAGATTTCTGGATCTTCTTTAGGGAAAAAAGAATCTGGAAACACTGGGCCTTCACTCTGGTATAACTACAATCAACTGGAATCATAAAGAGGCTTGCACCTTCAAGCTGCGTATGCTCTCCAGTTTGCCACACATGCCCACTCACACAATAAAGGTCTACTTAGTCCTTTTATTCAATTTAAGGTACTTAAATTGAATTTTAAGTACCTTAAAATTTACTTACAAATTTGGATTGCAACACACTTTTTAATTAGTGGTTCCCTGTAATATAAAAATATACAAAGTATATTGCTAGATTTATAATACATCCAGAAGAATAATATGACATAAGTCAAATTTATTTTTTAAAAAAATCTCAGTAAGGCTGGGCATGGAGGCTCACACCTGTAATCATAGCACTTTGGGAGACAAAGATGAGCAGACTGCTTCAGCCCAGGAGTTCAAGACCAGCCTGGGCAATATGGCAAAACTCCATGTCTACAAAAAATTTTAAAAAATAAAAAACAAAACAGTGAGAGAAAAAAAAAATACTCAGCAAGCTAGGTCATTTTTTTAAAAAACAGCAATTTCAACGAGCTCAAAAGCGCCTTTTGAACTTTGTATGGGCAACCTGAGACGTGGTAAACATTTGCCAGCATGTGTACTGCAAAAGAGAGATGGATGACAACCTACTCAGATGATAAATATGAGATCTTTAAGATAACAATTCTAAATGGAGATGGGGTTACCCCTAAGGGTAGATCTATAACCTAACTCCTTAAAAATACAGAAGCTAAGGTCAGGTGCAGTGGCTCACACCTGTAATCCCAGCACTTTGGGAAGTCGAGGCAGGCGGATCACGAGGTCAGAAGATTGAGACCATCCTGGCAAACATGGTGAAACCCTGTCTTTTACTAAAAATACAAAAAATTAGCCGGGCGTGGTGGCGGGCGCCTGTAGTCCCAGCTACTTGGGAGGCTGAGACAGCAGATTGGTGTGAACCCAGCAGGTGGAGCTTGCAGTGAGCTGAGATCGCGCCACTGCACTCCATCCAGCCTGGGCAACAGAGTGAGACTCCGTCTCAAAAAAAAAACAAAAACAGAAGCTGAAATTCTATAAAACATACTTAATAACCAAGACCTCTAGATTCTATTATATTATACTTAGTTTCACAAAGGATAACCACCATAGGACTGCCTAGTACTCCTTAATCTGCTAAATAACTCAAGGATATAAGATTCTTAGTGCTATTAAAAAAACAAAAAAGTCACGGACTTAGTTAAGGATAAAACTCAAGCAGTACTTAAACCAATTATGAACGTCTTATTTCAACAAATCTTTAAAAGCTAATCACTCTTTGAGCCTTCCATTTCTACCCTGCTATTTTGAAACTAACTTGCAATTACAAGGCCCAATAAGCCATAATTCATTCCAAATACCAATTTTATGTATCAGGCAGATCAAGCTTCTAAAAATAGATGGGCCACGTGGGGTGGCTCACGCCTGTAATCCCAGCAGTTTGGGAGGCTTGAGGCAGGCAGATTACCTTAGGTCAGGAGTTCGAGACCAGCCTGGCCAACATGGCAAAACTCCATCTCACTTAAAAATGAAAAAATTAACCAGGCGTGGCAGCACCTGCCTGTAATCCCAGCTACTCGGGAGGCTGAGGCAGTAGAATCTGCCAGGTTGAACCTGGGAGGCAGAAGTTGCAGTGAGCCGAGATCACACCACTGCATTCCAGCCTGAGCAACAGAGTATGAGACTCCATCTCAAAAAAGTAATAATAATAACAAAAATAAGTAGATTGAGATGTATCTCATGTCACAAGATGTTCTAGAAAAGGGGTGGTCAAATAGTTATTTCTGCAGAAAAGATTACACTAATAAAAGCCACAGTGATATAGTTCCTATTCTCCTGCTACATAAGGGAAATTTGAGGTACAAGCTGAACCTAGACACTGTTTATGACCAAGTGACATGAAACCCATTAGATTTATCTCGCCAAGTATTCAGCTATCCTATTCTAGTATCTATTTAGTCTGTTACTTTGCTGGGGATTTTTCATTTGTTTTGGGTAAAGGGAATGACGGAGCTCTGATCTGACAGAGAGCCATTCAGATTTATCACAAAGTTTTTTGATCCCTCTAAAAAACTAGTTCTTACTGGTAAATAGTCAGCTGAATTAGATAAACTCAAGGGTCCCTTATTACTCTAAAATTCTATAGTTTAAAAGAGAGAGTCATGTTTTATCTGTATCCTAACACTAGAGCAGAATTAAATTTAAACCCACCTTTTCTAATTTCTAATTCACTCTACTTCAGAGCCAAAAAATCACAGGATAACGCACACATGTCTGTGAAGTCTTTAAAAGTTCTTTTAACCACTTTCACACTAGAAAGATAATTCTTTTAAGAAAAATAAAATTTTAAATTTTGGGAGAAGCATAGTACATCTAATATTAAAGTTTAAAAGCCAATTAAGGACATAAACTACAGTTGCTTGCTTCTACATAACAGTCTTAATTTAAGAAAAAACAACAATTAAAAAAAAAATTAAAAAGCATGACATTGGCCGGGCACGGTGGCTCACGCTGGCAATCCCAGCACTTTGGGAGACTAAGCAGGCGGATCACCTGAAGTCAGGGGTTCGAGACTAGCCTGGACAACATGCTGAAACCCATTCTGTACTAAAAATACAAAAATTAGCCAGGTGTGGTGGCATGCGCCTGTAGTTCCAGCTACTCCAGAGGCTGAGGCAGGAGCATCGCCTGAACCCAGCAGGTGGAGGTTGCAGTGAGCCAAAATCATGCCACTGCACTTCAGCCTGGGTAACAAAGTGAGACTCCGTCTCAAGAAAAAGAAAGCATGACATTAACCAAAAATAGCTGCTAAAGGAAGAAACGATATAAGCTGGCTGTTATTTTGACTAGTTCTAAGGGTACAAGCTGTCAAAATTAGCCCATATATTAGATTTAAGAACTCTTCTCCATACTTTAGAAACTAGTCTATTGGGACAGGAAGCAAAAACACTTATTGTACACAGATTTCTTCTCTTTGGAGTATTCTAGCCAACCTCCTACTTTCCTTTGATAAAATGCTTTTGGGTAAATGAATGAATGACCACAACAGCTACATCTAACTCTGACCCACAAATCCTGTAAAACATAAAATACTCAAAAGATAATAAGTTCTTTCAACTGTGCAATTAAAATTAATCCTTTTAAACTGGAAGCTTAAATTTTTCCTTTTTCTCCCCAAATCAGAGCCATGGGAAATTTCTCATAAAACCATTCCATATCTTATTTTCGTAGAAAAATTCAGTGCTCAAGCAAATTAATAATAAAATATTCCACAATCTAAGTTCAATCTCCTCATAAAAAGATTAGTGAAAAGCCTACCGGAATCCTTGTTCTTTTATAGCAAATGCTGGTGTTTCCAAGGGGAAAATTTCAGACTGCACGAACAGTTCCCTCACTCTTCGGTCTATGACTTTCCCGTACTGAGCACCAGCATCCAGAATGACAACAGCTCCTTCATAGTGGTGGTGGCCATCCTTAAGGTCTCCTCCAGCATTCTCCAGCTGCCAATATCAATACAAATACAAAGTCTTAATTATGAAAATTAAAGTTACAGTACTTAAAAAAAAAATTAATGATCACTGTCAGCTCCAAAAAAACACAGGAATGAAAACTTAGGACTTTCTGAGTTACCAATTCAAAATACCCCTTTTAAAGGGAAGATTTTAATATATATCCATGCATGGGCATATATTAAACACTTAAACTTAATAAATGCTACCATTTATTGACTATGTAATATAGTGATCGTGTGTACATATACCTTATATATATGACCTAATGGTAGGATGAGCATACAATCCAGCTGTGCCAAAATATAGTCCTGGTTTATGTTCCTTATATGGACATTATTATTAACCGTACATCCTTTCGATCTCAAAGTGTCCCAGTTTGGACAATAAGTTATTTGGTCACCCTATCAATAGTCACAACATTTTTATGAGGGATATATACTGATAGGGAAACTAAAAGTTTGATGCCACAGTATAAGCATGGCCAAATTCACTGTGTTAGGATTTTTTTGTATTATCTGAGGAAAATGATATATGCATCTAACTCATAACACTAAGATTTTTAAAAGGCCTTTTAGGCCGGGTGCAGTGGCTCACGCCTGTAATCCCAGCAATTTGGGAGGCCAAGGCAGGTGGATTACCTGAGGTGAGGAGTTCAAGACCAGCCTGGCCAACATGGTGAAACTCTGTCTCTACTAAAAATACAAAAAATTAGTTGGGCGTGGTGGTGGGCACTGTAATCGCAGCTACTGGGGAGGCTGAGGCAGGAGAATCGCTTGAACCCAGGAGGCGGAGGTTGCAGCGAGCTGAGATCATGCCACTGCACTCCAGCCTGGGCAACAAGCGAAATTCTTTATCAAAAATAAATAAAAATAAAAAGACTTTTTAAATCTAATCGCTGTCAGGTATACATGGATAACACTTTTCTGGAAGGTTAATTTGGCAAAATGTCAAGTTGTTAACTGAAATATACTGAAATACTTACCTGGAAGATGTTTCAAAATAATGCAAAAGTAGGTGGCTATGGATGAAACAAGATTGCTTAGGTACTAAAATCACTGAAGTTGGGTGATAGGTACATTAAGTTCATTGTACTAATCTGGTCTCTATCCTGGGTTTTTTGTTTGCTTTTTTTTTTTTTTTTTTTTGGTATATTTTAAATTTTACATAAAGAAACTCAAGTTTCTGTGTACCCTGGAAATCCACTTATAGGAAGCATATACAGTATAATGCCACTTAAATATGGCTTGTATGAAAGTGTAAAAGTCTGTATGCATGCATAAAAAAGGAAGAATATGGCTGGACATACACCAAAATATTAACAGAGTGATGAAGTAGTTCATCTAAGTAATGGAACTATACGTGATTTTATATTTTTATTTCCTTACACTCTTCAGTATGTCCTAAATGTTTACAATAAACATATTAAGGGAGGTCTTCTCCCTCTAGTTGTAAAATTTGCACATAAAAACCTTAAGTCAATCTGTTAGCCACTTGTGTAATCTTTTCCACCCTTCATCCCTTCTCCATTTGTCTGCAAAAAATAAATGCAGGCCTCACCTACAACACCATTATTCCTTCTGCTGCAAAAAAGGAACAAGTGTTCAGGCATGGTAGCTCACACCTGTAATCCCAGCACTTTCGGAAGCCGAGGCAAGCGGATCACCTGAGGTCAGGAGTTCAAGACCAGCCTGACCAATACGGAGAAACCCTGCCTCTACTTAAAATACAAAATTAGCCAGGCATTGTGGTGGGCGCCTATAATCCCAGCTACTCGGGAGGCTGAGGCAGGAGAATCACTTGAACCCAGGATGTGGAAGTTGCCATAAGCCAAGATCACACCATTGCACTTCAGCCTGGGCAACAAAAGTGAAACTCCGTCTCAAAAAAAAAAAGGAAAAAGCAAGTCAGTCATCTACAGAGGAGGATTTGTGAGAGGGACCCAATCCGGTGCCAGAAGAAATTACTCAGGTCATAGAAATGAAGGTTTTGGTCATATGAATATCCAATAATGTAGAAAAGTAAGATCATGGAACAAACTAAAACTTTGTCCTTTCAGACCTTTACCCTTAGTGTTACTGTATACACACACACACACACACACCCCTTCGTGGATCTTCTCTATAATTCCTTAATCTTAACTTTTTTTTTTTTTTAATTATACTTTAAGTTCTAGGGTGCATGTGCACAACGTGCAGGTTTGTTACATATGTATACTTGTGCCATGTTGGTGTGCTGCACCCACCAACTCGTCAGCACCCATCAACTCGTCATTTACATCAGGTATAACTCCCAATGCAATCCCTCCCCTCTCCCACCTCCCCATAATAGGCCCTGGTGTGTGATGTTCCCCTTTCGCAGTCCAAGTGATCTCATTGTTCAATTCCCACCTACGAGTAAGAACATGTGGTGTTTGGTTTTCTGTTCTTGCAATAGTTTGCTGAGAATGATGGTTTCCAGCTGCATCCATGTCCCTACAAAGGATGCAAACTCATCCTTTTTTATGGCTGCATAGTATTCCATGGTGTATATGTGCCACATTTTCTTAATCCAGTCTGTCACTGATGGACATTTGGGTTGATTCCAAGTCTTTGCTATTGTGAATAGTGCCACAATAAACATATGTGTGCATGTGTTTTTATAGCAGCATGATTTATAATCCTTTGGGTATATACCCAGTAATGGGATGGCTGGGTCATATGGTATTTCTAGTTCTAGATCCTTGAGGAATCGCCATACTGTTTTCCACAATGGTTGAACCAGTTTACAATCCCACCAACAATGTAAAAGTGTTCCTATTTCTCCACATCCTCTCCAGCACCTGTTGTTTCCTGAGTTTTTTATGATTGCCATTCTAACTGGTGTGAGATGGTATCTCATTGTGGTTTGATTTGCATTTCTCTGATGGCCAGTGATGATGAGCATTTTTTCATGTGTCTGTTGGCTGTATGCATGTCTTCTTTTGAGAAATGTCTATTCATATCCTTTGCCCACTTTTTGATGGGGTTGTTTTTTTCTCGTAAATTTGTTTGAGTTCTTTGTAGGTTCTGGATATTATTAGCCCTTTGTCAGA
This sequence comes from Trachypithecus francoisi, assembly GCF_009764315.1. Classification (NCBI taxonomy): domain Eukaryota; kingdom Metazoa; phylum Chordata; class Mammalia; order Primates; family Cercopithecidae; genus Trachypithecus; species Trachypithecus francoisi. Next base: position 7,769,448 of record NW_022681453.1, read on the forward strand.
TGAGTAGACTGCAAAAATTTTCTCCCATTCTGTAGGCTTCCTGTTCACTCTGATGGTAGTTTCTTTTGCTGTGCAGAAGCTCTTTAGTTTAATTAGATCCCATTTGTCAGTTTTGGCTTTTGTTGCCATTGCTTTTGGTGTTTTAGACATGAAGTCCTTGCCCATGCCTATGTCCTGAATGGTACTGCCTAGGTTTTCTTCTAGGCTTTTATGGTTTTAGGTTTAACATTTAAGTCTTTAATCCATCTTGAATTAGTTTTCATATAAGGTGTAAGGAAGGGATCCAGTTTCAGCTTTCTACATATGGCTAGCTAGTTCTCCCAGCACCACTTATTAAATAGGGAATCCTTTCCCCATTTCTTGTTTTTGTCAGGTTTGTCAAAGATCAAATGGTTGTAGATGTGTGGTATTATTTCTGAGGGCTCTGTTCTGTTCCATTGGTCTATATCTCTGTTTTAGTAGCAGTACCATGCTGTTTTGGTTACTGTAGCCTTGTAGTATAGTTTGAAGTCAGGTAGCGTGATGCCTCCAGCTTTGTTCTTTTGACTTAGGATTGTCTCGGCAATGCGGGCTCTTTTTTGGTTCCATATGAACTTTAAAGCCGTTTTTTCCAATTCTGTGAAGAAAGTCATTAGTAGCTTAATGGGAACGGCATTGAATCTACAGATTACCTTGGGCAGTATGGCCATTTTCACGATATTGATTCTTCCTATCCATGAGCATGGAATGTTCTTCCATTTGTTTGTGTCCTCTTTTATTTCACTGAGCAGTGGTTTGTAGTTCTCCTTGAAGAGGTCCTTTTACATCCCTTGTAAGTTGAATTCCTAGGTATTTTATTCTCTTTGAAGCAATTGTGAATGGAAGTTCATTCATGATTTGGCTCTCTGTTTGTCTGTTACTGGTGTATAAGAATGTTTGTGATTTTTGCACATTGATTTTGTATCCTGAGACTTTGCTGAAGTTGCTTATCAGCTTAAGGAGATTTTGGGCTGAGATGATGGGGCTTTCTAAATATATAATCATGTCATCTGCAAACAGGGACAACTTGACTTCTTCTTTTCCTTACTGAATACCCTTTATTTCTTTCTCTTGCCTGATTGCCCTAGCCAGAACTTCCAACACTATGTTGAATAGGAGTGGTGAGAGAGGGCATCCCTGTCTTGTGCCAGTTTTCAAAGGGAATGTTTCCAGTTTTTGCCCATTCAGTATGATATTGGCTGTGGGTTTGTCATAATAGCTCGAGCAAACACATTCAAAAGCTAGCAGAAGGCAAGAAATAACTAAGATCAGAGCAGAACTGAAGGAGATAGAGACACAAAAAACCCTCCAAAAAATCAATGAATCCAGGAGCTGATTTTTTGAAAAGATCAACAAAATTGATAGACTGCTAGCAAGACTAATAAAGAAGAAAAGAAGAAAAGAGAGAAGAATCAAATAGACGCAATAAAAAATGATAAAGGGGATATCACCACGGACCCCACAGAAATACAAACTACCATCAGAGAATACTATAAACGCCTCTACGCAAACAAACTAGAAAACCTAGAAGAAATGGATAATTTCCTGGACACTTACACTCTTCCAAGACTAAACCAGGAAGAAGTTGAATCCCTGAATAGACCAATAGCAGGCTCTGAAATTGAGACAATAATTAATAGCCTATCAACCAAAAAAAGTCCAGGACCAGACGGATTCACAGCCGAATTCTACCAGAGGTACAAGGAGGAGCTGGTCCCATTCCTTCTGAAACTATTCCAATCAATAGAAAAAGAGGGAATCCTCCCTAACTCATTTTATGAGGCCAACATCATCCTGATACCAAAGCCTGACAGAGACACAACAAAAAAAGAGAATTTTAGACCAATATCCCTGATGAACATCGATGCAAAAATCCTCAATAAAACACTGGCAAACTGAATCCAGCAGCACATCAAAAAGCTTATCCACCATGATCAAGTGGGCTTCATCCCTTGGATGCAAGGCTGGTTCAACATACGCAAATCAATAAACGTAATCCAGCATATAAACAGAACCAAAGACAAAAACCACATGATTATCTCAATAGATGCAGAAAAGGCCTTTGACAAAATTCAACAGTCCTTCATGCTAAAAACTCTCAATAAATTCGGTATCGATGGAATGTATCTCAAAATAATCTTAACTTTTTAAAAAATATTTTTAAGCACTACATTATTGCATAAATTTCTCAGACTCAGTCCCATTACTATCTTCACCATTTTTACCAAATCTAAGTATGCTTTTTTACATTACAGGTGGAGTTCTTGACTTGCATAATCCTAATATGCACAAATTTCAATTACTATGGTTTATATCAATGTTTAGTTAATTACCAGTCCCCAACATAGCTCAAATTTCAGTTATCATACATTACTGTAAGTAATTACATCAAGGACAAACTTCATTGCCAGCTCTTCAGTCTACAAACCACTATGTAAGTAACAGATGAACATCAGGATCAGTGACCAATCATCTCCCTTCTTTCATTCTATTGGTGATTGATCACTGGACAACAAACAGCCAAGAGTGCAGTGTGTTGCCTGTCTTACAGTGATAAACCCCAAAGGACTTTTTATAAATACAGATAATCTGGTCGGGTGCGGTGGCTCACGCCTGTAATCCCAGCACTTTGAGGAGGCCGATGTGGGCGGATCACGAGGTCAGGAGATCAAGACCACCCTGGCTAGCACAGTGAAACCCCGTTTCTACTAAAAATACAAAAAATTAGGCAGGTGTGGTGTCGGGTGCCTGTAGTCCCAGCTACTCGGGAGGCTGAGGCAGGAGAACAGTGTGAACCTGGGAGGCAGAGATTGCAGTGATCCAAGATCGCACCACTGCACTCCAGCCTGGGCAACAGAGCGAGATTCTGTCTCAAAAAACCATCTCAAAACAAAACAAAACAAAACAAAAATACAGATAATCCCAACAGGGCTGGCCAACAAAGATGAAAGTGCAGCAAAGAAATGAAAAGTGGTAATACTGGAGTGAAATTTGAATATATGGAGTTATAGAAGAAAATGCTGACTATAGCAAGGCTGACAAGGTTTCAGGGCCTCTAGATATACAGCCAGAGAACTTATCAACATCAGTGAGGAAACTGGTTGTGAAGGAAAGAATGGCAACGTCCCAGAGGAAGTGACTCCAGGAAAATAGTTCACATTAAAGAAACTCTAGGACATTTTATGACATTAAAAGTGCAAAGGATAAAATGTTGGAAGCAACCAAGGCACAGAAAAGACACAGAGAAGTGCTCTTTAAACTACTATTGAAACTAATACTGACAAGCTTTTTACAAAGAAATAAAATACTTTAATTCTCAATGTTCTTAGTATTTTAAGTTACACTGTAGTAAACAGTAGTTTTACTATTTTTTTGTTCCCCTATACTTTTGTAATTGACAAAAGATTTTAGTGTTTTAATAAAAATTTTTAAAGATCACAAAACAACTGTAATTTTCCCACTGACTATTAAAATTGCTTTGCACGGTTTCAGCTTGCATTATTATTTTTAGTCGTTTTACTTATCCTGCATAGCAAGGACTGCCTGTATTTAAGTAAACTAATCTTTACTCAAAAAAGGTATTTTAAAAGAATATTCCTGTTTTCTTAGCAATAAATATTCAATTCTGTGCCAGAAGAGGTTACTGAAGAAACTGAATTCTTGCCCTATTTCCTTCTACCTTGGGTATGACCTTGCCTATGCAGCAACTGTCACAGCTTTGACAATTCAGGAGAAAGCAAAAAGGCTCCGCTAGTAAAGGCAAAGTTCCTCTCCCTCAAAACCTGGAATTTATTTACTCCCACTTCACACACAGTTGAAAAGTTTGATAATTGGACTTCAAGAGATTAGAAAAACCACCCTCATGAGAAAAAAGAAACTTAGTCACATCAGTGCAGAGACAAATAAAATTCAGCATCACAAGACAGAAAAATCTACCATATCTATTTACATAAAGTTATTAAAAAGGCAAATGCCTAAAGACTTAAGGTGACTATCCCTCAACTGCCCTGAGTGCATCACAATAAAGTAGGCAATATTCATAAAGATATATTTTAAGATATCAAGAAAAAAATATTAAGGAAAAAACTAAACCATATACAGCAAACTCTTTAAGAATAGGACAAGATCTAGCAGATTCTGGAAAAGTAGAGACGGAAAAGTTTTGGGATTTTCCTGGATCCCACATAACTACTGAACAACTAGATAGCAATGACCTTTACAAGAACCCCAAAATACAAGTTGGTGGTGACAGACTACCACAGTCACAAACCCTAGTGCTATAGCACCTACATGGGAAGTAATCCAGCCTTATTAAAGGACCTGAAAACAGGAGAATTCTCAACACCCAAAAGGTATGACCCAGGAGGCACAGCAGCCAATTAGAGAACTGCAGCGCACTAGGAGGAGGTTTGTCCACACCAATAATACACAAGTAACAGGGAACCCAAGGTAAGGCATAAAGGGGCCAGAGGAGTTTAACCCCCATGAACCTTTGACACTAACCAGTCAGAGATCCTTTCCAGGAGAGGGCCTGCTATGAAGAGCCGCTGCTGGGAGATGAATCAAAATTAACAGGACAGGAAAAACGGAGAAGGAACAGACTAACATGGGGCACAGGGACAGAGCCAGGAATCCTTAGAAAACAAGTGCCATAATTTTTTAACAGAAGAGGGAGTTATATAAAGTTAGAAACATTATCTTGACTAGCTTCCTTCTAAAAGTTGAGGAAAACTAAATTCACATAAAAAGGAAACAAAGTATAGAAGTTAAATCCCATACAAAGTTACTAAAAGTAAGAAGAAGGGAGGCCAGGTCCCTGTGACTAAAGCCTGTAATACCAGCACTCTGGGAGGTGGAGGTGGAGGTGGGCAGATCGCTTGAGCCCCTTGAGTTCAAGACCAGCCTGGGTAACATAGAGAAATCTTGTCTCTACAAAAATTACAAAAATTAGGCCAGGTGCCGTGGCTCACACTGTAATCCCAGCACTTTGTGAGGCTAAGGCAGGTGAGGTCAGGAGTTCAAGACTAGCCTGGCCAACATGGTAAAATCCCATTTCTACTAAAAATACAAAATTATCTGGGTGTGGGGGCGCATGCCTGTGATCCCAGCTACTTGGGAGGCTGAGGCAGGAGAATCGCTCGAATCTTGGAGGCGAAGGTTGCAGTGAGCTGAGATCACGCCATTGCACTCCCGCTTTAACAAGAGCAAAACTCTGTCTTTAAAAAAAAAAAAAAAAAGTAGCTGGGAGTAGTGGCGCATGCCTGTGGTCCTAGCTACTCGGGAGGCAGAGGTGAGAGGAGCCCAGGAGGTTGAGGCCACAGTGAGTCATAATCACGCCACTGCACTACAGCCTGGGTGACAGAGCGAGACCCTGTCTCAGAAAAAATAAAAATAAAATATAGAGGGAATAAAGAACAGAATGATGTCTCTATGACAGTAAGCCAGAAAGACATCCTCAGATCAAAACTAGAATGTACTATTTCTATAGAAGCTAAAAGATACTTCAAAAATTACACAAGGCAAGAGAGAACATGAATCAACATTAGTCTATGAACTCAGAACGACCAACCCTAAGACATACTCCAACAAAATTGCTGGTTTAAAAAAAAAAAAAAAAAACCTTTGGGTATTTTAGATTAAAAGCACACATAATTTTTTAGGCTAAGGTGGGGGGATTACTTGATTCCAGGAATTGTAGACTAGTCTGGGCAATACAGCAAGATCCTATCTCTTAAAAAAAATTAATAATTAAAAAAAGGAATGTTGATCAACTTTACTGAGGTTTTTCATAAGAGGCCGTCATCTCACATATAACACTGAATGAAGCTGGAACCTAAACTAAAGTGTTAAATCAAAAAGTTTAGGACTCTGTAGTTCTGTTATCTTACCATGTACTTACTCTACCCTATCCCTTTTTATTTTTAAAAATTTTAACCTAAAGAAAAGTTGAAAGTTTGGTATAATAAACACCACTCTTCATCTATATCAATGATCAGTAACATTTTGCTATATTTGCTTTATTTCCATCTACATATACTTTTTCCACCTGAACGACTTAAAAATAAACTGTATACCTTTCACTCCCCCAAAACCTTTTCAGTATGCATCTCCTACAAACAGGGACAATCTCCTATGTAACTACAATATCATTATCACATCCAAGAAAGTTAAAACTGATAATTATCTACATATAAGTTTCCCCAATTGTTGAAAACAAGGTGTTTATGGTTTTTAAAAAAATCCATGGTTTTTTAAAAAATCTATCAAGGACCACACACACAGCACACACATTGTCATTCACTGTCTCCTTCAACTATTCACTCCTCACCTTTGTATGGTCTTTTATGGCATTGACCTTTTTTAAAGATCAGACCAGCTTTTTGTAGAATGTCCCACACTGGATCTCTTTGTTGTATCATGATCAGATTCTAGATCAACATTTAACAAGAAATTTACATTGGTAATGTTATCATGCCTCCTCTTGATGTGATACAATGGCAAAGACACAATGTCATTTTGTTCCATTACTGGTGATACTGAGTTTGGATAACATGCCAGCGTGCTTAAAAGAAAGAAAAAAATAATCAGATTCAAATCTTCCCTTTGCTCAAAACCTTACAGTGACTTCCTCTTAGAATGTTCAATAAAGCTCAAAATATTTCCCAAGACCTATAAGAACCTGGCCTACCCTTTAGCCAAAACTGCTCTTTTAAAATTCTCTATAGCTCCAGAGTGGTATGCTGTCTTTTCTGGCTGAAAAATCCCCAAAACAGGAAAGAATCATTTCAAACTTGCCAAGTGAAAGCAGCCAGGCATCTCTGAAATTACAATATATCTTAAAATTCCACTAGTCCAATGACACAACTATTATTGCCATTGTTAATTGTTATTCATATTGAGTTACATAAAGTTGCAGAAAAGCTTTTCCTTAAGGGAAAGGGATTCCCAGTGTGTCTCAAGGAATTTCCCATAGAACAGCCATGTCTGTAATCCGAGCTACACTGGAGGCTGAGGCACTAGAATCACTTGAACCTGTGAGGCGGAGGCTGCAGTGAGCCAAGATCATGCCACTGCACTCCAGCCTGGACTGTAACAGAGCGAGACTCTGTCTCAAAACAAAAAACAAAATAAAACGAAAACCCACGTGTAAGTAGAACATGAGTCTTTCAAGTTTGTCTAAATAAGTCTCTTTCTATATACAGGTTAAACATCCTTAATCCAAAACCCTGAAAAATTTTGAGCACTGATATGATGCTCAAATGAAATGTTCATTGGTGCATTTTGGATTTTTGGATTAGTGGCACTCAAACAGTAAGTATAATACAAATACTCCGAAATCCAAAATCTTAAATACTTCTGATAAAAAATTCTAGGTATAGATGACAGTTACACAGTTGTTCATTTTAGGTAACAAATGTATAAAATGCCTTTAGAAAACTGTGTTTATGCCTGAGAAAAAAATCTGGAAGTCACAAGACATACCCTGATGCAATAATGCACAGCATTAGATCTACATTTGGTCATATAAATAATGCTTACCAATTACCAACTGTTTCATGTTGCCTAAATTATGACCACTGTTGTTCCATTGGTCTTATACTAACAAATGTGTAGATATTAAACAATATAAACAAAAATTTCAATCACTTAATTCATCTGAGTTCATTTTCACTCCCTCCTTTAATTTGAGTACACAACACATAGGATTCTATGGGAATGCCTTCAATAAATTACTATGTTTAAGTTTTCAATGTTTGATAGGTTTGGGAAATACAAGTCTCTACTGACATACGTTATCTCAGCTTTTCACCGCTCTTGGTTAATAACTTCATACACTGAGAAAACTCTTTTCCCTAATGAGATTTGAAGCTAGTAGGTATTCATTAAAGACTACTTAGTTTCTACGTGTTATGTATATTGTTTCAAATTCAATTATTTTTCCTCCTTAACTGAACCAGTTTGTACCTCTGACTGCAGTTTCATCTTCTTTTGCTAACCAAACACATCTCTTAGTTTTTCAAAGTAATCCAGACTCTCTTCTACCCTATCACAAGGGGCCAATAGCTCCTTTCAAGTTCATGTGGGCACCATCCCAGAATATAATGAACAGCTGAATATACTATCTAAATCAATGAACTAAAAAGCAATTTAGCTTTAACTGAGATACCAGTTCTAGCACCCACCTAAAGACAGCCAGAACCCCATACACATACCCAAACCATGGAATTGGGTTGACGAATTCTATCTTCTCAGGTAAAATGAATACAGTTCTACTGTATGTAATCTGTACATTATGAACACTAGAAGTAAGAAAATAGAACAATTCTCTATTATCTTTTTCTTCTAATTTGAGGGGAAATTTAAAGTTGGTTCAGGGCCACAATTTCTAATCTGATTTTTTAACCTTTGAAATCAATGCCTATTTTCCCCTCGAGTTTCAATTATCCTAAGACTTGTCTTTCCAGAAAGTTAAGGCAATATTATTTTGTTGACACAATATACATATGTGACCAGTTCTCAGATAACTAAGAAAAGTTGGCACTGTTGACTAAATGAACGTATACTGTTCTTTGCCCCGTGATTTTTTTTTTTTTTTTGAGGCAGAGTCTCACTCTTTTGCCCAGACTGAAGTGCAGTGGTGGAATCTCAACTCACTGCAACCTCCCCTTCCCAGGTTCAAGTGATTCTCCTGTCTCAACCTCCTGAGTACTTGGGATTACAGGAGTGTACCACCATGCCCAGTTAATTTTTGTATTTTTAGTAGAGACGGGGTTTCACCATGTTGGCCAGGCTGATCTTGAACTCCTGATCTCAGGTGATCCACCCGCCTTAGCCTCCCAAAGTGCTGGGATTACAGGTGTTAACCACCATGCCCGGCCTGCCTCGTGATATTTAAATCCCTAAAATCTTTATTATAGCTAGTTTTTCTATTCAATAACAAGCATTAGCCAACTAAGGAACAAGGTTATCTTTGGGTAGGTTTAAACCAGTATCAATCAGCCCGAATCAATCTGTTTGTGTCCTAAAGTTGGCAACGTACACAATTTTGAAAAGGGTAAACATTCAGTAAAAACTGTTGTCAAACTATTAAAATATTAGAACGAAAAGTTCTGAACTGCGTTCAGTCTGATCAATTCTGTTCTGTTAAACTCTTTGGGTTTTTTCTTATATTCACCTTTAGTTGTCCTGACTCACTCTGCATTCCTGTGGTGACTGAGATCTACTATTTTAACAAAAATTACTTTTGAAGGTGATTTCGAGTGTGTGCACATGTGTAGCCTGTTTGCATGAAGAAACAAAGGTATCTTGCAAAGAAGCAAAGAAATGAAAACAATACAGATGTATACCCAAACTCTGACTCGTTCTCTTCAGTTCATCTTCCCATACTATCAGTGTACTAAAGATGACCTTAAAATACAAGACAGTTTTTATGAAGAGATGAAAGATTATCAAAGGGCTATATTTTTCTAAATATACTGAATTTGTGAACACTCTTAATTTTGATTATCATATGATCACTATTCCTAAAGTATTTTTAAGACATTTATAAATTTTTTTCCTTAAGAAATAAATTAGGCCAGGCGCAGTGGCTCATGCCTGTAATCCCAGCACTTTGGAAAGCTGAGGCGAGTGGATCACTTGAGCTCAGGAGTTTGAGACCAGCCTGGGCAACATGATGAAATGCCATCTCTACTAAAAATACAAAAATTAGCTAGGTGTGGTGGCCTGCGCCTACAGTTTTAGCTACTTGGGAGCCTGAGGCATGAGAATGGCTTGAACCCAGGAGGCAGAAGTTGCAATGAGCTGAGATAGTGCCACTGCACTCCAGGCTAGGCGACAAAGTGAGACTCTGTCTCAAAAACAAAAAGAAAAAAAAATAAACTTTAAGTAATAGAGTGTCACAATTTCACAAGTATTTAGTATGTAGGTAGTACGTGGTCCATTTTTCAAGATGTTACTATTTTGTACTTCATAAACCCAGTTTCTTTTCCACATGTGACCCTTTCTATTATACAGCATACATTAATTGCACCATTGGATATAATGAATAAAACCTGAAAAAACTATTTACAAAATTGGTAAAATAATACTGATAATGAGAATGAATCAAGCATGTATTCTGACTCTACCAGAGTAACCACATAGTTAGCGAAGGAACATTTTTAAGCAAACTTACCAGTTCATGACAAAAAAAAGAATACGTAAGTTTTATATAAGCATCCATAAATTTGCATAACAAGTTGACAAAGTAATTTTATTTCTGTTGCATCTATAATAAATATCGGGGGCTTTTAAAATATATTAGATTTTATATTTTCATTTGTCTAGAAATATATTGTATTTTACAAAAGTAGCAGTCCTCAGTACTGGAAATTTTTTTTTTTTTTTTTTTTGAGACGGAGTCTTGCTCTGCCACCCAGGCTGGAGTGCAGTGGCCGGATCTCAGCTCACTGCAAGCTCCGCCTCCCGGGTTTATGCCATTCTCCTGCCTCAGCCTCCCGAGTAGCTGGGACTACAGGCGCCCGCCTCGTCGCCTGGCTAGTTTTTTGTATTTTTAAGTAGAGACAGGGTTTCACCGTATTAGCCAGGATGGTCTCGATCTCCTGACCTCGTGATCCGCCCGTCTCGGCCTCCCAAAGTGCTGGGATTACAGGCTTGAGCCACCGCGCCCGGCCTGGAAATTTTTTTAAAATGGTCTTCACTACAGATGTTTGACAAGCACTGAAAAACAGTGGCTATTAAAACCATTAGGTAAAAGGTTAATGAGAAACCTGATAATGATGGATAAGTTGTTAACATCTGAATCAACCAATGCAGCTTAACATACAAAAATAGACAACCAGACAGATGTAACTATCTTACTGTGATGCACTACATAAATATAAATGAAAGACTGGTCACATGTTGATAACTGCTGAACTGGATAGGGACATGAGGGATCATTATACTCTTCACTGTACTTATGCAAATGTTTTCTTTTTTTTTTTTTTTTTTTTTTTTGAGACGGAGTCTCGCTCTGTCGCCCAGGCTGGAGTGCAGTGGCCGGATCTCAGCTCACTACAAGCTCCGCCTCCCGGGTTCACGCCATTCTCCCGCCTCAGCCTCCGAGTAGCTGGGACTACAGGCGCCCGCCACCGCGCCCGGCTAGTTTTTTGTATTTTTAGTAGAGACGGGGTTTCACCGTGTTAGCCAGGAGGGTTGCAAATGTTTTCAATTTTCCATATACAACAGTCTGCATCATTGGCCCTAATTCTTCACCATTTCCTGTATCTATGATTTTATCACTTGAGTCTACAGCTTGTCCTATTATAGATAGAATATACTTCCCTCACCTTTGTCACTGGGCTCAAGCACAAGACTTGCTTTGGCCAATATAACGAGGGCAAAAGTCGTAGTACGCCAAGCCTTAAGCAGTCTTTATTTATTTTATTTTATTTTTTTGAGACAGGGTCTCACTCTGTCACCCAGGTTAGAGTGCAGTGGCACGACCTCAGCTCACTGCAACCTCCGCTTCCCAGGCTCAAGCAATCCTCCCAGCTCAGTCTCCCAGGTGGCTGGGACCCCCCCATGCGTGCACACCACGCCTGACTAATGTTCTGTATTTTTAGTAGAGACAGGGTTTTGTCATGTTGCCCAGGCTGGTCTAAACTCCTGAGCTCAAGTGATAACGCCCACCTCAGCCTCCCAAACTGCTGGGATTACAGGTGTGAGCCACCAGGCCCTGCTGCCTTAAGCAGTCTTAGTGTTTCCACTTGCCTCTTGGGCTTCTGCCACCATAACATCAGGAGTGTACTAGTCTCAGGAAAAGGACAAGATCAAGTGGAGCTGAGCAATGTCAGCTGACCCACAAACTCATGAGCAAAAAATAAATGCTTATGTTTGTACACCATTTACATTTTATGATTGTTAATCAGCATTATTGTGGCAATAGCTAACTGAAATGCCACAGTACAATATTAAAAATTAGTATCATCATATGCCTTTGTGAAGATGTTTCTACCACCAGCTTAAGTAACATTTAAAAAACTAATATCAAGCTGGGCACAGTGGCTCACGCCTGTAATCCCAGCACTTTGGGAAGCCAAAGCAGGTGGATCACTGGAGGTTGGGAGTTTGAGACCAGCCTGACCAACATGGAGAAACCCCTTCTCTACTAAAAATACAAAATTAGCCAGGTGTGATGGCACATGCCTGTAATCCCAGCTACTTGGGAGGCTGAGGCAGGAGGATCACTTGAACCCAGGAGGCAGAGGTTGCGGTGAGCCGAGATCACGCCATTGCACTCCAGCCTGGGCAACAAGAGCAAAACTCCATCTCAAAAACAACCCAAAAAACTAATATCAAAGCATCCATAGCAGGCTCTGAATTAATAACATACTTTGTCAAAACATCACATTGTACCCCATAAATATATACAACAAATAAATATTAATAACATGTTTTGATTCTGCCTTCGCTGGCTATATACAACAGAAATACAAAGAGTGTAAGTCAAAATTGTACAAAATGTCTATAATTATGGTCATCTCTCTGTGACTTTGTCTTTATGATAAACAATACACTGATTCTTTAGCTTTAGACATTAAAATACAAATGCACACTTATCTTTTTCTTTTAATAAGGGAGTAACTAATGAAGGAAAGACATCAGAGAAAAGAAACCACTGAGAAGCACTATTAACCTCTAGAGATACAGACCTGGTTAACCCAAGATGTACCACATTAGACAAGATAATATGCCTAACAGACAAAGTGATAGAGATTTTAATAACTGAAAAAAGTTCTTACTTAAAAATACTGCACCAATACCAAGTTTGCATTTTTTAAAAACATCACTTTGTTAAATCCAGAGTGCTTCTGATTCTATTTGTTGTTCAAGGGAATGTTGTGAGTGACAGAAATGTTCTTTATCGATTGGGGTGATGGTTACATGAGTACATATATATGTCAAAACTCAAACTACATACTTAAAGATCTATGCACTTCACTGCATGTACATTTTACCACAATAAAAACAAGCAAAACAAAACACCGGCCGGGCGCGGTGGCTCAAGCCTGTAATCCCAGCACTTTGGGAGGCCGAGACGGGCGGATCACGAGGTCAGGAGATCGAGACCATCCTGGCTAACACGGTGAAACCCCGTCTCTACTAAAAATACAAAAACTAGCTGGGCGAGGTGGCGGGCGCCTGTAGTCCCAGCTACTCGGGAGGCTGAGGCAGGAGAATGGCGTAAACCCAGGAGGCGGAGCTTGCAGTGAGCTGAGATCCGGCCACTGCACTCCAGTCCGGGAGACAGAGCGAGACTCCGCCTCAAAAAAAAAAAAAAAAAAAACAAAACAAAACACCTATTAGTGAGTTTTTTAAACTACCACTTCTCTCTACAAACTTATACTAAAGATACAAAACTGATATAAAAAGATGCTACCACAATGAGCAACTGTTACCCTCAGCCTTCCGGGGCACTGACGGTCAAGCTCTGCCAGCGTGTCAATAACAAGGCCAACAGTCTCCAAATCTAAGAGCCAGTCTGTTAAAAAACCATAAGTCAGATTAAATCCACCTTAGAAAAGATACAAAAATGATCTCAAAATGAAACAAAGACATAAATAAGAGCAAAAACTATAAAACTTTTATATGAAAACATAGGTAATTACACAAATCTTTGTGATATGCATTGAATTAGACAACAGTTTTTTAGATGACACCAAAAATGAAAGTGACAAAAGAAATAAATTAAGCCTCAAATGAAAGGTTTTGGTGCTTCAAAGAAGACCATTAAGAAAGTGTAAAAAGGCCAGGCGCAGTGGCTCACGCCTGTAATCCCAGCACTTTGGGAGGCCGAGACGGGCGGATCACGAGGTCAGGAGATGGAGACCATCCTGGCAAACACGGTGAAACCCCGTCTCTACTAAAAATACAAAAAAATTAGCTGGGTGCGGTGGCGGGCACCTGTAGTCCCAGCTGCTCGGGAGGCTGAGGCAGGAGAATGGCGTGAACCCGGGAGGTGGAGCTTGCAGTGAGCCGAGATCGTGCCACTGCACTCCAGCCTGGGTGACAGAGCAAGACTCCGTCTCAAAAAAAAAAAAAAAAAAAAAGAAAGTGTAAGAAGATAATTCACAGAATGGCAGAAAATAATCACAAATCATATTGATAAGAAACATCTCTAGACTTATAAAAACAAAACAAAAAACTCTTAAAACTCAATAAACAAGAAAAATAATCCAATTTAAAAATGGGCAAAAGAGTTAGCCAGGCATGGTGGCAGGTCCCTGAAATCCCAGCTACTTGGGAGGCTGAGGCAGGAGAACTGCTTGAACCCAGAAGGTGGAGGCTGCAGTGAGCCGAGATTGTGCCACTGCACTCCAGCCTGGGTTACACCGTGAGACTCTGCCTCAAAAAAAAACAACAAAAAACAAATGGGCAAAAGACCTGAACAGGCATTTCTCCAAAGAAAATACATAAATGGCCAACAAGCACATGAAAAAATGCACATAATCAGTCATTAGGGAAATGCAAATCAAAGCCAGAATGAGATCCCACTTCACAGCTACTCTGATGGCTATAATCAAAAAGACAAGTAGGTCAGGCGTGGTAGCTCATGCCTGTAATCCCAGCATTTTGGGAGGCCGAGGCAGGCGGATCACCTGAGGTCAGGAGTTCGAGGCCAGCCTGACCAACGTGGGAAAACCTCGACTCTAATAAAAGTACAAAAATTAGCCAGTGTGGTGGCGCACGCCTGTAATCCCAGCTACTTGGGAGGCTGAGGTGGGAGAATCGTTTGAACTGGGGAAGTGGAGGTTGCAGTGAGCCGAGAGAGCACCACTGCACTCCAGCCTGGGCGAGAGAGAGACTCTGTCTCGGGAAAAAAAAAAAAAAAAAAGGATGTGGAGAAATAGTGCTGGCTAATTTCAGGTATAAACTTGACTAGACTAATAATACCCAGACAGCTGGTAAAGGATTATTTCTGGGTATGTCTCTGAGGGTGTTTCCAGGGGAGACTGGCATTTGAATCAGTAGACTGAGAAAGGAAGATCGACCCTCATCCAATGTGGGCAGGCATTATCCAATAGGCTGAGGCCAGGGCAGAACAAATTCAAGGCAGGGGAAAGTCGAATTATCTCCCTTCTGGAGCTAGGACACCTTCTGCCCTTGTATATAAGAACTTCAGGATATGGCCTTCGGATTTCAGGACTTGCACCAGCAGCCACTCTCCCATCGTCCTCTCACCAACCCTCTTCCCCCAAGGTTCTCAGGCCTTCAGACTGAGAGTTACACCATGGACTCCCCTGGTTCTCAGATCTTTGGACTTACACGAAGTAATGCTACCAGCATGGTGGGTTCTCCAGCCTGCAGACAGTCTATCGTAGGACTTCTCAGCCTCCATAATCGTGTCAGCCAATTCCCCTAACAAATTTCCTCTCATATTTCTCTATATATACATATCTATTATCTATTTCTCTGTCTATAGCCTACTGTTTTTCTGGAGAATCCTAACATATACTGCTACACAGTAGACAGAAATATAAAATGTTGCAGCTGCTTTGGAAAACAGTCTGACAGTTCACTAAAACGTTAAACGGAGTCACCATATGACCCAGAAATTCCACTCCTAGGTATATACTCAAGAGCATGAAAACTTTTGTCTAGATAAAAACTTATGCAGAAATGTCCATGACAGCATTATTCACAATATGCAGAGTGAAAACAACCCAATGTTCACCAACTGATGAGTAGATAAATATAAGGTGGTATACATATAATGGAATATTAGCAGCTAATAAAAAGGAATAAAGTACTTACACATGCTACAAGATGAACCTCGAAAGCATTATGCTAAGTGAAAGCCACAAAACACCATGTATTTTAAGATTCTAGTCACAAAATGTCCAAAATAGGTGCTATGGTCTGAATGTTTGTGTCCCCCTAAAATTTGTATGTTGAAACCTAATCACCAATGTGATATTAGGAGGTGAGGTCTTTGGGAGGTGGTTAGAGCATGAGGGCAGAGCCCACATGGATAGGATTAGTACCCTTATAAAAGAGGCCCTAGGGGCCAGGCACAGTGGCTCACGCCTGTAATTCTAACACTTTGGGAGGCCAAGGTGGGTGGACCGCCTGAGGTCAGGAGTTCATGACCAGCCTGGTCAACATGGCAAAACCCCGTTGCTACTAAAAATACAAAAATTAGCTGGGCATGGTGGCACCACTGTACTAGTGAGACTCTCAAAAAAAAAAAAGGGGGGGCCCCCTCACCTTGCACATAGAAGTGCAGGAAGCACTTCTATGAACCAGGAAGTGGGCCCTCACCAGGCACTGAATCTGCAGGTCCCTTGATTTTGAACTTCTCAGCATTCAGAATTGTCAGAAATTTTTGTTGTTCATAAGCCACTCACAGTTTCTGGTATTTTGTTTTAGCGGCCCCAATAGACTAAGACAACTGGCAAATCTACTGACAGTAAATGAATTTGTGGTTGACTAGGATTGGGAGGGAGGAGTGGTTGCAGGAAAATGGGTCCCTTGCTAAAGGGCAGAGGATTTTTTGGGGGAGGGGAGATGAGAATGTTTTAAAATTAACTGTACAAATGGGGGGTGATGGTTATATAAATCTATGAATACACTAAGAACTATGGGGTTGGACACTTTAAATAAGCAAAGTACATGGTCTGTGAATTATATCTCAATAACGCCGTTATAAAAAAAATGCTTTTTAAAGAAAAGTAAATGGTAGAATCCAGATTGGGGACGTGGATGTTGACTAAAATTTCTTTTAATTTGCTTGCGAAATAATAAAGCATAATAAAGTTCTACTACCAGTAACATCAAAATAATGATGTGTCTACAAGTACTTTTGTTCATCTAAAATTTCCCAAATTAATCAGAGATCGTTGATCCAAAATTTGTCCAAAGCAGAATTTTAGAAATCTGGAGTCCTAAATTTACATTCATAATAGGATTCAGGAGAATTACTGGGACTCGTTCTCCAAATTGCAAATGAGGCAGAAGTAAATTAAATTTACATGGACTGCTGTGAGTTTTGAGATTAAAAGGCTACTGTTTTTCCAGTGACAAACAGGAGTAACTAAACAGAAAACTTCACATGCCCAGGCAGCTTTAAAGGTTTGGGAAACATCCCTTGCAAGTGTTATGGCAGACTAGAGAAGATTATTTTACCTCTCGGTCAGGTTCAGTATTGCTGGCTCACCACTTTTAAAAAACAAGTAATTAGTGACACCCAATTTTTAAGAATTTTAGGGTAATACTCTTATTATATAATTAACTCAGAAAAATAATGCTAATGTACACACATTAGACTTAAATTTTAGCCAAATTTTAAATACACATCACTGGGAGAAATCAGAGCCAAACTCAGAACAATACGTGCTCTATAACTGGAGTGACCATATGGTCCAGTCTGCCTAGGACTCTCCTGATGTACATCTGTTATTCCGGTATCCTACCCAGCTTAACATTTGTCTCAGATTTTTCTTTTTAACAACATACTATGAATAACTGCATTAAAGTAAAATAGGACGGGTTTGTTAAACTTTCACCTTATATTTAATACCACCTTCAGCTATGGCTTTGTCTAGTGTCGTGTGGGTTGCAAGCATAGTAAACAGAGTTCTCACTTTTAACTTCTCGTTCAGTCTGAATGCCAAATACTGATAACACATCTTTCCTGACTCTTTTTTTTTTTTTTTTTTTTTTGAGGCGGAGTCTCGCTCTGTCGCCGGGACTGGAGTGCAGTGGCCAGATCTCAGCTCACTGCAAGCTCCGCCTCCGGGTTTATGCCATTCTCCTGCCTCAGCCTCCCGAGTAGCTGGGACTACAGGCGCCCGCCACCTCGCCCGGCTAGTTTTTGTATTTTTAGTAGAGACGGGGTTTCACCGTGTTAGCCAGGATGGTCTCGATCTCCTGACCTTGTGATCCGCCCGTCTCGGCCTCCCAAAGTGCTGGGATTACAGGCTTGAGCCACCGCGCCCGGCCATCTTTCCTGACTCTTTTCTGATAAAAAGCAAGTACACCTGGACACAGGCAATTAAGGATAGCTAACTCTATCTAGTCTTGGGTGATGATAGGAGAAATATCTGAAGTTGCTGTTCCTGCCAGCTACTCAGTGTACCTCCCAGTTGTGTTACAGCCACTCCTCACCTTGCAAGATGCACAGGAGCCTCAAGGCCATTATAAGCTGGGTCACTGGGAAATATGGGGTATTTGTGTAACACATGCAGGAAAGAGATGTTATACGTCCCTGTGTATAATGTACAGAAGACAGTAATCTGAACACTCTTGCTACAGGAGTTTTGCCATTTACTTACTAATCGTATTGTGCAAATCTACAATTTTATTGTGCAAATCTACAATTTTATTTTACAGCAATTATTATAAATTTAAATTTTCCACACCTTCTTTTTTTATGCTCATGTGCCCCAGTTTAGAGATCTTACTCCCTTTCATACTATAACAATCTTAATGAGTGTATAAACTTAACTATATAATCTTCTAGGTCCTCAAAACCATGAACCTGAAGCCATAGCAAGGGTCCACCAACAAGAAAACCAATTGACTGTTATGTTTTTACTATAATAAAGCGATTTTTTAACCACCATCATTCTTGAGCAAATACAGAAACATCTCTATTCCACAATAAGCATGAAAAGAATAATATTCTACACAACCCAGAATTGTATATGCCATACAGAGATCTAAAATTCTATGAAACAATTACTTTTCTGTTGATTCACAAAGTGCTTCAGAATTATGCATTAACCCTGACACCTTCATTTTCAGCATCTAAACATGCTTTAGGTTAGAAAGAGGCATAAAAACAAAGTTTAAGGCCAGGGCCGGACATGGTGGCTCATGCCTATAATCTTAGCAGTTTGGGAGGCAAGGCAGGCGGATCACCTGAGCCCAGAAGTTCGAGACCAGCCTGGGCAACATGGTGAAACCCCATCTCTACTAAAAAAGTACAAAAGTTAGCCAGGCACGGCAGCATGCGTATTTAGTCCCAGCTACTCGGGAGGCTGAGTCGGGAGAATTGCTTGAGCCTGGGAGGCGGAGGTTGCAATAAGGGGAGATCATGCCACCATACTCCAGCCTGGGTGACAAAGCAAGACTTTGTCTCAAAAACAAACAAAAGAAAAGAAAACACAAAGTTTAAGGCTAGACATAGTGGCTCACACCTGTAATCCCAGGACTCTGGGAGGCCAAGGCGGGAGACTCACCTGAGATCAGGGGTTCTGAGACCAGCCTGGCCAACAGGGTGAAACCCTGTCTCTACTCAAAATATAAAATGAGCCGGACGTGGTGGCACATGCCTGTAATCCCAGCTACTCGGGTAGCTGAGGCACAAGGATCACACAAGAATCACTTGAACCAGGGAGGTGAAGGTTGCAGGGAGCCAAGATCATGCCACTGTACTCCAGCCTGGGCAACAGAGCCAGACTCTGTCTCAAAAGAAAAAAAAAAAAGAAAAAGAAAACAAAGTTTAAGAATGTCTCACAACAGTAAAATTTGATTATTCTGGGTAGCAAATAATTATTCGTTACTTCAAACAACATCCTTTGGAGTGTAATTCATTAACCTTAAAAAAGTATCAAATACATTTGTACAAGTATAGGACAAGTCTATACTTTTTGTAAAAATTCTTAAAAGACTGAATTGTTTTCCTTAAGTGACAAGTTGGCCCACGCTAAAGGCAATGTCATCTGAGATTCCTGGAGGAATTTCAAAACCTTTCAAGTCTAAGAACATACTACACTAAAAACCATTCCTTTTGTCTGCAGCAGTTCTTCCACTCTAAATGAATATCCTAACAGAATAAAATCTGAAGAATCTAACTTTTATCTAAGAAAAAAATTTACTAAGTTGTGACAAAACTTGATACAGTTGTTTAATTCTCAGTGCATCCTGGATAAAAATCCCAGGTTATATTCCCATTCCATTCAAAATCTTAAATTTGGAAATTCCAAACTTAAAATTAACATTATTATTTTATTTTATTTTTTTGAGACAGAGTTTCGCTTTTTGCCTAGGCTGGAGTGCAATGGCACGATCTCGGCTCACCGCAACCTCCGCCCCCCAGGTTCAAGCAATTCTCCTGCCTCAGTCTCCCGAGTAGCTGGGATTACAGGCATGCGCCACCACCCCGGCTGATTTTGTATTTTTAGTAGAGACGGGGTTTCTCCATGTTGGTCAGGCTGGTCTTGAACTCCCGACCTCAGGTGATCCACCTGCCTTGGCCTCCCAAAGTGCTGGGATTACAGGCGTGAGACACCGCGCCCAGCCAAAATTAATATTATTAAATGCCATTAAAGATTCTGTATCACATGCAATCACTAAGGGAGTGTTTATAAAACATCTTTCATCCAAGTATGATATGACCTAGTCATAACCTCTCAATGAAGGTGATAGGACAGGTACCACCTTTACTCCAAACAAGAGTCTCACCCTTAGATGGGGGAAAGGAGAAGGAAACTTGACAAGTCACCCAAAGCACTACTCTGATAATGCTGCTGCCTTAATAAAACTCAAGAAAGTTACCATGTCAAATACACCCTTGCCATAATAAAAAGTTTTTAAAGAAAAGCTGATCACCTATGCTGTGAGGATGCAAAGGTGTAAGAATGACACAATGGACTTTGGAGACTGAGGGGGAAAGCGTGGGAAGCCGGTGAGGGATAAAAGACTACAAATTGGGTGCTGTGTATGCTGCTCGGATGATGGGTGCACCAAAATCTCACAAATTACCACAAAATAACTTACTCATGGCTGGGCACAGTGGCTCACGCCTGTAAATCCCAGCACTTTGGGAGGCCGAGGCGGGCGGATCACGAGGTCAGGAGATCGAGACCATTCTGGCTAACACAGTGAAACCCCGTCTCTACTAGAAATACAAAAAAATTAGCTACAGGTGGCAGGCAACTGTAGTCCCAGCTACTTGGGAGACTGAGGCAGGAGAATGGCGTGAACCTGGGAGGTGGAGCTTGCAGTGAGCTGAGATCTTGCCACTGCACTCCAGCCTGGGCGACAAAGCGAGACTCCATCTCAAAAAAAAAAAAAAAAGAACTTACTCATGTAACTAAATGACACCTGTTCCCCAATAACACATGGAAATAAAAAATTTAAATAAATAAAATGCTGGCCAGGCACAGTGGCTCACTACTGTAGTCCCTGCACTTCGCGTCGCTGAAGTGGGAGGATCGCTTGAGCCCAGGAGTTCCAGGCCAGCCTGAGCAACATAGCGAGACCTGTCTCTACAAAAAATAACAATTAGCAGGGTGGGGTGACCCACGCCTGTACTCCCAGCTACTCATGAGGCTACGGAGGTCAAGGCAGCAGTGAGCTATGATCACACCACTGCACTCCAGCTTGGGTGACAGAGCAAGATCCTGTCTCAAAAAAATAATATAAATTAAAAATTAAATAAAGTACTGTGTATAAAAAATAATTAAAATATCCCAAATGCTTTTAGAGCTTTTAGGTCCCTCTCTAGTTTCTATCATGCAAAAATGCCGTTTCAGAAAATCCTGATAACTGAAATGTACCAGAAACAGGAATCAAAACCAGCTCTTGCCCAACTTTTAATTTATGAACTAAGATACACAAAGGCCCAATCAATGTACAAAGCAAGCCCTTCCTCCCAAGGGAAAGGTGGTTCAATGGTAGGCTATGCAAAATAAGACTCCTACTTATTTCCAGGTGGGCCTCTCAGAAATACGCATAATAAAGTAGGTGATATAAGGTATTTCCCATATTTAATATCTCTTTACTTAAAATGTTTATGATCAATGGCATGTTATGGTTTGTCAGGACTTTTTTTATCCTCAGGAGTACATACAATAATCATAGATTTGATGAAATATGTTAATTCTCCAGATGTTCCTCTTGAAAATGCTTCCAATTCAGTCCACAACTAATCGTTCACATAGTTTTTAAAACGTTTAATTATGCTATAAAACATAAAGAACCTTGAAATAAAATTAATTCACCTTAGGCTCAAATATAGCAAACGGATAAGATTATCTTTGTAATTCTAAATCGAGCAAAACAAAAAATACCAGTTAGGAAAAAGAAAAATCCTCCTATATCCTCTGGAAAGAGATCTTAACACTTTCCTGTCACTTAGTTTTGTGAAAATACTCCTCTAAAACTCACTATGTATCTTTCAGAGCCCATAAATTTTCAGTCCTTCTAACACCAGTTATTTCATCCATCAGCATAAAGATGAATCTTTCCAATGAGTTGTCAGGCTCAAAACTAGACAGAAAAACGCTTTGCAAGTCAACTGGTATGCAGGAAAGAGCTGAACAATGAGGTTTACATTTGCTCCTGCGGTCAGAAACTAAAGGTTTTGTGTGTCTCCATCAGTTTTACAACCCTCAGAAAGAGCTCCCCGGACCCAAGCACCCCTGGTGCATTGGTTAAAAGAGTTAAAATCAGCTACCTTATAATCTTTACTCATTTGTTCAACAAATACTTTTTGAATTACTACCAGGTGCTAAGCAACCATTCAAGAGTACCTCCTAAGATGTGACCCTTGAGCACCACCTTTTAAAGAGAATGTTAAAATTCTGCCTGTATAAGGCACTACTATCTGACGTAGAGCACCAAATCCCACTCGAAGTATATAATCCCACCTCCCGAATGAAATTTAATTAAGTTTTTTCCTAAAGCTAGGCTCTCAACAGCGTACAGGAGGAGGTATATATATCTTACTCAAGTAAATCGCAGTTCAAAACTGCGCGGTTTCCCGCAGGCAAAACTGACTTAGTGAAGGTCGGAAAGAACTCCAGGCCAATGAAAATGTTAATACAGAGGTGAAAGCGAAGGTGCCCAATTCAGAAGCGGGACGAAAGTACGAGAAAAGGTCCAAGAAAAAAGTGAGTTGGAGGCGAGGAGATGCGCAGCAGCGGTCAAACGTGCTCTCCCCGCCGGGTACGTCAAGGTGGCAACTTTTCCAGCACTCCGGAACTCCCGACTGTCCAGCCCTCGGGCGAGCTGGCACGACTCGCATCCGGGGAGCGACCCCAAAGGCGGGAAAGCGGGTTACCCCGCAAACCAGCAAGCTAGACAGGGAGTAAGCTGGACGGGGGCGGGACCTGGACACACACCCTTTCCTCTCTGAGAAGGAAGCGGGGAGGGGGAACGGAGTGCGCGACCCCGGGGCCACCAGCCCTCACGCGGGCCGGTGGGGGGGGAAGGGGGAAGACGGTGCAGTCCCGCGGGGTTCGTCCAGAACCGACCTAACCGCTACGGAGTCCAAGGCCGGCGGGGGAAATGGAGCGGGCCTCGCCGAGGGCAGGCGGGAAACCGGGTGGCGGGAAGACCAGAGGCCGGCCCAGCTCCAACGCCGCACAGGAGGCCTCGACCCTGCCCTGCCTTCGGCGGGCCACGGGATCACCACAACAGGCCCCCAGCCTCCCAAAGGGACGGGGTGAGAGCCAAGGAAGCCCCCACCACGACACGCAGACACATAAGTCTGCTCACCTCCCTACCCCCACCCTCGGGCCGCGCTCGCGGGCTCTGCGCCCCACAGCGGCGCGGGGGAGGCGGGGGCCATCGGCGCGGCCGCGGGAGCTGATGCCCTCCCCGACGCCCGGACCTCGACACGCAGACAGAATCAACAAAGCAAAGCATCGCCGCTCCCGAGAAAAAAAATGCCACAGGCCCCGACCAGGGACTCTCCGACGCATGGCTGCCCGGGCCGCAGGGCTGCGCGGACGGGCTGCGGGAAGGGGTGGGGAAGGGCCCCGCGGGGTGGCTCCCCGGTCCGGGAGTCTCGCCTCCGCCGGGATGCGGTGCTGCAGGGACCCCCACGCTGACCTTGGAGTCTCCGTTGCACAGAGCCATCGGGGCCAGGGCCGGGGCCGCGGCGGTGACGGCGACAGTACGAGACGGGGCGGGAGGGTGCCGGAAGGGTCGGCGCCGCGGGCCAAGGCTGAGAAGGAGGCCTGGTCGAGGAGCAGCCGGCAGCGGAGACGAGCCACCGCCAGAGAAGCGCCGAATGGAGCAACAGCAGCAGAGCGCGGGCCCCAGCGCCGCGGGAGAGGAGACCAGCAGCGCGCACGCTGCCCCCGCCTCCTGCTTCCGCCCCGGCCGGCCACTGGGAGGAGCCAGAGCCCGTTCGGCTTGGCAGCCGAGCCTCAGATACCCTCCGCAGCCGCCGCCAAACCGGCCGGCCCTCGAGAGGAGGGGCTCGCGGCGTCCGGCTCCGCCCCCAGCCCCGTCCCCGCCAGCAAAGCCGGCCGGGTCTCGGCGGCCCGCCCTTGGGAAGAGGAGCCCGCAGCACCCACCGGCTCCGCCCCTCCCGCCCTCGCACCGAGGAGCCCGCCCCGGGAGGAGGGGCCTGTGGCGCCGGCCGGGAGAAAAACCGAAGCCGAATCCGAGCCAGTTTGCTTCTACCCGATTTGCCTGCTACCTTGGACGACTGCGGGAGACTGGCGGCACCAAGGAGGCCTCCTGAGAGCTGGGCCTCTGGCGGAACTCTTAGCCGGTGGCGTGGCCTTATCTCAGGTTGTCGGACATGATGGAGGCCAAGGCTGCTTTGGAAAGTTCCGTGACCATATCTCAAGGACGTCATTGTAGGAACTGATCACTTAGATACTTCAAAAGTTATACAGCTCCCTACAAAAAGTTCTACAGCAGGCGCAGTATTTCCGAAGAAAAGGGAGTTTGGGAGTGGTAATCTGGTGAGCAGCTGGCCCAGGGAACTGGTCATGAAGCTCTGTTTGTACAACAATGTTTTTATTGGAATTGTTTGTGGGGAAGGGGCTGCAGTCCCTCCACCTATCCCTTGGCGACCATCAAGATGAGGTGTTACCTTGAATTTGGTTACCTAGAGGCCTAAATCGAGATTGGGGTATAAAGAATAATACTTGAGATAGCTTCCAGCTAACAAAGCCTTTCCACAAATATTGTTATTATAATACAGCCAACATTCTGCTGCAGTCATTCTTGTGTCAGACTCTAGTTCGGGTATTAAGGAGCCAGAGTGAGAAAACACTTTGAAAACTAACTTTAACCAGTCCCGTGAAAGTAGTAAGGTAGGATTGATGTTCTTATCCTTTTTACAAATGAGGAAATTGAGGGGTAGTGAGATAATGTGCCTCTCAGGATAGAATGTAAGGGCTCACTAATCTGGGAAAGAGTAGACACGTTTATTAGTGAAATATTTACAAAAACGAAAGGTCCAAGGTCCTAGTGGGACTGACACTCAAGTATTTCGCTTACCTTTTTATGAACCGAAAATTGAATATTTGAACTCTCCAAAGCTATGGATACTGGCTTCTCTGGGTAGGTCTGCATGCACAATCTAAAGAAGAGTGTAGTAACCAATAGGAGAGCCTCAACTTACATAAACATCCACCTCCAATGGAATGGAATGTGATGTGATATACTGGCATTAAGGATTGGCTAAATTCCATCTATCTTAAACAATGCTTAGTTTAAATATATTCTAGGCTGGGCATGGTGGCTCACACCTGTAATCCCAGCACCTTATGGGAGGCCGAGGCGGGTGGATTACCTGAGGTCAGAGTTCCAGACCAGCCTGGCCAACATCATGAAACCCCGTCTCTACTAAAAATACAAAAATTAGTCAGGCGTGGTGGTGCGTGCCTGTAATCCCAGCTACTCAGGAGGCTGAGGCAGGAGAATCGCTCGAACCTGGGAGGGGGAGGTTGCAGTGAGCCAAGATCATGCCTTTGCACGCCAGCCTGGGTGTCAAGAGTGAAACTCCGTCTCAAAATAAATAAATAAACAAATAAACAAATTCTAGTGGTCAACTGTGCTTAATGGCTAAGAATATTGGCATGCACACAATATAGGATCCTGATATTCTTTAAGTTCTTCTTTAGCTTCTGACTCTATTGACCCATCCCTCTTTGTTGAAACTGGATTTTCCTTAAAATGCACCAAAAAGTTGTCTTTTCATCGCTGTGATTGCTCTGGGTTGCCTTTGCTTGCTCCTTTTCCGGTATCTGTCCTTCAGGAGCTTTAAGGTCTAGATTTCTTCAGTATTTCTATTCCTAATCCTTCTCTCATCTTACTCTTCCTTGGGGCACTTGTTTAAAAATACAGACTTGTTGGCCAGGTGCGATGGCCCACACCTGTAATATCAGCACTTTGGGAGGCTAAGGCAGGTGGATCGCCTGAGGTCAGGAGTTTGAGACCAGCTTCGCCAACATGGTAAAACCCCGTCTCTACTTAAAAATACAAAAAATTAGCCAGGCGTGGTAGTGGACACCTGTAATCCAGCTATTCAGGAGGCTGAGGCAGGAGAATTGCTTGAACCTGGGAGGCAGAGGTTGCAGTGAGCGAAGATGGTGCCACTGCACTCCAGCCTGGGCAACAAGAGTGAAACTCCATTTCAAAATAAATAAATAAATAAACAAAATATAGACTTGTTTTTAAAATACCCTTAATATGCTCTATGTTTTAACAACTCTCTTCTGTGCTCCAGACCCAGATAACTATGTTCATCCTCAGTTCAATTGTCAATGTCATGTTAGGCCCCAAACTCAACAAGTCAAAACAAAACTTCTCTCCCAATCTCTCAAACTTCATATTGACACTTACTTTTTCTTTTTCTTTTTCTTTTTTTAGACGGAGTTTCGCTCTTGTTGCCCAGGCTAGAGTGCAATGGTGCAGTCTCGGCTCATTGCAACCTCCACCTCCTGGGTTCAAGCAATTCTCCTGCCTCAGCCTCCCGAGTAGCTAGGATTACAGGCACCCACCATCACGCTTGGCTACTCGTTGACACTTCAGAAAACATTCAGTCTTTCACAAATAACCTGTGGGTTTTCATAGATGCCCTTTGTCAAGTTGAGGAAGTTTCCTTCTGTTCCTCTTTTGCTGAAAGTTTTGGTCAAGAATGGATGCTGTCAAATGCTTTTTCTGTGGCTATTCAAATGACTATATAGTTTTTCTTTTTTCAGTTTTTGAATGTGTTAAATTACAATGATTGATTTTGTTTGTTTGTTTGTTTGAGATGGAGTTTCACTCTTGTTGCCTAGGCTGAAGTGCAATGGTGCAATCTTGGCTTACTGCAACCTCCACCTCCTGGGCTCAAGCAATTCTCCTGCCTCAGCCTCTCAAGTAGCTGAGATTACAGGTGTGTGCCACCACACTCAGCTAATTTTTGTGTTACTGGTAGAGACTGCGTTTCACCATATTGGCCAGGCTGGTCTCGATCTCTTGACCTCAAGTGATCTGCCCACCTCAGCCTCCCAAAGTGCTGGAATTACAGGCATGAGCCACCACGCCTGGCCCTGTTTCATATATTTTGTCTGAGTTTTTTTGTTTGTTTCAGGCAGGAGGGTAAATCCAATCCCTGTTACCTCTTCTTTGACAGAAGCAGAAGTCTGGAAACCTTTTCTTTGTTTTTGTTCCTGGAGATCCATGTCCACTGAGTGGAAGTCTCTTTTAATGATACATTGAGGCAGCTTAAACCTACAAAGTCTTCCTTCTTTTTTTTTTTTTTTTTTTGAGACGGAGTCTCGCTCTGTCACCCAGGCTGGAGTGCGGCAGGCTGGAGTGCGGTGGCCGGATCTCAGCTCACTGCAAGCTCCGCCTCCCGGGTTCACGGCATTCTCCTGCCTCAGGCTCCTGAGTAGCTGGGACTACAGGCGCCCGCCACCTCGCCTGGCTAGTTTTTTGTATTTTTTTTTAGTAGAGACAGGGTTTCACTGTGTTAGCCAGGATGGTCTCGATCTCCTGACCTCGTGATCCGCCCGTCTCGGCCTCCCAAAGTGCTGGGATTACAGGCTTGAGCCACCGCGCCCAGCCAAGTCTTCCTTCTATGCTTTTCATATAAATATTTTTGTTAAGGGACAAGGTTGCCTTTAATTCAAAAAACTTAGGCAACATAGAACAGTGATGTTGTGTCCTTTAAATGCAATTGTATGCTTTCTAGGACCAATACATTTTTTCAAAATACAGTTGCTAAAACCCACAGATAGAAATTTCATACAATATTTCAGATTTGGTATGTATGTATCATGTCATAAAATATGTATTTCAGGCATAATCCATGGTTACCTTATTTCATCTTTCAAAATGTTTAATATTTTCAACCTCCCATTAACAAAAAATTAACTTGTAAACTTATGAAAAATATTAGTTGTTAAAATGTGGAAGGAGGTACACAGTTTTGCAAAATTATTTTAGGGCAGTATATGAGGTTTTTTTGTTTGTTTGTTTGTTTGTTTTTGAGACAATCTCACTCTGTTGCCTAGGCTAGAGTGCAGTGGCACAATCTCAGCTTACTGCAACATCTGCCTCCTGGGTTCAAGTCATTCTCCTACCTCAGCCTCCCAAGTAGCTGGGATTACTGGTGCACACCCCTATGCCTGGCTAATTTTTTTTTTTTTTCTTTTTTTGAGACAGAATCTTGCTCTTGTCACCCAGGCTGGAATGCAATGGCACAAACTTGGCTCACTGCACCCTCCACCTCCTGGGTTTAAGCGATTCTCCTGCCTCAGCCTCCTGAGTAGCTGGGATTACATGTGCGCACCACTATGTCTGGCTAATGTTTTTATATTTTTAGTGGAGATAGGGCTTTGCCATGTTGGCCAAGCTGGTCTAGAACTCCTGACCTCAAGTGATCCACCCGCCTCGGCCTCCCAAAGTGTTCGGATTATAGGCATGAGCCACTGTGCCCAGCAAATTTTTTTTTAATTGAAGACAACCATTCTAAAATAAATGGTTATTTATTATGATCATAATAATTTATAAATAATGTGATCATTTTATGGCTCCCCATGGCTCTCAGGAAAAACTCCAAACTTCTAGCATTTCTTATTAGGCTCTTGGAGGTGTGACTAGCTCTTGTTTACCTTGCAGCCTGCTCTCTTACCACTGCCCCCATCACTCTACTCTCTAGCCATGTTAAACTGCTTCAATTCCATAAACATGACATGTTCTCTTTTGACATGGGCCTTTTGTACATAAATATCTTCTGTGTGGAATATTTCTGATATTCCCTCCCCACAACTCTGAAGTCTTGGGTTACATGTCTCCTCCTCTTGTGATCCCATAACCCTTTCCTCTTCATTAATACTTGCCACCTTCTACATTTTTTGTTTTTGTTTTTGAGATGGAGTCTCACTCTGTTGCCCAGGCTGGGGTGCAGTGGCACAATCTCGGCTCACTGCCACCTCTACCTCCTGGGTTCAAGCAATTCACCTGCCTCAGCCTCCGGAGTAGCTGGGATTACAGGTGTCTGCCACCATGCCTTGCTAATTTTTAGTAGAGATGGGGTTTTACCGTGTTGGCCAGACTGGTCTTGAACTCCTGACCTCAAGTGATCTGTCTACCTTTGCTTCCCAAAGTGCTGGGATTACAGGCATGAGCCACCGCACCCAGCCTTCCTTTTACTGCTTTTATTTGTTCACTTGTCTCTGTCCACAGAGAGACGCTGACAACAGTATCACTCCAATAGCAATAAGCAAAGCCAGCACCCAAATACTGGTTTCTAAATACCATTCTCCAGCAAGAGAAACCAGGGCTTCTTAGAGAAATGGCTGATTTCAGGACCAAAAAAGAGATAAGATGACTAGGAACAACTTTTTGTACCAGAAGTAAGGAAGTGCTCAAGGAATCATCGGGACATGTCAGAAGGACACAGAAGTCAGCTTGAAAGAGCTTTTACTGACCAAATCAAAAACAATATGTCAAAATAGACAATGATAGTAAACATTATATCCACTGAATCAATTAGGAATATATCAGTCTATGCCAATATAAACAAATGAAAGATTAAATGGAGAGAAGAGAAAGTTCTTCCTTATAATGGAATGTTGACTAATAAACATATAAGGAATAATTGAATTAGAATATCTTCATTTTGCAACCGCCAAGGCAGGCGGATCACTTGAGGCCAGGAGTTTGAGACCAGCCTGGCCAACATGGCGAAAACCCATCCTACTAAAAATACAAAAATTAGCCAGGCATAGTGGCGCATGCCTGTAGTCCCAGCTACTTAGGAGGCTGAGGCATAAGAATCACTTGTACCCAGGAGGCGGAAGTTGAAGTGAGCTGATATGGTGCCACTGCACTCCACTCTGGGCCACAGAGTGAGACTCTATCTCAAAAAAATAAATAATAGGCCGGGCGCGGTGGCTCAAGCCTGTAATCCCAGCACTTTGGGAGGCCGAGACGGGCGGATCACGAGGTCAGGAGATCGAGACCATCCTGGCTAATACGGCGAAACCCCGTCTCTACTAAAAAATACAAAAAACTAGCCGGGCGACGAGGCGGGCGCCTGTAGTCCCAGCTACTCGGGAGGCTGAGACAGGAGAATGGCGTGAACCCGGGAGGCGGAGCTTGCAGTGAGCTGAGAGCCGGCCACTGCACTCCAGCCTGGGCGGCAGAGCAAGACTCCGTCTCAAAAAAAATGAATAAATAATAATGATAATAATAATAAATAATTTAAAAAGTAATCTTCACAAGATTCCTGGACAATGGGCGATATACTTTTCTTTTTTCTTTTTAGAGGGAGTTTCACTTTTGGCGTCCAGGCTGGAGTGCAGCGGCGCGATCTCGGCTCACTGCAACCTCCCCCTCCGGGGTTCAAGCAGTTTCCTGCCTCGGCCTCCCGAATAGCTGGGACTACAGGCATGCACCACCACGCCTAGCTAATTTTGTATTTTTAGTAGAGATAGGGTTTCACCATGTTGGCCAAGCTATTCTCGAACTCCTGACCTTGGGCGAGCCACCTTCCTCAACCTCCCAAAGTGCTGGGATTACAGGCATGAGCCACCGTGCCTGGCCTAGATATTATTATACTCTTGTCACCCTTTTATGATTGAGAAAACAGATACATTAACTAGCCTGAGCCCACATAGGTAGTAAACCACAGAACTGAGATTCAAACCAAGCTAACTGGTTCTAGCCTTTATATTGTTTGTTAAACATTCAAAATATACTT
This sequence comes from Trachypithecus francoisi, assembly GCF_009764315.1. Lineage (NCBI taxonomy): Eukaryota > Metazoa > Chordata > Mammalia > Primates > Cercopithecidae > Trachypithecus > Trachypithecus francoisi. The sequence continues at coordinate 7,800,400 of NW_022681453.1, forward strand.
AACCAAACAATCTCAAAAGGGACAAACATCACTGGGAAAATTTTCTTTTTCTTCCCTTTTTTTTTTTTATACGGAGTCTCACTTTGTCGTCCAGGCTGGAGTACAGTGGCACGATCTCGGCTCACTGCAACCTCTGACTCTTGGGCTCAAGCAATTCTCCTACCTCAGCCTCCCAGGCAGCTGGGATTACAGGCACCCACCATCATGCCCGGTTAATTTTTTGCATTTTTAGTAGAGACAGGGTATCACCATGTTGGTCAAGCTGGTCTTGAACTCCCGTCCTCAGGTGATCCGCCAGCCCCGGCCTCCCAAAGTGCTGTGATTACAGGCATGAGCCACCACTCCCGGCCTCTTTTTTTTTTTTTTTTTTTTTTTGAGACAGAGTCTCGCTGTGTCACCAAGGCTGGAGTGCAGTGGTGTGATCTGGGCCCAGCGGAACCTCCCTTGCCCTGGTTCAAGCGATTCTCCTACCTCAGCCTCTGGAGTACCTGGGACTATAGGCACACACGACCCCACCAGGCTAATTTTTCGTATTTTTAGTAGACACAGGGTTTCACCATATTGGCCAGGCTGGTCTCAAACTCCTGACCTCGGGTGAGCCGCAGGCGTTGGTCTCCCAAAGTGCTCGAATTACAGGTGTGGGTGACTGCGCCCAGCCTCAAGACCCAGATTTTTTTTTTTTTTTTTTTTTTTTTTTTTTTTGAGACGGGGTCTTGCTCTGTCGCCCAGGCTGGAGTGCAATGCCGGATCTCGGCTCACTGCAAGCTCCGCCTCCCGGGTTTACACCATTCTCCTACCTCAGCCTCCCGAGTAGCTGGAACTACAGGTGCCGGCCACTTCCCCTGGCTAGTTTTTTCTATTTTTTAGAAGAGACAGGGTTTCACCATGTTAGCGATGATGGTCTCGATCTCCTGACCTCGTGATCTGCCCGTCTCGGCCTCCCAAAGTACTGGGATTACAGGCTCGAGCCACCGTGCCCAGCCAAAACCCAGATTTCTAAGCTGAAAGTAAAATATCTGGAGTACATCCTAAGCCCAAGATACCGAACCTTGTCCATCAGACAAAAAGAGACTATCTTAAAAAACAGAACTTTAACAAACAAAAAAAAACTCAGAACTTTCCTGAATATGGCAGGATTTTACAGAATTTGGATCCCAGGATTTGGGCTCATTGCTAAGCAGTTGTATGAGGCCCTAACAGGGCCAGAGCATAAACCATTTAATGGTCAAAAAAACAAGAGGTTTTGGGCCGGGTGTGATGGCTCACGCCTGTAATCCCAGCACTTCGGAAGGCTGAGGCGGGCAGATCACAAGGTTAGGAGTTCCAGACCAGCCATGACCAACATGGTGAAACCCCATCTCTACTAAAATACAAAAAATTAGCCAGGCATGATGGTGGGCGCCTATAGTCCCAGCTACTGGGGAGGCTGAGGCAGGGGAATCGCTTGAACCCAGGAGGCAGAGGTTGCAGTGAGCCGAGATCACACCATTGCACTCCAACCTGAGGGACAGAGTGAGACTTCGTCTCAAAAAAAAACAAAAAACGAGGTTTTATCCGAACAAGGAGGGGTTTGCACAATAATAAATCACACCTATTGTTCTTATATTAACAACTCAATTAGTTAAACTAAAAATTAAACTAATATTAAACTAGTTAAACTAGTATTAGTTAAACTACAAATTCAAAATATTTACCAACAGGCTACCTGGCTACATAATTTCAATAGCTCCACTACTCGAACCATCTGTGACTTCATCAAAGGATACCTACCAAGTGTGACATAATTCCTACCTTTCGTAGGATCTTTAATAACTATCTTATTACTACTAATCTTTGGTCCTTGTTTGTTTAACCTCCTTGTAAAGTCTGTGTCTTCTAGGTTGCTGTAGTTCAATGCCAAAATAATGGTCATACAGAGATTGCAGCCAATCCCTGCCTCATATTCAGACTCTCCTGATGCTCCACCCTTGGGACCCTCAGACCAAGCAGGCAGAGATTTGCATACCCTCGATAGGCAGGGCCAATGCCCCATTCAACAGAAAGTAAATACGTAAGATTGACCTCCTCCCTCATCAATCTGGAAAAATAAAAAGTAGTCATCTCTGAGAGGGGAAAATGAGACAGGAATAATACAAGGTGGTTGCAGAAAAATTTAGTAATTCCAGGCAGCAGTTTCACGTAACAAGGAAAAAAACTGTTAAAATATTTGCATAAGGTAGAGGCTGATAAGACTCTAAAAACCGGCCGGGCGCGGTGGCTCAAGCCTGTAATCCCAGCACTTTGGGAGGCCGAGACGGGCGGATCACGAGGTCAGGAGATCGAGACCATCCTGGCTAACACGGTGAAATCCCGTCTCTACTAAAAAATACAAAAAATTAGCCGGGCGAGGTGGTGGGCGTCTGTGGTCCCAGCTACTCGGGAGGCTGAGGCAGGAGAATGGCGTGAACCCGGGAGGCAGAGCTTGCAGTGAAAAAAAAAAGACTCTAAAAACCAGGGTGTGGGCCAAACTCGCTAAGGCTGACAATGACAGGACATAACATGGGGCTGGATTTGACCTAGGTTTCACCTAGGACCTAATTATACACTTACTAACATACTAAATCACACACACACCAGTGCCATGACAGTCCCATATTTGGTTAAAAAATGGCACCACAGTTCTGAGAAATCTCCACATTTTTCCAGGATTCTTTATGAATATTCCATTCCTTGGTTAAAGAAATCCACAAAGATAAAAACCTCAAATCAGGCTGTGTGACTCTTGAGTATGTTCACACTCCCCTTTCTTGAATGTGTAATTTTCTCTTTGCAATAAACCTCCATACTTTTATAACTGCCCAGTGGGTTCACCTTGCCCTCTGCCTAGACAGAGTCAATCTATCAAGATGGGAATTGCCATAGAAAAAGAATAATTCACACAGAGCCAGCTGTGTGGGAGACCAGAGTTTTATTACTACTCAAATCAGTCTCCCTAAGCATTAAGTTTTTAAGAACAAATTGGCTGGGCGCAGTGGCTCACGCCTGTAATCCCAGCACTTCAGAAGGCCGAAGCAGGTAGATCACGAGGTCAGAAGTTTGAGACCAGCCTGACCAAAATGGTGAAACGCTGTGTCTACTAAAAATGCAAAAATTAGCCAGGTGTGGAGGCATGCACCTATAATCCCAGCTACTCGGGAGGCTAGGGGAAGAGAATCACTTGAACCCGGGAGGCAGAGGTTGCTGTGAGCAGAGATCACACCACTGCACTCCAGCCTGGGTGACAGGACGAGACTCGGTCTCAAAAACAAACAAACAAACAACAACAACAAAAATGGTGGGTGGGGGGAAGCCAGTGAGCTGAGAGTGCTGATTGGTCAGGTCAGAGATGAAATCATAGGGAGTCGAAGCTGTCTTCTTGCACTGAGTCACTTCCTGGATGGGGGCCACAAGATCAGATGAGCCAATTTATCTATCTGGGTGGTGCCGGCTGATCCATCAAGGACAGGGTCTGCAAAATATCCCAAGCACTGGTCTTAGGTTTTATAATAGAGTTTTATTTCTTTTATTTATTTATTTATTTATTTTTTAAGACAGAGTTTCACTCTTGTTGCCCAGGCTGGAGTGTAGTGGCACCATCTCGGCTCACCACAATCTCAGCCTCTTGGGTTCAAGTGATTCTCCTGCCTCAGCCTCCCAAGTAGCTGGGATTACAGGCATGTACCACCACACCCAGCTAATTTTGTATTTTTAGTAGAGACGGGGTTTCTCCATGTTGGTCAGGTTGGTCTCAAACTCCCAACCTCATGTGATCTGCCCACCTCAGCCTACCAAAGTGCTGGGATTACAGGTGTGAGCCACCACACCCAGCCTCTAAGAGTGATTTTTATCCCCAGAAGCAATTTAGGGAGTGTCAGAATCTTGTAGCCTCCAGATGCATGACTCCTAAACCATAATTTATAATATTTTGACTAATATGTTAGTACTACAAAGGCAATTTAGTCCCCAGGCAAGAAGGGGATTTGTTTTGGGAAAAGGCTGTTATCATCTCTGCCTCAAACTATAAACTAAGTTCCTCCTAAAGTTAGTTTGTCCCACACCCAGGAATGAACTAGGACGGCTTGATGGTCAGAGGCAAGATAGAGTTGGTCAGCTCAGACCTCTTTCACTGTCTCAGTTATAATCTTGCAGTGATGGTTTCACTTTCATTATCTTCCAACTAATCCTTGAATTGCTTCTTGGGAAGGTGTCAAGAGCCTGGAGACTGGTTGGGGTTGAAGCCCCACTGGCATTTGGGGACCTCCCCTAACCCACTGGTATCAGTAAGACCTAACAATCCTATTGCTAGGTATTTGCCCAAGAGAGATGAAAAGATATGTTTACACAAAAACCTGTATGCAAATGTTTATAGTGAAATTACTCATAAAAAATGGGAAACAATCCAAATGTTCTTCAACTGGTCAGTAGATAAACACACTCTGGCACATCCATACAATGAAATATTAGTGGGGAGAAAAAAAGAAGGAGGTGGGGATGTGGGACAACGATATCAATGAATCTCAATGCATTATGCTGACTGAAAGAAGACACACTCAAAAGGTACACTTTGTATGGTTCCATTTACATGATATTTTGGAAAAGGCAAAGCTATAGGAAGAGAAAACAGATCAATGGTTACCAGAGGTTGGGGAATGGGTGGAGAGGTTGACTTCAGATGGGCACAATGGTACGTACTTTTTGGAGCTGACAGACCTATTCCATATCTCGATTGTGGTGGTGGTTCTATAACTATTTATTAAAACTCATAGAACTGGGTGATGGGTGCACCATAATCTCAGAAATCACCACTAAAGAACTTACTCACGTAACCAAACACCACTCATTCCCCCAAAAATCTATGAAAAAAAAATTTTTTTTTTTTTTTTTTGAGACTGAGTCCTGCTCTGTATCCCAAGCTGTGAGTACAGTGGTGCAATCTTGGCTCACTGTAACCTCCACCTCCCGGGTTCAAGCAATCCTCCCACCTAAGCCTCTTGAGTAACTGGAATTACAGGTGTGCGCCACCATGCTCTGCTAATGTTTATATTTTCAGTAGAGATGGAGTTTCATCATGTTGGCCAGGCTGGTCTAGAACTCCTGACCTCAAGTGATCTGCCCGCCTCGGCCTCCCAAAGTGCTGGGATTACAGGTGTGAGCCACCTTGCCTAGCTTAAATCTATGGAAATTAAAAAAACAAAACAAACAAAAAACACCCAAAAACCTCATAGGGCCGGGCATGGTTGCTCATGTCTGTAATCCCAGCACTTTGGGAGGCCAAGGCAGGCAGATCACTTGAGGTCAGGAGTTCAAGACCAGCCTGGCCAACACAGCGAAACTCCATATCCACTAAAAATACAAAAATTAGCCAGGTGTGGTGGCATGCACCTGTAGTCTCAGCTACTCAGGAGATTGGGGCATGAGAATTGCTTGAACCTGGGAGACGGAAGTTGCAGTGAGCCAAGATCACATCACTGTACTCCAGCATGGGCAACAGAGTGAGACTCTCTCTCAAAAGAAAACAAAAGGTCAGGCGCCGTGGATCACACCTGTAATCCCAGCACTTTGGGAGGCCAAGGCGGGTGGATCACCTGAGGTCAGGAGTTGGAGACCAGTGTGGCTAACACGGTGAAACCCAGTCTCCACCAAAAATACAAAATTTGCCAGGTCAGGTGGCAGGCGCCTGTAATCTCAGCTACTCAAGAGGCTGAGGCAGGAGAATCGCCTGAACCCAGGAGGCAAAGATTGTAGTGAGCCAAGATCATGCCACTGTATTCCAATCCTGGTGACAGAGCAAGGCTGTCTCAAAAACAAAACAAACAAACAAAACACACACACACACAAAAACTCATAGAACTGTACACTAAAAAGGGCCAATTTTACTGGATATAAATTATACCTCAATAAACCTGATTCCCACCTCAAAAATAAATAATTTTAAAATTCTGAGGAATATATAGAAGATATCATTCACATCTTAATGAAATGACTGGAAAACCAGAGAAGAAATCCATAATCAGACATAGGTATACGAAGGGTCCACTAGATGGTGGTATTAATTTTTGTAATACAGCCTAGAAAACCTTGAAGCAAAGACATCACAGGCATGGCAGTGGAGTAGTTTTTTGAAAAATGTTCTTGAAGTTTATTGCTGTAATTCCTGATGTATATGTCACCTTGATTTTTGTGTTTTTGCTAAGCCAAGTGTCCTGGCCTTCCACTGATTCTGGGAGGCCATAAATATCCTTCCTGTAAAATTCTCTCTTTCGGATTTGTTTTGTTTCTGAAACAGACTGAATAGCAGCATTATTAGTGGTGGTTAACCAATTTGTTTATTTTTTGAGATGGAGTATTGCTCTTGTTGCCCAGGCTGGAATGCAATGCTGTGATCTCGGCTTGCTGCAACCTCCGCCTCCTGGGTTCAATAATTCTCCTGCCTCAGCCCCCTAAGTACCTGAGTTTACAGGCATGCACCACCATGCCCAGCTAATTTTGTATTTTTAGTAGAGATGGGGTTTCACCATATTGGCCAGGCTGGTCTCGAACTCGTGACAAAGGTGATCCACCCACTTCACCCTCCCAAAATGCTGGGATTACAGGCGTGAGCCACTGTGCCCAACCTGCTTTGAGGTTTTTGTTGTTGTTTTTGTTCTCATTTTCCTGTATGGAGAATTTTAAATATGTACAAAATAAACAGAATGGTCTCATATGAACCCTCGATGTACCTGTCACCAAGCTTCAATAGCCTTTGATAATCCACCATTTTATTTTATTTTATTTTATTTTGAGACGGAGTCTCGCTCTGTCACCCAGGTTGGAGTGCTGTGGCTGGATCTCAGCTCACTGCAAGCTCCACCTCCCGGGTTTACGCCATTCTCCTGCCTCAGCCTCCCGAGTAGCTGGGACTACAGGTGCCCACCACCTCGCCCAGCTAGTTTTTTTTTTTTTTTTTGTAGTTTTTAGTAGAGACGGGGTTTCACCATGTTAGCCAGGATGGTCTCGATTTCCTGACCTCGTGATCCGCCCGTCTCGGCCTCCCAAAGTGCTGGGATTACAGGCTTGAGCCACTGCGCCAGGCCAATAATCCGCCATTTTAAATTCAAGCCTCCATGACCGCCAATCCCCATGCATATTTGCTTTTTTATAGTTGTTTGTTTTTTGAGATAAAACTCTTATGTGTTTTGAAATGCAGAAATTTTAACTGTGCAATTTCAATTTGTTTCTGAAGGACCTAGTTTGGAAGTTTCTAAGAATATAAAGCAAAAAGAAAATGGAAAATTATGAGAGAAAGCTTAAGGGGTAAATCCAGTAAACAAAATATGTTTACTAGGACTTTTAAGGGGAGTTAATGAAGAGGAAAAAATGAAAAATCAAAGGTATTATTAAGGAAAATATCTCTAAAATCAAGAAAGATTTGAAACTTTGTTCAAAAAGACCTAATAAATGTTGAACAAGATTAATAGAAAAACATATATATTATACAATACATACCTTCATACATCCTGATGAAAATTCTGAACTTCAAGGATAAAGTGAATTTTCACAAGCATTCAACTGGAAAACACAGGATACCTATAAAGGGATAAGAAAAAAAAAAAGCAAGAAAGGATCATGGCTACCACCAGAAGGGTTTTATATTTGGCAGTTTCACCAGCTTCCCCAAGACACATCAATCAGGGAACACCAGTATTCCAAAGAAAAGGGGAAATGACATTAACTGAAGTGAGTAAGGGGAGTTGAAAATGCAAAAAACAAAAACAAAAACAGTTATTCATGACAGTATGGGCTGAAGGTCCCATGCAGTATCAGTTTTGTTTTTATAGTGATAGTGACATTTGTTCCACATTTGCTGAGGGACACTGAGAGCCTGGTGGGGGTGGGTTCCCAGGTTTGTAGAGAAATGTTCTAGTTTGTGTTGGAAAGATACTACCACTAAGTCTTCTAAGAAGACAATAGCAATTTGGGCATGGCTTAGCAATGAATACTTGTCTCTACTCTTCATTTAGCATTAGCAGGGGCAGCTCAACTTGGGGCTGGAGGATTCTCTTCCAAGATAGCTCACACACATTGCTGGCAATTTGGGGCTGTTGATTGGGAGCTCACTCAGTGCTGCAAGCTGCAGGTTTTAGGTCTTAGTTTCTTTCCACATAGTCTTTCCCTTAGTTCATGGGACTCAGTTCCAGGAGTGAGTATCTCAAGAGAAAGAAAGTGAAAACTTCCAGTTTCTTAAGACCTGGGCCTGGAAATTAACCCAGCATCATCTCAGCTGCATTCTGTTGGTCAGTCATGTATAAATTCAAGGGAAGGGGACCAGTCATGGTGGCTCACGCCTGTAATCCTAGCACTTTGGGAGGCCGAGTTGGGCGGATCACCTGAGGTCAGGAGTTTGAGACCACCTTGGCCAACATGGTGAGACCCCCCCCAATCCTGGCCCCCCATCTCTACTAAAAATACAAAAATTATCTGGGTCTGGTGGTGCACACCTGTAGTCCCAGCTACTCAGGAGGCTGAGGTGGGAAAATCACTTGGACCTGGGAGGCGGAGGTTGCAACGAGCTGAGATCATGTCACTGTATTACTGCACTCCAGCCTGGGTGACAGAGTAAGACTTGGTCTCAAAAAAGAAAAAAGAAAAAACCTTAAAAAATCTGCAGAGACCAGATGCGGTAGCTTACACCTGTAATCCCAGCACATTTGGAGGCCGATGGGGGAGGATTGCCTCAGTCCAGGAGTTCAAGACCACCAGAGGCAATATATGGAGACTCCATCTCTACAGGGAAATAAAATAATTAGCTGGGCATAGTGGCGCATGCCAGTAGTACCAGCTACTTGGGAGGCTGAGGTAGGGGATTGCTTGAGCCTGGAAGGTTGAGGTTGTAGTAAGCCGTGATCATGCCACTGCATTCCAGACTAGGTGACAGAGGGAGAACCTGCCTCAATCAAATCAAATCAAAGCAAACCAAACCTCCAGATACATTATTACATATAATTGCTAAGATAATAGAATAAAACTTCCCTGAACTAGAGAATGATTTTTATCTTCAGATTAATTGAAATGGTTCACTCATTCCCAGGCTGGTGGTTTTAAAATACATCTACAATTGTTTCTTTCTCTTTCTTTCTTTCTTTCTCTTTCTTTCTTTCTTTCTTTCTTTCTTTCTTTCTTTCTTTCTTTCTTTCTTTCTTTCCTTTTCTTTCTTCTTTCTTCTTTTTTTTTTGAGACAGTCTCAGTCTTGTTGCCCACGCTGGAGTCAATGGTGTGATCTCGGCTCCCTGCAACCTCTGCCTCCCAGGTTAAAGCAATTCTCCTGCCTCAGCCTCCTGAGTAGCTGGGATTATAGGCACCCACCACCATGCCCAGGTAAATTTTTGTATTTTTAGTAAAGACATGGTTATACCATGTTGCCCAGGTTGGTCTCAAACTCCTGACTTCAGGTGATCTGCCCACCTTGGCCTCCCAAAGTGCTGGGATTACAGGCGTGAGCCACCGCACCCAGCCAGCTGAAGCCATTTCTAAGCAGTGTTGAAGATGTGGCTTAGCTCCTCCTGACTGCTTATAGTAAAATGCAAGAAGAGAGAAATGATTTAAAGACAGAATTGTTAAGCCAAAAGGGGGAGGATCACCTGAGCCCAGGGAGGTTGAGGCCATAGTGAGCCATAGAGTGCATCACTGCACTCCAGCCTGAGTAACAGTAAGAGCCCGTCTCAAACAACAACAATGACAACTACCCACAAATATATTCAGCACTGTTTACGATGAAACACTAGAAATAATAGGAGGCTGATTAAATAGATGACACACCCTTATAATTGAATACTATAAAGTCTTGTTAAAAGAAATGGTTCTGTAGGTTGTAGTATCGAAAGAGATTTCTGATACATGTTTAAGGAAAATGAAAAAGCAAGGCACAGGACATTGTGTATATAGTGTCACATTAAGAAAAACATCTCCCAGGCCTGATGCAGTGGCTCATGCCTATAATCCCAGCAGTTTGGGAGGCCGAGGCCTGCGGATCACCTGAGGTCAGGAGTTCGAGACCAGCCTGGCCAACATGGTGAAACCCCATCTCTACTAAAAATACAAAAAATTAGCAGAGCATGGTGGTGTGCATCTGTAGTCTATGAGACCTATGAGAGCCTTTGCAGCAGGGTTGCCTAGCATAGCCCTGGCAGTGAGATTCCTGCTTGGTAGAGCTGTAAGAGCAGGAACTCTTACCAGTGGGTACAGAAGGTGGGACCTTCATCCCAGGGGGCTTAGAAGGAAGCATATCAAGTCAAAGAGGATTATTCTCAAGCCTTAAGATCTCATGTAGTTGGCCTTACAGTGTGAACTTACTTGGGACCTGTTGCCCCTTTCTTCCTTCTTCTTTCTCCCTAACAGAACAGGAATGTCTATCCTCTGCCTGTCCAACCACTGTATTTTGGAAGCACATAGCGTATTTGGTTTTATGGGTTCACAGCTGGAGAGGAATCTGCGTCAAGATGGATTGTACCTTGAGTCTCACCCAGATCTGATTTAGATGTGATTTAGATGAGACTTTGGATTTAGCCTTTGAAGTTTATGCTGAAACAAATTAAGACTTTTTGGACTACTGGGATGGAATGAAAGTGTTTTGTATGTAAGAAGGACATGAGTTGGGGGGTGGGGGTCCAGGAGCAGAATGTAATAGATTGAATGTTTCTGTCCCCCAAAATTCATGTGTTAAAACCTAATCCCCCATGTGACAGCATCTGGAGGTAGGGCCTTTGGGAAATTAAGTCATAGGGTAGAGCCTTTATAAAGGAGATTAGTGCCCTTGTAAAAGAGACCCTGGAGAGCTCCCTCACCCCTTCTGTCATGTGAGGACACCTCGAGAAGGCGGCAAAAAAGATGGCCATCTAGGAACCAGGAAGGAAGACCACACCAGTACTGAATTTCCTAGAGCCTTGATTTTGGACTTAACCTCCAGAAGTGTGAGAAATAAATTTGTTATTTAAAAGCCACCAAGGCCAGGCGCAGTGGCTCACACCTGTAATCCGAGCACTTTGAGAGGCCAAGACAGGTGGATCACGAGTTCAGGAGTTTGAGACCAGCCTGACCAACATGGTGAAAGCCTGTCTCTACTAAAAATACAAAAATTAGCCAGGCGTGGTTGCGCGTGCCTGTTATCCCAGCTACTCAGAAGGCTGAGGCAGAAGAATCGCTTGAACCCGTGAGGCGGAGGTTGCAGTGAGTCAAGATTGCGCCACTGCACTGCAGCCTGGGTGACAGAAGGAGACTCTGTCTCAAAAAAAAAAAAAAAAAAGCCACCAAGTCTGTGGTATTTTTCCTTTAAAAGCTTGACTGGACTGAAATACCAGCAATAACATGTTTCATTTCTTAAATGGTGTAAAATTTGGTATATTACTTTTAATTAAAGAGTTCTGGTTTTTGTTTTTAGCATTTAATTACCGTTATCCATTGGAAAAATAGATATTATATACATTATATATAAAACTGTTTATAGGTAATGTGTTTTCTATACCTTACAAATAGTGCTAATTATTCCCTAAGGTTGTTTTCTCCCCTATCATTTTGCTATTTTATTTTATTTCTTTTCTATTTTTTGAGACAGTTTCGCTCCTGTTGCCCAGGCTGGAGTGCAAGGGCATGATCTCGGCCCTCCGCAAGCTCCGCCTCCCAGGTTCAAGCGGTTCTCCTGCCTCAGCCTCCTGAGTAGCTGGGATTAAAAGCATGTGCCACCACGCCTGGCTAATTTTGTATTTTTAGTAGAGACGGGGTTTCTCCATGTTGGTTAGGCTGGTCTTGAACTCCTGGCCTCAGGTGATCCGCCCCTCTCAGTCTCCCAAAGTGCTGAGGTTACAGGCATAAGCCACCTCACCCAGCCTTGTTATTTTATTATTATTATTATTATTATTTTGAGACAGTCTCACTGTCTTGCCCAGACTGGAGTGCAGTGGCACAATCTTGGCTCACTGCAACCACCACCTCCGAAGTTCAAGCGATTCTCCTACCTCAGCCTCTCAAGTAGATGGGATTACAGGCATGCACCACCACACCCAGTTAATTTTTGTATTTTTAGTAGAGACAGGGTTTCACCATCTTGGCCACGCTGGTCTCGAACTCCTGACCTTAAGTGATCCACCTGCCTTGGCCTCCCAAAGTGTTGAGATTACAGGCATGAGCCACTGCCCCGGCCAACCTTATCACTTTAATAATGCATGCATATTGAATTGGGGTAACATGAAAAACACTTTTCCTGATAGTTGGCTCCAGTAATTTTTCCTATTGTTTGTAAATCTTGACTGCATAGATGTAAAGACTTTTTTTTTTTTTTTTTTTGAGACGGAGTCTCGCTCTGCTACCCAGGCTGGAGTGCAGTGGCGCGATCTCAGCTCACTGCAAGCTCCGCCTCCCGGGTTCCCGCCATTCTCCTGCCTCAGCCTCCCGAGTAACTGGGACTACAGGCGCCGCCACCACGCCCGGCCAATTTTTTGTATTTTTAGTAGAGACGGGGTTTCACCGTGTTCGCCAGGGTGGTCTCCATCTCCTGACCTCGTGATCCGCCCGCCTCAGCCTCCCAAAGTGCTGGGATTACAGGCGTGAGCCACGATGTAAAGATTTAACATTTGATAGGAAGATCATTTAACCACTAAAGGGAGAATCACTCTTATATGTAGGGAGAAATCAATTATTTGCAAGAAGATTCCTTATTTAAAAACTGATGTGGCCGGACACCGTAGCACACACCTGTAGTCCCAGCTACTCGGGAGGCTGAGGCAGGAGAATCGCTTGAACCCGGGAGGCAGAGGTTGCAGTGAACCGAGATCACACCATTGCACTCCAGCCTGGGTGACAGAGCGAAACTCCATCTCAAAAGAGAAAAAAAAAAACTGATTTGATATCAATACAATGCACTACTACTCTGTGATTTTTTAAAAAAAGATGGACAAACATTGATACTGATATATTACCATCTTAAATGGATCTCAAGGACATTTTGGTGGATGAAAAACAAAGTTGCATACTATACGATTCAATTTTGATCCCCAAAGTTGCATACTATATTATTCAATTTTTATAATATTCTTGAAATGACATAAGTATAGCTGTGGAGAACAAATTAGTGATTGCCAAAGAACAGGGAGGAGGACAGTGGACTGGTGCAACTAACGATGTGTAGTAAGTACTATAAGGGATAGCACTATGAAAGGGTGACACAGGGGACAAACACACATACACACACACACACATACACACACACACAAGCTAGTGCATGTAAAAACTGGTGAAATTGGAATAAAGCCTGTGGTCTGGTTAACAATATTTTACAGATGTCAGTTTCCTGGTTTTAATATTGTACTGTATTGAGGCTATGATCAGAGGAAGGTGGGTAAGGGTACATGGGACTCTGCTATATTTGCAATTTCCTGTGAATCTATAATTATTTCAGATTAAAGAAGGGGAAAAATCAAACACAAGACATACAAACTCATCAAATATTTCTTTTTGTGGGGGAGAAAAAAACACCTACTGATTGTGCATGGCTTTATTGGCTGCTTCCTTTAACTCCCACAACTCTCTGAAGTAGATGTTAGGAACTCTATTTTCATCAAAATGGAGGCTTAGGTTAAGTAATTTGTTCAAGGCACAACTACTGTTAGAGCCAGGGTTTGAATCCAGCACAACCTAAATCCCACTCATGGTTGTTTTGGCTGAATCCTGACTGGACTTAAATGACATTTCTTTTCTTTGACGCCCAGACTGGAGTGCAACCACAGGATCTCGGCTCACTGCAACCTCCACCTCCCGGTTCAAGCGATTCTCCAGCCCCAGCCTCCCTACTATCTGGGACTACAGGCGTGAGCCACCACGCCCGGCTGATTTTTGTATTTTTAGTAGAGACGGGGTTTCACCATATTGGCCAGGCTGGTCTCGAACCCCTGACCTCAAGTGATCTGCCCGCCTGGGCCTCCCAAAGTGCTGGGATTACAGGCGTGAGCCACCACGCCTGACCTGCCATCACGCTTGTAATCCCAGCACTTTGGGAGGCCAAGGCGGGTGGATCACGAAATCAAGAGATTAAGACCATCCTGGCCAACACGGTGAAACCCCATCTCTACTAAAAATACAAAAAATTAGCTCGGCGTGGTGGCACGCGCCTGCAGCCCCAGCTACTCGGGAGGCTGAGGCAGGAGAATCGCTTGAACCCAGGAGGTGGAGGCTGCAGCGAGCCAAGACCGCTCTACGGCACCCCAGCCCGGGCGACAGTGTGAGACTCCGTCTCAAAAATAATAAAATAATAATAATAATCATCATCATCATCTTTCCGCCAGAGGTGAGAGAGCAGAAAAAAAATATCAGCTTCTCAAATTCCTGTGCGTCTCTTAGTGGAGAAGGGGTTTCTCCATGTTGGTCAGGCTGATCTCGAACTCCCGATCTCAGGTGATCCGCCCGCCTCAGCCTCCTAAAGTGGTGAGATTACAGGCGTGAGCCACCGCGCCTAGCCACAAGACGTTTTATTGCAACATAAATATAGAGGATGTAACGAGTCATCCAACCACCAACGTAATTAGAGTTGGTTACCAAGTTTCCCTAGGCGTCTTCCACCAGGAGGGATAAACCGACTGCAGACAAACCTAGCACCCCTTGAGCAGCTTAATTCGACGCGATTCTCCAGTTAGCCAGGCCTTTTTCTACCCTTTTGGGGGCACAAGGCGACCTTGCCTCCTGATTCAAAAACTTCGTACACTTCAATCCTTCTACCCTTTTCTGGTCAGCCACGAAAGCGGCAGCTTGGCACAATTCCCAGCCTAGAGTTCGGGCACTGCCTGTCATCAGCACAACGACGAAACCTACACCCACGGAGACCTCAGACCCCGCGTGATTACATCACTCAACCACCAGCGCACGCCCGGAGGAACCCACTGTCACGTGACCGCTCGTGCCCAATGACCGAGGCCCACGCTTTCCAGACTGCCATATGCGCTGTCATAGAGCCGGAGCTTGGGCGCCTCCCCGCCCCGGCCGCACGGTGCGCCGGCGTTAATCCTCCCCGAAAGTTCCGGCTGCCAAGATTGCAGGTTCCCACCAAGTATTGTTTCCGAACTGGGCCACAAGAGCGTGTTCCTGATTGGCTTGTTCTGGAGATTGGGAAGGGACCTGTTAGAGACTGGGACCACTTCCTGAAGCGCGAGGCAGGAAGTTATATGCGTTTTATAGAGTCCTGTAGAGAAAGTGCTCTCTGCCGCATTGGTATCGGCGAGAGCTGGAGGTGTTGGGTCGGGAGACCGGCCGTTCGGTCCCGCCTCATGTAGGAGGTGGTTTCCATTGCGGCACCACGGCACACACCTCCAGCCCCGAGCCCGGAGCGACTGCCCCGGGGTCTCCTTCAGGCTTCTTGACGCCATTCCAGGGGGCACCTAGCCAGGCATCCTCTGGGCTTCTAGCCAGAGGACTGGCTCCCGGCTTCAGCACTCCGGGCTGCAGTAAGAAGTGCCCTTATCGCTCTGAACCCTGCCACCATCCCGTGAACCACCGAAACCCTGGTCCAGCGCGACAGCCTTGGACCTGGGACTGGACGGATCCAAAACGCTCAGCCCCGGCCCCCCACAGACGGGGCTCTGCATCGTCTCTGATATGTCACCCACCATCTCCCACAAGGACAGCAGCCGGCAACGGCGGCCAGGAAATTTCAGTCACTCTTTGGATATGAAGAGGGGTCCCCTGCCCCCGGGCGGTTGGGATGACAGTCATTTGGACTCAGCGGGCCGAGAAGGGGACAGAGAAGCTCTTCTTGGGGATACCGGCACTGGCGACTTCTTAAAATCCCCACGGAGCTTCCGGGCGGAACTAAGCAGCATTTTGCTGCTACTCTTTCTTTACGTGCTTCAGGGTATTCCCTTGGGCTTGGCGGGGAGCATCCCACTCATTTTGCAAAGCAAAAATGTTAGCTATACAGACCAAGCTTTCTTCAGTTTTGTCTTTTGGCCCTTCAGTCTCAAATTACTCTGGGCCCCGTTGGTTGATGCTGTCTACGTTAAGAACTTCGGTCGTCGCAAATCTTGGCTGGTCCCAACACAGTATATACTAGGACTCTTCATGATATATTTATCCACTCAGGTGGACCGTTTGCTCGGGAATACCGAAGGCAGGACACCCGACGTGATTGCTCTCACTGTGGCATTCTTTTTGTTTGAATTCTTGGCCGCCACTCAGGACATTGCTGTCGATGGTTGGGCGTTAACTATGTTATCCAGGGAAAATGTGGGTTATGCTTCTACTTGCAATTCGGTGGGCCAAACAGCAGGTTACTTTTTGGGCAATGTTTTGTTTTTGGCCCTTGAATCTGCCGACTTTTGTAACAAATATTTGCGGTTTCAGCCTCAACCCAGAGGAATCGTTACTCTTGCAGGTAGTGTATTTAAACTATTATGGTGTTAGGTTTATTTATCCTTTTGAAAGAGTGTGTGATGTTGGAGGGAAGCTCATTAATTTACTGGAAATCATTGTATGGGAGATAAGGTAAGTTTTCTGTTTCGTCCAGATGAGCTTCTTTGAATTATTAAAGCCAAAGTGAATGACATTAGAGCAATCAAATGATCAGTACTCTGCAGTTAACAGGGAGAGGCAACCCATCAAATAACAACGGAGTCCAGGGATTCATGCCACTTGCTTAATACACAAATGCACATTTTTTAAAAGTGTGGCTCATATAGTTCACATTTTTCCTTTTGTCTTGTTGGTTTTAGGTTTCTAGCTCTATACTTTCTGATCCATTTCTACCCCTACCGTTGTACCCAGAATCCAGCCTTCTAGTGAATGGAACAGGGTTTATTCGTTAAAACATTATTGAGTCAGCTAAGGGACGGGATTCTAAGGCCTCTTATGAATAAGGCAGAGTTCTGCACTCGAGAAATAGGGGAGATGAATATTTTAGGAGACTTCGGAGTTGCCAGTTAGTAACTGCCTTTGGGAGTCAGGCTTCACATTGCAGATAACATTTGACTTTGTTCTTGAAAAAGATTCCACGAGGCCAGGAAATGGCACACCAGGATGCACAACACAAAGTGAAAGTGCACTGAGGCAGGAAAGTACAAAAAAGTACAGGACGTTGCCTGAACTGGGTTTAGGAAATCATGCTGAGAAAGGCTGTGACTAAATTAGTAAGATTTTATTTAATTACTATGGGAAAAGGGTTTAAAAGTTTGTCCTGTAAGTAATGGAGGGTAAGGTCTAAAAAATTTCTCTGTTTCTCTGCATTAGTAAAACATGTAAGGTTTTCTCTTTTTTCTTTTTTCTTCTTTTTTTAAATTGAGATGGTTGGGGGTGGGGGGGTGTCTCACTATGTTGGCCAGGCTGGTCTCGAACTCCTGGACTCAAGTGATCCTCCCCCTCCTTGGCCTCCCAAAGTACTGGGAATTACAGGTATGAGCCACCCCACCTGGCCTAAGCTTATCTGAGGGCTTTTGTATTTTGTTTTTTTTTTTTTTAGCTTTTGTAACAACTAGAAAACAAGTAAAATGACCAATATAAGGAATAAGAATGTCAGGAATATAGTGGAATTTTTCATTTCTGTCAGTGATAATGAATTTAGGGGATTCTGTTTTGAAATTTAAGCAGCTAAACTTCTCAGCTTCTGTGCTACCTTGGAAATTCCCAGTAGAGTAAACGACCAGGTATGTGGGTGGTGGTAGGAGGTGTCACAACTATACTAATTTCCTGCAATCTCCTGCAATCTTACTCATTCTCACACACATCTAACCTTATGTACACCTCCTCAAACTGCTAGTGAGTGAGCCACTATTACTGGTGAAATGATGGTGATAGTACTTTTTCCTCAGTTGTTTGGTTGAGAGATATTATATGTATATTATATATAATTATATATATGCGCCCAGCCAAAATAAAAAAATTAATTAAAATAAAAATAAAGAAGTCAAGGCTGGGTGCAGTAGCTCACGCCTGTAATCCCAGCACTTTGGGAGGCTGAGGTGGACAGATCACCTGAGATAAGGAGTTTGAGATCATCCTGGCCAACATGGCAAAACCCCTTCTCTACTAAAAATACAAAATTTAGCTGGAAGTGGTGGCACTCACTTGTAATCCCAGCTACTCAGGAGGCTGAGTGGGGAGAATTGCTTGAACCCAGGAAGCAGAGGGTGCAGTGAACCGAGATCGCACCATTGCACTCCAATCTAGGTGACAGAGCAAGGTTCCATCTCAAAAAAAAAAGAATAAGTCAGCACAAATTAAAATCCAGTGGCATAATTTTGATCCATTAGGGAACAGTTGTGGCTAAGGGAGTATAAATATACTAATTCTTGAACTCATAACAGCATTCTGTGGAATAATGTTTTACCAATCACTCTTACATTAAGAGAAAGTTCCAATTTAGCTAATTAGCAATTTAGTTTCCATGGCCTCTTAAACCTTGATTTCACTGAGGCTTTCTCATCTTAAGTAACATCATCTCCTTAATCCTCTGGTGATATAAACATCAGTCCCAGGACAAAATGAAAAGCTGACACAAAAAGCAACAAACTGGGCCGGGCGCGGTGGCTCAAGCCTGTAATCCCAGCACTTTGGGAGGCCGAGACGGGTGGATCATGAGGTCAGGAGATTGAGACCATCCTGGTCTACACGGTGAAACCCCGTCTCTACTAAAAAATACAAAAAACTAGCCAGGCGAGATGGCGGGCGCCTGTAGTCCCAGCTACTCGGGAGGCTGAGGCAGGAGAATGGCGTAAACCCAGGAGGCGGAGCTTGCAGTGAGCCGAGATCGCGCCACTGCACTCCAGCCTGGGCGACAGAGCTAGACTCCGTCTCAAAAAAAAAAAAAAGCAACAAACTGGCTGGACGTGGTGGCTCATGCCTGTAATCCCAGCACTTCGGAGGCCAAGGCGGGTAGATCACAAGGTCAGGAGATCAAGATCATCCTGGCCAATATGGTGAAACTCTGTCTGTACTAAAAATACAATAATTAGCCCGATGTGGTGGCATGCACCAGTAGTCCCAGCTATTCAGGTGGCTGAGGCAAGAGAATCGCTTCAGCGGGGGAGGCGGAGGTTGCAGTAAGCTGAGATCGCACCACTGCACTCCCGCCTGGGCGATACAGCCTATAAGACTCCATCTCAAACAAGAAAAAAGCAACGAACTGGTAACAGGATGCATTCACAAAGTATTTCTAGACAGTGAATTATCATTATTATTATTATTCTGAGATGGAGTCTCACTATGTCGCCCAGGCTAGAGTGCAGTGGTTGTGATCTCAGCTCACTTCAACTTCCCCCTCCAGGGTTCAAGCTATTCTGCTGCCTCAGCCTCCCTAGTAGCTGGCATTACAAGCATGTGCCACCATGCCTGGCTAATTTTTGTATTTTTGGTAGAAATGGGGTTTCACCACGTTGGCCAGGCTGGTCTTGAACTCCTGACCTCAAGTGATCTGCCGACCTCGGCTTCCCAAAGTGCTGGAATTACAGGTGTGAGCCACTGTGCCCGGCCTTGACTTGTTACTTTGAATTTTTTTTTTTTTTCCTGTGGAATTTGAACTTTGTTCTGCAGTAGATTCTAAAACTAGCTTACTTTTTAATTCAGCTGTTTATATCTGTAGTAGACTGCTGTTTCTGGTTCAAACATTTTAGTTGAAAGTTAAAATTCCTATAGTTTCATTCTCCTTTTTATGACTGAACATACCACATTTATAACATTGTTCTTCCTGGAACTTAGGATAACCAAGAAAAACCAGTGGTTTTGAAAAAGTTATATAGCACACGAAGAATTATATGAAGGAAATATAATTGCTTAGGTGATTACAGAGGTGCTAAGCACTGAGGCAATGTTTAGAAAATCCAAGTATTGAAAGGAAGCATAATTGTTTATTGTTTTTTGTTTTTTTAATTCTAAAATATGTTCTGGCCAGGTGCAGTGGCTCACACCTGTAATCCTAGCACTTTGGGAGGCTGAGGCGGGCAGATTGCTTGAGCTCAGAAGTTCAAGACCACTCTGGGCAACATGGCAAAACCCCGTCTCTACTAAAAATACAGAAAATTAGCCGGGTGTGGTGGCGCATACCTGGAATCCCAGCTACTCAGGAGACTGAGGCACTAGAATCACTTGAGCTGGGGAGGTGGAGGCTGCAGTGAGCCGAGATTGCGCTACTGCACTCCAGCCTGGGTGACAGAGTGAGACTCTGTCTCCAAAAATATAAATAAATAGAAAATAAATAAAATACTATCTGTAACAGTTTTGATTGTTACAGATAAGTGGAGATGGAATATATTGGGTAGATAGATAATGTAAATGTGTCATCTGAGTTGGAGGGACAGAGATAATTTGAGAAATCCATGCCCCTCTAAAGGTGAGGAGTATCAACTCTAGTAAGTTGTAGTTTTGTGATAATAGGATCCCAAGATTGCTAGATCTTTTTTTTTTTTTTTGAGATGGAGTCTCACTCTGTCGCTAATTTTGTGTATTTGTAGTACAGACGGAGTTTTACCATGTTAGCCAGGATGGTCTCAATCTCCTGACCTCGTGATCCACCCGCCTCGGCTTCCCAAAGTGCTGGGATTACAGGCATAAGCCACCCCACCTGGCACGATTGCTAGATCTTAGGAGTATTCAAGAGAAACTAGAAATTCCTTTTTTATTTCCTGATTTTAAAAATACTTCTTAGGCTCATATAAAAACATGTCTTTAGCTGGGCACAGTGGCATGCATCTGTAGTTCCAGCCACTTGACAGACTGAGATGGGAAGATCATTTGAGGCCAGGAGTTTGAGGCTGCAGTACATTACAGTACTGTCTGTGAATAACCACTACACTGCAGCCTGGGCAACCTAGCAAGACCCATCTTTAAAAAAAAAAAATCTATCTAATCTATCATCTATCTATCTGCCATCTATCTAATCTAATTTATGTCTTCAGGCCACATCTAGCCTGTAAACTGGTAGTTGAGGCCCTCTCCCTCTAGTATAAGTAGTAACAATTAGAAGTGATTGGAATAGGGAGCAACATATTTGGGTTTAGGAGCAGGGAGCAAGATGGTCTAATGCCAGAGAAGAGAGCTAAAGATACTAAAGTTTATAAATCAGTTTGTTTATAAATAGGTATGCACATACAGGAATAAGAGAAAGTGTTGCTTTGAAAAAGTTGATGCTGTGAGTATGAATCCAGCCAAACTAATGACATTAAAAACAGTGTGTGTAAGACATTGATGCTTTAAATTAGAGAGAGGGACCATTAATTCCTACCCGATGACAGATTTCTTTGTCCTGCTTTCATAACACATAATTTATGACTCAAAATGCCTGTTAGAATTTGGAAAAGACTAATTGACCCTTTTCTAGATAGACCAGGTATTCTTATATAGGCTATAATACATTATTTAGCATTCATGTCTAGGCTTAAAATGTTACCCTATGTTCTCAGAAAGACAAGTATTCCTTTTTTATTTTTTTGAGAGTGTCTTGCTCTGTCACCCAGGCTGGAGTGTAGTGGCGCAATTTCGGCTCACTGCAACCTCTGCCTCCTGGGTTCAAGAAGTTCTCATGCCTCAGCCTCCCAAGTAGCTGGGATTATAGGCATGTGCCACCATGCCTAGTTACTTTTTGTAGTTTTAGTAGAGACAGGGTTTCGCCATGTTGGCCAGGCTGGTCTTGAACTCCTGACCTCAAGTGATCCACCTGCCTTGGACTCCCAAAGTGCTGGGATTACAGGCGTGAGCCACTGTGCCCAGCCTATGTATTCTCATTAATGTCATCTCCCTGTAATTTATTGAGTAAAATGAATTCTTTAGGAAGACACACCAAGTTTGTTTATCCTGTGCATTTGAATTTTCTTTGGCATATCACCATATGGGGAGATGGAGGTGAGAAGGGGGAGTACAAATAGCCAGTTTAAAGAAGTGTGGGAACCAGGTGCGGTGGCTCATGCCTGTAATCCCAGCACTTTGGGAGGCCGAGGCGGTTGGATCACCTGAGATCAGGAGTTCAAGACCAGCCTGACCAACATGGAGAAACCCCGTCTCTACTAAAAATAGAAAAATTAGCTGGGTTAGTGGTGCATGCCTGTAATCCCAACTGCTTGGGAGGCTGAGGCAGGAGAATCACTAGAACCCGCGAGGCGGAGGTTGCGATGAGCCTAGATTGTGCCATTGCACTGCAGCCTGGGCAAAAAGAGTGAAACTCCATCTCAAAAAAAAAAAAAAAAAGAAGTGTGGGGAAAGTATCTATGTTTCAGACCTCATGGTTGGAGCTAAAATATGAACCTTTTTTCTCAGCGGTGTCCAGTTGATAGAAAAGAGAGCTTACTTGCTGTGGGCGTATCTGAGTATCTGGATGATATAATGGAAAGCATTTCTTGCTTTAGAACTAGACCGGAGTTTGAATGCCATTTCTGGCACTTTCTGGCTTGTGATTCTGTTTCCTTGTATATAAAGTAGGAGTAATAATGCCTATTTTGGAAAGTGATTTTGGGATTTAAATGAGATGTCCTCTGTTTTTCTCAGATCTTATAATAGACACTCAGATCTTATAATAGACACACCTATAATAGACAGGTGTTAGCTATTGTACCTTTATTGGTTACTAATGAGTTGTTACATGCTCTTAATTTCTGCATTCATGAAAGCACTGGACAAGATCTTGGAGCCATGTCAGAATAGTCTGTTTTTTAGGTCTTTGCTCAAAAATCATGTTTATGGGCCGGGCGCGGTGGCTCAAGCCTGTAATCCCAGCACTTTGGGAGGCCGAGACGGGTGGATCACGAGGTCAGGAGATCGAGACCATCCTGGCTAACACGGTGAAACCCCGTCTCTAAAAATACAAAAACTAGCCGGGTGAGGTGGCGGGCGCCTGTAGTCCCAGCTACTCGGGAGGCTGAGGCAGGAGAATGGCGTAAACCCGGGAGGCAGAGTTTGCAGTGAGCTGAGATCTGGCCACTGCACTCCAGTTCGGGCGACAGAGCGAGACTCCGCCTCAAAAAAAAAAAAAAAAAAAAATCATGTTTATGAAACTTGAACATCAGCTTTGATATCTTGGTCATACATATATATACCATGTATGCTTAAGTTTATAAAATACGCAAATCAAAATTAACCAAAATGTTAATGATGAAGTATTTCAATATTTTTGGTTAAATACCTAAATCAAAACTAACCAAAATGTTAATAATGAAATATTTCCGTATTTTTGGTAATAATATTTCTTTATGGTTGTTGGCATTATAGTCTATGGATGTCTCTAGCATCAAAGCAATGTTAATAAGTCTAATAAGACTACTGGCTATCAGTTCTTAGCATTGGTCTGATTTGTGGTAATTGTATTCAAAAAACTTCTTAATATATTTCCTGGCCTCTCTGAGCTATTGGCTTTTTCATTCTTCTGCACGTGTGGGATATGGAAATCCTTTGAATTGGGGCTTTGTGACTGAACCATTGTCACTACTTCCTTCTTTTTATGTATTTTCTCCTCAAAGCACAAAGAAATTAGAAATATCTTTGTCTGGGTATAGTGGCTCACACCTGTAATCTCAATACTTCGGGAGGCTGAGGCAAGAGGATCACTTGAACCTAGGAGGTCAAGGCTGCAGTGAGCCAAGTTTGCACCACTGCACTACCGCTTGGGTGACAGAGTGAGACCCTGTCTCATAAAAAGAAAAAAAGAAATAATCTTATCTGCAAACATTGCTGAAACTTGTTTAGTTTCTTCTTCTTCTTTTTTCTCTTGGTATCAGGGAATTTAAATTTTAGATGGACTGTGTTTATTAACATTGGTAGACTATGCTAAACAAATTTTCAATTCTTTTGCCTCGAAAAATGGAACTCTTTAAGTCTTATATAATTTGACAACTTTTACTTTTCACTTAACATTAATTTGAATTTCTGGTGACAGTGAAAATAATTTATTTTTTTTCAGGGCTTGTTAAACAACTGTTTTAAAACAAATGATGAACAAAACCCTACTCAATGAGAATAATATTGTACGTGAAACTGTAAACAAGTAATTATTAATCTCATTTTGCAGATGGAAGTAAGAATGCAAAAATAGTGGACATGCCAAGTGAATGCTGTTAATAATATGTAAAATTCTTTGCTTAAACATTTATTACTTAAACTAAAAAATAAAAAAGTGGACATTAGCCTCACAAGGATAATGTTATTAATACATTGTTGTTCATTCCTTTTGAACCAGATTCCAAAATGCTAGAAATTATGTTAAGATACTATTTTATTCTGGGCATGATGGCTCACACCTGTGATCCCAGCTCTTTGGGAGGCCAAGGCAGACCATTTGAGGTCAGGAGTTCGAGACCAGCCTGACTAACATGGTGAAACCCCGTCTCTACTGAAAATACAAAAATTAGCTGGGTATGATGGCACACACGCCTGTAATCTCAGCTACTCCAGAGACTGAGGCAGGAGAATCGCTTGAACCTGAGAGGTGGAGGTTCCAGTGAGCTGAGATTGCGCCTCTGCACTGCAGCCTGGCAAGAGTGAGACTCCATCTCAAAAAAAAAAAAAAAAACATATATATATCTTTATTAGGCAGTATAAAATATGGAAAGATTGTAAGACTCAACTTCAGAAGGTTGAGATTCAAGCTCTGCCTCCATCTCTGCCTTATAGTGATTTTACCTTTGGTAAAGATTTAAGTGTTCTGAGTTTCTTTTCCTCATCTGTATATAGTAATAACACATGCTTAGCCTATTCTGTTTGCTGTGAGAATCAAATGAGATAACATATAAGAAAGGAATATTTAAATACCAAGGTGAAATTGATCTAAACAAATAATGCTATATTTCTCCCTCATAAGTGAGGTTCAAACTGTAGTGATCACCTTCAGTGAACACAGCAGCAAGAGCAAGATTCAATCTAAGGAAATACCCTGACTGAAGAATATTCTAATTGTTTTTGAGAAGAGGTGACTAGGGTCCTTGATCAGTTGTGCCACATACACCATAAAATCAAAAGTAAAAACATCTAAAATGGAGTACAAGTCTAGAATGTTTGAGCTATAATGCAAGGATTTTCTAGCCAAATCTTATTTTACAGATGAAGAGACTGAGACAGGGCTATCTAATAAGTTTTCTAGTGGCAAACTAAAATGCAATTCTCAGGGTGGTTAATGAGATACAAGTTTTGAAATTAGTTATAAGGTGTGAAATCACCATTTTACCACTGACTTAGAATGTAACTTGGACAGCTTGACCTCCCTAAACCTTCGTTTGTTCACCTGTAAATTTGGGCTGGTGATAACCTAATCTGTTGGGTTGTTGAAGTAAAGGAGTTGATACATGTAAAATGCGTAGCATATTTTTGTCATAAATGATACCTCCATTATTACTATTATTTTTAGCTGTTTAGCAGAATCTTCCAGATTTTTATTCACTCCCTCCACTAAATTTGTTCAGGGTGATAGCTAATGGCTCAACTATCTTTCACTGAAACAATTCAGACAGTACTCTTCATGTGTCCTCATTCTGCACCTACGAGTGTGACCAAATGCCTTTTGTATCATAGTATTGAGATGAGAAAGTTATTCTTAAACAGATTGAAAGCATTAGAAAATTTTAAAATACAAGGTAGAAAATCTGATGTAAATAATCACATGTTGTCAAATTTAATAAAGAACTGAAAAGGCTTGGGTATATAAGAAATATAACTGGTGTACCTTAGGGGATATGAAAATCGTTTCCCACCCCTAGCATTTTCCTTGAATAAAGTGACGTGACAGGCTTTTGTTCATTCAACTCAGTTGTACACTAAATGTAATGCCCTCCACTCCCGCCACCCCCTGCCTTTTTTGTTGTTGTCACTGTCTATTTTGGGTCTCTACGTTTAAGAGTCAGGACTCTTTTGTTCATTTCCTGTGTCTGGTACAATGCCTTGAATATAATAAAGAGGTACCTAAATGTTGACTTTTTTTTTTAAGACAAGGTCTCACTCTGTTGCCCATGCTGGAGTGCAGTGGTACAATCACAGCTCACTGCAGCCTCCACTTCCTGGGCTCAAATAGTCCTCAGCCTCCCAGGTATGGGGGACTACAGATGTGTACCACCAAGCCTGGTTAATTTCTTATTGTTTGTAGAGATAGGGTCCCACTATGTTGCCCAGGCTGGTCTTGAATTCCTGGGTTCAAGTAATCCTCCCACCTTGGCCTCCCAAAATGCTAGGATTATAGGCATGAGGCCTTGTACTTGGCTAATTTTTTAAATAACATTTTAGTTGAAAGTTACTGTATATAGAATTATTTAGTATCAATGAAATTATGTAATTCAAAAAATTAATTATAGATTTAAAACATTTTCAGATTTCCTTTTTTTCTGGGGAACTGTGTTTTTAATAACAACAACATTGGTTGCCCTTCTGAAAAAAGAAAACAAAGAAGTATCAGTAGTAAAAGAAGAAACACAAGGAATCACAGATACTTACAAGCTGCTTTTTGCAATTATAAAAATGCCAGCAGTTCTGACATTTTGCCTTCTGATTCTAACTGCAAAGGTAAGAGATTTATAAATCAAATTTATCATTTTCTTATAAGTATCATGGAATACTTTCAGTGCCTTTTTCATATCATAGGTCCTTTTCCACTACCATTAGAATTTAACAACGAAAAACAATATTTTCTGTTTATTAAATGTATTTGAAAAGATATAATGATATCAACTTTAATTTTAAAGTAAGCTAAATATCTTGGAGTATTGTAAAGAATTATGTCAATTTGAACAACTGTTAGTAAATGTGAACCTTAATGATATTAATGCTTGGAATGGAGATTAATATCTTCAGTAATCAATAGCTCTGTCTTCTTATAATCAGTATACATTTAATGTTGGAGTAATACAATTATTTACTTAAAGTGTGATGTAAAGAGATATAGGGCCAGGCGTCATGGCTCACGCCTGTAATCCCAGCACTTTGGGAGGCCGAGGCAGGCGGATTACCTGAGGTCAGGAGTTCAAGACCAGCCTGGCTAACATGGTGAAACCTTGTCTCTACTAAAAATACAAAAATCATCCAGGCATGGTGGCACGTGTCTGTAGTCCCAGCTACTTGGGAGACTGAGGCAGGAGAATTGCTTGAACCCAGGAGGTGGAGGTTGCAGTAAGCCGAGATTGCACCATGGCACTCTTAACTGGAGCAACAGAGTGAGTCTCTGTCTCAAAAATAAATAGATAGATAGATAGATAGATAGATAGATAGATAGATAGATACAGAAGTATATGAGTATTAGAAGTCAATTTTTAAAAAATCCATTGAATTATTTAAGTACTGAAAGGAAAATTATACCGTAAGAGAAATGGGGATTACTGGTGACTTTTATTCTATATTAAGGTGTCTCAGTTTTATAGTTCTAAAAATATTTTTAACACGTTAGGCTAGAATAAAGGTAAGTATATTTTGTTACAGTGAACTATTGATAGTGTTAGAGTTAATATTTCTAAAATCTGCAATCTTATAGGATTTTCATTTTATGTACTTAAATCTATGTATATAAACACTTTACATCTATCTTTTGACAGCTTTGAAGGAACCATTTTAGCCTCATTATATTCATTTTAAATAGTGAGTGTTTTTTCCTCTTAATGATAGAAGGCCAGATGTGCTGGCTCATGCCTGTGATCCCAGCACTTTGGGAAGCCAAGGCAGGAGGATCTCTTGAGCTGAAGAGTTCAAGACCAGCCTGAATATGGCGAAACAAAAAATAAAAAAATTATCTGGGTGTGGTGGCACATGCCTGGAGTGCTAGCTACTTGGGAAGATAGCTTGAGTCTGGGAGGTGGAGTTTACAGTGAGCCATAGTTGTGCCACTGCACTCCAGCCTGGGCAACAGAGCCAGGGGTCTGTTTCTCTCTTGAGACAGGGGTCTCAAGGAAAAAAAAAAAAAGAATAGGAAATTCAGAAAATGTGAAAAGTTCAAGGAGCATAACTATATATATATATATATTTGAGATAAAGTCTCACTCTTGTCTCCCAGGCTGGGTGCAGTGGCACAATCTTGGCTCGCTGCAACCTCTGCCTCCTGGGTTCTAGCAATTCCCCTGCCTCAGTCTCCCATGCAGCTGGGACCACAGGTGTGTCCCACCATGCCCAGCTAGTTGTTTTGTCTTTGTTTATTTTGAGATGGAGTTTCACTCTTGTTGCCCAGGCTGTAGTGCAATGGCCCTATCTCGGCTTACCGCAACCTCCGCCTCCCGGGTTCTAGTGATTCTCCTGCCTCAGCCTCCTAAGTAGCTGGGATTACAGGCACAGGCTGAGCTAATTTTGTATTTTTAGTAGAGATGGGGTTTCTCCATGGTCAGGCTGGTCTCGAACTCCTGACCACAGGTGATCCACCCTTGGCCTCCCAGAGCGCTGGGATTACAGGCATGAGCCACCACGCCTGGCAATTTTTTTGTATTTTTAATGGAGACGGAGTTTCACCCTGTTGGCCAGGCTGGTCTTGAACTCCTGACTTCAGTTGATCTGCCCACCTGGCCAAACAATATTATCTAATTATATCACTTAATACTTTTATCATTTAAGATACAGTATTTGCTGGATGTGGTGGCTCACGCCTTTAATCCCACCACTTTGGGAGGCCAAGATGGGCTGATCTCTTGAGGCCAGGAGTTCAAGACCAGCCTGGCCAACATGGTGAAACCCCGTCTCTACTAAAATTACAAAAATTAGCTGGGTGTGGTGGCCGGCGCCTGTAAGCCCAGGTACTCAGGAGGATGAGGCAGGAGAATTGCTGGAACCCAGGAGGTGGAGGTTGCCTTGAGCCGAGATTGTGCACTGCACTCCAGTCTGTGTGACAGAGCGAGACTCCATCCCAAAAACAAATTAATTAATTAATTTAAAAAAACAACAGTATTGACCTTCTTGGTATATTTCCTTTGAACCTCCCTTTTTTCCCTGTATATGTGTGTGTGCATGTATGTGTGTATACATATACTTCATATATTTATTTGCTCATATACTTTTATTTTATATTTTATTTTTTTTTTATTTTGAGACTGAACCTCACTCTGTTGCCTAGGCTGGAGTACAGTGGCACGATCTCCCCTCAGTGCAACCTCTGCCTCCCTTCAAACAATTCTCCTGCCTCAGCCTCCCTAGTAGCTGGGATTACAGGCACACGCCATCATACCTAATTGATTTTTGTATTCTCAGAAGAGACAGGGTTTCACTATGTTGGCCAGGCTGGTCTCAAACTCCTGGCCTCAAGTGATCTGCCTGCCTCAGACTCCCAAAGTGCTGGGATTACAGGCGTGAGCCACCATGCCCGGCCTATTTACTCATTTACTTTAAAAGTGGAATTGAATCATGCTGCATATAATTTTTTATCTTCTGTTTGTCTTATACATTTCTGTAGTATTACATATTTGAAAACATACTTCTTAGTAGCTACATGATATAGTGTGTAAATTACTATAATCTACTCATTTTTCTGTCGTATGTTTTGCTTATGTTTTTAAATTATGAAAATGCACTAGCAAATATTTTTGTGCTTTTAAGTCTGATTTTCTGGACATTTCTTTCCAGTAAACTTTTTTTTTTTTTTTTTTTTGAGACAGAGTCTCGCTTTGTTGCCCAGGCTAGAGTGAAATGGCTAATTTTTTTTTTGAGACGAGTTTTTTGTTTCCCAGGCTGGAGTGCAATGGCGCGATCTCGGCTCACTGCAACCTCTGCCTCCTGGATTCAAGCGATTCTCCTGCCTCAGCCTCCCAGGTAGCTGGGACTACAGGCATGCATCACCATGCCTGGGTAATTATTATTATTATTTTTTGAGGCAAAGTCTCGCTCTGTTGCCCAGGCTGGAGTGCAGTGACGATCTTGGCTCACTGCAAGCTCCGCCTCCCGGGTTCATGCCGTTCTCCTGCCTCAGCCTCCTGAGTTGCTGGGACTACAGGCGCCCGCCACCACTCCCGGCTAATTTTTTGTAGTTTTAATAGAGACGGGGTTTCACCGTGTTAGCCAGGATGGTCTCGATCTCCTGACCTCTTGATCCGCCTGCCTCAGCCTCCCAAAGTGCCGGGATTACAGACGTGAGCCACCGTGCCTGGCCCTGGCTAATTATTTTTATTTTTTTTCAGTAGAGACAGGGTTTCTCCATGTTGATCAGGCTGGTCTCAAACTCCTGACTTCAGGTGATCTGCCCGCCTTGACCTCCCAAAGTGCTGGGATTAAAGGCATGAGCCACCACTCCTGGCCTAATTTTTGTATTTTTGGTAGAGACAGAGTTTCACCATGTTGGCCAGGAGTGGCTGGTCTTGAACTACTGACCTCAGGTGATCTGTTTGCCTCAGCCTCCCAAAGTGTTAGGATTACAGGTGTGAGCCACCGCACCCGTCCTATTTTTTATTTTTTTTAAGATGATGTCTTGCTCTGTCTTCTAGGCTGGAGTGCTGTGGCATGATCATAACTCAGTGTAATCTCAAACTCCTGGCTTTAAGTCATACTCCCACCTCAGCCTCTCAAGTAGCTAGAACTATAGGTGCTTGCCACCTCACCCAGCTAATTTTTTTTTTTTTTTTTGAGACAGAGTCTCGCTCTGTTGCCCAAGCTGGAGTGCAGTGGTATGATCTCCGCTCACTGCAACCTCCTCCTCCTGGGTTCAAGTGATTCTCCTGCCTCAGCCCCTGGAGTAGCTGGGATTACAGGTGTGCACCACCATGCCCGCTAATTTTTGTATTTTTAGTAGAGACAGGGTTTTACCATTTTGGTCAGGCTGGTCTCAAACTCCTGAGCTGAGGCAATCTGCCTGCCTAGGCCTCGCAAAGTACTGGGATTATAGGCGTGAGCCACTGCGCCTGGCCCACCCAACTAATTTTTAAATTTTCTGTAGAGATGGAGGGTTTCATTTTGCTACACAGGCTGGCCAATAGATTATTATTATTTTTTTAAATATGTATATTTTTTTGAGATGGAGTTTCACTCTTGTTGCCTGGGCTGGAGTGCAATGGTGCGATCTCAGCTCACCACGACCTCTGCCTCCCAGGTTCAAGAGCTCCTCCTGCCTCAGCCTCCCAAGCAGCTGGGATTACAGGCATGCGCCACCATGCCCAGCTAATTTCGTATTTTTAGTAGGGACGGGCCTTCTCCATGTCTGTCAGGCTAGTCTTGAACTCTCGACCTCATGTGATCCGCCTGCCTCTGCCTTTCAAAATGCTGGGATTACAGGTATGAGCCGCTGTGCCTGGCTGGCCAGTAGATCATTAAGCGGGCAATTAGTGGGTCAATGAATGTGATATGATTGCTGAATTGCTTTTCAAAAGGTTATGCTAATTTATACTGTCTGCAGCAATATATAGGGAGGTACTTCAGTTACAACGTCTATAATACTGTTTTCTCCTTTTAAAATTCTCCCCAGTAACATCTCTCCTGTATTTTTATGTTGGATGCATATGTTCTTTTGCTCAATGTTGTATTTGTGCAATTTATCCATATTTTTATTTATAGCAGTAGTTTGTTGATCTCATTACTGTATAGTATTTCATTGTATGAATATGCCACAATTTATCCATTCTATCAACAGGTTTTTAGAGCTATTATGAGTAGTGTTTCTACAAACATTCACATATGTGACTTTTGGTGAAGATAGGTGCACATTTCTGATTGGTAAATACATAGGAATAGAATTGCTGGTTCATGTAAAATGCATAGTATTATGTACTGCCAAATAGTTTTACAAAGTTGTTATTCCAATTTTCCCTACCACCAGCAGTGTAAGAGAGTTCTGATTGTTTCACATCCTTGAAAACACATATACTATCCTTTTTTTTTTTGAAACGGAGTCTTGCTCTGTCCCCCAGGCTGGAGTGCAGTGGCGCAATCTCGGCTCACTGCAAGCTCCACCTCCTGGGTTCACACCATTCTTCTGCCTCAGCCTCCTGAGTAGCTGGGACTATAGGCGCCCACCACCACGCCCGGCTAATTTTGTGTATTTTTAGTAGAGACAGGGTTTCACCGTGTTAGCCAGGATGCTCTCGATCTCCTGACCGCGTGATCTGCCCTCCTTGGCTTCCCAAAGTGCTGGGATTACAGGTGTGAACCACCATGCCCGGCCTATATTATCTTTTTAATTTTAGCCTTTCTGGTGGTTGTGTAATGGCATCTTGTTATTGCCATATTTTGAATTTCCCTAATGACAAAAGAAATTGAGCATCTTTTGATATGATTATTGACCATTTGAATATCCATAGTTGCCCTTTTCTTTGAATATGTAAAGTTTTTGTTTCTGTTTAGATTTCATTTTTTAAGATGAGGTCTCTGTCACCTAGGCTGGAGTGCAGTGGCACCATCACAGCTCATTGCAGGCCTGACTCCTGGGCTCAAGTGATCCTCCCACCTCAGTCGCCCAAGTACAGGCATGTGCCACCACCATGCCCAGTGAATTAAAAAAATTTTTTTTGTAGAGAAGAGTTCTTACTATGATGCCCAGACTGGTCTTGAGTTTCTGGGCTGAAGCAATCCTCCCACCTCATCTTCCCAAAGTGCTGAGCTTACAGGCATGAGCCACTGTGCCAGACCAACCTTTTGTTTTGTTTTGTTTTTGTTTTTGTTTTTTGAGGCGGAGTCTCGCTCTGTCGCCCAGGCTGGAGTGCAGTGGCCGGATCTCAGCTCACTGCAAGCTCCACCTCCCGGGTTTACACCATTCTCCTGCCTCAGCCTCCCGAGTAGCTGGAATTACAGGCGCCCGCCACCTCGCCCGGCTAGTTTTTTGCATTTTTTTAGTAGAGACGGGGTTTCACCGGGTTAGCCAGGATGGTCTCGATCTCCTGACCTCGTGATCCGCCCGTCTCGGCCTCCCAAAGTGCTGGGATTACAGGCTTGAGCCACCACACCCGGCAGACCAAACTTTTTAAAATATATTTTGGATTTGAGTCTTTTATTAAATATGTGTATTACAAATATCTCCTACTATATAACTTTTAAGACTTTTAACTTTTAACATTTTAAAAGTAAACATTAAAGTCAGTTTGTATATCTTATTTTTACAAAGAGAATAAATAAAATGTAAGTGAAATTATTTTCTGTACTTAAGTGAAATATATGTTACCTTTAATTTTTTTATGGTGAAATTTGGCTCTATTCCAAGAAGTTACAATGTATACTATTTATAATTTATTTCTTTTTATTATTTTTTTAAGACCAAGTCTCACTCTGTCACCAGGCTGGAGTGCCGTGGTGTGATCTCATCTCACTGCAGCCTCCACCTCCCAGGTTCAAGCGATTCTCCTGCCTCAGCCTTCTGAGTGGCTGAGACTACAGGCGTGTACCACCACACCCAGCTAGTTTTTGTATTTTTAGTAGAGATAGAGTTTCACCATGCTGGCCAGGATAGTCTCAAATCTCCTGACCTCATGATCTGCCCACCTTGGCCTCCCAAAGTGCTGGAATTACAGGCCTGAGCCCCCGCGCCTGGCCTTATTATTATTATTATTTTTTAAATATTTGTGTGATATTGAAGTGGCCTTGTGGTCTAGGGTAGTACCTTAGGTTTGTTGTCTCACAGCCACAGAGATCAAGGACGTGGGCACACAAAGAGTGAGGTTAACAGCAGAAGTTTAGTAGGCGAGAGAAAGAGAATAGCTCTGTGCTACAGAGAGGTATCCTGGAAAAATGTGTTGCCAGATCTGTGGTGAAATGCAAGAGGTTTTATAGATGAGCTAGTGGGGAGGCGGTGTCTGATTTAAACAGGGCCTGAAAAACTGGTAAGGTCCAGATGCACCATTTACATAGGGCACGAATTTCTGGCAGCCCCCACCCTAATTTTTTATTATGCAGGTGAGTTCTCTGCCTGAGCTGCACCATGTTGCCGATTTCTTTTTTACTGTACACATGCTAACAAAAAAGAGAAGATGGAGCTTTCATGGTGGACATGCCTCCCAGGTAGCCCTTTTCTGTTGGTGCAGCTGCTGGCATTCCCCCATGCAAGCTTCCAGCTTGCTTATCTATGTTTGCATCTCAAGTTTTTCAGACTGCTCTTTGTTAGAGAAGAAATGATTTGGGGGGCTGCTTTTTGTTAGAAGGGAAGCTCTGCCAAGGATTCTTTTGCCCTCACTATCTGCCTAAATAATTTCTTTCTGCTTACTGTATCGATATAATTTCACACTTTTTGAAAATGTGTTGGCAGAACTCCTTTATATCCTTTATCCAGATTATCTGATTATTAACATTTAGCTCCACTTTCCTTATTCTGTAGATTTTCTCTATGTATATCCATTACATATGTCTTCTGAAATACTTTAGAGTAATTTGTACACATTGTGCACTTTTACCCATAAGTACCTTAAGTATGTATTTCCTAAGAACAAGTTTTCTGCTCACAAAACCACAACTCAATATCGGGAAATTTTAAATTGATATAATATTATTATCTAATTATAGTCCATATCCAAATTTTACACAATAGCAGTCTTCATAACTTTACTTTTTTTCTGGTTGGGAATCTAATCTAGGATCACACATTGCATTCAGTTGGTATGACGTTTCATTGTCCTTAATATCCTTGACATTTTTGAAGAAGACAGGCCAATTATTCTGTAGAATGGGCTTCTAGTTACATTTCTCCCATGTTTCTTGTTTGGGTTGAGGTTATACAGGTATATGAGGCAGGAAGATCAAAGAAGTAATGTTTTGATGTCTGCAGGGAATTATATTGAAAGCCATATCATGTCTCTTTATCCCTTTAACTGTTGTTTTTAACTTTAATTGCTTTTCTAATCTATTGTAAAAGTACTATTTTTCCTTTTGTAATTAAAAACTGACTCATGGGGAGATACTTTGAGGCTATCTAAATAATCTTAATTTAATTCTTATTCTTTTTTTGTGCTGTTTTTAAGGATGAAGCTAACTATACTTTATCACTCATTTTATTCAATCTCTCAGATATGTTTTCTCAGAATTACTTTTGAAACATTAAGATGAACTTCAGAAATTTTATTATGGTCAGTCAGAAATCATTAAAAGTGTATATATATATATATGGCATCATTTTAACCAGATTTATTTGGGTCAATTAAAGGCTTAAGTTCTTTTAAAGCTAAAACTTACAAATCAGTAAATTTGGATTTTTGACCCTGTTTACTATAACAGATTGGACTTTTTGAAGTGGAAATTTAATTGTATTTATAGCCATCTACAATCCCTACCAGTACTGAATTTTCAGTTGTTTTCACTTGATGTTGTTAGAAAACCAAAAGGCAAAATGTACCTCGTATAACTTGATTGTTGTACCAGGTATAATAATATGATGCTCACTTGTAACTGTCATGGGTCAGTAATAAAATTGAGGTTCTTGAAGAACTTACATATGCATGGAGGAAAATATTTCATAAGTCACGAATTAAAATGCTTTTTTGTTTTTATATTGCAGATTGGTTTTTCAGCAGCAGATGCTGTAACAGGACTGAAATTGGTAGAAGAGGGAGTACCCAAAGAACATTTAGCCTTATTGGCAGTTCCAATGGTTCCTTTGCAGATAATACTGCCTCTGATTATCAGCAAATACACTGCAGGTCCCCAGCCATTAAACACATTTTACAAAGCCATGCCCTACAGGTAAAAATGAAATAAAACCTTACTAAATAAGAAAGGGTAAAATGAGGAACATTCATCAATATCACTAATATCTGAGTGTAGAATTATATATATGGAAAAGGGTTTGAAAAGCATCTTTTTTCAATATTATTTATGTGCACTTTTATCTTTTTAACCTCCTAACAGGTTTAGATTCAGCTTCTTTCATATGGTAGGCACACGGATTTCTGTTTTTGTTGTTGTTGTTACTTAAGCTAAAATGGAAGTCAACTCAATGTTTCTTTCTCTATAGATTATTGCTTGGGTTAGAATATGCCCTACTGGTTTGGTGGACTCCTAAAGTAGAACATCAAGGGGGATTCCCTATATATTACTATATCATAGTCCTGCTGAGTTATGCTTTACATCAGGTAAGCTTGTGATTTTCTCAGGAAATAAACTGTTCTGTGTAAAATAAAGAAGACAGCTTTATACAGTTGCCTTAACATAATGATAATAAATTTTAAGATTTAAGCATGAATCTGACACTGAATAAATTATTGATGGTGGGCTTTAAACCCTATGACTTTTCACTTAGTGAGTTTGGTTCATAGAAAGAGACTTTCTTTTTTGTTTTTTTTCCAAGATGAAGTCTTGCTCTGTCGCCCAGGCTGAAGTGCAGTGGTGCAATCTTGGCTCACTGCAACCTCCGCATCCCAGGTTCAAGCGATTCTCCTGACTCAGCCTCCTGAGTAGCTAGGATTACAGGCACGTGCAACCACGCCTGTCTAATTTTTGTATTTTTAGTAGAGTTAGGGTTCCACCATATTGGCCAGGCTGGCCTTGACTCCTGACCGTGTGATCCACCTCCCTCAGCCTCCCAAAGTGCTGGGAATACAGGCATGAGCCACTGCACCCGGCCAAAAGATTTAAAAAAAGTGTATTCAACAAGTATTTGTTACATTTTAGAATTGATTCCAAAGCCAGCAAATTCTACTCTTGCTAAATATTTCTCAGTTTATCCCTAGGTTTCAGTTCATTATTTCTTGAATTCCTAATATCTTTTCTTTCTGAAAGTATTGAGAAATAGTAGAGGGTCCTAGTTTCTGGCTTAGCCTCTGCTTTTTTTTTTTTTTTTTTTTTTTTGAGACGGAGTCTGGCTTGGTTGCCCACTGCCCACGCCCTGCTAATTGCCTGTATTTTTAGTAGAGACAGGGTTTCACCATATTGGCCAGGCTGGTATTGAATTCCTGACCTCAAATGATCTGCCCAACTTGGGCTCCCAAAGTGCTGGGATTACAGGCGTGAGCCACCATGCCTGGCTCTGGCTTAGCTTCTGTATTGAAAGTTATGACTTATTCTTTATGATTTTGAAAGCTGTGTCAAGCTGCTTTTTCTTTCTTTCTTAAATATGTTTGTAATCCCTAAAAGAAGGAATTCCCACTTTGCTCTAGCCTAAGCTGCTGTTGCAGAATGAGACTTTTTTTTTTTTTTTTTCTTTGAGACAGAGTTTCATTCTTGTTGCCCAGGCTGGAGTGCAATGGTGCGATCGTGGCTCACCGCAATCTCTGCCTCCAGGATTCAAGCAGTTCTTCTGCCTTAGCCTTCCAAGTAGCTGGAATTACAGGCATGCGCCACCATGCCTGGTTCATTTTGTATTTTTTTAGTAGAGACAGGGTTTCTCCATATTGGTTAGGCTGGTCTAGAACTACGGACCTCAGGTGATCCACCCGCCTTAACCTCCCAAAGTGCTGGGATTACAGGCGTGAGCCACCGTGCCTGGCCCAGAATGAGATTTTTTTGTTCTGGATGCAAGTGACTCAAGTAAATGGCAAAGGCCCAGAAATAACCTTTGGGACTTAACTGCAGTTATTGCTAATGCATATTTCTGAGTCACTTTGGATTTTTCTAGCTTACATCCTTTGAAAGTTGTATTTGCTAATGTATTACTTAGTTTTTAACTGAAACCTAAAAATATGACTACCAGGTAATCTTAGTAGTTTTGTGCATACAGTAAATCATTTAGGAGAAATCCGTAGGGGGTCATGTCTGACTAAATTCTATGCCTATAAAATTATTGAGGCCAGACTGCCAAATATAATTTTTTTTCTGCTTTGCACATGCTTAGTTAATGCTAGGCGTGTAATAGAAGGTTGAAGAAGTGCTTTAACTAGTCAATGCTTTAGTATTTCTACCGGTAGGTTATAGCCCAAAAAGTATTTATTTAGCTTTGTATTTCATTTGAGAATTTCCTGAAGCATAGTCACTGAAACTGAGATAACAAGATGCTTTATGGGGGAAAAAAGGTACAAGGCCAAGTAAATTCGAGAAATGATGTATGACATAAGCCCTCTGTAAGTAGTGCCTTAATGAGTCCTTCAACACTTTTTTTTTTTTTTTTTTGGAGACAGAGTCTCACTCTGTTGCCCAGGCTGGAGTGCAGTGGCACTCGGCTCACTGTAATACCTCCGCCTCCCGGGTTCAAGTGATTCTCCTGCCTCAGTCTCCCAAGTAGCTGGGATTACAGGTGAGCGCCACTGCACCCAGTTAATTTTTGTATTTTTAGTAGAGACGGGGTTTCACCACATTGGCCAGGCTGGTCTTGAACTCCTAACCTCAGATTATCCACCCGCCTTGGCCTCCCAAAGTGCTGGGATTATAGGCGTGAGCCACTGCACCCAGCTTCTTCAACAATTACTAAGTGAACACCTATTCCCTGCCAGAAACCATTCTGAGTACTGATATGTAAATGAATAAATCACGCCAAAATCCCTGCCCTCAAGGAGTTTACGTTGTAAAGATTTCAAAAGGCATACAATGAAATGAACCAATTTTGTGTAAGTTAATGTCTTTCAGTCTTATTTGACTTTGGAACTCCTTTTTCTGTGAACACCCCCAAAAACAATATTCAAAGGAATACCATTATGGAAACACAGTTTGTTTCCATCTTTCTAAATTAAAGGTTATTTCTTGCCTTTTAAGTACTTTTTGCCTCTTAAGGATGTTTTTCTCCAGTTTGTCACATAAATTTTTTTTTTAATTTAATTTAATTTAATTTTTTTTATTATACTTTAAGTTCTAGGGTACATGTGCATAACGTGCAGGTTTGTTACATATGTATACTTATGCCATGTTGGTATGCTGCACCCATCAACTCGTCAGCACCCATCAATTCATCATTTATATCATGTATAACTCCCCAATGCAATCCCTCCCTCCTCCCCCCTCCCCATGATAGGCCCCAGTGTGTGATGTTCCCCTTCCCGAGTCCAAGTGATCTCATTGTTCAGTTCCCACCTATGAGTGAGAACATGTGGTGTTTGGTTTTCTGTTCTTGTGTCACATAAATTTTGAAATACTTTTCTTGTGTATATGTAGGAGAAAATATATATATTCCTATTTCTTTAAATATTTGAGTATTTATATGTGTAATAAATGCATACATATAAATACGTATATATACACGTGCAATATATGATATATATTTAGGTACAGTACAAATATGAGGTTTTGCATTTTGCTGTGTGCATTATGCATCCTTTAATGCCACCTCATCTAACATTTTCTCTGTGGTGTCTTTCTTGACTACTTGTAGTATAATTAATCTCATTTATATTTATGCTCCAGTAACACAATGTGTGCACTTCTATTTACAATACTTGCTCTATTTATAATTATTTATTCCCTATTTTCCAACCTAGAATAAATTCTTCAGTGTCACAGAGGGACCAAGGTCACATCTTTGTATTGCTGTGATCTGTTTTTTTTTTTTTTTTTTTTTTTTTTTTTTTTTTTGAGACGGAGTCTCGCTCTGTCGCCCAGGCTGGAGTGCAGTGGCCGGCTCTCAGCTCACTGCAAGCTCCGCCTCCCGGTTCACGCCATTCTCCTGTCTCAGCCTCCCGAGTAGCTGGGACTACAGGCGCCCGCCTCGTCGCCCGGCTAGTTTTTTGTATTTTTTAGTAGAGACGGGGTTTCACCGTGTTAGCCAGGATGGTCTCGATCTCCTGACCTCGCGATCCGCCCGTCTCGGCCTCCCAAAGTGCTGGGATTACAGGCTTGAGCCACCGCGCCCGGCCAGTATTGCTGTGATCTTAAAGCCTGGCCTATAGTAGGTGCTTGATGAGTATTTGTTGAATTGAGTTCAATAAATATCATGAAAATTAATTTTCAGGTTTATGATTTTGATGTTCTTAATTTAGACTGTAGCTTTATAAGCTTTATAATCATACTAAAGATGTTTTACGTTTTTCCTGTAGGTTACAGTGTACAGCATGTATGTTTCTATAATGGCTTTCAATGCAAAGGTTAGTGATCCACTTATTGGAGGAACATACATGACCCTTTTAAATACTGTGTCCAATCTGGGAGGAAACTGGCCTTCTACAGTAGCTCTTTGGCTTGTAGATCCCCTCACAGTAAAAGAGTGTGTAGGAGCATCAAACCAGAATTGTCGAACACCTGATGCTGTTGAGGTAAGTATGTTTTAATTTTAGATAACATTAAGCTAATACTAAAAAATAATATCTTTGTTTTGCCTCTAGAAATACTATGTCTTTTTTAAAAATCATATCTGTCCATAGGTTCTGGTATAGAAATCTACATATACTTTTTCTTTCACATCAAGGCTGAGGGTTATAATAATTCAAATCAGCAAGACTAGTTCTCTTAAAGGCGTTTCTCAGTAAAGGAGAGGCAATCTCTTTTTCCCCCACCTTAAGGATCACTATCCTACACAGCAGGCACTATACAAATGCATAATTAAGGCTGGGCGCGGTGGCTCACGCCTGTAATCTCAGCACTTTGGGAGGCTGAGGCCGGCAGATCACAAGGTCAAGAGATGGAGACCATCTTGGCTAACACAGTGAAACACCGTCTCTACTAAAAATAACAAAAAATTAGCCGGGTGTGGTAGTGGGCGCCTGTAGTCCCAGCTACTTGGGAGGCTGAGGCAGGAGAATGGCGGGAACCCAGGAGATGGAGGTTGCAGTGAGCCGAGATCACGCCACTGCACTCCAGCCTGGGTGACACAGCGAGACTCTGTCTCAAAAATAAATGAATGAATAAATAAATAAATGCATAATTAATAGCTTAAGTTTTGTAGTGATAGAAAAAGGGAATGTCCATTGGCTATTCATATAACAGTTATAACTAAACCTGAATAGTGAGTGGTTTGTTGATGAATTCTTTCAAAGTGACATTAGTCTACTTCTAGATTAGATGGACTGGAAATCTCTTCACATTTCCGAATATGAAAGCTACATCGTGAAAATAGATATTCGGGCCAGGTGCAGTGGCTCACGCCTGTATTCTTAGCACTTTGGTAGGCTGAGGTGGGTGGATTGCCTGAGCTCAGGAGTTCAACACCAACTTGGGCAACACAGTGAAACCCCGTCTCTACTAAGATACAAAAAATTAGCCAGACGTGGCAGTGTGTGCCTGTAGTCCCAGCTACTCAAGAGGCTGAGGCAGGAGAATTGCAAAACTGGGAGGCGGAGGTTGCAGTGAGCTGAGATCGCACCACTGTACTCCAGCCTGGGCGACAGAACGGGACTCCGTCTCTAAAAAAAAAAAAAAAGAAAAAGAAAAAGAAAATAGATATTTAGCTGGGTGTGGTGGCTCACACCTGTAATTCCAGCATTTTGAGAGGCTGAAGCAGGCAGATTGCTTTAGCCCAGGAGTTCAAGACCACCCTGGGCAACATGGTGAAACACCATCTCTACAAAAAATATAGAAATTAACGGGACATTGTGGTGCACGCCTATGGTCTTAGCTACTCAGAAGGCTGAGGTGAGAGGATTGCTTGAGCCCAGGAGCCAGAGATTGCAGTGAGCCCTTATCACACCACTGCATTCCAGCTAGGGCAACAAGTGAGACTCTGCCTCAAAAAAGAAAATGAGTATTGTTTACAGCAAGAACTGAATATTGTTGTTAATCCTGTTAGTAGCATTAGAGAGATTAAGATACATTAACATATTTTGTCATTGGAATTCAGTGAAATACTGAAATGTTTTAAGAAAAATATATTTTGATTAATTAGTTATAAAGTAGAAGCATGTTAATTGCTGAATACTTCCATTTTGAAATTGTAGATTATTTATTATAGTTTTATTTTTACAGCTTTGCAAAAAACTGGGTGGCTCATGTGTTACAGCCCTGGATGGTTATTATGTGGAGTCCATTATTTGTGTTTTCATTGGATTTGGTTGGTGGTTCTTTCTTGGTCCAAAATTTAAGAAGTTACAGGATGAAGGATCAACTTCATGGAAATGCAAAAGGAGCAATTAATATATACACTACTGGACATTCTAGAAAGGTAATTGTAGTTTAGTTTTAATTCGGAGAGCAGTGATAATCAGTGCACAGGAATATAAAATACTATTTTAAACAGCGAAATTAATAATATAAAATGCCAAATGGTTGAAAAAATAGAAACCTCTCTGTATATTTGATCATAATTTTTCTTTGCCTTGTCCATGTGTTTCAAGTTTACTTAAGGTCAGGAAATTCTAAAACAACTTTTCTGGCCTCGTTATTTGATTTATATCTTTTAAATTTACTGACTAAAGCATGTTTTAAGCTACAATGCAGTAGTCATGGGTGGTAACCATGTAGTTAAGTATAGTTATTAGTACCTATAACTGCTGGATCTGTATTTAAAATTGTGGTACAATATATAAAATGGAGAAGAACTTGATATTCAGGTACTAACCACAAGTAGTCTGACATTGTTGGCAGTTAAAATGTTATTTTGAATTGTAAATTAGTTAAATTTTATGTGGAATTTGCTGAGAAGAGAATATAGACTACTGAAATATCATTTTAGTTGTTATTTTTCTTATGACCATATTGTACTAATGAATCTGTGTTAAAAAGACTATTTTAAATGTATTTCCTGCTTTTGTAAGCATTAAAGATTTATAAGAAAATTATTCAAACTATTTTTTATAAAATGAAAGTTATGATTTTTAAACTTATTGATTACTCTTGTCCCTACCCCCTCTTTTTGGAAGATATTTTGATTCCTTATAAACTTTTACCCTAAGCTTACATATGTTTTCTGTCACAAGTGCTTCATGGCACACAGACAGCCAATGGAGGGGATCAAATTCAGTGTTGGATGTATGTTTATGGCAACATTTTGAAAATAAAAATTAAATGTTATTCTTCAAGTAGTTTTTTTTTTTAATTGCTGAGAGGAAAAAAAAACAGTAAAGCTTTCTGATTAAGTAAAATTTAAATGGACAGTACCATAATTTAAA
The DNA here is from genome assembly GCF_009764315.1 of Trachypithecus francoisi. Classification (NCBI taxonomy): domain Eukaryota; kingdom Metazoa; phylum Chordata; class Mammalia; order Primates; family Cercopithecidae; genus Trachypithecus; species Trachypithecus francoisi. The sequence continues at coordinate 7,843,155 of NW_022681453.1, forward strand.
AAACTAATACTTTAAAGAGAGACACAAAGATATTTTGTGCCTCTGACAAATTAATAGTGGGAAAATGTTTCTTAATTAAGCACTTTACTAGTGAAGAAGATCTCACAATTTATGCCAAATCAGGTACTGTATTTTCATTTATTAACACATAACCTTTTGTTTGAATACTGTAATTTTCAGTGGACAGTTGCTATTCCAAGAAAATTAAGCTTTTGAGTACTTTAGTAATTCCCAGCATATTATATACACCCAGTGATAAGGTGTTATGTATTGCTCTGACTCTTTAGAGAGTATAGAAATCCTTCAAAAGTTAGAGCAAACAAGATAGTACATTATGAGTCTTAATTTTATCATTGTGGAACAATGTGTACTAACTCCTGATTATGTTAATTTTATAACATAGGCTGAATTTTAGAGTGGGGTTTTTATAAGTAATGGAGGATAAAATGAGTGGGAGAAAATGGCACACAGCACCTGAAGAAAGATGGGGCAGTGACCTCTAAAACTCATGCATTGCCATTAAAAAGCCTGTGTTGGGCATCAGTGTCAGATCCTGAAGAATCACCTGGAAAAAATCCCATCCTAGAGGCAAGGAGACGCCACCAAACCATACACTGCAGTACTTTGTCACATGGTTGTCCATTATCATGTATTAATAAAGAAAAAACCCACTTAACTCTTACATATGAAATGTGTTTTGATTTTTAATTTTTGGATTAAGAAACTCAGATTGCCAAAATAACCTTTTATTTCTTCCCATTTATATTATTACAAATTATACATACTTTCAAACATAGTTTTTTGTTGTTGTTGTTTGTTTTTTCTTAATTGAAACAGTCTCGCTCTGTTGTCCAAGCTGGAGTGCAGTGGTGCAATCTCGGCTCACTGCAACCTTTGCCTCCTAGGTTCAGGCAATTCTCCTGCCTCAGCCTCCTGAGTAGCTGGGACTACAGGCGCACATCACCACACCTGGCTAATTTTTGTATTTTTAGTAGAGGTGGGGTTTCACCATGTTGGCCAGTCTGGTCTTGAACTCCTGACCTCAAGTGATCCACCCACCTCAGCCTCCCAAAGTGCTGGGATTACAGGCATAAGCCACTGCACCCAGACTTCAAACATAGTTAATGTCAGTACATCTTTAATGACTTGAAGTTTTAAAACATTTTAAGCCTTTAAGGTGAAAGCCATTAATTAAGTTGCCCTAGAAATAAACACAAAAAATTATAGTTACTGGTAATTTGAATACATGTTTGTAATGCATGCCAAAATAATAGCTATGTGCAACTGTGTTGCATACATTGATCACTAATGGCATGTAAAAATGATCTACCTAAATCTGAGGATCTGTTTACTGTAAATCAGTAGTACTAAAAAATACCCTGTTTTTATGTGTGGGTGTTTTTCTTGATTGATTGATCCTGATAAACACTACCTTCAAGTATGGACTTTTAACTCCTCCAGTTAATGCATCATATGTTTACTGGCTAATAATAGATTGAATATTTTTCTCTCTCTGTCAGTATCTCCATATGCGTAATGGTTGCCACATATATACATCTGAGTTTGAAAAGTTCTTCTAAGATTACCTAAAAGTAATACCACAGACTCCTTCCATTGTAAATACTTTATTTTATTTTATTATTGTTATTACTATTTTTAGAGACATGGTCTCAGTTTTGCCCAAGCTGGAGTACAGTGATGCAATCATAGCTTACTGTAACCTCAAACTCCTAGGCTCAAGGGATCTTCCTTAGGCTGGGTGCTGTGGCTCATGCCTGTAATCACACTTTAGGAGGCCGAGGCAGGAGGATCACTTGACGTCAAGAGTTCAAGACCAACCTGGTCAATGTAGTAAGAACCCATCTTTATGACTTTTTTTTTTTTTAATTATCCAGGCATGGTGGTACACAGCAGTAGTCCCAGCTACTTGGAAGCTGAGGCGGGAGGGTTGCTTGAACCCAGGAGGTCAAGGCTTCAGTGAGCAGTGATTGTGCTACTGCACTCCTGTCTGGGTGACAGAGCAAGACCCTGTCTCAACAACAAAAAAGGATCTTTCCACTTCAGCCTCTCTGGTAGCTGGGACTATAGGCACACACTACTGTGCCCAGCTAATAAAATAATAATTTTTTATAGAGGTGGGGTCCGCTGTATTTTCCAGGCTAGTCCCAAACTCATAGCTTCAAGCAATCTTCCTGCCTTGACCTCTCAAAATGCTGGGATTACAGGCGTAAGCCACTGTGCCCTGCCCTTGATAAATATTTTAATTTTGCCTGATAAGTCGTTAAAAAGTTTATTCAACACCTTAGATTTCTCAATTTTTTTTTTTTTTTTTTTTTTTTTTTTTTTTTTTTTTTTTTTTTTTTGAGACGGAGTCTCGCTCTGTCGCCCAAGCTGGAGTGCAGTGGCCGGATCTCAGCTCACTGCAATCTCCGCCTCCCGGGTTCACGCCATTCTCCTGCCTCAGCCTCCTGAATAGCTGGGACTACAGGCACCCGCCACCTTGCCCGGCTAGTTTTTTGTACTTTTTAGTAGAGACGGGGTTTCACCGTGTTAGCCAGGATGGTCTCGATCTCCTGACCTTGTGATCCGCCCGTCTCGGCCTCCCAAAGTGCTGGGATTACAGGCTTGAGCCACCGCGCCCGGCCGATTTCTCAATTTTTTTAAAATATTAAACCTTTGAAATCTAAAGTAATTGTTGGATTTCACCCCTTTATTGCAAGGTTTTTCTAATCTAGGTGTCTGTGGGAAAAACCCTGAATTGCTTGTGAAACTCTGGATATGTAATTTTTTTTTTCTTTTTCTGAGCAGAGTAAAATCTTGGATGGGCCATAATCCAAAAATCATGGTTTTGAAAGTGGACTGTATGCCGGGCGCGGTGGCTCAAGCCTGTAATCCCAGCACTTTGGGAGGCCGAGATGGGCGGATCACGAGGTCAGGAGATCGAGACCATCCTGGCTAACACGGTGAAACCCCATCTCTACTAAAAATACAAAAACGAGCCGGGCGAGGTGGCGGGCGCCTGTAGTCCCAGCTACTCAGGAGGCTGAGGCAGGAGAATGGCGTAAACCCGGGAGGCGGAGCTTGCAGTGAGCTGAGATCTGGCCACTGCACTCCAGTCCGGGCGACAGAGCGAGACTCCGCCTCAAAAAAAAATAAAAATAAAAATAAAAAAAAGAAAGTGGACTGTACTATGAGTCATAATCACAAATCTGAGGTAATAGTTGTAAAAATGTTTAAAGCATCCTGAAAACAATGTTGAAAAAAAAACTATGATAAAAACTATAAAATCTCTGCATATGTTGTACTGTATTGAACTTGAAACTTTGAAGGAATTAGAGTATGTAAGACATTAATGGTAGAAGAGAAACCATAAGGGTGAATTATATCCTACAAAAGAGAAATCTTAGTCATTTAACCTTTTTTTCTGAGTGACTTTTATTTTGCCTTATTAACAGAAACCTGAGAAAGTATGTTGCTTTGTATTAAATGGTTGAGACCATTATTTGATGTAAAAGCTGAAAATTTTATTTTTGTATTTTGGAGAATCCTGTGCTTCCAAGAAATTGAAAGAATGGCTAAAGCTGTATACCATAGACCCTGCTAAAATGAAAGAAATAACTTGTTAGGAACATTCCATGCAGATTTCCAAAATGTATTTTACCTTATTATTAGAGAAAGAAAATAAACTTTTAAAATAATCTGATAACTAGCATTCATATATTTAATAAGAAGCATTTTGGTTACAGAAGGGAAGGTGATACTGTACATTGTAACTGCTGAGACTTTTTTTTAACCAATGCCTTTGGTAGACAGCAAGGCACAATTATTTTCTCTTAGGGAGAATTTTTGAATACCTATTGCAGGCTGGGCATGGTGGCTTATGCCTGTAATCCCAACACTTTGGGAGGCCGAGGTGGGCGGATCACTTGAGGTCAGGAGTTTGAGACCAGCCTGGCCAACATGGTGAAACCCCGCCTCTACTAAAACTTAGCCAGGCATGGTGGCACACGACTGTAATCCCAGCTACTAGGGAAGCTGAGGCAGGAGAATCGCTTGAGCCTGGGAGGTGGAGGTTACAGTGAGCTGACATTGTGCCACTGCACTTCAGCCTGGGCGACAGAGCAAGACTCCATCTCAAGAACAAACAAACAAAAACAAAACAAAATACACCTGTTGCAGACCATGTTCTTTTTACTTTATTTTCTTTTGTTATTTTTTTGAGATGGAGTCTGACTCTGTCGCCCAAGCCGGAGTGCAATGGTGCAATCTCGGCTCACTGCAACCTCCGCGTCCTGGGTTCACGCGATTCTCCTGCCTCAGCCTCCCAAGTAGCTGAGACTACAGATGTGCACCACAACGCTCGGCTTATTTTTATATTTTTGGTAGAGATGGGGTTTTGCCATGTTGGCCAGGCTGATCTCAAAACTCCTGACCTTAGATGATCTTCCCGCCTTGGCCTCCGAAAGTGCTGGGATTACAGGCGTGAGCCACCGCACCTGACTCAAATCTGCCTGATTTGACAATGCCAGATTTTTTATGTAATCACCATTTGATTTGGGACTGAGAGCTCTTTCATTTTCTACCAGTCAAACCACTATTAGAGTCTTCATGTTACTCCCCCAATTTGTTAGCAAGGTAGAATGGGCATGGATAACTTATTTTCCTTCCTGGAATTCTGTTTTGGAGGAGGCAAGTCTTACAGCAGGGCAGACTAATTAATGTACTGAACTCATTCCCTCCTGCTTAAGTGAATAAAAACTGTTATTTGACTATGGATTATAAAGATTGCCTTTAAGGTGCCTTGTTTATTTTGGGGAAGGAGAATGGATATTTTGTAGGAGAAAAAGACTTTATATAGTAAATGAAAAGTGTATGGGCTGGGTGTAGTGGCTCATACCTTTAATCCCAACACTTTGAGATGCCAAGGTAGGAGGATTGCTTGAGCTCAGGAGTTTGAGACCAAGGAGACCGCATCTCTGTTTTTAATTAAAAAAAAAAAGAAAGAAAATTCTGACTTACCACCTTTACTCTAAAAAAATTTTGCCCAAATGTGTAATGAAAGAGATCATATTTAAATATCAGCAATATTAATTTGCATAGCTCAAATGAAGTCTTGAATCATTTAGAAAAAGGTTGCTACAGTTTAATAGTTTTTTTATTGTCATTATAGACAATGTAACTATAACAATTTTGTGTGAAGAATAATGATTAAATGTCATGACTAAAATGCACAAGGTACAGCAGCAGGTATAATCCTTAAGAATTATCTTAAATTTCGTTCTTTTTTTTTTTTTTTTTTTTTTGAGATGGAGCTTTGCTCTGTCGCCCAGGCTGGAGTGCAGTGGCATGATCTTGAGGGCTCCCTGCAACCTCTGCCTGCCAGGTTCAAGTGATTCTCCTGCCTCAGCCTCTCCATTAGTTGGGATTACAGGTGCCTGCCACCACGCCTGGCTACTTTTTTAATATAGTGCAGATGGGATTTCACCATGTTGGTCAGGCTGGTCTCAAACTCCTGACCTCGTGATCCACCAACCTTGGCCTCCCAAAGTGCTGGGATTACAGGTATGAGCCACTGCACCTGGTGGGAATTATCTTAAGTTTCTAAAATTTAATACCCTAGTCAGCTACAATTAATCAGTCACTAATATAAATATTAAAGCCTATGCTTATTTTCCTTGAAATGATCTTAAATGTTGGAAAAGTTTAATTTTATAGTCAGAGCTAGTGAAATTGAAATTTTTTTTATCACCTGCCCCTAAAAAATTAGAGAAATATAAGATTGGGAAAAAAAATGATATTTAAGAAAGTGGCATATTTGAACCAGGCGTGTTGGCTCACACCTGTAATCCAATTAGTTTGGGAGACTCAGGAGAATTGCTTGAGGTCAGGAGTTTGAGACCAGCCTGGCCAACATGGTGAAACCCTGTCTCTACTGAAAATACACAAATCAGCCGGGCATGGTGGTGGGCTCTTATAATCCCAGCTACTTGGGAGGCTGAGGCAGGAGAATCCGTTGAACCTGGGAGAGGGAAGTTGCAGTGAGCTGAGATTGCGCCACTATTCTCCAGCCTGGTCAATAGAGTGAGACGCAGGCCAGGCGTGGTGGCTCACATCTGTAATCCCAAGGCAGGCAGATCACCTGAGGTCAGGAGTTTGAGACCAGCCTGACCCACATGGAGAAACCCCATCTCTACTAAAAATACAAAATTAGCCAGGCGTGGTGGCCTATGCCTGTAATCCCATCTACTCAGGGAGGCTGAGGCAGGAGAATCTTGAACCCATGAGGCAGGGGTTGTGGTGAGCCGAGATTGTGCCATCGCACTCCAGTCTAGGCGCAAGAGCGAAACTCCGTCCTCAAAAAAAAAAAAAAGAAAGTGGCATATTTGGTAAATTGATAAATTACCACTGTCAGATTATATTGATGAGTCTATATCTATTGTTCCCAGATATTGCCTTTGCAAGAATTAGTGTAAAATTGGAAAAAATACTCAATGTTGAGAGCTGTCATTGTTGAGATCTTTATGAAATTATTGTGCCCATGTTCAGGTTTAAATTAAAAATACACAGCACACAATCATTTCTGTTACCACTTTTGGAATATCTAGCATTAGCTTTGATAGTTTTGTATTGTGTGTTTTGAATATATCTGAACTGGTAGTTATATTTGGTTAATTTGTTAAAAGATGTGTGTTAAACCTTAGTATTTATGCAGTGTTTTAAGTATTTGGAATATATTTGAAATATCTTTTAGATAAATGGTTATTTAATTGCTCAAAGTGATTCTCTAAATAAAACATTAATGAAATATCTTGTTTTCATTTTTATTAAGTAGTAGCTAAATTTACTTTCAAATTAGTCATGTTAACATTACAGTAGATTGGCATAATTAGAACCAACTGCAGTAATTTCAAGTAACTTACACTTACTAACAAATCTTTTGTTTTCTTTTTTTTTTTTTAAAGACATTTATTCAGCGTCACGATCAGACTATTACATTTAGCAATCAACAGCATAGGTGCAAAAAAAAAAAAAGAAATCTACATTAAAACGCTTTGTTGGAATGCTTTACACTTTCCACAGAACAGAAACTAACCTGTTGCACAATTAGTCACAAATACAGTCCTCGAGTTTTTTGCCCATACACATGAGTATTTGTCTAAAACATGTCTTCTTTGTAGCAGCTAGGCCCTGCCACCACTGTGCTTGGCTGAATTCACAAATCTGTTGTAACCTGTAGCTTCCCCGTCACTTCTCTGGCTCTCCTGTCCTGCTAAGCTTTGTTTCCTAATTAAAATCTTCTGCCACTGCCATAGCTGGAGTGCAGTGGCTTGATCTTGGCTCACTGTAACCTCTGCCTCCTAAGTTCAAGCAATTCTCCTTCCTCAGCCTCCCAAGTAGCTGGGATTATAGGTGCTGGCCACCACAGCCAGCTAATTTTGTATTTTTAGTAGAGATGGGGTTTCACCATATTGGCCAGGCTGGACTTGAACTCCTGACTTCAAATGATCCTCCTGTCTTGGCCTCCCAAAGTGCTGGGATTACAGGAGTGAGCCACTGCGCCCAGCCTGAAGCCTCTCTTCTTCATTTGGAAACAGCCACTTTCTTGCTGTGTCCTCAGATAACTCTTCCTCTGTGTGCATTCGTCTTTGATATTTCCTCCAGTTCTGTGGTCTTAGGGGCCTACCCTTATGAGCTCACTTAGCCTTAATTATCCCCAGAAAGATCCTAATTCCAAATATAGTAATTGGGTGTTTAGGGCTTTAACACATAAATTTTGAGGAGCACAGTTCATTCCATTACACAGAGATACTTACTTCTCTAGTATACTTATTTCAAGGGGTGATGAGACCTGGTACTGTGAAGACATCTCTGGTTGTTGTAAGTATGGAGACACTAGTCTTGTCTTCCCCCTAGAGATATATATTTATATTCCAAATGGTAAGATCCTTCCTAAAGAGAATTTAAGTAATAATTAAGTCTCTTCCTGCTCCAGAGACTTTGTGTCTACTTTCAGCACTATGGGGAGATCTCGCTCCCGATGTTTAATGTGGGTTCTTTTCTATTTCCTAAGTGTCTGGACTGGGTTGAGAAATAAAGGGAAAGAGCACAAGAGAGAGAAATTTAAAGCTGGGTGTCGGGGGGAGACATCACATGTTGGCAGGATCCGTGATGTTGTCCAAGCGGTAAAACCAACAAGTTTTAGCGATTTTCAAAAGGGGAGGGAGTGCACGAATAGGGTGTGGGTCACAGAGATCACATACTTCACAAGGTAATAAAATATCACAAAGCAAATGGAGGCAGGGCGAGATAACAGGACCACCGGATGAGGTAAAATTAAAATTGCTAATGAAGTTACCCGCACCACGCATTGTAGATAACATCTTACCAGGAAACGGGGTTTGAGAACAGATAACCTGTCTGACCACAATTTATTAGGTGGGAATTTTCCCATCCTAATAAGCCTGGGAGCACTATAGGAGACCGGGGCTTATTTCATCCCTTCAGCTTCGACCATAAAAGACAGGACGCCTTAAAAAGGGGCTGTCTATAGGCGCATTCTCTTTCTCAGGGATGTTCCTTGCTGAGAAAAAGAATTCAGCGGTATTTCTCCTATTTGCTTATGAAAGAGGAGGAATATAGCGCTGTTCCCTCCGGCTCACGGGTGACCAGTTCAAAGTTACCTCTCTTGTTCCCTGAACATCGCTGTTATCCTGTTCTTTTTTTAAGATGCCCAGATTTCATATTCAAACACACATGCTCTAAAAACAATGTGTGCAGCTGACACAATCACAGGGTCCTGAGGCGACCTTCATCCTCCTCAGTTTACAAAGAAGATGACAGGATTAAGAGATTAAAGTAAAGACAGGCATAGGAAATCACAAGGATATTCATTGGGGAAGTGATAAGTATACATGAAATCGTCACAATTTATGTTCAGAGATTACAGTAAAGACAGGTGTAAGAAACTATAAAAGTATAAATTTGGGGAACTAATAAATGTCCATGAAATCTTCACAATTTATGTTCTGCCGCGGCTTCGGGTCCCTCCGTTTGGGGTCCCTGACTTCCGGCAACAAGCACAATACAAATACATTTTATCTGTTTATTGGAGTTGTATTCTAGTTAACTCACAGTTTTTCATTACATTATGGTAAAGAGGTCTGGGATATTAAAAACCTGGATACTTTCTCCTAGTCTAAATGGGCAAATTATCCAAATAATTTAAGTTAAGGTGATAATTTTTAAAAAGTCCACTTCTATGGGTAGAGAAAATTTTATTTTAGTAGCGATCTGTGAGCTAAGGCAAAAATTGGAAGAAATCACACCCTGCAAGTCAGCAAATGTAAATTATTAGAAAAGCAGAAAGAAACAACTCTGGGTTGGTGATTTTTTTTTTTTTTTGAGACGGAGTTTCGCTCTTGTTGTCCAGGCTGGAGTGCAATGGCGCGATCTTGACTCACCGCAACCTCCGCCCCCTGGGTTCAAGCGAGTCTCCTGCCTCAGCCTCCTGCCTCAGCCTCCCAAGTAGCTGGGATTATAGTCATGCACCACCACGCCGCGCTCATTTTGTATTTTCTTAGTAGAGATGGGGTTTCTCCAAGTCGGTCAGGCTAGTCCCGATCTCCCGACCTCGGGTGATCCGCCCGCCTCGGCCTCCCAAAGTGCTGACATTACAGGCATGAGCCACCGCGCCTGGCTTTTTTTTTTTTTAAATGAAGAAATGAAACTATTTCAAATGAACACTTTTACAGTTTTTTGAACGTTTTTATTAAGATCAAAGAAAAAGTCAGATTTTTACTTCTTAAATTCAGATTTTTACTTCTTAAAATCATTTATTTCTAGTTCTAACTCAATTTTTAAAAATTGCTAATCAAATACTGCCTTGCACTGAGAGACTGGTCCATTGGTCATCATCTATATATTGCCAAAGTATGCAAAAGCTTGTACATTTTTGTCTTTTACAAATGCTTATAAATTTTTCAGTTTATAAGGATTGATTTTTAATGATGAGTTTTTCTACTGCCAATTTCTAATAAAATGAAATTGGAGGCAAGGTTAGAAGGTCTTTTTTTTTTTTTTTTTTTTTTTTGGGACGGAGTCTCACTCTGTCGCCCAGGCTGGAGTGCAGTGGCCGGATCTCAGCTCACTGCAAGCTCCGCCTCCCGGGTTTACGCCATTCTCTTGCCTCAGCCTCCCGAGTAGCTGGGACTACAGGCGCCCACCACCTCGCCCGGCTAGTTTTTTTGTATTTTTTTAGTAGAGACGGGGTTTCACCGTGTTAGCCAGGATAGTCTTGATCTCCTGACCTCGTGATCCGCCCGTCTCGGCCTCCCAAAGTGTTTTTTGTTTGTTTGTTTGTTTGTTTGTTTTTTGAGACGGAGTCTCGCTCTGTTGCCTAGGCTGGAGTGTAGTGGCACAATCTCGGCTCACTGCAACCTCCGCCTCCCGGGTTCACGCCATTCTCCTGCCTCAGCCTCCCCAGTAGCTGGGACTACGGGCGCCCGCCACCATGCCCGCTTAATTTTTTTGTTTTGTTTTTTTTTTTTAGTAGGGACGAGGTTTCACCGTATTAGCTAGGATGATTTCGATCTCCTGACCTCGTGATCCGCCCGCCTCGGCCTTCCAAAGTGTTGGGATTACAGGCGTGAGCCATCGTGCCCGGCAGAAGGTCTTTATAGTAAACAGAGACTAAACTAGAATGGTAGCATTAGAAAAGGAAAAGGAATGGATTCTAGAGAGTGTAAAGGTCAATTATAAGGACAATAGATTGCCTCTAGGAAGCAGGAGCTTCTGAGTGTAGGTGACTGTAGGAAATGTCAGTGGAGTAGCTTTCCCTTTTAATTAGAAGATGATAGTGTTTAGAAGATGGTAATATGGGTAGAAATAGGGACTCGTTTCAAAATATTTTATTTCTAAGAAGTTGAAACTTGAGCATTCTCTTGAATGAACCAAGGTAGTGAGCCAAGGAAATAAAGCCAATAAGAATGCAAAAGAGAAAGGGGCAATTTGTAGTGCAAAATTCTAGAGAAGACTGTATGAAGATAATAGTATCCTTTAAAAATTTTTTAACAAGTTATTACTGTAAAAAAAAAAGGTATACTCATTACTTCAGTTCTGATGGAAATGATTGAAAGTTAAGAGTTTTGTTGTATAAACTCATGTTCCTCATGGTGAATATTACTTTTTGAGGTGCTGATTCCCTTTTGATCTAGAATTGTGCCTTCCGATGGTTCTTCCGTACTCTCAGTTCTTCTGACTTACAACAAGTATTAAAGAGTTCTTTTAAAATGCGGTCAGAAAATATGAACTCCTTTCTTTAGAACAATTGTTACCCCTCAGTGTTAAAACCAATCATCATGATGTAGTCACACATTTCAACACACTCTGTCCATTGTATATTCTACATCCCGATGCAGTAAGTAGAGAACTCCAGATTTGAGAATCACTGTATACTTACCTTCAAATTTAAGATAGTGTCCTATGGGCATCCCTCTTCTAAAATTAGTGGTGGGCTTTTAATCACTCCCTTATCCACAGCACCACAATTTAAACTGTTTATTTAAACTATAGCCTGGGCCTGGTGGCTCACGCCTGTAATCCTAGCACTTTGGGAGGCCAAAGTGGGTGACTACCTGAGGTCAGGAGTTTGAGACCAGCCTGGGCAACATGGTGAAACCTCGTCTCTACTAACATACAAAAAATTAGCTGGGTGAGGTGGTGCGTGCCTGTAGTCCCAGCTACTCGGGAGGCTGAGGCACAAGAATCACTTGAAGTCGGGAGTCAGAGGCTGTAGTGAAACCCCGTCTAAAAATACAAAAATTAGCTGGCGTGGTGGTGTGTGCCTATAATCCCCGCTACTCAGTAGGCTGAAGCAGGGGAATTGCTTGAATCCAGGAGGCAGAGGTTGCCTTGAACTGAGATTGTGCCACTGTACTCCATCCTGGTGACAGAGCAAGACTTCATCTAAAAAAAAAGAAAAAAAAAATTGGGTAGGTATTTTGATATAAGTAAATATAAGGTCAAAAAAAAACTGAAGGATAAAATTCAACTGAAAAGACAGAAGAGGTTTGAGATATGGAGAACTGGGAAGGAATCAACTGGAAATGAATCAAGCCTGAGTTTAGAGTTTAGGTAGTATAATCTGGAGATCTGGAGGTAGAACTAGTCAGCCTAGTTTTCTGACTTTTCCAGCAATTCTTAGAATTTCCAAGAGGGGGCCGGGCACGGTGGCTCACGCCTGTAATCCCGGCACTTTGGGAGGCCAGGCAGGCAGATCACCTGAGGTCAGGATTTCGAGATCAGCCTGACCAACATGGAGAAACCCCATCTCTACTAAAAATACAAAAAAAATTAGCTGGGAGTGGTGGCGTATGCCTATAATCCCAGCTGTTCAGGAAGCTGAGGCAGGAGAATCGCTTGAACCCAGGAGGTGGAGATTGCAGTGAGCCAAGATCATGCCGTTGCACTCCAGCCTGGGCAACAAAAGCAAAACTCCATATCAAAAAAAAAAAAAAACCAGTTCCAAGAGGGAAGTCTTAGTGTTAGAAAGATTTAGCCATGGTACTTGGCCCTCTAGATATGGCACAAGGGGGCTGGGCGAGATGGCTCATGCCTGTAATCCCAGCACTTTGGGAGGCCAAGGTGGGTGGATCACTTGAGGCTGGGAGTATGGGAGCAAGAGATTCTAGAACAATTGATCTCACAGGTACTTCGGTGGTGACAAGACAAGACAAGACATTCACTCCTGAAAGCATACCTAATTATGTGTAATTGTTGAAGGACTAGATGTTTCACTGTTTACCACTCAAGAAAACATAATAGGGTGTAAAAGTTACTTCATATAACTTACTTCCCTCTAGAACAATTTCCAAGTCATTCCTTGTATTTGATGCCCTTAACACATATGTATGCTTGTGTGTATCCACACACATGCACATTATTTGGATGTGTAATTTTGGAGAACAAAATTAAACTTCTCAAGTGAGTCTAATACACCAATCTCATTCATATCAGTAAGAATACCACTGAACTACAATACTGTGTTTTGAATTGACTTCTGTAGGATAAGGAATATTTTTAAAAATTATTTGTTAACACTTTTTTTTTTTTTTGAGACGGTGTTTCACTCTTGTCGCCCAGGCTGGGCATGATCTCGGCTCATTGCAACCTCCACCTCCAAGGTTCAAGTGATTCTCCTGCCTCAGCCTGCCAAGTAGCAGGGATTACAGGCACCTGCCACCACACCCAGCTAATTTTTGTATTTTTAGTGAAGGCAGGGAAGTTTCACCATGTTGGCCAGGCTGGTCTTGAACTCCTGACCTAAGGTAATCTGCCTGCCTCCGCCTCCGAAAGTGCTGGGATTACAGGTGCGAGCCACCACGCCTGGCCTGTTAACACTTTATTATAGAAAACTTTGAACATATAAAGGTAGACAGGGTAGCAATGAACCCATGCAGAGTTAAATAGAGCAGTCCACAAGACCGCCAATACTTCTGACATAAACTGCAGAGTTCAGGAGAGCCTAAGACCACCCTCAGGTGTGGTAATTTATTAAAATGACTCAGAACTCACTTAAAGCTGTTATACTCATGGTAATGGTGGGTTACAGGGAAGGGATACAGAGTAAAATCTGCAAAGGATCTAGCACTGATTTGGAGACTTGATCTATGCATAGGGCAGAGGCCAGAAGGGCTCTAAAGGTGGAGATTCCAGTTGTCCTCTCCCTGTAGAGTCATGGACAACATTGACCCTTCCCAGCAATGATGTGTGACAAGAAACATGGAGCAGTGCCAACCGGGAAAGCTCCCCCAAGCCTTGGTGTCCACAGTTTTTATTGGGACATCATGCTTGACTGACCATACAGCTGACCTCAGTCTCTAGATCCTCTAGAGGTCAAACTGATACCGCAAGACTCAAAGTTGCCACTGTAAATGAGTTTGTGTGATCCAAATTCCCAAGATAAAGGACATTCTTATCAGGCAGGATATGCTGAGGGTTTAGAGATTACCAGGGGCAAAGAAAGAGCAAAGGCCAACCCTGACTTAAAATCTATATTATATAACCCATTACTCAGCTTCAATAACAAGTATATCTCCAACCACCTTCCCTTTCCATATTGTTTTCCATTAAAAATATGTGGAGGCCGGGTGCCATGGCTCACGCCTATAATGCCAGCATTTTGGGAGGCCGATGTGGGAAGATTCCTTGAGCCCAGGAATTTGAGACCAGCCTGAGCAACATGGCAGGACATTGTCTGTGCAAAATATTAAAAAATTAGCTGGGTATGGTGGCACACCCCTGTAGTCCTAGCTACTGGAGAAATGGAGGCAGGAGGATCACTTGAGCCCAAGAGGTTGACTGCAGTGAGCTGTGATGGCACCACTGCACTCCAGCCTGACCGACAGAGCAAGACCCTGTTTCCAAACAAACTAACAAACAAACAAAAATTTAGAAACATAGTAAAATGGCAAAAATAGTATCAAGACCACATGTAGATATCCTAATTTTTGTATTTTACCTAATATTCCTATTCATCCTCTTTTTGTCTTTGTCTATCTAGCCATACCTATAAACACATAATTTTTTCAGAACTATTTTTCACAATTATTCAGAATACATTGTACCAATGAGTCTCCTGTAATCTCTTAATTATCCCTTAATACTCTGTGCATTTTCAAAAAGCAAGAACACTGTCCTATGTAACCACAGTACAACCCCCAGATTTAGGAAATTCATATTCATACATTTTTATCATTTAATTTACAAACCGCATTCAAATTTTGATGATAGACCCAATTAGATTCTTGCTAAGTATAGAATCTAATCTAAGATTACAAATTGTATTTAGTTTTTGTGTTTCTTTAGTTTTTCTTGATCTGGAATTTCCCAGTCATTCTTTGTATTTGATGCTCTTGAAACCTGAAAAATGTCACTCAGTTTGGTTTGTTGGATGTCTCCTCATGATTTATGCATATATATTAACACATTGTTTGAATCATGATTCATATATATTTTGGTTGGTGCTCAGTCTTATAATCTATAGGTACTCCCATTATCTTTTTTATTTTTCTTGCAATTTATCTTTTTTTTTTTTTGAGATAGAGTCTCACTCTGTCACCCAGGCTGCAGTGCAGTGGCGTGATCTCGGCTCACTGCAACCTCTGCCTCCTGGGTTCACGCCATTCTCCTGCTTCAGCCTCCTGAGTAGCTGGGACTATAGGCGCCCCCCCACCACGCCTGGCTAATTTTTTGTATTTTTAGTGGAGATGGGGTTTCACCATGTTAGCCAGGATGGTCTTGATCTCCTGACCTCGTGATCCGCCTGCCTCAGCCTCCCAAAGTGCTGGGATTACAGGCATGAGCCACTGCACCCTGCATTTATCTCTTAAAGAAATAGAGGCTGGGCATGGTGGCTCACACCTGTAATTTCAACACATTGTGAAGCCATGGTGGGGAGATCACTTGAGCACAGCAGTTCAAGACCAGCCTGGGAAAGATGGCGAGACCCTTTCTCTGTGAAAAAGAATTTTTTAAAATTGCTAGGTATGGTGGCAAGCCCCTGTAGTACCAGCTACTCAGGAGGCTGAGGCAGGAGGATCCTTCGAGCTCAAGAGTTCAAGGTGACAGTGAGCTATGATTGCACCACTGCACTCCAGCCTGGGTGACAAAGTGAAACTCCATCTCTAAAAAAAAAAAAAAAAAAAAAAGAAAGAAAGAAAGAAAAGAAAAGAAAGAAAAAGGAAAAAAAAGAAATAGAGTCAGGCCAGGATTTTCTGATTGCATCACCACGGTATATTTTATGTATTCCTCTGTTCTCTGTGTTTTCTCTAAATTGATAGAATATAACGCAATACTTTTCAGACACTAATGTGTGTAAGAATCACCTGCAGAGCTTTAAAACCCCTGATTCCTGAGTCCCACTCAAAAGATTCTGATTTAGGACATCTGAGCTGGCCCTAAGACTTTACATCTTTACATTTTTTTTTTTTTTTTTTTTTGCGGAGTCTCACACTGTCGCAGGGGCTGGTGTGCAGTGGCACAATCTCAGCTCACTGCAACCTCTGCCTCCCAGGTTCAAGTGATTCTCATGCCTCAGCCTCCCGAGTAGCTGGGATTACAGTTGCCTGCACCACACCCAGCTAATTTTTTGTATTTTTAGTAGAGACAGGGATTTCACTATGTTGGCCGGGCTGGTCTTGAACTCCTGACCTCATGATCCACCCTTGGCCTCCCAAAGTGCTGGGATTACAGGCGTGAGCCACCGCACCCGGCCAAGACTTTACACTTTTAACAAATTTCCAAGTGATGTTGATGAAGTGCTGGCCTGGAGTTCATACTTTCTGTAGCACTGGTTTGGAGACTTGACCTAGCCTGACTTTTTTTTAGGTGGTGGTGTGTTCTTATATCAGGAGACATACAATGTCTGATTCTCCTTAATTGTGCTACACTAGTAGCTCCAAGTGCTCATTACCCCATCTATTAATTCTTGAGGGATTACAATGGTGTTATTCTAATACTATTATTCATTTCTAATGAACTCAAATACTTCTATAAAGATAAGTATTTCCTCTTCTGTGTGGTTACTCTGTGATATAATTTGTGCAAAAAAGGTAAGATAAATGCTAGATTTTTATTTCCAATTTTCAAAGTGATGAGTTCATGGTATCCTTCAAGAGTACTCTTGTGTTGTTTTTGTTGTCTTGTTTGGGTTTTCCCAAAAGCAGACCCTGAGACAAACAAGAGCAAGGCAGGCTGGTAGGGAAGTGGAGAGGTAGTTCAAAGATAGGATGGTAGTCAAAAAAGGGTGTACTACTAAGCCAGTTGCCACAGTGAGCTGTCAAAGAGAAATTCCACTGGGATGTGGTACAAAGTACATACCTTATAATTATTATTTCACCCCAAACCAACTTTCTAACATCAGATTTGAGGGCTACTTTCAGTGGACGTTACTTCCTTGGCACATCTGGCCTTCTACACATGTGAGTTGCAGTTTTCAAAAGTTTATGGTGGAGATGACACTTAGGCACATATATGCAAATACTGGTATTTGGATTCAGTTGATGCATGCTGAAAGGTCAGAGACATAATGGGTGGAGCATGAATAGAATCAGCTGCAGTCCACTCCTTACTGTACTGGGATCCTCCTTAAATTCACTTCTGTACTAAGAGAAGGTTATCACAGTTTCAAAATGAGAGAGGGTGCAAAAGAATTGGCAAAAACCAAAACCAAAACAAAACAAAAGGGGCAACCCACTAAAAAACCTCTTGGAACTCATAAGCAGTTACAGTAAAGTTGCAGGTACAAGGTTAACACACAAAAGGTAATCACTTTCCTATATACCAGCAATGAACAAATAGAATTCACAATTAAAAACAAAACCATTTGTATTATCAACCTGTAAAAATGAAATACTTAGGTATAAATCTAGCAAAATATATATAAGATCTAGATGAGGAAAACTACAAAACTCTGATGAAAGAAATCCAAGTGGACTAGATAAATGGAAAGATATTCCATGTTCATGGGTAGAAAAACTCAATATTGTCAAGATGTCCGTTCTTCCCAATGTGATCTATAGATTCAGTGCGATCTCAGTCAAAATCCCAGCAACTTATTTTGTAGATAGCAACAAACTGATTCTAAAGTTTATAAGAATAGCCATGTAACATTGAAGAAGAAGAGCACATTCAGAGGACAGATGCTGTCTGACTTCAAGACTTGCTATAAATCTGACTAATCAATACAGGTTAGTATTGAGAAAAGAGTAGACAAATAGGATCAAGTGAACAGAATAGAGGACTCAGAAATAGATTTACATATAGTCAATTAATTTTTTTTTTTTTTTTTGAGACAGAGTCTCGCTCTGTTGCCTAGGCTGGAGTGCAGTGGCACAATCTTGGCTCACTGCCTCCTAGGTTCAAGAAATTCTTGTGCCTCAGACTTCCTGAGTAGCTGGTCTTACAGGCATAGGCCACCAAAGCCAGCTAATTTTTGTATTTTTAGTGGAGATGGGGTTTCACCACGTTGGCCAGGCTTGTCTTGAACTCCTGGCCTCAAGTGATCCACCCACCTTGGCCTCTCAAAGTGCTGGGATTACAGGCATGAGCCACTACGTCTGGCCTAGTCAATTGATCTTTGACAAAGGAAGAAAGACAATCTAATGGAGAAAAAAAATAGTCTTTTAAACAAAAGTTGCTGGAATGTCTAGACTTCCATCTATAATAAAATTAATTCTAGACATAGTTCTTTTTTTTTTTTTTTTTTGAGGCGGAGTCTCGCTCTGTCGCCCGGACTGGAGTGCAGTGGCCAGATCTCAGCTCACTGCAAGCTCCGCCTCCCGGGCTTACGCCATTCTCCTGCCTCAGCCTCCCGAGTAGATGGGACTACAGGCGCCCGCCACCTCGCCCGGCTAGTTTTTGTATTTTTAGTAGAGACGGGGTTTCACCGTGTTAGCCAGGATGGTCTCGATCTCCTGACCTCGTGATCCGCCCGTCTCGGCCTCCCAAAGTGCTGGGATTACAGGCTTGAGCCACCGCGCCCGGCCAATTCTAGACATAGTTCTTATACCCTTCACAAAAACTAACTCAAAATGGATCATAGACCTAAATGTCAAATGCAAAATTATAAAACTCCTAGAAGATAACATAGGAGAAGATTTAGATGACCTTGGGTTTGGTGATGGCTCTTTTATTTTTGTTGAGACAGACTCTTACTCTGTCACCCAGGTTGGAGTACAGTGGTGCAATCTTGGCTCACTGCAACCTTTGCCTCTGGGGTTCAAACGATCTTCCTGCCTCACCCTCCTGAGTAACTGGGATAACAGGTGCATCCCACCACACCCCACTAATTTTTGTATTTTTAGTAGAGATAGGGTTTTGTCATGTTGGCCAGGCTGGTCTCAAACTCCTGACCTCAAGTGACCCACCCACCTCGGCCTTCCAAAGTGCTGGGATTACAGGCATGAGCCACCATGCCCAGCCTGGTGATGACTCTAGATATAACACAGAACACAATCCATGAAAGGAATAACTGTTAATGTCTTATTGTTTTTGTGCTGCTATAACAAAATACCACAGACTGGGTAATTTATGAGCAATAAATATTTGTTTATCTGGCCAGGCATGGTGGCTTATGCCTATAATCCCAGCACTTTGGGACACTGAGGCAAGTGGATCACTTGAGGCCAGAAGTTCGAGACCAGCCTGACCAACATGGAGAAACCCCATCTCTACTAAACATACAAAAATTAGGCAGGGCATGGTTGCTCACACCTATAATCCCAGCACTTTGAGAGACCAAAGTAGGTGGATCACCTGAGGTCAGGAGTTTGAGATCAGCCTGATCAACATGGTGAAACCCCATCTCTACTAAATACAAAAACATTAGCTGGGAGTGGTGGCACGTGCCTGTAATCCCAGTTACCTGGGAGGCTGAGGCAGGAGAATTGCTTGAACCCGGGAGGTGGAGGTTGCAGTGAGCTGACATCATGCCTTTGCACTCCAGTCTGAGTGACAAGAGTAAAACTCCTTCTAAAAAAAAAAAAAATTAGCTGGCCGTGGTGGTGCGCACCTGTAGTCCCAGCTACTTGGGAGGCTGAGGCAGGAGAATTGCTTGAACCTGAGAGATGGAGGTTGCAGTGAGATGAGATTGCATTACTGAGATCCAGCCTGGGAGACAGAGCCAGACTCTGTCTAAAAAAAAAAAAAAAAAATTGTTTCTTACAGTTCTGAAGGCTGGAAAATCCAAAATCAGGACATTGGTATTCAGTGTCTGGTGAGAGCCTTCTTGCTGCATCTTCACATGGCAGAAAGGTATAAATGCTGTGTCCTCACATGGTGAAAGGTGGAAGGGCAAAAACATCCTCAAGTAGTTCCCTCTAACTGATTTATAAGGCATCAACAAGGGTGCCACCCAACAGGATTTATCTCTTAGTGCCTTTCCCCAAAGTTCCCACTTAATACCACAATGGGGATTGTTTCAATACATGAATTTGGGAGGGCATGCAGACCATAGGAGATAAGCTGTACTGCACTCAAATTAAAACTTCTGGCTGAAGGCAGTGGCTCATACCTTTAATTCCAGTACTTTGGGAGGTCAACGCAGGAGGATTGCTTGAAGCCATGGAGTTTGAGACTAGCCTGGGCAACATAGCAGACCCCATTTCTACCAAAAAATAAATAAATAAATCATTAGCTCGGTGTGGTATTGTGAGCCTGTAGTCCTAGCTACTCAGAAGGCTGAGACAGGAGGATCTCTTGAGCCCAGACATTCAAGGTTGCAGTGAGTCATGGTTGTGCCACTGCCCTCCAGCCTAGGTGACAGAGTGAGACCTCATTAAAAAAATGCCCCATGAAAGACATTTTCTAAGGAATGAGACACAGACCAAAAGAAAATATTTGTAAAATCTTATAAAGAACTGCAATCCAAAATATACCAAGAACGCTTAAATCTCAAAACTATAAAAAAAGAGCAATCTGATTAAAAATGGGCAAAAGACCTGAACAGGTCCTTTACCAAAGAAGATAGATGGCATAAGTATATGAAAAGATGCTCAACATTCTATGTGCTATGGTTTGAATGTCTCCACCAAAACTCACATTAAAATTTAGTTGCTGTTGTAACAGAATTAAGAGGTGGAACCTTTAAGAGGTAATTAGGCCATGAAGGTCACACTGGTGATAGAGAAGATAAGGAAGTCAATTTCATACTAGGAAGAAAAGAAGGAAAGTCTAAATGGAGGAAGAGAAAAGCAAAGTCATGTTGGTAGTGAAATATTAGCATAAAGAGTCACAAATCCCTGATGCTGTGATTCCTAGAGTTTCTTTGGGGCCATTTCCCCGTAACTGAATCCCTGCTGTGCTAAAGTTCCTAGTATGAGAATTTTGTGAAGTTTCTTTCTCTCTTACTTCTACCCCGTGCATTAACACTGATAGTACTGCTTCTGTTATTTGAAATAAACAAAGCAAATCTCTTTTTTTTTTTTTTTTTTTGAGACGGAGTCTCGCTCTGTCGCCCAGGCTGGAGTGCAGTGGCCGGATCTCAGCTCACTGCAAGCTCCGCCTCCTGGGTTCACGCCATTCTCCTGCCTCAGCCTCCCAAGTAGCTGGGACTACAGGCGCCCGCCACCTCGCCCGGCTAGTTTTTTGTATTTTTAGTAGAGACGGGGTTTCACTGTGTTCGCCAGGATGGTCTCGATCTCCTGACCTTGTGATCCGCCCGTCTCGGCCTCCCAAAGTGCTGGGATTACAGGCTTGAGCCACCGCGCCCGGCCGTAAATCTCTATTCATATTCAATGAGAGCTCAACTGGAATAAATATTATCCTACTGTACAGGCTAAAATAAGGGATATAAGTTAATACATTTCAAACGTTGTCTGTATATAATTTGGAATGATCTGTCAGAAATACCATTGCTTACACAGATTTAATTGCCAGATTATTGCTGTGAAAGTAAACTGCATGTAAATTTATTAAGTGCTAAATTCTGAAGGGAAAAACCCAGGAGGCAAACATTTCAGTTTTCCAAATTAGGCTCGTTACATGATAGAGTAGCATGGCAGAGAATGGATCTAAATAGGACCAATGCTGTAGAATATCTAACTCTGAATTTTGTGATAACAAAGATTACAAGTTACATTACAGAAATATGCCTATACATTGTCCTTATTATGTTGGTGAATGTCTTATAGTCTTTGTATCTTACTTTGATTCAACACATTTATTGACTATCTTTTCTGTAAAGTGCACCTTGTACAAAGCACAGAAATTTCTTCACATATCTTCGCCCTTTAGAGGTTCATAATTTGCTGACCAAAGAAAGGGCAATGAGAGAACTAAGAAGATCAATTAATTTTGTCTAGAATGCCTTGGAGAGGAGGTTGTATCTTCTATATATGTGTCACACTCACTTCTGAGGACAAATGACATGCTGAGAGCCCCAGGCTGAGCAAAGCACCTCTAACTTTTTCTTAAGATTAAGCGGCTGGCTGGGCGTGGTGGCTCATACCTGTAATCTCAACACTTTGGGAGGCTGAGGCAGTCAGATCATCTGAGGTCAGGAGCTCAAGACCAGCCTGGCTGGCCGGGCGCGGTGGCTCAAGCCTGTAATCCCAGCACTTTGGGAGGCCGAGACGGGCGGATCACGAGGTCAGGAGATCGAGACCATCCTGGCTAACACGGTGAAACCCCGTCTCTACTAAAAAAATACAAAAAATTAGCCGGGCGAGGTGGCGGGCGCCTGTAGTCCCAGCTACTCGGGAGGCTGAGGCGAGAGAATGGCGTAAACCCGGGAGGCGGAGCTTGCAGTGAGCTGAGATCCGGCCACTGCACTCCAGCCTGGGCGACACAGCGAGACTCCGTCTCAACAAAAAAAAAAAAAAAAAAAAAAAAAAGACCAGCCTGGCTAACTGGTTAACATGGTGAAACCCTGTTTCTACTAAAAATACAAAAAAGTAGCCGGGCGTGGTGGTACGTGCCTATAATCTTAGCTACTCAGGAGGCTGAGGCAAGAGAATCGCTTGAACCCGGGAGGCGGAGGATGCAGTGAGCTGAGATCTGCCATTGCACTCCAGCTTGGGCAGCAAGAGCGAAACTCTGTTAAGTGGCCATGTTCTTGGCCACTTAGCCTTGTCATAGTGATCCAAGCTGATTGTGCTGGAGGGGTGATCCCCTGACAGATGATAGCCAGTTTACAGATCAGCTAGCAGCCCATTAGGTGGTCTGGCATGATAATTTTGCTTGATAGAGATGACAATGACTAGACCAATCATAGTGTCAACATAAAATAAAATATCGAAATGAATCTCTAAGCAAAAGGTTTCATTTGGGAATATAGATAAAAATAGAATTGCAATTTGGGGCATAAGAACAGACCAGACTGGTCTTCAGAGTGTCAAAAAAAAAAAAAAAAAAAAGGAAAATGTTGAGGTTTTGTTGGAAAGAGAAATGTAACATAAAATGTTTTGAAAGAGTTAATTGGTGCTGGCAAAGTCTTTGGGAGCTGGCAAGCTCTGATGGTTGAGTGAGGGCGGTGGGTAAAAGTAATTGCCATTGAAAGTAATGTTAAAACCTGCAAATTACTTAGTCTCAGGTTGTTTTGGCAGCTATTAGGTAAAACTAGTCTTAAGGTTATAACATGCTGTTTCAGAAGCTGAGGAGAGGCTGCCAGACAGTTCCTAGAGGAACTGCTTTGTGCCTTGGGGCTTTTTACCCCTGGTCCCTTGATTCTGATTTAGTTGAATATGATAGGAGTTATTCCAATCCATATAATCAATTTTTACAATAGTTTTTTAGAAGGTTGTATGGGAGAGATACCATGTATGTGTTAGTAGAGAAAGGAGAATAAGAAATACCCAGTGAGGCAAAATTAGAGTTGTTGAAGATAGGTTAATGATAGTATTCGTAGGAATCATAAACTTTTGCTCCCTGACGAGGGCGGACAGCGTTTGTGGCTTATTGCCTTCCTTTGTGTTAAAAAATATTTTCTTTTTTTTTTTTCTTTTTTCTTTTTTTTGAGACGGAGTCTCGCTCTGTCGCCCAGGCTGGAGTGCAGTGGCCGGATCTCAGCTCACTGAAAGCTCCGCCTCCCGGGTTTACGCCATTCTCCTGCCTCAGCCTCTGGAATAGCTGGGACTACAGGCGCCCGCCACCTCGCCCGGCTAGTTTTTTTTTTGTATTTTTAGTAGAGACGGGGTTTCACCGTGTTAGCCAGGATGGTCTCGATCTCCTGACCTCGTGATCCACCCGTCTCGGCCTCCCAAAGTGCTGGGATTACAGGCTTGAGCCACCGCGCCCGGCTCAAAAGATATTTTCTAATGGGCCAAATTAATTACCTTTTCATTTCTTTTCCTTTTTTTTTTTTTTTTTTGAGATGAAGTCTCACTCTGTCGCCCAGGCTGGAGTGCAGTGGTGTGATCTCAGCTCACTTCAACCTCTGCCTTCCAGGGTCAAGCAATTTTCTGCCTCATCCTCCCCAGTAGCTGGGATTACAGGCGCCCACCACCAGGCCTGGCTAATTTTTGTATTTTTAATAGATATGGGGTTTCACCATCTTGGCCAGGCTGGTCTTGAACTCCTGACCTCATGATCCACCTGCCTCCCAAAGTGCTAGGATTACAGGCATGAGCCACCGCACCCGGCCTTCTTTTCCTTTTCTTAGTGGTTTTGTGAGTTGTTTTGTTAGTGGTTGCTCTAGTGATGACAATTTTGTGAGTTATTTCCTTAGTGGTTACTCTAGTAATTGCAGAGAGTTATTTTCTTAGTGGTTACTGTAATGATTGCAATTAATATCTTAAAACAATCTAGTTCAGATTAATATCAACTTAATTTTAATAGATACAAAAACTTTGCTCCAATATAGCTGTTCCCTCCCCCAATCCTTTGAGCTGTTATTGCCATTCAAATTATATCTTTATTATAAGCCCATCTACACAGTTTTATGATTGTGGTTTTATTCTAGTTGCCCTTTAGATCATATAGGAGAAGGAAAGAACTATAAACAAAACCATTTATACTGTATTTTATATTTATTTGTTTAGTTACCTTTACTGGTACTCTTTAATTCTTAGTGTGGATTCAAATCACTACCTCCGCTCTCCCTAATGGCTGTAGAGAATGGAAGGGAATGGAACGAAAGAGGATGAGGACAAAAATGGACTTATCCTAGAAGAGAAGGGAGGATGGTAGACATTTTGCAGTTTAGATAATTGAAAAGTATCTCTTTCATTTGGCCAATACTTAATTAGACTCTCCTATGTGTCAGGAACCATGCTCAACAGTAGGTATTCAGTCATAGACACAGAGACATAGTAAAAAGGACACAGTCCCTGTTCTATAGACTAGTGGGGGAAAAAGGGGGAAAAAAGCATATCAATCCTAAAATTATAAATTTGTGTCATGGATGGTGCAGACTTACTTGAGAGAGTGCTAGAAAACACCTCTTGTGGATATGATGTTTAAAATGAGATCTGAAGGAAAATGAGGCAACTTGGTGTTGGTGTTGGTAGTGAGGGGTTGTGGGGAAATGTAACAGCAGAAGGATCAGGGTATTCTAGGATGAGGGAGCAGTGAGTGTAAAGGCTTTCAGACAAGGGTGAATCTAGCATTGTGAAGAAGAGAGAAAAGGTCAGTATGTTTGAGGCATAACGAATGAAGTAGGGAGTAGGAAAGATGAGTTCGGAGAGACAGGCAGGGTCTAGATTATGCAGGGCCTTGTGTGTGAACCTGAGGAGTTTTGATTTTACTGGAAGAACAATGGGGTACCGCCCTGGCTTTTTTTTTTTCTTTTTTTTGGAGACAGAGTCTCGCTGTTGTTGCCCAGGCTGGAGTGCAATGGCACATCTTGGCTCACTGCAACCTCTGCCTCCCAGGTTCAAATGATTCTCCTTCCTCAGCTTCCTGAGTAGCTGGGACTACAGGTGTTTGCCACCATGCCCTGATAATTTTGTATTTTTAGTAGAGACGGGGTTTCATCATGTTGGTCAGACTGGTCTCGAACAATGGAGTACCTTTAAAGCAGAGGTAATAAACTAAAAGTATGTAGTTTCTGCCTCAGGCATATCCATACTTAGTGCAGTATGGTGCCAACCCTTAATTTTAGTTTTAAAACAGAGAGATTTCATATAAAAATCTAGATCTCCAGTTTCTCTTTTAAAAAGCTGAAGATCTCACCACATGTTACTCCAACTGGTGGAAGTTGGGTATAATCCCACGTTGGGGTTTTGCCAGGCAAATGCAAAAGAGGCAGAGGAAGATGGGAGGTCAGAATACTTCCTTTTTTTTTTTTTTTTTTTTTTTTTGAGACGGAGTCTCGCTCTGCCACCCAGGCTGGAGTGCAGTGGCCGGATCTCAGCTCACTGCAAGCTCCGCCTCCCGGGTTTACGCCATTCTCCTGCCTCAGCCTCCCGAGTAGCTGGGACCACAGGCTCCCGCCTCGTCGCCCGGCTAGTTTTTTTTTGTATTTTTAAGTAGAGACAGGGTTTCACCGTATTAGCCAGGATGGTCTCGATCTCCTGACCTCGTGATCCGCCCGTCTCGGCCTCCCAAAGTGCTGGGATTACAGGCTTGAGCCACCGCGCCCGGCCGGTCAGAATACTTTCAAGGGAGTGATTGTAAGGATAAACTATTGAGTCTAAGCTGGGTAATATGGCAACTGAATTCTAGAGAGAGGTGATGAATAGATCATGGTGGTTCAGTGGACTGGCATCTCAATTAACTCACAGGATTATTTATAAGGGGTATTTTTGCAAGTGAGCCGGAAGAACTGAAAGTTGTCTCAAGAGAGTAAAGGTGTTAGCACTGTGATTGTGGATGTGGTAATTTCTGGTGATGAAGAGTTCCAACGTGTGACTATGGAGGTGGATGGCTGAAGTGGGATGGAAGAGAAGGTCACTGGGCATGACAGTCAAACAACTAAAAGATCAGAATAATGAGAGGAATTGAGATGAAGATAAAGTCTTGAAGTCAGATGTAAAATCTTCAGTGAATAAGAGGGAGTCATGGGAAACCACAATATCACAGCCCGGATCACTTCTGAAATCCTGAAGAGGATAAAAAGGATAATAGTTTGAAGAGCAAGGAAATTATGACCTCATCTGCTCCTGAGGTATGTTGTGTAAGAAAAATAGAATGGTTGACTTTAAAACTGGGAACCAAGGCTAGAAACTGGGGTGAGATTCTCATGAAATATTCAACTTTTTTCTTTTTCTTTGGTCTCTAGGAGCACTTATATTAGCATCCAATCAATTTTTTTTTTTTTTTTTTTTGAGACAGAGTTTCGCTCTTGTTGCCCAGATTGGAATGCAATGGCGCAATCTCAGCTCACTGCAACCTCTGCCTCCCGGGTTCAAGCAATTATCCTGCCTCAGCCTCCTGAGTAGCTGGGATTACAGGCATGCACCACCATGCCTGGCTAATTTTTTTTTTGTATTTTTTAGTAAAGATGGGATTTCTCCATATTGGTCAGGCTGGTCTTGAACTCCCAACCTCAGGTGGTCTGCCAGCCTCGGACTACCAAAGTGCTGGGATTACAGGTGTGAGCCACTATGCCCAGCCCTCCAATCAATTTTTTAAATGATAATTCCACCTCATTAATTTCAAACGTTCAGTAAGAGTCTATTACAGATATGTTCATGGTATTGTAGGAAATTAAGGGATGGAGCAGTGAATCTAAGTGTGGCTTTTCATGTGTGTCTCTCTGTTGAGGTCATGTAGTCATCTTATTCAGTGAATTCTCAGAAATTACCAGTAGGAAAAGGAACAGTGTTCCTTGGTGGAGCTAACTCAGGAGCATAAGTCTCTGATTAATCTGCAGAAGTCCTGGAACAGGCACTACATTTCTCACATCAGTGCTTAGTGAGGTGACACTGAAACATTATGGAAGGACAGTTAAAGACATTTAGAGGACTTAGAGATGTCCAGGTGGCTGACACCTGAAATATTAAGAAAGACTTTGGGATGGAAAGTAGTAATCCGTCTTCAACTAGGACAGTGAGAATGCTAGCAGATAGGAGATAAGAGGTAGGGGACATTGGAAAACCAAAAGGTTAGGCAAATGATTGCCCATAAAGAAATCCACACATTTTTTCCTTTTATTAACTAGATTTATTTTAAATCTATTAACACACAGATATTTTTATTTGAAATAGTGATTATGGATTAATAGTGTATCTTTGTAGATGGATTTTCCCCAATATCATTTGTGTTCCCCCCTTGATGGAAATTTATAGGTATTTTTGTGATTTGGCCAATTGCCTGTATAAGACACAGTGTTGTTGTTAACTGCACAGAGTGAGCCAAATGGCTGAGTTGAATGCCTGCAGAATATCGCAGTTCATCACTTCTTGGCTAGGTGACCTTAGCTACTGCCTTAATCATTCTGTGCATACTTCCTCTGTAAAAGTGGGATTAATAATAGTGCCTACCTCATAAGGTTGCTGGGAGGATGAAGGGAGTTAATGTCTGAAAAGCACCTAGAACAATACCTGGCACATAACAAGCAAGACCCAAGTGTCAATGATTGTTATTTATTTTCTTACTTTCCTTTCCTTTCTTCTTTCTTCTTTCTTTTTTTGACAGAGTCTTGCTCCATTGTCCAGGCTGGAGTGCAGTGGTGTGATCTCAGTTCACTGCAACCTCTGCCTCCCGGGTTCAAGCGATTCTCCTGCCTCACCTTCCTGAGTAGCTGGGACTACAAGCACGTGCCACCACACCTGGATAATTTTTTGTATTTTTAGTAGAGATGGGGTTTTGCCGTGTTAGCCAGGATGGTCTCGATCTCCTGATCTCATGATTCATCCTCCTTGGCCTCCCAAAGTGTTGGGATTACAGGTGTGAGCCACCAGTCCTGGTTGTTACTTACTTTCTATTGGCTATAACACGGAGACAATACACTCCTTGAAGCCACCACTCACAATATGTATTGTTAGGAATACAATATAGTCTGTTTTGACTTTTAAAGGTAATATGTGCATAAAGTAAAAAAAATCCAGTAGTATAATTGCACTCTCCCATATGGTAGCCACTAGCCATATGTGACTAAATTAATTAAATTAATAAAGTTAAAAATTCAGTTCCTTGATTTCAGTAGCCACATTTCACGCAGGCAATAGCCACAGAAAGCTACAGGACATTTCTATCACTGAAAAAATGTTTATTAGAGCTGGCAGACTGTGAAACTTCTTGCCCTTTCCTACCTGCAATCCCTCTCCCAGGGGTAGTCACTGTTACTAGTTTCTTGTATTGTATTTAGTATGTATGTATGTATGTATGTATGTATGTATGTATTTAATATGGAGTCTCGCTCTGTTACCCAGGCTAGAGTGTAGTGGCACAATCTTGGCTCACTGCAACCTCCGCTTCCCAGGTTCAAGCGATTCTCTTGCCTCAGCCTCTTGAGTAGCTGGGATTATAGGCGCGTACCACCACGTTCGGCTAATTTTTGTATTTTTAGTACAGACAGAATTTCGCCATGTTGGCCAGGCTGGTCTCGAACCGCTGACCTCAAGTAATTCGCCTGCCTCGGCCTCCCAAAGTGTTGGTATTACAGGCATGAGCCACCACACCCGGCCTCAATATGTATTTTTATTACACAAATGTTACCATATTATTTGCACTGCTCTGTTTCTAATTTTTTTTATTTAAAATATATTACTATTGTTTTCTTTTTTTTTTTTTTTTTTTTTTTTTTTTTTTTGAGGCGGAGTCTCGCTCTGTCGCCGGACTGGAGTGCAGTGGCCAGATCTCAGCTCACTGCAAGCTCCGCCTCCCGGGTTTCCGCCATTCTCCTGCCTCAGCCTCCCGAGTAGCTGGGACTACAGGCGCCCGCCACCTCGCCCGGCTAGTTTTTTTTTTTTGTATTTTTAGTAGAGACGGGGTTTCACCGTGTTAGCCAGGATGGTCTCGATCTCCTGACCTCGTGATCCGCCCGTCTCGGCCTCCCAAAGTGCTGGGATTACAGGCTTGAGCCACCGCGCCCGGCCTACTATTGTTTTCTAACAGCTCAAAGATTTAGAGCATGTGAGATTAGGCTTTCAGAGCAGCTCTTAAAACTTTAAAGCACAATTCGAATGTAAGAAATATGCATAGGTTTCAAGGACAGGCAGTATTTGGTTAAAAAAAATGCATGTTTTTCTTTGGGAGCAGGTGGAAGGAATGAATTACTTCAATTTCCTTCCTTGTGCGGCACCTGCGGAAACCACACTGCAGCTGGGTGAATTGAAGTCACCAATTGATAATCACTCTACTAGCTTGGTCGGGAATGCTTCAACCCCCGCAGTGCCGTTCAGAGATCGCCTGCATCGTGGAATCACCCTGCATAAAAGCGGTTGAGGCACTGTTAAGACATCTGATATCTGGGGCCCGCCCACTGGCGACTGCAGGTCGCGGGGCCACCCGTGTCGGCGGGGAAGGGGACCCCGCCGCCTTCCCGAGGTGCGCGGCGCCCCCTGCCGCCAGCCGGAGGAGCGCAGGGCCCGCTCGCAGGAGGCCGGAAACATGGCGGGGCAGCCCGCGGCCTCAGGCTCGCAGTCTCCCAACAGGGACGGAATGGAGCCCAACGTCGTGGCTCGGATCTCGCAGTGGGCAGACGACCACCTGCGCCTAGTCCGGGTACTGCAGCCACGCGGTCTGGGCGGGCAGTGGGCGCGGGGCGGCACAGAGCGACCCTGAGAAGAACGTGAGGCCTCAGGCGTGGATCCCGCCGGGGCCGGGGAGCGACAGAAAACTGCGGGGGAGTGAGCTCGAGAGGGCGACATCGCGAGTGTCCTGTGTGCGGGGCTGCAGAGGGCCGGGGGCGGGCCAGGGGGCCAGTTCGGCCTCATTATTGCAAGGACTGTGCAGGATCCTTGCTGGGCTGTGGGGGGCGGGCACCTCAAAGGGTGAGACGCAGCCTAGCTCCGGGATGCCACTTGTTCCATTAGAGCATTTGGGGAGAGCCCAGAAAAGGGACCGAGGAAGAGCAGGGAAGTCCTGTATGCCTTGGGAGAGAGGATTTCTAATTTTTATTTATTTTTAATTTTATCTTTTAGGGACAGGGTATTCCTCTCTGGCACCAAGCTGGAGTGCAGTGGCACGATCATAGCTCACTGCTGCTGCTCCACCTCCTGGGCTGAAAAAATCCTCCCATTTCAGCCTCCCGAGTAGCTGGAACCACAGGCGTGCGCTACCCCATCCACTACTTTCTTTTAGAATTAGAGACTGGGAATCTTGCTCTGTTGCCCAGGTGGCCTCCAACTCCTGGCCTCAAGTGATCTCCCACCTCAGCCTCCCGGATAGATTTCTTTTTTTTGAGACAGAGTCTCACTCTTGTCATGCCTGGAGTGCAGTGGCACCATTATGTCTCATTGCAGCCTCCACTTCCTGTACTTAAGCAATCCTCCCACCTCAGGCTCCGGAGGAACTGGGGCTACAAGGCACTTGTCACTACACCAGGCTAATTTGTTTTTTGTTTGTAGAGACAAGGTCTCCCTGTGTTGTCCAGGCTGGCCTTGAACTCCTGGCCTCAAGGGATCTGCCCGCCTCAGCCTCCCAAAGCACTGGGATTATAGGCATCAGCCACTGGTGCCCTGCCATTTTTTTTTTTTCCTGAAGCACTAAGCCTCTGGAGTTGAAGCAAGAGGGGGACATGTTAGGCCACCAGGCGAGATTGGGTTGTGGCTAAGACACAGAATTGTGGTGATATGAATTGTTTGGGTGTGAGGTACAAAGAAAGAGTCCAAGGAGGCTGGTAATAGTTGCTGATAAGGAGAAGGAGTTGGAGTAAATAATTTGTTGGGGAAAATCTAGATAACTTTTTGGACATGTACATGGAGATGTGCAAAGTTGAAGATGGTTATTAGACTTCTAAGCAGAATTTTAGATGCTGTTCTTGGCAACTGGATATGGAGTCTGGTGTTGAAGGGAGATCAGAACCTGACACATAGAACACTGGGAATGACCTGCATAAACCTTAAGTAGCATTTAAAGCTGTGGACTTGAGTAACATCTCAGAGCAAGTGAGAAAAGCTACTGAAGAAGCCCTAGAATTTGGGGGATTATAACATTGAGAATCTGGGGAGTAAAGAGGAGGTCACCAAAGACCAAGGGGAAGCAGACAGTGAGGTCGTAAGAAAGTCAGGACAGCCTGGTGTTCTAGAAGCCAAGTGAAGAAAATGTTTTCAGAAGGAATCATTACCTTTAAAAAATAATACTGAAAAGTTGAGTAAGATAACTTTGCAAATGCTCTGCAGCCAAGCAGCACAAAGTCCAAAGCTATGCCTGTTTTCACTCACCATTGTAGCCCTAGTTCTTAGAGTAAGTGCTAGATAAATATTTGTAACATCATCAAATGGTAAAAAATATATGTGTTAATTGGTGAAAACTCATTTCTTCCAGTTAAGCAGCAATAGATGCATGGGTTATTTCAAATTAAAAAATGACTTCAGAAGGATTATGGGAGGAAGTTGTTTAAATTAGAACATGGTTATAATATTACAAATAATCCAGTCATAGAACCCAGAGTATGTACCTTTGTGCATTTTTTCAATCTCATTTTTTTTCTTTTTCTTTTTTTTTTTGTAGACGAAGTCTCATACTTGTCCCCCAGGCTGGAGTGCAATGGTGTGATCTCGGCTCACTGCAACCTCTGCTTCCTGGGTTTAAGCGATTCTCCTGCCTCAGCCTCCCGAGTAGCTGGGATTATGGGTGCCTGCCACCATGCCCAGCTAATTTTTTTTTTTTTTTGAGACGGAGTCTCGCTCTGTCGCCCAGGCTGGAGTGCAGTGGCCAGATCTCGGCTCACTGCAAGCTCCGCCTCCCGAGTTCATGCCATTCTCCTGCCTCAGCCTCGCGAGTAGCTGGGACTACAGGCACCCGCTACCTCGCCCGGCTAGTTTTTTGTATTTTTTAGTAGAGACAGGGTTTCACCGGGTTAGCCAGGATGTTCTCGATCTCCTGACCTCACGATCCGCCCGTCTCGGCCTCCCAAACTGCTGGGATTACAGGCTTGAGCCACCGCGCCCGGCCAGTCTCATTTCTTATATACCTAATTGTACTGATTGAAGGAAAGTGTGTTAGATTATCTCTGTTTTTGAGAGAGTTGCAGGATTCTTAATTTTTCATTAACTTCTTTAGGCCTACCCTAGTTTAAATGAAACACTTTAAAAACATCACTGAGTATTCCCCAGCCATTTACCCACATCTGCCAAGGTACTGTATTTTAAGGTTTTAGTGATAAAATTTTCTACCAAATACTTAAATTCCTACCATGGATGCAAGGTTATACTAATTACTATGGGTACTGTATAGGAAGTACTAGACCAGTTAATATATTCATGGAACTGATAGTTAAATAATACGATCAGTAGAGAACAATCCAATACTATATACATATATGTATGTGTGTATCGGGGTGGGTGGGTGTGTATATGTGTGTATATATGTTTACACATATATGTATGTGTATATGTTCACATATATATAAATTGTGTGCCAGTTTGGGAAAGAATTTGAGTACTATAAAAGTCAAAAGAAGGAAAGATTAATGAATGAGTGGACGGTTTTTGAAGAAGTGGGCCTTTATTTGAAGGACATACATTGTACAATTAGATATAGAGAGCACAGCCCTCTTTTTTTCTACTTTCTAATTAGTGCTTTCGTTATTGTGAATAATAATTAGTGAGGGTTAACCCTTAAATCTCTTTCTGTAGAACATCAGCACTGGAATGGCCATAGCTGGAATAATGTTACTTCTAAGAAGCATTCGACTGGTAAGTTAAAAAATAAAAAAGACTTTACAACAAGCGGTAGGTAGTTTATTCCCATTTCAGACAATTTTTATCTCAGTGTATCATATTGTTACTCATATTAGTAGCTTTTAAATAGTATTTTAGAACAATGAACATATTTTAAGGTGTTGGTTTAAACCAGCACATCCACAGGATTTTACAGAAAGTAATTGCATGGTCTGTATTTCCATAATCACTTTTTTTCCATGCTTAAAAAGGAATCTGAAAAGGATTTAGTTTGCTAGAATGTTATAATCACTATATTTGCATTTTAAACACTGTAGAATATCTTAAAAGTGTTTTTTGTGTGTGTGTGGTGCTTTTTGATTTAGACCACAGTTGGATTATGTCCCTTAGCACTCAATAATTTATGCCTCCAGTTAGCACATTTTCTTAGCTCTTTCAATAACGTTTTATTGGTAGCATAATAGACATAATATTTTTTCCATGCCCATTAAACAACTCCAGGGGACGGTGCGGTGGCTTATGCCTGTAATCCCAGCACTTCGGGAGGCTGAGGCGGGTGGATCACCTGAGGTCAGGAGATCGAGACCAGCGTGGCCAACATGATGAAACCCTGTCTCTACTAAAAATACGAACAATTAGCCAGGTGTGGTGGCAGGTGCCTGTAATCCCAGCTACTCAGGAGACTGAGGCAGGAGAATAACTTGAACCCCGGAGCAGTGGTTGCAGTGAGCTGAAACTGTCACTGTACTCCAGCCTAGGCAACAAGAGTGAAACTCTGTCTCAAACAACAAAACAAAACAAAAAAACAATAACTCCAACTTCCCTTTCCCTTCATCCCCTGGTACCCATCATTCCATTTCTGTCTCTGTGATTTTGACCGGCGTCATATTGTATTCTTTTGTGACTGGCTTTTTTCACTTAGCCTGGTATTACTAAGATTCATCCACATTGTTGCATATATCATAATTTTTGTCCTTTTTAAGATGGACAGTATCCCATTGTAAGTGTATATCACATTTTGCTTCTCTGTTCATTTGTTGATGGACACTTCGGTTGCTTCCATGTTTGAACTGTCGTGAATAATGCTGCTATGAACATGAATGTATAAATATCACTTCGAGACCGGGCGCGGTGGCTCAAGCCTGTAATCCCAGCACTTTGGGAGGCCGAGACGGGCGGATCACGAGGTCAGGAGATCGAGACCATCCTGGCTAACACAGTGAAACCCTGTCTCTACTAAAAAATACAAAAAAAAAAAAAAACGAGCCGGGCGAGGTGGTGGGCGCCTGTAGTCCCAGCTACTCCGGAGGCTGAGGCCGGAGAATGGCGTAAACCCGGGGAGTGAGCTGAGATCCGGCCACTGCACTCCAGCCTGGGCGACAGAGCGAGACTCTGTCTCAAAAAAAAAAAAAAATCACTTCGAGATCCTGCTTTTAGTTATTTTGAGTTTCAGTTACATACCCGGAAGTGGATTAGATGGTCATTGTGTTTTTAATTTTTTTTTTTT
This sequence comes from Trachypithecus francoisi, assembly GCF_009764315.1. Lineage (NCBI taxonomy): Eukaryota > Metazoa > Chordata > Mammalia > Primates > Cercopithecidae > Trachypithecus > Trachypithecus francoisi. The sequence goes on from NW_022681453.1 coordinate 7,877,889, forward strand.
TTTTAGGCAGAGTCTCACTCTGTCGCCCAGGAAGGAGTGAAGTAGTGTGATCTCAGCTCACTGTAACCTCCGCCTCCCGGGTTCAAGCGATTCTCCTGCCTCAACCTCCCGAGGAGCTGGGATTACAGGCGCCTGCCACCACCTGACTAATTGTTTTGTATTTTTGGTAGAGACAGGGTTTTACTATGTTGGTCAGGCTGGTCTTGAACTCTTCATCTCAAGTGATCCACCTGCCTCGGCCTCCCAAGGTGCTGGGATAACAGGCGTGAGCCACTGCACCTGGCCTGTTTTTAATTTTTTGAGTAACTGCTATACTGTTTTTTACAGTGGCTATACTATTTTACATTACCACTAACAATGCACAAGAGTTTCAGTTTCACCACATCCTTACCAATAATTATTATTTTCTGTTTTTTTGTTAGTAGTTATCCTAATGGGCTTGAGGTAGTATCTCATTGTTGTTTTGATTTGCATTTCTCTAATGATTAGTGATACTGAGCATCTTTTCATGTGGTTATTGACCTTTCATATGTGTTTTTTGTATACATGTCTATTCAGTTCTTTTGCCCCTTTTTGAATGGGGTTTTTTTTTTTGTTGTTGTTGTTGAATTTTAGGAGTTCTCTACATTCTGAGTCCCTAATTAGATAAATGATTTGCAAATTTTTTCTCACATCTATTCTGTATGTTGCCTTTTTCTTTTCTTTTTTTTTTTTTTTGGAGACAAGGTCTCACTCTGTTGACCAGGCTAGAGCACACGAGCATGATCATGGCTCACTGCAGCCTCAACCTCTTGGCCTCAAGTGATCCTCCTGCCTCAGCTTCTTGAGTAGCTAGGACTAAAGGCACCTGCCACCATGCCTGGCTAATTTTTAATTTTTCTGTAGCAATGGCATCTCTCTGTACTGCCCAGGCTGGTTTTGAACTCTTGTCCCCAAGCAGTTCTCCCATCTTAGCCTCCCAAAGTGCTGGGATTACAGACATGAGCCACTGCACCCCACCTGTGTGTTTACTTTTTCTAATCTCTGTTGACAGTGCTCATTGATGTGCAAATTTTTAATTTTTATGAAGTCTAATTTGTCTGCTTTTTCCTTTTTTCATTTTAACTTTTGTGGGTACATACTAGGTGTATATATTCATGAGGTACATGAGATATTTTGATACAGGCATACAGTCCATAATAATCACATCAGAGGCCGGGCGTGGTGGCTCAAGCCTGTAATCCCAGCACTTTGGGAGGCCAAGACGGGCGGATCACGAGGTCAGGAAATCGAGATCATCCTGGCTAACACGGTGAAACCCCGTCTCTACTAAAAATACAAAAAAAATTAGCCGGGCGCGGTGGCGGGCACCTCTAGTCCCTGCTACTCGGGAGGCTGAGGCAGGAGAATGGCGTGAACCCGGGAGGCGGAGCTTGCAGTGAGCCAAGATCACGCCACTGCACTCCAGCCTGGGCGACAAAGCAAGACTCCGTCTCAAAAAAAAAAAAAAAAAAAAAAAAATCACATCAGAGTAAATAGGATATTGATCACCTCAAGCATTTATTCTTTTTTCGTGTTGCAAACAATCCAATTATGCTCTTTTAGTTATTTAAAAATGTACAATAAATTATTGTTGACTGTAGTTACCCTGTTGTGCTACCATATACTAGATCTTATTCATTCTATTTAATTATATGGTCATACTCATTAACCAACCCCACTTCTTGCTCATCCCCAGCTACCCTTCCCAGGTTCTGGTGACCATTATTCTACTCTCTGTCTCCATGAATTCAACTTTTACATTTTTTAGTTCCCTCAAATAAGTAAGAACAATGCAAAGTTTGTCTTTGTCTGCTTGGCTTACTTCACTTAACATGATGACCTCCATTCTATCCATGGTGTTGCAAACAGCAGTTCTATTTAAGGCTGAATAGTATTCTACCATGTATATGTACCATATTTTCTCTTTTCTTTTTTGAGACAAGGTCTCACTCTGTCACCCAGGTTGAGTGCAGTAGTGTGATCATGACTCATTGCAGCCTCGATCTTCAGGGCTCAAGTGATCCTCCCATGTCAGCCTCCTGAGTAGCTGGTACCACAGGTGTGAGCCACCATGCCTGGCTAATTTTTGTACTTTTTGGAGAGACAGGTTTTTTGCCATGTTACCCAGGCTGATCTCCAGCTCCTGCACTCAAGTGATCTGCCTGCCTTGGCCTCCCAAAGTGCTGAGATTACAGACATGATCCACGGCACCCAGCCCACATTTTCTTTATCCATTCATCTAGTGATGGACACTTAGGTTGCTTCCAAATCGTGGCTATTGTGAATAGTGCTGCGATAAGCACGGGATTAAAGGTGTCTCTGTGATATACTGATTTCCTTTCTTTTGGTATATATCTAACAGTGGAATTGCTGGATCATATGGTACTTCTATTTTTAGTTTTTTGAGGAGCCTCCAAACTGTTCTCCATAACGGTTGTAACAATTTACATTTTCACCAACAGTGTACAAGGGTTTCCTTTTCATCCTTGCCAGCATTTGTTATTGCCTATCTTTTGGATAAAAGCCATTTTAATTGGGGTGAGATGATATCCTACTGTAATTTTGATTTTCTTTTTTTTTTTTTTTTTTTTTTTTTGAGACGGAGTCTCGCTCTGTCGCCCAGGCTGGAGTGCAGTGGCCGGATCTCAGCTCACTGCAAGCTCCGCCTCCCGGGTTTACGCCATTCTCTCGCCTCAGCCTCCCGAGTAGCTGGGACTACAGGCGCCCGCCATCTCGCCCGGCTAATTTTTTGTATATTTTAGTAGAGACGGGGTTTCACCGTGTTAGCCAGGATGGTCTCGATCTCCTGACCTCGTGATCCGCCCGTCTCGGCCTCCCAAAGTGCTGGGATTACAGGCTTGAGCCACCGCGCCCGGCCGTAATTTTGATTTTCATTTCTCTGGTGATCAGTGATGTTGAGCACCTTTTCATATACCTGTTTGCCATTTGTGTGTCTTCTTTTGAGAAATGCCTATTCATATCTCACGACCATTTTTAAATGGGATTGTTAGATTTTTTTTTCCTGTAGAGTTACTTGAGCTCTTTATATAATCTGGTTATTAATTCCTTGTCAGATGGATAGTTTGCACATATTTTCTCCCGTTCTGTGGGTTGTCTCTTCACTTTGGTTGTTGTTTCCTTTGAGGTGCAGAAGCTTTTTAATTTGATGTTATCCCATTTATCTGTTTTTTCTTTAGTTGCCTGTGCTTACAGGGTATTTTTCAAGAAATCTTTGCTCAGTCCAGTGTCCTGGAGAGTTTCCCCAATGTTTTCTTGTAGTAGAGTTATAGTTTGAGGTCTTAGATTTAAGTCTTTAATGCATTTTTATTTTATTTTTGTATATGATGAGAGAGAGAGAGGTCTAGCTTCATTCTTTTGCATATGGACATTCAGTATTCCCAGCACCATCTATCGAAGAGACTGCTCTTTCTCCAATTTATGTTCTTGGCCCTTTGTTGAAAATGAGTTCAGTGTAGATGTATGGATTTATTTCTGGGTTCTCAGTTCTGTTCCATTGGTCTATGTGTCTGTTTTTATGCCAGTACCATGCCATTTTAGTTACTATAGCTCTTATAATTTGAAGTCAAGTAATGTGATTGTTCCAGTTTTGTTCATTATACTCAGGATAGCTTTGGCTATTCTGGGTCTTTTGTGGCTCCATGTAAATTTGAGGATTGTTTTTCTGTTTCTGTGAAGAATGCCATTGGTATTTTGATAGGGATTGCATTGAATCTGTAGACTGCTTTGGGTAATAAGGGCATTTTAACAATATTGATTCTTCCAATCCATCCATGAACATGGAAAATTTTCTCATTGTTTATACCCTTTTCAATTTATTTCATTGGTGTTTTATAGCTTTTTTTTTTTTTTTTTCTCTTTTGAGACAGAGTCTCATCCTGTCACTCAGGCTGGAGTGCAGTGGTACAGTCTTGGCTTACTGAAACCTCCACCTCCTGGGTTCAAGCGATTCTCATGCCTCAGCCTCCCAAGTAGCTGGGATTACAAGCATGCGCCACCACGCCTGGCTAAGTTTTGTATTTTTAGTAGAGACAGGGTTTCACCATATTGGCCAGGCTGGTCTTGAACTCCTGGTCTCAAGTGATCTGCCCACCTTGGCCTCCCAAAGTGCTGGGATTACAGGCATGAGCCACCATGCCCAGCCAGTGTATTACAGTTTTCATTGTAGAAATCTTTTACTTCTTTGGGTAAATTAATTCCTAGGTATTTAATTTTATTTCCAGATATTGTAAATGGGATTAATTTCTTGATTTCTTTTTCATATTGTTCACTGTTGACATATAGAAATGCCACTGACTTATATATTGATATTATATCCTGCAACTGTACTGAATTTGTTTATCAGTTCCAATAGTCTTTTGGTGGAGTCTTTAGATTTTTTCGAATACAGGATCATATCATCCGCAAACAAGAAAAATTTGACTTCTTTTTTTTCCAATTCAGATGCTTTTAATTTCTTTCTCTTGTCTGAGTGCTCTAGCTAGGACTTCTAGTACTATATTGAATAACAGTGGTGAGTGGGCATCCTTGTCATATTCTAGGTCATGGAGGAAAGGCTTTCAGTTTTTCCCCATTCAGTATGATACTAGGGCTGTGGGTCTGTTGTATATAGCTTTTATTGTGTTGACGTATGTTCCTTCTGTAGCATTTTGTGAGAGTTTTATCATGAAGGAATGTTGATTTTATCCAATACTTTTTTAGCATCTATTGAAATGTTCATGTTTGTATTGTTTTTGTCTTTTCTTTGAGATGGAGTCTCTCTCTGTCACCCAGGTTGGAGAGCAGTGGTATGATCTCAGCTACTGCAACGTCCACCTCCCAGGTTCAAGCAATTTTCCTCTTCAGCCTCCCAAGTAGCTGGAATTACAGGCACTCGCCACCATGCCTGGCTAATTTTTGTATTTTTAGTAGAGGCGGGTTTTTTTTTGCCACGTTGACCAGGCTAGTCTCGAACTCCTGACTTCAGGTGACCTGCCTGCCTTGGCCTCCCAAGGTACTGGGATTACAGGCATGAGCCACCATGCCAGGCCTGTCCTTCATTTTGTCAATATAATGTATCACATTGATTGATTTATGTATGTTGAACCATCCTTGCATTCCTGGGATAAATCCCACTTGGTCAAAGATGAATGATCTTTTTAATATGTTGTTGAATTTGATTTGCAGGTATTTCTTTGAGGATTTTTGCATTAATGTTCATCAGGGATATTGACTTGTAGTTTTCTTTTTTGATGTGTCTTTGTCTGGTTTTGGTATCAGGGTAATACTGACCTTGTAGAATGAGTGTGGAAGTATTCCCTCTTCCTCTATTTTTTGAATCGTTTGAGTAGGATTGGTATTTATTTTTTTCTTAAACATATGGTAAAATTCAGCAATGAAGTCATTGAATCCTGGGCTCTTCATTGCTGGCAGTTTTTATTACAGCTTTGATATCATTACTTTTTATTAGGGCTTTGTTTTCATTACTTGTTATTGATCTGTTCAGGTTTTGGATTTCTTCATGTTACAATATTGGTAGGTTGTATGTGTCTAGGAATTATCTATTTCTTCTAGGTTTTCCAACTTATTGGCATATAGTTGTTCATAGTAGCCTCTAATAATTTTTTGAATTTTTGTGGTATTGGTTGTAATGTCTCCTCTTTCATTTCTGATTTTATTTATTTGAGTCTCTTCTCTTTTTTTCTTAGTCTGGCTAAATGTTTGTTGGCTTTGTTTATCTTTTCAGAAAAGCAACTTTTCATATCCCTAATCTTTTGTATTCCTTCGTTGTAATTTCATTTATTTTTGCTCTGATATTTATTATTTCTTTTCTTCTACTAATTTGGGGTTTGGTTTGCTCTTGCTTTTCTAGTTCTTTTAAACAGATCATTGTTTGTTTTTCTACTTTTTTGATGTAGGTGCTTATAGCTATAAAATTTCCTTTTAATACTGCTTTTGCTGTATCCCATGGATGTTGATACGTTGTGTTTTCATTATCTTTTTTTTTTTTTTTTTTTAGATGGAGTCTTGCTGTGTTGCCCAGGCTGGAGTGCAGTGGCATGATCTTGGCTCACTGCAACTTCCGCCTCCTGGGTTCAAGCAATTCTCCTGCCTCAGCCTCCTGATTAGCTGGGATTACAGGAGTGTACCACCACATCTAGCTAATTTTTATATTTTTAGTAGAGACAGGGTTTCACCATATTGGCCAGGATGGTCTTGAATTCCTGAACTCTGGTGGTCTGCCCACCTTGGCCTCCCAAAGTGCTGGAATTACAGGTGTGAGCCACCGCGCCTGGCCTTCATTACCATTTGATTCAAGAAATTTTTTTTTTTTTTTTTTTTTTTTTTTTTTTTTTTTGAGACAGAGTCTCGCTCTGTGGCCCAGGCTGGAGTGCAGTGGCCGGATCTCAGCTCACTACAAGCTCCGCCTCCTGGGTTTATGCCATTCTCCTGCCTCAGCCTCCCGAGTAGCTAGGACTACAGGCACCCGCCACCTCGCCCGGCTAGTTTTTTGTATTTTTTAGTAGAGACGGGGTTTCACCGTGTAGACCAGGATGGTCTCGATCTCCTGACCTCGTGATCTGCCCGTCTCGGCCTCCCAAAGTGCTGGGATTACAGGCTTGAGCAACCGCGCCCGGCCCGATTCAAGAAATTTTTAAATTTCTTTCTTAATTTTTTTGTTGTCTCATTGGTCATTCAGGACCACATTGTTTAATTTCCATGTGTTTGTATAGTTTCCAAGATTCCTCTTGTTATTGATTTCTGGTTGTATTCCATTGTAGTAAGAGAAGATGTTTGATATAATTTTGATTTTTTTGAAATTTTTATTTTTATTTGTTTGTTGAGATGGAGTCTTGCTCTGTTGCCCAGGCTGGAGTGCAGTGGTGTGATCTCGGCTCACTCCAACCTCCGCCTCCTGGGTTCAATCAATTCTACTGCCTCAGCCTCCTGATTAGCTGGGATTACAGGCATACACCACCACGTCTGGCTAATTTTTGTATTTTTGGTAGAAACAGGGTTCGCCGTGTTGGCCAGGCTGGTCTTGAATTCCCAAACTCAGGTGGTCTGCCTGCCTTGGCCTCCCATAGTGCTGAGATTACAGGCATGCGCCACCATACTTGGCTTGAAATTTTTTAAGATTTGTTTTTTGACCTAACATGGTCTATCCTTGAGAATGCTGTAAGTGCTATAAAGTGCTTTAAGGAGAAGAATGTATATTCTTCAGGCATTGGATGAAATGTTCGATGAATATCCTATGTCCATTTGGTCTACAGTGCAGATTAAGTTCGATGTTTATTTGTTGATTTTCTGTCTGGAAGATGAAAGCGGGGTTTGACGTCTCCAGCTATTATTATATTGGGACCTCTTTCTCTTTAGCTCTAGCTCTAATATTAATTGCACCCTATATCTTGGTGCTCCAGTGTTGGCTGCATATATGTTTATAATTGTTGTATCCTCTTGCTGAATTGACCCCTTTGTCATTATATAATGACCTTCGTTGTCTCTTTTTATAATTTTTGTCTTGAAATCTATTTTATCTTAAATCTATTTTGTCTGTAAATCTGCCATAAATATAGTTGTTACTGCTGCTCTTTTGTAGTTTCTGTTTGCATGGGATATCTTTCTATTTCTTTATTTTCAATCTATGTGTATCTTTTTTTTCTTTTTTTCTTTTTTTTTTTTTTATTATACTTTAAGTTCTAGGGTACATGTGCATAACGTGCAGGTTTGTTACATATGTATACTTGTGCCATGTTGGTGTGCTGCACCCATCAACTCGTCAGCATCCATCAATTCGTCATTTATATCAGGTATAACTCCCAATGCATCCCTCCCCCCCCCCCCCCCTCCCCATGATAGGCCCCGGTGTGTGATGTTCCCCTTCCCGAGTCCAAGTGATCTCATTGTTCAGTTCCCACCTATGAGTGAGAACACGTGGTGTTTGGTTTTCTCTTCTTGTGATAGTTTGCTAAGAATGATGGTTTCCAGCTGCATCCGTGTCCCTACAAAGGACTCAAACTCATCCTTTTTTATGGCTGCATAGTATTCCATGGTGTATATGTGCCACATTTTCTTAATCCAGTCTGTCACTGATGGACATTTGGGTTGATTCCAAGTCTTTGCTATTGTGAATAGTGCCGCAATAAACATACGTGTGCATGTGTCTTTATAGCAGAATGATTTATAATCCTTTGGGTATATACCCAGTAGTGGGATGGCTGGGTCATATGGTACTTCTAGTTCTAGATCCTTGAGGAATTGCCATACTGTTTTCCATAATGGTGGAACTAGTTTACAATCCCACCAACAGTGTAAAAGTGTTCCTATTTCTCCACATCCTCTGCAGCACCTATTGTTTCCTGACTTTTGAATGATTGCCATTCTAACTGGTGTGAGATGGTATCTCATTGTGGTTTTGATTTGCATCTCTCTGATGGCCGGTGATGATGAGCATTTTTTCATGTGTCTGTTGGCTGTATGAATGTCTTCTTTTGAGAAATATCTGTTCATATCCTTTGCCCACTTTTTGATGGGGTTGTTTGTTTTTTTCTTGTAAATTTGTTTGTGTTCTTTGTAGATTCTGGATATTAGCCCTTTGTCAGATGAGTAGGTTGCCAAAATTTTCCCCCATTCTGTAGGTTTCCTGTTCACTCTGATGGTAGTTTCTTTTGCTGTGCAGAAGCTCTTTAGTTTAATTAGATTCCATTTGTCAATTTTGGTTTTTGCTGCCATTGCTTTTGGTGTTTTAGACATGAAGTCCTTGCCCATGCCTATGTCCTGAATGGTACTACCTAGGTTTTCTTTTAGGGTTTTTATGGTATTAGGTCTAACATTTAAGTCTCTAATCCATCTTGAATTAATTTTCGTATAAGGAGTAAGGAAAGGATCCAGTTTCAGCTTTCTACTTATGGCTAGCCAATTTTCCCAGCACCATTTATTAAATAGGGAATCCTTTCCCCATTTCTTGTTTCTCTCAGGTTTGTCAAAGATCAGATGGCTGTAGATGTGTGGTATTATTTCTGAGGACTCTGTTCTGTTCCATTGGTCTGTATCTCTGTTTTGGTACCAGTACCATGCTGTTTTGGTTACTGTAGCCTTGTAGTATAGTTTGAAGTCAGGTAGTGTGACGCCTCCAGCATTGTTCTTTTGACTTAGGATTGTCTTGGCAATGTGGGCTCTTTTTTGGTTCCATATGAACTTTAAAGCCGTTTTTCCAATTCTGTGAAGAAACTAATTGGTAGCTTGATGGGGATGGCATTGAATCTATAAATAACCTTGGGCAGTATGGCCATTTTCACGATATTGATTCTTCCTATCCATGAGCATGGTATGTTCTTCCATTTGTTTGTGTCCTCTTTATTTTACTGAGCAGTGGTTTGTAGTTCTCCTTGAAGAGGTCCTTACATCCCTTGTAAGTTGGAATCCTAGGTATTTTATTCTCTTTGAAGCAATTGTGAATGGAAGTTCATTCATGATTTGGCTCTCTGCTTGTCTGTTACTGGTGTATAAGAATGCTTGTGATTTTTGCACATTAATTTTGTATCCTGAGACTTTGCTGAAGTTGCTTATCAGCTTAAGGATTTTGGGCTGAGACAATGGGGTTTTCTAAATATACAATCATGTCATCTGCAAACAGGGACAATTTGACTTCTTCTTTTCCTAACTGGATACCCTTGTTTTTCTCTTGCCTGATTGCCCTAGCCAGAACTTCCAACACTATGTTGAATGGGAGTGGTGAGAGAGGGCATCCCTGTCTTGTGCCAGTTTTCAAAGGGAATTTTTCCAGTTTTTGCCCATTCAGTATGATATTGGCTGTGGGTTTGTCATAAATAGCTCTTATTATTTTGAGGTACGTTCCATCAATACCGAATATTGAGCGTTTTTAGCATGAAGGGCTGTTGAATTTTGTCAAAGGCCTTTTCTGCATCTATTGAGATAATCATGTGGTTCTTGTCTTTGGTTCTGTTTACATGCTGGATTACATTTATTGATTTGCGAATGTTGAAACAGCCTTGCATCCAGGGATGAAGCCCACTTGATCATGGTGGATAAGCTTTTTGATGTGCTGCTGCATCCGGTTTGCCAGTATTTTATTGAGGATTTTAGCATCGATGTTCATCAGGGATATTGGTCTAAAATTTTCTTTTTTTGTTGTGTCTCTGCCAGGCTTTGGTATCAGAATGATGTTGGCCTCATAAAATGAGTTAAGGAGGATTCCCTCTTTTTCTATTGATTGGAATAATCTCAGAAGGAATGGTACCAGCTCCTCCTTGTACCTCTGGTAGAATTCAGCTGTGAATCCATCTGGTCCTGGACTTTTTTTGGTGGGTAGGCTCTTAATTATTGCCTCAATTTCAGAGCCTGCTATTGGTCTATTTAAGGATTCAACTTCTTCCTGGTTTAGTCTTGGAAGAGTGTAAGTGTCCAGGAAATTATCCATTTCTTCTAGATTTTCTAGTTTATTTGCGTAGAGGTGTTTATAGTATTCTCTGATGGTAGTTTGTATTTCTGTGGGGTCGGTGGTGATATCCCCTTTATCATTTTTTATTGCATCTATTTGATTCTTCTCTCTTTTCTTTATTAATCTTGCTAGCGGTCTGTCAATTTTGTTGATTTTCAAAAAAAACAACTCCTGGATTCATTGATTTTTTTTGGAGGTTTTTTGTGTCTCTATCTCCTTCAGTTCTGCTCTGATCTTAGTTATTTCTTGCCTTCTGCTAGCTTTTGAATGTGTGCTTTGCTTTTTCTCCAGTTCTTTTAATTGTGATGTTAGAGTGTCCATTTTAGATCTTTCCAGCTTTCTCTTGTGGGCATTTAGTGCTGTAATTTCCCTCTACACACTGCTTTAAATGTGTCCCAGAGATTCTGGTATGTTGTATCTTTGTTCTCATTGGTTTCAAAGAACATCTTTATTTCTGCCTTCATTTCATTATGTACCCAGTAGTCATTCAGGAGCAGGTTGTTCAGTTTCCATGTAGTTCAGTTTCCATGTAGTTGAGAGGTTTTGATTGAGTTTCTTAGTCCTGAGTTCTAGTTTGATTGCCCTGTGGTCTGAGAGACAGTTTGTTATAATTTCTGTTCTTTTACATTTGCTAAGGAGTGCTTTACTTCCAATTATGTGGTCAATTTTGGAATAAGTGTGATGTGGTGCTGAGAAGAATGTATATTCTGTTGATTTGGGGTGGAGAGTTCTATAGATGTCTATTAGGTCCGCTTGGTGCAGAGATGAGTTCAATTCCTGGATATCTTGTTAACTTTCTGTCTCGTTGATCTGTCTAATGTTGACAGTGGAGTGTTGAAGTCTCCCATTATTATTGTATGGGAGTCTAAGTCTCCTTGTAAGTCTCTGAGGACTTGCTTTATGAATCTGGTGCTCTTGTATTGGGTGCATATATATTTAGGATAGTTAGCTCTTCCTGTTGAATTGATCCCTTACCATGATGTAATGGCCTTCTTTGTCTCTTTTGATCTCTGATGGTTTAAAGTCTATTTTATCAGAGACTAGGATTGCAACCCCTGCTTTTTTTTGTTCTCCATTTGCTTGTTAGATCTTCCTCCATCCCTTTATTTTGAGCCTATGTATGTCTCTGCATGTGAGATGGGTCTCTGAATACAGCAGACTGATGGGTCTTGACTCTTTATCCAGTTTGCCAGTCTGTGTCTTTTAATTGGAGCATTTAGTCCATTCACATTTCAGGTTAATATTGTTATGTGTGAACTTGATCCTGCCATATGATATTAACTGGTTATTTTGCTCGTTAGTTGATGCAGTTTCTTCCTAGCATCGATGGTCTTTACATTTTGGCATGTTTTTGCAATGGCTGGTACCGGTTGTTCCTTTCCATGTTTAGGGCTTCCTTCAGGGTCTCTTGTAAGGCAGGCCTGGTGGTGACAAAATCTCTAAGCATTTGCTTATCTGTAAAGGATTTTATTTCTCCTTCACTTATGAAACTGAGTTTGCTGGATATGAAATTCTGGGTTTAAAATTCTTTCTTTAAGAACGTTGAATATTGGCCCCCACTCTTTTCTGGCTTGTAGAGTTTCTGCCGAGAGGTCTGCTGTTAGTCTGATGGGCTTCCCTTTGTGGGTAACCCGACCTTTCTCTCTGGCTGCCCTTAAGATTTTTTCCTTCATTTCAACTTTGGTGAATCTGGCAATTATGTGTCTTGGAGTTGCTCTCTGGAGAGTATCTTTGTGGCGTCTCTGTGTTTCCTGAATTTGAATGTTGGCCTGCCCTACTAGGTTGGGAAGTTCTCCTGGATGATATCCTGAAGAGTGTTTTCCAACTTGGTTCCATTTTCCCCCTCACTTTCAGGCACCTCAATCAGACGTAGATTTGGTCTTTTTACATAATCCCATACTTCTTGCAGGCTTCGTTCATTTCTTTTTCTTCTTTTTTCTTTTGGTTTCTCTTCTTGCTTCATTTCATTCATTTGATCCTCAATCGCTGATACTCTTTCTTCCAGTTGATCGAGTCGGTTACCGAAGCCTGTGGATTTGTCACGTATTTCTCGTGTCATGGTTTTCATCTCTGTCATTTCATTTCTGACCTTCTCTGCATTAATTATTCTAGCTATCAATTCTTCCACTCTTTTTTCAAGATTTTTAGTTTCTTTGCACTGGGTACGTAATTCCTCCTTTAGCTCTGAGAAGTTTGATGGACTGAAGCCTTCTTCTCTCATTTCGTCTGTCATTCTCTGACCAGCTTTGATCCATTGCTGGCGATGAGCTGCACTCCTTTGCAGGGGGAGATGCACTCTTATTTCTTGAATTTCCAGCTTTTCTGCCCTGCTTCTTCCCCGTCTTTGTGGTTTTATCTGCCTCTGGTCTTTGGTGATGGTGATGTACTGATGGGGTTTTGGTATAGGTGTTCTTCCTGTTTGATAGTTTTCCTTCTAATAGTCAGGACCCTCAGCTGTAGGTCTGTTGGAGATTGCTTGAGGTCCACTCCAGACCCTGTTGCCTGGTATCAGCAGCAGAGGTTGCAGAAGATAGAATATTGCTGAACAGCAAGTGTACCTGTCTGATTCTTACTTTGGAAGCTTCCTCTCGGGGTGTACTCCACCCTGTGAGGTGTGGGGTTTCATACTGCCCCTAATGGGGGATGTCTCCCAGTTAGGCTACTCAGGGGTCAGGGACCCACTTGAGCAGTCAGTCTGTCCCTTCTCAGATCTCAACCTCCGTGTTGGGAGATCCACTGCTCTCTTCAAAGCTGTCAGACAGAGTCATTTGTGTCTGCACAGGCCTCTGCTGCTTCCCCTTTTGTTGTTTAGCTGTGCCCTGTCCCCAGAGGTGGAGTCTACAGAGACAGGCAGGTTTCCTTGAGCTGCTGTGAGCTCCACCCAGTTCGAGCTTCCCAGCAGCTTTGTTTACCTACTTAATCCTCAGCAATGGCGGGCGCCCCTCCCCCAGCCTCGCTGCTGCCGTTTCGGTTAGATCACAGACTGCTGTGCTACCAATGAGGGAGGCTCCGTGGCCGTGGGACCCTCCTGGCCAGGTGTGGGTATAATCTCCTGGTGTGCCCGTTTGCTTAAAGCGCAGTATCGGGGTGGGAATTACCTGATTTTCCAGGTGTTGTGTGTCTCAGTTCCCCTGGCTAGGAAAAGGGATTCCCTTCCCCCTTGTGCTTCCCAGGTGAGGCAATGCCTCGCCCTGCTTCAACTCTCGCTGGTCGGGCTGCAGCAGCTGACCAGCACCTATTGTCCGGCACTCCCCAGTGAGATGACCCCAGTACCTCAGTTGAAAATGCAGAAATCACCGGTCTTCTGTGTTGCTCGCGCTGGGAGTTGGAGACTGGAGCTGTTCCTATTCGGCCATCTTGCTCCGCCCCCCTCTCTATGTGTATCTTTATTAAGAGAAGTATGTTTCTTGTAGACAAAAGATTGTTGGGTTTTGTTTTTTTAATCCATTTAGCTACTCTATGTCTTTTGGAGAGTTTAGTTCATTTACAATATTATTGATAAGTAAGGACTTAACTCCTGTCATTAAAAATTTTGTTTGTTTGTTTGTTTTGTGGTCTTCTCTTCCTTCTTTCCATCCTTCTCATCTTCCTTTTACTAAAGATGATTTTCTCTTGTGGTGTGTTTCAATTTTTTGCTTTTTATTTTTTGTATATCAGTTATATGTTCTTTGATTGGAGGTTACCCTGAGGCTTGCAAATAATATCTTATCACCTGTTATTTTAAATTGATGACAATACTGATTGCATAAACAAGCAAACTAGGCCGAGTGCGGTGGCTCACGCCTATAATCCTAGCACTTTGGGAAGCCGAGGCAGGTGGATCACCTGAGGTCAGGAGTTTGAGACCAGACTGGCCAACATGGTGAAATTCTGTCTCTACTAAAAATACAAAATTAGGTAGCTGTGATGGGGCACACCAGTAATCCCAGCAACTTGGGAGGCTGAGACAGGAGAATCACTTGAACCCAGGAGGCAGATGCTACAGTGAGCCGAGATCGCACCACTGCACTCCAGCCTGGGCCAGACTGAGTGAGACTGTCTCAAAAACAACAAAAACAACAACAAGCAAGCTAACAATGAAGCAAAGACAAATTTAATAACTCTATACTTTGACTTTTAAACTTTATGTCTCTCTACTTATATATTATTATACATCTGTCTAGAAAAGCTTTTTTAGCTTTTGTTTTGTTTTGTTTTGTTTTGAGTCAGAGTCTCAGTCTGTCTCCCAGGCTGGAGTGCAGGGGCGCGATCTCGGTTCACTGCAAACTCTGCCTCTTGGGTTCAAGAGATTCTCCTGCCTCAGCCTCCCGAGTAGCTGGGACTACAGGCGTGCACCACCATGCTAATTTTTGTATTTTTAGTAGAGACGGAGTTTCACTATGTTGGCCAGGCTGGTCTTGAACCCCTAACCTTCAGTATTCTGCCTTCTTCGGCCTCCTAAAGTGCTGAGATTACAGGTGTGAGCTACTGCGCCTGGCCTTTCTACTCAAGATACAGTAGTTTACATACCACAATTACAGTGTGATAATATTCCGTGTTTTTCTTTGTATTTTCTATTACCAGTGAGTTTTGTACCTTCAGGTGATTTCTTATTGCTCATTAACATCCTTTTTTTTTTCATCAGATTGAAGAACTCACTTTAGCATTTCTTGTAGGACATGTCTGATGTTGAGGAAGTCCCCCGGATTTTGTTTGTCTAGGAGTCTTTATTTCTCCCTTGTGTTTGTCTGGCTATACTTTGTTAGGTTGGTGCAAAAGTAATTGCATTTTTTTTTTTTTTTTGCCACATATATATTTTCTTTTCTTCAACAGTTTATGCCATATCACTCTCTCCTGGCTTGTAAGGATTTCACTGAAAAGTCTGCTGCCAGATGTACTGGAGTACTAGTGTATGCTATTTGTTTCTTTTCTCTTGCTGCTTTTAGCATTGTTTTTATCCTTGACCTTTAAGAGTTTGATTATTAACTGTGTTGTGGTGATCTTCTTTCGGTTAAATCTGCTTGGTGTTCTGTAACCTTCTTGTACTTGAATATCAGCATCTTTCTCTAGGTTTTGGATGTTCTCTATTATTATCCCTTTGAATAAACTTTCTACCCCTAGCTCTCTGCCTCTTTTTCAAGGCCAATAACTCATAGATTAGCCCCTTTGAGGCTATTTTCTAGATCTTGTAAGAGTGATTCTTTTTTAAGTTTTCTCCTCTGACTGTGTATTTTCAAATAGCCTGTCTTCAGGCTTGCTAATTCTTTCTTCTGCTTGATCAATTCTGCTGTTTAGAGACTCTGATGCATTCTTCAATATGTCAATTGCATTTTTCAGCTCCAGAGTTTCTGCTTGATTCCTTTTGACTGTTTCTATCTCTTTGTTAAATTTATCTGATAGGATTTTGAATTCTTTCAGTGTGTTGTCTTGAATTTTGTTAGGTTTCCTCAAAACAGTTATTTTGAATTTTCTGTTCAAAAGGTCACACATCTCTGTCTCTGCAGGATTGGTGACTGGTACCTTATTTAGTTCTTTTTGGTAAGGTCACGTTTTCATGTGTATTCTTGATGCTTATAGATATTGATGTCTGGGCATTGAAGATTTTGGTATTTATTATAGTCTTCACTGTCTGGATTTGTGTGGACCTGTCCTTCTTTGGAAGGATTTCCAGGTATTTGAATGCACTTGGGTGTTGTCATCTAAGTTTTTGGTCACTGCAGCCGTATTTGTATTAGGGGGCATCCCAAGCCCTGTAACACTGTGGCTCTTACAGTCTAATAGATGTACCGTCTTGGATAAGAGCTGCAAAAATTCTCTGGATTACCAGGCAGAGACTCTTGTTTTTCCCCTTTCTTTCTCCCAAACAAGTGGAGTCTCTCTGTCTGTGTGTCGAGGTGCCTGGAGCTGGAGGAGGGGTGACACAATCACCCTTGTGGCCACCACCACTGGGATTGCACTTGGTCAGACCTGAAGCCAGCACAGCACTGGGTCTCTCCCAGGGTCCATGGTAACTGCTGCCTTGTTACTACCTATGTTTACTGAAGACCCTAGGGCTCCAGAATCAGTAGGTGGTGAAGCCAACCAGGCTTGTGTCCTTCCCTTCTGGGTGGTGAGTTCTCCCAGTCTCAGATAGGTCCAGAGATGTCATCGGGGAGCCAGGGCGTGGACTAGTAAATCTTCAAAATCTCCCTGGTGCTGCTATATGCTACTGTGGCTGAGCTGGAACCCAAGCCACAAGACAGTCCTTCCCACGCTTTCCTCCCCTTTCTACAAGCAGAAGAGTCTCTCCCTGGGGCCCCCACCATCCCAGGCCTGCGGCAAATACTGCCTGGCTACCACTGATATTCATTCAAGGCCTGAGGTTTCTTCAGTCAGCTTGTAGTGAATGCTGCAGTCCTGGGACTCTCCCATCAGGGAAGTGGGCTCCCCACTGGCCCAGGGCAGATCCAGAAATGGTATCCAAGAGCCTAAGCCTGGACTTGGGGACCCCAAGAGGCCATGTGGTGCTTTACTCCACTGTAGCAAAGCTGATACCTAAGCTGCATAACAATGTTCCCTTAGTCTTCCCCCTCCTTTTCTCAAGTAGAAAGAGTCCCGCACCATAGCCATCACAGGTGTGCTGAGTCACACCTGAAGTCAGTACGTCTCTCAGTCTTACCCAAGGCCCATAGCGGGTGTTGCCTGAGTATTGCTGTTGGTTATTCAGGTCCCAAGGGCTCTTGAGTCAGCCAGTGATGAATCCTGCCAGGACTGGGTTCTTCTCTTCAAGCCAGTGGGTTGCTTTGTGGCCCAGGGCGTATCTAGAAATGTCATCTCTGAGCTGGGGCCTGGAATGGGAGTCTTCGTCCTCTGCCTCGTTTTTTTTTTTATCCTGCTGTAGCTGAGCTGTTTCCAAGTTGCAAGACAGAATTCTGTTTACTCTTCCTTTTCCTCTTCTCAGGTAGAAGGAAGGAATCTCTCCTGGAGCTGTGAGCTGTGCTACCTGGGGTTAGGAGAGAGGTGCGGCACAAGTATTCACTTGTCCACCCTCATTGGTGTCTCACTGGGTCATGTGTTCCCCAAGTTCTCTGGCTTTGAGCCAACACGGCACCAGGATTTGCCTAGGAATTGCAGGCCTTGTGGTCTAGACTGCCTTTCAAGTTTATTTAGGAACCCAGACTACGTTATCCCGTGGTGGTGAGGCTTGAAAGACCTCAGGTTCTGACTGCTGGCATGGATGATTCCCGTCTGGCTAGGGCTGGTCTGAATACTTCCTCTATGGGCCTCGGCTCAGTTTTGTCTGGTGTTGCTTTCTGCTATAACAGGCAGCTCTGAGTTCTAATGCAAAAATCCCATAATCATTGTGCTCTCCCCTCCTCCCAGTGCATAGATTCTCTCTCCTTGCCACGCAGCTGCTGCAAAGGAATGGGGGAGGGGTGGCATCAGCAATTCAAGACTGTCTTTTCTATTCTCTTCAGTGTCATGAAATTAAAACCAGGTACTGTGATTGCTCACCTGATGTTTGGTTCTTATGAAGGTACTTTCTTGTGTGGATCATTGTTCAATTTGGTATTCCTGTGGGGGGGATAATCCATGATTCAGCCATTTTTCTCTGCCCTATTTTTCTTTTATTATTGTTGCCTGTGCCTTTGGTGTCACAGCCAAGAAATCATGGGCAAATCCACTGTCATGAAGCTTTTGCCCTATATTTTTTTCTAAAGAGTTTTATAGTTTTAGCTCTTGAGGTTAGGTCTTTGCTCTATCAAGTTAATTTTTTTATATAGTGTTAGATAAGGGCCCAATTTTTTTTTTTTTTTTGCATGTGAATATTCAGTTTTCCCAGCACCATTTTTTTTTTTTTTTCTTTGAGGCAGAGTTTCACTCTGTCACCCAGACTGGAGTGCAGTTGTGTGATCTCGGCTCATTGCAACCTCTGTCTCCCGGGTTCAAGTGATTCTCATGCCTCAGCCTCCCCAGTAGCTGGGACTACAGGCATGTGCCACTACATTTGGCTGATGTTTGTATTTTTTGGTACAGATGGGGTTTCACTGTGTTGGCCAGGCTGGTGTCAAACACCTGGTCTCAAGTGATCCACCCACCTTGGCCTCCCAAAGTGTTGGGATTACAGGCCCAGCCTCCCAGCACCATTTTTGAAAAGCCTGTCTTTTCCCAATTGAGTGGTGTTGACACCCTTGTTGAAAATCATTTAATTGTATATGTGAGCATTTATTCCTGGCCTCTCTGTTCCATTGATCTGTATGTCTATCTTTATGCCAGTACTACCCTGTTTTGATTACTGTAGCTTCTAAATATGTTTTGAAATCAGAAAGTGTGAGTCTTCGAATTTTGTTCTTCTTTCTCAAAATTATTTTGGCTATGTGAGATCCCTTGTGATTCCACATGAATTTGAGGATGGATTTTCCTAGTTCTGAAAAAAAAAAAAAAAGTCATTGGGATTTTGATAGGGATTGTATTGAATCTATAGATAACTTTGTGTAATATTGACATTTAAACAATATTAAGTTTTCCAGTCCATAAACGTGGGATGTCTTTTCATTTATGTCTTCTCGAATTTCTTTTAGCAATGTTTTGTAGTTTTATTGTACGCGTCTTTCACTGTCTTGGTTAATTCCTAATTATTTTATTCTTTGTGATGCTATTATAAATGGAATTGCTTTCATAATGTCCTTTTCAGATTGTTTGTTGTTCATGTTAGAAATGCAACTGGTTTTTGTGTGTTGACTTTGTATTCTTTTACTTGGTTGAATTTGTGTGTTCTAATAGTTTTTCTAAAGAGTTTTCTACATATAAGATCATATAATCTGTGAATAGAGGTATTTAAATTCTTCTATTCTATTTTAGATGCCTTTTATTTTTTCTCTTGTCTATGTGCTCTGGTGCTCTGGCTAAGACATCCAGTAATACTCTGTTGAATAGAAGTGGTGAGAATGGACATCCTGGGCTTGTTCCTAATCTTAGAGGAAAAGCTTTCAGTTTTTGATCATTGAGTATAATGTTCACTATGGTTTTTTCTTTTTTCTTTTCTTTTTTTTCTCTTGATGGAGTCTCACTCTGTTGCCCAGGCTGGAATGCAGTGGCTGCGATCTCGGCTTACTGCAACCTCCGCGTCCTGGGTTCAAGCGATTCTCCTGCCTCAGCCTCCTGAGTAGCTGGGATTGTAGGCATGTGCCACCACGCCCGGCTAATTTTTGTATTTTTAGTAGAGACAGGGTTTCACCATGTTGGCCAGGATGGTCTCAATCTCTTGACCTCATGATCCACCTGCCTTGGCCTCCCAAAGTGCTAGGATTACAGGCGTGAGCCACCGCACCCAGCTGAATATGGTTTTTTAAATATGTGACCTTAGTATGTTGAAGTAGTTGCCTTCTATTCTTAGTTTGTTAAGTGTTATCATGAAGGATAACAAAGGTTTTTTTCTATATCAGTTGAGGTAAACATGTGTTTTTGTAATTTATTCTATTAATGCAGTGTATTATACTGGTTGATTTTTATATGTTGGATCATTCTTGCATTTCAGGAATAAATCCCACTAGGTTATAATGTATAAGCCTTTAAATATGTGGCTGAAAGACTGGGTGTGGTGGCTTAAACTTGTAATCCCAGCACTTTGGGAGGCTGAGGTGGGAGGATCGCTTGAACCCAGGAGTTCAAGACCAGCTTGGGCAACATAAAGAGACCCCCATCTCTACAAAAAAAAAAAAAAATAGATAGATAAAACAAATTAGCTGGGCATACGGCTGGCTGGGCACAGTGGCTCATGCCTGGGATCCTAGCACTTTGGGAGGCTGAGGCAGGCAGATTGCCTGAGCTCAGGAGTTCAAGACCAGCCTTGGCAACACAGTGAAACCCCATCTCTACTAAAATACAAAAACTTAGCCAGGTGGCCGGGCGCAGTGGCTCAAGCCTGTAATCCCAGCACTTTGGGAGGCCGAGACGGGCAGATCACGAGGTCAGGAGATCGAGACCATCCTGGCTCACACGGTGAAACCCTGTCTCTACTAAAAAATACAAAAAACTAGCCGGGCGAGGTGGTGGGCCCTGTAGTCCCAGCTACTCGGGAGGCTGAGGCAGAAGAATGGCGTAAACCCGGGAGATGGAGCTTGCAGTGAGCTGAGATCCGGCCACTGCACTCCAGCCTGGGCGACAGAGCGAGACTCTGTCTCAAAAAAAAAAAATTAGCCAGGCATGGTGGTGTGCGCCTGTTGTCGCAGCTACTTGGGAGGCTGAGGCAGGAGAATTGCTTGAACCTTGGAGGCAGATCATGTCACTGCACTCCAGCCTGGGTGACAGAGTGAGACTCTGTCTCAAAAAAAAAAAAAAAATTAAGTGCGCATAGTGGAGCATACCTGTGGTCTCAGCTGCTCAGGAGGCTGAGGTGGGAGGATCGATTGAGCCCAGCAGGTCAAGGCTACAGTGAGCCGTGATCAAGCCACCACACTCCAGCCTGGGTAACAGTGAGACCCTGTTTCAAGAAAGAAAAGAGTGACTGAATTTGCTTTTCTGTGATTTGGTAGAGAATTTCTTCATCAATGTTTATAATGGATATTGGTCTATAGTTTTCTTGCAGTATCTTTGTCTGGCTTTGTATCAGGGTAACACTGGCCTCATAGACTGAGTTAAGAAGTATTCTCTCCTCTTTAATTTTTGGGAAAAGTTTGAGAAGGATTGGTGTTAGTCCCCTTTTAAATCTGTGGTAGAATTGACCAGTGATGTTGTCAGATCCAGGGCTTCCTTATGTTGGGAGATTTTTGATTAATGATTTAACTTCCTTAGTAGTTTTAGGTCTACTTGGATTTTTACTTTCTTCACGATTCCATCCTGGAAGGTTTTTTTTTTTTTTTTTTTTTTTTTTTTTTTTTGGAGACAGAGTCTTGCTCTGTTCCCCAGGCTGGAGTGCAGTGGCACGATCTCAGCTCACTGCAACCTCTGCCTCCCAGGTTCAAGTGATCCTCCTGCCTCAGCCTCCCAAGTAGTTGGGATTACAGGTGCCCACCACCATGTGCAGCTAATTTTTTTTTGTTTTTAGTAGAGACAGGGTTTCGCCACGTTGGCCAGGTTGGTCTCAAACTCCTGACCTCAGATGATCCGCCTGCCTCAGCCTCCCAAAATGCTGGGATTACAGATGTGAGCCACTGTGTTTCCTGGCCTGGTTTTTTGTTTCTACAAGTTTATCCATTTCTTCTATGTTATCCAATTTGTTAGTGTACAGTGGTTCATAGTAGTCTTTTATAGTTCTTTTCATTTCTGTAGAATTTGTACTAATGTCCTCTCTTTTATTTCTGACTTAGGAATTTTAGTCCTTTCTCTCTTTTTTAAGTCCATTTAGCTAAAGATTTTTCAGTTTTATTGTTCTTTTTGAAGAACCAACTTTTGGTTTCATTAATTTTTCTCTATTGTTTTTCTCTTTCCTGTCTGTACTCTCATATTTAGTATTTCCTTTCTTCTGCTAGCTTTGGGTTTAGTGTGGCCTTTCTCCCCCATTTCCTTAAATTATATAGTTCGGTTTTTGATTTGAGATCAATCTTTCCTTCTCCCTTTCTTTCCCTTCCCTTCCCCTTCCCTTTCCCCTTCCCTTTTTCCTTTCCTTTTCCTTTCTTTTTCCTGTCCTTTCCCTTTTCCTTTCTGAGACAGGCTGGAGTGCAGTGGCACTACCATGGCTCACTGCAGTATTGACTTCTCTGTCTCAGGCGATTCTGCCACCTCAGCCTCCTGAGTAGCTAGGACTACAGGTGTGTGCCACCACACCTGGCTAATGTTTTATATTTTTTTAGTAGACAGGGTTTTGGCATGTTGCCCAGGATTGTCTCAAACTCCTGAGCTCAAGTGATCTGCCCACCTATACCTCCCAAAGTGCTGGGATTATAGGCATAAGCCACTACATCTGGCCTATTTTTCTTTTTCTTTCTTTTTCTTTCTTAGTTAAGCATTTATAAATTTTCCTTGTGATTGTTTTTTGATATATTGGCTGTTTGAGTGCATTTAATTTTCACAGATGGGCAAATTTTTTCTTCTGTTATTTATTTATAACTTCATCCTGTTGTGTTCAGAGAAGATACTTTGTATGACATCTATCTTTTATAATTTACTAAGACTCAATTTGTGGCCTAACAAATGGTCTGTCTTGGCGAATGTTCCATGTACATTTGAGAATAATATATATTCTGTTGTCATTGGGTGGAGTACTCTATATGTTTGTTAGATCTAAGTGATTTATTTTATTATTTAAGTCCTCTTTTTCCTTACTTATCTTCTGTCTGGCTGTTCTATTCATTATGAGAGTGGGGTGTTGTCTCTGTTATTGCAAAATTATCTATTTCTTCCTTCAACTCTCACCATTTTTGCTGGTCTGTTATTTGGTACATAAACATTTATAATTATTATGCCTTCTTGCTTTTTTGAATATTTTATTAATAAATAATGTCCTATTTTTTTCTGTTGTAACTTTTTTTGATTTAAACTCTAGTTTTTCTGATATTGGTTTAGGTACTCCTGATCTTGTTTGGTTATTATTTGCATGGAACAGTTTTTTCTATCCTTTCACTTTCAACCTATTTGTTTGGATTTAAAGTGTATCCCTTGTAGACTGCATATGGTTGAATAGTTTTTAAATAAATTATGCTGATCTCTCACTTTTTATTGGAGATTTTAATTCATTACCATTTAAAGTAATTACATGGTAAGGACGGACTTCTGTAATTTTGCCATCTGTTTTCTATGTGTCTTATAGGTTTTTTTGTCCCTAATTTCCTGCATTACTGTGTTCTTTTGTATTTTGTAGAATTTCTTTATTTTATTTTATTTTATTTATTTTTGTTTTTTTGAGAGAGTCTTTCTCGCCCAGGCTGGAGTGCAATGGTGCCATCTCGGCTCACTGCAACCTCCACCTCCCGGTTCAGGCGGTTCTCCTGCCTCAGCCTCCCAAGTAGGTGGGATTACAGGCACTCACTGCCACGCTTGGCTGATTTTTGTTTTATTAGTAGAGACAGGGTTTCACCATGTTGGCCAGGCTGATCTCGAACTCCTGGCCTCAAGTGATCCATCTGCCTTGGTCTGCCAAAGTGCTGGGATTACAGACGTGAGCCACCAGCCCGGCCGAAGTGTTTTAATTTTATATTATTTCCTTTTCTGTGTATTGTGTAACTATTTGTTCTAGGTTACTATTAACATCCTAAACTTATAACACTCTAAATTAAATTCATACCAACTTAACCTCAATAAAATACAAAAACTATTCCTTTTGAACATCATTCCCACTCCTTTCAGTTCTAGATGTCACAACATTGCATCTTTGTACATTGTGGATATAAAAAAACATAAACTAGGCCAGGCGCGGTGGCTTATGCCTGTAATCCTAACACTTTGGGAGGCCAAGGCGGGAGGATCACCTGAGGTTGGAAGTTCGTGACCAGCCTGACCAACATGAATAAACCCGTCTCTACTAAAAATACAAAATTAGCCGGGCCTGGTGGCACATGCCTGTAATCCCAGCTACTTGGGAGGCTGAGGCAGGAGAATCGCTTGAACCCAGGAGGTGGAGGTTGTGGTGAGCCGAGACTGCACCATTGCACTCCAGCCTGAGCAACAAGAGTGAAACTCTGTCTTAAAAACAAACAAACAAACAAAACCCCAAGAGAAACATAAACTAATCATTTTTAAAATATCCAAGTCTTTAAAATTATGTAGAAAACAAAATATGGACTTACAAACCAAAGTTACAATAATACTAAGTTTTAAACTAATTATTGTCTCTTTTAAAAATGTAGTACAGGCTGGGTGAGGTGGCTCATGCCTGTAATGCTAGCACTTTGGGAGGCCAAGGCGGGCAGATTGCCTGAGCTCAGGAGTTTGAGACCAGCCTCGGCAACACAGTGAAACTCCGTCTCTACTAAAATACAAAAACTTAGCCGGGAGTGGCGTCGTGTGCCTATAGTTCCAGCTACTCAGTAAGCTGAGGCAGAGAATTCCTTGAACCCGGGAAGCAGAAATTTCAGTGAGCCGAGATCGTGCCGCTGCACTCCAGCCTGGGCGACAGAGCGACACTCCGTCACACACACACGCACACACACACAAAAAACAACAACATAGTAGAAGTTTCCTGGGTGCAGTGGCTCACGCCTGTAATCCCAACCCTTTGAGTGGCTGAGGTGGGTGGATCACCTGAGGTCAGGAGTTCAAGACCAGCCTGGCCAGCATGGCAAAAACCTGTGTCTACTAAAAATACAAAAATTAGCTGGATGTGGTGGCATATGCCTGTAATCCCAGCTACTCAGGAGGCTGAGGCAGGAGAACTGCTTGAACCCAGGAGACGGAGGTTTCAGTGAGCTGAGACTGTGCCATTGCACTCCAGCCTGGGTGACAGAATGAGACTCTACCTCAAAAAACAAAAACAAACAAACAAAAAAAGTAGAATGGGTTGAGTATCCCTTATCCAGGATGCTTGGGACCAAAAACATTTAACTGAGCAGAACAGTAGCATCATCAGGTCAGGATACCTGTATTGACTGTTAAACAAGATCAATAACAAATAATGGCAGATTTTTCTATTTTTCAGGTGCAGAATTTTCCACTTTTGGTGTTAGGTTGGCACTCAAAAAGTTTCAGATTTTGGAGCAGTTCAGATTTCAGATTTTTGGATTAGGGATGCTCAACCTGTAGTCTCTTAAATTATGTAGGAAACAAAAAGTGGAGTCACAAACTGTTGTTACAATAATATTATGTTTATAATTGCTCATGTATTTACTTTTACCAAGATCTTTATTTCTTCATATGGCTTCAAGTTACTGTCTAGTGTCCTTTCATTGCAACATGTAGCACTCATTTTAGCATTTCTTGCAGGGCAAGTATGTGGTAACAAACTTTTTCAGCTTGTATTTATCTGGAAATGTCTTGAATTCTTCACTTCTGAAGGTCAGTTTTGCTGGGTATGATATTCTTGGTTTATAGTTTTTTTGCTTTTAGCATTTTGAAGATACCAGTCCACTACTTTATAGCCTCCAAAGTTTCTGATGAGAGATCTGCTGATAATCTTATTAAGGATCCTTTTATGTGACTTGTTGAGCTTTTTGGATGTTTGTATCTGTCTGTTTCATCAAACTTGGGAAGTTTTCAGTCGTAGTTTTTTTTTTTTTTTTTTTTTTTCAAATAGTCTCTTTCCCCCTTCTTTCTCTTCTTCTGGGACTCCTCTGGTGCACGTGTTGGTTCATTTAGGTGTTCCATAGATTCTTTAGGCCCTGTTCACTTTTCTTCAATCTTTTTATCTTTCTGTTCCACAGACTCAATAATTTATCTTGATTTTTTTTTTTTTTTTTTTTTTTTCAGGCAGAGTTTTCCTCTGTTGCCCAGGCTGGAGTGTGTTGACATGATCTCGGCTCAGCCTGCTGAGTAGCTGGGATTACATGTGCCCACCAGCACACCTGGCTAATTTTGTATTTTTAGTAGAGATGGGGTTTTGCCATGTTGGCTCACTGCAACCTCTGGCTCCTGGGTTCAAGCAGTTCTCCTTCCTCAGCCTCCTGAGTAGCTGGGACTACAGGCATGTGCAACCACACATGGCTAATTTTTTTGTATTTTTAGTAGAGACGGGTTTTCACCATGTTAGCCAGGATGGTCTTGATCTCCTGACCTCATCATCTGCCTGCCTCAGCCTCCCAAAGTACTGTGATTACAGGCATGAGCCACCGCACCTGGCCCACTTTTTTTTTTTTTTTTTTTTTAAATGGAGTCTCACTCTGTCGCCCAGGCTGAAGTGCAGTGGTGCAATTTCGGCTGACTGCAAACTCCGCCTCCCAGGTTCAAGCGATTCTCCTGCCTCAGCCCCCCAAGTAGCTGGGACTACAGATGTGTGCCACCATACCCGGCTAATTTTTTGTATTTTTAGTAGAGATGGAATTTCACCATGTTAGCCAGGATGGTCTCGATCTCCTGATCTTGTGATCTGCCTGCCTTGGCCTCCCAAAGTGCTGGGATTATAGGTGTGAGCCACCGCGCCCAGCCCCGGCCAGCTATTTTCAAGTAATGGTGACTTACTAGTGATGAGAAGAGCAAGTAGGAAGAGAACATTGAAACATTAAGTGATTAAAACAAAAACAAACAAACAAAAACTTCTGTTGTATTACAGATGAGTTTGGCTGCAAGTAAGAGAAACCCCAAGCAACAGCAGCTTCACCATGTAAGGGGTTTATTTTTCTCAAGTCATAAGAAGTCTAGAGGTAGGCTGCTGGCGGAGGTTCCCGGCCTCAGTGACATAAGGGCTTAGGTCCATGTTATTTTTTGGCCTTTTCTCATTGCATAGGATGCCTTTTGTAGCTCCAAGTATCATATTCATGATCAAGGCAGGAAATGGAGGAAAAGGACAGTACCAACCACAACTTTTCCTTTTGTCAGGAAAGCGTTTTTCCTAGAAGCCTTCAGCAGACTTTTGTTTACATCCTCTGTCACATAGCCACCTCTAGCTGGAAAGGACTTGGGGAGAGTGACCATTTAGCTTTCCCATCCCTAAAATTCATGGTGGCAAGGGAGAAGGGATTTAGCAATGGATGTTGTGTTAGTCATGCTTCAGTGTCCTTTTTGTATTGCTGATTTTCTTCCCTCTGAGAGATTATTTATCAAGTTCTTATATTTCTTCAGTTACTGGTTGATAATTGCCAATTTTATATTTAAGAAATAAAAAAGATTATTGAGTTTGGCATTGTGCCAGCACTTTATAACCATCATTTCATTTAATGCTTATAATAATCTTTTGATCAAGGTTGATTTTTGTAGATGAGGAAGTAGATACTTAAAGGAGGTAAACAATTTTCACAAGATCATCCAGCTAGTAAGTGGCACAGCTGGATTTCAAATTTATGTCTTGAATTTGAAACCCATATTTTCTTTGTCTTTACCAGGATGCTTCTAGCATTTGTCTTTTTGCCTTTAGGACATCTTCTTCACCGTCTGAAGCTTAGACACAGCATCCTTGTAGCAGCAGCATCTTTCTGCCTCTCCTAGAGAGTAGGTTGTGTTTGTCACAAGCGCAGGATTTACTTCCTGTGAAGACAACCTCCTTATCTGTTCTTAGCCTTTGGATCTATCCCTTTTTGTCCCCTTTGATATATGCTTTATCTTGAACCTATTCATGTATTTCTGTACAGTTATATTCTGGTTGTTTTATGTATATTTTTTGTTCATCTTTCAAATAGTCCCTGCTGTGTTACAGAAGCACAGCTTTGAGCTTTCTGTTGTTGTGGGATGTAAAATAAATGGATGCAATGGGATCTTTCTCACATGAGCTCCTTGAGAGCAGGAACATTGATGCTCTTTCGGTTTCCTCCCTCAGCTTCTTAATAATTTATAAAACTCTAAACATTAAGGCACTCTTTGACCTTCTTACGTATATTGTAAGAAAACACACCAGAATGAAAAGGGATGCACTTTTAGTAGTTGAAGACATCTTTCATGGCCATTCTACTTCTTGTAACTCTTTCTTTCCCTGGGCAAAGTACTGTTAGTTTTCCTGGGCGATATGGTTTCCAGGCGCCTTACTATTTTTTTTTTCTTTTCTTCTGGCTTTGTTCCAGTTTGTTAAAGCCGTTTATGAAATACGGTCTCATGGCCAGGCATGGTGGCTCACTCCTATAATTCCAGCATTTTGGGAGGCTGAGACAGGCGGCTCACCTGAGGTCAGGAGTTTGAGACCAGCTGGGTGTGATGATGCATGGCTGTAATCCCAGCTACTCAGGAGGCTGCAGCAGGAGAATTGCTTGAACCCGGGAGACAGAGATTATAGTGAGCCAAGATCACGCCACTGCACTGCAGCCTGGGCAACAGAGCGAGACTCTGTCTTTAAAAAAAAAAAAAAAAAAAAATCTCCAGAGTAGTGCAATATATTCTCCTTACGGCCTGCTTTAGGACAATCTGTCCCTCACTTCTCTTGCTCTAGATTTTGTTCCTAAAAATGTTACCTTAGGTTGATCTTTTTTTTTTTTTGGTGATGAGGAGACCAGGTTGCACTTTTTCTGTTTTTGTGTGTGTGTTTTTAGCAGCAGTGTTATACTTTTACTCATTTTGAGTTCATAGTTCCCTAAAATCTCTAAATATCTCCCATATAAGCACTATAGATACTAATTTGTTCTCTCCCATCCTTCATTAGTTTTGGGGAGTACATGAAGAGTCTTTACAATTTAGTTCATGATTTTGGTTGTCAGAATCTTTTTGAATACTTATCCTATCCTGACTTCCAGCAGTCATATCCTTCCAAACAACCAGCCATCCTGATGTTTGTTCCTTATGCTATCTTTCAAGTCATTCGTGATCATATTAAACTGGAGGTCAGAGTTCCATAGAACTCAGAGTTCCTAGAGTACAGCTTTCCATTGACATTGATTAATTCGTTGGTATTCCCTTAGTGTTTTCACTAAACCATGTTGGGAACCATCTGACTACGTGGATATTTAATCTGTATTTCTCTGTTCTTCCCATAAACTTGTCATAAGCAACTTTGTCCCGTGATTCAAATTCTTTGTGGTTTGATTTAGCATTTCTCCTCTCTTTTGTTTATATTCTGCATATTTCACATCCTTGAATGAATATTGAAAGTAGATCCAGAAGCTTTTTCCTCCCAACTTTTTCTCCTAAAAAATTTTGTCAAATTCATTTTCCTTTCACCTAGATTTTCACCTAGATTCACCAGTTGTTAACATTTTGCTACAGTTGTATTCTCTCTCCCTTTGTGAAACCAATTCAAAGCAAGTTGCAGACATCATGAGACATCATCCATAAATACTTCATAGTGTGCTTTCTAAGAGCAAGGATGTTCTCCTACATACCCACATTAATATTAGCACATCTAATACATTTAACATTTCTGCAGCAATCTTACATACAATAAAGTTCATATTCAGATGTATTTTCTAAAAAATGTCCTTTATTGTTTTTTTCCCAATCCAACATTCAGTCAAGGATCATGCATTATATTTAGTTGTTATGTCTCATTAGACTCCTTTAATCTAGAATATTACTCCTTTTTTTTTGAGACGTAGTCTCGCTCTATCGCCAGGCTGGAGTGCAGTGGCACTATCTCAGCTCACTGCAACCTCCAACTCCCAAGTTCAAGCGATTCCCCTGCCTCAGCCTCCTGAGTAGCTGGGACTACAGGTACGCACCACCACACCCAGCTAATTTTTGTATTTTTAGTAGAGATGGGGTTTCACCATATTGGCCAGGATGGTCTCCATCTATTGACCTCGTGATCCGTCTCCCTCGGCCTCCCAAAGTGCTGGAATTACAGATATGAACCACCATGTCCAGCCATTAGTCCTACTTAAAAACAATTTTTGTCTTTCATGATGCTGACAGTTTTAGAGTCCAAGCCAGTTGTCTTTTAATATGTTCCATAATCTGAATTTGTTTCTTTCCTTGCGAGATTCAGCCTAAGCATTTTGGCAAGAAGGTGATGATATGTACTTCCTAGTTTATGACATCAGAATTCATGAGGCAGCAGGATTGTTTGAGGCAGGAGGATTGTTTGAGCCCAGGAATTTGAGATCAGCCTGGGCGACAAGTGAAGACACCATCTCTACAAAAAATTTAAAAATTAACCCGGTGTAGTGGTGCACACCTGTAGTCCTACTTGGGGGGCTTTGGCAGGAGGATTACTTGAGCCCAGGAGGTTGAGGCTACAGTCAGCCTGGGCCACAGAGCGAAGCCCTGTCTAGAAAAACAGATCTGTAATGTTAGTTTGTCTTTTAATATTATCATACCTAATAAAATTAACAATAATCTCTTAGAATCATCTAATACCCAGTCTATAGTCAGAAGATCT
Organism: Trachypithecus francoisi; assembly: GCF_009764315.1. Taxonomy (NCBI): domain Eukaryota; kingdom Metazoa; phylum Chordata; class Mammalia; order Primates; family Cercopithecidae; genus Trachypithecus; species Trachypithecus francoisi. The sequence continues at coordinate 7,908,149 of NW_022681453.1, forward strand.
TGATTGTCACTATGATTTTTAAAAATAGATGATCTATTCAAATAGTCTATATATTTTATATGTTATATTTCTTAAATCTCATTTATTTTGTAATACCTTCCCACCCTTTTTTCCCAATGCCATTGTTTTGTTGGGAAAACGAAGTGATTTATTCTGTAGTATATTCCACATTCTGGGTTTGTCTCCTACATTATTCTTGGCTATAAAAATCTTCAGTTCAACTTTACTGTCATAGGAAGTTGGGTACTAATTTATTTATTTATTTTTTGACAGAGTCAGGTTCTCGCTCTGTCACCCAGGCTGGAGTTTAGTGGCACTATCATGGCTCTCTGTAACCTTAAACTCCTGGGCTCAAGTGACCCTCCTGTTCTATGTTACCATGCTCAGCTGATTTTTACATTTTTTTCTGGAGATGGTGTCTCGCTATGTTGCCCAGGCTGGTCTCAAAACTTCTGGCCTCAAGTAACCCTCCAACTAAGCCTCCCAAAGTGCTGGAATTATAGGCATAAGCCATCATGCCTGGCTTTTCCTTCTGTTATGTGAGCCTCTTAACTAGCCATAATTATGAACAAAGCTTGTAGTATTGTCAATGTGGAAAAAAGTAGGCATAAAATGTTGATTGATCCCAAGATATCACCTAAGTGTTAGGGATTGTAGTACATTCCTAATGTTGGCCTTTTTTTCTTTTTTCTTTTTTAAATGTGCCTTTTCTCCTACAAGATAAAAAAATAAGAAAAAAAATCTCGTTGGTTAAGTTTCTAATTTAATTTGACTGAGCTTTGTTCTTTGTTTAAGTTTTCCCATCAGTATATGCATGAGTAGATTGTACTTATGTGGAATAAGCTGGAGACTGTTTAACCAGATTTGTGTGGTGCCAGGCACAGATGGATACTCAATGTCTTTTGATGAATTGTGTCATATTTTGAGGTTATAAGCTTTTCGAAGTTAGGAGTCTGTTTAATGTTCTTTATGTAGTGGCTTGAAAATAGTGAATAAGGATTTGTAAATAATGTTTCCATAAACACGTTTGATTAAATCATATTAAAGTAATATAAAATTAGGAACTAAATTTTAAAATGTTGATGGTTATGTCTAATTGTGAAATGTTTTGATAATTTGACATTTTAAATTTTGAAATGACAATAATAAGTGGTTATATTTTTCTCCTTGTAAATCCATAGACATCAAAATTTACAAGCTCTTCAGATATTCCAGTAGAATTTATAAGAAGAAATGTTAAACTACGTGGACGATTACGCCGAATAACTGAGAATGGTTTAGAAATTGAACATATACCTATTACTTTACCTATTATAGCTTCGTTGAGAAGTAAGTAAGGTACAAGATTAATGAAATTAAATAACTATTGTGGTCTTCTTTTATTAGATGTTATTTATAAAATAGCAGAAAAAAAAAGTCATTTTAATTCCTAATAACTCTCCATTGTCCATGAGAAAGTCTCAATTTTTGGCCTTATATATAAGGAGGTGCTTAATTTGGCTCGGATTTCCTTTCTTCTTTTGCTCCTTTTTTTTTCTTTTTCTTTTTCTTTTTTTTTTTTTTGAGACAGGGTTTCAGTCTTGTTGCCCAGGCTGGAGTGCAATGGCGTGGTCTCGGCTCACCGCAACCTCCGCCTCCCAGGTTCAAGTAATTCTGCTGCCTCAGCCTCCCGAGTAACTGGGATTACAGGCATGCGCCACCACGCCTGGCTAATTTTCTTTTTCTTTTTTTTTTTTTTTTGAGACGGAGTCTCGCTCTGCCCCTAGGCTGGAGTGCAGTGGTGCGATCTCGGCTCGCTGCAAGCTCCGTCTCCCGGGTTCACGCCATTCTCCTGCCTCAGCCTCCGGAGTAGCTGGGACTACAGGCGCCCGCCACCTCGCCCGGCTAGTTTTTTGTATTTTTAGTAGAGATAGGGTTTCACTGTGTTAGCCAGGATGCTCTCGATCTCCTGACCTCGTGATCCGCCCACCTCGACCTCCCAAAGTGCTGGGATTACAGGCGTGAGCCACCGCGCCCTGCTGCTAATTTTCTATTTTTAGTAGACATGGGCTTTTTCCATGTTGGCCAGGCTGGTGTTGGACTCCTGACCTCAGGTGATCCTCCCGCCTTGGCCTCCAAAAGTGCTGGGATTACAGGCGTGAGCCACCACACCTGGCCCCTTCGTTCCTTTTTAAATTCAACTATTCAATCATTCAGTCATTCATTTCACAAATGTTGAGCATCTATTATGATCTACGACCTAAGCTAATTGTACAATGTTGGGTAAAACAAACAAAATTCCTTTAACCCTTGAAGCTTACAGTCTAGGTGGAAGATAGACAACAGACAAATGAAAAGTTGTCCTAAGAGCTGTGAAGAAAAGGAGGATACTAGGATAATTCTGGGTGGTCTTGGGAGTGGCAGTAATGGAATCTATACATATAGAGTAGTCAGAGAAGGCCACATTGAGGAATTGTTGTTTAATCAGGTACCTGAAGAATTAAGAGGAGGCTAGCTAGGAAGAGCATAGGTGAGAAAGAGCATGATGCTTTTGACAAGACATACCAAGACTCCTGTGTTTGAGACATAGGGAGGAAGGGTGTAAGACAGGGGTATCCAATCTTTTGGCTTCCCTGGGCCACATTGGAAGAAGAAAAATTTTCTTGGGCCACACATTAAATACACTAATGATAGCTGATGAGCTAAAAACAAAACAAAATAAAACAAAACAATATCATAATGCTTTAAGAAAGTTTACAAATTTGTGTTGGGACATATTCAAAGCCGTCCTGGGCTGCATGTGGCCCATAGGCTGCAGATTGGACAAGTTTGGTATAAGATGCCACTTTCCTGCTGCAATTCCTGTTTCTCCTTGCTTCACATCAAAGCCCCCAGGCACACACAGACCTTCCTGCTGCTTATATGTATTCTCACAAACCTGGGCCTGGCTCTCTGCTTGGAGTGTCTTGGCCTCTGTTGAACATCAATTGATTCTTTAGGATCTGGCTCAACTGTTAGCTCTTTTGTGAAGCCTCCTTAACTGCCAGGCTGAATTAGCCTCTTTCTTTACTATACCCCACAACAATTTATGATACATACACTGCAATTATAGTACTTATTCACCTTTTTCTGCTATTGTTATGTATTTAGGTTTATATTCCTCACTGAACTGTGAGCCCCTGATGGGCAAGGATTTTTTCCTTTTCATTTTGGTATTCAAAGTCCCTAGAAAAATACTTATTAGCCAATAGAGACTTGGTAAAATTTGTCAAATGGATTAATTTAGTTCTATTTATGGCTCTTCTTAATATTCTGATTTTATGAAGAAAGGAGTTCTTTTTTAAAATCCCAAGGTGAACGAATATCACTCTGTTCAATAACGTACAACTGTAAAGGAATAAGATTTTTTCCCCCCCAAACATACTTGATATGATTAATTCTTTTAGTAAACCAAAGAGAACTTACACAGTTTTAATGAGTGTTGCTCCCTGAAGAGAGATTACCAAGGATGGCCTTTTTTGACCATCTCAGCTCTAAGTAGGATTTACACTTCGCAAGTCCTTTAGCTTCTCAGTTGTTGTAATAATTTAAATCTCTTCTATCTGATAGTAATGCCTCATCAGAGCTTAGCCAGCCAGATCATCACTTGTGGTTGTCCGGGCTATGCATTGCATGTCTACAGGGGCGATATTCAACAGAAATCTGCCTCCTGAAATCATGCAATGCCACAGCACTGTAATTGCCCCGTATGATTTTCATTATTAATGGGTCCCACAACAAATAATAAAATGTTTATGTAATTTGGTACATAGAATCTGAATTTTAGAGTCTAAGGGAGCCTTAGAAGTTCCTTAAATTCCCACTTTTCTCCTCCACTTATTTTAATATTTTCTACAGAGATTAAATGCCATCTAGCTATAATGTTGAAATCAAAGCTAGAAAACAGATTTTCCATCACTCAGTTCAGAACTGCATGTTCTATAGACATGTAGAAGTTAAAGAAACAGATGATAAATGTCTTATACCTCTCAACAAATACTAACCACTACAAATGTCATGATAGTGCTAATGCCTGTTTTGTGACTAACATAAACTGCTTATGTGAAAAAGATTATTTTGCACTTTCAGACATGAAACCTATTTACCTGTAAAATTGTTTTAGAGCTAGAAAGTTGTTACCCAAACACCATTTTGAATGATATGATAAGTTGCTAGAGCATAGTCTTCATTTTAAAATAGTTAATTAAAAGCTCCTTATGTTCCTTTCACTATTTTTACTTCTTGATTTATGTAATAGAAATAGGTATTTATTCTATTTCTGAGGAGGGCTAAGATCCAGGTCCTAAATATGGAGGTCATTCTTACCAAGAAGGTTTGGTTCAAATGACTCAACATAGTAGTAGAGGCTGCATGGTGTAGTAGAACACAGATTGGTGTGTGAAGCTGTGTTCTGTTTCTGCTTTTGGTGTGTGGTTCCCACCACCATCAAATAAGAGAGTTATAAGATTTCTAAGACTCCTTTCTAATGGCAATTCTGTGCCACCTATCCCTTCTGCGATCTTATTTTTGGTGTGTATGAATGAGGAGGCGCGCACACACACACACACACGCACACACACACGCACAGCCTAAACATTTTATGAGGTGAAACATTTAGAATACTTAATTCCTCCAATTATTACTGAATGCCTGCGCTATTGCTACAGTCTCAGTACAGCGGCAAAGAAAATGGGCACACACTTACCGTAGTCATAAAACCTGCAGTCTAGTGAGGAAATTATTCAAAGCTTCTCTTATCCCTGACGGTAAAAAAAAAAAAAAAATGTTTTTGACATAGGTGTAGATGATTCTGCTGTCATACAATTTCCTGTGTCTCATGAAGTTGTACATTGTCATGAATCCACTTATAGTATTTTATAGATCTAGAGTTATTTTTAAAAAATCAGTTTTTGTATTATGTCCTATCTCTCTAAAAACCTTAAAAATATTTAGCCACAAAGTTTCCCACCCATCTCATGAGGCAGAAATATAACAGACTCCCTAGTTGGGGTTTGCTTCAGTTTTCGTCTTATGTCTGTAGTTTTTCTAGATAATCATGATCCTTCCCTTACTTGACATAGTCACTCTCTACTCCCTTCTGCTTATCTGTGTATTTGAAACACCCAAGTCCCACCTTATATTTATTGATTGATTTTGAGACTGGGTCTTGCTCTGTCCCCCAGGCTGGAGTGCAGTGGTGCGATCACGGCTCACTGCAGCCTCCTTCTTTTAAGCCAAAGCAATTCTCTTACCTTAGCCTCCTAAGCAGTTGGGACTGCAGGAGTGCACCATCATGTCCACTAAGTTTTAAGTTTGTTTTTTGTAGAAATGGGATCTTGCTGTGTTGCCCAGGCCCTTCTTGAACTTCTGGGTTCAAGACACTGGCCCACCTCTACCTCCTAAAGTGCTGAGATTACAGGCTGAGCCACTGCATCTGGCCAAGTTCTACCTTTTTGATAGAGTACTCTTGGCCTACTCCACTGGAGCTTAAGTTCTCCCCTCCTAACCAGCACCTATTGTGTCATCCCATCTATTATGAATTGGGCTTTATTTACTTATTTATTTTTGATGTTTGTATAAACGATTTATTGAAGGGCTGAGAAGGTAGAGGGATTCATGTCACAGTAACACAAAACTAAAAAATTCATAGATTAGAAATCAAAGACCAGGTGGTGGTGGCTTATGCCTGTATTTCCAGCACTTTGAGAGGCTGAAGCAGGAGGATCCCTTGAGCCCAAGAATTTGAGACCAGCCCTGGCAACATTGTGAAACCTTGTCTCTACAAAAAAAATTTAAAAATTAGCGATGGCTCATACCTGTAATCTAGCACTTTGGGAGGCTGAAGCGGGTGGATCGCTTGAGTCCAGGAGTTTGAGACCAGCCTGGGCTACATGGTGAAACCCTGTCTCTACAAAAAATACAAAGATTAGCAGAGTGTGGTGGTGCAGGCCTGTAGTCCCAGATAGTTGGGAGGCTGAGGTGAGAAGATTGCTTGAACCCAGGAAGCAGAGGTTGCACTGAGTCAAGATCATGCCACTGCACTCCAGCCTGGGTAACAGAGTGAGAGCTGATTTCAGAAAACAAACAAATAAACAAAAAAATTAGCTGGGCCTGATGGCATGTGCCTGTTGTCGTGGTTACTTGGGAGGCTGATATGGGAGGATTGCTTGAGCCTGGGAGGTTGAGGCTACAGTGAGCCATGATCATGCCACTGCACTCCAGCCTGGGTGGCAGAGCAAAACCATGTCTCCACATACCACACACACACACACACACACACACACACACACACACACACATACACAGTGGTTCATGCCTGTAATCCCAGCACTTTGGGAGGCCGAGGTGGGCAGATAACTTGAGGTCAGGAGTTTAAGACCAGCCTGGCAAATATGGTAAAACTGCCTTGCTACTAAAAATACAAAATTAGCTGGGGGTGGTGGTCGGGGTGTGGTGGCATGCACTGGTAATTCCAGCTACTCAGGAAGCTGAGGCAGGAGAATCACTTGAGGCAGAGGTTGTAGTGAGCCAAGATTACACCACTGCACTCCCTACTGGGTGACAAAGAAACTGCATCTCAAAAAAATAAAAAATAAAAGTAACACTTTTCAAAAAAGTAATTTGTTTCTGGAAGATTTATTTTTAAATTCTTATTGATCACATTATATTTTAAATACTCAATGGGGAATTTGCTAATTTAAAGGAATGCAATGACCTTTGTCAAGTAAATAATTAGGATACTAATACTTAGGTTGATTAGTGTTTTATTAGATTAATGGACCATCCACTTCAAGTTTTTGGTCCCAAAAACTTTGTTCTCAAAGACTATGGGGTTGACACAGGATTTTTTGGCTCTGCTTCGCCAGAGACCTCCATGGCTGGTGATGCCCCTGTCTGGACCTTGCTTGGCCCTGGGCTTGCCACAGGAGGTATTCTGCCCACCTGGCCCGGTGGGCTGCACTTGGCTTGTACCTTGGTCTGGACCCTGTGCTCATTTGCACTTGCCATTCAGTGGGTCACGATTCTTGTCCCACATCCAAGAAGAATGAGGTTAGCTGACCGCTGGTGGGTGAGCAAGGCAAAGTTTTGTTAAGTAAACAAAACAGCTGTCAGCAGAGAGGGTACCTGAGTTGTGCAACCCCACCCCCACCACCTGAAGTCAGGTAGTCCCCTGCCCGAAGACAGGCAGTCTCAAAGTGTGGCTGAGTTTGGGGCTTTTTAGGCTCAGAATGGGTGAGTGCATGCTAATTGGTTTGTGAGTATGCAAAAAAGGCTAAAAAAAGGGCACCACTAAAAGATGAGCATGGCAGTGCAAAAACAATTAGGGAAGGGTAGCTATATGTAAAATAGGTGAAGGGTGGAGATCAATCACAGGAAAGAGCACCAAACAAGAAAAGAGGTTCTCTCTCCAGTCCATGGATTTATATGAGACTTGTAGCTCGTTTTTCAGGCTTTAAACTGTTTTTAGTTTGAAGGTCAGGTTTCACTGGGCACCTGCCCCATCTGCCTGGGAATTTGACTGTCTCCTGCCGCTATCAGGATGTTTTACTGGAAGAGAATTGATGGTGTTGGCAACATTAAAGGGTTGGAGAGAGACTTCAGAATTTTCAGGCTTTCTGTAACTCATTATGTACTAATGATTTGATATCATTTAATCTTTGTTGTATGTACTACCTTAATCTAATTTGTGTATTTACTTATTGTAACACAAAGTTTTTGTAAAAGTATGATCATTCTACAAATACCTTGTTTTTTCTTCTTCTTCTTCTCTCTTTTTTTTTTTGAAACGATCTCACTCTATTGCCCAGGCTGGAGTGCAGTGGCACAATCTCGGCTCACTTCAGCCTCTGCCTCCTAGATTCAAGTGATTCTCATGCCTCAGCCTCCTGAGTAGCTGGGATTATAGGCACACACCACCATGCCCAGCTAATTTTTGTGTTTTTTTGTTTGTTTGTTTTTGAGAGGGAGGTTCGCTCTTGTTGCCCAGGCTGGAGTGCAATGGCATGATCTCGGCTCACTGCAAACTTTGCCTCCCAAGTTCAAGCAATTCTCCTGCCTCAGCCTCCAAAGTAGCTGTAATTACAGGCTTGTGCCACCATGCCTGGCTAATTTTGTATTTTTAGTAGAGACGGGGTTTCACCATGTTGGTCAGGCTGGTCTTGAATTCCTAACCTCAGGTGATCCACCTACCTCAGCCTCACAAAGTGCTGGGATTACAGGTGTGAACCACCACGCCTGGCCTTAATTTTTGTATTTTTAGTAGAGATGGGGTTTACCATGTTGGCCAGACTGATCTCGAACTCCTGACCTCAGGTGATCCGCCGTCCTCGGCCTCCCAAAGGGCTGGGATTACAGGCATGAGGCACTGCACCTGGCCTTCTTTATTTTGAGATAAGTTCTTGCCCTGTCGCCTAGGCTGGAGTGCAGGAGTGCAATTGCTTATACCTTCTGATGCTTCTCAAACTAAAATTCTAGGACACGTTTTAAGAAGCCTGTATCCTAAACACATTTTTTTTTTTTTGTCAAATACTATAACAGTGTTCTAGGATATCTTCTTGAACTCAAGTATTACTTATTTCCTGGAGAATAGATGGATTTAACTTTATATTTTCAACCATTATGTAAGAGCTTAATGTATGTTAAATGTATAATTTTTTTTAAGACACCAAGTTTTTTTTGTCAGCTGTTATCTGTTTTTGGAAAGTTATAAACTTTTTCTAAAGTAAAAATCTTGTTATTAAAGTTACATTGGTTAAAATTCTACCAAGGGTTTGGGTAAATAGGTCTTCTTCATATTATGCTTCTTAGAATATCAATTGATAAAATCCTGTCTAGAAGTCAGTTTTGCAAAATGTATAAGCATAACAGTGTTGATGTAGATCAATATTTGTTGAGAAGGGATAATATCTTCAGTAAGTTAAGTGAAAAAGCAGTTTCTATGGTTCTTTTGGTGGTAATAGCCCATATTATTAAACTGAAGGTCTATAGCTTTATGTGTGTATGTGTAAAAATAAGCATGGGAGGTTGAAAAAAGAAGGTTAAATTAGTTAAATCTCACTTCCTGTTCTGAAGCTTACTGAAATGGATTTTTGAAGGCTGGGTGCGGTGGCTCATGCCTGTAGTCCCAGCACTTTGGGAGGCTGAGGTCGGTGGATCACTTGAAGCCAGGGGTTTGAGACCAGCTTGGCCAACATTAACAAGACCCTGTCTGTACTAAAAATGCAACAATCAGCCGGGCATGATGGTGCATGCCTGTAATCCCAGCTACTCAGGAGGCTGAGGCACGAGAATCACTTGAACCTGGGAGGCAGAGATTGCAGTGAACCAAGATTGCGCCACCTTACTCCAACCTGGGTGACAGAGTGAGACCCTGTTTCAAGAAAAAAAAAAAAAGAAAAAGAAAAAACAAAAAAAGAAAAAAAAGAAGTGGGTTTTTGAAATTACTCTGTTATGTATACTTGTATTGTTTTAAAAGAAAACTTGAATATAGAAATAAATGGGTCTACATTTAGAGAGACTGGGTATTTATAAATAAACATAATATAATTGTTTGTGTTTTGGAGGCCAAATGACTGGAATTTGCTTTTACAACATGCTGTTAAAGCTGAACTCTTTTCTACCTCACCTTTTTAGAGGAGCCATGTGGTACTTTGCTGGTTAAGCTGGCTGGAGTAGAACTCACTGAAACTGGGAAAGCATGGTTACAAAAAGAGCTAAAACCTTCCCAATTACTATGGTTCCAACTTCTTGGAAAGGAGAATTCAGCACTCTTTTGCTATCTTTTAGTGAATAAGGTAAGCAGTGTGAAGAAACAACTAGCAATATCTTATTCTTCTTATTACTTATGTGTAAACACTTATTTAATTAGAACTTTGGATATATAATAGGACTGATTTTTTTTTTTTGGTTTTTTAAACTGCTACTGATAGTGATTATGCATAGAGAACTAGGTGTCTTATATACAAATTTTATTTTAGTTATATATGTAATATATGTTTATTATAGAAAAAATACAATTAAGAAAAACTTCAAATTATTATTTACTATTATTATTTATTTATTTATTTATTTTTAGATAGAGTCTCGCTCTGTTGCCAGGCTGCAGTGCAGTGGCACAATCTTGGCTCACTGTAACCTCCACCTCCCGGGTTCAAGTGATTCTCTTGCCTCAGCCTCCCGAGTAGTTGGGACTACAGGGGCCTGCCACCATGCCCAGCTAATTTTTGTATTTTTGGTTGAGATGGGGTTTCACCATGCTGACCAGGATGTTCTTAATATCTTCACCTTGTGATCCACCCACCTCGGCCTCCCAAAGTGCTGGGATTATAGGCATGAGCCACTGCGCCTGGCCTATTATTTATTATTATTATTTTTTGAAACAGAGTCTCACTCTGTTGCCCAGGCTGGAGTGCAGTGGCATGATCTTGGTTCACTGCAACTTCTACCTCCCAGGTTTAAGCAATTCTGCTGCCTCAGCCTCCCGAGTAGCTGGGACTAGAGGTGCACACCACCATGCCTGGCTAATTTTTTGTATTTTTAGTAGAATGAAGTTTCGCCATGTTGGCCAGGTGCGTCTCGAACTCCTGACCTCAGGTGATCCGCCTGCTTCAGCCTCCCAAAGTGCTGGCATTACAGGTATGAGCCACCGTGGCTATAAACTTCAAATTATTAATGACTCTGGGCATTGCTAATTTAGGGAGTATTGTATGTTTGTTTATGGGTATATTACATCATGCTTGTTGCTATAAACCACTTGTTGAGTGAGGCTTGTCAGCTGGAAACTACAAACAGCCAGGGTGTTTTCTGAGGGTTTGCTTAGTTTGGTCCAATATGTTGTTGATAGGTCTAAGTGTATAAATCTTTGAACCATAAAGTTGAACATTCTTAAGTACTAGTTCTGATCAGTGATGAGTCATCTATTATGTTGCCTCAGAGTTTTCTTACCTTTATAATTGGCCATAGCCATTGTATAACTGGAAATGACAGTTTCATCTTTGTTGCTGAATCACTGTCCCGAATCCCTGGTGTCTTACTCCAGATTTTTTTGGTGGGCCATCAGATAGGTTTTCATACCTTGATCACTTCTATGATATTCAGCTCTTAAAATTATTATTATGAGCTGGGTACAGTCACTTGTGCCTGTAATCCCAGCAACTCAGGAGGCTGAGGTGGGAGGAATGCTTCAGCCTACGCAGTCGAGACTGCAGTGAGCTATGATCGCGCCACTATACTTCAACCTGGGCGACAGAGACAGACCCCTTCTTTTAAATAAAATAAGATGATTAGAATTTTGACCATTTTAATTCTTAAAAGCTTTTTGAATTATTAATAGAAAGCTTAATGAAATTCATTAATTTTTGCATGTCCAGATGATATTTAGTACTTTCAAAATAAGAATTATCTAAAACTAATTAATTGAAGTATCTTATATTTTAAAAGTAAGTTTAAAAGTAAGTTAATAAAGGCTGGGCATGGTGACTCATGCCTGTAATCCCAGCACTTTGGGAGGCCGAGGCCGGCAGTTCACTTGAGGTGAGGAGTTCGAGACCAGCCTGGCCAACTTGGTGAAACCCTGTCACTACTAAAAATACAAAAATTAGCTGGGCATGGTGCTGGATGCCTGGAATCCCAGCTACTCAGGAGGCTGAGGCAAGAGAATCGCTTGAACCCTGGAGGCAGAGGTTACAGTGAGCCGAGATTGTGCCACTGCACTCCAGCCTGGGTGACAGAGTGAGACTCCACTTCAAAAAAACAAAAACAAAAACCAAAAAAAAAGTAAATTAATAATACAAAGTTGTATAAAACATCCCAAAGGCCTTACAAAAATATTAGCTTTTAAATTAAAGAGTATAATTACCAAAAAAGGAGATAATTATGATGATAAAGGTAGCAATGATGTGTATTTTGAGGGTCAACATGTGCCAGACACTGAACTAAGGTGCTCAGTTTATGTCACTTATCTTCAAAACCACTCTACAGAGTTGTTGTTTTTATTCCTACTTTCAGGTGAGACTTTTAGGGAAACTGATTGTCTTGATCAGGGTAACCCAGAAGAAGAACCTGTATCTAAACCCAACTCTTCCTGGCTCCTGAGCCTACGTTTCATCTTATAAGCATATCTTTATTTTATCTCGCTTCCTAGGTGACCAAACTACGCTATACACATAGAGTGATGATTTACTTCTCCTGTTTGAATTTTGCTAATGTGTGAGGTGGAATTTTAATTATTCTGAGTTTGGTTCAAGGGAATGAGCTTATAAGATTTAAAAGATTTAGAAAAATATAATTGCTTTATAACCGTTATCATGTACTAAAAATTTCTGAATTTGAAGGAACAAAATTTTATTAACACTTTGTTAAGATTAAAATCCCACAAGGATTGTAGAAATATCTAAGTAGGATCTCCTTTTATTTATTTATTTATTTTCCCGAGATGGAGCCTTGCTCTGTGACCCAGGCTGGAGTGCAGTGGCGCGATCTCGGCTCACTGCAACCTCCGCCTCCCACGTTCAAGCAATTCTCCTGCCTCAGCCTCCTGAGGGGCTGGGATTACAGGTGCCTGCCACCACACCCGGCTAATTTTTGTATTTTTTTAGTAGAGGCAGGGTTTCACCTTGTTGGCCAGGCTGGTCTCGAACTCCTGACCTTGTGATCCGCCCGCCTCGGCCTCCCAAAGTGTTGAGATTAACAGGCATGAGCTACTGCGCCCCACCAGGATCTCCTTTATACAGTAAATTAATGAAGAAAAAAAATCCTATTTATCCATTTTCATTAGGAGGTGAGGTAGTCCATGAATGAAATTTCCTGTAGGATGAAGACTCAATGGCCAAAACTATTTTTATGTTAATAATTTTGAGGGAAGTCTTTTAAAAGTGTATTTACTTGCCAGTGCTGTCCAAAACAGTGGAATTCTGAACCTCATTTAACAGTTCAGTGATGATTCAGTTCATTTTGCATTTGACTACTACTTTCAGTTTAGTTTCTCTTCGTCTCTTAGTTTCTTTTGCTGGTCCTACTGTCACTCTGCCTATCTTGTGCGTCCCACCTCCCCTCCATAGAACCACCGATAGACCAAAAACACATTTTTCGTACTTTATTGCTTCCTCACCTCTTCGGGTGAGGAGAACAGTGAGGCTGTGGAGAATTCCATGGTATAAAAGAGTTAACTGATTTTGAGAAAGGGTCTCTTCTAGTAATAAAAATCCTTGGATTTGGCAAGAACTGTTTTGGGGGAGCCTTGGGGACCATTTTTGCCTTTTCTTTGGTGGACTAAAATTGTTGAATGACTGATTTTTAAGGTAAATAAGATGTGATGGGTTTAACAACAATTATCTTAAATAATTGGTTTGTATTATTTTTAAATTCAAGGGTGGATATTTCAGCGTGAATCTGAATGAAGAAATTTTGAGAAGAGGTCTTGGCAAAACTGTTCTTGTTAAAGGGCTTAAATATGATTCTAAAATCTATTGGACAGTTCACAGAAACTTACTTAAAGCTGAATTAACAGCCTTAAAAAAAGGAGAAGGAATATGGAAGGAAGACTCTGAAAAAGAAAGTTATTTGGAAAAATTCAAAGGTTCCTGGAGAATATGGAAAAAGGACAGTTTTTTAAAAACAACAGGATCAGATTTCAACTTGAAAAAAGAAAGTTATTATGACAAACTTAGAAGGACTTATGAAATATGGAAAGACAACGTGAACAACTACTCCTTAATACTGAAGTTCAAAGAACTTATAAGTCGCATACACTTTCGTAGAAAAGGGTGAAACAGTCGAGATCTAGAGGTAACCTTCTCCAAAGAGTAAAATATGTAAATATATGGACATTTTTCATTGACTCAAAATGAAAGTTTTGCCAAATGATCAAAATGTTAGTCTAATGGTATTTAAATATTAAAAAGAGATGATTATTATAATGTCAGAATTAATTTAAACAAATTATAATTAATGTAATATTTTAGGAAAGATGAAACACTTTATGAGAAGTTACCAGGCTGAATGATTTATATATATAGCGCTAATGTGTGAAGAGAAAGTTTAACTCTTCACCACTATGTTGTTTTTAGTTATTTGGGGCAGCCATATTGAATTTTTTGTTTGTTTGTTTGTTTTGAGACAAGGTTTCGCTCTTGTTGCCCAGGCCATAGTGCAATGGCGTGATCTCGGCTCACTGCAACCTCCTGTTTCCCGGGTTTAAGCGATTCTCCTGCCTCAGCCTCCCGAGTAGCTGGGATTACAGGCATGCGCCACCATGCCCAGCTAATTTTGTATTTTTAGTAGAGACAGGGTTTCTCCATGTTGGTTAGGCTGGTCTCGAACTCCCGACCTCAGATGATCTGCCCACCTCGGCCTCCCAAAGTGCTGGGATTACAGGCTTGAGCTACCAAGCCCAGCTTTTTTTGTTTTAACACGGAGTTTCGCTCTTGTCACCCAGGCTGCAGTGCAGTGGCATGATCTTGGCTCACTGCAACCTCTGCCTCCTGGGTTCAAGTGATTCTTCTGCCTCAGCCACCCAAGTACCTGGGATTACAGGAGCTCACCACAAAGCCTGGCTAATTTTTGTATTGCCATATTGAATATTTGTTTAAAGAAGATACATGTTTATTTTTCCAGTTTTATTACCTTTCACTATTTATAATAAAGGAATTCTTTATGCTTTATGTGCAAAGTAGCTTTTTTCTCCTAACTGCTTTTTAATTGCTTGTGAATTTGGGGGTAGGGTCTCTTAGATCATTTCTTGTAATAAAGAATGGCTAATTTCTAACTGTTGTTAGATGAGGGGGCTAATCCAGAGGACAAAAACAATGTGCTAGCTGGGCATGGTGGCTCAAGCCTGTAATCCCAGCACTTTGGGAGGCTGAGGCGGGTGGATCACTTGAGGTCAGGAGTTCGAGACCAACGACCAGCCTGGCTAATATGGTGAGACCCCTGTCTCTACTAAAAATACAAAATTAGCCAGATGTGGTGGGTCACACCTGTAATCCCAGGTATTTGGGAGGCTGAGGCAGGAGAATCGCTTCAACCTGGGAGGTGGAGGTTGCAGTGAGCCCAGATCGCACCACTGCACTCCTGCCTGGGTGACAGAGCGAGACTCCATTTCAAAAACAAAACAAAAAAACAATGTACTGAGGATGGCAGCACAGAGGATAGAAAAAACTGAGATGTCTGACATTGTTGAGCCCTTGAAGTAGCCAATGCTTGAACTGCCCTGCTTCCCAATTTCTTGTTATTTGAGATAGCAATTAAAAAACTTGCTGATAAAATCATCTTGACAGTGTAAGTTTCTTTCGCCAGGCCAGCAGTAATCCACTCACATCCACAAAGTGTATACAAGTTTTTTTAAAATGGTTTATGATACCAAGAAAAGTCAGACTTATCATCTAGTCCAGATAGTTGACTCCTGTTAGAATTAATAGCACAGAATGAGAAGTATACTGCTGCTGCTGCCTGACTCCTTTTTTTTTTTGAGGTGGAGTCTTGCCCTGTCGCCAGACTGGAGTGCAGGGTTCACTGCAACCTCTGCCTTCCCAGGTTCAAGCAATTCTCCTGCCTCAGCCTCCCAAGTAGCTGGGACTACAGGCACATGCCACCACGCCCAGCTAATTTTTATATTTTTAGTAGAGATAGGGTTTCGCCATGTTGGCCAGGATGGTCTCGATCTCGTGACCTCGTGATCCGCCCTCAGCCTCCCAAAGTGCTAGGATTACAGGCGTGAGCCACTGCACCCGGCCTTGACTCCTAAGAGGAACATAAGAAAATGGATTCTGCAACCTTTAGAAATTAAACATTCATTTTCAGTGAGGTCCCAAATATTCCAAAGATTTTATGTGTGAATGTGTTTTATTTCATAACCTTTCTTTGGGATACGATAGGAAGTCACATCCTAGTTTTTATTTCCTGGTTTCTATGCCTCAGTAGCTTTTTGTTTTAAGGGGATGTTTTATTTTTATTTACAGGGAAGTTAACGGAGTATATTTAAACTAGTTTTGTGGCAAGCTCTGGAGTCTTTTTCTTTTCCAACTTGACATTGTGAATTACGGAATTTGGACCTAAGTCTTTGTCTTCTAGTGATGTCAGATCGTATCATAGTTATCACTGTAGTTAGTTCTGATGGCCTCTACCAGCTCAGCCAGCAAACAACTATCTTTCCAGTTAAGCCGTATGAAAGTGAGACTGATGTAGGGTCATCCTGTGACTTGATCTAACCTTTCCCTTGACCCTGATTTTATGGACAAGATGAGCAATAAGAAATGCAGATCAAGAGGTCTCCTCTCATGTGCAGTCACCGTTGCTGTCTATTCTTGTTCTCCACTTAGACGGTGGCAGTATTCACACTTATGTGAAAATCATATGGTTCTTGGGTGGAGAATTTCCATTGACTGGCAGCTTTTTTCTGGGCCTGCATTCACTTTTTCAGCCTGTCTCTGGTCAATATGATAGACCAGCTTGTTGGATAACCCAAGCACAAGCTGAACCAGGTAATTTTAGAAAAGCTAGATCTTTTGTCACTGGGATGGTTATAACAGGGCCATCTGAAAAAGTAAAAAGTCCCTATTAGGCTGGATATCAGACCAAAGCCCATACTCTTTGCCTTTCTTACATAGAGGATTTAGTACCTTTTGGTCTTGTTGGGGCTCAGAACATGACACCCCAAAATGTGGCACCTTGACATACTGAGTATTCTAAGTTGAAGGAAATTGAGAACACTGCAGAAGCAGGAAGGTCACTCTCTGACCTTCTGCCACCTTTCTTTCCTGAAGCAGGCCATAAAATAATTATCTGATCTGCCCCTCTTGAAAGTAGGTCAGAATGGCCGGGCGCGGTGGCTCAAGCCTGTAATCCCAGCACTTTGGGAGGCCGAGACGGGCGGATCACGAGGTCAGGAGATCGAGACCATCCTGGCTAACATGGTGAAACCCCGTCTCTACTAAAAATTACAAAAAACTAGCCGGGCGAGGTGGTGGGCGCCTGTAGTCCCAGCTACTCGGGAGGCTGAGGCGGGAGAATGGCGTAAACCCGGGAGGCGGAGCTTGCAGTGAGCTGAGATCCGGCCACTGCACTCCAGCCTGGGCGACAGAGCGAGACTCCGTCTCAAAAAAAAAAAAAAAAAAAAAAAAGAAAGTAGGTCAGAAGACCCTTATATCAGAGGGAGTCTTCTCTATCCCCAGAGGCCAAGAAAAATCTGATCAAATCGGCCTTACTCCCCCAAGTTTATTTATTTTTGTTTTTGAGATGGGGTATTGCTCTGTCACCCAGGCTGGAGTACAATGGCGTGATCTTGGCTTACTGCAACCTCTGCCTCCTGGGTTCAAGCGATTCTCCTGCCTCAGCCTCCCAAATAACTGGGATTACAGGCATGTGCCACCACACCTGGCTGATTTTTGTATTTTTAGTAGAGAAAGGGTTTTGCCATGTTGGCCAGGCTGGTCTCGAACTCCTAATCTCAGGTGATCCACTTGCCTCTGCCTCCCAAAGTGCTGGGATTACAGCTGTGAGCCACTGTGCCCGGCCAGCTCCCCCGAGTTTCATACCATTAGGTCATACCCATTTGTCCTCTGTATGATCATCCATAAATATGCATAGTTTTCCCTGGGTTTTTGAGTCTTCATTTCTGATGGCTCTTATGTCATATAAAATTTATATTAAATAAATTTTTATAGGTTTTTCTCTTGTTAATCTGTCTTTTATGAGGGATGTCAGTCTGAATCTTGCAATGAGTGAGGAAAAGATATTATGATTTTCCCCTACAATCTTGTCTTTAAAAAGACAGGATCCATGGCCACTCTGTTTTCCTTTTGGCCTTCTTTTCTTTTGGTACCTTGGGTACCTAGACTTCCTTGCTTTTAAAATATTTTTCTATCAAATGAATTTGGTTCTTTGTTTCTAAAGGATTGGATTTTTTGGTTCTTTTCAGTCTCTTCTTAATTTATGTTTCCTTTTTTGGGGTTTTTCATTTTCTATTCATACTTTTTCTTTTTTTTTTTTTGAGATGGAGTCTTGCTCTGTTGCCCAGATTGGAGTGCAGTGGCACAATCTCGGATCACTGCAACCCCCGCCTCCTGGGTTCACGCCATTCTCCTGCCTCAGCCTCCGGAGTAGCTGGGACTATAGGCGCTCACCACTATGCCCGGCTAATTTTTTGTATTCTTTAGTAGAGACGGGGTTTCACTGTGTTAGCCAGGATGGTCTCGATCTCCTGACCTCGTGATCCACCCACCTCAGCCTCCCAAAGTGCTGGGATTACAGGTATGAGCCACCACACTCGGCATACTTTTTCTTTTTTTTTGAGGTGAAGTCTCGCTCTGTCACCCATGCAGGAGTGCAGTGGCATGATCTCGGCTCACTGCAACCTCCATCTCCTCAGTTCAAGTGATTCTCCTGCCTCAGCCTCCTGAGCATCTGGAATTACAGGTGTGTGCCACCATACCTGGCTAATTTTTTTATTTTTAGCAGAGATGGGGTTTCACCATGTTGGCCAGGCTGGTCTTGAACTCCTAACCTGAGGCGATCTGTCCACCTCAGCCTCCCAGAATGCTGGGATTATAGGCATGAGCCACTGTGCCTAGCCGGAAACACATGTACTCTTACACTAAGTGATGGGAATGTCAGCTCTTATCCAGGCACTTCCTCTCTCTTGCCTCACTTCTTAAATCATGCCTCTTTCTTCTTGTCTCAGAAAAATGAAGTGCTGGCAGGTCCAGTAGCTTAGCAAATTTCAGGAGAGACAATCATGATTTCCCAGGATAGCGGGATATGTAATACCCTCAGCCTTGTAAAAAGAGAAGGGAAGTGTTAATGTCAAATCTCCTCCCCAATCTGAACGGGAAAGGGAAGGGATGGTTGCTGCTCTGTAGACTCTAACTTTTCCACTCCTCCTTACTCCCAGACCTCTTCTCTTAGCCGGTACTTGTGAAACCTAAATCAGCTTGACTTCTCCCATCACTGGGAAGTCTGGGGATACTGCTGCCTGAAATACCGTCTTCTTAAAACTTGACTCAAAGGAAAATTAGAGCCATGGATCCCAACAGTGCTGCTGTTATGCCTGCTGTATCTGGTAACTCCTGGAGTCCAGTAGAGATCCCAGTCAGTACCTTACACCAACCTAATATGCTTGCAAATCTGCTTTTAGAGAATTAACTGCACCGGGCACGGTGGCTCATGCCTGTAATCCCAGCACTTTGGGAGGCCTAGGCAGGCAGATCACTTGAGGCTGGGAGTTTGAGACCAGCCTTGCCAACATGGTA
Organism: Trachypithecus francoisi; assembly: GCF_009764315.1. NCBI lineage: Eukaryota > Metazoa > Chordata > Mammalia > Primates > Cercopithecidae > Trachypithecus > Trachypithecus francoisi. The sequence continues at coordinate 7,927,411 of NW_022681453.1, forward strand.
AAACCCTGTCTCTAATAAAAATACAAAAATTAGCCAGGTGTGGTGGCAGGTGCCTGTAGTCCCAGCTACTCGGGAGGCTGAGGAAGAGAATTGCTTAAACCCGGGAGGCGGAGGTGACAATGAGCTGAGATTGTGCCACTGCACTCCAGCCTGGGTGACAGAGCAAGACTCCATCTCAAAAAAAGGAAATAAAAAAAAAAAAAAGAATTGACTGCACTTGAGGCAGGCAGATAATGTTATGCAAGAGTTTTATCTTCTTCTGAATTGCTCCAGCATCATTTGGCTCCTCAACAATGTAAGGACTGCATCTTTGAGCTATAAGACCCTCCCTTGGGTAATTAAACTCTTTGTGCTCTCAAGGGGCATGTTGTTGACACAGTTTGTCCCCAATCCAGTGTTACATGTGCTAGCTACCATTTGTTAAAGTGGGCAGATAGCCAGAAATGAGCAGACAAGGGAGCTCCTCTGAGGAGAGAAGTCCTGGAGATGTTGCCCACTAATCATCAGCACTGCCCACTCACAGTCAGCAAAAACAAAACAAAACAACAAAAAAACAAAACCCAGCGGCTACACTGGCTACTTCTGGCCTTATGGTTGGTTTCCTGCATTCCTAAAGGGTACGTATAAGGCCCAAGCCAGAGATACCATGGTAGAAACTTTCCCTGCTGATGAGCATGTGCACTCCTCCAAAAACTCACCCTAGAGTAGCCTTTTGCTCATTATAATAAAAACACACCCCTGGGTGGAGATTTTAAATGCTAATGAGACATGCGACATGTGTACTAGCATGTACAACCACAGAGCGTGCATGCCCAAAGAGACTTCCCGAAACATGCTTGCGAGTAACATTCCCCTCACGGCCCTTTGTGAATAATCATGCAGTATTCTCATAAAGAGAATCCTCCAGCACTAGCTGCTGCTGGCTTTTTTTTTTTTTTTTTTTTTTGAGACAGAGTCTTGCCTCTGTTGCTCAGGCTGGAGTGCGGTGGCACGATCTTGGTTCCCTGCAAACTCTGCTTGCTGGGTTCAAGTGATTCTCCTGCATCAGCCTCCCGAGTACCTGGGACCACAGGCACACACCATCACACCCAGCTACATTTTTGCATTTTTAGTAGAGACAGGGTTTCACCATGTTTGCCAGGCTGGTCTTGAACTCCTGACCTCAAGTGATCCACCTGCCTTGGCCTCCCAAAGTGCTGGGATTACAGGTGTGAGCCACCGCACCTGGCCTGCTGCTGGTTTCTTATTTCAGCATGTACTGTCTCTTTACTTAAATGTTAATACTACTGTTTTCCAGCTGGAGCAACCTAGAGCTGTTTTTCACCCCTCTCTAGGAATGTACTTTATCTTCCTTCAATAAACTCTGCTACTTAACCTTTGCTGTGCATCTCTTGGCTGAATTATTTCTTCCAAGTTAGACTAGAACTGAGAATTCCTGCACTTCCTGGTAACACATTACCAGGCTACGTGGTTCAAGAAGCTACGTGGTTCAAGAAGCCAAGAAACAGCAATATTCTAGACGTTCAGGGTACCAACAGAAACAGTATTGCTTAGCCGTCATTAAAAGATATGACAGGGCTAGGCGCAGTGGCTCACACCTGTAATCCCAGCACTTTGGGAGGCTGAGGTGGGCAGATCACTTGAGGTCAGGAGTTCCAGACCAGCCTGGCCAACATGAAGAAACCCCATATCTACTAAAAAAAATTACCTGGGCGTGGTGGTGGGCGCCTGTAGTCCCAGCTACTCCAGAGGCTGAGGCAGGAGAATTGCTTGAACCCAGGAGGCGGAGGTTGCAGTGAGCTGAGATTGCGCCACTGCACTCCAGCCTGGTGACAGAGTGAGACTCCTTCTCAAAAAAGAAAAAAGAAATGACAGCGGCCGGGCGCGGTGGCTCAAGCCTGTAATCCCAGCACTTTGGGAGGCCGAGATGGGCGGATCACGAGGTCAGGAGATCGAGACCATCCTGGCTAACACGGTGAAACCCCGTCTCTACTAAAAAATACAAAAAACTAGCCGGGCGAGGTGGCGGGCGCCTGTAGTCCCAGCTACTGGGGAGGCTGAGGCAGGAGAATGGCGTGAACCTGGGAGGCGGAGCTTGCAGTGAGCTGAGATCCGGCCACTGCACTCCAGCCCCGGCGACAGAGCAAGACTCTGTCTCAAAAAAAAAAAAAAAAAAAAAGAAATGACAGCTATACTAAGGGAGTGGCTACATTGCTGGGATAGTTGAGGAGGAGCTGGTTTCCTGGGAGATGTTTCTTGGTGATATGGAGCTTCTCTAAAGTCACTACCAAGGCAGCTATTTCTTTTTCTTTTCGTTTTTTTTTTGAGATGGAGTTTCACTCTTGTTGTCCAGGCTGGAGTGCAATGGCACGATCTCAGCTCACCTCAACCTCTGCCTCCCGAGTTCAAACAATTCTCCTGCCTCAGCCTCCTGAGTAGCTGGGATTACAGGCATGTGCCACCATGCCCAGCTAATTTTGTATTTTTAGTTTCAGAGAAGGGGTTTCTTCATGTTGGTCAGGCTGGTCTCCCAACCTCAGGTGATCCACCCACCTTGGCTTCCCGAAGTCCTGGGATTACAGGCATGAGCCACCCGCACCCAGCCACCGAGGCAGCTATTTCTATGAAGGCAAATCACAGCAAGAAAGTAATACAAATTTATTAATATGAAAGGCTGAAGAAAATAAAAAACTCAAGATTAAAATTAAGGCCGGGCGCAGTGGCTCAAGCCTGTAATCCCAGCACTTTGGGAGGCCGAGACGGGCGAATCACGAGGTCAGGAGATCGAGACCATCCTGGCTAACACGGTGAAACCCCGTCTCTACTAAAAAATACAAAAAAAAAAAAAAAAACTAGCCGGGCAAGGTGGCGGGTGCCTGTAGTCCCAGCTACTTGGGAGGCTGAGGCAGGAGAATGGCGGGAACCCGGGAGGCGGAGCTTGCAGTGAGCTGAGATCTGGCCACTGCACTCCAGCCTGGGCGACAGAGCGAGACTCCGTCTCAAGATTAAAATTAAATGGTTAAAGCCAGGTGCAGTGGCTTATGCCTGTAATCCTAACACTTTGGGAGGTCAAGGTGGGTGGATCACCTGAGGTCAGGAGTTTGAGACCAGCCTTGCCAACATGGTGAAACTCTGTCTCTACTAAAAATATAAAAATTAGCCAGATGTGGTAGCGGGTACCTGCAATCGCAGCTACTCAGGAAACTGAGGCAGGAAAATCGCTTGAACTGGGGAGGTGGAGGTTGTAGTGAGCCGAAATCGTGCCACTGTACTCCATCCAGCCTGGGTGAAAGGGTAAGACTCTGTTTAAAAACAACCAAAAAAAAATTAAAATTTTTTGTATTAAAATTTTAAAACACCTGCCAGGCGAGGTGGTTCACAGCTGTAATCCCAGCATTCTGGGAGGCTGAGGTGGGCAGATCACCTAAGGTCAGGAGTTCGAGACCAGCCTGGCCAACATGGCGAAACCTTGTCTCTACTAAAAATACAAAAATTACCCGGGCGTGGTGGTGGGCACTTGCAATCGCAATTACTCGTGAGGCTGAGACAGGAGAACTGCTTGAACCTGGGAGGCAGAGGTTGCAGTGAGCTGATTGTTGTGCCACTGCACTCCAGCCTGGGCGATAGAGCGAGACTTTGTATGAAAAAAAAAAAATAGGTTAAGAACAGAAATTTAACAGTAAAATAGTAAAAATGCTTTTTTAAATGAACAAACTATACTTTCTTTTTCTTTTTTTTTTTGTCTTTTTTTTTTTTTTTTTTTTTTCCCTTTTTGTGGAGAACGGGGTCTCACTGTATTACCAGGCAGGTCTCGAACTCCTGGGCTCAAGCTATCCTCCCGCCTCTGGGATTACAGGCGTGAGCCACCGCGCCCGGCTATACTTTCTTTTTCAAGGTGGCAATTTGAACTCATTCTTTTAACTTGCATTCCTCCCAGTAAAATTACATAAAACTATTAAATATTACAATTTGAAAATGATATTAATGATGGAAAATCAGGAAAGGTATCATTAATTAGCTAGATATTTTAATATTTTGCAAATTATGATGAGGTGGTATTGTACTGAGATACTGATGACTTGAGTTCATTATTATACTTAAAGAAAAAAGGTAGGCTTTATCTAGTAAGTAAGTGGGTAGGATTACCCAATTACAATCCAAAAAGCCCATCCCCTTGTTTGGGATCTCTGAGAGTTATTCTCTTTTGGTCAGGTCTCGAGGTAGTTCCTCATAATCTGGAAGCCTTAGTTCAAATGTCAATGCATCCACTACATAATGTGAGGGAAAACAGAATTCAGTGGTCCACAACTATGTCTTATCCTGCCGGAGAGGAATAATGATAGCTCCTGGTTCTAGTTGTGTGTGTTTCTTGGTCATATCATCTGGGTGCCTCAGTTCTGTTCTCTGTAAAATCATCCTTATTCTCCATGGCCTCTTCAAAAATAGCCATTGGAGGCTGGGTGTGGTGGCTCACGCCTGTAATCCCAGCACTTTGGGAGGCTGAGGTGGGTGGATCACGAGGTCAGGAGATCGAGACCATCCTGGCTAACATGGTGAAACCCTGTCTCTACTGAAAATACAAAAAATTAGCTGGGAGTGGTGGTGGGCACCTGTAGTCCCAGCTACTCTGGAGGCTGAGGCAGGAGAATGGCATGTACCCAGGAGGCGGAGCTTGCAGTAAGCCGAGATTGTGCCACTGCACTCCAGCCTGGGCGACACAGTCAGACTCCATCTCAAAAAAAAAAAAAAAAAAAAAAAAAAAATAGCCATGGAGCAGATCCACCTTTTGAGATCTGGACACCTCTTTCTATTGATCTGGATTGAAAAGCCCAGGGATGGCTAAAGGGTTGAGAATTACAGGACTTTATTCTTCCAGAGACTTAATCTTATATGATTATGAGATTTATCAATTTACTGGGCATGATGTAGGTCTTTGGGGATCTTTTGATCTCACTTGGTTCTGTTCTGAGTATTACTGCTTTGCTTCTTGTTCATTTTTAATGAACACATTGGAACATTGTTTTCCTTTTTTTTTGAGACAGGGTCTTGCTCTGTTGCCCAAGCTGGAGTACAGTGGTATGATCTCAACGCACTGCAACCTCTGCCTCCAGGGCTCCAGTGATCCTCCCACCTCAGCCTCCTGAATAGCTGAGACTACAGGCATGCACCCAGCACCACCGTGTCCAGCTAATTTTTTTGTGTTTTTTGTAGACACGGCTTTCACCATGTTGTCCAGGCTGGTTTTGAACTCCTGGGCTTGAGTGATCTGCTGGCCTTGGCCTCCTAAAATGTTGGGATTACAGGGGTGAGCTACTGTACCTGGCTAAACACTGTTTTTCTTTCTTTCTTTCTTTTTTTTTTTTTTGAGACAGAGTCTTGCTCTGATGCCCAGGCTGGAGTGCAGTGGCACGATCTTAGCTCACTGCAACATCTGCCTTCTGGGTTCAAGCAATTCTCCTGCCTCAGCCTCCCGAGCAGCTGGTACTACAGATGCACGCCACCATGCCTGGCTAATTTTTTTTGTGTATTTTTAATAGAGTCAGGGTTTCAACATATTGGCCAGGCTGGTCTTGAACCCCTGTCCTCATGATCTGCCCACCTTAGCCTCTCAAAGTGCTGGGAATTACAGGCATGAGCCACTGCACCCGGCCTAAACACTGTTTTTCAATTGTAGGCTCTGCCTATTAGTGAGATGTGAAATCAATTAAAAAAGAAAAAGATAAAGGAACAGAACAGGATAAAATATATCAGAGTGCATTGAAAATAGCAAAGATAAGTATTGTTAATTTTTTGTTATAAATATATTTGAATGTATGCACTGGTTTGCAATGCAAAAATATGACATTATTGGTTACTAAAGCTCAGTACCAAGGATCTCATTTTCTAGCACACTCTTTGGAAGAAACCTGATTATCTTTTCCTTCCTTTCCTTCCTTTCCTTCCTCTTTCTCTCTCTCCCTCTCTCTCTCTCTCTCTCGCTCTCTCTCCCTCTTTCTTCTTTTTTTAGACAGAATCTTGCTCTGTCACCCAGGCTGGAGTGCAGTGGTACAATCTTGACTCACTGCAACCTCTGCCTCCTGAGTTTAAGCCATTCTCTTCCCTCAGCCTTCCTAGTAGCTGGAACCACAGGTACACACCACCATACCCAGCTAATTTTTAAATTTTTAATAGAGACAGGGTTTCACCATGTTGGCCAGGCTGGTCTCGAACTCCTGACCTCATTTGCCCACCTCGGGTTCCCAAAGTACTGGGATTACAGGCGTGAGCAACCACACCCGGCCAGCCTGGTTATTTCTATAACTCAAGTGAAGACAGTGAGTAATTCAGACAGAAATAAGGTTTTTTAAAAATTGAGGCATTCTATTTTCTGCTTCGTTTTGGTTATCAAAACACTTTATTTCTGTGTAACTAGCAATGAAATTGAGGAATTAGCACCCTCTTCTGTTCTGCAGCACTGTACATATATCTATTTTAGCACTCGTTAATTATATTGTAAATATTTATTTACGTGCCTCTAGTCCAAGGTATAGTAGACTTTATAATTCAAATACTGAATTTTGGATCATTTCTGCTCCTTCCACAGCAGGATTTGGCCCTGTTTCTTGCTCATATAGGGAACTCCGTAAATATTTGTTAAATAAATGAATGAAAGAATAAATGAGTGGACCGTCACAGTGTTGCCTTGTCATTTTGACCAGGACCTTTTTTTTTTTTTAGTCAGAATTTCCCGCATGCATCCCATGAGCCTACACCATGAAGATTAATTTGCTGAAGTGATCTGAGAGAACATTTTGTGAACTTGTCAAGTTTGAAAAGGGAGACATTTATTTTGGACAAAGCAAGCCATCTTAATATGTAGCTAGTTTAATTATGCAAATAAGTGAAACAAAAACTAAATGCAAATTTTAAGGTGTAGTTTTTCCTTTTGCTCTGTTTGTACAGAAAAATCTAACCATTTGTTTTCTGCTTAAAAATAAACAGATGTTAGTAAAAGAGACTGCACACCCCACTAGAATTCCAAATGGTGGGGAAGAAGAGTTTTCCTTGTGGTGTAAATTGCCTCCCCCCTCCAACGCCCCCATCTTTCAAAACTTTAGAATTTGTACTGTAACTCTTTCACCAGTGTCTTTCCTCATTTTCGCTCTACAATTCAGTTTGCTTGTCTTTCTAAACTTTTGTTCAATGTCTATATAAATGGTACTTCAGATTCTTTTAATTATATTGTTGAATTCTACAAAATCTTTTAATGATAGTATTGGAGAGGGAGCCCAGTATATTCCATGAGGGAAATCTGTAGCCTCAAAGTTTCAGTATTACTTCTAAGGCTGAATAAAGAAACTTCAATTAAAGGTCTCTCTTGGTGAGCAAGCTTTGACCATCTTGAAAGTTGCAGATATTGGCTCTGTGGGAGGTCTTTCTGGAAACAAAATGCACACAGCTGAGTTGTGAAGCTCTTAGGAAGGAGGAAAAGGGGGCACTTTCCTTCTCTGACACTATTGTTTCCTCCAACTACTTCATTCCCCTTCCCACCTCAGGAGAAATAAACAATCAAACACGTTGGAGAAAAACAGAAAATGGGGAAAGTTCACTTTAGCACACTTACTGCCTTTTAAAAAGTGTTCACCCTATCTTGAGAACTAAAATCTCCCGAGAAATATAACTGAAGTTCAGAAAATCTTAGTTGAATAAAATTAACTTAGGCGCAGCTATGCTACTTTACCTTCACCCAGCATTCACAGGATGAAGTATTTTGCCAAGGTAGTAAAGTGGGGACCTAGTGTTTAGAATTCTGATATGTAGTCCAGGCTCATTCCTGAGTTTAACAATTTAAATCATGTTTTCTCCTTATTTGTATGGTGAAATGTGCATTTGCTTATAATATTTTTGACCTTTCCAGATAAAATGGGAAAATAGTTATATAGGCTTGTTATAGAAAAAATATAAATAGCTGCCATTTAAAAATAAATCATTAAAAAAAGTTATAGTCTGTTGGTAAATGAAGAATCAGAGTTTAGCCTTAAAAAGTTATTTTCCAGCAGAACACCTGTAGTTTCAGCTACTCAGGAAGCTGAAGCAGGAGGATCCCTTGAGCCTAGCAGTTAGAGCAGTTAAGAGTCCAGCCTGGGCAACATAGTGAGACCCCAGTCTCTTTAAAAAAACATTATTTAAAAAAAAAAACATTATTTTCGGTTGGATGCTCATGCCTGTAATCCCAGTACTTTGGAAGGCCAAGGCGGGTGGATCACCTGAGGTCAGGAGTTTGAGACCAGCCTGACCAACATGGCGAAACTCCGTCTCTACTAAAAAACACAAAAATTAGCTGGGCATGGTGGCAGGCGCCTGTAATCCCAGCTACTCTGGAGGCTGAGGCAGGAGAATCGCTTGAGCCTGGGAGGCAGAGGTTGCAGTGAACTGAGATCACGCCACTGCACTCCAGCCTGGGCGACAGAACAAGACTCTGTCTCAAAAATAAACAAACAAAAAACAAAACAAAAAAACATTATTTTCCTCTGTATGCCAAAACATTTCCATTTGTAGACTTCATTCGTATTTAAAAACTTTCAGCCGGGTGCAGTGGCTCAGGCCTGTAATCCCAGCACTTTGGGAGGTCGAGGTGAGCACATCACCTGAGGTCAGGAGTTCACCTGGCCAACATGGTGAAACCCCATTTCTACTAAAAATACAAAATTAGCAAGGCGTGGTGGCACCTGCCTGTAATCCCAGCTACTTGGGAGGCTGAGGCAGGAGAATCACTTGAACCCAGGAGGGCGAGGTTGCAGTGAGCTGAGATCGTGCAACTACACTCCAGCCTCGGCAACGAGACTGAAACTCCGTCACACACATACATGCAATAATAAGTAAATAAATAAAAAGTTTAAATAGGTTTCAAATATTAACAGTAAAGACATATTTGAGAGCTCATTTTGTACCAGGCATTTTGCTAAGAGCTTTGCATGCAGTGGTCTTATATAATTTACCATAAGAGGCATGTATTTCTTTCAGTAACCAACATTATAGTACTGCACAAATGTGTTAGTTTATGAATTCAAGTATTTCAGAGAATCTCCATATTCCTGGATAAAGTTGCCAAAATATTAATAATTGTTGAAACACAGTGACTAGTACATAGGGTTTTACTGTACTATTCTACTTTTGTGTATGTATAAACACTTCTATGATAAAAAGTGAAAAACACAAAAGAAAACAATTCTTTCAGAGATCAGCTATCCTGGTTGTGTTCCTTCCTCCCCATCTCCAGCTCCTGTCAGTTGGCCCCACATGGGGACACATGCTTCTTCAGCTGGGAAGGGAAAGATTGGTAGCACTTACAGCTGCCCATTACTACTCCTCTCCCCTCAGTCTTCCGTGATGGATTTAGGACATTTCTCTTCTGATCTACTCTGTAGATTAAGTAATATACATATAAATCAGTATAAAGGTTTTTCTTCCTTTGGCAGCAGATTTAAGAGAGGGAGCCCTAGGGAACATCTATTCTTTTTTTTTTGAGACGGAGTCTCGCTCTGTCACCCAGGCTGGAGTGCAGTGGCATGATCTTTGCTCACTGCAACCTCCACCTCCTGGGTTCAAGCAATTCTCTGTCGCAGCCTCCCGAGTAGCTGGGATTACAGGTGGCTGCCACCACACCTGGCTAATTTTTGTATTTTTAGTAGAGACGGGGTTTTACCATGTTGGCCAGGCTGATCTCGAACTCCTGACCTCGTGATCCACCTGCCTCAGCCTCCCAGAGTGCTGGTATTACAGGTGTGAGCCATCGTGCCCAGCCCACATCTATTCTTTCTATTTGCTAGAATCTCTTCCTGCCTTCACTTGGTAGAACCAGCCCCTTTCATCTTGGGAACAAATCCTCTCTGGTTCCAAGTAGTTCTGATGGGCTGCTATTTATAATATCCCACCTTCCTGGCTATAAGGGTGTGTGTATAATCAGGGTCTGGCCACACATACACTCTACTTATTGTTGTCCACAGTAATTGACCTATGGATGGATACATGACCTAAGTCAGGTCAGATCAAATCCTTTCCTACCCTCTTATTTACAGACGGTAAAAGCAAAAAGGCCTCTCTAGCTGAGATGATTAAAACCTGGAACTGTCTCTAGCCATGCTCTCCCCACCCCCAGGTTGTACAGAAAGCTCATATGGAATAGGAGAGAACAGGATCAAAATACTGAGAAAAGCAGAAAGAGGGAAATAGTAGGAGCAAAGGTGAAAGTGTGAGAGTGACAAAAATTCCTTGCTTGGCCAAACATTAGTTATGCTTCTGAGCCTTCTCCTGGGCCCATATGTGCATTTTCTTGTAAAACTCAGTTTTAGTAAAAAGTTCTGCTAAGTCAGTTTAGCAAGAACCCCCAGTCTCCATATCTGATCACCCTCAATAGATCCTTCATCCTCCACTGTCCCCCAGGTCATGTCTGATCACCCTGGCCTGTGTTCAGCAAGAATCCAGTTAGGTCGGTTTAGCTGGAGTCCCTCATATCCCTGATGTTTCCTCTTAGTGATTTTTCATCCAGCAACCCCATCTGCTCTTTGTCTATAAATTCCCAGCTGTTGGCCGGGCGCGGTGGCTCAAGCCTGTAATCCCAGCACTTTGGGAGGCCGAGACGGGCGGATCACGAGGTCAGGAGACCGAGATCATCCTTCCCAGCACTTTGGGAGGCCGAGACGGGCGGATCACGAGGTCAGGAGATCGAGACCATCCTGGCTAACACAGTGAAACCCCGTCTCTACTAAAAATACAAAAAAAACTAGCCGGGCGAGGTGGCGGGCGCCTGTAGTCCCAGCTACTCGGGAGGCTGAGGCAGGAGAATGGCGTAAACCCTGGAGGCGGAGCTTGCAGTGAGCTGAGATCCGGCCACTGCACACTCCAGTCCGGGCGACAGAGCGAGACTCCGCTTCAAAAAAAAAAAAAAAAAAAAAAAAAAGATCATCCTGGCGAACACGGTGAAACCCCATCTCTACTAAAAAATACAAAAAACTAGCCGGGTGAGGTGGCGGGCGCCTGTAGTCCCAGCCACTCGGTAGACTGAGGCAGGAGAATGGCATGAACCTGGGAGGCGGAGCTTGCAGTGAGCTGAGATCAGGCCACTGCACTCCAGCCTGGGCAACAGAGTGAGACACTGTCTCAAAAAAAAAAAAAAAAAAAAAATTCCCAGCTGCCTATGCTGTATTCTACATGAGCTCCGTGCAGTAGTCCCTGTGTCGATTTCAGTGGTCCTGAATAAAGACTTCCTTACCATGCTTTAACATTGAATAATTTTTTCTTTAACAAGAGAAATGCTGATTCTGAATTGCTAGACTGCCATCGTTTCTAAAGTCCTTATCTTTCCCCCTATCGTAAAGTGGGAGTCAATACATCAGCTTTTTACTCAAGCTGGTTTGATAAGGGGTTTTGTTATTTGTACCTAAAAGCCGTGACCAATTCATAGAGTAGGGCCATAAAGACAGGTATTACGCTCTACTTCAGGAGTGCTATCTATATTCCAGCTAAGGCTTACCACCTAGAGCAGTGCCTGGTACATGGCAAGTACTGAAGAAATATGTGTTGAAAGAGGAATGCCTTCTTGATAAGCTTTTTTGGTCAATGGTTTTCTTAACTTGGTGCATTGATTAAAATAGGGAATATTTATCTCCTTTCCTCTCTTCCTCATGGATATAACTCAAGATAGCTGCTGTTTAAATTTGAACACCTTAAATAAATGGCTCTTTTTGCAACTGGAAGCACAATTTTTGTGCAGCTAGAAAAATCTTTTTCCAACACAGAAATTTCCAGTGCAGTTTTCTAAGAAACCCCCTGTGATATGCAGCACAGTGGGCTCACCACAAGGCACATCAATCATTTTACTGTGTATCAGGCACCTCTTACAGGATTTTCTGTGATCCTGGTGTCAGTGCACATTCTGTATCAAGGCAGAGATGATATGTAGAAATCTGGCAGCTATTTAGAAGGGAGGCTGGGCAGTGGTGTGCCAGTATAATTAATGAGAGTCATCACTCAGGAAATGAGGATGGTGGGGGTTGGGAAGGATGCTTTCGCCATTCAATGGCATTTAAGAAAAATTGATGCTTGCTTAGCACTTTTAATGCTGGGAGGACATTAAGTCAAAGGATCACAGCAAAGGATTTTTTGTAACTACTGTACAGATGGATGTCCTTGTGCTTGAAGAAGCAGGGCTAATTCAACCCCAGACTTTTCAGCCAGGCGGATTTCAACCTTGTATTGAGCTACCAGCAGGAGTTCTTTATACTTGGAAAAGTGGTAAATCCTTACTAAAAGATCATAGCTTGCATGACCAAGAGATCATCTAGAAAAGGTACTTTATTACCATGTAGGATGTTTGTCTTACGTGCCCAAAGAAGTTTTAATGTAGGTCTCATTTTCTCCAGTTCCCCTTTAACCAGTGAAAGAGGAGGGCATTATTTGTTTTGTTTTTCTATTTCTTCTTCGGTAACCATGGAAGAGTTTGTGTAACCTAGAGAGGCTGCTTATTACCCACTTTCTAGTCCCTTTGTTATTATTCCATGCTCTGATTGTCACAAGCAGGAAAAATAGTTCTGTCCTGCTTCTAAAAACTTAGCAATGTAACAAATTTTCTTGTTTTTAGTGATTTTCTCCAATTAATTAATTAATTGTTTTAGTGATTTTTCTCTGATAAATAATGTTAAAAAGACTTGGAGAGAAAAGCTACATTAAAAGATTATGGATGTATAAATATCCTAAACATTTAAGAACATGCATAATTATTATTCATATCAACTTCAGAATTATTACCTTTGGGAAGGGGTGGGAGTAACGAGTCAGGAGTTGGGGTTTAGCTGTATCTGTCACACTTTATTTAAAAAAGAAGGAGTTGGGGGAGCAGGAGTATTACATGGTGTATGTCCTGTTTTTGTTAGGTTTGAAATACCACACAATTAAAAAATTTGAAAGTTTACAAAATTATGGGAGTTGATTAAAACTATCAAAATAAAGTGCATAGCAAACAAGTGCTCTTATTAGAAACTTTGTGTCTGAGTTTATTTCAACATGTGCATCTGCATTTTTTCAGACTCAAGAAAGACAAACACCGGAGGTTAGGGGGTGAACTGCTGCTGTTGAGGGATTATCTTGGTGGTTTTTTTTTTTTTTCATTTTTTTTTCGGCTTTTCTATTCACCATGGAGATTACCAGCAAAACAAATCTCCAACAAGCATGTTTACAAAATAAAAAGCAGTTTGGAGGCAGAGGGTTAATGACTTAATTTCTTATAAATTGAGGCTTGTGTATGGGCATGTAAAAAAAACAAAAACAAGTAAATTTGGGGAGGTTTCTTTCTATAGAGGCAAAGGACGTTACCTATATTTTTTTCCAAATTGATTTCTTCCTGGTACTATTGGGAGGAAGAAATTCAAGTGGATATTCTGGTGGCTTTTTTCTTTTTTCTAAGAGTCTAGGATTGTTTTCAGGATAAAGTTTCTTCTTGCCCATGGTGCTTTGCTGTGACATTGTAATTGCCTCTGTTGAATTGAATAATACAAATGGGTTGTTTCTATGGTATCGGCTAAGTGGGATGAAAAGGTGAAACCCTAGATCTTGTGCTGAGAGGTCACAGTGCTACCACCCTCCACACTAACTGTCTGTCAAAGCAGACAGGCAGCCAAGGCCCAGAGCTCCAATCTCAGGCACTCATTTGTAACTTACTCATTTGTAACTTCCTGGGCAAATTCACGCATGAAAAAAGAAAATGACTTTAGTTTATGTTGTCACTAAGCCCAGAAAATCCCTGCCAACCCCATGCTGCCAGCTTTCCTAGGACATTCTTATTGGAGGATTATTTTAAACTGAAAGGTGAGTGAAGAGCTGCGTCCCCACTCCTTCCCAGCCAGGCTTTGAACTAACAATAGGGCAGGTTGAATGAAGGCTGATAAATGTAAATCCTGGAATCCAGAAGCCGGATCACACCGCTGCCGTCTAGATCAGTGGCGGTTCCCGCATCCGCCCCAAGCTGGTCACTCATCCTGTCAGTGCGTTCAGCAGATTTCATCGTTTCATCTACACTTGAGTGCCTGCTCTGTGCAAGCTTTCCTCTGCCACCGCCGTCTTCTTACCCCCGGCAGGTTGCCCGCTTGAGTCAACCAGCCACTAAACGGATCTAAGTGAATAAGTGGCCTGTTAATGCCAAGGAGTAGCATTTCCAAATGAAGAGACTGGGAATAAATAAAAGCAAAGTGTTACCATCTACACTCTCAATTTTAGTTGCACTTCACTCAAAGTGGATCTCTTTAATTTGCAGCATTGACAGATGCTATGTTCTTAGAATTTTTTTTTTTTTTTTAAAGGAGGTAAGACGGGCGTTTCAGAACACTTTTTACTTTGGTGCAAGTTGCACGCAGTTCCCATTCCCTGCGCCCTTCACCTCCAACTTTGTTTCTCCAACTCCTTTACCCGCCCACCACCGAGGCTCTCCAGCTACAGCCTCAAACTGAGTATCAAGGGGTTACCCTGGGTTTGGAAACTTTTGAAACTTGCGGGGGGTGGGGGATAGGTAAAAGTACTTCATTTCCAATGCTTTTGGCCCTTGCCAAGCGGGGAGCCCCGCAGGAGAGTGTAAGCCAAGGATTCCAGGTGCAGCCCTGGGGTTCCGTACACCTATCCCGCCCGGGCCAGCGGAGGCAGCGGGCGCTCCAGTCCGTTCTTCCCAACTCCAGTTCCTGATTTCCTCGGAAGCTGCGAGGCGGAGAGGGAGTGGGGCTCCTGTGTGAGTGTGAGGATTTGAATGAGAAAGCAGGTTGTGGCGGCGGCGGCCTGCTCTTCCCCGCTCTTCTGGGGCTTCTGCTGGCTAGTGGGGAGAAGTGCTCTTCTAGGGGGGCTTTTCTGGCCCTTGGCGGGCCTTTGGAGTTGGAGTCACAGGGGCCAATAACTCATCACCCCAGCACTTCGGAGGTGGCTCCCCGTGCCACGGACTCCGAGGAGTCCTTCATCTACTGAACACTCAGAGCTGAGGAGGTCAGTGCTTTCGGGGGAAGCGGAGGGGGGCGCGGGAGAGAAGAGGGTGTGCAGGAAAAAGAGGACTGGTACGCCAGTCCGATGAGCGAGTGAGCAGGTGGCCCGAGTTCCTCTCTCGGCAGCCACAGCCTGGACACGCCTCTTTAGGACTGTGTGAGTGCTGTGCGTGGGGATCCTCCAAACCCCCGCGCGGGGAACTGGTCACGGCTGCTCTTAGGGGTCCCATAATTCAGAAGGATGTGGGAGTGTGTGTGTGTCCGCTAAAGAATGTAACCCTCGGGTCCCTTGCGGTGGTGGTGGGTGGCATTTCGTCTGGTGGAACGTCCAGCATCGTTGCAGGATGCTTCACCCTCATGCGGGGTCCCGGGACCCTCTCTCTGATCACCAGACGCCACCAGGAGAGCAAGTCCGCGTTTCCCAGCAAGGGAAGTGCAGCGTTCCTTACACTTGGGGAGTCTCACAGCTTTTCCTGCGCCCGGTGACTCTGCTCAGGACCCTCTTAGAGAAGACTAGGTGTGCTCAGCGCGAGGAGGATATACTCCATTGCCCTTTCCTGGGAAGAACGAGGAGCGCCCGAGCGGCGCGGGGTGGTGGAGGCAAACCCCGGCCCACGGCAGCGCGCTTTGCGCCTGCGCGGCGTTTCCTTGGCGACTGAGCAGTGGGTCCGAGACGCCACCCCGCGCGCCCCTAAGCCCAGTTCCCTGTTGAGCATCTGAGACGTCCTCTCCCCTCGTTCCCGAGGCGTTTTCTATTTGTTTCCGTCTGCGAATCAATTTGTGATCACATTATGACGTTGAGAGTTCAGCGTTAAAGCAATAACCAACTAAAAACAAAACAAAACAAAACAAAACAACTTTTCCCTTCCCTTGTTACCGTTTTGATCACGGACAGAAGAAAATGGTGAGAGATTAGTTATTAGGGCAGCAATTGAAATCCCCCTCTATCCCGAAAAGTGGAGACGAATAAAACATTTACTTCCTGGTAAGGAGTTAAAAAATTCAGTGAAGTGTGCCTCCTAACCCAAGTGAAGAGCAGGGCTTGTACAACCCAGCAGCACCCATGCCCTGTGTATTGGCATGTTTATGACAAGGAGATGCGCTGCGAAAGGGACCAGAGTATAATGCCAATGAAAAGAAACAAAGGCTTTCCCAGAAGAGGCGGTTGTTTTTTTCAGTTGCCTCAGCGTTTTGGTCACCTTTGGGGTTAAAATCTTCTGCAGAGAATGCTTCAAGAAGCCTTAACAGAAGCCAGTTTTCTCAAGCTGTCCGTTGAGAATCATTTTCTTTTTCTTTTTTTCTTTTTTGAGACAGAGTCTGGCTCTGTCGCCCAGGCTGGAGTGCAGTGCAACCTCGGCTCACTGCAACCTCCGCCTCCTGGATTCAAGCGATTCTCCTGCCTCAGCTTCCCGAATAGCTGGGATTACAGGCATGCACCACCATGCCCAACTAATTTTTGTATTTTTAGTAGAGAAGGGGTTTCACCACATTGGCCAGGCTGGTCTTGAACTCCTGACCTCAGGTGATCCACCCACCTCCTCCTCCCAAAAGTGCTGGGATTACAGGCGTGAGCCACTGTGCCCGGAAGACAAGAATAATTTTTATTTTCATAAAACTGTGAATCTTGACAGCCCTCTCCCCTCTTTTAAATCCCATTTGTTTACATATAGCGTAGCACTTGGCAAAAGTACACGTCTTAAGGGGGTATGTAGAAGGAGCGGTAGCTTCTTGCTTATCTTTCTTAAACTGCATCAATATTTGGCAGTATGATTGGTACCTAGTTGCTATTAAACATTGGTTAGAATTAATATAACTGCTAATACAAATTTAAAATGGAGTTACTCTTCTTGGCATAAAGTGTGGCATAAAATACCTTGGGTGAAGTAATACGTGAGTACTGTCTTGCTACATACCGGTTTCAAGCAACTTGTTTTCAAGAATAGCAAGTGTTTATTTGTGGTAGATGTTTTAAGATAATATACTCTCACCATCAGCAAATGAAATCAACGTAACACTTTTCAAATGATTAGCGAGTAACACGCTGTTAAAGTTTTCTCCCATCTCATTTGTCATAAATGCTTAACATTGTGCAATCCATCTAGCTTAAATGTTTAAAAATAAGTCCAACTGAGTTTCTCCCCTTTTCTCTTGTTTAGAAAAATAGAAAAACTCTTAATTTTCAGGTTCAGATACTTTGTGACCCTATGTGGTGGCTTGTAACTGGCTCCAATTCCCTAATTCTCAGTGACATGTGTTTCTGCTGGTTCCAGGAGGTAAACTGCAGTTTTAACAGATCATGGGATAATGAGACTGGGAGTACCTGGGGGAGGCAGGGGAGAGGCAATGGGAAGGAGACAAAGAGAGGGAAGATTGATGGGCAGAGCGAGGATTTATAGTGGTACCAGATTCATAATAAAATCTGTTTAAAGTTATTGCTTCCGTTTGATATATTTTCCCACATCATCAACTTCAATTAAATTTATTTTAAAAATCAGTCTTCCAGATAAAGGGATAGTATTATAAACACAGAATTTGATAAAAGTGCTTCTTGTTAGGGTGTCATAACGTAAAATACTGAGAAAATTCTTAATGAAATGTTTTTTACTTAATTTATTCATGTAGTCAACAAATGTCTATTGAGAACGTGTTATATATAAGGCAAGATGAATAAATCCAGATTTCTGTTCTGAATGAACTAAGAGCTGTGAGTCCTGAAATAATTCTAACACCACTTCAGATGTTCAGGGTGAAGATACTACCTTTGGTACTCTTAAGGAGAACGATTGATTTGGTGCTAATCATGCAGACTTGCAAATTCAGAAGCAAATGCTGAAACTTTGAGTAATTTAGATAAGGCTCTATATCTAGGATAGGAAGCATTATGTGCACCTATTTGCTTACATTTTTGTAGTACAAACTCTACTCTAAAACTTGTACTCTTGGCAAGTGCAGCACTTAGTTCAGAAGAAACAGAAACCCTGTAATTCTCAGGTTTCTTAGATTAAGATAAGGTGAATGATTCAGTAATCCTTTGTTCTGGCTCTGTGTTTCATGACATAATGAACCTTCTGCAGCTCCCTTCTAAGAATGTTGGTCTGCATGCCCGAAGGATCATAACTATTTTTCCCTGAACAAAACAAACAAACAAACAAACAAAAAACCAAAAAACAAAAAATGAGAGGGGATATAAAATTATGATAGAAGGATAAAAGGAATACAATAGAGTATTAA
Source organism: Trachypithecus francoisi (assembly GCF_009764315.1). NCBI lineage: Eukaryota > Metazoa > Chordata > Mammalia > Primates > Cercopithecidae > Trachypithecus > Trachypithecus francoisi. Next base: position 7,945,638 of record NW_022681453.1, read on the forward strand.
ACATTTTAACTTTTGAGATGGAATAATTTGTAGGCATTTTTAGTGAATTTAGACTCTTGAAATCCATTACAGCCATGACAAAATCCTGGTATAATGTTGACCAGGGTTGACAAACATTTCCTCTTGTCATTCCTAGGACATAGACGGTTAGGGAGACTCTCGTCTTTCCTTCACCACCTCGTGAGTCTAAAAACAATGATAAACCCAGGGAAGCTTGCGGAAGAGCATCCTCCATTTGGTTATTGCTCTTTGTCTAGGAAAATCAGACTCAGCTGTGAATTGTGGACCAAGTGGTGCAGAACTCATTACTTTGAACAATGCCTCCTCGGCCTGGGAAGCATGTTCCCTCTTCTCACTAGCAGGGGCTTATTCCAGGCTGGCTTTGGTCACAAGGAAAATCATTTAGACACAGTTCAGTGGACACTCACTCACATCTCTTTGACACCCGTGACCATTTTTGTTTAAGGAGAAATCCAGTACTGCTGTGGTAGGGTGTGCCAAATTAGAAGTGCATTTTAAGAAGCCTGTGAAGAAGTTTACACAGCTTTATTTTATTACCATCAAGGTCTCTGTCTTCTGTGCTTCCTAGTGGAAGAGGCCAAGATGGATGCAGAACGGACAACCAAGAGAACTTGGATAGCTAAGTTTAAAATGTTCTTACCAGCTCTGCATTTTGGTGGCACTAACCTAAGTGCCTATGCCTTATTATAGTCATTAAATTACAGAGCAGAAAAAGATAAATCTACCATATTTATCGTATACATCTGGAAACCAGGGCCCAAAGTTGCTAAATGATTTTTTCTTAAAGTGACACAACTGATAAATGGCAGAACGGAGATGACAACGCAAAGTTACTGATTTCTTTTTTTTTTTTTTTTTTTTTTTTTTTTGAGGCGGAGTCTCGCTCTGTCACCCGGACTGGAGTGCAGTGGCCGGATCTCAGCTCACTGCAAGCTCCGCCTCCGGGTTTACGCCATTCTCCTGCCTCAGCCTCCCGAGTAGCTGGGACTACAGGCGCCCGCCACCTCGCCCGGCTAGTTTTTTTTTTGTATTTTTTAGTAGAGACGGGGTTTCACCATGTTAGCCAGGATGGTCTCGATCTCCTGACCTCGTGATCTGCCCGTCTCGGCCTCCCAAAGTGCTGGGATTACAGGCTTGAGCCACCGCGCCCGGCCAAAGTTACTGATTTCTAATGATCTTGTTGTTTTCAGGAAATCTAGGGAGGGCAGACAGATATTGAATCCTTGCTTTATTTTTTAAAAACAATTTTTAATTTTAAAGATGAGGTCTCACTATGTTGCTCAGGCTAGTTTTGAACTCCGGGGCTCAAGTGATCCTCCCTCCTTGGCCTCCCACGGTGGTGGGATTATAGTTGTGAACCACTGCTCCTGACCTCGAATCCTTGCCCTAGATTTGCTATTTCCAACTATATGAAACTGCTATAGTTATAAATATAAAGTGGTCAAGCATCAGCAATGTCATATGATTTAACCTAATATTGTTGAGTAGAATTAACAGTGGTTACCTTTTTTTTTTTTTTTTTTTTGAGATGGAGTCTCTGTCACCCAGGCTGGAGTGTAGTGGGGCAATCTTGGCTCACTGAAACCTCTACCTTCTGGGTTCAAGCGATTCTCCTGCCTCAGCCTCCGGAGTAACTGGGATTACAGGCACGTGCCACCGCGCCTGGCTAATTTTTATATTTTTAGTAGAGATGGGGTTTCACCATGTTGGCCAGGCTGGTCTTGAACTCCTGACCTCAGAGTGATCCGCCTGCCTTGGCCTCCCAAAGTGCTGGGATTACAGGCCTGAGTCACTGAGCCCGGCCAACAGTGGTTACCTTCTGACGATATCTTTTTATAATCATGTGTGTATCATGAGAGCACATATGGTACACATACTATGTACAAATGCAAAAAAGCCCTTTTTCAGTTAGTATCTATTTTGGTCTGAGGAATTTTGGCATGATTGGGATTTACCATAAGGGGGATAGCGTTTCTGGTTATTTATTGTTCTGTAAATATCTTACAGGGTTCTGGAAGAAAAGGAGGAAATGAACATTAATGTATTCCTAACATGTGATGGCACTTACTTTATGTCTTTTTATAATTCAAAACAATCAAGAGAGGCAGGAATTCTCATCCTATGTTACTGATGAGCTTCAGACAGGTTAGTTTCTTGCCTAGGATGGAACATGGGACAGACAAACATGGAACAGACTTGGAATTTAAACCTGTTACTACTCAGGAATGCAGTGGTAATAGGCGGGAAATTTGTGACAAACACTGGGTTATTTTTATTTTCAAATTCACCATTTTTGCAAAGTACAGACAGGTAGAGTTTCTGATAAGCTGTCTGGCAGGTAAAGAAACTGCATTCTCTACGTGGAGTTTACGAGGTTGTAAATTCAAGTCTGGTTCCAGAAAACATTCACGGCTTTGTTTATAAACGATGTTGGCTATGTTTTTGGAAGTGGTGTTTAGGTTCTGTGCTGTAGAGATTTTTCCAGATGAAGTGCTCACTTACCACTTCTGGATTGTTGCCATCTTGTGGTGGGTTTAAGAGGATTCCTCATGATTTTAATATGTGCTTTCTGACATCCTAAGATTTAGATATTGGTTTTATCTAAATGTTGCCTGATTATTTTTCTTGAGGTAGTATTCATAGATTTACTGCTAGAGTGGACCGGGTAGTGTTTTGTAATGTTTTTCAAACTGGAGATCAGAATTGCCTTGGACAGTTGCTGAAAAAGTCTTAAGTTATTCCAGAAGCTGGTGCTCCTAAAACTGCTGTGGTACTGGGAAATTGCAACTGGCTTGTACTGAGCTGGTTTTAGATTTGCAGTATTTTTGAGCTGGTTTACACATAAAGAAACTGGGCTCAGGAATGTCATCATGTCATCTCAGCTGGTGGCTGAGATGCGATGGATACCTAAGTCACCTAAGTCTAGCATTCTTTTATTTTTGTATATTTTTTTGAGACAGTGTCTCGCTCTGTCACCAGTGCGATCTTGATTCACTGCAGCCTCCACCTCCAGGGCTCAAGAGGTCCTTCCCCCTCAGCCTCCCGAGTAGCTGGGACTATGGGCGTGTGCCACCATGCTCTGCTTTTTTTTTTTTTTTGAGGCGGAGCCTCGCTCTGTCGCCCAGGCTGGAGTGCAGTGGCGCGATCTCGGCTCACTGCAACCTGCGCCTCCCGGTTTCAAGCGATTCTCCTGCCCCAGCCTCCTGAGTAGCTGGCATTACAGGGCCCGCCAGCACGCCCAGCTAATTTTTTGTATTTTTAGTAAAGACGGGGTTTCACCGTGTTAGCCAGGCTGGTCTCGATTTTCTGACCTCATGATCCGCCTGCCTCGACCTCCCACAGTGCTGGGATTGCAGGCGTGAGCCACTGCGCCCGGCCCCACTTTGCTAATTTTTAAAAGAAATTTTGTAGAGACAGGGTCTCACTATATTGCCAGGCTGGTCTCAAACTCCTGCGCTCAAGCAATCCTCCCACCTCTACCTCCAAAAGTGTTGAGATTACAGGCATGAGCCACTACTCCTGGCAGTCTAGCATTCTTAATAGTGCACCACACCTTAAAAAGCACACCCTTCTTCTAAGTCTTCTTTCTTCCCTAGTACCTGACTCCAGGCTAGAAGAAAAGGCTGAGAGTTTCAAAAAAAGTGAGTGCTGGATTCTCTCTTGGAATTCAGCCTCTGCCTCAGACACCACACATGTCCCTGGAGGGCTCTCTGTTTTGATCTTTAGTTGTTTTCTGTAGCTTATTCTCCAAGCAGCCTCTTTTCTCTGTGGCTGGTTCTTTTGCACTGAACAAGAGACTTACAAACTTGTCTAGCCTTACCCAGTCAATTGCCACTGGATGTCAGAGGGATCTAGTTTAGTGCCAGCATAAGTGAGTTACTGATTAACAGATCCAAGGCACTCAAGGTTTCTCTTTCATCTGTCTTCACTTCCTTGTTGCTAGTCCACAAGAACCAAACATTTGAATTCAACTTCTCGCTTTCCTCTTCTCTCCCTCTTCAATTAAGTTGAAGAGGCTTTTGGACCTTAGATCTCCATGGAGTGCTAATAAAACTTCTGCAAAATTATTCCTGCTGGGAACTTGGAAGATCTATACAGGCTTTTCAGGTTAGAATCCTGGACCAGAAATTCAGTGAGTTGATTTGCTATAAAATCATATGCAGTTTAGTTCTCTAGACATCCTATTTCTTTTTGCCAAATAGCTCTTTCTTATCTTTGAGTTATATAGGAGGTATTGAAAATTTATTTTTTAAAGAAGAGATTGCTTCATAGAACAGTAACGTGTTAGTATAAGGAGTTAGGGTTATGTGAAGATCCTCTGATTTTTAAATTTATATTTGAGGGGGGAACCACCTTTTCTTTTACCCATACATAGTATCTCTAGGAGGGCAGGGCATGGTGGCTCATGCTTGTAATCCCAGCACCTTGGGAGGCCGAGGTGGGAGGACTGCTTGAACCCAGGAGGTTGATGTTGCAGTGAGCTGTGATCCTGCCACTGCACTGCAGCCTGGGTGAGAGATTGAGACCCTGTCTCAACAAAGAAAAAAGAAAAAAATCTCCAGAAGGATACACAAGAATTAAGAAGTTGATTACTAAGGGACAGAAGTCAGAGGTAAACTAGTCACTGTATACTCTTTTTTTTTTTTTGAGACAGGGTCTTGCTCTGTTGCCCAGGCTGGAGTGCAGTGGGGTGATATTGGCTCACCGCAACCTCTGCTTTCCGGGTTCATGCAATTCTCCTGCCTCAGCCTCCAGAGTAACTGGGACTACAGGCGTGGGCCACTACGCCCGGCTAATTTCTTTTGTATTTTAGTGGAGATGTGGTTTCACCATGTTGCCCAGGCTGGTCTCGAACACCTGAGCTCAGGCAATCCACCCGCTTTGGCCTCCCAAAGTGCTGAGGTTACAGGCGTCAGCCAGTGCGCCCGGCCCGTATACTCTTTTGTGCCTTTTTAATTTTGAAGCTTTCAACTTAATAAAAAGAAAGAAAAAAAGAAAGAAAAAGAGAATACATGGGTTTCAATCATAAATGAATAAATAAATGACTGTCTCTTAGCTCCTAACTGGTAGAAATAGGAGACTGGGAAGCAATTTTAAAGAAAAGAAAAGCAATTATTCCTAACTGGTAGAAATAGGAGACTGGGAAGCAATTTTAAAGAAAAGAAAAGCAATTATTTGTCTTACTTTCTTCATAAGTCTCACTGCATTCTATAATTTTTAAAACTAGTGTTCTCTAAGGTCTTCTGGATTTCGATAACAGGGCGGGAGAGGTTTTGCAATTTTAATAGTTTTCTTTCCTCTCAGGGAATCAGACTCGTCTTACTTCTGAGCAGCTGAACCTATCTTTTGCATGCAATGTGTTTATGGAGTGAAAGTTTCTTTTTCTTATTTTTTTGCGCATTGCTTTTGTTCTCCAAAGAGAAATCATTGTAGTGTGATTATTCCTGAATTTTCCTGAGCCTTGTCTGAATGTTAATGTCACAGGAATCTTTTCTTCTTAAATGGAAAAAGAGAAAAGGCTTGTGCACAAATGTTCTACTCTAAACCACATATTTTCTTCTTTTAAATAGGTTTTGGGTTGAAAGTATTTTTCTATTTACTGGGTAAATCATTAAAATACAGTCTTGGAAAAGAGAGAACATAAACTGTTTACTAACTTCTTTTTCTTTTGTCAAAAGAGAGAAATGTGAAATCTGTTATTTAGTGTCCAAGTTTCAGTCAAAAGCAAAAACCCAAATCCGGACCAATTCCCAACATATTTGTTGAAAAGTCCTCACTTCCAGTCTGGTGAACTAAATGAAAGGTATACATTTTCTCACAGAATTCTTCTCATTGGTATATTCATTTTATTCTTTGGGAAAGAATAACTGGATAGATATTATATTCTCATGATTACACATTTTAAAAGCTTACAAGGGCATTTAGGGAAAAATTCCCCTCACATCTCTGTTCCTCAGCCATTCACTTTTTCCTTCGATAGAAAAGTGTTATTAGTTTCTTGTGTATTTTTCCAGACATAAAATATCTATATATATACATATGCAAATATACATTTTTGCTTTTTCTTCCTTTTAAAAATCAAACGGTAGTGTACCATGTGCATGATTTTGCATTTTGCATTTTTTGGTAACATTTTGTGTGTCATATATCAGCATACAAGAGCTTCCTTATTTAAACAATTTATTTTCTTTGACAAATAAAAATTGTATACATGTTTTGAAATATGTATACATTGCAGAATGGCTAAATTGAGCTAACTTATGTGTGTAATACATCACATACTTTTTTTTTTTTTTGCTGTAAGAACACTGAAAATCTACCCTTATCAATTTATTTATTTATTTATTTATTATTATGATTATACTTTAAGTTCTAGGGTACATGTGCATAACGTGCAGGTTTGTTACGTATGTATACTTGTGCCATGTTGGTGTGCTGCACCCATCAACTTGTCAGCACCCATCAACTCGTCATTTACATCAGGTATAACTCCCAATGCAATCCCTCCCTCCTCCCCCCTCCCCATCATAGGCCCCGATGTGTGATGTTCCCCTTCCCGAGTCCAAGTGATGTCATTGTTCAGTTCCCACCTATGAGTGAGAACATGTGGTGTTTGGTTTTCTCTTCTTGTGATAGTTTGCTAAGAATGATGGTTTCCAGCTGCATCCGTGTCCCTACAAAGGACTCAAACTCATCCTTTTTTATGGCTGCATAGTATTCCATGGTGTATATGTGCCACATTTTCTTAATCCACTGTCACTGATGGACATTTGGGTTGATTCCAAGTCTTTGCTATTGTGAATAGTGCCACAATAAACATATGTGTGCATGTATCTTTATAGTAGCATGATTTATAATCCTTTGGGTATATACCCAGTAATGGGATGGCTGGGTCATATGGTACTTCTAGTTCTAGATCCTTGAGGAATCGCCATACTGTTTTCCATAATGGTTGAACTAGTTTACAATCCCACCAACAGTGTAAAAGTGTTCCTATTTCTCCACATCCTCTCCAGAACCTGTTGTTTCCTGACTTTTGAATGATTGCCATTCTAACTGGTGTGAGATGGTATCTCATCGTGGTTTTGATTTGCATTTCTCTGATGGCCAGTGATGATGAGCATTTTTTCATGTGTCTGTTGGCTGTATGCATGTCTTCTTTTGAGAAATGTCTGTTCATATCCTTTGCCCACTTTTTGATGGGGTTGTTTGTTTTTTTCTTATAAATTTGTTTGAGTTCTTTGTAGATTCTGGATATTAGCCCTTTGTCAGATGAGTAGATTGCAAAAATTTTCTCCCATTCTGTAGGTTTCCTGTTCACTCTGATGGTAGTTTCTTTTACTGTGCAGAAGCTCTTTAGTTTAATTAGATCCCATTTGTCAATTTTGGCTTTTGTTGCCCGTTGCTTTTGGTGTTTTAGACATGAAGTCCTTGCCCATGCCTATGTCCTGAATGGTATTACCTAGGTTTTCTTCTAGGGTTTTTATGGTTTTAGGTCTAACATTTAAGTCTTAATCCATCTTGAATTAGTTTTCATATAAGGTGTAAGGAAGGGATCCAGTTTCAGCTTTCTACATACGGTTAGCTAGTTTTCCCAGCACCACTTATTAATAGGGAATCCTTTCCCCATTTCTTGTTTTTGTCAGGTTTGTCAAAGATCAGATGGCTGTAGATGTGTGGTGTTATTTCTGAGGACTCTGTTCTGTTCCATTGGTCTATATCTCTGTTTTGGTATCAGTACTATGCTGTTTTGGTTATTGTAGCCTTGTAGTATAGTTTGAAGTCAGGTAGCGTGATGCCTCCAGCTTTGTTCTTTTGACTTAGGATTCTCTTGGCAATGCGGGCTCTTTTTTGGTTCCATATGAACTTTAAAGTAGTTTTTTCCAATTTTGTGAAGAAAGTCATTGGTAGCTTGATGGGGATGGCATTGAATCTATAAATTACCTTGGGCAGTATGGCCATTTTCACAATATTGATTCTTCCTATCCATGAGTGTGGAATGTTCTTCCATTTGTTTGTGTCATCTTTTATTTCGTTGAGCAGTGGTTTGTAGTTCTCCTTGAAGAGGTCCTTCACATCCCTTGTAAGCTGGATTCCTAGGTATTTTATTGGAAGCAATTGTGAATGGGAGTTCACTCATGATTTGGCTGTTTGTCTGCTATTAGTGTTTAAGAATACGTGTGATTTTTGCACATTGATTTTGTATACTGAGACTTTGCTGAAGTTGCTTATCAGCTTAAGGAGATTTTGGGCTGAGATGATGGGGTTTTCTAAATATACAATCATGTCATCTGCAAACAGGGACAATTTGCCTTCCTCTTTTCCTAATTGAATACCCTTTATTTCTTTCTCCTGCCTGATTGCCCTAGCCAGAACTTCCAACACTATGTTTAATAGGAGTGGTGAGAGAGGGCATCTGAGACAGGGTCTCTCTTTGTCATCCATGCTGGATAGAGTGCAGTGGCACAATCTTGGCTCATTGAAGCCTTAACCTCAAGTGATCAAGTGATCCTCCCACCTCAGCCCTCCAAGTAGCTGGGACTATAGGCGCATGCCACCATGCTTGACTAATTTTTGTATTTTTTGTAGAGATGGGGTTTTGCCATGTGACCAGGCTGCTGTCGAACTCCTGAATTCAAGTTACATGCCTGCCTTGACTTTCTAAAGTGCTAGGATTACAGATATTAGCCATACCACCTGGCTGCCCTGCCTATTCTTGATGTTTGTGGCTGTGGGCTGGTGCCTGTGCTTTTGAAGAAGTAGGGATTTATTCCAGTCTTTGCAGACTGACTTTGTGTGGGAAAGCCTTTCATCAGTCAGCCCTTCCAGAGATTCTGGGCAGGCCATCTGGTGTGCTGTGTGGGTGGTCTTGCTGTTGGGGTTCATGGGCAGGCTGGCTTGATGCCTGGGTCAGTAGGTGGGCAGACCTTGCATCTGAACCTTCAGGGTTGAGCCAGGAGCTTGGATCCACTAGCGTGGACCTGTTGATTGGGTCCATGAGGGTGAGCCTGTTGCCTAAGTGCATGAGGGTGGCCTTGGAGTTTGTTATTTGTGGGAATTAGACAGAGGCAAACCTGTCACTGGAGTAGGCCTTGAGCCTGAGTCTGCAGGTGCTGGCTAGCCACTGTGATGAGTCTGGTACCTAGGTCCAGTAGTATGGGCCTGGAGCCTAAGTACATGGGGGCTGGCAATGCCCTAGGGTTGGCCTAGAGCCAAAGTCTGCAGAGGCTGGCCTGGAACTGAAGCAAATCCTTATCTTGGTGCCACTGGGCTAGTCTGGAGTCTGTGGCCTCTGAGGTAAACCTGGCAATGGAGCAAACCTGGAGAACAAGTCCACCAGGCAAGTCTGGAGCCTAGGGCTGTGGGATCTGGCATGGTGCCAGGGTAGGCCTGGAGGCTCAGTCCATGGTTACCGATCTGGAGTCTGGAACCGTGCAGGCCCTCTTGATTCTGGATTTTACTGGGTTGGGCCTGGCATTAGGGTCGGAGGCAATGTCCATTATTCACCTCCATCTTCTTCCCCTAAGCAGAGAGTATTGCTCCACACTGTGCTTCCTGTGGTTAAAGCATGGGTGACGTCAGTAATGTAAAACTGTCCTTCCTACTCTTTTCAATGTGGTTTCATATTCCTGTGCTACACTTAGGTGCTATGATCTCATGATCTCTTACCTCGTTTCCTTAGCTTTTTTGAAGTTATTTATTTTGCCATCTTGCTCTTCTTTTATTTACTTATTTAATGGCTGCATATTTCCCACTGTATGGATATACTATAAATTAAGCAGATCAATCAACAATTAGGTTGCAGCTGGGCATGGTGGTTCACGCCTGTAATCCCAGCACTTTGGGAGGCCAAGGTGGGTGGATCACCTGATGCCAGGAGTTCGAGATCAGCCTGGCCAACATGGTGAAACCCTGTCTCTACTAACAATACAAAAATTAGCCAAGCGTGGTGGCGGGTGCCTGTAGTCCCAGCCACTCGGGAGGCTGAGGCACGAGAATTGCTTGAACCCAGGAGGTGGAGGTTGTAGTGAGCCAAGATTATCCCACTGCACTCTCGCCTGGGTGACAGAGTGAGACTCTGTCTCAAAAAAGAAAAAAAATTTTTAAATCATTTTTTGATGCTCTTTTGAGCTTGAGAATTCTTATGAACAAATCAGGTTTAGTATCCCATCTCCTTCTCTCTTTCCTTGAGGACCTTTTGAATTCCTGTCTTGTAATTTCTGATATTCTTATATCTTCATATAATAGAGGCTCTCTATTGACCTGTTTGAGGATTAAGAACCCATCTCTGCTGCCTTTAGAGAAATAAAACTTTAATTCTTAATTTTACCAACAGTATCTTAGGTTAAAATCTTTATAAAGCTATAATTTTTTATTATGACTATTGTCCTTCTAAAGAGAGGCCTTTCTTAGGACTTATATTCTGAATTATTTATTTATTTATTTATTTAGATGGAGTCTTGCTGTGTCACCCAGGCTGGAGTGCAGGGGCATGATCTCATGCTCACTGCAACCTCTGCCTCCTGGGCTCAAGTGATCCTCCCACTCCAGCCTCCTGAGTAGCTGGAACTACAGGTGTGCACCACCTTGCCCAGATAACATTTGAATATTTAGTAGAGGAGATGGGGTTTCACCATGACGCTTAGGCTGGTCTTGAACTCCTGGGCTCAAGCCATCCACCACCTCAGCTTCCTAAAGTGTTGGAATTACAGGTGTGAGCCACCGTGTCTGGCCCAATTTCCTTATATGTTCTTTATTATATCATGTTATATTTAGATAGCATATTAATAATATTCCTAGTAATTTTTCTTTTATAACCAGGAACAGAGATTTGAGCATCTACTCTTCCTTCCTACTAAAATATCCTTCCCATGCAACCCTCCCATATTCTCCTCCCTCTTTTAAAACTACCGATCCTTTGAAGTCTGGCTGTAACATCCCACTCTCCAGGAACTTTTTTCTGTACTTTTGGGCACATATCCCCCACTTACCCTGCTGTGTGGTTGAAGGGAGGAGAGATGATGTTTGGAGTTTGAATTGGCAGCACAAGGCAGATCTCTTGGAGCTGCACTCCTTATTGCTGGGCAGAAGGGGTAGGGAGGGCAGGCAAGCATGAAAATTGGACACATTCCCTGCTATAAGCTCTCTTCACTCACTGGTGTGTGCGAAGAAGACAGAAAAGAAAATAAGATGAATCGGGGAGGCTGGCAGATCTGTCCTTCTTTGGGGGATGGCCTTTCTTAGACTGAATTTTGGCCATCCTTATGTATGAAGGAATTGTGAGCAGACGTATTTTGAAATCCATTTCCACTATTTAAAAAGTGTGGAAATCACTGGTTTAGAGACAATTAGCATAAGCCAAGGAATTTTTGGATATTAGACCTACACATAAGTTGATTAAATAAGAATTGTAAAATAAATCTGCTGTTTGTATGTCATCAAGAAACATCTTTGATGTAATCAAATATGTTAATATTGGGCTAGAGTTCCAGATTGATGGCCACTGAGAGTTGAAATCTAATTACCAAATACTCATTCCTTTAGATGTTTTAAAATATGATCTTAATTTCCAATCAGTACTGTGTGCCCACTTTTAAAATGAAGGGATATATATCTATAAAAATGGAAATATGCCCATACTGATATGAGCATAGAGAGGTGGAAAGGACTGAGGTTGGGAAGCCTGGATCCTCTACTGGCTCTGCCATACTTAGCAGGGGTCTGTCTTGTTGTCTTTCTCTCTCTCTCCCTCTGTTTTATTCATGATTTGTTAGGAAGTAAAATTATACAGATCTTAAGAAGGAAATCTTTAGAATTAGATTTTTTGAGTTAAAATCCTAGTGCTGTTTCTTGATGGTTGTGGGACCTTGGGTAATTACTTAACCTTTCTGTATGCTGCAGTTTCTCTATCAGTAGAAAAGGGATAATAATTATACCTAGCCCTTTGGATAGTTGAAAGGACTAAATAAAATAATACTTGCAAAATGCTTACCATGATACTTGGCCATAGGAAGTGCGAAAAAAATATCAGCAGTTATTACAAAGTGGCAAGCCCTGAGTTAATATTTTTTGGGCTAGCTCAGGTCCTGATTTGGCTGTCAAACGGCATGGATCTGTGGCTTTGAATGTGAATTACCAGGGTTCAGCTCTCTTTTTAGCAACACACCCTCGCCCCTCCACTGATATCATTTAAAAATTCTGGATCAAATAGAAAAATCATTTTCTTAAACGCAATGGACCAGTAAGAAAGTAATGAATACTCAGGCCAAAAGCTCAGTGAAGAGGGTTCAGTTGAGCACTGAAGCTGGATTTGCCTTGAGGACATTTGCCAAACCGGGTTAACTTGAATTTCAGTTTTCATTGCCAGAAGGCATAAGGAACAAGAGGGTGAGACATCTGAGAAGGGGCCTTTTGGTTATAAAGCTGGGATTTCAAAAGGCTTCTCTTTCAATGTAAGTGTGAATTAGAAAAAAAAAAAGAAATAAAATCACCTTATTTTATTTCCAACTTAAGAAGTCTGTAAGGAAGATCACCTATTTATTACTGGTGCTGAGCAGGTGCCTGATTTCTTGGTCCTGAGAATTTGTGATTGTAAACCAGCTCTAATACAGGTATACATCTGGAATTCACAATACCTATGAAGTCAGGACAATCTCACGATGAAGATTTGGTTTAAAGATTTCATACATTGGGCCAGGCACAGTGGCTCACACCTGTGATCCCAGCACTTTGGGAGGCCGAGGCAGGTGGATCACTTGAGGTCAGGAGTTTGAGACCAGCCTGGCCAACATGGTGAAACCCTGTCTCTACTAAAAACACAAAAATTAGCTGGGTGTGGTGGCACATGCCTGTAATTTCAGCTACGCAGGAGGCCGAGGCAGGAGAATCGCTTGAGCCTGGGAGGCGGAGGTTGCAGTGAGCCGAGATTGTGCCAGTGCACTCCAGCCTGGACAACAGAATGAGACTCCATCTCAAAACAAAACAAAACAAAACAAAACAAAACAAAACGAAAAAGGATTTCATGCATTGGAAGTGTTGCTGGTACTGAGCAGAACCCATTTTTTTCCCTTTTTTGGTGAAATCTATTTTTTATCTCAGACTACAGAGAATTTCTGCCAATGAAATTAAAAGACAAATGAACATCTCTGTAAAACCAAAAACAGAACAAAAAACCTCCCCTAAACATAAGCTATGAGCTGAAGATAAGAAACTATAAGGACTAACCAAGCTCATTTTTTTTTTATTTTTATTTTTCCAAGCTCATTTAAAAAATAACCAAATACAACTTGAAAAAATAAAAATGTAATAATTAAAAATAAGTCAGTGAATGAATTTATGAATAGGTAAATCCAAGCTGCATAGGAAGTTAGTCAAAAGAATTTGGGCCGGGCGTTGTGGCTCACGCCTGTAATCCCAACACTGAGAGGCCGAGACAGGCAGCTTACGAGGTCAGGAGTTTGAGACCAGCCTGGCCAACATGGTGAAACCCTGTCTCTACTAAAAATACAAAAAAAAAAAAAAAAAAAATCTGGACATGATGGCACACACCTGTAATCCCAGCTACTCAGGAGGCTGAGGCAGGAGAATCACTTGAACCTGGGAGGCAGAGGTTGCAGTGAGCCAAGATCGTGCCACTGCACTCCAGCCTGGGCAACAGAGTGAAGACCCCGTCTCAAAAAAACAAAAACAAAAACAAAAACGAGAATCTGGACAAAATTGTAATTATAGTTACAGAAAAAAGGAGAGAGAAAGAAAATTGGCAAAGGCAACATTTAAAGAGATAATGGCTGAGAATTTTCAAGGATCAATAAAAAGCATCACTTGACATGTTGATGAAGTCATATGAATTCCAGTCAGATAAGTAAAAAGAAATTCACACATAGACAAAACATAATTGCACTGCAGAACACAAAAGATAAAGAGAGGATCTTAAGCTTATCTTCAAAGACATGACACATTATCCTGACAATGTAACAATAGAAGCCAGAAGACAATAGAATATTATCTTTCATGTACTGTGGGAAATTAACTGTTGCCCTAGGATTCTATTTTCATTAAAAAACAATCTTTAAAAAACAAGGACACAATAAAGGCCTTTCAGATGTATAAAAACCTAGAGAATTTGTTCCAGCAGATCCTCACTAAAAGAGTAACACTTCAGGTAGAAGAAAATTATTCCCAGATAAAGGATCTTAAAAACAAGAAATAATGAAGAGCAAAGAAAGTTTAAGTTAAAACACATATTGACTGTATAAGATAATAATGATATATTCAGTGGGAACTGGTAACATATGTTGGAGAAGCAAAAGGAGTTAATGTGCCCCAAAATTCTTGTATAGTTTGGGAAGAGGTTAGAGATAATGATTATTGAGACTTTGATAAGCAAAGTATGCATGTTAAAATGTTTAGGGCAACTACTAAAAATTAGGAAAAGAATGGATAACGTCCTAGCTAATGGAGAAAAATTAAATGAGAAAAATAATCTCAGTGAAATCAAAGGAGCTGAAAAAAAAGTAGAGAATAGACAAGACAAATAGCAAGCAGAAAATACAATGTTGAAATAAATTCCATTGTATCACTAATCATAATCTAAAGGAACCAAAGATTGTTAGAGTGGATGAAGAATTCAGCTATATACTACTTAGAAATGTCCAGGCCGGGCGTGGTGTCTCAGGCGTGTAATCCCTGCACTTTGGGTGGTCAAGGTGGGCAGATCACCTGAGGTCAGGAGTTCAAGACCAGCCTGGCCAACATGGTGAAATCCCGTCTCTAAAAAAAATACAAAAATTAGCCGGGCATGCATCTGTAATCCCAGCTACTTGGGAGGATGAAGTAGGAGAATCACTTGAACCTCGGAGGCAGAGCTTGCAGTGAGCTGAGATCGCACTATCGCACTCCAGCCTGGGCAACAGAGTGAGACTCTCTCTCAAAAAAAAAAAAAAAAAAAAAAAAGTGTCTAAAATACAAGGATACAGAATGTTTAAAAGTAGAATAATAGGGAAATAGGTGACTAAAAACCAAAAGAAGCTGGCAATTTTGACATAAGACAAAATAGTCTTTAAATTGCAAAAAGCATTTTTAGAGATAAAGAGGGCCAATTGGTTAAAAAGTCTCAACTTATCAGAAAGATAACATACTTATATACATCTTCAGGTAGCCTATAAAGAAAAGTCTATCAGATTAACAGCAGTTTTCTCAGCAGAAACCCTATAAGCTAGAAGGGATTGGGGTCCTATCTTTAGCCTCCTTAAACAAAACAATTATCAGGCAAGAATTTTGTATCCAGCAAAACTAAGCTTCATAAATGAAGGAAAGATACAGTCTTTTTCAGACAAACAGATGCTGAGAAAATTCACCACTACCGAGCCAGCACAGCAAGAACTGCTAAAAGGAGTTCTAAATTTTGAAACAAATCTGTGAAATACAGCAAAACAGAACCTCCTTAAAGCATAAATCTCACAGGACATATATAACAATTACACAATAAAAAAACAACAACGAGGTATTCAAGCAACAAATACCATGATGAATAGAATAGTACCTCACATCTCAATATTTTTTTTTTTTTTTTTTTTTGAGACGGAGTCTCGCTCTGTCGCCCAGGCTGGAGTGCAGTGGCCGGATCTCAGCTCACTGCAAGCTCCGCCTTCCGGGTTCACGCCATTCTCCTGCCTCAGCATCCCGAGCAGCTGGGACTACAGGCGCCCGCCACCTCGCCCGGCTAGTTTTTTGTATTTTTTAGTAGAGACGGGGTTTCACCGTGTTAGCCAGGATGGTCTCGATTTCCTGACCTCGTGATCCACCCGTCTCGGCCTCCCAAAGTGCTGGGATTACAGGCTTGAGCCACCGCGCCCGGCACATCTCAATATTAACATTGAATGTAAATGGCCTAAATGCCCTACTTAAAATATACAGAATGGCAGAATGGATAAGAATTCACCAACTAACTATCCACTGCCTTCAAGAGACTCACCTAACACATAAGGACTCACATAAACTTAAGGTAAAGGAGTGAAAAAAGATATTCCATGTAAATGGATATCAAAAGCAAGCAAGAGTAGTTATTCTTATATCAGATTAAAAAAAAAACTAAAGCAACAGCAATTAAAAAAGACAAACAGGGACATTATACAATGATAAAATAATTAGTCCAACAGGAAAATGTCACAATTCTAAATATACATGCATCTAACACTGGAGCTCCCAAATTTATAAAACAATTACTACTAGACCTGAGAAATAAGATAGATGGCAACACAATAATAATGGAGGACTGTAATACTCCATTGACAGCACCTAGACAGGTCATTAAGACAGAAAGTCAACAACAAAAAAATGGACTTAAACCATACCCTAGAACAAATAGACTTAACAGATATTTACAGAATATTCTTCCCAATAACTACAGAATATACTCAGCACATGGGACATTCTTTAAGATAAACCATATGATAGGCCACAAAATAAGTCTCAACAAATTTAAGAAAATTGAAATTATAGCAAGTAGTCTCTCACACAGTGGAATAAAATTGGATATCTGCTCCAAAAGCAAACCTCAAAACCATGCAAATACATGGAAATTAAGTAACCTGCTCCTGAATGATGGTTAGGTCAACAATGAAATCAAGATGGATTTTTTTTTTTTTTTTTTTGAGATGGAGTCTAACTCTATTGCCCAGGCTGGAGTGCAGTGGCAAGATTTCTGCTCACTGCACCCTCCGCCTCCTGGGTTCAAGTGATTCTCCTGCCTCAGCCTCCCAAGTAGCTGGGATTACAGGCACCTGCCACCATGCCCAGCTAATTTTTGTATTTTTAGTAGAGACAGGGTTTCACCATGTTGTCCTGGCTGTTTTCAAACTCCTGACCTTGTGGTCCACTTGCCTCGGACTCCCAAAGTGCTGGGATTACAAGCATGAGCCACCATGCCCGGCCCAAGATGGAAATTAAAAAATTATTTGAACTGAATAATAGTGACACAACCTATCAAAACCTTTGGGATACAACAAAGGCAATGCTAAGAGGAAAGTTCATAGCCTTAAATACCTAAATCAAAAAGTCTGAAAGAGCACAAATAGACAATCTAAGGTCACACCTCAAGGAACTAGAGAAATAAGAACAAACCAAACCCAAACCCAGCAGAAGAAAACTAATAATGAAGATCAGAGCAGAGCGAAATGAAATGGAAAACAAAAAACAATAAAAAATGTAAATGAAACAAAAAGCTGTGTCTTTGAAAAGATAAACAAAATTGATAGACCAATAGTGAGATTAACCAAGAAAAGAAGAGAGACAATTCAAATAAGCTCAATTAGAGATGAAATGGGAGATATTATAACTGATACCACAGAAATACAAAAGATCATTCAAGGCTACTATGAATACCTTTTTGTGCATAAACTAGAAAAGCAAGAGAAGATGGATAAATTCCTGGAAATATACAATCCTCCTAGATTAAACAAGGAAGAAATAGAAACTCTGAACAGACCAAAAGCAAACAGCAAGATTGAAATGGCAGTAAAAAAGTTGCCAACAAAAAAATTCCAGGACCAGATGGATTCACAGCTGAATTCTATCAGACAGTCAAAGAATTGGCACCAATGTTATTGACACCATTCCAAAAGATAGAGAAAGAGGGAATCCTCCCTAAATCATTCTATGAAGCCAGTATCACCCTAATACCCAAACCAGGAAAAGACATACCAAAAAAAGAAAACCACAGACCAATATCCTTGATGAACATAGACGCAAAATTCCTCAACAAAATGCTAGCTAACTGAATCCAACAGCATATCAAAAAGATAATCCACCATGATCAAGCGGGTTTCATACCAGGGGTGCAGGGATGGTTTCACATGTGCAAATCAATAAATGCGATACACCACATAAACATAATTAAAAACAGAAAATCACATGATTATCTCAATAGACTCAGAAAAAGCATTTGACAAAATCCAGCATTCTTTTATGACTAAGACCCTCAGCAAAATTGCCATACAAGGGACATACATTAAGGTAATAAAAGACATCTGGGCTGGGCACAGTGGCTCACGCCTGTAATCCCAGAACTTTGGGAGGCCGAGGTGGGCAGATCACCTGAGGTCGGGAGTTCGAGACCAGCCTGACCAACATGGAGACACCCCATCTCTACTGAAAATACAAAATTAGCTGGGCGTGGTCGTACATGCCTGTAATCCCAGCTACTCAGGAGGCTAAGGCAGGAGAATTGCTTGAACCCGGGAGGCAGAGGTTGCGGTGAGCCGAGATCACATCATTGCACTCCAGCCTGGGCAACAGGAGTGAAACTCTGTCTCACAAAAAAAGACATCTATGACAAACCCACAGCCACCATTATACTGAATGGAGAAAAGTCAAAAGCCTTCCTCCTGAGAACTGGAACAAGACAAGGATGCCCACTTTCACCACTTCTTTATTATTTTTGAGAGAGAGTTTCATTCTTTTGCCCAGGCTGCAGGGCAGTGCCACGATCTCAGCTCAATGCAACCTCCGTCTCCCAGGTTCAAGCAGTTCTCCTGCTTCAGCCTCTCGAGTAGCTGAGCTTACAGGCATGCGCCACCATGCCTGGCTAATTTTGTATTTTTAATAGAGATGAGGTTTCACCACGTTGACCAGGCTGGTCTGGAACTCCTGACCTCAGGTGATCAGCCTGCCTCGGCCTCCCAAAATGCTGGGATTACAGGCATGAGCTACTGTGCCCAGCCCACTTTTACCACTTTTTATTCAACATAGTGCTGGAAATCCTAGCCATGAGCAATCAGACAAGAGAAGGAAATAAAGGGTATCCATATTAGTAAAGAGGAAGTCTAACTGTGGTTGTTTGCTGATGATATGATTGTACACCTAGAAAATCCTAAATACACATCCAAAAAGCTCCAATAACTGATAAATTCAGCCAAGTTTCAGGATACAAAATTAATGTACACAAATCAGTAGCTCTACTATATATGAACAGTGACCAAGCTGAAAATCAAATAAAGAACTCAACCCCTTTTACAATAGCTGAAAAAAAAAAAACCAACTTAGGAATATACCTAACTAAGGAAGCAAAGGACCTCTACAAGGAAAATGACAAAACACTGCTTAAAGAAATTATAGAAAACACAAACAAATGGTAATACATCCCATGCTCATGGATGGGTAGAATCAATATTGTGAAAATGACCATACTGCCAAAAGCAATCTACAGATTCAATGCAATCCCCATCAACATACCACCATCATTCTTAGAACTAGAAAAAAAAAATCCTAAAACTTATACGAAACCATAAAAGAGCCCACATCGCCAAAGCAAGACTTAGCAAAACGAACAAATCTGGAAGCATCCTATTACCTGATTTCAAGCTATACTATAAGGCTATAGTCACCAAAATAGCATGACACTGGTATAAAAATAGTCACATAGACCAATGGAACAGAATAGAGAACCCAGAAAGAAAGCCAAATATTTACAGCCAACTGATCTTCAACAAAACAAACAAAAAGTGGGAAAAGGACACCCTATTCAACAAATGGTGCTGGAATAAATGGTGAACACATGTAGAGGAATGAAACTGGATGCTCCTCTCTCACCTTATATAAAAATCAACTGAAGATGATCAAATACTTAAATCTAAGACCTGAAACCTTACAAATTCTAGAAGATAACATTGGAAAAACCCTTCTAGACATTTGCTTAGGCAAAGACTTCATGACCAAGAACCCAAAAGCAAATGCAACAAAAAAATATAAATAGATGGGACTTAATTAAACTAAAAAGCTTCTGCACAGCAGAAGAAATAATCAACAGGGTAAACAGACAACCCATAGAGTGGGAGAAAATCTTCACAATCTATACCTCTGACAAAGGACTAGTATCCAGAATCTACAAGGAACTCAAATAAATCATCAAGAAAAAAACAAACAATCCCATCAAAAAGTGAGCTAAGGACATGAATAGACAATTCTCAAAAGAAGATATACAAGTGGGCAACAAACATATGAAAAAATGCCCAGTGTCAACTAATGATCAGGGAAATGCAAATCAAAACCACAACGCAATACCACCTTACTCCTGCAAGAATGGCAATAAAAAAAAATAAAAAAATAATAGATGTCCGTGTGGATGTGGTGAAAAGGGAATACTTTTATGCTGTTGGTGGGAATGTCAATTAATACAACCACTATGGAAAATAGTGTGGAGATTTCTTAAAGAACTAAAAGTAGATCTATTTGATCCAGCAATCCC
The DNA here is from genome assembly GCF_009764315.1 of Trachypithecus francoisi. Lineage (NCBI taxonomy): Eukaryota > Metazoa > Chordata > Mammalia > Primates > Cercopithecidae > Trachypithecus > Trachypithecus francoisi. The sequence continues at coordinate 7,965,901 of NW_022681453.1, forward strand.
ACTACTGGGTATCAACCCAGAGCAAAAGAATTCATTATATGAAAAAGATACTTGAACACATGCTTATGGCAGCATAATTCACAAATGCAAAAATATGGAAACAGCCCAAATGCCCATCAATCAATGAGTGGATAAAGAAAATGTACACCAGGCATGGTAGCTCATGCGTGTAATCCCAGCACTTTGGGAGGCCAAGGTGGGTGGATCACGAGGTCAGGAGTTCAAGACCAGCTTGACTAATATGGTGAAACCTCATCTCTACCAAAAATACAAAGATTAGCCGGGCATGGTGGTGCATGCCTGTAATCCCAGCTACTCGGGAAGCTGAGACAGGAGAATTGCTTGAGCTCAAGAGGTGGAGGTTACAGTGAGCCGAGGTTGCGCCACTGCACTCCAGCCTGGGTGACAGAGTGAGAGTCTGTCTGGAAAAAAAAAAATAGAAGAAGACAATGTAGTATATTTATACCATGGAATACTACTCAGCCATAGAAAGGAATGAAATAATGGCATTTACAGCAACCTGGATGGATTTGGAGAACATTATTCTAAGTAATTCTAAGTAATTCAGGAATGGAAAACCAAACATCATATGTTCTCACTCATAGTGGGAGCTAAGCTATGAGGATTCAAAAACATAAGAATGATACCATGGACTTTGGGGACTCAGGGGAAAGGGTGGAAGGAGGGTGAGGGAAAAAAGACTACACATTGGGTACAGTGTACTCTGCTTGGGTGATGGGTGCACCAAAATCTCAGAAATCACCACTAAAGAACTGATTCGTGCAACCAAACACCTCTTGTTTTCCCAAAAGCTTTTGAAAAAAATAAAAACTTCCATGCATCTAATAACATGACTTCAAAATATATTCAGCAAAAAACTGAGAGAACTACAATGATAAATACATATATTTATGGTGAGATTTTAACATACTTCCTCAGTACTTGGCAAAATGGGGAAAATATCTGCTAACATACAAGATGATATAGTTTGAATATATGTCCCTGCCAAATATAATGTTGAATTGTAATCTCCAATGTTAGAGTTAAGGTCTGGTGGGAGGTATTTGGGTGATCCCTCATGGCTTGGTGATGTCCTTGCTATAGTGAGTGAGTTCTTGCAAGATCTGGTGGTTGTAAATTGTGGCACCTCCCCGCCGCACTCACTCTCTTGCTCCTGTTTCTGCCATGTGAGACCCGCCTGCTTTTGCTTCACCTTCCACCATGAGTAAAAGTTTCTTGTGACCTCCCTAGATGCAGATGCTGGTGCCATGCTTCCTGTACATCCTTCAGAACCATAGCTAATTAAACCTTTTCTAAATTACCCAATCTGAGGTACTTCTTTATAGCAATGCAAGAATGGCCTAACAGAAAATTGGTTCCGAGAGTGCGGTATTGCTAATAGCAATATGGGGTATTTCACCTGAAAATGTGGAAACAGCTTAGGAACTGGGTAACAGGCAGAGGTTGAAAGAGTTTAGAGGGCTCAGAAGAAGAAAGGAAGATGAGGGAAAATTTGGAACTTCTTCTAAGAAGTTAACCAGTCTCTAGACTGGTTAAATTATTGTGCTCAAAATGGTGATAGTGATATGGACAGTGAAGTTCAAGCTAAAGAGGTCTCAGATGGAAATGAGCAACTTACTGGGAGCTGGAGCAAAGGTTATGCGTGTTATGCCTTAGCAAAAAATTTGGCTACATTCTGTTTATGCCCTAGGGACCTATAGACATTTTAACTTCAGAGTGATGATCTAGGGTATTTGGTGGAAGGAACGTCCGAGCAGCAGTGTTCAAGTTGTGACCTGGCTGCTTCTAACAGCCTATGCTCAGAAGTGGGAGCAAATAAATGACTTAGAGTTGGAATTTATATTTAAATAGCAAGCAGAGCTTAAGAGTGTGGAAAATTCACAGCCTGGCCTTGTGTTAGAGAAATAAAATACTTTTTTTGGGGGAGAGGAATTCAAGCAGGGTATGGAGCAACCCCTTGCTGGAGATATTTTCATAACCGAAAGGGAGCCAAGTGCTAATTGTCAAGACAAAGGTAAAAGAGCTTTGAAGCATTTCAGATATCTAAGACTGCAGCCCCTCTCATCACATACCCTGAGACCTAGGAGGACCAAACAGTTTCATGGTCCAGGTCCAGGGCCCTGCTGTTCTGTGCAGGCTTGGGACACTGCTCCCTGCATCCCAGCTGCTCTGGCATTAGCCTCTGCTCAAAGAGCCTCAGATACAGCTTGGACTGCTGCTATAGAGATTTCAAGCCATGAGCTTTGGTGGCTTCCACGTGGCATTAAGCCTGTAGGTGTGCGGAGTGCAAGAGTGAATGAGGCTTGGCAGCCTCCACCTAGATATCACAGGATTTACAAGAAAGTCTGGATGCCCAGGCAGAAGCCTGCTGCAGGGACAGAGCCCTCACAGAGAACCTCTACTAGGGCAGTATGGAAGGGAAATGTGGGGATGGGGCTCCCACACAGTGTCCCCACCAGGGCACTGCCTAGTGGAACTGTAGGAAGGGGGCCAACTGCTTTCCAGACCCCAGAATGGTGAAGCCACTGGCAGCTTGTACACTGCTCCAGGAAAAGCCACAGGCTCCCAACAACCTGTAATAGCAGCTGCGGAGGCTGAACACTGCAAAGCCATAGGAGCAGTGCTGCCCAGTCTTGGGAGCCCACCTCTTGCACCAGTGTTCCCTGAATGTGGGTCATGCAGTCAAAGGAGATTACTTTGGAGCTTTAAGATTTCATGACTGCCCTGCTGGGTTTTGAGCTTGCATGGGGCCTGTAGCCCCTTTCTTTTAGCCAACTTCTGCCTTTTGGAAGAAGAATTTTTTCTTAATGCTGGTACTACCTCTGTATCTTGAAGTAGAGAACTTGTTTTGATTTTACAGGCCCATAGGTGGAAGGAACTCATTTCCAGATGAGACTTTGGACTTGGGACTTTTGACGAGGTTGATGCTGGAATGAGTTAAGACTTTGGGAGACTGTTGGGAAGACATGATTGTATTTTGTAACATAAGGAGGACATGAGATTTGTGGCGCCAAGGGCAGAATGATATAGTTTGAATACATGTCCTGGCCAAATCTCATGTTCGATTGTAATTTGCAGTGTTGGAGGTGGGGCCTGGTGGGAGGTGTGTGGGTCATGGGGAAGGATGACATGGTACTGTCATGCCTTGGTGCTGTCTTCATGATAGTAAGTGAGTTCTTGTGAGATCTGGTTGTTGAGAAGTGTGGCAGCCCCCATCATACTCTCCTGCTCCTTCTCCTGCCATGTGAGATGCCTGCTCCCACTTTACCTTTCACCATTAGTAAAAGCTTCCTGGAGCCTATCCAGAAGCAGACGCTGGTGCCATACTTCCTGTACAGCCTGCAGAACCATGAGCTAATCAAACCTCTTTTTTTTTTTTGAGATGGAGTCTCGCTCTGTCACCCGGGCTGGAGTGCAGTGGCCGGATCTCAGCTCACTGCAAGCCCCACCTCCCGGGTTTACGCCATTCTCCTGCCTCAGCCTCCCGAGTAGCTGGGACTACAGGCGCCCACCACCTCGCCCGGCTAGTTTTTTTTTTGTATTTTTTTAGTAGAGACGGGGTTTCACCATGTTAGCCAGGATGGTCTCGATCTCCTGACCTCGTGATCTGCCCGTCTCGGCCTCCCAAAGTGCTGGGATTACAGGCTTGAGCCACCGCGCCCGGCCCTCTTTTCTTATAAATTTCTTAAGTCTCAGGTATTTATGCCAATGCAAAAATGGCCTAACACACAAGATTTGAATGAAGTAACTAATAAGTTTGAGCTGATAGACATGAAGATCACACCTCCCAACTTCAGAATACACATTCTTTTCAAACACGCATAGAACATTTATGAAAAGTGACCTCAAACTATGTCATCAAGCAAGTTGTAATTATCAAAGGATTAGTGTCATACAGACTAATCCTCTGACCACAGTGGAATTAAACTAGAAACTATGACCAAAACATTACTATGAATAGTTGTAGAAATGTGTTTCAGAATCACCTTCGGTTTAAAAAGAAGCTGTAATAGCATTAGGAAAATATTTTTAACTGTATGATAACAAAAATACTATGAGTCAAAACTTGGGGGTTGGGGAAGTAGCTAACACATGCTTAACTTTAATTACTTTTATTAAAAAAGATGAAATCCTGATAACAGTTAAATGTTGAAATTAGAAGGTTAGAAAAAGATGCAAAATAGGCCCAAAGAAAACAAATGGAAGGCTAGGTGCAGTGGCTCATGCCTATAATCCTGGCAGTTTGGGAAGCTGAGGTGGGAGGATTGCTTAGGCCAGGAGTTCTAGACTAGCCTGGGCAACATAGTGAGACCCCGTTTCCACAAAAAATTAGCTGGGCATGGTGGTGTACACCTGTGGTTCTAGCTACTTGGAAGGCTGAGGCATGAGGATCCCTTAATCCTAGGAAGTTGAGGCTGCAGTGAGTCATGATCATGCCACTGCACTCCAGCCTGGACAACAGAGTGCTACACTGTCTCAAAAAAAAAAAAAAAAAAAAAAAAGAGGCCGGATGTGGTGGCTCATTCCTGTAATCACAGTACTTTGGGAGGCTGAGGCAGGCAGATTGCTTGAGCTCAGGAGTTCCAGACCAGGCTGGACAACCTGATGAAATCCTGTCTACAAAAAATACAAAAATTAGTTGGCTGTGGTGGCGCATGCCTGTGGTCCCAGCTACTCAGGAGGCTGAGGTGGGACAATCATCGCTTGACCCTGGGAGGCAGAGGTTGTTGTGAGCTGTGATTGTGCCACTACCCACCAGCTTGGATGACAGAGTGAGACTCTGTCTCAAAAAAAAAAAAAAAAGAAAGCAGATGAAAGGAAATGATAGTAATAATTCCGTGTTATACAATGGAGATTACTGTAAAAGCTAGCAATGTTGACAAATACCTGGTGAGATTGATTTAAAAACAAGAGAGGTACAAATAAGCAATATTAGGAATCAGAGAACAGATGTTGTAGATATTAAAATTATATGAATAATACTATGAGCAACTTCATGCTAAAACGTTTGAAAGCTTAGAGAAAATGAATATCTAGACAAATATAACTTACCAAAACTGACTTCGAAAAAATAGAAAGCCTGAATAATGCTATAATTTATAAATAAAATAAACCAGTAGTCAAATATTTCTTCTTAAAGGAAAGTTCAGGCTCAACTGGTTTTACTAGCAAATTCCACCTAATTCTTCCAGGAAATAGAAACTCATTTTGTAAAGCTATGATAATTTCAGTGTAAAAACCTTTTGAGAGCAATATGAGAAATGGAAATTATAGGCCAGCCTTGCTTGGAAACATACATGTAAAAATCATAAAACATGAACAATTCAAGTCCAGCAGTGCATAAAAAAGGGAAGAGGACTCCTTCAACCTCTGGATACATATTATATACTCTAAACTAGCCCTTTCAAATGCAGCAGCCCGGGTGTCTTTGGAGGGTCGATTGTGCCTCATTGCTTAACTAGATCAGAGCATTTTCAGCTCCTGATTGCGTTAGAGAAAAGAAAACACACCAGGAACTTGGGATTTAGTGGTGTCTCCTGTGAGCCTTAAAAAATGAACAAAGTACCCTTTTATTTCTTTCCCTTTGTGTACATAGCTGGGAGGGGGCTAGGCTGTGGAACTAGGCTGTTTGCAGAGGCCTTTAACAACCAGTTTGGTGGTGCTTAGAAACCTGCGGGAAGTTGGGGAGGGGCCTATGGTGGGGGAAGCCATCTGCTGGGTGGTGGGTGACGGGGGAGCCCTCTGGACCTGACCGAGGCTTCTGAACTGCTTTAGAAGATGTCAGTTTGGGGCTGGGCCAGAGAAGAGGATCCCTGGCCCCTCCCACCCCATCCCTGCCCTGTGTAATTCTCTTACTTTGTCTTAAAATTAATGGAAAAATGGGAAAGGAGCAACTTTGTTTGAAATCTTAGCTTTTTAACTGGATTTAGTTTAAATTCTCAAGTTTTAGGGATACCTGGGTGCAAAATTCCCAAACATGTGTTGTGTCAGAGGCTGAAATACAGGATATAGTTTTGAGACCTATTTTTCTATGCCTTCCTGTTCCTAAGTGCTTGTCGTTTTATGAATACTACTGTCAGAGCTTATTAATTTTGCCTTTTATCTCTCAGCAAGGATTAAGGAAAAAGAAATGAGCACTTCTCCATATAAGTTAAAGGCTACACAACTGATACCTGAGAGTTAATTTTGTGGTTTCTCAGGGTTAATTTATAATAAAAGATGAACGGATTGGGATATTAGGGAGGGGTTTTCCATAATCCTCATTAATGGGATATTGACTATTAAAATTGGAAATGCTTTGAAGAGCATCTCGAGCATCTCACTGCCATCCCTTTTTTGTGACATAGATGAGGCAGCTGAAGCACAAGGTTGTGAAGAGATTGACCCTGAAACACAGTGTTAGTAAGAGGCAGGATTGGGCTGCAGCTCTGGGTTTTTGACTTCCAGTCACGTATTTGTCCATTGTCCCTTGATACCTTAGTATATCCCAAGAACTAGTAATTCTTTTTCCAACAAGGAGACAGGCGTTTGCATTACATTTTAATTTCTGGCCAGATCTCCTTTCTATTCCAACATTCTCCAAATGCTGTTAGAAATTTGGAAAACACACACACCTCTTAGACAGTTTTTACCATATCTTGCAAGTACACTTGGTCTTGGTGTTACCGAACTTGGTCCAAGTAGCTCACTCAAATTTCATTTCAAAGCAGCCATCCACCATCTTATACCCAAAGGAGTGACACTTTGCTCTGATCATCTCTAATCTATACACTCCAGAGGCTCCTGCTGGAGGCACAAGGTATGCATTTTTTGAATAAGTAATGTTTCATTTAGTTGTCTCCTCCTGTCTCTTCTCCTTGGTTCATAGTAGAGTTGGGGTGAATGGTGGATGGGGGAAGAATTAGAGTCTTGTCTGTTCTGAGTAATGCAACTCTAGGTTCTTTTTATAGGGAAGCAGAATGTCAGGGAGGAAATGGTGCTAGCCGTGGAGTGTTGCTTTGGACTGGGGACAGTGGATTTGGAGTCAGGAGATGGAAACAGACTAACTGCTGTTTCCAGTTAGTCTTATTTGTTAATAATGTGGAACTCACAGGGCTATTGTAAAGGCCTTTTTTTTTTTTTTTTAAAGACAAGATATAAATGGAAAATTGTGTAAATCATGAAGTGATTTACAAATAATATATTATTAATAAGGAATGTAAAGGGAGTATTGGTTTTTATGGAAAAGGGTACTGGAGGGGTTTGGGCTCTGGTGGTGATAGAGAGAAAGAGGTGGAGACAGCAGTCAGGGTGTAATAGACAAATTCCTCAACTTAGAAGGAAAAAAAAAAAAGAGCCCCTTCCTCCCATAAAGTTATCATTTATTTATTTAGTGACAGAGTGTCACTCTGTCACCCAGGCTGGAGTGCAATGGTGCGACCTCAGCTTACTGCTACCTCCATCTCCTGGAGTCAAGAAATTCTCCTGCCTCACTCTCCCGAGGAGCTGGGATTACAGGCGTCCGCTACCTCGCCCGGCTAATTAAGTTATCTTTTAAAGATTTACTTTTTTTTTTTCTTTTTAGCACAGTATTATAATTCTGATTTCCACATATGAACTGGGATAATTTGTCTTTTAAGCCATTCAAGTGGCTTGAACAAATCTGTAGTGTTTCATAAAACTCAGGTTAAAGCAGCAATAGCGATTTGCCTCACATTTGAAAATAGCTAAAGGAATTCTAAGGCTGAAGAAAAGATTTTGTGTTTTGCTTTGCTTAAATACACCTTCAGATAGTATGGGGGAATCCTTTTCAGCCAGGACAAAGGGCTTGAATGCATCATATCCCTAGGGAAAGCCTAAGAAAGAAAATACTGCGTCATGTTTTTGAACTCAGAGAGGACTTGTTAAGAACTTGCCCAAGGTCCCCTGTGAGTTGGTTGTTAGCATTGAAACCAGAATAGAGCGCTCACGATGGCCAGATGGGTCCTCTTTACATTTTGCTATGCTGACATATTTCATCAGTCAGGACTCTAGGTGCAAGTGACAGAAAACCCAACTCAATGTGGCTTACACAAAACTAAATAAAACAAAAAAGGGAATGTACTGGCTTATTTAACTAGAAGGTGCAAGGATAGATCTAGCTTCAGGTGTGGCAAATTATATTACCAGGACTTGGTTTGTTTCCATTTCTCTGGGTTGGATCTAATCTCCACAAATTTTTCCCTTATATTGACAAGATGATGGCCAGGAGCTTTAGGTCTTGAGGCTTAGACCTTGCAACTTCAAGTAAAACTGAAAAGGAAGGTTTTTGTTTTTTTTTCCCCAAGAGTTCAAACAGAAATCTGTGCCTGACTCTCAGTGATCTGAAACAGGCCGTGTGGATCTCCTATACTGTGGCCCAGTGGATGCAATTCTCTGATTTGCAACCTAAGCCACATGCCTACCTGAATCAGGGGACGAAGCTGACAGCACCTGAATCTTTTGAATGGAGAGTGGGAGAAGGAGTTTCTCAGAGGAAGACTGGGGTGCAATTTCTAGAAGAGTGAAAAATCAGCAGATGTTCAACATGGTAGAGCTTTCTTAAAGGGAGCTTTCATTCTAGTAAGTGGGTGTGGGTGTGAAGGATTTTATTTTTCATTGTCGAGTTTTAAAAGTATTGACAAATTATTATTACTCAAAGTACTTCCCACTTTTCTTAGTTAAAAGTGCCATCCTTGAATTTCTAATGTTCTTTGTTGGTGGTGTCCCTACTGCCACATATGACTTGTTTGGTATTGGCAATTTTGGTCATATTAACTACAACTAAAAATGTCAGAAATAAAGAAATTTTACATGATTTTTACATGATTTTACATAATTACAAAAGTTGCTTATCACTTGTAAAATGAGCTTAGGAGCATTTTTAACTTTTAAGGAATTTGTTGTAGTTTGTTGGCTGCATGAGTCCTCTACACGCTTACATGGCTCTGTTTATTATTTTTGCATTAGGATTTTTTGTGTTTGGTGTCTTTGAGTAGAGTTCATTACAATTTCTTTTTCAAATCACATTTATGTTCTGCAGAAGTATATTTGTTGATATATCTAGAGGGTTGCAACATATTAGTAGTTGTTAAGCAAAAGAAGTAGACTTATAATATCTAATTCGTGTTAAAAAAAAAAAAAAAAGACCACTGTGCCCATGGTCATTGTCTCTAGGGGATAAGTAATACCACATTGAACATTTTGTTTTGAGTTTTTCTCTGCTTTTCAAGCTTGTAAACATGGAGCCATATTTTAAAACTAGTTTTGTTTGTTTGTTTGTTTGAGACAGAGTTTTTTGCTCTGTTGCCCAGGCTGGCGTGTAGCGACGCGATCTCAGCTCACTGCAACCTCTGCCTACCAGGTTCAAGCCATTCTCCTTCCTCAGCCTCCTGAGTAGCTGGGATTACAGGTGCATGCTAATATGGCTGGCTAATTTTTGTATTTTTTAGTAGAGATGGGGTTTCACCATGTTGACCAGGCTGGTCTCAAATTCCTGACCTCAAGTGATCTGCCCACCTCAGCCTCCCAAAGTGCTGGGATTACAGGCATGAGCCACTGCACCTGGCCGTAAAACTAGTTTTAATAACAATCAGTTATTTTCTTACATGGTGTTCCTTACTCACTGTCAGTTATTTTGTGAATCATTGTAAGGATTCAGAATCTAATTTTTTTTTCATTGATAAGCTGGACTTCATGAAAATTAAAAGTTTTTGCTCCGCAAAAGACACTGTTAGTGACAAGTCACAGTTTGGGAGAAGATATTTGCAAGATATGTATCTGATAAAGGACTCTTGTCCAACAAACATTTTTTTAAAACCCTTTAAACTTAGGCTGGGTGCAGTGCTTCATGCCTATAATCCCAGAACTTTGGGAGGCTGCGGTGGGCAGATCACGTGAGGCCAGGAGTTTGAGACCAGCCTGATCAACATAGTGAAACCCCGTCTCTACTAAAAAAACACAAAAATTCGCCAGGCCTGGTGGCGTGTGCCTATAGTCCCTGCTAGTCTGGGGGCTGAGGCATAAGAATTGCTTGAACCTGGGAGACGGAGGCTACAGTGAGCCAAGATGGCGCTAGTGCACTCCAGCCTGCGTGACAGAATGAGACTGTGTCTCAAAACAAAAATGAAACCAACCAACCAATCAAACAAACAAACACTTTCTAAAACTTGACAGTAAGTAAACAACCTGATTAAAAATTTTTTCAAAGGCCAGGAATGATGGCTGGCATTTGTAATCCCAGTACTTTGGGAGGCTGAGGCAGGAAGATCCCTTGAACCCAGAAGTTTGAGACCAGCCTGGCCAACATAATGGGACCCTGTCTCTGCAAAATGTTAAAAAATTAGCCAGACATGGTGGTTCATGCTTGTGGTCCCAGCTACTCAGGAGGCTGAGGTGGGAGGATTGCTTGAGCCCTGGAGGTTGAGGCTGCAGTTGAGCCTTGATTATGCCACTGGACTTTAGTCTGGGTGACAGAGGGTGACCGTGTCTCAAAATAAATACATGAATGAATGAATGGGTGAATGAATGACACCTCACCAGAGAAGATATACTAGTGGCAAGCAAGCATATGAAAAGGTGCTTCACATCATAGATCATTAGCAAAATGGAAATTAAAACAGCAATGAGTACCACTACACAGCTATTAGAAAGGCCAAAATCCAGAACACTTGTAACACCAAATGCTGGCAAAGACGTAGAGCAACAGGAACTATCATTTATTGCTGGTAGCAATGCAAAATGATACAAAATATCTTATACTTTAGAAGATAGCTTGGCTGTTTCTTACAAACTAAACATACTCTTACCACACAGTCCAGCAGTCATCCTCCTTGGTATTACCCAAATGAGTTGAAAACTTGTATCAACACAAAAACTTGCACATGGATGTTTGCAGCATCTGTATACGTTTCAAAATTTGGAAGCAACTAAGATGTTCATCAGTAGCTCAATGGATAAATAAACTGTGGTACATCCAGACAATGGAATAGTATTTCGTGCTAGGATGAAATGAGCTCTCAAGCCATGAAAAGATGTAGAACACTAAATGCATATTACCAAGTGAGAGAAGCCAATTGGAAAAGGCTATATACTGTGTGATTCCAACCATAAGACATCCTGGAAAAGGCAAAACTATAGAGACAGTAAAAAATATCAGTGCTTGTCAGGGGCTAAGGGGGAGGGAGGGAGAATGCAGAGCATAGCAGACTTTAGGGCAATGAGACTATTTTGTATGGTACCATAATTAATCTGTAGGTTTAAAAAAGAGCATAAATCTGCATGTTCTATTTATAAGATGTAAATGCTTGTAGAGTTCTGAATGTATAACTGGTTATATTACCTAGACCTCTTAGGAAGTGGAGTATTTTGTAAGTCTTAAAAGCAAGTTGAAAAAACAAGGTGATCAATTTAAAACCATCCTTGCCTGAATACTGACCAAAAACTTCAAATTGGATACAAGATGCAGGGGAAATACATCTCTAATGTAATATAAATTGTCTAAAAAATAAATGAATGTAGTATACTTTAGTAGTTGTTTTTACCTACTGTGTTCACACAAACGGGGCCATGAAAGACTCAACCTGCTTTGGAACTGCTGAGGCTGGGTTTCCCACCAGTTTATCATCTTCCAGCTAGAGGTGTTATCTTGCAAGCCACACATCCTTTATGGGCCTCGGTCTCCTTCTGGCTACACCGTGAGAGGTTTGTTTTAGTTGATGTCTAACATCCCTTTCACCTGAATCCCTTTAGTGAGCCCTAGGGCCTGGCTCTTCTGAATCTGGTGGAAGCTAAAATGAGGCTTATCGCAGAGCTCTGTTCCCTGCCCCAGGCCTACTCACTCTATTTATTATCTCCACCTCCATTATCTCTAAATCTGAAGGCCAGAGGCAGAGCATCTTTTCGTCAGTCTCCTGCTGATGCCCGAATCCCACCCCTGGAGATTCTGATGTAATTGGCCTGGGTGTAGCTTGGGAGTCAGGAGTCTTAAGTTTTCCAGGTGATTCCAATGTGTAGTCAAGGTTGAGACTCACTGATGTAAAGCCTTATCACAGTTCCTGATGCATAGTAGGTTCTCAATAACTGGGAAACAGGATTATGGGAGTTCAGTGCATGAAAGTATTGTAGGTAAACTGGAGGGAGAGATTCCTGGGGGCATTTCACGAAGGCAGTGGCATTTTACTTGGCCCTTAAAGAAAAGCAAAAAGATCTGGAAGCTGGAAAGCCTGGGCCATTGATGTGAGCTAGTGCCGAAGTCTATGAATATTACATACATGCCTGTAGGTTTGTGCTTCTGTCACAAAAGAGTTGAAGGTCTCAACTCTGATTGGATGATCATCCTCTAAGAGGATGTTACATGTATTATATATTACATTACTGATTGCTGTGTAACAAATTACCCCAAATCTTTTGTCTTAAAATAATAATTATTTATTATCTATCACTTTTTTCTTTTTTTTTTTTTTTGAGACGGAGTTTTGTTGTTGCCCAGGCTGGAGTGCAGTGGCATGGTCTCGGCTCACTGCAACCTCTGTCTCCTGGGTTCAAGTGATTCTCCTGTCTCAGCCTCCCAAGTAGCTTGGATTACAGGCACCTGCCACGCTACCACGCCTGGCTAATTTTTGTATCTTTAGTAGAGGCGGGGTTTTGCCTTATTGGCCAGGCTGGTCTCGAACTCTTGACCTCAGGTGGTCCACCCAATTCGGCCTCCCAAAGTGTTGGGATTACAGGCGTGAGCCACTGAGCCTGGCCTTATCTTTCACTGTTTCTACAGGTCAGAAATACATATGAGGCACAGAGGGATGGCTTCCTTCTTCTCATCAGTATCTTTGGCCTCATCTGAAATACTTGGGGTTAGAATCATCTGTAGATTCATTTATTCTTACGTTGTCTTAGTTCATTTTGGGCTGCTATAACAATACCATAAACTGGGTAGCTTATAAATAACACAAATTTATTTCTCATGATTCTGGAGGCTGGGAAGTCTCAGATCAAGGCGCTGGCAGATTTGATGTCTGGTGAGGACCCTTTCCTGGGTTGCAGACTGCTGACTTCTTGCTGTGTCCCCATATGGTGGAAGGGTAGAGCTAGCTCTCTAGGGTCTCTTTTATAAGGACACTAATCCTAATCATAAGGGTGGAGACTAACGGTCCCACCTCCTAATACTATCACATTGGGGGGCATTAGATTTCCCGATATGAATTTGGGGCAGACACAAACATTCAGCATAACACATGTCTGTGGCTGATGCTGCTGTTGGATGAGGGGCTAGCTGGGCATGTGAGCTAGAACACTTAAATCTGGGCTTCCTTACAGTGTGGTAGCTGGGTTCCAATGCAAGCATCTTGAGAGACAGGGAACTAGGCAGAAGTGGTATCCTTTTTATGACCTCATGTTGGAAGACTCATAGCATAATTCCCAGCTGATTTTATTGTAAGAAACGAGTCACTGAGTCCAGCCCATATTCAAGGGAAGGTGAATTTAGATTCTACCTTTTGAGGGGAGGAATGTATAATAATTTGCAGATTTTTTTTTTTTGTTGTTGTTTGTTTGTTTTTTTGAGATGGAGTCTTTGTCTCCCAGGCCAGAGTGCAATGACAGGATTTCAGCTCACTGCAACCTCCGCCTCCCAGATTCAACTGATTCTCGTGCCTCAGCCTTCTGAGTAGCTCGAATTATAGGCACGTGCCCCCACACCCAGCTAATTTTTGTGTTTTTAGTAGAGATGGGGTTTCACCATGTTGGACAGGCTGGTCTCAAACTCCTGACTTTGTGATCTGCCTGCCTCGGCCTCCCAATGTGCTGGGATTACAGGCGCGAGCCACTGCACCCGGCCTAACTTTTTGCTTTTTTTTTTTTTTTGAGACGGAGTCTCGCTCTGTCTCCCAGGCGGGAGTGTAGTGGCCGGATCTCAGCTCACTGCAAGCTCCGCCCCCTGGGTTCACGCCATTCTCCTGCCTCAGCCTCCCAAGTAGCTGGGACTACAGGCACCCGCCACCTTGCCCGGCTAGTTTTTTGTATTTTTTAGTAGAGACGGGGTTTCACCGTGTTAGCCAGGATAGTCTCGATCTCCTGACCTCATGATCCGCCCGTCTCAGCCTCCCAAAGTGCTAGGATTATAGACTTGAGCCACTGCTCCTGGCCTATTTTTTTGTATTTTTAGTAGAGACAGGGTTTCACCAATTGGCCAGGCTGGTTTCAAACTCCTGACCTCATGATCCACCCACCTCGGCCTCCCAAAGTGCTGGGATTACAGGCGTGAACTACCGCACCTGGCCACCAGAATTTTTTTTTTTTTTGAGATGGAGTCTTGCTCTGTCACTAGGCTGGAGTTCAGTGGTGCTGTCTCACCTCACTGCAACCTCTGCTTCCCACGTTCAAGTGATTCTCCTGCCTCAGCCTCCTGAATAGCTGGGACTACAGGTGTGTGCCACCATGCCCAGCTAATTTTTGTATTTTTAGTAGAGATAGGGTTTCATTGTGTTGGGCTTGATCTTTGACCTCGTGATCCACCCACCTTGGCCTCCCAAAGTGCTGGGATTACAGGAGTGAGCCACCGTGCCCAGCCCAGATTGTATTTTTTTTTTGAGACGGAGTCTCGCTCTGTCGCTCAGGCTGGAGTGCAGTGGCCGGATCGCAGCTCACTGCAAGCTCCGCCTCCCGGGTTCACGCCATTCTCCTGCCTTAGCCTCCGGAGTAGCTGGGACTACAGGCGCCTGCTACCTCGCCCGGCTAGTTTTTTGTATTTTTTTTAGTAGAGACGGGGTTTCACTGTGTTAGCCAGGATGGTCTCGATCTCCTGACCTCGTGATCCGCCCGTCTCGGCCTCCCAAAGTGCTGGGATTACAGGCTTGAGCCACCGCGCCCGGCCGTCAGATTGTATTTTTTAAACCAGCTCATTTTGTAAAGTCCTAGTTCCTATTATGGCTTGACTTTGGAATATGAAGATATGACTTCAAGCCTCATTACTATTTTTTCCTAGCAGCGTTGGGTGAATCAGTTAATCTCTAACACCTTGTCTTCTTCTTTAATGTTGTAGAAGGAGAAAACAGTACTCACCTCAGAAGATTAATAAGGGGCAAATGAGAGTCATGTATGTGAATATATTTTGCTAACTATAAACAAATACACATTATTAAAATTAATGAACATATGTAACTGCATTATTTGTATAACTAAAAACACTTTTTAAAGAAGAGACCTTTGGCCGGGCATGGTGGCTCAAGTCTGTAATTCCAGCACTTTGGGAGGCCGAGACGGGCGGATCACGAGGTCAGGAGATCGAGACCATCCTGGCTAACATGGTGAAACCCCGTCTCTACTAAAAAATACAAAAAACTAGCCAGGCGAGATGGCGGGTGCCTGTAGTCCCAGCTACTCAGGAGGCTGAGGCAGGAGAATGGCGTAAACCCAGGAGGCAGAGGTTGCAGTGAGCTGAGATCCGGCCACTGCACTCCAGCCTGGACGGCAGAGCCAGACTCCGTCTCAAAAAAAAAAAAAAAAAGAAGAGACCTTTGTAGTATATAGTATTGGCAGGCGAGAGGGCAGAGGTTGGGTTGCTTTTATCATTAGCTATATTCTGTTGTATTTTGTAGTCAGTTCCACACAGTAGTAAGACACTCTCAGCCTGAGGGAGTAGTATAAGCAGTTAGATTAGCCAGGTGGGTATGAGGCAAGAAGAAGTGGCGAGTCCAGCATGCAGCCAGAGAAAAGGCAGGATAGGCAAGAATTAGGTAAGATCCCTGGTGGGGTGGGTTAAGGTTGGGTCATAGGGAGCCAAGGAGAGGCTCTGACAAAAGCTTCAGGAGCCTTCACCAATTGTTCCATTAATGAGTAGACAACACTCTGATAATACATATATATTTTTCACTAAGTGACTGATTTCATTCTGGGGTATGTTTACAAAATTCTAGGTTGTTTTAGTAGGAGAGATGACAAATTGTTTCCCACCTGTGGGTTTTGCTTCATGCCAGCCTTGCTTGATTTTGCCTGGCTTTATTCTGTGAACAGAAAGGAGGTTGGAATTCTGAAAAGTTGCTTTAGCCAAATCCTGTGAACAAAGGAGGCCTTGTTCAGGGTTATGCACGTCAGCTTTTGGAGGAATTTAATTCATCAACTCAGATCTCTGCTTTTCAAGTTGTTGCTCTAGCTAGCATTGTGTTTCCCTGTGTCTGTGATGGAGCAAGTCTTATGTAGGAGCAGGCACTGCTAGTTTACCTTGCCGAGGCCTGTGCCCAGCTCTAGTTACACCACTGAGTTCAGCCTGGGCAGATCCAGGCCCTAGCGGTCCTGAATGGACACCAGCAATGCACCAAAAAGAGGAAGGCACGTTTTATTAATGTGCTTGGTTCATTCGTGGCCACATGGATGCTGTACTGACACAAAATTCAGGAATTGGGAATGATAGCTTCGTTCCTGTCAGTTGCCTCCCCACCTGCAACTGAAATTTCCTGAGATGTTACCAGTGTTGACTAGTTTGGATCTTGGACTACTGGGAGTGAGACCGGGAGCACATAAACCATTCCTGAAACCTGCTCCCTGCTGGTAGGTTTATTTCCCCTGGAGACGGGTAACACTGAGCCCTGAAAGGTGGTTTGAAAAAGTTACTGTTTGTTATGCTGAATGACATTCTAGACCCTGGGAAGACTTGTGGGAAATTTCTTAGGGCCTGGGGGATTCCAGCTCCATGTGGGGAGAAGTTGTATGCCGTATGTGTTGCCCTGTAATGCTGGGCAACCGATGGCATTATGCTACCAGCGTGAACGTGTGGCTGCCGTTTTCTTCATTTTTGTCTCATTCTGTTTCCCTTGACAGGGCAATTTGGTTTTGATGCTGTGCCAGAAATCTTCTGACAATGAGTTATTGGAACTTGGAAAAAAAGAACTGTGTGCAGTACCGCAGGCATTTTCTGGTGGACAACAGCGGGTTTCATGGTAAGCTGTCTCTTGTATTTATATAGTTGGATCTTTTATTTTGTTTCTGACAGGCCTTTTATTCTAGCACTCTAGATGCAAATATGGTATAATTGTTGGATGGAACCAAGAGCTTGAGTTAACTTGTTTATGAATAATTACCCAAGAAGTCCCATTGCACTTACTATCTCCAGTTGTAAGCAATGGGCCCCACCTCAGCAACTACAATAGTGTTCTCTCTCTCTACTTGGTGGGGTAGCTGGCACCAGTGCCTTCCCTCTTCTACCACACTGTCAACTCCAGTGATATCCCTTTCTGATGTTTGTAATTATTTTGGGCGAGGGCCATATATTGTTCAGTTAATATTTCTGGATCACCAGTCAATGCTTATTACTAGCAGAGCGTAGCCTTCCAAACTGAGATGTTAGAGGGTGCTTGTGGCCACCTGCTTTAGACACTTATTGAAGAGAAGTCCACCCACTTTTATTGCTGTCCTTTAGGGCTTTAAGACTTATCTGTATATTATGTCCCATATAAAAACAGAACAGAACAGTTTGCAGTCCTAAACTGTTTATCAGGGTAGAGGACTGCCGCTGTGAATCAGAGAGGAATCAGTATTAGTCATTTTCATGGCAAACTAAGACAAATTGCCTTTACCCTGCTGGTATCTGTTTGTTTGTGGTATACAGTCAGGGATAAGCTCTGTCAATCCTGCTGTCAAGATACCCTAGGGTGAAACCGGTTTAAAAGCCAAAGACTTATGTGGTGCCAGAATTTTTGGAGTCATCTCCATCAGAGGCCTGTGGAACTGTAGAGGGAAGAGACAGATTTCAGGGGCAGTGGAGTGGTCTTTAACAGAATCCTGTAATCTAAGCTGCTTTCACCTTTCTAAGATTGGTTGTTCTGAAGTCTTCCCCAATTTGATGACAGACTTAATGTTTATTATTGCTTTAAACTAAGTTTAAGATAACACATTTAACCTTACTTTATTAAGCACTTTAGTGTTTATAGTGTTTTTTCAACATTCATTATACCACCTCAGTAAAAGGCCTTAAAAAGTAGAGAATGACTTCATTTTACAGATGAAGAGAAACAGTTGAAATAACTGCCCAAGTTGATGTAACTAATTAGGTATTAGCAAGGTCAGCATGAAAATTTCTGCCTCCACCTTTCCAGGTTGATTCTCTTGACATTCCAGTGGTGAAATGCCCTTAGCAGAGGAGACGTGGCAATGGCGACTTGACACTGTGGCACTGAGGTTCTGCGTTGCTTTTCTCTGAGCCTTAGCCAAGGGTCCTGTTCATTGCTTTATCTCTCATGCAGTGTTTCATTTATGTATTTTTCTGTTGCAAATTTATTTGTATTAAAAAAGAGTAAACATGATAATAGAAGAATCACGGGAATTAGAAGAACTAGGCTTATTTTTTTCAAGCTTTATTTTGTGCCAGTTTTTAAAGAGTTTAGATTTAAGTGCCTTAAACTCATTATTATTTTCATTATTTTAGAATACCTTTATTCAGAGATCTCAAAGGCTATAATGATTTAAAAAATTTTCTATGTATTTTTATAGTCATATTACCAATTAGTTTATTACTATATTGCAGATATTTATGCTAAGGGCTTGATGAACATTAACATTGTCATACTGGATCCTTTCAAGGACTTTGCCGTAGCTATTATTCAACCAATTTTATGAACGGGGGAACTAAAGCTTTTGGAGATTGTGAAATGGTGACCTAAAATTCAAATCCTGATCTGCCTAATTCCAGCACCTCACTATTTTTTCTTCTTTCAGGCTGCCATCTCCATTTTAATAAAAAAAATTAACATTCTGAGGCTTAAGTTCTATATACCAGTATTTACTGTGTTACTGATGAGCAGTGTATGATGTCGGACAAGTTATATGATCTTTCAGGAACTCAGTTCTCTTTTCTGTGAAATGAGCATGCTGGTCTCATTTGAGGCTGTTTCCATAGAAGTTCTAAACACAGATTCCACTGAAGTATTTTATTTATTTATTTATTTATTTATTTATTTTTGAGGCGGAGTTTCGCTCTGTCGCCCGGACTGGAGTGCAGTGGCCGGATCTCAGCTCACTGCAAGCTCCGCCTCCTGGGTTTACGCCATTCTCCTGCCTCAGCCTCCCGAGGAGCTGGGACTACAGGCGCCCGCCACCTCACCCGGCTAGTTTTTGTATTTTTTTTAGTAGAGACGGGGGTTTCACCGTGTTAGCCAGGATGGTCTCGATCTGCTGACCTCGTGATCCGCCCGTCTCGGCCTCCCAAAGTGCTGGGATTACAGGCTGGGATTACAGGCTTGAGCCACCGCGCCCGGCCGACCCACTGAAGTATTTCTGAGAATTACAATTACTGTATTGTCTGAGCTCCCTTTTCACTAAACAGAAGATACACAAGGGGGCAGTATAATACTTAAAATGTGAATTGGTTACTTCTTACATTCGAGAATTACTCTTTCGAAAGGGTTTAAGAGATATTAAATCCTCCCAAGATTAAAAGAATCAAAGCCGATTAGAACAATGATTCTATTCATTTATAATACGGCAATAACTTTATATATTTCTGATAGTGTAAAATATCATTTTGGATTTCCTTGCCTCAGGATATGTTGTAATTCAGGAAATAAAGATGCCTTTTGCTCTTCTTTCTCTGCTGAAAAAGAATCTGTTAACATAGAAACTTGCTTAACTTAAGGAAGAATTGTGAGAAGTCTTGGGATATTTTAAACCAAGGGAGCTCTGGTGATAATGTCTTTGTAGAGGCTTTCAGAACATTTCTGAGAAAAGAAGGGACAGGACATGTTGAGTAGGAAATGTCAGATTTCTCTTGGGCTTCTTGAACATTTACTGACCACGCTTTTGCTTATTCACTTTGGCTTCTCCTTGTTTTTGTTGATAACTCTCCTTACATAACCAAATCAACCACAACAAAAAGAAACAAAACTTCTTCCATAAACAAGAAAGAACCATTTCCCGTGTAGAATAATAGACTTTTGGAATAAGCATACTTGGATGTGCAAATGATGCCAGCCAGGTTCTTTTTCTACAGACAGACTTCAGCAGTGTTGCCAGGATAAAAGAGCTACATTAAAATGAGAACTCTAAAATGGTCAATAGCAGCAAAAATAAAAATGTAACATTTGTGTAGTTTCACAGTTCATAAAGCATATTCATAGCCTCATTTTCTGATTATAGAGGTGGTATATTCTCACTGGAAACAATTTAGAATATTACCCACAATCCCAGAACCCAAAGAGAAAGAGACTATTAAACCTACTATTAAGAGTTCGGTTATGTCTGGTCTTTTATCTACTTACTATTTCATCTTCACATTTCTGAGGCAGAAATGAAATATTGGAAAGGTTGGGAAATAGTGCTTAACGGAAATGAACTGGTTGGTTGAATTGACTTCTATGTCCAATGATGAGCGAAACCTTGTTAGGAATGATGAATTTTTCTATTTCCCTCTTGTCTGTCTTTTGCCTGAATTTTTAGGAAAAACCCAAAGGAATTTGCACCTATTAGAGAAACTAATCTCCGGGATCTTCCCCTACTTGACTTTTATTCTTCTGATATGTTTGCAATAGAAAAAAATCTTGAGCAAAGAATGTTTGGTGCCATATGAACCTTGCCTTAATGGCTTATACCTTCATGATTTATCTTGATTTGAAAATTGCCTGTATCTTCAGCTGCTTCTCTTGCTTTCAGTGAATTGCAGTATTTTTTTTTCCGACCTAGGATGCAGTCTTGATTATTAACCAGTGATCAGTGTATTTGCAATTAATATTCACGTGCAATTTCTTATGCACATAAGCCTTTCCAAACATTTGAGCTCCTTAATAAGTGACTTGATGTTTGTTTTCACGTACTGCTAGTTGTAATTGTACTATTGGAAAAAGTATTAATTGCTTTCCCGTAAGTTATTAGGGTATCATCTCAACTTCTCATAGGAAAATTTACTTTTGTTGCCATCATGTTGTTAAACGAATATTTCTGAATAACCATTACAAATCTAGACTAGAAACATTTTGGACTGAATTAGGAGTATCTCTTACTATCTGGGGATAAAATTAAGGGTAATTCTCTTATTAAATATTTATGCAGTATGCCTTTTCAAGAAGTTGCCATATATATATATATGTTAATACTTTTACTTTGCCTCAGAACTACATTTTAAGAAAACTAATTGACTTAGTTAATTAATTAAATGATTACTTTTTATCCAGCCTCCCCTTCCTGACCACAGACCTAGTTGGTGATGTGAGGGTAGAAACTTGACCGCTAGTCTGTAAAGGAAAGTAGGCTGAAATGGGATCCTGAAGACTAGTACTAATCCAAGTTTAACAACTAACTTGTGTAGCCTCCTGTCACTTCTGGGGCCGCCAGTTTCCCTGTCTTTCAAGTGCTTTACAATTGTGCCAGATTGTAAAGTTCCCTTGTAGCAGCAAGGTGTGAGGTCTCTGTGTAGTCAAACATCAAGATAGGTGTATGATAGATGGACGTGTTCTTCAGACCGGGGGTATGAGAATGAAAGGCTGGCAAGATGGCATTGAAGAGAGGATAAGATTTCTTTTTGGACTGTAAACTTTGTAGTTAGTGTTGCACTGGCAAAATGCTGCATTTCCCTTAGGGGAGAGAGGTGTGTGTGTGTGAATGGTCACAGGTTTCTCCTGGCCATGGAGAGACCAATATCTAGGACTGACACACAAGCTTTCAGGACAAATGTGATTATATTAAACAATGAACAGTGAAAAGCTCTCCCTCACTGGAGTTCCATCTGCACTGGAAGAAAAGAGAAGAATGCCAGATTCTGACTGGTAAATATGCAAGGAGAATGAAATTATGCAAAAGTGAATTAGGGTTCCAATTGATTTCAGCCAGTTTATTAGACTTTGGCAGCCTGCTTGCTTTCGGTTTGTGGGGCATCACTAGATTTTATGTTAGAGTGGCATTTCTTTACTGAATCAAAGCCTAGCTTTTCCAGCCATAACTTTATAAGCATCCTTTTCTAGGTCCAGAAAATACTTGTGCACATAGAATTCCTTAATGCAATGACAATCAAGATTTCATGAACATTATTAAGATTAAAAGTATCAGGCTGGGCGCAGTGGTTCACGCCTGTAATCCCAGGCTGGGCGCCATGGTTCACGCCTGTAATCCCAGCACTCTGGGAGGCCAAGGCAGGTGGATCACCTGAGGTCAGGAGTTCGAGACCAGCCTGGCCAACATGGCGAAACCCTTCTCTATTAAAAATACAAAAAATTAGCTGGGTGTGGGGGTGGGCGCTTATAATCCCAGCTACTCGGGAGGCCGAGGAAGGAGAGTCACTTGAACCTGGGAGGTGGAGGTTGCAGTGAGCCGAGATGGCGCCACTGCACTCCAGCATGGGCAACAAGAGCAAAACTCTGTCTCAAAAAAAAAAAAAAAAAGATAAAAGATTAAAAGTATTATCATTAATTATTAGAGAGGACCAGGGAAAAATTTCAAAGACAAATTGAAGAGGAAGAGTTTAAAAAAAAAAAAAAAAAAAAAAAAAAAGAAGATAGGCCTTAAGGGAGAAAATATATTTGAATCATTTAAGTTTTATAAATTATAATAGAACTAATTCTGGAAGTAGCATTGCCCAGTAGATTTCTTTTATTGGCCCCACCCACAAGGCTCTCCACCTTCCAGTGATGGCCACTGAAGCAGAAAGCAACAGGGCAGATATCCTTTCAGGCCTATGATGTTCAGGTGCATCTTGCAGGTGGTGAAGATTTAGACAGAGGGAGGCATGGCCTGACCCAGATGTGACACTTTGTAGGGGCTCCCACTGGCTGAGTTACTCTGGGTGAGTTGTTCTCTTTGGGACTAAGTTTTCCGTATCAGCAAAATGCTGGCATTTAGGGAAAATGACCTCTAAGTTTCTAAGTGCTAACATTTTAAGAAATGCGAGATTGTCTACCTCCCCTATTCACCCTACTTTTAAACAGAGGCTAATTGGAGAATTTGCTATGAGTTAACTGACCACATTGATTTATCTCCTTTTCTTCTTCCCCTGTCTGAAGGAAATCACAGCCATCCATTTAGGCCTTACAAAAGAGGATATTTCTGTCTAGTTTAGAACACAAAGGAAACAACCTTTAATGTGAGCTGGTATGAAATATACTTGTTCTATGACCTTTTGGGAACATATGCTCTTCTTTGATGTCTTGGAGATATAAAAATTCTCAATGAAAGCCTCTCAGTGAATGCTACTTATTTATATTTTAAAATCTAAAGTTCTTTCCTTTTTTTGGTCTTTCTTTATGATGAACATTCCATTTGTAACTGGTTTATTGAGCATTTTCAACTTAGTGCAGCATATATGCTTCAGTGAATGCTTCAGAAAATACTTTGTCCCATTGTAGCATCTTGGGTAGATTCTATTACTTTCTGGCTAATTTTGGCAATTAAGTGTCCAGTCCATTTTAAAATTTCAATCTCAGATTCATTAAGCCCCCTTACGCCCTGACCTGGCTGTTGGTGGTTGAAGGTGGGGGTGCCTCTGTCTCTGCTATACTCCTTCCCCTTGAAGGAGAATTCAAGGCCCTGTTCCACAGATTTTGGTACAAGGAAGAGAGCAGGGGCCTTTTGTCCCACATGTCCCTGTTGTATGTCAGCAGCAATGAGGTGATCCAGACTCCCTCTGCTTCCATCATCTGTAGATTCTCAGTTTTATCCTGGCTCCCTCTGTTACCAAGGACCCTCCAGAGAGGACCTGCCATCTTGCTTCAGCCTCATGCCTTCTCTGCTGTCAATTTCCTCTGGCTGGAGCACAGCTTCCTGTGCCCCTGAGGACACTGGGGCAACTGTCTGGCTCCTGCCCTTTCTCTTCTCCGTATTTCTTCATGTGGAGCTCTACAGACTGCAAGGGCTTGAAAGATGGAATGGGGTGTGAAGTTGCCCCTTGCTCTTCTCAGACCTACTGACGACAGTCTCTTCTCACACTGTGGGGGCTGCTCCCATACGTTACCAACTTAGGCAATCTCTAAGTCATTCTTTCATAGCTCTTCCCGTGCTTGTTTCTGGGGTGAGGGGTATTTCCTCCAGTTTCACTCCTCAGAGTGCCATCTCTGCCACCCTGGGCATTGAGGATATTATACACCTAACAATGGCTCAGGTAACGTGATTTTGATGGATGAAATCCCAGCCCCCCCAACCACTGACAGCTCTCCTTGGACTCCTAGAGCCACTCTAGGCACGTCCTTGTTCACTAACATTTTAGATTAGGGCGACTTAATTTCCCTAAAGCTACTGGTGTTCTTTATTCTGTTTGCTCTTTGCGACATTATGTAGCTGGATTAATCAGACCCAAGCAATGATCTATATGTATAAAAATCCATGTTGAGGTGTATCAGCCTCTATTCCTGATCGGGAATCTAATTCAGTGAAGGAATTTTTCTGGATAACTGAACCCACTGTGATCTCTCTGTCATGCTTTCTATGCAAGGTCATTTATGTTCTGCAACGATGGAGGGGATGAAAAGGTGCTCTTTAAATGGCAAATTGGAGATCTGGATGTATGGGAAGCCCAGGTGGATGAGAAATGACAGTGTTCTTTCTTCGAAGTTTTAGCTTTCAATTTTCTGAAACAAGCCTATTGCTGCCAAGTTAACGTCTTGGATGGCCTTTTCCATGAGACTCTCAAACTCTCTCTTAAACCTTTGGCCATTGAGAGTCCAGCCAGGCAGAAAGGCCCTTGATTGTTTTATTCCTTTATGCTTGGGTATACCAATTTTCTAATTGGCAATTGGAATTCGTAATTTTCTAATTACTCAATTAGAAAGAAGAAATAATGTGTATAATAAACTATCATTTTTTCCTTCAGATTTGCAGACTTTTCATGTTTTAAGTGGTTACTTATGAGAATTATTTCCCCTTAGACCTGTGTTACAAATTTAAGCCTTTGTTCTTGAAGCTGCATTTCCATAATTAGAATTAGTTTTCCTCTGCTCTCTCATTTTCCCAATTGTCTTTCCCACTCTGTTTCTAATGTATGCACAGAAATTGATGGGAGGATGAAAAATCTTTCCGTGAGTAGATTCAGAGTTCTTCTAGGGCAACATAATTGTTTAATTTAGTTATAGAAAAGATCTAGAATTTTTTTCTTGGATCTAGTAATAATTAGTGATTGTATTTGTAATCATGAAACCCTCCAGTCTCCCATCTATCAAAAGAAAGTTGAAAAACTGCAGTTTGTTCCTTCTTACCATGTGGATGAAGTCATCCCCGTAGAGATCTGTGACATGTTTTATATTTTCTTAGGGCTCATTCCTTTCAGCAAATATGTTTGGGGTTATTTCAAGTGCAAATTGTTGGTTTCAAAGGAATATCCAGATTTTTAATTTAAAGCCTCTAGCCTAGTGTGGAGTGGCTTCACCTACTCCCACAGCTTCAGTTCCCATGTCTTTGCTAACTCCAAAGGTGTGTTCATGGCTTTAACCTTCCCTCTATGCTGAATACTCAGATGTCCATCTGCCTACCTGATAGTTCCACAGATGCTCTCCAGGTCCTCAGACTTAACATGTGTGGAGCAGAATTCCTTCCTGCCCTGGTACCCATCTGCCTTGCCAACCTTATTTCACCCTTCCCCTTCCCTACTCCCCAGCAACACTGACCTTTGCATTCCTTGCCCACATAACTCACTGCTTCTTCACTTAGCCAACTTCAAGCACATCCTTTCAATCCCAGAGTAAAAGTCTCCTCAGCAGAGAAGACTCTTTTGATTTCTCAGACCAGGTCAGGCCCTGCTTTATGATTTCCTGTCATTGTGCATTGCTGCTTCATTTTGCTGCTTCATTGTGTTATCATTACTGTAATAAAACTATTAATTGTATGATTACTAGTTTCATTTCTGTCTCTCCAACCCAAGGTCCAGGAGATCAGAGACTGTTCTGACTTGTATCTGCAGCACACAGTGCAATGCATTGCATATAGTAGGTGCTCAATAAAATATTGCTGAATGAATTTCTGTATTTTATTTAATAGGGGAGAAAGGTCAGGCACGGTGGCTCATGCCTGTAATCCCAGCACTTTGGGAGGCCAAGGCGGGCGGATTACAAGGTCAGGAGATCGAGACCATCCTGGCTAATGCAGTGAAACACTGTCTGTACTAAAAAAATACAAAAAAAAAAAAAAAAAAATTAGCTGGGTGTGGTGGCAGGCACTTGTAGTCCCAGCTACTCTGGAGGCTGAGGCAGGAGAATAGTGTGAAGCTGGGAGGTGGAGCTTGCAATGAGCCAAGATTGTGCCACTGCACTCCAGCCTGGGCGACTGAGCGAGACTCCGTCTCAAAAAAAAAAAAAAGGGAAATAATAATAATAAGGGAGATAAGAGCGGTTTCACTATTTTTGTACTCTCTGTTGAGTTTGGTGTTTAATCTTTGTGCTGTGAAATGCATCAATTCTCTGACTGTAAACTCTCTCCTTGCCTTTACTCAGAATTTTGCCATAGGAAAGCCGGAAAAAAAAATACTCATACACCATCCTTGCTGAGATGAAGAAGGAAAAGAAGCCCATTGAGAATCCAAGTGTGCCTTAGAAAATATTATATATTACAAATGCATACTGCCTTGAAATGAGCAAGGACAAAGCCATTTCTTTAAAAGAATTTCTTAAAGTAGTTTCAAAAGGCTTTTAGAGTTCATTGTAGATGTTCCATGTTGGTTATACATATATATGTATTTTATCTGACTCTGAAACTGAAGATTTCTGTCTTTAAAATAGCACTATTAGTAAAGTTGTTTAATTGCAGTTGTTTGCATACTATTAAAATTCTCTGCTGCTTGTGTCTGAAAATCTCCAGTCCAGAAGTAAGTGTTGTCTGTGGGGTAATTGTTACTGCAGAGAGCACGGAATAGACCTGCATCAAAAAACAAACAAAACAAAACAAAACAAACAAACGAACAAAAAAAGCACTAGTTTTCTCAGTAAGAGAGGAGGAAAGGAGGCCTGGGGCGGGGGTACATGAGGAGAATAATCAAACAGTATAGGACTTCTTTAAAAGTTAAGAAGATGCACTTTTATTTCAGCTTTACAAACAAGAAAAATGGTAAGCACCTAGGCCTTTCCTCTAAGAATCTCAGGCATTATGAGAGTACATTCCTGACTTATAGGTAGCAAGATCACTCTGAGAAGTAAACACCTCTCTGGGTAGGATAAATACAGAATCCGTGAAAATGTTTTTGTCTGTTTGTCAGCATATGTGACTGACATATATAAGTGTTTTTAGAATTTCTCCCATTGAAATGTAAAGGATGGTGGCTTATGCTCAATTAAAAGGAAGAGCAGGGAACACATTTATTATTTAGTGTCCTAGTTTTACTCCCTGCCAACTTGAAATTGAACATCAATGCATTTCTACAAATGACCATTCTTTGAAATTGTGCCAATGTGAGAATTTCACGGTATTGTGTTTTAAGCTAAGTAGAAGCTCATCATCTCTAGATGTGGAGACTTGTAAGTAATTAATGCTTTAAATCAATGGTTCCCAGCCTTGGCTGTGCATTGGAATCACCTGGGGATAAAACAAAAACAAAAATAAAAACAAACTATGTCCTGGATGTCAGCTCAGAAGCTCTGCTTTTTGGTCTAGGGTGTGGCCAGGGTATGGGAAAATTGTTGGAACTCTTCATGTGATTCTAATGGGCAGCCAATTAGATTTTGGTGGGTTGAAAACCCCAGACTTAGGGTGACCAATATGTATTTTCTCAACAGAACTATTGAATTCATGAATTTGGTAATGGTTATTTTCTGTGATGATAGTCTATTTTATACTGAATCTTGAAGGGTAGGGAAGGGGGAGCATTAAAAAAAGAAGGACATGGATAGAAATACAGTATTTGAATATAAATTAAGCAGGAAAATATAGAAGAGTCATCTATGCTTGGGAATTTGTAGCTGCTGTTTTTCTTTTCTTTTCTTTCTTTCTTTTTTTTTTTTTTGAGACAGAGTTTCGCTTTTGTGGCCCAAGCTGGAGTGCGACGGTACCATCGTGGCTCACTGAAACCCCTGCCTCCTGGGTTTAAGTGATTCCCCTGCCTCAGCCTCCCGAGTAGCTGGGATTACAGGTGCACACCACCATGCCTGACTAAGTTTTGTATTTTTAGTGGAGACGGGGTTTCACCATATTGGCCAGGTTGGTCTCGAACTCATGACCCCAGGTGATTCACCCTCCTTGGCCTCCCAAAGTGCTGGGATTACAGGTGTGAGCCACCACACCTGGCTGCTGCTGTTTTTCTTTAAAAATATTTTTTCACTTTATTTTTTCTGATGGTAGCAACACAGGTTCATTGTAGAAAATTTGGAAAGCATAGAAAAGAGTAAAGATGGAAAAAATAGTCTATAATCTCAATAATGTGTTTTAAGTCTGTGCTTTCTTAAAATGATTTAAAAATCATTGACTAAGTAGTGATTCTCAAATCTGGTTATACATTTGAATCTGCTAGGGTGCTTTTTAAAAAATGCTGATGATTGGAAGGACTAATATTATCCTCATTTTGCTAATGAGGAGAATGAGGCTCTGATAACCACAGGCAGCTATGGGAAAGAGTACGAAAAGCAAGGTATTCCCAAGAAGCAGGCAACAGCACGGAACAAGATGTTGCTGTGGTAAGCACCCAGCTACCAAGTTAAAACAAAACAAAACAAAACAAAACAAAAACAATGATGGTTGGACTCAACCCAAGCCCAGTTAAATCATCTCTGGAACATGGGACTCATATGTTGCCATCCATCCATTCATTTATTCATTCTTTATCTGTATATTTATCTATCTTCAGGTGATTTTGATGACATGGGAGGGATAAAAATCACTGCATTAAAGCTGTTGGTTGACCAAAGTATTGATTTCATCAGTACACACAGTTGGGTATGAGTTTACTGATTTAATACAGCATATAATTGTATACTAGTTTGGGCAAAAGTGGTACATGAAAATCTTTATAGACTATTTGCAGGGAGGAAGGGGGAAGTGATATGCTAACCTTTATATGGTTATTTTCCTCTTTTGTAACAAATTTATTTCATATTCCCTTTAATATGCTTTCCTAGTGTCCTTAAAATGTGATTTGTCTTAACTTTACTACCAATATATCTGTTACATGATACAAAGATATACTTTTGAGCACTAATTTTTTTTTTTTTTGAGACAGAGTTTCGCTCTGTCACCAGGCTAGAGTGCAGTGGCACAATCTCGGCTCACTGCAACCTCCACCTCCTGAGTTCAAGTGATTCTTTGAGCACTAATTGACCTCACAATGTTGTACACAGTCTTCTGATGATAAGCAGAAATACTTTGGGAAGGTCCTTAACAACAGATGACAAAGAACATATTAATAGTATTTTGTTTTGATTAATCTGTAATGAGAAGTACACAGTTCACAGTAGGATAATTTGAAGAACTGGTACAGAAAGAAATATGAAATACGGGAATTGAGAGAACAATGTCATCATTTGGAGTATATCAGATGCAACCTTGAGTATTAACTAGAATTGTGTTTATTTGTCTACTTTGGAAAACTAAATGGTATCCAGAGACTTAGAGACCCACGTGCATTTTATTGTGGAAGGCAAGCTGTGTCAGTCCCTGTAGACATCTGCTCTATCTCCCTTATGCTACATGTGAGAAAACTGATCCTCAGGTTCTCTGTGTTATTCCTAGAAGCCTCAGAGTTGTGAAGAAGAAACCTTGCCTTCTCAGATCACTCTTATTTTGCATGATATCTCCGGCTTTGCACATAGGATCTTAAGGGGAACACAAAGAGGAATTTGAGACTGTTGTTACTGTAACTGAGTTTAGACTTTGTCTGGAGGAATTGGTGGACTCTATGTTAGAATATTCCTGAGGGATCATTAGGAAATGTTAGGGTTGATGCTAAATCAAGGTTGTCATTGGAGTAGCATTACCTCTTTTAAGTATCTCAACAAGACTGTTTTACAGATGAAACTCATAGAAATCACAATTTGCCACAAATCACATTGTTAGATTATGGAGTTCAAACCCAGGTTTGTCAGACTCTCAAATCCAGGGTTTTTCCACTATTGTGACACAGCAATGCATTACACAAACTTGTTTATTTTAAAGCTGCTGAGGCTGTGGGTTTGTGTTTTACAAGAGCTGTAACACCCTTTCTTTAGAGGCTACTAGAGAACTTCTAGAGACACTGTGTGAGTTGCCCTTAGGCTGAGTGTGGGGAGGGGGCTGAGGAACTAGGGGTGAGGGCTAAGAGTTGGTGTCTACTGGAGTGGTCCCTGGGAGCTTGTTAAAACTGCAGACTCTCAACCCCACCAGGGACCTTCTGAGCCGGAATCTGCATTTTAACAAGGTCCTCAGAGGATTAAGTATGAGCAGCTTTGCTTTAGGAGACCACTGGGCTTGGGTATAAGTCCTCTGGAGTGAGGAATTTGTCCTATTCTCCAAGGAGCAGATGGAAGAAGGATGGGTGTGAGGGAGAAGAGAACTGTTTTTCATCATACAAAGCATTGAGAGGTTGGAAACTTGTGTGTAAGGAGAACAGATAATGACAAAGACCCCCAGCAGTATCCTGATACTCAGACTCCCAAGGAGGAAACGTGAGGGCTATGAATTGGCAGGTAATTTTCTGTGTACAGTGGGCTTAAAAAGTTGAATCTCAGTGTCTAAAGCACATGAAGATATAGTCAAGGATATAAGTAATACCCTGATCTATGATAGCAAGGACTGGGGGAGCCCTCTGACTAAGGAATTCTGAACAAAACCCATAGCCAGGCTTCAGGACACTTATGACATTTTTGTAAACATTATGCTAGATACTCTATGTAGATATGCATGTACATTTGTGCATCCTCTTCCTTTGAACAAAGTCCTTAGCTTTCATTATATTTCAGAATAATCTGTTATTCCTTACCCTTTTTGCGAATTATAAACCCCTGAGTAAAACCACTTTCCTTTTATAGATGAGAAGGTAAGTGACTAGTACATATTGATAGCAACCAGCTAGTGGCAAAGTTAATTCTAAGGTAAAAGTTTTTTCTGTCAACACTTTAAATATGTCATGCCACCCTCTCCTGGCTTGTAAAGTTCCCACTGAAAAGTCTGCTGCCAGATGTATTGGCGCTCCATTGTATGTTATTTTCTTTCTTTTTTCTTTCTCTTGCTGCTTTTAGGATCCTTTCTTCATCCTTGACCTTTGGGAGTTTGATTATTAAATGCCTTGAGATAGTCTTATTTGGGTTAAATCTGCTTTGTGTTCTTTAACCTTCTTGTACTTGAATGTTGATATCTTTTCCTAGGTTTGGGAATTTCTCTTATATTATCTCTTTGAATAAACTTTCTACTTCTGTCTCTCTCTCTACTTCCTCTCTAAGGCCAATAACTTCTAGATTTGCCCTTCTGAGGCTATTTTTTAGATCCTGTAGGTATGCTTCATTGTTTTTTATTCTTTTTTTCTGTTTTTCTCCTCTGACTATGTATTTTCAAATAGACTGTCTTTAAGTTCATTAATCCTTTCTTCTGCTTGATCAATTCTGCTGTTAAAAGATTCTTCATCATGCCAATTGTATTTTTCAACTCTAGAATTTCTGCTGGTTCTATTTAATTATTTCAACCTCCTTTTAAAGTATATCTGATAGAATTCTGAATTTCTTCTCTGTGTTATCTTGAATTTCTTTGACTTTCCCTCAAAAGAGCCATTTTGAATTCTCTGTCTGAAAGGTCATATATCTCTGTTTCTCCAGAATTGGTCCATGGTGACTTATTTAGTTTATTTGGTAAGGTCATGTTTTCCTGGATGGTGCTGGTGCTGGTGCTGGTAGATGTTCTTTGGTGTTTGGGCATTGAAGAGTTAGGTGTTTATTGTAGTCTTCACAGTCTAAACTTGTTTGTGTGTGTTTTTCTTGGGAAGACTTTCAGGTATTAAAAGAGACTTGGGTCCCAAGTCCAATAATTCTGTGGTTTTTTTCAGACTCAGAGTTATCACCTTGGTGGTCTTAGATAAGATCTAGAAGAATTTTTTAGATTACCAGGCAGACTCCCGTTCTTTTTCCCTTACTTTCCCCAAACATAGGGGGTTTCTCTTTTTCTTTGCTGAGCCACCGGGGAGCTGGGAGGGTGGTGATGCAAGCACCCCTGTAACCACAACCACTGGGACTGTGCTGGGTCAGACCTGAAGCCAGCACAGCACTGGGCCTTGCCCTAGGCGCCATTCCCTTCAGGATGGCAAGATCCCCCCGCCCCAGGCCTGTCCAGCGATGCTGTCTGGGAGCCAAGGACTGGAGTAAAACACTTTAGCAATTTATCTGATGTTCTATTCTACAGCAGCTAAGCTGGCACTCAGGTCACAATACAAAGTCCTTCCTGCTCTTCCTTCTCCTTTCCACAGGCAGAGGAACCTTTTTCTGTGGCCACCACTACCACTGGTCCATGGGGGCTTTCTGTTGGGCCCCTGCCCATGTTCACTTAAAGTTCAAGGGCTCTTCCATCAGCTGTGGTGGATGCTGACAGGCCTGGGACTCACCCTTCAAGGCAGTGGACTCCCTTCTGGCCCAGGGCAGGTCTGGAAATGCTGTCCAAGAGCCTAGGCCTGGACTCAGGGACCCTAAGCACCTGTTTTTTGCTGTACTCCACTGTGGCTGAGCTGTTACCTGATTTTTGGTTCTTGTGATGGTGCTTTTTTTGTGTGCAGATAGCTGTTAAAATTGAGTGTCCCAGCAGTGGGGATGAATGGTGTAGGGTTCTGTTCTGCCATCTTGCTCCTGGGGTTAATTCTAAAAGCCAGCATTCTGTCATTCCAACTCAACTGGCCTTTATGATCTGAACTAAGTATTATGAAATGCTAAGTGGATTTTCTGTGGGATAAATTTTGTAAATCGCTGCATTTTCTGATTATCAAAAATGGCTAGATATTTATGGCATTGGAATATTGTGACATAAAAGGAATTTTAGGTGAAAGCATTTCAAAGCCTCTGTGTGTTGGCCAGATGAGTCTGGAAGTATTCACTTTGGAGCTGCCAAAGGGCTGAGGTCCTGTTTTCCCATCATTGATGGCAGCAGAGCTCTATGAGACAGGGCTCTCCTTGCCTAGTGGCATCCAACTGACTTCTTTTTGTGTCTTCATAGGTAATAAATGATTATTAACTCTCTGTGGGGAACCAGGTGCTGAACTTTACCAATAATGTAACATGATCCAAGTAGCATTTAGATCCAGTAATGATTTCACTATATGGTAATTTACTAGGTAGTAGTGTTGACTCTGTGAATCCAAAGGATGTTTAGACATAGTTCATTTCTTTTTTTTTTTTTTTTTTGAGACGGAGTCTCGCTCTGTCGCCCAGGCTGGAGTGCAGTGGCCGGATCTCAGCTCACTGCAAGCTCCGCCTCCCGGGTTCCCGCCATTCTCCTGCCTCAGCCTCCCGAGTAGCTGGGACTACAGGCGCCCGCCACCTCGCCCGGCTAGTTTTTTTTTGTATTTTTAGTAGAGATGGGGTTTCACCGTGTTAGCCAGGATGGTCTCGATCTCCTGACCTCGTGATCCGCCCGCCTCGGCCTCCCAAAGTGCTGGGATTACAGGCGTGAGCCACCGCGCCCGGCTAGACATAGTTCATTTCTTAGCACAAAGGTTTTAGAGTTGCTGCTCTGCAAAACCATAGGTGAATGACCTTTAGTTGTGGAATTTAACTCTTTAAAGTATTGGCTCTGTGTGTCTACTAGAAAAATAATAGCGTTCAGATCCTTGGGAATTATATCAGTCAGTGACAGAGGATGGTTATTTTTTAAAGACAAATACTTAGTCTCAGTATCTCAACTTGCAGCCTGTTGAGACCATTTTTAATACATACATCCTCTTGCTTGAACTTCTAATAATCCATCTAGGAAATAATATTCTCATAGGTCTCTTATTTTGGTCTCTAAATATAGTTTTGATCCCTTATCCCTTACCATTTCTCCTAAATTATATAAATCAGTGTAGACATTTAATATCTAGCAACTGTAGGCACCATGTTTCTGATACTAGTAAAGTAAAATTTTCTCTTAGCTAGAGAACAAGTTCTGCATAAATCATAGTACTAAATTATTTCTAAATTAGATTAATTTATATAAACTGATAAAATGTTATTGGTTTCCTATTTTATCATCTTTAGTATTCATGAAGAAGCAATTCTTTCTTCTCTTCTCCAAGGTCTTTAACAAAATTAGCCTTTGAAACCATTTTTGTGCTAGTCGACTGTGAATGAGGAGGACTATTGAAGCAGAAAATTAAAATGCTTTTATTGTTTTAATTTTAATACTAATCATTAATCTATACTTCAACATTATTTCTCTCATTGATACATTTATTGCTTTAAAAGTATTTCTATCTTCCATAATGTCTTTTCTAGCAAAAGAGCTTTGTTACATTTTTGAAATTCTTGCTATTTGAGTGACTTATCAAAGAGCAAGAATTTTGGCAGCCAAAACAAATTTGACTATTATATATGCTGTCAAGCATTTTATTGCCTTATGTGTACAGATTTTTTGAAGTTAATAAACAAGGGGCATTTCCAGTATACTTTCACCTTTAAGAGAGTATATATTTACTACAAGTATTTTAGAGAGTGGTTACACTATAAGATTCATGTTTATTTTTTTAAATAGAAAGCCCCAAGTTTTTGTATAGAATTTTCAGGACTAGGAAAGACTTCAAGGACCTCAATAAAATATTTAATGCCACCAGTTTCTGAGATCTCTTCTAGAATGAAAGCTCTAGAGAATAGGGAATGTGACTTTAGAGCCTTGCACATGGGAGATGCCTGGTAAGTATTTGACTGATGAATCGGTAACCTCTCACTTTTGATCAGTGAGGATGCTGAGGCTGGGAAAGGTTCAATGATGGGTCGAAGGTGGGTCTAAGCCTAACTAACTATTAGAAAGTGGAGTGGTGAGAACTGAGTCCCTGAGCAATATGGGTGCATTGTGAGGTGCCTACCATGCCACACCGTGTGTTCATGTCCACAGCTTCAGAAATTCCTTGGTTTCATTCTAAGTAGAGCAGCTTGCTGATTCTCAAGCACTGACATAACAATCAATCATTTGTCCCTTCCCTGGGTCCTTATTCCCCAAGCTAGTTCGAACAAGGGATATTGCTCCCTTTTCTCCTTCATGCTTTAAATATTTATTGACTTAGATTCTATGCTGGGGATCTAGCAGTTGACAAACTACAGATGGCCTCTGTCTGTAAGGAGCTTACTTTACAGTCTTGCCCCTCTTTGCTGCTACCTACTTCCTTCTCTCTTCTTCTCCTCAACCACACATGGGACTTTATGTTAACTTTTATCCTGTTTGCTTTATCATTGTGTACTTGTACACTCTCTTTCTATACACACTTGCACACACACACACACACACACAATTATTTTTTCTGAATAATTTGAGAATAAGTTGCATACCTCATGGCCCTTTGCCCCATGGTATAATTATCAACTTAAGTAAATTTAACATTGATAAGGCCCTTTAATGTCCTTGATTTCTGAAAGATGTTTTTTCAACTGGTCTCTACGGGGAAATGAGCCTAGGAGAGGAAGGTAAAAACATGGAGAAAAATATTTTCATAAATCCTACCAAGTTCTTAGGGTTAGAGCCAAGATTCTCATATGTTTGTGACTTAGAAGGGCCCTGTGCTTGGTTTAATGCTTTGCTGTTGCCATCTTGAAATTCTTTATAATGGGGGGAAAAAAGTCTCCATGTTTTCATTTCATACAGGGCCAGCAGATTATGTAGCTCATCCTGCTTATAGCACTTACATACTGGGCAGGAACTTTTGCATCTGTTATTATAGATATTGCTGAGGATGGGGAAACTGAGGGTTAGAGGGATTCAAAATAACTTGGCTTGGGTTGTTAAGTTACTGGTAGAACCAGGATTTGAACTGAAGTCTTTTTGATTGCTTATCTGTTGACTATCGCATTGTCTCCAACTACTTTATGCCCCTTAACTCTTCTTCCACTGAGTTAAATTATTTCTGGATTTGGAATTGACTTGTCCTTTCTCTTTTTCTCCTAAGGAGCTCTATTCTCTTGGTACCACAGTTGCTGTCTCTCATCCTAAATCCCTGGGCTGAAGTGTTAACCAGAAGGCCATTTGGAAAATTTCAATAAGTTGATAATTTTCATCCTAAGGGAACTGTCCATTATTAGCTTCCACCTTAATCTTCTCCCTGATTTGTAGAGAAAAGGCTACATGCCGTCATCCCCTCACTTACCCTTACCATATCTCACAATTGAGCAACTGGCTTTCTTCATGTTCCCAACTTTGGAGTCCCTCTGTTATCCTTTGGGATCTGAGTCTTGCTTTATGCCCAGCATCTTCCAACAATTAGAAAACTATCCAGAATCTGAGTTTGGGTCTGGGTGGGTATTCCTATGCTCAGACCTTCTCCTGGTACTCACTACTCTTCTGGTCTGTTCTAGGCCCTGGAGCTACATCAGGGAGCAAGACATTCATTGTTCTAGCTCTCAAGGAGTTTACGTTATGTTCCTCCTTGTTGCTGTGTCTGTTTTTCTGTTAAGATGTCTTAGGCAGAACACAAAATTAATAAATCAGTACTGTTAGGGGAAAATAATATGAAGAGAAAGGCTAAAGAGGTAAGGAGACACTGCAAAAAGTATTAGTATGTATAAAATCGTACTGCTGAAGTTGTGGAGAAGAGCTACTTTCTCTTTCATCAAGGGAGAGACAAAGGAGTTGATTTTTCATTCTGTAGAGTAATTTAGGAATGTAGACTGTTGTGATAGTACTATGAGCTGTAACATATTGAAAATTGTTACCAGGTTACCAGAGGAGCCAGTACAATCTCTTTGCTTGGTTTTCCTTTAGAAAGAGGAGTGAGGTCTCCCTGCCTCAATCATTTAAGGGCATCCTTTCCCTAAATGTCATCTTTTGTTAATAAAATGTCTTCCTCAAACATTACAGAATTAGATTTTCAGAGGAGGCGTCCCCCTTCCAGTCCTTCAGGAGTTTATGGCCATCCCACTCCCTTAGAGACCTGTTTCCTGTTCTCAGGGGAGTCTCTGGTAGTACAGAGCAAACATCCCTGAATTCTGCGGGGGTTGAAGTGACCTGGTGGTTCTGAGGCAGCCTTGAAGTTTGAATTCCTTTAGTCAGGCCTTTGGGCTTGGGTGGCCTGTAGAGACTTCCCAGAGATATGGCTGTTGTGTTCAATAATCTAGAATCATCTTCTCCGCTCTCCCTGCTCCCCCCAGTTTATGGTTATCTCTATGTTTGCTTTCCTTATGGGACCAGTCTGTATACGTAGCATCCCAGGGCTCAGTATTGCTGGATAAGGGGGTAGGGGGTTTGCATTATGATGACCATCCGTATCTCCTATTTGAATGCATGTATTGTAATCCCTATTTGATTGGCTGTAAGTCAAGCCATGCCTAGGCAGATAATATCATTTACCTTTTACTAGACTCAGAGATGGCAGATTAAGGCATAGTAAAATATCCTGTATTAAGATATCAGGTATGTCCAAGTGTGGTTATTATACAACCATCAGTCTTCTTTTAGCTGGAGTGCTAGAGAACACAAACACTTAGGATTTATTCTGGACATTTCCACTCTAGTCATCCAGCTCCATTTCCCAAGGGAGGAGGTAAGGGGACTTCTGCTCAGGGAAAAGTGCATACCAAGTGCTGTGGGGGAGTTTGAATATATGACTACGTAAGTTTTGAGAATTTAATTAAAGCTTCAGCCCTCAGGACAAATATTTGTTTTAATATATGTCACTGTCAACAACCATGAGAGATTCCCATGTGACTACCTATCTCTAGTTATTTCTCCTCTGTTAATGTTATAATGAACACTGATCAGCACTGATAGTAGCTGCTCAAACAATTGATGCTGATTTACAAA
Source organism: Trachypithecus francoisi (assembly GCF_009764315.1). Classification (NCBI taxonomy): domain Eukaryota; kingdom Metazoa; phylum Chordata; class Mammalia; order Primates; family Cercopithecidae; genus Trachypithecus; species Trachypithecus francoisi. Next base: position 8,003,731 of record NW_022681453.1, read on the forward strand.
GTCTGGGTACTTTTATTTATATCTGGATATGAGTTCATGGCACCCAAATGTCAATCAGAATTTTATATTTTCTGAGTCATTACCAAAGAAAGTTCAGTGTGCTTTAGTGTTCTCTGACTGCAAGATCCTGGGATTCTTACAGCACCTGTCTGTAAAATCTTGTCCACAAGGTCTTGGTTATTTTCATGGATTGCTCAAGTTGAAATCAAGTTCTAAGCCTACCAGAGATTTTGTTTTCAATTATATTGACATCTTCATCAAGTTGACAGTCATGTGCCTGTAAATTTTTATGCTAACCTATAACATTTAAAGTGACATGACCAATAAACAATCAAGTCTTTCAAAAAATAATGAAAAAATTTTATTTTAAAGCCAAGAGTCTCAAAGGGGAGATCAATAAGTCATCAAGCAGGCAGCATTCAAAGAGGTAGTCAGGCTAATGAGTGGCTCATCTCTGTCCTGTGGAACATAGCAAAATTAAATCTGGGTTATACTCAGTTTGTTTTGGGATTCAGATGCTTAAAAATGTGTAGTAATTACTGTCCACTGATGCATGTCAGGTTTCTAACGTAGGAGAAGTCCAAACTGGTTTATTTGACAAGTGTGTGTGATCTATAGGACATGTTCTGTCTCATTAGAATATAGAGTTATCTCTCCCCAGTGATGAATAAACATTCACAGTAAGCCTGCTCTCTGAGTAAAACCCTTGTGTAGGCTATTCTCAGCATTTATTTAGCAAGCACTGTATGGAAACCTGCACCCCTACAGGTCTTCATCTGTTCTTGGCTAAAATTTTTGTAATATGCTGGGTTTATAATTTAAGTGTTTGGTTATACTCTGTTATCCTGTTGTCTAGCAATTCTTGCTGGCAGTAATATTTTAAACATGTTTGCCTGGTTTGGGGAAAAAGCACTGTGTTTGGATTAGAAAGCCCAGTTTCTCCACTGACTAATTTTATAGCCCTGGGCAAGTCACAGGGAGCTGCCGAGGCTTAGCTTCCTCTTTTGCGAATGCAGAATGATAATTCTGCCTGTCTGCCTTCCTGTAGTTGCTGTCAGGCTCATGTGGGGTATGTGTTCCTAGAGGACTTCACAAGGCATAGAGTTTATCAAGCATCATACAGGAGTGATGAAATTGTAATCATTACCATTATTGAGCGTTTAGGTACATTGCATATATTTTTGTTTGTGAAGTGCCTTTTCCTTTGTATATGAACTCAGAGTAGCATTCCATTTTGTTCCTTGGGGTTTAATATAAAAGTTGCAGCAATTTTCTGAAACAATCCTGATGGGGCTTTCTGAGCTTCATCTAATGGCAATTTCCTCAAATGTACTGATGATGAATAGACCACAGGCATGAACTATGCTGGGCTTGTTTGAATTGATAAATGATCTCTACCTTCTCTCATTCATTTAACTCCAAGTTTGCAATGACTACATCTTTAGTGAGTTGAGTCCATTGTAAATAAAAACTGAAAGCATACTTCCAGTCTATCCCATAGATTATTAGCAGACACTCAGAGGCTAAAGTCTAACCCTTCAGTTAGTTCATTTTTTATTTCTGTGATTTGCACGGGCCAAATAATGGATAGTGCTACCCTCTGCTTCAGAACCAGATACTGCTCAGGACAGCTAGTTGAGTAAGGATGGCTGAGTGGTCAAGGGATTTTGATGAAAGATTAGTGCCCATTGTCTCCAGAATACTCTGGAACAGCTTAAGACTAAGCAGGGGTTCAGACAGGACAATGTCTCAGTGGTAGTAAAAAAAAAAACCCTATTTTATGGAAAGGAAATGTACTTGCTCATCCTGGGAACATCTCCCTGGACCATCCACTTGGGAGTTTCCCTGCATCTAGCTCTTTGGGGTTGTATGTAGATTGGAAAATTCTTGTTGAGGTTTCATGTGTTTGCATAGCTACATTGGTAATTTTGATATGTAACTTATAGCAATGATTTTGGGTTTCCTCTGTAGTTGAGTGCACAGTGAAATTTCCTAAAAGGAATTAAGCTCTGGTTGCTCTGTTCATTGTTCTGTGAGAGAGTCAGATGAAAAAAAGAGAGACTGAAGGCAACAAGTGACTCAAGATCTCCATATTACCTTATCTGGTGAAGATCACTGATTCTAGAGACATTCTGTGGAGACTCAAAGCCCAGGTCTATCACAGACTTGCTGTGTCATCTTGGGGAAGTTATTTAACCACTTTTGGCCTCAGATTCCACATTTGAAACTAGATAAATGATTGTACCTAATCTACTCAAAGGGGCATTGTAAGGATTAAATAAGGCATGTGCAATGCTAGAAACAGTATCTGGAACAGAGCAAAGTGCTTCATAAATGTTAGTAAGCTTTAAAGCAAGTTCTCCATCATTATACTAGTGGGAAGAGATTATATTCTTTTTCTAAGTTTAGTGTTGCTAAACTGGCTACACTTTTAAAAAATAATGTTATTTTTTTCTGAGTATAAAAGAAATAAATGCTGGTTCTAAATAATCAAAATATAGTAACATATAAAGAAGAAAGTAAAACACCTAGAGATAGCCATGGATAACCTCTGATAACATTTTTTCATGTATTTTTATAGGATTTATTCTATATGTCTATACACATATATTTTACAGAATTAAAGTAACATTGGGCAATTTGTATCCTCCTTTTTTCACTTAGTATGTCAAACATCCTCCAGGTAATTGCAATGTCTTACAGACATCGTTAATGGTTAGACAGAATTCCAAATTGTGAATGTATATTTAAGTCAATGATTCCCTTTTTGGTGGACGATTAGACGGCTGGGAGTTATTCATTATTATAACCACTGTTAAGCAAAGGATACATCCTTCTATATAGATGTTTATATTTCTAATGATTTCCTTATGGTAGCTTTCTAGCAGCAATGATTATTGACTAAAATAAGCATAACCATTTTTACAAATCTTGCTGCATCTTGCCTGATGACTTCATTAAGTTTGTTACAGTTTATGCTCTCAATGTACAACTTAACAGCAGAGTATGAGAGTTCCTGTGAGATCCTCCCCTTATCGAGGTGCCTGTATGTAGGATAGGCCTTAGGAAGCAGTAGCTGGGTGTGACTGGAGGCTCTCAATGGTGAAGCTGCACCCTATACTTGCTTTTCCCCTACTTTCCATTTTGTGATGAAAACTGTGAATATACTTTGAGTTAAAGTGGTACTATGGCTTTAATGACTTTTTTTTTTGAGATGGAATCTCGCTCTGTCACCCAGGCTGGAGTGCAGTGGCATGATCTTGGCTTACTGCAACCTCTGCCTCCCGGGTTCAAGCAATTCTCCTGCCTCAGCCTCCCGAGTAGCTGGGATTACAGGTGCATGCCACCACACCCGGCTAATTTTTGTGTTTTTAGTAGAGATGGGATTTCACCATGTTGGTCAGGCTGGTCTCGAACTCCTGACCTCGTGATCCGCCCGCCTCGGCCTCCCAAAGTGCTGGGATTACAGGCGTGAGCCACCGTACCCGGCCGAGTATTTTTTATTTTTATTTTTATTTTTTTAAAAGCATTTCTGTGTTTCTCTGCCAGAGACACTAACAGCTTCTGGAATTGTGTGGGAATATTTTCTAGCTGGGAAAAAAACACGAGGCATTTCAATATCAGGTCTAAAACCTTACAGATGGTTTCCAGGACCTAAAGCACAGAGCTAGGGGAAAGGGCCCAAATCTGGAGTCAGCTTGGATTTGAATTCTGGTTCATCACAGCTGTGTGATCTTGGACATCTTGTCAGACTTGAATCTCAGTTTTCTTACCTTTAAAATATGGGTACTAATATATCTCCTTGCAGAATTTTCATGAAGATTAGGGAAGATAATGTTTGCATAGTGGTGTCTGGTAAATGGTAGCTTTTATAATAATGTTTCATTAAGTGACATGGTTTCTAGGTTTGTGTCAGTAGGTTTTCTGATTTGACTTGTGAGCCCTAAGGGCAGATATGCTCCATGTTTTCACTCCAAGTTTATCTCAGTTTAGAATTATATGACTGGTGAGGTTGGGGTGTGGCGAAAGTGTTGTGTAGAACATTTTAAAAATGAGACTTGGTTAAATGAAGTTATATCAAGCCAGTGATTGGCATGGCCATTCACTTACTGCATTAGCTTCTATTTATGGAGTATTTATTTTTCCAGTCACTAGGGCTAGGCCCTTGGCCTCTACCACTCATTTACTCTTCAGCAATACCCTGTGAGGTAGGTACTGCCATCACCAGAGGAGGATATTTAGGCTTAGAGGTTTAGAGAGCACCAGCCCCGCCGAACCCCATTTGGTGTTGTCAGATTTAGCAAGAAAAAATACAGGAATATTACAGCAAGTACAAATACAGGAAAAAAAATACAGAAAATATTGAGCAAGAAAAAATGCAGTATGTCATGGGACATACTTAACTGAAAATTATTTGGTGTTTCTCTGAAATCCGAATTTAACTGGGTGTCTTGTTTTATCTGACAACCCTACCCATAACTGACCCAAGGCCAGGCAGTGAGTAAAGGAAAAGGCTGGGGCTTACATCTTTCTCCATCTTCTGTGGAAACCATTGCTTTTGCCTATTACTTTATGATGTTTAAGGAATCAGAAGTAGAACTCAGGTATGAAAGATGAGGGAAATGCTGTCAGATGAGGTGTAAAGTCCTTCACTGACTGTAAATTTAGAAGCTGAACTCAGAAATATTATTTTTTATTTTTCACCTGATTGTTGAAGGTAATTTCATGTTAGGTCTAATGATTAAAAATGGAGAAAGTTGATGAGGGTCTACAAGGTACCTACTGTATGCCAAGTACGGTGCTAGAATGAATCTGGAAAAGACTCAAACTTTTCAAATGAGGGTGCCAGTTAAGAAGTGAAAGATTCTAAGGCTATAGGATTGTTGAGGTGATCCATCAGAGGAAGCACCATTGCCCCCAGAGTCTGTTGGCCTAGCTTTGATACTGTACATGATCTTCTGTTGGGAGAATACAGGGGAGTGATTTCAGAGCTATGGTTATTCATTCAGTGTCTCTGCCAACCTCAGGATAGCTGTTTATAAGTTTTATGATTCTTCTGAATGGGCTGCATAGGAGGTTATTTGCTACTGCTTAAGAATGGAGTATTTAATAAGGAGTAGATATTTCTAGGCTCTCAAAAATCTGTGAGTGCTCCTTGGTGGTCAAACAGACACTTACGGGCCATAATTGCTTTTTAAAAGCTTGCCCACCTGCCCTATGAAGCTGCTATGTGCTCCCCTGGGTGAGTGGCTTGGCCGTCAAAGGTGCCCCAGAGCCACTCAGGATACACCTGCCGTGTGCTTGTGTGGTTGGGCTCCATATCCAATCCTGCATGTCAGCCTTTTCAGGGAGGAGCCTGGGGCTTCAGGAGCAAGAGGTGAGAGGGATGAAGAACTTATGATGAGCAAGACTCCCGGTGGGTAAAGGCAGCACATAAAAAGTTTGTCCCCTTCCTCTTTCTTGACTCCAGATTGGAGTGGGGAGGGGGGATCTTTGGAAGGAAGGCTTCCCAAACCTTCTTGGCAGCCGGGAGTACATTGCTCTTCACCTCTTTTCAGGACTGAGTGACAGATAAACCCAAGATGCCTCTTGCTTTTTGGGCATCTTTGGTTCTGGGCAGCCAAAGGAACAAGACATTCATTATTTGGTGTTACTAATTTTGTGTTAAGAAAACACCATTGTCTTTTTGTATAAAATTATCTGGGAGTATTAAATACTTGGATTATTTAGCAGGAATGGGTATTTCTGAGATATCTCACATTTTGGGGTGCCATCTTGTGTTCGGACCACTGATTAATTCAGATTAAGCAATGAAGTCCACTCCTTGTCTGGGTTGATGTAAAGAATTTCAAGACTAATAATAGTAAAACAATAATAATATATAATTGTGATTCTAAGCACTTTATGTGTATTAAATTAATTACTGCAATAACATTTTGAAGTAGAAACTATTATTATGCCCACTGTACAAATAAGGAAATGGAGGAGCAGAGAATTTAAGTAAATTGCCCAAAGTCACATAGCTAGTTGGTGGCAGAGTCAGTCTTTGAACCCAGGCAGAGAGGCTCCTAAACTCTTTTTTTTTTTTTTTTTGAGACGGCGTCTCACTCTGTCGCCCAGGCTGGAGTGCAGTGGCCGGATCTCAGCTCACTGTAAGTTCTGCCACCCGGGTTTATGCCATTCTCCTGCCTCAGCCTCCTGAGTAGCTGGGATTACAGGCGCCAGCCACCTCGCCCGGCTAGTTTTTTGTATTTTTAGTAGAGACGGGGTTTCACTGTGTTAGCCAGGATGGTCTCGATCTCCTGACCTCGTGATCCGCCCGTCTCGGCCTCCCAAAGTGCTGGGATTACAGGCTTGAGCCACCGTGCCCGGCCATCTGAACTCTTAATGGCTATTTTGTACAGTTATGTATGTATGTGTGTCAGATTCAGTCTTGCAAGAAGGATATTCTCATCGTGTATTTCATTGTGTGTGCCCACATATACCTTTGAAATCCAAGTGTCTGTAGAGTATTTAAAAGTAAATAGTGTGGTTTGCAATTTGGGGCAGGGGATGTGCAAAATGGGAAACAGGTGAATTAGATCTGGGATAAAGCCTGGCACCTTTGAATCGAGGGGTGAGTTAGCAATCTAGGCCGGGTGGCCCTGGTGGGAATTGCCTAAAGGGCCTGACACTGGTATATGCAGAATGGGAGATGCTGGGAGTCCTAAGGGCCACAGGTAGGGGAGGGACAGCTGAAGCTGGGAGAAGAAAATGGCAATAGGGTCGATATTAGAAAGTGAATGCTGGAGTAAGAGAGTTAATACTCAGGATGAGAGGCTTAGTTACAATGCTTAAAGGCCAGACTACTGTAAATTGCTTATGAAATATACCTGCTTATGTGTATGTTTGTCTACCTATCTCTTCAAAGAAGTTGAATAAAGTTGCAAATAATGCTTACATAGACTTTAGGGAAAATTGCACTATAATATCGTGTGGTTTCATTCACCAAAAACTGACTTTTTTAGACCCATTCATGCTATTTACCTTGTCCACATCCACAGGGATGTGAATTTTTTTTTTTTTTTTTTGTAACCTAAGAAATAGCCTTCACCGAGTGTTTTGAAACTGTAACCTCATTCCTTCTGAGTTGGAAACATTCCAGTCTTTTCAGTGATCATTGCTATGTTTGTGTATGAACAAAATCAGGACAAAAAAAGCGAGGAAAACCCTCAATGCTTTGAATATGCGCTTAACCTGACTGGCACAAAAGTAGTCTATAGGGCAGTCGTAGCTTATTTCTTAATGGATTGTGTTTGCCTCCGATGGAGTGATGTTTGCTTCCGAGAGTGTGTGTGTGTCTGTGTGTGTGCTTCTGTGTCTCTGTGTGTGCATGATCATTTTCTGTATTCAGTCTGCGTCACTCCCACGGTAATCAGTGTTTCTCAATGACCTCTGAAGGTGAGGAGGGTTTCTTTGATGGCTAAAGACCTACACTTCCCAGACATTAAATGTGCATAATGCCTTGAGGGCTTTAACGCGGTTGCACGAAGCATGCATGTCTCATACCCAAAGTAGCCACAGCGCCTGCATTCCCACAATAGCGGCAGCCCGGAGCAGATGCTTCCAGTGTGCTTATCTGGCTGTGCTTTTCACTTTGGGACAAAGTTCTATAATCATATCTCATGGATTTATTTTCTCCACACTGTAAAGCCTGAATTGTGAAGATCTCATCATGCCGTAAAGGGCAGCATGAGCCAGGTTCTGGGGGCTGCTAAGGATTTCTTTGCCTTTTTTTTCCCACTCTTTTTGGAGATGTGTATCAGGAAAAGGCTTTGCCTTTAGAGAGAAATTTTACTGCTCTTGCCAATAATGTGTAATAGTATTAAATTTAATGGCAGACCTTGAAGTGTATAAAAACTTAAGTCCAGAAAAAGGTAAGATTCATACTATTAATTTTAAGGTAAGTGTAATAGTCCTAGTAAAAGATGGTAAACATTTATTTTATTTCATGTTTAGTTAAGTTAAATAATTATTTGAATTCTTCAGAACATATTTATTATATTTCAGTATGAAATGAGGTAACAAAGTATTTTTGATTAGATAGAAGTGTTTTTTTCTTATAAATGTAGACTTTTATAAGAGTAGAATTTGCATGCTGACAAACTGAAAGTATATCATTATATTAAAATGGTCAGTGAGAAAATAATTTGTATTCTTAGGTTGTAAGTCAGGATACAGACATGCCTAAAAATTTAATTTGTCTGACATTTATAAACAGTAGGTTTTAATTGAAACATTGTCAAGTCTTGTTCACTTTGAATAATGATGAGTAAAGCTATATTTTAACTTTCTACAATAATCTGGAGAGAATGATTCCCAATTTGCATCAATTCAAGCTAGTCAGGGATAGTAAAAAAAATTAGCTCTATAAAATAGAATGGCAGAAGTATTCAGCACAGATAAAATGGAGGCAGGATTCATGTATCATGTTCTTAGAGCCTGTCTGTCAGCTCCAGGAGCATGAGAGAAACATCTTAAAGTATGAGTTAGGAGATCAGAAATTGAAAATCTATGGAGACTGTTCTTGAATTATAAGAATTATTCCTTCCTGGTCAGACAGAATAAATGACATGTCAAGAAATGTCTTCTAAAGTTACCTTCAAACTGAAATTTGTCTGTCATTTCAGATTATTCATATGCGTCTACTCAAATGTAACTTTATCACATCAATGCTGATCTGAAAGCCTGTCTGGATAGTGTTGCTAGTTTACGGTATCAACTTTAATGTGCCATGTTCCTAGTACCAGCATCGATGTTTGCTTTTTATTCGAAATATAAATTGTACCATGGTTGAGATTTTCTTGAGTATACCTGAGTTTTCTAAGCATGGGAAGAAGCTTTCATACAGAAATAGGGAAGGATTTGGCTCACCTGATATGCAGTTTGTCAGAAGAATTTCCATTTAGAGTTTTGTCTTATAGTATGTTTGGAAACTCTTATGTATGCAGAATGTAGGAGTAAATTGAACTGCACAGCATACTATCAGGGTCATCTTGCTTTACACATTATGGAAGTAACGATGAAAGTGACTTCTATTACTTTAACCACATAAGATGATCTTTAAGTTTAAAATAGAGCTTTAATTCTTACACATTTTGGAAATTTGAAATAATTTTTCTAGTCATACAAGCTTTTAAAGTTGATGAATGTAAGGTGTATTGTTTCAAGATAGATGTTTTCACATACAGATATCTTACCAGATATTTTTCAATGAGCAAATATTTCATATTTTATTAATAGATTTTCTATTAATTATTTTAGTGATTTTGTTCTGCTGAATGAAAAATTTTCCTTACTGACTGGCCATCTTGGTATTAAAATCATTTCAGTTGGTAGCAGAACTATTTTTCAAAAAAATATTTCTTCTGATTTCCAGATCAATTTTAAGAGGAACATCTTAAATTATGCAGATCAACTCTATATCTGAGTGTGTGAAACTGATAGATTCTGAAACATCATGAAATCTGAGTTGCATTGTTAAACAGTAACATTAGAGGAGTGGCTTCAATTGACTGGAGTACAAAGTTGAGGAATGTTTATTCAGGGGCAGGAAGACCAGGAAGTATAAAGCCCATGTTTGCTCCTATAGTTTGTATTTATGTATATAATTAGGAAATTACTGTTATTGTTGTTTACCTTAGAATTTCATGTAATGTACTAAACCTCATCTCAGTGATTCTGAACAACACTGAGAAGATGTAGGGACCTGAATTGCAACATAAAACCAGAAGCAGGAGCAAGCTTGAGGCATGTAAGGAAGGTGTTTTTATAATCTTGTTATGTCTCTGAGCCTCAATTTCCTTTTTAGTAACAAGAGGTAATACTATTTTCTTGCTTATGTCACAAGGTTGTTGTAAGAATTACTGGTCTCCGAAAGCGTTTGAAAGATAGAAAAAGACCACAGAAATGTAAGATGGTATAGTTGTACAAATAAGGATAATGTATATTTCATATACTTTAATGAAAAGAAATTGTATTTGTTCTGGGATGACTTTGACCTAGAACTTTGGTACCATCTGCTACTAATTTCCCCCATGGTCTAGTATAGCCTACATGCCAGCAGTGTGCATGCTGTGTACGAATGCCTGATGGAAGGGCAGATGTCATCATAAGAGCGAGTCCTGGATTTCTAGAGCAGGAAGAAACCATAGCAATCTCATTCTTTTATAAGAAGAAAAAATAGTCCTAGGGAGGCTGCATAATTTTCTTGAAGACGTGGAACAGATCTGTGGCTGGAATTGAGCCATCCAGTTCCCATATAGTGAGAGCTGTACCTACCCTTCTCAATCATACAGATTTTTTTTTCTTTTAGAAGTTGCTACATTTAGATATTTGTGATTTTGCTCATGCTATGTCATTTGAATCCTTTGTACAAGGCTGATTTTTTTTTTTTTTTTTTAGGGAAGGAAAATCAAGAGCTTCTTGTGGAATTCTCAACTGTTAATCATTAATGGGCACAGTTAATAGAGATAGACTGAGTGCTTTATCTATAAGGTGCTGGCTGAGAATATGAAGATGAATAAAAGAACTTGTCTCTCTTCTAGTAACTTCTGGTATAGTGCACAAACATGCTTGTATTACTGTAATAACAGTAATACTGTAATAGAGGAACATTCCAATGGTACCTGAGTATGGAGAAGTCAGCAAAGGATTTCTGGAGGTGACATTTGAACTGAGCCTTGAAATATGATGAGGATGATGTCAGGTGGATAAGCAAGGGTTGAAGCTGAAGGAGTAGCAAGCACCAGGTGTTATAATAAGGACCTGGTAATCCAGGTTAAGACATTTAGACATTATTACAAAAAAAAAAAAAAAAAAAAGGCAACAGAAAGTTTTAAGCTGGGGAGAGATTAATCAGATTTGAGTTTTAGAAAGATCTCTCTGACAACAGTTTGGAGACTGATGGTGGAACGGGTGAGGCTGGAACACTGGAGACCAGAAAGCTGTTGCAGTAAATAGTTGAGGAAACAATGGTCTCTATTCACATTTCTTAGCTAAGATGGTCTTTCATAAGAAAACATCAGACTCTCAAGTCCACATTGGTGTCCTTTGCCACTGATCAAAGCTGCTGTAGAATTCATAACTGCTGCTTTTTCTGCATACACTTGCTAATTCAGTCACTGCCTTGTATTTGGGATAAACTAGTTACAAGAAAGTCATTGCCTGATAAGAAATTTAACATTTCTGTCCTTACTAAGGCCATGACCTCTTGTCCACTAGACAAAATTGTGCCTAATTATGAATATTCTATTTTATGGCAAACAAAAAATGATTTCTCCAAGAAGTTAGAGAACCCCTCCTCAACCTTTCCTAGGTTGCAGGAATTTGGTTTGCATGTTGTCATATTGCTTGCATAATCAGTCCAAATATAACATTAGGGCAGGAAGGTCTGTGGCCATTTCCTAGTGTTTCATGTTGTGGAATATGGCTGTTTCCCTATTTAATGAAGAAGGTGATACCCATAATGCCTTAGTCTGTTCTACAGAGCTGTTAGTTTATTTCTGAACTATCTGTGAGGGCAAGTTCTCCCTTATTGTTCTCAGTCAAAAATTTTTGGCTCTTTTCATGTATTTTGTATTCCAGATAAATGTTAGAACTGCCTGTCTAGTTCCAGAAGTCACTTAGTTGTGGTTTCGGTTGGAATTACATTGCATTTATAGATTAACTCAGGAGAATTGCCAACTTTAAGTCATTGGCTCCTCCTTTCCGGAACATAGTAGGATTCATCATATTTTAGGTTTTCTCTTAGGTCCTTCTCTTATGTCAGTCAAGATTTAGAGCTTTCTTCATATAGGTTGTTCACATTTCTTGGTAGGTTTATTTTTATGATTTTAGTTGGCATTGTGAATAGACTTTTTTCAATTTTACTTTCTTAATTTAAAAAGTTCAAAAATTTAAACACAGTATTACAGAACTATTAACAAAAAATATAGTTTTTTTCCTCAGCCCTCTTTGCCTCTTTCCAAATAAATTACTTTTAACTCTTTTACTTTCCTTTTTGTAGGGTTTTAGTGTTACTTTTATATCTCCAACTGACGCACTTACACTGCCACTTATTGATTTATCAACTTTTGATATTAATTATTGATTTTCTTCTATGATAGATGAGAAGTAGCTCACTTATATTGCCCCATGTTCTCTTTGGTTACCCTATTGGTTATCCCCGCATCTTTAACAATTCACTTACATTTTGGTTTCCTGCTCTGCCAGCTGGACTACTCTACCTAGTGACCATCACTGTCCCTTTGCCAAACCTTTGCCTCTTTTATCCCTCCTAACTTCTCTTTGTATAATCATTTTTTCATTCTTTTTCTGTACTCATAATTACTCCTTCTATGTTTTGATCACAGATTGACTTTAAAAGTTTAATATCAATAAACAAGATTCAAATTACTGTGACTACTTACATTTACATTATTGTGGCTATATAAATGCTCATCAGAGCAAAGTAACCGCCTAAGTTATTTCGATTAGGGTTACTGCTTCAGAACATAGCATCAGAGGAAAAGGACAGATTCTAGAGTTTTCTATAGCAAATGACGGGATCAAATTCATTAGAAAAATATCGAGTACCTAATACTAATTTTGACAACCAGCCATCTTCATCATTACTCTATGAAGTGCACATAGTTATCTTCATTTTAAAGGCAAGGAATCTGAGGTGCATAGAGAGAAAAGAACTTGCTCTAGGTCAGCTGTAACTGGTAGAGCTGACATTTGAATCCTGCTGGCTGACTTTGGAACCTGGACTTGCAGCTCTGTTCCCTCTCTTAGAAATGTTATTACTTTGTTAGAGGTGGTAAGATACATAGGCAGGAAGCAATCGTTTGCTTGTTTTTGTAAAAGGTTCTCTGCTTCTATGAAAACATCTCAGTTTAACATCTCCTCCTTTGTGCATATGCCTTTCCCCAGCCGACAGGTTGGCCTGATGTTCCTTGGAATAAATGGGCCTGCAAATACGTACTTCCTGAGTGCGAGATGGAAAGGGGAATAGTATGGTGGGTTACACAGGGTTTGGCACAGGGAAGCAGTGGGGGAAGAATGGTTAGCCAGGTTTTTAATATCTCCCTGAGGAGCAAGGGGAGAAGATGGTAAGTTTTGGGGTACATGTGTGATGTAAAAGTGGTATTTTGGGGAAAAGAGTCTAGAAGTGCTATGAAAGATAGATTACACAGCCCAAGGGAAAGGGTCTTGTCATCTGCTTGAGAGATTTGTTCAGATCAGGGCCATGAACCCTACCCATTGAAGTTTTGACAAATGATCTGTAACTGTCTCTAATTACTTGTCAGCAAAACAGAAGCTACCATGAGTGAGCTAGAGTTACTTCAGCTGTCTCTCTGAAGAAAGGTGAATGATTGTCTCTGTCGATCTGTTTAAAGAATAAGTCATGGTTGTAGATGTGTGTTACATAAGGTTTTTGTCTAATCCAGTGACCTCTTGCTTCTTGCTTTTCTTTAAAATCTATGTAAGTATTTTCAGTTTTATCAGGGAGGGTGTATAAAGATAAAACTTGAGAAAATATACAAGCAGGGCTCTGAGGCAACCCTCTTCCCCCAGATAAATTTTAGAACTGCCTGTCTAGTTCCAGAAGTCACTTAGTTGAGGTTTTGATTGGAATTACATTGCATTTATGGATTAACTCAGGATGGTGAAATAAAGCCAAATGAGAAAAGAAGAGATGAAATAAAAGGCAGCTTTAAAGGACAATTTCATTCCTCTTCTATAATTTCTCTTTGCATTTCATCTTTATGTCTAAGTTCATCATTTGCCCTTTATAATCTTTTTCCTTTGTTTTATTTGGAATGTCTAAGGTTATTATACCAAGGACTGGTTTAAAAAAACAAGCAATCTTGATTTATATCAAATGCTAAAATGAACTTTCTCCTTGCTTTTCCCACTCCTTGGACATAACCATAGTTGATATTTTGTCATGTGGATTTGCGTCTCTCCAGAGGTGTTGGTACGTGTAGTACATACATGCACACATGCATGTAAACAGAAAGGAGTTACGCCATTGATGTGGGTCTCATAAAGAAATGAAACTTTTATGTGGTTAACAAAAGAGAATGAGGACTATACATCGTGTGAGCCATTTCATATCTCCACCTTCCTATTTCTACTTGTTGAAATATGAACAGTATGAACAGGAGGCAGATCTTCAGTTGGACTTAGTAAACAGGTGCCTCTCACATCATGAGTATTCTTCTGATTTTGAGGTTTTATCTTAATTTCAATGATACTATACCTTCCTTATTTTCTCATTTTTGTATTCCTTTTATTTACTAATTTATTTTCTCATGTTCTCACTGATGGTTTTAAAAATGAGAAGGCCAGAAAATCAACTAAGAAAATGAGAGAATAAGAACATACAAATTTTGTTGTCCAAGCTAGAGTACAGTGGCACAATCTTGGCTCAATGTAGCCTTGACCTCCTGGGCTCAAATGAACCTCTCACCTCAGCCTCTCGAGTAGCTAGGACTACAGATGCATGCCCCCATGTCTGGCTAATTTTTGTATTTTTTGTAGAGATGGGGTCTCACTATGTTGCCTATGCTGGTTTTGAACTCCTGGCTTGAAGTGATCTCCCTGCATTAGCCTCCCAGAATGCCGGGATTACAGGCATAAGCCATCGTGCCTGGCCTTCAAGTTTTTTATTTGCTACTTAATTCTTATTTTATTTAAAAAAAGTCTTAGCCAGTCCTCTATTTAATGTTTGTGTATAGTCATTCTCAACTTATTTCATATTCTCTCACTACTACTTACTGTTTTTGACCACAAATGTATGCCTTTTTTTTCTGAAGAAGTGGTGGATGAAAGCAAGTGGCTATGCCCAATCCTCGGGCATAACTATGATTGATATTTTGGCATGTGGATTTGCGTCTTTCCAGAGGTGTCAGTGCATGTAGTACATATATGCACACACACATGTAAACAGTCCCCAGTTATGCACAAGGGGACAAAGGAAGAATACAATGGATGAAGAATGAAGTCATCTCATTCTGCTCTTTAGTCTCACCTTTTCTTTTCTTTTCTTTTTTTTTTCTTTTTCTTTTAGACAGAGTCTTTCTCTGAGGTCCAGGCAGGAGTGCAGTGGCGTGATCTCGGCTCACTGCAACCTCTGTCTACTGAGCTCAGGCAATTCTCCTGCTCAGCCTCCTAAGTAGCTGGAATTACAGGCGTGTGCCACCACACCCGGCAAATTTTTTTATTTTTAGTAAAGACAGGGTTTCACCATGTTGGCCAGGCTGGTCTTGAACTCCCGACCTCAGGTAATCCACCCGCCTGGGCCTCCCAAAGTGCTGGGATTACAGGCGTGAACCACCGCACTGAGCCTAGGCTCACGTTTCTTATTTTCCCCTCTCAACACTCACCCTCTCCTATTTGTTGTAATCTCTCCACAGTTGTACTTTCTGTTTTCAGACATCTTTTCCCCAGTTTTCTCAATTCATCTTATTTTTTACATAGAAATACAATTTAGAATGTATTTGGTTTACGAAACTCCATGCATGCCCACAAAGATAAGAATCAGTGGTTAGCCGGGCGCGGTAGCTCAAGCCTGTAATCCCAGCACTTTGGGAGGCCGAGACGGGCGGATCACAGGGTCAGGAGATCGAGACTATCCTGGCTAACACGGTGAAACCCCGTCTCTACTAAAAAATACAAAAAAACTAGCTGGGCGAGCTGGTGGGCGCCTGTAGTCCCAGCTACTTGGGAGGCTGAGGCAGGAGAATGGCGTAAACCCGGGAGGCGGAGCTTGCAGTGAGCTGAGATCCGGCCACTGCACTCCAGCCCGGGCGACAGAGCGAGACTCCGTCTCAAAAAAAAAAAAAAAAAAAAAAGAGTCAGTGGTTGATTGTATCTGTCTCTGACCTTTATTAGCTGCCAGACCTTGGAGTTCGTTGTCTACCCGTTGTGCTGGGCTAGGGATCTTCCTAAGTCCAGTGATTTTTCTTGTTCTAAGCTCAGATAAGTGTTATTAAGAACAGAAAAGAAGCAAAGTGAAGCAAATATTGGCAGGCCTGGCAGAAGCTCCGATGGAGGTTCACAGAGAGCCACAAACTGATGAAAGTTCTCAACTTGTTGATTGTTAGTGCAAATAGTGTTAGCAGTTCCCGACTAGAATTCTCTTTGTATTTGCTGGGTGATGTGACTCTTTTTTTTTTTTGAGATGGAGTTTGCTCTATTGCCCAGGCTGGAGTGCAGTGGTGTGGCTCACTGCAACCTTCACCTCCTGGGTTCAAGCAATTATCCTGCCTTAGCCTCCTGAGTAGCTGGGATTACAGGCACACACCACCACGCCTCACTTTTTTTTTTTTTTTTTTTTTAAGTAGAGATGGGGTTTTGCCATGTTGGCCAGGCTGGTCTTGAACTCTTGACCTCAGGTGATCCACCCGCCTCAGCCTCCCAAAGTGCTGGGATTACAGGCATGTGCCACTGTGCTCGGCCAATGTGACTCTTGTTTGATGAAAGGGTTCAGTTTTGGTTACTGCATTTAAAAAGGGGTGGGGAAGTTGGCATGTGATTGTTAAGAATATCAACACAATGGAGAAAGTGTTCCTTTAACAGCAGGTTAAGATTAAGGGGGTGGACATAATATTTCTCAGTTGAGCCAGTTTTATAATTATGTGGTTTCTAGTTATTATTTTCCATTTTAGAAATATTTTCGTTTTACAAATATGTATGTTTTTTCATGCCATTATTTTATTGTGTTACTTCTTTATCCTGAACTTATTTATTCCTGACTTTTCTGACACTATTCTAAGGTTATATTCCCTTCAGTTTAATTTCTCATATACTCAATAGATAATTTATTTTCTTATTCCTTTATTAACGTTGCTGGGACCATCCCTCATTCTCACATGCAACCCATTCCCCTTTTTACTTTATCGTTGATTTGTTTCTTTGTACCCCTACATGGGAGAAGAGGAACATTGGTGTCAGGGAGAGCACTGGAAAGTCTAATCCAGGATTTTTTTTAGTATACAGTGGAGGAGAGTATGGAATTTGGAATAAAAGTATAGCAAAAGACAAGCTACAGTTCTAATAGTGGCTGAGATTTTGGCTAATCCCTTGGTCAATTTCTCTGGCACACAATTTAAAAATATGGATTTTGGACATCAGTTTAAAAATATGGATTCTGTGTACTTCAAAGAGTTGTGAGGATAAGATGAAATAATGTGGATAATGAGTCTTGTCCCGTGCTTGGTATATAGGCCTTTAATAAATGTTACCTTGAAATACATCTAATAATACATGCCTGCTTGTTTTAGTATCTGTCTTACACACACACACACACACACACACACACACACACACACACTCCTCATCTGTATCTCATTCTTTCCTTTTTCTCAGGTTTGACAACCTATATCAGTTTTCTACTTGCATTTTTTCTCTAAGCTTCCATGTATATTTACCCTTTGCCCTAGCTAGTATATAACCAAAACTAAAGATAAGTCAAGCATATGATAAAGGTGTGAAAAACACCAAGGAAGCAATAACTTAAACAAATCCTTAGCTAATTTTAATAAGTATATGGCTTGTTATTTAGAGCACATAAATGCAGAAATAGATTATCTACTAAATTCTCACAATGCTAGTTCACTCACCATCGTTGATACCCCTTGAGGAGAATTAATATCTGATTATTTGTGTTTACTTCTTTCACACTAAGTCTTTCAAATCCAAAAGTGACTCTGCTTCTATTCACTTAGCCCAGTTGTATAAATTAGGCACACTGTAACTTTAAAGATAATAAATATATGTTTAGGATCATCCATAGACCAGAGATAATATTTTAAAATACAAAGAAGAGAACTAAAAAATTGAATAACTGTGTTTTCAAAAATTAAGAGAATGAGATAGATATATATGTTTTTGCCTTACAAGATTGCCAAAGAATTAAAAGAAAAACAAGATGACATCCAGTGTCACCAAATGTGTGAGAAAATTGGCACTTTTATACACCACTAGTGGGAATCTGAATTAGTACCATCTCCCTGGAGGGCATTTTGACAGTAGAAAAACTCTTTGTCTCAGAAATTAGTCCTGTCAAATTACTTGTACATTTGCACAAAGATATATGAATAAGAAAGTTTATTGCATAGTTTTTGTAATAGCAAGAAAAAGGGAGCAGTCTAAGTATATACTAGTAGACAATTGATTTTAAAAAATCATAGCACATCTATACCATGTGCACAAGGCTACTAATAGTGATGTGAATATGGTGATTGACATGAGAAGATGCTGATGGTTGTAGTTAATTGAAAATATTATCTTATATTTCCATTTTTCTTCATGCCTAAACATATCTGCTAAAGAGAAAGGTAAAAGAAGCTCAGAAGTTTATGCTCTGAAATATTAATACTGGTTATCTTTGAGTATGAGATTATTTGTGATTTATTTTCTTCTTCATACTTCTTTATACATTTGTGATTAGGATATATTACATTTATAATTAGAAAAAATCAGATTTATTTAAAAATCAGGGTACATAAAGAAAATATTTTGCTGGCTCACAGCTCTGCTCTGATGAGGCCAGTGCTAATCAGATTCTAGAGGCGGTCTCTCTGCCTCCAGCCTCTTCTTCCTTAAATTGAGTGTGCTAAAGGCAGATGTAATTGCTGTCTCTTGTTCTCTCCTAGTCCTTTTACTGTGGTGTTGACACAGGTCTTTCCCAGTGCTTATCTTTGCTGCCTCTCCTTCCACTGTCTTGCTAGTTTACTATTTAACAATTTAGAACAATTTCTTCTTTCTTGAAAGCACTCTTTGCTTTGCCTGAATGTCCCCTGTCTGAAATATGATCTCTTCTGTCTCATTGGCCTGGTAAACTCATCCTTTGCATCTCGGCTATAGTTGAATGCAAACAACATTGGACCTGGGTGCAGACTCTATTAGCTAAAGTAATATGCAGATAAAGCTCTCTCTGTCAGTGGCTTAATACACATTTCTTACTGCTTTGCCAGCCTAATACAAGTGTTCCTGCTTGAGTGGCTCTCTTCCAAGAGGTGATTCAGGAGCCCAGGTTGCTTCTGTCTTGTGGTTCTGCTGTTGTCAACATGTCACCCAAAAGATTACCCTAGGAGTACCTCCTTCTGGCCAAATGGAAGGAGAAAAGAAAGCAGAGGATCATGTTAGCCAATTTTTATGAGGAACTTTTAAAGGGCAAAGCCCGAATTCCACTGACCAGAACCTAATCACATGGCCACACCCAACTGCAAGGGAGTCTGGAAAATGCAGTCTGGCTGTGTGCGCTGGAGGAAGAGGAAGTAAGTTTTGGTGAGCACTTAGTAGTCTGTGCCTGTAAGGCGGAAGCTCAAATCTTAGCTCCATCTCAACCTGTATGATGACTTAAGGAAATTAATTTATTTGAACTTAGTTTTCTTATTTATAAAATGAAGATAATAAGACCTACCTATTTTAAAGGGTTGGTATGAGGGAATAAATTTTGAGCTAATATATATGAAATAGCTTCATAAATTATGAAATGTTATACAAATCCAAGGGGAAGCTTTCATTAACATACAGCTCACTGTTTTGCAATTTAAAAAAGTGTACCTGAATACCAAGAGTTGGCAAACTACACCCTGTGAGCCAAATTCAGTCAGTTGCCTGATTTTGTATATAAAGCAGACTACAACCCAAACACAGCCATATTTAATAGTGTACGTGTTTTCTAATGCTGTTTTTGCTCTGCTTGCAAAAGTGATTGCCACAGAGGCTGTATGGACCACACAGCCTAAAACATTTACTATCTAGCTCTTTACAGAAAATGTTTGCCGACATTTAGACTAGACTGTGAGTATCTGAGGTCTTATTCTTTTGTTATTTAGTATAGAACCTGAGTTACAGCAGGTGTTCAGGGAGTCTTTACCAAAGGGTTGAAATCTCTTTTTAGAGCCCTATAGTTCAGACATTATGCAGCTGGAAGGTAATTTCAGTAGGAAAGATGCTTTTCCATTAGGGTGGATGAGCATCATAGGTTTCTTTACACTTGTGGAATAGCGAACTAGCCAAGATAATCAGGCACCCTGAGTTCAGCCCCAGTTGAATCCCCTCTACTATGCTGCCTTTGCTAGGTTGTTTTCTGAACATAAAAGCACATGTCCTTTCTTATCTTTATAATTGGTACCGTCATCAGACTGTTTATGATGCATCACTATTCAATTCATTGGTTGGCAAATATTAACTGAATGATTATAGCAGGGAGTAAAAGACAGTTGGCTGAGGAATGCTTTGGTATCATAAGTGCACTGTCTCATTAATGTTTACTTCTGCTTGTTGCATAGCCTGAATTTTGCTAGAAGAGTTTGAAGACATAATAGCCTAAACAATAGTGGTGCAAACTTGATAGTAATGCTTTTCCTCTAATGATTGGCAAATTAAGAGTTTATATCAGCCAATCAGTACAAATTCAGCATTTAGCATGTAGAGATATTAAGCTAAATGTTGGAGGGGAAGTTCATGGAGCTAACGTTTATTGATTGCTTAGTAGCGGTTATGCATCATGCATTATACTGCTTGCAAAGGATAGCAGGGTAAATAAGTCATAGTCCCTGCCTGAGGCACACAAAACTAAGTGGGAGAAGATACAAAAGGAAAGGGTAAATGCCTCCTAGTTTTGAGAGACAGGGAAGGTTTTGCTGGAAGATAGTATTTTTATAGACATTAATATCTGGAGCAGAAGTCTCTGCAGCTAGAATAATGTGGAGGTTGAATACTTTGACTGGCTTATGGAAAGTGGGAGAAAGGAGCAAAAGAAGAAAGAGAGCAAAAGGTTTCAGCAGTTAGTTAGTGATAGAATTAGGTCAGGATTTACTTCTCCATGCATATTCTTAGTTACCCAAATCTAACCAAAGGCAGTTGTCTAAATTGATTAAATCACAGGTTACAAAAGAGATATACATATGTTTTTGTAGATTGCTCTTTTGTTTTTTTATTTTAAATAGTTAGATTTTAAAAGGATGTAGAAAACACAAGGTATGTACTTAGCCAGAAAACCTTTCGAGAATTTAACTACTGAAAATATCAGAGTGTGTTTCTCCTAGGAAATTTACATAACAGGGACAGTGTCTCATTCCACTTGGCATCCTTATAATCTACACTAGTGTCCTACGATGGCACTGGCACACCATGATTGTTTATTCATAAAACATTGGAGATTTTTCAATCAGAAGCAAAGATTTAATACCTTTTTAATTATTGTGAAAAAAGAAGAAAGGTAAGAAATACATAAACCTGAACTGGGCACGGTGGCTCATGTCTGTAATCCCAGAATTTTGGGAGGCCAAGGTGGGCGGATTACCTGAGGTCAGGAGTTCAAGACCAGCCTGGCCAACATGGTGAAACTCCATCTCTACTAAAAATACAAAAAGTAGCCTGGCGTGGTGGTGGTCGCCTGTAATCCTAGCTACTTGGAGGCTGAGGCATGAGAATCACTTGAACCCGGGAGGTGGAGCTTGCAGTGAGCTGAGATCATACCACTGCACTCTCCAGTCAGGGCGACAGAGTGAGACTCCATCTCAAAACAAACAAACAAACAAACAAAAAACATAAGCCTGAAAGGCAGTAATAATCTAAGAAAAATTTAGAGATCCCACTGGGGCTAGGGGTATTTGGTTGCAATGTAGACACATTGCACAGGCCATTATCTTTGGCCTCTTATTTTAGTCTCTGGCTTAAGATTTAAACAAACAAAAAAAAGACTTGTATATATACATATATAGTTTTTATTTTAAAAATTTTTTAGAGACAGGGTGTCACTCTGTCACCTAGGCTGGAGTGCAGTCGTGCGATTATAGCTCACTGCTACCTCCAACTCCTGAGCTCAAGCTATTCTCCTACTTCAGCCACCTGAGTAGCTGGGACTACAGGTGTGTGCCACCTTGACTAGCTAATTTTTTAATTAATTTTTTTTTTTTTTGTACAGACAGGGTCTCACTCTGTTGCCAAGGCAGATCTTGAACTCTTGGCCTCAAAGGATTCTCCCACCTTGGCCTCCCAAAATGTTGGATTATAGGCAAGAGCCACAGTGCCTTGCTCATATACAGTTTTCAGATCATGACAATAGCTTCTCTAGTTCTAGTGAGTGTCCTCATCATAAGCTTGTTAAAGCAATACCATCAAGGCCTTTCATTGAACTATGTGGGTGATGGGCCCCTACCAGAATATGGAGGGTGACAGCCCTAACTCAGATAGATTCTGCTGATTCATTAAGAGATGTTTCTAGAGTGTTATCAGATACCATTACAAGCTCACCAAACACTGTGTTTATGTACGGTCTCTAGTTGAGTCAAATGCTTGAAGACGTAGGAAGTGCCTATTTGCTTAAGATTAGCTCCTTAGCTTTAGAAAAGAAAACTAACTACTTGAGTGCTCTTAGCTTGCTTATGGAAATTACCAAAATGAACAGAGAGCAGACTACAACCCTAACTATATTCATTTTTGCTCACAGTCTGGTGCATAACTCTGTGGGTTATCTTTTTTATTTGAATGAGGTGGGAAATAAAAATCTAGTATCAGAGAGGAAAGGGGGAGAGACCCTGCCAGACACTTTCTTTTCCCTTCTTTATTTAGAGGTCTGGAGATGTGTTTATTTGATAGCCGGTACAGGTTGCTGTTTTTCCCCCAAACATATTTCTGCTTCAAAGCTTGTTCTTTGTATGAGTGACAGAAGGAAACGAAGGTGCTGAAGGAAGGGTTTGGTAGGGCAAGTGAAAGGTTCAGGTATGGGGGGATGGGATGCTAGCAATTAGAACCAAGGCTTAGAATCTGAGCTATGAGTTGGCTTTGATAAACAGCCAGTAGCCTTTGAGACTCCCTCCTGGGTTCAGTGTGTCTTCAGAACCTGGCTTATAGATGGGCTAATCAAAATATGCCTTGTTACCCCCTAGCTAGGGTTGCTCTGTGACCCAGTGTAAGTAACCCTGGACTCAATGCTCTGTTCAACCTTTCTCTCTCTCCCTGTTCTCCGTCTCTCTGGTCAGAGCACAGAGCCCATTCATTGCCTTAGCTAAAAATCAATAAGGTTGTGCTATGTGAACCACAAAGTTGTTGAAAAATTGGATTGTTTGCCTCTTATATGGTATATGAGAGTGCCAAATCCTAGCCACTAGACCACTAGGGAAGATATCATTTATGGTATTTTAAATGTCTCCTCTCCACCTCTGCTATGGGCAATGCGGACACATTTTGCAGAGGACAATACTTCCCTATTCTAAATATGCCAGTTCTTCATGTGACATTTTGTTTAAAAGCCTCAGGCAGGCAGATAGGGATTTCAGCTATATGGAATGATCTGTAGAGTATATCAGACCTTTGTTATTTGGTAAATTTCAGATGAAATTCAATTACCTATGAAGTCACGCATCCTAAGATACATAGGAAAAGGAAAATTGTCAATTTCTTTTTCAACAAGGGATTTTTCTTTTTTTTTTTTTAAAGGAGCATGTTGATTTTCTTTTGATAATGTAAAATCCAAATGCACAGAAGATGAGGCAAACTCTAGAGACTGGTATGGGGAGATGGATAGAAAAGTTATTTTAGGGCAACCCCCCCTACCCCCAACTCCTGTAGTGACTGAAATTATTAAGCTAAAGTTCAGGTGCAGCTGTAGTTAGATTACTTTAAAATTAGGATATTAGGATGAAGTATATGTTTTTCAGGGGCAGAAATGGTGCTGTCTTCCTTTGTGAATCTCTGTATTCTCCAGAATGGTACTGTACACACAGCAAGTTTCTAAGGTATGCTAACCACTAAAAGGTCTTTATTGTATAAGACCTACAGGGGCTGACTGGAAATAGCCTCGGAGTTGGCCTGCTGCTGCCATCTCAATTTCAAATGCCTTCAGTATATGCAGTATTCTTAAGAATTTCAGAATTTGCTCTGAGAGCCAACTTGGAGAGAGAATAGGTTGGTAAAAGTGGCTGTTGACTTTTGAAAATGATAAGTTCCCCAAAAGATGTTATATCCAGGCGGGCTGTGGCTCTGCTATATTAGGAAAAGTCTGAGTTTCGATTGTGTTCAGCCTGTTAGGCACGGAGGACTGCTACAGAGAGTGGGCAGCCACTTTCATAATTCAGGTGTGGGTGCCTTGTCAGGAGATCCATCCATTCTAGAAGACATCTGGCTCCCCCATTCATAAATATAGCTAATGATTCTTTCCAAGATAACATACAACATAGCAGACACTTGATATGCCAGTGTCAAATGAAGCAGAACTTCCCTTTCTCTAATGACTGACTGCTGTTAAGAAATGATTAGAAGTGAATAGACGCCTGGACGTGGTGGCTCATGCTTGTAATCCCAACACTTTTGGAGGCTGAAGTTGGTGGATTGCTCGAGCCCAGGAGTTTGAGACTATCCTGGCCAACATAGTGAGACCCCATCTCTAAAAAATTACAAAAATTAGCTGAGCGTGGTGGCTCACACCTGTAGTAATCCCAGTCCTTTGGGAGGCTGAGGTGGCTGGATCACCTGAGATCAGGGGTTCAAGACCAGGTGGACCAATATGATAAAACCCGTCTCTACTAAAAAATACAAAAATTAGCTGGGCATGGTGATGCGCGCCTGTAATCCCAGCTACTTGGGAGGCTGAGGCAAGAGAATCGCTTGAACCCAGGAGGTGGAGTTGCAGTGAGCCAAGATCATGCCACTGCACTCCAGCCTGGGCAACAGAGCGAGAGTCTATCTCAAAACAAAAAATTAAAAAATCAAAAACGAAAACAACAATTAGCCAGACATGATGACATTAGTCTGTACTCTGAACTGCTCTGGAGGCTGAGCAGGGAGGATTTCTTGAATCCAGGAGGTTCAGGCAGTGAGCCGTGATCATGCCACTGTGCTCCAGCCTGGGTGACAGAGTGAAACCCTGTCTCAAAAAAAAAAAAAAAGAAAAAAAAGTGAATAGACATCTCACTCCTGGCATGTGGTCAAAGCAGTGAAGGAATATTCCAAAGTTTTGAGCTGTTTTGAGCTTGGGAAGGCTCCTTGTTATTGAGACATCATCTCTTGTCCTGATGAACTGGGAATTTAACTGTGCCCAGTGTCCTTCAGCCCCATTGCTTCTTGGTGTTTTAAAGAAGCTGAGATGTCTTGGTTCCCTGTTATGGATGGGTTGTGATGGGCTTCACACATCTCCAAACAGTGATGATGTGACAACTAGGAAGACCATTTTGGTGTTGTCTTTGAATGTGGTATTGCTCCTTTGTCTTTGAGATTTCACTCATGTCCAGCAGTTAAGTTGGTGCTATGGTCTGGTGGATAATTATGTTTTCTAAGTAAGATTAACTTCTTAATTACTTGTGAAGGAGAAGCTGTAATATTGAACTGTGATTGCTTTCGGCAGGCAGCCAGGGAGAAAGAGTACAATTATGTGTGTGACTACTTCTTTCCAAATGTGAAAGGCATACTTGTCAGTGGGAATATTTGACCAATGAGTTAACTTGTCATCAACTATTTCAGTTACTGAAGTAGTTGCATCAAAAGTGAATAGAGATTGACTAGAGAAATAAACTTTTTTAAAAGTAAATTTTATTTTTTAAGGAATATTCTTTTTTTTAAAAAAATCAGTTATTAGGCAAGAAATTTAGAGCACCAATTTGTGGGGATAAACTCTATTCGTCAGGGCAAACATGGATCAGCTTTGATTATTGTAGTAAAATGTGCAAGTCCACATCTTTCTAATCAACCTTGCACCATTCTGTAATCTCGTATTTCTTTTTCTGTGTTGGAGATCTCACCTTCCAGTGTCTCGGCTTCTGCAGCTGCTGCCTCTTGAGATTGGTATCAGTGAGATGTTTTGGGATTCTCACATTGTTGAAATCAATTTTTGTGGACGTGGTGATGACAAATTTCTGGTGTGTTCCTCACAGAGGAACTTGATTGAGAACTAGAGATCCAGTCACAAGTAACAAGTCACTGCCCAGCTGCTTCAGGAAACCCACCGTCTTGCCTCTGTGACGCCCAGGGAGGATGATCAGAACGGTCCCAGGAGTGATGTTGCCTCGCAGTTTCCTCTGTGCTGACTGAGGGTTTTTTGCTGTGGCTCAGCAGCTTTCGAGGCACATCTTCAGTAGGATAATATCTATGCATTTTGCAGAGTTTAACCATCTGGGTACCACCATCCTTGTCACCACCAACTGGTTTTGTAACAGTTGCATGAACCTTTTCCTTTTCAGTCTTGAATTTAGTGGCGAGTACCTCCTCTTGTATCTGACTTTTCTGGAATACACAGTAGACAGAGAACATCTGCCAGTTTCTCTGATCAGGACAGGATTTTGGCTGCATTGGGATTTCCTCTTCTTGGACTTTTTCACCTTGACTTACCCTTTTTCACTTTGCCACTAGTATCAGCTTTCTTGGCTTCCAGTCTCTTCTTAGTATCCAGCCTTTTAAAGTTTTCACCTGCCATCATGCAACATAAGAGAGCAAGGCATTCTTTACTATATGAATCCTTTTGTATTTTATTGGTAAATTTTAAAGCGTAAATAATGGGGAATGTTTGGGAATGTCTTAGCTCTTTCTCAGTAAGCGTAGTTTCAGATTTTCTGATTCAATACATATTTTGGAAATAATAGATTGTTATTATAAAGTTAAACTGTGACCTCCTTTATACAACTGTGTTATTACAAAGTTAAATTGTTTCCTCGTTGTGGTGGTCCCATTCTGGCTGTGGGTGGTTTCCTCACATATATGCACTAATTAGTACTCAGCCGAATGCTACAGGGAGACCCTCTGCATCTATCTCCGGAGCTCCTCTCTAGGCAGCTCTTTGCTCTCCAGTAACCTGTCTTGTGAACTGTAGTTGTCTTGGCCTCCCTGGACTCCCAGCCTTGTCTTCTCAACTCACAGAGACCACTGATTTCTTCCTAGGTTCCCCTTTTCTGTTCTATAGTCTGGAAAATCGCTCCAGGCGGTAAGCTGAGGCAACCATAGGCCTACTTCATTTGGTTCCTGTCTCTCAGAGATCACTGTTCTTCATTGCTTGATTCCAAAGCCTTGAAAACTGTTGTTCATGTCTTTTGTTTGTTTCATGTAGGTTACTCCATCTTGGTTGAAAGCAGCAGTCTCTTTTCTGACCTAGTCTTACATTATTTTTTAAACTTAAGAATCAACTTATTTAGCTGCAGAAACTGTTTTTTTTTTTTTTGAGACGGAGTCTTGCTCTGTCACCCAGGCTGGAGTACAGTGGCACGATCTCGGCTCACTGCAAGCTCCGCCTCCCGGGTTCACGCCATTCTCCTGCCTCAGCCTCCCAAGTAGCTGGGACTACAGGTGCCCGCCACCACGCCTGACTAATTTTTTGTATTTTTAATAGAGACGGAGTTTCACCGTGTTTGCCAGGATGGTCTCGATCTCCTGACCTCGTGGTCTGCCTGCCTCGGCCTCCCAAAGTGCTGGGATTACAGGTGTGAGCCACCGTGCCCAGCTGCAGAAAGCTTTTTTTTAAAAAAACTTGTTTTGTTTTTATTCATTTATGAGAATCTTCTCTCCCATTATATTTTTAGCTGGTTACTGTGTTATCACATGAAGGCTATTTATTTTAGTATGTGAATTTTATAACTTTTTACCTTACTAAATTAAAAAAATTTTTATCTTTGATTATTTTGGGTTTTACAGGTTATATGCTTACATAACCTAAAAATAGTTATAATTTTATTTCCTTTTCAATTCTCATGCCTTTGATTGTTTTTTTTCTTATCCGATTACATTGTCTAATGTCTCTTCTAATACAAGGTTAGATGGAGACAGTGGGCATCCTTGCCTTATTCCTGACCTTAGTTGAGTGCCTCTAGTGTTTTTCCATTAGGTTTTCCATGAAGATGCTGGCTTTATGTCTGAGGAATGCACACAGGCACACACATATACTCACAAGGAAATAACTGCTAATTTCTATTTTATTGAATGCTTTTGGAAATTAGGAGTGGCATTGAATTTGAAAGGTCTGTTAGTATTTCTGAAGATAATCATATGATTTTTCTTCTTATATCTGGTGAAATGGTGAATTACCTTAATGAATTGTCTAAGAAGGAAACATTTTCCCATTCCTGAAAGAATTTCACTGGTTAATGAAATAATATTTTATGTGCTGTTAGTTTTATATGTATGTAAATATTCATAAGTGAGGGGTTGTATATAGTTTTTGAGTATAATCTTTTATGAAATAAAGTGTAGATATCAGTATTATATCTGCTTCATGAAAAGAATTTAGCAGTTTATGCTTCTTTTTCTGTGCTCTGGAACAATATAAGCAGCATAAGGATGATGTATTCTTTGAAGCTTTGGTAGAATTTCACCTATTAAATCACAATGGTCTAGTGCTTCTTTGTGGAGGTAGTTTTTATTGGGGGGGTAATTTTCTGTATTTCTTCCATGAAAACTGAACTATTACTATCTGTTTTGGGGTGAAGTAGGGGGAAAATGTATCTTTTTAGGAAATTATCCCTTTTATTTAGATTTTCAAATTTATTTGGTTGAGTCAGTAGAAGATTGTCTTTTAAACATATCTTCTGTTTCAATGGTTCTTTCTCTTTTGGAGTTTCTTATTTATTTGTGCTTCTCATTCTTTTCTTCCTTGGGTAGTTTTGCTAGTATTTTGTAATCTATTTTATTGATTTTTCTCCAAAGAATTTGCATTTTAAAATGTATTTAGTAATTTTACTCCTTTTAAAATTTCATCTTTGATTCTTTTCTGAATGCTTTCTTTGGTTTACTAGCTTTTTGGGTGGGACCCTTTCTTTTTGGAAGATATTTTTGTTTTCTACCACTCCTAAGTCCCCACTACCCCCTTCTCTTTTCCATGCAGGTGATGTCCGATTCTAGGGTTGACTATGCTGGGTTATGCTGTTTATTTTATCACTTATATGTACATTGAAGTTTGTAGTATTGTCTGACCCCCTAGTTATGGATTATGGAAGGCTTTATTTGCGCTCCCATGGTGAATGTATGGAGAGATTTGGATTCAGGCAGCTGCTGTTGTCTGTGAGAATTCCGAAAGTGCAAGATTGATCCAATAAAATAAAGATGCGAAACAGAAATAGCGACTAAAGGGCAATATTTTCTCTTTTTTTTTGACACAAGTCTTGCTCTGTCACCCAGGCCAGAGTGCAGTGGGGCAATCACGGCAATCGTGCAGCCTTGACCTCCCAGGCTTGAGTGATCGTTCTAACCTCCCAAGTAACTGGGACTACAGGCATGTGCCACCATGCTCGGCTAATTTAAATTTTTGGTAGAGACGGGGCTTTGCTATATTGCTTAGGCTGGT
Source organism: Trachypithecus francoisi (assembly GCF_009764315.1). Taxonomy (NCBI): domain Eukaryota; kingdom Metazoa; phylum Chordata; class Mammalia; order Primates; family Cercopithecidae; genus Trachypithecus; species Trachypithecus francoisi. The sequence goes on from NW_022681453.1 coordinate 8,033,036, forward strand.
CTTGAACTCCTAGGCTCAATTGATCCTTTTGACTTGGGCTCCCAGAGTGCTGGGATTACAGGCATGAGCCACCGCACCTAGCTGGGGAATATTTTAGGTAGAAGAATCCAAGAAGAGTTTTATAAGAGGTGACATTTGAGTAGAAGCCTGGATAAAGTGAGGGAGTGAACCAGATAACATCTAAAGGAAGAGTGTTCAGGAAGAGGAAACAGCAAGTGCAAAGGCCTTGTGACAGGGTCAGGAATGGTGTATTTAAGGAATAGCCAGGAGGCCAGGGCAGTGGAAACAAAGTTGATGATACAAAGAATGGAATGGTAGAAGATGAGTCAGAGAAGTAGCCAGTGGTCAGACTATGGGATTTAGAGTTTTTCCTAAGGGTAATTGGAAGCCATTGTAAAATGTTAAGTGGGGCAATGGTAGGATTCTCTTTAGGGGACCTCGTAGACTGCACCATGGCGGATGGACTTATGAGGTGAAAGGAGACAGGGAGACCAGTCATGATATTATTAGATGAAATGATGGTGGTCTGGACTGGAGCAGAAGCTGGGGAGGTTATGAGAAGTGGTCAAACTTAGAATATGTTTTGAGAGTTGACTTGATGTGACTTCCTGATTGGTCAGATATGGAGTGTGAAAGAGATTCTTGCAGGATAAATGGTGATGGTGACAACATTTCTGAGATGGAGAGACCTGAGAGAGGAAGAAAATGGTTTATGTGTGTATGAGTGGGGGACAAGAGTTCTTCTTTTGATATGTTAAGACTGAGATGTTGATTAGACTTACAGGTAGAGATGAGGACAGGAAGTTTGAATATTCAATTCTTGACCTCAGGAGAGAGGTTGTAGCTTTGTAGATATACATTAGGGAATCATCACGTATTTAAAATCATGGTACTTGCTAGGATCACTAAAGAGTGAGAGAAAGAAGGTCGCAGGCTGAGTCCTAGGCTCCTCCAGATTTATCTGAGGAAAGGAGGATTATCCAGCAAAGTAAACCAAGGAGGATTGCACAATATGACATGAGAAACATCAGGGAATATGATGTCCCCGGAGCCATGGGAGGGAAGAGTTTCAAGGAGAAGGGTATGTTCTGCCGGGTGAAATGCTACTGCAAAGTTAAGTAAAATGAGCACTGAGAAATGGCCATTGGATTTGGCAACATGGAGGTCATGGGCATGCTATATCAGCCTGGTTTCAGTGGAGACATGGAGACAAAAGCCTGGTTGGAATGGATTCAAAAGAGAGACGAAGGAGAAACATGGAGAGAGACAATTCTTTTTGCGTTTTTCCTTAAAGATATATGCAGACATGGGGTGGACACTAGGGAGGGATATAGGGTCAGGGAACAGAATTTTTAAAGGCAGTTTTGATAGCGTATTTGAAGATTCTTATGAATAATCCAGCAGAGAAAAAACAAATTGATGATGTAGGAGAGTGAAGAAGTGGAGTATACAGGCATAGGTGAAGACGGTAGTTGGAATAAGGAATTTTTCTACCTATTTCTTTTATTGGTGAAATTAGAAGCAAAGTTACCAGTGAAGAGTGGGAAGGATATTGGAGATCTGAAGAGAAAAGTTGTGTAGAAATCATTTTAGATGTGATGAAATGAACTGACAAGGGAAATGAGGGCCTATTTGAAAAGTGAGGGTATAAATTTAAAATGAGCCTTGTTCCCTTGTTTTGTGCAGGCACAAAGGATGTGGAGAATAGGAACTGATCTGGGTAAGGGAATGCGGGGTGAAGGAATTGAGTGCATGTGTGAGACTCTGGAACCAACACTGGGTAAAGAGGGCCATAAGGAAGGCATTTGAACAGTTCACATATAGCCAATGATTTGGACCTCCCAATAGGGTGAAATAATTGGGACACCAGAGGAAGGGAAGAAAACAAAACAAAACAAAAATTAGGTGGTCAAGCCAGGTGTAGTGGCTAATGAGTGTAATCCCAGCCATGGGAGGCTGAGGCTGGAAAATTGCTTGAGGCCAGGAGTTTGAGACCAGCCTGGGCAACACAGTGAGATTGCATCATATATATATATATGTGATATACAGCAATATATGTAATATACATGTAAATTACCCACCCACCCAGGTGGCAGTAGTCTTGTAGTCTAGTGGAAATCTGGAAGTGGAGATTTTGGGAATTATGCAGTTAGTGGCATTGTATAATTAGAGGTCTAGGGTGGGACTACTGAAGTGGGAGGCTGAGGTGGGTGGAGGACAGATTATTGCAAGTGAAGTGGTCCAGGAATAAAACTGCCAAAGTATGGTGTATCAGCCAATTTCAAGTTCCTGTTGCCAGGGAAGATGGCAGAATAGAAGTGGGGCTTGGTGCAGAAATCATCAGCAGATGAGGGTGAATGCCTGAGAGGCTGGGTTATGACTCCTTTGAGGCAAGGTAGCAGGTGTCAGAGCCAATGACTTGTGCTTTGTTCGTAGGTGTGAGGAGGAATCAGTGGTCTGAAAGCAGCAGTGAGGAGAACAAGTAAATGAGATGAGGCATTTAAAACTCTTCCTGCATGTAATAAGCATTCTATAAATGGTAGATGAAACCTAGTACTAAGTGTTTGATGAATAAATGATCTTGAAAATGTAGTGCTATGTTCAAAGTGGGCTCATAAAATGCGAATGTGTTCAACAGCGTCCCACACAAAAAAACAAAACAGAAAGCTCTTCCTTTGCCAACCTGAATGGGGATTCTGACCTGCTGTGACTGGATGTCAGATTGAGTCAGATTTGTCCTACTGACTCTACAGAACTCTGGTGGATAATAATCTTAGTCTGGCTGTCTATGTGATGCTGGCTTCTTCGTGTCCATTAGATAAATTATACAGTGCAAATATAGTACAAGCTACAAAATGATCAGATCTAAGAAGTTTAACATGGTGCTTAAAAAAATGTTAACAGCGGCCAGGCGCGGTGGCTCAAGCCTGTAATCCCAGCACTTTGGGAGGCCGAGACGGGCGGATCACGAGGTCAGGAGATCGAGACCATCCTGGCTAACATGGTGAAACCCCGTCTCTACTAAAAAATACAAAAACGAGCCGGGCGAGGTGGCGGGCGCCTGTAGTCCCAGCTACTCGGGAGGCTGAGGCAGGAGAATGGCATAAACCCAGGAGGCAGAGCTTGCGGTGAGCTGAGATCCGGCCACTGCACTCCAGCCTGGGCGACAGAGCGAGACTCCGTCTCAAAAAAAAAAAAAAAAAAAAAAAATGTTAACAGCTGTTTGAGGGATCCAGTAGCATGAGTGATTAAAGTTAACGGGCTTCCCACTGTCAAAACTCCAGGAATGCTTGGAAAAATGAGAGGTAGTGTTAGGTGTAAAGTCAAATAAATGGTAAAATCTTTGTGGAGGGCTTTGCTGTGTCCTCTTGCTCATTTCAGATGATTCGAACAGTGTGTTCTCCAAGGAAGTCAAATTAATAAGCTTGTTCTGCATGGCTAATGGCGTGGGTCCAAAGGCTCTGAGGTATAACTTACATATTTTTACAGATTCCTGGATGGAAGAAAGGCTAGGAAGTTAGGACTTGAAAAATGGAAGTTGATTGATATTTAGGTTTTCTTTTAATTTATCCTAGGTAAGAATCTATTGTCTCTGAGGACTGATTTTAGAAATAGTACTTCAGAGAAAATAATTGGAACATCTAATTTGCCTATCAATAAAATTAGAAGAAGGAATTAGGGATCCCCTATATTAATGCTTCATGAGAGATCAGGTGGTAATTACTTCATATTGAAAGAGAAAGCTATCTGGAAACAAAGTAAATAAGAGTAGAGCATGTTTACATGCAGTTCATTTGCTCAGGAATATTAAGCTCCAGAGTTTTGTTTTTTTCATAATACGACATTCTTACTGGTTTTAAAAAATTGTAATATTAATCTATGCCCGTCCTTGGGAAAATTTAATACTGTAGAAGTATGTGAAATAAAATATAAAAGTTCTCTTTTGAGTCATACTCCTCCACACCACCCCGCTCCAACCCCCCCCCCCAACTTGCTATTCCCCTCTGTAGATATTACAATTGACAGTTTGGTGTATGTCTTTCCTAACTTATATCTGCCTTACTCTTTTAAACAACTGCATAGTTTTAAATATAATACCATGACTGTACCATGATTTAAGTAATTAGTTCTGATGGACATTGGAGTTGTTTGCTCTACAAATAATGCTGTAACAGGCATTCATTTACTTATGCCTTTGAATCCTTGTGCAGTGTGTAAACTTCAAGAGCTGAAGCTGCAGACTTTCAGAGTAAGAACATTTGAAAGTTTGATAGATGGTGCTACATTTTCCCCCCTAGTCTATGAGAAAGCCTGTTTGTTCTAGCCAACAATGGGTAATGTCAGCCTTTTAAATTCAACCAACAATTGAATATCATTGTTTCAATCTGCATTTTTTTTGTTTTTTAGACTGAGTCTCACTCTGTTACCCAGGCTGGAATACAGTGGTGTGATCTCGACTCACTGCAACCTCCACCTTCTGGGTTCAAGTGATTCTCCTGCCTGACCCTCCCTAGTAGCTGGGACTACAGGCACCTGCCACCATGCATGGCTAATTTTTATATTTTTGGTAGAGATGGGGTTTTGCCATGTTGGCCAGGCTGGTCTCGAACTCCTGACCTCAGGTAATCTGCCTGCCTCGGCCTCCCATAAATCTGCATTTCTTTAAACACTAGCATTGTTGAGCATCTTTTCATGTTTATTGGTAATTTCTCCTTCTACACATAGTCTATATCCTGTAATCATTTTAATACTGATTTTTTTCTTGATTCATAATAGTTCATTGAATATGGGGTAGGTATAATGTGTGTCACATATGTTATGAATGAATTCACCTACTTTCTCTTAATTTCCTACTTCATTCATGGTTTGTTTTGTCATTTTCTCTGTGGTTTAAAGGGGACTTAAGGCTTATTCCAGTTCAGTGACTTGAGGCTAATTCTAGACTCCCAAGTAACATTTTCTTTGAGAGGCCTCTGGTCCCCTGACCATAGCTATTCCAACTAGGTCCACCAGTAATGATCTCTCCTGGCATGTTCTCAGGGGTAATACGAGTTGCTGGTGCTTGTTTACAACACTATTAGATTATTGTATCATATACAGATAATGCATTTTAGTAGCAAGGGCATGGATTTGGATTCAGAAGTTCTTGGTTTGGGTACTTTCCTGTGTGTACTAATTGTGTCATTTTTGGAAATTTTACTTCTGAAACAAGGGTTATACCTGTCACATCTCATAGGACTGTTGTGACAGTCACATGATATAATGAGAGTAAAATAGTATAAGCTATAAAGCTGTACACATTTTTATTAGTTTCATGAGTGTTTTATTTGGGGGGTGGGGGCGCTGTTTGTGGAAGACCACAGGAAGTTGCAGAAGTGTGATGCTCTCCTCCCTCACACCTCCCTGTGCCTGTAGCACTGACTCCCCCAGCCTTGTTAATTCTGCTTCTTAATGGACTTTGAATGGTTCTTTTTCCCCCCAATTCCCACTACCATGATCACAGTCCAAATCAGAGTCAGATTAAAGATGAGTCAGCTGCCTGTCCCAGGGTGCTGTGTGATATGGGAGGAACTGAAATGACTAGAAATATAAGATGTAGAAGTGGCACCCCTCCCTTGCAATGGCAGGGCTGCTCTGAGCTATAGCATAGGTTGTGCATGGTGTTAGTTGGGGTGTGCACACCCTGCCTGAAGGGTACATGCCCGTCAGATGGTCCCTAGACCTCCGTCTAAGGGGAACAAGGTCTGCTGAGTAGCATGGTTTGTTTTTTTGATCAGGTTATTATTTTAGGGCCAAAACAGAATTATCTAGGGCAGGGGAGGAGAGGCTGGAGTTGATGCCCAAGGACTTCCTTGCCTCACTTTCCTCTAGCAGCTTCAGGTATGTCTAAATCAATGTTGAGGAGATATTTAATGGTTACTGGTTGAGCAGGGCCCAAATTATGAGCCTACATATCTCAGTATTGCCCTGGTCTCAGTCACTCCTTGTGTGTCTGGGTTTCTCGAATTGCTCTCTGAGCCTCCCTCTTGCCCTCCAGACTGTCCCCCAAGCCACAGCCAGGCTAACCTTTACAAAAGGCCAGCCTCATCAGGTTACCTCCTTGCTTAAAAGCCTTCAGTGGATTTTTGTTGCTCTCAGGATAGAAACCAAGATCCCTAGCATGGCCTAAGAGGCCTATGTCATTGGCCCTGCCTCCCCTCCCTGGGCATTGTCAAAGTACTCTGGCAGTGCTGGTCATGCCTTGTGGCCGGCTCTGCCCCTGCTTTTCCCTGGCTGATGGTTGCTCAGCCTCAGAGCTCAGATTATCAGCCACCTCCACTGAGAAGCCTTCTCTGACAGCCAAGCCTGTGCCAGGTCCTCTGTCATTTGCTTTCTCTTTATATCCTGCTGTGCCTTTCCATGGTACTTAGGGCAAATATTATGAAATGCTTTGTTGTCTCATTTGTTGTTTTGTGTCCATCACCCCTGCTTAATGAAGACAGGCATTCTGTCTGTCACACTCATTATTGTATTCTTAGCACCTAGAAATACTTCTCATACACAGCAGATACCATTTATTTGCTGAAAGACAGAACATATGAATAACTGTGGCACTTAGGGAGATTTGAATGTGACCAGGCCCTTCTCCCTGCTGGAAGTTGCATGTTCACCAGGGGAGTAGGCCTTTGTAAAGAGGAAGAGTCTTTTTGCCAGGGAGGACGTTAAGACCAGAAGCTCGTAAACATACTGAGGCTAGTAATGGTCCCAGCTGTCCCTAAAGCTGCCCTTTTAGGATTTCTTTTCCTTCCTGAGGCCCTAACATCTTGTACTGGTGGTTCTTCTGCCTGTTTTTATTTGTTTCTTTGTCTTCAACCTGATTTGATGAATGTAAGAGAATTGAAGCTGGACATCAGGAAATCTCCAATACTACTGCTATTGTTCCCTGGGAACTGAGAAGAATTTAAATTCCTGAACTCTGACCTTAGGGGCACAGTATGGCTACCCCTAGAGCTGGGGGATTTTAAGATAAACTGTATTACAATTACATTACACTTTTCTCCCCTGTTAGATCCAAGAATTAAATCTTCAAGTCTTCTGAGTTTTCAATTGGAAAACTTGTACAAAATCAGTTTTATTGCCTTTGGGTAAATACAGCAGGTTAAAACACAAATTGCTTCTTCCTGGACCTCTACCAGAATTCCTCTACTACATATAGTGGGGGCGGTAAATACCAGGGAAAGGGAAGAAAGCAGGTGAAATGCACAGGATTTAAGAATCTAGCTATGCTTTAGGATCAGAAATTCTTAGGTAGTGCTGTGTGGATATTCTATCGATGCTTACAGCTACTTGAGTGAGTAAAAGGAATGATGTTTATTTTGTCTTACCATTGTACAATCATTTCTTTTTGTCTTGTCTCAGAAGTTTAAAAAATTTAATTTTATTATTTTTAAAGACTTTTGAAAAAGTCTTGTTAAGTTTTAGAGTGAGGGTGAAACACAGAATTAAGTATTTTCCAGTCATCAGTTTAAACCTTTTTCATATCAAAAGTCATCTGGGCATTGCTTTGCCAGGGGCCTTCAGATTCTATTTTTTTCCTAATGCTCTTTGTGTATCTTTTTTCTCTCTGATCTAACTTGCCTGCTCTGTTGTTCTGCAAAGAAAATGCAATTTCCTGTTCATTGTGTCTTTTGATCTAACAGATTCTGCAAGTTTAGGAGACAGAGGTTGAGGAAATGTGGCTTCTGCTTGATAGTGCTGTCCCCAGAAACATTCTTATTAAATTACTATTGAATGAGGCAGTCAAACATCTTTCATCCTGGGAATATTAAAGTGTGTAGGGAGTTCTTTAAAACGTTAAGAGGACAAATGCTTGTTTTTATGGTAGAAGACCACATTCACTTTCCTTATTGACTCTCAGGTTAAGAATACATGCATTTTTATTAGCTGTGCTTTGTATCCTCAGCTTACTGAATAGGAAAAGCAAGTGGGTTGGCCCTGCATGATACAGCATTGATACAAAATTGTTTCACTCTCTGAGAAGAGAGTTGGAAATCAAAAAGGAAGGTGGTGGTTAATTTTGTGCAGCTGCAACAAGTCTAGGTTCTCTATCAGTATTTGTTCTGGTGATGCATTTTATTTGTTAGATAGGAGTCACTAAGGCTAGCTGTGTCCAAGGGGTGGGGAATTGGACTTCATCTCCCAGTGAAAGGAGTGTCCAAGAATTTGTGGATATATTTTAAAACAACCACAGGTATGTATTGTAATGTCCCCTGTGCTTCACTGCTTTATTTAGCTATTTTATCCAAACCCAGACCAGCAAAATAGAGTCAGAGTGTCAGGAGCATGATATGTTTATGGGTTTATCTTTTCAGAGCATAGAGAGTGTGAGCTCGGGGCAGGAGGCGGGTTGTGTGGGAAATAAGATGACTAGTTAGGGAGGGAGTGTGCCAGGGAGGGCTTCATAGACCAGGCAAAGGAGTTTCAGTTCTCTGCTTTAGGCCTGTGTTTTCCAAATGGTGGTGACTTTACCCTGTAGGTCATTTGGAGAAGTGTCAGGATAAAAAGAAGGTTATTCCTTGAAAGCCAGTTTTACTCAAGGACTTTGGGGAACTCTCATTATGGAGTTGAATGTGTAATTTCACATACTTTTAAAGATAAAACAAGAGTCTACGAAGGATTTGAGTGTGGGATGAGGAGGCTGGAGTTGCACATTATGGTCGGCAGTGCTGAGAAAGGGTGGGGTGTGGCAGAACCGTGACACTAGCTGGTCACTATTCAGGATGTCATTTCAGAGGTTACAGTGACAGCTAAGGTGAGTGCTGAAGGACTGAACAGTGAGGACAGAGGGGGTGATGTTCAGGAAGGAGAAGGGGAGGCTTGGACCAGTGGGTGGTTGATGTCATCCAGGCATGAGCCTGAAGCAAAGAGAGTTTCATATGTAGGTGGGTGTATAACCATTTCTTTTTGTTTATTTGTATCCTAATGTGTTCACATCTGGGGCCTTGTTGACCCTAGAGGAACTGCCCCTCCCAGGGTTAGCTGATTTCTAGAGATTGTAAACAGCTCTCCAGAAACACACCTTTCACATGTAAACCCACCAATCCACAGCCCATACCCTCACCATGTCCTTTATCAGTCTCTCAAACCTGGGCCACTACCCACCTGCCTAATCATCCAGGGCCAGATACCAGACATCTAAGTATAACACCTTTCCCCCCAGATCCTGCCAAAATTATTCAAACTAGTCAATCCCAAGTCTGCTTAACCTGCCTCGCTCATTCCTTGCTTTGGAAAACAATGAAAATATTTGCCTGCATTTTGCCCTTATCCCATTCCCTTTACCTCCTGCCTGGCCATGGTGGTTCTCTGTGAGGCCACCTGCTCTTCATATTGTCTTGCCATACCTCCTGTTTCTAGGGAACTGTGAGTTTAAAAACTTCTCCCAGCACTTTGGGAGGCTGAGGCAGGAGGACTGGAGTTCAAGACCCGCCTGGGCAACATAGTGAGACCTGGTCATTACTGAAAAAAAAAAGAAAAAAAGCTGGGCATGGTGGCATGTGCCTGTAGTCCTAACTACTTGGGAGGCTGAGGTGGAAGAATCAATTGCTCGAGCCTTGGAGGTCGAGGCTGCAGTAAGCTGTGATTGTGCCACTGCATTCTAGCCTAGGCAACAGCGCAAGACTCTGTCGCAAACAAAAACCAAAAAGCAACAAATAACTCCTTCCTTCATGACTAGTGATTTCTGTGACTATGTGTCTTATACTAGGAGTAAAACAAATCCCAGGTACCTATAAAAAGGTGAGGCTATGCCAGGATCAGTGGTGCTTGCCTGTATTCCCAGCTACTTAGGAGGTTAAGGCAGGAGGATTGATTAAGACTGGGAGTTTGAGACTGTAGTGTGCCATGATTGTGCCTGTGAATGGCCACAGTGCTCGAGCCTGGGCAACATAGTGAAACTCCATTTCTTTAAAAAACAAAAAAAGTGAGGGTCATGGAGAATTTGGTTTTAGACATACTGAGTTCAGAATATCTTGGGGGTACTGGGATATTAGGCTGGAGATATCTAGGGGCAATTGGACATCAGGATTTTGGGCTTTAGGGAAAATATCTCAATATTCCCTCTCTATTCTGTCTCGTAGGATTGTGTGAGTTGAGATCATGTATGAGAAGGGGCTTTGAAAATTAGGAAGTACCATGTAAGTGAAGTAGCTATATCTCACCAAGAATAAGTAAAAAAGAAATGTTGCTGTAACCCCTTGATGCCAATCTTTATTCAGACAGAAACATTTATAGGAGTTCTACTGACTGAATGTCCCTGCCGCTACAATGGCTTAGATTTGATTTTTTAAAAAGGAGCCTGTTCTTACCAAAAGAAGAGGAGAATATCAGAAAGTTAATATTTTTCACTTGTTGATATTCAGAGAGAGTAATTGTAAGTATAAACATGACTCAGCATAAAAACAAGATTTGAATTTCCTTTCTTGGAAATTCTTATCCTTCTCCTTCAAAAAATTGTTTCTTTAATTGTATACTTTTTGGAATTAGTACTTTTATTTTTATTTTATTTATTTATTTATTTTTAGGTGGAGCCTCTCACCTTTTAATTGAATCAGCCCCCTTTTGAAATAGCTTTCACAGAAACCCACTTACGAACTTGTACTTATTTCACATTAACCAAAGTTGAGTCACACGACTCATGCAAAGGATGTGGGAAGTGTTTTTAAGCTGGACATACACGTTGCATGTTTTCTAGGTGTAAGGAGCAGTGTCTTCCCTAGGTAAAAATAAAACCTCATGTTCTTTTGCTTCTCACGTAGATCGATTGTGGACTACTAAGCCTACCTTTCTTATCAATAACACACAACACCTGCAAATGTCAGTTTCTGATTGCATGCCCATTATTTATATTTCTATTTAAAATTTTTTTTCACTCTTCTCTATTTTGTTTCAGAAAATACAGTTATTTCTCATTTAAAGTGTGTGATTTATTTATTTATTTATATTTTTTATTTTTTTGAGGTGGAGTCTCACTCTGTTGCCCAGGCTGGAGTGCAGTGGCATGATCTCAGCTCACTGCAAGCTCCACCTCTCGGGTTCATGCCATTCTTCACCTCCCGGATTCACACCGTTCTCCCCGCCCCCCAGTAGCTGGGACTACAGGTGCCCGCCACCACGCCTGGCTAATTTTGTTTTTGTATTTTTAGTAGAGATGGGGTTTCACTGTGTTAGCCAGGATGATCTCCATCTCCTGACCCCATGATCGGCCTGCCTCAGCCTCCCAAAGTGCTGGGATTACAGGTGTGAGCCACCGTGCCCAGCCAATTTATTTTTTTAATTAATTTTTATTTTTTTATTTTAAAAAATTTCTTTTTTGGTCAGGCACAGTGGCTCATGCCTGTAATCCCAGCACTTTGGGAGGCCGAGGCAGGAGGATCTCTTGAGGTCAAGAGTTCGAGACCAGCCTGGCCAACATGACGAAACCTCCTCTCTACTAAAAATACAAAAATTACCTAGGCGTGATAGTGCATGCCTGTAATTCCAGCTACCAGGGAGGCTGAGGCAGGAGAATTGCTTGAATCAAGGGGGTGGAGGTTGCAGTGAGCTGAGATCATGCCACTGCACTCTGGGATGACAGAGTAAGACTGTCTCAAAATAAATAAATAAATAAATAAATAATTTTTATAAAAGTTATTTTTTATTTCAATAGGTTTTTGGGGGAACATATGTTGTTTGGTTACATGAATAAGTTCTTCGGTGGTGATTTCTGAGATTTTGGTGCACCCATCACCCAAGCATTGTATACTGTACCAGTGTGTAGTCTTTTATACCTCATCCTCCTCCCACCCTTTCCCCTGAGTCCCCAGAGTCCATCGTGTCATTCTTAATGCCTTTGCGTCCTCATAGCTTAGCTCCCACTTATGAGTGAGAAGAAATGATGTTTTGTTTTTCCATTCCTGAGTTACTTCACTTAGAATAACAGTCTCCAATTTTATCCAGGTTGCTGTGAATGCCATTGTTTCATTCCTTATGATGACATGCCCATTATTTCTAGGAAAACACACAATAAGATAAAACTAGAACGAATATTTCCCTGGATGAGATGATTTCTAGAATCTCATGAGACCCATTTTTTTTTTTCAGGAGAATAAAGAGAGCGTTAGATCAGTGATTCTCAAACCATAATCCCATAAAATGAACTTTTGTGAGCTAAAGTAATGTTAGATAGTTAACCTTTGAATAATGGAGGTTCCCTGAATCTCCACAATACAAATTGTATAAAAACTGATGTTAGTAGATAGATATTCTCAGGCATTTTTCTTAAACTTTTGGTATCTGTTTCCACTTGAATATAGACGGTTGACAAAGGAAGCCAACAATATTATTAGGGAAAACTGAAAAAGCATATCGTAATTGACTGATTGCTTTATTAATATTTTGGCCAGTTGTCTGCCATGTAATTGTCATTGGTATGTATGGTAGCATTAAATATATAAATATTCCTGGAGGAGGCTGGTTTGTATCTCACCCAGGAGATTGCTGCGTGCTGCTGTTGCTCTGCCTCCTGATGCATTGATAGTCTGTCCTGACTTCTGTGGGTTCTTGTGATCCTTAATTGGGAAATGCACTTGACCTCTGTGTCATTTGACTTTCTGTTGAATGTCATTTGACATAGAAAGTCTTGAGGATGCCATTTATTTGTACATTTGTCTCTTTTTAAATTGGCTCCCAGGAGAGAGTTTAGATACTGATACAAGAATGGTGTATTATTCAGGGTCCTCCAGAGAAACAGAATCGATTGGAGATATCTGGTCATTTCTTTACAATACATTTCTTACACATATATACACATGCAGTCATACTCTACATAACAGTGTTTCAGTCAGTGATGGACTGCATATATGACAGTGGTCCCGTAAGATTTTTATAGAGCTGAAAAATTCCAATGGCCTAATATTTACTCTACTTCTTAATGTTATTTTAGAGTATACTCCCTCTATTTATTAAAAAAAAAACCAACTGGTAACTGTAAAACAGCCTCAGGCAGATCCTTCAGGAGGTATTCAGAAGAAGGCATTGTTATCACAGGAGATGACAGCTCCATGCATGTTACTGCCCCTGAAGACCTTCCAGTGGGACAAGATGTGGAGGTGGAAAACAGTGATATTGATGATCCTGGCACTGTGTAGGCCTAGGCTAATATGTGTGTTTGTGTCTTAGTTTTTAACAAAAATGTTTTAAAAAATTTTTAATGGAAACAAGCTTATAGGACAAAGATATAAAACTATCTTAGAGCAAAAATATAAAATATTTTTGAGCAGCTGTACAATGTGTGTTTTAAACTGTGTTATTATAAGAGTTAAAAAATTTTAAGTTTATGAAGTAAAAAGTTACATTAAGCTAAAGTTAATTTAGTGAAGAAAGAAAAATATTTTAAAATAAGTTTAGTGTAACCAGGCATGGTCACTCACACCTGTCATCCCAGCGCTTTGGGAGGCTGAGGCAGGCGGATCACAAGGTCAGGAGTTCGAGACCAGCCTGACCAACATGGTGAAACCCCGTCTCTACTAAAAATACAAAAATTAGCCGGGGATGATTGTGCGTGCCTGTAATCCCAGCTACTCAGGAGGCTGAGGCAGGAGAATTGCTTGAACCCTGGAGGCGGAGGTTGCAGTGAGCCAAGATGGCACCATTGCACTCCAGCCTAGGCGACAGAGTGAGACATCGTCTCAAAAAAAAAAAAAAAAATTTAGTGTAGCCTAAATACACAATGTTTATGAAGTCCATCATAGTGTACAGTAGTGTTCTAAGCCTTCACATTCACTCATCACTCACTCACTGACTCACCCAGAGAAACTTCCAGTCCTGCAAGCGGCACTCATGCATGTGCCTCATACAAATGTACCAATTTGTATCTTTTTTACTGCATTTTAATGTACCTTTTGTATGTTTAGGTATACAAATGCCATTGTGTTACAGTTGTCTATAGTATTTAGTTCAGTAACATGCTGTACTGGCTTGTAGCCAAGGAGCAGTAAGCTATACATATAGCCTAGGTGTGGAGCAGGCTATACCATCTAGGTTTGTGTACATACACTCTATGATGTTCATACAAGGATGAAATCACATAACACCACATTCCTCAGGATATATCGTTGTTGTTAAGTGATGTATGACTGTATGTCTGCCTGTGTGTGTGTGTATAATCTGTACATATACATATGAGATAAAAATGAGATTTATATATAACCAATCCTCTGTGTCCATGGGTTCCACATCCATGGATTCAGCCAACTGTGGATTGAAAATACTTTAAACAATTGCATATATATTATACATATACAGATTTTTTTCTTGTCATTATTCCCTAAACAATACAGTACAACAACTATTTACATTAGGTTTTATAAGTGACCTTGAGATAATTTAAAATATATGGGAGGGATGGCATTGGGAGTTATACCTGATGTAAATGACAAGTTGATGGGTGCTGACGAGTTGATGGGTGCAGCACACCAACATGGCACAAGTATACATATGTAATAAACCTGCACGTTGTGCACATATAAAGAAAAAAAAATATAATATATATATATATATGGGAGGCTGGTACATAGGTTATATGTAAATACTATATCATTTTATATCAGGGCCTTGAGAATGCACAAAGATTATCCTCAGGAGGTCCTGGAAACAATCATCCATGGATACTGTGGGATGACTTTATATATATATATATATAATATATATATATAAATCTCTCTCTCTCTCTCTATATATATTTATATATATATAAATATATATTTGTGCTCTCTCTCTCTCTCTCTATATATATATATATATATATATAGAGAGAGAGAGAGAGAGAGAAAGAGATTTAAAGAATTGGCTCACACAATTGTAGAGGCTGAAAAGTCCCATCCTCTGCCATCTGCAAGCTGGAGCCCCAGGAAAGCTGGTGGTAAATTCCAGTCCAAGCCTGAAGGCCTGAAAACCAGGCACATCAGTGGTGTAAATCCCAGTCCAAGGGTGGGAGAATGCCGATGTTTCAGCTCAAGCATTGAGGCAGAGAGGGCCAGTTCAACCTTCCTCTGCCTTTTTGTTCTATTTGGGCCCTCCACAGATGGGATGATGCCATACACACTGGAGAGCGCGATCTGCTTTCTCTACCAATTCAAATGCTAACCTCTTTTGGAACTACCCTCACAGACACACCCACAAATAATGTTTAATTTAGGTATCTCGGCATCCTGTGGCCCAGTCAAGTTGACCCATAAAATTAACAATCACAAGTGGAGCCCCTTAAACTTCTTTCAAGGAAGGTGATGGTGGAGACAGTGCAGGAGAGCCTGCAATTTATCCTGAGTGGGGTTTGCTTTCTACTTTCATTGTACTAAAGAATGTAGTGATTTTTAATTTAAAGTAACATCTGGGCCTTGGGAAGTAGTTCAGAATGTGGATGCTGAAATCTTACTCTACCACTTACAGGCTGTGTGACCTTGGGGAAGTTACTTAGCTTATTTATGCCTTGGTAGCTTCTGTTATAATATAGGGATCATAATAGCACATACCTCATAGGGTTGTTTTGATTATTAAATGACTCCAAGCATGCAAGGCACTGTGAATACTACATTGTTAGTACCTACTAAATGCTAGGCAGATTTAGCTATTCTTTTTTTTATTATTGTATTAATGCCTTCACTATTCTTACAACTGGGAAAAATTACTCTTGATCCATTTTTTAGTATGCCAACCTTCTGCAGCTGGTGAATCTTAGCATTAGTGGTCTTATTTAGGTTTTTGACTGATTAAACAGGATTACTTTCTGACCTAGTGTTTAATAACTTCGCTGCTAGAAAAACCTTTGGGTTTTTTTTGAGGCTTTAGAATAAGTTTTCAACTGACAGGACCCAGGTGCCCTAAACTTGAGATTTTAAAAAATTAAAAAAAGTTAAAAAAAATTATTTTTTAAAATTTATTTAGGTACATTACAGTTGTACGTATTTATGTGATATTTTGAGACAGGCATACAATGTGTAATGATCAAATTAGGGTACTTGGATATTCGTCACCTTAAACATAAGTCATTTCTTTGTGTTAGGAACATTCCAGTTCTACTAATTTTCAGATGATTTCTTCTTGCTTGTTAACATCCTTTTCTTGCAGATTGAAGGACTCCCTGTAATATTTCTTGTATGACAGGTCTGGTGTTGATAAAATTCCTCAGCTTTTGCTAATCTTGAGTTTTGATGAGGACCTCTCTCCTATCCCCCATATTTTGACCACAAAGTAGATCAAACACAGTTAAGGAATATTCGGGCTTATCATACAGAGAGAAATATGAGGTAGTATAACATTTATGACCACTTAAGTCTAAGATGAAAATCTATAAAGACAAGTTATAGGAAAACTTGAATTCTCAAGATTTTTAATTTAAAAAAATGGTAAATACTAGGGCCAGTGAAACCATCTTAAAAGGAGTTTGTTTTTGTGCTTTTTCTTTTTTCGTTGAAAGTCAGTTTTAAACATGTATTCCAGGTGACATGGAAGCTATAGGGCTCAAGTAATTGTAGAAAGCTAAATTCTTGCTTATTGCAGAGCCATGACAGTCACCATTTCAGTACCTAATTTGCACTTTACCTCTCTTTAGCTAGCTTAATATTCAGTTATAATCAGAAGTGTAGCGAGTCCCAAACCTTAAAGGATTTAGAAGAATTCTGTGAAATTAGCAAAATATCTTGCTACCACAAATGTTATGTTATGAATTCGTTTGTTGAAATTTGCTTTGACAGGCTTAGGAAAGGATCTACAACATTAAGGAAGCAATGTTGGATACCATGCTAACAGAGTAGTAGACTGATATTCTCCCTGGGCAGTTGTGAAATATGGCACTATTAAATATTGGAAACTCTCTGGTGACTTAACTTCTAGTCCTAATATACATTATATAATCATGGAGGTTTTGGGCCAATAATCTAATAATTCGTTGATGCTGGGTGACAAAGAATGAGTTTTCATGTAATGGTTAAAGATGTTACATGAAATATTCCCTTTTGAAGAGAAATAGCCTGTGTGTTTAAATTATGCTAGTAGGCAGCATTACATGTGAGCAGCAGATACTTCCCTGGGACCATAGGCTGTTAAACGACCACGAAAGCCTCCTAATTGCAATCTTCCTCCATTCTAACCCATTCTCTACTTTCAGCCAGTCGGGCTGATTGTAAAGGTGCCTATCCCAACATGGGTCACTCTGCTTAAAACCCTTCAGTGGCTCACAGAGCCCTCAAAGGAAGTCTATACTATTATTACATTCACTCACTCCCATTTCAGTTTTTCTTCCACCCTGCCATTTTATCACCCAGACGTCTTGGATACTGAGTCATCTCAAGTAACTCAAGGATGACCACGCTTCACAAGAGGTGAACTGGGAGCACAGGCAGGCCTTGCTGTCCAGCTCTGATCCCTGCAGCTCTCCCTGCCATCTGCCTCATTCTCTTTCTCTGTAGACTTTCTCTGCTTTGGCATGCTTGGAAATGGCCACCCTATAGCTCCCTGGTTTAGATGTCTTTCCTGGAAGTGATCAGGAGAGATAGACGTTTGTATAAGTCCGTTCTCACATTGCTATAAAGGAGTACCTGAGACTGGGTAATTTATAGACTCACAGTTCTGCAGGCTGTACAGGAAGTATGGCAGAGGAGGCCTCAGAAAACTTACAATCACGACAGAAGGAAAAGAAGAAGCAGGCATGTCTTACATGGCTGGAGCAGGAGGAAGAAAGAGAAGCGGGGCCAGACGTTCTTCGCTGAGGGTCGTCGGGGTTTCCTGCTTCAACAGTGCTTGGACGGAACCCGGCGCTCGTCCCCCGTCCCCCATCCCGGCCGGCCGCCCTTAGCCAGCCCTCCCTCACCTCTTCACCACGCCCTCGGACCGCCCCAAGGTCCCCGCCGCGGCTCCAGCACCGCGCAGCCACCGCTGCTGCCGCCGCCGCCTGTCCTTAGCCTCCGCCATGACCACCACGTCCACCTCGCAGGTGCGCCAGAACTACCATCAGGACTCAGAGGCTGCCATCAACCGCCAGATCAACCTGGAGCGCTACGCTTCCTACCTTTACCTGTCCATGTCTTACTACTTTAACTGTGATGATGTGGCTTTGAAGAACTTTGCCAAATACTTTCTTCACCAGTTTCACGAGGAAAGGGAACATGCTGAGAAACTGATGAAGCTGCAGAACCAACGAGGTGGCCGAATCTCCTTCAGGATATCAAGAAACCAGACAATGACGACTGGGAGAGTGGGCTGAATGCCATGGAGTGTGCATTACATTTGGAAAAAAATGTGAATCAGTCACTACTGGAACTGCACAAACTGGTCACTGACAAAAATGACCCCCATTTGTGTGATTTCATTGAGACGCATTACCTGAATGAGTACTTGAAAGCCATCAAAGAATTGGGTGACCATGTGACCAACTTGTGCAAGATGGGAGCACCCGAATCTGGCTTGGCAGAGTCTTTGACAAGCACACCCTGGGAGACAGTGATAATGAAAGCTAAGCCTCAGGCTAATTTCCCCATAGCCATGGGATGACTTCCCTGGTCACCAAGGCAGTGCATGCATGTGTTGGGGTTTCCTTTACCTTTTCTATAAGTTGTACCAAAACATCCACTTAAGTTCTTTGATTTGTACCCTTCCTTCAAATAAAGAAGTTTGGTACCCCCCCCCAAAAAAAATAAAATAAAAGAGAAGCGGGAGGTACCACACATTTTTAAACAACCACATCTCAGGAGAACTCACTCACTATCCTGAGAACAGCAGGGGGCATATCTACCCCCATGACTCAGTCACCTCCCACCAGGCCCCTCCTCCAACACTAGGGATTACAGTTTGACGTGAGATTTAGTCAGGGACACAAATGCAAACCATATCAAGGTTCTACTTCCAGTTCCTGGGAAAGTGAATCTGATGGGCCAGAGTAAGATAGGCTCCCCAGGTGATCCCCTGAGCCTGGGAGATGGCCACAGGCATAGCACTGGCTGTGAAAGCAGACTGCCAGAAGAAAACACAGTCAACCTTTTGTTGCTCCCCTTAGCCCCCTCCTTCCCCTTTCATTTTCCAATGGCTATAACATCAGATGTCTTCAGATAGGCTTGGAGTTTGGTCTTTGGTACCAAGGACTGTGATTGCCATATACATTGTTTATTTATTTTTTGAGACAGGGTTTTGCTCTGTAGCCCAGGTTGGAATGCAGTGACATGAACGTGGCTCACCGCAGCCTTAACCTCCTGGGCCCAAGTGATCCTCCTGCCTAAGCCTCCTCTGTAGCTGGGACCATAGGCTTGCTCCGCCACTCCAGGCTAAGTGTTTTTTATTTTTTGTGGAGACAAGGTTTCACCATTTTGCCCAGGCTGGTCTCGAACTCCTGGACTCAAGTGATCTTCCTGCATTGGCCTCCCAAAGTGCTGGCATTACAGGTGTGAGCACCACCCCTGGCCCCTGGTTTATTTATGGGAAACTTAAGGCAGCCGAGAACCTATCTTTCCAACAAGGTGGTATATCTTGTAGATTTTTTTCATTTACTCATTTGTTTAACTAATATTTACTAGTTATCTACATTGTTTAAGGTGCTATAATATAGAGACGCATGGAATGTAATTATATATAGTATAAAGTCCAATTTAGTTTTTGGGGAAACTGTTATGTATTTAAGCTGCATTTGCTTGCTTGTCCAGGGTTATAATCCTTTATTCAGTAATATTTTCCCCCAGATCTTGTTCCAATATTATGGCAGGCAGTCAAACCCTTTAATCGTTTGCCTGTAAAGATGTCTCTGATTTATTCAGAAGGTTTACTCATTCTAGTTAGGAGTAACTGGGAGAATAGACACGTTGGAAAAATAGAAATCTTCCAACAGCAATGTTTCATGACATTATGAGTTTGACGTTAATTAAATAACAAGAGAGAGAGTTTGTATTATCTGGGAAGCTGGAGGCTTTAAGATTATAAACATGGCAGCTTGCCCAAATCATTTCTAGAGTTGGAAGTAGCGTGAAGTTCAGGACTTCACAAATAAACATTCACATGCAAAGAGAAAAATCAGAAAAATCATAGCCTAAATCCAAAATGAAGTCACAGCTGGCTGCTTTGGAAAAAAGAAGGATGAACTTTGTTGGCAAAGTCAGCTCTTCTGCATGTTTTAAAGTCTATGTAGCAGAGTCTAAAAGAAAGCAAACCAAATTTCGATTCTCTCTTACAGCAGGCTTAAATTTAGCTCTTTGTGGAAACTGGTTGGGAACATGTACATGGTTGAAGGTATATGGTGTTATGTTTATAAAGTTCAATGATGGTAACTGTTGAAGGGGTTATATCACTGGAGTATTTATTGGGGTGATAGTGGGTAGCAGGATAGTGGGAGACCCCTACAAAGAGACCATTAGGTAAGCCAATTTGTTGAATATTTGAAATCATATTCTTTTGTAGTGAGGAAGAAAGCATACTTGAACTTGCATTCTTAAAATTGAACACTCAAAAACATCATGTGGAGAGCTTTGCCATGATAACCATTGTGAAATAAAAAAGGGGAAGAAAGCATAACCCACCAACAAATGCCATCATCAGTTGTCATCAAGCTTTGATTTGATGATAAACATGTGCAGCTCGTGTGCAAACTGTCCTCCTAACTGTTGAACCCCTTGCTTCCTTTGTGTACTGGCCAGTGCACCCAGGGATGTCAGGTAACTCTTTCATAAGAAGATGGTAGGTTAATTCCATAGAAGTGCAATTCAAGAGCCCAATTTGAATACATTTTGAGGTGGAATGTTGTCTTTGCAGTTGGTGATTTGAAAGGTTACTTTAAATCCACTGAGTAAACATGCTAAAGTAGGTGAGAGGTTCTTTCTTGGGTTTTGGAAATGTGTTATTGATGTATGATAATTGTGGCTAAGGTCATTTCCTAATCTTCAATATTAACTACACGTTTGTCCTGTCCTCTATAGAGAAGTATAAGAATTAATTTGCTGTCTGAGGAAATAAAAATGAAAGGGACTAATCACAAAACACATTTTCCATAGCAAAAGGGCAAAAGTGCTAATTGAATGTAGGTAATATTTTCCCATTTTGAGGAACAAAAATATGAACTTTGAATCGATTCCTGATCTACAGATATGGATCCTTGTCTGCATGGCATTTTATTTTGCTCATCCTTAGGACTTTTCTCATCTTTTATTAGGACAGGACCTACCATGTTTTTCTAATAATGCCAGCCTGGCCAAAGTCATACAGAACTTTCTAATTCCTTTTTACTTGATGTTGTGCCCAGGGACTGGCCAAAGTTAAGGGTTTAGCCTCTTCTGGAACTGAGTAGTCCACAGGGAAATGGACCTCTGACTGAGGGCTCATTAATTTATCCTAGTCAGTTTTATTTTTAAATATAATTTCTGCATCCAGGTATAGTTTACAATGTTCAGACTGTATCTTTAGCTCTCAAAGTCTTATGGTCCAATCAGTTTGTGGGGGAAAAGCTGCTGAGCTTTAAGCTGTTCTAAAAGTACATAATTTACACAAAAATTAGACAAGTTGGATAGCGTGATCTATCTCTAGTGAATGACTGTTTTGTTGTCGTTCCAATCTCCAGTCCATTACCAACTGATAATTTTGTGGACTATAGTAAAAATCAATTACTAAGAGTGAAAAACCAAGACATAAAAAAAAAGCTCCAAAGTTTTATTAGATTTAACAGATATAAAATTAGACTATCAAATTGTTATAAAAGTATCTAATTTTTTTCAATATATCTACACTTATGTGAGATAAGCATACTTACCTCATTTTGTACCCATCACAAACAGTTTGCAGACTGGCGTGGGATCACCCTGAGACAAAAAATCTAATTTCTTTTTTTTTTTGAGACGGAGTTTCACTCTCATTGCCCAAGCTGGGGTGCAATGGCGTAATCTCAGCTCACTGCAACCTCCACCTCCCGGGTTCAAGCCATTCTCCTGCCTCAGCCTCCTGAGTAGCTGGGATTAAAGGTGTGGACCACCACGCCCGACTATTCTTTTGTATTTTTAGTAGAAACGGGGTTTCTCCATGTTAGCCAGCTGGTTTTGAACTCCTGACCTCAGGTTATCCACCCGCTTCAGCATCCCAAAGTGCTGGGATTACAGGTGTGAGCCACCACGCCTGGTCCACAAAATCTCGTTACTTAGTTGGAGCTGAAAAAGTTAAATAGTACCTAGAAGCTTCCATTTAAAAATTTTCCCAAAATGATATCTTGATTTAAATTTGCTGTATTTACTTTTTTCCCTAACAACAACAATGACAAGAAAACATTCACAATATTTTCTATTTTTTTTTTTTAACAGAGCCTCAATATTTTAATCCTATTCCAGGAAAGTGTAGGTTATCTGCGTAGTCCTGGGTGAATCTTGATCAGATTGGTTATTCCAGTTTCCTGCTGAATGATTGGTGTAGGTAGGAACAAGTGACACAATGCTGGCCAATGAGATGTGAGGGAAGTTGGGCAAGTTGGGGCGCTTTTGAAAAAGTTTTCTTTCCTCTTAAAAAAGGTACAATGAAATGATTTGAGGATATGATGCCTGGAGCTGCTACAGCCATCTGTTAACCTATGAGTTTATGATGATTAGAGTAGAAAGATGGAAGAAACTTGGATTTTCAATGAATTATTGAATTGCTAAATAAACTAATTTTACTGCCTTCCAAATTTCTTATATGGGATTTAAAAAATTCTTTATCTTTTAAGCAATTTGTCATTCTCTTATTTGCAGCCAAAAGCATCTAAACAGTAATTTGCAATCATTCAAAGCATATATGATATTTTAATAAGGAGTTCAATTTTTAAGGAAAATCAGTAATTAATTAAATGTTTAAGAATCAATTTCCCATGCAATGCTCTACCCTGAGGCATGGCTTTTCATCAGATGGCAGCTCTTAACCTTGCAAGCAAAAAGACTACTAGAAGGAATGAACTGATCTCTGTAGGATTTGCTCGGCAAGCCAAATGTTTAAAAAGCAGCATATGGCACAAAAATAAGGTGTACTGCAGCTGCAAAGACTGCCTTTGTTTTGAGATATGGGATATTTGTAACCTTCGGCAGGGGTAGGTTAAATCAACTCTGAATCTTGTTTTGAGGGTTGGGGCAAGTGCACGATGTGCATAGTCCTCTCAGAGCAGGCTGTAGGTTATGGATCATCAGTAACCATTGGAGGCTGTGACTGAGGGGTTGCACAGTCTTTTTTAATTCCTTAGTGCTCTGCTTTCAGCCTTGAAAGTTTACTGAGATGCTCAGATGCAGGAAGATACAAGCTGCAGGTCTTGAGAAGTACCTATGGGTATAAAAAGAACTATCACTAGGCATTTTGGGTGCTGGAATTTGTGACAAGTAGATGGAAAGGAAAAAGAGATGGGGGCTAAATGAGGTCATATGAATGAGTGTAGCTGGCAATAGAGCTGAGAGATTTTAGGTTTTTTTTTTTTTTTTTTAATGAAGAAATGAATGACATGTTGAGTCTGCCATTAATGTGTGTTAGAGATTGTCCTCAGCACTTTTCTTACATTAATTCATTGAATCCTCACCACAGTCCCATCAAACAGATTACATTATCATGCCCAGTTACAGATGAAGGAAGTGAGTCCAGTCCACGGAAGTTAAGTACCTTTGCTAAGACCCACAGCCTTCATAGTTCACGCTCTTACTCATGAACCACTCTTGCCATATGGAGCATTACAACTGTATAGACAAGTCAAAAAATAGTATAGGAATCATTTGGGTATCCAGTGCTCCACTCTGTCATTTAAAGAAATACAACTTTAAAAATATAGCTGGTCCCTGAACACCTTTCTCTGCCCCTAGTTCTCCCTTTCTTTCTATGAGCTTTCTTTCTGTGAGCTTTCTGGCATGAGGCCTGG
Organism: Trachypithecus francoisi; assembly: GCF_009764315.1. NCBI lineage: Eukaryota > Metazoa > Chordata > Mammalia > Primates > Cercopithecidae > Trachypithecus > Trachypithecus francoisi. Next base: position 8,056,938 of record NW_022681453.1, read on the forward strand.
TTTGGCTTTTGGTAGAGGGGCTGGGTTTACTTTTTCATGCCTCCTCCCTGATTACTTAAGCAGCAGTTCTGAGAGAAGCAGATTTCTCCAGCCCCTGCTGCCCAGAGCCAGGCCTCAGCCAGGTGTTCCAGACAGTGAGCGAACCTCTGGCCCCCTTATGGGGTGGATCCTTCAGTCTTCATTTAGTCCCCACTGTACTGTAAGTGCTCAGCAACCAGCCCCATTGCCCTCTGTTGGTCATGGTGACCTGAAGTCCCAAGGTTTCAGTCCCACCACGGCAAGGCCTCTGGGAAAATGGGAAGGGTAATGCTATTGATTTGGGGGAAAAGAGGCTTTTTTCATCTGCTGTTTCTTGGTTGGAGGGGCTATGAAGGCCAGGCTCTTACAGTCCTTTTTGGTCACGAACATCTTATTTTCTGAGTTGTTTTGACTTGAAGAAATTAGGGTGATTATTTTGGAAGGATACATGAAATTATTTTAACGGTTAAATTAACTTGATTTTGAAATGCAAGTTTTCTTGGCAGCCATGGATGGCAAGCAGTAGGGAGCCTGCTTTAGGCTTAGTTATTACTGAAAGGAATTTAGAGGAGACATGGATTGCAGCCTATAATACCTTTAAGTTAAAAAAAAAGAGATGGAGTCAGGAATGCTTCACCATGGAGTTGTTTTGTTTGTTTGTTTTTTGAGACAGAGTCTCACTCTGTTGCCCAGGGAGGAGTGCAGTGGTGTGGCTTATTGCAAACTCTGCCTACTGGGTTCAAGTGGTTCTCGTGCCTCAGCCTCCTGTGCAGCTGGGATTACAGGCATGCACCACCATACCCGGCTAATTTTTGTAGTTTAGTAGAGATGGGGATAGCCATGTTGGCCAGGCTGGTCTCGAACTCCTGGCCTCAAGTGATCCGCCCCCCTCAACCTCCCAAAGTGCTGGCATTATAGGCGTGGGCCAGCGCGCCTGGCCCACCATGGAGCTTCCGCTATAATTTATCTTTTGATTTATTCATCAGCTACTTACCATCTACCTCTTGCTAAACACTGGCAGGTATGGGAGATATAGCAGTAATAAAAGCATGTAAAAATTCTTACCCTCATAGAACTTACATTCCAGCAGGAGAGACAGAAATAATGAAGCAAGTAGTTGTGTTTGTGTGTTTGTGTGTGCATGCGCGTGATGTTATGTAGTAAGTGCTGATAAAAACAGTGAAGGAAACAGGGAAGAGTAGTTTTTGTTTTTGTTTTTGTTTTTTTTGAATACAACTAAACTGTTTCAAGGAGCATATTACCAGTGCAGAAGCAGATGTATTATTCTAAATACAATAATCAAAATAAGATTATGACATCGAAACTGCATAGTCTCTTAGAGCATCTCCATGATACATGACTATGATTTGACAAGGTGGGGATCTAACCAGTAGGTAGCTCTTGGTGCCCTCAGCAATGGGAGCTGTAGCCCACTTTCTCCCCTCCAGGGTGACCCTCCTCATGATCTAAAACATCTCCTGACTGTCTCCCCTCCAGCCCCTGCAATGGGACTTATCATGGTAAAATGAGAAAAACTTGAGTTCTTCATACTCAGGGAAGGAAAAATCTGGAAATACGTTATGGTCGACCACTGCCCTCATTGGCAATGTGGACAGTAGAAGGGAAAGTGATTTTTCTTTTTCAGAAAAGAATTTTGATGTTTCTGTGTGTGTGTGTCTAAGTGGGATAGGCTTTGGTGATCAGCATAGCCTGAGAATTTGGCAAGTTGGAAATGAGCTTTTTACTAATATCAGAAATTCAAATGAGGATAACTTCTCTAATGTAACTGCCATGAGCATTCATAATAGTGATATTACAGATTGTGTGGAGACCATCCTCTTCAGTTTATTAATAAAAGATTTCCATAAATCAGGATATAATTTTAAGAACACCCCCTCACCACCATTTAAAAAATTGTATGACGAATTGCTTTTTCATTTGCAAGATTTTTGTTTAAGCAGAGCTCTTAACAATTTTTTTGTGAGCAGTCATTTTAAAGTGCCTACATTTGCATGGCTTTATAGAGACACAGTTAAATCGACATAGGCCTAGTCATCTCAATACAGAAGAGAAGGCAAATTTGCATTTTAAAAGCTGCATTTTGGACTGGAAAGTATTTAATCCCCAAAGATAAACTGCTTTACAGCTGATTTGTTCATGGATATGATGATGGCTCTAGAAGGTAATAGATACTTGATTTGGTTTCCCTGAATAATTCCAAATTCTGGATTAAAGCATGGTAATTGATTTAAAGAAGACATGACTTTTTTGTTGAGATGGAGATATAGGGAGTAGTGTGTGTGAAAGTGGGTAGAAATAGGGTATTCTGTGACTACAAATCAGCTGATTTTATGGATTTTCCACTTGCAGCTTTTTGGTAGCTGGAATATTTCAGCCATCAAGCACAACTCTTTTCAGACACAATAATGATCACTTGCTGACATGGCCCTTTCAAGCCATGTCCGGTGTCTGACAGAGCTGATGGCCACTGTGAAACTAGTGAAAGATGTCCTGGATAAGTCAAGCTGGCCAGACTGGCTTAGGTTTAAAACCTTGGATCCTCACATTTCTGGAACAAAAGAAAGGACACATACTCGTCAGAAGTGTGATTTCAGTTAAACCAATCTTGACTATTTTTATGTTTCTGAGTCAAGTGCTTCAAGACAAAAAAAAAAAAAAAAAAAAGGAGTCCTTGTGGTCACTTGTTCACCTAGGGAAAGAGCATTTAAATGGCCACTAGTGGCTAAATGTCCACAGATGCTTCTGCATTATTCATCAGAAGTTTCCTCTATCATTAGAATAGCACTGTCTTGCACAGAATAAATGTTTCTTTGAGATTTAAAGAAGATGTAGGTCTAGTTGTTGCTTTTTTATTTTTCAGATCTGGATTGTGGGGATAAACTGATGTTTGAATTGTTCTGGTTCTGTGGGAGGAAAAGAATTTCTGATTACGGTACTTATCAGCAATTGGAGTGCTGAATCAGTTACAAAAATTCAAAATAGCATGCAGATTGTGACATAATTTTCCCGTGTGAACAGTCCTTCAGGGAAGCAGCCCTACAGGATAACAGTACTATACATTGTTCATTCCTGTACTGAATGTTGTAGTGACCCAGGGCAGGGAGAGCTGGAGTCCAGGCAAAGCTTGTACATCTTCCGGATGTTGACAAGTACTGCTGCCTCAATGCTTTTTGTTGTATTGAGGTTCTACTGCTTCAAGTGCATGCATCACATTTAAATAGAGTATATTTAAACTTGGCAGTGATCCTAGCGTTACACTAGGATCCTAGTGATGTTAGCATTAATAATATAATCAGTAATATGCAAGAGCGCCATCTCATATTTAAGGCTTGTATTTTATTATTTGCCAAGCATCTACTCTGAGTCTACTCCTGTGGTCTTGTGAAATTACCGTAATACCCAGAATTGTGTTCCCTTGATGCATTGCTGTGGCTGTAAGTCAGGCAAAGGTGACTTAAATGTGGACCAGTTTGATTTTTAATGATAAATTTGGATCAGAATTTTAGGGTTAGATAAATAACTTTTAAGAATAATAAATTTTTCCCTAAAAAGTTAAAAATTAGAACTAGTTTCTATGATGAGCCACAAAAGAATATCTTAAATTCCAAAATTTTCTTCAATCATGTGAAAGCAGTTTACTGTCTGTCTTTTAATTTTCAAGTCTCTTTTTCAGTTCTTATTCCTTATGGGTGCGTAGGATATTAGGTACTAGTTTATGAAGTTTTTTAAAACTGTATTTATTTGTAAAATGTTACTTGTTTACTGGAAAACAAGGAAGAGAATAAAGAAGAATATGAATTATCCTTAACCCTCTAAGCCAGAAACAACCATAGTTGGTGCCATTTTTGTACAAAGTCTTTTCTCCATTTCTGATAACATATACAAATATACAGATTTAGTGTTAAGAGCCTCACCTTTGTGTAATTAGCTACAGTGCCAGAGTCAGAAAGAAGAAAATGTAGATGGTATATGCCAAAGGAAGGGTTAATTCTCAGAAAACTGGAGGAGCCTAAAATATGGCAAATTCTCGCAGGCAGCCCAAAGACCTGATTTAGAAAGTTTATCTATTTTGAAACTTGAAGTTCTGGAAGATATTTTGACTGGATAAGTTTGCAACCAGCTGGGTGACTCCACTATACTCTGATTGATCTAATACAACACTTTCTTTTTTTTTTTTTTTTTTTGAGACGGAGTCTCGCTCTGTTGCCCCGGCTGGAGTGCAGTGGCCGGATCTCAGCTCATTGCAAGCTCCGCCTCCCGGGTTCACGCCATTCTCCTGCCTCAGCCTCCCGAGTAGCTGGGACTACAGGCGCCCGCCACCTCGCCCGGCTAGTTTTTTTTTTTTTTGTATTTTTTAGTAGAGACGGGGTTTCACCATGTTAGCCAGGATAGTCTCGATCTCCTGACCTCGTGATCCACCCGTCTCGGCCTCCCAAAGTGCTGGGATTACAGGCTTGAGCCACCGCGCCCGGCCATAAAACACTTTCAAGTCACGTTCTTTGGTATTAGCACAGATAACAACACATCGATTAATATCTAAGCTAACCATTATCATTTTTCACCATTTGTATTGGTTCTTCATCAGATCTTAGCTTTAAATGCTAAAATTCACTGGCTCTGAGATAACCACAAATCAGTCTCTGCTTTTATTCTTAAAATACTCTTTAATTTTTTTAAAGACAGCCAACAAGAGTTGGGGATCTCCTTTAAGATCTGTTAATGGAACCACCAATTCATTAGTCCAATGAACAAAAATGTATGTAGTCACTGCTGTGTGGCAGGCATTCGTCTAGGCACAGAAAATCATGGGATGATAAAACATTTCTGTCCTTATGGAGCTTATATTTTAGCGAACAGTGACAGGAAATGAAGAAAATGACTGTTAATGGTAGTTAATTAGGAGGCTGCTTTAGATTGGGTGGACAGGACTTGCCCCTTTAAATTACTTAATCTTCACCTGAATGTAAAAAAGGAGTAAGGCATACACATAGCTGAGAAGCACGTATTCCAGGGAAAAGAAACAGCGAGTACAGCGAGTGCAAAGTGTGCTGGGGAACTGTGCAGAGTCTAGTGATCTATGGGAAGAAGGGCAGGAGGGAGAGGCTGGAAAGAGACAACGCAGGCCCCTGGCAAGGAGTTTGGGACTAATTACATTCCCAGTGGGAGGTTGCTGGAGTGTTTAAAACATCTAATTGACCATTTAAAAATAGCATATTGGCTGTGACATTGAGAAAGGGGATCAGCAGACTGATGGAGACAAGTGGTAGATGCGGGTTATCGCAAATGGAGAGTCAAGACTTTGTGAAGGATGGAGAAAGGAAACAATGACGAATCCTTGGTTTGGATCTTAAATAATGAGGGGATGCTGGAACAATTGACTGAGACGGAGAGGCTGAAGAAAAGCAGGTTTAAGATTTATGTGATGTTTAAGATCTTATTAGATACCCCAGTGCTTGGCATTCAGCAGTTATACGAGCAAGTCTGGAACTGAAGGCAAAGGATGGGGCTTGAGATTTACATTTGGAGTTATCTGTATGTGGATTGGAATTAATGCCACGAGATTAGGCCGCATTGCTTAGGGTGGTGTAGAAACGCAAATTCCTTCAACATTTGGAAGCAGTTTTATTGTCCTGCCGTAGAATTTCGGATAACCGAGAATCTGCCACTACTTTGAGCTGCTGCATTTTCTGAGCTCTGATGTCATTCAGAAAAAAAGGAAAGAAACCAGTATTTGTTGAAAGCCTAATGTGTATGGAAAATTGAGCAAGAGACTCTTTACATGCTATTTCGTTTAATGTTTACCACGATTCTCTTAAAATATGAAGAAACGGACTCAGAGTTAACTAAGTAAATAGACAAGAGGGTAATGTGACTGAGAAGTCACTCCAGGATTTAAATCCAGGTTGTTCAGTGTTCTTTTGCTTTATTGGGCTTGCAGTTGGCAGAGTTGCAATGGCGATTATTTTCTTTCGCTAGCTCTTGCAAATTATATGGAATTTTAAAGTGAATATAACATCTCCCATATATATGTTTTAACACTTTCAAAACAATATTTGCTCATGGCAAAGACAAGAAAATGCCTCAACAAGGTTTTAAGGTGGGAATTACTCTCATCCCTTTCTCTTTAAATACCATTTTCCTTTCCACAATTTCTAGAAATTTCCAAGCCTGTTGTAGAAGAGAAAATATATCTTTCCTTATCCACCACTAAGCTCATAGCTGAGACTCCTATAACAAAATACAAATTAAAAAGAGAAAAGCATACAGATTTACTTAATATAAGTTTTATGTGACACAGCAGCCTTCAGAATGAAGAACCCCTTCCCCCACCTCAAAAAAAAAAAAAAAAAAAGAAGAGATGAAGACCCACATGGGGAAACCTGTGTATTTGTATGTACAGTTGGGCAGAAGTATGATGGAATGGCAAAAGGATATGATCAAATAGTGGTAAACTGAGGGGAACTTAGCAAGGGCAAGCCTTGTTTGTTCAGATTCCTCTTCGTGTCTCTTTTTTTTTTTTTTTTTTCTGGGCATAGGAAAGGCACCTTTGGAATGAAAGTCTTACATCCTATGTTAGAGAAATGTCAGGTAATTCTTTTATGGCCTGCTTCAGGGGAGAAGCATGGGAGAGGTCATAGAGTCCTTCCTGCTTCTGCTATTTCCTCAAAGGCCAATGTGCCATACTTTGGGGTAGTGTATCCCTGAACCCCTTTTTATATAGCATATATTTATGTGTATACATGAAATAACTCAAATAGAATCATGTTCTTTCTGTCATTTCATAACTTTTTTGTTCACATAAAAATGTGTCTTAAGGCCGGGTGTGGTGGCTCACGTCTGTAATCCCAGCACTTTGGGAGCCCGAAGGGGGTGGATAACTTGAGGTCAGGAGTTTGAGACCAGCCTGGCCAACATGGCGAAATCCTGATTCTACTAAAATTACAAAATTAGCCAGGCGTGGTGGTGGGTGCCTGTAATCCCAGCTACTCTGGAGGCTGAGGCAAGAGAATCACTTGGGTGGCAGAGAAGAGCCATGTAGCTGCAATTAACTGTGTGGATATCTTTGCTTCATTATGTTAGTATCTCTACAAGATAAATCCTTCATATTATGATTGCAAGGTCAAAATGCGTGTTTGTTTTAAATTTAGATAGATATTGCCGAGTTGATTCAAATAATGTTGCTAATTCATAATCTTGTTATTAGCCTCCTAACTTCATCCACAATGGCTTTTTAACATGAAAATTTTGCGTACCATATGAAATATTATTTACTCTGACTTTTAAGTTTTTAACCATGAGTAAGGGTATTTCTTTCCTCGTTTTTATTGGTTACTTCTGTGAATTGTCTTTTCATTACCTTTTGCCTACTTTTTTTTTTTTTTTGAGACGGAGTCTCGCTCTGTCGCCCAGGCTGGAGTGCAGTGGCCGGATCTCAGCTCACTGCAAGCTCTACCTCCCGGGTTTACGCCATTCTCCTGCCTCAGCCTCCCGAGTAGCTGGGACTATAGGTGCCCGCCACCTCACCCGGCTAGTTTTTTGTATTTTTTAGTAGAGACAGAGTTTCACCGTGTTAGCCAGGATAGTCTCGATCTCCTGACCTCGTGATCCGCCCGTCTTAGCCTCCCAAAGTGCTGGGATTACAGGCTTGAGCCACCGTGCCCGGCACCTTTTGCTTATTTTTTAACTGAACTGTCTTTTTTATTGACTTGCAGGAACGCTTTATGTAATGGATATTAAACCTTTATTTATTAGATACTCTTGTAGATATGTTCTCCTAGCCTATTGTTTTGAATGGTTTATATAGGTATTTTTGCATGTAGTTAAACTTATCATCTTTTTCCATTAGGGTTTCTGTCTTTGTCCACATTAGAGGAAGTGTGGAATTTTACTCTGGAATGGCTTCTCGGAGGACTGAGTTAGTTATATGGGAGTACTTATGTGTTTAAAATTGTATAGACTATAGTGATTGAAATTGAAAGATATATCTTATTTCATTGACCTACCAGTGTCATATATGAGACACCCTTCCAGTGTCCTGTGTTTCTGACATTGGGGGCTTCTGAGGCGACTGTCAGATATTAATCATCTTTCCTTTTTTTTTTTTTTTGTGATGCCCCCTCCCCACTGTGTCTATGTGTTCTCATTGTTCAGCTCCCACTTATGAGTGAGAACAAGCAGTGTTTGGTTTTCTGTTCTTGTGTTAGTTTGCTGAGAATGGTGGTTTCCAGCTTCATCTAAGTCCCTGCAAAGGACATGAACTCATCCTTTTTTTTTGACTGCACAGTATTCCATGGTGTATATGTGCCACATTTTCTTTATCCAATCTATCATTGATGGACATTTGGGTTAGTTCCAAGTCTTTGCTATTGTGAAAAGTGCCACAGTTAACATATGTGTGCATGTGTCTTTATAGTAGAATGATTTATAATCCTTTGGGTATATACCCAGTAGTGGGATGGCTGGGTCAAATGGTATTTCTAGTTCTCAATCCTTGAGGAATTGCCACGCTGTCTTCCACAATGGTTGAACTAATTTACACTCCCACCAACAGTGTAAAAGTGTTCCTGTTTCTCCACATCCTCTCCAGCATCTGTTGTTTTCTGACTTTTTAATGATCGCCATTCTAACTGGCATGAGATAGTATCCCATTGTGGTCTTGATTTGCATTTCTGTAATGACCAGTGATGATGAGCTTTTTTTCATGTTTTTTGGCTGCATAAGTGTCTTCTTTTGAGAAGTGTCTGTTCATATCCTTTGTCCACTTGTTTTGGTTTGCCAGTATTTTATTGAAAGTGTTCGCATTGATGTTCATCAGGGATATGGGCCTGATATTTTCTTTTTTTTTCTGTGTGTGTCTCTGCCAGGTTTTGGTATCAGGATGATGCTGGCCTCATAAAATGAGTTAGGGAGGATTCCCTCTTTTTCTCTTGTTTGGAATAGTTTCAGAAGGTATGGTACCAGCTCCTCTTTGTACCTCTGGTAGAATTTGGCTGTGAATCTGTCTGGTCCTGAGCTTTTTTTGGTTGGTAGGCTATTAATTACTGTCTCAATTTCAGAACTTGTTATCGGTCTTTTCAGGGAATCAACTTCTTCCTGGTTTAGCCTTGGGAGCGTGTAAGTGTCCAGGAATTTATCCATTTCTTCTAGATTTTCTAGTTTATTTGCATAGAGGTGTTTATAGTATTCTCTGCTGGTAGTTTGTATTTCTGTGGGATTGTTGGTGATCTCCCCTTTATCATTTTTTATTATATCTATTTGATTCTTCTTTCTTTTCTTCTTTATTAGTCTGGTCTATTTATAGTGGTCTATAAATAGTGGTCTATTTATTGTGTCCATCTTTTCAAAAAACCAGCTCCTGGATTCATTGTTTTTTTTTTTGAAGGGTTTTTCATATCTCTATCTCCTTCAGTTCTGCTCTGATCTTAGTTATTTCTTGTCTTCTGCTAGCTTTTGAATTTGTTTGCTCTTGCTTCCCTAGTTCTTTTAATTGTGATGTTAGGGTATTGATTTTAGATCTTTCCTGCTTTCTCTTGTGGGCATTTAGTGCTATAAATTTCCCTCTACACACTACTTTAAATGTGTCCCAGAGATTCTGGTATGTTGTGTCTTTGTTCTCATTGGTTTCAAGTAACATCTTTATTTTTCCCTTAATTTTGTTATTTACCCAGTGGTCATTCAGGATTCAGTTTCCATGTAATTGTGTGGTTTTGAGGGAGTTTCTTAATCCTGAGTTCTAATTTGATTGCACTGTGGTCTGAGAGACTGTTTGTTTTTATTTCTGTTCTTTTGCATTTACTGAAAAGTGTTTTACTTCCAATTATGTGGTCAATTTTAAAATAAGTGCAGTGTGTTGCTGAAAAGAATACATATTCTGTTGATTTGGGGTGGAGAGTTCTGTAGATGTCTATTAGGTTTGCTGGGTCCGGAGCTGAGTTCAAGTCCTGGATATCCTTGTTAATTTTCTGTCTCATTGATCTGTCTAATATTGATAGTGGGGTGTTAAAGTCTCCCACTATTATTCTGTGGGAGTCTAAGTCTCTTTGTAGGTCTGTAAGAACTTGCTTTATGAATCTTGGTGTTCCTGTATTGAATGCGTATATATTTAGGATAGTTAGCTCTTCTTGTTGCATTGATCCCTTTACCATTATGTAATGCCCTTCTTTGTCTCTTTGATCTTTGTTGGTTTAAAGTTTGTTTTATTGAAGACTAGGATTCCAACCCCTGCTTTTCTTTTGCTTTCCATTTGCTTGGTAAATATTCCTCCATTTCTTTATTTTGAGCCTACATGTGTCTTTGCATGTGAGATGGGTCTCCCAAATACAGCACACCAATGGGTCTTGACTCTGTATCCTGTTTGCCACCCTGTGTCTTTAATTGGGGGCATTTAGCCCATTAACATTTAAGGCTAATGTTGTTATGTGTGAATTTGATCCTGTCATTATGATGCTAGCTGGTTAATTTGCCTGTTAGTTGATGCAGTTTCTTAATAAGGTTGATGGTGTTTATCATGTGGTATGTTTTTGCAGTGGCTGGTACTGGTTGTTCTTTTCCATGTTTAGTGCTTCCTTCAGGAGCTCTTATATGACAGCCCTGGTGGTGACAAAATCTCTCAGCATTTGCTTGTCGGTAAAGGATTTTATTTCTCCTTTGCTTATGAAACTTAGTTTGGCTGGACATGAAATTCTGGGTTGAAAATTCTTTTTTAGGAATGTTGAATATTGGCCCCCACTCTGTTCTGGCTTGTAGGGTTTCTGCAGAGAGCTCTGCTGTTAGTCTGATGGGTTTCCCTTTGTGGGTAACCTGACCTTTCTCTCTGGCTGCCCTTTACATTTTTTCCTTCATTTCAACCATGGTGAATCGGATGATTATGTGTCTTGGGGTTATGCTTCTCGAGAATTATCTTTGTGGTGTTCTCTGTATTTCTTGAATTTGACTGTTGGCCTGTCTTGCTAGGTTGGGTATGTTCTCCTGGATAATAACCTGAGGATTGTTTTCCAACTTGAATCCATTCTCCCTGTCACTTTCAGATACACCAGTGAAAAGTAGATTTGGTCTTTTTACATAGTCCCATATTTCTTGGAGGCTTTGTTTCTTTTCACTCTTTTTTCTCTGATCTCGTCTTCTCGCTTTGTTTCATTGAGTTGATCTTCAGTCTCTGATATCCTTCCTTCTGCTTTATTGATTTGGATATTGATACTTGTGTATGCTCCACGAAGTTCTCGTGCTGTGTTTTTCAGCTCCATCAGGTAATTTGTGTTCTTCTTTAAACTGGGTATTCTAGTTAGCAATTCGTCTAACCTTTTTTCAGAGTTCTTAGCTTCCTTGCACTGATTTAAAACATGCTCCTTTAGCTCGGAGGAGTTTGTTGTTACTCACCTTCTGAAGCCTACTACTGTCAATTTGTCAAACTTATTCTCCGTCCAGTTTTGTTCCCTTGCTGGTAAGGAGTTGTGATCCTTTGGAGAAGAAGAGGCATTTTGGTTTTTGGAATTTTCAGTCGTTTTGCGCTGGTTTCTCCCCATCGTCATGTATTTATCTGCCTTTAGTCTTTGATGTTAGTGACCTTTGGATGGGGTCTCTGAGTGGATGTCCTTTTTGTTGATGTTGATACTGTTCCTTTCTGTTTGTTAGTTTTCATTCTCACAGTCAGACTTCTCTGCTGCAGGTCTGCTGGAGTTTGCTGGAGGTCCACTCCAGACCCTGTTTGCCTGGATATCACCAGTGGAGGCTGCAGAACAGCAAAGATTGCTGCCTGTTCCTTCCTCTTGAAGCTTCGTCCCAGAGGGGTACCCGCCAGATGCAAGCCAGAGCTCTTCTGTATGAGTTGTCTGTTGGCCCCTACTGGGAGGTGTCTCCCAGTCAGAATACATGGGGGTCAGGGACCCACTTGAGGAGGCAGTCTGTCCGTTATCAGAACTCAAATGCTGTGCTGGGAGATCTGCTGCTCTCTTCAGGTCTATCAGGCAGGGACATTTAAGTCTGCTGAAGCTGCGCCCACAGCTGCCCCTTCCCCCAGGTGCTCTGTCCCAGGGAGATGGGGGTTTTATCTGTAAGTCCCTGACTGGGGCTGTTGCCTTTTTTTCAGAGATGCCTTGCTTAGAGAGGAGGAATCTAGAGAGGTAGTCTGGCCTCAGCGGCCTTGCTGAGCTGTGGTGTGTCATCATCTTTCTTATACAACTCCCCCTTTCCCCATGGTTGCAGCTCTTTCTTACTTTGGTTCTTTGTTGCTGGCTCTCTTCTTTACCCTCGCAAGTTTTGCTTCCAGTTGTGTCTTCATGTCCCCACCATCACTGTATTATACAATTTTTGCTCTCTCTTTCAATCCATCCCTGACACTTCCCCTATTCTCCATGACATTTTTTTCCTGTTCCTTGTCAATTATTGTATACTTCCCATGCTTTACTTGAAAAACCACACCAATCATAGGGTAATCCTAGCCTTGCTTATTCTTGTTGTATGGTCTACCTGGTGCTGCTCAGGAATTGTGTGGCAGCTGTACGTGCATATGTTAGTATGTGTAATTATTTCTGAATTCAGACTCAATAAATCTTTTATGCAGAGGGTTATAGTTTAATGCTGGCCTTTTTTCCTTTTCTGGGATTGACTATTTAGAAAATGTTGTAACACATCTGCTCTTATTATCTATGCATACTTTGATTATAAGAAGTTTTCAGTGTTTTTCATCTTCCATATTTAGATTTTTCTACTATTTTTTAAAAACGATTTTGAAATCTGTAGTACACTGATTTGGGATAACAACTGCAATCAAAATGCCATAAATAGGCTGTGATGAACACTTAGTTACTCAGCAATGTTTATATGTTATTTAATGTTTTTGAAGGAAGCTTATGATATTAGGACAAAGATTTGGATAAGGACAAATGATTTTTGAAAAGTAAACCTGAGGGGATTCTCCCAGGCATTTTCCTTACCACACAGAGTTCTATTTTTGTTTATAGGATGGATTTTTTTTTTTTTGACAAAAACATCTGCCATAGAAATAAGGTGCCTGCTTTAAATGCCACACAACTTGATTTCCAACTGTATGTGGTTGGAAGTTGTCAGGCCTGCTTCAGCATAGCAGGTGGTCTCTGAAGGCTTTAGTCCCTTGGATTCTGTAGGCCTGAGGGCAACAAAGGCTTTGAGTGGGGGGCAGGTAATATGGCTTTGTTTTTTAGGGAAAATGTGATCCCTTCTTCCATTTTCTGTTTTGACTCTTTCCCCTTAGAAAACCTTAAAGGAACAGGATATTTGGAACTCTCTGGATAGAATTAGGACGATTTGTATGAAATCCATTAGCTTGCTTTTTTTTTTTTTTTTTTTTTTTTTTTTTTTTTACTTTTTCTGTTTTGATTTTGAAAAATAATCAACTTTATGTTGGTGAAGGAAATAAGGGCTCAAGTATAAGAACTGGGAGCTACTGGGGGTATATGAATTTGTTGGGGTATGGAATAGACACTCCCTTTTACAATGCAGTTAAATGAAGGAGGTAGATGGACTCCTGTACTGTACACTGACCTGTACACTACTCCTTTACTGTACAGTATGGAATATAAAGTGTACAGTGACTTTAAGAAATGAATTAAACAATAACAACCTTAACAAATACTTACTCTGTGTTTAGAATGTGTAATGTACTGTGTAAGTATCCTGTAGATGTGTTACCACCTATGAGTTCTGGGGGCTATCAATGAAATAGAAATTGACATGAGCCTAAAAGAGTTTTCCCAGACAAGCCTTCATGGGAGCTTTTGCCCAGACATAAGGGAGGCAGCACGAGAAAGAGAGAGAAAAAAATCCCTGACTGACTCTCCAAAAAGGGCCAATACGGCTTTTTTTTTTGGGCAAAGTATGGGAATTGATATCAGGGGCAGTATGCAGGCTGGGCTGGGCAAATCAAAAGAGGGATAGGGTATGCAGGTCAGCATTATCTGGTTGCAATGGTTATCTTGGGTTATGGGCCACTTGGTGGTCTGGCCTGTGGCAAAAAGGCTATAAAGCAATTGTGCAGCATTTTTTCCCCTTTAGAAGCTCCTCAGGAAGCTGAGGTGGAAGGATCTCTTGAGCCCAAGAAGTCAAGGCTGCAGTGAGCCCTGATGGTGCCACTGCCCTCTAGCCTGGGCAACAGAACCAGAGCCCTGTCTGAAAATAAAAAGAAGATCAGATACCATTTGGAATTTAAGTAAATAGACTGGAAAACAAACCTCCTGTTGTCTGAAATATAAGGCAAACAGACTTTTAGTAAGAGGCATTTCTATGGAAACAAGAAAAGCAAATGTTAATGGTAGAAATTTCATTGTTAAAGAATGGAGAACTCCATTCTTTAACAGTCTATCCAGACGTTAAACTCAAAACATCTTTAGTTACAGAGGAGGAGGACAGTGACTGTTTGACGTTTTCTTCTTGCCTGTATCGTAAGGAATAAGTTTCAGCCTATAGGGCCTCAGGAAAAAGGTAGTAGCACTTCTACTGAGTTTTAGTCAGAAAAATGGATGAAATTTTGAAAATGTTAGTTTGAAGACTTGTAATCCAGAAAAGATTTAAGATTTAGTCCAAATTTTAGAAAATAATGCATATTAAAAAAAACCTCAAAAACAAGAGACAAGACTAGAATCTAACAATAGGTGTATTATAATCTTTCTCCATTCTTTCATTTTTATCTAAGACAAATCATGGTAGAACCACTTTGTTTGCAAAAATAAGTTTTGGTCTTATATTGAGCCTGAATATTTATCTAAAATGCAACAAGAATAATTATTTGTCATATAAGCTGTCTTTCAAATTGACATTGTTAGAACTTTTTCCATAAGGAATCTCAGATTAGACCTTGTAAAGCCTCAAACCCATCCATGGATTTATTTGTGCCTGCAAATACCTGTATGAATTGGATGAATTCCTCTCCTATGGAGGTCCCAAGTTACCTTGGGGCTCCTGGGCTTGTTAGAAAGTGGCATTCTTTACTTACCACAAGTTAGAAATCCTGTACAGGGACTGGGCAGAGAAGGGATGTGAGGCCCAGGTTTTTCAAGGGACTTTTATTGGCTCTATAAATCACCTCTGATTCCTTAAAGCAGTCTGTTTCTATTTAAAAGAATGCCATTTCAGTCAAAGCCTTGGTAAAGTAACCAGTGTCTCCAATTGTGCTCCTATAAAACAGATTCTTATTGTACTTATGCAAATAACCGTATTGCCATAATTTAAGAATACTTACAAATAGTTTCCAAATTCTGGAGAAATCAGGTAGAGAGAAAGAAACATTCTCCAAATTTTGCTCACAGGAGTATACTTCATTGTTAAAAGCTGTAAATAGCTCAAAAGGAAAAACAAGTTTTCTTGACTGAAAAACAAAAGGATCAGCAATGTTTCAAGCAAAAAGTCATAGAAGGATTATTTTAATGTCGTATTGGTTCAGTCCATGCAGTTAACTCCTTTTTTGCTTGATATTTTTGAACACATTAGCTTTCAAAAGAATCTTGGAAGTTTTTTTCTCTTATAATGGCCCAGTCACCAAAGTTATCAGAGGCCTGCATTCAAGAGTACCTGTCAGAGTCCTATAGCTGATTATAAACCACTCTCTGAAAAGGATCAGACAGGACAACAATTGTCTGTGGATGACAAAAGTCTTAGGACAGCCACAGTTAAAGACACAATTGACAAGTAAATTTGGTTATGCCTGTGGCACATAATGATAATAATTATTACTGTAAATTTATTGACAGAATTACAATCTTGGAAACTATATTAATAACACACTTATATGAATACAATCCAAATAAAATTAAGCACTATTTTATACTTGACAATGTTTTCCATGTGATTTAAATTAATTATATTAAACTGAATATGTTTCTTTTGAATTCCAGGGGAACTGATATCTAACAGGGTTAATCAGGTTAAAAGAAAAAGCTAGTTTAGAATTTGATATTGGAAAGTTTGTCACATATCAAAGGTTTAAAACACTTGATATCACAAAACTAAGACCACAGTTTATTTATTTAGCCAAAGTGATTAACTCAAAGATTTCAAAAAAGCAAAAATCCTTTATTCTTTTATAGAGAGGAGACAGCTTTCCAAATAACAAGACCCAATAAAGACAGTATGAAGCCAGCTGAATCTGTCTCTTCTCTTTTGCCTTTTCCTGTAGGCAAGCAGAAACCTTGATCAAAGGTAAACCACATTTTTTCTTTGCAGTAATATAGTAATGCTAAAGCTAATTTTAAATAGAATTTTATAAGTAAATCTAATTTTAACCAGTTTAATCATAAAATAAGACTTTAATAAATCTTTTATAACCTTTTACAATTTTCTGTTAAAGAGCAGATCAATGCTCCAAGAGAACCCTGTTATTCTGACACATGGGCTCAGGTTCTGGCCCTGCATCAGTGCTAATGTTTAATTTATAGAAAAACTAAATGGTGCCATTTTAATTTTAGTCACCTTGCTCACACACAAAATTTTCTTTGTAAGATTAATCTTTTACAAACCTTCTACACCATGCTTAAACTTTCAGTTTTATTCTTTTTTGAAATCTTAAAACAATTCTTAAACCCTCTAAATCAGACAGAATTAGTTTCTCTTAGAAGAAACTGTAATTTCCACACCTTTCTACTAAAAATGCATGATTTTTAATTTTAGTGTAAGCAATTTTAATTGTGTATCAGGTGCAGAGTGTAGGATACAGGACAGAACCACAGATAATGTCTGACTCTTTCTAGCATAGCTGGGGACATGGCTAACTCCAAATATCTCTAGGCCTTACCTAGAATCCAATGGCTCTAAAGCAAGCAAGTTGAATGATTATCAAAAGCCATAGAAGCAGTTTATGACTTTAAAGCATTTAGTAAGGACAGTAGTATCTTACCTGTCTAATTTAGACCAAATGCCTAATTTTTAACATTTTAATATTTGTGAAACAGGTGGTTTTTGGTTCCATGTATAAGTTCTTTAGTGTTGATTGCTGAGATTTTGGTGCATCTGTCACCCAAGTGGTATACAGTGTACCCAATGTGCAGTCTTTTATCCCTCACCCCCATCCCTACCTTCCCCCTGAGTCCCCAAGGTCCATTATATCATTCTTATGCCTTTGCGTCCTCATAGTTTAGCTCCCACTTATAAGTGAGAACATATGATGTTTGGTTTTTCATTTCTGAGTTACTTCACTTAGAATAATGGTCTCCAACTCCATTCAGGTTGCTGTGAATGCCATTATTTCATTTCTTCTTATGACTGAGCAGTATTACATTTTCTTTACCCACTTGTTGGTTGATGGGCATTTAGGCTGGCTCCATATTTTTGCAATTGTGAATTGTCCTGCTATAAACATGTGTATGCATGTGTCTTTTTCATATAATGACTTCTTTTTCCAACTAGACACCCAGTAGTGGGATTGCTGGATCAACTGATCAATCTATTTTTTGTTCTTTAAGGAATCTCCACACTGTTTTATATAGTAGTTGTACTAGTTTACATTCCAACCAGCAGGGTAGAAGTGTTCCCTGTTCACAGCATCCATGCCAACACTTAGTATTTTTTGATTTTTTGATTATGGCAATTCTTGCAGGAGTAAGGTGGTATTGCATTGTGGTTTTGATTTGCATTTCCCTGACGATTAGTCATGTTGAGCACTTTTTCATATGTTTGTTGGCCATTTGTATATCTTCTTTTGAGGATTGCCTTTTCATGTCGTTAGCCCACTTTTTGATAGGATTGTTTGTTTTTTTCTTGCTG
Organism: Trachypithecus francoisi; assembly: GCF_009764315.1. NCBI lineage: Eukaryota > Metazoa > Chordata > Mammalia > Primates > Cercopithecidae > Trachypithecus > Trachypithecus francoisi. The sequence goes on from NW_022681453.1 coordinate 8,074,704, forward strand.
ATTTGTTTGAGTTCTTGTAGATTCTGGATATTAGTCCTTTGTTGGATTCATAGTTTGTGAAGATTTTCTCCCACTTTGTGGGTTTTCCACTTACTCTGCTGATTATTTCTTTTGCTGTGCAGAAGCTTTTTAGTTTAGTTAGGTCCCATCTATTTATCTTTGTTTTCATTGCATTTGCTTTTGGGTTCCTGGTCACGAAGTCTTTGCCTCAGCCAATGACTAGAAGGGTTTTTCTGATGTTATCTTCTAGGATACTTATGGTTTCAGGTCTTAGATTTAAGTCTTAGATCCATCTTGAGTTGATTTTTGTGTAAGATGAGAAATGAGGATCCAGTTTCATTCTTCTACATGTGGCTTGCCAATTATCCCAGAACCATTTGTTGAATAGGGTGGCCTTTCTCCACTTTATGTTTTTGTTTGTTTAGTTGAAGATCAGTTGGCTGTAAATATTTGGCTTTCTTTCTGGATTCTCTATTTTGTTCCATTGGTCTATGTGCCTATTTTTATGCCAGTACTATGATGTTTTTGTAACTATAGTCTTGTAGTATGGTTTGAAGTCAGGTAATGTGATGCCTCCAGATTTGTTCTTTTTACTTAGTCTTAGTTCTCTATTCTGTTCCATTGGTCTATGTGCCTGTTTTTATATCACTACTATGCTGTTTAGGTAACTATAGCCTTGTAGTATAGTTTGAAGTTGGGTAATGTGATGCCTCCAGATTTGTTCTTTCTACTTAGCCTTGCTTTGGTTATGCAGGCTCTTTTTTGGTTCCATATGAGTTTTAGGATTTTTTTTTCTAGTTCTGTGAAAAAGATGATGGTATTTTGATGGGCATTGCATTGAACTTGTAGATTGCTTTTGGCAGTGTGGTCATTTTCGCAATACTGATTCTACCTGTCCGTGAGCATGGAATGTGGTTCCATTTGTTTGTGTCATCTATGATTTCTTTCAGCAGTCTTTTGTAGTTTTCCTTGTGGAGATCTTTCACCTCCTTGGTTAGGTATATTTTTAAGTATTCTATCTATTTTCAGCTATCGTAAAAGGGGTTGAATTATTGATTTGATTCTCAGCTTGATTGTTGTTGGTGTATAGCAGTGCTACTGATTTGTGTACCTTGATTTTGTATTCTGAAACTTTACTGAATTAACTTATCAGATCTAGGAGCATTTTGGGTGGGTCTTTAGGGTTTTCTAGGGATACAATATCACTGGTGAAAAATGACAGTTCAACTTCCTCTTTACGGATTTGGATGCCCTTTATTTTTTTCTCTTGTCTGATTGCTCTGGCTAGGACTTCAATAGTACTATGTTGAACAGAAGTGGTGGGAGTGGTCATCCTTGTCTTGTTCCAGTTTTCAGGAAGAATGCTTTCAAGTTTTCCTAATTCAGTATAATGTTATCTGTGCATTGGTCATAGATAGATTTTATTCCCTTGAGGTATGTCCCTTCTATGGCACTTTTGCTGAGGGTTTTAATCATAAAAATCATAAAGGATGCTGGATTTTGTCAAATGCTTTTTCTGTGTCTGTTTAGATGATCATATGATTTTTGTTTTTAGTTCTGTTCATGTGGTGTAACACATTTATTGACTTGTATGTGTTAAAATGTCCTTGCATTCCTGGTATGAAACCCACTTGTTCATGGTGGATTATCTTTTTGATATGTTGTTGGATTGGATTAGCTAGTATTTTGCTGAGGATTTTTGCATCTGTATTATTCAGAGATATTGGTCTGTTTTTTTTTTTTGTTGTTGTCATTGTGTCCTTTCCTTGTTTTGGCACTGGGTGATACTGGCTTCATAGCATGATTTAGGGAGGATTCCCTCTTTCTCTATCTTTTAGAGTAGTGTCAATAGTACCAATTCTTTGAACATGTGATAGAAGTCAGCTGTGAATCCATCTTGTTCTGGACACTTTTTTTTGTTGGCAGTTTTTAAATTACTGTTTCAGTCTCATTACTTGTTATTGGTCTGTTCAGAGTTTCTATTTCTTTCTGGTTTAATCTAGGAGAGTTGTGTATTTCTAGAAACTTATCCATCTCCTCTAGGTTTTCTAGTTTGTGTGTGTTAAGGTGTTCATAGGAAACCTGAATGATCTTTTGTATTTCTGTATTATTGATTGTAATATCTCTGGTTTTGTTTCTAATTGAGCTTATTTGGATTTTTTTTTTTTTTGAGATGGAATTTTCCTCTTGTTTCCCAGGCTGGAGTGCAATGGCACAATCTCAGCTCACCACAGCCTCTGCCTCCCAGGTTCAAGCAATTCTCCTGTCTCAGCCTTCCAAGTAGCAGGGATTACAGGCATGCACCACCACGCCCGGCTAATTTTGTATTTTTAGTAGGGATGGGGTTTCTCCATGTTGTTCAGGCTGGTCTTGAACTCCCGACCTCAGGTGATCCACCTGCCTTGGCCTCCCTAAGTGCTGGGATTACAGGCATGAGCTACCGAGCCCAGCCCTCTCTTTTTTTCTCTAATGGTCTATCAATTTTGTTTATCATTTCAAAGAACCAGCTTTTTGTTCATTTATCTTTTTGTTGTTGTTGTTGTTATTTGTTTTAGTTTAATTTAGTTCTGCTCTGATCTTGGTTATTTCTTTTCTTCTGCTGGGTTTGGGTTCTTGTTTCTCAGGTTCCTTGAGGTGTGACCTTAGATTGTCTTTTTGTCCTCTTTCAGACTTTTTGTTGTAGACATTTAATGCTATGAAGTTTCCTCTTTTTTTTTTTTTTTTTTAAACAGAGTTTCATTCTTGTTGCCCAGGCTGGAATGCAATGGCATGATCTTGGCTCACTGCAACCTCCTCCTCCCAGGTTTAAGCGATTCTCCTGACTCAGCCTCCCTAGTAGCTGGGATTATAGGAACCTGCCACCACGCCTGGCTGATCTTTTTTTTTTTTTTTTTTTTTTTTTTAATTTTTAGTAGAGACGACGTTTCACCACATTGGCCAGGCTGTTCATGAACTCTTGACCTCAGGTGATCTGCCCACCTTGGCATCCCAAAGTACTGGGATTACAGGTGTGAGCCACCGCACCTGGCCGAAGTTTCCTCAACACTGCTTTTGCTGTATCCCAGCAGTTTTGATAGGTTGTGTCACTCCTATTGTTCAGTTCAAATAATTTTTAAATTTCCACCTGGATTTTATTGTTGACTCAAACTTCATTCTGGAGCAGATTATTTAATTTCTATGTATTTCTGTAGTTTTGAGGGTTTCTTTTGGAATTAATTTCCAATTTTATTCTGCTGTGGTTTAAAGGTACGTGGTATAATTTTTATTTTGTTAAATTTATTGAGACTTTTTTCATGGCCTATCATATAATCTATCTTGGAGAATGTTCCATGTGCTGAAGAAAAGAATACATATTCTGCAGTTGTTGGGTAAAATGTTCTGTAAATATCTGTTCCATTTGTTCTAGGGTGTAGTTTAAGTACATTGTTTCTTTATTGACTTTCTGTCTTGATGACCTGTCTAGTGCTGTCAGTGGAGGCTTGAAGTCCCACAGTATTATTGTGTTGCTGTTCTTCAGTTTCTTAAGTCTAGTAGTAATTGTTTAATAAATTTGAGAGCTACAGTTTTAGGAGCATATATATTTAGGATTGTGGTATTTTTCTGTTGGACTAATTCTTTTATTATTTAACATTCCTCTTTTTTTATTATTTGTATTTATTTATTTTTTTGAGACGGAGTTTTGCTCTGTCACCCAGGCTGGAGTACAGTGGCCTGATCTCGGCTCACTGCAACCTCTGCCTCCCAGGTTCAAGCAATTTTTCCTGCCTCAGCCTCCTGAGTAGCTGGGATTACAGGCCTCTGCCACCACGCCCGGCTAATTTTTGTATTTTTAATAGAGAGGGGGTTTGCCATGTTAGCCAGGCTAGTCTTGAACTCCTGACCTCAGGTGATCTGCCTCCCAAAGTGCTGGGATTAGAGGTGTGAGCTGTGCCTGGCCCTCTTTGTCTTTTTTTTTTTTTTGAGACGGAGTCTCGCTTTGTCACCCAGGCTGGAGTGCAGTGGCACCATCTCGGCTCACTGCAAGCTCCGCCTCCCAGGTTCACACCATTCTCTTGCCTCAGCCTCTGAGTAGCTGGGACTACAGGCGCGCGCCACCACGCCCAGCTAATTTTTTGTATTTTTAGTAGAGATGGGGTTTCACCGTTTTAGCCAGGATGGTCTCCATCTCCTGACCTCGTGATCCGTCCGCCTCAGCCTCCCAAAGTGCTGGGATTATAGGCGCTTTGTCTTTTTAAACTGTTTTTGCTTTAAAGTTTGTTTTGTCTGATATAAGAATAGCTACTTCTGCATGCTTTTGGTGTTCATTTGCGTAGAATACCTTTTTCTACCCATCTACCTTAAATTTATATGTGTCCTTATGTGTTAAGTAAGTCTCTTAAAACCAGCAGATACTTGGTTGGTGGATTTTTATTCATTCTGCCATCCTGTATCTTTTAAGTGGAGCATTTAGGCCATTTATATTCAACATTAGTATTGAAAGTGATGTACTGTTATATTCATCATGCTAGTTGTCTGAATTCCTTGTTTTTTTTTTTAAATTGTGTTGTTTTTTGTAGGCCTTGTGAAATTTATGCTTTAAGGAGCTTCTGTTTTGGTGTATTTTGAGGTTTTCTTTCAAGTTTTAGAGCTCGTTTTAGCAGTTCTTGTAGTGCTGGCTTGGTAGTGGTGAATTCTCTCAGCATTTGTTTGAAAAAGACTTTATCTCCCTTACATTTATGGATCTTAGTTTTGCTGGATTACAATATTCTTGGCTGATAATTATTTTGTTTGAAGAGGTCAAAGATAGGGTCCCAATTTCTACTAGCTCATAGGATTTCTGCTGAGAAATCTTCTGTTAATCTAATAGGTTTTCCTTTGTAGGTTACCTGATGGTTTTTCCTCACAGCTCTTAAGATTCTTTTCTTAACCTTTACTTTAGATAATCTGTTGACTATGTGCCTACATAATGGTTTTTTTTTTTTTTTTTTTTCCAGATGGAATTTTGCTCTTGTTGCCCAGGCTGGAGTGCAATGGCACAATCTCAGCTCACCGTAACCTCTGCCTCCTGGGTTCAAGCGATTCACCTGCCTTGGCCTCCTGAGTAGCTGGGATTACAGGCATGTGCCACCATGCCCAGCCAATTTTTTGTATTTTTATTAGAGATGGAGTTTCACCATGTTAGCCAGGATGGTCTCGATCTCCTGACCTCAGGTGATCCACGTGCCTTGGCCTCCTAAAGTGCTGGGATTACAGTTGTGAGCCACTGCGCCCAGTGGTGATGGTCTTTTTGCAATTAATTTCCTGGGTGTTCTTTGAGCTTCTTATATTTGGATGTCTAGCTTTCTAGTGAGGCCAGGGAAGTTTTCCATGATTGTTGCCTCAAATATGTTTTTCAGACTTTTAGATTTATCTTCTTGCTCAGGAGCACCAATTATTCTTAGGGTTAGTCATTTAACATAATTTCAAATTTCTTGGAAGCTTTGTTCTTTTTTAAAATTCTTTTTTCCTTATCTTTATCAGATTGTGTTAAATTAAAACCCTTGTCTTTGAACTCTGAAGTTTTTTCTTCTACTTGTTCTAATCTACTGTTGAAACTTTCTGGTGTATTTTGTATTTCTCTAAGTGTCTTTCATTTCCATAAGTTGTGATTGTTTTTATTTTATTATATATATTTGTCTGGCAAATTTTCATTCATATCCTTTATGGTTTTCTTAATTTCTTTGTTTTTCACCTCTCTCTGGTATCTTCTTGAGTAGCTTAATAATAGACCTTCTGAATTCTTTTTTTCTGGCAACTCACAGATTTGTTCTTGGTTTGGATCCATTGCTGGGAACTAGTGTGATCTTTTGAGGGTACTATAGAACCTTTTTTTGCCATAGTAACAGAATTGTTTTTTTGGTTCTTTCTCCTTTGGGTAGACTATTTCATTGGAAAGATCTGGGATTCAAGGGCTGCTGTACAGATTCTTTATTCCCATGGGGTGATTTTTTGATGTGGTGTTCTCCTGCTTCCCCTAGGGATGGGGCTTCCTGAGAGTTGGACTGCAGTGATGCTTATTGCTCTTCTGGGTCTCGCCACCCAGTGGGGCAGTAGGCTCTGGGCTGGTGCTAGGGAAAATCTGCAAAGAGTCCTATAATGTCCTGCATCTTCATGTCTCCTAGCTGTGGATACCAGCCCTGCTTTGGTGGAGGTAGCAGGGGAATGAAGCAGACTCTGTGAGATTCGTTGCTTGTAGTTTAGTGCGCTGGTTTTCTTGAATGCTGGTTATGGTGGCCGTGAAATCGTCATGTGGACATACTCAGGACCTCTGGTTAGCCAGTATGTTGCGTGCAATGAAATTTGCTGTTGTTTTCTCTTTCCTGGGAGCAGGGTTATTCTGTCTTGAGTTGCTGTAATTGCTTGAGTTGGTTGACCTCCGGTCAGGAGGTGGCACTTTCCAGAGAGCACCAGCTGCGGTAGTAGAAAGAGGATATAAGCTTGCCCTAAGTTGGCCAGGATAAATGTTCTGGTTTCTCCGGTGATGGGAAGGGCCATAAAGTTTCTAAGACTTTATGTCTTTTGTGTTTAGCGACCTGGGCAGGTAGAGAAATACCATCCAGTGGGGGCGGGATTCAGCAGGTCTGAGCTCAGATTCTCCTTGGGTGGGACTTGCTGAGGCTGCTATGTGGCATGGCCGATGGAATTATGTTCCAAGAGTGATTACGGCTGCCTCTGCTGCATCATACAGGTTTCCAGAGAAGTGAGGGAAAGCTGGCAGTGACAGGCCTCACACAGCTTCCATGAAGCTAGGGAGCTGGTTTCCAGAGAAGTGGGCGGAAACTAGCAGTGACAGGGCTCCCTCAGCTCCCATGCAGCTTCATGCAGTTTATACGCAGGCAGTCTATGTACCAGGCTCAGACCTTGCCCAGGCTACAAGCCTCCTCGTTGAGAAAGCAAGCACAGCTTTCAGGCCTCACCTCTCCCTGCCTGCTCACACTGTCAGCCATGGCTCCTGCAGCAATTTCTGTTTGTCCCTCCAGATTCTGCTCAAGAAAATTCATGCTCAGTCGAAATTATTACAAAGTTCAGCTAGAAGTTTCTTTCACCCTGTAACCCCCTCCTTAGTTCTGTGCGATCCCTTCCCCAAGGACCCCTGTTAGATAAAGTCAAGAATGGCTTCCCTAGTCTGGAGCTGGTGACTGGGAGTGCCTACAGGGCTGTTCCTGCTGCTGCTTCTACTTTAATATTTTGCTTGCCTTGCTAAAATCCATTTCAGCTCTAGGTAAGGTTAATTCCTTCTCCTATAATCTGGATTTTCAGGTTCCCCAGGGTACATATGTGTTCAAAGGAAGGTTTTCTCCTCTTATACTTTGGGAACTCAGTTTTTTTGCTGTCTCGTGGAATTTGCAGAGTGAACTGTTTCTTCCACAGAATCTGTGAACCCTTGCTCTTCCTGGCACATTCCTGCAGTGGTTCGGGGAGCAGAAGTTCACAGTGTGAGTCTCCATACTCTGTCCTGTCCATCCAAATGGTAGCTGCATCTTAGTCCTGACTTCTATCTGTCATTTTTCTTCCCAAATGCCTAAATTTTGAAGATATTTTTATTAATAATCTTTAAATAAAGCAGAGACTTATGCCTGTAATCCTAGCACTCTGGGAGGCTGAGGCAGGTAGACCGCTTGAGCCCAGGAGTTTGAGACCAGCCTGGCCAACATGGTGAAACCCTGTCTTTATGAAAAAGTACAAAAATTAGCCAGGTATAGTGGTGTGCACCTGTACTCCCAGCTACTCAGAAAGCTAAGGTGGAAGGATCACCTGAGCCCAGGGAGGTTGAGGCTTCAGTGAACTGTGATCACACCAGTGCACTCCAGCCTGGGTGACACGCTGTCTCAAAAGAAAAAAAACAAATAAACATTATATTTATTTACCAAAGATGACTATAACAAAAAAACTAAAATGCATTCATGTTTTTTTTTTTAACAAAACATATTATTTAAGTACTTATTTTTCTTTAAGCCAATTTATTAGGGCTTTTATATAAATATCATACAGGCAACGCATATAAGTACACAGACAAACAGAAGTAGATCTGTTATTAGAGTAATATATTTTTTATTTGCCAGTTTTTAAGTTTCTCTTTCCCATTTTAGACCATCAGTCTCTTGATTACTTGCTTTTTGCCCTAAACAGTGGTCAGCTGGGCAACTCTAAATTTGCATTTTTAAGAGGGCAACTCTTAGATCAAACAAGATCGAGGATTTACATTTTATTCAAACCAAGAAAAAATGATGTGACTTAAAGTTCACACCATTTTGGCCAGGAAAAGCAGACACTCTTACACATGGAGATTTCTTTAAAATTTAAAGATGTGAGTTTTTAAATTGTATTATTGGCTTTAGGGTGAAGCCTTTTAAGGAACAGGGTGAGGAAGAAGTCAGTTTCTAGGGCATAATAAACAGGCACAACTGGAAGATAAAACAGACCACCAGGGATGAAAGATCCCATTTATATACTGAATCCTGGGTTCTCAAAAAGATGGAAACTCAACCGGATGAGGCATTGTAGCACTTCCACAGTGTATCTCATTGCAAAGACATTTTTCCAAGGCTGGTGGGTAACCCAATGGCAATCAGCCCACTCTATTGTCAACCTGCTCCCCCATTCAATACCTTCTTCATGCCCAAGAGCATGCTTTTCTTATCTAAATGTCCAAAGAAAGGAGTATTTTCTTATAAGCAATTGCCACTTATAGTGAATGGTTATTACTACAGAGCAATAGTAAACATATATTTCCTACATAGCTAATCACATATCAAGGCTAAAATATATCTCTAAAAGTATGTTTCTTACCTAGCTATTACACACCAAGGCTAAAAGTTTGCTCATAATGCAGAGTTATTTTTGATGCTCCCCAAAGTAAAAAAGATCAGGTGATACAATGCAAAACAGAGCAAAGTCTTAGATTTTGAGCAGATCTGTCCATTTACAGTTCTTGGGGTTCCATGAGGAAAACAGAGTTTTTTCCTAAAACGGGATCTCCTCCTCTGTTTTTCCTAAGGAGTCTCAGTCTGTCAGAAATTACCTTAGGTCCTGGCTTGTGGGCATCAAAGGTAGCAAGAAGACAGAAGTAAATGGAGAAACAATTGAGTGGACTGAGAAGAAAACATTTTTTTCCTCAAAAAACAAGATTCAGGAAGAGAAAAAGGCGTAAAGCCCTTTTGAATATATGTATAGCTTTGATATCTGTTTTTAATTAAGCTGACTTTTACTTCTAGAGCCCTTTTTTCTAAAAAAAAAAGATTATTTAAAATCCCTCTTTACCAGCTAGAGCTGGGACAAACAGCTGACACCCTTGGCTTTTAAGCCTTTTTTCTTCCCCGCCCCCCTACCCTGCCAAAGATATTTTCCCAGGTGAAACCAGTAAGCCTTGACTTAGGTTATGAGTTAGCTGCAGATGCATGAGGTGTCTCCAAAGGGAGGGCAAGTGGTTTGTACAAGGTCTAGAATCACCCCAAATGTAGCTCAGAGAAGGGAAAATTCAACACAGGACGTTAAAAGTTGTTCATGGAGGGGGAAAAAAATCAATAAATGGCAAAGGTGACACAAATAACAGACCAGAGAGGACTCATTCTCTAAGCCAGCAGTTGAACTAAGGCTGCCATTGTGAAAGGGCAGAGCCTCCGCTACTGAGCTTTAGCGTGGGGCAGTTGCCATTATTTTTCCCAGAAGGAGCTAGAGCAGGCATTTTCTGGCTTGAAAACGATTTTAACTGCGTACGATGATTTTTAAGGCTAACGATGACATTATAATGCATCCTTCTTTTAATTTAAACCTTTAAAAAAATTGTTGAGAATAAGAGATTGCTAAAGTCCTTTTCGTTTTAATGGTGTACTTAGTTCTAATAGCGACTCAATCCAAAAGTTCTTTAAAGCCAAATGGTAATTTTTCAGATTTTTAAAAAAAAATCATACAAGCAAGGGGTATTTCTAGAGAGGGGGTAGAGGAGACATTTCCATGATCCCCAAGAATTTGCTCTCAGAAATGGGCTTAAGGTAGCACGAGAACTTTTAAGACAAAACTCACCCAAGGGCTTGACACATTTGGACTAAGTGTGCTGACTCGTTTCAGACTAGCCACCGGACGCGAATCTGAAAATTCCCACCCTCCAAGTGGTGGAGACAAAGGGAGAGTACCTCTATGTGGTCACGGGGTCATGCTCCCTAGGACATAAATCAAGGGAAAACTCCTCCAGTTTTTGTCTCAGGGACCCAAAGCAAAGTCTGTAACTGACCAGTCTGCCGGGGCAGCTTGAATGGCAGGAGTCCTAGGCCCGCGTTTTATCCAGTGGAACGCTCTCCAGGACAGAATGGCGCAGAGAGACAAATTCATAGCATAAAGTACACCAGATTCGCTACAGTCTAAGACTTGTCACACTAATCCTTTTTATCATTAATTAAAACCTTGCAGAGGAAGCAAACAGTGATTTTTATCAGTCTCTTAACCAGTTTGCACAGAGAGAGACCAGAAGCCCGGCTAGCAGGAAATGCTTATCTTTCACTTGCCAGGGTTTAGGGTCTCTTCTCTGAGTGGCTTTGGTGACCCTACTCGCCACTATATTGTTATGAATTTTTAGTATTTCATTTTGTTTCCTGTGAGTATGGAAAACATGGAACAGACACAATTGTTACATATAAAATAGACATCATTAAAAAAGAAAGTGTTATGTGGAAGAGTTTAATACAAATAGAAAAAAGATCTGACATTTAACAAATTACTGATTAATTCATTTCACCCTTTCTTTGACCTAATTCTCCTCATTTGTATTTATCAAGTTTATAAACATATTGACTGTGTACATGCAAGGTTCGCAAACAATTTTCAAACTGTTAACCAACTAGTTTTTAAAAGCCTTTTACATAATCTTGTCTTCTCCACAGGAATGATTTAGGCAATGAAAAAAAATTAACAAACTCCACATTGTGTGTTCTTTAGTGGGAAGAATCATGACTTAATAAGAGTGAAGCACTCCACGGTTATTTGTAAGCACATTTATTCATAAGCTTATATTATTTGACTTTAAGGCCTTACTACTGGCAAAGAATAGCTTTTTAAGTGAAGACACTTGCTGTGAAGAGCAGTTTTATATAAATAAACTAGTTTATTATTAAATTAGTTTATATATTATATATATTTATTTATATAAACTACTCTTCACAGGGAATGGCTTTACTTAATATTTTATTGGTTGGTTGATTGAGACCAGGGTCTTGCTCTATCTCCTAGACTGGAGTGCAATGGTGCAATCACAGCTCACCACAGCCTCAACCTCCTGGCCTCTCGTCTTAGCCTCCTGAGTAGCTGGGACTGTAGGTTTGTGCCACCAGACCTGGCTAATTTTTAAAATTTTTTGTAGAGACCAGGTCTCCCTATGTGGCCCTGGCTGTTCTTGAACTCATGGGCACAAGTGATCCTCTTGCTTTGGCCTTCGAAAGTGCTGGGGATTACAGGTATGAGCCAAAGCACCCAGACAAGCAGTTATATTTTATATGGAGATCATTTTTAAAAAATCTTCTCTGTGGTAAGACATCCAGATGTTAATCAGTTTTTTCTTTAAAATTATTCTAAAAGGCTTTCAAAAGAACTGGAAATTTTTCTCATTGAAAGATAAAATAACATTTATGAAAGCTATATCAGCTGTTTTATAAACTCACAGAATATAGAGAAAAATGCCTTTTTAGGTTGAGGAAAGTAGGGTATTCAGTTGCCTTCTGAAGTTCACACAGCCGGTGACAGAGCCCAGACCAGAACTCTGTTTGCTCCCTTCTTTGTGCCCACAAAACTGTGGGCAGACGCTGTTATCAAGCTGCTGTGCTGTAAACTAGATCTCTCAGCACCTGCTGTGTACCAAGTCCCAAAATAAGTGTTGGGTTGGTGCTGAGAATTAAACGAATATACCCTTCACTTCTGCCCTGATGGTTTTAGGAAATCTCCCTTTCCTCACTTTTTGACAAACATTACCTGCATCATTTTGCACTTTTTCCACATAGAAATGAAATTGTTTTCAGAAGCTAATCTCTTTCAGTTACTCAGATTTACTCTAATCTGTGGAAGCTGGCAGGAAATCAGTTCACATTTTTCATGTACCTTTTTACTGAAAAGATTGTCTTGAAAAAGGACCTGGGCTTTGTTGTTGTTGTTGTTGTTGTTTTTGTGCCTGCTAATTCACAGTTTAGTGATCAGTGTCCCAGAATAGATGTGTTCACAAAAGAGTGCAAATGATATTCTTATATGACCCTAATATCGGTGTATGGTCATGACTCTGTATCTGAAAATCTGTCTCAAAGTGTCTTTTGTAGCAAAGAATGATCAGGGCACCAAGTGTGCATATTACTGCTAGAAGTGATTTTGCCGTTGGTCCTTTCAAAGGCTAGAACAAGGAAATACATATATGCAGGTAAATAAAAACATACACATATATACAAACATGCAAATATACATATGCACAAATATGTATGTGTGTGTGTGTGTGTAGATTACTTTCTGTTTATACATTTATAGTCATGTGCCACATAATGACATTTCAGTAAATAATGGACCACATATATGACAGTGGTTCCCATGAGATTATACCATATTTTTATTGTACCTTTTCTATGTTTAGATACACAAATACTTACCATTGTGTTACAATTGCCTATAGTATTCAGCACAGTAGCATGTTGTACAGGTTTGTAGCCTAGGAGCTGTAGCTTATACCATACAGCCTAGATGTGCAATAGGCTGTGCAATCTAGGTCTGTGTAAATACACTCTATGATGTTCACACAATGGCGAACTTCCCTAATGACACATTTCTCAGAATGCATCCTTGCCCTGAAGAGATGCAGGACTGTGTTACTTTCTGTTTTGTTCCCCTTCCCACTCTTACTGATTTAACTTTAAGTTATGTGGGATACTAAGAGTGGTGTCATTCCGTTTCTTATCATTTCTACTTTGATTTTCTCTCATTCTTATAGGTAACAAGGGCCATTGTTTTCCAATTTATCCTTCTTGGGTTTCTTTTTGTAATGACAAGCAGGTATTTGTATATTTAAAAAATTTCCCATTCTTTTCTTACACAAAAAATATCGTACTATATATGCCTATTCATACGTTTTCTTATTGAAACGTCCAGGAAGTTACTCCATATCAGTTCATAGAGATCTTTCTCATTATCTTTTACACTTACATAGTACTCCGTTGTTTATTTTATTCAACCTGTCTTCTATTCAGGATAATTTTTACCCGAAGTGCCAGTGGAAGAGTTTAACATGATGTGGTGGGGCTGGAGGAATGAAAAGAAGATAAGAAACAACATAGTCATCATAGGAAACTCAAAAACATTATGCTAAGTGAAAGACCAACCACAAAAGACTACATATGATATGATTTTATTTATATGAACTCTCCAGGAAAGGCCCATTTATTGAGATAGAAAGTAGGTCAATGGTTGTCCAGGACTGTGGTAAAAATGAGGAGTGACTGTAAATGGGCATGAGGGATAATGGAAACGTTGTATGATTAGACTGTCACACAACTCTGGAAATAAACTAAAGTCAGTGAATTGTACATTTAAAACAGTTGAATTTTATTGCATAGCAATGACACCTCAGTAAAGCTGTAAAAAAAAAAAAAAAAAAGCATCATGTGGTATGTATGACGTTCCTAACAGAATGTGATTATTTCTGATTCAAACATAATTTGAAGAATGAAACCTTCTTAGATGTCATATATACTTTGTTGAAATCTTGGAAACCTTCCTCAAATTATATATAGTAATCATATATGTGTATATGTATATCCAAATGACATATACTAATCATATATACGTATATATGTATTATCATATATGTATATAGCCAAGTGATATACACATATATAACATAAATGATGTTAATATGTTATTTCAAATCTGAAGTATATATTTTTTTGCAGCATTTTCTGCTTGAGGGATTTGGTGACCTTATAGCCCCTAAGGAAATTTACTTATATTAAACTGCTTGTGGCAGAAAGGATTGATTTAATTCTTTTAAAAAGTTGAATTCTTAAAGACCTCGTAGACCACATTATTATGCCTTTTCTTTTATTGATGGGACCCTATTAAGAGTTTTAAAACTCTAGTTATGTAATAAAGTTAGGAATATAGTCTTCGACTCATCTCTTCTGCTCTTTAAATATTTATCCTACTCTGTTAGACAGCAATTAAAATGATAATTATTAAGACTCTGTAGAAACATGGAAAGCTGTTATAATACAAATGAAAAAAGCAGAGTGCCAAATGGCTTAAATATCACAATTTCAACCAGTGCAACACATTTGTATACATGTGAAGGTCTAGAGCATAACACTATGTGATGGACTGGTAGGTGTTTCTCCCTTAATATTCTTGGATGTTGCCATATTGTATCCAAATAAACTTAATTTTTAGCTATATTAAGGGTATCATAAAGGAGAATGTAGAATCAAAGGGATAGTGCACATATTGGTGGCTGCCGGAATTTGTCACCTGCATTTGCAGACTTTTCTCAGAGAAACTTCAGCACTGGAAATGTGTATGATGAAGTTATATCATTCGAAGTCACTAGAACTCTTCTCTTGTTTACCTGTGGGCAAAGTCATTCTTACTCTCTTTTATGGAGTCTACCAATAGAGCATGGGTGGACAGTGATTTTTAGGTGTGGTAACTGCTGTTAATCATTTCTGTTGGAGGCAAACTAGAAAGAAATTGGCTTGTGCTGATACGTGAATGATCTAGATGAGACTGGAAGAATAGTTTGTCTGTATTGTTGGTGACTTTTATCCACTGGAATGAGTTGCAAAGAGTTATTGAGGGTGCTTCATCTCTGGTTAGCTTTATAATTACAAGGGATTGTCAAATGTCTTGTTTGGGGAAGGGAAAAGTAGGTTAGACGACTCTCGAGATTTCAGTGGACTTGATTTTTCAATTTACCTCTATCCAGATGGCTTTTCTATGTGATAGGGAGCAATCAGGTAGAAAGCATAAAGCAGCTACATAAACAATTTAAGATGCATATTGTTTCAGATTTAGGGTCTCATAGAAATCGTATTATATGATTTATATGATTTTATGCTAAAACAATGTGCAGATACACCGTTCCTGTTAAAATGTTGAGCTGTTGGCTGGGCGCGGTGGCTCAAGCCTGTAGTCCCAGCACTTTGGGAGGCCGAGATGGGCGGATCACGAGGTCAGGAGATCGAGACCATCCTGGCTAATACGATGAAACCCCGTCTCTACTAAAAAAATACAAAAAACTAGCCGGGTGACGAGGCGGGCGCCTGTAGTCCCAGCTACTCGGGAGGCTGAGACAGGAGAATGGCGTGAACCCGGGAGGCGGAGCTTGCAGTGAGCTGAGAGCCGGCCACTGCACTCCAGCCTGGGCGGCAGAGCAAGACTCCGTCTCAAAAAAAAAAAAAAAAAGGTTGAGCTGTTATAGCCATGGCAGTTCCATTTCAGGGAAAGGAAAAGGAGCTGAGAGAGAAAGGAATTGTGAACAAAGCAGAGGACCCTGTGTCAGATACGTAGTCAGTCCTTGCTGTTGGATCTCTGATAATATAGTTAACTCGGTTTTCCACTCTGGCTTAAACAATTTATTTTATTCTCTCTTCCCAAGGAAACATCTTCCTAAATTTTATTTTTTAGGCTGCCAATCCTTTGCACAGATATATCTAGTGAGCCTCTCATTGCCAGTGGATCAAAATCTTAACCAGTATCCCCAGTCCCCCCACAACCTAGTTCTATCTAGCTCATGGAATCATACATTCTGTCAGTTCCCTTTTGAGTCACTCTTCCAAAGATAGAGGCTCATCTTTTCTCTTTTCTCTGATCACACTTTACTCATACCCTTTCCTATCCCCAAGTCTTCATTGATGGTGTCTTATTACTACATTTCTCCCCATTCCAGCCTACTCTATTCTCTTTTTCTTTGGCCTCGCGGAGTATTTCTGTATTTACTTCTGACTGGGCATTTATTTTTAACTATTTCAATAACAATAAAACTATAATAGTGTCTTAGTCAGCTTGAATTACTGTAACAAAATACCACAGACTGGGTAGCTTAAACAGCAGACATTTATTTCTCACAATGCTGGATGCTGAAAAGTCTAAGATCAAAGTCCCAACAGATTCATTTCCTGGTGAGGGCTGTTTTCCTGGCTTACAGGTGGCTACCTTCTTGCTGTGTCTTCATATGGGGGAGTGGAGAGAGAGAGAGAGAGAGAGAGAGAGAGAGAGAGAGAGAGTAGAGAGAGAGATATCATGGTGCCCCACTTGCATGACCTCATCTGTTTCTAATCACCCCTCAAAAGACCCATCTCCAGATACCATCACACTGAGGGTTAGGACTTTGGGGACAAGACAGATTCAGTCTGTTACAAACAGTTACCATTTTTAGTGTTTAGGATGTGCCAGCTACTGTTTTCAGTACTTTACATGAATTGACTCATTCAATCCTTACCTCAATTCAGGAAGTAGATAATTATTCCCATTTTTTAGATAAGGAAATGAGTTACTAGCTGTGTGACTACATACAGCTAGTAAGTGGCAGATCTGGAATTCTGTCCCAAGCTGGAACCAGACTGTATTCTTCACCACAGCTCTGAATTGTCATTAATAAATATCCTTCATAGATGTTCTGTTCTCTTAAAATTTACACTCTTTAAGGTCAAACAGAAAGTCTCCTTGTTCTTTGCTTCACTTCATGAAATAGTCTTGTGCCTGGAACAGGGAGTTGGTCTATAAACATCTGTTTATTGATGTGATCTATTGTCAGTGGTCAGTGAAATTCTAATAGGCTTTTCTGGGAATTTTGGCTTGGTTGGTTTGATTTGGTGGTTTTATCTTGACCCTTTAATTCCTTGTGTGAGATGGTTAATGTGGCTGCCAAGAATTCAAATACATAGCTTTCATTGCCTAAAAGAATGATGCTCAGTGACCGAATATACTAATTTATGTGAAACTAAATCTCAACTTTTGTTCTGTGCTTTAAAGTAAGCATGTTAAGTTTGTGTGCTTATTTTCTGTTTTTTTTTTTGAGACGGAGTCTCGCTCTGCGGCCCAGGCTGGAGTGCAGTGGCCGGATCTCAGCTCACTGCAAGCTCCGCCTCCCGGGTTTACACCATTCTCCTGCCTCAGCCTCCTGAGTAGCTGGGACCACAGGCCCCGCCACCCCGCCTGGCCAGTTTTTTTTTGTATTTTTTAGTAGAGACGGGGTTTCACCGGGTTAGCCAGGATGGTCTCGATCTCCTGATGTCGTGATCTACCCGTCTCGGCCTCCCAAAGTGCTGGGATTACAGGCTTGAGCCACCGCGCCCGGCCGATTATTTTCTTAAGTAATTTTTTTTTTTGAGACCAAGTTTTGCTCTTGTCACCCAGGCTGGAGTGCAATGGTGTGATCTCAGCTCACTGCAACCTCCTTCTCCTGGGTTCAAGCGATTCTCCTGCCTTAACCTCCCAAGTACCTAGGATTACAGGCGCCTGCCACCATGCCCGGCTGATTATTTTTATTTTTAGTAGAGATGGAGTTTTACCATGTTGGTCAGGCTGGTCTCAAGCTCCTGACCTCAGGTGATCCACCCACCTTGGCCTCCCAAAGTGCTGGGATTACAGTCATGAGCCACAGAGCCCGGCCTTCTTAAGTAACATTTTTGTTATTTGGGTATTTGATATGTCAGATAAAATGAGTAAAAGCAACCTATACTTCACCTTCTTTGTAGTGTCAAATCCTGAAACTATACTTAATTTTTTGCAGTTCCTCCTTGATTTCTTTGAGGGAAGGAAAGACTTCATGGAGTAAATTGTGAAGATTGGTTATGTTGAAATTACCTTTAGTAGGTACCCTATGCATACAATGTTAAGCTATTGGATGAGATTGTCTTTCCTAATAAAGATAAAATATTTGCTGAAAAAGCTGAAGTCTAATGTTGCTGAGGTTTGTTTATTGTGTTTCTTTTATCTGTTGTTTCTAACAGCATACTGCTTGATAAGGTAGGTACTCAGAACTAGGTATTTTGAGTACTCTAATGGTTTATACATAAGCCTGTATATTAGTTTTAATCTTTGTGAAACAAAAGCTATTTCTAGGTGATATAATAAAAAAAAAATTTAGAAGGGTACTGGATAACTTGCAGAATCAAGGGGGAAATGGGATCATTTGTTAGTCTTAGGAAAAATAAGATTTGTGACAACTGTCACGTCTTATTGTGGCCAACTAGGAGTATCTCAGTTGTTGAATGGCTCAGTTCTGTTTTCAAGCAATGATCTGCTCAGGATTTATGTTCTTGGGAGGGAGTCAGATTTGCTCCAAGCTTAAGTCAGGTGTGTCTGCTCTTTCACTGGGGTGATTGGCAGGCCATCAAAGGCACACAAAATGGTAGAGGAATGTTTCTAAAGGAAAAATTGGGGCACCATTACCAAACAAAGGGAAACAGGCAAAAATAACAGATTCCTATATCCAGCAAGGTTCATCTCAAAGCAGAGTGGATTTAAATGACAGCTTTAACTTGGACTATAAGTGATTTGGATTCTTTCACCAGGTTATTCCTCTAGATGGGTTATCTTAGCAGTTTAATGCATCAGCAAGTATTTTATGGTCAACTGTGAAAACTTGATTTTTTTCTGATTACATTTACAATAATTTATTTAGCTATTTTCAAACATCACAAATATATGACATGAATTCATATGTAATCATTATCCAATTTCAACAATAGTCAGCATTTTGCCAATCTTGTTTCTGTTGATTGCATTTAAAGCATTATTATAAGATACTTTTATAATTGGCTGTATAAAAACTCACAAGACTTACCATGTCTGAGAACTTACTTTAAGAACATAAATCCAAGTATCAAGTGGTCATAAGTCTCATACCAAAAAACAGAACAGAAGATAGCCCTATGAAGTAATGCATTATTTACCTGGAAGTAGATTTTTTTGTTTCCTGTTGGTAAGACTTTTTACTGGCTTAAGCCTACTGAATCAATTCCTTAACAACTCACATTTCAGATTACCTCTACCAAATTTGTTCTGGTCTTTGGAGTCTTTGCAGGTGAATCAGAGGTTTTATTTGACTCTAAAACCTGGACACCAGTATGCCTGTGCATTGTGTGATAGCTGGATACACTCTGATTTCTTTTGCAGTTGAAAGATGCATGAGTGTGATGCAGTCCGGGACACAGATGATCAAGCTGAAACGTGGAAGCAAAGGGCTTGTTCGCCTCTTTTACCTGGATGAGCACCGGACACGCCTCCGATGGCGACCCTCCAGGAAGAGCGAGAAGGCGAAAAGTAAAACTAATCTTTGAATTATTTGCTTGGCTTGACATAGTAATACACGGGTTATACCGAGTGGGCTCTTGAAGCTTCAGATCTGTGGAAGTTTTATGCTTTTGTAAGTTTGGAGTTAGTTGATTTTGGATATCGAGAGGCAGAATAATGACTATCTTTGGGGAATTTAAATCCATAAAAGTTTTCTTGTCCATGAATACTATAAATGCTAATACTTCCCCTGTGTTGAAGACTATATATATATATTTTAGTTAGAATATATGGTTTTACAGCCTGAGATGTTTTACATTCCTATAAAAGGTGAGAGACATCATAAAGCTAATGGGCTTTAAAATGTATTACCATATTCTGAACACTATTAAGTGATTAATGAATTAACAACACCATTTAAATTTATCAAGTAAAGAAGTGTTGATGTGACTCCTACTTAAAGCTGCTTTCCCCCACACTATGTTAGTCAGCTTTCCCTAGAGAAACACAATCAATAGGATAGATAGATAAATAGATAGATGTTTGAGAGAGGACTTAGGGGAATTGACTCAACTGATTATGAAGGCCAAGAAGTCACGTGATAGGCCATCTGCAAGCTGGAGAACCAGAGAAGCTGGTGGTGTAGCTCAGTTTGAGTCCAAAGGCCTGAGAAGCAGGGGAGATGATGGTATAATTCCAAGTCCAAGGTTGAAGGCCTGAGAACCTGGGGACCACTGATACAAGCCCTAGAGTACAAAGGTGGCAGAACCTTGGGCTGAGGATAGGCTCATTTCCCTGTGAGTTATGTGGGAAATGAGTTGATACGAGAAAAAAATTGGTACTCTGCCATTAAGGCAGAAGTGAGGGGTAGATAGTGTATATAAATAATCAACAGGATATTCAAACTTCTGATTCCTACTGAAAAATAAATAAGCACACAGACCAAAAATAATTTATTAGTCTGAAATTATCCTTCTTGCCCTGTGCTTCAGTGATCCAAACCTTCATATTTGCTCTGCTACCTAAATAATGCTAATCTCTGTGATTCCAGCCACTCCACAATGTAGCCATTGTCTACCTTTCCAGTTTTATCTCCCATTATTCTCCCTCTTGAGCTTTCCAGTCCAGCATAAGCGGCCTGATAAGCATCCCTGGAGTGGGTCTTATGTTTCTGTATCTCTTTCTGCCTCTCCTCGGGTGTCACCTTGTTCCTCTCTACTTCTCCAAGCTCTGCTCTGCCTTCACCAACTTAGCCCCATGGCATTTCTCTAGGAATGCCGATTCCATGTAGCTTGGCTATTTGATTGTCAGAAATTCTTTTTCCTTTCAGTTTTCTAACGATCTTCTAATGCATGTTGCAAAACACCAAAGTCCAGTCTAGGTCTTTGCATATTTTCTACAAATCTGTAAACTATAAATTTGACATAGTTATTGCCACCTTTTCTACCAGTCTTCTTGCTTCAATTGACATATCTATTTTTTTTTACTGCAAATTTCAACACGCCCTGAAGTATTGCCTTAGGAGAATGTTGTCAAGACAGCTCAGGCAGCACAAATGTTATGCAGAGGTTTCTAGTGGGAAACAACAGGGCCTGGGTTTCACATTGAACTGGAAACCACAACTTGCAGGCAATGATTTTTTTCATACTTATTTATTTATTTATTTTTTTGAGATGGAATCTTGCTCCATCACCTAGGCTGTAGTTCTGTGGCACGATCTCAGCTCACTTCAACCTCTGCCTCCCAGGTTCAAGCAATTCTCCTGCCTCAGCCTCCCGAGTAGCTAGGACTACAGGCACCCGCCACCAAGCCCGGCTAATTTTCTTTTCTTTTTTTTTTTTTTTGAGGTGGAGTCTCGCTCTGTCGCCCGGACTGGAGTGCAGTGGCCAGATCTCAGCTCACTGCAAGCTCCGCCTCCTGGGTTTCCGCCATTCTCCTGCCTCAGCCTCCCAAGTAGCTGGGACTACAGGCGCCCGCCACCTCGCCCGGCTGGTTTTTGTATTTTTAGTAGAGACGGGGTTTCACCGTATTAGCCAGGATGGTCTCGATCTCCTGACCTCGTGATCCGCCCGTCTCGGCCTCCCAAAGTGCTGGGATTACAGGCTTGAGCCACCGCGCCCGGCCCCCGGCTAATTTTCTTTGCATTTTAGTAGAGACGGGGTTTCACCATGTTGCCCAGGCTGGTCTTGAACTCCTGAGCTCAGGCAATCTGTCTGACTCAACCTCCAAAACTGCTAGAATTCTAGGCATGAGCACCCAGCATCATTCTTATTTTTTATATTTAAAATGATTTTGCTTTTCTTGTTTCTTAGTGCATGTAAACAAGTATCTCTGCCTGCTCTATAACTGTGTGTATCTCATTTTCCTCACAGTACTTATTGATTCCATTTATAAAGTGACTGAGGGCCGCCAGTCTGAAATATTCCACAGACAAGCTGAGGGGAACTTCGACCCCAGCTGCTGCTTCACCATCTACCATGGCAACCACATGGAGTCCCTGGACCTCATCACCTCCAACCCCGAGGAGGCCCGCACCTGGATCACAGGCCTCAAGTACCTGATGGCTGGCATCAGTGATGAAGACTCCCTTGCCAAAAGGCAGAGGACCCATGACCAATATCCTTTCTAGAATTTTATTTTGAGCTCTCTCTTGCTCCCTGTGTATGCATGTGTGCATGCATGAAGTAAGGATTAGACTATGTTTTAATTTTTCCCATAATTTTCCTTTCTCTTTCTTTACCCTTCACACCCTTCTCTCCCCTCCTGACTCTCACTCCAAATAAATGAACACTCAAAATGTTTGGAAACTTAAGCTTGTATGAACTCAGGAGCAAAATTCTTTGAAGAGACCAAATCTAGCTCCACAATCAGAGGTCTCCAAATACAGCCTCAAGTTTCCCAAGAGATGGAAAGTGCCTATTAAGTATCATTGCCTCTTTTAAATCATAGGAGTATTCATTAACTGTAACTGGGAAAACACTGATTTGGATTAGAGAAAATCCTACTTTGTTATAAAGTCAGTTTAGTTTAACAAATACTTTGTGAGTTGCAATTAGGTACTGGGCACTGAGCTCCTTCCTGCTTTTTCTCTTTCTAACTTATAGTTTGGAAACTGAACTGATTGATACC
This sequence comes from Trachypithecus francoisi, assembly GCF_009764315.1. Classification (NCBI taxonomy): domain Eukaryota; kingdom Metazoa; phylum Chordata; class Mammalia; order Primates; family Cercopithecidae; genus Trachypithecus; species Trachypithecus francoisi. The sequence continues at coordinate 8,097,102 of NW_022681453.1, forward strand.
AAAGGGGAAGTTATTTTTTACTTACTAATATTTACCCTGTCTTAATTGCTTGAGAAACTGGAATCTAAGTCTCATTCTTGATTAAACCCATGGTTGTGGTCCTGTAGTGCTGACAAGAGATTAATGGGGTTGGTCTGCAGGCATCCTTCTTGCTGGGATTGACTGGGCATATAGCAAGGCCTTTCTGGCCTCAGTTTCCTTATCTGTAAAGTGAGGGTATTAGGCTAGTTGACTGCTTTCGTTCCCTTCTTCATATTTTGAATGGCCTTAAAATACAGGTGTCTCTGACCATGCAGGGAGTAGCGCTACTCCTTTGCCGTCATTGGAATGTGTGCCCTAATTTTTTTCCCGGGAGTTGGTGATATATTTGTGCTGCTCTAGCTGTAATCCCTCACCCAGAGTATTGTTGGAGAAGAATGGAAATAATTCAGCTCATGAAAGGATCTTGACAGTGTGAAAAGTCTGAGTTGATGAACCATGATGTTTTCATCAATATTCACAGCATGCAGATAAAGGCAACTGGGATTCAGAAATGAACAAAACACAAACAGGATTTAACTTTCTGTGCTTAAATCTGTTGGTTTGATTTCTAACTCTTTAACATTTGGTAAAAAACAACCATCCAAAAATACTGAATGTTTTCTGGTACAAGTATCAGAAACCATACTAACAATGCCTTAAACAATAAAGAATATTCATTTTCTCATAAACAAGAGATTTGAGATGGGGCAGTTCCAGGGTCAGCTAATTCACTGGTTCAGTGATGTCATCAGAGACCCAGGTCCTGCCGTTCTCACCATGTTGGCTTGGTCTTGCAGCTGACTGCCCTTTGATCAGAGAGAGCTGCTGCAGCTTTAGGCAGTAGCTCTAAACACAGCCCTGCACAGAGGTAGCAGAGTTTCTTCTTACAAACCTTTTTTTTTTTGAGACGGAGTCTTGCTCTGTCATCCAGGCTGGAGTGCAATGGCACGATCTCGGCTCACTGCAACCTCTGCCTCCTGGGTTCAAGGGATTCTCCTTCCTCAGCCTCCTGAGTAGCTGGGATTACAGGTGCCTGCCAACATGCCCGGCTAATATTTTTTTGTATTTTTAGTAGAGACATGGTTTCACCCTGTTAGCCAGGATGGTCTTGATCTCCTGACCTCATGATCTGCCTGCCTCCACCTCCCAAAGTGCTGGAATTACAGGCGTGAGCCACTGCGCTCGGCCACAAATCTTTTTTTTTTTAAAGAGAAAAGAAAAACTTCCCAGAAATCCCCCAAAAGATAACTTGCCATCATTGGCCAAAATTATTATTGCTGTCTCATTCCTAAACCAGTCTCTTGTAGGAGACATGATTAAACTTTGATCTCTCTCTTTTTTTCACTCTTAAAAACTGAAGACTTAGGCTGGGTGTAGTGGCTCCTGGCTGTAATCACATCACTTTAGGAGGCTGAGGTGGAAGGACCACTTGAGGCCAGGAGTTTGAGACCAGTCTGGGCAACATAGTGAGACCCCATGTTTACAAAAAATTAAAAAGAATAGCCAGGTGTGGTGACACATGCCTGTAGTGCCGTCTACTCAGGAGGCTGAGGTAGGAAGATTGTCTAAGCCCAGGAGTTGGAGGCAGCGATAAGCTATGCTTACACCATTGCACTATAGCTTGGAAAGCAGAGCAAGACCCTGTGTCTTAAAAACAAAAAACTAACAAAAAACCTCGAAGATTCTAAAGAGCTTTTGTTTATATAGGATCTGTTTATTGATACTTGTCATATTAGAGATTAAATGTGAGGCATAAAATGTGTTTATTTATAATAATAAACTCTGTTGCATGTTAACATTTTTATAATGAGTATTTTTCAAAGCAAAACACATTAGAAAAATAGTATTGCTTCACTGTTTTACAAATCTCTTTAATGTCTGACAGTGGTACACATGGTTCTCTTATCTGCCTCTGCATTCAGTCTGTTGCGATATGTTGTTTTGATTGAACCACATGAATAAAATCTGGCCGCAAGACATGCAGTTGGAAAAGAGGGGAACCTCATGTTTATGGGGACCTCCAGGACTATACTTTGAGGACAGTTGTATTAAACCAAGATTTACCTCCCCCCATCCAGTTCTCACTCATCATTAAAGCACATGGCTTTTGGATACCTGAACAAAATCAAGGTTGTATAGCAAGGAAGAAGGAAGAGTGGTGGCCATGGGGAAGCAACCAAATCCAGAAGCTTCTAGCCTCATCCAGTTAACTAGGATAAGTTCACAGCATTCCAGAGCCACAAGTCACTTATAGAAGTCTCTCTCATAATCCTTGAAAGAGACGAGTTAGAGATGGGCATAAATTGTCTTTTTGCTTTGTTGGTCAAAAGTTTTTTGAACCTGATTGTCCACGTTTACTGGCACTTGAAAGTTTTCATATTCTATGGGTTCCATATTCTGAAAATATGCTGTCCAGAAAGCAGGTGTACTGTGGCGCTACACAGAGAAACAATTTTATAAGAAATATGGGAGCAGTGGATTTTTATGTCAGTGAAGGAATAAAAGGGAAATAATAACTTAATGAATAGTAAAGAGGAAGCTGAAGTAAAAAATGAGAAAGGTTATATTGAGTCAGGGAAGAATTTTCATACAGATTTCTCAAAATTTAATAGGGTTTTAGATAATACCTTTTTTTTTTGAGGCAGAGTCTTGCTCTGTCACCCAGGCTGGAGAGCAGTGGCGCAATCTCGGCTCACTGCAAGCTCTGCCTCCCAGGTTCACGCCATTCTCCTGCCCCAGCCTCCCGAGTAGCTGGGACTACAGGCACCCACCACCACGCCTGGCTAATTTTTTGTATTTTTAGTAGAGACGGGGTTTCACCATGTTAGCCAGGATGGTCTCGATCTCCTGACCTCATGATCTGCCTGCCTCGCCTCACAAAGTGCTGGGATTACAGGCATAAGCCACCACACCCGGCCTAGATAATATCTTAATAATGGGATTACATCCTTAATTTGACAAACATTTAACTACATTAATGAAGAGAAGAGATTTGGGATGTTCATTATTAGATTTCACTTTAGGACTGAAAATTTCAACTGTGAATGAAAAATCAGAATAATGAATCTTAAATGACTGCATGAGAAAATCCTTCCAGTCTAGAGCATAACTTATTTCTGCAGTATGGTCATGTTGAGTGATGGCCATGATGCAGTACTCATACTTACTAGAAGAAATCCAGTGTCATTAGGGATCAGACCCTGGTGCTGCACTGCCTGCAGTCCACCCCCCACTCTGCCATCCCCCACTCTGCCTGTGCTGTGCAAATTTGCATGAATTACTTATGTTCTTTTGCCTTCAAGTCTTTCATCTGCAACATGGTGATGATCATAATGATAGTGTCTACCATACAGAGGTGTGTTAAGATCAATTGAGTATTTATATACAGTCCTTAGAACACTGCCTAGCACCTAATAACCACTTTACAAGTAATAGCTACTGTTGTCGTTGCTAAAAAGAGGTAAAGAGTGGCAAATCTTTAGCTTTCCTATTCAGATAAATGAAAGTCTGAATTCTCAGCAGATCTGTATGCAAAGATGATGGTTCTGGCACTTAGGCTCAGCATTTTTCTCCATCAGACCATTCTCCTTCATGTTTTCCCCACCTTATCTCTTGATCCCATGAGGAAAATTATTATCTCCAGAAGGCTTTAGGCTGCCTGTTATGTATAAATCCAGATGTTATTCTTTCCCCTCAAACAGCTGGGCAAATCTAGCCCACTCCTGATTTTTGTTTGGACTCCTGAGCTAAGAATGGATTTTAAATGGTTAAAAAAAAAAAATCAAAAGAAAAACATTTTGTGACCTGTGAAAATTACTTCAAATTAAAATTTCAGGGTTCATAAATAAAGGTTTATTGGAACACAACCATGTTCATTCATTTATGTCTGTATGGCTGCTTTCTCATGACAGTGACAGAGTAGAATAGTTGCAGCTGAGAGCAAATGTCCTGCAAAACTTAAAATATTCACTATCAGGCCCTTTACAGAAAAGTTTGCTCTCCCCTGTGCTAGATAGGATCATTCAATGCTTTACATACTCCTACAGTCTCTTGATAGAAAATCCTAGATCATTACTTTGCATTCAGTCTCACCCAGATTTTCTCCGAGGAATGACTGTTTCTCTTTTTAAAATTATTATGGTGTGGCTATAAATTATTAATTCGGGGCTTTATTGGACACTCATATCTTAATTATGAAGAACATCTTTAAGATATCAGGATATTTTTACCTGGAGTTGTATACTATGTGGACCATTACTGGAAAGAATAGCTTTTTCATTTATGGAATCTTAGAGTCAGAAGGGATTTCAAGGTTAAAAGTTGTGCTCCTTGACATTGTAGGTGAAGAAATGGAGGCTCCAAGAGGTGATATGAGTAACCCACTGTCACAGGGCCAAGTAAGCAGTAGAATTAGGACTAGTGTATATTTTTTGATTTGATTCCACCTCTGTTTTTACTTTACCAGTTCCCTAAGCCAATAATCAAGGCCAGTTTCTGTGTTGGTGCTAAAGGCTTTGCAGACACAGGCTTATCCTAAATATTTGTATCTGCAGAGTACAAGCATGCTCAGGGTTTGGCTGTCCCTGCCTCTTCTCTGGAGAAGACTTTGAGAGGCTTTGATAAAGAATTATAGATTAAAAGGATAAAAATAGTACTGCCATCTGACTCCTTTTGTCACTTCTTTGAACTCCAGCCATATACCCTGTGAGGCGTAAAGTAGTGTCTATAGTCGAAAGCCCCAAGTGGGTGCTGCATGCCTTGAAAACAGAAGAAAATGAGACTCAGGCACTTATTAGTGATTGGGCCAAATTTTTCACCCTTTTGGTTCTTCAGTTATTTTCCTCCCAGATCTGGACCTCCCTTTAACTTCCAGGGGTCATATAAAATGAAGTCCTGACAAGTCTATAAGGAAAAATTGAACTAGAAAGAGCTGGGCTGGTTATTTTTAAAGTTTTAAAGGGAAAAAATAGGAAATAAGGTGTTTACAAAATATGAAATAAGGCGATCTGAAAATATCCTCTACTTAATTTTAGGAGACATAATACCTTACTTTTCTAGTTGTTTATACTTACTGAGGTATAATCTCCTACAGTCATAATTTGAATCACATAGAAAATGGAAATATAGGCCGGGTGCGGTGGCTCAAGCCTGTAATCCCAGCACTTTGGGAGGCCGAGACGGGCGGTTCACAAGGTCAGGAGATCGAGACCATCCTGGCGAACACAGTGAAACCCCGTCTCTACTAAAAATACAAAAAAAAAAAAAACCAGCCGGGCGAGATGGCGGGCGCCTGTAGTCCCAGCTACTTGGGAGGCTGAGGCAGGAGAATGGCGGGAACCCGGGAGACGGAGCTTGCAGTGAGCTGAGATCCGGCCACTGCACTCCAGCCTGGGCGACAGAGCAAGATTCCGCCTCAAAAAAAAAAAAAAAAAAAAGAAAATGGAAATATGTTGTGCCCTCTCCTCTGATATATATTCATTCTCCCATTTCTTGGTTTTTAAAACTATACCTTTTGCTTACTTTGATTCTCTGGTTTCTTTCTATCACCTTATTCTTTTCCTCTCCATTACCCTTCAAACATAGAAGTTTAATTGGTTTTCTAAATATGCACGCAGTACTTGCCTTTTGTAATCTACCCCTCAACAACTGTGAATCATCCATTTAAAAAATCCTTTTCTAAAAGTTAACTGGGAATTTTCAATTCTTGTATTTATTACCATTTTGTCTGCTTTCTCACTATGTAACGCAACCCAAGGCTCTCCCACTGAGGATCTTTTAAAATTTCAGTTCACATGATGTAAACCTTTTGTATCTAAACTCAGCTTCTTATTCTCAGTCACTTCATTTCATACCTGAGCTTTGAGGGCACCTCCTAGTACATTACGCTTGTACTTCACATTACCTGCCCGTGATTTAGAAACTTGGGCCGATTAGGTGAGAACTATCAAAGCTAGTAATAGGAAGATAAATGTGGGATAGAAACTGACCTTCTGTGTCAAAGTGTGTGCTAGATCAGGCACAAAAGACGTGGGTTGAAACCTGGTTCTCATACTAATTCTTATCAGATTTCTCTCTCTCCTCTCATTTTATATCCTTAACTGAACAATGATAAGATTGAACTAGATGGTCTAATTTGCTAAATGTCAGAGCGAGACAGTGAAAAGAGAATTGAAAAGATCATGTGCCATGAGGTACTGTGAAGGTAAAAAGATAGTAGGTAAAAGGGCATAGGAGAAGATAAGCCCTGTATTTATGATATTTGGGGTTTCATCATAAAGAGATTCTTAAACAGAAAATGTTCGAGAGATGTAATACTGGGCCATTCCTGCTACATGCCATCTGTATGCCTCATAAACGAAGAACTCTAACCTTGTGAATGAGAACTAATAGGGACACAAGATTTGTGTTATGAACATGGCAGCATAACTGAGAAAAACTGATCAGAAAATGAAAAGCAAAAAGGGATAACGTTTAAAGTCATGTAGAAATATTTATGTTTATGGAGTTTGCTATTGGAGGTGTGAATTAAGGTGTTATTGTCTTGCTAGAGTGGAATTAGAACCAGTAATGTAGCTTTTCGTATCCATGAGGTTTTAGTATCCTTGGGGATTAGGAGGGCAATTCACTCCTACCATTTAGGGTAGTAATATAGTTTTTTGCAATAATAGATTTGATATTTAATTTGGATAAGATTGAGTAAGAATGTTTGAATTAAAGATGTTCAAAATAATTTGGTTTAACTCTCATTTCCCAATGGAGGGAACCACCACCCGCCTTTTTTCTTTTGAGACGGAGTTTCACTCTTGTCACCTAGGCTGGAGTGCAATCTTGGCTCACTGCAACCTCTGCCTCCCGGGTTCAAGCGATTCTCCTGCCTCAGCCTCCCAAGTAGCTGGAATTACAGGTGCCCGCCACCATGCCTGGCTAATTTTTGTATTTTTAGTAGAGACAGGGTTTCACCATGTTGGCCAGGCTGGTCTCAAACTGCTGACCTCAGGTGATCCACTTGCCTCAGCCTCACAAAGTGCTGAGATTACAGGCATGAGCCACTGCACCCAGCTGGGAACCCCTTTGCCCCCTTTATATGTTCCCCTTCCATTCCTGGTTTGTTGTCATTGTTATTGTTGTCATCACTATTAGTAGCTCATCAGAGCCTATGGGTTGCAGGGCCTCCTCAAAAGACCTTCTTCTCAAGTTCCCTGTTACTGATAAATGTCCTTGCGAGTATTCTGTGAGAGAGCAGTTTTTAATTTTGATGAGAACACAGGTGTTTTCTTTGACCTTTGTGCACATGGGTGAAGCAGACCTTTGAGGAGGCTGATAAAAATGGTGATGGCTTGTTGAATATTGAAGAGATACATCAGCTGATGCATAAATTGAATGTTAATCTGCCCCGAAGAAAAGTCAGACAAATGTTTCAGGTAAGTTTTCACAATTTCACTGGTCTTATATAAAATTCACAGAGGTTATTAATGTACTTAGGTATATTAAAAGGCTATTTTGTTTTGTTGGAAGATAATATATGTGTTCCGTACTGTTTTATTTTTCTTTGATGAAGAAACAATTTTGTTTCATCAAGTAAAAAGACTTTATAAATTTAACATGCATCCAAAATTTCACTTCCTAAAATGCTTTTTTGTTATTGTTGCTGTTTTCCGACAAATAATGGAGGAAACTTGCTCGAGTCCCTTTGAGAGGACAGTAATACCTCAGTTGCCTACTTCGTGGTGCTGTTGTGAGGATCAGAATAAAGACTAAGTAACATGACAAAAAAATAGCACTTGTCTAAAACCTCAAGAGCTCTGTATTTTGTTTCTGAGGAGTTCAGGATTTAATATCCATGAGGATTAGGAGGGCAATTCACTCCTAGCATTTAGGGAGCTCTGCAGAATTTCATTCAGCTCCTTGTTCGTTAGATGAAATGCTCTTTCCCTGTTGATAGGTCACTGAGAAAAATCCTTGGACCCAGATTTATTCTGTGGCATCCAGCTAGGACTGCATTTAGTCCTTACCTGAGTGCAGAAGTGAGCTTTCTTAAGTCAGGGCAAAGACAATGTTAGGCTATTAGAAATTACTAGAGTATTAATTTATAAAAGGCTGTTATTTGAAGATAAGTCATGTGCATAATCCATGTTTTGCAACGATTTTCTATTCTAAGTGAGTAGGTAGGTGATACTTTGTACATGTAAAAATAAGCATACGAGGGCAATATGATGTTTAATGTTTGTACTTGTTCTTAGAGGTGGTAAGAACAGAGACAACATGGGGTATGTGTTGCAACAATAAATGGAAGACAGAGGCTGGCTCTGTTCTGTGACTGTTTAAGGGTGACCCTGTTCTTGGTTGGAGATGGTTTGCATTGTGGGAAACTGAGTCCCATTGCACTGGAGAACAGCATGAGAGATTGGGAAGAGGAGGAAGGAGTGAGATTTGCTATATAGGGAACCTGAGAGATGGAGTGAAGGACTTAGGCGGGGAAATGAATTATCTTTAAACATATGGGAAGGTTGGCCATGTTTCTGGTATTCCCTGTCACCTGTCATCTCACTTTTTCCCTGCTGTGAGCCCCACCTCCTGTCTGTTCATTTGCACAGGAGCTGATCACAGCATGGAAGAGGTAGCTGCTGATTCAATGTAAGAGGCCAATCCTAAAGAGGAGGGCAAAGTCTATACCTATACAAATCATGATTTCTTGGGTAATTTTTGGAAGTAAAATTTGGAAGCATTTGTTCATAATTGACACAAGGTTAGCAAAATTTAAAAAATATTTTAATGACCACTTTGCCTTTCAAAGCTTTGTTTAATACCATATAACAGTTGAGTGTACTTCACAAAATCCATGCGTTTCAAAATGCCATTCATTCCCTGTCTATTTTTGTTTAGTTAGAATTGTATTCACTTAGAATGAGGAAGAGTACATAAATGGGTCAGTTGCTCATTATTTATCCCCAGTAGTTTTGTGGTTTTATGAATAATTCAGCCAACCTGTAAGTAAGGCATATGATGAAAGATTTGTGCTCAAGAATTACTAGAAACAATTTTAACAAGAAACCAATCCAGATGGATTGTTTAGACTTTTCTATGGAGGGAAAGCAGGGAGTTACCAAGGATGCCCATGGCTTTAAGAGCATCAGCTCTACCTTTGGAGAATTAAGAGAGATTCTCTCATAGGTAAAAATTACTTTTGATTGGATTACAGTTCAGAAACCAATGAGAGACTGGTATTTTTCTCATGTGTTAAATATATCTTCTTTTGTTCTTGACTAATCAAGTCTTGTTCAAGATTTCTCATTTTTATTGGTTCCTTAGACACAGGCTTTGGTTTTCTTTCTCACCTGTATGTTTTTTTTTTTTTTTTGAGATGGAGTCTTGCTCTGCCACCCAGGCTGGAGTGCAGTGGCCGGATCTCAGCTCACTGCAAGCTCCGCCTCCGGGTTTACGCCATTCTCCTGCCTCAGCCTCCCGAGTAGCTGGGACTACAGGCGCCCGCCTCGTCGCCCGACTAGTTTTTTTGTATTTTTTTTAGTAGAGATGGGGTTTCACCGTATTGGCCAGGATGGTCTCGATTTCCTGACCTCGTGATCCGCCCGTCTCGGCCTCCCAAAGTGCTGGGATTACAGGCTTGAGCCACCGCGCCCGGCCTCTCACCTGTATGTTATAGCTGTTTGTTTTCTATTTATTACTTTTTGCTTTTGTTTATAATTTATTTCCGTCGCTTATTTTTTTCACATTTTTTGAGTTGAATTATTAATTTCTTTTTAAAATCTACTTTGCTCTCTAATAATTTAAGACTTCAAGTTTCATTCTAATGTTATTTTATAAGTTTTAATATGTAGTATATTTTTTACTTGTATATGTTTTATTTCCTATTTAGAATTGTATTGTTTCTACAGGTTTTTTTTTTTTTTTTTTATAGCTTTCTTTGTTGATTTATAAATTTACAGTGGTCAGAACAATTGGTTTGTGTGAGGTTGATTCCTTATAATTTGTTGAATCTTTCTGGCCAAATATGTGGTTGCTTTATAATGTTTCACGTGTACTTGAAGAGAATGTGTGCTCACCACTTGGGATTTGTGTACTAACCCTTTTATAGTAAATATTATTTTCCAGTACTGAATTTCCTATTTCTAACTTTCATATTGCTTTATTTTCTCTATGCCCTTTTCAGGAAGCCGACACAGATGAGAATCAGGGAACTTTGACATTTGAAGAGTTCTGTGTTTTTTACAAAATGATGTCTTTGAGACGAGACCTTTATTTGTTGCTTTTGAGCTACAGTGATAAGAAAGATCACCTAACTGTGGAAGAACTGGCTCAATTTTTGAAGGTGGAGCAAAAGGTATCTTTAGACTGTTAAAATGAAAGTTTACTTAAAAGTACTCATGAAAGATGCAAGTCTTTCTTTTGGGGTTAAATATAGGTATACTTTGAATTTCACAAAGGGAGTAAATATCACTAGTTCACAAAAATCTTATCTATGAGTCATTTAAAACAGTTTCTAGCAGCTTTTAAGAGAAGCAGTGATAACTTGAACACTGGGTTATATAATTCTTAACCTTAAACGTATTGAGTACAGATATGCATATTTTCCCACAAAGAAATGAATGTTGTTAGTATTTTAATACATGGTAATGCTTTCTTTATACTAATACGATGATGTATTAATAATATTAGTTTAAATTTATACTATATATTAGTATAAATTAGTATTAGTATAAATTTAGTCAAATTTATTTATTTTAAATATAAATTTATATTTATACTAATAAAATAGCTAGATACTGCAACTATGGCATAATTCTTAACTACTATTGTGGTAGGTCATTTATAATTCTGCTAGTAAATTGGCATTTGATCATGTGAAAAGACTAAGTAAATTAGGTTCTTTTTTTTTTTTTTTTTTTTTTTTTTTTTGAGGCGGAGTCTCGCTGTGTCGCCCGGACTGGAGTGCAGTGGCCGGATCTCAGCTCACTGCAAGCTCCGCCTCCCGGGTTCATGCCATTCTCCTGCCTTAGCCTCCCGAGTAGCTGGGACTACAGGCGCCCGCCACCTCGCCCGGCTAGTTTTTTTTTTTGTATTTTTAGTAGAGACGGGGTTTCACCGTGTTAGCCAGGATGGTCTCGATCTCCTGACCTCGTGATCCGCCTGTCTCGGCCTCCCAAAAGTGCTGGGATTACAGGCTTGAGCCACCGCGCCCGGCCTAAATTAGGTTCTGATTAGCAAAGAGAATCTCTATGTTTAAAATAAGATATTTTAATCTTAATATTATATAGGCTGAATTATGGTCAGCAAAGCTAACTTCTCAGTCTGCTTTTTAAATATCTCCTCAAAGTCTGTTTCTCACTAAAGTAGAGGAATAATGAATATTTTATTCCAATTTTTTAACCTTTTATATCAGACTTCTTGAGAGGAGGCTTTGGTTTTGTGCAGTTGATGAGGTTTACTTTTAATTTTCTTAATGGATTAATTGTCTTAATATAAAGAGCTACTGAACTCCTTTGTTCATTTTAAGTCAGCAGCATTTAGCTCTGTTGAAATCGTAAAAAATCACCAAATATTTGGACTATAAAGTACAATAATCAGTAGAAATAATTCTTTCTACAGTACTCACACAGATAATCAGCCAGCTTGTGTTTGAACACTTTTCAATTTTTTTTTTTTTTTTTTTTTTTTTTTTTTTTTTTTTTTGAGACGGAGTCTCGCTCTGTCGCCCAGGCTGGAGTGCAGTGGCCGGATCTCAGCTCACGGCAAGCTCCGCCTCCGGGTTCACACCATTCTCCTGCCTCAGCCTCCCAAGTAGCTGGGACTACAGGCGCCGCCACCTCGCCCGGCTAGTTTTTGTATTTTTAGTAGAGACGGGGTTTCACCGTGTTAGCCAGGATGGTCTCGATCTCCTGACCTCGTGATCCGCCTGTCTCGGCCTCCAAAAGTGCTGGGATTACAGGCTTGAGCCACCGCGCCCGGCCTAAATTAGGTTCTGATTAGCAAAGAGAATCTCTATGTTTAAAATAAGATATTTTAATCTTAATATTATATAGGCTGAATTATGGTCAGCAAAGCTAACTTCTCAGTCTGCTTTTTAAATATCTCCTCAAAGTCTGTTTCTCACTAAAGTAGAGGAATAAATGAATATTTTATTCCAATTTTTTAACCTTTTATATCAGACTTCTTGAGAGGAGGCTTTGGTTTTGTGCAGTTGATGAGGTTTACTTTTAATTTTCTTAATGGATTAATTGTCTTAATATAAAGAGCTACTGAACTCCTTTGTTCATTTTAAGTCAGCAGCATTTAGCTCTGTTGAAATCGTAAAAAATCACCAAATATTTGGACTATAAAGTACAATAATCAGTAGAAATAATTCTTTCTACAGTACTCACACAGATAATCAGCCAGCTTGTGTTTGAACACTTTTCAATTTTTTTTTTTTTTTTTTTTTTTTTTTTTTTTTTTTTTTGAGACGGAGTCTCGCTCTGTCGCCCAGGCTGGAGTGCAGTGGCCGGATCTCAGCTCACGGCAAGCTCCGCCTCCGGGTTCACACCATTCTCCTGCCTCAGCCTCCCAAGTAGCTGGGACTACAGGCGCCCGCCACCTCGCCCGGCTAGTTTTTGTATTTTTAGTAGAGACAGGGTTTCACTGTGTTAGCCAGGATGGTCTCGATCTCCTGACCTCGTGATCCGCCCGTCTCGGCCTCCCAAAGTGCTGGGATTACAGGCTTGAGCCACCGCGCCCGGCCACTTTTCAATTTTTAAATAAGAGCTTTGAGATATTATTCACATACCATAAAATTCACCCTTTTAAAAGTATATGTTTAAGTGTTTTTTAGTGTATCAACAGAGTTCTGCAACTATTGGCCGGGCATGGTAGCTCATGCCTGTAATCTCAGCACTTTGGTAGGCTGAGGCAGGTGGATCACCTGAGGTCAGGAGTTCGAGATAACCCTGGCCAACATGGCGAAACCCCATCTCTACTAAAAATACAAAAATTAGCTGGCCGTGGTGGTGAACCCCTGTAATCTCAGCTACTTGGGAGTCTGAGGCAGGGAGAATTGCTTGAACGCAGGAGGTGGAGGTTGTAGTGAGCTGAGATCATGCCACTGCACTCCAGCCTGGGCGACAGAGTGAGACTCCATCTCGAAAACAATAAAATAAAATAGAAAAAAGGGCTGGGCATGGTGGCTCACACCTGTAATCCTAGCACTTTGGGAGGCCACCAGGCGGGCAGATCACCTGAGGTTGGGAGTTCGAGACCAGCCTGATCAACATGGAGAAAGCCAGTCTCCACTAAAAATACAAAATTAATCAGATGTGGTGGCCCATGCCTGTAATCCCAGCTATTCGGGAGACTGAGACAGGAGAATCGCTTGAACAAACCTAGGATGCTGAGGCTGTGGTGAGCTGAGATAGTGCCATTGCACTCCAGCCTGGGCAACAAAAGCAAAACTCCATCTCAAAAAAAAAAAAAAAAAAAGAGAGAAAAGTAAAAAGAGTTGTGCAACTATAACCACTATCTAATTTCAGAACATTTTCCGTGCCCCAAGAAGAAACCCCATACCTATTAGCAATTATTCCCCATTTCTTTCTCCCCCACAGGCTGTGGAAACTAATATTTCTGTCTCTATTGATTTGTCTGTTCTGGACATTTCATATAAAGGGAATCATTAACGTGACCTTTGTGACTGGCTTCTTTCATTTGGCATAATGTTTTCAAGATTCATTCATGTTGTGGCATTATCAGTATTTTATTTCTTCTTATTGCCAAATAATATATCAGTGTATGAATATACCACATTTTGTTTATATATTCATCAGTTGATGGAAATTTGGGCCATTTGCTTTTTGGGGGTTATGATGAATAATGCTGCTGTGAACATTCATGCACAAGGTTTTGTGTGGACATACATTGTCAAGTCTCTTGAATATATATCTGAGTGGAAAAGTTGGATCACATAGTTTGATCCCTTCTTTCAATCTGGATCTGGATATTGCAAGGACTTTATGTAAACCAGGATAAACTTCTACCACAGAGCTCCAGTGAATAATACACTGGATTAATATCTGAATATCAGAGAGAGATAAATTTCCACTAGCTCTTAAGAAGTATAGCTGACCAAAGATGTGCTGGATGACTTTGACAGTTGTGTTTTCTTCCTTGAAGGTGTTAACAAGGATTTAAGATGCTATTAAGGAGACTGAAATATGGGTGGTAAAATTGGATTAGTAATGTTGGATTAGTAAAATTGGATTAGTAAAATTTCAGATTACTTCATTTCCTTGTATGAATAGATACTGTATTTCCTAGGTATTGCGCTAAGTTTTGGTAGTGGACAAAACCTACCCTCAGAAAGCTCAAAATAAAGAGCTTTTTTTGGAGACTTTATGATTTTGAGAGTCTATGATAAAAGGAAAGAGAATAGTAAGAAGTAAAACAACATGCTTTTTAAAGTTTGCTGGATTTTTTCTTTTTGAGGTAGAGTAAAATTTATCATAATTATCTTGCTGTATTTTTTTTCTGGAAATGTTGTTCTTTAGAAGAATTACCTTTGTAAAGATACTAAAAATATTAATTAGTAATACATTGTTAATATACTTGAAATCATGCTCACTTAGTTTTAGTGCTAATTTGAATTTCATTGAATTTGTGAAGCAATTTTCATTTGAGAGTCAATTATTTTAACTTTCTTTAATTTTCTCCTACATAACCCAGAAAATTATGTTACACTTGGTATAGTCTAAAACCTATTTGACATTCACAATTTGAGCTAGTAAATGCTGCTTATAGATTCATAAATGGCAAAAAGTCTCACTGATTCAAAATCTGCTCTTACTTATATTTACAAACATTTTTATTGCATTTAAATGCCATATTTGAATTTTTTAAATGTGAGATTAATTTGGTGATCAGAGTCTTCAGTGTTTTGCTTTAGCAAGAATGAAAAAAAGTACAAAGTATTTGGTAAACAAATCCATGTATATGTTTTTTCTGGTTTATTTCCTTATTATTGAGCCATAGGATAAAATATTTTCATGGCTTTTGAAACATATCTCCATAATGCTATATAAAAGATTTCTTTCAGTTTATAATTAAGAAAGCAGTGAACAAATGATTAGTTATTAAATGGATCACTTTTAGTGCTAATATTGTAGCCATAGAATGATAAGTTAATGTTGGTTTGATTAACATTTTTTGATACCAGGGATGAGTACTTTTCCATGTTTTTTTTAATCGTACTTTTTGAACTTTGAAAGGCTCTTTAAAATACAGAAAAATCTGTCTAAATTCTGTCCTGTTTTTCTGTTGTTTATTGCCTCTGTGTGTGTGTGTGTGTGTGTGTGAGAGAGAGAGAGAGAGAGAGAGAGAGAGAGAGAGAGAGAAAGAGAGACAGAGACAGAGAGAGACAGAGACTGACAGGCAGACAGACTGGTTTTCCACCAGTAATTCCAGGTGGCTATCTATTCTATTTAAATACCATTAAAGAACCAACCAGTAGCACCACACTATTAGGTCTTATTTGAGAGGTGGCAGGCAATACCCAAGTAGGAAGCAGTTTTAATGCCTTTCTTGATGTCTCTTTCAAACTCCTAAAGTTAAATGCATTAAACATGTTTTCTGATAATGTGTTTCTCTTATCATCTTCATCAGTAATACTAATCACCTCTTTTCAAGCAGATTAACACTTCATTTGGCATGGAATTTTAAAAAATTACTAGACTGTGTGGTAGGATAGGAATGAGCAAGACTGGATACATAGCCTTGCTTACCTTGCAACTTGATCGCATTAACTTTTCATCCTTGACTTTGTGAGTTATAAAATGCTTTTGGTAGTAATATTACCCTTGCAAGAGTAGAGTGAGAATTAAATGAGATGTGAGTGTAACTTCCTAGTGCATTGCCTGGTTTATTAGCTGCACAGATCTAGCCATTTCCAAGGAACAATGTGAGACTCCTGGTGGGCAAGTATCCGCACAGGTACTTGACTGTAAAATTCCATAGGTGGGGAGAAGTGTCTTTTTCACACCCGTCACTAGGGTCATGGCATAGGCACTTATGACAAAAGACCGATTAACAAGAGAAAAACATACAACTTTATCTAATAAGTTTTTAATAACACAGAGGAGCCTTTATAAGGCACTGAAGACCCAGAAAGTCAGGCAAACCTATGTATTTCTTATGCTAGGTTTCATGAGGAGTGGACAGTCATGAAAATATATGTTTAGAGGACAAGGTTATGATCTAATGGCAGTAAATGGGGCATTTAGCAAGGCGTGTTTGTTCAGACTCTTCTTGGCACCTCTGTGTCTTCGGCTCCCTTCCTCTGGGTATTGGGAAGGTGCTGGTGGTCTCTTGAATGAGGGTCATATGGTCTGCCTCAGGGGAAGCTCAGAAAATTCTTCCTAGGTTTTATGGGTGGAAGGGCTGGGGGGAAGGTCAGAGATACCTTTCCTTTTCTGCTGTTTTCACAAATGCCAGGGTGCTATATTTTAGGGTACCATGTACTAAGCTGCATCAAATCTGTACATGATTAGAATTTTCTTCCAAATTACTTCTGCTTTACCCTCCCACTCCAAGTCTGTCATGGTGTGATATAATAAAATATACATTTGGTCTTTGTTCCAGTTCCCAGCACAGAGCTCCTAAAACTCTAAAGTATCTTTCATTATTTATAATCAGCCCCTTTTCACCATATCTGAGTTCATGCTAATGAGGTAACTATTGTTGGGCTCCTGGATAGTTTCAGGATAGGAGCTGGTAGCCAGCAAAACCAACCATGTGATTAGATAACTTTCTAATACCTACTTAATATTTTACTTTACCTTATCATAATCACACACATTTTAGAAATAGCAGATTCACTTTTATGAATTTTGTTGTTGCTTTCTTAAGGATTAAACCAGATAGCGTTATTAGCAAAATGTTTTGTCAAAATTAGTTATTTTAAGTAGTTTGATAATTTGGCAAAGGCAGAGATTTTTTATTAACAATGTTAGCTGTAGGACAGGTAGAAAAAGGGAATTGGGTAATAGAAATGTCTATATTTTCCCTTAGAGGATACGTCCTTTCTCCATCTTTACTCCTCCGTGTCCCTCTCTTGTATGACTACTTCTTCATCCTTATTTGCAGAGCTCTCATAGTGTACTGGAAAGAACATTAGACCAGGAGTCCAGAACACCTGCATTCCACACACTGCAAGCTTTAGTGGTTGGAGAATCAATCATGATTGTTTCTGAGCCTTGGTTTCCTGAACCATGCAAAGGGAGCTGATACCTGTCTTTCCTATCTCAGTGTCAAATTGAACATTGCAATGACGAATAGGAAAGTCCTTTGCCCAAGATACTCAGAAGTGTGGCAATGTGAGGAATTAAAGTTAAAAGGTATAAACTACTGACTTCAAATCCATTCAGGCTAGTGGAATTACCCCAGTTCATTTGAATAGCAATCCCGGATGTCACTTGCTAAGGGGCATGTGTTTCTTCCCTCTTTTAGTTTTGTTGACATTCTGCCAGTAAATTTTAGTTAGGGAAAACAGAAGCCAGAATTCTGTGACATTTGTTCCTGGCAGATGATTAACTGTATCTAGTTTAATTTTCTAAATTAGCTTGAAGCTACTTATATATGAGCATGACTCAAAAGAAATTTATAAAAATAAAAAAAAAGTGATCATACATCAAGAGGTAAAAATCACAAAGGAACATTTTAATGTACTGAAACTTTGTTTATATGTGGTCCACTTTATTAAGCACCACAAAATTAAGGGACAGAGTAGGAAAATATTTGTAACATACAAAAGAGAGAAATAGTGACTTTCCTTAATATGGCGCTTTCCTAGATCATTGAGAAAAAAAAAAAGATGGAAAAATGAGTAAAACACTTGAAACCTATAAAAAATCATACAAAGTCAATAAACCTATGAAAATGTTCACCCTTTATTAGTAATTCAAAAATATGAAATAAAACCAAGTTAGTTATTTCTTAGAGACAAGGTCTCTGTTGCCCAGGCTGGAGTGCAGTGGGTGCGATCATGGATCATATAACCTCCAACTCCTGAGCTCAAACAATCTTTCTGCCTCAGCCTCCCAAGTAGTTGGGACTACAGGTGTGTGTCATCACGCCCAACTAATTTTTAATTATCTGTTTTAGAGACAGGGTCTCACCATGCTATCTAGGCTAGGAGACTATTTTTTCCCCCATCATCTTAGTAAAGATTAAAAAATACACCACCAAATGTAGTGTCCATCTCTTCTATTTCTAGTGAAATTATAGAATGATACTGGAGTAGTTTTACAATCTATAACATTTAATATAATTTATAAAACTTTGACCAAACCATTTTACTTTAATAATTCATCCTAAGGAAATAGCTGTGTATTTAAAAATTGTTATAAAGTTGTGCATTTCAACATTCTTTAAAATAGTGTAAAATTTATTTTATTAGCTTGGACACAATCTAACTGTGTAGAGTCATTAGTCAAGAGTTTTGTGGGGTTTTGAGTTTCAAAACTGGATTTTCACAATGGCACAAATTTGAGGTAATTTGCTGATGCGTATGACAGTAATTCATTAGCTTCTGACAACATAAGATTGGTGTAGACACCAGGATATTCAACTTTCATAGGTTTACTCGGTTGTGAAATGAAATATCACTACTGGCCACATAAGCTGTCGAGGATTTTATGAAATCAAATATTGGCCTGTGGGTCAGATTTTTATTTTACTGAAGCTCTCAGAGTTTATGCCTTGGACAGGTCCAGTTGCTGTTTGATTAGGACTTTCATTCTTAGAACATGGCTGTGCCAAGGGAATTCTCACTATCTTTTATATCCATGAGGAAGTGCCAGTACAGCCAGAAGTTATCTGGCTGAGGTTTCTCTTTCTTCTCTTCCTTTCATCTACAGATAAAGGATCACAGATATCCACTAATCTGTGGTTCCAAAGTATTTACTAGATTTGATTGAGAGTTTTTGTTTTGTTTTGTTTTGTTTTGCTTTGTTTCATTCCCCACCCACCCCAACCTCGTATTTGCCAAACAGCCACCTACATCTCCTCCAGAGTTCCTATCCATTTCTTGGCACTGGAGTTGAGTGTTTTTTTTTGTTCCGTCCTTTTTAGTGTTTTGGTTCTGGAGTGACAATTTGATTTCATTTCCCCATCCCCTTGGCAACCTTTCATAGCAAGCCCCTATGCTCTTTATATTTTTTTGTTTCTTATGGATTGAGGAGGAAGGAAGAGAAGGCAGGAATATTGAAGTGCCTTTATATAGTTGGAAAACCCTCCTAGGCCAGGCCCAGTGGCTTGCCCCTGTAATCCCAGCTACAGGGGCAGGCAGGCAGGAGGATCACTTGAGCCCTGGAGTTCAAGATCAGTCTGAACAATATAGTGAGACGCCTTCTCTTAAAAAAAAATTAGTTGGGTGTGGTGGCGCTTGCCCATGGTCCCAGCTACTTGTGGGGCAGAGGTGGGAGGATTGCTTGAGCCTAGGAGTTCGAGGCTGCAGTGCCTGGGCCACAGAGCAAAACTCTGTCTCTGAAACGAAATAATTTTAAAAATTTAAAAATTTCTGCTAGCTGTTATCTAAGAGCAAAGGTTACCTTTTATAGTAAGTCAAAAGTAAGTTTCTGTTTATACAAAGCTTTCATCTGAAATATGCATGTGGATAGTTAATTCCAAGAGGATTTTCAGAGATTTCCTGTTTCCCTGCTACAGGGCCCTCTCCTTATTGTAATCTGCTATAGATCTATACATTACCGGCATAGTAGCTCTGAAAATTGCACCTTTAGCTCCTTTATTCTTTCTGCTAAAGTGTTTCCTTGATCATTCTGATCCATTTATAGGAATCATGTGTGCCCTCTCCCTTCCTTACCCTTCATTGAATCCAGAATGGTTTGGTAAGCGTTCTGGTCATTGTAATCATTCTAATCTTCTCTCTTATGAGAAATAATTATAAAGTCTCCTTTGCTTATAACTGTCCCATTCTGGTGATAATGTATCTTTATCTTTTTTGCACCTTCCTCATATAAAAGCAGTTCTTTGAGGTGTTTTCCTGAATTTCTGTATCATTTTTCTTTTTTCTTTTCTTTTTACTTTTATTTATTTATTTATTTTTTAGACAGGGTCTTGCTCTGTCACATAGGCTGGAGTGCAGTGGTGCTGTCTTGGTTCACTGCAACTTCTGACTCCTGGGTTCAAGCGATTTTCCTGCCTCAGCCTCCCGAGAAGCTGGGATTGTAGGCACCCACCACCATACCCGGCTGATTTTTGTGTTTTTGGTAGAGACGGGGTTTCACCATGCTGGCCAGGCTGGCCTCGAACTCCTGATCTTAAGTGATCTGCCCACCTTGGCCTCCCAAAGTGCTGGGAATTCAGGCATGAGCCACCACGCCTGACTGATTTTTCTTAATTATTCACAATTAAAGCAGTTGAGAGATCATTCAGAGTAATTACATCTTGTAATATTTTTGCGGCATCGAATGTATTTTCCAAATAATGTTTTCTGTGAAATCATCTATTCAAATGCTGTGAAATATGTGGTTTCCTTTTAGGATGAATTAGAGGTAGCTAGTTTGAGGAGGTAAATAGTTACTGTGGTTGTCTTATTCAGTTGAATATGAAATGACCATTCATTTAGAGGTGTTTCTTCACTCCCTCTTGAAATTACCCCAAAATACAGTAAAGACAATCCCCCTGTGTAAAACCACAGATACAAAGAGAACAGAGAAGGAGCGACAACATTTTAAAACTTGTCTGATTTAAAGGAGACCCCAGAACACTGAAATTCAATCTCATAGAGTGAGAAGCCACGAAGCAACTCCATTGGCCCAGGGGAAGCCCCTGATAAATTCAAAAATTGATGTTAGTTACATGATATTCCTGAAAAGAGGAGAGGAGGGGTTGAAAACAAGCATTGGTTGAAAGTCTGTTTAAGATATGGTTACAGCTTCAGATCTTCTCCCCCAAACCTTGTAGCAGGGCAACTGTCCTTTCTCTACTCTAGCATAAAACTGTATGTAAGAGGTAAGGGGGGCCATGCATGGTGGTTTACTCCTGTGATCCCAGTACTTTGGGAGGCCAAGGCAGGCAGATCACTTCAGGTCAGGAGTTTGAGACCAGCCTGGCCAACATGGTGAAACCCCGTCTCCACTAAAAATACAAAAAATTATCTGCGTGTAGTGATGCACGCTTGTAGTCCCAGCTACTCGGGAGGCTGAGGCGGGGGAACCACTTGAACCCTGGAAGTGGAGGTTGCATTTGGCTGAGATTGTGCCACTGTACTCCAGCCTGGGCAACAGCGTGAGACTCTGTCAAAAAAAAAAAAAAAAAAAATTACAAAAAAGGGGTAAGAGGATCTGATCTAAGTGATGCCACACACGGCTGAGTGTGGGTACTATATGGAAAACACGGGGATTATGAAGATGGCTATAATAACTGCCATATTCCTGTATGTATGTGTCTTTGCAATGCAACTTTGGCACTCCTTCCACCAAGAATTGAATTCGATTTTCCTGCTTCTTCAATCTGTGCCAGTTTATTGACTTGCTTTGATTAGTAAATTGTGGTAGGACTGATGTACAGGTTCTGGAGCCTAGGCCTCAGGGAGTTTTGAAGGTTTCATCCTCACCCTGTTGGAACTGTGGGACTATCATGTGAGGAAACCAGGGGAGTTTCCTTGGGGATGAGAGACTACATAGAGAAAGAGGCTCAGCCAATAGTCAGCACCAATCACAGACATGTGGGTGAGGCCATCTTGTACCATCTGGCAAGTAACCAGATGCCTGTAGTCACATGAAGAACTCTAAATGAGAACAGCACAATAACCATCCAGCTGAACCCAGTCTGACTTGCAACCCTACACAATTGTTATCAAATAAACAGTTGTTGTTTTAAGTTTCTAGCTTATGGGGTGGTTTGTTTCACAGAAGCAGAGAATGAATACAAGGATTAGTGACCATCTATGCATTGAGATGTGAAAACCATAGCCCTCTTCCAATGTTCAGTTCCCAGGTTTATTGATTTTAAATAACCAAGGCTTACCAGTGTTTGAGGAAATCCTCTGCTATAAAGAACAGAGACTACTAAAGCAAATAAATAGAGACAAGAAACTTGGAGGAAACAGGTAATGCAAGGAGGAGGAAACTTTAAAAATTGTTGTTAATGTTATCAGAATGATTCAAATGTTATTGCCATAAAGCAAGAGCAAGATGCTATGACAGATTGGGCATAGTGGCTCATGCTTAAAATTCCAGCACTTTGGGAGGCCAAGGTGGGAAGATTGCTTGAGGCCAGGAGTTCAAGACCAGCCTGGGCAAGATAGCTATACCCCGTCTCTACAAAATAAAAATAAAAATAAAAATAAAAAAAACAACCAGGTGCAATGGTGTGTGACTGTAGTCCCTACTACATGGGAGGCTGAGGAGGGAGAATCCCTTGATCCCAGGATCTGGAGGCTGCAGTGAGCCATGATTGTGCCACTGCACTCCAGCCTGGGTGACAGAATGAGGACCTGTCTCTTAAGAAAAGAAAAGATGCCATGAGAAAAAAAGATTCAGAGAAAAAAAAAAGCTCTTGGAAACTAAAAGCATGAGAAGAACAAACAAAAAAGAAATAGAAAAGATAGGGGAAAATAGAAGGGAGAAACTTATCAAATAAATAATACAAAAAATTTATTAGCATGGAAAGGTAAGATTCTCTAGACTGACAAACCCAAATGAGGGCCAACCTCAGTTTAAAGATCCACAAAAAGGTAAATCAGAGTGAAATTTCACAGTTCCAAGGATAAAATGGAACCCTGAGTGCTTGTAAAAAGAGAAAAACTAGACTAAACTAATTAGCAAACAACAAATCATTCTGTGAAAAGGATTGGAATCAGAATGGCATCAGATTTCTCAACAGCAATTCTGGAAGCCAAAAATTATGAGAGCAATGATTCAACCTAGAATTTTCTGCCAAAAACTGTCAAACAAATGTGTGTGTGTAATAAAAAACAAATACACCAGAGCACACACAAAAACACATGAGGGAAAGAAATAATTTACTTCCTGAGAGCTCTTTCACAAGAGTGAGCAAATAATGTCAGAGCAAAAGCTGAATGCTGTTCCAGAACTCAACCAGCGGGAAAGAAGGAGAACTTCTGTAAGGAGTAAAAAAGCACAATTCATGGATTATCGGTTGCCTTTGATTATGTGGAACTTGAGAGACCATTAGAGTCATTGGGAAGAATTTGTGATAGGTACATTAAAAGTTAACCAAATGAGTAGGAATGGCAGCAAGTAATCATAAAAACTGTTCTATGAGAAAGGTAAACACAATCACAGTGTACAACATACTCAGCATTGTTCAACATTTGCATACTTGGAATACTTTAAACCCCAGATATTTCATAAAAACTGGATGATATACTGAGAGGACAGGCAGGCAGAGAGGCAGATCTGCTGACCCAGAAGATCTTATTATTATGTTAAAAATCTAACATAATATCTAACACAATAAGAAGTCAATAATTTTTAAAGTGTACAATACAACATTATAAACATGATAATTAAGAATCTAAAGACGGCCGGGTGCGGCGGCTCACACCTGTAATCCCAGCACTTTGGGAGGCCGAGGCAGGCAGATCACCTGAGGTCAGGAGTTCGAGACCAGCCTGGCCAACATGGTGAAACTCTGTCTCTACTGAAAATACAAAAAATTAGCAGGGCATAGTGGTGCATGCCTGTAATCCCAGTTACAAGGGAGGCTGAGGCAGGAGAATTTCTTGAACCCGGGAAGTGGAAGTTGCAGTGAGATCCCTGCTCTCCAGCCTGGGTGACAGGGCGAGACTTGGTCTCCAAAACAACAACAACAGCAACAACAACAACAACAAATATATGACCTATTTCAAAAGAAATATCTAGAAATATTGGCATTACTGACTTTGGGGAGTGATTCTGGGTATAGGCGAGGGACTTCTGATTTTAGTTACAAAAGAATCTTAGTTTTGACTTGTTTATTTACAAATATATTACTTTGATAAAAATAAGCTAGTAAGGTTTAGCAATATTAGAATTTTTGCAAGTGATACATTGATTTTGCATTTGGTGTTTTTGAGAATCATAGCCATAAGAAATATAATTGTTTACCCCTTCTGACTTTGTTTTATATTTTCACTCATAGGGAAAATTTTGCTAAAAAACTTGCAGGAAGTCTGGGGATAAGTAGATAGTGTCAGAATACGGGTATTTTATAGATCTACGACTAGTTTCTACAACTAATTCATCTGAAATTAGTTGTGCTTTAATGTGAGGACCAGTGAGTCTTTTCCCTTCTGGATGAGACTAAAGAACTATAGTAAATAAAGGAAAAGAGAATGGAGTCTAATCTTGAATAATAAAAAAAGTTAAATTGTAATAATTGATTTGAAGTAAATAAATGATTTAGGAGTTTCAGTTATATTGAAATTAAAAAACCGATCAGTTTTAAAAGTAAGCGTTTTAATTTTTCAATAGAAATAAAGAAAAATGCCCAGAGAATAGTTATACAAGAAAGTGCTTTGGACTTTAAGTCAAGAAGGTCTAAATTTGATCTTTGGTTCTGCCTCTTAAACAGTTTTTTTTTTGCGGGGAGTTTTGTCGGCCGGGAGCGGTGGCTCACGCCTGTAATCCCAGGACTTTGGGAGGCCGAGGCAGGCGGATCACAAGGTCAGGAGATGGAGAACATCCTGGCTAACACGGTGAAACCCCGTCTCTACTAAAAATACAAAAAATTAGCCGGGCATGGCGGCGGGCGCCTGTAGTCCCAGTTACTCAGGAGGCTGAGGCAGGAGAATGGCATGAATCCGGGAGGCGGAGCTTGCAGTGAGCCGAGATCGCGCCACTGCACTCAAGCCTGGGTGACAGAGCCAGACTCCGTCTCAAAAAAAAAAAAAACCAAAACAAAACAGTTTTGTGACTTTGGTGGTGATGTTTAATTAACCTCTCTCAACATTAATTTTTCTATCTATAAGGCAGGGATAGAAACACTAAATTTACAAGACTATTTTAAGAACTATTTAAGATTATGTGTGTAAAAGCTCTTTACTGCACATTGACAGCATTACATAAATGTAGAGTCATTATTAAAATAAATCAATTTTTTTTTTTTTTTTTTGAGACGGAGTTTCGCTCTGCCACCCAGGCTGGAGTGCAGTGGCCGGATCTCAGCTCACTGCAAGCTCCGCCTCCGGGTTCACGCCATTCTCCTGCCTCAGCCTCCCGAGGAGCTGGGACTACAGGTGCCGCCACGTCGCCCGGCTAGTTTTTTGTATTTTTAGTAGAGACAGGGTTTCACCATGTTAGCCAGGATGGTCTCGATCTCCTGACCTCGTGATCCGCCCGTCTCGGCCTCCCAAAGTGCTGGGATTACAGGCTTGAGCCACCGCGCCCGGCCAAATAAATCAAATTTTATCTTAAGTTCTTCTTTTAGCACCAGTTGCCTAGTGTAGAAAGCACAGTATTCAGTATTGGAGACAGCAAGTAACGCAGATGTTCAATGACAAACAAAACTTTCAAATGAACTCCATAGCAAGCAGGGTCAGAGTAGGTAGGAGAAATTCCTATTTCTCCCTATCAGCTCTGTCAAATAGGAAGCAAAACAGGGTGAAAAAGGACAGTAAAGAGCATTAACCTGTGTTGAACCTTCAGTCATACAATAAACTTATAATTAATTAAGTGAAGTCTTAAAAAATTCAATTATGTAAAATGCAGGATTTTGCTGTTGGGAGATTAATTAAATGAAATCAGAGGATGGGGAAGGTTGGGAGTCAATTGACTCTTACATTTCAATTCTCATTATTATGGAATTTTACTGTACTTCACAAAGAGTCAATCCTTAATATCTCAATTTTGGTAGAAAGTAGATTATTTTTTCCCATTAATTCTTCTATGGTGCCCAGAAATTTATGAACTTCACAGAATGCTTACTAATATTTTTGCTAATTCAATGAATATTTTCAAATATAATGTTTTTTGTTATAAAAGTCTGCATTGTATCCTGAATTAGTAACATATTCTCTGCTCACCTGCAGTTAGCTCCATCATCTCAGTGAGTTAGTTGTTTTGTTGTTTTTTCATTGTTTTTTTTTTAAGATTACATGAGCTTCTGGTAGTCTACCTGAGTCCAGTTTAAGACCTCTACATTCTGAACAAATGGCCTTATAAACAAAGCAATTGCAAAGTGAACTTAGTCTTCACATGGAATGTAAACTTGTTATCAATTTGGTTCATTTTATTTTGTGAAAAATTAATTTATCTTTTAGACTGCATGTGCCAAATCTCTCTAGCTCACAGCAGACAAATTAATGAGCTGCTCAAAGCCTGCCTGGGTCAGTAGAGTTCCTTGGAGGTATTGCAGTTTCACTTATTTATAATACTTTCAGGTGGTTTCTGGTAATATGGGCCCCTGAATAGAATAAGAATTAGAAAATTTACTCAAAGGATGCATCAGCCACCATGCTAGTTTGAAAAGAAAGAAAGCATTGTGTGTTCTTTTGAATTGACAAAAAACAGCGATATAGCAGCGCTTCACCCCCAGTTTAAATGGACTGTTTAGAAAAACTAGATTTTAGTAAAACGTAAGTATTAAGCCTACATAAAAATGGAATATTTGAGAAAACATAATTAAAATATGAAATACTAGCTCACAAAATTAGCTTCCTCTATCATTATTCATTAATCTTTTTAAATGTCAATGTTAGATTGTGGGACTAAATGGATTTTTGATCAAAATACCACATTCTTAATGTTGCTGTTTAATTAAAGAAATAACTTCTGAAGAGTTTACTTTTCCCAGTGACACTCAGCATATATCGTTCATGTAGCAAATTTGAGACTGACTCAATAATATTAATAATAGCATATACTGCCTTTTTGGTGCCACAGAATGTTTTTGCACATATTGATTCATTTAATCCTTATCACTCCGCTATCAGGTAGCCACAGAAAAGGTAAGTAACCTATTCAAAGTTACACTATTAATAATATGAACTAGATGATTTGAACACAAGCAGTCTAGCTCCAGAGTTCTCCGTTATGCTAGCTACCTCACCTAGCTTTTCATTTTTATTACCTCTTGCTAACCTTTGTGTTCCTGAATTACCATGGCAGATTGCTCTGCTCAATGGATGGTTCTATGGATACACACACACACACACACACACACACGTACATTTACTTAGAAACATTCTGTTTTGGTAGGGAATCATTCTTTTTCTACATATATTTATGATCAGCAAACTTTAGTGTTTGTGTAGGAAACGTTAATTTTTGCAGATAGCTGCTAGCTTATAGTGAGTGTATTTTTGGCAATGGATTTACATTGATAACTGATTTTATTTCATTGCTTCCCAGAGAACATTTGTCTAATAGTTGAAGGGCTGTTTTCACTGATTCAATCTAAAAGATGCATAGGAAGATTGAGATCATGGTCATTCTCCAACGATTAAGTAGCTGTGACACTAGTAACCCCAAACACTGCTCATTTAGGTGCTTTGCACAGTGTCAAGAATGCAAAATCAGTAAATGTCTTTTTACTGTGGAGGAACATAGTTCATGAAATTGCAGGTACTCCTACTAGTATTCTGTTTTTCTTAGATGAATAATGTGACAACGGACTATTGTCTTGACATCATAAAGAAGTTTGAAGTTTCAGAAGAAAATAAGGTGAAAAATGTTCTTGGCATAGAAGGTAAAATAACCAATATTCTTTATTTCTCATTTCTTGATTCAGCCTGTTAAATTAAATTCCATCAAAAATTTTTAGGAAAAGAAATCAGGAGATATCCGTGGGATTATATTAATAAATAATTCAAATAAGATCTACAACACACATATATTTTCCTGCAAAGCAAAGACCATGATGTTGCTATTTCTCTTACTTTTGCAATGCCCATAAGCATTTTCCACTTCAGGCAAGTCTACCTGATACCACCATGTGTGATGGATGCCATGACATATTTGAACTTTTCTCAACTGGCTGATTTTTGGAAATAGCCTCAGCCTGATAATTTCATGAAGGGAAATTCAGTCCTAAAATAAGTTCTCTCTGAGACTAGTGACTTGCCATGTTTCTTTTAAAATGGTAGCAACTGACTGTTTTTCCTAATTGGTAGCTTTGGAGAAGCTGTTGGAACCACAAATCTCATTAATACAGTGACTTCATTTTATAGTTGAGGAAGTGAGGCTCAAATAAATTAAATAATTCGCCCACAGTTATGTACTCAGAATCTAGCTCCTGGAATGTCAGACATAAATAATATGGTAGAAATATAGCTAATGTATGTATATGTATTTAAAATATGTAAAGAAATACCATGAAGGCTGCCACCCAAGAGGAGGATCTTTCAGGCAGAGCAGATGATCTTTAATGAAAGACCAGCTGCCTATAAGAGCATGCAAAGCCATGGTTTATCTAATCAATTTTGACCGTTGGCCCCCTCATTACTTCTGCTCCCAGATCAGTGTGAATAAGGGGGGTTTAATACCATCTATTTACTTCCAGGGGCGGTAGGTGATTAAAATGAAGTGGAACAATTTAAAATCTTAGATCATTAGCTGGGTGTGGTGGCTCACACCTGTAAACCCAGCACTTTGGGAGGCTGAGGGAGGGGGATCACTTGAGGCCAGGAGTTTGAGACCAACCTGGCCAACATGATGAAACCCTGTCTCTACTAAGAATACAAAAATTAGCTGGGTATGGTGGCACATGCCTGTAATCTCAGGTACTCAGGAAACTGAGGCACAAGAGTCCCTTGAGCCTGGGTGGTGGAGGTTGCAGTGAGCCGAGATCGTGCCACTGCACTCCAACCTGGGTGACAGAGTGAGACTCTGTCTCAAAATATAAAATAAAATAAAAATAAAATGAAATCTTAGATCATTAAAAAACTGTTTTAAAAACAACCAGAGATGATAAACTAACTTGGGCCTTTTCTGTGCTAAGAAATGAATCATTTCTTTGGTGAGGCCCAAAAAGATGGAATTAAACATGGTTTCCTAAGTTATGAACATAAAAGTTGGCATGAAGAAATTAAATTTCAAAGGATATTTACAAATATAATTATACCTAATGATATTTGAAGACTTGAAGTAATTTACCCTATAATTATTCTGTTTAGGTATTTGCAAGTCATCCATGTATTTATTTGTTATATTAATGAAAACCTCTTTGACCCAGGCATTATATTTTGAAAGATTCTAAAAAAACTGATAGGGTTTTCTAAATAATCTTAAAGGACTATTTCAAAGTTATAAAATGTGCCAGCCATTAGCAGCACTTTTTCAAACCAGTTTGGTTGTCAGTCACACCCTGAATTTAGACAGTGTTTAACTTTTGACATACTACCTTAATTATGGCACTGACTTTACTATATTTCAGATGAACTTAATAACCTATCAATTGCTGGTTGATCAGGGTACCTCTTGGTATAACTATGGCTTTAGCATGGCATTAGTCACTGCATAAGCATAGCTTGAGTTCAGTCATCAGTAATTGGCTTGGCCCCTCCTCTACCTAGTCAAAATTCTTAAAAAGTCAACATATATTTATTATGTATGTAATATATAATATATATAACATTTAATATATATATGGTTATATTTAAAAGGCTATTCCTAAAAGTCATATTTTATTTTTTGACATTGTCTGTTTGACTGTATTAGGCTGTTCTTGTGTTGTCATAAAGAAATACCTGGCCGGGCATGGTGGCTCATGCCTGTAATCTCAGCACTTTGGGAGGCCGAGGCGAGCAGATCACCTGAGGTCAGGAGTTCGAGACTAGCCTGGCCAACATGGTGAAACCCCATCTCTACTAAAAATGCAAAAAAATTAGCCACATGCAGTGGTGCATGCCTATAGTCCGAGCTACTCGGGAAGCTGAGGCTGGAGAATCGCTTGAACCCGGGAGGTGGAGGTTGCAGTGAGCCAAGATCGTGCCACTGTACTCCAGCCTGGGTGATAGAGTGAGACTCCATCTCAAAAAAAAAAAATACCCAAGGCTAGGTAATTTATAAAGAAAAGAGTTTTAATTGGCTCACATTCTACAGGCTGTACCGGAAGCATGGTGCCAGCATCTGCTTGGCTTCTGGGGAGGCTGGAGGGAGATTTTACTCATGGTAGAAGGTGAAGTGGGAGGAAACAGGTCACATGGCTTGAGCTGTAGCAGGAGAGAGAGTGGAGTGGAGGGAGCCATATACTTTTAAAGAAACAGATCTCAGGAGAACTCATGCACTATTGCAAAGACAGCACCAAGCCTTGAGGAACCTACCCCCATGATCCATACACCTCCCACCAGGGCCCACCTCCAACATAGGGGATTATATTTCAACATGAGATTTGGGTGGAACAAATATCCAAACCATACTATTGACCTCAAGCAAATCTCTAATTTTTCCAGTTTTCCCCACAAAGGCCGTCCTGAGGGTAAATAAGATAATCATTATGAACATTTTTTGACCCCTTTTGTCCCTCTTAGAGCCATTAAGTATGAATGCTTTGAAAGCTGTGGTAAGTCACTCTCTCTTTCTTCCAAAGGCTTCACAAACTTCATGCGTAGTCCTGCCTGTGACATATTTAACCCATTGCACCATGAAGTGTACCAAGACATGGAGCAGCCCCTCTGCAACTACTACATTGCTTCCTCTCACAATACATACCTGACTGGGGACCAGCTTCTTTCTCAGTCCAAAGTGGATATGTATGCACGGGTGCTGCAAGAGGGCTGTCGCTGCGTGGAAGGTATGTGCACTTTTTCTGAGTTCCGGTGTGTATGGGCGACCCTGTCCTTCAATTAGTCTGTTGGGTCTAGAATAAAGAATGGAGACCTGAAACACACTCTCACACTAATTAGTACTATTTTTTCTGCTCATTGTAAAGTCAGTCTTAACTCATAATTCTCTCTGGCTCCTTATTGTTCAATTGGGAGAAAGAGGTATGTGTTAGCAGTTGTGAAGCATACCATTAGTTGCTGAGAAATTATGATGAAAATTAAAGTCTTCCTAGAAAGATATTTTTAATTATACAATTGCAAAAATCGTTCAGGAGAGCTCTTGTTTTTTTTTTTTTTTTTTGAGATAGAGTCTTGCTCTCTCGCCCAGGCTGGAGTGCAGTGGCGCGATCTCGGCTCACTGTAATCTCCGCCTCCTGGGTTCATGTGATTCTCCTGCCTCAGCCTCCCAAGTACTGGGATTAGGGGCATGCCACCACACTCGGCTAATTTTTTTTTGTATTTTTAGTAGAGACGGGGTTTCACCATGTTGGCCAGGTTGGCCTTGATCTCCTGACCTCATGATTCACCCACCTCGGTCTCCCAAAGTGCTGGGATTACAGGCATGAGCCACTGCGCCCGGCCAAGCCACCTCCCGGGTTCAAGCGATTCTCCAGCCTCAGCTTCCCGAGTAGCTCGGACTATAGGCATGCACCACTGCATGTGGCTAATTTTTTTGCATTTTTAGTAGAGGTGGGGTTTCACCATGTTGGCCAGGCTAGTCTCGAACTCCTGACCTCAGGTGATCTGCTCGCCTCAGCCTCCCAAAGTGCTGAGATTACAGGCATGAGCCACCATGCCCGGCCAGGTATTTCTTTATGACAACACAAGAACAGCCTAATACAGTCAAACAGACAATGTCAAAAAATAAAATATGACTTTTAGGAATAGCCTTTTAAATATAACCATATATATATATATAAGATACTTCGTGGTCTATCAGTTATCCAACACTTATTAAACTTCTAGTGGGTTCTAGGTGGTGAGTATACAGAAGTAAGTAAAATATGAATTCTGTCTTCAGGGAGTTCATGGTCTAGTGGAAAGGATGAACGTTTTTTAAAAAAATAATATAAACCAGGCATGGTATTGTACACCCATAGTTTTAGCTACCCGGGAGGCTGAGGTGGGAGGATTGCTTGGGACCAGGAGTTCAAAGCTGCAGTGTGCTGTGATTGTGCCTGTGAATAGCTATTGCATTCCAATCTGAGCAACATAGTGAGACCCCACCTGTAAGAGAGAGAGACAGAGAGAGATAGAGAGAGAGAGAGAGAGAGAAACAATGTGAAAATTCCACCAGTTGATTGATATACAATAGTATAGAAGTGGGGGTATAGAGAATGAAGTGCGAGGTAAAATGTGATGAGAAATCAGTTAGGCTAGGAAGGGAGCTGGGGGTCAGCTGTAAAGGATTTTGAGTGCTATGGTGAGGAATTTCAATTTCAGTTTTTGGTAATGAGGGGCCAGTGAAGGATTTTAATATCTACAGTGATATGATCAGATTTGCAGTTTAGAAAGATTATTTGGGCAACAGTGTGAAAGGATAATTTTAAAATTTTTTTTTTTTTGACATGTGTGTTTGTGGAGGGAGAAGGGAGGTGACACTGGAGGCAGGAAGATGGTGGGAAGGCTATCACAGTGAATCCAAGGGAGGATTCCAAAATCTTGGACTAAGTGAGAAAGAGGTGATGATAAGGATGCAGTATTAAAGAGGTAAACTTAGTGGAACCTGGTGAGAGAAAAGAATGAAAAGAATGAAGGGGAGAGATAGAAGGTGGATGGTGCCACCCTATACTATAGGGAATCTGAGAGAAAGAGCCTAAATGAGTCCAGTTTTCCATCTGCTGAATTCAGAGTGATTTTATAACATGTACATGGACATCTTTATCAGTCACTTGGACAACAATGTCTGAACTTACTGAAGTGTCTGGGCAAGATAAGGATTCCAAAGTGCTGAACTTGGTATGTGGTAGTTAAAATCATGAAAATGTACAAGATCACTTACAGAGAGAAGGGGAAAAGAGAAAGAGGCCTGAGGACTTCAGCGATCCAACGATTAGGAGTAGGAAGTGCAAGGGGAGCCAGCAAGGCCAGTGCAGAGAACAGGAGTACTTGCATCTAAAGGATGAAAGGGTTAGAAAGGAATGGCCAGAAATGCCACAGGGAACAGAAAAGTAAAATAAAACGAAGTATCCAATTTAGTTGCATTTGATAGCAGGGAATTGTTGGTGGCCTTTGCTATGTAGGTTGATGATATGTTAGTGGGCAGTTGGTTACCTGCTGTGGGTTGGTGACTGGGCATTTTTCTGCATCCAAATGCTTGATGATACAGGCTGTGGGGCAGTTTTGAGACTTGGAAGTGGGGGAAATCATATAGGTTTGTTTTCAGGTGGGATAAAGGGGACAAGAGATTTTTGAAAGGGCGTATGCCTGTTTTCTCAGAGAAGTAGGAGACAGCATCATCCACTCAGTATAAAGTGAATGGAGGTTGGCCACAGGGCTTAAAATCAGCAAACTGTTAAAGAAGTTATCAGAGAATGTGAAAGGAATTGACAAGGTAAGTCAGGGAAGGCCAAGCTCATTTCAGAAACAGTCTTTACTGATTCAAAATCTGGATGCTTAGATTCCTTTCGATCCCATCCCCAACAGTACTCATCTGCTTAGAGAAGGAGTGAAGACAGATTATGGAATTGATCCAAGTCTCAGGATTTCTAGGTCATATTAAATATCTTCAGGGTATTGGTGAGAGCTCTTATAAGTAACTGACAGTGGCTGCATGGTTCTAGGAAAGGAAGCGAAGTGGATAGGGCACCATAAAATAAGATTAAGAGACTAGAAGACTCAAATAAATAGAAAAATGTGGAAAGTTGTCGTCACACTTAAAAAACATGAGAACAGAAAGCTGTCATTGCAATGGGATTTAGTCATAGGTGACAATATCCAGATTGTGTCATGGGTGAGCATCATGGAAACAGAGTGAAGCAAGGGACTATTGGCCTTGAGGAAGTCAGTGCTAAGGGATTAAATAGATGGCTACATGGTGTTTTAACTTACAAAGGATGCAGACAGGAGCAGATTGGAGATTAAAAACTATAAGACAGACACTTAAGTATAAAAACAAGGTGGCCAGGCACAGTGGCTCATGCCTCTAATCCCAGCACTTTGGGAGGCTGAGGCAGGCAACTCACTTGAGATCAGGAGTTTGAGACCAGCTTGGCCAACATGATGAAACCCCATCTCTACTAAAACTGTAAGAATTAGCCAGGTGTAGTGGCATGTGCCTGTAGTCCTGGCTGCTCAGGAGGCTGAGGCAGGAGAATCACTTGAACACAGGAGGCGGAGGTTGCAGTGAGCTGGGATCACACCTTTGTATCCCAGCCTGGGCAACAGAGTGAGACTCCATCTCAAAAAAAAAAAAAAAAAAAAGAAAAAGAATGCTATAGAAAAGGTGATTGGAAGATGCCAGAAAGGTATAGCTGGATAGAATAAGCTTCAAAGGAGGAGAGATTTTTTTTAATGAGTGTAGAAGAACAATCATTTAAAAGTAGCAGTAAAGGCATAGATAATGCTTTCTGGTTTATATTTAAATCTTTTGTGATTCATACAAAAGAGCATCCTTGGAGAAAGGAAGTAGCGTGCTCGAAGGTAAGCTGCTGCTTTGTCAGGGTAAGGAGGTTGAGGAGAATTCCAAAAGGAGTCTGAAGATAAAAGGGAGTTGGTTTATGATTGAATGGAGACGCCATGAAGCACAAGGGAATTGTCTTTTGGTTTTGGTGGGGAATGTGCTGGGAGTCAGCAGTGGGATGACTGGTTGTCCTAGGCATGGTGGAAAGTGTAGGGCAATGAATAAAGCAGTAGGACAATGAGATAAGACTGCTTAACTGGAAGGGCCTTCCTTTGTCAGATAGTTTCTAGCTTGAATTTTCTGCTACAAAAGTGACAGCAATGTTATTAAGGTAAATCGACATACTTAAAAAATGGGCAGGTATTAAAAACTACCTGCATGTAGAAACAATAGGACGACTACAAAGTGAATGCTCTGGAAATGTAGTCTTTCAACAGTATTTTTGCAATAGTTGCAGACAGTACATACCAGCAATAGTGATTAACAATTGAGTAGCTTAAACAACTGAATAATGAAGATGCTATAAAATATTAACAGGAAGAAAATCCTTTCAAGCAATAAGAGGTCTCTAGGTGACATTCTGCTCTCAGCCCGTTGTTTGCTCAGCACTCAACAAGTTTTCATGTCTGACATGCATAGAGATGCCCTGAGCACACAGCCTCATTGGATTCACACTGATGGTTGCCTATCATTGTAAATGCAAGTATGGACAATGACTTTTAGTGACTCCATGAAGAGATAGTCAACTCTAGACAATTTTACAACTTAGTTAATTCTGTCTCTTCTGCTCTATTTATTTTGCTTTTCAGTTCCTTCAGATACCTAGGCTTCTCTTTTTGATTTACCTGTTCAAAATCAGTATCCTACCCAAGCCTAACCATATTTCTGTCATTAATTCCTTATATCGACTCAAAACTTCTAATCCTCTAGCTTTGTTTGGGGTATTAAGAAGGAAAGTTATCTGATTAAGATAATTCGTGATAAAGTACACATGAGTTTTAGTTGTTGCTTTTCCAATAGTCTTTTAATTCTAAAATGGGAGCTTTTGAAAATTGTGTGCAGTAGATGACATTGAACAAGAGCCTTCTCTTGTACCTTCTTACTTCCTGTTTTCCAATCACTGCTGTAATACAAAGAAGCTACTTGGCTCTGTATGTCCAAAAGGTTACCTTCTCCAGATACTTGCACAAACGAGGCTATGCACAGGTGTGGTATAATTTTAAAGGATATGCAATTTTTTATGTGCTCCGAAATATCTTCCTCACCAGCTTGCATCAGTAAATTATTTCCCTAGTATTTGACTTAAAGTTCTTATTATTAGAATAATCTATAACTGGACAATAAAAATTGAACAATTTCTGGAATGTTTTTCTTGAGGAGAATAATTATATTTATCTCAGAGACTTGGTCAGCTTTTCATTTGACCTATTTTTTCGTATTTGTTTGTTCATTTTGTTTTTGTGTGCTTGACCTATTTCTTATTGGAAATTGTGGTTGTCACTTTGGATTTGAATGTATTGTAGGAAGGAAAAGAGGACCTACTATGATTTTAGCACCTTTAGTGGACCAGGTCTTGGCTAAGTGTTTTCCATGCATTCTCATTTAATTCTTATACCACCACCAAGAAAGAGGGAATAATCTCTTCTTAAGAGATTCAACTCAGAGTTAAATAAATGGCTTAAGTTCCCATAGTTAGGAAGCTTGGAAGCTGGGATTTGAACTCAGGTTGGTCTGACTCTCCAACTGCAGTGTTCTCCAGAAAGTCTGTGTGTTTTTGGAGGAGCAAGCATTGAATGACATGACCAGCCCTAAGGAATTGAATGAGGCTGTCAGGTCACATAAGGATGGCCAGAGAAAGTGAGGAGCACAACATAGAGGGGAGGTTGGCATTAAAAGGAGGAATTTGCTTCATTCATGATTAGGCCTACTACCTAAATATTTAGATGTTCCTGAAGGCTTAGCATTTGGTGACATGATCTCTATGGTCCTCCTAACAATTTCTGTCAGTCCTGTGATTTGAAGTCCTTAGTCTACATTTGAAGCCTGGGCATGGAGACATCAATTGTATGTATAGTAGTCTCCTCTTATCTGTGGTTTCACTTTCCATGGCTTCAGTTACCCATGGTCAGCCGCACCCTGAAAATATTAAATAGAAATTCCAAAGAGAAACAACATACACGTTTTAAGTTGTGTACCATTCTAAGTAGTGTGATGAAATCTTACACTGTCGTACTCTGTCCCTTCTTCACCACAAGAGGAAAGGTGATACAGTAAAATAAGATATCTTTAGAGAGAAACCACATTCACATAACTTTTATTGCAGTGTAATTGTTCTCTTTTACTATTAGTTATTGTTAATCTCTTACTGACCTAATCTATAAACTAAACTTTATTATAGGTATATATATAGGAAAAAAACAAGAGTGTGTATGTGTATGTGTATATATATATATATATGGTTCAGCACTCTGCAGTTTCAGGCATCTACTGGGAGCCTTATAATTTATCTCCCAAGGATAAAGGGGTACTCTTGTATACCTAGTGGCATTTTATCTACCATGTGGCCAGATGAAGGTATTTTTTATTCTTAAACAGCTGCAGTTAGAATTTAAAGAACCCAATTTATAGAATGTAGCCAGTCATGGATTGAAAATTTCAGGTCCCACAGCTGTTTTCTGAAGCAACTTTTGCCAAGTGTAGCACTTGAGAGATGGAGAAGAATGATTCTATACAGTGTTTTCATGCTATTGTGACCTGGAGGCTCTCTCTACTTTCAAGCTTCTATTTTGGTAATGTTATGTTTTCCATCTCCGTTAGTTCAGCTGCAATAATGTCCTCAGTCAGGATAGGTACACAGTGTCTTGAAGAAGAGCAATAAGTCTTTTTGGTGAGGTGGGCTTGTCAGCAAATCAAATTGATAACATTTTTACATGGCCTTTTATTTGCTTGATTTTCAGCCTGAGTTGCTTAATAAATATGGATGTTCTGTCCAGGGGATTTTCATTCTCATTATATGACTGTGTTGCATTGCTGTTGTAATCGGTTTATGACTTCTCCAGTTATCTCTGGGAGTGCTATCAGGGTGGAACGTCTTTAAGCTCCATTATGAAAAGCTGTTGTGTTAGCTATTTGGCCTTCAGAATGGCCAAATCTTTGTCGGAGTTGCTTTGCTTTTGGGGTTCTATAGTGTGTAACCTGATTGAAAAATGGGCCCTGGCTCTTTTATGAGCAGGGGAATTGGATGGAGGATTTCTACCTTGCCAACATTCCCATTTACAACGTTAGCACTTACAGGAAACTTCACTACCATATGAACCTGGCCATGAATGCCACATATAAAGATGCCAGTACCATTTGGGAATGTTGCTATCTTCATCTCACAGACAAGTGATGGAACTAGATATAAAAAGTGAACATTAGGACAACCTCCTGTCCTCAATTATGAATATTCTGCCTATGTTGTCAATACTAGCTGAAGACTGCCTTCTTTCATGACTGGTAGAGTTTTTTATTTATTTATTTATTTATTTTTATTATACTTTAAGTTCTAGGGTACATGTGCATAACGTGCAGGTTTGTTACATATGTATACTTGTGCCATGTTGGTGTGCTGCATCCATCAACTCGTCAGCACCCATCAATTCATCATTTATATCATGTATAACTCCCCAATGCAATCCCTCCCCCCTCCCCCCTCCCCATGATAGGCCCCAGTGTGTGATGTTCCCCTTCCCAGTCCAAGTGATCTCATTGTTCAGTTCCCACCTATGAGTGAGAACATGCGGTGTTTGGTTTTCTCTTCTTGTGATAGTTTGCTAAGAATGATGGTTTCCAGCTGCATCCATGTCCCTACAAAGGATGCAAACTCATCCTTTTTTATGGCTGCATAGTATTCCATGGTGTATATGTGCCACATTTTCTTAATCCAGTCTGTCACAGATGGACATTTGGGTTGATTCCAAGTCTTTGCTATTGTGAATAGTGCTGCAATAAACATACGTGTGCATGTGTCTTTGTAGTAGAATAATTTATAATCCTTTGGGTATATACCCAGTAGTGGGATGGCTGGGTCATATGGTACATCTAGTTCTAGATCCTTGAGGAATCGCCATACTGTTTTCCATAATGGTTGAACTAGTTTACAATCCCACCAACAGTGTAAAAGTGTTCCTATTTCTCCACATCCTCTCCAACACCTGTTGTTTCCTGATTTTTTAATGACTGCTGTTCTAACTGGTGTGAGATGGTATCTCATTGTGGTTTTGATTTGCATTTCTCTGATGGCGAGTGATGATGAGCATTTTTTCATGTGTCTGTTGGCTGTATGGATGTCTTCTTTTGAGAAATGTCTGTTCATATCCTTTCCCCACTTTTTGATGGGGTTGTTTGTTTTTTCCTTGTATATTTGTTTGAGTTCTTTGTAGATTCTGGATATTAGCCCTTTGTCAGATGAGTAGATTGCAAAAATTTTCTCCCATTCTGTAGGTTGCCTGTTCACTCTGATGGTAGTTTCTTTTGCTGTACAGAAGATCTTTAGTTTAATTAGATCCCATTTGTCAATTTTGGCTTTTGCTGCCATTGCTTTTGGTGTTTTAGACATGAAGTCCTTGCCCATGCCTATGTCCTGAATGGTACTACCTAGATTTTCTTCTAGGGTTTTTATGGTATTAGGTCTAACGTTTAAGTCTCTAATCCATCTTGAATTAATCTTCGTATAAGGAGTAAGGAAAGGATCCAGTTTCAGCTTTCTACTTATGGCTAGCCAATTTTCCCAGCACCATTTATTAAATAGGGAATCCTTTCCCCATTTCTTGTTTCTCTCAGGTTTGTCAAAGATCAGATGGCTGCAGATGTGTGGTATTATTTCTGAGGACTCTGTTCTGTTCCATTGGTCTATATCTCTGTTGTGGTACCAGTACCATGCTGTTTTGGTTACTGTAGCCTTGTAGTATAGTTTGAAGTCAGGTAGCGTGACGCCTCCAGCTTTGTCCTTTTGACTTAGGATTGTCTTGGCAATGCGGGCTCTTTTTTGGTTCCATATGAACTTTAAAGCCGTTTTTTCCAATTCTGTGAAGAAAGTCATTGGTAGCTTGATGGGGACGGCATTGAATCTATAAATACCTTGGGCAGTATGGCCATTTTCACGATATTGATTCTTCCTATCCATGAGCATGGTATGTTCTTCCATTTGTTTGTGTCCTCTTTTATTTCACTGAGCAGTGGTTTGTAGTTCTCCTTGAAGAGGTCCTTTACATCCCTTGTAAGTGGATTCCTAGGTATTTTATTCTCTTTGAAGCAATTGTGAATGGAAGTTCATTCCTGATTTGGCTCTCTGCTTGTCTGTTACTGGTATATAAGAATGCTTGTGATTTTTGCACATTAATTTTGTATCCTGAGACTTTGCTGAAGTTGCTTATCAGCTTAAGGAGATTTTGGGCTGAGACAATGGGGTTTTCTAAATATACAATCATGTCATCTGCAAACAGGGACAATTTAACTTCTTCTTTTCCTAACTGAATACCCTTGATTTCTTTCTCTTGCCTGATTGCCCTAGCTGGAACTTCCAACACTATGTTGAATAGGAATGGTGAGAGAGGGCATCCCTGTCTTGTGCCAGTTTTCAAAGGGAATTTTTCCAGTTTTTTCCCATTCAGTATGATATTAGCTGTGGGTTTGTCATAAATAGCTCTTATTATTTTGAGGTACATTCCATCAATACCGAATTTATTGAGCATTTTTAGCATGAAGGGCTGTTGAATTTTGTCAAAAGCCTTTTCTGCATCTATTGAGATAATCATGTGGTTCTTGCCTTTGGTTCTGTTTATATGCTGGATTACGTTTATTGATTTGCGAATGTTGAACCAGCCTTGGATCCCAGGGATGAAGCCCACTTGATCATGGTGGATAAGCTTTTGGATGTGCTGCTGAATCCGGTTTGCCAGTATTTTATTGAGGATTTTTGCATCGATGTTCATCAGTGATATTGGTCTAAAATTTTCTTTTTTTGTTGTGTCTCTGCCAGGCTTTGGTATCAGGACGATGTTGGCCTCATAAAATGAGTTAGGGAGGATTCCCTCTTTTTCTATTGATTGGAATAGTTTCAGAAGGAATGGTACCAGCTCCTCCTTGTACCTCTGGTAGAATTCAGCTGTGAATCCATCTGGTCCTGGACTTTTTTTGGTTGGTAGGCTATTAATTGTTGCCTCAATTTCAGAGCCTGCTATTGGTCTATTCAGGGATTCAACTTCTTCCTGGTTTAGTCTTGGGAGAGTGTAAGTGTCCAGGAAATTATCCATTTCTTCTAGATTTTCTAGTTGATTTGCATAGAGGTGTTTATGGTATTCTCTGATTGTAGTTTGTATTTCTGTGGGGTCGGCAGTGATATCCCCTTTATCATTTTTTATTGTGTCTATTTGATTCTTCTCTCTTTTCTTCTTTATTAGTCTCGCTAGCGGTCTGTCAATTTTGTTGATCTTTTCAAAAAACCAACTCCTGGATTCATTGATTTTTTTGGAGGGTTTTTTGTGTCTCTATCTCCTTCAGTTCTGCTCTGATCTTAGTTATTTCTTGCCTTCTGCTAGCTTTTGAATGTGTTTGCTCTTGCCTCTCTAGTTCTTTTAATTGTTGTGATGTTAGGGTGTCAATTTTAGATCTTTCCTGCTTTCTCTTGTGGGCATTTAGTGCTATAAATTTCCCTCTACACACTGCTTTAAATGTGTCCCAGAGATTCTGGTATGTTGTATCTTTGTTCTCGTTGGTTTCAAAGAACATCTTTATTTCTGCTTTCATTTCGTTATGTACCCAGTAGTCATTCAGGAGCAGGTTGTTCAGTTTCCATGTAGTTGAGCGGTTTTGATTGAGTTTCTTAGTCCTGAGTTCTAGTTTGATTGCACTGTGGTCTGAGAGACAGTTTGTTATAATTTCTGTTCTTGTACATTTGCTGAGGAGTGCTTTACTTCCAATTATGTGGTCAATTTTGGAATAAGTGCAATGTGGTTCTGAGAAGAATGTATATTCTGTTGATTTGGGGTGGAGAGTTCTATAGATGTCTATTAGGTCCGCTTGGTGCAGAGATGAGTTCAATTCCTGGATATCCTTGTTAACTTTCTGTCTCGTTGATCTGTCTAATGTTGACAGTGGAGTGTTGAAGTCTCCCATTATTATTGTATGGGAGTCTAAGTCTCTTTGTAAGTCTCTAAGGACTTGCTTTATGAATCTGGGTGCTCCTGTATTGGGTGCATACATATTTAGGATAGTTATCTCTTCCTGTTGAATTGATCCCTTTACCATTGTGTAATGGCCTTCTTTGTCTCTTTTGATCTTTGATGGTTTAAAGTCTGTTTTATCAGAGACTAGGATTGCAACCCCTGCTTTTTTTTGTTCTCCATTTGCTTGGTAGATCTTCCTCCATCCCTTTATTTTGAGCCTATGTATGTCTCTGCATGTGAGATGGGTCTCCTGAATACAGCAGACTGATGGGTCTTGACTCTTTATCCAGTTTGCCAGTCTGTGTCTTTTAATTGGAGCATTTAGTCCATTAACATTTCAGGTTAATATTGTTATGTGTGAACTTGATCCTGCCATTATGATATTAACTGGTTATTTTGCTCGTTAGTTGATGCAGTTTCTTCCTAGCCTCGATGGTCTTTACATTTTGGCATGTTTTTGCAGTGGCTGGTACCGGTTGTTCCTTTCCATGTTTAGGGCTTCCTTCAGGGTCTTTGTAAGCAGGCCTGGTGGTGACAAAATCTCTAAGCATTTGCTTATCTGTAAAGGATTTTATTTCTCCTTCACTTATGAAACTTAGTTTGTTGGATATGAAATTCTGGGTTTAAAATTCTTTTCTTTAAGAACGTTGAATATTGGCCCCCACTCTCTTCTGGCTTGTAGAATTTCTGCCGAGAGATCTGCTGTTAGTCTGATGGGCTTCCCTTTGTGGTAACCCGACCTTTCTCTCTGGCTGCCCTTAAGATTTTTTCCTTCATTTCAACTTTGGTGAATCTGGCAATTATGTGTCTTGGAGTTGCTCTTCTGGAGGAGTATCTTTGTGGCGTTCTCTGTATTTCCTGATTTGAATGTTGTCCTGCCCTACTAGGTTGGGGAAGTTCTCCTGGATGATATCTGAAGAGTGTTTTCCAACTTGGTTCCATTTTCCCCCTCACTTTCAGGCACCCCAATCAGACGTAGATTTGGTCTTTTTACATAATCCCATACGTCTTGCAGGCTTTGTTCATTTCTTTTTCTTCTTTTTTCTTTTGGTTTCTCTTCTCACTTCATTTCATTCATTTGATCCTCAATCGCTGATACTCTTTCTTCCAGTTGATCGAGTCAGTTACTGAAGCTTGTGCATTTGTCACGTATTTCTCGTGTCATGGTTTTCATCTCTGTCATTTTGTTTATGACCTTCTCTGCATTAATTAGTCTAGCTGTCAATTCTTCCACTCTTTTTTCAAGATTTTTAGTTCCTTTGCGCTGGGTACGTAATTCCTCCTTTAGTTCTGAGAAGTTTGATGGACTGAAGCCTTCTTCTCTCATCTCGTCAAAGTCATTCTCTGACCAGCTTTGATCCGTTGCTGGCGATGGGCTGCGCTCCTTTGCAGGGGGAGATGCGCTCTTATTTTTTGAATTTCCAGCTTTTCTGCCCTGCTTTTTCCCCATCTTTGTGGTTTTATCTGTCTCTGGTCTTTGATGATGGTGACGTACTGATGGGGTTTTGGTATAGGTGTCCTTCCTGTTTGATAGTTTTCCTTCTGACAGTCAGGACCCTCAGCTATAGGTCTGTTGGAGATTGCTTG
The DNA here is from genome assembly GCF_009764315.1 of Trachypithecus francoisi. NCBI lineage: Eukaryota > Metazoa > Chordata > Mammalia > Primates > Cercopithecidae > Trachypithecus > Trachypithecus francoisi. The sequence continues at coordinate 8,140,303 of NW_022681453.1, forward strand.
AGGTCCACTCCAGACCCTGTTTGCCTGGGTATCAGCAGCAGAGGTTGCAGAAGATAGAATATTGCTGAACAGCGAGTGTACCTGTCTCATTCTTCCTTTGGAAGCTTCCTCTCAGGGGTGTACTCCACCCTGTGAGGTGTGGGGTGTCAGACTGCCCCTAGTCGGGGATGTCTCCCAGTTAGGCTACTCTGGGGTCAGGGACCCACCTGAGCGGGCAGTCTGTCCGTTCTCAGATCTCAACCTCCGCGATGGGAGATCCATGGCTCTCCCCAAAGCTGTCAGACAGAGTCGTTCGCATCTGCACAGGCCCCCGCTGCTTCCCCTGTTGGTCTTCAGCTGTGCGCTGTCCCCAGAGGTGGAGTCTACAGAGACAGGCAGGCTTCCTGGAGCTGCTGTGAGCTCCACCCAGTTCGAGCTTCCCAGCGGCTCTGTTTACCTACTTAAGCCTCAGCAATGGCAGGCGCCCCTCCCCCAGCCTCGCTGCTGCCTTGCGGTTAGATCGCCGCAGACTGCTGTGTTAGCAATGAGGGAGGCTCCGTGGGCATGGGACCCTCCCGGCCAGGTGTGGATATATTCTCCTGGTGTGCCCGTTTGCTTAAAGCACAATATTGGGGTGGGAGTTACCCGATTTTCCAGGTGTTGTGTGTTTCAGTTACCCTGGCTTGGAAAAGGGATTCCCTTCCCCCTTGCACTTCCCAGGTGAGGCGATGCCTCGCCCTGCTTCAGCTCTCGCTGGTCAGGCTGCAGCAGCTGACCAGCACCGATTGTCCGGCACTCCCTAGTGAGATGACCCCAGTACCTCAGTTGAAAATGCAGAAATCACCGGTCTTCTGTGTCGCTCGTGCTGGGAGTTGGAGACTGGAGCTATTCCTATTCGGCCATCTTGCTCTGCCCCCTCGACTGGTATAGTTTTAAAAGCTATTTTTAATGTGGACACAGTAAGCAAGTCAGGCAAGGTATTGTTTTGTTGCCTTTGCATTCTTTTGCAAAAGCTATTAGTTCCTTTATAAAGAATCCTGTTATGCCCTTTCTTATCCAAAAAGGACCACAAAATAGAGTAAAAATTGTTAAAATAATATATTATTTGAAACATCTGTTAATTTTTTCCATGATTATTTCCAGAGACAAATTAAAGACTGTCAAGTACATGGAAAAATATAGATGGTGCTTCTCTTGTGAGAAGATGTTGTTGATATATTTGACCTCATTTGCAGGCCCCAAGGTACAGTGGACACTGTCTGATAGTATCTCAGAACCTTTGGTTTTCTTAACAGCATCTTATCCTTAAACATTGTTTTTACTATTCCTGTGGTATCAACCGTAAATGTTTTTTCTTCTTTAATTTTTTCTATTTTTTTCCCATAGGGATATTTGAACAGCCAATGTTTAGTGGATTAATATAGATAGCTGTATTAGTCGGGGTTCTGCAGAGAAACAGAACCAGTAAGATATATAGAGAAAGCAAGAGATTGAGATTCATTGGTTGATTTTTAAGGAATTGACTCTCATGCTTGTGGGTGTTGGCAAATCTGAAATCTGTAGAGCTGGCCAGCAGGCTGGAAACTTAGGTTAAACTTGATGTTGTAGTTTTGAGTATGGATTCCAAAGGGCAGGAGGATGGAACTCAGGCAGTTTCTGTGTTGCAGTGTTGAGAATTTATCCTTGAAGGGAAACCTCAGTCTTTGCTCTTAAGGCCCTCAACTGACTGAGTGAGGCTCACTTACATTGTGGAGCATAATCTGCTTTACCCAAAGCCTACTGATTTAAATGTTAATCCTGTTTTTAAAATGTCTCCACAGAACATGTAGACTGGTGTTTGACCAAATAACTGAGCATCATGGCCAAGCCTCATTGACATGAAAAATTAACCATTATAATCACATTATGATTATGGTGAACATTTTGAATGTTTTAGAAGAAAAACAGAGATATCATCTACTGGGGTAATACACAAAACACAGATATAGGGGAATGTGCTACTGAAACAGAGAATATATGTAGTTCGGAACTGTGTGGTCCTAATTAAGGGCAGAGTTTCTTTTCTTTTCTTCTTCTTCTTTTTTTTTTTTTTTGAGACGGAATTTTGCTCTTGTTGCCCAGGCTGGAGTGCAATGGCAGGAGCTCAACTCACGGCAACCTCCACCACCCGGGTTCAAGCGATTCTCCTGCCTCAGCCCCCTGAGTAGCTGGGATTACAGGCACCTGCCACTACACCCAGCTAATTTTTTGTATTTTTAGTAGAGACGGGGTTTCACCATGTTGGCCAGGTTGGTCTCGAACTCTAAAGGCAGACTTTCAATCAGTATTTCATTATGCAAATTCAGCTTGCAGAAATATTTATGTTTGACCCATATTGTAGTTTTAAAAATGGATTAATTGCCAGTATTTAAAAATCAGGAAAATACACAGCAATAAAATCTAGACATTTTAGTTTCCTCAGAAGATCTGGCAACCAAGGTTCTTATTCCTACTTAGTAATGATTGACAGTAAGTAGTAGTTATCTCATTCAGGCACACATTTCCCATTGAGCTGCTGCACTTATTTATATTAACTGCTAGGCTCTTGGTGGTGTTTGAGATGATGACCTCTTGCCATAAGGAAGAGAGAGATCCTGTGGGCTAGTGAGGTTCTGTGGAGGATCCTAGTTTTGCCTTGATTAGGATTTAGATAAGCAAAATGAGAAGGGGATATGTCAGTTGATTTTAAAAGAAAGAAGCAAAGATGCATGGAGGTGGGACTGTATGTGAGAAAATTTGCCTAACCAGAAGAACAAGCCTGTGAGATTGGGTATAGGAGAGGGTAAGATTGAATTATCAGACAGGAGCTAGCATGATAATTAAGGCAACATTGTCCTTTTAACAATTAAACTTCAAATTTTCTGTGCCTTAAAAAAACTGAAGTTTATTTCTTGATTATGTGAAGTTCAAAATAGGTGTTCCTAGTGGGCAAATCTCTCAAGCAGTTTTGTCTTTTTCCATCTTGTGGCTGTGCCATCTTCACCACTTCTGAAGTCACAGCAGAAGAGGAAAGAGGATGAATGATTATGTAAAGCAGCAGGTTTCTGTCAAGCATACCTGAAAGTGGTGCACATACTTTCTGCTCACATTTCACTGGCCACATCCTCCTGCAAAGGAAGGCTAGGAAATAGAGTCCAGCTGTGTTCCCTCGGTAAAAGAAGAAACAGGGCTAGTGAATGACTAGCCAATCTCTAGCACAAGAGACAGGGGCATTGGAGGTAAGCAGGCAAGAGCTGCTGTATGATGTAAGATATTTATTAATCCATTTAGCATATATTTACAGACTACTTCTCTGTGTTGAATACTGTGCTATGCACCAAGTAGACTTTTGAGCAAAGGAGCAATGTGGTGAAAGTACTGTTTTGAGGAATTGGCCTGGGGGCAGAATATAAAAACAAGAGAAAGCAAATTCTTAGTCAGAGGGGGATGGTGAAAAACCTGCTATCTTTCTCCAACTGGGAGCTAATGAGATTGTGTGGGTAAAGAGCAATATTAATAGTATCAATGACAATCATAGTTACTATGTGCCATGCAGTGTTACAAGCTACTTTACATGTACTTAACTGTCACTCAAATTTATGATGTAAGTGCTATTACTCTCCTTTTCTAGACGAGGAAAGCAAGTCTTCAAATGATTAAGTCATTTGCCCAAATTCACATAAATCTTGGCAGGGCTCGAGGATTTAAACTTAGGAAGTCGATGTTGTTTTGTAACTGCTGTAGTATTAGTGAAATGGAAATCAATCTAATGAAAACATTGTGAGCTTAAGTGAACAATAACGAAAATTATATTATTAATTTGAGAAGGACACTGTGACTTTCTAAAAGACCTTCATAACCTGCAGAAGAAGAAGTGAAACTGGATAAATGACCTTTCAAGAAATCTCCCTATTCTTGGGCACACTTGACTGGATTTAGTTAACTCCTAATAAGTTTTTGGTGAATTCTGAGCTGTTTAAGAATATGACATCTTTTTAACCACACTCAAAACCAAATCATTGTGTCTTGAGGAAAAGCAAGTCTTTAATTCTTTGTTCTGATAAATATGCCAGAACACCAGTTTCTGTATCTGTGTCATGTCTTTGTCAGGATTGAAATGGGTATAATTTCAGATAATGGACTTAAAATAATATGTGTCTGGTATTTCCAGAAATATTAGTAAACACCAGAGACTTTGGGTTGTTGATATAAAGTTCTGTTTTTGGCAGTTGACTGTTGGGATGGCCCGGATGGAGAGCCAGTAGTACATCATGGTTACACTCTCACTTCAAAAATTCTCTTCAGAGATGTTGTGGAGACCATCAACAAGCACGCCTTTGTGAAGAATGAGTAAGTACAGCAGCACCCGCGAGCTAAGCAGTAGCCTCCCACATGGAGCTGCCTGATGTAACGTAGCTACAAAACCACGTCCTCTTCCTTGGACTCTACACTGCCCTCTACCAGCCTAGTTTTCTCCTTCTCAGCAAAACATCGTGAACAAATAATGTGGCCTTCGTGTCTGTACTTTCTCATGCTGCATTGATTCCTTATCCCATTCTTTCTCAATATGCCTCCTTAAAGATGTTCTTGGAAACAGTGACCTCTAAATTTCTAAATCCAGGGTGTCGAGTGTCCATAAAATCTGGAAACATAGATTACTATGTACATAATTAGTGAGTTTTGGTCATGATGGATGTCTTATCTATACACTGAGGTGTCTGGAGTCCTTATATTACTTGACCCTCTCCTATCATTTGACAAAGTTGAATATTTCCTTGCCTTTTTTGACTTTCATTATATCATTCTCCCCTCCATTGCTTTCATTGCTTCTCAGTCTCTCTTTTTTTTGTCCTGTGGTCTTCTGTTAATCTATTTCCTCACTCCTTTAATGGTTAACTATTTTCTAAGGTGTTGCCCTACATCTACTTTCTGGAAATTTATCAAATTCTATGTCCAGAACTTTTCCCCTAAGTTCTAGACCCATGTCGAAAAATACTCAGCGAGGCCGGGTGCGGTGGCTCCTGTAGCACTTTGGGAGGCTGAGGAGGGTGGATCATGTGAGGCCAGGAGTTTTGAGATCAGCCTGGCCAACATGGCAAAGCCCTGTCTCTACTAAAAAAATACAAATATTAGGTGGATGTGGTGGTACACTTCTGTAATCCCAGCTACTCGGGAGGCAGAGGCATGAGATTTGCTTGAACCCGGAAGGCAGAGGTTGCAGTGAGCTGAGATTGCACCACTGCACTCCAGCCTGGGTGACAGAGTGAGACTCCAACTCAGAAAAGAAAAATAAAAATCCTCAGTGAATATTCATCTGAGTATCTCATAGGTGTGGGGAGCCACAACAGTGAGCAGAAGATAAGACTCCTGCCATTAAGGAGCTTACTCCCCAAGGGGAACTCAGCATCTCAGTCTGCCAAACCTCCTCTTGCTTCTCGCTCCATTTCCTCTTGTTGATAGTTAGGGGCAGCACTGGCTTCAGCCAGAAACTGGGAGTCATTCTAGACTCAACCAATTCTTGGCAATTCTACTTCCCAAGTTATCTTTTGACTCCATTGCCTCCTGTTCATTTTTATTTCCCCTTTGGTTCATCCTCCACACTGGTGGTATAGTTTTCTTTCTGAAATATGAGCATGGTGATTCAATTCTGTTCTTAAAGCCCATCAGAAGCTCTCTCAATGCACAGGCATGTCTTCGTGTCCCTTAAGGTCTGGCATCTCCCTTGTCTTCCACTATCATCTTCCACCATTATACCACAGAGATTTAGGATTCTGCCTTCAATGACTGTCTTTCAGCTTCCCCATTGAGCCCGGCTCTTTCCCAACTCCCCACTCTTACGTATGCTATTCTGTCTGCCTGGAACACCCTTCCCCATTAGTCTATCTGATTAATTCTTGCTTATTCTACAAGGCCATTTAAGTGTTGTCCCTCTGACAACTTACTAATACCACCAGCTGATTTAAATCTTCTTTCTCTCCGTATTTTCTCTGTATTTAGCACCCTCTTGCAATTGGTTGGTTCCTTGCCTTTTTTTACATCTGTAAGGCTGTGAACTCACTGAAAATATGAGCAATGTCTTATTATTTTGGATTCATTTTTGTTGCCTAGCAGGTACCTTCAGTATACCAGCTGTTCAAGAAAGGATTTTTGAATTAAAGGAAACAAATTAAAATTACAATTGTGTAAAATTAATTTCTTAGAAGTTAGTAGCCTTTAAAATTTCCAATATTTGGTCTTCTCGTTAATTAAACATGAGGTTAAACATGCTTTTCTAATGAGACACACTTGGTGCATAGCAGATTTAGTTTATGATGCCTCCCATGTGGAAGAATCTTGAGTACTGCATTCTAATGGGTCTTCACAACCCTGATTTCTACAGGTCCTAGCCAAGTGAGTGAAGTAATTTTTTCCTTATTTCCCAATGTATGAAGTGGAGTGTTGAGGAGGCTTGCCACCTATGTATCTTGGAAGATCCTCTGGTGATTTGACCATTTACTTCAAGTTTGGGAACCCTTAGAAGAAAAGCACTTCAAATTAAAACAGTTAATAAGCTTGTTTAGTACATTTTAAAAGTTCAGACTTTTCCTCTCCTTTTTTAACTTTGGTTGCATCTTTCTATCAGGGTTTCTCAACCTTGGCACTATTGACATTGTGTACTGATAATTTTTTTTTTTTTTTTTTTTGGTAGAGAGCTGTCCTGTGCAATGTAGGGTGGAAAGCAGCATCCTCAGCTTCTACTCACTATGTGCCAGTAGCACCCCTGATGTGTGACCACCAAAAATGTCTCCAGATATTGACAAGTGTCTCCTGTGTTGGGGGAATAATCACCTCATTCCCTGTTGAGAAGCACAGCTTTACATATCATCAAACACTAATTAGGCTTTTTTTTTTTTTTTTTTTTTTTTTTTTTTTTTTTGAGACAGCCTTGCTCTGTTGCCCATATTGGAGTGCAATGGTGTGATCTCAGCTCGCTGCAACCTCCGCCTCTGGGGTTCAAGCGATTCTTGTGCTTCAGTCTCCTGAGTATCTGGGATTACTGGCACGTGCCACCATGCCTGGCTAATTTTTGTATTTTTAGTAGAGACAGGGTTTCACTATATTGCCCAGGCTGGTCTCGAACTCCTGGCCTCAAGTGATCTGCCTGCTTTGGCCTCCCAAAGTGCTGGGATTACAGATGTGAGCCACCACTCCCTGCCACTAACAGGTTTTTTGTAAATGAACTGACAATGTGAAAATTCCTTGTTAAAACTCCCTGATGTGACTGCAGGACAACTCAGGGTTGTCAGTTTGTTGTCGCTGTTGCTTTTCTCTCTTCTAGCACTCTAGGGCAAAAGCTATGCGAAGAAACAAATAGCAAACAGATTGTAGTCGAGTAAGGAAACCTACCTCAGCCACAAAGGCTCATCTTACAATGACCCACAGCATCAGGTTTTACTAATGAGGACAGAATGTAGGTCTGGAGGTCATAGCCCGTATTGTGGAATTTGTGCTTGTCATGAAAGCCTGGAAAAAGTTTTTCTGCACATTGATGTATTAAGTGATTTAAATATTGGTATATGTTGATACATTAAGTGATTTAAATATGTTGCCTATTATGTCTGAAGATATATAACAGAAAACTAGAAAAAAGTCAATAAACCTGAGTTTGAAATAATTTCTTATTCTGAGGAAGAAATAAGGTTGAGAGCAGTGAAATCATGTCATCAGCCCTGATCTCATTTCTGCCTTAGGCACCTTTAGGTAATTACTTACATGGATCTCATGTTTTCTGTGCAGAAACCTGAGTGCTAGTGTAGAATGAATGCTTGGCTGGTTTTTATTTTTATTTTTTGACAAAGACTTATAATTCTATAAGAGCGATTTTGAAATGTGTGATGTAGGATGCTATAAAATACAGAATTCCCTTATGTTATTTTATCCTCAATCATAATTTTCAAAGTGGGAGTTAATTATATATTTTAGAGTCAGTAACTTCATTTAATGATATTCAGTGGTCTCTTAGATGCTTTTAGACTTTAGAATAAATAAGGCAAAATTACATTATATGAGTTTACTTTCTTTCTTTTTTTTTTTTTTTGAGACGGAGTCTCGCTCTGTTGCCCAGGCTGGAGTGCAGTGGCATGATCTCGGCTCACTGCAAGCTCCGCCTACTGGGTTCACGCCATTCTCCTGCCTCAGCCTCCCGAGTAGCTGGGACTACAGGCGCCCGCCACCTCGCCCAGCTAATTTTTTGTATTTTTAGTAGAGATGGGGTTTCACTGTGTTAGCCAGGATGGTCTCGATCTCCTTACCTCGTGATCCGCCCGCCTCAGCCTCCCAAAGTGCTGGGATTACAGGCGTGAGCCACCGCGCCCGACCGAGTTTACTTTCTTTAGACTTCTCATCTCTTTTAAAATTTTCTCTTCTTTTAAAAGAAACATAATATATCTGCCATTTTTTCCTGATGCAAAATATTAGAAAAGCCATCCCATGCGGACTGGTATTTTGTTCAGCCATTATGCTTAGCAAAGTATATTTGCTCAGAGGAATTTTTTAAATGCATTTCTAATCTCTCTCATTTTAGAAGCATTTTAATCATCAGCAGTATCACAAATACTGTCACTAGGATTGTAACAACACAATGAATACTGAATCATTTTCAAAAATGCCTGTGAGTTGCCTGCACCTGACTCGTCTGGAATGTGTTGCTCTTTTCTCAGGTTTCCAGTTATATTGTCTATCGAGAATCACTGCAGTATCCAGCAGCAAAGGAAGATTGCTCAGTACCTGAAAGGAATATTCCGAGACAAACTGGACCTGTCATCTGTTGATACAGGGGAGTGCAAGCAGCTTCCAAGCCCTCAAAGTTTGAAAGGCAAAATTCTGGTGAAGGTAATTACTTCAAGTAATGCAATAAAAGACATTCATTATCAGCTAAGCCTGCCCTCCCTTAAAGAATAAAAACTGGTTTCAAGGGAGAAAAATAATTAGAATCAATACATGAAGGATTGTCTATATCTATGTATACTCCTTATTCCAGTGTATTTATAGTCGTGTCTTCAGAAGAAGCTTATTGTTGACTGAGCACATATTCTGAGATTTGTACTTATGGAGTGAAAACATCAATACTGTAAGCCAAATGTTTGATATTTTAGTCTGTAATAGTTGACACTAGAGAGAAATGTGTGTGTAGGAGCATGAGGTTCAGGAAAGGAGAAGGCTCCTTGTGTCCATATCTGAAAGAAGTTCTTTTAGATTTTTTTTCTCATTTCAAGCTCCAATAACTATCTGTCAAAAAAAAAAAAAAAAAAAGAAAGCTTCACGGTTGATCAGTCTTGGTTATGCAAGTGAGAAGAGCTCACATCAAAGAGGAACATAGGCACAGACATAATGCCCCACAGGACTTACGTATATGTGAAAGAGCAGTAGGTGAACAGAATGACATTTCATAAACAGATTTTCTGAGGGAGGAAGCTTACTACAATAAATATTATTCATGCAAGGAATAGCCAGGAAGACAGTTCTTTGAGTTTTCAGATCACTGACTTTGTGGTTTTACTTATTTCCAGTGAATTTTGCGTGTTTGTACTAAAACCACCTTGGGTGGCCACATCATTTTGTGATTAAAAATGTAAAGAAAAGCAATTAAGATTCAAACTGGGTTATATTTTACTTAAAAGAGGTGTGTATGAAAAAACAAATACCATATAGGAGGAGTAGGCAAGTCAAGGAGACAGTGTAATTTCATGGTAGGACTTCAACTGAGGCTTTAAGGGAGAGCAGCACATGGAAAAGATGGGACATATTCATTCTTAGAATTGGTCAAAACCTGTTTTCTACCAATTAAATGAAATTATAGATTCTGAATACATCAAAAAGGTGTTGCTAGGCATTTATATGCATAAAAATATTTGGAATAAAAGCTCCACATAATGCAAGAGATAACATGAAGGCCAATTTGCCCAAGTCTTGCTAAAGCAAAATTTTATAGTAAAAATTGATTTCTTGGTTAGAAAATGAAATGTCATCTTTATAACCTTGTAAATGTTTTTACTTCCTAAATGTTCTTTAGTCAGCAGTCAGGATGTTAAATGCAGAATAAATTCATTTGATTGAAATCTTTCTCTTTTGTACAGTGGAACTTACATTGGATATTTAATGTGGACTAATTTGAGCCTCCTCTGCATAACTGGGCTTTGAGTTATTTGACACAGAATATCCCACGGCTTATGGCATAGGGACGAATCAGAGGCAGAAAGTTTGAGGCACTCATGGGAAAGGGTGGCAGCAATGTGAACTGCAAGTATTTCTAGAGCATCTGAGATCCATTTGCTAGTAGCGATTTTGTTTAGACTTTAAAGAGTTGCCTGGATCTGCAGACCAGCACAACCTCATTTAAAGCAAAAACAAGAAAACAAGACAACTGATTTCTTGTGTTCCTTTAGTATGAGAGCAATCTCTGATTGAAAAGGCAGAATTTCTGTGACTACTTACCGCTTTGGAGATTGACAAGTTGTTTATTATTACAACTCTTACACACATATGTTCCAATCATGCATGCATACACATTTATATATGTGTACATTTTCCGATAAAATACAGGCAAAGTTCATTTTATTGTATTTTACTTTATTACATTTCACAGACACTCCATGTTTTGTGTGTGTGTGTGTGTGTGTGTGGGTGTGTGTGTGACAAATTGAAGGTTTGTGGCAACTCTATGTCAAGCAAGTCTTTCAGCACTGTTTTTCCAAAAGTATGGGCTCATTTTGTATCTCTGTGTGACATTTTGGTAATTCTTGCTCTACTTAAAACTTTTTCATTATTATTGTATCTGTTATGGTGATCTGTGATCAGTGATCTTCAATGTCACTATTGTAATTGTTTTGGGGAGCCATAATCCCTGCCTATATAAGATGGCAAACTTAATTGATAAGTGTTGTGTGTGCACTAACTGCTCCATGGACCACCTGATTCCCCATCTCTCTCCCACTCATTTCTCCCTGTTTCCTGAGACATAACAGTATTGAAATTAGGCCAGTTGATAACCCTGCAGTGGCCTCCAAGTGTCCAAGTGAAAGGAAACTCACATGTCTCTTACTTTTTAAAAAATATTTATTTATTTTGATAGGTTTTGTGGGAACAGGTAGTGTTTAGTTACATGGATAAGTTTTTTAGTGGTGATTTCTGAGATTTTGGTGCACTTGTCACCTGAGCAGTGTACACTGTACCCAATGAGCAGTCTTTTATCCCTCACCCCCTCCCACTCTTCCCCTCTGAGTCCCCAAAGTCCATTATATCATTCTTGTGCCCTTGTGCCCTCATAGCTTAGCTCCCACTTATAAGTGAGAACATATGTTTTGTTTTCCATTCCTGAGTTACCTCACGTGGAATAATGGTTTCCAGCTCCATGTAGGTTGCTGCAAATGCCATTATTTCATTCTTTTTATGACTGAGTAGTATTCCATGGTGTATATATGTATACCACATTTTCTTTATCCACTTGTTGATTGATGGGCATTTGGCCTGGTTCCATATTTTTGCAGTTGTGAATTGTGCTGCTAAGAACATGTATGTACAAGTGTCTTTCTCATATAAAGACTTCTTTGCCTCTTGGTAGATACTCAGGAGTGCTATCTACCAAGAGGAAAATATTTACTTTTAGTTCTTTAAGGAATCTCCACACTGTTTTCCATAATGGTTGGACTAGTTCCCATTCCCTCTAGCAGTGTAAAAATGTTCTGTTTTCACCACATCTACGCCAACATCTATTATTTTTTGATTTTATTTTTTATTTTATTTTTTTTTATTTTATTTTATTTTATTTTTTTTTATTTTTTATTATACTTTAAGTTCTAGGGTACATGTGCATAACGTTTATATCATGTATAACTCCCCAAAGCAATCCCTCCCTCCTCCCCCCTCCCCATGATAGGCCCCAGTGTGTGATGTTCCCCTTCCCGAGTCCAAGTGATCTCATTGTTCAGTTCCCACCTATGAGTGAGAACATGCGGTGTTTGGTTTTCTCTTCTTGTGATAGTTTGCTAAGAATGATGGTTTCCAGCTGCATCCATGTCCCTACAAAGGACGCACACTCATCCTTTTTGATGGCTGCATAGTATTCCATGGTGTATATGTGCCACATTTTCTTAATCCAGTCTGTCACAGATGGACATTTGGGTTGATTCCAAGTCTTTGCTATTGTGAATAGTGCCGCAATAAACATACGTGTGCATGTGTCTTTGTAGTAGAGTAATTTATAATCCTTTGGGTATATACCCAGTAGTGGGATGGCTGGGTCATATGGTACATCTAGTTCTAGATCCTTGAGGAATCGCCATACTGTTTTCCATAATGGTTGAACTAGTTTACAATCCCACCAACAGTGTAAAAGTGTTCCTATTTCTCCACATCCTCTCCAACATCTGTTGTTTCCTGACTTCTTAATGATTGCCATTCTAACTGGTGTGAGATGGTATCTCATTGTGGTTTTGATTTGCATTTCTCTGATGGCCAGTGATGACGAGCATTTTTTCATGTGTCTGTTGGCTGTATGGATGTCTTCTTTTGAGAAATGTCTGTTCATATCCTTTCCCCACTTTTTGATGGGGTTGTTTGTTTTTTTCTTGTATATTTGTTTGAGTTCTTTGTAGATTCTGGATATTAGCCCTTTGTCAGATGAGTAGGTTGCAAAAATTTTCTCCCATTCTGTAGGTTGCCTGTTCACTCTGATGGTAGTTTCTTTTGCTGTGCAAAAGCTCTTTAGTTTAATGAGATCCCATTTGTCAATTTTGGCTTTTGCTGCCGTTGCTTTTGGTGTTTTAGACATGAAGTCTTGCCCATGCCTATGTCCTGAATGGTACTACCTAGATTTTCTTCTAGGGTTTTTATGGTATTAGGTCTAACATTTAAGTCTCTAATCCATCTTGAATTAATTATCGTATAAGGGGTAAGGAAAGGATCCAGTTTCAGCTTTCTACTTGTGGCTAGCCAATTTTCCCAGCACCATTTATTAAATAGGGAATCCTTTCCCCATTTCTTGTTTTTGTCAGGTTTGTCAAAGATCAGATGGCTGTAGATGTGTGGTATTATTTCTGAGGACTCTGTTCTGTTCCACTGGTCTATTCTCTGTTGTGGTACCAGTACCATGCTGTTTTGGTTACTGTAGCCTTGTAGTATAGTTTGAAGTCAGGTAGCGTGACGCCTCCAGCTTTGTCCTTTTGACCTAGGATTGTCTTGGCAATGCAGGCTCTTTTTTGGTTCCATATGAACTTTAAAGCAGTTTTTTCCAATTCTGTGAAGAAACTCATTGGTAGCTTGATGGGGATGGCATTGAATCTATAAATCACCTTGGGCAGTATGGCCATTTTCACGATATTGATTCTTCCTATCCATGAGCATGGTATGTTCTTCCATTTGTTTGTGTCCTCTTTGATTTCACTGAGCAGTGGTTTGTAGTTCTCCTTGAAGAGGTCCTTTACATCCCTTGTAAGCTGGATTCCTAGGTATTTTATTCTCTTTGAAGCAATTGTGAATGGAAGTTCATTCTGATTTGGCTCTCTGCTTGTCTGTTACTGGTGTATAAGAATGCTTGTGATTTTTGCACATTAATTTTGTATCCTGAGACTTTGCTGAAGTTGCTTATCAGCTTAAGGAGATTTTGGGCTGAGACGATGGGGTTTTCTAAATATACAATCATGTCATCTGCAAACAGGGACAATTTGACTTCTTCTTTTCCTAACTGGATACCCTTGATTTCTTTCTCTTGCCTGATTGCCCTAGCCAGAACTTCCAACACTATGTTGAATAGGAGTGGTGAGAGAGGGCATCCCTGTCTTGTGCCAGTTTTCAAAGGGAATTTTTCCAGTTTTTGCCCATTCAGTATGATATTAGCTGTGGGTTTGTCGTAAATAGCTCTTATTATTTTGAGGTACGTTCCATCAATACCGAATTTATTGAGCGTTTTTAGCATAAAGGGCTGTTGAATTTTGTCAAAAGCCTTTTCTGCATCTATTGAGATAATCATGTGGTTCTTGTCTTTGGTTCTGTTTATATGCTGGATTATGTTTATTGATTTGCGAATGTTGAACCAGCCTTGCATCCCAGGGATGAAGCCCACTTGATCATGGTGGATAAGCTTTTTGATGTGCTGCTGAATCCGGTTTGCCAGTATTTTATTGAGAATTTTTGCATCGATGTTCATCAGGGATATTGGTCTAAAATTCTCTTTTTTTGTTGTGTCTCTGCCAGGCTTTGGTATCAGGATGATGTTGGCCTCATAAAATGAGTTAGGGAGGATTCCCTCTTTTTCTATTGATTGGAATAGTTTCAGAAGGAATGGTAGCAGCTCCTCCTTGTACCTCTGGTAGAATTCAGCTGTGAATCCGTCTGGTCCTGGACTTTTTTCGTGGGTAGGCTATTAATTGTTGCCTCAATTTCAGAGCCTGTTATTGGTCTATTCAGGGATTCAACTTCTTCCTGGTTCAGTCTTGGGAGAGTGTAAGTGTCCAGGAAATTATCCATTTCTTCTAGATTTTCTAGTCGATTTGCGTAGAGGCATTTATAGTATTCTCTGATGGTTGTTTGTATTTCTGTGGGGTTGGTGGTGATATCCCCTTTATCATTTTTTATTGCGTCTATTTGATTCCTCTCTCTTTTCTTCTTTATTAGTCTTGCTAGCGGTCTGTCAATTTTGTTGATCTTTTCAAAAAACCAACTCCTGGATTCATTGATTTTTTGGAGGGTTTTTTGTGACTCTATCTCCTTCAGTTCTGCTCTGATCTTAGTTATTTCTTGCCTTCTGCTAGCTTTTGAATGTGTTTGCTCTTGCCTCTCTAGTTCTTTTAATTGTGATGTTAAAGTGTCAATTTTAGATCTTTCCTGCTTTCTCTTGTGGGCATTTAGTGCTATAAATTTCCCTCTACACACTGCTTTAAATGTGTCCCAGAGATTCTGGTATGTTGTATCTTTGTTCTCATTGGTTTCAAAGAACATCTTTATTTCTGCTTTCATTTCGTTATGTACCCAGTAGTCATTCAGGAGCAGGTTGTTCAGTTTCCATGTAGTTGAGCGGTTTTGATTGAGTTTCTTAGTCCTGAGTTCTAGTTTGATTGCACTGTGGTCTGAGAGACAGTTTGTTATAATTTCTGTTCTTGTACATTTGCTGAGGAGTGCTTTACTTCCAATTATGTGGTCAATTTTGGAATAAGTGCGATGTGGTGCTGAGAAGAATGTATATTCTGTTGATTTGGGGTGGAGAGTTCTATAGATGTCTATGAGGTCCGCTTGGTGCAGAGATGAGTTCAATTCCTGGATATCCTTGTTAACTTTCTGTCTCGTTGATCTGTCTAATGTTGACAGTGGAGTGTTGAAATCTCCCATTATTATTGTATGGGAGTCTAAGTCTCTTTGTAGGTCTCTAAGGACTTGCTTTATGAATCTGGGTGCTCCTGTATTGGGTGCATAGATATTTAGGAGAGTTAGCTCTTCCTGTTGAATTGATCCCTTTACCATTATGTAATGGCCTTCTTTGTCTCTTTTGATCTTTGATGGTTTAAAGTCTGTTTTATCAGAGACTAGGATTGCAACCCCTGCTTTTTTTTGTTCTCCATTTGCTTGGTAGATCTTTCTCCATCCCTTTATTTTGAGCCTATGTATGTCTCTGCATGTGAGATGGTCTCCTGAATACAGCAGACTGATGGGTCTTGACTCTTTATCCAGTTTGCCAGTCTGTGTCTTTTAATTGGAGCATTTAGTCCATTGACATTTAGGTTAATATTGTTATGTGTGAACTTGATCCTGTCATTATGATATTAACTGGTTATTTTGCTCATTAGTTGATGCAGTTTCTTCCTAGCCTCGATGGTCTTTACATTTTGGCATGTTTTTGCAATGGCTGGTACGGTTGTTCCTTTCCATGTTTAGGGCTTCCTTCAGGGTCTCTTGTAAGGCAGGCCTGGTGGTGACAAAATCTCTAAGCATTTGCTTATCTGTAAAGGATTTTATTTCTCCTTCACTGATGAAACTTAGTTTGGCTGGATATGAAATTCTGGGTTTAAAATTCTTTTCTTTAAGAACGTTGAATATTGGCCCCCACTCTCTTCTGGCTTGTAGAGTTTCTGCCGAGAGATCTGCTGTTAGTCTGATGGGCTTCCCTTTGTGGGTAACCCGACCTCCTCTCTGGCTGCCCTTAAGATTTTTTCCTTCATTTCAACTTTGGTGAATCTGGCAATTATGTGTCTTGGAGTTGCTCTTCTGGAGGAGTATCTTTGTGGCATTCTCTGTATTTCCTGAATTTGAATGTTGTCCTGCCCTACTAGGTTGGGGAAGTTCTCCTGGATGATATCCTGAAGAGTGTTTTCCAACTTGGTTCCATTTTCCCCCTCACTTTCAGGCACCCCAATCAGACGTAGATTTGGTCTTTTTACATAATCCCATACTTCTTGCAGGCTTTGTTCATTTCTTTTTCTTCTTTTTTCTTTTGGTTTCTCTTCTCGCTTCATTTCATTCATTTGATCCTCAATCGCTGATACTCTTCTTCCAGTTGATCGAGTCGGTTACCGAAGCTTGTGCATTTGTCACGTATTTCTCGTGTCATGGTTTTCATCTCTGTCATTTCGTTATGATCTTCTCTGCATTAATTAGTCTAGCTGTCAATTCTTCCACTTTTTTTTCAAGATTTTTAGTTTCTTTGCGCTGGGTACGTAATTCCTCCTTTAGCTCTGAGAAGTTTGATGGACTGAAGCCTTCTTCTCTCATCTCGTCAAAGTCATTCTCTGACCAGCTTTGATCCGTTGCTGGCGATGGGCTGCGCTCCTTTGCAGGGGGAGATGCGCTCTTATTTTTTGAATTTCCAGCTTTTCTGCCCTGCTTTTTCCCCATCTTTGTGGTTTTATCTGTCTCTGGTCTTTGATGATGGTGACGTACTGATGGGGTTTTGGTGTAGGTGTCCTTCCTGTTTGATAGTTTTCCGTCTGACAGTCAGAAGGACTGTCTGTTGGTCTGTTGGAGATTGCTTGAGGTCCACTCCAGACCCTGTTTGCCTGGGTATCAGCAGCAGAGGTTGCCAAAGATAGAATATTGCTGAGCAGCGAGTGTACCTGTCTGATTCTTCCTTTGGAAGTTTCCTCTCAGGGATGACTCCACCCTGTGAGGTGTGGGGTGTCAGACTGCCCCTAGTGGGGGATGTCTCCCAGCTAGGCTACTCAGGGGTCAGGGACCCACCTGAGCAGGCAGTCTGTCCGTTCTCGGATCTCAACCTCCGCGTTGGGAGATCCACAGCTCTCCCCAAAGCTGTCAGACAGAGTCGTTCGCCTCTGCACCGCCCCCGCTGCTTTCCCTATTGGACCTCAGCTGTGGGCTGTCCCCAGAGGTGGAGTCTACAGATACAGGCAGGTTTCCTTGAGCTGCTGTGAGCTCCACCCAGTTCGAGCTTCCCAGCGGCTTTGTTTACCTACTTAAGCCTCAGCAATGGCGGGCGCCCCTCCCCCAGCCTCGCTGCTGCCTTGCGTATAGATCGCCGCAGACGGCTGTGTTAGCAGTGAGGGAGGCTCCGTGGGCGTGGAACCCTCCCGGCCAGGTGTGGGATATATCTCCTGGTGTGCCTGTTTCCTTAAAGCGCAGTATTGGGGTGGGAGTTACGCGATTTTCCAGGTGTTATGTGTCTCAGTTCCCCTGGCTAGGAAAACGGATTTCCTTCCCCCTTGCGCTTCCAGGTGAGGCGATGCCTCGCCCTGCTTCAGCTCACGCTGGTCAGGCTGCAGCAGCTGACCAGCACCGATTGTCCGGCACTCCCTAGAGAGATGACCCCAGTACCTTCGTTGAAAATGCAGAAATCACCGGTCTTCTGTGTTACTCGCGCTGGGAGTTGGAGACTGGAGCTGTTCCTATTCGGCCATCTTGCTCCGCCCCCTATTTTTTGATTTTTTGATTATGGCCATTCTTGCAGGAGTAAGGTGGTATCACATTGTGGTTTTGATTTACATTTCCCTGATTATTAGTGATGTTGAGCACTTTTTCATATGTTTGTTGACCATTTGTATATCTTTTTTTGAGAATTGTCTATTCATGTCCTTAGCCTACTTTTTGATGGTATTATTTGTCTTTTTCTTGCTGATTTGTTTGAGTTTCTTGCAGATTGGAGATATTAGTCCTTTGTCAGATACATAGTTTGTGAAGATTCTCTCCAACTCTGTGAGATATCTGTTTACTCTGCTGATTATTTCTTTTGCTATGCAGAAGCTTTTTAGTTTATTTAATTCCCATCTATTTATCTTTGTTTTTGTTGCATTCACTCTTGGGTTCTTGGTCACGAATTCTTTGCCTCAGCCAATGTCTAGAAGGGTTTTTCCAATGTTAACTTTTAGAATGTATATGGTTTCAGGTCTTATATTTAAGTCTTAGATCCATCTTGAGTTGATTTTTGTATAAGGTGAGAGATAAGGATCCAGTTTCATTCTTCTACATGTGGTTTACCAATATTCCAGCACTATTTGTTGAATATGGTGTCCTTTCTCCACTTTATGCTTTTGTTTGCTTTGTCAAAGATCAGTTCACTGTAAGTATTTGGCTTTCTTTCTCTATTCTGTTCCATTGGTCTATGTGATTATTTTTATACCAGTACCATGCTGTTTTGGTGACTATAGTCTTATAGTATAGTTTGAAGTCAGGTAATGTTATGCCTCCAAATTTGTTCTTTTTGCTTAGTCTTGCTTTGGGTATGCAGGCCCTCTTTTAGTTCCATATGAATTTTAGGATTTTTTTTTTTAGTTCTGTGAAGAATGGTGATGGTGTTTTGATGGTGATTACATAGAAATTATAAATTGCTTTTGGCAGTGTGGTTATTTTCACAATATTGATTCTACCCATCTATGAACATGGAATGTGTTTCCATTTGTTTGTGTCATCTATGATTTCTTTCAGCATTGTTTCGTAGTTTTCCTTGTAGATATCTTTCACCTCTTTGGTTAGGTATATTCCTAAGTATTTTATTTTATTTTTTGCAGCTATTGTAAAAGGGGTTGAACTTGGTTGTTGTTGGTGTATAGTAGTGCTATTGATTTGTGTACATTGATTTTGTATCCTGAAACTTTACTGAATTCATTTATCAGTTCTAGGAGCTTTTTGGATGAGCCTTCAGGATTTTCTAGGTATACAGTCATGTCATCAGCAAACAGTGACAATTTGACTTCCTCTTTACAGATTTGGAAGCCCTTTATTTCTTTCGCTTGTCTGATTGCCTTGGCTAGGATTTCCAGTACTATGTTGAACAGAAGTGGTGAAAGTGGGCATCCTTGTCTTGTTCTAGTTCTCAGGGGGAATGCTTTCAGCTTTTCCCTATTCAGTATAATGTTGGCTGTGGGTTTGTCATAGATGGCTTTTATTACCTTAAGGTATGTCCCTTCTATGCCGATTTTGCTGAGGGTTTTAATCATAAAGAGATGCCAGATTTTGTTAAATGTTTTTCTGCATCTATTGAGATCATGGGATTTTTGTTTTTGTTTATATCGTATATCACATTTATTGACTTGTACATGTGAAACCCACTTGACGATGGCGGATTATCTTTTTGATATGCTGTTGGATTCAGTTAGCTAGTATTTTATTGAGGATTTTTGCATCTATGTTCATCAGGGATATTGGTCTGTAGTTTTCCTTTTTTTTGTTATATCCTTTTCTGGTTTTGGTGTTAGGGTGATACTGGCTTCATAGCATGATTTAGGGGGGATTCTTTCCTCCTCATCTTTTGGAATATTTTCAATAGAGTTGGTACCATTTCTTCTTTGAATGTCTGATAGAATTAAGCTGTGAATCCATCTGGTCCTGGACATTTGTTTTGTTATTGTTGGCAATTTTTTAAATTACCATTTCAGTCGGACTGCTTGTTGTTGGTTTGTTCAGAGTTTTTGTTTCTTCCTGGTTTAACCTAGGAGGATTGTGTATTTCCAGGAACTTATCCATCTCCTCTAGGTTTTCTAGTTTGTTCATGTAAAGGTGTTCATAGTATCCTTGAATGATCATTTGTATTTCTGTGATGTTGCTTGTAGTATCTCTCATTTTGTTTTTAGTTGAGCTTATTTGGATCTTCGCTCTTCTTTTGTCGGTTAATCTTGTAAAGGGTCTATCAGTTTTGTTTATCTTTTCAAAGAACCAGGTTTTTGTTTCATTTATCTTTTGTACTTTTTGTTGTCGTTTCCATTTCATTTAGTTCTGCTCTGATCTTTGTTATTTCTTTTCTTCTGCTGAATTTGGGTTTGGCTTGTTTTTGTTTCTCTAGTTCCTTGAGGTGTGACCTAAGATTGTCTGTTTGTCCTCTTTCAGACTTTTTGATGTAGGCATTTAATGCTATGAACTTTCCTCTTAGCATCACTTTGCTATATCCCAGAGATTTTAAAAGGTTGTGTCACTATTATTCAGTTCAAGGAACTTTTAAGTTTCCATCTTGATTTCATTGTTGATCTAACAATTATTCAGGAGCAGATTATTTAATTTCTATGGAATTTGCTTGTTTTTTGGGGTTCCTTTTGGAGTCAATTTCCAATTTTATTCCACCATGGTCCTAGAGAGTACTTGCTATAATTTTGATTTTCTTAAATTTGTTGAGACTTGTTTTGTGGCCTGTCATATGGTCTGTCTTGGAGAATGTTTCCTGTGCTAATGAATAGAATGTATATTCTGCCGTTGTTGGGTAGAATATTCTGTAAATATCTGCTAAGTCTATTTGTTCTAGGGCATAGTTTAAGTCCATTGTTTCTCTGTTGACTTTCTGTCTTGATGACCTGTCTAGTGCTGTTAGTGGAGTATGGCAGTCTTTCACTATTATTATGTTGCCGTCCATATTATTTCTTAGGTCTAGTAGTAATTGTTTTATAAATTTGGGAGCTCCAGTGTTAGGTGAATATATATTTAGGATTGTGATATTTTCCTGCTGGACTAATTCTTTTATCATGATATAATGTCCCTCTTTGTCTTTTTTAACTGCTGTTGCTTTAAAGTTTGTTTTTGTCTGATATAAGGATAGCTGCTCCTACCCACTTTTTTTGTCTATTTGCATGAAATATCTTCTTCTACCCCTTTACTTTATGAGTCCTTATATCTTATGTGAGTTTTTTGAAGACAGCGGATATTTTGTTGGTGAATTCTTATTCATTCTGCCATTCTGTGCCTTTTAAGTGGAGCATTTAGACCATCTACATTCAAAATTTGTTTTGAGAGATAAGGTACTATTCGATTCATTTTGCTAGTTTTTTTGCCTGAATAGCTTTTTTTTTTTCATTTTGTTATTGTTTTATAGGCCCTGTGGGACTTATGCTTTATGGAGGTTTTATTTTGGTGTATTCTGAGGTTTTCTTTCAAGATTTAGAACTTTTAGCTTTTTTTTTTTTTTTTTTTTTTTTTTTTTTTGGTAGGGCTGGCTTGGTAGTGGTGAATTCTCTCAGCATTTTTGTTGTCTGTGATCTGAAATTGGATTTTTGTGTGTGTCTGAAAAGGATTTTATCTTTCCTTTATTTATCAAGCTTAGTTTTGCTGGATACAAGATTTCTTGGCTGATAATTATTTTCTTTAAGGAGGCTAAAGATAGGACCCCATTCTTTCTAGCTGTAGGATTTTGGCTGAGAAATCTACTTTTAATCTTATAGGTTTTTCTTTATAGATTACCTAGTGCCTTTGTCTCACAGCTGTTAAGATTCTTTCCTTCATTTTGACTTTAGATAACCTGATGACTGTGTGTCTAGGTGATGATCTTTTTGTGATGAATTTTCTAGGTGTTCTTTGAGCTTCTTGTATTTGGATGTCTAGATCTCTAGCAAAGGCAGGGAAGTTTTCCTCAATTATTCCCTCAAAGAGGTTTTCCAAACTGTGAGATTTCTCTTCTTCCCGGGGAACATCAATTATTCTTAGGTTTGTTCGTTTAACACAATCCCAAACTTCTTCTGGGCTGTGTTCCTTTTTTAAATTCTTTTTTCTTTGTCTTTGTCAGATTGGTTTAATTTAAAAGCCTTGTCTTCAAGCTCTGAAGTTCTTTCTTCTACTTGTTTGATTCTTTTGTTGAAACTTTCCAGTGTATTTTGCATTTCTCTAAGAGTATCTTTTATTTTTAGAAGTTGTGATTGTTTTGTATTGATGCTGTGTATTTCTCTGGATTTTTTTTCATCCATAGTCTGCATTACTTTTGAATTTCTTTAAATTGTTTTTCACCTTTCTCTGGTGCATCCTTGAGTAGCTTAATTATCAACCTTCTGAATGCTTTTTCTGGCAAGTCAGGGGTTTCTTCTTGGTTTGGATCCTTTCTTGGTGAGGTATTGTGATCTTTTGAGGGTGTTAGAGAACCTTGCTTTTTCATATTGCCAGAATTGGTTTTCTGGTTCCTTTTCATTTGGGTAGACTATGTCAGAGGGAAGATCTGGGATTCAAAGGCTGCAGTTCAGATTCTTTTGTCCCACAGGGTGGTCTTCTAATGTGGTGCCCTCTGACTTCCTCTAGGCATGGGACTTCCTGATTGCTGGACTGTAGTGATTGTTATTGCTCGTCTGGGTCTAGCCACCCAGCGGGGCTACCAGGCTGCAGCCTGGTACTCAGAAATGTCTCCAAAGAGTCCTGTTATGTGATCTGTCTTCAGGTCTCTCAGCCATGGAGATGTGTTCTGGTGGAGGTAGCAGGGCAGTGAAGTAGACTCTGTGAGGGTCCTTGGTTGTAGTTTTGTTTAGTGTGCTGGTTTTCTCGACTGCTGGTTATGCTAGTGGTTGGTTGTCCTCCAGCCAGGAGGTGGCACTTTTAAGAGATCATCAGCTGATACAAGCTTGCCCTAAGGTCACCTGGATACATATTTGGGTTTCTTAGGCAATGGGCAGGGCCATAGAGCTCCCAAGGGATTATGTCTTTTGTCTTCAGTTACCAGGGTGGGTAAAAAAAGACCATCAGTTGGATGCAGGATTAAGTGTGTCTAAGCTCAGACTCTCCTTGAGCAGGGCTTGCTGTGGCTGCCGTGGGGGCTAGGACTGTGGTTCTTAGTCCAGTGGAGTTATGTTCCCAGTGGGATTATGGCTGCCTCTGCTGCATCATACAGGTCAGCAGGGAAGTGGGGAAAGCTGGCAGTGACAGGCCTCACCTAGTTCCCACTCAGCTAGCAAGGCCAGTCTCATTCCCACCACCAGCACCGAGTTTATCTCCAGGCAGCGTTTATCTCCAGGCAGCTCGTGAGCAGAGCTGAGATCTTGCCCCAGGCTACAAGCCTCCCCACTGAGAAAGCAAGCAGGACTTTCAGGCTCCACCCCTCCCCACCTGCCATGGCCTCTGTGCTCACATCTGCACTTCCTGTTAGCTCCAGTCACTGCCCCCAGATTCTCCCCATACATGTTTAAGCTTGGTTGTAATTATTACAAAGTTCATCTCGAAGTTTCCTTCTCTCTATATTCCTTCACCAATTCCACTGGTAGCCTCCCCAAAGACCCCTGTGAGACAAAGTCAGAAGTGGTTTCCCTGGGTACTGGGAGTACCCACAGGTCTCTTCCTGCTGCTGCTTCTACCTTTATATTTTGCTCAGCTTTCCAAATTTGTTTCAGCTCTTGGTAAGGCCAAATCCTTCTCTCATTTTATTAGTCTGTTGTCATACTGCTATAAATAAATACCTGACACAGAGTAATTATAAAGGAAAGAGGTTTAATTGACTCACAGTTTCACAGGCTTAACAGGAAGCCTGTCTAGGAGGCCTCATGAAACTTACAGTCATGGCAGAAGGCAAAGAGGAAGCAGGCACCTTCTTCACAAGGTGGCAGGAGACAGAAGGGTGAACAGTGAAGGGAGAAGAGCCTCTTATAAAATCATCAGATCTCATAAGAACTCACTATCATGAGAACAGCATGGGGAAACTGCCCCCATGATCCAATTACCTCCCACCAGCTCTCTCCCAAGAAATATGGGTTTTGTGAGGATTATGATTCAAGATGATATTGGGGTGGGAACACAGCCAAATGATAACATTCTGCTCCTGGCCGCTCCCAAATCTCATGTCCTCACATTTCAAAACACAATCATGCCTTTCCAACATTCCCGCAAAGTCTTAACTCTTTCCAGCCTTAACCCAAAAGTCCAAGTCCAAAGTCTCATCTGAGACAAGGCAAGTCCCTTCTGCCTAGGAGCCTGTAAAATCAGGAGCAAGTTAGTTACTTCAAAGATACAATGGGGGTACAGGCATTGGATAAATGCTCCCATTCCAAAAGGGAGAAATCGGCCAAAACAAAGGAGCTACAGGCTCCATGCAAGTCGAAATCCAACAGGGCACTCATTAAATCTTAAAGCTCCAATATAATCTCCTTTGATTCTATATCTCAGATCCAGGTCACGCTGATGCAAGAGGTAGGCTCCTATGGTCTTGGGTGGCTCTACTCTTGTGGCTTTGCAGGGTACAACACCCCTCCCACCTGATTTCACAGGCTGGCATTGAGCGTCTTCAGCCTTTCCAGGCACACAGTGCAAGCTGTCAGCGGATCTATCATTATGGGGTCTGGAGGATGGTGGCCCTCTTTTCACAACTTTACTAGACAGTGGTCCAGTGGGGATTTTGTGTGGGGGCTCCAACTCCACATTTCTCTTCCACACTGCCTTGAGGGCTCCACCCCTGCAGCATACTTCTGCCTAGGCATCCAGGTGTTTCCATATATCCTCTGAAATCTAGGCAGAGGTTCCCAAACCTCAGTTCTTGACTTCTGTGCACCTGCAGGCCCAACACCATGTGGAAACTTCCAAGGCTTGGAGCTTACACCCTCTGAAGCAATAGCCTGAGCTATATGTTGGCCCCTCTTAACCACGGCTAGGATGTAGGGTGCCAAGTCCCAAGGCTGCACAGAGCAGTAGCAGGGCCCTGGGCCTGGCCCACGAAACCATTTTTTCTACCTAGGCCTCTCGGTCTGTGATGGAAGGGGCTGCTGCCATGAAGCTCACTGACATGTCCTGTAGACATTTACCCCATTGTCTTGGTGATTAACATTCAGCTCCTTTTAACTCATGCAAATTTCTGTAGCCAGCTTGAATTTCTCCCCAGAAAATGGTTTTTCTTTTCTTTCTTTTTTTATTTTGAGATGGAGTTTCGCTCTTGTTGCCCAGGCTGGAGTGCAATGGCATGATCTCAGCTCACTACAACCTCCGTCTCCTGAGTTCAAGCAATTCTTCTGCCTCAGCCTCCCAAGTAGCTGGGATTATAGGCATATGCCACCATGCCCAGCAAATTTTGTACTTTTAGTAGAGACGGGGCTTCACCATGTTGGTCAGGCTGGTCTCAAACTCCTGACCTCAGGTGATCCACCTGCCTTGCCATCCCAAAGTGCTGAGATTACAGGCATGATCCACCATGCCCAAGTGGATTTTTCTTTTTTTATCGCATCATCGGGCTGCAAATTTTCCAAAATTTTTATGCTGTGCTTCCCTTTTAAATGTAAGTTCCAATTTCAGATCATCTCTCTCAAGTTCAAAGTTTCACAGATCTCTAGGGCAGGGGCAACACCAGTCTCTTTGCTAAAGCATAGCAAGAGTGACCTTTGCTCCGGTTCCCAAAAAGTTCCTCATCTCCATATGAGACCACCTCAGCCTGGACTTCATTGTTCACATCACTATGAGGATTTTGGTCAAAACCATTCAACAAGTCTCTAGGACGCTCCAAACTTTCCCACATCTTCCTATCTTCTTCTGAGCCCTCCAAACTGTTCCAACCTCTGTCTGTTACCCAGTTCCAAAGTCAATTCCACATTTTCAAGTGTCTTTATAGCAGTACCCAACTCTCTGCAGTACCAATCTACTCTATCAGTCTGTTTTCACACTGCTATAAAGAAATACCTGAGACTGGGTAATTATAGAGGAAAGAGGTTTAATTGACTCACAGTTTCTCAGGCTTGGCAGGAAGTATGGCTGGAGGCTTCATGAAACTTACAATCATGGCAGAAGGTGAAGAGGAAGCAGTCACCTTCTTCATAAGATGGCAGGAGAGAGAAGAGTGAGCAGCGAAGTGGGAAGAGCTCTTTAAAAAGTCATCAGATCCTGTGAGAACTCACTCACTATCACAAAATCAGCATGGAGTATCCGCCCCCATAGTCCAATCACCTCCCACCAGGTTTCTCCCTACTCACGTGGGTAATATGGAGATTACAATTCAAGATGAGATTTGGGTGGGGACACAGCTAAACCATATCACCTGTGATCTAGATTTTCAGGTTCCCCAGTTAGGATGTATGTTTGAGGGTGGATCTTCCCCCCTCACACTTTGGCCACTCACAGTTTTTCAACTGTCTCACAGAACTTAGAACAGCAGTCTGCTTCCTTCAAAGGGTCTGTGAATTCTTTCGGTTTTCCTGGTGTGTTCCTGCAGTAGTTCTTGTAGCACAAGTTCACGGTGCGAGTCTCCACATGCTGTTCCATTGTCCAAGTGGGAGCTGCAAGTTAGTCCTGCCTCCTAGCTGCCATTTTACTCTGGCATCTCCACATGTCTCTCACTTTCAATCAAAAACTACAAATGATTAAGCTTAGTGAGGAAAACGTGTTAAAAGACAAGACAGACTGAAAGCTGGGCCTCTTGTACCCAAGAGTTAGCCATTTTGTGAATGCAAAAGAAAAGTTCTTGAAGAATATTGAAAGCGCTACTTCAGTGAACACACAAATGATAGGAAAGCAAAATAGCCTTAACTTATTGCTGATAGAAAGTTTGAGTTGTCTAGATAAATGATCAAACCAGCTATAACATACTCTTAAGCCAAAGCCCAATCCAGAGCAAGGCCTTAACTCTCTTCAATTTTGTGAAGGCTGAGAGAAGTGAGGAAACTGCAGAAGAAAAGTTTGGAGCTAGCAGAGTTTGGTATTTGAGGATTAAGGCAAGAATCCATCTCCATAACATAAAAGTGCAAGGTGAAGCAGCAAGTACTGGTAGAGAAGCTGCAGCAAGGGATCTAGAAGATCTAGCTAAGATAATTGACGAAAGTGGCTAAACAACAGATTTCTTTTTGTTTTTGGAGATGGAGTATCACTCTGTTACCCAGGTTGGAGTGCAGTGGTGCAATCTCGGCTCACTACGACCTCTACCTCCTGGGTTCAAGTGATTCTCCTGCCTCAGCTTCCCAAGTAGCTGGGAATACAGGCACATGCTACCACACCCAGCTAATTTTTGTATTTTTAGTAGAGATGGGTTTCACCATGTTGGTCAGGCTGGTCTCGAACTCCTGGCCTCAGGTAATTTGCTTGCCTTGGCCTTCCAAAGTGCTGGGATTACAGGCGTAAGCCACTGTGCCCAGCCCAACAGATTTTCAATATAAGCAAAACAGTCTTATATTGGGAGAAGATGCCATCTGGGACTTTAATAGCTGGAGAGGAGTAAATGCCTACCTTCAAAGCGTCAAGAAGAGACCGAGTCTCTTGTTAGGGGCTAATGCAGCTAATGACTTTAAGTTGAAGCCGGGGCTCATTTTTCGTCCCCTATGGCCCTTAAGAATTATGCTAAATCTACTCTGCCTGCACTGTATAAATGGAATGAAAAAGTCTGGATGACAGCACATATTTTTACAGCATGGTTTACTGAATGTTTTAAGCCTACTGTTGAGACCTACTGTTCAGGAAAAAAGATTCCTTTCAAAATATTACTGCTCATTGACAATGCACCTGGTTACCCAAGAACTCTAATGAGATGTTTAAGTAGATTCATGTTGTTTTCATGCCTGCTACACAACATCTATTCTGTAGCTCATTGTTCTATGTATAATTTTGACTTTCAAGTCTTATTAAGAAATATACTTGTAAGCCTATAACTGCCATAAATAGTGATTCCTTTGATAAGTCTGGGCAAACTACATTGAAAACCTTCTAGAAAGGATTCACCATTCTAAATGCCATTAAAAACGTTTGCGATTTTTTGAGGAGGTCAACAGATTATTATTAGCAGGAGTTTAGAAGAAGAAGATTCCAATTCTGATGGATGACTTTGAGGGGTTCAAGACTTCAATGGAGAGAGTCACTGTAGATGCGTTAGAAATAACAAGAGAACTAGAATTAGAAGTGGAGCCTGTGGGAGGCCGAGGTGGGCAGATCACGAGGTGAGGAGATCGAGACCAGCCTGGCTAACATGGTGAAACCCCGACTCTACTAAAAATACAGAAAAATTAGCTGGGCGTGGTGGCTGGCGCCTATGGTCCCAGCTACTTAGGAGGCTGAGGCAGGAGAATGGTGTGAACCTGGGAGGTGGAGCTTGCAGTGAGCTGAGATCACACCACTGCACTCCAGCCTGGGTGACAGAGTGAGATTCCATCTAAAAAAAAAAAAGAAGTGGAGCCTGAAGATGTGACTTAATTGCTGCAATCTTGCAATCTCATGATCAAACTTGAATAGATGAGGAATTACTTATATGAATAAGCAAAGCAAGTGGGTTCTTAAGGTGTATAAAACCTTAGTTGATAAAGCAACAGGAAGGATTGAGAGCATTTACTCCAATTTTGCCAGAAGTTCTACTGTAGGTAAAATGCTATTAAACAGAATCACATGCTGCAGAGAAATCTTTTGTGAAAGGAGGAGTCAATCAATGGAGCAAACTTAATTTTTGTTCCATTTGAGAAATTGCCGGCCAGGTGCGGTGGCTTATGCCTGTAATCCTAGCACTTTGGGAGGCCAAGGCGGGTGGATCACTTGAGGTCAGGAGTTGGACACCAGCCTGACCAACATGGTAAAACCCCCTCTCTACTAAAAAAATACAAAATTAGCTGGGCCTGGTGGTGCATGCCTGTAATCCAAGCTATGTGGGAGGCTGAGGCAGGAGAATTGCTTGAATCCCGGGGGGCGAGGTTTCAGTGAGCTGAGGTCACACCATTGCACTCCAGCCTGGGCAACAAGAGTGAAACTCTATCTCAAAACAAAACAAAACAAAACAAAAAAGAAGCAAATTGCCACAGTCACCTAACCTTTAGCAACCATCACCCTGATCAGTCAGCAGCTATCCACACTGAAACAAGACTCTCTGCCAGCAAAATGACTACGATTTGCGAAAGGTTCAGATGATCATTAGCTTTTTATAGCATTACATATTTTTAAATTAAGGTATATACTTTTTTAAGACATAATACTATTGCACACTTAATAGGCTATAGTATAGCATAATTGTAACTTTTATATTCACTGGGAGACCAAAAAATCCATGTGCCTCTCTTTATTGTGATATTCATTTTATTGCAGTGATCTGAAACCACATTCATAATAATTCTAAGGTATGCCTGTAAACAAAACATTGCTTATGAGAAAAAAATAACAAATAGTAATATTCCATAGACTCTTTTTGCTGAAATAACTTTAGCTGTGTGGTCCAAGTTTCCTGCTTTTACAGATGTGAATCACAGAGTTGTCTCCATTCTCCTGGGGCTATGCAGCCAGATATTTTGAAGCCGAGAGGTGACCATGCTTCCAGTCCAATCTCTACCAATATTTCCATATACCACAGACAAATTAATTCTAGAGTGTAACTGCTGCATGAAATATATGTAGATCAGAAAGGGACCTCTGGAAGACACCTGGATCATTCTTCATTTACATCATTATTGGACCACAGTTAAATTAGTTAAGCCACATAAAGTGCTATCTAAATGTATTTTATAATTTTCCTTTGGAGTAACACCATTGAAAAGGGGCCTTGAAAAACAGTGTTCCTTTGCATTGTTTTTCTCTCTATCCGCCTGGATAAAATATTTGCCAGCCTGGAAAAAGCTGACCAAAAATAGGACTCTGATAATGCAAGGTCTTTTAATTAGATTTTTAAAGGACTGAAAATTAACGTGTCTTATGAATACTCTGGGAGGCAGCTTTTTCTTTTTGTTTCCTCACCTCACGCCACCCTCAGATGAAGGGGAGTGGAAGCTTAGTTCTGTGTCCTTACCTGCTCAGCACCACCTTCTCCTCACAGTTACACTTTCCTTTCTAGTCAGTGCTGTCCGTGATGTGTATCAGTTGAGGATTATTATTATTCTTTTCTTGGTGATGTTATTTTTCATATTTATTTCTATTCTGTAGAACATTTAAAAACATATATTGGTTTTTATGCTATTTTATGCTGTTTCAAAAGAGGGAATTGCTACTACTACCTTTTAAATGTCTTGTGTACAGTTTCATCTTGCTGTCTGCCATGGTACCTAAAACAAAGCAGATTCTGAATAAACGAAGAAAGTTGATATCTTGATATCTTGTTTCTGAGTATGTCTGGTCACCTCCTAATTGAGTACCTTATTTCTGGTGCTACCGTATTATAACTACCCTACAAGTGCTCCTAAAGAAAAATAGAAAAATAAACTGATTTTTAGGAGCTTTCTGTATCAATAGGACCTGAAATAATATACAGAAATAAATGCTTTGATTCTGAGCTGCCTTGTTATTAATGATACACAAATTAGATCCCAACTTTTTTGTTGTTGTTGGGGAGACACTCTTGCTCTGTCAACCAGGCTGGAGTACAATGGTGCAATCTCGGCTCGCTGCAACCTCTACCTCCCGGGTTCAAGCGATTCTCCTGCCTCAGCCTCGTGAATAGCTAGGATTGCAGGTGCCTGCCACCACGCCTGGCTAATTTTTGTATTTTTAGTACAAATGAGGTTTCACCATGTTGGCCAGGCTAGTCTTGAACTCCTGATGTCAGGTGATCTGCCTGCCTCGGCCTCCCAAAGTTCTGGGATTACAGGCATGAGCCACTATGCCTGGCCCCAACTTTTTTTTTTTTTTTGAAATGAAGTCTCACTCTGTCACCCAGGCTGGAGTGCAGTGGAGCGATCTTGGCACCCTGCAACCTCTGCCTCCCGGGTTCAAGCGATTCTCCTGCCTCAGCCTCCCGAGTAGCCGGGGATTACAGGGCTCACCACCTGGCTAATTTTTGTATTTTTGGTAGAGACGGGGTTTCACCATGTTGCCCAGGCTAGCCTAGAACTCCTGATCTCAGGTGATCCACTGACCTCCCTTGGACTACCAAAGTGCTGGGGTTACAGGTGTGAGCCACTGTGCCTGGCCAGCCTCAACTTTTTAATCTTACAAATTCCCTTCTGTAAGTTGAAGAAAATATTTGCCTAAATCCCAATTGTTTAGATTCTTAATATAGATTATGCTTTCATTACATAAATGGTTTATCCAGCTTTGAAACTGTCACTAGTGGTAAGGACTCAAGGTCAAGAGCTTTGGGTATCAAGGAAGGTGTGGGAAAACTGGGAAAGACATTTCTCCGAACATCCGACTAAGCTGGTAGCCCTGTGGAGGTAGGAAGTGGGTAAGAGGGGGATCCAGAATTCTGAAAGAGGTAACGGTGGTGTGGAGAGCAGGAATACTAAAAGTCACTGAAACTTGAGTTTAGAGATCAGCCTGGGATGATATTTATAAATGTATCATTATTTTGGCTGTCAGGCATGTGAACATCCTTCCATGTTTAAGGAAGTTTCCATCGCTATGTTTTAAGGGATTCCCTTAGAGGAGCTTAAAGTTTGCTTTTGCAGCCTTTCTTAGGGCTAGGATGTGGGCACCCCATCTAGAAGCCACCAATCAAGTGAACATGTCCCAGACATTGAAGCAGAAACTACAGTAGGAAAGTGGGACCAAGTGGAACCCATCCTGGGGGTGGAGGGAGTGGGGTGGACATGCTGGCAGCTTCCTTTAGGGCCCATGGCAGCACTTCTGGCAGTAGTCCTGATGTCCATTGTGTGGATGATGGAGTGAAAGCCGCTATCTCTGTGCTTAGTTGTGTTGGAAATGGTATCTTCAGTGGATTTGTTCTGCCCCATGATTTTGGTTGGTGCTTATGTTAGGTGTCTATTGCTGCGTAGCAAATTACTCCAACATTTGGCAACTTAAAACGTTGAATATTCGCACCGCCCCTGTAGGTCAGGAACCTGGATGTGGCTTAGCTGGGTCCTCTGCTCAGGGTCTCTCTTGAGGCTGTAATTAAGGTGTCCTCTGGGGCTGCAGTCATCTCACGGCTGGACTGAGGGAAGCTCTGCTTCCGAGATTACTTTAGTGGTTGTTGTTGGCACATTTCAGTTCCTTTCAGGCTGTTGACTACTGAGGCCTCTCTCACTTCCCTGCCATGTGGGTCTCTCCATAGCACAGCTCACAACACCTGTGTGTGTGTGTGTGTGTGTGTGTGTGTGTGTGAGAGAGAGAGAGAGAGAGAGAGAGAAAGAGAGAGATGGAGAGAGAGAAAGAGAGAGAAAGAGAGAGAGAGCTCCAGGAAAGGAGAGAAGTTTGGGGAAGCAAGCAAGAAGGTATAGTGTTTCTATAACCTGATCTCAGAAGTGACCTTCCATCACTTTTGCTGTACTCAGTTCATTAGAAGTGGGGTACTAGGTCCAGGTCACTCTCAAAGGGAGGGGATTGCAGAAGGATGTGAATATTGAGACAGGAGACATTTGTACTATTATTTAGAGGCTGCCTACTGCAGTGGCCTTGCCCTCTTAGCCTCAAAGCCTGGTTCTGCCCCACCTCCCACCCTCTGATTCTGGAAGCAATTCAGTATTTTGGTAATAAATATTCCTTTCTGCTTGTAGTAAGAAGCCTTACTAATACAGATAGCTGCCCTCGAAGCTTTTCTCAGACCCCTGGGCCTTATCCCCTGCTATCCTTTTTAGTTTACATTTACTGTTTTTGAATGTAATTTGAGAAATTCAGGAAAGGAAAATGTAAATTTCACTCATAGTGCTGTTACAAAGAGGTAATTACCCTTAACAATTGACCATATTTATTTTTAGACTTTTTTGCTGGTTTTTTAATCACTGAGATAATATTGTATAGATAATTCTGTAACTTAATTGTCTTAATATCTTGTAAGAATGTTCCCTGTCAAAAAGCCCCTCATTTTTAAAGTGTGTTATTGAGTAAGTCAGGAGTGGCCTGGTCCTGGGGGAGGTGCTTAAGCTGGGCAGGAGTCTCGCTCCATTGTCTGTGAAAGAGGGGCTTGCTACATGCAAAGTGAGGCATAATTGTTAAGGAGGCATGTAATCTGCTTAGGTGAATAAGCTGCTCTGAGGGACATTAGCATGCTTGTTGTTGTCATAGTTCCTTTGGGCTGCTATAACAAAACCACCTTAGACTGGGCAACTTGTAAACAACAGAATTCGTTGCTCTTGGATCTAGATGCTGGGAAGTCCAAGATTAAGTTGATGGCAGATTTGGCATCTGATGAGGGCCTGTTTCTCATGGATAGTACCTACTTTTTGTCCTCACATGACAGAAGGGGCAAGGGAGCTTATTGGAGCCCTCATGACTTAATCACTTCCCAAATGCCTCACCTCTTAATACTATCATATGGGTGGGGTATTAGGTTCTAATACATGGATTTTAGGGGACACCAGCATTCACACCACAGCAGTTGTACATAATGGGATGGAGTGGTAGTTGTTGTGATGGGTCATCTATTCTATTTTTAAATTTTTAATAAAAGTAGAGATCGGGTCTTACTATGTTGCCCAGACTGTTTTCAAACTCCTGGCTTCAAGCAGTCCTCCTGCCTTGGCCTCCCAGAGTGTTGGGATTACAGGGATGAGCCATCATGCCCAGCCAAGTCATCTTGTTTTTTGGTGGAGGGGATTTCTCACTTTGTCACCCAGGCTGGAGTGCAGTAGTACAAACATGACTCACTGCAGCCTCAACCTCCTGGGCTCAAGTCATCCTCCTGCCTCAACCTCCTGTGTAGTTGGAATCATAGGCACGTGCTACCATGCCCAGCAAATTTTTTGATTTTTTGTAGAGACAGAGTCTCATTTTGTTGCCCAAGCTGGTCTTGAAATCCTAGGGTCAAGTGATCCTCCCATCTCAGCCTCCCAAAGTGCTGAGATTACAGGTGTGAGCCACTGCACCTGGCTCCAGGTTCCAAGTCATCTATTCTTGAATAGAAGCCTGGTTTGATTTTTTAAACCATAGTAACTCTAATTCATTCTACTTAATTGAAACTAAGAAGACTTCCCTTTTTTGAAAATCTCCACTCCCCCTTATTTTGCCCCTAATTCAAACTGTCTGCTTTCTAGTCAGTCTGAAGTAACGATTAGCTAATGATACAACATTTTCTTTTCAGTTTTTACTTTTCAAAAATGATTTTTGGCCGGGCGCGGTGGCTCAAGCCTGTAGTCCCAGCACTTTGGGAGGCCGAGACGGGCGGATCACGAGGTCAGGAGATCGAGACCATCCTGGCGAACACTGTGAAACCCCGTCTCTACTAAAAAATACAAAAAACTAGCCGGGCGAGGTGGCGGGCGCCTGTGGTCCCAGGTACTCGGGAGGCTGAGGCAGGAGAATGGCGTAAACCCGGGAGGCGGAGCTTGCAGTGAGCTGAGATCCGGCCACTGCACTCCAGCCTGGGCGACAGAGCGAGACTCCGTCTCAACAAAAAAAAAAAAAAAAAAAAAAAAAAAGATTTTTAATTGTCGTAAACTACATGTGACCTAAAATCTATCTAACATCTTAACTATTTTTAAGTGTATACAGTAAACCCTTTTTAAAGTGTGTTCAATAGTATTAAACACATTCCCACTGTGTGCAGCCAGTCTCCAAAACTCTTCATCTTGTAAAAGTGAAACTCTATACCCATTCAGCAACAACTCCCGATACCCTCCTACCTTCAGCCCTTGGCCATCACCATTCTACTTTCTGCCTCTATGAATCTGATATAAATGGAATCATACAATACACTTCCTTTTATGTCTAGCTTATTTCAATCAGCATAATACCTTCAAAGTTCATTCATTTTGTAATATGTACCAGAATTTCCTTCTTCTTAAAGGCTAAGATTCCATTGAATGTACATACACATTTTGTTTATCCTTTCATCCATCAGTGGATGCTTGGGTTACTTCCACCTTTTGGCTATTGTGAATTTATTCTCATTTTAAAATGGGATGTTTTGTTCCATTTCAGGGTAAGAAGTTGCCTTGTCATCTTGGGGATGATGCAGAGGAAGGAGAAGTTTCCGATGAGGACAGTGCAGATGAAATTGAAGACGAGTGCAAATTCAAGCTCCATTATGTAAGTTGCAGGCATGACCATGTTTTTTATCCCTGATATGCTGTATTACAATGGAGTTCCAAGTCGCTACTGTGTTGGAGGCCTCACAATTACAGTGGCTGTGGTGTAGAAAGGATATTCACTGAAAATTACTTTGTTTGCTGGCACACAGACACTCAAATGTTTGTTGAATGAATGATTCAAGGATTCTTGTCTCTGAGTGTTGAAAGGAATTTTAGTGATTAATTCATTCAACCCTCTCTCCAGGGATCAATTTCCTATTACAGATTCAAAAATTAAATTGTGGTTGAAAAAGTTACTGTCTTTGGTAATAAAAGCTGGCTTTACTTTAGCGTTGCCTTCCCTACCTCATGCTAGTAGCCCCACCATGCTCCCTGTCAAGGCTGGCTGGAGGAACCCCACCTGCATGTGGGCCTGCTTCTCTGGGATGCCCATCCCCTCTTTTAGAAAATGTACCTTGTACCAGAGGGATTTCCAAGCCCTTCCAGACATGGACCTCTTCACTAAATCTTTAATTTGCCAAGTCTTCAATAAAGTGGCATAGAATAGTTTGTTACTTGCTTAGTGCATCAGCCCCCTTTTCTAGATGAAGGAGCCTCCTTTGTAGAAAAGCATCATTCAGGCTGGGCGCGGTGGCTCACGCCTGTAATCCCAGCACTTTGGGAGGCCAAGGAGGGCAGATCATAAGGTCAGGAGATCGAGACCATCCTGGCTAACACGGTGAAACCCCGTCTCTATTAAAAATACAAAAAAATTAGCCAGACGTGGTGGTGGGCACCTGTAGTCCCAGCTACTCGGGAGGCTGAGGTGGGAGAATGACGTGAACCCGGGAGGAGCAGTTTGCAGTGAGCCAGGATCACGTCACTGCACTCCAGCCTGGGTGACAGAGTGAGACTCCATCTCAAAAACAAGAAAAAAAGAGAAGAAAAACATCATTTAGCCAGGTGATCCAAGGGAAATTCAAAGCTGAGGGAAATATAAGACTTAAAAAGATGCCTCATTGTTCCTTTTTATAACTCATATGATTGCTAGAATCACACAGCAACCTGAGAGTAGCACACGCTGATGATAGTATAGAATTTTATTTCTACAGAAAAGGTTAGTCCTCTAGACATCAGGACTATGATTCTGCCTTCTTTAAAAAAAAAAAAAAAAAAAAACAGAGACATTTGTATACATTCTTGTAGTTTACACCATTGCCCTGAATTCAGTTATTACATTGTTAACAACAGTCCAACTCTTCAGATAATTCTGTGATGCCTTTCCTGTGGTTGTGAAAATGAGCTAGCATTATTTTCAAAGGGGACAAGAATTTAATGACAGCTGAAGTCTCAGTAGACACTTCTTTCTTGGCTTTAATGCCCTTTAAATGGGCTAAATGGAGAAGATTCAGCTTGAAGTGAAAAGGAAAAGTTACCATCTGTATTCTTCTCTTGCCTTTTAATAGTTTATGTTAGCAAAATTAAATACTATTAATTAATAGGGCTATGGTTACAGAAAATCTAAATAGATTTACATGTTTGAAAACTATGCTATGTCATTATACAGTTAATATTTTAAATAGTTGCTTTTTTCTCTTCTAGGTATTTATTTTTTATAGTTATTTATGATTATAGATAATTTAGCCTTAGTTTTTAGCATTACTTTATAAACCAGATTTTTGTCTCTGATTTTTATCATTTTGCATCTTGTTTTCTAGATCTCTTGGTTGCCAGCTGTAGTGTACATCTATCATTATTCACTCAGCTATTTCATTTTTCTTCTCCAGTGAGCTCTCCAACTTCCTAAATTCAATATATGTGATTATGCAAAAATAGTAAGCTGTAGTCTTATGGGAACAAATAAATAATTTCACCTGTGAAGTATCCAACTAGATTCCTCTCTTCTTTACTAAAAGTAGTTGATTTCTGGACACTCACATCAGGAGATGGTTTAGAACATGATTCCATGGAGTTAGATATGATCTTTCATTTGGATTCTTTGGTGTGGCCCTAAGTGAAAGTAAAGCACCTTAACTGTAAGTTTACAGGCATCTCTTTGTTATATTTTAGAAGAGAAAATAAATAAATCAACATTGAAGAAATATTGAAGAAATATTTCAAATTGTTTTTTGCTATTTTTGAGCTCTTCTGAGAAAAGGCAATGCTGTGTTTAGAAAACCAAAGTGTTATCTTGTAATCAGACCATTTATAGTCCTATTGTTGGCAGAGGGCTCAAATGCCCTATCTGACTGGTAAATTTATAATAAATTCCCTGATAAACAATATGTGATCATATTTCTGCAAAAGAGGGTGTACTTTGGATAGTTTATGTGAACCAATAATTATCTGAGAGGAAGCTCTTCACCTCAGTTTTAAGTTGAGAGAATGTGGTTAGATTTATAAGTTATATCTGAATTATTGCAATGAATACACATTTTAACTTTGCATTCGTTTACACTGGAACGCCAACTCTCATGAGGTCATATAAGATTCATTTGCACATTCAATAAACTTTTATTAAACATCTCCTGTTGGACATGTGCTCATCAGTGTTGTAGGTACTGGATGATATATCAGTAACAAAATAGACAAAAATCATTGCCTTCGTGAAGTTTACACATCATTGGGAGAGGATGAGGATAGACAAGAAACAAGACAAATAAGTAAAATATATAGTTTACTAGACAGTGATCAGTGCTAGAGGAAAAAAGGGTGTGTGTGTCTGTGTGTGTGTGTGCACACTTATGCTGTGTATATGTAAGGGATCTATTGAAGTTTTAGATGGGATGTCCAGGAAAGGCCTCACAGGGAAGATGCATTTGAACAAGTGAAGAGTTAGTCATGCGGATACCTGAGGAGGAATGTTCCAGGCAGAAAGAACCCCAAGTGCAAAGGCCAGAAGCGGGATTTGAGGTTCTCCCAGCACCACCCTGGAGTTAGAAGCAGAACAGGAGGACAAGACTCCTGTTACTTTTAAGCAAGCAGTTTAAGCCATACTGTAAGTTTTTTCTTATGTAGTAAATGCTTCTGTTGTTGAATTAACTGAACCTTTTAAGCTTCTGCCACATACTATTTTGTGGCTCCAGCCATAGAGAAAATCTGGCTTATAATGGGTAAGCCACAAGGTAAAGCCAGTGTGTTCAGTGACCCAAGAATCATACAACACAGAGACACAGAGGACGACTTCCTTTCAACCAGAGTAGTAATCTAGCAGATTTGATTTTGTGAGGCGAAGTCACCATTATTCATCTTTATGGATCTTCTAATGTCAGCGTGCTCTACACAATTTCCACCTCTGTATTTCAACTTCATTAATGTTTTTCTGCTTCTGCTGAGTTATGCAGTATCTTTTTTCTTGTGCTCTCTAAATCTGTTTAGCCAGCTTCTCGGGCATAAACATTAGCTCTATATCCCCTACGTAAAGCTCATCCCATAAACACCAAGCCTTCCAGCAAGTTCTAAAGCAGTCCTAGTGCAGTGACATGTAGCAATTTTTGTCTTATACTGTAAAACCATTATCCAGACCGCGTGTGTATATCTCTCACTAAACATTTTAATCATTTTCCTCCCTCATCTTTTTTCCTAAGTCATTCCTTTTATGCTTTGAGCTATCCTAAGAAGGATTATGAATCTTGTTTGTTTAAAACATATCAGCACTCAAAGACAGAATGAGTTACCTCTTGAGGTTGCAAGGTCTTGCTATTGAAAGTGTTCATTGGATCAAAAAGCCCAGGTGCTGGGCATACTAGTACATCCTGGCAACAAGAGGTAGGGAATGATAAAGGTGACTTGGAATCTCCCTGGAAGATTCTAGTTGTTTCTAATACATGGATATGACCGGTCCTTGAACAGAAGAGTGTGTTGTTAAGTGAGCTACAGGAGCAGGCAGGTGACGGTAGAGGACAGGAGTAAACACACAGGCTTGAATGTCTGAGAAGCAGCTGTTCTTCAGCTGAGACCTTCAGGTCTTACAGCTTGGAAAGCAGTGAGGCCCTCAGAAAAGCCAGCAAAATATTATTCTTCCCGTCTTTGGACTTTAGCCAAAGGAAAAAAAAAACTAGGGGGGATGTTGAAATACTTCAGTTTTTAGTTTTTTCCCTCCCCCACCTTTTTTTTTTTTTTTTTTTTTGAAGCAAAGCAAAGGTCCTCAATTTTTTTTTTTTTTCTTTTTTTTAAGCAAAAGTCCTCAACTTGGGTCACACATTGGAATGATGGGTAGCTTTCAAAAACCCCGGTGTCTGGGTCTTGGCTCAGGGATTCTACTACATGGGTCTGGGGCATGGCCTGGGATTTCTGAGCACTCCACTGGTGATGGCAATGTGTAGTGCAGGTAGAGTCCACTGTTTGGAAGGTCCCTTTCAAGGAGCAGCGCCCAATTTCTCCCCTTTCCTGGATCTTTCCAGTCTGGAAGGATGGTCGTGGTTTGGGGCATCCTTCTAAGTATTCAGCAATGATTTAGCTTCGTGCTGGAGACAAAATAAGAATTTGTTTAATGTATTTACTTGTGGTAGAGGGATTCCTGGATCAGATTTATCTCTCAAAAAAGGACATAGAGAGCTCTGATTACTTCTCTGGTGGAAACTACCCATCATATGAAATGACTGCTCTCCCCTGGCCCCCAGCTGCAGCGTACTTCCTCACCCACTGGCCCAGAGAACAAAAGACCAAGATACCTATGGCTTTCAGCTGTGGTCCCTGCTGCAGCTGCATGGTGCCTGGTAGGTCTCGAGGTCAAGTGTCTGTCTTAGCTTCCTTTCAGTAGTGCTATTGGATTCCAGGGCCGAATGATAATATATTAATGAAACCTCAGCCACACATTTATTTGTTCTTCACAGCTGCCAATTTTCTTGTGCTGTAAATCACAGAGAAGAAAAAGATCAACAGGCAGAGATATGATTCCTTTAGCAGCTCCCAGTGTTTGGAGGATGTGAAGTAAATAATCATAGCCTTTGTGTTAAGCATTCATTATTTTACCAGCTCTGGGTCGGCTTTGGCTTTGTATTTTGAGCCTTGCCTTGCTGACAGTAAAAGTGACTTGGTGTCATGGCCACAGATCTTCTCCTTACTTTAAGTCTCTGCCTCTTTGTGAGGCCCTGAGTGAGGGAAGGAAATGGATGCTCATTTGGAAAATTCTGGATGACACTGGATACCCTAGGTGCTCTTACATGCTTTTTTTTTTTTTTTTTTGTCCTCTCAACAAATGCACACTCCATTGGGCCCTGGGTCTTGATCAAATGCTTT
The DNA here is from genome assembly GCF_009764315.1 of Trachypithecus francoisi. Taxonomy (NCBI): domain Eukaryota; kingdom Metazoa; phylum Chordata; class Mammalia; order Primates; family Cercopithecidae; genus Trachypithecus; species Trachypithecus francoisi. Next base: position 8,180,502 of record NW_022681453.1, read on the forward strand.
GGTCTCTAACCAGAGACGTGGAGTTCTTTTCTTGGATTTGCTTCTGACCTTAAGTGAAATTGTTTTCCTCAGAGGGATTATGATGATGTATTTCTCTGGTTTCATGATAGAAATAATGGCTTTGTAAAATATGAACCTGTACGTGGTTACTTTGACTCAAGAATTTCTCTTTTTCTGTAACAATGTAAGAGGGATGGCTGCCACATTGTATGGAAAAATAGACACAGTCTTGAATGGGAAGTCTTAGGAGGTTCGAGCTGCAATTCAGCCATTTTCATAGGCATGTGTGTTTGGTTGAGTGGTTGAACCTTTCTGCCTGTGTCATTATGAGAAAGAATTGGCTAACCCTAGTGTTTGCCTTCAATGGGGTTCAGCAGCTCAAATGAAGTATCTTTACATGACAATGCTTTGGAAGCCTTAGTACAATACAGTCTCCCCCTTATTTGTGGGTTTGCTTCCTGCAGTCAATCATGGCCCAAAATATTGAATGAAAAATTCTATGAATAAACAATTTGTAAGTTGGGAATTGTGCACCATTCTGAGAAGTGTGATGAAGTCTTGCACTGTCTACTCCACCCCGCCTGGGATGTGAATCATCCCTTTGTCCAGTGTATCCACCCATTACTATGTGGGAAAAAACATAGCATACATAGGGGTCAGGAATATCCATGGCTTTCAGCATCCAATGAGGATTTTTTGATGTATCTCCCACGCATAAAGGAGGCCTACTGGGTACAATCTTAGTTGCTTTTCCTATAGTTCCCTGTGGCTCTTTTCTCCCTGCTCATATGATTACTGGTTCTTTTGATACTTTTTGTTTTCTCCATGCTTTTCCTCACATTGAAATGCTGTCCCCCTACTCTTTGCCAGATGATCAGCTCTTAGTCATGACAGTGGGTTGATTTCTGGCCACTGAAAGATAGGTTCAAGTCTTAATGCCTGGTACCTGTGTATGTGAGCTTATTTAGAAAAAAGGGTCTTTGCAGATGTAATTAAGTTAAGGACTTCAAGATAATATAATCCTGGGTTAACCATGTGGGCCCTAAATCCAGTGATAAGTGTCCTCGTAAGAAGAGAAGACACAAACAGATGGATGAGACATGCATGAGAAGACCATATAAAGACAGAGGCAGAAATTGGAGTGATGCTGCCACAAGCCAAGGAATACATGGGGCTATCATAAGCTGGAAGAGGCAAGGAAGGTTCCTCCCCTAGAGCTTTCAGAGGGAGTGTAGTCCTGCCAACACCTAGATTTCATACTTTTGGCCTCCAGATGTGTGAGAAAATAAGTACATTTCTATTGTTTTAAGATACCAAGTTTGTAGTAATTTGTTATATTGGTCACAGGAAACTTTATTTTATTTTATTATTATTTTTTAGAGACAGGGCTTCACTCTGTGGCCCAGGCTGGAGTGAAGTGGTATGATCATAGCTTACTACTGCCTCAAACTCTTGGGCTCACGGGATCCTTCCACCTCAGACTCCCAAGTAGCAAGGACTACAGGTGTGTGCCATCATGCCCAGCTAATTTTGTAAATTTTTGTAGAGACAGGGTCTCACTATATTGCCTAGGCTGATCTCAAACTCCTGGGCTCAAGCGATACTCCCAGTTTGGTCTCCCAAAGGGCTGGGATTATAGACACATGAGCCGTGGCACCTGGCCAAGTCACAGGAAACTAATATACTCATCTTTTAAGGCTTGACTCAGGTTTCTTCTGCTCCTGGAAGTGTCCCCCGATTCCCCTAGGCTGGACAAAGTGCGCCTCCTCTGTGTGCATATGCTACCCCTCACACCTGTCACTCTATTTGTTCCTGCTTGTGTAATTATCCAGGGATGTGTTGGCCTTCTCCATGACACTGAGGGCTCTGTGACAGTGGGTGGTATTCCTCTTTAATACTTCTCACCTGGCACAGCAGATGGTCAATACTTTTTTTTTTTTTTAAATACAAAATGAGTTTTGTTCCCAAACTATCTCTCAACTTTATTAACTACCCCCAGCACATTATCCTAGGCACTCAGTACCTGCAGTGGGGCCCAGTGTGCCTGATGTTTCATCTGCAGACACACTTCCTCTTTTGGCACATGCTGCCAGATTAATATTGTTTCTAGAGTTGCTACACAAGGACTTACTCACTCGAAGACTCTCTTAGCAGCTCCATACCTCTTGCTTTCAAGTCCCTCCACTCTCCAAAGTTCTTTATCTGCCACTACCGTACTCTATGAACTCTAGGAAAACTCATGTGTTCTTTGCATTTACCGAACATTCTTAATTCATGTAAATCCTTTGCTAGAACTGTGGTTGGCAGGAAACCCTTCTTTCCATCACTGTTGAAATTTCAGTTACATTGAGAGCTCTGATCAATTCCCACCTCTTTTTTGGGGCCTTCTCAGTCACTCAGTCAATAATGCTGTGTTCCTTATCAGAAACTCTATTGTATTGGTTGTCTGTGCTTTTGTAGGCATCTTTGTAGACCAGGGTAGAATATTTGGGGACATGTCTTTTCTAGCATGACAGGAGGGTGTTCCCTTATGATGTTAGAGCCAACTCTTTTTCATCCTTGCATCTCCTTCTGGACCTAGAGGTCTCCAGGGAAGTGGAGTGCCTTGTTAATTGGGCTTGTTAAAGATATTAATGCATGTGATAGTGATACAGGGAAATTCAATAACCTATCCTGGTGTAGATTTTTGAAATTTTTCCTTAGGGCATTTATAATTGCTTTGTTCTTACAGGATTTTGTGAAAATGAATGCATTGTTGGACAGCTACCCATTATGCAGAGTTGACATATAATGACCTCTTAGAAACAGATTTGCCAATGGAAGAACAGCCTTAAATTTTTGGTGAAGAATGTGGGAATTGTTCTTGTCAAGGAGTACCCCTTTCCTCCCTTTGGGTGGGTTGTTCTTCAGCAAGTGGTTGAAGAATTTAGGGAAAGGTATTGGAAACAGGGAGAGGTAGGCGCACTGGAAGAGCAGAAGAGCTGTGAACGGAGGCTGGGGCCATTGGTTTCAAGCAGAACAAGTGGCTGAAAAGCTGTGCTAAGCAGGGCTTCGAGAGAATCTATATCCCACGATCACCTCAAAATTCTGTGAGTCATCAGCTGGACAGGTCGTAGCTCTGATATCCAAACCCCTTGAAATTCGTTGTGATCTTAAAGTCATTGTAACGACAAATCATGGCTGAGGTAATTATTGAGATTCCCCCTAACTATACAGTGGGATTGGAAATAGACAGGAAATGTATCTCACAATAATTCTCAACTCCGGAAATTTCCATAGCATTCTTTTCTCCTTAGTGAAAAAAGAAGTTTTATTTTAATAGCATATTTTTGTTCTAATTTACTTACGTAGGTTTAGAAAACTTAGTTTCCAAAAACTTTCCCTGGCCTTTTATCTGTTAAAATCAACAAATAGCATAAGCATAGCGGGAAGGGCTTTGGAGTCCTGAGTTTGAATCCTGCTTCAGTTATTTGCTAGCTATGTAACCTCGAGCAATTTACTTGATTTCTCTCTAAGCATCGGATTCCATATCACTGAAATGGAAATGATAATAATACTTATAAGGTTCCTGAGGATTGAATGCAGTCACATGAAGAGTAGCTGGCAGAGAATTAGTTCTTAATAAATAGTAATCCTTATTATTATAGGATTTGTGGAGGAAGGAAGACCAAGATGGTACAATGAGCTTGAGCTTAATTACTTACAAGTAATTGAGAGACAGTGAAATTATAGAAACAACCGTGGCTTGATCAAAGGGTATATTCTAATTCAATGTGTTTCTTAAGGAAATTATTTGTATTACTTAATTCTTTGCAGAATAATGGGACCACTGAGCATCAGGTGGAATCTTTCATAAGGAAAAAACTGGAGTCACTGTTAAAAGAATCTCAAATTCGAGATAAAGAAGATCCTGATAGTTTCACAGTGAGGGCACTATTGAAGGCCACGCATGAAGGCTTAAATGCACACCTGAAGCAGGTATCTGATTCCCTCTTGTACTTATCCTTCAACAGGAAAAAGAAAGCATCTCATACTTTGTTTCTAATCATTTGTGAAATGCTCCTCCAACTTCTTCTATTTCTGTCCTCATTTTGCTTGAGAAATGAACATCTCCTATTGCAAAATGATATGAGAAATAGTTAAAAGTGGATTGGGTGGAGGTAGAAATGACTCAAATACTGCTCCACTTGGACCCTCAGGACAAAGCCGAGTGTTTTCAGAATCATCTTCCCAATACATTCTCAGGTGAGGGAAGAAGTTCCAGGCACCTGTGTCCCTTGCCCTCCCACCTCTCCACATTCATTAGATGTCTGCCTTCCCTGCTACTACCATCTGTCTTCCAGGGCTGACGGCTCCTCAGGCAGAAGGAAGATCATATGGGGGTGATCGCCCTTGGATCCTAAGTGATCACTCTGCATTGATGGTTGCCCTCTGGACCCTACATGAGTCTAGCCATCCAACTGCTAGGCTGTTCCTCAGGCCCATTTAGTTTCTAAACATAGAAATCCTAATTCAAAATGGCTTCAGTGATGAAGAAGATGTTGGGTTTGGTAAGCAGAAAATTTATTTGCAGAATGGCCTATGGGGTGGGTTTAATCCAGAGGCTCAGCGGTGTCATTGTAGACCTATCTTTTTGCTCTGCCTATCATGCTATCAGTGTCATCTCAAGTCTGGTTCTCCTGTTCATCAACTGTCCATGATGGTTGCGAGATGACTGCCAACAGGCCCATGAGCTACGTGTTTCTTGGTCCATATCCAGAGAGATTGAGAAAGCATACTAGCCCTAACTAACAGAGAGTTGCCTAGTTCAGGTGCCTACCCCTAAACTAATCACAGTGGCCATGGGTAAGTGTCCTTCCTGAAACAGTACTTGGCCAGAGTATAGGATCATAATAGCTTGCTAATGCCAGTGAGAACTTACCTCTGAAGCTCTTGTAAAAGTTAGCTCCTCTCAAACTGCATGTTAGAGGGGCAGATGGAATATTGGGGAGACAACCAAAAGGTCAATTACAGCATTACTGCCCTTATAGTTTATCATATAATTCTGGATTTTCTTAATAATTTCTATAAATAGTAACAATCTTCTCACTCTCCTCGCCTCCAGCCATTTATTTTCAACACCAGAAGTACCTGTAAGATCAGATTTGTTTAGCCTATCTTGATTCTGCTTCTTGTCCTTAGTGAACTCTCATTGGCTTATCTGGGCCAGTTACTTCCTTTATGCGTTTGGAGAAGTCTTTGCCCCATCCTAGATTATTCTAATTGGAAATGCAAACCATAAGGCTTGGATATTTTGGAAGAAACAAATTAAGCCCCTCTCTCTTTTGCTATTCATTAAAGAGATCCTAATGACAATTTCTCCATCAGGTAAAATGGTAAGAGAACTGAAAATTTTAGAGAGGTGGTGTAGCAAAACTCATCTCCTTTTTACTTATTTTTGAGGTTTTTTAACACTGCTATGTTTTTAAAATATGGTTTTGGTTCACTGGGCAAGCAAAGTTGGTTCACTGGGCAAGTTACTGTTGAGACAAGTCCATCTGTACCAGATACATATGTCGGTTTAAATCCAAAGCTGAGAATGTGCTGAGTGTGGCTCTGGGCAGCACGTCACTCCAGCTTCTACTTTTCTGGACCGTCAATCAACAGTGCAGGATTGGTTTCTACTTGTGCTGTCTTTTTCCTGCGGAACCCTGAAGAAAAGTAAAAATGAAATTCACTTTCAGGCTGGAAGAACTTAGTAGTCACAGGAAATGGCTCTTAAGAGTTCTGGAATCTGCTGCTTTCTTTATATCTGAACTACTGCTGCCTGGATAACCTTAACAAGTTCCTAAGCTCTCAGCTGCCCTGCTTAATGTCTCATTCACACCACTGCCATAGTTATAGTTCAGAAATGTGCCTCTGGTCATGTCATTCTCCTGTTTTCAACCATCTTAGGGATCCTCATAGTTTGGAGGATAAAGCTCGGATTCAGAGATAATAGCCCATAAGATCCTTCCTTCCTGTTCTGGCTCCTAGCAGTGACACCCACAGAGTGTGCATGTGTATAAGTCCACACGTGCATACATACCTCCACTTTCCACATTTCCTGGTACCATGCTCTTACCACATGGCTTTCATGTTGGCTGTTTTCTTGGCCATAGTACACTTGCTCTTCCCCATTTTACATAGATAACTTGTACTCATCTTTAGGCTTCAGCTTTTGTGTCATGTCCCCTTGGAAGTTCTTAATCCTCAAATACAGTAGATGGTCTCTCTCTGCCATCCCACAGTGCCCTAAGCTTTCCCCATTATAGTCTTATGACAGTGTATTGTAATCGTTTGTCTCTACTATTAGACTGCAAGCCCAATAGGGGCAGAGTCTGCATCTCTTTTGTTTGCTCTTGTCCTTATATACATGCCAAGTTCCTAGGACAATGTCTTACTCATTAAATCAGTGAAAGATGTGCTGATGCTGAGGGAGAGGTCCAAGTTGGTGATAGGTATTTGTAGATACCTATTTCCTACATAAAAAGCATGCTAATGGGATAGAAAATGTTGGGGAGTGGAAGGAAGCCAGAGAGAGGACTTGTAACTAGACAGAATCCTGTTTTATCACCAACGAGCTTTTTAACTTTGGGATTATAATCTAACTTGTCTGTATTTCTGCTTTCCTTTTCTGTAAAATTGGGATTTTAATCATATTTATTTCCAGGGTTGGTTACATAAATTCTTATAGTAAATGAGAATATATGTAATGTAATTAACATTATCCTTAGGGTATAGTAGGTGCCTACTAAATAGTGTGACCATATACCTCAATTTGGCTGTGACAGCCATGCTTTATACCTGTTGTCCCAGCATAATTATTAAAAGTATCCCATTTTATTCTTAAAAGGTCCTGTTTTGGACAATAAATGGCATGGTCTCCCTACCAATAGATGGGTTACTAGAAATAGAAAGGAACTCACAGATTAATTGGTTCATTTCATAGATTTGAAAAAAACAGACCAAAAGAAGAGGCTTTCTAAAGGACATGAAGCTATTTGGTGGCAGAACTGGGTCTTCTAACTTGGAGAGCAGTACTACATCTATGACCACATCTGGCTGCCTTCTTAATTCCACAGTTTTGGCTGGGCACAGTGGCTCAAGCCTGTAATCCCAGCACTTTGGGAGGCCAAGATGGGTGGATCACGAGGTCAGGAGATTGAGACCATCCTGGCTAACACGGTGAAACCCCATCTCTACTTAAAAAAAAATACAAAAAACTAGCCGGGCGTGGTGGCAGGCGCCTGTAGTCCCAGCTACTCGGGAGGCTGAGGCAGGAGAATGGTGTAAACCTGGGAGGCGGAGCTTGCAGTGAGCTGAGATTCGGCCACTGCACTCCAGCCTGGGCGACAGAGCAAGACTCCATCTCAAAAATAAAAAAACAAAACAACAAAAAAAATTCCACAGTTTTTGAGCAGTTAATGATATGCATTGATAGATCTCCAAAAGCAATAAACATACATGAATCAGTTAACAGTTACCTAATATCAATCACCTTGTAAACCCCTCACCATTACTCCTCCAGCATTTTTTGAACTGCTGTTTCCCCAACCAGTTCTTGGACTTCACCCAACCTCTTCCCACCTCTACTTGCATCTTTGATTAGCATCTATGGGCATATACAGATGCCCTTCCCAACCTTTTGGCTTTAACTGTTTTTGCTCACCCACATTTGTTCCATTTATGTGGTCACCTGTTTCTCCTCTGTTTAGCTGGAGTCCTAGTCAGGTAGGGCCTACTGGTCTCTCCTTATACCATGTTATTAGTATTAGTATTGAACCACCTAACATATTTTTAGGGATGACAAATGAATAAGAGTTTAAACCCTCTTAGCAGGTGGCCTTTTGTTCCCTAATGAGACATAGGCTCCAGGAAAGAGAGTTGGCCCAGTATCTCTAACTGGAAAATTAACCTATGTGAGGAAAAATTCAGAGGCTACAATACCTCTTTCTAGTGCTCATCACAGAGAGAATTATTTCAGTGAACAGATACATTTTGCTTGGTTTACTTTAAACAAACAAAAACAATCTTATTATCTCATAGATATCCTTGGATTTTATTTATTTATAATGTTTTAAAATCCCACATAGCACTGTTTAGTCAATGTGATCCACTTTCTTTATTCAATAGAATTGGCTGCTAATGACTTTTGGTCATTTTCCAAAACTGAATCCCCACTTAACTGAAAATGACTTAACCCCACTCAGAACATTTAAAAGAACACATCCTGTGCTGTGGAGAGCCTGGTGAACAGGTGCCATGAGGGCCAGCACACCTGCACACTGCTGAGAGCCCTTGACCTTAGCTTTGGGAAGGTACAGGCAGCTGCTGCATCCTGGCTGGCATCCATCTCTCCGTGCCAATATTTCCCTTTCCAAGGCAGGCAGAGCCACCTTTGTGGTAGTGGAGTGTGGAGCAGGAGGAAATGAGTGGAGTCTGCTTGTTTCTCACCTAGAGGCAAACAGAAGAGAAGAGAGGGCCCCCTTGCCATTCCACCAGAACTAAGGAAAAAGACAAAAGCAAAGAAGATAAATAGTTATATTATGCCTTTGTTTACTCAGAGTCCAGATGTAAAGGAAAGTGGAAAGAAATCACATGGACGATCACTCATGACCAACTTCGGAAAACATAAGGTATGAATTAAGAGTAATAAATATGCATAATTCAGTTAATTTAAAGATTCTAGAAGGTAACAGGAGAATATCATCATGACCTTGGAATAAATGAAGATTTCTTAAACAGGACATCAGCAAAGGGAAAGACTGATATTTAAACTACTTTAAAAGTTAAGAACTTCTACACATCAACAGTATCAAAAAGCAAGTTGCATATTGGGAAATAATATTTTGAATACATATATCCAATAATATATCCAAAAAAATGTATTTAACATCTTAAATACACATATCCAATACATAATGAATATGTGTTACTAAAACTGGGGTGTGTATTATATATTCTATCCTAATATATAAATAGCTTCTATAAATAAATAAAAAGATAGGCACCCTAATTTCTAAAAGATGGGCAAAACCCTTAAACAGGCACTTCACAAAAGAAGATATCCAAATTGCTAATAAAGAAAAGGGATTCACCCATCAGTCATCTGGGAAACACAGTTTAAATGACTATGTGATTCCATATGCACCCACCATGACAGATAATATTAAAAGATGGCAAGAACCAAATGTTAGTGAGGACAAAGAACTTGAATTCTCATACACTACTTATGGTTGTGCACATTTGTGCAGCTACTTTGGCCCACTATTTCACAGTATCTGACTACATACTATGACTTAGCAATTCTATTGTTAGGTATATGTCAAAAGACAGAAATAGGCCAGGTGCGGTGGCTCATACCTGTAATCCCAGCACTTTGGGAGGCCAAGGTGGGTGGCTTACCTGAGGTCAGGTGTTCAAAACCAGCTTGGCCAACATGGCCAAACCCCGTCTCTACTAAAAATACAAAAATTAGCCAGGTGTGGTGGTGTGTGCCTGTAATCTCAGCTACTCGGGAGGCTAAAGCACCAGAATTGCTTGAACCCAGGAGGCAGAGGTTGCAGTGAGGCGAGATTGCGCCACTGCACTCCAGCCTGGGCAACAAGAGTGAAACTCCATCTACAAAAGAAAAAAAAGACAGAAATAACAATATTTATATTGAGATTGGTAATAGTACAAAGAGGAAAAAGTACAAATGTCCATTGATAATAGAATGAATAAAAATTATGGTGTATTCACATAAGAGAATAGTTAACAACTAAGAAAATGACAAAATTACAACTATATGCAATAATATGGTGATCTTTATAAACATGATGTTGAGCAAAATAAACCAGACCCAAGAGAGTACATACAGTTTGATTCCATTGATATTAAATTCAAAACCAGGCAAAAGAAACCCTATAGAGTAGACATCAGAATAGTTATTACCTCCACAGAGAAAGGAATGACAGGGTTGGAGGATCAGAAGGCTTTTAGGAGACAGATAATATTCTATTTCATCATATGTGTGGTTGATTTGTGAAAGACATTAACCTGTACACTTATGACCAGTGTGCTGTCCTAACTGTATGTTATACTTCAATAAAATAAAAAAAAGTTACACTAACTGGTGTCTTCTGGACAGATTAGCTGTTTGACAGTAAAACTTACATAAGAATTCGATTATTAGATGGTGAACTTTACATTATACATGAGGTTTCTGTAAGGCCATTTCTTCTACTTTAAGGAATGTCATATCTAGAATTTCTTGCCCATCGGTGAGATAATTTATTAGTAGACTAGTCAGATTAGTCATTATCACAAAATATTGAAAACAACCAAAATGTTCCCTCTCAAGGAGTGTGTAAGTAATCTGTGAGTCATTCACATAATGAACAATTATGCGGCCATTAAAATATGATCCCTTGGAAGAGCTCAACATGTGAAACATTAAATGAAAAAATAAGGTGAGAAGTAGATTCTATGGTACGATAACCATGAAAAAATGTGTCAAAACTGGATGTCCAGAAAGTATATCACTCTCTGAATGTTATCTGTCATTGGTGATTCATTTATTATTTCTAATTTTGCATTTTATAGTAAAAATGATGCTTAAAAAGACATTTATTATTGTATAACTCAAATTACTATGTGGAATTAGAGAGTATTTCACTTCTGGTTTGCAACTTGTCATTACAATTAAAACAGTCTTTCAAAATAGATGTTTTAGGGAGTACTTCACCTAATTAAAATTTATTGTACCTCAAGTTATAAGAACAAATTGTTGTCCATGAGACTTTTTATAGATTATTTTAATAAATATTGACAGTATTTTAAATGGAAAGTTAATGTTATATAGATTAGAGAATGACTTTCTCTGCCATTTATTTAATCATCACAACAATAATCCTTTGAAATAGATGTTCTTGCCACACTTTTTCTAAAGATCCAATAGGAAGCTAGTGAGATTAGCCAGTTTACCAGCTTGGTGAAAGGTGGAACATGAGATCAGCAAATGGTAGGGCTTCCATACCTGCATGCTGAGGTTCTCAAGGCATAAATAATACCGGAGAAAGTTCCAAACCAAACTGGCACCTCACTGTCAGTGCAATAGAGAGAAGTTGAGTATGTTTATGCCAACAGTGTAGCTTGTTTGATTTTGGGGTGGGAGTTGGGAGAAACATGAGAAAATCTAGAAAGTGGCTGGTCCTATGGTAATTTGGGGATGGAGACCCTTTCCCTTTCTAAGCCACATTCCCCACGTCCAGGGTTCCCTGTCTAAACATCTTACTTTTGTTTGTAGACACTGTATTTTTGATGGCAAGGTTGTCTGCAATTATTGGGGTGGTCCTTCCCCATCATTTGTATTGTTTATTTATTTATTTAGAGATGGAGTTTCATTCTTGTTGTCCAGGCTGGAGTACAATGGTGGGATCTCGGCTCACTGCAACCTCCACCTCCTGAGTTCAAGCGATTCTCCTGTCTCCACCTACCAAGTAGCTGGGATTATAGGCACCTGCCACCATGCCCAGCTAATTTTTGTATTTTTAGTAGAGATGGGGTTTCACCAGTTTTTGACCAGGCTGGTCTTGAACTCGTGACCTTGGGTAATCCACCCGCCTTGGTCCCCCGAAGTGCTGGGATTACAGGTGTGAGCCACCACGCTTTGCCCATCATTTGTATTGTTGAGGTCTGTGTTGCCTAAATACTGGGGCTATCTCCAAATTGTTGGGGATGAAATCATACCATCCCAAAAAAGTTTTATTGTGAAACAGCTTATCTGTCCAAAAGACATCAGATTAGACCCGAAGCCTTTCAGCCTATATTCTGTGGGTAGCAATATTTTTTCCTGCTGATAGAAATGAAAATGGGTCAAAATCTCAAAAGGGAAATTTGATTCAGATGGTCATTTGAGTGCATACTGATCAAAAGCAGAAATGGTAGTTATTCAATTTTTTTAAAAAAAATTAGTACGTGTCCTTTTCTAAAAAAAAAAATATGCCTTTTACAGTTTATTAATAGTGAGCTTCCCATACAAAAGGGCATTTTGTCCCTTATAATCATTTAAATAGATACTGCAACTTTGACTCTACCCCTAGTAGAAACCTTCAAAATGCATGACTAATAAAGTCTTTCTAATACATCAACTTTATGTGTCTTCGAAGTCAGTTTCTGAGCATGAAACTCTCAGTTTTGCATTAACATTTTAATATAGTTATGGCCTTAGATATGCTTGTTATTAATGGTGAAGCAAACTGCAATATTTGGTCATTTTTTCCCTCCAAGTTATTATGCTTGTGTAAGACATGTGCATTTTAAAGCCCAGCTCATTCTCTGAATGTTGTAAATATACTTGATACAATGAGTTCCTTAAGTTTGTTTTGATTTTTCTGGCAGAAAACTACAAAATCACGGTCTAAATCTTACAGTACTGATGATGAGGAAGACACACAGCAGAATACTGTCAAAGAGGGTGGCCAGCTGTACAGGTAACAAAGCATCTCCATGTCTCCTGCTCACACTCCTGAGGCCCCTCCATCCTTTTCAGCTTAGTCATTTTTCTTGTACATGTCTAGAGAATTGGATCACAAGGAAAGTACTCTGTGCTGTGGAACATGTGAAGAATAGCTGGATATGAAATGATAGTTTATGTAGGGAACTCAGCACTGTGCCTGGCACATAATGAGCTCTTTATAAATGTTAGCTGCAGCGGTTGTCAAGTCAAAGGTATTTTCAGAGAAGAGGGAGGGAGCACATGAACTAATACAAAGGCCGTCACAAGAGACTAGAGAAGATGGATGCTAAGCCCATGTTAGGAGCCAAGCATCTGAAATCAGCCAGATTTCAAATTCTTGTTCCTCCACTTACGAACTCTAGCATGGGACGCTTTTGGCTCCTCGTTGTATCTGTCCCTTAGAGTCATTGTAAGGATTAAAGGAATTAAACTAATTAGCCCTGTAAGCCCTGGCCCAATTAAATAAGTATTCAAAAAAAGTTCTTTTTTGTTTGTTTGTTTGTTTGTTTTTTATTGCCAATAGTATTTGTGATGAGTAACATGATCGTATTTTCGGAATCCAAATGGTGACACATGATTCGTTCGTTACAGGAGTTCCTGGCAGTTTATTTATACCATAACATTCACAAAGAAATACAAATTATATACATTAGATAGATATGGATACATACACACACTTTTGCCTTTATTGAAAAATGAAATTAGAAGCATAGAAGCCCTGTAGGAATAAAACTTTAGTGTTCAATTAAACTTTATATTTGAGCTCCAACAGAATATCTATACACAAAATAGTAACTAATTAGAAGGGCAGAGGAGGTGTATGTGGTCCCTACTCTAGGGAACAGAAAATTGAATATATAGTTACAGTAAAGGATAAAGAGAAAATAATAGGATCACCTTCTGGGAGACCTCTGCTGTGACTGTTGTCGTATGTAAGTTTGAGAAAGGCTTAACTCTGACATATATAGCCAGGGAAAAGGCAGTGTTTGAGGAAAGCTACAGTAATCTTAATGTGTGCAAAGGAGACGTCAATATAGGTATCATATGAAATCATTTTGCATGCTGCTTAGTGTCAACTATAGGTTTTCCCATAATAGTTATCAGGGCCTGAGCATCTATGATGACATCCTTTTGGAACTTCAGTAACCTAAGGCACCTCTAGGATGAAGAATAAAAAGAGTTAATTTTCTGTAGAATTTCTCCATCTCACAGAATATCTTACAGTTTTACTTATAATTTCGAGGCATGACTTCACACTGATTTATAATCATTAGCCTTCACAAAATCAGATTTTCACCAGTGGCTGTAGAATTTCCGAATTATATGGTAAAGAAGGAGCATGCATTATTTTTTCTATTGATTTTTACCACAGTAAAGTTCTCAGCAGACCATCACATTCCCCTCACATACCCACTTTTCTCCTATAGGGAAACATCTAACTATTGAAAAGAAACCTCACAAAAGAAGATATACAAATGACCAATAAACACATGAAAAGGTGCTCAACATTATTAGACATTAGGGAGATATAAATCAAAACTACCTTTTCACACCCACTAGGATACTTAGAACCAAAAAGGCAGACAATAACACATGTTATTTCTGTTCCCTAGAGTACGGACCACATACACCTCCTCTGCTCTTCCTAATTAGTTACTATTTTATGTATAGATATTCTGTTGGAGCTTAAAAATATAAAGTTTAATTGAACACTAATGTTTAGGTTTGTTTTTGGTAGTTATGTTTCCCATAGGAGAAAAGTGTGCGTGTGAGGGGAATGTGATGGTCTGTGTAGGACTTGACTGCAGTAGAGAGTGGCGGTACAATTTGTAAGGTTGCAGAGCAGATCCTAGGAACGGTTTGTAGGAGAGAGAGGACTATTAAAATATCTAAGATAAAAGCAGTGCTAGATAAAGTAATGAATGTTTGTTTTAAGAAAGCTGGAGAATATAGAAAAAGTATAAAGAAGAAAGTAAACATCCTTTGTAATTACACCTCTCCAATAATCACTATGGAAATCTGGCATATTACCCTTTAGGTATATAATTCTTGTGGCCCACTACCCACTATACAGTGTTTCTGTTCCATTTTAGCCCAGGTCTCCTCCCTGCAAAGGCCATGTAGTTCCCTGATGAACTCTGGTGTTACTCCCTAACTGGGTCACAGTGGGAATCCAGCCTTTCACAGCAGAACTCACAAATGCATGAGAAGAGGCTGTGATTCCTGGCAGAGCAGTGAATAAAACCACATTACATTAGTCCCCACGTTATCATGAGAAATGACTCCGGGGGGCGCCTGAAACCACAGATAGTAGTGAACCCTCTCTGTATATTGTTTTTCTCTTTCCTTATTAAGTCAAGCACTTTCACCTTTTCATTTAAAGGAAGCACTTTGCAGCATCTCTTTGGCATATCTGAATTGCCAGCATTACTACTCCTGCACTTTAGGGCCATTATTAAGTAAAATAAGAGTTTCCTGAACATAAGCACTGCAAAACCTCCACAGTCAGTCACATAAGAAGATTTCTACCAGATGACGCGTACATCATGGATATGCTGGACAAAGGGATGGCTCACGTCCAGAGTGGGACGGAGCAGGACCTCACAAGATTTCATCATGCCACCAAGAATGGCACACAATTTAAAATGCATGGCCAGGCGTTATCCTAGCACTTCGGGAGGCCAAGGCGGGTGGATCACTTGAGGTCGGGAGTTGGAGACCAGCCTGGCCAACATGGCGAAACCCTGTCGCTACTAAAAATACAAAAAATTAGCTGGCATGGTGGTGCGCACCTGTAGTCCCAGCTACTCGGGAGGCTGAGGCAGGAGAATCACTTGAACCCGGGAGGCGGAGGTTGCTGTAAACCAAGATTGCACCACTGCACTGCAGCTTGGGTGACAGAGAGGGACTCTGTCTCAAAAAAGGAAAAAAAATCTCATGAATTGTTTATTTCTGAAATTTTCCACTTAATATTTTTAGACCATGGTTGACTATGGGCAAATGAAACTTTGGAAAGGGAAACTGAGGATAAGTGGGGACTACTGTGGTAGGATTTTTGTGGTGGAAAGAGCACTGAATTAGGAATCACACTTGGGTTCCAATCCTGGCTCCCTTAGGACCTGGGGCAGATATTCCCTATTAAATCATTGTCTTAAATAAGGAAAGTAGGATAACCAATAACCCAAACCTCTTTCAACTCCAAAATGTCATGCGTCCTATGTGGGTACTTCACAGATTGGGTCGCCGAAGGAAAACCATGAAGCTCTGCCGAGAACTCTCTGATCTGGTTGTGTACACAAACTCCGTGGCCGCTCAGGACATTGTGGATGACGGTAAGAATGAAGAGTTTTCTCCTTCCACTCTGAATAAACATTCTTGACCTTTCTCTTTCAATTGTTAATGAATTTTTGTTAATCCAATTATCAACACACATTTTTGGGACTATGTAGAAACCAATTTAAGTGTCAGGAAACTCACTGCTGTTATAGTGTTGAGTTGACATGGAGGGTTCTACTGATTACTGTAGTTGCCTGATTGACCAGAGGCCAGAGAAAGTTCCCACAGGGCCGAGGAGGACTTTATTACTGTACAAAGACAAGTGCATCAGGGCAAGACCTTCCTGCAGCACTTGAACTGTGAAGACCAGGCCTGGCTTGAGGACCAGGTCACTGATGGCCATTCCAAATGCTAATGAGCAAAAGAAGAAATTAATTGGCTAAAACCACAGCTTGAAAAGCCCTATGTTTTCTCAGTGAAAGTTTTGACTTGGGTGAAAATAGCTTAATCCAGATTGAAGTTTTAACAAAAAGAGCAGAAATCTCAGTAGCATTGTCTCTGTCACTGTTTTTCACCTATCAGTTGCCACAGGGAGCTGAGAAATTCTAGTCACATCTATTCATATCCTTGGCTTTCCTGCTAGTTACTCTTGTCTCCTTTATCTTGTATTTCATTTAGTTACTGAATGCTTACAGAAATAACCTACTGTCATGTGGCTTTTCATCTAATTTTAATTTTAGTGGAACTGAAATGTAAATCAGAACCTCCAAATTTCTCAACAAGTTTTAGTGAAGGGGAAACAACACTGTGTCCTCACAAACCTCCAGGATTCTTTCCTCCCATCGCCCCCTGCCCAGCCCCCACTCCACAAATGTATCTTTTTCTATTTGCAGAAAGATTTCTTCCCTTTGGCCCTGATTCCTTCTTCAAATGGTAACAATTATACAAGATTTAAATGAATTTCACATGTGAAAGCATGAGACCCTGTAGGATTCTCAGCAACGGAGCAACAAACTCTTGTAACAATTGCCCTTAGCTCAAAAATAAACTCAGGGAATGATTGCATTAAGTTTAAATGTATATTTGGTTTAGGGAATAAAAATTTCCAATAAATGGCTTGGAAAACATAATACTATTAATTTAATGAAAATTAATACTGAGCACTGTTTAGCTCTTGAACTTCAACTGTTTTTGTCTTTTTAATTTTTTTGCCAGCCACAAAGTGAAAACTAGATAATGAATGCATGGCTTATCCTAATGTGATACAACTCAAGTTCATTAATATACTAACTGATATGTGCCTAATTAGCAAGGTCATATTAATGATATTGTGATATGCATATTTATGTGGAAAGACAGACAAAACAGTAGTATTGATTATAGTCCTATTCCATCTGAATTAGGCTTGTCAAAAAGATATTTTCTCCTATAATGTTTAAAACATCCCTCATCAAAATCTGCAAATAAGTTCAATATTAGTATGCTTGAGATATGTAAACTATGTTAATAGGTTATGCCAATAAAATATATTTGAAGATGTATCTTAAAGGAAATGGTCTAAACTAGAAACATCATCACATTAAAAACTGTAATCGTCTAATTTCTTTGCCACAGTCTGTATTCCTGACTCTTCTAACTCTGGAGTATCATTGTCAGTTGAACAGCATCTAACATCTAAGGGCGTACAACCCAGAGGACCACAGGGGCCCTGGGAAACTGTGTGTTAATAAACATGAAGAGTCTAGATATGACTCAGGCCCAGCTGGCTCAGCAAGACATATATAGTTCAACTCGTTGGTTTCATGGACCATATCTCTCTGTCTGGGCTCACACACACTCAGCTTATTAGGGCTGAATAAGAATGAGATTCTGGGTAACTTTGGATCTTTTTATCTGGGCTGGTCTTTTCCAGCATGTTCAAAGGACATATGGGTGGCCATTTTGGGGATAGGGTATGGGTGCTTGGTGAAGGGGTGGGAATAGTGGGGGCTTTGTAGATATGGTACAAAAGGTGGGACTGGAGACAAGAGTGGAATATTAAATGTTTGGAGCTTTACTCCATTATGACCCCCACATTTGCAGCTTCTGTGAGTCTAGATTGACCCCTCCTGATGATTATGCTGGCAGAAACTTTATTACAGGCTTCATGTACTTTTACCTCCCTTTACTTTTTTCCATAGTTTATAGTACGTGGCTAGGTGAATGACTGTCCTTGTTCTCAAAAGTTTTATTCCTTTATAATGCTTTTGACCTCTTTTTCTCCATTATTATTCCTTTCTCCCAAACAGGTTTCGGCTTGTTCCATAGTTCTATTCAAATCAACTTTAAAACTCAACTTTTTATTCTTGTAATTGTTCTTTTTCCTTTATTTTCTTGGATCCTGAATGTTACTATTAATACATGTTTTACACGTGTGCCTTTTAGATGAGTGCCTTCAATGAATGTCTTCCTGCTATCAGGAAGAAGCTATCCAGTTTTATTTATCCTTGGTTGCCTATATCTTTGGCAAAGATATTCCGTTTAAGTTTTTTTTTCTACCCGTTCTTTTCATGCTCGCCAGATAGTCATAAATTAGTGCAATGATTGAATTCTTAGGGAGAACAGGGGACCCAGAAATAGACAGCTACTTGAGCAAGACACACAGCTCTGATTTGGCCTCAAAATTCCATTCCTAAACATGGAATTTTATGGGTCTTTCCTGTTGAGAAGCTGCCTCTACTCTGGTTGAATCCACTCTCTAGTGCTCTGCTTTTTGCTATTGGTATACTCTGACATCATTATAAGGTCTTTTGTGCATGGCGTTTTCTTTGCTGTAGTTCTCACTTCCTTTTTCTCTCTATTAAAAACTGCCAGGAACCACAGGAAATGTGTTATCATTCAGTGAAACAAGAGCACATCAGGTTGTTCAGCAAAAATCAGAGCAGTTCATGATTTATAATCAAAAGCAGCTCACGAGGATTTACCCCTCTGCCTACCGCATTGATTCCAGTAACTTCAACCCGCTCCCCTACTGGAACGCAGGCTGCCAGCTAGGTGCGTACTCCTTGGGAAGGAGCGGTTCTCTGTATATTCTGACTATGCCACCATCTTGCCTAATTCTCTCCAACTTTTAACTTGCACAGTGGCACTGAATTATCAATCCGAAGGACGAATGATGCAGTTAAACCGAGCCAAATTCAAGACAAATGGCAATTGTGGCTACGTCCTCAAACCCCAGCAAATGTGCAAAGGTGTGTATTAATTTCACAGTCATAAATGCAGGTGTATGTTAATTTCATAGTCTAAATGCAGGCAACCTTTATTAAGGAAGCTGTTTAGAAAGTGTGATACCCTAGAGTTTTTCAACATTTTTTTTTTTTTCCAAAAAGATAGGTTAAGGTGTTTGAATGTGAATTAGAATTCTTGTTACCACTACTTAATATTTGGTTAGCCATGATGTTTAGAATGTTATCTTGAGAGGTTGTGTGTGAAAGAGGGACATGGATGGTATTGGGTTATCATTTGAAATCCAGTGCCATGTATAAGCTAGACTGCTTTTTAAGGTGTGAGCCCTATCTTCCAGAAACTATCTTAGGTAATGTGAGTTCTGTGACCTGCTGGCAAGCTTCAATTCCACCTGAAACAATTTTATCAAGCTATTTTACTCAGTGTAGTCCAATTACAAAACAGTGCTAACAAAAGAGAAAGGATAGGCTGGTTGTGGGGGCCGATGCCTGTAATTCCAGCACTTTGTGAGGTCGAGGCGGGCGGATCACCTGAGGTCAGGAGTTCAAGACCAGACTGGCCAACATGGTAAAATCCCATCTCTACTGAAAATACAGAATTAGCTGGGCATAGTGGTGCATGCCTGTAGTCCCAGCTACTCGGGAAGTTGAGGTAGGAGAATCGCTGGAACCCAGGAGGCAGAAGTTGCACTGAGCCAAGATCACACCACTGCACTCCAACCTGGGTGACAGAGTGAGACTCCATCTCAAACAAAACAAAACAAAACAAAAAAAGGATAATGTTGTGTTAGATCAAACAACACTTTCTTTTGGTTCTGCTCATTAAAATTCTTTTTAAAATTTCCAAATTACATTTACAACAATTCAGATAAAAACATTGTTGACAGGATTATCTTCAAGATTTTATGCTTTGCACGTTTTCTTGCTCTGCTGTTTACTTAATTTCAGGTCTTCTTTCTGTTTGTTATATTCACTCATACCTGAGATAGTTTAGGTTAGAAAATTATTTGAATCTGACATAATTGTTCTTCTTTCCACACTGTTGGTGTTCAAATAAAATGCTGCTTTTCCTCCATTCCACAGTTGATCATTGCATTGCAAACACTTGCTTTAAGTTGGCCCACTCCACTGGCCTTTGGGAACATGGATTCTAATGAAAACCACAGCTATGCAACACTGATAGTTATGTGATCATGTAATTCAGCATTTGTTTTTGTCTGTTTGTTTACAAGCTTAAACT
Source organism: Trachypithecus francoisi (assembly GCF_009764315.1). Lineage (NCBI taxonomy): Eukaryota > Metazoa > Chordata > Mammalia > Primates > Cercopithecidae > Trachypithecus > Trachypithecus francoisi. The sequence continues at coordinate 8,200,762 of NW_022681453.1, forward strand.
GTGCATGTGTGCGTGTTTCTTCTTATGTTACCAACTTATACTTTACTTGGCCTAGGTACTTTCAACCCTTTCTGTGGTGACCCTCTTCCTGCCAACCCCAAAAAGCAGCTCATCCTAAAAGTTATCAGTGGACAGCAACTCCCCAAACCTCCAGACTCCATGTTTGGAGATCGAGGCGAGGTAAGTTGCCTGTGACTACATGTCTAACTGGTTAATTATGTGATTATCTTAGTTCATTTACATTTTATCTGAACTGTCTTCAGAGATGTATGTGTGTTCATAACTGAGCACTGACCTCAGCTTATCAGACATTAACTAATTTATTGTTAAGTCACACAGTTCTTGTTGTACTGCTGTTCATCATCTATTTTGAAGGCATGAGTGCACACAAATGAATTCACAATTTAAGGTTGACACTGGCATTGCTAAAATTGGAGTGCAAAGACAATTATATTATTAATGGAACACTGCCCAAGAGTGTATCTTAACCTGGGAAGGCAATGTTTCGTTAATAATATAACCTCCACATTCCTCTCCTCCGGGCAGTGCTCCTCCTTGCTGCCCATCAGCCACCTGCTCCTTGGCCGTGTGCGATTCTTATTATCGTTTGCTGTACCTGTGTAGTGTGATTTTAAAATGTCTTCATCTGTGGCCACAGTCTTTTTTCTTTCCAGAGCTTTTAGCCCATTGTTTCCATTAGACCTTCTTGGCCCTTGTTTTCTCCCTAAATAGCAGCTTCTCCTATGTTCTTGCCCTTCCTCTCAGAGCTGATCCATTATTTCAGGCTCTTTGTTGCTCCCACCTGTTAAACCATCATTTTTGGATCTTAAGGAAGGAAATTACAGAGTTGTACAATTTGGTACCACCATAAATGCTTTATTTAAGAACTCTACTTTCTCTGCTTTAGACTTTCTTACATTAGCTCTTTGTAGATTCTTTGGGTTTTATTCCTTCATTGTTCATTACCCAGAACTGGCACCACAAAGGAGAGTCTACAGATGACCAACAAGACAAGATTCTTCCCCCTAGAGGAGAGGATGGGAATTAAAGTATACAAATCAAACATGGATAGCTTGATTAATTATTATGCCACCCAGATCAAGACAGAGCATATCCAGAATCCCTAGAAGGCTCCTGTCCACCTTCCCAGTCAATATCTACCCTCCCCGCTGCCTCTCATAGCAAACACCAACACCTATCACAACAGACAAATTTTGTCTATTCCTAAACTTTATATAAATGGACTCTTAGAGTAGGTACTCTTTTATGTCTGGCTTGCTCAACATTATGTTATATAGCAGAACTTTATTCTTTTCTCATTGTTGAGAGAATTCATTGAACACATATTTCTGACCGGGCATGGTGGCTCACATTTGTAATCCCAGCACTTTGAGAGGCTGAGGTGGGCAGATTGCTTGAGCTCAGGAGTTTGAGACCAGCCTGGACAGCATGGCAAAACCCCATCTCTACAAAAATACAAAATTACAAAATTAGCAAAATTACAAAATTAAAAAATGCAAAAATTAGCCAGGTGTGGTGCGCAAGCCTGTAGTCCCAGCTACTCAGAAGACTGGGGTGGGAGGATGGCTTAAACCCGTGAGGGTGGAGGATGCCGTGAGCTAAGATCATGCCACTGCATTTCAGCCTGGGCTACAGAGTAAGACCCTATCTCAAAAAACAAAATAACAAAAAACAAAAGATGCATATTCCACAATTATCCATCCTATTCATGATAGAAATTTAGGTTGTTTCCAGTGTTTGACTATTATAAATATAGCTGCTCTGAGCATTTGTGCATGGGCAAAACATCTCAGTTCTGTTGGGTATTTGCCCTGAACTAAAGTTGTAGGTTCACAGGGTAAAGTTTGTTGGCATTAATAAATACTAGCAAACAGTAATTTAATATTTTTTATACTTGTCTCATATATCTGAATCCACCACACCTAGTACCATTTCTTTTTCTTACTAAGCACCTTGTAAAATCAGTTGCTGTCGAAATGTAGACATTTTGGCCAATATTCTCAGATTAATTAACATATGTATAGAAATATATTATTTGTAATAGTACTTTCTCTTTATTTAATAGATCATTGACCCTTTTGTTGAAGTTGAAATTATTGGATTGCCGGTAGATTGTTGTAAAGATCAAACCCGTGTGGTAGATGACAATGGTAAGATCATAATCTGTGTTCACTTTTTAATGAAGATGGTCTAGAAATAGAATTTACACTAAAAAAAGTATCTATGTAGACGAACAAGAAATCTCTAAAATCTGTAACTCCCATGTGAGTTTATGTTAAAAACTTTCAACACATAAAATTAAGTAACTGGGATTGATGCATGGTTTATTTTGATGGTGGTGTAATCTAGGCTCTCCAGACTTTTGCTTTTAAAGGAATTTTTTTCTTTTCTAGTAAGAAGAGTAAATGATATTTTAAAGAACTGGGTTAAAAATTCACTGAGGAAATGCCTCCATTACATGTTTATATTGTATTTTTATGACATGAGTTTTCTCAAAGCTCTCATTTGTGAAGCCTATGTGTCTTGATAATTTCTCATTTCTGGAGCATGTAAAACTCTAAAAGCAAGCCCAATGTAGTCTGGCGAGTTTACTTCTTGAGTATTTTCATACAATTGGAGGGGCAGCATTCTTCTTATATTTTGGCCATAATATAAAGAAAGTTTTTTTTATTTTTATTTTTATTTTTATTTTATTATTTTATTTTTTTATTATACTTTAAGTTCTAGGGTACATGTGCATGACGTTTATATCATGTGTAACTCCCCAATGCAATCCCTCCCTCCTCCCCCCTCCCATGATAGGCCCCAGTGTGTGATGTTCCCCTCCCGAGTCCAAGTGATCTCATTGTTCAGTTCCCACCTATGAGTGAGAACATGCGGTGTTTGTTTTTTCTTCTTGTGATAGTTTGCTAAGAATGATGGATTCCAGCTGCATCCATGTCCCTACAAAGGACGCAAACTCATCCTTTTTTATGGCTGCATAGTATTCCATGGTGTATATGTGCCACATTTTCTGAATCCAGTCTGTCACAGATGGACATTTGGTTGATTCCAAGTCTTTGCTATTGTGAATAGTGCCGCAATAAACATACGTGTGCATGTGTCTTTGTAGTAGAGTAATTTATAATCCTTGGGTATATACCCAGTAGTGGGATGGCTGGGTCATATGGTACATCTAGTTCTAGATCCTTGAGGAATCGCCATACTGTTTTCCATAATGGTTGAACTAGTTTACAATCCCACCAACAGTGTAAAAGTATTCCTGTTTCTCCACATCCTCTCCAACACGTGTTGTTTCTGACTTCTTAATGATTGCCATTCTAACTGGTGTGAGATGGTATCTCATTGTGGTTTTGATTTGCATTTCTCTGATGGCGAGTGATGATGAGCATTTTTCATGTGTCTGTTGGCTGTATGGATGTCTTCTTTTGAGAAATGTCTGTTCATATCCTTTCCCCACTTTTTGATGGGGTTGTTTGTTTTTTCTTGTATATTTGTTTGAGTTCTTTGTAGATTCTGGATATTAGCCCTTGTCAGATGAGTAGGTTGCAAAAATTTTCTCCCATTCTGTAGGTTGCCTGTTCACTCTGATGGTAGTTTCTTTTGCTGTGCAAAAGCTCTTTAGTTTAATTAGATCCCATGTGTCAATTTTTGCTTTTGCTGCCGTTGCTTTTGGTGTTTTAGACATGAAGTCCTTGCCCATGCCTATGTCCTGAATGGTACCACCTAGATTTTCTTCTAGGGTTTTTATGGTATTAGGTCTAACATTTAAGTCTCTGATCCATCTTGAATTAATTTTCGTATAAGGAGTAAGGAAAGGATCCAGTTTCAGCTTTCTACTTATGGCTAGCCAATTTTCCCACCATTTATTAAATAGGGAATCCTTTCCCACTTCTTGTTTTTGTCAGGTTTGTCAAAGATCAGATGGCTGTAGATGTGTGGTATTATTTCTGAGGACTCTGTTCTGTTCCATTGGTCTATATCTCTGTTGTGGTACCAGTACCATGCTGTTTTGGTTACTGTAGCCTTGTAGTATAGTTTGAAGTCAGGTAGCGTGACGCCTCCAGCTTTGTCCTTTTGACTTAGGATTGTCTTGGCAATGCGGGCTCTTTTTGGTTCCATATGAACTTTAAAGCCGTTTTTTCCCATTCTGTGAAGAAAGTCATTGGTAGCTTGATGGGGATGGCATTGAATCTATAAATAACCTTGGGCAGTATGGCCATTTTCACGATATTGATTCTTCCTATCCATGAGCATGGTATGTTCTTCCATTTGTTTGTGTCCTCTTTGATTTCACTGAGCAGTGGTTTGTAGTTCTCCTTGAAGAGGTCCTTTACATCCCTTGTAAGCTGGATTCCTAGGTATTTTATTCTCTTTGAAGCAATTGTGAATGGAAGTTCATTCCTGATTTGGCTCTCTGCTTGTCTGTTACTGGTGTATAAGAATGCTTGTGATTTTTGCACATTAATTTTGTATCCTGAGACTTTGCTGAAGTTGCTTATCAGCTTAAGGAGATTTTGGGCTGAGACGATGGGGTTTTCTAAATATACAATCATGTCATCTGCAAACAGGGACAATTTGACTTCTTCTTTTCCTAACTGGATACCCTTGATTTCTTTCTCTTGCCTGATTGCCCTAGCCAGAACTTCCAACACGATGTTGAATAGGAGTGGTGAGAGAGGGCATCCCTGTCTTGTGCCAGTTTTCAAAGGGAATTTTTCCAGTTTTTTCCCATTCAGTATGATATTAGCTGTGGGTTTGTCATAAATAGCTCTTATTATTTTGAGGTACGTTCCATCAATACCGAATTTATTGAGCGTTTTTAGCATAAAGGGCTGTTGAATTTTGTCAAAAGCCTTTTCTGCATCTATTGAGATAATCATGTGGTTCTTGTCTTGGTTTGTTTATATGCTGGATTACGTTTATTGATTTGCGAATGTTGAACCAGCCTTGCATCCCACGTATGAAGCCCACTTGATCATGGTGGATAAGCTTTTTGATGTGCTGCTGAATCCGGTTTGCCAGTATTTTATTGAGAATTTTTGCATCGATGTTCATCAGGGATATGGTCTAAAATTCTCTCTTTTTGTTGTGTCTCTGCCAGGCTTTGGTATCAGGATGATGTTGGCCTCATAAAAAGAGTTAGGGAGGATTCCCTCTTTTTCTATTGATTGAAATAGTTTCAGAAGGAATGGTACCAGCTCCTCCTTGTACCTCTGGTAGAATTCAGCTGTGAATCTATCTGGTCCTGGACTTTTTTGGTGGGTAGGCTATTAATTGTTGCCTCAATTTCAGAGCCTGCTATTGGTCTATTCAGGGATTCAACTTCTTCCTGGTTTAGTCTTGGAGAGTGTAAGTGTCCAGGAAATTATCCATTTCTTCTAGATTTTCTAGTTGATTTGCGTAGAGGCATTTATAGTATTCTCTGATGCTTGTTTGTATTTCTGTGGGGTTGGTGGTGATATCCCTTTATCATTTTTTATTGCGACTATTTGATTCCTCTCTCTTTTCTTCTTTATTAGTCTTGCTAGCGGTCTGTCAATTTTGTTGATCTTTTCAAAAAACCAACTCCTGGATTCATTGATTTTTTGGAGGGTTTTTTGTGTCTCTATCTCCTTCAGTTCTGCTCTGATCTTAGTTATTTCTTGCCTTCTGCTAGCTTTTGAATGTTTGCTCTTGCCTCTCTAGTTCTTTTAATTGTGATGTTAGAGTGTCAATTTTAGATCTCTCCTGCTTTCTCTTGTGGGCATTTAGTGCTATAAATTTCCCTCTACACACTGCTTTAAATGTGTCCCAGAGATTCTGGTATGTTGTATCTTTGTTCTCATTGGTTTCAAAGAACATCTTTATTCTGCTTTCATTTCGTTATGTACCAGTAGTCATTCAGGAGCAGGTTGTTCAGTTTCCATGTAGTTGAGTGGTTTTGATTGAGTTTCTTAGTCCTGAGTTCTAGTTTGATTGCACTGTGGTCTGAGAGACAGTTTGTTATAATTTCTGTTCTTGTACATTTGCTGAGGAGTGCTTTACTTCCAATTATGTGGTCAATTTTGGAATAAGTGCGATGTGGTGCTGAGAAGAATGTATATTCTGTTGATTTGGGGTGGAGAGTTCTATAGATGTCTATGAGGTCCGCTTGGTGCAGAGATGAGTTCAATTCCTGGATATCCTTGTTAACTTTCTGTCTCGTTGATCTGTCTAATGTTGACAGTGGAGTGTTGAAGTCTCCCATTATTATTGTATGGGAGTCTAAGTCTCTTGTAGGTCTCTAAGGACTTGCTTTATGAATCTGGGTGCTCCTGTATGGGTGCATAGATATTTAGGAGAGTTAGCTCTTCCTGTTGAATTGATCCTTTACCATTATGTAATGGCCTTCTTTGTCTCTTTTGATCTTTGATGGTTTAAAGTCTGTTTTATCAGAGACTAGGATTGCAACCCTGCTTTTTTTTGTTCTCCATTTGCTTGGTAGATCTTCCTCCATCCTTTATTTTGAGCCTATGTATGTCTCTGTATGTGAGATGGGTCTCCTGAATACAGCAGACTGATGGGTCTTGACTCTTTATCCAGTTTGCCAGTCTGTGTCTTTTAATTGGAGCATTTAGTCCATTTACATTTAAGGTTAATATTGTTATGTGTGAACTTGATCCTGTCATTATGATATTAACTGGTTATTTTGCTCGTTAGTTGATGCAATTCTTCCTAGCCTCGATGTTCTTTACATTTTGGCATGTTTTTGCAATGGCTGGTACCGGTTGTTCCTTTCCATGTTTAGGGCTTCCTTCAGGGTCTCTTGTAAGGCAGGCCTGGTGGTGACAAAATCTCTAAGCATTTGCTTATCTGTAAAGGATTTATTTCTCCTTCACTGATGAAGCTTAGTTTGGCTGGATATGAAATTCTGGGTTGAAAATTCTTTTCTTTAAGAACGTTGAATATTGGCCCCCACTCTCTTCTGGCTTGTAGAGTTTCTGCCGAGAGATCTGCTGTTAGTCTGATGGGCTTCCCTTGTGGGTAACCCGACCTTTCTCTCTGGCTGCCCTTAACATTTTTTCCTTCATTTCAACTTTGGTGAATCTGGCAATTATGTGTCTTGGAGTTGCTCTTCTGGAGGAGTATCTTTGTGGCGTTCTCTGTATTTCCTGAATTTGAATGTTGGCCTGCCCTACTAGGTTGGGGAAGTCTCCTGGATGATATCCTGAGAGTGTTTTCCAACTTGGTTCCATTTTCCCCCTCACTTTCAGGCACCCCAATCAGACGTAGATTGGTCTTTTTACATAATCCCATACTTCTTGCAGGCTTTGTTCATTTCTTTTTCTTCTTTTTCTTTTGGTTTCTCTTCTCGCTTCATTTCATTCATTTGATCCTCAATCGCTGATACTCTTTCTTCCAGTTGATCGAGTCGTTACTGAAGCTTGTGCATTTGTCACGTATTTCTCGTGTCATGGTTTTCATCTCTGTCATTTCGTTTATGATCTTCTCTGCATTAATTAGTCTAGCTGTCAATTCTTCACTTTTTTTTCAAGATTTTTAGTTTCTTTGCGCTGGGTACGTAATTCCTCCTTTAGCTCTGAGAGGTTTGATGGACTGAAGCCTTCTTCTCTCATCTCGTCAAAGTCATTCTCTGACCAGCTTTGATCCGTTGCTGGCGATGGGCTGCGCTCCTTTGCATGGGGAGATGTGCTCTTATTTTTTGAATTCCCAGCTTTTCTGCCCTGCTTCTTCCCCATCTTTGTGGTTTTATCTGTCTCTGGTCTTTGATGATGGTGACGTACTGATGGGGTTTTGGTATAGATGTCCTTCCTGTTTGATAGTTTTCCATCTGACAGTCAGAAGGACTGTCTGTTGGTCTGTTGGAGATTGCTTGAGGTCCATTCCAGACCCTGTTTTCCCGGGTGTCAGCAGCAGAGGTTGCCGAAGATAGAATATTGCTGAACAGCGAGTGTACCTGTCTGATTTTTTGGAAGTTTCCTCTCAGGGGTGACTCCACCCTGTGAGGTGTGGGGTGTCAGACTGCCCCTAGTGGGGGATGTCTCCCAGCTAGGCTACTCAGGGCTCAGGGACCCACCTGAGCAGGCAGTCTGTCCGTTCTCAGATCTCAACCTCCGTGTTAGGAGATCCACGGCTCTCCCCAAAGCTGTCAGACCGAGTCATTCGCGTCTGCACGGCCCGCTCTTTCCCCTAATGGACTGCAGCTGTGAGCTGTCCGCAGCGGTAGAGTCTACAGAGACAGGCAGGCTTCCTTGAGCTGCTGTGAGCTCCACCCAGTTCGAGCTTCCCAGCGGCTTGTTTACCTACTTAAGCCTCAGCAATGGCGGGCCCCTCCCCCAGCCTCGCTGCTGCCTTGCGGATAGATCGCCGCAGACGGCTGTGTTAGCAGTGAGGGAGGCTCCGTGGGCGTGGGACCTCCCGGCCAGGTGTGGGATATATTCTCCTGGTGTGCCTGTTTCCTTAAAGCGCAGTATTGGGGTGGGAGTTACCCGATTTTCCAGGTGTTGTGTGTCTCAGTTCCCCTGGCTAGGAAAAGGGATTCCCTTCCCCCTTGCGCTTCCAGGTGAGGCGATGCCTCACCCTGCTTCAGCTCACGCTGGTCAGGCTGCAGCAGCTGACCAGCACCGATTTTCCGGCCGGCACTCCCTAGAGAGATGACCCCAGTACCTCAGTTGAAAATGCAGAAATCACCGGTCTTCTGTGTCGCTCGCGCTGGGAGTTGGAGACTGGAGCTGTTCCTATTCGGCCATCTTGCTCCGCCCCCCCAAGAAAGTTTTCTTTACCCAAGCCTCATGTCTTTTTATTTGTAATCTTTTAAAATTTGTTTGTTCATACATTTCACAAACATTATTGCCTACCTACTTTTCTCAATCTCTTGTGATTAATACTGTAAAATACATTTGAAGCACAATCATTAATTTGAGAAATTAGGGGTTCACAGGGAGTCCCTGAAGGAGCACTACAGTTCCAGAGTAGGGCAAACCTGTAACTTAGGAAAAACATGTACACAGAAAGAAACCTTCTTAAATTGCGTTTTTCCACCAATGTTCAATAGATTATTCTTTCTTTTTTTAATCTCAGAAATAATTGAGAAGTCATCACTAAGTCAACAGAAAGATCGTCTCTTATTCAAGAGGGGTATCTCAGTGATTTTTCAGCTCATAATTATTTCATTAGCTTGACGCTTTTTAATAGGGTTCAATGGCTGATACCTCCTAAATGCATACATTTTTAAAAACTTATTTTCATTTTTTAGAAAGGAAAAAACCCAGAAACTTACGGAGTACTTGAATTTTTAACAACTTTTATAGTTATTTTATTGGAGAGAATTTTGCCAAGTAAATGTAGTTTTGCATTTTAGTATTTGAGGTGAAATATACCTTTTGAACGTATTTTTCAGTAACAGTGAAAATATGCCATCATTCATTCAGTAAGGTCTTGCTTCGTGAGAAGCTACTGGGAATCAATAGTGCATGGTCTAATTTGACCCTGTCACTAACTATAAGACCTTGTGTGGCTTTGGACACATTATCGTCTATGAACATCAATTTTCTCAACTACAAAATGTCTGATAAATACTGATATTCCCTACTTTAAAAGATGAGTGTTACTTGTATAGTTTTTGAAAGTAATATATTTTTGAAAGTCAGTAATACATAGTTTTAAATTAGAAACAAAAACCAAAACCCTGCTCTACTCTAAAAACTCTAAAAATCCTCTAAAAAAAACTTAGAGGATTGCTATAAGAAATAAGATGATGTATGTACAACAGGAGTTGAAACCTGCAAAAGGACCTTATAAAATGTTTGTTGGTGGCTATTACAGCAGTGGACTCTTTGGTGCATGAGAAGCATAATTCTGTTGGGAGAGGATATCATTCTTTATTGTTTTGGCTACAACATTTTTCTTAGATCACTACTATAGATAATTTTTTAACTTATTGAAGCATTCTGAATACTAAAGAGCTTCTCTACAATACAGTTAGGCATCAAAGATTAATAGATTTGATGTGATAATTTACAGGCAATTTTCTTACCAATTATTTTCTAGTAAGGGGGTAAATTTCGAGGCTTTATTCCAGTAAGGCATCCCGGAGTGGCTTAGTTGTCTTCATGAGTTTAATAACCACTGCAAGCGATTTTCACCGTCTGCTTTGCAGATGTTGCTGCCAACTCATTTTCAGCCAAGTCCTTTGCTTTTCTGATTTTTCTTTTCCTATTTCTCTGAGGATTTAACCCTGTGTGGGAAGAAACGCTGACATTTACAGTACACATGCCGGAAATAGCTTTGGTTCGGTTCCTCGTGTGGGATCATGATCCCATTGGACGAGACTTTGTTGGGCAAAGAACTGTGACCTTCAGCAGCTTAGTGCCTGGTAGGTATGAGCTGGCCTTTTCTCTCTAGACTGACCATTCCTTTTTCTTTGGAAGATATAATACATCATATGTTACTTACATAATAGCATACGTGATATATAAAATATGTGTCATATAATAAACATGACTTTTAACAAGCTTTGTAAAATGTAAAGGATTATAGTTGGGCTGGATGCAGTGGCTCATGGCTGTAATGCCAGCAATCTGGGAGGCCAAGGTGGGAGGATCACCTGAGGTCAGGAGTTTGAGACCAGCCTGACCAACATGGAGAAACCCCGTCTCTACTAAAAATACAAAATTAGCCAGGTGTGGTGGTGCATGCCTGTAATCCCAGCTATTTGGGAAACCGAGGCAGGAGACTCGCTTGAACCCAGGAGGCAGAGGTTCCAGTGAGTCGAGATCATGCAACTGCCTTCCAGCCTGGGCAACAGAGCAAGACTCTGTCTCAGAAAAAAAAAAAAAAAAGAGCCATAGTCAAGTCAGATACTTAATTTTGTTGCACCCATGAGAAAGTCAAATACAAGTTCAACTAAAAAGAAATGACTGTCTTTCCTTTTATTAGGCTACCGGCATGTCTATTTGGAAGGACTGACAGAAGCATCCATATTTGTACACATAACCATCAATGAAATCTATGGAAAGGTGAGAAAGATCATAGGATTTAAAGTCATATACATTAATATGGTCCTCAACAATGCTACTGATTAATTGCATCATAGGAATGTAAATTTTGACAAACTGTGCTTGAACCAAAAGCTCTAAGGAAGCCCAGCGAGCCCAGTCTGCTCTTCCAGTCATGTCCCGACCCACCTGTACTCTTCACTGTTTAAGCTGTGTACTCATTCCTTCTGCACAGGGGCCCTCTCTGGGCTTCATAGAATTGAGAAAACTATTATTCTCTCAGGCAGTAATCTGTTTGGCTAAAACAATGAAGATACAGTTAAATGTTGAATTTTATTTTAATCCTTAAAAAGACTCAACTGACCTCAGTGGGAAACGTAGTGTCTCAGATGGTTGATGAATTACCTGTACTAACTGGTCTGTGATCCCAGCCACTTCTAGCAGGCTACATTCATTTGGTACCAATGTTTTTAACTGAAAATCTAAAAATTATGAATGGATTTTAAAGCTACCTACAGGACTGAAAAGAAGGAGACCACAAAAATGCATTCTAGTTCTTTCCTGATACTGTTGTCATGGTTATAGAACTCATTTGAGGTTTACAAATCAGTAGGTTGTCCTCTGGTCATGTCAAGTAATTGGCAACTTGGTTACCAGTATGAATTTTCAGGACCACATGGGATTTGGAGGGACTGTTAAAGCATTGAATGGGGCCTAGAAATGTCCTGTGCTCTTTACCAGAAAATCTGTATAGCTGGAAGCTTCCTCATCTGTGAATGTGGGATAAAAATAATACCTGCCTCATAAATAAATATATTTCTTAGAAAGCTGCCTGGTACACACTAAATGCTCAGAAATATTGGCTAATATTAATGTGATTATGACTACAATCCAGCTAATAAGGAATGAACCATTTCAGCCTGAATTAGGGTGTGTATTGTTTATTTTCATATCAGTCAGCAAGGGTGTGGAGGTGAGGGTAAGGATCGTAATTTCTAAGACTGGTCAAGTTTTATACCATAACTTTCTGTGTTTAGTCCTGGATTTCTGTTCGTGCTGCTTGTTGGAATCTTGCCTCTCATCTAAGTAGACACAAATGTAAATAATTCAAAAATGATTCTTGAATTCTAGGAATCCCAGGTTAACTACAGATTATATCTAGCATTTATCACATTGAGGGAAACAATTAAATTCTGAATTTGTTTAAAACTTGAGCCAGAAATAAATTAAAATCTGAAAGTGTTCTATATCATTCCCATCTTCTCTCCTAAATAAATGTCCATTTATGAGTCATACTCTTTATTCCTTTCAAGATGTGTTCGGGTTGGGATCCACACATCACAGTGTAGTGGTATTGGTCGAACAATGAATGAGCATAAGACTGAAAATCCCTGATACTAACAGAAAGGGTTTATAGACATATATGCATTTTTTCTTTTGAGTTTACTTGTGACACCCTCTTCAATGAGCCCCAATTGTGTTTTGTTGTGTTTTGTTTTTTTCCTTTACAGTGGAGCCCTTTAATACTCAATCCCAGTTATACTATATTGCACTTTCTAGGAGCTACAAAGGTAGTTTCTCAGCATGGTGCTTTGTTCTGGCTGGCATATTTCTGTTAAGTGGTTATGGCAGCATGCTTTTTCATATCACTCCATTTTCCTGCTTACCACTTTGAAACATGCATCTGTTGCTTTAAGGCGCCTGAAGTTCGTAGCAGTCTATGAGCTGTGGAGACTTTTCCTACCATTTTGTCATCTCTGGGTAGGAAACTTCTGGGAGAGCTTGATGTAAGAATGGAAGGCTGAAGTCCTTGCAAAGTAAGGTTGATAAGATGTGCATGAAGTTGTGTAAACATGCTGTGAGCTGCTGCTTTCTTGGTGTGAATATATTTCAATGGCTGTACAATTTCGGTTTATATTCATTTTTCATGGAGATGTCATTTTAAAGGCAAGTTGTTGACGTGATGGCATTTGCTTAACTTGTGGTTGGTCCTTTTGTGTCTTCAGAATAGACAACTCCAGGGTCTGAAGGGACTGTTCAATAAGAATCCTAGGCACAGTTCTGCAGAAAACAATTCCCATTATGTACGGAAACGATCGATTGGAGATAGAATTCTGCGACGCACAGCCAGCGCCCCGGCCAAAGGCAGGAAAAAGAGCAAAATGGGCTTCCAAGAAATGGTGGAGATAAAGGATTCAGTATCCGAGGCCACAAGAGACCAAGATGGCGTGCTGAGGAGGACCACACGCAGTTTGCAAGCACGTCCTGTCTCTATGCCTGTTGACAGAAACCTTCTGGGAGCTTTGTCGCTGCCTGTATCTGAAACAGCAAAAGACATCGAAGGAAAAGAAAACTCTCTGGGTAAGATGCTTTAAGTTTCTCTAAGAATAAACCCTTCTAGGCTGCATTTCAGTCCCTGTTTACCATTATGAAGAGGTTGACATTCTGTAGTCAAAGTAAAATATATTGAAAAATAAATACTTTTTAATGTGATCTTCTACACGAGAAGATTTTAAACATTGGGGGCCAGGTAGATCCATTTCCTCCTCACCAAGAGCTTTATAATATCAACATCTGAAATTGACAGTGAGAGATAGGGGAGCCATTAGGTGTTATGGCATAGAGAGGAAGATGAAACCTGCAAAATAGGATTGGAAATACTGCTTTTCCAAATGAATGCCATATTTACTGATTGTTCTGAGGGTGAATATGGTTGTATTACTTTTCTTACATATAACACATTTCCGTGACTGGAAATGTTTATGGAGAAAGAAAACCAGTTGTTAAAACCAAGTCACGTTTTTCAAAAACAAGCAAATCTTTTTTTCTCAAGAGGTGGCTCGGGCAGTGTTTTCCTATGGCCTCACTTCCCTGATCCTTGGATGCTGGCAGGGATAGAGGTGTGCCTGCAGCTTTAGCACAGTCGTGGGCTCCACAAGCATAGGGACCAGGTGCTGCCTGTCTTTTTCCTTAATTTGAGTGTATCATTGACTCATATCAGGAGCTCAATACAGAGTGAAGACTGCCTTGCAGTGTGCCAGAGAGCTTTTGACTGATGTTGGTGACTCCCATCCCATCCTATCTGGGGGTAAATTTAAGTGCCAAAACTGTGTGCATTTGATATCTATGCAGCAAATATGTTTTAATTAAATCAGAGTCATATCAGACAACTAAAATGTGGTACTGATTTCCTTTGGCAAAATTGTTCTTTTATCTTTTATCAAATGGTCTAATTTCAGTGCTCTCTTTTCCCACAAACACCATTTTACTTGTGTTGATTTTTTGTTATAAGATACTCTTGAATGGTTTATTTGAAGGAGAAAAAGAACATTTAAAAGTTTGAAATTTTGCTAAGAGCAGTGTCAGAGAAGAGATAAAATATGTGCCTTAAAATGTATTTTAAAATCCCATCTTAGGGAAAAATAAAGCTATATTCAATAGAAATTGGTTCTATCCTGTTAATGCCACATTAAGATGTTAATACCATTAAGGTGAGTTAGAAAGCAATTTTGAGGTAATATTTCTTTCCTACTTTTAAAAAGCAGTTATATAAATTAGTCATGTGTATTAAACTTTTGGTAAATATAAAACAATACATAGTTATATTGTATTAAGTACAGAAAAAGCAGACTACAAAATTCTGTATATTATTCTGTTCCTCTGCAAAATCTTACAGTGGCTGTCTCAGTGGTAACATCATATGGTATTTAATTTTTTCTTTATAATTTTTTGAGGTTTTCAAAATTTTTATGATGAATATTTTTAGTTTGGAAACTATTTAATAATAAGTTGAACAAGTTCTTTTTTCTTATGTATCATGACTCTGGAAGCATTATATTATTAAAATAACCTGATCAAGAATTGAATACCTCATACTCTCCTAGCAGTAACTAACCAAGCTGGGCTATCCCAAATTACTGTGAATTGTGTTTTTATGGTTTTCCATTACTGTGTCTGACAACTTACTACCACTTTTAGGGAAGGATGTAATATGAAATATGTGTGTTAAAAAGAAATATATGATTAACAAAAAATAGATATTAGCAATGACATGGAATTGATGACCGATTTTTATCTTTACATTTTAACTCAACAGATATTGATATTTTGATGCATTTATTACACCTTCCAATTATTTTAGAAATTAATTGATTACATTAAATATGCTCCCAAAATGTTTTGAAAATGACATTATTATGTTTTTCTTCTTTTCTTCTTTTTTGTTGTAACTAATACATGTATAACTTTGAAAGCTTATAGTATCTTGCTTACAGGTACCACAATGCTTTGTTTAACAGAGCTGTCTTGTTCTGTTTCTATTGCCATGCTTCTGTGTAGTACAAATCTGAATAGGAAACAACTTAAGGTAATCCTCACTGTAAAAGTATGGTAACTCATTGACATTTTTTTTGACAATGAATATTACATCCTTAGCAGATGTAATAGATATTCAAAGGGAAGCTTCAGTGAAATTCCTATAAATATATTTTACCATTTATTCATCACACAGACACTTTGTTGCAAACCTATGCAATCCATAATTATATTCTGTCACAGTGTAACAGATTTACATTCTCCATTTGTCTGTCTGAAGACAACATGAGTGTTTGCAGGTTCTACATAAAGTGATACATGTCACCTAAAATATTGTTTGTTTCCTTCAGCAGAAGATAAAGATGGCAGAAGAAAAGGGAAAGCAAGTATAAAAGATCCACATTTTCTAAATTTCAACAAAAAGTTATCGTCCTCCTCCAGTGCTCTTCTCCACAAAGATATGATCCAAGGGGACGCCATTGTATCTACTGCCCACATGTCAGTCACAGGAGAACAGCTGGGCGTGTCAAGTCCTAGGGGTGGGAGAACCACATCAAATGCCACAAGTAATTGCCAGGAAAACCCCTGTCCCAACAAGTCTCTCTCCCCAAGGCAGCATTTGGCTCCCGATCCTGTAGTTAACCCCACACAAGATCTACATGGTGTGAAAATCAAGGAAAAGAGGAATGCTGAGGGCTTTGTGGAAGGGAAAAGCATCTTATCAGGAAGCATCCTTTCTCATAGCAACCTAGAAATTAAGAACCTGGAAGTTAATAGGGGTAAGGGCCGAGCTGCAACATCCTTTTCTTTGTCAGATGTCTCCATGCTGTGTTCTGACGTACCTGACCTACATTCAACTGCAATTCTGCAGGAGAGTGAAATTTCTCATCTTATTGACAATGTCACTTTAACAAATGAGAATGAGCCGGGCAGTTCCATCTCAGCCCTGATTGGCCAGTTTGATGAGACCAATGATCAGGCTCTCACAGTTGTTTCTCATCTTCATAATACCAGTGTGATGTCAGGCCATTATTCCTTGCCTAGCCTGGGCCTAAAAATGCCCATCAAGCATGGTTTTTCCAAGGGAAAATCCAAGTCTTCCTTCCTGTGCTCATCTCCGGAGCTGATAGCACTCTCGAGTCCTGAGACCACCAAACATGCGACGAACACAGTTTATGAAACTACCTGCACTCCCATCTCTAAAACCAAACCAGATGATGACCTTTCTAGTAAGGCCCAGACAGGGGCCATAGAAAGCAACCTTCCTGGGTCCCCTAATACTTCTCATGACTGGTTACCAAAAAGTCCTACCAAGGGAGAAGACTGGGAAACACTGAAGAGCTGCAGCCCTGCCTCTTCCCCTGATTTGACCCTGGAGGATGTAATAGCTGATCCCACTCTCTGTTTCAATTCTGGGGAGAGCAGCCTTGTGGAAATTGATGGAGAATCAGAAAATCTTTCTCTAACAACCTGTGAATATAGGAGAGACAGCACAAGTCAACTTGCTTCTCCTTTAAAACTCAAGTATAGTCAGGGTGTGGTAGAACACTTTCAAAGAGGTTTGAGAAATGGCTACTGTAAAGAGACCCACCACCCTTCTGTCCCTGAAATATTCAACAGTATTCAAGATGTCAAAACTCAAAGTATTTCTTATCTAGCCTATCAGGGTGCTGGCTTTGTGCATAACCATTTCTCAGATTCAGATGCAAAAATGTTCCAGACCTGTGTGCCCCAGCAGTCTAGTGCTCAAGATATGCATGTTCCTGTACCCAAGCAGTTGACACATCTTCCTTTGCCTGCTCTGAAATTGCCCAGTCCTTGCAAATCCAAAAGTCTGGGGGACTTAACATCAGAGGACATTGCCTGCAATTTTGAGAGCAAGTACCAGTGTATTAGTAAGAGTTTTATTACAGCTGGCATTAAAGACAAGAAGGGTGTGACTGTGAAGACAAAGTCGTTAGAGCCTATAGATGCCCTGACCGAGCAGCTTCGGAAGCTTGTGTCCTTTGACCAGGAAGACAGCTGCCAAGTAATATATTCAAAGCAGGATGCCAATCAGCTCCCCCGGGCACTAGTCAGGAAGTTGTCATCCAGAAGTCAGAGCAGAGTGCGCAATATTGCTAGTCGTGCCAAGGAGAAACAGGAAGCCAGCAAGCAGAAAGTTCCAAACCCCAGCAATGGGGCAGGCGTGGTTCTTAGAAACAAACCCTCAGCAGCCACCCCTGCAGTGAATCGCCACTCCACCGGCTCCTACATCGCAGGCTACCTGAAGAACACGAAAGGGGGTGGCCTTGAAGGCCGGGGCATCCCGGAGGGGGCATGCACAGCTCTTCACTATGGCCACGTTGACCAGTTGTGTTCAGATACTTCTGTTTTGCAGACTGAGCCAAGCAGTGATGATAAACCAGAAATTTATTTTCTTTTGAGACTGTGAATTATATAAAACTGCATTCTTAAGGTTTACAAGGTATTCCGTAGAATGTCGGAGTTTTCAGTAAATAAGTTCCTTGGCTTTGGAATGATTTTCAAATGTATTTTTAAACTTGTATTTGGGTATCCTTTTGACTTCATGTGTTCTCCCTGTGAATGCGTTTGTATATAGATTTGGTGACGTTTCCCATGTACCTATTATGATCTTTCTCCCTTGAGGTGTTGTAAACTATTATCAGTATGAAATATGTGCATGGCCTAGATGTGAAACTCCTCAGCAGCTCGGTTATAATGTGTGTGTGTTTCACCAAGATGTCCTTTACTGTGTCCTCAGATTGCGTCACAAATGTAGTCATTTTTACTCTCTGTTGAGTTGATTAAGAGACTTTGCAAATGACAAAGGGGTGAATTCCTTACTTTAATCTGTTATCATTTTTCCTATGTTTCCCTCTTTGTTGAGAAGCCCAGATGCATTTTTATAACTCAGTTTTAAAAACTTTAAAATAGTTACCTTGCCTTTTAGGATGTTCTTATCCCACCCATGAAGAGAGTTTAAAGGGGATGGTTAGCTGCTCCCCATGCCCTCCCCACTTTTTGGAATAGGCTGTGAGGATGTGAGGAAGAAGGCCGTCTTTTGTATATAAGGACAAAATTGTTTGTTTTACATAAATTTTGTTACATATTTTTGCTAATGGCTTTGTATGTAACAAGAAGCCAGTTGCCAAACTACTTGTACTTTTGAATTTTCTGATTGAATTACAGACTGTGAACAATGGCTTTCAGAATGAGGGACTTCCATCAGACAGACGCTAATGGTAATAGTAGCACAAACTGAAAATTTCCCTAAAGCTTTCAAAGAATATTTTCTCATAATAAAATCCGAGTGAATAGATAATTAGAAGAAACATTTTTCCTTCAGGGAACCAAACAACTCTATTTTAGTACTGACATGCATTATTTTCACTGTGAATTCACTTTTTTATTGCATGTTCAGATGTCCCTCTTTGTTTTTTGTTTTTTTTTTGTAACGTTAACTGCAATCATGTTCTTCCTGGAATTCATGAAAATATAATTAAAACACATTTTTAAACACTTGGTGAACTTTTTTTTACAATTGAAATTCATACGATGACTATTGAGTAAAAGCACTCGGAGCACTCGGACCTACTTTCCATGTGTTTGTGGCAAAATAGAAAGCTATCACGGAGGACAGTTTTAAGCAGCAATTTAAGTCTCTGAGTGTTTTCCTTATGCTTTAAAAAACATATTTGTGAGGTGACTTGAAAGAAAATCAAATGTAATGAGTTTCTTTGCATTTGGCATTGCTATTGCAAGTTTAAAAATAAGCCTTCCGAACTGGTTGTGGTGGTGGGTGGTGGGAGGGGAGCAGTGGTAGTGGTGGTGGTGGTGGTGGGTAGGGGAGCCATGTGGGGAAGGCAAGTGAGATGCTATGTTTGGCAAATGAAACTGTCTGAAGCTTTGCAATGTGGGGGAAGAGGGCAGAGGAGAACACTTGGTCCCTGGTTCTCTTGGTCCCCAACTCTGAGCTTTTCCCCAAAGTTGGGGGTCCTTTATTTTCTGGACAAGCACTGGAAATCTGGGTGGGGCTCATGTGTAATGATGAAAGGGTAAGTGACCATTTCTATGCCCTTAGTGAGCCCAAGACATTTTTGTTTTCTTGTGAGTTCTGAACCTCCTAATTCTATCCTTAGATCGTGGTTTGTTTTTAAGGCATCCTTGTTTTAGAAGGCATTAACATGATGTACAGTTGTTAAAATTCACTTGCCAAAGAATAGAATTTAGTTGCTCTTTAGGATTTGATGGTATCTTTGTTCTAAAACAGATCCAGGAGTTTACATTTGTTTTGTTTTGTTTCTTTAAGGTAAACACTGATATTTTATGGACTAGAATTATGAAATCCCCAAAATTGTGGGAAATGAAATACAAGTAATTTCAGAAAATAGGCTGGGAATGTTTCTAGCACAAAGAAAAGACAAATATTTAAGGTGATAGATATCCCAGGTACACTGGTTTGTTCTGTGCAAATTATATGAACGTACTAAATTATCATATGTACCCTCCTCCCAAAAGAAGAAAATAGGTTGCATGCACAGTACTTCTGGCTCTCCTAGGAAATATTCATTTTCCTTTGCTCCTTAAAGTTCTTAAATGGAAATATTTGATAAACAAATTTGATAATGGATGAGGATTAAATCAAGTTCATTTCACAGATGAAAAAACTGAGGCGCAGAGGTTCTGTTTCCATTAAGTGTAATCCATTAGCACATTCATTTAGCTGATACTTTCCCTTTAAAAAAATCAAAAGCATGTATTATTTCTTGGTGAATATTGAATTTAAATCCTTTCTTTTAAAAATTTTATTATTATTTAATTTGTGTGGGTACACAGTAGGTGCATATATGTATGGAGTACATGAGAAGTTTTGATAGAGGCATGCAATAAGCACATCATGGAGAATGGAGTTCATTTCCTCAAGCATTTATCCTTTGACTTACTCAGTGACTTATGAACAATCCAATTACACTCTTTATTTTAAAATATACAATTAAGTTATTATTGACTATAGTCATCCTGTTGTGCTATCACATAGAAGGTCTTATTCATTCTTTCTATTTTCTTTTTGTACTCATTAGCCATCTTCACCTCCCCACTCCCAGTCTCCCACTACACTTCCCAGCCTATGTAACTATCCTTCTATTCTCTATGTTCATGAATTCAGTGGTTTTGATTTTTAGATCCCACAAGTAAGTGAGACCATGCAATGCATATTTTTCTGTGCCTGGCTTATTTCACTTAGCATAATGATCTCTAGTTCCATTCATGTTGTTGCAAATGATTATCTCCTTCTTTTTATGGCTGAATAGTACTTCATTGTGTATATGTACCACATTTTCTTTATCCATTCATCTATTGATAGACACGTAGGTTGCTTCCAAATCTTAGCTAATATAAGCAGTGCTGCAACAAACATAGGAGTGCAGGTATCTCCTTGGTATACTGATTTCCTTTCTTTTGGGTATATACCTAGAAGTGGTATTGCTGGATCATATGATAGCTCAATTTTTAGTTTTTTGAGGCACTCCCAAATTGTTCTCGATAGTGGTTATGCTAATTTACATTCCCACCAGCAGTGTACAATGATGCCCTTTTCTCCACGTCCTCACCAGCATGTCTCATTATGCCTCATTAGCATGTCTTTTGGATATAAACCATTTTAACTGGAGTGAGATGATATCTCATTGTAGTTTTGATTTGCATTTCTCTGATGATCTATGATGTTGAGCACCTTTTCATATGCCTGTTTTCCATTTGTATGTCTTCTTTTGGGAAATGTCTATTCAAATCTGTTGCCTATTTTTTGATCAGATTATTAGTTTTTTTCTATAGAGTTGTTTGGGCTCCTTATATATACTGGTTATTAATCCCTTGTCAGAGGGGTCGTTTGCAAATATTTTCTCCCATTCTGTGCGTTGTCTCTTCACTTTGTTGATTGTTTTCTTTGCTATGCAGAAGCCTTTTAACTTGATGTGATCCCATTTGTCTGTTTTTGCTTTGGTTGCCTGTGCTTGTGGGGTATTTCTCAAAAAATTTGGCCTAGACCAACGTCCTGGAGATTTCCCCCAATATTTTCTTGTAGTCATTTTATAGCCTGAGGTCTTAGATTTAAGTCTTTGATTCATTTTAATTTGAGTTTTGTATATGGCAAGAGATAGGGATCTGTTTTCATTCTTTTGTATATAGATATCCAGTTTTCCCAGTACCACTTATTGAAGAGACTGTCTTTTCCTTAGTGTATGTTCTTGGCACTTTTGTTGAAAATGAATTCACTATAGGTGTGTGGATTTGTTTCTGCGTTTTCTATTGTGTTCCATTGATCTGTGTGTCTGTTTTCATGCCAGTACCATGCTGTTTTGGTTACTATAGCTCCATAATATAATTTGAAGTCAGGTAATGTGATTCCTCCAGGTTTGTTCTTTTTGCTTAGGATTGCGTTGGCTACGCTGGGTCTTTTGTGGTTCCATATAAATTTTAGGATTATTTTTTCTTTTTTTTTTTTTTTTTTTTTTTTTTTGAGACGGAGTCTCGCTCTGTTGCCCAGGCTGGAGTGCAGTGGCCGGATCTCAGCTCACTGCAAGCTCCGCCTCCCGGGTTTACGCCATTCTCTCGCCTCAGCCTCCCGAGTAGCTGGGACTACAGGCGCCCGCCATCTCGCCCGGCTAATTTTTTGTATTTTTTTTTTTTAGTAGAGACGGGGTTTCACCGTGTTAGCCAGGATGGTCTCGATCTCCTGACCTCGTGATCCGCCCGTCTCGGCCTCCCAAAGTGCTGGGATTACAGGCTTGAGCCACCGCGCCCGGCCAGGATTATTTTTTCTATTTCTGGAAGAATGTCATTGGTATTTTGATAGGGATTGCATTGAATCTGTAGATTGCTTTGGGCAGTATGGATATTTTAATGATATTGAGTCTTCTAATCCATGAATATGGAATATTTTTCATTGTTTGGTGACCTCTTCAATTTCCTTCATCAGTGTTTTATAGTTTTCATTATAGAGATCTTAATATGTGGCTACTGTAAATGGGATTACTTTAATTTTTTTTCACATTGTTCACTGTTGACATACTGAAATGCTACTGATTTTTGTAGGTTGATTTTTGTGTCCTGCAACTTTACTGCATTTGTTTATCAGTTCTACAATTTTCTTGTGGAGTCTTTAGTTTTTTTCTAAATATAAGATCATATCATCCTCAAACAAGGATAATTTGACTTCTTCCTTTTCAATTTGGATACCCTTTATACCTTTTTCTTGTCTGATCGTTCTAGCTAGAACTTCCAATACTATGGTGAATAACAATGGTGACAGTGGGCACCCTCATCATGTTCCACATCTCAGAGGAAAGGCTTTCAGTTTTTCCCCCATTCAGTATGATACTAGCTGTGGGTCTATTGTATATGACTTTTATTACATTGAGGTATGTTCCTTCTAGCCTCAGTTTGATCATAAAGGGATGTTAAATTTTATCAAATACTTTTTCAGCATCAATTGAAATTATCATATGTTTTTTATTCTTTATTCTGTTAATATGATGTATCACATTGATTGATTTGCATATGTTGAACCATCCGTGGGTGATAAATCCCACTTGGTCATAATGAATGATCTTTCTAATGTATTGCTGAATTGGTTTACTAGTATTTTGCTGAGGATTTTTGCATCAATATTCATCACAGATATTGGCCTATCATTTTCTTTTTTTGATGTGTCTTTTTCTGTTTTTTTGTGTCAAGGTAATACTGGCTTCATAGAAAGAGTTTGGAAGTGTTCCTTCTTCCTCTATATCCCGGAATAGTTTGAGTAGGATTGGTATAAGTAAGTCATTCTTTAAATGTTTGGTAGAATTCAGCAGTGAAGCCATCAGTTGCAGGCTTTTCTCTACTGGGAGACTTTTTTATTACAGCTTTGATCTCATTACTTGTTATTGATTTGTTTGGGTTTTGGATTTCTTCTTCCTGGTTCAATCTTGGTAGGTTTTATGTATTTAGACACTTTGTCAATTTCTTCTAGATTTTCCAATTTATTGGCACATGGCTGCTCTTGGTAGTCACTAATGGTCCTTTGCATTTTTGCAATATCAGTTTTAAGGTCTCTTTTTTCATTTCTCATTTTATTTATTTGGATCTTCTCTCTTTTTTCTTAGTCTAGCTAAAGGTTTGTCAATTTTGTTTACATTAAAAAATCCTAACTTTTTGTTTTATTGATCCTTTGTAATTTTTTCCACTTTAATGTTATTTATTTATACTCTGATCTTTATTATTTATTTTTCTACTAATTTTGGGTGTGGTTTGGTTTGCTTTTCTAGTTCTTTAAGATGCATTGTTAGATTGTTTATTTGAAGTTTTTCCTCTTTTTAAATGTAGGCACTTATAGCTATAAACTTCCCTCTGAGTACTGCTTTTACTGTATCTCCTAGGTTTTGGTAAGTTATATTTCCATTATCATTTTCTAGATCCTGTAGAAATTTTAAAAGTTTCTTCTTAATTTCTTTTTGAACCAGTGGTTATTCAAAAACATATTGTTTAATGTCCATATATTTGTATAGTTTCCAAAATTTCTTGTTATTAATTTTTAGTTTTATTCCATTGTGCTCAGAGAAGATGTTTTATATTATTTCAATTTAAACAAATGTTTTAAGACTTGTTTTGTGACCTAACATATGGTCTGTCCTTAAGAATGACCCATGTGCTAAGGAAAAGAATGTGTATTCTGCAGGTCTTGGATGAAATGTTCTGTAAATATCTATTAGATCCATTTTGTCTGTAGTGCGGATTAAGTCTCATGTTTCTTTGTTGATTTTCTATCTGGAAGATCTGTCTAATGCTGAAAGTGGAGTGTTGATGTCTCCCACTATTATTGTATTGGGGCCTAGCTCTCGCTTTAGCTCTAATAACATTTGCTTTAGCTCTAATAACATTTGGGTGCTCCTCTGTTAACTGCATATATGTTTAAACATATATGTTTAAATTTGTTATCTTATTGCTGAGTTGACCCCTTTGTCATTATGGAATGACCTTCTTTGTGTCTTCTTGTAGTTTTTGTCTTGAAAATCTATTTTGTCTGTTCTAAGTATAGTGACTCCTGTGTTTTTTTTTTTTTTTTTTTTTGAGATGGAGTCTCGTTCGTTCTGTCGCCCAGGCTGGAGTGCAGTGGCGCACGGTCTCTGCTCCTGCAAGCTCCGCCTCCCGGGTTCACACCATTCTCCTGCCTCAGCCTCCCAAGTAGCTGGGACTACAGGCACCCACCACCACGCCTAGCTAATTTTTTGTATTTTTTTTAGTAGAGACGGGGTTTCACCATGTTAGCCAGGATAGTCTCAATCTCCTGACCTCGTGATATGCCCACCTTGGCCTCCCAAAGTGCTGTGATTACAGGCGTGAGCCACCGCACCCAGACTCCTGCTCTTTTTTGGTTTCCATTAGCATGGAATGTCTTTTTCCATCCCTTTATTTTCAGTCTATGTGTGTCTGTGTAGGTGAAGTGTGTTACTTGTAGACAGCAGAGCAATGGGTCTTGTTTTTTCATTATTCAGCCACTCTGTCTTTTGGAGAGTTTAGTCCAAGTACATTCAATGTCATTTTTAGGACTTACTCCTTCCATTTTGTTGTTTGTTTTCTGGTTGTTTTGTGGTCTTCTTCCTACTTTCTTTCCTTTCTGTCTTCCTCTAGTAAAGGTGATTTTCTCTGGTGATATGATTTAGTTTCTTGCTTTTTATTTTTTTGTGTATCCATTGTCTTTTGCTTTGAGGTTACCATGAGGCTTGCAAATACTACCTTATAACCCGTTATTTTAACCTGATAACAACTTAACATTATTTGCATAAACAAACAAGCAGAAGGAAAACTAATAAAAACTTTATGCTTTAACTTCATCTCCCCACTTTTTAACTTTTTGTTTTTATTTGTGCCTTTTTGTTTTGTTTTTATTTATAGCTTATTGTACTGACTGTATCTTGAAAAGGTGTTGTAGTTATTATTGATTGGTACCTTGTTTAGTCTTTCCACTTAGGATAAGAGTAGTTTACAAAACACAGTTATGGTGTTATAATACTCTGTGTTTTTCTCTGTACTTACTATTACCAGTGAGTTTTGTACCTTCAGATGATTATTTATCTCTCATGAATGTCCTTTTCTTTCTGACTGAAGTATTCCTTTTAACATTTCTTATAGGACAAGTCTGGTATTGATGAAGTCCATCAGCTTTTGTTTGTCTGGGCAAATCTTTATTTCTCCTTCATGTTTGAAAGATATTTTTACCAGATATACTATTTTAGGGTGAGAGTTTCTTTTTCCTTTAGCACTATTTCCACTGAAAAGTTTGCAGCCAGATGTATTGTAACTCTATTGTATGTTACTTATTTTCTCTTGCTGCTTTTAGGATTTTTTTTTTTTTTTTTTTTGAGACAGAATTTTGTTCTTATTTGCCCAGACTGGAGTGCAATGGCCCGATCTTGGCTCACTGCAACCTCTGCCTCCCAGGTTTAAGCGATTCTCCTACCTCAGCCTCCAAAGTAGCTGGGATTACAGGTGCGCACCACCATACCCAGCTAATTTTTGTATTTTTAGTGGAGATGGGGTTTCACCACATTGGCCAGGTTGGTCTCGAACTCTTGAGCTCAGGTGACCCACCCACCTTAGCCTCCCAAAGTGCTGGGATTATGGACATGAGCCACTGCACCTGGTCTAGGGTCCTTTCTTTGTTTTATTTTATTTTTTTGGTCAGAAGACTTCTACTGAAGATCTTTCTTTATCCTTGACTTTTGGGAGTTTAATTATTAAGTGGCTTGAGGTAGTCTTCTTTGGGTTAAATCTGCTTGGTGTTCTATAACCTTCTTGTACTTGGATATTGATATATTTCTCTAGGTTTAGGAAGTTCTGTTTTTATGCCTTTGAATAAACTTTCTACCCCATATCTCTTTTTCTACCTCTTCTTTAAAGCCAATAACTGTTAGATTAGCCCTTTTGAGGCTATTTTCTAGATCCTGTAGGCATTCTTCATTGTTTTTTATTATTTTGTCTCCTCTGACTATATATTTTCAAATAGCCTGTCTTCAAACTCACTAATTCTTTTGTCTGCTTGATCAAGTCCACAATTAAAGAACTCTGATGCATTATTTGGTATGTCAATTGCATTTTTCAGCTCCAGAATTTCTGCTTGATTCTTCTAAACTATTTCAATCTCTTTGTTATGTTTATCTAATAGAATTCTGAATTCCTTCTCTGTGTTATGTTGAACTTCTTTGAGTTTCCTCAAGACAGCTATTTTGAATTCTCTGTCTCACAGGTCACATGTCTCTGTTTCTCCAGGATTGGTCCCTGGTAGTTTATTTAATTCCTCTGGTGAGGTCATATTTTTCTGGATGGTGTTGATGCTAGTAGATGTTCTTCAGTGTCTGAGCATTGACAGATCAGGTATTTATTGCAGTCTTCACTGTCTGAGCTTATTTGTAGGCATCCTTCTTGGAAAGGTTTTCTAGGTATTTGAAAGAATTTCAAGCCGGGCGCGGTGGCTCAAGCCTGTAATCCCAGCACTTTGGGAGGCTGAGACGGGTGGATCACGAGGTCAGGAGATCGAGACCATCCTGGCTAACAAGGTGAAACCCCGTCTCTACGAAAAATACAAAAAAAAAAAAAACTAGCCGGGCGAGGTGGCGGGCGCCTGTAGTCCCAGCTACTCCGGAGGCTGAGGCAGGAGAATGGCGTAAACCCGGGAGGCAGAGCTTGCAGTGAGCTGAGATCTGGCCACTGCACTCTAGCCCGGGCCACAGAGCAAGACTCCGTCTTAAAAAAAAAAAAAAAAAAAGAATTTCAGTGTTGTGATCTAAGCTGTATCTGCTTTAGAGGGCACTCTAAGCCTAGTAACAGTGTGGTTCTTGCAGACTCATAGAGGTACCACCTTGATGATTTTGGACAAGATCCAGGAGAATTCTCTGAATCACCTGACAAAGATTCTTGTTCTTTTCCCTTACTTTCTTCTGACATACAGAGTTGCTCTCTCTCTGTCTCTCTCTCAGTCTCTCTCTCTTTCTCTGTCTCTCTTCTAAGCCACCTAAACCTGGGGATGAAGACCACCCCTGTGGTCACCACTGCTATGACTGCACGGAGTCAGATCCAAAGCCTGCACAGTGCTGAGTCTCACCTAAGGCCTACTGTGACCACCCCCTGACTACCACCTATGTTTTCTCAAGGCCCTGGGGCTCTACAGTCAGTAAGTGGCAAAGCCAACCATGCCTGGGTCCTGCCTTTCAGGGCGATGAAGTCTCATAGACCCTGGGTGGGCCCAGAGGTGCCTTCCAGGAGTCAGGAACTGGAGTCAAAAACCTCAGAAGTCTACCTGGTGTTCTGTTGTATTGTGGCTGAGCTGACACTCAAACCACAAGATGCAGTCCTTCCCACTCCTCTTACCTCCTTTTTCCAAAGGCAGAGGAGCCTCATCTTGTAGCCACTGCCACCCCAGGCCATAAGGAGTACTGTCAGACTACTGCCAATGTTCCCTTAAAGCCGAAGGGTCTCTTAAGTCCGTTTGTTATGAATGCTGCCTGGCCTGTGAGTCCCTCTTTAGGGCACTGGGCTTCCCTCTGGCCCAAGGCAGGTCCATAAATGCTAAGAGTCAAGTTCCGGAATTGGGAACCCCAAGAACCTGCTTGGTGCTATATCGCCCTATGGCCATGCTGGTACATAAGATGCAAGAGAAAGTCCCTTTTACTTTTCCCTTGCTTTTCTCAAGCAGGAGTTTGCCCATAGCCACCACAGCTAGTAATGCTCTGAATTTTACCTAAAGTCAGCAAGTCTCAGAGGCTCACCCAAGTCCCTTGACATAATTCCTGGGTATCACTGCTGTTCATTTGGGGTCCAAATGAACAGGTGATGAATGTTGCTGGGACTGGTCCTTTCCTTCAAGTCAGCAGGTTCCCTCTAGCCCAGGGTTTGTCTAGAATGTCATCTGGGAGCTAGTGTTTGGAATAGGGGTCTCACGACTCTGACTGGTACCATCTTCTGCTGTGGCTGAGCTTCTATCTTAGACACAAGAGAGTCCTCGCCACTCTTCCTTCTCCTTTATATTTGCATTTGGATGTCAGTTCTGCCTTGAGGAGATCTAGTCATAAGATAAATGATTGGGGCAAAGTGGTGGTTTATCAGACCAATCCCTCTAGTGCCCATGTGTGTCTGTCACTCTTACATGTATTATTATTCTACTAATAGGACATTGGAAGAGAAGAGGAAGCAATTTTATAATTATCATTTGGAGATTGCCTGATAAGGAAGAGGCAGTAGTAAAGCTTCAATTTTAGTAAAAGCTTTGGATTCATCAGGGTTTCACTTATCCAGAGGATGGAAAAGGGACTCATTTGGTCACAAGGCACTCACACAAGTGAGGTCTCAATCAAGATATTAACAGGCTCCCTGATTTTTTTTTTTTTTCTTAGAACTGCAGAATCCAGGAAGTTCCTAGTCCGAAAAATCTAACTAGAGTAAATCTGTGAAATTTCGAAGTTTTCTCATTTGACTCCTTTCCTAGAGGCTTCAGGGCATGTTCTAAGACTGAACAGTGACAAGTAGCTGGGGGAGTTGCCTGCAGCAGTGGCTATATCCACAGAGGACAGAAGCAAAGCTTCTGAATATGAATCTAATCAACCTACCTTTTCCTCTTAAAAATTTTTAGTGGGTCTCCACAACTTAC
Organism: Trachypithecus francoisi; assembly: GCF_009764315.1. NCBI lineage: Eukaryota > Metazoa > Chordata > Mammalia > Primates > Cercopithecidae > Trachypithecus > Trachypithecus francoisi. The sequence continues at coordinate 8,229,763 of NW_022681453.1, forward strand.
AGAATAAGGTTGCATAAGCTTGCATACAGAGTGTTTGATTTGTGTTTCTGCAGCCTGGCCTCCTCTGCCTTAGATTTCTCTTTCCTCTTTTGCCCAGTGCATTCTTCAAGATGCATCCTGGAAGATCTCTTTCCCTGGGGAAGCTTTCCTGATCATCTCCTCTTCCCTGATTGTCTCCAACCCATCAAGAATTACACAATCTCATTTGAGGACCTCCAGTGCACCTGTGAAACCCTGGATTCCACTTCATTGTAGGGATCTCTTCACATGTCTGCCTTCTCCACTAGACTTCATCCTCCCTAAGGGCATGACCATGCCTTGTTCCCTTTCCCTAGCTCAAAGCCTGGTACCCATGTACCTTCAGTCAACATCTGATAAACTGATAAATCAGGGAACTTAGAGAAAATGTGAGAGTAAACCGAGTCTACTATCCCAGTTTGCTGTATGCATAGAAGGAGGAAGAAGCACAGGATATTGTTCCATTATTTTGTGTGGTGATGACTAAGTTTGTCTTTTTATATTTTTCTTTGGTTCTCTCATTTCTCGGTTTCCATCCAGTCCATTATTTTCCCCTCGCTTTTAATTTAGTGACTACTTAGTCATTTACCATAAGAGTAACTGATATTTGTATAGAATTCTGCAATATAAAGAGACTTATATACATAGTACATCTCATCTAGACCTTATGACAATTTTGTAAGGAGATGATGTTACCCCCACTTCGTAGATTCCAGAAATGAGTCTCATTGAACTTGTGATTTGCCCAAGGTCATGAGGGATAGGAAGTATCTCAACAAGGTTATTCCAACTCCTATATTAGTCCTTTTTCCTCTACACACCATTGCCTTTTCTGAAGACTTTAATAAACATATAGTTAGCATCTAGTCTGGGCTAGGTACTCAGCTGGGTGTTAGTCTTCTGATGATAAGGGCTTATCTTTATGGAGCCACCTGGTAGAGGTGCTGAGATATAATACATTGGTTTTGTTCCAAATGTCTGAACAATTAGAAACATATCACCTATGGTAGTTGAAAATAGAAGATAGAAAGTTTTGTTGCTGTATATATGACATCCATGAATTATCCACTTTTTCTTTTGACTGAAATACCTATTTCACTGGGACGTGGAAGTGCATTCCCAAAGAAGCAAGAATGATGTAATAGAGAATTGAGGCAGAGAAAGAAGGAGAGGAAATACAGTGGGATGAGTTACTGAGATGACCATAGCTTTGCAATAAAACCAGCCAAATAATTGGATTTACAGGATGTCTCCAGAGTAGCCATATGAAAAGACTGCATCTGAGAGAAGTTCACTGTAGGGAAGGATGAGAGATCTTCTGATATCTTTCCTATCTACTTTCTTTTAGTGGTGAAGTCTACCCTACAAGTCACTCAATTCCTGTATTTCCAGGTTGTGTTACACAACCCCTCCAGGCATCCACTGGGAAGCCAGAACCCTGGGGCACAGTGCACTAGTCTCTCCATGTCAGCTGGGGCTGCATGTGGGGACTCCTCAGTGTATGGTGTCAGTGACAGTGGCAGCAGCAACAGTAGCTGGGACATAACCACTGTGCAAGTAGCTGAATAGCTATAACAATACAAATGATTGACTTTGAGCGGGATGGGGTGGGTAGGGATGAGAGGAGCTGGTGTGATACATAACCTGGGTCTCATATACTGCATCTCTTGCACTAATTCTATTTTCTTGCATATTCGTATATACCAGATGTTGCATGAGAGCAAGATATTTTTCACTATTTCCTCAAGAAGGGAGGGGCAAGGCCAGTCCTTCCAGATAGTGGTCAGCTGCAATCCCCTAAACAACATTTAAAGATTGGCAAATCAAGCTGCACTCCACTGCTGCAGCTGGTTCAGGGTCATAGCTGATATTCACCGTCTTCATTGTTGGTTCAGCGTCATAGCTGATACTCACCAGCTCCGTTGTCTCTCACCTATTCTTGTTTCCCACATCTTCAGTCAGTAGTCAGCTGCTTAATCCCTAATGGATGTCAACTGTCAACTATCAATTGTTTTCCTTTGTCACATAATAGTTGCTGCAGGTGCCCATTTACAAGTGTCACTGGTCACAGAATCGTCACGAGGTGCCTCAGTGAGTCCTGCACTGCAGATGTACTCCTCTCTGTCCCCATTGTGTTAGCAACAACCCCAGCCACTCATAGCAATCAGAGTTTGTTAAACTAGTAAGTACAGTAATTCTTTTCTTGCTTTTCTTCTGGCATGGATCAACATAGTTGCCATTTCCAGTTCAGTGGAACACAATGTGTTCTCTAAGAAGCAATACTGCCTGGGAATGAGGATCTCTAACACAGCAGATATAAGATTGTAGGAACAGATGGTGGGTAAATTAGTTCAGTCATTGTGGAAGACAGTGTGGTGATTCCTCAGGCATCTAGAACTAGAAATACCATTTGATCCAGCCATCCCATTACTGGGTATACACCCAAAGGATTATAAATCATGCTACTATAAAGACACATGCACACGTATGTTTATTGTGGCACTGTTCACAATAGCAAAGACTTGGAAGCAACCCAAATGTCCATCAATGATAGACTGGTTTAAGAAAATGTGGCACATATACACTATGGAATACTATGCAGCCATAAAAAAGGATGAGTTCATGTCTTTTGTAGGGACATGGATGAAGCTGGAAACCATCATTCTGGGCAAACTATTGCAAGGACAGAAAACCAAACACCACATGTCCTCACTCATAGGTGGGAATTGAGCAATGAGATCACTTGGACACAGGGTGGGGAACATCACACGCCGGGGCCTGTTGTGGGGTGGGGGGAGGGAGAAGGCATAACATTAGCAGATATACCTAATGTAAATGTCGAGTTAATGGGTGTAGCACACCAACATGGCACATGTATACATATGTAACAAATCTGCACATTGTGCACATGTACCCTAGAACTTAAAGTATAATAAAAAATAAAGAAGTAACCCCCCCCAAACAATCAAAACAAACAAACAAAAAAAGATTGTAGGAACAGAACGTTCACATTTTGAATGATTCATTCAGAATAATTGTGAGAAGGGTGGTCCTAGTTCCACCTTTCGGTTCCCAGAGCCCTTGCTTTTCCAGTCCATATATAGGATCTGAGCCTGACACTATGGCCACTTTGTTTATGAGCCCATCATCATGCAAGCATTGCACTGACCAAAGGAAGGAGCTGGTGATATTCAGAAAATAGGTCGTCCTATCTACCTGATTGTCAAGAGCCTCCTTGTGGCTGTGCTTATTCTTTAGGGTCACTCTGGAGAGGAACTGTATGATGGCAGTGGTCCATTTGTGGAGAATCTCAACATATCATACCACACTGTCTTTGAATTGACTCAAGGTCTTCCCTTCTCCATCAGTTGGTTATAGAGGATTTCCCATGAGGCCATAAGTATGAGTTGAGGGAGTGACACCAGTGCCAAACAGGTAGGTGATCTGAAGGTCTGGGAAATCAAGTCATATTTTTTGTGTGTGTCTTCTGGACTACTTGAGTCTTTCCTTAAAAGTACCATTTTCTTCAGATAATAGTTTGCTCCTGCCTCTCAACCTTTTTCTGGGCATTTCTGTTAAGACCATGCTCATGATGGGCAGCTCCAACTGCAGTTACATGGTGGACCATAGTCACACTCTCAGGTTTTACCTTACCAGGTATGACCCTGCATGCTCTAGATCTCTGAGTCCCTAAAAGTCTCACTGGTGTTGCAGGCCCCTTAATCATGGGGTACCTATGGTCTAACTTCTGATATGTATGCATCTTATCAGGACATTCAGGTTGCTTGATCTATTCCTTTATTAGGTCCAATTAGAAAAATGTCAATCAATATAGAAGTCTAACATAATGTACTATGACATATGAAGATGAGAGAGATCATTACAAAACATACCATTATAGACAGCACAGTTAACACAGACCCAGGGCAAGGCAGTGAAGATTTACTGTTGTCCTTGCAAATGTAAAGGTGAGCTGCTTCTGATTTTCTCTACTGATGAAAGTCAAGAATAAAGCATACAGCAAAATAATAGACACAAACTAAGTGCCAGAGGTTAGATTGGTGTGCTCTAAAAAAAGAAAAGTTATATCTGGCACAGAAGCTGCAATTGCAGATATCACCTGGTTGAATTTGTAGTAGCCCACTAGCACCCACCACTATCTATCCATCTATCTATCTATCTATCTATCTATCTATCTATCTATCTATCTTTGTGTATTTGTGTGTATGTTTGCAGAGACCAGATAGATGAAATGACTAGGGATACAATGGAATTGCCATTCGTGAATCCTTTAAGTCTTTGTTGGTACTAATTTCTGCAATTCTTCTTGGGAGGAGATATTGCTTCTGATTAACTATCTTGGTCTGGAGGGAGGTTGCATTGCATTTTGAAAGGCTAACACTGCTCCTTTCTATCATAAAGTCCCTTAACTTATAGGTCAGGAAACTAAGAGCCAACTTCTAAGCATATCTATCCCATTAGACATTCAGAGACTAGAGAAGTAACAGAGTGGGTCCTTAAATCTATTGGATCCATTATAAGATGGACTTGAGTCCAAATCCCATTTATAATCTGATACTGATAATACTCCACTTCCAATTGGAAGACAATGGTGGTGGTGGTGTTTTGGGTCCCCTGGTATTGGTGTCAACTGTGAGAGTGCCTAGACTTTTTGTCTGTTCAGTGCATATTTTGGCAAATTTGGGCAAGGATTAAAGAAATAATTGCCATGCTTGTGTGACATTGTGAGGAACCAGCTTTCCTTCCAATCATTGGGTTCTAGATCTATGAGCTGACTTAGATCTAGTAACTAGAAATTGCTAGATAGTCCATTGTACTATCTAGCATCGTCCTGTGTTCATCAGTTCTCTATTATTTTTTGTTGTACAAATCAAACAAAACCCTGGTTCAATGATTCTTAAACTTTAGTGTGCATCTCAACCACCTAGAGAGCTGGTTAAAACACAGATTGCTGGGCCACATCCCCAGAATTTCTGCATCATTAGGTCTGAGATGAGGCTCAAGAATTTTCATTTCAAACAAGTTCCCAGGTGGTGCTAATGCTGCTGATCTCAGGTCCACACTTTGATAACCACTGCTGTAGATGGCTGCTTGTCTGTGTCATCTTCGGGAAAACCATCATTTGTTAGCCATAATAAAATGTCACTTTGGGACAAGGCACCTTCACTGCGCCTCTGGCCATGCTACTCATTATGGCCATTACATCCACCCGGGCTCTGCCTTGATTGACTTCCCATATCCCCATTGATATTAGAGTCAACCCTAGCCTGACAGGACAACCAACTGTGGGTTCTCAGTGATGCTGGTCCTCAGGCCCTCCTGGAAAATATGAACAACTGGGGAATTCAGTGTCTTTATTCTAATAGTCCCCCTTTCTTGAGCCTCTGATGCCTTTCTCATTACTCTGCCAAAGTGGTTCCAACATTTTCACTCAATTTACTAACCATTGTGAATCCAGGCTTCGAGGAGACATCTCAGCAAACTGTTAGGACTGGTGTCCTCGTTAGACATGAAATTCCAAATTATGGTTGAGTTATCCACTCAAATAAATGTTTTCCTCTTCAGCCTTAATTCTACTTCCCTGGTCTAACACCCTCAAGATTTACCCCTATAGATGTTTCTCTGGTTCTTGTTTGATACATTTATGATCTGCTCCCACCGCCTGCCATAGATCCAACCTAGTCACAGAATGCCTTAAAGTAGCAATTAGCTGCCTCATACCTATCAAGGATTTCAATATCATCAAAGTATCCAACCATTGCCAAAGTCCTATAATTATCATCATCCTTATATTGATCAATTGCAGTGACAACTTGATATTCAAAGACTTACCTTAACCCCCCACCTTATCCCAATTAGCTACAAATAAAAGCATTAGTAATTCGAATGTCACAGCTTGCCCATTGTTATTACTAACTACTCTGGAACCAGTTGTCTCAGCCCTGGGTTTCTTGGAGTAGACAGCGAAAGGGGATAGCTTTTGTGCTATTGTTTTATGGAGGTACAACCCTAGGAAGCAAGAGTAAGGGGGAAAAGAGAGGGGTAAGGAAAGAGGGAAAGAAAATACAAGGTAGAATATTATAATACCAAGATAACCATGGCTTCAGAACAAAATAGCTGGTTGTCCCATCTTTTAAGACATTTCCAGAGAGGTCAACTAAAACTGTTGCATCTCAGAGCAGTCTGTTAGGGGAAGAAATAACAGACAATTTATCTGCTGACTTTTTTCTATCTCTTGTCTTGCATTGTTGAAATCTGCCTCGGTGGGAGTTAACTATTTGAAGTCCACATTTCCAGTTTATCCACTCTTTCTTTTCCTTCCTTCCTTCCTTCCTTCCTTCCTTCCTTCCTTCCTTCCTTCCTTCCTTCTTCCTTCCTTCCTTCCTTCCCTCCCTCCCTCTCTCTTTCTTTTTTTCCTTCCTTTTTTATGTATTTTTTATTTATTTATATTTTTTCTCGCACTGTTGCCCAGGCTGGAGTGCAGTGGTGCAATCTTGGCTCACTGCAACCTCCACCTCCCAAGTTCAAGTGGTTCTTCTGCCTCAGCCTCCTTAGTAGCTGGAATTACAGGCATGTGCCACTACGCCCCGCTAATTTTTGTATTTGTGGTACAGAAAGGGTTTCACCACATTAGCCAGGGTGGTCTTGAACTCCTGACCTCAAGTGATCTGCCCACCTCAGCCTCCCAAAGTTCTGGGATTACAGGCATGAGCCACTGTCCCCGGCCTTACCCATACTTTCTAATCTATCTGTAAGGAAGCTGGAGCCTCCCCGGGTCCCCTCTGGCAGATCATGAAGACCTCCCTTTGTCATTTGGAGATATGCATGAAAACTTCTCAGTTGGTGGTGACAGTGCCACAGAAGTTTGGATGTAATAGCCATGGGTGCGGTGTGATCTATTGCTGAGGCTGCTCTGGCTGGGAAGCAAGGGTGACAGTGATGGGGATGATAGTATTGGTGAGGCCAAGCAGATCTGGCATGGCATATAAAGTGTATCCAGCTCAGTCAACATATTTAATACTTATCAAATACAGATGATGAAGCAATTTTAATATAGTATTAAGATTTAGAAATTGGAGAAAAAAGATTTAGCCAAATTCCTTGACTTTATGAAGTTATAAAATATTTTGTGAAACATACATATAAATAGATAATATTAGTATAATGTACTAAGTGCAGTAAAAAAGGCAAGCATGGGTTAAACAGGAAGAACAAAAAGGGGCAGCTAGCTTGGTTTGAGGGGGCTGGTCAGGGAAAATTTTCTGGAGGCAGGACCAACTACAGAGGCATGCAATCAAGTAGCTTAGGGCCTTACTGTCAGGATTGTTGGTACTTGGGGCTTAATGCTTTGTGGCGCCCTTTTGAAATTTTTAGTTTCATCTTTGAATTAGTGTTTTGTAAATGAAGTCCAATGGGCCAGTGGAGCACGTGATGGGCACTCAAAGCCTCTGCTCATCATGTGCTGTTCACTTCTGGCTGCCTCCCTCCTCCCTGGCCCATTTACAGCCTGCTTGAACTCTAAAGCAGGAGGAGGCCATCATCCTCCTTTTCCCCAGCAGGGATCGCAGCATACAAGCATGGAGGGTCAAGGTCAGATTTGGGCATCACTCTTTTTCCCCAGCAGGGGCCACAGTGTAGAAGCATGGAGGGTCAAGCTCAGGTTTGTGCTCCACAGTGTGCTGGGCAAGGCAAGGCAGCAGTTGTTTCTGCCTTGGCTGGCAGAGCAACAGCCATGTTTGGGTCAGCAGGGACTTCTCACCTGTTCCCAAATCAGGTGCCAAGTGTTTCCCTGTGCAAAGGCCAAATATTTTGGATTGGGATGACCTCCTGTGGAAGGGATAGGTTGAATTCCGCTTACAAGATTTTCATTTTTCATTTTGCACTGGGCCCCCAAATTATGTGGCCACCTTGCCTGGAGGCAGCGGTGATGCTCAAATTGATCTGTGAAGGACGAGTAGAAATTTTCCAGATGAAAAAGGTGGGGAAGGGGTTGAAAGGGTCTGCTAAGGAGTGGGACATGAAACAAAAGATTTCACCATTTATGTAGAATGTATTTTTTTCTGTCTTGAATATCTTGGTGGATGGTAGTTCCATTTCCTGAAATGGAGAAGAGAAAGTATGAGTGGTTCAGGGAGGAATCTGAGTTTCCTCTGGGTATGATAATTTGAGGTTCCCATTAGACCTCCTTTTGGAGATGTCTAGTTGACAGTCTGGAGTCGGAGGCAGAAGTAAAGGCTGGATACAGGCTTAACGCCATGGGATCCAGTGAGGTTGCCCAGGTAGGGGATGTAAATAGAGCAGAAACGAGGATCTGGGCACCTTTGTTTTAGATCAAGCTTGTCCAACCCATGGCCTGTGGGCCAAAGGCAGCCCAGGATGACTTTGAATGTGGCCCAACACAAATTTGTAAACTGTCTTAAACCATTACAAGATTTTTTTTTTGGTGATTATTTATTTTTTTATTTTTGCTCATTAGCTATCATTAGTGTTAGTGTATTTTATGTGTGGCCCAAGACAATTACTCTTCTTGCAGTGTGGCCCGGGGAAGCCAAAAGATTGGACACCCCTATTTAGATGATGATCAGAAGAGGAGGATCCAGTAAAGGAGGAAGACATTCATGGGAGTATCACAGAGAAAGAGATGAAAGTATTTTGAGAAAGAGGTCAGCACATAGTTTGAAAAGTTTTAAGTCAACATCAGTAGTTCAAGATATTTCATATAAAATGCGGATTTTTAGCCTGTCTTGAACAATTGACAGGGCAGACAACATTGGCCCACATTCTGTGTGGTAAGAACCAGTTGCAGGGACACAGAGCCTGTGCTCATGAATGGGCATGCACATTCCAGCTTCACTTCTCCACCTAATAGTCCTTGTCACCCTTGTTATTAGGGCTTGTCAGTTCTCATTTGTGATTGTGCTTTCATCACTGAAAGTCCTGCAGGCAAGAACTATTTCTCTCTGTGTAAGTCTTCATCAAAGCCAGGAAAACAAAAGATAGCCTATGTGTCTAAAATCAAAATTGGAGAAAGTATATTTCTTTGTAGAAGTAAAGAATATTCTATGTGCTTAATTAGGAAACAAAGCCTCTTCAAAAGAAACAGCTTTGCCTGTTTTACTCAATTATAATCCACTACCTCCCTGGCTTCTGTATGCTTTCCAGTTGACCCTACCCTAAATTCATTTGCAAATTCTGTTCCCAGATCCAATATTTCTCAAATGCTTTAATGTTATTTTTCTTGCTCAATTAACTTCAGTGAGTGGTGAATGTTGGTGTCCACATTTTCTGAACAGAGAATATATTAATTGAGGCTGTTTTTAAAATTTAAATGCACACTTAGGAGCATTTATCCACTGTTCTCTGCTGACCCTCCTCCCAATTGCTAATTTAGGACCAATGACAGTTCAAATCAAATTCTACCTGAAAGACTATTTTCTAATCATGCCACACGTAGGGACTATCTTGGGGACAAGACAGCATCTGTGTGGCAGGAGTAGTTCACTCCAGTCCCCTTGAGAGCCCTTGCCTCTGGAGGAGCTGCAACCAGCCTCAGTGGCAGGGTGAGGGTTGTGGCTTCTCTATCCCAGGGTTGGCTCCTTCTCACCACCCCCTTCCCATCCTCCAGTTCCTCCCAGAGAGCCTCACCTTCCCTAGTTCATCACATTCCTAGTTCGACACAAATATCCTATTTATGGGTATTAATTATATTAACACATAATAGTATTGTAAATTAGAAACTTCATTTCTTAGGAGGAAAGAAAACTAGTTGGTTTTGTCCTTTCTTGCAAATTCAAGGCAGTACTATAGCCTAGTGGTTAGAAGCTTCACCTCTGTGCCAAAGTGCTTGCATTCAAATCCCATTTCCTTTATATCTTATTATGACCTGTAAAATGGGAATAATGACCCACCTCAGCTTTTATGTGTAACAGCGGGACCAGCCCAAACTGGGGCTACTCTGTTGATAACAAAATGTCAAGTTACCTTGTAGGTATAACAGAGGCAAAACCACAAGTCATGTAGTCCAGGAAGACATAATTAAAAAAAGCTTTGACTTCTAACAACGTCTGGAACCAATGATTCCTTCCCTGGAAACCAAAAAGATTAGACATGACTGGAACTTGAACACTAGGACTCTTTCAAAAGCAAAGAGTCTGTGGGCCCTGAAGTTCTGATACTAAAATCTGCCTCAATACACCTTACCATAAATGGTCAAATTTGAAATCATCCAATCAGACCCATGCCGAGTCAACATTCCTAAATCCTTTTCTTTGCCCTCTGACTCCTTGTAACTCTCTTTTTTCTTTTTTTTTTTTTCTTATTTATTTACTTATCTATTTAAGATGGGGTCTTGTTCTGTCACTCAGGCTGGAGTGGAGTGGCACAATCATGGCTCACTGCAGCCTAGACCTCCTGGGATCTAGTGATCCTCCTGCCTCAGTCCCCCAGGTAGTGCCACTACGTCCAGCTAATTTTTGTATTTTTTGTTGAGATGCTGTTTTGTCATGTAGCTCAGGCTGAAAAACTTTCTTTAGATTCCAAATCAGGGAGACCGATTTGAGCCCAACTCCTTGCTGGCTGATTTGCAATAAAACCTTTCTTTTCTCAAAAGCTGGTGCTACGGTATTGGCTACACACTGAAGAGTGTCAAGATTTAATTCAGATTTGCATTGTTGGCAAAATTCCATACATCTGATGTAATGCTGCTTCCACTGGGTGTGAGGAGGGCTCTTCCATTGGAAAAGAAGCTTCATCAGAATTTAGGGGCTCAGTATCACCAGTGTCATCAGAGTCTTCCCACATGTACCCATTTTAACTTACAGGATCCAACTTATTTCCTGATCAATATACTCATTTTAGAGACCTTGTGAGGCTAGGAGTTCAATTTGCAATATATTTCAGTTAGTCACAGAGTGGGATATTCTGCATCTAATTTTCAGCAATCTCAGCCTTGTATTATAGGAGATAAGGATCTCCTTCATAGAATACATAGATGTTTTGAGGTCATTTATGTGGCACTTGAGGTGAGAACTTGAATCCCAGAGCTCATCCTTATTTCGTCATTTTGCCCATTGACATTAAGAACAACCATCTAATGTCATTACATTTATTAGACTCCTAAAATTGTTCAAAAGTGTCGTATACATAGTCACCCAGCTCCTTCCTTCTTGTACTTCCTTCAGATCAAGCCATACTTGATCTGGCCATAGAGGTACCCTGAGTATCTCCACTTGATAACCCTAACTAACAGTGCTCTCTTTACTACTGAAAATAGAGTCATTAGTGTCTTTAAATCCAATCAGATTAGACACTCAATTCTAGAAGCCCCAGAACCAATTACTCCTGATAACAAAATCATCTATATTAACCAAGGTTCTCCAAAGAAACAGGGTGATATGGTTTGGCTCTGTGTCCCCACCCAAATCTCACCTTGAATTATACTCCCATAATTCCCATGTGTTGTGGGAGGGACCCAGTGGGAGATAATTTGAATCACAGGGGGCAGTTCCACCATACTGTTCTCATGGTAGTGAATAAGTCTCACGAGACTGATGGTTTTATCAAGGATTTTTGATTTTGCATCTTCGTCATCTTCTCTTGCTGCCTCCATGTAAGAAGTACCTTTCTCTTCCTACCATGATTCTGAGGCCTCTCCAGTCATGTGGAACTGTAAGTACAATTACACCTCTTTTTCTTCCCAGTCTCGGGTATGTCTTTATCAGCAGCATGAAAACAGACTAATACACATGGCCAGTAGGAGATAGAGAGAGAGAATGTATGTGTGTGTGAGAGAGAGACAGAGAGAGATTGAGAGAGAGATTTATTTTAAGGAATGGACTGATGTGATTGTGGGGAGTGAGAAGTCCAGACAGAAGAGCTGATGGTACACACGTTCCAGTTTAAATAAGAAGGCCTGAGAAGCAAGTGAGCTGATGGTGTTGGTTCTAGTCTGACAGTGAAGGTCTGAGAACCAGGAAAGCCAATGATGTAAGATCCAGTCTGAATTCAGGCCTAAAAGCCGGAGAAGACTTCTGTCACAGTTTGAAGACAGGAAGAGAGAAAAAATTATTTCTTGTTTATATTAGGTTGGTGCAGAAGTATTTTGCCATTACTTTTAATGGCAAAAACCATAATTACTTTTGCACCAACAGAATACTTTTAGCCCATTCAGGCCTCTGAAAAATTGGAAGAGGCCCACACACATTGCAGATGGAAATCTGCTTTACTCAGTTTACTGATTCAAATGTTAACCTCATCAAGAAATACCCACATAGACATGCCTATGAGTGATGTTTAGCTAAATATCTGGGCACCCCATGACCCTGTTTAGTTGACACATAAAATGAACCATCACACCTTCTAAACACATCAAATCAGGAGGCACATAATGACATTTTGTCTAATTACTAGCGATGTTAACTTAGATCACTTGGATAAGGCAGTCTTTCAAATTTCTGCACTTAACATTATTTTCTCCTTTGTATTTGGTAAGTATCCTGTGGTGAGATAAATATCCTGTTTTTCATCACACCTTTACCTGCTAATTTTAGCATCAATTAATGATTCTTGATTGAGTTAATTATTACTGTAATGTTATCAAATGTTGATTTTATGTTTCCATTATTTCTTCTATATTTATTAATTTGAATTCTCTTATTTATTTCTCAAATTATTTGTATCAGTATGGACTCATCAATATATATATTTTATTTTGGGGATTATAATCCATTATTCTCATTATTAATTTTGTTACTCAACTTGTCATAGATTTGGGCATTAGGAGATCTTCTTTAATATTTAAACAGCTTTGCTCTATGAATTCTCATGGTTAGGTATGTAAGGTTTGTTAAAATAAACAAATTTTCTCTATTATTATAGCAATCCAGTTTTCTTTGCATGGAAATGCTTTAAAAACTTTTTTTTTATCTTAAAAATGTTTAATTAAAAGTACTACACTAGTTAATGGAAACTTAGTAGCTACCCCAGATAAAAACAAAACAAAATAAAACAACAACAACCACAATGACCCCTCCTATCACTACCAAGTTATTTTACCCTTCCAGACCAATAATTTTTCATAGGCATTGTATTAAAATGCTATAAAGACATTTTCAATGGCTAGAGACACTATTTCAAATGAAATATAAAGAAACATGAAAACATTGACATTTTAAAGTGACTCTTATGGATTTGATTTCATGAATAATTAAAATAGAGCATTTAGTGCTCTTATACTTTTTATAAACTCATTCGTTTATGTCAGTCTTTATGTCTGAAAGAAGTTTAATGTATTGTTTACATTCATTGTTTCTTTTACTGCAATTCACAGAAAGAAATTCTAGCTATTTCATCCCAAAAGGAATTTATTGAAGGGATATGAGGTAACTAATAGAATGGAAGGGAAGCCAAGAATCTGGCTCAGAAAATAAATATCAAAAGGAGCTGCAAGAATCCGTAAAGAAGGAACTAACAAGCAGACCCTTTGAAGAGCGTCTGTCTCCCTATAGATAGTCTTTATGGGATTCTGTTCAAGATCCAAATATTAAAGACAGAGCAAGCAATCTAACTTAACCGCCAATCTCAAAAAGATTTGTTCCACTTGGAGAGAATGACATCCTGGTTTGAGTTCCCCCAGAGCAGACTCTGAAACAAGGATTCAAGAACAAGTGGTTTATTTTGGAGGAGATCACAGAAAACATCAGTAGGGGAGTGGAGAAGAGCGGCAGGGAAGGAAGAGAAGCCAATAAAGGATGTGTTATCAAAGCAGTTCCCGCACTGAGCAATTGGAGCTCCATCCCACAAGGAGACAATGTAAAACACATATCAGAGTTATCTCAACCTAGAAGTGAGGAAGCCAGGACATTTTTCAGCATATGTATTTATTTACACGATTTGCTGAGGGCTTCTGGGCATTAACTCTTGGGCACTTTTGGCTTGTCCCATGTGCGAGATGAGTGTTCTATTGCAACCAGGCAAAGGTTCTGAAGCAGAGAGACACAGGAGTTTGTAGTGAGCAACTTTCTGTGAGTAGAAGCAAGTGCTGAGAAGACATGAGCAGAGCACGGACATGTCTGCTGCAGTGGTCTCCTTAAGTAAGATGGGGATGCTGTTTCTAGAAAGAGATTGGCATCTTGGCAGGCAAAAATAGCAGATATTTATTTTGCCATGAAGGTAAATGTCTCATTTTACAGGAAAGTTGTTTTCATGTCAAATTGCTGTATATAGTGTGAATTAGGATGTTTTCAGCTACACGTAGGAGCCTACCAATTATAAATGGCTTAAAAGAATACAGATTGTATCAGGCATGATAAACTACTTTATGCTGTGGTAACAAACAACTCCCACCAGTGGCTTAACACAACAGAAGTTAATGTCTCATTCACACAAAGTCACAAAGTTGGGTGAGGGTTCAGGGAGCTCTTCACAACAGCTGCTTTTCAGGCATTGGCTCTTCGTTCCAGGCTGTTTGATCTTATGGCACCTTCATAAATATACATGCTCCCATGATTACCACTGCAAGGGAAGAGCAGGTAGAGAGTCAAACGTGAGATATAGCACACAACACTTCTGGCTACATTTCATTGGCCAAACCAAGTCATGGAGCCATGCTTTGGTGGTGGAGAAGTGCTGTGTCCCTGTGTGTCCAGTACAGAAGAACAGCATATCGGTAATTACAGGGAGCAACTACTGCAAGGTTTGGAGGGAGATAAGTCCAGGGGTGTTTCAGTGGCTTGAGTGCCATCCCTGGCTTGCTGAGGACATCTTTTTGTCACAGAATGACTACAGTAGCTCCAAATACCACTTCTTCTCACGTCAATATTCATAGGCAGGAAGAGAGGGTTGGGGGTCTCTCTGCCTCTTTTTTCTAATCAGGTGGGGTGGAGCTTCTCTTCTCCCACCCTGACTCTTTGTCAAGGAAGAGAATCTTTCCTAAAAGCCTCGCAAGAGACTTCCAATTATGCTTCACTAGTCAGAACTGGGTCATATGACTATCTCTAGCAGCAAGGGGGCATCTGACATTTGCAGCCTCACTCATGAAAGTCAGGTTCTGTCAGATTAGAAAAAGGGGTAGGAGAATGGCTGTTGTGTTCAGAATCAACAATCAATACTATGTGTCTACCACACATGGCAACAATATTCTCACTGTCCATGTACAGGATTCTAAAAACATTTGCCTCAAATCACTATGCTGTTGAAACACAACTCACTGAATCCCCACCATATGGGACTCTGAATCACAATTACTGATGGCAGAGTTGTATTTAATCACAACATACCAAATCCTGAGGAAATGGAGTATTTCTTGAAATCCAATATCAAGGAACTTCCTGGGAGCATCTATTTGACTGATCAGATGAGAAATCGTGGCTCTTGTGTAACAATTCATAGCAATTTAAGAGAAGTTTCTGTTATACAGAGTTTTTCAGAACTTATAATCAAAACGGTAGACTACAAATAAGTGGAAGGCTGGAGCTTGATTGAGAAAATTTTCCCTCCTTTAAGATAAACTACAACTTGGCTTATTTTTCAAAGAATCAACTTTGCAGACTCTAGGCAGATAAATGACCACAAAATAACTTACTATTGTGTATTTTAGAATCATACGCATTATCTGAGACTTTAATAACAGTTAAACAGATGGTAGATGGTAGCAGAGATGCCTGTTTCAAATGACAGTGGTCTAACAGCTCTCAGTTAAATTGCTTGTTACAGAAAAAAAAAAAAAGACTTGCAATGCTATCAAAAGCTAAAACTTAAAAATATTTATAATAAACCGGAAAGAAATTTACCAAGTGGTGCTAGACTGAGGAAAAAAGTTCTATTCCATCTTTTACTCTGGAAACAAAGACAGCCTAAAAATAGTAGGAATATACTTTGTATCCCCTCTGTCTGCCTTGGGGAACCAGTCTGCATCAACCAAAAAAGGACACCTGTTTATTTAGGAAATGCTTTAAGATTCAATTTCTCTTCCACTAAATCACTTCCCAGCTTCCACTAAACCAGAAATTAAAGTGGGAACCCAGAGCCAGCTGAGCCATGATCCAGGAGGAGGTATCTTCCTACTGCCAGACATCCTATCTGAAAGGCCACCCACCAAGTCACAAATCTAGGTGACTAAATTGCTTGATTTAACTGCTGAATACTGATACATCATCCATAGCTTTCCAGAAGCAGAAACTGATGCACATTAATTTGCAAATTTCAGACTATGGAGATGCTAATAATTGTGCCCGTTAGGTTAACCCAGGCAAAACAGGCAAGATGGAAGCTGGGGTTGGGGAACCCAGACATAGAGATGTAGGGATAGAAATGGGGGTTGTTCTTTAGGAACCAGGTAAGCTGGACTGTCAGTTTCTCAGATTTGTACCTAATGTTCCAAACATGTCTATGCCTGCTGTACGTTCAAAGGGATCAAACCCTTTTGTATATTGAGACTGAAATATTGAGAGTGGAGGAATATGCTGGGAGATCACCTAGGATACATTTCTGAAAGTAGACACTAAGTTCCATAATGTCAGTATAGATGGATATTAATCACCTATACCCAAAAACTGATAGTGCATATTAACAAGCTACCTCACTTATTACTGAGTATGACACATTCTCTTGGGTATCTCTCCTTTCCCCCTAGTTTCATCTTCTGAAATTGACTTGATCCAAGTACTCAAGGCTCAGATGACCTCACCCTTCTTCAGTAGGTTAGATGACTAAATGCTTCAGGGTTTTCTGCAAAATAAAAAGGAACAATGAGAGAAGAAAAGTTCAGGTTGCCTCTCAGCATTGATTCTTCACGTTGAGTTTTATTTAGCGAAGTCTCCAGAATTATTTTCATGTTTATATAGGAAAATAAAAGCATATTTAGACCTTTATAAAAAGATAGTACCTTCCTAAGACTGGATTTTGGATAAAAAACAGTATTTAGGTTGTATCAAGCTTTGAAAGCTGAAAACAAAAAAAGTGATTGTAGTTTCTTAAATAGACTCTGGGCCTGAGAGGGAGATGTGATTCTGAAAGTTCAAATATATATGAAACCAACACTCTTTCTGAAAGCCTTATTGCTTGTTTGGCTTGATTTGTCTGATACAAAGGACAACTTCTATAGTAGGTGAAAATTTTCAACTTTCATTAATCATTTCTTTAAAAGTTACTAATGTGGCACCCCTGTTTGAGCCCTGAGCAAAAATGGATAAATGCATAAATGGCAATTTCTTCATCTTGCTTGAATACAAAAGCAAGTTGGTAACTGCCCAGGCAATGAAAAACAGAAAAATGTTGGCAAGTGGACAAGTCACTTTCTATTCAACTTTATTCACTCTAGCAACTTTTCCAGCACATATTGTGAATTCATTAGAGATAATAAATTTTAAAAATATTTCCATAATTGTACACGATATGAAAAACAATATAATACAAAAACACCAGGAACATTTTTAAAATTATCCATTTGAATCTTGAGCTTTAAGATGCTAGGCCAGGCTTTGTGGTTAACGCCTATAATCCAGCACTTTGGGAGGCTAAGGTGGGCGGATCACGAGGTCAAGAGATTGAGACCATCTGCGCCAACATGGTGAAACCCCATCTCTACTAAAAATACAAAAATTAGTGGGACGTTGTGGCACGCACCTGTAGTCCCAGCTTCTCGGGAGGTTGAGGCAGGAGAATTGCTTGAACCTGGAGACGGAGGTTGCAGTGAGCCAAGGTCGTGCCACTGCACTCCAGCCTGGCAACAGAGCGAGACTCTGTCTCAAAATAAAAAATTAAATAAAAAGAAAAAAAAGATGCCAGAGAATTCACATCAAATATAGAAATTAGGAATAAATCATGTTTACACACTGTATAATTGAAGAGATCAGTGAATAAGTGGGGTGTATGTGGAAGGTGGGAGTACTTTTTTTGTTGTTGTTGTTGGTTGAGCAGCAACATACCATCTAGACAAAGTTTTCTCTAATTGCTACTTGAGTCTTAGTTTTGTAACAAGATGATGTGTTAGTATAGGGGCTCCTGAACAGTTTATGAATTGGCCAAGGTAGGGGTTGAATCGTATGCATATTCTCCCCCATCCCACAAAATAAATACGTGTTGTCCTAACCCTAAGTACCTCAGAATGTGACCTTATTTGGAGATAGCATCTTTCTTCACAGGAGTAAACAGGTTAAATGGCGTCATTAATGTGGGCCATAATCTAATAAGGATGGTGCCATTGGTATAGTGGTATCATGCAAGATTCCCTAATATAATAAGGTTGTGTCCTTATGCAAAGGGGAAATTTGGACTCAGATACACATAGAGGGGAAACAATGTAAAAAGACACTGGGAGATGATCAGCTATAAGCCAAGGAGAGGATTCTGGAACAGATCCTTCTCTCACTGCCCTCAAATGGAATCAACCTGCTGACAGCTTGATCTCAGACTTCTGGCTCCAGAATTGTGAGACAATACATTTCTGTTGTTTAAGTCACCCATTTTCTTTATTATGGTAGCTCAAGCAAACAAATACAGGGATTAGTGTATATCTTAGAATTCTATACAAGATTTTGTGTGTTCGTGAGCAGAAGGACATGCTTTTTTTTCCCTTTCCTTTCCTCTTCTTAGTATTGGACATGTAAATTGCTAGGATAATGGAAGAAGACAGGTTTTTTTTTTTTTTTTTTTTTGAGACGGAGTCTCGCTCTGTTGCCCAGGCTGGAGTGCAGTGGCCGGATCTCAGCTCACTGCAAGCTCCGCCTCCCGGGTTCACGCCATTCTCCTGCCTCAGCCTCCCGAGTAGCTGGGACTACAGGCATCCGCCACCTCGCCCGGCTAATTTTTTTGTATTTTTTTTAGTAGAGACGGGGTTTCACCAGGTTAGCCAGGATGGTCTCGATCTCCTGACCTCGTGATCCGCCCGTCTCGGCCTCCCAAAGTGCTGGGATTACAGGCTTGAGCCACCGCGCCCGGCCTTTTTTTTTTTTTTAATTTACTTTAAGCTCTAGGGTACATGTGCATAACGTGCAGGTTTGTTACATATGTATACTTGTGCCATGTTGGTGTGCTGCACCATCAACTCATCAGCACCCATCAATTCATCATTTACATCAGGTATAACTCCCAATGCCATCCCTCCCCCCTCCCCCCTCCCCATGATAGGCCTGGTGTGTGATGTTCCCCTTCCCGAGTCCAAGTGATCTCATTGTTCAGTTCCCACCTATGAGTGAGAACATGCGGTGTTTGGTTTTCTCTTCTTGTGATAGTTTGCTAAGAATGATGGTTTCCAGCTGCATCCATGTCCCTACAAAGGACGCAAACTCATCCTTTTTTATGGCTGCATAGTATTCCATGGTGTATATGTGCCACATTTTCTTAATCCAGTCTGTCACAGATGGACATTTGGGTTGATTCCAAGTCTTTGCTATAGTGAATAGTGCCACAATAAACATACGTGTGCATGTGTCTTTGTAGTAGAGTAATTTATAATCCTTTGGGTATATACCCAGTAGTGGGATGGCTGGGTCATATGGTACATCTAGTTCTAGATCCTTGAGAACTTGCCATACTGTTTTCCATAATGGTTGAACTAGTTTACAATCCCACCAACAGTGTAAAAGTGTTCCTATTTCTCCACATTCTCTCCAACACCTGTTGTTTCCTGACTTTTTAATGATTGCCATTCTAACTGGTGTGAGATGGTATCTCATTGTGGTTTTGATTTGCATTTCTCTGATGGCGAGTGATGATGAGCATTTTTTCATGTGTCTGTTGGCTGTATGAATGAGAAGACAGGTTTTTAAAGAAAGTATAATGATATTAAGTAAATGGGCAAAAATAGATCAATACACTGTGCTGCAGATTTTGATCACCTAAGACCATTGGGAAAGGAGACACTGTTTTCAGTTTCATTAGGATAAATGGTTGTTAACAAACACTCCTGATTGAGAAAGATTAGAGAAAGACAACCATCAGGAAGACAGCATGGCTCACAGTGTGGTCCAGCCTTGGAGAGATATCCAATTCTGCTCAGAAATTTTGTCAGGCAAGGATCCTCCCCACTCCCACTGTGGGAAAGAGGTGGGCAAACTCTTAATGAGAAGCCTCAGAGCCGTGGACAGAAGAAACGGGGAAAGTAAACCCAGCAGCAGAGAAGTTACCTGGCTTTTCCAGAATCAGGAGGGTCCCAGAAACACGGTGTTGTATAAAGTTGTTGAGTGTACCATACATGGGCCATGGGGACATTTGGAAATAGTGCCCTCTGGGACCCAGATTGATGCATGATGATTTAAGTCACTTGGAGAGGAAGGGAATACTGAAGGTACTTAGGGCAGTTATTCTGCTTCTGACGATGGAGATTGTGGTGACAAAATGAACCCGCTAGGTCTGCTGCACTCAGGGAAAGTATGTTTCCCAAAGGCAGCGCATCTAGAAAACATTCAATCAGCAAACCCCTAAAATTAGTCCATGTTGACTTTTTTCTTTGGAGACTAGACATCTGAATGCTTTGTAATATATTGGTGACAGAAAACTGTTTGCCCACTTCCCACCCCACTCCTTTCCCCACATACCATGCAAGTTCAGGAAAAACAAATTCTGAGAATTTAGTTATTTCTTTCTTGGGTCTATTCTGATCAGGGAAGAAATTTTGAAAGCAATTTAGCAGCGAAAGAGTCTCAATTGTTTGGGATTAAAAAGTCTAGTAATAGTCCATTATCATCTACAGAGGCATCAGTAAGCCAGAATAATGAATAGATGTGCTATTCTTATGTGATTTGAACCCAACATTCAGATTAATAAAAGGCCAGCTAATATATCTTCAAATTTATAAAGTTTGTTTGAACATTGGACAAAGCCGGGACTCAGCATGTTCTCTGCTCTTCATCTGGGAACTGGTGGGGAGGGGACCTACCACTTGTCAGAAGGCTTATCGTATATCCCATGAGGAGGTTAATCTAGGTAGAAGTAGGGAGAGATGGGCAGTGGGAGTTTGAGAGTCTGGTGGGAGCTCGGGGGTTCAGTGGTTCCTTTTCTCAGATGTGTGATGTGATGTCCACTATTCCTAAAAAGGAAGGAAGAGCACTACTTATAAAATTTTAAGTTTGGAGCCAGCAGTGATCAGATGGGACTGCAAGTGGTATCCTGGAAGTAGGGAGGGGACCCATGGTGTGTGTGTCCATGGCAACAGGAGTGCTGGTGGCAAAGGACAATTCTCAGCTGTGCATAAGCTGTTGGTCTTGGAAACTAACTGTGACAAGTTTAAAGACTGAGTAATGTAGCCAAAGTATGTGTGGAGACACCTCACTGGAGTTAGGGAGGGATATTGGCCTTTGTGAGGACTGAGAAGTTTTCATGGAGGGAGACATGGCAGGGTGGGTCTCTTCTTTTTTTCTTACCGGTTGAAAAGTGCATAAGAACATGTTGGATTTCAGTAAATAGAAGAGTTTTAAAAAATTAAAAGAACACGTTGGAGACATAGGATTTCTGTGCAACGTGAAAGTGCTCATCATCAAAAAGACAGTGCATCTTGTGAGGACATATTGCATCTGTGAAGACCTCTTTCCCTCTGCCCTTCCTCTCCTCTACCTTCCAGAACACTCTGCCTAAGAGCTACCAAGATGATAATTTGATGGGTAAAGGGATGATTATTTGCACACAGAAAAACATGATTCTAAAGGTGCAAAAAGAAAAAGGAACATCTTTATGGTCTAAAGAGGCTTGGGGAAGATAAAGATGGAGTCCAATGTCCAAGGGAGAGGAGGTTTCTCTTCTGTCTCTAAGATGCTGACTGTATGGGAGTGTCAAGAGCTGAGAACTAAGGTCCCACTCCAGTAAGAAGTCAAATCTCAGGAAATTGTTTTACATATTCTTTTAGACTCTGTATGTCTGGAGAGCTAACAGTAAAACAGTTTGTATCTAGACTTTACTGTCCTACCCTTTCCACATATGTTCTTTAGGGAACATATGTGTCCCTTTTTTTTTTTCCACTAGGCAGAAGGCATATGGCTTGAAACCCCCTATAATTTAAGAGTCATTGTTTGAGTTACAGTTATTTTATTCTTGCTTGTTAGCCTGTTATAGGTGGAGATGAAAAGTTGTGATGACTGCCATTGGATGTTCATATATGTATAATGCCATGGTAATCCTTGCAAAACTCCAGGAGGTAGATATTATTACCTCTGTTTACCAGTTGAAGGATTGAAGTTTGACAAGGTTAAATTATTTAACCAAGGTCAAGAGCAGTTTGACCATGGAGAGAGATTGGATTCAAGTTTAGATCTTCCCTACTCCAAAGCACTGTTCAGGGTCTGTTCATTTTATTGCACTGTCTTCTAAAATGTTTATGAATGTGCATGTGTGTTAACAGTCCTTTTTTGAGCAGAATGACATCATTTATATGTCTAGAGGCTGGGTGCTTTTCTCCTTTAGGCTTTCACCTTGATAGCTCTAGGACAAAGAGATTATGACTGATCCCTATGTCTCTACCTTGGAGATTTGAATGAGGCTTAACGCAGCAATCACCTTGCTGAATTATTATTTTTTAACTCTTGTTACTCTGAATGTATTCATACGTGGAACACTGAGTGAATTCAGTGGGTGACTAAAAGGATTTGGGGGCCTTCACCAAAAATGTTGATTTATATGCACGTCATTTTGCCAAGTGAGATTTGAATTACAATATTTTATTCAATTTATTTCTTCTTAGTCATGCAAAGTATTCTGGAAACAACTAATTTCATTGCATCAAAGAGCAAAAAAGGAGCAATGGAGGTATTAGTACCAGGTCTGTTGTGATAGGAGTGGGGTGGGCAGAGAATGAAATAACTTCTAGTGAAAATAAAAATTCAAATGGCTACAGATAATGGAGTTGATATGGTGCTATTTAGCTTGTTTCAGTGACTGCCCTTTTCAGAATCTCCCGTAGTCAACAGTAGTAAACAAAACCGTGTTACTTGCTTAGAAATCTTTTCATCCCAGGGAAAATAATCTGAGTCTAGCCATTCTTGCCTCTGTTTGATAAGGAAATCAGAGTTTTATTTGCTTGTTCATTTTGTGCAAAAATGTCTGTGCTTATGAACATACTTAAAAAATTCCTTCTCATTAATTTTTCTTCCTTTTAAATGGCCACTTACATAGATGGAAACATTGACATGCTTGTGGATTTGCAAGGGTCTCATGACACTGTGCTGGGAATGCTTGAGGAAGCTTTCTCATTTCTCAGTTAATGCTTAACCTGCTTTGTTTAGTGGCAGAAAGCAAAAAATGGAGCAGACAATATTGAAGAGATGAAACTCAGAAAATTTTCCTGGGAATTCTGAAAGAAGTTAATCCTTTTCTTCTCAAATACAATCTGAAAAAAATGATTAATATTAATATTAAAGGGACTTTGTAGTCCATTAATAGGAAACTATGGTGGGGAGTACTACTTTTGGTTCTTGATGAGCCATTGATGAGAGAATTATACTATATTTACTCATATTTTTCTCTATGTAATTATTTCCGCTCATTTTCCAAATTTCCAAACTCCCTGCTAACTCTACCTCTAGTTTTAAGTTTCACGTTTCTTCTCAGAGACTGCCACATTTTTCTAGGTTAGGTGCTGTGGTTGGCAATGGCAGCAGATGAGTTACTGCAGTCCTTGTTAGAACAGTTGAAGGGGCCAAAACGTTCCTATTTCTGGAACTGTTTCCTAAGGCTTGCCAGGCTGGATAGTTTCTAAGCACATGTCTTCCTTCTCTGGGATCCCCAGGCTATTGGTTGTACTTGAAGGCATTTTAACTTGCATGAGTTCCCTCACTGTCTCATTATAGTTGTAAGCTATTTTCCTTAAGGAGGAGTAATTACTTAAATGAATGTGAAACACTTCTGTGGTGACCTCCCAATATTTATTTGCCTGGAATGAACTTATTTCCATTCAGAATATCAATAACCCAAAGATGCGGGCTTTATATTTTCTCATGTCTCAGGTTTATAAATGTTTACATATCACAAAAACTCTTCATCCAGAAGAGTTTAAATGATATTTGGCTGTTCCAATGTTACATTTTTAAAAGCATACAAGGTTTTGTTTCTTGTTTTTTAGCATTTTATAATACATACTTAGTACTATGTTTCAAGTTAAGCATGAATTAATTCTGTTAATTCTCATGCGATGTTTCTTCCTTTCTTCTCTTAGATGATACTGGATCTTTCTCACCATTCCCAGAAAGAAACATGGGCATGACTTTTTGGGGAGCCTGGGGGGTCAAAATGTTCCTACTGTAGCTCTTAAGTATACTGAAAGATGTTTAGCCTTCTACCCATATTATCCAGATTTTTTTTATTTTTTATTTATTTATTTATTTTGAGAAGGAGTCTTGCTCTGTCGCCCAGGCTGGAGTGCAGTGGCCGGATCTCAGCTCACTGCAAGCTCCCCCTCCCAGGTTCACGCCATTCTCCTGGCTCAGCCTCCGGAGTAGCTGGGACTACAGGCGCCCGCCACCACGCCCGGCTAATTTTTTGTATTTTTTTAGTAGAGACGGGGTTTCACCGTGTTAGCCAGGATGGTCTTGATCTCCTGACCTCGTGGTCCGCCCGCCTCGGCCTCCCAAAGTGCTGGGATTACAGGCTTGAGCCACCGCGCCCGGCTCAGATTTTCGATTGGTTATAACAGAAGCTCCTGATGCTGGTGGTGAATATCAAGTCTTGGTTTTAAAAGCAAGTCCACAAAGAAATTTGATAGCACAGAGAAAATTGAAACCAAAATAATAAAGGAGAGAAAAAATGTTGATGAATTCCAGATAGGAATAATAACCCATGTAATAAAAAGTAAGAGAAATTAAATGAGATATATTTCTCCAGAGCTTATTTCTTGGTCTTCTCAAAATTGAGCTTCTGAAAAACACACTAGAAAAATTCCCTCACTTTAAGGTCTTAATAGAATGAGGATCTGCTCAGTATTGTAGAGGGAGAAGTCTCATAAAATGGAATAGGCTAAAGATAAGTCTATAAAATACTTCCAAACTGAAGCATATACAGAAAACAGAATTGAAAATACAGAGACAAGTTTTAGAAATATGTGAGTCTCACTGAATGTGGCAAAGTGTACCTACAGTCCTAACTACTTGGAAGGCTGAGGCAGGAGGATCGCTTGAGTCCAGGAGTTCCGGGCTGTATGGTGTTATGCTAAACAGGTATCTGCACTACGTTCAGGATCAATACGGTGACCTTCCGGGAGTGGGGACTGCCAGGTTGGCTAAGGAGGGGTGAACTGGTCAAGTTGGATATGGAGTAAGTCAAAACTCTTGTGTTGATTAGTAATGGGATCACACCTGTGAATAACCTCCGCAGTCTAGCCTGGGCAACATACCAAGAGCTCATCTCTAAAAAGAAAAGAAAATATGTGGGAGTCAATGAAAAGATCTAACATATATTTAATTAGAGTCTCAAAAGGAGAGGAGAAAAAGAATGAAAAGAAATAATATTAAAATTATGGAAAATACTTTTTTTCATTGCCAGTGAACTTTATTTATTGACCACTTATTATATACCAAGAATTATGCTAAGTACTACTGGTGAATTTTTTTCTTAATTCCCATAACAAATCAATGAAGTAGTAATGTACTTATTACCATTCTATAGATGAAAAACTGGCTTGCAGAATTTAAGGTCAAATAACAATTAAGTTGCAGAGATAAGTTTCAAGTTTCTGACCTTACAGTCCATACTTTTAACTATGCAGTTTTTATTGTGTTTATGATGTGAGTCACAGAGTTGGTATAAATATTTCTTGAGTCTCTGAGTGCCTTGAATTTCTCAGAACTTTTGGGGCTGTCTTAAAGGTTTATGCTGAGATCTGGTTAGGTTTAGGTAAAACAGCTGTGTCGTGTATACCCTACTAAACCTGATCTCTTTCATCATTCATTCTTCTACTATATTTTGAAGGCCTACTCTGTGCAAGAAACTTTGCTTGACATAATTGTTATATTTTAATAAGCACAATTTTCCAGGCCTGAAAGTCATATTCCATGTTATTAAAGAGTATGTAGCATAGTAAGGGGGATACAGATACAAATATAAATTACAACGTAAAGTAAGTTTATAACAACAGCTATATTAATAACTGACATTATTGGGCATTTATCAAATCCAAGGCATTATCTTAAGGGTTTCACATGAATCATATCATTGAATCATCTTAAAGCACACTGCAGAAGGTATTATTATTGTCCATATTTTATAGATAAGAACACTCAGACTGAGTGAGGTTAAGTTCTTTTTATTCCCCCCAAAGTTATAAGCTAATGAGAAGAAAAACTAGGGCTCAAACCTTGGCCTTCAGATGCTCAGCCTCTGCAGAGCATTCCGTGGGAGCACAGAGAGCACCATCTTATGTCATATGTAAACTGAGTCTAAATAAGTTATCCAGGAATAAAAGTGAAAAAGTGTAAATAAAGTTCTACATTGTGTAAGAAAGTTGTAAAATTCAATGAATTAGGGAGAATGTTGGGAAATCTCCGGCACTTTGGAGTAGGCAAATTGACTCTTGTCCTCCTCAATGTTTTAAAAGTGTTGTTTACAAAGGATTACAGTTACTAGGAAAACAAAATTTAGGCTCTGTCCAATCCTAAGGAACAGGGTCAGGGTCCTGATATGTGTAAGGTAGGGGTAGGAGGGTGATAAGGAAAATATTTGAGATTTTCCTACCAGTCCTTTTCCATATAAAGGGACATTGTGGCAGGCCCACATCTAAACACTTGGTTTTATAAAATAGCCTCATATTGGCAAGCTGAAAAAGATGTAAACAGGAAGGATGAAAAATGCAAATGAGAAGGATAAAAAAATTGAATATGACTTTTCATTGTGATGCATTTGATTTTTAGCTTTCAGCAATCGCATTTCATTTTGAAACCTCACATAACAGCTAGTCTGGAATGATGAAATGGTGTGGGTTACTTCACCTTGGATGAATAAGACAAATCACTTCAGCTTTGCAAAGCACATGCTTCTTTTCTTTAAAGATGAGTTCTTGCCAAAACAAGGGAAAGGTTATTAGAGTATTTAAACTTTTCCCTGACAATGTCAGTCATTCATTAGTATTCTTTGAAGAAATATCCCTTTAATTTCATCTTGAATGGGATAAGATGATTTTCCTCTAAGAAATAAAATTGAAAGAGAGAGAAAGAGAGAGGGTTGGAGGCAGAATAGATTGTAGGAAAATAAGCTGTCCTAGGGCTTCCTGGGGAAAAAAATTCACCCTCTCTCCTCTTCAGCTACCTTTTAACATCTCAGAATAGAAGTTCTGAGCTGGGAGCTGGAGCCTCAGAATGTCCTTTGTTGGCAGCTGAAATATATAGCCTCTGCTGGTCTCCTGAAAGGCATAATATGCCATTTGACAGATATTAGGTAAATGAAAGAAAAAAAATTTGAACCCTAGGGTTCTAGAGCAAGAAATTTTTAATTGAAAAAAATAAAAAATGTTTTCAGTATACTCACATCCCAATTCCAGCAATATCTAACAATGGACTTCCAGTTGTTACTTTTTAAAACTAGTATTTCTAGCTTAGCTCACCAACTCTGCTGCTAGCATTGCTTCCTGAGCTGGGCATTCCTTGGACTAGTACAGTAAATGGTTAGCTGAATTAGCTTGTACTGGATAAGATGATCTTAGAAATAGCTTGGAATGTATTGATATGGTATCGTGTGTGGGGCAAGGGACTAGGTGTCTCAGGATCTGAGGTCCAGTTTCAGTTAGGTCCTAACCTAGTGGCTGGGAATTCTTCATATCTCTTCATCAGCAACTGAAAAGTGGGACTACTGGATCTACTCTGCTTATTTTGCATTGTGATGTGATGGTCAAATGAAATGCTACAGGTGAAACTGCTTTGAAAAGTACAGAGATCTTCATAAAAGTAACAGAAAGACATTCCCAAGCCAGCCTGTGCAAGGGCTTGGTTTATAGAACAGCTCCTTAGCCTTGTGAGGAATGAAGAGGGCACGGAGTTGATTGTCAAGTGCCCTCCTGGTTTGCTTGCAGATGGTGCCAGAAATGGGTAAAACTTCAAAGTATAACTGGTGGAAGGATGCCCTTGAGGAAAAAAAGGCAAATGAAGTGCAGTGCATTTTGGTCCTGCCTCAGGGAGACAAGGCTGGCCCTCAAAGGAAGGTCTATAAATCGTCTAAGAAGGGAGCTGAGTCTGGATAGATTTCTAGTAGAAAAGACTTGTATCCTTCTTCTCTTCTATTCTGTTACAGGTGACCCTGGTGACTCACAGTGGGGTGGAAAGGGGAGGAAAGCAGAAGGGAATGGAATTGGCCACTGTGACAAACAGCACACATACGGTTGAGGATTATAATCTTTAATTATTTTTTCAACAAGCATTTATTGGGTACCTGCTCTATGCCAGGTCTTGTGATAGGAGATTAAAAGAGTACGTAAGGCATACAAATGTGGTTGGGATATGGCTTCTGCCATTAGGATGTTTACCAGGTGGGTGACAGAGGTGGGCAAATCTAGCGGTACAGTAGTGTGATGATGTAGAAACACAGGCAAGGAAGTGGTTACTTATGCCAGGACAGGGCAGGGAAGACTTCACAGCTTTCATCAAGCTGGGGCTTGACGAACCAAAATGGACTCTCCAAGATGTCAAAGAGGGAAAATGCTTTCTAGTTTTAGGAAATGGCATGTTAAAAGTGGGGATGTGGGGGGATAAGCATGATGTGATTGTTGGGGACATGAGTAGAGTACTTGGTCCTACTTAAGTAAAGTGTGGGAAAAGGAGTGGAAAATAGTGATGAGACAGGATGTCAGAAATGTAGGAAGACACCAGATATGAAAGGCCTTGATATTTGGTCAATATACCAATGGATTTTTCAAGGATCTCCAGCTATAACCTTGGGTTCCCAATCTGTAATCTTCTCTAAGACCCATGAAGATACCTTGTTCTGTTAGGAGAGTTGAACCCAGCATTTGTTCTCAAGGTGGGCGATTAATAAAGATGCAAGTGTTTTAAATCCCCACCTTGCCCCTAGATCGTGAAGCAGAAAGCGGGATTGGCTTGAAAGTGCCCCCTAGATGATTCTAAGTGGCCCCTACAGGAAACGGCAGGAGCAGTTTGAGGTGAGTAGAAGAGCTGGGTAGGTTTGGAGGCACAGAGCTGGCTGCTCAATGTTTGGAGGCACACTCCTGGCTGCAGAGTGAGCCGCAACCTCACTCTGATTCTCGAGGACAGATGTACCCGGAATGTGAGATGGCACTGACAGAAGGCAGGGGATAATGCTGGTTCAAAGTAGAGCTTCCGTGGCAGATTATTTTCATCTAAATAATTTTGCATAAGTTCCTTAAGGCTGGCCTTTAGTGATGCCTACAGAATTGCAGAAAGGCCTTATGCCTTCTCACCTATTGGAATCAAGTTTCATCCTTTGAGTTTCTTCTTAATGGTCTGAAAAGCTGGAACAGGATGAAGAATGTACCTGCATTAGCTAGCAACCTAGTATATGCAGGCACCTAAGTACGTAACTACCTTCTTCCTTCACTTAGCAAGTGTTTCTCATTTCAGATGCCATTAATTTTATTGCTACAATTGTTAACATAAGATCATCTGGTATAGCCCAAACAAGACACTATTTTCATTTTTATGTACTATGTATTAGTTGCTGCAGTTATGTTGCTTCCAGTACTTTAAGCTATAATGACTGTACTAATTAACATATTTTCTTTGATCAAGTGAGAGTAAAGACTCAGTTTCATATCAATATTTATTCTGATTCTTAGAAATTCCAAAAGGATTTATTCTAATTTTAAGTAGATTCAGAAAATTCTTGTTTAGCTTATTATTCAGGAACCAAGATAATATAATTGGCTATATAGAAATAACATGAGCAACATCATCAGTTGGATTTGTAGGATATATTGTATGAGCATATCATACATTTGCCAAGAAACACTCCTAGACACAACAGCATACTTCCCATCTGCTACACTAATTATTGTTTTGCCAATAAGGGTAACAATTTTCAGCTGACTAGCTAATTTACATAGAAGAAATACAATTACTGCCAGATATACGATAAGCCTTAGTAGGCTTTATTTTTCTATTATGTTGGAGGGTGTGATGGTTAGTTTTGTGTGTCAGCTTGGCTAGGCTATAGTCGCCGGTTATTTCGTCAAACACTAATCTAGGTGTTGCTGTGAAGATAATTTGTGGTTAACATTTACAATCAAGTTGACTTTAAGTAAAGGAGATTGCCCTTGATAATGTGAGTGGGCTTTATCCAATCAGCTAGAAGGCCTTAAGAACAAAAACTGAGGTTTTTCTGTTGTAATTGTATTGTTATGGTTTCTTTCCAATTTAGTTTTGAGGTCTCTCTGTTGAGAGCATCCATAAGCCACAAGAGCCATTCTGCAGGAGAGCCTAGGATGGGGGAGAATTAGGTTTGGATGTGTCAGTCAGGTGAGACACAATGAGGAGGTGAAAGCATTCACGAAACAGAAGAGATTCATCACTAACAAAACCCAGAAAGGCTAGGGGTGCCAATGGGGAGCCGATGAGAAGTCTAGAGGTGGCAGGGAGCTCAGCCAGCAAGTGCAGAGCAAGAGACAGTGAGAGGACCTGTGGGATTATGCCTTTACTAAGGTCCGTGAGCATTATCTCCTAGACTTTCCGGCAGAGTGTGTGGATTGGCTAGTTTAAAGAAAACACACAAGAAGCGGGGAACTTATATTTGTATACCTCTAGTGTTGACCATTAGGTTTACTGCGGTCAGGAGCAGTAGGATATGTTGGGTTTTGGGTCAGTGAGATGAGGAACAAGCAGGCTATATCACAAACAACCACACAGCGGGAGAGGAAATTTTTAACAGGCCAAAGGTGACTGAGCACAACTGGGTTTCAAAACATTCGTGTCAGGTCTAAAAATGGATGCTGAGGCAGCAACTATATTAAACACATTAATGGCTCATGTAGAAGAAGGAATTCTGCCTGTGAACTGCAGCATTAACTCTTGTCTGAGTTTCCAACCTGCTGGCCTCCCTTACTCTACAAGCTGACAGATGCAGCCTCAAAGAAGAGGTGACATTGCAGCTCTAGTCCAAAGGCAGTGGCTTCCAGAATTTCATCTTTCTTTGGAGGCCGCTGTCTTTTTCATAAGGCCTTCAACTGATTGGATGAGGCCCACCAACATTATGCGGGATAATCTGCTTTATTCAAAGTCTACTGATGTAAATGTTAATCTCATTTTAAAAATATCTTCATAGCAGCATCCAGAAGTTTGACCAAATATCTGGGTACTGTGACCTAGCCAAGTGGACACATAAAATTAATCATCACTATATATATTACAGTATGATTTTTTTTCCCATTTCTACTATGTCCTGTCTATAAGAATAGGTGGCTTTGTAGATTGATTTCCATTATTTTCAGAATATACACCATATGCTACATCATCCAAAGGCCCACCTTATAAAGGTATTTTGAGGTGTTAACACAACATAGTCTTTCTATTATGCTGTGTCAATGCTCAGCCTATCTAGACTCTAGATGCTTAGTCAGCATGAAATGCTATCTCATCTATAGGGTCATTTATTTCAGTAATAGCAGGAATACTAATAATATTTATAATCAGAGAAGTATTTGCCTCAAAACAAGAAGTATGCCATCTATGATATAAAATATTTCAAGAACCAACCTATGTAAAACCTTAGATACTCAAAACACTTGAAACAGCAAAACACTCCGCCCCTTGAAAACCAAATTCCTTAAAATTGCTTTCAATAACACTATGACTTTTTTAAGCAGATGAATTATCACTAAAAGTTATTATACAACTTTGTCAAAGTGATTGATTGGTTAAACTCCCTTATGCCATAATGGTTCACCCATTCCAATCGTAGTTTCAAAATGCAGCTTCTCCTATTATAGAAATATTGCTGTATTTTTCATGACCATGCCCTTGTAATTGCACTTCATTATGTGCAAAATTATTTTACATAGGCACAATGGAAAAACTATTGTGCATCTGTATTGGTAATAATTACAGTTACCACAATTAAACATATCCACAAGAAAATCAAGTCTATACCAATCTAGATTTGACTCATTAGGATCTGCTTACCTACATTTTCAACAAAATTATTTCTAGAGGCAATTACATTCTTGCTATTTGGCTCAGAAATTGTGCTCTTTTCACCACTAGCTTGGGTATCCCAGATAATCAACCTACAAATGATGCTTATATAATAGCATCTATTTTTATTACACTATTAGTCAACTTACAAATGAATCAAAGAACTTGAAGGAATAGAATAAGTCTACAAAGAAAGTCTTGCTTTCATTTTTAAACTCTTTCATCATTGTCTTGACAACTATCATATTCACACATTACGTGGAAAGCTGTTATAAAGCCCCGAACCTGGAGAAAGTGTCCTGAGGTAGAAACTTTCTGCATCTCCCATACAACCACTGCTCTCCAGCTACCCTATGCCCCTATAGTGCCACTTGAGGCCAGACTTGTCTCTGACCCCACATATTTTGATTGCTTGGTTGTCTTACTGAAGAAGTCAAGGAAATCAAGAGGGACCTCAACTCATCATCTGAACAGGCAAGAAATGCACCACCACTGGTGGGTGTCCTTCCTGGACTCAGCACTTTTCTGATTCCTTATGTTTCTCCAAGCCTGTTGAATCATCCTCCTCACAGTTCCTTCTATCCCAAGTTATTTTTATATGAGCAAGCGCTTATTTCTTTCTTAGGTATCCCTCAGACATGCTCAGAGAAGTGGGAACCTGATGAATACTTTATCACACTCAGTGCATACAATTTAGTGATACTTAGGAACCAAAGCCTTCTTGGAGATCCAGGTCAAGTTGACTGATACCAATCTGTCCAGTTCATTTGACATCTAAATTAAAACATACCAGTTATTAAATACAACTTCCATCCTTTCTGATTTAAATGTTACAGTGTAAGAAACTAAAGTCAAACTGTAAGAACTCTCCAGTACAAGAAATGACTATAGGTGACTAGCAGGTTGGGGCACAAAGGATCCAGGATCATTTAATACACCCTGTCTTTCTCATTTATTTATTTTTTCCCTTTTTTTAATTTTTTGGGACAGGGTCTCACTCTGTCACCCCATCTGGACATGCAATCTTGGCTCACTGCAACCTCCACTTCCTGGGCTCAAGCAATTCTCCAGCCTCAGCATCCTGAATAGTTGAGACTGCAGGCACGTACCACCAATGCCTGGCTAATTTTTGTCTTTTTTGTAAAGATGGAGTTTCACCATGTTGGCCAGGCTGGTCTTGAATTCATGAGCTCAAAGTGATCCATCTGCCACAGCCCCTTGAAGTGCTAAGATTATAGGAGTGAGCCACTACACTTACCATGTAAGGATGATAGAAACCAGCATTTCCTTGTGAGGAGACCCTCTCTTGTAGAGAAAGCTAGTTGGGGCTAGACAAAATGGTGTAGACTCAGTTTTAGTGTGCACCACCCCCTTTCTCTGCCCCTTTGGCACTGCCATTTCAGCTGATTCACTCAGAGCATTCTCCCCTCAAACCTTTCAAGGTAGGCTCTGGTAGGAGCTAACACCAGTTATTTGTACCTTAGTGCTAACTGAATCTTTGGTTACCTTTTATTTTCTAAGGATAAGAAGCTTGGTCCAGGTTAGAAATCCCATAACTTGGTAGCATGTATCAGTGGAGGAGGGTTGCTTTGTCTGGGTTTAAGTTAGTCCCAGTCCTCTAAGGGAGGGGTTCTCATTGCCTAGTCCCTGGATCAGAAGCAGCACCTGAGAACCTTTTAAAAATCCAAATCATCAGGCCCCACACCTACTGACTCAAAATTTGAGAGGTGGGAGTTGTAATGACCTGATGGCTTCATCTTGCCTGCTGCCCAGAAAAGTTGATTTACTGAGACAGCATTATTGCAATAGAGAAAAAGTTTACTAAATGCAGAGCTGACTAAATGGGAGACTGGAGCTTTGTTATTACTCAAATCAGCTTCCCTGAAAATTTGTAGGCTAGAATTTTTTAAAGGATATTTTAGGGGACAAGAAGCTAGGGAATGAGGAATGGTGATCAGTTGAGTCAGGGATAAAAACAGGGAGTTGGAGCTTGTCTTCTTGTGCTGAGTCAGTTCCTGGGTGTGGGCCATGAGACCCGATGAGCCAGTTTATTTGTCTGGGTGGCACCAATAAACTGGAAAACACCTCGCACACCAATCCAATCTTAAGATTTACAGTAGTGATGTTATCCGTAGGAGCAATTGGGGAGGTTAGGAATCTTGTGGCTTCTGGTTGAGTGACTCCTGAGCCATAATTTCTAAACTTGTGGCTAATTTGTTAGTTTTACAGAGGAAGTCTGATTCCTAAGCAAAAAGGGGGTTTGTTTGGGGAAGAGGCTGTTATCTTTGTTTCAAAGTTAAGTTATAAACTAAATTCCTCCCATAGTTAGACAGGCCTATGCCCAGGAATAAGCAAGGGCAGCTTAGATGTTAGAAGCAAAATGGAGGTCAGAGTTCTTTCACTATCATAATTTTTGTAAAGGTGGTTTCAGAGTGGAGGAGCAATGTGTATTTTAGCAAACCCTCCAGATGATTCTGATGTGTACTTAGGGTTGAGAACTCCTGCACAGGAATCATCACTCTAGACCCACAAAAGCAAGGCAGACCTGGCTGCCCAGTGACATCTATTATACAAAGTTACATTGATGGAATGGTTAAATAGCAGGAGTTATACACTTAAAAATTTTTAAAGTTAATTTTAGTCTGAGCCAAGATTGAAAACTAATAGCCCAGGAACACAGATTCAGCACAAACTAAGAATGCGTCCCAGGGTTGCCTACATGAGGCACAGTATTTGTATGTTCTGATACACAGAAATAGGAGAAGGAGGCACTGAAGCAAAGGTGACATGTTTATAGTTCTAATTGGTGCTCAGTGATGTCGTACATAAGATGAAGCAAACTTATATAAAGTAAAATGTCAATGAGTATGTAGGCACCTTAGGATTTGGAGAGGAAGGATTAACTCTATCCTGACTTTGTGCTTCATCTGATAGGCAAGGTAGTAATCAGTACATGCCAGTGAAATATTTGACGGACTCCAGACTTGCAGGCAAGAGCTCAGCTTTAATGCATAGGCCTTATTTCTGTTGTCTATATGTCGAAACTGCAGCCATCTTAGGCTACTTTTTAGAAATTTTTCTTTCAGATTTGCCTTTTTCTGATAGTTATTATGTTTGGAAGATTTATTGTAATCATGTCAACAAAGCCCTGGGCCAGTCCCAGGGATTAATATTTGCAATTATAGGAGACCCTGGGATTAATTTTTTTGATGAATATTACTCTGTAATGGGATATTACACATCACATCTAAGAGAATAAGGTTTGCTGATGGAATTAAGAGCACAAACAAGGGAAATGCTCATCTATTTGTGAGCCTGAATTTTCATCCAAATAATGAATAGGCTAATTACAACTCTGATCCTTTAAAGCACGAGACTTTCTTATTCCCCTTTCAACAAATGTTATCTTTTTATTCTTGGAAATAATGAAACTGTGTTTTTTTTTAAATGCTCTCAGTCCTACCAGACTGACATTTGTCCTCAAATGGGGAAAACTTTGCAGACTTTTATAATTTTGAAAATTTTCAATCTAGCATTAGAGAATAGAAACAACCAACAATGAGGAATGAAAGGAGAGAGAAAGAGGAAGAGAGAACCTCAAGGTCCCAAAGAGAAAAGCTTAGGTGGAGGGGGGCAGGATAGGAAGATGGGCTAAGAGGCATTACAGTAAAGTACTAATGAAAGGAGTTAGACAGCTTGCTTTAGGCAGACGGTAAGGGAAGTGTCCCTGGAGAACCTCCGACATGCCCCACAAGTGCTTACACTAGGTGTTTTGTGCAGATAAGGGAACTTGCACGGGAGGCTTGCCTAAAACATGCCTGCAGTTGAAAATTCCATTCCTTAACACATGTGCAGTAAGGGAAATAAATCAATATGAAGTGGATCAGTGTAAGGGCCCACATGTGCACTGGAAGGATGGGTTGAAGCCACTAGGAACTCATGCCTTAAGCCCTGGTATTCAACTGTGGGGAGGACAACCGGCAACCTGTTTTCAGGACCCCTCTTTTTGCTGAGAGCTTTCCTTTTGCTTAATAAATTCTACTCCACTCACTCTCTGGTGTCCATGTTCTCATTCTTCCTGGTCATGAGACAAGAACCCAGACGTAGCTGAGCTAAGGAGCAAAATTCCTGCATCACTACATGACTTTATTTCTGAAATGTTAAATTTATACATTTATATTGCTTCCCACATGTTTTGTATATTCAAATTGAAATGCTGAACCAAGACCAAAATATTCTAAAAGAGACGAGGAAGGAAGAGGGCAGAAGAGAGTTGTAAAAGAACAACACTGACATTTTAGGGGAGAAAAAATAATTTTATGTCTACTCCCTATAGTTCTTAGTTGGGACAGATCCCTGTAACAAAAGACAGATTAACAAAAACAAAATAAAACAAAAATGTTTAAGTGTATGTATACCCTTATATATATAAGAGAGAACACAGATGAATGAGTGAATCTCTAGATCTCAGAGAATTTAAACTTCAGGCTTAAATCCCATCATTCTCTGGAAAAAGAAAGAAAGGTGTGAATAAAGGCCTGGTTGAAATGAAATTACCAGAAAAGGCATGGAAAACAGGGTAAGGTTGGTTATGCAGATTTAAGTCCTTAAGATGCTTTCTAAAGGCAGAAAAATGTCAGATTTAAAATGTTTTCTTCATTAATAAAAGTCTCTAGTGATTTAGTCATTCTTCTCTTTCTGGAAAGTGCACAGAAGATATCCTTAAAAATGGAGATTTCCTTTATGGTTGTAAATTTCTCTTACAAAAGGGCAACCGTTTCAGAGCCTTTCCTGTGTCTTCAGTTTCTCAAAATAAACATTATGCCAGAGATGCATATTTTGGGGTGGTATATCCTGGTATCCAATGGTCATCTTTTGGGATGATGTATCCTGAGCCTTATCAACATCCAAAGTAATAACTTACATTGCTTCAGTGCTTTAGTTTAACAAAGCACTTGTTTCTTCGTCACAATACTATGAGAGAGGCAGAGGTTAGCAGTATTAAGCCCTATAGAAGAAGAAGCTGAGGTCCAGAGATCAGAGATGGATCAGGTGCTCAATAAGTGATGGAACCATATTTTGGAAATAAACAAAGACCAGTCAAATGAGAACAAGCAAAGGCTATTATCCAGCTTGTTACATCAAGGCAGTCAGCCACCATCCCTTGTGTCTTGGCAGACACTCAAAAGCAGGCAGAGGAGTGGGAAAGTTTTATAATGGAAATGTCCTAGGCATTTGAACCAGAGTAGCTCTACCTTGAATGGGGGCTAGGTAAAATAAGGCTAAGACCTGCTAATCTGCATTCCCAGGCAGTTAGGCATTCTAAGTCACAGGATGAGATAGGAGGTCAGCACAAGATACAGGTCATAAAGACCTTGCTGTTAAACAGATTGCAATAAAGAAGCCAGCTAAAACCCACAAAAACCAAGATGTGCATATCTGGCTTTCTCTAGTTGGTTCTAAGTTGGAAGCAGGAGCAAAAACTAGGGAAGTTGTCATTATTAGTCAAGTCCTGGCCATTTGGGGCTAATTACTATAGGGATTATTGTTCAGTTCTCTGAATTTTACCAGAGATAGTTGTCTGACTTCATATAAGTTTGAGTTATGGATAGCAGGCTGGTTTTCTGGGCTGGCTAATGTAGATAATGGGCTGGTTTCCTGGGCTGTTGGCTGCAGGTTGTGGATTAGAATTTTATTTTATATATGATCTGTCCATTGTCCATTTGTATATTTAGGCTGTTGTTACTGAGTCCTTTTTGATTTTAGTTTTTGTTTAATGTCTTTTAAGGTAAGCCCAGAGTTGTGCCATCCACTGTCTATTTTGCCGAAGGCTCTTCTGGAGAGTCCTGGAGCAGCCTCACACATCTTAAGAACTCCATTTAGTTTCACATTAACATTTTAGTGGAAGTTAGTTCAGAGAAAATTCTGTCTAGCCCCTTGAATTCCAAGCCTATGCCTGGATTTTACAATCCAAGGAATGAACAAACTTTTGCACCTATTTGCTTGATGGAGTATGACAACCTCTAGCGCTGAGGACCTTTATTACCAATTGGCTGCTCTTGCTGCAGGGTCTGGGTTTGCAATGCAAATGAGAGACTGCAGAAGGCTGCTTTCTTCTGCAGGGTGACTAGCAGGGTGACTAACTTAGTCACCCCTCATATCCTGTCCTGGATGGCAGCTTCCTTGTACCAGTTCTTATCTCCTGTCTTGTAAGCCGAGAAGAGCTTGCAATGTAACAGGTAACTGGAACATTTATAATTCTGAGAACTCACATTGTGGAAATTGTTCCCATTCCCAAATATTAGGAAACAAAGTCAAAGAGATTGTAAAGCCATAGGCAAGGCTGCCTTGGGCTGTTACTAGCCTGCAACCAGAAAAGAGAAAAGGGGAGGAGACCTCTTTGTGGAGCAGCTGCTGTTATGGTGTGACATAAGCCTGGCAGCCTTTGCCTCTCGCCCCCCTACTTGGTGGTCTTGGCAGTTGCCAGTGTGTGACTTAAGAGAGACACCAGTAATCTGACACAGGGCTCCAAATGTCAACAATTTGAATAGCCATTGGTCTACTGTTACCTGGTGCTTCCTCCACTAATACCTCTGAATTACTTTTGGGAATAAATTTATATGCTGCTAAGGGTTCAGGGCAGGGACCAGTGTCCTCAAAGGAAAGTGATTGCCTGCTTTTGCACGGTAATTGTTGAGCTGAACAGTGTGACACTTTTGCAATAGATGTGACTCAGAACTGAAGTTCAGGACCTGAAGGGGGCGCTGTTTGTAGAAGCCCCTGTACATTATGGCTGTGAAGATAAGTAGGTCAAAATCTAAGCTGTTGAAACTTCAAAATATTTTTCTAGTTCTTCTTTTTTCTTTTTCAACTTTCTTAAAATCAAGGGGTACATGTGCAGGTTGGTTATTGTGTGATGCTGAGGTTTGGGGTATGACTTAACCCATCATCCAAGTAGTGAGATGGTATTCAATAGGTAGTTTTTCCACTCTTGCTTCCCTCTCTGTCTCCCCTGCTAGTAATCCCCAGTGTCCATTGTTCTCATTTTTAAGTCCATGTATATCCAATGTTTAGCTCTCACTCATAAGTGAGAATATGTGGTATTTGGTTTTCTATTTCTATGTTAGTTTGCTTAAAGTAATGGCCTCCAACTCCACCCATGTTGCTGCAAAGGACATGATTTAGTTCTTTTTTATGGTTGCATAGCATTCCATGGTGTATATATACCACATTTTTCTTTATCCAATCCACTGTTGATGGGCTCCTGGGTTGATTTCAGGTTTTTGCTACTGTGAATAGTGCTGTGATAAACATACAGGTGCATGTGTCCTCTTAGTAGAATGATTTATATTCTGTTGGGAAATATCCAGTAATGGAATTGTTGAGTTGAATAGCAATTCAATTTACAGTTCTTTGAGAAATCTCCAAACACTATCCACAGTGGCTAGATTAATTTACCTCTCACCAACAGTGTATACGTGTCCCCTTCTCTCCACAACCTCACCAGCATCTGTTATTTTTTGACTTTTTTTTTTTTTAAAGCCATTCTGACAGATGGAAGACAATATCTCATTGTGGTTTTGATTTGCATTTCTCTAATGATTAGTCATATTGGGCATTTTTTTCATGTTTGTGGGCCACTTGTATATCGTCTTTTGAGAAGTGTCTGTTCACGTTCTTTGCCTACTTTCATTGATTTGCTGTTTTAAGAACCTTAAAATAGTTTGAGCCTTAAAGGAATATAATTATAGTACCCAAGTCAGAGTCAAAGAGTTAAGCAGAGCTAAGCAGGCAGTTATAACCTTTGCTTCTCTCATTACAGATATGCCTTCTTCCTTATCTACATTGTTTTAAGGACTGTCGTAAATAACTAAGGGGCTCCAGGGAAGACCCCTTTCCTCTTTACTGTTGATTTGCATTACAGATGAATTTCCCTCTTACCTTTCTCGCACAAAGACTTCATGGCTATCTCATCGTCTTAAGATAAAATGTTAAACACACTCTTTTAAACTGGAAAGAAAATAAAAGCCAATGGGAGAAAATTTTTGCAATCTACTCATCTGACAAAGAGCTAATATCCAGAACCTACAAAGAACTCAAACAAATTCACAAGAAAAAAACAAACAACCCTATAAAAAAGTGGGCAAAGGATATGAACAGACACTTCTCAAAAAAAGATATTTATGCAGCCAACAGACACATGAAAAAATGCTTGTCATCACTCAGCATCAGAGAAATGCAAATCAAAAACACAGTGAGATACCATCTCACACCAGATAGAATGGCAATCATTAAAAAGTCAGGAAACAACAGGTGCTGGAGAGGATGTGGAGAAATAGGAACACTTTTACACTGTCGGTGGGACTGTAAACTAGTTCAACCATTGTGAAAACAGTGTGATAATTCTTCAAGGACCTAGAACTAGAAATACCATTTGACCCAGCCATCCCATTGCTGGGTATATACCCAAAGGATTATAAATCATGCTGCTATAAAGACACATGCACACGTATGTTTATTGCGGCACTATTCACAATAGCAAAGACTTGGAATCAACCCAAATGTCCATCAGTGACAGACTGGATTAAGAAAATGTGGCACATATACACCATGGAATACCATGCGACCATAAAAAAGGATGAGCTTGTGTCCTTTGTAGGGACATGGATGCAGCTGGAAGCCATCATTCTCAGCAAACTGTCGCAAGAACAGAAAACCAAACACTGCATGTTCTCACTCATAGGTGAGAATTGAACAATGAGAACACTTGGACACAGGAAGGGGAACATCACATACGAGGCATATTGAGGGGCGGGATAGCATTAGTAGATATACCTAATGTAAATGCCGAGTTAATGGGTGCAGCATACCAACATGGCACATGTATGCATATGTAACAAACCTGCATGTTGTGCACATGTATCCTAGAACTTAAAGTACAATAAATAAAAAAAACTCTAAAAAAAAAAAAAAGAAAACAGCTGTAAAGAAAACAAGCTGTATGGAAAAGGAAACAAATTGTAACTAATTGAATTGTTGTAACTCATAAACCAACCATGTATAGAAATATTATGATCCTACTAAACTTCTTTGTTTTCTGTCTATATTAGCAAGATCTTAACTTTTACCTTTGGAGCTCTGACCCATTTCTCTGGGGTCTGTGTCTCCTGGATGGTCATCCCCAGTTTTTTGCCTTAATAAACTCTTTAGAATTGGATTCTGAGCCTTTTGATTGTTTCAGGCTGTCAGTCTGAGGTCTCTGGTGACATTCTTCACTCACATGGACTCCTTTCTGGCCTCAACTGTTCCAAGTTCTTCCACACCCAGGGCCTCCCAATGTGCTGTTCCCTCGCCTAGAACGCTTCTCTACTTCTTCACTTGCCAGGACCCTACTTATCCTTCAAGGGCTTAAAGATCATCTTCCTGGGGACACTGCCTGAATCCTTGGTCTGGGTGTGCCTCCTTTGTTTCTCATTTTCTTTTGCCATGTATTTTTCTTTTATAATGCTTATCATAATTCAGATCACACACTTATTTGTGTGATTATTTAATGTTTGCCTTGCTCATCGGACTGTAAGCTTCCTGGGAGGAAGGACCACGTCTGCCTCCACTGAGGAATCCCTCAGGCACAATGCCTGACACAATAGATACATAAGATATTTTTGTTGAATGAATGACTAGCATGATCAAAATTCTCTGTCTGCTCTCTTCTGCTAAATCAAATTCCCCATGGATTAATCCTACTGCTGGAGTTTCGATTCTCTGTTCCAATACACTCCATTCAGTCTCCCCCAAATTGATGTGTTTTCTGTCTGAAAAATAACCTAACCTGTATTTTTCTCTTAGAGACCCAGCAGCAGCTCGTGACCACCCAGTTCTGC
Source organism: Trachypithecus francoisi (assembly GCF_009764315.1). NCBI lineage: Eukaryota > Metazoa > Chordata > Mammalia > Primates > Cercopithecidae > Trachypithecus > Trachypithecus francoisi. The sequence continues at coordinate 8,271,749 of NW_022681453.1, forward strand.
TCAGTCTTTTTCTTGACACTTGCCGCTGTCACTCACCAAGTCCTTATTCCCGTATTCTGTCCTGTTTCTTCCCTAGGATAGGAGAAGAGCTTCAAACACTGGGATTGCCTTCCCTTTGTCATTTAAAAATAAGAGCTAGGCATCACTTTACAAAGACTGAAGGAGAGAGTGCTCTGCTCTGGGTGCATTCAGCCTGGACTCCGAGGGCAAACATTTCTATGCATGACCTTCACATATGTGCTCCAGCAATAGCAGAAGAGAATGTCTCATCACTGTGAGCAAAGATCTTGTGAGGACTAGTGCTCAAACTCATAGGTATACGTTTGTTGTTTCTCAGAGCAGCTATTTTCAGGACTCCCACTGCACAGCTCCAGGGTGGGTCTAGGGTGCTCCGTTTACACAAAACAATGTGTGTGACGACTCCTGGAGTTTGAAATGCTAATTGTTTGTGGATAAAAAATGAATCCAAATGTCCCATACCTTTTAGAATGAAGTGGTATGAGTCTGGGTCTTTAAATCAAATGGGCAGTGACTTTACGAAGTGACAAGCATAAAATATCGCATAGGAAAGTCTTACTTTTCCAAGTCAATAAATCTGAAAACCAGCAACCAGACTGAAATGATTAAAAAGGAAGCAAGGAAAAAACCCTCTGTTTCCATGTAGTCAATTTGTAAGTCCGTAAGGAATTTAAAGTCTTACTCTTGATTTTAGCACTGAGTGTGTGCACTCGTTTCTTCCTCCAGACAAAATACAGCATTTTAGGTTCATCTGGGACTTAGATTATATGGAGAGTTTGTATGACCTGGCAAGAATGGTTGGGGATGGGGGAGGGAGAGAAAGACAGACAAAGGGTTCTTCTGCTATGTTTTTATTGGAATATTTTCCATTTGTGCACAGAATAGAAAATTTTAACAACTATTCTCAAAGTGCTTGTGTATTAAATGCCTTGGAGGTTAGTTGGGTTCTGTGATGGAAAAGGCTCCAGGGTATGAATAAGACAAGTTGGATTTTAGCCAAATTTTTCCACTAAAGAGTAGACTACGGACAGTGAACATTAGTTAGGAGGCTCTTAGAGTAATGCTGGAAAATATTATGAGCACTAAACCAAAAAATTGCCACATAGCAATGGTTCCCTGGAGACTGTGAGGACGTGTGGCAAACACTTTTATTTGGCTACATAATGGTCATTCCCAATTCACGTCTCTCTTAACTACCTTCAATTATAGCAGCTGAGAAAGGCCAAATGCTCTTTCCTAGCCTCCCTTGCAGCTAGAGTTGTACATTAGTCTATTCTCACTTTGCTAATAAACACATACCTGAGACTGAGTAATTTATAAAGGAAAGAGGTTTAATTGACTCATAGTTCCACATGGCTGGAGAGGCCTCACAATCAAAGCTGAAGGCAAATGAACAAAGTCCTGTCTTACATGGTGGCAGGTAAAAAAGAGCTTGTGCAGGGGAACATTTCTTTGTAAAGCCGTCAGATCTTTTGAGACTTATTCACTAACACATGAACAGTGAGGGGGAAACTATACCCATGATTCAATTATCTCCACCTGGCCCCGCCCTTGACACATGAGAATTATTACAATTCAAGGTGAGATTTGGATAGGGACATGGCCAAACATTATCAAGTTGTCTCCGTAAACTTGCTCTGTCCAGTGAGACTTAAGAGAAAGTCAACTGGGAGGATTCTGGAAAGAACTTTGCTCCCAGATAAAAGGTGAGAGCATATCACCATAATAGTTCTTTTTCCTTTCTCTTCTTACCATGCAGCTTTCCATGAATCCTGGCTTTGGACATGCTCATGTAGAACTGATGCCTGCAATTGTAATAACCATGTTGTGATCTCACGAGGAAGGTCATGACAGTTGCAGAGACACTGACCCAGGGCCCTGACCCTTTGTTATTTTTGAACCAGTTTTGTAATAACCTATATCCAGGTTTAATTTCTTTGTAGTTTATAAACTTTTAGTTTTTATTGTTGTCTTTGCTATCTGCAGCCAAAATCCTTCTTAACTGAGTCAGGACATAATATAGTTTCTGCTAGCCCAAGGAAGCAATATGGACTACTAGAGAAAAGCATGGGTTTATTTGGAGTCAGACAGACCTGGATTCAAATCCTGGCTCTTTATTTTTTTTTCCAAGATGGAGTCTCACTCTGTTGCCCAGGCTAGAGTGCAGTGGTATGATCTCAGCTCACTGCAACCTCTGCCTCCTGGGTTCAAGTGATTCTCCTGCCTCAGCTTCCCGAGTAGCTGGGATTATAGGCATGTGCCACTATACCCAGCTAATTTTTGTATTCTTAGTAGAGATGGGGTTTCACCATGTTGGCCAGGCTGGTCTCGAACTCTTGACCTCATGATCCACCCACCTTGGCCTCCCAAAGTGCTGGGATTACAGGCATGAGCCACCGCACCTGGCCAAATCCTGGCTTTTTTACTGGTCACTTGAACTTGGACAAGATAATATGCATCATGGAACATGGATATTCTCATCTGTTAAAGGAGGGAGTTGAACAAATAGAGAGAAAGATCATACTATGAAAATAAAAGGTAGTGACCTAATGTGCCAAAGGTTAAATAAAAAAAAAAAAAAGCAGAATTACATTTATGCTGTAGGGACAAGCAAAGGAGGTATATACTCTCAGTGTTCCATAAATTGGGTTTGGTTGCCCCAGACATGACCCAGCGTTGTGAAGTTTTAAAGGATAAACATAAAATTTATCCACAGCAGTTCCACTCTTACCAAGAGCCATCTGCAGCATGTCAGAGGGGGCTTTCTTGTTGTTTTAATATATAATCAGTGACTGCATTTTACTATTGCTGTCAGCTCTGAGGACCTGGTCTCTGTGGAGCTTCCACAGCATCTAAAGCTTTGGCTGGATGGGTGCCATGGCAACCGCTACACTCCTAGCACCAGAGATGCGCTTGTTTTTCTAAGAACCAGACATTGGCCTCCCATTCCTGGGGAAAATAGACTTTCCCTTACTGAATCCTGCCGCAGAGTTCTCCAGCCTCACTTTTAGCCAATAGTCACTTGACAGGTGGACTACCACCAATTGGCTAGTTAGATAAACTCTGTTTTTAGGCTAAAGAGTAGAACTTTCTGCTTTATGATTCCCCAAGATAGACATTCATCAGGTTAGAATGCTCTGGTTCTAGCAAAGTGACACTTCTGAAAAGAAAGAAAGGACTTTAATGATATGCACCCTCTTCCTTAAAAAGCAGAGTATTTTGGAAAGCATTGGCCAAATTCTTATCTGTCTTTTCTAGGAGACCAGATCAGCTCTGCCAAGAAATAAGCAGTCTAAGTGAACTGTCAGAATCAGGGGGATTTTAAGCAGTATGTGTACAACATTTTTCCAAAGAGATTTAACCACTATGTGACCACCATAGTGCCTCACCATGTTCGGCTTCAGAGTTTCATCAGCCCATTTGTTATCCCCACCCTTTGCAGGTTATGTTGCCGTGGCTGGGAGAAGCAAGAAAATTGATGGTGAAACGGACAAAAACCCAGGCCAGAGCCCACGCCTATGTAGAATCTTGAACAAGAGCTCTTTGAATATTCTCTCTGACCAAAAAGGAGGATCTGGAAGATGTGCAATTTTTTTCCTTCTGTGACAGATTCAGTGATGGTAGCACCTTCAATTTAGAGAAATAACATCTATATCCTATTGGATTGTTTTTAACCTGTGCCTAGGATTGTGGGTGAGAGAGTAGTGGGGGTACCAGTTTGAGCTTAAATTGAATTTATTTCTGGGACTTGAAACTTTCTGGGCAAGGGAATATTGGTTGGATAGGACCACATGGGGTCTATTTGCATGTGGAAATGAGGAGCCTACTGGAGAAGAACTTCTACTACAAGATAGCGTCAGGACAAGCTATGCCCAAATTTATGGCCTCAGTCGTCACAGTGGAAGGATTACTTTGAGAACAGAATGGTGCCCCTGTCTCATTACCTTCTGGATATCTGAAACTTTGCAGAGAGTAGTAGCTATAAGGGAAAAATAAAGTAGAACAGAAGGAACTGTTTCTATGCAAAAACTCAGGTAGATAGAGCAGGATGTTTGGTCCAGTGTGGATTGAGTCACACTGGAGGAAGGGCATGGAGGCTAAAGGGTGCTAGCAGGCTCAGCGGCAGTGGCAGGTAGTAGTAGTAGGAAAAGTAGCTCAACAAGGTCAACCAGATGCAGTTATGCACTGCGTAACAATGTTTCAGTCAACAACGGACTGCATATATAATAGTGGTCCCATAAAACTATAACACTGTCTTCTTACCATATCTTTTAACTGTTTAGATATGTTTAGGTGCACAAATACTTACCACTGTGTGTTACATTCGGCTACAAGATTCAGTACAGTAACACGCCATACAGGTTCGTAGCCTGGGAGCAATAAGTTATAACATATAGTCCAGGTGTGTGGTAGGGTTTGCTGTCTAGGTTTCTGTAAATACACTCTATCATAACTACACAATGATGGTCATCTAATGACTAATTTCCTAGAATGTATTCCCATTGTTCAGTGATGCATAACTATAGTCTCCAGGCAAGATTTCAGTAGCTGGTACAGGTGAAGAGACTTATCATAAGGATTTCCACAAACGTGGGAGGGGGATTTCAAGATCCAAGTAGTCCTGCCCAAGTGGGCCAGTGCCAGAAAACCACAGCCCATTTAGTTATTGTTGTTGGGCTGGCATGGGCTGGGACAAAGCGTTTGTATAAGTAAACAGTTCCAACATGCCCTAAGTGCCCTGATAGACGGAATCAGGAGACACCAAGAGAACATAGCAGAGACAGACTCAAATCAGACTCTGAAGGTTACCATGCAGCACAGGTGAGCACAAGTGATCCTACAAATTGGCTTGACAGGACAGCTAGCAACTAGCTAAGTGACAAGAGTCAAGAAAGACACTCAGAGCATTTCAGGGGTCCGTGAAACCTTGGGGCAGATGGTGGAGAGGCAAGATGCATGATCAAACAGGAATAGAAGTGGCTCATTAAGGGTAGAGCACAGGCTGCCTGTAGGAGTGGAGTAATGAGAGGTGATAGGATTTACCATGTAGGCAGACTACAAACTGGGAAAGACCTTCTGTGTCACACTGAGTTTGAGCTAAATCTTGAAGGCTGAGGTGAGGATTTTACTGCAGGGAGAACATGATTAATCTTACTTTTCGGAGAACTCATTCTAGCAGTGGTACATAGACAAATTTGGACTAGAGAGTGGGATATTCTTTAGAAAGTTCTTATAGCAAGTGTAGCAAAAATTAATAGAGTCTGAACTATGTAACTGCAATATTGCAAAGTTTCCCCAGAGAAGGTCAGATTGTAAGATCATAATGCATTTTTTTCTCAAGTTTAAGAGGGCATTGTGATGTTCTGGTAAAATAGAGAATTTCTTTGGAGCTAGATACTCTTGGTTCAGATCCCATAGCCACTATTTGCTGACCAAATTGCTCTCAGAAATATACATATGCTGCCTGAGTCTACCTTTTTTTCATTTGTAGAATGGGATAATGCTACTAACCTCAATATGCTGTGATGGTTGAATGTAACATGAGGGATATAAAGAGGCACTCACAAGTAGATTAAGACATATGACTTTCTTTTCTAGCTCTTCTCATGGGGCACATGCAAAGGTTCAGCATGCTGTGATTCTTAAATCTAAGTGCTAATGATTATTTTTATATTAAATCTCCTTCTCATCTCTTTATATTTAAATATTACTATGGAGACATGGTTTTCACAAGAAGCTGAGGAAAGAGGTTGAAGCAATAAATGGTTGTCGTATCCCCTTGTGATATTTATGCCTACATGAATATAAATTTGAATTTAAATCGAAGAAATGTCTTTCTAAAATGTGCTTTTTAGCAACCCTTTTCTAGGTCTTATCACTGTAATTTTAAAAGAGATAAAAATATGAAAAGATATTTTATTTGAAACAAAAGGATGCATTTGAAAATTCTTTCAGAAACAGCACACTGATCGTTTTTTTTTTTTGGTATTTTTAATCAGGTACAACAATTTAGCACACAATATATCAGCAGTCTCGTTTTGTATTCATGAACTTAATGGGAAATGGATAGATCCTGCTGATAATGGAGCAGGTAGTATTTTCAACTATAAGGAGTCCAAAGCTGAATCCTTATGAAAAATATTCTCTCAGTTGTTCCTGATCGGGGAACATAGAAGAATAAAAAATTGTTCTTTGAACAATGGAAACATGCATCAGAATCACACTACTGGGGCCCCATCCCAGAGTTTCTTATTCAATAGGTCTGGTGTGGACCAGGGAATTTGCATTTCTAGCAAGTCCCCAGCTAATGCTTGTGTTAGTTGACTTGGGCAGCCATAACAAAATACCAGTTTGGTGGCTTAAACAACAGAAAGTAATTTTCCTACAGTTTTTGAAAATGGGAAGTCCAAGATCCAGCACCTTGATCTTTGCTGGTGTGGGCTGTCTTTCTGGCTTCCAGACAGCCACTCTGTCCTCACATGAGAGAGAGAAAGAGATAGAGTGCCTGTGAGCACAAGCTGTCTGTTATCTCTTTTATTAAGGGCACTAATCCCATCAGGGGCTGCTCTCATGACCTTATCTGACTCTAAAGACTTCCCAAAGGACCCATCACATGAATTTTGAGGGAACGTAAACATCCAGCCCCTGAGAAGCTGATGCCACTGGTCTAGGAACTAGATGAAGAGTCATAGAACTTAGTAGGTCAACAGTTACATTTTATCTTACAGACTTGTTAGGGGGCACTAAATCGTCTCATGACTTCCAGACTATGATCAGAAAATCACAGACTTCCCCAAGACTTCCAATCTGCTTGTTCTTAGACATGGCCATGGTGAGACTTGCTTTGTATCCTGTGCTTTAAGTGGCCCCATCTGGCTCTTTTCCGGCCTCACTCCTCCCTACGCTCATGGAGTCTGTGAAGCCAAGTGATATGCCACACAGGACTGTTGGTAGAAGAGCTGAGGCAGGACTGGCTTCTCTGTCATAACATAAAAGAGTCTTGGAAGATTTCCAGGGTCCAGGGTCTAAAGCCGCTCGTGGTCTTTGGAACACCAAGCTCTGTGCCAAAGGGTGGAAGCCTGCCCTGCTGCACCACAAATCTAAGCCCAGGGCCTAAAACCCCTTGTGACTTGGATAAAACCCAGGGCTCAGGGCATAAAACCCCTCATAGCCCCTGGAATGTGCACAGACTTGTTGGTTGCTCTCCCAGGCTCGTAAACATGCTCTCCATTATCTCAAACAGCAGAGCATATGCTATATGCATCAAAGAAAATGCTAAACTGTCACAGCTGCACTTGATGCCCTGCAACTTTTCTACCCCCACGTCCCCATGGCCTCACCTGTTTACCCCCACATCCACATGTCCTCACCACCTGCTTCTTTGTTTGATCACCAGTAAATAGTGTGGACTCCCAGAGCTCGGCCCCTTAGCAGCCTCCATACCAGCGCTGGCCCCCTGGACCCACCTTATGCACTCTCAACTTGTCTTTTCTCATTCCTTTGACTCTGCTGGACTTTGCAGCCCCGACGGCCTAGTGTTGAATCTGATCACCCCAACACAGGAGGGTTCCCCTTTCAGGCCTATTCCTCTGGGTGCCTGAGACACAGGAATTTCTTTCCCAAAAGGCTCTGAATTGCAGCCTGGTTCCTTAGTTCCTGGTTTCTGAGACCTGCTGAATCAGAGTCTAGGGGAGTGGGCCAAGCCCTTGTACTGCAGCAAGCCGCCAGGTGATTCTGATGCCTGCTACAGTTTGAGAATCATTATGCTAGCCTATTGCCGCTCAAAATTTAATGTGTGTTTAAAAAATCCCCTGGGAATATGGATAAAATGCAGTTTCTGATTGTGGGTTGGGGTCTGAGATTCTACAATTCTAATGAGCTTCCAGGTGATGCCATTGTAGGATTCAAAGCCAATAAGAGTCACTGTCCTTATTTAAAAAATGAACATATCATTGTATCAGCTGAAGAATTATGAGTTCATAAACTTTGAAAGAGGAGTTTTATTTCTCATAAAGGATTGCAGGCTGCAGGGTGGACATTCTGACAGGCTGGGAAGCACAGCTTCTAGCCAGAAGCTGGAAACAGCCACTTCAAAGTAGGGACAAAGGGAACAGGAATTTATGCTGAGCAGGGTGGTTAAGTATACATATTCAATAAGCTGCAGGAGGAGTCATGAATATCGTGGGTACCATGTACAAATAATAGCAGGGCTAGCTTCACCTGGATGTGGAGTTTTCAGTCCTCTCAGTCAAAAAGTGAAGCAGAGAATATGCAAATCCTCAGCAAACATAAGATAAGAGACTACCAATCTTTGAGACTACTGTCTACTAATGGTGGTCTCTTATCAGAAAAAAATACTGGTCAGTTGTGCTGTTGAAACCATAAAATAGAGGGGTGGTGTCAGGCAGTTTGTTGCTATCAATGGTGGAGTCTTTCAAAAGAGCTGGTTTTTGTTTAGCCCTTAGGGAAAAGAGCCTCATGGCAGTTAGTGAGGGAGAGGGTATACTAAGGTGCATCTAACCTCCTGTTCTGTCATTGCTGAGAATTCAGTTTTCATTTCTCTGGAGATCCCTTAGCTAAGAGGGCATTTTTTCAGTTGGGGGGCTTGGAATTTTATTTTTATTTATTATTTATTTTTATTATCAATTGACATATAAAACATATGCATTTATGGGGTACAACTTGATGTTTTGACATACACAGTCAAGCTAAGTTAACATATCCATTTTCTCTACATAGTTACCATTTTGTGTGTGTGCACGTATGTGTGTATGCATAGAAACTGCCTTTGCAAAATTATGACAGTAAGAGAAATCTGACTTAGTTGACTTCATCTTGCTTCTGACCTCTAAGCTGTCCTTGATCATTCCTGGGCATAGGCCAAGCTAACTTTAGGAGAAATTTAATTTGTAGTTTAACATAAAAGCAAGGATGATAATAGTCCTCCTTAAAACTAAACTCCTTCTTGCCTAGGGATCAAATACTACCTTTATTAGACTAATGAAAGACCACAAGAATAGGATTATGAGAGGGGCCTAAACTCTGCTAAGATGTAGGCATAGTTTCTATAATTCCTTACTGTTCAGGGGTCCTGTGGCCAGATGTCACAAGCTCTGTGACCTTCCCAATTGCTCCTGTAGATAATATCACTGTTATATAACCTAAGATTGTTTTTTTGAGATGTTTCTCGGGCTGATTCCATGTGGACTCCCGACTCCTGACTCAACGGGTCCTGTGGCCCCACCCAGAGGCAGACCAAGAGCATGAGGATCATTTTCCACACCCTTATGATTTCATCTCCAACCAATCAGCAGCACCCATTCCTTAGCTCTCTGCCTACCAAATTGCCCACAAAATTCCGAGTCAGCTGCCCATGGGGAGACTGATTTGAGGAATAGCTTCAGTTCTCCTGAGTGGGCTGGCCTCCTGACAATTAATCTCTTTCCCCTCTGCAATGCTGTGGTCTCAGTGGATTGATTTTGTCTGTGCAGTGGTCAGGAAAAACCCATCGGACAATGGCAGTATAGTCAGTCATTGCTCTTATTTTAAGTAGCCACACTTGACTCTCCAGCCTGCAGTTATAATTAGGGTATGAAAGCATGATAAGCCCATGGCTGAGTTTTCTACTATACTGGGGAGAGTACCCCCAAATCCTATGTAAGCAGTAGAGTCCCAGGCCTTGTTTCCTGTAGTGTTAAGGGGAGATGGTGTGACTGTAGGGGTCAAGGGGTAACTTCCCCTTGGACCCCTGAAAGTTTGCTGAAAAATCCCCCTGACAAGATGCAGATTAATAGGAGAAAAGGCATACAAATTTATTTAATGTGTATTCATAGGATCCTTCAGAAAGAAGACAACCTCCCAGTGAGGGACAGAAGTTCATATACCATCCTGGCAAAAGAGGTTATAGAAGAGGAGAAAGAGGAATTCTTCTGAGGGGATTACTAGGGAGAATGAGTAGATCTGGGTACGGAGATTAACTTGTAATAGTTCTCTTTGACAGTGAAAGGATCTATTCAGGTGTGGTTACACTCTTGGTGTTATAAAGAAGGGAAGAAAAAACAATTGTTCTTGGTGGGTCTGGAAATTAGGTCTATAAAAGAACTTCAGCTTCTTAGGAAGAGTGTATAGATAGTAGTGGTTGTGGGGAATTCAGAGAGACCTTGAGGCTTCTTATGCAGTGTAGCATGTCGCTGTCCCATATGTTGTGGAGTATCGGTTTCTGAGCCCCAACATGACCCTAGAAAATAAAAACCACATGGTAAATCTAGGCCAATAGGACTATTGCAGCCCCACAGAGATTCCCAAACTGAAGGACCCATGTGAAGGACAAACGTTATCCCATAATGCCCAAGAGGCAGATAGGCGGTTCTCCCTTCCCCATGCCTAGGCGTTGAGGGAATCCAGGGTAGACTGAGATTAAATTGTACACTGCCTGTGGTAGGAAAGGCAGGGGTTTGAGATTCTGAAATTACTTGTAATAGTGCTGTAGAAAAATAAAATATTAACGGTTTCTTGAAAGCATGATCTTTTTGATTTGGGATTAGTTCCCACTGCATATATACATTAGTCTGTTAGGGCTGCCACAGCAAAATCCCACAGACTGGGTGGCTCACACAACAGACATTTATTTTTCACAGTTCTGGAGGCTAGAAGTCCAAGATCAGGGTGTCAGCAGGTCTGGATTCTCCTGAGGCCTCTCCACACTGCCTTCTCACTGTGTTCTCACATGGTCTTTTTTCTGCATGTGCAGATCTCTGGTGTCTTTTCCTCTGCTTATAAAAAACACCAGTCATATTGGATTAGGTTCCCACACTTATGACCTCTCTTCACCTTAACTGCCTCTTTAAAGACCCTGTTTCCGAAAATGATCACATCCTAAGGTACTAGGGGTTAAAACTTCAGCATAGGAATTTGGGAGAGACATAATTCAATCCACGACAATATGCCATTTTCTGTGTAGAAGGCCACTGAGCTGGGCTGGAGGCCGACTCTGAAGTCCTGGAATAATCTTAGCTGTTTAGTGGCATCTCTTTCTGGAGCTCTAAACTGCTTGATGACTTTCTCAGACCATTCTTAAGATTTGTTTGTATATTTAGTTTCCGAATCAGATGCTCCACTTATTCATAGTGAGAGTTTGCCTTCCCTTCCTGTTTCCACATGCTGAGGCGCCATGTCTCCTTGTCCTCCAGCAGTGCCTCTCCACTTCCTACGGGCCTTTCCTCTAGGCCTGCCTTTCCTCTAGGCCTGCCTTTCTTCCAGGCCTGCCTTTCCTCTAGCCCTGCCCTTTCTCTAGGCCTGCCCTACAGGTAATGCAGTGTCTCCTGCACACAGGCAAGTTGTCTGCAGATTTGGCCAACATCTTAGGTTTCATTTCAAAGCTTTTCTACCCTGTATATTCATAGAGTTTACCTCTCACTTCAGCTAATTTCTCTAAACTGGTAGTAGCTGCCTTTCAGTTAAAAACAAATTTTCTGGGACAGATTATTCCATTTTTTGTGGACTGACCGCTCCAGTGACCCTGGTTAAGACACAAGGCAGCTAGAGTCAGAAGGGAACGGTTGTTTTTAAATTAATCTTTCCCTCTCTTTACACCTGACCAGATACCCTCACCATTTAGAAGAGGCTGAAGAGCGGTTTGCTACCATTAAAGAGTAAAGCCTTTAATAACCTTTTGCTTTGAAAATAAAAAGGCTAAATGAAGTCCCCTGATAACATAGTCTGCAAAGTGACATGTCAAACAATGACTGAGTTTAGAGGAGTGCTCTGTTATAGGGACATTCTTATCTTAGGTCATCATATTTAGGATCTTAAAGGAGTCTAGGGCCACAGGCATAAAGCAAGGGGAAAATATTGATTGCTCCTACTAGTCATCTCTGGAATGCCAATTTTATGGTACCTGGGAAACCAAGGCCTTAAACTAGTGAGTTTCAGGTGTGATAATTGCAGTACTGACATCTTAAAATGATTCAGTGTTATCTGTTCCACACTTGCAGTATTTGTATTGATCTCTTTTATCATCATCGCTATGTGCAAAGGAAACAGACTCAGGAGAGTGAAGTGAGTTGCCTTATGTCACACAGCTAATATGTTGCAGAAGCACAGCTGGAACCTAGGTGCTGTCCACTGCACTGCATTGTACAGGAGCAACAGCTCCTGAGCTGCTCCACCACACTAACCATCAGCTCCAGCAATGAGATATAAAGGCTCAGTTCTTAACATCCACTTCATTATTTAAGAGCAAGGTTTCTCATAAACCTAAATTTCTCCTAGGATTTACACACACCCCCTTGGCAGACAGTCAACTTAAATCTCAACTTTATAGAATATGATAAATTACCTGCTTTGGGCCACTGGTATTTTCTCTGATCTCTGAATTGATGGAGGTACATGATTTGAGAAGTTATGAGATCCTGCCTCTTACCGAAGCCTATTTAAATGCAATACCTCACTTACATTGAAAGAAAAGGTGAAAATAAGCAAGAATCACGAGATAGGATAATTTGAGAAAGGAAAAATTTGTAAGTCCTCCAAGATTTAGCATCTCCTGGTATTATGGACTAAGTTATGTCCTCCCCCAAATTCATATCTTGAAGCCCTCACCCCCAATGTGTTGGTATTTAGAAACGGGGCCTTTGGTAGGTAATGAGGGTTAGATTACCTCCCAAAGTCATGAAGGTGGGGCTGTCATGATGAGATTAGTCACTGTATAAGAAGAGAAATCGATAGATCGCTCTCTGTGTGCCCTGTGTGGACACACTGAGAAGGTGGCCATCTGCAAGTGAGGAAGGGAGCTCTCACCAGGAACTGAATTGACAATCACCTTCATCTTGGACTTCCCAGCCTCCCAACTATGAGAAATGAATGTCTGTGGTTTAAGTCACCCCAGTCTATGGCATTTTGTTATAGCAGCTCAAGCAGATGAATACACCTGGTCTTCAACACACCAAATCCTCTGGGAAGGAGACACTCTAGGACCAGTATTTCTCACTTACTTAGAAGTACAGTGAAAGAGGAGTAGGCCTTTAATAGCCCAAATGTTTAGTATATTTCTCAAAATCATGAAGTACTCCTGTTATAGTGATGACTTGGCTGTGTGCTCTTGTAATCTATTGGCCTCAATCCTCATTATTCAATCCAGACAGGATCGAGTAACCTCTCTGAATAGACTACCAGGTCTCCACTCATTGGCTGACTAAGGGGAGGAGGTTTCAGCTGGGCCTGGAGGAAATATGGATACATTCTTCTAATTTAAACCAAAATCCAAAGTTCTGTTTATTGTCTCCATGTAAATATTTACTGCACAGATATGTCAGAATAATATAAAATACATTATAACCAATTGTGTGGTTTTGACCTTACTGAAATTCTTTAAATGCCTGTGCCTTCAAAAGAATATTCCAATTTGTCTATTCAGTTACTGATTGTCTACAGTTTGGCCTCTGGAGTTAATGGGGCTTGGGTTGAGATTCTGATTCTGTTACTTATAAAATGTGCAACTTTAGGCAAGTGACTTGGCCTTTCTGAGTGTGCATTTCTTCATCTCTAAAAGCTTTACAATAGCATGCCTACCTCACAAGGCTGTTGTAAGTCTAAATTGAAGTCATTACATATGAAAAGGCCTAGTACAACACCAGCCACCAAAGCCTAAATCAATATTGATTTCCTTTTTTATTTTTTATTTTTCAACTTTTAGTAATTTTTTCATTATTTATGTATTACTAGTATGACTGTAAAAATTCCTCTGTAACTGTCAAAAACTGATTAAGTCTTATTTAATCATATATTATGTGCTTACCATAGTGCACCTAGCACTGCATGTCATTATTCCGGTGTATTTAAAATAGCACATGAACTGGTGCTACTTCATTCATATTGGAAAAGTCCCAATTAAACTGAACATTCAATAACCAGACAGAAGGCAAAGAAAAAAGTTAGGAAACAGCAATGCTACTAATGAGATGGCTATATCATACAGTACTTCTATTTTTAATTTTTGAGAAACCTTCATATTATTTTCCAAAGTGGCTGTACTAATGAACGATATGAACTGTGTATAAGATTTTTCTCCACATACTCACCAACATGTGTTATCTTTCGTCTTTTTTATAATAGCCTATCTAATACATCTGAGGTGACATCTCATTATAATTTTAATACACATTTTTCTGATGATTGGAGGTGTTGATCATTTTTCATGTATTTCTTGGCCATTCAAAAGTCTTTTGAGAAATAGCTATGCAAATTTTTTGCCCACTTTAAAATAGGGTAATTTGTTTTCTTGTTATTGAGTAGTTCGAGTTTCTTGTGTATTTTGGACTAGGCCCTTATCCAATGTATGATTTGCAAATATTTTCTCCCAATCTGTGGGTTGACTCTTCACTCTGTTGTTTCCTTTGCTGTGCAGAAGCTTTTGAGTTTGATGCAATGCTATTTGTCTATTTTTGTTTCTGTTGCTTGTGCTTTGGGGTCATATTCAAAAAATCTCTGCCCAGACCAATGGTATGGAGTTTTTTCTCCAAGTTTTCTTCTAGTAGTTTTATGGTTTTACATTTGTTTAAATTTTTAATCCATTTTGAGTTGATTCCTGTATAAGGGGTAAAATAAGGGTCCATTTCCATTCTCCTATGTGTGGATATCTACTCTTCCCATTTATTGAAGAGACTGTCTTTTCCTCATTGTGTGTTCTTGGCACTTTTGTTGAATATCAACTGAATATAGGTTTGTGGGTTTATTTTAGAATCCCTATCCTCTTCCATTGGTTAATGTGTCTGTTTTGATTACTATAGTTTTGTAATATATTTTGAAATCCAGTGCTGTAAAGCCTCTAGTTTTGTTCTTTTTGGTCAAGATTGTCTTGGCTATCTAAGGTTTTTTTTTTGTGATTTCATACAAATTTTAGAATTATGCTTTCTATTTCTGTGAAGAATGACATTGGAATTTTGATAGGGATTGCACTGGATCTGTAGATCACTTGAGGCAATATGAACATTTAAAAAATATTAGTTCTTCCAATTTATGAACTTGGGTTATCTTTCTGTGTATTTATTCCATCTTTACTTTCTTTCAACAATGTTTTCATCATACAGGCCTTTCACTTCCTTGGTTAAATTTACTCCTAAGTATTTTATTTTATTTTTTTGTAAATGGGATTGTTTTCTCAATTTCTTTTTCAGATAGTATTAGAGATGGTACTGATTTTTCTAAGTTGATTTTGTATCCTGCAACTTTACTGAATTCATGATCAGTTCCAACAGGTATTTTTTTCTTTTTTCTTTTTCTTTTTTTTTTTTTAGAATCTTTAGGATTTTCTATATATAAGATCAAGTCATCAGCAAACAGGCAATTTCACTTCATAGGATGTTCTTTTATTTTGATTCTGTTCAGTGCTTTTTATAGTAAAATAAATTAACACAACAAATGCTTTACTTTTAATGTCACTTCAAGCTATTGACTTATAGAATAGAAATCACACTGTTTCCACAGCATCAGTCATTTGGGTCAATGGAAAATGAGATGAGCTGTTATTATAATCCAATTCAATATTTTATTTCTTTCTGTCTACCTGAAATAACTGAAAGGATCAGAATCCAGTTTAAAGAGTTTATTCAAGTGAAAAGCTGGGAATGGTCATCCGGGAGGCAAAGACTCCAGAAAAATGGGGTCAGTGCTCCAAAGTTAACTTCTTACTTATACGAGCAGAAAACAAAGAAGTTTAGTGGGATTATACCGTTTTCTATACGAGGCTGGTTTTACAAGTTACAACAATTTAATTAGTTACAGTTTGTTCTGTTTTCCATATGGCTTGTTTTCTGTATAGCTTGTTTTCATTTCCTTTTTAATTAGGAAAAGTGTATTTAATATTTCATCTTAAGACATTATGGTAACCATGAAGCCTTTGTGTAAGAAAGGAAAGAGGGAAGTTAATCTATGATGAAGATTAACAGTGAAGAGGGTAGGGGTTTTTCCTGGTGCCCTTTAGTCATTTGCAACATTTTACAAAACAATGTAGGTAAGAAGGAAAGCTGATCTATAAGCAGAGAGACAAAGGTTATAGCACCTTGATTATAGCTGCCTAGGTTGCAGCTGCTTGTCACATGACCTAGGTCCCATAATCACACTCCTTTAAGGCTCAAAATAATTTAGGATTCCAAAAGCTTAGATTTTCAATTACTTATTTTCACATTTGTGATGTGTATTCAGTTTCTGAGCCCATAACTTGGGTCAAAGTCATATTCCTTGCCCTATAAATTAATATCATTCTTTTTTGGTGAGTCCATCCTCAGTGAATAACTTACTAAGAAGAGACATGAATTTATGATACTTAAATACCTTTTTGTTTGAGAGAAAATAATGTTTGTTTGTGTAAATGTTCACACTAATGAAAGTACTGCGGGAATTGTTGAGATAAAACTTTTGACCTTTTCATCTGAGGTGAGGATTGAGGTGCTTATCACCATTCAGTTTTAAGATACGACTCTTTTCTTTGCCCCTTGGCCACCATCTCAATTCACTACCAAAATTTATAAGAAATACTTTTAACAAATGTACAAGAAAAAAACAAACAACCCCATCAAAAAGTGGGCAAAGGATATGAACAGACATTTCTCAAAAGAAGACATTCATAGAGCCAACAGACACATGAAAAAATGCTTGTCATCACTGGCCATCAGAGAAATGCAAATCAAAACCTCAATGAGACACCATCTCACACCAGTTAGAATGGCAATCATTCAAAAGTCAGGAAACAACAGGTGCTGGAGAGGATATGGAGAAACAGGAACACTTTTACACTGTTGGTGGGATTGTAAACTAGTTCAACCATTATGGAAAACAGTATGGTGATTCCTCAAGGATCTAGAACTAGAAGTACCATATGACCCAGCCATCCCATTACTGGGTATATACCCAAAGGATTATAAATCATGCTGCTATAAAGACACATGCACACGTATGTTTATTGCGGCACTATTCACAATAGCAAAGACTTGGAATCAACCCAAATGTCCATCAGTGACAGACTGGATTAAGAAAATGTGGCACATATACACCATGGAATACTATGCAGCCATAAAAAAGGATGAGTTTGTGTCCTTTGTAGGGACATGGATGCAGCTGGAAACCATCATTCTTAGCAAACTATCACATGAACAGAAAACCAAACACCGCATGTTCTCACTCATAGGTGGAAACTGAACAGTGAGATCACTTGGACTCGGGAAGGGGAACATCACACACCGGAGCCTATCATGAGGAAGGGGGAGGGGGGAGGGATTGCATTGTGAGTTATACCTGATGTAAATGACTAGTTGATGGGTGCAGCACACCAACATGGCACAAGTATACATATGTAACAAACCTGCACGTTATGCACATGTACCCTAAAACTTAAAGTATAATAAAAAATAAAACAAACAAATAAACAAAAGAAATACTTTGAGGAAAAAGGACTTCATCTGAGCTTACAAATATACCAACTGAAACAAAAAAACTTTCTGTACATAGCACAAAATGTGTTGACTCCTCAGTCAGAATATTATTCGGCAAGGGTGACAAGTATTTTAACACTTGTATAGCTGTTGTTCTCTGTAAGTCAGCAAAGGATGCTAACACAGTGATAGCTAAGGGCAAGGCTGGGTAGACCAAAGGACAGTTTTCAAGGGCGTTGTAGGCATCAGAAATAGCCACAGCCCACTGTCTGCTTAATTAGATTGCCCTTGGACATTCAGTTTAGCATATCGAATCCTATTATGAGCAAAGGCTGTACTTAATGTGTGTCCACATAGCTGGACAGGTCGATTGGGGTCAATAAAAATCTTTTGGGTTTGTAACCACCTTGACTGTCATCCAGTTCCATACTCTTGATGTGCTGCTGAGGAAACTAAGGTCCTCTGAGGTTTAGTGACCTTCCCCAAAGTCACACAGATACTATGGTCAGCAAAGCTAAGGCTATCAAATAAGCCTCCTACATTTCAGTTCAACTTCATTTCCACCCCATCACCTGTCTCCCCAGATGTCTGCTTTTTATTTACTTTGCACAGCTAACAGATGGTTACTCCCCACCTCTCATTTAACTTAATGGCCATAGCATCTTGGACCTTAGCCAGGTCATATTCTTTGCAGGAATGAATTTGCCTGTCTTCAGTCTTCCCACCAAGTGGTGAGGCATTTTGATGCTCCACTACCAAAAAAGGTTCATGAGAGCATGATGGGTATACTTCACAGTTCATTAAGTGTCTCCTTCTCTCTAGGGCAGAGCACAGGCCTGGGATATTGAACATGGCTGATTTTTCCAGGTACTAAGATGGAGTATGAAAATGGAGTGGGCATAGCTGAAGTCAGGAAAATAGCAAGCAGGAAGCTAAGAGTAAAAGTGGGCTCTGGAGCCAAAAGCCATTCAAACACAGCAACAAATACCACAAGGGCTGGGCAGGCTCCGAGTGCAGGGGCTGGGCCCGCTTTCTTCCTTCTTGCTCTCTGCTTCTGTCTTTCTTAGCACCAGAGGGCCTAGCTGGAGCTCTGGTGAGGAGTAGACTCCCCTCATTTGCCCAAGCAAGGAGTGGATTCCCCTTATTTCAGTTCTGTATGATGAATGGGCAGAGGGCTGTTATCAGTCAGCCGAGTCAGGCCCCTGCTAGAGGAATTGTGTTTTTAGGAGACATTTGGGGCCCTTTGAGAAAAATGACTTTCAAATTTTTCTTAAAAACAAAATAAGGCAAACAAACAAAATTTCAAAAACAACTTCTACAATTGTTTTCAGTATTTTCAGTGCCAAGGCAGACCTACCCCACAAAAAGTATCAATTCTGCAGAATTTGATAATGAAATTGCTATTTGACCTACAGTAACTGCATCTAAGGATCAGCCTCTGAATGAACCCCAACGTGCCAATGATGCTGTGTTTTAGAAATAAATGTTATATTTTGGTTTGAACAAAAAAAGAATCTCTCAATCCACCCACATTTTCAAATCAAGCAAGAAAATAATTCAAAAATTGAAGGAATACAGGCCAGGAGTGGTGGCTCATGCCTGTAACCCTAACTCTTTAGGAGGCTGAGGTGGGTGGATCACTTGATGCCAGGAGTTCAAGACCAGCCTGGCCAACATGATAAAACCCCATCTCTGCTGAAAATACAGAAAATTACCTGGGCATAGTGAGGCATGCCTGTAGTCCCAGCTAGTCAGGAGGCTGAGGTAGGAGAATTGCTTGAACTTGGGAGGCAGAGATTGCAGTGAGCCCATATTGTGCCACTGCACTCCATCCTGGGCAACAGAGACCCTATCTCAAAAAAAAAAAAAAAAAAAAAAATTGAAGGAACACATACGCTATTGCTTTTGAAGTTCTCCTTCAAAACCCATGCTTAAGAAATTCTTAGGCCCAACGTAGTGGCTCACGCCTATAATCTAAGGAGGCTGCGGTGGGTGGATTACCTGAGGTCAGGAGTTCGAGGCCAGTCTGGCCCACATAGTGAAACCCTGTCTCTACTAAAAATACACAAAAATTAGCCGGGCTTGGTGGCGGGTGCCTGTAATCCCAACTACTTGGGAGGCTGAGGCGGAGGTTGTGGCGAGCCGAGATCGCGCCACTGCACTCCAACCTGGGCGACAGAGTGAGACTCTGTCTCAAGAAAAAAAAAAAAAAGAGAAATTATTCTGAAAGTTCAGGTAACCTGGAAAGAAAGTATTTCCAATGTGTCAGTTCAAGAATATTCTGCAAGTATAGTGTGGTATTTCAGTTGAAAAATGTACTAGTAGAAGAGATCCCAATGGTGAATTTTTTACTGTAGATTCATGTCAATAACATCCAAAATAAACAGACGGCAAAAGCACTGCTAGCTATACGTGCCAAACTCTTAGAATATAAAGATATAAATATTTATATATATTCTTATATTTAAGAATATGGAGAGAAAGACCATAACGTTGCGCTTGGTTTGTGTGCTCACAATTCAATATCAGCAAAAAACATGTATTTTCATCTGCAAAAAATGTTTCAAAATAAAGCCACAAGCAAAAATGATGACCTTGACAAATCATTTATTACATGAAAATAAAGAACAATGACAAAACAAAAAAACCCTGAACAGCAAGAGGGCTGTGATTTGAGTGAATTTAACAAGTAGAAAGACTCTGTACTGAAAATGATAAAATTTATAGACGGCACTTGAAACAAGACAAAAGGTTCAACTGTGAGTGACTTCAAAGATTGATATAGGTTGAACAAAACAAGAAAATTTTGCTTTTGGCCTGTGATTTTTTGATGTAATAAGATATATGTGTATATTGGTCTTGTTCTCTGCTCCTGGCCGGAGCTCTTAAACCTTTGTTACTTCCTGAGTGGCAGGGATGCTAGGTGCATCTTTTGTTCTAATATTTCACCTTTTACCCAATTCCTGACACAGAGCTCCTAAATCCCTTGGAATTTTCAGGGTGATAAGAGCCACTTTTGGTGGGCTCCTGCATGGGTGCTAGTCACCAGAAAGACCAAGCCATAATTAGAAGCCTGGTACTTTCAACCCCAACCCCATACTCTGAAGAGGGAAGATGAGCTGAAGATTTAGTTAATAATTGATCATGTCTACATGATGAAGCCACCTTCAAAATCCCTAAATGACAGGGTTTGAGGAATTCTTAGGGTGCTGAACACATGCATGTGCTAGAAGGTGGCAAACCTGTACTCCATGGCAATAGAAGCTGCTGTGCTTGGGACCCTTCAGACCTTGCCCCATGTACCTTCATCTGGCTGTTTATCTGTATTCTTTATCATATCTTTTATTATAAAATAAGCCAGGAAACACAAGTGTTTCCCTGTGTTCTGTGAGTTGCTGTAGCAAACTATTGAGTCCAAGGAGGGCTCAGAACTTCCAATTCATAGCCAAGTTGCACAGACTGTGGGTAACCAGGAAACCTACTACTTATCATTGGCATCTGTAGTGGGGGTAGAGTCTTGTGGGAGGCCCTTAACCTATGGGTTCTGCACTAACTTGAGATAGTGTCAGAATGGAATTGAATTGTTAAACACCCAGCTAGTGTTGGATAATAGATCAAGTGGGAAAAACATCATAGATCTGGTGTCAGAAGTGAGATATTAAGAATGGTGTGCATATAAAAGGAAAAACTGTTTTCTCATACATGGCCAGATCCATTACTTATATATGGCTTATAATTGAAGCCATTTATTCTTTCTAGTGGACTATCTTTCTGATTTATTAATATAGTAGCATAAAGGAAATATGAGACACATTTGCTTTTCTATTCTTTTATATACTAGTTGATAAAGAATGCCAAATGTTCTAGAACGAAGGAAACACGGGAATGCATCCAACAATTTATAACAAGATATTTCTGTTCTTCTGTTTTACCAAGATCAATACATTTGTAATGATACTTTTTTAATTCTTTATTGATTAAGCAATCTTAGAAAATTATCATATATAACATATGATGCTTTATTCATTTTACCTCCTTTTTTTTTTTTTTTTTTTTGAGACGGAGTCTCGCTCTGTCGCCCAGGCTGGAGTGCAGTGGCCGGATCTCAGCTCACTGCAAGCTCCGCCTCCCGGGTTTACGCCATTCTCCTGCCTCAGCCTCCCAAGTAGCTGGGACTACAGGCGCCCGCCACCTCGCCCGGCTAGTTTTTTTGTATTTTTTAGTAGAGACGGGGTTTCACCGTGTTAGCCAGGATGGTCTCGATCTCCTGACCTCGTGATCCGCCCGTCTCGGCCTCCCAAAGTGCTGGGATTACAGGCTTGAGCCACCGCGCCCGGCCACCTCCGTTTTTTAAACTAGGTAATTATATATAGTAAAACATCTAATGAAAAATTTTAAACTAGAGTTTACTAAAAAAAAAACTCATTTCAAATATGTTCTTAAGTTTGGCATGTTCTAATTTCAACCCTACATTTTAATATTATATTGTGTTATCTTAAAATGAATTGAAGGGTCTGGGGCATGGGACATGTAGTTTCTGATCAGATGGCGAAATAACATGATCTCTGCTCTGAGGATGACCTGGAGCCAAGAGGAGTAATGTCATATATCAGAACTGACATTGTGAGAACTGCCTGAGGAGGTGGAGGTGATGGAGACTCTTTATGGTTGTGGGGAGAGGGTAAATGATGGAGGTTGATGCTGAAGGTAGCCTGGAATGGAAGCAGGCTGGGGGGTGTTCTTGTTGTGCCCCATCTTTTCCTGAGGAAGACAGTGGCAGGGCCAGCTCTTGACTTGAGACTGCAGGATATTATGAAGCCTGTGGCCTGGGCATGAGTCGGGGTGGATAAAAGCAGGTGTAGCCTTGAGCTGGAGCCTGGATGCTGCCTCCTTTCTCCATTCTCCACTTCCAGAACTGAGTTATCACTGAGGCAGCTGTTGGAAAAGAGGAGAGCCTGTGCAGGAAATATAGGTTCCCTGAGGGGCAACATTACTTGAGAGTGTACATGAGAGTGGATAAAGTATATAATAAAGAAAACTTAGTCTAATCACTTGGAGAAGTGTTTCAATAGCAACACTGGATGCAAAGTATTGAAGAAAGGGAACTTCAAAAAATTAAATGTGAGTAAGAAATAACGATATTTTTAGTCATGCAAGGCCTCAAAAACATCCACTTTGAGAACAGTGTTTAAAGAATTACATAGTCTGACAAGAAGGAAAGTAAACTCCATACTTTAGTAGACATAGGAAATAACTAAAATGTATTGTCTACAAAACAGCATCATGTACACATATATTTACTCACATAGGAAAGAATAGAAATTAACTACAAATTCAGAAGCTAAGCTGAAGATGATATCACATACACATGATATTACACACATAAATATGTATGGGGCCCACAAACACCTTCCAGTATCCAAAGCTTCATGCAGTCTTCTCTATTGAATCAGTGCTTGCCCTGTGTAAGCAGTAGAGTGTGGCAGAAGAGACACTGTGTGACTTTTGAGGCTGGGATCTTGGAATGCTTACTGTGATGAAAACAAGCAGCCATGTAAGAATTTTGAATATCCTGAGACTGTTATGCTGAAACTTTACAAACTAGCAACATGGACAGGCCACATGGAAGCAAGTCCCCAGCTATTGCAGTCATCTCAGCTGAGGCCACCAGACATGTGGTTAAGGGAACTGTCGTGGATGCCCTGTTCCATTGAGCCTTCAGATGACTTCAGCCCCAGCCATCATCTGTCTGCAACTGAATTAAAGACCCAAGTGAGAACTGCTTATCTAAATCTGGCCATAATGTAGAATCATAAGAGATAATAATAAGGTTTTATCCTAAACTGCTATATTTTGGGGTGCTTTGTTACAAAGCAGTAGATAACTGAAACAATGGAGTGACTGTAAGGATAACCCTGACTTCCCACCCCTCTCTGTGTTTGTGGCTTTTGCAATGTGACTTTGCAGTTCCTCTAATCAAGAAGTAGGGTCTATTTTCTCACACTTTGAATCTGGGTTGGCCTTGTGACTTGCTTTGGTCATTAGAATGTGGCAAAAAATGATGGTATGCCAGTTCTAAGCCAAAGCTTCAGGGGGCCTGAATACCTCTGCACTCTCTGTACCACCATAAAAGCAAGTCCACTCTAGTGTATTGGAAGACTATAGGCCATGTCAGGCAGAGCTGAGTCAGCTCAGTTGTCCCAGAGTAGGCCCCAGACATGTAAGGGAGGCAGTCAAGATATTGGAAGACCTCTAGATGACTTGTAGCTAATCTCAGATGAATGAGTGTGCCTTACCAATCCCAGCTCAGATCAGATCTGCTCAGTTAACTTCATAGACTTGTGAGCAAAACTGAATGTTTGTTTTTGTATGGCACTGAGATTTTGTGCGTGTTTATTACATACGTTGTTGTGGTAGCAGATAAATAACACATAAAGGAAAAAAAATCCTTTACAAATTTAGAACTAGGCCGGGTGCTGTGGCTCATGTCTGCTATCCCAGCACTTTGGGAGGCCAAGGTGGATGGATCACCTGTGGTCAGGAGTTGGAGACCAGCCTGGCCAACATGGTGAAATCCCATCTCTACTAAAAATTTAAAAATTAGCTGGGCATGGGAATAGGTGCCTGTAATCCCAGCTATTTGGGAGGCTGAGGTGGGAGAATCACTTGAATTCAGGAGGCAGAGGTTGCAGGGAGCTGAGATTGTGCCACTGCACTCCAGCCTGGGCAACAAAGTGAGACTCCATCTCAGAAAACAAAAAACAAAAAACAAAAAATCTAAAGCTATTGATAATAATATATTTACAAGATAGTAATAAAGATATCAGAAGGATATGAGAACATGCTAAGATACTTTTTAGGATGCTGATTAGACAGGTCTTTGACATGACTTATCAAAGATAAGAGAGAACATGTAGATAAACAAAATATACTATGAAAAGAAGAAATAATTATAAATAGAAGAGATTTTAAAAGAATAAAATTATAAGCAAGCATCACTTGTATTTAAACACAGAAATCCCAAATGGATGAACATTCATTAAAGGAATTGAGATGAAAACTATCTTTCTGACCAAGTAAAGACTTTGGTTGCGTAAGAGTCCACTCAAGCTAGTTTAAATAAAAAGGGATTTTTAAGGGCTATAGATTGCTCAGTTATTGGGAAGGCTGCTGAAACAGCTTCAAAGTTAAACTTTCAGGAAAAACTTCCTAGAACTATATGACAGAGCTGAGGTAGAAGGAACTGGCTTTTACCACAGTCAGAAAATGACGAAATAAAAGAGCCACCAGTATAGCTGTTAGCTCCAGAATATGTAACTTTCTCTTCTTTTCTTTGTCTTTTTCTTTCTTTTTTTTTTGAGACAAGGTCTCACTCTGTCACTCAGGCTGGAGTGTAATGGGGTGATCAGGCAATCCACCTGCCTCAACCTCTCAAACTGGTGGGATTACAGCCATGAGCCCTGATGCTGGACCTGGAATGTGTAACTTTCTTTCTTTTTCTTTTTTTTTTGTTTTTGAGACGGAGTCTCGCTCTGTCGCCCACACTGGAGTGCAGTGGCCGGATCTCAGCTCACTGCAAGCTCCGCCTCCTGGGTTTTACGCCATTCTCCTGCTTCAGCCTCCCAAGTAGCTGGGACTACAGACGCCCGCCACCTCACCCGGCTACTTTTTTGTGTTTTTTTAGTAGAGACGGCGTTTCACCGCGTTAGTCAGGATGGTCTCGATCTCCTGACCTCATGATCCGCCCGTCTCGGCCTCCCAAAGTGCTGGGATTACAGGCTTGAGCCACCGCGCCCGGCCTGGAATGCGTAACTTTCAAACCATCAGAAGAATATATTGATTTATTCAATGAAAATTAGCAATGGAGTAGAAAACCTTCAAAAATATACGATACATTGAAAACATAAAATAAGATTAAATAAATCTCAAAATAGGATTAAATAAATTCTGTTGTAATTACAATAAATGTAACCAGGTTGCACCAGTCAAAAGAAACTCTCAGATTAGAGAAATATGTTTCTATGAGAGAAATATTTAAAGCAAAACTATGCAGAAAGAAAACTAAAAATAGATGAAGGTAGTAAAGGTCAAGATTTATTGGACAGAACTAAATCAATATGCAGAGGAAAATGTATAGCTTTGATCTATAGAATAGAAAATAAATATTCTATTTTAAAAGATAGAAAAAGAACACCAAATAAGAAAAATGAAGAAAATAAATAATAAATAATAGAGCAAAAATAGAGATCAAATTGAAAACCTCCAAAATAATGGTTTTTAAAATAATTATTAATATTAGACAAATATTTGATAAGATTAATCAAAGATAAAAGAGAATATGCAAATAAAACATTCAGTGAAAGGGGAAATAATCAGAAGCAAAAGAAATTTTAAAATACCATTTTGTTTTTGAGGCAGAATCTCATTCTGTTGCCCAGGCTAGGGTACAGTGGCACGAGCTCAGCTCACTGCAACCTCTGCCTCCTGGGTTCAAGTGATTCTCCTACCTCAGCCTCCCGAGTGGCTGGGATTACAGGCATGCGCCCCCACGCCCAGCTAAATTTTTTGTATTTTTAGTAGAGACGGGGTTTCGCCATGTTGGCCAGGCTGGTCTCGAACTCCTGACCTTAGGTGATCCACCCTCCTGGGCCTCCCAAAGTGTTGGGATTACAGGCATGAGCCACCATGCCTGGCCTAAAATAGTAAAATTATAAGCAACCATTACTCTCAGATATAAAAATAGAAACTCCAAATGGATTGAAATAGAAGTCATCCTAATTTCATAGAAAAAGTTTCAATCTAGATGGTTTTAGAGGATGGGTTCTCATAGAATTTCAGGAAGCAAATTAGTTAATTTATTAATTAGATAATTTGTGTCTAAGTAAATTGCTTCAGAAAATAAAAAAGAACAAAAGCAACTCTAGTCATTTCTGAGGTTGGCATAATCTTGATTTGTAAAACCAAGTCAGTACAACAAAAGAAAATTTTAAGTTCATTTTATTTATGACAGAGATAGAAGATTCTTATGTAAAATATTAGATGAGAGCCAACCAATATTCAGTGGACCCTTGAACAACACATTTGAATCAAGTGGGTCCATTTATATGCAGATTTTCTTCTGCCTCTGCCACCATTGAGATCGCAAGCCCAATCCCTCCTCTTCCTCCTCCTCAGTCTACTCAGCATGAAGACAACAAAGATGATGACCTTTATGATGATCCATTTTCACTTAATGAATAATAAATATTTTTTCTTCCTTATGACTTTCTTAATAACATTTTATTTTTTCTAGCTTACTTTACTATAGCAATGCAATATATAATACATATAACATACCAAACATGTGTGAATCAACTTTTTATGTTATTCATAAGGCTTTTGGTCAACAGTAGGCTATCGGTAGTTAAGTTTTTGGGGAGTCAAAAGTTATATGCAGATTTTCTTCTTCTTTTTTTTTTTTGAGATGGAGTCTTGCTCTGTCACCCAGGCTAGAGTGCAGTGGTGCGATCTTGGCTCACTGCAACCTCTGCTTCCTGGATTCAAGCAATTCTCCTGCCTCAGCCTCCTGAGTAGCTGGGACTACAGGCGCCCGCCATCTCGCCCGGCTAATTTTTTGTATTTTTTTAGTAGAGACGGGGTTTCACCGTGTTAGCCAGGATGGTCTCGAGCTCCTGACGTCGTGATCCGCCTGTCTCGGCCTCCCAAAGTGCTGGGATTACAGGCTTGAGCCACCGCGCCCGGCCGTTTTTGTATTTTTTTGATAGAGACAAGGTTTCACTGCATTAGCCAGGATGATCTCAATTTCCTGATCTTGTGATCCGCCTGCCTTGGCCTCCCAAAGTGCTGGGATTACAGACGTGAGCCACTGCACCTGGCCTATATGCAGATTTTCAACTGCATGAGGGGCAGCACCCCTAACCCCCAGGTTATTCAAGGGTCAACTGTATTATAGAAATATACTATGATCAGGCATGAGTAAAGACTTCATGATGAAAATGCCAAAGCAATTGCAACAAAGCCAAAATTGACAAATGGGATCTAATTAAACTAAAGAACTTCTGCACAGCAAAAGAAACTATCATCAGAGTGAACAGGTAACCTACAGAATGGGAGAAAAATTTTGCAATCTACACATCTGACAAAGGTCTAATATCCAGAATTTAGAAGGAACTTAAACAAATTTATAAGAAAAAAACAACCCCATCAAGAAGTGGTCGAAGGATACGAACAGACACTTTTCAAAAGAAGACATTTACACAGCCAACAAACATGAAAAAAAGCTCAACATCACTGATTTTAGAGAAATGCAAATCAAAACCACAATGAGATACCATCTCATGCTGATCAGAATGGTGATTATTAAAAAGTCAAGAAACAATAGATGCTGGAGAGGTTGTGGAGAAAAAGGAACACTTTTACAGTATTCATGGGAATGTAAATTAGTTCAACCATTGTGGAAGACAGTATGGTGATCCCTCAAGGATCTAGAACCAGAAATTCCATTTGACCCAGCAATCCCATTACTGGGTATATACCCAAAGAAATATAAATCATTCTACTATAAAGACACATGCACACATATGTTCATTGCAGAACCATTTACAATAGGGCTGGAGCGAATCCAAATGCCCATCAGTGATAGACTGGATAAAGAAAATGTGGCACATATACACCATGGAATACTATGCAGTCATAAAAAAGGATGAGTTCATGTCCTTTGCAGGGACATGGATGAAGCTGGAAACTATCATTCTCAGCAAACTAGCACAGGAACAGAAAATCAAACATCACATGTTCTCACTCATAAGTGGGAGTTGAACAATGAGAACACATGGACACAGAGAGGGGAACAACACATACCCAGGCCTGTTGGGGGTGGCGGACAAGGGAAGGAAAATTAGAGGATGGGTAAAAAGTGCAGCAAACCACCATGGCACATGTATACCTATGTAACAAACCTGCACGTTCTGCACATGTATCCTGGAACTTAAAGTAGAATTTATATATATATAGACCTAGTAGCATTTGTCCCAGAAATTACATGACTTAAAATCAGTCAGAAACTTAAAATCAGAAAAAAACTTAAGATTAAATTTTAATTAAAAAATTTTAAAAACTTCTAAAATCAAAAAAGTCTACTGGTGACACTCACATTAATAGATAGAATTTGACAAATTTTAATGTCTGTTAATTCGGAAAAGCACTTCTCAGTAAACTAAGAAATGAAGGAAACTCCCTTAACTTCATAAATATTATGTACAAAAACCCTACAGACAGCATCATATTTGATGGAGAAACTAAATTCACTCTCTTATAGATCAGGAACAAAACAAGAATTTGTCATGTCACCACTGCTTACTGTTCTATAAAGAACTAAAGGTCCTGGCTAATACAGGAAGACAAGAAATGGAAATGAGAAATAGAAGGATTCAAAGGAGGAACAAACTTGCCATTATTTGCAGATAAAATAATCATCTGCATAGAAAACACAATAAACAAACACTTAATACAATAAGAGAGTTGGAAGTTTTCTAGTTAAAATAAATTTTGAAAAGTCTGCCATAACAATAATTTAATAGAAAATGCCATAGGAAAACAGACATTATTCATAATCACAATAAAAATTATAGTTAGGAATAACCTACAAAGAACAGGGAAAATTGTTATAAGAAAATTGTTTAAACCTTATGAAAGACATAAAAGAAGATCTGAATAATTGGAGAGCTTAACATTTTCATGGCAAGATGAATGTTGTAAAGATACAAATTATACCTGAGTTAATCTAGAAATTTAATGTAATTCTAATAAAAATTTCTTGTGATGTTGTAGTGGAGATTTTCTTAAGCATAATGCAAAAAGCGCAAAAATAATGTGGAAACTATGGTACATTTAACTACATCAAAATTAAGGATTTCTATTTAATAAATAACACCATATGTAAATTTAACAGAATGGAAATAGACTTGGGAAGATATATACTATATATTAACATGTGATATTAATCTTAGATATTACTGAATACATACAATGAACGAATCAATAAATGAAAGACAATGGTCACAAGAAATGAATAAGCTATCTATAGAAGGAGAAATATAAATGGGTAACACACATGTGAAGAGATGTCCATTTTCAGCAGTAATTGGAGAAAGGCAAATGAAAGGAATAATGAGACGCCACTTTACAACAATCAGATTGGGAAAAGTTAGAAAGTTGGATAATACCAATTATGAGCAAACAGGAATTCTCTTGCATCACTCCTGGAATGTAAAGGAACAGTCCTGAAGAGCAGTATGACTGTACTTAGTAGTAAGTGCTGGATGCAAATCATGGAACACTATCTAGCAGTCAGAAGCAATGATATTTTATTTATGTAGATGCAGTGAGATATATATATCTATATATACAGATATATAGTTATATATAGTTTTGAATAAAATAGGAGGAAACTAAAGGACATATATAGCTCGATACTGTATATATAAATTGAAATCACTTTCACATATCTTTTTCAGGACATATATATGTATAATCCAAGAATATATATTAATATATAAAAATATATATTAATTATATTATAATTAATGCCTATGGGCCACAGAAGGGAAGTAAGGGTGTTGGTGGGTTATGATGAGGAAAACGCAGAAATAAAACAAGAGAAGGGCTTTGCGTAGATTAATGATGATAGAGATCCTGAATCTGGAGAATATTATACTCAACACCCTCCATGTGAAGTCCGAAAGGAAAACAACAAAACATAACGATAAAATATGAGCATTTCTTTTGTGTATTGATTTGTTCATTATGTATTAAGTAATATCTAAGATTAATATCGCCTGTTAATATGTAGTAGATGTCTTTCCAAGTCCATTTCCATTCGTTAAATTTGCCATGGTGTTCTTTATTAAATATAAATCCTTAATTTTTTTTCTTTCTTTCTTTCTTTTTTTTTTTTTGAGACAGAGTCTCGCTCTGTCTCCCAGGCTGGAGTGCAGTGGTGCAATCTTGGCTCACTGCAACCTCCTCTTCCTGAGTTCAAGCGATTTCCCTGCCTTCGCCTTCTGAGTAGCTGGGATTACAGGTGTGCGCCACCATGCCTGGCTAATTTTTGTATTTTTAGTAGAAACAGGGTTTCACCATGATGGCCAGGGTGGTCTGGAACTGCTCGCCTCAAATGATCCACCCGCCTCGGCCTCCCAAAGTGCTGGAATTAAAGGCGTGAGCCACCGCGCCTGGCCAGAAATCCTTAATTTGGATGTAATTAAATCTGCCATACTTTTCACATTTGGAGTCAGTTGCCTCTGATTACTAGGTAATTATTTTCCTTTTGGAGTTCAGATGGAGGGTGTTGAGTACAATATTCTCCAGACTGGGTGAGTGCAATTGACAGTGCAGTCTAGAGGAATTCCCTAAGCACTTAGAACCAGCGTCCTGTGCCCTTTCAGGGCCCTGTGGTAGGATGGTGAGTTGAGAGGGAGCTTAGAGAGGCAGAGCCTGTTCTACCAGACACCAATATATCTTCAGCTCAAACGAGATGTTCAAGTTTCTTTCTGTGAGCGCTCTACCTTAGTGAATTGTTTATGCAATGAACATGCTTTGATACAAAAAATATTAGAGTTGTGAGGTTAGAGCTCACCATCATGGCATGGAACATGGACTCAGTAGCAATATTGCAGAGGGTAATTTGTAGAGAGCATACCAGGGCTCTCTTTCCAAAAAATAATCTTTTGAGGAGCAAAAGGCACAAAATGCACACCTCATTCCAGGACTCTTGCAGTGTTTCATTTGATGGTTTTCTTGTTAGTACCACCATTTCAGACTGGATTCTCTTCATATCAGAGCAGCATGTCCAGAACTCTGCATGCGGGGAGTGAAGTAGGCAGCAGACTCGGCCCAAGGCTTTGCACAGGACTTTGTATTGAATCATAAATTAGTCCGCAGAGGAACATGAGAGTAACCCAGTAATTTGTTCTGACAAAAGCAGGATTAGACATTTCCAGGTCATTTGGTGCTCAGTGTGGCTCAATTAGACACACCCAAACCCACGGGCATCTGGCTTGTTGTATTTTGGGAGAGCAGGTCAGTATGAGAGGAACGTAACCAAGGCAACTCCATGGGGCTGGGAGATAGGAAGTCATAAACACTGTGTTCCTCTCCAGCCTGGCTTTGGGACAGACACCATTTCTGTGCCATTGGATACAGTGAGCTTACTAGGATCTCTTAGATGGGCATACACATTCCAAAAGAACATGGATTTGCTTATATTCTTTTTAATACATACTTCAAAGTGCCATTATTAAAAGCACTTCTATCAAGGATGTCACATCTCATTTTTCTTATATTTCAAAACTCAAATTTGTTTTATGTCTCCTATTTTATTTTCACAAGTTTTGCACGATGCATCACACAGCATGTATTATTGTATTTCTTAGAATTTCATATATTCCAGGCAACTTCTAATGGTTTGCATAAGCATCACATCTGACTTGCATTAAATGAAATAGTCTAGTCATTTTAACTGCAGAGTAGTCCCCACTGCATTTCTATCTCTTAAATCTTGTTTTGCTTTTAAGCTAGTGGTTTCATTGTTTTCCCTTTAAAACTCAACTTATTTAGGATTAAAGATCATCCTTCCCTGTGACATTAGTTTCAAACTGTTTTTTTTTTTTTTTTTTGGATTCTTTTCCTTAATAACTTTTTTTTCCTTTTTTTTTTTTTTTCTCTTTTCGAGACAGAGTCTCGCTCTGTTGCCTAGGCTGGAGTGCAGTGGGGCTGTCTCGGCCCACTGCAACCTCCACCTCCCAGGTTCACGTGATTCTCCTGCCTCAGCCTCCTGAGTAGCTGGGACTACAGGCATGCAGTACCATGCCCAGCTAATTTTTGTGTTTTTAGTAGAAACAGGGTTTCACCATATTGGCCAGGCTGATCTTGAACTCCTAACCTCAAGTGATCTGCCCGTCTCAGCCTCTCAAAGTGCTGGGATTACAGGAGTGGGCCACTGCGCCTGATCAATTTCCTGAAGAGTTTTTTTTTTTTTTTTTTTTTTTTTTTTTACCATAATGGGTATGGCTGAGTAAAGGTAACAAGCTAGATACATTTTCTTTTTTCCTATTTACTTCATTTGAACATGCTTAAAATTCTAGAGCATATAAAAAAATGAAATACCTTTCAAATTGTTTTCTTGTTTGAATTAGCAAACAAAGTTCTATTCATATTTTTAAAGGAAGGTTAAAATTCAACAACAGTGGAGGCTCTTAAGCATTATGTCAGGATTCCTGCTGGAAGGTTATCAAGTGAAAAAAATCATTTCAGTGTTTGATTGCACATCAAGTGCTAAAGATCAATTTTCCCTTTGGAAATGCTGAAGCTGTTCTCTTTGCATTTCCTTTCCTATACTTAGAACATTTGCATGAAATATTGTTTCAGCTGTTATATATAAAGTTAGCTGCATAAGCACATGTGTAATGCTTTGGAGATGCAAGGAAACAGCAATTATTAGTCCAGTCTCCTACCAAATAAAGTATCATGGGGCTTTTCCAAAATTAGGGATGTCCCTGACACCAGTGTTAGAAGTTATTGATATTCTTTTCCTTGCAATGAGATGGACATTTTAGGACTCTAAGTCCACAAATCGTGTTTTCCTTTTCTTCATTATCAAATACAATCCTAAGAAATATTATATTATTTACTTTGCTTCCAGCTTTCTGCCAAAAGTAAGGTTTTAAGAAGATCTGAATAGTCTTGTAACCCAAGGTGGCAGAACTTGCTTAGTGATGGGATATAGTAGAAAGGTTTTGGCCGGGCGGGGTGGCTCAAGCCTGTAATCCCAGCACTTTGGGAGGCTGAGACGGGCGGATCACGAGGTCAGGAGATCGAGACCATCCTGGCTAACACGGTGAAACCCCCGTCTCTACTAAAAAATACAAAAAACTAGCCGGGCGAGGTGGCGGGCGCCTGTAGTCCCAGCTACTCGGGAGGCTGAGGCAGGAGAATGGCGTAAACCCGGGAGGCGGAGCTTGCAGTGAGCTGAGATCTGGCCACTGCACTCCAGCCTGGGCGACAGAGCAAGACTCCGTCTCAAAAAAAAAAAAAAAAAAAAGAAAGGTTTTGCTTATAGTCCTCAAATCTTTGGCAGAAACGAAATGGCTGTTCCTGCAGGGAACAGTAGTTGCAGAGAGGTAGTCTGATTCTTTTTTATATCTTCCTTCAGAGTAGAAGTTTCAAGTCTATTGCATCCATTAATAGTAACCCTCTCAGCTCATTCAGGTCAATAGGAGATGAGATTATTTCTCTCCTCTAGAAGAACTAAAGAGAGCAAGTCAGCACAGCCTTCCGACAAAGAGCTTTGAGAAAGATATTTGGCAGGTATTACATTTTCTCCTCCCTCAGTATATTTGTCTTCTGGAAAAAAGGCACATAGACATTCTTGTAACTCACAAATAATGGTTACAGTCTATTAACTTTCATTTGTTCCTCAAAGAAGAGAAAAGTAATCCTGTGATCATGTTAGATTGTCCTAGATTTCCAAGGGTCTCTTCTAATATTCTATCCCTTGATTTTATCAACTGATAACTTAAAAAATTTTATGTGTAAAACGTTCTCTTATTTGATCCATTTAGGCTAAATAAAGATGGATAGTTAGAGATTTTCCACACTGATCACAATAAAAGAATGACAATACCCCCAAGTCCAGTAAATGCAGAATTTCTAGGCAAGAATATTTTCACCCCAGTAGTCTGAAGATTGTCGTTTGTCGATCTCAGATCATCTACAAGTTTGTTCCATATATTTGGTTTGTTGCTGCATTCACTTAATTTTCAACTTTAGGGTTCTTTACCTTGTATTAGCTTTTCTTATCACAGTGAATATGATATTTCTAATTGAGTCTGACCTAAATTGAGAGTCTAAAAACTGAGTTTCTCCTTGAACACTTTCAGTGACAAACAATTCACCCCATCTTCTAATGAAGTTCAGATTTGGAAAGCTTTTCCTAATATTGAACTAAAACATTTACTCCCATGCTCTTCTATCTTTGGCACATGAAACAATTCCAGCCCTTCTTCCACTTGACATCATCTATCATTAGCCTCATGAGTTTTCTTTTTTTTTTTGAGACGGAGTCTTGCTCTGTCGCCCAGGCTGGAGTGCAGTGGCCGGATCTCAGCTCACTGCAAGCTCCGCCTCCCGGGTTCACGCTATTCTCCTGCCTCAGCCTCCGGAGTAGCTGGGACTACAGGCGCCCGCCACCTCGCCCGGCTAGTTTTTTTGTATTTTTTAGTAGAGACGGGGTTTCACCATGTTAGCCAGGATGGTCTCGATCTCCTGACCTCGTGATCCGCCCGTCTCGGCCTCCCAAAGTGCTGGGATTACAGGCTTGAGCCACCGCGCCCGGCCGAGTTTTCTATTCTACAGGCTGTATGTACATCCCTAGCTCTCTGGATGTTGCCTCCTTAGGACATGGTTTGCATATGTTCATCCTGGTGTCCGTCTTCTGAATTTACTCCATGTTCTTCTGCAAAGTCTATCTTCCATCTTGAAGCTCTTCTTGAATTAAGCTTCTCAGTTGAACCACACAAATCATTATATCCTGTGCATTCCCTTTAAAGTACCTGACCTTTGGCTTTGGTAATACTATCTGAATGAATTTCTTTTATTTGCTAGTGTGATTGATGCCTTAGTTAGGCTTTTTTAGGTTTCAAGAAGCAAAGACAAACTGAAGTTTAGGAAGTAGGAATTTGCAGCAAGGCAACAAGGGGAAATAAGGGAAGCTTAGACCACCAAAGCCGCAGCAGCAGCTCTGGGGCACCACAGGAATTTAGGCAGGTGTCTGAGAAGCAGGCATCTGAGTCCCCTTTCTCTGCTCCCTGCTCACCATGGAGGCTCAGAGAGTTTCCAACTTCTGCTGCTCTAGTCTTCTGACAGCTCAATTTTCTCCTTCCTTCCTATTCCTGGCTTCTGTTCCTGCTCCCTCTCTGTGTACGTTTTCAGGCTTAGATCAAGACATTTAGACCAGAATATCCATAGGCTACTCTTTCCTCCCTCTCCCAAATTTCAAAATAAATGCCGATAAAGTTTCAGTTAAGCAAGATGAGTAAGCCCTAGAGATCTGGTGTACCACATTGTACCTAAAGTAAACGACAATGTATTATACACTTAAAAATTAGTTAAGAAAGTAGATCTCATGTCATGTTCTTACCACAATAAAATAACATTTAAAAATATGCAGCAGAGATTAAACAGACATTAAGAAAAAATATATAAATAAGTCTAGAAAAAGTTTTAAGTTTTCCCTGTAATAATTATTTTAATGCTTTACTAAATAAAACAAGTACTAATTCTTAACAAAATAATTTTTTTGGTACTCTGGAGATTAGATATGAACTTCGTCTGCCTGTTGGTAAGGAGGATGTTTTTATTCCCTCTAACAATTTCTATTTTTTTTTTTTTTTTTAATGCTGGACTTTCGAATTAGACAATTTGAGATCTGATCAGCTCAATTAGGTCACAATTGTGCCTGTTTGGCGGGTCCTCGTGGCAAGCCTCTTCCTAGGCTGTTTTTCAATCAGGCCTGCCTCCCTGGTCCAAGCAGCTATAGCAGGGTTATGTGGTACCAACTAGTTAACCAGGTGAATGTGGCTGGAATCCCAGAGGAGGCAATAGGTCTGGCAGACAGCTTGTGTGGCCTTCAGGACATATGTCTGCACTAACCACTGAAGGACTTGCTGACTGTCCCATGCCACACTACAATTCATCCTTTCTCTTTGGAATGTGATGTACTCAGTGAAGTCCAAATTAACTTTCCAGTGGGATGTGTGGCCCTGACCAGACCACTGTAGGGTGTGCAGTTTGGCAAGGCAGTGGGAGAAGCTACCTGGCTCTCTCCCTACAGGAGACCTACACCCTCCTCTTGGCTAAATTGCAAGAGTGTCAGGGAGGGTACGAGCTGGGGACCTTTGGAGGGTACAGTGATTTTTATGACTTTATTTGATTAAGAATTTCAATGACATTGGTTTAGATGCATCCATCTATTTTTTGTTCCCTTCTTGTTCTTGTTTTTTTCAAGATGAGATTTGTGTGTAGCCCATGAATTCTCCCTGTGAAAACAGACATTGAAATATAGGCAAACTCTCAAGACCCATCTGAGGGACTCTGTCATGCTTACCCGAAGATTCCCTTTGCTGGCTACATTTGAGCTGTCCTGACTACTTCTGCTCGGCCCTAGAGCCTTCCCTTCTTGTTGCATTATGTCTGTGACAGCTGATGTTTGTAGCAGGACAGCCTGTCAAGTTGCCCAATTGCAGAGAGCTTGTTTCCAGAGATTCGGGAGAAAAGAAGGTTGTTTTTATTTTCATGCCCAGGAGTAATTGCATGGAAAGGCACTGCTCTGGGCATTTTCCCTGCCAGCAGCAGATGTCATTGCTTGTGGGGAAGAAGTTCGGCCTCCCCTCCCCTCCCCACTTCCCTTTTCCCAGTGAAACTGATGGCAATAAAATTAAATCAAGCATTACTCCTTTTTCTATCAAAAACGCTCTTGCATTTAAATTATGGATTCTAATGGCTCTTAAGGAGAGCACCAGAGGGGTTCCAAATGCTGTCAGACAGCAGGGGAGCAAGGAGGGGAACCAGCAAAGCATTGCTGCCTCCAACTGAGATAACGCCTCCAGGGTTGAGGGTCGACTCTCTTTTCTGTGCAGTGGGAAGCCAGCCACATAATCTCCAACTCAAGGTTTTTCTCACCTTTCTGAAACTGGTTTTTATGTTTGGTTGGATTCCCTACCCGGGATTGACTCAGAGATCTCATTAGGCCTTTTGGAGAGCTGGACGTCCATTAATGAGACACAATCCAGGCCCTTGCCTGGGTGTTTAGCCACATTATTCAAGTCTGTGGCTTGTGTCCTGCAATACCTTAGGACTTGATGATGTCTGATCTGGGACTTGGCTAAGACTGGATAGCTACTTATAAGTGCCTTTGAGGAGGCAGGGAGAGATGGGGAAAAAATGCAGAGGGAAAAGAGAGAATCTGCCAGAAATTAAATGCAGACGGTTTGCTCCTTAGACTAGCCAAGGTTCTTTGGAGCAGAGGATGGGGCTCAGTTCTGCTGCCCACTCCCAGAGGATCTGAACTAAATTTAGAATCTCTCTTACATGTCGTCTCAGTCTTATAGTGATTCAGAATGCAGTTCTTTCCCTCAACGTCTGCCGGACATCTGTCCATCCACTTACTTATACTCCTACCTAACAAGCAAAGATAGATCTCTTACTCCATGCCCATGCTGTGCCACAGGCTGGATGAAAAACCTGAACAAAGCACAGTCTCTATTTTCTAGACAGGACTCCCACACATGGCTGATTTTCAGAATCATCTTGGGAGCTATTAGAAATTCAGTATCCCTGGTTCCACTCTAGACTTATTGCATCAGAAACTCCAGATGTGAAGCCTGGGCATCTTTATATTTTAAGAGCACCCAGGCTTTTTGTTTTGTTTTGTTTTGGGGTTTTTTTTTTTTTTTGAGAGATAGGGTCTACTCTTTCACTCAGGCTGGAGTGCAGGTGTGATCACAGCTTACTGCAGCCTCATCCTCCTGGGCTCAAGCAATCCTCTTGCCTCAGCCTCCAGAGTAGCTGGGACTACAGGTACATGCCACCACACCCAGATAATTTTTAAATGTTTTGTAGAGATGGGGCTCTCACCATTTGTCCAGGCTGGTCTCAAACTCCTGAGCTCAAGTGATCCCCTTGCCTTGGCCTCACAAAGTGCTGAGATTATGGGTGTGAGCCACCGCATCCAATCTCCCCGGTGATTTGGATGTTCCTGTAGGTTTGAGAACCACTTAAAGGGAAGCAGTCACAGTCAGAAGGTGACAGAAAAGCTATTAGATAAATTGCAAGTGCTATTTGAATTCCGGAACAGAGTACTCTGGATGCTCACCCAACTCTGGTAAGTGGGGAATGTTTACCAGTGCAGATGACTTGTAAGCAGGTTCTTGAAGGATGAGTAGTTTTCCACATAATATATTGGTGCAAGAAGATTCTAGCCTGAGGAAACAGCACTCACAAAAGCATGGAGGTGTTCATGGAACAGTGGGAAGTTCAGTGTTGATGGAAGGGGTACCCCTAGGATGCACAAGCAAGTGTCTGATATTGGGGAGCACAAAACATATAGCCTGTTTCAGGGGAAAGTCAATGGCTTGACTTTGGGGTTTTCATAAGATTCTCCATTGCAGACCCCAGTGGTAGCGCTGTGAACCGCTGTCCTCTGAAACTCCAGAGGGGACCTGAGAAGCTTCTTTGGACATAGCTTTTAGAGGACTCTCATCTCATGTACAGACAGAGTCCTCTTGAGGTTGACTCTGAAATGGGTGCAAGTTGTGGAGTGAGATGCTTTTTAAAATACGATGCCGTCTGTTCTCCTCAGCTGGCCAAGGCCACAATGCAGCAAGGCTGTGGACTAAGAGCCTCTGCCCAGACATGCTTCAAGGAAAGGGTTGGTTCTGGGACATAGCATACACTCACTCATTTCTTTATTTGACAAACACTTATTGAGCACCTGCTGTGTGCTGGGCATTGTGCTTGGCTTGATGGTGAAAGATTCTCTCCTTGACCAAACTCTAATCAGGCTCCTCTGAACTCTCTTCTCAATTAGGTCCTGACCTTTGGGCTTCCGTGTTTATCTCTGCATTGTCTAATTTTACCAAGAATCCTGTCGAGTCAGTTTAACGTTAATCCTCAATATCTGATCACCCTCACTATCTGACCAGGTTCCTCATCCTCCATCATCCTCCTAGGTGATGTCTGATCGCCCTGGCCTGCCTTTAGCAAGAACCCAGTTAGGTTAACCTCTTTACTCCTATTGTTTCTTCTTAGCAATTTTTCACCTACTGACCACCTTCCCCCCACTTTGGGTTTACATTCCCACTTTTTCTTTGCTATATTCAGAGTTGAGCCCAATCTCTCTTCCGTATTGCAATACCCCATTGCAGTGGTCCCTACGCCTATCAT
The DNA here is from genome assembly GCF_009764315.1 of Trachypithecus francoisi. Taxonomy (NCBI): domain Eukaryota; kingdom Metazoa; phylum Chordata; class Mammalia; order Primates; family Cercopithecidae; genus Trachypithecus; species Trachypithecus francoisi. The sequence goes on from NW_022681453.1 coordinate 8,311,192, forward strand.
GATAGTCCTAAATAAAGTCTGCCTTATCATCTTTCATTGGTGTCAAGAATAATTTTTTCTTTAATGGTGAATATGAAGTTCAGTAAGACAACTCTCTGGTTTTGTGTTTACTTCTGCCATTGATGCTATTTTTAAAGCTCTGTGTCCCTTCCTGTATTTTTCTTTCTCACTGAGCAAAACGGTAAATAGCCTGCCACTTCTTACCATAAAAAAAAAAAAGTGTTATGAGTTGAATAAACTCAAATGAGCAAAGAAAACCAGAATATGTTTTACTTACTCTATTCTTCAACAAAAATGTTTTACTGTTATATTTAGGATATAATTGATATAATTCACTCCCCAGGAGAGCACCACTTGAGAACAATTGGTTGAACAAGGTTTCTAGATCTGAATTATCTTTTTGGATAAAAAAGCTTTTGATGAATAATGATAATAATAATAAAGATGCACTGGAAAATGTCTTGTGTTAAAAGGGGGAAAAATCTCAGACATTAATGCTATGTCCAGTCTCTATATAAAAACCCGTTGCTGGTTTTCATCAATTTCACAGTGGGGAAGAGAAACAGGCTGCTGGATTAGGAGAAACAAGTTCAAAGAAGGCAGCACAATTGCTGAAAATACTCCCTCGAAAGGAGAGCTTTTTAGTTGTAGCTAAATATATGGAAATAAAAAGCAAATAGAGGTATGGGTGCATGTACGGGGTTGAGGGGTGATCATATGAGGAAGTACAGACTCCAGAGAGAGTTGTGAAGCTGCCTTTTTGAAGAATAACAGGGAACTTTATGCTGTGAAATTGACTAAAAGTTTGCAGAGTGCAAACCTTCCTATTCTTCCAGGCTTAGAAGAGAGCTTTGCCCAGAGTAAGTACTCACACAGGGCACCTTGGGGTAAGGGCAGGATCTGTTGAGCAAGGAGACTTGGATCCTGGTCCCAGCTCTGTCACTACTCAGTTCCTATGGCAGGTCTCAATGAATATTTATTGAATGAATAACTTGCATGCATTTTATTAATTTTATTATTAGCAAATGCTCTAAGGCAATGATGGTCCTGGCTGTATGGCCATTCTCCTGGAGTTCATGCTATTACCATAAAACCTAGGAGGAACTTCATTGAATTATTCTTCATTTTCATGTCAAGGTATTTTCAAGAAGGACAGAGGACTATTTAAGTCAGTAAGAACCAACACTTGACACTCATGGCCATGAGGTATGCTTTGGACTTTGCCAAAGGAATTCTACAAAAGGGAGGACATGAAAGGAACTTGCTACCACACAGTTTGACCTAAGCCCTGGAAGGAGGGGAAGCTATGTGAATTTGACAAAGGACTACATTAAAATCAGAGATTGTGGCACAGTTGGGTGAATGGCAAAAGGAGATGCAAGGTTTTTGAGGTAGTGATTTTCCCTGACACTGTGCCACGGAAAAGGAGGGAGCCAGGAGATACTAAAAGTGCTGATAAATGAAAACACTACTGTTTCCTGGCCACTGAACACCTGGAACGTCCCTGCTGCTGAGGGCCCCTTTCTATTCATACCGTAAATATGTGCAAATACATGTGTTTTGTGCTTTCCCATCAACCAGTGTATGACACTGTTTAAAAGTCTATTGAAATATATGTTTGGAATATTTATTGTATAATGATATCAATACAAATTTCTAAAGGGAAAAATGGATTGATAATCTCATTACACTACCAAACCAATTGCCTTTATTTTCCCTGTTTCTTTCCAGTCCTTTTTCACAGTCCCGTGTCAGCTTCCTGATGGTCTGGGCGGTCATTGGGATCCCATGTGGCCCAGTGGGCGCTGCAGCGCCACTGTATGGCTTCCTTTGCTCTTTGTTGGGCCTACATTCCCAGTGTCCTGCCCAGATGTCAGCATGTTTGTGGCTGCCGTTTGGTCCCCACTTTCCTTATCTTATGGGATCCTGGCAACCTGCTATCTCCAGCCTTTTCCAGACCCTGCTTTTTTTCTGATAAGACTGTTATCATTCACATGTAAAAGTTTCTATGAAACTTATATATGTTACATAAATTCATTAAAATGTATAAAAACTTTTAACAAATTTGCAGACAAAAATGTTTATCATCTACCTGTAAAAGTTAGTGTTTAGCAGGTAAGTGCGGTGTAGGGCATAGTAGCTCCTTCTTCCTAGCATATGCATGGGAAATTCTGTCAAATCCTTCAATACTTTGATTTATTCCAAGGCAATATGCATTGTATTTGCTCTGTATGGCTCCAAAAATCAGTGTATAACATCCTAAAGTATAAATATCTTGCTTTGTATAACAATTTTTCCTACTTTCAGATAGTCAATAATACTGAATCATTTTGTAATCTGTCTTTTCTTTTGAATAATTTTTTCTTAATTAATTGACCTTAAATCCTAAGGTTAAATTCCATAAGTAGGATTATGAATGAAAACATTCAAGTTTATTTTGTTTTTTACCAAGATAACATAGTAACTTGGACACATTTGTACCTTACTGGAGGAGGACAGGCCATCATCATGGCTCTCTTGAAATAGTTTAGTTTTGTAGGGAAGAGGGTGCTGTTTCCCACATTTATTGGCATGTGTGTTGGAACACAGAAGTGACCACCCCTGTCACAGGCCCTTTTTGTGCTGCTTTCCATTAGGGTTCTGTGAAAACAGAAGTGGGTATGAAGACTATCATGTGACTGAAAAAGTAAAGCACTCTGTGATTTATTGCAGCACATTTGAGTTTATATGAGTGATATTTACTATAGTCTCTATGGATTGGCTGGACTACCTTTATGCCTATGCTGTTTTTTTTTTTTTTTTTGGAATTTGAGGAAAATTTTTCTTTTTTCCCTCCAGATAGTATAATAGTGAATGAAGTTCCTACTGTGGCCGTTGCTTGAAGATCATGTTAAATTAACCAGTCAAAGTCTGGGTAGAGAAAGATCCTTATCTGTTCCCTGGGTTGTTATAGTGTGAGCTCACCTCGAATGGTGGTAAGTGGGTTCCGTGTGGCCCTGGAAGGTACTAGTGGAAGCAGGCACTCCTTAACTGAGAACAGTAGTATAAAGGCCATGGCTTCTGGGAAAGCCTGAGAGAAGGCTGGTAGATCTGGAAAGTCATTGTCTGGAAAGTAGGCAACTCTGTAGTAGAGCCATACCTCCACCCAAGGCCAAAATGGCCACAGATTTAGACACTGGCTTTTGCTCCACATGAGGGAGTGGTGGGTGAGGGGTGGGGATAGGGGTTGGTTACATAGGTCATGGGAAAAGCAAAGGGCAGTCTCAATTTGAAGGCACTCTGCATGCAAAAGGTTCACCTTCCACCTCTTTCCCTCTACCTTCCTTACCTTCTGACTTTTAGAAATCAATAAGCACAAAACTAAAGCCATGCTAAAACTAGTTAATAGTTTATTTTTATAATAAGTTTTCAAATAAACAAAGACAAGTAAATAGATTTGAAATTGCAAATGTCTTGAGGTTTGAGAGTAAGAAGTTTGAATCCGGGAACATCCTCTTTAGGAAGGAAGCAAAAATTTATAAGGCACCTTGATCTTGAACTTCTCAGCTTCCAGAACTGTGAGCAATAAATTTATATTGATAAATTACCCAGTCTAAGGTAATATATTACAGCAGCCTGATGGACGAAGACAGGGTCAGGAGACCTTTTCTGAACTCACACGAAAATGCCATTTCTGTGTTTCTAGTAGTGTCCAGGGTCTAAGAAAACTTTTACAGATCTACCATTTTTTAATGACAAAACCTCGTTTGATTTCACTCAAGCAGTAGTTAGTACAAATTTTGATTACTGCTTTGGTGCCTTTATTACAAACTAGATTTCTTTATCTGGAATACAATAATTTGCCTTTCTATTATCTATCAAATGATTCCTACCAACCAGGCCTCTGGCATGGATGGAAGAAAAAATGAATGGAAATGATTTATTATTGCTACAATTGAAGGGTTCTGGAAAAGTTACCTCTGGGACCCGAAGATCCTGGTGAAATGGCTGAAATGCTTTAATTCAGCAAATGTTTACTGACCACTCACTACATGTCAGGCACTCTGCTAGATAACATGGTTAGAAAGATGAAAAAGACATGATTCTACAGTCAGGAAGTTCACATTTTGGTGGAAGAATTTTTCCAACATGTTAATATTACACATTGTCAAAGGTACTGTAGCGGAGATTTACTCAAAGTGATGTGAAAACCCAAAATAGAAAGCAACTAACCCTGGGACCTTAGTTACAGAATAGGTTAGTACGTAGAACGGGTGACACTTGAGTTGGGATTTGATGTGTAAGTGGGAGATTGCCAGGCAGAGAACAGAGGGAAAGATGTGACAGGCAGGCAGCAACTAGACAGCAGAGAAGCATAAAGTGCCTATGCTCAGTACACATGACCACAGTGGAAAATGGAAACAACTTAAATCTCGACACCATAAGGGAACACCTAAGTACCATGCCAAATAGTCATACGATGGACTGTCACACAGCCTGTTTAAATGATTTTACAAAGAGATTGTAATGTTATGGGGAAGTGCTTATGCTATAGCATTAAGGGAAAAATAAGGGAATAAATATAATTGTTTATGTGGAATGATTTTGTGTCTCATATACATAAAAGTCTAGCAAATGAATATTTATATAATTGCATTTTACTGCTTCATATTTTTTGAACTCAGAGTTTTATGAGTTTGTATTGTTTTAATGGAGAAAGTCAGAAAATTAGAGAGCATAGGGTAGGTTTCAGAATGAAAAAGAGCAGACGAGTTGGAGTCGAGGCCTGTAGGGAAGGAGGTAAGGCAGGAGGGGCCATATTGCTATGGTCACTAATCCTGTAGTTAATATAATAAAAATTATGGTCACTTATCCTGTAGGTAATGAAAATTATATTAACTCCAGTTTGGTACTGAAGAGCCCTGTTAAAATACAAAAATGACTTCTAATAGGCAGGATATAAAGCTTTTATTAGATGTTAAATTTTTACCTTGAGTTTCACATGAGTTGCATGGTGCTGGGTCCATAAATACATTGGGTGGTTTTTCTGTGGATACTGTTGCCTATTTCTAAGCCTCACACAGCAGTTTTTCCTCCAGAGTTCCAAAAGGCGACTGCCACTTCTGTTGAACATTAGGAGAGGTACTTAGCTTGTGGTTATGGAAATATGTATTTTCTATTTTTAATTGTGTATAATTCAATTGCACAAGTTAAATATAGGGACATCCATGTTATAATGGCTTTTCTGGCAAATAGAAACATGGAACACCTGGGTTTTGAAAGGGACAAAAGGGCAAAGGCTTCTGAGGTTTTTGCCCTCAGAAAAACCTCATTATAGAGTGCTGTTGTGGAAAACCCTGAGAATCTGGAGCCACTGAGGAGACTTGGTGTTGCAGTAAAGGTGGAGGGATCCTACACTCACACACAGGTTTTACCTACTTCTCAGGTTTTTCTAGGGGTGGAACTGAAAACTGAGCTATATTGCTATTTGACATCATCATGTCTAACTTGCTGAATTTTATTCAAGTCAGTGCAAAAAAAATACACAATAAAACAAAAAACAAGAGTGACAAAGTCAAATCAAAATCAAAATTCCAATAGTAATAAGAGTGTGCCTTAGGCCGGGCAGAGTGGCTTATGCCTGTAACCCCAGCACTTTGGGAGGCCGAGGCAGGCGATCACCTGAGGTCAGGAGTTTGAGACTAGCCTGACCAACATGGTGAAACCCCATCTCTACTAAAAGTACAAAAATTAGCTGAGCATGGTGGCAGGTGCCTGTAATCCCAGCTACTTCAGAGGCTGAGGCAGGAGAATTGCTTGAACCTGGGAGATGGAGATTGCAGTGAGCCGAGATCGCACCATTGCACTCCAGCCTGGGCAACAGAGGACAAAACTCCGTCTTAAAAAAAAAAAAAAAAGAGAGTGTGCCTTATTTGTTCACACAAAACATCTTTTTACCTGGCACTGGGCAGGATGCAGTCAGTCTCGAAGGACAGATGCTGCTGTGGCTCTTTTTCACTTTCATCCCCAGGAAAGGACCAGTCGTACAGATGCCCTACCACATTTCCTTGTTTCTAACCTCCCTTCAGTGTATGGGCACAGGCTTCCCAGAAAGAAAAGCATAGCAGAGAGAGAGGGGTCTGCATTTGTGCTTCAGATATTCCAGCAACTAGTCTTCCAGTACTGGTGCGTGGCTACCTAGAGCATGCAATTGCTAGGAACTGGATATGGTCAAACTCTTCAAAGAAAATCGACCTGCCCTATTATTACCCAATTACATTTGTAGGACTTTGAATCTGAAAAGGACTTCTGTTATCATGGAATTTAAAAACTGGACCCAAAAAGTTCAAGGGACTCAACCAAAGTCTCTTAGATAGTTACTGGCAGTGTCTACAGCCATCACACCCTGAACGTGCCTGATCTCGTCTGATAGTGGCAGAGCTGGCACTAAAACTTAAGTTGTCCGAGTTGCTCCAGGCTAAACTTGAGATGCTGTCACATCTTACTTCACCTATTGTTACATTATTTTTATTACCAACATGGTATTATCCTTACCTTTCTTGTTTTAATATAATGTCATAAATATAGGTTTAAATTTTTTTCCAGTTTGGAGCTGAAGAAAGTTGATGATGCCTTCTGTTTTACAGACTCTAGCTTTTGCAGGCTGATGAGCAGGCTAAAGCAGAAATGTGCAAAGTGCCTTTCCCCAGACAGTTGGAATGTGTAATGAAGATGGAAATTTCCAAGACCTGAATCCCCAAACCCAGACTGATCTCTCTTCTCTTCTTGAATATAAAAGTAAGCCGGCAAGATTAAAAAAACTGAACCCAAATAAATATTCATCATTTTTTTCTTCCATTCTGAGTCCTACAGAGTAATGAATGGTGCTCTTTGCCCTGAGTTTGGCATATGAAAATGCCCTGATGTGTGTATATAAAAGATTGTGCATCTTACTGGGTATCTACCAAAAGGAAAAGAAATAATTATATAAAAAGACACCAGCACTCATAGGTTTATTGCAGCACTATTCGCAATAGCAAAGTCATGGAACCAACCTAAGAGTCCATCAATGGTTGACTGGGTAAAGAAAATGTGTATAAATACACCATGGAATACTATGCAGCCATAAAAAAGAATGAAATCATGTCCTTTGCAGCAACATGAATGGAACTGGGGGCCGTAATTCTGAGTGAACTAACTCAGAAACAGAAAATCAAAAATTGCATGTTCTCATTTATAAGTGAGAGCTAAACAACGGGTACACATGGACACAAAGGTGGAAATAATAAACACTGAAGACTCTAAAAGGTGGAAGAGTGTGAGAGAAATGAGGATTGAAAAATTTACCTATTGGATACAATGTTCAATATTTGGGTGACAGTCACACTAGAAGCCCAGTCACTACCATTATGAAACATACTCATGTAACAAATATGCACATGTATCCCCAGAATCTAAAATAAAAATTTAAAAAGAAAAGAAAAAAAGGGAGTATATGTGTGTGCATTAGAGTGTGACTGTGATTGTGTGTGTCTGTGTCAGTACAGGTGAGTGCATGAGCATGTATGTGAGGATGTATGAATGTGTATGTACTTAGGTGCAAACAGAAGCTGAGAAATTTATTTCTTTGGAAAAGAAGTCAAATTTCGTAATACGATTATGACCCAAACCTATTCTTAGTGTTCTTTAGATGGGAAATTGTATGCATGTTGACAGTATAATTTTCAGAACAATGATTTTAATAGGCTGAAGGCACATCAACTATATTTAGAGATGTTTGACAATGTCAGAAAAATGTTTGCCTTCAATTTTTGACTGTTTCCAGTTTTTCCATGTGTCCAGGTATATATTAAAGGACCAGGTATATATTAAAGGTCAATATTTTACTCTCCAATATAGGCTTCATTTATAGAAAAGACACCCATTCCAGGCTTGCCTTCCTCCATTTCAAACTTCACGCTGCAGTCAAAAGGACTTTTCAAAAACACAAATCCAATCATGCCACTCTTACTTAAACATCTTTAATTGCTTCTATATAGAACAAATACTGATTACCTACCCAATTCACTTCCTCCTTCCAATTTGTTTATATTCAGTTGTACCTCCCTGCTCTCAAGGCTCAATGCTTGAGAGTGATGGACCCTGATTGACTGAGGGCATTGCCACCTCCACCTCTCCACTCCTCCCCTCTCCACAGTCATTGGCTCAGGCCTGGAGTGTGCCCTAGTTAGTTCAATAGGAGTAAATCTCAGGCCTTTTTCTTGAAATGCTGGGACTGAGACCCTCTTTCTTTCAGGATGTAGCTGAATATATATAACACTAAAAAATGTTGGCATCTTATAGTCAGGAGAGGATCTGGCCTCGGCAGGAAGCTGATCCTTCAAAAATCAAAGAATCAGAGTCTTTAGTGACCTATTGAGCTACTAGATGAAAACAGTCTGGGAGCTCACCTACGTCAGGACTTTCTAGTCAAGTGAGTCAATAAACCCCTTATAGTTTAAGCCAGTTCAGTTTTCTGTTACTTGCAACATAAAGTGCCCTAACTGATAAGGAATTCTCATTATCCTTAGCAGCAGTTGAAATTCTGTCAGCATTAGACCTATGGGAGACTGCTAGTGTTATAAGGGGTCTGAAAATTCACCTATGCTTATGACTTTTCTAATTTAGAAATATCAAATATTCACTGATTCCTGTGTAGTGGTGGTTCAAGTTGTTTGAGGTTATAAGGGAATCATTGGTCTCAATAGCTCGGTACTTTACGGTGGGATTTTTCAAAATCTGGCCCTAGATATGCCTCCAATTCCGTTTTCTGTGCACACCTTTTCCCCGGCCCCCTTGGGGTGCTGTTTACTCTTCTGATGCTTCATGTTTTCTCTTCTTGGTGTATACATATGGCGGTCCCACTGTCTACATCCTCTTATTTCTCTTGTTTACCTTGATGTGTGCTGCAGCAATCAGTTTAATTGTCACCTCTTCCAGGAAGCCTTTCTGGGCACCTTTAGCAGACCACTGAGCACTGCCCCTCCCCTGCAGTAATAATCAAATGATCTTACAGCATATTGCTCATACTGTTCCTTTAGCATTTGTCATGCAACTATTCTTACATATGTAGCAATTATTAAGGCTATTATTAAATAGCCTTAAGCCTGTGGGGTATAAACAGGAAATCATTTTATTTTTTCCATACTGACTGCCTTCTTCAATTATACTGAGGTACCTCAACTCTCCCTCTCCTGTCCCCCCCACCTCTTGGCTATATCTCATTATTTGGTCACTGTTTTAGTCTGTTCATATTGCTCTAACAAAATACTACAGATTGAGTAATTAATAAATAAATAGAATTTTATTTCTCACAGCTCTGGAGGCTAGAATGTCCAAGATCAAGACATCAGCAGGTTTGGTGTCTGGTGAGGGCTGCTCTCTCTGCTTCCAGAAGGCGCCAGGTTGCTGCATCCTCTGGAGAGAACAGACACTATGTCCTCACATGGCAGAAGAAATAGAAGGCAAAAAGGGGAATTCTAGTTCCTTCCAGTCCTTTCATAAGGCACTAATCTACTCCCAAAGGCCCTGCCTCTTAATATAACCACAATGGGGATTAAGTCTCAGCATAAATTTTGGGGGGCATACAAATACTCAAATAATAGCAGTCACTTCTAGTTATTTTGTGGGGGGAAAAAAGTCTGAATTGGTTCAGTTTAAACTCCAATTGCAACCCTCCTCCTGTTCATACTTGACCTCTAAGAAGCCTGCAGGGGTAGAGTCATGGTTTGCTTGCTCTTTCCTCCTTCCCCTCCCTCTTCTGGCTGCAGCTCCTCCAGTGTGTTGGGGTGGGCATGAGAAATATGAATGAGAGGCCAGGTACAGTGGCTCAAGCCTGTAATCCCAGCACTTTGAGGGGTTGAGGTGGGCAGATCATCTGAGGTCAGGAGTTCAAGACCAGCCTGGCCAATATGGTGAAACCCCATCTCTACTAAAACCACAAAAATTAGCTGGGTGTGGTGGCAGGAGCCTGTAATCCTAGCTACGCGGGAGACTGAGGCAGTGAGAATTGCTTGAACCTGGGAGGTGGAGGATGCAGTGAGCTGAGATTGCACCATTGTACTCTAGCCTGGGTGACAGAGCAAGATTCTGTCTCAAAAAAAAAAAAAAAAAAAAAAAAAAAAAAGAAAAGAAAAGAAAAGAAAAGAAAAAAGAAGAAAAGAAAAGAAAAATGAATGAGGATGCCTGACCATAGTGGGAAGGACTGTCTGATCTCACTAAACTCAATTCTGTTGCTGTAATTGTCTCCATATGGTTGTTGTGTCTGATTGGGTTGGGAGTGAGCAGTGCTCAGCTGTCTCTATTCGCTCCATCTCTGACTCATGTGTCTCCCACTGGACACTGCTAAAGGTGCATACTTCCAATACCTCTGCAGCTGGGGTGTCCTTTCTTTTATGTCTCTCTAGGTGACTCTTCATGTTGAGAGCCACGAGGTGCTCTTCTGCACCTTCAGAAGGCTATCAGAAACCAAGCATTTTTCTCCTTGCTCTGTGGCAAGTCTCCCACCTTAAGAGACATCCAAGTGAGAAGCAGATTCTACTCTCTAAGCCCGTTTCCATAAGCACCAGCATAGATTGCCTAGAACTCCCTTATTTTGCCATGATTCTGGTGGAAGCTATAGGGCTCAGATGAGACATAAAAAACATGGGAGAATCAGCCAAAAATGTTAGGATTTTTCATTCATTAATGCAATTTATTCTAGTTACTGGACTGGGGATATAAAGACAAATAAAATATTGACTTCAAGAAGCACAGTCTAATAGGGGAGATAGATTACCTAATAAATATAAAGTGATAAAATCATCATTAGAAATACTGCAAGGGTCTGGATGTGGTGGCTCTCACCTGTAATTTCAGCACTTTGGGAGGCTGAGATATGGCGACTGCTTGAGCTCAGGAGTTTGAGACCAGCCTGGGCAACATCGTGAGACCTTTTCTCTACTAGAAATAAAAAATATTAGCCAGACATGGTGACACACGCTTGTAGTCCAAGCTACTCAGGAGGCTGAGGTGGGAGGATCACTTAAGCCTAGAGAGCAAGGTTGTAGTGAGCTGTGATCACATCACTGTACTCTAGCCTGGGCAATAGAGTGAGACCCTGTCTCAAAAAAAAAAAAAAGAAAGAAAAAGAAAAGAAAAAGAAAAAAGAAAAAATACTGAAAGGGACAAATGAATCCCAGATGGAGCACTTCTGTGGGAGACGGCAAGTGTAGGGGCAGGAAAGTGTATGGAGGAGACAATGTCTTAGCTGAGATTTGAAGGATAGGAGCAATTTTCCAGATATACTAGAGAAGAAAAGCATCCTAGACAATGGCTCCTAGAGAGGTGCACCTGGGGGTGCTTAGGTAGCACCTGAAGAGGAACACAGAGAGAAAAGCAAGGCTCAAATATCAATTGTCAATCATAAAATGATTGTTTGATATTTTTATCATCTTCACAAATAAATTCTACAGCAGTCTTCAATCTCTTCATTTCCGAAAAAAAAGAAAAAAGTGTCTTATGCTCTGCAGTTTTTGAAGATATGCTTTGTGAACCATATCTCCTGGCTCTTCACTGGTCACACTGCAGGGGTCTGGATGAATTCTACAATGTGATATGGCAGGAACTAAGAATTATAGAAAGGGGAAACTTACTTAAGCCAATTGTGAGAAGAGAAAGCCTGGGTACCTAGAGTCTTCCACCATCATACAGGGAGTTGACCAGGACCTGGCTGCTGCTGAGCCTGCAACATGGGTCTGTGTTTCAGCCCTGTGGTTCCACCATTTGTCAAGTGGAGAAAGCTGACTTGGTGGCATTCAGAAAAATGTTCAGGCTGCTTGGCATCAGCCACCAGATCTTCATAGAAGGTATTTGGGAATTCCAGACCTGTGGTATGTTCTATTATCCCTGCTGAGGGGACAAAACTACTATATCAGTGTAAAGATGACTGTGGGTGCAGTCAGTTTGCTGGGAAATGGGAAGCTGATGTCTTGTATGATTTGTCACCTGGGTAGCATTAAGAGGCATCCAAATTAAGCTTTTTTTTTTTTTTTTTGGAGTGGGTACTTTGTAGGATTGGTGCAGGATCTCTCTACTGCTTAGTTTCTTCTCATATGTAATTCATTCTTTGGCTAACTTCTTGTGAAGCCCCCATCCCCTGGTTCCTTCCCTGAGCAATACACCTCAGGGTTATTTGCTGCTGGGGTTCTCTTATGCCAATGAGCTTGAAGATGGTTCCATATCTTCTGCAGCATCCACTAGGCCCTTGGGAGTGCAGGTGGCCCCACTACTGCCCTCTCTGCTCAAACTGCCACTGCCTCCTGCCTGGGCTCTCCAGGTGAGAGGTGGGCTCCAGTCTCTGTGTCCATGCATGCTCCCAAACTCAGAGAGACAAACAGCTATTTCCATTCTCTTTGCCTATGCTTCTTTTTGGAGGAGTGGGCCTGTCTGCCACTTGGCCACCTCCAGATAGGGAGATTAATGCCAGGCTCTCCTCTCTGCCGGCATCCCTAAGCTTTCTGAGAGATGCTCTTTAAGTTCCCCCTTCCTTGGTTTGGGGTGGAAGGATATAAAATCTCCCTCCCCAGACCTTTTTATTTTGATGATTTCCCTCTGGATTCTGCTCTTTTCCTTACATAAGACAAGGAAGTAAGTGAAGGCTTAGGGGATACTTTATGTATCTTTTAGTAATTCCTACAGAATGAGTCAATCATCTCTTCTTTCAGAAGGAGAACATTACCACTGATTGTCTTCAGCACTGCCACTTAAATAAAAAAATCTGAGACAAGAAGTGCCATTCAAAACCCTAATTATCAAAACCCTAGAGACTGAAGGTAAAATTTAAAGATACTAATTGTGAATTTTTTAACTGACAAATTGTTCATAGATGCATAATGTTTCAATAATTAATAACAAATATACACAGATACCCAATCAGAAATAAAAATAACATTTTCAGAAATAGTATGTTGAGTGAAAAACAGAAGTTACAGATTCAAATGGTACAGGTAGGTAATACAAATGAGTTGTAATGGGTTGTGTGTAAGACAATAGAGAGTGGTGGGGGCCTGTGGTGAACTAGATTTGCCATGCCCCATCTAAAAAGGACAGCTGCCATTCAATTCCAGAGATTTTGTTTAATGAAGAAATGAGGGCCTAATATGAGAAAGTCTTATGGTTTCTTAAGAGCAACTGGAAATCCAGATTTTTATGTAAAGTTGCCCAAATCTTCAGAGATGGCAACTAATTTAATTTAAAAAAATACTGGGTGGGCTCAACAAAAGCCTGACAGTAAGCCAAATTTGGTATTTTGACCAATAGTTTGCACCTCTGGGAAAGTGCTATGTGAATATTAGATGTTATGATACGTTGCTTCAACATATCCTAAACAAAGCTCTAAAATAATAACTGTGCTGTTGAATAATCTAAAAATGGCAGTCTTATCTCATTCTTCCCAAGCTCAACTAACCTCTCCAAGGTGACTTTGGCTGGAAGGCAGACTCTGCAGTGATTAGGTGGAGGTATTTAACTCCTAGAGTTTGCTGTGCTCCCAATGACAGGCCCAGTATGTCCTTCATCAGAGGGTGGCAGGAGCTAGACAGCTCTCTTCATTTGCATATCACTGTCCCTCAATCCTGGAAAGGAGTGGGGTGGGCGGGGGGGGAGGGGGGCGGTGAAGAGGATGAGAAATAAATGACCCAGAACCAAGTAGGAGCTTACCAAACAACTGAATGAATGAGATGAGACAGGTATGTTTATATTCAAACCCAACTATTTTTATCGAATGATTTTAAAATTCAGCCAGATTTATTCATTTTCAGTTGACTGAACCCCACACTATTGAAATGCCTTTTGTAAATATCTCTTAGGCCAAGAGACTTTTGTTCAGGCTTCATGAGGAATCAGCAGTGCAGTGCTCCGAGAAGTTTTGCCCCTGAATCAATTTATGCAACAAAGTTAGAATAATTGCTTATGTGATATGCAGAGAAAGACACTTGAGGCAGTTCCAGATGAGAGCTTTGTGAGAAATGTGAGCATCCAGCCCATCGACCAAATGGCATCTAGTAGTTCGGCCTTCTGAGACTCTTCCTTGTCATCCTGGAATCTGTCCCATTGGCAATAGAACCAAAGCTTCCCTGATTTTTTCAACTTCTTTAAGTGGCAAAATGCTGGGAGGCTGCTTCCTGGAGTTTTTCCTTCCTATTCTTGCTTGTCTATCACCTCCCCTCCTCTCTTTCCCTTATGAAGTGTGCCTGTGTGTGCATGCATGCACACACACAGACACTCTCAAGTATCCTACATTCTTAGTTCAAACAAACAAATTAACGAATTCCTACATTCTCAGTTCACCTTCAGGCTGGTACTGAGAAGGGTTTCTTTTGATCAGTTCTAGCAGTGTTTTGGGGAAGAGGGAAAACAGAAAAGAAGTCAAACATCTTCTCGACAAAAATCACAGTTCTCCATTAGGTTTAAGTCAATCTGTTAGAATCATTCTATTTTAGTTAAAAATAACTTTGCACAAGGAGGCATGCCTTCAGCTATGTTTTCAACTTTAAAAGAGTGTATACTGTTTTATTTTTAATGCTGGTGGATTTGTTCACTCATTCAGTCGATATTTCTTGAACCTCTCCTAAGTGTTGAGAACTGCCTGAGGCAATGGGAACAAACCAAATACACACACACAACAAAAACACCCGCCACTCCAGCAGATGTAAGTGAATGAGGACAAGAACAGTGAAGTTGCAGTCAGAGTGCAAATCATTATTAGGTGGATTTGGAAGGTCAAAGATCCAACACCAACATAGTTTGGATTTTAAGCGCAAAAACTCTATTTTCTGTAACAAAGCATAGTTTCTTATTTCAAAAAATCTAGTCTTAAAGAGTGGATAAGAATGTAGATGGGAGGGCAAACACTGGGAATGTGTGCCCACTTCTGCCATTTACTAGCCTTGCCCCTTGCAGGGTGCCTTTCTTCTTCTCAATACACTCCTTTGTAAAAGGAATTAGTACAGCTGTCCATAACAACAAGATGAATCTATGGTGGAATTTAGATAACATGATCTTAGGCACTAGCATGTGGTCAACTGTAAAATGTTACAGAGCATATTATTATGAAACATTTGAGAGGGGCTGGGGAATTGAAGAAGGATGGGAGGAAAGAATAGTGGTAGAGGAAGGAGAGCAAGACCAGGACCACAAAGTCAACAAATAGCAAATGAAATAGCCCAGGAGGGGCAGTGGCCACTGAAACTGCAGCCCTCGATCCTGTAGCAGCTGGATGAGATTATGGCTGAGGGCACGTCTCTTGGGAGTGTCATCACGACTCTGCATCTGATTAAGGTTCAGCTCCGGACAGTCACTTAGGAGAACCAGTTTACTGAAAAAGCTCATTAACTTGCCATGCATCACTGGTAAATCCCCATACTTTTCTGGGCTCCATGTTCCAAGCAATTTGCTGGTAAACACCTTCTGATGCTTGGACCATCGGGAAGTTGGAGGTGGGCGGTAAGAGGCAACCCATCTGTAGAGTAGGAGGCTGCCTTCCTCTCTAGACACCACAAACTTCACCACTGAGCAGGCCACTTTTTATATCCAATTATAAACTCAGAAAGCTGAAAGGGATTCTAGAGACTACTCAATAAAAGTTCTGCATTGTATAGGTAAGAAAGTGGGCTGGAAATAACTATGTCCTGTTTGACCCACTCCTGCAAGGGTTGGTATGTCCTTCACCTTTTCTCCACACCCACTGGGAATGCCTAGATAGTCTATAATTAGCACATCTTTTATCCATAAAGTTGTATTTCTATCTACTCTGCTTATCAAAAGGACTATGAGTTTTCTCATATATTGAAAGTTTGTTGTAGTAGTTCCACAAACTACTGAACAGTGTGTGCCCTGCCCCACTTCATTTGACTTTAGGGACAGTAGTAAGCACTTGTCACTCACAGGGAAGGCCTAGTGTCTCACCATGCAGGCTGCACTCCCTCCAAATTACAGACTTCCTTCCCTCTTCCTGTATTATCTTGAGTCCAGAGTGGCATGTGGTCAGATGTCAGATTGATTCGGTCAGCCTTAAGGTCCCCCCTTGGCTCCAGCTGCAGACAGATGTTGTCAGCATTCTACTAAGAAAGACTCCTTAGTGCCTTTGTCCTTGGCTTTGGGCCTTTGGCACAATTTTGGGACACCAAGAAAATTGCCACTTAACATTCTGCATTAGAGCCAGCTTGTTCTAGTCTTTGCCAAACAGCTCAAATAATGATCCCTGGTGGTTTGAGGCGAGTGTGCTCTCCAGAATCCCACATATTGCTAGCACACAGGCTTATGTAATATACTTTAGTTCAAATGAACAGATAGGTCTACTTTTCTCAACTTTCTATGTCTGGATAAAAAGATAAAATATTTTAGTTTGTGTTTTTTTGCTCCCAAAGATAAATGTCCAGAAAATATTGTTTTTATTTTTTCAGCATAATTTTAACTGATTTGCTATAAATAGTAAATGGAGACTCAACAATTATTTGATTATGTTAGCTAATTATTCAAAAACTCTGTAGTTAGGGAAACGGAGGCTTGTCCAAGGTCATGTAGCAAGGTCAGTCAGTGGCTGGGCTATAGCCAACGTCTAAGTCTTCCAATTCTTAAACTGGCATGTATACACTGGGGCCCACAGATCCTGTATTCTAATCCCTTAGCCTACAGGAATTATCTTGACCCTCCCCTGACTAGCCAAATTTAGTGGTTTAATTCTAGGTAAATGTATCCAAACTGTGCTTTAGAGCGACATACTTCCATGTTAAGTACAGGCACCAAGGGGCATCTTTTAAAGTTTATGAAATGGTAGACTAATCATTTTGGTGCAAGTGTAGGGACCAATGGAAAACATTCCCTTCACCTGTTTGCTGAAAATTAACTGACCAAAGGCAGATTAACGAAGAAAAGATGTACAAAATGTATTAACATGAACATGTATGCACATTAGCCATAAGAAATATGCAAACTCACGGAAACAGCCAGGTGGTTGATGCTTTTATACCATCTTGAGGTTACAGAAAGAATAGAGGCTTGAAGTATGACAAGACAGGCTATGAGAGGGAGACAGAGTAAAGTCATGCTAAAAAGTTGGTCTTATTATATAGATGAACCCTCACAGAGGGCAGCTCTCGGAAAGAATAGATAGTAGCCTGTGGTTGAGCTAATTTTTCCTAGACTTGGAGAAGAGGGAGTACCTCAGAGAAAGCCTGGCTATTTATTTCAGCAATATAGATTTTTCTCTACAAATGCAAATCTCCTCCACAAAAGGCAACTTTTCAGGGCTATTCCTGTCTGCAAGTCTTCTGAATAGCCTTCTTGAAATACGTCAAAGAACTATATTTTGTGGTGAAATATTCGTATATCAAAAGTAGGATTGGTAATTATGGAGAGATTTGGGTTAAGGCTGTGAGATAAAAAGTGGCAAAGGAGAAGGAAAAAAACACGGATTGGAACAAGCAGCCTGTATCTTCTTGAATCAGTCTCTTAGTCCTGAGAATAGATTAGTTCCTTTACAGTAATGTCCTGTTTCAGGAGGTGGTTTTCCAGATGGGCTGTCAAAGCTAGGCCTCTGTATATGATGCAGGAAAACAGATCTTTAATAAGAGGCATTTCTATGGAAACAAAAGGAAAACAAAAAAATGCCTGGCGTAGTCTATAAACTAGATTTCCTAGAGTCTTTGAAGCATCTTCAGTTGTAGTGGGCAGGCAGTGGCCATCTGACAGAGTTTCCTGGATTGTAGTTTAAATCAGGTATTCCCATGAACTTTTTTAGTAGTCTATACATCAACAGGCATAAAGACTGTTTGTATATAAGTTACTGTGATGATTTCTCTCCAAATTTGTATCAAGTTGTCTAGTTTCAGTTTGTAGGGCTTAAAAGCAAAATTCTGATTCTAATAACTTTAAATCAGGGGGTAGGAGAAAAATTGAAAATGTTAGTCTGGAGAGTCATCGTCAAATATTGGAGAGGACTAAAAATTTAGGCCTTAGTACAGATTGGAGGTCAATAATGAAATCTCAAAAAACCCAATGAGGCTGGGCATGGTGGCTCACACCTGTAAATCCCAACAATTTGGGAAGCTGAGGCAGGAGAATTGCTTGAGCCCAGGTGTTCAGGCCCAGTCTGGAAATATAGTGAGACTGCATTTGTACAAAAAATAATCAAAGTCAGTCAGGCATGGCAGCATGTGCCTGTTGTCCCAGCTACCTGAAGGCTGAAGTGGGAAGATCCCTTGAGCCCAGCCTGGATGAAAGAGCAAGACCCTGTCTCAAAAAGAAAACAAAGAAACAAAAAAACTAAATGAGCTGGAATTTAATAACAAGTATACTATCAGTCTTTTTTTGAAACATAATTTTTCTCTCTCCAGTCCCCCATTCTATCAAAGATAAATGCAAATAAGACTCATTTATTTACAAAATAAGTTTTAGTCTTATACTTGGCCTGATTATTTGCATAAAGTGCCGCAAGAATAGCGATTGCATGTAGACTCTTTTTAAGTTGGCCTTTGCTGAAACTTTCTCATAAGGAAATTCAGATTAGACTTTATAAATTTTTCTTGAGGCTTAGGAGCCAAGCCAAATACTGTGTCTGCAATTCCTGCATGAATTGAGAGAATTCCTTTCTTCTTGAGGGCCCCAAATATCTTGAATTTCCTGAGTCTGTCAAAAAGTGTTAGTCCTTACTTACTGCAAAATCAGGAATCTTATAAGGGAACTTTGAAGAAAAGGTACTAGGCCAGTCTTTTTAAAAGTCTGTTGGCTTTAAAAGTGAAATCAATTCGTCAAAGCCATCTGGTCACAACTGAAAATAGAACATTTAGGTCAAAGCATTGGTTAAAATAATCAGTGTGTCCAACTGTGTTTCTTGTTACAAAAGAAACAGATTCTTACTGAACTTATGAAGATAATCATATTGTGTAAAATGAGAATATTCATGAATAGTTTTTGAATTCTGGGGGAATCAGGTAGAGAAATATGAATGTTTCAATTTTGCTTACAAAAGTATACTTTACATAATTTATGCAAGCCATAAATAGCTTAAAAGAAAAAAATAAGTTTTCTGGACTCTGGAAAACAAAAAAGAATCAACAACGTTTCAACAAAAAAAAAGTTAAAAATAATTATTTCAGTTCTTTGTTAGTTTAGTCACATGTAATTAATCCTTTTCTGCTTGATGTTAGGTTAGTAATTTTATGAATCCAGGTTTTTTTTTTTTATTAGAGCTTTTGAAATTCTTACTTTGTCCAATGATATGATCTCAAAGTTGTCAGAAACCTGCATCTAAGAGTACTCATTGTAATCTTTTTCTTGAAACTCCTTGAAAACACAAAATTTTAGGATTTGCAAGAAGCTTTTAGAACAAACGTATCAGAATACAGCAATTTGCTGTGGACCTCAAAACTTAAAATGGCCATAGTTAAATATTCAATTAAGAAAGAAATTTGGTTGTTTTCTGTGGCCTACAATAATTTAAAGTATCAAATTTCTAGGAATCTCATACATATATTAATAATACATTTATACAAATATAACTCAAAGAAGGCTAAACATTTCTTATTTGATAACGCTTCCAGTATAATTTAACATATCAAATAAGCCTGTTTATTAGCTCTCCTTTGAATGCCTCCAGGGCACTCTATAACATCCCAAAGTTAGTTTGAGTTAAAAAAAATTAATTTAGAATTTAAAATTTGATTTTTGGAAGCCTGTTAAATATATAAAAAGTTTAAAATAGCTCACAAAAAATAGGATCATAGGTCACTGTGAAATAATAGTAATTTATTTAACCAGAGTAATAATTTTAAAATTTCACAAAGCAAAAGCTTTTACAGATTGATAAAGAGGATACTCAGCTTTCTAAATAATCAAACGACATAATAAAAATAGCACGAAACACACAGAATCTGTTTCTCTCTTTCCTTTTTCTATTTTTTTTGCAGTTTACTCAAAAGGTGAGCCAAATTCTTCTATTCTTATTAATATTATATACAAATCTTGTTCAAAAGAGAAAACAAAATTCTAGTTTTGCATTATGGTAATTTTTATCTTAAGACTCAAAAAACCTTACAATAAATTTGTTTAATTTTAGTCAGTTTAGCCACATAAGATTTTGAAATTATTTTTCCTCCAACTTTGTATATGCATCTAGTTTTATCTGTGTGACTTTTCCCTTCATTTTCTGTAAGAGTATGACACCATAGAAATAGCCTTTAAATAACCTATAAACTAGACAAAATTTTTTTTTCTCATCAAACATACATCCTCATGCCTTTATAACTTTTTCTACCAAAAGCATATCTTGCTTTTCTGTACATGTTGTATATAAATTATTTCTCTTATAGTGATAGTTTTAATTACATAGGCTAATTTGAATTTTAACTTTTAGTAACTCTAATTTCTAGTGAAAACCTAACACGTAAGTAATTTTAACCTGTTTTATATGTTTGTAGATAAAGACCATTTCATAATTTTTAGAGAGAGATGTTTCCTCAATATTTTGTTTATCAACTGATACAAAATACATTTAGATTTTCTTTCTTTCTTTTTCCTATTTTCTACCAACATCACCCAGGAAAAAAATTTAGCTTTTCTATACAATATAAATAGAAGATCTCAAAGTATGCAACTTAAACTTATGTTCAATACTTCATGGTTAAGTATTTTAACTTAGAAATGACTCAGATATTTTATGATTATCTATGACTTAATTTAGCAAAACGTGGTTTTAAGATTTTAAATTACTAAAAAGAATTTTGAAATGATGATACAGGTGCCATTCCTAATGCCCTCCCTAGCTGTTCTGGGTCCTGAATACCCACATGCACCCAGGATGGCTATGAAGGGCAGGGCCCGTCTGAACCCTGGGTTTAAACATCAAATGTAGAACCCAGGACAGAGGACAGAGCTGTAAAGGTGACAGCTGGTGGCCTAGGTTCTCTGAACACACATATGTCCTCAAGCTTCTCCATGGTCACCTATCCAGACTCTACAATCCAGAGGCTCAAACCCAAAGATATATGCTTACAGCAAGATGTGTGCTACACTTCAGAGGGGCCCACCAGCCACCCTCACAGTTTTAGCTTACAGACAAATCTAGCAAGCACCAAAAACATTATAGAAGTGGCAGTTTTATGACCTTAAAACATGTAACACAAACAGCATAAACCCATCTGACAAGTAGACTCAGGCAAAAATGTCTGAATTATATTTAATACTGACAATTCTGAATACACTATTTTATTTTACCAACAATTTTAAAACTACCTTTATTTACCAGATAATATCTCAGCTCATATGGAAATATTACATACACTTAAGATACATAGACAGATATGTGGACACATAGACAGAAGCAGATCTTATAGCTGTCATTAGCCAGCTTCTAAGTAGTTTCTTTCCCCCATTCATGCAATAAACCTTCTGATTACCTGTTTCATTGCTCTAAGCAATTGTTAGCTAGGCAATCCTAAATTTGTACTGACTCTTAGGTGAAATAAGGTGGAAAATCTATATCTCAAAAATACAGAATTTAGATCTAAACATTATTTGCCAAGACAGAGAATGACAGGTAAGGCTCAGTTAAGGCAAGATAGCCAGAAAAAGTACTTTAGACAAAGGTAAGATTTGTTATGTAAACTTTTAAGTCAATGCCTTTCCCATTGTAAAAGTTTCTAGTGGTTTAGTTGCAGAGAGAGAGAGAGAGGGAGAGAGAGAGACCCTTACAAATTGAGATTTGGTTTGTAAATGAACATTTCTTTTACCAGGAGTTTAAAAATAGCCAGCAGAAGGCCAGAAGGTTGTACTTTGGATATTTAGTTTGATAGGTGGCTTTTAAACTTAGTTTCTGTTTCTTAACTGGATTATTGTTCAGGCCAGAACTCATTAACAAACAGAGCCAGACCCACTCACGACTCTTAGGGTTCTATGAGGAAGACAGAGGACCTAAAAAGGGGCCAGTGATACCTTAGCTCTGTTTCTCAAAGAGGTATCAGAGTGACTAGAAGTTTCTTTCAGATTCTTTCATGTGATAACCAGGACTCTCATATTTCCTCTTAGTAATTTTTTATCCATTGACCACCAAATGAAGAAAGTAGGGGCTTGAAGGGGCACATATCAATGACTAAAGGGAAATGAATGGAAGATCATAGCAAAAACAGGGGGAGGAGCAAATGGAAGAATGAGTCCTAGAGGAGCCAGTCTGGGGAGATCTCAAACTCTCAAAAAAAGGCCAGTTAAATTTCACATTTTTTAAAGCAAAAATCTTGCCAAGAAAGGAAACAAGCAGAGGAACTGAACACACAATTAAAAAGAGGTTTCAGTTGGATCAAAAAATTTCCCATGGGAGAAATAGGATCCAAAGGAGAACAGAAATGTCTAAAAATATGTATAATCTGGGTATCAGCTTTGATTAAGCTGACATTTGCTGATAGAATTCAAAAAATCTTTTGAATCTCTCATTATCAATTTTTAGCCAGAACAAAGTCGATATTCCTGGCTTTTGAACTTTTTCTCTTTTCTTTTAAACCAAAGGTAATTTCCCAGTGACTAAGAACCAAAACCTTAACCAAGGATGCATGGGGCATCTACAAAAACGTGGAAAAAAGCAGTCCTCACAAGATCCAGAGTTACTGCCACAGCTACTAGATGAAAAAAAAAAGAGACTTAGAGACAAACAGGAAAACAATAGCCATCCATGGAGGGGAAAAGTATCAGTAAGAAATGTGTACATCAGAAAGTCAAGAGTCACACAAACATAAATTCAAAATAAGTAATCCAAACTAATTCTTATTGCTGGGAGAGGTGTCAGAGCCCTGGCATTGGAAAGTGGTTGACTTGTGGGTTGGTAAGAATTTACTGACAACGGTATGGGCTTGAAAACAGAAAATTTTATTAGAAAGAGAGAATGCTGTAGAAGAGTGCAATGGGACACCTCAGCAAGAGAGGACTGAGCACAGCATGGTGGCTTTTTCTTCAGGGGTGTTTAGAGACCTTAAAGTGGAAGCTGAAGGGTAATTTGCATGATAAGTGATTACATTTGTAGATATTTTGGTGTCGGCAAGGGTTGCACAATAAGTTTGGCAGCCTGGCATGCATGCATTCTGGAGGTGTATAGACATTCTAGTTTCTTGTAAATTTTAAGTTGAAAAGAAGCCTGGAACCAGGTGCTGACTTTAGATAATAGGGAAGTCTAATTACTTCTAAATTCCTCAAATAAGGATTTTTTTTTTTTTTTTTTTTGTCTCTTAATGGCCTGCTTGATGGTCACTAGGTGTTCTTTGCTCTCCTCACTTATAAATGTTTCTTTGTTCCTCCTGGGTTAAAGGACTTACACCTCTAAGGGACTAGTTCTCGGTCTGGGAATCAAACCTGGGCAGCGGCTGTGAAAGCATGGAATCCTCGCCACCAGAATACAGGCTGGATTGCCCTTTTTGCAAATCCCACAGGGAATCCAAAGCAGGCAGTATGTATGTACACAGGGTTTTAAGTTTGTTTTAAATCTGATTTCTGCCATTTTGGAATCTTGCCAACAGAATTTTAAAGGCTATATTTCTTTTGTATTTTTTCATAGATACCAATAAGATGGCTATTTAAGATAAGAGCTCTGTTAAAAGCTTTCTTTTAAATATAGTCCTTCTGTTTATTTCATAAGTGACTCAAGCCAATAGACATTTTTTATGGAAGGTCCCGGATGTAACTTTTCAAAGTTCAAACACCATGGACAAAAGTGTTGTTTTAAAAATGGGCGCAGAAGATGTAGCACCATATGAGACCCTCAAAAATGTACTCCCAGAAATAAGTTAGATAACAAAAGACTCTTGTTGCCACAGATGATTAAGGATGGTGTCTGTGCGTATGTTGCCTCTGGTATCCCACAAATTTGTGGTGGTTTGCCAGTCACAGGCTTGTTAATCTGTGACACTGGGTATACCCCCCCGGGATTGGACTTTCCCAGGCCTATTCAGGCAACAAGGATTGAGATGACAAAGTCCCTTATGGGTGGGAATTCTTCTTTCTTTTTTGAGACAGAGTCTCCTTCTGTCACCTAGGCTGGGGTGCAGTGGTGCAATCTTGGCTCACTGCAACCTCTGCCTCCTGTGTTCAAGTGATTCTCCTGCCTCAGCCTCCCAAGTAGCTGGAATTACAGGTGCATGCCACCACACCTGGCTAATTTTTGTATTTTTCATAGAGATGAGGTTTTGCCATATTGGTCAGGCTGGTCTTGAGCTCCTGACCACAGGTGATCCACCCACCTCAGCCTCCCAAAGTGCTGGGATTACAGGCATTAGTCACCACACCCAACCTATGGATGGGAATTCTTATTAATACAAACTCCCTTGAGAGCTCGGCACATTCTGAACAAAGAGTGTGCTGCTTAATATCTTGTGTGTCTAGGGATTCCCAGTCCTTTTGATATGGGGGTGGGGTACAGGCAGGGAAGTGCTGGGTAGAGAAGGATGGGTCCCTGGCCAGGGTTCCACCTCCAGCCTATGAGCATGGGCCTAGATAAGGACAGGCATTTCTGTTTTCATGCCCAAGACCATCCTGGCCCACCATGTCCCCAGCCTATGCCTATAAAACCCCAAGACCCTAACAGACATGCACACAAGCAGGTGGACATCAAGAGGAACACACCAGTGGAAGAAGACAGAAGTGGCTGGATATTGAGAGGAATGCACTGGGAAAGAACACACACCAATAGATGCTGTCCAGCTGACAGGCCATCCACCAGTGGAATGCAGCAGACTTTGGATGGGACAGTAGGAGGAGAGCCCGGCCACTGAGCAGCTAGACTCCAGGGAAAAATCACCTTCCTACTCCATCTCCCTTCCAGTTCCCCATTTGCTGACAGCGATTTCCACTCAATAAAGTCTTGCATTCATTCTCCAAGCCCACGTGCCATCCAATTCTTCCAGTACGCCAAGCCTAGAAACCCCGGGATACGGAAAGCCTTCTGTCCTTGCAATAAGGCAGGGGTCTAACTGAGCTAACACAAGCCGCTTATGGATGGCTAAACTGAAAGAGCACCCTGTAACATGCCCACCGGGGCTTCAGCTGTAAACATTCACCCCTAGCCTCTGCCATGGGGTCAGATCCCCACGACTGGCAAGTCTGCATGCTCTTGCTAGAGGTTTGAGCAGCGGGACACCAAAGAACTGAGCCATACCCCCATTGCACATCCTGCTAGGGGGATAAAGGAACTTTTCCTGTTTTACTTTCACACTGGCCACTGGCTATGAATCAAAAGTTACACCCCTAGATGGCGGACACCAAAAGAAAGCAGTCCCACTCAGTCACAAGTTAAGATCTCAAGGACATAGTATTGAACAAGAGGTACTTTATGACAAATGACACAGAAAGACAGAGACAAAGGAAAAAAATAAGGACTATTTCTGGGAGGAAAGAATCAAACGATATGAATATTCATACCAAAACATACACCAGAGTCACTACACCTGAGACTAGTCTGTATAAATGATTTACTCCTAATCTGGTTGTTCTGCCATGGTCACCAAAACTGTAGGATCCAAGGGAAAATTTCCCCTTCACCCTCTGAAGGTTTGCAGAAAATCAGCTGACAATAGGGAAATGAATAGGAGAAAAGGCATGCAAAATTTATTAATATGCACAAGAGTAGTACAAAATATGAAAACTCAAAAAAGAGCCAGATGGCTGACATTTTTATACTATTTTGAGGTTGTAGAAAGAAGAGGCATTTGGAGAAGATGGCCAGACAGGTTATGGGAGGTAGAGAGGAAGAAAGGCATGGGGCAAAGGTGGTATTACTAAGTGGATGAAAACCCACTTCTCAGAAAGAATAGATGGTGGCCTGTGATTGAGTTAATTTTTTTTAGATCCAGATAACGGGGGAGGGATTCAGAGCGAGCCAAGTTTTCTATATAATTAATGTATATATTTTTTTTCTATGGAGGCAAATCTTCTCCACAAAAGGCAGCTTTTCAGGGCTATTCCTGTCTGCAGGCCCTCTGAATAGCCTTCTCAAAATATTTCAAAGAAGTGTATTTTTAGGTAAAATATTTTTGGTTTTCTTTACAAGTGTCTACCTGGAATACAAAAGCCAATTGTCGAAACACTCTATATTAGTGATGCAAAATTCCTGCAACAATACAGGATCATTGAAGGATGGATCTCAATGGATTTAAACAGAAAACTAATTGTTTTTAGTAGTGGCCAAAAATCAAAGCACTGTCACTACTCTCAGGGAAAGGGAAAAGTGTATCCCATCTTCTCCATGCATGAGGTTTAACTGCAGGGTCACTTCATATGTGCACATCGCTGGGATGTTTGCTGGGGCAGACATTAGCTTGTATATTTACTGATAAAACAGCTTGAAAAAATGTTTTGGTATCTGGCTTTACAATAAACTGAGTGTTTATGTTCTCCTCACATTCATGTGTTAAAATTTTAACCCCAAGGTGATGGTACTAGGAGGTGATTGGGTCATGAGGGCAGAGCTCTCAAGAATGGGACAGTGCCATTATAAAAGAGGACAGAGGGATCTCTTCACTCTTTTACCATGTGAGGACACAGCAAGATGCCCTCTATGAGGAAGAAGGCCCTCACCAGACACTCAGTCTGCCAGGGCCTTGATCTGGGACTTCTCAGCCTCTAGAACTGTGAGAAATAAATTTCCGTTGTTTATGAGCCACCGAGTTTATGGCATTTTGTTATGGCAACCTGAAGGGACTAAGACAGGCTTCATTAACTTTTAGCAGAATATAAATAAATGCTTTTCAGGTAATGGGGAGAAAACAAAAAAGATTGATAGGAGGAAATGATTTTCCTAATTGGATCTTTATGAAGTATAATCAATAATTCTGTTAAAGACCATTTGTTGTAAAAAGAAAGGAGATGGAAGGAGTTTATGCATTTACCAGACATGCCAGAGATCCAGAGACGTCTGGTTTCATTGGGTTCCTAATTTTCCAAATCCTTAAAGTGAAGCATAAATGGAACCAAGAAGCCTTATATTCATGGAGCTCAGACTGTTTGTCTTGAAGTAGAAGCAGCTCAGTATAGATCAGACAGAAAATTGGTGAACAATAAGTAAGAACCTAGACTGACACTCATAAATCAGTCGTTTGGGACAATATGACCATCTCGATGTTTCTGAATTCTTGAACTGAACAAGTCACTGCATTAATTATCTGCTTTTTGAGGTCCCTAAATAATTCTTCCACAGAGAGATCTGGCCTTATTGTTGGCTCACATAGGCATAATTCTAGGATACTTTCTCTCAATTTGCTTGGTTTATCGTGTGTGTGTGTGTGTGTGTGTGTGTGTGTGTGTATCAGGGGCTGTCTTCTGCAGGCACCCCACTGTGCATCTTCTGCAGGAGGATAACAGTGCTACTTACCGGAGGGGGCGGAACATGGCCCTTCAAAAGATACCTATATGACTCTGCTTAGGCTGCCATTACAAATGGCAGGGACTGGGTGGCTTAAACAACAGAAACCTATTTTCTCACCGTTCTGCAGATCTAAGATCAAGGTGCCAGCAAATTTGGTTTCTGATAAGGGCTGTCTGTTGACTTGCAAATGGCTGCTAAAATGAAAAATTTGTTTATCTATATAGACAATATTTCTTTTGGCACCAAATGTGTGGGTTTTCCACACAAAGCAATTCTTCAATTTTCTGGTTTTCCTATAATTTAACTCAATTAAATTTCAGAAAGCTTATAAAAGGAAAAAAAAAAAAAACTTTCTCTACTCACACAACACTTCTTTCGACACCAAACGTATGGCTTTCCACTCCAGCAATTCTCTAGTCCAACTAGGTGGCCTAAAATTTAACTCAATCCTGACATTAATACCAGGAGTTAATTCTGCTCTGCTAGGAGCAGATCTCGTGGGTTAAGGGCTCAGTCCCAAAAGCCTGCTCCTCGCTTCAGATTCCAATCACAAGCAGTGGGTCTCCAGGTAACCCACACTTCTGTCCAATTTGGCTACAAATCAGGCAATCCCTTAGCCCTCCTCTTGGGCTTGATAATTTGCTAGAGGAACTCACAAAATTCAGAAAAACACTATGTTTAATGGTTTACTATAAACGATATTACAAAAATACAGCTTACCAACTAAGTGAAGAGTTTTCTGAGATCTGCAAGGGTCCTGAGCATAGGTGCTTCTGTCCCTTTGAGTTGGGGTGCATCACCCTCTAGGCACATGGATACATTCGTTGACCCAGAAGCTCTGCAGTCTCCATTGTTTAGGATTTTTGTGGAGGCTTCGTTAAGTAGGCATAATTGATTAAATTACAGTCAGGGCATTGTGGATACATTTTGAGAAATGTTAGACAATTCTGTCTTTGAGCAAACGTTATAGAGTGTACTTAGGCAAATCTAGGTGGTATTGCCTACTGCACACCTAGGCTATACCATATTACCTATTGCTTCTAGGATACAAACGTATATAGGATGTTGCTATACTGTAGGCAGCTATAACAGAATGAGTATTTGTAGATGTAAACATAGAAATGATACAGTAAAAATATGGTATTATAATCCTGTGGACTGATATTGACCAAAATGTTGTTTTGTGACACATGACTGTATTCGCCTCTGGTGATTAACTTGATCCCTACCTAGCCCCTCTTTCTTTCCTGCAGATTAGGGGGTACAACTGAATGTTCTAACCATATAATTGTGTGGTTGGTTTCCCTGACAACCAGCTGGCATCCTCCCAGGGTCATCTCCTTAGCATAAACTCAGGTATGGTTAAAAGAGGCTTATTACGATTAACAAAAGATACTCCTCTTACCCTAATCACTTAGGAAATTCCAAAGATTTTAAAAACTCCGTGCTAAAAACCAGGAACAAAAACCAAATATATATTTCTTATTATATCACAACATCACAGCCGCCTTCTCACTGTGTCCTCACATAGCCTTTCCTTTGTGCACCTGGGATGGAGAGAGAGAACAATCTGACATTTCTTCCTCTTCTTATGAAATGCCAGTCCTGTCAGATTAGTCCTCCATCCTCATAACCTGGTCACTAAAATTACCCGCATAAAGATGCTGTCCTAAGTGGAAACCCCATCTTCAAACCAAAAGTAGCCTGAAACCCGTGGTCCAAAGAGAGAACTTCTATTCCTGTACACCCATTCTCCCCTGATTGGTTCTTTCTGAATAATGTCTTTTTACCAAACAAATGCTGCCTTTTCCAAAACTACCTGTGACCCACCCCATCCCCCATCCTGTGCCTATAAATACCCTAGACTTGGCTGGTAGAGAGAAGTGACTGGATGTTGGGGAGAGGCAACCTGACTTTGGAGGAGAAAAGCAGGGAGGCAACTCGACTTCAGGGGAGAGCGACCTGCCCTTCCTGCTTCTTTCCAGCTTCCCTCTACACCAAGAGCTGCTTCCATCACTCAATAAAATTCTTCTCATTCACTATCCTTCAATTCACCCACACGACCTTATTCTTCTTGGGCAACGGACAAGAGTTCAGGACCCACCACGTGTGGGTACCCAGGAAGGCTGTCACAATGGCCATTTGCTCTTGCTGCTGGAGGGCAGCTGCCCCACATGACAAGACAAAGGGCCCACTGAGCTGATAACACACTACTGTCTGTGAATGGCGGAGCTAAGAGAGCATTGTAACACGCCCTCTGATGCTTTGGGATCACAGGCACCCCTGCCTGGATGCTGCAGCAGGGCCTGCACAAAGTTGGCTCCTGCCAGCACTAAAGCAGCCAGCCAGTTCCTGTACTCATTTACTCACATGCTCCCTCTGGTGAAAGCTGAGCATGGTGGACTGAGTAAACGGGACACCCTGTCAGAAGTTCCACAAAAAGGTCAAGGAGACATCCTGCATCATCATCACACTGGGGCTAGGGCTTCAACATATGAATCTGGGGGTGGGAAGGCAAAATCCAGTTCCTAACAAGATCCATGCAGAGCACTCGTGGGAACTGTCTACCTCTGTCTTGTGGAGTCCAGCACTTTAACTTCTTTCTGAGGTTTTCCGCTGTTCCCCACTTACCCTGTCACCCAGGCTGGAATATGGTGGTGCAATCATGGCTCACTGCAGACTCGACCTCTTGGGCTCAAGCAGTCTTCCAACTGCAGCCTCTTGAGTAACTGGGACTACAGGCATATGTCACCACATCTGGCTAATTTTTTTGTATTTTTTGTAGAGATGGTGTTTTGCTGTGTTGCCCAGGCTGGTCTCAAACGCCTGGGCTCAAGCAATCTGCCTAGCTCAGCCTCCCAAAGTGCTGGTATTACAGGCATGAGCTATCACACCTAGCCTCTGAGGTCTTAATACCTTACCTGACTTAACCCATCTGATATTTGCCTCTTGGACTTTTGCAACAGACTATCTATCCATGCATCAACTTGAGTTCTCCTAGCTCCCCACCTGCTCCCTGCCTGTCTCCTTCCTTCACTTGTTTCTGTTCTGGCCCTCAGTTCCTTCTCCTAGCTCCTGCCCCTAGGTCACAGTTGCCTGTCTTGGGCATCTTCCTGTAGGAGTAAGGAGTATAAATCCATATTAGTCATTTCTGCTTCTACCAAGATGATTGTCAGGACCCATGCCAAAGACCCAGTCTTGGAGATAAACTGTAAGTCCCTACGGCTTGAGAGTTTAGATCTCACCATTCAATAAATAATACTGAAAATATTATTATATGAGGGCTGAAAAAGATGCAATCTGTACTCTCACAGTGAATAGGACCACTTTAAATTCACAATGAACTGTCCATCTAATAAGAAAACCCCGGAGTCTTTTATTAAAAGGTAGAATTTGACAGCAAAATATTAATAAACATATATCTTACCCCTTAGGAAACTTCAAACCTCTTCCTGTTTGTAATGATGCATTTATGGTTTCACATATTCACTAAGCAATCACTCATGTTCACCACAGATAAAGTTTGATGGGGCTGTGGAGAAACAGGAAGGTGGAATTGGAAAGGTAGACAGGGCTCAGAGCATGGAAGCCTTGTGTTCTATGCCCACGACTGTATTCTGGAGGCAATGGGAAGAGGCAGAGGCAGAGGTGATGGATTCAATGGACTCAGAAGTTGTTAAACCCACAGGACATGGGACATGAGGACAAGGGATGGGTCCTAGACGACCCCTGGTTTCTGGCTGGTGAGCCTGGGGACATGGTGGGACCTTCTCTGAGAAAGGGAAGCAGAATCCGAGCAGGTCTCTGAGGGTAGGGCTGATGGGTTTGCTTTCAGAGTATGAAAGTAGAGGTGTCCACGGGGCATCTGCATGGAGATTCTCAGGGTCTGGGTCTCCACTGATCCTGGGGGCTCTGGAAAGATACTTTTACTTATTACTTATTGCTTCTTTATTACCCATTTCTTTCTGAAAGCCATGCTCCTTCCAACTGGCTGATTCTCAGGCTATCCCTAACCTCCATCCTTCCTGAGGGCCTTGGTGGGCTCCTTCCCCTGAAGCATTACTTTTGTCCACCAGATCCACTTCTGATTTCAGCCCCTAAGGGTGATTGTTTTGTCACAACCTCTCCTGTCCTCCTCAAGCCCCAGCCCATTCCTCCCCTTCCATGTCCTTGGGCAAGTCTTGGCTTGCCTGTCCTGAGCTGGTTCTGCATCAGGTTGGACAGCCAGCTGCACTTTGTCCTTCTCTTGTCACCTGCTTACTGAAACACTGCTGAGCTTTGTTCCTCAGATCTTCTAGGTAAAGACCTTTCCTATGGCATGTTCACCAGAGGAGGCAGGGAGAGAATGCAAAGCCATTACCATTGCAAATCCTTTTGGAAAATAGACCCAGTAAAATTAAGGTATACATGATAGAAAAAAATGGAGACACAGGGGCCCTAGTGTCTTTTCCTGGAGGAGAAAAGGTACAGAAACAGAAGACTGGTCTTTCAGGAGATGCGTTTTTCCCTCTTCATTATTTAATCAAAATTTGGATATACTACTAGGGAGCTTTCTAGTTCGGGCTCTGGTGTGAAACATAGGGTAAGAATCCTTGTTTTTGAATTGCAATAACAATAACAATAATAATAACTAACACTTATTGAGCACTTACTATGTGTCTGACACTAAGCTCATTGCAGGCATTACCTCATTTAATTCTCACAACAGTGCTACAAGGCAAATGTTGTTACTATTATTATTTATTTTTTTAAGATGAGAACATAGTGCTTAGGACAGGTTACATGACTTGTCCATGAGTTTCACTGCTCAGCACTGATGCAGCCAGGCTCCAAACCTGTCTACACAGCTTGGGTGTTGCATTGAGTACTGAACTGGATGGTGTTCCCCCCAACTCGTGTTCAACTGGAACTTCAGAATGTGACCTTATTTGGAAATAAGGTCATTGCAAATATAATTAGTTAACATGAAGTCATACTAGATTAGAGTAGGCTCTAAGCCCAATGGCTGGTGTCCTTGTAAGAAGGTTATGTGGCAACATAAAGATACATGAAGGAGAATAGCACATGAAGACAGAGGCAGATTGGAGTGATGGGTCTACAAGCCAAGGAATGCCAGGGATTACTGGCAGAAGAAGGGGAAAAAAGATTTCTTTTCTTTGCCAATTGCTTGCTTCATGGCTGAAGCCCCTATCACAAAAGACAGATGAAAAAGAGAAAAGGATACACATTAATTTGATATGAACTTTACATGACACAGGAGCATTAAGAAATAAAGGCGTAAATAAACAGGTTATTTTTAATGCTAGGTTGATGGAGAAGTAGCCATTAATAGAGAAGTACGGCTGGAGAAAAATGTACCACCTAAGGATTATAAATGGGGGGAAAACTTAGCAAAACCTATTTGCTCAGATTCTTCTCTGTGTCCCTGTGTCTTCAGAGATAAGGATTTTTCTTTCTTCTGGATATAGGGAGGGCATCTCTCAAACTGGGGTCTATGACCTGCCTCAGGGATAAAGTGGGAATGTAAGAGTGACCTTCCTGCTTCTGCTGTTTTCTCAAATGCCAAGGTGCCATATTTGGAAGCAGCTTGTCCTGCACCCAGATTCTTTCGTAGAACCTCAAGAAGTAAAAACAAAACACCACCACCTTGGTTTCTGGTTTCTAGCCTCTAAACTGTGAGATAATGAATTTTTGCTGTTTTAAGCCACTCATAGTAATGTAACAAGCCCTAGGAAACGAAAAAAACTGTACTATGGCTCAAAATGATAATTTCCCAAATCATTTTCTAACAGTCAAAGAGATGATGGTTTTCCAGCACGCTCCATTTTTCTCTGTTTCAGATGTCATGGATGTGTCAACTTGACAAGGCTTATTTTAACCAGAGATTCAATTTCCTTCTTTATACAAATTCCTTGGTTTATTTAGGTATAGCTGTGCCATCTAGTGGCATAAAATGAGAGAAATGCAGGTTATTTTTGGAAATGGCTAAATGTATGATTTGAGTAGTCTACTTGCTCCTTGAAGAGTATCAGACAGAAAAATCTGCAATAGAATCTTCCCTAAACATCTATTTGTGCTGATGTCTGTGTTAGTGACTTGGAATGATTAGAATCACTCCTCAACGTTATGTTTCTGCTGATTCAAGTGGCTACAGGGTGAGCTGTCATTGTAGCATTGTAGCACATCTTGGTCATAAATGTCCAGTCCTGGTGAAGTGCATAAAATTAAAAGTCAAATGTGTTTTACACTTATTGTCAGAAAACTACTCTTGCGAAAAACAGAGATCACTTGCAGGTTTGTTTTCCTGGAAAAAAATTAAAAGTGATTCTAAGGCTGCAAGAATAAATGTCCACTTTCTATACTGAAGTAAATACATTCTTAGAATCAGAATTTAGAGGAAAAGAACAGAAATAATGAAAACAACCATTTATATTTGTGATTTTTTATGGAATGGATGACATAAACCTCTTCTATTCTCATTGGTTTATATGTGCACGGATTACTTTTATCCTTTGAGGAATTGCTGTTTGGATACACACTGTGGAATGAAGAGAGGGGTTGGACTATAGTGGATTGCTTTCACTGATTTTTTTTTTTTAAAAAGCAAGGCGTATCATTGAGATACTTTAGAATTTAGTGTTGCTGGAAGTTTCTGAGTAAAATGAGCTAGAAAAAACTCCTTTAATATTTAGAACCCTTCCTTTCAGGACAAATTAATATTTTATCCAACTATAATACATATTTATACAAAATTGATATAAACCAACTCAGTCAGAAGCCAAGAAAACATTAATTTTCTAAAGCTATCAGCCTGTTCAAAACTTAGTGTTCTCCTTTTGGAATGCAAATTTACTACACTAAATTTAAAAAATCCAAACACAATAAGCCCAATTATTACTCTAAGACCCTTTTCCACCGACCAGCAAGGAGAGTAAGCATTTCTAAATGAGGTGTCCACTCTGTATGTATTAGACCTATGCAGGAAGACTGGATTTAGGGCATTGGAGTAAGTGATGAGTATCTCCTCATTAACATAGTAGAAATCATTCCGTTATTTAACCTAGGACATGGATATTCTTCCTTGATTGTCTAAGAGTTTTTCAGGAAGACAAACAAGGTTGAATTTTCTGATAATACTGCCTTGCTGACAAATTTTAAAAATGTTTTCCATTTTCTTATGTTCTCTTGCCAAAAATATTAAGTATCTGCTCTGCCTAATTACCTGACTTTAAAACATCTTTTTTTTTTTTTTTTTTTTTGCCTTTTTTTTTTTGGAGACAGGGTCTTTCTCTGTTTCCCAGGCTGGAGTGCAGTGGCATGATCATAGCTCACTTGTAGCCTTGAACTTCTGGGTTCAAGCTATCCTCCTCCCACCTCAGCCTCCTAAGTAGTTAGGAACGCAGGTGCATACTACCATGCCCAGCTATTTTGTCTTGTTTTGTAGATGGGGTCTCACTATGTTGTCCGGGCTGGTCTCAAACCCCATAGCTCAAGCAATCCTCCCACCTCGGCCTCTCAAAGTGCTGAGACTATAGGTGTGAGCCACCATACCTGGCCTAAAATATCTTTCAAGTGTTAAGGTGGAATGCATTTTAGTAGCCACTTATTTATTTCAGGAAAGAAGTCAAATTATGGCTGGGCATGGTGGCTTATGCCTATAATCCCAGCACTTTGGGAAGCCCAGGCAGGAGGATCACTTGAGGTCAGGAGTTCGAGACCATCCTGACCAACATGGCAAAATCCATCTCTACTAAAAAAATACAAAAATTAGCTGGGCATTGTGGTGTGCACCTGTAGTCCCAGCTACTCTGGAGGCTGAGGTACAATAATCTCTTGAATCCAAGGCGGAAGTTGCATTGAGCCAAGTGCACCACTGCACTCCAGCCTGTACAACAAAGTGAGACTCTGTCAAAAAAAAAAAAAAAGTCAAATTCTTTGTAGAAATGGGCAAGATAATTTTAAAATTCATATGGAATTGTAAAGAAACCAGAATATACAAAAGAATCTTGTAAAAAAACAAAGTTGGAAGACTCATATTTCCTGAATTCAAAATTACTACAAAACAATGGTAATCAAGACCGTGGTACTGACACAAGGACAGATATACAGATTACTCAAATAAAATTGAGAATCCAGAAATAAGCCCATACATCTAACTAATTTTTGAGAAAGGTGCCAAAACCATTCAGTGGGGAAAAAAAATTCATTTCAATGAAAGGACTTGGGACAACCAGAGAACCACATGCAAAATACAGAAGTTGAACCCTTACCTTATACCATATACAAAATTGACTCACAATGAATGAAACACCAAAATATAACTGCTAAAACTATAATACTCTTAGAAGAAGACCTTCATAACCTTGGATTTGGCGAAGGATTCTTAAATCTGACACCAAAAACACAGGCAATCAAAGAAAAAATAGATAAATAGAACATCAAAATTTAAAACTTTTGTGTTTCAAAGGCAACCATCAAGAAAGTGAAATGGAAACCCACAGAATGAGAGAAAATACTTGCAAGACTGCAAATCATATATCTGATAAGGGTTTGGTATCCACAATATATAAAAAACTTGTAAAACTCAATAATGAAAAATTGAATAATCCAATTAAAAATGGACAAAGAATCTGAATAGACATTTCTCCAAGGAAGATATACAAATGGTGAATAAGCACATGAAAAGATGCTTGACATAATTAGCCATCAAGAAAATGCAAATAAAAACCAAGAGACAGTACTTCATAACCATGGATAGCTAAAATTGAAAAGTCAAATAGTAACAAGCATCGGTGAGGATGTGGAGAGATCAGAACTCGCATATACTGTTGGTGGGACTGTAGAATGGTGCAGCCATTTTGGAAAACAGTCTGGTACTCTCTCAAATGATTAAAGATAGAGTTATAATATGACCCAGAAATTCTACTCCTAGGTATATACCCAAGAGAAATGGAAACCTATGTCCACAGAAAAACTTGTACATGGATGTTTATTACAACATTATTTTTAATAGTCTGTATAATCTGAATGTGTCCCTCCTACCAATTAATATGTTGAAATCCTAACCCCCAAGGTAATAGCATTAGGAGGTGTGGTATTTAGGAAGTGATTAGGTTATCAGGGCAGAGCTGTCATGAATGGGGTTAGTGCTTTTATAAAAGAGGCCCAAAAGAGATCATTCATCCTTTTCTCCATGTGGGGACACAGCAAGAAGGTGCCACCTATGAACCAGGAATAAGGAGCTCACTAGACACTGAGTCTGCCAGGGCTTTGTTCTTGGACTTCTGAGACTCCAGAACTGTGAGAAATAAACATTTGTTTTTTATAGGGAGTTCATCACCAGTAAGCCTGCCTTATTTTTATAATTTACAATTTTTATATTCTCTTGATGAATCTGAACCTTTTATCATTACATAATGATCGTCTTTATCTCCTGTGACAGATTTTGAATAAAAGTCTATTTTGTCTGATATTAGTTTAGCCACCTCTACTCTCTTTTTGTTGACAAAAATGGCAAAGGGACATCTTTAAGTCAAAACAAAAGGATATTAAATAACAACAACGAAAATATATGAAAGTGGAAAACTCTCTGTTAAAGGTAAATGTATTGTCAAGTTGATACATGAGTCACTTTCAACTCTAGTATAAAAATTTAAAACGTTTTAAAAACAACTATAGCTACAATAGTTTGTTAATGAATACATAATATAAAAAGATTTAAAGTGTGACATCAATAGCACAAAATGTGTGCATAGAATGAGTAAGTGTGTAGAATTTTTGCATGCAACTGAACTGGAGTAGTTATTAGCTTAAAATAAACTGTTATGACCATAAGATGTTTTATGTAAGCCTCTTGGTAACGACAAAGAAAAAAACATGTAGTAGATACAGAAAAGATAAAGAGAAAGAAATTAAAGCATACTACTACAAAAAAAAAAAAATCCATAAATCACACAGGAAAATAGCAAGAAAGGAAGAAGGAAACAAAGGTACTACAAAAAAAGTCAGAAAAAAATGGTAATAGTAATTACTTACCTATTAATAATTATTTTAAATGTAAATGGATTAAATTCTCAAATCAAAAAACACAGAGTAGCTGAATGGATATTTTAAAAAATTAAGATCCACCAACAGGTCACCTGTAAGAGACTCACTTTAACTTTAAGGACACAAATAAGATAAAAGTGAAGAGACAGCAAAAGATATTTCATGCAAATGGCAACAAAAAGAGAGTACAGGTGGCTAAACTTACATCAGAAAAAATAGACTTCTATTCAAAATCTGTCACAGGAGATAAAGAAAATCATTATGTAATGATAAAAGGGACAGATTCATCAAGAGAATATAAAAATTATAAAGATATATGCACTTAACATTGGAAAGCATCTAACTATATAAAGCAAATATCATCCACATGTAAAAGCATGATATTGGACCCTTATCTTATACCATACAAAAATTAACTCAAAATAGATTAAAGACTTAAATGTAAAACCTGAAACTATGAAACTTTGAGAAGAAAACATAGGGAAAAAGCTCTTTGAGACTGATATTGATCATCTTTTTGAATATGACACCAAAAGCACATGTAAGAAAAGCAAAAATAAGCAAGTGGGACTACATGCAACTAACAAACTTCTGCACGGCCAAAGAAACAATCAGCAAAATGAATAGGCACCTATTGAATGGGAGAGAATATTTGTAAATCATATATTTGAGAAAGGGTTGTTGTGGTTCGAATGTTTTCATCAGGACAATTGGAGAATGACCCTGAGGCATTTCAGAGATCTTTGAGGCTGCCCTTCTAATCACAGGCTCAGAAGTTTAGGGCCTTCAAGACAGAAATGGCTTGTGACCCAGGGCTACATTGAGGCTTTTTTCTCTGTATTCCAGTGAAGTACCCCTTGGTGACCCTAGCCATGGCTCAAGGAGGCCCAGGTGTGGCTCACACCACAAATCCAGAGGGCACAAGCCGCATGCTGTGGCAATGTCCATGTGGTGTTGACTCTGCAGAGTCTGCAGAATACACAAGTTGTGGAGCCAGGGTAGCCTCCACCTAGATTTCAAAGAATGTCTCAGAGAGCCTCAGGGACATAGGGGAGGAACCACCACAGAAAGTTCCCACTATGGCAATGCTTAGTAGAGTGGTAGAGTTGGGACCACTCCTGAGGCCCCAGAACTGTAGAGCCACAAGAGTGAAATGCCAGCCTGGGGGAGCAGCAGGCATGGGACTCCAACCCATGAGAAGGGACGCCAAAAAAGCCACGAGAGCAGGTCTCTGCAAGGCCTTTGGGGCCCAACACCTGCCACAAGGTGCCCAGAAAGTGGGACATGGATCAAAGGAGATCATTCTGGAGCCTTAAGACTTATGTTGTTCACCTTGTCGAGTTTTGGACATATTAGGGACCAATTATCTTTTTTTCTTGCCTATTTCTCCTTCTTGGGATGGG
The DNA here is from genome assembly GCF_009764315.1 of Trachypithecus francoisi. Classification (NCBI taxonomy): domain Eukaryota; kingdom Metazoa; phylum Chordata; class Mammalia; order Primates; family Cercopithecidae; genus Trachypithecus; species Trachypithecus francoisi. The sequence continues at coordinate 8,350,036 of NW_022681453.1, forward strand.
AATGCATATCCTATACCTTCTCACCATTGTGTTTAGAAGTAGATAACTTTAATTTCGCAGGCTCACAGCTGGAGAAGAATTTGTCTCAGGATGAATCATGCCCTGAGTCTCACCCATATCTGATTTAGATGAGACTCTGGAGTTTGAACTTTTGAGTTGGTAGGAACTCAGACTTTGGAGCTATTGAGATAAAATAAATATATTCTGCATGTGAGAAAGATGTGAATTTTGGGGGAGTGGAAAAGGATGCTATGATTTGAATGTGTCCTCAACATATTGAAAACCTAATCCCCAATGCAACAGTGTTCAGAGATAAGGTGAAATGAGAAATGGTTAGGCTATGAGGGCTCTGCCCTAATTAATGGTTTAATGCCATTGTTGTAGGAATGGGTTTGCTACTGTGAGAGTGGGTTCTTTATAAAAGAATGACTTCGACCCCCTATTTATTCTCTCTCTCTCTCTCTCTCTCTTCCCCCCCATCTCTTTGTTTTTCTGCCATTGGATGATGTAATAAGAAGGGCCTCATTATATGCTGGCTCCTCAGTCTTGAAATTCCCAGCATCCAGAATCATTAGTAAATAAATTTCTTTTCGTTATAAATTGTCTAGTTTGTAGTATTCTGTTGGAACAGCACAAAATTAACTAGACATGGGTTAATATCCAAAATATAAAGAGAACTCAAGCAACCCAATTAAAAATACCTCAAATAACTCTTAAAAAAGGGCAGAGGATATGAATTTAAAAAGTAATGAGAACTTTTAGGAGTCAGGAAAATGTGTAATTACAATGTTTTCCCCTGTATTTTCTTTCAAAATTCTCACACAAAATCCTGTTCTGAATAAAGCAGGAAAGTGACAAAGATAATTATAATGCAGGGTTAGCCAATCATTTAAAATGCCTTACAGAATTTGAAACTATATATATATATATAGTTATATATATATATGTATGTATATATATAGTTATATATATGTATGTATATATATAGTTATATATATATATGTATGTGTGTGTATATATATATATATATATTTTTTTTTTTTTTTCTTGTTGTATGATCAGTGCTAGCTTTAAGCCATTCATCCTCTTAGGATGAATGGAAACCTCTTGCCAGGCAGAACATTGCTGGAGACTATTAGAGCTGCCAATTCTGTCAACAGATGAATCTTGTGGAGTCAGCTCTTTTCCATGGGTCTAGGGCCTAGGTAAAGAACTTATATTTGTGCATTTAAGTTTTATAATTAGGTAACCATATTTTCCAACTTTATGGGTTATGTAAAATATATAACCAGGTTTATCCAAGATAGAATATCTGGCAACAGTTTTCTGTATTGTACCCCCAAAGCTAAAGCAGCTTAAACATTTAACATTAATGTTGAAGAGAACATTAGAAACCACAATCTCCCATCAGATTAATTAATTGCAGTAATGGCAGAAAACAAGAACACACTGAAATGTCCTAAAATGTGAATGGATTTTTTTTTGCACAAAGAACACTGTTTCGAGAGATGGGTTCTGTGTCGAGTGACTTCCCATTTCTGGCCTTTCTTTTCTTACGTGTAAAGCGGGGTAGGTTGAAATGCATGATCTAAAATGCTTTCTTGCTGTGAAACTGTGTGCTTCATGTATAATAAATTGTTCAATATATTTTAGGTATGGATGATTCTGAAGCTATCTGTATGCATTAGTTTTGAAAAAAGAGTAGGTTTCTGGATAAGGTAAAATGCATAATTTTATTTTACCGACACTTCTACCCACAAACAGTGTCATAAGAAAATCAACCAAAAGGTAACTTACAGAATGGGAGAAAATATCTGCAAACGGTATATATGATAAGGAATTAATACTCCAAATATATGACGAACTAAAACAACTCAATAGCAAAAAACAAAATAAACTGATTTAAAAATGGACTGAAGACTTGTATAGACATTTCTCACAAGAAAACATACAAATGGCCAACAGGTGTATGAAAGGTGCTCAACATTACTGATGATCAGGAGAATGCAAACCTATCCACAATGAGCAGTTGCTTCATACCTATTAGGATGCTATTGTCAAAAAGAAAAAGAATAACAAGTGTTGGGGAGAATGTGGAGAAAAGATCCTTACATGCTATTGGTGGGAATGTAAACTAGAACAGTTATTATGGAAAACAGTAGGGAGGTTGCTCAAAAACTTAAAAACAAAACTACCAAACAATCCAGTCATCTACTTCTGGGTATATATCCAAGGAAATGAAATCACTATCTTGACTAGATAATCGCACTCCCATGTTCACTGCAGTTTTATTCACAACAGCCAAGATACGGAAACAACTTGTGTCCACCAACAGATGAATGAGTAAAGAATATGTGGCATATGTATATACGATGGAGTATTAGCCATAAAAAGAAGGAGATCAGCCATTTGCAACAGCATGGATGAACCTGGAGAACATTTTGCTAAGTGAAATAAGCCAGACACGACACTGAAAATAAAATCCTGCATTATCTCATTTACATGTGGAATCTTAAAAAGTTGAACTCACAGAAGCAGAGAGTAGGATGGAGGTCACCAGGGGCAAGGAAGTGGGAAGATGTTGGTGAAAGGGTGCAAACTTTCACTTATATGATGAATAAGTTCAGGGTCTAACATACAGCACAGCGGCCACAGTTAATGCTGTATTGTATACTTGAAATTTGCTAAGATAGTAGCTCTTAAGTGTTCTCACCACACACACAAAGAAACGTCACCATGCGAGGTGGTATGTTAATTAGCTTGGTTGTGGTAATCATTTCATAATATATACATATATCAAGTCATCATGTTGGACACTTTAAACATTTACATTAAAATAATTTTTTTATTATACTTTAAGATCTGGGATACATGTGCAGAACGTGCAGCTTTGTTACATTGGTATACACGTGCCATGGTGGTTTGCCCCACCCATCAACCTGTCATCTACATTAGGTATTTCTACTAATGCTATCCCTCCCCGAGCCCCCCGGCCCCCAACAGGCCCCAGTCAGGGATGTTCTCCTTCCTTTGTCCATGTATTCTCATTGTTCGACTATGTGAGAACATGCAGTGTTTGGTTTTCTGTTCCTGTGTTAGTTTTCTGAGAATGATGGTTTGCAGCTTCATCCATGTCCCCGCAAAGGATGTGAACTCATCTTTTTTTTATGGCTGCATAGTTTTCCATGGTGTATATCTGCCACATTTTCTTTATTCAGTCTATCACTGATGGGCATTTGGGTTGGTTCCAAGTCTTCGTTATTGTGAACAGTGCTGCAATAAGCATACGTGTGTGTATGTCTTTATAGTAGAATGGTTTATAATCCTTTGAGTATATACCCAGTAATGGGATTGCTGGGTCAAATGGTATTTCTGGTTCTAGATCCTTGAGGAATTTCCACACTGTCTTCCACAATGGTTGAACTAATTTACGCTCCCACCAATAGTGTAAAAGCATTACTATTTCTCCATATCCTCTCCAGCATCTGTTGTTTCCTGATTTTTTAAAGATCGTCATTCTAACTGGCATGAGATAGTATCTCATTGTGGTTTTAATTTGCATTTCTCTAATGACCAATGATGATGAGCTTTTTTTCATATGTTTGTTGTCTTCTTGTGAGAAGTGTCTGTTCATATCCTTCACCCATTTTTTGATGGGGTTGCTTGTTTTTTTTTCTTGTAAAATTTTTTAAGTTCTTTGTAGATTCTGGATATTAGTCCTTTGTCAGATGGGTAGATTGCAAAAATTTTCTCCTATTCTGAAGATTACCTGTTCACTCTAAAGATAGTTTCTTTTGCTGTGCAGAAGCTCTTTAGTTTAATTAGATCTCATTTGTCAATTTTGGCTTTTGTTGCCATTGCTTTGGTGTTTTAGTCATGAAGTCTTTTCCCATGCCTATGTCCTGAATGGTATTGCCTAGGTTTCCTTCTAGGGTTTTTAAAGTTTTAGGTCTTAAAGGTTTTCAATTTTTATTTGGCAATTACACTTCAATAAAGCTGTAAAAAATAAAATTAAAATTATTATTAAAAAAAAAATTTTTTTTGAGATGGAGACTTGCTCTGTCACCCAGCCTGGAGTGCAGTGGCACAATCTCCACTCACTGCAAGCTCCACCTCCCAGGTTTACGCCATTCTCCTGCCTCAGCCTCCCATGTAGCTGGAACTACAGGCGCCTGCCACCACATAGGGCTAATTTTTGTATTTTTAGTAGAGACGGGGTTTCACCATGTTAGCCAGGATGGTCTCGATCTCCTGACCTTGTGATCCGCCTGTCTCAGCCTCCTAAAGTGCTGGGATTACAGGCTATTTTTTTTTTTTAAATTTTAAAAGTGAATGAATTGGATGGTATGTGAACTTTATCTCAAAGCTGTTAAAAAAGACACATTGATATTGGTAATTTCAGTAATTTAATCAGCATCTCTTTCAACAGATAAATAGGTCGGCATGTTTTGTAAGATTTGATGTTATTATAGGGAGAATATCTAACAAACAATATTAACAGATTTAGTCACAATTAACTTCCATAAATATGATAATTTTACCATACAAAAATAGAATGGAAAGTGAATTATGTTACTTTCCACACTGCATTTTTGTAATGAAAAATAAAATACTTCTCCACATATCCCTGGGATGTTGTTTTTGGCAGTTCCCCCCGCTTCACACCTGGATGCTGATTCTCACTGTGCTCCCTTGACTTTGTACACCGTTGCCCAATTAAATCTTTGCAAAACTCTGTTTTCTTTCTCCTGCCATGTCAGTGCATTTTTTCATATTACCTTTATAAGCTTTATTCTCTGGAGTCCCATATAGAGCCCACATGATACTTTTAGTGGCTCTGGGGACTAAGGAGATGACATTGCAACAAACCCCTCACTCCTCACCTTATATAATTCAAAATAAAAGCATCACTCCTCCATGAAAGATGTAAGTTATATCTGTGTTGACATGAAAATAGCCCCTTTATAGAATTTTGGTTTGCACACCGCATGTTCTCACTCATAGGTGGGAACTGAACAATGAGATCACTTGGACTCGGGAAGGGGAATATCACACACTGGGGCCTATCATGGGGAGGGGGGAGGAGGGAGGGATTGCATTGGGGAGTTATACATGATATAAACGTCATGCACATGTACCCTAGAACTTAAAGTATAATTAAAAAAATAAATAAATAAAAAAAAAATAAATAAAAAGATGAAAAAAAAAAAAAAGAATTTTGGTTTGCAAAATCCCAGCTAAATTTAGCAGTTTAAGTTCTCCTTTTTTAGTATGCCTGCTTTGTTCATGCCCTAAATAAGTGGTTAATTTGCTTCCTAGCTTGTCCACCTTTGTTTAGCCAAGTTGATTTTCCTCAGCAGCCTCATTGGTAGCCCCTCCTCCTCCTCACCCTCCTCCTCTGCCCTCTCTCTCACTTCTTTTTTTTTGTTTTTGTTTTTGTTTTTTTTTTTTTTGAGGCGGAGTCTCGCTCTGTCACCCAGGCTGGAGTGCAGTGGCCGGATCTCCGCTCACTGCAAGCTCCGCCTCCCGGGTTTACGCCATTCTCCTGCCTCAGCCTCCCGAGTAGCTGGGACTACAGGTGCCCGCCACCTCGCCCGGCTAGTTTTTTGTATTTTTTTTTTAGTAGAGACGGGGTTTCACCGTGTCGCCAGGATGGTCTCGATCTGCTGACCTCGTGATCCGCCCGTCTCGGCCTCCCAAAGTGCTGGGATTACAGGCTTGAGCCACCGCGCCCGGCCTTCTCTCACTTCTAACAGAGTTTCTTCCGGTGTCCATGACAAACTTTTGCTTGGCTCTCACTGGAAATGGCTACTGCCTCTCTCCCATGAGCCAAGTACTAGTAATCCTTTCAGACCCAGCCAAAATCTTACCTTCTCCAAGAACAGCAGCCTTTTTTTTTTTTTTAACCCACTTTTGCTGTGCCAGAATCAATTTATCTTTTGTTTTTGTTCATCAGTAACTAAAAATTTGGAAAAACCCGATAGCTTTTCTATAACACAATTCAAGATCTTTAGAAAAATAGCTTACTTTAGAGATCTTGTGATCTGAAGGACGTAGATATTAGAAATATGGCTTGGCAAAACCCAATAAAAAAATCAAGAAAGATTTTATCTTTTTACAACTGTCCCTGGATAATGCATGACTTGATAGAGCGATATTTTTTAAATTGAGAGTGCTTGGCAGAATTTTCTGTGGGGAATACTGTTGACTCAATACAATGAATAATTTTTGCAGTGAAATACACATCTAACTTATTTGATGTTTCTATTTGCTTAGATATTTTAGCAAACATAAAAATGAAAAATAATGAAAGCATAAAAATGAAAAATGAAAACACATGAAAAGAATATTTTTAATCTAGTATTTTTACTACGAACATTGCTTTTTTCTTTTAAATTTTTTATTTTTAATTTTCGTGGGTACATAGGTGTATATATTTATGAGGTACACATTATTGCTTTTTGTTTTTATTTTACTTTATTTTCTGAGATGGAGCCTTGCTCTGTCACCCAGGCTGGAATGCAATGGCACGATCTCAGCTCACTACAACCTCCACCTCCCAGGCTCATGTGATTCTCTTGCTCCGGCCTCCCGAGTCTCTGGGACTACAGGCACACACCACCATGCCTGGCTAATGTCTGTATTTTTACTAGAGATGGAGTTTCGCCATGTTGACCAGGCTGTTCTCAAACTCCTGACCTTAGGTGATCTGTCGGCCTTGGACTCCCAAAGAGCTGGGATTACAGGTGTGAGCCACTGTGCCCGGCCTACTTTTTTAAACAGAAAAGTTAATTATTCTACATTTGCAACAGAATCATTCAAGTTATAAAACACCAAGAAATAAAACCATTTAAAAAGTATAATAATAATTGACATACGAGATTCTGATTACCCCTACTCTACATATTCTAGCTTAGAAATTTTCTGATTTTGTAAAGAGGCCATTTTCCTTTTCTTCACTTCTGCCCACAGACATAAAAAGTTTTCGGTGGGGAGAGAGGCAGTTACCTCATACTTACGAAATTTTGATATGACATTCCTGCCCTTCCAATTCTTTATGATTGGATTTTTGATGTCTACCACATGCATGGTATGTGATGCCAGGAATTGATCAATAGTGTGGCTGTAAAAAGAAAAAAAAGAGAAAAAGAAAATTCTTTTAAGAAATTACTCTGCCTTGATGCTTGTCCTACTGAACACAGGAGGCACTATACTTTTTGTCAAGGTGTCTGTTAACTCACTGCTATGTGCTGCAAGATCTCTAATCTAATGCATTCCCTGCGGATATTGTTAAATTGGTGTGTACTAGTTACTTCAAACTTTAAATCTAGGGGCAGAGATTTGCCCTAGTGAAGAATTCACACCACAGGGGTAATCAGTTACTAGAATATAGTAGTCCCATGCCAGATGTTACCATAAGCTTTGTTATTGTATCTTGATCAAACCAAGACTATGGTCATTAGAAAACTGAATGTCAGAACTGTGTTACTATTGATTAAAATGGGGACCTGTTGACTATATAACGAACGTCAGAAATGGCTTCTCCTTTGTGAAATATAAATAGTCCAGATATAGAGACTGGCTGTACCTTTTCCCTTGCATGAACAAGATACAAAACCTGAGGAAGCCTGTAGCCTATATCCTTAGGGAAGACACCCTATGCTCAATCTGTAAATGGTCCCTTGTCCCCTTGGTTTAAGAGGATCCTGGTTGCTTGATACTGTTTGCAAGGCTCATAGAATCTTGCCTCTGGAATGTTGTTTTGTCCACCTCAAGTGAACTTCTCAGGAAACCTAAAAGAGATCCAGGCAGTCAGAACTCTTTGGAGCTTCACACACATTTTATGAGAGCTGTTTTTGGCTGCTTACTAATGTTTGGTCAACACATGTCTGTATGCATGTCAGCTTTGCTTTTGTTATAAGAGTGTGGGGTAGTAGCTCACCCTAACTAACCTCAAATTGCTCCATAGATTATTTCTATCCACCAAAAACAAGAGTTGTACATGACCATATAGGCTAAGGTTAGTTAGTACCAGTGGGTATACTTGTTCTTGCCACATACATTAATTGAGAGAATGTGTATCAACATCTTACCAAACAATGCTGCTGGCTTGCTAGACTAGATTGCAGTTTGAAATAACCAAATTACATGGTGTAATGGTAGATAGTGAGAGTGTTTATGGAATTAACAAAAGGTAGATCACAGCAAGGAAAATCAAGTTTGAGGGAAGGGTAGTTGGGTCTTGTAGTGTCTTATAGGCTATTATAAGAACTTTGTCTTTTCCTCTGACAGAAATTGGGAGCCACTGCAGTGTTCGGAGCGGAGGAGTGATATAATCTGACTTATATCAGGACCATTCTCATTGTTGTATTGAGAATGATCATGAGGAGCTGGATTAGAAGGAGGTTCAGTAGTTAGGAGGCTATTGAAGGAATTCAAGAGAAAGATGACAGTCACTCAGATCAGTGGGGGTGTTGAGGACTGGTTGCATCTAGTTCTATTTTATAGTTAGACCTGACTGGATTTGCTGATGGATTGGATAGGAAAGGCACGTAAGAGAGAAAGAGGAGCTAACTATGAGCCTAAGGCTTTTAGCTCGAGCATATGGAAAATGGAACTGCCATCAGCTGAGAAAAAGAAGACTGTGGATGGTTTGAAGAAAATCAATACATGTGGTGATGTTTGGTAATTTATAAATTGCTATTAAAATCTCAGCTTTTAGGGTTTGGCATGTTTATAAAGTCCATGTAATTTAGCATGTGTTTAGTAGAGAGTGGTGCTTTTCCCCAATTTACTCTTAAGTGAATTTCCTGGTTTCTTATTATTGCATCACATACCACATCACACAAGAAATCTGCTTTCAATTGTCATCTGAATACTCTCTGTTTTCACTCTCCCAAATCCTGCCCCAGGGCCCACCATGGCACTGAGAAACCAAGGTTGTTTCAAAGATGAGAATCACAAAGTTTGTACTTCTTGACTAGTTTGGAAGCCTGTCATTCTGCTTGGCTGATGAAATCACTTAAAAAGCAGAAATTGGTTTCTGTAACTAGTTTGCATCTAGTAGTCATCAATGACACAAGATGTTTATTGAGATTGGGGTTCCTTGGGTCTGATCTGCCAGGCTCTGTTTCAATTTTTAGATTTCTCTTTCTTAGAGACTTGACAGCAAATTTATTGGTACCAAAAACACACATTATATATTACACATTACTGTTGAGTAGAAAGGTGTGCCCTCCAGATACAAAAATGGAAAAAAAATTGTAACTTTTCAAAACATCATATTCTTGTTTACTTAAAAAATAAACAACATACTTTCCTTCCAGCTTTGATGATGTAACAGGAATTGGATTCATTTATTTTCCAACATTAAAAAAAAGAAAAGCCCTGCAGAATACGTGCAACAAAGGTTTCCAGGCGTTGGATAAGAGGCAGTGGAGGACCGTGATTTGTAAGAATAAAACAATCAATAAGATGAGTCCTGCAACTGACCTAGCTTATTATATAAAGGCTACTTCAGGCTACAGTTCTGAGAGGGAGACCCCAACAGATTCCAGAAGTCTTGTGGAGTTGAAGAGATGGAAATTGTAATTCTGGGAGAATAGGCACCTAGAATTTGCTGGACAGAATACCAGAGAAGAAGGAGCTATATGGAGAGTTCCCAAGAAGTGCACACAGGTCTTCTCTAGTCTTTGGCTGAGTACTGGTCTATGCAGGGGTGAGAAGAAACTACTCAAGGCCAAAAAAAGACCCACAGAAAGCAAAAGATTTCTGGAGCTCACTCTGGGTTGGAAATAATTCATGTTCCTGTTAGCCAGAGCGGGGGAAACCTGTAAGATCTGGGCATTGAGCAGAACTCAAAGAAAGGTGTTACCTTAGTAGCAGAGCTAAACTCGCCCTAGACAGTTCTTGTGACCCATCCTGATGAAATCTAAAAGCAAGTTTCAAAAGGAGAAAACTGTTTCTAAGTAACAATTCTAAGTAACATGTTCTGCATGCTAGAACAAAGTCCAATGCTCCTTCATGGAATCTGACAAAATCCAGCACCCCAAAACATAAAATTTATAATGTGCAGCATCCAACCCAAATGGCCAGGTATATTTATTTCCTGGGGCTGTTGTAACAAGGTACCACAAAATGGGTGGCTTAAAAACCACAGAAATCTATTATCTTACAGTTCTAGAGGCCAGAAGTGTGAAATCAAGGTGTCCGCAGGGCCACGCTCCCTGAGACTCTGGGTAAAATCCTTCCTTGCCACTTCCTAGCCTCTGGTGGTGGCCATCAGTCTTCGGAGTTCCTTAGTTTGCAGCTGCATCACCCTATTCTCTGCCTCATGGCTTTCTCCTTGTGTGTCTCTATCTCCTTTACTTCTTGTAAGGACATCAGTCATATTAGATTAAGGGCCCACGTTATTCCAATATGATCTCATTTTAACTTATTCCATCTGCAACAATCCTATTTCAAAATAAGGTCACATTCTGAGGTATCAGGGGTTAGGACTTCAACATGTATCTTTCTGGGGGACAAAATTCAACCTATAACAGCAGGCATGCAAAGAAGCAGAAAAATAAGAGCTATAACCCGGAGAAAACTGAATCAATAGAAACAGATGCAGAAACTACTGAGATGATGGAATTAGCAGATGCAGATGCTACAACTATAATAAAAATGCTTCCTATGCTCTATTTTGGATAGTTTTTATTGCTCTGGGTTTTTTGGATTATTTGTTTATATAATTTGCTTTTTATCTCTCTAATAGCACAAAGGACAGAGATAAATATTACAAATTGTACAGTAATCCCTAAAAAAAAATCTGTGAATTTGAGTCACGGAAAATTTTGGAGCTGCTTCTTCATCTCTAAAATGGGAATAACAATATTCCATGGAAAAGTTGTCATGATTAAATGAGATTTTTATAACGTAGTCAGTTCATAATTGACTCAAGAACTAGTAGCAATGATTACTCTTAGTAAAACTTGAGGCAGTGACAAAAGCAGTTATAAGTCAAATTACTATCTACTTATGGTGGATGATGCTGAACACAATACATATAAATATAGTGCTTTTGATTTATTGCTCTTGTCAAGAACCTGAATAATTTAGACAAGCTGGGATCGAAAGAAGTCTAATCTCACTCAGTGAGTAGTCTTAATTACAAAATATTTTTAAAGAACTGTTTTTTTTTTTTAAAGAAAATTACTTTTATTTTATTTATTTATTTTTTGAGACAGAATCTTTCTCTGTTGCCGAGGCTTGAGTGCAGTGCCACAATCTCAGCTCAATGCAACCTCTGCTTTCCGGGTTCAAGTGATTCTTGTGCCTCAGCCTCCTGAGTATCTAGGATTACAGGTGCGCATCATCACACCCTGCTAATTTTTGTATTTTTAGTAGAGACGAGGTTTTGCCATGTTGGCCAGGCTGGTCTCGAACTCCTGGGCTCATGTGATCCACCCACCTCTGCCTCCAAAGTGCTGGGTTTACAGGCATGAGCCACTGTGCTGAGTGAGAAAATTACTTTTAATCACATGCGCTAATTCGAACCAGGCTACAAAGTTTTGTTTAATATATATTCTTAAGAGTCTGGCTTTAATGAATACATAAAATGATCTTTTATTAGCATAGCAAGGCTTTCAGTTGCTACACAATATTGTGATTTATCATGAGAAATATACATTTGGTCTTTGTCTCTTTTCCTAAAACATAGCTCCTAAAGTCCTTGGGATCTCTTAATTGATAAGTCTTTTTTTGTATGTTATTGAGATGACTGTTGTCTGGAGGGTCCTAGACAGCCTCAGGATGGAGGGCTGGTTGTCAGGGGAATCAACCATGTGGTGAGATAGTTGGAACTTTCAGCAGCCTCTGCCCCTATCCCAACATCTGGGGAAGGGGAAAGGGCTAAAGGTTGAGTTGATCACCAATGACCAGTGAATTAATCAATCATACCTACATAATGAAGCTTCCATAAAAACCCAAAAGGATGGGTTCAGAGAGCTTCTGGGTTGCTGAACATGTGGAGGGTGGTAAGCTGGGGATGGCTTGGAAGCTCTGCACCCCTTCCCTCATATTTGGTCCTACATGTCTCTTCCACGTGGTTGTTCCTGAGTTGTGTCTTTTTATAGTGAGGGGATAATTTAAGTAAAGTGCTTTCCTGAGCTCTGTGAGCTGCTCGAGCAAATGACTGAACCTGAGAAGGGGGCCATGGGAACCTTTGATTTTTAGGCAAGTTGGACAGAAATTGTGAGCAACCTGAGAACCTACTAGTTGCAATTTGCATCTGACCTTGGGATGCAGTCTTATGTAACTGAGCCTTTAAGCTGTAGAGTCTGCACTAATTCTGGTTAGTGTCAGAATTGAATTGAATTGTAGGACATTCATCAGGTATTGGAGAATTGCTTGATTTGGAAAAAACCCACGCATTTTGATGACCAAAAATGGTCTGTGTTGAGTGTTGAGAGTATAGAAGGAGAAAACAGTTATCTTTTCCCTCATACATGCTATAAAATGGTTTCTTTTCACAATCTATTTTCCTTAACAGTAGTATATAACTCCTATTGGAATGATTTGTCCAGCAACAACCAACTGGCAGTTTCTTCGTAGAGGTAGGCACCAGCCATGAGATGCCAGCTGAAAGCTAGAGCCACGGCCTCATGAGGAGCTCTTCTCTGAGACTCTGGTGACACCATTTGTTTTCTTATCATTCCCGCAATGGGGTTGTAGCTGCTTCCTGCATTTTCTAATCTTTGAGTTATTTTGATATGCTATTTTTTGCTCTTTCAGCATTCCACCAACAGTATAACCAAATCGTTGAATTAAATACCCTCTTTTAAAAATACTAGCATGATTGCTTTTCTCTTCACCAGATCCTAACTGATACCACACACCAGAAGAAACAACTGGAAACAGCTAGGGAGATGCAAAGATAGAGCAGAGAGTCAGTAACAAGAGAAAAAAAGTAAGGCTGTGTGGGAGGCAGTAATTGGGAGGGTGGATTTCTAGGCCAATCTAGCTTATTCAACTGATGACTTCTTTTTGGCTCAATGCATTGCTTTAATGACACTCCTTCTGGTATTTTCTGCTCTGTGGCTGAGTAGCCTTGCACAAGAAGTCTTATCCATTACTTAGGAATCAGGCTATCAATTTGCAAAATATAAGGATTATTCTGGGTGAATTCCATGATTCTACTCAGCTATAAATTTCTCTTGAACTGGCTGACAATTTTGTTCAGAGTCAGTTCAGTAACGCTATCTTGTTTCTTACCATATGCTAAGTGAAGGCAGGATTAAGAAAGCAGAATGATTTGGCCTTGTGGTGTGCACTGCTTCCTCGACAGGAAACAGAAAGGTTTTGTTCAGTTTCTGTCAGGTTCGGATAAGACGAGTTAGTCAGGAGAAGCAGCACATGTCAAACTTGGCACAAAGTGCTGCAGCAGAGTAAGGGCCATGTCACAAAGCAGCGTGTTACATGTCAATATGATTCTGTTTGAAAGGTGATTATTCCAAAAAGGTGGCAGCAAAATCAAGTTATAACCAGAAAGCTAATGAAGTTGGTAAGATGGTATAAAAGTAGGTGTTGGGCTGGATTCCTAAAAATGGCATAATTGAAATGACTATGATTTATTTTCTTCTATGTAAAATGTAATTTCTTTTCTGAATAAATTTTACAAAATGAATAAAGTCTCCTTGCTTATCACTTTTCAGGCTCCTTTTTGAGTTTCTTGTTTTAAGTGGCAGCTAGATCTCCATCTTAATGTAATTAATGTGGGAAGAGGCTTTGCATTTGTTCCTGTGAATTGCTAGGGATGTGTGTGCATCCTAGGCTGCCTGTGGGCTTCTGGCAAAACTCACTTTGTTTTTGATGGGCAGTGACCCAACATAAAAGCTTTATACCCTCAGCAGATAAAGATGATGATATTAGAAACTGAAGAGGTTTGGGATTCTGAAAAACATCAATTGCTATTAGCTTGAAGGTAGCTCAGCTGCCTGGCTTTCGGGTTGCCAGTTAATATAAAAAAAAGCATCTGTTGGATAATGAATACCTGTGACAATGATTGTGGGTCTCATTCAATTGAAAAATAAATCATTTCAATGTGGATCAGGCGTGGCCAGTGTTGAACTTCCATGGGCCAGATTATTTTCTGGTTCTGACGACATCCAGAGCACCTGAAACTGTTCTTTCAAGGACTTATATGAGTGAGGCTACAACACAGCTACTATCCACTTTCATCTTGTCCCACCTACTGAACCAACCTATTGTCAGCTGCATCTAAGTGATGACCCACATGGCTGTAGGCTTGAGCTGAAATGACACGGTGCTTGACCAAGGCATCTGAGCTACCTGTTTAAGTGCTTGCTTAGGGTCTCTGATCTTGTTCATTTCATTTCTCTTTTTTTTTTTTTTTTTTGAGTCAAAGTCTTGCTCTGTCACCCAGGCTGGAGTGCAGTGGCCCCATCTCAGCTCACTGCATCCTCCACCTCCCAGGTTCAAGTGATTCTCCTGCCTCAGCCTTCCAAGTAGCTGGGACTACAGGCAAGGGCCATCATGCCCAGCTAATTTTTGTAGTTTTAGTAGAGATGGGGTTTCACCATGTTGGCCAAACTGGTCTTGAACTCCTGACCTCAAGTGATCCACCTGCCTTGGCCTCCCAAAGTGTTGGGATTACAGGCATGAGCCACTGCATCCAGCCTTGTTCATTTTTAATGGCCCTCTGATCTTGTTTATTTTTATCTTGTGATGAATTGCTGCTGGGTGCACTGGACATTATGATTTGATAGGTCTGATAGGATCAAGTTCATGCTGATACATTTTGGATGCATGGGTGCTTGGCGTCCCATGGCCAGGAAATACTTCTCTTCTGGAGGTCAAGAACAAAGCAAGAGCTGTTTTTCAAAAGATGTCTAATAATTCACTGCATATGGCATGGCCCTGCTCCAGACCCTCAGTGCCTTATTGTCATTCTTCATTAGAGCTTACCACACATTACACATAGCATCTTTCTTACCACTAAATCTTTAACACTACAAGGTTTTCTGGCTCAAGGCCCAAGTGTCAGGGCTACTTGTCCTGTCATAGCCTAGACCTCTTGCAGAGCCTTCTTCTTCCCCTGGCCTCACTCAAGTTCAGCAACCTTTTGTGTCACCTGGTAGACAGGCTAGAGGAGTATTTTCAGGTGTGGAATATTCCACGTTCAGAACCTTAGGGCATTGAGCGCCTTACTTCAGGATAGAAGGTGTGAGATGCCATAACTTGTCTTTTACTTTGAAGATCTACTGGCATGTCCCTCATCACTGGACCCCTAAATGTTTTCTGATGTAGTCCCTTGAATCTTCGTAAGTCTTATCTTCAACTCTTTTTAGTGTGTGAGTCTTACGAAGGCCTCCAGCCTGCTAGACTTCTTACTCATCCAGATAAATTAGCATAGTATCATGTATGTAATGTATCACTGTGATTCTCTCTTGGATGTCCAGGTGGTCCAGATGTCTTTGTAATATATTCCAACCAGCAACAGGGGAGTTAACGCAGCTCTGAGGCAAATTGTAAAAGTATAGTGCTGCCTGTTTCATGTGACTGCAAACTATTTTGACACACTTTTCTGACTGGAATAGAAAAAAGAAAACATATTTGACAAATCAATGGCTGCATACCTGCGTACCTGAGGCTGTGTTAATCTGCTCTAGAAAAACACCATGCCTGGCACAGCAGATGTAATTGGGGCTACTACACGATTGTGTTTTCAGTAGTCTACTCTAGAATCCATCTGGTTTCTTTAGGGACCACACTGGAAAATTAAATGAAGATAACACGAAGGCTACCATCCGTGAATCCTTTAGATCCTTAAGGGTAGCATTGACTTTTGCCATCCCCCTGCCCTCAGTATATGATGAAACTTTTTTTTTAATTTGAGGGGAACAGTTTCAGAGGCTTCAATTTGACCTTCCCCACCATGATACCCCTTACTCCACATGCCAAGGACCCAATGTTGACATTATAACCATTGACTATGGAATTGACTAAATATTCCAATCTCAATTATAAATTTAGGAGCCAAGTAAATGCTCAGTTGGTGGGTTCCCAGACCAAATGGACTCCATCTATTTCTCACATCTCCTTCCCCTAAGGAAGAGAGTCAAGATGGTATCTCAGGTCTTTGAGCATCAGTGTCAACTAAGATCCTCTAACTAACAGTCCCTTTGTTTAACCTGGGGAGAGGACACAGCCTCTGAGCAGTTGCCCACCAGGAAATGCCTCACACAAACAACAAAACAAAAGTAAATAAGTTATTACAAATTAGGAATACATAATAAATATCAAGAGAATGGTACTGGCCAGGCACAGTGGCTCACACCTGTAATCCCAGCACTTTGGGAGGCTGAGGCAGGTGGATCACAAGGTCAGGAGTTTGAGACTAGCCTGGCCAATACAGTGAAACTCCGTCTCTACTAAAAATACAAAAATTAGCTAGGCCTGGTGGCAGGCCGTAGTCCCCAGCTACTTGGGAGGCTGAGGCAGGAGAATCACTTGAACCCAGGAGGCAGAGGTTGCAGTGAGCTGAGATGGAGCACTGCACTCCAGCCTGGGCACCAGAGCAAGATTCTGTCTCAAAACAAACAACCAAACAAACAAACAAACAAAAAAAGAGAATGGCACTGATAGAGATGGCTACCGGAACTGGCAGGAGAACATCAGAGCTGAAGACTATTACCCTAAAATCTACATAAATACAGCATATTCCTGAAGTGGATTCTTTGGGAATTTACATGTAAAAAGAAATCTACTAATAATTAGTAGTAGTACATTGTTATTTTTATTTCTGAAACAAACAGCCCCAACTCCCTATCAAAAGAATCCCAGGTATTTCCATCAAAACAAACAAATAACTCATTGGAACTTAGCAATCTTGAATTGACAAGCACAGATCCAGGGGAAATATGGCTATGAGCAGATGACAAGAAGGTATCATCTATAGTTTACTTTTATCCTTAAGTGTGTTACCCTTGACAGTTTTAATAAATATTCGATCTAAGTTATAGAGCTTTGTGCTGTCTGTTTGGGACTTAAATTGGCTCTCTGAAAATGGAATATATGCCAATTCTCAGTGTTCTCATGGCTTGCAAGTGAAACAGATGAACAATATTATGTGTCATGTTGGTTTCTGCTTGATAATGATAAATGTTGGTGTTTCCTCAAAAATTAATTTGCTCCACATGTTGGTTTCTGAAAGACTGAAATAGTGGATCACTTTTGGAAATGGCATCAATAACATTTTATAATCTTCATATTGATTAGCACCTTTGGTTGATATGTATTACTAATGTTTGTATACACGTGTGTATACATTATACATTTCAAGATCTATGTGCAGAATAAAAAGCCCATGTTTATTTTCAAATAGACGGCTTTCATGACTCTCATGACCCTCAGCTCTGGCTTCAGCTGAGCTGATAAGTGTCCCAGTACAAGTTGGTTCTGTTGCCCTGGAAGATGTTTCACAGTAGCAAGGGCCCTTGGTATTGGAAGAGACATCAAAGATCATCAGAACATCCCAAACCTGACAGCACATTTATGAGATTCACTGGGGAGATTAAAACTACATATATCTAAGTCCCTATTTTGGTCTAGTAATTCAAAATATCTGGATGAGGGACTTGAAAAACCTCGGGCAGATCTGAGAATTGCATAATCCAATCACCTTCATGATTTTGTTAAGTCTTCAGATTTAGAGTCAAAAGTAAGCAATTCTTATTAAAAACCCATTATCTTGAAAGTCTGGTTGTTGAACTGTTTTTGAATGTATCTGCATGGATAAACCAGACTCTTCAGTTTTTATCTGACGGGACATCATGTCCTATTGTCCTCAACATCCTTCCACAGCAGCCTCCTCTGAGCCTGCTCAGACAAGAGCAGAACATATTTTTGTCAAATGAATTAATAAACTTGGATTTCAGATCTTTTATTGTCAAAGAGGGAAAAAACGTCATTCAGAAGAGAAGGATCAGGGCCTTATTTTTTTTCTTGTACCTGAACAATGGTACTGTAAAAAAGTTAGATCAGAACAAAACTATTTATATTAGATCAGAACAAAAACTGTTTTAATGATTTAAGAGCATATACTGGGTTTCTCACCCTTGTGTAGGAATTAGGAAGTCCTTCATTGCTATCTGCTGGAATCAGTACTGCATTAACTCCAAATAGGCGTAATTTACTGAAGCTCCTCACCTTCCAACAGCTTATATGGCTAATTCCGCTGGCACTTGCATTTGCTGTAGACCCAAGACTAAATGCCAGATGCCACCAGGCTGCAGTGTGGTGTGTGGGGTGGCAGGAATAAGGAGGCATGGATTTCAGCTGGGTCTGCCTCTCTCCAGCCATGTGATTCATTTTCAGCTGCATCTCTTCTTTGGCCCCCCCAGATTACACTTCTGGTGTAAAATTTGGGTGCTTTGATAGTGAATTATTCTGATCCTTGAACTTAAAGTGCATCATCCCTTCCCAATTGCCTGATGGGAGAGCAAATCTGAGAGGGAAGCAGGCTCAGCACCCTGTGATTGAGATTATGAGGGTGCCCCTACACATGTGCCTACGGGTGTGATGCTGGAGATACAAGGGGGCCTGAGATGCACAAAAACTAATTTGTGCATGTAACAAAAAAGTCTAGTTTTTTTAGAACAGTTAAAGTTCAAAGCAAAATAGAGCAGAAGGTACAGAGAGTTCCCATACACCCTCAGCCCTTGCAAATGCACAGCCTCCCATACTATCGACACCTCCACAAAGTGGTACATTTGTTACAACTTATGAACCTACATTAACAAACATAATTATCTGTTGGCCTTTTGACTGAGATCAAGTGTAGCATCCTATTTTTATGAGGAGTTGTTTGGACCCATCTATCTCTGCAACTAACTCATCTATCTCTCCAAGTAACCCTCTAGTTACTTACACATAGACCAGAGTTCCTTCTCTAGAAATGAACTCTGTTTCTGATTTGGTAGCCCTGATAGGACCAAGCCAGTGGTGATAAGCTCTGGATTCACAGTTTCTTGGCCAAGTATTCCTTCCCTCCTGGAGCTCAAGAGCAAAGCAGAAGCTGTTTTTCAGAAGGTGTCTAATTCTTCATTGCATATATCATAGCCCTGCTCCAGACCTCCAGGGCCTGTGTTGTCACTCTGTGTTGCTTTTATATAGAGAGTTATAAAGTCGATTTACTCCTCCTACCTAGAATGTTTTGAGGGGACACTGAGGAGATCATCCATCTTTCCTGCATTTCCTTTCCCCAACATAGCGGACTGGCGTGTAAATTTCCAACATTATTAGGCATCAATTTTACCTTAAGATTTTGTCTCCAAAAAAAATGCAAATATCCCTTGGGAAGAGTAACACCTCACAATAAGTAAACTATTAGCAATATCACATTTGCATAGGTTTTTACAGTTTATAAATCAATTTCAGCCATGTTAATGCTTAACTTACATAATAGCATAAAACACAGCAACTCTAAGGTGATGGTGGAGATGGGACTGAAGAATGGTTGTGTGCTAGACAACATTTCCTAAATGTATACAGGGCACCTCGCTTAAAATCATGGACATACAGTACAGTCTTTCATTGAATTTATAAACATTATCTCATGTATTCCTCTTGACATTTCTTTAAGGTATACCTTCTACAGGTAAGGAAACCAAGGAACTGAGACTAAGTGACATCTGTGTTTATGAAAAAAGCCAAACTCTGTAAAATATTTGAAGTCCTCTTCTGAGCCAAATATGAGTGACCATGGCTTGAGACACAGTCTCAAGAGGTACTGAGAACATGGGCCCAAGGTTGTTGGATTACATCTGATTTTATACATTTTAGGGGGACAGAAGTTACAGGCAGACATCAATCAATACATGTAACAATACATGTAAGGTGTACAGTGGTTTGGTCTGGAAAGGTGGGACAACTTGAAGTGGAAGTGGGGGTGGGGTTTACAGGTCATAGGTGGAGTCAAAGATTTTCTGATTGGTAAGTGGTTGAAAGACTTCAGTTATTGTCTGAAAATGTGGAATCAATAGAAAGGAGTGTCTGGGTTAAAATATGGGATTGTGGAAATCAAGGTTCTTGTTATATAAATGAAGCTTCCAGGGAGCAGGCTTCAGACAGAATAGATAGTAAATATCTCTCACCAGAATTTAAAGGTGCCAGACTCTTGGTTAAACCACTCCTGGATTAGGAAAAGACCTAGAAAGGGAAGGGGATTTTCTACAGAATGTAGATTTTCCCCACAAGAGGCAGCTTTGCAGGGCTATTTCAAAATATGTCAAAGAAATACATTTTGGGATAAAATACTTTGATACTTTCAGGGCCTGCTGTTTGTCATTTGATGCTACGCTACAGTTAGGTTGGAATTTGCTATCTGATTCTACAAAGAGTCTGTTATGTCAATCTTAAGATCTCTGGTTTGCTCTTAATGCTGGTCGGTTCTGTCTGAATTCCAAAGGGAGGAGAAAATAATGAGCATGTCCAACTCCCCTTCCCATCATGGCCTGAACTAATGTTTTAGGTTTCTTTGAAATCCCCTTGGCGGAGAGGAGGCATCCATTCAGTTGGTTGTGGGGCTTAGAATTTTTTTTTTTTTGCGGGTGGAGGAGTTTACACCTGGATAGTAATCAGAGGATTAAGTCCAAGCCTTTCTGGAGGGCAGAGTTTGAGAGCTTGGAGAGTGGAGGAGACACGGGCTCTGGTTGTCTTTCAGAGGCCAGGGACCAGGGAGTGGGAGGGGGTGTGAATAAGGGAGTAGAAGAAGTTACTGGCTTGTTTCTTGCATGCTTCGTCCTTTTGGATTTCTGCTGTTATATAAGGGTGTAAGGTGGGGCTGGACCCTTGAGGGATGGTTCTCTTAGATCTACTCCATCCTATCTTTTACCTAACACAGCAGAAGATTATTAGAGACATTGAAGAAAAAATCCATGCTATTTTCAGTTTTAGAAGGGTGAGTCTTTTCCTGTTTTCTCAATATACGTGAAATATTATGATCCAAACCAAATGCACCTGAGCTCTTAGCTTTGAATCTGCTGGGATAACCTAGGAAGTGTTGCCTCTTCCTTGGGCTGGGAGACCCAATGGTATCATGAGGGTAAAGGAAGCTCTTTCTTGCACCATAGCTTGGCAGAAAGAAGGACTGTGCTTGACTTGAGTCATATGCACATAAATGTCTTGGCAGAAGTATGTTTTACATGCCCAATACCCTTGCCTCTGGACCTTCACCAAAGTACACATCAAAAGGGGGACCTGCCACAGGTTTCTGTTGCCCTGGAGTCCTGAAGTGTGAGCTTTTTACCTGTCTCTCTGAGCACACTTTGTTTTTCTCCTCAATTCTCCTGGCTCCTGCCTTTTTTGTTCTTTTTCTTTCCTTTTTTTCATTTATTTTTTATTTATTGAGACGGAGTCTCTGTCACCCAAGCTGGAGAGCAGTGGTGTAATCTCAGCTGACTGCAACCTCTGCCTCCGGGGTTCAAGCAATTCTCCTGCCTCAGCCTCCTGAGTGGCTGGGATTACAGGCACCCGCCACCACGCTTGGCTAATATTTGTATTTTTACTAGAGATGGAGTTTAGCCATGTTGCCCAGGCTGGTCTCGAACTCCTGACCTCAGGTGATCCGCCTGCCTCAGCCTCCCAAAGTGCTGGGATTTCAGGTGTGAGCCACCACATCTGGCTGTTCTTTTTCTTTTTTCCTTTAGGCAGATTAGGGACACCCTCTTGGGGATCTGCTGGGAAAGGAGGAAAAGAATGGAAATAAAATAAAATCTTGAATTGCTTTGAGGGAAGTTCTAGGTCATCCTTTTAGGCCAAAATCAATATGCAATCACCTACGACTTCTGCTTTCTTGAAATTTACCCCTGCCTTTAAAAACCGTTGCCTGCTAGCCACTGGGAAGGTTGTGACTTGCACGTTAACTGCTTGATCCTCCTTGCTTGGCGTCCTGCAAATAAATGCCTTCCTTACTCCAGTGCAAACCTTGATGGGGATATCTGGTCTTACTACTCTCAGCAAGCAGACCCCAGTTTTGTTGGATAACACTATAATTTCAAGTAAGGAAAAAAGGAAGCATTCGAGAGGGGAGAGAAGGTTGGTGCAGAGATGAGCGGGAGTGGGGATGGGTAGAGACAATATTTTGAGCTGGGTCATTGTTTAAGATCCAGCTCGAGTGCCAACTCCCCCCAAAAGTCACTTGTGAATGACAGCACCACTCCCTCCTCATGCTCCATGGCCGTCACTCGCATCTGTGGAGGTGGGGTTGGGGTGTGGAGGGGGCTTAATGAATTCTGTTCTACTTTAGAGTTGCTTACACACAGACAAGAATTCCTTTTCTAAATTATCAGCTATCCTAGGATAATTTCTCATTTTAAAAACAATTTAATTATCTTTGTATCAGACACAGCAAAAAGCACCCTGAATTACTTCCAATAGTGTTGTAAAACTTTGTTCTTAGCTCAGCAGAAAACAGGGTCCTTGTCACACGACCATAAGAGATTAGGCTCACAGACACTTTGAAGGGTGAGAAGGGCAGGGTTTACCGGTGTAAAGCCAAAAAAAAAAAAAAAAAAAAGGCGGAAACAGGGAGTCTCAGAAAACCGAAAGTCCTGCTAGCTGGCTTCCCACCTCACAGATTGAATCCCAGGTACTAACCAGGAAGAGGAGGGGCCGGGTGCTCTCCACTGCAAACGCTTAACTTCCCAAGGCTCTGCCCCAGTGTGCACTCCTCCTAGTGTGCAGGCCAGTTGGAGTTTCTCCAGCGATGCTTTTATGCTTGGCTGTCTCATCTCCCCCTCTAAAGAAGTACATCTAACTACCATTAGAATAAGGATAAGGATGAAGATGGATCTTAACTGCTTCCTGCTGACAGCGGGTGCTGTTCTGGGAAAAAGAGACCTCTCTCAGAGGCCGATCTAAGGGTCCCCGATAGAAGGGGCCATCATCCGAGGCTCCGGTTGCGTGACCATTAGGAGTTTGATGGCCTGAGGGCAAAAAGAGACAAAACCGGTTATTAGAAAACGTGTATCAAAATGAAACAAGGGGAAGCCTAAGGACAGCTCAAAAATCCCAAGGCCTTTTACCAGTTTGCACAGGGATAGGGAGGCCAAAAGCCTGACTGGTAAAAAACCTTTGCCTTTTTACCAATATGTTGGGCTTCTGGTTTCCTTTCTGCTGAGCCCAATCCTAAATCCACCAGTTTAAGGTTTGCGAAATTAACTCTTTCCAGTTGAGAGGATGCATCTGAGGGGAGTGTCCTGTAGTGTGGAGACACAGTTACCTATCAGTGGAGAGAGGACGGAGGAGGAGAAAGGAAAAAAGAAGGTGTTATTTCAAAGGAGTCCCAGGGGTTCAGGATGCATTTGAAAGGGGTACAGACTGAAGATGAATGGCTACCCAGCTAGAAAGAGGGGAGCAGACATCACTGGTTCCCTTCTCTTCTGAGCAAATACCTGCGGTATATGAGGGAGGGAAGAGCACCCTCTTTCTCTTTTTCTTCCTTGCATCCCTGAGTCCTGGAGACCTTGGCAGCCACCACCCATGGGTGCCAAAAAGGCTTGCACTCATGAAGCAGGGAGGGCCTCAAGAACAGGAATTATCCACTCTGACCTATGTCTCTATCCCCCGCTACTGTCAGAAGCCTTGGAGTTCCCTAGACCTCATTTATGCCATGGATACTAGCATGACCTTTATCCATGAAATGGGAGGCTTGGCTTAATCAGTAGGAACTAGCGATGTTCACCTGCACTGTGTCTTTTAACCTCTATTATTGTCTACCTCTGGATCCCTTAGATCCAGTTTTGTTTCCTAGGGCTTTGATCTGAAACTTGGAATAGAGTTTGGGACACAAATGTGCTTTGGAGGGGTTGCATGGACTTCTTATCACAGGCTGAATGCTAAGGTGAAGCAGTGGAATTGCATCTTCCTCCAACCAGGAAAGGAGAGGAAAGAATGTCTTGTGACACACCTAGATAACTGATGGCTATAGTTATGCTTGCTAAGATTGGGTGCATGGGGCTTGGCTTTGGTTAGCTCCCTGGGTCTTACTTTCCCCTAAAGGAAACCTCTGGGTGATGGGCATCCTATTTTTTCCCATCACCTGGCAGGATTTACAAGATAATTGCTCAGAACTAGAATATTGATCCAGATTTTTACAATAGGACTATAGTAAACATGTGTTGAACCAACACAAGTAGGTAAGGTGAGATGGTTTCAGCCTGCAACTTGTATCACAAAGAACCCTCCCAGTTTAAAGAGAAACAAGAGATGGGAAGAGTTGCTGCTTGGGATCTTCTTGGGGAAAAGGGAAGTTACCCAGGGAATGGTGCTACAAAAAGGTCTTTACCGGAAGAAATTCAACCTCAGAAAGTAATGGATAGTAAATTTAGGAGTGAGTGAGGTTCAAATTATAAATGAATACATGTCTTTAGATGCTCATTTATTTATTTAATTCATCAAATTGAAATTTGCAGAATAAATCTAAACTCACAGCAATAGTTCAAAGGAAGAATAACAATTAAAATGCAAAGAACCAACTGGCTATATTGAATTTATATAAATGAATGACATATATCCAAATTCTGAATAAATATTAATGTTGAAAATCATGTGGCACAGGCCCCAGCTACATTGTGTAGCATTTAATGATCACCCCCAGCTCTCCTGGTCTAGACTATGTATTTGGTTCTTCCTGTCAGTAACGTGGGCATTATCCCTGTGGCATGTGCCGTAGGTAATACAGACTGGTTGCATTGAAATTGGAAGGGTGGTAGATAATCCAGTTAACCCTGATGTTCTTAAATGTTATACCGTTCTTTATCTTGAGTCTTTGCAATTCAAATTGAATTGAAGGTAAAGGCTGTATCTATTAATAATAGAAACACTGGACTCATTTGACTCACAAAAAAGTGAAAACTGAGCTCCTTTAGAAATTCACACTCATAATCATAATTTTCTGCAGCTAAAAACCATTAGTAATAATGCTGGCATCAATTGCAGAGGTCCTCTATTTTCAAATGTAATTACAAGAATAAATGAGTGTTCACAATCTGCTCACTAGAGGGAGTTAGACACCAAAGAGCCACCTTTTCAAGGACAGTTGAGCTGGATCTAAGGCAGCAAATTTCACGAAGTCTTTAGGAGGCTAGATGTCAGACTTGCTGTGACCGAGCCATCTTTTCACAGATTTCAAAAAAGAATGCCTTATTAGTATATTTAACAAATCAGAGTAATTTTAAGTTGTTTTTCTAATTTAAAATAAATGTTTACTATAGGAAAATAAAGTTCCTTAAAATATGAAGAAAATTTAATTCCACCTATAACCAAGCTGAATTTATATTGTGTTTAACCATATGGACCTACTGGACAACAAAAGTCACAATTTCATATGATTTAACATACCATTTGGGTATCAATCTCTTTTTCCTATGCATATACAGTGGTAAGAATTTGCTTTTTCATTGAATACTATAGAGAGATTGTGAATTAAATATTTATGTATGAATATATTACTTACTAGTTTGCGTCATTCAAAGTCCTCCAAATTGTATTTAAAATTGCTTAGTCTTTTTTGCCTGTAACTTTTTAAGCTACTTAACAGCAATAAAAAGGCAACATTAAATCGGAGTGACTACTCTTGTGTGTTAAGCATTATGTATAACAGAAAATTAAAAAGTTCCTTGATTTCAAGGCATTTATAATCTCATTGGGCAAAGGAGCAAACGTGAAACACATAAAATACCAGTATAAAGTGGTCTTATATTCAGTTATAGATTCTAAGTGCTACAGAAACTCAGAGAAGAAAGAAATCAAGATTATCTGAAATTTTCAACAGACTTCCTGGAAGAAGCAGAATTTAGAATGCAGTTCTAAGAAGGCAGGCACTGGGTCTAACTTTCTCCTTGCTGCATTCCCAGGGTCCAGGGTAAGGCATGGAATGCAGCTGGTTTTAAAGAAATGTGTTACTGCCTGTTGTGTGTAAAGAAGGTGCTGCTGGCCTCTAGATGAAGACATGTCATTGGAGATATTTTCCAGTAGTGCTAGGAGGCCATTCACTGTTGCATGGGGTTTTCCTGTTGTTTTTTATTAGAGGGATAGTTAGGTTCTGGAACACTGTCTAGGATCACAGATCAGAGTGAAGGGGGAACCGACTCTTACTGGCTTTGAACTTTTAACTTGCCCTTCATAGGCAGGGAATAAGCTAATCTTCCATAGATAATATATAAAATATGTTAGCCGACAGTGTGTCATGTCTGGAAATGAGGATAAAATGTGAAATGTGAGAGTATATATATGTGTGTGTATATATATATATATATATACACACACATACATACATATATATACATACACATACATATAATTTTTCCTTGTAAGATCCTGAATAAAAGCAAAAAGTAATAAATAAAGAGAATTTTAGAGACTGGGAAGATGTATGGTTATGGATTTTTTTCTACTTGTATTCCTTTTAAAATTCTAACACAAAATCCTGTTCTGAATAAAGTGGAAAACAATAATGAAAATTACAAAGCAGGGTCAGCCAGTCATTTAAAATGCCTTTCAGAATTTGAAACCCGATCCTAGTTTTAATTTTTTCATGCTATGTGATCAGTGCTGGCTTTAGGCCATGTGTCCTTTTAAGCTGCAAACCTCTTTCCAGGCAGAACATTGTCGGAGGTTATTAGAGCTGCCACTTCCCTCAGCACTTGAGTCTCATGGGGTCAGCTCTTTTCCATGGGTCTGGGGCTATGTAAAGAACGTATATTCAATGCATTTAACTTTTGTGACCAGGTAACCACATTTCCCAGCTTTATGACTTATGCAAAATATGGAACAAGGTTTATCCAAGATATAAAATCTGACCACAGTTTTATGTATTGTATACCAAAAGCTAAAGCAGTTTAAACATTTAACATTAGTATTGAACAGGACATTAGGAACCACAATCTCCTATCAGATTAAATATTACTTACAGTGACGATAGAAAACAAGGACACACTGAAACGTCCTGAAATGTCAGTGGAGCTTATTGTTGTACAAAAAACACTGTTTTGAGAGCTGGGTTCTGTGTGGCAGTGGCTACTAATTAACTCCAGGTCCATTGCTGAGTGACTTCAATTTCTGGCCTCCGTTTCCTTATCTGTAAAATGGGTAGGTTGAAATAGGTTATCTAAGATTCTTTCTTGCTATGAAACTGTGTGTTTTATGCATCAAAGCTTGCTCAATATATTTTAGGTATGAATGATTCTGAAACCATCCGTGTATATTAGCCTTGTAAAAAGAAAAAGTTTCTGGTTGAGAAAAAATGCACAATTTATCTTTCACCTATGCTTCTACTTAAAAACTGTGTGTCACTAAAAATCAATTGAAAGGCAGCTTACAGAACAGGAAAGAATATCTGCAAATTGTTTATCTGACAAGGAATTGATATCCCAAACATATAAGGAATGAAAACAACTCAATAGCAAAAAACAAAATAAACAGATTTAAAAATGAGAACCTGAATAGACATTTCTCAAAAGAAAATACACAAGTGGCCAACAGGTATATGAAAAGGTACTCAACATCACTAATCATCAGAGAAACATGATTCAAACTCCCAGTGGGCTATCGCTTCACACCTATTAGGATGGCTATTATCTAAAGGACAAAACAAGTGAAGATGCGGAGAAAAGGGAACCTTTGAACATTGGGGTGGGAACATAAATTGGTACACCCATTAAGGAAAAATTGTATGGAGATTCCTCAAAAACTTAAAAATAAGCCAGGGGCAGTGGCTCAGGCCTGTAATCCTAGCATTTTGGGAGGCCTAGTTGGGAGGATCACTTGAGTCCAGGAGTTCCAGGCCAGCCTGAGCAACATGGCAAGACCCCATCTCCACCAAGAAAAAACAAAATTAGCTGGATGTGGTGGTGTGAGCCTGTTCTTCCAGCTACTTGGCAGGCTGAGGTGGGAGGATCCTTTGAGCCTGGGAGGTTGAGGCTGCAGTGAATGGTGTTTACACCACTGCACTCCAGCCTGGGTGACAGAGTGATACCATGCCTCAAAAAACAAAAATAAATAAAAATAAATAAAAACAGAATTAGCATATAAGCCAGGAATCCCACTTCCGGGTGGTATATCCAAAGGAATAAAATCAGTATCTCAAAGACATATCGGCACATACACGTTCATTGCAGCATTATTCATAATAGCCAAGATATGGAAACAGCCTAAGTGTTCATCAACAGATGAGTGGATTAAAAATGTGGTTTGTGTGTATGTGTGTGTGTGTGTGTGTGTGTGTGTGTATTCAGCCTAAAATAAAAAAGGAAATCTTATCATTTTTGACAACATGGATTAACCTGGAAGGACATTATGCTAAGTGAAACAAGCTAGAGATAGAAAGACAAATATTGCATGATCTTACTTTTATATGGAATCTAAAAATGCTAAACTCAGAGAGTGGAATGGTCATTGCTGGGAGCCGGAAGATGGGTGTGGAAATTGGGAAATAATGATGAAAATTTATGAAGGTTCAGTTACACGAGATGAAGACGTTCTGGCGATCTAATGTACAGTATGCTGACTATAATGAATAATATTCTATTTTATACTTGAAATTTGCTAAGAGCGTTTATCTTAAGTGTTGCCACCACACATACACAAAATGATAATTATGTATGATAATGGGTATGTTAATTAGCTTGATTGTGGTAATCATTTTACAATGTATGATGTATGTCAGAAAGTCACATTGCACACCTTAAATATATATTATTTTTATTTGTCAAGTATACCTCAATAAAACTGACGAAAAATCAATATAATTTCTAACATTTTGTACCTTTGACTCAAAAACAACTAATTATTTTCTGCTTTTCAGGTTTGTTTTAGTGGATATGCAACTTAGAGCATCATGCATCTATCTTATCTGTATTACAGTTTGTTAATTTGAAAAACTCTCTGAATAAATTTGGTGAGGAGGTTGGCATGGGCCATTTTAAGTTTAAGATGGTGGCAGAACATTGCAGTTGAAATGCAGTGAAGACGATGAGAAATAAGAAACAAGGAGCAAACATTTTACATTTTATTTTAATTAGCTGTTTGGGACCTTTTCAGCAGCCAACACAATAATAGGGGAAATAAAATGCTGTTGCTAAGCCAAAGCCCCTCCACATTCATATTACTTATCTGCAAGTGTGTGGTTTTCATTCTGCCCTGAATAAGAGAGAGCATGGAGAGTTCTTCATTTGATTTTTGTTTATGAGTGTGATGTCATATTTCTCTGACCAGGAATATTGCTGGATTAAATTTTCTTGACTTAAGGATCACAAGGTCTATAATGTATATATGCATGTGTGGGAGGGAGAGAATCTAAATACATACCTAATGGGAGACTTCTGCAGATGTCAGTTATCTTAGAATTGCATTACACCTATTTTTGTTCTTCCTAAACTTATACTCCAGCTTTTATTTTTTTGTCCTGATGAGTTCTCTTCTTTGGATTTCACCTGAGTAGACAAGCATAAAATGAAGTTCACACTGCATTTTACTAATGTCAGGAATTCTTGCAGCTCAATGTTACCTATTAGTAACAGTCCCCACTCTAGGGACTGGCGGTGGATGCTCTGTACACCACCCAGGACCCCTTTGTTCCACCAGCTGCCCTGAGTGCTGCAGGCTTACTGTTCGTAGCTGAGTCCTTCCTCAGGCACTGCTCTTGGCCAAAAGGGGTGGTCTTGGCTCAGTTTCTATCACCTCCTGATTATGATCCACTTGACTGGTCAGTGTGGAGGTACAAAGGCCTTGTTCCCTTGCCTCAGGTTTGGACAACTCTGAGGGGCTGTCCCACTTCTATGGCTTTCCATACAATTCATGGGAGCTCAGCCAAGATCTTGGTCACTGCCAATCATCATTCACCCTTTTCCTCTCTACTCAGTCCCGCTTTCTTTTCTACCTCAGAGGTATTGTTCCCCAGAGCCCTTCCCAGTAAGCCTCCTTGCAGGCTAATCTCAGCCGAAGCCTCTGTTTTGCAGGGGCAGACCAAAGACAAAACCCTTTTCCCATTTAATGTTGTAAGCATCTTCTCTAATGTCTACATTGGATCCCTAGTAAGATGAACTCTTCTGAAAAAGTGAGTGTTAGATGCCCAGAATCTTAATCCATTACATTGTTTGTATTTTTCACTCTGTGTCTAGTACCTTAAAAAAAAAAGAATACATAGGTGTAATTTTATAATTCTGGGTAAAAATGACTCCTTTTACTTATTGCAAGTATCTTTAAAACCTCATTCCCGGGCCGGGTGCCGTGGCTCATGCCTGTAATCCCAGCACTTTGGGAGGCCAAGGCGAGTAGATCACGAGGTCAGGAGTTCAAGACCAGCCTGGCCAAAATCGTGAAACCATGTCTCTACTAAAAATACACAAAAATTAGTCAGGTGTGGTGGCAGGTACCTGTAATCCCAGCTATTCGGGAGGCTGAGGCAGAGAATTGCTTGAACCCGGGAGATGGAGGTTGCAGTGAGCCAAGATCACGCCACTGTACTCCAGCCTGAGCAACAAAACAAGTCTCCATCTCAAAAACAAAAAGCAAGCAAACAAACAAACAAACAAAAAAACACAGAAAAGAAAACCCTCATTCCCTCTTTTGACATCATATTGGACCAGTCTTTAAACAATTACAAGATACTGCTCAGTATAATAATCCTTGTCTTTTAATTGTGTTATTTAGCTCGCTTGCCTTTCTTTATCTTCATTAGAATGAAAAATTAAAATGCTTGACCTTGGTTCCGTAAGAAATAATTCATGTAGCTGAACACATACGTAACTGGATTTTTGTCTTATGATTAATTATTTATTTTTGCATTGTTGTGATTCAAATGACAAACATAAAAAAAATGAAACTTTAAAAGAGATAGCCTAAGCTGGTGTTAATTAGTATCAGTTCATGTGTCCATGCCCTGGATGAAAAGCCCATTTTTCTATTTTGTAAATATTTGGAGTTTTTTAGGTCATAATTAAACTTGGCAACTTTTGTCCACCTTTTAACTAAGCCAAAAAAGATATTCAACTGAGATAATTGATATCTGGCTTTTAAAGAAGATGTTGGGGTTTTAGTTATTATGATCTCTTACAAGATTTAGAAATTAGCAAACAAAATGGATTTTACATCCAAATGACAGCCTGAAATTTCAATTGTTGCATATATATACCAATTGAATAGCAATTCGATTTCTCTAGTAAGTGAAAGAATGCATAACTTTGTCTTATGAAACACAATTATGGCTAGGCAGAATTGAAATAAAGATGCATTTTAAAATTTATTTTAAACTGAAGCTCCCAAAATTTGTGTACATAGAATGTAATATTTAACACCTTTAATTTGGATTATTCCAAGCCCAAGATGTTTTAGCCCAATGTAGTTTGTATAATAGATACTTTCTTTTATCAAACGCCAGACATCTGTATGAATTGATAGTATTAGAGTCATGTTGTTGAGACTGGGGTAAAGAATACTGTGTCATTAACACCCACTATGAAGGCTATATGAAAGCAGTTGCAGTTAAAGCCTGCCCTGCCAACATGAACCTAGCAAAAAGGCACCATGGTTATGGCATGGGAAAAAAGAGCCAAGTGTTCCAATAGCATGTGAGACACACATACTATTTATAGAGTTCAGAGAGTAGCCTTTTAAAAGAATTTTTCTAGGCTTCCATAATCTTCATTGGAAGCCCATTCTATTCAATCTATGCTTCCACTTGGACATTAAATATCGAAAGACTCTGGTTAGAAGTTTCAGAAAATAATCTTCATTTCTTACCTTCTCTAACCTAGGTTGATCAACGTTTTTCTCTGGGGCCAATTCCAGCTCTTCCACGTTTTACTCTCAGAGCCAATGAAGAAAAACCATACATAAATATAAATTGCATTTATGCTGATGTTTAAGGGAATAATATACCCCTTGAAAGAGCTAAATGATAATCTAATAGATGAATGAATAAATGGAAGAATCACCTAAGTATTTGTCAGATTTATGAGGTGCTACATATTCATTATTAATACTTAGAGGCAGGAAATATGGCCTATGTCTGTTGTCCTGATGAAATCTGATACATTTCCAAATTGATTTGGTTATTATTATTTCACCATGTTTTCTTTGGTTGTAGAAAATGTTATGGGGCATAAAACAGAGAGTGAGAGCTTAGAGTCAAACAAGTTTGGGAAATTCTTTGTTAAATTGTTTGTGTACTGTAGGACTTCTCAAAACCTTTTAGATAAAAATGTATTATGAATCTTCAAGAAAGGGATATTGCTCATAGCACTGATCTAAATTATTAGATCACAAAATCTTTTTTTTATGTGGCCATTCATTAACATCTATCAGGAAAAGGTTTGTGATCAGTTTTGAAAATGCTGACCTACAGTTTTGTTTTTTGACTATAATATTTTTGAAGCTTTCTAGCTTCGTAAATGGAATCCAAAACTTTATTTTTTTCAGTGCATTGAAAATTGCTATAATGTGCAAATGATTTGTACTTCTTTCAGTTTCTTCTATAAGATGAGCCAGACAACATAAGCTGTCCTGCACTTGAAGATTGATGAGAATTATATCTTGAGCAACACAACTTTCTTAAGCAAAATGTATTTCTCTGTGTTTGCCTTTTTAACCAGCAAACAAGCAATTGAGAGAATGCAAAGATTCATGGATTCACTTACAGATTCATGCACTCAAGGATTGGTGGTGGTGTGAGTGTTTTGAGCTTTCTGGCACTGTCCTTGTTTCTCATGCAGGCATGCTGCTGTCTGGTGGTTTCAGTAGTCCACATGGAGGAAAGGGTCTACTATGTTGAAGAAGCTGCCCCTGGCAGCTGACTGCCGGATAACACCTTATGTGCTGGGGGAATGTAGGTGGGTACAGATCAGCACATAGGGGTCTATACTAAAAAAGGACACATTTCAATTTTAAACCATGTTACCATCTTCTTGGTACTAGATTTACAAATTTTCGAGTAAAACTTAGTACCACTGAGGCATCTAGCATCTATAGAGCATCTTATAATATGACCCAATTTGAAATATTTTACCGTAATGTTGTACCTGCTCAAGGTTATGATGAAACAGGCCTGGCCATGGTCTACTACAATAAGGTTATTGATCTATGTTTCTGCCTTTCTACTTATTCTTGAGTCACCTTAAAAAATTTATCTGGGCCAGGCACAGTGGCTCGTGCCTGTAATCCCACCACTTTGGGAGGCTAAGGCAGGCAGATCATTTGAGCTCAGGAGTTCAAGACTGGCCTGGGCAACATGGTGAAACCCCATCTCTACAATTACAGGAAAAAAAAAGGTAAAAAAAGATAAAAAGAAAATTTATGCTTCTGTATGAAATTACCTATTTTATCACCTTAAAAAAATCTTACTTCTCAATGTAGTATGAGACACAGAAATCATGTCTTTTTATCTTTCCATCCCCAGTCACCAGCACATTGCCTTGTACTGGGTAGACATTTACAAAAGTAGTGGAGTGAGGGAATCATATTTGTAGACAGTGTTGTCATTTTCTATACTGTCAACCTGCACAGGTTAGTAGTAACTATCATTTATTGAGTGCCAAACATTTTTGCCAATGCTCACCATATATTGTTCCTAATTTTTACAATGATCTCGTAAGAATATTCTTGTCTTCATTTAACGGAAGAAAAAAACAAAACTTAATTAGTTAGAAAAGGTTATATGTCAATTTTCTTTCTTTGGAAGCTTTGTAGCCCTATATTTCTAATAAACTGGATTATTGGTTCTCTCTGATTCCGAGTCCCTCCCACTTCCCATACTAGGATACTACCATGTGTCTCACGGAAATAAGATAACCATGTAAGATATGTTATCACTGATTTATTCAATAAATGTATACCAAGTGCCTCCTTTAGAGCCAATAATCTGCTGAATGCTGTGAGTGGGAACATACAGAATGAAAATAACCATAATAGTAGCAAACACTTATTGGGGGTTTACTATGTGCCAGATACTACTCTAAGAACATTATTTGCAATAACTTAATCTTCTAAAATATGTATTTTTATTGTCCTTCTTTTATAATGTAGGAGAGAGGGGCACAGGATTGCTGTGTAATTTACCCAAGGCCACACAGCTATTAAGTGGCAGAGCCATTACTGAAACCCAAGACATCTAACTTCAAAGGTGAACTGCCTCTTGTACTCAGTCCCTTATGCCAATGAGTTTATAGCCTAATTTGAAAGCAAACCAGAAACACACCATATATAGATTTCAGAATGCCCATACAATTTTGAAAACATATAAACTTCATACCAAAGGATTCAAGATAGGAAAATATTTTCATGAATCCCACATGCTATTTTCATGAGCTTCAATGTGATTTTATAGCTAATTAAGATCAGTTAACTTCGTTAACTACAAATCTTTGTTTAGGTAATTTTGTGTGTCATATTTTGATTAAAATTCTTTAAATAAAAAAAAAAACTCCTCTCATGAATATTTCTACCATTACTAATCTCAAAAAGACAAGGACCAAGAAGATCATACATAAGCCTCTGAATATCTTTGGTGAAATGCATTTGGCTCATTTAGGCATAGTTATTCCCAAAATAGCCTAGATGGGCTGGATGGAATTTATTGCATTACTAATGTTCCAAAGGCAGGTTTCCCAGTAATAACTTACCCATAAAACTCTACTTTAACAAAAGGCTACTTGATAGCATAGAATAAACTGGAATGCTTTTTTATAGCCAGAGATTTCCTAACCATAAATACTTCCATTCCTCTAAGCAAATGGGTCAGAAATATTTATGAGGTGCCCTGCATTTTTATCACCTCTGCAATGAAATGCAGCAATTTCATCATGATCACATTCTATCTCTACCCTTACTCTAAACTGTTGATGGACTCCTTAGCATATCATAAGCAGTCCATTAGTGAGAGGAACTTGGGAATTTAGAAAGGAATGAAGGGAAATACGGAATAGAAGTTGTTGAATCTGGTTGTAGTTGATCTATCCAACGCTATTCATTGCTAAACTAAATCCAATTGTTAATTTCAGAACTATGTCAATATAGTTGTTTAAAAAGGTGGTTGCCTGGTAATTAGATTTACCCTCTGATGGTATTAAATTTTATTTTTCTTCCTTTTAGAAATAAACATTCATTCGGATCTGGAAATGCCAGATTGCTGACATTAGGGATATGACGCAAGACTCACCATTTATACGTTAGCTTTTTTTTTTCTTTTTCTTTTTTTTTTTTAAAGAAGGAGGCACATGGAAGTAATTGCTTTAAAAATAACTCAAAGATGTCAAAAGGTCAAAATACTTACAACATTATTCTGTTGGTTATGGTTGCTGTTTTGTCTCTCTTCCTTGTAAGAACAGTATGTAGAAAGTCACTATCTAATTGCACATTAATTTTACAAAAATTGTTATTTTGCTGTTTGTGTAAAATGCTGCATGCTTTATATTTAAAAATTTGAGCAATTAAAATTTACAAAGAAGAAATGTTTAAATTAGATAAGAAACATAAGTTATGTTAGCTAATATAGATAAGAGTTTGAAAACACAAAATATGAAATAAACATCAAATGATATAGATATACTAGTATTTTAAACATAATGCTCAAAAATCTGGTTATCGTATTATCATATTTTATTTTAGTAAGACATGTATTGTTTAAAATAAAATTTGCAGGTGACCTCATATTAAATGTTAGTTTCTTTTTTTTTTTTTTTTATTATACTTTAAGTTCTAGGGTACATGTGCATGACGTTTATATCATGTATAACTCCCCAATGCAATCCCTCCCTCCTCCCCCCTCCCCATGATAGGCCCCAGTATGTGATGTTCCCCTTCACGAGTCCAAGTGATCTCATTGTTCAGTTCCCACCTATGAGTGAGAACATGCGGTGTTTGGTTTTCTCTTCTTGTGATAGTTTGCTAAGAATGATGGTTTCCAGCTGCATCCATGTCCCTACAAAGGACGCAAACTCATCCTTTTTTATGGCTGCATACTATTCCATGGTGTATATGTGCCACATTTTCTTAATCCAGTCTGTCACAGATGGACATTTGGGTTGATTCCAAGTCTTTGCTATTGTGAATAGTGCCGCAACAAACATACGTGTGCATGTGTCTTTGTAGTAGAGTAATTTATAATCCTTTGGGTATATACCCAGTAGTGGGATGGCTGGGTCATATGGTACATCTAGTTCTAGATCCTTGAGGAATTGCCATACTGTTTTCCATAATGGTTGAACTAGTTTACAATCCCACCAACAGTGTAAAAGTGTTCCTATTTCTCCACATCCTCTCCAACACCTGTTGTTTCCTGACTTTTTAATGATTGCCATTCTAACTGGTGTGAGATGGTATCTCATTGTGGTTTTGATTTGCATTTCTCTGATGGCGAGTGATGATGAGCATTTTTTCCTGTGTCTGTTGGCTGTATGGATGTCTTCTTTTGAGAAATGTCTGTTCATATCCTTTCCCCACTTTTTGATGGGGTTGTTTGTTTTTTTCTTGTATATTTGTTTGAGTTCTTTGTAGATTCTGGATATTAGCCCTTTGTCAGATGAGTAGGTTGCAAAAATTTTTTCCCATTCTGTAGGTTGCCTGTTCACTCTGATGGTAGTTTCTTTAGCTGTGCAAAAGCTCTTTAGTTTAATTAGAAACCATGTGTCAATTTTTGCTTTTGCTGCCGTTGCTTTTGGTGTTTTAGACATGAAGTCCTTGCCCATGCCTATGTCCTGAATGGTACTACCTAGATTTTCTTCTAGGGTTTTTATGGTATTAGGTCTAACATTTAAGTCTCTAATCCATCTTGAATTAATTTTCGTATAAGGGGTAAGGAAAGGATCCAGTTTCAGCTTTCTACTTATGGCTAGCCAATTTTCCCAGCACCATTTATTAAATAGGGAATCCTTTCCCCATTTCTTGTTTCTCTCAGGTTTGTCAAAGATCAGATGGCTGTAGATGTGTGGTATTATTTCCGAGGACTCTGTTCTGTTCCATTGGTCTATATCTCTGTTGTGGTACCAGTACCATGCTGTTTTGGTTACTGTAGCCTTGTAGTATAGTTTGAAGTCAGGTAGCGTGACGCCTCCAGCTTTGTCCTTTTGACTTAGGATTGTCTTGGCAATGCGGGCTCTTTTTTGGTTCCATATGAACTTTAAAGCCGTTTTTTCCAATTCTGTGAAGAAAGTCATTGGTAGCTTGATGGGGATGGCATTGAATCTATAAATCACCTTGGGCAGTATGGCCATTTTCACGATATTGATTCTTCCTATCCATGAGCATGGTATGTTCTTCCATTTGTTTGTGTCCTCTTTTATTTCACTGAGCAGTGGTTTGTAGTTCTCCTTGAAGAGGTCCTTTACATCCCTTGTAAGCTGGATTCCTAGGTATTTTATTCTCTTTGAAGCAATTGTGAATGGAAGTTCATTCCTGATTTGGCTCTCTGCTTGTCTGTTACTGGTGTATAAGAATGCTTGTGATTTTTGCACATTAATTTTGTAACCTGAGACTTTGCTGAAGTTGCTT
The DNA here is from genome assembly GCF_009764315.1 of Trachypithecus francoisi. Taxonomy (NCBI): domain Eukaryota; kingdom Metazoa; phylum Chordata; class Mammalia; order Primates; family Cercopithecidae; genus Trachypithecus; species Trachypithecus francoisi. The sequence continues at coordinate 8,387,584 of NW_022681453.1, forward strand.
ATCAGCTTAAGGAGATTTTGGGCTGAGACGATGGGGTTTTCTAAATATACAATCATGTCATCTGCAAACAGGGACAATTTGACTTCTTCTTTTCCTAACTGGATACCCTTGATTTCTTTCTCTTGCCTGATTGCCCTAGCCAGAACTTCCAACACGATGTTGAATAGGAGTGGTGAGAGAGGGCATCCCTGTCTTGTGCCAGTTTTCAAAGGGAATTTTTCCAGTTTTTGCCCATTCAGTATGATATTAGCTGTGGGTTTGTCATAAATAGCTCTTATTATTTTGAGGTACGTTCCATCAATACCAAATTTATTGAGCGTTTTTAGCATAAAGGGCTGTTGAATTTTGTCAAAAGCCTTTTCTGCATCTATTGAGATAATTATGGGGTTCTTGTCTTTGGTTCTGTTTATATGCTGGATTACATTTATTGATTTGCGAATGTTGAACCAGCCTTGCATCCCAGGGATGAAGCCCACTTGATCATGGTGGATAAGCTTTTTGATGTGCTGCTGAATCCGGTTTGCCAGTATTTTATTGAGAATTTTTGCATCGATGTTCATCAGGGATATTGGTCTAAAATGCTCTTTTTTTGTTGTGTCTCTGCCAGACTTTGGTATCAGGATGATGTTGGCCTCATGAAAAGAGTTAGGGAGGATTCCCTCTTTTTCTATTGATTGGAATAGTTTCAGAAGGAATGGTACCAGCTCCTCCTTGTACCTCTGGTAGAATTCAGCTGTGAATCCATCTGGTCCTGGACTTTTTTTGGTGGGTAGGCTATTAATTGTTGCCTCCATTTCAGAGCCTGCTATTGGTCTATTCAGGGATTCAACTTCTTCCTGGTTTAGTCTTGGGAGAGTGTAAGTGTCCAGGAAATTATCCATTTCTTCTAGATTTTCTAGTTGATTTGCGTAGAGGCATTTATAGTATTCTCTGATGGTTGTTTGTATTTCTGTGGGGTCGGTGGTGATATCCCCTTTATCATTTTTTATTGCGTCTATTTGATTCCTCTCTCTTTTCTTCTTTATTAGTCTAGCTAGCGGTCTGTCAATTTTGTTGATCTTTTCAAAAAACCAACTCCTGGATTCATTGATTTTTTGGAGGGTTTTTTGTGTCTCTATCTCCTTCAGTTCTGCTCTGATCTTAGTTATTTCTTGCCTTCTGCTAGCTTTTCAATGTGTTTGCTCTTGCCTCTCTAGTTCTTTTAATTGTGATGTTAGAGTGTCAATTTTAGATCTCTCCTGCTTTCTCTTGTGGGCATTTAGTGCTATAAATTTCCCTCTACACACTGCTTTAAATGTGTCCCAGAGATTCTGGTATGTTGTATCTTTGTTCTCATTGGTTTCAAAGAACATCTTTATTTCTGCTTTCATTTCGTTATGTACCCAGTAGTCATTCAGGAGCAGGTTGTTCAGTTTCCATGTAGTTGAGCGGTTTTGATTGAGTTTCTTAGTCCTGAGTTCTAGTTTGATTGCACTGTGGTGTGAGAGACAGTTTGTTATAATTTCTGTTCTTGTACATTTGCTGAGGAGTGCTTTACTTCCAATTATGTGGTCAATTTTGGAATAAGTGCGATGTGGTGCTGAGAAGAATGTATACTCTGTTGATTTGGGGTGGAGAGTTCTATAGATGTCTATTAGGTCCGCTTGGTGCAGAGCTGAGTTCAATTCCTGGATATCCTTGTTAACTTTCTGTCTCGTTGATCTGTCTAATGTTGACAGTGGAGTGTTGAAGTCTCCCATTATTATTGTATGGGAGTCTAAGTCTCTTTGTAGGTCTCTAAGGACTTGCTTTATGAATCTGGGTGCTCCTGTATTGGGTGCATAGATATTTAGGAGAGTTAGCTCTTCCTGTTGAATTGATCCCTTTACCATTATGTAATGGCCTTCTTTGTCTCTTTTGATCTTTGATGGTTTAAAGTCTGTTTTATCAGAGACTAGGATTGCAACCCCTGCTTTTTTTTGTTCTCCATTTGCTTGGTAGATCTTCCTCCATCCCTTTATTTTGAACCTATGTATGTCTCTGCATGTGAGATGGGTCTCCTGAATACAGCAGACTGATGGGTCTTGACTCTTTATCCAGTTTGCCAGTCTGTGTCTTTTAATTGGAGCATTTAGTCCATTGACATTTAAGGTTAATATTGTTATGTGTGAACTTGATCCTGTCATTATGATATTAACTGGTTATTTTGCTCGTTAGTTGATGCAGTTTCTTCCTAGCCTCGATGGTCTTTACATTTTGGCATGTTTTTGCAATGGCTGGTACCGGTTGTTCCTTTCCATGTTTAGGGCTTCCTTCAGGGTCTCTCGTAAGGCAGGCCTGGTGGTGACAAAATCTCTAAGCATTTGCTTATCTGTAAAGGATTTTATTTCTCCTTCACTGATGAAGCTTAGTTTGGCTGGATATGAAATTCTGGGTTGAAAATTCTTTTCTTTAAGAACGTTGAATATTGGCCCCCACTCTCTTCTGGCTTGTAGAGTTTCTGCCGAGAGGTCTGCTGTTAGTCTGATGGGCTTCCCTTTGTGGGTAACCCGACCTTTCTCTCTGGCTGCCCTTAAGATTTTTTCCTTCATTTCAACTTTGGTGAATCTGGCAATTATGTGTCTTGGAGTTGCTCTTCTGGAGGAGTATCTTTGTGGCGTTCTCTGTATTTCCTGAATTTGAATGTTGGCCTGCCCTACTAGGTTGGGGAAGTTCTCCTGGATGATATCCTGTAGAGTGTTTTCCAACTTGGTTCCATTTTCCCCCTCACTTTCAGGCACCCCAATCAGACGTAGATTTGGTCTTTTTACATAATCCCATACTTCTTGCAGGCTTTGTTCATTTCTTTTTCTTCTTTTTTCTTTTGGTTTCTCTTCTCGCTTCATTTCATTCATTTGATCCTCAATCGGTGATACTCTTTCTTCCAGTTGATCGAGTCGGTTACTGAAGCTTGTGCATTTGTCACGTATTTCTCGTGTCATGGTTTTCATCTCTGTCATTTCGTTTATGATCTTCTCTGCATTAATTAGTCTAGCTGTCAATTCTTCCACCTTTTTTTCAAGATGTTTAGTTTCTTTGCGCTGGGTACGTAATTCCTCCTTTAGCTCTGAGAGTTTTGATGGACTGAAGACTTCTTCTCTCATCTCGTCAAAGTCATTCTCTGACCAGCTTTGATCCGTTGCTGGCGATGGGCTGCGCTCCTTTGCAGGGGGAGATGCGCTCTTATTTTTTGAATTTCCAGCTTTTCTGCCCTGCTTCTTCCCCATCTTTGTGGTTTTATCTGTCTCTGGACTTTGATGATCGTGACGTACTGATGGGGTTTTGGTATAGGTGTCCTTCCTGTTTGATAGTTTTCCGTCTGACAGTCAGAAGGACTGTCTGTTGGTCTGTTGGAGATTGCTTGAGGTTCACTCCAGACCCTGTTTGCCTGGGTATCAGCAGCAGAGGTTGCCGAAGATAGAATATTGCTGAACAGCGAGTGTACCTGTCTGATTCTTTCTTTGGAAGTTTCCTCTCAGGGGTGACGCCACCCTGTGAGGTGTGGGGTGTCAGACTGCCCCTAGTGGGGGATGTCTCCCAGCTAGGCTACTCAGGGGTCAGGGACCCACCTGAGCAGGCAGTCTGTCCGTTCTCAGATCTCAACCTCCGCGTTAGGAGATCCACAGCTTTCCCCAAAGCTGTCAGACAGAGTCGTTCGCGTCTGCACCGGCCCCCGCTCTTTCCCCTAATGGACTGCAGCTGTGCGCTGTCCCCAGAGGTAGAGTCTACAGAGACAGGCAGGCTTCCTTGAGCTGCTGTGAGCTCCACTCAGTTTGAGCTTCCCAGCGGCTTTGTTTACCTACTTAAGCCTCAGCAATGGCGGGCGCCCCTCCCCCAGCCTCGCTGCTGCCTTGCGGATCGATCGCCGCAGACGGCTGTGTTAGCAGTGAGGGAGGCTCCGTGGGTGTGGGACCCTCCCGGCCAGGTGTGGGATATATTCTCCTGGTGTGCCTGTTTCCTTAAAGCTCAGTATTGGGGTGGGAGTTACCCGATTTTCCAGGTGTTGTGTGTCTCAGTTCCCCTGGCTAGGAAAAGGGATTCCCTTCCCCCTTGCGCTTCCAGGTGAGGCGGTGCCTCGCCCTGCTTCAGCTCACGCTGCTCAGGCTGCAGCAGCTGACCAGCACCGATTGTCCGGCGCTCCCTAGAGAGATGACCCCAGTACCTCAGTTGAAAATGCAGAAATCATGGTTTTCTGTGTCGCTCGCGCTGGGAGTTGGAGACTGGAGCTGTTCCTATTCGGCCATCTTTTAAATGTTGGTTTCAGATTCTAGTTCCTATTTTTTAAAAAAAGACGATATTGGTTTGTACTAACGAACATTTTTTGGTATTAAGTAATAGTTAATTTATTGTTATTGAGCACCTGTGAGCAAAACATTTTGTTAGACACAAAGATAACTAAGACATAGTGGCAGAGACTGGGTAGATACTCATCAAACTTGTTTCCCCATTTTGGACACACAGCTAGACTACATTTCCTCACCTCCCTTGGCATTAGATACAATCATGTGACTGACTTGTGGACAATGGAATGTGGGTAGAATTGATACCACCTTCAGCAAGAGCCCAAAAGGTCTCCCATGCGTTGCTCTAAAGGCCCCTTTTCTTTCTTGGCTTTCGGGAAAGATCTGGTGGAAAATTCTGAAGCCCTATGGTTGGTTGTGGGGGCCACTGGATAGATAAAACCTAGATTCCTGTATGTATATAAGGAGCAGAGATCCCCCCTGTCAACCCACATAGGATTATTACAAGGGTAATAAACTTATGGTGTGTTAAGTCACGGAGATGGTAGGGTTGTTTGTGTTTTACAGCTTATATTTTACCGACATCAGGGTTTCTCAACCTTAGCACTATTGACGTATTGGACTAGGTGTATCCTTGTTGTGGGGGCTGTCCTGTGCATTGTAGGATGCTGAGCTGCTTCCCTGGCCTGTATTCAACAGATGCCAATTGCACTGCCTTCCCCGGCCATGACAATCAAAAATGTCTCCAGACATTTCAAATATCCCCTTTGGGGCAAAACCGCCACTGTTTGAGGACCACTAGCCTAACTTATACAGTAATATTTACTATTTTTAAAAGTTTTATACCAGAGAGTCTCCTACTTTTTCACATAACGAGTTTCTGAAAAATCTGTTTGAAAGTCAAATGTCTGAAAGTTGAACAAGACATTTACATGTTATAAGGAGATTTGTAATACAAGCAAACCAGAAAGATTAAATTATGTAGTTACCATTACATTCAGTAGCACATTTTGAAGATGCTGTTGTAGCAATTTTTACATGTTTTAAAGCTTTATATTTTTCCTCCAAAGTCAAACTTACACTTGAATTAGCTTAAGTACAGTGAACCCTAGACGGAAGCTGAAGAGTTAGCATGAAAAGCACATAGAATGACTTTCATCTATGTAACAATTTTATAAGATCTCTGCTTTTTTTTACTACAATAAGGTGCATTGCAGTTTTCCATTTCTCACTTATCTTTTTTGAAATAGGAAAAATCCTTGAAACAATTTTATAAACACTTCTGTATAGACAAAGATGGCAAGAGAGCCACAAAGGAACTGGTGGCATTTAAAAGGCTCTATTATGGGAATTGTATGAAATATGCTTGTCTGATGATGTACAAATGTCTGATTGTACTTTGGCATTTCTGGGTCTTAACCCACTTTCCCTGTGCCTACTTTCTCTCCTGCTCCACTTGTTCCTGCTTTTCCATCTCAACCTGTGGACTCGGCAGTGTGGTGTTTGGACTATTTATCTGGCTTCAACACTAGTATCCTCAGGTCTCTGCACCTGGCATCTGATCTTTCCTGCCAGCCACCCCAGAGGTTTAAGATACTTTGCACTCACTCTGTGCCCCAGGTGACCACTGGCCTGGGTAGCCCCTGCTTGTTGGGAAGAAACATTACAGAGTTGGATGCTTGGTAATACAAACATAAAGAAGGCAGTATCCTTGCTTTTTTAGGAGCTTTAATCCAGTGGTATAGAGGCAAATGCAGACACAGATAATACAATAATCCCATGAAAGAAATGAGACACTGGTGTGACTATAAGTTCAAAGTCAAAACACTGTGGTTGGAGTATATTAAATCCAAGTGCATTCCAGAGGAGACTGGTTGAGGGAACATGCTGATTTGAGCCAGAGGTTCATATCTGATGGAGGATCCGCCTTTAAAATTCACCTGTGGGCCCTTCTACCTGGCGGTTAGTGCTGAGAGTGCTGAGTGTGTGCTCTGGGCTTGGAACACACATTTATTATTAAAAAATAAAAACAGGCATATTAAGATGGCCGAATAGGAACAGCTCCAGTCTCCAACTCCCAGTGCGAGCGACACAGAAGACCGGTGATTTCTGCATTTTCAACTGAGGTACTGGGGTCATCTCACTAGGGAGTGCCGGACAATCGGTGCTGGTCAGCTGCTGCAGCCCGACCAGCAAAAGCTGAAGCAGGGCGAGGCATCGCCTCACCTGGGAAGCGCAAGGGGGAAGGGAATCCCTTTTCCTAGCCAGGGGAACTGAAACACACAACACCTGGAAAATTGGGTAACTCCCACCCCAATACTGAGCTTTAAGCAAACGGGCACACCAGCAGATTATACCCACACCTGGCCGGGAGGGTCCCACGGCCACGGAGCCTCCCTCATTGCTAGCACAGCAGTCTGTGATCTAACTGCAAGGCAGGAGCGAGGCTAGGGGAGGGGCGCCCGCCATTGCTGAGGCTTAAGTAGGTAAACAAAGCCGCTGGGAAGCTCGAACTGGGTGGAGCTCACAGCAGCTCAAGGAAACCTGCCTGTCTCTGTAGAATCCACCTCTGGGGACAGGACACAGCTAAACAACAACAACAACAAAAGCAGCAGAACCCTGTGCAGATGCAAACGACTCTGTCTGACAGCTTTGAAGAGAACAATGGATCTCCCAACACGGAGGTTGAGATCTGAGAACGGACAGACTGCTTGCTCAAGTGGGTCCCTGAACCCTGAGTAGCCTAACTGGGAGACATCCCCCACTAGGGGCAGTCTGACACCCCACGCCTCACAGGGTGTTGTACACCCCTGAGAGGAAGCTTCCAAAGTAAGAATCAGACAGGTACACTCGTTGTTCAGCAATATTCTATCTTCTGCAACCTCTGCTGCTGATACCCAGGCAAACAGGGTCTGAAGTGGACCTCAAGCAATCTCCAACAGACCTACAGCTGAGGGTCCTGACTATTAGAAGGAAAACTATCAAACAGGAAGAACACCTATACCAAAACCCCATCAGTACGTCACCATCATCAAAGACCAGAGGCAGATAAAACCACAAAGATGGGGAAAAAGCAGGACAGAAAAGCTGGAAATTCAAAAAATAACAGCGCAACTCCACCTGCAAAGGAGCGCAGCTCATCGCCAGCAATGGATCGAAGCTGGTCAGAGAATGACTTTGACGAGATGAGAGAAGAAGGCTTCAGTCCATCAAACTTCTCAGAGCTAAAGGAGGAATTACGTACCCAGTGCAAAGAAACTAAAAATCTTGAAAAAAGAGTGGAAGAATTGATAGCCAGAATAATTAATGCAGAGAAGGTCATAAACGAAATGACAGAGATGAAAACTATGACACGAGAAATACGTGACAAATGCACAAGCTTCAGTAACTAGCTCGATCAACTGGAAGAAAGAATATCAGCGATTGAAGATCAAATGAATGAAATGAAGCAAGAAGAGAAACCAAAAGAAAAAAGAAGAAAAAGAAATGAACAAAGCCTGCAAGAAGTATGGGATTATGTAAAAAGACCAAATCTACATCTGATTAGGGTGCCTGAAAGTGAGGGGGAAAATGGAACCAAGTTGGAAAACACTCTTCAGTATATCATCCAGGAGAACTTCCCCAACCTAGTAGGGCAGGCCAACATTCAAATTCAGGAAATACAGAGAACACCACAAAGATACTCCTCGAGAAGAGCAACTCCAAGACACATAATTGCCAGATTCACCAAAGTTGAAATGAAGGAAAAAATCTTAAAGGCAGCCAGAGAGAAAGGTCGGGTTACCCACAAAGGGAGCCCATCAGACTAACAGCAGACCTCTCGGCAGAAACTCTACAAACCAGAAGAGAGTGGGGGCCAATATTCAACGTTCTTAAACAAAAGAATTTTAAACCCAGAATTTCATATCCAGCCAAACTAAGCTTCATCAGTGAAGGAGAAATAAAATCCTTTACAGATAAGCAAATGCTTAGAGATTTTGTCACCACCAGGCCTGCCTTACAAGAGACCCCGAAGGAAGCCCTAAACATGGAAAGGAACAACCGGTACCAGCCATTGCAAAAACATGCCAAAATGTAAAGACCATCGAGGCTAGGAAGAAACTGCATCAACTAACGAGCAAAATAACCAGTTAATATCATAATGACAGGATCAAGTTCACACATAACAATATTAACCTTAAATGTCAATGGACTAAATGCTCCAATTAAAAGACACAGACTGGCAAACTGGATAAAGAGTCAAGACCCATCAGTCTGCTGTATTCAGGAGACCCATCTCACATGCAGAGACATACATAGGCTCAAAATAAAGGGATGGAGGAAGATCTACCAAGCAAATGGAGAACAAAAAAAAAGCAGGGGTTGCAATCCTAGTCTCTGATAAAACAGACTTTAAACCATCAAAGATCAAAAGAGACAAAGAAGGCCATTACATAATGATAAAGGAACAGGAAGAGCTAACTATCCTAAATACATATGCACCCAATGCAGGAGCACCCAAATTCATAAAGCAAGTCCTTAGAGACTTACAAAGAGACTTAGACTCTCATACAATAATAATGGGAGACTTCAACACTCCACTGTCAACATTAGACAGATCAACGAGACAGAAAGTTAACAAGGATATCCAGGAATTGAACTCAGCTCTGCACCAAGAGGACCTAATAGACATCTATAGAACTCTCCACCCCAAATCAACAGAGTATACATTCTTCTCAGCACCAAATCACACTTATTCCAAAATTGACCACATAATTGGAAGTAAAGCATTCCTCAGCAAATGTACAAGAACAGAAATTATATCAAACTGTCTTTCAGACCACAGTGAAATCAAACTAGAACTCAGGGCTAAGAAACTCAATCAAAACTGCTCAACTACATGGAAACTGAACAACCTGCTCCTGAATGACTACTGGGTACATAACAAAATGAAGGCAGAAATAAAGATGTTCTTTGAAACCAATGAGAACAAAGATACAACATACCAGAATCTCTGGGACACATTTAAAGCAGTGTGTAGAGGGAAATTTATAGCACTAAATGCCCACAAGAGAAAGCTGGAAAGATCTAAAATTGACATTCTAACATCACAATTAAAAGAACTGGAGAAGCAACAGCAGACACATTCAAAAGCTAGCAGAAGGCAAGAAATAACTAAGATCAGAGCAGAACTGAAGGAGACAGAGACACAAAAAACCCTCCAAAAAATCAATGAATCCAGGAGTTGGTTTTTTGAAAAAATCAACAAAATTGACAGACCGCTAGCAAGACTAATAAGGAAGAAAAGAGAGAAGAATCAAATAGACGCAATAAAAAATGATAAAGGGGATATCACCACCGACCCCACAGAAATATAAACTACCATCAGAGAATACTATAAACATCTATACGCAAATCAACTAGAAAATCTAGAAGAAATGGATAATTTCCTGGACACTTACACTCTCCCAAGACTAAACCAGGAAGAAGTTGAATCCCTGAATAGACCAATAGCAGGCTCTGAAATGGAGGCAACAATTAATAGCCTACCAACCAAAAAAAGTCCAGGACCTGATGGATTCACAGCTGAATTCTACCAGAGGTACAAGGAGGAGCTGGTACCATTCCTTCTGAAACTATTCCAATCAATAGAAAAAGAGGGAATCCTCCCTAACTCATTTTATGAGGCCAACATCATCCTGATACTAAAGCCTGGCAGAGACACAACAAAAAAAGAAAATTTTAGACCAATATCCCTGATGAACATCGATGCAAAAATTCTCAATAAAATACTGGCAAACCAGATTCAGCATCACATCAAAAAGCTTATCCACCATGATCAAGTGGGCTTCATCCCTGGGATCCAAGGCTGGTTCAACATTCGCAAATCAATAAACGTAATCCAGCATATAAACAGAACCAAAGACAAGAACCACATGATTATCTCAATAGATGCAGAAAAGGCTTTTGACAAAATTCAACAGCCCTTCATGCTAAAAACGCTCAATAAATTCGGTATTGATGGAACGTATCTCAAAATAATAAGAGCTGTTTATGGCAAACTCACAGCCAATATCATACTGAATGGGCAAAAACTGGAAACATTCCCTTTGAAAACTGGCACAAGACAGGGATGCCCTCTCTCACCACTCCTATGCAACATAGTGTTGGAAGTTCTGGCTAGGGTAATCAGGCAAGAGAAAGAAATCAAGGGTATCCAGTTAGGAAAAGAAGAAGTCAAATTGTCCCTGTTTGCAGATGACATGATTGTATATTTAGAAAACCCCATCGTCTCAGCCCAAAATCTCCTTAAGCTGATAAGCAACTTCATCAAAGTCTCAGGTTACAAAATTAATGTGCAAAAATCACAAGCATTCTTATACACCAGTAACAGACAAACAGAGAGCCAAATCATGAATGAACTTCCATTCACAATTGCTTCAAAGAGAATAAAATACCTAGGAATCCAACTTACAAGGGATGTAAAGGACCTCTTCAAGGAGAACTACAAATCACTTCTCAGTGAAATAAAAGAGGACACAAACAAATGGAAGAACATACCATGCTCATGGATAGGAAGAATCAATATCGTGCAAATGGCCATACTGCCCAAGGTTATTTATGGATTCAATGCCATCCCCATCAAGCTACCAATGACTTTCTTCACAGAATTGGAAAAAATGGCTTTAAAGTTCATATGGAACCAAAAAAGAGCCTGCATTGCCAAGGCAATCCTAAGTCCAAAGAACAAAGCTGGAGGCATCACGCTACCTGACTTCAAACTATACTACAAGGCTACAGTAACCAAAACAGCATGGTACTGGTACCAAAACAGAGATATAGACCAATGGAACAGAACAGAGTCCTCGGAAATAATACCACACATCTACAGCCATCTGATCTTTGACAAACCTGAGAGGAACAAGAAATGGGGAAAGGATTCCCTATTTAATAAGTGGTGCTGGGAAAATTGGCTAGCCATAAGTAGAAAGCTGAAACTGGATCCTTTCCTTACTCCTTATACAAAAATTAATTCAAGATGGATTAGAGACTTAAATGTTAGACCTAATACCATAAAAACCCTAGAAGAAAACCTAGGTAGTACCATTCAGGACATAGGCATGGGCGAGGACTTCATGTCTAAAACACCAAAAGCAATGGCAGCAAAAGCCAAAATTCACAAATGGGATCTAATTAAACTAAAGAGCTTCTGCACAGCAAAAGAAACTACCATCAGAGTGAACAGGCAACCTACTGAATGGGAGAAAATTTTTGCAACCTACTCATCTGACAAAGGGCTAATATCCAGAACCTACAAAGAACTCAAACAAATTTACAAGAAAAAAACAAACAACCCCATCAAAAAGTGGGCAAAGGATATGAACAGATATTTCTCAAAATAAGACATTCATACAGCCAACAGACACATGAAAAAATGCTCATCATCACTGGCCATCAGAGAAATGCAAATCAAAACCACAATGAGATACCATCTCACACCAGTTAGAATGGCAATCATTAAAAAGTCAGGAAACAATAGGTGCTGGAGAGGATGTAGAGAAATAGGAACACTTTTACACTGTTGGTGGGATTGTAAACTAGTTCAACCATTATGGAAAACAGTATGGCAATTCCTCAAGGATCTAGAACTAGATGTACCATATGACCCAGCCATCTCATTACTGGGTATATACCCAAAGGATTATAAATTATGCCGCTATAAAGACACATGCACATGTATGTTTATAGCGGCACTATTCACAATAGCAAAGACTTGGAATCAACCCAAATGTCCATCTGTGACAGACTGGATTAAGAAAATGTGACACATATACACCATGGAATACTATGCAGCCATAAAAAAGGATGAGTTTGCGTCCTTTGTAGGGACATGGATGCAGCTGGAAACCATCATTCTTAGCAAACTATCACAAGAAGAGAAAACCAAACACCACATGTTCTCACTCATAGGTGGGAACTCAACAATGAGATCACTTGGACTCGGGAAGGAGAACCTCACAGATCGGGGCCTATCATGGGGAGAGGGGAGGGGGGAGGGATTGCATTGTGAGTTATACCTGATATAAATGACGAATTGATGGGTGCTGACGAGTTGATGGGTGCAGCACACCAACATGGCACAAGTATACATATATAACAAACCTGCACATTATGCACATGTACCGTAGAACTTCAAGTATAATAATAAAAAATAAAAAAATAAAAAATAAAAATCTAAAAAAGTCGTTTACCAACATCCCCACCCCCCGCCATTTTACAAAAAAATCAGCTCTCCCCCTCAAGAGACTTTTTTTTTTCTTCCTCTTTTATAAAATAACCCCGTGAAGCAGCGGAGACCGAACCCCCCCCCAACTCCCCCACCCGCCTGCAGCCCAGCAGCAGGTCCAAGAAGGAACCAAGAGACTAAGGCCTTCCCGCTGCCCAGACCCAACACCCCCACCCTCACTCCCAGCGGACAGCAGTCCTGCAGCCACTGAGTAGTTTTCAAGTCCGGTTGATTTTTGTCCCTCTGCGCTTGCCCCCACTCCCTCCCACCGGGTCCGGTCCGGACCCCAGACCCAGGCACTCGCTCTCTTCCTGTCACGGAAAGGTCGCGGCCTGTGACCCTGCGGATAGCTGTGCCGAGATGAACCCCAGAGCTCCCAGCTACACCATGGCCTAGTTCTATGTGGGGGACCTCCACCCCGACGTGACTGAGGCGATTCTCTAGGTTCAGCGTAGCTAGGTCTATCCTCTCCATCCGAGTCTGTAGGTACCTGATTACCAGCGGCTGCTTGGACTATGCCTATGTGAACTTCCAGCAGCCGGCAGACGCGGAGTGTGCTTTGTAAATTTTGATTTTATAAAGGGCAAGCCAGTACGCATCATGTGGTCTCAGCGTGAACCATCACTTTGCAAAAGTGGAATAGGCAATATATTCATTAAAAATCTGGACAAATCCATTGATAATAAAGCACTGTATGATACTGTTTCTGCTTTTGGTAACATCGTTTCATGTGAAGTGGTTTGTGATGAAAATGGTTCCAAGGGCCATGGATTTGTATGCTTTGAGATGCAGGAAGCATCTGAAAGAGCTATTGAAAAAATGAATGGGATGCTCCTAATGGTCGCAAAGTATTTGTTGGACAATTTAAGTCTCGTAAAAAACGGGAAACTGAACTTGGAGCTAGGGCAAAAGAGTTCACCAATGTTTACATCAAGAATTTTGGAGGTCTTCACGAGGTGAAAACAAGATGGAGGACTCGGCCTCCGCCCCTCCGTCTTCTTCAGCCGCGACTGAACCTCGGCCTCAACTCCAGGGACCCCGACAGCACGGAAGCAGCTGGACAAAGAGCAAGTTAGAAAGGCAGTGGATGCGCTCTTGACACATTGCAAGTCCAGGAAAAACAATTACCGGTTGCTGTTGAATGAGAGTGAAAATTTATTTTTAATGGTGGTATTATGGAAAATTCCAAGTAAAGAACTGAGAGTCAGATTGACCTTGCCTCATAGCATTCGATCAGATTCAGAAGATATCTGTTTATTTACGAAGGACGAACCCAATTCAGCTCCTGAAAAGACAGAACAGTTTTATAGAAAGCTTTTAAACAAGCATGGAATTAAAACCATTTCTCAGATTATCTCCCTCCAAACTCTAAAGAAGGAATATAAATCCTATGAAGCCAAGCTCTGCCTTCTGAGCAGTTTTGACTTCTTCATTACTGATGCCAGAATTAGGCGGCTCTTACCCTCACTCATTGGGAGACATTTCTATCAAAGAAAGAAAGTTCCAGTATCTGTAAACCTTCTGTCCAAGAATTTATCAAGAGAGATCAATGACTGTGTAGGTGGAACGGTCTTAAACATTTCTAAAAGCGGTTCTTGCAGTGCTATACGTATCGGTCACATTGGAATGCAAATTGAGCACATCATTGAAAACATTGTTGCTGTCACCAAAGGACTTTCAGAAAAATTACCAGAGAAGTGGGAGAGCGTGAAACTCCTGTTTGTGAAAACTGATAAATCGGCTGCCCTTCCCATCTTTTCCTCATTTGTCAGCAATTGGGATGAAGCCACCAAAAGATCTATGCTTAATAAGCGGAAAAAAGAGGCAAGGAGAAAATGAAGAGAGAAAAATTTTGAAAAACAAAAGGAGAGGAAAAAGAAGAGGCAGGCTAGGAAGTCTGCATCAGTTCTTAGTAAAGATAATGTGGCACCTGAAAGTGGTGATACTACAGTGAAGAAACCTGAATCGAGGAAGGAACAGACCCCAGAGCACGGGAAGAAAAAACGTGGCAAAGGAAAAGCCCAAGTTAAAGCAACAGATGAATCTGAAGATGAAATTCCACAGCTGGTACCAATAGGAAAGACGACTCCAGCTAATGAAAATGTAGAGATTCAAAAACATGCCACAGGAAAGAAGTCTCCAACAAAGAGTCCTAATCCCAGTACACCTCGTGGGAAGAAAAGAAAGCCCTTGCCAGCATCTGAGACCCCAAAAGCTGCAGAGACCCCAGGGAAAGGCCCAGGGAAGAAGCCAACGATCAAAGAAGAGGCAGTGAGGGAAAAAAATCCTTCACTGGGGAAAAAAGATGCGAGACAGACTCCGAAAAAGCCAGAGGCCAAGTTCTTCACCACTCTTAGTAAATCTGTGAGAAAAGCTTCCCACACCCCCCAAAAATGCCCAAAAAACCCAAAGTACCCCAGTCGACCTAAAGTCAGTGATTTAGCTGGAAGGAAACTTCAGTGCTGTCTCCAGAGCTTTTTAGAAATACTCAGATCTTGACCCCCTTTGTAAGCTTCTGCAAGCGTCAGGCCTGGACTTCAAGATTTTTTAAAACCTCCATAAGTAGTCCAGGCGCGGTGGCTCACGCCTGTAATCCCAGCACTTCAGGAGGTCGAGGATGGTGGATCATAAGTTCAAGAGATTGAGACCATCCTGGCCAACATGGTGAAACCCCGTGTCTATTAAAAATACAAAAATTAATTGGGCATGGTGGCGAGCGCCTGTAATCCCAGCTACCAGGGAGGCTGAGGCAGGAGAATTGCCTGATCCTGGGAGGCAGAGGTTGCAGTGAGCCGAGATTGAGCCACTGCACTCCAGCCTGATGACAGAACAAGACTCCATCTCAAAAATAAATAAATAAAAATAATAAAACCTTAAAAAAATTTTTTTGGAGAAGACATTGATGATGAACGCCTTAGGAATCTGTTTGGCAAGTTTGGGCCTGCCTTTAGTGTGAAAATAATGATTGATGAAAGTGGAAAATCTGCAGGATTTGGATTTGTAAGCTTTGAAAGGCATGACGATGCGCAGAAAGCTGTGAATGAGATTAATGGAAATGGAGCTCAAGGGAAAACAAATTTACATTGATCAAGTTCAGAAAAATGTGGAACAGCAAACGGAACTTAAGCACAAATTTGAACTGATGAAGCAAGATAGGATAACAAGATACTAGAGTGTTAATCTTTATGTGAAAAATCTTGATGATGGTATTGATGATGAACATCTCCAGAAAAGTTTTCTCCATTTGGTACAATCACTAGTGCAAAGGTTATGATGGAGGGTGGTCGCAGCAAGGGTTTGGTTTTGTATGTTTCTCCTCCCCAGAAGAAGCCACTAAAGCAGTTACAGAAATGAATGGTAGAATTGTGGCCACAAAGCCATCGTATGTAGCTTCAGCTCAGCGCAAAGGAGAGTGCCAGACTCACCTCACTAACCAGTATAGGCAAAGAATGGCAAGTGTATGAACTGTGCCCAACCCTGTAATCAACCCCTACCAGCCAGCACCTCTTTCAGGTTACTTCATGGCAGCTATCTCACAGTTTCAGAACTTTGCTGCATACCATCTTCCTAGCCAAATTGCTCAACTAAGACCAAGTCCTCACTGGACTGCTCAGGGTGCCAGACGTCATCCATTCCAAAATACGCCCGGTGCTACCCGCCCAGCTGCTCCTAGACCACCATTTAGTACTATGAGACCAGCTTCTTCACAGGTTCCACGAGTCAACACAGTGTGTTGCTAACACATCAACACAGACAATGGGTCCACGTCCTGCAGTTGCAGCTGCTGCAGTCACTCCTGCTGTCTGCACCTTTACACAGTTATAAATATGCTGTGGGAGTTCGCAATCCTCAGCTACATCTTAATGCACAGCCACAAGTTACAATGCAACAGCCTACTGTTCAAGTACAAGGTCAGGAACCTTTGACTGCTTCCATGTTGGCTTCTGCCCCTCCTCAAGAGGAAAAGCAAATGTTGGGTGAATGGCTGTTTCCTTTTATTCAAGCCACGCACCCTACTCTTGCTGGTAAAATCACTGGCATGTTGGAGACTGATAATTCAGAACTTCTTCATAGGCTCGAGTCTCCAGAGTCACTCCGTTATAAGATTGATGAAGCTGTAGCTGTACTACAAGCCCATCAAGCTAAAGAGGCGTATCAGAGAGCAGTTAACAGTGCCACTGGTGTTCCAACTGTTTAAAATTGATCAGGGACCACGAAAAGAAACTTGTGCTTCACCGAAAAAAAATATCTAAACATCGAAAAACTTAAATATTATGGAAAAAAAATTGCAAAATATAAAATAAATAAAAAAGGAAGGGAAACTTTGAACCTTATGTACTGAGAAAATGCCAGGTCTAGCAAATGTAATGTTAGTCCTAGATTACTTACTGATTTAAAAACAAAACAAAAATCCCCACAAAAATAATAAAATATTAAAAAAATTGATGTTTTATAGACCCTGGGAAACAGAATTTTCAGCAAGTACAAAAATTTAAAGCATTCCTCTCTTTAATTTTGTAATTCTTCACTGTGGAATGGCTCAAAATGTCAGTTCTATTTTAAGTAACAGAATTGATAACTGAGCAAGGAAACGTAATTTGGATTCCAAAATTCTTCCTCCAAAAAAATTCCTTAAACAGTGACAACAAAAAAAAATTCACCTATGGGCATGGTCTCTCTTAATCATACCTACGACTATAGTACTAGAGAACATTGAAATTAAAATTCAATCTGAACCTTTGAGAATGGTCAGTTTTGATGAATTGGTAGATTCAATAGCTTAGTCCTAGCTAAAATCATCTTCTGACATTGATAGACCAAAGACCCTTGGGCCAGACTACCTGTGTTAGAATTCCAAATCTTTCTTGTACCTCCATTGTGACTTTTGTCAGATAATTTAACCTCTTTTGCCTCAGTTTTCTTATCTGTAAAATTGGGTTAAGAAACCTTATGTGGTAGGACGTTGTGAGAATTAGATTCATGTATGTCATGTGCCTAAAACAACACCTGGCATCTAGTAAAGCTCTTGATTATTGTTATCTCTTACTAATATTTGTTTGTGATGCAATACAGAATTAATTTATTCTTTCAAGTAATTCCC
This sequence comes from Trachypithecus francoisi, assembly GCF_009764315.1. Lineage (NCBI taxonomy): Eukaryota > Metazoa > Chordata > Mammalia > Primates > Cercopithecidae > Trachypithecus > Trachypithecus francoisi. Next base: position 8,405,210 of record NW_022681453.1, read on the forward strand.
TTAGCATTGATGGTTTTATCCTTTATATAACTCACTTTCATAATTGTGGCTGTTTTGTACAGTAACTCAGTCCCAATAAACACCTCCATCTTTTTGTTCTTCCATTATTATGTTATTAGATTTCTGCTATTAGCATGATCTCTAGAAATGCCCTTCACTCAGAAATCATTCTAGAGTTCTGAAGTGAGAAAAGCTTTAGATGGCCTATCTTTCTTTTCTTTTCTTTATAAAAACACATATTCTACTATTATAGATCCCAGGCATTCATTTTATTTCTTTTGTATGCTACCTATTAAGTAAAACAATTTTTTTTTTAATAAGGATACCTGCAGTTCATACAAAAACACTACTCATCCCTCGAATTTCTCTATTTACATGCTTTTCTCATAATTTTCTTGGACATGGGCAGTTTTGATTTTCCTCAGCACCTTGAGTGTGAGATATGGACAGCAAGTGCCCAAAACCTTATTACCTAGGTTAAAAGGCCTTGGGAGACATGAACAGACTCGTAGGCACCATACATCAGTCATACTGCAACTTTTACCATCTCACTGTGCAATAACCCCTTAACACTCAATACAATTGAAAAAGGTTGTGGACAATATAAATATCATCTTTCTCTCCAGGCATAAAAATAACCACATTTAAAGAAAATATTTGAAAAAAAAGATGGGACTTAGGAATTAGGGTTATGTATCCCAGAGACAAGATTACTATGGAAGACTTCAAGTTTATGAGGGATTATTATGTAGAAAATAGGGACCAGCTATTCTCTATCTCTAAAGAATCCCAAAGAGATGACTAAACCTCAGCATGAAGTAATAGGTTAAGTATGAAGAAGAATTTCTTGATGGTGAGTGTGAAATATTGAAAGAAAACTCTTCCAGGAAATACCTGGAAATCTGAAAGAACATTAAGAGCAGAATGATGATTTTCCTGGCATATTCTCTGCATTTGAAATCTACAAAAGCCTTGTGCTTTTATGAAATGTGAAATAACATAACTACGTTTCTCACTATGCGTCTCAAACATGCTAAGGCATTGCCTATTTGTGGTACTGTGTGCCGTATCTATTTTCTATACATGGTATATAATTCATATTTTGTTTTCTTCCATGGTTCTAGTGATGCAGTTTGGGAAGAGCATAGGCCTTGGAATCAGCCATAACTTGGCAGGTATCCTAGCTCTACTATTTGGATTCAGAGATCTTGCTTAATCTCTCTGAGATTTGGTCTTCTATTATAATGGACAATAATTAAGGAATAAACTAGTCAATGTATTTGTGTAGCAAATACAATTTTAGGGCATAGTAGTTAATACATATTAAAAATGTATTTAAAAACATATGCATATATACATGTGCCTACATTATATAGGGATACTTTATAAACAAAGCTCCAACACAGTGAGCCATAATCACACCAAAAAGAAAAGCTCCAACATATAGGAAACAAAAGTCCCTGAACAGATTCATAAATGTATATCTTACATTAAAATATTTCTTCTGTAAAACATTTTACTGTATAGTTTATTTTATTTTGAGACAGTCTTGCTTTGTCACCTAGGCTGGAGGTCAGTGATACAATCACGACTCACTGCAGCCTCAACTTCCTGGGCTCAAACAATCCTCCCGCCTCAGTTTCTTGTGCAGCTTGGACCACAGACATGTGGTCCAAGCTAATTTAAAAGAATGTTTTGTAGAGATGGGGTTTTACTATGTTGCCCACGTTGGTCTCAAACTCCTGGGCTCAAGCGATGTGCCCCCATCAGCTGATATTACAGGTATGAGCCACTGTGCTGGTGGAATCATCTTAAACAGCAAAATATCACCTGGGAATTTATTTTATTTATTTGTTTGTTTGAGATGGAGTTTTGCTCTTGTTGCCCAGGCTGGAGTGCAACAGCTCGATCTTGGCTCACTGCAACCTCTGCCTCCCGGGATCAAGCGATTCTCCTGCCTCAATCTCCCAAGTAGCTGGGATTATAGGCTCCTGTCACCACGCCTGCCTAATTTTTTTGTATTTCTGGTAGAGATGGGGTTTTGCCATGTTGGCCAGTCTGGTCTCGAACTCCTGGTCTCAGGTGATCTGCCCACCTCGGCCTCCCAAAATGCTGAGATTACAGATGTGAGCCACTGTGCCCGGCACCACTTGGAAATTTAAAAATTCTCTTAAACAATTTCTTGATTAAAGAGAAAATCAAATTTTAAAGGTCAGAATATCTAAAAGATACCATTAATTAAAGTATTATGTGTTAGAACTCAAGCTAATGCTGTGTTCAGAGAAAAAATATATAACCCTAAATGTTTTCACAGATAAGCAAGAACAGATGAGAACAAATAAATTGTCACATTTTAAAAACTAGACAAAGAACAAGAAATTAAACCTAAGAAAAATTAAGGAAAAGAACAAATAAAAATAAAAGGAAACATTAATGAAATGTAAACAGAAAAAGCAAGAAACTAAGAAATACATTCAAGAGCTAGTTTTCAAAAATTAGTTAAAGCAGACAACCCACAGAGAGGGAGAAAATCTTCACAACTTATACAGCTGACAAAGGACTAATATCTACAAGGAACTCAAACGAATCAGCAAGTAAAAACAAAACAAAACAAACACCAAAAAATCACACCAAAAAGTGGCTAAAGACATGAATAGACAGTTCTGAAAAGAAGATATACAAATGGCCAAAAAACATATGGAAAAATGCTCAACATCACTAATAATCAGGGAAATGCAAGTCAAAACCACAATATGATACTACCTCACTCCTGCAAGAATGGCCATAATCAAAAAATCAAAAAATAATAAGTGTTGGCGTGGTTGTGGTGAAAACAGGACACTTAAGAAAATTATATATATATAATTTTGGTGTATATATATATATGGTATATATATATGGTGTATATATATACATGGTGTGTGTGTGTATATATATACCATGAAATACTATTCAGCCATATAAAGGAATGAAATAATGGCATTTGCAGCAACCTGGATGTTATTAGAGACTGTTATTATAAGTGAAGTAACTCAGGAATGGAAAACCAAACATCGTATGTTCTCACTCATATGTGGAAGCTAAGCTATGAGGACTCAAGAGCGTAAGAATGATACACTGGACTTTGGGGACTTGAGGGAAAAAGTGGGGATGGCAAGGGATAAAAGACTACACATTGGGTACAGTGTATGAAAAATTCAGAAATCACCACTAAAGAACTTACCCATTATGGAGAAATAGGAACACTTTTACACTGTTGGTGGGACTGTAAACTAGTTCAATGATTGTGGAAGACAGTGTGGCAATTCCTCAAGGAATCTAGAACTAGAAATACCATTTGACCCAGCCATCTCATCACTAGGTATATACCCAAAGGATTGTAAATCACGCTGCTATAAAGACACATGCACACGTATGTTCATTGTGGCACTATTCACAATAGCAAAGACTTGGAACCAACCCAAATGTCCATCAATGATAGACTGGATTAAGAAAATGTGGCACATATACACCATGGAATACTATGCAGCCATAAAAAAGGATGCATTCATGTCCTTTGTAGGGACATGGATGAAACTGGAAACCATCATTCTAAGCAAACTATCACAAGGACAAAAAACCAAACACCGCATGTTCTCACTCATAGGTGGGAACTGAACAATGAGAACACTTGGACATGGGAAGGGTAACATCACACACTGGGGCCTGTCGTGGGGAGGGTGTAGAGGGGAGGGATAGCATTAGGAGATATACCTAATGTAAATGGCGAGTTAATGGGTGCAGCACACCAACATGGCACATGTGTACATATGTAACAAACCTGCATGTTGTGCACATGTACCCTAGAACTTAAAGTATAATAAAATAAACCAAAAAACAAAAAACAAAAAAAGAACTTATCCATGTAACCAAACACCACCTGCTCCCCAAAACCTATTGAAATAAAAATAAAAGCAGAGGAAAGAAAAACTGGTTAAAACAAGCAAAGCACAATTACACAAAATGAGAAACAAGAATAGAGAAATTACCACAAATACAGAGGAAATGGGAATAATTGACTCTGTTCAACGAGACTGAAGTGAAGTGGAATAATTTTAGAAAAAGGTAAATTGATAAAACCATCTCAGAAGAGGAAGGTCATTTAGTACATTTAGAGATCATTGACTATAAGGAGATAGATAAAAGTTGTTAAAAGCACTAATGCCTCCCTAATGAAAGCATTCTTCTGTCAGTACAAGTTGATGCTATTATTAAAAAGGAAAAAAAGAGATATGGAAATTGGAAAGCAGGAGATAAAATTATTGTTTGTAGATAACGATTGTATATATCAAAACCCAAGAGAATCAACTGAAAAATTCCTAATGACCATAAGCAAATTTGCTATCTGTATACAAAATCCATATAACAAAGTATGATAGCATGTATACCTACCATGTACCCACAAAAATTTAAAATATAATTTAAAACATTTTAAAAAGTATGATGCGTAAAACATAATAATCACCAAAAATAATTTTAGAAGAGAATAAACTTGATAAGAAATGTGCAAAAGTTTTATGAAGAAAGTTTTGACACACGACCGAGGGACGTCAAAGAAGGCTTGACTAAATGGAAAGGCATTTCCTGTTCTTGGAAAGGTAGACTGAATATCACAACATTTTACTCATTCCTAAATTAATCTCTATACTTCATGCAAGTCAGTTAGAAATAACAACAGGAGTCTTCCTCCTTCTCCTCCACTTCCTCCTCCTCCACTTCCCCCTCCTTCACCTTTTCTGTGAGGGGTGGGGGTGGGGATTAAATAAATTGATTTGAAAATTCAAAAGGAAAGTTAAACATGCCAGAATAGCCAAAATCATTACAAAAATAAGAGTAATAAAAGGAACAAGGCATACAGATTTTATTACTGTATTTATTCATTTTTGTCTCTGTCACCCAGGCTGGAGTACAGCAGCAAGAGCTCAGTTCAGTGTAACTTCCGCCTCCCAGGTTCAAGTGATTCTCCTGCCTCAGCCTCCTGAGTAGCTGGGACTGCAGGTGCACATCACCATGCCTGGCTAATTTTTGTATTTTTAGTAGAGATGGGATTTCACCATGTTGACCGGGCTGGTCTTGACCTCCTGACATCAAGTGATCGGCCTCCTTTAGGCTTCCCAAAGTGTTGGGATTACAGGGCTGAGCCATTGCTCCTGGCCCCAGATTATAAAACATATTTTAAAGCTGAAATATTTAAAACCCATTGTTACTAGGGCATGAAAAGACAGGTCATTGGTTAAAAGCTGGCAACTCAGAGAAATAGATTCAGTTTTATATCTTTTTTCTTAGGGTGTTTTCCTATCTTTTATTTTTTCATTTTTTATTATGCTTTAGGTTCTGGGATACATGTTCAGAACGTGCAGGTTTGTTATGTAGGTATACATATGCCATGGTGGTTTGCTGCATCCATCAACTGGTCATCTACATTAGGTATTTCTCCTAATGCTATTCCTCTGCTTGCCCCTCACCCTCCGACAGGCCCCGGTGTGTGATGTTCCCCTCCCTGTGTCTATGTGTTCTTACTGTTCACTTCCCATTTATAAGTGAGAACATGTGGTGTTTGGTTTTCTGTTCCAATGTTAGTTTGCTGAGAATGATGGTTTTCAGCAGTTTTATATCTTTTTTTTTTTTTTTTTTGAGACAGAGTCTCGCTCTGTCGCCCAGGCTGGAGTGCAGTGGCCGGATCTCAGCTCACTGCAAGCTCCGCCTCCCGGGTTTATGCCATTCTCCTGCCTCAGCCTCCCGAGTAGCTGGGACTACAGGCGCCCGCCAATTCGCCCGGCTAGTTTTTTGTATTTTTTAGTAGAGACGGGGTTTCACCGTGTTAGCCGGGATGGTCTGGATCTCCTGACCTCGTGATCCGCCCGTCTCGGCCTCCCAAAGTGCTGGGATTACAGGCTTGAGCCACCGCGCCCGGCCAGTTTTATATCTTGATAGGAGTTTGGGTTATAAAGATGTAATTTCACTTTGTGAAATTCAGTGAATATGCAGTTAATATTTGTACGTTTCATTGTATATAGTTTCTCTTGAAAGAAAAAAATCGAAAAATAATATTGGAGTCTAATCTAATGATATGTATACTAAAGTATTTGTAGGGAATTAAGCTGCTATCTGCAATTCATTTAGAAACAAATAAGAAAGTCAGAAAATAAGATGGCTAGAGGGCTGCATATATGAAAAATTACGTAGTTATATAAAATTGTCTCAACATTGCTATATGCTTGAAATTTTTCATAATAAAATGTTGGAAAATAGACTCTAATATTTAAAGAAATTGGGTATACAATAAAGACAAAACTGCAAATTTGTAAGTTATAACATTATCTACAGAATGAGAGATTTTGTCTCCTATTATAACAGTTTCAGGAACCAGGATGCAGATGAGAAGGGTTGGGTGTAGACTGAGCTGCCCCTGGAATGACTCTTCCAGATTCTGTGGTGTCTCCTAGTGTTCTGACTTGTGAGGCTAAGGAGGAACTCCGGCACCCCAGCCCCTGAGAGCACTGTGCTGGGCCACTGCTTTCCTACTAGCAGGGGCCATGTTGGCTATGAGGCGAGCACAGGTCCAGCAACTACACACACACTCAAAGGGCTAGGAGAACAAAGTAAGCCTTTTAACAAAGCACATGTTGTGCAGGCCAAGGGCAGTTCTGTTCTTCAAGCATGGTGATTTTACTTTTTTTTGTTAAGTTGTTGTTTGTTTTGTTAAGTTGTTTGTTAACTTTTTTTGCTCCTTTGACTTTTTTTTTGTTAAGTTGCTCTTTTATAGCTAACAACTTTAGGATTTAAAACAGTTTATTCAGGAGTTCTGAGTAGTTTTTAAAGTGCTTTTACTTAGCTATTTGTCTTCTGTGTTTTTCAGTTACTCAACCCTAGATTTATATTTTTCAAAGACAACACAGAATGGGTGTTGGGGAAATGTGTCATTCTGCTATTCTGTGTACAGGGTTTCAAAAAAGTGGGATCCCTGGGGACTCACCTGAGCTTCAAGCAGTAGAAACTGTCAGCATGTGGAGAGAATTATCTAGGCTTCCTCAATATTTAAGGTGTACTTGGACTCTAATAGGTAAATTTGAGGCTGCTTTTATTTGGGGAATGGGGGTGAGAAAGAGCATATATATATTTTGGTGGCAAAAGGGAAACACTAGAAATTCAAATATATGAGAACTCTCTAGTTTTGAGAGCTCTCAGGGAGGGGCACACATTAAAGAAAACAGTTTACAGAATGTGTTCACAACTGAATTTATTTCTTTAGCATATCTTTCATTGAAAATGTCATCTTTGATGTCACCCTTTTACATCTTGAATAATTTTACCATTTGAATATGGAAATGCTGATGCACAATTTCTGAGAAAAACCTTCTCTATCTTTTGGTTTACATTTACTTGATTGATGGTATTGTGGACTTTTTAAACCATATGCCTGCCTGAGAAACTAGCACTGGAAAGCTTCCAGTGACAAAAGTCACCTAGCTCTGCCACTTACATGTAGTTCTCATTGGACATTATTTCCATGAGGTGTGAGGTATACAGTTAGCAAAGGACCAGCAAGTAAGATTTTAAAGAATGTGATTATAAAAAAGGAGAAATTGTTTGTAAAATCTAGTGTATGTGAGTGTTTAGGAAAGAAGCTGAAGGTGAACAGTGATAAACTGGACCCCAATCCCGATTTCAGCTGCTTTAAATCCTCTCTTTAGATTCACATTGAAAGCTTAAGGCCTCATGTGCATTTACTTGGCAACAGTTTCTGTGCTAAGTGCCTTACATATCCTGCCTCTTAATTCTAACAGAAACCTTAAAAAGTAGGTCTTTTCCATTTTACAGATAGAGAAACAGAGGCAAAGAGAGTTAAGTCATGTTAGGGTATAATTTTCAAAAGGATAAAATCATGACTCTCAGGTAAATATAAAAGGGACATATGTCCATTATTTTATTGAACTAATTAATTAATGAGGGAACAAGTAAGATGTCATAATCAGTTCAAAGAGCATTTAAGAAGTGATGGCAGTTATTGGCAACTTAACAAAGACATGTTAAGATAAAATTGCTGAGTTAGATGTAAAACTGGTTAATATTCAACAGGCCATCACTATTTTACATTGTCTGTTCCATTGGTTGGAAATTGTTTGCATCTCTACTGGACAAAACCCTGCAAATTAATCAGTAAATTCCTTAAGTATGAGACCTTTTAATCAAGGGTTAGGGTTAGGGTTAGGGTTGGGGTTGGGGTTGGGGTTGGGGTTAGGGTTAGGGTTGGGGTTAGGGTCAGGGTTAGGGTTAGGGTTAGGTTAGGGTTAGGGGTTAGGGTTAGGGTTAGGGATAGGGTTAGGGTTAGATGAACTAATTACAGGTCTAGACAATCCTAGGGGACTTTTGCCCCATATGATATTGAAAAGATCTGTTCCCACCTTTTTCCCTATTTCCAAGTTTGGAGAATTTTTTTTTTTTTGACAGTAACCTGTTCTCACAAATATTAGCTAATGGAGCAGAAATTTGAACCTCAGTCTCTGTGACTCCACAGACCTTGTACTCAACCCTTTGTTATGACTCAGCAATGAGTTCGTTTGTATTTTTAAGAATGTTGGAATCTATCAGGTCTTTGCAAATAATTCTTTTTCATAGCCAGGACTTCTCTGAAGCACAGAGATTCTCTGGAGCATGAAATCATCCAACTCAGTCAATAAACATCTATCTGAAGTAGCAGCACTTTTTGTTTCTGCTTTAGAGGAGATTGCTGATACCAGACTTGAAGAACATGAGCACTATGATAAGAATGACACTGAGACAACACTATTTTTATGTCTGTTTTTATCAATATTAAAACATTAGGACAATAGAAAAATTTAGGTTGAAAGCGTATTTTATTACCTGCTTTGCAAATGGCTTTAAGATTAGGTAATACCTTTTAGAATAAGAAATAGATAAATAAATGCTCACTTTTGGGCATACCCTCGCCAACCTTTTTCAACTTTTATGCTTTAAAGTAGGGTAATAATAGGGATCTTCAAACTGGGATCCAGAAAAAGGGATTTCGTATATAATCCCTGAACCCCTCATGTCATGCATCATATATAACCCCAAACACACCATGCTATGTGTTAGATTCAACTCCTGAACATATCATATCACCAGGATGAAGTCATGGATACCAAGAAAGCAGCATGGTGATGGCAGGTTGTCTTCAGACAAACTCTGAAGTTAGAAAAATCACCTCACCTTCCTAAGCGTTAGTTTGTTACCTCCTATGTGTGTAGTTGGACTAGATGGGAGGTTTCTAAACTTTTTAGCACCATGACCCCCAAATATGATGCCATATCATGCATGACTTAGTGTGTTCAGGGGTTACATATCATACATGGCATGGTGTGTTCAGGGGTTACAGATCATACATGATGGCATAATACATTCAGGAGTTATATATGATACATGGCATGGCACATTCATGGGTTACATTTGACAGAGAGATGCTATGGTTAAAGGAATCGAGAGAGAAAGGGAAGTGGATGGCTCAGACTTCTTTCCACCCTTTTCTCTCCTTCCCTTCTGGAAGGAATCAGGATTCAGTACAAAATTTGCAGGGCTCAGTGCAAAATAAAATTTGGGACTCTTTGTTAAAAAAAAAAAAAGAAAACATTAAATATACTAAAATATAAAGTTTTTTCCTTTAAAAAATTCAGTGAATTTCAAAACGTAATAGCTACAGCCAAGATAAATGAGCAGCATAAACTTACAAATTGTAAAAATAGTATTTTTTGTGTCATAATTTTATGTAGTACAATATATAATACTTAATAATCTGATATCATGATTATCATAAGATTTTTTTCTGACTCACATTTTTGCAAATTCACATGCAGGTATTAGATGATGCAAATTAATTTAAATTTTTAGCAACATCACTTTCTTTTTTTTCTTCAACTTTTATTTTTATTTTAAGTTTGGGGGTACGTGTGCAGGATGTGCAGGTTTGTTACATGCTGCTTTGCTGCAGAAATAATCCAATCACTTAGGTATTAGGCCCAGCATCCAAAATACAGCATACATCCGTATTTTTCCTAATGCTCTCCCTGCTTCCACCACCCCTCTCCAAATTTTAATGTATATAACTGAACACAGCATTAATTGCTCTTGGCAATTTCAAAATCACAAATCATTTTTGATAATTTTAATTTTAAGAAGATCTTTCTGCTAATGCAATGATTACTGGAGCTGTTAAAAGTATTTTATGGGTTGCAACAATATTGGGATAAATTTCTGATAAATTATGTCAAAATATACTTTTCAGTACATCTAGACCTGATGACTCTTGTTTTCTCTAGAAAAAGATGTAACTCTTGGTACAAATTTTCTGTAAGTCTGAATTTAATTTCAAATATAAATTTATATAATGATATTTCATTATTTCCCTTGATGCTTTTCATAACTTGTGGAGGTTGTACAAGAAACTTTCTAATTTGTGTATATTTCAAAATATCTGTTATGTATTCTATTGCTATATCTTCAATGACAAGAAAAAATTAATTTAAAAATTGTTTACCTCATTTATACATGGTTTATCCAGTGCTCCATATGATAATAGTGTTATTTTCCTTCAAACATGGTACGCTTAGAATTTAATTTCCATTTCTAAGCCCGTGGATATTTGTCTTGTAAGACTGAGCAGTTTTTTAAACTGAAGATTCTATAATATACTGCTGAAATTTACTACCTAAGCACCAACAGTTCCTGTCCTGGCATTTCTGCTGCTGTTACTGCTATTGCTGCTGTCACTACCATCATTCCGTACCAAGGTCCCAGCCTGGCTCTACTCCGCTGCTTCCCTTCACCTCTGGACTGTCCCAGTCACTGGCACACATATAGGGCCAACAGCTTTGGGTATGCTGTTTGCTGAGCCTGAAGCCCGAGCTACACACGTGCAGGCTGCTGCTGGACCCCTACAACATACCCACATACCAGTATATTGCCTCTGTTATTTGCATGCTCCCTTGTCCTACTGAATTTAACTTACAAAACACAATATGTTATTTTATTTTATTATTTTACTTTAAGTTCTGGGATACACGTGCAGAACGTGCTGGTTTGTTACATAGGTATACATGTGCCATGGTGGTTTGCTGCACCTTTAAACCCGTTGTCTAGGTTTTAAGCCACTCATACTTTAGGTATTTGTCCTAATGCTCTCCCTCCCTTTGTCCCCACCCCCCGACAGGCCCTGGAGTGCGTTGTTCCCCTCCCTCTGTCCATGACAAAACACAACATGTTTTGAGAATTTGAAGAGGATAAACCTATAAGACTAAGAATGCACAGTCAAAAATAGAAATAGTCAGAAGATTCTGATGCCACAGAAGCCAAGAGAAGAGATAACTTCAAGAAGGAGAAAGTAACCAATGGAATCAAGCAATGTCAAGAGGTCAAGTAATATCAGGAAGGACTAAAAAAATTTTGTTGGCTTAACAACATAGAAGTCACAGGATCTTAGGTCTTAGTGATCTTAGAAATGTCTTAGTGATTTAGAAATGAGTTGTTTCATAGAGAAATGCAGGCTACAATCAATCAAAAGCAGCTTGAGGTATAAGCAGGGAGTTGAAAAATGGACTCTCACAACCCCTCTTATGTACTGGCCTGGTGATCAGTAGATATGGTCCCTCTTAGATGACCCTCAAAATGACCTTGGAAGCATGCAGAGGGGTATATCTGATTCTTTGTAGATATTGCTTCTCCTTCCTCTTTATCCCTGTTTATCATGGCTTAACGATAACAACTATCATGCATTGGGAACGTATTTTGTGTTAGTTAGGCTGGTGCTGAGAATTTTGTATATGCTTATCTCTAATTCTGTATGCTGCACTTATCATTTGCCAAATGAAGAAGTAGACTCAGCCTGTGTGATCTTTAAAGTTCATACAGCTATTATCAGACCTGACATTCAAACTTGATCCTAAGTCCCTGTTCCTGCCACTATCATAGTGCTGCCTTTTGTTTTGAGCCACACTTTCTTTTCTGTGAAATGCAAAGAGGAGTCTCCAGGGAGGAAGGCCAGGTAGTCTGTGACTTTTTTTTAAAGACAGAGTTTCATTCTGTTGCCCAGGCTGGTCGACCCCCTGATCGCAGGTGATCCCGCCACCTTAGCCTCCCAGTGGCTGGGACTATAGGTGAGCACACCACCATGCCCAGTCAATTTTTAAATATTTTGCAGAAATGGGGTTTTGCCATGTTGCCCAGGCTGGTCTCAAACTCCTGAGCTCAAGTGATCCACCCACCTCAGGCTCCCAAAATTCTGGGATTACAGGTGTGAGACACTGTGTCTGGCCATAGTCTGTGATATTTTGTTGTCTCTTATTCATTAATCCCAATACATTTTATATTTGGACATCTCAGATCAAATAAACTTCGCTTGATATTACTTGACTCTGTGTCCCTATCCAAATCTCATGTTGAATTCTAATCCTCAGTGTTGGAGGAGGGGCTTGGTGGGAGGTGACTGGATCATGGGACTAGACTTCCACGTTGCTGTTCTTGTGAGTTATTTAAAAGTGCATAGCACTTCTCCCTTCGCTCTCTCTCTCCTGCTCCAACATGTGAAGATGTGTCTGCTTCCCCTTCACCTTCCATCATGATTGTAAGTTTCCTGAGGCCTCCTCAGTCATGATTCTGATATAGCCTGCAGAACTGTGAGTTGACTAAACCCTTTTTCTTCATAAATTACCCAGTCTCAGGTAGTTTTCTATAGCAATATGAGAATGGACTACTACATTTCTCAATACATTCTACTGCAATTTGCTGAAGCCTATGGGACTTTGAACACAAATTCTTTAACACAACTTAGTCAACAAAAGTTGATAATATGAAAAAGTTTCATCCAACCTATCAAAACTACATTAGTTAAATCCATCATAAACACACATCTTGCTCTGACTCATACCTCATTCCTCTTCTTGATGAGAATGTTGCTTAATTTTCATATAATTGTGAATTTGCCAAATTTTCTTCTAAATAATGTGTATTCGGTTACTGTTTATTATTGTATTCAATAAATGTGTGTTAGTTCCAGTTGGTTTATAGTGTTGTTCAAGTTCCATATTGCTGATATTCTGTCTAGTTTTTCTGTCCATTATTATAAGCAGGATATTCATTCAACCATTACTGTTGAATTGCCTATTTGCTCAATTTTGCCAGTCTTCATGTATTTTGGGACTCTGTTTTTAGGTACATATGTGTTTATAATTGATTATTTTATCATTAGAAAATATATTTCTTTATTTCCAGTAAATTTTTTTTCTTAAAATCTATTCCATCTATTCCAGGCATAGTGGCTCACCCCTGTAATCCCAGCACTTTGGGAGGTCGAGGTGGGTGGATCATGAGGTCAGGAGATTGAGACCATCCTGGCTAACATGGTGAAACCCCATCTCTACTAAAAATACAAAACAAAACAAAACAAAAACTAGCCAGGAGTGGTGGCAGGTGCCTGTAGTCCCAACTACTCAGGAGGCTGAGGCAGGAGAATGGCATGAACCTGGGAGGCAGAGCCTGCAGTGAGCCAAGATCATGCCACTGCACTCCAACCTGGGCAACAGAGTGAGACTCTGTCTCAAAAAAAGAAAAAAATTGATTCCATCTAATGTTAGTACAGTTACTCTAGGTCTCTTTGATTACAATTTGCGTGACATGTATTTTTACATCTTTTTGCTCTCAACCTATTTGTGTCTTTGAATCTAAACTGTCTCTTATAGATAGCTTATAGTTGGATCACTTTTAAAAATCCGTCCTGCCATTCTTATCTTGTATTAGGAGTGGTTAATCCATTTAAATGTAACTATTTATAAAGTAAGATTTATAATTACTATTTGTTTTATGTATGCCATCTTTTTGTTTCTTTATTCCTTCATTACTGTCTTGTTTTGTGTTAATCGATATTTTCTAGTATATCATTTTAATTATTTTGTAATTTCTTCTGCTGTCTTTTTTTGGAGTTATTTTCTTAGCAGTTGCCTTAAGGATTAAAATGAATATTTTAATTTATAACCATCAGGTTTGGATTAATATCAACTTAGTTTTAGTAGTTAACAACATCTTTGCTTCTATAGAGCTCCATTCCCTTTTTTGTGTTGTCATTTTAATTTAAATTACATTATTATATATTAAGGGTCACCAATACAGATATAATTATTGCAGTTGTCTTTTAAGTTAGGAGGAAAAAAAGAGTTACACACAAAAAATATATTTATCCTGTTTTTCTATGTGGTTGCCTGTAGAGCTGTTCTTTATTTTTTCATGTGGATTTGAGTTACTGTCTAGTGTCTTCTTATTTAATTCTGACAGGATTCCTTTTAGTATTTTTTGCAGAGTAGCTTTGCTAGCAACAAATTATCTCAGTTTTTGTTTATCTGGGAATGTCATAATTTTTTATTTACTTTTGAAGATTGTCTTGCTTGTTATAGAATTTTTGGTTGACAATATTTTTTCTTTGAATGTCATAACACTGCCTTCTGAGCTTCATGGCTTTTACTGAGAAGTCAGCTGTTAATCTTATTGAGTATCCCCTGCATATAATGAATTAGTTATTTCTTTTGATGCCTTCAAGATTTTCTCTTTGTGTTTGTTTCTTTTCTTTTTCTTTTTTGAGACAGAGTCTCACTGTTGGGAGCAACCCCCCCCCCGCAAAATCTGGTCATAAACCAGCCCCAAGACTGGCCATAAACAAAATCCCTGCAGCTCTGTAATGTGTTCATAATGGCCCTAACACCCGTGCTGGAAGGTTGTGGGTTTATGGGAATGAGGGCAAGGAACACCTGGCCCACCCAGGGTGGAAAACCGCATAAAGGCATTCTTAAGCCCTGAACAATAGCATGAGCGATCTGTGCCTTAAGGATGTGCTCCTGCTGCAGTTAACTAGCCCAACCTATTCCTTTAATTTGGCCCATCCTTTCATTTCCCGTAAGAGATACTTTTAGCTAATTTAATATCTATAGAAACAGTGCTAATGACTGGTTTGCTGTTAATAAATACATGGATAAATCTCTGTTTGGGGCTCTCAGCTCTGAAGGCTGTGAGACCCCTGATTTCCCACTTCACACCTCTATATTTCTGTGTGTGCGTCTTTAATTCCTCTAGTGCCACTGAGTTAGGGTCTCCCCGACCGAGCTGGTCTCAGTAAGTGGCGTCCATTCATGGGGGTTTGAATCCAGGTTGAAGGGTTGCTGGAGTGATGGTTGGAGTGGAAAACTAGCTGGAAGACACCGAAGTACTCTTAAAGCAATCCCCGTGGTGTGTAAGAAGGGGAGCTCAGAGGCGTCAGGGTAACAATGGGACAGGTATGGGGTCTGGTTTGTTTCACCTTGGAACTTTTTCACACTGCTTATGAGGAGGAACAAGAGTATAGTGAAGTAACAGAAGAGGTTATAGAGCATGTTCATTTGCCAGCTAAAGTGAAAGTGGCAAAGGAAGGAGAGGTTCATCCCTACCTTTCTGCACCCCCTCATTATTATTTTGAAGAAAATTACCGCCCAGATCTTTCTTTTCTGGAGGACCCTGGGTGAAAAATAGTTGCCCCAATGACTCCTCAAGTAGCACCTTGAGCGACTGCTCTTAGTTGTATTCAGGCAGGAATTCGGCAAGCTAGACAAGAGGGTGATTTAGAGACTTGACAGTTCCCTGTTAGAATACACCCCCTAGATCAACAGGGAAATATTTTCTCTTTGTGTTTGTTTCTTTTTTTTTCTTTCTTTCTTTCTTTTTTTTTTTTTTTTTTGAGACAAAGTCTCACTCTGTTGCCCAGGCTGGAGTGCAGTGGTGTGATCTTGGCTCACTGCAATGACTGCCTCCCAGGTTCAAGTGATTTTTGTGCCTCTGCTTCCTGATTAGCTGGGATTACAGGTGTGTACCACCAAACCTGGCTCATTTTTATATTTTTAGTAGAGATGGGACTTCATCATGTTGGCAAGACTGGTCTCAACTCCTGACATCAAGTGATCTACCTGCCTCCACCTCCCAAAGTGCCAGGATTACAAGCATGAGCCACTGCACCCAGCCTGTCTTTGGTTCTTGACAGTTACTTTGTGTCTAGGTATTGGTCTCTTTGCGTTTATTCCACCTGGAATTAATTGAACTTCTTGAATATGTACATTAACATTTTTCACAAATTTGGGAAGCTTTTGACCATGATTTATTCAAATATGTTTTCTGCCCTTTCTCTTCTTGTTTTAGGACTCTAATTATGCATATGTTGATATGCTTGATGGTGTCCCACAGATCTCTAAGGCCATATTCATTATTATCTTTTCTTCCTGTTTCTTGTACAGAATAATCTCAATCAAACTGTCTTCAAATTAACTGATTCTTTCATCTGCCTGCTCAAATCTGCTGTTGAGCCTCTAGTAAAATTTTCATTTCAGTCATTGCAACTTTCAACTTCAGAATTTGTTTGCTGTTTTAAAAATAGTATTTATCTCTCTACTAATATTCTCTTTGCTGAGATGGCATTCTTTTGCTGTTTTTAGTTATTTGAAAATACTTAAAATAGTTGACATAAAGTCTTTGTTAGTCTAATTTATAGACTTTCTGAGAAACAGTTACTTTTGATAGGTTTTTTATCCCTGTGTAAGGGCCATACATTTTTGTTCCTTTGCATATCTCATAACTTTTTTTGTTGAAAGTTGGTCATTTTAAATAATGTCAACTCTTAAAATCAGATTCTTCCTCCTCCCAAGAGTTTGTTGTTGTTATTATTGTTCTGAACTGATTTTGTACAATTTGTATTCTTTGTTGTATGTGACCACTAAAGTTTTTGCTCAATTTGTTTAGTTATCAACTAATGATTGGACAAAGATTTCTTTAAATGTCTGTAACTAATATGCCTCCCAGACTTTAATGATAGGCTCTGTGTATGTGTTGAGGTATGCCTTTAACACTCAGTCGGGGAGTTGACAACTGCCTTACACTTTGCTTTGCATTTTGAGCCTCAAAGTTAGCCAGAGGTGAAAGCTTAGGGCCTTTTCAGGTCTTTCCTAAGCATACCCACAGCCACGAGGTCATGCCCATAGTTGAACATATGCATGTAGCCTTCTAGATTCTTAACGATATGTGAAACTTTTGAAACCTCTATTGACATCTCATTCCCTGGATTGTCCTTTTAAGCTTTTTAGTTAGCCTGTTGTTCACTCTGTTACCTAGGCAGCTGTGATGTTAAACAATTGCCTCTAACTGTTTTCAACAAATGTCCTGGGAGTGGGTACTTTTCACACAGAGTAAGTGCTGAATCTGATCAAATAAAGACAGCTTTGCAGGTGAGGTCTTTGGGAGAACCACCAGACAGGTTAAATAATTACTGTCCTCCAAAACTGAGACTTTGAAAGAACTCTGTTCCACTCTGTCTCCTCTGGTGGCTGCTAGGCTGCTAGTTTTCGCTAAGATTTTGGAGCATTGTTTTTCAAGGCTACTACAAAGCTGGAGATGGGGGAGATGAGAATAGGCCAAATTAAAACATCACAAAACTTGCTGTTCCTACCAAGATTCCAGCTCCCCCAATTGCTGTAAGTCCTTGGTTAATATCCAGAATTCTTAAAAATTAATTCAAAAATTTTAGACAGATTTCTTAGTGCTCTTATGAAGGAAAGATATTTTGGAGGCTCCCACTCCTCTGTTTTGCAGATGTCACTTTCTTTTATTTGTTTATATTCTTATTTATAGGTTATTCTATTGTTACTGGTAATTAAATACACTGTATTATCTATATATGCATATATTATAAGACTAGAGTATAGTTAAGATCATTTTATTTCTTATTACTCTTTTAGGTATTGCCATAAGTAAACCTTTGTTCAGAGTGCAAACTAAGCTATCTTATACTGCATTTATTATTACATCCATCTACCCAGTCAGCCAGCCATGAAGCAAAGATCCGTTGAGCATCTACCATGGTCAGGTCTATATGCTATAATTCCAGACACTGGTAGTGAAAAATATTTGGAAAGTGAAGAATTCTTAAGTATTTTAAAGAAAAATCAAATATTTAAATTTTTTGGCTCACATATCTCTGAAAAATCTAATGTCATCTTGAGAGTAAGGGACTTGAGAGCTAAACATTTAAGACAGTATGTAAAGTAAAAAAGTAGAAAATGTTCCTAATTAGTATGTCCTAAGAGAAAGATTAGAAAACGGTCAAATATAGGCCCTTGGGTTTATGAGCTCAAAGTGAAACCAGTCTATTAATGAGTAAAACATCTTTTCGGCCAGGCACGGTGGCTCAAGCCTGTAATCCCAGCACTTTGGGAGGTCGAGACGGGTGGATCACGAGGTCAGGAGATCGAGACCATCCTGGCTAACACGGTGAAACCCCGTCTCTACTAAAAAATACAAAAAATTAGCTGGGCGAGGTGGCGGGCGCCTGTAGTCCCAGCTACTCGGGAGGCTGAGGCAGGAGAATGGCGTAAACCTGGGAGGAGGAGCTTGCAGTGAGCCGAGATCGCGCCACTGCACTCCAGCCTGGGCGACAGAGCCAGACTCCGTCTCAAAAAAAAAAAAAAAAAAGTAAAAGAAAAAAAATCTTTTCCTGATTAAATATTACAAAACTTTTATTTTTTAAAAAATTTACTGATGGTATAACCAAGGAAATGAAATTCTAGGTTGAATTCATTTCTGAAGTCTGAGGAATTCATGTCAATTAAATTAGTTTTCTCCCCTTCTTCTTTCCATAGAAAAGTAAGGAAAATAAATGATGAATTATAAACTAATCCCTCCTCAAACTCCAAACTGACAGCAATAGTGTTAATAATAGTCAATTTCATGTCAAGACAAAAGCTTAATATAATTGAAATGGAAATGAGTGTTTAAAATGTGGAAGCCTTTTCATATGTTTTAAGCAAATTATTTTATTTTAGTATGTATGTCTGTGCTCTTTGTGGGGAACACACTGTTTGTTTTGAATGTCATTTTTTTCCGTAGGATAATTAGTGTTCACCTGAACTTATTGAATTAATGTTTTTTATATTTAAATGAGATCAATGAACATTTTTATTTCTTCTCTCTCTTTTGGCTTCAGTTAACCTTTGTTTAACATATTATTATTTAACATTGAAAAAAATACCCAACTTTGCCAGGTAAGCAAGGGATTTTGTTGCATAAACAATACAGTTTTTCTGCTTACCTGATATAGCCACATTTTTTCAATATTAAATAATATATTAAGAGAGAGACTGAGGAGAGAGATGACAACTTGACATAAATGATATAAATGTGCCAGATTCTTGGCTGCACACTCTAATCTATAGGTACATTATTTGAGGTAGAAAGTCAAATGTTCTTGCCTGTGAGAGTGGGAGGATTCTGAATTCATATAATAGCAAGGAGTTTAGTGTCACTGAAGTTATCACTGCAAATGGAAGAGTAGAGAAATAAGGCTTTTTAGGTGTCTAAACAAGGAGTTCAGATTTTTATTGTCTAGGAGATGAAGAACTATTGGTGGATTTTTGAGCAGTGATGGAACATGGTCATTTGCAGGGAAATAACATTCTTGGAACTCTGGAGATAAATTTGATCAGGCAAGACCTGCCTTTAGAGGTCTTAATCTTATGTCAATTTTTTTTGGGAAGATGCTCACATGGTCACTCTGCAAAACTTTTCTAGCCAGATCCCCAAATTAAAGTTATTCCAATAAGAATATAGAGAATAGTCTAGGTCAGTTATATAAACCAGTTTGGACTTTGAAAAATGAAATGTTCTATTTTTATACATTGCTAATAAAAACAACAAGCTTATGACTGCTTTCTAAAAATTCTAGGTAACATCGAAACTTCTGTATTGTTTTAGTTTCTAGTATATTTATATTAACAATTTTTGTTTTCAGAATAGTTCAAAGAAAGGGGTACTATTTCATTTTATGTTTTCCGTCTGTAAAGTAATAAAGAACTGTCTACATTTCATACAGACTTTCATTTCATCTTTATGCAACTCCCGTGAGCAGGTATTATTATCCTTACTTTAAAACTAAAGAAGCTGATTCCCAGGTTAAGCAACTTGGCTTTCATTACAAAAAGAGCTGGAATTTGAACCCAAGTCTTTCCAACATCAAAATCCTTTCTTTCTATTATATCACCCTTCTCCTTGATAGCACTTGTATAGGTGGAATGTTGTTCTTCCTCTGTACACCTTCTTTACAGAACATTTTCTTCATGTTATCTAAAGGCATGGTACAAATTAAAAACCTGTGAATCTCTGCATTAGGATAATTCAGCTTACCTAATTGTTTAGGTCACGTAGCCCCTTGTTTCCTCCATAATAATAGAACAAAGAAGAGCCAGAGGAGTTCTGCTTTCCAATGACTTACATCACTCTGCAGACAATTGGCAGCCAGGAGAACGGGCAGCTGCCACACTCTTCAGATTTCTCTCTATTTAAAGTTCAAAGAGACACTGGATAACAAAAGAAAGAGGTAAGCGTGGCCTGACCTAGCCACCCACCAACAGCAATAATGGCTGAAAAAGGTAAGATTTAAGGCATTGGATTCTCTTGGCAAAAAAAAAAAACGCTTCTTGACTTTGGTTTAGTTATGTTTCTTGGTATTTCCCAGTTACTCTAAAAAATGTGGCATCTATGCTAAATGACCATTAACCATATATGTTAGTGTGGCTGCAAAAGTGCATTAATTATGTAATTTGTGGATCAGACCTATAGGTTATGAAGATTTTTAAATGATCAACAGAGCAAAAGAGCTTAATTTTGTTTATGCTTATTTTGAAAGGTGAGTTAAAAATCAGTTCTGATTTCAATTCTGAGCCAGAATTGAAGACAGTTAAGTTCTGTGTCAGATCTGCTAGTATAATGGCTATGTGAGTTTGGAGAAGTCCCTATACCTCTCTAAGTCTGTTTTCTGACAGTAAAATGAGAATATTGGGCTCAGTCATCCATTCCACATCTAACATTTTTGTTCCACGTCAAACTTTTTTCTTGTTTTTAAACATTTTTTTGTATTTATATTTTATAGTTATATAAAATAATTGATTCCAATTTGTCAAAACAGGTTGAGTATATACTATATCTAAGAAATAGCTTTTAAATATTTACAGGAATTTTTGCTTTGAATCTTGACAATGACCTTCTGAAATATGCATATCATCATCATGCCCATTTTATAGATAAGAAAACTGAGACATAGCAGTTTAGTAAGTTGTTCTTTTTTTTTTTTTTTTTTTTTTTTGAGGCGGAGTCTCACTCTGTCGCCCGCACTGGAGTGCAGTGGCCAGATCTCAGCTCACTGCAAGCTCTGCCTCCCGGGTTTACGCCATTCTCCTGCCTCAGCCTCCCGAGTAGCTGGGACTACAGGCGCCCGCCACCTCGCCCGGCTAGTTTTTGTATTTTTAGTAGAGACGGGGTTTCACCGTGTTAGCCAGGATGGTCTCGATCGCCTGACCTCGTGATCCACCCGTCTCGGCCTCCCAAAGTGCTGGGATTACAGGCTTGAGCCACCACGCATGATCACTGAAGAGTGGTGGCACCAGGTGTTTAACCTGGACAGTCTTTTCCAGATCACAATGTCTTCAAGAACACTTCCAGCTGTAACTACTTTGACATGCTCCGAACTGGACAAGAGAGAAGCATTTTACAATTACACTTCATATTTAAAAAGATGTTTTGTTCTTATTTGTGCTAGTAATGTAAGTGATATATGCAAAGTATGTTGTGCTCTTATATATTTCTGTTTCCAAACAATTCCACAGGTGTTAGTAAAGTGGAAAATACTAGTGTTAAAAAACACTAATGGAATGTATACTTTGAGTGTTAAAATGCAGTTAGTGCAACTGGTACTATTTTATAAGGAAAATAAATAATGAAATACTGACTTTTAGGGCTTTGTGATATGTAAATTGTATTAAAATATGCATGTATAAAATACAAATGCACAATTAAAGGGTTAATATTAATTTTCAGGTTCTTTGAAATTGAGAAAAATACAAAGCCACATACATAGACAGTTAAAAAAATTACTGCTATGTACTTCCATTGTAGTGGTACCTTAATTCATAAAAAGGCTTTTGTCCAAATGAGAGTAAAGGGCATCTCATGTTGTTTGCTTTATCCTTAAGCAATACCACATGTCAAGTAAAGAGAATAGTTTTCCATTTAGTGCTTAATGCCTTATACAAGGTCACAGTGAGACGGAGAAACAAGAAAAGCACGTTGAATGTTGTCAGTTAAGAGAGACTCTAGCATTCTTGGAAAAATAGAAGTATTAAAATTCATTTCAACTTCAGAAAGTTTGCTTTTATAAGAGTGTCTTCTAATTTTAAATGTGTCTCATCTCCTAATGATTTTATTTTAATAGCATTTTTTAAAATTTCACATTTTAAAGTGATGGAAATTGTAATAGTATACTTGCTAAGAATATGTATTCTCTCTTTTAACTAATGGCATAAGATCTAACTGTGTTTTGCAGTTAAGACTATATCTGAGTCCTTAACACAGGGACATTAATTCTATAGAATGTTTTTCTGTGCTCTTTCTAAATCTTTTTGTGTGATGCACGTGTAGATTTCTGTGTGTGTGCATGTGTATGTTTGCTTGAAAGTACAAGAATTAAATGCAGTGAATACTTGTAAAAAGATACTTGTATAAATTGCTTTTTACAGGGAAGAGTACAAATAGGAGGCACAGGAGGAATCATATATAACAAACGCCATTTATATGTGTGTTGGATTATTACTGCCCATTGATTCAGGTTCAGTGCCGGTTGTTATAATGAATAATTTTTAAACAATAGAAATTCTTTTCTGTAGTCAAGAATGGTTATATAATGTATGATACTTTCCTTTTCCCTGTGATATTTAAAATTACATTCAGCTATGGAGGCCAAGAACTGTTCTCAACACCTTTCCCTGTGTTATAATTATTTACTTTAGTGGAAATTGCCTCAGAGTTGTATTAGATTGTTTTTTATTTAAATAGCTTCTGTATGTGTTATTGCACAAATGCATGGATGTGTTCTGTATACACTAAACACACACGGTGGTTAGAGTTTACAAAACTTTGCACATATGTTATGTCATTTGACCTTCAAAACTATTCCAGGAAGTAGATAGCACAAGTTTCATTACTGATATTTTACCAATAGGAAAGTTCAAGCTCAGAATTGCCCAAAGTCACATAACAGTAAAAGATCCGTGATTTAATTCAAAATACCCAGGATTTATGGCAGTCTCATGTATTCTCTGTAGAAAAGAAAAAATAATTATGTATGGGTATAACTAGAGAGTGTGTGATTTTTTTCTTAATGTTACCAGATTCCTTTTATTCTCTTGACTCAGAAAATTCAATACTAAAATGACCAATATAATCTGTTTTCTACTGTTTATTTTAAAGCAGGGTCTACATTTTCACACCTTCTGGTTCCTATTCTTCTCCTGATTGGCTGGATTGTGGGCTGCATCATAATGATTTATGTTGTCTTCTCTTAGAAAGGTAAGGGTTTTAATAATTGAATGCTTATTTATAGTCTAAATTACTCCAGAAACAATTTTTTCTATTTTACTAATGGAATGTTTTGTCATTCAGGCAAGAAGATATCACATTGACATCATTTAGAAGAATTAAGAAAACTATGAACATGACTGATTATTAAATGTCTCATGTTAAACAATGAAATGTTTGACATCACTTTACAAACTTGGATTATAAACTGTACTTTGGTGTGCATAAGAATTTCTTCAGGACAATAAGAAATTATGAGTGAATTTCTCTATATTCTGAGTGAGAAAAATGTTTAGCTATGATGAAAAATGCATGACATTAAAAAAGTTTGATAAATTTAATCACATTACAAAAAATTCTCCCCCCTACCCTCTGGAAAAAACTATAGAGAAAGTTGGCTAAGGCTGTGCACGATGGTTCATGCTTGTAATCCCAGCACTTTGTGAGGATCCCTTGAGCCCAGGAATTGGAGATCTGCCTAGGCGACAGAGAGAGACTCCATCTCTATGAAAAAAAGAAAAAAAAATGGGCTAGAGATAAAAACAGACAATTCACAGAACATATACTGTAAAAGTACACTTACTTAACTTCTTGTTCGCAAAAAGGGAAATGTAATTAAAACTACACTGAGGAATCATCGCTCACTTATCAGATGGGAAAAAAATAAAGATGTTTGACAACATATGTGTTGGTAAGGCTGTGTGCAATTGGACATTCTCATCCATTGTCTTTGGGAATTCAAAATGCTATATTTTGGGGGATGTTTGGCGGTACATATCTATCAAAATTATATACGTATCTAATTTTTGACTCAGCGATCCCTCTTCTAGGAATATGGCAATTTCCACAGGTACATGAGCAAAAATAGAAAATGACTTATATACAAAGCTATTTATTCTGGCATACTCTGTTTAGCAAAAACCTGGAAATAAGCCAAATATCTTTTAAGAGGGGATTAACTGAACAAACTGTGGTATGTCTACATAATGTAGTACTTATGCAGTTGTAAAAAGGAATGAAAAGGATTTTTAGATACTGATATGATGAGATCTCCAGGACAAAGTGTTAAGTGAAGAATCCAGCTATAGGACAATGTGTGCTACCTTTTATATGAGAGAAGAAGGTGCTATACCAATGTGTACATGTATTTGTTGAAATTAAAATATTGTGAGGAGAAACAAATGGAGGCTAGATATCTCTGAATATGTCTTGTTTTATAGGTTTTAGTTTTGGAATCATATAGCTATTTTATAAGTTAAAAAGAAAAAAATTATTTCTCAAAATTTAAAACAAACTAAAGCAGATCTGATAGTATATCAAGTTGTGGCATAACCACACAAAGAAAACACATCTTTCATGCATCTTTATAACATAGCATATTTGACTGTACACCTCTTATGGGGTAAAAATCTTAACCACATTCAGTCGTCTTTTTGTTCATGGTAATATTGATTTGGTTTGAAATTAATATCATCAGCATAAAACTCAAGTAAATAATTGGTGATATTAAATCTGAATTGCAAATATCAGTATAAACTAATTATTTTTCTTCTTCTAAAACAAAAAGTCTATTCAAACTCTGTCCACTGGAAAAGCCTGGGAGGAAGGAGTCCAGTCTGTAAGTCCAGTCTCCACTCAGAGGAGGCAGGGATCCCTGCCCTAGTCTGGGGCAGAAAATGTACAATGTAATCTGCAATTTCATACCGAATGGATTAGTCTGATTATACCTGAACCCACTGATTAATTTAACATCACCAAAAATATTACAACTCAACATTGTGTTCCTTCTGATAGGAGATGGTAGAAAGTAGAGTGCCACTTATGAAGTATTCTTGCCAAAACAAGTGAACCTGAAGCAGAACAAGTTTCTGGATCTATCTAAGGCTACTCTAAACAAAATCATGAAGATATATTCTGCCAAGTCTAAAGTGTGGAAAATTATAAAGGACACATGATCCAGTTTTTCCAACAAATAACTAGCATTAAAAAGTGAGGTGACTCACGCCTGTAATCCCAACACTTTGGGAGGCCGAGGCAGGCGGATCACCTGAGACCATCCTGACCAACATGGTGAAATCCCGTCTCTACTAAAAACACAAAAATTAGCTGGGCACGGTGGCGCATGGCTGTAATCCCAGCTACTCGGGAGACTGAGGCAGGAGAATTGCTTGAACCCGGGAGTCGGAGGTTGCAGTGAGCTGAGATCATGCCACTGCACTCCAGTCTGGTGACAGAGTGAGACTCCGTCTCAAAAAAAAAAAAAAAAAAAAAGTGTGGTGGGAAAGGAGGAACTATTATAGAAAAAAAGAGACTTAAAATGATAGCCAACAAATGAATCAACTACAAAAGACACATTTTTGCATGTCTGTGATAAAGATATTAAAGAATTGCTATTAATTCTAGACATTACATGTTAGGGTTTGAATATGGTTTGTTTTTCTCCACCAAATCTCATATTGAAATTTAATTCCCAGTGTGGCAATTTAGGGAGGTAGGGACTAGTGGCAGGTGTTTGGGTCATAGGGATGGATCCCTCATGAATGGCTTGGTGCCTTTCTCTTGGTAATGAGTGAGTTCTCACTCTCTAGAGACTAGGATGGCTCCTTAGAAAGTGGGTTGTTACAAAGCCGGAATGCCCCTTGGGCTTGGCCGCTCTTCACATGTGGCCACTTACCTGTTGACCTCTGCCATGTTTGACTCAGCACAAAAGCCTCACCGTAAAGCAAGATGTCAACACCATGCTTCTTATACAGCCTGTGGAATGAGCTTATTAAATCTCTTTTCTTCGTAAGTGACCCAATCTCAGGTATTTCTTTCAGCAACACAAAATGGACTAAGACACTATAATAATGACTTGGAATAGAAAAAGCTCTTGTCTGTTAGAGAGAATACTGAAATAATTGCTGGTTAGATATTAGGATATCTTTACCTTAAAATATTCCTATAGACAGCAAACTAAAAAATGAAGTGGGGAACATTAAATAAGACAGGCAAAATGTTGACATTTGCTTAAGACGAATGATGATCTCACAAGGATTTATTATACTCTTTATTCTACTTTTGTGAATATTTAATTTTTTTTTTTTTTTTTTTTTTTTTTTGAGACGGAGTCTCGCTCTGTCGCCCAGGTTGGAGTGCAGTGGCCAGATCTCGGCACACTGCAAGCTCCACCTCCCAGGTTCATGCCATTCTCCTGCCTCAGCCTCCCGAGTAGCTGGGACTACAGGCACCCGCCACCTCGCCCAGCTAGTTTTTTTGTGTTTTTTAGTAGAGACGGGGTTTCACCGTGTTAGCCAGGATGGTCTCAATCTCCTGACCTCGTGATCTGCCCGTCTCGGCCTCCCAAAGTGCTGGGATTACAGAATATTTAAAAAGTTTTATAAGAAGTTTCCTTTTTCCTCCCGGTGACTCTGTGTTGCAAACCGTGTAACTAATACAAGTAAGCAAAATTACATAAAATAAAACATAGTGCTGTTCCTGAACCTCACCCTGGGAGATTCTGATTCAGCAAGTATGCACTGGGACCTGAAATCTGCATTTTAACAAATTCCTCCAGGGATACTTGGGCACACTAAAATTTAAGAACCGTTGTTTTAGAGAAGTGGTGCTCAGACTTTAGTGCACATCAGTATCCTCTGGAGAACTTGTTAAAACACAGATACAGATAGCTGGACATCATTCTCAGAGTTTCTGATTCAGATCTGGGGTGGGAGCCTATGAATTAATTTCTAACAAGTTTTCAGGTGATGCTGCTGCTGCTTCCTTGGGATCTGTATTTTGAAAACTGCTGTTCTAGAAGGGAGCTGATTTCTTCCTCATAACTTTCACACTATCTTCCATTTGATTAATTTCTCTACATAAATTAATCCTCATCAAAAAGTTAGAAAAAGCTTTTGCTCTGTTCATTGATTCTGATCTTTTAAGCTTGGCTAAACACTTCAAAAATGCTTCTTAAATATATTTAGAGAAATATTTACAAAATTTAAGCAGAAAATGTGCGCAAAATTAGGCTCAACTCATTTCCTTAATGACTTGCCCTAATTTAAGCTTTCTCCAGACCTGAGAAAACCTAACTGACCTTCAATCAGAGGTCTTGCTGGAGTTGACTTCTACAGACTTCTCGAAGTTGATTGTTAATATCTTCAGGAATTTTGTATTAGTCAGTGTCTCTTCTGTAGCTTGAAACTGGTCATGGAGGAGTATGTATACCACAAAAATCAACAAATGCTATATATTAGGACTTATTTTGCTGAATCGCCAGCTCCTAAACATTTACCAGCACACCACTGCCTTGAATCCCTTTGTCTGATGCTTATACAGGTTTGTCAGGGATTCAAGACCAGCCACTGTTGAAAAAAAATCTTCTTGAGGTAATTAGAAAGATGATCTCTTCATTTACTTGAGCTTGTTTTGTGCTATAGACTTTAATGAGAGATCTGTGAAAGCTATAAGCTCTCCTAGAAACCAAACATTCATAAAACATTGCAATACTATTTCAGGGTGTTTATGGACTTCCTGAAATCTACAGAAAAGACACCTCGGGTTAAGTAACTCCTTAAGTGTTTCCTACTTTCTGAAGCCTTTAGGCTTTTTCACAACTTGGCTCCAGTTTCACCTGGAGTTAAAGACATGACCTCATATTTAAGCTTTCTTTCTAGATAAAGACCAGTTTTTCTTTTATCCCTTTTTTAAAAAAATTATTATTTATTGATTTATTTTAATGGACAAAAAAGCATTTATTTATGGTGTACATGATATTTCAATATATGTATAAATTATGGAATGACTAAATCAAATTAACATATATGTTATCTCACATAATTATCCTTTTGTGGTGAGAACATCAAAGTCTACTCTCTTGTCCCAGTCAATGGCACATGCCCATAGGTCCTAGCTACTTAGGAGGCTGAGGTGAGAGGATCACCTGAGGCCAGGAATTTAAGCCTTTGGTGCATTATGTTCATACTTGTGAATAGCGACTGCACTGCAGCCTGGGCAACACAGCAAGACCCCATCTCTAAAACAACAACAACAACAACAACAACCAAAACTACTCTCTTACCAATTTTTAAGTACATGATACGTTGTTATTAACTATAATCACTGCATTGTGCAATGGATCTTCTGAACTTATGTCTCCTGTCTAACTAAAATTTTGTATCCTTTGACCAACATCTTGAATCCCCACCCACTCCTCCCTCAGACCCTGGCAACCACCATTTTATTCTCTGCTTCTATTTTTATTTAAAATAGAAGTTCAATTAGAAAGTTAAATAAAATAGTTCAATTTTATTTAAAATCCACATGTAAGTGATATAATTTGGTACTTGTCTTTCTGTGCCTGATTTATTTCACTTAGCATAATGTCTTCTAGGTTCATCCGTGTTGTCAAAAATGACAAAATTTTCTTCTTTTTAAGGTTGAATAATATACCACTGTGTATATATACCACATTTTCTTTATCCAGTCACCTGTTGATAGACACTTTGGGTGCTTTTATGTCGTGGCTGTTGTGAATAATGCTGCAATAAACATGGGAGTATAGAGGTCTTTTTGACATACTGCTTTTATTTCCTCTGGATATATATCAAGTAATGGGACTGTTAGATCATATTATAGTTCTAATTTTAATGGAACCGTTTTCTGTAACGGAATAGGATGTTTCTATTACTTCTTTCTACTGACACAACTTGGCATCACTAGTCAGCTTTTTTGATTTCTTTGGTTTTTAGAGAGACAGGGTTAGAAAACATAATATTATGGCAACCTACGTCCTATGTTTGTCAGAGTAACTTTCCTTTCTTTAGTCTGGAGTATTTTTCTCCACATGTACTGGTCCTTTTCTTTAGCTCATTGAGGCTATAGCCTAGCTCATTTCTTGCTCAAATGTGTGCACAACTTCCTCTGAAACACAGAAATCTTCAGTTTTCCCACAAATCCTTTTTTTTTTTTTTTTTTTTTTTTTTGAGGCAGAGTCTTGCTCTCTTGCCCAGGCTGGAGTGTAGTGGCATGATCTCAATGATCTCAGTTCATTGCAACCTCTGCCTCCTGGGTTCAAGCAATTCTTGTGCCTCAGCCTCCCAAGAAGCTGGGATTACAGGCATGCACTACCATGCCTGGCTAACTTTTATATTTTTGGTAGAGAAGAGGTTTCGTCATGTTGGCCAGGTGGGTCTCAAACATCTGGCCTCAAGCAATTTGCCCGCCTCAGCCTCCCAAAGTGCTGGGATTACACGTGTAAGCTACTGTGCCCAGCTTCATAAATCTTAATATTGTATCTCTGACAAAGACTTTCTTATTTCAAGAGCTCAATATTCTATTCTCCATCACTTTAAAACAGATTATAGCATTTTTTAAAATTTATTTTTTATTTCAATAGGTTTTCGGGAAACAAGTGGTGTTTGACTATATGAATAAGTTCTTTAGTGGTGATTTCTGAGATTTTTATGCACCCGTCACCTGAGCAGTGTACACTGCACCCAATGTGTAGTCTCTTATCTCTCGCTACCCCCACACTTTCCCCCAAGTGTTCAAAGTGTCGTTCTTATGCTTTTGAGTCCTCACAGCTTAGCTTCCACATATAAATGAGAGCATACAATGTTTGATTTTCCATTCCTGAGTTACTTCACTTAGAACAATAGTCTCCGATTCCATCTGGTTTGCTGCAAATACCATTATTTCATTCCTTTTTATGGCTGAGTAGTGTTCTATGGTATATATACATATACCACATTTTCTTTATCCACTCATTGATTGATGGGCATCTGGGCTGGTTCTGTATTTTTGCAATTGCAAATTGTGCTGTTATAAACTCGTGTGTGGAAGTATCTTTTTCATATAATGACTTTTTTCCCTCTTGGTAAAAACTCTACCTAGTAGTGAGATTGCTGGATCAAATGGTAGATCTACTTTTTGTTCTTTAAGGAATATCCCCACTCTTTTTCACAGTTGTTGTACTAGTTTACATTCCCACCCGAAATGTAAAAGTGTTCTGTTTTCACATCCATGCCAACGTCTACTATTTTTTGTTTGGTCATGGCTATTGCAGGAGTGAGGTGGTATTGTGTTGTGATTTTGACTTGCACTTCCTTGATAATTAGTGATGTTGAGCATTTTTCCATATGCTTGTCGGCTATTTGTTTATCTTCTTTTGAGAATTGTCTGTTCATGCCCTTAGCCCACTTTTTGATGGGATTGTTTGTATTTTTTCTTGCTGATTTGTTTGAGTTCTTTGTAGATTCTGGATATTAGTTCTTTGCTGGATGTGTAGATTGTGAAGATTTTGTCCCATTCTTGGATTCTCTGTTAACTCTGCTGATTATTTCTTTTGCTGTGCAGAAACTTTTTAGTTTGATTAAGTCCCATCTATTTATCCTTGTTTTTGTTGCATTTGCTTTTGGGTTTTTGGTCATAAAGTCTTTTCCTAAGCCAATATCTAGAAGGATTGTTCCGATGTTGTCTTCTAGAATCTTTATAGTTTCTGGTCTTAGATTTTAGTCTTTGATACATCTTGAGTTGGTTTTTGTATAAGGTGAGAGATGAGGATCCAGTTTCATTCTTCTACACTTGGCTTGCCAATTATCCCCACACCGTTTGTTAATAGTGTACCCTTTCCACACCTGGTCCAGATTACAATTTCATTCTGAGGCAAATACTCCCCCACCTGCCCAACAATTTCCTCTTTGAAAGGTGGCTGGAGCTAAGAGCATTGTCAGAGTGCATGTATCATTTTCTCTATCAGACCTTTCCCAAATTAATCAATGCTTAGGCCTTAGACCCAGAGGGGCTGCTTTATTCTCAATATATATTTTATCATTCAATCTGCTCCTGACATTAGAAAAAAACTCCAAAAGTTAGATTCAGGCCCTTAAACCCCACAACAGGATTTAATTAACCTTGCCTTCAAGGTGTACAACAATAGAGAAGAGACAGTCAAGGGGCAATGCATTTCTGAGTTACAATTACTTGCCTCTGCTGAGAGACAAAACCCAGCTGCACCTCCAGCACACAGGAACTTCAAAACGCGTAAGCCGCAGCGGTATTCCTACAGGACCTCCTCCCTCAGGATCATGCTTCAAGTGCTAGGAATCTGGCCATTGGGTCAAGGAATGCCCGCAGCCCAGGATTCCTCCCAAGTGGTATTCCATCTGTGCAGGGACCCACTGGAAATCAGACTGCCCAGCTCACCCGGCAGCCACTCCCAGAGCCCCTAAAGCTCTGGCGCAAGGCTCTCTGGCTCCTTCCCAGATCTGCTCTGCTTAGCGGCTGAAGACTGATGCTGCCTCATCGTCTCGGAAGCCCCCTGCACCATCACGGATGCCGAGCTTCAGGTAACTCTAACAGTGGAGGTAAGTCCATCTCCTTTTTAATTGATATGGGGGCTACCCACTCCACATGACTTTCTTTTCAAGGGCCTGTTTCCCTTGCCCCCATAACTGTTGTGGGTATCGATGGCCAGGCTTCTAAACCTCTTAAAACTCTTCAACTTTGGTGCCAACTTGGACAACATTCTTTTATGCACTCCTTTATAGTTATCCCCGCCTGCCCAGTTGCCTTATTAGGTCAAGATGTATTAACAGAATTATCCGCTATCCTGACTGTTCCTGGACTACAGCCACATCTCATTGCCGCCCTTCTTCCCAACCCAAAGCCTCTTTTGCATCCTCCCCTTGTATCTCCCCACCTTAATCCACAAGTATGGGATACCTCTACTTCTTTGGCAACCAACCATGCACCCCTTACCATTCCATTAAAACCTAATCACCCTTACTCCACTCAATGCCAGTATCCCATCCCACAGCGGGCTTTAAAGTGACTGAACCCTGTTATCACTAGCCTGTTAGAGCATGGCCTTTTAAAGCCTACAAATTCTCCTTACAATTCCCCTATCCTACCCGTCCAGAAACTGGACAAGTCCTACAGGCTAGTTCAAGACTTTTGCCTCATAAATCAGATTGTCCTTCCCATCCATCCTGTTTTGCCAAACCCTTATACTCTCCTCTCTTCAATACTCCCTTCCACAACTCATTATTCTGTTATCAACCTCAATGATACCTTCTTTACCATCCCGTTACATCCCTCCTCCCAACCTCTTTTTACCTTTACTTCGACTGACACTGACACCCACCAGTCCCAGCAACTCAGCTGGACTGTCCTACCCCAAGGTTTCAGGGACAGCCCACACTACTTTGGTCAGGCTCCCTCTCATGACTGACTTTCTTTCTGCCTGTTTGCCTCCCACCTTATTCAATATGTTGATGAATTTCTTCTTTGTAGCCCTCTTAACAATCTTCCCAAGAGGACACTACCCTACTTCTTCAACATCTCTACTCAAAGGGGTACCAAGTATTCCCCTCTAAGGCTCAAATTTCTTCCCCTAATGTTACATATCTTGGCATAGTCCTCCATCAACATACATGTGCTCTTCCTGCAGACTGTGTTCAGTTAATCTCCCAGACCCCAATCCCCACCACCAAACAACAATTCCTTTCCTTCTCAGGCATTATTGGATACTTCTGACTCTGGGTACCAGGCTTTGCCATTCTAACCAAACCACTTTACAAGCTCACTAAAGGTGATTTAGCTGATCCCATAGACCCTAAGTCCTTTACCCATTCTTCCTCTCATTCTCTTAAAAAGACCCTAGAAACAGCTGCCACACTAGCACTCCCTGACTTGTCCCAAACTTTTTCCTTACACACAGCTGAAATACAAGGCTGTGCTGCTGGAGTTCTCTTACAGGAGCCAGGCCCACGACCTATAGCCTTTCTACTCAAACAACTTGACCTTACAGTTCTAGGCTGGCCCTCATGTCTACGTGCAGTGGCAGCCACTGCTTTAATACTTCTAGAGGCCCTCAAAATCACAAGCTATGCTCCACTTACCCTCTACAGTTCTCACAACCTTCAAGCATTAATATCCTCCTCACACCTTTCACGCTTACTGTCTGCCCCTCAACTCCTCCAGCTCTATTCACTCTTTATTGAAACCCCAACAGTAACTATTACCCTTGGGTCCCATTTCAACCCAGCTTATCACTTAGCACCCAGCACAAGTCCTGAGCCACATGACTGTATCTCCCTAATACACATAGCATCTCCCCCCTTTCCTCATATTTCTATTCTTCCAATCCCAAATCCAGACCACACTTGGTTTATTGATGGCAGTTCTTCTAAACCCAACCAATTCTGGCCAGTTAAAGCTAGTTATGCTGTCGTGTCTCACACCTCTATTATCGAAGCTACTGCACTTCCTCCCTCCACTACTTCCCAACAAGCTGAACTGATTTCTTTAACTCATGTGCTCCCTCTCACCAAAGGAATGTACATTAACATTTACATTGACTGCAAATATGCTTTCCACATCCGCCATAACCATGCTGCTATTTGGGCTGAAAGAGGTTTTCTTACCAAACAAGGCTCTTCCGTTATCAATGCTTCTACAATAAAGGCTCTCCTTAAGGCTGCTCTCCTGCCTGCCAAGGCTGGGGTCATTCATTGGAAAGATTATCAGGAACCAACTGACCTTATTGCTAAAGGAAATGCCTACGTGACAGAACAGCAAAAGACCTAGCAAATGCCTCCACACCTGCAAATATTCCAGCTCTCACTCCAAAAGGCCAGTATTTTTCTTTCTTCTCTATCACCCCCACCTACTCCTCTTCTGAAAACCTGCTCGACCACTCTTTTCCAACTCAGTGAAAGTGGTTCTTAGGTCATGGAAAATTCATTCTTCCTCAGCTTAATCCAGGAGACAAAGATTATTTTATTTATTATCTCTCCTGCATAGGATCTGCAATCAGAACTATTACACTTCTCCATTCAGATTTCCACTCACACCTATGGAAAAAGGGTAATATAATAGATCTTTGGCTTAACAACAGGGAATCCTATTCATATGATGGGAAATGGGGACAAAGAACTTTGGTACGTAAAACATTATTCCTTCCTTGGCCTAAAAAACTCACTGTCACCTACCTTAAAGCTATTATGCTTAATTGCTATTTAAAAAAAAATTCTATTAGGACAATTCCAAACTCAAAAATATGCTAACTGGTGCCTTGTTAACCACACAAAATTGTACCCAAAAACTTTCCAGACCAACTTGTTATAAAATTAAATTTTCTTTAGGTGTCCACACCACCCCTAAGTCATGCCTGAAGTAGCCCTGAGAAACATCACCCCTACCCCAATAACCCTCAGTAAAAACTTACATTTTCTGTATCTTTTCTTATAACTTTATATTTTATAAATAAAAAGACAGGAATGTCAGGCCTCTGAGCTGAAGCTCAGCCATTATAACCCCTGTGACCTGCACATATACATCCAGATAGCCTGCAGGAGCCAAGAAGTCTGGAGCAGCCAAAAACCACATAGAAGTAAAACAGCCAGTTCCTGCCTTAATTAACCCACCTCATGACATTCTACCATTATGACTTGTTCCTGCCCTGCCCCAACTGATCAATCAACCCTGTGACATTCTTCTTCTGGACAATGAATCCCATGATCTCTCCACCATGCACCTTGTAACCTCCTCCCCTGCTAACAATAGAAAAATACCACCTTTAATTGTAACTTTCCACTGTCTACTCAAGCCCTATAAAGCTGGCCCTCTCCTATCTCCCTTCACTGACTCTTTTTTTCAGACTCAGCCCACTTGTACCCAAGTGAATAAACAGGCTTGGTGCTCACACAGAGCCTGTTTGGTGGTCTCTTCACACGAACGTGCTTAACACTCACCTTATGTTTTTGTTTGCTTTGTTGAAGATCAGTTGGCTCTAAGTATTTGGCTTTCTTTCTGAGTTCTTTATTCTGTTCCATTGGTCTATGTGCCTATTTTTATACCAGTCCCATGCTGTTTTGGTGACTATGACCTTATAGTTTAGCTTGAAGTCAGGTAATGTGATGCCTCCAGATTTTTTTCTTTTTGCTTAGTCTTGCAAAAAGCAAGACTATGTAGACTCTTTTTTGGTTCCATATGAATTTTAGGATCTTTTTGCTACTTCTGTGAAGAATGATGATGGTATTACTGGTGGAGGATGTCCAGATTCTTGGTTTCTAGAACAAAGAATTGGACAAAATGCACAAAGCAAGGAAAGCAAAAGCAGAGATTTATTGAAAATGAAAGTACATTCCACAGGGTGGGAATGGGCCTAAGCACAGGGGCTCAAGAGACTCAGTTACAGAATTTTCTGGGCTTTCAGTACTCTTCTAGAGTTTTCCCATTGGTTGCTTGGTGCATGCTCTATGTAAATGAAGAGAATGAAGTGAAGTTAGAGAGTCATTTACTCAGAATACACCCTATGTATATGGAGAGGATGTTACTTGGTGTGTATGATCTAGTAAATGGAGAGGATGAATGTGAAGTTACAAAGTGTAAATTGTGTAAGTGGAGAGGATGAAGTGAATTTACAAAACCATTCATATTCCTGTCATTGCTGAAGTGCTTCCATTTGATTTAGTTCTAGGAAGTCAGCCTGTATCAGTCTTATGTTCCCTGCCTCCAGGCACTATTCTCCAGCCTCAGTGATATTTCAGTGGAAATTGCATTGAATTTGTAAGTTCCTTTTGGCAATGTGGCCATTTTCACAATATCGATTCTACCCATCCATGAGCATGGGATGTGCTTCCGTTTGTTTGTGTCATCCATGATTTCTTTCAGCAGTGTTTTGTAGTTTTCCTTGTAGAGGTCTTTCACCTCCTTGGTTAGATATATTCCTACGTACTTTATTGTTTTTGCAGCTTTTGTGAAAGAGGTTGAGTTCTTGATTTGATTCTCAGTTTGGTCACTGTTGATGTATAGCAGAACTACTGATCTGTGCACATTAATTTTGTATCCTGAAACTTTGCTGAATTTATTTAACAGGTCCAGGAGCTTTTTGGATGAGTCTTTATGGTTTTCTAGATATACAATTCTATCATCAGCAAACGGTGACAGTTGGACTTCATCTTTATCGATTTGGATGCCCTTTATTTCTTTCTCTTGTCTGATTGCTCTAGCTGGGACTTACAGTACTATGTTGAATAGAAGTGATGAAAGTGGGCATCCTTGTCTTGTTCCAGTTCTCAGGGGAAATGCTTTCAGCTTTTCCCCATTCAGTATAATATTGGCTGTGGCTTTTATTACTTTAAGGGATGTCCCTTCTATGCCAATTTTGCTGAAGGTTTTAATCATAAAGGGATGCTGGATTTTGTCATATGCTTTTTCTGCCTCTATTGAGATGATAACGTGATTTTAAAAAATTCTGTTTCTGTGGTGATTCATATTTATTGACTCATATATGATCAACCATCCCTGCATCCCAGGGATAAAACAAAATTGATCACAGTGGATTATCTTTTTGATATGCTTTTGGATTCGGTCCACTAGTATTTTGTTGAGAATTTTAACATCTATATTCATCAAGGATATTGATCTGTCATTTTTGTTCTTGTTGTTATGTCCTTTTGTGGTTTTGGTATTAGGGTGATACTAGCTTCATAGAACAATTTAGGGAGGATTCCCTCTTTCTCTATAAAAAAGGAATGGTACTAATTCTTCTTTGAATATCTGACAGAATTAAGCTGTGAATCCATCTGACCCTGGACTTTTTTTATTGTCAATTTTAAAATTACCATTTCAATCTTGCTGCTTGTTACTGGTCTGTTCAGAGATTCTACATCTTCCTGGTTTAATCTACAAGGGTTGTATACTTTCAGGAACTTATCCATCTCCTCTAGGTTTTCTGTTTTATGTGCATAAGGATATTCATAGTAGCCTTGAATAATCTTTCGTATTTCTGTGGTATCAGTCATACTGCTTCCCATTTCATTTCTATTTGAGCTTGTTTGGATCTTCTCTCTTTTCTTGGTTAATCTTGCTAATGGTCTATTAATTTCATTTATCTTTTCAAAGAACCAGGTTTTTGTTTCATTTCTTTTGCGTTTTTTTGTTTCAGTTTCATTTAGTTCTGCCCTAATCTTCGTTATTTCTTTTCTTCTGCTGGGGTTGGGTTTGAATTGTTCTTGTTTCTCCAGTTCCGTGAGTTTTGACCTTAGATTGTCTTTTTGTGCTGTTTCAGACTTTTTGATGTAGGCATTTAATGCTATAAACTTTCCTCTTAGCACCACTTTTGCTATATCCCAGAGGTTTTGATAGTTTATGCCACTATCATCATTCAGTTCAAAGAATTCTTTAATTTCCATCTTGATTCTATTGCTGACCCATTGATCATTCAGGAGCAGAATATTTAATTTCCATGTATTTGCATGGCTTTGAGGGTTCCTTTTGGAGTTGATTTCCCATTTTATTCCACTGTGGTTTGAGGGAATACTTGACATAATTTTGATTTTCTTAAATTTACTGAGACTTGTTTCGTGGCTTATCATATTACCTATCTTGGAGAATATTCCGTGGGCTGATGAATAGAATGTATATTCTGCAGTTGTTGTGTAGAATATTCTGTAACTATCTGTTAAGTTCATTTATTGTAGGATATAGTTTAGGTCAATTGTTTCTTTGTTTACTTTCTGTCTTGATGACCTGTCTTGTGCTGTCAGTCATGTATTAAAGTCCCCCATTGTTATTGTGTTGCCAACTATCTCATTTCTTAGGTTTAGTAATAATTGTTTTATAAATTAGGGAGCTCCAGTGTTAGGCACATATATATTCAGAATTGTGATATTTTCCTGTTGGACTAGTCCTTTTATCATTATATAATATCCCTCTTTGTTTTGTTTTTTTTGTTGTTGTTGTTTGTTTTTTTGTTTTTTTTGAGATGAACTTTCACTCTTGTTGCTGAGGCTGGAGTGCAACAATGCAATCTTGGCTCACTGCAACCTCCACCTCCTGGGTTCAAGCAATTCTCATGCCTCGGCCTCCTGGGTAGCTGGGATTACAGGCACCTGCCACCATGCCTGGCTAATTTTTGTATATTTAGTAGAGAGTGGGTTTCACCATGGTGGCCAGGCTGGTCTCAAACTTCTGACTCAGGTGATCCTCCTGCCTTGGCCTCTCAAAGTGCTGGGATTACAGGTATGAGCCACCACACCAAGCCTCTTTGTCTTTTTTAACTGCTGTTGCTTTAAAATTTGTTTCATCTGATATAAGAATAGCTACTCCTGCTTGCTTTTGGTGTCCATTTTCATGGAATATCTTTTTCCACCCCTTTACTTTTTTATGTGAGTTTGTATGTGTTAGGTGAGTCTCCTGACGACAGCAGAAACTTGGTTGATGAATACTTATTCATTCTGCAATTCTGTATGTTTTAAGTGGAACATTTAGACCATTTGCATTCAATGTGAGTATTGAGATCTGAGGTACTATTCTATTAATCTTGCTATTTGTTGCCTGAATACCTTTATTTTCATTGTGTTATTGTTATGTAGGTCCTATGAGATTTATGCTTTAAGGAGGTTGTTTTTGGTGTAGTTTAAGCATTTGTTTCAAGATTTAGACCTCTTCTTAGCAGTTCTTATAGTGCTGGCTTGGTAGTAGTGAATTCTCTCAGTATTTGTCGGGAAAAGACTGTATCTTTCTTTTGTTTATGAAGCTTAGTATCACTAGATACAAAATTCTTGCCTGATAATTGTTTTGTGTAAGGAGGATAGAAATAGAACTCCAATCCTTTCTAGCTTACAGGGTTTCTGCTGAGAAATCTGCTGTTAATTTGAAAAGTTTTCCTTTATAGGTTACCTATGCTTTTGCCTCACAGCTCTTAAGATTCTTTCTTTCATCTTGACTTTAGATAACCTGATGACACTGTGCCTAGGCAATGATTTCTTTGCAATGAATTTCCCAGGTGTTCTTTGAGCTTCTTGTATTTGCATGTCTAGGTCTCTAGCAAGGCTGGGAAGTTTTTCTTGATTATTCCCTCAAATACGTTTTCCAAACTTAGATTTCTCCTCTTCCTCAGGGATACCAATTATTCTTAGGTTTGGATGTTTAACATAGTCCCAAACTTCTTGGAGGCTTTATTCATTTTTTAAAATTATTTTCTCTTTGTCTATGATGGATTGGGTTAATTTGAAAACCTTGTCTTCAAGCTCTGACATTCTTTCTTCTGCTTGGTCAATTCTATTCCTGAGACTTTTCAGTACATTTTGCATTTCTCTAAGTGTGTCCTTGATTTCCAAAAGTTGTGATTTTTTTAAATTTATGCTATCTATTTCACTGAAGAATTTTCCTTTCATATCTCATATCATGTTTTTGATTTCTTTAGGTTGGACTTCACCTCTCTCTGGTGTTTCCTTGATTAGCTTAACAATCAACCTTCTGAATTCTTTTTCTGGCAATTAAGAGATTTTGTCTTGGTTTGGATCCATTGCTGGTCATCTAGTATGATCTTTTGGGGATATTAAAGAAACTTGCTTTATCATATTACCAGAATTATTTTCCCTGTTCCTTCTCATTTGGGTAGGTGATGCCAGGGGGAAGATCTGGGATTCAAGGGCTGCTGTTCAGTCTTTTGTCCCATGGAGTGCTGCTTTGATGTGGTGTTCTCCCCCTTCCCCTAGTAATGGGGCTCCCTGAGAGCCAAACTGTAGTGATTGTTTTTGCTCTTCTGGGTCTAGCCCCCAGTGAGCTACCGAGCTACCAGGCTCTGCTGGGATTACAGGCTTGAGCCACCGCGCCCGGCCTGATTCAGTTTTTTCAAAGAGTCTGTGGATTCTCTTGGCTTTCTTGGTATGTTTCTGTGGTAGTTCTTGGAGCAAAAGTTCACAATGTGAGTCTCCACATGCTGCTCTGTCTGTCCAAGTGAAAGCTGCAAGCTAGTCCTGCCTCCTATCTGCCATCTTCACGCTTTTATTTCCATAACATTGTTTTTAAGCAGCAATAGAAATACATTTTTCTATAAGTGTTTTAATTCCATGTTTCTACATCCCACCTAATTATTTTCTCAGAGAACCAAGAAAGCTTAGTACGGTGGAAAGAACAAAAGTTTTGGAAGTCAGATTGTTTTTCCTAACTTGGGAGTCCTTGGAGTAGCTAATTAATCTCTCTAACCTTAGTTTTTTCAACTATAAAATGGGAATAATAATATTGTCATTGGCATTGTTGTGAAGACTGCAGTGTTTTCTAAACCTGTCTAATCTGAATCAAAGGAGTCATTTGTTAAAAATGCAGATTCTCCAGTTCCTCTGCAAATTCATTTCAGTAAGTCTTAAAAGGGCCTAGTAGAAGAAAAACCCGTTCCCCAGGTGACTTATTATTATCACAGAAATTCGAAAAACACACCTATAATGCATATGCATGTGTAAGCATTAATTTCTGATGCATTTAGACAATGATCATGGCAGCTTATGTTGGTAAGTCCCAACCACTTTTCTATTTATTTCTGCAAGAAAATATTAGCAGTTTATTATGTTGCATAATATTACATTATATTTTGTAATTATACAAAGTATAATAAAATATACAATATTAATTTGTCACTAATTGTATTAGTCTGTTTTCACACTGCTATAAAGCTACTACTGAGACTAGGTAATTTATGATGAAAAGAGGTTTAATTGGCTCACAGTTTTGCATGGCCAAGGAGGCCTCAGGAAACTTACAATTATGGCAGAAGGCGAAGGGGAAGCAAGGCACATTTTCACAAGTTGGCAGGAGAGACAGAGAGAGATAGAGCACAGGAGAAACTGCCACTTTTAAACCATCAGGTCTAATGAGAACTCCTTCACTATCAGGAGAACAGCATGGGAGAAACCACTCCCATGATCCAGGCATCTCCCACCAGGTCCCTCCCTTGACACATAGGGATTACAATTCGAGATCAGATTTGGATGAGGACACAGAGCCAAATCATATGACTAATGTTTTCATATATCTGAGTCATATTTTGCCCATTCCATTTAAAGCTTTTTATAGGTGAATTCGTTTTTCATCTTCCTGACTTACAGAACATGGTTCAAAATAGGCAACTAATAAATATGTATGAAATGTATGATGAATTCACTTTTCCCTTAGGATATTCTTGAATACATTATGTCAATGTCTTAACTTTAGACTCTAAAGATGTTGTTGTGGGCAATTAAAATTGTATTGGATATCTCAAATAAATGATTAGTAGTCTGCAAACAATAGGTTCACGTACGTAACGGCATGTAGATTTCACCAGGCATTGATTCTTGTATGTTTTTAAGTTTTCAGAATCTTTAACTTACCTTCTATCAAACTACACATGTAAATATTTGAGAAGGTGATTATAATGAGTTAATTTTTCTTAAACTTTTTTTTGTTTCATTGATGCCTATGGTTAAAAATGTATGAGATGTTAGAGTTGAGAAAGATTACTTTTTGTATATCCTGTATTAGAATATGAAATATAAAGACCTCTTAAAAAATGTTTTTTATTTCTCTCTGTGCCTGGAGAAAGAGATACATTCCAATGAATTTTGAAATGTCTAATGAAATGCCTCATGAGCTACCAAACCTGGTAGAGCACAGAAAACTCCCTAGAGGATAGAATCCTAGAGGAGCGATTCCTGTGCACAAACTGAAGTAACATATTCAAGTAAAATATATTTATAGATCTTATAAAATAAATTTAATTTCTCTTTTATTTTGCAGACATTATTTTCTATTTATATGTACTCAAAACCCTTATTTTTGCTTGTTGTAATTTCTCAAATATTTCTTCCCCCTTTTTCTTTCTTTTCTATTTTGGACAGGCAGGGGAGTTCTGCTTAAGACGTAAATATACATTAGCTCAAAGTTCCTGTAGAGGAAAAGAGAAGAACACCGAAAGCAGAAGAATAATTTTTGAGTTGGTAATTTCTCAGAGAATGAGAAGAATGAACATTTTATTTTTATTCCACTCTCTTTTAAATGTGTTTCTTAGTTTGCAAAAGTGAGATGGGTATGCAATTTTCGATAAATTATCTCAACAAATTATGGATGAGCACAGACCTGCGATTTTCTTGGAAGGGCAGGTCTATTCTAGGGATTAGGACTTTGGTCATTATGTACCAAAATTTAAGTATATTTTTAATCATTTTCTTGGGCTGGGCACACAGACCCTTATAAATTCCAAGTGACACAGATATGTATCTAACAAAGTTCTTTTTTGGAACTTATTCCTATGAATATTAGGGGAAATAGGATATTGATTGGAATCTTGATGCTGAGTGAAATAGGATCATGAAGAAACCATTTTTAGTTGTTATAGGTTACAATAATAACCAATAAAATTGTCTGTAAATTGGTCTAGAAGTGGAGAGCAAATGGAAATAGACTTTTTGGTTATTTGCATATTGATGTGCTCAAAACCCCTAAACTAGTACCTTAAGCATTTTATCTCATCCCTGTCATGTGAGGTGTTCTCAGTGTAGGATGCATTTTGACTTAGAAAACACAGTTTCTTAGTATAATAAACATAATCTCATCAGCATGTTACAGACATTGTGCATATTCCTCATTTATCTTGCTAAACGTACAAGCATGCTTTTGAGCCTGTTGACAATAATGGTGTCAACTCGATGGATAGATTGCTTTGGGTCAGACTACTATTGCCTCTTCAAGCATGTGGCCAGATTCATTCAATTTTGTTTTTTTCTTTGTGTTTTGTTCTTGTCTTATTATTTGCTATTCTCTCTCATTTATTTTCTCACTCTCATTTATATGTAACCAACACTTTGTTGATCCCAGTTGCCCCTGGGGAGTAATGGGATCACCTTAATAAAGATAATTTAAAGGTTTCTGGCTCTTGTGTCCCCTCCTCAGAGTTTAACTAATAATTCCTTCAATGTTTTTTTCTTATCCTACTCTCTCCCTAGAACCCAGACATACATCCAGAGCAGGGCCAGATAAACTCAAGTGCCATTTGCCACACTGAACTCAGAATCACTACATGAAGATTATCATGCCTGGCTCCTTTTTCGACAAAGTTTAGTTGTCCCAGGAGGCTTCTCGGGTTTTTGCAAGAAAGCTTGGGTTTACTTGCTCCATCAGGTTGGCAAAAATGCTAAGAACTGTTTGGATTACACCTCCACTCAAGCCACATGATTGGATTCTCAGAGTCTCCTGATGCAAACAGGTGGGCTCAGTGATCATTTAAAACAAAATGCAGGTCTTCCTCCACCCAGCTGATTTCAAAACCAGTGAATTGAAGAGAACAGTGTTTTCAGACATTATCTTCTTTAAACTTTTTTTCTTCATTTCAATAGCTTTTGAAGTACAAGTGGTTATTGGTTGCATGGATGAATTGTATACTGATAAAATCTGAGAGGCTAGTGCACCAGTCGTTCAAGTAGTGTATATTGCACCCAATATGTATCTTTTATCCCTCACACCCTCTCAAACCTCCCCCTTCTGAGTCTCCAAAGTCCATTATATCACTTTGTACACCTTTGTATACCTATAGCTTAGCTCCCACTTGTAAGTGAGAACATACGGTATTTGGTTTTCCATTCACTTAGAATAATGGCCTCCAGCTTCATCCAAGTTGCACAAAAGACATTATTTTGAACTTTTTTGTGGCTGAGTAGTATTCCATGGTGTATATATGCCACGTTTTCTTTATCTACTCATTAGTAGGGCACTTAGGTTGGTTCCATATCTTTGCAATTGTGAATTGTGCTGCAATAAACATATGTATGCAGGTGTCTTTTTGACATAATGATTTCTTATTCTTTGGGTAGATACACAATAGTGAAATTGCTGGATCAAATGGTAGATCTACTTTTAGTTCTTTAAGACATCTCCATACTGTTTTCCATGGAGGTTGTACTAATTTACATTTTCACCAGAGGTGTATAAAGCGGCCCCTTTTTACCACATCCACACCAATATATATACTTATCTATTGTTTTTTGGCTTTTTAATAACAGCAGTTCCTGTAGGAGTAAGGTGATATCTTCTTTGTGATTTTAATTTGAATTTCCCTAATGATTAGTGATGTTGAACATTTTTTGATGTTTGTTCACCATTTGTATACCTTCTTTTGAGAAATATCAATTCATGTCATTTGCCTACTTTTTGATGGGTTTGTTTTTTTCTTGCTAATTTGAGTTCCTTGTAGATTCTGGATATTAGCCCTTTGTCAGATGCATAGTTTGCAAATATTTTCTCCCATTCTTTGGGTTTTCTGTTTACTCTGATGATTATTTCTTTTGCAGATATTACCATCTTGGTAAAGATTTCCTTCACCACCTATACTTTCACGTGCACATAGACACACATAACCAGGGTTTTTGTTCCTCCTGAGACCTTTTTCCCTCCGCACCTTCACACTAGA
The DNA here is from genome assembly GCF_009764315.1 of Trachypithecus francoisi. Lineage (NCBI taxonomy): Eukaryota > Metazoa > Chordata > Mammalia > Primates > Cercopithecidae > Trachypithecus > Trachypithecus francoisi. The sequence goes on from NW_022681453.1 coordinate 8,449,920, forward strand.
TTGTAAGTTATTTTCATGTAGGATGTGTGACAATGTAGGATTCACTATGTACGACAGGAAGATGTCCAATAGATATATGTCAAGTGAATGAATGGATACCTGAGATTTACCTTTAACAAAACAGCCTCATGAGATGCAACAAGTGTGTGAAGCTCTTAGCACAGTGTCTAGCACCTACTGAATGCTCAATAAAAGTATTCAATAGGTGCTAGACACTGTGCTCAGAGACTAATGTAAGAGATTATTATAGTCATTATGATCATAATTTTCTTCATCATGCCTCATATTGTCCCTTGACTTAAAAAGATCTCTGTGCCCCTTCCCGGGAACATCACACACCGGGGCCTATCACGGGGAGGGGGCGGGGGAAGGGGGGAGGGATTGCATTGGGAGTTATACCTGATGTAAATGACGAGTTGATGGGTGCTGACGAGCTGATGGGTGCAGCACACCAACATGGCACAAATATACATATGTAACAAACCTGCACGTTATGCACATGTACCCTAGAACTTAAAGTATAATAATAATAATAATAATAAATTAAAAAAAAAATCTCTGTGTCGTAGAAACCAAGGTTCTAAGCCAGATATATTTGGATTACCTGCTTCCATTTCTAGCTTCAAGCCAATGTTGCATGTTCTGTTTTAGATAGGACCCCCTTTTGACACCCTAATATATGCCCTCCCCTTTCCCAAAACCCAAATTCATATAACTGGCTCATTCCAGCTTTTAAATTTTGGCTCAATGTAAGCTTTCTCTAAGAAGCAAAAGGACATGGAACTTTAAACCTTTCCCTGTATCTGCAGATACAGATAGTGAACTGAGGGGTTTTATGTTGTAAGTACTGTACAGAGATATTCACACAGGTGCTGGAAAGAAAACTACAATCCCTGGATGTTAAAGTTTTTAGATTCTTGCATAGTTCTCAATAATAACAATAACATATGAAGAGGATTCTATTATTAAAAGATACATGTGTAATAAATGAACTTCATCTCCCTGAAAATTTTAAACAATCCAGCATGAAGTAGAAAGCTCAAATGCCCTTTACCTATCTTCAATTCTACTCTCTTTCCCAGAGGTAATCACTACTAGCCGCTTAGTGGGTATCGATCCAAAAAGATTTCAATGTATTTATAGAATAGGGTGCACGTTACAGTTGTAAAAGTGTTTTCTTATGTGTTATCTCACTTGATTCTCATGAAAGGTAGGTATATCCAGATGTGTGAGATGAGACTTATGGAGGCTCACTTGCCTAAACTTTCTCAGCTGGTCACTTGCTCAGCAGAACTTGAATTCTTGATTCAGGCCTCTAAGCATGTGCCAGGTATTGCTCTAAGCATTTTGCATGTGTTATCTCACTTAACTTTTATGCTGTCCCCTTTAACTAGGTGTGATTATAATCTCCATTTAAAGATGAGAGAACTGAGGTTCAGAGAGGTTAAATAAGAAACTCCAGACACGCAGTTTGTCCGTGTCAGACTTGCAACCAGGAAGGCTCCTTTTGAACCTGGAGATTCACTAGGCTCTATTCATCACCATGTTATATTAATCACTGTGTTATAAATGTATTATATTGTATAGTCTCCTGTTGTTGCATATGCCATCTCACAGTGGTATATATTTAAGCCTGATAGAAAGGGCGAGAGCATGGTACTCCTATAAGAAATGGTTTAGATCTAATTTATGCTGTTGTACATCTCCTTTTTGCTTATATTTTTATATCTGATTAGACTATATCTTCATATACTTAAAGCACTGTCAGCAGCTCTACTTGGTGTGAGGTGCTCAATAGCTTTCTTCTTCTCCTTTTTAAAGTAAGACTAAGGAAGATATATTATTTTCCTATCAATCTTGATTGAGTGTGAACTGCAGGTGGGTATATAGTGAAGATGATGGGAGAGCTCTAAAAGTCTCACATTGGGGGTTTTTTGGTACATCTATCTAGAAAGTTATAACTTAAAAATATTTCAAGTTTAGAGACTTTGAGTTATAGCTCCTCATTTAGATATGATGCAAGAATACTCACAAAGGTAATTCTTTCATACAGTTTTTTTTAAAAAAATCCACATCTAAATAAACTCATGTTAGAGAAAAGAGAAAATAAAATCTGTGGGTATTCTAGTGGTGATTCTTATCTAGGAATTCAAAGAAGTTTAAAAACAACAGCAACAGAGGTAGCAGCAGCTACAGTTCATTAATCCTTGTAACTTCATTGCACGGATAGTAACAAGGAGAACTTTTGAGAAAGAAAAGTGGTGTGGTGTGGTGTGTAAACATGTCAGGTAATAGGAACAAAGGAGAGTCAAGGGAGAAAACAAGGCTCTGTGGTGCATTATCTCGAGAAAGGCAGACCCAGGGTCAGGTATGGGAAAAGCTCAGTGTTGTATTTTAAACCATGTCCATGTTTTCTTCTGATGTCACTTTAAGAAATTTAGCTACTGAGAAGCATTTTAAACTTACTGCCTAAAACAATTTTGCTTAACTATTATCAACTAAAATTTCTTTCTTTTTTCTTTCTTTTTTTTAAAGACCATATTCCAGCTAATGAAAGCATTAGTGTCCTTCTGGTTAATTGTCTTAGTCTAAGAAAACAGCAAAGAAAAAGTCCTACTCAATATTTGGCCCTGGAAAATCTGGCAGAATTCCTCTGCCTTTGGGACAGATGGCATATCGAGTTGGTCACTGCCTGGAGAAGGACTTGAACAACAATGAAAACATGAAGGCTCAGTAATCATCAATCTTGTTGCAGTTAATTAACTTTTGACAAAACTATTCTATGTGTTGTGCTTTTTTTTTCATGTTTGGCCCATTATTTAATAAACGATCATAACACAGGTGGGTTAACACAGTTTTTTTCTTATTAGCAGGTTGATTAAAATGTTTTTGTCCCAACCAGACCAAAGTTCTCTGTTGTATGATCATCTTTGTCAGTGTCCCAAACCCCGTCTTTGTCCAGAATTGTCTAGATAGAGACTGGTTTATCTAAAGCCAGCATACTCTGTATTTATAAAACCTACTCCCTCAAACCACCTTTCTAACCCATCTCCTGAAGTCACTCTAAATCTTATTTATTGATTCTCAGTAATTTGCTACTGATATTTTTGCTCTAAATGTACTAGTCTGTTCTCATACTGCTATAAAGAAATACATGAGACTGGGTAATTTACAAAGAAAAGAGGTTTAATTGGCTCCCAGTTCCACAGGCTATATAGGAGAGAGAGAGAGAGAGAGAGAGAGACCGGGGAGGTGACACATATGTTTAAACAACCAGATCTTGAGATAACTCATTTCCAGGAGAGCAACACCAAAGGGGAAATCTGCTCCCATGACCCAATCACCTCCCACCAGGCCCCACCTCCAACATTGGGGATTACAATTTGATGTGAGATTTGGGAGACTACACAGACACAAACTATATTGCTAAGTTTTATCTAAAAGATTTTCAATCATTTTACAAAGAAAATAAAATCTGTGTGGGTATGCATGTGTGTCTTGAAAAATAAATGTGACAAAGAAATTTCTTTCTTTTAAAAGTCCCTGAGTAGTTCTTATTTCATAGGTTCTCAAAGTTTGTTCCCTAGACAAGTAACACTGACATCACCTCGGAACTTGTTAGAAATGCAAATACTTGGGCTCTAGGCCTACTGAATCAGAAACTCTGGGGGCAGAGCCCAGCAATCATGTTTTGACAAGTTCTTCAGATGATTTTGATGCTCAAGGTTGAGACCCACTGTGTCATGATTAATTTTACGTCAACTTGACTGAATGAGGAATACCTAGATAGCTAAAGCATTACTTCTGGGTGAGTCTGTGAGGGCATTTCCTGAGGAGACCGGTGCATGAGTCAGTGGATTGAGCAGGAGAGATCCGCTCTCAAAATGTGGGCAGGTACCATCCACTTGGCTGGGGGCTAGTTGGAACAAAAAGAGGAAAGGATTTCTCTTTCTCCTGGAGCCAGGACACTCTTTTTCTGACATCAGAACTCCAGACTCTTAGACCTTTGGACTCCATAACATATGCCAATGGCACCTCCAGTTTCTCAGGCCTTCAGCTTCGGACTGAGCATTATGCCATTGGCTTTCTTGCTTCTAAGGCTTTCAAACTTGGACTGAGCCATGCTGCCAACATCCCAGGTTGCCCAGTTTGCAGATGGCCTGTTGTGGGAGTTTCAACCTCCATAATTAAGTGAGCCAATTCTTCTAATAAATCACTCCCATCTCTCTTTCTCCCTCTATCTCTCTATTGTCTCTCTGTCTCTCTCTCTCTATCTCACCATCCATCTACCCATTCATCCATCCATCCATCCATCCATCCATCCATCCATCCATCCTATTTGTTCTGTGTTTTTGGAGAACCCTGACCAATACACACTGTTTCCAAGTGACCTCCCTAACTTTTCCTAAAATATCATCTCAGCTCGGTTGTGTGTCTATGAAAAACTTGACAAAATCTGTTTCTTGAAATCCGTGAATTTCTTTTTAAGTTAAAAATTACAGATAGCTTTTACTCTTTCTGAAGCTCATTTTAATTTAGTTGTGGTGAATACCAAGTAGCTACATTCATCGATAATTCATAAGTCATAAACTCACAAGACTTTGTGGCCAGTAAGGTGGCATAGGTAATATAAAACCAATGTAAGAAAATAGAGAATAGTGACAACTATGCTAACAAATGAAGAATGTATTCCTTCCTGCTTAAATCTATTGAAACTCATATTTAAAAGAATATTGTATGATAAAACAAAACAGACATGTTTATACTACAGCCTTCAGTTTATAGTATTGTCTATTACACTAAGGAAATCTATTTAAAGCCTATCTCAAGAAAATTATTTGTATTAAATACGTAGGGATACTATTTAATTCTGATTGCTGGAATTGCATATATTTCTAGCTAAATATGAACCTCAGAGTAAATAAAAGAAAATAAAAATGTATAGCATGATAAAATTATTTGCTTTGAGTTGGACTTTAGAAAATCAAAGTAGGGTGTCTAACAATGTTTAAAGACTTATGCGGGTTTTGAAATCTTTTCATGATGACTTGATTTTATTCCCTCATCTGATTTCACTTAGCATTATGCTAAGAAATATATGCAAGAGCACATCCAAGACAGCTGCCAATTGAAAAGAAATTAAAGCATGAAGAGGCAGAGAAATTAACATAATATATACCTTTTTGATCTAAGAGCACCATTTTGCAGGACTCTTGGTTTTTTGGATAAAAAGTTAATATAAGTAATGCAAGTGTTACTGATTTCTTTTCATCCGATTCATAGAAAAGAAAATGACATTTCTAGGGTTTTTTCCCCCCTTCCAAGAGAAGATAATAACTCTCTGGTTAGCATAAATTCCCCCTGCCCTTTTCCTCAAAAATAGACATACTGAAAAAAATAGACATTTATTTCTTTCTAGCTTAATGAACATTGTTTATTTTGGGCTTCTAAAAACTATAAGATTAAAGATTTAGATATAGGCTCTCTTTTATTGCTTTCCTTTAAATAACATAACCTGTATGTTTTAAAACTCCTGTTTTTATATTGTGATACCAGTGAAATTCTCTGGTATTTTCAAACATCAAGTAAATAAAACTCTAAACATTTATCTAAAAAATTTACTAATTGTGGAGCCAAAGTATGAATTCATTCCTAAAGCATTTTTTTCCCTCCGTTCTGCCTTTCAGCTAAAGTTTGGGCTATGAATTCAAATGTTTTCAGGGCTCAGGTGAGGAAAAGAGTAAAACTGGCTAGGTAGAGACTGAAGAGATGGAAACAATTTTTGTCATGGAAGAACTTGAGACCAGCATTACCAGATCTTCCCGTTTTTCAAGAGAAGCTGAAAATATCTTCTCTTTAATGTGAAATCTCTGTATTTAAAATGCTATATATTAATTTTTAAAAAATAAACAGGATTTGGGTTAGGCACAATTCTCTGGTTATATCCTCTGAGCTGGCATTTAATGACCTCTTTCTCTGGTGGCTATAGAGATGATGGGTGCAAGTATTGAGCCATGGGACAGTTTCCTGACAAACTGGGGTTATGTGGCATCCCTTGCAAAGACTGAACTTATGTATTTCCTGGAAATGCCTCATTTTGGGGTAAACCAGGAATGTTGGTCACTCTAAACCTGAGGTGTTGGCTGTATTTAAATTCACATGGACTGAAAAAGAAAAAAGTTATATGAAAGTTTCTAGGTAGTCTGACACCACTTGAAGGTTGTTCCATACTCCAGGGACCTTAATGTGTCCATTTAAACTCAATTTAACAATTCGTTATGCATTTCCCATGTGCCAGATACTATTCTAGGTACTTGGGATTATCAGTGGATAAAAAAAAAAAAAAGACAAAGATTTCTTTTCCCATGGAGGGCAGTTTACATTCTAATCAGGAGAAACAAATAGCAAACAATTATCATGAAAGGAAAAACCCTGATTGACAGAAAACACTAAACGTACTTTGAGAAGGAGAAAAGTCAGCAAAGGGTTGGGAGATTTGGATTGCAGAGGTTTGGGTCTCTTTGCAATATAAAAATCTTTGCCCAGGAAAGGAGGTAAGGGAGTGGGCCAGGAAGATATCTGAAAATGTGCTCCAGGCCATGGAAGCAAATGGATCCAAGACCTGTGTTTCTATATTTTCCAGAAATAGCGAGGAGGCCAGCATGTAGGAACCCAGAGAATGAAGTCTGTGGTGGTAGGAAATGAAGTTAAAGCAACCATGGGAGAAAAATAATCATTAGGGACTTGTGTGTCACCATAAGGACTTTGGCTTTTGCTTAGATGGAAATAGGGAGCCAGCTCAGGGTTTTGAGCAAAAGACTTACATAATTTGATTTACATTTTAAAGGAATAACTCTGCTTGGTTTGTGGTGAGTAGATTCAAGACTTACAGGTGGTGGGTGAGGAGCACAGAGCAGAGACCTGCAAAGAAGCTATTGAAATAAACCAGAAGAGAGATCATGGTGGCTTGTACCAAAGAGGCAATTGTACTGATGAAAAGTGGTCAAATTCTAGATTTTTAAAAACTATTTATTTCAAAAATATTTTTTTCTATTTCTTTCTCTCTCTTTTTTTTTTTTTTTTTGAGACAGTGTTTGTCTCCGTTTCCCAGGCTGGAGTACAGTGGTATAATCCTAGCACCTTGCAGCCTCAAACTCCTGTGTTCAAGCAATCTTCCTGGCTATGCCTTCTGAGTAGCTAGGACTACTGGAAGGTGCCATCATGCTGGTTACTTTTTATTTTTACTTTGTTGTAAAGATGGGGTCTTTCTACATTGCCAAGGCTGAATTCTTGACCTCAGCAATCCTGCTGCCCTGACCTTCCAAAGTGTTAGGATTACAGGGGGATTGAGCCACCACACCCATCCAAAATAATTTTAGAAGAGTTGCAGAGAGTTCCCAAGTTACCTTTACCTAGCTTCCCCTGACGTTAATGTCTTACATAATATGGTCCATTTTTCAAAACTTGAGATTAATAGTATAATACCATTAATTGAATTATAGACTTTATTTATGTTTCATCAGCTTTTCCACTTAGTGTTCTTTTTTCTGTTCCAGGATCCAAACCAGAGTTCCACCACCATGATCTCAGCCATTATGTCTCTTTGGCTTCCTACAATCCGTGAGTGTCTCAGTCTTGTTCTGTCTTTCATGACCTTGTCACTTTTGTAAAGTACTGGTGAAGTATTTTGTAGACTTGCTTCCTTTCAATTTGGGTTTGTCTATATTTTCTCATAATTGTTGTCAGATTAAGATTTTGAGGATAAATACCACTGAGATGATGGGTCTTTTCATCATACTGTATTGGGGGTACCTGATATCAACATGACTTATTGCCAATGATTCTGAGATCACTTTGTTAAGGTGCTTTCAGTTTTCTCTACTGTAATGTTGCTATTTCCCTCTTTCCATACTCTATTCCTTAGAAGCAGGTCACTAAGTCTAACCCACACTCAAGGGGCTGGAAGTTAAGCTTGAACTCCTAGAGAGAGAAATATCAGCGAATTCATGGACATATAATAAAATCACTATAGTAATTAATAAATATTTTGGGGGAGATACTTTGAAGCTATGCAAATAACATATTTCTCTTTAAGTTTTACATGAATTGGTGGAACTTGCCTGTGGAAATTATTACTGTGGTGTTCTATTAGTGATTTTCTATTTCCCTCAATCCTTCAACATAAATTAATTGAAATTCTTCTGTAAGAAGGACTTGTCCCTTCTCTCTGGTATATATTTTATAATTGGCTCCCGTGTCTTTTTGATGTACCCACCTCCAAGGTCCCCCATTCTTTGGAGCACTTCCCTACTTTCTAACACTACAAAATGCTCCAGGCTTCTCTTATGTTTTTCCCTGCAACCACCCCTAGAATCAGTGATTTTCCGAAGAAGCCCTGGTACCTTTTGTTTGAAGGATGATACTTAAAAAGTAAAATCTAGACACTAGGTAGACTTGCTGCTAGTGGGATGTCATTACCTCTAGACCCATCTAGTGACACAGCTAGGAAATAAATACATATTACTAACCCAAGTATGTTAGTTTCCTATGCTCTGTAACAAATTACCACAAACGTAGTGGCTTAAAACCATACCAATTTATCAACTTACAGTTCTGGAGGTCAAACATCTGAAATGAATTTCAGTGGGCTAAAATCAAGATATTGGCAGGATTGCATTACTTCTGGAGGCTCTAAGAGCAAATCAGTTTCCTTTCCTTTTCCACCCTTTAGAGGCTGCATTCCTTGACTCAGACACTTTTTTCCATTTCAAAGCCAGCATCACAGCATCTTCAAATCACCATTGCATCATTGTGACACTCTGCTTTAGTTGTCGCTTCTGCTCTGACACTTTTAAGGACCACTGTGATAATGTTGGACCCACCCAGATAATCCAGGTTAATCTCCCCATCTCAAGGCTCTTAACTTAATCACATCTGCAAAGTCCCTTTTGTCACATAAAGTAATATATTCATGTTTGCCCAAGATGAGAATGCAAATATATTTGGAGAGGGGGCATTCTTCCACCTACCACTTCATGTATATATGCAACTATGTTTATTTATGTATTCATCTGTTTGTGTGTGTGTATATATATGTGTGTGTGTATATATATATATATATATATACACACACACACAGAGGAATGTGTGTATTCTCTCAAGAGGAATGAACTATGGGGGAATCTATATATATATATATATGGATCAATTCTGATGATAGAACCAACTCAATTTCCAGTTAGATTGGGTGTAAAGTATGAGAAAGAGAGGAGTCCAGGATGACTTAAGGTTTTGACACTTGAAAGAATGAAACTGACTCCAAGTGAGAAGAGGAAGGCTTAGGTAAAGTAGCTTTTGCAAGAATTCAGTCTTGGACATGGTAAATATTAGATTTTTATTATTATAGAAATACAAGTAGAGCTGTTGACTAAGAGCTTGGAATTTCAGAGCGAGGTCTTTTTAAAAATGGAGATGTAATTTTAAAATGGATACGGAATACCAGTAGGAAGAATATCAGGTATTTAAAAATGTAGGAACATCATCTCAAAAATATTAATTCAGTCTTGTACATGGTAAGTTTTAGATTTTTATTAGAAATACAGGTAGACCTGATGACTAGGAATTTGGGTATAAGAGTTTGGAATTTTGGAGTGAAGACTGAACTAAAACTATAAATTTGGGAGCTACTAGCATAAAGACAGCATTTGATGCCCTGATGAGATAACCAAAGGAGTAAGTGTAGACAGAGAAGCGGCTCATAATGTTCAACAATTAAGTCCTGGCATTATCCACCATTAAGAAATTGTAGAGAAAAGGGACATGAAGCAGAGAGTAAGTTAAAAAGAATAGATTTTAGCTGCTTAGCAAGAGTGAAATAGAAGGCCGGGTGTGGTGGTTCATGCCTGTAATCCCAGCACTTTGGGAGGCTGAGGTGGGCGGATCACGAAGTCAGGAGTTCAAGACCAGCCTGGCCAATATGGTGAAACTCCGTCTCTACTAAAGATACAAAAAATTGCCGGATATGGTGGCACATCCCTGTAATCCCAGCTACTTGGGAGGCTGAGGCAGGAGAATCGCTTGAACCCAGGAAGTGGAGGTTGCAGTGAGCTGAGATAGCACCACTGCACTCCAGCTGGGGCAACAGGGCAAGACTCCATCACCAAAAAAAAAAAAAAAAAAAGAGTGAAACAGAATAGCTCTGACTTGGAAAGATTGTTTTAAAATGGAGATGTAATTTCAAAATGGATACTGAATACAAGTAGGAAGAATATCAGGAATTTTAAAATGTGGGGACAGTCTGGACATGGTGACTCACACCTGTAATCTCAGCACTTTGGGAGGCCAAGGTGGGTGGATCACGAGGTCAGGAGATTGAGATCATCCTAGCTAACACAGTGAAACCCCGTCTCTACTAAAAATACAAAAAATTAGCTGGGCGTGGTGGCAGGTGCCTGTAGTCCCAGCTACTCTGGAGGCTGAGGCAGGGGAATGGTGTGAACCCAGAAGGTAGAGCTTGCAGTGAGCTGAGATCAAGCCACTGCACTCCAGCTGGGGTGACAGAGAGAGACTCTGTCTCAAAAAACAAACAAACAAACAAAAACCTTGGGGACATGATCTGAAAACTATTGAATCAAATAATATATCTCTTGCAGTCTCAATAGAAATTAGTACTTTTATAACTGTCTTTTACAGCAGAAAACAGTAAAAATATTACCAAACTTGTATTCATTATTTAGACATGGGCAAACTCAATGCATCTGTTGAGAAGTATTCTAATTTATTAGTTCCAAAATAATAAGTTAGTTTGAAGAACTTCACTTTTACCTGTTCTTAAGAGCATTCGTCATCACACTGTTCACACTTTCTGGGTTGCAAGCAGTCTTAGAAGAACTAAGATACTGGGCAGCCTGTCCTCCAATTTACTCAACTTAAAAGGCAATCAAGGTTGATCTCAGCTATTCTGTGAGGCAGACAGATGGAAATCACTCCTCAAAGACAATTGCTGTAAATTCTATAAATTCTTTGAGACTCAAAACATTTCCTATGAAACTATAGAGAAAATTAGTGTTTATTAACAAACTTATTATCCTCTAATTCTCACAGCACACATTGTATATATGGAAATGTACATAAAAGCAATATTAAGGGTAAGATTACAGCAAATAATCTTTTCCACCTCAGTCTAAAAATATCGACCAAGAGACAAGCAAAGGCAAAAGAATTGTTGTTATAAAATAAGCCATAACATCGGTCCATTGATTGGAAATAAAAACATAATTTCCTCTTAAATTATCCCATGGAGTGCAATTTAGCCATATTAGACTACAATAATCACATGAGTTTAGGTACTTTTCTATTTAAATTAGCAGTTCTGTCAAGAGGAATGAACTATGGGGAATCAAAATGAATATAGATTGGTATCAGAGGAAACTTGGGCAGAATCTTGCCTAGGCTGGCGTTTAAGGCTCCTAAAATTACTAAATGTACTAATTTACTAGTATATTTTAACATACTAGTTCATTAAAATGTCCTAATACATTTTAAGCCCAAGGGGCTGTATATTAGTTAGGGAAACAACAAATAAGATATACTTAGATATATATGAGGAAATTTATTATGGGATTGGGCTCGTGAGATTGTGGTGGCTGTGAAATCTCATGATATGCCATTTGCAGGCTGGAGAACCAGGGAAGTCAGTAGCGTAGTTCTGTCTGAGTTCAAAGGCCTGACTCTAGCATAGCGGGCGATGTAACTCACAGTCCGAGATCAAAGGCCTGAGAACTGAGAGTGCGGGTGGAAGAAGGTCTGAGAATCAGGAACTCTGATGTCTGAGAGTAGGAGAGAAGATGCATGTCCTAGCTCAGAGAAAAAGACAATTCACCTTCTCTCCACCTTTTTATTTTATCTAGGCCTGCAATGATTGGAGGATACCTACCCACATTGACGAGGGTGAATCTTCTTTATTCAATCTGCTGAATTAAATGCTAATGTTGTCTGGAGACACCCTCACGGATGTACCCAGAAATCATATTTTACTAGCTATATGGACATCCCTTAGCCCAGTCAAGTTGACACATAAAATTAAGCATCACAAACCCATCCCTTGTCTACTTGGTATCCTTAAGCATCTCCTTAAACCATATTTGATCTCAAAATAAACACAATAATGAGGTTATAATTCTTCCTAACATAATACAACTATCCTGTGTATAGCTAAAAATTCATTAATCCCTTCCCCAGAAGAGGTAGTAAAGTCTTTGAATGATGTTTACTCTTCTCTTGATGTCTTGTAACTTAAGTACTGTGATGTAAAATTTGCAATATTTAAATGCTGATATAAAGTGAATACATCTTATGTTACGTAATTAGGGAATAAGAGAGGAAATTAAACAAAGATATTTGCATATATATATACACACACATATATACAGAAATGCATTCATAACAAAATAAGAAAATAATTATGACAATTACACTCCCTATTTCTGTAACTTGTCCTGTGGTCACAGCTAGTATTTATAACTTCCTTCTTCTACTCATTATGTATGTTCTTTGCCTTCAGCAAGAACCTTGTCTGGTTATGGTTCTTTACCTGTTGGGGTGATCCAAACTTTCATTCTTGAAGGGTCCCCCCTGGATTGGGTTGTTGTATTTTTCATTGACCTTAATCACAGGGTGGGGTAATATTAAGAGATGCTCTAAGGATTTACCTGTATTCCAGACATACTCTTCCTTACCTCCATTGTGGAGTGGTAGTCAATTTTTCCTTGGTAGCTCAGAGTAATGACCCCAGCCAACACTGTAACTCCCTTCTTGGGCTGTTGACTCCGAGGCATGAGGAGCCCAAAGTTGCCAGGTGGTAGCCTTAACTTTTAGTTCAATAGAATTGTTGTGTCTCTTGGTAGAAGCATTCCTCTCTCTAGAACTAAGACCTTGAGGTCAGCAGAGCATAAAGTCATGGGAACAGGAAGCAAACATTTTGCTAGTGGACCAGTAGCGGTAATAGTGAGTGGTGCCATTTTCTTTTCCATCCTTTGATTCCTGGACTTGTGTATCTTAGCTATTGGAGAAACAGCACCATATATTGGAGAATGATTCAGAGCATGTCCAGACTTTGGAGAACCTTCCCCCAGCCCTACAGGGTATTGCCACCTAGCTGGCGTGGAGTCTTCAAAAGGCCATTCCACTGTTCTACCAAGCCAGGTACTCCAGCAACATCAGTGAATTCTGTGAGCGCAAGGGCTATTGCTGCACTTCTTTGGCTTTGAAGTGAGTTCTTTGATCAAAAGCAATGGTATGAAGGATACCATGATGATAAGATATTCTGTAAGTCCAGGGATGGCACTGTTGACAGAAGCATTGTGTGCAGGGAAGGAAAAATCTGTATCTAGATTATTTATTTTAATAACGACAAAATGCTGTCCCTACCACGATATAAGCAGTTCAATGTAATCAGCCTGCCACCAGGTATCTGGCTGATCACCCTGGGAAATGGCACCATATCAGAGTCTCAGCTGCTGGCAGATTGAGCACTCAGTCGTGGCTGTAACCAGATCCACCTTGGTCAGTGGAAATCTGTGTGGCTGAGCCCATGCATAGCTTTCATCCCAACCAACATGGCCACTTTCTTCATGAGCCCATTGGGTGATGACAGGAGTGACTGAGGAAAGAAGCTGGCTGGTATCCACAGAATGGGTCATCTTATCTACTTGATTGTTAAAATCCTACCATGCTTGGGTCACCCTTCAGTGAGCATTCATGTAAGACACAAATATCTTTACATTTTCCTTGCCCATTCAGAGAGGTCTATCACTCTTCCTCCAATTTTGTTATCATCAATTTTCCAACAACGTTCCTTCCAAATTTCATCCAGCCCAACCAGTGGTTACAGCCCATGAATCAGTATCTAATCATACATCTGGCCGTTTCTCCTTCCAAGCAAAGTACACAACCGGATGCACTGCCAGAAGTTCTGCCCACAGGGGTGGGGGGCATTTTCCTTCTCCACTGTCTTCAGGGATGTCCCAGAAAGGGGCTGTAATGCTGAAGCTGTCCACTTTCAGACAGTACCTGTGTATCATGCAGAAACATCTATAAACTAGGCTCAAATTTTCTCTTCCTCTGTTGACTTATTGTAGGGAAATCCCCATGAGGCCATAGGTACAGAGCACAGGTGCAGGCAATGTAGCAGGAGTGGGGACCATGAATGTTTGGACCACTTCCTCATGTAACTTACTTGTGCCTTCAGGGCCAATCACATATACATCACTTCCATTTGATAATGCAGTTTTGCTGGGCGTACGTAACTTTATGACTTAGTGGGTCATCTAACACCCAGTTTATCAAAGGTAGATCAGGTTCCTTGGATTCATGGTGGCCCAGTTTTAAGCATTCAGTTTCTATTAAGACCCAGTAACAGGAAAAGAGCTGTTACTCAAAAGGAGAGTAGTTATTTGCAGATGATGGGAGGATCTTGTTCCAAAAACCTGAAGGCCTGAACTGTAATTTACCTATGGAGGCCTGCTAAAGGCTCCAAACAGCATCCTCATCTGCCACTGCCACTTTAAGAAACAATGGTACTTAAAGATAAGGATGCATATGGCCCAAGTGGCACAGCTGCTTGCACAGCAGCCTGGGCCTTTCAGAATCTTCTTTTTGTTCAAGACCCCACTAAAAACTAACAGTTGTATAGGTCACTTGGTAAGTACACCAGAGTAACACACTAAAGTGGGAAATACGTTGCTTCCAAAGTCCTAGCAGGCCCACTAAACATCATGTCTCTTTTTTTATTGTAGATGAGGCCGGGTACAACAACTTATCCATCTTAGAAGAGATATCTTGACATGCCGCATACCACTGGACCCCTAGAAATGTAACTAAGGTAAAGGCTGCTGATTTTTAGTCAGATTTATTTCCTACCCTTTGACATGCAAATGCCTTACCAATAAGTCTAGAGTAGTTGCTGCCTCCCACACACTAAGTCCAATCAGCAGAATGTCATCAATATAGTGGACCAGAGTGATATCTTGTGGAAGGGAAAGACAATCAAGATCCCTGCAAACTATATAATGACATAGGGCTGGAGAGTTGATATACCCCCAGGCTCCCAAGGTAGAAAAGAGAAGGTGGGTTACTGACCATGCCAGCTGAAACCAAACTACTTCTTATGAGCTTTATGGACAGGTATAGAGAAAAAGTCACTTGTCATGTCAATAGCTGCATACCAGATACCACGGGGGATGTGTTATTTTGCTCTAGCAGTGAAACTACATCTGGCATACTAGCTGCAATTGGAATCACCACGTGGTTAAGCTGACAATAATTCTCCAAGATCTGTCAACTGTCTTCTGTACAGGTCAAATGGAAGGATTATAGGAGGATGTGGTGGGAATCACCACCCCCGCATCTTTCAAGTCCTTAATGGTGCCACTAATCTTTGCAACCCTCCAAGAATGCCATATTTCTTTTGATTTACCATTTTCCTAGGTAGAAACAGTTCTAATGGCTTCTGTTTGGCCTTTCCCCCCCATAATAGGTAAGAAAACCAATCTGAGGACTCTACCAGCTGCTAAATATGTTTGTTCCGATTATGCAGTCTGGATTTGAAGAAATAACCACAAAATGGGTTCTGGGACCCACCAGATCCACTGTGAGACAGATTTAAGCTAAAACTACATTGATCACCTGACCTCTGTAAGCCTCTACCTACTCTTACTGGAGTGACATTATGGGTCTCCCAGAATCAATATACAGTTGACCCTTGAATTATATGAGTTTGAACTACACAAATCCACCTATATGTGGATTTTATTCAACAAATGCATTAAAAATGTTTTGCACCAATTTGAAATAAACTTGCAGATTAACTACATAGACTGGAAATATTTTTAAAAAATTAATAAAAAGGCTGGGCATGGTGGCTGAAGCCTGTAATCAGAGCACTTTGGGAGGCTGAGGTGGGTGGGTTACATGAGGTCAGGCGTTTGAGACCCACCTGGCCAACATGGTGAAACCCCATCTCTACTAAAAATACAAAAATTAGCCGGGCATGCTGGCATGTGTCTGTAGCCCAGCTACTCAGGAGGCTGAGGCAGGAAAATCTCTTGAAATCAGGAGGCTGAGGCTGCAGTGAACTGAGATCGCACCACTGCACTCCAGCCTGGGCAACAGAGCAAGACTCCATCTCAGAAAGAAAAAAAAATTAAGAAAAATGTAAGTATGTCATGAATTCATAAAATATATGTAGATGCTAGTATACTTTATCATTTACTGCCATAAAATATATACAGATCCATTACAAAAAGTTAAGCTTATGCACAGACACGCAGTACATGGTGCCACTAGCAGTTGAGAGAAATGTAAATAAATATGAAGATGCAGTATTACATTATAACTGCATAATATTAACTGTGGTATATACTATACCACTGTAGTAATTTTGTAGCCACCTCCTGTTGCTATTGTGGTGAGCTCAAGTATTGTATCTTATTAAAACACCATACGATAGGAATCCTAACCACATAAGCAGTTATCTCTCCAGGAAATTGCATATTGCAGTAAAAAAATGATCTCTTACAGTTTTCTCCTGTTATTCATTGTGTTTAACGCAATACTGTAAACTTTGAATAATACCAGGGGACCCATAAAAAATGCCAGTAGTGATGCTAGAAGTGCTCCTAGGACACAGAAAAATGTCATAACATTACAAGAAAAATTTAATTACTTGATATGTACCATAGATTGAGTTCTGCAGCTGTAGTTGTTCATCATTTCAAGATAAATGAATCAAGTGTAAGAACCAATGTAAAAAGAGAGAGAGAGAGAGGGAAAGAGACAGAGAGAGAGAGAGAGAGAGAGAGAGAGGAAAAGAGAGAGAGAGAGAATTCCTAAAGCCCTTGCTGCAGCTACTTTAGCATGCATAGAAACCTTACACTTTTTTTTTGACCGGGTGCAGTGGCTCATGCCTGTAATCCAGCACTCTGGGAGGCCAAGACGGATGGATAACCTGAGGTCGGGAGATCGAGACCAGCCTGACCAACATGGAGAAACCCTCTCTACTAAAAATACAAAATTAGCCGGGGGTGGTGGTGCATGCCTGTAATCCTAGCTACTCAGGAGGCTGAGGCAGGAGAATCACTTGAACATGGGAGGTGGAAGTTGTGGTGAGCCGAGATGGTGCCATTGCACTCCAGCCTGGGCAAAAAGAGCAAAACTCTGTCTCAAAAAAAAAAAAAAAAAAAAAATACCCTTTTATCTTGTATTGAAAATGTAGTTTTTATGTGAGTACAGGATTGCTACAAGAAAGGCATATCTATGAACTCTAATATGATTTGAGAAAGACCTAAGTCATTACATGACAATTTAAAGCAAAGGTGAAGGATGTAAAGCTGGAGAAATTAAACCAGCAAAGGATGGTTTGATAATTTTAGAAAGCAGTCTGGCTTTCAAAAAAGTCAAGATGACAGAAAAAGCAGCTTCTGCCAACCAAGAGGCAGCAGACAAGTTCCCAGAAGTAATTATGAAAATCACTGAAGAGAAAGGATATCTGCCTGGACAGCTTTTAAATGCAGATCAAAAATCTTGTTGTAGAAAAAAAAAGCCACAAAGAACATATATTAGTAAGAAAGATAAATAAGAACCAGGATTTAAGACAAGGAGGAATAGGCTAACTCTACTCTTTTGTGTAAATGAAGTCGGGTTTATGATCAAGACTACCCTTATCTAGAAAGCCACTAACCCTCAAGCTTTGAAGGGAAAAAGTAAGCACCTGCTGGCAGCCTTTGGTTGTACAACAAGAAGACCTAAACAACAAGAACTCTTTTTCTGGATTGGTTTCATTGATTATTTGTCCTTGAAGTCTGAAAGTTCTTTTGATATTAGACAATGCTCTTGGACACCCACAATCCGATGAGTTCGACAATGAAGGTGTCAAAGTGGTCTACTCGTCCCCAAAGACAACATCTCTAAGTCAGCCTGTAGATCATAGTGTCATAAGGACTTTTAAGGTTCATCACACATTCTACTCTATGGAAAGAATTGTCAACACTATGAAAGATAACTTATGATAAAGAGAACATCATTAAAGTCTGGAAGGATCACTCCATTAAAGTTGCAATCATTGTTGTAGAAAAGCCACAAAAGCCATCAAGCCTGAAATAAATTCCTGCTGGAGAAAACTGTCAAGGTGTGCATGACTTTACAGGATTTACAACAGAGCCAATCGAGGAAACCATGAAAGAGATTGTGGATAAGGCAAAAAGATGAGGGATAAAGAAGCCTTTCGAAATACAGATTTTGAAGAAATTCAAGCATGAATAGACACACCACAGGAATTAACAAAAGATGACTTGATCAGTGCCAGGCGATGAGGAAGAAGACATAGAAGAAAGAAGAAATGCCAAGAAACAAATTTATATGAGACAATCTGGCAGAAGCATTCTGATTGTTCAAGATTGCTTTTGATTTCTTTTATAACATGGACTCTAATGGGCATCGAACCTAAAGCAAACAGTGAAAGAAGCTTTGGTGACATATAGAAACATTTTTAGAGAGTTGAAAAAGCAAAAAATGTCAGAAATTACAATGTATTTCCTCAAAGTTATGCCAAGTATGACAGCCTCTCCTGCCTCCCGTTCTACCTCCTCCCCCTCTTCTGCCTCTGCCTCTAAGTCAGTAATACTAACTTGCTCCTCTTCCTCCTCCTGCTCAGCCTACTTGACATGAAGATGATGAGGATAGAGGCCTTTATGATGAGCCACTCCTACTTAAATGAATAGTAAATATATTTTTTCTTCCTTGTGATTTTTCTTAACATATTTTCTAGCTTTAATGCGAGAATACCGTATATGATACATATCACATACAAAATATGTGTTAATTGATTATGTTTTCGCAAGATTTCTGGTTAACAGTAGGCTACTAGTAGTTAAGTTTTTGGGGTGTCAAAAGTTTTGTGCTGATTTTTGATTGGGCGGAGATCAGCACCCCAGACCCCAACTAAAGTTCAAAGGTCAACTTTAGTTCAGAATCATTGTCCAGCAGTTATTCAAAGTTCTGATTATTTCTTTTTCTTCAATGCACAGTTACTCTTTTAAGAGGCCATGGGTCACTTTAGGGAAAGCTGAGAGAAAAATTAACAGTATAAAATTTTGGTAGTGTACCAGGTTTCTTCCTTAGAGGGGACCTGGTCTCTCCTCATTCAAGGAGTTCTAGGTCTGCAAATGGCTCAAGTCTAGGAGTTAATTGAAGGGCTGTGACTCTCTGTCTTTATGAGTTAGACTTTTGTTCACTATCTGCTTATACAGATCAAGTAAGAGTTTAGTAGGCTTCCTATCTATTTCACTTCTAGGAACACATTATTTACTAGCTATCCTCATAGTTCTCTGAGAATCAGACTATTCTGGTTGCTGTTGTTCTTTATGGTAACTATGGCCACCTTGCCTCTGGCAGTTGAGTACTGACACAAGATTCAATTGCTTCCATTGCATTTAGGTTTTCCAATTGTGAACTGACTGCAGTTCACACTCTAGGGTTTGGCCTACAGAGAAGAACAATCATGGATGTCTTCAAGGATGCTAGGAATCCCCTCACAAATTTATTTCTCAAAATAAATTTAGTAAAAGCTAGGTCTTAAATGACAAATCCACTCTGACATTCCAATTTCTCTAAGCCTTTGAATCCCTTCCTCTACATTAAAGCAAAGGAGATTAGGCGGGTGGGCTGTCTTGTGAACCATGTTTCAGCCAACCAACCACCAGACAGATAGAGCCCTTTCTTACTCTCTGAGCAGCATCAGTAAATGCAGAATCTCTGGTTGGTGGGCCTATATCAATGAAGTCAGCCTCATCCAATTTTATGCTCCTTCTACCACTATCTCACACCCTTAATATCCATTCCCATATGTGTTCCCTTGATTTCTGCTTGTATAAATTAGAAAACATAAACAGTTCTTTTGGAGTGTAGTATACCTCCTCATGAGTCTGCTGGGACTTGAGTCTAGTTATAGCTCTAGAAGCAAAAAGGGGCGGTAGGAGTGGGCCCTGAGGAGAATTTATATTGTCTTGAATGGGTACTGCCTCATGGGAGGCCATTATCATTTCCTCAGGCAGTACAGGCTCAATTCCCTCAGATGGAGGCAGATAGGCTGATACAACTGGGGGCTAGTGGGGAGGCTGCTTTTGCTGGGGGTGAAGAGACCTCTTCCGCTGGCAAAGATTTATCCAAATTTAGGACTCAATGTCCCCAACTTCGTTACTGTCTTTCCATATGTCCCCATCTCAACTTACAGGATCCTATTTATTCCCAATGAATATCCTCACTATAATAGTAGACATTGTGTGAAGCTGGGAGTTCAGCTTGTGTTGTAATTCAGCCAATCACAAAATAAGATATTGTGTCTCCATCTGAGAAGGTTAACAGAGTACCTAGTTCCTTACTTGTTATAAGCGGTTGATTAGGAGTATCCAAGGCAGATATTTTGCATATCTCTATAACCAGATCATGCCATAAACTGTCAGTGCCTTTTTTTTCCACTACTGGAAAGAGAGTCGTTAGCATTTTAAAATCTAATTAGAGAGCCAATCCCAGAAACCCCAAAATCCATTGAGAAAAACAGAAAAAAAATTCTGTTTTTTAAGAACCACCATCAGTACCAAAGTCTGTATCAGTCAGGGTTCTCTAGAGAACAGAATCAATAGGATATGTGTACACACACATGCCACACGCACACACACACACACACAATATGGAAATTTTCTCACAAGATTATGGAAACTGAGAAGTCCCATTATATGCCATCTCCAACCTGGAGAACAAGTAAAGCCGATGGTGTAATGTACTCCAAGTCTGAAGGCTTGAGAACCAAGGGAGTTGATAGTTTACTTCCCAGTTCAAGGCTGAAGGACTGAGAACCAGGAAGTATAGGGAAAGGCCTGAAAATCAAGAAAGGAGGTACCAGTGTAAATCTTGGAGTCCAAAGGTCCAAGAACCAGGGACACTGATGTCTGAGGGCAAGAGAAGTTGGATGTCCCAGCTCAAGGATGGAAGGAAGGGGCAGGGTAGAGAGAAAATTAGCTCTTTCTTTACTTTTCTGTTCTATTCAATCTCTTAATGGATTAGATGATGCCTCCCACATCTATCCAAAGAGGATGCATCTTCTTTACTCAGTCTACTCTACTTATTAAAATGCTAAAGTTTTCCAGAAACACCCTCACAGCCATACCCAGAAACAATGTTTTGCCAGCGATGTGGGCACCCCTTGATCTGGTTAAGTTGGCACATAAAATTAATCATTAGAGTCTGTCAAGTACGTTCCAGGCGTGTGTGTGTGTGTGTATGTATGTGTGTGTGTGTCAGAGAGAGAGAGTCAGAGACAGAGAGAGAGAGAGAGAGAGAGAGAACTATGCTAATCTCAAGGGAAATCAGATGACTCCTCAATGTCAGTTGGCATATGCATGATTCTCCTAGAAATCATTCTGCCGTGAGGAATGAGATGAGTAGCATGAGAAGGCTCTGCCACATTTGACAGACGCGAATGATACCTTTGCAGATCTGTTTCCTTAAGCCAGAAGATTATATAAACACTTAAGAATTTTAGAATTTCCATACCAGTTTGACAGCCTAATATTCTCATTTCACAAAGGTGAAATGACAGTGCCACGGGAACCGATGAATAGGTTTTAAAATAGAATGAAGCTTTTATAACTCTCTATAAGATATTGGCTTGAACCGCCTTTCATTTTATTTAGAGATAAAGATTCACCTCTAAAGCTAAGTATACTCTTGATTCAACAAAAATCTACAGACCTAACTCTGTTGTATGGGATGCTCACTTTCTGTTTTATACAAAAAAAGTCTGTAAGTGTCAAAGAAAATTTTCTTTAAATCAGTTTGTATACATCTAATGTTATGGCCAATCTGCCTTTGCAAAAAGTGGTCCAATGCTGTATTTATTTGCATATGTGCAAAAATACAGAGATCACCATTGGCTCTGTGCCATGCAGCTGGTCTGTGTACATGTAACCTTGGGATTTCACTGTTACTGTGATGAGTTGGTTGAATGAATGAAACTGTTGGGGTTTTATTTAAGAATCTATTTTTATTTGCTGCTCATATTTCTAGCTTGCATTAACCAGGCTGAAAAAAATGAACCAGTGGACTAAATAGAATAATTATGAATACAAATGAGGTTTTGATGCAGACATTTCGTGATTTAGTTTCATGAGATGTTTATTAATTATTAAGTGGCAAAAAGGGCTTCATGGTCAAATAAGTTTGGGAAAAGTTGAGCTTAGTAAAGTTAAACAAATTTCTTTACTGAAAGATTACTCAGAATTATTAATATGATAATGTGCATTGTGAATCACTAAGAAAGGGGCTATATATAGATAGATAAGGACGTGTGTGTGCATGTGCGTGTGTGTGTGTAATCACACCAAGAAATTTGAGGTACACAATTTGGGAAATACTGGTCTGGAGAAAAGTACTAGTACTGAGAATCAGTACCTTGGTCTGGCACCTAGTTTGAATCATTAGCTCACTGTGGGATCTTATTCCAGTCTTAGCCTCTAAAGGCTGTTTTTTTTTTCTCTCTAAAATTAGGAGACTGAACTATATGACCTTTCAGTCCTTTTGCAGTTCTAAGAAACAAGTCTTGTTTTACAGAAGGATATTATTAACCTTGTTGACATCAACCACAAAATGTATACTATGTATCACCATCTTTTCTTAATGTTATATTATGGATCCATAAACCATGAGTTTATCTTAAACCCTTCTTTAACCTGTGACTCAGCATTTTAAAATAACAAATGCTTACTGAGTTTACTTCTGCTATTTAGATCAAAGCCATTCATATATTTTAACTGGTGTTTCCTAGTTCTTATTTTGCTGGATTTGGGGTGAACCTACATCAAGAAATCTACTTTGTTTTTGGCTGCCACCATAAAGTGGCTCTTTTCTGAATTCAAAGGCCTGAGGTCCCTTAGTCATCTTGAAGTAAGTTCTGTTTAGCACCCTGCAACACTCAATGTCAAATCGAGTAACACTGACCAAAGGAGATTAGAATCCTAGTTAGGTGTCTCCAAATAATTTGCCTTCTTAGGGATATCTGGTTCTAGGGTACAGTCTAAACAATGTCATTTGGTTTGGAGTCCAAGGACAAGATGGCATCTGAATTCATGGAGGCAAAGGCTGTGGTCCCCTCAGTATGGACCAACATCTCAGCAGCTCCTGTTTGGATACCATGACATTACTTTCTAGCATGATAAAGTTTTACTGTCATTCTGGTGGCCCAGACAAAATTTGGCATTCTTTTTGTATATTTTTCCCCTTTGCTTAAACATCTCATGGGACATAACTACCATTTAGACAGTCATTCTTTCCAGTTTATGGAAATAACCAGTGAAGATGAAACAGGTAGATATTTTCTTGCCAAATATTGATTAAAATGGATGTTTTAGTTGAGAGAAAAAATATCTGCAAAACATAATACATTTTAGTTTATTTACAGAAATTACCTCAAAAATAAAGTTCAGAAGAATGTTATACCAGGAATCTCAATTTTTTAAAGAAGAAAGGATAGACAAGAGTTGAAAAATATTCTTCACAATATTGCATGTCTGGTGAAACTTAACATTTTTAAGAAAAATGGCGTGAATAAAACAATGGTATTAGTCTTCTTTTTTTTTTTTTTGGAAAACATATACACATGTGCGATTTGAAAAGAACCAGTTTTTGGTAGGCCAGTGGGCATGGGTACTTAGCAAATGCCTGTGCTATTGCTCCAACTATTATGATTCATTCTAAGTCAGAGCCAAGAATATGGTCCGGTTTATGTGTCATGGTTCCTTCTTTTTAACATTCACTCTTATCTGTACCCTTTCCTAAGGGAGAGAAATATGCTAATATTAAGGGAACTCACATAACTCCTTAATGTTGGTTGGCATAGGCATGATTCTACTAGAAATCATTATGCCTTGAAGGCTGAGATGAGTAGTATCAGTGCACCCAATGAAGGGCTCTGACACATTTGAGAAAAGCAAACGTTCTCTCCAAATCATACATGTGAATATGTTTTTCCAAAAAAGGAGTACTAATACCATTGCTTTATTCATGTCATTTTTTCTTAAAAGTGCTAAGTTTTTCCAGACATACAATACCATGGAGAAGATTTTTCAACTCTTACCTATTCTTTCTTCTTTAGAAAGTTGAGATTCCTGGTGTGAAATTATCCTTAGCTTCATTTTTGAGGTAATTTCTGTAAATCAACTGAAATGTATTATGTTTTGAAGATAATTTCCTTTTCTAAGGAAACCAACAATGTATTTAATCAAAAGCAAATATTTCTTCTGCCTGCTTTTTGTTGGGCCCACGTAGCATAATTTGAAGAGAATGACTAGTTGTGTTAAAGAAAAAGAAAAATTATATTAATAAAATGCTGTTTCTCTACGTTGGTCCCACAATGATTGTCTGGGACAGTCTGCGGGGTAATCATGACTATCCTTCTCAGAATAGTTTCCATATGTTCCCCTTTGTCTCAGAGCAATATCTTAATCTGCTGGCATGCTATTTCCTCAGGAAAGCATGTTTGGCTTTTCATAGGATCAGCTGCAATGATTCCCTTTCTGGGACTAATGACCCCCAAGTGTCCTGGGAACAGGCGAACTGTGGCCTGATCTGGTCAGGCCAGGCCCACCTTAGAACCAAGCAATTATTCTTTGTCCTTGTGCAGTGTTCAGCCACTTACAGTTTCTCTGTTTATTCTTCTCAATATCTCTTCCCTGATTGATGCATAGGACATATAGCTCGGGCTTTCCTCTTAGTTTAGAAGTTGAATACGATGGAGCAAGAGGGGTGGGTGGGTGAGTTGCAGGAGACCTTAGAGGCAGTGCAAAGTTTTGACAAAATAGTGAAATAGTTGAACAGAAGAAGAAGTGGCAATTTCTTTATAGAATTTCCACTCTTTCTCTCTCTCTCACTCTCTCTCTCCCTCCCTCCCCTGCCCTCTCTCTCTCACATGCACACATACACACACACACACACTCACATACACTCATGCACACTCTCCACCCCTTTCTCTCTCTTCGTCTCCCCATGGCCTCTCCTGAATCTTCTTTTTATTCTCTACTAACTATCAATCAATCTATCCTATGGTTTTATTTTTTTCTTAAATATCCACTGATAATATTAAAAGTTATGATCCCTTCAAAATTATTTGCATCTTATCTAGGACTCAAGACCAAAAGCCTTAAGAACTTAATAAAAGCAAAGCAAAAAGGTTACAGAAAAAGAATTGATTTTAGCCTTTTCTAGCTCCTTTGCTTTCTGCTGCTCTGCAATAGGCAGGAGGAGGAGGAAATGAAGAAAAGAAGGAGGAGGAGGAAGAAGAGGAGGAGAAGGAGGAGGAGGAGAACCTGGCTCCAGCTGCCCACACTCTTCTTGGATGCTGGAGACCATGAGGTGGTAACAGTGCTAGGTGACTCTGGAGTGACCTTATAATGGCCTTGCCTTCCACTACATCTCCTCCCAGAGCCCAAGAGGCCCTGAGCCTGAGGCACCCAGCATTGAAATGGGGAGCAGGCAGCCCAGTCAAAGTGAGCTTGGAAAAAGACCTTTGTACCTCAGATGTTGATTATAGCCTTTGGGACATTGATCAGAAGATTTGGTTAAGCTTCTGACCCATGGAAATGTGAGGGAGGCAAGATGGCTGACTAGACGCAGTGAGAAAGAACATCTGCCACCAAGGGACAAGGAAATCCAGAGGACTGGTGCATTCCAAGCAGATGTTCAGAGAGAAGGCATTGAAAATAAATGGAGGGAGGACACAGACGTTGGGCTGAAGGGCAAGGAGGCTGGGAATGCTGGACTGGGCTATCACACTTGGGGACTCATTCCTGGCCTCCAACAACTCCTGGGGAAGGGGTGAGTTGAGCAGGCAAGGAGCAACCCACTCTCACCATGGACCTCTGGAAATCTGGCAGCAGGAGACCCCACATCCCTCATGGGCACTTGAGTTGGCAGGAAGAGTTGCTTAGAGAGGTAGGTAGTAGGAACAGAATTCCAGCTGGTAAGGAGCTCAGAGGGTTTTGTGCAGGAATGTCTACAGCAGATCATGGCCAGAAGCACGTATCCCTCAAAGGTCGCCTTGCCTTCCCTAGGATACTTCAGCCTGTGTGAACTGGGATCACAATAGAGCAGGATGATCATGCCCATGGAATGGGGCCAATCTGACCTAAGTGCACCACTGTCTGCTGGCCTCTTCTGGGGCCCCAGCCTGGGTGCACATGCTTGCACTGCAGCCTTGGATGCCCAGCCAGGGTGCCTCTGAGGGAACTGCATCACAGCTCCTGCACTGGCAGACCATGCCTGACCATTGGAGATCTCTAGCAGAACAGCCCTTGCTGACCCATGCTAGCCCACCCATCTCCCCCATACTGCAGCATCCCCCATGCGTTTTGCTGGCACGCACTCGCCCACAGCTAACCCCCACATTACTTGATTGGGGCACATGCACACTTTGCCTCCTCTTCCCCACTGGCGCATGTGTGCATGTGTGCACCCCAACATGCCACTGCTGCTGCCATGAATGGACCCTACCCTCCTACCATGACACCATTGTCAATAGGGAATTCACAAAAAGAGACCAGCAGCCCCACTCCCTGTCCTGAGCTGTATTGCTGCTGGTGTGATTGCATGCACAGAGACCATCAGCCCTGTGCCTGCCAAAGCCCCACATCCACAATGACGCTGCCACTAGCCACAGGGATGCTGGTGACTCCTGTGCACTTTGTCATACCACCACCACCACCACCACCACCACCACCACCGTCAATGCCCACACAGAGGCCAGCACCTCTGTGGCAATCAGTGCTCTGCCTCAGTCTATGAGAGTGTACACCAGTGTGCTGCCACTGCTGATAGCACATGAGAATGAGGATGAATCCTGCTGCCAGTGCCCAAAAAAAGTTCTTTGGATGGCACTAATTATTGGAGTATCGTGACCAGCAGTCTGGGAACACCTTGGTCTTTCCAGGGCAGCAAGATCCTAACCTTGAGGGGGGCCACAGAACAAAGCCAAGGGCCTGATACCAGCCCCTGAAAGTTAGAGTATGCAACTCAGGAGTTCTGAGGTGAGGCTTGGCCCCCTAAAATCTTCCAGAAATGAAGCCAGTTAACTGAACTTACCTTATACCATAATCAAACTCCCAAGGATGTCAAAGAGGATTAAAAAAAAGTCCAAAGGACAGCAGCTTCAAAGATTGAAGGAACATCAGCCCACAAAGATGAGAAAAAAACAGCACAAGAACTTTGGCAACTCAAAAAGCTAGAGTATCTTCTTGCCTCTAAACAACTGCACTAGTTCCTTAGCAGTGGTTCTTAACCAGGCTGAAATGGCTGAAGTGACAGAAATATAATTCAGAATATGGATAGAAATGAAGATCATCAAGATTCAGAAGAAAGTCAAAACCTAATCGAAGCATTCTAAGGAATACAGTGAAATGATACAGGACATGAAAGATGAAATAATCATTTTAAGAAAGAGACAAACTAATCTGATAGAGCTGAAAAACTCACTTCAAGGATTTTAGAATGCAACTGCAAATATTAACAGCAGAATCAAATAAGCTAAAGAAAGAATCTCAGAGCTTGAAGACTGGCTCTCTGAAATAGCTCAGTCAGACAAAAATAAAGAACAAACAATAAAGAAGAATGACCAAAACCTCTGAGAAATATGGGATTATGTGAAGAGACCCAAGATATGAATGACTGATGTTCCTGAAAGGGAGGAAGAGAAAGCAAGCAAATTGGAAAATGTATTTCAGGATATCACTCATGAACATTTCCTCAACTTTGCAAGAGAGGCCAACATTCAAATTCAGGAAATGCAGTGAACACTTGTGAAATACTACACAAGAAGAACATCCCCAAGACACAATTATCAGATTCTCCAAGGTCAAAATAAAAGAAAAATTTTGAAGGTAGCTACAGACAAGGGGCAGGTCACCTACAAAGGGAACCCAATCAGGCTAACATCAGATCTTTCTGCAGAAACTTACTAGAAAATATTGGAGGCCTATATTCAGCATTCTTAAAAAAAGAATTTCCAGCCAAGAATTTCATATTTTGCCAAACTAAGCTTCATAAGCTAAGGCAAAATAAGATCTTTTTCAGACAAGCAAATGCTAAGGGAATTCTTTGCTATCAGACCTGCCTTACAAGTGGTATAGAGGAGGTGCTAAATATGGAAGGGAAAGACTGTTACTGGCCATTGCAAAAACACACTTAAATAGATAGACCAGTGACACTATAAAGCAACCACACCAACAAATCTGCCTAATAACCAGCTAACAACACAATGACAGGATCAAATCTGCACATATCGATACTAATCTTGAATGTAAACAGGCTAAATGTCCCAATTAAGACACAGAAGGACAAGTTGGATGAAGAAGCAAAACCCAACGATATGCTGTCTTCAAGATACCCATCTCACATGCAATCAAATCAATAGACTCAAAGTAAAGGGTGGAGAAAAATCTACCAAGCAAATGGGAAACAGCAAAAAGCAGGGATTACTATTCTAATTTCAGACAAAGTAGACTTTAAAGTAACAAAGAGCAAAAAAGACAAAAAAGGGAATTACATAATGGTAAAGGGCTCAATTCAGTAATAAGACCTATCCTAAATATATACATACCCAACATAGGAGCACTCAGATTCACAAAGCAAGTTCTCAGCGACCTATGAAGAGACTTAGATTAACTATACAATAACAGTGAGGAACTTTAAAACTCCACTGAGGAGTATCAGACACATAACAATGAAGATAATCGGGACTTGACTTGATACTTGACCAAATGGAACTAATAGACATCTACAGAACTCTCCACCCCAAAACAACAGAATTGTTCTCATCTGCACATGGCACATATTCTAAAATCAATCATGCAATCTGGCATAAAACAATCCTCAGCGAATTAAGAAAACCCTGAATCATATCAACCAGACTCCCAGACCACAGCATAATAAAAGCAAATGCTAAGTAAATTGCTCAAAATCATACGATTACATGAAAGTTGAACAATGAGCTGCTGAATGACTTCTTGGTAAATAATGAAATTAAATAAATAATGAAATTAAATTAAATAAATAATGAAATTAAAGCAGAAATGAAATTATTTGAAACTAATGAGAACAAAGTTACAGCATAACAGGGTCTCTGGGACACAGACAAAACAGTGTTAAGAGGGAAGTTTATAGCACACATCAAAAACTTAGAAAGATCTCAAATTAGCAACCTAGTGTCACAACTAGAGGAACTAGAGAAACGAGGGGAAACCAGCTCCAAAGCTAGCAGAAGACAAGAAATAACCAAAATCAGAGCTGAATTGAAGGAAATTGAGACACAAAAAAAACATACAAAAGATCAATGAATCCAGAAGTTTGCTTTTTAATAATAACTCAGGTAGACCTCTAGCTAGACTAATAAAGAAAAAAAAGAGAGAAAAACTAAATGAACATAGTCAGAAATGACAAAGGTGATGTTACCACTCACCCCACAGATATATGGAAAACCCTCAGAGACTACTTTGAACATCTTTATGCACACAAGTTAGAAAACCTAGAAGAAATTGATAAATTCCAGGAAACATACAACCTCTCCAGACTGAACCAGAAAGAAATTAAATCCCTGAACAGATTGACAATGAATTCTGAAATTGAATAAAAAGTGTACTAATGAGAAAATGCCTAGGACCAGATGGATTCACAGCTGAATGCTACCATATGTGTAAAGAAGAGCTGGTACCATTCCTACTGAAACTATTCCAAAAAATTGTGCAGATGGGAATCCTCCTCAACTCATTCTATGAGGCCAGCATCATCCTGATACCTAAACCTGACAGAGACACAACAATAACAACAAAAACTTCAGGCCAATATCCCTGATGAACATAGATGCAAAAATATTCAACAAAATAATAGTAAACAGAATTCAGCAGAATATCAAAAAGCTATCCCACCATAGTCATGTAGGTTTTATCCCTGGGATGCAAGGTTGGTTCAATATATGCAAATTAATAAATGAGATTCATTACATAAACAGAACTAAAAACAAAATCACATGACCATCTTAATAGGGTGGATACAAAAAAGTATTTTGATAAAATTCAGCATCCCTTCTTGTTAAAAACCCTCAACAAACTAGACACTAATGGAACATACTTGAAAATAATAGAAGCCATCTATGACAAACCTACAGCCAACATTATACTAAATGGGCAAAAGGTGGGAGCATTCTCCTCGAAAACTGGAACAAGACAAGGATGCCTTCTCTCACTACTACTATTCAACATAGTATTGAAGTTTTAGCCAGAGCAATCAGGCAAGAGAAAGAAATAAAAGACATCCAAACAGAAGGAGGGGAAGACAAACAATTTCTCTTTGCAAATAACGTGATTCCATACCTGGAAAACCCCAGTCTTTTCCTAAAAGATCATTCATCTGATAAACAACTTCATCAAAGTTTCAGTATACAAAATCAATGTACAAAAGTCAGTAGCATTCCTACACCAACAACATCCAAGCTGAGAGCCAAATCAAAAATGCAATCCTATTCACAATAGCCACAAAAAGAATAAAATACGTAGGAATACAGCTAAGCAGGGAGGTGAAAGAGCTCTACAATGAGAATTATAAAACACAGGTCAAAGAAATCAGAGATGGCATAAACAAATGGAAAAATATTCCTTGGATAGGAAGAATCAATATCATTAAAATGGCCATACTGCCCAAGAAATTTACAGATTCAATGCTATTCCTATCAAACTACCAGTGACATTCTTCATAGAAATAGAAAAAAATTAAAAATTCATATTGAACCCAAAAAGAGCCCGAATGGCCAGGGTAATTCTAAGCAAAAAGAAGAAAGCTGGAGGCATCACATTACCCAACTTCATACTACATTACAAGTCTAAAGTAATCAAAACAGCACGGTACTGGCACAAAAACAGACACATAGACCAATGGAACAGAATAGAGAGCCCAAGAATAATGTCATACTTACAACCATCTGATCTCTAACAAAACTGGAAACAAAAGCAACGGGGAGTCAATAAATGTTGCTGGGATAACTAACTAGCCATATGCAGAAGTTTGAAACCAGACCATTTCTGAAACCTCCCTCTATCCCCATATACAAAAAGCAATTCAAATGGATTGAAGACTTAAATGTAAAACGTAAAACTATAAAAATCCTGGAAGGTAACCTAGGAAATACCATTTTGGACATAGGACCTGGCAAAGATTGCATGATGAAGATGCCAAGAGCAATTGCAATAAAAACAAAAATTGACAAAGAGCTTCTGCACAGTGAAACAAAATATCAACAGAATATTTCTGTATCAACAGAAACAGAAAACAACCTACAGAATGGGAGAAAATACTTGCAAACTGCACATCCAACAAAGGTCTAATAGACAGAATTTATGAAGAACTTAACCAAATTTACAAGCAGAAAACAAACAACTCCATTAAAAAGTGGGCAAAGGGCATGAACAGATACTTTTCAGAAGAAGACATACATGTGGCCAACAGCGTATGAATAAATGCTCAACATCACTAATCATTAGAGAAATGCACATCAAAACCACGATGATATACCATCTCATGCCAGTCAGAATGACTACTAAAAAGAGTCAAAAGAGAACAGATGTTGATGAGGTTGTGGAGAAAAGGGAATGCATCTGCACTGCTGGTGGGAATGTAAATTAGCGCAGCTATTGTGGAAAGCAGTCAGGTGATTTCTCAAAGCACTAAAAACAGAACTATCATTTGACTCATCAATCCCATCATTGGGTTTATACCCAAAGGAATAGAAATTTTTCTGCCACAAAGACATAGGCATGTGTATGTTCATTGCAGCACATGCTATTTACAATAGCTATTTACAATAGCAAAGACATGGGATCAACTGAAATGCCCATCAGTGGTAAACTGGATAAAGAAAATGTGGTACTTACATGCCATGAAATACTATGCAACTGTGAAAAGAATGAGAGCATGTCCCACACAGCAACATGGATGGAGCTAGAGGCCATTATGCTAAGTAAACTAACATGGGAGCAGAAAACCAAATATTGTGTGTTCTTATTTATAAGTGGGAGCTAAACACTGAGTAGATATGGACACAAAAAAGGGAACAACAGACATCTGGGCCTACTTGAGGGTGGAGGGTGGGAGGAGGGCGAGGATTGAAAAACCCGTCAGGTACTATGCTGAATACATGGGTGATGAAATAATCTGTACACCAAATCCCTGCAACACACAATTTACCTACACAACAAACAGGTGCACATGTGCCCCTGCACCTCAAATACAAGTAAAAAACAATAGTGATAGTAATTAGAAAAAGAAAAAGTATTATTAGTGTTGGAGTCAGTACTTTGCAATAACAGGCCCAGAGTGGATGAGACCAAGAAGCAGTATTAAAAGTAGATTATTGCATATCAAAAAATGACAACCACACACATTGATTGCAATACATTGTATCTAGAATTTTCTGTTGATACTATTTTTGAATCAGGAAACAGCAGACAGATAATCTTATTAGATAATGACCTAAATAAAATATTGCACAACACTCTCCTTTCATATTCCACACATGTAAATACTTTTTGCCTTGAAACCTCCCTCTATCACCATCAGACTGCTTTCAAAATAATAATGTTGTTTTGAAGGCATTTAGAAAATCTTGATGAGTTCCCAATTAGTGTTACTGACAGATTTGTTAGATTTTCACTTAATCATCTTTCAGACTTGACTATGGTTTCGATCTTTGACCTGCTAGTTAAGTATGTTGGTCAGTTTTTATGTGACACCTGCTGATAAAATTAGCTGGTTTTATTATCCCACACATGTTAATAGAGGTTCCCACAGCAAGAAGGGAGTGAGCAGTCCCCCTGGCATCCTTCTGTCACTGCTATGTGCTGTTTTCAGGGAACAGGCAGTGCCTGTGGTCATCATGGAGTCAGTGTTTCTCCCTTGGCCGCAGTCCAAAGGACATTGTGCCTCTCTCCATAGAGAAGCTGGAAGGGGCCCAGAGAAAGGCAAATGCAAGATCATGGGCTAGGGAGACTTGCCCAGAAGATGGGCCAAAAATGAGATCTGGAAAGACCAGAGCTAAAAGGTAACATGAACGAGCTTGGAACAGTTGCTTGAGAGACGTTTATGTATTAAAATCCTAAATAGAGAACAGGACGGCTGCTCCTGATGCCATCAGAAAGTCATTTTAAGAAAGTAATTTTAAGTTAAAGAGATAGAATGAGGCTCCATCTCCACCCTATTTGCTGAATATTCTCTCCAAGTTATGATAGCATCTGAAAAGATGTTATAGTTATGCCCTTTAGGAGTTAGTATAACTTAAATTTGAATTAGAGACTATGAGAATAATTTAGAACTATGTAGCATGAAGTAAGAATTTAGATCCTGGCATTTAAGGCATTTAAGACTCTATACAGGTTCTAGATATGAATATAATTTTCTAGCTGAGAAACATGGCCTTTTGGCAGGCAAAGCCAGTGCTCATGAGCTGATAAAAATTATCCCATTGCTTGCTCAGTTGCCTTTCCAGGTGACATGAACAGCTGTTGCAAAATCACAGACCTCGATTCCTGCCAGACCACAGGCTACCGAGCCCAGAAAACAAAACCATGACTCATGGTGAATGTTCACAGCCCCTGAGGTGGATACAGTGACAACCACACACACAGAGTGCTATGGACATTTGGGATCCATTTTCCGGCTTGTCCTAGTGAAGAGGCTACGCCCACTTATTCTTGCCAGAATCTAAAGACATTTGGGATCCTCTCTTCCCCTTTCCCAACTGTGGGATGGAGTCTGTGTCCTGTGATAGGAGGGCATGCTCTAAAATAACCTGGTCTAACCTTCTTGTATTCTCTCTTTGCCTGATTTTCCTTGGACTCTGTATTTGGGGAAGATGTGTATTTTAATCCTGATTCTTTCCTCAAGTGTAAGTCAGGTGAACTTGGGGCTCTTTCTGATCCCTGTGATTCTGTGGCAGCCTTCAGACTCCTACACCGTGATCAGAAAGGTGAGTCCATTCCAGCTCTGTGGTTCTGTGATTTGTGACTTGGTCAGATAAGACTCAATTTCTGGATCTGACTGTGAAGGCTGGTGTCTTGATAATTTGAAACATTGAAGTTAGAGAAGACAGTGTTAAATACCGGAAAATGACCCAAGTGATTCAATGTCAGTCTAGAACAGGGGCACACATTCCAGTATTTCCTAGGGCCAGGCAGGCAGGTAGCATGGACAACAGAAGTAGGCCACGGGTCTGGCTGGTGGTGTGGACAGGGCTACTGGGACCAGGTCTTTAATCCGAATGGGGAAGTGGAAGCCTGCACCAGCTGTTGTGGTCACATGAGGATGTGGTCTCAAGGATGCTAGCTCTTTCAGTTTTTTTTTCACCAGAAGTCAGAAAGTCAACATAGCAAATGAAACCCCTAAGTCTTAAATATTGGCCACCAATTCAAGTTGTAATGAAACAAATTACTCTGTGGTTCATATAAGACACATCTGCAGATTAGGCCTTAGGCTACCAATTTTTGACCTGTGATACAGGCAGACATTATAACAAAAACATTTTTGTTAATATTTTAAATAAAAATTTCTTTCTTTTTCTTTATTATACTTTAAGTTCTAGGGTACATGTGCACAACGTGCAGGTTTGTTACATAGGTACACATGTGCCATGTTGGTTTGCTGGACCCATCAACTCATCATTTACATTAGGTATTTCTCCTAATGCTATCCCTCTCAAATGAAGATTTCTTATACTCTGCACTCTTCACCGCTGAGGAGAGTGCATACCTACCTCTGAGGTGCCAGGGATTTAGTATGATGCCACTGCAAGGATGAATATTTTTTGTCTGTTTCTTAAAAATTAGTGGTAATTTTGCTTTCTCCAAGATACATTTATGTTTAATATAAAATTTTATTTTAGATTGCATTAGATCCATTTGTGTCTAGATCGTGTATCTATGTGTGTGTGTGTATATATATATATATATAATATATATATATATATACACACACACACACCCTGTTGATTGTTTCCTATATCCCAATGTGAGAAATGGCATCACCACCAGCACCTCCAGGCCACATTGCACTACTTGGAGCTGTTCATCAAATTCAACTATAAAAGATTTTAGTAGATACCTGGGATTGTTGTTCTCATGATTTGGGGTCAGATCCCAGCCTCTGCCATCTTCTCACTCCATTTCCCCTATACATTTATAACATATTTACCATCTTCCAGACAGGGGGTGGAGAAGTAAACAGTCACAATGCAATCCAACATGAAATGTGGCATCAGAGGTGCTGTGGTAAAATCTGGGCCCTGGACACGTGAAGGTTATGTTACCTGAACTGCATATTGCATCCTTTTCCCTATCCAGTGATTCAGTCCTACAGATATTACCCTTGTTTTGGATATCTATTGCTGCATAAACTTAGTGGTGTAAAACAACAACAATTTATTATTACCTCTCTTGGCTCTGTAAGCCGACTGGACTAAGTTAAGCTGTTCTTGCTCAAGGTCTCTCTGTGGTTATAATCAGGCAGTGACTGGGTCTGAAGTCATCTCAAAGGCTTTCTCAACAATTACCACTACTGGAATCCTCTCAAAGGCTTCCTCGCTTACATATCTGGCAGTGAATGCTGGCTATTAGCAGTAATCTTAGTGGGGGGCATTAGTTAGAACATTATATGTTACCTCTTCATGTGGCTTGGATTTCCTCACACTATGGCAGCTGGTTACCATAGGCAAGCATCCCAAGAAGGAGAGAGCCAGGTGGAAGCTGTATTGCCTTTTCCAACTTAACTTCAGAAGTTTCATAGTTTCTTATAAAGTTTCTTTAAAGTTTCTTACAAAAATGCCCTGTTTTGGT
This sequence comes from Trachypithecus francoisi, assembly GCF_009764315.1. Lineage (NCBI taxonomy): Eukaryota > Metazoa > Chordata > Mammalia > Primates > Cercopithecidae > Trachypithecus > Trachypithecus francoisi. Next base: position 8,485,889 of record NW_022681453.1, read on the forward strand.
GGAAGGAGACATAGAATATACTTTTTTCCATTTTGTTTTCTTAATTGACGCAAATAATTATACATGTTTGTGGGGTGCATAGAGATGTTTTGATACATGCAATGTGCAGTGATCATATCAGGGTAATTAGCATTTCCATCATCTCAAACATTTATCATTTCTTTGTGTTGGTAGCATTCAATATCCTCCATCTCTCTATTTGAAACTATATAAAATATATGTTAACTATAGTTATCCTCCAGTGCTATAGAACACCAGAACTTAATGGGAGGAGTGTCAAAGAAGCTGCAGGCATATTTTAAAACCACAAAATCTTCAACGCTCCTTTTGTGTTGCTCTGAAGTATCTTCTGATGAAAGCCTGGCAGCAGCTTCTTCATCAACACAATTAAGCTCTTACTGTTGCTGATAATGCTTCTCCCATCTCATGTGCCAAGTGAGTGACAATGGGGACAGCAGACCTATGATGATTGTCTTAGAATTGGAAGTCTAGCAGGGACCCGATCCTAGTACCATAATTGGGGTATGCATGCAACATAAGTCATAGAAATCAGAATATCTGAAGCTAGAGTAAAACTGGTAAACCTTTCTGGAGCATCAATTAACTCAAATATTTGAGAATAGAAAAAAGTAATTTAACTTGCAGGACTTTAATATATTATTTTTATATTAAAGCAGATTGCCTGAATTTTAAATGAAGAAAATTTTCACGGGTATAGGGTTCCTTGTGTAGCTCCCAGATTCTCTGCGTCCATTCATTTACTTCTTCTCTTCTATGACACTAGGGATTATTTGTGGAAGAGTTTATGAAGAACCAGCCCTTCACTTTGTTGTCGAAAACCAAGATAAAAGTACCAGCTCTTAGTAGTAGATTTGAGTCTAGATATTACTGTTTCTAAGACATGTGCTTATCTTCACAATTCTCTTTCAGGATATTAGAGCTGGAAAATATTTGCTGTTGCAGCTATGGATTATTGACTATTCAGCCTAGTTGTAAGCCCTAATGTCCTTTCCTTGCTTACTTCTTCTCTTCCACCTGATTCAGCATTTTTACTTTTGAGTAGCATTAGACTACAGTAATTATCGTTTGTGGAGTTGCTTCCTTGTTAAGGTTTTTTTTTTTTTTTTTTGAGACGGAGTCTCGCTCTGCCACCCAGGCTGGAGTGCAGTGGCCGGATCTCAGCTCACTGCAAGCTCCGCCTCCTGGGTTTACGCCATTCTCCTGCCTCAGCCTCCCGAGTAGCTGGGACTACAGGCGCCCGCCTCGTCGCCCGGCTAGTTTTTTTTGTATTTTTTTTTAAGTAGAGACAGGGTTTCACCATATTAGCCAGGATGGTCTCGATCTCCTGACCTCGTGATCCGCCCGTCTCGGCCTCCCAAAGTGCTGGGATTACAGGCTTGAGCCACCGCACCCGGCCAAATTTTATTTATTAAGCCTTCTTTCCTATCTACTTCCTCTTACGACAAAGGAATTTCACTGTGGGGAGATTTTATGTGGTCTGAATTTCTGGGTCTTGGCTGTACCATCAATCATGTACTCTCATTTCCACCATCGCTGGCCAACTCTACCCTCTTCCTTGACTAGAGATCAAAGTTTGAAAACTAAACTGAGCCAAAGCAGGAAACCCCTTGATTAGTTTTATGTTGCTGTAACAAATCACCACAAACTGAGTGACTTAAGAAAATAAAAATGTATTCTTTTATGGTTCTAGAGGCTGGAGTCTAAAATCGGCTTCACTGGACTAAACTCTAGGTGTCAGCTGGTCTCTTGTGGAGGCTGTAGCAGAGAATCTGTTTCCTTGGCTTTTCCTGCTTCTACAGACCATCTGTATCCTTGGCTTGGGCCTCTTTCTTTCATCTTCAAAGTACATCCCTACAATCTCTGTCTCTATTTCCGTTATCATGTCACCTCCTCTTTTTGACGTCTCCTGCATTTTTCTCATAAGGACCCTTGTGACTATATTGGATCCACCTGGATAATCCAAGATAATCTTCCCATCTCAAGATCTTTAATTTAATCACATCTGCAAAGTCCCTTCCACTGTGTAAACTAACAAATTCATAGGTTGTAGAGATTAGAATGTGGACATCTTCAGGGAGTCACTATTCTCTCTACTACACTACCCTCCAAAGGTGAACATGCCACCTAAATTGTAAAATTGAAGACTTCCTTGGGAGTGTTATTAGGCTGGGAAGAGAAGTTATTTTTTCCTGGGAGTAGCTAAGCTTGAAGAAAATGATGTTAGGCTGCTGGCAACTATCTTTCCAGTTATATAGAAGAAGCTCCTCTCATGCAGGAGTGAATGAAACCAGCTGATTGACAACTACAGCCCAGAGAAAGGAAACAAAGGGCTGTGATGGCGATGTTTGAACACCTATATCCAGCTACACTTGAAATCAGACCTAACCCTAATTTCCCAGACTTAGGAACCAAAAATTTCCTTTTTTTTTTTTTTTTTTTTTTTTTTTTTTTTTTTTTTTTTTTTTTGAGACGGAGTCTTGCTCTGTCGCCCAGGCTGGAGTGCAGTGGCCGGATCTCAGCTCACTGCAAGCTCCGCCTCCCGGGTTTACGCCATTCTCTCGCCTCAGCCTCCCGAGTAGCTGGGACTACAGGCGCCCGCCATCTCGCCCGGCTAATTTTTTGTATTTTTTAGTAGAGACGGGGTTTCACCGTGTTAGCCAGGATGGTCTCGATCTCCTGACCTCGTGATCCACCCGTCTCGGCCTCCCAAAGTGCTGGGATTACAGGCTGAGCCACCGCGCCCGGCCAAAAATTTCCTTTTTGCTTGAGCTATTTTGAGCTAAATTTCTGTGCTAATGACTACCCATACATTTTTCTTAAATACTAAGAAGGGGAGGAGTTAAGGGCCAACTCAATTATTTTTATGCTGTTTTTAAAAGGTATGATAGAGTCTGTTTGAATAGCAGTGAGGTTGAACCTATCAAAATATGACTTTATAAACATCATTAGGTTTTGTTTTCCTAGATCTATACCAAATTACAAAAGAGAATTCGAAGGAGACTAAATTTAAAAATGAATGTGACCATAACTGGGGAAGTTATTGAAATAAATTTCTTGACTTTTTCTGCTGTTTTCTCATTTCCTAAAGGACACTTCTCTCTCATAAGAAGCCTCTGTCTGAAATTGCAGGCTCCCTTGTTTAGAGGAAGGCAGGCAGATTGCATTAGCAGGTTTTGGTCTTTCAAGGCCTGGAAATCTTTGTTTTGCAAGTTTAGGTCCATCAAGAAATCACAGTAGGCTGGTCTTGAGAGAATATAGTGTATGGAGGCTGGTGTTTAAAGAAGGGGATAGTGGCCCAACTTTAAAGGAAGGCCATTAATAAATTATTATGGCCACAGAGTTTTTGAAGAGGTGGGGGTTCTTTCTCCTTCTCTTGAATCTGGGCTGGCCTTATGATTTGTTTTAACTAATAGAGTGTGATGGAAGTGAAGCCTTGCCAGTTCCAGTCCAAGCTCTTGAGAGTAAAGCTCTTCTTTACTCCTTCTTGGAGTACTCGCTCTTGGTATCCAGCCACCGTGGAAGAAGATTGGGCTGGACTGTTGAATGATGAAGCCACATGGAGAGAGGTCAGCTTGGGCTTTCTAATCCCAATAGGAGTTGCATAAATGTTCCCAATCAATACCATGTGGAACAAAAATGAGTCCTTCTCACCAAGTTCTGTCCCAATTGAAGAAATCTGAGCAAATAATCACTTGTATTTTAAGCTTGTTGGGCTGATGACTTTGAGCTTGTGATGGCATTTGTGGATTACTGAGACTTTTGGATACTAGACATATTTATCTCTTTTAATTAGAATAAAGACAATGGATTGGGCTGGATCATGTTTTCACATTTCTTCTAGCCCCTGTAGTTCTAAACTTGGCTTCTGACCTTTCTTTTTTCAGGCCAGAAGTCAGAGGTTCCTAGATATGTGGGCTGCCTTTATTACTACCATCTGAGAACTTGTTAGAAAAATAGATACCCTAGTCCCAGCTCCTAATATTTTGATTCATTAGATTAAAGGTGGGGTGTGGAAATGTCACTGAGCCAGAATTGTATCAAATTACATTTTAGATTGTTCATTCACTTATAATTAAATACATCATTTTCCTTTGAGTCCCTTGTATAATCTTTGCTAATCACTGGCCTTAAATCTGTAAAAGGAAAATAATAAAAAGCCACAGCAATATTCCTTTAACATAATCTAACATTTTTCTTGCATGACTTTCTATACCAATTCCAGTCTATTTATTTAAAGATAGGATCTCAAGAGCAAAATTAAATTTTTCATTCTTGTCTTTAAGTGGATTGTGTACAAACCAATAGGCACCTAACTCCTTTCTTTTATGAATTTTAACTTAGAAAATAATGAAACTCCACTACATTTAGCCAGACTTTTAAAGTTCAGACTTAAAGACCCTAAGAATATGGATTTCTCATTAATAGGTATCGATATAATTGTGTAGCTAACTGGAAAAAAATAAGTTTAATCTCTCACATTGTCTACTGGTATAAATTTTAAATGGATCAAATATTTAAGTATAAAAAATGAAACCATATGATTACTGAAAGAACATTGAATAAGTTATAAGATTTGAACAAGAAAGTTCTTTCCATGACTCAAATTTCAGATGCCATAAAAGATTAAGTAAAAACCAAAAATCTCTGTATGACCGCCCCAACCCCACAAAAAAACCCTCACCAGAAATATGTTTAAAAAACAAAGAACAAACTGGGGAAAAATCCTGTTTATTTATAAATGAGAATTAATATCCCTAATGTGTATAGAGTTTCTTTATATTAAAAAGTATATATAATTTTTAAGAATTGACCAAAGAAAAGAACAGATATAGAAAAAATAAATATAAATGGCCCCTAAAATATATGAAAAGGTGTTTATTCAGGGAGATGCCAAGATGACCGACTAGAAACAGCTGTGGTTGGAAGCGCCCACTGAGAAGAAGGAAAAAGGCGAGTGAATCCTGCGTTGACAACTGAGGTATCAAGGTTCTCTCACTGCGACTGACTAGGCAGTTGGCATAAGCCATGAAGAGTGAGGAAAAGCAGGGTGGTGCCACGGTCCACCTAGGAGTCGCATGGAACAAAGGAACTCCCACCCCCAGCCAAGGGAGGTGGTAAGTGATCATGCTACCCTGCCGGGGAAACCATGCTTTTCCCACATATCTGTGCAACTCGCAGATCAGGAGATCCCCCTCGTGAGCCCATCCCACCAGGGTCTTGGGTCCCAAGCCCAGAGCTGTGCAGATTCTTAGTGGCCACTTGGTTGGAGACTGCCTAAGACTACTGAGGTCCCGGGGGCAGGGGCCGCCATCATCACTGTGTCTGCCTGCTGCCTAAGACAACTGAGCTCCCCAGGGGAGGGGCGGCAGCCATCATTGCAACTCCAATCTGCCATTTCTCGCCTGTCAGTCCCAGGGATACTGGGTGGTTTAGAACCAGGAGAAATTCCTCACAGTGCAGCACAGCAACTGTGACAGATCATGGCCAGACTATCTCTTTAGGCCAGACCCTGACCCATCCCTCCTCACTGGGCAGGGCCTCCCTGCAGGAGTTTCAGCAACTTCAGCCAGAATTTTAGGGACAGAATTCTGATCTCCCTGGGACTGAGCCCCTGGGGAAAGGAGCAGCTGCAGTCTCCCTGGATCAGCAAACTTAGTTTTTCCCCCTACTGGTTCTGGAGAATCCAGGCAGTTCAGACAAGTGGAATTGCCCCCAGTGCAGCTCATCACTCTCTCTGCCAAGGGGCAGCCAGAGTGCTTCATTAAGCAAGTCCTAGATCCTGTGCCTCCTGACTGGGTGAGAGCCCCCCAACAGGGAACGCCAGACACCTTATACAGGAGCATTCCTGCTGTCATCAGGTTGGTGCTGCTCTGGGACAGAGATCCCAGAGGAAAAGCAGGCAGCCCTTTTTGTTGTTCTGCAGTCTCTACTGGTGACACCTCCAGGTGCAGGAGGGACCCAGGTGAATAGGGTCTGGAGTGGACCCCCAGCAAACCGCAGCAGTCCTAGGGAAGAGGGCCCCGACTTAAAAGTAAAACAAACAGAAAGCAGCAACAGCATCAACAAAATAATCCCCACAAAAACTCCATCCAAAGGTCAGCAGCCTCAAAGATCGAAGCTGGGTAAACTCACAATGATAAAGAATCAACAAAAAAAATGCTGAAAACTCAAAAAGCCAGAGTGCCTCTTTTCCTTCAAATGATCACAACATCTCTCCAGCAGGGGCATATAACTGGGTGGAGGCTGAAAACGATTAATTGACAGAAGTAGGCTTCAGAAAGTGAGTAATAATGAACTTTGCTGAGCTAAAAGAACTTGTTCTAACCCAATGCAAAGAAGCTAAGAACCATGATAAAACATTACAGGAACTGTTAACCAGTTTAGAGAGAAACATAAATTACCTGATGGAGCAGAAAAACATAACACAAGAACTTCCCAATGCAACCACAAGTATCAATAACTCCATAGATCAGGCAGAGGAAAGAATCTCAGAGTTTGAAGACTATCTTGCTGAAATAAGAAAGGCAGACAAGATTAGAGAAAAAATAGGAAAAAGGAATGAACAAAACCTCCAAGGACTATGAGATTATGTAAAAAGACTGAATCTATGACTGATTGGGGTACCTGAAAGAGACAGGAAGACAGGAAGAATGGAACCAAGTTGGAAAATTAACTTCAGGATATCATCCAGGAGAACTTCCAAAGCTAACAAGACAGGGCAACATTCAAATTCAGGAAGTCCAGAGAACCCCAGTAAGATACACCATGAGAAGATCATCCCCAAGACAAATAATCATCAGATTCTCCAAGGTAGAAATGAAGGGAAAAATGTTATGGGCAGCCAGAGAAAAAAGCCAGGTCACCTACAAAGGGAAGCCCATCACACTAGCAGCAGACCTCTCAGTGGAAACCCTACAGGCCAGAAGAGTTTGGTGGCCAATATTCAACACATTCTTAAAGAAAAGAATTTTCAACCTAGAATTTTATATCCAGGCAAACTAAGCTTTATAAGTGAAGGAGAAATAAAATCCTTTTCAGGCAAGCAAATGCTGAGGGAATTCATCACCACCAGGCCTGCCTTGCAAGAGCTCCTGAAGGCACTAAATGTGGAAAGGAAAAACCATTACCAGCCACTGCAAAAACACACTGAAGTACAAACACCAATGACACTACGAAGCAACTACATCAAGACGTCTGCAAAATAAACAGCCAGCATCATGATGACAGAATGAAATTCACAAGTAATATTAACCTTAAATGTAAATGGGCTAAATGCTCCAATTAAAAGACACAGAATGGCAAGCTGGATAGAGTTAAGACCCATCAGTGTGCTGTATTCAAGAGACCCATCTCATATGCAACAACACACATAGGCTCAAAATAAAGGGATTGAGGAAAATCCACCAAGCAAATGGAAAGCAGAAAAAAAGCAGGGGTTGCGATCCTAGTTTCTGATTAAACAGACTTTAAACCAACAAAGATCAAAAAAGACAAAGAAGGGCATTACATAAAGGTAAAGGGATCAATTTAACAAGAAGAGCTAACTATCCTAAATATATATGTACCCAATACAGGGGTACCTGGATTCATAAAACAAGTTCTTAGAGACTTAGAAAGAGGCTTAGGCTCCCACACAATAATGGGGGAGAGTGTAAGGCCCCACTGTCAATATTAGACAGATCATCAAGACAGAAAATTAACAAGGATATTCAGGACTTGAACTCAGCTCTGGATTAAGTGGGCCTCACATATATCTACAAAACTCCCCACCACAAAACAATAGATATACATTCTTCTCGGCACCACATGGCACTTACTCTAAAATCAATCACATAATTAGAAGTAAAACACTCCTCAGCAAATGCAAAAGAGCTGAAATCGTAACAGTTTCTCAGACCACAGCACAATCAAATTAGAATTCAAGATTAAGAAACTCACTCAAAACCAGAATCTCTGGGATGCAGCTAAAGCAGAGTTAATTTATAGCACTAAATGTCCACATCAAAAAACTAGACAAATAACAAATCAACACCCTAATATCACAACTGTTAATAAAGGAACTAGAGAACCAAGAGCAAACAAATCCCAAAGCTAGCAGAAGACAAGAAATAACCATGATCAGAGCAGAACTGAAGGAGATAGAGACACAAAAATCCTCCAAAAAAAAAAAAGTCAATGAATCCAGGAGACAGTTTTTTGGAAAAATTAATAAAATAGATAACCACTAGCTAGACTAATAAAGAAGAAAAGAGAGAAGAATCAAATAGACACAATGAAAAGTGATAAAGGAGATATCACCACTGACCCCTCAGAAATACAAACAACCATTAGAGAATACTATAAACACCCCTATGCAATTGAAGTAGGAAAGCTAGAAGAAAAGGATACATTCCTGGACATATACACCCTCCCAAGACTGAACCAGGGAGAAGCTGAATCCCTGAATACACCAATAACAAGTTCTGAAAAGGAGGCAGTAATATATAGCCTACTAACTAAAAAAATGACCAGGACCAGATAGGTTTACAGTTGAATTATTTCAGAGGTACAAAGAGGAGCTGGTTCCATTTCTTCTGAAGCTATTCCAAACAATTGAAAAGGAGGGACTTCTCCGTAACTCGTTCTATGAGGCCGGCATCATCCTGATACCAAAACCTGGCAGAGATACAATAAAAAAAGAAAACTTCAGGTCAATATCCCTGATGAACACCGATGCAAAAATCCTCAATAAAATAATAAAATACTGGCAAACCAAATTCAGCAACACACACACACGACAAACAAACAAAAATACTGCTTATCCACCACAATCAAGTAAGTTTCATCCCCAGGATGCAAGACTGGTTCAATATACACAAATCAAGAAATGTAATTCATCACATAAATAGAACTAAAGACAAAAATCACGTATTATCTCAATAGGCACTGAAAAGGCTTGCGATAAAATTCAACACCTCTTCATGTTAAAAACGCTGAATAAATTAGGTATTGAAGGATCATAACTCAAAGTCATAGAGCCATTTATGACAAACCCATAGCCAATATCATACTGAATGGGCAAAAGCTGGAAGCATTCCCCTTGAAAAACAGCACAAGACAAAGATGCTCTCTCTCACCACTCCTATTCAACATACTATTGGAAATTCTGGTCAGAGCAATAAGGCAAGAGAAAGAAATAAAGCATATTCAAATAGGAAGAGAGGAAGTCAAACTGTCTCTGTTTTCAAATGACATGATCTTGTATCTAGAAAACCTCATTATCTCAGTCCAAAAGCTTCTTAAGCTGATAAGCAACTTCAGCAAAATCTCAGGATACAAAATCAATGTGCAAAAATCACAAGCATTTCTATACACCAGCAACAGGCAAGCAGAGAACCAAATCATGAAGAAACTCCCATTCAGAATTCCTACAAAGAGAATAAAGTACCTAGGAATACAGCTAACAAGGGAAGTGAAGGATCTCTTCAACAAGAACTACAAACCACTGCTCAAGGAAATAAGAGAGGACACTAACAAATAGAAAACATTCCATGCTCTTGGATAGGAAGAATAAATATTGTGAAAATGGCCATACTGCCCAAGGTAATTTATAGATTCAATGCCATCCCCATTAAGCTACCAATGACTTTCTTCACAGAATTGGAAGAAACTGCTTTAAAGTTCATATGGAACCAAAAAAGACCTCGCATTGCCAAGACAATCCTAAGCCAAAAGAACAAAGCTGGAGACATGACACTACCTGACTTCAAACTATACTACAAGGCCACAGTTACCAAAACAGCATGGTACTGGTACAAAACAGACACACAGACCAATGGAACAGAATAGAGTTCTCAGAAATAAGACAGCCGTCTGATCTCTGATAAATCTTTCCCTTGCCTATGTCCAGAATGATATTGCCTAGATATTCTTCTAGGATTTTGGGGGGTTTTACATGTAAGTCTTTAATCGATCTTGAGTTAATTTTTGTATAAGGATAAGGAAGTGGTGTAGTTTCAGTGTCCTGCATATGGCTTAGCCTGTTCTCCCAGCGTGGAATAGGGAATCCTTTCCCCATTTGATATGGTTTGGCTGTGTCCCCACCTAGATCTCATCTTGAATTGTAGTTCCCATAGGTATGGCAAAGATTTCATGATGAAAGTGTCAAAAGCAATTGCAACAAAGCAAAAATTGACAAACAGGATCTAATTAAACTCAAGAGTTTCTCACAATAAAAGAAACTCTCATCAGAGTGAACAGACAATCTACAGAATGAGAGAATATTTTTTCAATCTATCCATCTGACAAAGGTCTAACATGCAGAATCTACAAGGAAGTTAAATAAATTTACAAGGAAAACAAAACAAAACAAAACAAACAATCCCATTAAAAACTAGGCAAAGGACATGAACAGACACGTCTCCAAAGATGACATTTATGCGGCCAACAAACATGTGATGAAAAGCTTAACATCACTGATTATTAGATAAATGTAAATCAAAACCACAATGAGATACCATCTCATGCCGGTCAGAAGGGTGATTATTAAAAAATCAAGAAACAGATTTGGTGAGGCTGTGAAGAAATAGGAATGCTTTTACACTGTTGGTGGGAATGTAAATTAATTTAACCATTGTGGAAGACAGTGTGGTGATTCCTCAAAGACCTAGAACCAGAAATAGCATTTGATTCACCCATCCCAATATGGATATATACCCAGAGAAATATAAATAATTCTATATTATAAAGATATGAGCATGCATATGCTCATTGCAGCACTGTTCACAATAGCAGAGACATGGAATCAACCAAAATGCCCATCAATGGTAGACTGGATAAAGAAAATGTGGTACATAACCACCGTGGAATACTACACAGCCATAAAAAGGAATGGGCTCATGTCCTCTGCAGGGACATGAATGGAACTGAAAGTCATTATCCTCAACAAACTAACACGGGAACAGAAAACCAAACACCACATGTTCTCACTAGTAAGTGGGAGCTGAACAATGGGAACACATGGACACAGGGAGGGGAACATCACACACTGGGGCCTGTTATGGGGGACAGCAGAGGAAGAGCATCAGGATAAATAGCTAATGAATGTGGGGCTTAACACCTAAGTGATGGGTTGATAGGTGCAGCAAAACACCATGGCACACGTTTACCTATGTAACAAACCTACATGTCCTTAGGCATGGGCAAGGACTTCATGTCTAAAACACCAAAAGCAATAGCAACAAAAGTCAAAATTGACAAATGGGATCTAATTAAACTAAAGAGCTTTTGCACAGTAAAAGAAACTACTGTCAGAGTGAACAGACAACCTACAGAATGGGAGAAAATATTTGCAATCTACTAATGTGACAAAGGGCTAATATCTAGAACCTACAAAGAACTCAAACAAATTTACAAGAAAAAACCAAACAACCCCATCAAAAAGTGGGCAAAGGATATGAACAGACACTTCTCAAAATAAGGTATCTATTCCACCAACAGACACATGAAAAAATGCTCATCATCACTCACCATCAGAGAAATGCAAATCAAAACCACAATGAGATACCATCTCATACCAGTTAGAATGGTGATCATTAAAAAGTCAGGAAACAACAGGTGCTGGAGAGGATATGGAGAAATAGGAACACTTTTACAGTGTTGGTGGGATTGTAAACTAGTTCAACCATTGTGGAAGACAGTGTGGCAATTCCTAAAGGATCTAGAACTAGCAATACCATTTGACCCAGCCATCCCATTGCTGAGTGTATATCCAAAGGATTATAAATCATGCTGCTATAAAGACACATGCACACGTATGTTTATTGTGGCAGTATTCACAATAGCAAAGACTTGGAACCAACCCAAATGTCCATCAATGTCAGACTGGATTAAGGAAACGTGGCACATATACACCATGGAATACTATGCAGCCATAAAAAAGGATGAGTTTATGTCCTTTGTAGGGACATGGATGCAGCTGGAAACCATCATTCTCAGCAAACTATCACAAGAATAGAAAACCAAACACCACATATTCTCACTTACAGGTAGGAATTGAACAGTGAGAACACTCGGACACAGGAAGGGGAACATCACATACCGGGGCCTGTTGTGGGGTAGGGGGAGGAGGGAGGGATAGCATTAGGAGATATACCTAATGTAAATGACGAGTTAATGGGTGCAGCACACCAACATGGCAGATGTATACATATGTAACAAACCTGCACGTTGTGCACGTGTACCCTAGAACTTAAAGTGTAATAATAATAAAAAAACTTGCATGTACTGCACATGTATCCCAGAATGTAAAATGAAATGAAATTACATTAAAAATGTTTATTCCTCATAATAAAATAAATCCATATTAAAACTATATCAAGATACCATCTCTCACATAGTGAATTGGTAAAATCTAAAAGTTTCCCTTCAGGTACATTTATATGTTGCTAGTGGGAATATAAATTGGTACAACTCCTGTGGAGAGTAATTTGACACCAATGATCAAAATTACAACTGTCGGAAGCGTTTGAACCAGGGCAATGCCATCTTGAATAGGGGCTATGTAAAATTAGGCTAAGACCTGCTGAACTGCATTCGCAGACCGTTAGGCATTCTAAGTCACAGGATGACACAGGAAGTCAATACAAGATACAGGTCATAAAGACCTTGCCGATAAAACAGGTTGCAGTAAAGGAGCTGGCTAAAACCCACCAAAACCAAGATAGCAACCAAAGCGACCTCTGGTCGTCCTCACTGCTACACTCCCACCAGCGATATGACAATTTACAAATGCCACGGCAACCTGAGGAAGTTATCCTATATGGTCTAAAAGGAGGAGACATGAATAATCCACTCTTTTAGCATACAGTTGAGAAATAACCATAAAAATGGGCAATCTGCTGCCCTGGGGGCTGCTCTGCCTATGGGGTAGTCATTCTTTTATTCTTTTATTTTCTTAATAAACTTGCTTTCACTTTGCTCTGAATTTGCCTTGAATTCTTTCTTGTACAAGAACCAAGAACACTTTGGTGTCTGGATCGGGACCGCTTTCTGGTAACACAACTGCATTTACCCTTTGACTTAGCAAGGTCACTTCTGGGTATTTATCCTATGGCTATTCCTTCCCTTGTGCAAGATGATGTATGTATGAGGTTGTTATAGCAGCGTTTGTTGGAAAAGCTCCAAGTATCCAGCAAAAGAAGACAGAAGACAGGTTAAGTAGCTCACGGACCTTCAAGAAAGGGAGTACTACTTTGCCACTAGAAACATGTGGACACCATGCACGGATATGGAATGGCTCCAAGATATATGGTTACACAAAGAAAGCCAAGTTCAGAGCAACATGTGTAGGCTAACCTTTGTGTAGGAAAGAGGGGAGAGCGCACATTCGCATTATCTTGTATTTGAATTTAAAATCTCTGTAATACGTTTACCCATGTAACAAATCTGCATATCCTGCACATGTACCCCTGAACTTAAGATATAAGTTGGAAGTTAAAAAAAAAAAGAAAAGAAGTGTTGGGCATGAGGTCTAAAAGAAAATTGATGTCAACTAGATACTGTCAACATACAAGATATGACAATAAAGAATAAATACTGACTAGCTACTAGATATAAAGATGCATACATATAAACAAGTGTATTTTTCAAAATAAACATCTTCAAACTAAAAAAAAAATCTCTGTGATAAATAAAAAACTAATAAAGTGGTTGAAGATAAGGGGAGCAAATTAGATTCAGGGATTGGTAGGCTTGAGACATCTTTTTCTTTGTTTTGCAATTACCATGTGGCTAATAGTTTCACTGAAAAGAGGAATATCTGACAATATTTTTTAACACTTGGACCTAACAATGAGAAGAAGACTTTTTACTGTATTAATTTCTGTACCGTTTCATTATGAACCAGATGACTATATTTCCTATCTAAGATATAAAAAAAATTATAAAGCCTCTGTGAAAAAGTAAGAATGGGCAGATCTTAGATGAATAGTGTCATAAATCATAATAACATTTTGTTCAGGTGAAAGTGAAGGGAACTATAGGAAATCACACACTAACCACAAGAGGAAAACTCCTGAAGAAGACTGTGTGATGTATGAACTGCAGGGACCTTCAGATGCATTTTTCCAGGGTGAGAGGTGGACCAGCCATGCTACCTCAAGCAGTGTGTTGAAAGACTATTTTTTTTTCCCTGAGACAGAGAAATTCATCTACTGAAATGTTATTTCAAATAGGCTAAAACCCACAAAGAAAAGGTATTACTATTCTTCAACCATGTATTTTGGCTGCAGATAAACATTTTCACAGTGCTGTAACCACAAGGAAGGAGCCTCTGGCATTGCTTAGGAGATTCAAAGTCACAAAATTGCTTCCAAAGTCCCAGACAAGGGAAATGAAAAGGAGAAAATGGGTGCAACCATTGCTTTTATAAGAAAAAGATATTAAAAAATCTCTTTGCCCAAATCCTACACAACACTTTCTTTTGCCTCATTGGTCTAAACTGTGTCACTTGGCCGTTCCTAAATGCAAGGTGGGGTGAGTCGAGAAAGTGAGTATTTAGCTTTGCCAGCCTTTGTAATAGAAGCAGGAAGTTTTTTTTTTTTTTTTTTTTTTATTTTTTTATTTTTTATTATACTTTAAGTTCTAGGGTACATGTGCATAACGTTTATATCATGTATAACTCCCCAATGCAATCCCTCCCTCCTCCCCCCTCCCCATGATAGGCCCCAGTGTCCAAGAACTCCCCTTCCCGAGTCCAAGTGATCTCATTGTTCAGTTCCCACCTATGAGTGAGAACATGCGGTGTTTGGTTTTCTCTTCTTGTGATAGTTTGCTAAGAATGATGGTTTCCAGCTGCATCCATGTCCCTACAAAGGACGCAAACTCATCCTTTTTGATGGCTGCATAGTATTCCATGGTGTATATGTGCCACATTTTCTTAATCCAGTTTGTCACAGATGGACATTTGGTTGATTCCAAGTCTTTGCTAATGTGATAGTGCCGCAATAAACATACGTGTGCATGTGTCTTTGTAGTAGAGTAATTTATAATCCTTTGGGTATATACCCAGTAGTGGGATGGCTGGGTCATATGGTACATCTAGTTCTAGATCCTTGAGGAATTGCCATACTGTTTTCCATAATGGTTGAACTAGTTTACAATCCCACCAACAGTGTAAAAGTGTTCCTATTTCTCCACATCCTCTCCAACATCTATTGTTTCCTGACTTCTTAATGATTGCCATTCTAACTGGTGTGAGATGGTATCTCATTGTGGTTTTGATTTGCATTTCTCTGATGGCGAGTGATGACGAGCATTTTTTCATGTGTCTGTTGGCTGTATGGATGTCTTCTTTTGAGAAATGTCTGTTCATATCCTTTCCCCACTTTTTGATGGGGTTGTTTGTTTTTTTCTTGTATATTTGTTTGAGTTCTTTGTAGATTCTGGATATTAGCCCCTTGTCAGATGAGTAGGTTGCAAAAATTTTTTAAGGAAAAAAAAAAAAAACAAAAAAACAAAAGAAAGCTGGTATAGGTACATTAGAAAAAAAAAAAAAAAAAAGAAAAACATCCTAGTGAACTTAATATAGTTGTTACTGAACAAAGAAAAGATTCCTCATAATGTTAGCATTCTTAACATAGTCAGACTTTGCTCTAAATGCTAATATTATGCCTTGACTTCTAAGTAATTTATAAGTCAAGGTTACATATATAAATTAAAAACAGATTTATATAACTTACAAATACAGCTCGGTTGGAAAAAAGTCCCTAACAGAAACCTCAATCATATGAATAAATCTAGGCACTCAAGTTTCAACATACAAATCCTTAAAAAAACTAATAACTACAAATCCATACTTTCTGAATATATGCAAATTAATGTTCACCACCAGTTCTCTGTGAGGAACCAGTATATAAAGTAACTATTATTTAACTAAACCCTGGGCATGCTGGCATGGGGATGGTCAGGCAAGCAGCTGTAAATCAATCTAATTACAATCTAATTTCATCATGTTTCCACAAGGATAGATAAGGAAACATTGTCAACCACTTGGCTAAAGTCAAAATACAACATGTCTTTACTATTCTCTAATTCGGTAGCAATTATAAAACTGAAAATAAAGCAAAAAAAATGAAAAAAAAAAAAAAAGAAGCAGGAAGTGAGAAGAGTGTTGGAAAGGCTGTTTGGGTTAGCTAATGTCTGCCCTGACTGTAAGTAGGGGGCTACCTGGTCATGGGAACACTCTACCCATGCTCTCTTCAAGAGCCAGTGCTCAGTATAGTCTAATTAGATCCCTAGCTGAATGTTTATTTGAAGCTGATTTCCCCTCTATTAAAGGAAGATGGAATAACAAATTTCTTTGAATTTCCCGGGCCTTTAATCTTTAGGAACTGCCCAGCTGTTTTTCTATAGCTGTCCAAGTCTAGTGCACTTTAAAATAATGCTATTCAGACCCCATGTTTGTGTTAATTACTATTATGATATTTTCAACTTTAAGAATTTTTTTTTTTTTTAATTTAAAGATGGGGTTTCACTGTTTCCCAGGTGAGTGTAATCACCCAGTCATAGTTCACTGCAGGCTCAATGTCCCAGGCTCAGGCAATCCTTCTGCCTCAACCTCCTGAGTAGCTGGAACTACAGGTGCACACCACAATGCCTGGCTAATTGGTTTTTTTTTTTTTTTTTTTTTTTTGTGGAGAGAGGAGGTCTCAAACTCCTGGGCTCAAGCAGGCCTCCCATCTCAGCCTCCTGAGCATCTGGGACTACAGATGAGTGCCACCAAGCCCGGCTACGTTTTAAATTTTTTTGTAGAGACTGTGTCTCACCATGTTTCCCAGGCTGGCCTTCAACTACTGAGCTCAAGCTATTCTCCTGCCTTAGCCTCCCAAAGTTCTGGAATTACAGGTGTGAGCCGCTGCACCCAGCCTATTTCCAACTTTAAAATGACTATCAGTAAGTAGTAACATTTGAGAAAGTCTATTCACTGAATATTTGAATGTCCTGAATGACACCTTCTTTCAGAAATCCCAAGATAAAAAATCTTTCTGGTTTGAGTTACTTAGATTATTTCAGAACCTTTGGCAGCTTAGGAGGCATTTCTGATCACGTGACTATTAAATATTTGCATATAAACTTTCAGCCCAATCACATAATAAATGTAAGCCAATTCTAATAAAATGAGAGTGAACATTGCTAATCAGAAAGTACAAATTTAAGAAGGTGTTACTTTGCCATCATGGAATACTATGCAGCCATAAAAGAGGATGAGTTCGTGTCCTTTGCAGGGACATGGATGAAGCAGGAAACCATCATTCTCAGCAAATTAATACAGGAACAGAAAACCAAGTGCTACATGTTGTCACTCATAAGTGGGAGTTGAACAATGAGAACAAATGGGCACAGCGAGGGGAACATCACACTCCTGGGCCTGTTCGGGGGCCAGGGCAAGGGGAGGGAGAGCGTTAGGACAAATACCTAATGCATGCAGGGCTTAAAACCTAGATGACGGGTTGATAGTTGCAGCAAACCACCATGGCACATGTATACCTATGTAACAAACCTGCACATTCTGCACAGGTATCCCAGAACTTAAAGTAAAATTTAAAAAAAAATGGTGTTACTTTGCCATTACTCTCAGAGCATGCCTCTCCAACGGGTTTATGTTACACTAAAGAACAATTTAAGTATTTCTCTTATTAAAATTCAGTGTTAACTTTTCATTGATCAACTTTTTCAAGAATGCACTGTACTTAACATTGTACAGTCATTCAGCAAATTGATATTTACAACATTCAGGCACAGGTGGCATTTCAATGCAATGATCTCCCTGACAGAAAATTGCATTTGGTGATTTTGTTCTAACATTATTTTCAACTTCAGCTAATATACTGTGATTTGGTGGTTGTGCATGTTTAAATATGTCATGGTTTTTTGAAAATCTGCACTCAAATTTTTTTTTTTTTTTTACTTTTAAATTCAGATTCATAAAACCTGATTTTACAGTAAGAAAAGCATCCTGAAGGATTTCAGGCTGCCCCACAAATACAAATGTTGACTCTACCTGCTTTCTGATGCTTGATATCCCTACAAAAGGAGATAGATGTTTCATGTTACTATTATAGAATCCTTTGAATGTAAAATCCCCTGGAAGAGGTAATACCTAACCTTAATGGGAAAAGGCTTTGCTCATCCTGGTGATGAGATGAGGATGAGAATGAGGAACAGATCCTAACAGCCGGTGGAAAGAGACCTCAGTGAGGCATTTATAACTTGGTCAAATATACATTTCTTAAAGGAGGGACAATAACCCACCCCTAGAATTCACAATCTATTCATTTGCTCATTTAACAATCTTTTACTAAGCATGTACCACATAAAAGACACTGATACAGAAAGAAATGTCACTATTGGAGGTGAAAACATAGAAGGCTCAAGGGCAATAGTTTCACAACATTTTTAGTGCCCAAGAGGCTCATACTTTTTTTTTTTTTTTTTTTTTGAGATGGAATCTCACTCTGTCACCCAGGCTGGAGTGCAGTGGCATGATCTTGGCTCACTGCAACCTCCGCCTCCTGAGTCCAAGCCATTCTCCTGCCTCAGCCTCCTGAATAGCTGGGATTACTGGCATGCACCACTATGCCTGCCTAAGTTTTGTGTTTTTACTAGAGCCAGGGTCTTGCCATGTTGGTCAGGCTGGTCTCAAACTTCTGACCTCAGGTGATCCACCTTGGCCTCCTAAAGTGCTGGGATTACATGTGTGAGCCACCACACCTGGCCAGAAGCACATAATTTAAGAACATTTACACAGATATCCTATACCTAAAGCAGATCCAGACCAAGTGTGTAGTGGACACAGACCTCTGACAGGCCAACTGCTCTTCTCACTGCCTGAAGTCTCTATAGGGTGCAACTTGAACATTTTTGCTTAAGGGATTGAAATGAGCACCCACACTGAATGGTGCACCACTCTGAAGAGCTGCCACTCACATCTCAGCTGTTGCACTTCAAGACACGTACTATTCAGTTAGTGGCCTGGTCACAGACGTTGACAGCCAGCCTCCAGAATTCTTGCAATGGCCCTGATGTTCCACAGGAATGAATTGGTAGGAGTAGGAGGCCACCTACCTGGCATCAGGGTTGCAAATTGAATGTTTACAAGAGCACATAAAGGCAAAGTAGTTAAACCAAATGGCACAGTGGGGCCCAAGGTGACTGTGCCACACATGCCCCATCCAAAGAGGACTACAGCTCTTTAGCTCCAGCTCATTGCTACCCAGATCTTTACATTTTTTGAGAGAAGCTCTAAATTTATATTTTATATTAATAACTAATACAAATCTTTAACAATTTGGGAGCCAAATGAAACATATCTGTGGGCTGCTGTCCATTTGAAATTTCTGATTTAGACCTTACTAGAATATCTTACTCATTGACCAAGGTTATGTTTTCTATCTTCATCATTCCATATAACTGAGATTGGTTGATCAGTATATGCAATAGAGGAGGAATTGAGAAGCAAAAAAAAAAAAAAAAAAAAAAAAAAAACCTATAAGATGCACTAATTAGAGTACAATTAAATAATCTGCATGTCATATGAATGACAAAATCAGTCATCTCTGGTAAGTCACCTCTGGTAAGTTACTTAACCTTTCTTTCAATTTTCTCATTTTGAAAATAAGGATATACTAGTGTCTACCTTTGTAGGTTGTTGTGAGTATTAAATAAGATAATGCACTAAAAGGATCATGCAGAATTAATGATACATGCTATTGAGGTTTTGAAAGAGGCCCAAAATAACACCTCATTTTGTTTCCCAATTTCTGAACCAGTTAAAACAGAATTATCTCATGGAGAACTAAAATATCACCATTATCAATGATAAGGGCTAGGTTGCAAGACACAACTTAGTTTGACCAACAAAATGGGCTTGCTAACTGCCTATCCCCATTGTCAGTCTTGGAACAGCTTACCTGAGGGAAATTTTGCTTTAGAGGAGCACTTAACTCAGGTTACTAATTACCCTTGGTCCAGATGCAGAGGAAAGAGAAGAGGCTTGATGTCTTTTGTTGCTTCCACTTTTGATACATAGCTTCTACTCTACTGGGAAACATTGGCCAATGACTGCTCCCTAATAAAAGCTCTTCCCCAGGGGAAGGAGTCCAGGATGGGACAAGAGGACAGAGGTATTGAAGAGCAGTCCTCCTCATGGGAAAAAAGGTAGGGAGTGAGGAAGAAGCATTTTCCCTAATTATTATTATCATTAATGTGCAGAACCCTGACAGTTTTCAGCCTGACAGCTTTTCAATGAATTGCAAGATAGGCCTTAACCAAATGTAAACAATGTATTCCCACATTGGAATTCTGCAAACTGTGTTTCCTAAAATGCTAAAAGGTATGCTGGGAAAAATGAATTTCGGCTTCAAATAATTCCTGGATTAAGGAAACCAGAATAGACTTCTTCACTATAGATTATCTTTTTTTTGTTTTTGTTTTTGTTTTCAGACGGAGTCTTGCTCTGTCTGCCAGGCTCAAGCGTAGTGGCGTGATCTTGGCTCACTGCAACCTCTGCCTCCTGGGCTCAAGCAATTCTCCTGCCTCAGTCTCCTGAGTAGCTGGGATTATAGGCACCCGCCACCACGCCTGGCTGACTTTTGTATTTTTAGTAGAGACGGGGTTTCACCATGTTGGTCAGGCTGATCTTGAACTCCCAACCTCGTGATCTGCCCGCCTCGGCCTCCCAAAGTGCTGGTATTACAGGCGTGAGCCACTGTACCTGGTCCCACTATAGACTATGTTAGAGTTTTTTGTGTGCTAATGTAAAACATTGGATGTACTGATAAATACACATAGTGAACACCTCTATTTTAAACTTATTTCTGCTATTATACTTTCTTCTAGCATATTTATTAATAGTTGAGGAACAATGTTCTGTGGATGACAGTTAAGGAAAAACTAACTCAGATTTAATTTAATAAAGTAGTTTATCCCAATACTTAGGAAAACCAACACAGGTTATTGCATATGGTATATGTAAACTCACCACCAACTTGGACCAAACAAAATGAACACACTGAAAGCAAAGTACATTTTGTAAAGTACACCTACCTTAAAAATATTGCTTTTCTTTAACCCTGACCCCACTCACCCCTCCCAAAATAACAGCTGTTAAGTGAATTCTTTCTTAGGCAAAGGTTTATTGCTTTGTCCAGTTTGGGTTATCAGTGGCCTTTGTCATTTTCAGTTGGGCCCCTTACTCTCAGTGGGCTGACCTCTGTGTTGAACCATGATATACACTGTTGCTAGGCAGGGGATATTTGAATTTTGGGCCCATTAAATTTAGGCTTCTAATGAAAACAAAAGATTCTTGAAAAACTGGTTTTGACCTGGTAGTTTATTGCTTTACTTGTAAGGTTGTCGTTATAAGAATAAAATAATTAGAAGTCATCTGCTTCCAATTCCTTTATAACTCTTGTTCCCAGATGTTGTATTGAAAACTATTTGTTTAAACATAAAGTTCTGAATATTTTCATTTAATTCAACACATTTATTTTAGCTTTGTATTTGGCAGGTATAGAAGCCTAACAAATCTCTAAAACTATGGACACTTTTTCTTTCAGTTAATTTGTATGGTACCCTGTTTCAGCCTTGTTGCTCTCATTAATTAAAAAAATAGCAACTAATATTTGCAGAAGGTGTGCCAAACATATTATTCTGTTTGATCTTCACAAAATTCTTCTGAAGTAGATGCAATTATTTTGTTCATTTCACTGATGGTATCTGGGGCTTATAGAGAGACTAAATAATTCCCAAGGCCACCCAGTTGTATGTAGCAGTGACTAGATGGGAATCAAGGACACCTGTACCACAGTCTGCCCTTAATCACCATATCCAGTTTAAGAGTAGAACTTGGAGACACAGTGCTTAAAATCCATCTGGTTCTTCAAGGTCTTTCCAGAGTCATAAATTTGTGTGAATCCAAACATACTTTGTTTACTGTTCACGTGAACGAATCTGTATTTGGTAACTCCCAGGGCTTTCTCAATTAATTAAAAAACCACAATGTTCAAATCATGCTGGGAGGGAAAGATTAATAGCAACAAAGAATTAACTAATCTTGCTTAATTGGGCCAGCGTGAGTAGCTGAATAAAAAAGAAAAAGTCTAGTTCAGTCAAGGATGGGAGAATGTGGATTGTGTCGTGGAACTTTAAATGGAAATGGAAGCAATGCATGGCAAAAATCCATGCTTCTTAGGAACATGACAGATACTTTACAATTAAGGCCAGGGTGAAACAAAAGTAGCAGAAATGCTAAGGCCTCAGATACCTGAAAACTGTTTTCAAAACATTTACCACGAACTATGATTTCTTGACATAGGCACCTTGGCAGATGTGCCAAGATTTTTACTTTAGCTGCTTTGAGTCCTGAAAGAGCAGATAATCACAAATGAGGAAAACTTGCCTATTCAAATGCAGAAATATTTCTTCATTTAGATATGTTGTGGTTTTGTTTTTCCTTCTTTCTGTTGTTCCAGCTTGAGAAATGTTCAATCATGTGAAACAGATTATATTCTGTGTGTGATCATCTGAAAGTATATTAAAGCCACATTGTCGTTTGGCCTGGCATGCTGCTTAATTTGGTGGAAAAACTGTAGTTCATGATTTTAACAATCAAATACTTAAGCAGTTGCATTCTAGGAAGATAATCAAATTATGCTTCCCTGTCTTTTCCTTCATTCAACCCCTGCCTGACTGAGCATGAAGGTTTTCAAGAAACCTTTTATTGAGCATTTACCAAAGCTGCTGTATGAGATAATAATATGCCTGAAAGAGTCCTTTCTCCAAAGAAGACAATATTCATAGTCTTATGGAGTGTCCCACATACACATGAAATATCTCTCACAATGAGGAAGACTGTGGTGAGGGCTCTAATGGGGATATGAAACTTGGTGGAGCCCAGAGTAGGCAGAGTTGAACTCTGCCTGGGAGGATTAGAGAAGGTGTCACAGAGGAAGAAGCATCTGAGCTTGTGTTAAAGCATAAGGAAGATTTTGACTGGTAACAAAAAATGTTAGGGGTTTGGTGTGGTGGCTCATGCCTGTAATCCCAGCACTTGGGGAGGCTGAGGTGGAAGGATTGCTTGAAACCAGAAGTTTCAGACCAGCCTGGGCAACACAGTAAAGCCCTGTCTCTATAATAAAAGAAAAAAAAATGTTAGGTAAAAATTTTAAACCTTAAATTAGCTGCAATCAAAAAGCATTTGTGGGGTTCATGGGTAGTTAAATGTAATACACTTAGTTAAAGGAGTCCAAATCTACTTGAAAAACAAAACACAGGCACATTTGTTTCAGACTCAACCTGTGGGTTGCCAGTTTTTAACCCCTTGGGTTAAAGAACAAAGGGCAAGAGATCACAGTCAATAACCCCCATCCACCAGGCAGACTGTCAAATCAGCTTTTGCAAAAAAATAGCCGTACTCTTAAATATGAGCAGACAATCAGATACCTGAAGAAAACCTTTACCACAAAAGATAAAAACTAAAACAAACACATATACACAAAATAGACAACTTAGAGGAAACCAAAACTATGCAGAAACATGAAAACATGAAGAGGAAAACTACCATTAACATCCTGGGTGAGACAGGAAAAGATATCGTGTCCCTGAAGCATGAGCAAGGTGTTATTACAAAAGTAACATTCAGAGAACAGAAAAGAACCTTAAACATAAAAAATGTGAAAGCTAATGTAAGAAAAATTTAAGATTAATGTTGGAAAATCAAGTAGAGAAAAGTTCCTATAAAGCAAACTGTATTCGTTTGCTAAGGCTGCAATAATGCAGTGCCACAGACTGTGTTGCTTCAGTAATAGAAATTTATTTTCTCACAGATCTGGAGGCTCAAAGTCTGAGACCAAGGTATTAAGAAGGTTAGTTCCTTTGAAGGCTTCTCCCCTTGGCTTGAAGGTGGTTATCTTCATGTTCAGATGGCATCCCCATCCCCTGTGCTGTGTGTGATTGTGTCCAAATTTCCCTTCTTATAAAGGCACAGTCATATCGGATTAAGCCCACCCTAATGACCTCCTTTTAACTTTATTACCTCTTTAAAGACCCTATCTTCAAATACCACCTTCTGAGGTATTTAGGGTTAGGACTTCAACATATGAATTGGGGTGGAAGGGGAGAGAGGACACATCAGCCCATAATATAGACCAAAAAGACTTACAAATGGAAAGTGAGACTCAGGCAGGTGGTGCACGTCTATCATCCAAGTTACCCAGAAGGCTAAGGTGTGTGAAAGGAAAATAAAATCTCAGGACCTCAATTCACTGTGCCAAGAGGTAAAAATTAAGCTGAAAGCTGAGTCATGCAAGAAACTGCCTTTCATTTTGCTCCTAAGCAGATAGTTACAGAAAAGAGGTTAGATATCTCCACAGGTAGTTACTCTATGTTCACCTTATGTAAAGTGCCAATTTATTGAGTGCCAGATGAATACACAATTCCAATGCCTGCACCTTTTCTCCTGCAACATATGGATTCAGTAGTGTAACCACACCTCCCTCTTTCCCTTCCGGCTCACTTTTCCCCTTTAAATATTGAAGTCCTCAATCATCTTTGGAGAAAGTCACAGACTACAGACTGTCTTTGTGATTCTGTGTTCCTTTCTTCCAGGCATGTGCTTAACGTTGGGAAAATAAACTAAATTGATTGAGACCTGTCTCATACTTTTTGGTTTACCAGTGGCTTTAAGACTGCTTGAGCCCAGAAGGTCAAGGCTGCACTGAGCCATGATCATACCACTGCATTCAAGCCTGGGTGACAGATCCAGATACTGTCTCAAAGAAGAAAAAAAGAAAAGAAAAGAAAGAAAAAGAAATGGAAACCAGGAGGGAAAATAACAACATAGGAGTCAATAAGAGTATTGATTAAGAAGATTCAATGTCTAAAAAATGAGTTCCAGAATTAAAGAGGTGGGGGGAGAGACAGAGAGAGAAGAAGAAGAAGGAGAAGGAGAAGGAGAAGGAGAAGGAGTCGTCATTAGTGGAGCAATTTATGAAAATTTCCCTGAATTAAAAGACTCAAGCTACAAGATCAGAAGGGGCTATGAATATGCAAGAAAATTGGCAAAAATAGACCCATACTATGGCAATCATTAAAAATTTTTTTAGAATGCTGGGGCAAAAGAAAGATCCCATAAACATTGGGAAAGAAAAACACAGATTACATGCAAAAGATGAGGAATCAGAATGTCTTCCAATTTCTCAAAAGTAATGTTGAAAGCTAGAAGACAGTGGAGCAATGCCATCACAACTTTGGAGGGAAAAATATATTTCAGTATGAATTCTACATTGGTTAAGTTATAAGTCAAAGGGAGAATAAAATAAAAGCATGTTCAGAAAAGCAAAGTCTCTAAATTTGTTCTTATGTGCTCTTTCTCAGAGCTTCTGGAGGATGTGATCCACCAAAATTAGAAAGTACCCAAAGAAAGATTTAGATGGAATAGTGGTTTTTATCGTTAGCTATTCATTGGAATCGACTATAGTGCTTTGATGCATTCTGTCTCAAAATGTTCTGAGTTAATTAGTATGTGATGAAACCTTGGCATCAGGGATTTTTAGCTTCCCAGGTTATTTTTTTATTTCCCAGATTAGGTGTATTCAAGGTAAACATGGATAAACAAGAGCCAGGAAAAGAATCCCCGTGATGATAGAAAAAACGATTCTGGGGCAAATATTCTGCACTAAGAACAGAGTGCAATCCATCTAGAATAAAGTAGGGAGGAAAACTCTGCAAGAAATTTCTTCCAATTGATGAAATTGGTATAATGTCTACTGCAAAGTATAGAGAGGAGCTTTAGACAATTAGTGGAGGGTTTGGGGTTGAACTAATCAGGAGTTTATAGCAAACCAAACAAATTTTAAAGCAAGAAAATTACTAACTCCATGGAAGCAAAAATATATGCAGGAAAGGAAAAGTTCTCTGAGCTGACTACATGACTCAATTGTGGAAAGGCTTTGACTATTGGAGAAGAGGGGGAAAGGAAGTGTACATGTGTGTAATGGGGTGTGTGTGTGTGTGTAAGAGTTAATCCTCTTCTTCCATGGTGGGAAGTCAATAGATAATGGTCAAAAGTAAGCTTATCCACCATGATCAAGTGGGCTTCATCCCGGGGGTGCAAAGCTGGTTCAACATACACAAATCAATAAAGGTAATCCAACATATAAACAGAACCAAAGACAAAAACCACATGATTATCTCAATAGATGCAGAAAAGGCCTTTGACAAAATTCAACAGCCCTTCATGCTAAAAACTCTCAATAAATTCAGTATTGATGGAACATATCTCAAAATAATAAGAGCTATTTATGACAAACCCACAGCCACTATCATACTGAATGGGCAAAAACTGGAAGCATTCCCTTTGAAAACTGGCACAAGACAGGGATGCCCTCTCTCACCACTCCTATTCAACATAGTCTTGGAAGTTCTGGCTAGGGCAATCAGGCAAGAGAAAGATATAAAGGGTATTCAGTTAGGAAAAGAAGAAGTCAAATTGCCCCTGTTTGCAGATAACATGATTGTATATTTAGAAAACCCCATCTTCTCAGCCCAAAATCTCCTTAAGCTGATAAGCAACTTCAGCAAAGTCTCAGGATACAAGATCAATGTGCAAAAATCACAAGCATTCTTATACACCAATAACAGACAAACAGAGAGCCAAATCATGAATGAACTCCCATTCACAATAGCTTCAAAGACAATAAAATACCTAGGAATCCAACTTACAAGGGATGTAAAGGACCTCTTCAAGGAGAACTACAAACCACTGCTCAGTGAAATAAAAGAGGACACAAATAAATGGAAGAACATTCCATGCTCATGGATAGGAAGAATCAATATTGTGAAAATGGCCATACTGTCCAAGGTAATTTATAGATTCAATGCCATCCCCATTAAGCTACCAATGAGTTTCTTCACAGAATTGGAAAAAACTGCTTTAAAGTTCATATGGAACCAAAAAAGACCTCGCATTCCCAAGACAATCCTAAGCCAAAAGAACAAAACTGGAGACATCACGCTACCTGACTTCAAACTATACTACAAGGCCACAGTAACCAAAACAGCATGGTACTGGTACCAAAACAGAGATATAGACCAATGGAACAGAACAGAGCCCTCAGAAATAATATCACACATCTACAGCCGTCTGAACTTTGGCAAACCTGACAAAAACAAGAAATGGGGAAAGGATTCCCTATTCAATAAATGGTGCTGGGAAAACTGGCTAGCCATAAGTAGAAAGCTGAAACTGGATCCTTTCCTTACTCCTTATACAAAAATTAATTCAAGATGGATTAGAGACTTAAATGTTAGACCTAAAACCATAAAAGCCCTAGAAGAAAACCTAGGTAATACCATTCAGGACATAGGCATGGGCAAGGACTTCATGTCTAAAACACCAAAAGCAAAGGCAACAAAAGCCAAAATTGACAAGTGGGATCTAATTAAACTAAAGAGCTTCTGCACAGCAAAAGAAACTACCATCAGAGTGAACAGGCAACCTACAGAATGGGAGAAAATCTTTGCAATCTACTCATCTGACAAAGGGCTGATATCCAGAACCTACAAAGAACTCAAACAAATTTACAAGAAAAAACCAAACAACCCCATCAAAAAGTGGGCAAAAGATGTGAACAGACACTTCTCAAAAGAAGACATTCATACAGCCAACAGACACATGAAAAAATGCTCATCATCACTGGCCATCAGAGAAATGCAAATCAAAACCACAATGAGATACCATCTCACACCAGTTAGAATGGCAATCATTAAAAAATCAAGAAACAACAGGTGCTGGAGAGGATGTGGAGAAATAGGAACACTTTTACACTGTTGGTGGGATTGTAAACCAGTTCAACCATTATGGAAAACAGTATGGCGATTCCTCAAGGATCTAGAACTAGCAATACCATTTGACCCAGCCATCCGATTACTGGGTATATACCCAAAGGATTATAAATCATGCTACTATAAAGACACATGCACACATATGTTTATTGTGGCACTATTCACAATAGCAAAGACTTGGAATCAACCCAAATGTCCATCAGTGACAGACTGGATTAAGAAAATGTGGCACATATACACCATGGAATACTATGTAGCCATAAAAAAGGATGAGTTCTTGTCCTTTGTAGGGACATGGATGCCGCTGGAAACCATCATTCTCAGCAACCTATCGCAAGAACAGAAAACCAAATACTTCATGTCCTCACTCATAGGTGGGAATTGAACAATGAGATCACTTGGACTCTGGAAGGGGAACATCACACACCGGGTCCTATTGTGGGGAGGGGGTAGAGGGGAGGGATAGCATTAGGAGATACCTAATGTAAATGATGAGTTAATGGGTGCAGCACACCAAAATGGCACATGTATACATATGTAACAAACCTGCACGTTGTGCACATGTACCCTAGAACTTAAAGTATAATAATAATGAAAAAAATGTCAAAAAGTAGCAGTTCAAGCATGCCATTTAGAAAGCTAAACATTTTGTAAGTGGTTGCTCTGGAGTGTGGAAAATAGGTTATAGGGCTGGGGATTGCTGTTTTTCTTAACAAGTTTTGTGAAACTATTTGACTTTCTAAGTGACGCACAGATTTAACTTTATGAAAGTAAAAATTAAAAAATACAAAACCCAGAAGCACTAGAAAAGAAAGAAAGACGATGGGACAAACTGCTGAGGGATGATAGTGACAAAAATGAAGAGAGAGAGAAGCTAGACCTTGCCTTGATTTAAACATTGATATCTGGGAGATCAGCCAGATCCTTGTACAGAAAATGCTTTGAGTTGAGATACCAATATGGAAGACATGTTAGGATGAAAGAGCTGTAACTTGTTTGAGGGATTAGACCTGTCCTAGATTACCTGTCCTAGATTTTCTTTAAGGTAAGAGAATATCAGAGAGTAGAGCCATCTAAAGAGACCAAAAAATATAGGATTTCATTATGCAACTATTTATTCAACAAATATTATTTACCATCTGAACTGCACTTGATGTTTGCTATAACATTGTCCTGGATGTCTATATATATATATGTGTGTGTGTGTGGTGTATATCTATCTATCTATCTATCTATCTATCTATCTATCTATCTATAGACATATATATATATACACCACACACACACATATATATGTGGTGTGTGTGTATACACACACACACACACACACACACCACAAAAGGATGTGGCTATAAAAGAAATTATTCAGAAAAGATAGATCAAATAATGCCTAGTAAACTCTGGTTAGAATTATGCAGCTTATCAAAGAGAAACAAAGAGACATTAAGAGGTATATGCAGGACTGCATGTGTAGAATACATTAGAAGGGATAAGGATGGATAATGAAAGGTGATTTCAGCAACTCATATAGTATTGGCTTAAACTAGGGAAGAGTCAGTGAAATGGTGACATGCAGACATGTAGGAGATATCCATAGAATTCAGAATTTAGTGATTGATTGAATATGGGAATTGATGACAGAAAAGGAGTAAAAAAGACAGCCAGGTACTACGTGTAATGGCATGAATGATAGCATCATTCTCAAAGATACGAAGAGAGGCCGATTCCAAGGGAAAAATGTCTGGTTCCATTTTAGACATATTGAGTTTCATATGAAAGGACAATGGCCAATTAAACATGCATACTCAAATGCATAGAGTAGAGCTCTAGAGAGAGAACTGTACAGATGACACAAAGTTGAGAGTCCCAGGTGACAGTTCAAGGCATACATAGAGAGAAGATTATGAAAGAAGAGCATAGAAAATAAGAAGAAAAGACACTTTTGGACAGAACTGTGAGGAAGACAAGTATTTACAAAACAGTCAAAGGATTAGGTGGCTGAAGAAGAAATTGAAAGAAGTGGCAAACTGGCCAAAAGATAACCAGAAGACAGAGATTCGATTAAGAAGAAAAAGAGTATACATAGAGGTGTGGAAATAATTAATAGAGCAATGTACTTGAGGAGATGAGCACGCTTCAGATAAAGGAGGAGGAATGCTGTCTCCTTCAATTCAGTAGGAGACAAGTAGAAAAGGATAAATGCAGATACTTGTACATTTTAACTTTTGGGGGGATTTCATTTATTTTTATTTTGTTATTATTATACTTTATGTTCTAGGGTACATGTGCATAATGTGCAGGTTTGTTACATATGTATACATGTGCCATGTTGATGTGCTGCACCCAGTAACTCATCATTTACATTAGGTATATCTCCTAATGCTATCCCTCCTCCCTCCCCCCACCTACTTTATTTGTTTTTACTTTTTATACAGATGGGGTCTACTGTGTTACCCAGGCTGGTCTCAAACTCCTAGACTCAAGCAGACCTCCTGCCTTGGCCTCCCAAAGTGCTTGGATCACAGGTATGGGTCACCACATCTGGCAGAAAGTTTTAACTTAGATGGCAGTAACTTAACTTTAGTCTAAATCCACTTGATTCTCTTTTATCTTTGAAATAGTAACCAAGGTCATATGCTGGGAGTAAAAGGGGATAGTTGATTTAGAGTTATGAGGAAACTGGAGAATGCATGAAGTTCCTTTTATGGAAATTGAGAAATAAACCTATTAAGAAAATATAGAAAGATTTCAGATAGCTTTGAGAGCTCATGTGATGTTGGGAACCGTGCAGTCTGTATTATGTAATTTTCTCTAGCAGTCTTGCAACCTGTTAAAATGACCACCCCTTAAAGTCTGCTGTCTTTGGCCAGGCACAGTGGCTTACACCTGTAATCCCAGCACTTTGGGAGGCTGAGACCTGTGGATTATCTGAGGTCAGGAGTTCAAGACCAGCCTGGCTAGCATGGCAAAACCCAGTCTCTACTAAAAATACAAAAATTAGCTGGGTGTGGTGGCGGGCACCTGTGATCCCAGCTACTCGGGAGGCTGAGGCAGGAGAATCACTTGAACCTGGGAGGCAGAACCTGCAGTGAGCTGAGATTGTGCCATTGCACTCCAGCCTGGACTACAAGAGCAAAACTCCATCTCAAATAAAACAAAACAAAGCAAAACAAAAAATCCTGCTGTCTTTAATTTCCTTTGTGTCTTCAATCCACATCACCACTTACAAAGCACTTATTCTTAGTCATTACCTTACTGCAAAAATCCACGTTTGCAGTCAGGAGTGGAGTAGAGGCGTGTGTGTTTACTCAGGATTTGCTTGAGGGAGTTCTTGTCTTAGATGGATGGGGAAGTTCTGGTAACTAGACATAGTAGCTAAGTTTCATCCTAGTTGGGCATAGACATAAAACAACATTTTTTGGAAAGTTGAGAGTGATAACTGAGACTGTCTATGACAACAAAGCTATAGACAATCTAAGTCAACAGGAATTTGTTGTTTGTTTCGGGAAAATTTTGTCTTGGGAAGAAATACTTTAACCAATAAATAACGTCTCTATTTGTTTCAGGCAACTCCTACATATCAACTAATTGGAGACAACAGTCTGCTCATCTGGGCAAATTCTTGCTTATCACTGTTTACATATCAAGATTGGCTTTAAGACCATTGCCTTGCTGGACCCATCAATCTTAAACTATTATGTCACAGACTTTGCTGAATCCCAATCAGTTCCTCACTTTGAAAGCCCCACCCTCACCTTAAACAACTTGAACTTCGACCTGAAAGTCCTATAAAAATCCCAATTCTGATGTGTCCTTCTGAGATACTGCTAAGACTATGTCAAATTCATATTTCAGGGAGTTTCAAGGGAAAAGTTTAAAGAAAACGAATAATTGCAATTCAGAATTTCTCACCAGTTCTTGGCTATAAAATCTCTCCCCCAAGAACCAGGTTCAACCATTTTATTATTTTTATTTTTATTTTTTGACTGAGAGAAAAAAGTCGTAGGCAATACTGAGCAGAGTGACAGTACAAAGCTTCCACACGTGGAAGGGGTCCCGAGCGGGTAGTCAGTGTTAGATTTTTTTGATCACGTTTTAAACTCTTTAAGGCAGGAAATATGTGGGGCGGGAAGGTGTTACCAGAGCGAGATTCTCCAAACCTTTCTCTACTCCTCCCTGATGGATGGCACATTGTAGAAGCCCATCCTTCTAAACACCTCTCATGCTGAATCCATTGTCCTCTCCCTCATCCTTACCGCCTACAAGAACTCAATTAGCAACATCTGTTGATTCTGCCTCATAAGTAGCTCCCAAGTCCATGTGCTCTTTACCATCACCACAGCTGCAGCCTGATTCAGCTCATCTGGACTTGTGCAATGGCATCATAATTCTCTGCCAGTGCTTCTTAATGGCATCCACAGCATGCCATGTTTGCATTGCACATTGATGTCAATGCAAAGGTGTGCTTGTGGCTGGAAAGAGATATAGATTCCGGCTACTGAAGTTTCCTCCTAGTTGTCCCAAAGACTGAAGAGATCAATATCTTGAAGCATTTATAGATACAGGTGTTATAGCCTTCCTAGTACCCTGGGTAGAAAGTTTTGCACTAGATTCTTCCCAGTACATTAGCTTTCAGAGCATTTATTTATCTTATATCACTGATTCTTAACAGTGTGCCTGTCACATACGAAGTACCTAACACGTGTCACTGAATCCATACAAAGTTCTAAAGCCGGTATCTTGAAACAAAGATTCTTCATTTCATGATGAGCAAATCTTATGGAAATCCATAATAAAGCCTTACTTCTATGCATTCATCTATGCTTTTTTCAAGACCATTTTATAGAGTTCTCCCTCTCTCACTACAAAGCACCTTTTCAATTTGACCTGCAGTTCTACTTGGGAGATGCCTGAATTATCACTTCAGGCTCCTGGCCCCTGCTCTGTATTCTTACATTGCTCTACGCTTTCTTACGTGATGCCTTCATTTTTTAATGAGCCGGAAGAAGCTTGTCAATCCTTGAAAACCCAACTAACTGTTGCTTCCTCACTTAAGCCTTCTCAACATGACTATTTCCTTTTCATATTTTTCCTAAAGTACTTGACAAATAGTCTGTAGTGGAGTAAAAAAAAAAAAAAAAATCTCATTACCAGGTAACAGAATTATTCTTACGAAAGAAATCATCTTTGGGAAAAGGTCTTCATAATCCCCCAAATAAGTAACATGTTAGCAAAAGATCTGGCGATAAAATAAATGGTCCAATGGTTGTGAATGAGAAATGAATAGAAATTAGTGAGTAGAGGGAACTGGGCAAAAATATTGAGTAACATGGCAGAGCAGCTTAAAGACTTACAACAGGGCATTTGTATCCTTATATTGTGCATCCCATCTGTATTTCTAAAGCTTTCAGTGAAGTATGCCACACATTCAACAGTCTCATGAAAACGTAGTTATTTATTTTGGAGAGGCATATTTGGTTTAAAAGCAGTGGAAATAAATATACACTAAAAAGGCATAGAGTTAAAAAAATAAGAAGTTGACAGAGCAGAAAGTCAAGGCTGCAGGTGCTCATGAGTCAAGGGAAAAAAGGGGGATTTATGTCAATCTTCTCTAGATTTCAAGGGATAGGAAAACTTTAGCTGCTTCTGAGTTTCACTTCAATCTTAGCAGTTATCACAATCCATGTTACATCAGCAATAATTGCAGGGGATGTGTATAGTTCTGGGGGCAGGGTCACATTGAAACATAGCTGCCTCTGCTTTAGTAATGGATGTTGAATGGGGAATGGGCCACTTCCTAGAAGAAGGGGGTTCCAGGCAGGAAAGCAACAGGAGTCTGTTTCAAACAATAATCTTCTTTACTTAACTCAGATATAATTATTAATGTCACTATTGGGTCATTAATCCTGTGTTGTATATTATATTGTCAGTTGAGAGATCCATGTAGGGCTGGCCATTACAATACACCATAAACTTCTTGTGGGAATATTAAATTTCTAAGCACTCCCTTTGTACCAAACAAAAGTTTGCGGGAGCTCAAGGGTAGTTTTCATGAGGGCAGAAATTGTATTAGTTCTGTTTATCATGGTGTCCTAGGACAGTGCCTGTCCCACACTAGAAGGAAAATAAGTATTTGTTGAACAAATACAAATTTAATAGTCACTCAGTTAATTTTTAAATAGTTTCTTGAATAATGTATTCCAATGAGCTGGGGCCAGAAAAAATGTGGTGTTTGATGACTGATGAAAAATATCTACAGAATGTGCTGATCTATATAAGCTATGATCGTGTTCTCTTTTTCTTTTCTTGGTGCCAACTAACTTCATGTGATACACAGTGGAAGAACGGTTATCTCAGTGCTCTGGCAATTTTCCACATAATTCACAAATGAAGTTCAATATTTGCCAACAAATTGAATTGGGTTGACTAAAACACAATCTTATTTTCCATACTGTTTGAATTCTATTCCCTTTGTGCTTTTTAAAGCAAACTGGAAATGCATATGAAAGCATGACCAGGATTGGGCTGTTGGAGGCTAGTGCTGAAGGTTCTAGGAAAATGTATCTGTAAAGCCTGTCACTGTTCACTCCTTGGATCATCAGAATCACGACCTGCCTGCACTGAGCTGAAATTTATGACTGAGTTGTATTAGTTAAACATCTTTCGGTTTCTGAGCAATATCAATTTCCTCTGTGAATTAAAAATACATTTGTCAATATCATAGGCTTGAATGTTGGAAAAATACAGTTCCAGGAAGCATTAAAATTACTTACCATTCTAAAAGCTTTTATATTGTGAGCAATTCATGTAATTAAAATACTTGGTTTTGTCTGATGGCCTCATTTTCTAAATACAGTAGTGATCAGAGTAGAATAAATATTGATCAAATATGGTATTACTTTTGCCTTCTGAATTTTTATTTTTCGGAATAATTTTGTGTTATGTGATTTGCAGCTATTTGCTTTTGCCCCATGTCTTGGTGCTTGCTAAATGGTGGCTGTCTTAATTTCCTCGGGCTGCTGTACAACAAGCATGGTGGCTTAAACAACAGAAAATTATCTCAGGGTTCTGGAAGCTAGAAGTCCAAGATCAAGGTGTCAGTAAGGCTGTAAGGAAGCATCTGTTCCATGCCTCTCACCTAACTTCTTCCAGTGGTTTGCTGACAGTCTTTGGTGTTTCCTGACTTGCTTTCCCAATCTCTGCCTTCGTCTTCATGTGGGCATTCTCTCTGCGTGCATGTTTGTCTTAGTGTCCAAATTTCCCTTCTATTTATTTATTTATTTATTTATGACAGAGTCTTGCTCTGTTGCCCAGGCTGGAGTGCAGTGGTGCGATCTCAACTCACTGCAACCTCCGCCTCCCAGGTTCAATCGATTCTTCTGCCTCAGTCTCCTGAGTAGCTGGGATTACAGGGGCCCACCACCACGCCCGGCTAATTTTTGTATTTTTTTTAGTAGAGACGGTATTTCACCATGTTGGTCAGGCTGGTCTCGAACTCCGGACCTCGTGATCTGCCCGCCTTGGCCTCCCAAAGTGCTAGGATTACAGGCGTGAGCCACCGTGCCCAGCCCCAAATTTCCCCTTCTTATAAAGACAGGAGTTATACTGGGTTAGGGGCTACCTAATGACCTCGCCTTATCTGCAAAGATTCTATTTCCAAACATGGTCACATTCACAGGTACTGTGGGTTAGGACTTCAACATCTTTTGGAAGGACACAATTTAAATCATAACAGTTGCATATTATTGTCAAGCAATGGTGTAAAGTAAGGTGAATAAGAAGTAGAAATTTCTCGGGAATGTTGAGTTAGGCTCCAAAGGTACAGGGTACTTACAAGGTCTAGTGGAGAGAAACTGAATGCTTCATGAGCTGTGGGAATGCAGATTTACTGTGATTCCTTTGATTGCTATGTTATACCTGAGTCAAGCACAACTGGAAACGCTTTTTTCAAAGAGATAAATAGCAATAACAACAACAAAAGAGCTAGATTTCAGTCCTCGCTCTGGTATTTTTCCGGCTAAGGAATCCTGTTTGAGCAAACCAACTTCAGCAAACCTCATTTTCTTTGTAAAGGGAAGATCTAATAGCTTGAGGCCTAAATAAGACGCCCTACGTAAGTACCCAGAAGTGTACCTGTAATTTCGCAGAGCTCAATAAAAGGACTTCCCTTTTCTCCTGCTCCTTTTTCCATTCTTCTTCATTCTGTCCATTAAGTCTTAAAATTGCCCATACTAGTGACTTTAAGTAAGTGAAAATTTTACTTCTCTACACTGTAATTTTTAAAGATAAGTCACTGAAGGATGAGGTTGCAGTATGGAAAATATATATTGTAAACCTGAAGAATTCTGAACTGCTCTTCCACTTCCTATTCTGAGTTTTATTTAGGGTAAAGGCATTTGGTCTCTGCAGCTCCTTTTCCAATGCTTTCCCCTGATCTAGGAGATTGTCACATGAACATATGAGCATCCAATGGCTCTTGAGGGTTGGGACTGTTTATTAGATAAGTGAGCAGTCTTGAGAAAATATGGGGTCAGAGTTGTTAGGTCCGAAATGCTTTGAGTCGTTTACTTAGTATTTATTAAGCTCCGATCCTGTGCCAGGCATTGAGATCGGCGTGGGTGTCTGCCTTTGAAAAGCTTGTCTTTTCTTCCCATGGGAAGCCTGTGCTTCTGCATGTGGGGAACTGGCCCCACAGGCAGGTTCCTGGATGTGAGGTCTAGGGAAGCCAAAGGTAGGGAACTCGAGGAAAGGATGCTATCAAAGCTATGGGCAAAGAGGGTAAGGCTCCAAGGACCCACTTCATTAAATGCCTTAGAACTGGTCCCGATGGAGAAAAAAAAATAAACTTTGCTCCTTAAACAGTGATTATTGTGATAAGGCAAAGGTAAATGTTTTTGTTGTGGGTATCCCATGAGAAATACACCTCAAAGCAGAGCACATTGAAAAATGCATAGGGGAGTTCGTACAATATCCTGAAGGCAGCCATGTTGTTTAGCAGGCATGAGTAACAATGCCCTGTTATGGAAATTAGGAGAGAGCCTTGAATTTAGGCATGATGGACCTAATTCAATGGTAAGAAATAAAGCAAGCATGTGCTCCCCCCAGGCTTTTGTTTTTATTCTTCACAGTAACATATCGCTCCCTTTATTTAGTCATGCTGAGGCTTCAAAAGTGTTTTCGTGAAAAACAGTGTTGGAGCTGGAACAGATTTTAGACATCATCCAGTCCCAGTACCTCAATTTAGATGAGAAATGGAAGCATGTGAAGTTGAAGAACTTGCTCCAGGTCATGTTTTTTTTTTCAGGACAGGCCTCCTTCCTTCCAATTCTGTTTTATTTCCTTTTGAGGTTGTTAGTAAAAAAATAACGATAAGACTATTTACATTTTTAATCGTCAATTTTTCCATGTATACTTATAAATGGGGCATAGATTTTCTACTTTTACCTACCTCCATCAAATTCAAGTTAAGTGTTGGTGCTAAGATTTTCTGTGATTTATACTTGAATTGTTTGAAATAGACTTCATTAGCTCAGGAAACTTGAATTCTTTCCCTTTTTTGCAGGGTTCCTTCGTTGTCTGTAAATAGTCACCTTTACATGCTTCAACCATTCCTCTGGCTATTCTTACCATTTGATTTCGGTTTTTATTAACTACCAGGTGTTAGGCAACTGGTCTCCTCATTTTGGATTCATCTTAATTTTTGGGCTACTTTATTAGCCTGGACTATTTTGTATAGACTATCTTAATGGCTTGGCCTAACTCCAAATTACAAAAGTTTGTAATTAGTGAGATACTTGCCAAATGCAGTTGATTTCAGAATGAGCCACGGTTTTTAAATATTTTTCGGCCTATTTTCACTAATTTTAAATACTGGCCTTACATGACAAGTTTATTTGTGATCTTAGAGTTAAAAAAAAGTCATAATGTTCAAAACTGAGAATGTCAAGTAATTCTAAGTTTGTTCTTCAAGGTTCATAAGCCACAGGCATTCAGATAAACAAAGGGATTATTATATCTGTTTTATATTTTTTAACAAAGCTGGTATCTTGCCGGCATTTATTGCGTAATTATTCAGCTTTATTAGTGTCAAGAAAGAAGCAGTCTCTGTCTTCCTTTTGAAGACCTAAGTGATGCGTAAGCCTCTTAGCCACCAGATTAACCAGTGGTGAGAGACATTTTGGAAGACTGCATGGCCACAAATGTGATCTTATTTTGACATTGCATGTCAGTAAGCCTATTAACAAGAATTTCTTGGGTTGTCAAAGTCTTCATCAGTTCAGATTATCTGCACTGACCCCAAGATGACTCATCAGGGAAGAGGTAGAATCCTAGGAAGGGAACAGTGTAAGCGGGTACTTGCCTGGCTAGGCAGAGGCAGCTTTACAGGCCATGATTTTCCTGTTCTCTGCTCAGAGGCAGAAGGTTCCTGGAGAGAAAGTCCTTTTGAAGAAGTGTTGCTCTTTTCACAAGTCCCTCAGTAATGTCTCCAGCTGGATTGCCCTTCTGGGTAATACAGCCAATCTAAACGTTAGCAACAATTCTTTCTGGAAGGGTAGTGTGGCATATTGATTGAACAAGCTGCCTAATCTTTGCTAGGAAGTGTTTAACCTGCTGAATTTGTTCAGATCAGAGACCATTAAGGCTAATAACCCATGCAATTTTTAATTTTTATGATATCTGCTCCCCATTTTCTTGCAGCTCAACTACTGTAAATAATGTTCTC
This sequence comes from Trachypithecus francoisi, assembly GCF_009764315.1. NCBI lineage: Eukaryota > Metazoa > Chordata > Mammalia > Primates > Cercopithecidae > Trachypithecus > Trachypithecus francoisi. The sequence continues at coordinate 8,524,515 of NW_022681453.1, forward strand.
ACACAATATAAAATTTCCTTTCAGAACTTTAAACTGTTTTAAACGCACCCAGTTTCTCCACAGTCATGTTCTGAGAGTGTGTACGAGCCATCAGTGGGCCCACATTGCTCAAATAGCTTTGGATCTATTTGTCACGTTAGGTTGCCCTTTCTGCCAATTCTTGTTCCAGCTCTCTTGTTTTCCCAAGTGAGGGTAGTGACTTGTGTGGTCACTGTCTCTTAGGGATAAAGTGTTTTAACATCTGTTCCATTTCGTAGGAGTTCTGCACTGTGGAACACACTGAGCTGTACTGAAACCCATTTTGTGAGAATCTGTAGAATGGTTTTTTGGAGGATTAATGTATCATTAAGCCCTCTAGGCACAGTGTTAACATCAGTAAAAAAAGTTTAGACTTGAAAAGGTTATTGGCTCCAACATATGAAAACTTTTGTATAGTTATACATAAACCATATTTCATATGGGATCTGTGTACATTTCAATGTTTAATATGAAATAGGATAGAGCATCTGAAAGTAAAAATGTACAAGGTCTAGAAAGCTCTTCAAAAGCCCTGGTTTCTAAGACGTAAAATTTAAAATTAGAGATCCACTGACTGTTAGATGGGACAGACACCTCAGGAATCACCTAGTTCCACTCCATCCTCTCTAGTTTCAGTGTTTTGCTTGCTTATTGGCTCCCAGATGAGGACATGGAGTCCAGAGAGCGTGACTCTCCCAAATATGCTCAGCCAGTTAAGGACACACAGCCTGAGTGAGTGCACACATCTATCTCCTGGCCCATCATACAACCGTTTATAGCTATATCTTGATAAGGCCAACTAAGCTCTGGGTTGGAACTAAGAATGCAATTTTAGCATTTCACCAAGGATCTCAAATGTAATGAGAAAATAAATTTTAATCTCTTAACCCTCATAAAATTAGGACCAACACTGCAGAATGAGGACTGCTCTGGATCCTTCCTAACTCTGGCATATGTTAGACACTACATTTAAGGGCGTACTTAACCGCAGAGAGCAGCAGTTACAGAACTGCAGTGCAGAAGTGCAGAGAGCAGCAGTTAAAAGGACAATAAATTTACAACCAATGTTTAAGGATGTTGCTTTTTAGAGCAGGCAAAATAACTGCTGTGGAAGAGACAGAACATTTATGAATATGTATGAACTCGCTACATTTCCTAGTCTTGAACATGACTAGTTCTGATCAATGAAATCATGTGAAAATTTGGGCCCTCGCTTGCAGGTTCAGGCTCAATGTCCTCTGTGTCTTCCCCAGGCTCTCTCTCTACCGCCTCCCTCCACTGACATGTTGGGAAGAAAATAATTTCAAGATGGTAAGTAAAAATACTAGAAGGTGGGCATGGTGGCTCACACCTGTAATCCCAGAGCTCTGGGAGGTCAATGGAGGAGGATTGTTTGAGCTCAGGAGTTTGAGACCAGCCTTGATAACATAGGGTAAACTATCCCTAGAAAAAATTTAAAATTACCCAGGTGTGGTGGCACGTGCCTGTGGCCCTAGCTACTTGGGGGTTAGGTAGGAGGATTGCTTGAGCCCTGGGTGTTGAGGCTACAGTGAGCCGTTATCATGCCACTGCACTCCAGCCTGGGTAACAGAGTGAGATCCTGTTTTAAAAACAAAAAATCTAGAAGGAGCCCAGATAGTGGAGTCACAGGTTAGAGAAGAGCCTTCCAGGAAACCTGCCTAGTTGCATAGGACTTTGTGTGAGGGAGAACAAAACTTTTATTTTGTTTTTAAATTTTGGGAGTGTGTGTTTTAGTAGCCAGTATTAATTGCCCCCAACAAATCCAACAACTTTAAAAATGTAACTCATTCATTCATTCTCCTGTGATTGGCTGGAAGGTCATATGAGAGAAGTGGCTACAGAGGACATCATTAGGAAATTATTGTAACATAATTCTTTTTTGTCTTTAAACCCTGAATTGGGTAGATTTCCAGAATGTCATTAAGCATTTAACTTTTAGCATCTAACATCTAAAGTTTAAGCCTACAGTTTTTCTTTCCGATAAATGTTATTTCCATGATGACTACACAGTCCCTGGAGTTCTATCATGCACTTCTCTGGTCATTCCTATACACATATTTAAACATCTGTTTATTTCTTCCAGAGACTGATAGCTCTTTGCATTTGTCAGCACACAGACTAAGTTGCTGTAACAAAGAGACATTCCTCCTCCACCAAAGAAACGAAAACAAAAAAACTCAAAGTTAACAAGTCAAATTCATACAAGATAGGAGTTTATTTCTCTCCCGACAGTCCAGAATAGGTCAACAGTGAGAATGACCAGTGACCCAGGTGTTTTCTATCTTGTTACTTTACCATCCCAGCTTGAGGCTGGCTCATCAGCACCACATTTGTCAAGTCCAGACTGCACCTTGCAGTTCAAGCAACTTCATTTCTAAATGATGTGACCTAGGTAGTATATAGAGCTTCACCTCATATTCTATTCTAATCACATGTCCACTCCTGGCTGGAAAATGAAGTCTCTAGCCAGGTTGGCTATGTGCTTAGATAAAACTGGGGAATTCTGTGATGAAAAAAAAAAAAAAAGAGAATGGATGCTGAGACACAATTAGTAGTTTTTACCTGACAAACCACTTTGGGACCTTCAGGTCATGCTTCAGTATCAGAAGGAATCCGTTTTGTCATATTCTGTACTACACTGCAGTGTATTCATCTGTAAGTGAGAAGCACTGACGTCTCCTCAAATAACGTCAATACCTTTAATATGATGTAGCAATCTTATATTTTTCTCAGTATTAAGAAACTAAGGCATGGAAAACATTTTCCTCTGATATTTTTAAAAGTACGATTCTGTGAGCCTCCACTGTGTTTACCCTAGGGCTGAGGTAGGCCTGGAGTTAGGCAATTAGCCAGAATATTTAACACCAGTCAATCAGAATGGGTGCCAGCTGTGGACGGATGGCACACCTACCTAGGCACGTACCAGCTGAGTATCAGCCCTGTCTAGGGGCTGAAGTATCTCAGTAGGAATTTTAGAATGAAGTGAGGAGCCTCATAGGAGATAATTTAACCTAAGAGAAGTGAGTTGAAATTCAAAAGTTTGGTTTGGGAAGGAAAAGATTCTAAGCTCATTGCATTGTCTGTCACTTGGAATGTCACCATAAGTTCAAATTTGAGTCCTACGTGAAGAAGTCAGCAAACAGAAACATGATAGACAGAGATATGTTCCCCTCCCCCCATAAAAAGCCATCAGATGTGGGAACGTGAGATTTCAATCATCTAGTAGTTGATGCAATGGAAAGATTCTATGCTGGCATCTTTGGCAGTAACAAGAGATAGTGCCCTTGGGTCAGATGACAATGCCATCAATGTCTGGCATCAGCATGCTCAGAGATATATCACCAGGGACAGGTAGTTGTGGCTGTCCCTTTGGTGTGGATTGGCAGCAGTAGCCCCCTTTGTGGGCATTGGAGCATAACTGCTGCATTAGGAATTGGCATTGACAGAGGAAATCTTTGCAGAAGACTGGAGCTGGGAAGCAGGGAATTCTTTAGTAGTCAAGGGCCCTAACTTGGTTTGATATGGGACTTACGTGTGGGCCATGCAGGACTCAAAAGTATTTGAGAGGAGCTTAAGAGGGTCTGGAATTTGTCTACACGTGATGATGAGGGTTAAGATAGACTGTTTGACATTTACTGTGACGCTTTCTCTACCATCTCTGTTTATCGTTTTATAAATACGGACCTCACACTTAGTGCTCTTGATCTGTTCCATCTAGTGCTTGAGTCCTCATCAGGTAGAGATTCAAGCCAGTTATCCTTACTGCCCCACCACACTTGTCCTGTCACTGATTTGCCAGGATTCCCAAAGGAGGGAAGGGTGCCAGTGTAGCACCCTTTCTATTCAGGAACAGGCAATCTTGAGGCTGAAATAAAACAGGCCTCTTCACGAAAGTATCTCATTTTATTCAACTTCAGTTTCTTTTCTGCCTTGATCTCACTTTGAGTACCATTTGCTGCTGCTGATTCACAGCTCTGTGACAGAATGACAACTATACTATTAACCAAGTTTCTCGTGTTCTAGCCTTTTGTCAACAATTTTTCTAATTATGTTCTTCTTATCATTAATTTTGTTTCTTAGCATTTTAATCTGGCAAGATGTTTTACCAGGGGAAAGGATACAAAAATCGTTTTATAAAATGACTCAAGAGATGGTTCGGGGGTTGGCTTAGTTGGATATGCTGAAGATATTTCAACAGGTGTGTTTTGTGGTAAAATAATTAAGGACAATGGCATAAACTCACCTTTTAGTTCCCAAACAGAAAAAAAGAAAGAGTGCTAAAATATGCTTGGTGCTGTAACAAGTCCTGAAGTTTCAATGGTGAAAAAACAGACATGAAGTCTGCTCTTGTGTTGTCTACTAGGTCTCTATTTTCATGTTAGTGCAATCCTCTTTTTGGCAGAAAATATGGCTTTAAAATTTCAAGTGCACTTCCAAAATTAAAACTTCTTAGTTTGAATTCTAGATGCCGCCAGTTTGGATCTGAACTACCTTGAAAAATAACTCTTTTATCTGGTTAGTTTGAGATAACCCGACTGACTCGAAGAACTGACCCAATTATGAATGTTGATTCAGGTTGTCTTCTTCTCTTGGAATTCCCATCCTACCATTCACTCTTGGGAAAAAAAAATCTGTCCATCTTTAAAACCTACCTCAATGACACATTTTACTAAAGACTTTGCAAATATTCATAGGTAAATGTAATTTCTTCATTTGATTCCTCCATCACTTCCATCATTATTGAATCCTATATCATATTCTATTTATTCTGATAATCTTAAGTCAGTTCAGGCTACTATTACAGAAAATTGTAGACTAAGTATCTTAGAAACAACAGAAATTTCTCACAGTTCTGGAGGCTGGAAAGTCCAAGATCACAGCACCAGTAGATTCAGTGTCTGGTGAGGACCTTCATCCTGATTCATGGATGGCTGTCTTTTGACTGTTTCTTCACATGGCAGAAAGGGCCAGGGATCTCTCTGGGGTCTTTTTTACAAGGACACTAATCTCAAACATGGAGCTTCCACTCTCTTGATCTAATCACCTCCCAAAGGTGCCACCTTATAATATTGCCTCTTTAAGAATTAGGTTTCACAGGAATTTGGGGGACATAAACATTCAGTCTTTAGCACTGACTTAGGTTAATCCCTCAGGTTGGCATTAACACACATATTGCCATTGTGTGAAGTAGAAAAAGGCACCTCTTCCTCGAGATACTTGACTTTCATCTGTTGGAAAGTTCCTTTAGCATACCAATTTTGTAAGAATAAGAAAATTATAGCCATCTGTCCGAAAAGCTATAAATACGCAAGTCTATTCTAACTAAGATAAGAAGTCCCCTAGATTGTATATGCTTTAGATGATGACCCTGGTTTCACTTCCTGGACTGTAAATTGCCTTTGTAAAGTGCAAATGCTGAACAGCTGATTCTCCAGGAAAAGTAAGCCAACCAAACCTGACTTATAGTGTTGGCTGATTTCAAGCTACCAGTATAACATCAACTAGCTCATGGGATTTCTGAAAATTTAGCAATCAGCTCTCATGAACTGTTGAGGCTGGCTCCGGCACATTGTGGGCTGGGCTTTGTTCATGTACTTTGCTATATGCAGAACTCAAAGGTCGAGGAAGCCCTGAGCAATGTAAGTATAGAACTTATAGATGCTGTACACTTAAAAACCAGCAACATTCTTTATGTTATTACAAGGACAGCACACACTTGCCAGTGTGACCATCCTTCTTTATTCATAATGCTTAAGCACTTGGAATATATATATCTTTTTAATGACATGCTCTTTAAAGCTGAAGTGCTGAAGTTCCTTAGAACAGAGCAATTCATTATTAGCTTGCCTAAGGTAAAAATAATACATATAAATAACTTTCAGGAAAATACAGTGTGCCAAGTGAAGTAAAATCTGAAGGCTGCCTTATGATTAGTATTTCTATGGTCCCGAGTTTCTATTTTCTCAACGCTTTGCCTAAACAATTTATACTTTAGCTACTTTAGTGGATAAAGCCATAAATATTTTCCTGACATATTAGTGCTTATACAGGGAAGATCCTCTCAGTGGTTAATTAGTTTGCATGCTGGGACAAAAGGTGGGTGATAGGCAAGGCTTGTTAACTGCCAAATACCTAACCTCTCTGTATGATGAATTATGTTTACTTTATAAAGACCAATGTTTTAGTCTTTGCATGAGTGAATCAATTATGACCACTAATTTTAGTTTAAAATAATACCAACTCATCTCTAGTTATATCAAATTGATGTTGTATCCCTATAGTCACCATTTAAAAACAGCTAAGTGAAGAACAGTAAGTAGTTTGAGATAAAATTTTTATAGTTGCATATACTTTACCACTAGAATATGTGAGATTAGAATTCTTTTCAAAATGTTTAAATAATTCTGGAGTATTATTTGCCAAATAATTACTTATACTATGTGTTTTCTATAGCTGCTATAACAAATTACCATAAACTTAGTGGTCCCCAACAACACAAACTTATCTTACAGTTCCACAGGTCAGAAATCTGACGTGGTCTCACTGAGCCAAAACAATGGTGTCAGAAGGACTGTGGTCCTTTCTGTGGGCTCCAGAAGAGACTCAATTTCCTTGCCTTTTTCAGCCTCTAGAAGCTGTCTTTATTCCTTGGCCTGTCACCCTTCTTGTCTGTCCTCAACGTCAGCAAGAGCAGGTCAAGCCCTCCTCACATCACATCACTCTGACTTGCTCTTCTGCTTACCTTTTCCACTTTTGAGAACCCTTATTACATTGGGTTATTATCCACCTGCATAATCCAGCCTACTCTCATCATCTTAATGCCAGCTGATTAGCAACCTTTATTCCATCTGAAACCTTTAGTTCCCCTTTGCAATATACTCTGACATATTCATAACTTTTGGGAATTAGCATATGAACATCCTTGGGGGACCATTACTCTGCCTATAACACACCTAAATGGCAAAAACGTGTTTACATTTTCATAGTTCCTTTCTGAGCAAACTAAGTTTCAAAGGAGTTAAACGGCTTTCCTAAGGTCTCCGGGCCAATGACATTTTCTGAGCAAAGTGAAGATATCTGCATAATGCTATAAACTGTTTTCCCCAAAATTAGCATCTTGCTCAAAACTTCAATTTTGGACCAGGTGCTTGGTTTACACCTGTAATCCCAGCACTTTGGGAGGCCTAGGCGGGCAGATCGCTTGAGGTCAGTAGTTTGAGACCCAGCCTGGCCAACATAGTGAAAACCTGTCTCCACTAAAAATATAAAAATTAGCCGGGTGTGATGGTGCATACCTGTAATCCTAGCTGAGGGTGAGGCAGAAGAATTGCTTGAACCCGGAAGGCAGAGGTTGCAGTGAGCCAGATTGCAACACTGCACTCCAGCCTGAGTGACAGAGTAAGACTCCGTCTCAAAAAAAAAAAAAAAAAAAAGAAACAAAAACCACTTCAATTTTGTTTTGAGTATGTTTCTGCTTTCTCTTTTTTAACTTTTGAAGAAATCTCTTACTATTTAGAGGATTGCACTTTTTATGCCTTTTCTGTTTCAAGAGTGTCTAGTGAGAAAAATGATTCAAAAGGGATCAAGCAAGTGATTCCTGAAAGCAACATGAAAGATAATATGGTAAAAAGACAAAAAACAAAATCCTGGTCTTTTAGCCAAAAGCCCTGATTTTTAAAGATCCATAGAGCTTAACTAATGCCAGGGAAAAGTCAGAGGTAAGAATAAAGGTCTTACATTTTAATGCAGTTGCAAATATAATTTGTTGGCAACTGGTACAGTATCCTTCCCAGAGAGGTGCAAGTGATTATGGCCATTTTGCAGAGGAGGAAATTGAGGAGTCAAATGCTTATAGACATTTGGAGGGTCTTTGCTTTGATCTTCTGTGTCCCTGGGTCTATCTGACTCTCTCTGGATTCAGATGTTTCACAACACTGTTCTCTAGTTCCTGAGCACTCTGATATCTCTCACCATTCTCAAGAAGTGTGGTTTGCAAAATGCTACCTGTCTGCCTTCTGCTTATCACAAGGCCTTGATCTTAACTATGATTTTAATTCTGAGACAATAGAAATGCAGAAAAGTTAGTTATTTGCTCAGTGCAATGAATTAGCAACAGGGCGGAAATAAAAGGAGAATTCTACATTCTCAGGAATAGGATGAAATGTTATCCTATCATGCTTCTAGCAAAATGCCAAGAAATGCTCAAGGCATCTTTCATAGTAGAATGATCATGAATAAACTTTGAGAGTAGCATAAGATGTTCAAATACATAAGGAAGGCTTTTCTTGGTACAGGCATCAAAAAGGTAACTGTAAATAATGAATAACTGTGTCAACAGACTCAGAGTGCATAGGTCCCATTGCTATGTTCTTTCAGAGTTAGCACTGCTACAGAGTAATTGTGGGGTTCTTACTATTTTGTTGTCTAATCTTGCATCTGAGATACTCTCAGGCCAAAATATTTCCTTATGCTCTGCTTTAATTGCCAAAATCCCAGCCATATTGTCAAATGCAAGTTACAGTCTATCCCATCCAGGATGTTTTCGCCATGATAGGAAAGGAAATTCTCCTCAATTTTCAAATTTTGTTTTCTCTATATCTCTTGGCATACCATATGTTTAGCTGTGTAATATGTTTGTGTACATTTTTAGTGTCTCTACTATATTAAAAGGACAATTGTTTTCATTTATCTTCTAATGGATCTAGTATAGTGCACTACACATAAATAATGCTCAATGTTTCATCAATGAATAAGTGAGCACATGTAGTAGAGAAGTACAGTACTGGCTAAACAATATTGCTTTATCTTGCTTTTCTTTTCTAATTTTGTGTTTCCAGTATAGTATCTTGAACATATCAGATGATTAATAAATGTTTATTGATATAATTACTTAAAATACTTAATATGTATTCTTTTAAAATAGGAAACATATAAGTAATAAAATTTAAAAATATACTACTTTTTATTAGCTATAAGTAATCAGTTGATTTTTTTTTTTTTTTTCTTTTAGACGGAGTCTTGCTCTGTCACCCAGGCTGGAGTGCAGTGGCACAATCTCAGCTCACTGCATGCTCTGCCTCCCGGGTTCACGCCATTCTCCTGCCTCAACCTCCCGAGTAGCTGGGACTAAAGGCACCCACCACTATGTCCGGTTAATTTTTTGTATTTTTAGTAGAGATGGGGTTTCACCATGTTAGCCAGGATGGTCTCGCTCTCCTGACCTCGTGATCGCCTGCCTTGGCCTCCCAAAGTGCTGGGATTATAGGCGTGAGCCACCTCGCCCGGCCAATGAGTTGATTTTGATAGGATTAAGTGCATTTTATAGTGAGGTACAGATTTGATAGTAAATTTACATAGACTTTGCACTTCAATATAACTTGGTTTCGTCCCTGGTCTTGTCATTTTCTGTGTGAATCTGGATGTATCAGTTAAACTCTCTGAAACTTAAATTCACCATCCACAAAATGGGGTTACTGGCTGGGCAGAGTGGCTCACGCCTGTAATCCCAGAACTTTGAGATCACAAGGTCAGGAGTTCAAGACCATCCTGGCCAAAATGGTGAAACCCTGTCTCTACTAAAAATACAAAAATTAGCCAGGCATGGTGGTGGGCGCCTGTAATCCCAGCTACTCAGGAGGCTGAGGCAGAAGAATCGCTTGAAACCAGAAGGCGGAGGTTGCAGTGAGCCGAGATCCTGCCATTGCACTCCAGCCTGGGGCAAAGAGTAAAATTCCATCTCAAAAAAAAAAAAAAAAAAAAAAGGAAAGAAATGGGAGTACTAACATTAACATTAACCTCACAGGTTAGCTATATTAAATGAACACTTTATGCAAACAACCTAAATTATGTGCCCAGCTCACAATAAATAGTATCATTGCTCTTTGTTCCCACTCTTCTTTATTAATAACTTCATTTTCTTAAATATTAAATCTAACTAAATGCTATAATGTCTTCTTTTTGATCAAACAAAATGAAAAGATAACATTTATTCTAAGAGTAATATGCACAATATAATCCAACCCAAAATGTTTTGTGAAGCTTTTCAGAATTATCTGGTAATTACTGGTGTTTTAATGTCTTTTTCTTCTTTTCTGCTTCTGCTTCTTCTTCCTCTTCTTCTTCTTGGAATGGTGCTTTTCTTCTTTTGAGAAATTGTCCTTCTTTGGCTCCATGGGAGATGAAAGATTGTAAGTTCTACAACCTCCCCAATTCCTCATGCGTTGTCCACAGGGGTGGGCATGTTTCCAAAATAAGCCAATCGGTTTTCCTCCAGGATTTGTCCAATGCGTACCGTGATAAGAAATCTGTCCTTCTCTTGGAGAGGAAATGGAGAATCTCTGAGCCTGAGTGTGACTGACCATCATGACTTTACTTTAGAGAAAGCAAGTCTGCAACAATAAAGTAGACAAGGAAAGAAGGCCCATTTACTCACGCTCACCCCATATTTGGTAAGGTGGGTCAAAAAAACTCTAGTTTTGGCTTATTTAGCGTGATTTTGACTTTCACATTTGCAACTAAAGTCTTATCAAATTTAAGCATATTTAAACAGTGAGTCACCTGGGATTAGCTGTATCCCATTGTTTCCTCCCTATTCAACCTCTAAATTTTAGCAGCTGACCACCAGGTGAATCGTGGTGTCTACCAGGTGAAGCATTTAGATCTAATTACTGCATAATCTACCGGTTTGTTTCACAGCCATACATTGTATCCTCATCTGCATCAGGGTTTGGCAAATGCTGGGGTTTTGGGTGCATTGGGGAGGTGTGAAGGACCAGGTGGGAGAAGGTGGTGGATCAGTCAACCTTTTAGCATTTTTAGAAAAAGCCCAAAACCTCCTCTAGATTACATGCTTTGTTCTCACAGAAGCACTTTAACTATCAGAGGAAGGTCCAGCAACTTCCTCCATTCTGTGTTATACAGTGTATGTCAAAGTTACTTTATAAACAGATCTGGCCTGTCCTGGGGGCAGCAAGCTCTTGACCAAAATCTATTACACCAGGTTCCTTGGGTCTAAGTTGCCTGAGACATCAAACTGAATAGGTCCTTAAAGAATGAACAACCCTTTTATTCAGGGAAGTTTTATTTTTCTTTTTGGGTCAATTTCCCCCTCACTCCCCTCCCTTTCATATTCCTTTTCTTTTTCCTTCCAAATAATATTTTAAAAATGACTTTTTAGGAGTAACATTTTCCTATTACAGAAAAACTTAAAATGTAGAAAACCAAAAAAGGAAAATAAGAACCACTTATAATACTACAACCCAGAGATAGCCCCGGTTAATTTTTGGCATATATTCTTCCAACTCTTTTTCTATGGAATAATATTTTAACATAGTTGATATGATAATACATACTCAACATTGTGCCCTTTTTGTATTTTCACTTACTACATCTAAATATTTTCTGCTGGTTAGGTTTTCTGGCTTTCTGTTGTCTAGGCTGGAGTGCAGTGGCATAATCACGGCTCATTACAGCTTTGACCTCCTGGGCTTAAGTGATCCTTCCACCTCAGCCTCTTGAGTAGCTGGGGCCACAGGCATGTGCCACTATGCCTGGCTAATTTTGTATTTTACTTTTTGTAGAGATGGGGTCTCCTTGTGTTACCCATGCTGGTCTCGAACTCCTGGGCTCAAGCAATCTTCCTGCCTCAGACTCCCAAAGTGCTAGGATTACAGGTGTGAGGCATTGCACCCAGCCCTAGTTAGTGTTTGAATCCCGATTTCTTTGGTATTATAAAGCTGCCATATGTCTTAGCATGACATCTCTGATGCTGTATGTCAGAGGACATAGAGCATTCATAGCACGTAAGAAGGATTTACACCAAGGTAAAACGATAATACAGATACTTGACTCCATTTGTCTTCCTGGATATAGCATAAATGTCAGGTTGCAGATTCTATCAAGTGTATTTATAAGGGTGAAATGGGATGCTAGTATGCCTAATACCTGCAAAATTGTTAGTTTCTGAGTAGAAGGAAAATCCAGAGTATAAAAATTTATCATAAACATTAGGCTTTCCAGTCTTTCTATACTTCCCAAGTTGGAAACTCATCATTATTTCTGGCAACAGCCAATGATTATTTTCCTGCCCGACTTCCTTTGTACAACTGAGAAGATCTGTTTTGTCAGGCAAAACAGAAACACAACATTTTGTCTGGGAGGTTGAAAATGAAAGTAGTGTTTCTCACTGTTTTAGAGGAAATACAAAATACAAAGAAGCAGAAATTAAGAAAACATTGTTAGATAGAAGATTAGAATGAGATAAACATGTGCCACGTTGACACCAGCCAGATGTGACGCCTCTCTCCACCTGACCAACCAAATGGTCAACTTCTTCAGCCTGGAGACTGTGGACAAAGACACTTACTTTTGGCTTTTGCCTACGTCATCTGATTATGCTAGTGACTCCCTATAACATTTGATGGCCATTTCACTTAACTTTTGAAAAAAAATCCAATCAGAAAATCACAGTGATCTCTGAAAAAGGGTGGGGAAAACAAGGACATATTGGATACAAAGTTTGTATCATTCATTTTCTAAAAATTCAATTTGAAGCTAGCAGGAAGTACAAGATTACAGAGATAAAAGCTCCATTTAATCTTAATATTTTTGCAAGACATAAATGGGGTAGAGATTTACACAGGAGTTGGCAGTTTGGAAGCGAATTGACTAGGCATAAAAGCAATAGTATCAAAAATGTTTGTTTTTATTTTGTATCTTTGAGACTTGAAACTGATAAAAATTTCTGATTAGCAAACTTTGAGAATAGAGTCTTTCTTCTTTCCAAAATAACAAATATCTTTTAGTTTGAGCATGAATACTCCATCTGTGGCAACAGGAATGATAAATGCTTTTGAGAAAATTACCAAGGTTTTGCCCCACTTAAATGGTTAATAGTAACAGCAGCACAGACCCAAACTTGATAAAACTTTGGTACTTGTTATTGGACTAAAATTTTCTAACTCCAGACACTTAAATGGGAGTTTTTTTTTTTTTTTTTTTTTTTTTTTTTTTTTTTTTTTTTTGAGGAGAGTCTCGCTCTGTTGCCCGGACTGGAGTGCAGTGGCCGGATCTCAGCTCACTGCAAGCTCCGCCTCCCGGGTTTACGCCATTCTCCTGCCTCAGCCTCCCGAGTAGCTGGGACTACAGGCGCCCGCCACCTCGCCCGGCTAGTTTTTGTATTTTTAGTAGAGACGGGGTTTCACCGTGTTAGCCAGGATGGTCTCGATCTCCTGACCTCGTGATCCGCCCGTCTCGGCCTCCCAAAGTGCTGGGATTACAGGCTTGAGCCACCGCGCCCGGCCTTAAATGGAGTTTTCAGGTTATCCTGCTCACTGATTCATAACTGGGAGACAGATTCATGGGAAGGCAGCATTGGACACATACTCCTTCTCTTGCTGAGAACCACTGATATAATCTAATTCTCTTGTTTTTTAGGTGAGAGAAGCAGAGGCCCAAAAGAACACAGCAAATACCCAAGGTCACCCTGTCAGGATTGGCAGAATAGGGCTGGAACAAGGACTCTTTTCTTTGGACAGCATCCTTTCCACCTTGCACCTGCAATCCACTCAAACACTGTGGCATGGAGGCAGACTCCTTCCCAACAGGTATTGTCAAGAGCTTCTTCCTACTGTCATTTGTGAGTTTCATCAGCTCCCAATCCTTTGTGTCTCAGCTTCTAAACTTTCTTTCTTTGACCAGAACTCAGCCATAGTGAACTGGATTTATGGATGGGATTAGAGATATGTCTTATCTGATGTAACAACTCTAGAGAATAGGTAGTATTTTAGAGACATCAGAAGGCCCTATAGAATTCAACAAGAGTACCATGTAAAATTCATGATGTCTGGATGTGTTAGGGATAGGGAGGTATTGCTATTTTGACTTTGATCTATCCTTTAGGCCCAGAAAATCTTATATTTACATACAGAGGGGATCCAGGCAGAGTTGTTCCTCCATAGGGATGCGAGCCTGATGTTTTAAAAAGCTAACAGTGAAGAGTCTAGTGGCTTTTTATGATTTCCACTAGTCACTCTTCACTTCTGGCTCTTCACCTGCTCTGACATGATGGAAATAAAATAAGTTAAGAGATAGCTGTTTTATTAGAGCTAGAAGCTCCTATTACTTCAACTAGATATATCACTTAGGTAAATTTTAAATTTACTTTAAGGAAATATAGATATAAGTATACTTGAAATTACCCATTATAATGGTGGTTGTGATAAAGGAGGAAAGGGTAAGGGTATCCACAGTTGGCCTGAAACTGTAATTTCAATGCTTGTAATACTTTTTGGAAGGACTTGAAGAAATAAGTCCATTGAAGGCTCAAGTAAGATGGTAACAAGCAGTACATTCATAGTTGTACTATTTGTAATAGCGCCAAACTGGAAAGTTCTCAAGTGCCCATCAACAATAGGACGAACAAATTGTAATAAGTCCCACAATAGAACATTATTCTGTAATGAGAATGAGATCCACAATCAGCACAACAATACAGAGGAATCTCACAAATGTTAAGGCTGAGAGAAAGAAGCCAGGCACAAAAGAATACATACTGATTGATTCTATCTATATAAAAGACAAAACCAGGCAAAGCTAGTGAATGATATTAGAAGTCAGGATAGTTCTCGTTCTGGGAGAAACAAAGGGACAAGGAGGTGCTTCTAGAGTGTTAGTACTGCTCTGTTTCTTACAGGTGCTGGCTACAGGTTCATTGTTCAGTTAAAGTTAAGTTTATTGAACTGTATACTTATGCTTTATGCAATTTACGTACCTATGTTATATTTCTGTAACTTTTTTTTAAAGGCAAATGGGCATTTTTCAAGAGGCAGGGAACTAATACTCATTATTTAGATAGAAAAGCCCTGCTTTCATCTTTTGTTAGGAAAAGTAAGAATTTTGGAAGTGCACCTCTTTTGTAAAATGTCAATCAGGTAATAAACTAAAATAGTCAATAGAACAGGAAAAGAGAGGAATAGAAGGCTCAAAAGATGAATTCCTATCAAACACTAAACAGTTCTTTTCCAGAACTCTTTGTGACTTAGAATTCTAGAAGGTCCATCAGAGGTCTCCCATTTCTATTCAGAAATGCACTTCTGAAGTTAGACAGCTGTCACAAAGTCTTAGGGAGTAATGAGTTCACAATTTCAATTTATTATCAAAATATTTTGAATGACAAACCTGAAAAGACAGGAGACGCAGAGCTACATAGATGCAGATTTGCCTTTTTATCAGAGATACTCTAAGAGACAGATTTAGTCTTGAAAGTCCAATTTGAAAACCACAAGTATATATATCTCTAGACAACTGTCCAATGGCAATTTTTACCCTAAAGTTTGTGCTAAAAGTTTTTCATCAATATGATTTATAAGTTTGAATAGTCTCAAATTTTCATCTGCATATCACTTTACAGATCTTGGTTCACAGCTATTTATTTTAAGCTGAAACTTCAATATTCATTGATTACCTATAATAATAGTTACTCATAAATGTAGTTAATAATTAAATATAAAAATTATTATTTTTACATTTATATAAATCTCTTAAAAATACCAAGTTTTTAGAGAGAGAGAGAGAGAGAGCAAGAAATTGCTTAGAAAATTGCAGGAAGCCTTAAGAACCTCAGTATCAGTCAAAGCAGGTACAACAAAAAACAATTTTAGACATTCATTTTTTGCTCTAAGAGTGCTTCAAATAAATGATCACAGAATGAATAACTGATGTATGGCAAAAATGAGTTTAAAACTGTATAAGCTCCAAGGCCCCAATGTGTATAAGAATTCTTTGGAAGCATTTCAAAGGACTGTAAATGTTGCAAATAAAAGCAAAAACTAGTAGTTAGGCAATGTGCTTGAAACTATAGTGTCACCTACTGTTCTTCTGGTGCCTAACTGTATTCTTCCACATCTTCTTTTCCCTTTGGATTCGAAATCCTGATCTACCTCAAAGGTTCTGCATTGTTTTCTAGGGACATCAGCAAACTGGTAGACCATATGAGAAACAGAAAAAAACAGTAACATTATCTTTAGAAATTAAGCATTATTTACACAGTGAGAAGTGATTGACTTGATAGACCTCAGACCCCCTTGCTCCCTCCACACCCTTTCTAGAACAACCTAATGTTATTTGTATTGTGATGCTCCGCTCTCTGTTAATCACCCCCAAGTCAGTACAGTGACCCCTAGGGCCCATTTTCTCTCAGTTAGAGAGTTCCCCGTTTCTGTGGTGTTGGCAAGTCTAGCCGAGGGCTGCACTGCTTCTTTTGAAGATCACCAAACCCGGCATTTCTTTTCTGGATTCATGTATGAATTCTTGCGGCAGTGAAAGGCTTCTGAAAACTCTGCAGAGTTCTGCAAAGTCCCAATAATCCTTTGAAACAAACAAAAAAAGTCACCATCAGCATTTGATACTCATGTCCATACCACACTGGAGCCCTGCAGCATTTTCCTCTGCAGGTCAAGTGAATGAATTTGGAGTTTAAAGTGAAACTTAAAATATCCTGGTACAATGAGTCAGTGCCTTCTCATTAACAGAATTTTTAAATGGAGAGGTAACAAAGTACAGGAGTTAAAAGCACAGATTTGGGAGACAGACTACATGGCTTGAATCTTGCTTATGAAGCTTCTTTGTGCCTTGGTGTCTGCACCAAGATAGAACATGCATCTTAAGGTTGTCATGGAGAGTTAGTAATTTATAAGCATTATATGTGTTTATAAAACAAATGAATAATTCACATTTGAAAATGCAGCTATTTGGAGTTGTATTATAATAAGTGTTTGGTCAAAGAATATAATCATGACCTCTCACTATGTCTTGAAAGGGCTCACATAATGACTTAAACATAATAGACTTTAAATAGATATTTTTTGTTGATTTGATAAAGGATTATTTTCCTTTTTCCAAAAGGGCTCCTTAAATATCAGAAACTGGATTCAGCCTGAATAACTGGAAAGGGCTGGCAAAATGCCACTTTCCTCTTATCTCTGACCCCAGTGGGCAAAAACAACACAGTCCAGTTCCCTATCTGCACCTAGCAGCATTTGAGGGAGAGATGGGTCAGTACATTGATGCAGAGGTGATGTTTTCACACCCACCCTGAACCCTGAACCACCTCCTTCCCTTCTCTTCCTGCTGAGGCCAGCCCACCATACTTGCTTGGGTTGGGAGGAGGTGCCCAGAGACAAGTGGACTGGAGTGGTGCAAGGACTAGGCATAAGTGACAGGTGAGTCCATTTTGATTTATGGAGCTCTCCCTATGTGGCAGGTGTACTACCATGTGTACATCTTAGCACTTCTCTCTCCTCCAACCATTCTCCACACCACAGTCAGAATGATCTTTAAAATTTAAATCAGATTCCATAATCTCTTATTTAAAGCCTTCTATGGACTTGAAGGAAATTTACACTCCTGTTCATGGCCTCCAATGTCCTCCTGATGGCTCCAGTCTCCTCTCTAGCCTCCTGGTAGTACATTTCTCTTCCTGTTCCTCCTTAGGCTCAAACTATGCTGATCTACCTTCAATTCCTCAGACCAGCCAAACCTTGTCCCTCTTCAGGGCCTCCTGCTACCTGCAGGTCCCACTCCCTGGAAATTTACTCAGCAGTCAGTACATGGCTAACTCCTCAGCCTTCATGCCTTTGCTTAAATATCCCCTCCTTGGACCCCTTCTTTGAATGCCATCTAAACTAACTCCTCTCTCAGGGACTATCCCTATCGAAGCACTTACCACATTTACAATGATTTGTTCTCCTTTTTTACTTCCTGACACACCCACTAGACACTAGACTAATTTCTATGAGGACAAAATACAGCCTTTGTATCCTTGAGTTCCACATCTGTGGATTCAACCAAATGTGGCTGAATATATGTGGGAGAAATATTGTGTCTGTACTGAACACGTGTGGACTTATTTTCCTTATCATTAATCCCTAAAGAATACAGTATAACAAATATTTACACAGCATTTACATTGTATTAGGTATTATAAGTAATCTAGAGGTGACAAAGTACAGGAGGGAGAAGGTGTATAGGTTATATGCAAATACTGCACCATTTATATCACGAAGTTGAGCATCCACAAATTTTGGTATCTGCAGGGGGGGAACCAATCCCCCACAGATACTGAGGGAAGATGCTGTGCTGTGTATGTCTTGCTCCCTGCTGTGCCCCCAAAGTCCAGCACAGGACTCAGTACATACTGAATGAATGAACCTGTGACCTGGTTGGTCACAGCGATTACCTGTAGAGAAGCAATAGGGCATTAGGAAGAAAAACACTACTTAGTGTTTCTGTTGTTTGTTTGATATTATGGACCAACAGGAAGAGAAAGAAAGCATTTTCTTTCCGTTTCCTCATTCCAGAAAATAGAGATCCATGTGGATTTTTTTGTAAGTCTGACTTTCTAATATGTCACCCATCAGTGCATCAACTAACTTCTCTATTCCTCTCCACCACAACTCCCCTGTCTTTCCTGGAGGATGTAACCTTTTTTAGTTGTTCGTTTTTTAGGACCCCTAGAGGAGTCTTAAAAATGAAAATAATCTCCTGGGGTTGTGAAGTGGAGCCAGGAGCTGAGAAATTTATATGTTAGTCCATTTGACAGGGAGATGATTGGCCTTCCCAAGAATGGCGTGAGTTCCAGTAAAGGCAGGTTGTGTGAATGATAAGGAGATGCTTCCCGCTCTGAGCACGGCTCTGAGAGTCCCTCTGATAGCATGGCGCATGGTTGTTGGAGAACCTGGACCTGAAGAGTGGAGGCTCTGGAGCTCATGAGCATTGGAAGGAAATGGAACCACTGACTGGGAGGATTTGGACTGCACGGATGTCAGCAGTGACCATGGTGGACTGAAGATGGAAGCTATTCTCTAATTTCTATGCCTGTGTGATGATTTCAGATTCCTGAATAACCCTGAAAGAGTACGTTGAAAAGTCACTGAAAGTAAATGGCTCATCTCCTAGCTTAGTCTAAGAGCTTAGAGTTTGGCTTAATTTGATTAAAAAAAAAAAAGTCCATTTCTTACATCTGAAATATTGAAAAACACATTCACTCTTTGGACCATGTGAGAGTACAAGGAGAAATCTGCAGTTTGGAAACCAGAAGATGGCCTTCACCAGAACCCGATCATGCTGGCACCCTGATCTTAGACTTCCAGTCTCCAGAACCGTGAGAAATAAATTTCCATTGTTCATAAGTCAAAAAAAATTCACTTATATAATGTAGTCAAAAGTGACTGTTTGTGTAGGAATCAAAAGAGCTTAGAAATTAGGAATTTGCGTTGGTCTTTAGTCTTTCAGGTTGTGGGACTCAAGGATTCTTTATGTTAGAGAGGAGCTTTGATTTATTAATGCAACCTTCTTCCCAATTCAGGATGCCTAGATACTGGCTAAAGACAGTCATCCTGCCATCCTGGGCATTCCTCACACTGGGGAGCAAGCTCCCTGGTTGACCAGGTAAGCCACGAGTCATTGATTGGAAGAGCTGTAGTTTTTGTTTTTATTTTATTAATTTTTTCCAAAGGATTCTGTCTTAGATTTAATCATATGGGAACAAGTACTTCAGTAAAAATGTCCAAACCCACTACTTAATTTTATATTTTTCTTAAAAAGTATTTTTAGGATTTATATTCATAAATCTCAAAATTAAGTTAGAACAACAAACAGAAAAACACCTCAAAGAAAAGTCTTCAGATAACACTGCAGAGAGTGGGCACTGCAGAAACACTCAGCCTGCCGTGCACTCAGCTCTCCACGCCCATTCTGCCCATCGGCTCTCCATCCAAAGACTCTACTTAATTTGATCCTGAATAGGTCAACAACACACTAGGGCTTCACTTACTTTCTTAGTTAATGTTTGGTGTTTATGACATCAAATCTTTGAATAGATCATCTATTTTTTTCTGAGATAGGGTCTCCCTCTGTCACTTAGGCTGGCGTGCAGTGGTGCGATCATGACTCACTGCAGCCTTGACCTCCTGAGTTCAAGTGATCCTCCTGCCTCAGCCTCCCAAGTAGCTGGGACTACAGGCATGTACCACCATGGCTGGGCAATTTTTTTGTTTTTAATAGAGATGAGGTCCCACTATGTCACCCAGGTTGGTCTTGAACTCCTGAGCTCAAGTGATCCTCCCTCCTTGGCCTCCCAAAGTGTGGAATTAACAGGTGTGAGCGACTGTACCAGGCCTAGATAATCTATTTTGAAAAGTGAATACATTATTAATAAAATACATCTTTTTTCTAAGAGTGAGATCGTATTACATGAATTATCTTCTGTTATTAGAAGATATGTACATGAATTGCATGCTGTATAAAACTGTGTACTTGTGTTTCTAATAACAGAAGATAATAAAGCTTTTATTGATGATTTCTTAAGGTGATTTACTTGAAATTTTTACTTTATTATGTAAAATAACTTATTGTACTGCTGATGTTTATTCCCTTGGCAAACAGTTACTTGCATTAAAAACATCTAAGAGATTTGGCATTGTGACCAAGAATGGACTTTATATACTATCTGACTATTCCTGCATACTACAACTGGACTTCTGAATTACTGTGTGCAATTAATGGGTCCTCAGACAACCTTTTGTTAATTCTTGTAAATGAATGACTTAGCTACAAAGTTAACTGGTTTCATTCAGGAATAAGCTATCCAATCTTCATCATTAACTAATTTTTATGGTTCTTTCAAAGCAAAGTCATATTGATGAGTGTATGTTCTGCTATACATTCATAAAGAAATAAATGCTGGAATAGATTTCTAGTTATCAGCTAAAGATTGGAGGGGCTAATATAAATTCTACAAAACTCACTAAAATCTATACTGATATCTATAAAATATCAGGAACCAATGCTAATATTGAAGGGAAATTGAAGAAACAGAAGAATTTCAAAGAGGGCTTATTAGCCTGCTAAATTACAGAGTTATGAAGGAACAAAATAGCCTTATTAGTTGAGCACGTCTATATAAAACACTAGACAAAATATTCCATCAAAAATATTAGAAATTAAGCTTTGAAAAACATTTCTTACTTTGCTAGTGGTGTCAGTTCTAAAAAGTGCCTTTCTTCCTGACTGGAAGATAAGGTTGAGCAATCTAAGCACTTAAATCAGTTTGTCTATTTGGACTTGCTTTACAAAATTATCAGACCCTTACATATTATGTAGCAAATTACAACTAAATAATTTTAGAAACATATTTATAGATTACATATAAATATTATAATAACCATTCCCTGAAATGACTTTAGATGGCTAATCATAAACTGGATTTCCAAAATGAAGTCAATACTTAAATTATAGATTCAATTTCTAGACTACTAAAAGAAAAATGTTTTTGGCTTAAACACCACTTAATTTTAACAACATGTTTTCTGAGCTAATCAAAATGGAGGAATTAGGGAACTAAAGGCAGGCAATACAATAATAGGAAAGAAAACTGGGAAAGAAACAAACACACAGAAAAACCCTAATAAAAAGCCAAAATAAATAAAAAAGCATCACAATTGATATAAGAATAAATAGCTCCACAGAATAAATTCATAAACAGTAAAAGCATAACTAATAATCATAAAGTAGTCTGTGCCATCAAATTTTTTAAAAGGTTAGTTTTTTTTCCAGTATATTGTTTTAAGGTAGGAAGGCAGAAATACATTTTTAATCGAGAAATTTTAATCCAGTTGTTAAGATAAAAATGTTGATACTTAAAAGAGACAAACTTTACCTATCAAACTTAATTTGCAACCTCTCATTCTCTGAGGATGGTAGATATACTAGGTATTACAATAATATTACTGAAATTCACCTAGATTTTTATGGATATCTGTTTTAGTTTATGGAGATATGCAGGGCAAACCCTTGACAAATTAGGTTGTATGGTGGTTTGTATGAGCTTATAAATGCTAGCTGCTATCCTTAGAATTAGATTCTTATACCTTAACTTCTCCAGTTTATTTTAAAGTACATAAATAAAGCTTTAGTCATGAAGAATAAAACAACAATAGGTTAGACATAGCAAATACAGTTTTATAAATGTAGCTTTGTATCAAGCGTATTTTGCCTTTTGTTTTAATACTATGGCTGTTTAAATATAAGGTTACAAATATCTAATTCATAAATATTTCTATATAACCACCAAGCACAATTCTTAAATAGCAACTTGGCATCTATTAGTTTTTAAAGTTCCTTAAAAGATATGTTTTACTTTGTACAGCCAGGAAGTGGTCTGTTTCCAAAACTAAATGTAAGCTCAACCTTTTGCCAAGAAAATCTCCTTACCTCCAGAGAAAATAATAATTTCCTTGACAAAAGGTTGGCATTCCATTTACCCTTAAAACACACACACACACACACACACACGCACACACACACAATTGTTATGAATGAAAAATAGTCGATGAGGGATCTTTGGAACCAGAGCAACAATAAAAACTTAAATATACAAATAATTTAACTTATTTATAGCAAAATATTGTTTTCAGTTTAAAATTGGAGCTAGAAAACAGTTATATATTTATCTACATTTTACTTAACCACTGATCAGTTACTAACATCTGAAATGTGCAGAACATAAGAAATGAGCACCAAAAAGGCCTTGACTGATACGGAACTATTGCAAAATACATAAGAATTCTTATTCTGTTCATAACTCTTGTCTACAAATTATCCTAGTATGAACTTTCAAACACACACACACAACATAGGCTCTTCATTTATATTAACGTTAATCCTTGAGCAACTCTCATGATAATTTAATCCTCATTTTACATATCAAGAAACTGAGGCACAGAGGTTACATTAAGGCTAGTAAGTAGTGAAGCCATGGTTGGAACTCAAGTGTTTCTTACTTCAAAGCTTAAGTTCACTTTAGTAAAGAAAAAGACAACTTTAAAAAAATTAAAAGTTTCTTGAATAAACCAAAATGGGAATTAATCCAGTCACTTCTGTTGCTCATTACCTATAAAGCAATTAATTTGAATATCTTAGCAGAACTAAACTTAGTTTGGATTACAGAGATAATAGGCATACCATAAGTAATTATTGAGTGAATGAATATTGAAAGAAATATTAAGGCAAATACTAGATGATGATGATGATGATGATGATGTTGATGATGACAATGATGATACTAACAAGCTGAGTAAATTCTTTAATTTTTAAATGAGCTACTCTACTGTTTCATAACTGAATGTGTTTTTCTCCATAATTGAATGTGTTTTTTCCCAAGAGTAAATGATCTGGGCAGTATGCTTACATTCATTTTATGTAGAGCTTTTGAAATTTAGCCCATTAGTTCTCTTTTGTTCTCAAGATTTTCCAACTTGTTCTCCATTTTCCAACTACCCTACAAATTTTTTAGGTTTTTTTTTTCTTTTAAACTTTCTTGCCTGAGAGGTGTTGTTGATCAGCAAATGAGTGACTAAGTGTTCTAGTACATGGGAAAGGGATAGCATTAGGAATTCAGTTCTTAAACAAATACATAGGATCTGAGATTTAACATTCAAATGTTGGTTAGAAGGGACTCTCTTCAATCATTGTTCTCTTAGATTTTCTAATTTGGGAAGAACTTTAACTTCTTCTAGATCTTGCCAAGAAAATCTCCTTACCTTCAGAGAAAATAATAATTTCCTTGACAAAACGTTGGCATTCCATTTACCCTTAAAACACACACATACATACACACACACACTTCTATTGTTATGAATGAAAAATAGTCGATGAGGGATCTTTGGAACCAGAACAACAATAAAAACTTAAATATACAAATAATTTAACTTATTTATAGCAAAATATTGTTTTCAGTTTAAAATTGGAGCTAGAAAACAGTTATATATTTATCTACATTTTACTTAACCACTGATCAGTTACTAACATCTGAAATGTGCAGAACATAAGAAATGAGCACCAAAAAGGCCTTGACTGATACGGAACTATTGCAAAATACATAAGAATTCTTATTCTGTTCATAACTCTTGTCTACAAATTATCCTAGTATGAACTTTCAAACACACACACACAACATAGGCTCTTCATTTATATTAACGTTAATCCTTGAGCAACTCTCATGATAATTTAATCCTCATTTTACATATCAAGAAACTGAGGCACAGAGGTTACATTAAGGCTAGTAAGTAGTGAAGCCATGGTTGGAACTCAAGTGTTTCTTACTTCAAAGCTTAAGTTCACTTTAGTAAAGAAAAAGACAACTTTAAAAAAATTAAAAGTTTCTTGAATAAACCAAAATGGGAATTAATCCAGTCACTTCTGTTGCTCATTACCTATAAAGCAATTAATTTGAATATCTTAGCAGAACTAAACTTAGTTTGGATTACAGAGATAATAGGCATACCATAAGTAATTATTGAGTGAATGAATATTGAAAGAAATATTAAGGCAAATACTAGATGATGATGATGATGATGAT
The DNA here is from genome assembly GCF_009764315.1 of Trachypithecus francoisi. Lineage (NCBI taxonomy): Eukaryota > Metazoa > Chordata > Mammalia > Primates > Cercopithecidae > Trachypithecus > Trachypithecus francoisi. The sequence continues at coordinate 8,548,969 of NW_022681453.1, forward strand.
GATGTTGATGATGACAATGATGATACTAACAAGCTGAGTAAATTCTTTAATTTTTAAATGAGCTACTCTACTGTTTCATAACTGAATGTGTTTTTCTCCATAATTGAATGTGTTTTTTCCCAAGAGTAAATGATCTGGGCAGTATGCTTACATTCATTTTATGTAGAGCTTTTGAAATTTAGCCCATTAGTTCTCTTTTGTTCTCAAGATTTTCCAACTTGTTCTCCATTTTCCAACTACCCTACAAATTTTTTAGGTTTTTTTTTTCTTTTAAACTTTCTTGCCTGAGAGGTGTTGTTGATCAGCAAATGAGTGACTAAGTGTTCTAGTACATGGGAAAGGGATAGCATTAGGAATTCAGTTCTTAAACAAATACATAGGATCTGAGATTTAACATTCAAATGTTGGTTAGAAGGGACTCTCTTCAATCATTGTTCTCTTAGATTTTCTAATTTGGGAAGAACTTTAACTTCTTCTAGATCTTGCCAAGAAAATCTCCTTACCTTCAGAGAAAATAATAATTTCCTTGACAAAACGTTGGCATTCCATTTACCCTTAAAACACACACATACATACACACACACACTTCTATTGTTATGAATGAAAAATAGTCGATGAGGGATCTTTGGAACCAGAACAACAATAAAAACTTAAATATACAAATAATTTTCTACCCTGTAGAGCATTTTTCTCTCACATCCTTGATGGGCTGTTCTGACCTCTGCTTCAATGTACTCTCTCCTGAAGCTTTGGGAATGTTATTCCATATTGAAAAACCTCTAATTAATTAGTAGGAAGTTTTCCTTTGTGTTGAAATTTTTCTTCGCAGTTTGGAGCTCATTGGGTCTGAGCCTAAACCATTCACAGCCTCTTAGAAATGTCTTTGTGGCCGGGCGCGGTGGCTCAAGCCTGTAATCCCAGCACTTTGGGAGGCCGAGACGGGCGGATCACGAGGTCAGGAGATCGAGACCATCCTGGCTAACATGGTGAAACCCCGTCTCTACTAAAAAATACAAAAAAACTAGCCGGGCGACATGGCGGGCGCCTGTAGTCCCAGCTGCTTGGGAGGCTGAGGCAGGAGAATGGCCTAAACCCAGGAGGCGGAGCTTGCAGTGAGCTGAGACCCGGCCACTGCCTGGGCGGCAGAGCGAGACTCCGTCTCAAAAAAAAAAAAAAAAAAAAAAAAAAAGAAATGTCTTTGTGCTAGCTTTAAATTGAGCCACTGTTCTGAGACGACATCTTTGCTGGAATGGATCAAGCCCTGAGCCTCATACATTCTAAGGAATTATAATTATTGTAGATTTGAAGAAAGAGAGTGGCCAAGGTGATGCTTATGTAGAATGCTCTAATGTGTTCTCTCGATCCTATCTGTGACTCTCAAAAAAAAAAAAAAAAAAAGCACTGAATTTCCCAATGTAAAAGAATCAGAGTTAGAAAAGTCTAAATTCCAAATGTGCAAGCAATGGACCCAATATAAGAGCACCTTGATTGCTGTTCATACCCACGCACCTGAAATTGCCTGGACTGTGCACATCTGTTTTAATGGAGTTGACTGCATACTCTGGCCTATAGGTTCCACACCACACCTAGAGATAGGAATAGGAAAAGCAAAGTCTGTACTCAGGTTCAATCAAGGATTATTTGGTTTAGCAAATTGAGGGGAGGGAGAAAAATTAAATTGGAATTCTGCATTCCTCAACCATTCTCTCTTCAAATAATGTTCAATGAAAGGCAACAAGGAACATAGTTATTTATCATTAATATGATACAACAGTCTATTATAAACAATGAAAGTGAATCAAGTCAAATGCTCTGCCACAATTGATTAAAACAAGAGAATTCAGCATGTAACATCTAACTTACTGTGAAATTATAACTCAAAATGTTTTTCATATCTGTCAATCAAGAAAGACACAATACCTGTGCAAAGTTCAAGAAGAATAGTTGTTTGTGATTTAGGTCAAGTCCAGGAAGTAATTTTTCTTCACCATTCTTTTTAACATAATTCTGATAGGCCTAGGCAGTTGATAAAATAGAAAAACAATAATTATAATTCCTTAGGTTATATATAAACCTATGTAAAAGATCTTGTCACCAAGTAATTAATATTTTATATTAAAATCACCCTAATAATACATTTAGTTATGGTAACCTACAGCTATTTTATGGATTAGAAAGGCAAATCAAATTTATTTACAAATGCTCTGAAAAGAACAAGATACTGATTAGTAGATGACAAGAGCCTGGTACATGTTAGGTGATCCATAAATGTCAATTGAATGAATGGATGACCTAAACGATGAAAAACTTATCTAAATGTTGTTTTATAAATTGATGAATAAGACTAGTCAGGACAAATGAATTGCCAAGTAAGTCTACAATTGCTACATTTAACTTAGTTACTACTCTCTTAGCAAAATAGACTCACCAGACTAAGTTCGAGTGACTCTTACCAAGTCAAAGGGTTCTCTTGAGATCCCTTAGAGGCCTAGTCTCCTATGAGTCTGAGGACAATAAAATGCAACTATTCTGGTCTTTTGAAGACAGGAAAAAATGGACAAAGTCTCAGGTACATTTGAAGGAAAATATTTAGGTAATTTGAATGTCAAAAAGTGCTCTTAATTCTTAAAGATTTATGCGCACTACTGAAAAAAATGAGTTTTCCTCTACTAAATAAACTTTTAAAAGGAATTCATAATAATCGTTCTAGATGTGTCATTTCAATTTAATACAAAGGAAGGTGACCAACTAGATGAGCAGAAGATATATTTCATTTCTGCCACTTACCATCGACATAGACTTACTGAACCTCTACTATGTAACAATGCTGGGGATATGGGAAAGGCTTGCACCTGCTCCCTCTTAGAGAGCTTGAAATCTAGCAGGGGGGCAAGGTATTACATGTTAAGAATTTACATATTTTCAAAATGTAATAAAATATTTGCACAATTGTCATTTGCATCATCATTACAATTCTGTACTTGCTCTAGGTAAGGATCTCCGTGGAAGTACTATCAATCCCAACTTTGGCTGGATTTTATAGCAGTGATTATCAATCTGGCTGTGTATCAGAATCACCATGGGAATATTGAGTGCCAATGCCTTCCACTTCAGTCAAGATGGAGTGATAGGGACTGGATTTAACTTCTTGCTGAAACAACTAAATGATGAACAAAATATTTAAAATAATGGTTTGCGTAACACTGAACATCAGGCAAAAGGAGAATGACCCTGAGAGATGTTAAACATTACTCTCAGTGAGTCCTATCCTGCTGAGCTTATTATCCTGAGAGTTTTCAGGCCACATCGTAGGAGAAAACCAGTCAGAGCTGGGGAGACTCCTTGAGTTGAGGAGAAGGAGCTGAGAGTTCAGGGACACCAAGAACAGGTTACTAAAGAGGAGAAAGCTACACAAAAAGAGAACCTCAGAGATTATAGATGGCTATCCTCAAGCATTCAGCTTAGTCTTGATCTGAAGATGTGTGTGAGCAAAATACTCAATGCTAGGAAAACAATATCCCAAAAGGACTAGAGATAACAATTTATGGTACTTACACAGGATGAGAATGGAAAACTCCAAGATTCACAGAGTAGATTCTTATCTCAGCAGTTGAGAATAATGTGCCTAGACTGAACACTGCCCCCATCTCAACGAATAGTTACAAAAGCAAGACCCAAAAGGATCAAACCATTTTCCAGGATTTTAACTGTATCCTAGAATAAAGCTCAAGAATATATATAGGAAAAGGCCAGGCACGGTGGCTCATGCCTGTAATCCCAGCACTTCGGGAGGCCAAGACAGGCGGATCATGAGGTCAGGAGATCGAGACCATCCTGGCTAACACAGTGAAACCCCGTGTCTACTAAAAATACAAAAAATTAGCTGGGCGAGGTGGCGGGCGCCTGTAGTCCCAGCTACTCAGGAGGCTGAGGCAGGAGAATGGCGTAAACCCGAGAGGCGGAGCTTGCAGTGAGCCGAGATCCCACCACTGCACTCCAGCCTGGGTGACAGAGTGAGACTCCCTCTCAAAAAAAAAAAAAAAAAAAAAAAAGAATATGTATAGGAACAAAAGAACATCCAGCACCCAAAGAGGTAAAATGTCGTCAGCCACAGTGGCTCATGCCTGTATCCCCAGCACTTTAGGAGGCCAAGGCAAGTGGATCGCTTGATGTTCAGGAGTTTGAGACCAGCCTGGTCAACATGGCAAAATCCCATCTCTACTACAAATACAAAAATTAGCCAGGCATGGTGGCACATGCCTGTAATCCCAATTACTTGGGAGGCTGAGGCAGGAGAATCGCTTGAATCCAGGAGGCAGAGGTTGCAGTGAGCCAAGATTATGCCACTGCACTCCAGACTGGGCAACAGAATGAGACTCCATCTCCAAAAAAAAAAAAAAAAAAAAAAAAGGAGTAAAATGCAAAGTGTCTGGCAATGAGTAAAAAAATCGCTAAGCATTCAAAGCAGCAGCAATCTACCATGCCCCTGGAACTGGCTGGACTTATTCTTTTGGAAACCTGTAGCTGACTTAATCTTCCAAGCTTCACACTCTGATCATCTTTGGTCACTGCCAAATTGCACGCTGCATCAGTCACCTCTTCCTCCACTTCTCTGGTGTTCCCCTTCCCTAACCCAACCATCGATTTTCTCCTCCTCCACTCTAATCCAAACATTTCTATAACGAACAAATGATTCTACATCCTCATTTTCTCCACGGATCATTCCATCCATCCTTGTCTTAGAGAAGCCTAGTTCTAGCCTAGGAACAACTTGTTCCTTGTGACATCTCAAGTAGACGCTGCTTGTTCTCCTACATATGGGCTACTTCATAGTTGAGAAAAACACTCAAAATCACCCTCATCCCTCTTTGTTGCTTCCTAGACCATCATTCCTCCACCCTTTTATGAAATTCCCTGCTTTTTCTTATGCACATGGCATCTACCAGACTCTTTTTTAACCCTTGCTCAGATCCTCAAATAATGACCTTTTATAAAGCATTCACTGCTTTATCTCCAGCTCTTAGAATAGTGCCAAACCTATTAAGCCTCAATGAATATGTATTGAACGCAAGAATGAATGGAAGGCTAAATGGGATTCTAAGCGATGCTCTACTGATAATAGTCCTCTGTGTATAATAGTGTGATTGACTACAAGGCCATGTGCTGGAACCATACCACATCAGTCCCTTACTGTATTATATGTGAACTATGGTTTAATATGCCTGTGGTTTACATTGATTTTTGTTGCCAAATGCTACTTCACCTGCAACAAAACTGAAGGTCCTGTTTCTTATATTGGTCAATGACCCTGAAATAATCCTTCTTATGGGACATCTCTTCTAAAAAAAATTATTTCAAGTATTATTTCTTAGAAAAATATTGCCTCCTTTGTGAACCCACTATCTACTCATTTCAGTTGATATAATATTCCATGTTTTCTCTTCTTCTTGGCTCTTTGCAAACTTAAGTGTTCAGCTCTGTCACATCAATGTATTGACCCTTATGGTTAGCATATTCACAACTCTTTCTCCTCATATTTTTTCCCATTTTCTATTCATCTTTTACTGCTTATATTATAGGAGTTTCTTTTTTTGCAAAAGGTTGTACATGAATTATTAAATATGAGAAACACTCTAAATCACTAAAATGGAAAGAAAATCTTTTTACTTACTCTGTATGCTTGACCAATACCTCCATTATCAGCAATGTTTTCTCCCAGTGTATTAATTCCATTGAGCTGTTAAAAAAGACACTTTATTAGGATTGTTTTTTTAAAAAAAAAACACCAGCAATACACTGAAGATTGAACGTGTCTAAAACTTTTCAAGAAAATGCTAATGACATACGTGCTGTCCACCTGCCAGGTCCCAGGAAAAGTTTCCATACTGATACACCATGCACTGGGATTGCTCTTTAAAGTTACTTGCAGACTGTTGAGTCCACCAGTCAACGAGGTCTCCATCTTTGTTAAAGTTTCTGCCTATAACATATTTATTTAAGTAAAATGGGAACTCATTGCAACAAGAATTATAAGATATCTTTAATTCAAAGTGCAAGAACTGAAATACTGCTGTGTGACAGAACATTAAATTAGGCAGACAATGAGAGAAACTGTCATCCCTCCTTATCACAGAGTTGGCAAAGCCTGGAATGCCAGAGCTTTCTTTGCTGATGTGTCTCAGCATTGACCCAGACATTTCACCCATTTGGCTCTTGATATCTCAGAAGAGGCCGCCAGACAAAATATTCTTGAAGTTATGCCTTGTTCTGTTGAATGGTTTTTACCTGACCCAAGTCTGTTTAGTTTGATATTTCGAGATTTTTTAAATGGTCAACATTTTTATTCTGGCATTTTTATATTACTGGACCCTTCATAGGACAATGTGGGCTCATAGTTTGCCTCTATCTCGAGCACACACAAAAGTCTTTTTCTCCTGTAGCTTCCCTGCCAACCATAAACTACATCGATCTTTCTCCCTTTTGAGCTCCAATTGCATTTATATGTATCATGTGTTTTGACACTTAATATTACCATCTTTTTCATATTTGTCTATGATGTAGTGATTAAGAAAAGGGCTATATAGGCAACCTACTTGAACACACCTGCTGGTTCCACCAGTTCCTATCTTTGTATCTTTGGGCACATCTTTCATATGCTTTTATTTTTTTCCACTTGGAAAATAGAAACAGTATTAGAACCTACCTGTAAAGATTGTTGCATAGTTTGAATTAATAGACACTTAGTAAGTCTTTTTAAGAATTCTAACATTCCTGTCTCTTTTTCTTTCTCTGGCTCTCTAAAATGGGGATTATTTTCTCTTTATTGTTCTCTTTCTACTTTCTTTCCATTTGTGAATGAAATTTGTCATAGATTTAGCTATCACCTCTTTACTATTTCATGTCTTTATTCCTCTCAGGAATTCAGCTTTGATTGAAACTCTAAATTGATTTTGCCATTTAGGGTGGCATTTAAGTGCCTGTTTGCAAAGACTGAACTAGGTAGTAGGTACAAGATTAAAAAAAAAAAAGTCTCTGACCCAAAGCAGCTTAAGAGTCTTATGAGCACTTGCAGAGACAATATTTTCTGATTTTTACATCTTATTTTAAGACATATACATGCAGCCTGTCTTTTAAGAGTATGACAAGACACGTCATATACAATCAGGAAACTAAGACCAACATTATCACTGCTGCTGACAAACACCATAGTATTTTCCCAATAGGAATATTTACTTCATTCTGCCAGAGTGTAAAGCACACATTGCTCACCTCACTATGAGAATTTTTTTGATCTCTTTAAACAACAATTTAAAGGGAAAATTGAAAGTGTGGTGAAAATTAGAGAAACGATACATGTTTGAATAAATGTAGCTTTGTAGTAATAAATTATAATAACTCTTAATCAAATTTATGAGCATATACCTCAGCCAAAGGAAAATGTCAACTGCACTTTACCATTGTCATCAAAGCCATGGGTGATTTCATGTCCTATGACCATGCCGATGCCCCCATAGTTCAATGAGTTGGACTGCTGGGCACTAAAGAAGGGGGGCTGCAGAATGCCAGCTGGGAAGACTACAAGGAGAGAAGATAGTTAGAGATTATTTGTGGCATAATTTTTAAAAAAGTTTTATTTTCTTAGAGACAGTCCTCCCTCCTCAGCCTCCTGAGTAGCTGGGACTACAGGTGCATGCCACCATGGCATTATTAAGTGATGGCAGGCTTGGGGTTTGGCTTTGTGCTGGCTAAGCTGCTGTTCACGATGTCAGTTTCACTTAGTTATATACAAAAATCTTCTGTAATAGAAGCCAATGCAGGCATTTTATTATGGATGACAACAGAGTTCACCCTGGAATGGGGCTATAATCTGTGATTTATCATCATGATTCACTTTACAATCTCTTTTAAGATTGTTTTGTGCTCTAAGGAGTTTGGAGCAAAGGGAACTAGTAACCTTCTTTCAGAAGGTTCTTTCACCCTTGTAAACATTTGGAAGAAATAGTTACTCAATAACACCAGTATTATTTTTAATGTTATCGAAGAAATTGTATCCATCTACAATAATATCTTAAATAAACATTGCCCTTCAATTGTAGGTATACTTCTATCACATAACCTTACCTTATTTTCATCAAGGCACTTATGACTACCTCATATTCTATTTATTTCTTTATGATCACAGTCCTTCCTTTTCCTGTCTGCCCCAATCCTACTCCAGGTCCTCAAGTATTAGCCCTTGGTGAGCAGAGATTTGTGTGTCTGTACATACATTTGTTTATGTTTTAATTTCATACATTTTTCTAGTTCATTATCTAAATACCTACAATTGAACAATACCTAAAACTAGAATAGTACCTGGAACATTAACAGTGCTTAGGAAATGTGTTGAATCAATGAATAATCAATGATAAATAAATGAATGATCACCCTAACTTACTAATGTGTCCTAAAGAGTTTAGTAAATTAATAAATGAATAGTAGTTTTCAATATGTCTACTCTGACATCTGCATTCACTTGCTAACTTCCTCCATTCAGATGTCTCACAAACGTGTTATATTTAATGTGTCAAACATCAAATTCATTTTCCCCTCTAGGCCCTCACTCTGTACTTTTTCTGCTAATGGCACTTGAAGGGTCTCTATCAGCAAAAGTGAATGTTTCTGTTTATCTTAGATGTCTCCTTTCTTTTACAGTCTTTTACAAGTCTGCTTAGGCAGAGGCTGGGTGAGGTAGCTTTCAAGAGCATCTTTATCTCCTCCTGTCAGTATTACTGTCCACACATACTCTCATTCCTTGTCTTAGGAATGACTGAATTTCCTGATCAGTCTCCCACTTTCTGTCTCACCCAACTGTAATCTATTCTAAATCTAATCTACTCTCTGAAACTATCCTGCAGCCAGATTAAAGACAAATCTGGGCATCATCACTCTCCTGCTAAAAGTCTTTGGAAGGCTTACCATTGCTTGCTAGCTAAACACATCTTTCTGGCCTATGGCTCCAGGGTCCTCTCCCCTCTCTGCTTCCATCATATCCCGTATCCTCTTATAATATAAACTCTGATGAATTATATTTCACTATTCCTGAAATATACTAATAATATGTCTTAAATACTAATAAAAGATGGAGATTATCTTACCTTGGAATATACTTCCCCTGTTTAATAAAATTTTGGATCATATTACTTAGAGGTCATTAAACTTTGACCTTAGAAAGAAATTAAAATTAAATTAATTAAATGTTCATAGTTTAGTAATTCCACCTTTAATGGCTTAAAACTCTAGTATCCACTAAATAACTGAAACATTATTTTATGTAATAAAAAAAAAACCTTCAGTATCAACACCTATTAAGTGCAAAGCCCTGGGTCATTGCCATGCAGGACATTAAGAATATAAAAGAAGGGCCCTGACCTTAAGATTTTTAAGATCTAGTTAACACAGAGTAGCACATGTTATTTCTTTGTCTTTCAGGTGGACTGAACACAATATAACCTTGCATGGGCTTCAGGGATAAATATTAGATATTTACAAAGAAGACTTCAAAGTATCTGAGCAATTTAATTGCTCTCCAGACCTCTACAAAAATTTGGAAAGTTGCCATAACCGTCAAATGACACAACAACAAAAAAGTACTTTTGTCCTTAGAGAATTTTGATGAAAGTTATACCTCACGTGTAGCAGCCTGAGCTAAACGGAGCCATGAAATTATTTTTAGCTTAAAGTATAAAAATTATGTGCAGTACTTTATTAACTTAAAGTGAATGCTATCTCCCACACTATGTACTTTGATTAAAATCCACCCATTATATAAAATGCTGTTATGAAACGTGCTATCAAGACTAAATATTAACTATAAAGATCCTGCTGCTTTAATCATGCCCCGATATGCCATCCTTCAGGCAAGTGATAAGACTTTTATGGTTCTTATTAAATATTAGTCTTCAAGTTCAACTTTGCTAATTATGACCTCCTTTTTTACTTTGTCAGCTAAATCTCTGTAAGGAGGATTTTCCCCATTAGCCTTACTGCTGTTACCTAGTAGGTGTCACAACTGTTGTTTATAACCAACTGCTTAGTTGTGCATTTTTTATGTTCACGATTGTCAACAAGTTAGTTAATTAAATAAGTCATTGGGCCATGAAGCAAAAACTGTGTCTCCTCTTTCCCCCGCCTTTTTTCTTTTTGCCTCCCCAACACAACTTTAATTTTTGAAGGCTGCTAGCAATTCAATTTTAGAACATTTCATATAAAGCCTAAGGCAGCAATTGAGTAATTGTTTTTGGTGCAAATTAATTAACCTTTTTTTTTTGTTTTTTGAGACAGGGTCTTACTCTGTCACCCAGGCTGAAATGCAGTGGTGTGACCTTGGCTCACTGCAACCTCCACCTTTCAGGCTCAAGAAATCTTCCCACCTCAGCCTCTCAAGTAGCTGAGACCACAGGCGTGCACCACCATGCCCAGTTAATTTTTTTTGTAGTTTTTGGTAGAGACAGGGTTTTACCGTGTTGCCCTGGCTGGTATCAACTACTTAGCTCAAGCAATCAGCTCACGTCAGCTTTCCAAAGTACTGGGATTACAGGCATGAGCCACCATGCATAGCCGAAACATTCTTTTTATATTAAATGGAGTAATAATATGTTTGGAAACGCTCTTAATTTTCAAGTCTGAAAATAAAACTCCTAAGAATAAATAAGGCAATTTAGACCATTTAACTATCTCAAGGTATTTATATTTGACACAGGCTGAACACACTAAAGAACTTATATATTTGAGAAATCAAAAAAATGATTTAAAAGATTCTGCAATTTTAATGGAAAAGGAGAATACATTCAATCATTTCCTTGACTGAGATTTTAAGGTTTAATACGATGACTGAACAGCACCTAGAACTTACAGAGAACCATATGACAAAATATGGAAGTGCAGCTTTCCTAATGTCATGTTATGGAGGCCTTCTAGAGCTCCATGAAGTAAACATGTAAGGAAGAGGAACAGTGGATTAAGCACTTTTAGTTTGCCTTCTTTCTTGGAAATTGACTTTTTTTGTTGATATGAAGAGGTAGGAATGCATACAACTTGGAATGTAGTTTACATGTTTGAGTTCTAACAAAATGGTGAAAACTGAATTAAGAAGTAGAAATTATTGATATGAGTAAGTCTCTATTTAACAAAACAAGTGCTTTTTTTTTTTTTTTTAACATAACAACATAAAATGACCAATCCCATGAGAAAGTGTATGCAATCTAATCTGGAGTATTTGTATGTCTATGTGTGTGTGTGGAGGGAGGGGCTCACTTATGGTGGCACATGCTATTCTATACCAATCCTAATTTTATAATGGACATTATCCCAAATCCATTAAGACAGTGTTGAAGAAGACATGTATATAGGTATGTATGTGTGTATTTATATTCATATACACATTTGTTTTTCTTTTCTTTTTGTTTTTTTTTGAGACACAGTTTTGCTTTGTCACCCAGGCTGGAGTGCAGTGGCGCGATCTCAGCTCATTGCAACCTCTGCATTTGGGATAAAGCAATTCTCGTGCCTCAGCCTTCTGAGTAGCTGGGATTACAGGCAACCACTACCACAGTGGGCTAATTTTTGTATTTTTAGTGGAGATGGGGTTTCACCATGTTGGCCAGGCTGGTCTCGAACTCTTGACCTCAGGTGATCCACCCACCTTACCCTCCCAACGTGCTGGATTACAGACGTGAGCCACCACACCTAGACCACATACACATTCCTATCAAGAAAAAAGATGGAGATTTGACTCTTCAACTATTTTTAGGTAAGACAATCCCTACTTTGAAGATTTAAACTGTCAAAGAAAAAAGGTGTACATTTCAAGGATTTCTCCTCTTTGCTGTTCAAGAAGCAGACAAGCATAAGAAAAGAAGTTAAGTTTTCTTATTTTATATTTCCATTGGATCCTTATTTTAAGGATCTTGGGAAAGATCTTTTTTATATAATTCAGAATTGTTATTATAGCTAATTTTTGATTTGCCAGAGGATTATTGTCTATTTTGTGAAATACGGCACTTTTACCTTCCTTTTCCTTTTTCTGTATGCCTCTTTGGCTTCAGGATATTATACTCAAAATGAAAATATTTTCAGCTCTTCTCTGATCGGGGAATCTCTGAAGTGGGCCAATTTTGAGCCACCTCCAGGGACTTGGGGTCATTCAGAATCAAACAAGGTCCTGTCTTGGCATAAATGCCTGAGCTTACTCTAGAGAAGGGCTGAAGGACTGAACATGCCAGAGTGGTTCTACTGAGGATGCATCAACACCAGGTCCAATAGGATCCAGGGTCCTCCCTGGGCTGGACTGAAATGAAGCTGCATCCCTTAGTCTGCTCTAATGCAGCACTAAGGGGTCTAAGTTGCCTTGCTTTGACTTGGGATTCCATTGAAAGTTAACTATTCTGTTTGTCTCAGGACCCAATGAACTAGACACTGAGAGAACTACTGAATATTAAAAAGAGGGCTTCAAGTGAAGACTCTCTAGAGATAAAGGCATTTTAAAACAAGATCTGAATGGTTTCAAATAATATAAAGGACTGACTTCATAGGTTCTGATGAGTTGATTATTAAGCAGGTTCTGGTCTGGGTTGGGGCAATCATTTCCCTAGCCAGAAAACATTAGCTTAGACTTTGAGCTAAGTAATTTTAATCTGAGTAAACATATCTTACTTATTGTTTATATGTTATACAAAATAATCTTTTCTGGTTACTTTATACAGTTTCAGGTCATGTACCACGGTAAATTCCAGATGTATTAAGGTTTTACTCCAAAAATAGAAATCATAAAAATACTAGAAGAAAATGTAGATAACTTCTTAACCTAACTCTTTTTAGAGTTGAAAGCAATGGGGAAAGGTATAATCAAACTTTAACATAAAAATATACAATTTATTTTAAGGTTTTTTTTTAAAGCCAATGATAAATATCTTGTAAGAGTTTTTATAATTTCTAATCTAATTGGTAATAGAATTCAATAAAAATGAGGCTTACAACAGACTCTGAGATATAAGAAGAATGGTTTAGAATAATGCTGAGGTTATCTTCTCTCTTAATTCTAGACCACGTTTAGAAAGGAAGGGCAGGACTGAGTGCACCTGGAGAACTGAATGCACCTGCAGAAGCTTGCTCTACTATTTGTTTAGAATATTTCTAGCAGTACTGAATCAGTTGAGTACCTTTCTAATGCTAAAAACCCCTTGAAAATAAAATGAGCCAGTGTATGTGATAAGTGATATATGTGATCCAATGTATGTTCAAAGATGTCCAGGCCTTCCCAGGAAGAGGAAATATTTTTGTCATATTATGTCATTCAGTTATTCATCATATATGATAATTTATTCATGTATTAATCTAAGTATATGTCTGTAACAATACTATAAGTGAACATATGAAATTTTTTTCTTTTTTTGATCAATTGTGGCCAGGTAAATACAATTTCATATGATTCAATCTAATATAATTGAGATTCCAACTCTCTAAAGCCCTTGGAGCCTTCCTGAATGGAGATGACATAGAATAGGATCATCTCTCACAGAGGCAGCATACAGAATTGCCAGGAGGACTAGATCTGTGAAAAGTTGGCTCTTGAAACCTTAAACCATTTTTAGAAGCTAATGTTTAATGAGTCCTAAAGTCAATATGACTTTATATAGATATATTCAAGGGACTTTTAAAAGGTACTTAGAAATAAAATAAAAATATTTAGAAATAAGATAAACCATTTTAGATATAAATAGGAATATTGTAAAAGAAAACTACTTAACATGACTTGTACTAATCTGAATTTTCCTATTATAGTGAAAAAAGGTACACAGATGCATTTACTTTCAAGAAATGTATTCAGTAGATCAATAACTCAGCCTCAGCTGTGCTTGTTTAGAGGTACTGTAATTGGTCATACAATGCGCTACAGGTTTGGAACAATAGAGAAATATTAAATAATCATTTAAGAATACACCTTACCTATCTGATTTCTTCCTGAAGAGTAAAATGCATTGACTACAGCTGCTCCACTTATCCACCTGTAGAAAACATAAGAACTCATTACAAATGATACCGCATTATCTGATTCAACCCACTCACACAATTAAAGCAATATTACTATTTCTAGATGAATCTTAACTTTCTGTTTGAAACATGATCAACAAATTAAAATTAGTTCACTAGTTGAGAGCTCATTTGAAGGCATTTCTATTTCTTGAAAAACATCAGCATATATTCAAGTGTGTAATCTTTTGTTTTATTTGCATGGATTTTTTTGGAGGCCTCTGATGTTGCAAAACCTATTCAAATATATCACTTCAGAAATTGCAATGGGGTAACATTGTATTGAAATTTATTTAGGTTTATGTTCCTGATACTAGGTTACTATGACAACCATTCTGGAGCAGTTGACAGAATACTGAAGTCTGTGGGTCATTAAAACTTCAGATTCAAGTATATTAAGAATAGTTAATTCCTGGTTTACAAAGAACCTTTTTGGGAACTAAGATATCTCAAGCAGTTGTGTCAGGGTAATATGTCTCTGATTATTGCCCTTTAAAAGTATCTTCAAAAAATACAACATTCCAGCTAATTGAGCAAAGATATATTTTTGTATGACTTTAAAACGAAACCCAGGTCATTCTTAAGTAGAGTTGTCAGTCTCTGTCTGTCTATACTACGTCTAAGGCTCTGTATAGAACCTAGAGATTTTATAAAATACAGTTCCTGACTTCAGGAGACTCTAGTTTAGTTGAGGAGATGAGAAAAGTGCATAAATAACTATAGGCTGAATGAGAAAATGGCAAACAAATGGCTCCCAGATGATAATTTGAGGGACGAGGATAGGAGCCAAAGTTCCCATGTCTCTCTGCTCAGATGTTATGAAGACTATATATTAATAATCATGTGTTAAGAAATTTTGTGCAACAGGACTAAAGTTCTCATCTTAGTAGACTATTACATGTATCGTTATTTGCTCTTTGGAAAAATGGATACTGCTTGACTTCAGATAACCTCTTAAATGTCAGCACACATGCATACATTTAAGCAGTCATACATCATCATCTAATGGCTTCACTGCAGTTGTTCTACTTTCATGGCAACTGTTAGAATGGCAATTATCCTACTCACAGAAGGGGTGTACAGTAATTAGTACAATGAGGTTACATCAGAACTGTTTCTAAACCCTGCTCTGCCAGGTGAGCTGTACAAAGTCGGCTTTAGTTACAATGTCACTTTAGTTACAATGTCAGTAACTATTTTGGGATGTCAGAAGTGAATTTTATTTTGATCTCTTAAAAATAAGGAGCAGAGGGCGATATATAACAACTGACTGATAAATTCAAAGAATGGGTTTTGTCTACAACAACCTGATTAAGACTTTTTTATTTAAAGGGTTTGGGGCTTTAAAAAAATCTAGTTAACATTTCTGTGAATTTTTCTTTAGGAAGAAAATAAGCTTGGAGATGGGGAAGAATGATTGATCAACGTGTTTCTTCCTTAGTTGGTTACTGCTGTTGTTTTAAATCGAGAAAGCATTTTTAAACAGGATGGGGGGGACTGATAATATCAGCCCTCCTTAATTTAATCACAGCCGAGTCATCACTATTTCAGTATTTCTTGCAGGTTGATGATTACAACAATATAATTTTATTTATTTTAATTAAACTCTATTTGCTTCCCACATAATTTGTGGTGACTCACAAGAAAAGCATGTATGTGTAAACCCAGGGATATTAGACTAAAATTGAGAGATCAGAAACTATGTAGAACAAATAGATTGCATTTATGTGACTGTGAAGTATTATAAAAGAAAATAAGCAAAAATCATGATTAGGAAATATATTATGACTATGTTTATATATATTCAGACAGTTACTGTAATTCAGGTTCAGATATGATTCCAGGCTGTCTGGCAAGAAGGTCAAAATGGAAAATGTGCTCTTACTACTCCTAGGGGGAAACATTGTTCCTTGCATGATTGGAAAAAGGTAATTCTGATGTGTCCCCGACATTTTCATGGCAAACATGGCAGCAAATTTTTTACATAAACAGCTTATAGTTATTAAAATTTTAACTGCTATAGAAGTTAATTTAACAGCTATCTAGGTCCCAGGGGTTCTAGGGTTCAGTTTCTCAACTGCAAACTTCTGGTTTAGTGACAGTGAATGCTACATGGGCTTCTACAGGTAATTACAAATAACAATTGCATATTTTTTGGCTCTGGACTAGTCAGAAATCCTAATACTGAAATAGAAAAGGTGCCAATCCAAATTGTTTTTAAATTGTTATTATGGAGGAGAGGAACAAGATACATGAAATTAATTTTTCAGACAACAATAGATCACAAAAGTGGGACACCAATGAATGAAGTTTATATATTATCCATCTTTTGTCTATCGCTTTTGTAGAACTAAATGTCATACCTTTTGTTTTAGTGCTTTTCTGCTCTTCTGTTACATTACGTTAAGGGCTTTAAGATTGCATTTGATTTATGTTTGCAAATTTCCAGCAGGAATCGTTTTGCTTATTAAAATGTCCACTGTGAATTATACCTTAAAGAAAATAGGTAGCTATTTATGACCACTGAACATTCAAATAAAATTAGAATTATGGTGTTGGGTTTACACAGCACTAGCTTATAGGATTTCCCTTTTCTTCTTTGAGATCTTTCTTGACGTGCCCTCAAACCAGTCTGGGGAATTACCAAAAGCTCAGGACATTTTTTCCCTGGTAATAATCAGAACTGGAAGTACTGTGATTAGACCGTTACATCTTAAATAAGGTGATGATAACAGCTATAGACTGAATGTCTAATATTTGTGATCAATCACAAAATATCTCTCAATGTTAATACAAAAGCTAAATTAACAGGGCCAACTAAACAGTGATGTAACAAAAACTCTAAATTCTTTTGGTTTGAATGCAGCCCAAATTTGACCCTGGCTGGCAGCACAGAGAAGAGAAAATTCACAAAGAGAGAGTGAAAAGGTGGTGATTCTTGCCCTAAAATAATAGTGTAGGTTACCTGAAGATATCTTTAAAGTGTGGAGGTCAAACACTAACAGCCTCCAGAGAGCAGTATCAGACTTGAGAGATGAACCACTCTCTTCTCCCATTTCTCATCCTTCCTCTGGTGGTCTGTATGTGTATGAATGTGGGGATGTATGTGATATAAAGCGAAGAGTGGGGAAGCAGGAAGGAAGAAACCTTATTTTAATTTATGAGATGTAATTTTGTCAGGTAAGCTTATTCTCGTTTGGGGGCATTCGGCAGTAAAACAAAGAGGGGCCACTAGAAGCAGTACGCCCCTCAAAGCTGAGCTAACAATGTGGGTGGGGAATAGAACTGAAATATACTTGACAGAGGAACCAGGTGTTTCTCTTCTATCTCTTATTGCCCTGAAGAAACTGAGTGCTGAGGAAAGTGTGAAGAAATCATTTTTATAGCTGGGAAGGAGAGCAGAAGACAACAGACTGATCCTATAGCTTTTTGGTTATAATAAGCCCACTAGATTGCAAAAGCACCTAGAATAAATTTTTTTTCATCCACTCTCTTGTAACTTAAAAACTGAAAACAATGAAATTATTAGTGAGCCTTTACTGCCAGTGTTCAATTTCTCAGCATTTAGTAGTCTCAAAGCAACTCCTTTGAAATCAGCAGTGCAATACGATAGTTTTTCTGTCTTCCTCCAGTCCCCTGGGTGGAAAGAATTCTTATCTTGTAATCACAATAATCACTCTAATCCTTTACATTTATCAACATTCTCTCATCAAGACTTTGAAGTTTTCCATATACTTTTATTCATCTTTCAAACCATCCATATATTTGCAGGTATAGAAACTGAGGCACAATATGGTTATTAAACTCTTTCCTAATACACTTACAAACTATGTTATATAACTGGGAAAATCATATTTAAACTAAGAAGAATAGGAACCTGCTCAGCTTCCAATCAAATCTCCTACTCCTAGGCTGTTGATCTGCACCATATACAAAATTTCATTACAGGAATTAATGCCATTTTCTTCCCATCCTCTTTAAAAACGAAGATGATCATTTCTTACTACTATGTCACACTGGTTACTATTTAATGAGCACCGAAGTTATGTGCCAGGTGCATTACACAATGTACAACACAACCATGCGAGACAAAAGTGAAGTTATTATCACCAGATTATAAAGGAAAAAATCTAGGTTCAGAGGTTAGGAGGCAAAGCAGGACTTCTGACTCAGGTCTACTCCCCTTACCCCATGACGCCAGAGCACAGGCTCTTCCCAATGATCCCTAAGTGTAACTTTTTACCCAAAGGCAGAAGCACAGTAGGACCAAAGAACTTCTACTGCTGCACACTGGTTGTTAACATAACTGAAGTACTCCCGGTGACTTACCTGAATCTGTCTGAGGCTAGCACTCTCATTCTGACACTAAACTGGGAGAAACCACTTCTCTTTCAACAAAAGGTAATGGAAAATTACTACTTCTTTCCCAGATGTTACCAGTTGTTTGTGTGTAGTTCTGTTTGGCAACAAGGCACAATCTTTTTAGTCTTTGCTAGCCTTATATATGTGTACGTGCACATATATGTGCACACACACTTGGTATGCTAAATTCGGAGAGATTCCTAATTTTGGAGACACTTTGGTGGGTGGATCGTTTCTGTCAGAATTTTCTTTGGTGACTTTTCTCCTGATTTAAAGTAATTCTGAGAACTTCCAGGAAAGAGGTGAAACCTATTCCACACTATATAACCCTCAGTACTTACATAACTTGACATAAGACTGTGGTCTACCTAGCTCATTGGAAGGTAATTCCATGAAGGCAGGAATATTCCATGTTTTGTTGTTAATTGAATCCTAGGGCTAAGACCAGTGGTGGGAGCACAATAGGCACTCAGCTATTTGGGCCTTGGTATATCACTGGGTCCTCCAAACTCCCGGAGTGCTGACCCATTTCATCCTGTGACTCTAGGAGGGCAGAGGGCACTGTTGCTATGCACGTCGTAGAGAGCGGTGGCTATCAGAAACTGTGTACCGCTGAATGTTGTCCTTTCAATAGATGACACTGAAATAAATGCATCAGAATTCTTTTGCAAAGTTCTTTCAGTTTAAATGGAAGTTTAGGAACTTTTAATTGTTTTGTTTGGAGACGATATTTTTGTTTTGTTTTGCTTTTAAAAAAGAACTACCTAAAATCAACCTTTAAATTACTCAGCTTCCTTTTCTAATTCCCCTTCCCCCTCTGGAAAACAAAACAAAACAAAATAAAACAGAATTCCTCATCAAACGCTGACTAAAAAGCAGAAATCTTTTTGCCAATAAAACATATTTTGCTTACAACCCCAAAACACACTGAAAATCTGCAAAGACTCTGTTGGCTTAATGGAAGCATAAAAGCTAAAAATCTAAAATTTTCATCTCTTGCAACATGTGCAGAACACGAGGATGCCATGGCAGATACTGCCGTGGGAAATTAAAGTGACTTGTTCAAGTTTAGTGTATCTCTTCTTTCTGGCTAACATTTGCTGAGTCAAATAATGTTTTTTACAAATCATCTCCGTCTACATTTATGGAGAGTCATTTGCCTCAAGTGTCCAGTGCTCTGCCTGCCTACCCTGGACAGACTATCAGCTTTCCACTGCTGGGCCATCATATTTACCCATATAAGTTCTGCATAATTATTTTTCCTTTGATATTCAAGTTGAACTATACAGAACTTAGTTAGAAAGAAGGCTGGTTCTCGAAACATTGGTGAAGTGGAAAAATCAGAAGGGAGATTTTAGAAAGAAGTGAGGTATTTCGCTGCTGCTCAAGATTGTGTTTTTTTCCCTTGGGTCATTTGATGTGGAGAATACAAGGAGGAAAACTTCCTGGCTCTTATGAAAACTGCACAGTAATGTCCACAGAATTTCAGTGCCAGAAAGAACCTTAGACACATTCTACAGTCTAGCACAGCCTACTCACTTTATAAATAAGGAAACCACAGGGCTTTTAAAAGGCCACAGGTAGTGAATGGCAGAACTGGAACACTATAAGAGTATTAGTTAGGCACTCATTGCAGTGGCAAAACTCCAGCGTCACTTCCCAGGGTGCCAACTGCTCTGCCATTTTTGGTGGTGCTGGCCTTTAAGGAACTTTCTCTATGCACCATGGAGTTACAGATGTTGAGCTTCCAGCTTTAGGGGTTCCACTTATTTCAGAGGTGTGCCACCATCCATTTGGACCAGATTAGAGAAAAAACAAAACAAAACAAAACACCACGCTTGAAGCAACCAAGGGGAAGACAGAAAGGAGCCAATCATTTTTGTTTTGTTTTTAGTGAATTTCTGTTCACCTCAATATTAATGTAAATGCTGATATATTGGTTCCAGAGAATATTTTACTAATAAGTAAAAGTTTAATTGTGGTTTGAAAAATTGTGTTTTACTAATAAGTAAAGGTTTGTGGTTTGAAAAAAGTGCTGTTCTAGCACTTTGTTTCCTGGTAATAGCACCAACCAAACCTTGCCTTTCATCAGATTTAATTTTTAATCACCTACCCCTTAAGATCATAGCCTCCTGAGTAAAGGGTAACATGTTGTTCTCTTTATCATCTACTTTGTTTAGCACAGTGCTCTGCACAGGCTAGCTGCTCAATAAATGTTTATTGACTTGGCTCCTGTCAATGTCAGTATGCTTTCATTTCGATGCAGAACAGCAAGAGAGACGCAGCAGTGAGATTCCTCTTTGTACTTTACAAGAAGTTAACTCCAGTGCTCAACAGTTATGATTCACAAACACTAGCAACACCCATCACAATTACATCACAGAAAGTTCTGTCCTGAGAAACTAACAAAATAACATCAAGTCTAAAAACAACAAGAGACTCATTTTGTTTTGTTCTTGTACATCTTTTTCTTTAGAGATTTACGTTTGCTCTATGAACTCTAAATGAAAATTCATGTTACTAGAAGTAAATATTTTAGAAATATTACTAAGTAACCAAAGGGTATGACATTCCCGATTCAGCACTATCTGTATGTTATAATGACATGTTTAAAATTCTTTACCAACTGGCGCTAAATCCTTAAGACATAATGTTTGAGATTTTTTTGGAAACACACACTAGCCATCAGAAACCACATGAAGCAAGAGCTTTTAAAATTTAAATCCCTTTAGGAGGTCGAGGCGGGTGGATCATCTGAGGTCAGGAGTTCGAGACCAGCCTGGCCAACATGGTGAAACCCCGTCTCTACTAAAAATACAAAAATTAGCTGGGCGTGATGGTATACGCCTGTAATCCCAGCTACTCGGGAGGCTGGGGCAGGAGAATCACTTGAACCTGGGAGGCGGAGGCTGCAGTGAGCCGAGATGGTGCCACTGCACTGTAGCCTGGGTGACAGAGTGAGACTCCATCTTAAAAAAAAAAAAAAAAATGTAAATCCCTGCCCTTTGCAGGTGCCAGCCACTTATAAAAGCAGAGGGAGGGCCTTTTAGCTAAATGATTAACTCAGGTGTCTCACATGCAGACTTCTTGACTTCCTCAATTTCTTGAATTTGTTAAAGATGATGTTGTATATATTCACCAGCCATGACAATGAAATGTTTGGATGTGACCATTTTTTTTTTCTTTGAGATGGAGTGTCTCTCTGTGGCTCAGGCTAGACTGCAGTGGTGCCATCTTGGCTCACTGCAACCTCCACCTCCTGGGTTCAAGTGATTTTCTTGCCTCAGCCTCCTGAGTAGCTGGCATTATAGGCGCATGGCACCATGCCTGGCTAATTTTTGTATTTTCAGTAGAGACAGGGTTTCATCATGTTGGCCAGGCTGGTCTCGAACTCCTGACCCATGCTCTGCCTGCCTCAACCTCCCAAAGTGTTAGGATTACAGACGTGAGCCACTGGGTCCAGTCAGATGTGACCATTTTTATTTTAGCAGCTGAGTTAGATTTATTACTGAAATGTATTTGCATTTCTATTAGTAGTTTTGTCCAACCTGTACTTGGTTTACTGAGAACGGAACAGTCTTAGCATCAAATAAGCCCACAGCACTTTGTACTTTGCTTGGCACGACATTTCTCTCCTGGTGGTGCTGTTTATTATATCATGTCTTGTCTGTCTTCTGCTCTTGTAATGTAATCAAAGTTCACCTTTGATTCTCCTAGTACCCAATGACACCTGGACTTCATGTTCCAAAATGTTAATAAATGCATGAAAGGATAAATGAATGCATGAATGAAACAAGCACCTCTTTGGCATGTTATTGTGTTAGTTACTACACAAATCAAGTTAGTATATTTATTTTTCACTTGCTCGCTCAGTCATTAATTTAGTTTTAACTGAGATTCTTCAGTATGCTAGATGCTGAAACTTTATGGTCAAAAGGAATAGCCCCTATTCTCTAGGGGCTAGGAGCCTAGGGAGAAAAAGTCAACATAAGTGGTTCTAGGAATTTAGGGGCATAAACACACATGCTGGTAAATATGTTAGATATATCTATTTAATAGAAAAAATAAACTCTAAACTAATACTATGAAGTACTGATGTCACTAACAAGCAGAGATTAAGAGCATAAGAAGACTATGAATAAGAATTGTTCCCAGTATCTCCTATTTGACTACCACACGATTAGAAAAGTCTTACATTATCTATGAAGGGGATGGAGTTGTGGGATTGACTGATAGAAAAAAGGGGGCTGTCAGCAGAAGAAAATTCTGGACACAGAGTAAGGCCTAAGAGAAGGCTCAAAGGAGCTATGAATTGGCTTACTTAAACTAAGATGATTTTGAGAATCTTGTTCACAAATAAAATTGAGCTGACAGGCAATGATATAAGGCAAAACTAAAGAAATGTAAATTTGAGGATACTTTAATGGAAAAGGTATTTTAATCTGGTTAAATTCTTGACCCATATCTTTAGTATACCATAATTAGATGCTTTTAGAAGTTCTCAATAAAAAGAGGACTTTGTACTTTTTAATATTTTTCTAACTGAGGCTCTTTGACTTAATCCAACAAAGAAAGGAGGGAAAGACCTGCTTCTAAATGAGCACGTTAGAAACGAGAATATACGCACTCGTCTTTGTCCACCTTTTCTCGGAGCTTCTTTAGTTGTTTACTTTGGCTGAATTTCAGATTTTGAATTATGTTCTCGAAGTATTCATCTTCTTTGTAGTTCAACTATATTATATAAAAGATTTGGGGAGAAATATTAAAACCAATATCTTCAAAATTTTTGCTAAAAAACATAGGGATTTTCTTAAATTATATCAGTCAATAAAGTTAACAGAGAGCATTAAAAAACTTACCAAAAAAGGATCTAGTTCCAATTAACCTAATTCTATTAGTATATCACAGGTCAGTACTCCAGCCAAATCACAAATTCAGTCTATTATTTTATGATAATCAAATGAAATCAAGTGTCAAACAAACCTCACTTTAATGATATTAATCTTCACATAACACATATGGATAATACATTCTTCTTTAGTACTTACCATGTGCCAAGTACTGTTCTAAGTTCTTCAAATTATACATTATACTCATTCAATTCTATTATACTAATAGAATCTAATATTATGCTCATTTAATACCGATGAACTAAGGGCTCCTATCCCCATTTTAAAGTCAAGGAAACTGAGATACAATTTAGTCAAACTGAGTGGTGGAACTGGGATCTGGAATCAAGGAACTTGGTTTTGAGTCTATGTTCCTAGCCACTGCCCTCCTGCTATAAGGACCCCTGGGGCTTGCAACTGTAACCAGATCATTTAAAAGAGAAAGTCAAGTTTCTTCTGCAAATGGAAAGAGAGAAGGAGGCAGTATGGCTTCCAAATCCCCATGCTAGACTAGTAATCAATGAATGAGGAATCACTGTCATCCCAGGACCTGGGCAAGGATCACCTCGCTGTCACCAGGATATCATGGAGTTGTGGTGATCACAAAGTTAGCAACAGGACTTTCAGTTGAATCTGAAATCAGCACTGTAGTGACTTAAAGCAACTCTCTGCTCTTTTAGCTGTTACATTACCAGCGCAGAACAAAATAGTTTCCAATTCTCAAATATCAGGGTTTGTTTTGTTTTGTTTTTAAAATACAGTAGGCATGAACTGGTTTATCCAGTAGAGGAGAACTTAGAAGGTGGAGGAAAACTCGAAGCCTGTGGAAAACGTGATAAGGAGCTTGCCTGTTGTTCAACACCTTGATGTCTATCCCTTCCTTGATACTCTTTAAAGGACACCAGATTTTACTCACTGTTTTTAAAATGGAATATATGGAAACCAAATGAACAATAACCAAATATAATCCTGGCTAATGAAAACAAAAAGGCTAAAACAAATATCATTCTGGCACCAGCACTGCCAGCGTTGAAGGCTTTATATAATATGACCTGTGGTTTTCGGCTACTTCACATAATTTCAGGCACCCCATAGCTAAAAATGACGCTACTATCAGCCCTAAGTATCAGTAGTCCAGAGTCTTTATAGAGACTTACCTCAAGGTACTCATTATTCAGTTTGTTATCATTTGAAACAATGTCATCAGGATAGCCGATCCTTTCTTTAATTGCTAAGGCCTATGAAAATTATAATATTGAATGTGAAGATGATTATGTAACTTTCAGATACACACTTATAATCTGTCCATGACTAGCAATTGAATAACTTGATCCATACTGTTCATAAAACGAGTGTCTGACATTCTTAAACAGAGAACTTTGCAATGGTTCTTTCCTGGGAGATTCAAGAACAAAGGAAAATTGGGTCTGAAATTGAGTTTCTAATGCCTTATCCTTACAGGCTGCAGCTTTCTCAGGAAAACCAACATGAAAACTGACAAAACTCATTGTTCCACATATTTTGTAGTTTTATGAACTTTTTCTCTCAAAGGCTTTTATATTTTTTCAAGTTTTTAGAAGGAGTAATATTTAGAGCTTCCATTCTAACAGGTTATAATTATCTTTCTGCCTTATTGATTTGGCTGAGAAAACAGATATGGGCTTATAGGTTTACTGTGAATATTATTCCTAAATATTGGTTCCTGGAGTTTTTATGTTCTCCTTTATTCTCCAAAGTCAGTGTATCTATCTTCTCAAGTTCAATAAATGACATTAATTAGGAAAATGTAAAACAGAGTTTTCCTTGTTATTCCAGCTCATATTTATCATGTATTTACTACTATCTTTCTTTCTTTTTTTTTTTCCTTTTGAGACAAGGTCTTGCTCTGTTGCCCAGGCTGAAGTGCAGTGGCTCAATCAGGGCTCACTGCAACCTCTACCTCCTGGGCTCAAGTGATCTTCCCATTTCAGCCTCCCAAATATGCACCACCACTCCAGATAATTTTTGTACTTTTTGTAGAGACAGCGTTTTGCCACGTTGCCCAGGCTAGTCTGAAACTCCTGGGCTCAAGCAATCTGCCTGCCTTGGCCTCCCAAAGTGCTGGGATTACACCAGTGAGCCACTGCACCCGGCCTATTTACTACTATTTCTAAAGTTCATTTTAAATTATTTTAAAATGGTTTACTTTACTTATTTTATTATTTCATTATCACTTGTTTACTACTTGCTATTTCTATTTTTGTTTTATTTCTATCTTGGTTTTCTCAATGATATTTGACTTCTGATTCTACCACTTCATATCACTCAAATAATTTAATTAATTTAAAATTTTCATGAGGAGTTTAGCCTGTATCTCCGAGTTACATGGTTTGCCATCAAATGGATGTGGTTTTATCGAAAATCTGTTACATGAGCCCAGGGTTTCCCCAGTCAGTGGATCAGACCTCATATGTATCACTGATGTCACTGAGGCCAAACCCATTTTCTTGTAGGTTTGCCATCAGTCATGACAAACCAGCCCCCACTCAATGATACTTTCTTTCCTGTAAGACATTTCCTTAAAGAGTGTGCTAAAGGATACAAATTCTACAGAAAGTATAAACTAGTACACACAAAAAAATTTATTGTCAATTACTTTGGGTAAATACTGTAGCAAAAACATTAAGCAAGTTTCTTTATTGCAGGACTTCTTACAATTAAAAATGGGTTAGATTATAAGGTTAGAATCATAAGTTATTATAAATGTCCAAGATGGGAAATTAATTTATCAATTTATTCACTCAACATATTTCAAGGGTCTTCCAAAGGCCACGTATGTTGTAAAGGACTGAGGATATAATGCTAGGCGATATTTTCTGTCCCCCCAACCCCACCCATAAAGAGCTTATTGTAAACAGCAATGATAAGCAGTGAAATAAATATTAACTCCCAAGTATGATAAAATCACACCCTAGGAGCATGTAACCTGGCCTCAGGTGAGATGAGGGAAGCCTTCCTATGAGAATTGTATACTAAACTCTTTTGACCATGAGCCTCTTGTGGAACAACTTGCATGTCCAGTATTTCATGACACCACTTTGGAAATGC
Organism: Trachypithecus francoisi; assembly: GCF_009764315.1. Lineage (NCBI taxonomy): Eukaryota > Metazoa > Chordata > Mammalia > Primates > Cercopithecidae > Trachypithecus > Trachypithecus francoisi. The sequence goes on from NW_022681453.1 coordinate 8,575,377, forward strand.
TGATCCAGAACAATCCAACTGGCTTTACCAAGCAGAACCATGTCATGCACAGCTGTGGCATGAAAGGAGCAAATCCAACCTGAATGTCTGAAGACCTGGCCAGAGTGATGGAAAAATAGCAATACTGGGGGCTGAGGTTCTAGGCCTAACCCACTCAGGGCTCTTTGAGAGCTGAAAGAAGATAATCCTTCCATGTGATTTAATTCTAAAAGAAAACTAGACCAGAGGTCTCAATAAAAGCTACACATTATGGGTGGGCAGGAATAGTTATCAAAAAGCTTCTTCAACATCTCTTTAATTATAGATCTTATAATGCACCAATAATGCACCACCTTACATTTGCTTGAACAGAAACTTAACATTTTCACCTTGCTAGAGTATTGGTTGCAGAGATAAAAGATTCAAATTGTAGAAATACATCTTTATCCACAAAAACTCTTTTGGGAAATATTACATATTGAAAGAGCTTACAAGTTTTTATGCAATCTTTGATTATATTTTTTTTCCTAAATGTTTTTAAAGTTAATTTTTCCTATACAGATTTTTCTTTGCTGGTTAGCTGCTTGCTCTTTACCTTTTCTTCAGCTCTCTTTTTGGTCTCGGCATCCATCCAAGTGAGGTCATCTAAAGTCTGAATAAAAACTTCTCGGATCTGTGCAATCAAATCCTCAACCTCAAATTAGAACAGAAGACAAATATAGGTCATTAATTCATTCTTTGTAACACAGATTTTTAAAAATAGAGCTACATGCTATCTTTGTATGACTTAATATGTTAATAAATGTAAATTTATAGACAAACTGTGACCTAAGCTAACAGATATATGGGACCATTATATTTTAAAAGCAATATTGCTATTATTAACACTCTTGATTAAATAGGTCTTAATATATGCAATAAGGTAAAAATCACTTTCAGAATGTAATGGTTTCACTATCATACTGGGAGAACTAACATAAAATATTAGGGTTGTCATTACCATTAGTGGTTTAGCTAAGCATAAAGCAACATTTCAATAAATTCTTTCACCATACCATTAAATACCACTGTCTTCATTTTCCTAACAATGAAAAATAAAGCACATTTCTTATACTCCAAATGAATCCTGTTTTACTTTCTATGTTTTTAAGAAAATACTAATTTTGGGGCAATTTTGATAATAGAAGAGTTTATATAAATAATAATAGAAGACTGTATAAATAGAACATGTTACTGGGTACTCCAAATACACTGCTTCTGGAAAACGGTGAGCTGGTTTTGGACTAGACAGTATTAGGAGCAGAAACATAACTAGACTCTTGGGGAAGGCAAGGGAAGATTTATTGGGAAACAATGGCATATTATGATTCAGAGGTTCTCTGCCTAAATTAATAAAATTTTAGCCAAATGATGGAGAACTGTAATCGCTCATCAATGTGAACAAACTGATAGTGTCCTATATAACTGACAATGTATCATTCTGAAAACATTACCACGTGTTTACTCTCTCCAGCAAATGCTGCTTCCACATAAAGCCTCCCCACAGCATTTTCCATATTCCCATTGACATAGTTTGCACAGCGTCTCCAAGTTGCTGTTTCTGAGGTTGTACCATAAAGGGCCTATGGAAGAGGAAAAGGAAATGGCATTTGACCAGAAGGAAAGGTCTGGAGCATGTTAAGAGCACACATTTCACAAATGTCTCGTCTAAGTTCTTGAAATATTCATCACTTCTCCTCACAAAGCATATATTCCTAGCCTATGATGAAATCTAATCCAAATGGATTGTTTACTTATATATGATCTGAAAACTAGGTATATTTTCAGTAGATGCCCCAGTAGAACTTTTTGCTATTACAAGTTAGTATCATTGTAGAAAGCATTAGAAAAAAATACAACATTGTAACCACTGCACAAACATAAATGTGAAGTTATATTCAATAAATCTATTGGGGGAAATATGGTATATGAGAAAACACATTACTGCTTTTCAAGGTTTTAGCTGAACTCTGAGTACTTACAGAACCTGTATGTGTATAGATTTAAGAATAACAGGATAGCCTAAGCAAGGGAGATTCAGCACAATACCATTTTTGAATTCTTTAATTTAAAAAGATGTCTACATTTTATTTTTAAAGATAAAAACTGGAAATTTTAATCAATCAACGTTATTTTCTTTCCAAGACTCCAAGTAACATGTTTGCTGGAGTCTCTCCTTCCTCAACCTCTACTGCCTACTCCCCTCACCATAGTACCAAAATGGTGATGGTTTAAATAACAGAGGTATAGGCTAAGAAAAGGTCTTATTTAACTCCAGGTAGGGGTACTTTCAATAGACCGCCCACATCAATATAGTCCATCTGTGTATATGTCCAATGTGCAATGAGCACCTGAAAATCAAGTTAATTAAAATAGATAACCCCGAAATTACTTTTAACACAATAACAACAACAACAACAAAAATTAAGACGGTATTATTTCACGAACTGGTTAAATAACCAAATGTGACTCCTTACAGGACAATGCAATCATGGTGCCACGTAGACCATCATAAGATGGTGAAGCCCATGAAGACTTATCTTCCTCGGCAACATATCCTAAATATGTGCAAGATAACCAACTTTGGCATTTTGTCCCTTCGCAAAGTTCACCATGTCCTAGCAGTGTACATGGCAAGCCTTCATAACCATGTATCACTTTATGCTTTAAGTCTTAAGAAAAGAGAGATTTTTTCTTCACCTTGCGGAAAGCATTTCTGGACTCCTTGTAGGTTCGGCTGAGGCTGCTTACAAGATCCATTATGAATCTCCAGGACATTAAATTTTGAAGATCTCTGTATAAAAAAAAGCACCACCCAGTAACAGGAAAGATGAGGCTGCAAAGCTTCTGAAGAGTGATATGAAATACAAACTTTGAAGACATGGGGACTGTGACATACCTACCTGGCAGAATATTTGGTAAGAATGGGCTTAAGTTTGGTTAAATATTCTGGAGCATAAACAACCACATCTTCCTCATTTGTAATACTAATATTCACAGTTGACATGATTTCATTTGTGAAATTTAACCAGCTGAATGGCTGGAAAAAAGCAGGCATGAAACATTCAGAAATTGTGTATTTCTCTTCTTGGTTCCAAGATTCAGCTACAGTTAGAGGGTTGGACATTAAAGGGTGTCACTTGCATCACATAATTATCACATTGATCAGTTTGATATTCACTTGGGATTCTTCCTCAACTGTTTCAATCAGTTTTTAAATAAAAACTAGTTCTTCAAATGATTATTTACATAGAATAATTAAACCAACCATTTAAGAGTAAAAACAAAGCCTTTAAGCTTAGGGAACATATACCTAGAAATTAGGCGTAATGTCATCTTCTTTGTCTAACCAATACAGAAATAAAAATAGAATTTAAATTTAAATTTAAAAATAAAGCTTTTCTGGTTGATGCAAAAATGGAAACGTGTATAAAGTGTTTATCTTTTAAAAATGGATATTAATAAACCATTCAAACACAGTAACACATCTCAGTGGAAATTCTATTACAGACGAAAACATACTGTTATAGCAGTGGTACAGTGATATTATGAAGTCAAAGAAAACAGCATCTTTTCAATTATCAATATTGGCTCTACAGGCATGCCATGTTTACACTTCAGAAGCTAAGTCTGGAGTTGCCAAAAGATGAAATCTTGTCTTTCTAAATGGGAATTGATAATGTTTAAGACTATCAATATCTTAGGCTGTATTTTACACACACAAACACAAGCACACAACACCTACTGAGTATGGGGTGCTATGCTATGCACTTTTCTTCATTTCCTTTGGTGATTTAGGTAGTTCTTTCAAAACATATTTATTAAACACTTATTATATTAAAAAATATACGTAAGATATCTAACTCAATAATTTATGCCTTTGGAAAAGTCCTTGTTAACTAGAATTAGTGCCAAAGAGAATGTCATCGCTGAATGTGGTAGTCTGTAGATTTTCCCATAGATGTTGCTTCATTTCTTGGCTGTGTGCGTCAACTAATACACAAGAATAAATGCATAGCCACAAAAAGAGATTATTGAGTACTAGGTAAGGAAAAAGAAGTCAATTGCTGTTTATAAATGGAATCTATAAGAGAGATTTTCTTTTGTGTTCCATTTCTGAATTATTGTTCTGAACACCTCTGTAGATGGCCTTGATGAGAACATGGGAAGTTCTATGAATAAATTATCCTTTTTCAGAGTTAAAAGGAAATCTAGTGCTTTTATTGTGTGACTTTCCAAGTCTGATGACTATATAATGGCCTCTCAGAAAGATGTTCAGTTTTAGTATTTTCCAAACCCTTTCCTATGGGAGTTTCTAGTATTGTATAGCTGCCTTAAAAGGAATTTTACCAGCTGAGAGAGGTGTCTCACACCTGTAATCCTAACACTTTGGGAGGCTATGGCCAGCGGATCACTTGAGCTCAGGAGTTCGAGACCAGATTGGCCAAACCTCATCTCTACTAAAAATACAGGAATTAGCCAGGTGTGGTGGTGCATGCCTGTAATCCCAGCTACTTGGGAGGCTGAGGCAGGAGAATTGCTTGAGCCTAGGAGGTGGAGGTTGCAGTGAGCCAAGATTGTGTCACTGTACTCCAGCCTGGGCAACAGAACGAGACCCTGTCTCAAAAAAAAAAAAAAAAAAAAAGGAACTGAAGTTCATTTATTTCAATAAATAAAAACTTGATGAATTTTAGAAAGAATATTTCAATGTTATAATTTAGAAAATGGCATAATAAGAGAGCACAAAAAACTTACCACTTACCTTTCCATTGATCTCTAGTGAAAAGTTACTTTGGATCTGGGCCAATGTCATCTTGTTATAAAGAAGCATTGGATCATTTCGATCTTCAGGTTTAGCTGTAGCCTATGGATTTAATTTTTAATCATTATTTTAGAATTAAGAATTCTGTAGAAAAACATAACTATATTTGAGGGTAAAATATAGGATAGATATAACATAATTTAAGTCCTATTCTGTACTTGTTTTTGTAGTTTGTTTTGTCATTTCAAAAAAAGTGAAATGTAAGAGATTTTTGGAGTATATTTATTTAGTAAGAATTATTGAGATTTGGCTGTGGTGTCAAGTTTAAAATTTTTAAAAAATCTTTCTACATTTTGACAACTGCCAACCATATAAGCAATATTTATGAGCTATGGCTAAAGGCCAGTTCAGTTGTGTCTATGAATGTTTCATATTTTAACTTTCTTTGATATGGTCATCTCCAATTTCTCTCTTAAATACTCTTTCTCCCATCTTCACCGTTACCATTCAGTGTCCTAGTTAAAATTCAGCAAGGAAAACTAGGTGCCACTGTTTCTACAAGAATTTATGGCAAGTAACACAGAAAATTCCTGGTACAGAGCACAATTTGGTTGCAAGTTATCTGAGAGTGGCAACATTATGGACCTTCTTTTGTGACGGTTCTCCCACCCTGCCAGGCCAGTTTAGTGCTCTACATGCAGCAGCATCCAATTTTATTTCTTTCACTGAATTAAAAAAAAAAAAATTGCAATAACAACTCCCTAACTAGTGGCTGAAATGAGGAAAAGCAATTTTAAGTGAGAAGAGACAAAAGGTAAAGGTTTAAAATTGGAATTATTTCTCAGGGACTATGGCTCCAGTTTCCGCTTTAGGTCACTTACCTATTCATGTACTGAAAACAATTATTTATTGAACATGTCCTAAGTGCAATACTATGCTGGATTTTGTTAGAGATGCATAAATGATTCAACAACGGCTAAGGCCTCATGCCAATCTAATACAAGAGTCTAATACGAGACTGAAAATATAGACACATAATGCTGAGATAAGACACAACAACTACAGAGCTGATGCTGGTCAAAGGAGAGCATGGTCTGGGAAGGTGCAAGTCGCAAAAACTCAGAGCAGGAAACATTTCTCCTCTAGCAAGTCTGTTTCCAACACAGAACCACATGTAACCTATTCAAATGCCATTCATTCAGTGGCCCCTCCAAGAACAGCCTGGTTCTGATAGGAGATTTTTGGTTTCACATAGCCCCAGGAAAGCTAAAATTGCCCTCCATGATCTTGACTCTTCAAGATTCTGATGAGCTTACATGGCAGGGGCAAGTAGATAGGGAGTCAGGGATGCAGGCTGTAGTTTGCAATGACAAAGAGAACTCTGTGGGTCCTAGACTGACTCTGACCATAGGTTTAATCAATAACCTGGATGCTGTTTATACTCAGAGACTGCAATGCCCTATCAAAGAATCATCAGGGAAGAAAGTGCCAACTCAGACTCCAAGGGTTGATCTAGAGCCAGAAGAAATTCAGGAATACACTCCTTGGGCTTTGTTGCGAAATTATTGCCTTATCCTCTGCCAGCTCAGCAGCCTGACAATTTGAACTCAGTGGTATCACATTGTCACATGGCTATGTTCAGGGATTTAATACTTCTTAGCAAAGAAATAGAGACAATCTCTGTGATCACTTTAAACTTTAAAATAAAGTAACATTCTATACATATCTAAACTAAAACAGCTTTGCATTTACCCTGAGTCTGAAGGGCATCTAACAACAGTTTGACTGTAAATGGTAGAATTCTGATGAAATCCACTTATAACAGGCAATTAAGTGTTTCTAGTTTAATATTTGTCCAATTTAGTGTGTCTTTTAAATGTCAGGAACCCAGTTTACTATAAAATTCTTTAGTTTCAAAGGTCCTTTTGAAGTCAATGATCTATTACCAAGCCATGCATTTTTACTACTTGGTTAAAGTGCTGTATCTTTTACTCTTAAAGTATGATAGAGAGGGGAAAGAAAAAAAAAAGCGGTTGACATTATTCAGTATATCAGAAAAAAAAATGCGTTTTACATTGGCAATTTCTTTTTCCAATTCCATAACTTTATTCATTTCCAAAGCAAGCTGGTTTTCATCGATGGGCAATCTTTCTTCCTGACGAATCAGTCTGGCCACAGAAATCATAAAATCCACATATGCTGTACAAGCCTGCAAGAAATAAATAGTACTAAACTGTTGGAGAAGCTCTAAATATTCATCATGGTACTTAAAATTTATTTTCATTTCAATATTAATCTTTGGTAATAGATAACCTTAGTAAAATAAAAATCCTTTTCTAAATACTTAAAGAAATGACCTGCACGGATTCTTAGAAAGTCAATATATCTTTGAATTAGAGCTTAAAGGAGAGCAATGAGGTATCACTTTGAAATTACTAAGTAATGTACAACCACTTGGTTATGGAGACTTTGTAATTTTCAATTTTCAATAAAGTTATTTTGCCTTAATTAGAATGAGTTGCAAAACACTTGATAAGCAGTAACATATACTAATTTTTTCTATGAACAATAATATGTTTCTTTTTAAATTTTATTTTATTTTTTATTGAGATGGAGTCTTGCACTGTTGCCCAGACTGGAGTGCAGTGGCGTTATCTCAGCTCACTGCAACCTCCACCTCTAGGGTTCAAGTGATTCTCATGCCTCAGCGTCCCAAGTAGCTGGGATTACAGGCGCCCACTACACCACACCCAGCTAATTTTTTGTATTTTCGGTAGAGACAGGATTTCACTATGTTGGCCAGGCTGGTCTGAAACTCTTGACCTTGTGATCCGCCTGCCTCGGTCTCCCAAAGTGCTGGGATTACAGGCACGAGCCACTGTGCCCAGCCATAGTCATTTATTTCTTTACCAAATCTCTTTTTCTTAGATTTTCTGTGCTCATATATAATCATTTTCTCAACTATTCATGGAAAAATGACCATAAACTCATATAGTAAAATCAGACATCTTTTTATCTGTCTCCTTGAGTCAAGCAGTTTCTTTTTTATGAAGCCGTATTGTCAGGAGCTCCACCAACACACACCTGTAGGTTTTAGTTAATTCCATAAATAGCTCCTGTTACTGTAAACTTTCACTATAAAATACCATAGATTTAGATATTAGTTTTCTTCTAATGACTCAAATTCTTTATATTTTATCTTCACATACATCTTAATTTGCAAAAGTAAACTATAGAATAGTTGTATTACTAACCTTTTACAGAATATGTAAATGACTTATTCAAGTTCGTAGTGGCAAGAACACTAGGAAATAGAGTCCCACTTTCGTTAGGTTTGAACTAATTGCTATTTATTAGCCATTATTACCTATTAGCAACTAAAATACATTACGATTCCATCTCATTTTAAAATTTAGTAAAGCAGTCAATTGTGATTATGGATAGGTGAGATTTCTATGCTTCAAAGACTTGTTTGCAGGGTAAATACAAAGAAAGGCTATAAAGTGTGCTATAATGTGCTTTAACATTTCCACAGTTTTAAGAATATTTTACATCCTTTCTGAACAATTAGAAGTGAAAGGGTCATCCTTATATTCACTGTGAGTGCAAAGGTACATCTAAATGTTGGGTACTTATGGACATAGAGATGGGCAATAATAGATGCTGAGGATTACCAGTGGCTGGAGGGAGAGTGGAGCAAGGGTTGAAACACTAACTATCCGGTACTATGCTCACTACCTCAGAGGCCTGCTTCCCTCCAGCAGACTGCAAACATAGTCATGCAGCCATTTCTGGGCACTGGAAATAAAAAATAGCCCCCAGTCAAGCAGGACGCTAGAGCAGGAGGAACATGGGGCCTAAGAGGACCCGAACTCGGACCAGCATAGGGACCATTTGGGGCTTTCATCAGGTTATTAATAAGAACCTGAAGATTTGTACAACTTCTTGTATAACTTCTAAGGTTTATTCCATGCTTGGGGGGCTGAATCTAGTTCTTTTTACAAACTGAGTTCAGTTGATCTCAAACATTCTCTGTCATATTCACTAAATCTCACGTTTAAAAGCCCCCTTTTGCTTTCTTAAACACAGATAACTGAACTGAGTGAAACTTTCTGACTATTAGTCACCTGGTGCCAGAAAGGACAAAGCGAGGTCAGCAGTTTCCCTTGCAAGCTCTGTCTTATCATGTCATAGCTGTGTTATGCAGTGAGACAAGCTCCGCCATGTATCACCGAGGCACATATTGGCCGAGCAGTTTAAAATACACAAACTGTTTCCCTATAATGACAGAGCCACCTACACAAGATTATCTCAGGTCTGCTCAGATTTCTCTATCTGACTTGCCACCATCTGAGTCCATCATTATCTTTCACATGAATTACCATGTGGCCTTCTCTGATCTCTCTGCTTCCATTGAAACACATTCTACAAACAGCAGTCAGAGATGGTTTAAGCAAGCCAAATTGAATCACCCATGCCTTACACAAGTGACTTGTTATTCTATCACCTTGATTTATTTTCTTAATAACACTCACAATTTGTCTCATTTCCTTAAATTATTTACTTGGCTATTGATTGTCTATCTCTTCCCATTAGGACATGAGTTTCATGAGAACAAGGACCTTGTTTCCTTGGAATCGCTACTGCCTAGAAAAGTATTTGTCACATAGCATAAGCTCAATGAAGATCTGTTGAATTAAAAAAAAATGAAGTTAAATTGTAAATATATTAAGTTTCTTTCACTTCGTATTTCCTCGGAACTTCTATTCTTAGCTTAAGTCCTGAACAGTTTCTCTGAGCTTGTACATTGGGTAGGTGGACAAAGAAAATCCCCTGTTGTTAAGTCTCCGTTCGAGCTTGCACCTGCTCATCTACAGGATGGCCAATCTCAGCCTGTGCTCTTTCCCAGGTACGTACAATTTGGAGACTTCTTCTGGCTTTTCTGATCTAGGCGCACAGACTCTGGGTCATCACTTTCTGGTTTCAGTCCATCACGCCCATGTTCCAAGTCCTCTATCCTCATCCCTAAAATGTCTCCATTTTTATGAACCCCAGATTTTGTGAAGGCTCTAAACTTCTTTATAACTCTGGCTTCTCCTCCCTAGCCATGCCCGGCAGCAGTATACCCTGTAGCTTCTACTCTCCAGTTCCTTCCCCACCTCCTTATGCTCTCAAACTCTAGCCCCAGTGGTTTTCTCACTTTTCTTTTAGCCCTGAAATGCTCTACTCAAAGAAATATTTTGTTGATGTGTAAACGCACAAGTAAAATAAATCATAGTGGCTTTTGAAGTGTGTGTATATGTGAGGTGTTTCTTCACAGAGCCCTGTAAGTGGCACACACAAAGTAGTCCTTAGGGATGGAAACCACTAACCTCACTTATTTCTCCTTCTCAGACAAACATCAGTACAGAGCATAAACATACCTATTATCTAATTATGCTGAAATATTTTGGATTCCTAACCTTCAGATTTCTTTATGAAGGAGAACAAAGTAAGATAACAATTGCTCTTGATACGCTAAGAAGGTAGAGAAAGGGAAGCTTTGAGACCAATTCCAATTTGCCCCCAATACAGAGTTCAGACTCTTTTGAAGGTAGGTGATTCCTTAAGAAAATTAAGGTCCTCATTCCTCTCAGTGAATCAATATATAAGAACTTTCTCACATGAGGGGGCTGGTTGGTTCCATTTAAAAATTTTGTGAATGGGCATGGTTATGTTTATGGGCCATGTGTATCTTTCATATTGTTTGCCTAGCATAGAAATTCGTACCCCTGTAATGAATAGAATTGTTTTGAATCTCACTACTCTGTTCTTTGAGGTAGCAGTGTGTCATTAAGTAATCTCTTCAGATAATCAGAATACCTCAGAACTCAGGTTCCACCTCTTTAACAAAGGTATATCACAAGAAGCTCCTTGACGAGAATACTTTGAGAACAGTTTGTTAGGAATGGCAGACACGGTAATATGGGCCCCTTTCTGAGATGATGCAACTGTTCTGTATCACTTTTCCTTTCTAGATTGTAATAATAATCAAATATTACAACACAAAAATTCCATTATGCGGGTATCCAAAGCAAAAAAAATAATTAAAAAAAAAAGGATTTCTGTAAAGTGAAATGATCTGTCTTAGTAATTATAGGGGCTATTTTCATAGCTGATAAGAAGTTTGGTTTTAAGATTATGGAAGATGATTCCTCTGGATGACCTGGGTTATCCTGGAAGGAAGGATCAAAGAAGACCTGGGGAAATGGGCTGAGTTAAAAATCTGATCAAGGAGACCTATGATTAGGGTACTTTTGACTGACGAGGGAGTGTGACCCTCCCTGATCCTTAGGCTCTGAGGCATATCTGCAGAAGGTAGACCCCACACTAAAGTTTTAAAATTATAGGCTACAGCGATATGCAAGGAAGCCAGACTTCTCTGGTCTGAAAACATCTTTCTTTGACAAAAAAAGCTGGTGACCCTATGCCAATTCTCAAAACTCCTCTTGGTTATCTTCAATAAAATAATGTAAATTGCAAGTGCATGATACCCATTGATTGTATAAATATACCTCAGCAAACTGAGTTTAGCAAAGAAATAACTGGGGATTGAAAAGAGGCAAGAGAACACAGAGTTTGTAAAATGCTCAGGAAATGTATGCTATTAGCTGTTGACGCCCTAAAGCTCACGTTTCCTAGAATCAAGGGAAGGAAACAAGAAGGGCTTCCAGAAGATTGGGTTCTTCTTTCTTTTGTTTCCTCTCTTCCCTGCCATCTTCCCCCTCAATCATTCATTCACTGATTCTGTAGTATTTAAGGACCAGAAACTGAGGTAGGTATCAGAAAAAGAGCAAAGGGCAATGAGACACAGCATTGTTTCCATTTAATTTACAGTTTTATAGAAAAAAAAAAAGACATTAAATAAGAAGTATACAGAAACCTGGGTGCCAGGAAAACTATATTAGAGGAAAGTGTGTGCAGGTGGTGTGTGTAGGGGGGCAAGTTCTAGGCAAAGGGAAAAGTATATATAAAAGCCTGTAAGGGAGAAAATCATTGAAGCCCAATGATACACTGACATTAACATTTCTTCCAGATTTATAACTCCTCTGCTGAAGGTAAACTTGCTATTCCACACTTCTCACCATTTTTTGTTCATGAAGCAATAAGACACAAGACAGAAATACTTAAGGTGGTTGACCTCTTTCAGAGATAGCAGAGTAGTGGAAAAATTAGAATTAATTTTACTTGATAACTTGCTAGATATGCAGGGGAAACCGAGGGATTGCAGATGGTAGGGATTAGGAGAGAGTAGAAAATATCATGGGAAAAATAAGGATAACATTGGAATTCTTACTGTAACAACACACACTGTCACCTCCATGCCCAAAAGAATGGATTTAAAAAGAGGGAGAGGGTGCAGAAATATTCAGATAATTACCCATTTCTGGGATGACATGTAGCTTTTATTTTATATGCAACTCCCTTCCACTGAAAGGAGATTGCTTACAGCTTGGAGCACTCTGCCTTGAGAAGAATTCTAAGATCTCAGGTTAGCAGGAAAGAAGGATGTCACCAAAAGTACATAGTTGTGGAAGAGGAGCGAGGCAGCAAGCATGGTGCGTGTTTGCTAGTCTGATTCAGATTGTTGAAGAGCACCTAATTTAAGCTGAGAACAACTTACAGGCTGTACGTGCCAGTGCAGGTGAGTTTCCTCTATCATTTGCTCATTCAAAGAATTCTACCAGTATGAAGTACCAACTCTTAAGAGATTGTAATAATGTAATAGAATGAAGAAGAGAGAAGGAGCAAAGTTTGCCACTATACTACTCTTTTGCTGAGTGTTGAGGGCAAACTTCTGAGCCTTAGATTTCTCAGCCATAAACTCTATAAACATATTACTGATTCTAGATTTGATCACCACTGTGTTATTTGATCACAAATACAGTATTTCCTAGATCAGTGGATATAAACTGTGGCAGACTCTGCTAAATGACATTGGTATATGTGCTCCTCATCTTTTAAATGATACGACCTTCCTCTCTGCCAACCAACTTTTAACAAGGCACAGACATGGCCATTCTGCTCAAGACTACATTTTCCTGCCTCCTTTATATTTAGTTGCGGCCACATGACAATGTTTTAATCAATGGAATGTATGCAAGTTTTGCACCATTTACATAAAAGTTAACTATTTGTCTACCACTTCCCTCTTTTCTTTTTCCTATGGCTTGACATGTGAACAGGGCACTGGCGAACCAACTCTGACCAAATAGACTAAGAAAAACACCAGAGGAGGCTGATGTTAGAGCAACAAAATCAAAGAAAGCTGGCTCCCAGACATTCCCATGGAGCAGAGCTTCCTGCCTCATCTAGACAGCCTGTCTACTTCTGGACTGGCATGACAGATAGAAGTAAACTTCTCTCTTGTTTGAGCTACTGTATTTGTATTTTTACTGCTGTGGTTTAGCCAAGACCAGACTAATGCGCAAAATCAAGTGCCTACAGGAGCTGAGAAGTCAATATAAATCAATGAATCATGTTGATGAGGACTGTTCAAACCTGGAACAAATGCCCTTTCTTTTTTTTGTCTTTTTCCTTTTTTTTTTTTTTTTTTGAGACAGAGTTTCGCTCTTGTTGCCCAGGCTGGAGTCCAATGGTGTGATCTTGGCTCACTGCAACCTTTACTTCCTGGGTTCAAGTGATTCTCCTGCCTCAGCCTCCCAAGTTCCCAAGTAGTTGGCATGGGTCATCATGCCGGGCTAATTTTGTATTTTTAGTAGAGATGGAGTTTCTCCATGTTGGTCAGGCTGGTCTCGATCTCTCGACCTCAGGTGATCCACCTGCCTCAGCCTCCCAAAGTGCTGGGATTACAGGCACGAGCCACCGCGCCCAGCCAACAAATGCCCTTTCTAAAAGGAGCAACCACACCACCACTCTGGCCAATTGCTGCCATATAAGAATGAAAGCTAGGGGCTCAAATTCTACTGATTTACTAAGAAATCTGGATTCTCAAATGAAATCTTTCAATTTTGTAAAATATTGGCAACTAATTCAAAATTTAAAAAAAACAGACAAAACACTACAGGTTAAACAAAAATGCTTCTATATCATATTCGAGCCAAAGACTGCCAGTTTGTGACCTGTCTGAGATTATAGGATAGCATTGAGTATAAAATGCATGAATACAACATCTTAACACTTAAAAAAAAAAAAAAAAAACTTTTACTGCCTTAAATATATACATTGACTGCCAGGTATACCTTAATATCAGAAATATTAAAATGTAAAAAAAAAGTATGTATTGTAGGATTTGAAAAATTTGATATAAGAACACAATCCTAAATATGAAAAGCATCCCAGTTGATGGTGATAAAAATGTACAATAGTGAACCAAAATTCCTCAATCCCTTTCAAATCTGTCACAGAAAGCTGCTGCATAGCTCTTAAAGCCAGTAGCTCTACCCCACACAGTAACTAGATTGCACTGAACCCAAATATCCCACACCCATGTATTTATCTGTGCTATTAATTGTGGCCTTTGATAATAGATCTTTTTCTGCATTTCAGTGTTGTGCAGTCATTCAAAAAGATACCTTACAGTGAATTCATTCCATATTATTTGAACTTCATAATTAGGCAAAATAAACGCCAATCATAAACATATTTAGCGAGTAATTTAAAATAAAATGTAATTTTAGTCACATCACTACACTGTGAGACATTAGGATCATCAAAAATAATTTACTTTTGAGCTACAAAATAATTATAAGAAAAACTTTTGTAGAACCAACACCTTTCCCCAATATCTAATAATGTGTAAGATTACTAGTTTTATCTCCTGTTGTTCCTTACTTCTGTGAGAAGAGCACGTGGGCCAGGGCCCACACCTGTAATCCCAGCACTTTGGGAGGCTGAGGCAGGTGGATCACAAGGTCAGGAGTTTGAGACCACACTGGCCAAGATGGTGAAACCCCGTCTCTACTAAAAATACAAAAATTAGCTGGGTGTGGTGGCGGTCGCCTGTAATCTCAGGTAATCGGGAGGCTGAGGCTGGGAGAATTGCTTGAACCAGGGAGGCAGAGGGTACAGTGAGCCAAGATCATGCCACTGCACTCTAGCCTGGGTGACAGGACAGAGCAAGACTCCATCTCAAAAAAATAAAATAAAATAAAATAAAATAAGCACGTGAACATCAGCCCAAGGAAGACAAGGTTGTGAGACAATAAGAAAGCACTCCAGAACATCCAAACGTCCACTATGGGATATGATGCCCACTGGCTACCTGGCGAATGTTAGAGTTACAAGGTAGCTGCAAAAGTTTGTCTGAGCCCAATGTCACTACCTGCATAGTTCTCTGAAAGTCAAATCAGATGGTTCCAGAAGGATGCTACATAGTGTATCTCTCACTGATCCTCCGGTCCTCACCAGCACCACCCTAGACCGTGACAAATCTGCTCATTTTTTAAATAATGCAGTTTACAGATGGATTAAAATACTTTAATTTACAAAATAGATCATATGTTTTAAATACTAAAAAACCAAGATACAAATAAGGAATTTCAAATTTCCTAGTTTTGTAAAATACCTTCATTCATTCTATTGAGAATATTCATTCTATCAAAGACAGCTCACTATTATGTGTGATTTTAAGTCCCTGTCATGAATGAAAAACATCAGAGGGCTAAATTTGATTTTGGCCTTGCTTGTTACTTATAAGTTTACACCAGATGGTTCTGTAGTTTGGTTTTGGTTATTTTCTTTTTCTTTTTACCACTTTATAGATTCCAGTGCATTCATAGTAATCTCTAGAAGGGAGGCCAAGTCGAGGTTGATCAATCTGTAAAAAATATACATGAAAGAAAATAAATCATTCAGCGAATATAGAAAAGTTAGAAAAATACAAGCATGTCTATCTATGTATGTCAAAGATCCTACTCTTGCTGTTTATAGGGGTAACCATCAGACACTGAGTAAATACCTAGTTAGGAAATGGGTTCTACACTACTTGTAAGTGTTATACTAATGGGCAGTTAGATAATCTGGAGGACTGTGCTGCAGATATTTAAGGAAAACAAAAGAAAGTGAACAAAAGATTTACTGGGAGGGATTTTTAATGCAGAGCAGAAGGTGCAAGTGAACAAAAACATGTTAGATTCCAGGACCTGGAAATTTCTAAATTATATATTCACAGATTTCCCAGATTTCTCCGGATTTCACAGAATCCGGAGATTCTAATGTGCTCCCCTGGGAACATTTTCATCTGCTCCCACCCTTAGTTGGGATCCCCTTTCATTGGAGGGAGTGGGTTAATAGTCTTCAAGTTGATTTGGATGGATGGGGAGAAGGGGAGGAGAAGTGGAAAACCTCTAAGATAACTCCAGAACCTTTTAGCTAATGTAACTTGTGCCAGAATATGTTTTTTAAGATTCTCTACCCTAAGGGAATGGAAGCGACTTCTCCATGGTTCCCCTCAAAGCTGCTCTGCTCAGAAGAACCTCAGTAGACCCAGATAGCAGTTAAGGGTGTGAAAGATGAAACTCAGTTCTGCGCCAATGTGTCTAGTTCATCTATAATACCCAAGTGAGAGCTACCTGGGCATACTTGCAGCTTTGCGAGATTGTTTCTGACTCACTGCATGGCAACATGAGTGTGGAGGTGAAACAGAGCATTTCTGGGTTAAAGAGAGAATCCTAGCAGCTGTGGAGGGCCTAGGCCAATACGAAAGAAACATAACCCAAAGAACTGGTATGGAAAGAGCCAGAAGATATCTCCACCTGAAGGGCCCTGATCCTTCCCCACGCCCTGGCCCTCAAGGTGATCCCGCAAGGAGAAAGTTTCAGAAGAGAAAGAGTCCCCTGCAGGAGATTTGGGTTCAATTCCTTTCATGATTTTAATATAAATGACCATAAAGATTTATGCAATAGTGACACAGATATGATTAGGTGATTCAGTAACCTGCAATTTTTGGTATAATTCCTTATACAGGAAACCAAGAAATAAAAAAGGAGGAAAGAAAAACTCTAAATTTTTCAGTACATTCCAAACATATTCATTAATCTAGTCTTAGGTGATATCTAAATCAAATTGTTTACATTTTTAAAAATACAATAAATCCAATTTAAAAGAAAGACTTTTTTTTTTACCTTTGAGAAAAAAGTACAGCTATTCTTTAGTGAGGAAAAAAATTATGTTTAAAATCCCTTTTCTATGTTCTTTTTGAAAGCAATTATTATTTTTTGGTTTCCAGACCTGCATTACTTCTATAAACCAAAGCATGCTCCTTTCAAGTACCATAAAAAGAAATTAGGGACTTTTTCTGCATAGGAGGGGCCTGGAGCCCTTCTTATCATTTGTTTTGTGAAGGGAGAGGTATCTAAAACAGAGGTAGCAGAAGCAAGATGTGAATGTCTAAAACACAGCATTAAGAAAATACTTGCAAAATTGGGACTCCAGGTATTAGGGACACAGCATGAATATACTACCTCCTTGCTTATTCAATTCAATTGAAAATAGCATTATTTCTAAATATCAATAGCAACAATGTGTGTGGGAGTTTTGTTACAATTTAAAGGTAACTTTAGTTATTTGCCACACAAACTTACATGAATTACATGATTCACAGAATTCTTATCATCAGTGCCAACAAACAAATTAATAAGGACTTTTTTCCCATATTTAGAATTCAGTTGTGCAATAGCTTTTTCAGCTGTCCAAGAAGCACCTAAAGCAATAAAAGATAAAATATATCTTTAGAAGCTTTAGTTCATTAACGATATTATAGTAACATAGATTTTACGTGGCAATTATTTTTTAAGTAGGAAAATTGCCTTACCATATTTTTGCTCCCAGTTTTCTGTTGCTACTGGCCACCCATATATGTCTGGTAACAGTTTCAGAAGAGGTTCTCCACCTCTGCTATCAATAGCAGCTTTTGAAGACAACAAACATAAATTCAGTTAGAAATCTAGGCATAGTTTGGCACCAATATATGCATACTCCTAATGAAATCAAATGAAGAGCACTTACATTCATTTATACAAGACCTGTACAATGTTTTTGCTTTCTGCACTGCTACTATATCTTCAGTTTTGGGTTCTTGAAGGACATCTGAAATAAGGACATTTAATAAAATGCATCAACATAATTGCTTATTTCACTATGCAAACATAATTGTTCATTTGCAGTAAATTAACATTTGCAAGGGGAGTTCAGTTAAAAAGGAAAAAAAACTTGCTTTTCTGGAGGTACATTCATTTCCTCACCCAAGTTCCAAAACCTTATAGGAAAAACCAAACCCCTTACCAGATTATCAGTCCTAGCACAGAACTGGGAGTCAGTTTAATCAGCCAATTTAGAAGAAAGTCCTTTTGACTAGATTATCTTTTTTTTATGAACAGTGATGCATACTGCTCTGCCATAGGTAACAGTTACTTTTCTTGAAATTGAGATTAAAAAGAAAACAATAACACAGAGGAATTTGGAATTTAGTATGAATAGTTCTTTTGAAGGCTGGAAAATAATTATCTTTGTGTGACTGTACTGTTCATGCTCCAAATGAATGAATTGAATTGTCCTACTTGTTTCAACGTTAAAAAGTAGCAAAAATTGTTCTTCTACAAATAACTTCTAGAAGAGGGGAGAACACAGAACAGAGGATAGGAGGGACTTGTCTAGATTTCTTAACTTCCCAGGGAGACAGTCTTAGCCAGGTTAGAATATACCTATGCTGGGAAGGCAAATCTTAGTAACATCTTACAGTGACTTTAACACAGGGTTTGGGTAGGGAGACTACAAAAGTAGGTTTCTGCGCCAATCATTTAATTTTTTTTCTACTGTAAAATGACATAAAACTACCATCTTGGCTAAGTATAGTGGCTCACGCCTGTAATCCCAGCACTTTGGGAGGTCAAGGCTGGTGGATCAACTGAGGTCAGGAGTTCAAGACCAGCTTGGCCAACATGTTGAAACCCCGTCTCTACTAAAAATACAAAAATTGGCTGGGTGTAATGGCAGGTGTCTATAATCTCAGCTACTTGGGAGGCTGAGGCAGGAGAATTGCTTAAACCTGGGAGGCAGAGGTGGCAGTGAGCCGAAATAGCACCATTGCACTTCAGCCTGGGTGACAAGAGCAAAATTCCATCTCAAAAAACAAACAAACAAAAACCCAAAACTGCCATCTCTAGGGATGATACAACTTTATCATTTGCATACCTATAAAGGAAAACAGGAATGCTAAGAGATGTCAGCATATTAATTTCGGTGTCTGCCATGACCAAAGTGACTCGGTGGTGGCACATAAATCCTGGAAGGATTATTAATTTTTTAATCTTCTGTGACATTCCTTGTAATGGCTAACAATTGTATATTTAAAAAATGAACATATTAAGAGAGAAATCTTTGATGCACAGACACACTCTCCACTAACCTTTCAAAACGACTTCTAGTTCATCTCTTAAAATGTCAAAGTTGCCGTAACGGGAGCTGGTCTCAGGAATGATATTGCGTTTCAACCAGCCTCCGCAGGCATATTTGAAGAAGTCTGCACAAGGCTCAGTGGTGGCATCCATGTTTTGGATCAGTCGAGCAGCTACAAGAGCAGAGAAAACACTAGATAAAATGATGGGTTTATTTCTTAAGAAGCTTAAAAGCAGAAAAAGGCTTATTGCTCCCTTTTGATTGCATCCATTTGTCAGATGCTCCGTTTTCTTTTTTATATAAGTCAATTCAGGTGGACGAGGAATACTACCTGTGCACAGTTCTCTTTTCCTTCACTATAGTTGGTTCGTTTTATTTTGAACTGTGTGGGTCCTTCCACCCTGGGTCCCACAGCCTTCCCACCCCACCCCCGAATCACTAAGTTTTCTGGCTTCCTATCTCAGAAGAACAAAGAATAGAGGTCTACTTTGAGTTGGCCATCCTGCGCCTGAGGTTAGTATGTCATTCTTCACTCTGATAACTCTAGTTGCCAACTCTGCTCTTCAAAGTGCTGTGACTTTTGAATGTCTCTGAGACTCCAAGCCATGGAAGATTGTTAATGAATTTTTATTATTTTAGAAAGGATCTGAAGCCACTGTTATTACTTCCTGGACCTTGCTCAAATAAATTTTGTAATTCAGATTTGACATCCAATTTGCATTTGTTTATATAGAGTCTGTCATTAAAAAACTCGCTGTAAGCTTATTAGTTTTTCTTAGGTCCACTTTTATCTTTCAGGACTATGATGAAAATGCAAATCAACCAACACTGAGTATTTACAATCAAGATGCTGACTCTGCTAAGACCTGCAACTGATAGAAAGATGGATGAAACAGGAATTATTACCAATGAAGACGAGAATATGGCCCAATACCCATAATGTCTATACCTGGAACAGAGAAAATTCTGCTCCTGCCCTCCCCACTTTCAGTCTCATACAAGTTGAACTGTTTTGGAATGAAAACAAAAGAGCAACTGAGAATTCATCTGTATCAAGAGAATAGAGCTCTCAGATGAGCTTTTGAAAATACTTCACTTTCTGAATTAATTAATTAATTAAAAACTTCAAACAATTGCTGAATTGTGTGGATTTTTTAAACTTGGTATGGTAAATATGGTTTCCAGCTAAGCATCAAGCCCCTACTTTGAACCACCTGTTCAGAATGTTTGCTTGTCTGGCTGGAGCCTCAGGACCCAGCTCTTTAATACAAAACGCTCAGGACTGTTACCAAACCAGTCCTCTCATGATTTTTATGCCTTAGTATTCGGCACATTGCTATCATAGCCTCCTGGGTTTGAAACTTTGGGTAAAACTGTATTTCCATTTCCCCTTGGTTTACTGGTAATTCCTTTGCCCCTCTTCCATACCTCTCATTCTCATTGGTAACTGGTTTACATCATCATTCCTTTTTGACTAGAAGTCACCCAGTTCTTCATCTTGATATATTCTACATATCTTTCACAAACCAAACTTCCCAAAAGACTCTTTTACACCGGCCACAACCTCGCTGAAAAATGTCAGTGGCTTGACATTTGCCAGGTTAAATTATAAACTCTTGGCCAGGCACGGTGGCTCATGCCTGTAATGCCAGCACTTTGGGAGTTCGACACCAGCCTGGCCAACATGGTGAAACCCAAACTATGCTAAAAATACAAAAATTGTCTGCCCATGGTGGCAGACACCTGTATTCCCAGCTACTCAGGAGGCTAAAGCAGGAGAATCGCTTGAACTCAGGAGGTGGAGGTTGCAGTGAACCAAGATTGCGCCACTGCACTCCAGCTTAGGTGAGAGAGAGAGACTCTGTCTCAGAAGTAAAAATAAAATCTTTCACTTGGTTTCTAAACCTTTACCAGATTAAATGGATCACCCTACCTTCTTCCCCTTTTCCTCTTTTGGTGTTTTATGCAAACTCTGTTCCAAACAGATGGACCTCGTCAGTGTGTCAGAAATGCTCCTTGTGTTTTCTTAGTCCTGTGCCTTTGTTTTAACCTCCTCATCCCACAGCTTTGATTGCCCTTGTCACTCTTTCCAAATTCTACCCGTCATTCAATGTTCAGCTCATGTTCCATCTCTTCCCTGATGCTTCTGTGACTCAAAACTTCAAGGAATATTTCTCCCAACTCCTGAGAGCTCATTGCCTCACTCTGTCTTCAATGTTTAGATGAGACTACTTTGAGTTTTTCACTGTAAACACCTACTCTGTCTACCTAACCATTTTGTTGATGTGATTAGTCTCTTTGTGTCACCTAGCACCTAGGCAGTAGGGGTGCAATTATGTTTATTTGTGACTGAATCATCTATGAGTCTTCTTACCATCTTCTCTTACAGCTCATCACTCCCCTCCTCTCACCTCGTCACAGAGGTCAGATCAGTTCTCAGTTCATTGCCTCCGGAGTCCATTTCATCCTTCCCATTGTTTCCATTCTGTTTCAAGTCTTTCTCTCAGACTCTGTGCACTTTTGACCAAGTTGTGGCTCCAGGCCTCTTCCTACCCACGTCCATTCTGTACTCCACAGGCAGAGTCATGTTCTCAAAATACTTGAGAATGTCATTTTCCACTCCAAAATTTTCAACACCATCATTTTGCAATCATAATAAAATCCAGGTTCCATAGCACATTGTAACACTAATAGAACTAATGAAGCTTCTCCTTTGCTACTTTCTCACATGAGCCATCCGTCACAGTTAAATGAGTGTACTCAGTTTCTGTGAGACACCTTATGGTTTTCTGCCTCTGTAACTTTGACCATATTACCCAGCCCCAACACGTACTAATAAATACTCTTTCATATTATTTCATTTTGGAATTTCAGGCATTTTCAAAGCCCATTCCAAGTACTCCTTCTTTATGAAAGACTGGCCTGAGAAAAGTCTGTATCAGCTCACAACATACTCATTTTTTGCATGCAAACTCATTATCTCCTCACCTGGACTGTGGCTCTGTGAAAATAGAAAATGCATTTTCTCTCTCACAGAGCCTAACACTGTGCTCAATCCAAGACTTGCCAGTAAGAACTCCAACTTTAACACTTCAGTTAAAGGCTAGGAAACTGATCTAAAAAAGGTAAAGAGAAAAAGCAATTCCCTTGAACTTTGAAGGAAGTAAAAATACGGTAATGGGAAAGGTGAAAAATAAAGATTCTAAATACATAGAAGATTATTACGCAAAATGAGAAACCAGAAAACTAGAGCCTGAAAGAAGTGCTAACTACAGACATTCTAAGAACACACTTAGCAATACATAACTCTTCTCTTTTAAGATACTTAAAAACATTTAAGCTGAATGTTGTGAAGGTTATGCCAGAAGGGGGCACTTCTGTTTTCTTCCCCTTTCATGGGAAATGAATGGCTTCTGTCACGACACCACAGAGCAATAAACTCTACTCAGAAAATAGTGAACAAGTAATGAACAAGCAGAATGAACAAGGAGAGTCATGAACAAGTCCTACTGCCTATTTGGAAATACCACCTGTCCTTAAACACTCTGAATAAAAAGGATGGCTGTAGGTTTCAGTTCTCTGATCATGAGTGCAAATTCTCCATCCTGTAAATGCAACTGTACTTCTCACATCTCCCAGGAGGCAAAAAGTACAGTTGAACTACTGGCATCTGCACAACAAACCAAAGAAATAACATTCAGTTTGTGAGGGGTGTGCAGAGCAGAGAGAGGAAGAGGGAACTCTGCTAACTCCTTCCAGGGCCACTCTTTAAATTTCCCTTGGACCAGAGAGCTTGTCTGAGCATGGATGCATCCAATCGCTTCAAAGAGAGCTCTCTGTTCTGATGAATATTTTGGGGCCAGGGGCCAAGTCAAGTCATGGGCTAGCACTTTTATGCTGGATCTTTGATCAACCTTCCTTTAATCTCTTATCATGAGTTTGATTCTCGTTTTGCACCTTATCCTCTGGACCTCCTCTGTGCTGACTTTTCTTTGAAGTCAGCGGTAGACTTGTGGGTAGAAGGCCGTAGGAAACAGACATACAACTGTCAAACTGGTTGTAATTGTTTTTATGTTTTGTACTTTGTTTTGAATTACTCAGCCTCTCCACATAGCCACACCTGGGCTCTTCAGATGTTTCCTTATCTGTGGGTCTCTGACATCTCAGTAAACAAATGTGGTTTAAAATCAGACAAAATTATTCATCTTAATAAGCAGATATAAAAAAATAATGTAGTAAAGGCAAATGTATTGACATGGAATGTTGTTGACCAGATGTTTAAAGTGAAAGAACGTATACTATGATTTTTCAAAATCTGTATAAAAGCACAGAAAATCTAGAAGGATATATACTAACATATTTACAGCAGTTAGATCC
Organism: Trachypithecus francoisi; assembly: GCF_009764315.1. Classification (NCBI taxonomy): domain Eukaryota; kingdom Metazoa; phylum Chordata; class Mammalia; order Primates; family Cercopithecidae; genus Trachypithecus; species Trachypithecus francoisi. The sequence continues at coordinate 8,598,931 of NW_022681453.1, forward strand.
GGGCAGAGGGATTAAGAGTGTGTTTAATTTTGTATTATTTGCTTATCTTTATTTTCCAATTTGTATTAGATGAACATGCATTGCTTTTACAATAAGGGAAAAAAGTTTATTTTTAATTTAAGAAAATGGTCACACAAAGACAAGAAAAGTAATCTTCTATTAATAATGAGCTTATTTCTTACAAATGACAATTCTGAATGTTTCGAGCTGATAACAAATGACACCATTTTCTTTCTAACTAATCTTCTTGTAACATTCCCCCAACTTATTTGACTACAGGAATTTAAAAACAAGTTCGACTGCCATCTGGGAAGTTATTAATTACTGTATTCCTCACTGAAAAGTCTATTGTGTGTGTATGGATTGAGAGATGTAGTATATACTGGGAAGAACGTTTGGGCTCTTTTAAGCCAGACAGACCAGTTTTGAATCTCAGAGCTCCACCGCTTTTTAGTTGTACAAGATTAAGTAATTTTTCCAAGATCAAGCTGCTAGTAAATTATGGGGCCCCAAGGCTTGCACTTAAACGTGTATGGCTATGAGCCCACACTCTTCCCTCCCTGCTTTGGATGCAGATGGCTGGTGGGGGGCATGTGAGAAGCAGTGCCTTGCATGGGCCTCCTTTCCACTCCTTTCCAAGTACGCTTTTACTCTTCCTTTGCCCTGCCTTCTCCTTTACTTCCTCTCTTTCCTGCCATTCTGCAGCCACAGCCTCCCCACTGTCGGACTTATCACCAACAATTCGTGCTGGGAGAAAGGCAGGACAATGTACAGCATGAGGACTTGGAGAGTCCACAGATGAATTTTTCACAGTGGAGTAACCAGACAGGAAAGTGGCGTGGAGGCCACTTTAGGTGGATGCACTCAAAGGCCCATTCAGGGGTGCATCTTTTTGAAGTGGACATGTAGCAGGGTTCCTGCCTAAGTTATCTTTGGAGCACACTGGAAAATGGGGTGTGAAAAATCTCAGCAACATGTTTTAGGGCAGTACTTGTCAACCCTGGCTAAACACGTGAATCATCTGAGAAGCCTTTTAGACATATGGATGCCCAGGATCTACTCCTGATCAATTTAATCAGAATCTTTGGAGTGAGTCCAGACATTTTTTTAAGATTTTCTAGAGTCGGTCTGATGTGCAGTCAGGGGGAACCACCACATTAGACAATAGAGAAACATGGAAATGAGGACCAACAGATCCAATATCAAAAAAGTATAGTCCCATACTTACTTGAAGTAGGAATATTTCCTTTTGCCTTTTCAGTCTGTAAATGCAAATTGGCTTACATCATGGCAATCTATGTTTTGCAGTGACTTCAGTCTCTTATAATTGACTGGCAAAGTGTTGCAAGGAACCTCACATGTGTCTCATGCATAAGCCCATGACCCCAAGATTCCACTCTGCTCCACTGACTTTAGTCTCCATGGCCTCCTACCTAGTCCCCATCCATGATCCACTTCCTGCTGGGTGCTGAAGCTGGATGATGTAGGGAAAACACCTCCTTTCCTCATCTTTCATTGTCTCAAGTCTTGAGCAGGGATCTTGTGCCTACAGGTAAACGGGTCTCTTGAATTTTGCCCCCATGGCCTCCTCTCTCAAGAACCACAAGCACCAACAGGCCTGGTTTTGGAGTGATTAAAATAGCAAAATTGTACTATATTCAAAATCACTTCTCGCTTCTGATGGCCAAGGAACATTTTTGTTGATATCTCAGGAGGCTCATAGGCCTCTCAGAAGAAACTTGAGGCACAGCATTCCATCAGTCTGCTAGACATGATTAGACACGGTGAAATTTCAGTTACACAGGACCCCACTACATGTCTCCCTTAAGAAGAGGCAACCTTAAGTCTGCCTTTGAATGGCCACCAAGCCACAAGATCTCCCCTTTCTTATCTGCATGCCTTGCTTTCCAACATTACCAATAGTTTGTTAACTGAAAATAGGATTTGGGGCACTATATACACAACAACTATTTTAGTATTTATATATGTACATTCCCTGGAGGCTTGTTTTCTGGTGGGGAGGGGGGAGGGTTTAAAGAAATTTCTACATTGTCTAGTGCTCCTGGGGAAATTGTCAATAAAACAGGGGAAAGTTGACATAAATACGATAGTCACAAACAGCAAATGAACAAAATAGATAGCATAAAGTTTTATGCTGTAGTACGTTTACATGGCTTTAATTTTTTTTTTTTTTTGAGATGAAATCTCACTTTTGGCCCCCAGACTGGAGTGCAATTGTGCGATCTATGCTCAGTGCAACCTCCACCTCCTGGGTTCACACCATTCTCCTGCCTCAGCCTCCTGAGTAGCTGGGATGCCTGGCCGGGTTTAATTTTTTTAATGTTCATCATTACTTAGCAGATTGTTGATCGTTTCCCATATGAATTATTTCACAGGAATTAAAAAACAAGTGTGGTTTATTCTAGTTATTTGTATGAGTTTTGTTCTATATAAAGTCACTACTACACTGAATTAGTGAATACTGAATCATTGACCCTAGGGGAAACACAAGGTTAGGTTCCTGTGAGCTTCTGGTCACACAGATGATTAATACATAGGCTTGTTTTATGTGTGTTTCTGTTCGAAGACACCTTATTCAATATATTTTGTTGATTCACTAACATTTAGCTCACACCAACAGTACTATAATTGATGCCTGAACAATGTTTATCCATTGCATGTATTTTCTCTGTAAGGTATATTACAGCCTTCTTGTGCTTCAAAACAGTAGATAGCACTTCCACACTACAGTTGTGGACCATTTTAACAGTGAAATCATCACCAAATAGCACAAAAATGCAAAAAATGTTGACTAAATGGACTACAAAAAGGATCCTTGTCTATGGTTCCCTTGTTCAACCTCAGCTGAGTACATTTGTGTAGAAAGACTGAAAGATTTTTCACCAGTGTGTGCATGTCTGTAAATGGCTGTGAGAAAGCTGCAAGTAGTGATTTGGGGGTAATAAATACATTTTAGGCAGTAGGCGAATTAGCAAACACAGAATCCACAAATAATGAGTAATGACTGTGCTTGTATTCTTTTTTTCTTTGGGTCTTTTTGAAGCATCTAGAAAAATGTACAAAAGAGGAAAGAAAACTAAGTGGGAAAAAGATACAAATAATTTCTTTCTCAATTACTACTCTATTTTAAAAACTCTTGGTCACTATAGATTAGCCACGTTTTAAATAGGTTAGGCATCTATTTACAACATACATACCACATATATACCCCTGGTGTCGTGACAAAATTCCTCTATTGACTATTCTTTTTTATTTTTTGAGACAGTCTCACTTTGTGGCCTAGGCTGGAGTGCAATGGCGCAATCTCGGCTCACTGCAACCTCCACCTCCCAGGTTCAAGCAATTCTCCCGCCTCAGCCTCAATCAATTCTCCTGCCTCAGACTTCCGTGTAGCTGGGATTACAGGCGCCCACCGCCACGCCCAGCTAATTTTTGTATGTTAGTAGAGACGGTGATTCACTATGTTGGCCAGGCTGGTCTCAAATTCCTGACCTCGTGATCCACCTGCCTCGGCCTTCCAAAGTGCTGGGATTACAGGCATGAGCCACCGCGCCCGGTCCCTCCATTGACTATTCTTTTTTATTTTTTTGACTTTTTTATTTTTTGAGACGGAGTCTCACTCTGTCGCCCAGGCTGGAGTGCAGTGGCGCGATCTCGGCTCACTGCAAGCTCCACCTCCCGGGTTCACGCCATTCTCCTGCCTCAGCCTCCCCAGTAGTTGGGACTACAGGCGCCCGCCACCTCGCCCGGCTAGTTTTTTGTATTTTTAGTAGAGATGGGGTTTCACCGTGTTAGCCAGGATGGTCTCGATCTCTGACCTGGTGATCCACCTGCCTCGGCCTCCCAAAGTGCTGGGATTACAGGTGTGAGCCACCACGCCAGGCCCATTGATTATTCTTAATCTGCACTGAATTAAGGCTTAGGGAATCATATATGAACAAAACTGTTTTCAGCTTGTTCTCTTCAAATCGCTTAAGTTCTCAGCTTCCTAACCCCAAACACACAACACCAGTATCCTAACATCATTATAATTAGCCTGATTTATAACTGTTCTAGAAGTGTCCAACAGAGGTCAGAGAAATGTTGGGGCACTCAGGAGCAAATGCTCTTTTGTAAAGACCTTAGGACACCCATTTTTGACCGAACTTTCTGTTGTAAATGCTTGCTTTATTAGCAGACACTAAGCTTGATATTACTTCTAGACAATTTTTGACAATTTAAAAATCTCTTTTGACAACATTCTGAAAGTACAATTGACCCCATTCCCTTGCTGCCACCCTCCTCCCACCATCCCCCCAACCAAAATTCAGAGAAAGTCAGAACTTTTTAAAAGAACACAAGGAAAATGCAATGTAATCACAACGGGTCACAAAGGATTCAATTCAAAAGGCAGCAATGTGAAAACTGGAATCTGGGGGACCATTCTTGAAGAGAAAATGACTGAAAACTAGCAAGCACATAGACTCTAATACTAATAAAAACCAAATGGCTTTCATTACAAACACTCAGGATGATTCCACAATCCACTCTTCATTTTTAAATGAAAATCCCTGCCCCCAAATTGCTTTTGTGATGCCTTGGTTGAAGAAAGATGGAAAGTGGGGGATACCAGCTGCTGAGTGTAATCTAGACTGCTAGTTTATCGTTTAGCTCAAACACTCCCTGTCAACCACTGGTTACGTTCCAAGAAAGCCAAGGTCATGACTTATGCTTGTCTAATTGGTGAGTACCAAGAAACCATCACTATACAACTGTTCAGAAACTAGCTGCAGACTTACATAAGCAGATATGAAAGAAGTTTCCAAGCGTAGTGAATTTACTCTGTACAGCTGTACTCTCAAAAGACCTATTTTTGCTGCTCTAGTTTGAGGAGTAGTTTATAACTATATTTCATATATACATGTGACTAATTTATCTTAAATGTATAGGTCTTATACATACAACAAATATGCATACACACACATAGGCACAAACATATGAATAATCAACCTGGAATCCACTTGCTATCAGATAAATTCACTATCAGATTTAAATATATAATGTAAACTATAGGATTTTCATTTAGGTTTAGCCAAAGACTCTTAAATGTAATAATAATAATAACAATAGAGGCCAACACTTGACATACGTCAAACACCAAGTGCCAGCTTCATGCTGGCTGTTTTTTAAATGCTTTCTTTAATGTTTGTTTTCTTTTAACCCTGTATGGTAACTTCCAAGTATAGAAATTGAGGGTAAGTAATTTGTGTCCAAGTTCACATAGTTGGCAAAGGATAATGCTGTGTTTTGAACTCAAGTAGCCTGGTGGCCAGGATCTGGGATCTTATACTATGTGAAACTGCCTTGGGTTTTAATCATTTTTCTTCCTTAGAACTGCTTTATAAAATAGGACATATTACTCCTATTTTAAGAAAATCTAGGTATGGGGTGGTTGCAAACTCAAGATCACCAATACAAATTTAAGGAATTCATCTAAAGCTGAGCCTAGGTCTAATTTTAAGCTGATGCTTTTTCCTCAGTATCATTCTGCTTTAACTCCAAATAACATTTAAAAATTTTCAGAAACTCTACAGAGAGGCAGAAATAACCCAAATTAAGTTATAGAGTAACCACTGTTTTTCTTGACACCCAATTAAAATTTTAATTGCTCTATAACATGTATATAATTGTATAAAGTTTTTTCACCTCATTTGGCCCTGGATTTTAGAACTCATTGAGATAATCACAGAAATCTCATGTCTAATGGATTCACAATAATAATCTTCAGTTGGCACTCCCGAAATTAGTGAAATTCTTCAGCCTTATCTCATAGCCCATTTCAATGAATGGCTCAGAGCCAAGGGAGGACTGGCAATTATTTTCCTGTAGGGATTCCTCCAGAATTCGCAACCGAAACACATTCTATTAATAATAATAATAAAAGTACTCTGTGATACAGTTAAAGTGCCATAAGTCTAAAAATAATTTTTCTTTTTCAGGTACAATTTGCATTTTGAATCCTGAAAGACTCTGCTGGCAAAAAGCTATTAGGGATCATACTGTAATTTAAATACAATATATCACTTAAAATGAGTTATCAGAGATCTGCTGTTGATTATAATGTTAGCAAATGATGATAATGTTCCTTTTTTAAACTAAAGCTATAGAAGGTCATGAAAAGGCTCCATTGTTCCCTTAGTAACACTCTTCAGGTAGATCCCAACTTCCCTGCACTCTGGCAGACATCTCTGAAGAGGCAGCACTGGGGTTCCACACCCATGTTCCTCCTGTTTAAACATTGTGTTATTTTGGATCATATTGTTGGTTAAGAATAACCAGCCAACTTCAATAATATGTAATTACTGAGTGTAACTCAAAGCATCCTGCCTTTGCATCAATTTTGGTTAGGGAGTGGTACAAAAAGACAACAGCCAGAGGACAAGCTGAGTAGACAGTGCTTCTTGAATGCTGCCTAAAATGATATCAAATTCTGAAAAAGCTCTTCTCTAGAGAGCACGAATAAATTGAGTAACTATTAGTAAACCAAACATTTGATTGGCACAAGGCAGTGTTCGGCTTCACATGTTTATATTTTTTACTGAGTAAATAGCTATTTTCTATCATAGAAGATCCAGAAGATTATGTTAAATCATTTGCTTTCTCCAAAAGGTTTTCTTCTTGTGAAGCACGAAAAGACGGAAACTTTTCATTTAATTTTAACAAATATCGATGGCCTGTATATACCCGACACTATTAGGAACTGAACATACCATGGTGTGATAAACAGACATAATCCCTGCCCTCACAGAGCTTGCAGGTTTCATCTAAACAAGACTTTTATAATGTGTGTGAACTCCTACATGGTCACTATATCTAGATATGAAAGGTTGTTTTGTGATGCTCAGGTCTTATTTTCAATTCTCAAACTTACTCAGTGTTCAGTTGACAAGTAAAGCTCCTGCTTCAGTCAGTTGATAAGTAAAGCTCCTCCTAACCTAGAGGTAAGGAGTCACTTGTAATGTCCTTCCATAAATTAATTTATGCATGTATGCGTGAGCTGGCTAGGAATTTGAATTCATGTGTTATGAATGAAGTGAGCAGGGACAGAGGAGTTTTAGAGGATGGTGGTTGTTGAAGAACAGCAACACTTAGCTAAACAATGGTGTTCAAGAGAAGAACACAGAGTGTTAAAAGAAAGAAGAAATGAATTATTGAGAAGGGAGGAATTCAGAACAAACCAGAGTTGGAAAAGAAAAACCAGACTGATAGAGACTTTGCTCCTAGAGAGCTGGAAATGCTTACCCAAGTAGAAAACTAGTTGAGATTCTCCCTTAAACAGAAAAATAGCAGGAAAGAGAAACACTCCAGAAACTGTTTCCTCATTAACCTAGTTCTAGCTTAGGAGGGTAGAATTATCAAGGTGAATTAGACAACTGAGAAGAGAGTAATTGACTTTATTGCTAGCAAAGAAGATGGATCAGATAGAAAGAGGCTAAACCTAGGAGGCTTGATACAGAAATACTGAACTGAGAAATCTGACTTACATAAGCAGGACCTAACTAGACTGAAAACGTTTCCTTGCTGCAGCTATATTTGTGTATCAGGTGTGTTTACAAGTCACCTTGTATAGGCATCAATACTTTTGTGACTTCAAGATAAGGAACCTGAGAGTATATTTATTCAATCAATATTTATTTATAACTTACACACTGCTGGGTGCTAGAAATAAATAATGAATAAAATAGAAACAGTCAAAACTTACATTTTAGTGGACAAAAACCAGACTGAACAACTGATAACAAGTGGGATATGAGTTACAGGTAAAGTGTATAGGGTGCTCTGGGAATGAAGGAGGAGTTACCAGTCGAAGGTAGAGGAGAGGGGAGCAATTCAATCATTCCTCTGGCCATTCAACAAATATTTGAGTCAAGTTCTGAGCTGTGTCCCAGGCAGAGAAAGTAAGTGACGCTTTTGACAAAAGAGGCAACCAAAAGAGGACTGGCATGCAGAGTGATTCTCTGCAGGTTTGGACAGGTAGGCTACCCTCTGAAGAACAGATAAAGGAGGAAGAGGTAGGTCTCAACTTTCGGCATGCTGGGAGCCCTGCCTGTTGTTGACTGGTGGGAGCAGAGGCCTGGTCTTTGTCACCCTGCCCAGTGAAGGAGAGGGAAATGATCATGGGAAAGAGACCTCATTCTTGCTGAGGCTGCAGAAAACGGCAGCCTTGCCCTAGAAGCCCTCATCATGGGCATCTCATGGGAACAACTTTAGTTTTATTCCAAGCTGTCTTTATGGTTCTGGCTGTTTGCAAAGTTCTAAATCATCTTGTTAACACATGCCTTGCCAAATTGACTTATGCTTTATCAAGCCCAAGTGCGAGCAAGTTCTTTCCATGAATTCAGACGGGGCTCTTGTGGACTGCAAAATGGATGACCACTGGTTAGGTGAGGGGATGGAGCCTCAGAGCAACAGTGCAATGAGTTATCAGATCAGTATGGTATGCACAATTTTTGAGAAATGACTCAAAGTATATTTCAAGGTAATCCATAGAGTACAAAAGCAATAATTTTAAGCATACCCCCACCCACGGAAAGGATTCTAATTCCTACCCCTAGCACAACGACTAGCCCATAATGGACACTCCAAAAGGATCCTTCATTCTCAATTAATTACATCTTCTTATAGTAAATCATCACCGTCTGCTATTTGTAAAGTGAAACCCGCACATGCACTGTATCAGAATCTTAAAACATTCTGATACTAGCTTCTTTTTCCTGCTACTATCCCTGAATAAAAAACGACTTTTATTGCTCGTTTTAAAGTCAGATAGGCAGGATCTAAAATTTTTTCAACTTTTAACATATAATTAGATTTTCTTTTACTAAATAAACAAAAGAACAATTCCCCCCCTCCTAGGTTTTGAAAATTAATAGCTGTGATGGCTGATAGGTGAAGGACAAGCAGGATCCTTGGATGTCTGTGTTGGCACACAAAATCAGTGAAGCTGTTCCTTCCTCAGTAAATGAAGAAACTTTTTTTCCATGTAAAACATTCATCATTCACATAAACTGGGCTCTGGTAGAAGTGGTTTGACCAGCCCAGTGAGACTGAATGCTGGTTTAGTCAGACTATAAAGGACCATCAACAGAAGAAGTTTCTAGCTACAAGCAACAGAAAGAAGCCACACAGGGAGAGCACCCAAGGCAGCTGTGAGGAGGGAGCTATAACCAGTAGATGGTGTGTGTTGATCCAAGGAAACTTCAGTTCTCCACGGTCTGGCAAAAGGTCATGAGGTTAAGAGCTAAGCTAGATTTCAGTCCCAGAAGACAGAAAAGAAAAAAAGAAACTCATTTTCCAGAAGTGGGGAATGAGCCAGAAGTGAGATCCCCAAGGGAAAAGGCAGAAACCCATTTACTAGAGCTGGGGTCAGAGGCAGATCACCAGGAGTAGGGCTGACTGGACGTGGAATATTTGAGCTACTGACCTTGGCCCCAGAGAGCAACTGGGCCTGGAATGGGACTGATCCTACAGCTGGAGTTCCATATGGAGCTCAACTAATTTGTCAGCTTTTCAAAGCTTCCCACTTCTTTGTTTTCACTTTATTACCATGGTTGATATGCACCATGCAAAGTGTATTAGGCTGTTCTTGCAATGCTATAAAGAAATGACGGAGACTGAGTAATTTATAAAGGAAAGAGGTTTAATTGGCTCATGGCTCTACAGGCTGTACAGGAAGCATAACACCAGCATCTCCTTTCTGGGAAGCCTCAGGGGAGCTTTCACCTATGAGAGAAGGTGAAGGAGGAGCAGGCATCTCACATGGCAAGAATGGGAGGAAGAGAGTGGGTGGGGAGGTGCCACACACTTATAAGCAACCAGATCTCATGAAAACTCATTCACTATTGCAAAGACAGCACCAAGTCATTAGGGATCTGCCCCCATAATAAATACCTCCCACAGGCTCCACCTCCAACACTGAGGATTATTTCAACATGACATTTGGGTGAGGACAAATATCCAAGCTACATCAAAAAGTTTCATAGCACCCATTGCTACTAACTTATTTATTTATTTATTTATTTACTTATTTATTTATTGGAGATGGGGTCTTGCTACGTTGCCCAGGCTAATCTCCAACTCCTGGGCTCCAGTGATCCTGCTGCCTCAGTCTCCTGAGTAGTTGGACTACAGGTGTGTGCCACAGCACTCAGTTCTACTATTTTATAGTAGCTATTCAAAGATTCATAGTTGCATGATATGAGTTTCTTTAAGGCAACTTTCAAGATTTCCTTTGCATCATTTCTTCTCAACATATTGTCAGATCCTTGCTAGACTAGTATCTACAGTACTCTGAGTAATTCATAGTTGAGTTAATTATTGTGTATATATTGCATCACAGTACTATTTGCATATCTGATTCATTCAAACATTATTACAATTATTTCTCTGTCACAAACACAGTTATTACTATTTTGCTTCTTGGCTTCTAAGTTAGTAATATCATTAATTGCTATATACATATGTTTTGAAAATAATTCATTTACTGTCAAACTGGCAGAAGTATCAGAAACATCCAATTTCATTCAGCTAATTTCATTACTCCAGAAAATTAAGCCAAAGAATGTAACAAAAGCTTTCTTTTCTGGGAGTATTTTTAAGTAACTACCGGATCCTCAAATATATCTTATTAGAAGTCTTTAATGATTTGGAGTTATTTAAATAAGAATTTCTTTGAAGTTCAGGGAAGTCTTGATTAACAAAAAAAACTTCCTTAGAGGATAAGGCCTGGAGACAGGGTTTTACCATGTTAGCCAGGATGGTCTTGATCTCCTGACCTGGTGATCCGCCCGCCTTGGCTTCCCAAAGTGCTGGGATTACAGGCGTGAGCCACTGCACCCAGCCAGCTCTCTGTTTTTACTTTACCTTTCTTTTATATCTTCTATCCAGTACATCCTGTGGTGCCATCCCTGAAAACATCATCTCACCGAAGTATTTCATTCCCTCGCCCCCTGCAAATGAGCTTACTCTGAATTGATCCAGCTGCCTTCCTTTTCCTTCTAATTCTAGTCTAATAATGTTTTTTATATGCGTGTGTGTGTTTATTTACTGTCTCCTTTACTACTGTAAGCTCCTGTGAGCAGGGACATTGTGTTGTTCCCTCTGTGTTTAGGTGCTAGGTATCCTTAGCATCTAAAACAGTGCTGACAATATCTGTTGAAGCTATTATCGGTAATGCTTGAGAAATCCCACAACTGCCTGGTTTAATGCCATTTCAAGTTATAGCCTTCCACTTCAACAGAGTCATCAATTCTGTGTGCACGGCCCACTCCTCACATGGAGCCTTTCCAGTTTTCATACTCTCCTTACTTTCTCTATCAGCTCACTCCCAGGGGGAGATTTTTGCTTGTTACTTCACAGAGGCAACTGGATCATGACCCATTCAACTTCCTGTCCCTCCTAGCCTCCACATATATTTGCATTTCATCCATCTTGGTTTCTTTCTCCCTAGTATTAAACAAAAGGGGAAGGAGGAGGCCATCCTTTATCTTAGAATTATCCTATATTCTTTTCTCTGGATATACATCCTCTTTTACTTCCCCATGGACAAAATCATCAATTTTCCACCTGATCTTCACCGGAATCTTCAATGTCTTCCTCTCTGTTTCAACATTTAGCCTACTCAACCTCTCAGCTGTGCTTAATTCCAACGATCACTCTCTAATTTTTGACATCTGCTCTTCCATTTGCTCTGGTGATTTTACACTTTGCTGATTTTCCTTCTACCTCTCTGATTACTTCTTCTCAGTTTCTTTTGGAGTTTCTTCCTCTTCTCATTTTTAAATGTTGCTTTATGTGATGCAATTATGGGTTCTCTTCTCCATTTCCTCCCTAGGAAATCTCAACCATATCATCCACATGCTGATGACCCCCGAATCTTTATTTCCAACACCATTTTCCCTGAACTCTACCACATCGAATATGTACAGTATGTCAAGTTTAAACTATCTCAAAGTGAACTCTTCACTGCATTAGTCCCAGTCTATTACCCAATAAGCTCTGCTTCAGTGTTCCCTAGCTTGGTGAATGGCTGACTTATCAACCAATTTACCAAGCCAGAAACTTGAGTTACCTTCTCCTCACTTCCCCTTCACAACCTCACCTATTTACAGAAACACTGTGCCTTATGAATTCTACTTCCCAGTAAATACTTCTCAAATCAATCCATTTCTCAGCCTGGCAACATGGTGAAACCCCATGTCTACAGAAAATTACAAAACTTATGGGGTATGGTGGTGCGTGCCTATAATCCTAGCTACTCAGAAGGCTGAGTTGGGAGGATCGCCTGAGTCTGGGGAAGTTGAGGCTGCAGTGAGCTGTGACTGTGCCACTGAACTCCAGCCTGGCTGACAAAGGGAGACCCTGTCTCAAAACAAACAAACAACAGCAAGCGACAACAACAAAAACTGTTGCCATTCAAATCCAGGCAACCATAATACTCATCCAAATAAGTGCAGTAGCCCAATTTCCTGCCCAGAGCCATTCTTTATTTCTAGACAGTGATCTTTCTCAATAATTCTGACAAAGTCATGCATCATTTAAAACCATTCTTTCTGTGACTTCCCACGGCTACTAGAAGGAAGTGCATTCACTTTAACACAGACTACAAAATTCAACTCCTGGTTATTTCTTTTGCCAACAGTGAACACTTCTCCATCTTGCCTTCACTCTCATATTTTCATACACACCCTCTATGACAGCCTTACAGATATTCTTTCAGTTTCTCAATCTTGCCAAGCTCTCTCACACACCAGGGCCACTGAAATGTTATTCCCTTCTTTGGGTAAATCTTTGCCTCCACTTTACCTGGCGTGAGATAGATAGCAGCCAATTTGCTTGACAGTGCCACACCCCTATTTAAAATCCCGTAGATGCCCTCTGCGGCATTTAAATTTTATTCATTTTCTATAAATGTCAGGAGATAATGTAACCCATTTATCATGGCATATAAGACCCTTTGTGACCTGGGCCCTGGTTACTTCTCTAGTATCATGTCTTGATAGCTTCTACATCCCAGCCATCATGAACCACTAGTAGGTCCTAAACTCCCTGAGCTCTTGCCTCCATCTTGCATACAGCCTATGCACATGCTCTTCCCTGCTCCCACTGGTTGGGCAATCCAACTCTTCAGAACTTAGTGGGTGATGTGGGACTGCTTTCCTGGCCTCACTGCTATCACTTTAGCTGCCTACTCCCAGATCTACTCTGGTTAAGTGCGCCTCTCTCAGAGCCCCTGTAGCACACAAATCTTCTTATCACCATCATAGCACTTATCAAACAATATGGTAATTTTGTTTATGTCTGTCACACTGACCAGATTATCATTTTCCTGAGGGCAGGGGGTATTTTAGTTCATATTTCCAATGTCTAGTGTTCAACATTTAGAAAGTGCTTGATTAATGCTTTTGCAGAAAAAAAAATGAATGCCAAGTATGGTGGCATGTGCCTGTAGTCCCAGCTGCTTGGGAGGCTGAGGCGTGTGGATTGCTTGAGCCCAGGAGTTTGAGGTCAGCCTGGGCAACACAAGGAGACCTTGCCTCTAAAAGAAAATGAAAAATAAAATTTAAAAAATACAACTAATTAACTAATGAATAGATAAATGAATAAATGAATGGAAGAGGAAAAAAGTTGTGCTACTGTCTCTACAGAAATATCATGCCTGCATCACACTGGGGAAATTTAGGAAGACATTCCAGGTTCAACTTGTCTATGATGAGCAGAAAATCAGGCTCGATGTCTCTCCCCTCTAACTTAAAGTCTTCACTGAGCACACAGTCTGAAATTGAACCTGTTAAAGCAATCAGTTGGTCAATATGTACCTTATTTTAAAAAAATGCAAATATCCAGGCAATTCCTATATCCCTTAACATCTATTCATTTACTTAAATTGCTTTTCCTCCTAACACATAACAGAAACTACTCCACTGAAGAAATGGAAATTTTGTGTGCCCAGGAAGAATAGAAGGTTTAGTAGTATGGGTATGTTTCAAAAGCTTCCCAAATCATTGTAATAAGCAGCCATATATGAAAATCACTATTCTTCAGTGCTTCTCAACTTTATTGTGCAAACAGATCACCTGAAGAAGCTACTGAAAGTGCAGCTATGCAGATTCAGTAGGTCTGAGGCGGGGCCTGAGACTCTGCATTTTTGCACATTCTCAGCGGCTGCTGCTGTTGTTGGTCCACGGACCACACATTGAATACCAAGGATCTAGTTATTCTCCTGATGCAGGCCTCTGACTTATTTACTTTTAGGGATTAATCAGAGGTAAGAAAAGGGGTAACGGCAAGGATGAGTGCAGATTAGCTAGGTTTGCAAACTAAGGTGTCCCCGTTGGTACGTTTTTCTTTACAGGAAACACAGATTCAAGTGTTCATTTCTGATCGTGCTCATTCTAATTGATTCAAAGCCTGAACTGTCACCCCCATGCTAAGACAGAGCACAGTGATCAAAGAAAATGTTAATAAAGGATGACACATTTTTATTTGAGAATATGTCAAATGTACCGCATTCTCTCTTTCTTTCTCACCCTCTCTGGCTACAACTTCCTTTTTAAAAATATACTGCCTTTTGATTTGATTTTTATTTGATTCTCAATAAAAAAATTTTAAATAGTGCATTTGTAATTTTCATGAACTAAGATGTTATATGAATCATATCTGTGCATTATACCTATGGTGTATCTCCCTGAAGGACGTGTAACATGAAATAGGCTGTCATTAGTCTTTGCTGTTTCCCTGTAAAATGAGACACTTTTAATTCCAATTTTGTAGATAACGAAAATGAAATGCAGAAAGCTGAACTGACTTAATTAGGATCACATACCAATAACACAGGATGTGGCCAACACTTACATCCCAGATCTCCCAAGCTAAAAGTTGGCTTAGTGGAAAAAGAAGCAGTAAGCTTCCAAAAATTGTACCTCAGTTACTCATAACACTTGCATCTCTTTGAAATAAAGTTTATAATTTAACAGCCCTTCTCCTGCACATATCTGTTGCTGGAATTTATATTCTATTCATCTAATTATTAACCTACATTCTTCCTAAAATAATTCAAAGTGGCTTTAGAGGGATACATAAACTAATATACATTGTATGAGAAAGAAAAGAGGAACAGGAATAAAGCTGATGAAGCAAGTTTATACAAAGAAGTCCTATAATTTCAAGTTAATTCAAATTTGGCTCTTGACTTTCCTTTTTTTTGAGACAGAGTCTCACTCTGTCACCCAAGCTGGAGTGCCGTGGCAAGATCTCAGCTCACTGCAAACTCCGTCTCCCGGGTTCAAGCAATTCTTGTGCCTCAGCCTCCCGAGTAGCTGGAATTACAGGCGCCCATCAGCACGCCCAACTAATTTTTGTATTTTTAGTAGAGACAGGGTTTCACCATCTGGGCCAGGCTGGTCGTGAACTCTTGACCTTGTGAGCCACCTGCCTCAGCCTCCCAAAGTGCTGGGATTATAGACATGAGCCACTGCGCCTGTCTTGGTTCTTGGCTTTCTATCAGTTAAGGTGAAAGGGAAACATCTCACAGCACCCGTGTGAAAAACAAACACATTTTTCCAGAAGCAGGAACTGCTAACTGCTCTGTGGTAGACCAAGTGGTCTGGCTTTGATCCAGATGGCTGGTACACCTGGACACATATGTCTTTGACTTCCTCTGTAAGTGAAACCCCAGGGGGTAAAAACAGGGCTTCCAACACCTAATCCTGAAATAATTTTAACTTCCCAATTGATTTACTATTTCCAGAGACTTTTCATCAATATAATGCTAATATAATTAAATCATAGAGGTTCACTCAAACTAAAAAGCTTGAGTTTATTTGGGGGAAGATTTGGTAGACATTGAAAACTACATATAATCATTTAAACTACAAAAATGGAGCTCAATGGACTCAATATATGATAGCAAGCATAAGATCAAAACATGAGATAACTATGTAAAAATGGACATTGGAGAGATGGGGGAAAGAATGAAGGTGAATTTTCATTTGCTTTTTTTTTTTTTTTTTTAACAGCTTTGGGTTATTAATTGGTATACCATAAAATTCACCTGATTAATTTTTGGTAAATTTATACAGTTGTGCAACCATCACCATAATACAATTTACACTTGATCATTAGCCAAAATGAGTGTACTCATGTCACAGTCCAATTTTAGAACACTTCCATTACCCCCAGAAGTCCCCTTATGCCCATTTGCAGCCAATCCCTGCTTCATCTCCAGCCTCAGGCAATCAATATTTGTCTTCTGCCCCTACAGTTTTTCCTCTTTTAGAAATTTCATACAAATTGAATTTTACAATATGCAGTTTGTGTCTGGCTTATTTCACTTAGCATAATATTTTTGATGTTCATCTATACCATTGCACATAACAATAGTTTGCTCCTTTTTATTGCTGTGTGATATCATAGTTCATAGCTATATGACATTTTGTTTATTCACCTGTTTATACACATTTGGAATGTTTCCATATTTTGGCTTTTATAAATAATGCTGTAATGAACAATCACAAAGAAGTCCTTGTGATGATATGTGTTTTCATTTATTTTAAGTAATACCTAGGAGTAGAATTGCTGGGTTGTCTGGAAAGTATATATTCAACATTTTGTAAAAACTGTCGAACTGTTTTCCAAAATGTTTCTAACATGTTGATCCAGGTGTACTAAAATGTACATTCCCACCATTAATGAGTGATGGTTCAGTTTCTCCACATCCTCACTCCCGGTTGGAACTATCTTTTTCATTGTAGCCTGTGGTGGTTAATTTTAGGTGTCAGCTTGACCAGGTTAAGAGATACCCAGATAGCTGGTAAAGCATTATTTCTAAAGCATTATTTCTGGGTGCATCCGTGAGGGTGTTTATGGAAGAGAGTGGCATCCGAATCAGTGGATGGAGTAGAGAAGATCCACACTCAACCGCCATTGTGGCTGAGCATCATCCAATCTGCTGAGGGCCCAGATAAAACAAAAGGCAGCGGGAGAAGAAATTCTCTGTTTTTTCTGGAACTGGGACATCCACCTTCTCCTTTTCTCAGACATCAGAACTCCAGGTTCTTGAGCCTTTGGATATTGAGACTTTATATATATAGACCATTGGTTCTGTTCTCTGGAGAAGGGCTGACTAATATGTGGCCCTTCTAGGATGTTTTGAACAGAAAGAATGTATTCTAGTTTTCAGTCAGTTCAGAAATAGGATCAAAACAAGTCACTACCAGGCCCCGACAAAATCTCCTTTTCTGAATGGTCTTAAAGAATGAAAATTTACAGGATTCAAATGCTTGTGCAACATTCTCCTTACAGTTTTTAAAATTCTGTATTTTTCAATTTACTTCAATTAATCTATTTTATCAACTTGAGCTTCATATTATACCAAAGGTTTACCAGAAAGCACCTTGCTACACCCCAGGGATTTGCTTATGAGTAGGACAAAGCAGGATCCTTCAACTACAGAGGAATCTTTCTATGTCTCTTATTCTAAAATGTTAAATGTCAAACCAGGGTTCTCATCCCAACCTAAGCTAGTTTGTATCCACCCCCTTAGCTATAAAATAAATCTTTGGAGTACCACTTAGCTTACCAGGCATTGATTCAACTTATGTATGTTTTCAATTTCTTGACCATTCATTAAAAAAATGATGATGTACTATTTGCTTAAAATTTCCCTGGAGAGTAAAAAACACATGTTATATATTTGTATATTTATCATATAATTGATTCCCTTTCTTGGAAAGGATTTGATTGAAAGATGCTAATTTTGACCGGATAAATGTAAGGTAATACCCCATACCATTTTCACGAGAATTGTGCCAGGGAAGCCACCCAAAACAAATTGTCACATGCCACATTTAAATTAACAAAGGTGTGCTTCAGTGGTCTTCATACTAAGATGTCTGCTGCTTTCTTATTCCATGAAAGATTTTTTCCAAACTTAATCACATAGTGAAATAGCCTCATTTCCTACACTGAAAGATTGCTACAGGGCCAGCAGCCCCCATGAGTTAGCCGTCAGTCCTTCCTGTATTTACCTAATTGTGCTGTTTTTCTTCATGGAGGTTTCAAGGTGTTAACAGGCAAGAAAGCAGAGATGCCTTGTTGCAGCCAGGAAAAGGCCAGCTGTTGCCAAGATACATCACCTAGGGCATCACCATGATATGGCCCTTGCAGACATTTGCAAGTTTCATTTCAGTTCAAGGGTCATAGCTCAAAGCACACAAATCTGATCATTAAATCGGCATGTGCATACAGTAGTCTCCCCCTTATGTGTGGTTTCACTTTCCATGGTTTCAGTTACCCAAGGTGAACTACAGTCCAATATATTAAATAGAAAATTCCAGAAACAGACAACTCATATGTCTTAAATCACGCACCATTCTGAGTAGCGTGATGAAAGTCATGAAGGAGCCTTCTCCATTATTATCATATCAACTGTTGCAGGATGATAGTGTTTGTGTTCAAGTAACCCTATTTTACTTAATAATGGCCCCAAACCATAAGAATAGTGATGCTGGAATAGTGTCATAATTGTTCTATTTTTTATTAATTATTGTTATTAATCTCTATGTCTAATTTATAAATTCAACTATATCATAGGTATGTATATAAAAAAATAGCATATATAGGGTTCAGTACTGGTTCAGTCCAGTGTCAGGCATCCACTGAGGTCTTGGAGATCCTCAGAGGATAAGAGCGGGACTGCTGTGCATTATCTCACCATACTGAAAATATCTTTCAAGTAACAGAATGCCACCTCTCCTTGTATTAATAATTAAATAATCATTAAAAATTTTCTTGATACGTGCAGAATTAAAATAAAAGGAGTGGACAGTCCTGAGAGGTGTTTCATCCAGGTCTTGATGTTCCACAAGCCTGTCTGTCAAGGCTGCCATCGACAAATGTGCAGTGTACAACCTGCGTGACTACACAGGTGGAGGTGGTCCCACTCTCTCTTGTAAACTGTATGGATCACATCTTAACTTGGCTTCTCTGGTCTCTGGATAATTTAGGACCACACTTCTAACATATGCTTTTGCAGACCCCTCAAATCTCTGTTGTCTTTTTTTTTTTCTTTTGGAGTCTTGCTTTGTCGTCCAGGCTGGAGTGCAGTGGTGCAATCCTGGCTTGCTGCAACCTTTGCCTCCCAGGTTCAAGCAATTCTCCTCCCTCTGGGATTACAGGTGCGTGCCATCATGCCCGGATTTTTGAATTTTTAGTAGAGATGGGGTTTCACCATGTTGGCCAGGCTGGTCTTGAACTCCTGACCTCAAGCGATCCACCTGCCTTGGCCTCCCAAAGTGCTGGAATTACAGGCATGCTGTCATGTAAGGCAACATATTCAGAGGCTCTGGGAATTGAATGTGAATATCTTTGAAAGGCCATTATCCTGCCTACCATTGAGAGGGACGCACTGATAACATCTTGAGGCCATTTAAACCAGTGGTACCCAGTCACAAGCGACTGTGCTGCCTGCAGGGGACATTTATTAATGGCTAGAGACATTTTTTGGTTGTCACAACTAGGAGAGGACTGCCACTGGACATCTAGTTGGTAGAGGCCAGGGATGCTGCTAAATATCCTATAATACACAGAATAACACCCACAGCAAAGAATAATTCCAGCACAAAAATATCAATAGTGAGTTGAGAAACCCTGATTTAAAGCCTAAGATTCCTTGAAAGTTGAGTTAGGAAGGTTACAATGCAATGGAAGTCAGTTTCAGGATTTAGATTTATATGGAAAAGTCTGCAAAATCACATACAAGTTCTATAACTCTAAGTTTTTGACAACCTTATAGGGTAAATAAGTGATGAATAATACTGTGAAGCATTTTGATCTCTGCCTTAAGATGTTATTTCTTAAATGGTATTTGTTTTACTTTAGGTCTGGTGTAATCTTTTATACTGGAGCATTACACATATAGGCAAGTTAATTTAAAGTATACGTAAACATCATTTTATGTACATCATAAATATTTAAATCCTAGATGCTCAGATTTAAAATACGTAACACCAAACAGATTTGAAACAGCCTTCTGCAATATTTTACTTCTGTCTTGGTACGGCTTGACTTCTATTCCTTGACTTCAAAGGATCAAAGAGAAAAGTCCATTTGCTGTGACATTCCTTTCCACTGGGAGAAAGGTTCAAGTTGGGGCCATCTTTCACATAATGTAAGCACCCTGAGTGTCAATACTTCATTTTCCCATTCTCAAGAATTTCTGAGCTCAGGTTTGAACCCCCCACTCTCTTAAAGTGACCTATAGACTTGCTAGTAAGATATTTTATATTTTTTCAACATCTCTCTTTTCATATTTCTTTCTTTCTTTCTTTTTTTTTTTTCAGATGGAGTTTCACTCTTGTTGCCCAGGCTGTGGTGCAATGGTGCTATCTAGGCTCACCACAACATCTGCCTCCCAGATTCAAGTGATTCTCCTGCCTCAGCCTCCTGAATAGCTTTGGTTACAGGCATGTACCACCACAGCCGGCTAATTTTGCATTTTTAGTAGAGATGAGATTTCTCCATGTTGGTCAGACTGGTCTTGAACTCCCAACCTCAGGTGATCTGTCCGCCTCAGCCTCCCAAAGTGCTGGGATTACAGGCGTGAGCCACCGCACTCAGCCTTCTCTTTTCTTATTTCTTTTTCTTTCCATCTAGTCTACTCTTGTCAGTCTTCTTTAATACTTGCTTTTATCCAAGATTTCCTCTAGGGTTTTCCTAATTTGCAACAACTTCTAAAAGAAATAGTTGTATTTTTCTGTGGCAGAAAAGATTTCCTAACCAGCAGAAGACTCTGTGTGTGTGTGTGTGTTTATGAGTATGAAGAGTGTATCCATGAGGGTGTGTGTCATCTTATTTATTCTCCTAGGAAGAACAGTAACTACCAATGTGAACGAGTATTCTAATGGCTTGTGAACCAACAGAGCAGAATGAAGAAAAATACATAGCTATACAGCAACCTTGTTTCCCACTGAAGTTATTTCTATTGTATACATTTCTCTGCCAAAATATATTCTGCATGGTGTTATACATTTGGTTTAATTTCTAAGCTGCAATTAAAGGATACAGGTTAAATACATTTTAGTGAGGTGAGACTTGCCAAACACTATTTAAAAACAATATCTCGAAACATTAAGTCACATTTAAGATTCCAGATTCTGAATGTCACATTGCTCCTTGGGAAGAAAAACCTGCCTAGATCTCTGAGGCAAAATCACTTGTCGTTTATAAAAACATGCCTACCTAGTCAAAAAATCCAGTTTCTTCAAAAATAAAATTCAAGGAAAAGAAGAGAAAAAAGAAAAATAGTGAGAGAAGAGAGAACCTATAGATTAAGACACCAAAGAGACATGTCAAGTGTGTTGTAGATAGACGAATTAACCCTCAGTAGTCAATATGCGAGTGGAAGTTTCCCAAAACAGGACAGCCTGAGCATGTAATAGGGTAGCTGGTAGAGAGAGGAAGCATAGGAGGATCCAGGGAGGAAGTAAATGTTAACTTTGACAACTTGGACACATGCTGACTTTCGCATATGACCACAGAGATCCCCCAGCCAAGGTACCTGTGCAGTCATTTCCCTGGGGAATAAAGAAACTTTATTTTTGAGAAAAACGCACCATGTTGAGGAGCAAATGGCTAACATCTAAATCAAGTTTCCCTCATGCTCCCCACATCACATCTCAGGGTGTCTGGCCATTGCACTTGTGACCCAGAGCAAAATAAAACATCAAAAAACAACACACAAAAAAAGCAAAGAGCATAGATTCAGGACATTAGACTATAACCTGGAATTGCCAGATATTTTCCCGTCATTCTTCTGCAAAGTTCAGTGAATAACAAAAATTCATGTAAAGAATATCCAAGACTGGGTGCAGTGGCTTATGCCTGTAATCCCAGCACTTTGGGAAGACAAGTAGGAGGACTGCTTGATCTCAGGAGTTCAAAACCAAGCCTGGGCAACATAGAGAGACCCTGTCTCTACAAAAAAAACTTAAAAAAAAAAAAAAAAACATAGCCGGGAATGGTGGCAGGTGCCTATAGTCCCAGCTACTCAGGAGGCAGGTGGGAGGATGCCTTGAGCCCAGGAGATCAAGGTTACAGTGAGCTATGATCACACCACTACACTCCAGCCTGGGTGACAGAGCAAGACCCTGCCTCAAAAAATAAATAAATAAATAAATAAATAAATAAAAAAATCCAGCAGAAAATGGTTCAGATTATTTGGGGCAGTTTATTTATCTCTTATAAGACACATAGATGTTAGAAAGGAGGTTTAGAATCTCTTGTTAAAGGCCACAAACATTGTGTTCATATCCCAAGGTGCTGCCCTCAGCTACCACCTTCTTTCTTCTTGATGAAAGAAGAAATACTTCCATTTTCACCACACTCTAATTGATGGGATTTATATAGCTCCATACACTTCTCTGTTTTCTGCTCTGACTTATTTTTCTTCTCTTCGAATCATTGATGTTGTTTTAAGTTTAGCCCTTGAACCTCTTCTCTTCTTTTGAGAACTCAAATACTCCCAAGGCTTCCAGTATCACTCTTAAACCGACAGATCCCAAATTCATATTCCAGCTTCTTGAACTTCACCTCTATCTTCCTGCTGTCTATTCTCATGGGGCTGTTACCCATGGCTTAGACCAAACACATCTACATCCACCTCATAACCTCTCTCTTTCTGTGTGGGCTGCCACCATTCTCTTTAGTCCCTTGGATTTTAAAACTTGGCATCATTCTCAACTCATTCATTTTATTTAGCAAGTCAGTTCTATTGAGTCACTCAATTCTCCCTCCATATTATCTCAATAGCACCTTATCTCACCACAGGCCAACCTCTTTAGCTTACACTTGGAGTACAGATGCAGCCCCCACCTGCCTGCCCTCCTTTTCGCTCAATCCATCCCTCCCATTCCCGGAATCATCTTTCACCTTTGGCCTGGTCACTCCTCTGTTCAAAAATATCTGTTTCTCCTGTATTACAATATCAAGGCTAAACATGGATTTTCAAGGTTCTCCACAATGTGCCCTTCTATCATGCGTACATTTTTACTACTTCTCAATAACATAGTTTATTTCTGTTGTGTTTGGAATTCCCTCTTCTGCACTGCCACATCTAAATTCCAGCCCTACTTCAAGGTTCTTCCCAAGTTTAAGGCTGGCTGCAGTGGCTCATGCCTGTAATCCCAGCATTTTGGGAGGCCGAGGCAGGCAGATCACCTGAGGTCAGGAGTTCGAGACCAGCCTGACCAATACGGTGAAACCCCGTCTCTCCTAAAAATACAAAAATTAGCCAGGCGTGGTGGTGGGCACCTGTAGTCCCAGCTACTTGGGAGGCTGAGGCAGGGGAATCCCTTGAACCTAGGAGGCAGAGGTTGCAGTAAGCTGAGATCATGTCACTGCACTCCAGCCTGGGCAACAGAGTGAGACCCTGTCTCAAAAAAAAAAAAAAAAAAAAAGAAATTTCTTCCCAAATTTTAACTTCTCCATCTAGATTTACATGCGACATCTCACTCCTTTCTTCTCACCGACCTAGTGAGGTGCATTGAGAAATTTAACACAATGATACAACGCTTACCATTTCATATGTGTCCATTTTCTTTCTTCAACTGCATGGCAAGCTCCACACAAATAGAGAAATAGTTTTCTATTGCTCTGCTATACAGCCCAGGGCTGAAAATAGTAATATATTTTTCACAGTAGACAAGTTAATTAATCTACTACTTAAATATAATTTTATTTCCCTTGATTATAGAGCCAGACACATAAATAATTGATCTATAATGAATAAAAGTGTAAACAAAGCAAACTAAGATTAGCATTTAATTTTCGATATTATACATCAGTTGTATAACTATTACATGTAAAAACCATTTCTTACCTGATTTTATGCAGTCTGATGACTTGCAAATACCATCTAGAAAAAGGAGACAATATGCATAAATACTGGCAACGCACATTTTTAAATTTGTTTTTCTTTTGTTCTTTTAAAAACTGCCGATTAAATAAGCAATTTCTTAAAGCAAGAACTAAAAACTGAGCATTATATATCATTGCCAGTGGTTAGAAAAAAATATAAGAAAATAAAATAGGTAAAATCTAAATTTAAAATTTTGATTATGAAGAAAAATGTGTTATTATATCTTCTCTACCAACTAAGCTCTAGGCCTATTAAATCGAAATAATCAGTTGTTTTTGCTTGGTAATCATTTTTTTTAACCATTAAACAATCAATCTTTTTTAATCCTAGTTTTGAAAAACTTCCAAGACTCAAATTAAATTTGTTAAATTCCTGTGAAGCCCTTTAGAATTTCAATGACACAACAAAAACTGACTAATGCCTGTTACTAAAGCTGGCCATAAAATTGTGTATATTTTAATCAAATAAAACCATACTTGAGATTCCTCATAAGTAAGCATGAGCACACTAAATATACTTGCAATTAATAACAGCTCAAACATAAAAGGCACTGTACTTCAAAGTTAATTGTTTTGACATACTGATGTTACATTTTTTAAATGAATCTCTGTGTCAGTCTTTAAGTGCCTCTATCCCTAACACATTTGTTAGATAGACGGTAAAAGCATGGAGGAAGATTTCCTTCTCTTTTGCATTTATGGATGCACAGGTGTGGGAGTAACTCACCATCGTAGGTTGCATAGAGCGCGATCATTGTCACAGCTATGATGGTGAGGAGCAGGACAAGGACCGAGAGGCTGATCTCCAGCGGGGTCCATCGCTGTTTCTTCTTTGGTTTTGGAGTGTTGATATCAGTTATATCCATCTGACTTTCTGATCTGCCCATCACCTAAAATCTGCAAAAAATGAAAATGCTAATGATAAAAAAGAAAATGTCCAAATGCGTAATGTGACCGGAAAGTAAAAAGGTTCAGTTATTTTAAAATAGAAATATGTTTTTGCTGTTGAGAAGTCAAAATTTTGTTGCTGAATGCAAAGAATATAGAGTCAAATGAATTCGACAGGTTTCAGTCACAACCTTTTGTTTTTTGTTGCTGTTGTTTTGTTTTGTTTTGATATATTACTGAAAATCTCAGCAAAATTAGACAGTAAGACTTGGTCAAATACTCAAGTAGGATTAATTCAGCAGTTTATAAGCAAATAATTGCTATACTACCATTAAGAAAGTTTTAAACTCATCCTTTTGAACTCTGGACTAACATCAAAGGTTAATTTTATATCTTGCTCCAGTGGCTTTCTTTATAAGCTCAAAAACCAATGACTAATACCTTGGGGTTTTGACTAAGCAATAATTTGAAATATTAATATAGATAAACACCAAAAGGAATGAACACATGAGGTAGTTTATTTTAGTCATAAAGACAACTTTTATTTTTACAGTTCAAAATTACTACTACTACTGATACTGGTATCTATTAACTGGTTAGACAACATTCTGAAAATGGTCACTCACTGTACCGAAAGATACCTGAATATCCAGCTTAACCACACCCAATCCCATTTAAGAGAGGAGTAAAAGGGACAAGTAAACAAAATAATACAAAAAGTTACCAAGTTGATACTTGTAGTCCTGTGTAAAGCAGGGTATGCAAAAACATACCTGTATTCTTAAAATCTTTCACCTCAACTGGAGATGTGTTAACAACTTTAAACCAAAAAGTGGACACTGCCACAGAAGAGAATAAAGAATTGGGAAACTGGGGCACAGAGAAGTCAGACAATGTGTTTAAGACTACACAACGAGTCAATATTCTTTGGAAAGGACACACTCGGTCATTGTTGAAAATAAAGCTGTATCATCATGCAGTAAAAGCTAATTTAGATCTTATTGTAGAAATTTAGGGGGACAAATAAGGCGGTATAAGCCTAAATATTAAACTTTATCAGGGGCCTAGTGACAGTTTATCAGTCTGTTTCCAAGGATTAGAACACACAATTTCCATTTTGCTGCATGACTGTATGAAAGAACATCTTAAACTGACAGATTAGCTGTTTATAGCTCAATACAAACTGCTCTGAGAATTTGGTCCCTGGATGCAGGGATAGCTCAGAAATGCTCTTAGAGTTAAAGATCTTTGTTGAATACACACAATTCTCTAAAGGTGTGTTTTGTGGAAACTGAGGCATAGGAGAAAGAAGAAACATATTTTACATTTGAAGTGTGGTGGGGAGACCCAGCAGAAAACTAGAAATTACCCTTCCCAGTGAATTATTAATAAGCGAACCACAACTAGACCTTAAGGTTCTGGATACAAAGTCTTAAACATGCTGTCCCCTTGATTACCTGAGGCTATAAGCAAGGACAGACTATCAAATAAAAATATTTTATTAGACAATGAAAACTGTGTCTGCTCAATAAAAGTGGAATGTAATGTATCTGAATGTTAAAATGTCTTACTTAATGGTTATGTAAGGCATGCTGGCTTAGTCTCACCACCCCTGGGGTTATGATATGGAATTGCATTGATTGTAGTCCTATTTTAATAGTGTATTGGTTGGGCAAAGAAAAGATGGGAACAAATTTAATAATACTTTGGACACCTTACAGAGAGGTAAACAATAATAAGTCTCCCAGTCTCCCCATGTTTCATGACTGTCCTAAAGAACATCTGAATATGAAACACATTTGCTAAAGTATTTCCCTTTCCTGAATATTGTTCCCCTGCATATTTCAGAAGGCAATGTAGAGAAATGTTTTACTGGTACAAAATGACGTTTTTTTGTTGTTTGTTTGTTTTTTTAGTTCTTCCTTAGAAATGGCAGTCAGTGTCCCTGTAAAGTGAAGAGGTGAACCAGGGCAGCCTCAGGGCTAAATTACAGGTGCTCTGTGGCAACTCCAAGCCTTGTGGTGTAGTAAAGCTATAAGCATTTGTTTCTCCCTGTAAGTTACTTTCCCTTGGCTTCTCCTTACCCTTAAGACTGCGTACTGAAGCAGCTGGGCTCTTTATGGTTCAGCACCTAAGTTTGCAGAAACAGTTACAGAGAAATGAAGACAGTGAGAGAAGCTGCATCAAAACAATATAATCTTTGAATAATCTACAAGGTCTCCCTCCATCTCCCCCTCTTGTAAATGCTCTGTAAATTCTTAAAGGAAGTCTTTTGCTCTTAGTAACGTTTTTTCAAAAGCATTGAGCGAAAGCAGAAATGATGCAAGTTTAATCTCCTAATTAACTTTGTCATTCATTTCCAGTTAATTCTGGAAGGTTCACTATTTTTCTTTAAGAAATCAGGGGACAGTATCTAGAATCTCACTGTGGAGCATATGACTAACCCCCAGATACCTGAATATCCAACTTAACCACACCCAATCTCATGTAAGAGAAGAGTAAGGGGGACAAGTAAACAAAATAATAAAAAAAAAAAAGTTGATGCTTGTAATCCCATGTAAAGCAGGGTATGCAAAAACATACCTGTATTCTTAAAATATTTCACTTCAACTGAAGATGTGTTAAATAAAAAGCTTAAACGGAAAAGTGGACACTGCCACAGACGAGAATAGAGAATTAGGAGGTGTAAGATAACAAGAACCCGCAAACTTCAGCTCGACATTACCAAGAAAATAAATTACTATTTTAAGTGTAAGCTGAATTTCAAAGCAATGTAAAGCAGCATTTCTTATACCAGCTGAGCATAAGCATAACTATATCAGATAGTGAAAGCAGGAAACCTGAATAACTGATTTGTTAAAAAGGAAACCTCATAGACTTACAGACTTAGACTTAGCTAAGCAATTTTCATCTTCCTAGTACATTATCACATTAACTTATATCTGCAGGTTCCTGAAGCTGTGCTTTGCCATTACAGTTTGTATTATGGCAACTGAGGCACAGGAAGAAGGAGAAACAGTTTGCATATTTAGACTGTGTCTGCAGAAGCTGAGGACAGAGGTACTCAGGATAAATCATCTGCTTGTTTCCCAGACATTAATTACGTGTTTCCCAGCCTGAAAACGGAGTTCTGGACACAGAGTGCCAACTGTGTTACTCCCCTGCTTAGTGCTGCTCTACAACCAAAGACGCAGCGTTAAGTCCAAGACATGACCAAGTTGTTAAAGTGCTGGAACCCACAAAAATGGCAGGGCATGAAGTGACACGCCTTCATACAGTCGATTTGCCGATAAGCAGTTTCCAAATGCTGACGCTGCAAGTCAGGTACTAGTTTTCAGTTTAATAAAACTGTCATTCGAATCATACATGGGGGAGGAATCGACTTGATCAAGAGGCTAAAGAGGGATATTTGATTGCAATTACCCTTATTTTGAAACAGTACAAATAGATTGAAATCAGTTAAGTAAGAAGTCTTAAACTTTCATCTACAAAAGGACACCCCAACCCCGCACCGACCAACCCTTGTGAGATTTAAGCATAAATTATGTAATAGGAAATCAGGTTAAAAGCAAGATGAAGAGGTGGGATAATGAAAAGATCTTCCGGTTAAGAAAAGTAAACATAGAAAAGTGAGTTACAAATGAGAAAATCCGACAGAAACCAAAATGAAAACAAACCTTGCTTTAAAAAAAAAATTCGGTGTCTGTACAGCAGAATGGCAAATTCCCAGCCCCCAAATCAGCCCCGGTGCAATCTGGTAGAGCGGATCTCGGTAACCAAACATAATTCCCCGAGGCAGAGGCCGCAGGGAACTATGGAAATGAACCTGAAGAGCCAACCTGACGTGACTTCCAGAGCCCTCCTCCAGGTCAACCTCCGGGCCCCTCTCCCTTCCCTCACTCTTCAGGTCCCAGTAGCGGCTCCTTCCCAGGGCACGCCTCCTCCACGGCCGCAGGGTCCTGGGCGCTCCGATCGCGCCGGACCTTAGCTGCGGACCCTGCTCAGCGCACCTCCCGGCAGCAACTCCTCTCCGCTGGCTCTGCCCTCCCCGTGCCCGTCCCACGGGCTCCCAGCGCCCTGGGCGCTCGCGCCCTTTGGACCTTTCTCCCTCAGCTCGCTCTCCTGGGACTCACCAGTGGGATTCGGGAGAAGTTGGAGGCTGCTGAGCTGACACATCCCGACCAATGAGCGCGCGGGGCCGGGTGGCACTGGCTGGCTGGGAGCGCCGCCGAGCGCCGCTCAGTCGGTGCATCCGCCCAAGGCGCGCGGGCTCCGGGCTGAGGCCGGACTAGGGGGAGGTTCCGGACCCGCCTCCTCCCGGGCCGGGGGGCGACGAGGCACCTCGGCATCCCTCCTACCCGCACCCGCAGAGACTCACCGTGACCTCTCAGCAGATCCCGCGCCAGGAGTTAGGCAGCTGCTCCAGTCTGCGCTCGGTCAAGCTTCGCCACTTGCACATCTCCGCGCCCCGCGCGTCTCGGCGCTCTCACGGCCCCCCCGCCCCCCCCCGCCACCCCGCCACCCCGCCACCCCGCCACCCCGCCTCGCCGCTGCAGGACCAACGAGAGGAGCAGTTCCCTGGGTGACCTGAATGTTTCCGCTAGGTCTCCCAAATCCAGTCACTACATGTGAGGCGGCCGGGGAGACGTGGGGGGGGGGGGAGGGGAGGGGGGCGGGCGGTGGCAATGAGAATGTCCTATCTTCCCCACCCGTCATCTCACCATTCCCAGAAGGGCTTTGCTAAACGTTTTCGGAATTGCTTAGCTTCGGGGCTTTCAAGAAAACAATACACTGGCTCTTTGGGACTCTCTAGTGCTGATGAGGGCTCCATCTCTCTCCTGTGGACCGGAGACTGTAATGCTTGCCTCTTCTCACGCTCTTCTTTCGCTCTCTTTCTCGCTCCCTTTCCTTCCTGAATCCAAGCTTCCTTCCTTCTTCACTTAAATTTCCTCTCTCCCTCCATCCTTCGTTTTCTTTTTTCTTAGTGGCCCTCCGCTTTTCCTTCTTTCTTTCCTTGCTCCTGCTTTTTCCACCTCGCTTCCCTTTTTCTTTCTTTTTCTTGGTCGGAGTACTCTGATGTCAAGATCTGTACTGAAACTCTCCGCTCCCACCTCCTGACTCCAGGGAATCTTGTAACGTGTATACATCGGAGGTTGAGTGTGGGGTGTGAGAAAGAGAGAAATAAAACTAAAGTGTGTCTGCTCTACCTACTGAAATCATCCGTCATGCGCCTGGACCCTCATCAGTTTAATGCAGGCAAGCAGAGCACCCCTTTCACTCAAGACACAGCGATTCCTCCTCAAAGGGATAAATACAAACAAGGAAATAACTACTTTTGGCACAAAGGCAGTTTCTTTGTAAAAGCTACCTTTAGCAGCTATAATTAACAAGGAGCTCTGAGGAACTAAACTTGCTTTTTTCTTTGCTTCTAGTATACAAGTACCTTTAATTCTGATCCCTTTCCTCTTTTGAATCACATGTAATTACAGACACACACACACACACACACACACACACTCACACTCCCCTGTGGAACTCATACTGAAGTAAAATTGGGTTTGCAATCATCTGTTTTTAATATCAAAATGATTTACTGCTTGAGAGGATCCTCTTGTACTAAAACATTTTCCATCTTTTTCATAGGAGAGAAAGCTGAAAAGCAAGGAGAAAAGGTAGTTCATGCTAGTAAGATAAGTGGAATACAATGGAGAGACATTTCCCCAAAAAGCTAGCCAATCTTTAAATAATTCGATTGATATAGAGAAATGGAGTGTGTAGACCTAACAAGTGCTATTCACGACTATTTATGCTTTCTCTGTGTGTCTTACAGACACTACTTAGTCCTCAGAACAATCCTGAAATATTGGTGTTTTCACTCCCACAAATAAGCATACGGGGCTTGACTAGCGCCCTGGAAAGCATCTCAACGGGAATTTATTTATTTATTTATTTTCCTACAGAGTCTCGCGCTGTCACCCAGGCTGGAGTGCAGTAGTGTGATCTCGACCCACCACTAACTACCTCCTGGGTTCAAGCGATTCGCCTGCCTCAGCCTCCTGAGCAGCTGGAAATACAGGTACACGCCACCACACCCAGATTATTTTATGTGTGTGTGTGTGTGTGTGTGTGTGTGTACTTTTAGTTTCAGGGTTTCTCCATGTTGACCAGGCTGGTCTCGAACTCCTGGCCTCGAGTGATCCACGCACCTCGGTCTCCCAAAGTGCTGGAATTACAGGTGTTAACTACCATGCCTGGCGGTGAGGACATTTAAAGGAAAAAAAGGGGAGGGGGGGATTTACTTTATGACAAAAGAAAAAAAAATGCCTAAAGTTATTTTTAGACTCTGAATTTCAGCTGATAGTCGACAGTATGGATTGTTAACTGTTTTCCCAGAACAAATCTTTTTTTCTTTTTCTCTTTTCTTTCTGTTTTGTTTTGCTTTGTTTTGTTTTTAGATGAGAGTCTCACTGTGTTGCCCAGGCTGGTCTCTAACTCTGGGCTCAAGCAATCATTCAGCCTCAGCCTCTTGTGTAGCTTGGATTACAGGCTTCTACTACCCACACCTGCCTTACAATATCTTGATTTCATTCAAGTTCATTAGAAACTTAGGGGTTTGTTGTTGTTGTTGTTTGTTTGTTTGTTTTTAAATCAAGAATGCTAAATCTCCTCCCAGAAGTTTATGCAAGTTTGAGATAAAATTTTTAAGGGATCTAATAAAGAGTCCTCAAGTATTTACAGTAAGTAAATTTAGAAAACTGAGGCTTACTGAGGTGGTCCAAGATCACTCAGTTTGGCTACTTATAGGAATGGAGGAAAACGTAGTCATCCTGGTGACCATACATAAGTTATTAAGAATGGAATGCACTGGTTCTAGCAATATGCAGAATAGATCCTTAAAAAACCACCGGTGTGACACAAATGCTTGATGAATTTTTTTTAAGTCCTTTCAAAATGCAATAGTGCATTTTTATATGCACCATTGAGCCAGGAGGCAAGTAAAGGAAAACCTTAGAAGCCAAAAACAAAGAGAACTCTCAGAGGCATTTGGACTAGAGCAACTTCATCTTGAATAGGTGCCAGGTAAAATAAGGCTGAGAACTGCTGGACTGAATTCCCAGGACGTGAGACATTCTTAGTCATAGGATGAGATAGAAGTTCGGTTGGCACAAGATACAGGTCACAAAGACGGTGCTGATAAAACACGATACTGTAAAGAAGTCAGTCAAAACCCACCAAAACCAAGATGGCCACGAAAGTGACCACTGGTGGTCTTCACTGCTCATTATTTGTGAATTATAATGTATTACCATGCTAAAAGACACTACCACCAGTGCCATGACAGTTTACCTGTGCCATAGCAACATCCAAAAGTTAACCTACGTAGTCTAAAAAGGGGAGGGATCTTCAGTTCCAGGAAATCTCTGCCCCTTTCCCTGAAAACTCATGAATAATCTACTCCTTGTTTGGCATATAATGAAGAAATAACTGTAAGTATACTCAGTCAAGCGGCCTATGCTGCTGCTCTGCCTATAGAGTAGCCATTATTTTATTTATTTATTTATTTATTTTTTGAGTAGCCATTCTTTATTCCTTTACTTTCCTAATAAATTTGATTTCACTTTGTAGATTCATTCTGAATTCTTTCTTGCAAGAGGTCCAAGAACCCTCTTTTGGGGGATCAAGATGTCTTTCCTGTAACACGGACAAAAAAATCAAGAAAGATATGGATGCCCTGGTGGTATCTATCCATTTCAGGAGGCCTCATTGGACTTAAGTGACCGAGAGTTTTCACTTTAACAGAACTTGCAAGTGCCGAGGGACTTCATACAAAGCCTAGTTCAGAGTAAAGTGAAAAGGTGGGCTAACAAAAAATGAAACTCAGCCCCAACTCCTACTCCTCACCCCTGCTCTCCCACAAGAAACATAAATCTATTTGCTTTTTTCAGTCCTGATTCAGGCTGGTAATCTTACAACAAAAACTTTCTCTAAGAATTCATGATTCAGCTAGACTTCAGATGGATGCAGGGCTAGAATTTATACTAATTGTGTAGCCTGAGTATTTCCAAGTTAAAGATTTATGGTAAAGCAGTCCGAGCTAGACTGTTCAAAATAAAAATTGAAAAACTTACCACAACTGACTCTAACCAAAAGAACTTCTTGAGAATGAATTTATGAAGCAAAGTAATAGTTTATGGAAGATCTGATATGCGAGAAAGAATGATAATCAAAGAATATAGTAACAACATGAAAAAATCTAAGCAAACATTAACAAAAATAAAAAAATGGTGATAAAAAAGATCAACTAAAAAACCAGACAACAGGGGTGTGTAAGTTGGGAGAGTTTAATTACAATTAAAACACTCAAAAGTCTTTACTCAATCAAGCCTGGTGATGTGCACCTGTAGTCCTAGCTACTCAGGAGGCTGAGACAGGAAAAGCACTTGAGCCCAAGTTTGAGACCAGCCTGAGCAACATAGTGAGACGCTGGCTAAATAAATAAAATGAAGTCCTTACTTACACTGTTGGAAAGAAGGATAATGATATTGATTAATTGTATACTTTAGACTTCATTAGATTAATTATGTATGTAAAAAGTTCTAATATAACCACTAAAAAGATAAAATATAGTGCATAAGGTCAAGTTTTACAGAAAGAAAAAACAAAATTAAACATAAGTCAATCTAAAGGAGGACAGAAAAAAAGCATAGGAAGTATAACATAAAATATAGGAAGTATAAAATGCTAGAAATAAATCAAAATATATTAATTGCAATAAATATAATTGAACCAAATTCTCCAGTTAGAAGACAGATTGGCATAAAACAAACAAATAAACAAAATCCAGCTGCCTTCTGTTTGAAAGAGACACATCTAAAACATAAGGCTATAGAATAGTTGAAAGTAAAATAATGTAAAAAATACATCAAACAAATATAACTGAAGGATTGCTGGTATAGCAAGGTTGTAATAAAACTAAAATTTTACCAAAAAAAGAGAGCAATCAATTCAGCAGGATGATAAAATTCTAAGCTTGATTACATTGAGTAGCATAAATTTTAAGTATATATTACAAAAATAATATAAGAATTAAAAGGGTAAAATCACCCATGTTACTGGGTGATTTTAATACACCTTTCTCAATATTTGATAAATCAAGTGTACAAATCAGTAAGGATATAGATGATCTGGGTAACTATTAAAAGATAATCCAATAGAAATATATAGAACAATTCACTTAAGAATTGGAGACTATACATTTTTTAGCACCCATGAAATATTTATAAACATTGATTATACGCCAAACTATTAAATAAGCTTCAGTGAATCTCGAAGACTTTTCATAACACATTTTTGGACCTTAACATGATTAAATAAAAATAAAACCACATATACATCTAGAAATTGTAAAACAATGCACACCAACACCTTAAAATAACACATAAATTGGCCAGGCATGGTAGCTCATGCCTGTATTCCCAGCACTTTGGGAAGCCGAGGCGAGAGGATCACCTGAGGTCAGGAGTTTGAGACCAGCCTGGCCAACATGGAGAAACCACCCCCTCTACTAAAAATACAAAAATTTGATGGGTGTGGTGGCACCTTCCTGTAATCCTAGCTACTCAGGAGGCTGAGTCAGGAGAATCACTTGAATGCGGGAAGCAGAGATTGCAGTGAGCCGAGATCACACCACTGCACTCCAGCCTGGGTCACAGAGTACGACTCTGGAAAAAAAAAGAAAAAAAAAGAAAAGAAAAGAAAGAAAAGAAAAGGAAAGAGGGAGGGAGGAAGGAAGGAAAGGAAGGAAGAAAGAAAGAAAGAAAAAGAAAAAGAAAGAAAACACACATAAATCAAACAGCAAGAGCAAATCATGATTGAAGTGAAGAAACCTGTAACTGAATGCAATAAAAATATTTCTTATCAATATATATCAATCGAGGTGTCTATCAATAGCAGAAAATTTGTAGCCTTAAATAATTTTATTTTAGAGGGAAAAAGCTAAAATTTAATGAGGTGAGCATATAACTTGGAAAGTTAGAATAAAACAACAAATCCTAAGAAAGTAAACTGAATGCAGTAGTACATAAAAATGACCAAAGATAGCTTTCTTTTACTTTCAATATTAAAATTAAATATGAGTTCAATAGTAAGTATTGGGTTAGAAGGCCTGGATGGTGTAGTTGGAAAAAGAGAGAGAGAGAGAGAGAGAGAGAGAGAGAGAGAGGAAAAGGAAGGAGAGATGAAGGGAAGTGAATAGAAAAGAAGACAGAACTAGTTAAATAATGGTAAATTATGTAGTGTGATTATCAATACTGAAAAATCAAAGTAATCTATAAAATTTTACTCATATTTATAAGAGAGTAATATGATTGCTGGATATAAGATGAATATTAAAAAACTAATTGCATTTTTACAAGAGAAACAAATGAGAAAACATAACCTTAAAAGACCCATCTACAGTCCTATAGGTAGACAGATAAACAGGCATTGATATAAATATATAGATATATCCTAAATGAGGGGTTGTAAAAAAAAGGGAAGAAAAGAATATGCAACAGAGACCTAAATCATCCTTAGAGCCTAAAATATTTATTATCTGGCTTGATACAGAGCAAGTTTCACTGCCTTTGTGCTAGCCAATGCTCAGAATCCTACTGAAAAGACAACCAATAATTGGTTTTGTTCTTTACAAGGACACTGTTTTTTTTTTTTTTTTTCCTCTTTTGGCAGATTGTACAAATTCATACTCTTTTCTAAAATTAATGCCATTGTGTTTTATTATTACCCACTACTATTGTTTAAAACATTCTATTTACAGCAAACTAATGTGGTGTACAAGGCTTAGTAGACTTTATGCACTGACTAGTGTCTAAATTGATATTCTTATTAGTGGTATATAAGAAGTCAGGTGAATAAGACTTGGTTTTATTTGGAGTTTTAGCTGACATTTACTTATTAATTCATGAGACTGTGCATCTCCTGTGCTGTGGTCATTTCTATTTATTCTTCATTTTAGTGTCTGTTTGTTCTTAAAAATGTAACATCATTTTTAGCTTGTAGGCTCTGAAATGGGCCACTGACCACTGTTGGATTTGGCTGACTGGTTGTAGTTTGCAGATTCCTGGCCAGTGGATCCTCCAGAGATTATGTGATTCTATTGAGATATGCACCTTTGGTTGACTTTTCCTTGACCAAGCTATTCCACAACTCGGAAAAAGTTGTCCTTGTTGGAAATAGGTAGTGATGAAAATGGATTAGTTTAGCAATTTGTAGGAAACACAACAATACAAATGATTCTTGTTTAAAATCATGCAAATGAACTTTTTCTGGGAGAGATCCTATTGATTTCCATGGAAACGATAACTCTAAACATTACATTTTATAGGCTAATAAAAGTTTTGATAGGCCAACATAGTTTTTAAAAAACTAAACTTTGGTAAACTTTCAGTAAACCAGTTTATAAAACATTTATATTATCCAGAATTGTTAAAGAAACACATGACTTACAGCCCAACAAATTTACCTTTAGGTGCACAGTCTCAGAAAAAAACCTGCAGATATGTGCAAGATTCTGTAGCAACGTGGTCTATATTAATTTTCAAAAAAAGTAGAAACAATACAAAAGTCCATTGATAAGAGAATGGATAGATAATGGTAATACATTCATAAAATAGAATACTACACAGAATACAAAATAACCAACTGCTCTAAACAAACCAACAAACCAACCAACCAACCAACCAACCAAACAAACCAACTGCAGCTAAACTACACAGAATACAAAATAACCAGTTGCAGCTAAACAAATGAGAAAAATAATGTTGAATGAAAAAGCAAGAAAACTCTGCGTAGAATATTACAGATACAAAGAAAACAGAAGATGTAATGATTATGTAATCAGGGAATCCACAGTTTAGTGGGTAAGAAAAATGCAAACAAGCATTTACAGTAGATTTGCATGTGATAGAAAAGTGTTTACTCTTTTTGGCATGGTGGAATTTTGTGCAATGGAGCAATAAGGTCGGAATGTCCGTTATAATGCCTATGTTGCATTGATGGGAATGAGGAGGATGGAGGCAAGGAGATTGTTAAAGAGCTTGGACAGTGATTCTTATGAGAGATGTTTTAAATATAAATAAGTGATCTTAGGCAATTGGATAGATTTTTGAGGTAAAATCCATAGGACTTAGCGACTTTTTCATATTGAAGATAAAGAAGAAAGAATCCGGAATGACCACTACAGTATCAGGCAACTGGATAGATCTACCACTTCACTGAGATAGGGAACATCTGATAGTGGTGGTGGTGAGTTGTGGCTAGGATGACGGACATCATGTTGAAATTGTAGCATTGCTGTCATACAATGGGATATTTGCTGCTCCTGACAATTTAGTAAAACATCTAAATATTTGTTATGTGCCAAATGCAATAATTAACTGTGATGATGGGACAAATAAGACTCAGAAATATTATACCTTCAAATTTCATTCAAGAAAAAATACCCTATGATTACCAAATGATTATCTGAAAATAGTCACTCACTAAACAGTTTTTCAACTGACTATAGCTGAGTGACTGAAAATTAAATTTCCAAACATGGAATTGGGCCTATTCCCTGGCTAAACTGTTCCATGTGCTGATGGAGTGGGGATGAAAGTCCCTCCCAGACATGCTGCACATGCCACGCGTATGTGACTAAGCTCAGTTACAGAGATATGCTCATCCCCTCATGTCTCCAAGATGATTATGTGTTTCATCCCAGCAACACACTAAAATTCCTTTACTGGCAATACATAGAGAAAGGGGAAAGGAGGGTAGTTTCACAGCACAGCTTGTGTGGCCACTTTGCATTCACAAGCCTGGAACCAATTCTGGCCTGGAGGGAGGGCTGATTTTGAGCCTTTGGTTTACCCATCATCACATACCAAGGAACATGTGCATATGATTCATTCATATTAGACCTCTCTGATGCATTTCCTGTGGACGGCTGTGGCCCTGATGCTGGGGGCGAGAGCAGGGTATTGAATACTACACAGCAGCAGTCACAGGAATAAACCCAAACACCCCAGATTTTTCTCAGGGGGACAGCTGTTCAATTTTGGCATGATTAACCTTTAAATCTCTAGTTCTTTCTGACTCTGATGTTTGGCAGAGTTGCTGATTCCAAATAATCAAAACTAGGACAAGCAAGATGAAGAAATGCGTCTTCTAAGCAACTCCTGAGTGGGAAAGTTTGTGTCTTAACTTGAAATAATCATATTCCAAATGTAATCAATTCCTAACTTCTCTTGGATCCATAATGCTTCCAGGAAAAGTGCCAGGTGAAACAGAAATATCTAAATGTTAGACTTTTATGTTCCGTGCTTTATTTATTTATGCTTTATACCATACCAATCCTTTTGCAAAGATAAAGTTTATCTTGAACCCCATTATTCTTAATTTTTTTTATCAGCTGGTCATTCTTACCACAAGGATTCTTACCAATTCAGATTATTGCATTTACCTAGATCCTTTAAGTCCAAGCAAAAAGAACACTTTTAAAAACTCATCCTGATCTGTTTATGCAGATGTATGTACATAGTGGCTTCTGTTGTATGCTTTCATTGCAATGTTTAAAATATCTCAATGCCAAGTTCTAAAGAAACGAACTGCTCCTTGTTACAAGATGCTTTTAATGTAAGAAATCTTTTCAAGTATACTGATTTAGGATGTTATTTCACAAAAGCGTATTCAATGCATATTAATGCACTGCAAATTTTAAAACTAGGCCAGAAAAATTAAAGAAATAAAAGCATTAAGAGGGCCCATTTGACTAGTACGATGTTGTATATAATTGAAAAATAGCTCCAAAAATATTAAACAATGTGATTGTCTTGCTTTTGTCTCTATCACACTAACTGTATTCTTACAAGAGAGTTGTTGTCTGTTTGCCTTGTCCACCTGTCTTATGTAGTGGTTATTGGTAGAGGCGGCAGTTCCATTCCAAAGGGAAAACAATCTCTTCCTGTTCCCTGTGGTTATGCCCATTTCCTGTTGCTTCTGGAGCTGGGTAGGGAGGTAGTTCTCAATAAGGTCCTTCTGCTGACGTCAACCGACATCACAGGGACAAGGGCGAGGGAGTCACATTCTTGTTGAGTACTAGGGTATTAAAATAGCTGAAGGTAATGGAGCCTATTCCTACTTCATTAATTTGAAGGTATTGCTTTTTACTCATTTGAAACCCAGTGAGTTTCTTCCTGCTAAGAAATTCAGAGTGATATTAATTTCTCCAGTCACTATTTAAGTAGGTATTAATAAAAGTAAGGAGGATTCTCCATAAAGTACAATGTTTCTCTTCCTGTAATATCACCAATAAATTACTAAGGCACAATTTCATATTATAGCAAGGAATGATATGAATAATATTATTTGAAGTTGTCTCAGAGAAAAAGGGCCAGGTTAGTGCTGTTCAATTACTGGTACGTTCATCTTCCCTCCAAGTCATTCACGTGTGAGCT
This sequence comes from Trachypithecus francoisi, assembly GCF_009764315.1. NCBI lineage: Eukaryota > Metazoa > Chordata > Mammalia > Primates > Cercopithecidae > Trachypithecus > Trachypithecus francoisi. The sequence goes on from NW_022681453.1 coordinate 8,638,287, forward strand.
CGGTCATTCTGGGCCTTAACAAACCTCTCTTAATTCTGAGTTGCCCCAAGCTGATCAATTCTTTCATCCTTCTCACTGAAAGTATCTTTAATTTTCTCCATTATTTCTAGCCTGATGACATTTCTTAATCTTTAATACATCTATTTCTTGAACTTTCGGTTCTTCTAGCTTCTACAACATTGTGCTGGTCTCTCCCTCCTCTTTGTCCTCCATTTGCCTACTAAATAAAGCATCTTTTCTTGTCCTTTCATCTCTCTCTTTCTAGGAATTCTTGCTGGACTGTTTTTATGCATATCATTATTTCAGCTCTGATCTCATGGCAGACAACTCCCAAACCTACAACAATTAGTCCAACCTATTCCCCACTTATCCTTTCATTTGTAGAATGTTTCACAAACCCATGCTCTCATGAACTTATATACTTTAAAGGCTCAGCCTTGTTCCAGTTCATCTAGGCTTGACACATCCTAGTGGCCTTTGATGAGTCCTTTATTACTCCCCAACAAACAATGAATTTACAGATCTCAGCATTTTGATCTCCACAGGATCTCCTGAATCCTTTTCCCTACATTTTATTTCCAAAGCCAACATCAGCCAGCAGAAATTCTATTCTCTTATTTTTCCGGGATTATTATACTAACATTTTGAACATTATCCTTAGAAAGACACTATTTCATCTTTTCTTTATCTCAATTCATTGTTCACATTATTTCCTGGTCAATTAAATAGAAACTCAGAATATTTTACTCACTCAGATGTTCAGAAACTTTCAATAACTCTCTAGGTCTGCAAAATTCTGTATTTTCAGATTTTATGCCAGCTAAGCCTAATTTAATAAAACTTGTGCTACTTTACACGTGCTAGGCCTGTTAGAATGGGAAATGTAGTTAAAAGTATAGAAACAAAAAAAAAGTAGCTGATACCGTGACACCAGTGACACCGTGTCAGACCAGCCTAAAGTATTCAAGTTTTGGGAGGAATTATTTTGGCCTCAACAGTTGTTAATGCATAATTGACATAACAATAAACTGCACATATTTAAGTGTATAATTTAATAAAATGTGACATTTATTATGAAAGAGTCATCCCATTGAGATAATAAATTTATCCATCACCTTCCAAAAGTAACTCTTGTGCCTTGATAATCTCTCTCTGCTGCCCTTCCCTACCTATCTCTTATTCTCTCTGTTAGTATACCATTTGTATACTAGTTTGCATTTTCTAGAATTTTATATAGATCTAATTACACAGTATATACTATTTTTTGCCTTTTTACATTCAGCATAATTATGCTGATATTCATTCATGCAGTAGCATTAGTTCATTCTTTTTTATTATTGAATAGTATTCCATTGAATGGATATACCTTAGTTTATCAATTCACTTGTTGATAGAAATTTATATAATTTATAACTTGGGGCCATTACAAATAAAGCTGCTATGTAAATTCATTTTTAAATCTTTATAGGAACATATGCTTTCACTTTTCCTAGGTAAATATCTAGGAGTGCAATGGCTGAATCATATGACAGTAAAGTTTAACTGTTTAACAGACTGCCAAACTATTTTCCAAAGTGGTTGTAGCATTTTTCACACCAGTACTGTATAAGCATTCCATTTGCCCCACATTCTTGTTAACACTTGGTACAGTCAATCTTTTTAGTTTTAGCCATTATAATTGGTGTATGATAGTGTATTGTGGTTTTAATTTGCATTTCCTTAATGACTAATGATGTCAAGTATCTTTTCATGTGTCTATTTGTTATCCATATATCTTGTTTGGTGAGTGCTTGAAAAGTATTTTAAAAGGAAAATAAGGGCCGGGCGCTGTGGCTCACACCTGTAATCTCAGCACTTTGGGAGGCCGAGGTGGGCAGATCATGAGGTCAGGAGTTCAAGACCACCTGTTATCCCAGCACTTTGGGAGGCCGAGATGGGCAGATCACGAGGTCAGGAGTTCAAGGCCAGCCTGACCAACACAATGAAACCCCGTCTCGACTAAAAATACAAAAATTAGCCAGACATGGTGGCACGCACCTGTAATTCCAGCTACTCGGGAGGCCGAGGCAGAAGAATTGCTCGAACCTGGGAGAAGGAGGTTGCAGTGAGCCAAGATCGCACCGCTGCACTCCGGCCTGGGTGACAGAGTAAGAATCAGTCTCAAAAACAAAAACAAAAAAAAAAAAAAAGGAAAATAAATTGCGAAAGCTAACTGTCATATAAATTTTTAAAACATACAAAAGTCTCTCTATTTTATCTTTGAATGAGAGGTTTTTTTTTTTTTTTCAAATTGCCCATGTTTTCTTTCAAATAATTTTTGGAATAATAACTACAAATAAAGTCTCTGGGAGAATCATTTGCAAGCACAAGGAAAGCATAGCTTTCTTCAACATTATCTACATCCAGAAAATACATTATATGAATCCAGCCTAAATATTCTGCCTTATTACTCATGGTTCCTCTATAGTCTCTAAATGAGTGAGTTCTAAAACATGCTATGAGTTCTAATGGTAGTAGGTGAGATGGTTGTAGGGGTATACAGAGTTATTATATAAGGATAAATCTCACTATAAGAATGCTATTCTATTTTGACTTCTCTTTAGATTCATTTACTTATGTAAAGAAAAAAGTCTCAACTTGGAAATTATGTTTGTGTAACATCTCTGTGATAATAGTTGATCACTTTTCTCAACAGAGAGCAGTCCTTAGTCTCAAGTCTTCAGCAGTTGAGAGTACTAAGCTAGGATTTTTTGTTTGCATTTTTTCATTGTATTTACTTTTTAGTAAGTGACATAGATTTTCAGTCGGTCAGCCAGTGACAGCGATATAAAATGTCGTTACACCATGTATTTTAGTTAAGGGAAATGAGTTAATTGATAGAAAACATATTACATAAGTAATATTCTATTGATATTCAGATTCATCAAAAGTCGTTACCACAATACACAAATGACTCAGTTTGGGGAAAAATTATTTAATGTTTAGCCCAATTATTTTCAAACTATACTTACTCCATGGAAAATTAGGGTTTACTAGGAGGTGCCTCCACCATTGCGTTGAGGAGATGGCAATGAGCAGGCAAGGAGAGAGTGAGCAAACAAGTTTAGGAAACCAGCCCTGGAATCAACTAGAGCAACTCATTACTTATTTATGGAAAACAGGAAACTTAAAAAAAAAAAAGAGGACAATAATCATGCATATTCACATCTATGATTATTTCCTTTTACTGTATATTCTTTCAATCTTTTTCTAAGCTCATACACATTTTTAAAATTAGATTGTCATAATGTTACATACTTAAAAAATAGTACTATAACATGCTAATTTTCTGTCATTAAGTGCTCTTTAAAAATTAATTTTTGGACTGTAGAATATTTATTTAACTCTAAATCTTAGCTTCACCTCTATATAAAATGAAAATTGGACTAGAGGACATCTAGAATATCGTCCTGGTCTAACAGCCCTTTGCTCTGTTAAGTGAATAGCGAAACACTCCTGAATTACTTAAATAATTAAATCCCCATCCTACTCACCATGAAAAGCAGTTCATGGAACTGACTATGTGAGAAGCAGCTCCACTGCACAGAAACTACAACAATCTGGAACATCAGTATATATCTCTACAACTTGAGCCCGTATTTGAAAGCACTGTCTTTTATGACCACAGTGTCATATTATGTATGAAATGCTTCTCCTAATTAGTCACAACCCTCTCGCTTTACCTCAGCTGGGCTTGCTCTGGGTGGTGACTGACTGCCTGTCTATTTCAGGCACCTCCCAGGGCTCCACATGAGCGTAAGTCATCTAGCTCATGTTTTAAGTTAAGCAATCCAAAACTTAACCTTTGTGCTTGCTAAGAATCTATCATGCAACTTTTTTTGTTGTTATGTACTAGCAGATAAAGAGACAAAATTTCACTTTATTCATATAGATTTCAAGAAAAGTTAAAGATAACTATAAGCTGTTATTTGTTGAAGGCTGAGTGTGACTACATCCTGTTCCACGTTTCTATAGTTGGTGCTGGGGGAGGTGTCCCCATTTGTCTTCCTATCTGTAGGGTCTTTAGGACTTAAGGGAAGGGAAATTTATTCATTTTATTTCATAAATGTTTACTAAGTATACACATATGCTAGCCATTCTGGTAGGTCCTTAAGACATAGAGATAAATAGAATGATCCTTTCCTTAAGTCTTAGTCTAGTAAGGCAGAGAGGAAGAGAGAGAAACCGTAGCTACAGCTATATGTGTCTTGATGAAAGAATGTCCAAAGTGGTGGGTTAAAAGAAAACACACACATACACACACACACACTTCAGAAATGAGACTGTCTTTGAGGAAACTGCCAAAGGATACTTTATTGGGTTGAATAGTGTCCTTGCAAAATTTGTGTCCTTCCTGGAATCATGTGATCTAATTTGGAAACAGGACTGTCACAGATGGAATTATCCAAGAAAAGGTCATACTGGAGTAGGTGGGCCCTTATGCAGTATGACTGGTATCCTTGTAAGATGAAGAGGAGACACACAGAAACAGAGACACTATTTCTGTCAGGGAGAATATGGCCATGTGATAACAGAAGCAAAGATTGAGTGATGCACTTACAAGTCAAGCGACGCCAAAGGTTGATGACAAACACCAGAAGCCAGAAGAGTCAAGGAAGGTTTCTCCCTTAGAAAGTCTTAGAGAGAGCACAGTTCTGCCAGCACCTTGATTTCAGACTTCTAGTCTCTGGAATGGTGAGACAATATATTTTTCTTGTTTTAAGCACCAGTTGCACTTTGTTGCAGCATCCCTGGAAAATTAATAACATATCTAGGAGCTCATTAAGTAGACCAAGGGGAAAGATTTTCCAAGTGAAGGTAACAGCATGTTCAAAGGCATGAAGGAGTGAAAAAGTATTCAGAAGAGTCTCATCAACATAATTGAGTTACCTAAATATGACATGATATGTGCAGTTCAATAAATAACATATACACAGTGTGTTATATTCCTCATTATTTCACACATTTCGTATATGCCTCAGAATCAACAAGAGAAATGAGACATAAACCTTTTTTCCTTAGCCTCACTTAATGAATCACCCAATCTCTGCCTTTGTGACTGCATGACTGTCCTCTCTTGTGCCTTCATTATTGAATATTTTGCAAATCAGAGGGTTAGAACAGTGCATATATATATATATATGTTATATTACATATGTATAATTTTTTTTGAGACAGAGTCTCACTCTGTTGCCCAGGCTGAAGTGCAGTAGCATGATCTCAGCTCACTGCAAACTCCACCTCCCGGGTTCAAGCGATTCTCCTGTCTCAGCCTCCTGAGTATCTGGGATTACAGGTGCCCATCACCATGCCTGGCTAATTTTTGCATTTTTAGTAGAGACAAGGTTTTGCCGTGTTGACCAGGCTGGTCTTGAACTCCTGACCTCAGGTGTTCCACCCACCTTGGCCTCCCAAAGTGCTGGGATTACAGGCGTGGGCCACCGCTTCCAGCCCTAAATATATTTTTAAAACAAAAACACAAAATTGTTCCCTAGGGATGAGCCAAACCCTTCATCTGGTGCTCATTGAAAGAAACAGCTATCTATTCAAATATGGGACAGAACACTAGATATATATTTTTAATTACTGAGAGGTATGTTACAACTTTCCAATTTAGCACCTTCCTAATGAGTTTTCAAGGGTCATTTTGGCTCTACATGATTTTTGTCTACCCACTGACTCAAGGACCTAACTTCCTAGTAAAATTCAACTTGACTGTAAAAGGTTATGTGATGGCCAATTTTCTGTTTCTGTAGGACTCAAAATTGGAGTGTGGGTTATTGGCCATCTGTTGACAGACAATGTTTATTTTTTTCTTTACCAGGCCAATGAAATTTTGAGAAAGTTTATAGAGCTTTTGTTTACTATTTAGTTGTGATCTTTTTCAGTGTGAGAAAAACTACTACCTATATATACTATATATATATATATATATACTCACATTTATGTAACATATGTGCTTATATATGCATTCAGGTATACCTCAGAGATACCGGAGGCTCAGTTTCAGACCATAGCAATAAAGTGAATATTATAATAAAATGAGTCACACAGCTTTTTTGGTTTCTTAGTATATATAAAAGTATGTTTATACTATACTGTGGTCTATTAAATGAGCAATAGCATTATCTCTAAAAAAAAGTACATATCTTAATTAAGAAAGTCTTTATTGCTAAAATTGCTAACACAGAGACATGAAGTAAACACATGCTGTTGGAAAAATGATGCTGATAGACTTGCCTGACACAGGATTGCCAAAAACTTTCAATTTGTAAAAAATGCCTTATCTTGAAGTGCAGTAAAGCAAAGTGTAAAAAATGAGATGTGTCTGTATATAGGTATAGATGCATAGTGGGGAAACTGAGATGAAGATTTATCAAAGAAATTTCTGAATTTCGTAGAACTAATAAAGGGAATATCTAGAAAATTAATTGAGGTATTTTAATTCCAAATTTAACATTCTTTCTATTTGAGTATGATGACTATTCTCTCTCTCTATATATATATAATGGTCTGGCACAGAGGTTCTCAAGAGGACAATTTTGCAATGTCTGTAGACATTTTTGATTGTCACATTGAGGGGATGCTACTGGCAGCTAATGAATAGAAGCCAAGGTGCTTTTGGACATATTATATACAGGACACCCCCTGCCCCTGACTACAAAAGAGTTGTCCAGTCCAAAATGTCAATAATAGAGCCAAGGTTGAGAAATTGCAGTCTAGTATAATGGCTAATAAAGAATACTCTTTATAACATATTTACTACATACCAAGCATTGTGCTAAATAAATCATTCCTAAGCAATGTTTCCCAAAATATCTCTGATTAAGTATATACTACTGTTATTTCTATTTTATACATGAGGAAACTAAGGGTGGGAGAGATTAATTTGCCCCAACAAGTGACAAGTCTAGAATTCAAACACAGGCATTTTTGTTGCTAAAGACTTTACTTTTAACTATTAGATTCTAACCATCTAACAGGAAGTAGGTCATCATATGATAAAACATGATTCTGAATAACTTTCTCTTAAAGATTATTTTATGCTTTAGTTGCCTTTGCCAGTCAACAATTGCATCCTTTATAAGACAATGATGTGGTAAAAAATTTTCTAAGATCAGTTGGCAAAAGAAAATTAGTCATATGATACACAAAGAATCATTTTATCGTGCCTGCAAAATAAATATTTCTGCACAATCTATACCTTGATGCTATGGTTTGAATATGTCTCCCAAAGTTTAACAAAGTTTAAATGGGGAAGGCTTGATCCCTAGTGTGCTGATGTTAAGAAGTGGGACCTTTGAAAGGTGATTAGGCCTTGTGGGCTTTGCCCTTATGAGTGGATTAATGTTATCATGTGAGTAGGTTCCTTATAAAAAGATGAGTTCAGCCTCTCTCTCTCTCTCTCTCTCTCTCTCTCTCTAACTCTATCTTTGCCCCTCCAACATGTTCTGATGCTGCAAGAAGGTCCTCAGGTGCCAGCACATTGAGCTTGAACTTCCCAGCCTCCAGAAATGTGAGAAAGTAAATTTCTCTTTCTCATAAATTATTCAGTCTGTGGTGTTCTGTTATAGCAGCAAAAAATGGACTAAGATACTTTGGGAAATAGAAATATAATTTAAAAAATATTTGACTTCTTTTAAGCTAAAACTTACAAGGTATTTCTGTGATCACTTTGTCAGTAACTTTTATCTAGCCACATCATTGTTGAGAAAATTTAAAATATATATATTACCACGAGACCTAAGGAATTTGAATTAAAGAGAAGTGTTTAAGCGTAATAGCGGACTACACAACTCATAACAAAACTCCACTGTGCAAAAATAAAAAGAAAACAAAAGATATGACATGATTAAAAAAAGAAATGATATGATATGATATGATATGATTTTTTTAAAAAAGAAAGGATATGATAAAATAGTGATGAACTCTGAGGTCAAGGTCCATGAGAAAAAGGAAACTTAAGTGGTGAGACCTCCATTTGGAGCACTTTTTCTCTATGGTCATCTGTCAATTCCTGAAGAGACGTGTGAGAGCTGGAAAAGGAGCAGTGCTTTTGACAGCTTTGCAGTACTAGAAGGAAAAAAAAATGAAGCCTAGGTCCTTCCAATAGGAAAAGGACTTGTAAGTCCCTTAGTGCTTTATCTTAAGACCCCAAAGGGTCGTGCCTTAAGGAATAGGGTATAGTGAAAGCAACGTGTCTTTTCTAGAAACGGAATTCCAGCTTAAATGTACATATCCCTAAAATTGAACTAAGGAAATCCGAGATTATTAGTCTTTCATCACTAGCAAAAAGCTAACGTAAATCCTCTGTGGAGGAAGATCATACTAGGCTTGGAATAATTTTATATTTTTTAGCACATAATTTCAGTATAATTATATATTCAAAATATATAATATATAAATAATATATAATGTTATATATAATTTATTATATATCATAAATTATAAATAGTGCTTAATATATATATAATTATATATCTAATATTATACATAATATAATTGATTATATGATTATATAATACAATTGATATGATATATATGATATATGATTATATATACATATTGTATAATTATATAATATATTATTATCATCTATATTATATATGATATAATTATATATTAACATGTTATAATATAATAATTATATATTATATATAATATATTATATATAATCATAATATATATTATCTATCATATATATATGATAGATAATATATAAATATCATACATTACAAACTATATAATATATAATGACATATTTCTATGACAAATATATAACATATATTTATATAATTAATAAAGTCATTAATTATATATTTACTTTTGATTTAGTTCTTTCCTTTCTTTTTTTTTCTTTTTTTGAGACAGAATCTCACTCTGTCCCAGGCTGGAGTGCAGTGGCATGATCGTGGCTCACTGCAACCTCCACCTTCCAGGTTCAAGCGATTCTCCTGCCCCAGCCTTCAGAGTAGCTGGGATTGCAGGCACGTGCCACCACTCTCAGCTAATTTTTGTTTTTTCAGTAGAGACAGGGTTCTACCATGTTGGCCAGGCTGGTCTCTAACTCCTCACCTTGTGATCCCTGGGCCTCGGATAACAGGTGTGAAACACCACACCCAGCCAGTTCTTTCCTTTTTAAAGTTTCCATTGTGTGTCAATATTTTCAAGCTTGTCTTTTATGTCTCAGAACATAATAAGCATAATTATTTTAAAATGTATTCCAATAATATCATTATTTCTGGATACTTGCCTGCTTCTATTGCCTATTGTTTCCCCAAAGTTTTGTTTCTGTTCTTTTTTATTCTCGTGTGCCTTGTTAGTTTTGATTGAATGCTGGAAATTGTATGTAAAATAATGTGAAATAATTCTAAGTTTAGTTTGATATTATATTTCAACACAGAGCATTACATTTGCCTCTTGCTGGTAATGAAGGAAGAATAATCTTGAACTCATAGAACTAAAAATAAGGCTGGTAGCTGAATTTCCAACAGGAAGAATGATGTCCAAAGACAACAAAAAGATAGCCTTCAAAATTTTGAAAAAATATGTTTTTGAAGGATAAACATAAAATAAATAGCATTTGTTACCAACAGATCCAAACCAAGAGAAATATTAAAGGGTGTTGTTGCAGATAGAAAAGAAGGCAGGTGAAATTTCAGAAAGAACAGCGCAAAGGTAAATAGATAGGTACATATAAATTAATATTAAATATGTAAAACAATAGAATTACAATGGCAAGGATGAGGCAAGGATGCTATTTAGCACCCTTCCTATTCAACTTTGAATAGGAAATCCTAGCTAGAGTGGTAAGGCAATACATAGAAATCAAAATGTTAAAGGGTTTGGAAAGAAGAAAGTAAAACTGCTGTTATTTGCAAATAATATGTATGTACCTAGAAAATGTAAAAGAACATACAGAGTAGATGACTGGCTTGGCATGGTGGCTCATGCCTGTAATCCCAGCACTTTGGGAGGCTGAGGTGGACAGATCACTTGAGGCCAGGAGTTCAAAACCAGCCTGGACAACATGGCAAAACCCTGTATCTACTGAAAATACAAGAGTTAAACGGGAGTGTGGCAGGTGCCTGTAATCCCAGCTACTCAGGGGGCTGAGTCACAAGAATTGCCTGAACCCATGAGGCAGAGGTTGCAGTGAGCCAAGATTGTGCCACTTCACTCCAGCCTGGGCAACAGAGCAAGACTCTGTCTCAAAAAAAAAAAAAAAAAAAGAACCTACATACAGATAAATTGTTAGAATTAATAACTAAATCTAGTAAGGTTGAGATATATAAAGTCACTATAAAAATTAATTTTATTTATATACATCAGTAACAAATACAAGTTTTTAATGTGGTTGTTAAAGTCTTAGCTTTCCTCTCTGTGACTTCCTGTCCCAGAATAAAGCTGAGTGAAAAATGCTTGATATTTTTAATTTATACAGCTGCTTTTAACTTGATACACTTTTAAAAGGTGTTACATGCAAAGGATCATTTGATAAGGTATATACTTCAAAGTTCTGAAAGATTTAGAATTTGTCTTTAGCCCTCTGATGTTTGCATCCACCCAAAACTAATACAGTGAAACCAAAACTCCAAAGGGATATTGTTAGGAGGTGGGGTCTTAGGAAAGTAATTAAGTGAGGTTATGAGGGTGGAGCCTCCATGATGGGATTGTGTCCTTATGAGAAGGGAAAGAGAATAGAGCAAAAGTGCTCTCTCTCTGTTTGTCTTTCTGCAGGTACTCACCAAGAAAATCCAGGTGAGAACATAACCAGGAAAAAAGGGCCCTCACCAAGAACCTGACCATGCTGGCACTATGATTACAGACTTCCACCCTTCAGAACTGTGCGAAATAAATATTTGTTGTTTAAGCCACAAAATAATTATTGTGGCAATTCTTTGTGGTGAGAAATGGTATTCTGTTATTGCGGCCTAAAGTGAGACACCCTCCCTGAATCTTGCCCTTACACCTCCCCACTCTCACCATTTTGCTCCTTCTTGATATCATCAGGGCCTCAGAACTTCTGCTCCATCTCAACAGTAAGCACCTACTTACAGGGAAGACTGTGAGGACTCTAGGATCATGAAGTGTTAGAGTTGGAAGAAAATGTGAATTATCTTGTTCAAACTGCTACATTTTACAAATGAGTAAACTAAGGACCAGAGAAACCAATATATTTACCCTTAATTACCTGTCCTAAGGTAGAAATGCCTTTTGAAAGTTAGTAAACCATCTTAACCATAAGTATTTCATTTAACACAGTATGAAAACTTCCAGCCAGCAAGAAGGATCTTTAATAATGGGGTTTCAGCTTTCAGCAAGCCCAAAGGGAGGACATTTGCAGATCAAAGTGGCTGTCTCACAGCTGTGAAATCATAATTTTGCTGCAACCTCTCAGCATGTTATTCTTGTTCCCAGTCTCCCAAAGGGCAGGTATGAAGATCTATTCCTAGAGTTAGTAATCTATGACTTAGTAGGCCAAAGTAATTTTAAGTGGCAAGTAAAGTGTTTGTGGTCACCTTCTACCCTTATTGTTATTGTTCAAAAGAGTAGTCAACTGATTAACAACTCCTACTTTGAGACTCTGGGTTTAGTTGCCTGCCCAACAAAATCTACTTAGCAGCCCATGTAACAAATTATCATATTGTTTAATTTCTTTTTCATTTTATTTGTGTGTTTATTATGTTGTTTATGAGTAATGATAATTTTTGTTCCATATATGTGTGTGTGTGTATATCTTTTCTGATTGATTAGACTACATAAAATTCAAATGGGAATTTAAGAATTATATAGTTCTAATGCTATTAATCTACTTTTAATTTTCTTTAATAAACCCTACTTTCATCATGATTTAGATGTGTTTTCTTTTTTTTTCATTTAATATACTTTTGAAATAAACTTTCTAGTAAATTATCTCAGATGGTGGCATCATCATTCATAAATGAAATAGGCCTATAGTTTCTATTTTCTATGGGAAACATACAAAATAGTGGTTAATAGCTTATCTCCTCAATGCAAGTTACCTAGGTTCCATCTCTGTCCCACTGTTTACTAATTGTGGAATCCTGGAGAAGTTATTTAACTTCTCTAAGTTTTCTCATCTGTAAGATGAGAGAAATGCTCAGTCTTGTAAGTATTTTGTGGAATAAATAGATTTATATTTCTAGAACACTTACAATGTTCTTGGTATACAGAAAGCTCTTTATAAATATCAGCTTTTTTGATGTCATTATGGGCAGGTTTTGATATCAATATGCTAACCTTATAAAGTGCACTTAAAAGTGATCCTTTTTTTTTTTTTTTTTTTTTGAGACAGAATTTTGCTTTGTAGCCCTAGCTGGAGTGCAGTGGCGTGATCTTGGCTCACTGACTGAAACCTCTGCCCGCCGGCTTCAAGTGATTCTCTAGCCTCAGCCTCTTGAGTAGCTGGGAATACAGGCATACACCACCAAGACATTGTTTTGCCGTGTAGACCAGGCTGGTCTCAAACTCCTGACCTCTCTCACCTTGGCCTCCCACAGTGCTGGGATTACAGACATGAGCCACCACATCTGGCCAATCCTTCTTTTTCTATAACTTGGAAATAGTTAAGAGGAAGAAGAATTTTTTATTCCTTGAGAATTTAAAATAACTCAGTTATGAAATCATTTGGAACCTGTGCCTTGGGTGAGAGAATACTTTGACAAGTTCACAGATTCTTATTCTTCATGAAGTAGTTTTGGAAATGGGTGTTTTACTACGAAATTACATTTAGTATTGGCAAAATATTAGGATTTTTCAAATATATCAATGTGGAGCTTTAGTTTTCAATCCTTTCCTGGTGAGGCTTAAAATCTATTTATTTGTTCATTTGAGAGTCAGTTTACGGTTTTCTCAACTTATTTATTTCTTTATTATACATTCAATTCCAATGTTGCCTTTTTAATATTTTTTCCTTAGGTTTTTCTTTTTCTAAATTATTAAGTTAAATGCTTATTGATTCTTTGGCACAATGCTAGCAAATTGCTTTAAAAAGTGTAAAGAAATGGTAAAGAGACGTTTTCTGTTTTTCTCTTTTTTCTAACATTAACATGCTATGTTTATATTTTATTTGTTAAGACAACATTCTTATTCATCCATTAAGTTCTTCAGTCACAAATATTTGTTTAGAACTGGACTTTGTCCACAGTCTTAGTGGTACGGTTAGGCTAGGGAATAGTAAATAAGATACTGTCATTACCTTCAAGGAGAAAGTATGCAGTGCTTAATTGTCTTTTGAGGAGAGGGAGATGTTCATCTTACTTCTGGATCTGAACTGATCGAATTCTACTATATAACACCTTGGGTCAAATATTGTGTGAGTGTTCATTAAATTTTTTGACTTACTGTATGCATTTATTATTATTATCATTATTTATAGGGGTTTATACAAGGTTTTTTTGTTTTGATTTTTGTTGCTGTTTGTTTGTTTTTGTATAGACTCTCTACTGGTATACCTTAGAATATATAATAGCTCTTAGAGAAACTTGTCCTGTGCTTTCTGGGGAAAGATAGTGGAAAAAAGTTGTATCATAGACCTTTCTCTTCAAAAATAAATAAATAATAAGTTTAAAACAACAACTATAAGATGTACAAAAAAATAATTTAGTGTGGCAGCAAGAATCAAATATATAGATATATAAGCAAGACAGGAAAAGAGAGGCAAAATATGACAGGCATAGTGAAGATTTCCTCCTCCACTTATCCTGTAAGCAGTGTGGGGAGAGGAGATGAATTAGATCCTAAAAAATGTCATTGATCTCCATTCCCTTTACTTCTCTCTTCCCCTCCCTCTCAAAGTCACCACAATTTGAAAACAAACAAACAAACAAACAAACGAAAAAAAATGAATGCCAGAAATATCTGGTCAGCTTGGGGAAAACACACCAAACACTTTGAGAGTATTTTGTAACTCACTCCCTATCAATGCACCAGAGGCTGGCAAGTCTACCAGGGCTCACTACGGCAGGGCAAGCTGAGTAAAGAAGTCTGAAAAATTATGACAATCATCTAAATCAATTGATCTTTAAAACTGTTCAGAGATCTAGTATAAAGGATGCTAGAAGAGGAAATAAAACAACATTATCTGAGGGAAGAGGCATTTGGAGTGCTGCAGGTGGAATTCAATTTCCCTTTCTATGAACCAACAATTTGTAGTTAAAAACAGAGAAGAAAAACTGGATGGGATGGGGTTGATAGTGGCAGTTGGTGAGTGATGGTAAGCGAATTAACGAGCTACATCCTAAGAGCAGTTAAAGTAAAAACAAACAAACAAATAATAGCCTAACCTGGAGGAGTAAATTAAAGGCACTGAACTTAATACAAAAATCCTATAATTCAACCCTATAATGTTGAGTCATAGCATACAATTAGAAAAATGAATAAGTCATAAGTATACATCTCAATTAATATTCACAAAGTTTAAACACCTGCATAACTAGCAATCACATCAGGAAACAGAACATGGCTAGTGCCTCAGGGACCTCTTTGGGCTCCTTTGTAGTCATTATCCACCTCTCCCAAGAATAACCATTATCCTAACTTTTAATTTCACAGATTAGTTCTGCCTGTTTTTGAAATTTATGTAAATTATATATATATATATATATTTTTTTTTTTTTTTTTTTTTTTGAGACGGAGTCTTGCTCTGTCACCCAGGCTAGAGTGCAATGGCACAATCTCGGCTCACTGCAATCTCCACTTCCCAGGTTCAAGCCATTCTCCTGCCTCAGCCTCCTGAGTAACTGAGATAACAGGCGCATGCCATCATGCCTGGCTGATTTTTATATTTTTGTAGAGACAGGGTTTCACCATGTTGGGCCAGGCTGATCTTGAACTCCTGATCTCAAGTGATCTGTCTGCCTTGGCCTCCCAAAGTGCTGGGATTACAGGCATGAGCCACCACACCCAGTCAATACAATAGATTTTTTAAGTCTCTTTTTTGCTCAATATTATGTTTGTGAGATTTAGTATATTGCTGTGTGTAGTTTTAGTTTGTCCATTCTTATTACTGTATGTATTCCATTGCGTGAGCATACAAGGCTTTTTTTTTTTTTTTTTTTTTTTTTTTTTCCATTTTACAGTTGAGTTCTTTGATCAGCTTTCAGTTTGGAAATGCTATGAACATATTTTACATGTCTTTTTGTAAACACATAAATACACCTCTGTTGAGTATTCGTCTAGAAGTTTAATTGCTGGTTCATAGAGCAAACACATGATATATTACCATACATATAGATAGACGCTCCAAACAATTTTTCAAGGTGGTTAACTAATTTATGCCAGCAATCAATGACATTTAGTATTGTTCTAGAACCCTGGAAACTCAGTGTTTTTTAGTCATATATTAATCAGTCATTTGGATATGCCCTTGTGAGGTACTCACTGAAGTCTTTAGCCTTTTGTTTTGTTTTGTTTATTTTTGTTTTTGTTTTTGAGACGGAGTTTCACTCTTGTTGCCCAGGCTAGAGTGCAATGGTGTGATCTCGGCTCACTGCAACCTCTGCCTCCTGGGTTCAAGCGATTCTCCAGCCTCAGCCTTCTGAGTAGCTGGGACTACAGGGGTGATCCACTACGCCCAGATAATTTTCGTACTTTTTGTAGAGACAGGGTTTCGTCATGATGACGAGGCTGGTCTCGAACTCCTGACCTCAGTGATCCGCCGACCTTGGCCTCCCAAAGTGCTCGGATTGTAGGTGTGAGCCACTGTACCCAGTCTAGCCATTTTTCTTATACAGTGAACTTTTAACAAAATTATATGGGAGAGTGCACAGGCAAGGTAATCTATCTGTGATTGTCCATAGCCTGACTTCACTCTTCCTCTTCATGCTAAATCAGAAATATAAAAATACTCATATTGAAGCTGTGAAGAATAAAAAATTCCTCTCAGTAACATGAAAGGAAGAATATTTCAAAGTTATCTAGGAGCAAACAGAAGGTCTTAATAGAACAAATGAAAAATAATTAAGGCAAAAGGGAGTGGCATAAAGCCTACCTAAAAAGCACTAAAATAAAAATGATTAAAGAAGGACACATAGTTCTAAAAAATCCAATAGTTGAAATCCATCATATAAGAAAATAATAGCAAAGAAATAAAAGTAAATTCTACATTGTACTAGTGTACTAGGACTGCTGAAACAAATTACCACAAACTGGGTAACACAACAACATAAATGTATTCTCTCACAGTTTTGGAGAACAGCTTCTGGTGATTGCTGGCAATTCTTAGCAATCCTCTCCATCTGTGGACCACTGGGATAGGCATAGGATAAACATTTTCATTTCCATAGGGAGCAATTGGAAGTTATAAAAGGGTTACTGGTTTCAAGCAAGTGCAAAAATTGGCAGGACAAACTACATTCAGCTCAAGGCCTGAAAATGATCCTCTGAGATTTGATCCTCTGTTTTCTGGGCCCATGGTAGTCACCCTGCTATCTCTGGCCTTTATATTTCTATCTGTGGTTCTGCCCTCAGAGTAATTCTTCCTTTCTCTTAAAGATAAGCAAATATTTGCGACTGAATAGCCCTATCAGCCCATTTCTTGCTAGAATCCCAGAAATTGGGTGGCCTTCCTTCATTTTGTCTTATCTCTGCCCCTTTCAGTCCAGGCTGGTAGTGTGATATGGTTTTACTGTGCCCCCACCCAAATCTCATCTTGAATTGTAATTTCCATAATCCCCACATGTCATGGGAAGGACTCTATGGGAGGTAATTGAATAACTGGGGCAGTTATCTTCATGCTGTTCTCATAGTGAATAAGTACTCAAGAGATCTGATGGTTTTATAAGGGGCTTCTTCTTCACTCCATACTCACTTATTTCGCCTGCCACCATGTGCCTGTTTCATCTTCTGTCATGATTGTAAGTTTTCTGAGGCCTCTCTAGACATGCAGAACTGTGTCAATTAAACCTCTTTTCTTTATAAATTACCCAGTCTTGAGTATGTCTTTAAAGCAGCATGAAAACAGACTAAAACAGTAAATTTGTATTGCAGAGAAAGGGTGCTGCTGTGAAGATACCCAAAAATGCAGAAGTGACTTTGGAAGTGGGTAATGGGCAGAGATTGGAACTGTTTGGTGGGCTCAGAGGAAAACAGGAAAATGTGGGAAAGTTTGGAAATTCCCAGTGACTTGTTGAATGGCTTTAGCCAAAATGTTGATAGTAACATCAACAGCAAAATCTAGGCTGAGGTGGTCTCAGATGGCAATGAGGAACTTGTTGGGAACTGGAGTAAAGGTCACTCTTTCTATGCAAAGAGACTAGTGGCATTTCACTCCTGCCCTAGAGATCTGTGGAACTTTGAACTTGAGAGAGATGATTTAGAGTACCTGGTGGAAGAAATTTCTAAGCAGTAAAGCATTCAACAGAAGGCAGAGCATAAAAGTTTGGAAAATTTGCAGCCTGATGATATAACAGAAAAGGAAAACCCATTTTCTGGGGAGAAATTTAAGCCTGCTCCAGTAATTTGCATAAGTAATGAGGAGCTGAATATTAATCACCAACACAATGGGGAAAATGTCTCCATGGCATGTGAAAGGCCTTCATGACAGCCCCTTCTATCACAGGTCCAGGGGCCTAGGAGGAAAAAATGGTTTCATGGGCTGCACCCAGGGCACCCCCCTGCCCTGTGCAGCCTCAATACATGGTGTCCTGCATCCCAGCTACTTCAGCTCCAGTTGTGGCTAAAAGGGGCCAAGATACAGCTCAGGTCATTGCTTCAGAGAGTGTAAGCCCCAAGACTTGGCTTCCACATGGTGTTTGTTCTGTAGGTACACAGAAGATAAGAAATGAGCTTTGAGAACCTCTGTCTAGATTTCGGAGGATGGACAGAAATGCCAGGATACCCAGGCAGAGGTGTGCACATAGAGAACTTCTTCTAGGGCAGTGCAGAAGGGAAATGTAGGATGGGAGCTCCCACACAAAGTCCCCACAGAGACACTGCTCAGTAGAGCTGTGAGAAGAGGGCTGCCATCTTCCAGACCCCAGAATGGGAGATCCACTGACAGTTTACACTCTGCACCTGGAAAAGCCACAGGCACTCAATGCCAGCTTGTGAAAACAGCCAGGATGGGGGACTGTACCCTGGAAAACCACAGGTGGAGCTGCCCCAGGCTGTGAAGCCCACCTCTTACATCAGCATAACCTGGATATGAGATGTGGCATCAAAGGAGATTATTTTGGAACATTAAGGTTGAATAACAGCCCTATTGGATTTCAGATTTGTATGGAGCCTATAACCTCTTTGTTTTGGCCAGTTTATCTTATTTGTAACAGATGTATTTATCCAATGCCTGAACCATCATTGTATCTGGGAAGTAACTAATTTGCTCTTAATTTTATAGGCTCATAGGCAGAAGGGACTTGCCTTGTCTCAGATAAGATTTTGGACTTGGACTTTTGAGTTAATGCTGGAATCAGTTAAGACTTGGGGGAACTGTTGGGAAGGCATGATTATGTTTTGAAATGTGAGGACATGAGATTTGGTCAGAGACAGAATGACATGGTTAGGCTTTGTATCCCCACCCAAATCTCATCTTGAATTGTAGTTCCCATAATACCATGTGTCATGGGAGGAACCCTAAGGGAGATAATTAAATCATGGGGATAGTTACCCTCATGCTGTTCTCATGATAGTGAGTTAGTTCTAATGAGATCTGATGGGTTTATAAGGAGCGTCCCCTTTGCTTGGCACTCACTTCTCTCACCTGCCTCTCACATGTAAGATGTGCCTGTTTTGCTTTCCACTGTGATCATAAGTTTCCTGAGGCTTCCCTTGCCATGCAGAATTGTGAGTCAATTAAACTTATTTTCTTTATAAATTACCCAGTTTCAGGTATGTCTTTATAGCAGTGTGAAAATAAACCATTACATAGTGTTTCTGCTACTGTAGCATTCTGAAAAGCCTTGTTAGTTTCCCATGGAATTCATGGCAGTCCATGCTATTGAACAAGAGTCCTCCACAGACATTTTCTTGAATAATGTCATCTAAATTTTTGGATTCTGCTGAGAGGGTTGATCTGATTATTGAGTTACACATGTGATCTTTTCAGCAAAATGTTGTTCAGAATGTTTGTTCTTACTTCCAGAGCATGCTATTTGATAGGCTGAGAATTTTCCAAATCATCAAACTCTGGTTTCTTTTGCTTAACAGTTTCTTCTTCAATTTATGTCTTTTCTGCCACATTTTTCTACAAGCAACAAGGAGAAATAAGGCTGAACCTCCCACACTTTGCTTAGAAATATCCTCAGCTCAAACATCCAAAACACATCACTTATGTGTTTTGCTTTCTGCCCAACTATAGAACACAATTCACTCAAGACTTCTGTCACCACGTAGGAACCAGCAAAAATTTCATGATGAAGACCCCAAAAGCAGTTGCAACACGAGCAAACATTGACAAATGGGATTGAATTAAACTAAAGAGCTTCTGCACAGTAAAAGAAACTATTAACAAAGTAAACAGACAACTAGCGAATGGGATAAAATATTTACAAACTATGCATCTGACAAAGTTCTAACATCCAGAGCCTATAAGGAACTTAAACAAATGTACAAGCAAAAACCAAACAACACCATTAAAAGTGAGCAAAGACATCAACAAACTTTTTTTTCAAAAGAAAACATACATGCAGCTAAGAAGCATATGAAAAAACACCCAATGTCACTAATCATTAGGGAAATGTAAATCAAAACCATAATGGCATACCATCTCACATGAGTCAGAATGGTTATTATTAAAAAGTCAAAAAAATAACATATTGGCAAGGTTGCAGGGAAAAGGGAACACTTATACACTCCTGGTGGGAGTGTTAATCAATTCACGCATCACGGAAACCAATGTGGCAATTCCTTAAAGAACTAAACAGAATTACCATTCCATCCAGCAATCCCATAATTGGGTATATACCCAAAGGAATATAGATTATTCTGTCTTAAAGACACATGCATGCATATGTTCATCACAACACTATTTATAATAGCAAAGACACAGAATCAACCTAAGTGCCCATTAATGGTAGACTTGATAAAGAAAATGTAGTACATATATAACATGGAATATGATGCAGCCATATAAAAGAAAGAAATCATGTCCTTTGCAGCAACATGAATAGAGCTGGAAGCCATTATCCTAAGCAAACTAATGCAGGAACAAAAAACCAAATACAACATGTTCTCACTTATAACTGGGAGTTAAACAACCAGAATATATGGACACAAAGACGAGAATGCTAGATACTGGGGTCTACTTGAAAGTGGAGGGTCTGAGGAGGAACAATATCAGAAAAAATACCTATTGGGTACTGTGCTTAGTATCTGGGTGATGAAATAATCTGTAAACCAAACCCTTGTGACATGAGTTTATGTATACAACAAACCTGCAAATGTACCCCTGAACCTTAAACAAAAGTTAAAATAATAAAATAAGGTAAAAACAATTTCTGTCACCTTATAACAAGAATTTTCTTTCTTCCATTTTTTGATAACATACCTCACATTTCCTTCTGAGATCACACCGGAAACATGCTTTTGCTTATATTTCTACCAACATTCTGTTCTTTCTCTCTCTCTCTCTCTCTAGCTAGCTAGATAGATAGATAGATATACTAAGATCATAGGAGATCTCTCTACCATGCTCTTTACTTCTATCTGAGTCCTCAGCAGAATTGCCTTTAGCATTCATATTTCCACCAAGCATCTCTTCAAGGCAATCTAAACTTTTTTT
The DNA here is from genome assembly GCF_009764315.1 of Trachypithecus francoisi. Lineage (NCBI taxonomy): Eukaryota > Metazoa > Chordata > Mammalia > Primates > Cercopithecidae > Trachypithecus > Trachypithecus francoisi. The sequence continues at coordinate 8,659,069 of NW_022681453.1, forward strand.
TCTACAAAGTGTCTCAAAAATTCTTCCAGCCTCTACTAATTTCCTAATTCCAAAGTCACTTCGTCTGTTCTGTACCTCTCTCCTAGCTTCTGGTGGTTTCTGGCAATCCTTGGCATTCCTTGGCTTGTGAATATATCACTCCAGTCTGTACATTGATCTTTACATGGCTTTGTTCTCTGAGAATTTCTGTTTAATCTTTTCTGTTTCTTATAAGGGTACTGTGTTGGGACATGGGGTCCATCCCAATCCAGCATACTCTTATCTCAATTATTAGCTTAAATAAATCTGTAAAGACTATTTCTAAATAAGGTCATATTCTGGGTTTCCAGACATACATTTTGGGGTAACACTATTCAATCCACTATATGTACATGAGAGATCTGACCACAGAAGAATTAAGAAGAACATACATTCAGTAAAATTGAAATAAAAAATAAAATAATGAAGCAATAGAAAAAAATAAAATGGGAGATTTCAGGGTTAAGGCACCAAACTGGGGGTGCTTAACACAGAACTAATGAATAAATTAGAATTAGTAAGAATTAAGTTAAACATGTTAAAAACAGTTTTTGAAGTGGAGGAAAGATTTGGGATACTAACAGTGATTTGATATGAAAGAGACAGACAGAGATTAAAACAATTAGAGGGAATGTAAAAGATATGGAGAGCAAACAATAATTCTATATGAAGATCTTCAGTATGCATGAATAAGATAAACCAAGCACTAGAATAGAGAAAAATATTCAAACACAAAATAATGAGTATTTTTACATGAAAAGGAAGAACTGAAACCACAGATTAAGAGGCCTACCATGTACTAAGAAAAACTGATGAAGAATGTTCATCATCAAGAATATTCTATTCTAAACTTCAAGGACAAAGAATTTTATGAGGATCCAGGTGTAAAAAAATGACATGCAGGTAGTTTCAGACTCCCTCTAATTTTACAGTGATGCAATGTCTCTAGAGCTCTGATGAAATGAATTAATAAAAACAGTATTCAAGCTCTGTTGTCATTTAAGTACGAAAGGTATCATTAAATGCCAAAATCTCAGAAAATAATCTCACTACAACCCATTTCTCCCAATACTACACTCTGAACAACAAATAAAAATTCTGAATTACGCTGAAAAGAAACAAAAGAAGATAGATTGTAGAAGAAAGCAAAATCTGAATGATGTGTTCCACATTGAGTGAGTTTCCCATTTGTTAATTGATTTTTCCTTTGTGACTCTGCTCTAAGAGTAGGCCCCATAGAAACCAGGAAAAGGGGACTTCACAAGCTGAATTGAGTTAGGGAGAAATTCTTAGGAAGGAGAAAGCTAGAGACGTTTTCTAATTCTGTATGTGAACCTACACAGGTTTCCGCCTAACTCCTGATCTATGCATGTACAAGTCAGACCAAATTAGCACGTAACAGAGGTTTCAAAATGAGACTGAGCTTTGATCTCCATGCACTAGTCTCTCGCTTTAACTGAGGAATAATGCTCCCTGGAATAAAGCCTGCTCAGGAAAGACCTAAACAATGGATAAAATAACTGAAATGAAAACTGGACTACTCAAAACTCCCTCATACTAATCCATGAACCATAAATACATGAGCAACACCTACAACAGATTAACAAAGGCTTTGAACATGGAACTGAAATTCGAATTACCACCCACAGAAATGAGACAGATCTTACTGCCTGCATCAGACTGACTTCTATAGATGCTTACAACAGAAACCATAGTCTACACAACCCATCTTTTGTAATGTTAAGGACAGAATTTAAAAAGTTATCCTTTGTACAGAGAACCAAGAACATGTATCTAATCATCAGGAGAAAACACATTGAACTCCTGTCATCCTTGAGTTCTTCCTAGATACTGGAACTATCAGATACTTTAATGCAGCTAATGTAACTAAGGCAATATGTTGTAGAGAGAACACTCCTGAAAAAAATGAAATGAGAGAAAGTCTCATGAGACATGTAGAGACTTGTCTTTTTCAAAAGAACCAAATAGAAATTTTAAAGGTGATAAGTACCATTATGCATTGCTTTAACAACAGAGTATGTTCTGGGAAATGTATTGTTAGGTGATTTTTGTTGTTGTGTGAACACCGTAGAGTGTACTTACACAAACCTAGATGGTATAGCTTACTAGACACCTAGGACATATAGGATAGCCTGTTGCTCCTAGGTTACCAGCTGTACAGCTTATTACTCTATTAAATACTATGGACAGTGGTAAAATACTCTATTAAATACTATAGACAGTGGTAAAACAATGCAAGCATTTCTTTACCTACACATGTATAACCATAAGAAAGGTCCAGTGAAAATACAGTATAAAGAATAATAAATGGAATACCTGTGTAGGGTACATACCTTGAATGGAAATGGCAGAACTGAAAATTTCTCTGGGTGAGTCAGTGAGTGAGTGGTGAGTGAATGTGAAGGCCTAGGACATTATTATATGTTACTGTAGACTTTATAATCACTGTACACACTAAAGTTATATAAACTAGTTTCTTTCTTCAGTAATAAATTAACCTTAGCTTACTGTAACTTTTCTAGTTTATAAATTTTTAAATTAAAATTATTTGACTCTTTTGTAATAACATTTAGCTTAAAACACAAAACATTGTACAATTGTACAAAAATTATTTTTCTTTAGAACCTTATTCTCTAAACTTTTTTCTATTTTTACAACTGTTTACTTATTTTTACTTTTTAAATTTTTTGTTAAAAATTAACACACAAACACACATATTAACCCTAGGCCTACACAGGGTCAGGATAATTAAAATATCACTAGGCAGTAGGAACTTTTTTCCTTTTCTTTTTTTGAGACAAAGTCTCCCTCTTGTCGCCCAGGCTGGAGGGCAGTGGTACAATCTCAGTTCACTGCAATCTCCGCCTCCTGGGTTCAAGTGATTCTCCTGCCTCGGCCTTCTGAGTAACTGAGATTACAGGTGCCCACCACCATGCCCAGCTAATTTTTTTGCATTTTTAGTAGAGATGGCTTTTCACCATGTTGGCCAGGCTGGTCTTGAACTCGTGACCTCAGGTGATCCACCCACCTTGGCCTCCCAAAGTGCTGGGATTACAGGCATGAGCCATCACTCCCAGCCGGCAATGGGAACTTTTATCTCCATTATCATCTCATGGGTCACCCTCATATATGCAATCTGTTGATGATTGAAATGTCATTATGTGGCACATGACTATATGATTTATTCAAATTTTCAAAGTCTTACTGGATAGTTAGGTTCACAAGCTGCAAAGAGATGACAGAGGAACCACTCAGTAAACTTGAAGATAAGTTGAAAGAAATTATGCAACCTGAAGAATAAAGAGAAAACAAGTTGGAAAAAACTCTCAGCTCTCAGGGACACATAGGACAATATTAAAAAGACTAACACACATAGATAGGAGTCTTAGAGAGTTAGTACAAGAGATAGAGGCACAAAAGCTAGTTGAAGACAATATGGCTAAAATTTCCCAAATTTGGTGAAAGATATAAATTTATAGACTGTAGAAGCTCAGCAAACTCCAAACAGGATGAACTCAAAGAATATTATAGAGAATAAGGAAAATTAGAAAACAATTTTGACTGAATCATAATGAACAGATAAATTTAACACTTTACTTAGATGGAAACTCATACTTTCAAATATTTGTATTAGAAAAGAAGAAATATTTCACGTCAATGCCTAATATCCCACCTTAAGAAGCTAGAAAAAGAGCAAATTATACGTAGTCAGTTGAAAAAAGAAAATATTAAAGATGAGAACAGAAATCAACAAAATAGAAAACGGACTAGAGAAAATTAACAAAACCAAAGATTGATTCACTGAAAAGACCAACAAAATTGACATTCTCAGGTAGTGATCAAGAAGAAAAGGAGATAAACCATCAAGATCAAGAATAAAAAAGAGGTGATCACCACAGAGTCTACTGATACCAGCCTGGGTGACAGAGCAAGACTCTGTCTCAAAACCAAAAAAAAAAAAAAAAGATAATTAATTTTGAAAGATCCAAACCACAAATAGCTAAACATTTATACTTTCACTTAAAAGTATTTTTATAGGCCGGGCGCAGTGGCTCACGCCTGTAATCCCAGAACTGGGAGGCTGAGGTGGGCAGATCATGAGGTCAGGAGATCGAGACCATCCTGGCCAACATGGTGAAACCCTGTCTTTACTAAAACACAAAAATTAGCCAGGTGTGGTGGCAGGCGCCTGTAGTCCCAGCTACTCAGGAGGCTGGGGCAGGGGAATCGCCTGAACCCAGGAGACAGAGATTGCAGTGAGCCAAGACTTTGCCTTTACACTCCAACCTGGTGACAGAGCAAGACTCCGTCTTTAAAAAAAAAAAAAAAAAAAAAGTCTTTATATAAAAAAGAAATCAAACAAAATTTGCAGAAAACATGACGTACTACTTTCTGAAAAATCAGTTTAAAGGCTTTCATGGACAGTGATAATTCACGGATAATTCCAACCTGATTTAAAATATCTCAGTGAACAGAGAAAGAAGAAAGCTTTCAAGTACATACTTGAGCAGAAAAAGATACTAAAATTTGACTTCTCACCAAAAAAAAAAAAAAAAAAAAAATTACAGACCAAGTTCACTTACACTATTTATATGCATGTATTTAAAACATTTGTAAATAGCATTAAGTGGATCAATTAAGAAATTCTACTTCTTGGTCAAGTGCAGTTCATCTTAAGAACGCAACTATATTTACATGCTAGCAAATTAAACTAATATAATTTTTCATAATATTGGACTAACGGGGAAAATATCCCAACCCAATAGATGTTGAAGATATTTGACAAAAATCCAGCATAATGAAACTGCTTAATGGAGAAATACTTTAAACATTCCAATTAAGAAGATACTCATGAGGCTGAGGCAGGAGAATCGCTTGAACCCGGGAGGCAGAGGTTGCAGTGAACTGAGATTGTGCCATTGCACTCCAGCCTGGGCGACAAGAGCAAGACTCTGTCTCAAAATATATAAATAAAAATTAAAATAATAATAACAATACAAATCTTTCTTAACAGTAAAGAAGCTGCTCTAGCAGTAAACAATAAATGTGAGAAAAATGAAAGTCAAGTGTGGTGGCTGACACCTGTAATCTCTCAGTACTCTGGGAGGCCGAGGCAGGTGGATCATCTGAGATCAGGAGTTCAAGATCGGCCTAGCCAATATGGTGAAACCCCATCTCTACTAATAACACAAAAATTAGCCAGGTGTCCTGGCGTGCACCTGTAATCCCAGCTACTCCGGTGGCTGAGGCAGAAGAATTGCTTGAACCGGGGAGGCAGAGGTTGCAGTGAGCTGAAATTGCACCACTGCACTCCAGCCCAAGTGACAAAGTGAGACCCTGTTTCAAAAAAAAAAAAAAGAAAAAAGAAAAAAGAAAAAGGCAGAAAATATTCCACGTATAATAGTTGTAACAGAGAAATACTTAATGAGGAATGTATAAAATTTATAAAACTGTTATGACTACATTTTTAACTTCATTGAGATTGATAAAATGGAAGCTGGCTTATAAATAGGTAAAGTCAACATTGCAAAGCTAGCAATTAATGCTAAAGTCTCATTAAAGTAACAAAAGCCTGGGGGGATGAATTAGACAAAATATTAACAGTAAATTCATAAAAGTAAACATGAAAGTATAGCAAGGACAATTTTGAAACAGAAAAGTTAACAGCAGAAGACTTGTCTATCAGGTAATAGAATGTCTAATCAAGTAAAAATACCTAAAAGAATTTGGTACTATAAAATGGTTATACCTAGGAAACATAATAAAGGGTCCAGTGATAGATACAATTATTTATGGGAAATTAATATATTATGAAGTTGGCAAATCAGTGAAGAAAAATAGGTTCATAAGGCTGGACGCAGTGGCTCACGCCTGTAATCCAAGCACTTTGTAAGGCCAAGGTGGGCCGATCACCTGTGGTCGGGAGTTCGAGACCAACCTGACCAACATGGAGAAACCCCATCTCTACTAAAAATACAAAATTAGCCGGGCATGGTGGCGCATGCCTGTAATCCCAGCTACTCGGGAAGACTGAGGCAGGAGAATCGCTGGAACCTGGGAGGTGGAGGTTGCAGTGAGCCGAGATTGCACCATTGCATTCTAGCCTGGGCAACATAGAGAAACTCCGTCTCAAAGAAAGACATACAGACAGTGAGAGAGAGAGAGAGAGGAGAGAGAGAGAGAGAGAGAGAGAGAGAGAGGAGAGAGAGAGAAAGAAAGAGGAAGGAAGGAAGGAAGGAAGGAAGGAAGGAAGGAAGGAAGGAAGGAAGGAGAAAGAAAGAGAAAGAAAGAGGAGAGAAAGATGAGAGAGAGAGAAAGGAAGGAAGAAAGAAAGAAACGTTCATAAGAAATACTGCAAAAATTTGCTAGAAGTTTCGAAAACTAAAGTTGATTCCTATCTAATACTAATATTAAAGTAATATCTGGCCTATATCAAAAATTTTAGAATAACATTATAAACTTACTGTAAGAAAAGTTGGATAAACTTATACATAAATTTTGTTATAGAGAGGACCTTCTAAGAAGGGCATAAAACACCAAAGTTATAAAGAAAAAGGTACAAAATGTTGAAAATTATACCATAAAAAGACTCTAAGCATAATTTTGTAAAAAATAAAATTAAAAAAACAAAAAAGTATCTTGGAAAAGTGTTCATAACCTACAAATGGTGATTTTTCTATACTTATAAATGTGATATATACATAACCTATATGGTATATATATGGTAAAAATGGTAATTTTTCTAAATTTACACGGGATTTACATGAATGGCCCCTTAAGATAAAATGCAGCACAAAATAGGCAAAGATGATAAGCACTTGACAGAAAAAGAAATGTAAATGGTCAAAAACGTGAAAAGATAGTTTCATTCATAATTAAATAAAGTCAATGAAAGCAAAGTGATGTTTTTCACTTTTCAGATTAACACAATTCAAAAAGTTTGTTAACATCTAATGGTGGGGAGGGCATGAAGAAATAGATGTATTCATACACTACTGGCAGAAAAATAAAATACACAACCTCCGGGAAAGGTAACTTGGCAAGTTATTCAAATTGAAAAATGTAAAGATTCAAACAGTCTTTGGCATATAGTGCAATTTGTGTAAAATGTTATGCACATATGTATAAACGTGTGTGTACATGCCTGTGCCTTTCTCGTACTCCCTGATGGATCTATAGGAAACTCTTCTCAATTGCTTACCTTTCAGGAGAAAGACTGGGCATGACAGCAAAAGACGTTTTCTTTTCATTATATGTTTCTGTCTTACTGTGTTTTTTTTTTTTTAAATTGTGGGTCCATATCACTTAAAATAAAAAAGTAATTAGCTAGACACACAGAAACAATTGACTCAGCTGATGGAAGAAATTCCATTGTAAAAATTGTCAGGAACTAGTTTGCATCAGTTGTTCAAAATCTACACAATGGGAAAATTTCAAAGAGGCATTGGCAAAAGCTCTGAGTTCCTGAGTGTTTGTGCACATTATCTCAGTGAAAATGGAAGAAAATGTGGTCATTAAGACTGTCATCTCCATTTGGCTAATTTCTCTAAAACCCTAAATTGAAATATTCTTTTGTTAAAATAATCTTTAAAGGCTAAATAGAGTTTTTATAAAATGACAAAGTCCAATCTCAGGAAAGTTTCTTTGTGATTCAATAAAAGTTTAGAAACATTTAGAGTTTTCGTCCCAGATTTGAGACATTACCGTGCTACTGACAATCTCCTTTTCTGTCTCTAAATGACCGTACCTTTCAGGAACTTAGGTTCATATACAGATCTTGGGTCTTAGATATATGAAGTATGGTACATAAGAATTTAAAGTTTTCATCTTCTGCCTTTCTCTCCACTCTAGCTCTTTATCTTCTATTAAAATTGAACTCCTTCTTCATTGTTTTCATTAATTTCTCTAAGCCACTTCATTGTGCACTTCTATTTAAATAGAGACCCTGGAGTTTTACGACAATTTCCAAAAGGGATTTGGGTAAGATGCTATGCTCGAAATACCCTGCAAGAAAATATGAACCACCATCTTCAAGATTAAAGTGGCAATTGCCTGTCTTGATTGATCTTTCTTCTTATCTTTATTAATCTTATGGAAAAATCCTTTTAAATAGATTTTAAATAGATTTTAAATAGATCCTATTAAAATAGATTTTTAAAGAAAAAATCTTTAAAATAGATTTTTAAAGATGTAAACCAGCTTTGTATTATAATAAATGCCCCATAGCTTTCTTTTCTTTGTTAATTGTGTTTTATTATGGTAATAGCAACCATCATGAAATCCACCCTTTGAACAAATTTTTAAGTGAACCATACATTATAGTTGACTACAGGTGCAATGTTGTAAAATTCTAACGCACCTGAACATTTAAGCATTTAAACAAGAGTGATATTAAATAGATGACCTTAGTTGCTGTGTAGATGGATTGGGGGAAGGGGCAATAATGAAAACAGGTCTACAGGGGAGTGACATGGTGACATGGACCAGACTGATGATTATAGAGACAAAGAGAAGGGAGGGGTTCAGTAGGGATATGAGGGATTAAATCAACAACACTTACAGATGAATGAGATGTGGAGAGTGAGGGAGAAAAATCAATAATGGTTCCTAGACTTTTGTGATGAGAAAGATGTTCTTTGTTGTGTGGGAGAATCTTGAGGAAAATGCACAGATAGAGAGAGAGTCTATATAACAACCAGCATATCCATGTTCTTTCTTCATAATATAAATTTATATCTCAGTGACAGATTTTCTCTAATGGTTTGAGCTAACCAACTAGCATCAGTCTTGCCTTGACTTTTTTTCTCAAATATAAATTCTGAGTAATAGTTTCTTAAATTTTCTGAATCATGACATTATAAGGTGATATGGGAGAATCAAGATAATACAGTTCAAGACTTTAGTAGTTTTCCAAATGCATTTTACTTCAAATACAGGCCAGTCTTTTTTTGATATTATTTTGAACTTATGGAAAATTTTCAAAAATAGTATAAACAAATCCTGGATATTTTTAACCCAAATCCTGGATATTAAACCATATTTTCCCAAATATTAACATTTATTACATCTACTGTGTCCTTTTTCACTCTCTCTCTGTCTCAGTCTTTCTCTATCTCCTTTTCTATATGCATAAGTATACATGCATACACATAAATGCATAATATGTAATATAGATACATAAATACATATGTTTGTGTATTTTATATACACATGTGTGTGTGTATGTATGTAAACATATATTTAATCATAGCTTCTAAAATTCCAAATATAGACATCATAGGCAAGTGTCTGTTCAGGCATCAGTTCTCACCTGGGGTGATATTGTTTCAAGGAATGTTTGAAAATGTCTGGGCACGTGTTTGGTTGTGACAACTTGAGAGGGTTTGCTACTGGTGTGTAGGAGGTAGCAGCCAGAGATGATGCTAACCATCTGACCTACCTACAATGCACAGCCAACCTTCATAACAGAGAATTATCTGACCATAAAATGTCAAGAGTGCTAAAGGTAAAAGATCTTGCATAAGCCAATCAACCTCCCCTTCCACCACCCCCTTTACAGACTGAATAGTCTGTAGAAGAATTTATCCAGGTAGCCTTGGAAAAAAACCATTTTGCTTGTTCCTCTCCTTTGTTTTTAGTATGATTTGTCTTGCTTTGTTTCTCTCAGTATAGCAGGGTTTAAAGTATCCAATGTCATCAGGGACATATTCCCCTGACTTTTGTTTTTTACTTGTGCATGTTGTTAAAAAAAATTATCTTTATTTCAAAATTATATTAATCAGTTTGATTTGGTCATTTCAAAATGTGTATGCACATCAAAACATCATGTTGTGTACCATAAATATACATAATTTTCATTTGTTAATTATATTGTAATAAAACGGGGAAGGAAAAAATGTACATATACTTCATTTTATACTTACTTTTTTTTCTAAATCATTTAAGAGTAAGATGCACACATGATTATCCTTTTTTCCTCTAAATGCCTCATTGTTTTCTAAAATCCAGGAGTTCTCTTACATAATTGCAGTGAAATTAACAAAATCAGAAAATTATCTTTGATACACTACTATGATTAACTGGCAAATTTTATGGAGATTCCTTTGGTCAGTTTTTAAAATTCAAGTATCTGTCTTATTATTCTTTTCCAACTATGTCATTAGAAAAAAAAAAAAGTGGCCATTTAGAAAATTAAAGGTACTTATTCAGTTTCAGCTGACTGAATCTCAGTTTAAATTTGCGATTTTTAACCCAAACAGGTCTCTAGTGCTGCCACTGGGCAATTCTACAATATACCCCTGACCTATTTAATTTCCAGCCTCCTAATTCATACCTTTTCCACTTTAGTTAAGCCTCCACAACTTTCTTGCTTCTCTTCACTCTCAACCGATGAGCTAACTTCTTATTTTCCCAAGAAAATAGAAGCCACTAGAGGAGGACTTTCACACCTTCCCACCACAACGTCTGTCAAACCACCTTGCTCCTATATCCTCTGCCTTATCCCACCATTACGAATGGGCTATTTTTCCTTCTCTTGCACTTGACTCTGCCTCTTGGCACTGGGTCTGGCCCCCTTCCTCATTTGTCTAGGCATGAATTTGGGTCCTGCCCAAATTGGGGTGTTTTGTGTGGTTAAAATAAGAAGATCACAGTATGGTTTTATGAATCATATGGTTTGTTGCCATACAATGAGGTTCTTTTTTATTCCTCCACACAGTGCTCAAAGTAGAGGAGAATAATGAGAATGAATATCACAGGGAATACACTCAATAAATGAGGTACCTGTATTTTACTTAATCATGTCCCAAAGCACAAGAGTAGTGATGTAGGCGACCGAGATGTTCAAAAGAGAGGTCATAAAGTGCTACCTTTAAGTGAAAAGGGGAAAGTTGTCAACTTAATAAGGAAAGAAAAAAAAATGTATGCTGAGGTTGCTAAGATCTATGGTAAGCATGAGTCTTCTATACATGAAATTGTAGGCCGGGCGCGGTGGCTCAAGCCTGTAATTCCAGCACTTTGGGAGGCCGAGACGGGCGGATCACGAGGTCAGGAAATCGAGACCATCCTGGCTAACACGGTGAAACCCCGTCTCTGCTAAAAACTACAAAAAAAAAAAAACTAGCCGGGCGAGGTGGCGGCGCCTGTAGTCCCAGCTACCCGGGAGGCTGAGACAGGAGAATGGTGTAAACCCGGGAGGCGGAGCTTGCGGTGAGCTGAGATCCGGCCACAGCACTCCAGCCTGGGTGACAGGTGAGACTCCGTCTCAAAAAAAAAAAAAAATTATAAAGAAGAAAAAGAAGTTTGTGCATGGTATACACAGGGTTCAGTACTATCTGCAGTTTTAGCTGTCCACTGGGGGTCTTGGAGCATATTCCTCAAGGATAAAGTGAGACTACTGTATATTAACCACATCATGAGTTCTTATTTCATTTAGAATCCAATTATTAAAGTCTAATTGCTCAATAAGGATAGAAGCAAGCCTGTGTAGATCGAAAGTGTAATCAAAGTTTGAGGTGTACATTTCTATGAGAGGTTCTTGGAAGAGACAGTTTGACAAACACAGTGTGGATCTGCAATGACCAGCAAGGGTCCTAGACACTAGTGAGCAGTGCCAGGGTTGGTGGGCAAGGCTTCAGAGAGTAGCTTGAAGCTGGTAGAGAGTAGTCCTGCCACAGCCTGGGTTCTCAGTCTTCAGAGAGGCGCTGACAGAGTATAGTCCTGCCATGGCCTAAGCTCTCAATATGTTTGTCTAAAACCTTGGGTTTATAAACATTTTGGAGTCTAGTACTTGAGGCCAATAACTCACATATGTAGATCTGATACGGGTGATGTAACATTCTTGTGGGAAGGGGAATTACACTCCACGTTCTTATCACTGAAAAACATATGGCACTATGTAGCAAACTATGTGTTTGGAAACACTTCAAAGTGTGTGATTTTCTGTCTTCAACGTTTGCATCATCAATATTTTCTATTTCATTAGACCATCTGTTTCATTACACATACCTGACTTCATCTCTCCCCTCCCTACCCACAGCTGTCACCCATTCCCCAACACACACACAGCTAAAAAGTGGTGTATACTCATTGTCTCCATTTCCTCTCCTTTTATTCACTCTTGAACTCACTCTAATTGAGCTAACTCTTCTCCCACAATTCTACCAAAACTGGTCCTATCAAGAACATCAATGACCTCTGTTGCCAAATCCAATGTTTTCCCAGTGCTCACATAACTTGACCTTCTAGCAGCATTTGGCATAGTTAATCATGTCCTTTCTATTGAAACACTTTCTTCACTGGTTTCTAGGACAATTCCTTCTCATGGTTGTCGTCCTTCACTCATTGCTTCTTTACAGCCTCCTTCGTTAGCTCTTCCTCATCTTTCTGAGCTCTAAACAATTGAGTTCCCCTGGGCTCAGTCTACTGACCTCTTCCTACCCCCATTCTCTGTGATTTCACTCAGTTCGAATATCATGTGTACAATGATGCTTAGAGGCACAAGCTCTGGAGCTAGACTGCCTGGCTTTGAATCTTGCCCCCACCATTTTGTGGCTCTTTCAACAGGGGCAAATTGCTTAATTTCTTTGTACTTCAATTTCCTCCTCTAAAGTGAGGATAATTAAAATTGTTAGTACCTACCTAGCAATTTTGTGAGAGTTTCTGTTGATCAGATTTAACCTAAAAAACATAAACCACTTCCAGTTTTTACAACAAAGAGAACTTAGTGCATTTAAATAGTAAAAGAGCTGAGAAGACAATCAATGGATGGTAAGGAAACCCAGGTATTAGTAAAAACAATAAGTCATTGCCACTTACTAGAGGGTCAAAGCAAGTCTTGCTATAAAGCTATAGTCTTCAGGACAGTGCAGTACTGCATGACAAACACACATATAGATGAATTCAGCAGAAGAGAGTCCAGAAATACACCTTGACATCTATGGTCAATGGACTTTTTAAAAGGTGCCAAGGCAATTCAATGAGGAAAGTAAATTCTTTTTAACAAATTGTCCTGGAGAAGATACTCATTTGGAAAAAAATAAGCTTCGTACCATGTACAAAAACTAACTCGAAATGAATCATAGAGCTAAACTTAAAACTGAAACTGTAAAACTTCTAGAAGAAGGCATAGGAGAAAGACTTTGCAAACTTAGGGTAGGCAAAAAACTTTTTTGAAAATTAAATACACAAACCATAGAAAAAATTGGAAGAATTAAACTTTAACAAAATTAAAAGTTCTAGTATTCAAAAGAAAAGACAAGTCACAGATTAGGAGAAAAATATTTGTTATGCATGTATTTGACAAGGGAGGAATATCCAGGATACAGAAAGAACTCTTACAACTCAATACTAAAAAAAAATAATAAAAGAAATGAACTACTGATACACATAACATATATAAAATCTTGAAAATATTACTCTAAGTGAAAGAAGTCAACCCAAAGAATTACATACTGTATGATCACATGTATATGAAATGCTAGAAGAGACCAATATAAGGTACAGGGACAAAAGTCAGATCAGTTGCTACCTGGAGCCTGTGATGGCTGAGTAATTGACTGGGGTAGGACTCAAGACAAATGTTGGGGTTAACAAAAAAATTCTATATCTTGATTGCAGTGATGGTTACATAAAAGCATAAAACTGTTAAAACTTATCAAACTGAACATTTTAAATTGGTGTATTTTATTGTTTGTGAATTATATCTAATAAAGTTGATTTAAAACATTAAAAAGAATCTATCGGATTCAAAGATTAAGTAGTGATTTCACTGAAAATGCTGCTCTCACAATTCTGCTTATCTCAACATCTGACACATCTATTTTATTAGTTGCACAGGCCATAAATATTGGAATCTTCCTGGACTCTTCTCTTTCTCTCACATCTCACCTCCAATGCATTAGCAAATTCCATCTGCTTTACCTTCACATAATATTCTGAATATGATCCCTTCTCTTCACCTCCACCACAACTAGACTGGTTCAAGGTACCATCATTTTTGCTGGATTATTGCAGCAGCCTCCTGAGTGGTGTATTTTCTTTTATTTTTGTCCCTTTCCCTTTTATGCCACAGTTTTTCTCTACAGCAGCCAAGTCATCCATGTCATTGCTCTGGTCAGAACTCTCCACTGGCAACTTTCTGTTTCAAAATAAGAGACACTTCTCTTACAATGGCCAATGAGGGTAGGCCCCTCATCATCTGGTCCCCGGTGCAGCCTCTCCCCTCTACTTCTTCTCTCACCTTATCTCCTCCACTTTCCCTAATGTTCTCTACAGGCCAGCTATACTGAACTTAAACATGTCAAGGATACTTCCAGATCACTCCTTCCTGAACTGGGTACCTGCCCCCATCTACACTGCACTGCCACTTACTTCTTTCAGGTTCTCTTCAAATGCCACCTTCTTAGAGACGCCTTCCCTGACCATTTTGTATGAAATCACTCCCTCCATAATCTCTGTTCACTTTCTTGCTTTTAAAAAAAAATTCTCAGCCTTTATAACCCCTAGAATATGTTAACTTGTTCAATTGCTTTTTGATTTTTCATCACATGGATGATAATAGGGTGGGAAATTTGTTTCCTATCACCTTGGAATGATGCACTCAATACATATTTATTATTTTACTATTTATATATAATATATAATTTACATTTTATATTTAATATGCTTATAAGTAAGTACATTAAATATGAAATATTTTATATTATATTATAGACATTATAGTATTATTAAATAAGCACTAAATAAATATGTACTTAATGAACATATGAATGGCTCTACTCTAGAAGCATTACATGGAAAACACACACACACACATATTTTACCTTTTCTCCCTTTTTGGTATGAAAGTTTTATTTTTTCTCCATCATGATTTCTAAAACAAATATTCCATCTCCATTATTTCTTCGAATGTCTTTATCAGATTTAGCAAATCATAGTATGAGTGCTGGTTCATTCCCTTCCTGAGTCTATGGTAAACATAAATAATCCATCGTGGCTTCTTTCTCACTGAGCCAACGTACTTTGTCATTCTGCTCAACACAGAACTCCAGACACCACCACTAATTGATTGAATTTGTTAGGAAATATGAAATTCGTTTGTTATCCTGTATGTAAATTCAAACTTTCCTTGGTTGTTTTTTTAGGCTTTATTTCCAAACTGACCAACAGACAAGGACCCACGGGGTAAAATAAAGTTGAAGTTCTTTAAACTTCTTCCAGTTTTGTTAGGAAGGGGCAGAAGAGGCAGTGAGCATATCAGATAATGACTGCTACATATTTTATTAAGACCCTAAGGAGTTTATTTTGAAATGAAACACCCAATTATCCTTCATTTGTGCTTTATAAAAATCTCAATTGCATCATATTCCCTCTTAACCTTCTGAAACCTAATCAATCACAGATCTTGAAGGCATGTTCAAAAAAACCCTGTAAAATTGTTTTCTTCCTTGTTAATAAGGCTCTGTACCTCTTCTAAAGTGAGACAGACTGCACAAGGCCAGGAAAATATCACTTCCAATCTCTTGCTCCTAAAATCAAATTGGTAACTATGGTCTGTATTTCTAATGAGGTTTTTGGGCATAAAGTAAATTATTTATTATTTCCAGGGAATCTCCATTTGCACAGAAAAAGCATACTTGGAGGGAAATAAATCTCAGAAAACAACCAAAGCATATCCTAGGACTCAGAAATGTGCTGGTGGTATGTTTCTTCGATGATCAGAGAACACACCCACCCAAATCCTCTTTGAGAACTGTGGCTACAGTGCTCTGGTACCTGCTATATAGGTAAAGGATTTCTATTTTAATCTTGTGTACAGATCAGGTCTTCAAAACTCACATCTTATTGTTAAGTTGAGGAGGAAGGCATGCTTCTTAGAAAGGACTTTGGAGGTAGTCTTTTTCCCTGTGTACACTTTAAAAATCTATGGCCTAATTTCTTAAGGCAATTGACCTAGTGTGCTGCGTATATTAATTGAGATGATACTCCAATTTTGAATCTATTAGTATCTTAGGTTTAAAGAATGTCTCCCAGTGTAGGTGTAATTGAATTCCATATTGCCTCAAGTTTATTCTGGTCCAAGGGAAGAAACTTATATGGGATTTTTATCAACATTTTATTTAGGCTTTTGGTGGTTACTGACCCCTGATGGACTAATTTTTTTTTTTAATAAAACAAAGGTATATATTCATTGTATTCACTACAAACTGTCTGCTCTTTTGACGTGCCCTCATTTGCTTGGTGAATGCATTTTCTTATTTGTTTAATCTGCTAGTTCAGCCTTGAAGAACTGATAGACTGTTTTAACATCAAATAGAAAGCAATGTTTAGCCAACAAATGTTGCCTTTTAACATTGAAGCCTCTCTTATTTTATCTGTAAACTGTAAAAAATTCAAGTAGTTGATATTCTCATCTAACCATGAGTTTTAATTTTATTAGTATGTATATCAATAGGCATTTTTATTTGATCTATTAAAATTCCATTATAATGAAGCTTGTTGTTACATAGTTTCTACCATAGTTTTGAATGAATAGAAAACAGCTTTTGAAACATACAACTTGCACATAAAGAAAAGCTTAATATAACAGATTTAAACTTGAAGGTGGGCAATATTGTCTATTCTAACATCAGCAATATATTAAGGGATTTCACTGTATTTGCTTCTTATCATGTTCACAGCAGTTTATTGTGAAATAAAATAAAATTTCAGGACACTCTAAATTTATGGTGCCAAAGAGGAAGTTAAGCCCCGGAGCCTGAGTTACATAGCATGTTTGCAATTCTGCTTCTTAGATTATAACTTAACTCTCTTCTTTAACGTTCTTGTTCTGTAAATGACTAAAAGAGACAGAAGCCAGATCTCCTCTCTTCCAATCACAGTTCTTTGTTATAGATTAACTCTCTCCTTTGTTGTCCTGTACCTAACTCAGACCAGATGCCACACAAGATTCCAGGACAGTTACATCTTCAGTATGGAATGTTAAAAATGCCTTTCCCACAAGAAAAAGACCACCTCAGCTAATTAGATCATTGTAACTATGCATTAAGACTTACATAGAAAGATGTTGAAATTCTGTTAAACTTCTCTAGCTTTGTCTATATAAGTGATTCCAAACTTCTGGGCTCCAAAACATTGACTTCCATTTTTTGTAATCTGTTCTTCTTGTATAGTCTATCCTCGAGTTTTGTGTTTGAATAAACTCTCTTTAAACTAGCTTCTGAACCTTTTGATTATTTTAGGTTGATATTTTGGTGACGCAAGGGGACCAGAAGCAAGCCTCCTGTGATCCCTGTCATGTTGCCCACAGTTAGAGACTTGGTCCCAGCATGAATGGTTTTTGTTCATCTGACCTTGCCAGAGCCAGTGGGCATCTGTTGAGGCTCCTTTCAGATTTCCAATCTCCCTGATTTTGATTTGAGATTCAGACTGTATTTAAGCAACCTAATTCACAATCAATGGAGTTGGAATTGAAGTTCTGCTTTTAAGATAGGAGCTTCATTGGTTGTTTTCTAGAGATTTTGCTGACTGCAGATTTGGGATTTTCAATTTTTACTGAGGGTTTGAATGTCTTTCTTGCTAGAGTTTGCATTTTCTGTTGTAGGAAATTTGGTCAAGGAGAAACAACTTCTTTTTAAAAACAAAAAGTGAAATAATTGTGGCTTAAGGGAAAATTTGTAATCTTTAAAACTGGTCAGATTCTGAAGCTTGATTCAGTTGACAAATCTAATCTTTCTCCTTGAATGACCAAAATTTCTCCTACAAGATCTTTTTGGACATTCAAAAGGCAAATCTAAATTATGAACTATTATACTTCTAAAGGAGAGATCTATCTTTAAAAACTACAGTTAGATTTATGTATAATATTTATGGTGTTACCTCCCATCAATATCTAGAAAAATGGTTTTACTTAAGCTGTGAAGACCCAAAACTAAAATAGTGAAAATGGGGTACCTTGGAAATACCTACATTCGTTTATCTGCATGTTTAATTAAAAACAAAAGCTGGTGACCAGGCGTGATGGCTCACGCCTGTTATCCCAGCACTTTGGGAAGTCAAAGCGGATGGATCGTCTGAGGTCAGGAGTTTGAGACCAGCCTGCCCAACATGGTGAAACCCTGTCTCTACTAAAAATACAAAAAAGTAGCCGGGTGTGGTGGCAGACACCTGTAATCCCAGCTACCGGGGAGGCTGAGGCAGGAAAATCACTTGAACCCAGGAGGCGGAGGTTGCAGTGAGCCAAGATCGCTCCACTGCACTCCAGCCTGGGTGACAAGAGTGAAACTCCATCTCAAAAACAAAACAAAACAAAACAAACAAACAAACAAAAAAAGCTGGCTATAAAATAAAAACAAAACAACTGAGAGAGCTATTTTTCAATGGTACTTAGAAGCTTCTAAAAGACATTCTGATAAAGTCATTTCTTTACAAGAGATTGCCTAAAATTATTTCTAAATTTAAAAAGGCATTCAAAGCTTTCTCCCTTTTATTTCCAACTGCTCCTTCTTTTACCTCTATGATCTGAACTTACCTCCTCCAGCCTGTTCCCTCAACTCCCACACATCTCTTAGGCAAATTTTTGGAATTCCATATTGCACTTTTTTCTTTCTCTCAAAAGGGGAAAATGTATTTAAATTTGGACCAGAGGGAACAAACAGAGTTGCTACAGAATGAAAATGAAACTACTGAAATTACAAACTACAGATCCAACAATTTTTTTTCTAAACTGGAATTAATAAATGACACTTAATGATTTATTGACCCAATATCAGATGACATCCTTTAAATGCTCTGCTCTTAAAGATGTAAAGGTTAACATGTCTGTAAAATGTTAACATTCAAGGGATTAGCTAAGCAACATTACAGCTGAACTCAGATCTGAAACAAGTTAAAATCCTTTAAATCTCAAAGTTCCCTCTTTGGATCCCCTGTAGGACTTAAAGAAAAGCATTCCAAACTGCAGTCTATGGCCAAGATTCTGTGCTGCTATGACTGTGACCCAGGATCAATTCCCTGTCAGGGAACCAGTCTCATTTGTTTTAAATTATTCATATGACTCTTTATCTTTTGGAGTACCCATTTATTATTGATTTTTTTTTTCTCTTCCATGGACAGATTTTCATATCTGGTCTCTCCATCTGTGGGGCATACAAGGCTTCTGGACCTTCATGCATAGGCACTTAGCTGACAAGCTGAGATCGTAGAAAATATAGCCAGACAGAAATGTGACGTGTACTCCATTTGCAACTAGCAAAACTTTGCTTTCTTTGAGCTGTCTTTGGGGTGATTCTATATCTTGTGGGGATTTCTTGGCACCTCTTTGGAGATGCCAAAGTCATAAACTTTAAGACATATTGGTTTGTGAGTCACTTGAAAAAATACTCTTGGTTTAAACTAGAAAAAAAAGCTGGATAAAGTGTTTATAAAAGATAGGACTTCAGGCAAAGTATCTTTGTTTCTTTTCAGAGTTATCTATACTGAGTATAGATATAGAAAATGCTTTCTTTGCCTTAGCGATTAAAAGGCTACACCCTGAAGTCAATAATCTAACCAATAAATAAATAAATAGAGAAGCAAAGCTGAAAAGACCACCTAAGTGTAGACTGGCCTCCAAAATATGATTTTCTGGCATTTAACTGGCTATTTTGAAATTCTATATAAAAGAAAAAATTACATTTATAAAGAAAATCTCCATTTGTAAGAGCATCTCCCTCCCGTACCTAAACTACTAGAAACTTTTACAGTGAGGAAGACATTGGCTTAAAGTTTATATAATTTACCATTCTTAAGACACTTTTCTCAACAATTTTGTCTTGATTGAATCTTTACCTATTTCCTTTTTTGTGTGAACAAATAATGGTGTTTAGATCTAATTTCTGTGCCTTTGGGATGTAAATGTTCACCTAAAAATCATGTCTTTGGACATGCAAATTGAGGATTGCCTAACTAACAATTGCTTAGGCCTTGATAGTCTAAAGGGAGAGAAAAGCTATTTAAAAGTTGGTAAATGAAGAAGATTATAAAGCTATAAGATCTACTTCTGTCTGTGTGCCTATATGTCTGTATATTTATATGTGTCATGAGTATGTGATATTTCACTATCAAAATAAGGGAAAGAACTTTAATTAATTGGCTTAAAGAAAAATTAAGTACATAAATATGTTATCAGAAAAATAGAAACTAACTCAAATGTCTTCTAGTTCACATGATTTTAGTAATCTTGGCAAGTAGAACTAGTTTTAAAATTGTTGCCAAAATAACATGAAAATGTCTTCAGAATTGTTAGCATTAAATATAATTCAGACATTTTGCCAGGGTCTACTGGTCAGACAGTGAAACGCTGTTTCTAATAGTATTTTAAGGTCATGAACCTGTTCATTTTGTTATATTTTTGATACTTGCTTGACTTGGCTGTGAGCTAAATTAATTATATATGTAATTAAATACTAGATATGGGAAAAACGGTCTTGTCTGCAAATATAAAAAAGACGTATTTTTAGAAAAAAACAAAAACACAAAAAAGTGTTTTTTTTTAGTAAAACATTAATTTGTCTAGTTTAAGAGGTTATTTAAAATTGTTTTAAATTAAAGGGCTATGATATAAACAAAACTAAAAGGATCTAAAATGTTGGAGAAAGGAATAAATAGAAAAAATTTTTTAAGAAGTTAAAAAGGTTTATGAAAGTCTTATATGGTCAAAGTTGGTTGAGATTGGATGGATTTGTTTTTAAGGTTTTATTAAAATTGGCTTTAGTATTGATAATACACTAATACAAAAGTAGAATTTGGTTTCCTCCTTTGAACAAGATTTTTGTGTAGTATTAACAAAAAATAGTAAGAAAAATTGTGCTTACTTTTTGCATGAACTGCAAAAAAATTTGGACAGAGGAAGAGACAGATTCTGTTGGTCTCACGTTGTGTTTACTAGGACTTTGTTTAATAAATTTGATCTCCTTTCTATCAAAGATTAAAAGTTTTTATTTTTTGTGAAAACTTTACATGATCACTTTGGTTAAATGATTGACTTTTTTTTTTTTTTTTTTTTTTTACCATAACCTGTGATTCTGTTTTGATAGGAAGTGTTTTAAACCTTTGATATTTGCCGTACTTCCAGAAATCAAATTTCAAACACTAAAATTAAGTCTTTGTAACCCAAACTAACTTGTAAGTAACAAAAAGAAACCCTTAGAAGTCCAAGAGAGGCAAATTTAGACTTGAATGAACTCTTTTTAAAAAGAAATGCTTACCCTTTTGATTACTTTAGGTTGACATTTCAATAGACAGTAAAGATGTAATGCTATCAAACATCACTTTACTTTAGCCTGACATTTGATCCTAAACTTTTGAGACAGTCAGAATTCATTTAGAATGATTATGCCTTTCATTTCCAAGATACAAGACTTGGAAAAGTCTGCTGTCTTGTTCTGATGATCTGTTTCTCCATCTATAAAGTGTGGATAGCCTTCTGAAGTTATAATCAGACATAAATGTAGAAACATGGAAAGCAGGTAATACAGCATCTGCTACATCAGGTGATCCCCTTGCTAATAATGAGCAGCCACATTGCCTCCTGCCGTTTCCTCACTCCTGTCCTTAGGCTTTACCCTAACTGTCCTCTCTATGCCCAGATCATGACATGGCTGGCTCCTTTCAACATTCAGCTCTCACTTCATCAGCAAGGTAACCACCCAATCTCTTGTATTCCCCATTCCTAATTAGGTTGTGCCACATTCATCCATTTTATGGTTCTCTTAGTCCTTACCACGGAACACAATTACCTTGTTTGTCTGTTTACTTGTTTCTTTTCTGTCCTATCTTTATAGAAGAGAAGATCCTGGAGAGTAGAAATGTTGACTGTTTCACTGAATCTCCAGAGCCTAGAAAGGTGCATGATAATAGGCATCAAATGAATGAATAAATGATAGTCCTCACCCCTTTCCTTTCACTGAGTCCACTGCCATTTTAAAAAGAAGGCAGAATTATCTCTTTAGGGTTACATTTACCCATGCATGAATAGATTGCTAGAAATTAGTAAACAGATAAAACAAGGCAAAAAGGTACATATCTATTTGATTGTACTGATGAAAAGTAAACATATTAATATATCTGAGGTAAAAGATTTATTTCATTTATTCAGTCAACAAACCTTTTGAGTACCTATTATATCCTTAGGATTGGGCTAGCTGCAAAGGTTAAAATGCATAAAACTATAAATCATATAGTTTAAAAAACACCTAATTGTCAGAGTAAACCACTTGTGTGTTTAATCTATGGCCTTTTAGCCAGCTATACTGTTAATGCTATTAAAATGCTAAAATGCTATCTAAGCCCAGTGTTAAGGGATTCTGTGGAAGAAATCCTAACACAAAGAAATTTAACAACAGTAATATTTGAGCTGGGCCTTTAAGATTGAATAGAGGTTTTCAGATCAGGGAAAGGAGAAAGAGCACTCAGGTAAAGCAAGTAGCATGAGCAAAGGTCCAGAAGGGCCCTGGCACTCTATGTGCTGAGGGCAGGGAAGGTGGTTGGGAGAAATCCACTAATGGCCTTCAAGGCTGAACAAGCACAACAGGGAGTGAGCAGGACTGGAAAGATAAATTGGAACCATGAAGAACCATAAAAACCCTGCCCAGGGCTTTAGACTTTATAGGAAATAGGAGTGTAAGATGACATCTGCATTTTAGAAAGCTCCTCTTTGTGCTTGTGTAGATGAGGGAAGTGTTACATAGAAGAGAAGAGAGAGACAGGAAGCATTGAGAGATTAGAGCAGGAATCCAGGCAATATATCAAGAAGCCCTGACCTAGTGCAGTTCCGAAATGAGTTCAAGGAAGAAATGGATTTGAGAAAAATTTAGCAGGGTAACATTGCTAAACCAAAAATGATTTTGGAAATGTCTAAGTATGTTGACAAATATTAGAAATGCAAAGAGAAGACCGAGACTTCAGTTTCTGGGATGTTGAAATTGAGGTGCTTGCAAAATACCCAGGCTAATAGATCTATTGGGTAGTTTAACATTTGAATTAATGCTTGTTAAAATTATTATTACTGTCTGAGTAGATGGATAGAATAAAGTAGCAAACCTATTGTAAACTCTTGTTTTGTTTAAAGACATAAAGGAAAAAGAGGTTAGGAAACATCATCAACCTGCTTTTGGACATTTGTGTTTCTACAGCTTTATTTACCAAGAGTCACACCCAGATACCAGGATAGCTGGATAAGGGTATTACTTAAGAGGTTTCTTTTTCTTTCTTTCTTTCTTTTCTGGGGGAGATGGGGGAGTGGGACAGAGTCTCACTGTCGCGCAGGCTGGAGTCCAATGACACGATCTCGGCTCACTACAACCTCTGCCTCCTGGGTTCAAGGGATTCTCATGCCTCAGGCTCCCAAGTAGCTGGAATGACAGGCACGTGCCACCACACCCAGCTAAGTTTTGCAATTTTAGTAGAGATGAGATTTCACCATTTTGCCCAAGCTAGTCTTGAATTCCTGACTTCAGGTGATCCGCCCGCCTCCGCCTCCCAAAGTGCTGGGATTACAGGTGTGAGCCATTGCGCTAGGCCGAGGCTTATTTTTCTTACAGGGAAGTAGTGGTCTAACTCTGTCTTTGACCTTGAGGGACTAGTGATAATAACAATAAAAAAGCCAACCAGTGGTAGAAGTGGGATTTAAACCCTAGAACCTTGGCTCCAGAGTTCATTCTTTTAACCCATTTGAGTTTTCTGACTGACAGGTTGTGAGGGCCTCAGTGAATAGATAATGGACACTGAGCTGGGAGTGTTCCTTACAACAACTTCACCCGCCCCACCCACCCCTACCCCAACAAACAAACTAACAAACAGACAAACAAACAAACAAATCCTAAGCATTCGATCTTGTTTGCTTCATTTTCCCAAGGAAATGCATGCAGCATGCCTATACCAGAACAGATCAATGTAACTGCTGTTAAAATGTCCATGACTACACTGGCAAAAGAGGGGAAGAATCTGTACTTTCTTTCTGTGCTTGGTTTCTTTTGGGGGGGATTATTAATATTTCAATGGTTTGTTAAAACCTGATACCTGATATCTATTAGTCTCTGCAAAAATCTGATACCAGGCAGATCACTTGAGGTCAGGAGTTCAAGACCAGCCTGGCCAACATGGTGAAGCTCCAGCTGTACAAAAAATACAAAAATTAACTGGGTGTGGGGGCAGGTACCCGTCCCAGCTACTTGGGAGGCTGAGGCAAGAGAGAATTGCTTGAACCCAGGAGGCAGAGGTTGCAGTGAGCTGAGATTGTGCTGTTGCACTCCAGCCTGGGTGGCAGAGTGAAACTCTGTCTCAAAAAAAAAAAAAAAAAGAGAAAAAGAAATCTGATACCACTTGGTATCTACTTTGTCTCACTTTTTTTTTTTTTTTTTTTTTTTTGAGGCAGGGTCTCGCTCTGTCTCCCAGGCTGGAGTGCAATGGCACTATCTCGGCTCACTGCAACCTCCAAATTTTGGGTTCAAGAGATCCTCCTGGTTAAGCCTCCCAAGTAGCTGGGATTGCATGTGCCCTCCATGACACTCAGCTAATTTTTGTATTTTTGTAGAGATGGAGTTTCACCATGTTGGTCAGGCTGGTCTTGAATTCCTGACCTCAAGTGATCCACCCACCTTGGCCTCCCAAAGTGATCTGTAATTTTTCTCTACTTTTGCCTACAAATTTCCCCTCATGCTCCAGAATTTATTTACTGTGCAGCCTGACACCAGTTTTAGAAGAATAACGCACAAATCCATCAGAGTTTATCTCTGGTCACTGGCACAGTTGGCTGAGTAGATGCTTTATGTTTCCTCTCCGTTGGCAGGCATATAGTGGCAAAGGCTGGGCTGCACCCTGGGTGGTGGTTTTCTCTCAGAGTCAGAGTAAGAGGTTTGAGTGTTGCAGATACTGTGATCCACTTTTCAGGAAGATGCATCTCTCACTATCTGCCCCTGGGGCCCTACCTAACAAGTCTGATCTTTCCGTGAGACAGACTTCACATATTTGGAAACAGCTATTAACTTCAATGGGTCTATTCTCTTCAAGTTGAAAAATCACACTTTTTCAGATATTTTTCATATGGCATGGTTTTGAGTTGCTTGATGGTCCTTCCCATGCTTCCAAAGATATCACTGCAATTCCCCTCTACTTCCTGCAGCAGTAATTCTACCATAGGCAGGACCATTTTTATTTTTCATTGTAGACATTTCCTGCATTCATATATAATTTTATGTGCATATAAGTGTGCACCTTTATAGGAAATGTATCTCTTTTTTTTTTTTTTTTTTGAGACGGAGTCTCGCTCTGTTGCCCAGGCTGGAGTGCAGTGGCCGGATCTCAGCTCACTACAATCTCCGCCTCGCGGTTTCACGCCATTCTCCTGCCTCAGCCTCCCGAGCAGCTGGGACTACAGGCGCCCGCCACCTCGCCTGGCTAGTTAGGAAATGTATCTCTATGACAGATGTCCCTTTTTCTATGCTATGCTCATATTTCTAAAATTGTTCACCCAAAATGACCAAATCAGGGCAAGATCAGTGCAAAAAGTATCAATAAAATAGACACATGTTGATAATATCAGTTATAATATAGCAGAAAAAGTAAAATGATATCAATATATAAAGCTAAGTTTGAATGGCATTACTCCCCTTCTTTATTTACATCTTTATTGTCCTCTCTTCAGACTGCCAGCTCTATTTATAATTCTTGCCAAAACAACATAAATCATTACATACACCAAATTAAGCCTCAAGTTGGGGCATGGGAGTGGATTCAGAGCTGCATAAAGTGAAATGATAACAGCATAAGTTGTATCAGTGTAGATAAGAATCTCAGGCTTCAACTAAAGTTAAGCAGTTAGTAATAAATTAAAAAAAAAAAAAAAAGAAAATGAAACTGAACTATTTACAGCCAAGAGCCTGTGTAGTGTAAACTCCCCCACATTCATATGCTGTACACCCTTGGGCCAGCTTTCAGAGGAGCAAGTCACAAATCCATCACGGTGTATCCCTAGCCATGTCAGGCACCAATTCCTGGTGAAAAAGGAATCCCAGTTTTCAATCTCCAGTGATAACCATCAACAACCATTCGTCATACTCAGCGGGAATGTGGAAAAAACAACACTCACTGGGTGTTTTTTTCTGATCTCACCACAACAACTGACACATACTTTTTTTTTTTTTTTTTTTGTGGAGACAGAGTTTCACTCTTGTTGCCCAGGGCAATGGTGCCATCTCAACTCATTGCAATCTCCACATCCTGGGTTCAAGCGATTCTCCTGCCTCAGCCTCCTGTATAGCTGGGATTATAGGTGCCCGCCACTATGCCCAGTTAATTTTTGTATTTTGAGTAGAGACAGGGTTTCACCATGTTAGCCAGGCTGGTCTTGAACTCCTGACCCCAAGTGATCCACCCGCCTCAGCCTCCCAAAGTGTTGGGATTACAGGCGTGAGCCACTGCACCTGGCCTTGACACAGACTTCTATAGCCAAATGTATGTGGGGTTTTCCCCCACACATGAAGCAGAAGACACCAACTGGGTTTCCTCTAATTCAATTCTGACACTGTCTACCTGGAGATAGCCTTGGATCCCCAGGTTGAGGACTCAGTCCCCAAGACTTCCCCCACCCAGTTCAGACACCAGTCACAAGTCCAATCTCCAGAATTTCTGACCAATCAGCTTCCACTGGGGTCCCTACAGCCCTCTCTTGGGGTTCAATTAGTTTGCTAGAGTGGCTCACAGAACTCAGGGAAACATATTTACCAGTTTATTACAAAGATATTTTAAAGGATACAAATAAATACCCAGATGAAGGGATGCAAAGGTGAAGTCTGGAAGGATCTTGGACACAGAGGCTTTTGTCCTTGTGGAGTTGGGGTGCACCACCCTCTCGGCACGTGGATAAATTCTTATTCAGTTTCTTGTAAACCTCCACGTGTTCAGTTATCCAGAAGGCCCCAAACCCTGTCTTCTTGGACCTTTTATGAAGACTTCATTGGATAAGCATGATTAACAATCACGTAGAAACGTGATTGGACAAAAAGGTATAATTTAGTACTAATAGGCCATAGGCCGAGTGAGAAAACCCAGCAAGGCCTGTCTGTTCAGATTCTTCTTGGCCTGTCTATGGAGCATTCCTTCTTCCAGGGTATGGGGCAGAACGCTCTCTGGAATGAGGGTCTTATGACCCAAAATCAGATAATAGTCCTGCCTCAGGCATATAAAAGGAGGGCAGGGAAGGGTCAGAGAGAGAGAGAGAGATCCTATCTTTTGAGGCCAGTTTCTGAGGCCTAAGGTACCTCAACATTATAACAAGGGCTATGGGATTTATGAGACAGGAATGTGGATGAATGCATGTATAATATCACTCAGTAAGGAGGCCACACCATTATTCCCAACACTAAAAACTACAAGACTTTTGTATACCCACCACATTCCCCATATCCTCAACTCTCGTTTTCTGAGTTATTTCCAAGAATGCCTTTGTGTTCTTATCTCGGTGTCCTCTGAAATTGTAAATTCAATGCGCAGCACAGTCACTTCCACAAATAAAAGTTTGAACAGTCTTTGGAAGAGAGCTTTTCTTTGTTGCTACTTCCAGCCCTTGTTCATCATCCAGGCCACCTCAACTCCAAGTTCAGTTACACATTTCCCTAAAGAACATGTTCTTTTTCTTTGCCTTAGCTCTGCTCTCTTTCCCAAGCTTCTTTAGAACCTGAAGCCTAGATGTTGAGAGAGGGCAGAGAATAGTCCACTTTCTGTAATCCTGACCTTTTCTATCAGCAGTCTTCAGCAAATCTCTCTCAAGAATTTCTTGTATAACTTACTTTATGGTAGTAGTTTCACTCCTTTATGATTATTTTTAATCTAAGGCATTTTTTAAAAGAATAAAATCTTACCCAGAAACTAAAAATATTGAAGATGTAAAACTGAGGGGCAGATATGGATCTGGGGGCTGAAGTCTGTGTTTGACTCCTTCCCTGATCTGTAAGGCTCCATGGAAGAGATTCTGTGCTTTGGCCTCAATGTTTCTGTCACTCAAATATTCATATGTTGAAATTCTATTTCCCACGATGTTTGTATTAGGAGGCGGGACCTTTAGGAGGTAATTAGGTCATGAGGGTGGGGCCCTCATCGTTGAGATTAGTGCCTGCCATGGTCTAAATATTTGTGCCCCCCCTGCCACCTCCAAGTTTATATGTTGAAATGCCAGCCCTCAAGATGATGGTATTGGGAGGTGGGGCTTTGGGGATGATATTGAGAAGTGGGGTCTTTGTGAGACTTGACCCTCATAATTGGGATTAACACCTTTATAAAAGAGAACCCAGAGAGCCTCTTCACTCTTTTCACCATGTGAAGACACAGTGTGGAGTCATCGTTTATGAACCAGAAAATGAGCCTTCATGAGACATCAAATCTGCCAGTGCCTTGATCTTTAACTTCCCAGCCTCCAGAAGTCTGTGATGAAAATTTCTGTTGTTTGTACACTACCCAGTTTCTGGCATTTTGTGATAGGAACCCAAAGGGACTAAGTCAGTGCCCTTACAAGAAGAGAGATGTGAGAACTGTCAGGCCTCTGAGCCCAAGCTAAGCCATTATATCCCCTGTGACCTGCATGTATACATCCAGATGGCCTGAAGCAACTGGAGATCCACAAAAGAAGTGAAGATAGCCTTAACTGATGACATTCCACCATTGTGATTTGTTCCTGCCCCACCCTAACTGGTACAATATATTCTCCCCCACCCTTAAGAAGGTACTTCGTAATATTCTCCCTGCCCTTGAGAATGTACTTTGTACACCTATCCCAAATCTGTAAGAACTAATGAAAATCCTACTACCCTTTGCTGACTCCTTTTGCGGACTCAGCCTACCTGCACCTAGGTGAAATAAACAGCCTCGTTGCTCACACAAAGCCTGTTGGTGGTCTCTTCACACGGATGCACGTGACAAGAGCTTGCTTCCTCTCCTTCTACTCTCCACCATGTGAACGTAGAATAAGAAGATGGCAGCCACTGGATCTGCAGGCACTTTGATCTTGGACTTCTCATGCTCCAGAACTGTGATAAATAAATTTTAATTGTTTAAGCCACCCAGCCTATGATACTTAGCCAGTGACAGTAGCCTGAACTATCTGAGACACCTTGAAAAACACTCTTTGAAGTGTGGTATCTCAGCATGCACTCTGTTTTTATTTTTATTTTTATTTACTTTGAGACAGAGTCTCGCCCTGTTGTACAGGCTGGAGTGCAGTGGCATGATCTCAGCTCACTGCAACCTCTGCCTCCGAGGTTCAAGTGATTCTCCTGCTTCAGCCTCCCCAGTAGCTGGGATTACAGGCATATGCCACCATGCTAGGCTAATTTTTATTTTCAGTAGAGACGAGGTTTCACCATATTGGCCAAGCTAGTTTCAAACTCCTGACCTCAGGTGATCTGCCCATCTCAGCCTCCCAAAGTGCTGGGATTACAGGCGTGAGCCACCACTCCCAGCCACATCCTGTTAAGCTAATTTAAAGTCTCCTTTTCTCCCTCCCTCCTTCTCTATCTCTTCTCCTTCCCTCTCTCCTTCTCCCTCTCTTTCTCTCTCACTCTTTCTTTTTCCATATAGCTACAGTTTTACTTTAAAGCCTGAATACTTTCTCTCTAGGTTATTCTGAAAATATTTTTTCTTATCTTTCTCTTCTTCATTAACTTTTCCTTTGGCACTCTATAAAAACTGTGATCTTACTGAGTTCAGAACATTTCTCTGTATTACTTTCTTTCTTTCTTTCTTTCTTTCTTTTTTTTTTAGACAGAGCTTCACTCTGTCACCCAAGCTAGAGTGCAGTGGCGTGATCTTGGCTTTACCACAACCTCTGCCTCCTGGGTTCTCCTGCCTCAGCCTCCCGAGTTGCTGGGAGTATGGGTGTGCACCACCATGCCCGCCTAATTTTTGTATTTTTAGTAGAGACGGGGTTTCACCATGTTGGGCAGGCTGGTCTCAAACTCCTGACCTCAAGTGATCAGCCTGCCTTGGCCTTCAAAATGCTGAGATTACAGGTGTGAGCCACCACTCGCAGCTTCTCTGTATTACTTTCAACAAATATTTACTGAGTACTTATGTTCCAGGCACTGGAAAAACAACCAAATGAGCAAAAATTCCTGCTCCCATGGAATTCTCATTCAAGTGGGGGCAAAACAGACAGTAAGCAAAATAAATAAATAATGAAGTAGAAAGTCATAAGTATTACAGGGCAAAGTAAACTAGGGAGGGTAAATAGAAAGCATGTGAGTGAGTGGTTTCAGCTATAAATTGTGTACCTTGAAGAAGGTGAACAGTGGGTAATATCTTGAGGGTGAGCAGCTCAGGGACAAAGGCCCCTGGGTGATTAATCATCTGGCATTTGTTATGTTGGAGGAACAGCAAAAGGCAGAGTGGATGGAGGGGTGTAAATAAAGCTGAGAGTAGGAAATGAGTTTGAAGAGACACAGAGAGGCCAATCTTGCAGGGCCTTGTAAACTGTTGCAGGGACCTTGGCATTTGCTGTGAGAGAGAATGGGAGTCATTGGAGAGTTATGCTAACTACAAGCTCAGGTTTATACTCTTCAAGGATTACTTGGCTGCAGGGTGTGAAGAGACTGAAGCAGGGCAAAGGTGAAAGCAGGGAAACCTTTCAAGAAGCTATTACTTTAGGAAGTCCTTAACTCTTAAACTTACCTCAGCCAATTCATTGATGGTCTCTCATTTTTCCAGGCACTGGGTTAGGCTTTAGGGAGATGATGGTCAAAAGACTCGGTGATTTTTTTTATTTGTTTCTGTCCACACCAAGACTTTTTTTGTTTGTTGGGTTTTTTTATTTATTTTGCTTTGATGCTAGTTTACCAGACTATATAAAAATGTGTGGTTTACGATCTCCATTCCTGCTATTCTCACTTCCAGGAAATGGACATTTAACATTTTATATTCTTATTTTAATGACGACATCTTTGAATATACTCAATTGCTCTGAAAAAAATCTGCCCACATCTCTTAGGCAATGAAATTTTCTGAAATTTTACCATGGTGTCTTATTGAGATTGCACAATGTTTTCTGCTCTAACAGTTTACATAATATCATCCCAGAAAAAAGATATCCAGTTGCTGTACACATGGTTGCAAGGTGGTGATTCACTAATTAGCAAAACGTATCAAGTTCCTACTTGACACCCAAGGAAGGAGGCGTGACTTAGGGAAAACACGGCAAAACAGGAAGTCATCAGACTTAGGTTTGCATCCTCCGAAATTGCTCAACTATTCATTATGACTTTGAATTTACCATGTGTAATCCTTACCTTCTTTGAGCCTTAGCTTCATCCTCTGTCAAATGGACATGGTAAGAGTTCTTGAGTCTCCTGTCTGGGGAAGCTGTGGAGAGGAAGTGAGCTGAAGCAGTGTGGGTCTGTGCTCTGTAAAAGTATTCAGTGCAAGACTGCTGTCATTCTTTGCTAAATACCGCCAACCTCTGAGTGCAATTGTTCTTGGAATCTCCCAACTTCTTGAGCATTCTGTGTCGAGGTACAGGATATCTTAAATGTCTTCTTACATATAGGACTCCAGAATCTCTCCCCAATTTGATTCTGACATCAGTAAGATTACTGACTCTGCTTTTCACTCCTGCCTAGTGATGAAGTTGAGTGGGTCTCTGCAGGGGTAGGCCAGGCTATTCTTGCCAAGTTCCCCAAATCACTGAAAGGCCAGGAAAACTCTGGAGGGAGACACTAACACTATTAACAATTCCTGTGGAGATGCTAAAAACTGCCTTCAGAGTTCTCTTCGTATGCCCATAATTTTCCCTAATGGGAACATGGTTTATACGTGCAGAAGACAAGGCCGCATCAGGAGACTGAGGGTTTTTGTTGTTGTTGTTGTTTTGTTTTGTTTTTGACAGAATCTCACTCTGTCACCCAGGCTGGAGTGCAGTGGTGAGATCTAGGCTCACTGCAACCTCCACCTCCCAAGTTCAAGCGATTCTGCTGCCTTAGCCTCTCGAGTAGCTGTGACTACAGACAATCGCCACCACACCTGGCTAATACTTGTATTTTTAGTAGAGACAGGGTTTCACCATGTTGGCCAGGCTGGCCTCGAACTCATGATCTCAGGTGAGCCACCCGCCTTGGCCTCCCAAAATGTTGGGATTACAGATGTGAGCCACTGCACTCGGCTGAGAGTGAGGTCTTTAACTGTGCATCCACCAACAAGAGGGACATGTACCAGAGAGCCTTATCCTTCCCATTTGTTGCTGTACAATTTTATTTATTTATTTATTTATTTATTTATTTATTATACTTTAAGTTCTAGGGTACATGTGCATGACGTTTATATCATGTATAACTCCCCAATGCAATCCCTCCCTCCTCCCCCCTCCCCATGATAGGCCCCAGTGTGTGATGTTCCCCTTCCCGAGTCCAATGATCTCATTGTTCAGTTCCCACCTATGAGTGAGAACATGCGGTGTTTGGTTTTCTCTTCTTGTGATAGTTTGCTAAGAATGATGGTTTCCAGCTGCATCCATGTCCCTACAAAGGACGCAAACTCATCCTTTTTGATGGCTGCATAGTATTCCATGGTGTATATGTGCCACATTTTCTTAATCCAGTCTGTCACAGATGGACATTTGGGTTGATTCCAAGTCTTTGCTATTGTGAATAGTGCCGCAATAAACATACGTGTGCATGTGTCTTTGTAGTAGAGTAATTTATAATCCTTTGGGTATATACCCAGTAATGGGATGGCTGGGTCATATGGTACATCTAGTTCTAGATCCTTGAGGAATCGCCATACTGTTTTCCATAATGGTTGAACTAGTTTACAATCCCACCAACAGTGTAAAAGTGTTCCTATTTCTCCACATCCTCTCCAGCACCTGT
Organism: Trachypithecus francoisi; assembly: GCF_009764315.1. Lineage (NCBI taxonomy): Eukaryota > Metazoa > Chordata > Mammalia > Primates > Cercopithecidae > Trachypithecus > Trachypithecus francoisi. The sequence goes on from NW_022681453.1 coordinate 8,691,993, forward strand.
TGTTTCCTGACTTTTTAATGATTGCCATTCTAACTGGTGTGAGATGGTATCTCATTGTGGTTTTGATTTGCATTTCTCTGATGGCGAGTGATGATGAGCATTTTTTCATGTGTCTGTTGGCTGTATGGATGTCTTCTTTTGAGAAATGTCTGTTCATATCCTTTCCCCACTTTTTGATGGGGTTGTTTGTTTTTTTCTTGTATATTTGTTTGAGTTCTTTGTAGATTCTGGATATTAGCCCTTTGTCAGATGAGTAGGTTGCAAAAATTTTCTCCCATTCTGTAGGTTGCCTGTTCACTCTGATGGTAGTTTCTTTAGCTGTACAAAAGCTCTTTAGTTTAATTAGATCCCATGTGTCAATTTTGCTTTTGCTGCCGTTGCTTTTGGTGTTTTAGACATGAAGTCCTTGCCCATGCCTATGTCCTGAATGGTACTACCTAGATTTTCTTCTAGGGTTTTTATGGTATTAGGTCTAACATTTAAGTCTCTAATCCATCTTGAATTAATTTTCGTATAAGGGGTAAGGAAAGGATCCAGTTTCAGCTTTCTACTTATGGCTAGCCAATTTTCCCAGCACCATTTATTAAATAGTGAATCCTTTCCCCTTTTCTTGTTTCTCTCAGGTTTGTCAAAGATCAGATGGCTGTAGATGTGTGGTATTATTTCTGAGGACTCTGTTCTGTTCCATTGGTCTATATCTCTGTTGTGGTACCAGTACCATGCTGTTTTGGTTACTATAGCCTTGTAGTATAGTTTGAAGTCAGGTAGCGTGACGCCTCCAGCTTTGTCCTTTTGACTTAGGATTGTCTTGGCAATGTGGGCTCTTTTTTGGTTCCATATGAACTTTAAAGCAGTTTTTTCCAATTCTGTGAAGAAAGTCATTGGTAGCTTGATGGGGATGGCATTGAATCTATAATAACCTTGGGCAGTATGACCATTTTCACGATATTGATTCTTCCTATCCATGAGCATGGTATGTTCTTCCATTTGTTTGTGTCCTCTTGATTTCACTGAGCAGTGGTTTGTAGTTCTCCTTGAAGAGGTCCTTTACATCCCTTGTAAGTTGGATTCCTAGGTATTTTATTCTCTTTGAAGCAATTGTGAATGGAAGTTCATTCCTGATTTGGCTCTCTGCTTGTCTGTTACTGGTATATAAGAATGCTTGTGATTTTTGCACATTAATTTTGTATCCTGAGACTTTGCTGAAGTTGCTTATCAGCTTAAGGAGATTTTGGGCTGAGACAATGGGGTTTTCTAAATATACAATCATGTCATCTGCAAACAGGGACAATTTGACTTCTTCTTTTCCTAACTGGATACCCTTGATTTCTTTCTCTTGCCTGATTGCCCTAGCAAGAACTTCCAACACTATGTTGAATAGGAGTGGTGAGAGAGGGCATCCCTGTCTTGTGCCAGTTTTCAAAGGGAATTTTTCCAGTTTTTGCCCATTCAGTATGATATTAGCTGTGGGTTTGTCATAAATAGCTCTTATTATTTTGAGGTACGTTCCATCAATACCGAATTTATTGAGCGTTTTTAGCATAAAGGGCTGTTGAATTTTGTCAAAAGCCTTTTCTGCATCTATTGAGATAATCATGTGGTTCTTGTCTTTGGTTCTGTTTATATGCTGGATTACGTTTATTGATTTGCGAATGTTGAACCAGCCTTGCATCCCAGGGATGAAGCCCACTTGATCATGGTGGATAAGCTTTTTGGTGTGCTGCTGAATCCGGTTTGCCAGTATTTTATTGAGGATTTTTGCATCGATGTTCATCAGGGATATTGGTCTAAAATTCTCCTTTTTTGTTGTGTCTCTGCCAGGCTTTGGTATCAGGATGATGTTGGCCTCATGAAAAGAGTTAGGGAGGATTCCCTCTTTTTCTATTGATTGGAATAGTTTCAGAAGGAATGGTACCAGCTCCTCCTTGTATCTCTGGTAGAATTCAGCTGTGAATCCATCTGGTCCTGGACTTTTTTTGGTGGGTAGGCTATTAATTGTTGCCTCCATTTCAGAGCCTGCTATTGGTCTATTCAGGGATTCAACTTCTTCCTGGTTTAGTCTTGGGAGAGTGTAAGTGTCCAGGAAATTATCCATTTCTTCTAGATTTTCTAGTTGATTTGCGTAGAGGCATTTATAGTATTCTCTGATGGTTGTTTGTATTTCTGTGGGGTCAGTGGTGATATCCCCTTTATCATTTTTTATTGCGTCTATTTGATTCCTCTCTCTTTTCTTCTTTATTAGTCTAGCTAGCGGTCTGTCAATTTTGTTGATCTTTTCAAAAAACCAACTCCTGGATTCATTGATTTTTTGGAGGGTTTTTTGTGTCTCTATCTCCTTCAGTTCTGCTCTGATCTTAGTTATTTCTTGCCTTCTGCTAGCTTTTGAATGTGTCTGCTGTTGCTTCTCCAGTTCTTTTAATTGTGATGTTAGAGTGTCAATTTTAGATCTCTCTTGCTTTCTCTTGTGGGCATTTAGTGCTATAAATTTCCCTCTACACACTGCTTTAAATGTGTCCCAGAGATTCTGGTATGTTGTATCTTTGTTCTCATTGGTTTCAAAAAACATCTTTATTTCTGCTTTCATTTCGTTATGTACCCAGTAGTCATTCAGGAGCAGGTTGTTCAGTTTCCATGTAGTTGAACGGTTTTGATTGAGTTTCTTAGTCCTGAGTTCTAGTTTGATTGCACTGTGGTCTGAGAGACAGTTTGTTATAATTTCTGTTCTTGTACATTTGCTGAGGAGTGCTTTACTTCCAATTATGTGGTCAATTTTGGAATAAGTGCGATGTGGTGCTGAGAAGAATGTATATTCTGTTGATTTGGGGTGGAGAGTTCTATAGATGTCTATTAGGTCCGCTTGGTGCAGAGATGAGTTCAATTCCTGGATATCCTTGTTAACTTTCTGTCTCGTTGATCTGTCTAATGTTGACAGTGGAGTGTTGAAGTCTCCCATTATTATTGTATGGGAGTCTAAGTCTCTTTGTAGGTCTCTAAGGACTTGCTTTATGAATCTGGGTGCTCCTGTATTGGGTGCATATATATTTAGGAGAGTTAGCTCTTCCTGTTGAATTGATCCCTTTACCATTATGTAATGGCCTTCTTTGTCTCTTTTGATCTTTGATGGTTTAAAGTCTGTTTTATCAGAGACTAGGATTGCAACCCCTGCTTTTTTTTTGTTCTCCATTTGCTTGGTAGATCTTCCTCCATCCCTTTATTTTGAGCCTATGTATGTCTCTGCATGTGAGATGGGTCTCCTGAATACAGCAGACTGATGGGTCTTGACTCTTTATCCAGTTTGCCAGTCTGTGTCTTTTAATTGGAGCATTTAGTCCATTTACATTTAAGGTTAATATTGTTTTGTGTGAACTTGATCCTGTCATTATGATATTAACTGGTTATTTTGCTCGTTAGTTGATGCAGTTTCTTCCTAGCATCGATGGTCTTTACATTTTGGCATGTTTTTGCAATGGCTGGTACCGGTTGTTCCTTTCCATGTTTAGGGCTTCCTTCAGGGTCTCTTGTAAGGCAGGCCTGGTGGTGACAAAATCTCTAAGCATTTGCTTATCTGTAAAAGATTTTATTTCTCCTTCACTGATGAAACTTAGTTTGGTTGGATATGAAATTCTGGGTTGAAAATTCTTTTCTTTAAGAACGTTGAATATTGGCCCCTACTCTCTTCTGGCTTGTAGAGTTTCTGCCGAGAGATCTGCTGTTAGTCTGATGGGCTTCCCTTTGTGGGTAACCCGACCTTTCTCTCTGGCTGCCCTTAAGATTTTTTCCTTCATTTCAACTTTGGTGAATCTGGCAATTATGTGTCTTGGAGTTGCTCTTCTGGAGGAGTATCTTTGTGGCGTTCTCTGTATTTCCTGAATTTGAATGTTGGCCTGCCCTACTAGGTTGGGGAAGTTCTCCTGGATGATATCTTGAAGAGTGTTTTCCAACTTGGTTCCATTTTCCCCCTCACTTTCAGGCACCCCAATCAGACGTAGATTTGGTCTTTTTACATAATCCCATACTTCTTGCAGGCTTTGTTCATTTCTTTTTCTTCTTTTTTCTTTTGGTTTCTCTTCTCGCTTCATTTCATTCATTTGATCCTCAATCGCTGATACTCTTTCTTCCAGTTGATCGAGTCAGTTACTGAAGCTTGTGCATTTGTCACGTATTTCTCGTGTCATGGTTTCATCTCTGTCATTTCGTTTATGATCTTCTCTGCATTAATTAGTCTAGCTGTCAATTCTTCCACTTTTTTTCAAGATTTTTAGTTTCTTTGCACTGGGTACGTAATTCCTCCTTTAGCTCTGAGAGGTTTGATGGACTGAAGCCTTCTTCTCTCATCTCATCAAAGTCATTCTCTGACCAGCTTTGATCCGTTGCTGGCGATGGCTGCGCTCCTTTGCAGGGGGAGATGCGCTCTTATTTTTTGAATTTCCAGCTTTTCTGCCCTGCTTCTTCCCCATCTTTGTGGTTTTATCTGCCTCTGGTCTTTGATGATGGTGACGTACTGATGGGGTTTTGGTATAGGTGTGCTTCCTGTTTGATAGTTTTCCATCTGACAGTCAGAAGGACTGTCTGTTGGTCTGTTGGAGATTGCTTGAGGTCCACTCCAGACCCTGTTTGCCTGGGTATCAGCAGCAGAGGTTGCCGAAGATAGAATATTGCTGAACAGCGAGTGTACCTGTCTGATTCTTTCTTTGGAAGTTTCCTCTCAGGGGTGACTCCACCCTGTGAGGTGTGGGGTGTCAGACTGCCCCTAGTGGAGGATGTCTCCCAGCTAGGCTACTCAGGGGTCAGGGACCCACCTGAGTAGGCAGTCTGTCCGTTCTCAGATCTCAACCTCCGTGTTAGGAGATCCACGGCTCTCCCCAAAGCTGTCAGACAGAGTCGTTCGCGTCTGCACTGGCCCCCACTCTTTCCCCTATTGGACTGCAGCTGTGTGCTGTCCGCAGAGGTAGAGTCTACAGAGACAGGCAGGCTTCCTTGAGCTGCTGTGAGCTCCACCCAGTTCGAGCTTCCCAGTGGCTTTGTTTACCTACTTAAGCCTCAGCAATGGCGGGCGCCCCTCCCCGAGCCTCGCTGCTGCCTTGCGGATAGATCGCCGCAGACGGCTGTGTTAGCAGTGAGGGAGGCTCCGTGGGCGTGGGACCCTCCCGGCCAGGTGTGGGATATATTCTCCTGTTGTGCCTGTTTCCTTAAAGCGCAGTATTGGGGTGGGAGTTACCCGATTTTCCAGGTGTTGTGTGTCTCAGTTCCCCTGGCTAGGAAAAGGGATTCCCTTCCCCCTTGCGCTTCCAGGTGAGGCGATGCCTCGCCCTGCTTCAGCTCACGCTGGTCAGGCTGCAGCAGCTGACCAGCACCGATTGTCCGGCACTCCCTAGAGAGATGACCCCAGTACCTCAGTTGAAAATGCAGAAATCACCGGTCTTCTCTGTCGCTCGCGCTGGGAGTTGGAGACTGGAGCTGTTCCTATTTGGCCATCTTGCTCCGCCCCCTGCTGTACAATTTTTGAGAATTTTTACTTTGTGCTATGTAGTGAATAGTAGTTTGATTCCTAGATACTGATCTCTATTTCTCCTGGCCTTTCATCTCCTATAAGTCAAAAGAATCAAATTAATTAATCTAACAAGTGTTTATTAGTCATCCATTGGGCACATATGATTATATCATACTAGAGATGATACCAGGAATTCTGGGATACTGGTTCATAAGTGACTAGCTATTAATAAATTTCTTTTTCAGGTATCATAAGGAAAGAAGAATAAATTATCAAAATATTGTAGTATAAAAAAATGAACATATCTGCTAGGAGGATTCATGAAGACCTATAAGCATCGATTCATGTCATTAAAATTATGGTGACTATTTAAAATTTGTTTAGAAGAAGTGTATGTTGATTATTATATTGAAAGTATAAAATGTTTTAAAATGATGCTAAAATGTTATTGGATAAAGTCTATATTAAGAAGACTTGGAATATACATGCTCTGAGCGTGGTGCAGTGGCTCATACCTATAATCCCAGCACTTTGGGAGACTGAGGCAGGAGGATCTCTTGAGCCCAAGAGTTTGAGATCAGCCTGGTCTACATAAAAAGACTCCATCTTTACAAAAATGAAATTTTTAAATAAATAAAATTTTAAAAATAAGATAAAAAATAATTTTTTAAAAGATTACATATGCTATGGACTGATTCTGTCTCCCCAAAACTCATGTGTTGAAGCCTAACCCCCAGTAACTCAGAGTGTGACTGTATTTGAAGATAGGGACTTTGAAGAGGTAAAAAGAGGTAATAAGGTTGGTCCCTAATCCAATATGATCAGTGTCCTTAAAAAAAGAGAAAATTTGGACACACAGAAAAATATGAGGGGTGGGGGTGCCCTGAGGGATGGCCATATGAAGAGCACCAAGAGAGGGGCCATCCACAAGTCAAGGAGAGTGATGTCAGGAGAAACCAGCCCTGCTGGCACCTTGATCTTGGACTTCAGAACTGTGAGAAAATAAATTTCAATTGTTAGAGCCACTCAATCTGTAGTATTTTGTTATAGCAGTCTTAGGAAACTAATACAAATAGCAAGAAAAAGCAACGACTTGGATGACAAAAAAGTACTGCATTGGGGGTAACAAATGGAATGTCATTAAAGGAAAAGACAAAGAATAATCTGATATATATATATATATATATATGCTTATTCTGCTCACTAAGAAGTATACACATCTTGAAATCCAGTACCAAAGAACATATCAACATGTAAAGAGACAATGTAATTAAAATGTTTTGATTGTTGAATTTAAAAAGCAGCTACATGGAACAATAAAAGTAATTAAGCATAACCCAGTTTAACAAAGGAGACTTAGAGAAGTTAAGCTATCTAAGCAGTGGCACCCAGCAAGTAAAGGGGAGGACTCGGGCTACACCCTCTCATCTCCTGACTTTAGGTTCAGGGCTGCTTCACTGAACAGCTTTCCTGCTGGTCTAAACTGAGCTACAGGTTTGTTCCAATTAGCATGATGGCACACTTTCATTTACTGGGGAGTTGTATTTAGCGTATGCCCATCATTTGGAATCATTGTCACCGGAAACAACAAAAGAAGTAGTGAACCCTATCATAGCAGTTTTACTCTGTGTGGGTGGTTTTCTGAAGGGCTTTGTCTATTTGCACTGCAAGGAAATCAAACACATAAGCCAGATGATAGGAATAATTTTCACCTACGGGAATTTGCTTAACTGTTCATATTAAAGGACTTCTTAACATGCAGAAACAAACACAGCTACACCCACTTTACTTATACCTTCAGCTTGCCTTACAAAGTGGATGAGGGTGAACCTTTGTTTGAAACAATTACTTAAATATGTGTGTGTGAAGGAGGAGGATTTGCAAATCAAATCACATAGTTCAGCTAAATATAGCCTTTGTCAGGAGAAATAACTTGTAAGCAAATAAAAACTAACAATTGGAATCCACTGTAGACCACAATATGGAAATAATGTCTACTTCTCAGAGAATTTCAGACTGTAACCATTGTACATCAATCCAGACAGACCCAGTGATGTATAACCCTTGAAAGAAATCACCACTATAGAGAACAAAAGGATAATGTGGATTTGAAAAATGAAGAAAAAGCAATATAAACTTATTGAGCCTCAAGGACTTTGGGGTACAACGTAGAAACAAGAGAATGTACTGTTTTGCGAGGGACCAAACCATACTTACCGAATCCAATATGACAGATAAAAAGTAGCTGACATTTTCTTTCTGGTCAAGGATAATATTACTTATACAACTGCCTGTGTGGATGAATACATGAAGTGTCCAGTGTGAACCTCAAATATTTGAGACAAGTCTCAGTCAACTTAAGATGTTTGTTTTGCCAAAAAGTGAACGCCATATCCCTGTGACACAGCCTCGGGAGGTCCTGATGACACGTGCTCAAGGTGGTTGGGGCACAGCTTGGTTTTATACATTTTAAGAAGACATGAAACACCAATCAATATATGCAAGGTGTATGTTGGTTCCATCTGGAAAGGCAGAAGTCTGTCAGGGGTTTCTAGGGGATAGGTAAGTAAGAGAAAAACAGTTGCATTCTTCTGAGTTTCTTCTTTTTTTCTTTTAAGAATTATTTTTATTTTTATTTCAATAGTTTTGGGGGTGCAGGTGGCTTTTGATTCCATGGATAAGTTCTCTAGTGCTGCTTTCTGAGATTTTGGTTCACCCATCACCCGAGCAGTGTACTGTATATCCATCTTTTGAGTTTCTAATTGGTCTTTCCAAAGGAGACAACACATATGCATTTATCTCAGTGAACAGAGGGATGACTTTGAGTTTTGTCTGTCCTTTGTCCACAAGGAAATTTCTTGTGAGGGAGGTATGTAGTTTTTTTTATCTTAGTAGCTATCTATTTTAAGAACGGATAACCTGAGAGGCAGGTTTCGCCTATGCGGTTCCCAGATTGACTTTTCTCTTTGGCCAAGTGATTTGAGTGTCCCAGAGTTTATTTTCCTTTCACTCCAATATGCATCCCATTTCACTTTATACCTTTTATACTTATCAATGTTTCTAGGTAGGGCCAAATCCCCATTTTGTAAACCATGTTACTCTTGGTAATCATGTTTTTTTCTTCAGATCCCAGTATCTTGCCTAAAGTTAACTATATCTTTCAGTATTTTGAATTTAGTTCAAAAAAAACTTTTCTCAGCCGGGTGCAATGGCTGACGCCTATAATCCTAGCACTTTGGGAGGCTGAGGTGGGTGGATCACCTGAGGTCGAGAGCTGGGGACCAGCCTGGCTAACATGGTGAAATCCCGTCTCTACTAAAAATACAAAAATTGGAGGGCAGAGCAAGATGGCCAAATAGGAACGGCTCCAGTCTCCATCTCCCAGCGTGAGCGACACAGAAGACCTGGGATTTCGGCATTTTCAACTGCAGAAATAGTGAGGTACTGCGGTCATCTCACTGGGGAGTGCCGGGCAATCGGTGCTGGTCAGCTGCTGCAGCCCGACCAGCGAGAGCTGAAGCAGGGCGAGGCATCGCCTCACCTGGGAAGCGCAAGGGGGAAGGGAATGCCTTTTCCTAGGCAGGGGAACTGAGACACACAACACCTGGAAAATCGGGTGACTCCCACCCCAATACTGCACTTTAAGCAAACGGGCACACCAGGAGAATATCTCCCACACCTGGCTGGGAGGGTCCCATGCCCACGGAGCCTCCCTCATTGCTAACACAGCAGTCTGCGATCTAACCACAAGGCAGCAGTGAGGCTGGGGGAGGGGCGCCGCCATTGCTGAGGCTTAAGTAGGTAAACAAAGCCGCTGGGAAGCTTGAACTGGGTGGAGCTCACAGCAGCTCAAGGAAACCTGCCTGTCTCTGTAGACTCCACCTCTGGGGAGAGGGCACAGTTAACAACAACAACAACAAAAGCAGCAGGAACCTCTACAGACGCAAACGACTCTGTCTGACAGCTTTGAAGAGAGCAGTGGATCTCCCAACACAGAGGTTGAGATCTGAGAACGGACAGACTGCCTGCTCAAGTGGGTCCCTGACACCTGAGTAGCCTAACTGGGAGACATCCCCCACTAGGGGCAGTCTGACACCCCACACCTCACAGGGTGGAGTACACCCCTGAGAGGAAGCTTCCAAAGTAAGAATCAGACAGGTACACTCGCTCTTCAGCAATATTCTATCTTCTGCAACCTCTGCTGCTGATACCCAGGCAAACAGGGTCTGGAGTGGACCTCAAGCAATCTCCAACAGACCTACAGCTGAGGGTCCTGACTGTTAGAAGGAAAACTATCAAACAGGAAGGACACCTATACCAAAACCCCATCAGTACGTCACCATCATCAAAGACCAGAGGCAGATAAAACCACAAAGATGGGGAAGAAGCAGGGCAGAAAAGCTGGAAATTCAAAAAATAAGAGTGCATCTCCCCCTGCAAAGGAGGACAGCCCATCACCAGCAACGGATCAAAGCTGGTCAGAGAATGACTTTGATGAGATGAGAGAAGAAGGCTTCAGTCCATCAAACTTCTCAGAGCTAAAGGAGGAATTACGTACCCAGCGCAAAGAAACTAAAAATCTTGAAAAAAGAGTGGAAGAATTGATAGCTAGACTAATTAATGCAGAGAAGATGATAAACGAAATGACAGAGATGAAAACCATGACATGAGAAATACGTGACAAATCCACAAGCTTCAGTAACCGACTTGATCAACTGGAAGAAAGAGTATCAGCGATTGAGGATCAAATGAATGAAATGAAGCGAGAAGAGAAACCAAAAGAAAAAAGAAGAAAAAGAAATGAACAAAGCCTGCAAGAAGTATGGGATTATGTAAAAAGACCAAATCTACGTCTGATTGGGGTGCCTGAAAGTGAGGGGGAAAATGGAACCAACTTGGAAAACACTCTTCAAGATATCATCCAGGAGAACTTCCCCAACCTAGTAGGGCAGGCCAACATTCAAATTCAGGAAATACAGAGAACGCCACAAAGATACTCCTCCAGAAGAGCAACTCCAAGACACATAATTGCCAGATTCACCAAAGTTGAAATGAAGGAAAAAATCTTAAGGGCAGCCAGAGAGAAAGGTCGGGTTACCCACAAAGGGAAGCCCATCAGACTAACAGCAGATCTCTCGGCAGAAACTCTACAAGCCAGAAGAGAGTAGGGGCCAATATTCAACGTTCTTAAAGAAAAGAATTTTCAACCCAGAATTTCATATCCAACCAAACTAAGTTTCATCAGTGAAGGAGAAATAAAATCTTTTACAGATAAGCAAATGCTTAGAGATTTTGTCACCACCAGGCCTGCCTTACAAGAGACCCTGAAGGAAGCCCTAAACATGGAAAGGAACAACCGGTACCAGCCATTGCAAAAACATGCCAAAATGTAAAGACCATCGATGCTAGGAAGAAACTGCATCAACTAACGAGCAAAATAACCAGTTAATATCATAATGACAGGATCAAGTTCACACAAAACAATATTAACCTTAAATGTCAATGGACTAAATGCTCCAATTAAAAGACACAGACTGGCAAACTGGATAAAGAGTCAAGACCCATCAGTCTGCTGTATTCAGGAGACCCATCTCACATGCAGAGACATACATAGGCTCAAAATAAAGGGATGGAGGAAGATCTACCAAGCAAATGGAGAACAAAAAAAAGCAGGGGTTGCAATACTAGTCTCTGATAAAACAAACTTTAAACTATCAAAGATCAAAAGAGACAAAGAAGGCCATTACATAATGGTAAAGGGATCAATTCAACAGGAAGAGCTAACTCTCCTAAATATATATGCATCCAATACAGGAGCACCCAGATTCATAAAGCAAGTCCTTAGAGACTTACAAAGAGACTTAGACTCCCATACAATAATAATGGGAGACTTCAACACTCCACTGTCAACATTAGACAGATCAACGAGACAGAAAGTTAACAAGGATATCCAGGAATTGAACTCATCTCTGCACCAAGCGGACCTAATAGACATCTATAGAACTCTCCACCCCAAATCAACAGAATATACATTCTTCTCAGCACCACATCGCACTTATTCCAAAATTGACCACATAATTGGAAGTAAAGCACTCCTCAGCAAATGTACAAGAACAGAAATTATAACAAACTGTCTCTCAGACCACAGTGCAATCAAACTAGAACTCAGGACTAAGAAACTCAATCAAAACCGTTCAACTACATGGAAACTGAACAACCTGCTCCTGAATGACTACTGGGTACATAACAAAATGAAGGCAGAAATAAAGATGTTCTTTGAAACCAATGAGAACAAAGATACGACATACCAGAATCTCTGGGACACATTTAAAGCAGTGTGTAGAGGGAAATTTATAGCACTAAATGCCCACAAGAGAAAGCAGGAAAGATCTAAAATTGACACTCTAACATCACAATTCAAAGAACTAGAGAGGCAAGAGCAAACACATTCAAAAGCTAGCAGAAGGCAAGAAATAACTAAGATCAGAGTAGAACTGAAGGAGACTGAGACACAAAAAACCCTCCAAAAAATCAATGAATCCAGGAGTTGGTTTTTTGAAATGATCAACAAAATTGACAGACTGCTAGCAAGACTAATAAAGAAGAAAAGAGAGAAGAATCAAATAGATGCAATAAAAAATGATAAAGGAGATATCACCACCAACCCACAGAAATACGAACTACCATTAGAGAATACTATAAACACCTCTACGCAAATCAACTAGAAAATCTAGAAGAAATGGATAATTTCTTGGACACTTACACTCTTCCAAGACTCAACCAGGAAGAAGTTGAATCCCTGAGTAGACCAATAGAAGGCTCTGAAATTGAGGCAATAGTTAATAGCCTACCAACCAAAAAAAGTCCAGGACCAGATGGATTCACAGCTGAATTCTACCAGAGGTACAAGGAGGAGCTGGTACCATTCCTTCTGAAACTATTCCAATCAATAGAAAAAGAGAGAATCCTCCCTAACTCATTTTATGAGGCCAACATCATCCTGATACCAAAGCCTGGCAGAGACACAACAAAAAAAGAGAATTTTAGACCAACATCCCTGATGAACATCGATGCAAAAATCCTCAATAAAATACTGGCAAACCAGATTCAGCAGCACACCAAAAAGCTTATCCACCATGATCAAGTGGGCTTCATCCCTGGGATGCAAGGCTGGTTCAACATTCGCAAATCAGTAAGCGTAATCCAGCATATAAACAGAACCAAAGACAAGAACCACATGATTATCTCAGTAGATGCAGAAAAGGCTTTTGACAAAATTCAACAGCCCTTCATGCTAAAAACGCTCAATAAATTCGGTATTGATGGAACGTACCTCAAAATAATAAGAGCTATTTATGACAAACCCACAGCTAATATCATACTGAATGGGCAAAAACTGGAAAAATTCCCTTTGAAAACTGGCACAAGACAGGGATGCCCTCTCTCACCACTCCTATTCAACATAGTGTTGGAAGTTCTGGCTAGGGCAATCAGGCAAGAGAAAGAAATCAAGGATATTAAGTTAGGAAAAGAAGAAGTCAAATTGTCCCTGTTTGCAGATGACATGATTGTATATTTAGAAAACCCCATTGTCTCAGTGCAAAATCTCCTTAACTGATAAGCAACTTCAGCAAAGTCTCAGGATACAAAATTAATGTGCAAAAATCACAAACATTCTTATATACCAGTAACAGACAAACAGAGAGCCAAATCATGAATGAACTTCCATTCACAATTGCTTCAAAGAGAATAAAATACCTAGGAATCCAACTTACAAGGGATGTAAAGGACCTCTTCAAGGAGAACTACAAACCACTGCTCAGTGAAGTAAAAGAGGACACAAACAAATCGAAGTGCATACCATGCTCATGGATAGGAAGAATCAATATCGTGAAAATGGCCATACTGCCCAAGGTTATTTATAGATTCAATGCCATCCCCATCAAGCTACCAATGACTTTCTTCACAGAATTGGAAAAAACTGCTTTAAAGTTCATATGGAACCAAAAAGGAGTCCACATTGCCAAGACAATCGTAAGTCAAAAGGACAAAGCTGGAGGCGTCACGCTACCTGACTTCAAACTATACTACAAGGCTACAGTAACCAAAACAGCATGGTACTGGTACCACAACAGAGATATAGACCAATGGAACAGAACAGAGTCCTCAGAAATAATACCACACATCTACAGCCATCAGATCTTTGACAAACCTGAGAGAAACAAGAAATGGGGAAAGGATTCCCTATTTAATAAATGGTGCTGGGAATATTGGCTAGCCATAAGTAGAAAGCTGAAACTGGATCCTGTCTTTACTCCTTATACAAAGATTAATTCAAGATGGATTAGAGACTTAAATGTTAGACCTAATACCATAAAAACCCTAGAAGAAAACCTAGGTAGTACCATTCAGGACATAGGCATGGGCAAGGACTTCATGTCTAAAACACCAAAAGCAACGGCAGCAAAAGCCAAAATTGACAAATGGGATATGATTAAACTAAAGAGCTTCTGCACAGCAAAAGAAACTACCATCAGAGTGAACAGGCAACCTACAGAATGGGAGAAAATTTTTGCAATCTACTCATCTGACAAAGGGCTAATATCCAGAATCTACAAAGAACTCAAACAAATATACAAGAAAAAAAAAACAACCCCATCAAAAAGTGGGGAAAGGATATGAACAGACATTTCTCAAAAGAAGACATTCATACAGCCAACAGACACATGAAAAAATGCTCATCATCACTCGCCATCAGAGAAATGCAAATCAAAACCACAATGAGATACCATCTCACACCAGTTAGAATGGCAATCATTAAAAAGTCAGGAAACAACAGGTGTTGGGGAGGATGTGGAGAAACAGGAACACTTTTACACTGTTGGGATTGTAAACTAGTTCAACCATTATGGAAAACAGTATGGCAATTCCTCAAGGATCTAGAACTAGATGTACCATATGACTCAGCCATCCCACTACTGGGTATATACCCAAAGGATTATAAATCATGCTGCTATAAAAACACATGCACACGTATGTTTATTGCGGCACTATTCACAATAGCAAAGACTTGGAATCAACCCAAATGTCCATCTGTGACAGACTGGATTAAGAAAATGTGGCACATATACACCATGGAATACTATGAAGCCATAAAAAAGGATGAGTTTGCATCCTTTGTAGGGACATGGATGCAGCTGGAAACCATCATTCTTAGCAAACTATCACAAGAACAGAAAACCAAACACCGCATGTTCTCACTCATAGGTGGGAACTGCACAGTGAGATCACTTGCACTCGGGAAGGGGAACATCACACACTGGGGCCTATCATGGGCGGGGGAGGAGGGAGGGATTGCATTGGGAGTTATACCTGATATAAATGATGAATTAATGGGTGCTGACGAGTTGACGGGTGCAGCACACCAACATGGCACAAGTATACATATGTAACAAACCTGCACGTTATGCACATTTACCCTAGAACTTAAAGTATAATTAAAAAAAAAAAAAAAAAAGAAACCAAATTACATTCAGATACATAGATGAAGACAAAATTCTGCTGTTGCCAGATGGTCTCCATCTTCTCAGTTAAGGAATAGTGTTATCGTCTGTATGCACTTGTTGGCTCTGTAACTTTTATGAGTTCCAGCTTTACCTTTGTGCCATGATTGTCTTATCACTGGAGAATCTAGCAATCTTTAACGATTTTTAATAAGAAATATTTATGAAATAAAAATTAATGTTTGGAATTACAAAAAAAAAAATACAAAAATTAGTCTCGCGTGGTAGCACATGCTTGTAATCCTAGCTACTCAGGAGGCTGAGGCAAGAGCCAAACTCTGTCTCAAAAAACAAAACAAAACAAAACAAACTTCTCAATTTCATGTACATATCTCTGTCATTTACACCTGCATGCATTAGTACTGCTTGGTGTTTTGCTATCTCTCTATGTGGATATTTGTATTTAATTTGCTCCTTATAAGTCATTTTGGACTTTTCATTGATATCAAACATTAAATATTGGCAGGGAAATGCATAATACTATGATAAATTAATGTTTTCACAAAACTCTGATAATCAATATTTTCCTGTTTGAAAATAAATGTTCCAGTTTGGGCAGAAGAAAGTATCACAGGTCACCTGCTATGCTGGCTACACTGGCTAGGTTAGTCCATATATAACTGTGTGTATTCTCATTAAACTACATTAACTGTGGCCAATAATTACAGCAGACCAACAAATGCAATATGAACTTTGAAATTCAAACGTGTAAAGGGTGCTTTCTAAGTGTAGTATTTTAAAGTTTTGTATTACTCTTTCAGAAAATATTTATTTATTTATTTATTTATTTATTTATTTATTTTTTTGAGACGGAGTCTCGCTCTGTCGCCCAGGCTGGAGTGCAGTGGCCGGATCTCAGCTCACTGCAAGCTCCGCCTCCCGGGTTTACGCCATTCTCCTGCCTCAGCCTCCCGAGTAGCTGGGACTACAGGCGCCCGCCATCTCGCCCGGCTAATTTTTTGTATTTTTTTTTTTAGTAGAGGCGGGGTTTCACCGTGCTAGCCAGGATGGTCTCGATCTCCTGACCTCGTGATCCGCCCATCTCGGCCTCCCAAAGTGCTGGGATTACAGGCTTGAGCCACCGCGCCCGGCCCAGAAAATATTTATTGAGCCCTCCCAATGAGGTAATGATAAGAAGTTCTGGGTACTCAACAGTGAATAAATCATCTTTCTTTCATAAGTTTATATTTTAGTGTGGTACTAAGCAAACAAATAAGAACATCAAAGTAAATAAAACAATGGCGAGTTTTAATAAACTCTGTGACCTGAAGCTCATAGGGTTTGGATTTCATGTTCCATGGAAGACTTTTACACGAAGAGTAACAAGATACAATTTAGATCTTAAGAAAGCCTCTCACTTGCTCTCCACTGTGGTATGAATGGTTTGGAGGCAAAAGAGTGGAGGCAGACTATAGTCAGAGAGTTGTGCAGTAATTTGGGCATGCAGCAAAGGTAACCTGAACTCAGCTGGCACAGAAGAGATGTTGAAAGAAGTGTGCAGATTCTCTGGAATACAGAATCATCACAGCTTGATGACTGAATATTGTGGGGAGGGGATAAGAGACAGGAAGATATCAGAATGACTCTTAAGTGTCTGGCTTGAGTGTACACATGGGTGGTTGAGTCATTTATTGAGGCAACAGAGATTAAGGGACATGTTTTGATTGCAGTGGACACGCTAGGATTGGGATTGCTGTGATATGCCATGTCCAACAGGAGTTGAGTATGTAAACATGAGGTTCCCAGGAAACGTCATGGTGAGAGGAGTAGAATTCATCACCATATTCCTGGGAACTGATGAACTCACCATGGGTAAAGGAAGGAAGACAGAAGTCAAAGGGTAAGGTGAAAACTAGCTTGGAAGTCTGTGGTTTTAAGGAGGAGGGAGTGGGTGGCATCCAGTGCTGCTGAGAGATGAGTAGGATGAAGGCAAAGAGGGATTGTTGAACCTGAGAAGCATTCGAAAGTGGAGCCCAGCTGCCTGGGTTTGAATCCTGGCTTTCAAGCTTAGGAACAAAACAAGCAGGCTTCCATGTGTCTCTAATTCTCCATGTAAAACATGAATGGCCGGGCATAGAGGCTCATGCCTGTAATCCCAACACTTTGGGAGGCCTACATGGGTGGATCACCTGAGGTCAGCAGTTCGAGAGCAGCCTGACCAATATGATGAAACCTCATATCTACTAAAAATACAAAAATTAGCTGGGCGTGGTGGCATGTGCCTATAATCCCAGCCACTTGGGAGGCTGAAACAGGAGAATCGCTTGAACCCGGGGGGCGGAGGTTGCAGTGAGCCGAGATCGCGTCATTGCACTCCAGCCTAGGCAACAAGAGAGAAACTCCATATCAAAAAACAAACAAACAAACAAACAAAAAAGAAACAAAAACATCACATGAATAACAGTATTCCTTACCTCAATAGGCGTTTTGCAAGGATTGAATAACTTTATACACATAAAAGCCTTAGAAGTATGCCTGACACATTTCATTCAACAAATATTCACTGAGCAGCCACTGTGTGGCAGACACACTGCTAGGTGCTGGCATATTGTCATGAACAAAAGTCTCTGTCCACATCAGGAGAGGGAACTGGACAATAAGCAGGAAGAAGGGACAAGCATTGTGGAGAAAAATAAATGCAGAAGGAGGAGGAGGAGAGCACAGGTGGGTGAATCATTTTAAATAGTGTTGGGGTGGCAAGGAGTGAAACCCGCAGGTATCTGGAGTGAAGAGGAGCCCCACTGTGGGAAGAGGCAGGAGACTCCTTGGGAGGCAGAGTCTAACTCCCCTTCTCTCAACTTCAGTGACCTGCTTGGCCAACAGTGTGTGATATGGTGACATTCTTAGACTTGGGACACTAGCTCAGCAAAAGCCTGGCAGCTTCTATTCAGGCAACTTGGAAGTCAACTGCCATGTAAGAAGCCTAGCTATCCTGAGACTGCGAGGGCTATGATGAAGCCCAGGCTAGCCATGTGGAGAAGGCACCTGGGGACACTGGAGGCGAGAGTGTTATAGGAGATGGCCAGGGGGAGAGAGAGAGATGCCCACAAACCCCTAATTGTCCCTGCCGTCCTAGCCCAGGCACCAAAAGTATGAGTAAAGAAGCCTTCATCTGACTCCAGCCACAGTCATGATTTGCTTACAACTTTATGAAATATGGTGAACAAGGACTGCCTAGTTGAGCCCATTAGCCCCAGAACTGTAAAAGAAAGTAATAAACTGTTGTTTTAAGCAACTAAAAAATAAAATTAAAAAACCCCACAAAGGACAGGGAAGTCTTTGTGCTACAGTGGCCTAGGTCAGGAGGTGAGGAAATGTAAACCAAAAGGAAGTGTAAACCAAAAATAAAATTCTATGGCCCCCAACCATCTGAATGAATACCTTCACTCAGCAAGGGCATTCCGAACCTGAAAAATTGGTTCAGGCCAAGACAGGAAGGGAGGGTCAGACATGCCTCATTTTAACCTACTCCCTTTGTAATTCATGAAACACCAGCATTTAACATCAACACAGACCTTAAGTCTGGTAAGAAACTTTTACAAGAGCAGGGCATGGTGGCTTACACCTGTAATCCCATCACTTTGGGAAGTTGAGGTGGGCAGATCACGAGGTCAGGTGTTTTAGAACAGCTTGGCCAACATGGTGAAACCCCGTCGTTATTAAAAATACAAAAATTAGCCAGGTGTGGTGGTGCGTGCCTGTAGTCCCAGCTACTCCAGAGGCTGACCTGGGAGGTGGAGGTTGCAGTAAACCAGTATCACACCACTGACTCCAGCCCGGGCAACACAGCAAGATTCCGTCACAAAAAAAAAAAAAAAGAAAAAAAGAAACATTTACATTCTATTCTCTGAAGCCTGCTACCTGGACACTTCATCTGCATGACAAAATTTTGGTCACTACAACCCCTTATTATAATCCAGGCATTCCTTTTTATTAACTCTTTAAACTAATTGCTAATCAGAACTTTTTAAAATTTACCTATAACCTGGGAGCTCCTCCTGCCCCCTCGATTTGTCCTACTTTTCCAGACTAAACCAATGTTATATCTTACATGTATTTGATCAATGTCTCATGTATCCCTAAATGTATAAAATTAGGCTGAGCCCCAACCACTTTGGGCACATATTCTCAGGATCTCCTGAGGTCTGTCATGGGCCATTGGTCACTCATATTTGGCTCAGAATAAATCTCTTCAAATATTTGATACAGTTTGACTCTTTTCATCAACAGAAGTCATATATTTTGCCATGGCCATTATTTGTTTTGGCAATAAGGACACCTATACTAATTGGCCAGGTTCTGTAGGGTAATGAGTGTGTAAGCAGATGGAAGGAGATGGGAAAGAGAAGAACATTTAATTACGAAGGAGAGCAGCAAAATATGATGAGGCTTATCATCCTGTTATTACCTTCTAATTTCTCGTCAGCAACTGAGAGGAGAGGAGCCCAGGAATGGAGAGGATTTGAAGACCAAGATCAAAGATAAGGGAGGGTTTTGGGGGAAAGATTGTTTGTTTTATAGCAAAGAGACACTAGGACAAGTTCTTATGCTAAAGAAAATAAGCTGGTAGAAAGGGAAAGGCTTGTGAGGACAGAGATAGGACAGATAATGAAGGAACAGCATTCCTGTGAAGTGAGAGGGAATGGAATCCAGGCACACGAGGAGGGGTTGACCTTTCACAAGGTCGGAAGGAAGAAGGAGAGGCTGGGAGTCCCTGCATGGAGTCTGAAGGTCTGGTGGGGACATTTACCCGGAGAAGGGATTCTGTGAATGATGTATGATGTATGCTCAGCAGCTGACAGTGAAGGAAGGATGAGGAAGGTTTAAAAAGAGAAAGTCTGAAAGAATTTTCCTGGGAGTTTGGGAGACAACATTCTACAGAAACCTGGAAGAAATTTTAGGGTCCTATTGATTACCCATTTGAGGTTTCAGATAATAAGATTAAAATGAAATAAGTCAACATAGCTTACTCAATTTCCTTTGATCACTCCCCTCCTCCACTAAGCCAGTTTCCACCCATAGTTATTCGTGCATAACTATGATAAAAGTCATAGAAGGGAAGAATTTAACCTATGGAGACAATAAAGCAAAACAAAACTCAAAATAAAAAAAAAAAGTAAAACCCCTTAAATTGTTGATTTTGTTTTCATAGAACACACTATGTATATCATTTATCCACATGCTTCATGAACATTAATTGTAAGGAACTTTAGTATTTAATCAATGTCAGACTTTGTTTGGATAACTTGAGGAATGTGACCATATGCCTTGTAAAGATGGTGACATTAAGAAAAGAAACACAATCGAGACTACAATATAGCTGTTGTTTCTTGACATTCTAGCAATGAGAACTTTTTTTTTTTTTTTGAGAAAGAGTTGCACCCTTGTTGCCCAGGCTGGAGTGCAATGGCATGATCTCCGCTCACTGTGACCTCCGCCTCCCCAGTTCAAGTGATTTTCCTGCTTCAGCCTAATAGCTGGATTACAGGCACCCACCACCACACCCGACTAACTTTTTTTTTTTTTTTTTTTTAGTAGAGACGGGGCTTTGCCATGTTTGGCCAGTCTGGTCTAGAACTCCTGACCTCAGGTGGCCCGCCTGCCTCAGCCTCCCAAAGTGCTGGAATTATAGGCAGGAGCCACCGTACCCGGCCCTAAGAACTCCTGATAAACTGATACGTGTGCCTCCCAATAGCGCAATAATAATGGAGACATTCAAAACCAACTGTGGAGCTTTGAGAGCTTTTGCAGGGCTGTTAGAATCAGAGAAAGTGTAAGATACTCCAAGGTGGTTTTGTCCTCATTTTGTCACATGTACATATAGAAAATGCTTATTCATTTTTAGATTAATCAGCACATCTAGTTTCCACACAATTGCATATAACAAACAGTTTACAGCATTTTACTGACATTTTCAAAGAAGATACAGAAAAATCACCTTGGTATGGAAGGGGGGCAGAAACTGTTGAGACTGTTTTTCCTGGCTGAAAAGAGAAAGGACCTCAAACTCATAAATTAGCAACAATTATGCTTTTGTGCATGTCACTAGATTCCGTTAAATATATATCTTTGTTACTTTCTCACAGATTAATTCCTCATTGCTAGCAAATTTTTAGACATGTAACCCAGAGTTATATAGGAAGGCATTTTTTTTTTCATTGCTATTCTTAAACACCCCCCCATCCCCTTCTTTTATAACAAAAACTGAAGTAAACATAGTATGTGTTCTGGAGCTTCATTTTCTAAGGCTGGCTATCCTTGATAGCATTGGATGAACAGGGTAGGTATTGGAGTTAGGTGGAACCAGGGGCAACAGAACTGGCACCAGAAGTGAGGCTGAGGTGAAGCCCAGCATTCTAAGGGTGTAGCTAGCTCATCTGTGATTGAAGCCAGACATTGCTCTGGGATTCTGATATGGTTAGGCTTTGTGTCCCCTCAAAATCTCATCTTGAATTACAATCCCCGTAATCTCCATGTGTCAAGGGAGGGACAAGGTGGAGGTAATTGAATCATGGGGGCAATTTCCCCCATGCTGTTCTCATGATAATGAGTGAGTTCTCACAAGATCTGATGGTTTTATAAGAGACTCTTTCTCCTTTGCCAGGCACTTCTCCTTCCTGCCACCCTGTGAAGAAGGTGCCTTGTTTCCTCTTCGCCTTCTGCCATGATTATAAGTTTCCCCAGCCATGCTGAACTGTGAGTCAGCTAAATCTCTCTCCTTTATAAATTATCCAGTCTTGCACAGTTCTTTATACCAGTATGAAAATGGACCAATACAGGTTTCCACCAGGAGCTTGGAGTCTAGTGGATACTTCGGACTTTTGCTCATATAGTAGTTCCCCCACATCCACTGGGGATTCTAAGAACCCCAGTTGGTACAATCTCAGATGGTACCAAACCCAGTTGCTGTAAATCAGAGCACATTTCTGTTAGTGTCTTCCAACCACAAATTTGATGACTTTTCCATCTTAACCAAGAACTTATTATGCACTGTAGTTATAACTTTTGCAGTCTGAGGTACAACAGCACAAATTTATTTTTTGTTCTTCACAGTTTAATGGATAGAAGATTTGTTCTTACCATAAATCTTAGCAATCTCAGAACATTATATATATTAATCAATACTTACAGGAAAAACTTTTTGGCTCTTCTTAAAAACTTTGAATTGCTAGCATCACTACTCTTGCAGTTTGGGGCCATTAGTATGTAAAATAAGAATTACTGGAACACAAGCACTGGGATACCATGACAATCGATCTGATAAGAGATCCTGTTACTAAGTAACTAGGGGGCCAGTCAAGTGTAACTGTGAATATGCTGGACAAAAGAATAATTCACAAGAAGGAATGGCAAGAAAAGTGGGACAGTAGTTCTTCTCACTGTGGGTAAGAGTAGTAGCTGAAACCAGAACTCCAGATTAGAAAAATTACAGAGTAGGAATCACAGCAGAAGAGAAGTCTATAACTAGTCAAGATAAGTAGTGAGGAAGATTGGAACTGAGGGATCACATTGACCTTCCTGGCTAGCTCTGCCAGTTCCAGGTCCTTGTCTGACTGACATTGAAGGAACATGAGGAGCAAAGAACAAACCCAGAAAGTTTCTAGATGATTGTATTTCTCCCATACCAAATCACGAAGATTGTCAGAGTGAATGCAAAGCAATTCCCTAAGTTCTTAATCAATGTATTTATTGATATGGTTTCCTTTTGCAGCAAGATACTAATAAATACATTAAGAACCTGTTATAGTCTAGTGGTCAGGCACCGTGACTCATGCCTGTAATCCCAGCACTTTGAAAGACTGAGGCAGGTGGATCACTTGAGGTCAGGGGTTTGAAAGCCTGGCCAGCACGGTGAAAACCCATCTCTACTAAAAATACAAAAATTAGCTGGGTGTGATAGGGTGTGCCTGTAGTCCCAGTTGCTTGGGAGGCTGAGGCAGGAAAGTTACTTGAATCCAGAGGTTGCAGTCAGCTGAAATCGTACCACTGCACTCCAGCCTGGGTGACAGAGCAAGACTTCCTCTTGAAAAAAAAAAAAAAGGGAACTTATTATAGTCTAGAACCTTTAAGTAGCATGATTTCTTTAAATCCTAGGTACAATAATCTCTCGGTGTTCATGGGGGATTTGTTCCAAGACCTCTCTTGGATATCAAAATTTGCAGATGCTCAAGTCTCTTATACAAAATGACACAATATTTGCATATAACCTACACGTATCTCTCATACTTTAAATCATATCTAGATTACTTATAATACTTAATACAATGCCTATACATCACTTCATTCCCATGGATTCATTGTAGTAGTTAATATGAGGTAAACTCAAATTTTGCTTTCTGGAACTTTGTGAAATTATTCTTTTTCTCCAAATATTGTCAATCTGTGGTTGTTTGAATCCACAGATGGCAAACCCACAAATATGGAGGACAAACTGTATGTTACTTTCATTTTATAGAATGTAAAACTGAGGTTAATAGAGGTGAAAAGAATTGCCCAAGGTGATAAGGTAAATTGTGGAGCCAGGATTCAGAGCCAGGGCAAAAGTCAGTGATTTTTGCACTGCAGACACTTTCATTTGGTAGCTTTTGCTGATCTATGTTTTTCCTATCCACCGAGAATGCCTATTAATATAGCTTATTTAATTTGTAAGAATTACTTTTAAGTTGTTTTGATATTCTTTGGACTGCAATGACAGCTAGGATGTCCTTGAGACAGAATATCCTCTTGTGCTTTTAGCCTCATGGAAACAGTACCTGGAGCATGTGGCTGAGACCCTGGGGTTGACTCCACACTGCACTTCAGAGTGGTTGACAAATTGCTCACAGCTGTCTGGGTTAAAGAACTCATCTCTGAGAACCCATGCTTTTTCATTCTCTTTTTAAAAAGACAAGTGTGCCTTCTTTTATTCTACACTTCTAATGATTGCTCTACTTTGAAATGGTCCCTGCACTTGTTATTTTGTCTCACTAGTATCTTCACTTTTGCACTCTTCTCAGACTTAACTTCCATTTTTAACCATGACAGAATAACTTCTTATTTCATCTAAGCCTTTTCAGATGACACAGGAAAAGATATCATTATATCTCTGTTAGAGAGATATACATTACCACTTAGAAGTACTTCTTGATTATTGCATTTAATTGGAGTGGGTGGCCTACTAGTACTGATGGAAGAAGAAATGACTCCTGCATTTAATATGAAAATATATTATGAATTGCTTAATGCAGATTACTTATCTAATGGTTGAGGTTAACTGATGTCAGTGGTTTTCAGAGTGTTGACAGCAGAAATTAAAAAGAAAGCCATTACATATATGGAAATATATTTAGTAAATAAAGGGAATTTTGAAGGTGACACTCTGTGTTAGTCAATTTTCATACTGTTGTAAAGAACTGCCTGAGACTGGGTAATTTGTGAAAAAAAAGAGGTTTAATTGACTCATGGTTCAGCATGGCTGAGGAGGCGTCAGGAAACTTACTATCATGGCAGAAGGCAAAATGGAAGCAAGGTGCCTTCTTTACAAGGCAGCAGGAAGGAGAAGTGTCTAGTGAAGGAGAAACAGCCCCTTATAAAACCATCAGATCTTTTGAGAACTCACTCACTATTGCCAGAACAACATAGGGAAAACTGTCCCCATGATTCAATTACCTCCACCTGGTCTCTCCCTGGACACGTGGGGATTATGGGGATTACAATTAAAGATGAGATTTGGTTGGAGATACAAAGCCTAACCCTATCATTCTGCTCTGACCCCTCCAAAATCTCATGACCCTTTCACATTTCAAAACCAATCATACCTTCCCAACAGTCTTCCAAAGTCTTAATCCATTCCAGTGTTAACTCAAAAATCCAAGTCCAAAGTCTCATCTGAGACAAGGGAAGTCCCTTCCGCCTATGAGCCTGTAAAATCAAAAGCAAGTTAGTTACTTCCTAGATACACTGGGGGCACAGCTGTTGGATAAATACACCTATTTAAATGGGAGAAATTGACCAAAACAAAGGGGCTATTCAAGTCTGAAATCCAGTGGGGCAGTCAAATCTTAAAGCTCCAAAATAGTCTTCTTTGATTCCATGTCTCACATCCTGGTCACACTGATGTGAGAGGTGGGCTCCCACAGCCTTGGGCAGCTCCACCCCTGTGGCTTTTCAGGGTACAAGCCCCAGTGCCAGCTGTTTTCATGGCTGGTGTTGAGTATCTGTGGATTTTCCAGGCACACAGTGCAAGCAGTCAGTGGATCTACCATTCTGGGGTCTGGAGGATGGTGGCCCTCTTCTCACCACTCCACTAAGCAGTGCCCCAGTGGGGACTCTGTGTGGGGACTCTGACCACACATTTCCCTTCCACACTGCCCTAGCAGAGGTTCTCCATGAGGGCTTCACCCCTGCAGCACACCTCTACCTGGAAATCCAAGCATTTCCATACATCCTCTGAAATCTAGGCAGAGGTTCCCAAAACTCAATTTTTGACTTCTGTGCACCCACAGGCCCGATACCATTTGTAAGCTGCCAAGGCTTGGGACTCACACCCTCTGAAGCAATGGCCTGAGCTGTATGTTGGCCCCTTTTAGCCACAGCTTGGACATAGGGAACTGAGTCTCAAGACTGCACAAAGCAGCAAGTCCCTGGGCCTGGCCCATGAAATCGTTTTTTACTCCTGGGCCGCCTGGCCTGTGATGAGAGGGGCTACAGTGAAGATCTGTCCTGGAAACATTTTCCCCAAATGTATTGGCAAATAACATTTGGCTCCGTGTTACTTATGCAAATTTCTGCAGTGGCTTGGATTTCTCCTCAGATTTTTTTTATTTTTCTACAGTATCATCACACTGCAAATTTCCCAAACTTTTATGCTCTGCTTCCCTTTTAAACATAAGTTCCAATTCCAAACCGTCTCTTTGTGAATGCATAAAACTGAACACTTTTAAGAGCACCCAAGTTGGCTGGGCACAATGGCTCATGCCTGTAATCCCAGTACTTTGGGAGACTGAGGTGGGTGGATTGGTTGAGACTACGAGTTGAAGACCAGCCTGGCCAATGTGATGAAACTTTGTCTCTACTAAAAATACAAAAATTAGCTGGGCATGGTGGCAGGTGCCTGTAATCCTAGCTACTCAGGAGGCTGAGGCAGGATAATTGCTTGAACCTGGGAGACAGAGGTTGCCATGAGCTGAGATGGCACCACTGCACTCCAGCCTGGGCAACAGAGCTGGACCCAAGTCACCTCTTGAATGCTTTGCTGCTTAGAAATTTCTTCTGCCAGATACCTTAAATCATCTCTCTCAAATTTAAAGTTCCACAGATCTGTAGGGCAGGGGCAAACTGCTGACAGTCTCTTTGCTATAGCATAGCAAGAGTCACTTTTGCTCTGCTTCCCAACAAGTTCCTCATCTCCATCTGAGACCACTTCAGCCTGGACTTCATTGTCCATATTACTGTCAGCATTTTGGTCAAAGTCCTTCAACAAGTCTCTACGAAATTCCAAACTTTCCCCCATGTTCCTGTCTTCCTTTGAACCCTCCAAACTGTTCCAACCTCTGCCTGTTACTCAGTTCCAAAGTTGCATCCACATTTTCAAGTATCTTTAAAGCTATGCTCCACTTTCTTGGTACCAATTTACTGCATTATTTTGTTTTCATACTGCTATAAAGAACTGCCTGAGACTGAGTAATTTATAAAGGAAAGAGGTTTAAAATATTGACTCACAGTTCAGCATGGCTGGTGAAGTCTCAGGAAACTTACAATCATGGTGGAAGATGAAGGTGAAGCAAGGCACCTTCTCACAAGGCAACAGGAAGGAGAAGTGCCAATTGAAGGATGAAGAGCCCCTTTTAAAACCATCAGATCTCATGAGAACTCACTCACTATCATGAGAATAGCATGGGCAAAACTGCCCCCATGATTCAATTAACTCTATCTGGTCTCTTCTTGACACACAGAAATTATGGGGATTACAATTTAAGATTAGATTTGGGTGGGGACACAAAGCCTAAACATATCACTATCTCTAATGAACAAATATACAAGATTCTAATTTATTTCTTCACCCAAGTGCTTACAGCAATGTTGAAATGCCATTCATGTGGATATCAATTTACTAAAACAGTACCTAAAAGCTTATTAAATAAAAATTTATTATTTTAACATTATTTCTTTAATTCCTCAAAAATTTGCTGCTACAGGAACCCAAATTTCATTTTTCTTAGAGATAGTTATTATAAAATACCTAGTTTCTAATTCATGCATGCCATATAAAGGCCACTGAGCCAGAATTTATAATTTTTCTGGCCCACAACTGGGTGCTCTTTAAGGAAGTAATTGTTAAGAAATCACATGACAATAATTGGACTATTTTATGTCACACTGTGAATTTCCAAAATATTCAACAATTTGTTTAAATAGGTGCTAAAATAATATATTGTTTGAACTGCACCTGGTATTCCCATTCTACTCCTGTGAAGAAGCTTTTAAGAGGCCAAGGATTTCTATACAAACATTGTTTTAAACATTTTAGCAGGTTACAACAATTGTAACCATGCTATGGTAGTATAGTATAATTTTAGGCAAAATAATCTGCATCTGTGAAGAGGTCAAAGTAGCACTGTACAATATAAATACCGTGTTAGCTACTTCTTAGATTCAAAATTTTCTAGTAGCCACATTAAAAAAGAGAAGGAAACATAAAATTAACTTAAATAGCATTTTCTCTAACCCAATATACACAAAATATTGTCATTTCAACATGCAATCAATATTAAAAATTATTAAGAGTTTATTTTTTAACGAAATCTTTGACATTTTGTATGTATTTTATACTTATGGTACTTCTCGATTTAGGCTGGCCGTACTTCAAGGACTAAATACATACAAGTGGCTACTGTTTTGATCAGTCCAAGGTTATGCTAATAGTGAGGAAATCTGTTAAAAGGAAGTGAGAACAGTTACACAGAGGTTGCTGTATATTAAGCAATATTTTCAGTATATTCAGTTCTGTTTTATTTTCTCTCTCTTTTTTAACAGCACGGTAAGGAAGAATTTATTCAAGACCACTGCCATAGGTGTAGGGACCACTGCAATGAGGGCTTGCAGTCGTGGAGAGCAATTAGGCTCAACTCTGAATAGAGCAGGAATGAGTAGAAATTTACAGGCAAGGAACTGTGTGGGGGTCCATGGATAGAAAATTACTAACAGGAAACATCAGAAGTAAGGGGGATTTTGGCTAAACTTGCCCAACAGGGCTCTTGCTTAAGACAAGCCAGGGTGATCAGACATCACTTGGGAGATGGTGGAGTATGATAAACCTGATCAGATATGGAGGGTGAGGGGTTCTTGCTAAACAGACTTAGCAGGGTTTTTGTGCTAAAACTGGATTTCACAATGAAGTGCACTGAAGGATCTAACAGAAGATTAAGAAGCTGGACTAAAGCTTTGCCAAGTAAAAAATCTCTGGCCTCTTGTAGAATGTATGCTGCTGGGACCATGCTGGGCCTCAGCATCTTCCTACACCCCTGGCTTCCAGGAGAGTGTTGTGTCCAGTGACTCCTGGACGTTTTCTTGATTGATGCTTTCTAAAAGACAAAAGCCCTGCACCTTACCTAGGATCAATTCACTGTCAGACTTTTAAGCCTAAATTGTGTGACAATGCTTCAGTGACGATCTCGGGTATTAAAAAAATAAGATTCATTCATTCGCCAATTCTAAAGACACACACAAAACATTCTTTTGAAAAACGTGAGATCATGAAAAGGAAATGGAACCATATAATTAATTAAGCATCCCCAAGCCCCTACATAATCTGTCCAAAACCAAAACCAGGGAAATCTTCTCAATATAAACTTTGGGTCCTGCTAAATCACTGACTCCACTCTTTATGGAGTAGATTATCACTTTATGCTTGTTTTTCCTGCGTCCTGTTTTCCTCCCCTCTCCCCACCCCACAGCAGTTGCTGCTTCCCTGTCTTGGTTTACTGTCCTCAAGTCAGACCTGTACCTATGGTCCCAAGCACTTCCAAACTTTATCCTCAAATCCAGAAGATCCACTGAGGAACCTAGCTCCTACTTTTGAGAGCCAACCCCTGCTCTGAAAGAGGAAATTGGTATTTCTTTGGGACCATTGCTAAAATGACAAGCTGTAAGAGACAGCTTGTAAATGACAATATGTAAGAGTCCAGTATAGAATACACAGTTCTCATCCAAAGAAAGAATAATTGCTTCTTTTTTCTTTTTGAGACAGGGTCTTGCTCTGTCACCCAGGCTGGAGTGCAGTGGTACAATCATGGCTCACTATAGCCTTGACCTCCCAGGTTGAAGCAATCCTCCCTCCTCAAGCAAGCAATCCTCCCACCTCAGCCTCCTGAGTAGCTGGGACTACAGGTTTGCACCACCACACCTGGCTGATTTAAAAAATTATTTTTGTTGAGTTGGAATCTCATTATGTTGCTCAGGCTGGTCTCGAACTCCTGGGCTCAAGTGATCCTAATTGCTTATTTTAATTGCTTCATTTTATATTCGCAGTTATCCTCTACTCAGGTGATGTTTTCCTACTCTAAAAGGAGAAATCAGGCAGATGGAAGTTCTGTTTTATTCTATTCCATAAATATTTCTTGAACAACTGCTAAATTAGAGACAAACTTCTGGGGCTATGAGGATTATATTAGGTTTCTACAGAGAAACAGGACCAATACGACATGAATAGATATAGAGAAAGAAATTTATTATGAGACTGGCTCACGGGATATGAAAGCTAAGTCCCACGATTTGTCATCTGCAAATTGAAGAACAAGAAATACTTCTGATGCAAGCCCAAAGACCTGAGAACCAGGGGAGCCATAAATGTAAGTCCGAATCAGAGTCTGAAAGCCTGAGAACCAGGAGCACTGACGTTCAAGGGAATGAGGAAGTGAATGTCTCAGCTTCCCAAGAGAGAGAAAATTCACTCTTCCTTTGTGCTTTTTTTTTTTTTTTTTTTTTTTGAGATGGAGTCTCGCTCCATTGCCCAGGCTGGAGTGCAGTGGTGCCATCTCACCTCACTGCAAGCTCTGTCTCCCAAGTTCACGCCATTCTCCTGCCTCAGCCTCCCTAGTAGCTGGGACCACTGGCACACGCCACCATGCCTGGCTAATTTTTTGTATTTTTTTAGTAGAGACAGGTTTTCACCATGTTAGCCAGGATGGTCTCAATCTCCTGACCTCGTAATCCACCTGCCTTGGCCTCCCAAAGTGTTAGGATTACAGGCATGAGTCAATGTGCCTGGATATCCTTTTGTTTTATTTGGTCCCTCAAGAGATGCCCACCCACTTTGGTGAGGGTGAATTTTCTTACTTAAACTGCTTATTCAAATGCTAATTTCTTTCTTTCTTTTCTTTTCTTTTTTCTTTCTTTCTTTTTTTTTTTTTTTTGAGATGGAATCTTGCTCTATTGCCCAGGCCAGGGTGCAGTGGGGCAATCTCGGCTCACTGCAACTCTGCATTCCAGGTTCAAGCAATTCTCCTGCCTCAGCCTCCTGAGTAGCTGGGACTACAGGCGCCTGCCACCATGCCTGGCTAATTTTTGTTTTTTTATAGAGACGGGATTTCACCATGTTGGCCAGGATGGTCTCGATCTCTTGACCTCGTGATCCACCCATCTCAGCCTCCCAAAGTGCTGGGATTACAGGCATGAGCCACAGCACCCAGCCTCAAATGCTAATTTCTTCCAGAAATACCCTCCCATACACACCCAGAAATAATGTTTTACCAGCTATCTGCTTAGCCCATCGCTTGATCCAGTCAAGTTGACACATTAAATCAACCATCACAAAGACTAAAACAAAACAAAACAAAAAAGTTCCTGCCCTCAAGGAATCTGCTATCCAGTGGTACATAGAATTACTATATTTACCATGCAATGGATATGTGTCAGGCATAGTGCTGGGCAATTTAAATTTAATTCTTCCCTCATTGTGAAAAAGACTATTTAGAATTTTTACATGCAAAACTTCTGTGTAATGTAGAGCCAAAAATAAAATATTTTTGAGCCATATGTTTGCTCATATATATGGCAGGAGTGATGATGAATTTAAATATACTTTACAAATATCTAAAAGGTAGATCAGAATATTATTACATCCAGCTTTTCAAGTATCCTTAAATGTTTTATAATTTATTTATAAGTTCATTTGTGTATTTATTAGGAAATTTTCATCAAACTGCAGTGGTGTGGCATATGGTACGCACTGACTCAAAGTGCATCGCATCAGGACGATTGCTTTCTGGAAACACTGTTAATTACTATGAGAAACAAAATACTGGATACGGATTTCATTTTCAAGACACTTGCATATTTAGAAAAAAAATGAAACATGTAAACAACTAAATATTGCAAAGTAGGAGACCACAGGTGTTATGAAACAGGAAAGTGCTGTAAGAGTTCATTAGAGGATGCAATGGACTGAATGTTTGTGTCCCCTCAAAAGTCATATGTTGACTAATCCCAAGGTAATGGTGTTTGGAGGTGGGGCTTTAAGGAGGTAATTAGGCCACGAAAGTGGAGTCCTTAGAGGCAATACTAAGAAGAGGCCAGAGAGCTAGCTAGCTCCCTGTGTTTGCCATGTAAGTATCCATGGAGAAGTAGGCAGTCTGCAAGCCAGAACTCGTCATCCTTATCTTGGACTTCCAGCCCCTAGAACCATGAGAAATAAATGTTTATTGTTTAAGTCACACACACAATCTATGGTATATTTGTTAGAGCAGCCCAAACTGACTAAGACAGAGGGAAAGAAAGCAGTTGAGAAATCAGTGTTATGCCTTAGTTTCCAAAAATATCCTGACCTTTTGTTTAAAAAGGTGCAAAAAATAAATTTGTTATTTGAACCACTTCAGACATCTATCATCGCTTTCTTCCCCTGAATGAGCCTTTTCCTCCTCTGCACCTTTTCCGAAAAAGATGCCTGCATATAGGGGGAGAAAGGACTTATATGGTCTCTTGGTAATGGGAAAAAGCAAGCTGTTATAAACTGAACTGTTTTGCCCTCAAATTCATACGTTGAAGCCTTAACTCTCAATGTGACTGTATTTGGGAGATGGGGCCTTTACAGAGGTAATTAAGGTTAAATGAAGTGGTAAGGGTGGTAGTTTAATCTGATAGGTCTAATGTCCTCAAAAGAAGTGAAAGAGAAGGCCCAGCATGGTGGCTTATGCCTGTAATCTCAGCACTTTGGGAGGTCGAGGCGAGTGAATAACCTGAGGTCAGGAGTTCAGGACCAGCCTGTCCAACACGGCAAAAGTCTGTCTCTACTAAAAGTACAAAAATTAGCCAGGCATGGTGATGTGTGCCTGTAATCCCAGCTACTAGGGAGGCTGAGGCAGAAGAATCACTTGAACCCGGGAGGCAGAAGTTGCAGTGAGCCAAGATCATGACATTGCACCTCAGCCTGGGCAACACAGCGAGACTCTGTCTCAAAATAAAAAAAGAAGTGAAAGAGACACCAGGGATCTCTCTCACCAAACACTCACAAAGAACAATCATGGAAAAACACAGTGAGAAGGCAGCTGTTTATCAACCAAGAAGAGAGTCCTCATCAGGAATCAACACTGATGGTACTTTAATCTTAGACTTGTAGCCTCCACAGCTATGAGAAAATAACTTTCTGTGGTATAATCTGCTCAGTCTTTGGTATTTTGTTATGGCAGCTCTAGCAGACTAACATAAGGGCCCAGACTGGTAATAACAGTTTGTATTGGTTTATTTTTCTGGAGTGATGGTAAGTATGGGGGGTAGGGTGGGCAGCAATCTTTGACTCCTGGAAACAATGATGGGTAGAATCTAACAGTTATTGTAGTTAGACTTCTTTTCTCTATGGATTTTCCTTCAATAGCAACAAGCGTTGCATTTTCAGAACTGCTATCCCAAGAAAGAGAAGAAGAAAAGGAAAGCACAAGCTAGTGAAAGAAAGAGGAGAAGAGAAAGGGGAAATTGGTAAAAGCTTTATTCTTGATGTATAATGACTTAGACAAAAGATGTATAGCAACACAGATACATACCTAGTATATATAGTAGACGTGCTAAATATTTGTTAATGAATGAAACCTAGAGTTGGAACATACCCAGACAATTCAAACCACCCTTCATGTAAAGCATTTATAAATACTAAATCTCTTTAGTAGTGACATGTATTGAATGTTCACTATATGCCAGAACTTAGGTCAAATATTTTACATGTTTCTGTTTTTTAAATTTTTACAAGAAGCTCATAAGTGAGTTATAATTAGCATTCCATTTGCAGATGAGGCTTAGAGATGTGTAGACATTCATCCAATGTCACGGTACTCAGTGACAGAGCTCGGACTTACATCTACAGCTGTCTGACTT
The DNA here is from genome assembly GCF_009764315.1 of Trachypithecus francoisi. Classification (NCBI taxonomy): domain Eukaryota; kingdom Metazoa; phylum Chordata; class Mammalia; order Primates; family Cercopithecidae; genus Trachypithecus; species Trachypithecus francoisi. Next base: position 8,725,389 of record NW_022681453.1, read on the forward strand.
GAAGTCTGAGGTCTGAGCCACTGCAATATTTATTTTTCAAGAAATATGCAGAAATGAGGAATATACTGGTGATCTAATCCTTCTTCTTCAAACAAGGTGGCAACATTTGGCATATTACCCATTAATTCTCCATTCCATGACTTAAGCTGAGTATTTTTGATATATTTGGATAATTATGCTATTTATATGGTTTGTCTGTGTCCCCACCCAAGTCTCATCTTGAATTGTAGTTCCCATAATCACCACATGTCATGGGAGGGACCCGGTTGGAGGTAATTGAATCATGGGACAGTTACGTCCATGCTGTTCTTGTGTTAGTGAGTGAGTGCTCATGAGATCTGATGGTTTTATAAGAAACTTTCCCCTGACTTCTCTTTCTACTTCTCCTTGCTGTCGCCATATGAAGAAAGACGTGTTTGCCTCCCCTTCTGCCATGATTGTAAGTTCCTGAGGACTACCCCACTGTGCGGAACTGTGAGTCAAGTAAATCTCTTTCCTTTATAAATTACCCAGTCTTCGGTATGTCTTTATTAGCAGTGTGTGAATGGACTCATACAGTGAACTGGTACCACAGAGAGTGGGGAGCTGCTGTAAAAATACCCAAAAATGTGGAATTGACTTTGGAACAGGGTAACAGGAAGAGGCTGGAATGATTTGGAGGGCTTAGAAGAAGACAGGAAAATGTTGGAAAGTTTGGAACTTCCTAGAGACTTGTTGAATGGTTTTGACCAGAATGCTGACAGTGATATGGACAATGAAGTCCAGGCTGAGGTGGTCTCAGATGGGGATGAGAAACTTCTCGGGAACTGGAGCAAAGGTGGCTCTTGTTATGCTTTTCCAAGGAGATGGGTAGCATTTTGCCCCTGGCCTAGAGATCTGTGGAACTTTGAACTTGAAAGGGATGATTTAGGGTATCTGGCAGAAGAAATTTCTAAGCGGCAAAGAATTCAAGAGGAAGCAGAGCATAAACGTTTTGAAAATTTGCAGCCCAGGGACAACACGATAGAAAAGAACAATCCATTTTCTGGAGAGAAATTCACGCCTGCTATAGAAATTTGCATAAGTAACAAGGAGCCAAATGTTAATCACAAAGACAATGGGGAAGATGTCTCCAGGTCACGTCAGAGACTTTCATAGCAGCCCCTCCCATCGCAAACCCAGAGGTCTAGGAGAAAAAATGATTTCATGGGCCAGGCCCAGTGTGCAGCCTGGGTACTAATACAGATATTTAGTGGTTGATGCTTCTTTTCCTTTTCAGAAGTGCATTGTAAAAGAATTATCATTAAAAATTAATTATAAGAAAAACATTTGGTAAGTATTGGAGCTACAAAGCAAAATAAATAAATGAATAAATAAATACATAAATAAACCTGACAATAAAAAATCTCATAGGGTCTTTTTCAGGCTTAACTGTTTTATCAGAGGACATGTGGAAAAACATTTTAAAACTCCAGTGCTGAGTGTTATATCTTACCCATTTATCAAAAGAGATTTATGTTTAAATTACGTTTTCTTCAGAAATCACTTGGGAAGACAGTGGTTCTGAATTTTCATTTAAAAAAATTGTCTTTAATGGTTGGTCTTAAATTTTTTGTTGGATCCTTTTACATTTGTTTTATTTTCCCTGCAAAGGATATAAAGTTACTAAGTTTACATGTGCCTTTATCTGAGTTTCATTTGAGGATTTATCTCAATAGCTCTGCCAAGATTTATTTTTCACATCCTGATAGTATTATCAAACAAGAGGGAGCATGGCCTGTCTATTGATTATCCATAAAGAAAACATCTGGGTTGGTTTCATTTCATTTGAAAATGTTGTTAAAAAGAATGTGGAAACTGATCATTAAACATTGAGTGGAATGCTATACATTCTTTACACTTTAAAAGATTGCTTATGGAATTGGAGAAACTAATCCCCAAGAAAACACGATATTAATAAAGTTTATATCCCCCAAGCCTCATAGCTACATTTATTTATTTTCTCAGACCTAATCATAAACAATATCAAGGAAAAGAGTAAATTGACAAAGGAAATAATTACCCTCAAGTGACTGGAAATAATTACCCTCAAGTGTCACTTCAGGCTTGTAAATAAATATAGAAGCAGTAAATACAAACAAACAAACAAAAAACAAGCACTTTGGCCAGTAAAATGGAGATAAGGTATAATATTTTTCTTCTTTTTTGTTTTTATAAATATAATTATGTTTATTTAAGGGTCTTTTAATTCCTTTAACCCTGTAAAAGACATTGTATTTTTTAAATTAACAAATAATAGTTATATATATTTATGGAGCACATAGCAATATTTTGATACATGCAATGTATAGTAATCAGATCAAGGTAATTAGCATATCCATCATCTCAAATATTTATTTTTTCTTTATGTTGGGAACAGTGAATATCCTCCTTCTAGCTATTTGAAACTATGTAATATGTTATTGTTGACTATAGTCATCCTACAATGCTATAGAACACTAGAACATATTCCTCCTACCTATCCTTTAACAGCTCTTTTCTATTCCTTCCTTCCCCTACTTTTCCCCTCCTCTGATGTCCTCTGTTCTACTTTTTTTACTTCTATGAAATCAACTTTTTAGCATCTACATATGAGTTGAGAACATGTAATGTCTCACTATCTCTTCCTGGGTTATTTCAATTAGCATAATGACTTCCAGTACATTTTTACTTCTGCAAATGACAAGATTTCATTATTTTTTATGGAGGAATACTATTCCATTGTGCACATATCACATATTGTTTATTTATTTATCTGTTGTTGGACACCTAGCTTGATTTCATATCTGTACTATTGTGAATAGTGCTGCAATAAACATAGGGGTACAGATGTCACTAGTATAATATTTTTTTCCTTTGCATAAATGTCTAGCAGTGGAATTGCTGGATGATATGGTAGTTCTATTGGTAGTTTCTTGAGGAACTTCCATACTGTTCCCATAGTGGTTGTACTAGCTTACATACCTACCAGCAGCATATAAGAGTTTCCTTTTCCTTGCATCCTCATCAACACTTTTTTTGTCTTTTTGATAGTAGCCATACCAACTGGAATGAGATTATACTGCATTATAGTTTTGATTTGCATTTCTTTGATGATTTGTGATGTTAAGTATTTTTCACATATTTGTGGACCATTTGTCTTCTTTTGAGAAATGTCTATTCAGATCATTTGCCCATTTGTTAACTGGATTTTTTTTTTTTCCTGGTGAGATGTGTTCCTTGAATACTCTGAATATCAATCCCCTGTCAGATGAGTAGTTTCCAAATATTTGTCTCATTCTGTAGGTTGTCTTTTCACTCCTTTGATGGCTTCTTTTGCTCTGCAGGTTTTCGGTTTAATATAATCTCATTTGTTTATTTTTGCTTTTGTTGCCTATGCTTTTGAAGTCTTTTTCATAAAATCTTTTCCATGATCGATGTTCTGAAACATTTCTCCTATGTATTCTTCCAGAGTTTTATCATTTTGGGTCTCACATTTAAGTTTTTGATCCAATTTGAGTTGAATTTTGTATAGGGTAAAATGTGAAGGTCTAGTTTCATTCTTCTGATATATATATAGATATATATAGATACATAGATACCCAGTTTTCCCAGCATCATATATTTGCAGACTGTCCTTTCCTGAGTGAGGGCTCTTAGCACCTTTTTCAAATATCAGTTGGCTGTAAGTACTGGTTTAATCTCTGGGTTTTCTACTCTGTTCTTTTGGTCTATGTATCTGTTTTTATGTCAGTAGAATGCTGGTTTGGTTGCTATACTTTGTAGTACATTTTGAGGTCTGGGAGGATGATAACTTCAGCTTTGCTATCTTTCCTCAGGGTTGCTTTGGATCTTTGGGGTCTTTTGTGCTTCCATACACATTTTAGGATTTTTTTTTTTCTATTTCTGCAAAGAATGTCATTGGTATTTTCGTAGTGATTTCATTGAATCTGTAGATTTCTTTGAGTAGTATTGTCATTTTAACAATATTGATTCTTCTGATCCATAAACATGGGATGTCTTTTCATTTCCTTGTATCCTCTAATTTCTTTATTATTATTATTATTATTATTTAGTTTTTCTTGCAGAGATCTTTCAGCTCCTTGGTAAAATTTATTCCTAGGTATTTTATTTTTTAAATTGTAGTTATTATAAATGGAATTGCATTTATTTTTTTTTTTTTGAGACGAAGTTTCACTCTTGTCACTCAGGCTGGAGTGCAATGGCATGATCTTGACTCACTGCAACCTCCGCCTCCTGGGTTCAAGCGATTCTTCCTCCTCAACCTCCCAAATAGCTGGGATTACAGGCACTGCCATCATGTCTGGATAATTTTTTTTTTTTTTTTTTGTATTTTTATAGAGGCGGGGTTTCACCACGTTGGCCAAGCTGGTCTTGAACTCCTGACCTCAGGTGATCCACTCACCTTGGCCTCCCAAAGTACGAAATTACATTTTTCATTACTTTTTCAGCTACTTTTTTGTTCATGTATAGAAACATTACTGATTTTTGTTTTGTTTTGTTTTGTTTTTTGAGATGGAGTCTCACTCTGTTGCCCAGACTGGAGCGCAGTGGCACAATCTCGGTTCACTGAAACCTCCGCCTCACGGGTTCAAGCAATTCTCCTGCCTTAACCTGAGTAGCTGGGATTACAGGCACCTGCCACCACACCCAGCTAATTTTTGTATTTTCAGCAGAGATGGGGTTTCATCATATTGGCCAGGCTGGTCTTGAACTCCTGAACTCAAGTGATCCTCCCGCCTCAGTCTCCCAAATTGCAGGGATTATAGGCATGAGCCTCCGTGCCTGGCCCACTACTGATTTTTATATATTAATTTTATATCCTGCAACTGATAAATTCATTTATCGGTTCTAATAATTTCATGGTAGACACTTTAGGATTTTCTGTATCTAAGATCATGTCATCTGCAAACAGTAACAATTTGACTTTCTCCTTTCCGATTTGTCTGCCCTTTATTTCTTTCGCCTAATTGCTCCAGTTAGGACTTCCAGTACTATGTTGAATAAGAGTGGTGAGAATAGGAATCCATGTCTTCTTCCAGTTCTTAGAGGAAAAGCTTTCAGTTTTTCTCTGTTCAGTCAGATGTTAGCTGTGGATTTGTCATATATAACCTTTATCATGTGGAGCTACTTTCCTTCTCTACCTAATTTATTAGAATTTTTATTACAAAGTGTTGTTGAATGTTATCAAAGGCTTTTTCTTGCATCTATTAAGATGATTTTATAGTGTTTGTCCTTCATTCTATTGGTGTGATATTTGATGTGTATTGATTTGCATATCTTGAACCAGGCTTGCCTTCCTGGTTAAATCCCACTTGATCACAGTATATTATCATCTTGATGTGTTGTTGAATTCAGTTTGCTAGAATTTTGTTGAGGATTTTGTTTTCTATGTTCGTTGGGGATATTGGTCTGTAGCTTTCTTTTTTGTTGTTGTTGTGTCCTAGTCTTATTTGGGTATCAGGGTTAGGGTGAGCTTATAGAATGGGTTAGGAAGAATTCCCTCTGCTTCATTTTTTTTTCAATAGTTTGAGAATAGTTGGTATTAATTTTTCTTGAAAGGTTTGATAGAATTCAGCAGTGAAACCACCCATTCTTGGACTTTTCTTTGGGAGACTGTTGGGTTGTCTCGTTTTTCATTTCTGATTTTATATATTTGGGTCATCTCTATTTACTTCTTAGTCAATTGTAGTTATTATAAATGAAATTTATAAATGTTTGCCAATTTTGTTTACCTTTTGCAAAAAACAAAATTTTTATTTTATTGATCTTTTGTATTTTTTTAGTCTCAATTTTATTTACTTTTGCTCTTTCTTTTATTTTTTCTTATTTCTTTCGTTCTACTAGTTTTGAGTTTGGCTTGTTCTTACTTTTCTAGTTTCTTAAAGTGTACCATTAGGTTGTTTGTCTGAACTCTTTCCAGTTTTTTGATGTAGGCATTTTATGCTAAAAATTTCCCCTTACTACTCCTTTTGGTGTGTCTCTTAGGTTTTGGTATGCTGTGTTTCCATTTATATTTGTGTTAAGAAATTTGAAAATTTCATTCTTAATTTTTTCTTTACCTATTACTTTTTCAAAATAATGCCTTTTAATTTCCACGTATTTGTATAGTTTTGAGTGTTTATCTTGTTATTAATGTCTGGTTTCATTCTATTGTGGTAAGATAAGATATTTAATATGACTTTAAATATTTTTAACTTTTTGAGGCTTATTTTGTGCCTTAACATATAGTCTAACTGCAATGGATAGTAGTTATTTTCTTTTCGCCTCAAAATGTAAGGCTCCCTTGAGCATTTCTTGTAATTCCAGTTGAGTGGTAATGAAATCTTTTATTTTTTGCTTATATGTGAAAAATTTTATTTTGTTCTTCATTTCCGGAAGAGAGTGTTGCTGGCTATAATAATCTAGATTGGTCGATTTTTCTCTCAATATTTTGAATATATGATCCAATTCTCCCCAAGCCTGTAAGGTTTTCGCTGAGAAATCTGCTGTTAGTCTAATGGGGATTTCCATATGTTTAATGCTCTTATGCTCCTTTTTAAATACTTTTTTTTTCTCTTTTGACAATTTGGGTATATTATGCCTTGAAGAGGATTTGCTTCAGTTAAATCTATTTGGAATCCTTTGAGCCTCCTTAGCCCGATTGTTCATCTCCCTCCCAAGATTTGAGGTTTTCTGTGATTATTTTATTAAATATGTTTTCTTCACCCCTTCCTGTCTGTTCTTCTGAATTGCCTGTAATATAACTATTGGTTTGCTTAACGGTATCTCATAAATCCTGTAGACAGACTTTTATTTTTTTTTATCTTTAATCTTTTTTTTTTGGTCTGACTGTGTTATGTCAAAAAACCTGCCTTCAAGTTCAGAAATTCAGGCCTAGGATGTGGGCGCAAGGCTGCTTGACCAACCTGGGGGCGTGTCTGCCAGGAGCAGCCCATGGGGCTGCTTCTCAGGCCTGGGACACAGGACCAAAGCTTCTCAGCTCTCCTAGGGTTTTGTCTGCTTGCTGTGGCCCACAGGGATATTTCTCAGGCTCAGGGTGCAGACACACAGCTTCTTGGCTGTTCTGGGAATGTGTCTGTTAGGAATCTCCTAAGGTGTTTTTCTCAGGCCCAGGATGAGGGCACACAGTTCCTTGGCCAGCACAGAGGCATGCCTCCTTGGAACAGCATGTGGAGCTGTTGCTCAGTTCTGGGAATTGGGTGTGTAGTTGTTAGGCCAACCTGGGGGAATTTCTGCCAGGGGCATCCCACAGAGTTATTTCTCAGACCCTGATTGTGAATGGAGGTCCATTGAGCAGGTGAGGGTGTTGCCTGCAGGAGGAGGGGCACCTCAGGGCAATTTCTCAGGCCCTGGGGGCAGGTGCCTAGTTGCTACACCAGCTCAGGAATGCTTGGAGGGTTGGAGGTTTGGAGGCTTGAGGGCCTCTCTCATATGGAGGATGGAGTGCAATGGTTTGGCAGGCTTAAGGGTGGGTTCACCTGGGGAGGGACTATTATTAAACTGTTTCTCTGGCTGGAATTGAGGGCAGCAGAAGTTGGTTTCCCTGATGTGTAGGATCAGAGTCACAGCTGATCTTGTGCCCCATCTCTGTGCTGCTGGGGTTGTGGCATACAGCCCCTGGTGTGGGCTTGGTATAATGAAGATGGAGGCCCATTGCTGGAGAGGTGCAGTAGCTACTGTTCCCCAGAGAAGGGCACACACCAGAGGTGGCTCTGGTTTCCAGATGGCACCGTGCTGCACAGCTTGGCTCACCGCAGGTGGATGGAGGGTGGAGAGTGCCCACCTTGTGCTCCTAATTTGGGGCAATGCGGCTGTGTGAATTCTTGGCAGCTCTACAAATTACAAGACTTTGAAATTACAAGACTTCGAAATTATCCTATTGTAGGTGTTTGTGGTGACAATGGGAGCTGATGAGGATCTTCTTACCTTTTCTCCGAAATGGGAAGTCCCTCCTAACTCTAGGCAGATCCCACCCCGGGTGGAAGAAACAGGACTACTGAGGCCCAGTGCCTCCATCCTATCCTCCTGGCCTTTTAATCACCACCAGTGTGTCTCCACTCCCCTGCTGCACTCTAGCACTTGCCCTTTGACACTCCAGTCAAATCTTAGCTGTTGATTCATTGCCTTGGTCTGGAGATTGGCATGATCCAGCATGTTACAGAGTCTTTGTTCTTGAGAGTTCTGGATTCCAGTGTCCTAGTTACCTAACTTCTTATTGGGAGGATGAGTGCCAAGTGTCTCAGCCATCTTGCTGACGTCACTCTCTACAATTTTTTTCTTGACCAGCGTTTCTTAAAAAGTGTTCCACGAAACAGGAGAAACATTTATCTCCTGAAAAGAGCTTTTCAGGCTCTCATAAATTAGGAAAATAGAGCTTGTCATCCCTCTCTTGGAGGTTCACAGTCAGAGGTTTTAAGATGGTCTGCGGTAAGGAAATCCTTTTAACATCTTTTAACTTGAGTTTTTTAATATTCTTAGGCACAGAACTTTTTTGAGATCCTACTATCAATACCCTTTGGATCATGTCTAAGGAAATATTATTTCAACCTTATCTGTCAACTCTATTTTAGGACTATTAGGTCATAATACTAAGTTAGTTTAACAAAATATTTCCTTTTCAATGCAAGGGGCTTTTGGTCAAAACATAACTATTGGAAAGTAGTTATTAGAATTTAATTTTCTGGACAAATATTTGGCTCAATTCTGAAATTATTAAATCAGAGAAAGAATGTTTCCATACACAGTATTTTTTAAAAAAACACATAGATAGGGAAATGAAGCTGGGGAACTAGCCAGAGGCCAGATCACTCAGAGCCTTTTAAGTAATATGATCATTCTTCCTGACCTGGATTACACCATTATTCCTGTATAATTATTAACAATGTTCTCCTTCACTCTAAAAAATGTCTTGGTATAGATAATAAATTCTGTGGTCCACCTACTTATATGCCACTAATAAATTTGACGAGTTCATCATATGCACAGGATTTTGATATTCTCCCTATGGAGTGCAGTGAGGCTAGGGTAAGAGTTAGCCTAAAATACTGGGACCTATAAAGAAAACTTTGAGAATTACTGAGAATGTTGCCAAGTTAAATTCCATTGTCAAGCAATAAATAGTCAAATGATAATTAAGAGAATTATGCATAAGTTTACGTAAATTAAGATGTTTTTAGTTAAAGAACTAACAAAATGGGGGTGGGGGTAGTGGGAAGGATTCAAAGCTAAGCTTGTATGTTTTTTCAGTATACTTTGAAATATGTCTGTCTAAACACAACATATCTCTTGCATTTGAATTTATGAACTTGTATTAAAAAGTAAATGACTTAACCTTTTTTTTTAACTCCAGAGAATTAACATTTATTTAGGTGGGCTGGAGATTGGCATGATCCATCATGTTACACAGCCTTTGTTCTTGAGAGTTCTGGATTCCAATGTCCTCGTTACCTAGGAGTTACAAGGCTGGTTAATAAGATCATTTCTTTGCCAAAACCGATAATCACCATGCAATTAGATTCTGTGAGTCTTTTAGGGGATCATTCCATTCCTAGTCAACCTCTTTGTTTTCCTGAAAAATCAAACTCTTCTCTGAGAGATCTGTCATGCCTTTTAATTTTATTAAAAGTACACCAAAGAAAAAATAAACATTAGAGAGACTCTCACACATTGGTTATGGTGCTTTATTTTAATCATGCTTAAAGACAGCCATTAAACGTGTAGGACTACAGCAGTTTTCCAAAACTAAATTCCTCTGGGCGTGCTGTCCTTCCTTTTTTGTCCATATTGTGGCCCCATCAGGAGACTTATTTGGTGTCAGAAAGTTATGGATGTTGAAGATCATGACTTTAGTTCCTCAAATAAATACCAATGACCCTGGAAATAAAACAGATGTTCCAAAGATCTCCCCAGTAATTTTGGTGCAAAGGTCAATCTCCTGGGAAATTTAAGCTGGTGACTCAGCTGGTTGTCTGGATGAGTGGTTTTATGGGTCAGATTATTAGTGTTAGCCACAGGTCATCCTCAAAGTCATAAAGACTATGTGGATGGACCAAAATGACAGCTCGTATAAAATGACCTGTTGACAAAACCAGAGGGAGAAAGACATTTCATTTCTTTTTTCTGACAGCACGACTATTTAAAAGATTGCTTCCCTACACAAGAACTTTGATTTCAATGAATAAAGAATTCAGACAATAGTAAACAAACAAAAACAAACAACAACATCAGAAAATCTTAAAGGAGTTACTGTTAAGTCCTTCTCCCTCATCAGATGACATCAAGATGGGCACTGACTCTTATCAACTATACTATTAAAATGAATCTTGACTCTTTCGCTGGAATCCCTACTGCCATGACTACAGTTCGTACCCCATCTTTTCTTGTCTAGACTTAGACTAGCTTTCAGCTTTGTCACTGGACTTCACATCTCTCTTTTCCAGTATATCCACTAACATTTCACAGAAATATTATTTGTAAACAAATTTGATCATGCCATTCCCTGTTTAAGCATTTGACAATATGACCAGTACATACTTAGAGCAATCTACCACATACTTATTTTATGTACCACCAAACAAGAAAAAAAGTGCTACCAACCAAGCTACAAAATAATTCATATCACTTAGACTTTTTCATTTTATACCTGTAATCTCTTTTAGATTTATTTTGTCGGATTTTTATCATGTATCATTCCTGTGTATGCATAAAAGGGAAAATATAAGTTGCAAGTATAGGCAATGACAATTATGTCACAACCCCTACTGTAGAACTATCCATTGAAAGATGTATTGTAATGTCAGAATTGTAAAAAAGTGAAAAATATATATCTTAGAATATATAAAATGTAGTAGAAGTTTTACATGTTTCTAACCATTCCTCACAAATTTGACTGTAGGGAGGATAAGGTCTGAATTCCTCAACATGACATTCAAGGATTTTCGTAATGTGGCCCATAACTATATTTTTAATCTAATGTCTTTTCACTTACCCATATGTCAACACACCTGCACTTTCATGTTCATGTGTTTCTATGCCCATTTCCTTCTCCCTCTAAAGTCCTAGGTATAATGCCTCCTTCTTTGTTTTCTCCATTATCCTCTCCACCCTGATAATATTAGTTCCTCCCTATAGTTCCTTATAGTATTGTCTTCATTCTGATAGTGTATGGTTTGAAGTCAATGCTCTGTGTTTAGCTGAATACATATGTTAATGGCTGTGTCTTTTCATGGTACCTGGAACAAAAGAGATGCTTCATAAAAACATTTCAAGAGAATTAAACTAAAATAAAATTGTAACAGACCCATTTAAAAAGTAAAATAGTCAAAAGAACCCACAAAACATTCTTCTATCATCATCATAATCCAAATAAGGCTGTTATCTGTTATTTAAAGTGATTGAAACTTGATTAAAAACATATCCTTGGCTGGGTGTGGTGGCTCACGCCTGTAATCCCAACACTTTGGGAGGCTGAAGTGGGTGGTTCACAAGTTCAGGAGATCAAGATCATGTTGGCTAACAAGGTGAAACCCATCTCTACTAAAAATACAAAAATTAGCCGGGCATGGGTGTGCATGCCTGTAATCCCAGCTACTCAGGAGGCTGAGGCAGGAGAATCGCCTGAACCTGGGAGGCGGAAGTTGCAATGAGTCAAGATTGCACCATTGAACTCCAGCCTGGTGACAGAGCTAGACTCCGTCAACAAAAAAACAAACAAACAAACAAACAACATAGCCTTTACAGGTGATGATGCTGGTATTTAATATTTTCTCTTTTTCCTCTCGAGAAAACTCACTGGGAGACTGGAGTGATGCTCACATTTCTAGAGGGGTGCCAGTAGTAGGTTCTTGATCTGCCTCCAAGGTTATGGGATTTGTTGGGTGCAAATGTATTAGATTAAATGAGAAACTGGGCTTTCCATGTGGCTAAAGCCAAACATACGTGAAAGCCCACACAAGGGGGCAAATAGTCCCTCCATTCCTTATTTCTCCAATATTTATTTGCTCTAGAATATTTGGCAGCTGTCATATAGCTTGCTATTAAATGGAAAGGATCGATTTTGTGTGTGTGTGTGCTTATTTAATTCTACGTTTGATTGTAATCCCAGCTGCTCAGGAGGCTGAGGCAGCAGAATTGCTTGAACCCAGGAGGCGGAGACTGTTGAGTCGAGATTGCACCATTGCCCTTCAACCTGGGCAACAAGAGTGACACTTCGTCTCAAAAAAAAAAAATTAATAAATAAAAATTAAAAGTAATGTTCATAATGAACAGAAATCATTTCTACAATAATTCACTTCCCCTCTCTCTTCGTGCATAAAAAGGATCTTTGTAATCTATGTGATGTTGGCCCTGTTACCATGTGATGCATGCTCTCTGTGCATGATGGATCTGGGCAAATTCTGCTTTTGTTTTAACCCTTGAAATAACATTTTGTTCCCTTTGATATTTAGAAAAACATAAACTGATATCACATAACTGATGTTAGATACAAATAACATTGAACTAAGGTGACCATTTAGACTGTATAAAGCATTTTTTGAGAAAATATGCTTTTTAATGAAGCAAGTTAAAATATACATGTTATGAATTCAACCACATGTCCTTTTGATTTACAGAGAATAATTTGAGGTGTTTCCTGGGAATTTGTACTCATTTATTCATTATTTATGGTGTCAGTTATTGTCGTTTTCAGATACAATTTCTTTCCCAGTGGCACTAGAAACATGTTTCCAATAAATCTTGGCAGAAATAAAGGCAGAAACATTTGAACTTTGTTCAGCCAAAACATAGCTGTATGCTTCATTTGGAAACCAGTGCATAAGAGCAGCTTCATGATTTTTGATATTACTCCTGTGATTTTATAGTAGTGATTCTTTTTTTTTTTTTTTTTTGAGATGGAGTTTCACTCTTGTTGCCCAGGCTGGAGTGCAATGGCACAATCTCGGCTCACCACAACCTCCATCCCGGGTTCAAGCAATTCTCCTGTCTCAGCCTCCCGAGTAGCTGGGATTACAGGCATGCGCCACCACGCCCAGCTAATTTTGTATCTTTAGTGGAGATGGGGTTTCTCCCTGTTGGTCAGGCTGGTCTCGAACTCCCAACCTCAGGTGATCCACCCACCTTGGCCTCCCAAAGTGCTGGGATTACAGGCGTGAGTCACCATGTCCGGCCTTTTTTTGAGACAGAGTCTCACTCTGTCACCCAGGCTAGAGTACAATGGCGTGATCTTGGCTTACTGTAACCTCTGCCTCCCGGGTTCAAGTGATTCTCCTGCCTCAGCCTCCTGAGTAGCTGTGATTACAGGTGCCCACCACCATGCCCAGCTAATTTTTCGTATATTTAATAAAGACAGGGTTTGACTGTGTTGGCCAGGCTAGTCTTGAACTCCGGACCTCGTGATCTGCCTGTCTCGGCCTCCCAAAGTGCTGAGATGACAGGTGTGAGCCAGAGCACCCGGCCTGATTTTTTTTTTTTTTTTTTTTTGAGATGGAGTCTTGCTCTGTCACCAGGCTGGAGTGCAGTGGCACAATCTTGGCTCACTGCAACCTCCGCCTTCCGGATTCAAGCAATTCTCCTGCCTTAGCCTCCCTAGTAGCTATAATTACAGGCATGTACCACCATGCCTGGTTAATCTTTGTATTTTTAGTAAAGACAGGGTTTCATCATGTTGGCCAAGCTGGTCTTGAACTCCTGACCTCAGATGATCTGCCCACCTTGGCCTCCTGAAGTTCTGGGATTACAGGAGTGAGCCACTGCACCCAGCAGCAATTCTTTAAAACAATGCATATACTTAAATTTGAAGCTTAGCTGACAGATTTTTGGATATGGTCAAGAAGATACAGGAACAATTTAATGAAGTTTTGTAGGCCAGTTACTTTTTCATGTTCACAAAACAGGCAGGTGCCGCTAATGACATTTTGACAAGCAATGAACCACATATACAACTATGGTCCCATAAGATTATGTTATGGTATTTTTACTGTACCTTTCATATGTGTAGATAGAATTAAATACACAAATAGTTATCAAATAGTTATCATTGTGTTACAATTGCCTTGAGTATTCAGTACAGTAACATGCTGTATAGGTTTATAGCTAAGGCACAATATAGCCTAGGTGTGTAGTAGGCTATACCATCTAGGTTTGTGTAAGGATACTCTATGATGTTTGTACACCAACAAAATCACCTAATAATACATTTCTCAGAATGTATCCTTGTCCTTAAGTGATTCATGACTATAGTTATTCTTGACTCATCCCACTCTTAAGGCTTTTAACTGAAATACATTTATATTTACTTATTCAAAATAGAGAGATCTAAGAATTGAATGTTCATTATATATTTCAGATTTTTTTTTCAAAATAATATTTGAAAATACAATGTATTGAGTGAAAATCTTGTTATGATAAAAAATAAATGCTGGGTCATTGACTCTAATCATCTCAATGGTAATTAGTGACATAGTTGAATTTAGAACTTAAATGTGGGAAACTATAGCTCCTTTATCCCTGCACTGCATGATGCTAAAATCAGAACCCCCCAGGAAAGTTACTATTCCCCCTAAATTGTCTATATGACGTTGGCCCTGTTAAAAGATGATGGGATGTTCTCTGTGCGTGGTGGGTCTGGGTCAATCTGATTAGCCACAGGTAATAGCTATCACCCAGTTCTGTTTCAGGAAAAGACCAAGATTGCTTCTTTAAGAAAATATCATCTTTTAACAATTGTTTAAATAAACAGATTACTTTGCAAGTACACTTTTGATTTACTTTTCATTCAGGTAATCTTAGATATATTTCCAGTTGCCGTGGCATATTAGATAGTTGCTCCTTTCCAAGCTCCATAAATAATTGTTGAATTGGTTGCATGGATGCATTTTATGTTTCTTTGTAGCCTCCCAAGTACCCTGCTTGGGCCTTTGTGTACGATAGTGGATGGTCGAATTAAGTTGGCATGGGATTCATTCTCTCTCTCTCTTTTCTTCTTTCCCATTTTCCTTTCTTGTCCTTCTCCTTGTCTTTTTATATGTCAGTTTTCACCTCCTCATTCCTTATTGGAAATAATAAATCACCTTCCCAAAGCCATTTTGCCAATTACCCTAACATTTATTTTCTGTAATTTTCCCAGCAGTTTCACAGGTTCAGTACATGTCATGTTGAGCAATTTTTAAGAAAATGTCAGTTAGCCCTTATAAAGCTCAGCCTTTTAGAGTTAAGGAAATGTGTTAGTATTATTGATAGAAACCAGTTTTCATGGCCAATTTGAGCTCATTTGGCTATTCATGCCATCAGATAAGTAAATATTTCTACTGAGCAGGCCAGTCACATCTGCCCTCCCTCTGTACATCCAGAGGTCCAGCAAGGAGAATGTAGAGAACGATTTTCTTTTTAGTTTGTAGAGAGACTGGAGTAGGCATTATCCCACATCACATAGCACTGACTAATGACAACTTGAAGTGCTGGATACATTCTACTTCCATTCCTAGATAGGTTTAGAGACAGATGACTTATCTAAATCTCACAAAAGGAAAATGGGTTTGTAAATGAATAGACTTGTCAAAATACGAAAGAATTCCATAAATTGTTATGGATTGAGTGACTTGAACAAGGATTTAAAAGGCATGTTCACCAGACAGTTTAGAAGAAATATAAACATTTTTGAACTTCACTGTCAATATTGATTGATTTACTGTTTGCAGAGTTGTTTTTTTTTTGTTGTTGTTGTTGTTTTGTTTTTTGTTTTTTGTTTTTTGGTCAACTGAGACCTCGAAAACTCTCCAAATAATAACATTTTGTGTTCATGGTGCTTTATAGTTTATACATCACATCCCCACTTTCTTGTTTAATTATCATGAAAACCATACAAATAGAGGTGCCATTTTTACATAAATAACATACAGATAGGAGATGGATGTGTTTTACTAAAAATTCCCCAGGGAATTTTGACTTTGGTATTATAGGACCTTAAGAATTTTGGACTTGACTTGGCTGGGCATGGTGGCTCACACCTGTAATCTCAGCACTTTGGGAGGCTGAGGCAGGTAGATCACTTCAGGTCAGGAGTTTGAGACCAGCCTGGCCAACATGGTAAACTCTGTTTCTACTAAAAATACAAAAATTAGCCAGGTGTGGTGACATGCACTTATAATCTCAGCTACTTGGGTGGCTGAGGCAGGACAATCACTTGAATCTGTGGGGCCGAGGTTACAGCGAGCCAAGATTGCACCACTGTACTCCAGCCTGGGAGATAGTGCAAGTCTGTCTCCAAAAAATAAAAAATAAAAATAAAAATTTGGAGTCGCTGTGAGATATACATACATATATATACCTACATTATATATATGTGCGCGTATATATATGTTTGTGTGTGTGTATATATATTCTCACACATTTATCACCAAATAGGCATATTTGAGGTTTGTTCTCCCCAGCCAGGTAAGGTAATATCGTGGGAAAAGCATGGATTTGGAGTTTTAAATCCCGATTCTATCATATTAGCAGTATGGTCTTGCATTAGTTACTAATCTCCCTGCATCTCATTTTCTCATCTAATAATAATAATAATTGTTCTACTCTTAGGAGTACATTACATAATGTAGATAATGTGCCTGAGATGGAATAATAATCAGAAGAGGCCATTTCCTACCCAGATTATTATTTTATTATTTTTTTTTTTGAAACGGAGTCTTGCTCTGTCACCCGGGCTGGAGTGCAGTGGCCGGATCTCAGCTCACCGCAAGCTCCGCCTCCTGGGTTTATGCCATTCTCCTGCATCAGCCTCCCCGGTAGCTGGGAGTATAGGCGCCCGCCACCTCGCCCGGCTAGTTTTTTGCATTTTTTAGTAGAGACAGGGTTTCACCGTGTTAGCCAGGATGGTCTCGATCTCCTGACCTCGTGATCCGCCCGTCTCGGCCTCCCAAAGTGCTGGGATTACAGGCTTGAGCCACCGCGCCCGGCCTACCCAGATTATTTTGTACAAATGCATCTAGATGGTCTTTCCCAATCTCTTCATTAATGAATGGCACCTTTTGAGAGATAACCAGTTAATGCTCTCTGTGGCCTTTGGGAAAGAGAAAAGTAACTGGTTTATGCCAAAATTAAACCTGGAACTCTAACCTAATGAGCAAACAGCAAAGAAGGCAGATCAATTGCAGATGTGAGGTGATTCATCATTTAGATCCTAGAGGTGTGTCTTGGGACTCAACTATCTCCCTCATATCTTTAAGACACCAGTGTGAGCTTGGACCCCTCTAAACATTCAGATCTATTCCTAATGCAGCATAATTGTGACTCGGTTCGCTTACTTAGTGCGAAGGCAAGAAACTTAAGCTGTTAAACAATTTGAACAACTATGGAATACACTAGATTCCATCTTGAGTTTTGTCTTGCTGATTAAAAACCCATACTGAAAGAGAAGTTTGATTGTAGAAAGAACTGACATGAATTCTTTGGAAGAAAGTTTAATAGAAAAAGTTCTCTTTCTAATTTATTGATGGCTGTGAGGAATTGCGGGTGAGATTTTAGCTGTCAGTGGGAATATAACAGAGGTATTACTGAGTGATGATATCGTGAGTGATTTTTTAAATCTTTACTTCTTTGTGCTTCTCCATATTTCTTTCAATAAAAAATATGATGAGGGGGACAGACAATCAATGAATTAATCAGTACATATGAGAAAGAAAGACTATTTTGTGATTACTTTTGGGATAGATAAAACACCTTCCCTGAATTCTTAGGAATTGCATTTAATGGAGAGCATTTTTGTCCTATCTATGTTCTGAGCCTTTTTGCTCAGAAGTTAGATTTTCTTTTCCTGAAGCAGCTCTTTCTGCCCATCCATGGATCTCATCAGCACAATCTGCAGGGTTTGTATGCAGCTGGCTTTCCCTGTTTTTACTTTTGAATGGGTGGCTTATTTCTTTCCAGCATTTTTTTTTTTTTTTTTCTGATTGACCCAAAATGGGTGCAGATGTGGTAAGCACATGCTGAAAGTTGTTGAATATTATTTTCACCCTTACGAAAGGCTTGAGATAAGCAGTTTCGGATTGTGTGAATTTTTAATTCTGCAGTGGGCTTCCAACAGTGGTTCTGTTGCCAGTGATAACAAAAACCAGGGAGAGACCTTGGGAGGTAAACCACAGACTTAGTTCCCAAGAATTGAAGACCTCATATGTTCCTTGGTATGTGATCTTGTGAAATGCAGAGGTATAAAATGAAGTTTTGACTTTCAAAACTGGTCCTAGGGACCAAATCCTGATGTACAGTATTTTCCCTATATGTTTTAGTGCATACTTGTAGAAATTGGCTTCTGTTTTTTTCTTATTTACAACAAAGATCATCTTTTTGTGCCATTTCTGAATTTTGAATTTCTTTTGGTTCTTTCTAATACCTTTTTGTTAGTGGCATGTTATATTGAAGAGCCATTATACTGGGAGTAAAAAAAACTTTGCGTGTTTCTCTCTTGTTTTGTGAAACAAGTATATACTGTAAATATATAATTGCTGAAAAATAAGGATAATATTATCTTCTACCTAACTTTTGTACACAATAGCTATTCACATTGCTCAAAAGTTGTTTTTCAATACTTATGGAAAATGTTTAGTTAAACAGAGTTAGCTTGACTGTATGTATTTTTTAGTTTGGGGTCTAAAACTGTTCATTCCAGAGGTCCTAGAAAGAAAGTTTTCATATTCCAACAGAAGAATTTTTTTTTTTTTTTTACTGGGGAAATTAATGACTTATTTCTTGGTAGAGGATCATCAAGGAATGGATTGAATTTGTATATTTCCTTTTATTTCTAGTAAATACAAAATTATAAGAGGCCATTGTTTGGAGCTACACTCCTACACTAGATACCAACAGACCAGACTAAAAATCAAAATGGAGTCGCTCACGCTGTGGTTCCACATTAACAAACCAAAACCGAGTTGTTATCTAACTTTTGGAGAAGCCCAGAAGAAGAGAGAACAGCTTAATTTCCCAGATTGGTTTCAATATACAGGATAATGAAGTTCCCTCTGCCTTTAATCTTTAAAGGGAAGGTAACCTGAAGTACCCTGATGTTAAGCAACCAGTTATTTCTCTGTTGTTTCCCTGTTCCTGCCTTACAAGGGAAATAGCTTTGAAATGACCAGTCACATTTCGTTCTATATTTCTGCTTTCTTCAGTTCTTCTCTGTCTATAAAACCAACCTCTTCCGCTCAGCTTATTGGAACACTTATTCTATTTTATGGAATGAAGTGTTGCCCAATTCTAAAATTGCAATAAAGCCAATTGAGATCTTTAAGATAAATTTGTTGTAGCTTTGTCTTTTGACAGATCTAAGCACACAAGGGCTAGATTAATGCACTCATTCATTTCCTTATTTAACAAAAATATATTGAGTGCTTTCCACATACCAGGTACTTTGCCAGGGCCCAGGGGATACAGAGGTCAGTTACAAAAACAGTTTCTGTCATATTGTTTGCAGACTAGTGTAGAGATGGACAAGTTAGCTGTTGCAGTAAGAGTGCATTAGCAGAACACCGGAACCTAGATTTGGGAGTCAGGAAAGGAATTCGAGAGGAAAGGAGAACTGAGAAATAAATATAAATTATTCAAGCCTGTGTGTATTGAGAAAGAGAAAGTGGCAGTGTGTGCAAGTGTTTGTATGTTATGGAAGAGGAAGAGATGGGCACGGGGAGAGAGAGAACATGAGCACAGACTAATAGCTTAAGTCTACATTTGGAATGTATTAAAATAACACTGAAAGCTGATGGAAACTCATTCCGTGATCGTCATTAGGCTCTTGCAAGCTTACTGGCCAGTTTCAAAGTTTGCTTTCTTGGAACACATAAAGATAATTTAATAAATTTTCCGTTTGGGGTAGGAGAAAGTTAATAGACTACTAAAAGGGCCTAATTTCCCTCCCCAGATTAGATTGCTCAGACTTAAAATAGGGCATCTAAGATGCAGATGCCGTGTTTAAAAGTATACTCCATGCAATTCCAGAAGAACAAAGTTTTCCAGAAAGCATTAGTGTTTGGTCAATGTACTAAGACTAATTTCTCAAGAACCTCACACCTAGGTTTCAGGTAAAAGGAAAAGGAAAAAGTCGTGGTGATTCTGTTTTTCCTTTTCAGGCACATTTTTCAATGCATTAGATTGTTTGGTTTGAATGGTGCAAGGATCAAATCTATGTTGTAAGAAGAAAACTAGATGATCTTTCAAAATGTATCTAAAATTTCTTCAGCCAACTCAAAACGAATGAGTCATGTTGACATCATACTAGGAAGCTATGTCTTAAGCTGAATTCCTAATCCTTACACGATACTGTTTTTAATCCTTTGGCCTATCTCTTGAATTATTCAGTTGGACTGTTGTGCAGTGTTATTTCTCACACATCTCAGAGCCCAAGTGGACTTCCTGGTGGAACTGGCTTTACATGCCATGATGTCTCCTTAGCATTTTGTAGAAAGAAATAAGATCCAATCCAGTTTCAAAACACCTTGGTTTGGGAAGATTCTGAAGTTTCCCGAGATCTTTAAAATGCTTCAATTTCCATTCAAGGATGGCAGCATGAATTAATTATTCAAAAGACAAAGGATGCCTCTAAGTGATCCTTCAAACTTGGGATTTATTAATTAATTCAAGAGATATTTACGGATGCTTATTATGCACCAAGCACTCTTCTAGGTATTGCAGTGTGGCTGAAATCCTAGACATACCCAGTGCTGAGTCAGAATTTCAATATTATAAGACACACTCCACTGATCACTATATAATAATAAAAAATAAATAAAAATAAAAAATTCCATTGATTAAGTATTTCAAATGTGTGAGAGACAATCAAAATCTTGACTTTGCCCCTCAGTAGCTATGTGACCTTCAGCTTCTTTTCTTGAGCTGCCGTTTTCACATTTCTTAATTGTGTCCAACAACTACTTTCATGAGAGGAATGGAAGAGATGGCTGTGAGAAGTCAAATGCAAAGGGAGTTGCTTTGAGAGCCCCCAACTTGCACTGTTCACCTGTCAGGTTTTATTTTCCATGGTTCGGCCAAGTCAGTGGGAAGCCTACGACATTCCCCTGGGTCACTTAGTGAACTCCTACTCTTTCATCAGGCCTCACTTGAACACGACTTCCTCCACAAGCCTTTCCAGACATCTTTGGTGAGCATATGTGCCTTATATGCATTTCTAGGGTGTCCTGTCTATCTGTATCATAGCATTTGTCACAACTTAATGTGATGGATGTCTGTTCTGTCGTCTATCTTCCTACAAGAGTCTATGCTTCAAAAGGGCAGAGAATGAATGTATTCTGCTATCTATTTTAGTTCCAGTATTTAGAAGGGTCTATTTGTTATTGTTGAATAAATTAATGAATGCATACCTGTATCCCACAAGCTAAAGAGAAATTTATGAATGAGATAAAGAAGCATATTGGTCTACATTGTTTGCCTTGTACTTGTATATATGTAATTTCAGTTAAGCCTCAAAATGACTCTAAATGGTGGAAGGACAGACATTTTGATGCTTGTCTGCTGATGAAAATGAGGTTCAGAGGGTAAAAGGATTTTTCTGTGTTTGTAGAGCTAGAAAGTCAGAAGAGTAAAATTGGAACCCAGCTCAGTCTGATGCCACCTTTGTTGTTTCCATTAAATCATAGAATTTCTTAGTACTTAGAAACTATTCTGGAACTCACAACAAAGGCAACTGGGAAAGGAGTCGCCTGGAATTTGATCTCTGTAGAAGCCTTTTCATTTAGTTTATTTTTCATTTTTATCTGTTGCTTTGCTCTTATCAAATACAGATAAATAGCAGCTGCTACTGGTGCTGTTGATTGCAATTTCTGATTGAAAATGAAATCTTGAGCATCTGTTCTCTCCTTTTATATTTTACTGTGAGAGAAAATCTATTTTTTTAAAAGGTAATTCATACACGTGATAAAAATTTAAACAATATAAAAACTATTTTTAAAAACTGTATATTCTGAGTATTTCTGTGTACTTTGCTTTCATCACTAATATATCTTTAAGATTATTCTGTATTGGTACATAAAATATATATTTCATTATTTTAATGATTACATGTTACTTAATTTGATTTGTAACACATAAATGGCAGCTTAATAATATAATAATCATAGAACAAGTAATCTAACAGAAGTTGCAGTGTTTTACCAGGTGAGCACTACACTGTTATTTAAACACTTGACAGTTAAATCAAGCAATGTGACTGCTAAAAGTAGAATTCTCATAGAGTAGGAAAGTACAATTTATTTTTATATTAAAAGCAATAAATGTATTTAAAAATTTCAGTCCCTTATTGTGAATCACTTGTGGCCAAATATCACTTAGAATAAGAATTCTAGACCTAAAAGTGTCTTTAGAAGTCGAGTACAGTAGTTGTAAGGAACACTGTGTGTGTGTGTGTTTGTGTTTGTGTGTGTAAGACTATTTAGAAAAGTAAGCTTATATAAAGATACAATAATGTCTTGTTTATTGAGTATCTACTTTGAGTCTGGCATATCACCAACATTTTATATTGTTATCTTATTGCTTACAATCTTAGGGATAGGTACTATTATCATTTTTATTTTACAGGTGGGAAACAGGAACGCAAGCTCTTTCTGATTCCAAATCTTATGTTTATAACCATAGCACATTATTTTGTCTACTAGATTTACTAAAATAACTAAATTCCAGAAATAGCCTCAGAACCCACCTACTTAGGCTCAATCTTCAATCTTGGAGGTCCCTGAAGGGGCTCCTCCAACCTTTAAGGTTTTTCACAACATGTTTTTACAATTGTTGCAGAGCTCATGCCAGGGTTAATAATCAGCCACTATTTACTGAAAACTGTACCAGTTTTGAAAATATTAAAGTACTTCTGAACCATGTAGTAAATAACCCTCTATGACGCAGCTCCTCTCTAAGAATGACTGGTTGTCGTGGATTGAATGGTATCCCCAAATTTTGCATGTTAAAATTCTATTCCCCAGGACCTCAGAATGTGAGCATATTTGGAGATAGATCTTTAAAGAGGTTAAAATGAGACTGTTAGGGACGTATCCTAATCCAATATGACTGATATCCTTATAAGAAGAGGAAGATATACCAGGGATGTGTACCAACAGAGGAAAGATCGTATGAGGACAGTCAGAAGGCAGCTGTCTGCAAGCCGAGGAGGGAGTTCTGAGGAGAAATCAAACCTGTAGACACCTTGATCTTGGACTTCTAACCTCCAGAACTGTGAGAAAATAAATTTCTGTTGTTTAAGCCACCCAGTCTGCAGTATTTTATTACGGCATCCCTAGGAGACTGATACACTTGTTTCTCTCATAATCTGGAAACTAAAGAGCTGGTTCCTGGCACACACCAGAGGCCTCCCCAAGCTAACTTACTCTGGTTGGTTACTCCGTGTGACTATGGACATTTTGCTTGCTTTCAGCAATCTATGCTGTAATGAATGTTCTTGTACATATGTCTATATATTCATCTGGGGATATATTTTAATATACATTTCTAGAAATAAAATTGCTAGGTGGGTTAACTTAGAAAATAACTTCATGTATTTTAACATTCTTCACAAAATACCTTTAAAAATTCATCTGGGCAAAGCTACATTTGTTAAAGACACTTATGTATTTGTTGTGCTCATTTTGGTTTCTTCTTGATGCTAATAGCTGCCTTGCCTTTGAAGGGAGAAAAAGTTGCAAAGTAGAAAATATTTCAAATGCGTTAAGTAGAGGTTTGAAACATCCCATAACCCGCTAAATGAAGCCCAAAGCCACAAAGGGCAGAAAGGTCTACGCAGCTCTGGTAATGACTTTAAGTGGAAGCAAGGCTGCAGAGCACCATTGCTGAGAATAAAGGTTTAACATAATGCCTTTCTCCTGGGCATCCTTTGCCCACAAAACTTATCCATAATGACAGTTTACATTTTGTTCATTCCTTCAGGAATAATTACTGTGCCTCCATGTGGAAGCTTTCTCATTCCAAAGAAGCAGGATCATCCATCATATTAACGTGATATGGTTTTGCCAGATGCCAGATGAATTAGCAAATGTTATTCAACATATACATTCATCAGTTCTGACTAGTGCTTAAATAAAATCATAAGGATATATCTTTGGAAAATACTGGTGGGCATTGACACTATTTTAAAAATTGTCCAGATAGGTATACTGTTCTCTTAGTCACTTAAAACATTCAGAATTATATTAACTTTTGTCAAAAGATGGCTCTTCTTTAACACAAATTGAAAAAAGCCAGAGGCAGAAATTCTCCAAATTGATTATATATCAGAATCACTGAGGGTACGTTAAAACACAGATTACTAAGTCCAGGCGCTGTGGCTCATGCCTGGAATCCCAGCACTTTGGGAGGCCCAGATGGATCACCTGAGGTCAGGAGTTCAAGACCAGCATGACCAAACGGTGAAATCCCGTCTCTACTAAAAATACAAAAGTTAGCCAGGCGCGGTGGTGGGCACCTGTAGTCCCAGCTACTCGGGAGGCGGGGGCAGGAGAATCACTTGAATCCAGTGGGCCAGGTTGCAGTTAGCTGAGATTGAGCCACTGCACTCTAGCCTGGGTGACAGAGAGAGACTCTGTCTAAAAAAAAAAAAAAAAAAAAAAAACAAAACAAACAAAAAAAACCAGAAAACCAAACACGGATTACTGGCCCTTACTCCAAAATTTTAGACTGAGTAGGTCTGGAATGGGCATATGGTTCTGCATTTTTAATAAGTTTTCAGTTGATGCCAATTGATGTTTCTAGTCTGGAGAGCACACTTTGAGGATTGCTGTTCTTGGAAAGTCTTTTACAAGATTTAAGTCACATACCAATCACCTAGATATCTTTTGAAAATACAGATTCAGATCCAGTAGGTCCTGAGTGGTGCTCAAGAGTCTGCCGTTTTTTTTTGTTTGTTTGTTTTTTTGTTTTTTGAGACGGAGTCTTGCTCTGCTGCCCAGGCTGGAGTACAGTGGCATGATCATGGCTCACTGTTACCTTGAACTCCTGGGCTCAAGGGAAGATTCTGCATTTTGACAATCTCCTGAGAGATGTTGCTGGTCCACGGGCCACACTTTGAGTATCAAGTGTGTTTCAATGTATAGTGTATTTTAGTTGTTTGACAATTTAGGGATTTTCTGATTAAAAGATAAAGGTAATTTTAAAAATATGCATGACTTTCCCCACTTTCTTGCAGTTTCTCTATTGAATGTTGAATGCCTTGAAACTGATTGCCAGGCCTTTTAATGTAACTTGGTTCATGGTTCTCTCACCCAGAAAATATGACCAATTTGACCCATACTTTCCACCTCCCAATTTTGCTGAGGCCCAGTTTGATATGTTTTCAATTGCATGTTCAGAAATAGAAACTGGAAACAACATGTCTTTACTCATTGAGATTTAATTATTTACTCATATGCAGAGTAGACAAGTAATTTACCTAGGACACAAAACCTAGGGCAGGTATGCTACTTGCTGTCTAGTTGCTTAGGAGAGGCAACATGGTGGGAGTGGATTCTAAAGACTGTGTAAGGGAAGGAAGGAGATAACCTTAATGATCTGGTGATGATAACAGTTTTCTAGAAACAGGGTGTGGCCTAGGTAGAGGTTTACAGTCCAGGGTGGGGGCAATTACCCATACACAGTAGCCAACTTCTCTAGCACAGACTTTTGAGGTAAGAAAGTGGAAGTCTTTCAGTTTCATGAGGCCAAGTGTCATAGGAGGACCTCACACTTCTGTCATCAGTTTCCAGCATCGATTCTGCTGTCCTATCACTTCACCTACCAGTGTACATCAGTTCAAACTGGGGTCATTAGGCTCCAAGGAATTGAATCACAGAACCACAGAATCTCAGAGTTGAGAAGAACCTTCTGGCTTTTTCTCCTCTGAAACTGTGATTCAGCCCTCATGAAACTCAAAGTAGATAGTTTCATAATCCATCTCTAAGATAATATCTCCTAGATATCAGAACACGTTCAAAATATGAGGATCCTTTGGGGAGTATTAAGACACCTCAAAACTGAACTAAAATTTGGAATCAATAAAATCAAATAGTGTTGGAAGGGATGAGTTTTGTGGGACATTTCACCCAACTATGGAAGAGTATGCAAACTAATTTGTTCTGCTATGAATGTTGCAAATGTTAGCCCCAGATTTTCTAAGCTGGCATTAGATTCAAATATTCTATGTATTGTACACAGATCTGCTTAGACTGCATGTCACAATTTTTGGTTTGGTAAATATAATCAACATAACTACAGAGTTCTTCCCAAGGGCAGCAGCCTTTGTCCCTGGAGAGTCACGGTCCCCTGGTGTGACAGGGCTGTGATAGACTGTCTATCCACCTCTCCTGGCTTTGGCCTCTGCGCTGAACTGCCCACTCTCTTTGAGGACCTCAAGCTTTAGACTTGAGCACTTGGCAACCTTTCTGAGCTTCACAGCATATAAAAGCCACAATATTTGTGATCTTGGAAAGAGGCTAGCCTGTAGTGTTGCAAAGAATTCAATACATTTTGTTTTAAAAGGATATAATTTCATTACTTTTAAACACCATGGGTAAATCACTTCATCTCTTTCAACTTGAAACAGACAATGAAAGTTTAAGAGACTCAAATCCACTCCCTAAATCTGAGTCCCTACAACTGTCCTGCCTTTGTTGCCCTTTCTAAAACTATCTAACCAAATCTAGGCAGATAACCTCTTTAAGTTCAACATTTTCTTGTGCATATAATAAAAATATTATTGATTATTTATTCTGTGATTAATAGATTATTTATTTCGTGACCATTTATTGAACCCTGCTAGGTTTCCCTGTACCCAAAATGTTAGACACAAAGAAAATGAATGAGGCATGGCCCCTGCCCTGCAGAAATTTACTGTTTAGTAGGGGAGATAAGCATTATTTTTCTTTCACTCATTCCAAGAATGTACACTGAATTTCTATCATGCCCCCACCACTGTTCTAAGCACTAAGGAACTTACCTTTTAGTGGTGGTGGTAGGGATAGGGGAGAGGGAGAAGATAGATAATAATCAAGTAAACAAGCAAATGACATAGCATCAGTAAAAATACTAAAATATCAGGGTAATGGAACAGGGTGTTCAGATAAGGCATTTCTTATTGGGTGACAACACCAATGAGACTTGAATGATAAGAAGGATCAGGTCATGTGATGATCTGGAAGAAAAGTATTCCAGCTAGTAAAAAGGTCTAGAGTCCAAAACAAATAACCTGTATTCCGGAGAGAGAAAGGAGATGGAGGGTGAAGGAATAATGACACATAATGACAATGAGAAGAGATAAATGATAAGAGAAAAGAAAGTATAAACTGCTTTGGAAATACGGGCATGTGTAACTGTCTGGAAAGGGTAGAGGGATGTGAGGCCATGTCATGGGGTGAGGTGGTTTTGCAAAGAGTCCTTGAGAGCAGGCACCAGTAATCTTTTATCTAGGGTGCTTCTAAGATTCTTGCCTAAGGAGGCGGAGGAAATGAATAAAAAGGGAACCAGGCTTGGGGAGTGGGATGGAGAGGGGAATGCTGTCTAACAGCTCTTTCTAATTTTATGCATTCTCATAGATGAAAATATCTAAAAGGAATTTACATGCCTAGAAAAACAACTTTGTAATAATTGTACACGATTAGATATACTTTGGCTCAGTTTTATTTTGAATGATCAGAAATTCCAACTTAGTAAAAAGTCTGCATTGATGAGATTTTTATGTAGTCATGCCCTTTAGTCTAGAAAATTGAGATCTATGCCAAAAAAGCTTTTTCCTTGTCAAGCGTATTGATTTATATGTCAATTTTTAAAGAATATTTATGTGTGTGCACTGTGTATCTTTTCATTTTAACAGAGATGTAAGGGAACAAGGCATAATTCCCTTATTATAGTAATAATAAGGGAATAATAGTAATAGTACTCAATCATCTTGACTGGTCCTTTCTGATGAGGACTGGGAAGTCTCTACAAATGTTATTTACTTTGTGGCTGGAAAAATTTTAATAATATTGACGTTTAAAAATAAAAAGAAATTTAAAACACTATGGGCTTAAAAACCATAACATAAGTTCTGGAACTCTCTCTCTCTCTCTCTCTCTCTGTGTGTGTGTGTGTGTGTGTGTGTGAGAGAGAGAGAGAGAGAGAGAGCGCAAGGGAGATAAATAGATGGAAACTGAGACAGATACAGAGAGATTGTGTTTTTTGAAGACAACAAATGATCCAGGTGTGCCGTGGGTTGCCCCATGGATCCTATTGTTCCTATTTTTAGACCCCTCAGCATACCTGGGGCTTTATGAGTGAAAAACAAAATGCAGTGGAACTCATTTAGTGTCACCTGAAACCATGTGATATAGTCAAACTTCCCTTTCATATTCTGAGAAAAACATGATTCGAGATTTTAAAATCTTCTTGGCATCTGTCCCCTCACCTTTATAAGTAGAACCAAGGACAAAGCTAGTGTTTTTTGCTGTTAGCTCTGACAAGTGAGGGCATTATAAAATAGATTTTATAATTACTTAAAAAAATGCAAAATTCTGCACTTTTCTTTGCATCCCTAGGCAGTCCCCTCCCAAAACTTTATTTTATTTATTTATTTTTTTTTGAGGCGGAGTCTCGCTCTGTTGCCCAGACTGGAGTGCAGTGGCCGGATCTCAGCTCACTGCAAGCTCCGCCTCCCGGGTTTACACCATTCTCCTGCCTCAGCCTTCCATCCTGGCTAACACAGTGAAACCCCGTCTCTACTAAAAATACAAAAACTAGCCGGGCAAGATGGCGGGCGCCTGTAGTCCAAAACTTTATTTTTAACTAAGATGATTTCAAAGCTTGGTATTTTCAAGAATTATACTAGTGTTTGTGTTCTTTAAAAAATAAATTGCATTTCTACGCATCAGCAAAGGTTAGAAAAGTATGTAATATTTTCTCTCATGTTTTATCTTTTAATGGAAAGATTAGAATAATAGTACTTCAAATTGAACTTGGATAGCATTTTTAACCAATTTTTTTAAAAACCATATTTTTGTTCTATCTTTTTTGTACACATTTGAATTACTCTTAAAATTTCAAATTCACTATATTTCCCAGAGGTTTACCTCACAGAGAATGCAGCATTTTGCTGTTAAACTTGCCTAGTGGTTGAAATTGTTCAAAGCAATTTGTCCAAGGTTGCACCTGAATTAATGTGGTGAATGGATTGTGCATTACGTTACTTTTTAAAATTCAAGACACAATGCAACTTTTTCAGTTATTCAGGACCAGCATTAAGGTATAAGCAGAGTAAATGATGTGACATATGATTTGAGGAGACATGCTGAGAGACACCCTTTTCCATTTACTTTCCTTTTCTTCCTCCTCAGGGCCTAAACTTTCTCTCTAAGAAAGGCTTTGTGTCTAGAAGTATGAGGGCAGAATGCAAATACCTGTTTAAGGGGTTAAATACAAAGCAATGATTAAACTGTGACTCTTCTGGGTAAATGTATTTATCAGATTACCTAGCAAGAACTTGGGGATGGGGGAAAAATATTACCAAGTATTTACGAAATAGTGAAGGAGGAAAAAGCCCTGATTTTCTTGCTCCAATTTTCTTACCCATAATGTGTATGAGGAGTTGGAGAGCTTTAAAGGGACACAAGGATTATTTAAGTGCCTGGCGAGCTTAGTTGGTAAAGCATGAAACTCTTTTTATGTATTTATCTGTTCATTTATTTGTGTATTTATTGAGACAGGGTCTTGCTCTGTCACCCAGGCTGGAGTGCACTGACGTGATCACTGCAGCCTCAACCTCCTTGGTTCAAGCTATCCTCCTGCTTCAGCATCCTCAGTAGCTGAGACCAGAGGCACGAGCAACCATGCCCAGCTAATTTTCTATTTTATTTATTTTTTATTTTTTATTTTTATTTTTTGAGACGGAGTCTCGCTCTGTCACCCAGGCTGGAGTGCAGTGGCCACATCTCAGCTGGCTGCAAGCTCCGCCTCCCGGGTTCACGCCATTCTCCTGCCTCTTCCTCCCGAGTAGCTGGGACTACAGGCGCCCGCCACCTCGCCCGGCTAGTTTTTTGTATTTTTTAGTAGAGACGGGGTTTCACCGTGTTAGCCAGGATGGTCTCGATCTCCTGACCTCGTGATCCACCCGTCTCGGCCTCCCAAAGTGCTGGGATTATATTTTATTTTATTTTTAGTAGACACAAGGTCTCACTATATTGCCCAGGCCGGTCTCTGACTCCTGAGCTCAAGTGATCCTTCCTCCTCAGCCTCCCAAAGTGCTGAGATGAGATTACAAGTATAAGCCACCATGCCCAGCCTCTTATTTTTACTTATGCAACTAGTAGAGAGATGAAGCCTCTTTGTCTGTCCATCGGACTCAATTCTTCTGGATACTTTTCTGCACCTCTCCATATTTGTTCCATTTCTCAGAATGCCCTTTCTGACCCATGCCCCAGCTTCCTAATGAACTTCTATCTTCGAATTTCAGCTCAAATGCTACTTGTTTCTTGAAATCTTCTCTGACTGATTCATTTCCTCCCTTCTGGAAGGAGTGTTTGCATATCTCCTTACAGAGCATCATGTGTGTCTCTGTTGTGGTTAGCTTTTCTTACGATGATTTGTTTGGGTCTCTTCCTTGCCATATTCTGAGCTAGCATAGAATCCTATATTACTTTCTGGAGGACCAGGCAAAGTTATTCAATAAATGCAGAATAAATGCATTGCAGTTCTTGCTCTTGTGTGTTTCCCAAATTGTTTATCTTCTGTATTTGAAGTTAAACATTGCTAGATCATCTTCCATTTAAATACTTGTAATTTTTTGTTTAATTTTTAGTTATGCTTTTTTTTTTTTACTATTTGTCACATTCTTTATAAAATAAAAATTATATGTGTAGAGTATAATATTATATTCATCACTGTCCTCCAATCCTCCAATCCATGCTACCCCGTGCCCCTTCCTTATCTTCCTTACCCACTTGAAAACCCACAACTCATAACCTCTTTCACTGACCAGGTTCTACTTCTCTCTACCTTACAAGAGATTCTTTTTTCAATATGCCCTTCATCTCATTCATTCTGTATATATTGGGCTACTATTGCGCCGAGTTTCTCCTCCTTTCTGTATCTTCAGTCACTCCAGTGAATTCTTCCCCTCAGCAGGTAGATACATCTTAAATCTCTTTAAATAAAAAAAACTATCTCTTAACCCACACATGTTTCAATATCTCTGTTCTTCCTCCTTCTCTATGCAATAAAATAATCGTTACCCACAGCCTTAATCTCACTTTCTATTGACTCCTGAAACTAATGTATCACCTATGATCATTGCTAAGGCCAATATTAATTTCAGTCTTTAATCTTACTGTTACTCTCAGCTGCATTTGACTATTTTGGGCATGGCCTTATTTTTGGAACTTTCTTCCTCCTGGATGTTTTATACATCCATGTCCCTCCGTGATTTTCTACTTACAAATTGCCATCCAATCTTTTGAGTCAACTCTATGAGTTCCTCTTTTCCTACTTGCTGCTTAAGTGTTAATATTTTCCAAGGTTCTGTTCTGGGCTTTCTTCTGTTCTCACTTTGCATACCCTCCACAGGTAATTTTCTTCATATACGGGACATCAACTACCAACTGTGCTGAAGCTGGTGCTGAAGTTGGTATGCCCAAATATCTGCATCCAGTCCAAATAAAACTCAGCATTCCCAAGTGCCCAATATGTGACTTGGGAGTCATTCCTGACCTTTCCCTTTTTTCATCTCTCATATCTAATGTGTCACAGCTGATGAGGAGATGGAAGTGAAGCCAAATAGTTTCTTTCTCCCCACTTTTTCCTCCCCAAGGAAAGTTGAAGAGCATTCCCTTGTGCACTCCCTTGCACGAGAAATATTGCCAAAAGTTGCTCTGGTTCAGGAGGATATATTTGGCATTGGCCTTGTGAGGCCAGTGTACATCAGTAAAGTCTTTTGAGGATGCATTTTTCCCTCAGGACTATAGGCTCCCTGGGAGATCCCCCATATATCATTATTTTGTCTTGTCTTCTCTCCTCTGCTTTGCACTCCCATACCTTTCCTCTTCCTTCTCTTTCATTCTTTTCCTCCCTTCTCCCATCCCCATAGGTGTGAACTTTCTGCATTTTGAAGAAAGATTTATATTTTTGGGTGGACTAGACAGATCCTTCATTCTACTTTTCTTGTCGATTTTTAAGATTGAACTTGCCTAGCAAAAGAAACTTCTTTTGAAAACAGGTAATTCATAAGACCACTTGATATGGTTTGGCACTGTGCCCCAGCCAAATCTCATGTCGAATTGTAATTCCCAATGTTGGGGGAGGGACCTGGTGGGAAGTGATTGGATCATGGGGGCAGATTTCCTCCCTACTGTTCTTGCCATAGTGAATGAGTTTTCACAAGATCTGGTTGTTTAAAAGTATGTAGCACTTCCCCCTTCACTCTCTTTCTCCTGCTCTGGCCATGATAAGACATGCTTGCTTCCCTTTCACCTTCTGCCGTGCTTGTAAGTCTCCTGAGACCTCCAAGCCATGCTTCCTGAACAGCCTGCAGCACTGTGAGTCAATTAAACCTCTTTTCTTCATAAATTACCCAGTCTCAAGTAGTTCTTTATAGCAGAGTGAGAGCAGATGAATACTGAAAACTGGTACCAGAGAAGTGAGGCATTGCTATAAAGATACCTGAAAATGTGGAAGCAACTTTGGAACTGGATAGTGGGGCAGAGGTTGAAACAGTTTGGAAGGCTCAGAAGAAGACAAGAAGATGAGGGAAAGTTTGAAAAATTTGCAGCCCGACAATTTGGTGGGAAAGAAAACTCATTTTCTGGGGACAAATTCAAGTAAAGAAGAGCAGAAAGTTAATAGCCAAAAAAATGGGGAAAATGCCTCAAGACATTTCAGAGACCTTCATGGCAGCCTCTTCCATCACAGCCCTGGAGGCCTAGGAGGTAAAAAATGGTTTCATGGGCCAGGCCCAGGGTCTCACTGCTCTGGGCACCCTCTGGACATGGTGTCCTCCATTGTGGCTGCTTCAGCTCCAGTAGTAGCTAAAAGGGGCCAAGGTACAGCTTGGGCTGTTGCTTCAGAGGGTGCAAACCCCAAGCCTTGGAAGCTTCTGTGCGGTGTTGCGCCTGCAGCTGTGCAGAAGACAAAAGTTGAACTTTGGGAGGCTCTGCCTAGATTTCAGAAGATGTATGAAAATGCCTGGATGACCAGGCAGAAATCTGCTGCAGGGGTGGAGCCCTCATGGAGAACCTCTACTAGGGCAGTGTGGACGGGAAATGTGGGGTTAGAGCCCCCATACAGAGTCCCCACTGAGGCACTGCCTTGTGGAGCTTTGAGAAGGCTGCCATCCTCCAGACCCCAGGATAGTAGATCTACTGACAGCTTGTGCTGTGCAACTGGAAAAGCTGCAGGCACTCAATGCCAGCCTGTGAAAGCAGCCATGAGGGCTATACCCTGCAGAGCCGAAGGGGCAGAGCTGCACAAGGCCTTGGGAGCCCACCCTTTGAGTCACTGTGGCCTGGATGTGAGACAGTGAGTCAAAGGAGATAATTTTGGAGCTTTAAGATTTTATAACTCTCCTGCTGGGTTTCAGACTTGCGTGTGACCTATAGCATCTTTGTTTTGGCCAATTTCTTCCTTTTGGAATGGGGTCATTTACCCTATGCATGTATGCACATTTTATTTGGGAAGTAACTAACTTCTTTTTGATTTTACAGGCTCATAGGCAGAAGGGACTTGCCTTGTCTCAGATGAAACTTTGGACTTGGACTTTTGAGTTAATGCTGGAATGAGATATTACTTTGGGGGACTGTTGAGAATGCATGATTGTGTTTTGAAGTGTGAAAAGGACATGAGATTTGGGAGGGGTCAGGAGCAGAATGATATGGTTTGGCTCGACGTCCCCACCTAAATCTCATGTAGTTGAATTGTAATTCCCAGTGTTGGGGGAAGGACCTGGTGGGAAGTGATTGGATCATGGGGACAAACTTCCCCCTTGCTGTTCTTGTGATAATATGTACTCATGAAATCTGGTTGTTTAAAAGTGTGTAGTACTTCCCCCTTTGACCTCTCTCTCCTGCTCTGGTCGTGTAAGACATGCTTGCTTCCCCTTCACCTTCCACCATAATTGTAAGTTTCCTGAGGCCTCTGTACCCATGCCTCCTGTACAGGCTGTGGAACGTTGAGTCAATTAAATTTCTTTTCTTCATAAATTACCCAGTCTTAGGTAGTTCTTTATAGCAGTGTGGGAATGGACTAATTCACATCTCTACTGGTTTTTGACTCAAATTCTTCAGATAGAAATAAAATGGGTCAATTTTACTTTGTTTTCTGTGTCTATATTTTTATCTGGGAACCATGTGGAGAGCTAAGTCGCAAAAATAGGATTCAATTAATCATGGATCTCTGATCAGTATAATATTAGTTCCACTATCTTTCTCCTTTTACCAGCAGCCACCAACTATTTTTGATTCTATATTCTAGTTATTTTAAAATTATCTCTTTGGTAGGTTATAAAAATGATCACTTTTTTTTGGTAGCCCTTTCATCAAGAGATACAGTCTATTTCTCCATTCTTTAATTCTGGGCTGGACTTGTGACTTGCTTTGGCTCATAGAATAAGACTGGCACATACATCAGTGTGCATTCTGAGGCTGGATCTCAAGAGACCTTGCATATTTCTTCTTGATCTCTTGTAGCTTCCACTGTACGAACAATGCCTGATCATTCTTCTAGAGGATGAGAAACCACAGGGATCAAAAAGGAGCTGTTCCAGCTGAGCCCTTTAGCTTAGCCAGCTCCCACCTGACCAGCTATTAATAGTCAACCACAGATGTATGAATCAGCAAGTTGAGATCAGGTGAGCCTGGCCCAGATCAGCAGAATTCCAGCCCAGACCATACTGATGGCCTGCAGAGTCTTAAGCTAAATCAGAGTTTCTCAACCTTGGTAATATTGACATTTTGGACTGAATAATTCTTGGGGAGGAGGGGTACTTTCCTGTGCACCATAAAATGTTTAGCAGCATCCCTGGCTTCTAATAACTAGATGACTACAGCATCCTCACCCCCACTGTGACAACCAAAAATGTCTTTAGACATTGCCAAATATATCACCCACTTCCCCACTTCACTGATTGAGGACCAATCAGCTAAATAAGTGGTAGTTGCTTTAAATCTGTAAGTTTTGGGGTGTTTTTTGTATGCAAAATGCTAATTAATACAGATCCCTTTTTTCTAGCTCTACTGACATTTTCCTACATTAGGTTCCTATAACTTAGCCACCTGTTCTGTCTGTGATCCTCTCAATATATTCCCTTTATCATTATATTATTCAGAGTTTTTTCTACAATCTTAATTGATCATTCTCACAATAGAAAACAACAAAAGCATGAATAAAACAAGAATAAATAAGAATGACCAACATGTCTTTTATGACCTTAAAGTGTGCATTAGTTTTCACACTAAAATTAGTAGTTATCTTTTAAAAGTATAGTCTAACCATGAATTTATCATAAAATGTTATGGCAAGCTAATGGAATCATTTTTTAGTCCAAAGGAAAGTCGGATGGCCATGAAACCGATAATTTGGTAGCAGAGTCATCAATGGGTCTATAAGTCTGTGACTGCACATGCCAAATTTTTGGTATGTATTGCATTCCTTATTATTTAAGTCAGTATATATGAACTAAATCTGATTGTTTGAGGTTTTGTGTGTAATATTTTCTCTTAAATATTTTGTAATATTGACAATAATATCATTGTGTTAAAATAATGACATTAAATTAATTTAAATATATTTCATAATATATACCTTTGACTAAATCAGTGTGGATTTCTCCCAGTCCAGTCCATATTAATGAAATTCTAGCCGGGCACGGTGGCTCAAGCCTGTAATCCCAGCACTTTGGGAGGCCGAGACGTGCGGATCACGAGGTCAGGAGATCGAGACCATACTGGCTAACACAGTGAAACCCCGTCTCTACTAAAAAAATGCAAAAAATTAGCCGGGCAAGGTGGCGGGGGCCTGTAGTCCCGGCTACTCGGGAGGCTGAGACAGGAGAATGGCGTAAACTCGGGAGGCGGAGCTTGCAGTGAGCTGAGATCCGGCCACTGCACTCCAGCCTGGGCGACAGAGCGACACTCCGTCTCAAAAAAAAAAAAAAAAAAGAAATTCTATTATGTCTTTGATATATCTATCTGTAGAATAAGTAAAAATAATTTTCTCTTAACCCTTAGTCTAGCCTCCTTTGTTTCTAGCTAGCTATCTAGCTATCAATCAATCTTATATCAAGGAATCAATTTCCTAGATGCTCCAAGTATTTATAAACCTTATCTTGCATGCCAGAAGTGGGGGAATCAGGTAATTTAGAGGTTATTTATGCTCTATGTAACTTCTGTTTTATATGCATACTTACAAACAGAAGACATGCTATAAATTTTCTTCTTCTGACTCTGAGACTCCATTATACTTGCTTAGGTTCTTGAGAAACAGGAGGATGCCCTCTTGAGGTAGTTATTAGTGCTGTACTCTTAAATGTTAATAAACACCTTTTCTTCCTCCTTCAGTCTTTTTATTTCTGTTAGCTGTCTATCAGTGTGACTTTGATCTTGATACCTGACATGTCCTTTCACCTAGAGAAGGTGAAAGTAAAATGGGGATAGAGATTGGGGTAACAACAGGTGCTTTTTCTAACGTTTTCTACTGAGGGCACAAACCATGCCCTGATTTAAAAAAAAAAAAAAAAGCTATTAGAATTGGTATTCACATGAAGTCCATTCTGATGTCATTTGTGACAGTTGGAGTGTGATAATCTGTCGGTTTTGTGATTCCAGGGGGGTTATATGCCTTCATGCTGACAGGAAGGCTAAAGAAAGCCTTTTTTTCTACTCTTTCTATTTAGCTTGAGCTGAGTGACCCAACAGAGACCAATGAAAGCAGAGAGCAGAAGAGAAATGGGGTAGGATTATGGGCCACAGGTAATGAATAGAGAAGGAGTAACATCAGTACAAAGTCTGTAGCTTAATAGTTTTCACTAACCACAGTGGCAGCTCTGAGATGAGTTTATTTTGAAAATTCAAAGTTGAAGCCTCTTTAATTCTGAGAAAGAGGAAATTTCTTCAGGATATGTTATTCATTCCTTTACGGTTTGAGTTTAGTTTAGTTTTGTTTCAATAGTCCCCTTTTATGAAGCATAAGGCTTCTTCTTTTTGTTTTTTGTAAATTCTGGGAAAGGCTGGTGTATAAATGACTGGGAATGTTCAACTGAAAAACATTCTGGGGCTCTATTTTGGCTCAGTGGTGACAGAATAGCCATGATGGCCTAGGGCTTAGAAGCTTTAAATTTGGTATCCTTGTTCTAAGAAGTATGTAAGTAATAATCTCTTATATTTTTGTACTTTAAGGAAGAAAAGGGAATATATATTTTTTTCTCAAAGTATAATATTTTTCGCTTTAAAGTCTTCATAGAAGGAGCTCTCTGGGCATTGGACATTCTCATTTCTTATAGGTTTTTAAAATTTTGTTTTAAATTGACAAATTATAACTGTACCTATCCATGGGGTACATAGTAATATTTTAATACATTTCATTTAACATAATGTCCTCCCACTTTATCCATGTTGTAATGAAAAACAGAATTTCATTAATTTCTATGGCTGAAAAGTATTCCATTGTGCATACATACCACATTTTCTTTATTCATTCGTCTGTTACTGGACACCTATGTTGATTTCTAATCTTGGTTATTATGAACATAGTGCTGACATAACATGGGAATTTAGATGTCTCTCTGATATAATTATCATTTTCTTAGAGAGAAATATTTAATAGGTACTTATACCGGTGGATCCCCAACCATATAATTATTACCTTTCCTTTGGATAAATGCCCAGCCCTGGGATTGCTGGATCATATGGTAGTTCTATTTGTCATTTCTGAGGAACTTTCATACTGCTCACCATAGCAGTTGTACGAGCTTAGATTCCCACAGTGTTTAAGAGTTCCCTATTCTCTGCATCCTCACCAGTATTTTTTTTTTCTTTAATGTTTTTGTTGTTTTGATAATAGCCATTCTAACTGGGGTGAAATAATACCTCATTGAGGTTTTGATTTCCATTTCCCTGATGACTGGTGATGTTAAACATTTAAAAATATATTTGTTGACTATTTGTTTGTTTTAATTTGAGAAATATCTATTCGGATCACTTGCCCATTTAAAAATCAGATTGTTTGCTTTTCTTGGTGTTGCAATGTTGGAGCTTGTTGTATATTCTGGATATGAATCCCTTGTCAGATGAGTAGTTTGCAAATACTTTCTGCCATTGTGTGAATTGCCTTTTTACTTTGTTGATTGTTTCCTTTGCAGTGCAGAAGCTTTTTAGTTTGACATAATACTACTTGTTTATTTTTGTTTTTGTTGCCTATGCTTCTGAGGCCTTCTTCCCAAAATATTTTCCAGACTGGTGTTCTGAATCATTTCCAATGTGTTTTCTTCTAGTAGTTTTATTGTTTCAGGTCTTACATTTAGATCTTTGGGCCATTTGAGTTGTTTTTTTATAGGGTGAGAGTTGTGGTTCTAGTTTTTCTGCCTATAAATATCCATTTCTCAGCACCATTTATTGAAGAGACTGACCATTCCCCAGTAGGTGTTTTTGGGACCTTTATCAAATATCACTTGATTGTAGATACATGGATTAATTTCAGGGTTCTCTATTTTGTTCCATTGGTCTATGTGCCTGTTTTGATGCCAGTACCATGCTGTTTTGGTTACTATAGCTTTGTAGTATATTTCCAATCTAGTAGTGTGATATCTCCAACTTTGTTCTCTTTGGTCAGGATTGCTTTGGCTCTTTGAGATCTTTTGTGTTTCTTTACAAATTTTAGAATTTTTTCTATGCCTGTGAAGAATGTCATTGACATTTTGATGGAGATTACATTAAATCTGTAGATTGCTCTGGGTAGCAGTGTCATTTCAACAATATTGATTCCTCTGATCCATGAGCATGGGATGTCTTTCCATTTGTTTATATCCTCTTTAATTTCTTTTATCAGTGTCTTGTAGTTATCCTTGTATATGTCTTTCACCTCACTTGTTAAATATATTCCTAGGTATTTTATTTTTCTGTAGCTATTGCAAATGGGATTGCCTTCTTGATCTCTTTTTCAGCTAGTTCATTGTTTGCGTACAAAAATGCTGCAGATTTGTATGTTAATTTTATACCTTGCAACTTTATTTAATGTGCTTATTGGTTTTAAGTTTTTGTGTGTGTGTATGTGTAGAGTCTTTAGGGTTTTCTTTTCTTTTTTTTACTTCACTTTATTTTATTTTATTTATTTATTTTTTATTACACTTTAAGTTCTAGGGTACATGTGCACAAAGTGCAGGCTCGTTACATAGGTATACATGTGCCAGGCTGGCCTGCTGCACCCATCAACCCATTTTTTACTTTAGGTATTTCTCCCAATGCTATCCCTGCCCCCCGCCCACCCCACAACAGGCCCCAGTGTGTGATGTTTCCCACCTTGTGTCCAAGTGTTCTCATTGTTCAATTCCCGCCTATGAGTGAGAACATGCAGTGTTTGGTTTTCTGTCCATGTGACAGTTTGTCCAGAATGATGGTTTCCAGCTTCATCCATGTCCCTGCAAAGGATATGAACTCATCCTTTTTTATGGCTGCATAATATTCCATGACATGTATGTGCCATATTTTCTTAATCTAGTCTGTCATTGATGGACATTTGGGTTGGTTTCAAGTCTTTCCTATTGTGAATAGTGCTTCGATAAACATACGTGTGCATGTGTCTTTAGAGTAGCATGAATTATAATCCTTTGGATATATACCCAGTAATAGGATCACTGGGTCTAATGGTATTTCTAGCTGTAGATCCTTGAGGAATCGCCACAGTGTCTTCCACAATGGTTGAACTAGTTTACAGTCCCACCAACAGTGCAAAAGCTTTCCTATTTCACTACATCCTCTCCAGCACCTGTTGTTTCCTGACTTTTTAATGATCGCCATTCTAACTGGCATGAGATGGTATCTCATTGTAGTTTTGATTTGCATTTATCTAATGACCAATGACAAGAAGCATTTTTTCATGTGTCTGTTGGTGGAATAAATACCTTCTTTTGAGAAGTATCTGTTCATATCCTTTGCCCGCTTTTTGATGGGGTTGTTTTTTTCTTGTAAATTTATTTAAATTCTTTGTAGATTCTGGATATTAGCCCTTTATCAGATGGGTAGATTGCAAAAATTTTCTCCCATTCTGTAGGTTGCCTTTTCACTCTGATGGTAGCTTCTTTTGCTGTGCAGGAGCTCTTTAGTTTAATGAGATCCCATTTGTCAATTTTGGTTTTTGTTACCATTGTTTTTGGTGTTTTAGTCTTGAATTCCTTGTCCATGCCTATGTCCTGAATGGTATTGCCTAGGTTTTCTTCTAGGGTTTTTATGGTTTTATGTCTAACATTTAAGTCTTTGCTCCATCTTGAATTAATTTTTGTATAAGATGTAGGGAAGGGATCCAGTTTTGGCTTTCTGCATATGACTAGCCAGTTTTCCCAGCACCATTTATTAAATAGGGAATCCTTTCCCCATTGCTTGTTTTTGTCAGGTTTGTCAAAGATCAGATGGTTGTAGATGTGTGGTGTTATTTCTGAGGCCTCTGTTCTGTTCTATTGGTCTGTATATCTGTTTTGGTACTGGTACCATGCTGTTTTGGTTACTGTAGCCTTGTAGTACAGTTTGAAGTCAGGTAGTGATACCTCCAGCTTTGTTCTTTTTGCTTAAGATTGACTTGGCAATGTGGCCTTTTTGTTTTGGTTCCATATGAAGTTTAAAGTAGTTTTTTCCAAGTCTGTGAAGAAAGTCATTGGTAGCCTGATGGGGATGACATTGAATCTATAAATTACCTTGAGCAGTATGGCCATTTTCACGATATTGATTCTTCCTATCCATGAGCCTGGAATGTTCTTCCATTTGTTTGTGTCTTCTTCTATTTCATTGAGCAGTGGTTTGTAGTTCTCCTTAAAGAGTTCCTTCACATCCCTTGTAAGTTGGATTCCTAGGTGCTTTATTCCCTTTGTAGAAATTGTGAATGAGAGTTTGCTCATGATTTGGCTCTCTGTTTGTCTGTTATTGGTGTATAGAAATGCTTGTGATTTTTGCACATTGATTTTGTATCCTGAGACTTTGCTGAAGTTGCTTATCAGCTTAAGGAGATTTTGGGCTGAGAAGATGGGGTTTTCTAAGTATACAATCATGTCATCTGTAAACAGAGACAATTTGATTTCCTCTTTTCCTAATCGAATACCTTTATTTATTTCTCTTGCCTGATTATCCTGGCCAGAACTTCCAACACTATGTTGAATAGGAGTGGTGCGAGAGGGCATAGGTGTCTTGTGCCAGATTTCAAAGGGATGCTTCCAGTTTTTGTCCATTCAGTGTGATATTGACTGTGGGTTTGTCATGAATAGTTCTTATTATTTTGAGATACATTCCATCAATACCTAGCTTATTGAGAGTTTTTAGCACAAAGGGCTGTTGAATTTTGTCAAAGGCCTTTTCTGAATCTGTTGAGATAATCTTGTGGTTTGTGTCAATGGTTCTGTTTATGTGATGGATTACATTTGTTGATTTGCATATGTTGAATCAGCCTTCCATCCCAGGATGAAGCCCACTTGATCATAGTGGATAAGCTTTTTGATGTGCTGCTGGATTCAGTTTGCTAGTATTTTATTAAGGATTTTTGCATTGATGTTCATCAGGGATATTGGTCTAAAATTCTCTTTTTTTTGTTGTGTCTCTGATAGGCTTTGGTATCAGGACGATGCTGGCATCACAAAATGAGTTAGGGAGGATTCCCTCTTTTTCTATTGTTTGGAATAGAATCAGAAGGAAGCGTACCAGCTCCTCTTTGTACCTCTGGAAGAATTTGGCATTAATCCGCCTGGTCCTTGACTTTTCTTGCTTGGTAAGCTATTAATTAATTTCAGAGCCTATTACTGGCCTATTCAGAGATTCAATTTCTTCCTGGTGTTGTCTTGGGAAGTTGTATGTGTCCAGGAATTTACCCGTTTCTTCTAGATTTTCTAGTTTATTTGCATAGAGGCTTTTATAACATTCTCCGATGGTAGTTTGTATTTCTGTGGGATCAGTGGTGATATCCTCTTTATCATTTTTTAATTGCCTCTATTTGATTCTTCTCTCTTTTCTTCTTTATTTGTCTTGCTAGTAGTCTATCAATTTTGTTGATCTTTTCAAAAAGCCAGCTCCTGGATTCATTGATTTTCTTGAAGGGTTTTTTTGTGTCTATATCTCCTTCAGTTCTGCTTTGATCTTAGTTATTTCTTGCCTTCTGCTAGCTTTTGAATGTGTTTGCTCTTGCTTCTCTAGTTCTTTTAATCATGATGTTAGGGTGTTGATTTTAGATCTTTCCTGCTTTCTCTTGTGGGCATTTAGTGCTATAAATTTCCCTCTACACACTGCTTTAAATGTGTCCCAGAGATTCTGGTATGTTGTGTCTTTGTTCTCATTGGTTTCAAAGAACATCTTTATTTCTGTCTTCATTTCATTATTTACCCAGTAGTCATTCAGGAGAAGGTTGTTCAGTTTCCATGTATTTGTGGGGTTTAGAGTGAGTTTCTTAATCCTGAGTTCTAATTTGATTGCACTGTGGTCTGAGAGACAGTTTGTTGTGATTTCTGTTCTTTCACATTTGCTGAGAAGTGCTTTACTTCCAATTATGTGGTCCATTTTGGAATAAGTGTGAATGTGGTGCTGAGAAAAATGTATATTTTGTTGTTTTGGGGTGGAGAGTTCTGTAGATGTCTATTAGATCTGCTTGGTGCAGAGCTGAAGTCAGGTCCTGGATATCCTTGTTAACCTTCTGTCTCGTTGATCCATCTAATATTGACAGTGGGATGGTAAAGTCTCCTAATATTATTGTGTGGTAGTCTAAGTCTCTTTGTAGGTCTCTAAAAACTTGCTTTATGAATCTGGGTGCTCCTGTATTGGGTGC
Source organism: Trachypithecus francoisi (assembly GCF_009764315.1). NCBI lineage: Eukaryota > Metazoa > Chordata > Mammalia > Primates > Cercopithecidae > Trachypithecus > Trachypithecus francoisi. The sequence goes on from NW_022681453.1 coordinate 8,768,412, forward strand.
ATATAAATTTAGGATAGTTAGCTCTTCTTATTGAATTGATCTCTTTACCAATATGTAACGGCCTTCCTTGTGTCTTTTGTTAGTTTAAAGTCTGTTTTATCAGAGTCTAAGATTGCAACTCCTGGTTTTTTTTTTTTTTTTTTCTTTCCATTTGCTTGGTAGATCTCCCTCCATCCCCTTATTTTAAGCCTATGTGTGTCTCTGCATGTGAGATGGGTCTCCTGAATACAGCACACTGATGAGTCTTGACTCTTTATCCAATTTGCCAGTCTATATCTTTTAATTGGCACATTTAGCCCATTTACATTTAAGGTTAATATTGTTATGTGTGAATTTGATCCTGTCATTTTGATATTGGCTGGTTATTTTGCCTGTTAGTTGATGCAGTCTCTTCCTAGCATCAATGGTGTTCACAATTTGGCATGTTTTTGCAGTGGCTATTACCAGTTGTTCCTTTCCATGTTTAATGCTTCCTTCAGGAGCTCTTGTAAGACAGGCCTGGTGGTGATAAAAATCTCTCAGCATTTGCTTGTCTGTAAAGGATTTCTCCTTCACTTATGAAGCTTAGTTTGACTGGATGTCAAATTCTGGGTTGAAAATTCTTCTCTTTAGCAATGTTGAATATTGGCCCACACTCTCTTCTGGCTTGTAGAGTTTCTGCTGATAAATTTGCTGTTAGTGTGATGGGCTTGCCTTTGTGGGTAACCCAACCTTTCTCTCTGGCTGCCTTTAACATTTTTTCCTTCATTTCAACATTGGTGAATCTGACAATTATGTGTCTTGGGATTGCTCTTCTCAAGGAGTATCTTTGTGATATTCTCTGTATTTCCTGAATTTGAATGTTGGCCTGCCTTGCTAGTTTGGGGAAGTTCTCATGGATAATATCCAGAAAAGTGTTTTCCTACTTGATTCCATTCTCCCCGTCACTTTCAGGTATACCAATCAAATGTAGATTTGGTCTTTTCACATAGTCCCATATTACTTGGAGGTTTTGTTTGGGACTTTTTATTCTTTTTTCTCTCAACTTCTCTTCTCACTTTATTTCATTCATTTGATCTTCAATCACTGATACCCTTTCTTCCACCTGATTGAATTGGCTATTGAAGCTTATGCATATGTTACATAGTTCTTGTGCTATGGTTTTCAGCTCCATCAGGTCATTTAAGGTTGTCTCTACACTGCTTAATCTAGTTAGTCATTCCTCTAATCTTTTTTCAAGGTTTTTAGCTTCCTTGTGATGGGTTCAAACATCCTCCTTTACCTTGGAGAAATTTGTTATTACCAACCTTCTGAAGCCTACTTCTGTCAGCTCATCAAAGTCATTCTCCATCCAGCTTTGTTCCCTTGGTAGAGAGGAGCTGCAATCCTTTGGAGGAGAAGAGGTGCTCTGGTTTTTAGAATTTTCAGCTTTTCTGCTCTGGTTTCTCCTCATCTTTGTGGTTTTATCTACCTTTGGTCTTTGATGTTGGTGACCTACAGATGGGATTTTGGTGTGGATGTCCTTTTTGTTGACATTGATGCTATTCCTTTCTGTTAGTTTTCCTTCTAACAGTCATGTCCATCAGCTGCAGGTCTGTTGGAGTTTGCTGGAGGTCCACTCCAGACCCTGTTTGCCTGGGTATCACCAGTGGAGGCTGCAGAACAGCAAATATTGCTGCCTGATCCTTCCTCTGGAAGCTTTGTCTCAGAGGGGTACCTGCCTGTCCGAGGTGTCAGTTGGCCCCTACTGGGATGTGTCTCCCAGTTAGGCTACATGGTGGTCAGGAACCCACTTGAGGAGCCAGTCTGTCTGTTCTCAGAGTTCAAACACTGTGCTAGGAGAACCACTGCTCTCTTCAGAGCTGTCAGACAGGGACGTTTAAGTCTGCAGAAGTTTCTGCTGCCTTTTGTTCAGCTATGCCCTGCTGCCAGAGGTGGAAGCTGCAGAGGCAATAGGTCTTGCTGCGCTGCGGTGGGTTCTGCCAAGTTTGAGCTTCCCTGGCTGCTTTGCTTACCCACTCAAGCCTCATCAATGGCAGATACCCCTCCCTCAGCCAGGCTGCTGCCTCGCAGTTTCATCTCAGACTGCTGTGCTAAAGTGAGCAAGGCTCTGTGGGTGTGGGACCTTCCAAGCTAGGTGTGGAATATAATGTCCTAGTGTGCTGTTTGCTAAGACCATTGGAAAAGTGTAGTATTTGGGCAGCAGCACCCCGATTTTCCAGGTACAATCTCTCATGGCTTCCCTTGACTAGGAAAAGGAAATCCCCCCACTGTTTGTGCTTCCCGGGTGAGGCAACATCCTGCCCTGTTTCCGCTCACTCTCTGTGGGCTGCACCCACTCTCCAACCAGTTCCAGTGAGATGAACCAGGTACCTCAGTTGGAAATGCAGAAATCACCCATCTTCTGTGTCAATTACACTGGGAGCTGCAGACTGGAGGAGTTCCCATTTGGCCATCTTGGAACAGATTCCCTGTCTTTAGGTTTTTCTATATATAAGATCATGTCATCTGCAAACAGGGACAATTTGACTTCTTCCTTTACAATTTGGATGCCCTTTTTTCTTTCTCTTGCTAATTGCGCTGGCTAGGGTTTCTAGTTCTATGTTGTGTTCTATCAGTTTTATAGGAAAAGATTTAGCTTTTCTCTATTCAGTAAGATGTTAGCTCCAGATTTTCCATATATGGCCTTTGTTATGTTGAGCTGCTTTCCTTCTTGTGGGAAAGAGAGTTTCTGGGGTGCCAGTTGAGTTGGTCTCCTCTGTGTGAGACACCCATGGGGAACCATGGGCAGCCTCTGAGGAGAGAAGTCTCCTTATTGCATTCATGACTTCATGCTCGGAGAGCATAACCACTCAGCGGCATTCCACAGGTTGCTCAGGGAGCTAACACTCCCTTGAAGCAGTGGAGTATAATAAAACATCTTGGCTCCTCCTGAAACCCGCTCCCACCTGTTTCAGTCCCAATAAGTAAAGATCTTAAGCAGTTTAGACACACGCCTTTGCTCAAAGAAATTCACAGAAACTGCCACTGCTACACATTTTATCGAATGACTCACGAGTTCTCCTTCACTGATTAATCCTTTTCCTCATCCTTCCTTCCCCTCCAATCTGCCCTGAGAACAAAGAGCTTGCAAACCAATAAACTGGGCAGCATCTGAGAGCTCTGGGCCGTGAGCAAGCCTCTGACTCTCCAATCGCCTGGACCTGACTTTTAAATGCTTATTCTGCCTCTTTTTAACTCCTTTGTCTCCGCTGGACTCAGGGTACCCGCTGGGTGGTGTGGGGCTGGTTTTCCCAACACTTCTCTACCTAATTTATTAGTTTTTATTATGAAGAGATTTTGAATGTTATCAAAAGCTTTTTCTGCATCTATTAAGATGATCGTATGACTTTCGTTCTTCATTCCATTAACGTGATGTATGATGTGTATTGATTTGCGTATGTTGACTCATGCTTGAATTCCTGGGATAAATCCCACTTGATCATGGTGTATGATTAATTTGATGTGTTATTGTATTTAGTTTGCTAAGATTTTGTTGAGAATTTTTGTTTCTATGTTCATCAGGGATATTGGCCTGTAGTTTTCTTTTTATGTTGGATCCTAGTCTTGTGTTGCTAACAGGATTAACCAGGCCTTATAGAATGAGTCAGGAAGAATTTCCTCCATTTTAAAATAGTTTGAGAATAATTAGTGTTAATTCTTTAAATGTTTAGTAGACTCCAATGGTAAAGCCATCCAGTCTTCAACTTCCTTTTGTTGGAAGACTTTATTATTGATTTAATCTCATTAATTGCTATTAATATTATATGTTTAGGTGTTCTATTTGTCTTGTTTCAATTTTTGTAGGTTGTATATGTCCCATAAGTTATCCATTTCTCTTGATTTTTAAATTTACTGGTGCATAGTAATCTTTAATGATCCTTTCTATTTCTGTTATCTGTTGAGATGTGTCATTTTTTGTTTCTGATTTTCTTTATTTGAACCATTTCTCTTTTTCTTTAGTCTAGTTAATAGTTTGTCAATTTTGTTTATATTTTCAAAAACTACCCTTATGTTTCACGAATCTATAGTATTTTTTTACTCTCAGTTTTATTTATGTATGCTCTGATTTATATTATATTTTTCCTTCTATTAATTCTGGGGTTGGTTTGTTCTTGCTGGTCTAGTACTTCAAAGTGCGCTGTTAACATTGTTTATTTAAAATCTTTTTAGTTTTTTGATGTAGGCATATATTGCTATAAACTTACCTCTCAATACTGCTTTTGCTCCATAAGTTTTGGTATGTTGTGCTTAAATTTTCATTGGTTTCAAGGAAGTTTTAAATATTAGTCTTAATTTCTTTCTTCATCTATTGGTCATTAGGAGCATGCTGTTTACTTTCTATGTATTGGTATAGTTTTGAATGTTACTCTTGTTATTGGTGTCTAGTTTTATTCCATTGTGATCAGGTAAGATTCTTGGTACAGTCACAATTTTTTTAAATTTTGGAGACTTGTTTTGTGTTCTAATATATGATCAGTCCTGGAGAAATGACCATATGTTAATGCTTAGTTAACATTTTCTGTCTAGATGATTTGTCTAGTGCTGACAGTGAGGTTTTGAAGTCCCCAGATATCATTGTTTGGGGTTTATCTCTCTCTTTAGATTTAACAATATATGCTTTACATATCTGAGTTCTCTAGTGCTGGTTGAATATATTTTTACAATTGTTATATTTTCTCACTGAATTAATTCCTTTATTATTATATAATATCCTTCTTTGTCTCTTCCTCTTTGTTTCTTTAAAATGAAATCTCTTTTGTCTGATACAAGTATAGCTTTTCCTGCTCATTTTTGGTGTTTGTCAGCATAGAATATCTTTTTCTATCTCTTCACTTTCACCCTATTTGTGTCTTTAATAACAAGACCGGTTTCTTGTAGGGAGTATGGAGATAGGTCTTTTTTTGGTATCCATTCAGTCAGTCTATGTTGTTTAAATGAGGAATTTAATGCATTAATAGTCAAGATTATTTTTGATAGGTGAGGTTTTATTCCTATCATGTTTATTGTTTGTTTTGGGGTTATCTTGTATATTCTTTGTTTCTTATATCCTTTCTTCTTATTTTTTTTTTAGATTTGGGTGGTTTTCTGTAGTGATAAAGTTTGATTTCTTTCTCTTTCTCCTTTGTGTGTCAGCTGTACCAGTGAGTATTATAGTTTTGCATGTTTTCATAGTAGTGGTTATCGTCTTTTTATTTCCAAACATAAGACTCCCTTGTAATGCTGGTCTAATGGTGATAAGTTTTCTTAGTTTTTGCTTCTCTATGAAATATTTTATTTATCCTTCATTTCTGAGGGATAATTTGGTTGGGTATATTATTATTGACTGGCAAGTTATTTTCTTTCAGCATCTTGACTGTATTCTTTTATTGTCTCTTGGCCTATAAGCTGTCTGCTGAGAAAAAGTTTTTTTTTTTTTTTTTTTTTTTTAAGATGGAGTCTGGCTCTGTCACCCAGGCTGGAGTGCAGTGGTGCAATCTTGGCTCACTGCAACCTTCACCTCCTGGGTTCAAGCAATTCTCCTGCCTCAGCCTCCCAAGTCGTTGGGATTACAGGCATCTGCCACCACACCCGGCCAAATTTTGTATTTTTAGTAGAGATGAGGTTTCACCATATTGACCAAGCTGTTCTCGAACTCCTGACCTCGTGATCTACCTATCCCGGCCTCCCAAAGTGCTGGGATTACAGGCATGAGCCACTGCACCCGGCAATACACTATTATTCTAATGAGGATTCCCTTATACACAACTTTACACTTTTCTCTTGCTGCTTTTAAAATTCTTTCTATGTTTTTGACTTTTGACAATTTGGCCATGGTATTCCTTGAAGATTGAAGATTAGATTGAATCTATTTGGGTTTCTTTGAGCTTCCTGAACCTGGATGTCCTTCTCTCTCCATAGACTTGAGACATTTTTTGTTATTATTTCATTAAATATATTTTTCTTACCTTTCCTTGTCTCTTCTCCTTTCTATAATGCCCATAATATACCTATTTGCTTAATCATGTCTTGTAAATCCAGTATGCTTCTTTATTCTGTTTTCTTTTTTTTTTTTTGTCTGCCTGTATTATTTCAAAATATTTATCTTCTAGTTCATAAATTCTTTCTTCAGATTGGTCTAGCGTGTTGTTAAAGTTCTCAATTATATTTTTTTGTTTCACTCATTAAATTCTTCAGTTCTAGGATTTCTGTTTGGTTTTTTTTATGATATAATATTTATCACATCTATCTGGTTGTTGAATTTCTCATTCAAACGATGAATTGTTTCCTAATTTTATTGAATTGTCTATCTGCATTTGCTTGTATCTCAATAAGTTTCTTTAAGATTATTATTTTGAATTATTACTCTAGCACTTCCTATATTTCCTTTCGATTGGGGTATATTACTGCAGAATTATTATTTTCCTTTGGAAGTGACATGTTTCCTTGCTTTTTCATGGTTGATGTGTCCTTACATTGATTTCTATGCATCTAGTAGAAAATTCACCTCTTCCAAATTTATGGAGTAGGCTTCCTAGGGAAAGACTTATTCAAACGAATAGGTCTTGGTGGTATCAGTGTGTTGTGTGTTTTGATCTTTGTTCTAGTATAGTGTCTGTGTAGTTTCTTCAGTTGTAATTCATGCCAGTGGCATTTGTGAGTTTCTTAGCAGCTTAGGCTGAGAATGTTTGTGGCTATGGTGGTGTGCTTTGCCATGGGTGAGCCCACTGGGCTATTTCTTATGTTGAGGATATCTGTATGCACATAAGGAGTTGGCCAATGTGAGCTTTGGCTCTCCAGGGTTGAGGGGTACAGGACTGTTACTCTGGCCACAAACTAAGGCACACAGTTGCTTGGCTAGGGTGGGGGTTGGCCTCTCAGGAGCAGCTTGTGGGGTGATTTTTCAGGCCTGGAAGGTATGTACACTACTGCTCAGCCACCTGGAAATGTGTTTTCCAGGGATGACCCATTGGGCTGCTTCTCAGGCCTGGGACATGGGCTAAAGAATGCTTGACTGGACTGGGGGTTGTGCTGGCCAGTGGTAGTCCACGGGGTTATTTCTCAGGCCTGGTATGTGGGTGCAGGGCTGGCTGTGTGTATGCCTGCTGCAGCTGATCCACGACACTATTTCTCAAGCTTTAAAGCTGCATGGCTGCTCAGCTGGGGAATTTCTGTGGGAGGTGGTCCATGGTGCTGTTGCACAGGCCTGGGATACCGACACAGGGATGCTTGGTTGACCCAAGGACATGCTTACCAGAAGCAACCCACAGGGCTCTTTCTCAGGGGCACATAGCTGCTTGATCAGGCTGGGGCAATGTCTTCTCTGGATGGACCATGGGCTATTTCTCAGGTTTGAGATGAAGGTATAAGGCTGCTTAGCTGGCTCAGGGGTGCACTCAACAGGGGTGATCCATGGAATTGTTTCTCAGGTCCAGGTCATGGTCTCTTGGCTACTTGGCTGATCTGGGAGCATGCCTACCAATGATGGCTTACAAGACTATTTCTCAGGCTCTTAGTAGGGTTACAGGGCCACTGGACAAGCCAAGGACATGTCTGAGGGTATCAGGGATGCTATGGGGCTGTTTCTCAGGTTCTGAGCACAGGTATGTAGTTACTTTGCTGGCTCAGGGGCATGTTAGCTGCTCGAAGACTCAGGGGCCTCTCTGACTTCAGGGAGGGCATGCAGTGGTTTAGCAGGCTTTAGGATAGGTTTGTCCTAGGCAGGACTGCTAGACTGTTCCTTTGACTGGAAGTGAGGGAGGCAGGGGTTGGTTATCCTGCTGTGCTGGACCAGAGTCACAGACAATCCTAGGCCCAGACTTCCGACAGCTAGGATTGGGGCCTTCTGTCACTTTTGTGGACTTGGTGTAATGAAGATGGAGCCCTAATGCAAGAGAGGTGCTGTAGCTACTGTGCCCCAGAAGAGGGCACACTCCAGAAGTGTCTGGTCTTAAGATGGCATTGTGCTGCAGCAGGTTGGCTCACCATGGCTGGATGAGACGAGTACACACCTTGTGCTTCTGATCTGGGCAATACGACTGTGTGAATTCCCAGCAGATTTCAAAATTGGGCTTAGGGCTTATGAGAACTGAAGATTTTCCTGTTGTAAGGACTGTAGGTGTTTACTGTGGCAATGGGGGCTGGTGGGGATCTTCTGCATATCTTTTCCCTGAAACAGGACGTCCCTCCTGACTCTAGGCAAATCTGATCCGGGTGAGAGAGATGGGGCTGCAGAGGCTGGGTTCCTCCACACTGCCCTCCTGGGTTTCCAATCACCACAAATGTGTCTCTACTCTCCTACTGCATTCTAATGATCTCCCTTCAACAGTCCAGTCAAATCAGCTATTGTTTCTTTGCCTTGGTTCATTCTTGTAGGGGGGATAAATGCCAAGTGTCTGTAGCTAGCCATCTTGCTGATATCACTCCCCCAATTTCTATCACAGGTTTTTTTTGGCCAGAGAAACTTCTGAAAGCTATGTTGTAAGGCAACATTGTGGGGTGGATTGTTTTTTAAACTTTTTCAGGTGAGTTTTTGTTTGTTTTTACTGAAATATTACACAAATGTCTAGTAAAAAACAAGTTTCAGTTATAGCTATTTTATTTAAAGAGGGATCAGTGATCTAAGACCAAATTCCTTGGCCTTCTTCTCTCTTACACTTTGGCACATTTGAGAATACACAGGCCTTTACCAAATGCAACTGAAAGCTCCAGAATTGACATTTGCCAGAGAGAACTGGAATTGAATCTTGCTTTCATTGCTTTCTAGCTAAGTAACATTGGATAAGTTGTTAGCCCATCTAAGATCTGTCTTCTTTATCTGTTAAATAATGGTGGTACCAGTGCTTAGCTTGCAAAGTTATTGTGACATTAAATTTAGATAGTGGAGGATAGTAGATTCTCAGCAAAGATTATTTCTATTCCTCTCCTTGCTTGAAGCTAGATACAAAATAATAAACCAAGTTTTTTTATAACAATGGCTTAAAGTAATTTGTTGCCATCATCCTCCACGTATTTGTAGAATGTAGAATATTTCTCCTTTCTCATTTATTTATGTTTGTTGAATTTTCATTAATGATAACATCTTACGTTTATAAATAAAAATAATTAATTTAAATAATATCACAGTTTTAAAACTATACAGTTGGATATTATTTAGCTTGTTTATTCATTTAATAAATGGTATTTAATATATCTGTAACAACTGCCTAATATTTATTTTGGTAATTTTCTTCTTTTTCTTAGTCAATTTGCATTGCTATAAAGGAACACCTGAGGCTGGGTAATTCATAAATAAATAGGTTATTTGGTTCAAGGTTCTCTAGGATGTACAAGAAGCATGGTACTACCATCTGCTTCTGGTGCGGGCCTCATTCTGCTTCCACTTATGGCAAAAGGTAAAGAGGAGCAAGCATCGCATGGTAAGAGGATAGAATCAAGAGAGAGAGGGGAGGAGGCATCAGGCTCTTTTTAACAATCAATTCTCATAGGAATTCACAGAGCGACAACTCGCTCATTACTGTGAGGGTGGCACTACAATATGCATGAAGGATCCGCCCTCATGACCCAAACACCTTCCACCAGGTCCAGCCTCTAACACTGGGAATCAAATTTCAACGTGAGATTTTTGAGGGGACAAACATTCAAACCACATCATTCTTCATATATGATTTTCTTAGAAAGTTTTTATATATACATTATTTCCATAAGTTTCCAAAGTTACACATTGTTATGTCATGTATACATATGTTTTTGATGTAAAGAAAGGATCAGTGAAAATAGAAAATTATAGCTTAAATTACTTTTCTCTATGTAGAACCAGCCTTATGAGTAATAGGTTGCCATTTGCAAAGGCTGTTGCTTTGTTTTTTTCTATATACCTTTGACTAAAATGTTGTAAGATGCCTTTTATTCTTTCATCTTCCTTCTTTTATCTTGGCCTATTCTTGGAACTTTTGTCATAGTTCTTGACTATTGCAGGTTGTTTAATATTGAAATTAATTATAACTTTGCAGTATTTGTTTGACTCCATATTTATACTCTACTTTTCTGTAGACTGACCTCTGTAATGTTACTACTTAAGTGCTAACAAATTTGGAAAATGGATTTAATAAAGGGAGTGAACATGGCTAACATGGTGAAACCCCGTCTCTACTAAAAATACAAAAAATTAGCCGGGCGCGGTGGCGGGCGCCTGTAGTCCCAGCTACTCAGGAGGCTGAGGCAGGAGAATGGCGTGAACCCGGGAGGCGGAGCTTGCAGTGAGCCGAGATTGCGCCACTGCACTCCAGCCTGGGCGACAGAGCGAGACTCCGTCTCAAAAAAAAAAAAAAAAAAAAAAAAAGGGAGTGAACAGTTCCTAGACTAAAAGAAATCAGACTTAGACTTACCACAGAGTGATTTTCACGGGACTAACTCTTGAAAAATTCCATTTTTTTTTTTTTGGACCATGGGCACAATGCCTCCAAAGCCACAGGGGCTTCCTTTAATCAGAAAGACCATTAAAACAAATGTTCTTCTTTTAAAATACAGCCATTGAAAAGATGACACATTAAGAAACATGTAAACACTGCAGCTGCTTAATTACAAGTTGCACTGCTTGATTTAGTACCTATGCACTCCCAGGTTTGGGGACCTTAAGAGAGGGGGACAGGAGCCTCCCCTCACTTTCACAGTTGGATAGAGAAGGCAAGGCTGTGGGTAGAGTAAGAGAAAACAGAAGACCTGGCTTGTGCGCAGCGCCTGAGAGAATCAAAACAAATTCTACCTTCTAGTTCTCCCAGAAGAAAGGTTTAACATGTTAGGAAGGTTGGAAAATGAACGTGTGTTGTCAGTTGGGAGGCAAAGGAATTGACAAATGCTTCTAGTCAGAGTATCAGCTAGGAAAAGGAGGCACACAGAGCCTGACCTCATGCTCTGAAAAGTCAAGGAATCCAGAACCTGCCTTCCTCATCCACTTAAGCCCCAACCTTGATCATCAAGGGCAGCGCCTGGGTGGTCCTGTTCCCATGAGGATTGTGCGTCGCACCTGAACACGGGACCCAGCATGGAGGACACAACCTTGCCTGCCTTGGTTCTGCTGCCCTCAGTTACCCTCCCAGGCTACCTCTCCCTCCAGTCTCAGCTCTGATCCATGACCCCTGCCAAAGGCCTGAGACTGCACTGATCTCAGGAAAACAGGAGTCTTCCTTTCCTGCACTAACTGCAAGGTGACACAGGAACCAACTCCTAAACTTTCCAAATGACTGAGAACTCTGACCGCCAAACACTGTACCTGTTGGCCAGTGGGGCCTGCTTGGTCTTTCTATAAAGGGAAGGGAAGCCAATAGGAGAGTAATGCCTGTCGTTTCCAGGGGAGGCAGAAAAAGGACGCTAAACAACTTTGCTACCATAGGCCCCAGCACAGAGCCATAGAGGGAGAAGTGCCTTCCTCTCTGGCATAACAAGAATACTTGCAAGAGTTTTTTATATGTGTTTTTTTAAACACACTATACCAACGGTCCTAAACTTGGGCCAGTCAACTGATGAAGATGACATATTTGGCAAGCAGAATGATTTGGAAGTGTGGCAGCAGCCTTCTGCCCAGGCCCTGGTCTCCCGTGTAACCTATAGGGAGAGGGGTAAAGGGGCTTGGGCATTAGTAAGAACAGCCTTCCCAACGGTTCGAAACTAAACCTCAATTCCCAGAAATGAAATGGAGGGTGAGGAGAGATGAGGGTTCACTCTCAGCAAGGTGGAGGGATCAAGGACCCTTCCTGGGATTGCTTCTTAAGGGAAACAGGCCCTTTTGTTAAGGGCTTGTTGGGGCACATGGAGTAATACCTAGAACAGCCCAGACCTTGGGGTTACCTAGTGGAGCGACATGAAGGCAGGCAGTTGCCATGCACTGATCTTCCTTGGTGGCTGGGTTCAGCCTCCTGGGTTCAACACTGCCGCCATCCATGCACGACACTGACCCCAGGGCTTCTCTGTTCCCAAGGCCATTCCACAGGCTTCTGTTCCAGGACATTACTGACAATCCAAAGAGGATGGAGAAGGGAGGTGCCTGGGTCCCAGCAGTGAGTGGCCAGAAGGAGGTGGCCTGTGGGCACTTCAGATCACCACATCCAAGATTCCCAAAGAGGTAGCTTCCCAATCATGAGTCTTCCCCCTGCCATTTAGTGGGGGCTGGCCCAACTCCTGCCACTACCTCAGAGACAGTAGAGGGGAGTACAAGATGTGACCACCCAGGGCCCTGTTGGCAGCTCAGAATCCCAGGGACATGCTCAGATCCTGGATCAGGAAGCTCGGAGAGCCAGGAGCCCAGGATGCGTGCTCTCTGCTCTCCCTCCTCTAAGAGGCAAGGCAGCCCCGCGAGGAAGGGGGCTCATGTTCCCCAGAGAGGCTGGCTTCCAGGATGCTACCTCTCCTATCCCACATCGGCCACAGAATCCCAAGGACAGACTGCTTCCCACCCCAAGCCCCTTGGGTTCTCCAGAAAAAAGAATTTAAGTCAAAAACATGATTTGTTTTCAGGTTGCAAGTAACGGGTCAACTGAGCCTCACAAGGTCCGCCCCCACCCCCAGCCGCTGGTGTTGGTAGATGGGGGTGCTGGGTGGATGCCCAGCATCTTCTTGGCCCTGGGGGCCTACTGCCTGCAGTTGTTGTCAGACAGCTGGCTGGGGGTCCGCACATCACCCAGGGAGGTGGTGCCCTCGAAGCGCTGTGAGGAGATGGCCGCCTGGTGGGACATGCTCTTCCGTACGATGTCGCCCTTCCGCCACAACACCACTTCCTGCTGCTTGAAGTAGCGCGGCTCCTCCTCGTCTATCAGCACCAGGTTGAGGTAATAGCGCACAGAGAACTTCTTGTTGATGTCCCGCATGGTGGGCGTGAGCTCATACCCTGCCAGGAAGAGCCGGATCGGGATGGACTCTCCTCGCACTGGTGCCCCGTCCATGATCTCGTACTTGGCTATCGTGTCGTTCTCGTGGTACACGTTGGGGCCTGTACCTGTCGTTTCTCGCTTGATGATGTCTATCTCCATGTGTTTGATTTTGATTCTCACCAGCAGGAAGTATATCTTCCCTACAATGACATCTTTCAAGTGGTATTTGGATTTATTGTACTCAAATTCAATGTGCAGACAGTCCTCGATCCCAACCTCCATCTTGGTGGAAGAGTTCAGCTCCGGGTATGTGCTGAGTGTGTGAACTACAATGTCCATCTCTTTGACAACATCATTGAGGCGGCGGCTGATGGTAGCTCGAAGGAAATAGCTGTAGGAGACGGAACGTAGCTTCACATTCTGCCCGGTGTAGGACTCATACGGCTTCTCCACGTGGGTAAATTCAAAGTCGAAGGCCTGCGACTGGGTGATCTCTCCAGGCCGGGCCAGGTCCTTCACCAGGGACACAAATTCATGGTGGTTCCCGCGATCGTAGCAGAGTTCGATCTGCCCGATGAACACGATTTTGATGCCCTGGTGCTCCAGCCGCTTGTTGGGGTTCTTGAGGGCAAGGCTCACCTTCCCGGAGACAGTCTCCCCGTCGTAGAATAGGAAATATTTCTCCTTCTTCCCGTCCTCCGTCTTGTGCTCGGCCCGCTTCCTACTCTCCGCATCGTTCAGAAGGATTTCCACCTCCACGCTCTGCCCGAAGCCGAAGAAGCTCATTGCACCGCCGGGCCGGGCGGGTCTCGGTAAGGACCGCTCCCTCGCACCGGGGCGCGGGCTGCCCTAGGTAAGGAAGGCCAGAGGGCCCGACGCGCTAGCGCCCTCGGCCGACGCGGCGCTGCCTGGCTCAGCCGCTGCCGCCGGGCAGTGGGCGCCGACCGACAGCCGGCTCCAAGGGGGAGGGGCAGGGCCGGGGGAGGTAGGCGGCTGTGGGCTGCGGCGCCCGAGCAGCAATGCACAGAGGAGCAGTGCCCTGCGCTGAGCCAGTCCCAGCCAGTCCAGCAACCGGTGGCAGTGGGCGGGCGAGGGTGGGCCGTGCAATGCTGCGGGAGGGCAGCCGCACAGGGCCAGGTGTGTTTGGCCTGCGCGGGCCGGGTGGGGTCCAGCGCCGAGCAGCGCTGAGAGCTGCCCAGCCTCCGGCGGTGCAACCCACCAAGGCGCCGAAAAATTCCATTTTTTAAAAACAGAAACAGACTGAAATAATTCACTGTAAGGAAATTTAAAGTTACTTATATTTCTTCATTAATAGATTATTTGAATCTGAATTCATTGTTTACTAAAAGCACAGTCTTTGATGCTCTTCTTTTGTTACTAAGGGGCGGGGCCCATATATAATGAAGATCTGGAGTGACTTTGTTGGCCAATGGTGATTACAATGTAAAAAAAATGCCTGTTATTTGTAATGCATAAGCAGGAGGAATTTAACAGAAAGTCCACCTCCTAAGATGACCGAGGAAAATAGGATGAGAAGGAAAAGGGAAAATTTAGCTTAGAATAAAATTATGTGATTGGAAAGATCTAAAACGAGTAATATTAGCAACCAAAATCAAGTTTACTTTGCCAACCCTTTAGGTAAATCTAGAAAAGAACTTGAAATTCTAATACAAGTAGCTGCTTGAAGAGTTTAGACAACTTTCTTTGCATAGATATTTAGATAAAAGGAAATTAATGCATATGTTTTACATATGTTTTATAGATAATTATTTTATCTGTGACATAGAATTTAATGGAAGAAAAGTATTCTTTAGAAAAACAGACTCAAGGGAAAACAGCTGGAATTCTTATAGCTTATAAATGAAGTGCCTGAAGGTAGCCTTAATATAGTTTGCTAAATGCTTCCAAAGGGTTGCCAACAGGTCTCCACATCTTTGAATTAAAACATACCAGGCTTCTTAAGGAAACTCAAAGTAGATCCAAGCTGGCACAGCATTTCCAGGCCCTGTGATCCAATGAATTAAACTTCAGTCATCACTTCCTAAACAAAGCAGAGCGGAGTTTCTTATGTAGGCAAAATTTCCTTACCTCAATTTCAACTGCTGCTTTTGAAAGGCCTTGTGATGAGGCCCAAGGGAGCTTTGATCTGAGAATCACAGGAAATGTTTTTTCCACTTTCCAATAAAATTCCAAGTTTTTTTTAACATGACCACTCAGTCTTTCTATAACTACTTTGCTTTAATAACTTATGTTGCATAATGAGGTCAATAATTCACAGTGGAGAATGAAAAAGGGGTGTGTGTGTGTGTGTGTGTGTGTAAACTATTTGCAGGGAACTGATACTAGTAGTTATGATCCTTTTTCGATTCTTCAAAAATATAGTAGAGATGAGTCACTTAGATGTGCATTTTGATGCTGCTTAATTAAGAAGCATGCTGTTTACAAAATTATCCTGAAAGAAGAAAAGTATTATGGTTGACTCCTTCCACCTGGCTAAAACACAGATTGTTATTTTACTGTCAGATTAGAAACGTGAGAAAGTCTCTTTTTGTAATTTTAAAGTGTACTGTGTTATTGTTATTCACAGACAAAATTTTCTCTGTTTTCCATCTATATACACTAATATTTAGTATTTAAACACATAATATTAAATATTTGAAAAAAACTCTGGGAATCAGGAGACCAATCTGCCAAAAAAAAAAAAAAAAATTCCCTTTCAACTTATGGCTTTTACTAGTACCTTCAGTATTAGAAATTTCAACCACTTTTGAGTTTTTAACAGTCTATATATGAGATAATTTATTGAATGGGTTGTAGGGTTTTTTTAGATGAGAAAAAAATTGCCAATATTAAGTAAGAAAGTATAGAATGTCATAAATGCTAGAAGGAAAACAGTCTTCTATAAAATTTTGACCCCACATACCTGTAAGTAACATAATATATATACAAAAGATCTTTGTATATTGCCACGCTCTCTCTGTAAAAGTTGGTTATTGTTACAATATGAATGCTGTAACCTGAGTTTCCCTAAGTATCTTCAAACTGTAGAAGCCTTAGTGACATTGGAATGACATTAATTTAAGTTGCAATAGATAGTCCTTGTTCCTACCAGTTCAGTCAAGATCTCAGCCCCTGCAACATTCTCCTGATGACTTGTCAGAGCTCTTAAAGCAGTCCAGCCTTCAATCTTAGTGGCATAGCTTCTTCTGCTGAGCACCACCATCTTGGAGGGCATGGAAGTTGCTTCTTCTGATTCCAGTGACCACCTTCCTGGGGCAGTGCAGTCATCTCCATGTGGACAGATCACTACTTCCACTGTGTCCTTGCAGCTACTGCATTGCCCCACCAGGCACTATGGCTGAACACCATAGCCACATTCTGCTGGAAATTTTCTTTGGCCCCCCAGCAAGAGTCTAGAGCAGTGATTCTCAACACCTACTATACACTAACTTCTCCTGGGAAGATTCTTAAAAATACCAATGCCTAGGCCCTGCTCTCACCAGACTTTTGGAAACCAAATCCCGAGGTTAGAGCCTAGGCATCGGTTTTTTTTTTTAAACATACAGGTGATTCTGATGCACACTGAGTGTTGAGGGCCACCCTGTGGGATGTAGAAGTACCTCTCTCTCCCCTGTCATGTGTCTTCTGGTAAAGGGGTCACAAAAACTGTACTGCATGTGTCTCCGGCTTAAAGAGGTTCTCTGGAGCCTTGAAAAAAATACAGAGTGGAAGAAATAGCTACATGAAATTTTTATTCATGTTCAAATTTGTAGTGATAGTATACGGTTGGTCCTCTGTATACGTGGGTTTCTTGTGCATGAATTCAACCAACCTCAGATAAAAAATATTTGGAAAAAAATACAATCAAAAGTAATATACATTTTAAAAATACAATATTAAAACTATTTCCATAGCATTTACATTGTATTAGTTATTTTAAGTAATCTAGAGGTGATTTAAAGTGCACAGGATATGCCTGGGTTATTTGAAAATACTATGTCATTTTATATAAGGGACTTGAGCATTCATGGATTTTGGTATGTGCAGGGGTCCTGGAACCAGTCCCTCACAAACACCAAGGAATGACTCTATACTCCAGGTATGAGAAAATGCTGTTTCATTTTTATACTCTTATGTTATTTTAAGTGTGTATTTTATAAAGTAGTACATAAATAAGTGGAGTATATATAATTGTACATGCTCAAAATATTTTACTTACTCTCCTGTGTGTCTCCTCCTGCTCCCAGCCACTGCTGCCTTTATTTAGATTTTCACCATCTTTTTCATAGCCTTTTGTTTTATGGTCACTGATTCTTATCTAACCCCTTCCAGTTTGTTCTCACACTGCTCCCAGACTTTTAGCTCTAAATTTCAAATCTGATGATGTCCCTACCCTTTTAGATTTTACCCTTTTATAATTTTTTAAAGCTTGCCTTTTATTGGTAAGGTTTTATTTAAACATCTGCACTGAAACATGAGGTCTTCTCTACTTTGGTTCATGCTTTTGTCTTCAGCTTCATATCTAACTGAACCCAGTTCTTACTGTATCTTACATTCATGTCACAATGAAATATCCAGAGTTCTCCAAATGTACCATACAACTGTGCCATGATTCTTCTTTGTAGACTCACACCACCTTTACTTTCTGATGAATGAGTACATTCTCCAGACTTAATTCAAGCCCCACCTTCTCCATTGATTAACATCCTGATTTCCCATGGCCTCACCCAGTTGGCAATGACTCTTTCCTTTATGAACTCATCATACTCTATGAATACTTCTCTCACAGCACCTATAAAGCTTCATTCCACTTATTTATTTATGTAGCCTTCTCTTCCATTTAACTGTTTATACTCTTTGGGGGTATGAATCATGTCTTAGTCTTATCACCAGCACCCAACATACTGTATGACGTATGAGGTATTTAATGGTGCTTATCAAATAAATGTCTTAATTCATTAACTCCTATATATGAGTTAGGAGCTCTTCCTCAGATATAACCTAGAGCTTCTGAACTTTAAAGAAAATTAGGTAAAAGGCCTGACAAAAGATTTTTTTAGTTTATCTTTCAAACCTGGGAAATAATAGATAATGATATATCTATGAATGTCAGTTGGCAGACATTGCTAAGTGTTTTTCAAAGCAGTGGGAGTCCCCAACCCAGACATATATGCCAACCACAAAGCTATAAATAAGTATCTGTGTACTGCAATTAATAGCTTATTTGAAACTGGATAACTTCTGCAAGCTGGAGTATTTTAAATCAGGAACAAACTAGCACTGAGCGAGTTTTGGTAAGTTTCTGTTACACATGGGGAGAGATTTTAAACATCACTTAGGTGCTTAAACAGTTAGAAACACATTAATTTCAGCCATTATTTTTAGTTATAAGCTGATGTCATAACTGGCCTAATCCTTTTTCTTTCTTTCTTTTTCTTAAAATAATCTGATCTATAAGAACAATTGCCAGATGTTATTTGAAAATGGGCTACACACACCAAAATTCTGTGGAAAGCTACACAGGTAGAGGAAAAAAAGGAAAAAAAAATCCTACTTCTTAAATGAGATAGAAAATTCCCATTTTGGGATTAAGAAGAAGAAAAAAAGCCAACCTCAATTTATAAGTGCTTTGCCAAACATATAAATCACAAATGTTTATCGTTTATTTTTGAATACTCTTAATTGCTAAGATGTAAACTCAACATTTCAAAAGTCTCTACATTATTTATTCAGTCGTATAACCTTGAAAGAAACAAACTGTCCTAAAGCATGAACTATTTTTAAGTGAGTTAATATCTGTGGAATCCTTTCCCTAATGGATTTCAGGGTTAAGGGCATGTCTGATCCACTGTGCAAGAAAGCAAGATGTGCTCATTTCCTTCCACTGTATGCATGAAAATGATGACGACTTATCCTCGAAGTGCAAGCTAGGAACTATATGTCAAGTGATGTATAAGACTATATAAAATATACATGTATGCAAGAAATGTGTACATCTAATCACTCCAAAGGTTTGACTGTACAATATGACTTTTAATGTCAGAATGAGAAGAAGGAAGCATTGGACAAGAATAAAGAAAAATCCTATATTCACTTTTTAAATTAAAAAGCATAACCACATCTTCTATAAGTTCTAACAAAATCCTACACATAAATTCAAGATGAACTTAGCAGTTGGTGGGGATAAAGAAGGATGAGACTAGAAAACCAAATTTTTATTATTTGTCAACAGACAAATGGGCAGATACTAGGAGTAAGTAGAAGATTAAGTAAATTCAGAGGGAATTTTAAAAAAGAAACTGGGGCAAGGTGAGGGTGGCTTTAGTTTGCAAGATTACTCATGTTCGATATTATGACTGTGCTTCCTGTACTAATTTCCATATCTGTTCAACCTGAATCCACACACCTGTTGATTGGTACTTTACTTGGTTTCAGGGGTCTCTCTCAAATGTAGCCTAGAGCTTCTGAATTAAAAAAAATCAAGTTAAGATACCTGATGAAAGTTTTTTTTCTACTTGTTTGCCTTGATTTATATAGTGCATCTAACAAAGCCATTGAAATTAAATCACATATCCAAAATCTGTTAAGAAATGTAAGTAGAAGAAATAAGGTTATATGAAATTGGGACTATTTTGAAAATTCCAGGATGTATGCTGGCATCTGTTTCTCAATTGTTTTCTCAACCCGTTGAAAATTACTGTCCAGGCTGTGGATCATCTTGTCAGGGGTTTCTCCCATCTAATAAAATATGAAGACCCTCTCCACCTTTTGGAGGACAATGCTGGTATCTTGGAGTTTGATATTACCATGTTGAAACCAATATACTAACTTGTAAGAGCCAAAAGTTTATTTACTCTACCTACTGTTGAAATTTTATCATAAAAACTGACATTCTTTGGGAAAATGATTATAAAAGCCACACGTTATAACATCTATTCAGTTGTAATTTAAAAATACCTGAATTTTCAGCCATTTGCAGTGGTTCACGCCTGTAACCCCAGCACTTTGGGAGGCCGAGGCAGGTGGACCACTTGAGGTCCGGAGTTCGAGACCAGCCTGTCCAAAATGGTGAACCCCACCTCCCACCCTGTCTCTACTAAAAATACAAAATTAGCCAAGTGTAGTGGTGTGTGCCTGTAATTTCAGCTACTTGGGAGGTTGAGGCACAAGAATTGCTTGAAACCAGGAGGCAGAGGTTGCAGTGAGCTGAGACATGCCACTGCACTTCAGCTTGGGTGACACAGCAAGAGTCTGTGTCAAACAAACAAACAAATAACAACAACAACAATTTTTAAGGAAACAACAAGTTTTCTACTACCAATTCCATTAACTACAACTATACAACTCAGATTGTGTTTTTGAGGTAGCACAGTAAGCTGGGCATTAGTCCTGTGTGCTCCTAGGTAAACTCTCTGAGCTTTAATTTTCTCATTTGTGTGATAGGAATCATTCTACACACCCAGTTTCTCTCAGAGTAGTTGAGGGGAAACCGCTGGAGCAATGGACAAAAAAAGCCCTTTGACACCTGAAGATATTGGTGTTCCAATATGGAACCTGCAGGAGGTATGCTTATGCCCCAGCACCTAATCATACAATGGTGTCTTTGCCCTCTTGCCTCCTGGCTCACAGTTTCTTACAGACTTGAGTCAGAAGTGGTTTTGTCCTCCACCTTTTACGAGAGCAGGAGAGTATTTCTGTTGCCTTCTTGCGTGGAGCACTGTCTGGTCTTTAACTGACAAGGGCTAAGCTCCTGATTGCTATTGTCTACCTTGAATTGTGCTCCTGCTTTTGTTTTGCATCTCTGTCCAAGAAAAATGCTGATCTTGTTTTTGAAATGGGCTATGTCTTTTTGGTCACTCTGTTGTCAACCTATATATGTGTTTAGAGTGGAGAGTATGCATCAAATAAACATACTCAGTGTTCAAGAAATCTTTAAAGAAATGCTATCTTCTCAGCTCTGGGGCAATATTGTATTGAGTCAATTTACCCAGACAACTTGGCTGGAAGGCTTTATTGGTGCAAGTATTTCATAAACCGCAAAGTTCTATACAAACATAAAACATTCTGTTGATGTGTATAAGAAAGAAAACCTGAGGTTTATCTTTTTCTGAACTTCACCAGCCATTCCTGAGAATATCTGATATTCCATGTTATCACTTCAATAGCAGCACAGATGAGTGACAGAGTGTGGCCCACAAACTGCTGATCCACGGATTGTTACTGATCTGGGGCAAGATCAGTTGAGAAAGTGCGAGTGAGCACCTAGAAAATTTTAGAGCAGTTTGATGAAGTAACTTTACATTCGTTATATCTAATAATTTAAATACTTCACATTATATATTTATATCTTTTACATTTCATTTTTCTTGTACTTTACAAAATACCTGTGATGAATTGAAAATTGAAACTAGATCTTTTACCACAGATAGGTTTATACTGTTACTTATGCTTATTATATTTCATCAAATATGATTCCATCAATTTAACATGTGCTATAATACAAAAGAAGAAAACAATGCTACCAATTAAGCTATCCACAAGCCCTATATATCACTTCGTTTTTAAAATCTTATATTTACTGAAAGAGCTCTTTTAGTAAAGTAAACACAATTTTGGACTTAACATAACTTTAAAGAATTTCATATCAGTCTTATGTTCGTACAAAAGGAAAATGCTAATGTAATAAATTAATGAAGAAGATATTTCCTAAACTTCTTTACAATCTGAGTCCAACGCTTCTGACTCACTTTTCAACTTAGAGTTTTAATGTCTGTGTTTTCAACACAATATTGCCCCAGAGCTTAGAAGATGGCATTTCTTTAAAGATTTCTTGAACATTAGTTGCAGATTTTTCTCCCCAAATTACTGGCCTACTAAAAAGTGTCTATGATCAGTTATGCATAATTTAGGAGCAAACTATATCATAAGTTTTCATGCCTGTAAGTACTGTCCTTTCCTAGGTTCCATAGAGCACTTGATAGTTGCTTTGCAAGAAAAAATGAAATCGTGGCTATCTTTTCAAAAACAAATATCTGCTTCTTCAGTATCAAATGTATACTCAATGTTCTGTTTCCATGCTTTATTGCAAATATAATAAGTTTTTTGTGTTAATGCTCAGTTGTATTGTAATCTTTTAAAATACATTTTAAAAGACAATTAAACCCAACACATATATTATTAACAAGACATTTAATTCCACAGAAGTGATGAGAATATGAAAACTGTGACTGAGCTTGAGAATGCTTAGGCAAGGTCTGGCTGACTGTAATTGCAATCACAGATTATAAACTGTATCCTAATAACATGAGCTGTCTTTACAATCTTTCATTTATTTTTTCAGGGATGGGATCTCGCTGTGTTGTTCAGGCTGGGATGCAGTGGCTATTCAGAGGTACAATAATAGTAGTGTATTGCAGCCTCAAACTCCTGGTCTCAAGTGAGCCTCCCAAATAGCTGGGACTATAGGCAATTGCCACCACACCCAACCTCGAGTTAATGACTTTTAAGAGTGAGCTATCATTTTGCCTATAACTTAAAGATACCTAGGTTCATGATTAATATTTACTCCCAGGAGAATCACTAAACTTAATGCTTCTAAATTTAAATCCTTTGAACTTAAAGGAATTATTTAACTGTATGGAAATTGCAACATTCCATTGACTAAATCAACTAACCTGCTAGAGAGTTCAGTAAATAGCTAAGTGATTTAATTTATTGAACTACTTACTCCAAAGACAGAGTATATCTAGCACATTATAACAAACAGCACCTATAATGTGTAAGGCATTATTCACAGCAACCTTTTAAATTAGGATGCTATTAGTTCCCCCATTTGTAAGACCAGGCAACAAGAGCACAGAGAGGTTAATAAGTTGTGGGGCCAGGACTCAAAACCATATGTCTACCCCAAGGGTCGAAAGACAGCTTTTAAAGTATGCTATTTTGTTTTTCAACAAGTGAAATTATTTTGGCTACACTTAGTTTTCAGAAGATCTCAGAGTTAATTTTAAAAATTATTTTCTAAAACTTTCCAGATCATGAAAGCACATAATGGGAGAATAAACAACAACTCTGAATTTAAGCAAACAAACCAACTGCACTGGTTGAGGCTGGGAGCGTGAGTGGAACCAGCTGAGGAAGATGTGGCCTATTCAGAGCCTTTACCAAGTCTTGGTAATAAATGCCCTTGGCAAATAAACATAATCAGAACAAAAACTACTTTCCACTACCACTGAAAGGAAAAAATGTTGGCAAAGATTATGGAAATGTGGTGACTTGTAATTATTCAGTTGAGGGGGAATATAAAATGGGACTTACATAGACTTTGGATGCCAAACAAAACTATTATAATGAAATTCTGGGAAACCAAATGTAAATCAAAACTGTGGTCCAGGCTACAGAATTTCTCCACTATTGAATATATAAAAGTGAAATTGAATCGCCAAGGAGGACAAAGCAAGTAATGATATCAGCTATTTCTCACAATGAAATCCTAATAAAAATGAAACTGAGTTTGTTAAACTTCAATTGTCTGAGGTAGATGCATTTCTTCTTGTTATTTAAACAGCAGATTCTTGCTTACCTAAAATACAGAGCCCTAGAATGTCCATTTGCCCAATAAAATATTTGTTTAGGAAATACAATACATGAAATACTCAAACAATAGGGTATTATATATGTTATAAAAGGATGCATTTATATTTCATAGACAATTTAGTTTCCCATGAGTTAAATGAATTTCCAGATCATTGTGTGATTAAGTTCTTGGGTTCTAAGAAAGTTTAAAGTAAAGCTTAGGTAATGGCCAAATTAAGATGAATAAAATAATTGAATAGAAAAACACTATTTGAAATTATAATACAATTAATACCAAATATTTGATTTTACTAAATTATATAAACTCAGACAAACCTTATTCACTTATAGCAGTAGTGCTTTCTAAAAATCCAAGAATCATTTAGAAGGAAAACACTGGAAGATATTAAGGGACAATCCGTTGTGGCTAGAAGACAATATTACATCTTTTATGCGCATTTTAAAATATTTATACTGTTATTTTCATATACTCATTATGTATCGTGTTTAATCTTAAACAAATAAGATGTTTTACTTTATTACATTTTGAAACTTGGATTGGCCTAGGAGCCCTTATTTGGTCAATGTGTGAGGATGTGGAGGCCATCCTATCAGAAGGATGAGCTCCAACCTATGTTGGGTAATTTTATATGTAAACTTGGGTGAGCCAAGGCACCAGACAATCCATCAAACATTATTCTGGATGTTTCCATGAAGGTGTTTTTTTGGATGAGATTAACACTTAAACTGGTAGAATTTGAGTAAAGCAGATTACCTTCCATAGTGTGGATAGGCCTCATCCAACCAGTCAAAGTCCTTAATAGAACAGAGACTGACCTTCCTCAGAGGAAGAATGAATTCTGCCAGCACATTGCCTTCAGATTCAAGCTGCAACTCTCCCCTGGGTCTTCAGCCTGACAGAATCTCCACCTTGCAGATTTTGAATTTACCAAGCCCCCCACAATTGTGTGAACCAATTCTTTAAAATCTCTCTCTCTCTCTCCTCTCTCTCTCTCTCTCTCCATATATATATATATATGGAGAGAGAGAGAGATATCCTATTGGTTCTGTTTCTCTGAAGAACTCTGACTAATACAACCCCATGAAAGACTGAGAGTGGAGCCATCACTTATTTGCTGTCCCTTAGAAATCTGGGATGTATTGGCACTTATGTGTCCTTAGCTATATAGAATTAGATAAAATATTAATCAGTTTTTAACTACATTCGTCCTCACAAAACAGACAAGTGGTCTAAAGATTCTCTCATATGAAAAACTCAAGTTGAGATTATGTTCAAATTCAGCACAAATAAGTCTCAAGATATTTCATAACTACATTCCAATAAAAAATCATTATTGAATTACATATGAGAAATCTGTTATGACATCTGTTATAAAATTGTAATTATCTGAAAATCCATTTGAAAAATAGATTTATGTTATTAATGAACCATGCCTCAGGTATATAATGTGCTAGGAAATAATAATTCAAGTTTTTAAAACCTGATATTTGTATAATTTATAAATAAATAACAAGGGATATGTACAAAATATGGTTTAATGAGTGATCATTCAAACACATTTACACACTAATTTTAGATGAATGTCAAGCAGAATAAACATTAAAAAAAACTAACTGATAAAATCAAATGCCTTCAAACCAATCTTTGCTGCTAGAGGTCAGAAAAATTGATACTATTAGAGGGAACAAGTAGTGACAAGAAGGCTTCACAAAGGGGTGTCTGGCTTTGCCGATGTTTTGTTACTTGAGCTTGGTTTGGTTATATGGACGTGTTCAGTGCATTAAAGTTCATTGAGTTGTGTTCTATAAATAGGCTCTTTTCTCTATGTTTATTAAGCTTCACTAAAAAGTTTTAAAAAATGGCTTTAAAACTAGAAAATGTATCCCCCTACAAATTCTGAATGAATAAATGCAGTTAATTTGTATATATACCAATTGCGATTATAAAGGGAGACCATAAGGTGCAAGCACTTTCTGACCATCAAAGAAACAGGCTAAAATTTTCAAAGGTTTGGAAATTTCACATATATGTTCATGAGCGGTGTTAGCTTGCAGTTTTCTTGTAGTGTCTTTGTCAGATTTGGATATTAGGGTAGTGCTGGCACCATACAATGTGTTGGGAAGTACTCTTTCCTTTTCGTTTTTTTCAGAGACTTTGTTTAGGATTGGTGATATTTCTTTCTTAAATATTTGGTATGATTCCCTAAAGAAGTTATTTGGGCCTGAATTTTTATAGGAAGATTTTTAACTATAAACTCAATGTTTTAGTCAATATTAGGCTATTCCCATTATTCATAAGTGAAGATTGGTGGACATTTGATGATTTTTTTCCCCTCAGTCTAAGTTAAGTTCATTGGCATTAAATTTTTATAAACAACTTTTGCTTAATTGAAGTTTAATTTTTTTTTTTTTTAGTTTTTAAATGTAAAAGCTAAGATTATTGATTTGAGGCCTTCTTTTTCTTTTCTAATATAGCCATTGTTACTATAATTTCCCCTCACATACTGCTTTAACTGCATTCCACATTTTCATTCAGTTCAGAATATTTTCTGATGTATAAAAAAATCTTTCTTTGATATATGGGTTATTTAGAAGTGTGTTATTTAATTTCCAAATATTTGGGATTTGTCAGATATCTTTTACTGATTTTAGTTTAATTCTACTATGTTTATACAACATATTTTATATACCATAAAACCTTTCACATTTAATAAGACTTGTTTTATCGCCCTGAATATGGTCTATCTTGGTAAATCCTTACTGTGCACTTTAAAAAAAATGTGTATTTTGTTGTTTCTGGGTGGATCATTCTAATAGTTTTCTAGTAGGTCGAGTTGGTTGGTAGTGTTAGTGTCCAATATGCCTACTGATTTTCTGTCTATTTCTTCTACAAACTTTTGAAAGGTATGTTGAAACTTCCAGCTATAACTGAGAATTTGTCTATTGTTTTTTGCAGATTTATCAGTTTTTGCTTCTGTAATTTGAAACTCTGTTATCAGGTGTAAAAACATTTAGAATTGTATGTCCATTTGATGA
Source organism: Trachypithecus francoisi (assembly GCF_009764315.1). Taxonomy (NCBI): domain Eukaryota; kingdom Metazoa; phylum Chordata; class Mammalia; order Primates; family Cercopithecidae; genus Trachypithecus; species Trachypithecus francoisi. The sequence continues at coordinate 8,794,907 of NW_022681453.1, forward strand.
ATGGAATCTTTTATCATTATAAAATGGCCTTTTTAATCCCTGGTAGTATTCTTTGCTCTAAAATCTATATTATCTGATATTAATATGAGTGATTAATGATAGCATGATATATCTTTTTCCATCCTTTAACATGTAGCCTATTTGTGTTTTTATATTTAAGGTGGGTTTCTTGTTGGTAGCATTTTTTTGTTTGTTTTCAATACAACTTCTGCCTTTTAATTGGAGTGCTTAATTAATAATTAATGAAATTACTGATACAGGTGAATGTAGGCCTATCATATTCTTATTTGTTTTCAATTTTTCCATGTGCTCTTAGGTCCCCTTTACTGTATTTTCTGGCTTCTTTTTGATTTTTTAAAAATTACTTTATCTTATTTACTTTTTTGGTTTATTAATTATAACTCTTTGTTGTGTATATGTGTTTAAGTGTTATGTGTATGTGTTATGTATACTTTGAAGCATAAATTTTAAACTTTTCACAGCTTTTCTTATCTGTATACCACAGCATCTATATAATAAGAACCTCATGTCAGTATACTTTCATATCTCCCCTCCTGGCGTTTGTAATATTATTGTCATATATTTTACTTTTACATATATTATAGATCCTAAGATCCTATGATACACTGTTTTTTTTTTCTTTTAACAGTTTTTAAAAGACATTTAAAAAATAAGAAATTGGATATAGTTTGGGTCTATGTCCCTGACCAAATCGCATGTCAAATTGTAATCCCCAGTGTTGAATGTTGGGCCTGGTGGGAGGGGCTTGAATCATGAAAGCAGATTTCCCCCTCGGTGCTGCTCTTGTGATAATGAGTGAGTGTTAGCAAAATTTGGTTGTTTAAAAGTGTGTGGCACCTACCTCCTTGCTCTTTTCCTTTGGCTCTGGCCATGTGAAGATATGCCTGCTTCCCCTTCGCTTTCTACCATGATTGTAAGCTTCCTGAGGTCTCCTTAGCCTTGCTTCCTGTACAGCCTGCAGAACTATAAGCTAATTAAATCTCTTTTCATGATAAATTACCCAGTCTTAGGTATTTCTTTATAGCAGTGGCGAGAACAAACTAATACAGAAAGTTGGTACCAAGAGGTGCTATAAAGACACCTGAAAATGTGGAAGCAGCTTTGGAACTGGGTAATGAGCAGAGGTTGGAATAGTTTGGAGGGCTCAGAAGAACACAGATAGATGAGGGAATGTCTGGAACTTCCTAGAGACTTAAATGGTTGTGATCAAACTACTGATAGTAATAGGGACAGTGAAGTCCACGCTGAGGAGGTCTCAGATGGAAATGAGGAATTGGAGTAAAGGACACTTTAATAAGTAAAAGTGGCTTATTGGAATCTGGAGTAATGATCACTCTTGCTACACTTTATCCCTGTTCTAGGGATCTATGAAATTTTAAACTTGAGAGAGATTATTTAGGGTACCTGGCAGAAGAAATTTCTCAGAAGCAAAACATTTAAGATGTAGCCTGGCTACTTCTAAAAGTCTATGCACATATGCATAAGCAAAGAAATTATCTGAAACTGAAACTTATATTTGAAAAGGAGGCACAGCATAAAAATTTGGAAAATTTGCAGCCTAGCCATATGGTAGAAAAGAAAATCCCATTTTCTTGGGGAGAAATTCAAGCCAAATGCATAAATTTGCATAACTGAAAGGAAGGCAAGTACTAACAGCCAAGACAATAGGAAAAAGACCCTGAAGGCATTTCAGAGACCTTCATGGGAACCCCTCTCATCACAGGCCTAGGAGGGCAAAATAGTTTCATAGGCCAGGCCCAGGGCCCTACTGCTCTGCACAACCTTGAGATGCTGCTCTCTGCATCCCTGGGAGCTCCAGCCATGGATCAAAGGGGCCCAGGTATTTGGGCTGCTGCTTCAGAGGGTGCAAGCCATAAGCCTTGGTAGCTTTCACATGGTGTTGAGCCTGCAGGTGTGCACAGTGCAAGAGTTGAGACTTGGTAGCCCCTGCCTATATTTCAGAAGATGTGTGAAAAAGCCTGAATGTCCAGGCAGAAGTCTGCTGCGGAGGCAGAGCCCTCATAAAGAACCTCTACTAGGGCAGTGCAGAGGGGAAATGTGGGGTTGGAGCCCCTACACAGAGTCCCCACTGGGCACTTCCTAGTAGAGCTGTGAGAAGAGGATCACCATTTTTTGAGACCCCAGAATGCTAGATCCACCTACAGCTTGCACCCAGTGCCTGGAAAAGCCCCAGGCACTCAATGCCAGCCCTTAAGAGCAGACGTGAAGGCTCAGCCCGAAGAGCCAATGGTGTAGAGTTGCCCAAGGCCTTGGGAGTCCACCCCTTGCATCAGCATGCCCTGAATCTGGGACATGGAGTCAAAGGAGATTATTTTGGAACGTTAAGATTTAATGACTTTCCTGCTGGGTTTTGGACTTGCACAGGGCCTGTTGCTCCTTTCTTTTGGCTGATTTATCCATTTTAGAAAATGAATATTTACCCATTGCCTATACCCCCTTTTGTAACTTGAAAGCAACTAGCTTGTTTTTGATTTTACAGGCTCATAGGTGGGAGGTACTAGCCTTGTCTCAGATGACACTTGACTTTGGACTTTTGAGTTAATATTGGAATGAGTTAATAGTTTGGAAGACTGTTGGGAAAGCATGATTGTGTTTTGAAATGTGAGGACATAAGATTTGGGAGGGTTTTAGCAGAATAATATGGTTTGGATCTGTGTCTTCCCAAAATATCATGCCAAATTGTTATCTCTGTTGTTGGAGGTGGAGCCTGGTAGGAGGTGACTGGATCAAGTGGGGCAGATTTCCCCCTGGGTGTTGCTGTCATGATAGTGAGTGAATGCCCATGAGATTTGGTTGTTTAAAAGTATGTGGCATCTCCCCCCTTGCTCTCTTCCATCTGCTCTGGCAATGTGAAGGCATGCTTGCTTCCCCTTCACTTTCCACCATGATTGGAAGTTTCCTGAGGCCTCCCCAGTCATGCTTCCTATAGGGAGCCTACAGAACCATGAGCTGATTAAACCTCTTTTCTTTATAACTTACCCAGTCTCAGATATTTCTTTATAGCAGTGTGAGAACAGACTAATACAAATGTTTTTTCTAATTACTTATATAGTTACCATTTCTAGTGCTTTTTATTCCTTTAAATAGATGCCCATTTTCATCTGGTATCATTTTTTCTGCTGATAAACTTCCTTAAATTTTTTTTTTATTGTAATAAGTAGTCTGCTAGTGATGATTTCAGATTTTGTATATCTGAGTAAGTCTTTATTTACCTTTGTTTTAACAAATATTTTTCCTTGGTAAAGAATTCTAATAGGCAAGTTTTTAAAATGTCAATATCAGCTCTATAGTTGATAGCATCTCCTTAATTCTTACCACACTAAATCTAATCTCTGATTTGTAGAGTTTGAGATTCATCCTATCATTTTAGTTGATTGTCTTACTATAAAATTAATTTTCAAATGCAGGCATATGGGTCTCCTTCCTCATCCTATTTATTTTTCTGCCTTCTCTTTAATGTTACCTTCTTTTCAGACTGATTTATTTTACTTAGCAATATGTGTATAAGTTTCCTCCAGGCCTTTTCATGGCTTGATAGTTTATTTCTTTTTAACACTGAATAATATTCTGTTGTCTGGAAGTACTGTAGTTTATTAATCCATTCATCTCCTGAGGGACATCTTTGTTGCCTCCAAGTTTTGATAATTGTAAATAAAGTTGCTATAAATATCCATGTGTGTGTTTTTGTTTGGATATGTTTTCAACTCATCTGGATAAATACCAAATGTGCAATTGCTGAAAAATATGGTATGAATATGTTTAGTTTTGTAAGAAACTGCTAAAGTGTCTTCCAAGTAACTGTACTATTTTGCATTCCTACCAACAATGAATAAAAGTTTCTGTTGCTCCACATCCTCATCAGTGTTTCTTATTGAATTTTGAATTATGGCCATTCTAATACGCAAGTAATGGTATCTCGTTGTTGTTTTAATTTGCTTTTCTCTGATGACATATGATACAGAACATCTTTTAATATGCTTATTTGCCATCTGTATAATCTTGTTGATATCTCTGTTTAAGTCTTTAACCCATTTTTAAATCAGGTTGTGTGTTTACTTATTGTTGAATTTTAAGAGTTCTTTGTATATTTTGGTTCTTATTCAGATGTGTGCTTTGCAAATATTTTCTCCCAATCTGTGGTTTGTCTTTCCATCCTCCTTATATTGTCTTTCACTGGGCAGAAAAATTTAATTTTAATGAAATTCAGCTTATCAATTATTTCTTTCATGGATAGTGTTTCTTGTGTTATATCTAAAAAGTCATTGTTACACCCAAGGTCATCTAGATTTTCTCTTATGTTATCTTCCAGGAGATATATATATCTCCTGGAATATATATCTCTGGCAATATGAAGGCATGCTTGCTTCCCCTTCACTTTCCATCATGATTGGAAGTTTCCTGAGGCCTCCCCAGTCATGCTTCCTATAGGGAGCCTACAGAACCATGAGCTGATTAAACCTCTTTTCTTTATAAATTATTTCTTTCATGGATAGTGTTTCTTGTGTTATATCTAAAAAGTCATTGTTACGCCCAAGGTCATCTAGATTTTCTCCTATGTTTTCTTCCATATATATCCTGGAATTCCATATAGAATATATATGAAAGGAACATATATCCTTCCAATATATCCTGGAAGATATATATATATTTACATTTGGGTATAGGATTCATTTTGATTTAATTTTTGTGAAGAATGTATGTTGGTATCTAGATTTATTTTTTTGCATGTGGACGTCTAGTTGTTCTACTACCATTTGTTGAAAAGACAATCTTTACTCAATTGTATTTTCTTTGCTTTTTTTTTGTCAAAGATAAGTTGGGTATATTTATGAGGGTCTATTTTTGGGATTTTGATTCTGTTCCATTGATCTGCCTATTTCTTTCACCAATACCACACTGTCTTGATTACTGTAGCTTTATAGTAAGTCTTGAGATCAGGTAGTGTTTGTCCTCCAACTTTGTTCTTCTGCTTTAATATTATGTGACTGTTCTGGGTTTGTTTCTTCATATACACTGTAGGATCAGTTTGTCAATATCCACAAAGTAACTTGGTTGGATTATGATGGGAATTACATTAAATTTATAGATCAAGTTGGAAGAACTGACATCTTGATAATATTGAAATTTTTATTTATGCTCTTTGCCATTTAAATCTTATTTGATTTGATATGTTTCATCAGTGTTTTGTAGGTTTTATCATATAGATCTTGTAACATTGTGTTAGTTTTATACCTAAGTATTTAATTTTTGGGGTGCTAATGTAAATAATAATTTGTTTTTAATTTGAAATTTGACTTGTTTAATGTTATATAGGAAAGTATCTGACTTTGACATATAAACTCTGTATCTTGCAACCTTTCTACAGTTGCTTATTAGATTCGGGAGGCTTTTTTGTGGGGGTGGTGAGGCAGTTTTTTTGGATTCTCTGTGTAGACAACCAAGTCATTTGTAAACAAAGACAGTTTTATTGCTTCTTTCCCAATCTCTATACTTTATATTTCCTTTTTGGTTTGTTATACTGCTTTAGTTAGTACTTTCCGTATGATGTTGAAAAGCAGTAATGAGAGGCAACAGTCTTGCCTTGTTCTTGATCTTAGTGAGAAGGCTTCAATTTTCTCACCATTGAATATATTAGCTGTAGGTTTCTGTGGATGTTCTTTATTAAGTTGAGGATGTTCTTTTCTATTATTAGTTTTTATCATGAATAGGTGGGAGTTTTTATCAAGAATGGGTGTTGGATTTTTGTCAAATACTTTTTCTTCATCTACTGTTATAATCATGCAATTTTTTAGACTGTTGATTATAATAATTAATTTTTAAAAGTTGAATCAGCCCTGCATACTTGGGATAAAACCCACTTGGTTGTGGTGTATATGGTTATGCATCACTTAATGATGGGAACATGTTCTAAGACATGCATCATTAGGAGATTTCATCATTTTACAAACCTCATGGAGTGTACTTAAATAAACTTAGATGGTACTGCTTACTATACCTATGATATATAATATAGCCTATTTTTCCTAGGCTACAAACGCATACAGCATGTTACTTTCCCAGATACTGTAGGAAATTACAATGCAATAAGTATCTGTGTATCTAAACATAGAAAAGTGCAGTAAAGATGTGGTATTATATCATCCATCAGTGACTGAAATGTCATTATGTGGTGCACAAGGATAATTGTTTCTATACATTGTTGGATTCAATTTGCTAATATTTTATTTAGAATTTTTGCTTCTATGTTCATAGAATATATTGGTATGTAGTTTTCTCTTCCTGCAATATCTTTGTTTAGTTTTCATATTAGGTAAGGCTGTCCTCATAAAATGAGTTAGGAAGTAGTCCCACTGCTTCTATACTCTGAAAGAGATTTTAGAGAATAGTACAATTTCTTCTGAAGTGTTTGGTAGAATTCTACAGTAAACCTCTTTGAGCATTCTGCTTTCTTTTTTTTTTTTTTTTGAGACGGAGTCTCGCTCTGTCGCCCAGGCTGGAGTGCAGTGGCCGGATCTCAGCTCACTGCAAGCTCCGCCTCCCAGGTTTACGCCATTCTCTCGCCTCAGCCTCCCGAGTAGCTGGGACTACAGGCGCCCGCCATCTCGCCCGGCTAATTTTTTGTATATTTTAGTAGAGACGGGGTTTCACCGTGTTAGCCAGGATGGTCTCGATCTCCTGACCTCGTGATCCGCCCGTCTCGGCCTCCCAAAGTGCTGGGATTACAGGCTTGAGCCACCGCGCCCGGCCGAGCATTCTGCTTTCTGTTTTGGAATGTTATTAATTATTGGTTCAATGTCTAGAATAGATATAGGACTATTCAGATTGTCTATTTCTTCTTTTATGAGTGTTTGGTCATTCTTTTAAGGCTTTTGTCTACTTCATCTAGTTTATCAAATTTGCAGGTGTAGAATTATTCATAATATTGTTTATTATAATTTTAATGCACATAGGATTTTAAAATTTATAGTATTTCCCTTCTTTCATTTCTGACATTAGCATCTTGTGTCTTTTCTCTTTCTTTGTAAGCCTGGAAAAAATATTATAAGTTTTACTAATTTTTTCAAAGTAACAGCTTTTGATTTTGTTGATTTTTCTCTATTGATTTCCCATTTTCAGTTTCATTGAGTTCTGCTCTAATTTTTATTGTTAATTTTATTTGGCTAACTTTGGATCTAATTATTTTATTTCTAGTTACCTAAGATGGAAGCTTAGATTATTTATTTATTTAATATTTTTAAAAATTTCCTAATTTTTAAATAATGTTTTAAACTTTTAAGTTCTGGGGTACATATGCAGATTTGTTATATAGGTAAATTTATGTCATGGGAGATTATTGGACAGATTATTTCACCACCTAGGTATTAGCGTATGAAAGAAAAAATGTTAAAAGTAGCTAGAGTGAAAGGTCATGTCACCTATGAAGGGAAGCTCATCAGACTAACAGCAGATGTCTCAGCAGAAATCCTATAAGCCAGAAGAGATTGTGGGCCAATATTCAATATTCTTAAGGTAAAGAAATTCCAACCAAGAATTTTATATCTGGCCAAACTGAACTTTATAAGTGAAGGAGAAATAATATTCTTTTCACACAAGCAAATGCTGAGGGAATTTGTTACCATCAGACCTGCCTCACAAGAACTCCTGAAGTAAGCATTAAATATGGAAAGGAAAGACTGTTACCAGCCACTACAAAAATACACTTATGTGCACAGACCAGTGACACTATAAAGCAACCACACAAACAAGTCTGCATAACAACCAGCTAGCATTGAGATAACAGGACCACATCTACACATATTGATAATAACATTGAATGTAAATGGGCTAAATGTCCCAATTAAAAGACAGAGGGTGGCAAACTGGATGAGAAACTAAGATTCACTGTTATGCTGTCTTTAAAAGACCCATCTCACAAGCAGTGACACACATAAGCTCAAAATAAAGCAACGGAAAAAATCTACCAGGAAAATGGAAAGCAGGCAAAAGCAGGGGTTGTGATCCTAATTTCAGAGAAAATAGACTTTCAACCAACAAAGACCAAAAAAGACAAAGAAAGGCATTACATAATGGTAACAGGTTCAATTAAACAAGAAGATCTAACTATTCTGAATATATATGAACCCAACACAGGAGCACCCTGATTTGTAAACCAAGCTCTTAGAGACCTTTAAAGAAGCTTAGACTCCCACACAATAATAGTGGGAGACTTCAACACCCCACTCACATGATTAGGCAGATCATCAAGGCAGAATATCAAAAATTTTCACAACCTGAACTCAGCACTGGATCAAATGAACCTGACAGACATCTACAGAACTCTACCCCAAAGCAACAGAATATACATTCTTCTCACCACCACATGGCATATACTCTAAAATTGACCACATAATTGGACATGAAACAATATTTGGCAAGTGCAAAAGAACTGAGATCATAACAACCACTCTTTCAAACCACAGCACAATAAAATTAGAAATGAAGACTAAGAAAATTGCTCCAAACCATACAATTACTTGTCACATAATGTGAATTAGGTATCTATTGCCTCAAGCATTTATCCTTTCTCTGTGTTACAAACAATCCAATTATACTCTTTTAGTTACTTAAAAATATATAATAAATTATTGTTGACTGTAGTCACCCTGTAGTGCTATCAAATACTAGATCTTACTCATTCCATCTAACTACATTTTTGTTCCTATTAACCATCTTCACCCTCCACCCCACCTCTGACTCTACTACCCTTTCCAGTCTCTGGTAACCATCACAAAACTTTCTATCTGCATGAGTTCAATTGTTTTAGTTTTTCTAGCTCCCATAAGTAAGTGAGAAGTGACATTTGTCATTTGTTATTTCCAAATATTAGCTATTGTGAGTAGTTTGATAATGAACATGGAAGTGCAGATATCTCTTCTATATACTGATTTCCTTTCTTTTTGGTATATACCTAGCAGTGGGATTGACGGATCATATGGTAGTTCTATTTTAAGCTTTTTGAAGAACCTCCATGCTGTACTCCATAGTGGGTGTACTAATTTACATTCGCCCCAACAGTGTTTGGGAGTTCCCTTTTCTCCACATCCTCACCAAAATTTGTTATTGCCTGTCTTTAGGATAAAATCCATTTAAGCTGGAGTAAGATAATATGTCATTGTACTTTTGATTGCATTTCTCTCATGATCCATGATGTTGAGCATCTTTTAATACATCTGTTTGCCATTTGTATGTCTTCTTTTGAGAAATGTCTGTTCAGATCTTTTGACCATTTTTAATCAAATTATTAAAATTTTTTCCTATTGAATTTGTTGATTGTTAAAAAGCAGAAGCTTTTTAACTTGATATGAACATGTTTGTCTATTTTTGCTTTGGTTGCCTGTGATTGTGGTGTACTAATACTCAGAAAAACTTTGCCTAGACCAATGTCCTAGAGAGTTTCCCCTATGTTTTCTTGTAGTAGTTTTATCATTTATCATTTCAGGTCTTATATTTAGGTCTTTAATCCATTTTGTTTTGATTTTTGTTCATGGTGGGAAACAAGGGTCTAGTTTCATTCTTCTTCATTTGTACCAGTTTCCTAGCACCATTTATTGAAGAGCCTGTCTTTTCCCCAATGTATATTCTTGACACTTGTTGAAATGAATTTACTGCAGATGTATGGATTTATTTCTGTGTTCTCCATTCTGTTCCATTGGTCTGTGTGTCTGTTTTTATGCCAGTACAATGCTGTTCTTTTTACTATATCTCTGTAATATAGTTTAAAGTCAGGTAATGTCACTCCTTTAGTTTTGTTATTTTTGCTCAGGATGCTCTTGTCCTGGGTCTTTTGTGGTTCCATATAAATTTTAGGATTTTTATTTCCTGTGAAAATGGGAATCTGTGAAGAATGCAATCGGCATTTTGATAGAGATTGCATTGAATCTGTAGATTGCTTTAGGTAGTATGAACATTTAGCAATATTGATTCTACCAACTCATGAACAAGCATATCTTTACTTTTTTGTGTCCTGTTCAATTTCTTGCTTCAATGTTTTATAGTTTCTATTTTAGAGATCTTTCAATTCTTTGGTGAAGTTAATTCCTAGATACTTAATTTTATCTGTAGCTATTGTACATGGAACTACTTTTTAATTTCTTTTTCAGATTGCTTCCTGTTGGCATACAGAAATGCTACTGATTTTTGTGTGTTGATGTTGTTTCCACAACTTTACCGACTTTAAAAAAAATCACTTTTAATAGTTGGTGGAGTCTAGGTTTTTCCAAATATAAGATTATATCACCTGGAAACTGACTTTTTCTATTCCAATTTGGTTGCCCTTTATTTTGTTCTTTTGTCTGATTTCTCTATCTAGGACTGCCAGTACTATCTAGAATAGCAATGGTGAAAGTTAGCATCCTTGTCTTGTTCCAGATCTTAGAGAAAAGACTTTCAATTTTTCCCCATTCACTATGATTCTAGCTGTGGGTGTGTTATATATAGCTTTTACTGTGTTGAGGTATGTTCCTTCTATACTCACGTTTTTGAGTTTTATTTTTTTTTTTTTTATCACGGAGTGGTGTTGAATTTTATCAAATGTTTTTTCAGCATCAATTGAAATGATCATATTGGTTTTGTACTTCATTCTCTTCATATAATGTATCACATTGATTGATTTGCATATTTCAAATCACCCTTGCATTTCTGAAATAAATCTCACTTGATCAGGATGAATGACCTTTTTAATGTGTTGCTAATTTCACTTTTTTAGTATTTTGTTGGGGATTTTTGCATCAATGTTCAGTAGAGATATTAGCTTATAGTTTACTTTTTTTGATATATCTCTGTCTCTTTCTTTTTTATGTGGTTATTACTGGCCTTGTAGAATGAGTTTGGAAGTATTCCTCTTCCTCTACTTTTCAGAATAGCTTGAGTAGGATTGGTATTGTTTTTTTTTTTTAACTTATTCTTATTATTATTATACTTTAAGTTCTAGGGTACATGTGCATAACGTGCAGGTTTGTTATATATGTATACTTGTGCCATGTTGGTGTGCTGCACCCATCAACTCGTCAGCACCCATCAACTCGTCATTTACATCAGGTATAACTCCCAATGCAATCCCTCCCCACTTCCCTTCCCCATGATAGGCCCAGATGTGTGATGTTTCCCTTCCCGAGTCCAAGTGGTCTCATTGTTCAGTTCCCACCTATGAGTGAGAACATGTGGTGTTTGGTTTTCTGTTCTTGCAATAGTTTGCTAAGAATGATGGTTTCCAGCTGCATCCATGTCCCTACAAAGGACATGGCTGCCCTTAAGATTTTTTCCTTCATTTCAACTTTGGTGAATCTGGCAATTATGTGTCTTGGAGTTGCTCTTCTGGAGGAGTATCTTTGTGGCGTTCTCTGTATTTCCTGAATTTGAATGTTGGCTTGCCCTACTGGGCTGGGGAAGTTCTCCTGGATGATATCCTGAAGAGTGTTTTCCAACTTGGTTCCATTTTCCCCCTCACTTTCAGGCACCCCAATCAGACGTAGATTTGGTCTTTTTACATAATCCCATACGTCTTGCAGGCTTTGTTCATTTCTTTTTCTTCTTTTTTCTTTTGGTTTCTCTTCTCGCTTCATTTCATTCATTTGATCCTCAATCGCTGATACTCTTTCTTCCAGTTGATCGAGTCGGTTACTGAAGCTTGTGCATTTGTCATGTATTTCTCGTGTCATGGTTTTCATCTGTGTCATTTCGTTTATGACCTTCTCTGCATTAATTAGTCTAGCTGTCAATTCTTCCACTCTTTTTTCAAGATTTTTAGTTTCTTTGTGCTGGGTACGTAATTCCTCCTTTAGCTCTGAGAAGTTTGATGGACTGAAGCCTTCTCTCATCTCGTCAAAGTCATTCTCTGACCAGCTTTGATCCATTGCTGGTGATGAGCTGCGCTCCTTTGCAGGGGGAGATGCACTCTTATTTTTTGAATTTCCAGCTTTTCTGCCCTGCTTTTTCCCCGTCTTTGTGGTTTTATCTGCCTCTGGTCTTTGATGATGGTGACGTACTGATGGGGTTTTGGTATAGGTGTCCTTCCTGTTTGATAGTTTTCCTTCTAACAGTCAGGACCCTCAGCTGTAGATCTGTTGGAGATTGCTTGAGGTCCACTCCAGACCCTGTTTGCGTGGGTATCAGCAGCAGAGGTTGCAGAAGATAGAATATTGCTGAAGAGCAAGTGTACCTGTCTGATTCTTACTTTGGAAGCTTCCTCTCAAGGGTGTACTCCACCCTGTGAGGTGTGGGGTGTCAGACTGCCCCTAGTGGGGGATGTCTCCCAGTTAGGCTACTCAGGGTGCAGGGACCCACTTGAGCAGGCAGTCTGTCCGTTCTCAGATCTCAACCTCCATGTTGGGAGATCCACTGCTCTCTTCAAAGCTGTCAGACAGAGTCATTTGCTTCTGCAGAGGTTCCTGCTGCTTTTGTTGTTGTTGTTGTTGTTGTTGTTAACTGCACCCTGTCCCCAGAGGTGGAGTCTACAGAGACAGGCAGGTTTCCTTGAGCTGCTGTGAGCTCCACCCAGTTCGAGCTTCCCAGCGGCTTTGTTTACCTACTTAAGCCTCAGCAATGGCGGGCGCCCCTCCCCCAGCCTCCTTGCAATTAGATCACAGACTGCTGTGTTAGCAATGAGGGAGGCTCCGTGGGCATGCGACCCTCCCGGCCAAGTGTGGGATACATTCTCCTGGTGTGCCCGTTTGCTTAAAGCGCAGTATTGGGGTGGGAGTCACCCGATTTTCCAGGTGTTGTGTGTCTCAGTTCCCCTGGCTAGGAAAAGGGATTCCCTTCCCCCTTGTGCTTCCCAGGTGAGGTGATGCCTCGCCCTGCTTCAGCTCTTGCTGGTCGGGCTACAGCAGCTGACCAGCACTGATTGTCCGGCACTCCCTAGTGAGATGACCCCAGTACCTCAGTTGAAAATGCAGAAATCACTGGTCTTCTGTGTCGCTCACGCTGGGAGTTGGAGACTGGAGCTGTTCCTATTCCAGTTTGCTCTTTTTTTTTTTTTTTTACTTCTTTAAGATCCATCTTTAGGTTGTTTATTTAAAATTTTTCTACTTTTTTGATATAGTCCCTTTTGTTATAAGCTTTCCTCTTAGTCCTGCTTTTGCTGTATTCCATGGGTGTTATTATGTTGTATTTCTATTTCCATTTGTTTCAAGAAGTTTTTAAATTTTCATCTTAATTTCTTTGTTGAACCACTAGTCATTGAAGATAATATTCTTTAGTTTCCATGTGTTTGTATAGTTTCCAAAGTTCCCCTTTTTGTTGATTTCCAGTTTTATTCCATTGTATTCAGAGAAGATATTTGATATGACTTCATTTTTTTTTAATATTTCCAGACTTGTTTTGTGATCTAACATATGGTCTATCTTTCAGAATGATCTATTTACTGAGGAGAAGAATGTTCATTCTCCACTACTGAATGAAATGTTCTCTAAATATCTATTTAGGTCCATTTGGTCTAGAATGCAGATTAAGTTCAATGTTGCCTTGTTGATTTTCTGTGTTGATGATTTGTTAAATGCTATAAGTGGTGTGTTGGAGCTCCCAGCTATTATTTTATTGGGGCCTATCTCTCTGTTTAGTTCTAATAATATTTGCTTTATATATCTGGGTGCTGCAGTTGGGGGTGTATACATATTTACAACTGTTATATCCTCTTACTAAATCGACCCCACTATCATTATATAATGTCCTCTTTTGTCTCTTTTTAGATTATTGATTTCTAGATGTTTCTTGTTTTTTATTATGTGCATTTGGTGCTGTAAATTTCCCTGGAAGCACAGCTTTCACTCTGTCCCACAAATTTTGGTAAGCTGTATTATCATTTTAATTTAATTCAAAATATTTTTTCACTACACTTTAGATTTCTTCTTTGATTGCTGTTTTATTTGAAAGGTTTTTAAAATCTGTATGTATCTTGGTAAATACATGGGATTCTGCATGTATTTCCCAGCTATCTTTCTGTTATTGTTTTCTACTTTGGTTCCATTGTGGTCTGAAGGCAGATGACAATTTATAGTTGTATTGTTTAAAACTTCTTAAATTGCTTTTAGTGACCCAGACAGTGGTGTATCTTACTGAATATTCCATGTGAACTTTAGAAAAATACATAATCTGCTATTGTTGGATGAAGTTATCTACTGATGTTGATTGATTGATGATGCTGTTGAGGTCAGATAGGTCCTTACTGATTTTCTGCCTACTAGATCTGTCAATTAAATTAATAGTTATTAAATTCAATTATATTAATAAAGAATGTTAAAGTCTCCAAGTATAATAACGCATTTGTTTTTTCTTCTTTCAATTCTATTAGTTTTGCTTCACATAGTTTTGACACTCTTCTAGAAGCATTGACCCTTTTATCATTATATAATGTTCAGTTTGTCCCTTATAACTCTGCTTGTAGTCTAAGCTGTCTAAAATTAATGACATATATTAATATAGTTTGATAAATTAAAACATAACTATGTTTTCTATTGATTAGTAGTAGTGTGGTATGTTTTTCACCTTCCATTTACTTTTAATTTATACATGTTTTAATACTTAAAGTTATAGAATTTATTGAGAGTTTTTAACATGAAGCGTTGTTGAATTTTCTCAAAGGCCTTTTCTGCATCTATTGAGATAATCATGTGGTTTTTGTCTTTGGTTCTGTTTATACCCTGGATTACGTTTATTGATTTGTGTATGTTGAACCAACCTTGCATCCCAGGGATGAAGCCCCTTGATCATGGTAGATAAGCTTTTTGATATGCTGCTGGATTCTGTTTGCCAGTATTTTGTTAAGGATTTTTGCATTGATTTTCATCAGGGATATTGGTCTAAAATTTTCTTTTTTGGTTGTATCTCTGTCAGACTTTGGTATCAGGATGATGTTGGCCTTGTAAAATGAGTTAGGGAAGATTCCCTCTTTTTCTATTGATTGGAATAGTTTCAGAAGGAATGGTACCAACTCCTCCTTGTACCACTGGTAGAATTCGGCTATGAATCCATCTGGTCCTGGACTTTTTTTGGTTGGTAGGCTATTAATTATTGCCTCAATTTCAGAGCCTGCTATTGGTCTATTCAGGGATTCAACTTCTTCCTGGTTTAGTCTTGGGAGAGTGAAAGTGTCCAGGAAATTATCCATTTCTTCTAGATTTTCTAGTTTATTTGCATAGAGGTGCTTATAGTATTCTCTGATGATAGTTTGTATTTCGGTGGGGTCAGTGGTGATATCCCCTTTATCATTTTTTATTGCATTTATTTGATTCTTCTCTCTTATTTATTAGTCTTGCTAGAGGTCTATCAATTTTGTTGATCTTTTCAAAAAACCGACTCCTGGATTCATTGACTTTTTGGAGGGTTTTTTGTGTCTCTATCTCCTTCAGTTCTGCTCTGATCTTAGTTATTTCTTGCCTTCTGCTAGCTTTTGAATGTGTTTGCTCTTGCTTCTCTAGTTCTTTTAATCGTGATGTTAGGGTGTCAATTTTAGATCTTTCCTGCTTTCTCTTGTGGGCATTTAGTGTTTTAAATTTCTGTCTACACACTGCTTTAAATGTGTCCCAGAGATTCTGGTATGTTGTATCTTTGTTCTCATTGGTTTCAAAGAACATCTTTATTTCTGCCTTCATTTCGTTATGTACTCAGTAGTCATTCAGGAGCAGGTTGTTCAATTTCCATGTATTTGAGTGGTTTTGTTTGAGTTTCTTAGTCCTGAGTTCTAGTTTAATTGCACTGTGATCTGAGAGACAGTTTGTTATAATTTCTGTTCTTTTACATTTGCTGAGGAGTGCTTTACTTCCAACTATGTGGTCAATTTTGGAATAAGTGTGATGTGGTGCTGAGAAGAATGTATATTCTGGTGATTTGGGGTGGAGAGTTCTGCAGATGTCTATTAGGTCTGCTTGATGCAGAGTTGAGTTCAATTCCTGGATATCCTGGTTAACTTTCTGTCTCATTGTTCTGTCTAATATTGACAGTGGGGTGCTAAATTCTCCCATTATTATTGTATGAGAGTCTAAGTCTCCTTGTAAGAGCTATTTATGACAAACCCACAGCCAATATCACACTGAATGGGCAAAAGCTGGAAGCACTCCCTTTGAAAACTGGCATAAGACAGGGATGCCTTCTCTCACTACTCCTATTCAACATAGTGCTGGAAGTTCTGGCTAGGGCAATCAGGCAAGAGAAAGAAATCAAGGGTATTCAGTTAGGAAAAGAAGAAGTCAAATTGTCCCAGTTTGCAGATGACATGATTATATATTTAGAAAACCCCATTGTCTCAGCCCAATATCTCCTTAAGCTGATAAGCAACTTCAGCAAAGTCTCAGGATACAAAATCAATGTGCAGAAATCACAAGCATTCTTATATACCAGTAACAGACAACAGAGAGCCAAATCATGAATGACCTCCCATTCACAATAGCTTCAAAGACAATAAAATACCTAGGAATCCAACTTACAAGGGATGTAAAGGACCTCTTCAAGGAGAACTAAAAACCACTGCTCAGTGAAACAAAAGAGGGCAGAAACAAATGGAAGAACATACCATGCTCATGGACAGGAAGAATCAATATTGTGAAAATGGCCATACTGCCCAAGGTAATTTATAGATTCAATGCCATCCCCATTAAGCTACCAATGACTTTCTTCACAGAATTGGAAAAAACTGCTTTAAAGTTCATGTGGAACCAAAAAAGACCCTGCATTGCCAAGACAATCCTAAGCCAAAAGAACAAAGCTGGAGGCATCATACTACCTGACTTCAAACTATACCACAAGGCTACAGTAACCAAAACAGCATGTTACTGGTACCAAAACAGATATATAGACCAATGGAACAGAACAGAGTCCTCAGAAATAATACCACACATCTACAGCCATCTATCTTTGACAAACCTGAGAAAAACAAGAAATGGGGAAAGGATTCCCTATTTAATAAATGGTGCCGGGAAAACTGGGTTGCCATAAGTAGAAAGCTGAAACTGAATGCTTTCCTTACTCCTTATATGAAAATTAATTCCAGATGGATTAGAGACTTAAATGTTAGACCTAATACCATAAAAACCCTAGAAGAAAACCTAGGGAATACCATTCAGGACATAGGCACGGGCAAGGACTTCATGTCTAAAATACCAAAAGCAATGGCAACAAAAGCCAAAATTGACAATTGGGATCTAATTAAACTAAAGAGCTTCTGCACAGCAAAAGAAACTACCATCAGAGTGAACAGGCAACCTACAGAATGGGAGAAAATTTTTGCAATCTACTCATCTGACAAAGGACTAGTATCCAGAACCTATAAAGAACTCAGTCAAATTTACAAGAAAAAAACAAACAACCCCATCAAAAAGTGGGCAAAGGATATGAATAGACACTTCTCAAAAGAAGACATTCATACAGCCAACAGACACATGAAAAAATGTTCATCATCACTCACCATCAGATAAATGCAAATCAAAACCACAATGAGATACCATCTCACACCAGTTAGAATGGCAATCATTAAAAGTCAGGAAACAACAGGTGCTGGAGAGGATGTGGAGAAATAGGAACACTTTTACACTGTTGGTGGGATTGTAAACTAGTTCAACCACTGTGGAAAACAGTGTGGCGATTCCTCAAGGATCTAGAACTAGAAGTACCATATGACCCAGCCATCCCATTACTGGGTATATACCCAAAGGATTATAAGTCATGCTGCTATAAAAACACATGCACATGTATGTTTATTGTGGCACTATTCACAATAGCAAAGACTTGGAACCAACCCAAATGTCCATCTGTGACAGATTGGATTAAGAAAATGTGGCACATATACACCATGGAATATTATGCAACCATCAAAACGGATGAGTTTGCATGCTTTGTGGGGACATGGATGCAGCTGGAAACCATCATTCTCAGCAAACTATGGCAAGAACAGAAAACCAAATACCATATATTCTCACTCATAGGTGGGAATTGAGCAATGAGATCACTTGGATACAGGAAGGGGAGCATCACACACTGGGTCCTATTGTGGGGAGGGGGTAAAGGGGAGTGATAGCATCAGGAGATATATCTAATGTAAATATGAGTTAATGGGTGCAGCACACCAACATGGCACCTGTATATATATGTAACAAACCTGCACTTTGTGCACATGTACCCTAGAACTTAAAGTATAAAAAAAAAGAAAAAAGTTGTAGAAAACACACAGTTGGATCTTGTTTTTCAATTCACGCTAACAATCATTGTCTTTTTTTTTTTGGAGATAGAGTCTCACTCTGTTGCCCAGGCTGGAGTACAGTGGTACAATCTTGGCTCAGTACAACCTCTGTCTCCCGGTCTCAAGCAATTCCCCTGCCTGAGCTTCCCAGTAGCTGGGATTACAGGTGCATGCCACCACCCCCAGCTAATTTTTAATTTTAGTAGAGACCGGGTTTCACCATGTTCGCCAGGTTGGTCTCGAATTCCTGACCTCAGGTGATCTACCGTTCTTGGCCTCCCAAAGTGTTGGGATTACAGGCATAAGGCACCACATCTGGCCAATCATTGTCTTTTAATTGGTGTATTTAGACTATTGAAATTTACAGTGATGATTGATATAGTTGGATTTATATTTATCTTATTTTTTAGTGTTTTGTATTTGTTGCCATTGTTCTATCTTTCTATATTTGTCTACCGTACTTTTTTTTTGCCTCCTGTGCTTTTAACTGAGCATTTTAAACGATTCTACTTTTTGTTTTCTTAGTTATGAAGTATAGATCTTTTAAAAATTTTATTTCTTTAGTGCTTGTTTTAGAGTTTGTAATATACATTTACAATGAATCTAAGTCCACTTTCAAATGACACAATACGAATTAAAGTAGTAGTATAAAAACAAAATAATCATACTTCTTTCCTCCTGTCTTATGTGTATTTGCTGCCATTTGTTTCACTTATTCATAAGCTCATGCATATTTACATATATATGCTTATGTATATATATTCACCTAAGTATGCATAATTAAATACTTTGCTGCTATTACTATTTTGAACAAACTCTTATCTTTTAAATCAATTAAGAATAAGAAAAATAAAAGTTTTTGTTTTACCTTTATTCATTCTCTGACATTCTTCCTTTATCTAGTTTCTCTTTTATTAATTGCAACCAATTCTCTCAATTTTTGTTTGACTGAGAAAGCCCTTATTTCTCCTTCCTTTCAAAGATAATTTCACAGGGCACAGAATTCTAGGTTTATATTTTTTTTCTCTTAACACTTTAATATTGTTCTTTGAATATTTCACTCTACTCTCTGCTTGCTTGCATGGTTCTTGGGGAGGTTTCACCTAATTCTTTGCTCCTCTATAGGTAAAGTGTTTTATTTCCCTCTACTGTCTTTCTCTATCTTTAATTTTCTGAAGCTGGAATATGACAGAACTAAGGTTTTTTTTGGGGGTGAAGCATTTGTCTTTCTTGGTGTTCTATAAGCTTCCTATTTCTGTAATTTGGTGTCTGAATTAATTTGAAATTCACAATCATTATTGTTTTAAATGTTTATCTTGCTCCTTTGTTTCTTCTTCTCTAATATTCCAGTTATTCATATTTGTATCTCTTGCACTTGTCCCACAGTGCTTAAATATTCTTTTCTAGTTTTTTTTGTCAGTCTTTTTCTTCTCTTTATTTTCAGTTTGTCAAAATTTCTATTGCTTCTATTTTTGTCTTTCTTAGAATTTCTATCTCTCTGCTTACATTGTGTATCCCTTCTTGCATGTTATCTACTTCCTTCATTAAAGCCCTTACTATTTGGATCATAGATTTTTTTAAAATCTTGAATTTAGAAGTCTAGCATTACTGTTATATTTGACTCTGGTTCTGATGCTCATTTGATTTCTTCACACTGTGATTTTTGCCTTTTAGTATGCCTTGTAAATTTTTGTTGAGAGGTAGACATAATATATCGAGTAAAATAAACTACATTAAATAGGCCTTTAGTATTATGGTGTAAGGTGTGGGGACTGAAAAGGCTTTCAAGAGTCTCATCAGCAGATCTTCATCTTTTAGTGAGTCTGTGCCACTGAATCATGAGCTTCAGAAGGGCTTTTCAGGTTTCCTCCCACATTAATATTACACAGAAGATTAGCAGGAGCTGGAGCTGGGTATTTCATTTTCCCACATGGAAGGCTAGAAACACCTTGAGTTAAAAATTCCCTTCTTTTGGGCTTATTAGGCTCTGATTACATCCTAGTAGGTTAGGCTCTGAGAAAAACAGAATGCTTTGGGGTATTTCAAAGTGGTTACTTTTTATCTCCCCCTGCTGGAAGCAGGAAGGGTTTTTTTCTCCAGTATTCTTGGTGCTGACCTGGTAGAGCTCCTGGAGGTGAAACTCCCAGAAGTATGAGGGGTTCCCTACAACTAGGTATCCCTGGAGTTTTTTGTTCTCAGCCTTGTGCACACTGATTCTTCAGTAATTTGTTAGTTATGGTTCTTACCTCAGTGCTGGTTTCTGAAGAGACATTTGCTTAGTTAGTTGTTATTTTCTCCATCTACCTATATCTTCAATTTGGGAGGAGTGATCTTGTAATCTTGCTTCTCTGACAGATCTAAGAAGAGTTGTTCATTTTTTAGTTTGTTTAGCTTTTTACTTGTTTTTTAAGACACAATGGTGACTTCTAAGTTCCTTATATGTTGCACCAGAAACCAGAAGTCTCTTCTATTTTTTTCACTTTAATAAGAGGTAGAGTAACTCAAGTTTCTATGTTATCACATTTAAGGGAAATACATTCTGTCTGCTTTTCTGCTTATTGGCCAGATGCTTTTATTTACTTATTCATGCAAGAAATATTGGTTGAGCACCTACTGTGTATGTCAAGCTTTTTCTAGGAGTTTTGGATTCATGATGTGAAAGCAACTCCCTTCTATATTGATTATAAGAGGGTTAATCTCCAATGTAGTGAAATAGCTTATTCGTGTGTTGATTTTTAAAAATATATTATTTCTACATTCAGATTAAGCCAATGCCTAGTGAAATATCTTTTTTTAATACTTTAAATTCTGGGGTACATGTGCAGAAAGTGCAGGTTTGTTACATAAGTATACACGTGCCATGGTGGTTTGCTGCACCTATCAACCCATCATCTACATTAGGTATTTCTCCTAATGCTATCCCTCCCCTAGCCCCCCACTGCCGAACAGGCCCTGGAGTGTGATGTTCCCCTCCGTGTGTCTATGTGTCCTCATTGTTCAACTCCCACTTATGAGTGAGAACATGTGGTGTTTGGTTTTCTGTTCTTGTGTTAGTTTGCTGAGAATGATGGTTTCCAGCTTCATCCATGTCCCTGCAAAGGACATGTAATCCTTATTTTTTTTTTATGGCTGGATAGTATTCCATGGTGTATATGTGCCACATTTTCTTTATGCAGTCTATCGTTGATGGGTATTTAGGTTGTTTCCAAATCTTTGCTAGTGTGAATGGTGCCACAATAAACATACGTGTGCATGTGTCTTTATAGAAGAATGATTTACAATCCTTTGGGTATATACCCAGTAAGGGATTGCTGGGTCAAAGGGTATTTCTTGTAGTAGATCCTTGAGGAATCACCACACTGTCTTCCACAATGGTTGAACTATTAAAGACTTAAACATAAGACCTAAAACCATAAAAATCCTAGAAGAAAACCTAAGCAATACCATTCAGGACATAGGCATGGGCAAAGACTTCATGACTAAAACACCGAAAACAATGGCAACAAAAACCAAAATTGACAAATGGGATCTAATTAAACAACAGAACTTCTGCACAACAAAAGAAACGATCATCAGAGTGAACAGGCAACTTACAGAATGGGAGGAAATTTTTGCAATCTATCTATCTGACAAAGGACTAATATCCAGAATCTACAAAAAATTAAACACATTTACAAGAAAAAAAAAACAACAACCCCATCAAAAAGCGAGCAAAGGATATGTGCAGACATTTCTCAAAAGAAGACATTTATGCCGCCAACAAACATGAAAAAAAGCTCATCACTACGGGTCACTAGAGAAATGCAAATCAAAACCACAATGAGATATTATCTCATGCCAGTTAGAATGGCGATCATTAAAAAGTCAGGACACAACAGGTGCTGGAGAGGATGTGGAGAAATAGGAATGCTTTTAACACTGTTGGTGGAAATACCTCATTCTATATGAGTAAAAGCAAGTTATGACAGCTTTGCAGTTGAAAATGACAGCAGTCATTTTAACAGTTTTAGGGATATAGTGAGTAAACATAAGAATTATTATATTGGTATCATTTCTAACTTAATACAATAAAGCTTATTATTAAAATGCATTTTATCTGCTACAAAATTATACCTTTGCTAGAACAGACATATATTTGCAATGATTGGCTGATGCTGAATCTATGTGCTGTAGACCTAAGTCAAATTGGTTGGAATCTTCAGTAATTATTTTTCCATGCAGCATAATGACCCTGACCTCCAAGGCCTTCACCAGAAAGCTAAAGTCAGTTTTATTCCCCCACTGATATTATTCCCCTTAGGATTACATTTTAATATTTTGCTTGGGTATTTTTTTCTGGCTCTGTTTAAGTGTTTACTTTTTAATAATAAGTTTAAATGCATTTTGAATTTAATTGCTATTTTTATTTGGTAGTACATCATGAGTGCTTGCTGTCTTGTTGTTTTCCTCATCCCACTACTGTTTATTGATTTTATCTATTCTCATTGATATGTCTAGTCAATCAATGCTGATTCAATAAATAACTTGTTTTAGTTATACTTGGAGATATCAGACTGAAATGTTATGCTCTTAAACATGCAGAAACACCATCGGGGCATTAAGAGATAGTGTAACGTAATGCTTATATGCAGAGCTCTGGAACCAGACTCTCAAGGTTTGATTCATTTTTCTTTGCGACTTTAAGCTGATGTGTGTGTTTGGCTTTCTATATATAAAATGAGATCTGTATTAAAATCCAGCTCATGAACTTCTTGGAAGAATTAAATATGTTAAAGTATATGAGATGCTGAGAACAGTGGCTAACCCATAGTAAATGCTATGTAAATGATTATTATATAACTTCAAATTTAATTTTGTTTTCCTCAATGTACTTTGTCTTTCCCTGTAATTTGACTTGTATCTTGCATAGTCATTCTCTGTTCCAAGACATTTAGTTAAAAGATTATAGTTTTGTTAGGAAAGAGTGGTTTCTGTAGAAGTACTAGAATACATTTTAGAATCTTTCAACGCCAGGAGTTGCTAGAGAGACTCTTTAAATATCACAGAACTTGTTTTATCTTACAAGTTCAGAAAAAAATTCGAGTTATGGAAATCTGGCTCCCATACAAAGAATTTGTGTTGGCCGGGCGCGGTGGCTCAAGCCTGTAATCCCAGCACTTTGGGAGGCCGAGACGGGCGGATCACGAGGTCAGGAGATCGAGACCATCCTGGCGAACACGGTGAAACCCCGTCTCTACTAAAAATACAAAAACTAGCCGGGCGACGTGGCGGGCGCCTGTAGTCCCAGCTACTCGGGAGGCTGAGGCAGGAGAATGGCGTAAACCCGGGAGGCAGAGCTTGCAGTGAGCTGAGATCCGGCCACTGCACTCCAGCCTGGGCGACAGAGCGAGACTCCGCCTCAAAAAAAAAAAAAAAAAAAAAAGAATTTGTGTTTTCCCCTAACGTATTCCTTGTGCGTGACTGTTACATGATTCTACCTTCTCACATGTCTGAATAAGATCAGCACTTAGTTCATGGCCTGACTTCCAAAAATTCTGTTGATAGACTGACTGTAATTTTCTCCAAACTGTGCACTCCAGTAATTTCTACAGGGTCATCCTATTAGGATCTCTGTGAGACTCTTAAATATCTTTGTCACACTAGTGAATGTCCTTAAATACATTTGTGCCATGAAAAACATTTTCTGTGCATTCTCTGACAGAATATTTGCGAGAATAGGCTTTGAACTGAGGAGAAAATCTAAGGGAGAGAGTTTTCAGAACAAAAATGCATTCTTAAGGAATTTCTGGGGAGAGTTCAATTCCATTACTTAACTATGCTTTTTGAAGGGCATACCAATGCCAAGATATGAAATAACCAGGAAGAATATTACTGAGGTGATGACAAACTTTTCCAGTAACAGCCAAAAGTGATACAACTTTCTTCCAAACCAAACTTTGCAATATTTTTAAAGGAAGGCTTGGTAACATCGCAATATCTAGAAGAAAATGAGAAGGTAGGAAGCCATCCTCCCTAGTGACTGATTACACTCCAGACACTGTGGAAGACTGAGAGCTATCTGGATAGGCAGTTTAAGGTGAGATGTCTCAGATGTGCAAGGAATGTTGAGGTGTCTGATAAACAAAACACATTAAGACAGTGATATATAATTAGTGCTTTGAAAATTAATGTTCTCCTTGTGTTCATTTACTTAGAAATAAGCAGCATTCAAAATGATAACAGAACAAAAACATTAAATCAAAACAATAATCTAGGATTAGAGTCACAATGTAATAAGGCATTTTCAAGATGAAGAATATAAAAGTGCAGTTAATTTTCCAATAAAATTAAAAATTAACACAAGATTGTGCATTAGAGCTATTATCAATGACATTTATATTTTTCTATTTATTATAAAATTGAGCTACTTGATGTTAATTTCCACTTCCAAAGTGCACCTGAAAGAACCATATCTAACTAACTCAGCTTTGAACATTTAAAGCATTTGAACATTACGAAAAATAATAAATGACAGCTAAACATTTTCAAAAGGCTTTGCATCCACATTATTTGAGGGAAAAAATACAGCCTTGACTATGAACAGGTGGAAAATACTACATTTGTTCAAATTAGTTGAAATGGAATCTGAAAAATGAATTTCTTTATCCCTGCAATTACTGGCTTCTGCTGTTGTCAAAAAGGTGTAAAACTGGTCACACTTCACAGTGTGATTGTCCCTGCTGAGTGTGGCTAAAGCAGTGGAATTCTTGATCCCATATTCACTGAGCAGGGTGCTTCTCCTGATACAGTTGTCTCTCAGAGGCTGGGACAGTGACAGGAGACTCTTCTGGGAGGCACAGAGGAAAAACCTGGATTCCTCTGTCAGCCACCCAGTTCTACCTAGCTATCAGTCTACAGGACTCATGAAGCAACATCATACCCAGAAAGGCAAAAAAGAGATAGAATGCTGAACTCTGTGGCTTTTTAATTTTGAGAACAATATATTTGGTTTGATATAACTGATTATTTTGAATTTGTGTCATCATCTTAACATAGTGAGCACAGCACACCACCCCCCTCCCCCCCCACACCCCATTTGGTTTATACTCTCCTAATCTCTATTCTGTTAAAGTATTGATTATATCATTAAAAAATTATTAGTTTATTTAAATCTTTAGTTTAATTATTCAAAACCTATTTTGACTTTTCCTACTAATTTATACAATTGCTTTTATTTATTTTTGCCTTTTTATGCAGTCTATCTAATTCTCTTTTATACATTTGGTTTTGCTTCATCTTGTCTATTTTTATTTTGGTTTCTTATTTGCATTCTTATGTGTTGGTATCTTTTCTCAGCTTACTTCATTTTTAAAAATTATAAGTGAATGTATTATATCTCCCTCCCAATAAAAATATTTTTATCACTCTCCTAGCTGTTTAAATCATGGGCAGGAATCATGGTCTATGCTATAAAGTGGAGGCTATAAAGTTAATTTGTGCCCCAGGAAGGAGACTAATGATATTTGTCTATGTCTTTCTGGCCTTTAAAACATGAACAACTTCCTACTCAGTTTAAATTGGCATAAAATGTTTTATAAGTCAATTAAACAATAAAACTGTAAGCCTCACTTAGAAAAGTATTCAACTCAATCTTAGGATTCAAATTATCACACATATGTAAATTTAGGCCTTGCTTTTTGTATTACTGGTAGTGAAATTTTCTTATACATTCTGATCAGTGGCTTTGTGTACTTTTATTGCCTTGTACCTAAGGCTTGTTTGAACATGTTTTATATATTTGAATTTTACTTTCACTTACTTATTTTAGAGTGGAAGGAGTAATGCACAGGATCAAGAGGAAAAATGGAGAAAGTATTCTCTCCAGTCTTTAATAAACAGAGAGGAAAAAGAAAATTCACTACCAAATCATAGATTTTCTTCCAACTGTAAAATGAAATTAACAGTTTCTTCTAATTCAGTTGTCTTTGTCTTCAACTCCATATACAACATAGGAGAACAAGTATGTTTGTGAGGCCACAGAGGAACTTGATGTTAACAGAAAAGAGATGTGAACAAAGCCCAAGGCAAACATACAAAATAAAGGTGGAAACTACCTACTAAGAACTAGAACATGGTTGGGACTCAATGAGAATGAACACAAAATTCACCCATTCATATATAATGATTTTTGCAGATGTTAGTTAATGATTTTCACTTCTGCAGTTTTTGCAAGTCCTGGAATTCATCAGAACTGGAAGAGAACAGTTCAACAGTTCCCAGAGAATTTCTGGCCTACCAATATTCAGGAAGTTATGTGAGTCTCATGAGGAATCCTGTTCTTGTAACAGTTATGGTCCACTTTGTAAACTCTGAAGAGTTGAACTAGGGTCAGCAGCAACTGCTATTTATTTGTTGCCCAGTAAGTGCCAGACACAGTGTTAAGCACTTTACACATATCATGTTATCAATGTCTTCGTACAATCCTATTAAATAGATACTATTATCCCTATTTTATGATGAGAACCCTACAGCTCAATTAACTTACCTCAAGGTCACACAGCCAGTGAGTGGCAGAGCTGGGATTGGAATCCAGATCTTAAAGACTATGTTCTTAACCATCAATTAATACTGCCCCCCAACTTCCTGAATGTTTATTTAAACTCCGTGAAGAGTAGGCATTTAAAATTGTATTGCTAAATATTTTCAAGTTAACCTTGAATTGCGTGGGAGATGAGCAGATATGCTATAGTTTGGCTGTGTCCCCACTCAAATCTCATCTTGAATTGCACTCCTATAATTCCCACATGTGTTGGGAAGGACCTGGTGGGAGATCATTGAATCATGGAGGCAGTTTCCCCCATACTGTTCTTGTGGTAGTGAATAAGTCCCATGAGATCTGATGGTTTTATGAGGGGTTTCCCCTTTTGTTTGGCTCTCGTTCTCTCTTGTCTGCCACCATGTAAGACATGCCTTTCACCTTCTGCCATGATTGTGAGACCTCTGCAGCCACATGGAACTGTGAGTCTATTAAACCTCTTTTTCTTTATAAATTACTCAGTCTCAAATATGTCTTTATCAGCAGTGTGAAAATGGACTAATACAAGATACATTTGGGAAAAATTCTTCAACATCCTTATTGTCATTTTTAGCTTCATTTAAAATTCAGTGATAAATGGTACCATTTTAAGATCTATGGGCAAGGACAGCATAGAAGCCATAGCTACTAACTGCAAAGGATATAAAATACCAAGTTATAAAGCCAAATATTTCAATCTGTAAGAGTAGACATGGTGTAATATATCATATTAAAATTGTACAAATCACAAGAGGTTAAATATCCATGAGCATAACTTTCTTTCTCTTTCCTTCTACTTTAATGAAAGTTGCTCAAGAAATAATTCTTAAACAAAAATTAAAAATATTAGTATATTTTTATTTAAAATACCTAAATCCATAAATAGAGTCAAAACATTTTCTGTGTAAAAATCTCAGATTCAAGGGCAGGGTAGAAGATTCTTCTGTTAGCCTCCAGTTTCAGATAACAAATTCTAGCCACTTCTTTTTTTTTTATATCTCTAACATAAGAAAACATCTCTTTTATTTTATATAAAAGAGATGTTTTATATAAAATATAAACATTTATATTTTATATATGGGATATTTTATATATAAGGGATCTTACTTCTTATCTGTGCGTTATTTCCACTTTCACTAACTCCTCCTACAGGTGAAATATCCTGCAAACCCATTCCTTTGCTCTCATACTGTTAATGTCTACATGGAATGGTTTTCACTTGTCCTCTATTGCAGAGTTGACTTGCAGGCCCTTTGGCAAGCAGCACAGTTCTTTTTTTTTTTTTTTTTTTTTTAATATACTTTAAGTTCTGGGGTATATGTGCAGAAAGTGCAGGTTTGTTACATAGGTATACACGTGCCATGGTGGCTTGCTGCACCCATCAACCCATCGCTTACATTAGGTATTTCTCTTAACGTTGTCTCTCCCCTAGGCCCCCACTCACCGACAGGCGCTGGTGTGTGATGTTCCCCTCCCTATGTCCATGTGTTCTCATTGTTCAACTCTCACTTATGAGTGAGAACATGCAGTGTTTGGTTTTCTGTTCTTGTGATAGTTTGCTGAGAATGATGGTTCACAGTTTCATCCATGTCCCTGCAAAGAACACGAACTCATCCATCTTTATGGCTGCATAGTATTCCATGGTGTATATGTGTCACATTTTCTTTCATTGATGGGCATTTGGGTTGGTTCCAAGTCTTTGCTATTGTGAATAGTGCTGCAATAAACATACATGTGCATGTGCCTTTACAGTAGAATGATTTATAATCCTTTGGGCATATACCCAGTAATGGGATTGCTGGGTCAAATGGTATTTCTAGTTTTAGATCCTTGAAGAATCGCCACACTGTCTTCCACAATGGTCGAACTAATTTACACTCCCATGAACAGTGTAAAAGCATTCCTATTTCTCCACATTCTCTCCAGCATCTGTTGTGTCCTGACTTTTTAATGATCACCGTTTTAACTGGCGTGAGATGGTATCTCATTGTGGTTTTAATTTGCATTTCTCTAATGACCAGTGATGATGAGCATTTTTCCATATGTCTGTTGGCTGCATAAATGTCTTCTTTTGAGAAATGTCTGTTCATATCCCTTGCCCACTTTTTGATGGTGTTGTTTGTTTTTTCTTGTACATTTGTTTAAGTTCTTTGCAGATTCTGGATATTAGCCCTTTGTCAGATGGATAGATTGCAAAAATTTTCTCCCATTCTGTAGGTTGTCTGTTCACTCTGATGATAAGTTCCTTTTGCTGTGCAGAAGCTTTTTAGTTTAATTAGATCCCATTTGTAAATTTTGTCTTTTGTTGCCATTTCTTTTGGTGTTTTAGACATGAAGTCTTTGCCCATGCCTGCGTCATGAATAGTACTGCCCAGGTTTTCTTCTAGGATTTTTATGGTCCTAGGTCTTACATTTAAGTCTTTGATCCATCTTGAGTTGATTTTTGTATAAGGTGTAAATAAAGAGTCCAGTTTCAGTTTTCTGCATATGGCTAGCCAGTTTTCCCAACACCATTTATTAAATAGAGAATCTTTTCCCCATTGCTTGTTTTTGTCAGGTTTGTCAAAGGTCAGATGGTTGTAGATGTGTGGTGTTATTTCTGAGGCCTCTGTTCTGTTCCATTGGTCTATATATCTGTCTTGGTACCAGTACCATGCTGTTTTGCTTACTGTGTCCTTGTAGTATAGTTTGAAGTCAGGTAGCATTATGCCTCCAGCTTTGTCCTTCTTGCCCAGGATTATCTTGGCTATGTGGGCTCTTTTTTGGTTCTATATGAAATTTAAAGTAGTTTTTTCCAATTCTGTGAAGGGTAGCTTGATGAGGATAGCATTGACTCTATAAATTACTTTGGCAGTATGGTCATTTTCATGATATTCATTCTTCCTGTCGATGAGCATGGAATATTTTTCCATTTGTTTGTGTCCTCTTTTATTTCCTTGCACAGTGGTGTAGTTCGGCTTAAAGAGGTCCTTCACATCCCTTGTAAGTTGTGTTACTAGGTATTTTATTCTCTTTGTAGCAATTGTGAATGGGAGTTCACTCATGATTTGGCTCTCTGCTTGTGTGTTGTTGGTGTATAGGAATGCTTGTGATTTTTGCACATTGATTTTGTATCCTGAGACTTTGCTGAAGTTGCTTACCAGCTTAAGGAGATTTTGGGCTGAGACAATGGGGTTTTCTAAATATATAATCATGTCATCTGCAAACAGAGATGATTTGACTTATTTTCTTCCTATTTGAATAACCTTTATTTATTTCTCTTGCCTGATTTTTCTGGCCACAACTTCCAATACTATGTTGAATAGGAGTGGTGAGAGAGGGCATCCTTGTCCTGTGCTGGTTTTCAAAGGGAATGCTTCCAGTTTTTGCCCATTCAGTACAATATTGGCTGTGGGTTTGTCATAAATAGAGATACGTTCCATAGATACTTAGTTTATTGTGAGTTTTTAGCATGAAGGGGTGTTGAATTTTGTTGAAGGCCTTTTCTACATCTATTGAGATAATCATGTGGTTTTTGTGCATTATTTCCACTTTCACTCACTCCTCCTGCAGGTGAAATATCCTTCTACAAACCCATTCCTTTGCTCTCATACTGTTAATGTCTACATGGAATGTTTTCCACTTGTCCTCTTTTGGAGAGTTGACCTCGGAGGCCCTTTGGCAAGCAGCACAGTTATTTCTATTTTATTATTTTTTATGAGACAAAGTCTCACTCTGTTGCCCAGGCTGGAGTGCAGTGGCATGATCTCAGCTCACTGCAACCTCTGCCTCCTGGGTTCAAGTGATTATTCTGCCTCAGCCTCCTAAGTAGCTGGGATTATAGGTGTGTGCCACCATGCTCACCTAATTGTTTTATTTTTGGTAGAGACAGAGTTTCCCCATGTTGGTCAGGCTGGTCTCAAACTCCAGACTTCAGTTGATCCACCTGCCTCGGCCTCCCAAAGTGCTGGTATTACAGATGTGAGACACCTCACCCAGCCTAGCACAGTTCATTTTTGTTCAGCAATGATTTATTGAAGGGTTTCTATGTGCCAGACAGTGTGTTTGATGTTGGGGGTATAATAACTAAAAATACATGGCCTTTGTTAAAGGGGCACTCACAGGTCAGTGGATGAACTTTTCCTACTTGACTAACTCTTTTATTTTCTGGTTCCCACACTGGCTCCAAACTAAGCCTTTCTATTTTTTGCCACTTATATTCAGTTAAGCTCAGAGACATTAGCTGAGAGCAATGTCTGAATACTTTGGAGTTTCCTCTATCATGTCCCTTGGAAATGGGGTGACATGGTTTGACCCTCTGTACCCACCCAAATCTCATGTTGAATTTCCAGTGTTGGGTGAGGGACCTGGTGGGAGGTGATTGCATTGTGGGTGGAGTTCCCCCTTGTTGTCCTCGTGATAGTGAGTGAGTTATCATGAGATACGATTGTTTAAAAGTATGTGGCACTTTCTTCTTCTTCTCTCTGTCTTTCACTCTACCATGGTAACACATGCTTGCTTCCCCTTCACTTTCTGCCATGATTGTAAGTTTCCTGAGGCCATGCTTCCTGTATAGCCTGCAGAACTGTGAGTCAATTAAAACTCTTCTCTTCATAAATTACCAAGTGTCAGATATTTCTTTATAGCAGTGTGAGAATGGACTAATAAATGAGATTTCCCCTGAAATTTTCTCCCCATAAACATCAGCTTGTTCTAGCAACATTTTAACCCAGCTTCTCTGGCCAGTGTACTCTTGCAATTGCTTTAATTTTACTCTGCTGGCTTCCAAGTGAGATTATTCTTTTTAATGAAAGGAAGCAGATAATAAATAATAAGTTGACATTTTATAGGGGAAAGGTTTGGTACTTTTCTGCCTTGAGAGCTGAAGAATTGCTGTCTTATTAGAGGGCAGGTGGTAGTTAACAATAAAGGTCCTGGAATCAGGTTGCATGGGTTCAAATTGTAACTCTATCCCTAGCTGTGACCTTGGGCCAGTTATTTCAACTCTCTGGGCTTTGCTGTTCTCTTCTGCTAAACTGGGTTAATAACAGGGCCTTCATGTCAGGACTGTTGGGAGGAATAAGTAGGATTTAGAAGAGTCACATAAAATGCTCAGTAATATTATCTATTATTAAAAGCAAGTCCTATTATTTGATGACCTCAATATGGATTGATTTGAAATTAGCCTAGGATTTAAAATTTGCTATGTTCCTATGTATTAAGATCACCAAAAAATTATTACACAAAGCATAACTTCTAATGACTTCATCTAGTATTTCAATTTGGGAAATATATTCTAAGAAAGTAATTCAAGATGAAGACATACTTAGGTACAGAAATATTAATCATATTAACTATTCAAGAGAGCAAAAAGCCACTTCTGGATTTAACTTTCACTTACAAATATTACATAAATTTTTTATATTATATAAAATTAGAGAATTTCCAAAAATGTATTTGTAATGTCCATTATTGTATTAATAATATATAATAATGTATAACTTATTTAATAAACATTCATTAAAACTATATTTATAAAAATTCTCTAATGGATGGAAAAGACTTATGACAAAACAGGTTAAAAAAGATAATAAAATGTGTATATTGTACATGCTAAACTCTGAAAAATAACACACACAGAAGAAGATAATTGCACCAAATTTTTCTGAGCGGTTAACTCTTTCTTGATGGGAATACTATGGGTAGTCTTTCTATTTATCTGCATTGAAACAGATTTATTAATTTATAATATGAATGAAAAGTATTTTTAAATGTTAACATGGATAACCCCAAGTTTTATAAAATGGCATTTGAATATTGAAATTCAGTGGGAATTTTAATTATGTTAAGTCGGTAAGAGATTCCTAAAATATTTGAAGGTGGGAGCTGCCTGTTTTTAATAATCTTCTTCACTTAATAAAATGGTTTGTACTCTGTGAACATCTGTTTTGTGATTGTTGACATGTCTAGAGATTGGCTAAATCTTCAGATATCTAAATTTTAGTAATATCAAGCAGAGCAAATGGAAAAATTAAGAGTCCTTAATTATACATCTGAATCTTTTTTCTGGTTCTTTCTTTATTTTTATTTTTTATAAATGAAACTATTGGGTCTGACAAAAATCAGTGCACTATATATTCTGTATTTTTACAAAGCTAGTAGCAGATGTAATGGCAACAAGAGAAACCTTGAAGTACTGAGGGAGACAAATGTGAGGATGAAGCCATAAGAGGCGATAGTAAAAGGCCTGAAACTGGTAATTGGTAGCATCCAGGACATTTGGGGGCTGTGCAATTTCCAAGATCACTGAAAATTCCCTTGGAGAGTGAAAGATACTAGATTTCTGCTTTTGGACCTAGAAAGGGGAGGTAAAGGTTATTTGGCCTGCATCTTCTGTAGCATCTCAAGAATAGACTCATCAGCTTTGTCGTCACTGTCTGAGAAGATCCAGGATGACACCTTAATGCAAAATAAGTGGCGTCAGAAGATAGTTAGGAAGCTGCAGAACCACTGCTGGCTTTAACTTCCTTAGGATCCCGGAGTCCTTGTCCTGTCGCTCCCCTTCCTTCCTGGAATAGATATTGTCATGTTCAAAGGGCAGAACTGGGACCACCCTGGTTCTGATTTATGTCCACAGAACTGCCTCTATGTTCTCCTATACACTGTTCTCTTTTCTTGTGCTTGGGCTTCAAGCTCTCATCTAGAAGGTAGGAGAGCAAACAAAGAATGGTAGAAGAAAACTTCAGTTTTGGCAGGAAGAGGCACAACAAAGAGATGCTCAACAAGGATAGCAGATACTCTCTAGATAAATGTGAAGATTTTAATGTGGATTGAATTCTTTCCCCTATTTGTAAAGACATTCTTTCTTCTAAAGTGATTTCTTTTGCTGCTTTCAGTTTATCACCATTATTATCAGTATCATTGTCATCATTATCATTGTATAGTGACTTACAGGGGACAAAATACTTTCATATATTATTTTATTTAATCCTTATAATAACCCTATGTAAAGTTATTACTAGTTTTTTACAGCTGAAGAAATCAAAACTTAGAAATAACATGATTTTCTTATGTAAAAAAGTCAAACTCATATGCTTTGACTCTTGTTCATTGGTTTAGTCCTAGAACTGACATACACTATCACATCAATTGTCCCAAATGACAAAATCCTGAGGCTTAAACTGTATTCCCATTAAGGCATGTCCCAAATTATCTAAATCTTCCTTTGGATACTTTGCCAGTCTAATACTCAAAGCTTATAAAACTCAGAGAAGTCTAAGAAGAATAGAAAGAATTCTACCTTTTTTTTTTTTGCTTGTGTTAAGAATACTATTTTAATTTATTTGCACTATCCCAAAGTGGCAGTCTTGGCAATATTCTGCTCTGAAGTCTTTCTTGATATATTTTCCATAAATATACAGTTTTCCAAAATGCTTCCACTTTGGTAGCAAAAGAGAAGAAAAATGTTATTTTAGGCTGAGAAACAAAGACTATGAAGGTTATGGGCAAAAAAAAAAAAAAAAAAAAAAAAGAAAAAGAAAAAAATATGTATCATGCACAGTTCTCCAAATCTTAACATAGGTCCAATAAACATTTGCAGTTCCCAGACTGCCTTTTGGCTCTCATCAAAGAACTCCAAGCCCTGTTTTTAACTCAAAAAGACCTCCTATACCCTGATAATACCCTTGGTATCAGATTTTAAAAACATAGAGCTGTCAAGTGTCAACATTTTGTGGAGAGGGGTCAAATTAGCATTTCCTCCTGAGAATTTGCACCAGTTTTTTCTGTTACTGACTCTGGCACTCAAAGAAAGCAGGGATGTTTGTTATTCCTTAGACCTAGATGAGAAAGAACTCAGCTCTGTTGCTTTCAGGGGATGGTAATGTTACTTGATGGCAAAAGTGAAAAAGATAAGAAAACTCCCAACTTTGCAGATTTAATTTTTTTCTCCATCTATGTTGTCTCATTCAGTATAATAAAACAAATCTTAGAAGGTTGTTGTCTTTATTAGGGCTGCTAGAACAAAATATCTTAGACAAGATAATTTATGAGTAGCACAAATTTATTGCTCACAGTTCTTAAGGCTGGAAGGTCCAAGATCAAGGCACCTCCATATTCAGTGTCTGGTGAGGCTTGCTCTCTACTTTAAAGATGGTGCCTTGTTGCCATGTTTATGTCCTCATGTGGCCAGAGAGGCAAACAAGTTCCCTCAGCCTCTTTTATAAAGGAACTAATCCCCTTCATTAGGGTTGAGCTCTCATAACTTAATCAACCCCACAAAACCTCATCTCTTAATTCTACCACATTGGGGAATAGGCTCAAACGTATGAATTTTGGGGAGACACAAACATTCTGAACATAGCAGTTGTAACAAAATTTAGTAAAACTGTATCAATTTGAGATTTACTGAAACATATTTTTGTAGGATTTTGTGTTTTTGATTCAAACATTTATCGAGTACCTATTCTCTATAAGGCACTGTGGGAGGTTAAAAACATGACTTTTCAACCACGCTCCTCTGGTAAGCTTTCCCTACACCTACCCCAAGATGATGTAAGATCGTAATCTATATGCTTCAGTGGTAGCCAACCTTTACCTTGATCATAACAGTCATTCAAAAAGGATTCACGGAAGGCCTTCTAAGTGTCAGACAGTGTGCTAAGATCTTGAGAGCCAGCATCTTCTCTACTAAGCTGTGAGCAACCTGAAGACTGAGATTTAAATGAAAAATATTAATACATTAATTGAAATGACACCGGCTAACTTTCTAGAACAAAAGGGGAAAGTGTAGACCCAGGGAGAGATAGGCACTAGGAGTTCAAGTGGCAGGATATGGTGGGCAATTTCTAGCTTTTGAAAATGTTTTTTGAGACAGAGTCCTGCTCTGTCACCCAGGCTGGAGTGCAATGGCACCATCTTGGCTCACTGCAACCTCCACCTCACGGATTCAAGCGATTCTCTCTTCGCAGTCTACAGAGAAGCTGGGATTATAGGTGTGCACCACCACGCCTGGCTAATTTTTGTATTTTCAGTGGAGTCAGGGTTTCGCCACGTTGGCCAGGCCGGTCTCAAACTTCTGACCTCAGGTGATCCACCCACCTTGGCCTCCCAAAGTGCTGGGATTACAGGCATGAGCCGCCACACCTGGCCTGAATTTCTTCCATCTTAAAATTAAACACCTGTCGGGGTTTTAGGTCTTTGCATCCTGACTCAAGATTCTGAGTCCTTCAAGGGAGAATACAATTAGCCTAACTGGAGTCATAGGCCCACCACTTGAATAGTGACACCTGGACTAATAATCCCGCGAAGCCAGCACATACAGCAGTGGAGTGAAAATTCACTCAAGGGATTGAGAAAGTGTTTCCAAATCAAAGAGGAACAGCTACAGACAGCTAAAACACAACAAATATACATTGTACATGGCAACACTACACAAAAACCTTTTATGTCTAAGTTCTAGAATTTAAAATGGAAATCCTTACTTTACGTTTTCTCCTGCTTCCTGATTCCTCTCATTTATCTCTGGCCTTCATTCAGGAGGAATGTGGAGATAAATGCTCACAAATACATTGCTGATAATGTTCTACCAAACAAGGTAGATAGACTAAGAATCAGTAAGTCACAGAATTTGAAAACAGGTATCAACACTTTGGGTTCTGTAGTTATTTAAAGGCTATTTGCTTTTTATCTGGGCTGTATTTTGTATTTTTTCCAAGTATAAACTTATTTATTTGTCTGCATAATTCAGAGAAGTGAATTCCTCACCTTAGAGTCCTCATTTTTGTAGGTACTATGAAAGCCACATTAGTTCACATTTTTGTCTCAATTTTTCCACCTACAAAACAGGAGCTAGATACAATCATTGTTAATGCTGCCATATTTAATGCTTGTCTAAATATTTATGATATTCAGACATGGTCATCTTTGTTTTCCCTTCAGAAACTTTAACTTTTAGTCAGGTTGGCCCAGGTAAAAAGATGAAGACAGGTCAAGTCTGATTCTGGGGCTTTCTATTCACTGTTCTCTTATTTCTTCATGCCGTTTTTTCACATTTCCATTTTTTCTCTTAGTGAGATAATGAGTGTAAAAAGTAAACTAAATGGTGTTTGGGGATGGTAAGTCTTGAGCATATAGACATTGTATCCTGAGTCCCACTTCTACACAAGTTGCTCAAATCTCACTGTAAATGTCATCACATTTTCCAGAGCCCAGTATGGCTGGCTGACTTCCAGCTATGAGAAATGGCTTTCCGAACATGGGCTGATGAATCCGGTGCTTTCAAGATTTGTGTAGCCTGTGTCTTCTCAGAGCTGAGGATTCAGTCATTAAGTTCTCAGAAAGAAGATGGATTCTAGGGCTTACATCACGTAGTACAAACCACATTTGATTATGTGACACATCAGGAATTCATTTAAATCCATAGACAAATCAAGATTCCACACAGTATTACACTCATTTTTTATGACTCATGGGAACGTTTTTCTTGTAAATTCAAATACGAGTGATTTTAAAAAATTCCTAAATGGGTCTCGTTGTTCCTAGATATTTTGTAATTCCTTGTCTTTCTCTTTTGAGAAAAAATGAAAAACCTTGCTCCTTTATCCTTAGAATACCCTTCAGGTCCTGTTTCTCATTTTCTCTTTTGTTGCTTAAGCAACTGATTAGATTTCTTTAATTAATATCAGGAGCTTCATATCTAGAAAAAAATATTTTTTCCAAGTGAGCTCTGGAAATATCTGGAAAATAAATAGAATTTCTTTAGATTGACATTTAATAATATTTATGATAGCTCATAACATATTATGAATGTGATAGAATCTCTAACTTTCCTTAGCTTCATAGAAATTTTTTAAAATATTCATTTAAATGCCTTGGCACCAACATCTGCATTAAATTGCCTTTGAAAATAATGTAAAGTTCTACACATTTAGGAAGATCAAAACAAAGCCATCTTCATAATGATACATAGTGCTGAGCCAGGCTTGGGGGAAATATTAATAGTTACTGAGAACCTACTCTTTTGTTTACTTTTTTTTTTAGAGTATTTTTAGGTTCACAGCAAAATTAAAGGGAAGAACATAGATTTCCTATACTCCATGCCCCCACACATGCATAGCTTTCCTTATTATCAACATTCTTTACCAGGGTGGTACATTTGTTGCAATTGATGAACCTACATTGACACATCATAATCACTCAAAGTCTGTAGTGTACATTACGGTTTGTTCTTGGTGTTGTACATTCTATGTGTTTAGACAAATGTAAATATGAAGATAGATATGCATAATTACAGTACCATATGGAGTATTTTCACTGCCCTTAAAATCGTCTGTGCTCCATATATTCATTTCTTCCTTTCTACAATCCCTGGCAACCACTGATCTTTTAGTCTACATAGTTTTGCCTTTCCAGAAGATTGTGTTGGAATCATACAGCATATAGATTTTTCATATTGGCATCTTTCACTTAATAATATGTACTTAATATAATATATGTAATATGCATTCCTCCATATCTTTGTAGCTCATTTTTTAGCACTGAATAATATTTTAATGTCTGAGTGTACCACAGTTTATTAATTTATTCATTCACTGAAGATATCTTGATTGTTTCCAAATTTTGGCAACTATGAATAAAGCTATTATAAACATTCATGTGCATTTGCATGTGTGTGTGTGTGTGTGGACATAACTTTCCAACTCCTTTGCGTAAATGCCAAGAAATGCATTTGCTAAGTTGTCTGGTAAGAGTATGTTCAGTTTTGTAGAAACTGCCAAACTCTCTTCTACAGTAGCTATAACATTTTGCATCCCCACCGCAATGAATGAAAGTTCCTGTTGCTTGGTCTCCTTGTCAACATTTTGTGTTATTGGTGTTCCAGATTTTGGACAGTCTAATATGTGTGTAATGGTATCTCATTGTTTATTTTGCATTTCTCTGATGGCATATGAAGCAAAGCATCTTTTCACATGCTTATTTGCATTCATGTTTTTTCTTGGTGAGGTATCTGAGTCTTTGGTCCAGTTTTAAAGGTTGTGTGTTTTCTTATTCTTGAGTTTCAAGGGTTTTTGTATATTTTAGATATCAGCCCTTTATCAGATGTGTCTTTCACAAATATTTTCTCCAGTCTGTGACTTCTCTTCCCATTCACTTGAAATTGTCTTTCACAGAGGAGTTTTTAATTTTAATGAAGTCCTCTTATCAATTATTTCCGTCATGGATGGTGCTTTTGATGTTTTATCTAAAAAGTCACTATTACACCCAAGGTCATCTAGTTTCTCTCTTATGTTATATTCTAGTAGTTTTCTAGTTTTGTGGTTAACATTTAGGTATATGATTAATATTAAATTGATTTTTCTGAAGGGTGTAAGATTTCTGTGTAAATTTTTATTATTTATTTATTTGCAGCTGGATGTCCAGTTATTCCAGCATCATTTGTTGAAAAGAGTATCTTTTATCCATTACATTGTTCTTTTGACAAAGATCAGTTGACTGTATTTATGTGAGTCTGTTTCTGGGATCTCTATTCTGTTCTATTGATCTATTTGTATATTCTTTCACCAATATCACACAATAACACACAGTGTTGATTACTGTAGCTTTGTAGTAAGTTTTAAAGTCAGATAGTGCCAGTCTCTAACTTTGTTCTTTTCTTCAATGTCATGTTGACTATTCTAGATTTTTTTCATGCCCCCATAAACTTTAGAATCAATTTGTCAATATCCACAAAGTAACTTTGATTTTCATTGTAATTATTTTAAATCTATAGACCAAGTTGGGAAGAACTGACATCTTGAAAATGTTGATACTCTCTATCCATGAATATGGAATATCTCTCCATTTATTTAGTTCTTCTTTGATAGCTTTCATTAGAATTCTGCAGGTTCCCTCATATAAATCTTGTACATATTTTGTAGGATTTATACTTAAGTACTTTCTGGGGTGTGCTAATGTAAATGTTATTGTGTTTTTAATTTCAAAGTCCCCTTGTTCATTGCTGGTATATGGAAAAGTTATTGACTATTTATATGTTCATTTTTTTGGATACAGGGTCTTGTTCTATGGTCCATGCTGGAGTTGAGTGGTGTGGCGCAATCTCAGCTCACTGCAACCCCTGCATCTTGGGCTCAGGTGATCCTCCCACCTCAACCTCTCGAGTAGCTGGGACTACAAGCAGGCACCACCACACCTGGCAATTTTTTCTAATTTTTTTCTTTTTTTTTCTTTTTTAGTAGAGACAGGGTTTCTCCATGTTGACTAGGTTGGTCTCCAACTCCTAGGCTCAAGCAATCTGCTCACCTTGGTCTCCCAAAATGCCGGAATTGCAGGTGTGAGCCACCATACCTGACCGCTATTGACTTTTTACATTAACTTTGTATCCTGGAGCCTTGCTAAAATTGCTTAGTAGTTCCAGGAGTAATTTTTGTTTGTTTTAAATCAATTATTTGAGATAATCATATCAGCTTTACATATAGAGTTACATTTCTTCCTTCTTAACCTGTATACTTATTATTTCCTTTCCTTTTTCTGTCTTGTATTAGCTAGACTTCCAGTACAATGTTGATAAAATGTGATGAGAAGAGACCTCCCTGCCTTGTTCTTGAAATTATTGGGGAAGTTTTATGTTTCTCACCATTAAGTATCATGCTAACTGCAGGTTAGCTGTAGGGTTTTTGTATATATTCTCTCTCAAGTTGAGGAAGTTCCCCTCCATTTCTAGTTTACTAAGCCTTTTTATTATGAATGAATGCTGGACTTTGTCAAATGTGGTTTTGCATCTACCGATATGATCATGTGGTTTTTATTTATTAGCTTGTTGATGTGATGGAATACAAAAATTGATTTTCAAATGTTGAACCAAACTTGTATACCAAGGATAAATACCACTTGGTCATGGTGTAGGATTTTATATACATTGTTGTATATGATTTACTGAGGATCTTTACAGCTGTTGTCATAAAATGTATTGATCTGTAGTTTTTATTTCTTCTAATGTCTTTCTCCAGTTTGGGTATAGAGTAATATTGGTCTCATAAAATGAGTTAGGAAATATTCCCTCTGCTTCTCTACTCTGAAAGAAATTATAGAGAATTGCTATCATTTCTTTCTAAATATTTTGTAGAATTCATCAGTAAACTTATTTGGTCCTGGTGCTTTCTGTTTTGGAAGTGTATTATCAATTCAATTTCCTTAATATGGGGCTATTCAAATTGTTTATTTCTTTTTCTGCGAGTTTTGGCAAATTGTGTTCTTCCAGAAATTGTTCCATTTTATCTAGATTATCACATTTGTGTGTGTAGTGTTGTTTGCAGTATTCCTTTATTATCCTTTTAATGTTTATAGGCTCTATAATGATGTCACGTCTTTCTTTTCTAATATTAGTAGTTTTTGTTCTCTTTTTTCCTAGTTTACCTGGCTAAAGGCTAATTAATTTTATTGAGCCTTTCAAAGAACCAGCTTTTGATTTTATTGATTTTCTCTATTGATGTCTTATTTTCAATTTTATTAACTTGGTTTTTGCTCGAATACTTATTTTTTTCCTATGGATTACTTTGGATTTAATTTGCTCTTCTTTTTCTAGTTTTCTGAGATAGGAACTTAGAATACTGATTTTAAATTTTTTTTTTACTAACATTTGCATTTTAATACTATAAATTTTCCTCTAAGTACTGCTTTTGCTACATTTCACAAATTTTATATTTTAAAATTTCTCTTGAGATTTCTTCTTTGACCCCCATGTTACTTAAAAGCACATTGCTGACCAGCCTGGGCAAAACAGCAAGATCCTGTCTTTATAAAAGTTATAAAAAAAAATTAGCCCGGTATGGTGGTGTGTGCCTGTAGTCCTAGCTACTCAGGAGGCTGAAGTGGGAGGATTACTTGAGCCCAGGAGTTTGAGGATGCAGTGAGCTATGATCATGCCACTGAACTTCAGTCCGGGTGACAGAACGAGACCCTGTATTTTCTTTTTTAAAAAGCATGTGGCTTAATCTGTGTGCATTTTGTGATTTGGTATTTCCAGTTATCTTTTTGTTATTGATTTCTAGTTTAATTTCATTTGGTTTGAAAGCAGACACTCCCTAGTTTATATTCTTTTGAATTTGTTAAGATGTGACATATGGTCCTGAATAAGGTCTGTATGAATGTTTCATGTGAGTTTGAGAATAATTTGTAATTAGCTGTTGCTGGATAAAATAATCTATGGATGCCAGTTATACACAGTTGATTGATGGTGTTGTTTACTTCAACTAGGTCCTTACTAATGTTTTGCCTGCTGGATGTGTCCATTTCTGAAAAAGAGATGTTGAAGTCACCAGCTATA
Source organism: Trachypithecus francoisi (assembly GCF_009764315.1). Taxonomy (NCBI): domain Eukaryota; kingdom Metazoa; phylum Chordata; class Mammalia; order Primates; family Cercopithecidae; genus Trachypithecus; species Trachypithecus francoisi. Next base: position 8,837,009 of record NW_022681453.1, read on the forward strand.
ATGATGAACTCATCTATTTCTCCTTTGCAGTGCTATCAGTATTTGCCCTAGCTGTTCTGACACTGTCATTAGGTGAGTATACATGAAGAATTGTTATATATTATTAGAATTGACCCCGTTATCATTATGTAATGCTCTACTTTATCCCTGATAACTTTCCTTGCTTTAAAGTCATCTTTGTCTGAAATTAATATAGCTATTCCATTTTCTTCTGATTAGTGTTAACATGCCACATTTTTCTCTGTTCATTTAGTTCTGAATGATATGTGCCTTTATACTTAAAAGGGGCTACTTTCAGACAGTATATAGTTTGGTATTTTTTTTAATCTACTCAGACAGTCTCTGTCTTATAAATGGTGCATTTAAACTATTGATGTTCAAAGTGATTACTGATGGTTGGATTAACATCTACCATATTTGTACTGTTTTCCCTTCAAAGCTTTCTTTTCTTTTCTTTTTTCTTTTCTTTCTTTCTTTCTTTTTTTTTTAATATACTTTAAGTTGTGGGGCACATGTGCAGAAAGTACAGGTTTGTTACATAGGTATTCATGTGCCGTGTTGGTTTGCTACACCCATCAACTCTTCATTTACATTAGGTATTTCTCCTATTGATATCCCTCTCCCAGCCCCCCACTTCCTGACAGGCCCCAGTGTGTAATGTTCCCTTTCCTGTGTCCTTTTGTTCTCATTGTTCAACTCCCACTTATGAGTGAGAACATGCGGTGTTTGGTTTTCTCTTCTTGTGTTACTTTGCTGAGAATGATGGTTTCCAGTTTCATTCCTGTATCCACAAAGGACCTGAGCTCCTTCTTTTTTTATGGCTGCATAGTATTCCATAGTGCATATGTGCCACATTTTCTTTATCCAGTCTATCATTGATGGGCATTTGGGTTGGTTCCAAAACTTTGCTATTGTGAACAGTGCTGCAGTAAACATATGTGTGCATGTGTCTTTATAGTAGAATGATTTATAATTCTTTGGGTATATACCCAGTAATAGGATTGCTGGGCCAAATGGTACTTCTAGTTCTAGATCCTTGAGGAATCGCCATACTGTCTTCCACAATGGTTGAACCAATTTACACTCCCACCAACAGTGTAAAAGTATTATTTCTTCACATCCTCTCCAGCATCTGTTGTTTCCTAACTTTTTAATGATCGTCATTCTAACTGGTATGAGATGGTATCTCATTGTGGTTTTGATTTGCATTTCTCTGATGACCAGTGATGATGAGCATTTTTTCCTAAGTTTTTTGGCTGCATAAATGTCTTCTTTTGAGAAGTGTCTGTTCATATCCTTTGTCCATTTTTTGATGCGGTTGTTTGTTTTTTTCTTGTAAATTTGTTCAAGTTCTTTGCCGATTCTGGATATTAGTCCTTTGTCAGATGGATAGATTGCAAACATTTTCTCCCATTCTGTAGGTTGCCTGTTCACTGTGACAGTAGTTTCTTTTGTGTGCAGAAGCTCGTTAGTTTAATTAGATTCCTTTTGTCTATTTTGGCTTTTGTTGCCCTTGTTTGCTTGCTTTTGGTGTTTTAGTCATGAAGTCTTTGCTCATGCCTATGTCCTGAATGCTATTGCCTAGGTTTTCTTCTTGGGGTTTTTATGGTTTTAGGTCTTACATTTAAGTCTTTGTTCCATCTTGAGTTAATTTTTGTATAAGGTGTAAGGAAGGGATCCAGTTTCAGCTTTTCTGCATATGGCTAGCCAGTTTTCCCAACACTATTTATTAAATAGGGAATCCTTTCCTCATTTCTTGTTTTTGTCAGGTTTGTCAAAGATCAGATGGTTGTAGATGTGTGGTGTTATTTCTGAGGCCTCTGTTCTGTTCCATTGGTCTATATATCTGTTTTTGTGCCAGTACCATGCTGTTTTGGTTACTGTAGCCTTGTACTATAGTTTGAAGTCAGGTAGTGTTTTGCCTCCAGCTTTGTTCTTCTTGCCCAGGATTATCTTGGCTATGCAGGCTCTTTTTTGGTTCCATATTAAGTTTAAAGTAGTTTTTTCCAATTCTGTGAAGAAAGTCAGTGGTAGCTTGATGGGGATAGCATTGAATCTATAAATTACTTTGGGCAGTATGGTCATTTTCATGACATTGATTCTTCCTATCCATGAGCATGAAATATTCTTCCATTTGTTTGCGTCCTCTTTTATTTCCTTGAGTAGTGGTTTGTAGTTCTCTGGGAAGAGATCCTTCACATCCCTTGTAAGTTATATTCCTAGGTATTTTATTCTCTTTGTAGCAATTGTGAATGAGAGTTTATTCATGATTTGGCTCTCTGTCTGTTATTGGTGTATAGGAATGCTTGTGATTTTTGCACATTGGTCTTGTATACTGAGACTTTACTGAAGTTGCTTATCAGCTTAAAGAGATTTTGGGCTGAGATGATGGGGTTTTCTAAATATACAATCATGTCATCTGCAAACAGAGACAATTTGACTTCCTCTTTTCCTAATTGAATACCCTTTATTTCTTTCTCTTGCCTGATTGCCCTGGCCAGAACTTCCAATACTATGTCCAATAGGAGTGGTAAGAGAGGGCATCCTTGTTTTGTGCCAGTTTTCAAAGGGAATGCTTCCAGGTTTTGCCCATTCAGTATGATATTGACTGTGATTTTGTCATAAATAGTTCTTATTATTTTGAAATACATTCCATCAATACCTGGTTTATTGAGAGATTTTAGCATGGAGGGTTGTCGGTATACTTGAAAGTGATGGGGAGAATGGAACCAAGCTGGAGGCCTTTTCTGCATCTATTGAGATAAGCATGTGGTTTTTGTCATTGGTTCTGTTTATGTGATGAATTATGTTTATTGATTTGTGTATGTTGAACCAGCCTTGCATCCCATGGATGAAGCCGACTTGATCATGGTGGATAAGCTTTTTGATGTGCTGCTGGATTCCGTTTGCCAGTATTTTATTGAGAATTTTCACGTCAATATTCATCAGGGATGTTGGCCTAAAATTTTCTTTTTTGTTGTTGTGTCTTTGCCAGGTTTTGGTATCAGGACAATGCTGGCCTCATAAAATGAGTTACGGAGGATTCCCTCTTTTTCTATTACTTGGAATAGTTTCAGAAGGAATGGCACCAATTCCTCTTTGTACCTCTGGTAGAATTAGACTGTGAATCCATCTGGTCCTGGACTTTTTTGGTTGGTATGCTATTAATTACTGCCTCAATATCAGAACCTGTTATTGTTCTATTCAGAGATTCAACTTCTTCCTGTTTTAGTCTTTGGAGGGTGTATGTGTCCACGAATTTTTTCCATTTCTTCTAGATTTTCTAGTTTATTTCCATAGAGGTGTTTATAGTATTCTCTGATGGTAGTTTGTATTTCTCTGGGATTGGCAGTGATACACCCTTTATCATTTTTTAATGCATCTATTTGATTCTTCTGCCTTTTCTTCTTTGTTAGTCTATCTATTTTGTTGATCTTTTCAAAAAAGCAGCTCCTGGATTTATTGATTTTTTGAAGGGTTTTTTGTGCCTTTATCTCCTTCATTTTGGCTCTGATTTTGGTTATTTCTTGTCTTCTGCTAGATTTTGACTTTGTTTGCTCTTGTTTCTTCAGTTTTTTTCATTGTGATGTTAGGTGTCGATTTTAGATCTTTCCTGCTTTCTCTTGTGGGCATTTAGTGCTATAAGTTTCCCTCTACACACTACTTTAAATGCGTCCCAGACATTCTGATACATTTTGTCTTTGTTCTCATTGGTTTCAAAGAACATCGTTATTTCTGTCTTCATTTCATTATGTACCCAGTAGTCATTCAGGAGCAAGTTGTTCAGTTTCCTTGTAGTTCTGTGGTTTTTAGCGTTTCTTAATCCTGAATTCTAATTTTATTGCACTGTGGTCTGAGAGACAGTTTATTGTGATTTCTGTTCTTTTACATTTGCTGAGGAGTGTTTTACTCCAATTATGTGGTCAATTTTAGAATAAGTGCAATGTGATGCTGAGAAGAATGTATATTCTGTTGATTTGGGGTAGAAAGTTCTGTAGATGTCTATTAGGTCCACTTGATCCAGAGCTGAATTAAGTCCTGGATATCCTTGTTAATTTTCTGTCTCTTTGATCTATCTAATATTGACAGTAGGATGTTAAAGTCTCCCACTATTATCGTGTGGGAGTCTAAGTCTCTTTGTAGGTCTCTAAAAACTTGCTTTATGAATCTGGGTGCTCCTGTATTGGATGCATATATATTTAGGATAGTTAGCTTTTCTTGTTGCATTGAACCTTTTACCATTATGTAATGGCCTTCTTTCTCTCTTTTGACCTTTGTTGGTTTAAAGTCTGTTTTATCAGAGATTAGGATTGCAACTCCTGCTTTTTTTTTTTTTTTGGTTTCCGTTTGCCTGGTAATCTTCCTCCATCCCTTTATTTTGAGCCTATGTGTGTCTTTGCATGTGAGATGGGTCTCCTGAAAATAGCACATTGATGGATCTTGAGTCTTTATCCTGTTTGCCAGTCTGTGTCTTTTAATTGGGGCATTTAGCCCAGTTACATTTAAGGTTAATATTGTTATGTGTGATTTTGATCATGTCATTATGATGCTATCTGGTTATTTTGCCCATTAGTTAATGCAATTTCTTCATAGTGTCTATGGTCTTTACAATCTGATATGTTTTTGCAGTGCCTGGTACTGGTTGTTCTTTTCCATGTTTAGTGCTTCCTTCAAGAGCTCTTATAAGGCAGGCCTGGTGGTGACAAAATCTCTCAGCATTTGCTTGTCTGTAAAGGATTTTATTTATCCTTCACTTATGAAACTTAGTTTGGCTGGATGTGAAATTCTGGGTTGAAAATTCTTTTCTTTAACAATGTTGAATATTGGCCCCCACTCTCTTCTGGCTTGTAGAGTTTCTGCTGAGAAATCCGCTGCTAGTCACTTTGTGGGTAGCCCGACCTTTCTCTCTGGCTGCCCTTAACATTTTTTCCTTGATTTCAACCTTGGTGAATCTGATAATTATGTGTCTTGGGGTTGCCCTTTTCAAGGAATATCTAGGTGGTGCTCTCTGTATTTCCTGAATGTGAATGTTGAACTGCCTTGCTAGGTTGGGGAGGTTCTCCTGGATAGTATCCAGAAGAGTGTTTTCTGGCTTGGTTCCATTCTCCCTGTCACTTTCAGGTATACCAACCTAACATTAATTTGGTCATTTCACATAGTCCCATATTTCTTGGAGGCTTTGTTCATTTGTTTTCACTCTTTTTTTTTCTCTAATCTTGTGTCCTTGCTTTATTTCATTAAGTTGATCTTCAATCACTGATGTCCTTTCTTCTGCTTGAAAGATTCAGATATTGAAACTTGTATATGCTTCATGAAGTTCTCATGCTGTGTTTTTCAGCTCCATCAGGTCATTTATGTTCTTCTCTACACTGGTTATTCTAGTTAGCATTTCATCTAGCCTTTTTTCTAGGTTCTTAGCTTACTTGCATTGGTTTAGAACATGCTCTTTTAGCTTGGAGGAGTTTGTTACTACCCACCTCTGAAGCTTACTTCTGTCAATTCATCAAACTCATTCTCCATTCAGTTTTGTTCCCTTGCTAGTGAGGAGTTGTGATCCTTTGGAGGGGAGGAGGCATTCTGGTTTTTGGAATTTTCAGCATTTCTGCACTGGTTTCTCCTCATCTTTGTGGTTTTATCTACCTTTGATCTTTGATGTTGGTGACCTACTGTTGGGGTTTTGATGTGGACGTCATTTTTGTTGATGTTTATGCTATTCCTTTCTGTTTGTTAATTTTCCTTCTAACAGTCAGGACCCTCAGCTGCAGGTCTGTTGGAGTTTGCTGGAGGTCCACTCCAGACTTTGTGTGGGTATCACCAGTGGAGGCTGCAAAACAGCAACTATAACTGTCTGATCCTTCCTCTGGAAACTTCATCCCAGAGGGGCACCTACCAGATGCCAGCCAGAGCTCTCCTCTATGAATTGTCTGTCAGCCTCTACTGGGAGTTGTCTCCCAGTCAGGCTACTTGGGGGTCAGGGACCCACTTAAGGAGGCAGTCTGTCCATTATCAGAGCTTGAACACTATGCTGGAGAACGACTGCTCTCTTCAGAGCTATCAGTCAGGGACATTTAAGTCTGCTGAAGCTTTGCCCACAGCTATCCCTCCTCCCAGATACTCTGTCCCAGGGAGATGTGGGTTTTATCTATAAGTCCCTGACTGGGGCTGCTGCCTTTTTGTTCAGAGATGCTCTGCCTACAGAGGTGGAATCTAGAGAGGCAGTCAGTCTTGCTTAGCTGTAGTGGGCTCCACCCAGTTCAAACTTCCCAGTGGCTTTGTTTATACTGTGAGCATAAAACTGCCTACTCAAGCCTCAGTAATGGCAGATGCCCTTCCCCCTACCAAGCTCGAGTGTCCCAGGTCAATCTCAGACTGCTGCGCTAGCAGCAAGGATTTCAAGCCAATGGATCTTACTTAGCAGGGCTCCATGGGCATGGGACCTGCTGAGCCAGGCACTGGAGGGAATCTCCTGGTCTACCAGTTGTGAAGACTGTGGGAAAAGTGCAGTATCTGTGCAGCAGTGTACTGTTCCTCCTGGTACAGCCTCTCATGGCTTCCCTTGGCTAGGAAAGGGAAATCCCCTGACCGCTTGCACTTCCCAGGTGAGGTGATGCCCTACCCTACTTCGACTCTCCTTCTGTGGGCTGCATCCACTGTGCAACCAGTCCCAGTGAGGTGAGCCAGGTACCTCCGTTGGAAATGCAGAAATCACTGCCTTCTGCATGGATCTCACTGGGAGCTACAATCTGGAGCTGTTCCTATTAGGCCATCTTACTGGGCCCTCCCCAAGATCTTCTTTTCTTTCTTTTCTTCTTCAGATGTCTCACTCTGTCACCAAGTGTGAAGTGTAGTAGTATGATCACAGCTCTCTGTGGCCTCAAACTCCTGGGCTCAAGAGATCCTCCTGCCTCAGCCTCCTGAGTGGCTAGGACTACAGGCATGTGCCACCATGCTGAGTTAATTTAAGTTTTTTATTTTATCTATTTTTGTTTGTGGAGATAGTGTCTCACTATATTGCCCAGGCTGGTCTCAAACTTCTGACCTCAAGTAATCCTCTTCCCTTGGCCTCCAGAAGCACCTGTATTACAAGCATGCCTGGCCCCTCTGTTCTTCATTTCTATTTTTATCTCCCATTACTTCTGCTTTTTGTGGTTTTAATTGATTATTTTACAGATCCATTTTCTTTCCCTTCTTAGTTTATTTGTTGTTTTTCTTTTTGATTTTTAAAAGAGGTTTTCCTAATGTTTGCAATAAACATTTACACCTTATCCAAATTCACTTTTAAATTATGCCATAGCATTTCAGAGATAGTGTGAATAACTTAAAAAATAATTTGAATTTCTTCAGCACAGTCTTTGTATCATTGCTGTCATTCGTTTCACTCATATATATTCATACATAAGCATATATAATCAAAATATTGTTACTGTTGTTATTTTAAATAAATTATTATCTGTTAGATCAATCAACAGTCAGAGAATTTTTTTTCTTACTTTCACTTATCTTGTCTTTGTTGGTCTTATTTTCTTCACGTAGATGCGAGTTTGTGACCTAGGTCACTTTCCTTCTTTCTGACTATCTTCTTTTAACATTTATTGCAAGGCAGGCCTACTGGCAACAAATTTTCTCAATTTTTATTTGTCTAAGAAAATCTTTATTTCTTTTTCTCTTTTGAAGAATAATTTCACAGGGTACAAGATTCTAGATTAGTGGTTGTTTTTTTCTCTCTTAATACTGTATAGATTTGATTCCACTTTATTCTTGCTTGCATAGTTTCTGAGAAGTCAAATCTAATTTGCTCTTCTAAGCAGTAGTCCCCAACCTTTTTGACATCAGGGACCAGTTTGATGGAAGACATTTTTCCACAGATGGGATCAGGGGGTGGGATTGGTTTTGGGATGAAACTGTTCCACCTCAGATCATCAGGAATTAATAAGATTCTCATAAGGAGCATGCAACCTAGATCCCTTGCATGGGCAGTTCACAGTAACATTCGTGCTCCTATAAGAATCTAATGCTGCAGCTGATCTGACGGGAGGCGGAGCTCAGGTGGTAATGTTGCATCGCTGCTGCTCACCTGCTGCTGCGCAGTCCAGGCCGCAGATCAGTACAGGTCTCTGGCCCAGGGCTGAGGATCCCTGCTTTATAGGTAAGATTTCCTGACCCCTCCCTATTGCCCCTTCCCTCTCCCCTGGCTTCTTTCAGAAGTTTTTATCTTCCATTTTCTATAATTGGAATACAGTAGGCCTAGCTGTTGTTTTTTGGGCATTTATCCTGTTTAATGTTCTCTGAGCTTCCTAATTTTATAACTTGGTGTCTGACATTAATCTTTGGAAAGTTTTAGTCATTATGGTTTCAAATATTTGTTCTGCTTCTCTCTTTCTTCTCCTGGTATTCCTCAGTTTGAATAGATTACATGTTTTGCAGTTGTCCCACAGATATTAGATATTCTGTACCACTTTTTTTCTTTTTTCACTTTGCTTTTCAATTTTGGAAGTCTCTATGGTCATATCCTCAGGCTAAGAGAGCCTTTCCTCAGCTTTGTCCAGTTTACTGATGAACCCATTAAAGGCGTACTTTATTTCTGTGGATGCATTTTTGATATCTAGTATTTCTGATTGATTCACTCCTAGAATTTCCATCTCTCTGCTTATATAATCTATCCCTTTTTGCATGCTGTCTACTTTTTCCATTAAAGCCATTATCATATTAATTATAGTTAAAAAAAATTCTTGGCTTAATTCCAACATTCCCACCATATGTGGTTGATTCAGATGCTTATTCAGCCTCTTCAAACTGTTTTTCTGCCTTACAGTATAACTTGTAATTTTTTGTTTAGAGGAAGACATGATTTGCTGGGTAAAAAGTAATTCGGTAAGTAGGCCTTAATCATGTGGTGATAAGGCATGAGGGGAGAAGAAGTGTTCTGTAGTCCTATGATTCAGTCTCACATCTTTTATTGAGGCTGCACCTCTGGGCTGTTACTTCACAGTGCCTTCCAGTCCCCTCACTTAAGTGGAACAGTATGGATAGAGGAGGCTGGAGTTGGGTGTTTTCCTTTCCTCAACATGGAAAGCTAGAAGATGCAAAGTTAGATATTTCCCTAACTCCTATGTCAAAGTTAGATATTTCCCTCTCCTAGAGCTGAGTGGATTTGGATATTTCCCTTCTCCAGGTTAGTTAGGCTCTGATAATGCCCCAGAAGGTTAGACTTTTGTTAATTAGTTTCTCCTGAGGCTCTTGTTAAGAACAAAATGCTCTAATATGTTTCAGAATGGTTCCTTTTGCCACTCCCCTGCCAGAAGTGTGAGATTTTTCCCCCAGCATTTACTGTGGTAACTTGCTTGATCTGCTGAACATAAATCTCACAGTATTGTGGGAGCCTCCCTATGACTGGGTGCTCCTGGAGTTTTTCTGTCTCAGAAGTGTCCATAATGAGCCTCCATCAATTTGTCCACTGTGGTTTATGTTTTCCTTCCCTGACGCTGCTTCCTGACATCTCAGCTTGCACACCTTCTCTGGCACTCCCTGTGTCCACCCGTCTCTCCACTTTTGAGGGCAGTGGTTTGCCTCATGTCCTCCTCTTTCTTTGAGATTCAAGAAGAGTTGTTGCTTTTTCAGTTTGTTCATTTTTTTTTTTTTTTTTTACTTGCTGTTAGGACACAGCCACTGTTTCCAAAGTCTTTACATGCAGAACAGGAAACCAGAAGTCAGAGATGCTCTTTTTTATATGGAAAAATATATTTTATATGGAAACAATTTCAAACTTTAAAAAATAAAAATAGCAAAAGGAAAACTAATACATCCTTTAACCTAGATTCCCCTGTTGTTACCATTTTACTCTGTTTGCTTTATTATTTTCATTTGCTGTCTCATTGAGTAACTACTCTTTTGCCAGGTTTTTTATATTCTCCCTATTTCTAATCTTCAGAACAACTTTATCTAAAATTCATCTGTATTTTAGATATAAAGAAACTAAAGCTTTATGAGATGAAGTGGCTATCTATTATTTTTTGCCTCTTATTCTCCTTGTGTTTTCTAAGTTTCCTTTGGAGAACCCTGACTCTCCACCCATGTAGTTCAGATGGATGGATCCTCTCCAGGTTGTAGAGGTGGGTTCGCGACCCATGCTTAGCAAATGAAGGCAATGCATCTTCTTTGTTATAGCAGTTGGTTCAGAGATGGGCATATGACTCAATTCAGATGAATTATAACCAGTCAGCATTAGCCCCAGAGCATTTTTCTGAAACAATTAGGAATGTAGTCCTCTTTCCCTTGGAATTCTTAAACTGTGGAATACAAGTTTGGAGCTGTTAGAGACCTTTTTTTTTTTGCTAACACAGAGACTTATAGTGAGATTGAGAATAAAGCTAACAGAGAAAGAGAGTTCTGAAAGAAAGAGTCATAGATGCCTGGAATCATTATTTGCAAGATAATGACACAGTCATGTTAGATTTAGATTTCCCTTTTTGCCCAATATTTACCGTTGCAACCTAGAATACACTCCTGTTCTATTCTACTCCATCCTTCTCTATTCTATTCTATCTTTCTCTATTCAGTTATTTCCATTTCATTGTACTCCACTTAAAAAGAAATAGTGGTTGATTTGAGATTCTGTTACTTGCCACTGAAAACATTCTGACTAATTGAGACACTACACTCTTTTCCAAGAGTCCAAGGCTGTTAAGTGTCAAGAGCTAGAATTTAAACTAAGTTCTGTCTTAGGCCAAACTCTGCTCTCTTGCAAATAGAAGAGGCCTCTCAATTGTACTAAATGCTGGCAAATAAAGAGAAGGAGAGAATTGCATACATGCAACTTCTTAAGAAGAATGTTTCAGGCCAGGTGCGGTGGTTCACGCCTGTAATCCCAGCACTTTGGGAGGCCGAGGCAGGTGGATCATGAGGTCAGGAGATTGAGACCATCCTGGTCAATATGGTGAAACTTTGTCTCTACTAAAAATACAGAAATTAGTTGGGTGTGGTGGCACATGCCTGAATCCCAGCTACTCAGGAGGCTAAGGCAGGAGAATTGCTTGAACCGGGGAGTTGGAGGTTGCAGTGAGCCGAGATCACACCATAGCACTGGAGCCTGGCGACAGAGAGAGACTCCGTCTAAAAACTAAGAAGAATGTTTCAGTAAACAAACTGTTTTTTAACATGTCTGTCATCCATGTTCTTGTAGAACATCATATTCTGTACTGTGGCAAATAAAGACATATAAAGAAAAATAACTCACTGTGTAATGCTTATGAATTAATAGAAAATAAGTTATTTTTTAAAAGACAGGGAAAAAGACATATTGAGAGTTTGATCATTTTGAACTACATAAATGGACAAAAATTTATGTCTGAAATAATACCCTCAAACCATTACCCTTTTCTAATGTTTCCAGTACTCCCCACAAAGTCACTGGCTTCAGATCCTTTAGGTACATAACACGAGTCATTTTCAGTTCTCTCTTGCCCTCACCAAAAGGTCGCAAGACAAGCCCTGGTGATTCAAATTGTAGAATATTATTTTATCTTTTATACTTCTACAGGCCCGGGCTTTTTTTTTTGTATTAAGCTGGGACTGTTGCAACAATATATTATAATAACAAAATATTATAATATTTGCCATGCTTTTGTTTTCAGGCAGAAGGACTTTGTCACCCAAGCATTTTCTAAACCAGCATTTTTCAAGTGTTGGGCCTTAGTAGGTCAAAGTCACTATTGCCTTTAAAGTGGGGTACAGTGGAATGGAAATAACTGAATAGAGGAAGATAGAATAGAATAGAGAAGGACAGAGTAGAATAGAACAGGAGTGTATTCATGTTGCAAAGGTAAATATTGCAGCACAACATTTTTATAAACAACATTTTTATATACCTAAAAATATGGGTATTTATATGGATATAGGTATTGGTATAGGTCTAGGAATATGATGTGAATGTGTTTGCGTGTATGCTTATGTATACTGGGTTGCCTTATATAAAATATATTTCATATGTGAGTTTTCAACAAAAATGTTCCAAATCCAGTGAACTAGACAGAGCAGTAACTAGCAATAAAAAAAAAAAAAATACATTAGCAGAATCTAGTTTATGCAAACATTGCTATAGGACATAATTATAACACACAAGTGTGACCTTGCAGTATCCTTGCTGTGAAAATTACAGTGAATACAATCCTCCATAAATTCTGAACTCTTTCTAATGTGCTTCAAAGTCGGCCACAAAAATGATGCTTCCTGTGAAATAACCCTTCCTGTCATTGTTCTCTGAGCATTGCTTCTCTCCTCTCATCTCTGCCAAGTCACAGCATTACCTCCATTCAGAATCTTGTTCAAATCATACTTCTTCCACAGAACTGTGAGAAACTTTGTCCTAAAAGAAACTTGGATTAGACCCAGCAAGGTAGCTTACGCCCATAATCCCAGCACTTTGGGAGGCCAAAGTAGACAAATCACCTGAAGTCACTTTTTTATATACCTAAAGATAGGCCTGGCCAACATGGTGAAACTCCATCTCTAAAAAAATATAAAAATTAGCTGGGTGTAGTGGTGGGCACCTGTAATCCCAGCTACTCAGGAAGCTAAGGCAGGAGAATTGCTTGAACCCTGAGGTAGAGGTTGCAGTGAGCCGAGATTGGGCCACTGCACTCCAGCCTAGGCGACACAGCAAGATTCCATCACACACACACGCAAAGTTAATTTATACCTTATTTGATTAAAATCTTTTTAACTTATTACCAGTTTTGTAGAAAGTTTGAAAAGTACAGAGGAAAAAATGAAATACAGTATAAAGAAGGAAAGGAAAAAAAAAGTACTCCATGCCAATCCAGAAGTAGCTATTCCTATTAACATTTTAGGTAGTTAGAAATTGCCTCCAAAGACCAAAGAAAAACATTTTTTTTTTTTTTTTTTTAAGATGGAGTCTTGCTCTGTTGACCAGGCTGTGGTGCAATGGCACAATCTTGGCTCACTGCAACCTCCTGCTCCAGGCTCCAGTGATTCTCTTGCCTGAGCCTCCTGAGTAGCTGGGATTAGGGGTGCCCACCACCATGCCTGGCTAATTTCTTTTCTTGTAGTTTTGGTAGAGACAGGTTTTCACCATGTTAGCCAGGCTGGTCTCGAACTCCTGACCTCAAATGATCCACCCGCCTTGGCCTCCCAAAGTGCTGGGATTACAGGCATGAGTCACAGCACATGGCCAGAATAATTTTTATTTGAGATGTTGAAAAGGAATCATAATAATTTCTCCAAATCTATTCGATTTAAGGTTTAAATTAAATATAATCAATGTGAGCACAAAACTTCGATAATTAAAAAATTAACTATCACTCCTGAGTTATAAGAAGAACAAGGATTTAACCAACAGATTACTTGTGATTAAACATATGTATGAGAGTTGATGTAACTTACTAGTTTCATTAGTAAGCTATGCCAGTTTCTTTTTGATTCAAAAAGTGTTTTCAGAGTGTCACAATAATGTTTTGGGTTGATGAAAATATGATATGCACAGTGGTGAAACCTGATGAGGAATGACTGAAAACTGTGTGAAAAGAAAACATGTGAGAATTATTACGGTAAGTCCTTGAGAGAAAAACAGGAATGGATCTGTAATCCTAGTACAAGTTTCTACAGTCTTTTTCCTTGCATCTCTGCCAACTGTCTTTCTAAACAAATTAATAATAAAGCTTGCAGGAATAACAAATGTTTGGCTGAAATGTTGATATATTTTTATTTCTTTATTTGAACATCATGAAAGTACCTTTGAGTTTATGAATATTAACTTTCATGGCCTCATTCATTATTTCAAGACTTTGCGTCTTGTCCCCACATTTCTGGGCCAGGCTTGGAGCTTCCGTTAATATCAAATGGAGCTTTGCCCTAAGGCAAGGAACTAAAAGGTTGTAGTAATAGAATGAGGATTTGTCCTACTGGAAATGAGTAAAAGAAAAGAAAGTTCAAGTCTGTCAAAGAAAGCAAAAAAAGCCTCTAGAAGTTGGAATAAAAAATAAAACCGTTTCAGATATCTTTGTTGTTTGAGATACAAACCAAGGCTATGTTGAAGTTAGCAATTTAACTTTATTTATTTGCCTTCCAGAAACAGTGTCATCTGTAAGCAGTAGCATCCTGTGGTCTCTGCAGTCTTTTCTGAAATGTCTGAAATCATGGGTCATGAAAACTTATGATAGGAATTTAACAAAACACTTAGTGTTTAAGAAATTAAGATTCCATCTTGGGCTTTCCTAAAGGGAAAAGGAAAAAAAGTTTCTGTGTACTTTAGCAATACGACCCATGGAGAACTGGAAAACGACTAAAGAAATTAAAAGAAAATAATTTTCTCTTCTTCTAAAAAGTTCTGTAAAAGATAGGGCAGAGCCAGCTTTTGGTTGAATATCTGTCAAAACTAATGAAAACCTGTAGTAAAGGCAAAAAGAACCAACCATCTTAGTTGGCCATCAAGGTAAACATCTTATACTTAGGTGCTCACCTTATTTTTTTTTTTGAGCTTTGCATGAGTTAAGCTGCATTTCATCTCAGATAAGCCAAAAGCCCTGGAAGTCCCTGCCCAGCCAGACTCTTTCCAGGGAAAACACGGAAGCCAGAATCTGCTGAACCCTTACGATTAAGTTGAACCATTTGAAATTGCTGGTAAGGAGTACTAGGCACATTAGATAAGTTATTGCTGTAATCCCTACAATTTGGCTTTGAGATAGGCACTGCCATTCACATAAAGCTGATGAGAAAGGAGGTCAGGGAGGTAATGTTATTTGTCTAGGATAGGGTCACTTGGCTTGTCAGTGTTGGAGCTGGGTTCAAACAAGATCTGACTCTAAAGCTAGTGATGAGTTAGTTTATCAGGAAACGAAAAGTTATAAAGACATTCCTGAAGTGTTTTCTTTTTTTTTGGATGGCCAGAATTAAAAGTGTTTCACTACGAGTTAAGGTAAAGAGGGGGTCTACTCTCCTTGGAAAGAGAAAGGGGAAAAAATGGGAGAAAGCTATTAATAAATGTAAAGGATTAAATTAAAAATTCATTACTGCAATGAAGGACAGAGTTAACTGTGTACAAGACATATGACTGGGACAAAATAAAACAGTAATTTGCCTCAATAAATAATAGCAAGATGTGCTATATAAATGCAATGGTACTTGGTGTACAAAAGGAAATTTAGAAACTCGAGAATACAAGCTGTTGATTAAAAAACAGTATTAGGACCCTTTAGTAGTGTCTAACAAATCAGACCCAAATTATAATCCTAAGATTTTTTTTTAATCAGCCGTAGCACATAAATACATGACATGAGCTTTCTGAGCTCACTTATCCATGTGCAGATGTACCCAGGTCATACTTTTTGCAACCCTAAATGTTTGCTCCGCCCTCTAAAGGGCTGAGAGGAATTCATTCAGCCAGTTAGTTTATTATGGGTAGTTCCTTCACTCTGAGATTTAGACCAAATATGCTGAAAAAAGGTGGTTTTCTGTCTTTGAGCTAGTATGTATATATAATAAACATTGAACTTTTTTTACAAAAGGAAACATTCACTGAAAGGCAAACTTTACTATATCTCTGCATAATTGATCCAGGCCACTTAGTTGAGTAAAATGTGTTCAGTTAGTCACTTAAGATGTGACAAGTTCCACTTGGCACAATCTAGAAGTGAGGTTAACCAGGGTCTCTGTATCACTCAGTGAACTCTGAAGGTAGAATGAAAAACATTTATTAAAAAATCTATTACTGTTGTCATTTTTAATGACTCGATTAAAAAAATTATTTCCTTTAAATCTACAGTAGGGATTCTATATACTTAACTAGGCTTTAAACAAAATAATGGTTATAAAAGTCTCTGAAAATATGAAAGAGTTACAGCATCACTAACAGCAACCTCTTAAAATAAGATTAAACAATTCAAAATGCCACCAATAAATAATTGTAAAGAAAATGCAGTTAACTCTTAAGTATTTAGTGCATTGTAGGTTTTTTAAAAAACTTTTTGCATTATCAGTGTTCATCTCTCTCTTTTTTTTTTTTTTTGAGACGGAGTTTTGTTCTTGTCACCCAGGCTAGAGTGCAGTGACATGATCTCGGCTCACTGCAACCTCTGCCTCCTGAGTTCAAGCGATTCTCTAGCCTCAGCCTCCCAAGTAGTTGGGATCACAAATGCCCACCACCACACTGGGCTAATTTTTGTATTTTTAGTAGAGATGTAGGTTTCACCATGTTGGCCGGGCTGGTCTTGAACTCCTGACCTCAGGTGATTCATCCGCCTCGGCCTCCCAAAGTGCTGGGATTACAGGCATGACAGTGTTCATCTTTTAAGCTTCTTTTCCATTCATTGTCTGACTTTTTAATCACCCGACTCTGCCTCAAGAACCAGTCTTGGTTCAGTGAAGACTGGATGAGAAAGAAGTTTTGAAACTGAAGTCAACGTTAGATAAATTATAATAATGAATAAGGCTGAGCTGTGATTAGCATCACTACCTCAGAGAAAAATTTAAGAAGGCACCAAAAAACTCAGAAATGAAAATATTTTAATATAATATTTTTAAAAATCAAAATTAATGCAAAAATTCATTATTAAAAAACTAACAAAAGTGTAAATAAAGACATCTTGTTGTTTGTTTGCCTGACAGCCCTGCATTGTTGTGCAACAGAAACAGTTGTTTCCAATCAGCTCACAATTCTCAGCCAGTGCAACCCTCTTGGCCTCTGCCAGGAGGATCTATGAAGGCTGACAATGGTGTGTAAACTGTTTTAATTGTAGAACTTTTGTTAACTTTCCCACTAGGTTCAAAATATAGGAGGATATTTTGTTAGGTGTATGTAGAGTCACGCTTCTAATTTTTTTCTTTTTACCTCAGGCTTCAACATGGTTTCATTTAACCCTGATAATGGAGTTCAATAAGTGAGTCCCAGGTAGCTGGAAATTCAGAATTCATCAGCATTTGCTTTTTGGTTTCAAGATGGATGTGGTTCATGTTCTGGGAATTTCCTTCCTACTAAGCTAGAAGTTACTTCGTGGAGACTTAAAGAAATTAAAACATATTCTAGTTTTTCTGTCAATATTTTGCAAGGCCAAGATCAATCTGAGCGCTGTGCTAAGCAAAAAGATGTGTGTCTAATTCCTAGTGTAATGCCTGACATGAATTAATTGCCCAATACATGTTTGTTCTTTGAGCTCTGAAATTCCCACAGGTGGGGTAAAAACTGGTTTTAGTTGTAAAGTAGAAAGTAATAGTAATGATAAATAATAATAATTCAAATTTATTAAGAATATTTTAGTCCTTAAATTATTACACTGACTTCAAAAAATTATCAATATTATTTCTAGTCTCCTATATTTATTTTCAAAGCTATGAAGATCTTGCTTCTAGCTCTCAAAACACAAAATCAAGAATACATATCCCAGCTTCTCTCCTCTAAAGACAAAAAAGACATGGTATCTAGGTTTCTTTGAGATTCTTCCTTATCTTGATGTGTGAAACTCCTTGAGGTCAGGTTCAGTGTCTCATAAAGTTTTAGTAAATGCGTATTGAATTAAATGCTATGAATCTAAATTGTGGCAATAGCTTGACTGCCAGTTTTTGTTTTATTTTCATCCAGGTTTCAAGGAATGGTGACTTTCGTGTGCTTGGCTAATTCCAGCCTGAAGCAGCACAATGCTTCATGTGCAGATGATCAAAAGTACCTGGATAAAGCCAAGTCCCCAGGAAACTCAACTTGTACCATGCTGCATGGGATCCTAGGGAGAATTTCAAAAGATTTCTAGGCAAAATAACCTTGTTGTCTCCCTGGATGTGTTCAACGTAGCCTGAATCCCTCTCATACACCTTGTGAAAATTTTTTTCTGCAATTCAATATCAAAATTAGAGAAAATATAGAGTAATATATTACAGAAAAACTCAGAAATGGAAGGTAGCAGCAAGTTGTAATGTAGTTTCTGTGAGTGGAATATTAAAGAGGAATGTTCCATTCAGGTGGCTTGAAGATCCTCCTACAAATGAATTTTGAGTATTTGGTATTTCTTTCTTTTCCTTCAGTTTGTCAAATGTGCCCATAATGTTTAAAAAAAAAGACCCAATAAAACAAAAATGGCTAAAATTTTGTATCTTGTATCAGGCTGGTAGAATACAGATTTGGGATGAAATATTTCTGCTATCATTTGAGATACCATATAAGCAACAATCTCAAGCATGTGTAGCCTTAGAAACAAGTCAGCAAATAACACCTAGATCAGGTAAGGTAAGATGTTTTCATATAGAGCATCCACTTTTTGGTTTTAAGGGCCATAGAAAGGTGACTAAAGGAATTGGTTGAGCATACACATAATTATTTTTACACAAACCCCGAAGTGTGCAGCCAGCCTCTGAAGAAGCAAAAGTCCAACATATTTTGTTGTCTAAACCTCAGTGGGATATTAATGTGCATGGCAAATATTCAGTACTTTTGAAGTTAAGATTTTGATATTGGTTGTGCTTATATGCAAATCTCTTAAAAATCATGTGGTTTTGAACTTTTTGCTCAGTAGGAAAATGTATATGTATTTTTTCAGATCAAAATAAATTACATTTTTCCTTTCCATTATATGGTTATTAATAACCCCACACATAAAATGCATTCATTAAGATATGAGGTATAATATAAATAATAAGTTCCTTACTGTTGTTTCTTAAGGTATTCAAATCCTGCAATAAAGTACTATTCTATTTGCTCACTAAAAATATAAGTAACTACAAACCTTATAAAACAGTGTTATACAGGACAAAAATTTGGCCTTGTATTATTCCTTGTAAAGAGGTAATCTTGAAGTAGATAGCTAATAATATAGCTAGCTTAGTGTGTCTTAAAACATAAAGTTATTAGAGGAAATATTCCTGATATGTTGACCTGGATTTTGAAAGTCATGGAGCCTTGTTTAAAAATGATATGTAGCGGCATAGTTGGTATTACTGCTGCTCTAAAGGGGAAAAGACTTTTAGTAGCACTTTTTTGCTTGAAATACATTGAAATGGAAAGAGAGTCTGTGAGAATGACTATAATAGCTAAGAATCACTTGCATTTTCTCTCAGCCTGGTTGTCTGGTACAATAATAGGTGTACAGCATTTGAAAATAAAACCTATCCACTATAGAAATGTCTGCACTGTTAATCCAGTGGAAGAGATATGATAGAGCTTTCTCAGGCAAGTGTGTCTGTGTCACTTCATGAAAAAAGAGAAATCTCAGGTTTTCCCATGTCATTAAAAGAGTCTGTGAAACTACTGACATTTAGCTTGGTATTCAGCTGGAGGTTTAGAAGTTGTCAATTCCCCAGATCAGTTTGAGTCATGTTAAAAATACTTTGGTATGTGTGGTTGGTTAACTGCAGGTGTTTGGCTATGAAAGTTGAGGAAGCACAAACATGCAGTTAGAACATTGTGGTTCACAATGATTTGAATGGGAGCTAAGAGAAAACATTGTTTACGACCAATTAATTTATTTCCTTTTTGGAAGTGTCTCTGTGATGCCAAACATCTGAACGAAAAATAAAAAGCATTAGAAAATCCTTTGCAAAATTTTTTTTCTGTTCATCCATCCAGTCATTCATTTATTCGACATTTACTGGTTGTTTATAATACATGTGGCCTTATCATCAAGGAGCTTAGAGTTTAAAAGAGGAGAAACTTATGCACATACACTACAATTGTTATGGAAGTTATAAATATATTACAGAGTGCCACAAAAGAGATGTAAACAAACTCTTATGCTTAAGCAGATTACTTAAACATAGCTGGAAGATTGAGGAATGCCTTCTGGACAAGATGACATTGAGTTGAGCTTTAAAGTGAATGTGTTCATTCTAGCTGGAGTTTAGGCCATATAACAGAGACACTTTGGTTGTAAAAATGCAGAAAACACAAGTAAGACTTAAACGAGGATAGAGGAGAGAAGGGAAGGCACAATCCATTAGAACCTGATGATTTCCATTCAAATCATATAATTGGAATATGGTAGGAACATTTTTGGTTAGACTGGAAAGGGAAAAAGAGTGGGACACTTACCCCAGAATGTGAGAAGGGATTGCCTCATAAAATTGATATCCATTAAATAATAGTCTGAGATGTAGGCTTTACAGCCTTTACAGGTAGCTGGAGCTGTAAATGTTAAATTAAGGATTATCAGTAGGCCAAAGAAAAAGAAGTAGGAAATTTTGCACTGGTGAAGGCAAGGGATGATAATTAAGGTTTGGATTAATATCATGAGAATGAAGTTAGGAAAGGGTATGTATTCTAGATCTGCCAATTGTAGAATCAGTATCAGTTGGCATTCAATTTGATTGTGAGTATTGATGATTTTCATGGTGCCATAAACCAAATTTGTATGTCATGTGAAAGCATGTGCTCGAGGGATGAGAATATATTCAATTTGATGCATATTGAGCTTGAAGTGTAGGTAGACTATCAAAATGGAAAGGTGGAGCAGGGTTTTCATTAGTGCTGGGCTGATATCAGGATGGAATCATAGATCTAGGAGTTCTACAGCAGTAATAACAGAAACCTAGTGATTGTTAAGAGAGTATATGTTGAGAGAAAGGAAGAAAAAAGAGAAGATGGTCAAAATATGTAATGATTTAAGTACTAGCACATATGAAAAGATATGGATGTTTCATACACCTGAACTACTTAAAAAGTGACTTGAATTTTCACTTTTCATCTACATGGTTTATAACATGGGGGCATTTATGTTTACTTTTTTTTGGTGATTTTAAATGTAGTATTATATGTGGAAACATGTGAGTGATTTCTAACATATAAGCTTGATGCCACAGCATATATACAATGATCATATCCCCTTAATTGAAAAAAGTTTAAACAATCAACGGACATTTTTCTAAGTGGCGTACTCAACTGTTTTCTGTGTTTTGGTCATATCCAAGCATATTTTGATATTTTGTATGTTGGTCTTCAGGCTTACTCATTAAACCTCCACCTGACTTCTTTATTGGAGAGTTTTGCAAGCTGCTCTGAAAATGCCTTTTTGGTGAGCATTAATTAATATTGACTGTAGTTTTTATATCATTTGGATTTATTAGTACTTGGAATAAAGGATATTTTCA
This sequence comes from Trachypithecus francoisi, assembly GCF_009764315.1. Classification (NCBI taxonomy): domain Eukaryota; kingdom Metazoa; phylum Chordata; class Mammalia; order Primates; family Cercopithecidae; genus Trachypithecus; species Trachypithecus francoisi. Next base: position 8,858,087 of record NW_022681453.1, read on the forward strand.
AACCCAAAGTCAGCAGGGTATTTGGATTCATGCAAATTTTTACATAAGCTAATATTTGTCCCTTCTTGTGCTTTGGTGTCATTCATAAAATTGTAGTAAATACTCTTATTATGTAATGTAATCTCATTTAGGACTACTTACATACTTGTGTGTGTGTGCAAACACAAAGCAGGGTAACTCACATATAGTAGGCATTTAACAAATGCTATTTCAAGTTAAATCTAAAGTTGGCTAAAAAGGAGGTTGGCATTGGTACCTTAGAAATGTCAGTCTTGTCTAGCTGTATAATAGAGTAATGGACTGATGGAATCATTATAACTCCCATGGTTAGAAAATAGTATTTTTGTAATGACAAATTCTTTATGTGTAGAAATATGCCTATACAGATATAATGCAACCCCTATCAACAGACCAATGACATTCTTCTTAGAAGTAGAAAAAGAAGAAATAGAAACAGAAATAGAAAAAAACAATCCTGATATTTATATGAAACCACAAAAGACCCAGAATAGCCATAGCTATCTTAAATAAAAGGAACAAAACTAGAGGAATCACATTATCTGACTTCAACTTATATTACAGGGCTATAGTAAACAAAACAGTGTGGTACAGACCTAAAAACAGACACATAGACCAATGAAACAGAACAGAGAAGCCAGGAACAAATCCACACATCTACTGTGAACTCATTTGCAACAAAGGGGCCAAGAACATACACTGGGGAAAAGACAGTCTCTTCATTAAATGGAGCTGGGAAAACTGGGTATCCATAGGCAGAAGAATGAAACTAGACACCTATATCTCGTCATACACAAAAGTCAAATCAAAATGTATTAAAAATTTAAATCTAAGACATCAAACTATGAAAATACTATAAGAAAACATTGGAGAAAATCTCTAGGACATCGATCTCGGCAAAAATTTTTTGAGAAAGACCCCACAAGCATGGGCAATGAAAGCAAAAATAGACAAATGGGATCACATCAAGTTAAAAAGCTTCCACACAGCAAAAGAAACAATAAATGAAGAGACAATGCAAAGAATGGGAGACAGTATTTGCAAACTATCCATCTGACAAGGAATTAATAACCAGAATATATAAGGAGCTCAAATAACTTTATAGGAAAAAATCTGATAATTCGATGAAGAAATGAGAAAAGAGTTGAACAGACATTTCTCTTTTTCTTCTTTTTTCTTTCTTTTCTTTTTGAGATGAAGTCTCACTCTGTTGTCCAGGTTGGGGTGTGGTGTCATGATCTCAGCTCACTGCAACCTCTGCCTCCTGGCTTCAAGTGATTCTCCTGCCTCAGCCTTCTGAGTAGCTGGGATTACAGGCGCCTGCCACCACATTTGGCTAATTTTTGTATTTTTAGTAGAGACAGGGCTTCACTATGTTGACGAGGCTGGTCTCGAACTCCTGACCTCAAGTGATCCACCTGCCTCAGCCTCCCAAAGTGCTGGAATTACAGGCATGAGCCACCTTGCCCGGCTGAATAGACATTTTCTTAAAAGAAGACATACAAATGGCAAACAGGCCTATCAACATCATTGATCATCAGAGAAATGCAAATCAAAACTACAATGAGATATCATCTTATTCAATTAAAAGGGCTTATATCTAAAAGACAGGCAATACCAAATGCTGGTGAGGATGTGGATAAAAGGGAAACCTTGAACACTGTCAGTAGGAATGTAAATTCATACCATCACTATGATGAAGAGTTTGGAGGTTCCTCAAGAAATTAAAATAGAACTACTATATGATCCAGCAATCCCACTGCTGAGTATATACCCAAAAGAGAGGAAATCCATATATCAAAGAAATATCTTCACTTCTATGCTTATTGCAGCATATCTAAGATTTGGAAGCAACCTAAGTGTCCATCAGCAGATGAATGAACAAAGAAAATGTGGTACATATATACACAATGGAGTACTAGTCAGTCATTAAAAAAAAGAATGAGATCCAGTCATTTGCAACAACATGGATAGAACTGGAGATCGTTAAGTGAAATAAGCCAGGCACAGAAAGGCAACTTTGCGTGTTCTCACTTATTTATGGAATATAAAAATCAAAACAATTGAACTCATGGACATAGAGAGTAGAAGGATGGTTACCAGAGGCAGGGGGTTGGAATAGGGGGTGGGGATGATTACTGGGTATAAAAAAATAGAAAGAATGTATAAGATCTACTATTTGATAGCTCAACAGGGTGACTATAGTCAATAATAACTAAATTTTATATTTAAAGCAGTACTGTAATGGATTGCTTGCAACTCAAAGTATAAATGCTTGAGTGGATGGATACCCCATTCTCCATGATGTGCTTATTTCATACTGCATCCCTTTATCAAAACATCTCATGTACTCCATAAATATATGCATCTACTATGTACCCACAAAAATAAACATAAAAAATAGAAATATACCTATGTAAGTGAGATGAATTCACTTAAAGCAATAAATGATTTGGCATTTGTTCTGGAAGACCTGAAAAAGTGTTCAGGAGTTTCACTTAAAGATTTTTAAGGCAGTTAAATGATGAACATATTTCAGAGACAGCAAGATAAAAGGAAATGTATCCGAGTGTATTTTATTTTCTAGAATATTTTATTAAACAAAACTATAAAAGTTACATTTTTGGGAGAATACATGTAAGTTCGAGGAAATAAGAAGGTTATTCAATGTAGCAACTGGGAAGCAGGATAAAGTTTGTGTGCAGTGGATCCCTCTAGTACTGTGGACCTATGGAGTTTATTTGGAGAAATCTGGAACCTTTCATGCCAGAAATGATTAAAAGTTAAAGCAATTTTATTTATGCAGAATAGAGCTACAGTTGGCCATTTGAGAATTCATTGCCCTTCCCATTTAATATATTTCTTTAACAAGACAGCTCTAATTTTGCTCTTGTTATCAGTGGCTTGAAAACATGTAAAAAAGCTTCAATACTCCAGTGAATTTGTTTTCTGAACTACCTATCCTCAGCTTAATCTCCATGTCTGAAGGTATTTTCTCAGAACACAAATACATGTAAACATTTGGGAGGCTTAATTCATTAACAATAGTATAAAAACAAATAAGTGTCACAAAAATTTGCATTATATATATTTATATACATAAATTTATATATATAAATTTACATTACATATAGTTAATCTTATGACTCCAATCTCTCTGCCACTATCTTTACATAGCCTCTTTTTCTGTGTCTATCTGACCAATAATTTTAAGGGGAGCTGCTTACATGCTCTCAAGGAATGCACGAACCTATTATGTGAATAAACTCTGTTACCTTTCTCTGAAGGTAAATCCTGGAGATAAATCATAATCCACTCTCAGAAGGAATCACTTTTGGCTAAATGTCTTAATTTTGTTGGTCATGAAGCATTCCATCCTATTCTTAAAAATTCAAAGTAACTAACTCAATGTTTAGAAAATGTCTGTCCTCTAATTAAAAACAAAGGAGTTGAATGAATGCTTATTTTAAGGGAAATTTAATTATGTATTTTTGGATTGCTTAATTCTTTATTCACACACATGTTGTTTTGTGAAAACTCAAAGGAACTCGTTGAGCCTTTTGTCTTAAGAATAGGAAGTTCTATGTTGCCAAGTAGGAGTGCCAAGGCTTTCAAGTTTTACTTAAAAGTAAATTACAATTCATATTTGAGGAAACGTGACAAAAACCTGGCAACATGTTATCATTAGAAAACAAAAGCAATTTACAAACTGTGAATTTCTCGGTACCTAACAAAATAATACAAAGACAATAGAATAAATGCAGATGGAGACTAGGCTTTTCATGACTGACTACTCAGCCATCATGGATCTCCGAAAAAAATCTGGCAAATTGGGAAAAATTATTTTCTAGATACAGCATTTCACCACAATTATAACAATAACCATAACAGATTACATTTTTTAAGTGTTTTCAGAGTGCCAGGTACTTTGATAGGGGCTTCATGAACTTAATGTAACTTAATCCTCTTAACATCAGTAGGAGGAAGATATCATTGCTATGTTCATTCCACTGATGAGAAAGCTGAACAAGAGAGATGTTTTGTAATTTCTCTCAGCTTATGCAGCTCGTAGGAGGTGGGTTTGGAATTTGAACCTGAGGATCTCACATCAGAGCCGGGATCTCCTTCTGTTATTATGATGAATTCCCACTAAAATGCAAACCTATGTTTTCTAAGGAGAAAGTATGAATTGTAATGACCAGTTTAACCTCTCTCTGGTGAAAATTATTTTTGATATTCCTCCAGTTCAATGTGGAATCTTTAGTAGGCATAGCAAATTATGTTTAAAAAATCTAATATATTTTCTTTATACCTGTGATTCTTGGTCTTTTCTGGGTCCCAGACTGCTTTGGCAATTAAAAAAAAGTTAAACATGTTTTTTTTCCATGAAAAAGCACATATACATAAACCATTATTCAGAATTTCAGGAGATTCGTCGATTCCAAGTAACTTAGAAGGTTAAATCCTTCCCCTCACCATCCTCTCCCTCTATAGCACCACCTTCTTAGAAAATTAAAATTTTTGTTAGTTACCAGAATAAAGAATTCCCCATTACTCTGTCACATACTTCACTTACTTATTAGATATGTTACTTATTTGATAAGTAAGACTATAGTGCGTAGTTTCTCTTGCTTTTTTCCAGATAACAAAGAAAACTCATTGACTTGAGCTGGTGTTCATGGTAGAGGGGAGATGTTTGAATTGAACTGGATGATCTCATATATCACCTGAAAAGTTGACCTAAATTTGAGTGATATCTTAGGAGTATTACTATATAAATGTCTGCTTCCCAGTAACTGTGAATCCTTAGACTTCAAATGGAATTAAATACATGACTTGAGGAAGTTTAAATTTACCTTATGTGAGTCACTCTTTGCTTAGTCTAGTCCTGTCCCTCTAAGACGTTGGTAATTTTCCTTCCTCCTCAAATGGAATTTAGCTCCCAAATGTTATAGCACTTGGAGCAGGATAATTAAGCCTGACTTCTATACAGAGATAATCATGGCCTTTCTAAATGTCTACCATTGTGGTGGCCCTAGGCTCCTTTACGATATCTCAGGAATCTAGGCTTTTTCCTAATCTTCCTTACTGTATACTATCAGTTACCTGAACCAATGACTAGAGTGCTAATTCCTTTGTTCCATATCCTCTATTTTTGGTCCCTCATATTTTGATGACCTCTAACTGTTAATTATGCATGCTCCCCGTGACTTGGTAATTGTGAGTAGCCAGATCTTCCCCAGTAAGAGTTTAGGATGGCGGGGGGGTCTTCCATGTCTCTTTCAGTCTTCCATGTCTCTCTATGCCTCAGTTTCTCTATACACAAAATTAGGATAATAATAATTACCCCAAGGGATTATAAATGGGGATGAAATGAGCTAATACATGTGAACAACCTACAACAGTATCTGGAACTATGTAAATACTGGTGATTATTACAAATGGATTGGTAATATTTTAACTGCCCTGGCTTGAGCTCAGGCCTCCCAAGAATGTTTATGGACAGTTCTCAGCCACAGTTAATAGTAGTCTACAGTTTATCACAGCCACTCTGAGAGTTAAAATTCAAGTATATTTATTTAATAATTTTTCTGATATCTACTATGTGCCGGAATATGTTATTTGGTAACAACTCCCCATAACCTAACACAGTCAGAATAGTTTCATTCAACAAATAACTCAAAGTGTCACAAAGGTAAACCCCACGGTTTTGTGTAAAGCATACCTAGAAATCTGTCTGATTGGTGGAATGAATAGCATTTCCTTGTGTACCAGGGCTGAAGCATGGGCCCCCTTGCCAACTGAGCTCTTTTAACTGAAAATATTTACTCTTTGTTCTCTTCTCTGCTGGAGGACAGTATTTCTCTGCACTGTTAAATAAATATAAACAACCACATTGTCCCACTTGTTTGGATTGGTTTAGCCATTTCCCAGGTATTTTATGGTTATGCTATGCTTTTCTTCCCCTCCTTAGGGTGACAACCCCTATTGCTTATAAGTTGATTCAACCTAATGGATTTATTATTTACATTATGCCAGGTATGGTTGAAAAATGAGTATGATGCTGTTCTTGTCCTTGAGGAGCTTATAGTTCCACAGAGGAGACAGACTCCAGTGTAGGGAAACATAATATGTTGCAGCCTGATATATTGTGGTGAGCCTGAGCTCACAGGATGTGATGGCACCCGTCCACATCACAACTCTCCCTCGGGTCCCCCTTTCTCACTACAGTACGCATCAACCATCATGTAAAAACCTCGTGTTCCTGACTTATAGTCTGTAGAAGTTATACACTCCAATTTTTTCCAGTAGTGATAATGGATTGTACTAAATCATTTATTTACTCTTTCTGGGCCAGTTTATTTTGGCATAAGACATGTATTTACTGATGCAGAAAACACATGGAGTGTGTGAATGAGTGTAGTGAAACATTTTTCCTCTGGGAAGAGAAGCAAGTGAGACCTCATTTAAGTTTTACTAGCTAGATAGTTACCTTGGCGTTCTTAAATGAATCCAAAGTAGTATATTCTACATGATTCCTTGCATATTTAAATACATGTGTATATATACATCTTGTGAAAAATGGGAAGGTTATGGTAACATCCAACATATTACTCATTTGAACTCTTTTACATGTTTATTACCACTTTTATATGTTTGGATAAGGCACTACTACCTTCAATAATCCTTAGTGCTTGCCTATAAAGTAATTTCTTATCCCATGCATTTTTATCAGTGGGATGTAGGCTTGCTATACACACACACACACACACACACATATATATATATATATATACACACACACATATATTTTTTGAGACAGGGCTTTGCTCTTGTTGTCCAGGCTGGAGTGCAATGATGCAATCTTGGCTCATTGCAACATCCGCCTCTCAGGTACAAGTGATTCTCCTGTCTCAGCCTCCCAAGTAGCTTGGATTACAGGCATGCACCACTGCGCCTGGCTAATTTTTTTGTGTTTAGTAGAGATGAGGTTTCACCATGTTAGTCAGACTGGTCATGAACTCCTGACCTCAGGTGATCCACCTGCCTTGGCCTCCCAAAGTGCTGGGATTACAGGCATGCACCACCGCGCCTGGCCAGGTTTGGTCAGTATTTAATGTAGTATAGTAACGGCTTTCAATTTATTGATTTAGAATTGTACCTGCAATTTTTTTTATTTCCACAAGGAGAGTAGGGGTACCTAAATATGACTCCGTGGCACCACTGACTAGATATGTTCACATTTGGATAACATTATAGTAACAATAGTCCATGATACAATTTCTTATATAATACTTTAGCCAAAATATAATTCTATTGGTTTTCCACCAATTTCTCTGACTGCTTCTTCTTGCATCGTTTTGTTGTCTCCAATCCCTGTTCTGGTGCCTCCAATGTCTCAGTGTTCCCCAGGATTCTATCCTTGGTCTTCTTCTATTTATCTTTTTCCTACATATACTTACTTGGTCATTTCATTCACTGTCATGATTTTTAGCTAGGACTCATACGTGATTGAATAATTATTTGTATCTCCAGTCTGGATCTTTTTTGACTTCCTTAAAAAATGACTGGGGTTTCTCACTGGTGCTGCAAGCCCTGTCTGTCTTAATAGAAATATATCACTTGCTCCTCCTCCTCAGGCCCTACATGATGCAACATTCATCCCTCTAGAAAGAAACCAGTCATCCTTAATGCTCTCTCTCCTTTACCATCTCCATGGAGTCCAATCATCCAAGACCTCAAAGAAGTCCTTCTGTTATGTGTACTGCCCTGACACTGCCTTTATCAAAGCCTTTATAATTTCTCACCTGCAAAATTGAGAATAGCCCCTCTCAAGTGTTCTTACCTTTAATCACATTCTTCTACAATCCACCATCCACACTGTCAGCAGTGCCATCTCTCAAAAACACACATCTTTCACTGTGAAGCACCCCCACTGCCTACAGGATAAAGTCCCAACTCTTCAATAGGACCTGCAAAGTCTTCTGCAATCTGGCCCAGCAAGCAGCCTCATCTCCTGGCTCAGGTCTTCTCACAATGCTTCCAACAGGTCCTTCATCCAGACCCCTCTCCTGTGCCCTAGTGGTCCCTGCCCTTTCACCCCTTTGCATTGTGTTAATGCTGTTTATTCTATGAGGAATGTCCTTCCTCATCCCCCTTCTCTTCCTAGAAAACTGCTTGTCTTTCGGGATTCACATCAGTTCTCCCTTGAACCGAGATGCCATCCATCTCCACCTTTCCCACACAGTATGGCTGCTCACTTCACTGGGCTTACAGTGCACTTTCTCTGTCCCTTGGCTCTGTGAAATTCCCACCACTCAGTGCTATAACAATTTGTTTCTGTGCTTTAATGCACAAAACTTTGAGCTCCTTTTGAATAGAAACCTTCAAGTCATCCAATGTTCTCCTATGACCCAAAACAGTGCCTGCCATATACAACTGTGAACCAACTGAATAAATTTTACAGCATTTTTTAAATATCAAAAAAAATACTACATGGATCTTTTCTCATCCCCATACTCAACTGTATCAATCATTGATTAATCAATCTTTGGACTTCCTTATTCTCCTTTAATACTGATCTTTATCCTTTATCCTTTATTGGATATTAGTATGGCAAAGCATTGGAAATTGATGTGTTTATAGTTTTCTGGAGGTTTAGTGTCTTGATATTTTAAGCACTTACACATTTACTAGTGTATCTTTTTCTTTTTTTTCTTTTTTTTTTTTTTTTTTTGAGACAAAGTCTCACTCTCTCTCCCAGACTAGAGTGCAGTGGCATGATCTCAGCTCATTGCAACCTCTGCCTCCCGGGTTCAAGCGATTCTCGTGCCTCAGTCTCCCAAGTAGCTGGGATTACAGGCGCCCACCACCACACCTGGATAATTTTTGTATTTTAGTAGAGACAGGGTTTCACCATTTTGTCCAGGCTGGTCTCAAACTCCTGACCTCAGATGTTACACCTGCCTTGGTCTCCCTAAGTGCTGAGCCATTGCGCCTGGTCTTCTTTTTTTCTTTCTTTTGTTTTTTTTTTTAGATGGAGTTTTGCTCTTGTTGCTGAGACTGGAGTGCAATGGTGAAATCTCAGCTCATTACAACCTCTGCCTTCCAGGTTGAAGTGACTCTCCTGCCTCAGCCTCCCAAGTAGCTGGGACTACAGGCGTGTGCCTTCACACTCAGCTAATTTTTGTATTTTTAGTACAGAGGAGGTTTCACCATATTGGCCAGGATGGTCTTGACCTACTGACCTCAGGTGATCCGCCCGCCTCAGCCTCCCAAAGTGCTGGGATTACAGGCGTGCGCCACCATGCCCAGCTAGCATATCTTTCTCTAAATCAGGACCATCAGTGAGTATTAAGTGTCTTTTCAGTGCTCCCACCTTTGATGTGCTCTAGCTATTCCATCCTTGTCCAGGCCATTTTAAAGGCAGAAGTTACTCTTCCTGTTAATCTAAGAAATAACTCTGAATTACATTCACCTGTCTTAGGGTTTCCACACCTTCATTTTTGTGTGTGTGTGTGTGCTAGAAATTCATAACTAAAGATCAGGACGTAATTTTTCTCAAATCTTTCAAAACTGTTATGATTTTTTCCCAGCCACAGCGAGATTTTCTTTGCAATTTTTATTTATCCCTCCACCAACTCCTCCCTTATGATAGAAGTTTCATTTACATTGAAAGGGGCTTCATGTAATCAGTTCCATTATTATTTTCCAAGCCAGATCTTTCCAGATACCTGCTTTCTGTTCACAAAGCATTGCCATTTTCTTCTGAACTTAACATGAGGGGAAAATACTCTTCTAAATGAAATCATGAAGCAACATTATGTTTTACATATTCTGGAAAATAATATAATCCCAAAGATAGTTCCCTTTGTGATAAATCAAACTCTAATTCATACATTTAAACAATTATTCCTACCTGCTGTGAACATGGGATTCTGAAGTGTTTGTATACACTAATTATTGGCAGAGACAGAACTAGAAAAAATAATGACAAAAATTTATTTTAATAATTTCCATGTCCATGTCTTTTTCCTCTTCCCAATCCTATTTCCTTATTATTTGCTGCTAATAGATAAATGTGCCTATTCTAAATGCATAAATGTGCCTATGCTAGATCATCTTTTTACCTGGAAGGTAAAAGCTGTGAAATATAAGCACACTTTCAGGTTAACAATAAGCTAATGGTCATTGAACATTTCCCATGTACCAGACCTTCTAACAAGCACCTCACATGGATTATGTCATTTTCAACATGACTTATAGTCAAAATGGACATACTAAATGAAATACTTAAAGTAGAAGCATGACACTTATAAAACATAGAAACTCCTTGAATAATTTATTTTATCTTTACATCAGCACAACCATCAATCTGCATTTAATCCTTCATTATCAAAAACAAATTAATCTTTCTCTTACTTTCATTTTAGTCAAAGAACATTAAGGAAATATTTAGTATTTCTGGGATATCAGTCCATATTCATCATTCTTAGCCTATCAGGGTGCCACATACCCTCAGGGGAATTGTCAGTAGATATGGGAAAATATACTTGGAGAAACAAGCTCTCAATTATTCATCCCACTTGACTATTTTAACCTTCTAAAATGGGCAGTGTTCAGTCAGTACTTTGCTATTTGTAGTTGGTTCATTATTGTTAATTTTTCAGTAGTTAACTCTAGGAACATAGAAACAACAAAGAGATGGAAAAGGTCTTCTTCTCTGAAAGAACTTGAGAACTTGAAATGAGTTTACATTTCTGAAGAAAAAGGGGTCTTACAGAGGTGGAAGTGATACCCAAATAGAATCAATATCCTACAGAAAGTCACATAACTAGTGAACAACAAGTGAGACTAGACCTGTCTGACTTCCGTGCAACTCCGTCTTAACCCCAGATAATACCTCTTCTCGAATGTCTCCCTTTTACTTCAACTTCCTTGTGCCATTGATTTTATTTTTCTTGGTAAGAACATGTTTTAATTATTTTTTCCCACCACTTAAAAAGGCTTTCCCATACCCTCTTGCTTCTTGCCTTCGTTTCTTGGTTTACCAAAATGTTTTATTTGCCCTACAGAATTTCTTGACTTTTTTTATTTGAGTTTTTTTTTTTTAATTACCCCTTAGTTTTTCTACTTTTCACTCAGAGTCTGAAAGGGATTTAGAAATTTTAAGATGTTCAGTGTCGATTGTCCAAATCAAATCAGCTAAAATAACAACAGAAGCTAGCAATGAACATCGTGGGTTTGAATTTCCTATTTCTTTTAATGGTACAGCTGCTGCAGCTGAATCCTGTAGGTTGAAACTGGATGGTTTTCATTTTGGAAGATAGCAACAAATCTAATAGTAGAATATTATTCTAATAGAAATGTTTTTTAAGAATGTCTTTACATAAAAGAGAAAATAAGTGTTATTAATTATTTATTGTTTTTAACTAATAATTTGGTAGTTAATTAACATACAGTCTTATATTTATTCTCTGGCTATTCTATGTTGGGTCTATTTTTTTCAGCTAGAGTATAATGGGGCACTACTACACCTAGTTTATATGCTGACTTTAAGTTTTAAATGTACTGACATTGTTTATATGCATTTTAGAAGAAAATAACATGTATCTACTAAAATAAATTTCATAGCCGATTTTGTCTGAATCACTTGTCAGCATCAAGTTCAAATAAGAGGGCACAGATTGACCTATATACCCCATTCACTGTAGAAGTATAAGGTGTTTCTACACACAAGAGCTGAGAAATTATAAGATTCCCTTTATCTTTTTCTTATTTCCTCATGGTGGTCTCCTTTGACTTAAACCTGTGACTGCAACACAGAAAGGCAGAGACAGCAGAAGGATAAAGGACTCGAGAAAGGACTTTGTTGAGCACAGGAACCTTCTTGTCTTAGTAGCCACCACTACCACTATTAAAATGCAATGGTTTGTTCAAACTTCCTTAGAAACAGAAAAAATAAATGAATAAAGCACTGAAAAATCAGGGACATTCAAAAGCATTTTAGCTCTGTATGCATGTGCATTTTAATCATTTTGTTTGGCCCAAAGAGGATTCAGGAATCAAGAAAACTTCACTTATCCTATCCAAATGTGTCATTGTGTAACAAAATGTCATTTCTGATCATTGTCTAGTTAAACATGTGCACAGAGCACATAATTGTTTTCTGGGTTCCTATGAACAACACTTCCCCAAATTTCTGGAATTATGACCAGAACACAACCATGATAAATTAGCTCTGGCCCACAGCAGGCTTAGCACTGGAAATAATCCAGGTAGTGGGTTTAGTGAAAATGAGGAAGTGGCTCTAAAAAACAAGTCATGTATTCACCTCTTCATTGTAGTCTTTTCAACAGTGTTTTTTATAGGGATTTTATTTGGTTTCCTGTCCACCAGCCTTTAATAATGCCTTCTCATCTGTTAATTATGCACTCAATCTACACTACAACAGAGTCAAGTAATGAGGATTGAAGCAACGAAAGGACCTAGCTGGGAAAATAGAATTTCAAAAGATGAACTAAATAGAAAACAATACATTGCAATTCAAGGAAACTTTCTTCACTACTCCAGCTCACATTTGTTTCACCCTTTTTTGTTCTTTGTCACATTTTAATCTGCCCCGCCTGTTTTAGTCTTCATTATCTGCTCTATTATATTTGAGCCAGTTCAAAATAGAACAGTACATGATTAAGGTAATGATCATGGCTATGCTCTTTGTAATGTATTTAAATGTATTTTATATGTTACTGCTGGTTCTCAATTTATGGCATAATTACTTAAAAATTTCTTTCTCTTGTCTAGCACTGTGCTGGACAAAAGGCAACTCTGTGTTGATTCACTTAAAAATCAATCATTAATTATAACTTTGAATATGTAATTAATTGGAGAGCATATTCTATTCAAGGCTAATGTTTATCAAAGATGACTCTGTTAAAGCCAGATACAGCTTCTGAGGGAAGCATCAGATTTGAAATGTGGGTTTAGTTTCCCTTGTCATTAAGTTCACATTTCTTTTCTCCCTTGAGTAAATTAGTTAAATTTTCTCATGTAAGAATGATTATTTCTATATTGCTACATAGATTCCAGAGATAATGAAAGATTTTAATACAAATAAAGCAATTAAAAAATTGAATCTAATGACTATCAATAATCCCTGACTAGTAATCTTCTTGAAGACAGAGACACTCAGATTATCTTTGAATTGCTCTCAACATCTGGTATAACTATGTTATAGGGGCTTAATTAAGGTATATTGAATAAAACGATAAAGGTCTGATAGATGAAGAGCATGTATGTGACTAGGAGACCTTTGCCGTAACTATTGCTATCAATGGAGAATTAACAGCATGAAAAGTATCTAGTCATCAAGAGAGAAATAGCCTGGCAATGCCTTTTAATTAAGGAGAGACTCCTGTGCTAATGACTAAACATAAATTTGTCTATAATAAGAGAACATTTCCTGTGAAAATGATTCGTTAACGTTCATCCCATGATGGAGATTTTACATTGCACAATACTTAAAGTTTGTTCTGACAGGGATATCTAGTTGGAATTGTCACCTTATAGATATGTTATCTTAATAATGGAAGTATGCTTAAATGAACTGGGAAGAATAAAGCCATACAAAGTGAAAAATGAAGAAACTAGTGATAGCAGGAAAGACCTATAACTCAAAGGATCTCTTGATATTAAACTCAAAAATACATCAAATGAAACACTATTGTGCAACACTTCATCAGTTTCCTTTCTGTCTCCTCTGCTGAATCCTGCTTCTCTTCCCTCTCTGTAACTGTCTCCCAAGACATTCATTCTTTACTGTTTGTACTTTTTATCCCACTTCTCATACAAGCCAGTTACAGATTTGAGTGCCAGTCCATATTTGCAGCTCTATGCAGGAAATTTCTATTTTAACTTCCTATTTTCATCTGAAACCCAAGAACAGAAAATCTGAACCTTATTCACCTTAACTCTTGTACCTACATCCTTATTTTCCTCTTTATGTAGTTACCTAGTTGGGTATGTGGTCCCATTCTTTCTTTGCTATAGCTAAATTATTTATTCTTTCAAACATGTGTGGACAATTTCCAGACATTAAGTCATGTTTACAAGAGTTTCCCTCCTGATAGTAGTAAACTTAACCAAAATAACTAAATAACAGAGTGACAAAAACTTTCTATGCTAAACTTTAGAAAGGTCTTAACCTCAGACTACAAATCCAATAATTATCATCAAGACACAGGTTCAATTTAATTTATATAGGACACCAGTTTCTCAACATAGCAGAAGTATCTCAAGTAAGTGAAAGAAATAAAGACGTTGCAGAAAAAAACAAACAAACAAACAAATAAATATGAAGAACCCTAAGAATATTCACCAAGTAGTGAGATATGGGCATTAGGCATGAGTCTAGCGTAAGGCAATTTCCCAACTGCCGCTCAGCAAGACTGGAAGAGACAGCCCTAAGCTAAGCAGCTTCTTATTTCTGAGGGGTACGATCTGGAATCAGGGCTAATGTGAAATAAACTTTGGACCAGAGGTGACCACACACTCAAGGACCTAAAAACAAAAGTACAGTATGTAAGTCTGGTTGACTTTTTCATCCAAGGGCTATCACACTGAAGCAGGAGAACAAATCCACTTCCAGAAACATGATATGTGCTGTTATGCTGCCAGTTGGGCCCTCATCCAGGTTTGCTGACTGTAGAGGCAGAACTTCCAACAGATTTTGAGAGAAATAGCAGGAGAAATCTTTTCAATCACATTGCCCAGTCTCTACCTTCCCTTCTTTGGTACTCAGGAAAATGAATGATAACATATGCCAAAAACAGGCAAATCACCTTGTTTTTGAAGAGAAAGTTCTGAGTAGAATCAAAGGTGTCATCCATATTAACGTGGGGAAAATAGTAGAACATGTAGATTTGTCTTCGGTCAAAGGTAAAGAAGTTGCATGAGAGCAACCGCGATACTGGTTTTGTTCTTTATTGTAAGTCTAATACCTCTGGCAGTGCCTGGCATAGAAGGAGCTCGGTAAGTATCTGACAAACTAGTTACTGCTGGAGAAGGTAAGGACATATACGGACTTACTTAAGTCAGAGTGACTTGGTTATGAGGCCCAGATCTGTAACTTTTCAGCTCTGTGTTCTCCTTTACGTTTTATAAGAGTTTGTATCTTCATATGTAAAATTAAGGTAATAGTAACGTCTACCTCTTTAGGGAGATTAAAAAATATATATTAAGGGGTTCAGTGCATGACTCTGCAGTTTATTTTCCATTTGGTCCCTAGCTTGGTTCTTCAGTAACACTATCTCCTTCTCTTACCTCTTCCTGCCTATGGAGTGGTAAAAGCACCCATTGTTGCTGATCTCTGGATCCCTCAACATCCTCTATTGATTCCCTTAATCCTGATCACAACTCTGTAAGTTCTTACATTGTTTTTTGAATCTTCTTAGTTATATTTTGTTTCATGTTTGGATCTTGAGTGATACAGGGTCTATAAAGGAGTAATCATCAAGAAGGGCTAATTTTTGGTGGTGTTTGTAGGTGTAGTTGTATTACTAGGAGTCACAGTAGCAGTGGTAAGAGTAGTTTCATCAACAAGAGTGACAACTGCTTTTACTGATGTTATAAGCAGAAACATCCAGAACATGAAAGAAAAACTGCTATGGCAAAAGAATGCCTAAAATGAATACAGCATTCCAAAAGAGGAGAGGCAACTTTAGACTATAACAGTACTGCATTGTCATGAAAACTAAAGAAAATAAATTCCTGAATACTAAAAATTAAAATTTTTGGATACAAAATAGTTAGTTGATGAATTAACTAAAAATAGTAGTGATAAGGAAAAG
Organism: Trachypithecus francoisi; assembly: GCF_009764315.1. Classification (NCBI taxonomy): domain Eukaryota; kingdom Metazoa; phylum Chordata; class Mammalia; order Primates; family Cercopithecidae; genus Trachypithecus; species Trachypithecus francoisi. Next base: position 8,873,953 of record NW_022681453.1, read on the forward strand.
AATAATGGAAAAATTAATATTACTATAAAATATAAAAACGTTTAAAACCAGAACACATACTGACAACTTTAAAAATGAAATTAGTAATATACTTGAGAACTTGACTTTTAAAATACCAAGGACGTTTTAAAAATAAGAATTATAAAACAGACATAAGAATTCAATGTATGGATAACTGACGATCTGAAAAACAAACCAGAAAAAAACTATTTAATGAAACATTAGAATGAAAATACTTCAATTAATTAAAATGGCCCTATAATTTAGAAGTCTCACGTCTCATGGTTGGGAGGGGAGAGAGATTACACTGGGGAATTTCTGATACTCAATGATTTTAAAAAATCATACATTACCCAGTAGAAGAAGCAGACCCCTATACAGGTAAGCAAATGAGTTTATATCAGACTTCTTTTCAGCTATTTTGAGTAAGAGAAAGCAACAGAACAATGTTATTAACAAGTATTGAGTATGAAATTGTGTCCAAGTAATTAAATATTAAATCAAGTTTTTTGCATATGAAAACTTAGAAAATGAGATTCAATATATGATTTTAAAAGCTCATATGGGTCTTGTAAAAAAAAATGTATTTGAAGATGTACTCCATACAGACAAATATGCATCAAAATAAGGAATTCACAAATAGGCAAGCTGAGGAACTAAACACATAACTACTGGTGAGTTTAAGATGCCCATGGGAAATTGTGAGTGGAGAGTAAGAGGTGATAACATTGCTTTAATTTCTTTATATTTCATGGTAAGGAACAACATATACATATATATATATATCTTTAATCTCAAGTTCACAGAGAGATATATTGAAATTTGTATAGGTAAGCACCAATGGAAAATGTTAAAGCATTTGTATCTTGTGATTACTTAGGCGAGTGTGTGAGGATGTGGGCTAGCAGTTGAGGGTGTCAACGATGCAGACACAGGGTAGAGAAAAACAAATAAAACATAGTTTATATAGAAAACTATCAGAAACAAAGGAAACACAAAATAAGGAGGATGTCAAATGAACTATGCTTCTTTAATAAGAAATGAAAATGAAATTGTCATCTTTAAAAAAATTATCCTTGGGCGAGGCACGGTGGCTCATGCATGCAATCCCTTTGGGAGGCCAAGGTGGGTGGATCACGAGGTCAGGAGTTCAAGACCAGCCTAACCAAGATGGTGAAACTCCGTTTCTACTAAAAATACAAAAAAATTATCCAGGCATGGTGGCGGGTGCCTGTAATCCCAGTTACTCGGGAGGCTGAGGCAGAGAATTGCTTGAACCCGTGATGCAGGGGTTGCAGTGAGCCTAGATCATGCCACCGCACTACAGTCTGGTCAACAGAGCGAGATTCCATCACAAAATAAATAAATAAATAAATAAATAAATAAATAAATAAATATCAATTTTTTTTTTTATACTTTAAGTTCTAGGGTACATGTGCATAACGTGCAGGTTTGTTACATATGTATACTTGTGCCATGTTGGTGTGCTGCACCCATCAACTCGTCAGCACCCATCAATTCGTCATTTATATCAGGTATAACTCCCAATGCAATCCCTCCCCCCTCCCCCCTCCCCATGATAGGCCCCGATGTGTGATGTTCCCCTTCCCGAGTCCAAGTAATGTCATTGTTCAGTTGCCACCTATGAGTGAGAACATGCGGTGTTTGGTTTTCTGTTCTTGTGATAGTTTGCTAAGAATGATGGTTTCCAGCTGCATCCATGTCCCTACAAAGGACACAAACTCATTCTTTTTTATGACTGCATAATATTCCATGGTGTATATGTGCCACATTTTCTTAATCCAGTCTGTCACAGATGGACATTTGGGTTGATTCCAAGTCTTTGCTATTGTGAATAGTGCTGCAATAAACATGTGTGTGCATGTGTCTTTATAGCAGCATGATTTATAATCCTTTGGGTATATACCCAGTAGTGGGATGGCTGGGTCATATGGTACTTCTAGTTCTAGATCCTTGAGGAATTGCCATACTGTTTTCCATAATGGTTGAACTACTTTACAATCCCACCAACAGTGTAAAAGTGTTCCTATTTCTCCACATCCTCTCCAGCACCTGTTGTTTCCTGACTTTTTAATGGTTGCCGTTCTAACTGGTGTGAGATGGTATCTCATTGTGGTTTTGATTTGCATCTGTCTGATGGCCAGTGATGATGAGCATTTTTTCATGTGTCTGTTGGTTGTATGAATGTCTTCTTTTGAGAAATGTCTGTTCATATCCTTTGCCGATTTTTTGATGGGGTTGTTTGTTTTTTTCTTGTAAATTTGTTTGAGTTCTTTGTAGATTTTGGATATTAGCCCTTTGTCAGATGAGTAGATTGCAAAAATTTTCTCCCATTCTGTAGGTTGCCTGTTCACTCTGATGGTAGTTTCTTTTGCTGTGCAGAAGCTCTTTAGTTATCATATCCCATTTGTCAATTTTGGCTTTTGCTGCCATTGCTTTTGGTGTTTTAGACATGAAGTCCTTGCCCATGCCTATGTCCTGAATGGTACTACCTAGGTTTTCTTCTAGGGTTTGTATGGTATTAGGTCTAACATTTAAGTCTCTTATCCATCTTGAATTAATTTTTGTATAAGGGGTAAGGAAAGGATCAAGTTTTAGCTTTCTACTTATGGCTAGCCAATTTTCCCAGCACCATTTATTAAATAGGGAGTCCTTTCCCCATTTCTTGTTCCTCTCAGGTTTGTCAAAGATCAGATGGCTGTAGATGTGTGGTATTATTTCTGAGGACTCTGTTCTGTTCCATTGGTCTGTATCTCTGTTTTGGTACCAGTCCCATTCTGTTTTGGTTACTGTAGCCTTGTAGTATAGTTTGAAGTCAGGTAGCGTGATGCCTCCAGCTTTGTCCTTTTGACTTAGGATTGTCTTGGCAATGCGGGCTCTTTTTTGGTTCCATATGAACTTTAAAGCAGTTTTTTCCAGTTCTGTGAAGAAACTCATTGGTAGCTTGATGAGGATGGCATTGAATCTATAAATAACCTTGGGCAGTATGGCCATTTTCACGATATTGATTCTTCCTATCCTTGAGCATGGTAGGTTCTTCCATTTGTTTGTGTCCTCTTTGATTTCACTGAGCAGTGGTTTGTAGTTCTCCTTGAAGAGGTCCTTTACATGCCTTGTAAGTTGGATTCCTAGGTATTTTATTCTCTTTGAAGCAATTGTGAATGGAAGTTCATCCCTGATTTGGCTCTCTGTTTGTCTGTTACTGGTGTATAAGAATGCTTGTGATTTTTGCACATTGATTTTGTATCCTGAGACTTTGCTGAAGTTGCTTATCAGCTTAAGGAGATCCTGCCATTATGATATTACCTGGTTATTTTGCTCGTTAGTTGATGCAGTTTCTTCCTAGCCTCGATGGTCTTTACATTTTGGCATGTTTTTGCAATGGCTGGTACCGGTTGTTCCTTTCCATGTTTAGGGCTTCCTTCAGGGTCTCTTGTAAGGCAGGCCTGGTGGTGACAAAATCTCTAAGCATTTGCTTATCTGTAAAGGATTTTATTTCTCCTTCACTGATGAAACTTAGTTTGGCTGGATATGAAATTCTGGGTTGAAAATTCTTTTCTTTAAGAATGTTGAATATTGGCCCCCACTCTCTTCTGGCTTGTAGAGTTTCTGCCAAGAGGTCTGCTGTTAGTCTGATGGGCTTCCCTTTGTGGGTAATCCAACCTTTCTCTCTGGCTGCCCTTAATATTTTTTCCTTCATTTCAACTTTGGTGAATCTGCAATTATGTGTCTTGGAGTTGCTCTTCTGGAGGAGTATCTTTGTGGCATTCTCTGTATTTCCTGAATTTGAATGTTGGCCTGCCCTACTAGGTTGGGGAAGTTCTCCTGGATGATATCCTGTAGAGTGTTTTCCAACTTGGTTCCATTTCCCCCTCACTTTCAGGCACCCCAATCAGACATAGATTTGGTCTTTTTACATAATCCCATACTTCTTGCAGGCTTTGTTCATTTCTTTTTCTTCTTTTTTCTTTTGGTTTCTCTTCTTGCTTCATTTCATTCATTTGATCCTCAATCGCTGATACTCTTTCTTCCAGTTGATCGAGTCGGTTACTGAAGTTTGTGCATTTGTCACTTATTTCTCGTGTCATGGTTTTCATCTCTGTCATTTCATTTATGACCTTCTCTGCATTAATTATTCTAGCTATCAATTCTTCCACTCTTTTTTCAAGATTTTTAGTTTCTTTGCGCTGGGTACGTAATTCCTCCTTTAGCTCTGAGAAGTTTGATGGACTGAAGCCTTCTTCTCTCATCTTGTCAAAGTCATTCTCTGACCAGCTTTGTTCCGTTGCTGGCGATGAGCTGCGCTCCTTTGCAGGGGGAGATGCACTCTTATTTTTTGAATTTCCAGCTTTTCTGCCCTGCTTCTTCCCCATCTTTGTGGTTTTATCTGTCTCTGGTCTTTGATGATGGTGACATACTGATGGGGTTTTGGTATAGGTGTCCTTCCTGTTTGATAGTTTTCCTTCTGACAGTTAGGACCCTCAGCTGTAGGTCTGTTGGAGATTGCTTGAGGTCCACTCCAGATCCTGTTTGCCTGGGTATCAGCAGCAGAGGTTCCAGAAGATAGAATATTGCTGAACAGCAAGTGTACCTGTCTGATTCTTACTTTGGAAGCTTCCTCTCAGGGGTGTACTCCACCCTGTGAGGTGTGGGGTGTCAGACTGCCCCTAGTGGGGGATGTCTCCCAGTTAGGCTACTCAGGGTTCAGGGACCCACTTGAGCAGACAGTCTGTCTCTTCTCAGATGTCAACCTCCATGTTGGGAGATCCACTGCTCTCTTCAGAGCTGTCAGACAGAGTCGTTCGGTCTGCACAGGCCTCTGCTGCTTCCCCTATTGTTTTTTATCTGTGCCCTGTCCCCAGAGGTGGAGTCTACAGAGACAGGCAGGTTTCCTTGAGCTGCTGTGAACTCCACCCAGTTCGAGCTTCCCAGTGGCTTTGTTTACCTACTTAAGCCTCAGCAATGGTAGGCGCCCCTCCCCCAGCCTCGCTGCTGCCTTGTGGTTAGATCGCAGACTGCTGTGCTAGCAATGAGGGAGGCTCCGTGGCCGTGGGACCCTCCTGGCCAGTTGTGGGTATAATCTCCTGGTGTGCCCGTTTGCTTAAAGCGCAGTATTGGGGTGGGAATTACCCGATTTTCCAGGTGTTGTGTGTCTTAGTTCGCCTGGCTAGGAAAAGGGATTCCCTTCCCCCTTGCGCTTCCCAGGTGAGGCAATGCCTCGCCCTGCTTCAGCTCTCGCTGGTCGGGCTGCAGCAGCTGACCAGCACCAATTGTCCGGCACTCCCCAGTGAGATGACCCCAGTACCTCAGTTGAAAATGCAGAAATCACCGGTCTTCTGTGTCGCTCGCGCTGGGAGTTGGAGACTGGAGCTGTTCCTATTCGGCCATCTTGCTCCACCCCCAAGAATCATTCTTATTCAAAAAACGAAACTTGATCATATGCATTTTAAAAAGGAGATACCAACGATGAGTATTTCAGGAATAAAATGAAAGAATGCTCCAAACAAAATCAAATGGAAAACTAGTAAGAATCATGCTGTATTCAACAATTTGAATATGATATGCTTTGATGTATTGTTCATGTTTCTTCAGCTTGGTGTTCATCAAACTTCTTGAATCTTGGGTTTGTAGTTTTCATGAAATTTGGCAATTTTCTGGTCATTAGTTAATTAAATATTTCATTCTGTTCTTTTCTTTTCCAGGACTGAAAATACACATAGGTTAGACTGCATAATATTGACCCATAGTTCACCAGCATGCTCATTTCTGTTCAGTCCTTTTTCTATCCTTCGTTCTAGTAGTTTTTATTGTGTGTCTTCAAGTTTTCTAGTCTTCTGTAGTGTACTATTTATGTTAGATATTTTATTTTTCATCTTTAGAGTTTTTATTTGGATCTTTCTTTCTTTCATTTCTCTAACACGTTCATGCTTTTACCTTCTTGACTATATCTTTACAATACCTCTTTTAATAGTCTTGCTTAATTTTATTATCTGTGTAATTTTGGAGTCTGTTTCTATTGAGTTTTTTCCTTCTCGCTATGGGCATATTTTCTGCCCTCTTCGCAGGCCTGGTAAGTTTTGATTGGATGCTGCATATTGTTCCCTTTCCTTCTCTTGGGCTGAATCTCATTTTTTGTGTGTATGGTTGTTGTTTCTTTTTTAATAACACTCGGAGTTGAATTTTTTGCCTCCTTTAAGTATTTTTGGTCCTTGTTTTGGAATCAGTAAGTTACATGAAAACAATTTGATCCTTTCAAGTCTTGCCTTTAAGGTGTATTAGAGCAGGTCCTGGTAAACCTCTAGTCTAAGGCTACTACTGAGGTAATGATTTTTCGAGGACTTTTGATTGATGCCCCATTTATTGGAAAAACTTTACACTCTGGCTGTTGGGAGCACAAACTATGTTTGGCCCTGTGTGAGCTCTGGGGATTATTCTGTTTATTCCTTTCCAGCAGTATTTTTCCCCAGCTTGTGGCTTTTTCTTCTACACAGGTGCAGATTAACATTGAGCCAAAGACTTGAGAGGACCCTTGAGCAGATATCAAGAGTCTCTCTGCACAGCTCTCTCCTCACTGCTTGTTTGCCTTACAAATTCTATCCATCTTTACTTTCTTGAACATCAAACTCTATTTCTTCAACTCAACAAAACTGCCAAGTTCTATTGGGGTTCCCCTTCCTTCTGATACTATTCAGAAACTTGCTCAATGCTGGGGTATTCCAAGATCTAAACTCACATATTTTTCTTCTCTCAGGAATCACTGTCTTAATTTGTCTGTGGTTCAATGTTTGAAAACCATTGTTTTACATATTTTGTCTGGTATTCTAGTTGTTTAATATGGGAGATAAATCACCATCTATGTTAGTCTATCATGTACAAAAGCGGAATTCCTCATGTTAATATAAGACAGACTTGAATTTGAGACAAAAAGCATTAAATTGGAAAGAAAAAGCTACTTTTTATCATTAAAATTTATAACAAAATATAATTGTCCCTCTTTTGCACATTAATGCTTTCATTTATTACACAAATATTGAGTGTCTACCAAGTGTCAGGCACTTTTCTATTACTGGAAAGTTTGAAAAGTGAGTCAATATTCCTGCTGTCAAAAAGCTTCTAGTGGAGATGCAGAAAGACGTATGAAATTAGCAACAATGAATGCTGTAGGAAGATGTAAAGTAGGGTGATATAATACAAGCATCTATCAGAAAAGGGATTTCTGGGATGCATTATTAACCATGCACGAAACAGGAAGAAAGTGGGACTATCTAGCAGATGCTCTAATATGCGAATGAGCTTGTCCTGTCTGACGAAGAAAGAGATGGCCAGTGTAGTTAAGTGTGCTGGAGAAAGGGGAAGTGGTCACTGCAGCCAAAGAGAAAGGCGTAAATCACATCTGCATACTTTGTAGGCAGGGTTAAAGTGTGGACTTACTCTAATTGAGGTTGGGATGCAAATCTGTTGGGAGGTTTTAAGAAAGGGGGGAGGAGAGTTTAATGAACTTATTTATTTTCTACAAATCATTCTGACTTTTATGTGAGAAGCAGGAGTGGAGTCAGGAAGATCACTTGAGAGTTGATATCAGTAACCCAGGCAAGAAGAGATAGCTGGCTTAGATTAGGATGGTGTAAGTAGAAAGTGTGAGAAGTAGATAGATTTGGAATTTGTGTGGAGATACAGTTATCAAGACTTACTGTTGGATTGGATGGGGAAAGTTTTAATTTTTGGTTTGAGAAACTCGGTTCATGGTCTTACCATTCACTGAAAGGAAAAGAGTATAGAAATAGAATAGAAAGAAATGAGAGAAAAGTCTGTTTGGAGGATATCAAATAAATATAATAACAAATAAAGTTTAATAAATACAATGAGAAACACAGACACAGCAAACAAAGAATTTTAAAACATTTATCTCCATTTTTTTATTGACCAAGAAAAAAATCAGTGAAAATATAAAGGAGACCAAATTCTAACTAAATAACTTACTTTACTCTAATATTAACTCTATACTACTTCAAAAGAGAATAAACTTTTTCCCAAAGACTTATGACACATTCATATACGTTAACTATGTATCAGACCTAAAAGGAAATATTGACAAATTTGAATGTATAAAAACAGTAAAATGAGATTTTAATAAATCATAGCATAATACAACTAAAAATAAATTAGAAAATTAAAATAAAATTAAAATTAATATGAAACACTTGGAAGTCTAAAAAATATTTTCTAAATAAACATTCAGTCAAAAATGTTCTCATTATTGTAATACAAAAAGAAATAGAAAAATATTATAAAAAAAAATCATCCACCTATGGTGAATCCATAGATGTACCCAGAAATACTCATAGCTTTGAACAGTTTTATTACAAAATAAGAAGAAAAGTGTATCAAGTACTCAACTGAAAGAATAGAAAATGATCAACAAAGTAAGTACTAGAAAAATACCATAAGGAAAAAACCCATCCCCCCATCCCCCCCAAAAAAAGAAGGCTAAAAAAGAATGAAATGGCTGGGCATGGTTGTTCATGCCTGTAATCTCAGCAATTTGGGAGACTGAGGCAGGTGGATCACTTGAGGCCAGGAGTTCGAGACCAGCCTGGCCAACATGGTGAAACCCACCTGTACTAAAATACAAAAATTAACCAGGCGTGGCGGTGCACACCTGTAATCCCAGCTCCTCCGTGAGGCTGAGGCAGTAGAATTACTTGAACCCAGGAGGCAGAGGTTGCAGTGAGCCAAGATTGCACCACTGTACTCCAGCTGGGAGATGGAGAAAGACACCATCAAAAAAAAAAAAAAAAAAAAAAAAAAATTAAAAAGAGCAAAATGAGAAATTTAAGAGCAGTTTATTGGAAATGCCAACACATACACAAAGCATGAGCTGAAACAAAAATAACAAGATTATATCATATTAGAAAAGACATAAAAGAGATCAAAATATGCTTCACACACATTATAGTAGATTAAAAAACTGATTTAAACATACAAATTTCTAGGAAAACGTAAATTACAAAACTTGAGTCAAGAAGAAAAAGGAAAATTATAAAATAATAATCCTTTAACTTCCATCCTATAATGTGTTTTACAACTCCAAGCCACAATAACCTCTAAGTGATTTTAGCTGTTCAAGACCATAAAGAAAGGGAGCAGTCTTCGTAATGTTTGAATGAAGTCAGCCAAACCCTAAAAACAATATTTTCCAGTGAGAACTAAAAGGGACAAAATTTTAGTCCAGTCCTGCTTATGTATGTTGATGTAAGTACCTAACTAAAATATTAGCAATAAGAATTCAAGAATATATGAAAAATCTTACAAATCCACAATCAACAAAAACTCATTCCAAGAATGCTAGTTTGTGTATTATTAGGCAATCTGTTACTACAAATGACTATTATTATAATGAGTGAAGGGAATATGATTGCTAAGGTCTGAATGTTTGTGTCCCCCTAGAATTCATATGTTGGTACCTAATATCCAGTGTGATAGAATTAAAAGGTGCAGCCTTTTAATTACTTTGAAAATAAGTGGTTAAGTTGTAAACCAAAAAGAAAATACTAAGCCTCCAGCCAACTGAATGGACTCCCTCTTGGTCAATGGGAACCCAGAGAAAACTGAAAAACTGAATTCCCAACCATGATAGTGGGAAGGAAAGTCAGACACGCCTTATTATATCCTCTCCCTTTTGGAGTTTAGCATTAAGGTTAAAATGGAGAGCATAATAAAACTAACAAAACAGACTCTTTGTGGCAATAAGATAGCGAATTATAAACAAGACCTAAGGCCTTGCAAGGCCAGGATTAAAGTCACACCCTACAAACCATAAAACTGTAAGTGTTTTTTTGTTTGTTTTAAATAACCTGGTGTAATGTAGTTTACTCTCCAACCTGACTCTGTTATAGTGTCATATTACAGATATAAGGCCCTGAAGGAAATAAAAATATATTCCTTTGATATATTTTTAAATGACCCTACAAAGCTGTCTTGTGGGGGTAATTTGCATCTATAGAGAATTTGTATTAATATAGCCAGGTCTTCCCTTTCCAGGAATTTTGGAGATCTAGAAGAGACTAACTAAAAGTCTGAATACCTTTAAAAGTCTGAATAGAGATACTTTCCACTTATTCTCTCTGAAGGCTGTTACCTGTGAGCCTTCATCTACATAACAAGGGCCTTGGCCCCTGAAAATCCTCTTGTCTTAACTCAAGCATTCCTTTCTAGGGACTTCAGGTCTTTAGACAATAGCTGCTCTCAAACAACTGTAGACAAAAGAATCCCTAAAATCCACCTATGACTTGGAAGTCCCCACTTTGATATGTCCTGCCTTTTCAGCTTGAACCCATGTATATCTTCTATGTATTGATTTATGTTTTGACTGTAAGGTAGGAGCTCACCCCTCATATTGTCTTATGCCCAATTTCTGCCTCCAGAGAAAGAAGAAGTAAAAACTAAAAGGCAGAAATGAAATCCACAGGCAGACAGCCTGTTGCCACACCCTGGGCCTGGTTAAAGATCAACCCCTGACATAACCAGTTATGCTATCTTTAGATTCCAGACGTTGTATGGAAAAGCATTGTGAAAATCCTTGTCCTATTCTGTTCCATTCTGATTACCAGTACACGCAGGCCCTGGTCATGTACCCACTGCTTGCTCAATAGATCACGACCTTCTCATGCAGATCGCCTTAGAGTTGTAAGCCCTTAAAAGGGACAGGAATTGCTCACTTGGGAAGCTTGGTTTTTGGAGATGTGAGTCTTGCCGCAGCTCCCAGCTGAATAAAGCCCTTCCTTCTTTAACTTGGTGTCTGAGGAGTTTTGTCTGTGGCTTGTCCTGCTGCAACTGTAACTCCTCTCTCCCCAAAATGTGTAAAATCAAACTAACCTAACCACCTTGGGACCACTTACTCAAGGCTTCTTAGATTTATGTTTTCTCTGGACTATGGTCACTAATATTGGCTCAGAATAAACCTCTTTAAAGCATTTTACAGAGTTTTGTTGTTGTTGTTAACAAAGCAATGAGGGCTCCACTTTCATGAAGGAATTAGTGCCATTATGAAAGAGGTTAAAGGGCACATTCTGGCTCTTTTTCCTGCCATGTGAGGTAGAGACAAAGCCCTTACTAGCCACTGAATTGGCTCTTGCATTGATCTTGAACTCCCCAGCCTCCAGAACCGTGAGAAATGAATTTTCATTATTTATAAATTACCCAGTCAAAGGTATTTTGTTATAGCAGCAGCAACAAACTAAGACAACAATCATCCCCATATATTTCCCAAGAAGTACTTGGTAACACTCAGTTTAAAACACTCTGATTAAAAATGACAATGTTAAAAAAAGGTTTAGTAGAATAAAACTATATGGATTATATGGATTGGTGCCTGACACACACATGTGTAGTATATATTCTATACATAAAACTAACAGTTTGTGTTGGGATTAACTGTGTGTCTAAGAAGGCTAATTCTAGGGAAGGTGGTCAAATAAACTTAAGAAATTATTCACTTAAAATGATGTTCTTAAAACTGATAAAATATAAAAAACACAGTAAAAACTCTGAGACATTGTAGAAAAGAAACTTGTTCAGTTTAATTTAATGTAAAAACTAAAAAATCTGGGATCGTTTTTCTCAGCACATTTATTGTATATTGTGAAACACTTTTCTGTCATTATTAGTATTAAAATTCTGTACCAGAAAAGTTCCATTAAAGTTAAGAGCATCATTGCCATGCTAGCCATGACAATTGGATTAGAAAATAAAATAAATATCTCACTATTAAACAAAAGAATTTAAGTTATTACTTTCCTAGATAAAATGTTAAATATGCTTTCTTGAAAAATAACAAAATGAATGAACAAAAACAACAAAATGAATATACACAAATATAGCTTTTTAAATAAAAGACAACTTATTAGGAATATAAAAAAGTAAATGTATAAGCTACAATATTAAAAATATTAAATCATCAAGATAATTATAAACTTGGAATACATAGAACTACTTTGAGGGAGACTCTAAAACTACTGTCAAAAAGAAAACAAGAAGACAGTAATTAGTCTTAAAGTCAAACACTAAATATTCTAAAGGTGTCCATTCTCACTAAAATAATTATAAACATGTAAATTTCAATCAAAGCACCAATAGGATTTTTTTCTTAATTTGATAAAAATGATTCTACATTTCAATTGAGGAATATGCAAAGAATTCTCATGAGAAAAAGTAAAGAGATATATGCTTTTATATGGTAAAATGTATTATAAAAGAATAGTTATAAAAATAACTGAATGGTTTAAGAAGAGACTAATATTAATGGAAAAGATAATCATCTTCCCTGTAGTTTCCAGGGAAACCATGGACTACACCCATAGGTATTAGAATATAGTCTAATGAATGTGATATCTAAAACCAAGTGCCTGGTTGGGGGAGTGGAGATTTATTAGCAAAAAAATAAAAATAAAGTGATAAAAAAGGTGACATAATAACTGGATAGCTATTGGGAATAATAAAAATATCCAAAATAAATTCTGAGTGGATCAAATATTTAAATGCAGAAAATCCAATTTAAAATTATTAAAATAAGCATAAGGCAAAATTTGTATAATGTCTTGTTTGGGAAGTTCTTTCTAAGTTTCTGATCATGTTGCAAAAAGGAAAAGAAGAGAGAAAGTGAGAGAGATGGAAAGGAAAGAGTGGAGAACTTTGGCTGCCAAAATACAATAAATGAGGTTGACGATAACCTCAGGAACTAGGAAAAGTATTTGCAATTAATATGACAGATGGAGAGTTAATTCTCCAATTTTGATAAATAGATTAAAAATAAAATTCAAATAATACACACCAGGATAGGAAAAAGGACAAAGGAGTTGAAAGGTATATCAGAAAGGAAAAGTGTAAATGATCAATAAATCAATAAACATGTGAAAGGATATTCTACCTTGTAGTAATCAAATAAATAAAAATAGCAATGAGTATTTTGAAGTACGAAACATAGAACAAAACTCAGTATTTGTAGGGTTTTGGAAGCTTAGATCAAGACCCACTTAGTTGAGGTATAAATTTGGCCAGTTTTTCTTACAGCCTTTAAAACATGTATCAAACACATCCTTTTAAAGTCTCACAACCCAACCACTATGGATAAAACCAAGAAAACACACAACCCAACCACTATGGATAAAACCAAGAAAACACACAACCCACCACTATGGATAAAACCAAGAAAACACACAACCCACCACTATGGATAAAACCAAGAAAACACACAACCCAACCACTATGGATAAAACCAAGAAAACACACAACCCAACCACTATGGATAAAACCAAGAAAACAATCTTGTAAGTATGTCAACACTCATATATAAGCAGGGTGCATGGTTTCTTTTGGTGGGTTCTATCAGTTTTGACATCAGCATTCTGATGTCTCCAATCAAAGAATTTAGAAGATTTTCTTCTTTCCTCATGTTCTGAAACATGTTAGTGAAAAAGTAGAAAAAACTAAAATAACCTATCGTTAAAATTGATGGTGTAACTATTAGCATTGTTGGGTGAAAAACAGCAGGTTAGGAAAGAATATGGACAGTGCATTTACATAAAACTGCATATTCTTTTCTATGTGTGAGTGTATATTCATAGAAAGATACACTAGAGGTTGAGAAGCATAATCATTTAATAGTTTTTAGTTTTTTACCCTGAACTGTCAATTTGGAGTAATTTTCATTTCTTCTTAGCATTGTTTTCTTTTGCTTTTCTTAAAAAATGACCATGTCCTACTTTTATAGTTAGTAGTTCATAGAGAAGTACTTAAATTTTGGGAAAGAAGTGGTGTGTCTATGTAGCTTCATTTTTAAGTGGAACAGAACATTATGATGTAAAAGGCCTTTGTATTTATAAATGTAGAGGCCACCAGGGAGGGATTTCTAAGATAGTTTCAGAAGAATGATGAGGAATCAAACCACATTTTCAGATTTTAAGGAAACAATTGCCAGAGAGGAGGTAGAAGAGAGAAATTTGTCAGACAATTTTTATTTTTCTTCTATTAACTCCTTTGCATTGCTTTGATGTTCTCGTTTCTTTTTTGTATTTCAAAATTAATGACCTCTTTTTCCTTACCTGTGAAATGGCCTCTTGTGAGGCCATTTCCTAGGTCCTTATTTATATAAGGACAGACATAGCTTACGTCCTTATATAATGTCCAGCTTCCTATGTCCTTATTTATATCTCACTAGATCATCTATGCCACTTCCTCACAAAAAGGAAGGCAGGCATAAGAAATGTTGATTAGGTAGTTAAAAAATACACAAACAAGTTCTTGCATAGAAATACCATGCACTGGAGTATGAAACATGCTCATTTAAGTGCTACTTTGCTGTTCCTTCTCAAAATGGAGCCCTGGTTCCTTAATACTGCATGCCATCCTTCTTCATTGTTTTTGTCAAATTCCCTCAGCCCTTCACTGATTTCTCTATAACCTTCAGTACTTCATCCATCTTTTACACTTAGCCCAGCTGTTTTCATCCTTTCTTTTCATCACTGTTTCTTCTTTTCTGTACCTATAGTAATGTAATAAAACTGAAGGCCTTGAATTGTTCTTCTGAGTACAAAGGTTATGAGGTAGAATAAATTATTCAAATAGACAATAAATACAGCACATCAAAAGAAAAACAACAAAGGGTAAACTGAAGAAACAAGAACCAGACCATACAGAATCAAGACACCATCTGATTAAAAGATGATGTGCACAGTGAACATAGCCAAGCCATAAATGAACTGTGTTTACTCCTTTTTTAAAAAAAACAATATTGAGGTAAGAATGATCCTTTTGGCAGGAGGGGAGTGCATTTGTACTTCATAATAGTAATTAGTTTTTACTGATAATAAATTGTAGTACATTTTCTGTTTCCTCTCTGTTTCCTCCAAGTCCTATTGATTCTCTCTCTCTGGCTATTTTAATCAGTTTATTTCACTCCATCTCCACCAAACCACTCACCAGGTCTGCAATAGAAGCCTCCTGAAGCTTTCTCTGACTTTAATCTGGCTGCCCTCTAAAATCCATTCTATACACAGCAGCCAGAGTTATCTTTAACAGTGTTAATACAAACATAATAATTCTCTGCTTAAAACCCTTAAAAAGCTTTTAATATTATTAAGAAAAAAATTTAAATTGTTAACATGGCCTACAAGTTTTTGCATGCTTTGGATTGGGCCGGCTTCCTTACTCACTGACCTCCAGCCTCACTGGTATTCTTATAAGGGCTCCATGGGCCAAGGACTCTTCACCTCAGGGTCTACACATATGCTGATCTCTCTCCCTGTGATTCTTTTCTTCACACCCTTCACCTGGCCCAACTCTCCTCCCTCAAGTGTAAGCTCTTCCACTGGAAGCTCTTCCCTTACACCTGTGGCAGATACTATAGGTTCTCTTGCTCAGCACCTCTTCCAACCTCCTTTGCTGTGGCCTCCTGAACTGAAGAACTGAAAAGATCCAAACTGCATCTCCCATACTCCTGTACTGCTGAGGTTCTGAAAGGCAATACCATTCAGGCCATAGGCATGGACAAGGATTTCACGACTAAAACACCAAAAGCAATGGCAATAAAAGCCAAAATTGACAAATGGGATCCAATTAAACTAAAGAGCTTCTGCACAGCAAAAGAAACTACCATCAGAGTGAACAGGCAATCTACAGAATGGGAGAAAATTTTTACAACCTGCCCATCTGACAAAGGGCTAATATCCAGAATCTACAAAGAACTTTAAAAAATTTACAAGAAAAAATCAAACAACCACATCAAAAAATGGACAAAGGATATGAGCAGACACTTCTCAAGAGAAGATATTTATGCAGTCAACAGACACATGAAAAAATGCTCATCATCACTGGCCATCAGAGAAATGCAAATCAAAACCACAATGAGATACCATCTCACACCAGTTAGAATGGCGATCATTAAAAAGTCAGGAAACAATAGTTGCTGGAGAGGATGTGGAGAAATAGGAATGCTTTTATACTGTTGGTGGGACTGTAAACTAGTTCAACCATTGTGGAAGACAGTGTGGCGATTCCTCAAGGATCTAGAACTAGAAATACCATTTGACCCAGTTATCCCATTACTGGGCATACACCCAAAGGATTATAAATCATGCTGCTATAAAGACACATGCACACGTATGTTTATTGCGGCACTATTCAAAATAGGAAAGACTTGGAACCAACCCAAATGTCCATCAATGATAGACTGGATTAAGAAAACGTGGCACATATACACCAGGGAATATTATGCAGCCATAAAAAAGGATGAGTTCATGTCCTTTGTAAGGACATGGATGAAGCTAGAAACCATCATTCTGAGCAAACTATCGCAAGGACAGAAAACCAATCACCGCATGTTATCACTCATAGGTGGGAATTGAACCATGAGAACACTTGGACATAGGGTGGGGAACATCACACACTGGGGCCTGTCATGGAATGGGGGGAGGGGGGAGAGGGGAGGGATAGCATTAGGAGGTATACCAAATGTAAATGACTAGTTAACAGGTGCAGCACACCAACATGGCACATGTATACATAGGTAACAAACCTGCACGTTGTGCACATGTACCCTAGAACTTAAAGTATAATAATAATTTTTAAAAATTTCCATTGGGAGAAAAAACAGTAGTACCTATCTCATGGGGATGTTTTGTGAATTGAGATAATGCACATAGAGCTTAATAAATAGTAATTATTATAAAAAAAGAAAGTATGCTATTATTATTGCCATTGTATCAAAACAGAAACTGTGAGTTAATAAAGATAAATTCCCCACATCTTTGATGAGAAAGGAGAGAATATACAATTGTAGTCCAGTGCGTGTTACTCCAGTGCCACCCCATGTATTTCACAATGTCAAGATGATGCTGTGATTGATGAATTATAGTGCTCTCAGAATGCTCCTCTTCAGTCAGTTTGGCTAATAGCTCTTCAGAGAGATGTTAAGACTGCTTCTGTAATATAGCCGTGAGAGTGAGGACTGCAAAGGTTTATAATTAATGATAATTATTTCTATTTACGTTAACCCTATGAACTCAGAACTCTGCACAAATATTGACTCATACGTTGTTAAATTATGGATGTTAAACAATGTCACCACTTATTATTTCTCATTCCTTGATTATTTCCAAAATATTACTTTAAGTTCTGGGATACATGTACTGAATGCACAGGTTTGTTACATACGTATACATGTGCCATGGTGATTTGCTGTACCTATCAACCCATCATCTAGGTTTAAAGCCCTGCATGCATTAGGTATTTGTCCTAATGCTCTCCCGCATGCCACAACTGGCCCCTATGTGTGATGTTCCCCTCCCTGTGTCCATGTGTTCTCATTGTTCAACTGCCACCTATGAGTGAGAACATGCAGTGTTTGGTTTTCTGTTCCTGTGTTAGTTTGCTGAGGTTCTAAAACTCTAGCAGAAATTGTAAAGCTGAAAAATTCAGTGCTGTACTGAAGAATGTGTGAGAGTCTCTCAACAGTGTAATTGATCAAACAGAAGAAAGAAGTAGTGAGCTTGAAGACAGGCTATTTGAAAATACAAACTAAAAAGAGATGAAAGAAAAAAGAATGAAAAATAATGAAGCACTTTTACAAAGTCTAGAGAAAAAAAAAGAATCTGCTTCGTTAAGAAGAAAAAAAGTATCCTAAAAACAGCAAGAGAAAAGGAGCAAATAAGATGCAAAGAAGCTCCAATATATCTGGCAGCAGACTTCTCACTGGAAGTCTTACAGGCCAAGGGAGAGTAGTTTGACATATTTAAGGTGCTGAAGAAAAAACCCTTTCATCCTAGAGTGGTATATCTGTGAAAATATCCTTCAAACATGAAGGAAAAATAAAGACATTCCCAGACAAACAAAAGCTGAGGGAGTTCACCAACACCAGACCTGTCCTATAAGAAATGTTAAAGGAGTTCTTCAATCTGAAAGAAAAGGATGTTTATGATCAATAAGATAAAAAACTCATTGGTAGTAGTAAGTGCACAGACAAATGCAGAATATTATAACACTATTTGTGGTGTGTAAACTACTCATATCTTGAATAGAAAGACTAACAAATAAAATAAACCTATCAGAAATAATAACTTCAACACCTTTTCAAGATAGACAGTATAATAATATATAAATAGAAGCAACAAAAAGTTAAAAAGTGAGGACAATGAAGTTAAACTGTAGAGTTTTTCAAATTAATTTTCTCTTTGTTAATTACATTATTTTTGCCACCAGTGTTGTCTTCAGTTTAAAATAATGGATTATAAGAAGTTATTTGCAAGCCTCATAGTAACTTCAAATTTAAAAGCCTACAAGAGATACAAAAAAATAAAAAGTAAGAAATTAAAACAATACCAGAGAAAATCACCTTCACAAAAATAAAGACAGCAAGTAAAGAAAAAAGCTAGGAAGAAAGACAGGGAGGAAGAGAGGGAAGAAAGATCACACACACACACACACACAAAGAAACCAGAAAACAAATAACAAAATGGCAAGAGTAAGTCCTTGCTTATCAATAATAACATTAAATATAAATGAATTAAACTCTCCAATGAAAAGACATAGAGTGGCTGAATAGATTAAAAGTAATAAAAAAAGACCCAATGATCTATTACCTATGGGAAACACACGTGACCTATAAAGATCCACATAGGCTGGGAGCAGTGGCTCATGCCTGTAATCCTAGCACTTTGGGAGGCCAAGGCAGGTGGATGATCCAAGGGTCAGGAGTTCAAGACCAACCTGGCCAAAATGGTGAAAACCTCTCTCTACTAAAAATACTAAAATCAGCCAAATGTTTTAGAGCGTGCCTGTAGTCCCAGCTACTCAGGAGGCTGAGGCATGATAATTGCTTGAACCTGGGCTGCAGAGGCTGTAGTGAACCAAGACTGTACCACTGCACTGCAGGCTGGGTGAGAGAGTGAGACTACATCTCAAAAAAAAAAAAAAAAAAAAAAGAAAAGAAAAGAAAAAAGACACACATAGACTGAAGATAAAGGAATTAGAAAAGGTATTTTAGACAAATGAAAATCAAAAAAGAGCTGGAGTAGCTATACCTATATCAGACAAAACAGATACCAGCAATAACTATAAAAACAAATAGCAAAGGTCACTATATAATGATAAAGGAGTCAATTGACCAAGAAGGATGGGCCTCAACACAGAAACACTTGGACACTTTAAAACCCCATTTTCAGCATTAGAAAGATTATCCAGACAGAAAAATCAACACAGAAACATCAGACTTAATCTGCACTATAGACCAAATGGACCTAACACACATGTACGGAATATTTCACCCAACAGCTGCAGAATACACATTATCCCTCTCAGTATATGGATTATTCTCAAGAACAGACCATATGTTGGGCCACAAAACCAGTCTTTAAAAATTCAAAAAATTGAAATTATGTCAAGTATCTTATCTGAACATAATGGAACAAAACTAGAAATAAATAACAGGAGGAATTTTGGAAACTGTACAGACACCTGGAAGTTAAAAAATATGCTCATGAATGACCAGGGGAATCAATGAAGAAGTTAAGAGAAAAATTGGAAATTCTATTGAAATGGTCATGGAAACACAATATACCAAAACCTGTGGGATAAAGAAAGAGCACAAATAAGAGGAACATTTATGACAATAAGCACCTATACAGAAAAAGTAGAAAAACTTCACATAAACAGCCTAATGCATCTTAAAGAACTAGAAAAGCAAGTGCAAAAAAAACCCCAAAATGTGTAGAAGAAAATAAAGTTCAGAGCACAAATAAATGAAATTGAAATGAAAAAACAATACAAAAATCAATGAAACAAAAAGTTTTTTTTAAAAAAAAGATAAACAAAATTGACAAATATTTAGCCAGACTAGCCAAGATAAAAAGCAAGAAGATCCAAATAAATGAAATCAGAAATGAGAAATGAGGCATTACAATTGACACTGCAGAAATTCAAAGGATCATTAGTGGCTACTATGAGCAACTATATGCCAATAAATTGGAAAACCTAGAAAAAATAAGTTCCTAGACACATACAACCTAACAAGATTGAACCATGAAGAAATCCAATATATCATAAAGAAATCCTGAACCTGAAGAGACCAACAACAAGTAACGAGATTGAAGCTGTAATAAAAAGTCTCCCAGCAAAGAAAACCCAGAGCCCAATAGTGTCACTACTAAATTTGGCCAAACATTTAAAGAACTTATAACAATCTTATTCAAAGTATTCTAAAAAACAGAGAAGGAGGGAATATTTCCAAACTCATTCTATGAGGCCAGTATTACCCTGATACCAAAAACAGACAAAGACACATCAAAAGAAAACTACAGGCCAATATCTCTGATGAACATGGATGAAAAAATCTTCGACAAACTACTTGCAAACCTAATTCAACAACACATTAAAAAAGTAATTCATTATGACCAAGTGGGATTTTATCCCAGGGATGCAAGGATGGTTCAACATACACAAATCTATCAATGTGATACATCATATCAGCAGAATGAAGGAAAAAGCCCATATGACCATTTCAATTGATGTTGAAAAAGCAATTAGTAAAATTCAACATTCCTTTATTATAAAAGCTCTAAAAAAACTGGGTATAGAAGGAACATACCTTAGCATAATAAATGCCGTATATAACAGATTCATTGCTAGTATCATACTGAATGGGAAAAAACTGAATGCCTTTCCTCTAATATATGGAACACATAGATGCCAACTTTGACCACTGTTATTCAATACAGTACCTGAACTCCTAGCTAGAGTAATCTCACCAAGAGAAACAAATGCAGAACATTCAAATTGGAAAGGTAGAAGTCAAATTATCCTCATTTGCTGATAATATGATTTTATATTAGGAAACAACTAAGGATTCCACCAAAAAACTATTAGAATAGATAAAATAATTCAGAAAAGTTGCAGGATACAATAATCAACATTCCAAAATCAGTAGCATTTCCATATGTCAGCAATTAAGCACCCCCCCAAAAAAAATCAAGAAAGTAATCCTGTTTACAATAGCTACAAACAAAATGAAATATCTTGGAATTAACTTAAAAGATCTCCACATTGAAAACTGCAGAACATTGATGAAAGGAATTGAAGGGAACACAGAAAAATATGAAAAATATTCCATGCTCATGAATTGGAAGAATCAATACTGTTAAAATGCCAATACTACTTGATATGGTTTGGGTGTGTTCCCACCCAAATCTCATCTTGAATCGTAACTCTAATTCCCACATGTCATGGGAGGAACCCAGTGGGAGGTGATTGCATTATGGGGGTGGGTCTTTCCTGCACTGTTATCATGATAGTGAATAAGTCTCACAAGATCTGATGGTTTTAAAAACAGAAGTTTCCCTGCACAAGCTCTTCTCTTGTCTGCCACCATGTAGGATGTGCATCTTCTGTCATTATTGTGAGGCCTTCCCAGCCATATGGAACTGTAAGTCCAATAAACTTCTTTCTTTTGTAAATTGTCCAGTCTTGGATATGTCTTTATGAGCAGTGTGAAAATGGACTAATACAGTAAATTGGAACCAGTAGAGTGGAGCATTGCTAAAAAGATACCTGAAAATATGTAAATGACTTTGTAACTGGGTAAGAGGCAGAGGTTGGAACAGTTTGGATGGCTCAGGAGAAGACAGGAAAATGTGGGAAAGTTTGGAACTTCCTAGAGACTTGTTGAATGGCTTTAACAAAAATTTTGATAGCAATATGAACAGTAAAGTACAGACTGAGGTGGTCTCAGATGGAGATGAGGAACTTGTTGGCAACTGGAGCAAAGGTGACTTTTGTTATGTTTCAGGAAACAGACTGGCAGCATTTTGCTCCTGCCCTAGAGATTTGTGGAACTTTGAACTTGAGAGAGATTATTTAGGATAACTGGTGGAAGAAATTTCTAAGCAGCAAAGCATTCAAGAGGTGACTTGGGTACTGTTAAAGGCATTCAGTTCTATAAGGAAAGCAGAGCATAAAAGTTCAGAAAATTTGCAACCTGACAATGTGATAGAAAAGAAAATCCCATTTTCTGAGTAGAAATTCAAGCTGGCTGCAGAAATTTGCATAAGCAATCAGGAACCAAATGCATAAGTAATGAGGAGCCATTGTTAATCAAGACAATGGAGAAAATGTCTTCAGGGTATGTCAGAGGTCTTCACGGTAGCCCCTCTCATCACAGGCCCAGAGGCCTAGGAGGAAAAAGTTGTTTTGTGGGCCAGGCCCAGGGTCCCCATGCTGTATGTAGTCTAGAGATTTGGTGCCCTGCATCCAAGCCATTCCAGCCATGACTAAAATGGGCCAAGATGCAGCTCAGGCTATAGCTCCAGAGGGTGCTAGCCCCAAGCCTTGGCAGCTTCCATGTGGTGTTGAGCCTGCAGGTGCACAGAAGTCAAAAGTTGAGGTTTGGGAACCTCTGCCTAGATTTCTGAGGATGTATGGAAATGTCTGAATGTCCAGGCAAAAGTTTGCTATGGGTTGCGGGGGTCCTCTCATGGAGAACCTCTGCTAGGGCAGTACAGAAGGTAAATGTGGGATAGGAACCCCCACAGAGAGTCCCTGCTGGGGCACCACTAGTGGAGCTGTGAGAAGAGGGCCACCATCCTCCAGTACCCAGAATGGTAGATCCACCAACAGTTTGCACTGTGCACCTGAAAAAGCTGCAGACACTCAACGCCAACCCATGAAAGCAGCTGGGAGGGAGGCTTTACCCTGGAAAGCCACAGAGGCAGAGTTGCCCAAGACCATGGGAACCTACCTCTTGCATCAGCATGACCCCAATGCGAGACATGAAGTCAAAGAAGATCATTTTGGAGTTTTAAGATTTTACTGCCCCGCCAGATTTCAGACTTGCCTATGGCCTGTGGCCCTTTTGTTTTGGTCAATTTCTCCCATTTGGAATGGCGGTTTTTACCCAATGCCTGTATCTCCATTGTATCTAGGAAGTAACTAACTTACTTTTTATTTTATCTGACTCGCAGGCGGAAAAGATTTGCCTTGTCTCAGATGAGACGTTGGACTGTGGACTTTTGAGTTAATGCTGAAATAAGTTAATACTTTGGGTGACTGTTGGGAAGGCATAATTGTTTTTGAAATGTGAGGACATGAGATTTGGGAGGGCCCAGATATGGAATGGTATGGTTTGGCTGTGTCCCCACCCAAATCTCATCTTGAATTGTAACTCCCACAATTCCCATGTATAGTGAGAGGACCCTGATTGAAGGTGATTGAATTATGGGGGCAGGTCTTTCCTATGCTGTTCTCATGGTAGTGAATGAGTCTTATGAGATCTGATGGTTTTAAAAACAGGAGTTTCCCTGAATAAGCTCTCTTTTTGCCTGCTGCCATCCACGTAAGATGTGACTTGCTTCTCCTTGCCTTCCACTATGATTGTGAGACCTCCCCAGCCATGTGAAATTGTGAGTTCAATAAACCTCTTTCTTTTGTAAATTGCCCAGTCTTGGGTATATCTTTATCAGCAGTGTGAAAACAGACTAATATACTATCCAAGGAATCTATAGATTCAATGTAATCTATATCAAATTTTCTTCCATTGTGAGTTGCCTTTTAACTTTGCTGCATTTTTTGAAATATGAAAATTTTAAATTTTGATAAAGTCAAACTTCTTTTTCTTTTTTTCCTGTACATTTGATTTCACATGTGAAATACTTTAAACATTTAGGAAAATGCAAAAGATAATATGGCATACAATTATGTACACACAATAAAGATTTAACATATTTAATTATCTGCAGATTTGTTTACTTTTTTAGAACCTAATTTGTGGTTTAAGATCCACCTTTTTTGCCTTTCTTTCACTCAGTGTACACACAAATTCTAAATTTCAAATGTATCATTTTCACATATACCTTAAATAATTGTATTATATTGGTTAAAATGTCATTTTAAATGTCTTCAGTCAATTTAAAGCAATGTTTTGTTGTTTGAAACATTTACATAAATGGCATAATATACCTAACTTTTTGCAGGTCAGTTTTTCTCAATATTAATGTTTTTTACATTTGTTCATGTTGGCTTATGTATATTTACTTATTTTCACCTTGGTATAGTGTTAAATTATGTAAATAAATAAATATATTTTCATTTTTCCACATATATAAAATTAGGTTGCTTTTTTTTTGCTGTTATAAATAATGCTTTAAAGTATATCTTTGTATATGTCTTTTAATGCTCAAGGGGAAACTTTTGAAATATTATCTACCTAGAAGTAAAATTGTTAGATGAAATAGTACAATTATTAAAACGTTACTCTACATTCCCCAATTGCTTTGTTGTAACAATTCATATCCAACCAGCAAAATGAATTAAGTTATCCCTGCTTAATTGTCAACATTTTATCAGACTTGTTAATTTTTGTCAATAAGATAATAATTTGGTATCTTATTAAAATTTGAATTTCTCTGTTAGTAAGATTGGTTTTCATGTTTATTGGCTATTGGATTCCTTTTCTGTAAAATTTCTGTTCATATCCTTTGACCATTCTTCTATTTGTTTTTATCTTGATGGCTTCTAATAAACTCTTTGAATTTTTATTATTATTTTTTGAAGCAGAGCTTTTCTCTTTTGCCCAGGTTGGAGTGTAGTGGCAAGCTATCAGCTCACTGAAACCTCCACTTCTTGGGTGGAATTTTTAACATATTCTGGATGCTAATGCATTACCAGTTACATGCTCTGCTCATACTTGTGTTTTGATTTTTATGTTATTCTTTTCTATGAGAAGATTTGAATTTTAACATAGTTTAACTTACTCCTTTCCTTTATGATTTATGTTGTATAACATTTTGAAATCATTCTCTAGCCTGACTTTATACAAAATATTATATTTTTCAAAAGCTTTGAAAGATTATATTTTATACTTGTGTAATTAATTCATCTTGATTTGATTTTTTCATAAAGAGTAAGTCAGGTATTCATTTTAATTTTTCCATAGAGGTAACCAAGTGTGCCAACATTATTAATTATGTAGTTTATTATTGTAATTTCAGTTGATATATATTATTTCATTTATATAATACATTCTCAGATATAAATTATTCGTTTCTCCATTGTTTCTCTACCCCCTTTCAGATTTTTTCAACTTCTTATATTGCATTCTGAGTACTTTCTTCATATGTTTCTTCAAATGTACTAATTATCTCTTCACCTATGTCTAATCTTCTAAATCTACCATTGAGTTTATTAAGTTTTGTATTTTTACTACTACATTTTTTATTTCTGGAAGTTCTTTTTATATTTACTCAAAATTTGTATGTTGTTTTTATTTATACCAATTTATTATTTTCTTCTGATTTATGTTACTTCATTTATTGTTGAGTTATTTAAAGCATAATTCCTCTTGAGTCTCTCAACGGATGCTAACCTCCAACTGATGCTAACCTCCAATTTGTTGTTTGCTGACTCTCACTCATGGTGATGTTTTCTTTTTGCATTTTTGTTAAGTTTTTTTAATGTATGTTAATTTTTACTAGAAGCAGGTTTTTCTTTGGCACACCTGTAAAGTTTGAACTGTAAAACTATTTTTTAGAGACAATTTTGCATTTACTTCACTGAGGAATATATGGAGAATAGTTTACACAATTATTTCTTGTTTGAGAATTCTTCACCATTCAGGTGCTATAAATTTCAATGCCTTACCTGCTTGAAGTGATTTTTACTTTATTTTATCTTGAACCTTGTGTGTTCTATCTTCCAGTGATTGAAGATTTTAAAATTTGCCTTTTTACTTAAAGAATTTGATTCAAAGATCTCGATACTATTTGTCTACCACTCAGGAGGCCAAGGCCATATCTTATATTCATATTGGGCATACAAACTTGCCATTAGGTCTTATGTCCAGATCCAGGATTTTTCTAAGTCTGGTCTGGTAACAGTTTCTGAGGTTATACATGTAATTTTCAGTTTACTTAACATAAAGATAAGCTTTAAGATTTTCTACAAGTTTTGTTTTATTTAATTAGCATTTCTATGTTTGTTGGTTTTCCCTTGAGACAGAGTCTCATTCCATCGCCCAGTCTGGAGTGCAGCAGCATGGTCTCGGCTCACTGCAACCTCCACCTCGGGGATTCAAGCAATTCTCCTGCTTCAGCTTCCCAAGTAGCTGGGACTATAGGCGTGTACCACCATGCGCAGATAATTTTCGTATTTTTAGTAGAGATGGGGTTTCACCATGTCGGCCAGGATGCTCTTGAACTCCTGACCTAAAGTGATCCACGCACCTTGGCCTCCCAAAGTGCTAGGATTACAGGCATAAGCCACCATGCCTGGCTCTATGTATTGTTTAACAGAAGTTCAATATTAAGTCAGTGTTAATACATTTAGTTTTAATTGACAAAACAATAGTCAGAGAGCAAAACATGTAGAATTTCTACATTTTAAAACTTATTAACTGTATCTTTGTGAGCCACTGTGGTTGATTTTTGTAAATAATACATGAGCAATTTAAAACAAGGAGAACATTTCTATATATCAATACCACTTTTTAAATCAAGTTAGTTGTATTCCTCTCATTCAGTTTTAGAACTTTACACTTAATTTGCTGGGGCTGAGAATTCTGTAAAGTTATCTTACCATTATAGTTATATTTGTGTTTATTTCTTCTCATATTTCAAATAATACTTGCTTTATCCTTTATTAGCATATTTTATTGAATATTTTCTAAATGAAAAGTTATCCTATATGTCTCATTTATTTTTACAACCTTAAATTCAAACTTGACTCATTTTAATATTCTGAGTCTTCCTTCTTTGTGCTTGTATGTATTTGACAGATCTTTAAACAAATTTACAGATTCCAAGCCAATTTTAAGGGTGTTCCCTATAAACATAATATGGTTCCCTCTGTTTTTTGAACTCTGATATAGTTATTTGTATGTTTGTTATTGTCACTGTCATGGCAGATATGTTTAGATCTTTTGTCATCTTATCTTATGCTTAATAGATTGACTTAAAATTGTTTTCATTTTTCTTTTTTGTTTGATATATACTTTTTATTTAGCTTAATTTCTTTACTCTGATAATTTAAAAGAAATATACATTATATTTTTATATAGTTCAATATGTATATACATATTTCTGAATTATTAGATTTTGAAACTCATACAATGTATACTGACTCCCTCTACATTTTTGTAGAAGTTATAGTATGACAAGTTTTATATATTCTTAACTATTTTTCTCATCAGGCATAAAATTCTTTTTGAGTGAATTTTGGTAATTAATACTTTTCCTCAAATTAAATAATTTCTTAATATTTTTCTGTATTATGCATTTGTAGATTCTTGATTACACTTACTGAGTGATTGCCTACCTCACTGCTTTTACTATTGTTTCACTAAATGCATGTCAAAACAACTTTGCCCTCGATTTCCTGATTTTGATAATAATGATCTCACTGTTGGCATTTTCTAAATGCTTGCTATTTAAAGTTTTCAATTTCTTCTTTAGCCAAAGAGTTATCAAAGATAATATTTTGTTTTTGCTTTTCATTTACTTAAACTTTACTAAATCTTTTTATTAATTACTAGTTCATTTTTATGGCTAGAATGTGTGCTCTACTTAATTTCTACTTTGTGGAATTCATAAAACTTTTGTCAACATTTTAAGATCATCTGAAAATGCTATGTATCTTATTTGTAGGATAGAATCTTTTTTCTTTTTAACAATATATATTAAGGTTCTCCAAGTGCTTTTAAAAAATCAATAATGTTAGTAGTTTCACTGATATAATAAAAGTCTATTTCTTATTTTGGTAACAGTCTAATATGGCTGTGATTGGACTGGTGATCTGTTCTAAGAAGTGACTCAGGGATCCAACTTGCTTTTGCCTTCCTAGTGCAGTACTATTCAAAGTGTGACAGCCTACAAATTGCCTGTCTGCAGCAAGAAAAAAAAAAAAAAAAGGAACTTGTGGCAGAATACAGATCAACTGCATAACCAAGCATACTGCTTAGTTAGGTTGATGATTCATAGCAAGATTCATAGCAAGACTTTCTCAATGAATGAAGTAGTGCCTGCCTTAGGACCTTAGAATCCTCTACTCTTTTGTCTACATCTTATTTGCAGACTAGGGAAAAGATACAACAGAGATAATTATCAGGAGTGTTCTTTTAATAGTAACCAGGCTTAGACATGACATGTATCATTCTGCCCACATTTCAATGGTCAGAACTCACATTATCTCATGTAACTATAAGAGAGGTTGGTTAAACATATGATAACTAATTGCACAAGTGGAAAAATGGATTTTTATGAACATAGTAATCTCTTCATGACCTTTTTTTTTATTTTTAATTCCCCATGCTCATTATAGAAATATTTACAACACTTGTTGCTCTGAATGGTATTATTAATACACTATATATATGCAATTACTTCATACCCAAGAAATAAGGGTGACTTTCAATCAATACTTATTTTAAGACACATTATCGGGCTTTGTTCTCTTTATTTTCTTCATCTGAACCACAAATAAGGAATCTTGTATACTCAGTTTATTTGTACTTTAAAAAAAAAAAATTAAGTTGATTCTCTGACAATAGTAAATAGCAATATTAGCTTTGTCCACACGGATTTCAAGACTTTTTTCCGTTTCTTATCATTTGTCACATTGTTGCTGTTGGTACATACATAAACATAAAATATGATGCTTGGCCAGTATTGTTTTGTCAAAGTCTTCACCTTCTCAGGGGATTTCGAATAGCACACATCAAATTTGAAACCTTTAATCTCACCCTGATTTGTATCTTTAGTAGTTCTACTTTATATAAAAGTGTGTAGTTTGCAATAGATTTTTAGAGTATTTGGGTTAAAAATATTATTTCTTGATTTTTCCCCCATGTGGTTGACATTTATCTAGAAGATAATATTGCTTTCACTCATTGAAAACACATTGTTTATTTTTTTCTCTTTTAATGACCCAGCATGAATCTTGCAAAGCAACTTGAAGCAATACATTTTCAAATTTATGATTCTTAAAGAGCCACTTCAATTATCTCATAACATACAAACAAACCCATATTTGCAGAATCTCTGTGGTAACTTAGCTTAAAGTCAGGAGCATAAACAGAAAAACTAGTAAGCCATAAAGATCTGAGAAAGTGAGTTTATTGCAACCAGCCTTACAAGGATGAGTAACTTATTTTATTTCTCAGTTTCAGTTCAAGCAATTGTAAGGATAATTTATGATTGATTTTACATTTTGAAAAGTAATTGTAATCATTTGTCTAAGCCTCTTTGCAGCAATATAATGTATTAATTAGCTTGCTATGCTTGAGTAGCTTTGCCAATAATGCAAATTTCTGATTTGTGGCAGAATTCATGTAATGATGGCAAAACCCAGGCTTGGCTTCCAGAAGATGCAGTGAAGCTCCCTTATCTACATTTTGGAAACCATAGAAAGACAAAGTAATTACTCCATAGTAGCTGAAATACCAGCTAATATCTGGATCCAGCTAATACCTGGATAATACATATCGCACATATTCAAAGGTGTGGTTATATCATTTATATGAATTATTTTTAAAAAACCTGACCATGATATTTTTATTTAGGTGCCAATCACTGTTTCTTTTTTATTTTTACAGATTAATCCTAACATCAGAAACAACCAGGCTTTTTAGTGTCCTGTTAGACCTATTTTATAGTATCAGTGTTATTTAGAAGCACTTGAGACTATTTCAAAGTTATTACAAGAACTCAGTTTTCATTTGATTTATCAAAATATGACAATTTTCATCTACAGTGCATGGGATATAACTCCCATAGCCTTTGTTACAATAAGGAGAATCTTTCTCTCTATCTCCTCCTTCCCTCCTTTCTTTCACCTTTCCAAGACAGGACTCTAATCTGATTGTGGGTCATAAGACCTTCATTCCAGAGAAGATCCTGTCCCATACCCTGGAGGAAGGAATGCTGCACAGAAAGGACCAGAAGAATCTGAACAGTTAGGCCTTGCTAAGTTAAAATCATACCCTTTTTGTCTAGTCACCTTGTAACATGGTTGTCCATGATGCAATCATGCCTACCCAATGAAGTCTTCATATAAGGCCTGAGAGGACAGGATTCAGGGGCTTCCAGAGAGTTAAATGTGGGGAGGCCTAGAGGAAGATGAACAAGAACTCTTCCACATGTAAGAACGGTAGTGCACCCTACCTCCATGGAGGCAGAAACTGCTATACTCAAGACCCTTCCAGACCTCACTCTAAGTATCCCTTCATCTGGCTCTTTATTTGTAGTCTTTAAAATATCCTTTACAATAAATAAACATAAATAAATGTTTCTCTGAGTTCTGTGAGGCACTCCAGGAAATTAATTGAATCCAAAGAGGGGTTGTGAGAACCCCAGTTGGTCAGATGTTCTGGAGGCCCAGACTTACAATTGGTGTCTGAAGAGGGGAGGTAGTTGTGAGGACTGGGCCTTCAACCTGTGGGATCTGATGCTATCTCCAGGTGGATAGTGTCAGATGTTGAATTAGAGGATTCCCAGATGATGTCCACTGAAGGACTGATTGCTTATTGGTGGAGAAAAAACCCTATATATTTGGTCATAGAAATATTCTGTGATGATTCTTGCTATGGTATGAGAACAAAGGACAAAAAATTTGAGTTTCTTTTAACAATGACCAATATGTGCTTCACTATCATGTTTTTTTTAAATCATCCATGTCTTTCACTTTTTTCTGGATGTCACTATGAGAGACTGATTACCCAATGTCATGGAACTTGCATTTATTTAGGCAGCAACTTTCAAAACTTTTATCCCCCTTTTTGGAAAATCAACATTTTTTTCCTTACAAATACTGGTTCTTGGTATCCACGTCTTCGTCATACTTACCTCAGAAAATTGATTGGAAGGCAATTCCTGAAAATCTCTATTTGATCAAATTTCTGAATCCTCAGGGAATGATACAGGAGTCCTGTGCTCCTACAGTTTAGAACATGGTGACAACACACTGGCATATATAAAGGTTTATCTCAGAAACATTTTTGTATTTCCTTTACATCTGGAAGAAGCACATGCACAAATGTTTTCTTCTTTTCTCACCATTTTGTTTAGATTTTTATAAATTCATGTTTGAAAATGAGTTGAGAAAACTCTGCAAGACATCTTTAATACTAAAATACGAAGCATTGCAGTATATGTCATTGCTAAGTGATTTAATTTCCTTATATCTAGAGTGAGACTTGGTTAGGTACTTCAAATAAGATGGCTTATTTTCCCCTTTCTTTCCATCCTATAGCAGCTAGCATATTACTAATTACCTAGCAGATATAAAATAGGTTTCTAAGCTTACTTGAGAGTAAGGCAAGTTGCACGCCTTACTTGTAAGAGAGTCAGCTTACTTGTATTAGGTGGCAGTCAGGAAGATCTGATGACTTCATTGAGAACCGACAGCAGAACTTTCATGTTGCATAAGGAATGCTCAGGGATGTTATTTCCTGCATAGCCTCAAGTGTTCTTGGGTGAAAAAGGAAGTCTGTACATTTTGGTGAGATAGTGGTCACAGGGAATAATAGAAAGGACATTGAATCAGCAGGGCTGAGAGGCAATGCTGAAGTGATGTCTCATTCCCCTGAACTGGGAGCTTAACTGTTACTAGAGGAGTCAGGACTGTATTGTCATGAGATCACTTTCCACCTCTATAATCATTTGGCTTATTACAGACTCTTGAAATATGCCATTTCTGAAGCTGGATGTTTCCAAACCAGTTTTAAATTGTGACAAATTCTCCATATTAAAATATTTGATTAACGAAAAAAATTACTGGGCAGTCCAGGTATTCATTATTACATATCTGTTCCACATATAGAGTATTCTCTGGTGAAGGGAGACAGCCTTTCTAAACCATTGAACTCACTTACAAAGGTTGATGATAGTTTCCTGGATAGGCAGTTGACATCTTTGGGTCCTTTTGATTTTCTTTTTTTTTTTTTTGAGATGGAGTCTTGCTCTGTCTCCCAGGCTGCCAGGCTGGAGTGCAGTGGCCAGATCTCAGCTCACTGCAAGCTCTGCCTCTCGGGTTCACACCATTCTCCTGCCTCAGCCTCCCGAGTAGATGGGACTACAGGCACCTGCCACCTCTCCTGGCTGGTTTTTTGTATTTTTAGTAGAGATGGGGTTTCACCATGTTCGCCAGGATGGTCTCGATCTCCTGACCTTGTGATCCGCCCGTCTCCGCCTCCCAAAGTGCTGGGATTACAGGCGTGAGCCACCGCGCCCGGCCTTGATTTTCTATTCTAACTTTACTGCAGCCTAACATTCCTGAGATTCTTCAGAACACCCTGTGTTTCTATCCCCTTAAGGATCTAAATTGAATATTGGATGCATACTGGGGCTGCAGCTTACTCTTTTATTAAGGATAATCCCTAGGGAACATAAATACACGCATACATACAGGCATACACACCTGAATCCCCTCAAATCAGTCTCTTAGTTTCCATTCCTTTTTTATCTCACTGTTGGCCCTGTCTTTGAGTCTTAAAACTTTTCCTATTTCGTTTTCTGCCTTTCAGAAACTTAAAGTCATGTAGTCATTTGCTAAGTTATCTATTCTATTTTTAACACATAAGTCTAAAATACTTGCCAGTTCATGCCCAAAAGAGGAACTTAATTCACTACACTGAAAATTACTGTCTCCTTTTTTTCTCACTTTCTTACCCTCCTTGGATAGCTCTACCTTCTGGTTTTCCCTTTCTCCATCCGAACCTTCTGCAAACCCCACTTTCTGACTACTCCAGCCCTCCCCCAACCCCCAACTTAGTCTGTCGGGTGACAACATGGCAAAGAGCTCTCATCTGTTAGCTGACAACTGTGACTGATTAATAATGACAAACCATCAGGAGAAGTGTGTGGAGAAGGATGTAGAGGCTGTCTCCAGGATCATCAGGTTGGAGTTGTAAAGCCAACAGTTGAAGTTTGCTGAGGGTATGATCAGATGGGATGAAGAGAAGGCAAACATTTGCATTCGGCCTGCCCTGCCCTGCCCAAGGGCTGCTCTCTGGTCCGGTCCAGTCCAAGTGCCTCACAAACAGGGAAGTGTTATGCAATGTAATATACCATTTTCATTATTCATCTTCCTTTGTAATACAGAAGGCACTTTTTTTTTGGTAAATTGGAAGATTTTAGTGATGATACATCCTGGAATAAGTATTGTTTTCGCTAACATAAATAACATAACTAGAAATTTGAATATAATCTGAGCAGTTGTGTAAGAGGATGTATCTGAGACAAGTAAGAATCAATGGCACTTAAGGAATTTTCTAACAGTGTGATACAATGGCTTTTGGATACATTTGGAGATATATTTCTATTATTAAACAAAAGGCAAATTTGGAGATATATTTCTATTATTATCCAAAAGGCAGTAAAGATCAGGAGTTGGCAAATATTTTTGTGTAAAGAGCTAGACAGTAAATATTTTAGGCTTTGTGGCCACATTTGAAATTTTGGTCACATAATATTCCTTATTTTCTTATTATTTATTTATTTATTTATTTATTTTTGAGACGGAGTCTCGCCCTGTCGCCCAGGCTGGAGTGCAGTGGCCGAATCTCAGCTCACTGCAAGCTCCGCCTCCTGGGTTCACACCATTCTCCTGCCTCAGCCTCCTGAGTAGCTGGGCCTGCCACCTCGCCCAGCCAGTTTTTCGTATTTTTCAGCAGAGACGGGGTTTCACCGTGTTAGCCAGGATGGTCTCGATCTCCTGACCTCGTGATCCACCCGTCTCGGCCTCCCAGAGTGCTGGGACCACAGGCTTGAGCCACCGCACCCAGCCTATTTTCTTATTTTTAACAAAGCTTTAAAAATGGAAAAACTATTCTTAGTACATGGGCCATAAAAAGGTTGCCAACTTCTGCTTTAGATCAGATCCTAGATTACATCAAGGAAACCGCTCTACATAGATCTTCGTGAACTTGATCCCCTAGACATGAATATTCTCACTAAAACACACTAAACTTTAATATGATAGGAAAAATATAGTTACAGTTAACAAAGCTTTGATTTTTGTCCTCATCATAAGAATATATAAGAATATATATAAAGAATAATATATAACAAGAATATATAAGAAATGAAAAAAAACTATTTTAAGCATATTCCTCTCTGGACTCATTCCAGAAGACCAGGAGTGTTAAATCACAAGGTAAAAATTGTAACCTTCAATGTAACTCAGCTTACATTTTACTTAAAGCTCAGTGATGTGTTCATAACTACACTATCTTCCTGTAAACATCTCTTTCAACAAAAAGCAGTTTCTTAAAATGCCATTCTAGGCATAAGAAACAATTAGCATGTATCCAATCAATGCTGAAAATACTGATGGCAAGTGATGAGCAACAGATACCATAAAAAAGTATTTCCTTTGTAGTTATCAAAGTATTTTTCAGTAGGGGAGAGAAAACAACAGGTGCCTTCAGAAACTCCATGATTACTCGGTAGACCCCGAGTGTTCATTAGATATGACCTAAGCAAACAGAAAGCTTGATTCATGGCTGATTTTGACATTATGTTCAATTAATTCATAATTCTGAATACGAAAGATACACACTTGTTGTAAATCATACATAAACTAACACAGGTGATCAACTGGCATGTGATCCCTTTAAGTTGCTAACATCACCTTTTCTGAAAGTCTACCTCATACGTGATGTGATACAAACAATTTAGTGATTCTGAGACCAAAAAAAGATTGGTTAACATCTTAATTCTAAGTAATAAGGTCTTTTTAGGTTAGCAGAATGTTCATAGGAGGATAGAACTATTATTTTTCTGTGTAGTGTGAGTAAGGGTAAGAGGCATTTATCACTGAATCTTTCAAACCATTTGACATTGGAGAGCCTCATCAATCGTGTACATGGTTTACTATTGTTTTTTTTTTTTTTTTTTTTTTACTTATTTTTTTCACCTACAACAAAAGCAAAGAATTTACAGGTAACCTGAGTACAGAGTCAATATGAGTAACAAATACACATTTCAAAGTGGGAACTGCACGATATCATTTTGCAAACTCCTGAACAGAACATTTCTATTACCTTTATGTGCTTCTATGGAAACCTGATGTACTCAGCTCAAAAACCTTTTGGTGCAGACTTGTGTTTTTAGCAAGTAGAGAAAATTCAATTGCATATTATATTTTCTAAAGGAGAATTATACATAGTGCTTTCAATATTTCATATCAACTTATGAATCACTCTGTTCGTGAAAGATTATTCTTAGCCAAATACTGAAGCAAGCATTTAATATGTAAAGGTAAGAAGGTGTCAGTTTCATTAATTTTCTGGCTTTCTTTTATTTGGTAAATTGTGTTTTTGTTCAACAAATTTTAACTATTAGCCACTGGATTTAATGCCCTATGTTGTACCAGGTAAATTATGGGATGCCAAGATAGGTCAGGGATGGCTCTGTTCCTAAAAATACTTAGCCGTAGAGTTACTCAGGACGCTGAGGCAGAAGGATCACTTGAGCCCAGGAATTGGAGGCCAACCTGGGCAACATGTAGAGATGGTGACACTCCATCTCTAAAAAACAAAAAATACTAAAAAGTACTTAGCTCAGGTAAGAATGACAAATAAATCTATCATTTGAAATATTATTTTAAAAAACTGTTTTTATCCTGGTTATTCACTGGATATTTTTGTCTTATTGTACACTGATGAAGCAGCTGTTGTCTAAATGTACCCTTCATAGCTTTCTTGTTATACATGTGAAGATAAGCAAGCTTGCTCTTAAAATTAGCTGCTTAGATGTGAAGGAAAGACAGGCACACAGATATACACAGAGCAAGAAAGTCATATACTATAAATAGATAGGCCCGCAACTCTGAAGTCAATTAAATGGAAAATTAATAGTAGTGCTTGGCAAACATGTCAAATTTCTAGGGTAAATCAATCTTCTTAAAGATGTACTAGTTAAAGATGTACTCCTTAAAGATGTACTAGTGCTTCTATACAAGTTATTTACATAGATAAGGAATTTGTGATAGTATTTCATGATTCTCTTATTTAAAAATTACTTTCTATGGTTGGAATGTGTAAGGTGTGATTATACATTTTGGGAGCAATTAAAGCTCTGCTTCATCATTACAGCGAGTCCTTTTAGACAGAATCATAAACAAACAGTCTAGTACTCTGTGGGAGACAAGGATATACATGTCTGATTAATGGTTGGCATTAATGACACCTGGAATCCAAACAGTTGGAATTGTACCTCAGGAAACGCTTCAAGGACATGAGGAAGCACCATCTGAAGCAACACAGATGCTGATAACAGAGAAATAGTTACATCCGGGATGAAAACTGTGAATAGAGGATGTAGCTGAATTTAGATAGAAACTAGAGGGCAGAATCCAGACCAGGAAAGGGGCTAAAAGAGAACAAAGGCATTGGCCTGGCAGCTGGCACCTGGTCTCATGAACTATCTGTAGTTCTGACTCTGTCCCCTCCTCTTAGAGTCTCTTGGATCTATCCCCTTTGTAGCCTTCTGGTTTTAAAGTGGAAGTGCCCTCTCCTTTGACCTCTGCTCTTACATATTTAACTGATGCATCTCCACGCAAACTCATTTAGGTTTTCTTGCTTGCTTGCTTGCTTGCTGCTTTTCTTTCTTCCTTTTTTCTCTGGAGAATGAGAGCCATGTTTCTAAAATTAAAACAACAACAACAACAAACCTAAAATGTATTTATGAGTACATTTTAAAAAATCTAAATATTTATTTCAGAATAGTGGTATTTATACCAACAACATTTTAGTCAGCCAAGACTCATTTATAAAGAGGGTCTATTACTGTGAGCCCCATATGGCCATGATGGTCATGGCAGGATTTCCATGGATACAGAGGTCACAGTTGCTCATTCAGTCTTATGTTCAGAAATCTTTTCTGAGGCTCAATTTATTTGTATCTAAAGCAGAGCTGATACTACATTTTTGAGGGTGAAAATTTATCTTGCTGAGAGCTGAAATTCTGAAATGACTCCTTATGAAGAAATTGCTTGTATGTAGACTTTTTATTCTTTCAATATGTTTTCAAAATTATGCTCCGATATCTCTTGGACATGTATTTTCCAGTCCTCAAAGAAGATTTATAGCAAAAGGAAGAGAAGCACATAATCCTACTCATTATGGTTGCTGAGGAAACAGAAAAATATAAAGTTACTGCATATGACTCTTGGCTAAACCATTGCTTTGAAGACAGAATGGAAAACTTAAAGCAGTTTTCTTCAAAATATGAAGGACAGAGAGGCGTCCTCATGGAGATAAACGGTACTTTTATTAAAATATATGCATCCTACAAATAAATATTTGTGTTGCTGATGAGCAGATGCACAACATAACCAAGATCTCTTGTCAGTCTCATGGGTAAAAATATGGTTTCTCTTTTTTTTTTGTTTTGTTTTGAGACAGAGTCTCGCTCTGTCACCCACACTGGAGTACAGTGATGCGATCTTGGGTCACTGCAACCTCCACCTCCCGGGTTCAAGTGATTCTCGTGCCTCAGCCTCCTGAACAGCTGAGATTACAGGTGTCTGCCACCACACCCAGCTAATTTTTGTATTTTTAGTAGAAATGGGGTTTTACCATGTTGGCAAGACTGGTCTCGAACTCCTGATCTCAAGTGATCCACCCACCTTGGTCTCCCAAAGTACTGGGATTACAGGCATGAGCCACAACACCCGTCCCAAAATGTGGCTTCTCTTTGCAAAAGAGTTAGAGAGAGACTAGGCAGTAAATGTTAATAAAGCTGGTTAGGTAAGAAAGCCTTTGTTGAGGGAACTCTTTGGTTAAGGGAGTTAAAACTCAGTAAATGAAGAGTTCTGGAATCAATGAGGTGGACAAGCTTCAGTTCTACTCAATAATTGGGTCATTCTATGCTATTTTAGTTCTACTCAACAATTGGGTTCTTAGTTCTACTCAACAATTGGGTCATTCTATGCTATTTTATTGATAATAGGAAAATATTTATGACTTTATAATTACTTGACAGAAATTTCTGTTATGTACATTTTAATATATAAGTCATTCAGTTGAAGTCATAATTCAGTTTCTTAGCCATTGGAGGTCATGCTCCACTTGGTAGCAGTATACTTTAACTGCAATTAGTGTACAGGGTGTAGCAGGACTGAGTCCCCATCTAAATCCCTAGACATTGGCTGTGCAAAACCCAATTTATCTGTTCAGTCAGTTGTTAACAAAAATTTATTTGCATTTATGCAAAGGCATTGGGGACACAATAATAAACATGAAATCATAGTTTATTTTCTTATAAAGCGGAAGAAAGAACATCAAATTACAATTGAATTTAAGAATATCTAGACTTATGAAGTACCTGTTCTGGATGACTGGCACCCAAAGTGGTGTTTTTTTGACATGGGTTGCAGTAAGATACAATGAAAGTGTTTTAAGCAAGGGAACGGAGTGGTTGCATTTTTAATTTAAAAAGACGTTGTTGGTTGCAATGTGGATAACAGAATAGAGGGTGACAAGAGGGCAATCAGAGATACCTTTTGTAGTTTTTCAGACTCTTTATGGTAACAATTTAGGATATTGATAGTAGACAAGGAGAGAAATGCAGAGATTCAAGAATAGTTAGAAATAAATCAAGAAGCTTTGGTAATTTATTAGGTGTGAGAGGTGAGGAAAAGAGAGGGTACAGGAAAGTTATTCAAATATTGGACACTTGAGTAGATGGTTTATCAGTAAAGAGCTGGATCTGTAATCTAGAGCAAAAGTACAGATTACAGAGTAGCCATCACAGAAATGAGGTTACATAGTTATATCTATGACAGAAATTAATACAAGGGGACTTGAAAAAGTTCATGGAAAAGAGAATTAAAAGATAAAAATGACAAATATAAACATTATGTGGCAACATAAGCTCCATCAAGGTCAAGACACTTTTGTACATGATGGTGCCAACCATTTAGCTCATCCCTAAAGAACTGAGTATCGTGGGAATTTAACCATGTCAATACAATCTTTTTAATATTATTATCTGAAGAAAAATGGATACCCTTTACAGATATTTTTAAGACTAGAAAACAAAAAGAAGTCAGAAGAAGCCAAGTCAGGACTTGAAGGTGGATGCCTAATGATTTTCCGTTGAAACTATCACAAAATTGCCCTTGTTTGATGAGAGAAATGAGGAGTAGAATTGTTGTGGTAGAGAAGGATTCTGGTGAAGCTTTCTTGGACATTTTTTTGTTAAAACTTTGGCTAATTTTCTCCAAACAGTCTCATGATAAGCAAATGTTGTTTGGTACTCCAGAAAGTCAACAAGCAAGATGCCTTGAGCATCCCCAGAAAGCTGTTTCCGTGACCTTTGCTCTTGACGCATCTGCTTTTGCTTTGACTGGACCACTTCCACCACCTGTTGGTAACCAATGCATTGATTCTGCTTTATCTTCAGGATCTTACTGGTAAATCCATGGTTCATCTCCTATTACATTTTTTAAACAAACTGCTTCAGGATCTTGATTCCACTTGCTCAAAATTTCCATTGCAAGCTCTGCTATTGTCTGCAGCTGATCTGGGTGCAATGGTATGGGCACTCATCAAATGGAAAGTTGGCTTAACTTTAATTTTTTGGTCATAATTGTGTAAGCTAAACCAATTGAGATGTTGATGGTGTTCATTTCTGCTGTTAATCATCGGTCCATTTTAATTAGAATACAAACAAGATGAATTTTTTCCTTAAAAGTTAAGGCAGATGGTCTGCCACTGAGGGCTTCATATTCAACATCATCTCAGGCCTACTTAAAATGAGTTATCCATTTATAAACCGCTGACTTCTTTAGGGCATTGTCCCCACAAACTTTTTGTAAAGCATCATTGATTTTATCACTCTTCCCCCGAAGCCTCACTGTAAATTTGATGTTTGTTCTTACTTCAATTTCAGCAGAATTTATGTTGTTCTGATAGGGCTCTTTTCAAATTGATGTCTTAGCCTTCTTAGTGCCTTAAACTAGATCCTGTTCAGACGTGTCATAACAATTTAGTATGAGTTTATTCTGGAGCAAACAAATTTTGAAATCATGTATAGTTTTTTTCCTAGTACATACTTTCCATGAACTTTATGAAGCCCACTTATAACCTAGAAAGTTTTTCACTTTTGTTGGTTTTCAACAAAATTCTTCACAAAAGAATTTATTTATATGAGTTTATTTAAATGCAAGTTATTTAAAAATAGGTTATGAAAACTAAACCGGGTGTGGTAGCTCAAGACTGTAATCCAAGCAATTTGGGAGGCTGAAGTGGGAGGATCACTTGAGGCCAGGAGTTCAAGACCATCCTGGCCAAGGTGGTGAAACCCTGTTTCTACTAAAAATACAAAATAATTGCCAGACATGGTGGTGAGTGCCTGTAATCCCAGCTACTCAGGAGTCTGAGGCAGGAAAATCTCTTGAACCCAAGAGGTAGAGGTTGCAGTGAGCCAAGACAGTGCTACTGAACCCCAGCCTGGGCAAGAGACTCTGTCTCAAAAAAAAAAAAAAAAAAAAAGACTCTTCCATTACCACCTAATCAGCAGAACTGACATTATAAAAGAAAAGAATTGATGGCCGAATAGGAACAGCTCCAGTCTCCAACTCCCAGCGCGAGCGACACAGAAGACCGGTGATTTCTGCATTTTCAACTGAGGTACTGGGGTCATCTCTCTAGGGAGTGCCGGACAATCGGTGCTGGTCAGCTGCTGCAGCCTGACCAGCGTGAGCTGAAGCAGGGCGAGGCATCGCCTCACCTGGAAGCGCAAGGGGGAGGGAATCCCTTTTCCTAGCCAGGGGAACTGAGACACACAACACCTGGAAAATCGGTAACTCCCACCCCAATACTGCGCTTTAAGGAAACAGGCACACCAGGAGAATATATCCCACACCTGGCCGGGAGGGTCCCACGCCCACGGAGCCTCCCTCACTGCTAACACAGCCCTCTGCGGCGATCTATCCGCAAGGCAGCAGCGAGGCTGGGGGAGGGGCGCCCGCCATTGCTGAGGCTTAAGTAGGTAAACAAAGCCGCTGGGAAGCTCGAACTGGGTGGAGCTCACAGCAGCTCAAGGAAGCCTGCCTGTCTCTGTAGACTCTACCTCTGTGGACAGCGCACAGCTGCAGTCCATTAGGGGAAAGAGCGGGGGCCGCTGCAGACGCGAACGACTCTGTCTGACAGCTTTGGGAGAGCCGTGGATCTCCTAACGCGGAGGTTGAGATCTGAGAACGGACAGACTGCCTGCTCAGGTGGGTCCCTGACCCCTGAGTAGCCTAGCTGGGAGACATCCTCCACTAGGGGCAGTCTGATACCCCACACCTCACAGGGTGGCGTCACCCCTGAGAGGAAACTTCCAAAGAAAGAATCAGACAGGTACACTCGCTGTTCAGCAATATTCTATCTTCGGCAACCTCTGCTGCTGATACCCAGGCAAACAGGGTCTGGAGTGGACCTCAAGCAATCTCCAACAGACCAACAGACAGTCCTTCTGACTGTCAGACGGAAAACTATCAAACAGGAAGGACACCTATACCAAAACCCCATCAGTACGTCACCATCATCAAAGTCCAGAGACAGATAAAACCACAAAGATGGGGAAGAAGCAGGGCAGAAAAGCTGGAAATTCAAAAAATAAGAGCGCATCTCCCCCTGCAAAGGAGCGCAGCCCATGCCAGCAACGGATCAAAGCTGGTCAGAGAATGACTTTGACGAGATGAGAGAAGAAGGCTTCAGTCCATCAAACTCTCAGAGCTAAAGGAGGAATTACGTACCCAGCGCAAAGAAACTAAAAATCTTGAAAAAAAAGTGGAAGAATTGACAGCTAGACTAATTAATGCAGAGAAGATCATAAACGAAATGACAGAGATGAAAACCATGACACGAGAAATACGTGACAAATGCACAAGCTTCAGTAACCGACTCGATCAACTGGAAGAAAGAGTATCAGCGATTGAGGATCAAATGAATGAAATGAAGCGAGAAGAGAAACCAAAAGAAAAAAGAAGAAAAAGAAATGAACAAAGCCTGCAAGAAGTATGGGATTATGTAAAAAGACCAAATCTACGTCTGATTGGGGTGCCTGAAAGTGAGGGGGAAAATGGAACCAAGTTGGAAAACACTCTTCAGGATATCATCCAGGAGAACTTCCCCAACCTAGTAGGGCAGGCCAACATTCAAATTCAGGAAATACAGAGAACGCCACAAAGATACTCCTCCAGAAGAGCAACTCCAAGACACATAATTGCCAGATTCACCAAAGTTGAAATGAAGGAAAAAATCTTAAGGGCAGCCAGAGAGAAAGGTCGGGTTACCCACAAAGGGAAGCCCATCAGAATAACAGCAGACCTCTCGGCAGAAACTCTACAAGCCAGAGAGAGTGGGGGCCAATATTCAACGTTCTTAAAGAAAAGAATTTTAAACCCAGAATTTCATATCCAGCCAAACTAAGCTTCATCAGTGAAGGAGAAATAAAATCCTTTACAGATAAGCAAATGCTTAGAGATTTTGTCACCACCAGGCCTGCCTTACAAGAGACCCTGAAGGAAGCCCTAAACATGGAAAGGAACAACCGGTACCAGCCATTGCAAAAACATGCCAAAATGTAAAGACCATCGAGGCTAGGAAGAAACTGCATCAACTAACGAGCAAAATAACCAGTTAATATCATAATGACAGGATCAAGTTCACACATAACAATATTAACCTTAAATGTCAATGGACTAAATGCTCCAATTAAAAGACACAGACTGGCAAACTGGATAAAGAGTCAAGACCCATCAGTCTGCTGTATTCAGGAGACCCATCTCACATGCAGAGACATACATAGGCTCAAAATAAAGGGATGGAGGAAGATCTACCAAGCAAATGGAGAACAAAAAAAAGCAGGGGTTGCAATCCTAGTCTCTGATAAAACAGACTTTAAACCATCAAAGATCAAAAGAGACAAAGAAGGCCATTACATCATGGTAAAGGGATCAATTCAACAGGAAGAGCTAACTCTCCTAAATATATATGCACCCAATACAGGAGCACCCAGATTCATAAAGCAAGTCCTTAGAGACCTACAAAGAGACTTAGACTCCCATACAATAATAATGGGAGACTTCAACACTCCACTGTCAACATTAGACAGATCAACGAGACAGAAAGTTAACAAGGATATCC
The DNA here is from genome assembly GCF_009764315.1 of Trachypithecus francoisi. Classification (NCBI taxonomy): domain Eukaryota; kingdom Metazoa; phylum Chordata; class Mammalia; order Primates; family Cercopithecidae; genus Trachypithecus; species Trachypithecus francoisi. The sequence goes on from NW_022681453.1 coordinate 8,917,145, forward strand.
AGGAATTGAACTCATCTCTGCACCAAGCGGACCTAATAGACATCTATAGAACTCTCCACCCCAAATCAACAGAATATACATTCTTCTCAGCACCACATCACACTTATTCCAAAATTGACCACATAATTGGAAGTAAAGCACTCCTCAGCAAATGTACAAGAACAGAAATTATAACAAACTGTCTCTCAGACCACAGTGCAATCAAACTAGAACTCAGGACTAAGAAACTCAATCCAAACCGCTCAACTACATGGAAACTGAACAACCTGCTCCTGAATGACTACTGGGTACATAACGAAATGAAAGCAGAAATAAAGATGTTCTTTGAAACCAATGAGAACAAAGATACAACATACCAGAATCTCTGGGACACATTTAAAGCAGTGTGTAGAGGGAAATTTATAGCACTAAATGCCCACAAGAGAAAGCAGGAGAGATCTAAAATTGACACTTTAACATCACAATTCAAAGAACTAGAGAGGCAAGAGCAAACACATTCAAAAGCTAGCAGAAGGCAAGAAATAACTAAGATCAGAGCAGAACTGAAGGAGATAGAGACACAAAAAACCCTTCAAAAAATCAATGAATCCAGGAGTTGGTTTTTTGAAAAGATCAACAAAATTGACAGACCGCTAGCTAGACTAATAAAGAAGAAAAGAGAGAGGAATCAAATAGACGCAATAAAAAATGATAAAGGGGATATCACCACCGACCCCACAGAAATACAAACACCATCAGAGAATACTATAAATGCCTCTACGCAAATCAACTAGAAAATCTAGAAGAAATGGATAATTTCCTGGACACTTACACTCTCCCAAGACTAACCAGGAAGAAGTTGAATCCCTGAATAGACCAATAGCAGGCTCTGAAATGGAGGCAACAATTAATAGCCTACCCACCAAAAAAAGTCCAGGACCAGATGGATTCACAGCTGAATTCTACCAGAGGTACAAGGAGGAGCTGGTACCATTCCTTCTGAAACTATTCAATCAATAGAAAAAGAGGGAATCCTCCCTAACTCTTTTTATGAGGCCAACATCATCCTGATACCAAAGCCTGGCAGAGACACAACAAAAAAAGAGAATTTTAGACCAATATCCCTGATGAACATCGATGCAAAAATCCTCAATAAAATACTGGCAAACCGGATTCAGCAGCACATCAAAAAGCTTATCCACCATGATCAAGTGGGCTTCATCCCTGGGATGCAAGGCTGGTTCAACATTCGCAAATCAATAAACGTAATCCAGCATATAAACAGAACCAAAGACAAGAACCACATGATTATCTCAATAGATGCAGAAAAGGCTTTTGACAAAATTCAACAGCCCTTTATGCTAAAAACGCTCAATAATTTGGTATTGATGGAACGTACCTCAAAATAATAAGAGCTATTTATGACAAACCCACAGCTAATATCATACTGAATGGGCAAAAACTGGAAAAATTCCCTTTGAAAACTGGCACAAGACAGGGATGCCCTCTCTCACCACTCCTATTCAACATAGTGTTGGAAGTTCTGGCTAGGGCAATCAGGCAAGAGAAAGAAATCAAGGGTATCCAGTTAGGAAAAGAAGAAGTCAAATTGTCCCTGTTTGCAGATGACATGATTGTATATTTAGAAAACCCCATTGTCTCAGCCCAAAATCTCCTTAAGCTGATAAGCAACTTCAGCAAGTCTCAGGATACAAAATTAATGTGCAAAAATCACAAGCATTCTTATACACCAGTAACAGACAAGCAGAGAGCCAAATCAGGAATGAACTTCCATTCACAATTGCTTCAAAGAGAATAAAATACCTAGGAATCCAGCTTACAAGGGATGTCAAGGACCTCTTCAAGGAGAACTACAAACCACTGCTCAGTGAAATCAAAGAGGACACAAACAAATGGAAGAACATACCATGCTCATGGATAGGAAGAATCAATATCGTGAAAATGGCCATACTGCCCAAGGTTATTTATAGATTCAATGCCATCCCCATCAAGCTACCAATGACTTTCTTCACAGAATTGGAAAAAACGGCTTTAAAGTTCATATGGAACCAAAAAGAGCCCGCATTGCCAAGACAATCCTAAGTCAAAAGGACAAAGCTGGAGGCATCACGCTACCTGACTTCAAACTATACTACAAGGCTACAGTAACCAAAACAGCATGGTACTGGTACCACAACAGAGATATAGACCAATGGAACAGAACAGAGTCCTCAGAAATAATACCACACATCTACAGCCATCTGATCTTTGACAAACCTGAGAAAAACAAGAAATGGGGAAAGGATTCCCTATTTAATAAATGGTGCTGGGAAAATTGGCTAGCCATAAGTAGAAAGCTGAAACTGGATCCTTTCCTTACCCCTTATACGAAAATTAATTCAAGATGGATTAGAGACTTAAATGTTAGACCTAATACCATAAAAACCCTAGAAGAAAATCTAGGTAGTACCATTCAGGACATAGGCATGGGCAAGGACTTCATGTCTAAAACACCAAAAGCAACGGCAGCAAAAGCCAAAATTGACACATGGGATCTAATTAAACTAAAGAGCTTTTGCACAGCTAAAGAAACTACCATCAGAGTGAACAGGCAACCTACAGAATGGGAAAAAATTTTTGCAACCTACTCATCTGACAAAGGGCTAATATCCAGAATCTACAAAGAACTCAAACAAATATACAAGAAAAAAACAAACAACCCCATCAAAAAGTGGGGAAAGGATATGAACAGACATTTCTCAAAAGAAGACATCCATACAGCCAACAGACACATGAAAAAATGCTCATCATCACTCGCCATCAGAGAAATGCAAATCAAAACCACAATGAGATACCATCTCACACCAGTTAGAATGGCAATCATTAAGAAGTCAGGAAACAACAGGTGTTGGAGAGGATGTGGAGAAATAGGAACACTTTTACACTGTTGGTGGGATTGTAAACTAGTTCAACCATTATGGAAACAGTATGGCGATTCCTCAAGGATCTAGAACTAGATGTACCATATGACCCAGCCATCCCACTACTGGGTATATACCCAAAGGATTATAAATTACTCTACTACAAAGACACATGCACACGTATGTTTATTGCGGCACTATTCACAATAGCAAAGACTTGGAATCAACCCAAATGTCCATCTGTGACAGACTGGATTAAGAAAATGTGGCACATATACACCATGGAATACTATGCAGCCATCAAAAAGGATGAGTTTGCGTCCTTTGTAGGGACATGGATGCAGCTGGAAACCATCATTCTTAGCAAACTATCACAAGAAGAGAAAACCAACACCGCATGTTCTCACTCATAGGTGGGAACTGAACAATGAGATCACTTGGACTTGGGAAGGGGAACATCACACACTGGGGCCTATCATGGGGAGGGGGGAGGAGGGAGGGATTGCATTGGGAGTTATACATGATATAAATGTCATGCACATGTACCCTAGAACTTAAAGTATAATAATAATAAAAAAAAAAAAAAAAGAAAACTATTAACCCAATTGTGTGTCTACCCTAAATGGTAATACAAATCATATAAAAAAAAATTTTTCATATTACTTTTTCTGAGTTTTCATTTATTTAAACATAATGTTTTAAAGCCATGCATACTGTTAATTATTTAGATGATTTCATTATAAAAGGAATTCTAAAAGGGAAGTCACCAAGTATTTATTTAAAAGCCACTTGTAATCTTCATGAATTTAGGCCCAAAGGAGTTCCATTAACAACTATTTATAAGTAGTTCACAGAAAGATGAATTTGAGAGATAAAGACATGCCCTGCCATAGCTATTTTAACTTTCCCCAATTGAAAACTTTTTTGGGCCAGTATTGAGCAAATTATAGCAAATGAGCTTTCTGATAAGTGGACTTAATTAATTTTAGTTTATAACATTTACAAGAATCCTTTTCATACATTTTACTTTAACCTATCATCAGTTTGTTTATGACTTCCCGATGTTTATCTTTGACCTATGTTTGTCATTTGAACTCTAAACAAATTGGGTAGCATAATATTTTGAGATATAATTTAGTTTTCTCCTCAACATCGCTTTATAATTTTTGCTCTTTCACCAATTCTGTCATCATAATTTCCTATATCAAGGGAGGAATGATGCAACAGAGAGCAGAAGTAAATCTTAGGGCTTTTGGATTTCAAAAGCCTCACTCTCAAGAGAGTATAGGGTAAAACTCAGAACATAAAAATGGACTTGAAAAAATATATGATTAATCAAAGAGCACAGGTTTTTCCATTCTGGAGAGTCTCTTTTAGCTAGGAAAGAAAATGACTTAGAGGAGAAAAAAAGAAAGCTGAGACATTGATTGCTCCCTGAGGAAGATCTCTGTGCCTTCCTCTCTCCCATTAGCCCAAACACACAAACCAGGAATGTCTCAAAGCAGGGTCTAAATCCTAGAACAGAGAGAACCTGCTTCCTAAACCCTCTCTAGACATGCAGGGCTATGTATCAAGACTTACTATAAAGCAATATTAATTAAGACAATGAGGTATTGATTTTGCAGATTTACAAACAGAGGTAATTACTTCAAATATTTAAGGGGAAAATATTAAAGTCACATGGAAAGAGAATTTGAATAAGAAAGTCTAATTTCCCAAGACTCAGTAATCCTGTTCTATCCTGCCCCTGTGGTTAGCTGAAAAAAGTATAATTCAAAGGTCTAACATCCAGAATCTCTAAGTAACTTAAATTAACAAGCAAAAAACAAATAACCTCATTAAGAAGTGGGCAAAGGACATGAACAGACACTTTTCAAAAGAAGACATATACATGGCTAACAGGCATATGAAAAAATACTCAACTTTACTAATAATTAGAGAAATACAAATCAAAACCACAGTGAAATACCCTCTTACATCAGTCAGAATGACTATTATTAAAAAGTAAAAACAAAAACAAAAACAAAAAAACACAGAGGTTGTGAAACCAAGGTTCTGAGGAAAACGTAAATTAATTCAGCCATTTGGAAAGCAGTTTGATGATTTCTCAAAGAACTTAGAACTACCATTTGACCCAGCAGTCCCATTATTGGGTACTTACGAAAAGGAATATAAATGATTCTACCATAAAGACACATGTATGCATATGTTCATTGCAGCACTAGTCACTATAGCAAAGACATAGACTCAACTTGCATGCCCATCAACAGTGGACTGGGTAAAGAAAATGTGGTACATATACATCATGGAATACTACACACACAGCCATAAAAAGAATGAGATAATGTCTTTTGTAGCAACACGGATGGAGCTGGAGGCTGTTATACCAAGTGAACTAACACAGAAACAGAAAACCAAACACTGCATGTTCTCACTTAAAAGTAGGAGCTAAACATTAACTACACATGGACACAAAGAAAAGAACAATAGACACCATGGTCTACCTGCAGGTAGAAGGTGGGAGGAGGATGAGGATAAAAAACCTACCTATTGGGCACTATAATTTATCATCTGGGTGACTAAACATTATGTAAACCAAATCTGCACAACACACAATTTATCTGTTGAACAAACCTGCACACATACCCTGAAACTAAAATAAAAATTCAAAAAGTCATGTTGCTGGGCTTAATGTTGTTTATAACCAAATGGGGGATCATAATATCAATTTATGCTTTAACACTTAAAGGATATGATAAAGATAAATCTAGTGTTAAAGATCTGTGAATTCTTAAGAGGAAAAAAAGTGCAACGTAAATCCAGCAATGCCATGATGAAAACATGCGTTGTTTTCTATGTATTTCTAGAAATAAAATTTACTCACACTATTCTTCCATCTTGTAGTACAGTTTATGACTAAGTCATCTTACTTAAGTTAGTTGCTGCAAGGAATCCACAGACACCTATACTTTGACTGACTTCTTGAGTGACAGAACCATGACAGTTCAATCATAATTTTTTGAAGGAAGATAAGTTTAAAGCATTGTCTTTCTCAAATGGGCTAAATTTGAAGTCTAGTGAATGAAATTTCACAAAAATTACCATGGAGTTACGCAATATTGTATTGAAAGTCCTCATCAGTATGATGAAATAAGAAAACAAGATAAAGATATAATATTTGGACATTCAGATGGTATGATTTTATCTACAAAAATCCAAAATAATCTGTGACTAAATTATTAAAATTGATAGGTAGGTTAACAAGACTGCTGGATCCAAAGTCAATATTGGCAGAAATTAACTGTTTTTCTGACACCAGCAACAAACACATAGTTAAAATCTAAAAACAGTACTTTTATAAGAGCATAAAAACATTAATGCTTAGAAATGAATTTCACAAATGATGTGTAAGATCTATATACAGAAAAATATAATCATCACTAAAATAAACTAGCACAGATCTAAATAAATGAGGGAAGGAGAGCTAGATAAATGAGATCTAATCCATGTTAATGCATTGGGAGATTCAATATTGTAAAGAGATATAATTTCTCCCTATAGTGATTTAGAAATTTGACGCAATCTGGATAAAAATTCCAATAGGGTGTGTGTGCGTGTGTGTGTTTGTGTGTAAACTGACAAGCTGATTTTAAAACAAATATAAATGCAAAGAACCAAGACATAGTTGAAGAAGAAAAAAGAGGAAGCATAGAACACTACTTTCCTGGATCTCAGATAATTAGGCTTTTATTTCTCAGACTCACTTTGAAAGTAGCTTTAAGATTTTTCTTTTGGTCAAGCGCAGTGGCTCGGTCCTGTAATCCCAGCACTTTGGGAAGCTGAAGCGGGTGGATCACCTGAGGTCGGGAGTTCGAGATCAAGCCTGGCCAACACAGTGAAACCCCATCTCTACTAAAAATCAAAAAAAATTCATCAGGTGTGGTGGCTGCCACCTGTAATCCCAGCTACTTCAGAGGCTGATGCAGGAGAATCGTTTGAACCCGGGAGGCAAAGGTTGCAGTGAGCTGAGATTGTGCCACTGCACTCCAGCCTGGCCAACAAAAATGAAATTCCATCTCAAAAAAAAAAAAAAAAAAAGAAAAAAATTTTCTTTTAAATATTTGAAATAGTTATATCTGTCCCTGAATCTGCAAACTCAGCCTTTGCTACAACGAATGATGAGATCACGAAGTTGGTAATGAATCTGTACCAATAGCTGCTGCAATATTGCTTACTGGGAGATGTCCTTCCCCTCAATGGTGGATGTATGTGTGCCCAGTGGATGGGAATGTCTGAGAAGTAGCGGAAGTCCTCTGGAGAGTGCACCATTTGAGGATTTGTAGTTGTACCGTTAGTTGTCATGTGTGCTTGAATCCCCGACTTTCACATTCACAGTTGGTTTTAGGCATTTGTTCCAGAAAGTGTATCTCTGTTGCTGACTGATTCCCAGGATACTTGGCTGTCTATATAATGCTGTTGCTTCCTAATTTTTTTTCTGCTTGTTTTGTCAAGCTGCTTCAGATTTGCTGTGAAATGTTTTCTGACACTCCTTTCTTGTTTTTGTTACAGGATACTCAGAATCTGTTGTGAAATCTGAAATGTTTGGTATCTGTAGTCTTGAGGAAGCTTATGCCAGAGATTAAACTGGCATGTAACTGCAATACTTCCAAATGTGAATTTTGAATTAGCTTCTAATTATATAACGAGACATTTTGCTTTCTTTTCTTGAAACTTACTTTTTTTTTCAGCTTTATGTTTTAATTTTTCTTCTTTACTCAAAGCAAATTAGTGATACGGTGATGTTGTCCAGAAAGGAAACTCCCCATAGAACATGTACTCCAGTGATATCAATTACTGCATGTGAAACCACAGAGGCCAGGGACACTGTTAACAGTGTGTGCAAGAGGTCTGGCTTTAAAAAGTTGACAAGCCATCCACTCTTACTATGGTTTCGTGTAGCAGAAGAAATCAAGAGCCAAGATGATTTGGGTTTCTATTTTCAGTGTATAATCCTGATCCTTGAGTTGATTAAAACATTTATATAAAATAAACATGGCCGGGCGCGGTGGCTCAAGCCTGTAATCCCAGCACTTTGGGAGGCCGAGACGGGCGGATCACGAGGTCAGGCATCGAGACCATCCTGGCGAACACTGTGAAACCCCGTCTCTACTAAAAAATACAAAAAACTAGCCGGGCGAGGTGGCGGGCGTCTGTAGTCCCAGCTACTCGGGAGGCTGAGGCAGGAGAATGGCGTGAACCCGGGAGGCGGAGCTTGCAGTGAGCTGAGATTGTGCCACTGCACTCCAGCCTGGCCAACAAAAATGAAATTCCATCTCAAAAAAAAAAAAAAAAAAAAAAAAATTTTCTTTTAAATATTTGAAATAGTTATATCTGTCCCTGAATCTGCAAACTCAGCCTTTGCTACAACGAATGATGAGATCACGAAGTTGGTAATGAATCTGTACCAATAGCTGCTGCAATATTGCTTACTGGGAGATGTCCTTCCCCTCAATGGTGGATGTATGTGTGCCCAGTGGATTGGGAATGTCTGAGAAGTAGCGGAAGTCCCTCTGGAGAGTGCACCATTTGAGGATTTGTAGTTGTACCGTTAGTTGTCATGTGTGCTTGAATCCCCGACTTTCACATTCACAGTTGGTTTTAGGCATTTGTTCCAGAAAGTGTATCTCTGTTGCTGACTGATTCCCAGGATACTTGGCTGTCTATATAATGCTGTTGCTTCCTAATTTTTTTTCTGCTTGTTTTGTCAAGCTGCTTCAGATTTGCTGTGAAATGTTTTCTGACACTCCTTTCTTGTTTTTGTTACAGGATACTCAGAATCTGTTGTGAAATCTGAAATGTTTGGTATCTGTAGTCTTGAGGAAGCTTATGCCAGAGATTAAACTGGCATGTAACTGCAATACTTCCAAATGTGAATTTTGAATTAGCTTCTAATTATATAACGAGACATTTTGCTTTCTTTTCTTGAAACTTACTTTTTTTTTCAGCTTTATGTTTTAATTTTTCTTCTTTACTCAAAGCAAATTAGTGATACGGTGATGTTGTCCAGAAAGGAAACTCCCCATAGAACATGTACTCCAGTGATATCAATTACTGCATGTGAAACCACAGAGGCCAGGGACACTGTTAACAGTGTGTGCAAGAGGTCTGGCTTTAAAAAGTTGACAAGCCATCCACTCTTACTATGGTTCGTGTAGCAGAAGAAATCAAGAGCCAAGATGATTTGGGTTTCTATTTTCAGTGTATAATCCTGATCCTTGAGTTGATTAAAACATTTATATAAAATAAACATGGCCGGGCGCGGTGGCTCAAGCCTGTAATCCCAGCACTTTGGGAGGCCGAGACGGGCGGATCACGAGGTCAGGCATCGAGACCATCCTGGCGAACACTGTGAAACCCCGTCTCTACTAAAAAATACAAAAAACTAGCCGGGCGAGGTGGCGGGCGTCTGTAGTCCCAGCTACTCGGGAGGCTGAGGCAGGAGAATGGCGTGAACCCGGGAGGCGGAGCTTGCAGTGAGCTGAGATCCGGCCACTGCACTCCAGCCCCGGCGACAGAGCAAGACTCCGTCTCAAAATAAATAAAATAAAATAAAATAAAATAAAATAAAATAAACATTCAGACATTAAATCAATGCAACTTTGCTATCGTTGTAGGTGTTGTTGTTGTGTGGTTAATGTTGGGAGAGGAAAGAGAAAAGCTGCACGTTAATGTTGTCAGAAATCTAGTTCTGTGCAAACAACTATGTAACAACATTAAACGATATCTTCCAATATCATATTTGTATCATTGTATTACCTCAAGATGTAGCGTGATATAAATTCCCTGGGGTTTACCCTTAATGGTGATTTTTAGACACCCATTGGTATGGTGTTTCACCAGCCAACTTGCAGGAGATACCAGAAAGCATCTGAAAGAAAAGTAATTTCTAGATCAGAGTTAGAGAGGGTATGGCAATGTTGTATTCCAGGGAGTATCTGTCTAGCTTTTCTCTGGATTGGAGTGGGTGGGAGGTGGGGAAGAAAGAATGAAGCCAGTTAGTGAAAAGGACTGCCAGCCATATAATAAAAAGTAACTTTAAAGAAGTTATCTCCTTTTTTATGGTAAAATTAATCACCTAGGCATTGATTTGGGTGATACAAAGGAGGGTACTTTACCATTTGTGGTCCCCAAGAAGAACTGACATTATGCAACAAAGCAGAACATGGAAGTCTAAGGAGAACATAAGACCATGTGCTCCTTGAACAGAGCACCGCAGCACTCAGACATGACCTCAATAACCAGGGCAGAAACAGTCAAGACATTTGCTCCCACACACATGTGTAGTGTGTGGTGCATGGCAGAAAAAGTCAAATGAGAAAATTATTGTTTGTTTCTGCTCTTCTGTTTCTATTTTTACTCCCAGACCAATATGACCTGGGAAATGCAGATTGCACAAAAATTGAAATATTCGCTTGGGAAAAAGCAAACACACTTTTCAACTTTTCCTTGGCCCATTTTTTTTTTTTTTGAATTTTTTCATCTGCTTAGATAATGTTTCTTACATCAGAAACATCTCTGTGCTTCTCTGCTCCCTGTTTATCCACGTCAGTCAAGGCATAGTTGTCATGTAACACTTAATTCTAAGTCACATTCTCTATTACAATGTTGATAGATTCAATACATTCCTTCTTCTGTGAACACCAATTTTTGTTTCTTCTTTCTGTTAATTCCATGCCTCTGCCAAGTTATAAGATTTAAGGATTTTGGAATTATCCAGGACTCCTTTTGCTTCACTCTTTGCATCCCACACATTCCACCTGTCCTTGGCTCCCTTGCTGAGATATAGTCCACTCCCATGTTCTCACCGCCACCTGGATACAATTATGCCCTAGAATGCTAATGCACATTCCTACCTGCAGGCACTCAACCTTCTAGCCTATCCTCTGGTAGCCACCAGAATTATGTTTGCAGAGTACAAATCAGATTATGTCATTATTTAATTTTAAATCATCTATGGGTCTACAAAGAATATAACTAGATTTCTGAAACTGGGGGTGGGAACAATAAAGAGAGGCATGGATTGCCTTCACAGACCTCTGTGAATCCTCTGGCATTATACTAAACAGGTTGTCTTATGAGCATTAACTATGTTTGTCTCATGAGAAGAGTGTCATAGATTTCAATACATTCTCAAAAGAGTCTATGCTGTGACATGTCCTTTCTTCCTCCTCCCAAAAAAAAAGCCTTTAAAACTCGTCTGTGTGGTAGGCAAGACCCTTCCCAATTCAGTTAACTAAGTAGAATAGTGTAATGAAAGATGTAGTGGCATGGGAGGCTGAGACCATTGTAAAATTGTAGAGTCAGGCAGTACTGGTTGTCAGTTCTGCTTTGATAACCTAGTGTTGGACATGCATTTTCTCTGAGCTTTAGTTGGCCAATGTAGTAAATGGGATAATGTTTTTATTTTCACAGGACTATTTTGGGTATTTGATTTAATAACAATCTAAAGTGACTAGGAAAGTATAAGCACTCAGCAAGTTATTGCAAATAATTCTTCACTACCATTAAGTCCTTGGATATTGAAAGATACAATTTGTAAAAACAATACCGTCATTGTACCATCATTCTTTTAGTGATAAATCACTCCGTTATCAGTTGGATTATCTTTGTTTCAAGTTACAGAAAGCCCCGAATTATGAAAAGGAATATATTAGCTCATGTAGCTCCAAAAGTTTAGAGGTAGAGTGGGCTTTAGGTGCTTTTTGTTCAAAACTACTTATTTTTTATCATACTCTCAGTTCTCTCATTCTCTGTGTGTCAGCCTCCCTTTCAGACTAGTTTTCCTCATGGTGACAAAATGATTGCAGACTTCACAACCACACATCACACCCTCCAGAACAAGAAGGGACATCTGTGTCCTGGAATTCCCAACCAAACTCCGAGTTCCCTTCTGGTTAGACTGGCTCAGGCCACTTCCCTATCACTAAACCAATCCTTGCAGCTGAGGTTACATCATCAGTCTTAAGTGTCTCCTAAACTACTTCAATGTCTCCTAAACCCCAAAGAAAATTCAGGGCCGTGTAAATATTTAACAACCAGGATGACATGAGCAACATCAATGTGAACATATACCAGCCCAATTGGAATGGACACTTACTGTAAATAACGAGCATTCCTAAACTGGTGCTGCTAGCTGAGCCTCAGTCCTGCTAGGAGGTGAAGAATGAATTCAACACTAGGTAATACCATTCAGGACATAGGCATGGGCAACGACTTCATGTCTAAAACACCAAAAGCAATGGCAACAGAAGCCAAAATTGACAATTGGGATCTAATTAAACTAAAGAGCTTTTGCACAGCAAAAGAAATTACCATCAGAGTGAACAGGCAACCTACAGAATGGGAGAACATTTTTGCAATCTACTCATCGGACAAAGGACTAATATCCAGAACCTACAAAGAACTCAAACAAATTTACAAGAAAAAACAAACAACCCCATCAAAAAGTGGGCAAAGGATATGAACAGACATTTCTCAAAAGAAGACATTCATACAGCCAATAGACACATGAAAAAATGCTCATCATCACTCGCCATCAGACAAATGCAAATCAAAACCACAATGAGATACCATCTCACACCAGTTAGAATGGCAATCATTAAAAAGTCAGGAAACAACAGGTGCTGGAGAGGATGTGGAGAAATAGGAACACTTTTACACTGTTGGTGGGATTGTAAACTAGTTCAACCATTATGGAAAGCAGTATGGCGATTCCTCAAGGATCTAGAACTAGAAGCACCATATGACCCAGCCATCCCATTACTGGGTATATATCCAAAGGATTAGAAATCATGCTGCTATAAAGACACATGCACACGTATGTTCACTGTGGCACTATTCACAATAGCAAAGACTTGGAATCAACCCAAATGTCCAGCAGTGACAGACTGGATTAAGAAAATATGGCACATATACACCATGGAATACTATGCAGCCACAAAAAAGGATGAGTTTGTGTCCTTTGTAGGGACATGGATGCAGCTGGAAACCATCATTCTCAGCAAACTGTCGCAAGAACAGAAAACCAAACACCGCATGTTCTCACTCATAGGTGGGAACTGAACAAGGAGATCACTTGGACTCGGGAAGGGAAACATCACACGCCGGGGCCTATTATGGGGAGGGGTGGGGGAGGGATTGCATTGGGAGTTATACCTGATGTAAATGACGAGTTGATGGGTGCTGATGAGTTGATGGGTGCATCACACCAACATGGCACAAGTATACATATGTAACGAACCTGCATGTTATGCACAGATACCCTAGAACTTAAAGTATGGTAATAAAAAGAAAAGCCAAAAGAAAATAATAATCATCAAAAAAATAAAATAAAATAAATGGTTGACCGAGGAGGCAGTTCTCAAAGATCCACCGATCACACCTACTCAAGAATGAGCTAATCCTCATCATCATTCAGATCATCTTCTGCAGCTAGAAAATCAGAATTCAACTTGTGCTATGTGCTAATGAGCTTCACCTTGAAAACAAGGTATGTAGAAAGAAACAAAAAGTCAGCTATCAGATTTCCCATTCTCTAAGAAGGAAGAAATCATCAGAGAGAAAAATACATATTATAGTTTTTGATTCTAAATATGTTTCTTACAAAATTCTACTTTAAAACTTTGGGTTAGTAATTTATACTACTCATACAGACAGAAACACTTAGAAAATGCATTATTTGATCTTAAATTATTTAACCCATTTTTCAAAAGTTTGGCAATTTTTATCTAAAATGATCTTTCTGAATCTTTTTTTTACAACAGTAAGAGCAATTAACAAACACTTTGTTATTCTTTAGTTTTATTTCATATAAAATTATTCACAAACCACTTCTCAAACCCAATTCTGGAATTCAAACTGTATAATAAAACAAAGCTTCACATTATGCTATCTTGGAAACATAACTGGGTGACTTTGTCTTGTCTTTGCCTCTCAGTTCTATATTCCTCAGCCATGGGTCTGGAAGCTCTCCAGACACCAACAGGGTGGGGGAGTTCTAACACAGGGCTGGCATGTGAACCTCACCACAAATTCTTCAGGGATACGTCAAAGTAATAATGTGAGTGTGCTAGAATATGGGAGCGAGGGGGAAGAGGGGCAGCTGTTCCTTAATCCTATGTAGCTGTGTGGTTTTTTGTTTTTTTTTTCAATCAAATTAAAAAGAGAATGTATGTCCTGATTAGTTGGTTTGGGATCCCTGAATTAATTTGAAATTGAGAAAGGGCATTAACTTATACCAGAGGTATGGAGTAAATCTGTGACTATTTTACTTGTATTCAAAGATGCAGTTACCCAGGAAGAGTTAGATAAGAAGAAGAGCCTATTTTAGAATATCGCATTAAGGGCACCAATCATTGTCTCATTTCATTCATTCATTCATTTCATTCAAGAAATATTTTTTGAGTATGTTAGATGTCGGGCAGTGTTCTAAATCTTGATGACATAGAATATACATAGCATATAATCAAATATACAAAGTACTTTCCCTCTTGCAGCCTGTATTCTAGTGCAAGATAGGAAAGAAAAACAATTTAAAAATCTCAAACAAATACAAAATATATCAGGCTGTAATAAGTGAGATGAAGAAATACTGGCAGAGTTAAAGAACACAAAGAGTGATGGAGGGTGGAGTGATATGTGTAGAAGGTCAGGGAGGCCCGGTGTTTGAGTACAGAACGAGAGAAGAAGCCCTGAGGGGTATCTGGGCTAGAGTGTCCGGGCCACAGGGACAGAGGGGATTCTCATTCCTCACAGAGAAACCTCCCCACAACCCTGTGACGGGAGTAGATGGGTCATTTAATCTGCAGGAGAGAGGTGAGGAAACTGAATCTCAGAGAATTGTGCAATCGTGCTTTCTGTCTCCTAGTCCTTTGTCTAGAAAGAACATGTCATGCTAGACAAGTGCTTTTCAATCATTTCAAATTTTCTTTTTAATTGAGAAGCTTTTTTTCCAAATTACGTTTTATGCAGGATCTCAGTTTGTGAAATAATAAAAATGAAATTACTCTGGAGGAAATAGCCAGAAAGAGGCTTTTGGAGGCTTGGCCCATGCCTCCACCCCAGATCTTGCCCACTCCTGGGTTTTGCCCTGAAGAATTTGTGCATATCTCAAAGCTTGTAAAGCTCCCATGCATGCCTTGCACTACTCACTACTCCATACATATCTCCCATGCTTGGTGGAAAGAAGGAATTAGGAGAGTTGGTAGTAAAGTATACAAAAGGAAAACCAAAGAAGCAAGGAAGATTATGACAAGATAGATACCTCCACATGCTCATAGACTTGAAAAACCAACTTCTTATTTCTTTCAAGATCCAGCTAAAGGTTTCCTTATTTTTGAAAAGAGGGAGCCTTACATATATTGTTCCACAACAAATTGCCCTCAAAACATAGTGATTTGAGACCATAAATATTTATTATCAGACCGTTTTCATGGAGCAGCAATCTGAGTACAGCTTAGCTGGATCTTGTGGCTCAGGGCTTCTAATGAGGATGCAATCAAGGTGTCATTTATGTCATTTGGGATTGCAGTCAGCTCAGGGCTCAGCTAAGGGAGGATCTGCTTCCCAACTCACTCATGTGGTTGTTGCCAAGATTTGATTTCCTATGGGTTGTTGGACTGAGGGCCTTAGTGTCTTGCTGGCTGTTGGCTAGGGACTCTCTCAGTTACTTATTACATGGATCTCTCCATAGGGCAACTGACAGCATAGCAGGTGGCTTCCCTCAAAGCAAGAAAGCAGAGAAAGACTCAAGCCCAGCCCACACTCAAGAAGAGATATGAGTACCACTCATAAGGTTGTAAGGACCATGAGACAGGAATATTGGGGGACATTTTAGAGATTGCCTATGACAGGGAGGAAAACACAAAAGTGGGAGTTACATACATTTACTTAATCCTCAATATGCTTAATCTATGTAATATGCCTTTGGTCTTTTTGTACATTTTTCTTCCTTTCCTCACAATAAAGGGCTCTGTTCAAACTTTTCTTGCTTATATGATTATTTGTAATTCTAAGTAAATACAAATAGAAATACCAACTATAGACATTATTGAAATCCTTCACACCTCTTCTGACATCCCATGTAAAGTCTCAGCAAATTTTCTTCAATAGTACTCACATGCTAGTTTTGTGGCCAAGAAGAAAAAAATGTGCTTTCCTATTTCTGTGTTTAATAATCTACGTCAATTTTTCCTTCTGGCATTACCTATAAAATGATGAGGTTGCTATGCTGAAGGAGTTTGTCCACTTGTCTGAATCTTCACTAAGCTGTAAGCCCCTTGAGGGTTACTCTTGTACCCACAGTGTCTGTCATATACAAGTGCCCTGCAAGTGTAAGTCAAATGAGCGATGCAGCAGTGGCTCCCAGAAACCAGATAAAACTCTGCCACCGTAGCCCCATTTTAACAATTTTTAGAAAACATACTAGCATCTTTATGTGGTAACATATTTCAAGGAAGCATTTGAGGATTTATATACTTGCTAACATTCCCCCAAATTCTGGACATCAGATATCAGTTCCTTTGGTTGGTCCAAAAGTACAGCTTAAGAGCTCAGTGAATAGAGTCCAGGAGTTACTCTAATAAGTGACATGTCTTCTGTGATTATGTACTGGGAATAAAATGTGAAGACATCAAGAAGACAGGGTAGAGGACCTGCCATCCAGAAATGCAATAGAAGCATTTCTAAATGGTTTTCCTTAGTTTACTACCTATGTTATGAGGATTGTGTGACTTTGGGTGGAGTCAGAAGATTACCTTTGATGTCAACAGCAGAGCTTTTGAAATGCTAGAAGCAGGCAGGAGAAGAATCTGCAGAGAGGGAGAGTTAAGAAACTGAAAGAGGTTCTGAAGCAAATGTGTCACTCTAATCCACTCAATTCCCTTCTCTTTCCCCTCTCTCCTGGAGAGGGGTAGGTGAGGGGACTGTACCTGATAGACTTCAAAGTCTTGTATTCTATTTATTATTCGGCCGTGCTATCAGCCTCTCTCTGTCTCTTTCCAGGTATTTCCTGTTTCTTTATTTTAAATTAAAAGACTTTGAGGGGTGGATTATTGAGATAGCAGGGATAAGCATCAGTGGCTAAGCTTAGCTTTGCCCTCCAGTCATGTGACCCACCCCCCCCCACCTTCCTTTTTCCTACTGTGACCACCTGCCAGGCACAGGGTTTATTCAAAGCACTCTACTATCTGACTAGGTTAGAGCAACTATTATTTTAAAAAAACAATAATTTTTGTAACATTTATAAAAGCAATCAGTGCAATATATGTATCCTATTCTGCAAAGCTGTCCCTAACCAACCTCCAGCTGACATAAATGACCTTCCTCCTCCTGCCCTGGATGTCTCCAACACAGCACTCACCACACTGCATTGTCTTCACTGATTTATCTGTCCCTCTTCCCATGAGGCTGTTGCTCTGCAAGCTGTGGATTCCACAGGTATGTACTTTGGTGAGCTGCTAATTGGGCAGAGGCTGAATACAAGCTGATCTCCTACTTGAGCCAGTGTGCTGTGACTGTTTATTATTTGATAGTGAGGATTGTATAGTGTTTACAGACAGAAGACCTAAGTATAAAGCATGCTTCTCTACTTGGAATCGTAATCTTGGTCAGACCACTGAACTGTGTCTGAGTTTCCCAATTTGCATAATGAAGATAATAATAATAATAATAATAATAGAAGAACAAGAACAAGAAGAGGAGGAGAAGGAGGAAATAACATTACTCAACACAACATGCTTGCTTTTCCCTTGTGATGCAGTTGTTATGAGGACTGAAATAATGAGGACTGTGCAACTACTACCTAAACTATAAAGTGCTGTGCCCACTTTTTCTGCCAACAGCCTCCTTGGGGAGCAAACACAAGAAGGAAGGATTGACTGACCAGAGTGAGTCTGAGATGTCAACAGTTTTTAAGAAAGAGATTTCCAGGCCGGGCGTGGTGGCTCACGCCTGTAATCCCAGCACTTTGGGAGGCCAAGGCGGGCGAATGACGAGGTCAGGAGATCGAGACCATCCTGGCTAACACGGTGAAACCCTGTCTCTACTAAAAAAAATATGAAAAAAATTAGCTGGGCATGGTGGCGGGCTCCTGTAGTCCCAGCTACTGCAGAGGTTGAGGCAGGAGAATGGCGTGAACCCGGGTGGCAGAGCTTGCAGTAAGCCGAGATTGCACCACTGCACCCCAGCCTGGGTGACAGAGAGAGACTCCATCGAAAAAAAAAAAAAAAAAAAGGATTTCCAAAGTCAAACTTTTATGTATCAGAAAAGTGCTCAAGTTCAACTCTCTTTTCACATGTGAATATATTTAATCTTTATTTAATATCTTATGAGGTTGATAGAGAAAACATTCTTAGTAAATACACAAATAGTCTATTAACCCTAGGGTCGTTAATAGATTTTAGCTTCCAGTAACTCTTTTTTTTTTTTTTTTTTTTTTGAGACGGAGTCTCGCTCTGCCCCGCCCGGCTGGAGTGCAGTGGCCGGGTCTCAGCTCACTGCAAGCTCCGCCTCCTGGTTTACGCCATTCTCCTGCCTCAGCCCCAAGCAGCTGGGACTACAGGCGCCCGCCACGTCGCCCGGCTAGTTTTTTGTATTTTTTAGTAGAGACGGGGTTTCACCATGTAGCCAGGATGGTCCTCGATCTCCTGACCTCGTGATCGCCCGCTCGGCTCCCAAAGTGCTGGGATTACAGGCTTGAGCCACCGCGCCCGGCCCCCAGTAACTCTTAGATCTCACAAACACCAAAAGCTGTGGATTTAATGATTTTAAATAAATAATCTAAGATTACTGCCAACATTTCGTAAAAAGATATTACGTAATCTACATCGACATCACTAGATGTGTTTGCTTCAATAATACAAGATGTTAAACAGCATAGCTTCACAGCTTGGTGTAGACACCTTCTACTGAACCATACACATCCTCCTTGCTGAGGTGCACACTTAATCCTCCAGGGGCCAAGTATCTCTTAGAAAGGACCCAGAAACTCTGTGCTCTTTTTGAATCATTTTTAAAAATAGATTTCCCATAGACTCACAGCAATAAGCTTCTCTGAAAAGGAAAAATAGGAGTGGGCTTTTGAAGAGAGAGTCTTCCAACTCAGAAGAAGTAGTTTGTGCTTTAAGAAGAGTATCTCGAGCACTTTTAGGCAATTTAAACACTATCTTCCATTGCCTTCTCTCTGCACTGGGGGAAATAGTAAGAAATGGCTTTTACTCATGAATACTCCACTAGTAAAAAGAAGAGTCTTATCATCTCCAAATTATCTTTAAGATGTCAGTAGTCACTGACCAGTCTCCCATTCTTCCAGATCAAGTGTTACATGTTCTTGTTGCAGCAGACCTCTCTCCTTTAAAACACTCGGCATAGTGGTGATTTTATGGTTGTTTATGTGATTGTTTCATTTAAGAGCTCAGGTTGTAAAGCCAAACTGTGTGAGTTAAAACTTTGACTCTACCACTTACTACCTGGGTGACAAAGAAACTTAATAGCTCTGTCCTGCAGTTTTCTCTTCTGTAGAATGGGATCGATGATAGTCCCTACCTCATAGAGTTGTGAGGATTACATATGTAGAGGAGATGACATGTAGAACCCTTATAAAAATGGCTTCCGCATAGTAAGTGCTTAATAAATTTTAACTTTTTGTCTTGTTTTGTTGTAGCTCTAATAGCTTCAAGTTTTATGAGGACAGGCATATCATCATCTAATATCCATCACAGCATTCTACCAAAGAACCTACTCAGTATGTTTGTTAAATGAAAACAACTTAATCTGTAAGATTTCATTGATGTGTTTATATATTCCATTTTGGTAGTAATTACAGAAAATAAAATAGAAAGCAAAATCAGTATGGAAGATTGCATGAAAGTTGATTCTGAAACACTTCATATTGGACCCCAATTATCTCTCAGAATAATATGCAGCAAAATGAATAAAACATTAACCACTGTAGACTAAGAATAGTATTTCAAAAAAGTTGTATATATTTGTTAAATGTTCTGTTGTAGCTAAATAAACAATTTGTTTTAGGGAGAATGGAAAAGAGTAGAATACATTTTTAGTATCAAAAGATGATATCTCCAGGATCTAGTGCTAAAAATTTATGAAGAATTAAAAGTTATAAGAGCACATGTTTAAGATTTGACCTTGCCCAAAACAGGCTTTGATTACTGCCATAGAAAGAGCTTTTCAGAATAACAACTAAAATGGCCATATTTTTATCATCAAATAAAAAATTAGGAGATAATTTTATTATGTATCTATATTTTTTTTTTATTATACTTTAAGTTCTAGGGTACATGTGCATAACATGCAGGTTTGTTACATATGTATGCTTGTGCCATGTTGGTGTGCTGCACCCATCAACTCGTCAGCACCCATCAATTCATCATTTATATCATGTATAACTCCCAATGCAATCCCTCCCCCTCCCCCCTCCCCATGATAGGCCCCAGTGTGTGATGTTCCCCTTCCCGAAGTCCAAGTGATCTCATTGTTCAATTCCCACCTATGAGTGAGAACATGCGGTGTTTGTTTTCTGTTCTTGTGATAGTTTGCTAAGAATGATGGTTTCCAGCTGCATCCATGTCCCTACAAAGGACACAAACTCATCCTTTTTTATGGCTGCATAGTATTCCATGGTGTATATGTGCCACATTTTCTTAATCCAGTCTGTCACAGATGGACATTTGGGTTGATTCCAAGTCTTTGCTATTGTGAATAGTGCCCAATAAACATACGTGTGCATGTGTCTTTATAGCAGCATGATTTATAATCCTTTGGGTATATACCCAGTAGTGGGATGGCTGGGTCATATGGTACATCTAGTTCTAGATCCTTGAGGAATTGCCATACTGTTTTCCATAATGGTTGAACTAGTTTACAATCCCACCAACAGTGTAAAAGTGTTCCTATTTCTCCACATCCTCTCCAGCACCTGTTGTTTCCTGACTTTTTAATGATTGCCATTCTAACTGGTGTGAGATGGTATCTCATTGTGGTTTTGATTTGCATTTCTCTGATGGCGAGTGATGATGAGCATTTTTCATGTGTCTGTTGGCTGTATGAATGTCTTCTTTTGAGAAATGTCTGTTCATATCCTTTGCCCACTTTTTGATGGGGTTTTTTGTTTTTTTCTTGTATATTTGTTTGAGTTCTTTGTAGATTCTGGATATTAGCCCTTTGTCAGATGAGTAGATTGCAAAAATTTTCTCCCATTCTGTAGGTTGCCTGTTCACTCTGATGGTAGTTTCTTTTGCTGTGCAGAAGCTCTTTAGTTTAATTAGATCCCATTTGTCAATTTTGGCTTTTGCTGCCGTTGCTTTTGGTGTTTTAGACATGAAGTCCTTGCCCATGCCTATGTCCTGAATGGTACTACCTAGGTTTTCTTCTAGGGTTTTTATGGTATTAGGTCTAACATTTAAGTCTCTAATCCATCTTGAATTAATTTGTATAAGGAGTAAGGAAAGGATCCAGTTTCAGCTTTCTACTTATGGCTAGCCAATTTTCCCAGCACCATTTATTAAATAGGGAATCCTTTCCCCATTTCTTGTTTTTCTCAGGTTTGTCAAAGATCAGATGGCTGTAGATGTGTGGTATTATTTCTGAGGACTCTGTTCTGTTCCATTGGTCTATATCTCTGTTTTGGTACCAGTACCATGCTGTTTTGGTTTCTGTGGCCTTGTAGTATAGTTTGAAGTCAGGTAGCGTGATGCCTCCAGCTTTGTCCTTTTGACCTAGGATTGTCTTGGCAATGCAGGCTCTTTTTTGGTTCCATATGAACTTTAAAGCAGTTTTTTCCAATTCTGTGAAGAAGGTCATTGGTAGCTTGATGGGGATGGCATTGAATCTATAAATCACCTTGGGCAGTATGGCCATTTTCACGATATTGATTCTTCCTATCCATGAGCATGGTATGTTCTTCCATTTGTTTGTGTCCTCTTTGATTTCACTGAGCAGTGGTTTTTAGTTCTCCTTGAAGAGGTCCTTGACATCCCTTATAAGTTGGATTCCTGGTATTTGATTCTCTTTGAAGCAATTGTGAATGGAAGTTCATTCCTGATTTGGCTCTCTGTTTGTCTGTTACTGGTGTATAAGAATGCTTGTGATTTTTGCACATTAATTTTGTATCCTGAGACTTTGCTGAAGTTGCTTATCAGCTTAAGGAGATTTTGGGCTGAGACAATGGGGTTTTCTAATATACAATCATGTCATCTGCAAACAGGGACAATTTGACTTCTTCTTTTCCTAACTGAATACCCTTGATTTCTTTCTCTGCCTGATTGCCCTAGCCAGAACTTCCGACACTATGTTGAATAGGAGTGGTGAGAGAGGGCATCCCTGTCTTGTGCCAGTTTTCGGGAATTTTTCCAGTTTTTGCCCATTCACTATGATATTAGCTGTGGGTTTGCCATAAACTCTTATTATTTTGAGGTACGTTCCATCAATACCGAATTTATTGAGCGTTTTTAGCATGAAGGGCTGTTGAATTTTGTCAAAAGCCTTTTCTGCATCTATTGAGATAATCATGTGGTTCTTGTCTTTGGTTCTGTTTATATGCTGGATTATGTTTATTGATTTGTGAATGTTGAACCAGCCTTGCATCCCAGGGATGAAGCCCACTTGATCATGGTGGATAAGCTTTTTGATGTGCTGCTGAATCTGGTTTGCCAGTATTTTATTGAGGATTTTTGCATCGATGTTCATCAGGGATATGGGTCTAAAGTTCTTTTTTTGTTGTGTCTCTGCCAGGCTTTGGTATCAGGATGATGTTGGCCTCATAAAATGAGTTAGGGAGGATTCCCTCTTTTTCTATTGATTGGAATAGTTTCAGAAGGAATGGTACCAGCTCTTCCTTGTACCTCTGGTAGAATTCAGCTGTGAATCCATCTGGTCCTGGACTTTTTTTGGTTGGTAGGCTATTAATTGTTGCCTCAATTTCAGAGCCTGCTATTGGTCTATTCAGGGATTCAACTTCTTCCTGGTTTAGTCTTGGGAGAGTGTACGTGTCCAGGAAATTATCTATTTCTTCTAGATTTTCTAGTTGATTTGCGTAGAGATGTTTATAGTATTCTCTGATGGTAGTTTGTATTTCTGTGGGGTCGGTGGTGATATTCCCTTTATCATTTTTTATTGGGTCTATTTGATTCCTCTCTCTTTTCTTCATTATTAGTCTTGCTAGCAGTCTGTCAATTTTGTTGATCTTTTCAAAAAACCACTCCTGGATTCATTGATTTTTTGGAGGGTTTTTTGTGTCTATCTCATCTCCTTCAGTTCTGCTCTGATCTTAGTTATTTCTTGCCTTCTGCTAGCTTTTGAATGTGTTTGCTCTTGCCTCTCTAGTTCTTTTAATTGTGATGTTAGAGTGTCAATTTAGATCTTTCTTGCTTTCTCTTGTGGGCATTTAGTGCCATAAATTTCCCTCTACACACTGCTTTAAATGTGTCCCAGAGATTCTGGTATGTTGTATCTTTGTTCTCATTGGTTTCAAAGAACATCTTTATTTCTGCTTTCATTTCGTTATGTACCCAGTAGTCATTCAGGAGCAGGATGTTCAGTTTCCATGTAGTTGAGCGATTTTGACTGAGTTTCTTAGTCGTGAGTTCTAGTTTGATTGCACTGTGGTCTGAGAGACAGTTTGTTATAATATCTGTTCTTTTACATTTGCTGAGGAGTGCTTTACTTCCAATTATGTGGTCAATTTTGGAATAAGTGTGATGTGGTGCTGAGAAGAGTGTATATTCTGTTGATTTAGGGTGGAGAGTTCTATAGATGTCTATTAGGTCCGCTTGGTGCAGAGATGAGTTCAATTCCTGGATATCCTTGTTAACTTTCTGTCTCGTTGATCTGTCTAATGTTGACAGTGGAGTGTTGAAGTCTCTCATTATTATTGTATGGGAGTCTAAGTCTCTTTGTAAGTCTCTAAGGACTTGCTTTATGAATCTGGGTGCTCCTGTATTGGGTGCATATATATTTAGGAGAGTTAGCTCTTCCTGTTGAATTGATCCCTTTACCATTATGTAATGGCCTTCTTTGTCTCTTTTGATATTGATGGTTTAAATATCTGAGACTAGGATTGCACCCCTGCTTTTTTTGTTCTCCATTTGCTTGGTAGATCTTCCTCCATCCTTTATTTTGAGCCTATGTATGTCTCTGCCTGTGAGATGGGTCTCCTGAAAACAGCAGACTGATGGATCTTGACTCTTTATCCAGTTTGCCAGTCTGTGTCTTTTAATTGGAGCATTTAGTCCATTGACATTTCAGGTTAATATTGTTATGTGTGAACTTGATCCTGCCATTATGATATTAACTGGTTATTTTGCTTGTTAGTTGATGTAGTTTCTTCCTAGCCTCGATGGTCTTTACATTTTGGCATGTTTTTGCAATGGCTGGTACCGGTTGTCCTTTCCATGTTTAGGGCTTCCTTCAGGGTCTCTTGTAAGGCAGGCCTGGTGGTGACAAAATCTCTAAGCATTTGCTTATCTGTAAAGGATTTTATTTCTCCTTCACTGATGAAACTTAGTTTGGCTGGATATGAAATTCTGGGTTGAAAATTCTTTTCTTTAAGAACGTTGAATATTGGCCCCCACTCTCTTCTGGCTTGTAGAGTTTCTGCTGCGAGAGATCTGCTGTTAGTCTGATGGGCTTCCCTTTGTGGGTAACCTGACCTTTCTCTCTGGCTGCCCTTAAGATTCTTTCCTTCATTTCAACTTTGGTGAATCTGGCAATTATGTGTCTTGGAGTTGCTCTTCTGGAGGAGTATCTTTGTGCGTTCTCTGTATTTCCTGAATTTGAATGTTGGCCTGCCCTACTAGATTGGGGAAGTTCTCCTGGATGATATCCTGAAGAGTGTTTTCCAACTTGGTTCCATTTTCCCCCTCACTTTCAGGCACCCCAATCAGACATAGATTTGGTCTTTTTACATAATCCCATACTTCTTACAGGCTTTGTTCATTTCTTTTTCTTCTTTTTTCTTTCGGTTTCTCTTCTCGCTTCATTTCATTCATTCGATCCTCAATCACTGATACTCTTTCTTCCAGTTGATCAAGTCAGTTATTGAAGCTTGTGCATTTGTCACTTATTTCTCATGTCATGGTTTTCATCTCTGTCATTTCGTTTATGACCTTCTCTGCATTAATTAGTCTAGCTGTCAATTCTTCCACTCTTTTTTCAAGATTTTTAGTTTCTTTGCACAGGGTACATAATTCCTCCTTTAGCTCTGAGAAGTCTGATGGACTGAAGCCTTCTTCTCTCATCTCGTCAAAGTCATTCTCTGACCAGCTTTGATCTGTTGTTGGTGATGGGCTGCACTCCTTTGCAGGGGGAGATGCACTCTTATTTTTTGAATTTCCAGCTTTTCTGCCCTGCTTTTTCCCCATCTTTGTGGTTTTATCTGCCTCTGGTCTTTGATGATGGTGACATACTGATGGGGTTTTGGTATAAGTGTCCTTCCTGTTTGATAGTTTTCCTTCTGCCAGTTAGGACCCTCAGCTGTAGGTCTGTTGGAGATTGCTTGAGGTCCACTCCAGACCCTGTTTGCCTGGGTATCAGCAGCAGAGGTTGTGGAAGATAGAATATTGCTGAAGAGCGAGTATACCTGTCTGATTCTTACTTTGGAAGCTTCCTCTCAGGGGTGTACTGCACCCTGTGAGGTGTGGGGTGTCAGACTGCCCCTGGTGGGTGATGTCTCCCATTTAGGCTACTCAGGGTTCAGGGACCCACTTGAGCAGGCAGTCTGTCCCTTCACAGATCTCAACCTCCTTGTTGGGAGATCCACTGCTCTCTTCAAAGCTGTCAGACAGAGTCGTTTGCATCTGCAGAGGTTCTGCTGCTTTTTTGTTGTTGTTTTTTATCTGTGCCCTGTCCCCAGAAGTGGAGTTTACAGAGACAGGCAGGTTTCCTTGAGCTGCTGTGAGCTCCACCCAGTTCGAGCTTCCCAGCGGCTTTGTTTACCTACTTAAGCCTCAGCAATGGCGGGCGCCCCTCCCCCAGCCTCACTGCTGCCTTGTCGTTAGATCGCAGACTGCTGTGTTAGCAATGAGGGAGGCTCCGTGGGCATGGGACCCTCCCGGCCAGGTGTGGGATATATTCTCCTGGCGTGCCCGTTTGCTTCAAGCGCAGTATTGGGGTGGGAGTTACCCAATTTTCCAGGTGTTGTGTGTCTCAGTTCCCCTGGCTAGGAAAAGGGATTCCCTTCCCCCTTGTGCTTCCCAGGTGAGGCAATGCCTCGCCCTGCTTCAGCTCTCGCTGGTCGGGGTGCAGCAGCTGACCAGCACCGATTGTCCGTCACTCCCTAGTGAGATGACCCCAGTACCTCAGTTGAAAATGCAGAAATCACCGGTCTTCTGTGTTGCTCGTGCTGGGAGTTGGAGACTGGAGCTGTTCCTATTCGGCCATCTTGCCACGAGATAATTTTAAAAAATCTTTGGTTATAGCATCATCTTGAAAAGAAATAATTCTCAGTTGTAAATGCTGAAAGGAAACAGGTTGGTGTTTTAAGACCCTTATGCACAATTCAAAATGAGTGATCAAAAACAAGTGAGCTCTCAAAGGACCTGCTAAAGGATTATACTGTTTGTAAAGCTTTCCTGGAAGTATCCACTTTATATTACACTGTTTCCGTGAGCAAAGAGCAACTGTGTAAACACTATTATGCCATCATAGAGCAAAGTAGTAGGCAGATGGGATATCTGACTTTCTGATGGCATAATAATGCGGGCTCTGGAAGGTTTATCTGAAAATAGTGGGGTTTGTTTCCTACCTCCTTAATGATACTTAACACTCCTTAAAGATAAAAGTCTTCTTTATTCAAGAGTTGGAATGAAGATTTGAAATGCAAATATTCTTGTTGACTTCCAGTTAAAATAAACTGTAGATGACTAATACGACAATTTTCTGAATAGATTTTGATAGGTGACAAAAGAAAGAGGAAACATTTTGGTTCAACCAATAGATTAAATATAAGAAAAGGGAGGTTGTTGACTCCCTGACAAACGTCAACATCATAAATTTGGCCAACACAACCTCTGATTTAACCTGAGGATAAAGCCATAAATGTTCTCTAAAAACAAACTCTTTATTGGAAAAGAACTTCTTTGCTTGGAGTTTTCTTTCCACTGTATTATTTTCAATCTACATTATGGGAAATAAAACATAATATTGTTACGACTTCTCAAAGAAAGTTGAGTCATTTGGCTACCACTTCTTTGGGCAGAGATAAAAGATATTTAACTTCAATAACAAATATTTTCATTGAATTATTAAAAGTAACTTGCAAAAATGACATTATAACTGCTTATTTAATCATTGAATAATGGCATAAATGGATAAATAAAAGAATAATGAAGGACGAAGCAAATATATAGTTTTTGAAATGGGCACAGGTTTTTACATTGAGAGTTACAGAGAAAGAAGGGCACTTTGCAGGGAGGAATTGGGATACAAAGACTAAAGTTAAACATTATTTATTTTACAGTTTTTCTTTAAACCAATATTGATTTATACTGGGAAAAGGCGTTGATGTGTGCTAATTCTTTTCCAGTTTACAGTTTAAGTCTAGAAATAAGTTTTTATTTAATCCAATGAACTAAATAATGGATGATTACGATGCAAAACTTAGGCACTCTGCCAGAGTCACATTCTCAAAGATTACTTCTCATATCCTAATTGACAAGTTAATTCATCTTTTCTCAATTCATCTTTTCTCAATCCCTCCTTGACCTTTTTATAAAAATTGACCCTCTTGACTTCCTCATTATTGAAGACTTCCGTAGTTTCTGCATCACTTTCCCCTCCTGCTCCTGTTCCTTTGATGGCTTCTCTTTCTAGGCTGCTCCCAGTGATACATACAACTCTTGTTTTAACCTTCTATCCTGTCCTTTTCAGTTCCTTGAAGCCTCCATTGGCTCCAATCCTTTCAGCAAATCCTCTAGACTAAAGGCTGTATTTTCTCCCGTTGGTCTGTTTTCTGAACTTCCTTCCCACATTTTCAACACTGGAATAAGCATTTCTGACTGGAAACCATGTTGATGATTCACACTGAATAATAACAATCATTAACCTCTATGAATTGGCTGCTGTATTTGACTTCCTTTGTTTTATAAAGGCATCTTCCAAAATATATACTTGTTGAGTAGTAGAATGAGCTGCATCGAGAGTTACCAGAAGGTGAAAACTAAATTAGGTCTTTGAGGAGTTAATCTAAAAACAAATAGCAATAAGAAGTCTGGCTAAACCTTATTCTGTATTCCAGTGACGTTGAAAATTCTAGTGATGGTCCCATATTTATAGTTTTGTTTTGATTATTTTGTTCTTGTTTTTATGTTTCTGTTGGTCCTGAGCAGCTTATAAACCAAAACACAGAGAGTAAGATAAGAATGCAGTTATAGAAAAAATAAATCAGATTCTAAGTGAAAGCAACTGACTTAACCTCCCTGAATGCCACACTTCATGGGTTAAAAAATATGGGGCAATACGTGAAGTTTTTGTAGGGATTAAAAGTAATATACGACCATCCTGGCTAACGTGGTGAAACCTCATCTCTACTAAAAATACAAAAAATTAGCTGGGCGTGGTGGCGGGCTCCTGTAGTCCCAGCTACTTGGGAGGCTGAGGCAGGAGAACAGCATGAACCCAGGAGGTGGAGCTTGCAGTGAGCCGAGATCATGCCACTGCACTCCAGCCTGGGCGACTGAGTGAGATTCTGTCTCAAAAAAAAAAAAAGAAAAGAAAAGAAAAAAAACCGTAATATACACACACTTGAGGAGATTGGATATTGCCACTTCTTCCTAACAAGTTAAAGGCTAAACAGACTGAAAAATTGACAGCTATAAGAGACGTGAGGACACAGGGCAAACCATAAGCTTTAAGATTGGAGAGACAGAATGGTGAATACAAGGAACCATACTTTTAGAACACAGACTCACAAGCAGAAACTGTCACAGGAGCTAGTGCCAGAGTAGGAAAACCTGAACTGTAACTGATGAATTGCTGCAGACAAAGTGTGGACAAGGCTGAAAATTAAAAACAACTCCAGGGAGACGCAACCATAGAAGGGCCCTTACACTTTTGTGAGTTTTACTTCTAGAGCTCAACCAGGTTCTCTTAGTTAATACTGGAGAAAAATCTCCTTTTACTATGGCAGGGCAGAGGTGAAAAGAAACAATTTCACAATTTCAAAACATGCCAGAGTACACCACTCTTATTAACAAGAGCTGCCAACAGGAAAACTATTTATCTAGAGCTAACCTGCCACAGTTTTATCAGAGCCTAACTGACTTGGGGAAAAGAAAATATCGAACTTCAGCCTACTCTAGCCATCTGTTCCCTCTGAGGGGGTGGAATAATTGAGGAACACCTATGAAGTCCACTGTCCAGAGTCATAGGCTCACTAAAAGGCTGAAGCCTAATGACAGGACTATAAAATACCACTCACCCCCCACCACTATACCACTACATTACTAAAGATCTATTAATAGGAGTTCTTTTACCAGTACATCATGTCTACCTACCAATAAAAAATTGTGAGGCATACCAAAAGGCAAAAAACACAATCTGAGGAAACAGAGCAAGTATTAGCATTGGACATGGTAGAGATGTTGAAATTACTAGGCCAGGAATTTAAGACAACAATGATTAGAATGCTAAGGGCTCTAATGGATAAGTAGACAACATAGATGAACAGATGGACAATGTAAGAAAAGATGGAAATCCTAAGAAAGAACCAAAAAGAAATGCTAACAATTTTAAAAAACTGTAACAGGAATGAGAAGCAACTTTCACGGGTTTAGTGGTAGATTGGAGATAGCTGAGGAAAGAACCTCTGAACTTGAGAATATATCCATAGAAACCTCTAAATTGAAAAGAAAATAAAAACAAAGACTGAAAGAGAACAGAATATTCAAGGACTGTGGAACAACTGCAAAAGATGTTATGTATGTGTAATGAGAATACCACAGGAGACAAAAAGAGGAAAAAAAAAAGAAATATAATCATGTATCACTTAACAATGGAGATACCTTCTAAGAAAGGCATTTTTAGACAATTTCATTATTGTGCAAACATTGTACTGTGTACTTACACAAATCTAGATGGTATTTGCTACACACCTAGGCTATATTGTATGGCCTATTGTTACTAGGCTACAAATCTGTACAGCATGTTTCTGTACTGAATACCGTAAGCAATCATAACACAGAGTACAGTGTATTTGTGCATATAAACATAGAAAAAGTATGGTAGAGGCGGAGCAAGATGGCCGAATAGGAACAGCTCCAGTCTCCAACTCCCAGCGCGAGTAACACAGAAGACTGGTGATTTCTGCATTTTCAACTGAGGTACTGGGGTCATCTCTCTAGGGAGTGCCGGACAATCGGTGCTGGTCAGCTGCTGCAGCCTGACCAGCATGAGCTGAAGCAGGGCGAGGCATCGCCTCACCTGGAAGCGCAAGGGGGAAGGAATCCGTTTTCCTAGCCAGGGGAACTGAGACACATAACACCTGGAAAATCGCGTAACTCCCACCCCAATACTGCGCTTTAAGGAAACAGGCACACCAGGAGAATATATCCCACACCTGGCCGGGAGGGTCCCACGCCCACGGAGCCTCCCTCACTGCTAACACAGCCGTCTGCGGCGATCTATCCGCAAGGCAGCAGCGAGGCTGGGGGAGGGGCGCCCGCCATTGCTGAGGCTTAAGTAGGTAAACAAAGCCGCTGGGAAGCTCGAACTGGGTGGAGCTCACAGCAGCTCAAGGAAACCTGCCTGTCTCTGTAGTCTCCACCTCTGGGGACAGCCACAGCTGAGGTCCAATAGGGAAAGCAGCGGGGGCGGTGCAGAGGCGAACGACTCTGTCTGACAGCTTTGGGGAGAGCCGTGGATCTCCCAACGCGGAGGTTGAGATCCGAGAACGGACAGACTGCCTGCTCAGGTGGGTCCCTGACCCCTGAGTAGCCTAGCTGGGAGACATCCCCCACTAGGGGCAGTCTGACACCCCACACCTCACAGGGTGGAGTCATCCTGAGAGGAAACTTCCAAAGGAAGAATCAGACAGGTACACTCGCTGCTCAGCAATATTCTATCTTCGGCAACCTCTGCTGCTGATACCCAGGCAAACAGGGTCTGGAGTGGACCTCAAGCAATCTCCAACAGACCAACAGACAGTCCTTCTGACTGTCAGACGGAAAACTATCAAACAGGAAGGACACCTATACCAAAACCCCATCAGTACGTCACCATCATCAAAGACCAGAGACAGATAAAACCACAAAGATGGGGAAAAAGCAGGGCAGAAAAGCTGGAAATTCAAAAACTAAGAGCGCATCTCCCCCTGCAAAGGAGCGCAGCCCATCGCCAGCAACGGATCAAAGCTGGTCAGAGAATGACTTTGACGAGATGAGAGAAGAAGGCTTCAGTCCATCAAACCTCTCAGAGCTAAAGGAGGAATTACGTACCCAGCGCAAAGAAACTAAAAATCTTGAAAAAAAAGTGGAAGAATTGACAGCTAGACTAATTAATGCAGAGAAGATCATAAACGAAATGACAGAGATGAAAACCATGACACGAGAAATACGTGACAAATGCACAAGCTTCAGTAACCGACTCGATCAACTGGAAGAAAGAGTATCAGCGATTGAGGATCAAATGAATGAAATGAAGCGAGAAGAGAAACCAAAAGAAAAAAGAAGAAAAAGAAATGAACAAAGCCTGCAAGAAGTATGGGATTATGTAAAAAGACCAAATCTACGTCTGATTGGGGTGCCTGAAAGTGAGGGGGAAAATGGAACCAAGTTGGAAAACACTCTTCAGGATATCATCCAGGAGAACTTCCCCAACCTAGTAGGGCAGGCCAACATTCAAATTCAGGAAATACAGAGAACGACACAAAGATACTCCTCCAGAAGAGCAACTCCAAGACACATAATTGCCAGATTCACCAAAGTTGAAATGAAGGAAAAAATCTTAAGGGCAGCCAGAGAGAAAGGTCGGGTTACCCACAAAGGGAAGCCCATCAGACTAACAGCAGATCTCGGCAGAGAAACTCTACAAGCCAGAAGAGAGTGGGGGCCAATATTCAATTCTTAAAGAAAAGAATTTTCAACCCAGAATTTCATATCCAGCCAAACTAAGTTTCATCAGTGAAGGAGAAATAAAATCCTTTACAGATAAGCAAATGCTTAGAGATTTTGTCACCACCAGGCCTGCCTTACAAGAGACCCTGAAGGAAGCCCTAAACATGGAAAGGAACAACCGGTACCAGCCATTGCAAAAACATGCCAAAATGTAAAGACCATCGAGGCTAGGAAGAAACTGCATCAACTAATGAGCAAAATAACCAGTTAATATCATAATGACAGGATCAAGTTCACACATAACAATATTAACCTTAAATGTAAATGGACTAAATGCTCCAATTAAAAGACACAGACTGGCAAACTGGATAAAGAGTCAAGACCCATCAGTCTGCTGTATTCAGGAGACCCATCTCACATGCAGAGACATACATAGGCTCAAAATAAAGGGATGGAGAAAGATCTACCAAGCAAATGGAGAACAAAAAAAAGCAGGGGTTGCAATCCTAGTCTCTGATAAAACAGACTTTAAACCATCAAAGATCAAAAGAGACAAAGAAGGCCATTACATAATGGTAAAGGGATCAATTCAACAGGAAGAGCTAACTCTCCTAAATATATATGCACCCAATACAGAGCACCCAGATTCATAAAGCAAGTCCTTAGAGACCTACAAAGAGACTTAGACTCCCATACAATAATAATGGGAGATTTCAACACTCCACTGTCAACATTAGACAGATCAACGAGACAGAAAGTTAACAAGGATATCCAGGAATTGAACTCATCTCTGCACCAAGCGGACCTAATAGACATCTATAGAACTCTCCACCCCAAATCAACAGAATATACATTCTTCTCAGCACCACATCGCACTTATTCCAAAATTGACCACATAATTGGAAGTAAAGCATCCTCAGCAAATGTACAAGAACAGAAATTATAACAAACTGTCTCTCAGACCACAGTGCAATCAAACTAGAACTCAGGACTAAGAAACTCAATCAAAACCGCTCAACTACATGGAAACTGAATAACCTGCTCCTGAATGACTACTGGGTACATAACGAAATGAAAGCAGAAATAAAGATGTTCTTTGAAACCAATGAGAACAAAGATACAACATACCAGAATCTCTGGGACACATTTAAAGCAGTGTGTAGAGGGAAATTTATAGCACTAAATGCCCACAAGAGAAGCAGGAAGATCTAAAATTGACACTTTAACATCACAATTAAAAGAACTAGAGAGGCAAGAGCAAACACATTCAAAAGCTAGCAGAAGGCAAGAAATAACTAAGATCAGAGCAGAACTGAAGGAGATAGAGTCACAAAAAACCCTCCAAAAAATCAATGAATCCAGGAGTTGGTTTTTTGAAAAGATCAACAAAATTGACAGACCGCTAGCAAGACTAATAAAGAAGAAAAGAGAGAGGAATCAAATAGACGCAATAAAAAATGATAAAGGGGATATCACCACCGACCCCACAGAAATACAAACAACCATCAGAGAATACTATAAATGCCTCTATGCAAATCAACTAGAAAATCTAGAAGAAATGGATAATTTCCTGGACACTTACACTCTCCCAAGACTGACCAGGAAGAAGTTGAATCCCTGAATAGACCAATAACAGGCTCTGAAATTGAGGCAACAATAATAGCCTACCCACCAAAAAAAGTCCAGGACCAGATGGATTCACAGCTGAATTCTACCAGAGGTACAAGGAGGAGCTGGTACCATTCCTTCTGAAACTATTCCAATCAATAGAAAAAGAGGGAATCCTCCTAACTCATTTTATGAGGCCAACATCATCCTGATACCAAAGCCTGGCAGAGACACAACAAAAAAAGAGAATTTTAGACCAATATCCCTGATGAACATCGATGCAAAAATTCTCAATAAAATACTGGCAAACCGGATTCAGCAGCACATCAAAAAGCTTATTCGCCATGATCAAGTGGGCTTCATCCCTGGGATGCAAGGCTGGTTCAACATTCGCAAATCAATACTGATCCAGCATATAACAGAACCAAAGACAAGAACCACATGATTATCTCATAGATGCAGAAAAGGCTTTTGACAAAATTCAACAGCCCTTTATGCTAAAAACGCTCAATAAATTCGGTATTGATGGAACGTACCTCAAAATAATAAGAGCTATTTACGACAAACCCACAGCTAATATCATACTGAATGGGCAAAAACTGGAAAAATTCCCTTTGAAAACTGGCACAAGACAGGGATGCCCTCTCTCACCACTCCTATTCAACATAGTGTTGGAAGTTCTGGCTAGGGCAATCAGGCAAGAGAAAGAAATCAAGGGTATCCAGTTAGGAAAAGAAGAAGTCAAATTGTCCCTGTTTGCAGATGACATGATTGTATATTAGAAAAACCCATCGTCTCAGCCCAAAATCTCCTTAAGCTGATAAGCAACTTCAGCAAAGTCTCAGGATACAAAATTAATGTGCAAAAATCACAAGCATTCTTATACACCAGTAACAGACAAGCAGAGAGCCAAGTCAGGAATGAACTTCCATTCACAATTGCTTCAAAGAGAATAAAATACCTAGGAATCCAGCTTACAAGGGATGTAAAGGACCTCTTCAAGGAGAACTACAAACCACTGCTCAGTGAAATCAAAGAGGACACAAACAAATGGAAGAACATACCATGCTCATGGATAGGAAGAATCAATATCGTGAAAATGGCCATACTGCCCAAGGTTATTTATAGATTCAATGCCATCCCCATCAAGCTACCAATGACTTTTCACAGAATGGAAAAAAACTGCTTTAAAGTTCATATGGAACCAAAAAAGAGCCCGCATTGCCAAGACAATCCTAGGTCAAAAGGACAAAGCTGGAGGCGTCACGCTACCTGACTTCAAACTGTACTACAAGGCTACAGTAACCAAAACAGCATGGTACTGGTACCACAACAGAGAATAGACCAGTGGAACAGAACAGAGTCCTCAGAAATAATACCACACATCTACAGCCATCTGATCTTTGACAAACCTGAGAGAAACAAGAAATGGGGAAAGGATTCCCTATTTAATAAATGGTGCTGGGAAAATTGGCTAGCCATAAGTAGAAAGCTGAAACTGGATCCTTTCCTTACCCTTATACGAAAATTAATTCAAGATGGATTAGAGACTTAAATGTTAGACCTAATACCATAAAAACCCTAGAAGAAAATCTAGGTAGTACCATTCAGGACATAGGCATGGGCAAGGACTTCATGTCTAAAACACCAAAAGCAACGGCAGCAAAAGCCAAAATTGACAAATGGGATCTCATTAAACTAAAGAGCTTTTGCACAGCAAAAGAAACTACCATCAGAGTGAACAGGCAACCTACAGAATGGGAGAAAATTTTTGCAACCTACTCATCTGACAAAGGGCTAATATCCAGAATCTACAAAGAACTCAAACAAATATACAAGAAAAAAAACAAACAATCCCATCAAAAAGTGGGGAAAGGATATGAACAGACATTTCTCAAAAGAAGACATCCATACAGCCAACAGACACATGAAAAAATGCTCGTCATCACTCGCCATCAGAGAAATGCAAATCAAAACCACAATGAGATACCATCTCACACCAGTTAGAATGGCAATCATTAAGAAGTCAGGAAACAATAGATGTTGGAGAGGATGTGGAGAAATAGGAACACTTTTACACTGTTGGTGGGATTGTAAACTAGTTCAACCATTATGGAAAACAGTATGGCGATTCCTCAAGGATCTAGAACTAGATGTACCATATGACCCAGCCATCCCACTACTGGGTATATACCCAAAGGATTATAAATTACTCTACTACAAAGACACATGCACACGTATGTTTATTGCGGCACTATTCACAATAGCAAAGACTTGGAATCAACCCAAATGTCCATCTGTGACAGACTGGATTAAGAAAATGTGGCACATATACACCATGGAATACTATGCAGCCATCTAAAAGGATGAGTTTGCGTCCTTTGTAGGGACATGGATGCAGCTGGAAACCATCATTCTTAGCAAACTATCACAAGAAGAGAAAACCAAACACCGCATGTTCTCACTCATAGGTGGGAACTGAACAATGAGATCACTTGGACTCGGGAAGGGGACATCACACACTGGGGCCTATCATGGGGAGGGGGGAGGAGGGAGGGATTGCATTGGGGAGTTATACATGATATAAACGTTATGCACATGTACCCTAGAACTTAAAGTATAATAAAAAAAAAAAAAAAAAATAAAAATAAAAATAAAAAAAAAAAAAGAAAAAGTATGGTAAAAATGTAGTATAACCTTATGGTACCAGAGCTGTATATGTGGTCCATTACTGACCAAAACACCATTATGTGGTACATGATTGCATTTGAAAAAATAGTGACTGAGAATTTCCCTAAATCAATGTCAGACACTAACCCACAGGCCAGGAAGCTCAAGAACACCAAGTAGAATATATGTTTGAAAAACCACACCCAGGTATATTATTTTTAAACTACAGAAAATCAAAGAAAAAAAAATTCTGAAAGGGGCCAGAGGAACAAAACACTTTATCTGTAGAAAAATGTAAATAAGAACTCTATCTAACTTTTCTTCAGA
Source organism: Trachypithecus francoisi (assembly GCF_009764315.1). Classification (NCBI taxonomy): domain Eukaryota; kingdom Metazoa; phylum Chordata; class Mammalia; order Primates; family Cercopithecidae; genus Trachypithecus; species Trachypithecus francoisi. The sequence goes on from NW_022681453.1 coordinate 8,953,773, forward strand.
AATGATACAAGCAAGAAAAGAGTGAAATAAAATACTTAAAGTGTTGAGAGAGAAAAAAAACCCACCAACCTAGAATTCTGTACACTGTGAAACTATTCTTCAAAAGTTAAAAATAATAAAAACACCTCAGACAAAAAAATGATGACATTTGAAATTTGTTGTCAATTATCTGCCCAAGAAATGTTAAAATAAGTTATTTAGAAAGGAGAGAAATAATCTGGGTCAGAAACTCACATTTGTATAAAGAAAAGAAGAGCAAAGAGGGAATACATGAAGGTTACATTAAATGCTTTTACTTTCTTATTCTTAGTTGATCTAACAGATAACAGTTTGTTCAAAATATAATAGCAACAATGTATTTTATTATGTATGGTTTTATATATATTATGCATGTTATATACAAGTGAAATGAATGATAGCAGTGATACATGGGGCAGGAGGGAGAAATTAGGATTATTTTATTATAAGGTACTCTTACTACCTGTGTAGTGTTTATTTAAGAGTGGATTTGGATTATTTATAAATGTTATTGAAAACTCTGGGGCAACTACTAAAAAGAGTTCTTTAAAAAGAAGTATAATTGCAAAAATCAACTCAAGATGAATCAGAGACTTAAATCTCAGACCTGAAACCATAAAATTTCTAGGACCTGAAACCATAAAAATTCTAGGAGATAACATCAGACAATTCCTTCCAGACACTGGCTTAGACAAAGATTTCATGATCAGGAACCCAAAAGCAAATGCAACAAAACAAAGATAAATAGATGGGACTTAATTAAACTAGAAAGCTTCTGCACAGCAAAAGAAGTAATCAGCAGAGTTAACAGACAACCCACAAAATGGGAGACAATTTTCACATTCTATACATCCAATAAAGGACTAATATTCAGAATCTATGAAGAACTCAAACAAATCACAAGAAAAAACAAACAATGTCATCCAAAAGTGGGCTAAGGACATGAATAGACAATTCTTAAAAGAAGTTATGCAAATGGCCAACAAGCATATGGAAAATGCTCAACATCACTAATGATCAGGGAAATGCAAATCAAAAACACAATACTGCAAGACTGTTCATAATCAACAAATTAAAAAAATAGATTTTGGCAGGGATGTAGTGAAAAGGGAACACTTTTGGTAAGAATGTAAACTAGTTCAACCACTGTAGAAAACTGTGGAGATTCCTTAAGGAACTAAAAGTAGGCCTATCATTTGATTCAGCAATTCCACTACTAGATATTTACCCAGAGGAAAGGAAGTCATAAAATTAAAAAAAAAAAAAACAAAAAACTTGCATATGCATGTTTATAGCAGCATAATTTGCAATTGCAAAAATATGGAACCAACGCAAATACCCATCAATGAATGAGTGGATAAAGAAAATGAGATTATATATATAGAAATTTATTGGATGGAACAACCTGGATGGAATTGGAGACTATTATTCTAAGTGAAGTAATTCAGGATTGGAAAACAAAAAATCGTATATTCTCACTCATAATTGGGAACTAAGCTTTGAGGACACAAAGACATAAGAATAATACAATGGACTTTGGAGACTCAGGGAAAAGGGTGGGAGGGTTGTGAGGGATAAAAGACTACGCATTGGGTACAGTGTACACTGCTCGGGTGATGAGTGCATCAAAATATCAGAAATCACCACCTAAGAACTTACTTGTGTAATCAAACACAACCTGTTCACCCAAAACCTATTGAATAAAAATACATTTAAAAAGAATAAACTGTGTTCTAACTGAAAAAAAGAAGTATTACCGATATACTAAGAAAGGAAAGAAAATCAAATTATATAAAATGCTCAATGAAAACCGCCAATGGCAGAAAAAGAGTGGAAGACAAAAAATAGGAGCAATAAACTAGGGGTAACAGGTATAACATAGTAAGAAATATGGTAGATGTTAATACAATTATGGCAATAATTACTTTGAATGCTAATGGCATAAATGTAACAACTAAAAGAAATTGAGTGGATCAAGAACCAGCATCATTTATATCTATATGTTGTATCCCTCTGCAGCCCCCCACACACATTCCCACCATGCTTCTAGACTGAGACAGAGAGCAATCTGAATGTTTTTCAAGGGCAACTCTTGAGTCCAAGGGGACCTTTACAAACCTTGGGCTCCAGAGCAGACCAGCTCCAACACCATAGCCCCAATAGAGGCCACAGTTGTGGTACCAATTTACTGTGGTGTCTGGGAACAGTAGATCGCTCCACCACTCCCATCCTTGCTGGACAGGGCTTGGTGCCAGCTTCTGACCCACTGCCCTATTTCATTCTGCACTCAGCCAGCCACTTCACCTGCTCCCCAACTGGTAGCTGGGTGGGCGATGCTGCTAGAGTTTCCAACTAAGCAGTCTCCCTTTTGTGTGAACTCAGTTGGAGGGCACAGTCTCCTGATGCTCCAAGAAACACTTCAGTGGCCAAGCATGTGACTCCACCCACTCTGCCACTGATATCCAGGAGGGCAACACTTGCTAGGACTTCCAGCCCAATGGTTCCAGTTCTGTGTGAATGCAGCTAGGGGGTGTATCTTCCTGTTGCCCCAGGAAATACTCAGACAGCAGAGTGCATTACCTTACCTGACCCTGCCACCAGTAGCCAGGCAGGCAATGCCTGCTAGAGCTTTTCACCCAGCAGTCACACTTCTGTGTAATTCAGCTGGCAAGTGCAGCCTCCTGTTGTCCCCATGTATTAATCTATTCTCATGCTGCTATGAAGAAATACCCGAGACTGGGTAATTTATAAGAGAAAAAGGTTTAATTAACTCATGGTTCCACATGGATGGGGGAGCCTCAGGAAATTCACAACCATGGCAGAAGGTATCCCTTCACAGGGTGGCAAGAGAGATAATGCAGGTAGGGGAAATGCCAGATGCTTATAAAACCATCAGATCTAGTGAGAACTCTCACTACCACAAGAATGACATGGGGGAAATCACCCTCATGATCCAATTACCTCCACCTGCTCCAGCCCTTGACACGTGGAAATTATCGCAATTCAAGATGAGATTTGGGTGGGGACACAGAGCCATTTGTCCCCTGGCCCCTCCTAAATCTCGTGTCCTCACAGTTCAAAACACAATCACCATTCCAACAGTCCCCCAAAGTCTTAACTCAGTCCAGCATTATCTCAAAAGTCAAAGTTCAAAGTCTCCTCTGAGATAAGGCAGGTCCCTTCTGCCTAGGAGCCTGTAAAATCAAAAGTAAGTTAGTTACTTTCTAGATACAATGTGGGTATAGGCTTTGGGTAAATACATCTGTTCAAATGGGAGAAATTGTTAAAACAAAGGAACTCCAGGCCACATGCAAGTTCAAAACCCAATAAAGCAGTCATTCAAACTTAAAGCTACAAAATAATCTCCTTTGACTTCATGTATCACATCCAGGTAACACTGATACAAGAGGGGACTCCCATGGCCTTGTACAGCTCTGCTCCTGTGGCTTTGCAGGGTACAGCTCCCCTCCCAGCTGCTTTCACAGGCAGGAGTTGAGTGTCTACGGCTTTTCCAGGCACACAGTGCAAGCTGTCTGTGACTCTGCCATTCTGGGCTCTGGAGAACAGTGGCCAGATCCACTAGACAGTGCCTCAGTGGGGACTCTATGTGGGGGCTCCAATCCCACATTTCCTTTCTGCACTGCCCTAGCAGAGGTTCTCCATGAGGGCTCTGCCCCTGCAGCAAACTTCTGCCTGGACATGCAGGCTTTTCTGTATATCCTCTGAAATCTAGGTGGAGGTTCCCAAACCTCAATTCTTGGCTTCTGTGCACCTGTAGGACCAACACCATGTAGAATCTGCCAAGACTTGGGGCTTGTACCCTCTGAAGCAATGACCTGAGCTGTATCTTGGCCTCTTTTAGCCATGGCTGGAGCAGCTGGGATGCAAGACACCAAGTCCTGAGCTGCTCACAGCAGGAGGGCCCTGGATCCAACCCACAAAACCATTTTCCCTCCTAGGCCTCTGAGCCTATGATAGAAGGGGATGCTGTGAAGGTCTCAAACATGCCCTGGATATATTTTCCCCATGTTCTTGGTGATTAACATTTGGCTTCTTGTTACTTATGCAAATTTCTACAGCCAGCTTGAATTTCTCCCTAGAAAATAGATTTTTCTTTTCTATTGCATCTTCAGGCTGTTAATTTTTCAAACTTTTAAGCTCTGCTTTCTCTTGAGTGCTTTGCTGCTTAGAAATTCCTTCTGCCAGATGCCCTAAATCACCTCTCTCAAGTTCAAAATTCTGCAGATCTCTAGGTCAGTATAAAATGTCACCATTCTCTTTGTTGAAGCATAGCAGGAGTCACCTATATTTCAATTCTCAACAAGTTCCTCATATTCATCTGAGACCACCTCAGCCTAGACTTCACTGTCCATATCACGATTAGCATTTTGGTCAAAGTCATTCAACAAGACTCTAGGAATTTCCAAACTTTCTCACATCTTCCTGTCTTCTGAGCCCTTCAAGTCCCTAGGAAGTTCCAAACTTTCCCATATTTTCCTGTCTTCTTCTGAGCCCTCCAACCTGTTCCAACATCTACCTGTTACCCAGTTCCTAAGTTGCCTCCACATTTTCAGGTATCCTTATAGTAGCACCCCACTCATGGTATCAATTTACTGTGTTACTCCATTCTCATGCTGCTATGAAGAAATAACAGGGACTGGATAATTTCTAACAAAAAGAGGTTTAATTGACTCACAGTTATGCATGGCTGGGGAAGCCTCAGGAAACTTACAATCATGACAGAAGGTACCTCTTCACTGGGTGGCAGGAGAGAGAATGAGTGCAAGCAGGGCAAATGCCAGACACTTATAAAACCATCAGATCTTGTGAGACTCAGTAATTACCATGAGAACAGGATGGAGGAAAGCACCCCCATGATCCAATTACCTCCACCTGGTCCCACCCTTAGCTCATAGGGAAAATTACAATTCAAGGTGAGATTTGGATGGGGACAGAGAGTCAAACCATATCACCCAGGAAGCACCCAGATGGCAGAGCAGGCAACCCCACTCAACCCTGCCACTGATAGCCAGACAGGCAATGCCTTCTACAGCTTCTGGCCCAGTGGTCCTGCTTCTGTGGATACTCAGAGGAAGGGCACAGCTCTTGTTATCTGAGAAACACTCTGACAGTGGGGCATATGACCTCACCTACCCATGCCACTGATAGCTAGGCAGGCAAGCCTGCTAGAGCTTCTGGCCCAGCAACTTCACTTCTGTGTGAACTCAACTACAGAGCACAGTTTCCTGCTGCCCTGGGAAACACCAAGATGACAGAATATGTGACCCAGCATACCCCAAACACTGGTAGCCAGGTGAGCAATGCGTACTAGAACTTCTGCTCGGTGTTCCTGCTTCTGTGGGAACTCAGCCAGTGGCTGCAGCCTCCTATTTTCCCAGGAAGCATCTGGATGGCAGGATGCGTATTCCCATCCACCCCTGCCACTGGTGGCCAGATGAGAAACACCTGCTAGAGTTCTCAATGCAGCGGTCCTACTTCTGCCTGAATTGGCTAAGCGGCACAGCCTGTTGTTGCCCTGGAAATACCCAAATGACAAGATGAGCAATTTCATCCATGCTATAGACATTAAAGAATAACAAGGAAATACTATGAACAACCCTATGCACATAAATGTGATAAGCTAAATGAAATTGAACAATTTCTTGGAAGACACAGTTTGTCAAAACTCACACAAGAAGAAATAGGCAATCTGAGTAGACATATATCTACTGAGGGAATTAAATCAGTAATTAATAACCTTCCAAAACAGAAATTACCAGGTCCAGATGAGTTCATTAGCAAAATCTACCAAATTCTATCAATTCTATCATTTATGGAAGAAATTATATCAATTATCTATAGTTTCTTTTGGAAGGTAGAAGTAGAGCAAATACTTCCTAAATCAATCTATGAGGCCAGTACTATCCTAGTACCCAAATCAGACAAAATAAGAAAAGGCAACTAGAGACCTATGTCTGTCATGAATGTAGATGCAAAAATTCTCAATAAGATACACACAAATCAAATTCAAGAATGTATAAAAAGAATTGAACAATATGACCAAGTAAGATTTATCCCAGGTATCTGAGTCTGGCTTAGTATTAGAAAATTCATTACATCTACAGTCTGAAAAAGAAAAAAAATACCTGATTATATCAAAAGATGCATGAAAAACATTTGACAAAATCTAACACCCATCCATGATTTTAATGTCTCAGTAACTATGAATAGAGAGGTTCTTTCTCAACTTGAGAGAGAGTATATACAAAAAGTCTACAGCTAACATCACACTTAATAGTGAGATAGTCAAAGTTCACCCAGTAAGTTCAAGAACAAGACAAGGATGTCCCTTCTCATGAATCATTTTCAACATAGTCCTGGATGTATTCACTAATGCAGTAGGGAAAAAAAACAAAAGAAAATGTATACAGATTGGAAAGGAAGACATGAAATAGTGTTTTTTGCAGATGACATAACTGTCTATTCAGAAAATATCAAAGAATCCATAAAAACATTCCTGGATATAATGAGCAATTATAGCACTGTTGCAGGATACAAGTGTAACACAAAATTGTACAGATATTCTATATATCAGCAATGAACAAGTGGAATTTGAAACTAAAAATACAATACTATTCATATTGTCACCCCAAAAAACGAAACACTTAGGGTGAGTCTAACAAAATGTTCATAAGATCTGTATGAGAAAAGCTATAAATACTGATGAGATATCAAAGAACTAAATAAATGGAGAGACATTTCATGTTCATGAATGGGAAAACTTAATGTTTTCAAGATGTCAGTTCTTCCCAACTTTATTATAGATTCAACACAATCCCAAATAAAATCTCAGCAAGTTATTTTTTTGGTATTGACAAAATGATTCTAAAGTTTTTCTGGAGACAGAAACGATGTAGGGTAGTTAACACAATATTGAAGGAGAAGAACAAAATGGAAAGATTGGTACTACCTGACTTCAGGACGTACTACAAAGATACAGTAATCAAGACAGTATGGTACTGGTGAAATAATAGATGAATAGATGACAATGAAAAAGAATAGGGATCCCAGGCATACACCTGTGTACATGTAGTTTGCGGATCTTTGACAAAGGAGTAAAGGCAATATAATGGAGCAAAGATGTTTTTCCCAACAAATGGTGCTGAAACAACTGAACATCCACATGTAAAAAATATGACACTAGACATAGACTTACACTATTCACAAAAATTAATTCAAAATGGATTATAGGCTTAAATGTAAAATGCAAAACTATAAAACACCTAGAAGATAATGTAGGAGAAAGTCTAGATGAACTTGGGTATGGCCGTGACTTTTTAGATACAATACCAAAGGTACCAACCATTAACAAGATAATCAATAAGCTTAACTTCATTAAAATTACAAAAAAAAAAAAAAAAAAAACTTCTGTGCAAAAGATGATGCCAAGATAATGAGAAGAGAAGCCACAGACTAGGAGAAAATGTTTGCAAAAAAGCCATACATCTGATAAAAAGTAAACCCATTATCTAAAATATACAAAAAATTCTTGAAAATCAAAAATAAGAAAACAAAATCCAAATTAATGGACCAAACCCCTGAATAGACACCTCACCAAAGAATATATAATGATGACAAATAACCATATAAAAAGATGTTCCACATCATATGTTATCAGGGAAATGTAAATTAATATAATAATAACATGCTACTGTGTACCTATTAGATGGCCAAAGTCCAGAACACTAACAACGTCAAATGCTGGTGAAGACGTCAAGCAAGAAGAACTCTCATTCATTGCTGGTGGGAATGCACAGTGGTAGAGCCACTTTGAAGGGCAGCTTGGCAGTTTCTTACAAAACTAAGCATATTCTTACCATACTACTCTGCAATCACATTCCTTGGTGTTTAACCATAGGTGTCGAAAAGTTATGTCCACACAAAAACCTTCACATGAATAACATGTTTGAAGCAACTTTCTCCATAATTGCCAAACCTTGGAAACAACTAGGATGTTATTCAGTAGGTGAATAAATAAATAAAATATGGTACATTCAAAGAATGAAATACTATTCAGTGCTAAAAAGAAATGAGCTGTCAAGCCATGACAAGACATGGAGAAACTTTAATGTGTATTTCTAAGCGAAATAAACTAATCTGAAAGGGCTACATGCTATGATTTGAACGATATGACATTCTGGTACAAGTCAAAGCAATGGAGACGGTAAGAAGATCAGTAGTTGTCAAGGGTTAAGAAATGGGAAAGGATGAATAGGCAAACTACAGAGGATTTCTAGGATAATGGAAATACTCCGTATAATACTCTAATAGTGGATAAATATCATTACACAATTTTGTAAACCCATAGAATGCACAACCAATAGTGAACCCTAATGTAAACTATGGACTTTGGGTGATTATGATGTATCAATGTAGGCTTGTCAGTTTTAACAATATGCTATTCTGGTGAAGGGTGTTAAAATAAGGGAACCCAGGCATTTGTTGGGACAGGGGTATATGGGAAATAGCTGTACCTTCATCAATTTTGCTATGACCCTGAAACCATTCTGAAAAATATTCTTAGAAGATAAACTTTAAAAATTTAGGGGAAAGTGGCCATGGTGGCCAACAAGAAGCAGCTAGTATATGTGGCTCTCATGGAGAGGAATGGAAGGGGAAATAAATACAACACCTTCAACTGAAACATCCAGATAGTCACATTGGGACTAATCAAGGAAACAACTTGATCCACAGAGAACAAAGAAAAGCAAGACAGGACAATGGCCCACCTGGGAGCAATGGGAAGCCAGGGGAATGACCCTCATCCAGGGAAGCAGTGAGTGAATGTGTGCCCCTGGGAAACTACACTTCTCCCACAGATCTTTGCAGTCCTCAGGTATAGAGATCTCCTGGTAAACTCACTCCACCAAAGCCTTCAGTCTGATAGAAAGAGCTGCGTGGAGTCTTGGCAGAGTGCTACTCAGGAGTGCTTGGAGAACCTGGAGCCTTAGATAATTGGGCTTTCCAGCAAAGGTAGTTGCGGCTCTCACAACATGGCGGGTTAGACCCTTGTACATATCCCTAGGAAGGAGGCCGAATCCAGGGGACTGAGCAGCATCTGCCTGCAGGCCCCACTTCCATGGCACCTCACAAGATAAGACCCACTGGAATGGAATTCCAGCCAGCCACTGGTAGCACTGCATCTCCTTAAGAAGGAGCCCCAGGGGAAGGGGTGGGCTGCCATCTTTGCTGTGTGTGTGCCTTAGCCATTCCAGTCTTCAGCCTTTGGAGAGTCTGAGCTGATTGAGTTTGGAAGAGATTCCTCTGAACAGCACAGCTGCTCTACTGAAATGTGGCCAGACTGCTGCTTTAAGTAATGCCCAATTTTGTTCCTCCTTACTCTTCTAAACCAGGGCCTCCAGTCATACTCATTGGTGTTCTCTGACAGAGGTTGACAGAGATTTTTAACCTCTCTGGGACAGAGCTTTCAGGGAGAAGGGTGGGCCATCATATTTGCTGTTTGTGTGACTTAGCCATTCCATCCTTTGGGCTTCAGAGTGTTTGAGGCAACTGGGGACTGGGGTGGACCCCCAGCACAGTACAGGTGCTCTACCAAAACATGGCCAGACTGCTTTTTAAAGCAGGACCCCAATCCCATTTTCCCTCACTGGGTGGGACATCTTAATCAAGGTCCCCAGCCACCTCCTACAGGTGCTTTTGGGCCAGCAACAGGCCCATACCTCTCTCCCAAAGCTTGGAATGGGTTGCCATTTTTGCTGTTTCTCAACCTTCACTGGTGCTACCTCCAGGTACTGGAAAATTTGAGGCAACTAGGCACTGAAGAGGTCCCCAAGCATACCGTAGCAGCTATATGGAAAAGTGGCCAGACTGTTACATGGATGATGCCCATTCCCATATCTCCTCATTGGGCAAGTCCCCCAGGTGTAGGCCTCCAGCCAGCGTTCCCTAGAGCTGTGAAGCCAGTGGCAACTTGACAACATTCTGGACAGAGCCTACAGGGATAAGAAAGCTTTTCTGCCCATGCCTCTGCAGTGGAACTGCCCTTGCCACCCTCAGGCTAACGACGGAGCAAAAACCCTAAGTGCCTTATCTACACCTCCAACAAGCTGCAGTTGACTCAAGGAGAGGAGACCAGTCTGTCTCCCATGGGTCCCACACACGCCCACTGCTTGTCACCATACAGGGGACACTGGCTTGGGCCCACAGCACAGACCCTCTATCCTGGGCTGATTACACTGAGTGATTCCTGACCTACATTTTTCTGGGTGGGGCCCCCAGGAGACAAACAAATGATCCTAAGCCACAACCACTACTAAAATCCCTTGCTCTGCTACCTCCAAGTTGGGAAAGAAACATAAACATGAGATTGCTCCACAGCTTCAATGGGTATCCCAGAAGTGCCAAGTTAGAATCTACAGCCAACACTCAAGAGGGAGACAAACCCACACTTTCACAGCATTAAGAGGAAACATGGCTGCAACTGTGAGGAAACATAGGGGAGCCACAAAACCAAACAAGAGTCTACCAACTGATCAATAAGCCTATATGCCACCGGCTAGATCACACTCCAAAACTTCAACACCAAAAATACCTCAATAATAGACCCCCCTATGAAACCAGAGACAAGAAGTCAGCTTCAAATAAAGACACCTCACAAAGCCTTGGCCCAGTGAAAACCTCCAGAAAAAAAATCTATTGACTGCACTCAATCTACAGTGCAGTTAAAGAAACACTCACATACAGATATGAGAAAGAACCAATGCAAGAACTCTGGTAACTCAACTAGCCAAATGACTGCACCCATTTTCCAACCAGAGCTCTTAATCAAGCTAAACTGGCTTGAATGAGAGAAATACAATTCATAATATGGACAGGAACAAAGACCACTGAGATTCAGGAGGACAGCAAAACTGAATCCAAGGAAAATAAGATACACAATAAAGTGATTGAGGAGCTGAAGGACAAAATTATTGGTATAAAAAAGAACCTAATGGATCTAACAGAGCTGAATAACACAATACAAGAATTTCACAGTGCAATCACAATATTAACAGCAGAATAAAGCAAGCTGAGGAAAGAATCTTACAACTTGAAGATTGGTTCTCTGAAATAAGACAGAGAAAAATAAGAAACAAGAATAAAAAGGAATAAACAAAACCCCTGAGCAGTATGGGATTATGTAAAGAGGCCAACTCTAGGAATCAATAGCATCCCTGAAAAGGGTGGGATGCAAACAACTTGCAAAACATATTGGGTATCGTTCATGAAAACTTCCTGCAGCCTTGCTAGAGAAGCCAACAGTGAAATTCGGAAAATACAGAGAACTGAAAGATTCTACACAAGATCATCCCCAAGATAAGATCATCAGATTTTCCAAGGTCAAAATGAAGAATGTTAAAGGCAGCTAGAAAGAAAGGGCACATCACCAACAAAGGCAACCCCATCAGGCTAACAGTGAATCTATCAGTTGAAACCCTACAAACCAGAAGAGACTGGGGGCCTATATTCAATATTCTTAAAGAAAAAAAGTCCTCAGCCAAACTAAGCTTCCTAAGTGAAGGAAAGATAAAATCCTTTTCAGATAAGCAAATATTGAGGAAATTCATTACCACCAGACCTGCTGTACAAGAGATCTTGCAAGTAGCCCTAAATATAGAAAGGACAGACCAATACCAGCTAATACAAAAACACACTTAAACACACTTACCAGTGTCACTGTAAAGCAACCACACAAGCCAACACAATAACCAGCCAGCAGCACAATGGCAGTATTAAATCCACACATATCAATACTAACCTGGAATGTAAATGGGCTAAATGCCTCAATTAAATATACCCAAAATATACTATAGGGCTAACCCTATTACCGGTAAACCAAAACAGAATGGTACTGGTACAAAAACAGGCACATGGACCAATGGAACAGAATAGAGAGCCCAGAAATAAGGCTGCACATCTACTAACATCCAATCTTCCACAAAACTGACAAAAACAAGGAATCAGGAAAGCACCCCCTATTCAGTAAATGATGTTGGGATAACTGGTTATTCATATGAAGCTGGACCCCTTCCTTACACCATACATAAAAATCAACTCAATATAAATTAAAGACTTAAATGTAAATCCAAAAGCTATAAAAACTCCTCAAGATCACCTAGGCAATATCATCTTAGACATAGGAATGGGCAAAGATTTCATGACAAAGACACCAAAAGCAATTGTAATAAAAGCAAAAATTGGCAAGTGTGATCTAATTAAACTAAAGAGCTTCTGCACAGCAAAGGAAATTATCAACGAAGTAACACAACATACAGAATTGGGGAAAATGTTTGCAAACTATGCATCTGACAAAGATCTAATATCCAGCATCTAAAATAATTGCTAAACAAATTTGCAATAGAAAAACAAGCAATTCCATTAAAAAGCAGGCAAAGGACATGAATAGACACTTCTCAAAAGAAGACATATATGTGGCCAACAAGCATATGAATAAAAACTCAATATCAGTGATCACTAGAGAAATACAAGTCAAAACCACGAGATACCATCCACACCAGTCAGAATTGCTATTATTAAAAAGCCAAAAGATAACAATTGCTAGTGAGGTTACGGAGAAAAGGGTATACTTATACACTGTTGATGGGAGTGTAAACTAGTACAACCACTCTGGAAAGCAGTATGATGATTCCTCAAAGAGCTAAAAGCAAAACTATCATTTGACCCAGCAATCCCTTTACTCACACAAATATAAATCATTCTGTTATAAAGATACATGCACGTGTATGTTCATCGCAGCAGTAGTCACAATAGCAAAGACTAAATGCCCACCAGTGACAGATTGGATAAAGAAAATTGGTATGTATACACCACAGAATACTACGCAGTCATAAAAAGTAATGAGATCATGTCTTTTATGGGAACATGGATGGAACTGGAGGATATTATCCTTAGCAAACTAACTCAGTAAGAGAAAACCAGATACCACATGTTCTCACTTATAAGTGGAAGCTAAATGATAAGAACTTATGGACACAAAGAAGAAAACGACAGATGCTGGGGTCTACTTGAGGGTAGAAGGTGGCAAGAGGGAGAGCAGCAGAAAAGATAACTATTGGGTACTGGGCTTAATACCTCGGTGATAAAATAATATGTACAACAAATTCCCATAACACATATTTACCTACGTAACATACCTTCACATGTACCCCCAAAATCTAAAATAAAAGCTAAAAAAATTTTAAATGTATACATGAAATATTTTACACATAGTAATATTCAGTAATACTAATTATTTTTAATATTACAACTATTACTTGATCATTTAAGTTTAATACTGTGTGTTTTCTTTTTTTAACCAATAGTGCACATCTAATGAAACACTAACTCTGTCACTTCTCCTACAGTCTTTTTTTTTTTTTTTTTGAGACAGAGTCTCACTCTGTCACCCAGGCTGGAGTGTGCAGTGGCGCAATCTCGGCTCACTGCAAGCTCCACCTCCCAGATTCACACCATTCTCCTGCCTCAGTCTCCCGAGTAGCTGGGACTACAGGCACCCGCCACCACGCCCGGCTAATTTTTTGTATTTTTGGTAGAAACAGGGTTTCACCATGTTAGCCAGGATGGTCTCAATCTCCTGACCTCGTGATCCGCCTGCCACAGCCTCCCAAAGTGCCGAGATTACAGGCCTCAGTCACCGTGCGCGGCCTCCTACAGTCTGTCTTTTAAAACACGCTTTCACTGACTTCACTTCAGGTCAGGCTATAATATACTGCTGCAGGAGCCTTCTGATGGTATCTGTATCAAAACATTTTCTTCCAGTCGCACAACTTATATTTTAAAACTCCCCTCCCCAAGTGCATTATTAGGGCTTACCCCTATTTTCCAGATATGGTCTATGATTCTCAGTATGACATACAGATCCACGCATACTGTGGCCACATTCTATTTTTCTAACATAGCATAATGCGTGAAATTTGCCAACTCACTCTTCTATGGACTCTCTTTATCCTCTTCTGTCTCTGTGACTTTGATTATACTTTTCCCCTTTTCCCAATGCTTTCTCCTTTCCTCTTTACCTCTTAAATCCTAAATACTTTCTAAGGCTTAGCTTAAGTTACTCCTTCAAAAATCTTTACCAGATCTCTCCAATCCAAACAGGCGCTGTTCCTGAATTCATAGCACTTACTGTCTAAAGCAGTTAGCTGGCCATTAGTGATGCACACAGCTTTTTTCAGTTTCTATTCCATATTATTAATTAATGTAGCCATCATCATTTGTGTCTGTCGTAGGAACTAATCTAAGTCACAAACATTCTTGATGTTCTTTGATTTTAGGGTTCAGTAATATATATTTGTGGTCAATACTAAACTTTGGTATTTGTTATTCATTCAATATATGTCTATTAACAACCTAACAGATCTCCAAGTATAATGAGAATTATAGACAGGCAAATAATTAAAGTTCAACAGAAATCCCATAAAAGACATATGCACAAAACCAATGGTATGCTAGAGACAAGATCCTTAATTCTACATAAGTATCAAGGAAGGCCAGAGGAATCTTCTCAGAGTAACTTACACTCTAGTTGCAGTGAAAGGATGAGCATCAGTTCTCAGTCAGGGAGAGCTTTACAGAAAAAGAGAACAAGAAAAACACGCAAAGACATGGACCCCTGGAAATAATTTTGTATGAATGATAGGTCTACAAGTTATATAAAAATGAGGTCTAGATATGAAACTGAGAAGGGCCCTAAAACCAAATCATGAAGACCCTACTTGCTAAGAGGTTTGGTCATTATTTCAAAGGCAATAATTCAGAAGAAGAAAGCAATTAAGGACGTTAGATCATAAAGGGAAAAAACTAATTTGTTTTTCTGGGAAGATCATTTCAAAAAACGGAGATGTGAGCAAGTCTGGTGGCAAGAAGATCTGACAGAAATCAAGCCAGTAGTCCAAGCAAGAGACCGAGGCATCGGTAGTGCAGAAACACCATCAAGTTCAAAAGATGTTTTAGAGACAAGTCAAATTTGGGGTGAGGTGAGGTAGTGGAACAATTCAGAGTGATCCAGGTTTTCTAACTGATGGCAGTGGAGATCCTATGGAACTGCCACTGCCATCAAACCAGCTGCAGCAGGAAGGTATGGCCTGGGCCAATGGATCCACAGAGCAGGCAGGAGCCCCACCCTCCCAGGTGGGGCTGCAGCCGCTCAAGTCTTGGCTGTGGTTCTGGGCCTCCTGCTCCAGGGAGCGGCCCAGAGACACACCCTTCCAGGTGCAGCTGCAGACACCCAAGTCATGGCTGTGGATCCAGGCTTCCTGATCCAGGGTGCAGGCAGGAACCCCACCCTCCCCAGTGCAGCTATAGCCACCTAAGCCGTGACTTCAGAGCTGGGCATCTCTGCACTCACAGGACATTCCCCGTCCCCTGCCCTCACAGGTTTGGAAGTGCCTGCCCTTGCTGCTTGGTTTCTCCCTGCCTTTGGAGCCCACTCAGATCTTGGAGCAAAGTTGGGGCTGAGCCTGGGTGCCATAAATGGCAGCAGGACACAGATTTCTGGGTGGAAGGAGGTGGGTCCCCAGTGAGGCCCACCTTCAGGCCAGGAAAGGTCTGAAGGCTGGGGGCCAAGATGCCAGTCCCAAGGACTGAAGTGGGAACTGGTAGTGCCTTTTTTGGGTCACCTGTAGCCACCCATGGGCCAACTGGCATGCACTTCCTCCCCTCTGAAGCCCATAAAAGCCCAGGCTCAGCCAGAGCTGAGCTGATGACAGACGACCAGCAGCAGAGAGGAGCTACCCTCTCTGTTGATAGCAGGAGACATTGGGATGACCAGCAGCAGAGAGGAGCAACCCACTCCAGGGCCTCCTCTCTGCTAGGAGATGAACACTTGTCGGGACACCTGGACCGCGGAAAGGAGCTATCCATTGAGGTTCTCTCCTGTGAGCTGTTCTATTGCTCAGTAAAGCTCCTCGTCATCTTGCTCACCCTGCACTTGTCTGTGTACCTCATTCTTCTTGGTTGCAAGTCAAGAACTAGGGACCTGCCAAATGGCAGAGCTAAAAGAGTATTACACAAACAGCTGAAACATGCTCCTTGCTTGCCACATTGCAGGGAAAGAGAAGAGAGAAGAGCTGCAGCCCTTTAGGGAGCCCAGACCTGGGAGCTCCCCAAGCCAGTGCTGACTCCTCTTTGGGGTCCTGCAGTGCCTGGCATCTCCAAGTTCCTGGATGCCAATGCAATTCCCAGGTGCCCTCTGGGGAAGCTGCTTGTGGTGCACCTGGTCCAACCACAGCCTTGCAGAGACCTGGCATCTGGAGCTTTCTGCTCTGCTGCAGCAACCTGTGTGTCTGACTGTGCAGTGGCCAAACCCCAAACTCACTCACATACCCCTTGTTGCTCCACATCTAACTTGCCCTTGGCAGATGTGGGATCCAGGTCAGTAGTGTGAGCCAAGCATAGCCTGCCAGGCCGAGTGTGCAGAACGAGCCCAGTGGGCCCCAGCAAAACTCAGGCAAAGGCACCACCAGCCAGAGGTTCAGGCCAGAAAAATGACACCCCAAAGATCCTGAAACATAACTTGCCAATAAATAATGATGCCATTATCCAAGAAAAGAAAGAGGACACTCAGAGTTCAGTGTTTGTTTTGTAACATGTTCTATAACCTTGCTTTTAGAGGGCTGTATGGAAAGAGAGAAGCCAAAGCCATCATGTGAAAAAGGCAATACTTTATGTTTTATTCACATTAATTCTTGGAAACAGCAGGAAGCAATTATGAGTTGGAGAGAAAGTATTAAGCATAAAAATGTTATGAGTGATTTTGTATGTACGATAATTTATGACGTTAGATTCTGGCAGTTCCAATTTTCACTCTTCCATTTTTAGTTGAAACCAAAAAATTTTAGGGGAATAGAAAGCAAAACATTTGGGAAAACTTCATGAATCTTTTTGATATCATTATATCACACTGTCACACATTCTCACACTATTATTTGCGGTTCATTCAGTTATACTTAGGGAAACACATTTTAGGAAATAACCTATGATTAAGAAAGTATCATCCATGAGTTTTTTTTATAATAAGTGAAAAAGATGATTCAGCCCTAATATTGCAGAGGCCATGGAAATGGGGAAAGTTTTTGTTTAGTTTTAGTATCATATTAGAACTCTATAGCCAACAATTTAAAATCTGGAAC
Source organism: Trachypithecus francoisi (assembly GCF_009764315.1). Taxonomy (NCBI): domain Eukaryota; kingdom Metazoa; phylum Chordata; class Mammalia; order Primates; family Cercopithecidae; genus Trachypithecus; species Trachypithecus francoisi. The sequence goes on from NW_022681453.1 coordinate 8,971,001, forward strand.
GGGGTTAAAATGTGGTCTGGTTCTGCCTTTTTATTTAACAGGTGAGGAAACTAAGAATTGCAGGTGTTAAGTGACTTAGGACAAAACTAGGTTTAAAACCACTGTTTAGGCAGGCCTCCCACCTGAGATCACATAAGGTCAGGAGTTTGAGACAAGCCTGGCCACCATGGTGAAACCCAATCTCTATTAAAAATGCAGAAATTAGCCAAGTGTGGTCACGCACTCCTGCAACCCCAGCTACTGAGGAGACTGAGGCATAAGAATTGCTTGGACCTGGGAGAGAGGCATAGCAGTGAGCCAAGATTGTGCCACTGCACTCCAGCCTGGGCAACAGAATGAGATTCTGTCTCAAGAAACAAACAAACAAAAGAAAGAAAACAATAATAACAAAAACACTGTTTAATCCAGTGAAACTTCCTCAAGTGTTAATATAGTATAGAGAATGGGAATCTATTTTAAATCAAGTCCTCAAAAATAATTGCAACAAAACCAAAAATTGACAAATGGGACCTGGTTAAACTAAAGAGCTTTTGCATGGCAAAAGAAACTATCAACAGAGTAAACAGACAACACACAGAATGGGAGAAAATATTTGCAAACTATGCAACTGAAAAAGGTCTAATATCAGTAATCTATAAGAAACTTACATCAACAACCAGAAAACAAATAACCCCATTAAAAAATGGTCAAAGAACATAAATGGACATTTCTCAAAAGAAGATATACAAGCAACCAACACATATAAAAAAATGCTTATCATCACTAATCATCAGAAAAATTCAAATAAAAGCCACAATGAGATATTGCCTCACACCAGTCAGAATGGCTATTGTTAAAAAGTCAAAAAATAACAGACTCTGGCTGGGTTGCAGAAAAAAGGAAATGTTTATACACTGTTGGTTGGAATGTAAATTAGTTCAGTCCCTGTAAAAAGAAGTTTGGAGATTTCTCAAACAACTTAGAACTACCATTTGACGTAGCAATCTCATTATTTTATATATATATATATAAATATATGTGTATACATATAAAATATATGTGTGTGTATATAAAATATATATGTGTATATATAAAATATATATAATGAGATTATTATATATATTTAAAGGAAATAAATCATACTACTAGAAAGACACATGCACTAGCAGAAATCATCCTAGGTGCCCATCAATAGTGGATTGAATAAAGAAAGGGTGGTATGTATACACCATGGAATACTACACAGCCATACCAAATGAAATCATCTCCTTTGTGACAACATGGATGCAGCTGGCAGCCATTATTCTAAGTGAATTAACACAGAAACAGAAAACCAAATACCTCATGTTCTCACTTATAAGTGGAAGCTAAACATTGAACACACATGGGACGTAAACTTGGGAGCAATAAACACTGGGGACTACTAGAGGTGGTAGAGTGGGATTGGGGCAAGGTCTGAAAACCTACTTGTTGGGTACTGTGCTCCATACCTGGTGACAGAATCCTCTGTATCCCAAACCTCAGCATCATGCAATATTCCCATGTAACAAACTTGCACCTGTACCCACTGAAACTAAAAGCTGAAATTATTTTAAAAAATAAATAAAAGAAGTATTTTTGGAGAGTCTTAGAAAGGGGATGGCCTATATATGTATTTATTTTGTAGTTTTTTGCTTAAACATGATAATGTATTATATTAATACTTCTTGTAATTAAAGCTAATTTAAAATATTTTAAAAGTAAACAAACAAAAAAGAGGCACTGATAATGAATGAAAATAAATTTAAATATTGACATAATTTGAAAAATGATATATATTTCAGTCCCAGCTCTGAAGCTGTGTAGTTGAGGGCAAGCCATTTAATCATTACCATACACCATTTCTATATTGGTAGGATAACGATCATAGTTTTTTTTTCACAGAATCATCATGAGGAGCAAATGCAATGACATATGTAAAAGCTCTCTCTGCAAACTGTAAAACACTCAAGAATATAACAAATTATATTTATACAGTAAATCTTTAGCTACAATTTAATGAAAGAGATTAGCATTTATTGAGCAGCTGCCCTATGCCAAGATATATTTTGGGTGGCATTTTATTTTACCCTTATATCAACCCTTGAAATAGATGCTATTTTCCAATTTGATAGATGAAAAAGACAATGAAGCTCAGAGAAATCTATTTAAATTTCTCTAGGTAATGTGGCAAACAAGTGGGAAACAGGATTCAAAACTAAATTTTTTGGTGAGATTTTACCAATGGAATTTCCACTACTATGTAATGCACTTGGTGCTCATAGAAAAGAAAACCATTCTTCTCATTTGTGATAACTTGGATGAGGAAGAATGAGGACTAGGAGACATAAAGAACCTGGACTGAAATGTTGACATAACTTCTATTCCAGGTAATGAGATATTCCAGGAGACAGAATTGTGTAACCTGTGATCAGAATCACGGCTAGATGAAAATTTGAGGGCACTCAGGAAGGACTCTAAGCTGGTCATGTTGGGTAAGTTAATAACTGGTGCCCCTTCAAATATTTGTTCTTTTAGTATTTGGTCAGTAATTTCAGGGTCTTGCAGCTTAACAGCCGTGTAGAGAAGGGATAAAGAAGCCCCTTATATTAGGTGATAGGGATCAATCTCTCCTCTCTTGTCCAGAACAATTGAATTTGCCAGAAATTTAGATACTCCTTTTAGCAAAAGAAAAGCACTAAAATTAGCCGGAGTGATTCGGTTTGAGTTTGTCTGAGGGTTGTGTGTGTGTGTGTCTGTGCGTGTGCATGTGCATGTGTGTATGTGTGTTTGTGTGTGTGTGTGTGTGTGTGACTGCACATACAGTAGGAGGGAAGGAGTGGGTGAACTTCTCTCTATCTCATTTTAAATGACTCTAGAAGAGTAGTTTGGATAAATAAATTTTATTTTAATACTTCATTAGTAATTCACCACCTCTCACAGACTGGTGCTCCAACAACTCCTTGTTTTAAATTAAAGTTTGATTCAAACCAGATAATGGGGAGATTTTGAAGTTTTGAGAGCAAAGTGCAGTGGAAGATGCATACAAAGTGATTTTAAAAGTACAACATTGGGGCTGGGCACGGTGGCTCACGCCTATAATCCTAGCACTTTAGGAGGTTGAGGTGGGTGGATTGCCTGAGCTCAGGAGTTTGATACCAGCCCGGGCAACACAGTGAAACTCTGTCTCTACTAAAATACAAAAAAAGTAGCCGGGCATGGCAATGTGTGCTTGCAGTCCCAGCTACTCGGGAGGCTGAGGCAGGAGAATTGCTAGAACCCTGGAGGCCGAGGTTGCAGTGAGCTAAGATTGTGCCACTGCACTCCAACCTGGGTGACAGAGTGAGGCTCTGTCTCTCTAAAACAAACAAACAAACGAAAAAAGGACAACGTTGGACAGGGTGGTGGAATAGAGAGGAAATGGAAGTAAGAGACCACACACAGAGAACTGATCAGGGCCAATGATTAGCACGATTTAAATGGAAACAAAAGAAAACAAAACATCCCCTCTGAATTTTAGACCTGTTTCTTCCTCTTACAAGCAATGTGATTTTAGGCAAATCTCTTAACACAGTTTCATCATCTAAACCCTGGGGATTAATATTTAGTGTTTTTCAAACACACACACACACACACACACACACACACACAGCATTTATCTTGTAGCAAGGACAAGGTACTTTACAAATACTACCTCATTTATTCCTCATCATAACCCTATGGAACAGCTACAATTATTATTTCATTTTGCAGATGAGGTAACTGAGGTACAGAAAGTCAGTTCATACAGCTAATAAGTGGCAGAACCGAAATTGGAACCCTGGCAGTCTGTTTCTAGAATCTGTATTAACCACTGGCTGTGACATTTAGCCAATCTACAGAATTGCTGTGAAGATTAAGTGGAGAAGCTTACATTTTTCCAGAAGATAATTTTTTTTTTTATTGCTTTCAGAATATTAAGTTTTTGTGGACCCTTTGAGATTCTGGTAAAATCATGAACATTACATACCAGCAAAATACACAGATATACATAACATAAAAATTTACATAGCATTTCTAAGATTTCAAAGACCTCCAAAACTCCATTCAGGGACAACAAGTTAAAAAAAGTCTGAATTTAACTTGGTTGAGTCTCCTTAACCTCACTGTCTTCCATCTAGAAAGTGAACTAGTGATCAACTTCCCAGCTTCCAGTTCTAAGGCCTGAGAGGCCTACATATAATTTGAGTATAAGTTCCATACCACTTCAAACTGCTGAACTATGTGTTATTCAGAAGTCCTGGTTTGAGTTTGCTTTGTAAGTATAAATTTAGAGCTAAAAATGGAGTGGAGAGAGAAACAATTTGGTCAAAGTCTTTGGTCTTTGTAAAATCCAAAATATTTGGAAAATAGTCTGGAGGGGTTGGTGGCATTTAGCCATTCTTAGTGCCAAGAATCACATCTTTTCAGCTCTTGCTGATTTGCCATTGACCTCAATGACCTCTATGTCCCTTCTTCATTAGAGCACATTGGGAGAGTGAAAGCATGGTGCCATTTGGGACCACACTAGGAAAAACAATTTCTACAAGTTGTACATTTCACCATTTTTTTCTTCCACTTAAAAATCTTGACAAAGGTTTATCAAGTTGTTTGAAACCCTATTGTGATTCAAATCAACAAGTTCTACAGAGAAAACCCACTGAACAATTTACTGTGCCTTACAACAGCTGTTCATATTCTTCTTAACAGACACAACAACGAACTTTATTGTTTACCACTGGTTACTGAGACCACAATACAAAGAAAAGCCATCATCAGCTTTGTTTTGGTTTCCAGTTGGTTCTTTCTTTGAAAGAAAAACAATTGTCTTTTAAATCAACTCCTTACCCTTTTTTCTACTTCATTATCAATAAGTCAAATTATAATTAATGAGCAACTAATGAACATTTGTTAACTTAGGCAGTAATATTTTTAGTTTTCTTTAGTTGATTCAAGAACAGCTGCACAGATATTTACTCAAGATTATGAATTTAAAGGCCGGGCGCGGTGGCTCAAGCCTGTAATCCCAGCACTTTGGGAGGCCGAGGAGGGTGGATCACGAGGTCAGGAGATGGAGACCATCCTGGCTAACACGGTGAAACCCCGTCTCTACTAAAAATACAAAAAATTAGCCGGGCGTGGTGGTGCGCGCCTGTAGTCCCAGCTACTTGGAGGCTGAGGCAGCAGAATGGCGTGAACCTGGGAGGCGGAGCTTGCAGTGAGCCAAGATCGCGCCACTGCACTCCAACCTGGGTAACACAGCGAGACTCCGTCTCAAAAAAAAAAAAAAAAAACTCGACTAAAAGTGAAAAGTTATGACATAATGACATACAAGAAATGTCAAAAATCTTTTTGTTCAGTAGCATAAAAATACTATCAAGCAAGGGTATAATCTGAACTTTTTAAAAATTGAAGTAGATCATTGAATTTGGCAAGAATTTGTGTGTATGTGGTGGGAAGAGGTTTAAATGGGTCAATGAGTTAACAAAGGCCAGTTCCTCACTGTCTGAAATATTTACCTATTAAAACTCCATTCACCTGATCAAACATGTTCTACCAATTTCAATCCTGTTTTGAAATTAGAGATTTGCTCAACTTGAAAGGAGATTTATAAATAATTTATAAGAATTGGTATCTATGCATCAGAGAAAGTGTAGAGAGACGAATTAGCCCTGTTTTAAAACTTAGTAGGTATAGTTCCAACTAAAAATTCTCAAGGAAACGCTGTGAATTTAGTAAGTTCCTAGTTAGCCAAAGCTATTGGCTATTGGCTGAATATCTGGTTCTTATGTAAGTTTACTCTGAATGTGACTTATGTACATTTATGTAAATTTACTTACATAAATTTGAGACAGCTACCAATGCAATAGTACTTACATGTAAGAAAGTATTTAAGTTAAAGCAAATACTTAATGGTTCTTTTCATTTTAACATTCACTGAAAATCAGGCATTTCAAAGTAACACGGGAATGTTAATATCTTTTATATTAAATAAATAGACAATTTAGCCAAAATCTTATTCTGTACTCTGAAACTCTGCTTAGCATATTATTCAAACTAAACAATGACAAAATTCTATTTTAAAGTAAATTAAAGTAGGATAAATTTAAAGAACAAAGAAAATACTACAAACATCAATACTACTATATGAAAATTAAGTAATACCACCATAGAACGTTTATTCCACTATCACATTTAGAGTATCAAAAATTCTCTTGGGAACAGAGATTACAGTACTTTGAAGAAAACTTTCAGTTTATAATTCCTTGACAAGTACAATTTATTAGCAGAAAAAATATTTTGAAAAGGATTTGTTCTTTTTAACATGAGCCACAGAGTGCTTTTCTTTTTCTAGACACAGGCCTACATACATTAATTTTATGTAAAACCAGCTCCCTCTAGTGATAGCAATAATGTTTTCACCAAGAAACCAACAGGCTTTCTAGATTATTTATATAAAACCCTTTGAAATTGAATTTCAAAATAAACACTTGAGAAGATCGACTTTTATTACAGAGGATAAAAATTCTAATAACCTTCCAAGTCATTTGTTAATAGTCTTTCTTAGTTTAATGCTCTTTTAAAACATGGCAATACGGGGAGTGACCTTGGTGTTCAACTTGTTCTCTTTGTTCACTGGGAAAGCCAGACCCAGAGACATAAATGTACTCTTGTATGTTCAATAAAAATCAGTTTACATTTTTTAAAAGTCCAGTAAAGAAATTTACGATTCAGTAGAAAGATACGATTTTTTAAATGCTAATTTCTGTACACATAAATATCATTATTTAAATTGGCATTTTAAATACCCAGTTGCTTTCTTTGTTATCACTGAGGATGAAAACTGAATTGTGTAACTTTAGCAATGTAAAACATCAGACAGCTGTTGAAGAATGAACTTCTCACTGGAACTCCTGAAGTTTGGCTATGGTTGGTATGATATAAAACAGTAGTTTTTAAGTTTTTCTGGAAAACACTAGTTAGCAAATATTTTAGGCCTTACAGGCTATGTGGTCTCTGTCGCAAAAAAATCAGTTCTGTTGTTGTAGCATGAAAGCAGTGATTAATTTGTTTCTGTTGAATCACCCTTTTACCCCTGGGATAAATCCCACTTGGTCATGATGATCTTTTTAAACAGGTTGTTGAGTTTAATTTTTTTACTATGTTTTTGAGAATTTGCATCAGTGTTCATCAGGGATAATGGCTTGTAGTTTTCTTTTTTTGATGCGTCTTTGTTTTTGGTATCGGGGTAATACTGGCTGAGAGAATGAGTTTGGAAGTATTTTCTATTCCTCCATTTTTTGAAATAGTTTGAGTGGAATTGATATTATTTCTTCTTTAAATAAAGATTTAAATTCTGCTGTGAAACCATGGGGTCTCTGGCTTTTCTTTGCTGGGAGACTTTTTCATTATGGCTTCTATCTCTAGTATATTTTATATTATTTTATATAGTTACATAGTATATTTTGTATATTAGTATAGTAGTATATTTTATATATTTTATATTGCATGGCTGCCTGGTATATTTGTATAATTTTTGTGAAAAGGCAAAAATTCCCACATAAAAATGGGCATGAATATAAATAGAATAGTCACACAATAATAATAATAATGGCTCTTAAATATAAAGAAACAACATCACTCATAATTGGAAAAAAATAAATTACACTGTATTTTTTATTTTTCTTAAATTTTCTTTATTTTTTATTTTTTAAATTTATTTTTAATTTCTGTGGGTACATAGTAGGTGTATATATTTATGGAGTACCTAAGATATTTTTGATAGAGGCATACAACATGTAATAATCATATCAGGGTAAATGGGATATACGTCCCCTCAAGCATTAATTTTTTGTGTATTACAAAAAATCCAGTAACTAGCTGGGCGAGGTGGTGGGCGCCTGTAGTCCCAGCTACTCAGGAGACTGAGGCAGGAGAATGGCGTAAACCCGGGAGGCGGAGCTTGCAGTGAGCTGAGATCTGGCCACTGCACTCCAGCCTGGGCGACAGAGCAAGACTCCGTCTCAAAAAAAAAAAAAAAAAAAAAAAAATTTAAATGTACAATGAAGTTATTATTGACTACGGTCACCCTGTTGTAAAATCAAATAGTAGATCTTTTTCATTCTTTCTATCTTTTGTACACATTAACCATTCCCACTTTTCCCCCACAACCCCTACTACTCTTCCAAGCCTCTGGTAACCATCTTTATCCTCTCTATCTCCACGAGTTCAATTGTTTTAATGTTTAGCTCCCACAAATAAGTGAGAACATGTGAAATTTGTCTTCCTGTACTTGGCTTATTTCACTTAACATAATGACTTCCAGTACCATTCATGTTGCTGCAAATGAAGAATCTCACCCTTTTTTATGACTAAATAGTACTCCTTTGTGTATATGTATCACATTTTCTTTATCCATTTATCTGTTGATGGACACATAGTTGCTTCCAAATCTTGGCTATCGTAAATGATGCTGCAAGAAACACAGAATTGCAGATATCTCTTAGATATATTGATTTTATTTCTTTGGGGATATACCTAGAAATGGGATTGCAGAACCACATGGTAGCTATATTTTTACTTTTTGAAGAACCTCCAAACTGTTCTCCATAATGATTGTACTAGTTGACATTGCCAGCAACAGTGTACAAGGATTCTCTTTTCTCCACATCCTTGCTGGCATTTGTTATTGCCTGTCATTTGTATAGAAACCATTTTAACTGTTGAGATGATATCTCATTGTCGTCTTGATGTGCATTTATCTGATGATTAATGATGTTGAGCACATTTTCATATACCTGATTGTCATTTGTATGTCTTTTCTTGAAAAATGTCTATTCAAATCTTTTGCCCAATTTTTTATCACATTATTAGATTTTTTTTCCTATTGAGTTGTTTGAACTCCTTATTTATTCTGGTTATTAATTCCTTGTCAGATAGGTAGTTTGCAAATATTTTCTCCTATTCTAAGGAGAGTCAATTCACCTTGTTTGTTTCCACTGCAGTGCAAAAGCTTCTTAACTTGATGTAATCTCATTTATCCATGTTGGCTTTGGTTGCCTGTGCTTGTGGGCATTACTCAAGAACTCTTTGCTCAGATCAATGACCTGGAGAGTTTCCCCAATGCTTTCTTTTAGCAGTTTCATAGTTAGAGGTTCTAGATTTAAGTCTTCAGTCAATTTTTATTGGATTTTTGTATATGGCAGGAGATGGGTGTCTAGTTTCATTCTTCTTCCCAGCACCATTTATTGAAGAGATTGTCCTTTCTCTAATGTACATTCTTGGCACCTTTGTCAAAAATTACACTGTAGATGTATGAATTTATTCTTGGGTTTTCTATTCTTTTCCATTGGTCTGTATGTCTGTTTTTATGCCAGTACCATGCTGTTTTGGTTACTATACCACTGTAGTATAGCTTGAAGTCAGGTAATATGATTTCTTCAGTGTTGTTCTTTTTAAAAAGGATGGCTTAGGCTATTCTAGTTTTTTTGTAACTTCATGTAAATTTTAGAATTGTTTTTATATCTTCGTGAAGAGTGTCATTGATAGATACTCTGTGAATAATCTCATTGTCCACACTGTGTGAAGTATGTGGTAGGCGTTGCATTCAATCTGTAGATGGCTTCGGGTATAGTTGGGAGATTTAAAAAATGTTGGTTCTCCCAATTCATGAACATGGACTATATTTCCATTTTTTGTGTCCTGTTTCATTTCTGGCTTTGGTGTTTTATAGTTTTAATTGTAGAAATATTCCACTTCCTTGCTTAGGCTAATTTCTAGGTACTTAAGTTTATTTGTAGCTATTGTAAATGAGATTACTTTCTTGATTTCTTTTTCAGATTGCATACTGTTGGCATGTAGAAATGCAACTAATTTTTGTATGTTGATTTTGTATCTTGCAGCTTTACTGAATTTATTTTGTAGTTCTAACAGTTTTTTTTTTTTTTTTTGGTGGAGTCTTTATAATTTTCCAAATATAAGATTGTATTATCTGCAAACAAATATAATGTGACTTCTTTTCCAATTTGAATACCCTTTATTTATTTCCTTTGTCTGATTGCTCTAGCTAGAAATTTCGATACTATGTTGAATAACAGTGGTAAAAGCAGACATCCTTTTCTTGTTCCAGATTTTAGAGGAAAGGCTTTCAGTTTCTCCCCATTCAGTATAATTCTAGCTATAAGTCTGTCATGTATGGCTTTTATTGTGTCGAGGTCCATTCCTTCTGTAGCTAGTTTTTTAATGTTTTTATTATAACTGGATATTGAGTTTTATCAATTGCTTTTTCAGCACCAATTGAAATTATCATATGGTTTTTGTCCGTTCTGCTGATATGATATATCACAATGATTGATTTGTTTGTGTTGAATCATCCATCCATCCCTGAGATAAATCCCACTTGGTCATGATGATCTTTTTAAACAGATTGTTGAATTTAATTTTTTTACTATGTTTTTGAGAATTTTTGCATCAGTGTTCATCAGGGATAATGGCTTGTTGTTTTCTTTTTTTTAATGTGTCTTTGTTTTTGGTATCGGGGTAATACTGGCTGAGAGAATGAATTTGGAAGTATTTTCTACTCCTCCATTTTTTGGAATAGCTTGAGTAGAATTGGTATTATTTCTTCTTTAAATAAAGACTTAAATTCTGCCGTGAAAGCATGGGGCCTCTGGCTTTGCTGGGAGATTTATTATTATTATTATTATGGCTTCAATCTCATTATTTATTATTGGTCTATCCAGGTTTCAGATTTCTTTGTGGTTCAACCTCCGTAGATTGAATGTGTACAGGAATTTATCTATTTCTTCCCCATTTATTGGCATATAATTGCTCATAGTAACCTGTAATGATCCTTTGTATTTCTGGGGTATCAGATATAATGTTACCCTTTTCAACCCTGATTTTATTTATTTCATTTTCTCTTTTTTTCTTATTTAGTTTAGCTAAAGATTTGTCAATTTTATCTGTTCAAAAAAAAACTTTTCATTTCATTAGTCTTTTGTATTATTTTATTCATTTCAATTTTGTTTATTTCTGCTCTAATATTTATTATTTATTTTCTTCTACTTTTGGCTTCAGTTTATTCTCACTTTTCTATTTCTTTAAGATATATCATTAGGTTACTTGTGTGGAGCTTTTCTATTTTTGATGTAGGTGCTTACAGCTATAAGCTTCCATCTTAGTGATGCTTTTGTTGTACCCCATAGGGTTTGGTGTGTTGTATTTCCATTATCATTTCAAGAACATTTTCAGGTTTCCTCTGAATTTCTTCATTGGCCCACTGGTCATTCAGGAGCATATTGTTTAATTTCCATCTGTTTGTACAGTTTCCAAAATTCCCTTGTTATTTTCCATTCTATTCCATTGTGGTCAGATACTTGATATGATTTTGATTTTTTGAGTGTTTAAGATGTGTTTTGTGGCCTCACATATGTTCTACGCTTGTAAATGATCCATGGGTTGAGGAAAACATATGTGTATTCTTCAGCCATTAAATGGAGTTTTCTGTAAATATCTATTAAATCCATTTGATCTATAGGGAAGATTAAGTCCAATGTTTCTTTGTTGATTTTCTCTCTGAACGATCTGTCCATTGCTGAAAGTGACGGTGTTGAAATCTCTAGCTATTATTGTATTGTAGTCTAACTCTCTCATTAGTTCTAATAATATTTGCTTTATATATCTGGTTGCTCCAGTTTTGGGTGCACATATATTTACAATTGTTATATCCTCTTGCTGAAATGACACTTTTATCATTATATAATAGCCTTGTTTGTCTATTTTTATACTTTTTGTCTTGAAATCTATTTGTCTGATGTAAGTATAGCTATTTCTGCTCTTTTATTGTTTCTATTTGCATTCATATGGAATACCTTTTTCCACCCCTTTAATTTCAATCTATGTGTGTCTTTATGTGTGAAGTATTTCTTAGAGACAACAGATCATTGGGTTTTGTCTTTTTATCCATTTAGCCACTCTGTGTCTTTTTATTGAGGGTTTAGTCCATTTTCATTAAACATTATTATTAATAAGTAAGGACTTACAGTTCCCATTTTCTTATTTGTTTTCTTGCTGTTTTGTGGTCTTCTCATCCTACTTTCCTTTCTTCCTGTCTTCCTTTTGGTGAAGATGACTTTTCCCTGGTATTATGTTGTAATGTCTTGCTTTTTATTTCTTGTATATCCATGGTATGTTTTTTGATTTAAGATTACCATGAGGTTTGCTAATAATGTCTTATAATCCATTATTTTCAGCTGATGACAACTTAACACAGATTGCACAAACTACCAAACTTGCAAAGGGAAAACTAATACAAACTCTAAACTTTGACTTTGTCCTGACATCCCTGACTTTTTAACTTTTGTTGTTTCTATGTATATCTTTTTGGACTATGCCTTAAAAAGTTGTTGTAGTTCTTACTTTTTATTGGCTCATCTTTTATTTTTTCTGTTTAAGATATGAGTAGTTTACACACTACAACCACAGTGTTATAATTGTCTGTGTTTTTCTATGTACTTAGTACTACTGGTGAGTTTTGTATCTAAAGATGTTTTCTTATTGCTCATTAACATGTTTTTTATTTTTGGATTGAAGAACTCCTTTAGCTTTTTGCAGGACAGAGGTATTGATGAAAACCCTCATCTTTTGTTTGCCTGGGCAAGTCTATTTCTCTCTCATGGCTGAAGAATATTTTCACTGGATGCACTATTCTAGGGTAAAAGTTTTTTCCTTCAGCATTTTAAATATATCATGTCACTCTCTCTTGGCCTGTAAGGTTTCCACTGAAAAGCCTTCTGCCAGATGTTTTAGAGTTCTCTTGCATGTTGTCTCTTTTCTCTTACCTTTAGGATGCTTTCTTTATTCTTGACCTTTGGGAGTTTGATTATTAAATGCCTTCAGGTAGTCTTCTTTGGATTAAATCTGCTTGGTGTTCTATAACCTTCTTGTACTTGAATATTGATATCGTTCTCTAGGTTTGAGAACTTCTCTGATATTATATTTTTTAATATGCTGTATATCCCTGTCTTTTCCTCTGCCTTTTCTTTAAGGCCATAACTCTTAGATTTGCCCTTTTGATGCTATTTTTCAGATTTTGTAGATTCTTCTTATTCTTTTTTCTTTTGTCTCTTCTCACTGTGTGTTTTCAAATAGCCTATGTCTAGGCTCACTAATTTTTTCCTTCTGCTTGATTCATTCTGCTATTAAGAAACTGTAATGCATTATTCGATATGGGAATTGCATTTTTCTGCTTGATTATTTTTAATTATTTTAATCTCTGCGTTACATTTATCTGATAGAATTTTGAATTCCTTCTCTGTATGATCTTGAATTTCACTGAATTTCCTCAAAACAGCTGTTTTGAATCCTCTGTCTGAAAGGTCACATATTCTGGGTCACCAGCGTTGATCTCTAGTGCCTTCTTTAGTTTGGTGAGGCCATGTTTTCCTGGATGCTCTTGATGTTTGTGGATTTAACTGGTGTCTGAGCATTGAAGAGTTAGGTGTCTATTGTCTTCACAGTCTGGACTCCTTTTACTCATCCTTCTTGGGAAGGCTTTTTAGGTATATGAAGGGACTTGGGTGTTGTGATCTAAGTTTTTGGTCACTACAGCCAGATCTGCATTAGGGGGCACCCTGAACCCAGTAACGATATGATTCTTTCAGACTTGTGGAGGTATTGCTTTGGTGGAGTTCCGTACGATCTGGAAAATTTCTCTGAATTACCATGAAGAGACTCTTGTTCTCTTCCCTTACTTTCTCCAAACAAAGGGAGTTTCTCTTTCTGTGCTGAGCAGCCTGGAGCTGTGGTAGGGGTAACACAATCACCTCCATGGTCACACCACAAGGACTGCTGGGTCAGACCTGAAACCAGCACAACACTGGGTCTCAGCCAAGGTCTGCTCTAACCTCTGCCTGGCTACCGCCTATGTTTACCCAGGGCTCCAAGGCTCTATAATCAGCAGGTGACAAATCCAGCTAGGCTTGTATCTTTCCCGTAATGACAGCAAGTTACCCCTGAACCAGGCTTGTCCAGAGATGCCATCGGGGAGCCAGGGCCCAAAGTCAGGAAATCAGAAATCTACCTAGTGCTCTATTCTTCTGTGGCTGAACTGGCACCAAAACCACAGGACAAAATTCTTTCTACTCTCCTCTCTTCTTTCCCCAGGCAAAGGAGTCTCTCCTCATGGCCACCACTACCACAGGCCCATGGGACACTGCAGGCTACTGTATGTTCACTTAAGGCCCAAGAGCTCTTAAGTCACGTGGTGGTAAGTGCTGCCAGGCCTGGGACTCACCCTTCAGGGAAGCAGACTCCCCTCTAGCCATAGCAGGTCCAGAAATGCCATCCAAGAGCCAAGGCCAGGAATCAGGAACTCTAAGAGCCTGCTTGGTGCTCTACCCTACTGTGGCTGAATTGGTGCCTAAGCTGCAAGACAAAGTCCCGTTTATGTTTTTCTCTGTTTTTCTCAAGCAGAAGGAGTCTTTCCTCATAGCCACCACAGCTGGGAATGTCCTGGGTCATACCTGAAGCCGGCACATCTCAGAATCTCACCCAAAACCCATGGCATGTACTACCTCACTAGTGCTGCTGATTATCAGGGCCCAAGGGTTCTTTAGTCAGTAGATAATGCGTCCCGCCAAGACTAGCTCTTCCCTTTACAGCAGCAGCTTCCCTTCTGGCCCAGAGTGTGTCTTGAAATGTCATCCAGGAGCTAGGACCTTGAATAGGGGCCTCATGACTCTGTCTGGTTCCCTATCCTGCTGTGGCTGAGCTTGTATTCAAGTTGCAAGACAAAGCCTTCTTTACTCTCCCTCCTCCTGTCCTAAAGCAGAAGGAAGGAGTCCCTTTTGGAGCTGGGAGCTGTCTGCCTGGGGTTGGGGGAGGGGTGGCATAAGCACTCCCTTGCCCCCACTGGCTGTCATCTTCCTAAATCATGTGCCCCCCCAAGTCCACTGGCTCCAAACTCAGCACAGTACCAGGACTTACCTAGGAGTGCAGTCCTTGCTGCCTGTACTGCCCTTTAAGTTTATTTAGGGCCCCAGAGCACTTTAGTCTATGGTGGTGAGGCTTGTGAGAACTCAAGTTCCAACCACTGGGATAGATAGTTCCTTTCTGGCTAGGGCTAATTTAAATACTCCCTGTGTGGGTGTCAGCTGAATTTTTCCTGTGTTCCTTTCTGCAGTGAAGGGCAGCACTGAGTTCCAATGCAAAGTCCCATAATCACTGCATTCTTCTTCCCCCAAGAACTCAGATTCTGTGTGCCGCAGAGCCATTGCTAAGGAATGGAGGAGCAGTGGTGTCAATGATTTAAGACTGTCTTTCAACCTCTTCTGTGCCTCTTTCAGTGATATAAAATTAATACTAGGTATTGTGATCACTCACCTGATTTTTGGTTCTTAAGAAGGTGCTTTTGTGTGTACATGTTGTTAAATCTGTGTTCCTGTCAGGAGGACAATTAATGGAGGCTTCTATTTGGGTATCTTGCTCTGTCTCCATCTCTATAACATTTTAAACCTTCCATCTTTTACCCATCACATTGGCAAAAATTAAAAAAAAAAAAGTAGGACAGTACATTCTGTTTGTAAGGCTGTAGGTATGCTAATTTACTGCTGACAGAAATTAATCACATACTAACTTTTTGGAAGGAAATTTAACAATGTCTAACCGAATTACATAAACATTATGTTTTGACCCAGAAATTTCACTTTTAGGAATTTACCCTAAGGATACACCCTCCAGCAATAAAAACATATGTATGTATAAAATTATCTGTTGCAGTATTATTTGTATTATAAAATATTAGGAAGGATCTAACTGACATAAATAAGAGAGTGGTTGAATAAACTATGGTATAATATACATAGTATACAATCACATATCATATAGCTAAGAAGAAACAAAGAGGAAGATCTTCATTGAATTGATTAGGGTGATTGCTACAAATATTAAATGAGAGCATGCGAAGTATAAAGTATGATTGCTACATTTGTATGAGAAAGACTAAGTAAGAGAATACACATGCATCTGCTCATTTGGGCAAAAAGACACATAGAAAGCACAGTCAGCAAACTAATGAGATTTGTTACCTACAAGATATACATAGAAAGAGGGAAAGTGAGAGAGCTAGAATAAAGCTTTTGCATTGAACCCAAGTTTGAGTTATCTCCCACTCTCAAGAGCTGGAAAGTTCCATAATGCTTCTAAGACTTTCTTTACATATTATTGGTAAGAGTTGTGTCACATATTCATGCTCAAACCAGTCTCTTCCAAAGGGAAAAGAATTATAATTGGATTAGATGTGTAAGAGTTCACGTCTAAGGCTAGAGAGCTCAATGTGAAACTCATGATTTCCTAACCAGAATTCCATTAGCAAGAAAGATGTGGAATGATAGGTAGTGTTGAATAGATCTCTTTGAAGACCTCTTAATTTATTTTTAAAAGTGCAATAGTCATTATTGCAGTCATTATTGTGTTTATCCTGTACCAACGATCAGTAAGCCTAATTTAATTTGTTTTATCTTTTCTTAGCATTGAAACATATCACTTACCCACCAGATAAAATAGTTCTGTACCAATTAAAGGGTAGGTTATACAAATAATAATTTACTCTTTTGAATTTCTGGTTTTGTTGAGGGAGGGATGGAAACTGCTTATAAGCTTGCTTGTTTTACAAAATGTCAATGTGTTTAATTCATTTAGATTAAATACTGCATGATTCTCCTCTGAGATAGTGTATTTTAATAGATTGTGAACATGCTTTGAATTAGTAAACACAAAGCATTTTGGGAGGACAGTCTCGGGTGGTAAAGGCAGAACAATCTTGCAGAGGAGGTGACATTTAAATTGAGAGCTGAGGAATGAATTAAAGTTGAGAGTCTTGGGTAATCAGTAGATGTGATCGGGTATTCAGTAGGTGAGACTGAACATGAAATATTAGGAAGGCAATTGGCATGAGTGCCAGTGGTTGGAAAGCTCATCTAGGCCACAATAGGAGTATACTAGGCAAAAGAATTTAAATTTGTTTTTTTTTTTTTTATTTTTGTGAGAGTGGAAAATCGATGATGCGTTTAATGTAGGAGAGACTATGATCAACAGACATTTATTTCTCGTAGTTCTGAAGGCTGAGTTCAAGATCAAAGTGCCTGTTGATGCAGTTCCTGGTAAGAGCCTTCTTCCTGGATTGCAGATGGTGGCCTTCTTTCTGTGCCCTTGGATGATGAAGAGAGAAAGAATTCTGGTCTCTCTTCCTCTTCTCATAAGTGTACTCATCCCATTACCTCATCTAAACCCAATTACCTCTCAAAGGCCCATACCATTTCTTTAGTGGTTAGGGTTTCAACATATGAATTTTGAGGGGATGCACTTCAGTTCATAGCAGGGAGCAAGACCAAAAGACAGGAAATCTGTATAGACACTATATATTCAGGTAAAAACCATAGCAGTCCAAACTAAGTGAAGTGCAGTAAAGATGGAGATAAAGAGACATTTGCATGAAAGGGATGCTGAGATGTAGTGCTGTGGTTTGAATGTCCCCTCCAAAACTCATGTTGAAACTTAATCTCCAAAGTGGCAGTACTGAGAGGTGGAGCCTTTAAGAGGTATTGAATGGATTAATCCATTAATAGATTAATGGGTTAATAGACAAATGGGTTATTATAGGAGTGGAACTGGTGGCTTTGTAATAAGAGAAAAAGACCTGAGTGAGCATGTTATAATGCTCAATCCTCTCACCATGTGATGCTCTGTGCTACTTCAGGACACCACAGAGAGTCTTCACCAGCAGAAAGACCTTCACAGATGTACCCCTTAACCTCGGATCCCCAGGCCTCCAGAATTGTAAGAAATAAATTCCATTTCTTTGCAAATTATCTAGTTTCAGATATTCTGTTAAAAGGGACAGAAAACAGACTACGAAACCTAGCCACTAATAAGATGTCAGGATGAGATGCAGTGAAGAGTGCTTTTTAAAGATCGAAAAGCTTTGAGCATTTTAATTGCTAATGGAAAGGATCTAATTGGAGAGAGAATTTGAAAGTAAGAGAGAGATAGAGGATGGCTTATGGAGAGAAGTCCCTGTGAGGTTGGGATTGTGTGGGTTCACTTAATTGTCATTGGTTAGTTTATCTCAAGTCTTTTTAAAACAATAGTTTTCTTTCCATCATTTTTGTTTTAACTTCCTAAGGTATTTATTAAAGACATCCAGGCATTTGTCTTATAGATTGTCCCACAGCCTAAATTTTGCTGATTGAATATTCATGGTAAAGTTTAAGCTGTTCATTGGGCCCTTATATTTTCTATAACTTCGTAGTTGAATATAGTAGCCATGGTATCTTTATAAGATCTGAAAAATTCTGAATTCTGAAACACATTTGGCTCTAAAAAGCTTAGCCTAAGGATTATGGGCCTATACTTGTGTGCACTGGCAAATTGCTTCTGTCCCTAACCCCTGGAAAACCTACCTGTTCCAAAATAGTTAATGGCTATACCAGCAGGGGGCCTCTGGGTTCCAGCTCAGACCTGAGGCCATCTTCTCTTTCAATAATCAGTGCCTGTAACATCAGTTGTCATATTTTCGATATCACCGCTAAAATTCTCTTCAGAAAAATGTTCTTTCTTCATTTATTTTTTTAAAAAATACCTTTACTGAGATCTACTTCACATACCATAAAATTTATCCATTTAAAGTGTACATTTAAATGATTTTTAGTACATTCACTGAGTTGTACAACAATCATCACAATCTAACTTCAAAACGTTTTCAACACCCTCCAAAAAAACTCTTAGGAGGCATTCCCCACCCCAGTACGTCCAAGACTTAAGCAAGCAAGTAATCCACTATTCTGTCTCTATAGATTTGCCTACTTCGGACGTTACATATAAATGCAATAATACAATATGTGTTCCTTTGTCCTGGCTTGATG
Organism: Trachypithecus francoisi; assembly: GCF_009764315.1. Lineage (NCBI taxonomy): Eukaryota > Metazoa > Chordata > Mammalia > Primates > Cercopithecidae > Trachypithecus > Trachypithecus francoisi. The sequence goes on from NW_022681453.1 coordinate 8,989,939, forward strand.
TATCAAGATTCATTCATGCAATAGCATGTAATACCATTTCCTTATTTTTTATTGCCAAATAATACACTATTGTACAAATAAGATGCATTTATAAAAATCCATTCATCGTTTGATGGACATTTGGGTTGTTATCACTTATTGGATATTATGATTAATATTATAGACATTAATGTACAAGTTTAGTTATTAACATGTTTTCATTTCTCTTGAGTATATATTTAAGAATACGATTGCTTGGACTAATGATAAATCTATGTTTAACATTTTGAGAAACTACTAAACTGTATTTTCTAAAGTGGCTGCAACATTTTCACAATCCCACTAGCAATGCATGAGGGTTGCAATTTCTCCATATCTTCATCAACACTGGTTATCGTCTGTCTTTTTTATTTTAGCTATTGTAGTGGGTGTGAAATGGCATCCCACTGTGGTTTTGATTTTCATTTCTTTAGTGAATAAAGATATTGCGCATTTTTTCATATGCCTATTGGCCAATTGTATATCTTCTTTGGAAAAATATTTTCAAATGCTTTGTCAATTTTAAAATTGGGTTTTCTTATTTCTATTGAATTGTAGAGTTATATATATACTGAATACAGGACTCTTATTATATATATGATTTGCAAATATTTTTCCCATTGTATGGGCTGTCTTATCATATTCTTGATAGTGTCCTTTGAGGCACAAAAGTTCTTAATTTTGATAAAGTTCTATTTATCAATTTTTTTGCTGTTTATATTTTAGGTGTCATGCCTAAGAAAAATTGCTTAATCCAAGGTCCTAAGATTTACTCTTGTGTTTTATCCTCAGAGTTTTATGGTTTTAGCTCTTATATTTAGTTCTATAGTCCATGTTGAGTTAATGTTTGCATATGGTGTGAATAAAGTAGGGCACCCAATTTAATTCTTTTGCAGGTAGTTATCCAGTTGTCCCAGAACCATTTGTTAAAAAACCTATTTCTGCCCATTCAGTTGTCTTGGCACCCTTGTCAAAAAGCAATTGATGACAAATATAAAGGTTCATTTCTAGATTCTTGGTTCTATTTCATTGATGTATATGTCCATATGAACACAAGAGCCACACTCTCTTTTTTATTTATGTATTTATTTTTGAGACCCGGTCTCTCTGTTGCCCAGGATGGAGTACAGTGGCACAATCTCAGCTCACTACAGCCTCAACTTTTCAGGCTCAGGTGACTCTCCCACATCAGCCACCCAAATAGCTGGGATTACATGCATAGGCCACCACACTCAGCTAAGTTTTGTATTTTTAGTATCAATGGGGTCTCACTATGTTGGCCAGGCTTTTCTCAAACTCTTGGCCTCAAATGATTGACCTGCCTCAGCCTCCCAAAATGCTGGGATTACAGTGTGAGCCACTGCATCCAGCCACACTGTCTTGATTACTCTAGCTTTGTAGTAAGTTTAGGAATTGGGAAGTGTGAGTCAAAGAAAGAACATCAACTTTCTTCTTTCTAGATCATTTTGGCTATTCTAGATCCTTTGCTTTTTAATAAATTTTATAATCAACTTCCCGATTTCTGGAAATTTTGATAGCAATTATGTTAAATGTGCAGATGAATTTGGGGAGTATTGCCATTTTAGCAATAGTAAAGTATTCTGATCCATAAACATAGGATGTGTTTCCATTAATTTAGCTATTTAATTTCATTCAACAAAGTTTTGTAATTTTTAGTATAAAAGCTGTGTACTTCTTTCCCTAAGTTTATTCTTATTTACTTAATTATTTTAAAAAAAATTGTAAATGGCATTACTTCTTCAAGTATTTTTTTTTGCCCTTTTCCCTCTCTCCTCTCCTTTGGTTCTCCCATTACACATATGTTGGTGCATTCAGTGTTGTCTCAAAATCATCTGAGAATCTCTTCTCATATTTCTTCATTTTCTTTCTGTTTTTCAGACTGCCTAATCTTTTTTATCTATCTTCAAGACTGATGATTCTTCTGTCTGCTCAAATCTACTCTTGAGCCTCTGTAGAGAATTTTTCATTTTGGTTATTACTGTTTTTTGCAACTTCTTAATGGCTGACTTCAAACTGCTGACATGACAAAAAGAGGCTTGCGCTATTCCTAAAAAGATAACAATTGGCTCTTTGAAGCCAGTACAAGCTAGCTGTGGCACATTAATTTTTCTCACTTTGTTTGAGGAGAGACCAAGGTGAGTCAGGGTGTTTTCCCAAAAGTGTGGGAAATCCTTCTTGTAAGTTCTTTTTGTTCTCTAACTTTGTGCTCCTTTCTGTAAGTTTCTGTTTTTCTGTACATAATCTAGAAGCCTGTGGGTGACAGCCAAGGCCTGAAGTTGCATCCATTATTTCCCTTATCGGGTGGAAAGGCATAAGAGTTTGTTTGCTTGGTTCAGTCTTTGCATGCAGGAAACAACGTTGCGCCACCTCACCTCCCGTGGGGTAGTGATGCCTGCCATATTACAAAATCCCCTCAGGTCAGTGATTAGACTCTTGAGAAATACATTTGCCTCCCACGGGTTTTTCTTTGCTGTCTGTAGGCCTCTCCCTGGAAATTAGCATCTCTCATCTATCTCTTGGCCTGTACTTTTCTCCATCCTTTGTCACTCAAATTAGGAAAAGTTACACATTTGCAGTGATGATCCCCTGTCTGCCTCCCCAGGAAACACAGTGTTTTCTTACCCTCAATTATCTTGTCCCATCTACCTTATCTCATATAGAGACACTATTCTTTAATGTCTGTAGTATGTGGATGGCATATTGTTCTGAGCTTCTACTAATGACAACAACTTTCTTCTATTTGTATTTTCCGTGTCATTTCAGTCAAGTCTTAGAGAGAAAGGGAACTTTTTTGTTTGTCTGTTTTCAGAAATTTTCTCTATTGTTTTTGTTATTCTTATTAACAATAATTATTTTTGTTAATTTCAACTTTTGTTATAGATTAAAGGGTACATGTGCAGGTTTGTTACAAGGGTATATTGTGTGATGCTAAGGTTTGGATTTCAAAGGATCTATCACCCAGTACAGAGAATAGTACTCAGTACGTAGTTTTTTAGTCCATTCCCCCCTCTTTTCCTTCCCTGTTTAGCAGTCCCCAGTATCTGCTGTTCCCATCTTTGTGCCTATGTGTATACAATGTTTAACTCCTATTTATGTGAGAACATAAATGTGGTATTTAGTCTTCTGTTCTTGTGTTACTTCACTTAGGATAATGGCCTCCAGCTCCATCCATGTTGCTGCAAAGGACATGACTTCATTCTTTCTTATGGTTGTATAGTATTCCATGATGTATATGTACCACATTTCTTTTTTCAATCCACCATTGATAAGCACCTAGGTTGATTCCATGTCTTTACTATTGTGAAAATGCTGCAATGAACGCATAGATGCATGTGTCTTTTTGATAGAACAATTTGTTTTCTTTTGGATATATACCCATCAATGAGATTGTTGGGTTGAACGGTAATTCTAAGTTCTTTGAGAAATCTCCAAACTGCTTTCCACAGAGACTGAGCTAGTTCGCATTCCCACGAACAGCACATAAGCATTCCCTTTTCTCTACAGCCTCACTCGAATCCCTTATCGTTTGGCTTTTTAGTAGTCATCATTCTGACTGTTGTGAAATGATATCTCATTGTAGCTTTGATGTGAATTCCTCTGATGATTAGTGAGTGATGTTGACATGTGTTTGTTGGCAGCTTGCATGTGTTCTTTTAGAAGTGTCCGTTCATGACCTTTGCCCATTTTTAATGGTATTAGTTGTTTTTTTAATTGTTGATTTGTGTAAGACAAAAATAAGCAATAGAGAAAAGACATTCTATTTAGTAACTGGTGGTGGAATACTCATACGAAGAAGAACAAAATTGAACCCCTACCCCTCATCATATACAAAAAATAAATCAAGATGGATTAAATATTTAAACTTAAAATCTTTAAATTTAAGACTCTAAACTATAAAATACCTAGAAGAAAATCTAGGAAACATTATTCTTTTCATTGGCTTTGGCAAAGAATTTATGGCTAGTTCCCAAGAACAACTCTAACAAAAATAAAAATTGACAAGTGGGACCTAGTTAAAATAAAGAGTTTCTGAAAAACAAAAGAAATTACCAACAACAAAAACAGACAACCTACAGAGTGGGAGAAAATATTCACAAACTGTGCATCTGACAAAGGTCTAATATCAAGAACCTATAAAGAACTTAAATAATAAGTATTGTAATAAAGAATTCAATTTTACCTAGTTCTGCTGTGATCTTGGTTATTTCCTTTCTTCTGCTGGGCTTGGGTTTCCTTTGTTCTCCTTTTTCTAGTTCCTTGAGGTGGGGCCTTAGATTGTCTGTTTGTGCCTTTCAGTCTTTTCAATGTAGTCTGTTAGGGCTATGAACTTTCCTCTCAGCACTGCCTTTGCTATATTCCAGAAGTTTTGATATGTTGTGTCACTACTGTGATTAGTTCGAAGAATTTTTAAATTTCCATCTTGATTTTATTTTTGACCCAATGACCATTCAGGAGCAAATTTTTTTTTTTTTTTTTTTTTTTGAGACGGAGTCTCGCTCTGTCACCCAAGCTGGAGTGCAGTGGCCGGATCTCAGCTCACTGCAAGCTCTGCCTCCTGGGTTCATGCCATTCTCCTGCCTCAGCCTCCCGAGTAGCTGAGACTACAGGCGCCCGCCACCTCGCCCTGCTAGTTTTTTGTATTTTTTTTTAGTAGAGACGGGGTTTCACCGTGTTAGCCAGGATGGTCTCGATCTCCTGACCTCGTGATCCGCCCGTCTCGGCCTCCCAAAGTGCTGGGATTACAGGCTTGAGCCACCGCGCCCCGCCAGGAGCAAATTATTTAATTTCCATGAATTTGTATGGTTTTGAAGCTTCCTTTTGGAGTCAATTTCCAGTTTTATTCTACCATGGTATGAGAGAGTGCTTGATGTACTTTCAATTTTTTAAAATTTATTGAGGCTCATTTTATGGCATATTATATGGTCTATCTTGGAGAAAGTTCCATGTGCTGTTGAACAGAATGTATATTTTGTGGTTGTTGGATAGACTGTTCTGTATATATCTCTTAAGTCCATTTGTTCCAAGGTATAGTTGAAATCCGTTTTTTCTTTGCTGACTTTTTGTCTTGATGACCTGTCTAGTGCTATCAGTGAAGTATTGAAGTGCCCCACTATTGTTGTGTTGCTGTCTATCTCATTTCTTAGGTCTATTACTAATTGTTGTATAAATTTGGGAGCTCCAGTGTTAGATGCATATATGTTTAGGATTGTGATATTTCCCTGTTGGACAAGGACTTTTACCATTATATAATGTCCTCTTTGTCTTTACTAACTGATGTTGTTTTACAGTTTGTTTTGTCTGATATAAGAATAGCTCTGCTTTTGGCATCCATTTGCATGAAATGTCATTTTCCACCCCTTTACCTTAAGTTTATGTGAGTCCTTATGTGTTCGGTGAGTCTCTTGAAGGCAGCAGATAATTGGTTGGTGAATTATTATCTATTCTGCAGTTCGTATCTTTTAAGTGGAGCATTTAGGCCATTTATATTAAATGTTTATATTGAGATGTGAGATACCATTCCATTCATTGTACTATTTGTTGACTGTACACCTTGGTTTTTTCCCTTTTTTTTAAATCATATTTTTGTTGTATAGGTCTTGTAAGATTTAGGCTTTAAAGAGGTTCTATTTTGATGTGTTTCTAGGATTTGTTTCAAGATTTAGAGGTTCTTTTATCAGTTCTTATAGTGAAGATAAATGAAACAAAAATCTGGTTCTTTGAAAATATAGATAAAAGTAACAGACTATTATCAAGGTTAAACAAGAAAAGAATAAAGAAGGTCCAATAAGAAATGAAACAGGAGATATTACAACTGACACCACAGAAATACGAAAAGTTCATTTGAAGTTACTATGTACATAAACTTGAAAACCTAGAAGAGATGGGTAAGTTCCTGGAAAGATACAACCCTCCCAGCTTAAATCAGGAAGAATTAGATACCCTGAACAGACCAATGATAAGCAGCAAGATTGAAATGGCAATTAAAAAAATACAAACCAAAGAAGTCCAGGATCAGATGGATTCATAACAAAATTCTACCATAAATTCAAAGAATTGGTACCAATCCTTTTGACACTATTCCACAAGATTGAGAAAGAATGAACCCGCCCTAAATCATTCTATAAAGCCAGTAACACCCTAATAACAAAAACCGGGAATGGACATAACTAAAAACAGAAATCATAGACCAATATCCTTGATGAACATAGACGCTAAAATCCTTAACAAAATATTAGCTAACCAAATCCAACAACAAAACAAAAAGATAATCCACTATGATCAAGTGGGTTTATAACAGGAGTACAGGGATGGTTTAACATACTCAAGTCAATAAATGTGATACACCACATAAACAGAATTAAAAACAAAAATCACATGACCATCTCAATAGGTGCAGAAAAAACATTCAACAAAATCCAGCATCCTTTTATGAATAGAAATCTCAGCAAAATTGGTATACAAGGGACATAGTTCAATGTAATAAAAGCCATCTATGACAAACCCATGGCCAACATAACAATGAATGGAGAAAAGTTGAAAGTATTCCCTCTGAAAACTGGAAAAAGACAAGGATGCCCACTCTCACAACTCCTCTTTAACATAGTATTGGAAGTCCTAGCCAGAACAACCAGACAAGAGAAAGAAATAAAAGGCATCCAAACGCCCTTATTTCCTCCATAAAAAGGAAGACAAACTGTCACTTTTTTACTGATGATATAATCATGTACCTCAAAAACTCTAAAGACTCCTCCAGAAAGCTCCTAGAACTAATAAATAAAATCAGCAAAGTTCCTGGATATAAAATTAATGTACACAAATCAGTAGCTCTGCTATACATCAATAGAGACCAAGCTGAGAATCAAATCAAGAAATTAACCCTTTTTACAATAGCTGCAGAAAAATACTTAAAAATATACCTAACCAAGTAGGTGAAAGACCTCTACAAGGAAAACTACAAAACACTCCTGAAAGAATTCATAGATGACACAAACAAATGGGAACACATCCCATGCTCATGGATGGGTAGAATTAATATTGTGGAAATGACTATACTGCTAAAAGCAATCTACAAATTCAACACAATTCTCATCAAAATACCACCATCATTCTTCACAGCATTAAAAAAAAATTCTAAAATTCATATGTAACCAAAAAAGAGCCTGCATAGCCAAAGCAAGACTAAGCAAAAATAACAATCTGGAGGCATCAAATTACCTGATTTCAAACTATATTATAAGGCCATAGTCACCAAAACAGCATGGTACTGGTATAAAAATAGGCATGTAGACCAATGGAACAGAATAGAGATCCCAGACATAAACCCAAATACTTAGAGCCAACTTATTTTTGACAAAGCAAACAAAAACATAAAGTGGGGAAAGGACACCCTTTTCAGTGAATGGTGCTGGGATAATTGGTTAGCCACATGTAGGAGAATGAAACTGGGTCCTCATCTCTCACCTCACGCAAAAATCAACCCAAGATGGATCAAGGACTTAAATCTAAGATCTGAAATGATAAAAATTCTAGAAGATAACATTGGAAAAACCCTTCTAGACATTGGCTTAGACAAAGATTTCATGAACCCAAAAGCAAATGCAACAAAAACAATTATAAACAGGATAGACAACCCATAGAGTGGGAGAAAATCTTTACAATTGGACAGAGGCCTAATATTCAGAATTGACAACAAACTCAAACAAATCAACAACAACAACAAAAACAATCCCATCAAAAAGTGGTCTAAGGACATGAATAGACAATTCTCAAAAGAAGATATACAAATGGCCAACAAACATATGAAAAAATGCTCAACATCACTAATGATCAGGGAAATTCAAATAAAAAACACAATGCAATACCACCTTACTAGTGTGAGAATAGCCATAATCAAAAAGTAAAAAAACAGTAGATGTGGGCATGGATGTGATGATCAGGGAACACTTCTGCACTGCTAGTGGGAATATAAACTAGTACAACCACTATGGAAAACAGGGAAAACAGGGTGGAGATTCCTTAAAGAACTAAAAGTAGAACTACTATTTGGTCCAGCAATCCCACTACTGGATATCTATCCAGAAGAAAAGAGTCATTTTATGAAAAAGATACTTGTACACACATGTTTATAGCAGCACAATTTGCAATTGTAAAAACGTGGAACTAACCCAAATGCCCATCAATCAATGAGTGAATAAAGAAACTGTGATACACACACACACACACACATACACACACACACCCCACATATATATCACACATATATATCACATATGTGTGTGTGTGTGTGTGTGTATATATATATATATATATATATATATATATATATAATGGAATACTACTCAGCCATAAAAAAGAAAGAATGGCATTCACAGCAACCTGGATGAGAATGGAGATTATCGTTTTAAGTGAAGTTACTCACAAATGGAAAATCAAACATTGTATGTTTTCACTGACGTATGGGAACAAAGCTATGAGGATACAAAGGTCTAAGAATGATACTATGGACTTTGGGGACTTGGGGGAAGAAGTGGGAGGGGATGATGGAGAAAAGACTACAAATAGGGTGCAGTGTATACTGCTAGGGTGTCGGGTACACCAAAGTCTCACAAATCACCACTGAAGAACTTACACATGTTACCAAATACCACCTGTTCCCCAATAACTCATGAAAAAAGACAATTTTTAAAAAAGAATTCAAATGTTATGAATTGGAATTTAAGATCATTTCTTACAAACTCCCATTTTGTAATAAAAAAGCTGAAGCAATGGAAAGGAAAGTAACTTGACTCATGATGTACCTATGTCTTTTGCTACCTGGTTCAGTACTCTTTTCAACACATACAGTGTTTATTCAAGCCCTGTTGCAATGGTGGGCTTTTCCTGCTGGAATTGAATATATATTTTTTATCATCAGCTTTTATGAAAAAAATCATATTTTCTTTTAAGTTTTCTTACAAGTTGTATTTTTCTTAACTTGAATTAGCTTACCAGATTTCAAGTCTAAACACAATTTTATCATTACAACATTTAAACCTTTGGAAATAGATGATTACATCACAAACATGTTGTACAACTTCAATTATATGAAAAAAACACTGAGGCATTAACAATGCTTTTTTGGAGAACTATTCTAATTACTTTCTTTTTATAAGTAACATAGACTCAGATAAAAATGATTAAATGCGTTTTTTTAAAGGTGTCAGAAAATCCAAATCATTTTGTCAGGGTAACCTCATTTTCTCATTAATCTTTTCTGAGTAAAGCTATTATTTTTACCACCCTTTTCTTTGCCTGATAATGTTGAACTAACTAACATCATTATGCTCTTTATCACTTAGTGATAAAGTCACTTAGTGATCAAGCAGGTAGGTAGACAGAAAGGAAGAAAAAAAAAAACAAGAGAAAGGTATAGGAGAGAGAATAAATACATACTAAATAAGTAATTTACTCGTTTTTGTAATAATTGCATTATTCGGTCAATGTATAATTTTCATAATGAATTTACATTTATGTGATATGTTAAAAAGCAGAGAAGCTAAAGGACAGTAACCTATGGAATAGAAAGTTTCATATTAAAAACATACTTTTCCACTCATACTAGGCAATGCCAACTCTCTATGCTGATCACATACGGTGAGCAAACAATAACTCAAGTTCTTATATTAAGGCAGATGTGGTGGTTTTAATTTTTGATTTTAGGAATTTTTTTGGTTTCTTTTTTTCTCTTTTCTCTTTTTTTTTTTTTCTTAACCTTAATATTTAGTTTAAAAGTCTTCCACAACAAATATTTTTTCCAGGACTATTAAAATTATGGATTAGACTGATTAATATTTGACTTCATATTTTTCTACTTTTTCATCACATCATAGTGATTTTCTTTAGGAACGAGATGAAGGAGGTGAACAGAGAACAGGTGTAATACAATTTGCTAATCAGGTCTTAAATAATGGAAGCTCAATTGCATTCAAAAAGTGATGTATCAATTTTAGATCTTTCCTGCTTTCTCTTATAGGCATTTAGTGCTATAAATTTCCCTCTACACACTGCTTTAAACGTGTTTTTTAAAAAAAATATTTATTTCTGCCTTCATTTTGTTATGTACTCAGAAGTCATTCCAGAGCAGGTTGTTCAGTTTCCATGTAGTTGAGAGGTTTTGAGTGAGTTTCTTAATCCTGAGTTCTAATTTGATTGCACTGTGGTCTGAGAGACAGTTTGATATAATTTCTGTTCTTTTACATTTGCTGAGGAGTGCTTTACTTCCACCTATGTGGTCAATTTTGGAATAAGTATGATGTGGTGCTGAGAAGAATGTATATTCTGTTGATTTGGGGTGGAGAGTTATGTAGATGTCTATTAGGGCCGCTTGGTGCAGAGATGAGTTCAATTCCTGGATATCCTGGTTAACTTTCTGTCTCATCGATCTGTCTAATGTTGACAGTGGGGTGTTAAAGTCTCCCATTATTATTGTGTGGGAGTCTAAGTCTCTTTGTAGGTCTCTAAGGACTTGCTTTATGAATCTGGGTGCTCCTGTATTGGGTGCATATATATTTAGAATAGTTAGCTCTTCTTGTTGCATTGATCCCTTTACCATTATGTAATGGCCTTCTTTGTCTCTTTTGATCTTTGTTGGTTTAAAGTCTGTTTTATCAGAGATGAGGATTGCAACCCCTGCCTTTTTTTGTTTTCTATTTGCTTGGTAGATCTTCCTCTATCCCTTTATTATGTGTGTCTCTGCAGGTGAGATGGGTCTCCTGAATAAACACACTGATGGGTCTTGACTCTTTATCCAATTTGCCAGTCTGTGTCTTTTAATTGGAGCATTTAGCCCATTTACATTTAAGGTTAATGTTAATATTGTTATGTATGAATTTGAACCTGTCATTATGATATTACCTAGTTATTTTGCTCGTTAGTTGATTCAGTTTCTTTGTAGCGTCGATGGCCTTTGCAATTTGGCATGTTTTTGCGGTGGCTGGTACTGGTAATTCCTTTCCATGTTTAGTGCTTCCTTCAGGAACTCTTGTAGGGCAGGCCTGGTGGTGACAAAATCTCTCAGCACTTGCTTGTCTGTAAAGGATTTTATTTCTCCTTCACTTGTGAAGCTTAGTTTGGCTGAATACGAAATTCCGGGTTGAAATTTCTTTTCCTTAAGAATGTTGAATATTGGCCCCCACTCTCTTCTGGCTTGTAGAGTTTCTGCTGAGAGATCCGCTATTAGTCTGATGGGCTTACCTTTGTGGGTAACCCGACCTTTCTCTCTGGCTGCCCTTAACACTTTTTCCTTCATTTCAACTTTGGTGAATCTGACTATTATGTGTCTTGGAGTTGCTCTTGTCAAGGAGTATCTTTGTGGCATTCTCTGTATTTCCTGAATTTTAATGTTGGCCTGCCTTGCTAGGTTGCGGAAGTTCTCCTGGATAGTATCCTTCAGAGTGTTTTCCAACTTGGTTCCATTCTCCCCATCACTTTCAGGCACACCAATCAGACATAGATTTGGTCTTTTCACATATTTCCTAGAGGCTTTTTTCATTTCGTTTTACTCTTTTTTTCTCTAAACTTCTCTTCTTGCTTCATTTCATTCATTTGATCTTCAATCACTGATACCCTTTCTTCCAGTTGATTGAATCAGCTACTGAAGCTTGTGCATTTGTCACGTAGTTCTTGTGCCATGATTTTCAGCTCCATCAAGTCATTTAGGGACTTCTCTACACTGTTTATTTTAGTCGTCTAATCTTTTTTCAAGGTTTTTAGCTACTTTGCTATGGGTTCAAACTTCCTCCTTTAGCTTGGAGAAGTTTTATTGTCTGAAGCCTTCTCTCAACTCATCAAAGTCATTCTCCATCCAGCTTTGTTCTGTTGCTGGCAAGGAGCTGCAATCCTTTGGTTGGGGAAAGGCGCTCTGACTTTTAGAATTTTCAGCTTTTCTGCTCTGTTTTTACCCCATTTTTATGGTTTTATCTACCTTTGATCTTTGATGATGGTGACGTACAGATGGGGTTTTGGTGTGGATGTCCTTTCTGTTTGTTAGTTTTCCTTCTAACAGTCAGGACGCTCAGCTGCAGGTCTGTTGCAGTTTGCTGGAGGTCCACTCCAGACCATTTGCCTGGGTATCTGAAGCGGAGGCTGCAGAACAGTGAATATTGCTGAACAGCAAATGTTGTTGCCTGATCATTCCTCTGGAAGTGTCATCTCAGAGGGGTACCTGGCATTGTGAGATGTCAATCTGCCCCTACTGGGTGGTGCCTCCCAGTTAGGCTACTCAGGAGTCAGGGAACCACTTGAGGAGGTGGTCTGTCTGTTCTCAGATCTCAAACTCTGTGCTGGGAGAACCATTACTCTCTTTAATGCTGTCAGACAGGGACATTTAAGTCTGCAGAGGTTTCTGCTGCCTTTTGTTCCACAATGCCCCCTGCCCCGAGAGGTGGAATCTCCAGATGCTGGCAGGCCTCCTTGAGCTGCAGTTCGAGCTTCCCTGGATGCTTTGTTTACCTACTCAAGCTTCAGAAATAGAGGGTGTCCCTCCCCCAGCCTTGCTGCTGCCTTGCAGTTCTATCTTAGACTGCTGTGCTAGCCATAAGTGAGGCTCCGCGGGCATGGGACTCTCTGAGCCAGGCACGGGATATAATCTCCTGGTGTGCCATTTGCTAAGATCATTGGAAAAGTGCAGTATTAGGGTGGCAGTGACCCGATTTTCCAGGTGCCATCTGTCACCACTTCCCTTGGCTAGAAAAGGGAATTCCCTGACCCCTTGCACTTCCCGGGTAGGCAATGCCTCGCCCTGCTTCGGGTCTAAAACTGACACCCTAACATCATAATTAAAAGAACTGGAGAAACAACAGCAAACATATTCAAAAGCTAGCAGAAGGCAAGAAATAACTAAGATCGGAACAGAACTGAATGAGATAGAGATACAAAAAAACCCTTCAAAAAATCAATGAATCCAGGAGCTGGTTTTTTGAAAAGATCAACAAAATTGATAGACCACTAGCAAGACTAATAAAGAAGAAAAGAGAGGAGAATCAAATAGACACAATAAAAAATGATAAAGGGGACATCATCACCAATCCCACAGAAATATAAACTACCATCAGAGAACAATATAAACACCTCTATGCAAATAAACTAGAAAATCTTGAAGAAATGGATAAATTCCTGGACACATACACCCTCCCAAGACTAAATCAGGAAGAAGTTGAATTCCTGAATAGACCAATAACAGGTTCTGAAATTGAGGCAATAGTTAACAGCCTACCAACCAAAATAATTCCAGGACCAGACAGATTCACAGCTGAATTCTACCAGAGGTACAAGGAGGAGCTGGTACTATTTCTTCTGAAATTATTCCAATCAATGGAAAAAGAGGGAATCCTTCCTAACTCATTTTATGAGACCAGCATCATCCTGATATCAAAGCCTGGCAGAGACACAACAAAATAAGAGAATTTTAGACCAATATCCCTGATGAACATTGATGCAAAAATCCTCAATAAAATACTGGCAAACTGAATCCAGCAGCATATCAAAAAGCTTATCCACCATGATCAAGTGGGCTTCATCCCTGGGATGCAAGGCTGGTTCAACATATGCAAATCAATAAATGTAATCCAGCATATAAACAGAACCAAAGACAAAAACCACATGATTATCTCAATAGATGCAGAAAAGGCCTTTGACAAAATTCAACAGCGCTTCATGCTAAAAACTCTCAATAAATTCAGTATTGATGGGACATGTCTCAAAATAGTAAGAGCTATTTATGACAAACCCACAGCCACTATCATACTGAATGGGCAAAAACTGGAAAAATTCCCTTTGAAAACCAGCACAGGACAAGAATACCCTCTCTCACCACTCCTATTCAACATAGTATTGGAAGTTCTGGCCAGGGCAATCAGGCAATAGAAAGAAATAAGGGGTATTCAATTAGGAAAAGAGGAAGTCAAATGGTCTCCGTTTGCAGATGACATGATTGTATATTTAGGAAACCCCATCATCTCAGCCCAAAATCTCCTTAAGCTGATAAGCAACTTCAGCAAAGTCTCAGGATACAAAATCAATGTGCAAAAATCACAAGCATTCCTATACACCAATTACAGACAAACAGAGGGCCAAATTATGAATAAACTCCCATTCACAATTGCTACAAAGAGAATAAAATACCTAGGAATGCAACTTACAAGGGATGTGAAGGACCTCTTCACAGAGAACTACAAACCACTACCCAAGGAAATAAAAGAGGACACAAACAAATGCAAGAATATTTAAGAATCAATATCATGAAAATGACCATACTGTCCAAAGTAATTTATAGATTCGATGCTATCCCCATTGAGCTACCACTGACTTTCTTCACAGAATTGGAAAAAACTACTTTAAACTTCATATGGAACCAAAAAAGAGCCCACATAGCCAAGACAATCCTGGGAAAGAAGAACAAAGCTGGAGGCATCACACTTGACTTCAATCTATACTGCTGTATCCAGAATTGGTGGGTTCTTGGTCTTGCTGACTTCAAGAATGAAGCTGCAGACCGTTGCGGTGAGTGTTACAGTTCTTAAAGATGGTGTGTCTGGAGTTTGTTCCTTCAGATGTTCAGATGTGCCCACAGTTTCCTCCTTCTGGTGGGTTCATGGTCTCGCTGACTTCAGGAGTGAAGCTGCACACCTTCGCGGTGAGTGTTACAGCTCTTAAAGGTTGTGCGTCTGGAGTTGTTTGTTCTTCCTGGTGGGTTCGTGGTCTCGCTGGCTTCAGGAGTGAAGCTGCAGACCTTCACAGTGAGTGTTACAGCTCATAAAGGCAGCATGGACCCAAAGAGTGAGCAGCAGCAAGATTTATTGTAAAGAGTGAAAGAACAAAGCTTCCATAGGGTAGAACTCCACCGGGGTTGCCACTGCTGGCTCCTGGCAGCCTGCTTTTATTCCCTTATCTGGCCCTACCCACATCCTACTGATTGGTCCATTTTACAGAGAGCTGATTGGTCTGTTTTGACACAGTACTGATTGGTGTCTTTACAATCCCCGAGCTAGACACAGAGAGCTGATTGGTGTATTTACAATTCTTTAGCTAGACATAAAAGTTCTCCAAGTACCCACCAGATTAGCTAGACACAGAGTGCTGATTGGTGCATTTACAATCCTTTAACTAGATACAAAAGTTTTCCAAGTCCCTATTAGATTAGCTAGACACAGAGCACACATTGGTGCACTCACAAACCTTGAACTAGACACAGGGTGCTGATTGGTGCATTTACAAACCTTTAGCTAGACTAAAAAGTTCTCCAAGTCCGCACCCCACTCAGCAGCCCAGCTGGCTTTGCCTAGTGGATCCCACATGGGGGCCGTGGGCGGAGCTACCCGCCAGTCCCCAGTCCCGCGGTGTGGGGGGGGAGGGGAAGGGGGGGGCACCTGCACTCCTCAGCCCTTGGGCAGTCATGGAACCATGGAACAGGGGGAGGCGCCCATTGGGGAGGCTCTGGCCACACAGGAGCCCACTGGGGGCAGAGCTCAGGCAAGGTGGGCTCGGGCAAGTCGGGCTGCAGGGAGCCTGGCCCGGTGGGGAGGCGGCTGAGGCCTGGCCAGAATTGGAGCACAGCCTGGTCAGGCCAGCAGTGCTGGGGGACCAGGTGCACCCTCTGCAGCTGCTGGCCCCGGTGCTAAGCGCCTCACTGTCCGGGGCTGGCAGTGCCGGCCAGGTTCTGAGTGCAGGGCCTGCTGAACGAGCGCCCACTCGGAACTCATGCTGGCTCCTGAGCACCGCAGGCAGCCCGGGTTCCCACCCATGCCTCTCCCTCCACACCTTCTCACAAGCAGAGGGAGCCGGCTCCGGCCTTGGCCAGCCCAGAGAGGGGCTCCACAGTGCCCAGGCGGGCTGAAAGGCTCCTCAAGCATGGTCAGAGCAGACGCTGAGGCTGAGGAGGCACTGAGAGAGAGCGAGAGATGCCAGCAGATTGTCACCTCTCACTAAAAGGCTACAATAACCAAAACAGCATGGTACTGGTGCCAAAACAGATATATAGATCGGTGGAACAGAACAGAGGCCTCGGAAATAACACCGCATGTCTACAACCATCTGATCTTAGACAAACCTGACAAAAACAAGAAATGGGGAAAGGATTCCGTATTTAATAAATGGTGTTGGGAAAACTGGCTAGTCATATGCAGAAAGCTGAAACTGGATCCCTTCCTTACACCTTATACAAAAATTAACTCAAGATGGATTAAAAACTTAAATGTAAGACCTAAAACCATAAAAACCCCAAGAAGAAAACCTAGGCAACAGCATTCAGGACATAGGCATGGGCAAAGACTTCATATCTAAAACACCAAAAGCAACGGCAACAAAAGCCAAAATTGACAATTGGGATCAATTAAACTAAAGAGCTTCTGCACAGCATATACAAACTATCATCAGAGGGAACAGGTAACCTAGAGAATGGGAGAAAATTTTTGCAATCTACCCATCTGACAAAGGGCTAATATCCAGAATCTACAAAGAACTCAAATTTACAAGAAAAAAATAAACAACCCCATCAAAAAGTGGGCGAAGGATATGAACAGACATTTCTCAAAAGAAGACATTCATACAGCCAACAGACACATGAAAAAATGCTCATCATCACTCGCCATCAGAGAAACGCAAATCAAAACCACAATGAGATACCATCTCACACCAGTTAGAATGGCAATCATTAAAAAGTCAGGAAACAACAGGTGTTGGAGAGGATGTGGAGAAATAGGAACACCTTTACACTGTTGGTGGGATTGTAAACTAGTTCTACCATTGTGGAAGACAGTATGGTAATTCCTCAAGGATCTAGAACTAGAAATACTATCTGACCCAGCCATCCCATTACTGGGTATATACCCAAAGGATTATAAATTACTCTACTACAAAGACACATGCACACGTATGTTTATTGCGGCACTATTCACAATAGCAAAGACTTGGAACCAACCCAAATGTCCATCAATGATAGACTGGATTAAGAAAATGTGGCACATATACACCATGGAATACTATGCAGCCATAAAAAAGGATGAGTTCATGTCCTTTGTAGGGACATGGATGCAGCTGGAAACCATCATTATCAGCAAGCTATCGCAAGAACAAAAACCAAACACCACATGTTATCACTCATAGATGGGAATAGAACAGTGAGAACACCTGGACACAGGAAGGGGAACATCACACACTGGGGCCTGCTGGGGGGTGGGGGGAGGGGGGAGGGATAGCACTGGGAGATATACCTAATGTAAATGACAAGTTAACGGGTGCAGCACACCAACATGGCACATGTGTACATATGTAACAAACCTGCACGTTGTGCACTTGTACCCTAGAACTTAAAGTATAATAATAATAATTAAAAGAAACCCAAAACCATTCTAAACCCCAAAATTATTGAAATAAAAATATTAAAACCTTTTAAAAAAACTGATGTAATGATGCAGAAAAAGGAAAGCGGATGCTTTAAGAATGTGGAATTGGAAAATATAAAGAGATATTTTGTCTGGCTATTCTTAAAATGGATATTTATTTTTAGCTTAATTTTTGACTAAACACACAACTATTTCTGATGGGTATTTTTGAAAGTTTAGTATATGTAATACACACTGGGGTGTATAAATGTAATGCCCTTTAGGAAATGTAGTCAACTCATTATGGATTGAATTAGCCGTGATTTGCTTTCTTCTTGTAGTCATATTAAAGGATGGAATTGTTTTATGGCATCTCATGCCTTTTCACAATTAATTCCAAATTGACAGAAATACTTTATTTGGAGCAATCAACTCAAGTCAGCTTGATTACTGACAAAAGATGTTCAAAGAGAAAATGTTAAATCAGAACTCTTTTTCCAGAGGGTAAACAAGAAAGACAAAAATACCCAGAAAATAATAATAACATTAGAATATAAACCTCTCATTCATTTCTAATACATGGTTTAGGGAAGTTTTTGGTATTTCTCTCTTTCACTATTTAGCTTTTCCTCTCTCCTCCCTTTCTTCTTTTCTACTTTGGACAAAAATAATAGCCTTTGACCAGGATTAACTATTTTTAATTATGAAAAACCTAAGTCAGTATCATACATCATCTCATTTTGAACATGATAAAACCATTCATTTAGAAGAATTTGTATAACTATGGGTAAATAGTGCTGACATTTTTCCTCTTAGTATAGCAGCAACAATCAAAAGAAACTCCTTTTTAAAAAATTAACAATTAATGACAGAGTGAAAGTCCAGAGTGGTTTCTTATGAGATTATTTGTAGGTGTCATCCTCCAAATTTTTCAGTAATAATTCTGGATTGCCACACAGTCATCTTCTGTAAGACCAAAATTAAAGGGAAAAAAGTGAACAGAAAGGAAGTTTTAGAAAGAGACCATTGGTAAACCTTCTGTGAGAGAAAAGTGTATAAATATAAAATTCACTGGACTCACTCCAGAATCTAGAAAAGGTACTGATTAATCTTTAGAACATGGCATCATTCTCAGCAAACTAACACAAGAACAGAAAAGCAAACATCACATGTTCTCACTTATAAGTGGGAGTTGAACAATGAGAACGCATGGACACAGAGAGGGGAACATCACAAACCAGGGCCTGTTGTGGAGTTGGAGGCTAGGGGAGGGATAGCATTACGAGAAATACCTAATGTAGATGATGGATTGATGGGTGCAGCAAATCACCATGGCATATGTATACCTATGTAACAAACCTGCATGTTCTGCACATGTACCCCAGAACTTAAAGTATAATTTTAAAAAGAGAAAATTCCATTAAGAAAGAAAAATGAAATTTCCCAAGATTTTTTTTTTTTTTGCTTACCACCTAAAGTTCAACACACATAAATATTATTCATTATCTTTCTCCTAGTAATAAATTAATGACATAAGTGAGTAACCTGTCAACTGAGCAAGAAATCTGGGAGGTATTCCCCCAGATTCCCCTTATTCCTTCCATTTCTAATGGTTCTACAGGTTTCCTTTACATTTTACTTCCTTTACATCATTAATATCTGCTTCAGCCTCTTGATTCCCATTGTTCTGGTGCAGGGTCATATCATCATCTGCCTGGATTATTGCAATTTACTTCTAAATGGCTTGCCTAACTCTAGCTACACCTTGCCATCTAGCTGTCATATGACCAGCAATCTTCCTGAAAAACAGAAATAAGATTATATTATTACCCTGATTAAAACATTCAGCCAAACTCTTTGCATAGCATATAAGGTCCTCCAACATTTGGCACTGTTTTGTCTCCCCAGTTTCGTCCTCCATTGCCTCCCACCCACCCCCCTTATGCTTTCATGTTAAACTATTTACAGTACCCCCTGCAATGTTCTCTCATGTTTCCATGTATTTGCACATACTGTTCCCTGTACTTGGAATCCTCTTTTTCCAACCCCTTCTAATAAACTTTAACCTACCTTTCAAGGCACACCTAGGTGTTTCTTCTTCTCTGAACCCTACGCTAGCATGTCCTAGTCAACATACCTGTTTGTCCCACCATGGTACCTTGAGTACATGTATTATATTCCTGTCACAAGGAATTGTAATGGCTTGTTTACATATCTGACTCTTCCCAGACTGTGTGTTTTTCTATGGCTTTTCATCTTCATATGTGGGCACCTTACAGTTACTCACTAATGTTGCATGCATGAATGAGTGAATTAATAAATCAATGTTCTAACGATGCTAAAACAGAGAAGTATTTAGAGATTTGTCCAAATATACTCCATAAATCAGGGGCGACCCCAGGAATAGATTCTGGTTCTTCCCACTTCTTTCTGTTCCTCAGTCTCCTAGACCATGACTCACTGTTTCATAAACAAAAGAAAATGGAAAAATTTTTATTTTTCTTACACAAAATTACCCACCATAGGAAACTACCCACTGTACTCCACCATCTGGCTTTCAGGCATAAAAATGGATTTTGATGCTCTAGTTGCCTTTTTGGGGAACGTTCTTTCATCTTAGGCACAATGAGTTCAGAATAGACTCCAGCAGCATTGGTATTTGAATAAGGGGATTAAAATAAAAATGTCATAAGGAACTCAGAATTGATGTTATCAGCTACCGCCTCTCTTTATTCTTACTCTTCTTTTAAAGGAGCAGATTATATGCTTCCTAATTCTTTTTTGAATATTTTAATTAACTTGTCCCTTAAGCTTTTAATGCCAGGAAAACAGACACACACACACACACACATCACACACACAGAAAAGTGGTAGGTTGAGGCCAGGCACGGTGGCTCACGCCTGTAATCCCAGCACTTGGAGAGGCCAAGGTGGGTGGATCATGAGGTCAGGAGTTCGAGACCAGCCTGACCAGCATCAACATGATAAAACCCTGTCTCTACTAAAAATACAAAAATTAGCTGGGCGTGGTGGTGTGCGCCTGTAATCCCAGTTACTTGGGAGGTTGAGGCAGGAGAATTACTTGAACCTGGGAGATGGATGTTGCAGTGAGCCGAGATCGGGCCTCTGCACTCCAGCCTGGGCAACAGAGCATGACTCTGTCTCAAAAAAAAAAAAAAAAAAAAGTAGGTTGACATCTCCTTGAGTCAAAAGTGGTAGGTTGACATCTCCTTGAGTCATTAAGTATAGTTTTAAAATCTGCATAACAAAACTCTATTTCTAAAGTCACTTTGACATTGAGAAACCTTTTATTCGAAAAAGTTTTCCGGACTCTCTACAGAAGCACTAGAGAAAAACTTGTATTATTAGTCCTATTCTGTAGACTACATATTCTAAGATAAAAAAAAAAAAAAATACATTTTCTCCTCTCAAGAGTGTAAATAAGAATGACATCATAAATTCATAGGAAGATTTAAATATTCCTTCAAATAAAAAATTTAAAAGTTATTAATAAATCTTATGCCTTATTTATAAACCTACATCTTTTTGTGTCTAGTCTCAGTGTATTCGAAAAGCCTCATATTTCGTTTTGATAACCTTGAAAAATAACACTATTCTAGTAGTCTTTCTTCTAGAAATAGCATAGAAGTTTAGATAACATACTACCTTTCTCAATACAATTTTCTAAATATCTTCTGATAGTTTTAATTCTCTCTAGTACTTTGCTTTCATGACAGCTCTTCTCTCTATCCACGAAGTCCCCTCATCACCACATTTCCCTCCATCCCCTCTGTATTAATCCGTTTTTATGCTGCGGATAAAGACATATCAGAGACTAGGTAATTTATAAAGAGAAAGAGGTATAGTGGCTCTTTCCATGTGGCTGGGGAGGCCTGACAATCATGGCAAAAGGTGAAAGGCATGTCTTCCATGGCAGCAGGCAAAAAGAGAAAGAGAATCAAGCCAAAGAAACCTTATAGAAACCATCAGAATTCATGAGACTTATTCACTACCATAACAGTAAGGGGAAAACTGCCCCCATGATTCAATTATCACCCATTGGGTCCTTCCCACAACACATGGGGATTATGGGAGCTACAATTCAAGATGAGATTTGCATGAGGACACAGCCAAACCATATCACTCTCCTCCTCCTCTGCCTCTTGTCTTCTGCTCCTCATACTCACAGTTTCTCACCCTTCCCCACCAATAGAGTCCACAGAGATGTACTTTCACTTCCCTGCTGTGATCACTTATTGTAAGAAGAACAGCTCTTCTGAAATTCAGGTGAATAAAATTCTCTATTCTCTTAAATATCATAATACAGAATATGATGGATTACCTAAAGAGGAAAACAGACCAATGAAATTCACTGTGGAAAAAATCACTTTGGATTTAACTTTGAGGGAAGATTTTGTTAGGAAGAGAGAATCTGATCAGCCAGAGGAAGGAGGATAAGAAATAGCTAAAATGAGATAAGCAGAGAGAAGGCATTCTAGGTGAGATGTTATGAGTAATATTGCACAAATCAGGAATGAATGTGGAATTGGGCAGACATTTAATTCTCATGGATTTAAGGAAGATGGCCATGGTAGACAGTGTTGAACAGTTAGCTGTACATTTACAATGCCGAAAACAGTTACATTTCTATCTTCTAGGTCATGGAAGGTATTATTATTGCAGGTGTTTTGTTGCTAAGTGACACAATGGAAATAATGTAGTAATGGAGAAATTAGAGAGGGGAGAAGTGAAGAATGATATCCTAAAAGCTAGAGTAGTTGTCTCTGGCATGAAATAATGAAAGATTGCGCTGAGAGGTATGGATGAAATGGAAAAGAAGCAGCTTCTGTATTCTCTCTACAAACATTGATCATTTCATCAAGAAATGAGTCAGCAGGCTCATTTAATAAGCACAGTATCACAATAATTATTCAAATTATTCATTTCTATAGGGAACCAAATAATAAAAATAAAATTTATCAATTTTTTTCTCTTTTTGGCATTCCTATTCCTACCCAAACAAGAGACAGAGTAATTTGATGACTAAATGTATGTATTTTTTATTTTACATTTTTAGATTTGTTAATATAGAAAAGTTGATGAAATGTTAACTAACCTAAAGCCACTTTTGGCTTACCATTTTTTTGGCTTTTATTATTTTCAATTGACACATAATTATACATATTTACAGGGTGCAGTGTGCTATTTTGACACATGTATACAATATGTAATGATCTCAAATCAGGGTAATTAGTATATTCATCACCTTAAGCGTGTATTGTTTCCTTATGTTGGGAGTGTTTGAAATCTATTCTTCTAGCTGTTTGAAAATATACAATGAATTTTTGTTAATTATAGTTACAATGCTAGAACTTACTCTTCCTATCTAGGTGTACTTTTGTAAAGCCACATTTTTTTTTCCAATTTTTATTTTAGATTCAGAGGGTACATGTGCAGATTTGTTAGCTAGGTAATTGTGGGATGCTGAGTTTTGGGGTACAAATGATCCTGTGACCCAATAGTGAGTTTTTCAACCCTAGCCCCATTCCTCCTTCCTTTTTCTAGTAGCTCCTGTTTCTATTGTTCTCTTTACGTCCATGAGTACCCAATATTGGGTTCCATTTATAGGTGAGAACATGTAGTATGTGATTTTCTGTTTCTGTGTTAATTCACTTAGGACAATGGCCTTCGACTCTTTCCATGTTGCTTCAAAGGACATGATTTCATTCCTTTTTATGGCTGTGTAGTATCCCATGGTGCATGTGTACCACCCTTTCTTTATCCAATCCACCATTGATGGGGACCTAGGTTGATTCCATGTCCTTGCTATTGTGAATAGTGCTGTGATGAACATGTGACTGTATGTGTTTTTTTCTGGTAGAACAATTTGTTTTCTTTTGAATATACACCCAGTAATAGGATTACTGGGTCAAATGATAGTTACCATTTTAAGTTCTTTGAGAAATCTCCAAGCTGTTTTCCACAGTAGCAGAGTCCCTTTTTTTTTTGCAGCATAAAATCTGAGTAAGATAACAGACCATTGGAAGTGTGGAAGAAACTGGGCCCAGTTTCAGCTCACTGAGTATTTACAGAATGCTTGAGAATATTGCTTGTTTAAATCTAAGGCTGTACATTTCAGCACTCTAGAACTTTGCAGAATAATGAATCATCATTTTCTATATCTTGGTTTTGTTGTTATTTGAAAATAGACCAGTCACATTATAGCAAATATCTGAAATGTACATGTGCAATTCAATAACAACTTTACTATGACAGATACTCATATTCATTGAAGATATTTTGATTTAAAGTCTTAGAAGGAATTTGTTCATTCATCGCAGTATTTCCCTATAGAATTATTGGTTTAATGACCAACAGTGCAGTAATTATCATTCCAGTGTCATATGAAAGGAAAATATTTTCCTTTCAACTAGAAAACATTTTATAAATCAGTCAGATGTGAGTGTATATACCTATGCAAGCATGAATAAAGAGGAGAGAGACAGATTATAAAGAATTTTAGATTGTTGTGCCAAATTAATGTCACTAAGCTTACTTACGAGAAGAAGGCATAGAGTGCCTGGAGGTGTTATGCTCAGCTGGTCACAGGAGAGTGCTAGAGTACCATTAACTTTCCTGCTCTAAAATAACTGAAAGAAATCATGTGCCAGAGAATGACTTAATGCACTTGGGTGAGCTTTGCCTTGCAGGGTTGATGGAAAGAAATAATAGGCCATGCTGGTAGAAATTATAGTAGAATGCCAAATCTACCTCATAACATCTCCAGATGTTAAGAACAGAATGATAAAGTGTGACAGAATTATCTTGTGCTATAATTATCTTAATCTTTGCAGTGCTATTATAAAAGATTTCAATTTTGTCAAATTACCCTCTGCATTTTAAAATTCTTTTTCAGCTAGCTCTTAACAGTTTTACTAAATTGTTCTACATTCTTTGCAGTCAGCATCCTCTTGAGCCAGTGGGAATGCAATATGTGGGTCTGGACTGCATTTAATGACCTTGTTCTCCTGGCATAAAAGCAAAATAACAGAGACGTGACTCTGAGTCCTTGGTAATAGAAATACTTTGCAGTCATATGTTTCTTTCATAGAATTTTAATATTGTTATGCATCACAATTCTTTTCTATGACTTAGAAAGATGAACAATATGTAATTCTTGTTTTCTAGACAAAAACACTAAATCACCTCAGAATGCAAAAGAATTTATGTCAGTAACTGCAAGAACTGCAAGCACATTTTCAGACCTCTAGATTCTGCTAGCAAAATGCTGCTTCATCCAATTTAATCATCAGTCTTATAAGGATCATTGTCTGAGAATAAATTAACACTTAAGAGTGCTGAGTAACATAATCAGGCATGATAATCCATTAAGCATGGGGAACCCTTGGAAGAATGTTGCAATTATATAGGGCTTTTATGAGAGTTTTGAGATATTAAGAAAAGCTATCAACGAATCCCACAAAGAAATGCAAATAAATACAGCATTTTAAATACAATTTCATGGGAGTCAGTTACAGGTCCAACAGCAAGATCTTCAATTATAAGGGTCATTACTATCCCTTATGACACATGGGTTGGGGGTGGTCTGGTGCAGTTTGTACAGAGTTCTGGGATCAGAGCTATGGTTTCCTTTCTCCAGTGCTGATAGCAGGTTATTTCAACATAATATCACACTTATTAGGTTTTATTGATTGGAGGATAAGGAAATATTAAACATTCTCCAGTATTCCAGAGACTTACAATCAAATGTAAGAACAACTAAATTTGTGACCACACCCATTCAAAAAGACTTACGGTAGATTTACTGAGAAAGCTTTTCCAGTCATCTATGTTTTAATCTATAGAAAGAGCTTAAGATAATATTGTGAATACTACACAGTCTTTAATATTTATCTGGCAGCACTCCCCAGAGACCTAACACCAGAAACATTTTTAACAATATGAAAAAATTATTTATTGAACTATCAATTTTTATGCCCCAAGCATAATCAAGAAGCATTGGAATATGAGACATGAAAAGAAAATTCAGGCTGATACAGAAGTTATCTTGGTGATAACACCAGTGGAGAGCAAATCAGTGCCCAATAGGGGCTCCTTAATGTTTTGGCCCTTCATGAGAATCCAGGGACTACAGAACTCCAAATTGAACTTTCCACCAACTCAGGGAGACAGCAGCTCAAAATTAGATTTGTAGACTTTAAAATAGCTTTTAAATTTTTTACTTGCATGCCTAAAGTTCTGATGAGGCAGGTTTAATTTTTCTTTCCTTTTAAGAAAAATTACTTAAATTATATTATTTTCTTTTAAAAATCTTTTTTTTTTTTTTAATTTGGACTCAGTCAGTACATATGCATAGTTGTTATACAGGTATACTGCTTGATGCTGAGGTTTGGGATACAGATGATTCTATTACCCAGGTGGTGAGCATAGCATTCAATAGGCTCAATAAGTAGTTTTTTAGCCAACACCCCCCTGCCCCTCCTTCCTTTGTTATTTCTCTGTTTATCTCTGTAATTGACTAAACTTGGCAACCTGTACCATCATCCACAAAAGGTACAAGCAGCTCGTAGGGCTCTGGAAGAGGAACAAACCTATCTTCACTCTTTCAGCACCCAAAAGTCATTTCCTGCAAAATACTCCCCTATTCTGTTCCTTCATGAGAGAGTAATCAGAGTCACAGGGGAGTCTAGTAAGAGATACTGGACATCAAGAAATAGATCTGGAAGGCATGGGCATGAGAATGGCTCTTCTAGTCCTGCTGTGAAGGAAAGGGCAGGAAACTCCCTTTCTCAGACTGGATACACCTTCATCTGCTTCTCCTCAAAGGGCAATTGCACTGAATTCTCACTTGAGAAGGTGCAGACCAGATAGGACAGCAAGATGCTTCGACTGGGTTTCACTCTCTCTCTTGAACCCAGTACCTCATGTGGCCCACTGGGATGCCTTCAGCTTTTGCTACTGAGGACCCCAACCTACCCTGATGGCTTCTAAAATGGTCAGTGTTCTAAAACTATTTTTTACTCATACTTAATCATTTCCCCACTTGGCACCCCACCTATCACCAAAATTCCAGAGCATTGTATCTAACTCAATAAACCAAGATAAGTAAATTAATATGTACTATAAGAATGATTCCTGAGGGTGCTGGTGAACAAAAGGAATCTATTGCTAATATTTCAGGAAATGGGATTTCCCTGTGGAAGAAAAGCGGGAGTATGCAAGTGGGTTGCTTTTGGCCAAATATCCAAGATCTTGCCTTTGGACATCAAAATAACTTCCTCAGAATCTCCCACCATTTATCTTCTCCACTTAGCTGGAAGAAGATATCTGCAAGCCACGATTTTTACCCCTCTTCCTCTTTCCAGGAAGGCCCCACTTAAGTGAAATATCGTAGGTGGTATCCAAGCTTAAAGAAAAAAACAAATTAGAAAGGGAAAGGGCATTCAGGAATCTTCAGAGACACATCAGAATAGCCTACTTTACGTTTGGTTCTCTTTTTTTTCTGAAAGATTAGGTGAACAAATTCTTTTTTCTTTTTCTTATTTTATTTATTTATTATTTATTTATTTATGTTTTTGAGATGTAGTTTTGCTCTTGTTGCCCAGGCTGGAGTGCAATGGCGCAATCTCAGCTCACTGAAACCTCCACCTCCCAGGTTCAAGCAATTCTCCTGCCTCAGCCTCAGGCATCTGCCACCACGCCCGGCTAATTTTGTATTTTTAGTAGAGACAGGGTTTCTCCATGTTGGTCAGGCTGGTCTCAAACTCCTGACCTCAGGTGATCCTCCCACCTCGGCCTCCCAAAGTGCTGGGATTACAGGCGTGAGTCACCACGCCCAGCCACAAATTCTTTTTTCAAAGTAAAAGACTTTTAGTCATTTTAATCAGATGTTTGCTATTCATTTCCAATTACTGTAGAACAAAATCTAATTAAAGTGAGTTCATTGATAGACCAACTTTAAGTTTCTTTGGTTGCTGTATTATACTTTCTTTACATAATCATGTATCCATTTGTTCACACTGAATGACTTTCCAATCAAAGCCTCAAAAATTTAAAACATAGCCACAGACTGTGATTTTAAGCCTATCTATAAATTGTTTGGAATGCAGCAGATATCTTCCCACAGAAATGGTGTATAAGACAAATTAACCCCTTAAATACTCTGATTCAATATACAGTGAGTGTTCAGGGTTTAAAAGAAGGATAAAGGGCATGGGCCAGGTATCCAAAAATAAATACAAGAGGTAGAAGAGAGCAAGAATTTAAGAAAGGTGGGACACAATTCCAGATTTGGCCAGTAAGGATGACTTGACATAATGAAAGTTACTACCCTACAGGACATGTAGGATAGAATTGGCTTAGTTCTGTATTTAGGCATGGGGTTTGGCAGTGTGAAAACCCCACATGTTGTGGACAGAGAACTTATTTGCAATCTGTTTTTTGTAAACTAGAGGCCAGTATGGTATCAGTTAGTGTGTTCAAGGTGACCAGGCTCCTTGGTAAGGTAGTCTAGACAAAGCATTGCTAAAACAAACAAACAAACAAACAAAAAAAAACAACTTGTGAAACTGATGGGGCCCAGAACAAATGCTGGTGTGCCAGTTAGGATTTCTTCATAGTAAACTCAACACCCAAATGTAATGTGGAAGTTAGCCATTTACACCTGAGTACTGTGCCATATCTCTAGAAGATGGAATGAACTTATTGACAATGCAAAGAATCCATCATTCACATCTGTCAGGCTTCTATCAGTGCATTCACCTTGTTGTCTAGTTTGTGCTGAAACACAAATATTTCAGAAACCAATTCACAGACTAAATTACATATTTAATAATTTACTATAAACTTCTGAAATAAAAATATCATCCTTTAAGTTTAGTTTTTCAGAAGAAAACAAACGCCAACATTCATTACAGTAAAGACTTATTTGAGCTCTTCACAAGTTACTCTTACCCAAGTAATGGAATAGTAACTCTTCACAAGGATTTTATAGTATAATGTAGTTTAATGGTTTTCCATTTTCCATAACATTAAATCTTTTGAGGTATCAATCACTTAATGCTTAATATGAATTTCAAGAGATCAGAATCCCATTAAAATCCTAATTAATTTCATGCAGACTTAACAGAATTGCTTCCCTCCTTGGAAAAAGAATCCTTTATTATTAATTAAAGACCAGCTTTCTCTAACAGGTTCTCTTGTTAGATAAAAATACTTTATTTTTTATAACCAATTGATTTATTTGTTTTTGTTTTTCTACTTGTTACATGTTGCATTGTATACTCCCAAAAGATATGTTGAAGTCCTAACCCCAAGTACTCCAGAATGTGGCCTTATTTGAAAATAGGTCATTGCAGGTATAATCAAGCTAAGATGAGGTCATTAGGATGGGCCCTAATTCAATACAATTAATGTCCTTATCAAAAGAGGAAATTTGGACACAGACACAAACATGCCCAGAGAGAAAGCAATGTGAAGAGACACCGGAGGAAGAGACTCATGTGAAGATAGGGGATTGGAGTAACGCAACAAGCCAAGGAAGACCAAAGATACCAATGAACACTGGAAGCTAGAAAGAGACTAGAAAAGATTGGCCTCCAGGCTTCAGAGGGAGAACAGTCCTGCCAACACCTTGATTTTAGCTTCTAGCCTCCAGACAGTAGATTATATTTCTGTTATTTTAAGCCACCCAGTTTGTGGTATTTCATCAAGGCAGTCCTAGAAAACTAATACAATAGTCAACTTGAGATTTTTGTCAACTGAATGGCTCTGTGTACTTTTCTTAGCAAAGGCACTACCTCCATGAATTTCTTTGCTTCTGGAGAGAAATCCAAATACAATATGCATCTGTGGGCTGTCACCTCCTCTTCCTCTGTCTTTCTGACATTTTCCCCACAGAGCTGCATGTAAGCAAGTTATCAGGATCACAAAACAAACAAAATTGAGTCACCTATAGCAAACTTAAAATCTTGAATGATATTTAACTTTCCAAAGGTCCTTAAGAAACATTTTTTGTAAAATACCAAATGGATACACTAAGCAATAATTGTAAAGAGGAAACATACTTAACCTCAAAAAATAAATTTACAGTTTCAAAAGTAAGTGGGATAGAGATGATCAGATAGCATTTTAGCCTTAGGTATAATATTTTAATTTTTACACAGATAATATATTCATGTTCTATTATATAATTAAAAAGTAATTTAAAAACAATGAATGGGATCTTCAGCTTTGTTGATAATTACACTTTTTTCACATTTAGATAAGGATTAACCCAGGAAAACATTATATTAGCAGATGGGTCACATACACTTATCTGTTAATTGAAGAAGGAAGAAGAATGCAAAATGTTCTCCAAGGATTCCTACTTATCTTTATATATTTAAGAGAAGATCAAGACTTACATGTACTATCTTTTTGCCAACTAAGTATATCAATTTTTAGTTGTCAAGTCCTTGTCTCCTTATTTGAGAGATAAGTGGGCTCCATCTATTCTCACTACCAACTTCCATGTTGCTGTTTCTCCATACTGGGCCTGAATAACATTCGAAGAAGTATAAGTAGATTCAAATGGAAAGAACCTGTTCCCCATAAAGCAAAACCAGGATTATAAATAGGAGGTAGCTTCCCAGTACGTTTTTATGGAGCGACTGCTGCCCACATGCTTCACCTTGCCATGGATGAGGGGCCAGAGCTTCCTGTCACATTAGATAAGAGTGGCAGCCGGGCTCACAAAAGCTCCATGCACAGCCCCATAATTCCACTGCATAAAAGGTCAATTTTGTCAGAGGAGTGTGTCCTGGCAATCTGTCACTGCAGGCCTAGTTCTGTGGGGTGGGATTAAGAAGAGTAGATTATATGCCTACACTTATTAAAAGCCATCTCCTCTCTCTCTCTCTCGCTCTCATTCTCGCTCTCGTTCTCACTCTCTCTCCTTTCCTTTGTACTTGCTCATTTTCTTTTTGGCTATAGGATAAAGCATGATGTCTGCATATAGCAAACCAAGGAAAGTAAAGAGGGTAAGGGAACCAGGACCAGGGGCGCAAATCCCTGATCAACTGGAACAAGTCAAAGGATCAAGATTGTACCTGGCATGAAGGTTAACAATGTGGAGTCCTGGGGTGGCAGGGCATGGAGAATGGAGAGTGCCAACATATTGAGAACAATTTAAAAAAGCAATTGGCACCTAGTAGGGGGTCAAGGGTCCTAGCAGATGGGCAGAGCCCACGAGACCTTGGGGCAGGAGCTGCTGGTCATTGCCCAGGTGTCTAGACACAGGGAATTAGAGTTCCAGGCACCAAAATAGAGTTAAAATAGAGTTCAGGGACACAGCTCCATGTTCTGGGAATGAGCACTGCAGTCCAGAAGAGAAAATGACAAGAACACAGGGACCCAGACGAGAAGCTCACTTCTGAGAATAAGCCTTTAAGAGCAGGAAGAGTTGCAATTCAGGGAGCAACACAAGTAATCATTGCCAAGGCACTTGATTCTGAATCTGAATCTAGTCCACAGCTGATGGGACTAATCTGAGATGGCTCCCAGACTCACATGTCGCTGGCTTAAATACTGTGGTTGTGCTAACCCTCCCCAGAATGGAGATAAAAAGGCTGAGATGGTAATAATACCTCACCCATGATGAGCTCATGATAGAAACTGGGATAAGATGGAGCTTACAGGAAGATGGCACTAATTGAAGAGTTAGGAAAATACAAACATGGCCAGAGGTACTAGTTTGGGGAGTGATACAGCATTTATAAGATTTCTACTGAGTATGGATTTTTAAGAATATTGAAAAAAGTTTTAATTTTGAATTAGAGTTTTCTCAGGCCAGGCATGGTGATTACACCTGTAATCTCTGTGCTCTGGGAGGCTGAAATGGGAGGATCACTTGAGACCAGATGTTCTAGACCAGCCTAGGCACTATGGCAAGAATCCCATCTTTAAAAAAATTTAAAAACTTGGCCGGGCGCGGTGGCTCAAGCCTGTAATCCCAGCACTTTGGGAGGCCGAGACGGGCGGATCACGAGGTCAGGAGATCGAGACCATCCTGGCTAACACGGTGAAACCCCGTCTCTACTAAAATATACAAAAAATTAGCCGGGCGAGATGGCGGGCGCCTGTAGTCCCAGCTACTCGGGAGGCTGAGGCGAGAGAATGGCGTAAACCCGGGAGGCGGAGCTTGCAGTGAGCTGAGATCCGGCCACGGCACTCCAGCCTGGGCGACAGAGCGAGACTCCGTCTCAAAAAAAAAAAAAAAAAAAAAATTAAAAACTTAACTGGGCACAGAGGCATGCACCTGTAGTTCCAGATACTCAAGAGGTTAAGGCTAGAGGATTGCTTGTGCCCCCGAGTTTGAGGCTGTAGTGAGCTATGATCACATCACTGCACTATAGCCTAGGTAACAGTGAGATCCTTGTTCCTAAGAAACACTTTTTTGATTTTACTCATGGTATGGCATGCATCAAACACTCCAATATGCACCATCTTGTGCATTATAAAGTATAATGGTGGAGTTTCACCACGTTCATTCTTCCTAGTTTCTAATTCTTAATTTACAGTATGTTATCAGCTATATTTTCAATTTTATTATCTTAGAGACTCATTCTTTCAAAATTCTGATACTTACCAGTACATTTGGCCTTTTATTTGAGCTGGTACCATAATATTAAAATGACTGTCTCCAATATCAACAATATCATCACCATTCTAGACTCAGCCTCTACATTACTCTGAAAGTTGAAACTCTTTAAAGAAGGATGGACTTTTGTGTTTCAGTTATTTTAAAAGAGATTTTGGCCAAATAAATATGAGTTAAAATGAAAATATAAATAACATCTGCTTTTTTTGAATTACTTTCATACCAAAAAATTTTGTAATCAATTTTTCTTTCAGTTACTTGTATAACTTTCTTAGACAAAAATGATAGGCTTTACTTATGAAAACCTTTGTATCCCTATGATATTAGAAACTACAGTTGTCTATGGCTGCCTCTCTTCTTCCCAGCCATGTTCAGTTGATCACCGAGAAATCCCTGCAACTTCCCCTTCTTTCTATTAACACAATGGTGTCTAACTTGGGCTCTCACTATCACCCACCTGAACTTATCTCTCTGGACTAGATTTCCTGCTTCCAGGTCTTACACTTTCAATCCACACATATACTCTGTTTACTTTTCTAAACTACATATGCACCAATGTTTGTTTTCTGTTTTAAATACTTAATAGGTTCTGATTGCCCATATGAGCAAAAACATATTCCTCAGTGCAGCACAAAATATATCACCTCATAGTCCAGCCCTAACCAACTTATTTTTCTTGATATTCCTTAATCTGACCTATTCTGGTCATATCAAAATATTTGCTGTACTTAAAAATTGGTGTGCCATGACTTTGTTCAGATTAGCTTGTCTCTCTAAGTGCCCTTTATTCTTCTTTTATTACACAGAATAAGGAAGGTCCAGATTAAATGACATCTCCTCTGGAAATCCTGCCATGTACTCCCCTTCTCTCTTCCTCCCATGCCAAACTCCATTCATTCTTTGTGTTTGCATGGCTCCTTGTACAGATAGATCTCTCTTTTGGCATTTATCATCTATGTTACTTTTCATACATTCTTTACTTCCACCAGACCAGCCTCTGAAGATTATGCAAAGTGCCATATTAATATTTAAATATTTAGTATTTAGAAGGTACTTACTACCTGCTAGGTACTCAACATTTAATAAATAAATTGATGAACTAATTAATTGAATAAATTAATAAACATTAAAACGTATTGCCATGATGTCACGATTATGATAGATCTAAACAGAATTGAGGAGCATTTTTATAATCACAGAATTTAGGAGTTTTCATAATCTTTCTTTAAGATCAGTCATCAAAAGCTACCCTCAGACATAGGTACACAGATGCTTACAGTTATTCTGTAGAAGGTTAAAACAAAGCCAAACAGATTATAATAGGACTTCACTAAAGAGTGCCAGTGTATCTCTGGAATTGTTTATAATTTTTTATTGCATTGTGTCAATTTTTCATGTTGTTTACCATTAAATAACCTTGAATTGATATGACCATGGTAATCAGTACTGTGTACAAAGTCTAAGAAAATGTTTCTAATTCTTTCTTTGAATTTCAGGGAGCACTTCTCTATTTTGCTAAGTGCCTAAATTTCTAGATTTTTCTATTTTGAAAGTCTTTTTTAAAGGGGACTTTCTAATGTGGAAATTATTTCTTATAAAACAGAAAAATTACATAGAGGTTCACATTTGCACTGGATAATCTATAAACATAAATCACTTACAAGTTTCAATGTCTTATTTGTTTAAAAATATCTCTGATTTTCAATAGCTTTAGTCAACTTATCCCATTTAATTGAGGCATCATGTAGAAACAAAACATGAAGGGACCCTGATTTTAAAAGCACATATGCACATGCAACATGCACACACAGCATGGATCATATAACTTATTACAAGAGCATGCAATTTAAAGTATACTAGTCAATACTTAAGAAGCAAATAAACTCTGCATTGCAGAGTTATTTGGTCAGACCAAAGCAATGCAAATTATAAGTCTATTATAAAGAAAACATGAAAATTAAATATTCTGAAATCTCTTATCCTACCTGAAAACAAAATAGCCTACTGATAAGAAACGAGCCTACTAAAAATAGTGCAGGTGGAGTTAGTTAAATGTACTGCTTTTACCGATTATTTAAAGAAACTGTTCCTATGGAAGGGAGATATTAGATTTGTGGCATTCTCTTTGGGTCATTTGGGAAGGCTAGGGATGCTGGGTACATTTGTAAAGACTGCAAATTTTTCAAGACTAAATGGAATTTTCACTTGTCTCATATTTGAAAACAATTTAAATGTGTCCCTGTTATTAAGACAGAAATAATCACATGGGCTTTTTCTTTGCTTTGGAAATTTAACTTTCCTTTTATTTTATTTTATTTTTGAGATGGAATCTCACTCTGTTGCCCAGACTGGAATGCAGTGGTGCAATCTCAGCTCACTGCAACCTTTGTCTCCTGGATTCAAGTGATTATCTTGCCTCAGCCTCCCAAGTACCTGGGATTACAGGCACGCATCACCATGCTCAACTAGTTTTTGTATTTTTAGTAGAGACGGGGTTTTACCATGTTGGCCAGGATGGTCTCGAATTCCTGACCTCAAGTGATCTCCCCACCTTGGCTCCCAAAGTGCTGGGATTATAGGCATGCGCCACTGTGCCTGGCTGGAAATTTAACTTTAAAATACCATCAAATAGAGGTCCTCTCATGAAAGAAGAGTTTGGCTGATGATGAGAAAAGTTGATATAATATCTACATTCCTGGGATAATTTATATTCTATGAAGAATACGTCATCGGCACTCTGTTTTTCTCAAGAAAGGATGCTATGCAAAACTTCGGTCATTGTTAACACGATCGAAACATCCTTTGAGTAATCTTAAATAAAGCTATTTTATTTATCCATTTCACAGATGGATAAATCGATCTCAGGGAAGTAAATTAAGTAGTAAATTGACAACTTCATTAGTCAAGGTTGCAGTGGAATGCCAGTTTGCAGTCAGATTGCTCCTTCCTTCAGATTGTCTTCTATCTTTCCTTTTTTTTACTTTCTTTCCTTCTTCCTCCTTCCTTCTTTTCTTTCTTCCTTTCCTTTCTTCCTCCCTCCATATCTCTTTCTTTATTTCTGAATAAACTTAGAGTATAAATATGCAGTAGACGAACAAGCTCTTTTTTTTTGTTTGTTTTGAGACGGAGTCTGGCTCTGCGGCCCAGGCTGGAGTGCAGTGGCGCCATCTCAGCTCACTGCAAGCTCCGTCCCCCGAGTTCACGCCATTCTCCTGCCTCAGCCTCCCGAGTAGCTAGGACTACAGGCGCCCGCCACCTCGCCCAGCTAATTTTTTGTATCTGTAGTAGAGACTTTAGTCTCTTTCGACTTTAGTAGAGACTTTAGTAGAGGGGTTTCACCGTGTTAGCCAGGGTGGTCTTGATCTCCTGACCTCGTGACCTTGTGACCTCGTGAGCCGCCTGCCTCGACCTTTCCACGTGCTGGATTACAGGCGTGAGACACCGAGCCCTGCCCACAAACAATCTTTCTTAACAGCTGGGCTGGTCTCTCCCTTTGAAGGCACCTGTGTGAAGGAGAGAAGGATCTTAGCCCTTTCTGCCCCTTCTCCTAGACCTACTGGCCCCTGTCAACCTTCACAGTACAGCTAAAGCCTTCACCAGCCACCTTGGAGGTGGGAAATGTGATAAATTATTTTCCTTGGTGCAGTGAGAGCAGCATTGCTTGTGTAATGGAGTGGTCACAGGTGGAGAAAGCTGACATTTCCCCCAAGTACACCAAATTACCACATATAATATGCTGCAACTTGACTCTAAAAGCAAAGAAAATGTGATTGAACAGTTTATGGATTTGATGTACAAAGATCATTTCCTGCAATATGAGCAGTTTTGTGCTTCAAAAGTGGGTAGAATGGGGTGAAAGAGGGTGGCTGTCCCTGACATCACAAGTCAGTGTATTATCAATTTTTCTATTTTATTCATATTGAATACCAGTTTTTCATTTCTGTTTTAACATAGTCAGGTGTCATATATATTGTTTGGGAAAACTCACTTTCCTTCATCTGACTTTCATATGGAGCAGAGGAGACACTGCAGATTTCTAGTAGTGAAGAATCTGAAGGAAAGAAGGTGCCCTATTATCTGAAAATGCCTTTTTCAAAGTTATATTTTGTCACAAACAAGACATAAATTTTCAGTTACATAAAAGCAACACTGAAGACTAAACTAGAAACAACCTAACAACTCCCTTGGC
The DNA here is from genome assembly GCF_009764315.1 of Trachypithecus francoisi. Classification (NCBI taxonomy): domain Eukaryota; kingdom Metazoa; phylum Chordata; class Mammalia; order Primates; family Cercopithecidae; genus Trachypithecus; species Trachypithecus francoisi. The sequence continues at coordinate 9,026,183 of NW_022681453.1, forward strand.
CTGTGTTCATCATTGAACATTTGATGTGAATGCACAGTGATCACATTATGCCAGCACGATTTTGGCATCATCAATGTGTCCATTACATGTTCTAGAACATAGTCTCTACAAAAGTCCATGCAAAAGGCATATTCCAATACCAATTGGGTCAGTTGCCAATACTAATTGTGTCACTTGCCAATTCCTTGCAATCCTATCTGTCTAATATCAATTGTGTCTTTCCTCTCTTTCTCTTGCAACTACCCCTGCCAAGCTCCACATCCTCATTTCTGATCCTCTAGGCCTTCACCAGACAGAGTGGTGAAATACAAAGGGAGCCTGGTTTAACAGCAAAAGATGTAGGTCTGACTTCTGACTCCACTTCACTCTAGTTGTGTGAACTTGAACAAGTAATTATTTGATGAATTAAAGCCACTGATACAATTTAAGTTTAACTTGTATCAGTGACTTTAATTCCTGTTCTCTCATTTAATCTTCACATCAGTCCCATAAGGTAGCTTTTTTTCAGGTTGGAGAGTCACTAATGTTCTTAGAAATTCCACAATTTCACCAAGCTAGTTAGCTAGGCAAAGTAAGGATCTGAACATACTTTTGTAAGACTTTGAAATTTGTTGTTTCTAACATAGCACAAAGCTTCACACATTGTCAAATAACTTCTCGATTTTTAACCTTAATTTCCTCATGTACAAAACTGTGCTGATCCTCAATTTCCCATGCAATGAGAATGTTTTAAGAATAACATAGTAAACGAGATAATACAAAAGCAGCAAGCATAAATACTCAACAAAAAAATACCAAAGATACCATTCCTTTCTTCACTTCTCCTAAAGTTCTCCTTTTCTCCATTGCTTATTCAATCTTTTTTAAACAGCATGACTAGATTAATTATCAATCTTTTCACACCAGTGTCTTCATCAAAGGTCTTCAATGGCTTTCCACTGACGAGAGTTATGTTTAAGCTTTTTCCTCTGACATTCAAGACCCCCAACAACGTGGTGACCATTACTGCCTGCTTTCTTCTCAAATAAAATGACAGGTTATCTTTACCTTTGATTACACTACTCTGGTGCTTTCAGTGTCCTTCATCTGACTCCACATATCCACGTCATGGCTCCATCTCTCCTCACTGAGTCTTCCAGCATTTCCTTATCAGTGAAGTTTCCTATAATTTCTCCCCACTCTGAATTTCCCTACAATTTGGGTAGCTCTTTCTTCTGGCACTTACATCTTTTATTTTGTGTCTTACTTTCATTAGACGTTCTATATCCTCTGCAATGGTGGAAGTTCTTTGGAGGCTATATCTATTCAGGATTCCTTTAAAATAAGTTTTATAGTGTTTTTAAATAAGAAAAGAGTGAATGATCAAAAAAATCTCAACTCACTTGAGTTTCTGCACATTAGTACTTACCCCCTAATGTGCTCAAGTTAAAATGTAGTGAAATGCTTTCCTATGTTTTACAAAACATATTACATAGATATAAACTCCATAGACATATTATAAAATAAGTGGCTAACAGATACTGTGGCTATGATGTGATACAAACATTGACAAGTTCAACTGTAGTATGGTACACTGACGAATGTTCATAAGGACCCATTTTCTCATCAATTACCTGGTTGCAGACATCATATCCTTTGATTTGTTGCTGCTTTATATGACATGGATGGCTTTTGTATAGTCAAAAACTCTACTGATTTATATTCAAAAAGGAAAAAAAAATCCAAAACTTTAATCTGTGCATTTGAGAAAACCCTAGAAATAAAGCCAGTCTCAAGTCTGGGAAATTTCCAGGAAAGTTTTTACAATGTTCTCTCTGGGTGGCACTAAGTGCAGCAGACATTAAAGATTTAATCAACTGACAAAGCATCTTAGCTGTACATTAAAGGAAGGAGAGGAAAGAAACTCACTTACTATGCTTTTTAATGTACTGGCCTTCCCAGACATTTATTGTGTGGTTCTGAAAGACCTCTGGATATTTTGTAAGAAAAAGGGTACCATTAAATTCCAGTCTCTTGAGGTTAGATCTGGGTCTTAATTGCTATGTTTTTCAAAAGTTGCTCATGGAGATCTTTTTGCGTTTTGACAAAACTTAAAATCAATTCCCCCAAGTCATGGTCCGTTCATATATGGAATTATATGCTATTTGCTGATAGTGCATTTCATAGTTGTTGGAATGACGCAAGACAAGCATGAGAAAGGGAAAATCTGTGAGCAATCTATAAGAAACTTTGTATCTGAGGACAGGCAAAGAAATGACTAGAACACTAGGCCCACTGGAAGGATACTTAGGAAATGGCAAACTAGGCAGTTTACCATATTCTAGAGTAGTAAGAACAAGAGGAGATACTGGGTTTTTGGAAAGTCCTACAAATAATGGAGAGTCGTAAAACTGAGGCACTCATTCCTTTACCAGTGGTACCAGGGAAAACAGATACCATTCCAAAAGGTTTATGTGGATTCACAGATGAAAGTATTGAAATTGGTTGCTAAAAGAAGAATGTTCAGAACACAACTGGCATGTTGAGTGTGGTATTTACATTTAATGTTAATGAATGTTTGATAATGTCAAGGAAGATTGCTTACCACATTAGCTCAACTCATCTTCACAATAAATTTTGGAAGTAAACATTATCTTCATTGTACAGAGGAGGAAACAGGCATAGAGAGGTTACTGCCTCTGTCATGGCAATGTCTCTAGTAGTCAGGCAGCCTTTCTTGATCCTCTCAAGACTGCGCTTCCGTGGAAAATGGCTAGACAGACCATGGGTCTGAAGCTGCAAGCAAACCTCACTTATCCATAGACACCATGCTGTCTTTTAAGAATGGAAAAATTAAGTGTAACTTCATTTGAAAATTGGTTGTAAGGCCAGTTTTTTCTATACTTTGCAAACTTCCTATAACAGAAGATACATTTTAAATCTGGGGGATTATAAGACCTCTTTCTATGTTTGAAAAAATAAAACTTTAAAAGAAATAAAAAAGATAAAAATTCAAATATCTGGGTAACAAAATATCTGGTTTTTTGTTTGTTTGTTTGTTTGTTTTGAGATGGAGTCTTGCTCTGTCGCCCAGGCTGTAGTGCAGTGGCGTGATCTCGGCTCATTGCAAGTTCCGCCTCCCAGGTTCACACGCATTCTCCTGCCTCAGCCTCCCAAGTAACTGGGACTACAGGTGCCCGCCACCACATCTGGCTAATTTTCTTTTTGCATTTTTAGTAGAGATGGGGTTTCACAGTGTTCACCAGGATGGCCTCGATGTCCTGACCTCGTGATCCGCCTGCCTCGACCTCCCAAAGTGCTGGGATTACAGGTGTGAGCCACCGTGCCCGGCCACATCTGGTTTTTATATGTAACACCAGTCCACTTAAAATCACACCATTAAAGTAGATAATGCTTGAGCATTTTGGCATTGAAAATATGATGCACGTTTTAAACATGCACAAACACACACACACACTCACACACATATGCAACTGCATTAAAATAAAGTTTTACTCTTCACCTCTTACACAAAATTGATACATGAAAATTCTATTTCCAAAAGAAATGAATCAGAGGAACATATTAGAAGTCATATCTCTTTACTCCTAATCCATTATACCACTTACGAAGCATTATCATCAAAAAGCATTTATAAAGCGTTATTATTGTCTGAAATAGTGTGTGAAGAGAAGTGCATAGGGAGCAACAAACACAGACACATTTTTTCTGAGGATATAGACACTCAATGAGTCAGGAAGGTGTGGGGGAAAGCATAGATCCTCTTCCAGACTCTTGTGAATGGAAGACAACACAGAGAGAAAATGAAGGCTTGTGGGAAAGACTAAGTCTTCAATGACTCCTGCACTGGGCTCTTTTCTTACTTTCTATTGCATCTCCAAAACTTATTTGGGGAATCAAGGAGAAAGTTATATTTTTCACTTCTCAACAAATTTTTTATTTCAACTTCCTTATAAGAATTTCTCAAATCAAGTCAGATATGCCACCTAATTGGAAGGTTAAGTTGGTAAAAGCAGAAACTATTCTAACTTTAGAGGTCTGGGATACAAAACCATTATAAAGCCATTTCATATCTCATGATTAGCTCTAAGGAATAAATTTTGTAATGGATAATATCTGTTTAGCCTCGTTCATATAGAAACAACTTTCACAATCTCCTTTTACTTCCGTTTTATTTCATCATCACAATAACAAAATCCACTTATAATAGTTACAGGGACATTGTGATGGAAGATAGAAAGAGGGAACCCAAAGATTCAACATTTTCCTAAAGTTCAGTAGTGTTTTTTTCTCATCTTTCTACAGAACTTGTGGTCCTTTAATATTATCAATGCATAAGTGACCTCTCTCTCTCTCTCTCTCTCTCTCTCTCTCTCTCTCTCTCTCTCTCTCTCCCCATTTCTCTCTCTCTGTCTTTTAAGAGACAGAATTTTTCACTAGACCCAGGCTGGCCTCAAACCTCTGGACTCAGGGAGTCCTCTTCCCTCAGCCTCCCAAGTAGCTGGAACTACAGGCATGGGCCATCAGGCCTGGCTTATGTGAATGCTTTCTTTCACACCAAGGTGCAACTGAGTTCTTGCATAAAGAATACCAGGATAGGTGCCTGCACTCCTCTGCATGTGACCTACATTCATAGATAGGGATACACCAAGGTTATAGAGATCATGCAGAGTAAATACAGGGAATGGTCAGAGTAAATACAGGGAATTCCAGCTCTGATTATCTGAACATACCTCAGCCACAAAAAACCTTCAGAGAAGGTCAGACGAGGTATTACAGATGATGTTGTCTATTACATATGACGTGTCTATGGTGAACAGAAGACAAGATAAATCCAAACCCAAACTCTGAGGTCAGTTTAATATGTCCTCTGCGATAACCATTGATAAAAAGCTGCAAGGTGTCAGGGAGCCTGGGCAGCATTCTTGAAGAGAACAAAAAGGAGAGGAATGCAGTCTGAACAGGTTCAAAATATCAACTCATTTTGTTGAGTTAAATTCCTCACTTTCTTGTGTCCATTTGCCCCTTTAAAACCTACCTAACATGGTCATCTCTTTAAGGGGATGACAATACGGTTATCTTCAAACCAATCAGCAGAACCTAGACTGTTTTTTTCTGTGTTTCATTATATAAGGCCAATATATAGAGTCATGATTATATTGTACACTTTCCTCCGATGAGCCATTATTTGCTGTTCTATTTTGATTACAGGGTAGTAGCCACATTTGCTGCCTCTATTCCAAATGATTGGTGCTGGCTATGTAACACAATACTGTGCTATGATCATCCAGAATATACATTCATTATTAATCAAGGAAGGTCATACACCTGGATGACTCTATTCCAAAGCATAAATAATCTATCAAGATTTGCCAAGGGACTATATTGCTTTCTGCAATGTTGGAATTATTTAAGATTTAGAAGTATGCAATTCCCTTCATTTTAATAAAGATCATTTATTCTCCCTCATGAGCCACTAGTTTACAAGTAACCTTCCTTTGTGGTTAAAACTGGATCCAATACAGCTTATCTTCTTCATCTGTACCAAGTATTATGTACAATTTATGTCTCTTAAGAGATTGAAAAATGGAAAAGAACCTCATCTGTAGGCAGACTGATCAAGAGCTAGTGCAGCACATATGCTTACATGTTCTACTGAAATGACTGAAGGGCAGAGATGGGATGTTGTTCATTATTGTAATTATCTTTCTGTCATAAAAGGAGGTTTTAATGTGAGTTAAAGTAAAACATTTTCCTTGTAAAGTAAATTACGGTCTCAAGGGACTGTAATTTTGGAATGACAGGTTGAATTTACATTGTAGGTGCAGACATGGTTTCTAAAAACCACAAGTTGCTTTCTGGGCAAACTTTCCTCTCTCCAGGAGGTTGCTGTGTGCTGCTCACTTCAAGAAACTCTTTTTAGTTAACAGTTTACAGACAAATAATATTGAGGGATTCTGAGCTTCCATAGCCATTCTAAAATCACACGTTCGTCAGAAGAAGAAACTCTAATAAAATGTTCTTACAATGAGAAAACAAGTGAAAATAATGTGATAAAACGTTTGTCTTACTTTGTTTAAGATAAAATAGAAGCTGAAGAAAACCAACTACTTTTCAGTCATTTGTGAAAACAGCACTTGAAGGGAAGCTTCTGCTCTACAAATTCCTTAGGAAAATGCTAGTTTTGTTTTATTTTATTAAATTCTCCATATGTTCTCTCATAAAAAGTTATTTTCAAAGAAATAATTTGTACTTTCAAATCACCTGAGCTGGGAAGGAAGATCATGAAAATATTGATAATGGGAATAGTAAGGCTAGTAATAATATATGTGATGTATATGTATTTTTTACAGAAAGTAACTTTCTTGTCTTAAAGTTAACTAATATATATAATATATAGTAGCCATATAATTAATGTTAGCATTTTTATCAGCTTATTATTAGACAAATTGAAGAAGTAAGTCAATTGTGAAATAAAAAAAACTCTGTTGAATAGTAATATGTGTTTTAAAATATATGAAGCAATTATTAAAGCCCAATTACAAAACCTCTTTTAAAAGAGTTGTATTATTTATTAGAATTGCATGCCATGCTAGTATTTTGAGAAACTCTGTTCAAGAGACTTAACGCCACCCCCCCTTCAATCCCACCAGTGCTGAGATAACGTTTGCATTTGCTAAAAATAAAAATAGCACTTTCTCCCATCTCTCACTAAAACAAAAGGCGGTTCATTAGAATAATTGAAACAGAATGCAATTATAACCACATCATATATTTGCTGATATATTAGGTGCGCAGATATTTAATTTTGTTTCCCTATACAAGGACTTGGTTTCTGTTTTGAATTTCCATCTAATCGAGTCACTTGTAAGTAGACTATTCAAAGTATTTTCTCATCATTTAAGTTTGAAACTCAGTTACAGGGATTTCTTCCCGAAGCTGATTCTCAGCTGTATTCAGTGGTGGGAAATGAATGGGGAGTCCTGCCTACTTCTCAGTATTGAATTTCCCCTCTCAGTAATCCACAAGGAGGCAGCACCCACCACCTGGCTGCCAGCTCACCATCCACGCCACCCAGTCGGCCACTTCATGGAACCCTTTCCATGTTTCAGTAATCAATGCCATATCCAAATAGCCTCACAAGAAAAGTGTTAAGCTGCTTAATTGGCCAGGTGGGGGTGTGGGCGCTCTGAGGCTCATTTGGACCCACGCCTAAGCCCTGAGGCAGCATGGCCTTATTCTACCACTGAGGAAAAGGAAACGCTCCTTGAGATTTGTTCAAGGCAAACAAGACAGCAGCAGGGCACTTGTCCTCTTTACTCTCAGATCCACACATTATTTTATTATTCTTTATGTTAGACCTGAGGAAGAGGATGGCACAGCCCCCATCCTCTACCCCAATATGCATACATGTGCCAGCATCAAACTGTTTCCTTAAATTTTCTTCTAATCCCATCTCAGAGGACTTTTACGTATTTGGAGGACAAAGAGAAAATTGGTTCTGCTAGATTCCACCTCCCCTCAAATCTTTTCTGGACTATTAATTTTTATTTTATTAGCTTCTTTTATAATCATTATTTTTTTCCTTTCATTTCTGATTTTGCACTCCTTGAAGTGATAAAAGCTCCCATCCATGGGATCTGATTAGGAGGATTACAAGGTGAAAATAAAGAGAGAAAACAGAATACTGGTCTGTATCTTACTGTATTTTTGTACCACAGCTGCCTGCTATATGCCAGCTACTTGTTAATTGTACCTGCCCTCTTTTTTTCCAGCTGTTTAACCAAAGTTGTGCTCCCCAAAGACAGGCAAATAAGGAATCAGGGACCACGTCACTGGTAGCTGAAGAGCACACTGAACTTAATTTCCTGAATGGATACAGCTATCTGAAAACTGTTTTGTAACAAGTCCCATTAAACCTACAAACCTGAGGGCTTTCACTCCAAATAGCCGCAGCCCCACTCTCCCTTGGGTTGGCCAAGGCATATGTGGTTCCAAGTGCTGGCAGTGTAGAAGCACAGAAAATAGCTACTGGCTGGAAGGCTGGACTTCAGGTCCTGGAGAAGGCTTAGATGCACTGCATTTATTTGCATCTTTGGAAAGGACATGAGCAGGTAGGGCTTTATCCAGCTAGGTAAACAGAAAACAAAATCAGATGTGATGACTTTGTCTTCATCTCCAGGGTGTGACTTTCTTCCATTTCACAGGTCAGTAATGCCCCTTATGATAAACAAACAAACAGGAAAAAGAAGACTCAGAATGAGTCTCATTGCCTTGGTAGCCACTCTGTTGACGCACACACTTCAATCACATTTAAACTGACAAACTGAAACAGAAACAACGTGTTTCCACCTACCTAATGCAGCTGTCCCTTGTATAAGATACATTCATTATTTTCCAAAGAAGGGAAGATCCCAAATCCTATAAGTCACTGTTTTCATCTTGAAGTAATGCTTATTGATCTTCCAGTACAATTACAATCCCCTTTTGATATTTTGCTACTTAAAATGGATGAGGCTGATATTATTAAAGGTTGATTATAAGATTCACATGTACCAATACACCTTATATTAAATATTAGGGAAAGAGAGATAGAAAGATTCATCAATATGTACATGTATATCATCATAATAAAGCAAGGAAAATATATGCATAACTACTCTAACCCTCATTTTTGCATTTGGGTATAAGGTTTCAGTTTCTAATTGTAACTTGTTTACTATTGACTTCATGTTATTTTTTACGCATTGCCAGTCCCACAGATGAACATGCCCTTTATGATCCAAACCATCATTCCTCATTTATTAATTTATTTGATTATTTTGATAGCTGTAGGAGTAGAAGTAGTTTTTGGATACATTAATGAATTGTATGAAGTATCTTACTGTGGTTTTAATTTCTATTCCCCTGATGGTTAGTGATGTTGAGCATTTTTTCCTATGTTTGTTGGCCATTTGTATATCTTCTTTTGAGAAATGCCTATTCATATCATTTGCCCACTTTTTGATAGAATGGTTTCTTTCATGCTGATTTAGTTGAGTTATTTGCAGATTATGAATATTAGTCCTTTGTCACATGTATAGATTATGAATATTTTTCCCCATTCTGTGGGTTTTCTGATTATTATTATTACTTGCTGTGCAAAAGTGTTTTAGCTTAATTGGGTCCTATTTATTTATTTTTATTTTTGTTGCATTTGCTTTGAGGTTCTTGATCATGAAGTCTTTGCCTATGTCTAGAAGGGTTTTTTCTAAATTTTCTTCTAGAGTTTTTATGGTCCAGGTTTTAGATTTAAACTTTTCATCTATCCTGAGCTGAATTTTGTATATGGTAAGAGACAGGGATTGAGATTTATTCTCCTACATGTGGCTGTCCAGTTTTCTCAGTACCGTTTATTGAATAGGGTGCTCTTTCCCTAGTTTATGTTTTTGTGTACTTTGGCAAAGGTCAGTTGGCTGGAAGTGTTTGGCTTTACTTCTAGGTTCTCTGTTCTGTTTCATTGATCTATGTATCTGCTTTTATACCACTACCACGCAGTTTTCGTTACTATAGCCTTGTCATATAATTTGAAGTCAGATAATGTGGTGCCTCCAGATTTGTTCTTTATGTTTAGGATTGTCTTGCCTATTCTGACTCTCTTTTGGTTCCATATGAATTTTAGAAATTTTTTTCTAATTCTATGAAAAATGGTGTTGATATTTTGATAGGAATTGAATTGAATCTGTAGATCAATTTAAGCAATATGGTCATTTTCATGATATTGATTCTTCCAATCCATGAGCATGGGATGTATTTCCATTTGTTTTTGTCATCTATAATTTATTTCAGCATTGTTTTGTAGTTCTCTTTGTAGAGGTCTTTCACCTTCTTGGTTATGTATGTTCTTAGGTATTTTATTTTTTTGCAGCTATTGTAAAAGAGATTGAGTTCTTGATATAATTCTCAGCTTGGTCATTGTTGGTGTAAAACAGGCTAAAGAAGGCTCAGAATGAGTCTCAGTACTTTGATAGCTACTCTGTGTTGACAAAACTTAAAATCAATTCCCCCAAGTCATGGTCCATTCATATATGGAATTATATGCTATTTGCTGATAGTGCATTTCATAGTTGTTGGAATTACACAAGACAAGCATGAGAAAGGCAAAATCTGCAAGCAAGCTATAAGAAACTTTTTATCTGAGGACAGGCAAATAAATGACTAGAACACTAGACCCACTGGATGAATATTAGTCCTTTGTCGCACGTATAGATTATGAATATTTTTCCCCATTCTGTGGGTTTTAAATAGGGTATATTGCATGAGTTGATTTTTCAATGTTAATCTGAGCTTGTATAGTATAAATACTTCTTGTCCATGGTATATAATCCTTTTTGTATTTTGCTACATTTGGTTTGCTAGTATAGAGCTGAAGATTTTTGCATTTATATAAGAGATTTTTTTATCGTTTTCTTGTGTTATTTTTGTCTGGTTTGGTGTCAGGGTAATAATAGTGGCCTTAGAGAATGAGCTAGGAAGTATTCTTTCCTCTTCTATTGTTTGAAAGGGTTGGTGAAGGGTTAGTATTAATTCTGCTTTAAATGTTATGTAGAATTCACCAATGAAGTTATATGCACCAATGAAGTTTCTGAATCATTCCTTAGTAAGAAATTGAGGTTTAGAGAAATTAAATGATTGGCCCCAGTCATTCGGTTAATAAATAATAATACCCAAATTTGATGTTTTTCCTTGATTTCAAAGTCTCCACCTTCTACTACACCACAATTATATAGAGAGACTTGCATCTCATCATATGTATGTGCCATTGTAACAATCCCCCCAAAACGACGTAGATGAAAAGAGGGAATTTTGGAGGAAATATTTTATAACAGAAGAGCCAAGGCCAGGAGGGAAGCTTATCTTTAAGCCAATTAGTGTTGATTGCTGTATAAACAAACTTGACATTTTGAGAAAAAAAATAGTTATTTTTACAACTAGTTTAGGTATTCCTCTATGACACCATTAGGAGAATTGTTCCAGTTAATTAAAGGAAGACAATCTTGTTCTTATAAATACACACATAGTACCCCAAACTTCTTGGATTATTAAGGATGCCAGATGTTCCAGCAATTACTGTCAGAAGCTAGAGCTTCTATCAATAAATCAACATGAATTTTTCTACCCTGCACTTATCTGTACAAAGATAAACCATGTTTATTATAATTTAACAATCTGTCTCTCACACACGCTACATATACACATATATAATATTCTATATTCTCCCTCTGTTTATTTAGAATATTCTAAATATGTTAAATTATTCTAAATAAATATTTTACATTTTATATATTGAAAATATTCTATATTTTCTCTTTATATAGAATGTTCTAAATATATATTATACTCATTTCGTGAGAGGGAATATTTATTGAGAGAGAGAGAGAGAGAGCAATTAAAACTTAATTTTACCACTGCTGAGAATCTGTTCACAGGTGCATTAGTCATTTTCTTATTCTACTCTCGCTGCCAAGTCACAGAGTATTAATGTTTTTCAGGGTTCGATTTGTTTGTTTGTTTTACAATCATTTACTATGTAAATTTTACTGTTTAATAACAAACATGATCTCACTCATAAACAAGTCAAAGTAATAAAAATGTCTGTTCAGGGCATTTTCTTCCAGCTGCAAATCCCACACAGTGTTAACATGCATCATGCATGTCGATGATACAGATATGACTTACTGCCTTTTCATTATTCCTGTGAGTCAACTCTTAATGTACTGTTTACATGAGTTGCTTCTGCAATGCAACTACATAGTGCTATTATTTGTACAAAACTAAAGAAAATATGAAATTAAAACATGAACTTTAGAAAATCATATTCAACCACATCAAAATGTCATTGTAAACATCATAGAGAGTCTGAGCACAGTGGCTTAAGCCCGAGCACTCAGTGATTTGGGAGGTTGAGGCAGGAGGATTGCTTGAGTCTAGGAGATTGAGACCAGTCTGGGCAATACAGCAAGGCCCCATCTCAAAAATAAATATAAATAAATAAATACATAAATAAATAAAAATAATAAATAAAATTGATACAACAGAGAAAAATGTTCAGTCTTAGCTTTTATCCAAAATATTTCAATAATATGAAAAGCCAAAGGAAATTGCTTAACATACAACTATAAATTTGATGCTGGCATTGTTTGTAAAATAAAGATTTTTAAAAGGCACTAACATTTGATTGCCCAATATATGCTGAGAACTTTAATAGATGTTTCATTCATTTATTAAGCTTCTACTATGGAACAGACACTGTTCTAGCACTGGAAATGTATCAGAGAAAAAAGAAAAAGAACAGAAAAAGACCCATACACTTGTGAAGGTTTAATTCTCCAAACAACCAGCATCTTGAGTATTATTACTTTTACTTTCTAAATGAGAAAACTCAAGTATAGAGAAAATAATCAACTTGTTCCAGTTTGCATGTTTAATGATGGAGCAAACTGAAACCTGAAGCTACATGTATACAAAATTCACCCTCCTTCTATTGTGCTAAAACATGCTACTCAGTATGCATCAGCTGCTTAAAATCAACAAAAGATTTATATATCTGTTTTTTTATTCCCCAAGACAATCAAATTTAATAAAATACCAACAAAAATAACATTAATGGGATTTTTTGGTTTGTTCTGGAGTACAACAAACTGATTATGAAATTCAAATTGAAAAGTAAACAAGCAAGAATAGCCAGAAAACATTCCTAGCCAGTAACATATGCAGTGAGAACCAACTAAGCATAGTAGACCCTAAGACATAGTATGAAGTTCTGCAGTTAAAACAGTATAGTATTTGTGATTAAATGGATCAATAGAAAAGGATAGAAAATTCAAAAATGGATCTAATTGCATATGAATCTACATATAAAAGTCATTAACAGTTTATGGAGATATAATTGCATATATAACTTAAATAACACAAAATTCACCCATTTAAAGTGTACAATTCAATGATTTATGGTATATTCACAGTTGCGCAACCATCACTGCATCTTAATTTTAGAACATTTTATCACTGCAAAAGGAAGCCTGGCACCCATTAGCAGTCATTTGTCACTACTCTATATCCTGCCACAGACCTAGTCAATGAATAATCCACTTTTCTGTCTCTATTTTGTCTCTTCTAGATATTTCATATAAAATGAAATCATACTATATATGCTCTCTTTTGTAACTGGATTTTTTCACTTAGCATGTTTTGAAGGTTCATCCATGCCATAGCATGTATCAGTACTTCATTCTTTTTTATTGTAGAATAGTCTTATACTTTGTATATAAACCACATTTATTTATCCATTCATCACTTGCAGGACATTTGGATGTTATCCATTTTGGGCCTACAATGAAGAAAGCTTCTATGAAAATTCATGTACAAGATTTTGAGAATATGTCTTTGTATTTCTCTTGGGTATATATTTAAGAGTAGAATTGCCAGTTCATATGTAGCTCTATATTCAACGTTTTGAGGAACTGACAAGCTGTTTTCAAAAGTGGCTTCTCCATTTTACATTCCCATGAATGAATGATGGCTCCCAATTTTCCTACATCCTCACCAACATTTGTTATTGTCAGTGTTTTTTGTTATAGACATTCTACAAAATGTGACGTGGTATCTCATTAAGTTTTAAATTTGCATTTCCCTAATAATTAATGATGTTGAGAATATTTTCACGTACTTATTGGCATTTTTATATCTTTTTGAGAAATGTCTATTTGAAACCTTTGCTGAATTTTTAACTGGGTTATTTATTTTTCTATTATTGAGTTGGAAGAGTTTTAAAAATACATCCGGGTTAAAATTTCCTTATCAGGTAGATATATAATTTACCAATATTTTATCTAATTCTGTGGAATGTTCTTTCACTTTCCTGATGATATCATTTGCAGCACAAAAGTTTTTAATTTTGATGACATCCAATTTATGTATTTTCTAAAATTTGTTGCTTTGCTTTTGGTGTCATATGTAACAAGTATTAACTCACAATAATGAAGATTTACTCCTCTGTTTTCTCCTGAGTTTTATAGTGCAGCCTGTCTCTAACTTCCAATGGTTTGACTTAACATTTTTTGACACATATGCATTCAGTAAAAACCATAATTTCAGAGTGCCCATATTATCATTCTGTTTTTCACTTTCAATACAGTATTCAATACATTACATGCATGTGATATTCAACACTTTATTATAAAATAGGCTTTGTGTTAGATAATTTTGCCCAACTGTAGGCTCATGTAAATGTTCTGAGCACATTTAAGGTGGGCTAGGCTAAGCCATGATGTTTAATAGGTAAGATATATTTAAGGCATTTTAAACTGATGATACTTCCAACTCATGATGGATTTATTGAAATCCAACCCCACTGTAAATTAAGAAGTATCTGTACTACCTTTTATGTTTAGGTAACTAGTTTGAGTTAATCTTTGATTAGTGAGAAGAAGGGGTCTAACTTCAATCTTTTGCATCTGGATTTCTAGTTGTGTCAGTACCATTCATTGAAAATACTATTTTTCCTTATTGAATGGTCTTAGCACCCTTATTGAAAATTAAGAGAAAATTGAAGGGCTTATTTCTGGACTCTCAGTTATATTCACTGATGTACATACCTATTCTCATGCTAGTACCATACTCTCTTGAATTTTAGTAAAGTTTGAAATCCTGAACTATGTCTACCAGTTTTACACTTCTTTGGAATTATTTTGGATATTCTGGGTCCCTTGCATTTTCATATACATTTTTGGCTCATATTCTCAATTTCTGCATCAAAAAGTCAGCTATGACTTTGATTAAAAGTTGCATTAGCTCCAGCTCCCAGCGTGAGCAACACAGAAGACAGATGATTTCTGCATTTTCAACTGAGGTACCGGGTTCATCTCACTGGGGTGTGTCGGACAGTCAGTGCTGGTCAGTGGGTGCAGATAAAATGATAAGATCTTAGGCATGTGCTTCAGAACAACCCAGGGATAGGAACTATGTAAGGATACAGATGAGATGATAAAATTGGTCATAAGTTGATAAATTGTTGAAACTGGTGATAGATTCATGGGTTCATTATATTATTTTCAAGTTTTCCATAATAAAGAGTTGAAGGCCGGGCACGGTGGGTCAAGCCTGTAATCCCAGCACTTTGGGAGGCCAAGATGGGCGGATCACGAGGTCAGGAGATCGAGACCATCCTGGCTAACACGGTGAAACCCCGTCTCTACT
This sequence comes from Trachypithecus francoisi, assembly GCF_009764315.1. Taxonomy (NCBI): domain Eukaryota; kingdom Metazoa; phylum Chordata; class Mammalia; order Primates; family Cercopithecidae; genus Trachypithecus; species Trachypithecus francoisi. Next base: position 9,041,420 of record NW_022681453.1, read on the forward strand.
AAAAATACAAAAAACTAGCTGGGCGAGGTGGCGGGCGCCTGTAGTCCCAGCTACTCGGGAGGCTGAGGCAGGAGAATGGCGTAAACCCGGGAGGCGGAGCTTGCAGTGAGCTGAGATCCGGCCACTGCACTCCAGCCTGGGCGACAGAGCGAGACTCCGTCTCAACAACAACAACAACAACAACAACAACAAAAAGAGTTGAAAACAAGCAACAAATATTCACTACGTACCCACTATGTGCTCATCACTGTGTTAAGCAATGGTGAACAATAGAAAACCTATACATTATCATTTCTTAACAATAGAAACTTGTAATCCAAGTAACAAGACAAAGTCATGAAACAACAATATGCAATGGAATAAAATGTTAAAATATTTGGTACAGAAGGTAGGTATCCAGAGGAAAGTGAAATTCCTGAAGCTTGGAGAAGGTAAGATAAACTGCAGACAAGAGGAAGGATTCAAACCAGCACTTTAAAGAATGAAACAAATTTGAACAGATGAAAGAAATAGAGAAGAGCTTGGGCAGTTTACTAGATTCTATAAAGGTTAATTTTTTTTAAATCTCCTTATCTTATTTTAGTTGAAATACACTTGCCAGTGCTTCATCTCTGGGCTCTCAAAGTATACTAAGGTTGTTTGAGACTTAAGAGTCCTCCCTTGAAATAATTTCTGAATATGAAATTATGCAAATTTCATTGAGCACACATAGTTCTTCTGTCATTTTATTTTTAAAGGTCACTTGTTGTTCTCTTCAAGAGACACTAATTTTTTTCTCAGTAAAAACCAAATTGGAAACATGTATTTCAAATAAAATTAGACACAAAAGTCTTTCCTTGAATATGCTGCTAACTTCTAAGGGAAATTATTACACAAATCACTCAGAAGTTAAATATACTCTTACACCCACAGTAGGTAAGTACAAAGGTAGCATACAATAGAAGGTAAGGTTTGTTAAATTGTATGCTAACAGCAACTACTGGTGTCTCCATTAGGCTTCTTATCAAGATTAAAGAAATATTTCTTCCAATTTTTTGGCTTCAGCGTAAACACTCTGAGCACTAAGTTATTTTCTAGCTAGAAATAGAATATACTTATCTATAACCATGTAGTAGAACATATTACAAGGTATCCACTTTAAAGGTACAAAATTAAGACCTAAAGGGGCAAAACTTACCTAAATCCACAGTTAGTAATAACGAAATCAGGAATAATACTAAAATAGATCTAACCAGTAAGGGAATAAGGTTGTAAATTATTGAATTTATAGCAATATGTAAGACATACTATATACATTTTCCACTCTCAAATTTCAATTTACCGACAGGCATAGGGCTTATTTCACTTGACAGAAAATAGTTTCATTTAATAAACTAAGCTTATCTTAAATGTATAAACCATGGCATACAATGTTGTCAATAGTTGCTTGCTCATCAATCACGCCATAATTCCTGTTAACAGAACCATAGGCTTGTTCAGCTGATGGGTGAATATGCTCCCAGGGCACTTAATTCAACTCTAACCCCAGTGGGTGAATCTCAGTTTAGAGCAGTGGTTCTCAAAATGTTGTCTATAGACAATACACAATATTATAAAATAATCAAATATCAATATGAGAAGAATAATTCTAAAATATCAAAATTATTTTTATACAAATAGTAATGCACTAATTACTTTTTTATTGTGTTGACACTTGAACTGATAGCTCAAAAGTAATGCTGGGTAAAATTTCTGGCACCTCAACACAGAGCAAGGCAAGGGCAAAAACTCTGCCAATAGCCATTATATTGTTCACCACCACACACTCAAAGTAAGACAGAAAGAATATCAAGTTTCATTAAGAATGTTCTTCATGAAACAGTACAAATTATTACTTTTATTAAATCTTGACTCTTGAACGCTTACATTTTGGAATTCCTTGTGAAGAAACAAACTCATTAATACGTAATAGGTTTATTGTTATATTGGAAAACACCTACGCTGAATTTTGAAGTATAATAATTATTTCACAGAAAAAATGCTGTTTGATTGTTAAAGTTGAGAGATGAATAAACCACTACTTTTTTCATGGAGCAGCATTTTTACTTGAACGATGACTCACAGACAAGCTATGGTTATCAGACTTCAGTTTTTAACAGCCATTTCTCAATAAACTGTCAATTTGTAACATTTGTTGCCTATGATAAAAATTGGGCTTTTAAGCAAAATTTAGAATTTTAGAAAACGTATACTCCATTGTGAGCATGCACAGCTTCCTCACTCTTAACGACTCTTTGGATGAAATTAGTGGAGATATTTAAAACATGATGCTTCGATATTACAGAAGGAAATGTGTCAACACTTGGAATATCTGTATAATTCAGAGAACAAATATTTTGTAAATGATCAATTCAAGCTATTACAAAATCATGCATGCGTAGAAGACCCATTCAAAGTGCAAAATAAACAAATTTTTAAGGTTACATAGTAAGAAAAGTAATTGATATGGCTTCAGATTCTACATTACAACAAACCTCTAAGATACTAAAACATGTCAAGTGTTGATGTCATATTAAATAGCTACAATTATTTGAAAAGATTATTAAATTCTCCCTTTTCAACTACGTATCTCAGTGAGGCTTGATTTTCTTTTTTTTTTTTTTATTTTTTATTTTTTTTATTATACTTTAAGTTCTAGGGTACATGTGCATGACGTTTATATCATGTATAACTCCCCAATGCAATCCCTCCCTCCTCCCCCCTCCCCATGATAGGCCCCAGTGTGTGATGTTCCCCTTCCCAAGTCCAAGTGATCTCATTGTTCAGTTCCCACCTATGAGTGAGAACATGCGGTGTTTGGTTTTCTCTTCTTGTGATAGTTTGCTAAGAATGATGGTTTCCAGCTGCATCCATGTCCCTACAAAGGACGCAAACTCATCCTTTTTGATGGCTGCATAGTATTCCATGGTGTATATGTGCCACATTTTCTTAATCCAGTCTGTCACAGATGGACATTTGGGTTGATTCCAAGTCTTTGCTATTGTGAATAGTGCCGCAATAAACAAACGTGTGCATGTGTCTTTGTAGTAGAGTAATTTATAATCCTTTGGGTATATACCCAGTAGTGGGATGGCTGGGTCATATGGTACATCTAGTTCTAGATCCTTGAGGAATCGCCATACTGTTTTCCATAATGGTTGAACTAGTTTACAATCCCACCAACAGTGTAAAAGTGTTCCTATTTCTCCACATCCTCTCCAACACCTGTTGTTTCCTGACTTCTTAATGATTGCCATTCTAACTGGTGTGAGATGGTATCTCATTGTGGTTTTGATTTGCATTTCTCTGATGGCCAGTGATGATGAGCATTTTTTCATGTGTCTGTTGGCTGTATGGATGTCTTCTTTTGAGAAATGTCTGTTCATATCCTTTCCCCACTTTTTGATGGGGTTGTTTGCTTTTTTCTTGTATATTTGTTTGAGTTCTTTGTAGATTCTGGATATTAGCCCTTTGTCAGATGAGTAGGTTGCAAAAATTTTTTCCCATTCTGTAGGTTGCCTGTTCACTCTGATGGGATTTTCTTTATATACTTCAACCAAAACAATGCATCAAAAGAGATTAAATGCAGAAACAGATATGAGAGTCTAAATGTTTTATACTAAAGTAGATGTTAAAGAGATTTGGAATAATGGAAAACAACGCTACCCTTCTCTTTAAATATTTTTTGAAAATACAGATATTTTTAAAAAATATGTATGTTATATAATAGATTTATTGTTATTTAAAATTAACTAGTAAATCAGTTACCAAAAATTATCTATTTTAATTTCAAATAGGGTAAATATTAATAGATATACCACATTAATAAAGACTTTTAGAAATCTTTAATGATGTTTAGGGGTATAAAGGGGTCTGAGACTAAAGTTTGTGAACCAGTGATACAGAACAATCATGGTCATTCCATTCCCATAAAATATTTGTTTACAAAATGGGCATGTGGCTTATTTGATCAATGAGACTAATTTGAAACTTCCTTTAAAGCAGGAAATGTTCTCTTGTTTCATTGGTCAAATAAGAGAATTTCTTTCTCTTCAAATAGAACACAAAAATATGAAATCTTCTTGTAACATTTTACACCGTTGTCTGAGGATGTGTGCATGGTGCTGTTGCAGTCATTTTTACAACCACAAAAGGACAAGCTTAAGGACACGAGCCAACAGGTCAACATGGCAGAACAGAAAGATCAAAAGACCCTGAACCTTTGACGATATAGTTAAGGATCAAACCCAAACCACCTCTTGACTTCCTGTTATGTGAACTAGAAAACCCACTTATTGTCCATAACATTTTGAGAGATGCCTTTCTTTTACTTGCAACAAAATCATTCTAAATGACACAGAAGTTTTAGTTATATATCTTTAGTCTTTCCTTTTGTAATTGCTTATTTATAGTCATATGTTAGGAATATGTTTAATATCTTTGTCAATAGTTAAAATATTTATGATTTAATGAGGATTAAAATTGTTTACTTGATATTGTATAACATACACATAATCATTTATATAATAAATAAATCATTTTATGTTTAATTCCATATTCATGAAGTTATCTTCTGATTATAATTTAGTTCCCATACATGTCTGCTTATGGGGGTGGATTTCATGGTATAACCCAAATGAATTCATGGTTTATTTCACATTGTCTTCAGGTCTCTACAGTCAAAGTCTTGATATGTGATATATCTTCCAGCTGTATCTCTTTTATTGTCACACCATGACCTTAGGCAAAATAATTAATCTTAAAATTAATTTTATGATGACATAGTTTTCAGATTTTGTTGTTTATTTAATCTGCTTCAATATTTTGACTAATAATACCAAAGTAGATAACATCCATAGAGATAAGTATTTTAGATAAACCAGCATTAATAGTTGTAGGGCTTTATTTGTTAATTCATAATAATTATACTCTATATTTTAAGAACCTTTAGATAAGAGTATCAGAATCCCAGAACTATTGACATTTTGGGCCAGATGATTCTTTGTTGTGAGTAGTTGTTCAATGCATTGTAGGAGTTTTATCAGGATCCTTGTCCTCTATCCATTAAATGTCTGTAGCAGCTTTCCACCCAGTTGTGACAATCAAAAATGTCTACAGAAATGGCCAAATGTCTGCTGGGTGCCAAAATCATCACCTTATTCCATTGAGGACCACTTATCTGTGAGATAATCAAGTTGATTTTTTTGTTTGTTTGTTTGTTTAGTTTTTTGTATTTTTGTTGACTTTATTTGCCACTTACAGCATAACTCAGAAATGTGATTATGTTTGCCTTGACTATACTTTTTTATCTTAGAAAGCATTGCTAAGGTTGTCTAGTTTTCCCTCCCCTTATTTTCTGAGCTTCATGGGGCCCACAGCCTTAGGGTAGAGAAGGATAAGTAGCATACTCCAGATAGGAGGTGGAAAATAGAAAATGATTCCTATAATTTTTATGGTATTAATTATATTTTAAATATCTGTATAGAATAAGCACTTATGTTTAATTATAAATGTAGTCTAATGATTCAACATTCCTGATCTACATGTGTTATGATTATGGTGAATCTATGTATCTTACTTAAAATTATATACCCAGAGCCTAAAACAGTGTTTCCATTCTATGTAGGCATTCAATATATGTATTTATTTAATGAATCAATGAATAAGGTCCACATTACCTTATCACAACAATTGCAACCAGCCAGCCTACTACAATGTTAGTTGTTAGTTAGTGTAAGTGAAGGTCACTTAACAAGACATATTGAACATTACCATACAACAACTTCAAATGACTGACAAAATCTAATGTCCTTCTTACACAAAAGCTCTTACTAAACATCAGAGTCATCCTTATTATTGTCTCTTTATTCCATAACCAACCCATCAGTAAGTCCTGTGACTTTATATATTTAAATTACAGATGCTCCTTGACTTACAACAAGTTACATCTCAATAAACCCATAGTAAGTAAAAAATATCAGAAACAAAAAATGCATGTAATACATCTGTATTAGTCCATTGTCACACTGCTATAAAAATACTACTCAAGACTGGGTAATTTATACAGGAAAGAGGTTTAATTTACTCATAGCTTTGCTTGGCTGGGGAGGCCTCAGGAAACTTATAATCATGGAGGAAGGAGAGAGGGAAGCAAGGCACATCTTCACAAGGCAGCAGTAGAGACAGAAAGAGGGCACAGGGAAATCTGCAACTTTTAAAAACTGAGATCTTGTGAGAATGCCTTCATTATCACAAGAACAGCATGAGGGAAACTGCCCCGAAGATCCAGTCACCCCCCAGCAGGTCCCTTCCTCCACATATGGGGATTAATAATTGAGATGAGATTTGGGTTGGGACACAGAGCCAAATAATATCAACACCTAACCAACTAAACATTGTAGCTTAGTTTAGCCTACCTTAAACCTGCTCAGAACACTTACATTAACCTACAGTTGGGAAAAATCTAATACAAAGCCTATTTTATAATAAAGTATTGAATATCTCATTTAATTCATTGAATATTATACTGAAAGTGAAAAACAGAATGGTTGTATGTACATTGGAAGTAAAGTTTCTGTTCAATGAGTATCATTTTTGCACTATCTTAGAGTCAACAAATCATTAAGTAAAACGGTAAGTCAGGAACCATCTGCACATCCAGAATCTGACCACTTGTTAGCCCTTCCACTCCTAAAACTCAGGCCCAAGGCACCAGAGTCTCTACCCTAATTTACTGCAGTAACTCTTCCCCTAGTCTGCCTGCCCATGCTCTTGCACTCCTTCCACTCCACAGCTGAATCTCAGTACAACAACGGGAGTGATCCTGTAAAAAACCTGAGTCATAGATTACTTCTCTCTCATAACCCTCAAAGGGCTTTCCATCATACTCAGAATGAAAGACAAGTTTCCTTACAATGGCCTGCAAAATCCTATAGCACCCTTCTTGGTTTGGCCTCTCATTACTAAGCTGATCTTGTGTCCTGCAAGGCTCCCCTCCCTGCTTGCTCAGCTTCAGTCACTCTAGCATCCTGGGTTGGTCTTTGCTCAGAGCCTTTGCACCTGCAGTCCTCAGTATGGGCTATTCTTGGCCTGGATATAACATGACTTTCCTGTTACCTCCTATGATCTTTAGGCAAAGGTCACCTTCTCTGAAGCCTTCCCTGAATGTGCTACCCAATAGCCCAACCTCATGCCTCACATTTCCTATCCCATTTTTCTTAATCATTTTTTCACCATTGAGTTTATCACCACCTAACATTTCTAATACTATCGTATCTATTTTGTTCTTTTTTGTCTTTCCTCTATAATATAGGTTCTATGAGGAAAATATTTTCTTCTGTTTTTTGACTGCTATGCTCTTAGCATCTGTAATTATGCTTAGCACATTATTGGCCACAAACAACTATCGTGAAATGAATGTGGAGTGAAAGGAATGAGAAAAAAAGCAAATGTTAATTTACTAAAAAATTTAACAAAAATTTGAAAATATGTTTAACTGTATTTAGAATTAAAATATGCAAAGAAATCTACTAAATATTAAATAATCTGACAAAATTAGTGTGATAAAGCAAAAACTTTCATACACAGATAGTAGACCCAAAACTGTTTAAAGAACAATTTGGCCCTATTTATTTAAATTAATATTTAACACTCTTTAGTCATAATTACCTATTTAGAAATTTATTTTACAAGTATATTTATGCAGACCACAAAAATGTATAGATACATAGATATTAGATATTCCATGAAATGTGTTTAATAACAAGAAACTTGAAATCAATGTTGATCACTGGTTAAATAAATTACCAAGCTTAATGCAGGATTTAAAAGGATAAAGTAGATTTATATGATAATATGAAAAACTGCCCCAGTAATATTAAGTGAAAAGCTAGATTCAAATAATAGGTATTGTCAGATATCATATGTTTTTTCTGAAAGCATATACAAATTCACATGCCCACATAAAAGTTTTCTGGAGGGATATAAATTCACTTTTCAATGCATTGTATAAATCAATAATATCAGAAATGGTTTATTCAGATTCTTATGAGGTCTAGCTGGTTATTTGATCTCCCATTAAATATATTTTATTTATTTATGTTTATAGTTTTTTTTTTTTTTTTTTTAATGCAGGATCTCACTCTGTCACCCAGGCAGGAGTGCAGTAGTACAAACATGGCTCACTGTAGCCTCGACCTTCTGAGCGCTCAAGTGATTCTCCCACCTAAGCCTCTCAGGGAGCTGCCACCATAGGCACATGCCATCGTGCTTGGCTGACCTTTAAAACTTTTATAGAGATGGGATTCCCCAGGCTAGTCTCAAATTCCTGGGCTCAAGCCATTCTCTGGTCTTGGCCTCCCAAAGTGCTAGGTTTATAGGCATGGGCCACCATGCTAAGCCTGAAATTTGTTTTAAATTTAAATTATGAGTAGCCTCTAAGATACCAAACATGTATACATTAAAGTGAACAGATTGTACATTTCCATGGTCATACACTGTGGTAAGTGCAATCCTTAATTGGTTTGTCTGTTTTTCTGTCCCACTAGCCTCTGAGCATCATGAGAAAAATGACTATAGTTAGTTTGCTCTCTATTATATCCCAGCATCAAGCACTGTTCTGGCACATGCCCTGACTGATTGCTTTTATTAAATTTTTTGTTTTCATAAAATTGGTTTTTGTAATAACATTAATGTAAGAGGCCTGCAGTATTAATGATTACTAGTAGAATATAATGTACATGTGAGTAGTGAAGCAGTTTACACTTGATACATCTGAGTTCATAGAATGGTAATTTATGCTACAATGAAGTTTATGAAGTTTTTGAAAAATAAATAAGAAACATCCTTATCACCCTGAGATCTACACTACTAATATCTTAGTAGATGTCCTCCCAGATCTTACTGTGTGAAAGAAATACTTTTAAAGAAATGTGAATTTTTTAACAAAACAATGTGATATTATACATACTGTTTTGAAATCTGTTTATTTTAATCAACAATCTCTATGTTTATATTTTGGTAAATATAATGAGGTTTTGCGTCACATACCTCTGCAAAATTTACTGTTGAGTACAATCCAACAGGTATATAATTCTGAATCAAAACCAAACAAAACAAAATTTATGAGTCATGATCTTCTATCTGTGCATCTGAGATTTTAAAACAGTGTACATTTACAAAGGATAAGGTGTAAAGGAAGAGAGAAGAGAATGTACACCCACTCAGCAAACCAGGGAGCAAGCAGATACTATTGGTATTTCTGTGTAAACAATTGACCTCAAGACACTCAAGTGGCTATTTCCTGGATGAAATGTGTGTTCTAACATTTTCTTATGGGCATTATTTAACTTACTTACTTGTAGCCATATTGTTCCAGAAACAATTTTCAAATGAAATGTCACCATCAACATTTCTGTACTTGAATAATTTACTTTTGTAATTCAACCACATGCAGTATTTCTCTAAAAATAAAGAACTTATGGTGGATAACAAAGATCAATGTGATATGAAAAAACATACAAGAAAAAGATCGAAAAATAAGTGGAGCCAAAAATGAACTACAATAGAAAGGTTATGTCAACCATGTTTTTTATAAAATAGAAGATGAGAAAAAGTATATTTTATTAATATTGGTAAACTAGGTGTGAGATCTACATATTCTTTATCAGAATGCTGCTGGTGTATTTATTAACATGAAACCAAGAAGACAAGTTTGTGTATCACTAGACTGGATAGTTGTGAAATATAATTTTGGGGTGGATAACATATTCGGATCTCTTTAAAATCAAATTATTTTCATTCTTTTTTGAACCCTACCCTGGGGTTCCTAGATTTGTTTTCTTTTCCCCTATCTTGAGAATTCTTGGTTCTATACACATATGTCCTTATGTCTGTGACAAAGTTTCTAACCTTCTCATTTTGGAGAACTGCTTGGCAGAAGGAAAGCAGAGGCCGTGTAGAAAGGCACAATTCTATCAAAGGCTTGTTCCTGCCGTTCTCCCTCACTTTGGAGGCTACCTCATCCCCACTATTTTTGTTTTACTTTCTGATAAATCTCAGCTCTGTCACCCTTGTTAATTCCCAGGTGGAATGTAAGGCAGACCTATTCAAATCCGACTAGGTTTTTGACTCTGATTGGTTGGCCTGTTGGAAGGTAGATCCTCAAGAACCTATAAGTTAATTTTATCAGGCATAAGTGAGAGATGTTCGACATCATTTTCTAGACTGCATCTTGATCCTTACTAAAAGTAAGTAGAAAAATTAATACTTAAAATTCAAAATAACAGTTATTTTCATAGTTGACATAAATATATATAGATAATATCTGTATATGGATAAGACCTCAATCTAAATCTAAATACATACACATTTAAGACAGATAAGATAGATCAATAGATCAATCTATAGATAAGATATAAATATAAATATATATTTATATTTATGTAGATGCTTATATCTATCTATCTATCTATGCATAAGAGTATGGTTAAGCTGTGATTTGACATGCCATGTTTATCACTTGTGAGGAAGAAGGAAATGGGAAGAGGAAGGATGAAGGACCAGAAAGGTGAAAATATTTTCCACTGTGAATTTGTATTTAATTTTTAAATGTTTGAAGCATGTGATTAAATTATTAACTCAAAATTTTAATTAAAGACCTAACAAAGGGTGAAGGAAGGAAGTAGGAAGGAAAAAAAGGAAGAAAGGAAAGAAGGAAGGAAGGAAGGAAGGAAGGAAGGAAGGATGGAAGGAAGGAAAGAAGAAAGGAAGGAAGAGAGAGAGCTAAAGGACAGGAAAGGAGGGGCAGCTACAGCATACAGGACTTAAATATATCTAATATGGAAAATGGAAGAAAAAGGTCTTAATGCATTTTATGAAAGTTGCTTCCAGTATCAAAGTCTCATTTCTATGACTACTTACAGAATAAAATTAAATAATTGCATCAGCTAATCTATTATAAATGCACTTGTGATCAGAGATAGACACTAAAAGTAGTTATCTGTATTCATAATGGAAAGACCAGGTCAACACTGTAAATACATCTATTTATGAATGGCTTTCTATAGAACCATATATCGATAATTGTAACTTATATACACACCTCAAAATCCATTCGAATTATAGTATTATCCTATATTTTTTATTACAGGGACTATTATTTCAGGCAACATTCTTAATATAACCCCATTCTTTAGAATGTATTTATTTTGTTTGTTCATATTATAAAAGTCAAAAATTCACACAGTATACAACTCTAACCATAAAACACCTCTGAGCCCTTATAAATAAATATACTTGGCGACTGAAAAGCTGTCTGAAGCTGCAGGGCCCTGCAGAAGACTTTTCAACACTTTTTCCAGTCATGTGATAACCCCTAAACACAATTATTTTCCTTTATTTTTTTTCCTTTCAAAACAGAGAGAAGGGATAGTGTTTGTAAAAGACTCCAAATAATGAAAATAATTTAATAGGTGGTTTGCTGTCAGTACCACTAATATAATATATGACTATCTTTACAAGCTAAAGATATATAGAATATAAATTTATTTCTATTCCAAATATATTCTCAGTGATATATGTCAGTAAATATTTAACCAAGAGCTCTAAAAAAAAAAAAAAAAAGTCAGTTTTTGTGTTTGCTAATTTATGTGTTGGGCTCTTCCAACTATGAGTGATTTTAACACAGAGACCATTTTGTTCCCCTGCCACCTCCACCAGAGTAGATGCTGCTATCCACTGCTGAGAAATCCGAAGATGGTTCACATCACAGGCCTCTGTGCAGATACCCCCCAGTACCAGCCTGGAGCCTTGTAGCTGTGCTTGGTAGCTAGATCCAGAAAAGAAATAACAATCACTGCAGTTTGGCTCTCAAGAAGCTACATCGCTAGAAAAAGGGGAAGAGCACAATATCAACAGAATACCTCATAGGACAAAAGAATCTGAACAGCAGCCCTTGAACCTCAGATCTTCCCTCTGACATAGTCTACCCAAATGAGAAGAATCCAGGAAAACAATGCTGGTAATATGGCAAAACAAGGTTCTTTAACACCCACAAAAGATCACACTCGCTCAACAGCAATGGATCCAAACAGAGAAAAAATCTCTGAATTGCCAGAAAAAGAATTCAGAAGGTCAACTCTTAAGCTAATCAGGGAGGTACCAGAGAAAGGTGAAGTCCAAATTAAAGAAATCAAAAACATGATACAGGATATGAATGAAAAATGTCTTCAGTGAAAAATAGATAGCATAAATAAAAAACAATCACAACTCCTGGAAATGAAAGATACACTTAGAGAACTGCAAAATGTACTGAAAAGTTACAGCAATAGACTCAAACAAGCAGAAGAAAGAACTTCAGAGCTTGAAGGCTTGAAGACAAGGTTTTTGAATTAACCCAATCCAACAAAGACAAAGAGAAAAGAATCAATAAAAATGAACAAAGCCTCCAAGAAGTTTAGGATTATTTTAAATGACCAAAAGTAAGAATAATTGGTGCTCCTGAGGAAGAAGAGAAATCTAAAAGTTTGGACAGTGTATTTGAGGGAATAATTGAGAACAACTTCTGCAGCCCTGCTAGAAGTCTAGACATCCAAGCACAAGAAACTCAAAGAATCCCTGAGAAATTCATTGCAAAAAGATCATTGCCTAGGCACATAGTCATCAAGTTATCTAAAGTCAAGAAGAAGGAAACAATCTTAAGAGCTGTGAGGCAAAAGTGCCAGGAAACCTGTAAAGAACAACCTATCAGATTAACAGATTTCTCAGCAGAAACCCTACAAGCTAGAAGAGATTGGGGCCCTATCTTCAAACTCCTTAAACAAAACAATTATCAGCTAAGAATTATGTATCCAGTGAAACTAAGCTTCATAAGTGAAGGAAAGATACAGTCTTTTTCAGACAAACAAATGCAGAGAGCATTAGCCACTACCAAGCCAGCACTGCAAGAACTCCTAATAGGGCCTCTCAATGTTGAAACAAATTCTCAAAGTGCACAAAAATAGTCTCCTTAACACATAAATCTCACAAGACCTATAAAATACAATTAATTTTTAAAAAACCAAGGTATTCAGGCAACAAATAGCACAATGAATAGAATAGTACCTCACATCTCAATATTAACATTGAATGTAAATGGCCTAAATGCTGCAATTAAAAGATACAGACTAGCAGAATGAGTAAGAATTCACCAACCAACTATCTATTGTCTTCAAGAGACTCCCCTGACACATAAGGACATATACAAACTTAAGGTAAAGGGGTGGAAAAAGGTATTCTACACAAATAGACACCAAAAGTGATCAGCAGTAGCTATTTTAATATCAGACAGAAAAAATTTTGAAGCACTGTTAAAAAAGACAAAGTGCTAGGCGCAGTGGCTCACACCTGTAATTCCAGCACTTTGGGAGGCTGAGGCAGACAGATCCCTAGGTCAGGAGAGCGAGATCATCCTGGCTAACACGGTGAAACCCCATCTCTATTAAAAATACAAAAAATTAGCCGGGCATGGTGGCACATGCCTGTAGTCCCAGCTACTTGGGAGGCTGAGGCAGGAGAATGGCATGAACCTGGGTGGCAGAGCTTGCAGTGAGCCGAGATCATGCCACTGCACTCCAGCCTGGGCGACAGAGTGAGACTCCATCTCAAAAAAAAAAAAAAAGACAATGAGAAACATTACATAATGATAAAAGGACTAGTCCTACAGGAAAATATTACAATCCTAAATATATATGCACCTAACCCTGGAGCTACCAAATTTATAAAACAGTTACTATTCAACCTAAGAAATGAGATAGATGGTAAGACAATAATAGTGGGGGACTTCAGTATTCCACTGACAGCACTAGACAGGCCATCAAGACAGAAGTCAACAAAGAAACAGTGGAATTAAACTATACCCTAGAACAAATGGACTTAACAGATATTTACCGAACATTCTACTCAACAACTGCAGAATATACATTCTATTAATCAGCACATGGAACATTCTCCAAGATAGACCATGCAATAGGTCACAAAACAAGTCTCAACAAATTTAAGAAAACTGAAATTATAGCAAGTATTCTCTCAGATCACAGTGGAATAAAATTAAAAATCAACTCCAAAAGGAAGCCTCAAAACCATGCAAATACACAGAAATTAAATAACCTGCTCCTGAATGATTATTGGGTCAATAATGAAATCAAGAAGAAAATTAAAAAATTCTTTAAACTGAATGATAATAGTGATACAACTTATCGAAACCTCTGGGATATAACAAAGGCAGTGCTAAGAGGAAAGTTCATACCCTTAAATGCCTACATCAAAAAGTCTGAAAGAACATAGAAAGACAATCTAAGATCACACCTCAAGGAACTAGAGAAACAAGAACAAACCAAACCCAAACCCAGCAGAAGCAAAGATATAACAAAGATCAGAGCAAGACTAAATGAAATGGAAATACACACACACAATACAAAAGATAAATTAAACAAAAAGCTGGTTCTTTAAAAAGATAAATAAAATTGATAGACCATTAGCGAGATTAACCAAGGAAATAAGAGTGTAGATCCAAATAAGCTCAATAAGAAATGAAATGGGATATATTACAACCAATGCCACAGAAATACAAAAGATCATTCTAGGCTACTATGAACACCATTACATTTCTAGCATAAACTAGAAAACCTAGAGAAGATAGATAAATTCTTGAAAATACACAACTCTCCTAGATTAAACCAGGAAGAATTCGAAACTCTGAACAGACCAATAATCAGCCCTGAGATTGAAATGGTAATTTACAAATTGCCAGCAAACAAAAGTCCAGGAATAGACGGATTCATAGCTGAATTCTATCAGATATTCAAACAAGAATTGGTACCAATCCTACTTACACTATTCCACAAGATAGAGAAAGAGGGAATCCTCCCTCAATTATTCTATAAAGCCAGTATTACCCTGATACCCAAACTAGGAAAGGACATAACTGAAAAAGAAAACTACAGCCCAATATCCCTGATGAATATAGATACAAAAATCCTTTTAAAATACTAGCTAATAGAATCCAACAACATATCAAAAAGGTAATCCACCATGATCAAGTGAGTTTATAACAGGGATGCAGGGATACACCACATAAACAGAATTAACTACAAAAATCACATGATCATCTCAATAGACACAGAAAAAGCATTTGACAAAACCCAACATCCTTTTATGAATAAAATCCTTAGCAAAACTGGCATAGAAGGGACATAGCTTGATGTCATAAAAGTCATCTAGGACAAACCCAAAGCCAACATAATACTGACCGGGGAAAATTTGAAAGTGTTCCCCCTGAAAACTGAAACAAGACAGGGATGCCCATGCTCACCACTTGTATTCAAAATAGCTCTGGAAGTCCTAGTCAGAGCAATCAGATAAGAGAAAGAAATAAAGGGCATCCAAATTGATAACGAGGAAGTCAAACTGTCACTGTTTTCTGATGATATGTTCATATACCTAGAAAATCTCAAAGACTCCTCCTCAAAGATCCTAGAACTGATAAATGAGTTCAGCAAAGCTTTAGGATACAAAATTAATGCACACAAATCAGTGGCTCTGCTACACACCAACAGCCATCAAGCTGAGAATCAAATCAAGAACTCAATTCCTTTTACAACAGCTTCAAAAATAAAATAAAATACTTAGGAATATACATAAAAAAGGAGGTGAAAGATCTTCACAAGGAAAACTACAAAACACTGCTGAAAGAAATCATAGTTGACACAAACCAATGGAAACACATCTCATGATCATGAATCAATATTGTGGAAATGACCGTACTGCCAAAAGCAATCTACAAATTCAGTGCAATTTCCATCAAAATACCGCCATCATTCTTCTCAGAACTGTAAAAAACAATCTTAAAATTATATGGAACCAAAAAAGAGCCTGCATAGCCAAAGCAAGACTAAGCAAAAAGAACAAATCTGAAGGCATCACATTACCTGAATCAAACTATACTGGAAGGCCAGTCACCAAAAACAGCATGGTCCTTGTATAAAGATAAGAACACAGATCAGTGGAAAAGAATAGAGAACCTAGAAATAATGCCAAATACTTAAAGCCAACTGAACTTTGATAAAGCAAATAAAAGCATGAAGTGGGGAAAGGACACTCCCTTCAACAAATGGTGCTGGGATAATTGGCAAGCCACATGTAGAAGAATGAAACTGGATCCTCATCTCTCACCTTATATAAAACTCAATTCCAGATGAATCAAGTACTTAAATCTAAGACTTGAAACCATAAAAATTCTAGAAGATATCATTGGAAAAACCCCTCTAGACATTGGCTTAGGCAAAGACTTCATGACCAAAAACCCAGAAGCAAACACAACAAAAACAAAGATAAATAGATGGGACTAAATTAAACTAAAAAGTTTCTACACAGTGAAAGAAGCAATCAGCAGACTAAATAGACAACCCACAGAGTGCGAGAAAATCTTCGTAATCTATACATCCGACAAAGGACTAATATCCAGAATCCAGGGAACTCAAATAAATCAGCATGAGAAAAACAACCCCATCCAAAAGTGGGCTAGGTCAGGAGTTTAAGACCGGCCTGACCAATATGGTGAAACACAGTCTCTACTAAAATATAAAAATTAGCTCGGTGTGGTGGCACATGCCTGTAATCCCAGCTACTCGGGGGGCTGAGGCAGGAGAATCACTTGAACCCGGGAGGATAATGTTGCAGCGAGCCGAGATTTCACCACTGCACTCCAGTCTGAGTGACACAGCGAGATACTATCTCAAAAACAAAACAAAACAAAAGTATACAAACGGCCAAAAAACACAAAAAAACGCTCAACATCACTAATGACCAGAGAAATGCAAATTAAGACCACAATGCCATACCATCTTACTCCTGCAAGAATGGCCACAATAAAAGAAAACTAAAAAATAATAGATATTGGCAGGGATCTGGTGAAAAGGAAATACTTTTATACTGATGGTGGGAATGTAAGTAGCTCAGCCACTGTGGAAAACAGGGCAAGATTCCTTAAAGAACTAAAAGTAGAACTACATTTTGATCCAACAATCCCACTACTGGGTATCTACCCACAGGAAAATAAGTCATTATATGAAAAAGATACTTGCACATGCATGTTTATAGCAGCACAATTTGCTATTGCAAAAATATGGAACCAGCCCAAATGTCCATCAATCAATGAGTGGATACATAAATTGTGATATATATATGCACACATATATATATACACACACATACATATACCATGGAATACTACTCAGCCATAAAAAGGAACAAAATAATGGCATTCAGAGAAACCTGGATGGAATCAGAGAACATTATTCTAAATGAAGTAACTCAAGATGGGAAAACCAAACATCATATGTTCTCATTCATAAGTGGGAGCTAAGCTATTAGGAGGCAAAGGCATCAGAATGATGCAATGGACTTTGGGGACTTACGGGGAAGAGTGGAAGGTGATGATGGATAAAAGACTACAAATTGGTTACAGGGTGTACTGCCTGGGTGATGGGTGCACCAAAATCTCAGAAATCACCACGAAAGAACTTATTCATAACCAAACACACTTGTTCCCCCAAAAACCTAAGAAAATAAAAAAAAAATTTATTTTAAATGACATGCAAAGTTCCATATCAGTGTGCTTCATTACCTTCAGACAAAGTCCTGCCATAGCCCAGGTGGTCCCTTGTAATTTTGCCCATATGTGTATTTGACTCTGCTACACTGGTTATGTTAACATTCCCTAAATGTTTTCCCTCACGTCTCTGCATCTTTGTGTACTATTTAGTTGTGGTTTTTCTGTCACCAATATTTCTGTTATGGTTATTTCATCTCCCCAAAACATTCTTTCTATTCCCTCACCAGGAGCAGTTCCAGTCATATTCTGTTTCAGTATTCTCCTTTCAAATTTTCCCCAAACACCGTGCCTTAGACATACTCATGTCATTGCACTCAAATCTCTGTATTGAGATTATTTGTTCATGTGTTTGCCTCCTCAAAAGACCATGAGCTTCTTGAAGAAAGGGACTATATTTATGATTCAGCTGTAATGGAACATGATTGAAATGCTAAAAACTCCATGTCTAAAAACTGCACATATTGTCAGTTTTGAGAATTTGTGTTTATAGTGTATAAACACTATAATGCATAAACACGATAATCCCTGCATAATGAAGGTGGCAGGATTAAATGTAAAATAAATATTTCAGAATATTTAAATTTTCTTATTCTGTATTTACTTATGCCTTTTTTGGTAATTCCTTTTGGAAATAAACAAGTTTCTAAAAATACACTCTAGATTTGCAGATGACCCAAAGCTAAGAGCAACTGTTATCATCATGGAACTTATGCTTAGAATTTAAAACAATCTTAATAAGGAGTCATCAAAAATAAAGTTTAGGAAAGACACGTTTAGAATGACATACTTTGGAATATAAAAGGAATTGCACAAATGGAAGAAAGAGAGGAATCATAAGACAGGGATGCATATAAACTACCATTTAAAAAAGTATGCATAAGACAGCAATGCATGAACAAGAGTAGAACTTTAGTAGTCAGCCATGTGTTGATAAATTCACCAACATATCTTGACAGCCTACTCCATGCAAAACATCAACTAGATACTGGTCATTTATGAGCTGATATTGAGGAAGAACCATGCCTGTTTACTCTAAACAGAACAAACAACAATCCTTTAAAAAATACTTATAGATGCTGAAAAGGTGGAAATGGAATAAACCATATATGAATTGGTCAGATGTTGACTTCAGTTTTGCATCCAAATTTGGACTCAGTCACTTTGAAAGGGACACGAAGAATTTGAAGAAAGTTCAAAAGAAGTAACAGGAAATAGATTGAAATGGTTAATATAATTACCCTTAAAAAAGACCCCCCTTCCCGACCCGGGCCAAAAAAAATTGTTGCTATTACTTAACTGCAGGAAGGAAGGGTGAAAACTGATTCTGATTGATTGACAATCTTTACCTGAAGCCCTCAGGAGCAAATATGTTTCAGACTTCAGAAAGCTTCAGATTTTCAAAAGTTCATACCTGTATATTTACTAGCTTTGTATTAGTTCAGGCCAGGTCAGATTTTTCCACCAAATAAGTTACCAATTAAATTTCAGCTTTCAGAACTTTTCTTTAATTTGTATTTTACACTTGCCTTTATTTTGTTAATTATGGTGTGAGAAATTTAGGCTGAGGAAGTTTTTAAGTGTTGAAAGCTTTAAGAAGGCTTTTTACAATTACATGAAAATGGAGTAGTATCAGAGAAGCTTTCTCTATTTTAATATGTTCTTTCAATTCAACATTAAATAAACATGACAAAGAGAAAGTATTATCCACCAAGATCTTATCTTCTCACAGTTGCTTTTCATTTTCCCTATATGGTACCATCTCTTCTTCATTCTTGCCTGAAACCAATTTTCAACTTCTTTCTGCCCAATAATGTCCCAACTCTTCTTGAAAAGTCTCCTGGTGATGTACCTCCTTCATAAAACGGCCCAAATCAGCTCTTCCGGATCTATCAAGTGTGAGTACTTCAGAATTTGCTTCACTCTCTTTCTCTTCCTATTTCATCTGTGTCTTCTTAACTTGGATATATGTGTATTGTATTGTCTCTTCACATTTCCACATCCCTAGAGCAGCTCTTTTCTTGTCAGTGGTCTTGGCCTTTACATGTGCTCATAAAGTAAAATAGTGCATTTTAGGGTAACGACTAACCTGTGGTTTTAAAAAACATTCATTTAAGATCTGGGCAGACTGCCTGGCATGGTGGCTCACTCCTATAATCCCAGCACTTTGGGAGGCCGAGGCGGGCAGATTACGAGGTCAGGAGTTCAAGACCAGTCTGACCAATATGGTGAAACCCTGTCTCTACTAAAAATGCAAAAATTATCTGGCCGTGGTGGTGCATGACTGTAGAACCAGTTACTCAGGAGGCTGTGGCAGAAGAATCTCTTGAGCCAGGAGGCGGAGGTTGCAGTGAGCTGAGATCACGTCACTGCACTCCAGCCTTGGAGAAAGAGCGAGACTCCATCTCAAAAAGAAAAAAAAAAGAAAGAAAGAAAGAAAAAAGATCTGAGCAGACTTTGAAATCATAATATTTAAAGTTCACCTGAAAAATTAAATTTTTTCTTTCTTCAGATTCACAAAAAATAGTTTCTGAGATTCTAAACAAGTAAATGAATTAACAAGTCATCTGCATGGCTCTCATGCAGCTTTTAAAATGTAGCTTATAGTAAAATGCTAATTTATACATTATATTTACTTATCTATAATAATAGCTTTGACAGGTTTTTAGACATATTTTATTTTCATACAAATCCAGGTGTTAGCTTTATTAAATCAAGTGAAAAACAGACGTTTAAAAGTGTTTTTAAGATTGCATAGCTTCACTTACTTTATATCAACCATAGATTATGCTAAACGTGAAAGAAAATTTAGTTTAATCCAATAAATATTCCATTCCCCTTGTTTAATCCCAGTCATACTATGTTTCATTTTTTACAATGTACTGTGAACATTTTAGAATGTAACATGCAGTGTAAGTGGTATGCAAATTTAGCCACTATCCTTTTTCATCTTTTTCATTTTTCCACTCCTTGCTATAGTACCTTCCACTTTCTTCCAAAAAAAAAAAAAAAAAACCTTCAGTGTTGACCAGAAGAACCAGCGTTTTGCTTCTCTCTTGAGAAAATAAAGAAGTGTTCTAACATTTTCTAACATTTTCCCCAAGAAATGAGACTTGTAGTAATGCTGTTTTCATAAATATTTCTTGGTATCTGTGACTTTTTTGTTCCAAATAATTTTGCATTATTTATTAAGCATTTGAAAATTCATTTCTTTGCAAACAGAGGGAATGATAAGCCTCTCAAATGTGCTACATTAGAGGCAGATGATCAAAGGCAATGGCTGGAAAGGCATATTGATGTTATCTCATTTAGCAGAAAAACAACAGATGGTTTCCCAAAGGATATACAAGGAGCTTACAAAACCAGTTTTTACTGTGTTGGTAAAAAAAAAATCAGGAAGTCTATAGCTAGATGGCAACATACACTTACGTCCTTGTATGTCTTCAAAGTTTCTTCTTCTCTGGAAAAACAATAATCATGTTTGGTTATTTTATGAAAGCTGTAGGTGTCAGCATGATGTATGTGGTAAAAGAATGAACAACAAGAGATTCAAAATGCTCTCTAGGGAGCAGTTGTCTGAAGGAGCAGGATGCTCCCTTTTTAGTGAAATTCTTTCCAAGAAGTCATGAAGCTAACTGATTAATTTATTTCAGATTTTTTCCAACAACAGAAAGTTGAATATTTCATTCACTTGCTACCACAGTCTTATATTCAGCAAATCCATTTGACTTTTGAAAAATCTACAACCAATTCCAAAATTCTCAGTTTGTTTCTAATATTGTGGTAGGCATTGAAACAGAGTAATTGTTCATATTCAGACATTCAAATTACCCATCATAAAAAAACTGGTCAATTTTATTCTCTTTAATTGGCCTGTTCATGTACAGTAATGGAAAAATCCAGAGTTAGGAATCTTCAATGACTTATCCTGTGACTGTGATAGTGATGGTAGCAGAGGAGAATGTTTCATTTGAAATTTACTTGGAGTGAGGAGTTCCAAGAACTGGGAAGTTGAGTTTCTGATGAGCAATTTTCTATAGGCAATACAACACAAATGAGAGTGGTTTTAACATGATTATGAATGAGGCATGTATATACAAAATACTTCATTAGTAAAACATGACTTTATTAGATGTGAGCAATCGAAAAAGAATAAAAAGTTATAGACGATGCTTCGTTTAGTCCTAATCTGAATTTACATGTCATTACTCTCTCCTTGCTCACTCAACTTACAGACATTTCAAAAGAAGTCTTGCTCCTTTATTTTATTTTATTTTTGTCAGGCCTTTGCCTCACGTTTATCTTCTCAGTGAGGACTTCTAGGACTTTCTATCTAATATTGCAACATCTCTCATCCCCAACATGATGTATGAATGGGAGCCTGGTGGAGTCATTATTTATGGATATGGAATAATAAAGGAATAAACTATGTTTTGAATGCATTAAAATAGAAATGTTCTAAAGGGAGATAGTAAAATGAATCTGTATCTCTCTTTCCTGCACCTACTTCAAGAATGAAGCCTGTTCTCGGTAGGTTGCCTATGTTTCAGGAAATGTAATCACTCAGAAGGATGTACAGTGATTGTGAAGGGCCGCAGAAGGGGCCTGCAGAGGGACCTCAACTACACCAATGTAGAGCTCAGGCTCCTTGAGAGGAGAGCAAAGAGGCTCTAGGCTGATAAATAATGGAGAAGTAGAAAGGAGCTGGCTACCATTTGCACTATCTGTAGTCACGTATAGAACGTGACAAAGGTGTTACACTGGGCTTTTGTTAAAAAACGAGGTTTGTGTATGCTCACTTCCCCATCAAGGTTGTTATTCAGGAAAACGGTCTCTTGATGAAATCTGAAATATCTTTGGTAAAAAATATATATATATATATCTGCTTGTTTCAATTGAGGCCAAGCATTGCTTGTTCAATATCTCAAGCCCAGAAAAGTGAGTTAATTCCCAAAGAAAATGACAAGCATTTGTATCAAATCCAGCTGCTTGGATTCAGCAAACCATAACAGTCAAAAACAAGGATATCAGAAAATTTTTGTATGGTGTTAATGTATCTGAAAAAAAGAACAGTTCAGCCTACTGATGAGGAAGACCTGAGAAGTGTCTTGAACAAAACAGCAAGATGCCCGATGATTCCTAAGACCTATTAGTGATATTTTAAAGATGCAATAACAGCTCTCTATTGGAAAATAAGGAAAAAGAAATCTATAGCATAGGAAAGATATTAATTTTAATTGTGTACTTTTAGCAGTCCTTAAAAGTAATATGGATATCAAGACTTACGCTTCAGGGCATGAGGAAATAAGTATTCATGGCAACCAGAAAACTCTGGTAAACTACAAAAAAAAAAATTTTAAGGGTATCAGTTAGCTGCTGAAGCAAAATGGCATGGAGGAACTGGAATTCCAGGGGGAAATTGGGGTAATTTCAGAGGTACACTGAGGAGCTATATAGTTTCCTTTTTCTCTGGGGACATTTGCAGATTTTGGCTAAAATGAATTGAAAGCTGAAATATGGGCTTGGTTACGACAGAGATCTGCTGCTATAGCACAGATAAATAATCACAGTTTTGGCAGCTATGTGGGTTAAAATAGCAAAATCAGAGACCCAAGAGACCTCAAACATAGTTAATCTCCATCTCAAAAGTTTACTATATTCTGAAGATATGTAGAGCCAAAGTCTAAATAACTTAGTCAAATAATGCTGAAAAGCAGAATGGAAATTTCATTTTTCTTAGTACTCAAGAGACAGAAGATTCACTAAATTCTCAATCAAAAGCCTATTGAAGGTCACACTATAGGAGCAGATATAAATCATAGGTACACTGAGCCTTACCGAAACTGCATTCCAGCCTGAGTGTAGTCTATGTCTGAATGAAGATAATCAGTTCTCCATTCTAGTTTCATAGCAGTTGAAAGGATAAATCCTTGTTGGTAGAAGTACCTTGTGATGAAAAATTTGACTCTACAGTTTCTTTTTTAGGCACAATATGTACATTCAATCAATTACTAGACTTGCCAATATATAGAACAAACCAACTAACAACCAAGGAAGTGAAAAAAATAGAAACAGAGACAGATTCATAGGTGATATAGATATTGGAGTTCGCAGACAAAAACTTAAAAATAGTTTTGATTAATATGCTCAAGAAAATATTATAAAATATGGACAAACCTAGTAAAATTATGAAGAATACAAATACAGAATTTGAAACTAAAAAAGAATCAAAGTGACATTCTAAAACTAAAAATACACTATCCGGGGAAAAAAATTAAATGAATATATTTACCAGAATATCAGGTATAGAATAAGACAGCTTTGATGAACTGTAAGATGGGTCGATAGAAAATATCCAGACTGAAGTACTGAGAAAGTCAATGAGAAAAAGGCTTAGGAATATGTGAAAGACCAATAGTGTCAAAACATAACTAAAAGTTCTAATATGCATGCAGTTGGATTTTTAGAAGGAAAAGATTCAGGAAACTGCTGTCTTAAAAGCAAAGAGCTGAGATTCCATAATTGTTTTTAAGAGATAATGGCTCTACAATGATAAAAATTTATTAACCCACAGAGTTAAGAAGTAAAGACAATCCAAATTAGTATCAATAGAAAGAAATGCTATCTGGCCATTATAGCATTTCTGTTCAAACCTATGTAGAAGAGAATTTTTAAAGTAGTTAAGAAGAAAATGACACATTAACTTTGAAAGTGGAGCAATTACACTTACAGCTGATTTCTCAAGAAAAGAAAATCCAAAGACAATGAAATGATGTCTGAGATGCCGGAAGAAAAAAACCCTGCCAATGTAGAATGCCATATGTAAAAATCATGCCCTTCAAAAATGAAGGTGACTGGCCAGGTGCGGTGGCTTATGCCTGTAATCCCAGCACTCTGGGAGGCAGATCACCTGAGGTCATGAGTTCGAGACCAGCCTGGCCAACATGGTGAAACCCCAACTCTATGAAAATACAAAAAATTAGCTGGTCGTGGTGGTGGGCGCCTGTAGTCCCAGCTACTCGGGAGGCTGAGGCAGGGGAATCTCTTGAACTCAGGAGGCGGAGGTTGCAGTGAGCCAAGATTGTGCCACTGCACTCCAGCCTGGTGACAGAGAGACTCCGTCTCCAAAAAAAAAAAAAAAAAAAAAAAAAAAAACAGAAGAAGAAGAAGGTAACTGAGAGGTTTTCAACAAAAACTGAGTTAACTCCCAGTTAGCCTGCTTTAAAATATATATATTAAATAAAGTTTCCTTTTTTGTCTTTTATTTTTATTTTTATTTTACTTTAAGTTCTGGGATACATGTGCAGAATGTGCAGGTTTGTTACATAGGAATACATGTGCCTTGGTAGTATACATGTGCCATGGTGCTGCACCTATCAACCCTTCATCTAGGTTTTAAGCCCCACATGCATTAGATATTTGTCCTAATGCTCTCCCTCCCCTTACTTCCCACCCCCAGAAAGTCTCCAGTGTGTGATGTTCTCCTCCCTGTGTCCATGTGTTCTCATTGCTCAACTTCCACTTATGAGTGAGAACATGTGGTGTTTGGTTTTCTGTTTCTCTGTGAGTTTGCTGAGAATGGTGGCTTCCAGCTTCATCTATGTGCCTGCAAAGGACATGATCTCGTTTCTTTAATGGCTGCATAGTGTTCTATGGTGTATATGTGCCACATTTGCTTTTCTTTCTTTTTTTCTTTTTTTTTTTTTTTTTGAGACGCTCTGTCGCCCAGGCTGGAGTGCAGTGGCGTGATCTCGGCTCACTTCAAACTCCGCCTCCCAGGTTCACGCCATTCTCCTGCCTCACCCTCTGGAGTAGCTGGGACTACAGGCGCCACCACCACGCCCAGCTAATTTTTTGTATTTTTGGTAGAGACGGGGTTTCACCGTGTTAGCGAGGATGTATATGTGCCACATTTTCTTTATTCAGTCTATCATTGATGGGGGTTTCTTTTGACAAAAGAAAATGAAACAGGAAAACATGGAAAAGAATGAAGAGTATCAGAAAGGATGAATCTGTGGATAAATATAAATAAATGTTGATTGTATAAAATAGTACTAGTAGTATCTTGGGAAATTTAAAATATGTAGAGAAGTAAAATTGGCAATGATTACTTAAAAAGTGGGCAATGATATATGAAGTTAAGGTTTTCTAAGATTCTAGCATTAATATAGAAGTGATAATTTGTATTAGACAATTATATGAAGAATGAATGCTGTAATCCTAGAGCACAAACATAAAAAGAATAGTAAAACAATGTGTAACTAACTAATGTAAAATAAAAAATGGAAGAATAAAAATTTGCTTTGTCCAAGTGAAGGCAAGGGATTAAAAAAACAAAACATGAGCATTTTAGTCAAAAAAAAAATTGTATAATGGTAGACCTGGGCCCAACTCTATCAGTAATATTAAATATACATGGACTGAGTGTCACAAGGTAAATATAAAGATTTTCAGATTAGATTAAAAATACTTACATGATACAGAAAACACATGTCAAATATAAAAACACAGAAAAAGTGTAAGTAAAGCAGTAAAAAAGATAATTTCCTACAAACACTAAACAAAAGAAAACTCATATATCTATACTAATATTCAGACAAAGCAGTCTTTAAGGGAGTCTTTATCTCTTTACTAGAGATAAAGAATGATCCTTCACAAAGACTTTAAAATAACCAGAAGATACCAAATTTAAATCTATATGCATCCAACAGCATGAATTCAAAATGTATAAAATATAATTAACAAACAGAAAAGGGAAGTAGACAAATTCATAGTAACAATGGAGACTTTAACACACCTCTTACAATATATGATAGAAAATGTTTTAAAGTAAGTACACAGAAGACATAAACATGATTAAACCTTAATTGGCACATATAGAATGCTACATCAAACAATGACAGATGTAACATTCTTTTTACATACACATTGTATAACATTGTTCTTCTGCTCTGGATTGGTCATGGTTCTCCAGAGAAACAAAACCAATAGTATATATATATAAAGATATTTATTATTAAGAATTGCCTCACACAATTATATAGGCTGTCAAACCTAAAATCCATAGAGCTGAAGTCCCAGTTCAAGTACAAGGCTGGAAACTGCTGTAGAATCAGGAAGAGCTGATACTCCAGTTCAAAGGCTGTCAGGCAGGAGAACTGTCTTCTACTCAAGGAAGAGTCTTCAGTTGATTGGCTGCAACCCACCACACTGGGGAGAGCAATCTGCTTTACTCCATCAATATCCACTTATTTAAACGTTAATGCCTTTCAAAAGCACCCTCACACCAAGAATAGTGTTTGACTAAATATCTGGGTACCACATGGCCCAGTCAGATTGACACATAATATTGACCATCATATGCCCATGATAAAGAAATGTTCCCTGCATTCAGACCACAATGGGATCAAGCTAGGAATCAGAAAAAGATAGAAGAGAACACAAACTATCAATAATATAAAAGAAAATGCTACTTCACTGCAGATTCTAAAGACATGAAAAAGATAAAAATCTGATTATTCTAATGAAATAAACAAATTTCTAAAAATGCACAACTTGCCAAACTCGACAACAAAGACATAGGAAATTTGAATAGTGGATATCTATTAAAGAAACTAAATTTTCTGTAAGTTTCTCACAAAGAAAATCCTAGACAACTTAACCAGTGAATAATCTTCCAAGCATGAAAAGAGAAATAAGAGTAGTATTACACAAAATCTTTTAGATAACCAAAACAGAAAGAAAATTTCACAACCATTTTTATGAGGCCAACATAACCTTGATTCTAGAACCAGACAAAAACATTATAAGAATTACCACCCTCAAGAGAAGCAGGGCTTAGAGGAATTAGAAATAAAAATGGAGGTGAGTGGCCGGGCACAGGGGCTCATGCCTATAATCCTAGCACTTTGGGAGGCCAAGGGGGGGTCGGATCATCTGAGGTCAGGAGTTCGAGGCCAGCCTCGCCAACATGGTGGAAACCCCGTCTCTACTAAAAATACAAAATCATCTGGGTGTGGTGGCGCATACCTGTAACCCCAGCTACTCGGGAAGCTGAGGTGGGAGAATCACTTGAACCCAGGAGGCAGAGGTTGCAGTGAGCAGAGATTGTGCCATTGCACTCCAGCCTGGGCAACAAGAGCAAAACCCTGCCTAAAAAAAAAAAAAAAAAAAAAATGGTGGTGAGTATGGCAGAAGCAAATAAGAAAAGGGAGCAAAGGTAAGATTAGAGGGAAATAGTGGTCAGTCATGTAAGACCCTACAGGCCAGGGAAGGGGAGGATTTGGAAATTTATTTAGAAGTAATAGGTATTGATTTACTCAAATTAATATGTTTAACCTAATTACCAGATTTCAAATCATAATTTATCATTTTATTTGTTACTGAATCCTTAAAATTTTTAAGAAACTATGCTTAAATAACTTTTCAATAAATAAAAATATAATGCAACATTGAATGTTTTTATTTGCATATCATACTATGACAAATTTTCATAATATTTGTTTTGCTATAAAAAATTGTGATTTTTAAAGGCACTTGTAAGTTGGATTATTAAAAAACATTGCAATCATCTCACTGTTGATCTAATGTTATTGACTGATTTCTCCCCTCTGGCACTGTGAGTTAAAAAGACGTTCAGAAAAGTTTTCTTCTTTCCTGCTCTCAACTTCGTAACCCCTGTCTTTGTTCTTCC
Source organism: Trachypithecus francoisi (assembly GCF_009764315.1). NCBI lineage: Eukaryota > Metazoa > Chordata > Mammalia > Primates > Cercopithecidae > Trachypithecus > Trachypithecus francoisi. Next base: position 9,069,778 of record NW_022681453.1, read on the forward strand.
CTACCTCTTTTCTTCCTTCTTGCATGGAATACAGCTTTGAGGTCAATATACAGCCAAAAATATCAAAGGAGCTCCCCTTACCTCTCAAGTATACTCCAACTAAAATTTTTAACAACTCACACAAGAAAAACTTGTATCATCTACCTCATTAATACAAAATATCAAAATATGGCTCCAAGAAAAATTCTAAAACTTTGAGCTATTTTGGAAAAAACTCTGGACAATTTTTTTATTGCACCTGACTGCAAAAGTATATTCTTTTTTATGAAACTGCTAAAATCAAAGCCATGTGTGGCTCACCTCAATGTGATATTCTCAGCAGAGTTTGTGCTAAAGTAACAAGTAAACCCTGAAATCTCTGCTTCATAATACAGTTAAAAGTTTACTACTTGCCTTCACAATATATAGTGCAGGTTAAGAGGATCTTCTAGGTGACTTCTAAGTGACTCCTAAGGTCACTTCTAGGTGATCTTCCTGAGATGACCTAAAGATTTAGGCTTCTTCTCTCTGTGTCTATTGCCTTGGAGTCTTTGCTCCTGACCATGTGGACAAATGAGAATGAAAAAGATCATGGGGACCTGCCAGAATCCCAGCGATATACATCTCTTCCACTCACATTACTTGCCCAGCTAATTATATGGTCGCACTTAATGCACATGGTTTGGCCAGTGTCTTCCCATGTGCCCACAGAGGAAGAGGAATTAAACAAAATCGCTTGGTGATCACATAGCATTGTACTACCATAAGTTGAAATGCATATTTGATGAATAGCTCACAGGCATGTAAGTTAATATTGAAGGCCACACAAATAAGGTTTCCGTTCTTTTTGAAAAACTGTGTCATGTCATTGTAGTAGTGGGATAGGAGAGTTCCTCGGATCCCTTTGCAGGACTTGTGATGGAGTGTGGCTCACTTAGACACCTTGCAGGAGGAGGAGCATGCAGGCAAGTGGGTGCTGGGGCCAGGACGAATGCTTTTGGGCTCCAGTCCCATGGTAGCATCTAGGGTTGTTTTACAATTAATGCTCTTTTAGAAGTTGCTGTCCACAGACAGTTAAGTGTTAACCAGCACAGTGGAGAGTCAGGGTGAGAGCTTTTTTTTTTTTTTTTTTTTTGTTTTGTTTTACACCCTGCCCTGTCAGTACCAGGCTCCTTGTCTGGCATCCAGGAAGAATCAGGCCACATGGACTTGAGGGGTGGCGAATGTGTAGGTTTTATTGAGTGATGGAGGTGGCTTTCAGCGGGATGGGAAGCTGGAAACGGCGTGGAGTGGGCAGATAATCTTACCCTAGAGTTTGGCCTTCTGACCATCCTGCTGCCTCTTTAACATCCAGACACTTCTCTCTCCTTCTCTGCTGTACCACTCTGCTCCTCTGCCACTGGAGTTTGGGGGTTTTATGGGTACAGGATGGGGGGCATGGCAGGCCAGGAATGTTTTGGAAAAAGTCACATTCGGGTGGGAAAACAAGGATGTAAAGTTTTCATTTAGGGCTGTGGACCCAAGTTCGTGGGTGGGGCCTTTGTTGGGGAACTGGCCTCTTCTACCCAGTATTTCCCTGCCGCTTGTCCATACTAGTAGGAGACCAGAGTAAAGGAAGTTACAATAAGAAAACTATTCTTTATTGTCATTGATAAATTGTTGGCCATTTATAACCACAGGCAAACTGAAATAAATAATAATGCATGATTTATTTTGCCTCTAGCTTAAACATACATCAAAACTCCAGTTCTTAAAGGCCTTTTTCATCTCTGGGAGTATCCCAGGCTGATTTGGAAAATAAGAGAAACCTTGAATAAATATACAAAGATCCACTGTCTTTTTCAGAAACAATGCCCACATTGATTTTATTTAGTAGCAAGTTACAGAGGCCTAAACTTCAGAATAACCATTTCTTCCAGCTACATTTTAAGTAACTATATAATATGTTAAATATATATAAAAATATAATACATGTTAAATATTAAGAGTTTACCTCCTGCCTTCACAACATATGGTGCAGGTCAAGAGGATCTTCTAGGTGACTCCCAGGATCACTTCTACGTAATCTTCCTGAGATGACCTAAAGAATTAAGCTTCTTCTATCTGTGTCTACTCTCTTGGAGTCTTTGCTTCTGACCATGTGGACAAATGAGAATGAGAAAGATCATGAGAAAGATCATAATAATTAAATATCTATTATATATAATTAAGTACCTATTATATATAAATTATAGATATAATATATATAATATTAAATATCTATTATATATAAATTATAGATATAATATATATAATATTAAATATCTATTATATATAAATTAATTGTATATTACATATATTTACATATATATTTCAGGGAATTAAATAAAACTTTAATCTGCTATAGTGCTAGAAGATAAAAAGCTGTAATCACTATGGCTAAAACAAACAAAAACAACAACAACCAAATGGTAAAACTAGAGCTAATGCCTGTCAAAACAATAATTTAATAGCAGGAAGTTAGCATGCAAAAAGTTAATTATCTTATGAAAAGCTACTTTCTCTCTGCCTGCAGCGAGGGATGTCTGGGTCAGAAACTCAAAGCACTAATTGCCTGAGTTTAGAAACTCCTGGGATTTATATGTTAGAAGGTCAAAATACCAGTATAGGTAAATGAAGGCTCGTTAGCATGAACTAGCAATTGGGTCGTGGTACTGCAGATAGTTTGTATTAAATGAAAGGATTTAAAGAGAAAATAACCCAAAGAATGGTGAGTTAAAAACTGGTGGCAAGAGGAAGACTTACAACAAGGCAATCATTAAAAGTCTTTTGGAATTAACTTCATTAAAACAGTTAATAATGCTCCCTTACAATAAGCTTCAAAGTTGCATACAATTTTTTTTGATTTGGGTTCTCCTTCAGAGACAATAATTTACTGCTGACTTTGTATATATATCCAATATGCAATTTTCCAGATATATACAGGGAAGGTTGTTGGAGACAAAGGAAGAAGACTATAAACAGAGATCTTGCAGAATGTTTTCCTTTCTGTTCTTGACCCTTAATACATTTCTACTGAAACTTAGAACTGCTTTTCTTACACGTCCCTCTCCTGTGTTGTTTTCTTTCTCTCAAGTATGCTCTATTCTGAACAATGTGGAGCAAGTCCAGTAGCTACTCTATCCTTCACAACTGCCCAGTCCCAGAGGAAATAGAGCCAAGTTACAGGCCCCTGGGAAACAACATCTTCTTTAGAGTTAGGAGGCAGAAGGGTAATGTTAGTGCAGAGCACCTCAGTTTTAAAGTATTTACAATCAGTGCCTTTTACAATTCAAATTGCATTTTTAATTTATCTATTATTGTAAGAGTAATATACTCATACAAAATTTTAAAAAATGTTGGGCTTGGTGACTCATGCCTGTAATCCCAGCACTTTGAGAGGCTGTGGCAGGTGGATCCCTTGAGTTCAGGAGTTTGGGACCAGCCTGAGCAATATAGTGAGTCTGCATGTCTAATAAAAATATAAAAATTAGCTGGATGTGGTGATATGTGCCTGCAGTACCAGCTACTTGGGAGGCTGAGGCACAAGAATTGCTTGCACCCAGGAGACAGAGGTTGCAGTGAGCTGAGATGGTGCCACTACACTCCAGCCTGGGCAACAGAGCAAGACTTAGCCTCGAAAACAAACAAACAAATATAGACCAAAACCAAATATAATTTGTCAAATCAAATCTATAAAACAAATCTAGAAAGAATTAGTAATCCTTCCCTGCCTTCTCCTCCAATCTAAAGAATTTGATATAAAGTCTCTTTCCATAGATAACTGCTTATATGTATGTATGTGTCACATATATATGTACATCTATGCACTACTCAGTTGAGGTGTAATTTACATACAATAAAATATAAACATTTTAAGTGTATCATGTAATGAGCTTTGACAAATGTATATGATACAAATAGGAGACAGGGAAATACTGGATAGAAGAAGGTAGTTCCCTGGCAAAGGCCTCACCCTAAATGAGAACAGGCATTTCTGTTTCTGTGGCCCAAAAGTTGCCTTTTGGCCTGCCACACCCCCCTATCCTATACCCATATAAACCCCAAACCCCCAGCTCCATAAGGAGATGAACAGAAGAGCAGAAGAGCAGAATGGCATGGCAGAGAGAAGAGAAGGAGTGTCTGAACACGGAGAGGAGTTCAGCTGGGGTCAGTCAGAGCGGAGACTGGCTGCTGGATGGCCAAACTCCAGGGCAAGATCATCTTTCCACTCCATTCCCTCTCCAGCTCCCAACCATTCTTCTGAGACCCACCTCCACCACTCAATAAAACACCCACATTCATCCTTCAAGTCTGTGTGTGGCTTAATTTTTCCTGGACACTGGACAAGAGCTTGAGATACAGAAAGTTGTCACACTAGCCCTGTGCCCTTGCAAAAGGGCAGAGGGTCTACTGAGCTGTTTAACATTTAAGTTGTCTGTGGATGGCAAAGCTAAAAGAACACACTGTTACACGCACCCACTTGGGCTTCAGAAGTCGCAAACACCCACCCGTGGATGCTGCCATGGGGCCGAAGCCCGGGGGCACTCACCTTGGCTCCTGCACCTGCCTGTCTATGTGCTCTCCCTCCTGTAAGAGCTTTGAGTGCACAGCCTGGCCACAGCTGTGTCACATCTCCTGCAAGGGGCATTAGGGAACACTTCTGCTTCATATACACATGAGTAATCATAACCCCAGTGAAGATATAAGTTCTATCTATTACCCAAGACCCCTTTCCAGCCAATTCTAACAGCCACTTCTTCCCCACCAAGGTAACTACAACTCTAATTTCAAACATTATAAATTAGTTTTGCCTTTTCTTAAGTTTTATATACTTTTTGTTATGGTTTCCTTTGCTCAATATAATGCTTTTGGGTTTCCTTTCCATTATCACATTGTTTCTTGCACTGGTCAAGTAATAGAAAACAATTCCATTTTGTATGGATACTTCATATTAAACCTCTTTTTCTCCACGACTACAACTTTATTTGTTTATAATAGCTTTTCTGCAATGTTTTAACTAGGTTGAATGCATTTTACAAATACATCAATGTCTTTTTCCTCCTAAAATAAATTATGAAATCCCCTACCAACGCCTGTGGGTTCTGCAGGACTGGCTCTTATTTCCCTCCACCTTGATCTCTTTTTTTTCCCTGGATTGTGATGCTTCTTCCCTACTGGCCTTCATTTTTCTTATTGACTCTTCTAAGCTCCTTCCCTCTTCATGGAGGGTGACTTTGTTGTTTTCTCTGTGTGGAAACCTCTTTCCTCAGTTCCCTGCTTGCCTAGGTTTTTACAATCTGTATTAGTCTGTTCTCACGCTGCTAATAAAGACATACCTGAGGCTGGGTAATTTATAAAGGAAAGAGGTTTAATGGACTCACAGTTCCACATGGCATGGGAGGCCTCACAATCATGGCAGAAGGCAAAGGAGAAGAAAAAGCATGTCTTCCATGGAGGCAGGCAAGAGAGCTTGTGCAGAACTCCCATTTATAAAACTATCAGCTTCCATGAAACTTATTTACTACCACAAGAACAGTATGGGAGAAACTACCCCCATGATTCAGTTATCTCCACCGGACACAGTCCTTGACATGTGGGAATTATCACAAGGTGAGATTTGGGTGGGGACACAGTCAAACCATATCATCATCCTTCAAGTTTCTGCTCAAGTATCAGCTTCTCAGAAAAGATCACCCTGGCCTTCCAATTCAAAGTGACTCGCATCTTGACACATTGTTTGTTAATAGTACTCACCAGAATGCAATCTTTGATGAGCATGCTCATCTTAGTTTACTTGATCGCCATTTACTATCCCCTAGCACTTAGCACTATGCCTGGAGCAAAGCAGGCAGTGAAGAAATTGAAATGATACAAGCACCACTGCCCAAATGACTAGTGTTTCCATCTAACACTGAAACATAATGATCAGCTCTCACACAAATTCAAATATTAATAGATCAGGAGAAAAGCAAATTCAGGAGAAATGATAGCAGAGGCATTTCACCTTTATTGAGACCTCATGTTTAGAAGAAAAAAAAATCCACACTTAATTTAAAAATCTTTCCTCTTACGTATAACCTCCAGCATTATGTTTCAAAATGAGAATGCTTCACTGTAGTTGCATATTCATTGAGCATAAGCTCTACTTTTCTTTCCATTTCTAAATGCACAGTAGTGTTTTAATTAAGGGTAATATCTTTCATTAGTGGCCTTTGGGAAAATCCCATTAATTAAAGATGAGAAACAAATAGGTGACATTTACAAGGACACCACTACTCCAAAGCACATATGCCTGCCCACATGAAAAGAGAACTATTTAAAGTCTCACAGTGTGGTGTTACTAATGGTCCTCAGCTGAGCAATCTTCTGAAAAGTATAATTTGGATTGGACTATAATTTACTTTTCTGTAGGTAATGGAGACAGGGTCAACTCATCAGAGATTACAGAAGAAGGGATGTAGGGGGAGAGTGATGGAGAGAGCAGCTGTTAGGTAAAGTATAAGAAATGAGAAATAAAACCTTGAAAAAATTCTTCAGTTAACACACATAAATGCAGCAAAAATACAGTCTTTGGAGCCATAGTTTGAATTCATGGCCATTTGTAGGGGAAATTTTGCAAAGGCTAGTAGGTAAGCCAAATAATTTAACAGCTAATATAGCCAGTGAACTTTGTATACTATGAAGCTAAAATAGCTCCATAATACTGTGCCAACATCTTTGGCGACTATTCCCAGACAAAAGCAATTAAAGACTCCACACTTCTCTTTTACATAGTCACTAATTAGTTCATGAGATTTTTTTTTGTTTTTCTAAATTTTTAAAATTTAATTTCTCATCCTAATGAATGACTTCAAGTATACAGCTGATGTCATGTTTAATTGCTCAGACACTTTCTTTTTAAAGGTTATTAGAAACCTCACTTTAATTGAAGCAGTCAAGCAAGTTCCCTTTCCCTACCCCTGAAGGAAGCAGATTTATTCTCAAGACAAATTGAACCAGAGAGGATGTAGATTAGGGCACACTAGGCCTGTCAGGGGGCAAGGGTGAGGAACCAGACTGAAAACAGGGAGATAAGTTGAATAGCTGCAAGCAGAACTATAAGTGCCCCACCCGCAACCTCCTTTATTACTGGTTCAAAGAAGATAGGAAACTAAGCTTATCATCTTCAACACACACAGACACACACACACACACACACACACACACACACAGAGCAACAGCAGCAACAGTAGCACATCATCAGAAGATTCATCTCTAGAGAAATTTCAAGGGTCTAAATGAGAGACCAAATTAATATATTACCCATAAGTGAAAAAAAACCTAGAAAATAAACTCAAGAGGAGAGTAACACTTAAGAAACTAACTGAAAAAAGAAGAAACTCACAAAAGAAAGACGGAAAGAAAAAGAAAGAAAAAAAAGAAAGGAAAGAAAGGAAGGAAGGAAAGAAGGAAGGAAGGAAGGAAGGAAGGAAGGAAGGAAGGAAGGAAGGAAGGAAAACGAAACCAGAGAGGTAAGAGAAACACCAAGAAAATAAACCATGATGGTGCCTAAGCCAAGAAAAAAATGACATTACCCAGTGTCCAATGCTGAGGAGAGGATAAGCCAAATGAGAATGGAAGCATGCCCACTAAATGTCACCATCACCAACTGTATATATTTTGTCTTGTAGCCTTTACAAAAGCATTTTCTTTAGAGTAGTATGTAGAGAAGCCAGACTGTTGGCTGAGGATTAAGCGGCAAATTAGAATATTAAGAGAGAGAATGTAGACCATTCTTCAATATGTATAGTTATAAAGCAGTTGAGAGATTTGGCAAAGGGGCTGGAAGGAGTGAATAGTTGGGATGAGTAAGGTTTAGTTGTTTGTTTGTATTTTCAATATTGCTTTTAAGAAAGAGGTTTGTGGGGATCTAAGTCCTTACTAAAAGAAGCAAGGAGAAAGAAGCAAGTTGACCAAAGGAAAGTAAGCTGAGTCATCAAGGAAGTTAGGTCATGATACATGTGGAACCAGAGCCCAGGTGGCAAGAAGAGTCCCTGCAAGAGAGGGTTCACTCCTTTTCACTAAAAAGGAGGAAAGGTTTGCACATTTGGTAGCAGGAAGAAAAAGGAGATCCTTTTTCAAATTTCTGTTTTCTCTGTGAAGTAAGCGGTGAGCTCACATGTTAAGAAGGAGAAACAGTAAGAAAAAGGAGTCAGAGTTTTCAGAGTATAGATAGAGAAGAGAAGCAAGGGTTGATAGGGAACTGACAAAATTGCCAGTGTTAGCAGTTGAGATTGGTAGCTGAGTTTATTGTGTTCTGAATAAGTATTTCCGTGTAACTTTTCAATAGTCCAGTCAAAGGGTCATAAAAAGTGAGCAGTTTGGTGAATGTGTTACCAGACAGATACAATGGGAGAGTATTGAGGAGGAAGGGTTTGAGATGTTAATAAGAACAGTAGAAATAATGCATCATTGATCCAAGGGAGAAAGAGAATGCAGGATAGAACTGATTAGGAAAATAGTAAAAGGGTTCATGTATTAATGATCAAAATGAGATAGAAAAATCAACACAGTGGAAGTAAATTGAACAGAAAATAAGGATCTTAGAAAACGGCACCTCTATACACCTAGATGTTGTCCTCAATTCTTCCTTTATCGCAGAATCCATTCTATGAACGAGTCTCATTAGTTTCACAACCAAAGTATTTTCCTAAACCTGTTTACTTTTCACCTACCCTCTGCTTACACCCTTGTCTAAAGTACCATTAGACCACTGTGACATCCTGCTTACAGAGTCCCGCTCCCACTCTTGTCTCTCTGGTCTTCTCATAATTTCATCCCCAGATAGTAGCCAGAGTGATCTTTTCTGAATTGACTGTGCCCTCAATTGCTCCCAATCACACTTTCAGTGAAATCTAAATTCCTTGCCAAGGCCTCCAAGACTATAGAAAATCTGCCCTGTAGACCTCTCTGATTTTTGTCTCCTACCACACTTATGATTGATGAGGAAGGCATGGAACTCAGAGGCTAGAATGCTGGATGGATGGTCCATATAGCATTGAAGTCACAGAACATAAGAGAAGTATGATGTAGTGAAAATTTCCCCAGATATTTCACTTTTTGTTTAACCATTAATTTTAATAATATTATAAAATGAATCAAGGAAAGTAATAGAAACATACTATACTGCAAAACTTTTTAAAGATATGATTTATGACTTACTCATATTTATATCCCCAGCAATTAGCATATTGTATGGTAAGACAGGCACCCAATAAGTTTTGACTGGTTAAATAAATCAATGCATAAATAAATACACATAGAGGTTTTACAGATCGGTGTGTTAGAATCCATTCTTCTTACCTGCCAGGCATCTCCCTTCTCCAACTTTGCTTTGAGAAATAACCCAGTCTTCACTACATGTAGTTTCATTGGGACTGTTAGCCAAGGAGTCCTACTCACTCCTTGCAGGTGGCCCAGTCAAAGCCAATCAGAGTTATTTGGAGAATTTGAATCTTGACCAGAATGAGGTTGAGATGGGAAAACTGTTGGAGCTTGTTCATGCCAATGGTAACACCCTGAGATTTTCCTTAGATCCTGCTCCCTGAACCCCTGGGATATCCTGATTTCTCTGCTTTTTGAGAGGTAGTTCCTCAACTTTTCCATCACTATTGTGAGTTGCATCATGGTATTCTAATAAATGCTTTCTTTTTGACTGAAGTTTAACAGAGTTATTTTCTCTTGGTTGTAAGCAAAAAACCTTAACTTAAAATTTCAAACATAGCATGACTAGGAGAAAGCATATTTATTTTAATAACTATTGAGTGCTGCTATTTGCCAAACATAATAATGAGTATCAAAAACTTTCAAAGTTTTATCGGAAAGAGTTCTTATCTTCAAAAAACTTAAAGGATTTTTTTAGGGACATAAGAAGTATGATCAAATAACTAAAAGATAAAATGGGTTTAGTGGCATACAACATACAGGTGAAGTGAAAAGGGAATTAAGCAAGGTGATCTGCTCAGTTGGGACAATTATAGTAGAGCCAACACTTGGCCTAAGCTTTTAGGATTAGGACATTCTGGCTAAGAAAAGGCATTGAGGATCAGCAGAAGCAGGACACAAAGATGGGAAAGCATCAAGTAGGAGTGATAATCAGCAAGTAGATCAGCCTACTACATTTATGAAGGAAAATAATGAGCAATTAGTTTGCAAATTGTAGGCTGAAGCTGAAAAGTCAAGCTAAGAAAAATCTGGTTTAGATTTTGTAGGCAACGGGGAGCCAAAAACATTATTTATGCAGAATTGTGCTTGGAAGAACAAGGCCTGCAAAGTCATATATGATGTACCGGAGCAAGGAAAAGATGAAACTGAAAAGACAAATTCCAAGGTATGGCAATAGTCCAATCAAGTGATAATTAGCACCAGCATGAAGAAAATTTCAAATACTTTCTAATTGCCGATGGAAGGAAAACTGAGACTCCAAAAAGGCATTGAGACCCTGAGATGAGTAAGATGCCGAAACTGATATACAATATTCCACAGCTCTGTATTTCAAATCGTTTTTCTGCCTTCCCCCTCCTGAGTTTTAGTCATCCATCTCCAGCCACCCACACAATATCCTCACTTGGAAAGACCAGTATTATCATAAACCAAAATGCCTAGAGACAAACTTATTGCTCCTTTTATCCTCTACCCAAGTTACTGCCCTTTCTTTTTACCCTGCAAACTTAAAAGTATCTCTGCCCCTTCCTGTCCTTTGACTCCTATCAATCTCTACATCACATCAATTAGATAAAACCCTTATTCAGTCATGGCAGGTTCACTGCAGCAGATTCCTAGTAAATCTCTGTTTCCATTTTCTCTCCATTAGATAGCAGAAGATCAATGAACTCTGTCTAAAGTTGATAAATTAATCTGGCAAGTATAATGCAGCTTTCACTGACCTATGGATTTGCTAAAAACACCTTTTAAAAATAATAATATTACTCCCATGTCAAGAAATTACAATGGATCCTACTGGCCGCCAATAACTGTTTCTATTCCTTTTGATTTGTTGAGGTCTACTAAGTTATCTGTGTCTGCATGTGTGTTTGGGGATGGGGGGTGTATGTAGAGGCTGTGATTGTGGGCCTGTGCACACACTGACATGAGAGCCAAGGAAGAGAGATAGCAGAGGAGCTGGGCTTCTTGAGGGTGAAGGCTACAGTCCCCAGCTAGACACCATCTTATTAGACTTAACTATGGAGGGGAAATAAGGAAACTGAAAAGGCAACCACTGTACTTGTATCTACTAGGGTGAACTCTGATTTTGTTTATGTATTTAGCTACTTGGTTTTCAAAGATTTCTATCAATTGAACACATCCACACAATGTCCAGAATTAACCTGTATTACCCCAAAAGAACTGACCCTGTGTAGCAGTAGGTGTTTTGAAAATACCCGTCCACACAGATATACACATGTCCTAGCCACAGCTCTGCATACCTATACCTCAGCCCTGGCCCCTGCCTGTATCTGTTGTCTACAGGCCTCCTGCCAGTCAAAGCAGAAGCTCTGACCCTGCTTCTCCCCACCCCCACCTCCCACCCCCACCACCTGAACCCTGTGAGAAGACCACTTACCTTGGCCAAGACAAGTGTGGGGCCTGGTCTCGGTCACACTCCTGCTGCCTCATGTCTGGGTACACTATCAATTAAAGTGTGTTTGTTTCTGCGTTAGTCCATTTCTGTGTTACTATAAAGAGATACCTGAGACTGAGTGATTTACAAAGAAAAAGTGTTCAATTTGTTTAACTGGTTAACGGTTCTGCAGGTTCTACTAGAATGGAACCAACATCTGCTTGGCTTTTGGTAAGGGTCTCTGGAAGTTTACAGTCATGGCAGAAGCTGAAGCAGGAGCGGGAGCATCATCACGTGGAGAGAGCGGGAGCAAGACACCAAGGAGGGAGGTCCCTTAGTGTCTTGGATTAAACAATCAGATCTTGCATGAACTGAGCAAGAACTCACTTATCACCAAGGGGATGGTGCTAACTCATTCGTGAGATCCACCCCCATGATCCAATCATCTCCTACCAGGCCCTACTTTCAACACAGGGGATCACATTTCAACATGAGATTTGGAGGGGACGAACATCTAAACCATATCAGTTTCTTAATGAAAGAAAATGTTCCGTCAAGTAACTGCAGGTTGCTTGACACCTAATCGTCATCACCTGGAAAAGAACTAGACTCATTCTGGTAGGAAAGAGCCAAGAGTAATTTAATATGATTTTAGTATATTCTTAATGCTTGCTCAGAGATTGATAACCTAAGATCAAAATAGTTTCATTGTATCCAGTCTCAGACAAATATTGATTTAAAAAATGTTTTTAAAGCAATATGTAATCACCTTTTGTGAATATCTTTAAAAGAACATGTGATGGTGGTGCTCAGGTCTGGTCCTATCTGAAGTTGGGCTGACAGACAGGACGGGAGCACAATGACAGTTTTCTTAACTCATAGCCCAGGTCCCTTACATCTTACTTCAGTTCTGTGCATTCAGGACAAGCTTAGGATGAAATGATAATGTTCCCAAGTTTAATGAGTTCAGAATTAACAGATTTATAGGCATTTCAGATTGGCACTGTTTGCAAGGGGTGTAAGAATAGGATGACAGATGTGTTTGTCACAAGATAAAAAGTTTTAGCTGAATGCATGAATTTAGTAATTATAAAACTTTGAAGTATTCTTTTTATTTTGTATAGATAGTTCATTTAGAGACACACTTTTTACAAAGCCTTGAAATAATTCCTAAGAAGCTCAGATTCAAGCATCTGGTTCATTACTCAAATGTCTCCATGTTGGAGGTTTCTGACATCATCGTTATTAAAACCTGACGTTGTTTCTAACATCTGGGCTGTATAAAGGGAAAATAAAAGGCACAATGGAAACTGTCACTGAAACCACTTTTTAATGTTTAAACAAACCAACAAGTACACACATAGCAGGGTTTATACTGGAGCGTCTAACTGTTATTTTTCATTCTGTTCTTTGAATCTTGTTTTTTTCTTCTCTAATCACCGAACCATAATTCATCAGCACTACAAGGATGAACTTCACTGCAGTTACGTTTCCTCCTGAGGAAAAACAAATAGCTCACTGTGGCTCTGACACACTTGATCTACAGTGCTTTGGCATATAAATTTATGTTTTGTAAAAATAAAGCATTCATATATCAATTTTTACATCAAAATTCATTAAGGCTAATATTTATTCATTTATTCATTCCCCACATATTTATTCAATGATTAGCATATACATGTTCTAGCCCTAAAATTATATGTAGCACTTATTATTGAAATTCTTGACTCAGTTACAAGCAAACAGGAAGATTAATTTATTATTTTTTCACATCTGCAACAGATTTATTTTTTCAAGGAATGGATTTTGAGAGCAAAAACATGGGGCAGAGAAAGTTGGAATGAAAAATAAATACACATGCAAGCTGCTTTGTTAATTGTTTTATAACCACAACAAACTAGTACAGAGAATGCCCCAAAGAAAACACAATAAAGTTTCAGAACAGAAGTGTTCCCTTAGCAAAACTGGATACTCCAGTCTCCGGTATTTGGAATTTAGGCTGCAATCCTTGTTTTTGGAAAGATCACCGGGTGTGTGGCACAGGCCATGCTTTCAACCAGATTTGAACAGAAAAATAGCCAGCTGGCCCAGGTAGAAGTAGATGAAGTGTTTGGCTTCATGTGTGACAGTGTTGCCTAAGTTCCCCCCATGATGCAATACCGGATGGGATTGTACTTCCTGTCAAATTCCTTCTGGATACGGGACACAATGTCCTTTTCCAAGACATAGGTCTCCAGTGCCTGAGTAACACATTCCACTGAGTCCTGTTGCATTTATTCTAACGTGTCCACATTTTGCATTTTTCATCATGTGGTTACCATGGAGCAGGGGATTGTCCACTGCAAAAGTCTCTTGGGGGTGATGCTGAGTATCCTGGTGAGGTGCTAGCATGGCTTAGGCCCAGTGGGAGCATCTCAATTTTTTCTTATGAATATATATATTCATATATACAGTGAATATATATATATTCACTGTAAGTGCAGGAGACAGAGTTTTGGAAATCCCACAAATGAAGACAATACAACTGTAATGTAGATGAGTGCTACAAGGAATGGCATTTGAGTTGCCATAAGACTATATAAAAGAAAGAGAACAACTTGCCCCAGGAAGTGATTTTTTTATATTATAAACTGAAGAATAAGCAAGGAGTTAAGAAGGGAAGGGGTGAAAAAGAAATTTGAGTCTGAGGGTGCAGCACCTGCAAAAATTTCATGGTAGAGGAGAAAATAACACCTTCCAAGACCTGAAAGCAGTTTGGTATGGCCAGAGACACAATGAGAAGATGATTTGAGAGAGTATCTGGGGGAGTCAAAGAAAAAAGCACATTTTCTGCTTACTCATATTCTTCTTCACATGATTCCAGAGTTTGGAGTCATCTGTAGCAAAGAAGACAGTTACACAGTTTGTCAGCTGGGGTTTCTGGAGTGAGTTTTGCTAATGTGTTTCTACCCAACTGGAGTATGGACAGGCTCATAAAAAGTGGCGGCCATTGTCCTCACACTTTCTTCCATTCCCCTAAGCCAAAATTGGAGAGCAGGGGATTTTGAGTTCCTTAAGAAAAACAGAGTTAAACCATGTCCTAATCACCAGTTGTCCCCTATCGAAGCACCATCTCTCTCGCCACGTACACATCAGTCCACTCAGCATGGCCGAATAAGAGGAGTAAGCCTTACCCCAAGCTTCTCTGAGGTGTTGGGCCATCTACCACTGTCCACTGGACTGAAAGAGCTAGTTGACCTCCAGGACATCAATGCCACGAGCACCAAACAGCAAAGCTTTGAGGATACCAGCTATTGGAGTTAGTTACGGGTACGTCTCTCTCTCTTTCTCTGTGTGTGTGTGTGCGCGTGAGCACGCGCGCATGTGTGTGTGAATAAATTGACCTTTCTGCTTGCTCACAACAGAAAGAATGTCAAGAATATGTACTATATATAATTGTAATTAAAGAAGGCTATTAGATGTATTAATAAGTTGTTTAATATCTCCCCATCTGTCTGCTGGAATGCAAACTCCCCTAAAATAGGGATCATGTCTTTCTCATTCATTACTGTAGCCCAGCAGAGTGCCTTGCATGTAGTAATCACTGGAACAGTTTTTCTGTTATTAAAAGAATACTGTCATTCCTTGATGGGGGACAGTGAAAGAAGAACTTATGTGAAGGGAAAGATCAGAGACCTGGAGCTCCTAGGACAAATATGAACTCTGGCTATGAAATAGAATTATTGAATTAAGGTTGCATAAGATTGCAGAAGAAGAAAAGATAGAGTGAGATAAGATAGACACAAACATAAAAACAGTATTTTGAGTCTAATACAGTAGAAGAAAGAACAAATAAGTCTGGGGCAACCAAGAGAAAAGGAATTTCCTTGGGGGCATGTAGCCTAAGTCAAAGTGGTCTAGGAAAGTGAAAGGGTTACGGGTAGATGTTGCAAGTAGAACAAAGGCTATTGGCAAAGGCAAGGAGTGAGGAGGATGAAAATAGTTTTGTTTGAGTGTGTGTGTGTGTGTGTGTGTGTGTGTATTAGTTCAGTGTTATGAAAAGCAAAAAGTCAGGCGGAGGATAAAACAAATAGCAGGACCAAGAATGTCAAGCCAGATCTGTGGTTTAGTTGTATTATCAAGATGTAATGTGGAGACTGGATTTAAAGAATGACCAGAAACAGGGAAGAAACTATATGATGAATGGAGAGATGGAAATAAATGCTGGATAGGAGGAGAGAAAAGATCCAGAATCTTGAGTAATTTTTGATGCCCCTTTAGTGACTTGGGCAGATATTTAAGGAAAGAGTGAATACATGACCGAATCTATCAAACAACGAGTTCATCAATGTACTTGACAAAACTTACCTTTAGGAGCTTATACAGCTAGAATAAAAATGATAGAACTGCTAGTTGTTGAGGATTAAAACAAAAACTTTAGATACCTTAAATGAAAGAAGAAAATATATATTTAAATTGTCATACATGCAACATAGAAATCACCTATAAGAAATTTCTTTTCTTTTTGTGTTTTCAGCCATGGAGCAAAGGAGCTAGGGAGTACTTTGTGACTTTACAAAAGAGGGTATTCGAAAGCATTGAAATTATGTAGATCAAATTTGGTTTCCTTAGTAACTCTTTCACTTGTATTTGTGAAATTTTCAATCTAATGGCTGTAAGACTATTGAATTTCACATACAGTCAGATCCCTACTGTTACATTTAACCCAAATTTGTTATTATAATTCTTATTGTCTAAAACATAGAATTCACCATAACCCTATGTTGCTCTAAGTGCCTTTGTCATGATAAGACAATATGATGTATATTATACATCCTAATGTACAAGTGCAAAATATGTTCCCTGAGTTTGGCATAGAACCTTGGTGTGTCTAATGGATATTTGCAATTTTTCTTCCATTAATGTATTCACCTTTATTCCTAATTTATAGCCAGAAAGTTGATCTTGCTCTAAAGTCCAGAAGAAGTAAAAATATAAAGTCATGTAGCCAGTGAGTGAAGGAACTAGGACAAAAACTGCTTAGCCTTGCTCTTGTTCTATTACCATGCACCACCATTGTGCTCATAACATTACAGTTTTGAATAAAATTAGATTAATTGAAAAATAAATACTTAATTTATCACTCTTGAAAGCTGTTCTGGGATCTGGCCTGATTTTAATCATGAATATGTTTGTGCTTTATTAATATTGCATCATACAAATGAGGATTTATTATGCATACCACTTCAGAGCTTTGCTCTTTGGAAATTTTCTAAACCTTCCTTAGAGTTATTTACCTAAGGCAGATGGCCTTCTCTGGCCTTTCTTTTTAGTGTAAGATTGTTTGATCTAAGGTAATGAGAAGTATCCCTTTGAGGTATGAAGTCTATTTTACACAAGATAGAGGCATATATCAGAGGCGGGTTTCAAGATTTTAAATTGCTTTTGGTCAAATAACTTGTACATGGTAGACATTTATTGGTTGACTGGTGTTTTGGTAGATTTATCAATTGATTAAAAAACAAACTGAATGCATTTATAATCTAGGTAAATCAATGAAATAAAATATGTTTGAACAAAAATTAGAAATAACCAGAAATGATAAGCCATGGAATTGCAAGTTTTGCAACTTTCACTTTTGAAAACTGAAATTTTAAGTGTTCAATTTAATTCATAATGTAAAATGATGCTTGAAATGGCCCTTAAGAGAAAGAACACTAAATTAATTTATTTTTAAATGAATATTTGTTGAATAAATGAATTGTATAGATATTTATTTTCTATAACTCTTTTAAATTCCAATTAGTTTTAATTCAAGTTTTATGATGAACCGTAGAATATAATGTCTATAAGATAAATTATAAATCATCTATTCAAAATATTTAATTTTTTAACCCTGGCCTACAGAGTTAAAAAAAAAAGGCCTAGGGGATGAGGGTTAAAATGATCCCTTCGATATTTATTCCAAGCTAAGTTAGGCATGATTTTATAATCCATGTTATATACATATATTAATCAATATTAACTGTGGTGGTAAATTGTGTGTGTCAACTTGGCTAGGTGATATTGCTCAGATATTTGATCAAACATTGCTCTGGATGTTTCTGTGAGGGTGTTTTTGGATGATATTTACATTTAAATTGGTGGGCTTTCGGTAAAGCAAATTGCCCTTCATGATATAGGTAGGGCTGATCCAAATAACTGAAGGCCTGAAACAAACAAAAGATTGATATCCCCCAAGACAGAGGGAATTTTCCAGCAGCGTACCTTGGAACTTCATTTAAAACATCAGCTTTTCCCGGCTCCACAGCTGACTGCCTTTAGATTTGAATTGCAACTCTTTCCTGACACTCCTGCCTACCAGCCTCTCCCATCTGATTTTGGACTCACCAAGCCCCCTAATTAGGTGAGTCAATTCCTTAAAATAAATCTCTTTCTATACAGAGACATGTCTTATTGGTTCTTGTTCCTCTTGGAGATTCCTGGCTAAAACACTAACATTTTATTTAATAATTTTAGAAGCCATTTGTTTTTAAAGATGTCACTCATGTTATCCAGATAGAATGAAAAGAAGGTCAAGAGTAACTGAAAAGGAAAAAATTGCTTCTCAAAATAATAGTCAGGAAATTTGGGTGCTAAGCACACACCGCTATCTTTTCTCGGCTGAGTGATATTCGATAAATCTTTTAATTACTTTGCACCTGTTTTTTCACCTACTACTCTATTTGCACAATTCAAGATGTTTTCACACCTATCATATTGTTAAGCAGCCTAGAGAGAGACAGAGACAGCAAGATGCTTGTATATTTAGGTAAAAACGAGGAAAATAGGGGTCTCTCCCCTAGACCTTCCCTCCCTCTAGCTATCCTTACTCACCTTCCTTCTCTCAGAGGATGCCCACCTTCCAGATCAGCCTCAACCTTCAAAGAGCTGCTTGACGTCAATATTCTCCAGTAGATCATTTCCATCTGTGCTTTTACCACTTGTGGAGATTTTACAGACAAAATTGCTATTTGAATAAGTTGTTCTCCTAAAATTGCTGACATTAAAACAACTACAGCTATTTTTTAGTTATCCATGCAGGTTGAATCAGGCATCATTCTAGTCACCTCCAGAGGTAAATGTGTGAGATGTGAATTGGAAAAATCATGTCTTTACAGGAGACTTCTCTTCTTCTGCACAATTCTGTCTCATATTTGCAGTCTTTGTCTTCTTGTATTGCATTTCTGCTCTTCTGCTTTATGTTGATTACATGAACACATATGGGCACAATCAAAAAACTTTTTATAACTGACTTTGTTGCTGCTCTTTTTGCCACTTTTTGAGGAAAGTGAGCCTTTCAACCTGGGCTAAAGCTCTTACAAATACTGAAATAGCTACCAATCACAATAATGTTCAAGAACTTCTGCTTTGCAAGCAGCCAAGAGTCACATGTTTCTTTGGCTCTATGACTAGCGTGGGGTCCCTAAATGGATCTGTGATATTTGGCTTTGGGGAGAAAATGCTTCGTTTTTGCACAAAGAGACCAGTTTGCATAGTCCATCAAATACTTCTGCTTCTCCTAGCCAAAAAGATAGTCTATCTCTTACCAGAATACAAAGGGAGAAATACATCTATGAAATATGTTTGTGCTATGCCTTTTTGCTAACATCTTGCATTATTTGTTTCTTTTTATTATTATTATTATTACACTTTAGGTTCTAGGGTACATGTGCATAATGTAGAGGTTTGTTACATATGTATACTTGTGCCACCTTGGTGTGCTGCACCCATCAACTCGTCAGCACCCATAAACTTGTCATTTACATCAGATATAATTCCCAGTGCAATCCCTCCCCCCTCCCCTCCCCATGATAGGCCCCAGTGTGTGATGTTCCCCTTCCCGAGTCCAAGTGATCTCACTGTTCAGTTCCCACCTATGAGTGAGAACATGTGGTGTTTGGTTTTCTGTTCTTGGGATAGTTTGCTGAGAATGATGGTTTCCAGCTGCATCTATGTCCCTACAAAGGACAAAAACTCATCCTTTTTGATGGCTGCATAGTATTCCATGGTGTATATGTGCCACATTTTCTTAATCCAGTCCATCACTGATGGACATTTGGGTTGATTCCAAGTCTTTGCTATTGTGAATAGTGCCGCAATAAACATATGTGTGCATGTGTCTTTAGAGCAGCATGATTTATAATCCTTTGGGTATATACCCAGTAATGGGATGGCTGGGTCATATGGTACTTCTAGTTCTAGATCCTTGAGGAATCGCCATACTGTTTTCCACAATGGTTGAACTAGTTTACAATCCCATCAACAGTGTAAAAGTGTTCCTATTTCTCCACATCCTCTGCAGCACCTGTTGTTTCCTGACTTTTTAATGATTGCCATTCTAACTGGTGTGAGATGGTATCTCATCGTGGTTTTGATTTGCATTTCTCTGATGGCGAGTGATGATGAGCATTTTTTCATGTGTCTATTGGCTGTATGAATGTCTTTTGAGAAGTGTCTGTTCATATCCTTTGCCCACTTTTTGATGAGGTTGTTTGTTTTTTTCTTGCAAATTTGTTTGAGTTCTTTGTAGGTTCTGGATATTAGCCCTTTGTCTGATGAGCGGATTGCAAAAATTTTCTCCCATTCTGTAGGTTGCCTGTTCACTCTGATGGTAGTTTCTTTTGCTGTGCAGAAGCTCTTTAGTTTAATTAGATCCCATTTGTCAATTTTGGCTTTTGCTGCCATTGCTTTTGGTGTTTTAGACATGAAGTCCTTGCCCATGCCTATGTCCTGAATGGTATTCCCTAAGTTTTCTTCTAGGGTTTTTATGTTATTAGGTCTAACATTTAAGTCTCTAATCCATCTTGAATTAATTTTTGTATAAGGAGTAAGGAAAGGATCCAGTTTCAGCTTTCTACTTATGGCTAGCCAATTTTCCCAGCACCATTTATTAAATAGGGAATCCTTTCCCCATTTCTTGTTTGTCTCAGGTTTGTCAAAGATCAGATGGCTGTAGATGTGTGGTATTATTTCTGAGGACTCTGTTCTGTTCCATTGGTCTATATCTCTGTTGTGGTACCAGTACCATGCTGTTTTGGTTACTGTAGCCTTGTAGTATAGTTTGAAGTCAGGTAGCGTGATGCCTCCAGCTTTGTTCTTTTGACTTAGGATTGTCTTGGCAATGCGGGCTCTTTTTTGGTTCCACATGAACTTGAAAGCAGTTTTTTCCAATTCTGTGAAGAAACTCATTGGTAGCTTGATGGGGATGGCATTGAATCTATAAATTACCTTGGGCAGTATGGCCATTTTCACGATATTGATTCTTCCTATCCATGAGCATGGAATGTTCTTCCATTTGTTTGTGTCCTCTTTTATTTCACTGAGCAGTGGTTTGTAGTTCTCCTTCAAGAGGTCCTTTATATCCCTTGTAAGTTGAATTCCTAGGTATTTGATTCTCTTTGAAGCAATTGTGAATGTAAGTTCATTCATGATTTGGCTCTCTGTTTGTCTGTTAACTGGTATATAAGAATGCTTGTGATTTTTACACATTGATTTTGCATCCTGAGGCTTTGCTGAAGTTGCTTATCAGCTTAAGGAGATTTTGAGCTGAGATGATGGGGTTTTCTAAATATACAATCGTGTCATCTGCAAATAGAGGCCATTTGACTTCTTTTTTCCTAATGGAATACCGTTTATTTCTTTCTCTTGCCTGATTGCCCTAGCCAGAACTTCCAACCCTATGTTGAATAGGAGTGGTGAGAGAGGGCATCCTTGTCTTCTGTTAGTTTTCAAAGGGAAAGCTTCCAGTTTTTGTTCATTCAGTATGATATTGCGTGTGGGTTTGTCATAAATAGCTCTTATTATTTTGAGATACATTCCATCAATAGCGAATTTATTGAGCTTTTTTAGCATGAAGTGTTGTTGAATTTTGTCAAAGGCCTTTTCTGCATCTATTGAGATAATCATGTGGTTTTTGTCTTTGGTTCTGTTTATATGCTGGATTATATTTATTGATTTACATATGTTGAACAGCCTTGCATCACAGAGATGAAGTCCACTTGATCATGGTTGATAAGCTTTTCGATGTGCTGCTGGATCCGGTTTACCAGTATTTTATTGAGGATTTTTGCATTAATGTTCATCAGGGATATTGGTCTAAAATTCTCTTTTTTTGTTGTGTCTTCCAGGCTTTGGTATCAGGAAGATGTTGGCTTCATAAAATGAGTTAGAGAGGATTTCCTCTTTTTCTATTGATTGGAATAGTGTCAGAAGGAATGATACCAGCTCCTCCTTGTACCTCTGGTAGAATTCAGCTGTGAATCCATCTGGTCCTGGACTTTTTTGGTTAGTAGGCTATTAATTATTGCCTCAATTTCAGAGCCTGCTATTGGTCTATTCAGGGATTCAGCTTCTTCCTGGTTTAGTCTTGTACGTGTCCAGGAAATTATCCATTTCTTCTAGATTTTCTAGTTGATTTGCGTAGAGGTGTTTATAGTATTCTCTGATAGTAGTTTGTATTTCTTTGGGGTCGGTGGTGATATCCCCTTTATCATTTTTTATTGTGTCTATTTGATTCTTCTCTCTTTTCTTCTTTATTAGTCTTGCTAGCGGTCTATCAATTTTGTTGATCTTTTCAAAAAACCAACTCCTGGATTCATTGATTTTTTGGAGGGTTTTTTGTGTCTCTATCTCCTTCAGTTCTGCTCTGATCTTAGTTATTTCTTGCCTTCTGCTAGCTTTTGAATGTGTTTGCTCTTGCTTCTCTAGTTCTTTTAATTTAATGTTAGAGTGTCCATGTTAGATCTTTCTAGCTTTCTCTTGTGGGCATTTAGTGCTATACATTTCTCTCTACACACTGCTTTAAATGTGTCCCAGAGATTCTAGTATGTTGTATCTTTGTTCTCATTGGTTTCAAAGAACATCTTTATGTCTGCCTTCATTTTGTTATGTACCCAGTAGTCATTCAGGAGCAGGTTGTTCAGTTTCCATGTAGTTGAGTGGTTTTGATTGAGTTTCTTAGTCCTGAGTTCTAGTTTGATTGCACTGTGGTCTGAGAGACAGTTTGTTATAATTTCTGTTCTTGTACATTTGCTGAGGAGTGCTTTACTTCCAATTATGTGGTCAATTTTGGAAAATGTGTGATGTGGTGTGGAGAAGAATGTATATTCTGTTGATTTGGGGTGGAGAGTTCTGTAGATGTCTATTAGGTATGCTTGCTGCAGAGATGAATTCAATTCCTGGATACCCTTGTTAACTTTCTGTCTCGTTGATCTGTCTAATGTTAACAGTGGGGTGTTGAAGTCTCCCATTATTATTGTATGGGAGTCTAAGTCTCTTTGTAAGTCTCTAAGGACCTGCTTTATGAATCTGGGTGCTCCTGTATTGGGTGCATATATATTTAGGATAGTTAGCTCCTCCTGTTGAATTGATCCCTTTACCATTATGTAATGGCCTTCTTTGTCTCCTTTGATCTTTGATGGTTTAAAGTCTGTTTTATCAGAGACTAGTATTGTAACCCCTGTTTTTTTTTGTTCTCCATTTGCTTGGTAGATCTTCCTCCATGCCTTTATTTTGAGCCTATGTATGTCTCTGCATGTGAGATGGGTCTCCTGAATACAGCAGACTGATGGGTCTTGACTCATTATCCAGTTTGCTAGTCTGTGTCTTTTAATTGGAGCATTTAGTCCATTAACATTTAAGGTTAATATTGTTATGTGTGAACTTGATCCTACCATTATGATATTAACCGGTTATTTTGCTCGTTAGTTGATGCAGTTTCTTCCTAGCCTCGATGGTCTTTAAATTTTGGCATGTTTTTGCAATGGCTGGTACCGGTTGTTCCTTTCCATGTTTAGGGCTTCCTTCAGGGTCTCTTGTAAGGCAGGCCTGATGGTGACAAAATCTCTAAGCATTTGCTTATCTGTAAAGGATTTTATTTCTCCTTCACTTATGAAACTTAGTTCGGCTGGTTATGAATTTCTGGGTTTAAAATTCTTTTCTTTAAGAATGTTGAATATTGGCCCCCACTCTCTTCTGGCTTGGAGAGTTTCTGCCGAGAGATCTGCTGTTAGTCTGATGGGCTTCCCTTTGTGGGTAACCTGACCTTTCTCTCTGGCTTCCCTTAAGATTTTTTCCTTCATTTCATCTTTGGTGAATCTGGCAATTATGTGTCTTGGAGTTGCTCTTCTTGAGGAGTATCTTTGTGGCGTTCTCTGTATTTCCTGAATTTGAATGTTGGCCTACTAGGTTGGGGTGGTTCTCCTGGATGATATCCTGAAGAGTGTTTTCCAACTTGGTTCCATTTTCCCCCTCACTTTCAGGCACCCCAATCAGACGTAGATTTGGTCTTTTTACATAATCCCATACTTCTTGCAGGCTTTGTTCTTTTCTTTTTCTTCTTTTTTCTTTCGATTGCTCTTCTCGCTTCATTTTATTCATTGGATCCTCAGCCGCTGATACTCTTTCTTCCAGTTGATCGAGTCAGTTACTGAAGCTTGTGCATTTGTCACGTATTTCTCATGTCATGGTTTTCATCTCTGTCATTTCGTTTATGACCTTCTCTGCATTAATTATTCTAGTTATCAATGCTTCCACTCTCTTTTCAGGATTTGTAGTTTCTTTGCACTGGGTACGTAATTCCTCCTTTAGCTCTGAGAAGTTTGTTGGACTGAAGCCTTCTTCTCTCATCTCGTCAAAGTCATTCTCTGTCCAGTTTTGATCCGTTGCTGGTGATGAGCTGCATTCCTTTGCAGGGGGAGATGCGCTCTTATTTTTTGAATTTCCAGCTTTTCTGCCGTGCTTTTTCCCCATCTTTGTGGTTTTATCTGCCTCTGGTCTTTGATGATGGTGACGTACTGATGGGGTTTTGTTGTGGATGTCCTTCCTGTTTGTTAGTTTTCCTTCTAACAGTCAGGACCCTCAGCTGTAGGTCTGTTGGAGATTGCTTGAGGTCCACTTCAGACTCTGTTTGCCTGGGTATCAGCAGCAGAGGTTGCAGAAGATAGAATATTGCTGCACAGCGAGTGTACCTGTCTCATTCTTGCTTTGCTAGCTTCCTCTCAGGGGTGTACTCCACCATGTGAGGTGTGGGGTGTTGGTCTGCCCCTAGAGGGGGATGTCTCCCAGTTAGGCTACTCAGGGGTCAGGGACCCACTTGAGCAGGCAGTCTGTCCCTTCTCAGATCTCAACCTCTGTGTAGGGAGACCCGCTGCTCTCTTCAAAGCTGTCAGAGAGAGTCGTTTGCATCTGCAGAAGTTTCTGCCGCTTTTTTGTTGTTGTTGTTGTTTAGCTGTGCCCTGTCCCCAGAAGTGGAGTCTACAGAGACAGGCAGGCCTCCTTGAGCTGCTGTGAGCTCCAACCAGTTCGAGCTTCCCAGTGGCTTTGTTTACCTACTTAAGCTTCAGCAATGGTGGGTGCCCCTCCCCCCGCGTTGCTGCTGCCTTGTCTAGATCGCAGACTGCTGTGCTAGCAATGAGGGAGGCTCCCTGGGCGTGGGACCCTCCTGCCCAGTTGTGGGATATAATCTCCTGGTGTGCCTGTTTGCTCCCTTGGTAAAGCACAGTATTGGGGTGGGAGTTACCCGATTTTCCAGATGTTGTATGTCTCAGTTCCCCTGGCTAGGAAAAGGGATTCCCTTCCCCCTTGCGCTTCCCAGGTGAGGCGAGGCCTTGCCTTGCTTCAGCTCTGGCTGGTCAGGCTGCAGCAGCTGACTAGCACCGATTGTTCGGCACTCCCTAGTAAGATGAACCCAGTACCTCAGATGAAAATGCAGAAATCACCTGTCTTCTGTGTGGCTCGTGCTGGGAGCTGGAGACTGGAGCTATTCCTATTCGGCCATCTTGCTCCGCCACCATGCATTATTTGTTTCTAATAGGAGTAATGGCTTTTCAATAAATTGATGGGTTTAAAATTTTGCTTTTTTTTTTTTTAACACGAAGCCTGTGCCTTTCCTAGAAATTTAAGATATAAATGTATTCTTACATGTAAATTTGAAATGTCAGTGACCTATTATGAGATGATATGTATTTTTAAATGAACAGATACTTCTTCACTATGCTGTTTGTCTACCAAAGAGTTTAAACCTTAAGCCTTCATATATCTTCACTCAGATAACAGTTATATTGTCATATTATAATGGGAAAAAATTTTTGTTTGGAATATAAACTACTGTAAAAGTTTACAGAGTTCATACACCTATTATCTGTCTTCATTTAAAAAAAGGCTTAATTACCTAAATTAAATTTAGGAAACAACACTTTTAGTTCAAAATTTATGTCTGAACAGTGTTTATACACTATAAAAAATTTAAATTGCGAAGACTGGATGTATATTTTATTTCTCTTTCTGAATAGACTGTCATACTTAATATATGCACTAAAATTATTTTGAGACCAGGAATTTTGAAATTTATTATAGATGGGTAGTTAATTTACTAATTCTGTCTCATGAAGTATAAGCTTGCATTATGTTGGTTGTTAAATAGGCTTGCTATGTTAGTAGAAAGAGCATGGTTGAACTAGATATTTTGATATGTATGGGCATTACTTTTAGTGACATTTGTTTGCCATTTTTGTTGCTCATGCTTCTTAAGTACAGTCTGAGACCTAGTCTCTTTCCAAGTTTAGTAAAATAATCCACCTTTTTTTGCAGACTCTATTCAGAAGGTTAAAAAAATTAACTTTTGTTTTTGGAATATTTAACATTTTGAGTCAAGGAAGTTGCTATTTTGAGATTAGCAATGATATTGTGAAAATAAATATTATTCAGATTTTATGTTCCTTAAAGTTCATTCTTACTCCACAAATGGATGTTTAAGGAATTATGCATTATAAACAAAGGACATTAAGTGAGCTATATTATGGGTGCATTTTCCTTCACATGCAATTGGGTGTATTTTGAATACAGGGATTATTCTCATTAGTTTCTTGATATTTTGTTATACAGGAATCCAGAGTTCCTATTCTTACAACGCGACTGTTTATAATGTGAAGCACATCTTTCTATTACCTTGTTTTTGTTGCTTTTCTCCACAACAAGAATTCAAGAATTGCTGATATGAGAATGAGTATCTTTTTTAAAAAAATTATGCTTTAAATTCTGGGATACATGTGCCAAATGTGCAGGTTTGTTACATAGGTATGCATGTGCCATGGTGGTTTGCTGCACCCATTAACCCATCGTCTACATTAGGTATTTCTCCTAATGCTATCTCTCCTCTAGCCCCCGAACCCCCGGAAGGCCCCAGTGTGTGATGTTCCCCTGCCTGTGTCCATGTGTTCTCATTGTTCAACTCCCACTTATGAGTAAGGACATGCAGTGTTTGGTTTTCAGTTCCTGTGTTAGTTTGCTGAGAATGATGTTTTCCAGCTTCATCTATGTCCCTGCAAAGGACAGGAATTCATCCTTTCCTCATGGCTGCATAGTATTCCATGGTATATATGTACCACATATCCAGTCTATCATTGATGGACATTTGGGTTGGTTCCAAGTCTTTCCCATTGTGAACAGTGCTCCGGTAAACTTACGTGTGCATGTGTCTTTAAAGTAGAATGATTTATCATCCTTTGGGTGTTTACCCAGTAATGGGATGGCTGGATCAAATGGTATTTATGTTTCTAGTTCCTTAAGGAATTGCCACATTATCTTCCACAATGGTTGAATTAATTTACACTCCCACCAACAGTGTAAAAGCCTTCCTATTTCTCCACAACCTCTCCAACATCTGTTGTTTCCTGACGTTTTAATGATGGCCATTCTAACTGGCATGAGATGGTATCTAACTGTGGTTTTGATTTGCATTTATCTAATGACCAGTGATGATGAGCTTTTTTTCATATGTTTGTTGGCTGCATAAATGTCTTCTTTTGAGAAGTGTCTGTTCATATCCTTTGCCCACTTTTTGATGGGGTGGTTTGTTTTTTTTTCTTGTAAATTTGTTTAAGTTCTTTGTAGATTCTGGATATTAGCCCTTTGTCAGATGGATAGGTTGCAAAAATTTTCTCCCATTCTGTAGGTTGCCTGTTCACTCTGATGATAGTTTCTTTTGATATGCAGAAGTTCTTTAGTTTAATTAGATCCCATTTGTCAATTTTGACTTTTGTTGCCATTGCTTTTGGTGTTTTAGCCATGAAGTCTTCGCCTATGCGTGTGTCCTTAATAGTATTGCCTTGATTTTATTCTGAGATTTTTATGGTTTTAGGTCTTAGGTTTAAGTCTTTAATCCATCTTGAGTCAATTTTTGTGTAAGGTGTAAAGAATGGGTTCAGTTTTCTGCATATGGCTAGCCAGTTTTCCCAACACTATTTATTAAATAGGCAATTCTTTCCCCATTGCTTGTTTTTGTCAGGTTTGTCAAAGATCAGATGGTTGTAGATGTTTGGTATTATTTCTGAAGCCTCTGTTCTGTTCCTTTGGTCCATATATCTGTTTTAGTACCAGTATCATGCTGTTTTGGTTACTGTAGCCTTGTAGTATAGTTTGAAGTTAGGTAGCGTGATGCCTCCAGCTTTGTTCTTTTTCCTGAGTATTGTCTTGGCTATACAGGCTCTTTTTGGATTCTTTATGGAATGTTAAGTACTTTTGTCTAATTCTGTAAAGAAAGTCAATGGTAGCTTGATGGGGTTAGCACTGAATTTCTACACTACTTTGGGCAGTGTGACCATTTTCACAATATTGATTCTTCCTATCCATGAGCTTGGAATGTTCTTCCATTTGTTTGTGACCTCTTTTGTTTCCTTGAGCAGTGGTTTGTAGTTCTCCTTGAAGAGGTCCTTCACATCCCTTGTAAGTTGGATTCCTAGGTATTTTACTCTCTTTGCAGCAATTGTAAATGAGACTTCACTCATGATTTTGCTCTCTGTTTGTCTGTTATTCATGTATAGGAATGCTTGTGATTTTTGCACGTTGATTTTGCATCCTGAGACTTTGCTGAAGTTGCTTATCAGCTTAAGGACATTTTGGGCTGAGACGATTGGGTTTTTTAAATATGCGATCATGTCATTCTAAATATACAATCATATCATCTGCAAACAGAGATAATTTGACTTCCTCTCTTCCTATTTGAGTACCCTTTATTTCTTTCTCTTGCCTGCTTGCCCTGGCCAGAACTTCCAATACTATGTCGAATACAAGTGATAAGAGAGGGCATCCTTGTCTTGTGCCAGTTTTCAAAGGGAATGCTTCCAGCTGTTGCCCATTCAGTATGATATTGCCTATGGGTTTGTCAAAAATAGCTCTTATTACTTTGAGATACATTTAACTAATACCTAGTTTATTGAGAGTTTTGGCATGAAGGGCTATTGAATTTTACTGAAGGCCTTTTCTGCATCTACTGAGATAAGCATGTGGTTTTTGTCATTAGTTCTGTTTATGGGATAGATTATGTTTATTGATTTGTGTATATTGAACCAGCCTTGCATCCCAGGGATGAAGCCGACTTGATCATGGTGGGTAAGCTTTTTGATGTGCTGCTGAATTCAGTTTGCCAGTGTTTTGTTGAGGATATTCACATCGATGTTCGTCAGGGATATTGGCCTGAAATTTTCTTTTTTTGTTGTGTCTCTGCTGGTTTTTGGTATCAGGATGATGCTGGCCTCATAAAATGAATTAGGGAGGATTCCTTCTTTTTCTGTTGTTTGGAATAGTTTCAGAAGGAATAGTACCAGTTCCTCTTTGTGCCTCTGGTAGAACTCGGCTGTGAATCCATCTGGTCCTGGGCTTTTTTTGGTTGGTAGACTAATAATTACTGCCTCAATTTCAGAACTTGTTATTGGTCTATTCAGGGATTCAACTTCTTCCTGGTTTAGTCTTTGGAAGGTGTATGTGTCTAGGAATTTATCCATTTCTTCTAGATTTTCTAGTTTATTTTCATAGAGGTGTTTATAGTAAAGAAATATTTTTTATGCACCCAACTTAATAAAGAGGTTGAAAGAGGAGAGATGAGGAAAATGACGTCTTTTAGATCTTAAAACAATTTGTTTAGAGTACTTGGAATAGAACCAAGGTCTTCCTAGATGTTGAAACAAATGAGGTGTAAAGTTTTCTTGGAAAGCAGCCAAAAGTAGCACCAGAAGTCTTGAATTCCAGTCCTCATTTTGCCATCAAATGATGAACTTCTTGGAGATCTTTTTAAAATTGTATGGTGCAAAGGAATTCCCTACATCCTGGCATACATTAGATAAATAATAAATACGTGAGGAATAATGAATGAATATCAATACTCCCTGTTTAACATTGAGAAATTTATTTAAACCTTCTAGGATTCATTTTCTTCAAAGAAAATTAAGTGATTTTAAAGCTGGGAAAATCTGTAACTGGATCTTTGCTAGAGTCCTTTCTTCCTCTGAAGTTTAGTGGCTCATCCTAAGTATTGCTATGATAAAACTACTATCTAACTTCAAATGTAAAATAATCTGGTTTTTAACACAGTTTTGCTGTGATTTCTAAGTTTAGGAGCCACGTTGCTTTCATTGATATTAAATGCTTAATGACCCACTTGTATGTTCATAGCTATTAAACATAGCAATTATACATAGCAATTAAAGTATTGAATATACTTATGTACGAATTGAAGGAATAATATCCCTTAGTTATTCATTTCAGTGATGTTTCAAGATAGTTTTATTGAAGATCATAAAGATAAGTTTTAAATAAATTTATTACAAAACTGTACTCATTTTTAATATTAGGGAACTCCAGTTTCAATTTCTGGACAACCAGAATCAAGACAATCAGATTGAATGACAGACTCATATCATGCTTTTTAATATCTAGCATCCCTGGGTCAAGATATTCATTTTAATATCCTTTATAGATGACCCCCTCAAAATATTTTTGACAGTAACATATTAAACCTAACTTGGAATAAAAGTTCTCTAAGGCCTTCTTCAGCTTTAAATTTTTATGAGGCTATGCTTATTAAATAAACTTTAAAATTTCAGTTGATTAGTATTAATAGCAATTCTATTCATCTTGAGTCTACATAGAAAAAATAAGGAAATAAAAGTGTCTATACAGATATAGTAATGACTTGTTTATCTTGAAGTCATGTAATGATAAGCTCAAGTGTTCTTGAGTTTGAGAAACTGCAAAATATATTTTAAAAGCAGGTAAAAATGGGAAATCAGATAAATTTATTTAAGGGCAAGGAAACTGGAAGTAAATAGACTTTGAATAAATACCTGAAAAAGCTTATTCTTATGTTTATTTCAGGTAATTATTCAAAGTATATTTACTTCTACTTTCCATGCCCTTAAATATATTTATCTGATTTCTCATTTCATAATAAAAGCAAAAAAAAAAAAAAAAAAGGAGGTGGGGAGGAGGATGAAAAGGAGGACTGCCAGAGGTGAATGTGTACACTGAGAAGTAAAATGAGATATTTTGACAGTAAAAGAAGAAACCAAATATAATCCATTCAGTTGTCTCAAAGGCACTATATTATAGCACAATTACCTAATTGATGTTCATAGTTAGGATGCATAAAACATCGGGCCACTTCAGGCTAGCTTAGGAGGATTTTGTTTAGCACAGAACCCTACTGCTTAAAATAATTCAGAAGCAAATCCTAATAACAATAGTAGCTACAGATACAATACAGAACCTTGACAAAAATTTAAATCTATTTCTAATGCCCTCCTCCAAACTTAGTCTTCTCTACTACAGCTCCTGCTAAGCATCCTGAATAACTTTGACAATTCCATAAATTAGCCATCCTTAAGCTCTCAGTTCCCATACTTCCTCTTTCCTAGGAACTCCTTTACCTTAGCTACCCGCTCAAGTAGTCATAACCTTTACTTTCTCATCAGCAAAAACTGTTTACATTATCACTTCCATGATCCATTTTTCTGATCACAATTTTCTTTCATTCCAACTTACTTGCTCGAGTACTCCCACTGCTACAATTTTCTTTTTAATATCAATGCATTACCAAGCCTATTAACATCTCCAATTTATCAATATCCTTTATCCACCTCCTCTTTTCACTTTCCAACCCATTCATCTGCCTTCTATACACTTATACCCAGGTCAGTTCTGAAGGAGAAAATCCACCAACTGGACAGACTTAATAGCACTATTAATTTATAATCTCAAGCTTTAACTGAGAATTCAAATAGCCATAGCATTAAGTTTCTCTAATCAGCTTACTTTCCCATTGTATGAGATAGCTATGAGTTAAATAACATTTAAGCAGAGAACTGCATATGGAAAATAATTTTATCAAGGTTAGCTATTATTATAATCACTATTATGCTTAGCATTTATAACAGTTCATAATTCTATATTTGTGCATGACATTATTTGACATCTAGGTCTCCTACTAGACTTGAAGTTTCATAATGGCAGCATTGTCTATTTGAGTCAATGCTTCATTGCTGGTGTCTGGCAGATAACTTATACACAACTCACATTGAACAAATATTTTTAAATGAGTGAATAAAAATAACCAGATTAGCAAATATCGTTATTTAATAATAGAAAAATATGACATGTCTATAATGTTTCTTCATCTTAAACTTCTATTTTTTACTCCACTGGGGTAGCTTGAAGCACACTAATGCTTCTGCTACAAACACTTGGAAAAACTTGATATAAAACAAACTGAAAACCACATCTGTTTGAAAGAGAAAAGCTGTGAAGGCAACACACAGGTGGGAGACCAAGATAAGAGAGGAAAGGGAATCTTAGAGAGGTGAACTGAGATTCTCCATGCTTTTTCTCACAAGGCATTTGCCAATTCTAGGCATAGGGCAAAAGGCTGAGAGACCAAGCAGAAGACTGCAGCTCAGTCAGATAACTGAGTAGATATCTGGACAATCTCATGGAACTAAAGAGATATAGGAATTTGATTTGGAGCTCAGTTTTCACTTTCAGGTAGAGGAAGTAGATGGAATTTTCCCCATTACTCCCACTCAGTGTAACACCATATACATTATATATAACATATATATTATGTACATGCATTATATATACATAATGTATGTTATACATATATAATGGAGAAATGAAAGCATGTGCGCACGTGAAGATTTGCACACAAATATCACAGCAGCTTTATTTATAACAGCCAAAAGCTAAAAACAACTCAAATTTTTCTTAATAGTTTAATGGATACACAAATGGATCTATACAATAAAATACTCCTCAGGAATAAAAAGGAATGCAAGAACATGGATGAATCTCAAAATAATTTTGCTGAGTAAAAGAAGACAGAAAAACGATACCACATATTGTAAGATTCGTTCATATAAAATGTTAGGAATGTAAACATCATGACAGAAAACAACAGTGGTTATCTGGGAATTCTAGGTTGGGAAAGGATGGGAGAGGGGGATTACCAAGTGGTAGAGGGAAACATGGATGATTTCACCGTAATTTATATACTATCATCAAAATTTATCAAATTACATATTAAAATATGTAGGGTTTATAATATGTCAATTATATTTCAATAAAGCTTCAAAAACTAATTCAATTTTTTTTTCTTTGAAACAGAGACTTGCTCTTGTTGCCCAGGCTGGAGTGCGATGGCACATCTCTGTTCACT
Source organism: Trachypithecus francoisi (assembly GCF_009764315.1). Classification (NCBI taxonomy): domain Eukaryota; kingdom Metazoa; phylum Chordata; class Mammalia; order Primates; family Cercopithecidae; genus Trachypithecus; species Trachypithecus francoisi. Next base: position 9,102,882 of record NW_022681453.1, read on the forward strand.
GCAACCTCCACCTCAAAGGTTCAAGCCATTCTCCTGCCTCAGCCTCCCAAGGAGCTGGGACGACAGGCACCCACCACCATACCCGGCTAATTTTTGTATTTTTAGTAGAGGCAGGGTTTTGCTATGTTGGCCAGGCTAGTCTCGAATTCCTAACCTTCTGTGATCCGCCCTCCTCAGCCTCCCAAAGTGCTGGGATTATAGGTGTGAGCCGCCGTGCCCAGCCCTAATTCAACATTTTTACGTGTAGATTCAAATTGTAATAAAGTGTCTATAAGCTTACACATTCAAATGATAACCATGTTGAACTCTAGGAAAGAGACTGAAATTGGGGATAATAAAATGAATTTCCTCATTATTTATAGCAGTTCAGTCCATACAAGAACATGCTTATTTTCGTAGGTGAAATTAAAATAAAATTCTAAACATTTTAAAACAATGTGATCAATTATATTATCCTCTCTGTGTAAGCCTGATTTAGGAAGTGACTAACTCCATAACAGAATTGAAAGAGGAGAATGGCATTCAGAGAACAAGTTCCCAGAAGAAATAATTCTTTATCTGAATCTTAAAGGGTAAGTCGGATTCTCTGAGGGGAGGGAATGTTGAGATAACAGGCAACATCAGAAAAGGTCTCCTAGGAGTCAGTGCAGTGCAGCACTCGTGAGGCTGGAACCAAAGCTGAGAGGTGTGAGGGCTGTGTATAGTAAGGACCCTGCAAAGCATGTGTGGACACTCACGGAAGGAAGGGTCAGCACACTATGAGAAAGTGTAATGTGTGCAGGAAGCAATGGGCAGCTGCTGAAGAGCTGTAAGTAGAAACATAATACAGTAAAATTTGTTTTTTAAACAATCTCTCTGGTGGCCCTGTGAAAGGAAATTATGATAATCTGTATGGAGGAAAATGAGTTCCTTCACTCGGGCAGTGACATTCAGACAAAGAGATGGATTCAACAGATGATTAAAGTGTCACAAGGTCTCATGTCTGACTGGAAAGACAGCAGCTTAGAGACTGGGTGACTGGAGAAATTGCGGCACAAACACAGACAGAAGGAATTTTTTATTGTGCTGTTATTTTTCATTTTGTTTTGATTTGTTTATTCCTTTAGGATTTAGTTTTGTGTGTTGGGAGTGGTTTCTGAGGGAATGTTCTAGGCAGTTATAGGCACAGAGATTTGGGGGATTTTTGCAGTGTTTATGGATGAACGTAAAAGCCCAATGTTTAGGAGAGATGTTGGGCTCCCAACCAATATCATGTGAAAATTAGCTGAAGCCATGAGATTCGCTGGAAGTACCCAAGAAGAACATGCAGAGAGAGTCTAGAAGCTAGCTAAGGGTAGAACCCTACAGGACAAAAGTACTTAAAGTGTAGGCAGAGAAAGAAGTGGATTAAGAAGTGTGGTTGGGGCAGCTGAGATGAGAAAGCACTGAAGAGGTTGGGCATATCTGCAAAGAGAGATAGGGCAAAGAGGGAGCGGATTATTGGAACTTGCCAGTGGAAGTCATTGGTGGGGCCTTGAGAGGCTTTTTTTGGTAGCATGTGAGAGTGGAAGCTAGAGTAGAAACAGCATTGAGGAAGTTGAAATGGTGACTGTAGGTCAGGCATTCAAATAGCCTGCAGGAGACGAAGAGAATTGGGGTAGCAGCTTGAGAGGAAGACTGGGCCAAGGAAAGGAGAGGCTGCAGGGGAGCAGGAGGGGAGACAGAAGAGCTGGGGACTGTGGAGAAAAGAGGATGAATCAAGGGCATTGGCTCTGCAATTGAGCAGGAAGTAGTGATTCAGGAAGCTGTAGCTAAGTGAAGAGGGGAAGTAGGGGGAAGTGGGGAATTACACGGATGGCTACCTTTGTTTGGTTTTGGTTTGTTGTGGTTTTATTTTGAGACGGTAAGATATTCTGCTAAGAGTGAAGTAATACAATGTAAGGTCTTTGAATAATACTCCATGATATATGTGAGAGGGAGCTAAGAATAAACAAATTAAAAGTCATGCAGAAGCTTGAATGTCCCAACTGGAGTAGGAGTTGAACAGGTCTATAATGGCACCTGGCCAACTCTGTGATGAGTTTAACCTGATTAGGCTTTATTACTAAGCAGTGGTTCGTTGAACACTAAAATCACCTGGGGAGATTTAGCAAGAACTTTTGCCTAGATCACCTCCCCATTCTCCGATTTAATTGGTATGGCCTGAGTGTTAGGAATTGTTAAAATTCATTAGGTGATTCTAATGTGCAGCCAAGATTGAGAAGCACAGTATTAAACATTCGTTTTTTAAATTAGTTAAACATGAACTGAACTTGAAGCACGGAACTTAGCTGGATTTAAACTAAAATGTGAAACTTGGGCTTCAAAGATAATAATAAATAGGTGCTGATTAAAGAACTTTAGGAATTGTAAACATCCTAATGCTGCGAACATTCAAGTCTTAGTTTATATTTTTAGCATCAAGCCTTGCAGTATTTGCATGCCTGCCTCAGCAAAACTATTATAAAATCCAATAAAAATTTAAAATCTACCTGTCAAATAATAAAACAGGATGAAAGATGCCAAGATTATATTGTCCATCTTTGAGTAATTGATGCAGGTTCTGAATACATATTCAGCAAAAGTACCACTTTGATTGTTTTGAGTTTTCTTTTTTCTCCCCTTCTCATATTGTTTTTTAATGTAAAACAAATGCCATATCTCCTAATGCTATCCCTCCCCGCTTCCCCCACCCCATGATAGTGTGTGATGTTCCCCTTCCTGTGTCCAAGTGTTCCCACTGTTCAATTCCCAACTATGAGTGAGAACGTGTGGCGTTTGGTTTTCTGTCCTTGGGATAGTTTGCTGAGAATGATGGTTTCCAGCTTCATCCATGTCCCTACAAAGGATGTGAACTCATCCTTTTTATGGCTACATAGTATTCCATGGTGTATATGTGCCACATTTTCTTAATCCAATCTATCACTGATGAGCATTTGGGTTGGTTCCAAGTCTTTGCTATTGTGAATTGTGCTACAATAAACATACATGTGCACGTGTCTTTATAGCAGCATGATTTATAATCCTTTGGGTATATACCCAGTAATGGGATGGCTGGGTCTAATGGTATTTCTAGTTCTAGATCCTTGAGGAATTGCCACACTGTCTTCCACAATGGTTGAACTAGTTTACAGTCCCACCAACAGTGTAGAAATGTTCCTGTTTAACCACACCCTCTCCAGCACCTGTTGTTTCCTGACTTTTTAATGATTGCCATTCTAAGTGGTGTGAGATGGTATCTCATTGTGGTTTTGATTTGCATTTCTCTGATGGCCAGTGATGATGAGCATTTTTTCACATGTCTGTTGGCTGCATAAATGTCTTCTTTTGAGAAGTGTCTGTTCATATCCTTCGCCCACTTTTTGATGGAGTTGTTTGATTTTTTCTTGTACATTTGTTTAAGTTGTTTGTAGATTCTGGGTATTAGCCCTTTGTCACATGGGTAGATTGCAAAAATTTTCTCCCATTCTGTAAGTTGCCTGTTCACTCTGATGGTAGTTTCTTTTGCTGTGCAGAAGCTCTTTAGTTTAATTAGATCCCATTTGTCAATTTTGGCTTTTGTTGCCATTGCTTTTGGTGTTTTAGTCATGAAATCCTTGCCCATGCCTATGTCCTGAATGCTGTTGCCTCGGTTTTCTTCTAAGGTTTTTATGGTTTTAGGTCTAACATTTACATCTTTAATCCATCTTGAATTAATTTTTGTATAAGGTGTAAGGAAGGGATACACTTTCAGCTTTCTACATATGGCTAGCCAGTTTTCCCAGCACCATTTATTAGATAGGGAATCCTTTCCCCATTTCTTGTTTTTCTCAGGTTTATCAAAGATAGATGGCTGTAGATGTGTGGTATTATTTCTGAGGACTCTGTTCTGTTCCATTGGTCTATATCTCTGTTTTGGTACCAGTACCATGCTGTTTTGGTTACTGTAGCCTTGTAGTATAGTTTGAAGTCAGGTATCATGATGCCTCCAGCTTTGTTCTTTTTGCTTAGGATTGTCTTGGCAATACAGGCTCTGTTTTTAGTTCCATATGAACTTTAAAGTAGTTTTTTCCAATTCTGTGAAGGAAATCATTGGTAGCTTGATGTGGATGGCATTGAATCTATAAATTACCTTGGGCAGTATGACCATTTTCACGATACTGATTCTTCCATCCATGAGCATGGAATGTTCTTCCATTTGTTTGTGTTCTCTTTTATTTCATTGAGCAGTGGTTTGTAGTTCTCCTTGAAGAGGTCCTTCACGACCCTTGTAAGTTGGATTCCTAGGTATTTTATTCTCTTTGTAGTAATTGTGAATGGGAGTTCACACATGATTTGGCTCTCTGTTTGTTATTGAGGTGTAGGAATGCTTGTGATTTTTGCACATTGATTTTGTATCCTGAGACTTTGCTGAAGTTCTTATCAGCTTAAGGAGATTTTGAGCTGAGATGATGGGGTTTCCTAAATATACAATCATGTCATCTGCAAACAGAGACAATTTGACTTCCTCTTTTCCTAATTGAATACCCTTTATTTCTTTCTCCTGCATGATTGCCCTGACCAGAACTTCCAACACTATGTTGCATAGGAGTGGTGAGAGAGGGCATCCTTGTCTTCTGTTAGTTTTCAAAGGGAATGCTTCCAGTTTTTGCTCATTCAGTATGATATTGCGTGTGGGTTTGTCATAAATAGCTCTTATTATTTTGAGATACATCCCATCAATACCTAATTTATTGAGAGTTCTTAGCATGAAGGGTTGTTGAATTTTGTCAAAGGCCTTTTCTGCGTCTATTGAGATAATCATGTGGTTTTTGTCTTTGGTTCTGTTTATATGCTGGATTACATTTATTGATTTGCATATGTTGAACCAGCCTTGCATCCCAGGGATGAAGCCCACTTGATCATGGTGGATAAGCTTTTTGATGTGCTGCTGGATTCAGTTTGCCAGTATTTTATTGAGAATTTTTGCATCAATGTTCATCAGGGATATTGGTCTAAAATTCTCTTTTTTTGTTGTGTCTCTTCCAGGCTTTGGAATCAGGGTGATGCTGGCCTCATAAAAATGAGTCAGGGAAGATTCCCTCTTTTTCTATTGATTGGAATAATTTCTGAAGGAATGGTACCAGCTCCTCCTTGTAGGAGGTCACGTGATTCTATCTTAAACATGTGAAAAGAAAACCCCAAGTTGTTGTTGTTGTTGTTGTTGTTTTAATGTTCTTCAGAGCAATTAGAATGGATTTTAGAAGGCACATACACTAAATCTTCATTAAGTTTCTCATCGGATTGCCCCATGGTTCTTCACTCAAACATGTTTTCTGATTTTGAAAACTAATTCTAATTATGATTACCTGGTTCTAATCAATCCACAGGTGGTTAGAAATAGCAAATTAAAAACAGAGGGGATTTCTAGAGGAAGTCACACCCCCAGGGGCAACAAACAACAGCTGACAGGAAACAGGCACAAAGGACTACTTGTCCCACAAAGCCGGACATAATCTCTCAATAAAGAGGTGTAATTTCATTAAAAGACCAGTAACCTGACATACTTCAAACTTCCCTGAGGCCTAATAAAGACTCTAGACAATAAGGAAAAGTGACTTCATATGACTTTCCTTACTTTTCCATAGATTCTGAGATGCTTTTGAGAGATCCTGAACATTTTTACCCATCAAATTTACCAATGTTCATATAGTAATGCTGTTATCATGCCTGTGATGTCTAGAAGCTTCAAAAAGCAAATGGTCAAACAAAAAAGACTACAATGATGTGTGCCCACAGAATATATTTATTGAGCACATTAGCATCCCCAAATGCACGGATTGAAGCAAGTTAAATATAAATGGGTTTGTAAACATAAGACAATCACAAGGAACAATTCATCTTAGTAACATTCAGAATTTTTCTAATATATGAGAATCTTATATGACAAATGAGAAGATAGGGGTCAAATATGAAACACTACAGCATTTACTTTAAAAATACAAAGCAACAACATTGATTTCTGGAAATATAGAAAAGGTAAAAGCATTGGATAAAATATAATAAACACCTTTTTTTACTTTTATTTTCAGGGGTACATATACATGTTTTTTTAATAGGTAAATTGTGTGTCATGGGAGTTTGGCGTACAGATTGTTTCATCACCCAGGTAATAAGCACAGCACTCAATAGGTAACTTTTTATCCTAAGCCTCCTCCCACCCTCCACCTTCAAGTAGGCCTCAATGTCTATTGTTCTCTTTTTTGTCCGTGTGTACTCATTGTTAGCTTTCATTTATAAGTGAGAACATTTGATATTTAGTTTTCCTTTCCTGCATTAGTTCGCTTAGGATCATGGCCTCCAGCTCTACCTATGTTGCTGTAAAGATGATTTTTGTTCTTGTTTATGGCTGCATAGTATTCTATGGTGTATATGTACTACATTTTCATTATCCAGCTCACTGCTGATGGGCATCTAGGTTAATTCCATGTCTTTGCTATTGTAAATAGGGCTGCAGTGAACATACACATGCATGTGTCTTTACAGCAGAACAATTTATAGTTCTTTGAGTATATACTCAGTAATGGGATTGCTGGGTCAGCTGGTACTTCTGTTTTTAGCTCTTAGATGAATCGCCGCACTGCCTTCCACAATCGAACTAATTTACACTTCCACCAATAGTGTAAAAGCGTTCTGTTTTCTTTGTAACCTTGCCAGCACTTGTTTTTGGCATTTTAATAATAGCCATTCTAACTGGTGTGAGATGGTATCTCATTGTGGCTTTGATTTGCATTTCTCTAATGATTAGTGATGTTGAACTTTGTTCATGTGCTTCTTGGCCACATATATATCTTCTTTTGAGAAACATCTGTTTATGTACTTTGTCCACTTTTTAATAGGGTTTGTTTTTTCTTGTAAATTTCTTTCAATTTCTTATAGATGCTGGATATTAGACCTTGGTCAGATGCATAGTTTGCAAATATTTTCTCCCAGTCTCTGAGTTGTCTGTTAACATTGTTGATAATTTCTGTTGCTTTGCAGAAGCACTTCAGTTTATTTGGATCCCATTAGTCAATTTTTTTCATTGCAATTGCATTTGGCATCTTTGTTATGAAATCTTTGCCAGGACCTATGTCCAGAATGGTATTTTCTAGGTTTTCTTTGAGAGTTCTTATAGTTTTAGGTTCTGCATTTAAATATTTAATCCATCTTAAGGTGATTTTTGTATATAGTTTAAGGAAGTGGTCCAGCTTCAATCTTCTGCATACGGCTAGCCTGTTACCCCAGCACCATTTATTAATAGTGAGTCCTTTCCCCAATGGCTTGTTTTTGTCAGCTTTGTCAAATATCAGATGGTTGTAGGTGTACAGGTTTGTTTCTGGGTTCTCTAACCTATTTCACTGATCTATGTGTCTGTTTTTGCACCACCATGCTGTTTTGGTTACTGCAGCCCTATAGTATAGTTTGAAGTTGGATATGTGAAGCCTCAAGCTTTGTTCTTTGCTTAGGATTGCTTTGACTATTCAGGCTCTTGGTTGCCTGTGAATTTTAGAATAGTTTTTTCTAATTCTGTGAAGAATGTCACTAGTAGTTTGATAGGAATAGCAATGAATATGTAAATTACTTGGGTAGTATGGCCATTTTAACAATATTGATTCTTCCTATCCATGCTACTACTTGCAGTACCACCATCTTGTCCGGGAATCCTCTGCCTTTGACTTACTGCATCACCAGACCATCTGCAGACATATCCCACAACAAGCTCTGACTCTGCCAAGTTCAGAGGACCCATAGGTCCCTGGGCAGTTGTGGGTCTCCTGATGACCTAACCTTTGGACCAACCCTAAGGGATGGTGGAGTGCAGCCCACCAACACACCCCGCCCCTGGAGATTAAAATAATCCAAGCATGATACCAGCGATTGAAGGGGACTCCATCAAGACCCAGGAAAAGACTTGGTGAGGGAGCCATCTCTCACCCCTTCTCCCCTCCCCAGAGCACTGCTGCACATGTACTGCAGTACAAAACAGGTAAACAGCTGAGTAAGAGCCTATTTAACAGCTCTTACTCTTAAACACCATATACTAAATTGCAGCCTGTATTGTACCAGCAAACAAGCATAAATTCCTTCAGCACACAATGCCTGTGACCCCTAACACAGAAAACTCACTAAAGAACTCGCACAGAACCTTGGTGCTCTGAAAGCACCAGAAATAAAGCCAGTCATCCATACACAATCTATGTTACAGTCAAACCCTCAAGGGAAAAAATAATATAAAAACAAAAAGCCCCATTCAAATGACACCAATTTCAAAAAGAAAAAGAAACACTTGTTTGCTCAGATGACAAAGAATCAGAAAAAGATCTCCAGCAACTCAAAGAGTCAGAGTGTTTCCTTTCCTCTAAAAGATCACATTCGATCCCGACAACAGATCCTAAACAGATTGAAATGTCTAAAATGATAGACAGATACGTCAGAACTCAGATGGCAAGGAAGCTCAATGAGATTCTAGAGAAAGTTGAAATCCAATCCAAGGAAGCCAGAAAAATGATACAAGCCTTGAAAGACAGCATACCCATTTTGAGGAAGAACTAAACTGGACTTCTGAAATTGAAAAATTTACTACAAGAATTTCAAAATACAATTGGAAGCCTAAGTAGCAGACTGGACACAGATGAGGAAAGAATTTCAGATCTTGAAGACTGGCCCTTCAAATCAACCCAGTTAAATCAAATAAAGAAAAATAATTAAATAAATAAAGCTCCTGAAAAAGATGGGATTATGTAAAGAGACAAAATCTATGACATATTAGCATTCCTGAGAGAGAGAGCGAGAGAGAGAGAGACTAAGCAACTTGGAGAACATAGTTAAGAATGTAATCCATGAAATTTTTTTTAATCTCGATAGAGAGGTTGACATGTAAATTCAAGTAATTCAGGGAACCCATGCAAGATACTATACAAGACAACCATCTCCAAGACACACAATCGTCAGACTTTTCAAGGTCAATGCAAAAGAGAAAAAATCTTAAAGATAGCTAGAGAATGGGGTCATATCACTTACAAAGGGAATCCCATCAGGCTAACAGCAGACTTCTCAGCCAATACTTTACAATCCAGAAGATGTTGGGGGACTATTTTTGTCATTCTTAAAATAAATTCCAGCCAAGAATTCCATATTCCCCCAAACTAAGCTTCATAAATGAATGTATAATAAAATGTTTTTCAGACAAGTAATCACTAAGGGAATCTGTACCACTAGATGAGCTTAAACAAGATTCTTAAGAGAGTTCTAAACATGGAAATGAAAAGAATGACAGTTACTACCACAAAAACACACGTAAGTAGACAGCTCACAATTCCTATAATGCAACTACACAATGGAGACTACAAAGGAACCAGCTAACAACAACATAACAGGATCAAACTTAACCTTGAATGTATATTGTCTTCTAAAGACCCATTTCACATGTAATAACAATGCCCATAGGCTTGAAGTAAAGGGATGGAGAAAGATCTAGCATGCAAATGGAAAACATGCAAATAGTCACTATTCTTGTATCAGAAAAAAAACTAGACTTTAAACCAATTTCAGTAAAAAAAGGCAAAGAAGGTCATTACATAATAATAAAGAGTTTAATTCAACAAACAGACCTAACTATTCTAAATATATATACACTTAACTGTGGAGCACTTATTTATAAAACAAGTAATGCTAGTCCTATAAAAAGACTTAGACAGCCACATAATAATAGTGGGGGACTTCAACACCCTTCTGACATTGTTAAACAGATCATCAAGGCAGAAAACCAACAAAAAAATTCTGTACTTAAATCCAACACTTGAACAATTGAACCTAATAGATATCTACAGAATACACCACCCAGCAACCATATAGTATACTTTATTCTCATATGCATATGAAGCATACTGTAAGATCAACCACACGTTCATTCATAAAGCAAGTCTCAAACAATTCTTAAAAAGCAAAATTATACCACCCATACCCTTGGACCATAATACAGTAAAAAGAAATCAATACCAAGAGGATCTCTCAAAACCACATAATTACATGGAAATTAAACAACTTACCCTTTAATGATTTTTAGGTAAACAACAAAATTAGGGCAGAAATAAAAAAAATCTTTTAAATAAATGAAAACAGAGAGAGAACATACCAGCATATCTAGGATACAGCAAAAACAGTGTTAAGGTGAAAGTTTCTACTGCTCAATGCCTACACCAAGAAGCTAGAAAGATCTGAGGTTAAGAATCTAACACTGCTCCTAGAGGAACTAGATAAATAAGAATGAACTAACCCCAAACTTAGTGGAAGAAAAGAAATAACAAAATATCTATACAAAGGATCAACAAAGTGAAAAGTTGCTTCTTTGAAAGGATAAACAAGGGCAATAGACTTCTAGCTATGTTAACAAAGAAAAGAAGAGAGAAAATTTAAATAAGCACAATCAGAAATGTCAAAGGTGACATTACAACCAATCACACAGAAATACAAAAATTTCAAGAGACAATTATGAACACCTATATGCAAACAAACTAGAAAATCTTGAGGAAATGGATGAATTCCTGGAAACATACAATCTCCCAAAATTAAATGAGGAAGAAATTGAAATTCTGAACAAATAAAGAGTTCCAAAATGGAAATAGTAATAAAAAATCTGCCAAACAAAAAACAAACCCTGCACTACATGGATTCACAGCCAATCTCTACCAGATGTACAAAGAAGAATTAGTACCATCCCTATTGAAACTATTCTAAAAATGTGAGGTGGAGGGACTCCTCCCTAATTTATTCTATGAAATCAGCATCACTCTAATACCAAAATTTGGCAAAACACAATGAAAAAAGAAAACTACAGGACAATATCCCTGATGAACATAGATGCAAAAATCCTCAACAATATGCAAACAAAGCAAATCCAGCAGCATATTAAGAAGTTAATTCATGACAACACAGTGGACTTTATTTTTGGGATGCAAGGCTGGTTCAACATATGCAAATACATAAATGTGATTCACCACATAAAAAGAATGAAAAACAAAAACCTTATGATGATCTCAAGAGATGCAGAAAAAGCTTTTGATAAAATCTAACATCTGTTCATGATAAAAACCCTCAACAAACTAGGCATTGAAGGAACATACCTCAAAATAATAAGAGTCATCTATGACAAACCAACAGCCAACATCATATTGAACAGGCGAAAGCTGGAAACGTGCCCCATAAGAAGTGGAACAAGACAAGGATGCCCACTCTCATCACTCCTATTCAACATAGTTCTGAAAGCCCTAGCCAGAGCAATCAGGCAAGAGAAAGAAATTAAAGGCCTCTGAATAGGAAAAAAAGAAGTCAAATTATCTCTCTTTGCTGATGATATCATTCTATACCTAGAAAACCCTAAAGACTCTGCCAAAAGTCTCTTAGAACTGATAAATGACTTCAGCAATGTTTCAGAATAAAAATCAATGTACAAAAATTAGTTGGATTTCTATACACCAATAATGTTAAAGCTGAGAGCCAAATCAAGAACACAACCCTATTAAAATAGCCACAAAAATATTAATACCTAGGAATACATCTATTCAAGGACATGGAATAGCTCTACAAGGAGAACTTCAAAACACTGCTGAAAAAACAGATGATACAAATAAGTGGATAAACATTCTGTGCTCACGAATTGGGAGAATCAATATAGTTAAAATGGCCATACTGCCAAAAGAAATTTACAAATTCAATGTTATTCCTTTCAAACTACCAGAGTAATTTCTTACAGTATCAGAAAAAAACTATTCTAAAACTCATATGGAAAGAAAAAAAAAAAAAAAGCCTAAATAGCCAAAGTATGCTGAACAAAAAGAACAAAGCCAGAGGCATCACATTACCCAACTTCCAACAATACTATAAGACTACAGTAACTAAAACAGCATGGTACTGTTATAAAAACAGACACATAGACAAATGGAACAGAATAGAAAACCCAGAAATAAAGCTGCATACCTGCAATCAACTGACTTTGAACAAAGTCAACAAAAATAAGCAATGAGGAAAGGACACCCTATTCAATAAATAGTACTGGGATAACTGTCTCTCCATATTTAGAAGAATGAAACTGGACCCCTGCCTATCAACATATACAAAAGTTCAGTCAAGATGGTTAAGGGGGAAGTGGAGAAAGATGGCAGAATAGAAGGCTCCACTGATCATCCCCCATACAAGGACACCAATTTAACAACTGTCAACATGCAAAAAGCACCTTCATGAGAAGAAAAAATCAGGTGAGCTCTACTAGTACCTGATTTTCACTTCACATCACTGAAAGATGCACTAAAAAGACAGAAAGAACAGTCTTGAATTCCATCCCCTTGCCATGGTGGTGTGGTACGGAAAGCATTTCTGTGTGCTTGAGGAGGGAGCGCACAGCAATTATGAGGCTTTATCTGTGCTGTCCTGATAGAGCCAGAAGGAAAAACTGGACCAAAGTCAGCTGATGCCCACTCATGGAGGGAGCATCTGGACCAGCCCTAGTTGAGGGGAATTGCCGATCCCAGTGGTCTGAAAATGAACTTACACAAGTCTCACCACCAATAGCTAAAGTGCTCCAAATCTCTAAGTAAACTTGAAAGGCAGTCTAGGCCACAAGAGCTGCAACTCTTAGGCAGGTCCTAGTGCTGAACTGGGCCCAAAGACAATGGACTGGGGAACACACAACAGACTGAGACACCAGCTGGGGTGGCTAAGGGGTGCTGGCATCACACCTCCCCTAACCCCAGGCTGCACAGCTCATAGCTCCAAAGGAGACCCCTTCCCTTCACTTGAGAGGAGGAGAGGGAAGAGTGGGGAGGATTTTGTCTTGCATGTGGATACCAGCTCAACCACAGCCAGGGTAGGGCACCCATCAGAGTAGTGAGGCCCTCATTCCAGCCCCTAGCTCCTGGGTGACATTTCTAGACAAACCCTGGGCCAGAAAGGAAGCCACTGCCTTGAAGGGAAGGACCCAGTCCTGGCAACATTCATCACCTGTTAACTGAAGAGCCCTTGGTCCCTGAATAACTAGCAGTGATACCCAGGTACTACATCAGGGGTCTTGGGTGAGCCTCTGAGTCTTAGTGGCTTAAGAGGAGACTCAGCACATTCCCGGCTGTGGTGGCTGATTTAAAATGGGCAAAAGATTTAAATAGACATTTCTAAAAAAATAAAAAGATATACAAGTGGCAAACAGTTACATTAAAAAGTGCTCAACATCATTGATCATTAGAGAAACACAAATCAAAACTACAGTTAAATATCATCTCACCCTAGTTAAAATGACTTATATCCAAAAGACATGCAATAACAAATGCTGGTGAGGATGTGGAGAAAAGGGAACCCTTATACACTAATTAATGCAACCACTATGGAGAAAAGTGGAGATTTCTCAAAAAACTAAAAGTAGAGCTATCATATGATCCAGCAATCCCATTTCTGGATATATACCCAAAAGGAAGGAAATCTGTATATCGAAGACATATTAGCACGCCTATGTTTGTTACAGCACTTTTTCAATAGCTAAGATTTGGAAGCAACCCGAGTGTCCATCAACAGATGAATGGGTAAAGAAAACGTGGCATATATACATGACAGAGTACTATTCATTCATAAAAATAGAATGAAGTTCTGTCATTTGCAACAACATGGATTGAACTGGAGATCATTATGTTAAGTGAAATAAGCAGGGCACAGAAAGACAAACATCACATGTTCTCACTTATTTGGGGGATCTGAAAACCGTAACAATTGAACTCATGAACATAAAGAGTAAAAGGATGGTTGCTAGAGGCTGGGAAGGGTAGTGGGAAGGAGGGGTTAAGTAGGGATGGTTAATGGGTACAAAAAATAGAAAGAATGAATAAGAACTACTATTTGATAGTACAACACGGTGACTATTGTCAATAATAACTTCATTGTACACTTAAAATAACTAAAAGTGCGTAATTGAATTGTTTGCAACTCAAAGGATAAATGCTGGAGAGGATGGATACCCCATTCTCCATGATGTGATTATTACATATTGCATGCCTGTATTAATATAGCTCATGTACCCCATAAATATATACACCTACTATGTACTCAAAAAAATTAAAATTAAAAAACTTTAAAATATAAGCAAGGCCCTAAAGAGATATTTATTTTTCTTAGGAGTGAAAAAAAATCTAGTTTGATAAGCAGTACAAGAAAACACCATCTGAATTCATTCATTCAACAAATATTTATTGATCATCCACAAAATTCTAGAAGCTGAAGTTCAGCAGTGAATGCAACAGAAAAATATTCTTGCCTTCATGGAGCTTAAATTCTGGTGAATGAAGACAGACAATAAAAAATGATATATGCATATTATATGATGTATAATATAGTATATAATTGTATGAATATATATCTACACACATTCATATATAGTATGAGAATGTATGAATGGTTATGGAGAAAAATAAAGCAGAGAAGATTAATAAGAAAAGGTGGGTTAAAGACTTAAATGTAAGACCTCAACATATAATGTCCTAGAAGAAAGCATATGAAACACCTTTCTAGATATCAGCCTTGCCAAATAATTTATGACTAAGTCCTCAAAAACAACTGCAATGAAAACAAAAATTGACAAGTGGTACCTGAATAAAGAGCTTCTGTGCTGCAAAATAAACTATCAACAGAGTAAACAGACAACCCACAGAATGAGAGAAAATATTCACAAACTGTGCATCCAAGTAATGTCTAATATCAAAAATCTATAAAGACCTTAAGTGAACAAGCAAAAAACAAATAAACTGATTAAAAAGTGGACAAAAGGCATGAACAGACCCTTCTCAAAAGAAGATATACAAATGGCTGACAAACATATAAAAACATGATCATCATCACTAATGATCAAAGAAATGCAAATTAAAACCACAATGAGATACCACCTCACACCAGTCAGAATGATGATTATTAAAAAGTCAAAAAATAACAAGTGCTGTTGAGGTTGTGGTGAAAAGGGAATACTTACACACTGCTGGTAAGAATGTAAGTTAGTTCAGGCACTGTGGAAAGCAGTGTGGAGATTTTTCAAAGAACTAAAAATGGAACTATCATTCCACCCAGCAATTCCATTACTGAGTATATACTCAAAGGGAAGTAAGTCATCCTACCAAAAAGACACATACACTTATATTTTCATAGCAACACTATTTACAATACAAAAGTCATGCGATCAACCTAGATGCTCATCAATGGTGCATTAGATAAAGAAAATGTAATACATATACTCTATAGAATACTATGCAGCCATAAAAAGAATGAAATCATGTCCTTTGCAGCAACGTGGATGCAGCTGGAGGCCATTATCCTAAATGAATTAATGTAGAAACAGAAAACCAAATACAACTCGTTCTCACTTATAAGTGAGAGGTAAACTTTGGGTACACATGGATATAAATATGAGAATAAAAGACACTGGGGAACACAAGAAGGGGCAGGGAGGAGGGCAAGGGTTTTAAGTACACACTGGGTACTATATGCTCACTACCTGTATGATGGGATCAGTCATACCCCAAGTCTTAGCATCAAGCTACATACTCATGTAACAAAACTGCACATCTACGCCCTAAATCTATAATAAAATTTGAAAAAAAAAAAATCAGAGATCAAATGAAAACATCACCTGTGAAAATTAGCCATCACAGCCCTGGGTTCATATGTACAGCATTTATCTGATCAGTGAAAGTTATGAGTCTAGTACAAAATACATTTTAGGGCCAGCAATACTCCTGAAGCTCCAAAGAGAGACAAACGCAAAAACTCTCAGGATAGACAGTCTCTTAACCCAGGTGACAGGGTCACTATCTGTAAAGTTCTGTTGTAATGAGCTCATCCTTATCCTCCAACACAAATTAAAGTATACATTGGAAACAATGTGCTATACTGGGTAGCTGTCCGTTCACCTAATGCTTCGTATTAACCCACCTGAAGATTTTGGTTTTATTAGCAAGTTATCTTCCATTCTAAATTTTGCTAAATACTCATTTTGCTCACTGTTCAGATATAATATTTTCACATCTTTTCCCCATACCCTCAGTCTCAGTATATTTTTAGGGTGGAAGATGGGAAGCATGGAACACTACAATAATGTAGTCTTTGTTTTATGATCCAAGCTTATTCAGAAATCTATCAACTAGGAAGATATTTCAATAGATAGGATACGGTGATTCATGCGTGTAATCCCAGCACTTTGGGAGGCCGAGGCAGGCAGATCACGAGGTCAGCAGATTGAGACCATCCTGGCTAACACGGTGAAACCCCGTTTCTACCAAAAATACAAAAAATTAGCCTGTCATGGTGGCGGGTGCCTGTAGTCCCAGTTACTCAGGAGGCTGAGGCAGGAGAACCGCTTGAACCCGGGAGGCAGAGGTTGCAGTGAGCTGAGGTTGCACCACCACACTCCAGCCTAGGTGACAGAGCGAGACTGGGTCTCAAAATAAATAAATAAATAAAAAGATAGGATAAAGGTTAAGCAGTTATATATTTCCAGAGGAAAGAAGCTTGTGGCAGTGTGTTTTAAAAGCAGAATTTGTGTGTGTGTGTGGGGGGGGTTATGTCACCGGATTATTACACATTCACTTTAACCTCCTGCACTTTCTTCATGCATATATAAATAAAATGGTAATGAACTGATGTCTCAGGATCCTGAAGGACTGCAGAAATCAAGAAAGCTTTCTTAGTCATCAAAAGGTTAATTGCTTCCCACTTAATTTAAGTTCTAAGTGTATTTTATTGTATTCAATTTCCTCAAACATGAGAAATCCCCATATGAAATTCTATTTACCAGAACATATTGTTTCTTGACTCTTACAAGTTGGCATTTCTTGTACGGAGATAATTTTATTGACTGAAATTTTTCTTTTCTTTATTTGATTTGATTTTTAAATTGACAAATAATTGTACATAGTCAATTGGTAATTGAAATAATTGAAATAGCAATATTTCAATATATGTAATATATAGTGATCAAATCAGAGTAATTAGCATGTCTATCATCTCAAACGTGTATCATTTCTTTGTGTTAAGAACATTCAATATCCTCCTTGTAGCTATTTGAAACTATATTAATGTTAACAATAGTCATTTTACAGTGATATAGAACACTAGAACTCATTCCTCTTACCTAGCTGTAATTCTGCGTTCTTTAACAAATCTATCCCTATCTCCCTCTTTCCCCTACCCTTCCTAATCTCTAGTATCCTCTGTTCTAGTTTTTACTTCTATGAGATCAATTTTCTCCAGCCTCTACATATGAATGAGAATTGCAGTGTTCAACCTTTTTTCACCCAACATAATATCCTTCCATTCCATCCATATTGCCCTGAATGATAGGATATAACTCTTTTTTTATGAGTGAATAGTATTCCATGATGTGTATATAACACATGTTTATTTAATCTGTTCATCTATTGTTGGACACTTAGGTTGATTCCATATTTTGACAATTATTGATAGTGCTGCAATAAACATTAGGATATAGATATCTCTTCAATATAATGATTTATCTCTCTTTGGATAAATTTCTGATAGTTCAATAGTGAGACTGCTGGATCATCAGGGAGTTCTATTTGTAGTTTTTTGTTTTGTTTTGTTTTGTTTTGTTTTGTTTTTCACCATGTTGGTCAGGCTGGTCTTGAACTCCTGACCTCAAGCAATCCATCGGCCTCAGCCTGGGGCACCTGTAACAAAGTGCTGGGATTACAGGTGTGAGCCATCGCACCCAGCCTCTATTTATAGTTTTTTGAGGGACTCCTTATACCGTTCTTCATAGTAGTTTTACTAGTTTACATTCCCACCAACAGTGTTTAAGAGTTCCCTTTTCTCCACATCCTTGTCAGATTTATTATTTTTGCTCTTTTTGATAATAGCCAGAGTAACTGGGGTGAGATGATACCTCATTGTGATTTTTATTTGCATTCCCCAATGGTTAGTGATGTTAAGAATTTTTATAGACATTTGTTAGCTATTTGTATGTCTTCTTTTGAGAAATATATTTTCAGATAATTTGCCCATTTGTAATTGAATTGTTTGTTTTTCTGCTGTTGAGATGTGTGAGTTCTTTGTATATTCTTGTCCTTAATCTTCTGTCAGATGAGTAGGTGCAAATACTTCATTCTGTTCTGTAGGCTGTCTTTTTTTTCTCTTTTGTTTGCTTCCTTTGCTGTTCAGAAACTTTTTAGTTTTATATAATCTAATTTGCATGTTTCTGCTTGTGTTGCCTGTGCTTTTAAGGGCTTATATATAAAATATTTTTCCAGACCAATGTCCCAAAGCATTTTCCTTATCCTTTATTTTAGTAGTTTTATTCTTTCAGGTAATACATTTATGTTCTTGAACCAATTTGAGTTGATTTTTGTATAGGTCAAGAGGTGCGGAGTCTAGTTTCACTCTTCTGCATATGGATATCCTGTTTTCCAGCACCATTTACTGAAGAGACTGTCCTTTCCTCAGTGAGTGTCTAGGCACCTTTGTCAAAAACAAGTTGGCTGTAGATATGTGAATGAATTTTTGGGTTCTCTATTTTTTTCATTTGTCTATGTCTGTATATTTATTCCAGTACTATGCTGATTTGGTTACTACAGCTTTGTAATATATTTTGAGGTCTGATAGTGTGATACCTACAGCTTTGTTCTTTTTGCTTGGAGTCACTTTAAGCTATTTAGGGTCTTCTGTGGTTCCATATAAATTTTAAGATTGTTTTTTCTATTTCTGTGAAAAATGTCATTGGTATTTTGGTAGTGATTTCATTGCATATGTGGATTGCTTTGGGTAGTATTGTCATTTTAACACTATTAATTCTTCCAATCTATCACCATGGGATGGATGTCTTTCCATTTGTTCGTATCTCCTTCAGTTTCTTTCACCAGTGTTCTGTAGTTTTACTTTTAGAGGTTTTTCACCTCCTTGGTTAAATTTATTCCTAGATATTTTGGTTTATTTGGTAGATATTTTAAGTGGGATTGTCTTCTTGATTTCATTTTCAGCTAGTTTGTTGCTAATGTATGGAAATGTTGCTGATTTTTGTATATTAATTTTGTATCCTGTAACTTTCTGAATTTGTTTAGCAGTTCTAAGAGTTTTGTGGGAGTCTTTTGGTTTTTCTCTATATAAGATAATATCCTGTGAAAACGGGGACAATTTCACTTCCTCCTTTCCAATTTGGTGTCCTTTATTTCTTTCTCTTGCCTAATTTCTCTGGGTAGGACTTTTAGTACTATGCTGACTAAGTGGTAAGAGTGGGCATCTTTGTCTTGTTCCAGTTCTTACAGAAAAGACATTCAGCTTTTCCTTGATCAGTAGTATGTTAATGGTAGATTTGTCATATATGGCCTTTATTATGTTGAGATATTTTCTTTCTGTACCTAGTTTATTAAGAGTTTTTATCATGAAAAGTTGCTGAATTTTATCAAATGCTTTTTCTGAATTTATTGAGATGGTCATATGGTTTCTATCCTTCAGTCTATTGATGTGATATATGACTTTAGTTGATTTGCATATGTTGAATCATTCTTGCATTATTGGAATAAATCCTACTTGGGATTACTGGGATTTATACAATAAATACATTATTGGGATAGTGTATTTTCTTTTTGATGGTTCCTTGGATTCAGTTTGCTTATATTTTGTTGAGAATTTTTATGTCTATGTTCACTAGGGATCTTGTCTGTAGTTTTCTTTTGTTGTTATATCTTTACTGGTTTTGGTGTCAGGGTTATGCTGGCCTTTTTGAATGAGTTTGAAAGAAGACCCTCTGCTTCCGTTTTTTGGAATAGTTTCAGAAGAATTGATATTAATTCTTCCTTCAGGGTTTGGCAGAATTCAGCAGTGAAGCTATCCAGTCACGAACTTTTCTTTACTGGAAGACTTTTGTTACTGATTCCATCTCATTACTCATTATTGGCTTGCTCAGATTTTCTATTTCTTCTTGGTTCAGTCTTAGTAGATTTATGTGTCCACTCATTTATCCATTTCTTCTAGGTTTTTAAGGTTATTGGTGTATAGTTTTTCATAGTAGTCTCTAAAGATTCTTTATATTTCTGTGGTATCTAAGTAAAAAAGAAAGTGAACATCCAAATAAATAGTAAGAAATGAAAAAAACCCAAGTAAATAAAGTCAGAAATAAAAAAAATCTTCTTTTTCATTTCTGACTTTAGTTATTTGGGTGTCCCTTTCTTTTTTACTTAGTCTAGCTAAGTGTCAATTTTCTTTAGTTTGTCAATTTTGCTTATCAGTTTTACAAAACTACAGTTTTTTGTTTTGTTCATCTTTAGTATCATGTTTTAGTCTCACTTTCATTTATTTATGCTCCAATCTTTACTATTTCTTTCTACTAATTTGGGGTTTGTTTTATTCTTGCTTTTCTAGTTCCTTGAAATGTACTGTTAGTTTATTTATTAAAAACCTTCTAGTTTTTTGATGTAGGCATTTATTGCCATAAAATTGCCTCTTAATACTGCTTTTTCTCTGTCTCATAGGTTTTGGTATGTTATGTTTCCATTTTTATTTGTTTCAAGATATCTCAACATTATTCTTAATTTCTTCCTTCATCCATTGATCATTCAGGAGCCTATCACTTAATTTCCATATATTTGTATAGTTTTGAATGTTCTTCTTGTTATTGATATCTACTTTTATTACTTTGTGGTCAGATAAGATACTTGATTTAATTTCAATTTTTTTTGAGACAGAGTTTCACTCTTGTTACCTAGGCTGAAGTGCAATGGCACGATCTTGGCTCACCGCAACCTCTGCCTCCCAGGTTCAAGCAATTCTCCTGCCTCAGCCTCCATAGTAGCTGGGATTATAGGCATGTGCCACCATGCCCGGCTAATTTTGTATTTTTAATAGAGGTGGAGTTTCTCCATGTTGGTCAGGCTGGTCTCGAACTCCCGACCTCAGGTGATCTACCCACCTCACCCTCCCAAAGTGCTGGGATTACAGACGTGAGCCACTGCGCCTGGCTTAATTTCAATTTTTAAAATTTATTGAATATTGTTTCATATTCTAACATACAGTCAATTCTGGAAAATTGCTGATGTACTGATGAAAATTCTCATGTACTGATGAAAAGCCTATGTACTTTGCAGCTGTTGATTGAAATGTTTTGTAAATCAGTTAGATCCATTTGGTATAATGTGCAATTTAAATCTGATATTTCTCGTTTGATTTTCTACCTAAATGATCTGTCCAATGCAGAGAGTGGGCTGTTGAATTCCTCAACTATTAATGTATTGGCAGTTATTTCTCCCTGTAGATCCAATATTTACTTTATATATCGGGTGCTTTGGTGTTGGGTACATATATATTTACAGTTGTTATATTCTCTTGGTGGATTGATTCCTTTATTACTTTATAATTTCCTTGTCTCTTTTTACTGCTTTTAACTTGAATTCTGTTTTGTCTGATATAACTGTTCTCACTTGTTTTTGGTTTCTATTTGTATGGAATATACTTTTCCATCCTTTATCTTTCAGTCTGTGTATCTTTTAAGGTGAGGTGAGTTTCCTGTAGGCAGCATATAGTCAGGTCTGATTTTTACATTCGTTCAGCCAGTCCATATCTTTTAGATAGGAATTTAGTATGTCTAAATTCAGGGTTATTATTGATAGGTAATGACTTATTCCTGTGATTTTATTGATTGTTTTGGGTTATTTTGTATATCCTTTCATCCCTATTTTCTCTGTTATTACTTATTTTTACAGCTGTGTGGTTTTCTGTAGTGATAGGATTTATTTATTTTTCTTTCCCTTTTGTGTATCAGCTCTACCAGTGAGTTTTATAGTTTTGCATGTTTTCATGCTGATAGCCTGTTTGGGTTGAATCTATCTGGGGTTTTTGAGCTTCCTAAACATAGATGCCCGTCTTTATCCCAAGACTTGGGAGGCTTCCTGCTATGATTTTATTAAATATGTTTTCATCACCATTTTCCTTCTCTTCTCTTTCTGGAATGAGCATAATGTGTGTTGCCTTTTCTTTTTTTTTTTTTTTTTCGAGACGGAGTCTTGCTCTGTCACCCAGGTTGGAGTGCAGTGGCATGATCTCGGCTCACTGCAAGCTCCACCTCCCAGGTTCACGCCATTCTCCTGCCTCAGCCTCCTAAGTAGCTGCGACTACAGGCGCCTGCCACCATGCCCAGCTAATTTTTTGTAGTTTTAGTATAGACAGGATTTCACCATGTTAGCCAGGATGGTCTCGATCTCCTTACCTCATGATCTGCCCACCTCAGCCTCCCGAAGTGCTGGGATTACACGCATGAGCCACTGCGTCCAGCCAAGTTGAGTTGCCCCTTTCTTTCTTTTTCTTTCTCTCTTTCTCTTTCTCTTTCTTTCTTTCTTTCTTTCTTTCTTTCTTTCTTTCTTTCTTTTTCTTTCTTTCTCTTTCCTTTCTTTCTTTCTTTCTTTTTCTCTCTCTCTCTTTCTCCCTCCCTCCCTCCCTCTCTCTCTCTCTCTCTCTTTCTTTCTTTCTTTCTTTTCTTTCAATTTAATGTGCTTAATGGTGTCCCATAAATCCCATAGGCTTTTTTCATTACTTTGTGTTCTTTTTTCTTACTTGTCTGCTTGTGTTATTTCAAAAGACTTGTCTTTAAGTTCAAAAATTATTTATTCTGCTACTTCTAGTTTTTGAAACTCTTATAGTATTTTCATTTCATTCATTAAATTACTTAGCTCTAGGTTTCTGTTTGATTATTTTGTATGATAGCTATCTCTGTTGAATTTCTCATTCAAATCATAATATTTTTCCTGATTTCATTGAATTGTATACACATGTTCTCTTTTATCTCACTGATTTTCCTGAAGGTTATTATTTTAAATTATTTTTCTGGCTTTTTACATATTTCCTTATGATTAGGGTCTGTTGGAGAATTACTGTTTTTCTTTGGAGGTGACATTTTTTCATAGTTGATGTGTCCCTATGTTATTTTCTTTTTTTTGTTTGACTTCCATTTTAAGTTCTGGGGTACATGTGCAGGATCTGCAGGTTTGTTATATAGGTAAATGTGTTCCATGGTGGTTTGCTGCACAGATTAACCCATCACCTAGGTATTAAGCCCAGCAACCATTAGCTATTCTTCCTCATGCTCTCCCTACCTGCACACCCTCTGAAAGGCCCCAGTGTGTGCTATTTCCTTCCGTGTATCCATGCATTCTCATTATTTTGATTTTCTGTTCCTGTATTACTTTGCTGAGGACAACAGCTTCCAGTTCCATCCATGTCCCTGCAAAATACATGGTCTTGTTTCTTTTTATGGCTGCATAGTATGTCATGGTGTATAGTTACCACATTTTCTTTCCCCAGTCTATCACTGATGGGCTGACATCAATGACATGGAATCATTGGGTTGATTCCATGTCATAGCTATTGTGAATAGTGCTGCAATGAACATACACATGCATGTGTCTCTGTAATAGAATGATTTATATTTTGGGGGTATATTTCCAGCAATGAGATTGCTGGGTCAAATGGTATTTTTGCTTCTAGATCTTTGAGTAGACACCACACCATATGTTATTATCTATGAATTTGGTGGGAAAGTGACTTCTTTCAATTTTGTGGAGCAGGTTTCTTAGAAAAAGACTTATTTGTATGAATAGGTCTTAGGGTATTGGTTTGGTGAAGTGCATTGGTCTACTACAGTAGTGTCATCTCTGTTGTTTCTTCAGCTATAATCCACATTACTGGCATGTGTGAATTTCTCAGTGGCCTGGGATAAGAGAGTTTGTGCAATAATAGTATGGTTTTGCCATAGGTGTACTCACTGTGCTATTTTTCAGGTCAGGGATGTATGTGTGCACACAGTGGTTAGGCCAATCTGGGGTTTGGCTCTCCAGGGTTTAGTCCATGGGGCCGTTACTCTGGACATGAGCAATAGCATGTGATTGGTTCACTACCCTGGGGACATATTTGGTGGGAGCGACCTGCAGAGTTATTTCCCAGGCCCAGAATGTGGGCACATAGCTGCTGGCCAGCCCAGAAATGTATCTGTCAGGGGTGGCCCACAGGCCTGTTTCTTAAGCCTAGGACATGAGCTAATGCTGCTTGGCTAGACTCGGGAGTGGGGTATGAACACCAATTGCAATGTGCAGGGCTGTTTTCAGGCCTGGTATGCAGGTGCGGGGATGCTCAGCTGGCCTAGAGATATGTTTGCATAATGTGGCCCATGGGGCTATTGTATAGGCCCAGGACATAGATACAAAGCTGCTTGGTTAGCTGGGGGTGTGTCCACCACATGTGGCCCATGGGGCTCTTTCTTGAACTTGGGACTTGGGCACACAGCTGCTTGACCAGCCTGCGGGGATATGCCTGTTGGAGGGTGGCCCGCAAGGCTGTTTCTCAGGTCTGGGACATACGTACGAGTCTGCTTGACTGCCCCAGGGTTACACCCACTGGAGTTGGCCACATGGATGTTTTTCATGTCTGGGATGCATGTGCAAGATTTACTTGGCCAGCTCAGGGATGTGCCCACTGGAGGTAGACCACAGGACTGTTTCTCTGATCCAGGTCATGAGCTTTTGGTTGCTTGGCTGGCCTAGGGGCATGCCTGCCAGTGATGGCTTATATGACTGTTTCTCAGGACCTTACTGGGGGTGCAGAACCACTGGGAAGACCAGGGCATGTTTGCAGAGGGGGCAGAGGCACTATGGGGCTGTTTCTCAAGTCCTGAGCCCAGAAACATAGCTCTTTGCTGGCTTTGTGGCATATCATCTGCTTGGAGACCCAGAGGCCTCTTAGGGGAAGGTGCACAGTGGTTTGGCCAGCTCTAGGGTGAGTTTGCCTTGAGTGGGACTGTCATACTTTTTTCTCTGACTCGAAGTGAGTGTAGCAAAAGTTGGTTTTGCTGTGCGGGACAAGAATCATAGCTGATTCCAGGCCCAGGCTCTGCACAGTTGGGGTTGTGGTGTTCAGCCACTCATCTTGGCATAATGAAGGTGGAGCCCCAGTGCTGGAGAGATGCAGTGGCTGCTGCCCCAAGAGAGATGCACTCCAGAGGTGTCTGTCTTAAGATGGTGCCATGCTGCAGTGGCTTGACTCACGACTGGTGAGCTGGGGGTGGAAAATATGCACTTTGTGCTCCTCATCTAGGGCAGTGCAGCTGTGTGAATTCCTGGCAGCTCTCCAAACAGAGCTATGGGGTTGTGAGGACTGTAAGATTCTCCTGTAGGAAGGACTGTCAGTGTTTGTGGTAGTAATGGGGGCTGGTGGGGATCTCCTGCTTAACCGTTTCTTCAAAATGTAAAGTCTACCACCAGCCAGCCACCATAATTTCAGATTGAAATCTGAAATTTAAAATTCATCCTGTGAACAGATCTTTCATTCCAGTGTTTACTTTGTAGGACACTGAAATAAATCATGAAGACTTCATGCATCAAGGACATGACAGGCCACGTGTGATGGGTCACGCCTGTAATCCTAACATTTTGGGAGGCCAAGGCAGGCAGATCATTTGAGCTCAGGAGTTCGAGACCAGCCTGAGCAACATAGTGAAACCCTGTCTCTACCAAAATACAAAAATTAGCGAGGTGTGGTTGCATGCGTACCTGTAGTCCCAACTTCTTGGGGGACCTGAGGTGGGAGGATCGCTTGAGCCTGGGACATGGAAGCTGCAGTGAGCCAAGTTTGCATCACTACACCTTAGCCTGGGTGACAAAGTGAGACCCTGTCTCAAGAAAAAAAAAAAAAAAGGAAAAAATAAAGGACATGACAGAGATATTTTGACAGATATTTCCATGTTTGCAACTATATGAGAGAAAAAGATAGTTTATAGTTAATGAGTGAAAGGACAAATGTTTTGATTTCCTGGCATGGATGTCAATTTTACTTATTACTTATTTATAAATTTTACAAACATTTACATCATATTATTTGCTGGACACAGTTCTGGGTGACAAGGGAATCAACAGTGAGTAAGACATTGTCAGTGATCTTAGGAAACTCATAGATAATAATGTAAGGAGAACACAGTGAAACTTCACTTCAAAATAATTGTGATTGATTTTTCTTTTGGCTTCCCTCCAGTTTCTGCAAAAAGTGGATTGCTTGGAAGAATACCTATATTCTATGCTCTGTATCTTAGCAGTAGCTCAGGCAAAAAGTGATTAACAAAGTGTTGTTATTAAGTGAAAGGCTGTTGGGATAACTTGTGCTCCATATTTTTAAGTCAGAGGAAAGTGACAAAGGATGGGTGAAAACTTCTGCAATAACTCCCTGATGCAAAAATAACTATTTAATTTTTTACCAAAAAGGAAAATATATAATTCAACAGTCAGTTCACTGCAAGGCTGGGAGAATGGTGGGGGGAGTGGGGTAATATCAAGGCACTTATTACTCATTATGGTGCTTATATAACCCCATCTATTTTTACCACATCCAAGTGTAGTGATGGTTTCTTATTCTCAATAGATTCAATCTCTAAAATGCTTTCCTTACATTTCAAAGACTTCCCATCCTTCAGACTATAGTTCTAGAACTATGCCCTTATGACTGTGGACCAAGCAAAAACCATAACGGTCCTACCTCTTTCTGAGCTCCTGCATTATTCAGAGTCATTATACACTCTCAGGCTCAACTAGAGTCACCGTATGTTGTTCTCTAGTTAGCCATGGTTACCTCCATGAGAATAGGGAGTGTGTCTTCTTATACTCCCCTGCACCTAGGAAAGCCCTGAGAAAAAGTGGGTTCTCATTAATGCTAATTAAATTTAATTCTTCAACAGAATTTTAAAATTATAACTAGTAAAAAGAAAAACCTTGAATCTTAGAAAAATGCTTATTTTGGGTTATGCAACAAGTGCCTAAAAAGCAAGGACCTGTGATTCATTTCTTCTCCTAAGCACCCAGCACTGTGCCTGAGATCAAAAATTTAATGAAAGATTATTTGTTAGCTCATTGATACATCAGTAACAAAATAAGATGCTATTAAAGATGTGTGGAAGAATATCTGTCTACAATTATTCTATGTTTTCAAAGAAGTTGGTGGTTTTAATTTGCTCAGCTAAGCAGATCTATACCTGAATAATTATAACTCAGCATCAACTATAAAGAGTAAGTAATCAAAACTGGTGTTTATTTAGTACCTTATTATCTTAAGCATCCTCACAGTATTTACATGTAATGAACAATAACGTACAGAATCAATAAGCCACAATCTCCAGTAAGCCACAGTCACACTAGAGAACTTAAAATTTGCTCAGGAGACTGAGATTTTTATGACATATGGGAAATTAATATTTCAGCACCAGATATTGGTGGCATTCATTCTCACAATACAAAAAGAAAGGGAAAGGGCAAGGTTTAGCAGGAAAAGGGGATTCTGATTTTGTCAGAAGTCTTTTACCATGATTTACCTTTACCAATGAAGTAATCAAGAGTTGTATTTACAGCGGCCAGCGTTTGACTCTCTACTGAATTAACTTGAATCTTCTTTTACTATTGCAGCATTAATACTGTAAAGGCCACAGAAAATGAAACAATGACCCAAATTAGGCATTTCAATTTTGCATATAAATTTGGTCACACCTCATAATCATCTTCTTACAAAATCCATATTTAAATTGTAAGTTTATTAATATTTTATTTCTTGACTCCTCTGATATTATTTATTTATTTATTTATTTATTTATTTATTTATTTTTGAGACAGAGTCTCACTCTGTTGCCCAGGCTGGAGTGCAGTGGCAGGCAATCTCGGCTCACTGCAAGCTCGGCCTCCCGGATTCACGCCGTTCTCCTGCCGTTCTCCTGCCTCAGCCTCCCAAGTAGCTGGGACCACAGGCTCCCACCACCGAGCCTAGCTATTTTTTTTTTTTTGTATTTTTTAGTGGAGATGGGATTTCACTGTGTTAGCCAGGATGGTCTCGATCTCCTGATGTCATGATGTGACTTCCTTGGCCTCCCAAAGTGCTGGGATTACAGGCGTGAGCCACCGCGCCCGGCCTCTGATAGAATTTGTAAGTCTCTTAAAATTAGTGTGGATTCAATTTGTTCTCCCATCAGAAAAATTAAAGAAAAAATGGTAATTGATTTGGCTTGATATGTTATTACTGTGTTTAAGAACATCAGAAAATCTTTATTCCAAACCTTTTTTACCCAGCATACTTTCCCTTTCAGGAAAAATATTATTCTTTATAAAGATGTTAGTATAACATGTAATAATTTGAGAAGGCATAGCACATTGACACTTTAATACCTATCAACCCTTCTAAAAATTTTGCTTATTCTTGAAGAATATCTAAAATGACAATGGCAATTCTTGCTTGCATTGAATGCCTCACAGACTGAACCCTTGCCCAACTCTGCCATTCAAATTTTTCAGCCTACAGATTTCCCATATTTTAATATGTCCAGTATTAGCCAGAAGTATTGCTTAAACTTGATACAGATCATATCATTCCCCTGCTCAAAACCCCAGTAGCTTTCCATCTCACACAAAAAAAGGTCAAAGTCTTTGTAATGCCCTACAAAGACCATGATGCTGCATAGCCCAGTACCCTTTCTGATCTCATTTCCTACCTCTCTTCGCTTGCCTACTTCCCTCCATCATCCTGTTCCTTAAATATGCCTATCCTACTCTCATCCCACGACCTTCGCACCACTGTTGCCTCTGCCTGGAATGTTTTACACCCATCTATCAGCACAGTTCCTCCCTCATTTTTTCCAGGCTTCTGTTCAAATGACATTGTCTAATAAAGGTTTTCCCTCAACCAGCAATTCCCTCTATCAGAACTTTGTTTCCCCTTCCTGCTTTATTTTTCTCCACAGCATTTATTACTAAATGACTCCACAATATATTTACCTGTTTATTGTTTGTTATTTGCCTCCCTCACTAGAATATAAGTTCCTCAAAGTAAGTACTTTTTAAAAGTTTTTTCATTGCTATACCTTCAGTACATGTAAGCGTGTCTAATCATAGGTGAAACACAATAAATATTTGTTGAATGTATGAATTATTATAAAGATAACTACCTATTAATACTTATTAAACACCACAATGTGGATATAGCATGGCATTTCTCTCTGGTATCAGTTTCTTACAAATTATATCTATGTTAAATATACCCCAGTTATGTATCATTAATGAATTAAACCAGTGACAGAGAAAATAATTGCAAATTATACATCTGACAAAGATCCAATATCTGGAATCTATAAGGAACCTACACAATTCAGCAAGCAAATGACAAATATTCTCATTAAAAAGTGGGCAAAGGACATGAACAGACACTTCTCAAAAAAAGACATACATGCAGCCAACAAGCATATAAAAAATGCTCAACATCATCACTAATCATTAGAGAAATGCAAATAAAAACCACAATGATATACCATCTTATACCAGTTAGAATAGTGATTACTAAAAGGTCAAAAAATAACAGATGTTGAAAAGTTTGTGGAGGAAAACTGCTGGTAGGAATGTAAATCAGTTCAGCCTCTGTGGAAAGCAGTTTGAAAATTTCTCAAAGAATTTAAAACAGAACTACCATTCAATGCATCAATCCAATTACTGAGTATAAGCCCAAAGGAATATAAATCATTCTACCATAAAGACACATGCATGCATATTTTCATCACAGCACTATTCACAATAGCAGAGACATGGAATCAATCTGGAGGCCCATCAATGATAGACTGGATAAAGAAAATGTGGTATATACACACCATGAAATGCTATGCAGTCATGAAAATGAAAAAAATTATGTCCTTTGTAGAAACATGGATGCAGCTGGAGGCCATTATCTTAGGTAAATTAATACAGAAACACAAGTGGGAGCTAAATATTGGGTGCACATGGACCTAAAGATGGGAACAATAGATACTGGAGACTACTAGAGGGACAAGGGAGGGAAGAAGGGCTGAAAAAAAACTACCTATTGGGTATTATGCTCACTGCCTGGGTGATGGGATCAACAGTACCCCAAACCTCAGCATCATGGAATATACGCATGTAACAAACCTGCAGATGTACCCTCTGAATCTAAAATAAGTTAAATTTTTAAAGATTTATTTTATATGCCTCTACTATCATGGAATTTTAAAAGTAAATTTATTTCTATTTCTATTTAGAAATAAAAAGATTTATTTTTTAAAAAGTAAATTAAACAATTTTAACACAATAAGAGTACAAAAGGAGGCTAATTTATCATGTGTCTAAATATATAAATATCATATGTCTAATACTTAAAAGTTACTAAACAAGCTAAAAATGTTAAAGTATATCCTTAAAATATTAAAATATACTTTACCACCTTGAAAGATATGCCTCATAATCACGAAATCTTCAGGTCAGATTTATAGGACATTATCTTGAAATGATTGTTTGAAAATTCAATTTAATGTCTTTTTGTTTTCATTTAGGAGTGTGTGAGTGTGTGTGTGTGTGTGTGTGTGTGTGTGTATGTAACTGTGTGTTTGCTCATCTTTGCCAAGAATTGACACTCTTCCTCAAAGTAAAAGTTTGAGGTGTGGATTTTTTGACAATGTTTATATAATCTTATCCATGACATCAGTAGCCATGTTGGTCCTGACAGAACTAAACTTTGAATATCTTTTCATGGAGGCCCAACAACCTTAGCTATTGTTCACTATGTAAAGTCCTTCAGATTTTAAACTAGACTTTGAACTGTATACCAAATGCACATGAGTGTAGTCTGGCAAATTTCAATGCTTTTCTGTCAAGATAAAAACTGCAAAATGACTGACAGAAACCAATATATAAGTGAAATATAATGAAAGAGAGGTTTTAATTCATGTGAGAGAGAATTATTAGTTCCTTTGGGAAATAACAAAACATAGACAGCATTACCTAACTCCATTGGGCCAGATAATTCAGATGCAAAAATAAGACATGAAGACACGAATAATTCACCCAATGATATCATTTTAGGACAACATATAACAAGGTGTAACAGTGTGGTGCAAGCTGTAATCATCAATCCTGAAATGAAGGTAAAAAGTAGAACTCAATGTATCAGCTTTAAGAAAGAAGGCAATAAAAACAATAGAAATAATTACATATCATTTATTTTATGTCAGGTATTGTTACAAGCACTTTTCATAAATGAAATCATTTAATTCTAAATAGAACCATACGAGAAGGGTACTATTATTATCCTCAACTTATAGATGAGGAAAATGAACCAGTTCAAGTTCAAGTCTCTTGCCCGAAGTGGTGAAGTTAGGATTCGAATTCAGGTAGTGTGACTCTAGAGTTTATACTCTTAACTACTACTCTACTACTAGAGTTTATACTCTTAACTACTATATTGCCTTTGAGTTAAACAATGTAAATATAAAAGAGTAATAGTAGCTCATTGTATAAGGTGATTTAGGATACATAAAACATCACTGTGTATTCGTTACCTTATTGCAGACTTACAACAACTCTCTCAGTTATAAATGACCATGTTATTCCTATATTACAAGTAAAACTTTTTTTTAAAAGATTCAGATAATCAAAGTCAAGAAAAAATATCTCACATGTTAATGAAAAATAACAGATGTGTACAGGATTAGTAATGGGGTTTCTGGTCCTAATCTAAGAGCATTACTTGGATAGAGCACATAGGTAAATCTCAATCACAGTTGATAATTTTCAGAGCAGTTCGCTATAGATTCACAATAGAAAACACATCCCCACAGGTGCACACTCACAAATACACACATTTTCCTGATTGTGCAAGAGCACTGTCCTGTGAATAGAATCATTCTCCTTGTTAAACAAAACACTTAAATTCTCAGTTTGCAGAAGTCCCTGAAGCAGTGTGTATAGTTTATTCTTTTGACCAAAACGCATTCAATCTAACTAAAGGAATGTTTGCCCCACCAAATAAATTCAATTTTCAACCTCAATTAATAGAACCTATTGCAGCTTTCAATATGAGAATGTTAATATTGCAAAGGTTATATATGTCATTATTCAATAACAATAACTAACATTGCTTCCATGCTTCCTTGTGCCAGGATTTGTGCTAATCATTTTAAATGTGTAATCTCGTTCAGTACTCAGGACAATGTGAGATGGGAAACATTAGTTGTCCCTATTTACTAGATGTAGAAACCAAGTCTTTGAGAAGTTAAATAATTTCCCTGAGGTCACACACATAGTACCCACTGTAGGCGCTCAAAACTAAATCTGTGTGACCCAGTAGCCCATACTATTCCACTATGTATTTGAAAGTTTTTTGTGAATGTTTACTCTGAAGAAGTTACAGACTGCAACAATTTAAATTAAAATAAACAGTGAGCGCTTCTTGTTATTAGAAAGAGGAAAATATGACCATAACTATGTAGCAAGTCGCTTCTACTCTTTATGCAGCTACATTTATTTAAACCACGCAAAATTATCATTTTGTAGTTTACAAACACATACTGTTAATTCTGTGTAGTTCAACATTAATAGGAGTGGAATAAGGTGACTGAGCTATAGGTCAAAGATTGCAAAGTTAAATTCAGCTAGAGACTATCAACTTGTATTAAGATGGCTAGTTCAAGAGTCTGGAGTGAAGAAAGTATTTCTGGTATGGATTTGTGTTGCCTTTGGCCTCAACATTTCTTCTCCTTCTTTATGAAAAACAACCCAAATTTGCTTTTGAAACCTGTTCTTTTGTTGGATATAGTCTGGTGGGACAGTTTATCAAGATACGCTGCTCTCTTCCTAGGCTAAGGGTGGTACATGACTTCCACTGGACAAATCACACATTTAACAGCATTGGTGTTGAATCATGCCCTCACCACCCCTTGCTCCCTTCACCCCCGCCCCCCACCCAAAATCCATTTATGTGATTCTGCTGTAGTTACTATAATTCCTGTCTTTCTGTAGCTTGGTTCTTAGCCTCTCTTTCCATTGCTTAAGCCCTCTCACAACAATTGTTTTTCTCTGATTAATTAGAATCAGTTTAATTTTAGTTAATTCTGTTTAATTCCATTAAACTATATTAAGTATAATTCTAGTTAATTCTGGTTAACTAGAATCAATTTCTGTCACTTACAACCAAAGAGCCTTCACTCATTTTAGCAAGATACAGATTGTGAACTAAAGGTAATAGGTGAACAGGAGGGTTGTGGTGAGAATGAAAATCAGGGTAGGAAAGAGCAGGTGGGTAAAAGTGGTAGCAGGTAAGTTTATGAGGCAAACAGGTTTGAGAGCATTTGGACAGGCTAGAGGAAGACTTTCTGGGTGGTTGTTAGTTATTATCAATATCCTAGTTTTTGTGTTGGGTGATTAAATCTTGGGTGCTTATTTTATGATGGATATATAGAGACCATGTGTAGACCAATAATGTAAATGTGTCATAAAACAAGAATTATAATTACCTAAGTTTGTGTATGTAATGTAAAAGGTGTTTTCTGTAGATGTAAAAACTATTAAAAAAATAAAATTAGGAAATCACTAGAAATAGAAATACAGTTTGCTATTTACCAACCCCTTCAAGGACTTCTTTCAGACAAAGAATTGCAACCGCTAAAGAAGAAGAAGTTAAAAGGAGTTCACCCCAAAGTCTCTTTTACAAATTCTAAATCCTAAAACAACTTATCAGTCAAAACTTGAAAAACAAATATTTAATTAAATGATTCTCATTGAATTTCCTTTTTAGCCTTTCTACTCTACTAGTGTATGATCCTTTAATTCAGTAATAAAATGTGTTTTGGCAATTATTTCAACAGAGTCACCATCAAAAATCTCATGTTCTTCACTTTATTTAATTAGTTTTAAACACAGTGTTATCCTTACAGAAGCCTAACTTGCTGTTTTATTTAAAAGGTTATATGCAAGCAATAATTCTGACAGAAAGAAATAGCGAGGAGTGGGTGATCACTGTCTGAAAAAATTGTAAGTCATGACAAATGTAAATAAACTGAAAGGCAGACAAAGGGCAGAATTCTTTACAGTCTGACACTATTGAGCATCAATCATAATTTTAATCAAGGTCATGACTAAACTTCTAGGAAAAAATACTTTTTAAAAAATACCATGCAGTATCAACTTAACAGAATGTCTAGGTCATAAAGAGTACAAATGGCTAATAGAAGGATAGAAAAGATTGATAGGGATTCAAAATCCCAATGTTTTTGTACATATTTGAATATATTTCTATGTGATTACCTGTCAATCAATTACATGTAAGCTACACATCAAAGATTTAGAAACATCAAACTTTGAAGTTGAAAGAGATTTTTGTGCTCTGTTCAATTGACTCTAACATTTTCTTATTTTAAGACAATATGTGACAAGATTGTATCTCTGTAGACTCTAGAGTTTTGCTATTTTAAAAGAGTAAGAATCTAAGGTTCAGAGTAATTTGTTATATCCTACAGGTAATTAATAGTCGACCTCAAAATGGAACTGAAGTGTCCTAATAGGCTGATATTCTTCTGACAAATATTTATTAAACATCAACTGTCTACCAAGGGGTACAGGTACTGGCAAAAAAGACAAGATTCCCAGGAGAAGATAGTAAGCAAGCAAACAATAGTAACAAAAACCAGTAATTTAAATAATACCAAATGTTATTAAAACATTAAAACTGAAGGAAAGATATAGAATAGCTGAGTGGAAATAGGGACATGAAATAGGGTTTTCAGGGAAGGGTCTCTGAAAATTTAGGGCTGGGATTTGAGTCATGAGGAAGGAGCCAGCTGTGGGAGAGTACGTTGTGAGTGAATATAAGGACAAAGGGAAAGTCACAGTTCTCCCTCCACTGTTAGTAAAGTGTAAAATTGGCCGGGCGCGGTGACTCAAGCCCGTAATCCCAGCACTTTGGGAGGCCGAGACGGGCGGATCACGAGGTCAGGAGATCGAGACCATCCTGACTAACACGGTGAAACCCCGTCTCTACTAAAAAAATACAAAAAAAATTAGCCGAGCAAGGTGGCGGGCGCCTGTAGTCCCAGCTACCCGGGAGGCTGAGGCAAGAGAATGGCGTAAACCCGGGAGGCGGAGCTTGCAGTGAGCTGAGATCCGGCCACTGCCCTCCAGCCTGGGCGACAGAGCGAGACTCCGTCTCAAAAAAATAAATAAATAAATAAACAAAGTGTAAAATAATATCCCAGTAGGACCTAATTTTTACCCCCAATTTGATTATAAAAGTCAAGGTTTTTTTTTTTTTTTTTTAAATTATAACACATTGCTTAAACTTGGCTTAGTTTCTCATGAAATCTCCAAGAAAGGAAATATCACTTGTATAATAAACATGTGTGCAGAAAATTTTACAGTATTTTAGGATGCCTTCAAACACATTATTTTATTGAATGCTTGTAGTAACACTATACAGTGGGCAAGGTAGTTATTGAAAGAAATCCATGGTAGAATGAAGTGAGCACCAGGTTTATTTTGTTTAAATTGAAACCAGTTTAATAATTCTAAAAACAGTGTTTTAGGGATATGATAATAGAATGAGCACCAGTTTTTAAATTAGCAATTAAAACCTGGTCCTACCACTTATCATCTTTAATTCTCGAGCATGTAACTTAACATCTGAAACTAGGTTTCTTTATTGGTCAAATGAAGAAAAGTGAATCTTTTTAAATAGATTGTTGTAAGAATAACAATGATATTCTTCAAAATGGTAGCTGACATATTGGTATTGGTGGTAGTTTCTTAGTTATTTACCTTAGGGTTTTGTTTGTTTGTTTTGCTTTGTTTGCTTTGCTTTGGGGTTGTATGAGAAGGATAGGAGAAGTGTGACATTAACGAGGTAGTGGTGGTGGTGGTGGTGTTAAATTTTGTGCTAATTTATTCCTAGATTAGAGGGGTCATTCATTTTTCTTGAGGTTATTAAAGGCTAAAATTTTATAAGAAAACTAGAATACATATGCCATATTTATAAGTAAACTAGAATTCATATATATGACAGTATTCTTCAGATTTTTATGTAAGCTTTTTCATATTCATCCGTATAATCCAATCACTTTTCTCATAACATTGATATATGAGGAAAGAAAACTATTCTGTTTTTAAGATTTAGTCAGAACTTTTAGTCTTTAACCCGGAAATATTCCAGTTGTTCTTTAAAAACTTGCCTCAAGTGAACTAAGATTTATGCAAGAATAATCCCATGCAAACAAAGAAAATAGAGTATTCAAAGACATAACCATAAAAATGGCATATTTTGCCACACTTATCAGGCACCAAGGTTTATGTTATTCATCTGACAATGACAATAGAAAATAGCTGTAATCTGTCCTTGGTATCTGCATCAAAAGTCAATGTAGATTCTTTGAAGGCCAAAGCAAGTGTAGAAGAGAAGATCAAAATGAAGGTCAAACCTTGTGGAGTGCAATGGAAGGATGCTCCACAATTCTTACAATTCATTTTGTATGTACTATTGTTGTATCTATGCTAAGAAGAAGAAACTAAGAGGGAAAAGATAAGTTTTATTTACCCAACGCCATGCAGAAAGACACATTCTGACAGAATAAGGATTTGATTCCCTGTCTTTCCAGAGAGGATATTTTACCAGTTAGAGTATCTTCATTTTGCGGTATCTTGAAGGTTTTATAACAATATTGCATACATTATTTCATATTCAGTCTAGACTGAGTTTGTTTAATTAGTAATGGTGGAAACAGGTGGACAAATGCTCAATAGAATTAATTCAGCCAAACCCATATTTACCATTTACAGGGTATACTGCAATTACTCTTCAAGTCTCATAATTTTAGAACACAAACTCATTTTTTAGGGAAAAACAGGAGATTAGGAAAGATTTATAAGCATCAATTAATTTTTAAAATATATGACTGTAAAAGGCAAATTGCTTTCTTGCTTCCTTATTATGCTAACTAATACTTATCATTCCATACACATGTCAAATACTAATTGATGAAACTTTGAAAGAGGAAGAAGAAAAAAACAGTATCTCACTCTGAAATATTTTTGAGAACTGAAAACTAAAATGAACATAAAATAATCGGGGGTGGAAGGAAGCTCACACTCTCTTCATTTCAAACCAAGAGCTCATAAATGAAACCTCCCACTTGCTTGATAATTTGACAAGTAAGACCAACATACTAATATGTTCTTTTGGTTAATTCTATCAAAATTTATGATGAGTTGAGAATTTGTTTACTTGTTTTCATTCAGTAATCCTGTGTTTGTATAATTTTCTAGATAATAAGGCCACCACTCCAAACAAGTCTGATGTGTATTTTTAATAAAGCTAATTAGGCAGTAGGCAGTTAGGAAATCTTCTTTGCACAGCACATTAGCAGTTAGGTAATTTCTCTCAGGAAGAATGGAAGGAGCTCTGGGCCTTTTTAAATTACAGAGAGATCTTTATTCTCACCAGGTATTTTTTTTTAACGAAGTTAACTTATTTAAATGCCACATAGAAAAAGCTAGGGTCCTCTTGAAAGTCAGTGCTGATTCCACGGTAATGAGCCCAGGATCATAGGTCCATGGCCAGGAATACATTATACTTCTGTGCAACTGCTTGAAAAATACATGTCATCATATGCAATGGAGAATTGCCCAAGTTGTGAAGAGTTCAGGGTAAACCCTCACATCATGGGACACACAGTTCAAGTCTATTCACAATTCCCACCTGCTTGATTGTTCAGTGGAGGCAGCACATCAATTCAACTTAAAGAGACAGATTTCTACAACTATTGAATCCTTATGGCATTTGTAAAGTTTTCCAGGCTTTGCAGACATCATTTAATGTCACAGGGCTTTGTTATTAGTTCATGGTTTCCATTTCCTTTTTTTAAGGTCACTGAAATCTTGTAGTGAAATAATGGGTACTCCAGTTCCCTCAAATAATTAATGTATCCTTAATGTGCCTTTTCAACAGAACATGCTTTAGCCATTAGGGAGACTAAAGGCTGTTATTAGTGCCTTTCATCAGGAACCAAAGACTCCTAGAATGTCAGAGGCATATAAAGCTGAAGAATGTATCCTTGTAGCACTTCATTTTATATCTGTATATGATTTCTTTTAATATTATTGTAAGTACCCTTTAATGCAGAGAAATTAGCTGAGATGGCCAGTCCAAAATTAGTTCAAGGCTGAAGAATGTACCAGTTAAAAGTAAACATAATTTTATTGCTTTCCGTAAAACATAATTACACCAACTAGTAACTCAAAATCTTAATCTTATTTCATCTAGAAATAAACATTTTACTTATTGTCTTTTATTGTTTTAAGCCATAAAAATGCTTACAACAGTTTTCTTAAAGAGATTAGTCTTTTTTCCAATTCCAGCTTTTTGAAATGTTATGTAGTTACAAATGAATCATAATTTTTAATAGAAAATATAAAGATAAATAGCAAATAAATTCAGTAAGAATTATTACAAATTCTGAGTTAGTAAAAACTAATATTTTACTATAACAAAAACAATAGGCAGTTTTTCCTTTGTCAGATACTTATTGAGCATTTCATATGTACAAGATCTTTTGTAAATGTATTCAATATGTTAGTGAATAAAATAATCTCTGACCTTAAGAAGGAAGGGGTAAACAAGAATGTTAAATGGTAGTAAATGCAATGCAAATAAGAAAAATAAGGCTCAATATGGAAATTGGGTGTGTTTGGGTGTACAAGTTGGAACTTTAGATTACAGCCTGATAGTCTTTTCTATCAGGCTATCCTGATAGAAAAGGTAATGTAATCAAGACTTAAAGGAAGTAAGGAGAAAATAATATTGGGTAAAGAACTTTCCAGCAGAAAGTTTGAGGTCCCCAAAGGTAGGTTTGGAGAACAGCAAAGTGATTAATGTGCTCATATGATTTTGGGTGTGTCCCTACCAAATCACATGTTGAATTGCAATCCCCAGTGTTGGAGGTGGGGCCTGATGGGAGGTGACCGGGTCAGCAGGGTGGAGATCTCATGAATGGGCTAGCGCCATCCCATTGCTGCTGTTCTCGTGATAGTAAGTGAGTGAGTTCCCATGAAATCTGATTGTTTAAAAGTGTGAAGTACCTTCCCCATCTCTCTCTTCCTTCTGCTCTAGCCATGTAAGATGTGCCTGCTTCCCCTTTGCCATCTGCCATAATTGTACATTTCCTGAGGCCTCCCAGAAGCCAAGCAGATGCCAAAATCATGTTTCCTGTACAGCCTGTGGAACTGTAAGCCAATTAAACTTCTTTTCTTCATAAGTTACCCAGTCTTAGGTATTTCTTTATAGCAACGCAATGCAAGCACGGACTAATACAGAAAATTGGTACTGAGACCTGGCATAATGCTATAAAGATATTTGAAAATGTGAAAGTGACTTTTGAATGTAACAGGCAGAGATTGAAAGGATGTGGAGGACTCAAAAGCAGATGGGAAGATGAGGGAAAGTTTGGAACTTCCTAGAGACTTGGCAAATGGTTGTGACCCAAATGCTGACACATTGATATGGACAGAGATGGCCAGGTTGATGAGGTCTCAGGTGAAGATGAATAACATATTGGGAACTGGAGCAAAGGTCACTTTTTATGCATTAGCAAAGCAGCTAGCTGCATTGTGTGTCCCTGCCCTTGAGACTGAGAGTGATAATTTATGGTACCTGGTGAAAAAAAAATGTCTAAGCAGCAAAGTGTTGAAGATATGGCCTGGCTGCTTCCAAAAATCTATGCTCATAAGCATGAGCAAAACATCATGTAAAACTGGAACTTTTATTTAAAGGGGAAGCAGAGTGTAAAGGTTTGAAAAATTTGCAGCCTGGCCGTGTGGTAAAAAAGAAAAGCCTATTTTTGGGGGAGGAATTCAAGTGGGCTTCAGAAATTTGGATAACTAAAAGAAGGTAAGTACTGATAACCAAGACAGTGGGGAAGAGACCTGATAACCAAGACAGTGGGGAAGAGACCTGATAACCAAGACAGTGGAGAAGAGACCTGGAAGACTTTTCAGAGACCCTTCATGGCAGCCCCTCCCACCACAGGCCTGAGGCCTAGGAGAACTGAAAGGTTTTGTGGGCCAGAGCTAGCATTCCGCTGCCCTGTACATCCACAGGACACTGCTCCCCCCATTCCAGTCACTCCAGCTTCAGCCATGGCTTAAAGGGGCCCAGCTACACCTCAGGCCACTGCTTCAGAGGATCCAAGCCATAAACCCTGGTGGTTTCCACATGGTGTTAGGCCTGTGGGTGCACATGTGCAAGAATTGAGGCTTCAGAACCTCCACCTAGATTTCAGAGGACGTATAGAAAAGCCTGGATGTTTAAGCAAAAGCCTGCTGCAGGGGTGGAGCCCTCACAGAGAACCTCTACTAGGGCAATCAGAGGAGAAATGTGGGGTTGGAGCCCTCATATAGAGTCCCCACTGGGGCACTGCCCAGTGGAGCTGTGAAAAGAAGGCTAGCATCCTCCAGACTCCAGAATGGTAGATCCACCAAAAGCTTGTACCTTGTGCCTGGAAGAGCTTTAGGCACTAAATGCCAGCCCACAAGAGCAGCTATGGGGACTGAACTCTGCAAAGTCACAGGGGCGGAGTTGCCAAAGGCTTTGGGAGCCCACTCCTTTCACCAGCATGCCCTAGATCTGTGACATGGAGTTAAAAGAGATTATTTTGGAGCTTTAAGGTTTAATGACTCCCCTGCTGGGTTTTGGACTTGCATGGGGCCTGTAGCCACTTTCTTTTGGCTGATTTCTTCCTTTTGGAATGGGAGTATTTACCCAATGCTTGTAACCCCGTTGTGTCTTGAAAGTAACTAATTTGGTTTTGACTTTACAGGCTCATAGGTAGAAGAGACTGGCCTTGGTTCAGTTGAGGCTTTGGACTTTTGAGTTAAGCTAGAATGAGTTAAGGCTTTGAGGGACTGTTGAGGAAAGATTATCATATTTTGCAATGTGAGAAAGATAGGAGATTTGGAAGGGCCAGAGGTGGAATAATATGGACTGTCTGTGTCCCTACCAAATCTCATGTCGAATTTTAATCCCCAAAGTTGGAGGTGGGACCTAGTGGGGGGGATGATTGGATAGGGGGGTGGAATTCTCATAAAGGAGTTAGCACAATCCCTGCAGTGCTCTTCTCATGACAGTGAGTGAGTTCTCATGAGATCTGGTTGTTTAAAAGTGTGTAACACCTCCCTCAACCCCTTCTGCTCCAGCCATCTGAGTCGTACCTACTTCCCCTTCACCTTCTTCCATGATTGTATGTTTCCTGAGGCCTCCACAGAAGCCAAGCATGTGCCAGAATCATGCTTCCTGTACAGTCTGCAGAACCATGAGCCAATTAAGCCTCTTTTCTTTAAAAATTATCCCTCCTCGGGTATTTCTTTACAGCAGTGTGAGAACAAACTAATACATGTGACTACAGCAGATTGATCAAAATGAGAATAGGAAGAGATGAGAATAAAGAGATAATTTGGGGCAAGGGGTTGGGGGTCAGGGAGTGTCAGTCAGGAACAACTTATAATGACTCGGGTTTTCACTCTTAGCAAATGAGCCATTGAAGTGTTTACAGCAAAGGAGGGACATGCTCTGGAACAATTTTGACTGGCTGCTGTGTTGTGAATAGACTACAGGGATGCAGGGGTAGAAGTGGAGTGACCAGTTGAGGGCTACTATATTAATCTAGGATACAGACAATGGTGGCTTGGACCAGAGAAGATATAAAAGGTACAGGCTTCCATAGCAGCCTCTTTAATCTCTTTTGAGCCTTAGGCACTTAGTTCTCCCTATACAGCAGGATTTGTATTGTTATATAATATTATCATGTATCTTTTTACAATTTTTCTCCTGCAATAGCCTGTGACTATATTTCTAGTATTTATAGTATTTCTCCCACAATAGACTGTGTCTGAACAACAGAGACTATACCTTATTCACTTTGCATTCTGAGAGCATATACTCTGCTAAGCATTTGAAGGTGCTCTACAAACATTTGTGGAATAAACAAATTAAAATTAATCTCAATAAAGAATATGTTTTTTGTTTCAAAATAATTTGTAATATGTAATTGAGAGATAAAAAAGAAAAGAGGGTTGAAAGATTAATAAACCAGCCAGAATTGCTGAGTTGTGAGGTAGCAAAAATGATGTATTTAGTGTAATTTTACCTTCCTTAAATTTGGATATTGAGGAAAGAATTCTAAACCCTTTGAATGTTTTCAGTAGTAATTACTTGGAAGAAAAATAGTTCTTTAAAAAACCACAGGTCAGATAGAACAGGATTATTCCATTAGTGCTTATGGGTGTCTCCAAGTCTAGGAGGAGCTATTTTAGCAAATATTTCTAAATATAGTTTAAAAAGTGTTTTATGGGTTAAAAAGAGTATTAAAAATGATAAAACTGGCCGGGTGCGGTGGCTCAAGCCTGTTATATAATATTATTATGTATCTTTTTACAATTTTTCTCCTGCAATAGACTGTGACTATATTTATAGTATTTATAGTATTTCTCCCACAATAGACTGTGTCTTAGCCAGCACTTTGGGAGGCTGAGACGGGCGGATCACAAGGTCAGGAGATGGAGACCATCCTGGCTAACACGGTGAAACCGCGTCTCTACTAAAAAATACAAAAAACTAGCCGGGCGAGGTGGCGGGCGCCTGTAGTCCCAGCTACACGGGAGGCTGAGGCAGGAGAATTGCGTGAACCCGGAGGCGGAGCTTGCAGTGAGCTGAGATCCGGCCACTGCACTCCAGCCTGGGCGACAGGGCGAGACTTTCCGTCTCAAAAAAATAAATAAATAAATAAATAAAACCTGGTGGTTCACACCTGTAATCCCAGCACTTTGGGAGGCTGAGGTAGGTGGAGGATCACGAGGTCCAGAGTTCAAGACCTGCCTGACCAACATGGTGAAACCCTGTCTCTACTAAAAATGCAAAAATTAGCCAGGCATGGTGGTGCGTGCCTATAATCCCAGCTACTCAGGAGG
The DNA here is from genome assembly GCF_009764315.1 of Trachypithecus francoisi. NCBI lineage: Eukaryota > Metazoa > Chordata > Mammalia > Primates > Cercopithecidae > Trachypithecus > Trachypithecus francoisi. The sequence continues at coordinate 9,145,727 of NW_022681453.1, forward strand.
GTGAGGCAGGAGAGTCATTTAAACCTGGGAGGTGAAGGTTGCAGTGAGCCAAGGTCACGCAAGGTCACGCCAATGCACTCCAACCTGGGCGAAAGGGCAGGACTTCGTCTCAAAAAAAAAAAAAAAAAAAAAAATGCAGTCAATTCTTATTTCTGGTTACCTGTGTTCCATAAAGTCCCTTCAAACACTGAATTCGCCAATACTGAAGCATTTCTCCTAGAGGAAACACAGAGTTAGGTTCCTGTGAGTCTCTGGTCACAATACTTTCATCAACAGATGAAAATATAACTTTGTTTTATGTGTGTTTCTGTTTAAAGACACCTTGTTTAATATATAGTTGATTCACTAATTTTTTTAAAAAATGTTATTTAAAAATTTTAATAATAAATTAAATAATAGATTTATCTACATTTAGATAACTCATATCTAAATGTAGATTATCTAGCACATGCATTTTCTCTATGAGGTACATCATAGCCTTCTTGTGCTTTGGAACTAGACAGCACTTCAGCGTTGCACATGGGGGCCATTTTACAAAGTGAAATCAACACATCCAAAATCATGCAAAAAATCTGGCACTAAATAGACTGCAAAAAGGACACTTGTTCATGGTATTTGAGCTGAAACAAGAAGGCAGAATATTGCTTTGTTCCACCAAAGCTGTAAACTTTCATGTTGGGCAACTCAAATTTTTTGTGCTCTGCACGTGTTCAAAAGTAACACAAAAATGCTGTGATTATTGATTCTGGGGCACAAATAAATTTTAGTGCGTAGGTGAATTAGCAAATATGAAATCTACAAATAATGAAGGTCACCTTTATTTATTTCAAATGTTCTTCATCCATGGTATGTTTTCAAAATATCTTAGAGAGTACAGGCATGATGTCACAATATAAATCTAATATTTAAAATGAGTTTTCATATAGATGTTCATATATAATACTTAATATATACAATATTTATAAATTTATTATAAATAATATGATGTCTCTCAAGAATAACAGTCAAATTACCACATAAGAAGAAAACACAACTTCACCATTCTACCCATTTCCCCATGATGCGGCTTTTTCTTTTTCCCCTAGATGTTTCTATTTCAGTGGAAGTATTAGAAATGTAATGAAAACTAATCAATTGCACATATAACTTAAAATTCTCAGTTTTCTAATCCTAGCAAATATTTTGTTTTATTCAGTGTTTCTACTGGGAATAACATTCTTTAGAAAGTTGCAATATTGTTAGATAAAAGAGGGATAGGACTGTGAATGTGTTCATAATGCATTTGTAGTCAATAGCTGCATAGCTGTTAAACTGGCGTTTCAAATGCCTTCAATAAAAAAATTTAAAATCTAATTCTCAAAACTTGTTTAAAGTAAGCTAACAATCTCAATTTTGAAGGCAAGAAGCATCTTTACTTTCTTAGAAAGAGGAAAGGTATAATTCTTTTTTCCATTGTGATTCATTAAAGTAAATCCTACCCATCTGTCTTCCAGAGCTGCCTCTTCCATAAATTGTTCTTACTACTCAGCACGTGGATGCCTCCCACTGTCCTGCTCTGTTCTTACTTCTCTATATACCACACTGTTTGAGACTTGCTCGGTAATTATTTCATTCAGGTTAATCTTACATCCTTAAAGAGCTCTACAACCCTAAATCAGAAACATCATATCTTACGTCTCTCTTATCTTCTACATCACAGTTTCTTAACTTGTTACTATTTACATTTTGTCTGAATAACTTTTTGTTTGGGGCATTGCAGGATGTTTAGCAGTATCTCTGGACTCTACCCTATTAGGTGCCAGCAGTGAACTTCCTGCCCACTCCCTTGAACTGTGACAACAAAAATATCTTTGATTATTGCCAAATATTCCTTGGTGGATAAATCACTCCTGGTTGAGAACTCTATATCATATCCTAGATCTGGAGGACAAATAAACATTTTTTAATTCAAATTTTTACAGTCAATACATATTACTTAGACTCATATATCCAGATCCTAATATTGTATATGTGAAGTCAGCTTGTCCTTCACTGTCCATGTTCATAAAGAAACAAAATATTCTAGCTATTAAAAGAGAGCAATCAATATAAAATTAACTGAAATTAAAAACTCCCTACATAATACTTTTTAATGTTTTCATAACAAGAATTTTCATACCACGCTCTCTTCATTATTATAAAGTAAAACAAATGTTAGTGTTAGCCTATTTGTAATATGGTTCTTCTTTACATGTGTTAGCATTTTATTAACATCTTTGTTCTGTGATCCCTGACATTCAAAGCATGATCCCAGGACCAGCAGCATTGGCATATGCTGGAAGCCTGCCAGAAATGCAGAATCTCAGGTTCTTCCCCAGATCACTGACTCAGAATTTTCATTTAAAAAAGATCTCTGGTGATTTGTATACACAGTAAAAATTGACTTTGTTAGATGAATCTTCTCTCCATGAGTCACTGTAAATTTATTAAAATAGAGTTATCTTCTGTTGTTCTGTTAGGAATTTTTCATATTTTTATGCTAATAATGATTTAATTTTAAGTTTTTAATTTATTTATTTGAAAATAACAGAAAAAGTGATATGTCAATAAAAGAAAAATACTTTGTTGCAGGTGTTTTGAGCATCAGCTGAGCCATGTAATACATTGACTTGCATATTGATGACAAAATTGATGACTTCAGCTGGTATATAATTAATATTTCAATTAAAGTGGCTACATGTACAGAAACTTATTTCAGAGAATTCTTGACCCCTGATCTTCAACATTTATTACCCTTTCAATCTAATCTTGCCTTACTTCCAGATATCATGCATTTTCCATAATTTTGTACAATTACAATATTTAAATATATATATTAGACCCTAGAAATGTAGGTAGGCCAGTGATTTCTAATGCTAAACCATGATTACATTATGCTTAGTTTTCGATTCAACAAAAAAACTTAAACTACAAAAATAAATACTATTTGCTCAATCTCCTTCCTTGTCCCCTGACGCTTTAACTCTCCGTTTAGCAATGGTGAGGGCCGTCAAAATGATGTTGAAAGTCAAAGGAAAAGGAGAAATAATGGGAGTATATTTTTTCCTTTTTTTGTATCATATTCAGAACTCATATTTTAAAATATACAATGACTTCTCATGGGACAGAAAAATAAATGACAGAGTTAAATAAAATATACAGTGTCAATCATGTCTTTCTTGCAGCAGAAATTCCTCAATAAAATAAATATGGCTTTGCCCACAGATTCACATTAATTGAGAAAGATGAGAAGACACGATATGCAAATTTGAAAGGTGACGTTTTTAGGATTCTTTCCAAACTCTTTTTTTGAATTAAATGTCCAGGTGAGAAGGACTAGACAGCCTAAACCCTATAGATTTGGGAAACCTAACAATATGGCTTTTGTGTCTGTCCTAAACCCCAATAAAAAAATCAAAACACATAAGAAGTGGTTTGACTGGAATGAGTGGCACCTCCCGAGAGACAGAGGTGCAATTGCTGTGTGTCTCAACTGTCCCTTAATCAGCCAAAAGACGAAAAACTAACTGTTCCTTCCATTAGCTAGGTTTCCCTGTACAAGGACAAGACACATTCCACAAAGTGCTAGGAAAGCTAAATTCCTAATTTTGAAGAAGAGGAAAAAAAGGATAAACTGAAAAGCATAAAAAGAACGTAGTCTTTGTTTTCTTTCCAAATAATATGTGTATGCAAAGCAGAAAAACACAGAGGAAAATCATGTGAATAAATACAAATGAGTTTAGCATTTGAGGTGATGTAAACTTATATTTCTTTTGAGTGATGGATGCAGAAAGCTGCCTCCCACACACCACAGCCAGAGTTTTTACCCTGCAGATTTGTACAGGCTCAATAATCCATCATTACTTCATCTCGCAATCTGACCTGACCTTTACAGCTTTGCTGCTTTTATCATCTCTTACTCTCCAGTGTCTGGCTGCCTCTATTTTTGAGTTCTGCATTTCACCACACCGAATCCTTCTTGCACATTTTTAACCCTTTCTCCAGTTATTTTTATATCTGTGAGCCTATGAATATTTATAAAGAACATTTAATAAATTGAGTCTTGGCTGACTTAATAACTACAGCATATATTAAAAGAATGTGTGTGCTTCTTAGAGACTTTGTATTATGTCTCTGAAGTCTTTTGCTAATATGATTTTTCACAGCAATGGAGAGATTTTTAAAAATATTTCAGAAAGAAAAGACATTGGATCAAGAGAGAGAATAGAAGAGAGTATTCTCCCACAAGCCCATAACAAGTCATGCCGTATATGTGCCACGCAGAATACCCTTAGCTATAGAAAATGTCTTTATAAAATTATTATTCTTTTGATTCATATTTCTAATGACTTTGGCTCTCATTTAGTGATAGTAATTTTAGTGATAGAAAACAAACTAAAGAGACTTTTGTTTTCTGCCCTCACATTTGGAACCTCCAATAATTTCATTAACACATCTTATTAAATATCTGTCCCTTCCCAAAGCAAATATTAACTTAATAGAAGCTAGCATTTATATTTTATTTTTCTCTACTCACTTGATATATTAATTTAGATTTCTATAAAGACACCATGAGTTCTGTCAAGTCTTGGGAACTATCCAATGGCTCCAAATTATTGGGACCCTAAGTAGCATACGCTGTAAAATGCTTATACTCTTCATACATTTTAAGATTGTGAAGGAATTTTGAAATTAATTGGAGTTAGGAAGAGGGTATCTATTCCAGCTTTTATCCCTAGAATTACAGTGGGACTCTACGTCTCAGTTTTCTCATCTGTAAATTGTGAGAACTGAACTGGGTGATCTTGACGGTTCATTCCAGTTTTATGATTTTTTATTCTAATGTAAATGCTTTTAAGATTGCTGCTTATGGCTGGGGGCAGTGGCTCATGCCTGTAACCCCAGCACTTTGGGAGGTCGAGGTGGGCAGATCACAAGGTCGAGAGATCGAGACCATCCTGACCAACATGGTGAAACCCCGTCTCTACTGAAAAAAAAAAAAAAAAAAGCTGGGCGCGGTGGTGTGTGCCTGTAATCCCAGCTACTTGGCAGACTGAGGCAGGAGAATCACTTGAATCCAGGAGGCAGAGGTTGCAGTGAGCTAAGATGCACTCCAGCCTGGGTGACACAGTGACACTCCATCTCAAAAAAAAAAAAAAAAAAAAAGATTGCTACTTACATTGAATAAACAAAAAATATTTTAATAAAAAAGTTAAAATGTACAGAGATTATTTGTTCAACATATATTATTTGTGAGATCTTCATAAATAACCTATTATACCTCCTATGTTAAAACATTTATGCTACATTTAAGGTTGCTAGATTTAGCAAATAAAAATACAGGATACACAGATGAATTTTAAGTTTAGAAAAGCAGCAAATAATTTTTGAGTTAAAAGTGTCCCATGAAATACTTGGGACATGCTTATACTAAAAATATACCTACTATTTATCTGAAATTCAAGTTTAACTGATACTCCTATATTTTATTGGGCTTATTGTAATTAAATTTTCATTTTCTACTAGCTTATTATAATTTTCCCATAGACAAAAATCATACTGTTTAAAAATTGTCTTTTGCCATTTTCTTCCAGTGAATTGGCAGTAGTTATTCTGTAGATATTATTTAAGAACAACTAAATTCATTTTTGCTTTGTACTCCTGAAAGATGTGGTTAAGAATGAGCACAACGTAGTATTAAACATCTGTAATTTAAAATGTTCTTCCAATATGCAATATTCAGTATCAAATATGTAATACTCAAGATAGTGAAGGAATAATATGTTTTGCATAATTTGGATTCATTTAGTGTCCTTCTATTTTTCACATAGATTTTCCATTTTTCAGAGAAGTATAAAATATATACTTTTTAAAAAGTGCCTTATGACACTAGACATGATAAATAAAAGGAAAATTTGATCATTTGAATCTCATCAAAATGAAAACTTTTGCTCTGTGAAAGATCATGTGAAGCAAATGAAAAGATACGCTATAACCTGAAGAAAATAATTTCAAACCATATTTTCAACAAAGGCCTTGCATCTAGAATATATAAAGAACTCTCGGCCGGCACGGTGGCTCATGCCTGTCATCCCAACACTTTGGGAGGCCGAGGCGGGTGGATCACGAGGTCAGGAGTTCAAGACCAGCCTGACCAACATGGTAAATAAAACCCCATCTCTACTAAAACTACAAAAATTAGCCAGCCATGGTGGCGCGTGCCTGTAATCCCAGCTACTCGGGAGTCTGAGGCAGGAGAATCACTTGAACTCAGGAGGCGGCGGTTGTAGTGAGCCGAGATCATGCCACTGCACTCCAGCCTGGGTAAAGAGCTAGACTCCGTCTCAAAAAAATAAAAAAAATAAAAAAGGAAAAAGAACTCTTGAAACTCAATGGTTAAAAAAAATCCAATTAGAAAAGGGACAACAGACATGAAGAGAGGTTATATAAATGGTAAATAACATTAGCCATTAGGGAAATACAAATTAAAACTACAATGAGATACTGCTACATACCTGTCAGAATGGCTAAAATAAAAAATAGTGATAACACTAAATGCTGATGAGGATATGGAAAAACTGGATCAATCATACATTGCTGCTGGGAATGTAAAATGATACAGACACTCTGGAAAACAGTTTGGCAGTTTTTAATACAACTAAACGTGCAACTACCAGATGACCTAGAGAATTAACTTCTGGGCATTTATACTAGAAAAATGAACATGTATTTTCACACAAAAACCTGTAAACAATTGTTCATAGCCCCTTTATTTGTAAAAACTGGAAACCGTCCAGATGTCCTTCAATGCGGAACGGTTGGACGAACTGTGGGTCATCCAGATCATGAAATACAAAAAGTTCAAACTGTTAATACACATAACCATTTTAGTGGATCTTAAAAGAATTATTCTGAGCAGAAAAAGCTAATCTCAAAATGTCACATACCCTATGGTTCTTTTTAGATAACATTCTTGAAATAATGCAATTACAGAGATGAAGAACAGAATAGTTGTTGCCAAGGGTTAAGGAGGGTTAAAGGAGTGGGTGACTGTAGCTGTAAAAAGGTCACCTAGAGGAGTCTTGTTGGTGGAAAAATACCATTTTTTCTCTCTGCTCTCACCTGATACAGCACTTCTGACATCAGATGTGTGAGGATATCTTCCCATACACTAAGCAATTCTCTAGTGGACACCAACTGGGTGTTTTAAAATTTAACTCAACTCTGATACTATCTACCCGGAGATAGCATCAGATCCCACAGATGAGGACTCAGTCCCACAAAACTGCCCCCACTTCAGATACCAATCAAAAGCCCCAAGTTGTGACCTGTGCTTCTGACTGTCTGACTATAAGTCAGAGTTCTTGCAACCTCCTCCTTGGATTTGATTAATTTGCTAGAGTGTCTCATGGAACTCAGGGAAACAATTTAGTTACATTTACCCATTTATTATAACAGATATTACAAAGGATACACATAAGCAGCCAAATGGAAGAAATGTGTAGGACTAACTATGTGGGAAGGAGCATAGAGCTTCCACATCCTCTGTAGGTGCATCACCCTCTAGGTACCTCCCCACGTTCAGTCATCTGGAAGATCTTCAAATCCTGTCCTTTGGAAGTTTTATGGAAACTTCAATACATAGACATGATTGAATACACGACTGGCTATTGGTAATCAATGCAACCTTCAGCAACCTCAATCTCTCCTCTCCCCTGAAAATTCCAGCTAACTACATGCTTGGTTCCCCTGGCAACCAGCCCCCTACCTGAGACAATCCAGGATCCCACCCAGAGTCACCTCATTAGAACAAAATATGTTCCTTCTGTTCATCTAGGAAATTTCAAGACATTTAGGAGCTGTTATGTCAGATACTCCTTTCACTCAGGCTTAGGATCTCTGTGTCAGGAGCCAGGGTGAAAGAACAAATATTAGAAGAGAAGATTGTCCTAGTTCCTTTATCTACAAGGGTTTTAGGAGATTTTAGGAATGAGAAGCAGAGGCCAAATACATATTTCACAGTATCACACTGTGGTGATGAAACAGGTTTTTACCTTGGTTGTTATGGTAGTTCCATGAATTCAGATGTAACAAATTTGCATCAAGTTATACACACACACACACACAAAAGAGTGAATGTAAAAAGAGTGCATGTAAAACTAGTGAAAAATGAATAAGTGCTGTAGATTGTTCCAATGTCAACTTCCTGGTTTGAATAGTGCACTGTAATTTTGCAAGATGTTACCATCCAAGAAAACTGGGTGAAGTTTAAACAAAAACTCCATGTGCACTTTTTGCAACTTCCTGTGAATCTAAAATTATTTTGAAATATAAAGTTTGGAAAAAACTCTCCTGAACAACGTATTTGGTTCAAATAGCTTTCTGAGATATTACTTCACGGTGTTTATTATAAGCATTAGCAATCATGTTACTCTTAGTATAAGTAAAATATTCAGACATAGCCTGCTAGATAAGCCAAATTTCTGTAAACTTTACTTCTGAGTAACTTTTCCATACTTTTAAAAACTGTATGCTGGATTTATTTCTGATTAAAGAAGGTAGAAACAATTTCACTTTAAATGAATATATGTTGCCATTGTGCATATATTGATAACTTCTTGGTTGCATTAAAACACTCTTTTTTCTTTTTCCTTTCCAATAGTTCTCATTTTCATAAAAAAAAATAGTTGAGAGAAAACCTGCTGTACCTCTGGTCTAGAAATGGATTCCATGACCAAGGTTAAGTCAATTAAAATATTCTATCACCCTGGCCATAGTAATTGGCTCAGGGATTTCCATAAGACTAACTTAGCCAATCAAAGGCAATGTCAGGAATTTGAGAATCTATAAATTAAAATGTCCTTTGTTCTCTGTAGAATTTTTGTTGATTTGTTTCCTTGTCATGTTTGGGTTTTTTTAATGGAAGTCACTTCCCCCATATGGAAAGTCAATCTCAGGACACAGCTGTACCACACAAGGGCAGGGCTGTAAGACAGAGAAGCCCTGATCAAAAAAAACCTAAAGCCAATGTAACCTCTAAGCTGTCAGGTAATAACATTCTATTATTATTATTATTATTTTTTTTTTTTTTTTTTTTTTGAGATGGAGTTTTGCTCTGTCACCCAGGCTCACAGGGTGGAGTGCAATGATGCAATCTCGGCTCACTGCAACCTCCACCTCCTGGGTTCAAGAGATTCTCCTGCCTCAGCCTCCTGAGTAGCTGGGATTACAGGCATGCACCACCATGCCCAGCTAATTTTTGTATTTTTAGTAGAGACAGAGTTTCACCATGGTGGTTAGGCTGGTCTCAAACTCCTGACCTCATGATATTCCTGCCTCAGTCCATTCTTTTTGTTTTTTTAATTGAGGTGAAATTTACACACCTTACAATCAGTCTCTAGTCTAATCACAGTCTATTTATTCTAATCATGTCCCTATCACCTGGCAATCACTAATCTACTTTCTGTTTCTATAAACTTTCCTCTTTTTAATATTTGATATAAGAGGAATCATACTATATGTGAGCTTTTGTGTCTGGTTTCTTTCACTTAGCATGTTTCAAGGTTTGTTCAAGTTGTAGGATGTATCAGTATTTCATTGCTTTTTATGGTGGAATAATATTCTATTCCATGTGTACACCACAGTTTGTTTATTCATCTACAGATGGACTTCTGGGCTGTTTCTACTGTTTCATTTTATGAATAATCCCGATATGAACATCTGTGTATAAGTTTCTGTGTGGGCATATTTTTGTTTCTGCTGAGCATATACATAAGAGTGTAATTTCTGGGTCTTGTGGTAATTACATGTATAACATTTGCAAAACGACCAAACCGTTTTCTACAGACACTGCACTAGTTTATGTTCTCACCAGCAATATACAAGTTTCTATTTCTCCATATTCTCATCAACGCTTGTTATTTTCTCCTTTAAAAAATTATTGTAGTCATCTTAAAGCTGTAAAGTAGTATTTCATTGTGGTTTTGATTCACATTTCCTTAACAACCAAGAAAATTGAAAAGTTTCATGTACTTGCTGGCCATTTGAATATCTTTTTGGGGAAATGTCAAGTCCACTGCTCATTTCTTTTAATTGGGATGTTTGTCTTTTTAGTTATTGAGTCACAGGAGTTTTTTATGTATTCTGAATACTAAACTTCTGCCAAATAAATTATTTGCAAATATTTCCTCCCATTCTGTGGTTTTTCTTTGAACTGTCTTGTGTTCTTTGAAAAACAGAAGTTTTTCAAATTTATGAAGTCCAGTTTATTCATTTTTTTCTTTAGTTGCTCATGCTTTTAATGTCAAGAAATCTAATACAAATCTGAGGTCATGAAGATTTACCCCTATGTTTTCTTCTAATATTTTTATACATTTAGCTGTTACATTTAGGCTGTTTTTCCATTTTGAGTTGAAATTTATATATGGAGTGAAGCAGCAATCCATCTTTATTCTTTTCCATGTGGTTATCCAGTTGTCTCAGTACCATTTGTTGAAAAAACTATTCTTTCCACCATTAAATGGTCTTAGCATCCTTGTTGAAAATCAATCGGCCATAGATGTTTGGGTTTATTTCCACACTCTCAATTCTGTTCCACTGATCCAGATGTCCATTCTTATGCCAATATCACACTGTTTATGCATTTTCTTAGTAAGTTTTCAAATAAGAAAGTAAGTGGACCCTTTCTCTTTTTCAATATTGCTTTGGCTATTCTGGGACCCCTGAAATTCAATATGAATTTGAGAACCAGCTTTTCCATTTCTACTAAGAAGGTCATTGGAATTTTGATAGGGATTACACAGAATCTATACATCGAATCTATCATTTGGAAGAATATTGTCATCCTAACTATATTGTCTTCCAATTCATGAAAATGTGGTGTCTTTTTATTTAATTAGATCTTTCCTCATTTTCTTTCAGCAATGTTTTTAATTTTCAATTTATAACTAGTTCACCTCTGCTATGGTCTGAATGTTTGTGTCTTCCCAAAGTTAACATGCTCAAACCTAATCTTCAAAGTGATGGGACTAGCAGGTGGGGTCATTGGGAAGTGATTATGTCATGAGGATGGAGCCCTCATGAATGGAATTAGTGTCCTTAAAACAGTAGCCCCAGAGAGCAGTCTTGCCCCTTCAACCATGTATGTATACAGTGAGAAGGTGCCATCTATGAACAGGCATAAAAACAGACGTGTAAACAAATGGAATAGAATAGAGAACCCAGAAACAAATCCACAAACCTACAGTGAGCTGAGAGGATACACCACGGGAAAGATAGCCTCTTCAATAAATGGTGCTGGGAAAACTGGAAATCCATATGCAGAAGAATGAAACTAGAACCCTATCTCTCACTATGTGCAAAAATCAAATCAAAATGGATTAAAGACTTAAATCTAAGACCTCAAACTATGAAACTACTACAAGAAAACATTGGAGAAAATCTCCAGGACATTGGTCTGAGCAGAAAATTTTTGGAAAGGAAGAAGTAAAATGATGTTTGTTCATATATGGCAGTATTCTAAATGTACATCTTGAAGAATACAGACATACATACGCACACACACACACAATTAAAGCTAATAAATTTGGCAAAGTTGCAAGGCAAGATAAACATAAAAAACTCAGTTGTGTTTTTATACACCAGCAAGAAACAACCCGAAACGAAAATAAGAAAAAAAAAATCTATGTATAAGAACATCTAAAATAATAAAATACCTAAGAATAAATCTCACCAAGGTGGTTGTGTTAGTCCATTCAGGCTGTTACAGCAAAAAAGCATAGACAGAGTGGCTTATCAACAACAGAAATTTATTTCACACAGTTCTGGAGGTTGAGAAGTCCAAGAGTTGGTGCCTGGTGAAAGCCTGTGTAAAAGAAAAAAACATTTTCTTCTCACTACTCTCACACTCAACAAAAAGAACTTCTGTGATCAAATATTTGTGTATGTGTGTGGAGAGCAGCTTTCTTCACACATCAGGAAATTCTCCAGTGGACACCAACTGGTTGTGCTATAGTTCAATTCAATTCTGACACTAGCTATTAGAAAATAGCTAGTTGAGGTCTCAGTCCCACAAGACTGCCTCTATTTCAGACACCAATCAAAGGTAGTAGATTGTCACCTATACACCTGACTGGCCAGTTACAAACTGCCTTTCCAGAGACACCCCCTCCTTAGGTTCAATTAACTTGTTAAGATGGCTCACAAGACTCACTGAGACACTTATTTGCATTGATCAGTTTATTATAAAGGATATTACAAAGGATACAGATGAACAGCCAGATGAAGAGATGGATAGGGCAAGATATAGAGTGCCTCAAAACTTCCATGCTTACTCTGGGAAGTCACCCTCCCAGCACTTCAATGTGTTCAGCAAATCAAAAACTTTTCAAATCTTGTTGTTCAAGAGTTTTATAAAGCATGCTCTCTGAGTCCTCCCACTTCGTCAGAGATTAGTGGGTAAGGCTGAAAGTTTCAACCCTCTAAATTCTAACCACTTGGTCTTTCTGGTGATTAATTATATCCTGAGTCTGTCTAAGGGACTCACCCTAGTAAGTAACTTCGTTAGAATAAACTCAAGAGTTATCAAAGGGGCTCATTGTGAACAACAAAAGATATTCCTATCACTCAAAAAATTGTAGGAATTTTAGGAGTTTGATGGCATGAAAAGGGGACAAAGTTAAAATATATTTCATATTACACCACAGCCTGTTTTATGCTAGTACAATGCTGTTTTGGTTACTTTAACTCTGTAGTATAATTTGAAATCAGGTAATGCGATTCTACCAGATTTGTTCTTTTTGCTTAGGATAGCTTTGGCTATTCTGGGTCTTTTGTGGTTTTGTATAAATTTTAGGATTGTTTTTTCTATTTCTGTGAAGAATGTCATTGGTATTTTGAGAGAGATTGCACTGAATCTGTAGATTGCTTTGGATAGTTTGGACACTTTAACAATAATTTTTCTTTCCATTTATAAACATGGAATATTTTTCCTTTTTAGCATCCTGTTCAATTTATTTCATCAGTGTTTTATAGTTTTCATTATAGAGATCTTAGACTTCTTTTGGTTAAGTTAATTCCTAGATATTAAATTTTATGTGTGGCCATTGAAAATTGATTACTTTTTAAAATTTCTTTTTCACATTGTTCACTGATGGCATGTAGACATGCTACTGATTTTTGATTGTTGACTTTGTATCCTGCAACTTTACTAAACTTGTTTATCAGTTCCAATAGTTGTCTTGTGGAGTATTTTAAGTTTTTCCAAATATAAGATCATATCATTTGCAAACAAGGATAATTTGATTTATTCTTTTCCAATTTGTGTGCCCTTTATATCTTTCTGTTGCCTAATTGCTCCAGCTAAGACTTCCAACACTATGTTGAATAACAGTGGTGATGGTGGGCATCCTTGTCTTCTTATCTTAAAAGAAAGGTCTTCAGGTTTTCACCATTCAGTATGATACAAGCTCTGGGTCTGTTGCACGTGGCTTTTATGTTGAGGTATATTCCTTCTACCCTCAGTTTGTGGAGAGATTTTAATTATGAAGGGATGTTGGATTTTATCAAATGCTTTTTCAGCATCAATTGAAATGACTGTATGGGTTTTATCCTTCATTCTATTGATATGATGTATCACAATGATTGATTTGAACATGTTGAACCATCCTTATATCCTAGGGATAAATCGCACTTGGTCATAATGAACAATCTTTCTGATGTATTCTTGAATTTAGTTTGCTAGTATTTTGTTGAGGATTTTTGCATAAACATTCAGTAGAGATATTGACCCTTAATCAATCTTTCTTTCTTTCTTTCTTTCTTTCTTTCTTTCTTTCTTTCTTTCTTTCTTTTTTTCTTTTCTTTTCTTTCTTTTTTTCTTTCAGTCTTTCTGTCTTTCTGTATTTCTCTTTTTTTATGTGTCTTTGTCTGGTTTTGGTATTCGGGTAAACTGGACTCCTCCTAGAATGAGTTTGGAAGTATTCCCTCCTCCTCTATTTTTTGGAATAGTTTGAGTAGGATTGGTATCAGTCCTTCTTTAAATGTATAATACAACTCAGCAGTGATGCCATCAGGTCCAAGGCTTTTCTTTACTGGGAGACTTCTTATTGCAGCTTTGATCCATTACTTGCAGGTTTTGGATTTCTTCCTGGTTCAATCTTCACAGGTTATATGTACCTAGGAATTTGTCAATTTCCTCTAGAGTTTCCAGTTTATTGGCATATAGCTGATCATATGAAGTAGACACTAATGATCCTTTGAATTGGTGTAATGTCTCCTTTTTAATTTCTGATTTTATTTATATTTGTATGTTCCATTTTTTTTTCTTAAACTGGCTAAAAGTGTGTCAATTTTGTTTAACTTTTCAAAAAAACAACTTTTTGTTTCACTGATCTTTTGTGTTTTTTAATTTTAATGTCATTGAATTCTGCTCTGATCTTTATTATTTCTTTTATTCTACTAACTTTGGGTTTGGTTTGCTCTTGCTTTTCTAGTTCTTTAAGATGCATTGTTAGATTTTTTGTTTGAAGTTTTTTCTCTTTTTTGATGTAGGTACTTATAGCTATAAACTTCCCTCTGAGTACTACTTTTGCTGTATCCCATAGTGTGATGATTAATATTGGGTGTCAATTTGATTGGATTAGAGGATGTGAAGTATTGTTCCCGGGTGTGTCTGTGACAGTGTTACCAAGGGAGATTAACATTTGAGTCAGTGAACTGGGAGATGTAGACCCACCCTCAATCTGAGTGGGCACCATCTAATTAGCTGCCAGTGCAGCTAGGATAAAAGCAGGCAGAGGCACGTGGAAGGACTAGACTGGCTTAGTCTTCCAGCCTACATCTTTCTCCTGTGCTGGATGCTTCCTGCCCTCAAATGTTGGACTTCAAGTTCTTCAGCTTTGGGACTCTTGAACCCTTGACCACAGACTAAAGGCTACACTGTCAGCTTCCCTACTTTTGAGGTTTTGGGACTCAGACTGGCTTTCTTGCCCCTCAGCTTACAGATGGCCTACTGTGATCATTTGAGTGATTACCTTGTGATCATGTGAGTCAATACTCCTTAATATACTTCCCTTTGTGTGTGTGTGTGTGTGTGTGTGTGTGTGTATATATATATATATATCCTATTAGTCCTGTCCCTCTAGAAAACCCTAATACACATAGGTTTTGGTATGTTGTGTTTCCATTATCATTTGTTTCATGAAAATTTTCAATTTCCTACTTAATTTCTTTATTGACCCACTGGTCATTCAGGGGCATACTGTTGAATTTCCATATGTTCGTATAGTTTCTAAAATTATTCTTATTAATTTCTAGTTTTATTCCATTATGGTTAGAGAAGACGCTTAATATTATTTCGTTTTTCTGGATGCTTTAAGATTTGTTTTCTGACCTAATACATGGTCTATGCTGAGCATGATCCATGTGCTGAGGAAACAAATGTGTATTCTGTAGCTTTTGGATGAAATAATTTGGAAATATATGTTAGATCCATTTTATCTATAGTGCAAATTAAATCTGATGTTTCTTTGTTGATTTTCTGTCTAGAAGATCTGTTCAGTGCTGAAAGTGTGGTGTCAAAGTCTCCAGCTATTATTTTATTGGGGCCTATCTCTCTCTCTTTAGCTCTAATAATATTTGCTTTACATATCTGGGTGCTCCAGCATTGGGTACATATGCATTTAAAATTGTTATATCCTTTTGCTGAATTGACCCCTTTTTCATTAGACAGTAACATTCTTTGTCTATTTTGATAGCTTTGGTTTGGTCTTGAAATCTATTCTGATACAAGTATAGTGAATACTGGGTTTTTTTTGTTTTGTTTTGTTGTTGTTGTTGTTGTTGTTTTGGTTTCCATTGGCATGAAATATCTCTTTCCATCCTTTTTTTAGTCTATGTGTGTCTTTATAGGTAAAGTGTGTTTCTTGTAGGCAACAGATCAATGGTTCTTGTTTTTTCCATTCATTCAGCCAATCTACGTCTTTTAATTGAAGAGTTTCATCCAATTACATTCAATGTTATTATTGATAAGTAAGGACTTACTCCTGCCATTTTGTTATTTGTTTTTCTCTAGTGAAGGTGATTTTCACTGGTGATATGATACAGTTTCTTGCTTTTAATTTTTTTGTATCCATTATGTTTTTTGGTTTGGCGTTAACATGAGATTTAAAAATACTATCTCATAACCCATTTTTTAACCTAATAACAACTGAACACTATGGGCATAAACAGACAAACAAGCCAAAAAAAAAAAAAAGCTATTAAGGATTCTATGCCTAAATGTTGTCCCCCCATTTTTTTTTAACTTTTTGTTCTTTCTGTTTATATCTTATTGTACTGACTATGTCTTGAAAAGTTGTTGTAGTTATTATTTTTTATTGGTTCATTGTTTAGTCTTTCTACTTAGGATAAGAGTAGTTTTCACCCACAGTTACTGTGTTATAATATTCAGTGAGTTCTATACCTTTAGGTGATTATGTACTGCACATGAATGTCCTTTTCTTTCTGATTGAAGTATTTCCTTTAGCATTTCTTGTAGGACAGATCTGGTATTGATGAAATGCCTCAACCTTTGTTTGTCTGGGAATGTATTTATTTCTCCTTCATGTTTAAAGGCTATTTTTGGCTGCATATACTATTCTAGGGTAAATATTTTTTCTGTAGAATTTTAAATATGTCCTGCTACTCTACCTTGGCCTGTAAGGTTTCCACTGAAAAGTCTGCTGTCAGATGTATTGAAGTTTCATTGTATATTACTTGTTTCTTTTATCTTGCTGCTTTTAGGATCCTCTTTTTATCCTTGACTTTTGGGAGTTTTATTATTAAATGCCTTGAGGTAGTCTTCTCCGGCTTAAAACTGTTTGGTGCTCTAAAACCATCTTGTACTTGGATATTGATAGCTTTCTCTAGGTTCAGGAAGTTCTTTGTTATTATCCCTTTGAATAAACTCTCTATCTTTATTTCTTTCTCTATTTCCTCTTTAAGGACAATAACTCTTAGATTTGTTCTTTTGAGGATATTTTCTAGATCCTATAGGCATGCTTCATTATGTTTTATTCTTCTTTTTTCTCCTCTGCTTATATACTTTCAACTAACCTGTCTTCAGGCTCATTAATTCTTTCTTCTACTTCATCAGTTCTGCTATTAAAGGGCTCTGATGCATTCTTCAGTATGTCAATCACATTTTTCGACTCTAGAATTTCTACTTATTTTAAATTTTTTCAATCTCCTTGTTAAATGTATCTGATACAATTCTGAATTTCTTCTGTGTTACCTTGAATTTCTTTGAGTTTCCTCAACACAGCTATTTTAGATTCTCTCCCTGAAATCACATATCTGTGTTTCTCCAGGTTTGGTCCCTGTTGCCTTTTTTAGTTCATTTGGTGAGGTCATGTTTTCCTGGATGGTGTTGATGCTAATACATGTTCTTCAGTGTCTGACTATTGAAGAGTTAGGTATTTATTATAGTCTTCCCGGCCTGTAGTCTTCACTTTGTAGCTGTCCTTCTTGGGAAGGCTTCCAGATATTTGAAAGGACTTGGGTGTTATAATCTAAGCTCTATCTGCTTTACAGTGTACTCCAAGCCAAGTAATGTTGTTGCTCTTGCAGACTTTTAGAGGTACTGCTCTGATGGTCTGGGACAAGATCCATGAGAATTATTTGGATTACCAGGCAGAGATGCTTGGTCTCTTCTCTTACTTTGTCTCAAACAAATGGAGTCTCTTGCCACCACTATAACTGTGCTGTATCAAACCTAAAGTCAGCACGTCACTGGGTTTCACCCAAGGCCTGCTGTAAACACTCACTGGCTACTGTCTATGTTTGATCAAGGTCCTGAGGCTCCACAATAAGCAAGTGGCTAAGCCAACTAGGTCTGTGCCCTTTTCTTCAGTTCAGTGAGGTCCCTAGGCCCCAGGTGGGTCCAGAGGTGCCATCTGGGGGTCAGGAACTAGAGTTAAAAACCTTAGAAGTCTACATGCTGTTCTATTGTGTTGCAGCTAAGCTGGCACTCAAACCACTAACTGCAGCCCTTCCCACTCTTTCCTCCTTTTTCCAAAGGCAGAGGAGCCTCACTCCACAGCCACTGCCATCCCAGGCCACTAGGAGTACTGCCAGGTTATAGCTTATGTTCCCTTAAGGCCCAAGGCCTCTTAAGTCAGTTTGTGGTGAATGCTTCCTGACCTGAGACTCACCCTTCAGGGCAGTGGGTTCCTCTCTGGCCCAAGAAAGGTCCAAAAATGCTATTCAAGAGTCAAGTCCTGCAGTTGGGAATGTCAGTAGCCCACTTGGTATTCTAACCCTCTGTGCGCATGCTGGTACCTGAAGCCAACAAGTCTCAGAGGCTCACCCAAGGCTCTCAACATAGTACCTGGGTATTGCTAGTGGTTATTCAGGGTCCAAGGACTCTTCTGTTAGCAGGTAATAAATGCTACCAGGACTTGGTCCTTTCCTTCAAGAAAGTGGCTTCCCTTATGGCCCAGGTTGTGTCTAGAAATATCTAGAAGCTAGGGCCTGGAACAGGGGCCTCACAATTCTGACCAGTGTCCTATCCTGCTCTGTCTGAGCTGGTATACAAGATGCAAGACAAAGTCCTCCCCACTCTTCCCTCTCCTATCCTCAAGTGGAGGGAAAGGGATCTCTCCTGGAACCATGAGCTGTGCAGCCTGGGGTTAGGGAAGGGGAGATGCCATCATTCCCTTGGCTGCCCCCAGTTGGTGTCTCAGGAGGTTGCATATCCCCCTAGTCCTGTCTCTAGGCTTAGTTCAGCATGAGGACTTGCCTAAGGGTTGCAGTCATTATGAGTTAGACTACCTTTCAAAGTTACTTGGGAACATCGAGTACTGTAGACATCAGTGGCAAGCTTTGTGTGAGAACTCAAGTTTGGACCACTGGGACCGGTGATTCTGCTCTGTTTAGGGCTGGTTTAAATGCTTCCTCTGTGGGTGAGCATCAGCTGAGTTTGGTCTGGTTTTCTTTTCTGCTTCATATGGTTTGACTGTGTCCCCACCCAAATCTCATCTTGAATTGTAGTTCCCATAATCCCCATATGTGTAGTAGGAGAGACCAATGGGAGGTAATCATGGGGGCAGTTTCCCTCATGCTATTCTTGTGACGGTAAGTTCTCATGAGATCTGATGGTTTTATAAGGGGCTTCCCCTTTTACTTGGTTCTCATTGTTTTCTCTCCTGCCACCATGTGAATCAGGATGTGTTTGCTTCCCCTTTCACCATGAAAATAAGTTTCCTGAGGCCTCCCCAGCCATACAGAACTATAAGTCAATTAAACTTCTTCTTTTTTATCAAATAAGATTACACTGCTCTAACAGAACAGCACTGAGTTTAATGCCTTGCAGTTGCTGGAGGGGTGGAAGTGCTGGGAGAGGGGTGGCAACAGTGATTTAGGACTGTTTTTGTTATCACTTCAGTGCCTCTTTCAGTGAAATATGAAGTTAAAACCAGGTACTATCAGTGCTCACCCAATTTTTGATTCTTATGAAGGTGTTTTTCTATGTAGATTATTGTTAGCTTGGTGTCCTTGTGGAGGGGACAATTGGTGGACCTTCTATCCTGCCATCTTCCTCCACTGACTAAGACAAAATTAACATCAATAGTTTATTTGGGTCAAGGTTGAAGACAGCTGCCTGGTACACACTTCCAAGTGGTCTTGGGGAATGCTGTGTTCAGCCTTTGGTACAAACAGACTTTTAAAGGCTAAAGGAAACAAGATGTGGGCTGATAGAAAGTTCTCTGACAAGAATTCTCACTAGTTTACAGAGGTAACATTGATTAGTGACTGGTTATATATTATTGAACCATTGGGCATGAATTATAGTGTCCAGCATATGGCATTTTATAGTTATTTGGCCTCAGTTAGTCTTGAGCCCACATAGCATGTGGCTTCAAGAGGTAATTATTTACCTCAAGGGAGAAGTTAGATGACTGCTGTCACATGCTGTCACATGTCAATCCTCTCTGGACCTGATAATTAAAGGGAGCATATATTTCTCAGATTAAAACTTTCTTTTCTTTCTCAGTCCCAACTATGATTTCAAGGAACATCCCTTGTTTTAACTGAATCTTCCCTGGGAAACGCCAATGGCTTCTGGCAAATTCTGTTCAAAATCTGTGTCCTCCTCTTCCACAGCAATTATTTTTTTCTGGGAAAAGATTTATTAAATGGGAAAATGAAATGTTTAATGCAGCATAAAATAATAATAGTGATACATAAATATTGAAACCAGGGAAGTTTCAACTTTCCTTCCACCCTCTCATTTGGAACCCCTACCCGTTTCTTCCATTTCTTGGGCATTTTGAGAAAATACTTAATAGTTGTGAAATGCAAGTGTATGAATTTAGAAGAAGATCATGAATAGGCCCAGTTCTTTCCAGTCAATGCTTTCAGAATCTCCACAGTTCCCTGTGGTGTCTAATTTACTCATACATTCTTCAGACATTATTTTTTTATAAAAGAAGAGAAATAGTTCTCAACACAACAAATTGATTTTTTCATGTGACAGACAGATGTCAAATAAGCTATATGGTTATTCCCTTAATTTTTTTCAGTCCCTTTCCATTTCTTATAACTATTAAAAAACATTATTTTATTTTTGATATTCCTTTTTCTTAAAATGAGAACAGAGTATGATGTGGAGGACTAAATGGATAACACTTTTTAAAGTATCGTTGGAAAATACAGGAAATTCTGAAATGATGATCACTTGAGTACAGAGACAGAGTAAAGAATAAAAAAGCAGAAAAGAGAAGGGAGAAACTAATGCACACACATTTACATGGTTGAATTGGGTAAATGTTCAGGGATATTTTGCAGAGAAAATGAAAGCACTCTTCTCCCTCCACTTTGTAACATATCTTTATGATTATATGTCCACCATTTTGGTAATTCTTACTAATAGTTTTGTAAGATTCTTGTGAGCAAGAAGGAGAATTGTGATGATTAAAAGATATGTGATTTAGTCTGTTTATTACGAAATCCATTACCATCATTACCAGAGCCTCGGGAATAAAATAAGAGCATTAGAGTGCTTTCTGCCAGTTGCTAGTAACAGATCAAGGGATCTTGTCAAGGGTAATTACACTTATTGTTCACCCACCAAAAAAATCCCAAGTAATTTCCAGTAAGAGTCTTAAAATCTATTTTCTCTCGTTAGCCATTTAATATGATAAATTCAAAGACTTTCAGAATAAGAATGCACAAGGAACTCTAATTATTAAAACTGGATTTTCAGCAAAGGTTTTACATTTTTCTCTAAGTACTCAATGTGATTAAATATTTATCAGCTGAACCTAAGAGATGCCTGCAAACCCAGTGTTCTGTGTACTCACTTCATGGCTCCCAGAAGGTTTACATGGCTGACAAGCTACTTATTGTATAAATGTTAGTTGGATTTGAAGTGTCTGACACTCAGCAGCCATTAAGGAGGCCTCTAGTGGCATTCATAAAGGCTGGCCAATAGACCTTCCTTTTGCATTGTGAAAGATTTTAAGAGAAACAGACTTGGCACTCCTGACCCATCCTATGCTGTTGTTTACCTCTCACTTCCAGCAGGAAGAGAAAGCAGTAAGGCACAAACCTGTAACCACTAGAACAAGCATCAGCTGAAAATTGCTAATAAATAAGCAGATGCACCATGTAGAAGGATCTACAAGAATGGCTTTCCTATGAGTGCAGTAAACCAACCACATGCATAAAATGTAGTAGGATACATTGCTGCCTCATGAGGTTTTCATTGTTATCCATAAAACTTCACTACAAAATGTTCATTTTTTATATCCACTTAATTTTAATTTTAAAATATTTATGTGATACAAGTAGAGAATAGTTTCCATCTAATAAACAGTTCATGTTCTGAAAATTAATTAATAGACAATATTGTAAATCAAAGTTGACACTCCAAGCCAGGTCACAAATGAAGTTACACATGCTAGAGATATAGTAGTTTTTCAATATAATTGCTAAATTTTCTTACAACATTGAGTATTAATGAACACATTAGTTAATGATGAAGCTTTATATCACAACTGTTTAACTTTTTTTAACTTTTTTTTTGAAAGAAGACTTTCAAAAATAGAAAACATTCTTAAAATATCTACTATGACTTACTCTTCTTATGACATTGAGCTGTTATTCTGAGCATTCTCTTTATGATGTGCTGATAATTTTTCAAAAGTATGGGACATAGGGTTTTATGGGTACTGCTCACTCTTTTGGCACATTTTCCACGTCTCTTGATGTACCTACATAACCTCTACAACAGTATCATACCTTTTTAAAAAAATTATTTAACAAATTTAAACCAGAGCATTTTTTTCCAAGTGATAACCTTACCCTCTAGAAATGCATCTCTTTTCTGTTGCTCTTAGTGACTTTTGCCTTTATGACACTCCCCTAAACTATAACCAGATATCAAATAGTTAGAAAAAATATCTGAAACTCAAAAATAAATGAAAGAGATTATTGAGTGTTTTTTAAACACAGCATTGGGTTTGACTTTTGATATGGTTTGGCTGTGTCCCCATCCAAATCTCATCTTGAACTGTAGTTCTCATAATCCCCACATGTCATAGGAGGGACCCAGTGGGAGATAATTGAATCATGGGGACAGTTACCTCCATACTGTTCTCATGATTGTGAGTGAGTTCTCATGATATCTGACGGTTTTATAAGGAGCTTTTCCCCGCTTCACTCTGCACATCTCCTTGCTGCTGCTATGTGAAGAAATACATGTTTGCTTCCCCTTCCGCCATGATTGTAAGTTTCCTGAGGCCTCCTCAGACCTGCAGAACTGTGAATCAATTAAACATCTTTTATTTTTAAATTACCCAGGTATGGTATGTCTCAGGTATGTCCTTTCAGCAGCACGAGAACAGACTAAGCCAACTTTCTAATGACTGAGCCATTCACAGGTCTGAAGAGGAAGAGGTTAATTTGTAGATTGTTCTAGTAGCGATGTGAGGTAGACAGTATAATGACCACCCCCCCGCCCCCGTCCCTGATCAAAGATGTCTGTGTCTTAATAATCTCTGGAATCTGGGAATATATTTCCTTAAAATATATTTTTTAAAAATATATTTTAAAGTAAAAGAGACTTTGCAGAAGTGACTAAGCTAAGCATCTTGAGATGGTGAGATTAGCCTGGATTATCTGGTGGGCCTCATTTAAGCACAGAATTCATGACATTATGTCTTGGTCTTCTGGAAGCTTCGTATGTGTTGGCATGAACAGAACCTAGGCACAGAAAATACTGATGTATTTTAATATATATTTGAAACCTCTGGAGAGTGCTTTTCAGATGCTCCAAATTTTAATTTTTGAATAACCTTTTTATATTCATATTTTATATTTATATTCATGTCCATATTCAGTACTTTGGGGGTTTGGAGCAGAGCTGTGCTTGGTGAGGAGCTGAAACCAGAAAAGTAGTGATTACACAATTTTCTTGCCAATAAATAGATGAGTTATAATTTACCTAATACTAGCATAGTACATTTGTATTCTTTTTTTAATTTTGTTTTTTGTTTTACTTTAAATTTTAGGATACATGTGTAGAATGTGCAGGTTTGTTACATAGGTATACATGTGCTGTGGTGATTTGCTGCACCTATCAACTCATCATCTAGGTTTCAAGCCCTATATGCTCTCCCTCCCCTTGTCCCCCAACCCCCAACAGGCCCCATGTGTGATGTTCCCCTCCCTGTGTCCATGTGTTCTCGTTGTTCAACTCTCACTTATGAGTGAGAATTTGTGGTGTTTGGTTTTCTGTTTCTGTGTTAGTTTGCTTAAAATGATGGTTTCCAGCTTCATACATGTCCCTGCAAAGGACATGAACTCATTCTTTTTATGGCTGCATAGTATTCCATGGCGTATATGTGCCACATTTTCTTTGTCTAGTCTATCATTGATGGTCACTTAGGTTGGTTCCAAGTCTTTGCTATTGTAAATAGTGCTGCAATAAACATATGTGTGCATATGTCTTTATAGTAGAATAATTTATAATCCTTTGGGTATATACCTAGTAAATGCTGGGTCAAATGGTATTTCTGGTTCTAGATCCTTGAGGAATTGCCACACTGTCTTTCACAACAGTTGAACAAATTTATTGGCTTTCTTTGTTGGACTCATCTTTTCCTACAGTCTCCTAAATCAAAGGCACATTCACATGGGCTTCAATTATTTAAGTTTTAAACTAAGATAATTAAAATAACTCCCAAGGTAATTTTCAGTTCTAAATCTCCACATGCCATTTTTATTTGGTCCTAACAACAAAAACATAGAAAATTTCATGTTTTTATTCACCTACTAATCCACTTAACAATCATTTATTTAGTGCCTGCTATGTGCCAAACACTATTTTAGGTGCAGGGAATATGGCAATAGGTAGTAGGCTCTACTATCGTAGAGTGTAAGTGCTAATGGAATAAGAAGACAATAAACAAATATACAAATTAATATAAGTATAACTTCAGGTTGCATCATTGCTACTAAAAACATTTAACAGGATAAAGGAGAAGCAAGAATCCACTCCAAAATGACTCAAGGACGTCTTTTTAGAATTAATCATTCTTAATCCATATTGTTTCTGTAGTCTTTCAGGATTTTCATTTGATATATCCTGAGATTTTAATTTATTCTTCACAGTTACACTAGTTCTTTGCTTTCTTAAATCTATGTTTAAATGAAGCTACCACTTGAATTATTTTGAAATGAACTAGCTCTACACTCTTAGAAAAACTAGAATATAGTCATTCATACAAAGGAATGCTACCATTGTCTATGCTCTTGGCAATACGGATGAAGAGGCACAGGTCAGTAGTATACTAGACAAAATGTAAGGCATGAATTTAGCAATGTAAACATTATTTCCATGTTAGTATCTCCTATGGCTCTTGTTCTTTGGGGCAAACCATTGTTAGCGCCAGTGATTCTTCCCTCTCTGAGAGTGATCTCTGATCTACCAGGCTGGGCCTCCAATAATTATTTTTAGCATATCACTATGCACTCTTTTCTTAGCTGAATGGTCCAGCAATGGACTCCTGAAGTAAGCTGGGCCAAGCCAGCTTTCCTTCTTTCTCTCTCAAGGTTGTGATATTTAAAATAAATGAACTCAGAAGCAAGACATTGTTATAGCTGAGTATTTTGAAATGACAATTGTCCAGTAAGGTTTTTGACCACACACACTGGGGTGTGGAGTAATGTACTGCCTCATTCTTCATTATCCAACCATTTTCTGGGTCCAGGAGACAGCTTAATGTTATTCACAAAACTACACTTTGTAATTTAAGCTAGCAAAAATCTTTTGTGCTGCTTGTTTTCTCAGCAATAGCATTCGATTGACTTTTGTAATTAGAGAGCTGTTGAAGATTGAGTGTCATGTGTTTGAGATCCTGAATGGCTTAGATCTGCAAAGCACATTTCTTTGATCAATAATATTGTTAGTGTTCCATTATTCACCAGCCTGATTTGCTTTTGGCTTCAGACAAAAGCTGATGGTGTGAGGAGGAGGGAATAACCCAGTTAGTATACGTCTCCATATCGTACATGATCAAAATAGATCTGTTGTGAGCACACATGTAGAAGAAATGTAAAGGATTTCTGTGGCTTAAAACATGTTCAGAAATAAAATATAAACTAAAATAAAAGGAAGGTTGATTCAAAACATAAAAGCTTCTGGAACTGCGCTCTTATGGTTGCCATTAGCCATACATGGCTATTGAGCACTTCACATATGGCTAATTCAAACTGAGATGGTCTTAGTGTAATATAAACACTAGATTTCAAAGACTTAATATTTGCAAATAATTTTTATATTGATTTCATATTGAAAAGATAATATTTTGATGTGTTGGGTTAAATGAAATGTTACTAAGATTAATTTCACCTGTTTCTTTTTACTTTTTTAATGTGGCTGCTGAGAAATTTTAGACTACATATATGTCACACATTATCTTTCTGTCTCTGTAGAAATATAATCACCATTCTTTAAAGGGAAAATTGACAGCTCTTACCGAGTCCTAAAAGACTTCCCCAGCGTAGCTATTAAGTGATTACAAATGTAAAGTGGTGCAAAATGTAACCAAGATGAATTTAGGACTCTGCTCAGCCTCTCTTCACCCTGAAGAAGCCAAAGTGAGGACAGTTGTCTTTCCTGGCTCAGGCCTTTAGTCCTCTGAGAGTGCACTTAGAATTTTAATTCAAGCACTAGAGTACTTCCTGCTGCTGGGAATAAAAACTAAGGACATAATTCCATGTAATAATTTGTATAGGTGTCATCAATTTTTTTATGAGGGCTTTTCCAAGACACAAAAAATACATTTCTATTTTTTTTTTTTTTTTTTTTGACAGAGTCTTGCTGTATTACCCAGGCTGGAGTGTAGTGGTATGATCTCGGCTCACTGCAACCTCCACCTCCCAGGCTCAAGTGATTCTCGTGCCTCAGCCTCCCAAGTAGTTGGGATAATAGGCATGCACTACCACACTTGGCCAATATTTGTATTTTTAGTAGAGACAGGGTTTCGCCATGTTGGTCAAGCTGGTCTCAGACTGCTGACCTCAAGTGATCCACTCACCTCAACCTCCCAAAGTGATGGGATCACGGGTGTGAGCCACCGTGCTGGCCAATTTTTATCTATGTTATTTTTGTTGAAGAAGTTTCACTACTAGGGCTCAGAAAAATCAGGGGCCAACGACCTTAGAATGAACAAGAGAAGGCATCCCATTTTTACATGGATTGCAATATACAGTGTCACAGACCAAATGATATTCCCTCCACATATATAAATAAAATACTTAGAAGACTTTTAAATGAACTTTTAAATGTTCTTTTGGGCATCTTGTCTCATTTCCAAAATAATTCCTCTTTTATTCTTTATTTCCACATGTAGTTTCACTTTTCATTACAGCACCTATCACTACTTGACATGAAATATATATTTGTTTAATACCCACTTATTGTCAATCTCCCTTTTTAGAATGTAAGTGTTTTTAGGACAGAGACCTTGCTTTATACACTGTGGTATCTCTCCATCAATTACAGCATCTGATACATATTTATTTCTCAATAAACATATGCTAATAAATGAATAAACAAATATTAATGTTACAGATATCAATGTTACCTTACTCCAAATTCACAACACTACTGTGGTGATTCATTGATCTCAATATTCTAAACTCCACCATATTTATAAGCAAGGTTGCCATTTAAAGTCTGAATCAAGCACCTGTTTTCTGCTGCTTTTCTGAGTGTCCTCTATCTGATGGTGTGAAAACAAAACTCTCATTATAGGAAAACAAGTTGTCTCTGGACATTTCACACACAGAAAAGGAGCATTTAAAGTAGCAGAAAAAAGTAAAGATCTCTCAACTGGCTAAGAAATTTTACCCAAAAAATATTGCTTTAAAATCAAAATTAGTTTTAATATTTTCCCTACCCTTATCTTTATCTAGGTCCTGCCTTTCAACAAACTCAGAAAAGGATCAAATTCTTCTTTGGAATTTATCTTCTCTTTTTTGGTTTTCTCTATGCACAGTGTTAAGTATGTTACAATATCCTCGATTGTTGCTTACTCCATTCTCTTAAATTACTAGCCATTTTAGCATTCATGAAAGAACTACTATGTATTCCATACCAGGTCCTGGCAGGTGGCGAGGCGGCATACATAGAAACTCCGCACCATCTTGCAGCTGGCTACCAGGTAGAGGATGCAATTTAGCTGCTGGCCATCGCAATTTTGTGGCTTACTGCCTCTAATATCATGTCAGAAATTTGGGGTGAAATACACAATTACTCTGATAAGTCCTCTCTGACTTTCTTTCTTCCACTTGTCTCAGGACAACAGCTCTTATCCCCTTATCAAGATCAACTTTCATATGTCACTCGCAGATAATAATAAGATATTTCTCCAAGACTTACTCTGAGAGGCAGTGTTTCTTCTACTCACGATAGATGGCATTAGGTACCCAAAAAGGGAGTAAATTTTTTTGTTGTTGTTTAGTCTCACTTATAAATTATTATAAAACAAAAATTGGCATTTCAACCTCAGGTAAAACTTATTAATTTATATTCCTTAAGCATTTATACTTTTCAAAAATACCTTAACATTTTCAGTATGAATAAGGTTATATTCTGAGGATACAAAGCACGTAAGTGGATAGTCTGAAGACCAGCAAGAACAATAAGTAGCTCATGAAAGGAATTCTAAGAGCCCAAGCTTAAGCAAAGGCAACTGGAATAAACAGGACTTAAGCGGGATATGGAATCAAAATGAGTTGACTGGGTGATGACAGTATAGTTGAACATGACTCCAAGGTTTCTAGCTAGGTGAAATGGATAGGTGGTAGTTCGGTTCACACTGAGATAAACAGGAGAGTCCCTTTACACACTGGAGACATCCTGGGATATCTTACCAACAAGCATGAATTCATCTACCATCAACATGCCTTTATTTCCAAACCTGTGTCTCCTGCCCCCATATGTGTTTCAGGCTGTAGAAAAATGTGAAGTTGCCAATGGGACAGCTTCATTTAGATGGTCCCCAGGTATCTCAAACAACATTTCCAAAAACCAAGTCACCATCTCATTCTCCTAAAGCCATTCCTCTTTTTAAATTCCCAATCTCAGGAAATTCCTCTATCACTTAATAAGAAACAAAAACTATTATTTCTTCTTATCTCTCATCCCCCACTTCCAGTTCATCATCAGATCATTTTGATTCTATCTAGTATCTCTAATGCATCCATTTTCTCCCATGCTTTTGCTATCTTAGTTTATATAAAGCATGATCTTACTCCAGGATTATGCAACAACCTAATTGCCTTTCCTTCCAGTCTTTGCCTATTTCATTTTCACTTGCCTTCTAGTCTTGCCAAATTCATTCATGTCCATAAATTATGTTCCTAAAACACAAGTTTGTTCATTTAAGCCTTTTACACAGTTCTCAGTGGTTCTCAAGATAAATGTGATCGCCTTACTGTGGCTTCTGATTTCAGTAAGAGATGGCCCTTGTCTACCCTTCCACCCTTGTCTCTCAGCCCCACTCTTCTCCCAAATAAGCCTTCCCAACGATCATGCAGCACCATTATGACCCTCTACATGGCAACCACAGGCTATTCATGGCAACCACCAATTACTTCTAGTGTCCAATACTTTTAGAGTCAAGTTACATAAGATCAAGAACTGTCTATGGATTTGGCAATTAGGACCTTATCGAGAGCAATTTTAGATAAGGAATAAAATGAAAAACTACAGTGGCTTCTGGTGTCAGACAAGGTACTGAGGAAGTGATAACAGAAAGAATTGACAACTCATCCACCTCATAAAGTACTTACTAAACTGACCAAGTACATAATAAGGTGGACACTGAATTGGTCCTTGAAATTTAGGTAAAATTTAGTTAAATTTTAAGAAGACACTGTCAAGAGTGTTCCAATCTGACTCTAGCCAAATAGTATCAAAAAAGCAAGAAGTTGGAAGAAAGAATGCTTTTGGCAAGGGGGCAGAGATGATCTCAAGCAATGTTGTAATATTAGAGCTTAAAACGGGAAATAAAAAATAACAAGAGATCATGAAGAGGAAAGAATCAGACCATGGAAGGCCTTGTTTGCCATGTCAAGTTAGGTCTTATTTTGTTAGAAGATAAAAAGCCATTGAAAAGTTTGAAGATGAATAGAAATGGAACCTAATTTTAATTTCTGACAGATTACTCTGACTGCAGAGCAGAGGACAGCTTTGAGGGGAACAAGACCGCAGGCATAGAAGAAAACTAGGAATAAAGGAATACAGAGAAGGGTAGACAGAATCCAGACTTTTATTAAGTCCAAGTAACCACCTGGTGACCTAGATAGAGCAGGCATTGTTATTCTGCTTCTATAGTTCGGGTGGCAGAAAAGGAGAGATGAAGGTGATACAATTGATTTCTGGCAAATCTGAAAAGAAAGCACAAATGTTTCACTCACAGCCTAGTGCACTTAGAGCTGGCAACCTTGAAAATTTCATTATTTAAGGATTTCAATTAGAACAGTTTATATGATCAATTCAGCTGTAGACCTGTGGCTGAGGTTTCAATACAAACTCCTACTTGTTTGTTTGTTAACAGATAGATACAGAAAGAAAGAAATATAAATGCATGTATGCCTGGGTTAGTAGTATACATATATATATTTCTAAGTTTTGTCCACTGAAAGGGGCTAGAAGCAATCACACACACGTAACACCCAGATCTTGGCTTCTAAATATATTCTCCAAAAAAAGAAAGTCCTCTTAGAAACATAGTTGATACCAGGACTGAGGCAGGGACACTACAAGATGAGACTGGAATATCTTGTTTTTCCATAAGAAAATATTCAAAGAGGGATGGGCAGCTTATAAAAAGGTCATAGGAGCCAGCTGAAGGAGCTCCCAATGATCAAAGCCAGAATAATTTGAGCAATAAAATAAATAACAATTATATTGGATTACACCCTTAGAATAAAATAAATATCCGTGAGTCCATACTGATAAATGCAAATAATTGAATCAATAAATCTGGGAAAGGGTAGCCTCTTCCATTTAGAATTCTATTTAATAAAAGTAAAAGGAATGAGGGAAATATAAAACGATCATGCGGCCAATGCCACAGTAATAACTTCTAGCAAGATCTACTAATTGATGCTAAAATTTATGAATGAAAGCTTCAGGAGAAACAGAATATTTGCACAGTCTCAAAATCTTTCCCCCAAGATACTATAAAAAGAAAAATAATAACTTTACAGTGGAAAAAGCTGGCAGACACTGCCTTAACTACTGATCAGGGTCAGCAACACCAATAATAAGACTTCATACACTCCTTGAAGTAATTCCTTGAGAAGGGCAAAATATCACTTCTGTAGTATTCTTGCCAAAAACATATAACATCAATCTAATCAGGAGAAAACATCAGTCACACCAAATTGAGGGACATTCTACAAAATGACCACCAGTACGCTTAAACAATGTCAAGACAAGGAAAGACTGAGAAATTGTCACCAATTGGAGGACACTGAGCAGAACTATAATAACTAAATGCAATGTGGGATACTGGATTGGGTTAGGGAACAGAAAAAGAATGTTAGTGGAAAAAGCTGGTGAACAAATAATAAAGTCTGTAGTTTACTTAATGGTCATGCAGCAACGTTAATTTCCTGGTTTTGATAAATGTACTATGTAAGTACATAAATTATGGTTATGATTGCTATTACATTAATGAAAGGTGGGTGAAGGAAATACACAAACATTCTGATCTATTTTTACAAGTTTTCTAGTCTAAAATTATTTAAAAATTAAAAGAAATTAAGTGATGACAGAAATATAATTTTTTAAAAATTTGTAGACAGTACCGAATTGTATTCAATAAACCTAAATCTTTAAAAAAATTATTAATATGTTAAATTAGACTTTTCTTTGCTTCATCTTTTTCTGCACTAGAGCCCCAGTTCACCTAAATAGGAAAAAGCTTAGGGACCTGCACATAGTTTAAAAGTAGCTTTGAAGAGACATAAAAATTCTGAAAAGGTACATCAGAACCTTTGAAACAGGGGTAGGAACTGTTCCAGATTAAGTTTTTTAATAGACAGCATTCTGGGCTCAAATACAAACAGGTTTTAAAACCACCGGAAAAGTCAAATGACCAAGGACTAGAGCATTGAAAGGCCTACATTCAAGGTCAAGTTCTCTCACTTGTACATGGGTAAACAGAACCACTTTGAGGCCTCTGGTCCCTTGCTGGTTTAACCAGAGACACTGCAAATACTGACTTTACAGGACCATTATAAGAATTTCCTGAATAGTGACTCTTACAGAGTGCATGTTTGCATCCTTCCCAAATTGATGTGTTGAAATTCTAACCCCCAACGGGATGGTATTAGGAGGTGAGTCCTTTGGGAGGTCAGTAGGTTTGGATAAAGTCATGAGGTCGGGGCCCCCATGATGGGCTTAGTGCCTTATAAGAAGAGAAAGAGCTCTCGTCTTTCTCTATGAAAGGACATGTGAAGGACACTGCTAGAAGAGGTCATCTGCAAACCAGGAAGAGGGCCTTCACCAAGAGCCCAAGCCCGCTGACACCTCGATTACAGACTTCCAGCCTCCAGAACTTCAAGAAATAAATTGTTGTGTAGTCAAGTTGTCAAGGATATCCTGTCATAGCAGCCTAAACTGACAAAGACAGAAACTGTAAAAATCACATTTTGTTCATACATATTAGGTACTATTAATAAAAACTACAAAGATAATACGTAAAATGTTATTTGAAATATAGCTCTGAATGAAAAGTAGTCCTTTGTTAATTTTGTGGCTGCTGCTTTTCCCTGCAGACCTGTGAACCCTGGGGATAACATGGTGTAACTGGCTCTTCTGACTTGCATGGTCATATTTCTCATAATCTGTCTGTCAACTAACGGAAACAACTGCTGGGATTTAGAAGCCTCTTACTCAAATCGACTGTGATAGACTGCTAAAACCATGTCTCAATGTTGCTAATAAATGTCTGAAGATAACAGTAAGATGGTAATTAATAACAGAGAGGCTCTGGCACTATCGCATGCTCTGCATTTATCATCACTGCATCACTGGAATAACATGATGATGCGGATAGATTAGCCTCATTACCCATGCAAAGTGATACCAAACCCCAAGAAATCTCTGACAGAACCTCCATTAAAGGAGGTTTGCTGCAATTCCTTTTCCCCAAAAAGCATTAATTTGTTGACCACCAAATAATAGTGATAATTTATTGCATGTTTTGCCTTATTTTTAGAAGTGAGCCACTGCTTTATTTTCACCTAACGCAAATATGAAAGCATTTTTCTTCTCAGGTATATAATTAATGCAGTATAACATTTTGTTTTCGACACTCCCAAAGCAATCTTCTGGTTTTACTCCCATTTCTCTGGCCACCCTTTCTAGCATTCTTTGTGAGTTCTTTCTCCTCAATTCATCTTAAAGATTATTTTTCTAACAATTTCAATTCCTATTCCCTCCTGACCTTACACATATTCTCTGATGAGAAGACCTGCCTATAAGCTGCCTCTTCCTACTGTGGACACTATCATCATTGCTTACATTATTACAACAGCTTCCTAACTAGTCTCTGTACTTCCGGTTTCTTTGCAATCCATTTTCTGCATAGTACCCAAAAGTGATCTTTCTTAAGTACAAATCTAATCATGTTAATCCCCTGCTTAAGCCCTTTAAGAGTTTCCCACTACCGCCGGGCGCGGTGGCTCAAGCCTGTAATCCCAGCACTTTGGGAGGCCGAGACGGGCGGATCACGAGGTCAGGAGATCGAAACCATCCTGGCTAACACGGTGAAACCCCGTCTCTACTAAAAAATACAAAAAAAATTAGCCGGGCGAGGTGGCGGGCGCCTGTAGTCCCAGCTACTTGGGAGGCTGAGGCAGGAGAATGGCGTGAACCCGGGAGGCGGAGCTTGCAGTGAGCTGAGATCCAGCCACTGCACTCCAGCCTGGGCGGCAGAGCGAGACTCCGGCTCAAAAAAAAAAAAAAAAAAAAAAAAAAGAGTTTCCCACTACCCTAGAGGTGAAGTACTAACTCTTTGTTACCTTCATGATCTCTGCTTAGCTCTCCAGACACAGAAATTAACCACTTCATCTGTTACCAATGCATTCCACAGTCTTGCATATTTTTGTCCTATCCAAATTCTCCATAATTGAAACTCTGCATTGCATCAATGATGCCTAACATTGGTTAGGAACATTAAGTGCCAGTAAGTAATTGTTAAATGGCAAATGAATGAATGAAAATATCTTTATAAATATCTCTATTAAATGAAAATATCTTTACATTGTAAACTTTAACTGTAATTTAAATTCAAATATAAAAGATATTAATAATTGGACACTATACTGCATTAATAAATGGAAATAAACATTAAAATGATCATCCTAATGCCATATTTTTTAATAGGTTTTAAAATATTTTTTAAATGATATATTTTACTTTGAGCCCATTACTAAAAGAACGTAAAATTTTATTTCCTGCCCTGCAAACTTGAATGTTTTCAGGATAACTTAACCTATTTTGACATCCATGTGTCAAAATAGAGTTGGCATGGGCATTTATATAACTGCGTAGTTGAACAAACCCTCTGCCTATTCAGTTTTATAGAGGAAAATTTTTGTGCTTGCTTCATGAGAAACTTAAAGAAGTTACTCAAGAGATGAAAAACAGCTTCTCGATGGAATACCAAGTAATGACTCCTCAACTTATATGGCATTTCTATAGAATTATGAGCACATCCTGTCAGCATTTCAGGGATCTGTATGAAAGTGTTAGAGTTTTCAATTGTTTCCCAGGGAAGTTTCTTAGCACAAAAGGCTACTGCGGAAGTCAGTGAACCGCCAATTACAGTTAACTGCTCTCTATTTTCCTCTTCAGAGACAGGCAGCAGGCATCCAAATTCTTATCCAATGACCCTCTCTCTCATTTTAACTCATTCTAAACTAATGGCTTTCAATACCGTAAGTGGAGAAGGAAAAAGTGAGAAAAACTGTACAATCTAACATGTAATTGCTGTCCTAGTAAGAATATGGAGTGGAAAATTGTATTCCTTCTATAGCTGCCTCACTATTTTTCTATCAATAAGCATTTATACTCATTATTGAAGATATAGATCCCTTTAATAATTTCTTAGTCATTATCACTTTAATTTTTAATAGGTAAAAGCACGGACTCATATTCTACTTGTGCTAGTCATTGTAATGCAAAGGCTACAACCTCAAACTACATAATATATATAAATGGGGCAGAACATAGACAAGAAGCAGGTCAATTATAAAGCAAAAAAACATCAAATTTGAGAACACTTGGACACATGGAAGGGAACAATACACACTGGGGCCTATTGCGAGGTGGGAGGGAGAGCAACAGGAAGAATAGCTAATGGATGCCAGTCTTAATATCAAGGCTATGGGTTGATCTGTGAAGCAAACTAACATGGCACATGTTTACCTGTGTAACAAACTTGCACATCCTGCACATGTACCCTACACATCTTGCACATGTACCCTGGAACTTAAAATAAAATTTGAAGCAAAATAAAAAGACACATAATTGACAGATCCCTTCCAATTTTATCCCTAGCCTCTATGTATGTACTAGAAGATTTAGAATCTAGTTCTGTTATAGGATGGTTTACTAAAAAGTTCTGCAGTCTAACCACCTCTATAGTATTATTGACTTCTAGTCTCAAATTCTTTCCCTAGGTAAACTTCTGATGTTCTATGAAGTGGAATCAGACAACATTTCTTCATGTTGTTGTTTGAAATTTAACCCCATCTTGCTACTATATTTGAAGTTGATTTACTTGTTGGAGTGTAATTGCATTCAATGGAAAAGTATTTCTAGGTAAACAAATAGCACATGGTTCATCACCATAGCTACACTAGTTAGATCATATATCTATCATGTTGTGTTTATTATAGGCAAAGCATTTAAAGAAGAAATTGGGCCAGGTGTGGTGGCTCATGTCTGTAATCCCAGCACTTTGGGAGGCCGAGGTAGGAGTTTCACTTAAGGTGGGAAGTTCTACACCAGCCTGGTCGACACAGAGAGACACCGTTTCTACAAAACTAAAAGGCTAAGTGGGCATGGTGGCCTGTGCCTGTAGTCCGATCTACAAGTCAGAAGATCACTTAAGCCCAAGAGTTCAAGGCTGCAGCAAACTATGATGATGCCATTGTGCACCAACCTGAGCAACAGAGTAAGACCCTCCCTCCTAAACAAAAAAACAAAACAAAACAAAACAAAAAACCAGAAGTGGATAAATACAGAAGTCTCAATAAGGTGTTAAAGAGTATAAAAATTGTGTAATATGAGGCGCTCTTAACTGCTTGAGCATAAGTTCCATTACAGCGGGGTCTGTATTTTTCACCGTACTATAACCAACGTCTAGAATATCACTTCACATATAATATGTGCTCAGTAAATATTTGTTTAATAATTAACAAAAGAATATGATTAAAGAACTGGAAAACATATAACTTAAGACTACAGGCCGGGCGCGGTGGCTCAAGCCTGTAATCCCAGCACTTTGGGAGGCCGAGACGGGTGGATCACGAGGTCAGGAGATCGAGACCATCCTGGCTAACACGGTGAAACCCCGTCTCTACTAAAAAATACAAAAAACTAGCCGGGCGAGGTGGCGGGCGCCTGTAGTCCCAGCTACTCGGGAGGCTGAGGCAGGAGAATGGCGTAAACCCAGGAGGCGGAGCTTGCAGTGAGCTGAGATCCGGCCACTGCACTTCAGCCTGGGCGGCAGAGCGAGACTCCCTCTCAAAAAAAAAAAAAAAAAAAGACTACAAAAGCTGTCTTCAAAAAGTTAAAAGCTATAGAGTGGAATAGAAAATATTAGACATCCTTTGTAGGGCTTCAGATTGCAAAAGTAGAAACAACAAGATAGAAATCACAGAAGAATTTCTAATAACTGAAGCTAGAATGAGCTATCAAGTGATGGGGTTAAGACACACTGCCTCCAGTATATGGCACCTTGACATTTGAGAAAACAGCAAAAGCAGGAGAGTTGCTCTGACCTTCTCCGACCTTTCTCTCCTGAAGCAGGCCATAAAAGAATTCTCTGACCTTCTTCTAAAGTAGGTCCTGAGACCCTTATGCAAGAGGTACCCTCCCAATACCCAGATGAAAGAAATGTCCTTATCGCTAAGAATCTAAACAAGTAGGCGTTGCTAAGTCCTCCTGGCCTTGGCCCAGCTTAGTACAATTAGATCATACCTGCTTTTCTAATTGTATTTCACAACTATCCACTTCTTCAGAAAACTTAGTATAAAATACACAGGCTTCTCTGTATTCTGTTTCTTTGGGTGTTTATTTCTGAAGGTTTCCATGTCACATAAAACTTACATCAAATAAATTTGTATGTATTTGTTTTCTTAATCTGTTTTTTATTATAGGTGTCTCAGCTACGAATCTTGAGATAGATAAGCAAAAAATATTACATTTTCTCTTCTACGCAAGAAAAGAAGATAGAAAGTTTCTTTTTTGACTGAGAATTTAGATTATGTTGTCTTTAATATTCTTTCATTTTTAATATTGTCTTTAATATTCTTTCTTGAAAGTTTAAATTATATTGTCTTTAATATTCTTTAATAGTCTTGTCTTTAATATTGTCCTTAATATTCTATATTGTCTTTAACATTCTTTGGAAACAATATTAAAATACAAAGAATACATTTATTTGTTTTTCAGTTTTTGTTTCTTTGTTTTGTTTTGCTGATTACTAAAGCTGCTGTTCTAATTTTGTAAAACTGGCAATATTTGTGTAGTTTTCATCTGTCATTTACAGAACTGTGTATATTCATTATAAGGGAAGTCATCCAACAGTAATCAAAACATTTAGTCATTTTATCTGAATAATAACAGTTCCTACCATAACATATCAAGGACCTGGTGATACATTTTCTTCAAATTAAAAAATATATAAATATTTATCTATTATTTGGCTGAGGAAGGCACAGAGTCAAGACTAGAATTTATAAAGTAGCATAATTAACCAGATTTAATTTTTTAAAAAAATCTAAAACTCGGCTGGGTTGCAGTGGCTCACCCCTGTAATCCCAGCACTTTGGGAGGCCGAGGGGGGCAAATCACAAGGTCAGGAGTTTGAGACCAGCCTGGCCAACATAATGAAACCCATCTCCACTAAAAAAAATACAAAAATATAGCCAGGTATGGTGGCGTGTGCCTGTAGTCCCAGGTACTCAGGAGGCTGAGCAAGGAGAATCACTTGAACCTGGGAGGCGGAGGTTGCAGTGAGCTGAGATCACACCACTGCACTTCAGCCTGGGTGACAGAGCAAGACTCCATCCATAAAAAAAAAAATCTGAAACACTATTGCAAAAAAATAAAGTTTTGTTCTGGAAGATGCTGTTAATTTTACTTTAAAATTAGAATCTGGTGTTTCTGTTTTTATCGTTTTCAACAGAACTTCTTAAGTGATTTTTTTAAAAAAAAGAAAAACAGCATATATAATGCATATTACAAAAGTTCTTATATACTTAACTTATAATGTACTCCTATACAACAATATAAATGGAAAATTGGGAAAATACAAATAGGCAAACATAGACTCTATGCAAATGGCCAATGAACACTCCAAAAGATATTCAGAGCTTCTAATATTAAAGTATTACAAATGAAAACAAAAGGAGTCTTGGGTCTAGGATGTTTACCCATCACAACAGCAAAATAACAAGAACAAGGTATTAGGTTTGATTGGCGAAGCAGAGCCTCTATACAGGGATTGGACTTGATGTGATTGTGCGAGCTAGTAAAACATTCTAAGAGAGTGGCCCCAAGCCTGTTGCTGAGTCTGCCTGTAGTCAATAAGGCTGGTAATCAAAACGGAAGATGAATGTGAAAACAAGAAAATGCTAGAATTCATGAGGATGAGCAGGAACCTACAGCTCTCTCCAGAGAACCAGAAACCCCATTGATCTCTCACTGTTTCCAAACCTCCAGTTTTGATGATGGGTTTTCCAGGAGGAATAATGGTACACCCCTTCATAGAGCTTAACACACATCTATCAGTAGTCAGAGAAACAGGAGTTGGAGGGTCTACCGACCAGGCTGATGGTCCCCTGCTCCTTCGGGGTGCCAGCAGAGCTCAGGCAGCAAACGTGAGCTGCAACAGTGTCTAACAAAATAGGGCTGCTGCCTCACTTTCCCCTTCCAAAGGGTACACAGATTTCTCTTGTGGTCAGCCCTAACCCATGCCACTCAGGAAAGGGGATTTTGGGAAGCATTATTTCTAGCTAAGCTACACACTACAAAGCCATCACCAATAACAGTAACAGTTAATGATCATAACAAACATGCATTGAGTGCTTTCTATGCGTCAGAGATGGGTCTCAGGCTCAAAAGTAATTCTTTCAAGTAGTTATGGAATTATTCTTGTACCTTTCAGACATGGAGCGTGAAACAGAAAAACTGAACAACATCTGAGACAGTTTGATTTCAGAGCTGTAATTTTAACCCAAATTCATTATTATCAACCAGATTTGATAAGGATGTGGACAAAGAATTTTCATATGGTAGAAGGAGGCTGTTAGTCATGTTTGCATTTCAATCTGCCAGAAGCAATATGTATTTTAAACAGGGCTTCAAGGTGAAAATTAGACCTGGAGATGATCTTGGGTATTCTAAATATCAAACACATTCAACCATACCCTCCACAATTTATATTGTGGTGGAGCAAAAGTAACAAATTATTTTACTAGGGTAAAAATATTCCTACAACATATTTTTATTCTAACTATTTAAAAAGAGTATTACACTATTTTACAAGCTTTGGGATCCCCACACTTTGTAACTAGAAGGCTGTATTCCTAGATGATTACAAAAAGCTTTGTAGTTAAGCATTGAATATCCCAGGATGAAATACCCAGAGTGAATCTGTTCTGTAAGCATAGCAAGAGAGAGAGAGGTCCTATTTAAATTTAATAAAGCCTTCCCCAACCTGTCTAGTCCTGGAACAATATTCTCATGCCACTGGGTTCCCTGGCCACAGGAGACATTTGGAAATATATGAAAGTGTTTTCCATTGTCACAATGACACTGTAGAGCACTTAATAGTCAGAGCCAAGATTATAAATTCCTGAAGGACACAAACTAGTCCTACAACTTGTAAGTGTCCTGCCCAAAATGCCAATAGCAACCCAGTGAGAAACATCTAACTATCTCCTGCTTGTCTAACTGAAGGGTGCAATTTCAACTCCATGTTTAAATCCACAAGGTTTCAATAGTAAATCTACCATAATTTATAAGATTTTTAACCTATGCTGTAAAATTGCTTCCACTTGTACAAAATACTACTAGGCAAAAACAAT
The DNA here is from genome assembly GCF_009764315.1 of Trachypithecus francoisi. Lineage (NCBI taxonomy): Eukaryota > Metazoa > Chordata > Mammalia > Primates > Cercopithecidae > Trachypithecus > Trachypithecus francoisi. The sequence goes on from NW_022681453.1 coordinate 9,185,633, forward strand.
CTTATATGGCTTTTTTTGGAGAAAAAACAATTCTATACTCCCAAATACAAAATAAGCCTACATATCTTTTAATGTATCAATTTGTCATATGTATAAATTTACCCTAAGGAAAACATAAAGAAATGTGTACAAAAATGAAGCTGCAAGAACTGTTTATTGGAACATTGTTTATAAGAGCAAGCAGTTAATTATCTTTATAACCATTAATAAAGTATTAGTTAAATAAATTGTGGCATAGGTAGGCAATGGAATACAAAACAGTCACTAAAAGAGACAGAATCTGCTATACATACTTATATAATATACTATGTTTAAAAAGTAGATTGCAAAACAGTATATATTTATATGACTGTTTTATAATAATTATAAATGTATCCTAGACTTCAAGAATTTTATACTCAAAAGTAAAGGTCTTTATATATACTATTTCCAAAATGTAAATACTACATTATCATTTATTCAATTTGTAGTAGAGGTAGTATCTACTTTGAACAAAATGTAACTGGTATTGATATTTTTAGGTTAACCCAGTTGCATTTATAAAGTAAATTAATATTAATATTCAAAGGTATATTATAAACACTTAAAATAAAATACAGTGATATACATTCTTTTTCATATGGAAGTCCTGCGAATAAACATACTAAAGTGACCTGCTTTCCACGATTGACTCTGCAGACGCATATACCAATGCTGACATTTTTATTTCTTTTTTCTATGTCAGTAGCAATTGGCAAGGCTCCTGAAAATGTAAATAAAATCCAGAATAGAATTGTGATCTTTGAGCATTTCTGTACAGAAGTATCTCAATTTAGAGTCCATTTTTTATGCCTTTTCCCTCAGCCAGCTTTCAACCATCTCTTTTCACTGTAATTGCCCAAAATATTGTCATTGTTTTCCAGTCTTGCAAATCACTTTCATTTTTCTTGTAACCTCTTCAACTATCTCAAATACCATATTTCATTAAATATAAGATGCCACTGATTGTAAGACACCACTATTTAATGTAGCACTAAGAAAGAAATAAAAGTTGCCAATTAAACACAATGATTTATTGCCAACAATTTTTACTCAAAATGTTCTTTTAGGATTATTTAAGGATAAATTTGATCCTATATATCACTCTGTGCAACTTAAAATATGTAACAGAAGCAAGGTAAATTGGCTAAAGAACTTTTTCAATTATCTTCATAATTGGCCTGCCACTTCTGACTCCCTTTTGAACTCAGCCCTGTAGAGGTCCCTGTTTTTCTACCCAATGCAATCTCTGTGCCATTAGGATGATGAGTGGTGCATTTCACAGAAGAGTGCCCCCTTCTGTCTCAGAAATTTTCTTCCAAGCCAGTAACCACTATTTTGCAAGTTTTGATGCTGGTGCTTTTTTGTTCTTACAAGAACATGCCAATAAAAGGCCTCAAGACAACAACCAAGACACGTATTTCTTCCTTATTTGGTTGGTCGACTGTATCATTGATGGGCTCTAGCTGTCCAGTCATGACAGCAGGAACCAAGTTCGTGCTTAGGTAGGCAGTCACAACCATCACGAAAGCTGCCCAGCTCTCTGTAACGGCAAGATGCCATCAACGGTAAGATGTATATCTATTAAATGTCAATATTAAATAATCATGTTAAATGTTAAATTATAAGACATATCTCTATTAAATATTAAAATGCAGACATATATTTGCTCCTTGGAATCAGTGAAATGTAGCACTAGTATTATAATTTTATAAATAGGACATCTGGGTACATAAATCTTATTGCCCATAAAGTCACATTGCCAGTAAGTGATCAAGCAAGGGATCATCTCTAGGTCTCATTTAAAACAACAACAACAACAAAAAAAACTATGTTTCAGGTCCCACATTTGGTACTCAATGGGTGTGACTTTGGCCTTAACCCCTTTTAATTTTAAGAATTCTCATTGACTAGATTTGTGTGAATTATTCCTCTCTGTGGCCCCCACCATCCCAACTATCCTCTGCTCTTTATTTGTCTACTAAAATGTAATTCCTTTTCGATAGACACTTTACTTCATACTTACTACTTGTAATTTTTCTTCTGAGTGGGAATAAAGTACACAATCATGTATAAGTCAGAATAGCACTTTTAACTGGAAATAGCACATCAGCTTTAATGTATTGCCTGGAGTTTTCCATTTAGTCTCCTCAAGAAGTTTTCTTTTAGTTTCTTCTTCATCTCTAGTAATTTTCTAGATGGCTGCAGATGCCCAATGCACGTGCTACAGATAAATTTAGCAGCTTACTGACATATTCTTTATTTTAATTTCTAAATGTTATGTATTTTTTAGTCCTATAATTCTTTGCTAATTTAGGCTGCACTATAAAATTTCTCACCTCTGGAGCCATTCAAGACTTACTGGAAACAACTACTATCACTATTCCAGGATACTTACTTTTGCCCTAATTTTAACCAACAGAAATGGACAGATAAATACCCATAATTTATGAACTTTAGAAAAACAGAATTTTAAGTATCAGGTTATTTCTATAATTTTCTATGTGAGCAAATAAAATATCACATGTCATAGTTGTTTTAATTTTTAATTGCTTGACTCTCAATTTACTGTATATTTTCTTTAAGGATTGATATATATATGTTTAGTTATATATGTATATATTCATATATATTCATATATGTACATATGTAAACTTTTTTAACCACTAATGAATATTCCCTTTGCCCTGGAGTTGCTTAACAAGGTATAAGAAAGCTTGTCTAAACAGAACATTGGATTAAAGAAAGCTGTCAGGGCTTTTATTCACACTGAAAATGAATATTACAAAGGAAAAATATGAAGACGATATTCATCCCAAATCCAGATTTGGCCAGATCTGTCTTATGTAGCAGACAGATCTTATCTACCTTGTCAATTTAGTCGTGCCGGGATGGTCATTTCTTTATTCAATTGTCAGCTACCTTCAGTTATTAAGATGCCTCCCTATTCTTAAATAATTGATTGGTTGCTTGCCTATTTTTTACGTTATTTTCATCAACCTGCGTGCACAGTTTGATTATTAGTATATCTCATGGAGGTTTTATCCTTCCTCTTGAAATGAAATGCTAATAAGTTGAAAACTGCCTGCTGCTAAATCTGAAAGCGTTGTGTTTTGACAGAAGCCCCAGAGCATTATAATTTATAGATGGTGGCTCCTCTTTATGCACACCACACATATTTGACATCTTCGCCTTGACATTTATGCTTTAACAGATGGGGCCTCTTGTTTAACACTAAAGAAAAAAAAAACTCAAGTCACATTTTGGGCCATTCTGCTTCTCTGGATAAAACACAAAAAGTGCAAAGAATAAGAACATGTTTTAATCATCCGGGAAGCATACCATGGATCTTTTGTGCTGTCAACTGTATTGGTGTCCTTGACATACTGAGAGCACCTCCTCATTACCTTCTATGTGGAATTAAAGAACAGCTTTTCTGTCTAAAGCATAGTACTGGAACTGAAGTAATGTGATTTCATCCTGTCCTAACTTACGGGAAAGGGCTCTCAGTTCAATATTAGGTTATTGTTTTCTGCTTTATGTCATTTAGTATCTCCAGAATCGATTCTCCTACCCTGCCAAATCCACATTCCCAGCTTCCTACAAACACCTCTACTGAATGTATGACTGGTATCTCAAGCTCAGTGCGTTCAATCTAGATTTAGTCATCCCTATAATCTGCTTGATTTCTGTGTTCCCTATTTCACAATACAGCTCATCACTTATCCAGCTGCCCAAGTAAGAAACTCCTCACTAAGTCCTAACTTTACTGCCTTCTTAATACTCCTCAAACCTGCTCTCAGAGTTCCGTTTCTATTGCCAATGTGTCAGTTCAGCTCTTGTCAGCTCTTGACTGAATTATTACAGCGTCGTTCTTCCCCCTTCACTGATCCTTTACACTTCTGCCAGAGCGATAGCCAAATGCGTAAATTGGATCACACTATTCCACTGCTTAACATCTTTCATGGCTACCCTTCAACTTCAAGAAATGCAACATCATACAAGATCTTCCAGAAACAGAATCTCATCTTTTTGTGAACTTTACCACTCGACATACCTCCAACGCCATGCATGCCTCTTTTTCTCATGGCCCTGTGCCTTTGCACATGCTCTTTTCTCTACCCACACTGCCCTTCATCTGCATTCTTCACCTGGGTGATCTCCATTTCACCTTTCATTCTTCACCTGCATGATCCCCATTTGGCCCGTAGTTCAAGTCAATCTGAGCCTTGATGCTTAATAGACATTCATTCTTTGTGTTGCAGTCACAAGTTCAAGTCAGTCTGAGACTTGATGGTGAATAGATACTCATTCTTTGTGTTTGCAATCACAATATACCTGTAATAGAGGAGTCATTATGTGTTATCATCATTATCTTTCTCTCCTCATAAGCAACTGCTTAAGAGGAAGAAATTCGTTTAATTTCTGGACCCCCCACACACCTACCACATAATAAATGCTTGGTAAGTCTTCACCGAATACTTCTCTGACTGTAATTTTCTGTCAAATTATCAAAATTTAGTCTTTTAATATATTCAGTGCCTACCTTTTATTGGAAAATGTGGCTTCAGAAACCTTGGCTTTTGTTGCCAATTCAAATGGACTCAGAAGTTGAATAATAACAACTCAGGAATAATAAAAATGTCAAAGTGAAAATAAAATAAAGAGAAATATCTGATGATACCATAAACCAAAATCATGAATTTTCTTTGAGAACAATTTTACTTATTCGATTGAAAGGTGCTTTTAAGTATATTTTGTTGGACTATTCCTGGAGTTATTATTTGGTTTTATATTTGAATTTAAAATGTTAAGAATATAAGATTCAGTAAACTCAGAGCAAGTACAGGGACAAATGTAACCTATTACATTCAGCAACCATTTTACAGCCTTCTGGATTTGTAAAGATTAACATGAATTTTCAAAGATTTATATGTAACAAATTTGCTTCCAATAGCTTAATGGTCCAGTCAGACAAAGAGAGAAGAGGAAATACAATGCGTCTGAATTTTAAGAGCATTTGTAATTTACATTTCACCTTCCACAAGCATCAACAAATAGCAGGGCTGAAGCTGTGACTCCCAGCTACCTTCATACATCATTTCAGCTGTACTTAGAGTAACCTCAAGGGATGTTATGAAACTTTGAAAAAATCTAAAGTAGAAATGCACTTTCAGGTTAAAAATAGAGATCATGTTTTAGGTTCTGTCTTGAAGACTGCAAAATCTAACAGTGATTTGAGAATATGATAGCAAACGTACCTAGAAACTCAAATTGAAAATGCTGTGTGAAGTAAAAAGGCCAATCAGGAAATGGGAAAGATTTCACTGTTTCATTTTCTAATACATTACATTATGTATTGATTTTAATATTTCAGATGAGATCTGAATAGTCACAACAAGCACAAAATTTGTAATTATGAATATGCTTCTATAATAAGTAATCCTTAATATAAATACTTTGATATACAGAATAGCTCAAAGCTAGTTCAATACAGAGATAAATGTAGCACAGAAGAATAAATTATGCATGCTTTCCTTATCAAATGTCATAGATAAATAGTAAGAGTCTTAATTATTCCTTGTAGATTAGAAAATAAAAATCAATGTGTTAAACATTTCAGTATATTAAAAGAAATTAAAGATGCACTAAGTAATTATGAGGGAAGCATCATGTACATAAAATATACATAATGGAAAGCTAGAGAAATGGTTGAAGTCTCTTGGAGCAAATTAACATATCCTGAAATTGACATGAAAGACAGCAAATTAGTTCACTATACAAATAGGATGGTAAATAAATAGAAAATGAAACTACTTTTAGTTACTATGAAATAACAGAATTTTTTAGAACGATATTATCCGTCACAGAAATCTTTCTGGAGAGTAAGTGAAATATATATTGCCTTGAAAGGTACATGACTTTCAACACAGAAATTCACATCTAGGACTTGAACCTAGTTAAATTTTTGGTTAAATATCCAAAAGTGTACAAAGAAGGATTTTTACCATTTATCATGATGAAAACTAAAACCAGCCTAAGTACGAACAATAGATTATGAATACACTGTAGTATATACATACAACAGAATATTACCTTATCATCAAAAAGTAGGACAAAATGTATATTTGTTTATTCAAAATACACTCCTTGAATGTTTACTGACTGCAAAGTAGTTGGACATAGTTCTTGGGCTAAGGTAAACAAAGCAGACACATTGCCTATTTACAAGAGAAGTAAAATTTATTTTTGAGTGAAAAAAGAACCAGTATGTATAGTCTCATCCCTTCACCTCATATTTAGATATATGATAAATAGATGATAGATAGATAGATAGATGTTAATATACATTACATATGTGCAGGTGCATAATAATAAATCTTGAGAGAAATATAGTAACTTGTTAGTGAGAGCTTTCTCTAAGAGGGTTTTCTTTAACATCTGTATAATTTTTAGTTTTCTACAATCAATGTGATTTATTATTTATGAAGAAATAATCAACTTCAAAAAAGGTTTACCGTGCAATATATAGGCCAAGGTTAAACTGGGTTAACTAAATAGGCAGAATCATATGAAATAAAAGTGAATAAAGTGAATAATATATTTAGAGTTTGATAACATATGTAATTGATGAACATAATCAACATAAGTCCTGCTATAGTAGAAGTAATAACGGCAGCAGTAGCAGTAAATTCAGTATTGGCTCAGTGTCTGCACTATCCTAATTTCTTATAGGTATCAAATCCTTTAATCCTGATAACAAACTTCTTAGTAGGTACTGGTGTTATCCCATTTTACAGATAAATGCACTGTGACAGAGCAAAGTTAAATAATCTTCTCTTGCTTACAAAACTGGCGAGTGATAAAGGCAAGATTTGAATTCAAGCAGCCTGGTTCTGAAGACTGTGCTGAGCTGCTGTTCATCCTGCTTCTCTGTAAACAAATATTCAACCAATTTAACAGAAAATAAAACCATGCACCTAAAAATAATACAACTAATCAAGAAAGGAAAGTTTAAAACTATTGAGATTTAAAATGCTGCTATATGAGTATACAGGAAGTAGTCTTGGAAATTAAAATAATTCTAGACTCACAAAGTTGAAATCAATCTTTAAAATTTGTGAAATCATAGAATCTAATGTTAATATAGGTCATGTGGAATCTAACGATAATTTCAAAAAGCAAAACACGTCACATCCAATGCAGGGATCCTTTCCTGAGGAATATTTGCATACAGCCAGCCTGTCCTCTTGTTTATTTCCGGTAATAGAGTCAGCCTGTTTCACATACTTTTCTAATTCCAGCTGGAGAGTTCTAATCTTCAGAATTTTCTTAAATTGTGCAAAACCTCTTCTTCCATGTAACTTCTTGACATTAAACCCAGGTGTGTCTTAAAAGAAAGAAAATGTACTGTTGCTCCAATATAATGGCATAATCTCATAAATACTGAGAATAACTACCTTGGGTATTTCCCTCTGGCTTTTTTTCACACTAAATATCTTTAAAGTTCTTTCATAAATGCAACATCTGCTTAGGGAATATATTCTCTGCACCAGACACTAAAGAAACAAAGACAAATAGGAAAGCTATTCTTCCTCAATAACTTGCATCTGAGAGTGGGAAAACATTCTACTAAAGTGTTTTAGGCCCTATTACAGGACGGGAGGGGTGGCTCACACCTGTAATCCCAGCACTTTAGGAGGCCAAGGCTAGCGGATCGCTTGAACCCAGTAGTTCAAGACCAGCCTCAGCAGCATGGCAAGACCACATCTCCACTAAAAATACAAAAATTAACAAGGCATAGTGGTGCATGCCTGCAGTGCAGTCCCAGCTACTTGTGAAACTGTGGTGGGAGGATCACCTGAGCCCAGGAAGTCAAGGCTGCAGGGAGCTATGATCGCACCACTGCACTCCAGCATAGGTCACAGAGTGAGACCCTTTCTCAAAAACAGCCCCCAAAACAACAACAACAACAAACACTATCACAGGAAAATTTGTGCATTTTTAAAAAATCAGAATTGATTTTTTTCTATAACTTCTTCCTAATCTACCACCCTAATTAGTTACACAATCAAGAAAAAACCAGATGCTAAATTTGTGCTGGATAATCTTTGCCCTTCCAGATCAGGTCTGCAGGCTTCTCTGTCCTGCTTTGTGTCCTGGGAAGTAAACTCTAAAGGTTACTTCAGCCAAATTGTATTACATTCCAATTTCTAGTTGAGTTTGGGAGAAGCCAGTAGGAGAAAAGAGAATAGAAGGAGACAGAGGGGCTAAGGTATTTATTCTCTGGGTTCTGCCTGCTCGTCCAAGGTTTGGCAGTGGCTTTCCCCCATACCTAAGGCCTCAGCTCCTGCTGGGACCGTTTCTGCATGGCTACAGTTCTCATTGGATTCCAATATGTAATTGTTATCTTTCCTTGTCCTTTCTGGCCTAAGGATGGTAATGGCTTCCCGCTATTGTTAGCGAACTCCTGGGTGTTTCACTATTACCAGTTGGTTCCCTGAGCCCTGCCCACAATTTGTAAACAGTCTCTCCAGTGAAGTCTTTTCAGTGGCCCTTTGGAGTGTGCTGTCTCTTGCTGAGACTTCAATAGATATAACGCTAAAAAAAAAGTTTGTTGAAAATATTTAGACTATGTTTTTCTTAGAGATCTCATGCTTTATGATCACTGTCAAACATCTCAATATTTTCTGGAATGAGACAGGGCATTGAGGAATAACAGGAAAATGGATGGGGGCAGTTTATTTTCCTAACCCTTGGAATTATTTTACCCATCTTCAACTGAGTGAGCTGTTTCAATCTTCTCCCGGTCAATTCTCTTTTGACACAAAAGGCAGTCTTCAGGATGCAATCACCAATGTGTTAAATGCATTTTTCTTCTTCTGGGATTCTAGATCCGTTCATTTCAAATAGCTTTAGAAGTATTATAGCATGTTCTATTGAGCAAACACATTAAAGAAAATAAAATTTCCTCAAGCCTCTAGGTGGATAATACAATATCTCAGCTGACTTTGTCAGGCGTTTGCTTCCTGACATATAGGTTTTATTTACCGTGAGAACTTCTAAGGAAGTTTTTTGAGCTTATTTAAATTATCTTTCTATAGTCAGTAATCTTAGGCACTAAAATTTTGGAGGAAATAATTTTTTTCTCAAGTTGGTAAGTTAATAGAAGGAAACATGAGCTCTTTTGGGTATTTTCTTTAGGAAATATGGAGTATGGCAGTCCTTTTGGTGGGAAATCATGCTTTGTGAGTAAAAAATATTTAAGTTTTCTTAGGAAAATAAAAAGAGGGGATCTTTTCATTTGCATTTTATCTTGTCCATTGTCCTATAAACTTTAAGTTTCTAGGAAAAAAATCCATACTGAAAAAGTCTAAAACATAGTAAAGTCCTTTTGCAGTGGACACATTACTTTGCTAGCCACATCTAGTTCTCCCTTTCAGATTAACCTATGCTTCCCTTTTCCACCCTCAACATAAAAGAAATTCAGTTGACTAATACATTTTTTTTTCTTTTTCAAAAATACCCTTACAGGAAGAAATAACCCCTTAAAGTGCTGTTCTGATTATCATGAAACATCACAGAGTTTTCTGTCCATGGCCTAGAAAACTTAATTTTTAAAAGAAACTTTTGTAGAATGGATTGAGGAAATAGTTTTATCTGGTAAAAAGCATTGTTATCTAGCATTCAATATAATATCCCTGTGGAGTAAGGTTACCTCAGAGAGTCTCAGCTAGAAAAAAAAATAGAACATTTTCATTTGGAGGCCCCAAAATTGGATTTAGTGCTTTAAAAATAGATACACACAGATGCATTTTCCAGCACGATGGTTTTCCAGATAATTTCTGAGGAAGCTTTCAGACCTAGGACTCTATTATCTAAGTATTTTTAGACCTTGGGGATATTCGGGAGAGCAGTAGCAACGTAGGGGCTAAAAACAAAAGACGCATGGAACATATTCTTTGGTTATGGTTAGACTGCCAGCATTCTGGCTATGAGCTGAATGGTTTACCAAAGAGACTTATCAGTAATACAGCAAAAAGATAGATGGGTTTTACCAATGAGAGTTTTTCTTCTGAAACTTCAGAAATAAACGACTATATAGACATCTATATCTGTCTATATACATACAGTTTTTCCTAAAAATGGTTTCAGAAATACCTTAAATTTGTGTTTTTAACAAAGATAAAACTACAAAGAAATGGCATTTTTTCATCACCTTCTCCTTAGTTGCTTTCAGAATTAATTATTATAGGTTATTCCATGGCAGGGGATTAAAAATGTATAAGGCATGCAGCAAAAGTAATGGGGGACTAAGAAGGAAAAATGGTCACAATCAGCTTACAGTTAATAGTATTTAAATTACTGTGTGTGTGTTTGTGTATGAGTGTGTCTATGTATTTCCCCTTCTTCTACAGCTTCTCTTTCATATAGTTGCCATATAAACTGTGAGATTTAGAGGACTGAAACCCTTAAGATTCACAATGCTTACTGGGTTAAGACTGTGCTAAACTTATTCAAACTGCAGCTGGCAACTGTCTTTGTAGTTGCTGTCCTTGAAGTCACTGTTACAGAAGCCTGCAAAGGCAAGCCCTGAAAAATTAATGGAAATAGATATTTCCAAGTGATTTTAGTATAATAGTTATACTTTTTTCTGTATTTGAAAGAATTACAATATGTCAAGGACAGAATATGAGTTTTGCACAGTTATCAAAATATGTTTTTGTATACATATATATGAAAATAGAAAAAAAAAAATTCGTAAGACTTGAAATGAAGAGAAATAGTTACAGTCGGACATCACCAATGCCTGTAATCCCAGCACTTTGGGAGGCTGAGGTGGGCGGATCACGAGGTAGGTGTTCAAGACCAGCCTTATCAACATGGTGAAATCCCTTCTCTACCAAAAATACAAAAAATTAGCTGGGTGTGGTGGTGCACACCTGTAATCCCAGCTACTCAGGAGGCTGAGGCAGGAGAGCTACTTGAACTCAGGAAGCAAAGGTTGCAGTGAGCCAAGATCGCACCACTGCACCCCAGCCTAGCAACAGAGCGAGACTCTATCTCAAAAATATATATATAAAAAATTAAAATAATAATAATTTATAATATTTAATGTCTTGCTAAATGAGATTTTGGACACCATTTTAATCATGAGCTGAGTTTTTGAATGTGAATTTTCTTTAACACACTATTAACTTAACTTACCAAAGGATAAATTTCTGAATTATGTTCTACTTTCTTTCTTATTTTACCTTGTATAGCCAGCATCTGTCCAAGTTCCACTTCTTCTACAAGCAGAACATTTTCCAAATCCACTAACATTTTCTGCACAATTCACAGTCTCCTTCCCGAGTTGAAACTTTTGTCACAGAATCAGGGATTCTTAGAATTTCAAGGATGTGAAACAACATCTAAATCAACCTGCGGTAGAAATCCCCTCTAGACTAGAGCATCTCTGACTGACAGCCACTCAGTCTCCGCAGGAACAATTCTAATGAAAGGAGCAAGGGAACAAGATCTAGTTCATGTGAGGCCTCTGTTGCCTACTAACTGGAATGTAATATAATAATCAATTGATTATTATTTGTCAAATGAAAATAAAAACATCCCCCGTTTACCTAGACCCTTATGTGAAAACTCTTTATAACACACAAAAAATGCTGTGAAATGTGGTATTATGATTTAAGGCATTCTTTATTATTTCACCGTCAACCTACTCCACTTTACTTATCTCTTATTATCAGTCTCTTCCCTAAAGCTTCACCTTGAACAATACAGAACAGTCCAACAGTCCACAAGTATTGTTGCCCCGAACGCCATGAATAGATAGATTGCCACATCAGTAACATTGGGTATAGCTTCAGCATTAGTAAGGAATGATGCTATTAGATAATAATGATCTGTTAACTTCACAATCTTAATGGAACATTATAGATTGTGCCAATAAGTAGTAATCTCTTAGTTCCTAATTTCTTCCAGCTAGGTTTTACCCCTTTTATGACCAAATGCATGAATTTGAGATATGGTATGCTAAAACTGCTGCTGTAAAAGGTGTCCAGGCTACCATATCTTTGACTACTCTACCAAGGGCTACTTAAGCTCCACAGTACTCCATTTTCTATAACATTCAAACCACATATAGTAGACATGTTCTTCCTAATCTCATATCCTCTTCTTTTGCTGCAACAGACAGTTTGGTAGACCTTTGCTAGAAGATTTGTGGTCATTTTCTCACCCAAACTTCAAATTCTAGCACTCTAATTGCCAGTATGTGTATACCCCTTCCTCCATAAAGCCTTCCCCATTGTCCATCACTATGATCAATTCTCTCCGCGCTCCCACAACATGATTTTCATCCCTTTGTCATAGCACTTACATTCTGTCTTATGCTGTAGTGAGCCATTTCTTTGCTTGTCTTTCCTAATGAGTCATATGTTTCTTGGATGCTTGACGATGTGATGAATGAATGAGGTGAAGAACAAATGAATCATTTAATAAATGACAATTAAAGCATACTTCTGTTTTTTTTTCACTGCTGTTATATTTTAAATATTTTCTGTGTCCTCCAAATAGGATAACATTCCTGATCCTGATTAATCAATCAAGAAATCTGAATTTATGTATTAATTATCATTTTAATTTTATTTTAATATAGTATTTCAGAACAAATTCAATCTCAGAAAGAGCCTAAGGTTGTCGATTTTTTTATGTGGGAATATCACTCAAGACACTGTTGAAAAATAACCTTTGTTCTGGAAATAGACTCTTGTTAAAGAGATATATGTTAATGTCATGTTTATCAGAATTAGAGCATATGAGAGTTCATAGGATAAGTATAATGAATATGCCTGGATTATCAAACTTCATTGAAGATTTAGAAAAAAACACATTTATAACCAAATAAACCTGGAACAATTATATTTTTATATATTATGTTTTATATAAAGTCTATAATAAAATAAACAGAGATAATAGGAGGGAAATTATATGTTATTTTTAAAATACCAAACATAAAAATATTGAAAATATGACAACACCTTCAGACTAAGCTTCCAGGCACTGCAAATTGGAATTCTTCATTTGTAGAACTTTGGTAGGAAACTGTATATCCAGAACATCCAGAACAAAGACAATCAAGACAGTTCTAAGAGCAAATGGATGACAAATAATTAGCACATGGAAATAAGCTGAAACAATATACATGATTACACAAGAGTATCTTATCCTCTTTGTTATCAATTTGTTGTTCCTCTTGAATTTGAACCTAGGGTTGATTTATTCCATAGATTTATTTATTTATTTATTTATTTATTTTCATTGACACTTGCCTTTTATATTTTTAATTCCTATGTGTCCTTGCTATTTTTTTTTTTATTATACTTTAAGTTCTAGGGTACATGTGCATAACGTGCAGGTTTGTTACATATGTGTACTTGTGCCATGTTGGTGTGCTGCACCCATCAACTCGTCAGCACCCATCAATTCATCATTTATATCATGTATAACTCCCAATGCAATCCCTCCCCCTCCCCCCTTCCCATGATAGGTCCCAGTGTGTGATGTTCCCCTTCCCGAGTCCAGGTGATGTCATTGTTCAGTTCCCACCTATGAGTGAGAACATGTGGTGTTTGGTTTTCTGTTCTTGTGATAGTTTGCTAAGAATGATGGTTTCCAGCTGCATCCACTCTCACTATGATGCAGGCACTCGCCAGGCAATGGAAGTATAAGAATAAATATGACATGGTCTCTTACCTTAAGGAACAAGTCAGTATGATGGATATGCATGCAAGTAGCACAGGGGTTATGATACAGTGAGGCCAAAGAAAGAAGGCAGTCAGAATAATCTTCCTGAAACAAATAGATATGCATTGTACTTTAGGATTTTAAAATTGAGCAAATTATTTAAAAAAAACATAAATTCTAAAGTCATCCTCAGAGATACCTTTTCCAAGTTACCACTATCTGTATATTATAAATATTCAGTAGTTGATCTGTTGCAGACAAGATTCTCTAAAGATATTTGGACATGACCTTCATTTATTTTGTGTTCTGGCAGCAGTAACAAAGCTTTGATAGTCACTAAGAACCCCTAGTTCCACTATAGAAGCAACGCTGGATTCTTAGAAAAGTCATGGACCATTGAGAGAAAGGATTTTTGAATACTTTAATGCTTCTTTTAAAGCCATGGCAACCATGAAACAATTGAAGAAATAGAATGTTTTGAATTCTTGACATCAAAAACAATTTTTAGTGTTATGAATTTGTACTTGAAGAACGCTTATACAATCCATTATATTGAAAGAGAAATACCACATTATATTTAAGATTATACTTAAGATATGATGACTCTAAAGTGGACAAAGCCTCCTTTGTCAGGAACACTGAATAATTTCAGGCTGAATCAGATTTTTTACATGCTTGTAATTTGAAAGTATTTATAATATTCTGAAAAAACCATCAGTCACTAACACATTGAGAAACGTTGAGTTTTTCTAGATTTTACTCCATATCTTCATAGGAGCCATGAATGAATAAGACAAATGACTATACTTTTTTACTTCACTGAAAAGAAAATCTGAACATTGTAGCCCTTGATTTTTACAGACCACACCCAAAAACCTCAAAAAACTCTCTGAACTGCTAAATACGTTTTGGGGGATTCGCTATTCTATTTAGAAACATAAGTATTATGCTTTTGTAACTGAAACTAAGAATAAATTCTCTTTCTGTACAACTTTTCTCTAGGCTATAATACCATACTGTTTAGTTCAGTGACCTTTCTTGGCATATTTATCCATGTCTGATAGAGGATCTGAGTGAATTGCTAAGCAGAGCAAAAACAAAGGAAGAATTCATTGATCTTTAAAAACAGGAAAGAAAAGAAAAACACATATTTGTCTTTATAAGTGTTCTTATTTTCAACAGCTATGTATGTATGTGTGTCATTTAGCCTCATAATGAAATTATATATTACTGAGAGAACTATGTACAAATATTTTATTACTAATGATTTTGACATCACAAAGATTACTGTGTTATTACTGGAAAATCAATTGCTTAAAATCAGTTTAGAAAATGATTCAGTCTAAAAATGATGGAGATTACATCTAAACAAAATCTCTATGTACCGGTGAAAAATGAATCATAACTTCTAAGTCAAAGCTTATTGTTTTCCACTTCCCATATACACTCTGATAACAAGGTCAATTCTAGGAATGGAGTGGAAGTTCTGTCTCTATACTTAGTACTGCCACACATTGGGAAACAGACTTCAATACCATCACATTCATAGCAACTTTCTAAATCCAACTGAAAGAATCACCATCAAATCTGGACTTCTACATTTGCTGATTTCCTTGGTAGCACCAGCCATTATGAACACTGAGATTTTGTTCAATAAAAACCGACACTGGCAATTCAATAATAAGGACAACACTGTTAAAACACCAAAACTTTTGCTTTCTTTTTCTTTCCTTGTTATGTTTGTCTGCTCTGTTCCCCCATCACAACTCTCATCCTTAAACATGATCAATAATATTCTACTGTTGGTCACAAAGTAAACTATGACAAAGCCTGAAAAAAATTAACTCAAAATGGATACAATCCTGATTGCAGTCTTCTAAATAATGAACTCCTGGCAATGAGGGACGGTGTTACACTTATTATTGAATTGCCAGAGTCTAGCATATAGTTTTAATAAATACATGTTTTTAGAATAAAACTTAACTATTGGCTAGTCATATCAATATAAAATATGAAGAATATCTCAAGTAATGAGTTAAGGTTTTAGTACATCCCTATCCTCTCAATTTCTACAGAACTTGTCTAAAAGCACATAAGAAATTTTGTGCTGCCTCGTATAGGAGATTTTTTTTTTCTTTCTTCTCTTCATTTTCTTTCAAAATCCCATGCATCCTATCCATTTAATGAGGCCATAAACAGCTAGAGAACAACAATCCTGACATGTTTTTCTTGTATTTCCAAACAAGTCATAAATTTCAGTAGATAAGTCCAGATTCATACACAATGTTCTACTTTCTACAGTTATTTTTATCATCATCATACTATTATCAATAATTTGAAAACATACCATAATGGCAATCCACCAACTAAATCTACTGAATCTACACACATGTTAGGACAAGATTAGTCAGGTCCTGATGATGTTAAAGATATTCAGGTTAGAAAGAAGATTGTTAAGAGAATATTATGATAGCATGGTGACCTTTCCCCTCCACTCTCAACTTTAAGTTATTTGATTTTCCTGACCAAATGCCTCCTGGGATCTACAATCGAAGTTAGACCTTGGGCTTATCCTGGCATAAAAACTATTATGAAACTTTATCCAAGTGTCAAGCCAAGGTCAGGAATGAAAAGCGACAGGAACTGGGAAGAACTTGTCACTTAAGAGTTCCAAAAGTCAATTTGCCATCAGCTTCTTATGAATATGGCAGGTGTTCCTAGAAAAAGGAAATGGGAGAACTACTATAAATTTTCCTGCACCTGAAGTTTGGAAGGCACAAGAACACAATAAAACTAGAGGTTTTGTCAGGTACCTCAGCCGACAACAGATAGCCTTCCTGCCTTTGAAACTGAGGGCTACAGAGATAGAAACCTCTCTATGTTCCACCACCTCTGGAACTCCCACAGTTTGAAAGACTCCCCACAGCTAGAGCTGAGCTGTAATGAGTTAACAAAGAAAAAGCATAACCCATCTAAGAGAGACCATCAGCCAACAGAAATCATAGAACAAATTTACAGTGAAATAGAATTGCTGGACTGGAGAACAGAACCCTGCATAAGAAAATAATGAGAGTATCAAAAGAGATTCCAAAATTTAATGACTTCTCACTACTTCTACCACAATTACCATATTCCATGCAACCATTCTCTCCTGTCAGTGTTATTGCACTTGTCTCCTATTGCTCTTCTTATTATCTTTTCTCCACACAGATTGTTTTATTGGAAAAGCAAATCAGAGAGGAAGTTGTGTGGACTATTTTGACATCCAAGGTTTCATTTATGAATCTCCCAAAAACCTTCACAGAAACAGAGAGAGCAACTAGAAAAGCCAAAACAAAACCCCATGAATAGCATCTCTAACAAAACTAGGTGACAAGATACACCCACAGATCTCAAAATATAAGGAGGTAGTAAAAACTTTGAAATCTCCATGCTGCATGGTGTCAGCATTTCTGTAAGAGGAAGTGGAGAGAAGGCATGTGGTCTTTTGTTTGCTCTGAGAAGAGGAGAATTCTAAAATCAGGAAAAAGTATTCTCCAGAAAGTGTAGTGGATAAGTCTATAAACCACAGTGGAAACTTTTTAAATTCATGCTGAGTGAAGGTTATAATGGACTATGCTGTACTGGTGCTGGAGCAGTCTGGGTCTCATAAACTCTTGACACTAACAAATCTGACTTCAAAACTTTACACTGAAGAAAAATTGCTGGTAGTAGGATATAAATTTAAAAAACTCAGTAAACATGGAAAGATAAAGAAAAAGGAGATCCATATAACAGTGGAAGAGAAAAACTGAATAATCCAGTATCTAAAATTATAAGACCATATTTTAATCACTTTGCAAAATGGTGGAAGGAATGCTCTAACACACTTGGTGTTATAAATCAATCTGGACTTGCTTATTTAATGTTGTTAGGGGTCAGCAAACTACAGCCTAATGGCCAAATGTGACCTGTGGCCCATTTGCTGTGGCCCCACAAGATAAGATTGGAAAGAAGAAAAAGAAAAAAAAAAGGAGAAGAAATTGGGGGGGAAGCGGGAAATGAGAAGGAGGAGGAGGAAGAGGAGGAGAAAAGGGAAAAGGAGAGGAGGAAAAAAGAAAGATGAAGAAGAAGATGATGAAGATGAAGGAAGTGAAGGAGAAGGAGAAAGAAGAGGAGGAGAAAAAGAAAGGAGGAGGGAAAGGAGGGGAGGAGAAAGAAGGTAAAGGAGGAAGAGGGGGAGGAAAGGAAAGTGGAGGAGGAAGAGGAAAGGAAAGATGGGGAGGAGTGAGAGAAAAACAGGAAAGGAGAGAAGGAGGCAGAAACCTTATGTAGCCAACAAAACATAAAGTATTTACTATCTGGCCCTTTACATTAAAAGTTTGCCAGCCTCTACTCTAACAAAATTGAGATACAAATGCAATGTTGGCTACCTCTCACTCCTAAAAGTAGACAAAACTCATATCTTTACAAAATAAAGAAAAACTAGGCAATATAATTTTTTTTCTGAAAAATTATATCACAATAGGTTATTGCTCTGTTGCCCAGGTTCGAGTGCAGTGTCACGGTCATAGCTCACTGCAGCCTTGAATTCCTGGGCTCAGGAGATCCTCTTTCCTCGTCCTCTGAAATCGCTAGGACTATAGGTGTGCATCACTGCACCCAGCTAATTTTTAAATTTTTTTAAAGAGATAGAGTCTCGCTATGTTGCCCAGGTTGTATAATTATTTAATCAAGTTAAAAAGAAGTTGTTACAAAACCAGAGAGTAACAAACAGAATGATGTTCTTACATACATACTAAAAAAAAAAAAAAAAACAGATTAAAAGTATAAGTAAACAATAATCTAATGTTTCCAAATGAGAATTTAAAAATTAAGAGAAGTATCAAAGTTATAAAAGAACAACAAAACTTAGAATTTAAAAACTGAGAAACAAGATGGTAAGAAAAAGGGAAGATGTAAAAAGAAAGATAAAATAATATGGGAAGAATTATGAGAAAAGCAAAAAGTTATTTCAGAAATAAAGACTAAATTAGAATGAATACAAGAGTGAAAAAATACAACAACTAATGACATAAGAGAATTATTTAAGAGAAATAGAAATAGAAAAGAGAAAAAATTAGAAAGAGGGTACAGGACATATGAGCTTATAGGACACAGTGAAAATTTTAACGTCAATATAACAGGGGTGACAGAAGGAGCACTGAGAGAAAAAAGCAGGGGTCATATGTGAGTATACAATGACCAAGGATGTTCTCAAATTGATGAACATCATCAAGCCGTAAAGATAATAAGCACTGAGAAATTAAAGCAAAATAAATACAAAGAAACCCATTATAGTACATCATAGTAAACCTGCTAAATAAAAAGAAAAATATTTTAGAAGCAGGCCAACAAAGAAAAACATGCCCATTACCTTCAAGGAAGAAAAAAGATTGACATTTGAATTTTTAAAGAAAGGAAACTATAAAAGTCAGAAGATGATGACATGATATTTAAGCTGCTGAAAGAAAAATAATTTAAACTTAGGTGAAATTATATTTTCATTTTTTTTTTTTTTTTGGAGACGGAGTCTGGCTCTTTCGCCCAGGCTGGAGTGCAGTGGTGCGATCTCTGCTCACTGCAAGCTCCGCCTCCCGGGTTCACGCCATTCTCCTGCCTCAGCCTCCCGAGTAGCTGGGACTACAGGCGCCCGCCACCACGCCAGGCTAATTTTTTTGTATTTTTAGTAGAGACGGGGTTTCACTGTGTCAGCCAGGATGGTCTCAATCTCCTGACCTGGTGATCTGCCTGCCTCGACTTCCCAAAGCGCCGGGATTACAGGCGTGAGCCACCGTGCCCAACTGTGAAATGATATTTTCAGTGAAGTCAAGTATGAGAGAATTAGTCATTAGCAGACCTGCACTAAAAGATAAACGAAAGGGAATTCTTTGTTCAGAAACAAAATGATCCCAGATGGAAGCAAAGGAATGAAGAAAGAAATGTAGAGCAACATAAAGGGCAAATATATGTATAAATTTAAATTAATAATAATAAATGTTTACTAGTTATAAAATGTATATGGAATTAAAATGTATAACAGTATAACACCAAAAGAGGCAGTACAATAAATGACTTTAGTTTCTAATCTTGTCAGAAAAATCATAGAAATAACAAATTATATTAGGCTAACAATAAGACATGAATACCTGAAGTAAGGTTTAAGCTAACAACTAAAGAAAAAGTCAAGGATTGTATGACAAGTTAACAGAGAGGATAAGGGAGTAGTAAAATATATTTGATAAATCTAAAAAATTTCAAGAAAGGAGGCAAAATGAGACATAAAACTAATGAGTCAATTAGAAAACAAGTAAAAAAGATCATATTATAAAAACCCAATGAATCAAAATTACACTAAATGTAAATTACATGCTTTCTTGCCTTACTAAATTCTAATAAAAATTAGTAGTTTTTTAACTTGCTGGACATTGAAAAGACCATAGAACACTTTAAGTCCATACATTCACCTCATCTGCTTTGGTACTGTTCTTGTGTATTTCAATGCCACCTGTGTGCAAGTGTGTGTGTGTGTGTCTCAGATAGTCACGATTCATTTTTAAATGTTTTAAATATTTAGTATTCATTTAGATTTACTCATGTATCTTCTTGCACGTACTGGGATAATTTTTCTTCTGCCTGAAGAACATCCCTTAGTATTTCCTTAAATGTATGTCTGCTGATAATGGATTCTCTGCCTTTTTTCCCAAAAATATTTTATATTACCTTCATTTTTGAAGGAAATTTTAACTTATTACAGAATTGGCCGGGCGCGGTGGCTCAAGCCTGTAATCCCAGCACTTTGGGAGGCCGAGACGGGCGGATCACGAGGTCAGGAGATCAAGACCATCCTGGCTAACACGTTGAAACCCCGTCTCTACTAAAAAAACACAAAAATCTAGCCGGGCGAGGTGGCGGGCGCCTGTAGTCCCAGCTACTAGGAAGGCTGAGGCGGGAGAATGGCGTAAACCCGGGAGGCGGAGCTTGCAGTGAGCTGAGATCCCGCCACTGCACTTCAGCCTGGGGGACAGAGCCAGACTCCGTCTCAAAAAATAAAAATAAAAATAAAAAAATAAAAAAGAATTATAGGATGACAGTTATTTTTTCTCAGCACTTGAAAGATTTCAACCCACTCTCATTTATTTCTATTGAGAAATCAGCTGTCAGCCTTAGTGTTGCTCCTGTGAAGGTTAAGGTAATATATTTACCTTCTCGGGATGCTTTTAAGGTTTCCCTTTATTTGGGGTTTTGAGCAGTTTTACTATAGTGGTATGATGTTTTCTGCATTTATTCTGCTGAAAACTCACAGGAATTCTTGAGAAAATCTATGACATGATCTCTGTAGTCAATTTTGAAAAATTCCTGGATATTAAATTTTCAAATACTGCTTTTGTCAAATTCTTTCTCCATTCACTTTCTTGAATTCCTACTTTACATATTGTTACAAAATGTTATTATATCCATTACAGATATACATTGCTGTGTATTCTCCCTATCTCTGTAATCTAGCCTAATTATTTCCTCTGACTCATTTTCTAGTATACTAATTCTCTGTTCAAGTGAGTTAAATCTTGTGTTAAGACCACCGCTTGATTTCTTAATTTTAATTATTGTATTTTTAAACTGGCTCTAGATTTTTCAATTAATTTTTTATAGTATTCAATTCTTGAATTTTTTCCCCTTGCCATTTTCTGGAATATATTAACAATAGCTATTTCAAAGTCAGTGTCTATTAATTCCAATATTCACATCTCCTGTGAATCTACTCTTGGGTTTTAAGATCAAAATTTAAATGTATATATCACATATCTCATATACATCATATAAGATAATTCACATATGTATAACAAAACCAAAAATATAGTATATGTATGTATTACTTTGTGCATGCTTAGTTTTTTTTATTGACTGACAGAAATTGCCTATAGTCAAAGGAAGACAAATTTAAGTCCTAAGTGATGTCATCTTCCACCAGAGAGTGTTACTTTTCCTTCTGGCAGACAGTTGATAATGTCTTCATTCATTATCATTAAGATAGTAATGATAACATTCATTAATTCATTAAGATATGACATTATTTCAAGGCTTGGCTTCAGCCATTTTGAGGCTTGGTCCTCTTTTGTCCATTTTATTTCTTTAGGGTCACAATGAAAAGCCTTGTGTGTTATTAGCACCTCATCTTTTCGTGGGTCCTAAACTCCAGTTTTTTTTGTTGTTTTACACAGCTATCTGGGAATGCCACAAGCTCTCCAGCCTTTCAACCTCTTGGCAGCTGATTCTTATCAGTTTAACTTCTCTGCTGCCACTTTGGAGTTGAAAATACTTGGAAAGAAAATGTGACATTTAACATTATGCTCACTTCTCTGAGCTTTCATTCTCTCCAGACTCTTAGCCTCTCAAGCCTCATTCCCTTCATAGCTCTCTGGTGCTATCAGATAAACGCTATCTACATGAGTCTTTCTTTTTAGCTGCTTTCAGTGAGAGATTTGATCTATAACAAGCTAGTCTGCTATTAGTGGAAGAAAAAGTTTATTATTAAAAAATTGATGTAAAAGAAAAATATATAGAATGAACCATAATGCAAAGAGACTAAAATCCTCTTAAACATGATAAACTCTTAAGTTGACAAATAAAATTGTCTCTATTTTGAACACAACGGTAAACTAAAATAACTGTATCCTGCTAAAAACATCCAGAATAATGGATAAAATTTTAAAGATTTAAAAGATTTTTAATGGATTGTTGAGCTCACAATTAGGAAATTAAAATACGCACATAACAGAAATGAAGTTCAAACTGATCATCAGAGGCATAAGATATGAGCTGTTGTCACAGCTGTCTCTCTCATGGTGATAGACTATATCAGTCCAATAAATTAGAGGTTGGGTTTTAATGTCCACCTGAGGCAGTCAGTAAGGGCTATGACCCTTGCAAAGTATAAAATTAAAACTGAGAATTTCACATAAAGTCTAGGCTACTTAATAAAATGATAGATACGTAAAAATTCATTCACTGTAAAAGAGAAAATACAGCAAAACTCATCTACCTTTGCTGGGACTCTGAGTAGGAAAAAAACAAACATTTCTGCTAAACATCAAACTCCTGGTTTTGCATTAAGCTAAATGATTAACATAAAAATCATCCTAGAACAGTTATATCCTTTGAATACATAACAGAAACAATGCAAAACCAGTCATGGAGAATATTCCTGCAACTCAAGCTACAAAGAGTTTCCACAGGAAAAAAAAAATTAAGCCCTACTGAAAATAAGCTCACACACAAAAAAATTAAAAGCACAGTAGAAAAACAATTCCTGAGTGAAAGTGAGCATATATAGCAAAAATAGTGGAAGTAAAGACACATGAACTTCATACAAATTTTTTTAAAAATTAGAAAAGATATGAGTAATTTTTCTGCGATTAAATACCTAAAACAAGAAATAAAAATGTTAACAACAGTACAAAGCTTATGAAATAAATAAACAGATTTTAAAAAACTGAGTAGAATTTTACAAATACAAAGGTAGACATTATAATTAAAAACAAAATGGAAATGTTAGGTGAAAGATTAAACACAGTTTAAAAATTAATAAAGCTGAAGATAAAAATAAGGATAAAAAAACAAGATAAAAAAGAGAAAGATAAAAGAAAAATAAATATATTACGAGACAGAGGAACAATAAAGATTAAACCCATAAATAGTAAGAATTTTGAAATTGATTAAAGTCACGTATCTTCATGTAGAAAAATTATAGTGTTCCAAGCAAAATAAAGCAAAATTAAATCAACACCTAGACATATCTAATGAAAACTACGCAATAAAAAAGAAAGTCTTCAAAATTAGCAAAGAATAAAAAACAGATTATATTTTAAGAAACAGTACTCAGACTAACAAAAAAGAGGCAAGAGATCAATGAAGCGATATATTCAAAGTGATGAGAGAAAATAAATGTCAACTTAAAATTTTAAACCAAGTAAAAATAAGTAAAGCAGGGCAGAAACATCATCCAAGAGTGGGGAAAACGAAGAGAAAGACATGGACACTGAGTAATGAATCTTACAATATTCAAACATATAAACATAGTTACCCTTACAGGAATAATGAAAGGCTGGAAATATTTTATATAGGTATAAAATAAAATAGTCTTTGAAATAAAAATACTAAGCTATCTCAACAATAACTAGAAGATAGATGCAAAAAGTTGGGAGAGAGAATAAATTAAAATACTCTAAGTATCTCCTCTGGGGAAGAGGTGAAAGAGAGTGAAGTAAAAGCATTATAAAAATCTCATCCAATTGGGTTTGTGAGACACTTACAGCTTTATATAATCATTTGGTAAAGAGTTGGATCTCGTTTTTATATTATAGCTAGCTATCTGTTTATGACCAAGAAAGGAAAAGTAATCATTGTGAAAATGCAGAAATAAAGTAGAAGTTCCATATTAACAAGGGGAAAATAGAATAAATTGCAACTTGATCAGCCCACCAAAAATAATGAAAAAGAAATGGGACTTTAGAGAAAAATTAACCACAAACATAAAGATAGAAGGAATAATCCAAGTAAATTAGTCATTATACAAAATGTGAACAAACGTAAAGCTATCATTAATCAGAGTGAGTTGAAAAAGGAAAACTAAGCTATTTGTGACTTCGAAGAAATACACGTAAAACAAAGTTATAAAGAAAGATTAAAAATAAAGGGTTAGCATGTTCTCACTTGTAAGTGGGAGTTGAACAATGAGAACACATGGATGGACACAGGGAGGGGAACACTACACACTGGGGCCTGCATGGGGTGAGGGGGTGGGGGAGGGAGACATCAGGATAAATAGCTAATGCATGTGGGGTTTAACACCCTAGTGATGGGGTGATAGGTGTAGCAAACCACTATGGCACATATTTACCTATATAACCAACCTGCCCATCTGCACGTGTATCCCGGAACTTAAAATTAAATTAAATTTAACTTAAAGAAAACATGAAATTAAAATAAAATAAAGGATTAGGCCAAGAAAAGAAAAAAATACCAGGCAAAAGTAAACAAAAAAAGTAGAGGGAATAGAATACCAACAAAGTGAAATTTAAAATTAAAGCAATACATAGGATACAAAGAGATATTAAATCAGAATAGAAGGAACAATTTTTGAAGAAGCAATCAATATACGCAAAAAAATAAAGCAACTAATTACAGAAAGCAAAAACATTCCAAATGAAATAAGAATCTGATATGTAGACTGTAAGAGAAAACTCTACAATAGACTTCTTTCAAAATGAGATTAAGCTAGTCAAAGATTAAATAATAGCATATTTCCAAATTGATGATTTAACTTGCTATAAAGAAAATCTTCTCAGAATAAAATCTAATTAAGTGAGAGACAAATTTTTAAAGAAAACTTTAAGTATTTTGGTATTAGGAAACATGCTCCTGGATAATGCTTGCATCAAGGAAAATATAAAGGTGATGACAAACTATATAGACAGCAATGAAAAGAGAACACAGCAGATAAAATAACATGCAAACATTTTTAGAATATAGGCCTCCTGTGGCAACAATTTTGTGTTTATGTGGTCCTAAGTCAGTGAACACAGTAAATGCTCAATAAATATCCACTGGATATACATCAAAACTAACAGGCCACAGTGAAAAGAGTATTCAGGTGAAAACTGAAGGGACTTAGTAATCACCATCAGAAATTAGAAAAATAATAAATTTTGAAAAAAGTAGAAAGAAAAAATTAACAAGAGCAATCCTAAGACTAATTTTTTTCAAAATGAAAAAAGATCCAAAAGTTGGTTCCCTCAAAATATGAAAATCATTGATTAATTTCATCAAGAAAACAAAAGAGGAAACATACTTATGAGTTTGGAAACTAGAGTCAAAGTGAAGTTCCATGCTGTAATTGTGAGCACTCTGAACTTTGAATGTAGAGTAGAAATATAACCACATAGGCGATTCCTCAAGCATCTAGAACTAGAAATACCATTTGACTCAGCCATCTCATTACTGGGGATACACCCAAAGGATTATAAATCATGCTGCTATAAAGACATATGCACACGTATGTTTACTGCAGCACTATTCACAATAGTGAAGATTTGGAATCAACCCAAAAGTCCATCAGTGACAGACTGGATTAAGAAAATGTGGCACATAACAAGAAATGGGGAAAGGATTCCCTATGTAATAAATGGTGCTGGGAAAATTGGCTAGCCATAAGTAGAAAGCTGAAACTGGATCCTTTCCTTACTCCTTATACGAAAATTAATTCAAGATGGATTAGAGACTTAAATGTTAGACCTAATACCATACAAACCCTAGAAGAAAACCTAGGAAATACCATTCAGGACATAGGCATGGGCAAGGACTTCATGTCTAAAACACCAAAAGCAACGGCAGCAAAAGCCAAAATTGACAAATGGGATCTAATTAAACTAAAGAGCTTCTGCACAGCAAAAGAAACTACCATCAGAGTGAACAGGCAACCTACAGAATGGGAGAACATTTTTGCAATCTACTCATCTGACAAAGGGCTGATATCCAGAACCTACAAAGAACTCAAACAAATTTACAAGAAAAAAACAAACAACCCCATCAAAAAGTGGGCAAAGGATATGAACAGACATTTCTCAAAAGAAAACATTCATACAGTCAACAGACACATGAAAAAATGCTCATCATCACTGGCCATCAGAGAAATGCAAATTAAAACCACAATGAGATACCATCTCACACCAGTTAGAATGGCAATCATTAAAAAATCAGGAAACAACAGGTGCTGCAGAGGATGTGGAGAAATAGGAACACTTTTACACTGTTGGTGGGATTGTAAACTAGTTCAACCATTATGGAAAGCAGTATGGCGATTCCTCAAGGATCTAGAACTAGATGTACCATATGACCCAGCCATCCCACTACTGGGTATATACCCAAAGGATTAGAAATCATGCTGCTCTAAAGACACATGCACACATATGTTTATTGCAGCACTATTCACAATAGCAAAGACTTAGAATCAACCCAAATGTCCATCAGTGACAGACTGGATTAAGAAAATGTGGCACATATACACCATGGAATACTATGCAGCCATAAAAAAGGATGAGCTTGCATCCTTTGTAGGGACATGGATGCAGCTGGAAACCATCATTCTTAGCAAACTATCACAAGAACAGAAAACCAAACACCGCATGTTCTCACTCATAGGTGGGAACTGAACAATGAGATCACTTGGACTCGGGAAGGGGAACATCACACATCGGGGCCTATCATGGGGAGGGGAGAGGGGGAGGGATTGCACTGGGAGTTATACCTGATATAAATGACGAATTGATGGGTGCTGACGAGTTGATGGGTGCAGCACAACAACATGGCACAAGTATACATATGTAACAAACCTGCACATTATGCACATGTACCCTAGAACTTAAAGTATAATAATAATAATAATAAAAGAACCATTAAAAAAAAAAAGAAAACGTGGCACATATATGCCATGGAATACTGTGCAGCCATGAAAAAGGATGAGTTCGTGTCCTTCGTAGGGACCTGGATGCAGCTGGAAACCATCATTCTCAGCAAACTATCGCAAGAACAGAAAACCAAACACCGCATGTTCTCACTTTAGGTGGGAATTGGGCAATGAGATCACTTGGACTTGAGAAGGGGAACATCACACACCGGGGTCTATTGTGGGAAGTGGGGAGTGGGGAGGGATAGCATTCAGAGATATACCTAATGTAAATGACGAGTTAATGGGTGCAGCACACCAACATGACACATGTATACATATGTAACAAGCCTGCACATTGTGCACATGTACCCTAGAACTTAAAGTATTAAAAAAAAAGAAAAAAGAAAAGAAAAGAAAGAAAAGTAAAGGTCTGGTGGCAGAAACCCATTTGTTTGTGGGGGTAGTAGGATACATTTGGTCAGAATTAAAATGTACTTATAATAGGTGTTTGGTAGATATGTGGGAGTTTATGAAATTGTTCTTGAACAGTAGGTAGAAAAGATTCAATGGGTCCATCAATACAGGATTCCTTGACTGCCTGAGGAATGTGAACTTTATCTAAAAATTGACCACAAGGTAAGATCAGAAAGGCAGGAAAATAAGAATGGAAAATAGATGGTAAAAAACTAGATTAGTTGTGACTGCTCACTTACATACTTACATTTGTATTGTTTGACTGGAATATGTTCCTGTTGATTTGTGGGGTAAATATTTACAATTAGAGTATTTACTCCTCTGAAAGAGATGGGCTATAAGATTATAGAAATACAAACTCTTTGTCTGAATAGAAGCAGAGATGAGAACATGGCCCTTAAACAGTAAAGGGCATTTTAATATGGAAAAAAAGAAACATAACCACATAAAAGGAGAATGAAAATAATTATTAGAAAATATTATGTGTAACTCTATAACTTTAAATTTACAAACTTCTGGAAAGGATGATATTCCTAGCAAAACTGAAACCATTCACTTTGGCCTTAAGAAGAAATTTAAAAATCTGAACAGACTTATTACAGTGAAGAAATTGGAAAGGTGGAAAAAGAACCCTTGTATTATGAGAAAAGGAATTTTATGAGATATCATTGACTGAGAAGCAACTTAATGATTATTATAATAATAATTAAGAAGAAAATGGGCAATTATGTAGTACTTTCCATACACCAGGAATATATATTAACTGATTCTACTTCTCCATATCTGTGGGGTTAATCCTTTTATACTCATATTACAGATGAAAAAATTAAAACACAAGGAGCCCACACTCCCAGAGTTGGTGAATGGTAAAGCTAAGATTTGAACCCAACATGGCTGACTACAAAGTTTGTTTTCTTAATCACTACACTATGTTGAGAATGTGGAAATGTGGTTTATAATGACTGCAGTTCTTGAAACAGTAATATACTGTTATACTTGCATATACTTACATATGTTTATATATATAAATATAATATGTTCATATAGAAATACACAAGCATTGAGGACAATGCAGAAGGGTGTATTGTATTCTCACTTTTTTACGGACCCACATTATAAAGAAAAAAAAACGCAGGAAGGGAAAAGACAAGCAAAACAGAAACAGAAAAATCAAAAGACAATTAAAAAAGCACGCATGCCATTAGTATCCAGGTAGTGGCCTTGAAATACAACTTCTCATTCTAAAAACACTAGGACTTCTTAGAGAAAAAGATGATGCCAAGTGGACCTGAAAAATGTACAAAATTATTATATATCGTCTTGATATACCCGTTAACGAAGACTACTAAGACCATGTCAAAAGGGCTTAAGAGCCAAGTTGAAGGGTCTCTCTCTGGCCACATATTAAAATATGCATAACATTTGGGGGATAATTTAAAACTTTACTACCAGACATAAAGAAGATATAGATTTGTGACTTTAAAAGGACCTAAATATAAATATAAATGCGGGAAAAGAGA
Source organism: Trachypithecus francoisi (assembly GCF_009764315.1). Lineage (NCBI taxonomy): Eukaryota > Metazoa > Chordata > Mammalia > Primates > Cercopithecidae > Trachypithecus > Trachypithecus francoisi. Next base: position 9,214,856 of record NW_022681453.1, read on the forward strand.
GGGATATGGCAGATATATTGTTCTTTGAGAAATAAAACAAAATATTATAAAATAGTCTATTCTTACCAATAAATCAACCCATAGATTTGATGTACTTCCAAGCAAAACCAAACAAACTTTCCTATCTCACATTTATGGTGAAATTGTGATCCTATCAAATCAGGAAACAGACAGGAATATTGCTATTATTTGAAGACAAACTTATTATTTACGTAGGAAATTTAAGAAAATTTATTGACATATTTTTATAAGTAATAAGAGAGCTTAGCAGAGTTATTAACTATAAGCTCACATACAAAATCACTAGCGGTGCACACTATTAATAACAATTAGAGGCATACCTGAGAGATCCTTCAGACTGTCAATAGCAATTAGAGGTATACTTGAGAGATCAGTGATCTTTGATGTTACTATTGCAATTGTTTTGGGGCACTACAAATTGCATCCACATAAGATGATAAACTTAACTGATGAATGTTGTGTGTGTTCTGATTGCTCCACTAACCAGTCATTCCCCTGTCTCTCTTCCTCTCCTTGAGCCTCCCTTCTGCTGAAACAAAATATTGAAATTAGACTGATTAATAACTCTTAATAGCCTTAAACGTTCAAGCGAAAGGAAGAGTTGCATGTCTTTCACTTTAAATTGATTGTGTTTAGCGAGAAATGATTATGTTTAGCGAAAAAGGCATGTCCAAAGCTGAGACAGGCCAAAAGCTAGGCTTCTTGTACCAAACAAGTAGCCAGGATGTAAATGCAAAAATGTTCTTGAAGGAAATTAAAAGTGCTACTCCAGTGAATGCATGAATGAGAAAAAAGTAAAATAGCCTTATTGCTGATATGGGGAAAGTCTGAGCAATATGAATAAAATATCAAACCAGCCATAACATACCCTGAAGCCAAATCTTAATCCGGAGCAAGGCCCTAACACTCTTCAATTTTATGAAAACTGAAAGAAGTGAGATAACTGCAGAAGAAAAAATGAAAGTAAGCAGAAGTTGATTCATGAGGTTTAAGAAGCTGTCTCCATAACATAAAAGTGTAAGGTGAAGCAGCAAGTGCTGATGTAGAAGCTGGAGCAAGTTACCCAGAGGATCTACTAAGATCACTGATGAAGGTGGCTATACTAAATAATACATTTTCAGTTTACATGAAGTAGCCTTATGTTGGTAGAAGATGCCATCTAGGACTTTCATAGCTAGAGAAGAGAAGTCAGTGCTTGGCTTGTGTTGATTCTGTTGTTAGGGGCTAATGCAGCTGGCAACTTCAAGTTGAAACCAATACTCATTTACCATTCCAAAAATCCTAAGGCCCTTAAGAACTATGCTAAATCTACTGTGTCTGCACTCTAGAAGTGGAACAACAAGGCCTGGATGACAGCATATCTATTTACAGCACAGCTGACTAAATTAAAAATTTTAAGCCCAGTGTGAGACCTACTGCTCAGAAAAAGATTTCTTTCAAAATATTACTGCTCATTGACAATGCACCTAGTCATTCAAGAGTTCTGATGGAGATGTATGAGACTAATTACATTTTAATGCCTGCTAACACAACGTTCATTCTGCAGCCTATGAATCAAGAGGTAATTTTGACTTTCAAGTCATACAATTTTAAAAATGCATTTCATAAGGTTATAACTGTCATAGGCAGTGATTCCTCTACTGGATCTGGGCAATGTAAATTCAAAATCTTCTGGAAAAGATTGACCATTGTAGATGCCATTAAGAACATTTGTGATTCATGAGAGGAGGTCGGAACATCAGCATTAACAGTAGTTTGGCAGAAGTTGATTCCAGCCCTCATGAATGACTTTGAGAGGTTCAAGACTTCAGTGGAGAAAGTAATTGCAGATGTGATGGAAACAGCAAAAGTTCTAGCATTACAAGTGGAACCTGAAGATGTGACTGAATTGCTGAAATCTCCTGATAAAATTTGAATGGATGAAGAGTTGCTTTTTATGGATGAGCAAAGATTTCTTGGGATAGAATCTACTACTGGTGAAGATGCTGTGAACATTGTCAAAATGACAACAAAGAACTTAGAATGTCACATAAACTTAGTTGATAAAGCAGCAGCAGGGCTTGAGAGGATTGATTCCAATTTGAAATAAATTCTACTGTGGGTAAAATTGACTCCAATTTGAAATAAATTGTACTGTGGGTAAAATGCTATCAAACAGCAATGCAGACTACAGATCAATCTTTTATGAAAGCAAGAGTCAATACATGAGGCAAATTTCATTGCTGTCTTATTTTAAGAAATTCCACGGCCACCCCAAACTTTCAGCTACCACCACCCTGATCAGTCAGCAGCCATCAACATCCAGGCAAGACCCTCTACCAACAAAACAAAATTACAACTCACAGAAGGCTCAGATGATTCTCAGCATTTTTTTTAGCAATAAATTGTCTTTTAATTAATGTATTTACATTGTTTACTTAGATATAATGCTATGGTACACTTAATATACTACAGTATAGTATAAATATCACTTTTATATGTACTGGGAAACCAAAAAATTTGTGTACCTCACTTTATTGAGATATTTGCTTTATTGTAACGTGGTTTGGAACTGAACCATCTCTCAGGTATGCCCGGAGAAAGCGTAATAAAATAAAGATTTAAAAGCTCTAAGGTATCTAGGGACGGATATAATAACATATATGTAGGAATTTTACTAAGAAAATATAAACATAATTGAAGGTTAGTTAAAAGACATATGAAATGAAGATAAATTAGCATGGATGGGAAAACTCTGAGAAAGAAAATTTTCTATAAAGTAACTTAGAAAATCAATGTAATTTAAATAAAAATTTCACCAGTGTTCTTTATGGAACTTGACACACTAATTCTAACATTTATACGCCTGAATAAATGGCTAAAATCACCAAGACACTTGAGAAACAGGAAGATGCCAGATACCACTACTGCTTTAGTTTATTAAAAACTGAAGAGTATATAACAGCAAAAGAATAGGCAAAATGGTCAAGAAAGCTGAAAAGGAGGCCTAAACATAGACTCAAATGTACAAAAAACCGTAGACCAGGATAGAGAAGGCAAGACACAAACTGGGGGAAAATATTTACAACATATAAAGCATTCGTATACTTTTTAAAACTTGCATGTTTGATTATAGACACTAAGTCAAAAAAAAAAGGCTTGCATAAATCAGTAGAGAAAACAAATAGAAAAGTTGGAAGATGATATAAAAAGATTATTCACAAAGAAAAAACTGAATGGAAAATAAGAATGAAAAGGTGTTTTAACTATCGAGAAAAGAAAAACAAAATGCCCATCAGATTGATGAGAATTTTAGAGTCTATTAATCGAATGTTTGTGTAGCAGTGGGGAAACAGGAACGCTTTCACAGGCAGGAGAGGAATAAATTAGACCAATCACTGAACAGAATACAGAAAGTGACCTCATGTTCCACATTCTAAGAAATGCTACCTGTGTTGAAGAAGAGCGTCTTTGATATTTAATAAATAAGGTTCTATTTCAGGAATTATTCCATTCCTCCTTTGGTTAAGAAGACAGGGGAGTAGAGAGAGGAAAGAAACATTATGCATCTTCGTCTTGTAGGAAATGTAATGTTCTTGATTTTACCCCTTCTTGTCATGAAAGCAAAAGAGGCTGCTTCCCTGCTCCAAGGCGAAATAAAGGAGGCAAACTCCAAGAAAAATCACTTAATAATATCAGGGTGCTAGCAAGAAGGGGAAAATGACAGTTCATACCCCAGCTGGTGGCCTGCTGAGCTGCAGAATTCTCATTCAGTCTTGGGATCATTGTAGGAGTGCAAGGGGATGGAGCATGGTGAAGGAGTTCTTGGGCTATGTTGATATATATCCCCTGGAGTTTGAGGGCATACATGATTAATGAGACTATTCTCTGCTTCTTGCCTAAATATTTCTGAAGGATGGAGGCTTGATAGGGTATTTGCAATATAAGGGCAGGTATATAGTATACCTGGAAATACAAGGATCAGGAGGAACCTATATTATGAAATCATGTACAAGCAACTCAGCGGTCCCCATAGCAATGTGCATTGGAGAACAGAGCTTAGAGAAAAGAGGTACGGCCAGCTAAGCAAGATGTTTCTTTGAAAGGGATTTAGGATATTGACAACTAGTTGGGTTGAAAGTAGTCATGGCTGCCTCTCTAGAACGGTCCTGGATGTCAGTGGGGGTGTGTAAGCTGCACACCAATCCAAAAAACAAAAACCCATGGTTACTTTTTATGTGTTTAACCCCACATAAGTGAAGGCAACAAGCAGCAGGCAGAATTACAGTAACTCAGTGAGACAAAGAACTCCTCAACCACCAGAGGAAACCTGGTGGAAGGAAGTTGTACAAGGTAGATCACGCCCTGACCACTTCCACCTTGCCACTAAGACGTTAAGAGTAAAACAGCAGATCATGCTGCCCTCTTCTCTACAAGTCCCTAGAGTCATATCTCTTCACTTTAATGGGGGAGTGGGATAATTCTGAACAGGATGTCATATTGAAGTTTTAACTGGCATGAAATAAGTTGTAATTACTGAAATTAGCCAAAAAGTTATGAGATCTACCCACAATACCGTTAAGAAATCTGCTACCCAGTGGAAAAAAAAGATTCTAAGGAATAGAGTTGCAAGCATTGATTTGGAAAAAAGAAAAAAACAAAAAAAAAGCACATGTTTGTAGCTGTCCAAGTTGTTATCCATTCAACAAAACAATTACAACTGCCAAGAAGGGAAATTTGTCAGTATTTAGCAAAGTAGCCAATGGGCATATGCAATCCTAGATAGGCATTCCCACAAGTGCAGAAGGAGACATGAATGACATGAATGTTTATTGCACCAATATTTACTAAATGGTGAAAATTTGAAAATAATCTAAATGTTCATGGGAGGGGGATGAATAGTATATTGTGATGCATTCAAACAAATGAATACAATGCCACAATTAAAGTGGATACAGCTTTAAAATATGCTCAGTGAAAAAAAGAAAGTTGCAGAAAAATATATCAGTATATGAAACCAGTTATGTACCTTGTAAAAAATAGACAGGATAACAACTTCACATTTGTTTTGGACACATATGTATGCAATAAAAGCAAAATAAATACAAACTAATTGTATAGTAACATCACAATTATTGCTCCAGACAAAGAAGCATACACTGGGAAAAGAAAGGAGAGGACTTCAACTTTAATTTTCACCATCAAAAAATAAAAATGATCTGAAATGAATATGACAAAAGTCAACATAATTTAAAATTTGGAAATATACAAAATTGTGTATAATTATGTGTCAAACATTGTAATTTATATTGTCTCCCCGAGCGCTTTTCCACAGTCCTTTTCTCCTGTATGGCTCCACTTTCCTCAGAGGTTCCTAGTGGTGTGTCCTTTCTCACCATTGCTTTCCAAAAGGAATCCAATATCTCCAATATCTGCCATTGGTATTTAGTGTAAATCAAAGAAGTTTATTACTCTCAGAACTATCTAATCATTGAATCTACATCCATGTGTACTTTTAAAACATTATAAATATCAAAGAACAGGTGGTTGCATCTTTTTAATTGCAGTGTTGCTTTTATGAAAAGGTGCTTTTCCCCAGGCTTCTGAAATCACATCTGCTAAGCAACATTTTCTATGCCTGTGTGCAATTCAAGTCCAGCTCAACTGAATATAATTAACTTGACTATTGTTTTAGTATTGATGTGAGAAACTTGCATAAAGAGATGCTGGTATTCATGGCATCATATAGATCTTCATGAATGCATGTCTCAGTTCCCTAGATAAATAGGGTGCGCAAACACATAAAAAATCTTAGCTTTACTTAGAGGGTGGCCCAGAGGCTATATAGGCTATCTCTGTGTGATGTGCATGCTACTGAGCAGGATCTAAACTGTTGGCTATTATGCATACAGGCAGACTGCCACTGGCTGGAACAAAAAGCCCAATAACTTCCCTATTTGCAGCGGATTTAGATTTTTATCTCAGTTTGTTTTAAGTAACATTTCCTGCAATTCGAGATTCTTTTAATGAAGATAAACAACATTTTTGTAATAAAATAAGCAGTTTATCCACTGGCACATTCACTGGAAAGCTCCCAGAGGCAATTTCTTTTGGAAACTGCTTGATGAGTCTTCCCACTGCCAATACAGCTATAGAAAGAAAAAAAAAAATTTTAAGAAAACGTGATATCATGACCTCAAATAATATAACAGAACATCCAATGCCTGTCATTCTTAAAATGTGGCAAAATAGACTTGATTGAAGCTCACCAGTTAACATTCCCAAAGCTATAAGGAAGAAGCTGATTACAAAATGAATTAGAAATTAAGGAAAATATTCATGTTAACACAGTAGTAAAGGCAGGCAAATGGCAATTTATTATGTTGATTTTTGAAATGAAATGTATATATAGATTATTGATTGGGTATAAATATAGATATGTATTAAGATTAAATTTTTGCAAGTTTAGAAAAAAGAATTTTAGCTGGGCATGGTGGCTCACGCCTATAATCCCAGCACTTTGGGAGGCCGAGGCGGGAGGATTACCTGAGGTCGGGAGTTTGAGACCAGCCAGACCAACATGGAGAAACCCCGTCTCTACTAAAAATACAAAATTAGCTGGGCGTGGTGGCACATGCCTGTAATCCCAGCTACTTGGGAGGCTGAGGCAGAGAATCGTTTGGACCTGGGAGCCGGAGGTTGTGGTGAGCCGAGATCGTGCCATTGCACTCCAGCCTGGGCAACAAGAGTGAAACTTCGTCTTAGAAAAAAAAAAAAAAAAAGAATTTTAAAAAAATGTATAGCATATCCTCAATTCTAAGATCTTTACAAATGTCACAGGAGATTAGTAAATTTGACAGGTCTTTACAAGTATAATGAGCAATTTTAATACAAAATTACAATCTGGTATTGTACTTTATGAGGTAGCCAGAATAGTAAAAAGAAACATAGGCCCGGGCACGGGTGGCTTATGCCTGTAATCCCAGCACTTTGAGAGTCTGGGGAGGGCACATCACTTGAGGTCAGGAGTTCAAGACCAGCCTGGCAAACATGGTGAAACCCTGTCTCTACTAAAAATACACAAATTAGCTGGGCGTAGTGGCATGCGCACCTGTAATCCCAGCTCCTCCAGAGGCTGAGGCAGGAGAATCCTTTGAACCCGGGAGGCGGAGGTTGCAGTGAGCCGAGATCGCACCACTGCACTCTAGTCTGGGCGACAGAGCGAGACTCTGTCTCAAACAACCACAATGAAAGAAACAACATTTTGAACACATTTATGCTTGGTTTATCAATGTTTGAGACACTAAAATGAGAACTAAAACGTAACTTTTTGGGATCTTTATATAATTAACTTTAAAACTTACAAAATAGTTGACACAGAAATGTTAATATTTCCTCTCCCTAGCCTTGGGAAAATTGGTTAGAAAAGATGACAGTTGGAAAAAATAATAGAAATAGAACCTTTGATAATATCAGTTAAAATCGTAATCTTTATGTGAATCATAATCTTGACGTAAAATCATTGTCTTTAAAGACTATTTATGTAATGTTTAATCATTAGCTCATTGTTTGCTGAGCTGATGCTTCTCTTAGGAAACTGAAATAGTTCTGTTTAGACAAGACCAGTCATTTCCTTAATGCAGGCCAGTTTTATTTAATGATTAAATCGTGTTTTGTATCATATTTTTTTCATTTTGTTCAAGAACTCAACTGCACAACAGCCTGATACATTCAGGAAGAAGCAAAACAAAATTTTCAAAATTTACTCTTTTAGTCACTTAACCAACTTTATTGAGGGCAGGCACTCAAATTATGTGCTAAGAATTGGAGATACAGCATGGATACTGCCCGGAGAGAGAACTTGGTACGTATGGACTTCAGTAATTGCAAAGGTAGAAACACCACTTGATATTATTTCCAGGATCTGATATATTTTAATGTATAGCTTCATTTAACTTGAGAAAGAATCTAATTTTAAAAAGTAATTAAGCTTCTCCATGTAACAATATCAGATTTGATATAATTTTACTATATTACTTCCTCTGTGGAAATTATTTGTGCAATGCATTTCAACATTTATTGAGTAGTATGATTATTTAGCATCTTCAACCTTAGTTTTCTAGCCTATGAAAGAAGCAGCTAACAGTATCTAATTGGTGGTTTTGGGAGGGTTAAATGAGATTATATGTATCAGCTTACCTTTACTTCAGACCTCAGTAGAAAAATATTTCCAGCATTATCCAAAAAGGGTTTATTTGCTCATAGTTAAACCAATCACCATCAAGAGGAATAGGATTATTCAGGTTTTAACTGTGATCTATGGGAGGAAAGGTAGAAACACAATTAAATCTCACTTTACCAGGAAGGCAGAAAGTAGGAATGGATATTACAGGTTACTATTTGTGTGTGCCAGAGCAGTGATGACACTTTCATCAGATGGGCATATGGTGAAGGTTAGGGAAATCAAACCTAGAAAGGATACTCTGACCAAGGATCTCCTAGAACATGAATTTATTTAAATAGGCAGGTAGTTAGGTAGATACAATTATAAGATGAGGTGACATGGAGCCCTCAATGCAAGTCTGAAATTCAGTAATCAGAATACAAGGCTTGGGAGAATTGATGAAAACACAGTTCCACTCTTCTAGAAATTAAGGTAACTTTAAAGTAATTTATAGATTCAATGCTATTCCTATTAAACGAACAACATCATTTTTCAAATAATTCAAAAAAAAATCTAAAATTTATTTGAAATCAAAAAATAGCCCCCCAAAAATCCAAAGCAATCCTAAGCAAAAAGAATAATACTGGAGGCATCACACTATCTGACTTCAGACTATACTACAGGTCTACAGTAACCAAAACAGCATGGTACTGGTAGAAAAAAACAGACACATAGACCAATGAAACAGAATAGAAAACTCAGAAATAAAGCCCCACGCTTGCAACCATCTGATCTTTGACAAAGTTGATAAAAATAAACAATAGAAAAGACTCCCTATTCAATAAATGGTGCTGGGATAACTGGCTATCCATATACAGAAGAATTAAACTGGTGATGGGTAACTCCTATCACAATGTATTGGTGATAGGATACACCTACCTATCACCATATAAAAAAATTAACTCTAGATGGATTAAAGACTCAAATGTAAAATCTCAAACTATAAAAGTCCTAGAAGAAATTTTAGGAAATATCCTCCTCAATAATGGCTTTGGCAAAGAATTTTTGGCTAAATCCTCAAAGGCAATTGTAACAAAAACAAAAATTGACACATAGAATCTAACTAAAGTAACAGGCTTCTGCACAGCAAAAGAAACTATCAAGGGAGTAAACAACTTGCGTAATGGGAGAAAATATTAGACCTATGCATCTGACAGAGGTCTAATATCCAAAATCTATAAAGAACTTAAAAAAATCAAGAAGCAAAGACAAATAACCAATGAAAAAATGAGCAAAGAATATGAACAGATACTTCTCAAAAGAAGACATATAAGTGGTAACAAACATGGAAAAATGCTCATTATCACTAATCATCAGAGAAATGCAAATTAACACCACAATGAGATACTATCTCACATCAGTCAGAATGGCTTCTGTTAAAGTCAAAAAATAACAGATGTTGGTAAGGCTGTGGAGAAAAGGGTACACTTACATTCTGTTTGTGGGAATATAAATTAGTTTAGCTGCTGTGGAGAACAGTTTGGAGATTTCTCAAAGAGCTAAGAGTTGAACTACCATTCGACCCAGCCATCACATTACTTAGTATATACCCAAAGGAAAATAAATTGTTCTACTAAAAAGACACACACACGTGTTCATCACAGCATTACTCACAATAGCAAAGACTTGGAATCAACTTAGGTGCCCATCAAGAGTGAACTGGATTTTTTTAAAAATGTAATACATATACATGATGGAATACTATGCAACTGTAAGAAAAAAAAAAAAGAATGAAATCCTCTTTTGCAGCACCATGGATGCAGCTGGAAGCCATTATCCTAAGTGAATTAACACAGAAACAGCAAAGCAAATACTGTAGGTTCTCACTTATAAGTGGGAGCTAAACACTGAGTACATATGCACATAAAGATAGGAACAATAGACACTAGGGAATACAAGAGGTGGGAGGGAGGAAGTGGGGAAAGGGTTGCAAATCTACTTATTGTGAACTATGATCAATTCTTGGATGATGGATTCATTTATACTCCAAATTTCAGCATCACACAATATAGCTTTGTAACAAACCTGCAAGTGTACCCCCTGATTCTAAAATAAAAGTCGATGACTTTTGGATTGTAAATGTATGAAAATAAGTAAAAGTGATGTGGCTGACATTACAGTATGTAAAATTGTGTCACAGAAAAATTATGTGAGTCCATCTCTTTTGGATAATACCCTGGAAGGAATGGGTTAACCCCTGGACTCTCAATCCTCTCTTCTAGTCACAGGAACACTTCAGTAAAACTTGGCCATTGGACAAATTTCTTGCAATATCAACTAAGAGTGTGTCTGATTGGAAATAAATGTCCCTGAGCATATGGTATCTGGTTGTCAGGTTTGTCTATTATATAATCTGGTAAAGTATGGACCACAGCTAAATTAAAGAATGAGAGCTAAATCCAAGGGGACTAGCAAAGTATTTAAATTGAAAATATCCAAACCCCTAGGTCTGTCCTGTGCTGATATGACTCAAATGTCTACCAGTTCTTATCCCACATGATGGAAGCATATCTCATGTGGTAATAGTGATCATGAAACAGCATCTGGGAGCTTGTGGCCTCCATGACACTGTTTTTATGCATAAGTGTGTGCTCCATGTACTTTATTCTTTCTTAAAGTTAGTAACATTTTGCTGAGTGAGCCTATACAGCTTTATTAGACTGAAAATAATCTAAAACTAAAACCCACCCTGGTGTCCTTATAGACAATTAATATGGTTGTGAATAAAATGGCTGACTTGATGCTGAGCCAACTACTGAATGGATGTTCCCTGAAGTACTCCTAACTAGTAATAGCATAGGCTCCATGGTCTTGGGTAAGGATGAGCATTAAGATGAGGGGACAGGATTTAAGTGTCCCAGATTCAGTGTTTCAAGAGTAGGTTGATGAAGTGATATTAACAAACAGTAGGAAACTTTAATTCTTGTCATGTTTATATCTTCATGAATTAACACTTCAATGACAGGTGCCCTGAGAGAAGCCATGTTATTGTGTGAAATTAATTATGACCTCTTCTGGAGAAGGTACATAAAAGTACCTTTCTTGACCGGGCGCGGTGGCTCACGCCTGTAATCCCAGCACTTTGGGAGGCCAAGGCGGGAGGATCATGAGGTCAGGAGATCGAGACCATCCTGGCGAACACGGCGAAACCCCGTCTCTACTAAAAATATAAAAAAATTAGCCTGGCATGGTGGCGGGAGCCTGTAGTCCCAGCTTCTCGGGAGGCTGAGGCAGGAGAATGGCGTGAACCCTGGAGGCAGAGCTTGCAGTGAGCCGAGATCGCGCCACTGCACTCCAGCCTGGGCGACAGAACGAGACTCCGTCTCAAAAAAAAAAAAAAAAAGTACCTTTCTTCTGTCGGTTTCACAATTGAGTAACTGCTTACTTCAAAATTTTCCATTTTTTCTGAAGGTATTAGTGATCGTATACTGACTCAGATAATTCTTACATTAACTAACAGAGTTACAATATGCTGTTTGTTGAATAAAATAATAAAAATAAAATCACCATACTATCCAGCAATTTTACTTCTGCCTACCCAGACAAAAGAATTGAACACTGGGACTCAAGAGATATTTTCACACCCGTGTTCACACCAGCATTATTCACAATAGCCAAAAGGTGGACGCAACCCAAGTGTCTATCGACAGTTGTTCCATTTATCAGTGGACAAACAAAAAGCAGTATATACTGTCAAACTAACAGTTTGAGAAACAGGTTCTCTAAAGGAAAACTATATTTATTGGAAGTAGCATTGCAATGAGAATATGTGTGCCATGGTAAACTATGTGCATATTCAAAGAGGTTGAGGTAAGGGGAAGTTTTTAAAGGCAAAATAAAGACTACATAATTGTTTTGAGATAATTATTCTTGATTACAGTGATCAATAACAAAGATGGCATCAGTCCAAGTTTGGACAGACAGTACCTGGGCAGATGTTTTCACCCAAGTAATTTGTTGTAAGGTTGTGTGGCCTTTGTGCAAGGTTGTGGTATTTTGCAGTCTTGTGATAGTTCTTGTTATCAGGTATACATGCATGAGAACCCTCTCTTCATGGCCTTCACTGGCTCTGCTTGTCAGGGTTTTAACACAAGTGACTCCATTTTGATTCCGACAACTTTTGCAATACAGACAATGGAACATTACTCAGATTTAAAAAAGGATAAAATTTTAGCATATGCTACAACTTGAATGAACCTTGAGGACATTATGCTAAACAAAATAAACCAGTCACAAAAGGACAAATACTTGTGTGTCGTGTGTGTGTGTGTGTGTGTGTGTGTGTGGTCATGTCATCTACAACTGTGTGTATATAAGTTTCCTGGAGTAGGCAAATTTATAGAAAGAGTAGATTAGACCTTACATTTAAGCTTTTTTTTTTTTTTTTTTTATACTTTAAGTTCTAGGGTACATGTGCATAACGTGCAGGTTTGTTACATATGTATACTTATGCCATGTTGGTGTGCTGCACCCATCAACTCGTCAGCACCCATCAATTCATCATTTATATCATGTATAACTCCTCAATGCAATCCCTCCCTCCTCCCCCCTCCCCATGATAGGCCCCAGTGTGTGATGTTCCCCTTCCCCAGTCCAGGTGATCTCATTGTTCAGTTCCCACCTATGAGTGAGAACATGCGGTGTTTGGTTTTCTCTTCTTGTGATAGTTTGCTAAGAATGATGGTTTGAGTTGGTTTTTGCAACTCAAAATGGTGAGATATAGAGGCCTAGTTTCATTTTTCTGCATATGAATAGCCCATTTTCCCAGCACCATTTACTGAAGACTGTCCTTTCCCCAGGAACATACTGTATGCATATGTTTCCTGGAGTCAGCAGGGAATTTATATAGAGAGGAAGTAAATTGGTGATGTCCAGGGGCTGAGGGGAAAGAAAAATGTGGGACTATTTTTTAATGGGTACAGTTTTGCAAGATAAAAAGAGTTCTGGAGATGGGTGATGATGATGGTTGCACAATAATGTAAGCATACTTATGCCACTAGTTAATTTGGTAAATTTTATGCTAGGAATATTTTACCACAATTAAAAACTTTTCATGGAAAAAAATGCTGTTTCAATATTTCCCACCTCTTCAAAGTTACAATCAAATTAAATACACTAAAGATTGGGCAGTTTCCAGAGAAATCTGGCAAGAGAAATAAATAAAGGCCATCCAAATTGAAAAGAGAAAAGAGGGAGGTCAAATTGTCCCTGTTTGTAGATGACATGATCATTTACAGTATATAGAAAAGCCTAAAGATTTCACAAAAAAAATGATTAAAACTAATAAATTCAGTAAAGTTACAGGATATAAAATCAATATACAAAAACAAATAGTGTTTCTCTATGCCAATAGCAAAGTATCTGAAAAAAATCAATAAAGCAATCCCATTTACAATAGCTACAAAAAAATTAAACAGCAGGAAATAAATTGAACCAAGTAGGTAAAAAGGTCTAGACAATAAAACTATAAAACATTGATGAAAGAAATTGAAGATCACACAAATAAATGGAAAGATATCTTATGTTCATGAATTGGAAGAATTAATATTGTTAAAATGTTCGTACTTCCCAAAGTGATTTACAGATTCAGTGTAACCTCTATCAAAATATCAATGACATTCTTCACAGAAAAAAGTCCCAAAATTCATGTGGAAACACACAAGATCTCAAATAGCCAAAGTAATCTTGAGCAAAACAAACAAACAAACAAACAAAAAATAAAGTTTGAAGCATTTTACTACCAGACTCCAAAATATTCTACAAAACTATAGTAACCAAAACAGCATAATGTAGGCATAAAAATAGACACATAGAACAAAATAGAGAACACAGAAATAAATCCACACACTTCACAATCACATTTCTTTTTTGAAAAAAAGGTGCCAAACATTGGAGAAAGGACAGTCTTTAATGAACAGTGCTGGGAAAACTGGATATTCATGTGCACAAAAATGAAACTAGGCCCCTATATCTTACTGTATGCAAAAACCAACTCAAAATGAATTAAAAGTGTAAATGTAAGACCCAATACTATGAAACTACTAGAAGAAAACAAAGGAAAATCCTTCATTACATTGGTCCAGGCAAGGAGATTTTTGGATAAGAACTCAAAAGTACAGGCAACAAAAGCAAAAATAGACAAATGGGATGACATCTAAAGAAAAAGCTTCTGCACAACTAAGGAAATAATCAACAGAGTAAAGAGACATCCCACAGAATGGGAGAAAATATTTGCAAAGTATGCATCTGGTAAGGAGTTAATATCCATAATATAAATGAACTCAAAGAGGCAAATAAATTGGACTTGAATAGATATTTATAAAAGATATTTATTATATTTATAGATATAATAAGCTATTATACAGAAGATATATAGATAGATATTTATGTATTCAGTGGTCATAGGACCTGAACAGATATTTATAAAAAAGGCATATAGATAGATGGCCAATAGATACATGAAAATTTGCTTGACCTCACAATCATCAAGGAAATACAAATCAAAACTGCAATGAGATATCACCTCATCCCAACTAGAATGAACATTAGCAAAAAAGTGGGGCTTCTCAAAATGTCTTCAACATGGATCACATTTTTTTAGTCTACAAATTTACTCACAGGATTGGGGCACAGGATACACATTGGGAATGTTGATCTAGTGGAAGCCACTTAATATTCTGTGGTTAGGATTCAAGTCATTTTTACTTTGTACAAAATAATGTGAAAATTTTAGCTTTATAGCCCATACATGAATTTCTCTTAGTATGAGGTGAAGGGCCTCAGAAATGTGCCAGAATTAGGTTCTCAAGGACTGGAGGCTGCCTGCTATTTACTGTGAAGTTGCTCCTATTGCTATAACTTAAACCTCGTCTCATTCTCAAGTTTTTAGGAAACTCATTTTTGGCCACAAATGCAGTATTCAAAAGAGTATTTTCAGTGGAAATCCGTGAAAGATCTGGATTTCATATCTGTATCAAAGCAGTAACAAATAGCAAAAGCATGTGTAGAGTTGGGCATGGAGAAGACCATGAAAATATAAGAACAAAACTGGAGACATCACACTACCCAACTTCAAATTATACTTCACCTCATCTGGTTTCTTTCCTCACATCATCCCACTGTTTCCTTTCTCCCTAGATTCTCTTTATCTCTCAAAAGAAAAAAAGGATTCCCCTTATTTTGTCACGTAGAACAATAACCATTTTTATTTCATTATTCCTTAGGTTCCTGCTGAACCAGTGTTCTGAGGGGCCTTGTCTTCCACCCCCAAGGGGTTTATATGCACATTAAATACACTGAAAACTGTTGGAAGTCCTGCACTAAGAAACCTGCTTAGCTCTAATAGTAGCTAACTCACCTGATGACGTAAACTTTTCTTCACAAAATGTCTTCTAATGTATGGAATACAGTTTAGGAAACTCTGGGCTAGATGATTTCTAAGGTCTTTTCTAATTGTGATGTTCTGAAATGTTATAACTCTTAAGCACCTAGGTGATCAATGAGGAAACAACTGTGAGAGAATCAGCCCAACGCACGGCCAGAATCGGTGCTTTCCTAGGCAGAGTTGGAGCTTTCTTGCTAGAAGAGCCTTCTCAGATGACAACTGCCTTGACTCAGAGCTTTAAGCCATCTGGTCATTCTAAGAATATGAGGCAGAGACCCTCAGAAACTAAGCAGCAATAAACAACAACAACAAAGACAAGACAGACTTCCAAGTTGAAACTGAAAGCTTCCTGTAATGTACCTCCACTTTCATCTTTGCCAAGCCTGCTGAGACAGGGCTTTGCTATCTGAAAAATGTGTCCTTCCTCTTTCCTCTCTGTATTCGTCTACTGTGGGATTGCTGTGTTCTTTTGAGATAAGTTGCTTCCACTCCCCTCACCCTGCCCTGACACCCTGCAATACTCCACCTTTCAGGAATCTTCTTCTTCACGTTTGATACTTTTGACCAAAGGTGTTTGGTTATAGCCAAATTTTACAGCAACTCAGCAGTCTAGACAGTAGATGACTTTTACTGCTCCTCCTAACCTTGGCACTATGAAATCGTTTGATTTTTCTTCTAGTAGAACATATTGATTAGCTAATTAAAGAAAAAACAATTTAAATGAGAAACACTATTAGATAGCACAATACACTTTTGAATATTGTCACCAAGGCACAGGTCCACGTACTTCATTTGAAAGTGTCTTGAAAAATACAAAGAATAATATAAATACAGTAAATCATTAGTATTTATTGTCACTTTCTATGGAACTATCCCTGCTTTACTTGGGTATTTCAGATGTTGGAATAAATGCATGCTGAAGTTTCATTCCATCTCCTTTCAGATAAATTAATTCTGACTGATACAAATTGCTTTAGAAAATATAAGCTTTGGTGCATTGATTAATTTGTTTTGTGAATTCCAATATAATGTCCCAACCAGTGCATGTGAGAAAATAAGATTTTCTTTATTGTAAGGATCATAAATCCCTTTGAAAATATGAAAAAGGGAACCTTTTCTACAGAGGGAAAATGTACCCTGTCAGTTAAGATAGAATTTGACAACGAAAAAAAGAAAACCAGACTAGTCACTTGAGCAAAGTAGGGGATTTTTTTTTTTTTCCCCCAGAGTTAAGCAACATAGGACAGGTTATAGCAATTCCACAATACAAGCAGACCTGTGACCTTTCACTTTTCTGCTCAGCAATTTTTAACAAGGCATATGATCCACTTCCAACATGAATCTGTATTTCAGACAGGGAAAAAGGAAAGGATAGAGGGCAAAAGCTTTCTTCAGTTGAGTCAATTCCTTTTATCCAGTAACTTCTGCCTATGTTCTACTGGCCAGAATGTGTCACATGTGTAGTCCTAGCTGCAAAGGAGGCTGAGAAATGTGAATTTCTAGTGGGGTACATTGCTTCCCTCATACAAAATCCAACAGTGCCTGCCACATGTTCATATACAAAACATGAAACTCCTTTAGGAAGATTCCAAGTTAAGAATCATTGATTTAAAGACAAAGTACAAGTGACATTTTATTTATTAAAACTGTTTGTGATCTACATATTAGAAATTCATGTTTTAACATCCAAGGTAGTAAGACAATTGCTGCGTAAAATAGCCTAAAGTAGCAACTATTGAAGGCCACAGTTTCTATTAGATACATCATCTGTGATGCTGTTTCAGCAACATACAGATTATTTGACTCTACCAGAGACCTGATGAATTAGAATCTCTAGAGATGGCACTCATGGTTTTCCATCTCCATTGGTGGTTCTTGTACAAACTAAAGTTAGAGAACTATCAGCCTAGATTCAAAAGCCTGTGGAGGCCATGAAGTAACACAAATGAATCAACACATTGACAATATAGAATACAATAGGGAATGAGGAGCCCATGGAACATATGACCCAACTAATAGAGGCTAATACTACTTAGTGCCTACTATGGGCACCATGTGGCAAAGTGGACTGTGTATTTCCAGTTCTTTAAATTTTTTTTCAAGGGAAGATGAACAACCGATTTTTATGTAAAATCTCCTGATTTTTAAATGCTAGGAACCAGTATTAAAATATTTAAAAGAAGTTTTTTTTCAATAAATGATGCTAGAACAACTGGAAATGAACATGTAAAAAAACAATAAATCTAGACACGAACCTTATATCTTGAACAAAAATTACTCTAAGCAGATAATAGACTTAAATGTAAAATGCAAAACTATAAAACTTCTAGAAAATAACATAGGAGAAAACCTAATGGACCTTGAGTATAATAATGACATTTTAGATACAACACCAAAGACGTTATCTAGGAAAAAAAATGGATAAGCTGAGCTTCATTAAAATTAAAAACTTCTACTCTGCAAAAGAAATGTATATGTACGTGTGTATATACATATATATGCATATATCAAGAGAATGAGAATTCAAGAAACAGACTGAGAGAAAATATTTGCAAATTACACATGTAATAAATGACTGTTATCCAAAATATACAAAGAGCTCTTAAAACTCAACAATAAGCCAGGCGCAGTGGCCCACGCCTGTAATACCTACACTTTGGGAGGCTGAGGCAGGTATATGATGAGGTCAGGAGTTTGAGACCAGCCTGGCCAAGATGGTGAAACCCTGTCTCTACTAAAAATACAAAAATCAGCCGGGCGCAGTGGCAGGCACCTGTAATCCCAGCTACTTGAGAGGCTGAGGCAGGAGAATCATTTGAACCCGGGAGGCGGACGTTGCAGTGAACTGAGATCGTGCCACTACACTCCAGCCTGGGTGACAGAGTGAGACTCTGTCTCAAAAAATAAATAAATAAATAAAAATAACAATAAGAAAACAACCCAGTTTAAAAACAGGCCAAGGATATGAAAAGATACATTACCAACTAAGATACACAGATGGTAATTAAACAAATAAAAAGATGCTCAACTTCATATGTCATTAGAGAATTGGAAATAAATATAACAATGAGATATCACTACACATCATTAGAATGACTAAAAACAAAATACAACATTAATATGCTATTGGGATGTAGAGTAACAGGAATGCTCATTCATTGCTGATGAGAATTAAAAGTGGTACAGCCACTTTGGAAGGCAGTTCAGCAGTTTCTTACAAAAGTGAACATACTTTTACCATACAGTTCAACAACTGTGCTCCTTAGTCTTTACCCAAAAAAGTTAAAAATTTATATACCCACAAAAACATGAAAGGGATATTTATAGAAACTTTATTCACAATTGCCAAAACTTGGAAGCAACCAAGATGTACTTCAGTGAGTGAATAGATAAGCAAACTGTGGTACATGGAATAGTATTTAATGCTAAAAGAAATGAACTATCAAGCATGAAAACACATGGAAAAAATTTAAATGCATATTATAAAGCGAAAAATGCCATTCTGAAAAGGCTACATACTGCATGATTCCAACTAGATGGCATTCTGGAAAAGGCAAAATTATGGAGACAGTAAAAGATCTGTGGTTGCTAGGGGTCAGTGGGGAGGGAGGTACGAATAGATAGAGCACAGAGAACTTTTAGGTCAGTAAAACTATTCTGTGTGAAGTGACTATAGCAGTAAACATCTGACAAAATCCATAGAATGTACAATACCAAGAGCAAATCCCACTGTAAACTGTGGACTTTAGGTGATGATGGGTCAATAAAGGTTTGTCAGTTGTAACAAATGTACCATTGTGAGGCCGGGTGTGGTGGTTCACGCCTGTAATCCCAACACTTTGAGAAGTGAAGGTGGGAGGATTGCTTGAATTTAGGAGTTTGAGACTAGCCTGAGCAATATAGTGAGACCCCCATCTCTAAAAAGCAAAAACAAAAAACAAACATGCCAAGAAAAAAATAATGAAAAAATAATGCACAACTGTGGTGCAGTAAGTTGATAATGGGGGAGATTGTGTGTGTGTGAACACAGGGGTTACATGGGACATGGGAACTCTGTAATTTTCACTCAGTTTTCCTGTGAACAAAAATTTCTCTAAGAAATAAAGTTTATTTTAAAAAAATTAAAGGACTGTGTATGGGTAAATCAAAGGAGGCCTATAATTTGCCTGTTAACAACCTCTTTTTGTTTGTTTGTTTGTTTGTTTGTTTGTTTTGAGATAGAGTCTCGCTCTGTCACCCAGGCTGGAGCACAGTGGCCTGATTTTGGCTCACTGCAACCTCCACCTCCTGGGTTTAAGCAATTCTCCCTGCCTCAGTCTCCCAGGTAGCTGGGATTACAGGTACCTACCACCACACCTGGCTAACTTTTGTATTTTAGTAGAGGTGGGATTTTGCCATGTTGGCCAGGTTGGTCTCGAACTCTTGACCTCAAGTGATCTGCCCGCCTCAACCTCCCAAAGTCTTGGGATTACAGGCATAAACCACCACTCCCAGTCTGGCATTTTTTTTTTTTTTAAATAAAAGAGATATTAGAGTTTATCTGGCTCAGGCCAGCTTTATAAATTAGAACATTTACACTCAAAAAAAGTAAATGATTTGACCATGATGGCGCAAGTAGTGTTGACAAAACCAGGCTAAGTGCTTAAACCACCAAACCTCCAATTTACTTTCTTATATAAACTTTACAGGCAGTAGCTCTCAAATGTTAGCTCTAAGAGAGATTATCATTCGTTATCATTAGTGTAGTAGAAATATTGGTAACATTTTAAATTAAAATCCTAAGAAGCATGCCTTGCTTCCCATCAGTAAAATGCAGAATATCTCCCCACACACACCCTCTAACAAAATCAAGAAGAGATTAACAAATGTTTTAATTTAAAAATACAAATCTCTTCTCTAAGCCCAGCTAGGTGGCTAGCGCCTGTAATTCCAGCACTTTGGAAGCTGAGGTGGGTGGATCACCTGAGGTCAGGTGTTCAAAACCAACCTGATCAACATGGAGAAACCCCCGTCTCTACTAAAAATACAAAAATTAGCCGGGCATGGTGGCCCGCATCTATAGTCCCAGCTACTCGGTAGGGTGAGACAGGAGAATCGCTTGAACCTGGGAGGCAGAGGTTACAGTGAGCTAAGATTGCACCACCGCACCCCAGTCTAGGCGACAGAGTGAGACTCCATCTCAAAACAAACAAACAATAACAACAACAAAAAACAAATCTCTAAAACACATGGGCTAGGAACAGAACAGAAGCAGACACTAGGAGGCAGAACTGGTCCTGGAAACTACTGAGCTCTGGATTGTTAAGGGGAAAGGATACTGAGAGTTTTCTTGAGTAGTGAGTTCTGAGATTGCTGCATACCAGCCATCTGTGAAACCAGGGATAGAAAGGAATTCTCTGGCCAAGAATTCAGCTTCAAAGAAGTTTGTAGCCATTGTCAAGGGCTGTGGTGGGAGCAGAGACAGCCACTTAGCAGACACATGGGCTACGTCAATGTCAGACTAAATCTGAACCATCCCTGGCATCATCACAAGATAAGAGGCTTAACAAAAAGTGCAAACCACAGTTTCTCAGCCAGAAATTCAGGTGGAGGCAAACAAGCAAACAAACTGCAAGAGAAAAGGATGAATGCGAAATGCAAACAAAAACACCATTTTACAGATTAATGAATTAATTATCAGAGATGTTCCATCTCTTGCTTAAAGTGCCTAAGTAGTGAATTCAGGATTCCAACCCCCAGAGAGTCTGATTGCTGAGCCTATGTTTTTTACCTCTATGGCATACAGCCTCCCCAGTAAAAAAATTACCTGGTCTATAGAAAGTCTAACGATTTGATTAGCTGTTGTTTTTCACAGAGGCAATTTATTTATTTGTTCATGTAAGCATTATGTATACTGCATTTCACAGATCTTTCTATGAGTTTCATAACACCTTCCCATGGGTAGCCCCTGTTTTGATTTCTCTCACCATAGATTAGTTTTGCCTATTTGTGAACTTCACATGAATGAAATAATACAATTTGTAGTCTTTGGTGCCTGGCTTCTTTCACTCAACATAATGTTTTTAAGGTATATCCATGTCATAGCACGTATTAAGTTTGTTCTTTTTGAGTATTACTTTATGGTATGAATACCACAATTTGTTGATTCTTTTTTTGTTGTTGTTGATAGGCATTTAGGTTGACTCCAGTTCTGGGCTATTATAAATAATGTTTATAGCACCTGAAAAAGGTGCTATATGACACTTTCATTCATATATAATAACACATAAACATACTTTTATGTGTCATTTTTCTGGACACATATTTTCATTTATTTGGGACCAATACCTGGGAGTAAAATTGCTGGGTGCTAGGATAGTTACACAGTTAACTTGATAAAGAATTGCCAAGAGTTGTCCAGAGAGATGTTACTACTTTACATTCCCACCCTCATTGTTTCTATTGCTTTTCATCTTCAGCAACCACTTTAGCGGGGGCAAGATGACACTTCACTGTGGCTTTAATTTGCATCTTCCTATGACTAATGATGCTAAGCAGTTTTTTTGTGTATGCTTAATGGCTATTTCATATCTTCTTTTGTGAAGTTTCTGTTCAGATCCCTTGCCAAATATAATTGGGTGATTGCCTTCTTAACATTGAACTGTAGTTATTTATATATACTGAATACAAGTCCTGTGCCTGATATATGTGTTGCAAGTATCAGCTAGTCTATAGTTTACCTTTAATTTTCTTTTTATTTATTTATTTTTTATTGTACTAAGTTCTGGAGTATATGTGCAGAACATGCAGGTTTGTTATATAGGTATACACGTGCCATGGTGGTTTGCTGAACCCATCAACCCGTCATCTATATTAGGTATTTCTCCTAATGCTATCCCTCCCCTAGTCCCCCACCCCCTGACAGGCCCTGGTGTGTGATGTTCCCCTCCCTGTGCCCATGCATTCTTATTGATCAGCTCCCACTTATGAGTGAGGACATATGGTGTTTGGTTTTCTGTTCCTGTGTTAATTTGCTGAGAATGATGGTTTCCACCATCATCCATGTCCCTGCAAAGGACATGAACTCCTCCTTTTTTATGGGTGCATAGTATTCCATGGTGTATATGTGCCACATTTTCTTTATCCAGTCTGTCATTGATGGGCATTTGGGTTGGTTTCAAGTCTTTGCTATTGTGAACAATGCCACAATAAACATATGTGTGAATGTGTCAGTATGGTAGAATGATTTATAATCCTTTGGGTATATACCCAGTAATGACATTACTGGGTCAAATGGTGTCTTTTAAAAAGCAGAGGTTTTAAAATTTGTATTAAGTCCATTTTATTCATTTTCTTCTAGAATATTTATACTTTCAACTTTTATGTTTAAGTATACAATCCATATCAAAATAATGTCTGCAAATGGTGTGAGATAATTAATTAAGATTAAGATTAATTTTCATGTGCTTATCCAGCACAATTTCCTGAAAACACTTTTCTTTCCTCATTGACAATTCAACATTTTTGTTGAAAACTTTATTGACCATATATGATGGGTTTGTTTCTGAACTCTATTCTGTTCTATTGACCTATTTTTCTATCCTTATACTAATATTACACTCTCTTAATTACCATCACTTCGTACTATGTCTTGAAGTCAAGTGATGTAAGTCCTCCAATATTTTTCTTTTGCAAGACCGTTTTATTTATTCTAGGTTTTTTTGTTTTAAATAAAGTTTAAAATCACATTGACAATGTTTACCCAAAAAAAGAGAAAAGGCCTGTTGCTATTTTAAAAAGGGGTTGCATTGAGCTTAAATATCAAATTGGTAGAATTTACATCTTAAAAATATTGAACAGTCTCATTCATAAAAATGGGCTGAACTTCCATTTATTTTGATTTCCTGAAATTTCTCTTAGAAATATTTTTTAGTTTACTGTATAAAGTCATATATACTTTTATTAAGGTTATTCATAAGCATATAATATTTTGATGCTGTTATAAGCATGTTATTTTTGTTTTGTTTTTCAAATATCTGTTGCTAGTATATGGAAACACTAATATCTCCATTGTTCATCTGATTAAAATATTTTTTTCAGGTTTACCATATGAATAAGATGATTTTAAAAGATAAAACAATAAATTTAACTCTGAAAGCTACAAACCATAATACAGTTTACATGAACATAAAATTGATTTTTCAGAACTTATTTCCCACTAATGTCTTCATAAATTGGCTCTTCATTTATAGTAAAGCTATTTAAGGAACTGTACAGATAACATTAGAAATAAAAACTCTTAAATAATTTAACCAAATCTAGTCTTTTCTTTCTATTTCTAGGCTCTCTACTCTCAGCCTAACAACCAAACTTTCTCCTAGTAATGAATCCATGTTGAAAATTATGCTAGCTAATCCTGTAATTAGCTGTTCTTCCTTCTCTCCTCAAATCTCTGAAGTTCTACTTCCATAAGTATTCCTTTTCTTTTACAATATCTCTCCTCATGCACTGATTTTTTTTTCTTACTTTTAGTTTAACCTCTTCTCATGCACCAATTTTTTTTTACTATTAATTTAATGATAATTAGATTTTGCTTTCCTTGAATGAATCTTCGTAAAGGTGGCTTCCTCTAGATCTCACCTTTTTAAAAATCTGCTTAAATCCAATGAATGAATGTATAAATGAAATAAATCTAGCTTCTACTCTCACAACTTTCTCTAAATTCTCTAATTAAAATCCCAGTCACCAAATTCAGTAATTATTTCTCATCCTAACCTCTTTTTTAAAATTTTGCTGCATTTGGCTCTTGACTTCTTCCTCCTTGATGTCTTCTGTGTTTGCTTTAATTGCTACCTTCTTTTCACCTCATTACGTTTTCATCAGATAGACCTGTTTGTCCCCTTCTTCCCACTCACTTATAATAGCCTCCTAAATCTCTCCTTTTGCACATATTCCTCAAGAGTTCAGCCAATTTCCACATTTAAATTTCTCTTAGGTCATACAGCACATGTGTGAATGCAAAACTGACAAAACTTCTAGGCACCAGATGCAACACTACAGATGCACAGACACTTTCCACCTTGGTGCAGATTTAAAAGATCTGCCCCTTCCTTGGACTTACTCAAGTGTAAAAGCTATTCACAGAAATCCTGGGAATGGTTCCCAATTTTTTAGCCAGGACACCATGCCTTATTTATTATAAAGAGTTCCTGTGAATACTCCAAGGTCATGTGGAATTTGACATGTCAAAAATCAAAGTTAGTTTTTCACACCCAAATTTCCTGTTATTTCAAATCCCAAGATCTCATAACCAGGCCCTCTAATACATACTCAACTTTCTAACATGTCCCTTCATTTTTTTTTCAGAGACCACCACGCTAAGACTCTACCATCTGATGACTTCACTATTTCAGTAGTATCTTGCTGGAAATGCTTATCTATTCAGTATCTTTACCTGATGACTACTTTTGATTTCAAAATAAAGTCCGCTAAAGGCTTACAAGCCTTTGCATGATCTGGCTCCCTCTTCCCTGTGTAACCTTAGTATTAGAATTAGTCTCCCTGACATTTCATAAACCTTATGCTTTCCCTTGACAGTCTATTAGCATTGTAATCAAACAACTGTTTATTTGTAAAATTATCTGTTTTATATTTGCCTCCAGCAGAATCATATGAAAGTAAGAAACACCTGTGAAAATGAGGATTGTGTCATCTTATTCAATCTTTATGTCTAGAACTTAGCACAGTATCTAGCACATAGTAGGCATATATATACATAGTAGGCTATATATAAAATAGAGAGAGAGTGAGAGAGAAATAAATGCAAATACTAGAATAGCATAATTTTAAAAATCGAAAGTGTCTGGTTAAATATAGCATATACTGAAAAATCCATGAATAATAGAGGGCAAATTCTACCGTGTAAGCAGAGGAATAATTTGTAGCCATTAGTTATTCCCACAATTTTATAGAGGTCTGATTTCCTTAGAGAACATCATCAATCATTGCTACTGTTACAGGCCTTGTACTTCAGTATCTCGAAAGGAGAATACTCCCTAAAACTTATCATTTAACATTAACATGTTAACTAGTCCATCTCTCTTTATTAATGAGAGCTAGCACTGACACAAACAGCTAGAAGGAAGAAAGAGCTATTTTTAAATGAAACATGACTTTTATTCATCTGTTTAATATTTTAAAAGGTGACATGGCAGAAAAACTAATAGAAATATACATGAACAGAGTATACAACAGTTTTTCTATTTGTACCAATGGAAGAGAAAATATTGATTTATTATTTGTTACTAAGTGTAGAAACAGAAATGCCAGAGTTAAAACTTCCGTAGTCCATTTCTAGTCAGATAGTCCTCCACCATGCCCTTTCTACTGTGACCTTTGGTTAACAGAACCTTTTTTTTTTTTTTTTTTTTTTTTTGAGTCAGAGTCTTCCTCTTGTGACCCAGGCTGGAGTGCAGTAGCACAATCTCAGCTCACTGCAACCTCTGCCTCCTGGGTTCAAGCAATTCTCCTGTCTCAGCCTCCCGAGTAGCTGGGATTACAGGTGTGTGCCACCATACCCGGCTACTTTTTGTATTTTTAATAAAGACGGGATTTCACTATGTTGGTCAGGCTGGTCTCAAACTCCTGACCTCATGATCTGCCCACTTCGGCCTCCCAAAGTCCCGGGATTACAGGCATGAGCCACTGCAACTGGCCAGTGGAACTTTTTTTAATGCAACTTCATTACTTACCAAGTAACCGTGCAACAACGAATCTGTGCCACAGTTTCCCCATCTGTAAAAGCAAGATGATACTAATACTTAGCTTATATATAATGAGATAATGCATCTAGGACTTTTATCACAGAGTTTAGCACATAGAATCAATAATTACTGACTGTCATTATTGTTAACATGGAATACTTATGGGTAGAGATTTGATAAATTTCTTTGGCATCAAATTGCAGTGCCAATAGCCAGTTCTTTCAGAAGATTTTTTTCCAGTTAAGGATAAAATTTTTTGGTTTTTTTGAGACAGAGTCTCACTCTGTCACCCAGGCTGGAGTGCAGTGGCGTACTCTCGGCTCACTGCAACCTCCACCTCCACCTCCCAGGTTCAAGCAATTCTCCTGCCTCAGTTTCCTGAGCAGCTGGGACTACAGGCGTGTGCCACCATTCCCAGCTAATTTTTGTATTTTTAGTAGAGATGGGTTTCACCATGCCGACCAGGCTGGTATTGAACTCTTGACCTCAGGTGATCCACCTGCCTCAGCAACCCAAAGTCCTGGGATTACAGGGGTGAGCCACAACCAAGGGTAAAATTTTTATCTACAATGTAAACTCATCGGAACCATTTGCAAAATCATCATTTAGTCCTGTCCACACCAGTCACTGCCCATTTGCTTATTAAGATCTTTCCTCAATGAGTTATCCAATTACCCACAATTTGCATTTTTTGGCACTATAGTAAGTCCTCTACATTTGCAATCACCTTGATGCTATTCGTCATTCAAAGATGAATGACTGATATATGTCATCAGGACAACAAATATTTCTTCTCTTATACTTATTTTGCATACAATGCAATTGATCTAACTCACAAGTCACTGTGGGATGCAAATTTTATACTGAGCATTTCTTTAGCACAGATATTTTCATCCTTGCTTCTTTGCCATGTTTTCCCTACAACGTGGACACCAGGTCAATATCTAACAGAATTATAAAGTATTTCCCCCTGTTAAAAGAATCTTCAGAAGGTACTCCAGCACAGCCAGTGCCAAGCACTAAGGAGACAACCCAAGAGGGAATGATATCTGCATCTCCTCCTACTATGCTTATACCACCCATCAAAGCCAGAAATGGGAGACCCAACACCACCGGCCAGTGAAGATGATGTGTCAGCTCCAACTAGCTCTTTCCATGACAATCACGTATATAGATCCCACTCCCCAGCAGATGATATTCCAAAAAGACAAACATGAGAAGAAGGAATCATTGAAGAGGCACCTGACCTTTGGCAATACCAAAGATGTTTCTAGGACTCAGCTCATTGGGAATGACATGGGACAGCAATTCCTCAGAACTCACTGCCTGCCTCAGCAAGTATTATAAACCATCACATTTTCTAACAGTAAACTCGAAATGGAAGTTCGGAGGAAAATAGGAGCCCCTTCTTTCTGGAGTCCTTAAATAGGACAGGTTCACCCAAAAATATGACAGCAACAACATATAGAAATCTAGAATCGGGGGTATCCAAGATAGACAATATAGTCATGGGTTCTTAGTTTCTGTTTCTGGTTGGGCCAGTAAAGCCCCTTTCTCATCCCTCTTTTCCGCTTATCATTAGAGACAGAAATTAAAAACCATGGTTTCAGGCTGCTAAAAGCCTAAAGTAAAACAAAACAACAACAATAAAAGAAGGTGGGTTGGATAAGCTTGATAGATGTATTGTTTCCAGTATTTGGCCAGATTCACTTTTTCTCTTGTATTCCCTAACTCTCTGGTCTTTTCTGAATTCTAACTTTGGCTCCAGTGGTCACCTTAGAAGAGCTTCACTAAGCGTGCATTTCAGACACACTCCCTGGCTGGATCCTCTGCAGTCATTTGATTATGACTTAGTGTTTGCTCACAGGTTTTAAATACTATTGATGGTAAAAGTTGCTTCTGCCTTCTTCCCAGGTTAGCACGACTCAAGTAACTCTCCTCAAATTAAACCGATCTAAATTTTTGTATAATTTTAATTAAAAACCAAATATACACTTTTAAAAATATTTTCTTCTTAACTTTCAAATCTCTTTATAGCCCCTTTACAATTTTCATAAAGTAATTTAGAGCCAAACAGTTTTACAAGGCTTGTGGGGGAAAAATATTGTCTCTTTACTATCCTATTTCTTGCCCTACTTAAGCAACTATTTTAAACTCTTTCATAATTTTTAACTCTAAATAATAAGAATATTAGTTGCTTTTCAGTTTTATCCATTTTTCTATTGATTTCTAAATAATCAATAATTGTACAATTTTGAATAAGGATTTCAACTAACATTGTAATTAGAATAATAAGTTTTCTATGAGAAATTTTTGAATTGTTTTTATTACACAATAGAGTGATAGATTATAATTTAATCATTTTCTCTTCTGTTGGATATTTATTTCCAATGTAGAGGAGAGATGGCCTTACGTAAAGTAAAAATTAAAACACAATCCTGGTTTAGAAATCCAGGCGGCAAAGTGACATTAACATTCCCACAGAATGATGGTTATCCCCAATGTGACAATTCCTTTTGGATTCTTGACAGATGAGCACTTGTTTGAAGAACAGGGTTCCATGGAGTTATAAAACCTAACAACGCATTCCTAAGAACTAACACTCAGTGTTCCAGCTAGCTGGGAAATGAAATCCCTGGTGTCCTGCTGGAAAACAAAAGCAAAAATAACTAAAAAGATGGCCTACTGCGGAACGATCCTTTTCGTATAATACCAATCAAAAGGCTTATGAAATTTAAGGTTTTCTATGTCAGCAGGAAGGCTGTAGAAGGTGATGAGTCATTTTGTCTAAAGCAATTCTTCATCATTTAGAACAGAATAAAAGTCATCTTAACACTGCCAGTCAGCCGCCCTGCCTTGACATCTGGACATGGATGTCCTACAGGGAGAACAGATGAGTGATGATGAAGATGACAAGCACTGGCATCACCACGAGTCTTGGGGAAAGGTCAGAAAGGCCAGAAGAGAAGTTGTGGCTTAAACAGCCATCACATGGCAGCTTTCACGTTCAGTCATTTTTGAACATTTTCTTTTATTGTGAGAAGGATCTTTCACTATTCAAGTTTTAAAGAAGTGGTCATAATTCTTGTCATTGTTGGTATCTAGAACAATTTTCAATTTGCTAATTAAAAATTAAAATACACAATGCCATAAATGATAACAGTAGTGTCACTCAACAAGGACTGTAGAAATGCTTTCTCAGACTGCACACATAAGGTATTTTAAGTCTCAATGCCTTTGCATATCCTGTCCTGTCTATGAGAGTCCTCCGTACTGCTCTCCAAGTCTCCAGTCTCCTTAGCCAGGGAAATACTTACCATTCAAGACGCAGGCTCCAACAATCTCCTCCCCAAGAGCTTTACTAGGACCTAATTCTCTACTGCTCAACAGGCAGAAGCTGTTCTACACATCCTTAGGGCACACAATGAGGATGCTGCCTTGCCTCTTGCCTGTGTTTCTATTCCCCAGCGGTCCTAGCTCACCCTTGTCCCAAGACCATTGTCGGTGTCTCCACAAGTTTTTCCCTCATCCCTGTGAATTTCTCTGAGAACCTCTCACCTTGGTGCTGGAGAGGGCCTAACCCAGAGACCTATTCTGGGAGGCCAAGTGGGATTTTCCTGCAGCATAGGTAAAGGTCCCACATTCTGAGCTCAGAGAACCACCAAAGGCTATGCCCTCCTTCTCCTTTCAAGAACCACTTAGAAATGTCAGTTCAAAGACTATCCTAACAACCAAAACTCCACCCACATCCCAAGATATTTTAAGGGAAGGACTAAGGGAAAGAAGGCTACCCTTTTGAGTGCTTCAGGGTTTTTAAAAAGAGATTATTCCCATCACCACACATCTACCCTCCCCACCATGGTAGAAATGAAGAGGGGCTTCTTCTCCTTCCCAAAGCAAAGGAGGAGGAATCCAGGAGCATCAATACTAATACAACTTAAAATACAATTTTGGCTGGGAGCAGTGGCTCATGGCTGTAATTTCAACACTTTGGGAGGCCGAGGCTGGCAGATTACCTGACATCAGGAGTTCAAGACCAGCCTGGTCAACATGGCGAAACCCCATGTCTACTAAAAATACAAAAATTAGCCAGGCATGGTGGAGCATGCCTGTAATCTTAGCTACTCCGGGGGCTCAGGCAAGAGAACTGCTTGAACCTGGGAGGCAGAGGTTGCAGTGAGCCAAGATCGTGCCATTGCACTCCAGTCTGGGAAACAAAACAAGACTCCATCTCAAAATATATATATATATATATATATATATCCATCTCAAAATATATATATATAGATGTACACATCTATATATACATAAATAGAGAGAGAGAGAACAATATTATTTTCCTAATTTAGGTTCTTCTAGAAAAAACACCTGAGCAAGAGCTCAAATGCAAAATTAATTTATTTGGGAGGTACAGGAAGTATTAGTAAGGGAGAGGAGGAATGAGAAAGGGAAGGGTGGGCAACTGGAGGTTAATCTGTCTGGGAAAATTCAGAGTCAGTCTAAACCACATGTCTCAGAGTGTTCTTTAATGTGCAAGGGAGCTGGGACATTTATACATCAACTCCAGTGAGTAATACGTTGAAGACTGCCTACAGAGGAGGGTGGTAGTGTTAGTAGGCCAGCACTCTGAGCCTACTTCAGGTAACACATTGATGACAAACTAGATTATGGTAGCAAGAGAGAAGGCTCTCAGACAAAGACATACAGAGGCTGAAAGTTAGACGATTGGCTTGGATGCACTAAGGTGGCAAGGACAAGGATATAGATGAAGCACTGAAAGTATCTGCTATGTTTATTATCATTTTGCCAGTAAATAGTAGCTGTACATCATACTTTATATTGCGTATTATCTACTGCATATAGAACATCAGTTTAAGTACAAGGTTAATACATATTAACACCGTGTGATTCTGGATTATCCCTTTTGGTCTGAGTTACAATGTACGTGTTATTAAGTACGTTATTAATTTTTTAAGTTGCCTCACCAGATATTTTCAAGAGAGAGACTACATGGTGTGAAGCATGTATGGTGCCTGGTTGACTGGAATCTCACTAAGGATGTTATCCAGTAACTGAGCAGGAGTTCAATTTTTCTATATTCTAGCAGTGCTTAAACTGTACCTATTTAAAACTTTTAACTCTCAATATCCATTGACTTATTTTATTTGACTTCATCTTTCATATGGAATGACATTTATTTCAATGAGAGAGGAAACTGAATCATATATTCATGAATTTTTCAGATTCACGGCTAGTGACAGTTTAACCTAACATTCAAGACTCCTCTCCATTCAGTTTTCTTTCCATTTGTAAACCTCTTGAGTTCTTCCTTTACTTTCAGTTCTTAAAATTATCCAGAGCCCATGGATATCAGTACAACAGTAACATCGATGTATTGCTATTGCTTTAAAAATGTTTATTTTCTTGTCAAACTGATGTTCATTTGATGATATCTCCACAGAAACAATACACACATACAATTAGGATAAAGTGGAGGATCTATATTCACAAGTACATGATCTTCTAAGTCTCTTCAAAAACTTCTTTCAAAAAAGATCCATTACATTTTTAGAATAGGCTTTAGAGTCTTCTCTGGTAGTATAGAAGGTAATAATTTATTTTTATTTCCTGTGCTCTCAGATATCCCAATAATGGGAAAAACATGCTGTTATGAAACAAATGGAAAAAAATACTGTCTGTACTGAGAGCCATACAACAAGAATGATGGAATTAGGTAGGCTTTTATCTAACCAAATATATTGCTATATTCCTGAAAAGGGGAATTTGGGGATGTGAGAAATGGAGAAAAATGCCCAGAGTGCAATACAGTCAACAAAAGTTTTCCCTATGAGTAGTATTCTTTTTCCCTTTTTGTAGGGAGCTGGCACAAATATTTTGTGTGAATGTTTACTGTAATTGATTTTTGACATTTTGGAGTTTCTCACCTCAGAAGTACCAAAAGTTCACATTGGTTTTCTGTTTATAAACATATATTTCATTTAGCCCTCCATTTAGATGAATACAATGATGATTAATTGTTGTTTAGTAAGTGTATTAGTCAACTGGAGCTGCATAACAGAAAACCATAACTAGGTGGCTTAAACAATAGAAATTTATTTCACACAGTTCTGAAGGCTGACAAGTTCAATGTCAAGGTACTGACCGATTCAGTTCCCCAGTGAGGGCTTTCTCTTTCTAGTTCCCAGTGGGGTGCCTTCTCACTGTGTCCTCACATGGCAGAGAGAGAGAGAGAGAGAGAGAGGGAGGGAGATTGAGACAACTCTGTTCTCTTCTTTTCCTTATAAATACACTAATCCCCTCATGGAAATCAGACCTGTATTAACTTGTTTGCATGCTACTAAAAAAAAGACATACCTGAGATTGGGTAATTTATAAAGGAAAGGGGTGTCTGGAAGACCTCAGGAAACTTACAATCATGGTGGAAGGGGAAGCAAACATGTCTTTCTTCACATGGTGACAGCAAGGAGAAGTGTGGTGTGAAGGGGATAAAAGCCTTTTATAAAACCATCAGATCTCATGAGAACTTACTATAATGAGAATAGCAGCATAGGGGGACCCTCCCCCCATGATTCAATTACCTTCCACCAGGTCTCTCCCATAACACATGGTGATTACGGGAACTACATTTCAAGATGATATTTGGGTGGGGACACAGCCAAAACATATCACCATCTTTATGATGTTATCTAAATCTAATTACCTCCCAGAGACTCCATTCTCAAATACCATCATACGAGGGATTAGAGCTTCAACATAAGAATTTGGGGCTTCAACATACGACACACAAACACATTCAATTCATAACAGTAAGACTAGGACTCAAAAGAGTGATTCCTGGATGGTTATGTATTTTCCAGAATTTCAGGTATTACACATCTGAAAGAACAGTAACAAGCACCACAGAGAGTTATGAGGCGCGCGCGCACACACACACACATACACACACACACACACATACACATATATAAAAATTTTATTTTACTTTAAGTTCTGGGATACATGTGCAGAACATGTAGGTTTGTTATATAGGTATACATGTGCCATGGTGGTTTGCTGCACCTATCAACTGGTCATCTAGGTTTTAAGCCCCACATGCATTATGTATTTGTCCTAATGCTCTCCCTCCTCTTGCTCCCCACCCTCCCATGGGCCCCCATGTGTGATATTCCCCTCCCTGTGTTCATATGTTCTCATTGTTCAACTGCCACTTGTAAGTGAGGATGTACAGTGTTTGGTTTCCTGTTCCTCTGTTAGTTTGCTGAGAATGATGGCTTCCAGCTTCATCCATGTCCCTGCAAAGGACATAAATTCAATCTTTTTGATGCCTGCGTAGTATTCCATGATGTATATGTGCCATATTTTCTTTATCCAGTCTATCATTTATGGACATTTGGGTTGATTCCAAGTCTTTGCTATTGTAAGTAGTGCTGCAATAAACATACGTGTGCATGTGTCTTTATAGTAGAATGATTTTTAATCTTTTGGGTGTATACCCAGTAAAGGGTCAAATGGTATTTATGGTTCCAGATCCTTGAGGAATAGCCACACAGTCTTCCACAATGGTTAAACTAATTTACACTCCCATCAACAATGTAAAAGTGTTCCTATTTCTCCACAGCCTCGCCAGCATCTATTGTTTCCTGACTTTTTAATGATTGCCATTCTAACTGGAGTGAGATGGTACGGCATTGTGGTTTTGATTTGCATTTCTCTAATGACCAGTGATGATGAGCTTTTTTTCAAGTTTGTTGACTTCATAAATGTCTTCTTTTGAGAAGTGTCTGTTCTTATTCTTCGCCTACTTTTTGATGGGCTTGTTTGTTTCTTGTAAATTTGTTTAAGTTCCTTGCAGATTCTGGATATTAGCCTTTTGTCAGATGGATAGATTGCAAAAATTTTCTCCAATTCTGTAGGTTGCCTGTTCACTCTGATAATAGTTTCTTTTGCTGATAGAAGCTCTTTAGTTTAATCAAATCCCATTTGTCAGTTTTGACTTTTGTTTAAATTGCATTTGGTGTTTTACTCATGAAGTCTTATCCCATGCCTATATCCTGAATGGTATGGCTTAGGTTTTCTTCTAGGGTTTTATGATTTTAGGTTTTACATTTAAGTCTTTAGTCATCTTGAGTTAATTTTTGTATGAGGTGTAAGGAAGGGGTCCATTTTTTGTTTTCTGCATATGGCTAGCCAGTTTTCCCAGCACCATTTATTAAACAGGGAATCCTTTCCCCATTGCTTGTTTTTGTCAGGTTTTTCAAAGATCAGATGGTTGTAGATGTGTGGTGTTATTTCTGTGTTCTCTGTTCTGTTCCATTAGTTCTTATATTTGTTTTGGTACCAGTATCATGCTGTTTTGGTTACTGTAGTCTTGTAGTATAGTTTGAAGTCAGGTATCATAATGCCTCTAGCTTTGTTCTTTTTGCTCAGTATTGTCTTGGATATATGGGCTCTTTTTTGGATTCCATATGAAATTTAAAGTAGTTTTTTCTAACTCTGCAAAGAAAGTCAGTGGTAGCTTGATGGGAATAGCACTGAACCTATAAATTACTTCGGACAGTATGGCCATTTTCAAAATATTGTATCTTCCTATCCATGAGCATGGAATTTTTTTTTCAATTTGTTTGTGTCCTCTCTTATTTCCTTGAGCAATGGTTTGTAGTTCTCCTTGAAGAGGTCCTGCACGTCCCTTGTAAGTTGTGTTCCTAGATATTTTATTCTCTTTGTAGAAAATGTGAATGGGAGTTCACTCATGATTTGGCTCTCTGTTTGTTTATTATTGTTGTATAGGAATGCTTGTGATTTTTGCACATTGATTTTGTATCCTGAGACTTTGCTGAAATTGCTTATCAGCTTAAGGAGTTTTGGGGCTGAGACGATGGGATTTTCTAAATATACAATCATGTCATCTGCAAACAGAGACAATCTGACTTCCTCTCTTCCTATTTGAATACACTTTATTTCTTTCTCTTGCCTGATTGCCCTGGCCAGAACTTCCAATACTACGTTGAATAGGAGTGGTGAGAGAGGGCAGCTTGTCTTGTGCCAGTTTTCAAAGGGAATGCTTTCAGCTTTTGCCTATTCAACCTGAAATTGGCTACGGGTTTGTAATGAACAGCTCTTATTATTTTGAAATATGTTCCATCAATACCTAGTTTATTGATACTTTTTAGCCTAAGGGATATTGAATTTTATAAAAAGCCGTTTCTGCACCTATTAAGATAATCATGTGGTTTTTGTCACTGTTTCTGTTTATATGATGAATTATGTTTATTGATTTTTGTACGTGGAACCACCCTTGCATGCCAGGGATGAAGTCGGCTTGATTGTGGTAGATAAGCTTTTTGATGTGCTGCTGGATTCAGTTTGCCAGTATTATATTGAGGATTTTCGCATCAATGTTTATTAGGAATATTGCCCTAAAATTTTCTTTTTTGTTGTGTCTCTGCTAGGTTTTGTTATTAGGATGATGCTGATCTCATAAAATGAGTTAGGGAGGAGTCTCTTTTTTTTCTATTGTTTGGAGTAGTTTCAGAAAGAATGGTACCAGCTCTTCTTTGTACCTCTGGTAGATTCGGCTGTGAATCCATCTGGTCCTAGGCTTTTATTTCTTTATTTATTTTGGTTGGTAGGCTATCAATTACTGCCTCGATTTCAGAACTTGTTATTGGTCTATTCAGGGACTCAACTTCTTCCTGGTTTAATATTGGGAGAGTGTATGTGTCCAGGAATTTATCAATTTTTTGTAGATTTTCTAGCTATTTGAGTAGAGGTGTTTATAGTATTCTTTGATTGGTAGTTTGTATTTCTGTGGGATCAACAGTGATATCCCCTTTATCATTTCTTATTGTTTCTATTTGGTGCTTCTTTCTTTTCTTTTTTATTAATCTAGCTAGCAGTCTATTTTGTTAATCTTTTCAAAAATCCAGCTCCTGGATTCATTGATTTTTGAAGGGTTTTTCTTGTGTTTGTCTCCCTCAGTTCTGCTCTGATCTTAGTTATTCTTGTCTTCTGCTAGCTTTAGAATTGGTTTGCTCTTGCTTCTCTAGTTCTTTTAATTGTGATATTAGGGTGTTGATTTCAGATCTTTCCAGGTTTCACATATGGGCATTTAGTGCTATACATTTCCCTCTTAACACTGCTTTAGCTGTGTTCCAGAGATTCTGGTACATTGTGTCTCTGTTCTCATTGGTTTCAAATAACTTATTTTTTCTGCCTTAATTTCATTATTTGCCCAGTAGTCATTCAGGAGCACGTTGTTCAATTTCCATGTAGTTGTGCAGTTTTGAGTGAGTTTCTTTATATGAGTTCTAATTTGATTACACTGTGGTCTGAGAGACTGTTTGTTATGACTTCTGTTCTTTCACATTTGTTGAGGCATATTTTACTTCCAATTATGTGGTCAATTTTAGAATAAGTGCTATATGGTGCTGAGAATAATGTATATTCTGTTGATTTGGGGTGGAGAGTTCTGTAGATGTCTATTAGGTCCGCTTGGTCCAGAGTTGAGTTCAAGTCCTGAATATCCTTGCTTATTTTCTGTCCTGTTGATGTGTCTAATATTGACGATGGAGTTTTGAAGTCTCCCAGTATTATTGTGTGGGAGTCTAAGTCTCTTCGTAGGCTTCTAAGAACTTGTTTTATGAATCTGTGTGCTCCTGTATTGTGTGAAAATATATTTAGGATAGTTAGCTCTTCTTGTTGCATTGATCTCTTTACCATCACATAATGCCCTTTGTCTTTTTTGATTTTTGTTGGTTCAGAGACTAGGATTGCAACCTCTGCTTTTTTTTTCTTACCATTTGCTATTCCTCCATCCCTTTATTTTGAGCTTATGTGTGTCTTTCCACATGAGATGGGTCTCCCTAATACACCACATTGATGGGTCTTGACTCTTTATCCAATTTGCCAGGCTGTGTCTTTTAATTGGGGCATTTAGCCCATTTACATTTAAGGCTAATATTGTTATATGTGAATTTGATCCTGTCATCATGATGCTAGTTGGTTATTTTGCACATTAGTTGATGCACTTTCTTCAAAGTGTCATTGGTCTTTATATTTTGATGTGTTTCTGCAGTGGCTGGTATTGGTTTTTCCTTTCCATATTTAGTGCTTCCTTCAGGAGCTCTTGTAAAGTGGGTCTGGTGGTGACAAAATCCCTCAACATTTGCTTTAAGAATGTTGAATATTGGCCCCCACTCTCTTCCGCCTTCTAGGGTTTCTGCAGAGTGATCCGCTGTTAGTCTGATGGGCTTCCCTTTGTAGATAACCTGACTTTTCTCTCTGGCTGCCTTTAACATTTTCCTTCATTTCAACCTTGGAGAATCTGATGCTATGTGTCTTGGGGTTGCTCTTCTCGAGGAGTATCTTAGTGGTGTTCTCTGTATTTTCTGAATTTGAATGTTGGCCTGTCTTGCTAGGTTGGGGAAGTTCTCCTGGATAATATCCTGAAGTGTGTTTTTCAACTTGGTTCCCTTCTCCACATCACTTTCAGGTACTCCAGTCAAACGTAGGTTCAGTCTTTTCACATAGTCCCATACTTCTTGGAGGCTTTGTTCCTTTTCATTCTTTTTTTCTAATCTTGTCTTCATGCCTTACTTCAATAAGTTGGTCTTCAATCTCTGATATCCTTTCTTCTACTTGATCAATTCGGCTATTGATACTTGCATATGCTTTGCAAAGTTCTTGTGCTGTGTCTTTCAGCTCCATCAGATCATTTTTTGTTCCTCTCTAAACTGGTTATTCTAGTTAGCAGTTCCAGTAACCTTTTATCCAGGTTCTTAGCTTTCTTCCATTGGGTTAGAACATGCTCCTTCAGCTCAGAGGATTTTGTTATTGCCCACCTTCTGAAGCCTACTTTTGTGAATTCGACAATCTCATCCTCTGTTCAGTTTTGTGCCCTTGCTGGAGAGGAGGTGCGATCATTTGGAGAAGAAGAGGCGAATGGAATTTTCCTCATCTTCATGTATTTAACTACCTTTGATCTTTGAGGCTGATGGCCTTTGGATGGGGTTTTTGTGTGACGGTCCTATGTGTTGATGATTTTGTTGTTGCTATCTGTTTGTTAATTTTTCTTCTAACAGGCCCCTCTTCTGCAGGTCTGCTGCAGTTTGCTGGAGAGTCTACTCCAGATCCTGTTCACCTGGGTATCACCAATGGAGGCTGCAGAACAGCAAAGATTATAGCCTGCTCCTTCTCTGGAAGCTCCATCCCAAAGGGGTACTGGCCTGATGCCAGCCAGAGCTCTCCTGTATGAAGGGTCTGTTGGCCCTTGTTGGGAAGTCTCTCCCAGTCAGGAGGCATGGGGGTTGGGGACCCACTTAAAGAGTCAATCTGTACCTTAGCAGAGCTCGAGCACTGTGCTGGGAGATTCACCCTTGTCAGGATCAGCTTCCCTCTTCAGAGCCAGCAGGCAGGAAAGACTAAATCCACTGAAGCTGTACCCACAGCTGCCCCTTCCCCCAGGTGCTCTATCCCAGGGAAATGAGAGCTTTATCTGTAAGCCCCTGACTGTGGCAGCTGCCTTTCCTTCAGAGATGCCCTGTCCAGTGAGGAGGAATCTAGAGAAGCAATCTGGACACAGCCTCTTTGTCACTGTGGTGAATTCTGCCCAGTCCAAACCTTCCAGTCTTCCTTAGCACTGTCAGGTGAAAATCGCCTACTTAAGGCTGAGTAATGGCAGATGCCCCTTCCCCCACCAAGCTCAATCGTCCCAGGGTGCCTTCAGACGGCCATGCTGACAGTGAGAATTTCAAGCCAATGGTTCTTAATTTACTGGGCTCCGTGGGAGCGGCACCTGCTGAGCAAGACCACTTGGCTCCCTGGCTTCAGCCCCTTTTCAGGGTAGTGAACGGTTCTGTCTTGCTGGGGTTTCAGGTGCCACTGGGGTACAAAAAAATTCCTGTAGCGAGCTTGGTATCTGCTCAAACAGCTGCCCAGTTTCGTGCTTGAAACCCATGGCCCTGGTGGTTTAGGCATGTGAGGGAATCTCCTGATCTACAAATTGCGAAAACCGTGGGAAAAGTGTAGTATCCAGGCCAGGTAGCACAGTCCCTCAACGGCTTACCTTGGCTAGGGGCAGGAGATTCCCCAGCTCCTTGCAATTTCTGAGTGAAGCGACTCCCTGCCCTGCTTCTGCTCACCCTCCATGGTTTGTACCCACTGCCTAACCAGTCCCAGTGAGATGAACTGGGTACCCCAGTTGGAAATGCAGAAGTCGCCTGCCTTCTGGATTGGTCTCGCAGGGAGCTGCAGACCAGAGCTGTTCCTTTCAGCCATCTTGGCCCCTCCTCCCTGAGGCACACATATTAATGTGTACAGATTCTACTTAATATCTAGAAAGGAAATAAAATAACTGTTGAGAAGATTATCATTATGTCCATCAGAGATTTGTTTACAATATTAGAACATAATTTGAACATCTATATAAGAGTGGGACAGAATGGAAGTATTTCTATCTTTAAAAATTGAAGCTGTTTTTGTGGTTTAGTTCGGGATAACCTCCAATCAAGTTTGAAAGGCAGCTCACCATTATGTCTACAAAGTGTGAGTTTTCTGGGAACAATGTGGCAAATCATTCATCCAGCAAATATTGTTATGAGAAACAAAAGACACAATGGTGAATATTTTACAGTATTTGACTTCTTGGAGACTGAACTCAAATGAGGAAAGCGTTAAACCAAACAGACAAGTATAATGCAAAATAAGTAAAAGTATAATGCAAAATAAGTAGTGGGAATACATAAGAGGGACAACCAACCCAGATTTTGAGATTCAGGGAAGACTGGCAGTTGGTGGTGAGAGACATGTAAGAGCTATAAATATATTCTAGACAAGGGCACTGAGGCAAAGGAATGCACAGCACCTTCGGGAAACCAAAACTAGTTTGCTGGGCTGTACAGAAGTGAGTAAGGACTATAAATGGTAACAAATGGGCCAGTTAGGTGGGGACCTGACAAGTCATGTTAAGAAGTTGGAAATTTGTCTGAATATAATAATAATTAATTAAGGGAGCCTAAGGGAGAAAATTTCATAATCTTGTGCACATCTGAATGATCACTCTGGCTATGCCATGGATACTGTTCTTGGAAAATGTTAGACTTGTAGGCAGGGAAATTCTGAAGGGTGTTCTAGAAATAATTCAGATGAAAAGGAATGGTGACCTGAACTAGAGTAGTGATGGTGGGTGTGGGGAGAAATAAATGTAGTTGAGAGATATTGACAAAGTAGATTTTGTAGTCCTTAGTGATTTGTTGGCTGCCAGTAAGAAGGAGAAGAAATATTCAATACTTCTGGTCTGGGCAATTGGACAAGTACTATGCCACTTACTACAGATTGGAAATTGAGGAAGATGTGCAGTTTTGGTGTGTTAAGCCATTCCCTGTAAATAAGATTGGTATTTACATAATAATATTTATCATTGTTTTAAATTGTCACATATAATATATATTTACAGGTAATGAATTCAAAGCTTAAAAACATTAAATATCTTGCCTAAGATTACATAGATCATAAATGATAACACTGGGACTGGGACCAGATATTATATGTTGAACATTTTTGCTTATTGCACTCTGCCTCCTTCCCCTAGAAATTGCATTAACTCATAGGAGGGATAATATCTTTAGTAGTAATATCACTGACTTCCGGAATGATGTTCTCATGACCTGAAAAGGACGATGTTACCTTCCAAGCTATTCAATTTACTCATCCAGCAAGGCAATTTCAACCCCCCAGAGTGTACTGTCTTCACTGGCATCTTCATTTTTAAAAATAACAACCTTGAAATAGCTTTTCTACTTTTCCCTTCAAAGTATTCCACAACTAAGTTGGAAATACAATTTTTTAAAAAATTCAGAAGTAGGTTTTCTTCAGATACTTAAATTATCTTATTTTTGTGATCGTTGCATGACAAAAATATCATGAAGTCTGTTTCTCTGACTGTAGGTAAATCATTTACCATGGGCAGTTTTAATATATACCCTCTTCTGCAGCAATTTTCCCTATATTACTGTCTCAGCACCACAGAGGCTTTCTGAGATCAATATCTAAAGGGGCTTTGCTCATATAAATCAAGTAAAATCTAATTTTCCCAAATTTGTAAGATAGTAACAAGTAATGGATACAATGTCTTCAGCCATCGTTTTCTTTCACACAGTTTTATTAAACTTAGTATCGGCTACAAATTATCTATATCAAAATCTAGTAAAAGGGATGCTGGGAACATGGTATCAGCAACAAGCTTTGAACTCCTAGGTAAAAATAGATAGAAAAACTACATAGAATCAACCATGGCAACGTTAGGGAACAGATTATCCTCAGGAATGTCAAAAACACAAGCAGGTGAAGACAGACTATACAGCCACAAGACTTGGTGATATTAGCATTTGAGCAGGAAACACAAAGGAAAGAAACAGAGCATCTGATGGACCTGATAATAAGAAAAATCCAAAACAGCCAAAAACGAATCACTGGAAAACACAGTGGGCTGATTTGGAAATAACTTAAAATTTGGAGAGGCTTTGCTTAACTCAAAGTTGGATGAATACAAGGAGTCCATGAGGGGAGCTAAGGGATTAGTTAAAAGTCTGGCCACTAAACCATGTGTATTCTTGCAATTGACTTGCCGCATGGCTTCTTCTTCAGAGACTGCTCACATTCAGTAGCAACTCCTGGGAGCAGAATAAAAATCAAGTTGAGTATGTGAAACAGAGATGAAGTAAATAGAAGCTCCAGATAAAAGTGGGGAAGGGGAAGAGAGTCAAGAATTCTCAGAAAGCAAGTCACCATATTTTTGAACACTATGCAAACACAGGAAAAGAATGAGCACTGGGAAGGTAGAAAGCCTATCTGAGCAAAACCTCCTTCCAAAATGGGAGGAAAACTAATTTCTCTTAAAAATGAGCAAAGACTAAATATTGAGGTTAAATCTCATATGAAGCTATTATAAGAAAACAAAATGAAAAAAAAGTGCGCAAAACAGTATCCTATTTTACACAGAGCTAAAAGATATTAATAAAACTATAAAAGAACAGTGAAAGAATAATGTAAATCAGTATCAGAAAAACCTCAGAGATAAAATGACAGTGCTCAAAAAGAAAAAAACATATATAAAATGAAGATTAAACTGGAGGGAATATAAAAATTAGTAAACACTGAGATGATCAGAAAATCACTTATGAGACCTACATGGTGAAAAAAGGAAAAAAAAATTAAATCAAATAAACATGATAAAGATATTTAAAAATTTGAGAGTGATAAATATTTAAGACAGGTTTTTAAAATATGTACAAATAAAAGGAGTCTCTGAAGAGAAAAACCAAAGGGAACAGAACCAATACAAAACCTATAATTCAAACAAAACTTTCCTTAAATAAAATACATTTGAATCTATATATTGAAAGAGCAGCCCCTATACTTGAGGTTATCACCTTAGAAAAACCAATACAAACCATATTCAAATAAAACTACTGTATTTTAATGAAAACAAAAAAAAATTGACCATCTAGGCAAAAGAAACAAAAATAGCAAATGATTTATAGATATTACATCGTTAGCAGACTTTTCAAGTGTCACACTTTCTTTCACAACAAAATGGAGGATATTCTAGGGAAAAAAATGTGAACCAATGATTTTAGATACAAACAATTATCAACATGAAAGACTGCAGTACTGTTTCCATAAGTCCTTACTAAGGAATATAGTAGAGAATGAACATCAGACAACCAAATGACTGAAGAGGATTAAACATGTAGAATATACAGTTACTTTTAGAACTACGACTAAATGAGGGTTAAAAAAGAAAGACTGCAGTATGCATTGGTATAAAGTTCAGGCAATGTAGACATAGTATAACTCTCAAAAATGGTGAAGCATAGGAAGAGCATATGCAAACAATATTTTAATTGTTCTTGTTAATTATGTTGAGGAAGATAGTATAGTAGTGTTATTTTAAAACAGATGTGTGTATGATGTAAGATAAAATAAATGGGCTATTCAAATTTTACCATCTCCTGTACATTTGAGACTGATTATTTGTATAATTTAAATGAAGCTATGTGGAAATTCTGTAGTCTTGAATTTGAGTTGCAAATATCAGGATGAAGTCATGAGGAATTCTCTCTTTAAAAATTGTATATGTTTTCTGCCCACTAAGACACCAAGAAGTAGTGACCTACTCAGTAGCAATTAACATTCCTTGCACCCAGATTGTGGTCTTCAATTGTCATTTCCTAATAAAAGAAACCAGAACTTCTTGAAGAATGGGTTAATTCCAGGCTTGGGACAGGAAAGGCATATGACAACCTAGGAAATCTTGTCAAACCGTATAGTGAGCAAGATCTCACAAATCTCTAGGATCATGTTGAAAGGACTCAAGAGACCACTTGAAGATCACTGCCATTACCATCTCTAATATGAGAGACGAGCAGACACCATATGCCATCTGAAGGAACACACCACTACCTAGAATTTTGTCAAAGGGATCCGATCTGAATTTAATTGAGCCTCTGGTTCCAGGTACCAATTTGCAAAGGACAGAGGTGCATGATGAAGTTTGCCATGAAAATGCATTCAGCTAAATCTAGACAGTAGGAAACTCTGCAGGTCAAATGTCCTGGGTATTTTTGCAGATGTATTGTTAGAAAGGTAGAGGGATGAAAGGGGAAACTGTGAATTAAAAGAGACTTAAAAAACACTTCAAATAAAGTTTTTTAATGACAAGACTAAACTATATTTTAAACTAGAGAATCACACCTCAGTGATAACATTGTAAATAAGGCAAAGTTATTACTTTAGAAGTTGAGATAGTGGTTGCCTTTGTGGGGGCCACACACATGAAGGGACATCTGGGGACGCTGGCAAAGTTTCTTAACTTGCTGATGATTGTAAGGATGTTTACTTTAATATTTCAAAAAGTTATCTGTTTGTAATGTTTTTCTATATCTGTATTTTATTTTAAAATAACATGTTTTTAAATTCAATATAATATGTACTGGATCTAAGAGAAATAATATATTTTATTATTGTAAATATTTAAAACACTTCCTTTTTTAAGATTTTTTTAAG
This sequence comes from Trachypithecus francoisi, assembly GCF_009764315.1. Classification (NCBI taxonomy): domain Eukaryota; kingdom Metazoa; phylum Chordata; class Mammalia; order Primates; family Cercopithecidae; genus Trachypithecus; species Trachypithecus francoisi. Next base: position 9,259,290 of record NW_022681453.1, read on the forward strand.
TTCAAGGGTATATGTACAAGTGTGTTACATAGGTAAATGTGTATCACGGGTAGTTATTGTGCAGATTATTTCATCACCCAGGTATTAAGCCTATAGTACCCACTGGTTGTTTTTCCTGACCCTCTCCCTCCTCCCACCCTCCATCCCCTGATAGGTCCAGTGTGTGTTGAGCCCTTTTCTGTGTCCATGTGTTCTTATGATTAACTCCTTCTTAGTGAGAACATACAGTATCTGGGTCTGTGTTTCTACATTTAGTTTGCTAAGGATAATGCCCCCAGCTCCTTCCATGTCCCTGCAAAGGACATCATCTCATTCTTTTTATGGCTTCATAGTATTCCATGGTGTATATGTACCGCATTTTCTTAATCCAGTCTATTATTGATGGGCATTTAGATTGATTCCATCTCTTTGTTACTGTGAATAGTCTGCAATGAACATATACCTGCATGTGTCTTTAGAATAGAATGAATTATATTCCTTTGGGTATATACCCGGTGATGGAATTGCTGGGTCAAATGGTATTTTTGCCTTTATGTCTTTGAGGAATCACCACACTGTCTTCCACAATGATTGAACAAATTTACACTCCCACCAACAGCGTGTAAGTGTTCCTTTTTCTCCACAACCTCACCAGCATCTGTTATTTTTTGACTTTTTAATAATAACTATTCTGACTGGTGTGAGATGGTATTTCATTGTGGTTTTGATTTACATTTCTCTAATGATCAGTGATGTTGAGCTTTTTTTCATATGCTTATTGGCTGCATGTATGTCTTTTTTTGAGAAGTGTTTATTCATGTCCTTTGCCCAGTTTTTAATGGGGTTGTTAAAACATTTTCATACTGTAACTATTTCATACAGTATTTCATACTGTAACATATGTTTCATATGATCCACAGAGACCTCTGTCACTCTAGTTTTGAATTAATCAATTATCTGACACTTGAGAACTACTGTAACCAGCAGTCACTGGTGTTTCCCCGCTTCATGTTGATATTCATAGAGCCTGGCATGCAGTAAATAGTCAATAACATCCATTGAAAGAATAATGGCTGCTTTTCAGATGGCATATTGGTCTTGAATTCTAAATTGTCGTCTTTAAATAGACACTCCTTCATTTGCCAGACTTTATAAAACGACTATGGTATAGGGAAGCCAGCCCATTCTTTGTAACATCACCATTAATCTGGTGATAATTATATTTTTTAAAACAGAAATTCTAATCATTTGAATAATAAATATTAGTCTTTTTTGTATAAAAGTTTTTCTACAGAAATAACATTTATCTACTTTAATATTTTAATCTTTTAAAAAATATAAATAAGAAAATAAAGAAATTGTATGTGACTTTGTATATTTTTTCATAAATATCAAGCCCTTAACATTGGCATTTTAAAAATTAAATTCTAGTTGGAGAATAGGGAGCAAAATGAAAGCAGTATTTCATTTATCCCAGGAAAATATACATCAATATTCTGTAAAGTAAAAAAATAAAAACCAATATCAAAAGTTTAGGAAAAGATTGTGAGCTCATAGTTATTTGATGCTGAAAATGTAGGATCTATTTCAGGTATAGATTCATTTTTAATTATGACCTGAGATTCTTCCAGTAACTTTAATCAGGGTTATTTAACTGCCTTCTGCACATGTTTTCTGTCCTTTGCTCTTCCTCTTTAGAACTCTGGTTTCATTTTCTAAAGTGCAAAATGTATCTCTGTTTTCTAAATATGACTATTACATTTAGATCTTTAAAAAGAGAGCTATTTTGAGCTGTTACATTTGCTTTCCAAAATCATTAACTTTGTCTTGGACAGAAAACTCCAGAATAGGCCAAATGTCTAAAAAGTAATTATCCTTGATGTTTTTTCCCTGAGAATTCAAAGCCATTTTTATTCAATGCCCTAGTTGGACCTATGTAACGTTTCCCTGATCAGTTCTATGTTGCGCTTTCTGGCACTGTTTGTTACTAACATTGGGCAAATTTATACCACTCTACCTAGAAATAGCCTGGAAAATGCAAAAAACATAAAGATATTATTAAATTGATAATCAAAACTTTGCTAGTTCTTCATTTTGCCCACAAAGTCATTTTTTTCATACCCTTGTGTTTGTGATCACCAACTATCAAATCATCCCACGCAGAACTCAGTAAACAGTGATCAGTCAGAACAGGCAACAAATTTACTAACTTTTTAATTAGTATCATTAAATTAAAGCTATTAATTTTATCCAACCATGAAAACTGTAAGAAAATCTGGAGCTTAGAAATACACAAATGGTGTATATGTAGATACCATTTATTTTATGTCATTACTTGGCATCATATAGATACAAGGTGACGGCAGGGGGGTGGGGCTGAATTCTGTACAACAATGGAACATATTCAATGGAAAAAATTACTCAGAAGTGCAGGTTCTCTGACACATATGTATACAATGACTAGAGAGGCAGAGGCCTATGGGCAACATTCACTTAAGGAGAACATTTAGAACAATGACACACCTAACAACGACAAATGGAGAGCGTTTTCAGATATCTAGACCCAGCTCTGCTGCATTGGACCTTGCATAAATGTGTCTGAGCAAAGGAGGAAAGAGGGCTAAAATCCATCCCATGCTCTGTTCTCCAAGCTCACACCCTGGCATGGGACTGCCTATCTCAGCATGCCAGCTGATGGCCAAGCCATACTGTCCAAATAGTCACACTCATCAGAGGGATGCTAGTCCTTAACACTCACAAGCTTCTGTTTAGACCAGCATTGGGCTTACCTCACATCCACCTTAGAACCACTGAATGAAAATATGCAGGAGTGGGCCCAGTCATTTTCCCAAGTCCTCTAGTGATCTCTAATGATGCTCCATGGCTTAGGGCGATTTTAGAAACAGGGTTATTTCTTGTACAGCATTCCTTCCATACATATGAATCAGAGTTTAGGCGTGAGAAGGCATGAGTCTTTCCAAGCTGAATGCTGTCTGGAAGCACTCTCTAAAGCCCCTCCCACTTTAGCTGTCTTTGTTTTCTTTGTCCCTCATGAAATATATAGCATATTTTGTGAAGAAGAAATTGAGTCTGTCCTGCATTGTATCCGCAGTGTCCAGCACAGTCCCTGGTGTGGATTCGTTACACGTTTCTGAATGAATATATGTATGAATGGACAAATGGGTAGTCTGATCATGGATGAATTAATACATATTTTCTGCCAAACCAAATGTTTTCTATTAACTGCTTTCTCCTCATAATACACAGGTCAAATGCAGGAAGCGCAAAATCAACCCAATGATCATTTAAAAATCTAGTTGCTCTACCTTATGCTAGGTATACACATGATTAAACAGTTAATTTTATTTTCCCTCCATGGATTTCATAATAAACTGGTCATTTTGGCACTATATGGAAACAAATTACAACGTATAGAAATTATAACCCTGAGAACGATCACAGAGAGGAAATGACAAAAATAACTTTCAGATATTGAGGCCAGGAGGATTTGGGGAACACTTTATTTGGATAGTCTCAAATTTGCTTAAAATTGAAATTGCTGGTTCAGGGAAGATGGGTACAGAAGGAAAAAAAGAAAGAAAATTTGTCAGCTGATTTAATAAACTACAACAAAATTAAGTAAGATTTATGTTTCATGTTATCTTATACCATGAGTGGATTTCCCCAGGGAGCCATCAATCACCAGACTTAGGCTTGCATATAAATATATCTTACAAATGGTATAAATATGACTCTTGGCCTAGGTGACAGCAGGAGAAAATCAAGTGTTTATACTTAGAACTTTTTAAAATCTCCAGCGCCATCAGGTGCTACCTATATTTCCCTAATCTTGTTAATTTCCCTCTTCAAAACAAGCTTATTCATCTAGATTTCACAGGATCGTGTGTAAAAGAGACAAAACATGCCGATATTTCAGAGCATAGAACGAAAACAAAGTACATGTTAATTCTCAACCACTGTTTTACTAATTGTCATTGTTACTATTTTATAACACTAAGGGGGCATGGGTCTTTCAAATATAAAAGGAAGCCAACTACATGCTTCAGGAGGACTCAGAGGCAGAGAAATGAGAAGAGCCCATGTGGAGTGTTAGGTGTGGAAACTTAAGAGAGAGTTAAGAAAAGCGTGGCTGATTACAATGTCAAAATTTCAGAGTTTAAACTTATAAACCTCCTTACAATATTCACTTGTGTTTCACTCCCTTAAATCATAATTTCTGTCAATTTGTATTAGAATTTTTTTCATTCACTCTCTCTACTTAACCTCCTCTCTCCATTTTATTTCCCGAAGTATCCCTAATTTTACACATCCCATGTACTTTATGAAAACAGTATCCTTTGACCCCACCACTAACCATAACACCCTTCATGTTCTTATTTTTCTCTTTATCCAGCTGAATATTGAAAGTTCATCTCTAGTATCACTCTCCCACTTAAACTATGAATTCCCTTACACCTCTCTCCTCTCTTCCTTCACCTTCCTCTTTTATTTTCTCTTTTGAGACAGGGTCTCACTTTGTCACCCAGGCTGGAGTATAGTGGCACTATCTCAGCTTACTGCAGCCTTGACCTCCTGGGCTCAAGCAATCTTCCCACTTTAGCCTCCCAAGTAGCTGGGACTACAGGTGTGTGCCATCATGCCTGGCTAATTTTTGTATTTTTGTAGAGAAGGGGTTTCACCACGTTGCCTAGGCTGGTCTTGAACTCCTGAGCTCCAGCAATCCACCTACCTCAGCATCCCAAAGTGCTGGGATTATAGTGGTGAGCCACTGTGCTCTGCCTACCTTCCTCTTTAGTAAAGGCCTAACTCTGGTTAGCTTAACTCTTTACTTACTCTGCACCTGTATTCAAGCAGCTCAACAGAACAGAAGGAAGACTCACAACTGTGGTCTCTATTCAACTTTGAAAATACAAGTGGCTACCCAACACTGCCCTGCAATCTTGCTTCATTCTCCTAGTAAATTAGCTTTCTTCTTCTCTTAGAAAATTAATTCACACCTTCTTTCTTATACTCAAATTTTCATTATCTCTCTTGACACCCCCATCCCCCACTTTTCTCACTTCTTCCTGATGACCTTGTCTTCTATTTCCCTCAGAAACTAGAAGCAATTAGCAAAAAAAATCTCCAATTTCCAGCACCAAATCTGCTAAAGTCTCTGCCTCTGTGCCCATATTCTGTGCCTTCCTTCCTGTTACAACATGTGTTCTTAACCTTTCTGTGTGCCTTGATACCCTTTAGCAATCCGGTGAAGCCTGTAGACTCTTTTCAGAATAATGTTCTCAATGCGTAAAATGAAATGTCTAAGGATACAAGGGAGACTGATTTTATTTAAATTCAGTTATCTAAATATTTTTAAACTGTGATTTAGTAACATGTGTACTTCTTTATTAATGTATAATATAAGCTGACTTAGCAGGCAGCCTAATAGCTATCCGTTTTAATACAGTGAGCATATAGTTGAAGATATTTCCAACAGCTATTATATGATTTGAAAATATCTGTATTAGTAGCTAATTCTGATTTGTTGACAACGTTTAATATTGAAGGAAATGTTAAATTTCAGTTGGAGATTAGTAAAAATAAAAATGTCATATTTTGCCCATTCAATTTCACAAACTTTATGTGTTCTCTTTATGGGTTTCCCAGAAGTCAGTGGATCTCAGATTTAACATGCCAGATAAGGCCAACCCCTGTATTTGTGCATTAAATACCATTTCTGTAAAGTATTCATAGACAACTGTGTAAGAGTTACATTCCTGAAATAATTCCAATCTCCTTACCTATTTAATTATTATCATTGGCATACAACAGTTGTCTAATATCTTCCATCTCAAAGCAAACAAACAAACAAACAAATAAATAAATAAAAATAATTCCTGTTATCTTGTGCCCCTCACTTCTTTATTTCCTTTTATGGTAAAACTACTCAAAGGGGCTTGTTAGAATCATTGGTTCTGGCCCCACTTTCTCATCTCTATTTCTCTTATTGAAGCTAAAATAAACTTTTCTAAAATATAAATAATACATTAAAAAACTTTGATTAATCATGCTGAAGGAAAGACTACGTTTATTTTTTACTCCCTCAATCAGAAATGCTATTACCAAATTGTTGTTATATAAACAGAAAGTGGCTTACCAAATTGGTAACTTAAAAATCCAAAATAGATGGAGGAAAAACATTATACCAAAGTCAAGCAGCTAATCAAATAGTATATTTTGAATTTTTAAAAAGTCTTTGTTGTATTTTGAATTTTTTTTGAAATTTGTTGAGATTTATTTCATTATACTAAATAAGTGATACAATTTGTACCTAACTTTTGTGTTAGTCCATTTTCATACTGTTGTGAAGAAATACCCAACACTGGGTAATCTATAAAGGAAAAGAGGTTTAATGGACTCACAGTTCCACATGGCTGTGGAGGTCCCATGATCATGGCAGCAGGCAAGAGAAGCATGTGCAGGGAAACTGCCCTTTATAAAGCCATCAGATCTCATGAGACTTATACACTATCATGAGAACAGCCTGGTATAAACCTGCTCCTATGATTCAATTACTTCCCACCAGGACCCTCCCACAAGGGGAAATTATGGGGGCTACAATTCAAGATGAGATTTGGGTGGGAACACAGCCAAATCATATCAACTTAGTATTCTTATTTAAGTGTTATTATGAAATTGTAAAAGTTTTAGTTCCCAAAAAATCTAGATTCATACCTAAGCAAAAGCAATATTTAAAGAGGTAATGGCTCAGAATATTTCAAAACTAATGGTGGACATCAATGCATACATTCAGAAAGGCCAGCAAACCCTGAGCAGTATTAACAACAAAGACAAAACAAAACACACAGCCATAGTGCAGTGAAACTATTTTTTTAAAAAGCAAAAAAAGATACCTTAAGAGAATCTAAAGAGAAAGGACATGTTACTCTAATGCCAGAGTTTCTCAACCTCAACATGATTCACATTTGAGACTGGATAATTCCTTGTAGTAGAGGGATTGCAAGACATTTAGCATAATTCCTGTCTTCTGTGCACCCAATGTCAGTAACATATCCACCTACCAACTTGAAGCAACTGAAAATGTCTCCAGACAATCAAATATTCATTGGGAGGAAAAATCACACCCGGTTGAAACTCAGTATTCTAAAAAGAGCAATAGTAGACTGACAACTGACTTTTCAACAAAAACAATAAAAACTGGGTGGCAATGGAGTACTTAACAGGACTCTAACCAACCCTTTAACTTCCAGATTAACACAAAATATAGGAGTTAGAGAAACAAGTCAAATAATATCACAAACAAATCTATACATAGCCTTATCTCTTAAAAAACTCAACATCATAATAGAAAAGCTAGGTTTGGAGAGGTTGTTCTAAATTTTAAAGACAAGAGAATAAAAAGACCTAATAGCCAAATACAGTATGGATGTTGATTGAATTCTGATATGAAAAGAAAGCTATGAAAGAGTTTTGGGGGCATTGGCAGAAATTTGAATTTCTGATATTTTATAGATATAGAAAATACCAGAAAAATGGGTGACATTTTTTAGATGTGATAATAGTATTATGCTCAAGAAAATGTCCTTATTCTTGGGATGTGAATAAAATATTTAAGGATGAAGTAGCATGATGTTGACAATCATTATTTTGAAATGGGTGGAAATAAAATATTAATAATATATATTTAACCATAAATATGGGTGCATATATATGTGAAAATGCTAACATTCTATGTGATTAAATTTTTCATTAAAAACTTTTTAAAATTCTGAAAAGATTTTCATACTGGACAACACATATATACATACGCATGCACACACACACACATGCACACACACAGCTAAATGTTATTTACAAGACAGACACATAAAATATAAAGATATGTAACAATTAAAATTAACAAAATGAAAAATTTTATTCCAGCAAATACTAATCAAGAAAAAGGAAGTGTATTTAAGTATTAGACCATGTATACTTTAAGGCAAAAAGAATTACTACAGATGAAGATAGTTTAAATAAAATGTTCAATTCATCAAGAAGATGAAACATTTTAAAATGTCCATGACTATTGACAGAACTGCAAATACATTTAAAAATCCATAATTAACATAAAAATTTCACACATCTGCCTCAATATTTGATTATACAAGAAGAGACAAGATCAGAAAAGATAAGAAAGATTTGAAAAACATGAATAACAAATATGAACAAACAAATATATATGGACACAAAAACTAACAACTGCAGAAAACATTATTTTCAGGCATATTGCTTATCAAAATTGAACTTATGCTGAATCATAAGACAAATTTCAAAAGATTAAAATCTGGCTTCAGTGGAGTTAAGCTAGAAATCAATAACAAAAAGATAATAGAAAATACCTACATATTTGGAAATTAAAAAATACTAAAGTACCCATGCATCAAATAATGAATTACAATAAAAATTAGAAAACACTTTTATCTGAATTATAACAAAATTATATAATAAACTAAATATCAATATTTATGTGATGCAGATAAAGAAGTGTTAAAGAAAATTTATAGCCTTAAATGCATAGATTAGAAACGAAGGGTTGAAAATTAATGAACTAAGCATCTATCTCAAGATTAAGAGAATAAAAGCAAAAATAAACTCAAGGAAAAAAGAAGAAAGATAAGAGTAAAGATTTAAAAATTTTTAAAAATACATATTAGAGGGAATTGACAAAGTCACAGCTTGATTACCTAAAACGACTAATAAGTTGGTAAAACTGGTGAATAAAATAATCAAAAATATACAAAAGAGACAACACACAAAACCAAGGAAGTATTACTACAGATTCTTTAGACACTGAAAATGTGTGAGCATGTTATGAATTGCTTTATGCTGATAAAATATTGAAAATTTAAGTAATATGAAAAAATTATAATAAACAGTATCTAACAATATGAATAAAGTAGAATTTTAAAATATAAATAGTCCCGTGATTATTAAAGAAATTAAATCCGTAATTTAAAACCTGTCTTAAACTCTAGGCCAAAGTAGCTTCCCTGGTGAATTTTTCTAAACCTGTAAGAAATAGTAATAGTTATCCCTAATCTTACAAAAACCCTTAGAATATGGAAAAAGTGTCAGCACCATTCTGCTTGTTTTATAAAGCAATTATAATCTTGATACTACAACCGAACAAGAAAACCACAAGGAAAGAAAATCAAGTCCAACCTCATCCATGAACATAGACACAAAAATTCTAGCCAAGATGTTAACGAATCGAATTCAACAAACAGAAAATTAATGAAACATAATGAATAGATTTATACCAAGAAAGCAAGGTTGTTTTAACACTTGAATATCAATTTGTATAATTCATCACACATTAACAAAATAAAGAAAAGTCATGTGATCTCAGCAAATACAGAGAAAAATGTTTTGTAGAATTTGATATCAATTTATAATCATTGAAAAGTACTCAGCAAGATAGAAGTTTCCGGAATAAGATTTTTTAAATACCAAAAATAATCTGTAAAATATTAAATAAGTTTGGTTAGGTTAATGAGTATGAGATCAACCTTCCAAAAACTCTTTTTTTTTTTTTTTCAGAGTAGCAGTAGGAACGATTTATAAAATAGTACCACTCACAATAGCATCAACAAATATCACATAGGCCTCTTTGCTTCCATTTTCTGAGTGAGTGAAAGCCTAAGGAGCCCAAGAAGAAATGAATAGGCAGAGACAAAAGTGGAGTAGAGAATGGCATGTGAGTTACAGAGGAGAGAAGGAGGTTGCAAGTATTAATGAGAAAGCACCACATGCTAAAATTCAAACATGAGGTCCTGCAAAGATGGAGGCAGCTGTTGCAGTGTTTCCACTGACATTTTAGGTTATATTTCAAACACTTGAAATAAGAATAAATGCAAGCTTAGGAAATCAATGTGCAAGGACAGGATTATACACAGCTGTGTGGTTTACAAAATCTCATGTATCAAAATATTGCACTGAGAAGCACCGTGTAAAAGTGGAGTTCACTTAGCTATAATATAGACACAATACAATTTACTCTTCTTTTGTATATGAGTTTTACAAACATTCAATCATGTAGCCATCACCACAAGATATAGCATCTTGCTATCACTCTCAAAAGCTTCACTGTGCTCATTTGTAGAAAATTCTCCCACTCCCCACCAACTCCTAGCCTTTGGCAAAGATTGATATATTTTGTGTTCTTATAGTTTAGTCTTTCACGAAATGTCATGTGCCTCTTTGCTTCCAGAAATATATTTTAAAAGAATGTAGGTATTTCTAAAATACTTCAAAGAGGGTTCACTATAGCATCATTTTAATGAAAGAATTTCTGATGGCTTCTTATTCTAAGCACAATTCTAAGTAAAATTCCCATGCATATTATAGTCATGTTTATTAAATTAGACAAAACATGGCACTGATAAAAATTTATTAAAATAATTTAAGATACTTATATAGACTTTTCTGTGTGCCAGATAGCCTTTTAAACACTTTAGAATTTCATTTCTATTATAGTTTCACATGTAATAACTCATTCAATCCAACAAAACTATAAGAAAATTACTATAATCCTCATTTTATGGATGAGAAAATTGACACTCAGACAAAATAATTTGCCCAAGGTCATATGGCTAGTAAGTGGCAAAACCAGAATTCAAACCCAGGCAAGTTGGTTCTATATCCATGCACTTAAAGAAAACAGAATACAATGTCCAACAGTAAAAAAAATTAGATCATAGCAACCTGGAAGTGGAGGCTGACCTAGTCATGTACCTGTGTATGTACGCTAATGAATTAGATCCATTAAGTCATGGCACACTGCATATGGAAAGGAACTTAAAGCTCATCGTGCCAAATTCTCTCACATTGTCACTGAGGAAAGGCAGGTGCAAAGAAAAACAAAAATTTATCCCGTATCACTGTCTAATTTATTGTTAATTTGGCAGTAAAATACAGGCATTATTTTCTAAGCCGTTTCAAAATATCCTGAATCACCTTGAAGCAGATGCTCCATGCCAGTTGTATGTCATGTGCAGTGTTCCTTTCTGAACACCCACCAGTGCCTTCATTCTCACAGACTCCATCTGAATAAAGGGACATGAGGTGCCTTACACATAGGTAGTTATGTTTTATTCCACGTGACCTTACTAGTGCAGCATCTTTACATGACCAAGAAGACCTATGTGAGATATCTGTTATGAGAGCTGTACCTCACAGAGATACTCTGTAGATACTCTGTACTGAAGAGTGATTAGAATATCTAATCCAACCCTTAAACTCCCCAGGGGAATGCAAACGAGAGACACAGACATAGTCAGCAGGCACAAAGAGGCACAAAGCCTGGAGTCACAGAGAGCAAAAGTAAAAAGCAGAAGTCACGAGGCACTAAATTTCATAAGGAGCTAAAGACTTGAGATTAAAAATGAGAATTGGTGTCAGAGGATCCAACAGGAATATGGAGGCACAGCTGAAAAAACTAACTCAATAGGCTTATACTGTCCCAAGGTCAATGAGGTGGCTTTTATACTATGAGGCCAGGGTGCTCAAAGTGTGGACCCTGGTTGATCTAGCAACATGAGAATCACCTAGGAACCAATTAGAAATGTATATTTTCAGAGCCCATTGAGACTTACCGACTTTAAGACAGGGGGAGAGTAGGCAAACTGTGTTTTTAATAAGCACCTGGGTGATTCTGACATATCATTACAGTTTGAGAACTACTGTATTAGGTTAGTGACAGCATCCTACTGACCTACTGTACTAGGTCAGTGACAGTGGTCTCTATGACATCCCCTTCCCATTAGAAACTCCTGGATGGCTGCACAGATTGCTTTTCTTCTTCCTTACTTCCCCCTCAGTCCTTTAAAATAAATCCTGGAGTAACCCAACAGTTTTTGTTCCTTGCGGTAATCTAATTAACAACCAACTTCAAGTTATGGAGAACTACAAATAATCAATTTTAACGAATTGTTTGAAGTTCAATTATTCAAATTACGCTACTCTTTTGCATATTAATTTCTTCTTTCATTCATTAATTAATTTAATAAATATTTATTACATACTTACCTACCATGTGCCAACAGTACCTAGCAGTGAACATACAAAAGTCCTTGTCCATAATGAAGAAATTAATAAGTAAATTATGAAGCATGTCAGATGGTCATAAATGCTATGGGAAAAACAGTAAAGAAACAAGGAAGGAGGTCAAGAGTGCAGAGCAAGGTTTTGTGATTTTAAACAGGGTGGTAAGGAAGATGTCTCTGCTAAGGTGACATTTGAGCTAAAACCTGAAGATACGTGGGAGCAAGCCTTGTGTTTTCCTGGGGTTAGGCCCTGTTGGAGGATTGTAGGAACAGCAAGGAGGCCAATGTGGCTGGGATGAAGGAATGATGGGAAGAGCACTAGCCATAAAACCAGAGAGGCCAGTGGGAGGCTAGATGTGTGAGACTTCACAAGTGTCTATAACCATGGGGTGTAATTCATTCGTTTTGTAAGGCATGGATATTTTAGCTCTCTAATCACATAAACGTTGAGATTCTTCACTTAATAGGTTAAACTACCCAGTCTTTTAATCTATGAAGTACAATCATGCCATTTGAGAGTGCCAGACTGACCTCCTAGCTTTACGATCATAACTCCAGGCTGACTCTGGAGAGAGAAATGTCAAAACAACAGTCTAAATTATCTTAACTACTTTAACAGGGAGAATCAAAAAATAAATCTCTCTTCTGGTTCTCTGGAGACAGATGAATTCTGTGCAGCATTTTGAGTAAAGAGACTTTATCTGACATGAAAATGACTCCACAGAGAGAACCATTCTCTTTTGGATAAGATTTGCCATCAGGAATGAGTTGCTTTCTGAAGACCTTTTGTTACTGAACACATAGAAAGTTATATGAAAATGTTCAGCTTGATGTAGCTGCAAGACCTAAATTCATTTGAATAGACATGCATGAAAACAAGAGCGATTGTGGAGAGCACATGTCTTCATTGCAATGTCCCATACACTGGCAGTCAGCAATGAATACTATAAACAACAATGAATACAAGAAACAACAGCTCCTCCCTGCTGCATGGGGCTCACATTACAGTATTGGGGGACTGGAACAAAAAAAAAACTCACATAAATGAAAAGAAGGTTAATTTTGGATTAATTTTAGATTGTTATGAGTGGTATAAAAAAGGTAGCAGGCAGGGAGTAACTGGCAGAGGCTCTGATTTCTACTTTCGATTAATTCGTCAGGGAAGCCCTCTCTGAGGAGATGACATTTAAGTTAAAACCTAAATGATGAGAAGTAGCCAGGCTTGCAAAAATTTGGGATCAAAAACAATTCAGATGGTTTATGATCCACAACAATCCTTAAGATTTCTGTTGTGATCTATGGTTTTCATTTCTGTTTCACAAACATTAATTTTTTAATCCTCATAATAATATTGTGGAAAATATACAGTTGATATCAGAGAAATTAGGCTTCAGAGAGGTCAAAGGGTTTACCAAAGACAGGATTTGCAGATGGCTCCTTGGCAGCCATTCCTTCTTGACCCAGTTTGTTGCTACTGTGATTCCAAAGAAAATGAGTATTCTCAAGTCTGGAAACATCAGTATCATACACAGGATAGAAAACAAGAAAAAAATTGTATTTAGGTTTCAGTTATTTATAAAAGATACAAATAATTCATTTGCAATTGTTTATAGATTTTAACTGCTCTCTATTTTTCATTGAAGGGTTTTAGTTTTGGTCATCTAGATTTGAGGGTTTATAGTACTCTCTTACGCTAATTTTTGACTTGCATTTCTCTCTAAATTTGAAGAACAATAGATAAATATCATTTTGTGAATGCCAAAAGTGTAGAATTTACTTTAAAAATTTTTGAGCATATATATTCCCCATATCTAGGAATTTTCAGAATAAATCTACGTACAATTTTCAAAATCTAGGGTTACCCAGGACAGAGATATAGTTGGTAATCCAATGAGATTAGTAAAAGAGTTTTGAAATATATAACACAAACTATTATGCTCTATTATTTATATTGGTATTAAGAACTATATAAATATAAGTTTTTCTTCAATTCCTAGAGGCCTATACCACAGGAAAGACTATCTACATTTTTCCTAGGATTTCTTTACTCCCTAGTGTTCTGACAACACCAACCATATAAATAAAAAGAAGTTTTTTCTAGCTTTTCTGGAAATATGTGGTTCTCTGTGTCATTTTACAAAGATAAATTTCAAGGAACAGGTGAAGAAATATTCTTGTTATCTTTTCATGAAATGAGAAATTCTTTTTTTGTCTCATGGATCTCAGAAGTCTACAATAATATGCTTAGCTACTATACACTACAATTATGTGAAAATTATTGCTAAAATGTACTGAAACATGGTATTTTGAAAGTATAGGATAAAATGTTTCCAGTTTAACATTAAAGCTAATTTTACCACATCAATCTATAGCAGTATATAATAAGCCAGTACATAATTTCTAGGTTTTTTGAGAGTAAATCCTAGGCAATGACTTTGGGTCACAGCTCAAGGCAGGAAAACAGAAGGGTAATGGCAAACATTGGCGCTGATAAAATTGAACAGTAGATGCAAGTTGTGCTAATAATTATAGTATAATAAAAGATAGTATTTACTACTGGTTATAATGTGCTAGGTGCCAGGCTAAGCACCTTACTTACACTCTTATTTAAGTCTAACAACTTTTAATGTAGTGACTACCAGAATTATTGTATCTATTTTATATATGAAATACTGATTTGCAAGAGATTAAGTTTACCCAAGATCACACATTTATTGAGCAGTAGAGCCAGGCTACCATTTAGAGAACTGTGAATATAAAGCTATCTTCTATAGTAATCTTATAATAATTCTGTGATTATATATATATATATATATATATATGGCATATTTATATACTAGTACAACATTGTTCAATTGGCATCCTATAAAATACTACTGTAGGATAAATAATATCTCATATCAAAAAGATTTCATAACCGAATAACCTTAAGAAGGCCTGCATATTAAATCCCTTTCTTACAGATTCATAATGCATATTATTATATAAAGGCTCAGAGAATATCTACAGTAAAGAAATCTGTTTAACCAGCATTTTCCAAGATGTATGTGTGTGTGTGTGTGTGTGTATGCTACATAATACTGCAAGAAATCCTGTGGGAAACATAATTGGAGAAAACACAGCACTAAGTATCTTTTTTACTAATATTCAGATACATTCATTCAGGATAAGAATTCAAATCTATGTGAGTGTAATTCAAAGCTTGCCACTAAAAAACAAACAAAAAAAGCTTCAGAAAATTTTCAACTGTTTTTTACCCACAGCTCTTGTTCCTATGTCACCCACTTCTCACTCACTGGCATGCATGTGAATATGTAATATTCTACAGGGTGTCTGCAAAATTGGGGAAAATGGGACAAGCTTATTGCTAAGTAATTTTAGTTTAATTTTCAAATCATGTGCTTATATATTTTCAGGTGATATATTCTTGAAAAGAAATGAGAAAGACCATTTAGGATTTGCATAACAGCTAGCTGATTACATGGCACTCAAGTATCTAAGGAGGCAGAGCAGAGAGATTGGGCAGATAGGCTGAAAACAAATTTTGCTGTTCCTCATGTACAATACTAATATATTTGGATTTTATCCCATAGTATATACCAGAGGTAGGCAAATCTTTTTTGTAAAGAATAAGATAGAAAATATGTTAGACTCTGTGGGTCATAAGGTCTCTGTGACAATACGTAATGCTGTCATCATAGTGCAAAAGTAGTTATAGACAATAGGTGAACAAAGAGATGTCACTGTGTTCCAACAAAACTTCAAAAACATTTGGCAGGCTAGATTTGTCTCATAAGCTGCAGTTTGTCCCACTCCTCAGTCCTAGTGCAGATCTTTGTCTTTCAAAGTTTTACCTGAGGTCCAGCAGCAGCAGCAGCAAACTTAGAAATTTGGAATATCAGACTCCACTGCAGACTCACTAAATCTGAATCTGCAATTAATAAGGTCATCAGTTTAATTGTATGCATGCATTCAAGTTTGAGAAGCACAACTAAAAAACATGAAAGGGTTTTAAGCATGAGAATACATAGACAGCTTTGTTCCATACGCAGTGTGAATTTTTCTGAATATTCCCCATCCCACGTTTTCCATATCTGCAAACTGTCTAAAGTATTCAAACCTCAGCTTGAATCTAACTCACCCATGAAACCATTTGCCACCAATCTGAAATAATTACTTCCTTATCTGACCTCTTGGAACACAAACGCATGTTTTATCATGTAATTGTTTCTCTGAATTTTCATAGGTAATAATCTGTTCAAGCATAAGAATTATCTACACATTTTTCCGTATTTCCGTCAAAACCTACCAATGCAATATTTGGAGTAAATAGTGTATTCCAAAAGGATCTGCCAGTTAAGTAACTGACCTTTGTAATTTAGACTGGGGCTACAGAGTTGTTCATTGTGGCACTGGTATTGTCTTAGGAGAGCATAGTTTCATATTCCACAGAAGCCAATTACAAGGTGAATGTGGTGAAAAGCACCTGTAGTCCCAGCTACTTAGGAGGCTGAGGCAGGACAATTGCTTAAGGCCAACAGTTCAGACCAGCAACATAATGAGACCCCCGTATCATTTTTTTAAAGCCAAATATATTTGGGCTGGGTAATTTTCTAAAAAGTATACCTCTAAGCCATGAGGTTTTTTTTTTTTTTTGGCTGCAAGAGGACTGGGTCAGAAAAGCTGAATGGCTCAGAACAAACTGGTCTAAAGTTTGGAGGAAAAAAAAAAACACACATACAGCAAGGGCATCATCTTTAAATATTTTCTCAACTCTTCCAAGTCGGATCTTCAGAAATATCCATCAAAACTTTGTTTTACCATATGAAGAGACTTGTACAGTTCCAAACCAAGGCTCAAAAAAGTAGACTCAGGCTGGATCAATCTGCAACAGTTGTGGTATTTGTAACATTCTCATAACCTCAACCAGGAACGGCATCCAGCCTCCCATTCTTCCCACTACTTCATTCCTAGTTCAGAGCCTAAATTATCTCCGGAGACCCTATTTACATAACCTTGGGTCACTCTGCAGAAAAATGAACTTGAGCTTTTAGTTCTCCAGGACAATCTCTAGTCTGGGAACACGCAAGACTCAGGGTACTTATTGACTCCCTGTCTCCAGACAGGGACCTTAGGATGGGGTAGAACATCTCAAGGTCCCTGTCTGGAGGAACATAAAGCCAAAAAAGGAAAAACTGAAAGAGAGACTGTCTAAGGGTGAAACCAGAATTAAGCTGAAAGACTGTCTGCTGCAAATGATCTGAATAGTTACAGAAGAGAGAAACCAGAACCATCAAAGCAGAGCAAGCACATACGATGGGAAGGTGGAAGGCACACCCTGGAGTGATTCACAGAGGTGTGGGAATGTGACTGCAGCTCTTCATGCTGTGCCAGAGACCTTGTTCTTACAAATACCCCACAAATTCAAAAGCAGAATAGGAGTCTGTTCTAAGTTTCATATATTTTTCAACTTAGGACAGAGCCAAGTGCAGTGGCACATTCCTGTAATCCCAGTGGCACATTCCTGTAATCCCTTGAGCTACTCATGAAGCTGAGGTAGGAGTTTGAGACCTTGAGCTTGAGCCCAGGAGTTTGAGACCTGCCTGGGCAATATAGTGAGACCCCATCTTTAAACAAAACAAAATTTAAAACACACATACACAAAAGAAAGTTTTACAATACAGAAAATTGAAAGATGGCAGTCTATTTACTAGATGGCTTCTTTTACACAATGGACATCACAATATTGTTTTAAAATGTTTGCCTGAATGGTTTGGGGAAAGTTTAGATTTATTACCTTTGAAAAGGAAACAGCTTGAAAATTCCCTTCCCTGGCCATCTAAGCCCTTCCCCAACCTCATATACAATGAGGATTGGCACTAAAACATAGTGAAATCCCATTATAATTGCAGCCTGGAAGCCATAGTTCAATTTAATGCCTAAATATTATCAGGTTTTCTTGAAAGAAATCTCATTAAGGAGGCGTTAGAAAAGCAATGTGTTAGCATTCCAGAAATTGCCTATGAAAATGATACCATGAATTATAGTAATGGAATAAAAGTTAAGTTTGAGCACTTATAACAGGGCCTGGGGACTCCATACAGATGATTTCATTGTTTCCTTACAAAACCCTTTTAAGATAAATGTCAATGCATTCCCCATTTTATAGATGAGGAAACTGAGGTGCCAATCTGACCCTCTGTTTTTAACCACCACACAAGATGGCACCGCACCATGCTGTGTGCTCAGCAGCCTGTAGACTCCTATCTTCGCAAGTGATCACTTGCCTAACATAAAAGACCATCATTATCAGTACAAAAATGTTTGAGAAACTCTCATTTTATGAATAATTTTAGTAAGATAAAATACTTTAAATGTGCAAAGTTTTCAAATATTAATGACAGCATTTTTTCTTATTCAGCCTTACGACTCCAAGTTTTTCTATTTGTATAGTGCACATAGGTCTAAGTGTTTCCCCAAATGTAACATGTCCATCAATTATCTTTAGATAGCTTTCTGTAAAAAGGAAACTAAAAGATTCCAATAATACTGAACTTAATTATCATACAGAGATTTATGGTATATTTCAGCATTTTGCCCCACACAGAATCTATGTGAATGTTTCAGACTGGAGTATGACAAAACCTCAATGAAAAATAAAGATGAATGTTCTGAAATACAGCAATTAACTGACTTAAACATGATAAATGATAACTAAAGAATCTCTTCAGAATGAAAACTTTTATGCTTGCTTTAAGAAATCCACAGAAAAAAACAGTTCACTAAAACATATGAAAGTCATGACCATTTTTAAGAGCATATGTGTCTTTACCATTTATTTAATTTTATCCTCCAGAAATGTGGAAACTATGAAATTCTCTATTTTTTTTTATATATTTTTATTTACACATCTAGTTGCCAGAATTTTAAAAAATATTTTTAAATGATTCATTGTCTAATTCCTTTCAAATAAAACTCCCTTTAATTTTGTAATCCGCCTTTTACAACCTGTTTTGCTGTTTTCATAAACTCTAAAAGCAAGAGGAACATAGACAACTTCGGAATTTTGATGATAAGTGTGTTATCAATAAATGTTAACCATTATTACTATCATTGAATGCCTTTAAGAATAAGCTAACCACAAATAATAATAATAATAACAAGATGTCCTTTTAGTAGGCGTAAGAAACCATTTTAACAAACGTTTATTGAGGGCAATATGTCAGATGCTATTCTGAAAAGGAAGGTTACAAAGATAAATGGAACATGGTTACCTACCTTTCATGGAGCTTATAGTTGAATGGGGAAGAAAAACAAGCCCTCAAAAATGCCTTTTGGTGCAATGGAAACAGGTATAAGATTCAATAGGGATATAAAGCAAAGAGCAAATGGTTATCTTAAGGACAAAGTGATGTTTGAGCTAAGTCTTAAAAACTAAACAGGTGTTCACAAGATGAGAAGGAGAATTGCAAACTGAAAGAAAAGTGTGGATAAGAATAAAGAAGCAGCAAAACAACCTGACATATTTAGGGAACAACTGATCAGTCAGGATGGCTAGAGAATAACAGTAGTCTACAAAGAAGATACAGATTTTTAGATTTAAAACATAGTTATGGTTTAGCTTTGAATTTGAATATGAAGACTTAGAAGTGGGACATCTAGGTATGAAAGCCTAGGAGGCAGTTGCATACAGGTTTCTAGCTGAAGGGAAATATTTGATTAGGAGATACAGATTTCTCAATCATCAGCAATCAGTTGTCAATTGACATTCTGAAAATAGGTTAAGTCACCTGGAGAAAGTATATAGGATAGTTGAAAAAGAGGCCTATGTTAGAAACCTGGGAAACTAATATTTAAGGGGCAGTATAAAAGTACGAGACGGGGAAAGAACCATCAAAGTAGCAGTAAAATAATCAGGAAAGTGCACTATTTTAGAAGCGAAGACAGTTAAAAACAGGAACACTAGCACATGCCAATAGTCCCACCTGCTCAGAAGGCTGAGGCAGGAGGATCACTTGAGCCCAGGAGTTTGAGGCCAGGCTGGGCAACATAACAAGACTCCATCTCTAAAATAATAATAATGACAACAAAAATCATTAAATTGTTTTAGAAAGAAGCTAAAGCAATAAAGAGCTCAAGAAGAAGAGAATAGTCATTTGTGCCAAATTGCACAGAGATATCAACTCAGTGACCATGTAGAATATGGATGGTCAAAAGAAACTCATTTTAGTAGGCAAGTGGGTCAATAATCAATTAATACCAAAATTCCTATGTCCAGCAACTCTTGGTCAGTATAGTTTCCAAATATACACAATATACTTGCCAAATATCACAGAGCTAATGAATGGTTGAGCAAGCATTTTATTCTGCAGCTTCCAGACCCCAAAGCCTGTTCGTGAACATTGAGTATGTGTAGTGGATTGAAGACATTTCTATTTTCTAACTCTTAGAACCTGTGGATATGACATTATTTAAAGAAAAGGTCTTTGCAGATGTGATTAAGAATCTCAAGATGAGATCATGCTGGATTATCCAGGTAAGTCTTAAATTCAATGGCCACTGTCCTTATAGGCAACACATAGGCGATAGACACAGGGAGAAAAGGAGAAGTTCTTATGAAGGGAGAGGTAGAGACTGGAGTGAGACAGCCACAAGTCATTCTTTGGAGCCATCAGAAGCTATAAGAGGCAAGGAAGAATTCTCCCCTGGAGACTTTGGAGAGAATACAGCCAGCCCTACACCTTCTTTCATACTTCGAGTGTCCAGAACTGTAAGAATATATTTCTGTTATTTTAAACCACCAAGTTTGTGGTAATGTGTTATGGTGGTCCTAGGAAATGAATACGGAGGGTAAAGCTCCCCTTAGCCAACAACCAGCACTCGTATTTTACATAAAGAAACACTTCTGAGAAAAAGGAATTAGATTAATCACATAAAAAACTGTGAAATAAAAACTTCTTGATTATCGCTATTTAAAGGGCTATTACTATGCATATATTTTACAGAATCAAAGGCACTTGTTTCATTTGAACTTAATATCTATCACTGATGTAGCAAAATCTCATAATAAACCATCAAAACATGACTTTCAATTAAAACTTTTGATTACAACTTATAACAGAATGTTTTCTCCTAATATTTCAGTACCTTACAAAAGTAATCAACTGTGTCTTTTCTAGCAGATCTAATCAAGATTTTTCCAGAAAAAAAGATCATTGCATTCAACAACATTGAGATATTCTAGCATCACATAAAACTGACTTTAGTTTGACTACTGGAAAATATATTGATGATCCAAATTAAGAAGTACTATGTGGTGATCCTCAACTAGTATTTTCCCAGTGAGTCAAATTCAAGATTTTTAGCCTACAAAGGAAAGAAATTTCATTTTTAATTTTTAAACATCAGTATGTACGATTTTATCAATGAGTCACCAAAGATAATACAAATTTTTCACCAAAGATAATACAAATTTTTCTCCAAAGACATTTTATGGACTTCACGTACTCATTTCTCAGATTAATAAAGGATAAATGATTTTTGCATTGTATATGTGACTTCATTTCCTTTTCTTATTTGACATTCTGACAGATCCTGCTTTTAGATACTATAACTCATTCAATATAATTGTGCTCTATTTTACAGCTTGCTACATTGTGTTTGAAAAGTACATTAAGTATTGTGATCTGAAAACATTATGGAATAAATGTGAATGTATTAATTTAGTTAACAATGGTTCATGCAAAGTGCAGATAGTATTAAAATTGATGTTTTCTTTGACTGCTCATGACACTTATATTATGGCAAATATAAAAGTAATTACTTGCTTTGAAGGTTAGTCATGTTATACTCGTATAAAACAACTAAGATAAATATCAGAAATGAGATTTTATTTTAATGCAAAGTACAGTAAATAGGAATAGGAAATGAGATTAGGGCATAAGAAATAAGTACCTTTTTAGGCTCTTAATGCAATTTTGAGGTAATGTTGTGTTAATGGAAATATTATGAACTTTGTACTCAAGCAAACATTATTCTCAGTTTCTGTTCCACCACTAACAGACTGAGTGATACAGTATGTAGTAATTAACCTCTCTGAGATGTTACCCTGATCTGCATAACAGGAGAGTATCTACTGCCTCTGGACCATTGTGAAGATTAAATCCAGTAAGTGACTAAGACATCTAACAGCAAATGACAGATAGTAAATGATCTTTCCATGATTGACAGTGCTATTTTTGCATCTTTCTTTAGAATGTGAAGTTTTAAAAGGACATTTGTATGACTTGAGAGTCTTCTTAGACATGAAATCATTTCTTCTCTCAGTTACTCTTCTCAGACTCTGCTACCATTTCTTGAGAAATTTGCCTTGTTACTTAAAGATTCTTTTATGGGGAATAAATCACAATTTTTAAACCTGTCTTAACTGGTTCTGTCATTATTATGTGACTTCGTAATATTTTTCTAGGCAACTAAGCTCTAGCTCATCAGAGATATGCTATCCATGATGAATGAAGAGATCGTATACTTAGGAAAATATTTGACCCATGTTTTACTTTTACCTGATGTAAGACAATGATAAAATTTTCTGTCCCTCCATGGATATAGACAGGAATGTAACAAAACACTGGAGTATGACAATAGCCACAGTAGAATTAGACAGATTGAGCATCTCTCCTTTAAAACTGGTAACTAAGTTGAAAGATTTTAATTTAAAAGATTTCTTTTTTATGTGTTAAGAGTTATTCTTTAGAAATATCTGGGACCAGGAATAGTGGCTCACATCCATATTCCCAACACTCTGGGAGGCTGAGGCAGGAGGATCACTTGAGCCCAGGAGTTCAAGACCAGCCTAGGCAACATAGTCAGACTTTGTCTCTACAAAACTTCAAAAAAAATTAACCAGATATGGTGGCATGCACCTGTAGACCCAACTAACTTGGGAGACTGAGGTGGTAGGATCACCTGAGCCCAGAAGATGGAGGCTGCAGTGAGCTATGATCAAGCCACTACACTCCAGCCTGGGTGACAGGGTACCACTCTGTCTCAAAAAAAAAAAAAGAAGAAAAAAATATATATATATATATACAATTATATGTTATTAGTCCAAAGATGGTATCTTTCTCCTTTCACAAAAACCTAGGGGAAATCTTCATGATATCATCTTTTCAGACGTATTACTGATTGTGAATCACACTATTGAGAAAATGTCAAACTCTTCTTTAAGAATAAGAAAGGACAAAGTTCTGCCTTGGGTGGGGCCTTGGGAGACTCTTCTGGGCAAGGAGTGAGGTGGGGTCAGCCCACCCTGTGCAGCAAGAAGCCTAGGCAGAGGGGAAGGATAATATTCATGGCGGAGGGCAGCTTAATGCCAAATAAACTACTCACAGACAGAATGAAGCTCAAAGGGGTCAGGAAGAAAGATGAGAAATTGTTCCAAGGCACTATGTCCATACATAGAACTAAACATGTTAGGAGGATAGATGAGACTGAAAAGCTTCCAGTAAGAAGAGCCAGGGACCACCTGTGACATTATCTATGGAGATGAATGGAGCCACTGAATGTAATTCAGTCCAAAGATTACAATTAGTAGAGGTCATCACCACTCAATAGCTCACTTCCCAAATGCTGGTTTAAAATACAGTCCCCAGTAATATATTTCTTCTCCAAATATTTTTTGGCCACTTGTGTTGCAGGACTATCTATTATGTGACTTTATCAGTCACATTAAGCTGACCCTGAAACTTACCTTGACTAAAAAATAATTCACTGACATTTTGGGTGCAGCAAACATGTAAAATGGGCCTAGAATATTACTTCTTATCACACCAAAGAGAGAGGAGGCAATTAAAGAATACAAATCCAGTCTAGATAATTGTTTTTATAAGAACTTGTTCGTATTTTTATGTTTCATGGTATGATTTTAACAAGCAATGTTTATCTTTGAAAAAGACAGTACATTCTAAAATATTTCCAGTTGAAAAGCCATGGTATCTGGAATTTGCTTTAAAATAATCTAGAAGGAAGTGGTGGAGCACAGATGAAACAAGCCTGACCATGAGCTAAGAATTGTTGAAGTTGGGTAATGGGGGTTCGTTATCCTCTTCTCTCTACTTTTATATGTATATAATTTTTCATAATAAAAACTGTTTTATTAAAAATCCTTGACCTTGATCTTATTGCCATTTAGTTGGGTTGACTTTTTATGGTTAGAATCACAATTCAAAGCTCATTAGAAGGTTATTACAAGGAAAGAATATTTCTATGACCATTGCCTCACAGAATAGACATGAGGTTACAAATAATAAACATAAAAAAATCCTAGCCATTTCCTTACACATCAAAGATGTCCAATAAATAGTGGTTATTATTATCATCTGTTTGACTAATGTAGTCCAAAATGAGTACATCTGAAAATACAAACTGGAATCTTCCTAGAAATGTGGTAAATTGAAGTTATGCCAGAAGCTTCTCTCTCCACTTCTTGCCTCTGCCTCAGCTAGTAAAATTTGTTGACATGTATTGAGAGCTTACAATGTAGCGGGCACTGTTCTAATAGTCCTCATAATAACCATATGGAATTGCTACAGAGTTAGAAAAACTGAGGTACTGCTGACAGAGTAAGAATATGAAGAAATGGCTTGTGTTCCTAACCTTGGGTTAGATTGTCTCTCCTATATGAACATAACTAAAGAAACTAGAATATAGCTAAATGAAAGTAAAATTATTTCACAGTATGCTGAATTTGGATATTTTCCCAAAAACAACAACAAAAAGTAAACAACACTGAGGCTACCTTAGAATCATGTGTTGTCAGACAGTCAATCAATAGTAATCCCATTTGCCTTGTCATGATTGGTTTAGGAATGGACCTACAAGGAAATTTTGGCCAATGATACATGACAGAAAACCTAGCGGTAAGATTTTGTAAATGGTGTTCTTTGATGTTACAAAGGAAAATTAACTTTTCTACATTTAGACATTGTCTGGTGACATCTGGATGCATGGCAGCCATCTTGAGACCATGAGGTGAACCTAGCTCTTAGCTAAGTCTACACACTGCAGAAACTAGATGTCCAATAAAACAAGGTAAACCCTAGTTCTTTGATGGTATGTTGCACCACTGATTAACCAGCCCTCGGCACTGTCATTTAGATCAGTTGACTTCAACCATTTTCTTCCTCATTTCCTCACGTTTCAAAATTACAGGAGGGACCAGCCAATGGGCTTAGCTTGGGCCACATGCCCACCCCTTAGGTCATGGAGAGTGGAACACCTCAAATGATATTATCATCACAATGCTGGCGTGCTTTACCACAGGTGGGAGAGCTGATTTTATCCTATGGTGAAAATAGGAAGCTTCTGCTTTTAGCCCAGTATGTGATTTTTATATGAAGATTCAGTATTTATACAGTAACATTGGCCTTTAATAAATTTAAGTTCATCCTAAATCCAAACTAAATTTATATGCAAATATCTAGATAATACATAATGGTGATTAACATTACAATTAGACCTTAAAATTTATTTAGGGTTTCAAATTGAGCTCTTTTAAAAATACATTACTATCTTCTTTACAATTTCAATTTGAGAATCTGTCTACTCCCCACAATTTATGTAAATGGAGTAAAATGTCACCATCAAAGTTACAGAATAATGTTTTGAATGATATGTCTATTACTGTCACAAATACACCTCATTAATGTAGGATCACAATGTAGTCTGCTATACCATTACAAAAAGTACCCGACTGTGATGAAAATCAAACCCTAAACATTTTAAATTATGTTTGCATAATAGCTTACAATATTTTGTTCTGGAAGAAATATTGACATTTTTAGATAGTTAAGATTTCAAAGCTCTTAATTTCTTTCAAAAAGCAGTCTGGGATGGGGCGCAGTGGCTCAAACCTGTCATCCCAGCACTTTGAGAGGCCGAGGCAGGCAGACCACCCAAGGTCAGGAGTTCAAGGCCAGCCTGACCAACATCATCAAAACCTGTCTCTACTAAAATACAAAAATTAGCTGGGCATGATGGTGGGTACCTGTAATCCCAGCTACTCAGGAGGCTGAGATGGAAGAATCACTCGAACCCAGGAGACAGTGGTTGTAGTGAGCCGAGATCACGCCACTGCATACCAGCCTGGGTGGCTGAGAAAGACTATCTCAAAAAAAAAAAAAAAAAAGGCAGTCTGAGTGAAAAAATACCACTACAGTGCCACTGTACTTTAGCCTGGGTGACAGAAGCAAGAAAGACCCTGTCTCAAAAAAAAGAAATAGAAAAAAAAGAGCTGGAGGAACTTGAAGTAAATAACTTTAAAAATGCAACCCACTCACTCAGCAGATATTTATTGGACTCTTCCTTATTCCAAGTACCACAATAAATCCGTGGTATATAATGATAAGCAAGATACATTACCTTACCTCCCTCCACAGTGCAGAAAAGAATACTCCTGTCTAAATAACCACTGTAATAAATGCTATGTCAGGATTCTACACTCAATTCTGTGCAAGATGGAGGAGTGCCAAGGTTCCCTTGGGCACCAAGAAAGAATGAGCTGGAGGTGGGAACAATATGGATTAAGTAGTTGAAATGTAGTTTGACTATAAAATTCATGGAATTTCACACTTCAAATTAATAATTCAAACCTGTAGAGCCACGGTTATATAACATACATATTTTTAGAAAGATAACTCTGGCAGCAATGTGGAAATGAATTAGTGTGGGGGTAAGACTGGAAACAAGAACACAGGGAGAAAGAAGTTTCAAGACGGGAGATTTAGGACAGAGGCAAGTAACTGAAGAGGAGACTTGCATATGAGGATATTTAGAAGGTAGGATTCAGGATACTTTGTGAGTGACTAGAAAGCAGAGGAATGGAGTAAGAAAGGAGGTTAGAACAGTGATTCTTAGACGGTACCTGGGACAGCAGCATCAGCATCATCTGGGAAATGTTTGAAATAAAAACTTCTCAGGCCCCACCCTAGACTGTCTGAATCACAAACTACTGGTTTTCAAATATATATGCACCTTGGAATGACCTGGGCAGCTTAGAAAAAGAGTATACTCATCCTAGAGATTCCGATTTAATTGGGCAGACTCTCCAATTGGGCAGAAAGGGGCTGGGATGTGGGAGACCTAAAACCTCAGAAAATCATTATTGAAACACTTTGATTGCCAAGCAGAAGAGTAAGGAAACTTCATCATCTCAAAAACGCTGCCAGAAAACGAAAGCATTATCTGAGGCTTAGTGGGCTTGGAATCAAGGCCAGCTCTGCCATTAGCTAGCTCCTAAGCTTGTGTGAGTCACTTAGCCTCTCTGAGCCTCAGTTTCCTCCTCTCCAAAATAAAGCACTGACTAATAATCTGAAAGGTTATTTGCAGTTCTTTGATTCTAACAGCAGATTGAAATTTTAAGCTCTTTCAAGGACAAATCAAATACTTTCTTTTAAATTCATTGAGCTATTGCAGGGACTCTATATCTCATTTGTGTGTAATAATACTGTCTACTCTTAAAATTCACTATGTGTTTAAGACTTTTATTTATAATAATAGAGACTGATACCCAGTTTAGGATAATTACCAACCAATTCAGCTAATGCACTAGATCAATTTATTTTTGACCTTGAGCCACCCAACTCAATTTTATAATAGCAAAACACTATGAAAATTCTAACGGTCACTAAAGGGTCATTGTAAAAACTAGCCTGAAAATATTGTAATGCCTATTTAATTCTTGAACAATTTATTAGGAAAATTTTAAAGGTTGTATCCATTATCTGAGTTATGATTATTCTGTAAGCCTACAAAAAAACTCAGCTACTAACTCTGAGGTGGGTAGATAAGAATAATGAGTCACAAGACTATGATTTTTATGTTTAGATGCAATTGCACATATCACATTTAGGGATTTGTGTCAAACTTGGGTTTAGATGGTGACAATTTATTTCTCTCTTTTGAATTGATTCACAAAACGTCAGAACCCTCAAAAATAAATTTCTTTGCAAAAAGACATCAAGTTATTTGAGATTTTTACTACAAAATCTACTATGTCTCAGATATGCTATCTTTAACTGTTCTTAAATGAAATCTTAGTTGGCATAAAAGTTCATCATACCAGGACTCTTGATGGCTTCAGAGAAACACTTTATTAGATTCTAAAGCACTCAAGTAAAACCTCCAAAGAACAGGCTAATCTACAGAGTCTCCATAAATTTCTCATAGCCCAGCTACTACTGGGGCCATAAAAGACAGCCTCAGGCTTGGCACAGTGGCTCATGCCTGTAATTCCAGCACTTTGGGAGGCCGAGGCGGGAGGATGATGAGGTCAGGAGATCGAGACCATCCTCGAGAACACGGTGAAATCCCGTCTCTACTAAAAATACAGAAAATTAGCTGGGCGTGGTGGCGGGCGCCTGTAGTCCCAGCTACTCGGGAGGCTGAGGCAGGAGAATGACGTGAACCCGGGAGGCGGAGCTTGCAGTGAGCCGAGAACGCGCCACTGCACTCCAGCCTGGGCGACAGAGCAAGACTCCGTCTCAGAATAAAAAAAGAAAAGAAAAAAAAGACATAGCCTCAGAACCACAGAATTAAGACAGAAATTATTTATTCTGTTACCTTTAAAAGGATTATTTTTTCATGTTATTAAGATCTCTAAAGCACTGTAAAATATCATGTTCCTATCAATATTGACTTTAGATAAACATTCTCAACGTGAAATTAGTTCCCAGCAACTTAAAGTCAGTTCTTTATTTGGCATATAGTTAGGGCTTACCATTCCCAATGAAACATTCTTCACATTGAATATTTCTAACCAATGTAGAAGGTTCATGCTATCCATTAATTTATCAATATTTTTGCCTATTTACATGACAAATCTTTTGCACAGAAGTGAGAAATTTAACTATTAAATGAACTAGCTGAACACACATTATCTTTTTTTTTTTTTTGCGTTCCTAATCTCAGTCTTCTTTTATTAACCATTTTTTAGTTCTATTGAGGTATAGCAGACAAAATTTTTATGGATTAATAGTATACAATGCAATGTTTTGATATACTACATAGACATTGTGAAAAAAATTGACACAGTCAAGCTAATGACACAATGATTGATGCACATGGTTTCCATTTGTTTCTGTCATTAGAACATTAAGATCTACTTTCTGAGCAAACTTCAAGTACGTAATACTTTTTTTATTTTTAATTTTCTAATTTCAATAGGTTTTAGGGGAAGAGTGGTGTTTAGTTACATAAATAATTTCTTTAGTGGTGGCTTGTGAGATTTCGGCACACCAATCACCCGAGCAGTGTACCCTGTACCCAGTGCATAGTCTTTTATTCTTCCCCAGTCCCCACCCTTTCCCCCAGCTCTCCGAAGTTCAATATATCATTCTTATGCCTTTATGTCTCATAGCTTAGCTCCCATACGTGAGTGAGAACATACAGTGTTTGGTTTTCCATTCCTGAGTTACTTCACTTAGAATAAGTGAAGTCTCCAATTTCATCCAGGTTGCTGCAAATGCCATTATTTTGTTCCTTATTATTGCTGAGTAGTATTCCATCGTATATATATACCACAATTTCTTTATCCACTCATTGATTGATGGGCATTTGGACTGGTTCCATACTTTTGCAATTGCAAATTGTGCTGCTATAAACATGCGTGTGAACATACAGCATTTAAAAAATTTTTTTTAAATCTACTTGCAATTCTCGTGAAGTCCTAAGAAAATTTTTTTATAAAAATGGCCTCTGAAAGACAGTCAAATGCTCATGATGGTAATTAAAATGCGGAAGAGTCGTAGGCTGCCCAAAAACAGATAGTTCTTGACTGGAAAAAAATTCTATGGGGGAAATTATATACCATAGGAAGTTATTGTATTGTACATTCTGAATATTTTGGAATATAGCTATTGCAAATGTTAAAGGTTTGTTGTCATATAAAAAAGACAAATAATAAAGAATCCTAAGGATTTGTTAAATCAACTACACTGTAGTAACAGTAAACAAGAATCGAGAGGCTGAGGCAGGAGAATGTCCTAAACCCAGGAGGTGGAGCTTGCAATGAGCTGAGATCCGGCCACCGCACTCCGGGCGACAGAGCGAGACTCCGTCTCAAAAAAAAGAAAAAAAACAAAATTAATGTGCAAAAATCACAAGCATTCTTATACACCAGTAACAGACAAACAGAGAGCCAAATCATGAATGAAATTCCATTCACAATTGCTTCAAAGAGAATAAAATACCTAGGAATCTAACTTACAAGGGATGTAAAGGACCTCTTCAAGGAGAACTACAAACCACTACTCAGTGAAATAAAAGAGGACACTAACAAATGGAAGAACATACCACGCTCATGGACAGGAAGAATCAATATCGTGAAAATGGCCATACTGCCCAAGGTTATTTACAGACTCAATGCCATCCTTATCAAGCTACCAATGAGTTTCTTCACAGAATTGGAAAAAACTGCTTTAAAGTTCATATGGAACCAAAAAAGACCCCAAATTGCCAAGTCAACCCTAAGTCAAAAGGACAAAGCTGGAGGTGTCACGCTACCTGACTTCAAACTATACTACAAGGCTACAGTAACCAAAACAGCATGGTACTGGTACCAAAACAGAGCTATAGACCAATGGAACAGAACAGAGTCCTCAGAAATAATACCACATATCTTCAGCCATCTGATCTTTGACAAACCTGAGAGAAACAAGAAATGGGGAAAGGATTCCCTATTTAATAAATGGTGCTGGGAAAATTGGCTAGCCATAAGTAGAAAGCTGAAACTGGATCCTTTCCTTACTCCTTATACGAAAATTAATTCAAGATGGATTAGAGACTTAAATGTTAGACCTAATACCATAAAAACCCTAGAAGAAAACCTAGGTAGTACCATTCAGGACATAGGCATGGGCAAGGACTTCATGTCTAAAACACCAAAAGCAACGGCAGCAAAAGCCAAAATTGACAAATGGGATCTAATTAAACTAAAGAGCTTCTGCACAGCAAAAGAAACTACCATCAGAGTGAACAGGCAACCTACAGAATGGGAGAACATTTTTGCAATCTACTCATCTGACAAAGGGCTAATATCCAGAATCTACAAAGAACTCAAACAAATTTACAAGAAAAAAAACAAACAACCCCATCAAAAAGTGGGCAAAGGATATGAACAGACATTTCTCAAAAGAAGACATTCATACAGCCAACAGACACATGAAAAAATGCTCATCATCACTAGCCATCAGAGAATGCAAATCAAAGCCACAATGAGATACCATCTCACACCAGTTAGAATGGCAATCATTAAAAAGTCAGGAAACAACAGGTGCTGGAGAGGATGTGGAGAAATGGGAACACTTTTACACTGTTGGTGGGATTGTAAACTAGTTCAACCATTATGGAAAACAGTATGGCGATTCCTCAAGGATCTAGAACTAGATGTACCATATGACCTAGCCATCCCATTACTGGGTATATACCCAAAGGATTAGAAATCATGCTGCTCTAAAGACACATGCACATGTATGTTTATTGCGGCACTATTCACAATAGCAAAGACTTGGAATCAACCCAAATGTCCATCTGTGACGGACTGGATTAAGAAAATGTGGCACATATACACCATGGAATACTATGTAGCCATAAAAAAGGATGAGTTTGCGTCCTTTGTAGGGACATGGATGCAGCTGGAAACCATCATTCTTAGCAAACTATCACAAGAAGAGAAAACCAAACACCGCACGTTCTCACTCATAGGTGGGAACTGAACAATGAGATCACTTGGACTCGGGAAGGGGAACATCACACATCGGGGCCTATCATGGGGAGGGGGGAGGGGGGAGGGATTGCATTGGGAGTTATACCTGGTATAAATGATGACTTGATGGGTGCTAACGAGTTGATGGGTGCAGCACACCAACATGGCACAAGTATACATATGTAACAAACCTACATGTTATGCACATATACCCTAGAACTTAAAGTATAATAAAAAAAATTTTAAAAAAAGAGTAAACAAGATCTCAAGGTGAAATTACATAGTAAACTGTATCACTTTACAGATATTAAAAGTGGTAGGAGCTACATAGATAAAAATAGTAAGATGCACCATGATTTTAAAATGCTAGGGTATAATAAAAGAGACGATTTTTGTAGTCCTGAGAAAACAAAAAATTCTAGGTACATTTTGCCTCTAGGCATTTATGTTTCAAAATGGTTAACTTGGGCATTATAATCATTATCATCAAATTGTATTTTAAAATAGTTATTAAAGGGACTTCCAATCAAAGATTGTGAAAACGTAATTTTACTCAATTCTTCTCTACAAAAGCAGCCATCCTTCCTTCCAAAAATAGAATTAAAAATAGAGACAACCTGTAATCCCAGCACTTCAGGAGGCCAAGGCGGGTGGATCATGAAGTCAGGAGATCAAGACCACCCTGGCTAACATGGTGAAACCCCGTCTCTACTAAAAATACAAAAAATTAGCCACTCATGGTGGCGGGTGCCTGTAGTCCCAGCTACTGGGGAGGCTGAGGCAGGAGAATGGCATGAACCCGGGAGGCGGAGCTTGCAGTGAGCCAAGATTGCACCACTGCACTCCAACCTGGGCAACAGAGTGAGATACCGTCTCAAAAAAAAAAAAAAAAAAAAAAAACAGAGACAAAAAAACTCCATCTTTGATGACTAGTGCAGAGAATTTTTTGGTGAATGTAATGGGAAGATGACAAGAGCAAGCATGTCTCTGTAGTTGTCCAGAAACAGACTTATTCAAAAGTCAGTGCCAAATGCTCTATCAAGAGGATATATCTTCTTTTCAAGTGCCTGTGAAGATTTCATAAAAACAAATCAAATATTAAACTCTCAAGAGAACCTAAATTCATTCCAAAACTTAAAATAATAGGTCACCTTCTCTCATCCAATATAATAAAACCAGTAATTATGTTTAAAAAATATGAAAACATATCCTCCCACCTAGAAACCAGAATAAAAACTCTCTCAAATAATTTTAGGTCCAAGTGAAAAGCAGTCTAAATTGCACATAATTTTTGAAATAGAGATTATGCAAGCAATATGACACCCTTACTTTCTCCTTCATCTGCCTCCTCCTGTGCTGCTCAGTCTGTGCAAATCTGATGCGTGTTTTATGAGGAGGCACCTTAAAGAGACGTTGACGTTCACCATACCCGGGGAAAAGGCCAAGGAAGTAATCAAAGCTAACAACAGAAAATTATCCAGTTTTTAAGCAGAAAAAAATCGTATTGTGAGTGGAAAATTATGTCGTTGAGGTCAGAATATAATTCCAGATCGACGTTCAGTCATTCAGTGAAATAAATACATTCACACAGTTAGAAATAAAAGAGCAATAATCATTTGAGCTCAAAAGAAAAGATGCTAGTTTACTCAATAACTGTTTTTCCATAGGCAACAATAGAATCACGATTGGAAAGTTACCATTTGGTTTCAGCACATACAGACTAACACTTCCGTTCTCACTTCAAATCAGAACCCAGGGGATTCAGCTATAACGGAGTCCAGCTAAAATAAACAAATAAATATCCTCGAGCATCCACATTACTACACAAGAACAAATGAGAATAACTAATGAAATATGCAATCCAAGTTAAAAAAAGAATAATTTGACTTGTCAATATAAAGAGTTTTAAAAAATGAAAACTGAATTAGTAAATAATCCAGAAGCTGGTACTTTGAATAAAACAATAAAATACACTAACCACTACAATCTAATCCAGAAAGAAAAGTGCCAAAACACAAATATTCAAAAAGGAATTTAGAAGGAGAAAAATAGCTAAGATACAAAAAAATTGTAAGAATTATTACAAAAAGCTTTTCTCAACTGTATGCAAATATATTTGAAAACCCAGAAGAAATGGATGATTTTCCCCCTTTCCCCTTTATTTCTATCCCTCATTGCTATTTCCCTTACACCT
This sequence comes from Trachypithecus francoisi, assembly GCF_009764315.1. Classification (NCBI taxonomy): domain Eukaryota; kingdom Metazoa; phylum Chordata; class Mammalia; order Primates; family Cercopithecidae; genus Trachypithecus; species Trachypithecus francoisi. The sequence continues at coordinate 9,293,329 of NW_022681453.1, forward strand.
TAGGCATCTAATCTATTTTGTTTAATATATACACTGTTGTTCGCATGTGTACTTACAAAATATGAGTTAAGGTTTTAGTGTATTTCTAACATCTGTAAATAATACTGTGTCATACATTTTCCTTTTCTTTCTTAAATTTTGCTTTTAAACAACCAGCTTTCTAAGATCCATCTCTATTGCTCTGTGTACAAATCACCGTTTTTTTTTTTTAATTTTGTTTTTCCTTTTTTTTTTTTTTTTTTTTAAATTTTGGCTAACACCAGTGCTTTTGACTGCTGTATGTTATCTGTCAAATTTTATATATCCTCTCTTCCAGTTATGGACACCCAAGTCACCTCAAGTTCACCACCCAAATAACTAAGGTATAATGAACATCCTGTTACATGTCCACTTATTAATCCATAAAAAATTTCACGTTCCTACCAGGTTATAGGTATGGAATTAAGGAATTAATTTCCCTAAGGAGTGCTTTCCTAGAATGCGTCACTCTATACTCCCGCCAGCAATGAAAAATGTTCCCATGTTTTCATAACCCTGACAAATCTTGGCATTATTCACCTTTCCTATTCTCGTTGGTCTAACAAGTGTAAAATGATATCTCATAATTGTTTTAATGTTTAGTTCTCTATTTTTAACACCTTTTCACATACTTCTTGGCTTTCAGTATATCTTCCTTCATAAATTGCCTGTTGGTACACTTTTCTCATTATTACATCAGGACAGTGTCCTCCTACTATTGATTTGGAGCTATTCCTTTCAATAGATGCTAATCATTTGTTTTTCTTCAGTTCTAGCAACTATAAAAATATTATTTCCTTTTGTCACCTCTCCATAAACCTTGGGCATGGTATTTGTTTTATAGCAAAAATTCTAAATTTTGATGTAAAAAGCTTCATCAATATTATTGCTTTGTAGTTTGTGTTTTAAGGTTTAATAAATAAGATCTTCACTGTACCAAATTGCAAATAACTTTAGTTTTCCTTTCTATGTTTAGGTCTTTAATCTATCTAAAATTACAATTCCTTGTGTTACAACGTCAGGAGCCATTTTTATTTTTCTCCATAAAGTAAGTCAGTTTTCCCATTATCACCTACCCTACAGCCTGTACTTGATGCGATCATGCTCGAAATACAGTAAGTTAAGTTGTCATATACATTCAGCCTGTCTCTGAACTGTCTTCTGCTGTATTGGTAGTTCGTATGTTCTTGTATTAATACCATACTACCTTTACAACAATAGCTTTGTTGTATGTATTGTGGCTTTTTAATAAAACTGACTTAGCTTTTCATGGACCTCTATTTGTTCCAAGTAATTTAAGCTTACTGAACTTCTCAAGAAATTCAACTTGAATTTCTATGTGGATTGTATTTAGTATGTAGATATTTTTAGAAATAATTTATGTCGTTTTAATACTAAGTCACTTTATCCAGAATCATAGAATCTCTCTATCTATTTAGATCATCTTCTATGCCTTTTTTATTAAAGCTTTCAAGTTTTCTCTAAGTAGAGTTTGAGTGTTACTGGTTAAACTAATTCCTCAAATGCTTCGTAATTTTTAGTGTTTCAAGGAATGAAATTATGAAAATAAGTATTTTATTAGATTTTTTAAGTTGTTTGTTCCTGCTACTGATTTTTTAAAATTGATCTTATACCCGACAATTGAATTCCCTTTGTAGCTGTTATAATGTATCTATAAATTCTCTGGGTACTTTTATGCTTACGATAATTTCATCTGCACATTATGATAATTTTTTATTTACATATATCCTTTTCAAACTCTGATTTTTCCTCATAGCACTGGTAATATTATTAATGATATATTCAATAGTAATGCCAATAGTGGATAGCCTTGTTCTATTCCTGTGGGGAGACAATTCTCCATGGGTCTCTCATGTTTCTGCATGTTTTGCAAGAAAAGAAACCAACTGCCCTTTTTTCTAGATTCTCTTTCCAGTGCGGTTTGTATACTAACAGCTTGGGAAGAAAAATAAACTATCTCCTTCCAAAATAAAGGGCAAATTTGTTTACAGCCTTGGAAGAAAGGGATAGTGTCTCCAGAGTAAGGGGCAGGTATTCTCATTATAAACTGCAATCAGGTGTCACTTAATGATAGGGATATGTTCTAAGAAATGTGTCCTCAGGCGATTTTGCCACTGGATTATGCTAATATCATAGAGTGTGTTTACACAAACCTAGATAGTATAGCCCGCTGCACATCTAGGCTAGATGGTTCAGCCTATTGCTCCTAGACTGCCAACCTGTACAGCATGTGACTATACATGTTACTGTACTGAATTCTGTAGGCAATTGTTAACACAATATTTGCCTAAATATTTGTGTATCTAAACATATCTAAACACTAAAAAGATACAGTAAAATAGTGGTATAAAAGATAAAATGCTGTACTTCTACAGGGCATTTACCGAGAAAGAAGCTTGCAGGACTAAAAGTTGCTCTGGACGAGTTAGTGAATGAATGATGAGTGAAAGTGAAGGCCTGGAACTTCACAATACACCATTGTAGACTTCCTGTACACTGTACACCTAGGCTATACTAGATTTATTTTTAAAAATTATTTATTCAATAATAAATTAACCTTAGCTTTCTGTAAGTTTATAAACTTAAAATGTTTTTCACTCTGACTTTTTGTGATAACACGTAGCTTAAAATGCAAACACATTGTGCAGTTAAACAAAAATATTTTCTCTCTTTATATAGTTATTCTACAAACTTTTTATTTTTTTTTTACTTCTTAAATTTGTTTTTAAACTAAGATCCTACACATTAGCCTAGACCTACACAGGGTCACAGGGTCAGGATCATCAATATCACGGCCTTCCATGTCCACATCTTGACCCACTGGAAGTTCTTCAGGGGAAATAACATGCATGGAATTGTGATCTCTTATGATGATAACGCCTTTTTCTGGATTACCTCCTGAAGGACCTGCCTGAGGCTATTTTACAGTTAACTTCTTTTTTGTAAGTGCAAGATGCAAAATCTAAAATAACAATTAAAAGCATAGTACAGTATATATGTAAACTAGTAACTGTCATTTATCATTATTATCGAATATTATGTCCTGCATGTAATTGTATGCACTAGACTTGTATAGGACTAGCAGCACAATAAGTTTGTTTACACTAGCTATTTATTAAAGAGACTTCAAAACAAAGATGCTGAAAACATAATTTTACCCAACTCTTCTCTACAAAATCAGCCATCCTTCCTTCCAAAAATAGAATTAAAAATAGAGAGGAAAACTCTAGCATCACTACAAACATGTGACTAATGCTACAGACATGTGACTAATGTGCTACAATGTTATGACAGCTACAGTGTCACTAGGCAACAGGAATTGTTCCACTCATATGGGGCCACCTTTCTATATACAGTCTGTCATTGACTGTTGACTGAAACTTCATTATGACCAAAATGTCATTATGTGGCACATGACTGTATTTGCATTCTCTAAACTCAGGGTTCCTCTTCTCTAACATAACCCTTAAGGTATGTATGGATGTTACCTGACCCTCTGCACCTGTTCCTCTAGGAATTTGGGGTTGGGAAACTGGCAAAAGAAAATGATAGTATAAAAAGACTGCTGTTGCAGTCTTTTATTTCTGAACCAAGAATTCTATGTCTTTTGCCAAGAAACTGTAGCAAGCTCGTTTATTAGCTTGGCAAGTTAGCTTGCAAAGGTAAACTGTACCAACATTTCTTTGAAATATCCCCCAACTGGCAAAAACACACAGTTCATCTGTGTTGGAATTAATAAATGAATTGTGGAAGGTTCATAAACTTAAATACTACACGTCAAAGAGAAAGAACAAACCACTGTGTTCCAAAACATGAATACATTTTATAAACATTATGTTGAACAAATGAAGCTAGACATACAAAATTACATTATCATTCCAAGGAAACCTAATCAATAATACAGATTAAAAATCAGCATAGTGGTTGTGGGAGAAAAGGTAGTAACTAGAAGGAGAACAACACGGCTTCTTACACTCTGCTCATGTGTTTTTCTTCAAGGTTAGTTCACTCTGTGAAAACTTGTTGATTTGCACATTTATCATTTGCACACTTTTCTGTATTCATGCTATACTTCAATGGAATTCATTGAAAAATATTACTTCTTTGGATAAATCAACAGAAAATAATCTGTAGCACAGAAAAGAAAGTCATAAATAGACCTAATTCATATGGGAAATTATTATACCTGTATATTAAAGGTGTCATATCAAATCCATTGGGAAAAGATAGAATACATAAAATTATGTTGGTGCAACTGAATAGCTTCTTAGGAAATAAAAATAAAATAATGTTCTTTTCTAAGTTCTTATGCCAAAATAAATTCAACAGGTAAAAATTTAAATGAAAAAGTGATAGCAAAGACTACTATCAATAAAAGAAAATAGCAAGTGTTGGCAAGGATGCAGAGAAATTTAAACCCTTATGTATTGTTAGTAGGACTATAAAACGGTGCAACCACAGTAATAACAATATGATGATTCCTTTAAAAATTAAAAATAGAACTACTACGTGACCCAACAATTTCACTTCTAGGTATGTATCCAAAGAATTTAAAGCAGAATCTCAAAGAGATATCTGCACATGAATTTTTATAGCATCGCTATTTACAATGACCAAGAGATGGAAGCAACCCAAATGTCCATCAACAGATAAACTGATAAACAAAATGTGATGCATACATACGATGGAACATTATTCAGCCTTGAGTATTTTCTTTTTTTTTATTTTGATGAGGCTGAGTCTCTCTCTGTCGCCCAGGCTGGAGTGCAGTGGCATGATCTCAGCGCACTGCAACCTCAGCCTTCCAGGTTCAAGCAATTCTCCTGCCTCAGTCTCCTAAGTAGCTAGAATTACAGTCATCCACCACTACGCCCGGCTTTTTGTATTTTCAGTAGAGATGGGGTTTCGCCATGTTGTCCAGGCTGGTCCTGAACTCCTGACCTCAAGTGATCCACCCGCCTCGGCCTCCCAAAGTGCTGGGATTACAGGCGTGAGCCACTGTGCCCGGTCCAGTTTTGTATATTTTGAAGGTCTGATATTAGATTCATAAACGTTCTTTATTGTTATGTATTCTTGTTATATTGACATTTTTATTAACATACAATGTCCTTTTTTGTCTCTTGTAAGCATTTTTTTGTTTAGTCTCTAATGTCTGGTATTACAATAATCTGCTCTCTTTTTTCTTGCTATTTGCATGAAATATCTTTTTCTATCCTTTCACTTTCACCTACTATGTCTTTGGCTCTAAAGTGAGTCTCTTGTAGACAGCGTTTGGGATTGTTTTGTAAAGCAAAATAAAAGGAAAAAACTAATACGTACTTCAGTGAGAAAATAATTAAATAAATTATAGTTTATCCATAAAATAAAATACAAAATAGTAATATAAAAATAATTAAGTGATATGATGCAGTCTCCAATGAAATTTGATTCATTAAAGAACAAGATATTGAAACATATGTAAGTGTAGATTTCATTTGTGTGTGCACGTGAAACTGCCAATAGTCATAACTTCTGCACGAGGAGAAGGTAGGTTTTTTTTGTACTTTTGTGACTGTTGTTTGCCATATCTTTAGTTACCTTTAGCCCATTTTTAAGTCTGACTTAATGGCATTCATCTTAAATCTTTTTTGAAACAAATAAACTTTAAAATGTATAATCTTTGTCTATTAACTTATCTATATCCCTAACCTTTCTGGGCTGGCCATATTTCTTTCTTTCTTTCTTTCTTTCTTTCTTTCTTTCTTTCTTTCTTTCTTTCTTTTATTATACTTTAAGTTCTAGGGTACATGTGCATAACGTGCAGGTTTGTTACATATGTATACTTGTGCCATGTTGGTGTGCTGCACCCATCAACTCGTCAGCACCCATCAATTCGTCACTGATATCAGGTATAACTCCCAATGCAATCCCTCCCCCCTTCCCCCTCCCCATGATAGGCCCTGGTGTGTGATGTTCCCCTTCCCGAGTCCAAGTGATGTCATTGTTCAGTTCCCACCTATGAGTGAGAACATGCGGTGTTTGGTTTTCTGTTCTTGTGACAGTTTGCTAAGAATGATGGTTTCCAGCTGCATCCATGTCCCTACAAAGGATGCAAACTCATCCTTTTTCATGGCTGCATAATATTCCATGGTGTATATGTGCCACATTTTCTTAATCCAGTCTGTCACAGATGGACATTTGGGTTGATTCCAAGTCTTTGCTGTTGTGAATAGTGCCACAAAAAACATACGTGTGCATGTGTCTTTAGAGCAGCATGATTTATAATCCTTTGGGTATATACCCAGTAGTGGGATGGCTGGGTCATATGGTACATCTAGTTCTAGATCCTTGAGGAATTGCCATACTGTTTTCCATAGTGGTTGAACTAGTTTACAATCCCACCAACAGTGTAAAAGTGTTCCCATTTCTCCACATACTCTCCAGTACCTGTTGTTTCCTGACTTTTTAATGATTGCCATTCTAACTGGTGTGAGATGGTATCTCATTGTGGCTTTGATTTGCATTTCTCTGATGGCCAGTGATGATGAGCATTTTTTCATGTGTCTGTTGGCTGTATGAATGTCTTCTTTTGAGAAATGTCTGTTCATATCCTTTGCCCACTTTTTGATGGGGTTGTTTGTTTTTTTCTTGTAAATTTGTTTGAGTTATTTGTAGATTCTGGATATTAGCCCTTTGTCAGATGAGTAGATTGCAAAAATGTTCTCCCATTCTGTAGGTTGCCTGTTCACTCTGATGGTAGTTTCTTTTGCTGTGCAGAAGCTCTTTAGTTTAATTAGATCCCATTTGTCAATTTTGGCTTTTGCTGCCGTTGCTTTTGGTGTTTTAGACATGAAGTCCTTGCCCATGCCTATGTCCTGAATGGTACTACCTAGGTTTTCTTCTAGGGTTTTGATGGTATTAAGTCCAACATTTAAGTCTCTAATCCATCCTGAATTGATTTTCGTATAAGGAGTAAGGAAAGGATCCAGTTTCAGCTTTCTACTTATGGCTAGCCAATTTTCCCAGCACCATTTATTAAATAGGGAATCCTTTCCCCATTTCTTGTTTCTCTCAGGTTTGTCAAAGATCAGATGGCTGTAGATGTGTGGTATTATTTCTGAGGACTCTGTTCTGTTCCATTGGTCTATATCTCTGTTTTGATACCAGTCCCATTCTGTTTTGGTTACTGTAGCCTTGTAGTATAGTTTGAAGTCAGGTAGCGTGACGCCTCCAGCTTTGTCCTTTTGACTTAGGATTGTCTTGGCAATGCGGGCTCTTTTTTGGTTCCATATGAACTTTAAAGCCGTTTTTTCCAATTCTGTGAAGAAAGTCATTGGTAGCTTGATGGGGATGGCATTGAGTCTATAAATAACCTTGGGCAGTATGGCCATTTTCACGATATTGATTCTTCCTATCCATGAGCATGGTATGTTCTTCCATTTTTTAGTGTCCTCTTTGATTTCACTGAGTAGTGGTTTGTAGTTCTCCTTAAAGAGGTCCTTTACATCCCTTGTAAGTTGGATTCCTAGGTATTTTATTCTCTTTGAAGCAATTGTGAATGGAAGTTGATTCCTGATTTGGCTCTCTGTTTGTCTGTTACTGTTGTATAAGAATGCTTGTGATTTTTGCACATTAATTTTGTATCCTGAGACTTTGCTGAAGTTGCTTATCAGCTTAAGGAGATTTTGGGCTGAGACAATGGGGTTTTCTAAATATACAATCATGTCATCTGCAAACAGGGACAATTTGACTTCTTCTTTTCCTAACTGGATACCGTTTATTTCTTTCTCTTGCCTGATTGCCCTAACCAGAACTTCCAACACTATGTTGAATAGGTGTGGTGAGAGAGGGCATCCCTGTCTTGTGCCAGTTTTCAAAGGGAATTTTTCCAGTTTTTTGGGCTGGCCATATTTCTTTAAATTCCAATGCCTTGACACAAGCACCAGAATACATCTGCTCGGACACCTCAAATTCAAGTCCACTATATATTATCTTTCTTCCTTCCCTTTCCTCTCCTCTCCTCTCCTCTCCTCTCCTCTCCTCTTCTCTCTCTCTCTCTCTTGCTTCCTCTTCCCTTTCTCTCCTCTCTTTTCATTGCAAAGCTTATTAATCTGAGCATCAAATGGAGAATTTAATTGTGTATGTAGTGACTTTTGTTATTCTGATCTGCTTTTCATCTGAGCTTAAAAGTTCTTCAAGATAGATATTACTATGTTTATGATGATAGTGGAATTCAGCCATAGATTAAGTGACTTGTTGAAGGATTCAAGGAAATCCACAATGAAACATTTGGGTTATCAGATTCCAACTTCTCCACTACAGAAACTAGAGAAATGATATCACTTTTCACCTTTGCAAGACTTAGTTTTAAGCCCTCGCCATGTTTTTCGTTCATTCAAAAATTTTAAAAGTCCTTCATAAATGCTTCACTTCAAATGTACCTAAAGTCTGGGCATGGTGGCTCATGCCCCCATAATCCCAGAACTTTGGAGGCCAAGGCAGACAGATCACTTCAGCCCAGGAGTTCAAGACCAGCCTGAGCGAGAGAGTGAGACCTCGTCTCTACACAAAAATCAAAAAACGAGGTGGGAGTATGGTTTGAGCTTGGGAGGTCGATGCCACAATGAGCCATGATTGCACCACTGCACTCCTGAATACACCAAACTAGGGGTATTTCTCACTACAGATCTTAAAGACACTTCCACCTTTGTGAGTAGACAAGGCATGAGGAAAATGAGGGAGATCAATTTAATTTCTAATTGTTACTGAATTGCAGTGAACAAATGATTTTGTTTGCATGCTTTAACATCTCAAGTGCAGAGTTTGGACAAAACCTAACTTTTTCTTAGGAAACTAAAAGCTACTGAGGTAATTTTTGTAAGACCTTGGAGCTCAATGATACTAAATGAAAAGAAATAACAGGAGGCCATCTGCTGATTTAGGAACTGTAAAATGTGTATTGCCTCAAGAAGTTCTCTTTGCTAGCAATCACTCTGATTTATTGAGGCTCACAGTATGTTTGGAAAGGCAAGAAATCCAGAGAATAGGGCAGAAAAATAAAGCACTTACCATCCTGTCCCCATAAGCCAGGGTTCTGTCTCTGAATAATCAGGTTCAATCCTAACCCCTTTGATTACCAGCAGTGTGGCTATAGTTTGGTCATTTAACCTCTGCTTCAGTTCCTCTGTCTGGAAAATGGGGCTAAACCTAATACCCATATTATAAGATTATGAAATTAAATTAGTTAATACATGTAAATAGCTTAGAAGAATGTCTAGCACATTGTAAGAACTAAAATATTAGCCACTGATGTTGTTACCATTAATATTATTATTAATAATTGTACATAATTTATGTATAAATATAACATATTTTATTACATAATATAGCATATTATTATGTATTTTAGAATAGACAGGGTATATGGACATGTCTAAATCTCACAAATGACCCAAATATTCTGCCAATAAGAGATAATTTTACATTGAAATGTTCCTCCTTCATATAAACCAAGAATCGACAAAGTGTTTTTTGAAAAGGGCTTTCTTGTTCACATAGCACCTTTCAGAGCTACTCAGAGTTCAACTCTGTTGTTGTAGCTTGAATGCAGCCATTTAAGAAAAAGTAAATGAATGGATGTGACTGTGTTCTGATAAAACTTTATGTACAAAAACAGGTCATAGTTTGCCAACCCATAAAATAAACCGAGAAATCTTTCAAAGTCCTTGTTTTAACTTAGTGAGGAAAGCTTAGACTCAATAACACAGTTGCTTTTTGCTGAAAGGCATAAGATAAAATATATTTCCCATTACATGTTCCAGATATCACCTCAAGACAAGATAATGATCCTTAAAGGGTGCACAGAGTGCTCAGGTTAAAAAGTAAAGCTATAGCACTTAGCAAAATTACTTCCAGGGCCATGTATGTCATTCATTTTGCAAAGAATTGAAAAGAGCAACCATCTTTGAGAACATAGTTGATTAACTTTTGGTACTTAAAGCAAACGTTGAGCAATTGTAGGTGTAAAGTATGAGATATTTCTGAAAATGCTAAGAACGGCATTATTTTAAAAGGAGCAATACCCCAATACATCCCGGTATGGGACAGAAATAATGAGAGTGCAGGGGATGGCACATAATCATCATGGATTAGCATAACGTAAACCATGCAAGATGAAGAGAAAGGGACTATATCAGAACTGAAAACTATTCTCATAGCTACATAACAGTATTCACCAGCTATCTAATGAAAAATAAACTAAAAATTAATGGCAGAACTCCCTTGCATATCATTTATAGTGATAGTAATTAACTCAGGATAATATTCTATTTTTGAAATACTGAGATGTTAAAAGAATTTCTTTGAAATCTTGTAACTCAAGTGGACCTCATAATACGGCACAAGGGTTCCCCTTGCATTACCTCATTACTAACTTAATGCTTAGTCAACTTTTTTTTTTTTTTTTTTGCATCAGAATATTCTCATCCCAGGCATTAATTATTTAGTATATTGAGTCCCTTGGGATGAGAGGTTATTTCCAAAAAGAGGAATTTAAGGAAAGTGACAATATGAAAAATGATTAAACTGTAAGATTCACAAGAACAGGAACTACAATGTTCTGTTTACCACTAATGTACATTGTCTGATTGCTAAACACTCAAATAGTTGTTGAATAAATGAATGAATGAATGAATGTTTATAGTATATTATTACACTTAGGATGGCAGTATGTTATTTATATTTTTATTCTGTGGGATGAGTTGAGTCATTCCCAATCCATTTAACAGCTTCACACAGCTCTATATAAAAGCTCTCCTCCAGATACGTTTATTATAGGGCTAGGTAGAAGTTACATAACTACTGTGGTTAAGATCCATGTCCAGAATGAGTATTATTAAAATTGAATAAACAACAACCACTAATGAGAAAGCTTTTTCTCTCTAGCTGGTCTACTTTTATACATAAACACATATCTCTTTAACATTTTTGTGTCTTATCCATGGAATCAGTAAAAAAAAAAAAAAAAAAAAAAGTAGTTTCCCATTTGAGAGACCTTTAACACAATCCCCACAAATGTCAAGTACTGTCTTTGAACTGACAGCATATTAATCAGGTTTCTAAAGATTATATTCACAAAAAAGTCTCTCTGACTTGGAGTCATGTGAAATTGTATCCTTAACTCATAGTTATTAGATAGTGCTAAGATACTGTAGGTTTTTAATGATACATTGAAAAAGAAGAAAATAAATCACAACATTTGGGTTCTCCTATGATGCCAAATTGCTAGTCACCTTCTTGGAAAACTATCAGCTGAAGCAGAATATGAATGTATTTTATATAATGCAGATATATATATAATTATATAAATTATAAATTTATGTACTCATGTATTTGCATTGATAAGATATGAATTTTATTTATATGTTTTATGCATGAAATTAAATAATTTATGGATCTTTCACTTGATATTTGTTGATAAGTTTGTAAGCATCTTATGCTAAGCCAGTACTCTAAAATGTTTTGGGTGCATAGCACGCTATTTCTAAAAACAGAAAAAAAAAATACCTTCATGATTAACTTTATGATGCTTTATTTATTTTTATAAAACAAACTAAACATTTCATTTGGTCCTGTGGTAACTTTTTTGTTGTTAAAGCCCCACATTGCTAAGAATGTTATTTTATGATATTCAACTATAACTTTTTACACTATTTCCTAGTCTTTGAGGATTTTCAGATGTGATGCTCTGAGAATTTTTAGATATAGTGTGGACTTTTAGAGAAATAAATTGCCTGTAGTGCTTTGCAAAGATATAATTATATCAGGGCTTCATAAAATACGAGCCTAATGGAATTATTGCCATGTAATTTTCTGTAGGTTGTTTAAATTGTCTGCAATTTATTCCTGTAAAATTTCTGTAATTTAGCACTCTGTAGGTTAACACTTTATAATGCTATATTATATATGGTACATGTTTTAAAGTAGCCAAAGCAGCAGTGGGATAAAAATAAATGTCTTCACCTAAGCTGTACTGGCAGAACCATAATTTTTATTTAAATTAATGTAAATTTGCATTAACAAATTTAAAGACATAATTTGCAATCATTGAAGATACAAAGTTCTATTATAGGTGAGAGAGACGAACAAAGCTCACTCACGGGAACTGAGTAAGATTTTTTAAGGCACAAAGAATCTTCTTAGAAATCTTTCTTCATGGTCTCCTAAAAGTTATTTTGGTTATTTAAAATGCATTGAGAGTGATTTTTTTCCCTCCGGAGGATATCTTAAAGCCTGGCCCTAACCCCTTCTGTCCTTTTCCATCAAAATTCAGATTAAGTGGCTTGGTATGGAGTCCAGTGATTCTAATATATATATAATATATATTCAGATGTTCAGTTATTTCAACTATTTGCCCTAGACTATAGATTATCCAGCTTTGCTGTATTCCCATTTGTTCTTAACTTCAACTTCTAATACCAAGTTGCTATGTTTTATCTTATTTCTGTAAATAATGGTCAATGTCTTTGAGAGACAAATTGAATTCATGTTGCTTTGTCACTGGATATAATTGTCTTTAGTTTCTCTTCTTAAATGGTGGCTACCAACACTCTCAGATCTGATCCCTGAATATTTGGCATGTGACTAGTTTGGGCCTACCTGGGATGCATCCCTAAAATGGGCAAACAAAAAATATCTGACATGACAATAAACTATATTCAGTAAGAGTAGGATTTCTAATTACCCATTCACTTTGATTGACAGCTATTAACTTTGCATTAAAATATACCTAATGATGGCCAAGATGATATTTACAAATATATTTGTTAGAGCTGCCATCTACACAAAATGTCATTGCCTCTTCTTGGTTAATCATATTTAGTAAATCCTCATTAGAAAAATGACAAATACTCTTTTATTAAGAAAACTAACCACAAAGTATATCTTAAAGAAAATGAAATTATGGCTCAGGAGAGGGTTTACAATTTTCAAGAAACTCTTAACTGATCCATAATAATGTTCATGAACTCAATTTACAAACCATATTTTACCAACCTTTATGTTTTATAATATATATAATGCATTATAAATACATATATACATTTATAATACATATAATGCAGTATAAAACATTTATATATGTTATAGATATATATATAATACATTATAAAATATAAAGCCTGGTAAAATATTGCAGATTAAAATTTTATAAAATGAGACATTTCAAACATTCTTTGAAAGAAAGAAAAGCAGAAATAAAACTTTATGATTATCAACATCCATTGGAAGTGTTCCCAAGGATGGAGAACTAAAAGGGAGTTACTAGCAAATATGTATCTGTTGTGATTAAGAATGCAGAACTAAACTACAATGTTAAAATCTGACTCCACCACTTAATAAATGTATGACTTTGGACAAATCAATTAACCTCTCATGCCTCTGTTTTCTCACCTATGAAAGGGGAGCAATAATATATCTAACAATATTGGGATGAGCTAGGATATTATTCGGTATCAGTCAACTCCCCAAATTCGGTGATTTACACAATAAATTTTACCTCTCATTCATGCAAAACTTGCTTTAGGTTCATACAGATCTCCAGAGCAAGCCTTAATCTCTTAGTTGGCTCAGAGATTTCAGGCTGCTTGAATCTTATACTACCTTCATACAGACAGTTGCCTCCATGCTATCACTGAGAAGGAGAAATCAGGCAGACCCAAGCATTAGTTCTTGCTGGCTTCCACCTCTTATTAGATGACAATGATGGTTATTGTAAAGTAGGCAGGAAATAAAATAGAGATAAGATTAACCTGAACTTAAAAATTATATCATTTAATTTTAGAACTGGAAAGGTCTCTAAAAATAATCCAGTCAAACCCCTCACTGTGCTTTGAATGTGTCCCCCAAAGCTCACGTGTTGAAAACTTAATACAAGTGTAAGGGTCTTGGAAAGTGGGGCCTAAAAAGAGATGATTCGATCACGAGGGTTCTGCTCTCATAAGTGAATTAATGCCATTACCTCAGGAGTGGGTTAGTTACAGAAGGTGGGCTTGTTATAAAAGTGAGACCATGTGCAGAGGCTCACGCCTACAGTCCCAACACCTTAGGAGGCTGAGGTGGGTGAATCACTTGAGGCTAGGAGTTTGACACCAGCCTGGGCAACATAGTGAGGACCTCGCCTGTAAAAAATAAAAAACACACAAACAAACAAACAAACAATCAAACAACTGGGCATGGTTGCTTAAACCTGTAGTTCCAACTACTTGGAAGGCTGAGGCAGGAGAATCACTTGAGCCCAGGAGTTGGATGATGGTGCCACTGCACACCAACCTGGGTGACAGAGCAAGACCCTCGGTCTTTAAAAAATTAAAAAAAAAAAAAAAAAAGAAGTGAGTTCAGCCCCCTCTTTCTCTCTCTCTTGCTTTCTCTCGTGCTCTCTTGCCCTTCTACCTTCTACCATGGGATGATGCAGCAAGAAGGCCCTTACAAGATGTTGGCACCTTGATATTGAATTTCCCAGCCTTCAGAACTATGAGAAATAATTTTTCTCTGTATAAATTTCACAGTTTGTGGTGTTCTGTTTCGGCAACCCAAAATTGACTAAGACGCCTCTTTATTTTACAGATGCAGAAACAGACACCCAGAGAAAGTACTAGAATTTTTGTCCTAGGTTACCTATCCTGCAATAGCAGAGTCTAAAGTTAAATTCAGATATCTCTACTAGCTCTCTCCTGGCTGCAATTCTACTACCAACCTTTGGAAGTGTACTAAACATTCTTGTTTCTTCTGTAATATCCTAAAGAACAGTACAATATGGTGATTAAGTATCTCTTTTCCTAATTTATATTTAATGGAAAACCCAGAAATGATAGTAATAATAGAGGAAATGTTCTCAGACCTGAAATGGTACTACAGTAGCTATTATTAATTTCTATTCATTGCATATTAACAATCTGAGACTTACTGCCCAAACTAACTGAAAATGCACGATTCAGTACCATATTGAAGAATAATATTTTTGCCATGGCAAGGAAGAATAAGGTTTGTGAGAAGAGGCAGAATGGCATGTCAAACTTTGAAGTCTTCAAAAATAAGATTTTTTTTCATCATGCTTTCTGAATCAATGTTATTTTTAAATGAATGTATGCCCAACCTTTCTTACTCACACAGCCCTACACAGTCTATACTATCAGTAGGGAGAGCTAGAGTGCTGAGCTAGCTGTTACATGTGGTTTTTGTTTCCATTTGCTGAGTGAGGGGGAAAATCAAACAATCAACATATCAAGATAAGTGAAATACCTGCTGTGTTTATTGAAGGGTGTGACTGGCAATGACTAATGCAATCATTTTCTACTTGAACAGATTCAGGTTCAAAATGATACTTCAGGCCGGGCGCGGTGGCTCAAGCCTGTAATCCCAGCACTTTGGGAGGCCGAGACGGGTGGATCACGAGGTCAGGAGATCGAGACCATCCTGGCTAACACGGTGAAACCCCGTCTCTACTAAAAAAATACAAAAAATTAGCCGGGCGAGATGGCGGGCGCCTGTAGTCCCAGCTACTCGGGAGGCTGAGGCAGGAGAATGGCGTAAACCGGGAGGCGGAGCTTGCAGTGAGCTGAGATCGCGCCACTGCACTCCAGCCTGGGTGACAGAGCGAGACTCCGTCTCAAAAAAAAAAAAAAAAAAATGATACTTCAGTTATTTCTAAAATGAAAAGAATGATTGCAGTTCTATTACTACTTGCAGTTATTAAATCATTGTCATACCAACTGTTTCCTTTCCCTTCCCCTGTTTCCATTTAGACCTCCAGCACTATGTGGGAGAATGCAACCATTTGGTTATGAGGCTGAGCTGAGAAGAATGCTACCCTACAGCATACTGGGAAATGCTGGACCAGAAGTACTTCTGTTAGTTACTTCTTTGCTAAATCACTCATCTTGCAAAATTGACCATTCAGAGATACAAACTATTGTATGTCCCAAATACTCTGGTTAAAAATGTAGGGTGATCTTCCTTTTAGGCCCTGTATAATATCATTGGACTTTATGGATAGTTAGACATATCATTTTTTCGAATGGCAGCCTGCTTACTTGATGCCATTGACAGAAAATAAATAGCTATAAATAAATGTCTAAATCTAGTGTGACTCTATCCAAAGATTCTGCATAATCCCATTTAGAGTAATGAGGACTATAACGACAATCTTAAGTACACTAATTTTTTAAAAGAAATCTTCATCTTATTCTTACACATGGCATTGATTATATTCTTCCTCCATTGGATTAAGAAGCAGGAAGTCTAGATAAGAATAAAAGCAGTCCCTTAGTTACTGGAGTAGCTTAGACCTCTCACAGGTGATATTTGTAGTTCACATCAAGCCTGAGCAAGTATTTAGACTAGTTTTACGTGTTGAAACCAAAGGGGAAGTTTAGCAAGGATATTGTTTCTTGCTTTGAAAGAGGCAGGCTAAGATATATGTGTATCATTTTGTTCACACACTGAACTCCCCTCCCTTTTTTTCCCTGCTTCTCTCCTGCTTGGAGCTGACTCCTCCTTCCTGCAGCTCTGAGGATCACAGGCTGATTGAAGAACACAGCAGTTCAGATGGAATTCTGTGCACAAGCTCCCTCTGACTGGCTCACGCTCGCCCTCTCTCTCTTTCTTTCTTTCTCTCTACCTTCAAAGCTGAAACCTACCTGACAATCTCCTGCCTTTGAATCCAGCTCTGCAACCAAATGCATCATTTTACTGCTCTTAAAAGTGAACAGAGTTTGATTATCTCAAGCTACAAGCTGCTTTGCTCCATAAGAAGAACCCCAAAGGATCCAGACATCATTGGTTTTCAATGTACCTGAAGAGTTTTTTTTTCTTTCTTCCCTGAAACTTGATGGTGGGAAGGAGTTTTTGCTTTGTTTTTAATTGGAATGTTGAAAAGTTGTTTGCTCGGATTTTTTTTTTTAATGCTTGAAATGGAACCTAATTTTTAAATATAGCTTGAGTCAGATCTAAAGGAGACATGCCTGACCATTTGCTGAAGGACTGACCGGGAGAACATCTAGAGGGGAACTTGGTAGGAGAAATGAAATCTGATTTACAGCAGCCAGTCTTTCTTTTGAGAAAACTGTCAGACTCATTGATAAGAGAAATTAAATATTGACCAAGGACAATGTCTTTATTTCTCAGTAACTTATCAACAAATGACTCTAGCCTGTGGAAAGAGAATCATAATTCTACGGACCTTTTAAATCCGCCAGGAACTCTGAATATCTATCTTTTTTGCTTGACATGTCTCCTGACTTTTGCAGCCTTGGTGGGCAGCATTTATTCACTAATTTCCCTGCTGAAGATGCAGAACAGAACTGTTGTGTCCATGCTTGTGGCTTCCTGGTCTGTGGATGATCTCATGAGCGTCCTGTCGGTGACCATCTTCATGTTTTTGCAGTGGCCAAACGAGGTCTCCGGTTACTTCCAATTTCTATGCACCACATCTGCCTTATTGTATTTATGCCAGGGCCTCTCTAGCAACTTGAAGGCGACTCTCCTAGTCTCTTACAACTTTTACACGATGCACAGGGCTGTGGGGAGCCAGACAGCCTCCAGAAGATCGGGCCAGGTGCTTGGCGTGGCGCTGACCGTGTGGACAGCCAGTCTGCTGCTCTCGGCACTCCCGTTATGCGGCTGGGGCGCCTTCGTGCGCACGCCCTGGGGATGCCTGGTGGACTGTTCCAGTTCCTACGTGCTGCTCCTCTCTACCGTGTATGCTTTGGCCTTCGGACTCCTCGTGGGCCTCTCGGTCCCACTTACATACCGATTGCTGTGTTCTGAGGAGCCGCCGAGACTCCACGCCAACTACCAGGAAATTTCCCGTGGAGCTTCAACTCCTGGGACCCCTCCTACTACGGGAAGAGTGGTTTCTCTGTCCCCAGAGGATGCTCCCGGCCCGAGTCTGCGGCGCTCTGGGGGATGCTCCCCGAGCTCAGACACCGTGTTTGGACCGGGTGCGCCCGCTGCCGCTGGGGCTGGAGCCTGCAGGCGTGAGAACCGGGGGACTCTCTACGGCACCAGGAGCTTCACCGTGAGCGTAGCGCAGAAGCGCTTCGCTTTGATCCTAGCACTTACAAAAGTCATCCTTTGGCTGCCCATGATGGTAAAAGTGCAGTTGTTCACAAAGCGCGAGTGTGGGTGCCATACAGTGTAAATGAGTGTCGGGACCGGCGTCGCTGGTTTGGGGAGTCACCAAGAGACACACAGTGAAGTCCGCTTGCAAGTGTCTCTCGCTGGGTTTTAGAGATGCACTTAGATAGAGGAAGGCAGTCCGGGATAGGGCTAGTTGGCCGCAAAACCTTTGCTACTAAATGTTTCTCCTTTCAAAAGTCAGGGGAGTAGAGATCGCTTTCTGTGGCGAGCGACTTGGTTTTCCATATTGGTGGTGGCCAAGGATATTGTCTCACACAGCAAAATCTGAGAGTATTCAGAAAAGGAGAGAGGGAATTAAAAGGTTTTTTCCCTTCAACCTTCTGTCATCCCTTTCTAGCCGTTCCATTCCCGACTAGTAAGGACGACGCCCATCCTCAGCAGGGAGGGATAGAGGGGAGGAGAGATCAGTTGTGGAGGGAGAAGACAGGGGACAAAACAGGCTTTTGTTCCTCCTTCTAGGAGGAAGCCGATTAAAAGGTAGCAGAGTGGCGCCCCGCTGTGACCAGCGCGCATGGGCGGAGGTGAGGGTCCAGGGAGGCGATAAAGACCATTCGGAGAACCAGACTCAGGTTTCCCGGACGCCTGTTTCCCAGCTAGCGTCCTCCACGTTGTAGACTGTGCCTTTCTGGTGGAGTCTTGAATAGGCAGCGGACGCAGACCTGGCACTCAAAAGCAGAAACTCCTCCCAATCCTGTGCTGTCTGGCGTAACGGGGTGTGTCCCGCCGTTCTCAAGAGCCCACCACCAAGGACAGGGCGCCAGCTCCGTAGCAGAGCTCCCCTCTCGCTGTCAATCAGGAGAAGGAACTGGAAAGGGAACTGAGGCAGCGTGAGTGGAGAAAAGGCTTGGAAAGTACAAAGTATAATTTTAGGTTAGATCTGAAGTTCTCTTGCCCTTGCAGATGCACATGGTGGTCCAGAACGTCGTGGGGTTTCAGAGCCTTCCCTTGGAGACATTCAGCTTTCTACTTACCCTGCTGGCCACCACTGTAACCCCAGTGTTTGTCTTGTCCAAACGCTGGACCCACTTGCCCTGTGGCTGCATCATCAACTGCAGGCAGAACGCACACGCAGTGGCATCCGATGGGAAAAAAAGTAAGTCCTCAACACCGCGGTGATTGGCAGCAATACTCATTCAGTGACTTTCAGAAAAGTAGTCTACTAACAAAGCTGCCTCAGTAGGGAATGGAGAGTCCAAGGATAAATGTAAACGGTAAATAGTGAGAGGAAATTATGAAACATTCACTACCACAGTTTGGGGGTAGATTTTAAATGAGGCTGGTTTTGAAAAACCCCATGAAGTGCTGTGGCACTGAATAATTATTTTAGGCAGGAAAAAAAAAAAGGAAAGACTAGAATTCATTTAGCACATCATGTCAACAAAGGCACTTAGATGATATATTCACCATAGTTCTTAGTCCAGAATAGAAAACAAACTCCTCTCCCAAGTCTAGAATGAAATGCAGCATTGCCATAAGAAGCTTGAATTTGAAAAGGATTATTAACCTTCTGAAAGGAGTTGAAAACTCATTACACTATAACCCATTATTATGCAATCGAACAGTAAAGAAAGGCATTTTTGTTGTTTTACTGCTTGTATTCTTCCAGGGTTTTGGAAAGTTTTCAGAGTAAGGAATCAGAGTACTTGAAAACAGTTCCAAAACAAATTGCAAGTGTAGGCCTCTCTCTCTCTCTCTGTCTGTCACACACACACACACACACGGGTGCCCTGGACCAAACACAAAAACAAACAAAACCTCAGTTAAAAAAAAAAAGACACAAGTGACAGTTTGTTACTGTGTGTTCATGTATGAATCTAGCCAAATTATTTACTTAAAGAAGATTCTGTGTTCTGAAGAGTACACCTAGAATGAGAGTGGAAAGTAGGGTCCATTCCAGAACTCCCTACAGTGTAATTGTTCCCATATTCTAAGATAGGAAAAGTGTTGAGGAGTGAGCTGTATATTTTGACTCTGTCAGGAAGAAAAAGGATATTATTGTATTATTCCAGACAGAATATAGGATGTTTTATCACTTAATAAATCTGAGAATGCGTTAGTGTATGCTGCATTAACTGTCCTATTAATTGTCCTTTGCTCAGATCATGCAAGTATATTATTCTTTAACGGAGATGAAGGATAAATAAAAACGGTCCATCTCAGGCTATTTTAGGGTTGCAAAATCTAGAGAATATCAAAGTATACTCTGCAATCAATTAAACAACAAAGTTATTTGATGTAATTAGCCATGAACTGGCCATTTTTCTTATGTCATAATGATGGCATTTAAAATTTAGAATGTCTAGATATTTTTCAAATGACCAGCAAATTTTTTTATTGTTAAGAATATCATAGGCCGGGCGCGGTGGCTCAAGCCTGTAATCCCAGCACTTTGGGAGGCCGAGACGGGCGGATCACGAGGTCAGGAGATCGAGACCATCCTGGCTAACACAGTGAAACCCCGTCTCTACTAAAAAAAAAAAAAATACCAAAAACTAGCCGGGCGAGGTGGCGGGCGCCTGTAGTCCCAGCTACTCGGGAGGCTGAGGCAGGAGAATGGCGTGAACCCGGGAGGCGGAGCTTGCAGTGAGCTGAGATCCGGCCACTGCACTCCAGCCTGGGCGACAGAGCGAGACTCTGTCTCAAAAAAAAAAAAAAAAAAAAATCATTAAGTTTTATTAGTAGTAGATGACAGATGCATTGTCTTTAAAATAACCTTAGAACTTATAATAATGGTGTGTCTCTAAAGACTAATATCCAGAGCAACAGTGACAGGGAAAATTAATAATAAACCTTTATGGACCACTTATAAAAACATGTAACATAAAGGAAACAATTCACAAGCCTCAAAACTCTAACATTCTAATAAATCTTAGCATTTTGCCACTAAACTAGTAAACTAGCCCAGTTTTGTGACATCTAAAATTGTGAGACGGATGAGTCTAGTGTCAGTGAAAATGAAAAGTCTTAGTGAATTAGTTGAAAGCAGTCATTTTTAAGAAGTGGGGACTATCCATCTCAGAGCTGAAAACAAAGCAGACAACAGACTTATTCTTGTAAATGACCTATGAAATATTCTACTTTCTGTACTGCACAGACAGAAGAGTCTTACGGCAGGCTAGCAGAATCAACAGTCACACTCATATCACAGGTTTGAAATTAAAAATATGTCTTTTGAGATCAAAATAATGTTTTTTTCTAAAATTACCATTGCTTTTATTTGTGTTTATTTTAAAATTCCAAAGAAAGACTTATATGAAGGCTTGTAAAAAAGAAGCATGGCTTCACAAATAAAACATTGTGATAAACTTTCGTTTGAGATACTTATAGTTCAAATGACTCCATTCCCCCCATGATCCAGGCTGTGATATCAGAACTTTCTGATAATAACAGTGATGTGTTTCTACTGTCTGAGAAGCCACCATCAATTTTTGCTATTGCTAGTATAACACAACAAAATTTTAAAACCCCAAACATAGCACATGCTTAGGTGGACCAGGTGGTTGATCAGCTAGAGTATCTTAATTCTTCGATGGTTCGAGTTTTATGTTTAAACTTTTTGTCCATAACAAACTAAGATTCCCTCTCTTTATATCCTTTATCAGTCAGCAGACTTCAGAAGTAAGGGAGAGAAAATATTTTTTCCCTTACATATTTATCATAGGTTAATTTTGAAGATGTAAATATAATTATAAAGCTCAACTTCACTAAATGGGAACTGAGAGATGTGCAACCAGAAAATGAATGTGAGCAGTGGAAAAATAATTTGCAGAAATAATAATCCTCTCCTGTTTCCAACAAGAATCTGTACTATTAGTGTCTCAAAAGTGTTTTTTTTGTTTTTTTTTTTCAAATGATTTTAACATAGAGGTCTGGGGCAGTAGACATATTGGTTGGATATAGCTTTCAGACCCATTTTGTTTGCCTGACATGATGTTTTTTAAACAGTTAAATGTCAAATACATTATATAAGAAATAGATTTTTGATCTTTATTTTTTGACAAAACGATAGTATCTGGTAAGTGATACTACTCTGAAGAATGATTTTTTTTACAAGTTGATATAATTACTCACATCTAAAATTGTAATTGGCAAGATGTGATTAAAAGCAGAAGACTAGAGCTAATTCATGTTTTATTGAGGATTTTGGAAGAATATTATATGTATTTTTAAGATGTTTAGTGTAAATTTCAAAGGATTCTGGACAATATTCTGATGGTTTTTAAGTTTCTTGAAAATTATTAATCAATGAAAGATCTCTGACTTTCACAGACAGAAATACAAAATACAAAAAATACAAAAAAAAATACAAAATACAAAATACACAAAATACAAAAAAAGTTTTTAAAAATCTCAACTATGTAATTTTTCAGTGAAATAAAACTATAGCACTGTCAAGGCCTTCCTCCTATAAAGAAATCAATATTATAAAGATACCAACTTTTTGAAATCATATTTTATTCAGCTAGCATCATGGAGTCAAGGCTAACCTAGAAAACCATTCCTATCACATCAAGCATGATTCCTACATGTTGCTCCATTCATTCATTCATTCGCTTACTCAATAAACAAATATTTATTAGGGAAAACGTCACTATATGTCTAGCACTGTGCCGCATGTTCAATAAGGAACAGAAATTCCCAACAGAAATTCTGTTCAATAAGGAACAGAAATTCCATAAGAGTCATTCAGCGCATGACCCATGAGCTGAATTTGGTTCAAAGATCTGGTTTTTAACCAATGTTTATAGTTACTTATAACTAATTTTAATTATGGACTGAAATTTTAAGATCAGGATATTTTATATCAAGTCTATGAACCTGGTTTGTCTGAAAAATTAGAATTCTTGACAACACAACCCCTAATCTCCCCACAAATGGTTGGAGCTGAGAATCCTGCTTTAGGTGGAGAAAGAGCTTTCCCATTTGTCTTTGTTAATAATTAATGTTAGCTAACTGGCCTCATAGACACTTTTTATTTTCTGCTTTTGGTTCAAAAAAAAAAAAAACCTAGTCTTTACCCTCAAAGAACTTAGAAATGATTAGTTTTGACTCTGATTCTCATATTTTCTTCAACATAATTTTGATTATTAACTATATTAATGTATTTTTATAGGGATTCACCCCCTTACAACCAGCCTCTCATCTTACATTGTCAACTTTGTGATATTGTTATAACCTATTATCTCAACTTAAGTATCTCAGGTACATTAGTTACTTCAGGCAGAATTTGCCATTTAAGTGATAAGTCACTAACAAGAAATGTTTCATTGATTATACTGCATAATTACTGTATTTCCTCTGACTTTAAAACAGCACATTGTGTAACTCTGCTTCCATTAACATAATTCTTTCATGGGTCTGATTAGCAGTAAAGCAATTTCAAATAAAGGCAAATAACTCCAATTCTGAAAACAGCTAGCTTTAAATTCAGATCATTTTACCTGTAAGTAATCTTCAGTAGCTTTTGTCTGTCACCCCCAGTTTTCTCCAGCATAAAATAGAATCAATAAGATTTTTACTAAGTAGGATTGTTGGTGTGTTAAATGAGATATTCGATGGGCAAAACGACCTCAGAATGTTCTATCACATCATGGTCTCTTGATAATCCTCCTTTCTTTTCATAACCTACCTCACACAGCCCTTTGTCCCTTGTGACATGGAGGTGAAGTCCCCATTCACACATTCTGCACACTCCTTCACAAACATTACTCATTTTTGCTTTATATGTTTGAGATTACAATGTGTAACTAATAAAATTATAGTCATAGACATCAATTTTATCATGTTATATCACAAAATTGGGATTTTATGATAGCATTTGTTTTCTTAATGGCCTTGAATTGACAATTTGTCACTTTATATCTTTTTTGGAGAAAAATAGAAACCCATCAATAATTTAAACATTATTTTAGTTCCTTCACCTTTCACATTCTTAGAGCAAGTAAACAGCATAACTTGATTTTACTTAACTACAGTACTAGAAAAGGTCAATACAAATATAAATGAGACAGTATATAAAATATGAACATCTATTTCTACTTTTATTTTTTCTTTGAATCAAAATTTTTCTTGTTTGTGTTCTGGCTCAAACAACAATGAATGATACTGATAAATTCTACTTTTCAGTCAACAGAATTGGTTTACAAATCTTAGATTCTGAGAAACTCTCTGTAATAGAATCTGCATATGAATGACACTAGGGTATATTACAAAATGAATCAAATTTTACTTATTTTTATAGAAAGTTTAAAGCTTTTCATACATTTTTTCTACCAAAGACAGCTAAATGTCTCACTATAAAACACAGAGCTATCAAAGTAGAAAATTTGTTTGAAACAAACCATGTTTTGACAGATGAAAGTAAAAACATTAAATTATATCTTGTCTACCACCTTAATATAACTTGATTCTTAATATATAAAACTTATCTAGCATTTAATGACATTCAAAATAAAAATTGTATCACTTTCTGTTACTTTCTTGCTTTTTATTCTAAGACTTTGCATCACTCCACCAACTAATAGTACTATAATTAGTATATCATCATATTTCACCTGATTTAAATCATAAAAATTTTATACATTCCTGCTAAACTCTTGTAATAATCAGCTTTATAGACATTATAAAGTGCTTCAATTTGTTAAAAATATGAATCCGTCTAATTTTTCACATTTACTTGTATCAGAAATGTACATGTTACTTTTTTAAATTTAAATTTAAACTTAGCAGCATGGTCTAATTTTAAATGTTTGCATTTATAGACATACAAATGACAAAAATTATACACCAAAATATTTAAACAAGTTATATTTATTGGCGATATTCTCAGCTAAATAACTCATGTAATATTAAGACTACTTAATAATTAATTTCTAGCAAAATAAAATTTATAAATAATATATCTTATCCCAAAATATAAGGAAATGTGCAAAATAATTGGTTAGTTAGACTAACATAAGCTAAAACAATGTATTTGAGAATTTCCTGATGTATGGCTAAGTTTTTGTTATATAAGGCTTCTCTAGTGACCAAAAGAGTTTTTAAGATTGTATGTATTTCAAGACCCTCATTGTGTAAATGAGAAAAGTTAGGCACAGGGTAATAAGATAATTTTGTGAAGCATAATTTCTTTGCATAATTGACACAAAGTAAATGAAGATAGTTTTAAAACTTAAAATAATCAAGTTGAATGCACTTTCTATTTTTATTTGCTATATATAGCCAATGTGGTTTATATCTACCTTACTAGCCATAAACTGTTGTTTTTATTTTTACTCAGTCAAGAGAAAAGGCTTTGAATTCAATCTATCATTCCAAAAAAGTTATGGGATTTATAAAATAGCACATGAAGATTACTATGATGATGATGAAAATTCCATATTCTATCACAACCTGATGAACTATGAGTGTGAAACTACAAAAGACCCTCAGAGAGACAACCGTAACGTCTTCAATGCTATAAAAGTAGAAATCAGCACCACGCCCTCTCTGGACAGCTCCACACAAGGCGGCATCAACAAATGCACAAATACTGATATTACAGAAGCTAAACAGGATATCAACAACAAAAAGGGTGCATTTTCTGACAAAACAGGAGGGGATATTCACTATGAAGAAACTACCTTTTCTGAAGGGCCAGAAAGAAGACTGTCTCACGAAGAGAGTCAGAAACCAGATATTTCAGACTGGGAGTGGTGTAGGAGTAAATCAGAAAGAACCCCTCGTCAGGTACAGTAAAGATTGTTCTTGCTGTTAAATTAAAGGTGATGCTAAATGTGATAGCCATGAAAAACATTATCAGTTGTTTATTTTATTCAATCTAGTCCAACATTAACTTCACCTGCCTCAATTAATTTCCATGATATTTAATTTTATTTCAAGGTGTCTTTTGAAGGACTTTTTAATCAGTTTAAAATCTATACATTTTATAATAGGAAGAGTTAAACAGGCTCTTTAAGAAGAGTAGGGCATTCTTTTTTAACCTCAAGTAACCTGCATAAATTCAGATTAGATTCTCAGAACTCACGGTTCAAATTAATTTAGTTTGTAGATTTTATTTTTCCCTCCTCCATTCCAAAGGTATCTCTTAAGTCTCCAAGGGAAGTTTTTTTTTTCCATGCAAAGGCAAATATGTATACAACTTGCAGTGAGAAGTGTTGTTCTGTTGAAAGTATATTGGGCAGCTTGCCTATCAGTCTTACTAGAACTAATCTCTCCAGTACCCAGCAGAAAAAAAATTATTCCAGAGTACATTCAGGTGAGCATTTGCAAGCCCTTATGAATGATCCATCTCCTTAAATATGGAAGAATGGTTTTATAGTATTTAATAAAGCTAAAAGAATTTGCATTTGAATTTCTCGTCCTTTCCTAGATTTCAGCCTTCCTAAAATGGTGAGGGATTCTTCTTATTTATTGAAATGGCAGTGTGACATTGATACGAGATTTTTTTCTTTCTCCAAGCTCTCATATGTGATAATTAAGTTGCCCTTGCTTTCCACACTATTGATTTCCTAGGAAAAAGGAGTCTTTTTCTACATGAGTTAATGGAAATCAGAATCTACATGCACCTAATCTCTGGAATCAAAAGCATTATTTTAGAAATACACTGATAGGAATAATGTATTCATTGATCCAAAAGTATGATCATATAACACGAACTATAAATATGAGCAGAATAATTTGAGATTTTCTTTATTCTCAGTAAGTAAAACTACTAGTCTCCTGATATCATTGTTTTTAAAGTGAGTTGAATAGTAAAAGAAGGTGTATAAAATATAAGAAGAGATAGCCGGGCGCGGTGGCTCACGCCTGTAATCCCAGCACTTTGGGAGGCCGAGGCGGGTGGATCACGAGGTCAGGAGATCCAGACCATCCTGGATGAAACACGGTGAAACCCCGTCTCTACTAAAAAATACAAAAAATTAGCAGGGCGTGGTGGTGGCGCCTGTAGTCCCAGCTACTCGCGAGGCTGAGGCAGGAGAATGGCGGGAACCCGGGAGGCGGAGCTTGCAGTGAGCCGAGATCGCACCACTCACTCCAGCCTGGGCGACAGAGCCAGACTCCAACTCAAAAAAAAAAAAAAAAGAAAAAGAAAGGAAAAAAAGAAGAGATAATTGTGCATATTGTTTAAAGATTAGAAATCAAAGGAAAATATCACTAAATATTTGTCATAAATTAAATAATACAGTAAAAGGTGGAGGCCAAAGAACACAACACTCCATATGTTTAGAAAAAATGTGTTTTCCCAGCTAAGAGGGGAATTCCGACACTTTCATCATCAATTTGCTCCTGAATAATCTAAACCTCTTAGTCTTGCACTTAGAAATTGTTTTAAGTTATGTTCATAATGAAGCGAGTGTGTGTGTGTGTCCATCTCAATAACTTGTAACTACCTTGGGTGCTAGTCACCTATATTATCCTCATGATTACCCCTTACGGATTACAGCTATCTTGAATCTTACTCTTATTTTTGTTACATTCTTTTATCACAAATGTATGTACTTCTAACATAATACAATGTTTAGCTTTGCTAATTTTGAGCCTTCTAAAGATGGTATCATGCTGTATATAGTCTTCTGGAGCCTGCTTTTGTTCATTTAACATTACTGAGTAGCTCAATTTTCTTATTTATTTCATCAAAACAGTTGGAATTATTATCTAAAATACCACAACTAAATGCCTTCATTTAAAAGCCTTGGTTATAGTTTGAAAAGTAGAGTCAAATAACTATAACTAGAACATGAATAACTGTAACTAGAATGTGAAAGAATCAGACACTGTTTGCACATAAGAATGATGAAGAACAACTTACCCACAATCTTCTTTAAATCAAAAATTAAAATGATTTATGTGAAGTACAAAACTTTGATCAATCCAGATATCTTTCAGCTATAAATATTGGCTTGTTAAATATAGATATTTAAACAACTGTAATGATCAAGTCTTTCAGGAAACTTCTCTGAAATGGTCACCATGAAAAATAATGATTAGAGGTAAGATGGATAATACAATATTCTGGAAAGGTAAAACTTTTTTATTTCCAGGGACTAATTAAAATTAAATAAAATACTATCATAAATTTTAAAACAACAGGAAGAAATCCTAAACCGCAGATTGACGTTTTTTGTATAACCTTCCCTTAGTAAAAGTACCTGTGGTCTTTAAGGTTAGCCTCAAATATAAATACAAAATTTTAAATTAAAAAAGTGTTACAAAATTATACGAAACATTTTAAAGCACAAAGTTTAAAATGTTCACATTGTAATTTAAAATGTTAGCAAAAAATGCATTTAGGACTGAAAACCTTATGAGAACTTTTCCTAAGATCAAAACAGCTTTTAATTCTTACCCTTTTCTTCAGCAGCAAATATTACGTGGAAGTGAATGATGACTTAGAAAGGACTTTCATTTTTATCTTTTTCTTCCCAGTGCTGTTTGTTGCTTTCAGCTATGTTAACATATGTATCTTATATAGTGATGCATTAAACTGTGTGGTAGACACTGCAGTTACTCTATAAAAACACTACTTCTTTTGATTGTTTTATGGTTGTACTTTCAAACATTTAGGCCCAATTTATCAATTTGTGTCTAATGGTACTACATTTAATAGTATGTGTTCTCGGGATTTTTTTAAAAAGCAGATTTGATTTTAAATATATTTAGTGAGCTCTCCTTTATTTGTACAATATGCTTTGTTTAATTTTTTATTGAAGTTTATGTTAACAATTCTCAGTATATTTTCTTGGAAGTCCTGGTAGGAGTGAGACTATCATCACATCAAGGTTAAGGTGTAGAAATGATGGTAATAGAATGGCTTCAGTAGATTTAAATGTGATCCAATAAAATTTACAAGAATTGAAGGTATCCATAAGACTGAAATTCAATTTTAACCTGGTCACATAATTGCTTCTTTTTGAACACCTAATAAGTAGAAATCTAAGCAGTTTACCATTTTGAAAGTTCAGAAGGAATAGTCAGAAGTGTCAGAGATTTTTAGTTAGAAGGTCTTAATGCGATAGCCACTGGTATGACTCTTTCTGAAATGAAATGATAATTTTCTAGAACCCCAAATTTTGTCATCTATGAATAAAGAAAATTAGACTTATAAAATAATCAACTAGCCTGTGGGTGATCACTCTATTTTCTCTTTTAATACTAAGTTCGTAAAATTACCTGGATTCCATTTTCTTTCCTTTTAATGTTCTGTTTTAGAGTTCCAGAAACTCACTCATTTATTTTTGTGAATCAAAAACATAGATATCCTGAAACTTTTAATCTATTTACAATCCTATCATTATAGGATCTGTAAGGTACAAGGTCCTCCATTTTGCCAGTAGGATGTTTTAAAAACAGATTCTGAAACGTTCCCTCTCAAGTGAAAGACAAACCAGGGGGAGGTAATTGTGTTTAAATTTGCTACATAGTCACTTAACTTAAGGGATAAATAAGGCCAACAAGAACTAATTTTAATGTCGCCTGAGAATCAAGGAAATTTTATTTTCATTTTAAGGAAAATGTTTTAGCTATCTAAAAACAGTTTTCTAAAGTTATGTTGCATCAGTTGTTAATAGAGTTTAGTAGCAGTATTGGTTTCTATAGTATTTTTAAAATATTATTGTTTATTTAAGTAATTTTCATAGGAAACTACAGAATCTAAAAGTTAGCTAGACTATTTTGAGTTCTTTAGATGAGAGCCTCTCAGGCTTTAATGTGCATACTAGTCAAATGGGTATCTTATTAAAATGTGGATTTTGATTGATTAGGTATGAGATGGGATCCAAGATTCTCCATTCCTAATAAGCTTCCAGATAATTTCTGTACAAAACCAAGGTCCCACCTCAGACCTACAGAATCAAAATCCCGCAGTAGGCTAATATACACATTAAAAATTTAAAAGCACTGCTTTAGATTCTAATTGCTAGAGAATGGGCATGAGTTTGAAGTGCAGGGCAAAATTAATTCTTTCTGTTTAAGATATGACCCATTAAGTGTAAAGATGGAAGAAAATACTCAATACACATATCTCTTCCCTCTTCCTAAAAACTGTGCATCTTTTCTTTTCACTTTAAAAAACAAACTATTTTAAAAATGAGGACAGCATATTGCTGTTTTCTGTGACACTATTAGCTTAAAATGAAGATGCCTAAACTTGTCTCTGAGTAATTTCTGACATTTTAACTGAAATGACCATACTAGAAAAAATTCACTTAAAACCTATTTATAGCCTCCACCTGGTCATCTTAACAAAATGATCATCTGGAATATACTTTATTTTGACTACATTCATTTGTTTGAAGTGCTTAGTTTATTACTCGCTGTTCAGAAATTTGAAAATTTGCTACACTGCCTAGTTTTTATGAAAGTATAAACTTTATTGTTTTTATAATTATTAAACTAACTTATAATTATTGTAGAAAATCTAGAAATTGCCGATAAGCAAAGAAAAAAACTCATTTCCACCTACCCAGAGTTAACCACTGTTTACATTTTGTTGTATAAAATATCACACTCTTTTCTATGCATATATTTTTACTTTTGACAAAAACAAACAAACAAACAAAAACAGTTGCAAAAAATAGTACAAAGTTTCAATATATCTTAATTCAGTTCCCATTAACGTAAACATGTTACACTGTACAATGCAATTATCAAGAAATTAATAACTTATCTCTAAATTTTATTTCAGTTTTACCAATTGTCCTCTTTCTGGTTCTGGATCTAATCCCTGATGATATATTGTACTTGTTTTTATGACTCCTTATCTCCAATTTGTAACAGTTTCTCACTCTTTCTTCGTCTTGCATGATGTTTACTCTTTTGAAGACTACTAGCCAATTTTGTTTTTGTTTTTGGAATACCCCTCATTAGTAATTGTCTTATTTTTCAGTTGATAGAATTAAAGACAAGAATATCACCAAAGTGATGTTTGTCTTTTCTAGTTCGTCATATCAAAAGGTACATGATGTTGATACATCTTATGATGGTGATGTTCCCTTCATAAAATTGGTGTCTGCCAGATTTCTCCATGTAAAGCTTCTATTTTTCCCCCTTGTGATTTTTAAGTGTCTTGTGGAGAGATATTTTGAGGTTATGCAGATATTATGCTTCATATCACAACTTGCCCACTAACTTTAGCATGCACTGATGAATCTTACCTGCAACAGTTATTATGTAATGGTAATTTTCTATTTCTACCATTATTCTTTTTGTTTCATTCTTTGCATATTACGAATAAGGAGGTGGTAAACATTTTTATACATGATTCCTGATGCACATAAACACATTTAAAATTTTTTTTTATTTCAATAGTTTTTTTTTTTTTTTTTTTTTTTTGATATCGAGTCTCTGTCACCCAGGCTGGAGTGCAGTGGCGCCATCTCGGCTCACTGCAAGCCCCGCCTCCCGGGTTCACGCCATTCTCCTGTCTCAGCCTCCCGGGTAGCTGGGACTACAGGCGCCGCCACATCGCCCGGCTAGTTTTTTGTAGTTTTTAGTAGAAACGGGGTTTCACCATGTTAGCCAGGATGGTCTCGATCTCCTGACCTCGTGATCCGCCCGTCTCGGCCTCCCAAAGTGCTGGGATTACAGGCTTGAGCCACCGCACCAGGCCCACAATTTCTTTATCAACTCGTTGATTGATAGGGTTTTGGGCTGGTTCCATATTTTTGTGATTACAAATTCTGCTGTGATAAACATGCATGTGCAGGTATGTTTTTTATATAATGACTTCTTTTCCTCTGGGTAGATACCTACTAGTGGGATTGCTGGATCAAATGGTATATCACTTTTAGTTCTTCAAGGAATTTCCACACTGTTTTCTATAGTGGTTGTACTAGTTTACATTACCACCAACAGTGTAAAAGTGTTCCCGTTTTACCACATCCCTGCCAACATCTATTATTTTTTTACTTTATAATTATGGCCATTCTTGCAAATGTGAGGTGGTATTACATTGTGATTTTGATTTGCATTTCCCTGATCATTAGTGATGTTGAGCATTTTTCTGTGTGCTTCTGGCCATGTGTATATCTTCTTTTGAGAATTGTCTATTCATATCCTTTGCCCACTTTTTGGTGGGATTGTTTATTCCTCAATGACCTATTTGAGTTCTTTGTAGATTCTAGATATCACTCTTTTGTCAGATGTATAGACTGTGAGGATTTTTTTCCCATCCTATGGCTTGTCTGTTAACTCTGCTGATTATTGCTTTCACTGTGCAGAAGCTTTTTAGTTTACTGAAATCCCATCTATTTATCTTCATTTTTGTTGCATTTGCTTTTATGTTCTTGGTCGTTAAGACTTTAACTAAGCCAATATCTAGAAGGGTTTTGCCAATTTTATCCTATAGGATATTTATGACTTCAGGTCTTAGATTTAAGTTGTGATCCATCTTGACTTGATTTTTGCATAAGGTGAAAGATGAGGATCCAGTTTCTTTCTTTTACATGTGACTTGCCAATTAGCCCAGTACCATTTGTTGAATAGGATGTCCTTTCCCTCACTTTATGTTTTTGTTTGCTTTTTCAAAGATGAGTTAACTGTAAGTATTTGGTTTTATTTCTGGATTCTCTATTCTGTTCCATTGGTCTATGTGTCTGTTTTTATGCCAGTACCATAATATTTTGGTGATCATGGCCTTGTATTATAGTTTGAATTTGGGAAATGTAACTCCTCCAGATTTGTTCTTTTTGCTTAGTCTTGCTTTGGCTATGTGGGCTCTTTTTTGGTTCCACATGAATTTTAGGACTGTTTTTTCTAGTTCTGTGAAGGAATGATGGTGGTATTTTGATAGGTATTGCATTGAATTCATAGATTTCCTTTGACAATAAGGTCACTTTCACAAAATTGATTATACCCATACATGAGCATGGAATGGGTTTCCATTTGTTTGTGTCATCTATGATCTCTTTCAGCAGTGTTTGGTAGTTTTCCTTGTCTTTCACGAACTCCAAGTATTTTACTGTTTTTGCAGCTGTTGTGAAAGGGGTTGAGTTATTGGTTTGATTCTCAATTTGGTTGCTGTTGATGTATAGTAGATCTACTGATTTGTGTACATTAATTTGTGTCCTGAAACTTTGCACATTTATTTACCAGTTCTAGGTGCTTTTTGGATGAGTCGTTAGGGTTTTCCAGGATCATCGCAAACAGCAACAATTTGACTTCCTCTGTGCCAATTTGCCCTTTATTCCTTTCTCTTATCTGATTGCTAAGACTTCTATGTTGAATAGAAGTGATGAAAGAGGGTATCCTTGTCTTGTTCCACGTCTCAGGGCGTATGTTTTCTACTTTTCCCTGTTCAGTATAATGTTGGCTGTGGATTTGTCATAGATGGCTTTTATTACCTTAAGATATGTCCCTTCTATGCTGATTTTGCTGAGGGTTTTAATCATAAAGAGATACTGGGTTTTGTCAAATGCTTTTTCTGCATCTATTGAGATGATTATGTGATTTTTGTTTTTAATTCGGTTTGTGTGGTGTATTACATTTATGGACTTACATATGTAAAACCATTCCTGCATCCCTGGTATGAAACCCACTTGATCATGGTGGATTCTCTTTTTGACATGCTGTTGGATTCAGTTAGCTAGTGCTTTGTTGAGGATTTTTGCATCTATGTTCATCAGGAATACTGGCCCATAGTTTTCTTTAGTTGTTATGTCCTTCCCTGGTGTTGAGATTAGAGTGATACTGGCTTTGTAGAATGATTTTGGAAGAATTCTCTCTTTCTCTATCTTTTAGAATAGTGTCAATAGGATTGGTACCAATTTTTCTTTGGATGTCTGATAGAATTCAGCTGTGAATTCGTCTGGTCCTGGACTTTTTTTGGTTGGCAAATTTTTAATTACATTTTAATCTTGCTGCTTGTTATTGGTCTGTTTAAAGATTCTATATTTTCCTGGTTTAATCTAGAAGAGTTGTATAGTTCTGGGAATTTATTCATCTCCTCTAGGTTATCTAGTTTATGTGCATAAAGGCATTCATATTAGCCTTGAATAATCTTCTGTATGTGTGTGGTATCAGCTGTAATATTTCCCATTTCATTTGCAATTGAGCTTATTTGGATTTTCTCTCTTCTTTTCTTGATTAATCTCGCTAATGGTCTAGAGATTTTATTTATCTTTTCAAAGAACCACCTTTTTGTTTAATTTATCTTTTGTATTTTTGTTTGTTTGTTTGTTTCAATTTCATTTAGTTCTGCTCTGATATTTGTTATTTCTTTCCTTCTGCTGGGGTTGGGTTTGAATTGTTCTTGTTTCACCAGTTCCATGTCTATTTGTGTTCTTTCAGAATTTTTGGTGTAGGTATTTAATACTATAAACTTTGCTCTCAGCACCACTTTTGCTGTGTCCCAGAGGTTTTGATAAGTTTTGTCACTATTATCATTCAGTTCAAAGAATTTTTAAATTTCTATCTTGATTTCATTTTTGACCCAATAGTCATTCGGGAGCAGGTTATTTAATTTCCATGTATTTGCCTGGTTTTCAGGCTTCCTTTTGGAGTTGGTTTTCAATTTTATTCCACTGTGGTCTGAAAGAATACTTAATATAATTTCAATTTTCTTAAATTTACTGAGACTTGTTTTGTGGCTTACCATATGGTCTATCTTGGAGAATGTTCCATGTGCTAATGAATAGAATGTATATTCTATTGGGTAGAATGTTCTATAAATATCTGTTAAGTCCATTTGTTCTAGGATACAGTTTAAGTTCATTGTTTCTTTGTTGACTTTGCATCTTGATGACCTGTCTAGTGCTGTCTTTGGAGTATTAAAGTCCCCCACTATTATTGTGCTGCCATCTGTCTCATTTCTTAGGTCTAGTGGTAATAGTTTTATAAATTTGGGAACTCCAGTGCTAGGTGCATGTATATTTAGAATTGTGATTATTTTCCTGTTACGCTAGTTCTTTTTTCATTGCACAATGTCCCTCTTTGTCTTTTTAAACTGCTGTTGCTTTACAGTTTGCTTTGTCTGATGTAAGCATAGCTACTTTTGCTCACTTTTGGTGTCCACGTGAATCCTTATGTGTTAGGTCAGTCTCCTGAAGATGGCAGAAACTTGGTTAGTGAACTCTTATCCACTCTGCCATTCTGTATCTTGTAAGTGGAGCATTTAGACCATTTACATTCAATGCTAGTATTGAGATGTGAGAAACTATTCTATCCTTCATGGTATTTGTTGCCTGAATACTTTGTAATTTTTTCATTGTGTTATTGTTATACAGGTCCTATGAGATTTATGCTTTTAGGGGATTCTGTTTTGGTGTATTTTGAGGATACGTTTCAATAGTTAGAGCTCATTTTAGCAGTTCTTGTAGTGCTGGCTTGGTAGTGGCAAATTCTCTCAGCATTTGTTTTTCTGAAAAGGACTGTGTCTTTCCTTCATTTATGAAGCTTAATTTCACTGGATACAAAATTCCTGGATGATGATTGTTTTGTTTAAGGAGGCTAAACGTAGGACCCCAATCTCTTCTAGGGTGTAGGATTTCTGCTGGGAAATCTCCTGTTAATCTGATAGGTTTTCCTTTGTAGGTTACCTGATGCTTTTGCCTCACAGTTCTTAAGATTATTTCCTTTGTCTTGACTTTTGGTAACCTGATGACTATGTTCCTAGGAGATGATCTTTTCGCAGTGAATTTCCCAGGTGTTCTTTGAGTTTCTTGTATTTGGATGTTTAGATGTCTAGCAACACCGGGAGGTTATCCTGGATTATTCCCTCAAATATGTTTTTCAAACTTTCAGATTTCTCTTTTTCCTCAGGAAAACAATTTGTTCTTAGGTTTGGATGTTTAACATAGTCCCAAACTTCTCGTAGGCTTTGTACATTTTTAAAAATTCTTTTTTCTTTGTCTTTGATGGATTTGGTTAATTCAAAAGTCTGTCTTTGAGCTCTGAAGTGTTTTCTTCTGCTTGTTCAATTCTATTGCTGAGACTTTCCAGTGCATTTTGCATTTCTCTGAGTGTGTACTTGATTTCCTGAAGTTGTGATTGTTTTTTCTTTATGCTTTCTATTTCACTGAAGAATTTTCCTTTCATATCCTGTATCATGTTTTTGATTTCTTGAAGTTGGACTTCACCTTTCTCTGGTGCCTCCTTGATTAGCTTATTAATCAACCTTCTGGATTATTTTTCTGGAAATTCAGAGATTTTGTCTTGGTTTGGACCCACTGCTGGTGAGCTGGTATGATCTTTTCAGGGTGTTAAGGAAACTTGTTCTGTCATATTACCAGAATTGTTTTTCTGGTTCCTTCTCATTTGGGCAGACTATGTCAGAGGGAAGATCTGGAATTCAAGCACTGATGTTCAGGTTCTTTTGTCCTATGGGATGATTCCTTGATATGGTGTTCTCCTTCTTTCCCTAGGAATGGGGCTTCCAGAGAGCCAAACTGTAGTGATTGTTTTTGCTCTTCTGGGTCTAGTCACCCAGCAGAGCTACTGGACTCCAGTCTGGTACTGGGGAGTATCTGCAAAGAGTCCTGTGATGTGATCATCTTCAGATCTTGCAGACGTGGATACCAGCACCTCCTCCAGTGGAAGTAGCGGGGGCGTGAAGTGGACTCTGTGAGGGTCTTTGGTTGTGTTTTTGTTTAGTGTGCTGGTTTTGTGTTTGTTGACCTTCAGCCAGGAAGTGACACTTTCAAGAGTGCATCAGCTACAGTCCTATAAGGAGGATGCAAACTTGCCCTAGGGACACCTGGTTAAGTATTCAGGCCTCTCAGGTGGTGGGCATGGCTATAGCGCTCCCAAGAGATTATTGCTTTTGCCTTGACTACCAAGGCAGGTAGAGAAAGACCTCTAGGTGGTAGCAGGGATAGGCAAGTCTGAGCTCAGCCTCTCCTTGGGCAGGGCTTGCTGCAGCTGCTGTGGGGGATGAGGGTGTGGTTCCCTGTCCAATGGAGTTATATTCCCAAGGAGAGGATTATGGCTACCAACGCTGAGTCACACAGGTCACCAGGGAAGTGGGAGAAAGCCACCAGCCACAGGTCTCACTCCACTCCCAAATGCAGCCCACAGTCCTAGAGGTCAGTCTCACTCCCACTGTGTCCCCCTAACAGCCTGGCATCTAATTTCCAGGCAGCCAGTGACCAGGCTGAGAACTTGCCTCAGACCACCAGCCTCCCTGCTAAGAATGCAAGCTGACTCACAGGTTTTTGGAGTCCTAGGGAGCCTGCAGCGGTTATCCAATTCCTTCAAAGGATGTGTGAATTCTTTTGGCTTTCTTGGTATGTTCCTGCAGTAGTTCTTGGAACAAAAGGTCATGATGTGAGTCTCCACATGCTGCTCTGTCCCTCTGAGTGGGA
This sequence comes from Trachypithecus francoisi, assembly GCF_009764315.1. NCBI lineage: Eukaryota > Metazoa > Chordata > Mammalia > Primates > Cercopithecidae > Trachypithecus > Trachypithecus francoisi. Next base: position 9,330,840 of record NW_022681453.1, read on the forward strand.
ACTGCAAGCTAGTCCTGCCTCCTATCTGCCATCTTCACAAGGTCTTCTACCTTTCTTTCTATATTTAGTATGGGAATTCTACTATAAGGAAAAGCTATCTCTTCTCCTTCATTTACCTATTTATTTCTTTATTTATGTCAGTATGGACTCATAGATGTTTATTTTAACTTATAGATCATAAACTATACTATCATTTATTTTGTTACCCCCAACTATCTTATATTTGGCCATTGGGAGCTCTTTCATGTTGGTATCTCTATCTATCCAACATGCCATAATCATTTTTTAGCATTTTCTGACTTTCCGACAGCACGACACATTCCAGCATCATTGTGTATTTTCCTTAACCTTGCCTCAGAATCAACAGTTTTTCCAAGGAGCCCTGATTCCTTTAACTGGAAAATAGTATTGAGAAGCCAAAATCTGGGTGCTAGATATGCTTATTGCCACTGAGGTATCTTGCTTCTAGCCCCTATCCTACAGAGCTAGGAAATGTGTGTGTGTGTGTACATGTGAAATAAATACACATGAACATATATATACACATGCTGATGTGTTTATCTATATTTCTACATTAATTACTCCATATTAGTAATTTTAAAATGAGTTTATACTGATACCTCCAATTCCAATCAACTACTACAGAGTTCTTTCAAGTCTTTTATTCACAAATATGTTTACTTTTTTGCCCAGTTCTGATATACACATAAAGAAATTTAGAATTGCTAACCCACATCCCTGTAGGAAAAAAATATTAAGAGTATAATAATTATAAATGGTTTTTACCTTTAGCTTACAGGTTACAGTCAAAACATTATCTTTCAAAGTCACTTAGATTAGTTCTTTGCTTTTCCATTTTTCCATTCCCTTCATTTTATGTTACATTTTTCATGATTTATATTTGACTATTGAAGCATGATTAGGTTTTCAAACATCAGAACGATATAAAACATGATGTAGTTTGGCTGTGTCTCCACCCAAGTCTCATTTTGAACTGTAGCTCCCATAATTCACACACATTATGGGAGGAACCCAGTGGGAGATCATTGAATCATGGGGACTGGTTTCCTCCATACTCTTCCCGTGGTAGTGAATAAGTCTCACAAGATCTGATGGTTTCATAAGGGGAAAATCCTTTCACTTGGTTTTCATTCTCTCTTGCCTGCCACCATCTAAGACATTCTTTTCCCTGTCTGTCACGATTGTGAGGCCTTCCCAGTCATGTGGAACTGTGAATCCATAAAACCTTGTTTTCTTTATAAATTACCCAGTCTCAGGTATGTCTTTAGCAGCAACATGAAAATGGACTAATACAAAAGGCATATACACTTCATTCATTTTTCTTCCCTGATTTTATTTTTCTCATTCTTTCCACCTTGTTCCTACATACCCTCTATAAGTAACCAATCATATAGTTTATGGTTTAACATTCCTGTATTTCTTTTTGCACAACTGGGTAAATACATGTTTATCTTCTTATATCCCCCTTTCTCTTACATATAGATATGCTTCATGCTTTACTTTTTTCCTTAACAATAAATACTAGACATCACTACATATTAGTTCATAGACATCTTCCTCATAGCTGTATAATAACCCAGTGTGAATATATCATAGTAAATTTAACTACTCTAGCTTGTTTCCAATGTTTTGCAGTAAAATCAGTACTGCAATGAGCAACTAACCTTGTATGTATGTATTTGTACATTGTTGGAGGTATAGTTTCAGGATAAATTGTTAGAATTAGAGTTTCTTGGTCAAATGATAAATGTAGTTTTGTTAGGAATTGCCAAATACCCCTCGAGAAGAAGGATTATACCAGTACTTACCCCTATCAGCAATGTATGGAGGAGGATCTTTTTTCCCATCACTTCAGTGACAGTGTATATTATCATACTTTTAAACTTTTTCCAGCGTGATAGGAGAGAAATCATATCTCAGAGTTTTGTAAATTATAATTATCTAATTGTAAGTAAGATTGAATAGTTTTTTGTTTTTTTTTTTAATTTATAAAGAACAGAATTTTATTTTCTCACAGATCTAGGGACTGGGAAGTCCAAGATCAAGGCACCAGCATTTGGTGTCTGACGAGGGCTTTTTTGCTGTGTCCTTATATAGGGGACGTCAGAAGGTCAAGAGAGACTGACTCCCTGCATCAAGTCCTAGTTTGATGACATTAATCTATTTATTTATTTATTTATTTATTTATTTATTTATTTTTTATTATAATTTCAGTTCTAGGGTACATGTGCATAACGTGCAGATTTCTTACATATGTATACTTGTGCCATGTTGGTGTGCTGCACCCATCAACTCGTCAGCACCCATCAATTCGTCATTTATATCAGGTATAACTCCCAATGCAATCCCTCCGCCCTCCCCCATCCCTATGATAGGCCCCAGTGTGTGATGTTCCCCTTCCTAAGTCCAAGTGATCTCATTGTTCAGTTCTCACCTATGAGTGAGAACATGCGGTGTTTGGTTTCCTCTTCTTGTGATAGTTTGCTAAGAATGATGGTTTCCAGCTGCATCCATGTCCCTACAAAGGACGCAAACTCATCCTTTTTCATGGCTGCATAATATTCCATGGTGTATATGTGCCACATTTTCTTAATCCAGTCTGTCACAGATGGACATTTGGGTTGATTCCAAGTCTTTGCTATTGTGAATAGCGCCGCAATAAACATACGTGTGCATGTGTCTTTAGAGCAGCATGATTTATAATCCTTTGGGTATATACCCAGTAGTGGGATGGCTGGGTCATATGGTACATCTAGTTTTAGATACTTGAGGAATTGCCATATTGTTTTCCATAATGGTTGAACTAGTTTACAATCCCACCAACAGTGTAAAAGTGTTCCTATTTCTCCACATCCTCTCCAACACCTGTTGTTTCCTGACTTTTTAATGATTGCCATTCTAACTGGCGTGAGATGGTATCCCATTGTGGTTTTGATTTGCATTTCTCTGATGGCGAGTAATGATGAGCATTTTTTCATGTGTCTGTTGGCTGTATGGATGTCTTCTTTTGAGAGATGTCTGTTCAAATCCTTTGCCCACTTTTTGATGGGGTTGTTTGTTTTTTTCTTGTAAATTTGTTTGAGTTCTTTGTAGATTCTGGATATTAGCCCTTTGTCAGATGAGTAGATTGCAAAAATTTTCTCCCATTCTGTAGGTTGCCTGTTCACTCTGAAGGTAGTTTCTTTTGCTGTGCAGAAGCTCTTTAGTTTAATTAGATCCTATTTGTCAATTTTGGCTTTTGCTGCCGTTGCTTTTGGTGTTTTAGATATGAAGTCCTTGCCCGTGCCTATGTCCTGAATGGTACTACCTAGGTTTTCTTCTAGGGTTTTTATGGTATTAGGTCTAACATTTAAGTGTCTAATCCATCTTGAATTAATTTTCGTATAAGGAGTAAGGAAAGGATCCAGTTTCAGCTTTCTACTTATGGCTAGCCAATTTTCCCAGCACCATTTATTAAATAGGGAATCCTTTCCCCATTTCTTGTTTCTCTCAGGTTTGTCAAAGATCAGATGGCTGTAGATGTGTGGTATTATTTCTGAGGACTCTGTTCTGTTCCATTGGTCTATATACCTGTTTTGGTATCAGTCCCATGCTGTTTTGGTTACTGTAGCCTTGTAGTATAGTTTGAAGTCAGGTAGCATGATGCCTCCAGCTTTGTTCTTATGACTTAGGATTGTCTTGGCAATGCGGGCTCTTTTTTGGTTCCATATGAACTTTAAAGCAGTTTTTTCCAATTCTGTGAAGAAACTCATTGGCAGCTTGATGGGGATGGCATTGAATCTATAAATAACCTTGGGCAGTATGGCCATTTTCACAATATTGATTCTTCCTATCCATGAGCATGGTATGTTCTTCCATTTGTTAGTGTCCTCTTTGATTCACTGAGCAGTGGTTTGTAGTTCTCCTTGAAGAGGTCCTTGACATCCCTTGTAAGTTGGATTCCTAGGTATTTTATTCTCTTTGAAGCAGTTGTGAATGGAAGTTCATTCATGATTTGGCTCTCGGTTTGTCTGTTACTGGTGTATAAGAATGCTTGTGATTTTTGCACATTAATTTTGTATCCTGAGACTTTGCTGAAGTTGCTTATCAGCTTAAGGAGATTTTGGGCTGAGACAATGGGGTTTTCTTTTTTTTTTTTTTTTTTTTTTGAGGCGGAGTCTTGCTCTGTCGCCCAGGCTGGAGTGCAGTGGCCGGATCTCAGCTCACTGCAAGCTCCGCCTCCCGGGTTCCCGCCATTCTCCTGCCTCAGCCTCCCAAGTAGCTGGGACTACAGGCACCCGCCACCTAGCCTGGCTAGTTTTTTGTATTTTTAGTAGAGACGGGGTTTCACTGTGTTCGCTACAATGGTCTCGATCTCCTGACATTGTGATCTGCCCGTCTCGGCCCCCCAAAGTGCTGGGATCACAGGCTTGAGCCACCGCGCCCGGCGACAATGGGGTTTTCTAAATACACAATCATGTCATCTGCAAACAGGGACAATTTAACTTCTTCTTTTCCCAACTGGATACCCTTGATTTCTTTCTCTTGCCTGATTGCCCTAACCAGATCTTCCAACACTATGTTGAATAGGAGTGGTGAGAGAGGGCATCCCTGTCTTGTGCCAGTTTTCAAAGGGAATTTTTCCAGTTTTTGCCCATTCAGTATGATATTGGCTGTGGGTTTGTCATAAATAGCTCTTATTATTTTGAGGTACGTTCCATCAATACCGAATTTATTGAGCGTTTTTAGCATGAAGGGCTGTTGAATTTTGTCGAAAGCCTTTTCTGCATCTATTGAGATAATCATGTGGTTCTTGTCTTTGGTTTTGTTTATATGCTGGATTATGTTTATTGATTTGCGAATGTTGAACCAGCCTTGCATCCCAGGGATGAAGCCCACTTGATCATGGTGGATAAGCTTTTTGATGTGCTGCTGAATCCGGTTTGCCAATATTTTATTGAGGATTTTTGCATAGATGTGCATCAGGGATATTGGTCTAAAATTCTCTTTTTTGTTGTGTCTCTGCCAGGCTTTGGTATCAGGATGATGTTGGCCTCATAAAATGAGTTAGGGAGGATTCCCTCTTTTTCTATTGATTGGAATAGTTTCAGAAGGAATGGTACCAGCTCCTCCTTGTACCTCTGGTAGAATTCAGCTGTGAATCCATCTGGTCCTGGACTTTTTTTGGTTGGTAGGCTATTAATTATGGGCTCAATTTCAGAGCCTGCTATTGGTCTATTCAGGGATTCAACTTCTTCCTGGTTTAGTCTTGGAAGAGTGTAAGTGTCCAGGAAATTATCCATTTCTTCTAGATTTTCTAGTTGATTTGCGTAGAGGTACTTATAGTATTCTCTGATGGCAGTTTGTATTTCTGTGGGGTCCATGGTGATATCCCCTTTATCATTTTTTATTGTGTCTATTTGATTCTTCTCTTTCTCTTCTTTATTAGTCTTGCTAGCGGTCTGTCAATTTTGTTGATCTTTTCAAAAAACCAACTCCTGGATTCATTGATTTTTTTGGAGGGTTTTTTGTGCCTCTATCTCCTTCAGTTCTGCTCTGATCTTAGTTATTTCTTGCCTTCTGCTAGCTTTTGAATGTGTTTGTTCTTGCTTCTCCAGTTCTATTAATTGTGATGTTAGAGTGTCAATTTTAGATCTTTCCAGCTTTCTCTTGTGGGCATTTAATGCTATAAAATTCCCTCTACACACTGCTTTAAATGTGTCCCAGAGATTCTCGTATGTTGTATCTTTGTTCTCATTGGTTTCAAAGAACATCTTTTTTTCTGCCTTCATTTCATTATGTACCCAGTACTCATTCAGGAGCAGGTTGTTCAGTTTCCATGTAGTTGAGCGGTTTTGACTGAGTTTCTTAGTCCTGAGTTCTAGCTTGATTGCACTGTGGTCTGAGAGACAGTTTGTTATAATTTCTGTTCTTTGACATTTGCTGGGGAGTGCTTTACTTCCAATTATGTGGTCAATTTTGGAATAAGTGCGATGTGGTGCTGAGAAGAATGTATATTCTGTTGATTTGGGGTGAAGAGTTTTATAGATGTCTATTAGGTCTGCTTGGTGCAGAGATGAGTTCAATTCCTGGATATCCTGGTTAACTTTCTGTCTCGTTGCTGTGTCTAATGTTGACAGTGGAGTGTTGAAGTCTCCCATTATTATTGTATGGGGGTCTAAGTCTCTTTGTAAGTCTCTAAGGACTTGTTTTATGAATCTGGGTGCTCCTGTATTGGGTGCATATATATTTAGGAGAGTTAGCTCTTCCTGTTGAATGGATCTCTTTACCATTATGTAATGGCCTTCTTTGTCTCTTTTGATCTTTGATGGTTTAAAGTCTGTTTTATCAGAGACTAGGATTGCAACCCCTGCTTTTTTTTGTTCTCCATTTGCTTGGTAGATCTTCCTCCATCCCTTTATTTTGAGCCTATGTATGTCTCTGCATGTGAGATGGGTCTCCTGAATACAGCAGACTGATGGGTCTTGACTCTTGATCCAGTTTGCCAGTCTGTGTCTTTTAATTGGAGCATTTAGTCCATTTACATTTCAGGTTAATATTGTTATGTGTGAACTTGATCCTGCCATTATGATATTAACTGGTTATTTTGCTCGTTAGTTGATGCAGTTTCTTCCTAGCCTCGATGGTCTTTACATTTTGGCATGTTTTTGCAATGGCTGGTACCGGTTGTTCCTTTCCATGTTTAGGGCTTCCTTCAGGGTCTCTTGTAAGGCAGGCCTGGTAGTGACAAAATCTCTAAGCATTGCTTATCTGTAAAGGATTTTATTTCTCCTTCACTTATGAAACTTAGTTTGGCTGGATATGAAATTCTGGGTTGAAAATTCTTTTCTTTAAGAATGTTGACTATTGGCCCCCACTCTCTTCTGGCTTGTAGAGTTTCTGCCGAGAGATCTGCTGTTAGTCTGATGGGCTTCCCTTTGTGGGTAACCCAACCTTTCTCTCTGGCTGCCCTACAGATTCTTTCCTTCATTTCCACTTTGGTGAATCTGGCAATTATGTGTCTTGGAGTTGCTCTTCTCGAGGAGTATCTTTGTGGGGTTCTCTGTATTTCCTGAATTTGAATGTTGGCCTGCCCTACTAGGTTGGGGAAGTTCTCCTGGATGATATCCTGAAGAGTGTTTTCCAACTTGGTTCCATTTTCCCCCTCACTTTCAGGCACCCCAATCAGACGTAGATTTGGTCTTTTTACATAATCCCATACTTCTTGCAGGCTTTGTTCATTTCTTTTTCTTCTTTTTTCTTTTGGTTTCTTTTCTTACTTCATTTCATTCATTTGATCCTCAATCGCTGATACTCTTTCTTCCAGTTGATCGAGTCGGTTACTGAAGCTTGTGGATTTGTCACGTATTTCTCGTGTCATGGTTTTCATCTCTCTCAGTTCATTTATGACTTTCTCTGCATTAATTATTCTAGCTATCAATTCTTCCACTCTTTTTTCAAGATTTTTAGTTTCTTTGCTCTGGGTACGTAATTCCTCCTTTAGCTCTGAGAAGTTTGAAGGACTGAAGCCTTCTTCTCTCATCTCGTCAAAGTCATTCTCTGACCAGCTTTGGTCCGTTACTGGTGAAGAGCTGCGCTCCTTTGCAGGGGGAGATGCACTCTTATTTTTTGAATTTCCAGCTTTTCTGCCCTGCTTTTTCCCCATCTTTGTGGTTTTATCTGCCTCTGGTCTTTGATGATGGTGACGTACTGATGGGGTTTTGGTATAGGTGTTCTTCCTGTTTGATAGTTTTCCTTCTAATAGTCAGGACCCTCAGCAGTAGGTCTGTTGGAGATTGCTTAAGGTCCACCCCAGACCCTGTTTGCCTGGGTATCTGCAGAGGTTGCAGAAGATAGAATATTGCTGAACAGCGAGTGTACCTGTCTGATTCTTCCTTTGGAAGCTTCCTCTCAGGGGTGTACTCCACCCTGTGAGGTGTGGGGTGTCAGACTGCCCCTAGTGGGGGATGTCTCCCAGTTAGGCTACTCAGGGGTCAGGGACCCACTTGAGCAGGCAGTCTGTCTGTTCTCAGATCTCAACTTCTGTGTTTGGAGATCCACTGCTCTCTTCAAAGCTGTCAGACAGAGTCGTTCGAGTCTGCACAGGCCTCTGCAGCTTCCCCTTTTGTTGTTAGGCTGTGCCCTGTCCCCAGAGGTGGAGTCTACAGAGACAGGCAGGTTTCCTTGAGCTGCTGTGAGCTCCACCCAGTTCGAGCTTCCCAGCGGCTTTGTTTACCTACTTAAGCCTCAGCAATGGCTGGCGCCCCTCCCCCAGCCTCATTGCTGCCTTGCGGTTAAATCGCAGACTGCTCTGTTAGCAATGAGGGAGGCTCCGTGGCCGTAGGACTCTCCCGGCCAGGGGTGGGTATAATCTCCTGGTGTGCCCGTTTGCTTAAAGCGCAGTATTGGGTTGGGAATTACCCAATTTTCCAGGTGTTGTGTGTCTCAGTTCCCCTGGCTAGGAAAAGGGATTCCCTTGCCCCTTGCGCTTCCCAGGTGAGGCAATGCCTCGCCCTGCTTCAGCTCTCGCTGGTCAGGCTGCAGCAGCTGACCAGCACCGATTGTCCAGCACTCCCCAGTGAGAGTACCTCAGTTGAAAGTGCAGAAATCACCGGTCTTCTGTGTTGCTCGCGCTGTGAGTTGGAGACTGGCGCTGTTCCTATTCAGCCATCTTGCTCTGCCCTGGGGCGGCATTAATCTCGCTTGAATAGTTTTTATATATTTAAGGGACTTCTATCTTTTTCTCTATTATAAATTGTTATTTTTTCTGACTTTTATAGAGATTTCTTTTTCTTCATCTTCTAACTTTTAAGAGTTCTTTACATATTAGAAATATTAGTTCTTCATCCATTATATACTATGTTACAAATATTTTTCATCATTTATCAGATGCCTTTTGATTTTTGTTTATGGTATTTTTTACCATGCACAATTTTGTGTTTGTTTGTAATAAAAATTATCAATCTTTTTATCAATTGCATTTGAATATTTTTAGTAATAGTTAGAACTACAGTTTAAAATGGAATTCACCCATGCTTGTTTCTAAGTACTTGTATGGCTTAATTATTTCTATTTTGATCCCAGGTCCATTTGGATTTTATTTTTGTGGTAGATATAAGATATGGGTATAATTATATGTTTTTTCCAAATGGTTGCTTACAATTATTAAAAAGTATTATTTATTTAAAGATCAATCATTACCCACAATGAGTTATCATCTTTATCTTACTCATTTTCTATATCTACTTGGATCTATTTCTGGACTTTCTACTCTTTTTTTTTTTTTTTTTTGAGATGGAGTCTTGCTCTGTCACCCAAGCTGGAGTGCAATGGTGCAGTCTCAGTTTACTGCAGCCTCCACCTCCTGGGTTCAAGTGATTTTCCTGCTTCAGCCTCCTGAGTAGCTGGGACTATGGTGCGAACCACCATGCCCAGCTAATTTTTTGTATTTTAGTAGAGACAGGGTTTCACCATGTTAGCCAGACCTCAATCTCCTGACCTCATGATTCACCCACCTTGGCCTTCCAAAGTGCAGGGATTATCAGTGTGAGCCACCGCACCTGGCCATATTCAATCTTTTTTGTCTTCAGTATAAATGAGGCTTTCTCTGTCATTGTACCCTCTCATTGGTTATTGTTTTTGTGTGTATTGAAGGTATTGATTTATGCCTGTAAATTTTATATCTGCCACATTACTGAATTCTTTTATTGTTTAAATTTATTTTATCATCATCAAAAATTTATAGGTATAATATGATATCATCTGCAAATATAAATTGTTTTATTACTTCTTTATTAATTTATGCCTCTGTTTAATTTCCCTTGTCTGATTATGTTGGCTAACACTCCTAAAGCATCGTTGAATAGTAGAGGAGGTGGTAAGCATTCTTGCCTTCTTCCTGATAGTGGATAGGTTTCTGATGTTTTCCTATTAAGAAAGATGACAACTCTCACTACTTTGTGAGGCAGGTAATTTAAATTTCTGCTGCTGCTGCTGTTGCTGATGATGATAGCTAGCATTTATTGAACACTTGCTGTGTTTCACATGAGTTTCTAAGTACTTTACATAAAAATTACTCACTTAGTAGTCACAGCAACACTATCTGGTTGGTACCGTTACTCAGTTTTACAGATGAAAAAACTGAAGCACAGAGAAGTTAAACCTAAGGTCTATCAGAGCCTGTGAACAAACTTAGGTTATTTGATTCCAGAGACAGTCCATATGTTCACTACCATACACTGTTTCAGGGAGATAATTTTGATAGTTAGCAATCCTTTCTTACACTAAGTTTAAATCTATTCCCCTCACAGAGGCAAATTAATATCACCTAGGGGATCTTTAAATATGTCACAATGTCACCCACAGAAGCCATGATTTAATTGGTCTGGAGTGAGATTTGGGTATTATCCTCTAAAACTCTGTGTGTGGATATTTGAAAAATAGACAACACAGAGCTTATATTTAGAGTATATAACTTATAAAGAACACCAATAGCACAAGAAAACACCAGGCAACCCAATAGTATGTGAGCAAAAGATTTAAACTGATACTTCATGTAAAAGGAAATTCAAATAATCATGGCTGTGTGTAAAGGTATACCACGTCATTAATAATCAAGATATCTCAATTAAAGTAATAGTGAGTGACCACGGCACACCCACACAAATAACTCCAATTAAGTAGTCTGAAAATTTCAAGAGTTAATGAGAATATGGAAAAACGTAAACATATATAAATTGTTGGTAGGACAAATTGTTAAATCCACTTTGTAAAACAGGTTAGCAATATTTCCAAAAGTTAAATATATCCATGCCTTATGCTTCAGCAATGACACTCTTAGTTACACATCCTAGAATTGCACTGTCCAATACACTAACCACTAGTCACATGTGGTTGTTTACATCTAAATAAATTAAACATTTTTTAAATTTTAAACTTAATTCCTCAGGTGCACTCACCAAAGCTCAAGTACTCAGTAATGAGATGTGGCTGGTGACTACAGCACCCAAATGGAACGTGACCATCTTGCAGTTCTATTGGATAGTGCCACCTAAATCATATTTACATGCTGGCAGCCCTGTTTTTTTCATAGAGTTAGCATTTAGGAATAGACCAAAAGTCCATCAACATTAGAATACATTGTTGAATTATTTTACAATAGAATACCACATGCAGAATTGTATTTTTCATGAAGCCAGTGAAGCTAAAACTTTGGGCAACTTGCTTGTGCTGATCTCTTCCAAGGCTAAGAGGATCCCTATCAATGTGTTCATGGGGAAATATGTTTTCATAAAGTTAACAAAAAGAAGATTTCTGTCCTTTTTTAAAGAACAAAGCTAGGTAAGCTGTCAAGTCCCTTGAAATTTGGTTCTACCTCTATCTAAAAAAGAACAAAACAAACTAAAGCTAACAAAACATGAATGAATTTTGCAAATATGATGACAGCAATGTAGCATAAAAAGAGCTGACACCCTCAAGCCCTTTTTGCCCATGCTACTGCCTAGCATAAAGCGTCCCATGTTGTACATTTGTCATCTGTTGTTTGGACCCAATTATGTCTTATCTCTGTTAAATTTCATCCTGCTTCCTTTAGTTTACTCTCCTGTAATTTCAATAGCCCTTTCGATGCTGTAAAAAATACTTTCAGATGCTGATCCTAAGATCTGGCTTCTATACTATGATTCCAAAATTTGTGTCACCAAAGCTATGCTTCATGTTTCTATCCAAACAGTTGATTGCAGATCAAGACAGGGCCAAAGACAGAAGCCCTGCTGTACACTACTAGAAACAAGTCCTCTCAATCAGTTTGATTTATTTAAAAACACTGTTAATATTGACTGGGCATGGTGGCTCACTCCTGTAATCTCAGCACTTTGGGAGGCCGAGGCGGGCAGATCATAAGTTCAGGAGATCGAGACCATCCTGGCTAACAAGATGAAACCCTGTCTCTACTAAAAAAAAAAAAAATTAGCCAGGCATGGTGGCTGGTGCCTGCAGTCCCAGCTACTCAGGAGGCTGAGGCAGGAGAATGGCATGAACCCGGGAGGTGGAGTTTACAGTGAGCCAAGATGGTGCCACTGGACTCCATCCAGCCTGTGCAACAGAGCGAGACTCCATCAAAAAAAAAAAAAAATCACTGTTAATATTGTGGGTTCCAATAGTTATAATTTCCTAGTTGCCCTTGCAGTCAATATATTTTTCCTCCCTCTTGTTCACAAGGATATCATTAGGAAATTACAAAATGCTGTAATGGAATACTAACATAAAATTTTCAAATGCATTTTTTTCATCTGCCATTAGTTTATTCAGTAAATATTTTTCATAGAAGCACTGTGGATATAAAGATATAAGTCTCCTGCTTTCAAGCTCCTCACAGGCATGTATGTGAAGAAGATTTTCAAACAATTAGCGGCACTTCAGTGAGAAAAAAAGTGTACAGGATATAGACAATGCACTTAACAGACCACAGAAGGTGAAGTGGTAAGTCCAGCTACATTGAGGAAGAAAGGAATTGATACACAAAGATTTAGTTGTCGAGAACTCATACTGTGTTTTGGTCCTACAGCTTTTTTTTCTTGGCTTTCAAACTCTGTCCTTTCATCTTAGAAAGATGGATCTTAGAAACTTTCATGGATCTTAGAAACTTTCTAGAAATTGATGTAAATGTCACTTGTCTACTTTGTTGAATTCACTGCTTCTTATTTATTTATTTATTTGAGACAGGGTCTCACTCTGCCATCTAGGCTGGAATGCAGTGGTATGATCATAACTCGCCATAGCCTCCAACTCCTGGGTTCAAAAGATACCCTGCCTTTGCCTCCTAGGTATTGAGATTACAGGTGTCAGCCATGGTGCCTGGCCTGCTTCCCATTTTAAAAATTGAAAATATTTGCACAGTTTTAGTGTTCCCATTTGCTTTAAGGACATCAGCAACAACCATATTCATATAGAAACTTTTCACGGTAACTTTGAGTATAATTATTTTCAGAGAGAAATAATTCTACAGTATGCTTCATACTGTATGAAGCTACATAATGCTACAGAAATGCTTCTACAGTAGCAAGGATCTCTCATTATTTTTATTTTAAATTTGCCTTTCTTAGTGTTCACAAATACTTTCTTAGTGCTTTAAGATTCATTTATAAAGGATACAGAAAAAAATTAGGAGCTGAGGATATCAGCTTCTTCTTTGCCATCCCTTAACTTGATGGCATTAGCTGCAAGAAGTGGGGCTATTCCTTCTTTTGACCTTTTGATTTAAACACAGGTTTCCAAAGACCTACTTTGTTGTTTTAGTATTTTTGCAAGCCACAGGTTATTATGTTTATTTAGACTTCTTAACATCAACCTTCCCATCTTTTGCAATGAATAATTTACTGTATAAGTCTCCCTCAAGCCTGACCTGATCTGCATTAATTTTAAAGATAAAATTTTCCTTTATCCCTTAACTGGATCACTTATGATTATACAGCCAAAATTGCAGTCTTGACACTTATATGTGGGATTTTCTTTCCTGTTTTCTCCCCAAATTTGCCTTCTGAAAGTTTAAATATATCTAGCCAACTAAGTTCAGCATTTTTCTTCTGGATATCACATACTCTAGGAATTAATAGTTGTTTTTCTCCTTAGGTGTCCAACTTTTCTACTTTCACTAATTATTTCTCTCTTATTGATAAGAATTATATTCTAAGAAACTGTTCCTTCTTGCTTCCTGTACTCTCTGTGAGATGAAACTGTCAGCAAGGCAAGGCAAAAATATGCCATCTGATTTGCTTTATAGTTTAATAGATCTCAGCAGAATCATTTGAAAACATTGCCTTGCTACTGGGCAAACACAGATTCGATTCTCTCTACCTTCATAAATAATCTCTGTTCAAGACTCACCTTTTCTATACCTTAAGCTGTGATTTAGAAATCTTTATTTAGTTCAGTGGCACTATCTGCAAGGCCAGAAAAGTGTCAACACAAAAAGCAAATTAATACCACTTACTTACAGTTATTAGTAATTTATAAGAGTCACCAATTTTAAGCAGTTATAGGAATTAAAAGATAAAAATTTCAGAAATCAGCTCATAGTTTTTTGCATTTCATAGCTTGAACCAGCTTTCTTCTCTCATGAATCATACATTAAGTGGTAAAACCAGGACTCAAACACATTTGTCATCCTGTGATACAACAAAAAATTCTATAGTATTTTAAGTATAAAAGTCTAGTGTGTGTCCATTCATTTTGGAACAAACATTACTCTAGATAAAATGATCTTTAACATCCTTTATTTTAATCACTAATTATCATGTGTTTTCACTTTAGTAAGGGCTAGTCTCTTATGAAATGTTGCAGGCAGAGCACGGGCTTTGGAAACAGGCAGGCCTGAACTTTAAATCTCCTTCAAATATTTCAAGATTATCTATAACTCTTACCAACTGCATAAAACTTAATTCTGTAACCTTAGGAGGGTGGTTTTACAACTTTTGATTCATTGCAATAAAAATGAAGCGGAAATTACTCAGAGATGATGTCATGTAATTCAATAGAACATAGTTCAGTGATATCAGGGGGGGCTCCAGGATTTCTACATAGAGAGAGCATCGGAATGACCATCTTGTGGAAGGAGTGTCTAGATAAATTATCTTAAAGTGCTTTCCATATAAACCTCCTTGATTTTCATTAGATAACATGTTTATTGAAGTGGCTTTGAAACCACCAGTGAAGAATATTGAAAAGGATACTAAGACCCTCTTCAAGGTTGTCCATTGACACAGCCACTACATATTATATGAAATATTACTTAAGGTAAAAAATATAATCTCTGATCCTTAGTAAGCTTATAAAACTATGAGGATTCGATTTTGTGATAATTTGTACGTAATTTCAAATACAATTACTGACACACGTACATGGTAATAGTACAGAGGTACTAGTGAGAGAACCTTCAGATGTGCATGTATTTCATAGAGTGGGGGCTCTATAATATGCTGTGAACTGAATGAATAAATTTCAGTGAAAGCAATTGAGTATTTCAAGCTGGAGTGTGGAGGTGATTTAGGTGTTTTTAATAGAGTTGTTTCCTTGCTCTTTGGTAAAGAAACTCAAAGGATATCAAAGACTTCCTAATAATAGTGCACCAAAGATACCTCAGGCCATGCCTTCAAATATTTCTACAGTTTTAGATGACTAAATGGACCATCAATCTGTAGACCAGAGGAAAGTTGCTAACAGCTCTGAAAATGCTGAGGGAATTTTGATTCCAATATGGAGACTTAAGTTCCACATTGAACTTAAAGTTCTTTCTGGAACTCTAGGTTCAAAGTAGAATACAGAGTGATTAGAAAGAAGGATTACACACTTAGACTAAGGATAAAGGTGATAGTTATGACACTAAGTGATGACTGACAATTTTTGAGCATTTTGGGGGAAAGAAAGGTTATAACTGGCCATCTTTATGTGAAAAACATTAATTTATAATAGCATTTATTAGTTTTCTAATATTACATAAGTTTAAGTTTTATAGGAGAGTTGCAGTAATTTTTACAAAAGTATGAAGAAAAAATTATTGTAATCTGAATCTTTGACAAGATATTCACATTACAGGTATAAGCTCTGACTTGTCTTTAATGAACCTGACCTCTGGAGAAGTACTTACTATAGGAAAATATCATAAATCCAGCCAGTGGTGCTCAACCTCCTCCAGACATTAAAACTTAAAAAAAAATGCTAATACCAAGGCCCAACTTCTGAATAACCAAATGAGGATCCCAGCAGGTTGGTACTGGCATTTAGTGTTTCTTAAATTAATGATTCCAATGAACATCTTAGATTGAATAACACTAGTCTGCGTTTTATAAATCTAAGTTATAACATAATGAGGGAAAAAGTGTTCCCATTTTAATTAGAGTCCTTCTCTTATGTTTATTGGAGTCACATTCAGCTCGATGAATAGGATGAGACATTATTTTGTACTTTAATTTGAGCAAATGGTGAAAATTAAGCAGAGTTGACTTGATCCAATCTTCCTGCTGTTTGCCAAGTCATCAAGCAGTAATAATCATGAGCATCCATGAACAAATGGTATTGGTTTCTCTGAGTCAGTTCCTACATTGATGAAATGAGTCATGGCCATTTTTAAGTATTTAAGATCCAAGAGCACATATGGAAATAGTTGGGTTTTTGAACTTGTCATTTCAGCCAAATTTCAATTTTAGTAATTATTCTGCTTACCTCATTTCCCCATGATATTATAGGGTTGTTGTTGTTTCTTTCTTTTTAAATTGTACTCAAAGCTTCCTGTTCTCAGCTGTGTAAATTGAAAAACCACAATAGTTTCAATTCAGATGCAAATAGAAATAACCATTCTGAATGGTCTATTTTATAGTTTAGGATAAAAGACCATTAAAATAAGCAAGAAAAATATCAGAGATAGAGAAAATTGACACAAGTTGCTATAAACAACTTTCTTCTCCAGTGAAACTTTTTTGTTTCAGGAAGTCAAGATATTGTCATTGCGAAACCTTGAAGAAAGCCTGGACCAGAAAAGGAAAAGTGGTTTCCCTAATCATTACCTTAATTGTTATTTGTGTAATACTTAGCAGTGTGTAACAAACTTTCACATGCATTGCCTAATTTCATCCTCTTTCTAGATAGTCAGGGAAGATGTTTTCTTCTGCTTTGACAGATAGTTGAACTGAGATTAATATCCCAATGGTGTGTTGATAAATGTTTAACAACTGAAACTGGCACTGTGGGGAAAATGTGTGTGTATATATATATAAGCTTATACGACCTTTACTGATACAAAGGATGTGTAGCACATAATTTACAAATAATATTAACATAGATATTACTTTGTATTGTAATTTCCATATAGCTACCTGATTCTCACAGAGTGCTTTGGTTGATTTTTACAAAAATCTTATAACCAGTGCCAACTTGTAGTTACAACTGACAATATAAATGTCGGTTAACATTTATATGTACTAATGAGTAAGATAAAAATTAAAGAACTAAGGTATATGCTAAACTCACTTGTCAATGATATAAATCATTTCTTTACTGAATCACACAGTAGTTTTCAAATACACAATTTCCCGTGCATCTCTTCCCAAGTCTGCATTCAATGATGTCACAGTGGTAGCTATAACTCAGCCATGGTGGGAGTATTTATAGCATGCAAGTCAGAAATTGCAAAAAATTAGGACTTGTGATGTGCAGCAACACAATATTATATAGTACTTCCAACATACAGATAGAACAGATGGAAATAATCTCAAGAACATGAGTAATAACAAAATATATTAGAATAATTGGGAGTGATGAGTTTTGAGTATTTATTGCCTTTGTTTTTAATATAATTCAGTTTAAGCTTTTATCATTTATTTTTAATAATCAGCTTGCATGATTTCTAAAAATTGCATGAGCCAGTCTGAGTCAACTCTAGCTCACTCCTGACATAATCCATTCTTTAAGAAAATACAGCATAAAATGCATTCAAAAACAGCCAAAGTCTGATCATATAAGCCATAGTCCCTCCAAGCTGGCTGTCCTGAACTGCTCTTTCCCTCTCTGCCCTCTCTTAGAATGACCTTTTCTGATCCTTCTTAAAATCTGATTCTTGCTCTGTTTTTTCATTTATGAGCCTGTCCTTTACCAGACACCTCACCTGAGAACTGGTTTAGGTATCTGGTCTTCCTGGTTTGACGCTCAACTTTCCCCAAGTAATAGGGGTTGGATTTGCTTCCATTTCAAATTCAAGCTCTAATTCAGCAACACTTCTGCCCTTCCTCTCAGCATATCCAAAAGACAGAAAAATCAGTGGGAAAGACACAAACACCCAAGTTTCAAGGCGGCATTATTTTAAGTTTTAAACTCAAGGCCATATCTTCTGACTCAATGTTTAGTGCTCTTAAAAAAACAACAACAGCAATGACAAAAAAAAAAAAAAAGGAGATAACTAACACAAAAGACTACCTACTTTTTTTAACCTCTATCTCTCTCACTACTCCAGTCTGATAGAAATGATTCATGAAGAGCTGGTGTTAAAAAGACAAAGGGAAGAGCAAAAGGAACTCACACCTACCAAGTTCTTACATACATAATAAAGTATGATTTTAATATTTATATTCCTAAAAATATTTTGATGATATCAAGCATTATTTGTAATTGTGATTTTTAGAATATTTTGTTTACATTTAGATATAATTATAATTTAGATTTAAACTCCCCAAAAATGATACCCTACCAGATTATATAATGATTAATTTAAACTCTCTAAAAATGACACCCTACCAATGCTCTCATACTAAGTTACAACAAATTTAGATTTCTGGAGACTTTGAAGCAAAAGAAGAGTAACAAAGTCATCTAACTACAGACAGAAACATTTTAAGCCTCCCATTGCTACAAGTTAAAAGTAATAAATCAAAAGAAAATGTTTTTTAAGCAGATATATTTGTAATCAAGAATATTGTTGCTTTAGTAATGTCTTAAACAAAAATGAAAATTTCTTAATAATGGAAATAAAAAACATGTGAACTCTACTATCCCTCAACAATTCGTTAGTTGCTTGAATTTGTTTCCTTTTTTTTTTTTTTACTTAAACTTTAAGTTCTGGGGTACATGTGCATAACGTGCAGGTTTGTTACATATGTATACTTGTGCCATGTTGGTGTGCTGCACCCATCAACTCGTCAGCACCCATCAATTCATCATTTATATCAGGTATAACTCCCAATGCAATCCCTTCACCCTTCCCCCTCCCCATGATAGGCCTCGGTGTGTGATGTTCCCTTTCTCAAGTCCAAGTGATCTCACTGTTCAGTTCCCACCTATGAGTGAGAACATGCGGTGCTTGGTTTTCTGTTCTTGTGATAGTTTGCTAAGAATGATGGTTTCCAGCTGCATCCATGTCCCTACAAAGGACACAAACTCATCCTTTTTTATGGCTGCATAGTATTCCATGGTGTATATGTGCCACATTTTCTTAATCCAGTCCGTCACAGATGGACATTTGGGTTGATTCCAAGTCTTTGCTATTGTGAATAGTGCCGCAATAAACATACATGTGCATGTGTCTTTAGAGCAGCATGATTTATAATCCTTTGGGTATATACCCAGTAGTGGGATGGCTGGGTCATATGGTACATCTAGTTCTAGATCCTTGAGGAATTGCCATACTGTTTTCCATAACGGTTGAACTAGTTTACAATCCCACCAACAGTGTAAAAGTGTTCGTATTTCTCCACATCCTCTCCAATACCTGTTGTTTCCTGACTTTTTAATGATTGCCATTCTAGTTGGTGTGAGATGGTATCTCATTATGGTTTTGATTTGCAGTTCTCTGATGGCCAGTGATGATGAGCATTTTTTCATGTGTCTGTTGGCTGTATGAATGTCTTCTTTTGAGAAATGTCTGTTCATATCCTTTGCCCACTTTTTTATAGGGTTGTTTGTTTTTTTCTTGTAAATTTGTTTGAGTTCTTTGTAGATTCTGGATATTAGGCCTTTGTCAGATGAGTAGATTGCAAAAATTTTCTCCCATTCTGTAGGTTGCCTGTTCACTCTGATGGTAGTTTCTTTTGCTGTGCAGAGAAGCTCTTTAGTTTAATTAGATCCCATTTGTCAATTTTGGCTTTTGCTGCTGTTGCTTTTGGTGTTTTAGACACGAAGTCCTCGCCCATGCCTATGTCCTGAATGGTACTACCTAGGTTTCCTTCTAGGGTTCTTATGGTATTAGGTCTAACATATAAGTCTCTAATCCATCTTGAATTAATCTTCATATAAGGAGTAAGGAAAGGATCCAGTTTCAGCTTTCTACTTATGGCTAGCCAATTTTCCCAGCACCATTTATTAAATAGGGAATCCTTTCCCCATTTCTTGTTTCTCTCAGGTTTGTCAAAGATCAGATGGCTGTAGATGTGTGGTATTATTTCTGAGGACTCTGTTCTGTTCCACTGCTCTATTTCTCTGTTGTGGTACCAGTACCATGCTGTTTTGGTTACTGTAGCCTTGTAGTATAGTTTGAAGTCAGGTAGCGTGACGCCTCCAGCTTTGTCCTTTTGACTTAGGATTGTCTTGGCAATGCGGGCTCTTTTTTGGTTCCATATGAACTTTAAAGCAGTTTTTTCCAATTCTGTGAAGAAAGTCATTGGTAGCTTGATGGGGATGGCATTGAGTCTATAAATAACCTTGAGCAGTATGGCCATTTTCACGATATTGATTTTTCCTATCCATGAGCATGGTATGTTCTTCCATTTGTTAGTGTCCTCTTTGATTTCACTGAGCAGTGGTTTGTAGTTCTCCTTGAAGAGGTCCTTGACATCCCTTGTAAGTTGGATTCCTAGGTATTTTATTCTCTTTGAAGCAGTTGTGAATGGAAGTTCATTCATGATTTGGCTTTCTGTTTGTCTCTCACTGGTGTATAAGAATGCTTGTGATTTTTGCACATTAATTTTGTATCCTGAGACTTTGCTGAAGTTGCTTATCAGCTTAAGGAGATTTTGGGCTGAGACAATGGGGTTTTCTAAATATACAATCATGTCATCTGCAAACAGGGACAATTTGACTTCTTCTTTTCCTAACTGAATACCCTTGATTTCTTTCTCTTGCCTGATTGCCCTAGCCAGAACTTCCAACACGATGTTGAATCGGAGTGGTGAGAGAGGGCATCCCTGTCTTGTGCCAGTTTTCAAAGGGAATTTTTCCAGTTTTTGCCCATTCAGTATGATATTGGCTGTGTGTTTGTCATAAATAGCTCTTATTATTTTGAGGTACGTTCCATCAATACCGAATTTATTGAGCGTTTTTAGCATGAAGGGCTGTTGAATTTTGTCAAAGGCCTTTTCTGCATTTATTGAGATAATCATGTGGTTCTTGTCTTTGGTTTTGTTTATATGCTGGATTATGTTTATTGATTTGCGAGTGTTGAACCAGCCTTGCATCCCAGGGATGAAGCCCACTTGATCATGGTGGATAAGCTTTTTGATGTGCTGCTGAATCCGGTTTGCCAGTATTTTATTGAGGATTTTTGCATCAATGTTCATCAGGGATATTGGTCTAAAATTCTCTTTTTTTGTTGTGTCTCTGCCAGGCTTTGGTATCAGGATGATGTTGGCCTCATAAAATGAGTTAGGGAGAATTCCCTCTTTTTCTACTGATTGGAATAGTTTCAGAAGGAATGGTACCAGCTCCTCCTTGTTCCTCTGGTAGAATTCAGCTGTGAATCCATCTGGTCCTGGACTTTTTTTGGTTGGTAAGCTATTAATTATTGCCTCAATTTCAGAGCCTGCTATTCGTCTATTCAGGGATTCAACTTCTTCCTGGTTTAGTCTTGTAAGTGTCCAGGAAATTATCCATTTCTTCTAGATTTTCTAGTTGATTTGCGTAGAGGCGTTTATAGTATTCTCTGATGGTAGTTTGTATTTCTGTGGGGTCCATGGTGATATCCCCTTTATCATTTTTTATTGCGTCTATTTGATTCCTCTCTCTTTTATTCTTTATTAGTCTTGCTAGCGGTCTGTCAATTTTGTTGATATTTTCAAAGAACCAACTCCTGGATTCATTGATTTTTTGGAGGGTTTTTTGTGTCTCTATCTCCTTCAGTTCTGCTCTGATCTTAGTTATTTCTTGCCTTCTGCTAGCTTTTGAATGTGTTTGTTCTTGCCTCTCTAGTTCTTTTAATTGTGATGTTTGAGTGTCAATTTTAGATCTTTCCAGCTTTCTCTTGTGGGCATTTAGTGCTATAAGTTTCCCTCTACACGCTGCTTTAAATGTGTCCCAGAGATTCTGGTATGTTGTGTCTTTGTTCTCATTGGTTTCAAAGAACATCTTTATTTCTGCCTTCATTTCGTTATGTACCCAGTAGTCATTCAGGAGCAGGTTGTTCATTTTCCATGTAGTTGAGCGGTTATGATTGAGTTTCTTAGTCTTGAGTTCTAGTTTGATTGCACTGTGGTCTGAGAGACAGTTTGTTATAATTTCTGTTCTTGTACATTTGCTGAGGAGTGCTTTACTTCCAATTATGTGGTCAATTTTGGAATAAGTGTGATGTGGTGCTGAGAAGAATGTATATTCTGTTGATTTGGGGTGGAGAGTTCTATAGATGTCTATTAGTTCTGCTTGGTGCAGAGATGAGTTCAATTCCTGGATATCCTGGTTAACTTTCTGTCTCGTTGCTGTGTCTAATGTTGACAGTGGAGTGTTGAAGTCTCCCATTATTATTGTATGGGAGTCTAAGTCTCTTTGTAAGTCTCTAAGGAATTGCTTTATGAATCTGGGTGCTCCTGTATTGGGTGCATATATTTTTAGGATAGTTAGCTCTTCCTGTTGAATTGATCCCTTTATCATTATGTAATGGCCTTCTTTGTCTCTTTTGATCTTTGATGGTTTAAAGTCTGTTTTATCAGAGACTAGGTTTGCAACCCCTGCTTTTTTTTGTCCTCCATTTGCTTGGTAGATCTTCCTCCATGCCTTTATTTTGAGCCTATGTATGTCTCTGCATGTGAGATGGGTCTCCTTAATACAGCCGACTGATGGGTCTTGACTCTTTATCCAGTTTGCCAGTCTGTGTCTTTTAATTGGAGCATTTAGTCCATTTACATTTCAGGTTAATATTGTTATGTGTGAACTTGATCCTGCCATTATAATATTAACTGGTTATTTTGCTCGTTAGTTGATGCAGTTTCTTCCTAGCCTCGATGGTCTTTACATTTTGGCATGTTTTTGCAATGGCTGGTACCGGTTGTTCCTTTCCATGTTTAGTGCTTCCTTCAGGGTCTCTTGTAAAGCAGGCCTGGTAGTGACAAAATCTCTAAGCATTTGCTTATCTGTAAAGGATTTTATTTCTCCTTCACTTATGAAACTTAGTTTGGCTGGATATGAAATTCTGGGTTGAAAATTCTTTTCTTTAAGAATGTTGACTATTGGCCCCCACTCTCTTCTGGCTTGTAGAGTTTCTGCCGAGAGATCTGCTGTTAGTCTGATGGGCTTCCCTTTGTGGGTAACCCGACCTTTCTCTCTGGCTGCCCTTAAGATTTTTTCCTTCATTTCAACTTTGGTGAATCTGGCAATTATGTGTCTTGGAGTTGCTCTTCTCGAGGAGTATCTTTGTGGAGTTCTCTATATTTCCTGAATTTGAATGTTGGCCTGCCCTACTAGATTGGGGAAGTTCTCCTGGATGATATCCTGAAGAGTGTTTTCCAACTTGGTTCCATTTTCCCCCTCATTTTCAGGCACCCCAATCAGACGTAGATTTGGTCTTTTTACATAATCCCATACTTCTTGCAGGCTTTGTTCATTTCTTTTTCTTCTTTTTTCTTTTGGTTTCTCTTCTCACTTCATTTCATTCATTTGATCCTCAATCGCTGATACTCTTTCTTCCAGTTGATCGAGTCAGTTACTGAAGCTTGTGGATTTGTCACGTATTTCTCCTATCATGGTTTTCATCTCTGTCATTTCATTTATGACTTTATCCACATTAATTAGTCTAGCTGTCAATTCTTCCACTCTTTTTTCAAGATTTTTAGTTTCTTTGCTGTGGGTACGTAATTCCTCCTTTAGCTCTGAGAAGTTTGAAGGACTGAAGCCTTCTTCTCTCATCTCGTCAAAGTCATTCTCTGACCAGCTTTGATCCATTGCTGGCGATGGGCTGCGCTCCTTTGCAGGGGGAGATGTGCTGTTATATTTTGAATTTCCAGCTTTTCTGCCCTGCTTTTTCCCCATCTTTGTGGTTTTATCTGCCTCTGGTCTTTGATGATGGTGACGTACTGATGGGGTTTTGGTATAGGCGTCCTTCCTGTTTGATAATTTTCCTTCTAACAGTCAGGACCCTCAGCTGCAGGTCTGTTGGAGATTGCTTGAGGTCCACTCCAGACCCTGTTTGCCTGGGTATCAGCTGCAGAGGTTGCAGAAGATAGAATATTGCTGAACAGCGAGTGTACCTGTCTGATTCTTCCTTTGGAAGCTTCCTCTCAGGGGTGTACTCCACCCTGTGAGGTGTGGGGTGTCAGACTGCCCCTAGTGGGGGATGTCTCCCAGCTAGGCTACTCAGGGGTCAGGGACCCACTTGAGCAGGCAGTCTGTCCCTTCCCAGATCTCAACCTCCGTGTTGGGAGATCCTCTGCTCTCTTCAAAGCTGTCAGACAGAGTCGTTTGCATCTGCAGAGGTTCCTGCTGCTTTTGTTTTTGTTGTTGTTAACTGTGCCCTGTCCCCAGAGGTGGAGTCTACAGAGACAGGCAGATTTCCTTGAGCTGCTGTGAGCTCCACCCAGTTCGAGCTTCCCAGCGGCTTTGTTTACCTACTTAAGCCTCAGCAATGGCTGGCGCCCCTCCCCCAGCCTCACTGCTGCCTTGTGTTTAGATCACAGACTGCTGTGTTAGCAATGAGGGAGGCTCTGTGGGCGTGGGACCCTCCCGGCCAGGTGTGGGATATATTCTCCTGGTGTGCCCGTTTGCTAAAGTGCAGTATTGGGGTGGGAGTTACCCGATTTTCCAGGTGTTGTGTGTCTCAGTTCCCCTGGCTAGGAAAAGGGATTCCCTTCCCCCTTGCGCTTCCCAGGTGAGGCGATGCCTCGCCCTGCTTCAGCTCTCGCTGGTCGGGCTGCAGCAACTGACCAGCACCGATTGTCCGGCACTCCCTAGTGAGATGACCCCAGTACCTCAGTTGAAAATGCAGAAATCACCGGTCTTCTGTGTCGCTTGTGCTGGGAATTGGAGACTAGAGCTGTTCCTATTCGGGCACCTTGCTCCCGGAGGTCCTCTGAATTTGTTTCTTAAGTGTCCGTTACCTGTCTTGTAAAATGAGAATAGTTATGTTGATCTCACAGTAAACAAACATTTCCTAATTTTAAAAATGGGAGTTGATCCGAATGAAAAATTTACATAATTTTATATGATTTGTAAGTTAAAATTCAACTAGGCAACATTAAAAAAAATTGCATGGAACAATACATTCCAATGAAAATCTCAGAATTCAGACCACCTCCGTGCTTTTTAGACTTAGGTTCAAAACTAGACACATATTAGCATGTTTATAATTCTTGATTGCTGTTTCCTCTATCTGAGCCTAAGGAATCAGGAAAAATATTGAATAGTCAAGAAATTATACACTTTCAAATATTAAATATTTTGAAGCCCCTGGGTGTGTTTTATAATAAGGAAATCATATTTGGTTTGTTTGTTTATTTAGGAGAGACTGGGTCTCCCT
The DNA here is from genome assembly GCF_009764315.1 of Trachypithecus francoisi. Classification (NCBI taxonomy): domain Eukaryota; kingdom Metazoa; phylum Chordata; class Mammalia; order Primates; family Cercopithecidae; genus Trachypithecus; species Trachypithecus francoisi. The sequence goes on from NW_022681453.1 coordinate 9,356,035, forward strand.
CTGTCACCCAGGCTGGAGTACAGGAGTACAGTGGCACAGTCATAGCTCACTGAAGCCTCCAACTTTTGGGCTCGAAGATCCTCCCACCTCAGACTCCAGAGCAGCTGGGACTACAGGCACACACCACCATGCCTGGCTAATGTTTATTTTATTTTTTAGAAACAGGGTCTTACTATGTTGCCCAAGCTGGGCTCCAGCTCCTAGGCTCAAGCAATCCTCTTGCCCTGGCCTCCCAAATTGCTAGGGTTACAGGCATGGGCTAAAGCCCAAAAAGTAACTTTTAAATGATTTCCTGCTTTCCTACTATTTTTAAAATTATATATATATATATGTAGTTATATATATATATGTAATTATATATTGTGTTTTTAGAATCATATTGTGTTTACATTTAAATACATATATATATCAAGGTTTAGAAAACATTCTTTAACTGGCAGAGTGTACGTGTTTTTTAACGTATTCATGGTTTTAGTCTTGCTCTAGAAATTATGATAAAACTTGGTTTTAAATATACTTCCCAAAATCTGCCTTCTTAACTTGCTGCTCACCTAAGAATAAGTCAGTTCTGGCCAGGCACGGTGGCTCAAGCCTGTAATCCCAGCACTTTGGGAGGCCGAGATGGGCGGATCACGAGGTCAGGAGATCGAGACTTTCCTGGCTAACACGGTGAAACCCCGTCTTTACTAAAAAATACAAAAAACTAGCCGGGCGTGGTGGCAGGCACCTGTAGTCCCAGCTACTCCGGAGGCTGAGGCAGGAGAATGGCGTAAACCCGGGAGGCGGAGCTTGCAGTGAGCTGAGATCTGGCCACTGCACTCCAGCCTGGGCGACAGAGCCAGACTCAGGCTCAAAAAAAAAAAAAAAAAAAAAAAAAAGAATAAGTCAGTTCTTCTTAGATGTATTGCTCTTTGTTTTGTTTGGTTTTTTTTTTTTTTTTTGGTCAGTATCTCAGTCTTCATATCTGTTCTGGTTTTCTAGCAAGTTAATATCCCAGTGCTCACTATTCTTTCTAAAATATTCTGATATTTAAAAATCCTTCCTCAATGTAGTTTTTTACCTATATGAACTATAGACTTGTTCCATTGGTCTTTATGCCCGTACTATACTGTTTAAATTACTATAGCCTTGTATTATATTTTGAAAATCAGGAAATGTGCTACCTCCAGCTTTGCTCTTCCTTCTTAAAATTGTTTTGGCTATTTGGTGTTTTTTGTGATTCCATATGAATCTTAGAACTATTTTTTTTCTTTCTGTGAAACTTGTGATTGGGTTTTTTGGTAGAGATTTCATTGAATCTCTACATTGCTTTGGGTAACATAGACATTTTAACAATATTAAGTCTTCCAACATATAAACATGGGATACCTTCTCATTTGTTTATATTCTTTAATTTTTTGTCAGTGGTTTATAGGGTTGAGTATATTAGTCTTTTACCTCCTTAGTTAAGTCTATTCCTAAGTATTTTATTATTTTTGATGCTATTGTAAACAGGATTGTTTTCCTAATTTCCTTTTCAGATAGCTCATTGTTAGTATATAGAAAACAGCTAATTTTTGTATGTTGATTTTGTATCCTGCTGTATTACTGAGTTACTTATTAATTATAATACTTCTTTGGTAGAGTCTGTAGGGTTTTCTGTATATAAGATCATGCCATCTGCAGGCATGGATAACTTTAATTTTTTCTTTCTCACCTACATGCCTTTTTTTTTTTTCTTGCCTAATTACTCTGGCCAGGATTTCTCTACTAGGCTGAATAAGAGTGGCAAGAGTGGGCATCCTTGCCTTGTTCCTGGTCTTAAAGAAAACACTTTAAAAAACTCTTCACTATTGAGTGTAATGTTAGCTATGATAATCTCATGTATGGCCTTTTCATGTTTAGGTAATTTCTCTCTATTTCTAGCCTGTTGAGAGTTTTTAACATGAAAAGATGTTGAATTTTAACAAATGCCTTTTTGCATCTATTAAGATCATGTGATTCTTATCTTTTATTGTGTCAATATGGTGTATTACCTTAATTGATTTTCATATATTGAACCATACTTGCCTTCCAGGGATAAATTGCACTGGTCATGGGTGTCTGATCCTCTTAGTAAGTTGTTGAATTTGGTTTGTCAGTATTTTCTTGAGGATTTTCGCATCTATATTCATCAAGCATGTTGGCCTGCAGTTTTCTTTTCTTCTGATATTTTTGTCTGGCTTTGGCATCAGGTAACACTGGCCTCATAAAATCAGATTGAAAGTGCTCCATCCTCCTCAATTCTTTAGAAGAGATTGAGAAGAACTGGCATTAATTCTTTTTTGAATGTTTGGTAGAATTCACTATTGAAGCTATTTGGTTCTAGGCTTTTCTTTGGTAGGAAGTTTTGGATTACTGTTTCAATCCTGCCACTGGGTCTAGGTCTGTTCAGATTTTCTGTTTCTTCATAACTCAGTCTTGGTAGGCTGTAAGTTTCTGACAATTTGTCTATCTTTTCCAGGTAATCCAATTTATTGGTGTATAGTTGCTCATAGTCATTTCTTACAATCTTTTTATTAACAGTTTGGTTCCATCAGTTGTAATGTCTTCTGTTTTATTTCTAATTGTATTTATTTGGGCCTTCCCTCTTTTTTTTTTGTAATCTGCTAGTGGTTTGTCTATTTTGTTTATTCTTTCAAAAAATAAGCTCTTACTTTTGTCCATTTTTCTGTCACTTTTTTTATTCTCTTATTTCATTTACTTTTGTTCTAATCTTTATTATTTCCTTCATTCTGCTAACTTGGGTCTTTGTTCTTTTTCAGTTTCTTGAGACAAAAAGTTAGGCTGATTATTTGAGAGTTTTCTGCTTTTTAAATATAGGCATTGATTGCTGTAAACTTCTCTCTTAGTACCTCTTTTGCTGCATCTCCTAAGTTCAGGTATGTTGTTTGTGTTTGTTTGTTTCTTTGTTTGTTTTCATTTGTCTTAAGAGACTTTCTTTTTTTTTTTTTTTTTTTTTTGAGCCAGAGTGTCCCTCTGTCACCCAGGCTGGAGTGCGGTGGCTGGATCTCAGCTCACTGCAAGCTGCGCCTCCCGGGTTTACGCCATTCTCCTGCCTCAGCCTCCGGAGTAGCTGGGACTACAGGTGCCCGCCACCACGCCCGGCTAGTTTTTTGTATTTTTTAGTAGAGACGGGGTTTCACCAGGTTAGCCAGGATGGTCTCGATCTCCTGACCTCGTGATCCGCCCATCTCGGCCTCCCAAAGTGCTGAGATTACAGGCTTGAGCCACCGCGCCCGGCTCTTAAGAGACTTTCTAATTTTCCTTTTGATTTCTTCTTTGACCCATTAGTTGTTCAAGAATGTATTTAATTGCCACATTTTGTAAATTTTCCAGTTTTTCTTCAGTTACTCATTTCTAGTTTTATCTATTGTGATTGGAAAAGAGGAGAATGTATATTCTGATGCTGTTTAGTGAAATGTTTTGTATAGATCTGTTAGATTAATTTGATCTGTAGTGTTGTTCAGATCCTGTTTCCTTATTGATTTTTTCAAATGTTATATTATTGAAAGTGAAATACTGAAGTCTCTCATAATCATCATATTATTTCTTTCTTTTATCAGTAATGTTAAATTTTTCATTGTATATTTAAGTGCTCTGATGTTGGATGTGTATACATTTATAGTTGTTATATCTTTTTGGTGAGTTTACCATTTTATCTTTGTATAATATCCTTCTTTGTGTCATGACAGTTTTTGACTTAAAGTCTATTTTGTCCAATATAAGTATAGCCACTCTTTCTTTTGGTTAAAATTTGCAGCATAATTTGTTCCATCCCTTCACTTTCAGCCTATATGTGTCCTTAAATCTAAAGTAAATGTTATGTAAACTTAATAAGTTGTCAAACTTAAGAATTTTACATAAATGGATCCATCATAAGTTGCATCTTGGTCTTTTTCATCCGTTCAGATACACTATGTCTTTTGATTGAGTTTAATGCCTTTATATTTAAAGTAAGTAATGCACTTCGTTTTGATGGGCAAGTGCTTACTATAACCATGTTTTTTTACTACCTTGTAGTTCTTTCGTTCATCTTTTTTTCCTTGCTGTATTCTTTTGTATTTTGTTTTATTTTGTACTTTTTGCTTTACTTTGATTTCCTTCTCTTTTTTTTATGGCTTTTCTGTATGTATTTTCTTTGTGGTTACCAAGAAGCTTGCATAAAACAACTCATAGTCATAGCAGTTTATTCTAAGCTTTTGACAACTTCAACTGCATACAAAAGCTACAGTTGCTTCTCCCCCCACCCCTCTCACACATGTTATGTTCTTGACATCATGATTTATATCTTTTTATATTGTGTATCAATTAACATATTTTATGATTATAATTATTTCAGTACTTTTGACTTTTTTATATTATGATTAAAGGTTTACCCACTACCATTACAGTATTAGAGTATTTGTCTTTATATTTACCCTTACCAGCAACTTTTATACTTTCATATATTTTACAATTGCTGTTTAGCTTCCTTTTGTTTCAACTTGAAGAATTTCCTTTAGCATTTCCTTTAGCATTTCTAGTAGTGATGAACTCCCACAGATTTTATTTATGAAGGAAAGTCTTTATCTCTCCTTTATTTTGAAGGATCATTTTTATCAGGTATAGTATTCTTAGCAGGGGTCTTTTCTTTCAGCACCTTGAATTTATTCTCATCTGCCTCCTTTGACCTGCAATGTTTCTGCTGATAAATCTGTTGATAACCCCATGGAGATTTCCTTGTACGGAATGAGTCACTTCTCTCTTGCTGCCTTCAAATTTTCTCTTTGTCTTCAAATGTTGTCATTTTAATAATGTGTCTTACTGTGAATTTCTTTGGGTTTACTGTATTTGAATTTGTGGAACATCCTTGATCTGGGTATTCATTTCCTTCCCCAGATTTGGGAAGTTTTCATTCATTATTTCTTTGAATAAGCTTTCTGCCTCTTTATCTACATTTCATCTTCTTCTTACACTCTCATAATGTGTGTATTAGTCCACTCAATGGCATCCTACAAGTCCCTTAAGCTTTCTTCATTATTTTTTCTCTTTGCTTTTCTAAGTGGATAATTTCCAGTGACCTGTCTTGAATTTCACTGATCCTGTCTTCTGTTTGATCTAGTCTGCTGTTGAACTTCTCTAGTTAATTTTTCATTTTGGTTATTTACTCTTCATCCCTATGATCTGTTTGGCATTTTCTTATAATTTTTATCTCTGTTGAAATTCTCCTTTTGTTTATATGCATTATTCTTCTGAACTCAGTGAGTACCTTTATAAGCATCTATTTGAATTTTCTATCAGGTAAATCATATCTCTGTTTTATTAGGGTTGATTCCTGGAAGATTATCACGTTGCTTTGTTTGGAACATATTTTCCTGTGTCTTTATTCTCGACTCTTTGTGTTTGTGTCCACACATTAGACAAAATAGCCACCTCTCCAAGTCTTCATGGATTGACCTTGTACAGGAGAAGACTCTCACCAGTCAGACCAGCCAGAGATTCCAGGGGCCCCTCAAATCCTCATGCTAGATAAAATTGTGGCCTTTGTTCTCACTGATCATCAGGCATCTAGAATATGCTAGGTCTCATCAGAGTTCTGAGACAGGTAAGACAGATGTCAATGCCTCTGGCAGCCCTCAGCACAATCAGACTTTTGGAAGTATGGTCCAGTTATTTTCTTCCCTCACAAGAGAAAAGCTGGAGCTAAGGTTTTTTCCTACCCACTCACTTTGCATTGAGCAAGGGAGTGAGGCTATGGCATGTGTTAACTTACTATTTCAAACCACAGTCTCTGGTCTCAGCAGTTCCCAGGTAGCTATAATATGCCAGATTTCATTAGTCCTCTAAGGCAGGCAAGACAGGATTCAGTGCTTTCGGAACCCTACAAAAATATTAGAGCATTGGATTCATTGTCCTATTCTTTCTTACCCTTCCCATAGAGACACTGGGAGCTCTTTTGTTTGCTTCTGATTTCTTTCCTTGTGCTGAACTGGGCTGCTTCATGTGTTAGCTTGCCATTTCAAAACAGTCATTATGCTCAGTAGCCCCAGGTGGCTATAGTGTTCCTGGTTCCATCAGCTCTCCAAGGTAAGTGAGACAGAAGCCAGCATCTCAGTTGGCCTCCAAAAAAAATTTAAATGATGAATATATGGTCTTGTCCTTTTCTTCCCTCCTCAGAGAGAAGCTGGGAGCTAGGATCTCCCCCAGTTGTATGGCACCATGACCATGCCAGGGGTAGGGCCCTTGGCAAGAGGGTATCCCTGTCTCTCTTGCTGGTTTTCATGTAGTTGATTTTACACTTGCTCCAGGATGCAGGAGACTTGTGACTAGTTTCTGGATTTCTCACAGAATAAATTAGTTTGTGCTTTATTATAGAATCATTGTTTCCATTGAGGAAAGAATGATCCAGGGCTTCTGTCCTACCATCTTGCTGACATTACTGAATGCATTTTCAAATCTTTGTATCTCCAAGATCCTAGTATGGTGCCTAGTGTGAAATTAATACTCCATAAGAATGAATGAATGAATGCTCTGGAGTTCAACCACTTTCTCCCATATTTCCCTACAAGTGATTTATCTTTCTATTGAACTTTGAGGAAATGCATTTGTTCTTCCTCCTCACCTGGATTAACTCCCATTCCCATTCAGGGGGAAGTGCTTTTATGCAAGACACAGTGTTTCTTTGTGTGCATGTGTGTGTGTGTTTTTATATGTGTGAAATGTTTACCATAATCCTGGTTCTTCTAACAGTAGTCAATTTATCAGAAAGAATTCTGTTTTCTAGTGTCTGTGCCATGAATGATAAAGTTATGTGTTAGGATAGTCAACCTCTAGGACATACGGATAGACTGGAGTCAAGTTAAAGGCAATAGAGTCAGGTGGAATAGAGTTAAGGAATGTTGAGTAATGGATCACAGCCTGCCTGTCAGCTCCACAGGCCTTGCTGGGAAGGAGGCAAGGACTATGCTTTCTGAATGCTGTTTCTAAGGTACCAGAAAATTACTCCTAAATTAGCCCTCAGGTAAAAGCACAATTGGAGGCTCAAGTATACAGAAACGGAGAAAAATGCAGAAATAGTAGCTTAGATAACAGTGGAAAGCTGCAGAGAAAGATAGACAGAGACAGAGGAGAAAAGAGGTAGAGAAATTATTTGAATTCTCCTAACACACTTAGGAAAAGCAAAAGGAAAATTGGATTCCAAATTGGCACTTTTCCCACAAACAGCAGTTCATAAGGGGGTGTATGTATATATACATATATACATATGTATGTGTGTGTGTGTGTATATATATATATATGAATACTGCTGTTTACTTATCAATTTACAGTGTATTTTTCACGACTAATTTTACAGATGAAAAAACAGTAAATGTAAATGCACTATAAATGTAAGGTAACATAGATCAGTGGATTTTTCTAAATAACTCATTAACTAAAGCTTACTTTTCCAAAATAACCTGAAAAACCAGTGTTTTTAGAAGTATTTTATTAGAAACTATACAGTTCACATATCAAAATGCTTTCCTGCAAATTAAAATAGGCAAAAATGATTATTTCTTTATTTTAAATATCTCTGCACATTGAGGCAAGTTATAAAAATCAATGTCCCCACACATTTAAAAAAAAAAAAAAAAAAAGCTATGCTTAGGCTTGTTTTTCTTGCTGTTTGTCTTATTATTTTTTTCAGTTTTTTTAAGGTCATGCCATAGAAGTTCACAAGACGTGTACTGTTTAATAATAGAAACAGCACAGGTAGAGTAAAAATGTTTCCAGTTTTGATTTGTTTTGTTTTTTTCTGAAGGTAGATTTTTTAGCACTCTAGAGAATGCCTGGAGCTTGCTTGATATAGTGATAATAATGTACTCTCTAATAAGAAATCCTGGTTCTTTAGATGTGATCTCATTTATTTTTTACCATTTCCATGAGACGGAAGAAGGCACAGATTTTTGAAGTTTAATAAGACACCCAGAGATAGTAGATGATTGAACTAGGGAAATAATTTAGGCTCACTGACTCATACTCTACCAAAATTGAAGGAGACATGGGATCTGACCTATACTTGGCTCCAGACAGGTTTGAGCTTACGTCAGGTCACTGCATTTCAACCTCAGACACCTGAGAAGAATATGAGTATACTTGTGACATGGCCTATATTATTCACTCAACAAACATTCATTGAGCCCAAGGCTGGGTCTGAAACATTCAGAGCCAAATAAGACCAAGCCCTTGTTCTTAAGTAACTCAGAGATCAGAAGGAACGGGAGGGCACAGATAATGACAGTACCTCAAGAAAATTGAGTTCTACAGTTTGTGCAAAAGTGTTACAGGCACAGATAATCTTGCCAAAAGGAGAAGTGAAATCATTACAGCTTTCACTGTAAGCCGTGAAAGGAGTAATAGTTCACCCTGCAGAAAAGGTGGGAGGAAGAGAGTGTGTTCAACACCCAAAAGCATGAAATGTCCAGGAACTTTTCGCATTGCTTTTCAGTATAAAATGCATATTCAAAAATTGTCTTGATAGGCATTATTTTATATATATTCAATTAGTGGTTTTAAATGTTAACATATGTTGTAGCATAATCCTAGATTCTCTTGGCTATTTCCCTTAATAGGGGGAAAAAAAAAAGAAAGAAAGAAAAATATACTTTAGCTCCTTCTTCCAAAAAAGAAAGCCTGAATTTAACCCACTTGAATAGGAGGGAAATACATACATTATTATAAAATTTTTAAAATATTGGCTCTTCTATTCAGACATATTTAACCTTATTATTGGGAATGGTTTTGTAAGAAAAAATTATAACAATATTTTTTAGCTATCCAAATCTTAACGTCAGCTCTATGAGAATTCAGTCCGCAGTGGTTTTTCTTCTTTTTTGTCCTTAATCTTATGTTTTCTTCAGCAATGTCTTTTACAGGAATAGCTTGTCCATAGAACACGCAGCCTCTCTAAGGCAGGTTCTAGGTGAAATCAAAGAGTGGGAGGTGGTGTCTCCTGAGGGGATGACACATGCTGCCTGAAGGAATTGGTTTGCACTGCAAAGGGCTTCCTGTGCAGTAAAGAGATGAATACAAGCTCAACCTTGGAACTCTGATCTTCTCTTTTTAAATGTCTGTACAAACAACATTTTCTTATGACAACAGAGTCACACTATGAGACAGTGCCACCCACATTCCTCAACAGAGTGTGCCCTTGATGTCAGGTATGAATCTCTGGTGGGAACTCATCAGGCTGAGTCTGTACTGTTGCAAACAAAGGTAGACAGACATTCTTGGGTCTTTAGAAATGATGTGTAGCTCTTTGCAATTGTGTAAGTTATAATTGCAGGTCTTTAGAGTCAGATCCAGGTACTTCAAAACTGGTATTGTCTAGTCCTGATTCACAACTATTGTTAGACCTCTTTTTGACTCTCAATTCCCTTGACTAAAAAGGAGAATGAAAACACTCACTTCACCAGATACTAAGGTGAAACAAGATAAAAGTATGAAATATCCTTCAAATATTAGATATTTGTTGTTCATTAAATATGTATTTAATAATGTATTCATTCAACTAATATTTGTCACAAGTCATTAGTCATTTCCCTTACCTGTACCTGAAGAGACAGAGAGTTATAGAAATTCGTGAAAGTTATTGCACTGGAGATCTTTGAATGTGTGACTGTCCCTTATACGGCTCCTAAGAATGAAGTTCTTGTGTAGATGTGATTGTATAATAAAAACAAACAAACCAAAAGAGTTTCCTTAAAGTCATGCAGCTGGTAAAAAGCCTAATCAACATTCTACCCAGAGTGTCAGACTCCAGTATTCACTTTCAACTCTGTTTTTGCCCTACTCACACCCCAGGAGACAAGGCAGTAATTGACAAAGAGGACAATTATTGGTTTATTGGAATTTTAAAAAGCATTTGTACTCAAGGGTGTTGTTCCTGTATGAAGAGTGCCTCTTCTGATTTTTAAGCTTCTTATCGTTCACAACCATTACAAAAAGTATGAAAGCCCGCTCTGAATTTTCCATCTCCAAAGAATTTGCGGGGATTGGGGATGATTCTGCCATCATTCTGCCCTACAGCAGACATAGCATTAATTTCTTTTCAGCAAATTAGCTGAAAATCTAATCATCTCTAGTTAAAAATATCTAAACACCAAGTCCCCAGGCACAAACAGATCCAAGTACAACACATAAGCTCAGCTATGCATTTCATACTTGTATCCTTTAGGAAACACACACATATCCTTTGAGAAACAGTATTTCTGAAGCACAGGTATGTACTCTACCACACACAAAAGATATTCATCAAAGGCTTTAGCTTATTTATATATCCATTTGGAGAAAGTCCATAGGAGAATTTGCCAGGAATGAAGATGAAGAAGAGGCAGCAATGATTCATATTTTGCCCTCTTCTGCCCAGGAGAAATATTGATAACTATTCCATAGTTGTTCCATAGCCAAAAACAGTGGTCATCCTGATGATAGAATTCCAATGACAAACCCTAAATTAGCTCTAACCTGGCACAGAATAATTATACCTAAGGGCACATAAACCCCAGAACTTTGGATGGCTTCCTTGTTGCTGGGTAGATTTTGGACTCTAGCTCTGGTTCTGGGACTGATTAATTGTGTAATAGAGCAGGCTCTTTGCCTGTGTTTTCTCATCTGAAAAATGAGGTATTTGAGAAAAAAAAGGAAGATTGAAACTAAATAGCCTCAGGTCTTTTTCAGCCCTAAAACGCTATTTTTTGTAATTATTTCATACATTGCACAGTCCCCAAATTCCACTTTGAAAAGCTTCTGTCTCCATAGTATTAGGGTTTTCCCCATCCCAGTCACATCAACACAACTTTTAGGCTTCCATGGTTACTATATAACTGTCTCAGTTGGCATTTTTCACTGATGTTGTTTAGAAGAGCTGTAGAGGAATGCACCTTGATTATTGGTGCAGTTATTGATGAGGCAAATAACCTTGGTCTTGAATAATTCTTTTTATGCTTGAGGTGTTCCTAATTGCTAAAGAGCCTGAACATATAGAAGCTATGAGAAAGTGTCTGTACTTTCACTTTATTAATAATAGCTATTTATAACTTTGCTTTTTGAGTTTAGTTTACTGAAAATAAGATCTCACCTGAGGCTTTATGTAAATGCCTGGGGCTTCTTAATCTTCACAGTTTTCTAAATCTCCTTTAACTTTCAGCACTCTGAGTGCAAAGTACATTGTTTCAACGCAGTATCTTGTATGTAAATTTCTCTCATCTTGTCTTAGTTGGCAAGGGCTTTTATAACATGATACCATAAATAAGCTTATAAATAGCTTATTTCCTCCGAATAGTTTATAAACAACAAAAATTTATTTCTCACAGTTCTGGAGGCTGGAAAGTCCAAGATCAAGGCACTGGCAAAGTCTGTGTCTGGTAAGGGTCTGCTTTTTGGTTTGGAGACAGCTGTCTTCTCACTGTGTCTTCACATGGTGGAGAAAGGACAAACAAGCTCTCTTGGGCTGTTTTACAAGGGCACTAATCCCACTCATGAGGGCTCTACCCTCATGACCTAATCACCTCTTAAAATGTCCCCCAGTACCATAACTTGGGGAGTTAAAGATCAACATACAAATTTTGGAGGGACACAATCATCCAGACCATAGCATCTCCTCAAATATCAAGGAATGACTGTAGTACCTCTGTTTTCCAAGCATATGCCCATGAACTCTAAACACTGGAAAATTTGCCACACAAAGTATAAATCAGAACTCTGTCATGGAAGTGTCCATAAATTACTTGAAAAGAGTCTGCAAGTGTCCACATATGACTGTATCAAGTTAATGGGCATTTTTTTTAACTACTTTGATGTGGCCAGCAGTGTGCCCCAAATTCACTGTGAAAGACTCACACAAAGTAATAAATAAAAATACTGCCTCCTTCCTAGGAAAGAAATCTATAGATTCAGGTGCCCCCAATCTCAGCCAAACCTTCCTTGAATCATTTCCTATAATGGAACTGCCCATGATTTCAAAGAAGCAGAGATGATATGTTAACTCTGAGATGGCTTAAATTTGGTCTGCTCAGTGAAATGTCTCGCCCTTATTCCTGTTTCCCCAGCTTCTGCCTTCCCCAGTTCTCCCACAGCTGGGTCAACTCATTTAATCTTCTACAGATCCAGCCTCACTATTTATTTTCAGAGCAATTTGGGTTTTAGCAGGATATAAATAAGTAGCCTCAAGTCCAATGTCTCCATTTATCTAGGCTTATTATAGCACCCCTTTTCCTGCAGGCTGGCCCCAGCAATGGGCACAGGCACTATGTCCTAGGCTGCCCTCGCTTCATTCTCAATGAGAGCCATTCTGTATTGTTTCCAGATCTCACCACCCTCACCCCAGCCCTAATCCTGCCCCAGTAATTTCAGTCCACATTGAAAACAGACCAAGTCATCAAAAATCAGTTCCCTGAAGGAGCAATTTTTTGAATGACTAATTCACTGAATGTAATGACTTTTCTAATGTGCCAACAATTTTGTTGAAACATTTATTTTGAGTATATTAAATTAATTTGGATATATTCTTGTTGAGACTATATTGAAGACACACTTTGTTTAGATATGATTAAGAATGTATTCTTCTTGAATATATTAAATATGAATATTCTCATCAACCTATTCTTCAGGAACATACTCATAAGAAAACTAAATGACTCATGATCTTCAGCATTTAATAAATTTGAACATTATTTAAAATACAGCTGAGTAAAATATATTAATTGAAGATATTTAAAAGGACTATTTTTCAGTATGAGATTTTGATAATTGAAAAATTTGATCAAGTGGTCATTTAACTTTTGACCCTTCAGTGAATTAGCTTTCTGCAAATTGACTTGTCAGTGTCATCTCGAGCCATCTGGGTGCTGTGTTCATACTTCTATACTTACCAGCAGCCTTCCTTGATTTCTGAGTGTTTCCCACACCATCCACCTTGGTTGAGCTCTGCTATATCTGGCCCCTGGTGTTGACTGGAAAATGCCATTCCCTGAAGTAGCTGATGTGACTGAAACACCATTGCTAGATAATTTGCCCTACTCAAATGGTGCCACACAGCTCTAAGACCCAACTCCTTCTCTTCCAATCTCCTGCTCAGCATCGCTGGCGGATCTTGAGCTATGACAGAACCCATAGCCTATGCTCTTCTACTTTCAAAACCCAGATTTTAAATGTCTTCTAGTCTCTCATAATCATGCAAAGGAGATAAGAAAACTTGAAAACTCTCAGGGATATATATTAAGATTGACTCCCTATGTTGAAAAGAATCTTCTCTGGCTTTTAGCAGACTATCTCTATTAGAAAAAGCCTTATCATTTAGGGTATGAGAGAGAAGTAGTTGGGCAAGAAAGTGGATCATTTTTAGCATCTATTTGATGCATCTGCATTAAGAATAATATTTTCCCTTACTTCCTGATAAAGACAAATATGTATTCCTAAACGATTTATGCTAGGAACTAATCACATATTTTTTTAATAGTGCACATCACCAAATTCAATTTTGGGTATTATGACTTATCAACAAGGCTTTCCTGGTCTTTCATAAACAGATTTCAAATAATTACCTTTATTTCTTCAAATAGACCTAGAAAAGTTGTTAGAATAGTTCCACCAAACATCCTAAAGTCTGTTTTACCTTGCAGATCCTCATCCTCATGACGAATATAATGACTTTATATTAAATATCTTAAACCAATTAGAGATTTCTGGTATGGTGTGAAACATTTCAAAATAATTATCAGTTATATAAAAAAAAAAACCTAAACCCTAACAACTTGGAGACTAACAGAGCTGTATTAATTTGTAAATACAGACATTAAAATAGTAAAACCTTATTTTTCTTGGCACACAAGAAAAATGCTAGTTTAAAAAGCTTGATTTCTCAGATAAAAGTATTGTAGTAATTGTTGAACTGCCACATGTATAAGGTATAGTTATCAGCAAAGCGAGTATATAAGGAGCAACAAGAACACATCAGTTCTTTGGGTTATTTTCTGTTAGATTGCAACAACGTGATTGGAACAGATGAGTTCATGTGAATAGCAACAGGTGTTGGGGTCCAGTGAATACACCATGATGGACTACAGTGAGCTTCTCCAAGGGTATCCATGTTTTATTCAGTATAAGAATTTTAACCTGGAAAAAGAATTTCAATTGCATCAATCACGATGGCATGCTTAACTGCCTTTTGGAGACTTTATTTATAATAATGGTTTTCTCAAACTGACTACATATTAGAATTATCTAATGATGCCCAGTTTCACATAGACTAATTAAGTTAAAAAATTCTGTGTGTGGAAACCCGATCTTTGTATTTTAAAAATTTTCTCCAAGAGATTCTGATGAGTATCTAGAGTTGGAAAACACTGGTTTTGAGCATAATATCTTCTGGATTCGAAAAGTAAAACAGCTATAGGAATTTTCCTTCAGCTATTTCTGCTAATGGAGCCTGCTCATTGGTTTTAATGCTCCTCCTTTGAAAATCCCATATCTGACATTGTCTTAGCTCAGAAGATACTGAGCTTCAATTTGCTTGAGACTTATTTGGACACCTGGTCTAATAGCAAGTGATTAAGTTAGTAGGTTTTCATTTAAAAAAAACTCTATATGAATAATTTAATCCTTAAATGCTTTTATAGAGTTGGATATTAGCAGTTTGAATTTAATTGATTTAGGGACAAAAATTTGACCTTGAAATAATTTATAGGGCTGGGTACCATGACTCATGCTTCTAATCCCAATACTTTGGGAGGCTGAGGCAGAAAGATCCACATAAATAATTTAGTGCAATCATATAAATGTAGGAATAGTGTAGAGGCAGTTCTGTTGCAAAATATGGTTTGTGCCTTTCTTGTTAACTTTGTTTTGTTATCTTCCTTATTTCTGTTAAATGACTGGGATAGCAGTGGGGATTAGGAGAGATGGACATCAATTCAAATAGTAGAGAAACCTTTACACCAAACAATAAGTTTTTGATTTTGAGGGTTTCTGCAGTGCAATATAATGCATGCAGTGAACTTCCTGGAAGCACAGTGAAAGCATCAAAGCTAGTTCCAGTCCACTGCACACCATTGATACTTGCAAGCTTAGCCAATGGGAAATTCTCAATCTCTCTCTCTCTCTCTCTCTCTCTCTCTCTCTCTCTCTCACACACACACACACACACACAAATTTTGTCAGAGGTGTTAATGAATAAGAGCCAGCAAATGTAAACTATGTACCAAAACAAAATATATATGTATATTTATTCACTTATCATATGAGCCTAATTATTCGATTATCTAGACAATTAGAAGATTATTCTGGGTTTTGTTGGGGGAGTTGTTTATTTTTGTTTGCTTGTTTGATGGTTTCTACCAAAAGATGAACAGAAAACACACATATACGTATATATCCCCAAATTTATCCTGTGTTTAAATCTTGTAAGAAAAAATACGTAGAACTTACACTATCTGACTTCAAAACTTGCCATAAAAACATAGTAATTATGACAGTTCAGGACTGGCATAAAGATAGACACATAGACATAAATGAAACAGAATTAAAATCCAAAAATAAATTCTTACATTTATGGGCAATTGGTTTTTCACAAAGGTGCCAAACAATTGAATAGGCAAAGTTTAGACTTTTCAACAAATGGTGCTGGGACACTTGGATATCATTATGCAAAAAACAAAAACAAAAACTTAGGCCCTTGCCTCATACCATACACATAAATTAACTCAAAATGGGTCAAAGATTTAACTGCAAGAACTAACAAAACTTATAGAAGAAAATTTAGGAAAATATTACTGTGACCCTGCATTAGGAAAAGAGTTCTTAGATATGACACCAAAAGCACAATCCATAAAATAATAAATTGGTAAAGTTTAACATCAAAGTAAATAAATAAGTACATTTAATTTATAAAAGAAAGTAAACAAATAACTGTGCTCCAAAAGACATCATTAAGAAAGTGTATAGATAAGCCATAAACTGGAAAAAAAAAAAAAAAACCTTTGCAAGTGATATATCTATCTGATAAAGGACTTTTATATCCAGAACATATAAAGAACTCTTACAAACAAGACAACCTAATTTAGCCAGTTTTTTAAATGGAGAAAAGATTTGAACAGATATTTGATCAAAGATATAAGAATGGCTAATAATCACATAAAAAGATCCTCAAAATCATTAGACAAACAGAAATTAAAACCACAATGGGATACCACTACACAGCCACAAAAATGGCTACAATCAAAAAGATATACAGCAATAAGTGTTGGTGAGGTTAAAAAATGAAACATGTATTGCTGGTGGGAATGTAAAATTCTAAATTTCTGTACAAACTATTGCATGACATGTTTGGAAAACAAAGTTGTACAAACTAATCGGATAATAGTTGAGCAGTTTCCTTAAAAATTAGACATAAACTTATAACACAACCCAGCAATTCCACTCCTCTCATTCTACCAAAAAAAAGTAAAAACATGTGTCCCTACAAAGGCAGCTACATGAATGGTTACAGCAGCATTGTTCATAGCAGTCAAAGATTGTAAATAATCCAAATGTTCCTCAAGTAGAGAATGGATTAAAAATGTGGTATATAGTTCGAGCGTGGTGACTCATCTGTAATCCCAGCACTTTGGGAGCCCGAGGTGGGCAGATCACTTGAGGCCAGGAGTTCAGTACCAGCCTGGCCAACACAGTGAAACCCCGTCTCTACTGAAAATGCAAAAAATAATAATAATAAGCCGGGCATGGTTGTGCACACATGTAATCCCAGCTACTCCAGTGGCTGACACTCAAGGATCACTGGAATCTGGGAGGCAGAGGTTGCAGTGACACAAAATCATGCCACTGTACTCAATCTGGGCAGCAGAGAGGACTCCATCTCAAAAAAAAAAAAAAAAAAAGGTGGTGTATCAATAGAATGGGATCTCATTCAGCAATATAAAGAAATGAACTCCTGATACATCTTACCACATGAAAAACTTCAAAAACAGTATACAAAGTAAGAGAAGCCAGACCCAAAAGACTACATATTGTGTGATTTCTTTTATATAAATGTCCACAAAATTTAAATCTATATAACCGAAAGCATGTCAGGGATTATCAGGGCTGGGAAGTTGGAACCAGGAATTAACTAAAAATGGGCATGAAGCAATTTTTGTGGGGTATAATGGAACTGTTTTAAAACTGGATTGTGGTGATGGTTTCACAACCTATAAATTTACTAAATATCATTGAATTGCACTCTTTACAATGAGTTAGTTTAGTGGAATTCAAATTATATTACAAAGAAGTTGTTAGTAAAAATAATTGCAGAGTGGGCCAGGCACAGTGGCTCACACCTGTAATCCCAGTACTTTGGGAGGCCAAGGTGAAGGGATCACGTGAAGACAGGAGTTCAAGACCAGCCTGGCCAGATGGTGAAACACCGTCTCTACTAAAAATACAAAAATTAGCCAGAAATGGTGGTGCACACCTGTAATCCCAGCTACTCAGGTGTGCGCCACCTGAGTCCCAGCTACTTGCTTGAACCCAGGAGGTGGAGGTTGCTGTGAGCCAAGATCACACCACCGCACTCCAGCCTGGGTGACAGAATGAGACTGAATAATAATAACAATAATAATAATAATTGCAGAGCAGATCAAGATCTTCTAGCCCAAAATTCACTGTCCAATATTAGCTTACAAAGACATGCTTTATAAATTTAAAGACAAAACATCCTTTGCCTAAAATCCCTTTTATTTAATATTATTGTTAAAAGGCCACACTATCAAATATTCACTGTCATAACACATTTCTATTCCATTTACTTTAAAATATGTTCCACTGCCAATTCACGTCTTTTTACTTTATAAATGCCTGCTATGATTTTCTATTCCCCTCTACCCCGTGTATTTTATTGTTTGTTATGCTCTGTTTTTTGTTTTTTTTTTTTTTTTTTAAATTCAGGGCTACCAGTGCTAACACTAAAAGCTAACATTTTTGAAGTTTACACTCTTCTAAATACTTTACATGTTTGTTTTATTTCATTATTTCACCTTACTTTATTTAATTCTCAAAATAATTCTATGATGTGGTCATTATTGTTATCTTTTTATTATGTAAAGGCAACTGAGGCACAAAGAAGTTGCCTTACCACAAAATGGTAAGGCCGAAATATGACTCCTCTACCCAACCTCTTAACCACTGAGCTGCACTGCCTCTCATGAGCAGTGCAAGAGAGGGAGTGTTTTGCATTTTATCTTCCCTATTATAATAGACATGTATATTTTTAGATAAAGCTCTCCAAAACAGGAATGCCCTGTGAACTGTATTAATATACTGTTCCTTTCCTCCAGTTTCTCTAAGACAAAACATGAAATACGCGAACACATTATATGAATTTGTTTTCCATTCCTCCAGAATATTTGTTTGGTGCTGGTAACTGGAAAAAAATTGTAAATTCACATACTGTATGAATACACATACATGTACACACTTAAAAATTTATTTGACTTCATTGTAGAACTTTGACATTAATCCCAGTAACTAATCCCTTTATACACAGTGTTTCATCCTGACATACATTTAAGGAAGAACAACCTGAACAGGGAAAATTGACTTATATAAGCACATATTTACTATAGATGTCTTTTTAGAAACCGATTATTGATATATAGCAGAGAAACTTAAAATATCTTTAATTAACTTGAAGTCCTGATCATATGAATTCTTTACAAAAATGAGATGAGTACCGTGAGAGATGCTGCTTCCAGCAACTAAAGATTGAATTAAATAATTAACAAATACATGATAAAAACAGGAATACATTGTATACATTTTGTATTAACTAGGGTTTCCTAGAGAAACAGTAGATAAATGATAGATGATAGATAGATAGATAGATAGATAGATAGATAGATAGATAGTAGACTGATTAATAGATTCATTATAGAATTTGGCTCACATGATTAGGGAGACTGAGAAGCCCCACAAATTTCTATTCAGAATATGAAGAAGCTGAAAGCCAGTGTATAATTCAGTTCAAGTCAGAAGGCCTGAGAACAGGGGAGCTGATGGTGTGAGTTCCAGTCCAAGGCCAAAGGCCCTAAAAGCAGGAGCATGGATGTTAGAGAACAGGGAAAGATGGGTGTTTCAGGTAAAACAGGGAGCAAATTCGTGTTTCCTATGGCTTTTTGTTCTATTTAGGCCCTCCGTGGATCGGATGATGCCCATCAGCATTGGTGAGAGCAATACTGTTTGCTGGGTCTACTGACTGAGATGCTCATCTCTTCTAGAAACACCCTCACAGACCACCCACACCCCCAGAAAATAATGTGTTATCACCTATCTGAGGACCCCTTAGTCCAGTCAAGTTGACATATAAAATGATATACTTTCCATAATCAGGGACATGAACATCTGTCTATTTTCAATGTAATTCATCTGTTAAAATGTTTGATAAGACTGACTGCAACTGGGGAATATGAGATATGAGAAAACATAATTTTATTTGTGATAAATTTCAGTATTAGGGTTTATTCAGCATGTTAAAAGTTTACATTCTGGAACGTATAGTCCTCTGGTAAAAATCATGTTTTAGTTTCAATTTGGCAAAATAGCCTACAGGTACTTTGGACAGGAATTTATAGAGAGTTAATACCAACAAAAATGCCCTGTGGTAGGCTATGATGATGGTACTGAATAGAGTTCGATAGAGGAAATAGAGGGAAAAATTCTCTTTAAAAGATTACAGTCATTTGAATTAATACAACATGTACATAATGTAATGTTTTGACATGGAACTATTGAAGACAAAGTGTCCTCAAATCATTTGTTAAATTTTTAAGGTAATGTTTCCTATTTAACCCAAATAAAATTGGATATTGACACAGTGTGCCTCTAGTAGGAAAAGGAGAGTAAAGGAAAAGAAAATGAAAGAAAAAGAAGCAAGTGATATTAAAAAGTGGCTCTTGGGTAAACATTTTAATTAGAATTTCATATTGAATATTTCTTAAGGAGCATATGAAATGTGAATTTTCAGGAACAAACATCTGCCAAAAGCTGCCATATAACTAATTCTAAATATTTATCTTTGCTCAAACTGTACCACGTTATATTGCTTGGAAGGCTAGTCAGAGGAAACAAGGCTTAGTAACTGTAATAGCAGTCTGTTAGAAAGGATGGGTGTGTTATTGGAAATGCCAGTAGATTTGCTTAGCCCATTTCAAGTGTTTCTCTGAGGACCAAAGGCTGCCTCACTAATGATGGTATCAGAAAAGCACAAGGCAAGCCAGCAGTCAACGGCTTTTCAATCTTCCCTTGGTTCATAAGATTTGCCATGATTTCTTCTAATATATATATGCTCTTTGGACCTATATCATGACCCAAATAAATTTAGCATACCAGGGTTCCTCTTCTTTGCTTTTTAAAAATCAGGATATTAATTTTTATGCATTTTGACTAATCCTAGTTTGAGTCTAAAACATCCCTCTGTTTCTGGATATTGTGAGGGACTAGAGAGCCCTCACCTCCACCTACCTACCATTTGGGGACCCTTGGGGAATATTAAAACTTTTGGACTGGGTGTGATCACTCATGCCTGTAATCACAGCACTTTGGGAGGCCAAGGTGGGTGGATCACTTGAGTCCAGGAGTTCGATAGCAGTCTGGCCAACATGGCAAACCCCATCTCTACAAAAATACAAAAATGATCTGGGTGTCATGGAGCACACCTGTCATCTCACTTACTCAGGAGGCTCAGGCACAAGAATCGCTTGAACTCGGGAGGCAGAAGTTGCAGTGAGCCAAGATTGTGCCACTGCACTCCAGCCTGGGCAACAGAAAGAGACTCTGTCTCAAAAAAAAAAAAAAAAGGAAGAAAATAGAAGAAAAAAAGACTTTTGTTGGTCATTTTAGATATATGATTGAGTTCTCAAACAGCTCATAAATTTCTTAAACTGGTCAGGAAAACAATAAGCACCCAAAAGATATTTTCTGTGGCTGCTTTTGTTGTTTTGTTTATTTTTGTCCCTTTTTGTTAGACACAAAAATTAAAATTTATTTTCCCCTTTTTCTTTCATTCATTAATTGAATGAACATTTATTAAGTGCCTACTATATGTCAGACCTGTATCAGGCACTGTGAATACAGCAATGAACAATCATCTACTTGATTCATGGTATATTAGCTTTACCTAAAATCTCACACATCATACTGGTGCAGAAGACTTGAGGTATAGAGGCCTGAACAAAGGAGTCCTGAGAGAAGTAGAAGACAGAGAATTCTAGATGCAACCCATGTATGTTCTTGTCTAAGACATTTAAGTACAAGAAGGTAGAAAACAGGATGAGTTGTATCTCTTGTTCTAATCATGTCTATTCCTAAAATATACAAGCACCATATTTCCTTGAACAAAAACATCTGATGATTAGTCCTGACAAATACAAACAAATATAACAAGAGAGGATTTTATAAAATTGAAACTGTCAGATAAAACACAGGCTATTTGATTAAAGTACTTGGCAATCAGTGATGAAAGCTCGTGGTTTCCTTTTAAAACTTTCCAAGTGCTTTTCAATGTAGGTTTCATCAGCCACTGTCCCAGTATGGGCCCCTGGTAGTAAAGAATCTGTATGTTCATCTTTGCATTGATTCCATTGTAGTAGCCTGATGGCTTATCTTTTATTCCCTGCTCTTTCAGGGATCAATGAGCTTTTCAGTTCTTATCCTACCTGATATCTAAGCAGAATTTGACACTGTTCTACTCTGTCCTTGACTTTTATGACATAACACATTCCTAACAATCCTCTTACCTCTTTGGCTCACTTTTTCTCAGCCTCCTTTCTTGTCTCCTTTATCTCTGCCCATTCTTTAAATGTTCCTTAGTACCCTCTTCTCATTTCACACAAACTCCTGATTCAATTTGATTTCAAATATATACCCAAATATTTACTGAAATATATATTCCAGAAAAAGTATCTCCTGAGCCCCATGCCCCAAGCCCAGTCTCCTGCTACTGAATTTCTAAAATTGGACATTCAATTTCACCACAATTTTAGTTTTACAACACTGAATGTATTATCTTCTCCTGAACCCACTATCCCATCCTCCCAAACTTGCTTATCTTCTGTGTTTCCTATCTCTGAAAATAATACCCAGCATCATTCAGTTGCCCAAGCCAGATACTTGGTCTACATTCTTAACTCCTCTTCCTCTGCCACAACTCACATCAAAGCAGTGACCAAATCCTACAACCTAGATATGTCTTGATATACCAATATCTCACTATAGCCACTATTTCTCATCTATCCTCATCACCATTCTCTCTCCATGACCTCCATACTGGTCCTCTGGCCTCTAGGTTTGAACCCCTTGCTCTGGTTTGAAAATAATGGTGTCTCCTTCAAAACTCATGTTGAAACTTAATCCCCAATACAACAACAGTAGTAACCTTTGGAAGGTGAATAAATCATGAAGGCTCTGCCCTTATGCAACTTTATAAAAGAACTCAGAGTTGAGGCCGGTGCAGTGGCTCACGCCTGTAATCCCAGCACTTTGGGAGGCCGAGGCGGGTGGATCACGAGGTCAGGAGACGGAGACCATCCTGGCTAGCACGGTGAAACCCCGTCTCTACTAAAAATACAAAAATTAGCTGGGAGTGGTGGCGGGTGCCTGTAGTCCCAGCTACTCGGGAGGCTGAGGCAGGAGAATGGCTTGAACCCGGGAGGTGGAGTTTGCAGTGAGCCGAGATCACGCCACTGTACTCCAGTCTGGGCAATACAGCGAAACTCCGTCCCTAAAAAAAAAAAAAAAAAGAACTCAGAGTTAGTTGAAAGGAGTGTCCTCTTGCCATTCCCTCCCTTTGGCCACCTAAGAACATATTATTCACCCCACTGGAGGATGTAGCAACAAGGTGCCATCTTAGAAGTCAGGAAACAATAGATGTTGGAGAGGATGTGGAGAAATAGGAACACTTTTACACTGTTGGTGGGATTGTAAACTAGTTCAACCATTATGGAAAACAGTATGGCAATTCCTCAAGGATCTAGAACTAGATGTACCATATGACCCAGCCATCCCACTACTGGGTATATACCCAAAGGATTATAAATTACTCTACTACAAAGACACATGTACACGTATGTTTATTGCGGCACTATTCACAATAGCAAAGACTTGGAATCAACCCAAATGTCCATCTGTGACAGACTGGATTAAGAAAATGTGGCACATATACACCATGGAATACTATGCAGCCATCAAAAAGGATGAGTTTGCGTCCTTTGTAGGGACATGGATGCAGCTGGAAACCATCATTCTTAGCAAACTATCACAAGAAGAGAAAACCAAACACCGCATGTTCTCACTCATGGGTGGGAACTGAACAATGAGATCACTTGGACTCAGGAAGGGGAACATCACACACTGGGGCCTATCATGGGGAGGGGGGAGGAGGGAGGGATTGCATTGGGGAGTTATACATGATATAAACGTTATGCACATGTACCCTAGAACTTAAAGTATAATAAAAAAAAAAAAAAAAAAGAAGTGTAACGCCAAAGGTTCTCGCCTTAGCGGCAGCCCGCAGTGACAAAAAGACATGGATCGGACCAAGAGAAAAAAAGCTGTAGACTTTATTGAGCAGAGTGGCAGTACAAAGCTTCCACAGCGTGGAAGGGGTCCCAAGCCGGTAGCCAGTGTTAGATTTTTCAATTACCTTTAAACTCTTTAAGACGGGAAATACTTGGGTGCAGCAGGAAGATGTTACCAGAGGAGAAACAGAGACAATTAACATGTCTCAGATCTAGAGGAGAACCGGAATTGTAATTTAAGTTTTATCTATTTTATAACCTTGCAGTGGCATGGCAAAGGACACAGGATCTCACAGGAGTTTACAAATTGTATTTACAAGGAATTGGAATTGGGAGCATAGATAAGGTCTGCTGATCTCAGAAAAACGGACTTTTAACATTCCTGTTAGTTTCAGGGGAGGGGGAAGGGAGAGAGGACACAGGGAAGCTTACAACAGAATGTTCGCTGTTTCTAGCTTTCTTGGGGAAGAAAACAGAGGCACAAATTCTGATGTTAGGAATATTTTCAGCTTATATCTTCAATATTATTCATCCAGAACCAAAGTAAGTCCTGATGCAGGAAAGGAGTGAGTTTCACAGCTTTCTGAGTCCCTACTGGACCCAGGAAGCCCTCTCAGTCCCTGCTCTAGATAGGACACCCCAACTCCTGTTGGGAACTGGGCTGCGGCCGTTCTGGCTACTTTCTGCTGATTAGGGGCGAAGAAGGCTCCCTGCAGTTGTGGTGTCCTCCAAAGGCTAACTTTTTAAGTTAGTGAGGGTCCAACGGGTCGATCCACGGGTCCACAGTAGAAGTCGTGAGTTGAGCTCATTTGAGGTTCCATTTCTAACACCATTTGTAGCTTGATGGCCTCGATCTTGGAGGAAACAAATTTGACAAGGAGGTTAAAAATGCAAGGCCCAAAATCGAGTAATAGTAGGATGGCTGTCGCGGGGCCTAGAAAGGGAAGCAGCCAAGGTATCCACTGATTAACCATATTCCAGGACCCTGAGTGTTCAAGCTCCTTTTTTCTTCTTTCTATTCGTTCTTATTTATTTGACCTTTTCAGTAATGATTCCTGACTGGTTAACGAAATAGCCACTTTCTTTTCCTAAGAAGAGGCAAATTCCTCCTCTTTCAGCTGTTAATAAGTCTAGGGCTCTCCTGTTTTGAAGGACTACCGCAGCTAGAGAATTAAGCTGGCTTTGTAGGGTCACTAGGGAGTTGGCAATTTGTTCCATGTCATCATTTAATTTTCGTGATAATTTATAATAAATTGGGTGGAGGAGGTTATGCCTCCAATTCCAGTCCCAAACCTGCCCAGTATTCCGGCTCCTACAGTAAAAGGGACAATAAGGGCTCGTGTGTGGCGAGATTGGAGTATAAGGAGAATTTGTAACTCCTGTTCCGTATATATGGACATGGGAGGTGCTAGAAACGAGAGAAAGCATAGTTCTTTCGGAGTGTCATTTAGGTATTGACAGGCTGTGTTATTATAGATGAAAAAAATGCCTGAAGTTAGACAGGTGAAACCTGAGGTTTTGCACTAGCCTCTACTGACTATTTGTTTTTCGTATTCCTAGGATTTGGGTGTTGCAAGGACTGTTACATTTTCTTACTAACCCTTGAGCTTTTAAATGGCTAACAATATCCTGTAATCCTCTGAGAGCTTTAGGCCTTAAGGTATATTGCCTTTAATAAGGAAAAATGGTGGGGTCTTTTAGCTTGATTTGGACTGGATGGGCATTCTTTGCCCTTCCAAATTGTCCTTTTAAGGCCCAGACCTCAAAGTTGATTCCTTCTTTAAGTAGGGGGCAACAAATGGGTAATTTGTTCCCCATATTCCTGTAGATAATGGCCCCAGCTTTGGCTAATATGTCCCTCCTTAAAAAGGGTGTGGGACTTTTGGGCATAACAAGAAAGGCATGTGAAAAGAGCAAAGTCTCCTAATTGCAGCTGAGGAGGCAAGAGAAATACCTGGTTACAGGCTGTTCTAAGATTCCTCGGATAGTAATAGACTTTGAGGACAGTCGTTCAGGGCAGGAGATTAAAACTGAGAAGGCTGCGCCAGTGTCCAGAAAGAAGTCCACTTCCTGGCCCATTAAGTCAACCTTACCAGGGGCTCTGTGAGGGTGATGGCATGAGCTGGCGCACAGGTTGTACCACAGATTGTACCTGAGAGGTGCTAAGGAAGGGCAAAGCCTATCTGGGGGGCAATGGAGGAAATGCCTTAAGGCTTTTACTATTCACATGAAAATTACAGACCTGTCTTTAAATTGTCCTGATGTAGGCAACCATACCCTATGGTGGAGAACTGGCCCTTTAAAATAGCCATCGAACGGCGACACATGCCTAAACCCTGGAAGGCACCATGAACGGGGATCTTCTGGACACCACCCCCAAAATTTAAGACTTCTAAATAGGGAATCTTGATTTTGCCTAGCGGGAATAACCTTGCTTGTGAGATGAGGAAAGAAGTCTTGCCGGCAGACATTAGGACTCAGGAGGCAGAGGTCAGAAGATGTGGCAGTCTCACACTCAGTAACCCTTGCAGGGGGAGTCTCTGGTGGGGCCATGGTCTCAACCAGGAAATCTGGGAGACTAGAATGTCTGCTTATAACTCCTGGGTGTACTTCGGGACCACCACAGAAAGTGAAAGAGTAGGAACTGGGTCTAGACTAACTAACGTTCCCAGGACCGGAGGGTCGGGGGTTGTTAGAGAGCGCTTTTCCAGACTGCCTAACACCCGTGTCTTTAGTCCAGCAGCTGTGCTAATCGTCTTTAAGTGGCCAACAGGTGCCCAGTTTAGCCTCTGAATTCTAAGGAAATACAGGACAGAATAGCAAGCAAAAGAGGTCCCGTTGTACTCACCACGTGAGGATCTGGATGCCTTTCCTGGAGATCATCCTGGCTGGCTCGCCACAATGGAAAGCCAAAGGTCTTGCCATAGCCACACCAAAGATTTGGTGAGGCAGCAACCTGTGGTGAGAGAGAGACACAGACAGGACCACGGGAAAAAAAGCTGTAGACTTTATTGAGCAGAGTGACAGTGCAAAGCTTCCACAGAGTGGAAGGGGTCCCTAGCAGGTAGCCAGTGTTAGATTTTTCAATTACCTTTTAAACTCTTTAAGGCGGGAAATATATATGGCGGGAAGATGTTACCAGAGCGAGAAACAAAGACAATTAACATATCTCACATCTTGAGGAGAATCGGAATTGTAACTTAAGTTTTATTTACTTTATAACCTTGCAGCAGCATGACAAAGGAGACAGGATCTCATAGGACTTTACAAACTGTGTTTACAAGGAATTGGAATTGGGAGCATAGATAAGGTCTGCTGATCACAGAAAAACGGACTTTTAACATTCCTTTTAGTTTCAGGGGAGGGGGAAGGGAGAGAGGGAGAGAGGACACAGGGAAGCTTACAACAAAATGTTTGCTGTTTATAGCTTTCTTGGGGAACAAAACAGAGGCACAAATTCTGATGTTAGGAATATTTTCAGCATATATCTTCAATATTATTTATCCAGGACCAAAGTAAGTCCTGATGCAGGAAAGGAGTGAGTTTCACAGCTTTCTGAGCCCCTATTAAACCCAGGAAGCCCAGCTGGAACCTTCTCTCAGAAGCCGAGTGTAGCCTCCAGCAGACACCAATCCTGCCAGAGCTTTGATCTTGAACTTTCCAGCCTCCAGAACAGTGAGCAGTATATTTCTGTTCTTTATCCAGTCTCAGGTATTTTATTAAAGCAGCACAAATGAACTAAGATGGAAATTTGTTGACAATAAAACTAAATTATGTAAAATATTTAAAAGAGGTTTATTCTGAGCCGATATGAGTGACCATGTCCTGGGGAACAGTTTCAAGAAATCCTGAGAAAGTGTGCCCAAGGTGGTGAAGTTACAGTTTGGTTTTACAGATTTTAAAGAGACAGAAGTCACAGACAAATATATATATCAATACATGTAAGGTATTGATTTGGTTTGGCCCAGAAAAGCAGGACATCTCAATGCCAGGGCTTACAGGTCATAGGTAGATTCAAAGATTTTCTGACCGACAGTTGGTTGAAAGGAGTAAAGCTTTGTTTAAAGACTTGAAATCAGTAGAAAGACATTCTTGAGTTAAGGTAAGGGGAGTTGTGGAGACCAAAGTTCTTGTTATACAGATGAAGCCTTATAGGTGACAGGCATCAGATAGAACAGATGCAAATGTCTCTTTTTGGACCTTAAAAGGTGTCTGACTCTTAGTTAATCTTTCCTAAATCAGGGAAAGGCCTGGCTGCATTAATAGAGATTGTCTGCCGGTGCAAATTTTCCCCACCAAAGGCAGCTTTGCAGGGCCATTTTAAATTATGTCACAGAAATGTATTTTGGAGTAAAGTATTTTGATTTCCTTCAGGGTCTGCTATCTGTCATGTAATGCTGTACCAGAGTAGGTTGGAATTTAATATCTTATTGCCTCAAAGAGGCAGGCTTATGATCTCTATTTTAATGTCAATGCTGGTCAGTTGTTCCTAAACTCCAATAGGAAGAGAGTATAATAAGGAGTGCCTGACTTCCCTTTTTGTCATGGCTGAGAATTTAGTTTTTCAGATTTCTCTGGGGGTCTCTTTGGCCCAAAGAGGGTCTGGTCATTTGGTTGAGGGCTAGGATTTTATTTTTGGCTTACAAGTTGGTACCATAAGTAAGGTATTGTTATAACAAATACCTGAAAATATGGAAACAGCTTTGGAACTAGATAATGGGTAGAGGCTTGACCAATTTTTAAGTGCATGCTAGAAAAAGCCTAGATTGCTGTGAATGGAGCATTAAGGGCAATTCTGGTGAGGGCTCAGAAGAGAAAAGCAGTATAAAAGCTTCCATGTTAGATATTATCTAGGTGGTCATGAACAGACTGTGGGTAGAAATGTGGAGAGAAAAGAGCATTTTGAAGACATCTTACATGGAAATAAGGCATATCTTATTGGAAACTGAAGGAAAGGTCATCTTTGTTACAAAGTGGCAAAAAACTGGCTGAATTATGTTCATGTCCTAATCCTTTGTGGAAGGCAAAATTTAAGGGCCATGAACTAAGACATTTGGTGGAAGAAATCTCTAGGCAAAGTGTTCAGGGTAGTGCATGGTTTTTCTTAACCACTTATAGTAAAGTGTGAGAAGAGAAAAAATAGCTCAAGATCGAATTTACAATCAAAAGTAGAGCGGAAGGTAAAGATCTGGAAAACTTTCAGCTTGGTTATATGAAGAACAAAAGTATGGCTAAACAAGGAAAACTGAGGGTGTGGCCAAGCTACTTATTGATAAAGAGATTAGTATGAATGGAGGGAAGCCAGATGCTGCTGATCAAAACAATGGAAGAATCATTCTGAAGGCATTTTGGAGATCTTTGAGACTGCCACTCCCATCACAGGCCAAGAATGACAGAGCCTTGAAGGCAGAAGTTTCAAAGGAGGGGCCCAGGGCACCTGTGGAACCTTGGGGCTTGCTGCCCAGGGCCACCTCAAGTCTCTCCTCCCCCATACTCTAGTGAACTGCTCCCAACTGTGGGGTTAAAAGGTGTCAACATTCATCATCGAAGTGGTGCTAAGATTGCAAGCATGCAAAGTACACAAGCTGTGGAGGCATTGCTACCTCCACCTAGATATCAAAGGATGACTCAGAGAGTCTTAGGAGGCCAGGCAAAGAAATGCCACAGGAGCAGGGTGGCTGCAGAGAGTCTCCAGTAGAGCAATGCCTAGCAGAGTCAGGGGTGGGGCCACTGCAAAAAGTCCCCACCAGGGCAATGCCTAGCAGGTCTGTGAAGGTGGAGTCACCACAGAGTCTCTACTCAGGCAATGTCTCATGAAGCTGTGGGAGTAAGGCTGCCCTGAAACTCTAGAACTCTAGAACTGCCAGAGTGCAATCCCAGCTTGCAGGCACCTGACTCCAACTTGTGAGAACTGCTACATGAGCAGCACCCAGCAAAGTCACGAGGGTGGGATTCCCCCAGGGCCTTTGGAGCCCAACTTTAGTCTCAGTATGTCTATAAGACAGGAGATAGAGCCGAAAAAGATTATTCTCAAGCTTTGATATTCAACGTTGTTTTCCCTTTTTGGTTTTGGACTTACTTGAAATGTATTACTTCTTTCTTCTTGCCTATTTCTCCCTTTTGAGATGAAAATGTCTGTGTCATGCTTATCCCACCATTGTATTTTGGAAATAAATAATTTGTTTGATTTCACAGGCTCATAGCTAAAGAGTAATTTGCCTGAGATGACTCATACCTTGAGGCTCACTCATATCTGATTTAGATGATATTTAGATAAGACTTTGGACTTAGACTTTAAAGTTGATTCTGAAACAAGTTAAGACTTTTGGGGGCTATTGGGATGGAATGATGTATTTTGTATGTGAAAAAAACATGAATTTTGAGGATCCAAGAGTGGAATGCTATGATTTAAATCAGATGTCTTCTCCAAAACTCATGTTATAACTTAATGCCCAATGCAATAGTATTAAGAAGTATGACTTGTGAAAGGTGATTTAACCTGTGGATTCTGCCCTCATGAATGGGACTGTTGCAGCTTTTTTACTCCAATAGTTCAGCAAGCAGGAGGGAGTGGCACCAGTGGCTTTGCCTCTTCACTCCTATACCTTGGTGAGTAGGAGGGAGTTTTGTGCCCAGCAGCTTCACTTCTTCTCTCCTATTGTTCGTGAGAAGGAGAAAGAGTTATAGATTTTTTATTCCCACCGCCCACCGCTCAGCACGGTTTCCATTCCTGCATTTCAGTGAATTCCAGGTTCTTGTCCCACAACGAAGAGGAATAAGGTGCATGAACACTGGAGAGTGACTAAGGCAGTGTAGACTTTTATTGAGCCACAGAAAGAAAGCTCTCAGTGGGAGGGAGACCCAAAAGTGGGTTGCCGGCTGTGAGGCTGAGTCTGGGGTTTTTATGGGCTTAAAATAGGGGAATGCATGCTGATTTGTCCATGAGTGGTCTTGGAAAAAGTACCTTTGGATTGAAAAGGCATCATTCGAAGGAACCAATCAAGAGAGAGTGGGCAAGACAGGGATGGAAGTTCTCACTCCTATCATGAACTCTATCCAGAATTGGCAGTTTGATTTTCAGGTTTTAGACTGTCCTTGGCTTGAAGGTTGGGTTACAATGGGGATTGTCCCTGTCTGCCTAAGAAATTTGTCTGTCTCCTGTCACTATCAGGATTAGCACCCTTATAAATGGGCTCAAGGTTGAAGAGAGCACCCTCTTGCCTGTCACTTTTGCTATGAAAGGACACAGTGTTTGTCCCTCGGGAGGCTGCGGCAATGGGACAGCATCTTGGAAGCAGAGAGCACCCCTCACCAGACACTAATGCTAGAATCTTGATCTTGAACTTCCTAGCCTCCAGAACCAGGAGACCAATTATTCAAGACTGAATAATTTGTAAATTATTCAGTTTGTAGTATTTTGTTACAGCAGCAAAAGTGGACTAAGATAACCCTCTGATCTACACATCACAGCCCAGAATAAATGTGCAAAAATATAATTTTTCTCCTGTCAACTTTGTGCTTAGAACACTTTGGTAGTTCCTTTCCCCTTAAGGACAAGGTTGAAACTCCTTAATGTGGCTTAAGTGGTTGACTCCTGTGGTTTCATGTCTCCTCAACCTCCCCTTGAACTATTTGCTTCAGTTTCTAACCTATTATTTCCTTGAATATGTCATGCTCTTTCTTTCTACAAGACCTTTGCATCCTCTACCCAAATTCATCTTAGAGGATTCTTCAAAGAATATCTGCTAATGTGTATTATCAAGTGATCTCATGTGTAATCTTTTTCCAATGGAATATCTCTAAATAGCCCTGATATTTCTGTACTGAATCCTTAATACTGACCATTGATACATGGGTGGATCCAGGTTATATAGGACTTGAATAGTGTTTGTTTGGGAAAGACAACTGTAAGAAAAAATATGCAAATCATGAATACAAAATTAGATACAAAAATTAATATTTATTTGCAATAAAAACAATAATAAGTGCATTGGTGCCTTGGAGATTCAGATACATTTTTTCTGAGATCTCTTTAGGCCATTTCCCAGATACACTTACAAAGAATGTATTCTGATTGCAACCTGGCTTCCAGTCTTCACTCAGGGCACTGCCACTTTCAACAATAATCAGCATTCAGAGTTGCCCATGCATGTGATTGGTTGTGGAACTCAAACTTCTTTAGCTTCATGATAAATGTTTCTTCCCCCTGAAGTTCTGATATTTTAATAGTTTTTAAGTGTTTCAGCTAATACAAATGCTTATTGGCTTCTTTAGTTGTAATTCTGACTAAAACTTGGGAAACAGAGAATATGGAAATCTAGCAAGATATTTCTCCATGTCCTTTTTGGGGTGTCAGTAAATTAACCAAGAAAGTGCTTGCTTCTATGTGACATCACAGCTCTGTCATCATTTTTAGGATATTCTAAGTCAAGTGGTTCTCAAATCCGGCTATATATGAAAATCATCTGGAGAACTCTTCACAAATATAAACTTTGGCTTCCAATTGTAAAATACTAAGTCAAAATCTCTCAAAGTAGAGACTATAAATGTATCTTTCCAATAAGCTCTGCTTGTATTTGTATGTGGTTAGTTCAGCACCAATCTAAGACTGGCATTTGGAAACAACATGTCTAAAGAATAAAGATTAGAGGTCTGGATCCTGGAAGAACAAATAGGCTCAATCAGTGCATTTAATGTTCCTCGAATACTTTTGTAATAAAGGGAATTATTGGTTCTAAGAAGCTGGATACCCAGATTCCTAGACTTCCACATTAGGATGGCCAATTTATTCTGAAACCCTAACAAGTTTTGGTAGAGAAAAGAAAAAAAGCACCCCGTACTGGTCCAAATGTTTTGAAAACAAAAGCTTTGGAGTATCACAAATTTTCACCCTGTAAAATTAAAATATACATTAGTGCATATGATTGTCCTATCCACTATATAAACAGTGAATGTGAATTAAAACCAAAACTGAGAAAAAATTTAAAGGCAAATATCTTAGTAATTCCATCAATTGAAAAAGCACTATCAATCAGGTTACAAAGAAACATGTAGATTTTATTAGGACACATACTTTTATGTATTCCTGATATTGTTAAAATGTGTATGCTATTCTCTCCCCAGGAATAAGAAGACTAGTTGAATATGCCATTTTCACTTTCACAGAACTCATTTCCTCTGAAGGCAAGTGTCTAATTTCTGAAAAGTGCGCATATGAGTGATGTTCTATGTATAACTTCATCATTAGCATTCTTTTTATTTGAGATTCAATAATACCACTAGAATTTTCAGTTAATTTTTTCTAAAGAATCTTTGTAATAATATATTTTAAAAAGAATTGCTTTAGTCTCTTCTGTGTGGGATGAGAAGATTTTGGAGACCTTGTCTTCTAAATCAGTTTTAGAAAAGAATTTTCCACATACTATATTCTGTTACTATATAAGTAGTGGTGAGAAAGAATACTTAAAAGTGGAAGAAAGAACAGGGAAGTCTTTTCATACTCCTTTAAGTTTAAGACTCGAAATTTTACTTTGTATTTTCTTCAAAAGAGAAATTAGTTGTGTTCAGTTTTGTCTTAAGAATAATTACTTTATTGTTTTTAATAAAAATAGCATTTGCTCATTATTTGTAAAATTCAAGCAGTACAAAAACCTACCAAGAAGAGAGAGGCTTCTAACCTAAAATTATACTACCCAGAAATTACCATAGGTCTCTATGCACATATGCAGAGAGAACAATGAATGGATGTTTGGGTGGACAGATGGATAATTATTTTGTATCTCCAGTCCCTGGAGTAGAATCTGCCTCATATTAAGTACTCAATAAAAATACAGTGCATGAATAAATCGAATTGTCTATTTTTTTTCTAGTGCCATACTGCCCAGACTGGAATTCCAGTTCTACCACTTATTGGCTGTTTGACCTTGAAAAAGATACTTAACATCTGTGCATCTCAATTTTCTCATCTGTAAAATGGGGATAGCCATAATACACACCTTCATCAAGGACATTCTTAAGTGAAATTGTTGGTTTATTTTTTACTTTATATGTGCGGTGATTAGGTATACAGTGGCTACCAAGAAAATGTGGTGCCACTGCCTTGCTTCTTGTTAAACTGCCAGCAGTTTAACCACCATTGCTTTAGCACCTTTAGTAAAAATGTTAACATGGTGAAAATGACAAATAAAACCTTCATATAGTCATTAAAGTAGTTTTGGCCATACAGACCCCCTGAAACTGTTTGTAAGATGGATGTTGACCACAGATCCCCTGAAACTGCTTGCGGACCTCATTTTGAGAATCATTACTTTAAACCATCTCTTGGCAAAATGGAATCCATTCATAGCCAGAATTCTCAGGTTTTTTTCAACTCGTCTTCTTTCTGGGCAACTGCTTACAGAAGTGGATGAATGTTTTGTTTCTGTTTGGTGGCCACCACTCTTAGAAGCTTTTGCGTGAGACTGGACCCTTTCCTTATTTGGTTGCTGCTAGTGGATCTATGACTGTTCTCTTTCTTCATTTTACTGGATAAGAGAGATTCTGTGATTGGACTACCTTCCACCACCTTCATCCATAAATATTTTTGGGTTTTTGAATTAATTAAAATCATCGTATTTTTTCTTCACTATTTTAGTTAGGTTTTCTCTTCCATTGATTAGGAATTTGTATCTACTAAGGTTTAGTCTAAGGAGCAAAAACACTATGGGTGTTGTGGGATAAGATATTTCATTTGGAATTGTGGAGAAAGTTGGAGAAGAGGACTTGAAGAGAAGTTTGAGGATCAGAGACAGAGTCACCACTCAGTCCCCTTGAGAAACCAAGTATGTCTAGCCAACAAAATAGGACCACAGAGGGGAAATCTGTGGAGAGGTCTATGAAAAGTTGTTGCCTCTGAATAACCACGACCTCTGTGTGCCCATAGCCAAGCATCTGGGGTGGATCGGAGGCTCTGTTGGTCAACAATAACAGTAGTCAAGAAAAGCTAAATGTGGAGCAGAAAGGCGTGATGACGAGCTGGCCCTCGTCTGGTACCCTTCTTCTGTCTGTCTCTGATTCTGCCTATGAGAAGATTTTCAAATGGTTATGGCCATTGCTTTTTACACCTTCTAAATAGCATATAACTTCCTTTCTTGGCCGACTTCAATCTGGAGAGATACAAGAAAGAGACTTAGGGAAAATGTAATTAATTCCCAGCTTAGCTTCACTGACAAGAATACAAACTACCAGAGTATAATATGCCAGATGTTATGTTTTTAAGGCATAAATATTAAACTTATCAAATTATTTTCTAGATAAGAAGTATCACAGAATTTCCTAAAGAATGTCCCTTATTTTGCATGAAAAAAACTGAGAAGAAAATTCCATTGATTTGAATAATGCTATCCATATAGGCTCTATGGAGTTAAATGATTTTTTTCACAAGAGTTAAAATTATTAACATTATCGTCATGTAGAAGTCATCCTTAATTTTCTATAACCTAAGGCACTTCTTGGTGCATGTTATTTAGATATATTTCAATAGCAAAATGAAGCAGTAATGTATTCTTTCTATCACCAGAAAAGAGTTAACTATACATTATATATATGAATATGCACACGCAAATATATAAGACATGCACATATCTGTATATACTCATATCTACAGGATATTACATGGTCTCTTACCTGTATTCAAGCTTAATAAGTGTTTCCTATTGAGAGAGGATATAAATTAGAAGTGTATGCGATTCATTAAATCATCCTTATGGGTTTTGTTCTAGTTCATAAAGGTCTATGAAACACAGAAACATTGGTTTATAATCTGCTTTCTTTTCTTTCTTGTTGTATCTTCCCACCTCAGACATTTTCATTATAGGCTGTATAGTGGCTTAGATTTCATATGTTTTGGAAGGATACAAATATTCCCTCAACAACAATGCTTTATTGATAAATAAAGTTTCTTTTGAAGTGTCTTGGATCTATAATTTCTTTGGGGAAGTTTTTAAAGAAGGTTTTGTGATTTTAATTTTTTTCAGAAGAAATTTTATACTTAGATATTTTTCAAGGAAAAATAGTGCTTTCATTGAGGTTACTTTGCCAAAATAGTCACAGAATGTTAGAATAGGAAGAGATAAGAGATATGTTGGGGTTTATTTAGCCCAATTCTTTATAGATAATGAAACAAAGATCTTTAATGAATACACGACTTGTTCATACAGGGTCATACAGCTATTTAGTGGCAGAACAAGTGCTGTCTTTCATGGTCTCCTGAATGTCAGTAAAATGCTTTTTTTTTTTTTTTTTTCTTTGAGACAAAGTCTTGCTCTGTCACCCAGGCTGGAGTGCAGTGGTGCTCACTGCAACCTCAGCCTCCAGGGTTCAAACCATTCTCATGCCTCAGCCTCCCAAATTGCTGGGATTAGAAGTATATACCACCATACCTGGCTAATTTTTTTGTAATTTTTGTAGAGATGAGGTTTCTCCATATTGGCCAGGCTGGTTTCGAACTCCTGGCCTTAAGTGATCTGCCTGTCTCAACCTCCCAAAGTGCTGGGATTGGAGACATGAGGCACCTTGCTTGGCCAAAATGCTCTTTTCTTAAGAATACTTAATTGAGGAATATGTTACATAGCCTTTGATATAGTTTGATTATGTGTCCCCACCCAAATCTCACCTTGAATTATAAACCCCATGTGTGAAGGGAGGGACCAGGTGGAGGTAATTGAATCATGGGGGTGGATTCCCCCATGCTGTTCTTATGATAATGAGTGAGTTCCCACAAGATCTGATAATTTTATAAGCATCTGGCATTTCCCTTGCTCTCAGTCATTTCTCTTGCCTGTTGCCATGTGAGATGTTGCCTGTTTCACCTTCTGCCATGATTGTAAGTTTCCTGAGGCATCCCATGCCATGCAGAACTGTGAGTCAATTAAATCTCTTTTCTTTATAAATTACCCAGTCTCAAGTATGTCTTCATAGCAGTGTGAAAATGGACTAACACAGCCCATAAGTCATCCACTTCAAGTGAATAAGTCAATGATTTCTAGTAAGTTTACCAACTTATACAAACATCACCACAAATCAGTTTTAAAACATTTTCATCACACCAGTAAGGTCCCAAGTGCCCATTTACTCTTATTCCCTGTCGCTAGCTTCCTCTACCCTAGGACACTGCCTAGTGTATTTGCCTCTGTAAATTTGCTTTTTAGTTTGATGCTCTTTGTACCACAATATGATGTTTGATAAAAGTATTCTTGCCTTCCCTACTTACATGAATATCATCAATGTAAACTTTAACACCTTTTCTGGAGTATAGCAATCTTACAAAAACATTGTATTTATCCTTTTAAACGGTCTTACAAATGAAAATATATCATTTCTGACCTAATTCTGGTTAATTACGTATGAGAAATTTTTTTCTTGCAAATATTTTTGTAGGGTATTTCTAACATCCAATAGAATGACTGCTTATCATTAAGATATAAAAAATTATTTCATTTCTTAGGATTCATTTATTCCTGATGAAATTTTATTTTCTTGTAAAATAGAATCAGTGTATGCTTACTTTCAAGCTAGTTTATCCTCTTTTATTTTGTTAGAAAAACAGAAATAATGGATAAAATATGGAAATAAATTTGGATACACATCATATCTGATTTGAAATGCCATTTTAGGAGATAAAACTAGAGATTTCATTTCTATTAGAACTGAGAATGGAGAACCCTGTCTAGTAATTCCAAGAGCAACAACACACTTAAATCCAAAATTCCCTAAGGATTTTTTGTAGCCTGTGATGATTGTACACACGGATTCACACAGGGCTAAAAAGTATGAATTCAAAATACGAGAATACAAATTCCCATAATAAGAAATAAAGTGGCGAGTCATGGTGTCTCACACCTGTAATTCCAGCACTTTGGGAGCCCAAGGCAGGCGGATCACAACGTCAGGAGTGAGACCAGCCTGACCAGTATGGTGAAACCCCGTCTCTACTGAAAACACAAAAATTAGCTCGGCCTGGTGGCACACACCTGTAATCCCAGCTACACAGGAGGCTGAGGCAGGAGAACCGCCTGAACCCAGGAGGCGGAGATTGCAGTGAGCCAAGATCGCACCACTGCCCTCGAGCCAGAGTAAGACTCCATCTCAAAATAAATAAATAAATAAATAAATAAATAAATAAATAAATAACTTAAGTATTATGATATATTGATTTCAGAAGCTTATGTTTTGGCCATAAAATCAATGTAAAATGAGGTTTCATGCAGAAACTTGATCATTTTTCATCAGAATGGTTCATCATTTTCAATATCGGTATCATTTGAATAAAGCATTAGGCCTGGCTTCCTTCTACGCTGTCGCTGACTGCAGGTGGTTGAGGCCCCTGTGCCCGGAGGGAGGCAGTGGTGACCAGTAATGCCTGGGAAACACCAGGGGGGGACATTATGGAGCTAGAAATACCCTCGGAGGAGTCTGAGAGCCAGAAGGAGAGGCAAAAGGCATTTGTTGACCTTAATTTGTACTATACTCTTTGCTGAGCACCAAGGAGCTTAAACTAAGTAAGAAATGGTCTGGTCCCTAACCTCAAGGAGCCTGTAGAGGAGTTGTGGCATCTTTCCTCCTCCCACCCCCCTGCCCTCCAAAAATAAAAAGGAGGGCAAAGGAAAAAATTCCTGAAACACTCAGACGATCACAAGTTGCTGGAAAACGCACAGATAAAAATTTTTACTGGAGACATTTGACCTGGAAAAAAGAAATCAGCTGAAGCGGCTAAGGTGGCAGTATTTGAAGGCTGACATTCAACAAAAGAATGAGACTTATTTTGTATAGCCTTAGGAAGCGGAATCTACCCCTCTGACCTTATCACTAAGAGATCTATGGATATCGCAATTTTGGATAAGGGATTATAGACCTGTACTTCCCTTATAGGGTTGTTATGAAGATTTAAACAAGATAAACTGAAAACACATTACACAGTGCTGGAGTGACAGAGGGAAGTCAAAGCACCATTATAGACTCGGATGAGAAATCAAAAACAAGAGAAAATGGTGTTACAGATGACCTGGATGCTCCCAAGGCCAAAAAAGAAAAAAAAAAAAAAAACCTAAAATGAAAGAAAAGCTAAATGGTGATACTGAAGAAGGATTCAATAGACTTTCAGGTGAATTCTCTAAATCTCATAAGAAGAGAAGATCTACCAAATGGAAATATTGATGAATATGAAAAAAAATCAAAGCGAGTATCATCATTAGATAGTTCTACTCATAAATCAAGTGATAATAAACTAGAGGAGACCTTAACACGTGAACAGGAAGAAGGAGCCTTCTCTTATTTCTGTATTTCTGGAAAGACTATAAAGTTTCTGAAAGGTCAAGGGGTAACATATCTCTTTCCTATTCAAGTTAAGACCTTGTCCTGTATATGAAGGAAAAGATTTAATAGCTCGAGCATGGACAGGAACAGGAAAGATTTTTTTTCTTTTCTTTTTTCTTTTTTTTTTTTTTTTGCCATCCCTTTGATTGAAAGACTCCAAAGAAATTAAGAAACAATTTTTAAAAAGCTGCTCACCAAAGGTACTTGTTTCGGCCCCAACTAGGGAACTGGCAAACCAAGTAGCCAAAGACTTCAAAGATAAAACTAGGAAACTCAGCGTGGCGTGTTTTTATGGTGGAACACTATATCAAAGCCCAATTAATCATATGCAAAATGGTATTGACATCTTGGTTGGAACCCCTGGTCATATCAAAAACCGTCTGCAGAGTGGCTGATTGGATCTTTCTAGACTGCACCATGTTATGCTTGATGAAGTGGATCAAATGTTAGATTTAGGTTTTGATGAGCAAGTTGAACATATGATTCACGAATCCTATAAAACTGATTCTGAAGACAATCCTCAGACTTTACTTTTTTCTGCAACTTGCCCACAGTGGGTACACAAAGTTGCAAAAAAAATTACATGAAATCCAGATATGAACAGGTTGACCTTGTTGGAAAAATGACTCAAAAGACTGCAAGTACTGTGGAACGCTTGGTCATTCAGTGTCATTGGTCTCAGAGGCCAGCAGTTATTGGAGGTGTCCTTCAAGTCTACAGTGGGTCTGAGGGGAGGGCTATTATTTTCTGTGAGAACAAGAAGAATGTAACTGAAATGGTCATGAATCCACATATAAAACAGAATACCCAGTGTTTACATGCGGATATTGCACAGTCACAAAGAGAAATTACATGAAAAGACTTCAGAGAAGATAGTTTTAAAGTTTTGGTGGCAACCAATGTGGCTGCCCATAGTTTGCACATTCCTGAAGTAGACCTGGTGATTCAACATTCTCCTCCTCAGGATATTGAGTCCTATATCCATCGCTCTGGATGGACAGGTAGAGCTGGACAGGGATTTGTATATGTTTTCATTAACCAAGAGAAAAAGGTCAACTAAGATATGTGGAACAAAAAGCAGCAATTACTTTTAAACGTGTAGGTGTTCCTTCTACAATGGGTTTGGTTAAATCTAAAAGCATGGATACCATCAGGTTTCTGACTTCCGTTTCTTATGCTGATGTTGATTTTTTCTGACCATCAGCTCAGGGACTGATAGAAGAGAAAGGGGTGCCGGGTGCGGTGGTTCATGCCTGTAATCCCAGCACTTTGGGAGGCCGAGGTGGGCAGACCACGAGGTCAGGAGATAGAGATCATCCTGGCTAAGACGGTGAAACCCCGTCTCTACTAAAAATACAAAAAATTAGCCAGGCGTGGTGGCGGGCGCCGGTAGTCCCAGCTACTCAGAAGGCTAAGGCAGGAGAATGGCGTGAACCCAGGAGGCGGAGCTTGCACTGAGCCGAGATCGGGCCACTGCACTCCAGCCTGGATGACAGAGCAAGGGTCAGTGGATGCATTGGCTACAACTTTAGCCCACATTTCTGGTGCATCAAGCTTTGAACCACGATCTTTGATCGCTCCTGAAGACCATGACTCTGGAAAGCCTAGAGGAAATACAGGCTATCCCCTGTGCCTGGAAAGAACTTAACAGAAAGCTGAGTAGTAATGCAGTGTCTCGAATTACCAGCATGTGCCTCCTGAAAGGAAATATGGGTGTTTGCTTTGATGTTTCTACAACTGAGTCAGAAAGGTTACAGGCAGAGTGGCATGATTCCAATTGGATACTCTCAGTACCAGGCAAATTACCTGAAACTGAAGAATATTATGATGGAAACAACTCTAATCCCAGACAGAGGAGTTGACTGGTCAAGTGGCTGGTTGGGTAGGTCAGGGGGATCAGGTGGTCGATCTGGTGGCCGGTCAGGTAGACAGAGTCGACAAGGGAGTCACTCAGGAAGCTAACAAGATGGTAGAAGAGGAAGTGGGAATAGAAATCGATCAACAAGTAAGGGTCACAAATGGAGTTTTGACTGAGTATTTGATAGTTAATCTGCCAATATCAGCTTGCCTATTTCTGCCTAGTTATGTACATTATCCACCAAAAATTAGCCCGTGATAGTTGAGGTATGTGTCTGCTATTTTCAAAGAAGTTGGTCGTATTTTTTTTTTAAAGTATTTCACAAGAATGGTTGTAAACAAATCTACTTATCCAGTTATACCTTTGAATTAAGAAACCTTTTATTGTCTCTTTTTAGAAAAAAATTAGAATATTAGATAATTAAAGACATTTGAAAAGGTAAGATTTTGTTTTTCATTTTATGCAGCTATAAAGTTGGGTTTTGAGGTGTTTCTATTATTCCTTCAACTGAAATTATCTCCTCTACTTCTCCAAATTGTGAACCCTATAAAATAACAAAATGTATTTATCCATTAAATTATGTATCCCTATAATTTTAGGACTGTAAGGAGCCAGAGTGTCTGTCTTTTGCTATTCAGAGGGTGGTTCCTACACCAGCAGCTTCAGCATCATTTGAAAACTTTTAGTAAGTGCAGAATCTTAGGTTCAACCATAGACCCCCTGAATCAAAATTTGCATTTGCACAAAACAAGTTTTTAATTTAATGAAATCCAGTTTATCAAATATCCTTTTATGGATCAT
Source organism: Trachypithecus francoisi (assembly GCF_009764315.1). Lineage (NCBI taxonomy): Eukaryota > Metazoa > Chordata > Mammalia > Primates > Cercopithecidae > Trachypithecus > Trachypithecus francoisi. The sequence continues at coordinate 9,397,627 of NW_022681453.1, forward strand.
GCTTTTTGTGTCAAGTCTAATAACTCCTTCCTAGCCTTAGATCTCAAAGATTTGCTCCTATATTTTTCAAATAAAAATTTTAGTTTTACATTTTACATTTAAGTTTACGATTCATTTTGAGTTAATTTTTAAATAAACTACGAAACAGTTGTAGCTTATTTTATTTTATTTTTTGCATGTGGATGACTAATTGCCCTACCACTGTTAGTTGAAAAGGCTAACTTTCCTCCATTGAATTGTTTTTGTACCTTTGTAAAAAGGCAGTTGGGTATATTTGAGTGAGTCTACATTTGGATTCTCTATTCTGTTCCATTTTTTTATGTCCCTATCCCTCTAGCAACAACACTATTTTGATTATTGTAGATATATTGAAATTAGATATCCTGATTCCTCCCACTATACAGTCAACTCTCCATATCTGTGGGTTCCTATATACGAGTTCAGCCAACTTTGAATCAAAAATATTCAAATACAAAATTGTGCCTGAACTAAACACATACAGACATTTTTTCTTGTCAGTATTCCCTGAACAATACAGTAAACAGCTATTGACATAGCATTTACATGATATTAGGTATTATAAGTAATCTAGAGATGATTTTAAAGTATATGGGAGGAGGTACACAGATTATATACAAATACTATGCTATTTTATATAAGGGACTTGAGCATCTGAAGATTTTTGCTATCCACAGGAGGTCCTGGAACCAATCCCCCACAGATACCAAAGATCAACTGTATTTATTTTTTCAAAATAATTTTAGTTATTCTGGTTCATGTACCTTTTCATTTTAATTTTAGAATGATGTTGTCTATAACTGCAAAAATATATTGCTAGGATTTTGATAGGAATTATATTAAATGTATAGATCAGTTTCTACAGAATAGATATCTTTACTGTCAAATCTTCCAGTCCATGAGCACAATATGTCTCTTCATTTATTCAGATTGTCAATTAAAGTGTCATGTAGTTTCCAGTATATCAGTCCTATACATGTTTCATAAGATTTGCACCTAAATATTTAACCTTTTTAGCAATTGTAAGTGGTACTGCATTTTCTATTTTAATATCCATGTGTTCATTGCTAGTACATAGAAGTACAGATGATTTTGTACATGTATCTTATATCCTGTGACCTTGCTTAGCTCAATCATTAGCTTAAGGATTTTTTATCCATTCCTTGGGATTTTCTACATAAATCAATCATGTCATCCACAAGTTGCAACAGTTTCATTTCTTCCTTTCTGGTCTGTACAATTTTTGCTTCCTTTTCTTTTCTTTTTATTTTTGAGACAGGGTTTCACTCTGTCACTGAGGCTGAGTGCAGTGGCATGATTATGGCTCACTGGCAGCCTCAAACCCCCAGGCTCAAGTGATCCTCCCACCTCAGCCTCCTCAGTAGCTGGGATTACAGTCACGCACCACCATGCCTAGCTAAATGTTTTTATTTTTTGTACAGAGAGAGGTGGAGGCTACAGTGAGCTGTGAGCATAGCACTGCACTCAGCCTGGGTGACAGCGCAAAACCCTATCTCAAATAAGTAAATAAATAAATATTGACACAGCCTTGAATTTCTGAAAGAAACCCTGGCTGATTATTGTACTTAATTCTTTTTATAGTTTGCTGAATTCTATTTGCTAATATTTATTAAGGATGCTTGCATCTATATTCATGAGTGATACTATTCTATAGTTTTATTTTTTGTACTGTCTGTAGAGTTTTATTATTAGGGTAAAACTAGGTTTATAAAATGAATCAAGAAGTATTCATTCATCTTACATTTTCTGTAAGAGATTGTGCAGAATTTATATTAACACTTACTTAAATATTTAGTAGATTTCTCCAGAGGAAATACATGAGCCCAGAGAGATTTCTTTTTGAAGGTTTTTAAACTGCGAGTTTAATTATCTTAATGGTTACAGGGATATTCAAATTATCTATTTTGCATTAGGCACATTGTAGTAGTTTGTGTTTTTCAAGGAATCAATCTATTTCATGTAAGTTGTCAAACTTAAGTGTGTAAAGGTGTTTGTAGTACTCCCTTATGATACTTTCGATGGCTGCAGAGCCTGCAGTGATATCCTGTTTCATTCCTAATACCGGTAATCTGTGTCTTCTCTTTGTCACTGCTGCTAGAGATTTTTCAATTTTATTGATCTGTTAAAAAAATAACTTTGTTTCATTAATTTCCTCTTTGTTTTTCTGTTTTCAATGTCATTGATTTCAGGTTTTATCTATTTCCTCCTTTATATTTGCTTTCAGTTTATTCTGCCCTTCCTCTTCTAGATTATCAAGGTGGGAGGCTAGACTATTGGTTTAAGACTATTCCTCTTTTCTAATGTATGCATTTAGTGCTTTAAATTTCTCTCTCAGATCTTCCCTAGCACAAATTTCAACAGGTTGCATTTTCATTTTCATTCACTTTTTTTTATTATTTCCCTCAAGACTCCCTTTTTAACTCTTAGATGATTTAGAAGTGTTTAGTTTCCAAGAGCTTGGAGATTGTCTTGCTATCTTTCTGCTATTTATTTCTACCTTATTTCTGTTGTGGTCAGAGAACATACTGTTTAATTGTGTTTCTTTTAAATTCCTTAGGGTTTGTTTTATGACCTAGATATGGTCTATCTCAGTGCATGGTTCATGGGCACTTGAAAATAATGTGTATTCTGTTGTTGTTGGATGGAGTGTCCTATAAATAAACATTTTCTAGCCATAACATTTTCTACAAACGTTGATAAGATTTTATTGATTAATGGTGCTCTTCTACACTCTTGCTGATTTCTTTCTAGTTATCCTATGAATTGTTGAGAGAGAGGTGTTGAAGTCTCCAACTTATTTGTAAATTTGACTATTTCTCCTTTCAGTTCTATCAGTTTTGCTTTATATATTTAACAGTTCTGTTGCTTGCTCTATACATATTTAGGATTGCTATGTCTTCTAAGTGGATTGATCACTTTATTATTATATAGTAATTTTCCCTGTCTCTGATAACTTTATTTGGTCAGAAGTCTATTTTATCGGGTATTAATATAGCCACTCTTGTTTTTCCTTTGATTGATAAATCTTCTTTCTTGCATGATAAATCTTCTTTTTTTACTTTCAACCTGCTTATATTATTATATTTGAAATGAATTTCTTATAGACAATATATAATTGATTTGTGTTTTTAATCCATCCTGCCAATGTCTGGCTTTTAATTGGTTTACTTAGACCATAAGAATAAACTGCCGCAGAGGAATCTGCTGTCTAATTCGGAGATAAAGATTGTAGAAATCATGTTTTATTATCTACCTCTTCCTAGTCTCAACTATTGGCACTAGACACTAGGATTAGAAACCTTAAAAACATCTTAGATTTCTCTCTCTTACTCACCTTCCAATAATAACTAACATTTATGGAGCACTCACTATGTATGAGGCACTCCCCTAATCATTTCACGTGCATTAACTCATTTAATTTTTATATTTGGCAAATGAGACAACTGAGGCTTAGAGAAGGAAGGATTATAGAGATAGTGACTCAGGTGTATGTGACTCCACAGCAGTACTTCCCCACGAGCCTCCCCAGCCTCAATAGTTTTGCCTTTGCAATGCTTCTATAGTCCATCCCATGTTTGCCATTTTTGCTACCTATGGAAGTTCAGATCTTGTTTTTGCTCTCCATGTATGATTCTAAAAACCTTCTATTGGCACTCCCTTCCACCACAATCTCCTTTCTCCAATTCATCTTAGACCCTCAGTGGCATCATGGAAAGGATTTGGAATGTGAGTTGAATTTAGATCACAGTTAAAACTTTACTTTCCTGTATTACCTGGGCAAGTTAGTTAACCTCTTCATATTTAAATTTATTTGTCTGCAAAATGTAAATAATTTTACCACCCACGTGATAATATTATATATTTCACCTGTAGTAGATTTCACATGCAATATGATTTGGCAGTGTCCCCACCCAAATCTCATCTTGAACTGTAGTTCCCATAATCCCCACATGTCATGGGAGGAACCCGGTAGGAGGTAATTGAATCATGGGGACAGTTACCCCCATGAGTTCTCGTGACAGTGAGTGGATTCTCATGAGATCTGATGATTTTTATAAGGGGCTTTTCCCCTTTGTGCTCAGCACTCCTTGCTGCCACCATGTGAAGAGAGATGTGCTTGCGTCTTCTTCCGCCATGATTGCAAGTTTCCTGAGGCCTCCCCAGTCACGCTGAACTGTGAGTCAATCAAATCTCTTTCCTTTATAAATTACCTAGCCTCAGGTGTGTCTTTATTAGCAGCATGAGAACCAACTAATACAATATGTAAAATGCCAAGTGCAGTGCCAGCACATACTAGACACTTAATATATATTCATTACCTTCCCTTATTACCTCCCTATGACTCAATTATATCATCTACGAGTTCAAGATAATTAATCTTTCTATTTTATAAGGTTGTTGTGTATATTAAATAACAAAGTACATAAAAACTGCTTAGCAAGAAGGTTGATATATGGCTGTTATTCAGCAGGATCAGTAAATATTTTGGGGAATGGATATCAATCCTAAAAATCTGTTACTCAGTTGTTAGAGTTTTCATCTTTAAAAAGAACAAGCTGGCCGGACGCTGTGGCTTCAAGGTGGGCAGATTACCTGAGGTCAGGAGTTCAAGACCAGCCTGAAAAACATGACAAAACCCTGTCTCTACTGAAAATACAAAAATTTAGCCAGGCATGGTGGGGTACACCTGTAATACCAGCTACTTGTGAAGCTGAGGCATGAGAATCACTTGAAGGAGGTGGAGATTGCAGTGAGCCAAGATCATGCCACTCACTCCAGCCTAGGTGACAAAGTGACACTCTATCTCAAAAAAAGGAAAGTAAAAAGAAAAAGAGAAGAAAAGAAAAACCTTAATTTGTAACTTGAAGGCCTTTGAGGATTAAATGTGAAATGTGTTAAAATTCTTAGCACTTTTCATGCCTCTTATAGACCCTTGATGAAGGCCCTCATTTTCTTGCCCTTGTTCTCTCTTTCCTTGAGGAATTCATGTGTTTTCTCTAATTTGTGTTCATTAAACATTTAAATGAAAATGACAGAATGACACAAGGTATATTCTGCGAGTTGAATATGTGAAAACAGTAACCACATAGTTTCGCATATTGAATAAAAAATAAATTCCAAAAAGTAAATTATTAAAAATCTACTTTTGTTTTTCTCACAAAGCTCTTGTTCTTCATGCTATTTCTTTTTTCCCTCTCAATGTCCCTATCTCTACTAACCATCTTAAATGGTCGTGTTCCACTTTAATTCCTCAATGCCTGTACTTTAAGAGGCCTAAAGTCACCCAAGTCACCTAACAATCATCTATATGAGTTTAATTGAGATTAAAATTGTCAGTCATTTGGGTTACTCATGAGTTAGTGACAGAATTCTACCTTGCAGGGCAGAAAACCTACAGCTGACTCTTAGCTACAGCAGATTTCTTTTAAAATAACAACACGATACAAATAATAGAAAGAGTACTTAACTGAGAGTTAAGAAAACTGAGTCCTGATGCCAGTCCTGATACGACCTACGTGACCCTGGGCAAGTGTTTGATCTCTCTGGCTATGAGTTCTTGTTTCATAAAATAAGAAATTTAAATGCCATAGTTTCTGCTAAGTGCCATGATCCTAGGTGCTATATTATGTCTTTCTAAAACTGGAATGATTCAGATTATCAACAGACTACTTCACCTTCTTAGGAAAAAAATTTGCAGCAACTCTTTTTATGTTAAAATTTCACCCTGAATTCACCCGGAGGCTCATAGTGAAGAAATCAAAACATTCAATGTGCCCAAGGTCAGTAAGTCTGAATCAATTATCACAGGAGATTATGGGTACTAATGTGTTTACATGGCATGCTCTCTTCTCCTGGAGCCTTTGTGTGGCTTAAAGACTGCTCTTTATTACCAAATAAAAAAGCTCCTTGCCACCTACACTCAAGAATATAGCAATAATGGATTATCATTATTCCTGACAGCATATGCTAATTCATAGACTTTTAAAGGAAAAGAAAGCAGAGACTACAAAATGAATCGTTCTATGCTCTCTGAATCTACCATTCTTTGTCATGCAATAACTTTCACATACAATTCAGTGCCATAATATTTTATTTTGATAAAAACAATCTGTTCTAGTATGACCTTCTGATGTACTTGTAACTATCATCATTTATTATATAGGGCTGTTTAAATATAAATGTTAAACAGCAATATTTTAAAAGATGATCCTATTTTTGTGCGAAAAGTTAAAATATGGAATCTGGAAAGGAGATAAGGTCAGCTTTGCCAATTTATGCACACTTTTGTTTATCCATTCTACAGATATTTTTGAGGGCCTGTCATATGCCAGACACTGTTATAGGTAGCAGAGAAGATAAAGATCAACAAGGGAATGTTTGCTTCCTTTGAAGAGATTACATTATATGTGGATTTGACAGAAATGGCCACATAGCTCCAGTGTCCAGAAAAAGATGGTCCGTTGTAGGACTTTTAAAAATAAGTTTTTTTCCAAATGTATTTTTGTACATGTTTGCATACAAGATTGAATTAGTTTCCTAGGGCTGCCGTAACAAATTATCACAAATTAAGATGGTTGAAAACAACAAAAATGTGTTGTCCCACATTTCTAGAGACCAGAAGTCTGAAATAGGGTGTCATGAAGACCATGCTCCCTCTGAAAGCTCTTGGGGAGGATCCTTTTTTGTCTCTCCCTAGCTTCTGGTGGCTCCAGCAATCCTTGGTGTTCCTTGGCTGGTGACAGCATAACTCCAATTGTTATCTGCATCTTCACATGACTGTCTTACCCCAGGTACATCTGCGTCCAAATTTCCCTCTTCTTATAAAGATAAGAGTCACTGGATAAGGCCCATCCTCATTCAGTATGACCTCATACAACTTGCTTACACCTGCAAAAACCCTATTTCCAAATAAGGCCATATTCACAGTTTACAGGGGGACACGAATTTGGAAGGGGATGCTATTCAACCCATTACAAACATGAACATAAACCAATATTAACAGTTTTTGTATCATATTCTACTTCTTTCAATTAATGTTCATTTTCCGTTAAGATACTATTGCCTTTTACTTTTGAAGTCTCTTTTTGAAACTGTCCTTAAGCTTTCTGAATGATTTTCAAATTTGTTGGCTACATTGTGGTTTGTGACTCAAGTTGTATAATATTTCCTTGTTTGTTGTTATTGTTTCCTGAGATGAGACTCTTTATTTGAACTTTACATTGACGGCTTGTTGGACTCAAATGTTTATAACAGTTTTCCAGTAAAATTAGTGAGGATAATCTGACTTATTACAGACACTGGACACTTTGAGAGTGTTATACATATTTGTCTTACTAGAACCGTAGGATTATTTTAATCACTTTTCCTTTTAGATAATTTTAAAATATTTCTTTCCTGTCATAAGTGCCATTCTCTACATTTTTTCTTTTTCTTTGTTTTCTTTTTTAAATGTGAATGGGAAATTAGCTATACCCCAATTGAGACTCTCATTCTAGTCAACCAAACCATTAGGGCAAATTTTTGAAATAATGCCCTTTACCTAGTTTGTCTCTTGTCTCTTAATCTAAAAATAGAACAAACCCCAACACATACTCCAGATGATGAACCCTGCGGCTAACTACTAGCATCCAGCATCGGCAACACACTCAGTACCCTACCCCTACATCCTGGATGCCTTTCTAGCAATATTTTGTAATCCCTGCTGCCTTCACTACCTAATAAACTTCCTTGATCAAGAGTAATCATGATCATAGGAAAATAATTTAGAAATATAGAAATACTGCAAGTGAAATGCCAAGCCACTATTCACTCCCACAGGAAACAATTCTTGGTGTGTAGCCTTTCAAACTTTTTTCTATGCCTGTCATATATAGGTATGCTTGTATGTCTGTGAATCTATTTTCATTCCTATACATGTTTAATTTTCTGGGCTGATTTCTCATGATTATTTTTAACAAGAAAACTAGATCATACTGTACAGATTGTTTTGCAATTTGCTTGCTTTTATATCTTAAAATGTGTGGAAATTATTTTACCCAGGTAGAACTTACAGCCTTCCCTCAGCTGTTCAAGATAGCTTTTCAGGACATAACTGTATCACAATTTATTTAACTATTTTCTAAATGTAGACCTTTAGACTGTTTCTAATTTGGGGCTTACAAAAGTGCTGAAATAAACTAACATTATGATGTTCTGGTATTTGGAGGAACCAACTCACAGATATAGGGTCAATGGTAAGCATATGTAATTTTTATTTTATAGTCAAATATAATCAAAATGTACTCTAAAGATGGCATCAATCTCTTTATTTCTGCTGGGTTTTTTTTTTTTTTCTGTTTATCTTTTATGGAGGGCATTCTGAAAAGCTAAAATGACCATTGTTTTTACTTACTTTTAAAATTATTTGTAAGGCTGGGCACAGTGGCCACGGCTGTAATCCTAGCACTCTGGGAGACTGAGGAGGATGAATCACCTGAGATCAGGAGTTCAAGACCAGCCTGGCCAACATGGCAAAACGCTATCTCTTCTAAAAATACAAAAATTAGCCGGTACTGGTGGGACACCCCTGTAATCCCAGCTACTTGAGAGGCTGAGGCACAAGAATCACTTGAACTCGGGAGGTGGAGGTTTCAGTGATCTGAGATCACATGTACCACTGCACTCCAGCCTGGGTAACAGAGTGAGACTCTGTCTCAATAAAAAATAAAATAAAATAAAATAAAATAATTGGTAAAATTGCACATATTTTTATGTGTTTACTCTCCATTTTTCTTTAATTGTTTTGCCCACTTCCCTTTTCCATTTTTCTGCTAGACTGTTTGTCTTACTGATTTAGAAGAATTCTCCATAGCATCACTCTTCAACTTTGTTCTATATAGATGACAAATATATTCTTCTAGGTTGCCTTTAGTCTTTCACTTTTGTTTATAGTATATATTTCTATGTAGACATTTTAAAGTTTTTTGCAATCAAATCTGTCCATCTTTTACTTTGTGGTTTCCAGTTTTCATTCCAGATTTGGAAAGGTCTTATTCACTCAGTACTTTAATTATTAAGAAGAATTTTTTTTAATGTTTGCATGTAACATCAGAAAGCTACCTAACTTAATGTTGTAATGGATAATGAATAATATGTAAAAGGTTTATTTGAATAACTTATTCTGTTTTTTGTTTGTTTCTTTTTAAAATACAATTACCCTGCTTATTTTGAAATGCCATCTTCAGCATACACTATATCTACTTTCTTGGCTGTATGTTTTCCTTCATGGATTTACCAAATCTTGCAATGAACACCCTGTATTAATGGTGTAGCTACATATTATACTTGGGAATCCACCTTATTGTTTGTTTCCAAGTGTTCTTGGTTATCTGCAAGCATTTACTCCTGAAATTATATCTTAAGAGAAATTTCTAAAACAAAATTTCAGTGGAACTTTTATTAATATTGTATTAAATCAATAAATTAAAAGAAAACTGCCATGGTCGCGAGAAAGTTTTCTCATGCAGAAACATTATTCTTTCTCTCTTATTCAAGACTTCTTTTATTATTGCTGTTTTTCTTCATAAAGTTTCACATACATCTATAGTATTGTTGCTATTTTGGATGGTACCTTTTAAAAATTATTTTTTGACTGGCAATAACTATTGATTTCTTAATATTTTTTACCTAAAATTCAGCCACCTTGCTAAACTCCCTAATATTTTTAGATTACTTCTTTAGAATTTCCTAGGAAGATAATATTTTCATCTGTAAATTACAATAATGTTGTCTCTTCCTACTCATTATATATATGTCTTATTTTTTTCTTGACTTTTTGCACAGCTAGGACCTCTAGAACAATGTTAGACAATAATGTGGATATTATCTATAAAAATTGAGCCCTGCTCTGGGAAGAATTCTCAAGTCTTCTTTTTTCTCACCCCACCTACGTTAGGCACCCCATTCCATTGTCTCATAATACCCCAGCCTGGGTCTATTTTAGCATCAAACACATGGACATGCAATTGTTCATGAGCTTGAGCATTTCTGTATTATATGGGCTCTTAAGGTATGAAAGTCTCATTGTTGCATTGCTATGGACTTACCTGTTAACCCAGTTCTTACTACATAACAGTGGTTCAATTAGTTTGTTCTCTTAGCTTTTTTTTTTTTTTTTTTTTTTGAGATGGAGTCCTGCTCTGTCGCCCAGGCTGGAGTGTAGTGGCGCGATCTCGGCTCACTGCAAGCTCCGCCTCCCGAGTTCACGCCATTCTCCTGCCTCAGCCTCCCGAGTAGCTGGGAATACAGGCGCCCACCACCATACCCCGCTAATTTTTGCAATTTTAGTAGAGATGGGGTTTCACCGTGTTAGCCAGACTGGTCTCCAACTCCTGATGTCAGGTGATCTGCCCACCTCGGCCTCCCAATCTCTTAGCTTTTAACTCTAATAGTCTTCACCCCACATTCCTAAGAGAGATGGAAGATTCTGTCAGCTTCCTCCTTGTATCATACAGATATTACTTCTTTTCAGTTTTACTTCTCTTTCAGTTCAAGCTCCTATTTTCTCTTACCTAGAGAAATGTTTCTCTAACTTAAATAATATACTAGTCTCTTACAAAGGAAAAAACTTTATGAATCTTGCTGTCAAATCAAATTTTTGTGATTTTGCTTAAAGATATACAAATAAAATTGGTGTAAACGTCTTACACTTACAGTTCTTATACAAATCTAAAACCAAACCAAATTTTTACATTTACTGCTTTCAAAACTAGCATAACTAAAATGACCAAATTAAAGTCAGTACTGTTTTGCCAAAACTAACCTATCAATTTTGAATTAATAATATAAAGATGTACACTTACATCTGTTTCTATTTAATCTGTCTCTGTATTTTTCCCTCATTTTTTAGTTGTGGTAAAATACACGTGAAATTTACTATCTTAACTATTTTGTTGTTGTTGTTTTTTTGAGACAGAGTCTCACCCTGTAGCCCAGGTTGGAGTGCAATGGCATGATCTCGGCTCACTGCAACCTCTGTCTCCCAGGTTCAAGCGATTCTTCTGCCTCAGCCACCCAAGTAGCTGGGATACAGGTGCGTGCCACCATGTCCAGCTAATTTTTGTATTTTTAGTAGAGACGGATTTCACCATGTTGGTCAGGCTGGTCTCGAACTCCCAACCTCATGATCCACCCGCCTCAGCCTCCCAAAGTGCTGGGATTACAGGCATGAGCAACTGTGCCCAGCCGTTATCTTAACTGTTTTGAAGGGTAGAGTGCAGTGGTATTAAGTACACTTATATTGCTGTGCAACTATCACCACCATTCATCTCCAGAACTCTTTTCCTCTTGCAAAGCAGAAACTCTACTCATTAAACAATCACTCTCCATTCCTTCTTCCCTCCAGCCCCTGGAAACCATCATTCTACTTTCTGTCTTTATATTTTGACTACTCTAAGTACCTCATGTAACTGTAATCATACAGTATTTGTCTTTTGGTGACTAGCTTATTTCACTTAGCATTAATATCTTCAAGTTTCTATGTTGTAGCATATGTCCAAATTTTCTTTCTTATTAAGGAGAATAATATTCCATTTTATATATACTATATATTAATATTATATACATGATATATAACATATAATAACATTTATATTAATGCATTATTATATAATATATTATTATATATGCTATATATATACACCATATTTTGCTATCCATTTATTCATCAATGGATATGGGTTGCTTTCATATTTTGCCTATTATAAATAACGCTGCTATGAACAAATATCTCTTTGAGACCCTATTTTCAATTCTTTTGAGTATCTACCCAGAACTGGAATTCCTGGATCACTTGGTAATTCTATTTTTTAATTTTTTGAGAAAATGCCATACTATTTTCCATATCAACTGTACCATTTCACATTTCCACCAAAAGTGCTCACATGTTCCAATTTCTCTACATCCTTAACAACACTTATTTTCTATTTTGATGGTAGCCATCCTAATGGGTGTGAGATGGTATCTCATTATAGTTTTGACTTACATTTGTCTAATGATTAGTGATGCTGAGCATCTTTTTATGTGCTTCTCAGCTTTTTGCATATTTTCTTTTGAGAAATGTCTATTCAAGTTTCTTGGCCATTTTTTAATTATGTTGTTTATTTTTTGTTGTTGTTGTCTGTGGTTTTACCTCTATAACTCTCAAATAAACACTACTCATTTGAATATGAATGTTTCACGAAATGATTTTAGTAACTCAAGACTTTGCGTGCTCTTTCAGAAAAATCAGACTTCATATACAGCCAAACTCTGGCACTATGCATTTCTCAAATGCCAATTTTAATGAGCTGTCATTTGATAACTCAGTAAAGCTTGTTCGTTCATTTTAAGGTAAGGTTAGCATGGGGAAGTTATTGAAATCTGCGTTGTATGGATGCATAAAATCAGGTGCAGAAAAATTCTTTGTTACTTTTGCTTTTGTATCAACTACTTACCAGTGAAGCAAGTTGGCACATATAATGACATAATTATGCTGTTAAAGCTCTAGCAAAAGTTTCTTTAAGCTAGCCATGCCTATACTGCTGGGTACTGTCTAATAACTCATTTTTTTCATCACATTATTAAGTTTTAGAAATATTTTTTAAGCACCAAGTTTGGTTTTTTTTAATTCTGTAACTAATTAAAATGTCAGAAAGTTCAGCTTTCAAATTAACTATGTCTCTTAGGCTGTATTTATAATTCACATTATTAAATAATAATATTATTCTTAAATTTCTAATTCACATTATTGAATGATATTATTAAATGACAGTCAAATTTTCTGACTGAATAATGTTTCAGTCAATTTTTATTCAGAAAAAAACAGAAGTTTCAGTCTTTGATAACAAAAATGTTTTCTCAGGATGGAAAGTTTTCAGTATAACCCTTTAACTGGTGATTTATCACTCAGAAAGCAAGGTTTTAAAATTGTAAATCTTGACCGGGCATGATGGCTCACACCTGTAATCCCATCACTTTGGGAGGCCGAGGCAGGCAGATCACAAGGTCAGGAGTTCGAGAGCAACCTGGCCAACATAGTGAAACCCTGTCTCTACTAAAAATACAAAAACTAGCTGGGTGTGGTGGCATGCATCTGTAGTCTCAGCTACTCAGGAGGCTGAGGCAGGAGAATCACTTGAACCCAGGTGGCAGAGGTTGCAGTGAGCCGAGACGGCGCCATTGCACTCCAGCCTGAGCAAGATAGACAGAGCAAGACTCTGTCTCAAAAACAAACAAACGAAAAAACCTATAAATCTTTTTTTGATTTTTAAGATCAATTTCACATGACCCCCTCCACAATATGAAATCTCCCTACCCGCAATAGTCATTCCTTGGACCTTATAGAATTTGGTACCTATCTCTCAATTACTACATTTAGAACTAAAATTTTTATTTTGTTTCTTTTTTTTTTTTTTTTTTTTTTTTTTTTTTTGAGACGGAGTCTTGCTCTGTCGCCGGGGCTGGAGTGCAGTGGCCGGATCTCAGCTCACTGCAAGCTCCGACTCCCGGGTTCACGCCATTCTCCTGCCTCAGCCTCCCGAGTAGCTGGGACTACAGACGCCCGCCACCTCGCCCGGCTAGTTTTTTGTATTTTTTAGTAGAGACGGGGTTTCACAGTGTTCGCCAGGATGGTCTCGATCTCCTGACCTCGTGATCCGCCCGTCTCGGCCTCCCAAAGTGCTGGGATTACAGGCTTGAGCCACCGCGCCCGGCCTTATTTTGTTTCTTTATGTGACTTTCTCATCCAGTCATCTGTGGGGTCTTAAAAGCTAGCATCTCCATACATCCAATGCAACCTCAGAATCATGTACATCCTTACTTAGCAAATGTTTAATAACTGGATGTATAATGATAGGAATGAAACCTACTTTTCTTTTGCCAGAAGTTGCCACCGCTCAAATATTAATAGTCTGATGCTGTGATGAACCTGTGTGGTTCTTCTGTCTCTCTTACTTCAGCCAGCATTACACATGTAGAGTCAATGAAGTTCTTTTCCTTGGCAGATGGCTGGACTGAACATTATAGTGTAAATTTTCAAAATTTCCAAAACTTTAGAGTGCAAGACTCTACAGTTAGGTTCCTAGGTCTCCTTATGAGTAAAGGGAATTCAAGACCCCCTCACAGAGAGTAACCAGGAAAGAATGATCATATGTCTCACAGCCCACACTGTATTTTTTTGTAGTCTCTCAATTCAAGCAGTAGAGTATGAAGACACCCCCAATGAAACTCATCCTCTTTAAAACTTCTTTAAATAGAAAATAATCTAAACTGTTCTCCAATAGTGAGAACCTGTCTTCCTCTAGCCACTGTTGGGTCCAGATTGAAAATGCCCATAGCAAGTAGGGTGATCAATCTCCCACTGCCCCGACTCCTGCCCATTTGTCTAAGACTGGGGGATTTCCTGGGATGCAGAAATTTCAGTGCTAAATATGGGACAGTCCCAGGAAAATTGAGAAAGCTGGTCATCCTAAGTTGGAAAAATGCCATTATCTCCCATGCCAGTTCCCCAGGTGGACAGACACATTTAGGCCAATCCAATTAGTAACTGTAGGCTTCACAGGTGGTAGGCACTTATATAAAAAGTGTCTGTGTACCTCCACCACCCCCCCCCTTTTTTTTCTTTTTGGACTACAACATTTCTTTAGTTAGAGCAAGCGATCCCAAACTTTACTATGCAACAGAATCACCTAACGGGCTTGTTAAAATACAGATTGCTTGACCCTGTACCTGGGTTGAGACCTAATTGAGTAGGTCTGGGATAGTGCTAAAAACCTGTATTTCTGACAAGTTACCAGAAGCTGCTGATGATGCTGAGTTGGAGACTCAGTTTTGAGAATTACTGCTCTAGAAGTTTTGCACATTATCATCTTCTGGGACTAACACATAATCAAAAATCAAAACATGTCAGTTGAAAGTATGAACACATGAATCAGCAATAAAAAGTACAGACTATTTTAAGAATCAATCTTATTTTCTACATTTCTGAAGCACCTCTCAGTGGTAAGTACAGTTTTTAAAAAATCTTAATACACAAAGCATAATAGAAAAGGTTTACACTTTTAGGCAAGTTTTTGAAAGAGGTGGAATAGTATTCTTTATTATTGGGTTTACTTTAGTGACTGATTTCTCTGTGGAAAAGTAAGCACACCGTAGTGTAATTCTGGTGACATTTGGTTCCTCTTATGTATACTCAAACGTAACAGCTGAAATATCTTTTGTCCTTAAGTCACAGTTTCACAATTATCATTTACTCTGGCATACTAAACAGAAAAAAAAAAGTTCATGTTGATAACACAGTCTACATTTCTTCCAACTTTTGCAAACATTTTAATGTAACTGAGTATGTATCACAAATATAAAAGCAATTTCAGATTGTAAATATGCATTCAATTTTATGTTCGAATTCTGCCTTTGAAAACATCTATTGCTTCCCATCAGTACACACCTTTGCCTTTAACTGGGGAGATATGCCCCTCATCTTCAAATAAATATTCCTAACTACCCTCATTAAATGTCTGATTTGACCTAGGAGAAACTGACGTATGGTGCTTCGGTGGCAGTATTCAAATCCCATATCTATAAAATGTTTCTAGGGAAATTGATCTGAAATAGAAAACTTTTATCATTCTGATGAACAAAATGAATTTCTAAATGTCTCAACCTCAGAAACTAGCTTTCAATAATAACAATTTTGTTTTTGTCCCCAGCGTTCCGGTGGTGCCCTTGCCATTCCCTTGTGTGCATTCCAGGGGACTGTGTCTCTCCATGCACCTACAGGGAAAACCCTATCTCTTTCTACCTATGAGGTAAGCGCAGAAGGGCAAAAAATAACTCCAGCCTCTAAGAAAATAGAAGTCTATCGATCCAAAAGTGTTGGCCATGAACCAAACTCAGAAGATTCTTCATCCACGTTTGCAGACACCAGTGTGAAAATACACTTAGAGGTTCTTGAAATTTGCGATAATGAAGAGGCCTTGGACACTGTGTCAATCATTAGTAACATCAGCCAGTCCTCCACACAAGTCAGATCTCCATCCCTACGATACTCCAGGAAAGAAAACAGATTTGTTTCCTGTGATCTAGGGGAAACGGCCTCATACTCCCTCTTTTTGCCCACCAGTAATCCTGATGGTGATATCAATATCTCCATTCCAGACACCGTAGAAGCACACAGGCAGAACAGTAAAAGGCAGCATCAAGAGAGGGATGGCTATCAGGAGGAAATCCAGTTGTTAAATAAAGCTTACAGAAAAAGAGAGGAAGAAAGCAAGGGTAGTTAATGGGTATTTGGTCTAACAGCAGCAAGAATGGATCTGCAACGTCAGCTGTGAAACTAACAACTTTGTTATGAGACTGATTTCCTTGTATTTGTTGGTTTACATAAGTTTTACTGATTTAATAGTTAATTTTTTGTGGGACCAACTAGAACTAGTGTAAACAATTAAGTGCATTTGATGTGTTACCTAAAGATCACACACTATGGTAATTAAAAGATTTTGCTTCTTATCTGATTTCTAAAAAATCTGTTCTAAATCAAATCTTGGCCTACTTTACTAATGTTTTTGCTTATGTTTGTCAACCTCCTAGTAAACAGAAAATTGTATAAACTCAGTGACTATACTGTTTCATGCATATACTTCTACATATAATGTTGGCCTTTACTGCAAAGGGGTAAAAAGAGAAATTTTGGGAATGGAAGAAATGTAACAAAACTCCAAATTGTATTTGAAGGAACTTGCCTAAATATGCCTAGCAAAACAAGCTTATTACACTTACTTCTTTAGCTTTACATTCTTCTGTAAAATGAAAAATTAGCTTCCAACTGGGAAACGTGCATGTTCCTAGTCTATAAATAGTTGTTTCCTTCATTTCTACCAAATACAAATTGTTTACTGTTTTTTCTTTCTTTCTTACCTATAACAGTTTTCCTTTCATCTTTTCAGTATGTCAAGACCGTCCCATAAAACAAATATGTTGTGTGTTAGAGGTGGAATTAGAAGTATCTTTAACTCAAACATTATTGGAAAAAAGTTGTAATCGTATAATTGTATACTTTTTCCTAAATTCTTTTTTTAACTTGAGTGGAAATTGGGGGAAAATACTGGCAGATTCAGTTCTGAGAGGTGCATTCAAACATGGTAGGCTTCTGGATACAGCAGTCCAAAATCCTATAAGTCTAAAACAGAAGTATCTGTTTTTAAAGCTATGGATTGGGCAAACTTTCTTGAAATAGAAGTTATTCTTGAAATAGAAAAGTTTACTTCAAATATTATATCAAGTTTAGGTGCTTGTTTCTTCTCTAAAGACGTGTTGTCTCAAAGAAACAACTGAACCTATTTTATTAAGTGATTCTAAGATACACATTTCAAGACAATTCTAGAAGGCATTACATTGCAAAAATGCAGGAATCACCTTGGCAGAATAATAGCAATGTGTATTTCAAAAATTATAAAGTGATTTTTCTTCAAATTGCTTTCTTCTAACCTTCCTGTAAACATATATGGAATATATTACCTAAAAGTTTATTTTCCAAAGTTACTGAGTTGACACTTTACATAGTCTTAGACTTTGTGCCCCTCCCCTCACTCACATACTTTATTTATTTACTTACAGATTGAATGAATTATATTTTAGAATGATTTATTTTTGTGTCTATTTTATTAGCTTGAATTAGAATTCAAAATTGCTTGACATGGGCTTTCAGAATGTTTCATCTTCAGAGGGTGTTTTGTTGCCACAAGGACAAGTCATTTTCAAAATAATTATCTCAATGGACTTTCTCGATCTTTAACTTCTCATTATCTAGTTGTCTAAATTTGGGAAACATACATATTACCATTAATAATGTTTGTAAACCAAGCCTCAAATAATGTGTAACATATGAATTCAAAGTCAAATGTATTCTCATTACAAATATATTTTATTTTAAAAGACTATCACCAATATTAACAGCTATTTTAACACAGTGACAAATGAACAGATCAATCAGATATTATAAATCAGTAGCATTAAATGTCTTTATAAAAGAAAAATTGAATTGAATATTCTAATAATGCTTTGTAAAAGATAGGCTTTGATATCTTAAACTTTAGATGTATAATTTTCTGAAAGAGAAAAGTGATATTGCTGCTTTAAAATGCAATTTCAGGCAAAAAGTAAATTAGACACAGGATCATAATAAAGCTGAAAAATAGCAAAGATTTGGAGGCAAACACATTCTTTGTAACTGCACAGCAATTTGAATGGGACAGAGATTCTAACAGAAATCAAGGTTTAAAGAGCATTAAGAAATAGATAGAAGATAATAATGCCCATTTTCCCTCTCATTTTAACTGAACAAGAGCTTAAACTAGGGGAATTGGAAAAATAATTAGGATATTCCCATTTAATTGCACTTGGTTGTTGAATTAACTGTATAATGGATGCACATAAAAATTCTGCTGCATTGAAACAACACCAGGATTATTTAGCCCAAAGTCATAGTTTGAAAGGCTAATCAGCATCACATTACTAACACGTAACACTTCAAATTCCAAGCCAACAATAGCTAAGTATACAAGAAAAATCTACTAGAGCTGTGCTTAAGCATGAATGGCACTCCAAATCCTTGTTAAGGGAGGAGAAGATTAAACTACACAAGTTCACTTAAGTCTACTTACTCTTTAGAGTGATTGATTACAAAAGTGTTTCTAGTAGAGGAAATAAATACCTTTATAGATATCTTGTGATATAGCCAAATACCTTACCCTTGTATAGTTATATTGTTCTTCTTATTAATAAATACTCTATTTTGTATAGTTATCTCTTTTCTCTATAAATTGATGTATCTGAAGGCAAAAACTTCTTGTTACCTAATAAAAATATCACCATCTGGTGGTGACTCCTATAAACTGCATACGTAATCCCCAAGACTCCCTAATAGTATAAACACCTAACACATAATCCCTAAGCCTTCTGAGAGTTGTGACTGACGGAGGCAACTCTTTGAAGATAGCAAATGCCACCATATTACTTAAAATATAATAAAGAAGTCTTAGTTATGCATTTTTGGAAGCTTTTCTTGACACGTGTCTGTAATATTGGATTTTATTAATCAATTTTTTCTTAATTTCTTATACTTTTCAGCTACCCTAATTCATTTCTTCATTCTAATATTTAATAAATGACTACGACATACTAAAAATTGTTCTAGGTACTTGGTTTTACAACTTTTGAACAAAACTCAAACAAAACAAATATATGTATTTATATTTACTGAGTTTGAGACAAACACAAAGTCAGAGAACACAGTCCACACAAGATTGCTCTCACTCGTGACACAAATTGCAAATTCAAGGAGTTCCCAAAACCACTGCTAGTTTCAATAATTCACTAGAAGGGCTCACAGAATTCATAGAAAACTATGTACTCATGGTTACGGTTTATTACAGCAAAAGGACACAGAATAAAATTAGCCTAGAGAAGAGGTCACAGAGCCAAGTCCAGGAAAAGTTGTAAATGTGGAACTTCTGTGGTACTCTCCCCATGGAGTCATGGATGGCATTACTTTCTTTGGTGTCAATGTGTGACAACTTGCACAGAATACTGCCAAGCAGAAAATCTCAACTGAACCTTGCTGTCCAGAGTCCTTACTGGGGCTGCATAATGGTGGGAGCGATGGTAAGCATGGCTGACTACTCACATGACTGATATCTCTTTCAGGCTCTCCAGGAGGCCAAGTTGATACAGAATGCCCAAAAGTCCCCTCTCCAAAACACATTGTTACTACCTGCTGGTCCAAGGCCCCCAGACAAACAAAGATACTCTTCAGCCATGACATTCCAAGGGCTTAGAAATTACCTCCCCAGAAGCTGAGGACAAAGGCCAAACCTCTCTTTGGATAGGTTACGTTCTTTTCTATACATTTACATATATACATATGGTAATGATAAGTGTGTGGTACATATATGTATGCTGGTATTAAGTGTATTGACAGAAAATAGGGACCAGAGGTAACAATGGCCAAAGAGTAAAATTAGAATAAAGGGACAAAGACGGAAAGAGTGTTTGTTTTCAATAATTTAGTCAGAAAAGTCTTCATTGATAAAGTAACATTTCATCAGAGCCTCAAATAAAGTGAGGAAACATTCTATGTGATTATCTAGGGAAATCGCAGTCCCAGCAAAGGGAACAGCAAGTATCCAGAAGTAGGAGTGTGGCTTTTGGAATCTGTGAAACCATTAAGGAGGTCAATGTGAATGCAGCTGAGTGAGAAAGGGAGAAAGTGGTTGGAGATAAAGGCAACCAGATAATGGCAGAAGGAGACAGGCTATTAGTGCCGTGCAGACCAGGCATGAACATTGAGTCTTGTTTTAAATGAAGTGAAAAGCCATTGGAGGGCTCTGAGCAAAAAAGTGACATGATCTGATTTCAAAAATGATTGTCTATTGCAAGGGCCAAAGACTGTACAGACACAAAAACCACCACAGAAAGAACACTTAGGCTATTCTAATAGTCGGGGCTAGAGATGATGTTGGTTAGGTTTAGGGTGGTAGTAGTAGAGATGGCATCAGAATTGTATTCTGATGCAATAAATGGAGAAGATTTCCTTGGTAACATGAAATAAATTACACATTTCTTAAAAGCCTATGAAGCCTATAGCTTGAGGGAAAAACAATTATCACATTTATTTTCTGTCAATACTCTGCAATATCTCAATGTTTCTCCACTCCTCTATGTATCACAGAGGCTAGAAGACAGAAAACTTTGTTTCCAAGACCCTCTTTTCTGCAAAGTTCGGGTTTAGCATCTAACAATGAAAGGCATTTGTACAAAATTTGGAAGGCAGAGAGCAGCAGCAGTTAAATGAATGTTCCTTAGCAGCAGAGCCTTTCTTCTTTAAGATATGGCTCAGGGGTCTAGGTTCATGTAGTTTTACAATGTTAATGTATGGTTCTTATGATCATTTTGCTCATCTGCATCAGCCAACAGATGGGAAAAGGACATGAAGGATTCTGCACTGGAGTGCTTGGTGAGACTGGCTTGGAAGAACTGCACCTCAGTCATTGCAGCCTCTGCTATTGGATAGAACTCAATACAGAACCACAGCTGATTCCAGAGAAGACTAGGAAATATATCTAGCTATGTACATGAAGAAGAACCCAAACTATGGCGAAGAACTAGCAAGTCTGTCTCTGTGGCATGCCCTATAACCAACTAGACCATCACATACTGTACCATAATAGAATGTAAATAGCGCTCCCTGCCCATTTTTATAAGCTGCAGAGGCAGAGGCATTGCACACAGTAATTGAACAATGATACATTTTCCCAACTTTGAATTGTACGGTCTTAACCCTGAATCTGTGACGTCAACACTCTAGTTCAGACTATAGTGCTCCAAATGTAAGGTGGTTTGTTTATACAATCTCTTTTATAGCTTAAAATACAAAGCAGATCATATCTGCTAGTCTTTCCTACAGCCTTGAAATCTTAATTTCAAATACATAGAGAATACATATACACAAACATTCATACACAGGCTTAGAAACATATATTCCTCTCAAGAATAGGCAATCACTTTCCAGAATTGAGCAAAGATCCAAATATAAAACAACTTTGAACACAATCTGTTGCAATGTTATATAGAGCAGTTTAGATAACCGAAGGCATGCTGTTTTTGAAACACTTTGTTACAGAGGAGGACCTTTGCTCTACCTTCACATATACATAGTCTCACTGGATAATTTTTCAAGAACAAGGGAAAAAATATGCCTCAGAGGTAAATTGTATTCTCTACCACTTAGTAAAAATACAACTTCTAAATACTTTCTTTTTTATTTTTTTTTTGAGACAGAGTCTCATTCTGTCACCCTGGCTAGAGTGCAGTGGTGTGATCTCGGCTCACTGCAACCTCTGCCTCCCAGGTTCAAGCAGTTCTCCTGCCTCAGCCTCCTGAGTAGCTGGGATTACAGGCACCTGCCACCACACCCAGCTAATTTTTGGCAGAGACGGGGTTTCACCATGTCGTCCAGGCTGGTCTTGAACTCCTGACCTCAAGTGAGCCGCCTGCCTCAGCCTCCCAAAGTGCTGGTATTACAGGCGTGAGCCACCATGCCCAGCCCCAAAAACTTTTTAATGTCAGGTCAAAAAATATTAGGAGTTTAGACAAAGACATGGTTAACTACTTAGCATGGTAAAGTTACATTATCTACTTGCTAACTGAACCTTAAAAGGCCTTATATTTTCATTACCCTTTTTAAATTAAAAAAAGTTCTATTCATTAAAATTTCTTAGCACTCTTTCACAATACTTTTTCCTAAGATCTAAGATTGCATGTTTACACTGGGCGAGGAAAATCCACCAATTTAATGAGATTGTGTAGTTTTAAAAGGAAAATATGTTATGAAAATCTCTCAAGAAGGTTTTTAATGTGGATCTTGAAACCCTATGACCTTACAAAGTCACAATTTTTGTTTTGTTTTTTTGTGGGAAACAGATGGAATTAGTAGGCAGACATGGCATTTGTTCATACAAATATCTGGTTCACCTAGCATAGTGCTATTTTGGAATTGTTTTCCTTCCATCCCACATGCTCTTCCTCTTCTTCCATTTTTTTTTTTTTTTTCCTGAGACAGAGTCTTGCTCTGTTGCCCAGGCTGGAGTGCAGTGGCATGAATGCACTCACTGCAGCCTTGATCTCCTGGGCTCAAGCTATCCTCCCACCTCAGCCTCCCAAGTAGCTGGGACCACAAGCTTTGCAACACGACGCCTGGCTAATTTTTGATTTTTTGTAGAGACAAATGTCATGTCATGTACTTCTACCTTGCTTGGTGACACCTGCTCTTGAATCCAGCTGCAATGCTGTGAGGAGGTTCAAACTAGGACACACAGAGAAATCAAATAGAGAGGCTATGTGTAGGTGTTCCAGTCCATAGCCAGACTTTACATTCTATAGAAGGGTAGGGTCACTTTTATCAGCATGTCCCTATCCTCACCTCCAAGTGGAAGTAGAAGTTAAAGGTTTCATTTTCCAAGAACACTGAAGAAAATCTCCTTCACCCCCATGCCTTTATGAATATTACACCTGTGAATAAATTATATAAGAGTTGTTTCACAGGGTTCAGATTTAAAAAAATAAATAAAAGATTCCCTGATCCTGAGAAAATTGTGACAGTTTCCAGTTTCTGTGTACCTCACCTTTACTGCATTCCAGACTGGACAGCAGGTGTGATGGGGACAGCAGAAGCTGGACACCAAATGCTGTGGGTTTGGAAGCAATGGCTATGCATTCTGTGGCCCAGGCCATCATTAATGAAGAGGACATTTGAAAGAGACATCTTGGTTGCCTGTCCAAAGAATAGCACACAACAGAGGACCAGTAAGAGAAACAATGGCAATTATAATGAACCATTCTGTTTGTTTTCTGGCATTAGGTAATGTAAAAAATTTCGTGGTTCTGATGAAGACAGGGAAAGAAGAAAAAGCAGGTAACAACTGACATTTTCCTCCCCATCAATATCTCTCAGGTCTTTCATTGAAAATCTTCCTTTTTTGCAGATTTTTACTACAGTGACATTTGTCCTAAAGTGTTCACCTAAAGGAATAGCCTCAAGTAATACCTTAAGTACTAGTTCATGCTGAAGAAGTATGGAAAACAGTAATTTCACATTTATAACTAAGAATCGACTTAGGATCAGCAAACATGAGGTAAAGGGCAATAAAACAGTGTATCAGAAAATAGAGATAACGCTAACTTTCTCTGCGGCTGTCATGAGGATTGTGTGAAATGAGATAAGGAATTGTATTACTTTTCTAGTGTAGCCATAAGAAATTACTACAGAGTCTTAACTAACACAAATTTACTATCTTAAAGTTCTGTAGCATAATGTTTTGACAACAGTCTTCATTGGGCTAAAATCAAGGGGTCAATATGGTTGTATTTCTTTTTATTTACTTATTTTTCTTCATGTTAGATGAGCAATGTGCCGATGTCATAACAAAGTTAGAGGGTGGCACATCTCACACCTGCATACGAATACCCAATGATCATGCTCATGAACTACAAAAGGATCAGTATGGTTCTATTCTTTCTGGAAGCCCTGGGGGAGAATCTATTTTCTTTTCTAGTTCTAGAGGCTGCCCGAATTCTTTTGCTTGTGACCCCTTCCTCCATCTTCAAGGCCAGCAACAGTTAGTAAAATCCTTATGTCACATCACTATGACCTTCTGTTCTGCCACCCTCTTTTACTTTCAAGGACCCTTATGATTACATAGGGCTCACCCAGATAATTCAGGATATCTTCCTACTTTAAAGTCAGCTACATTCATCAGGTTTCCCAGAGAAACAAAACTAATAGGATAAAACAAAACAAAAACTGAGCTATATCATGAGAGATTGGATCACATGATTATGGAGACTGAGAAGTCCCACAATATGCTTTCTATAAGCTGGAGATGTAGGAAAGCTGGTGGTATAGTTCTAATCCAAGCCTAAAGGCTTGAGAACAGAGTGCTGATGTCCAAGAACAGGAGATGGATGTCGTAGCTTAAGAAGAGAGAGGGAATTAGCCTTCCATCTTTTCGTTCTACTTGAGCCCTCAATGGATTGGATCAAGCACACTTACATTGATGAGGGTGATCTTCTTTACTTAGTCTATGAATTCAAACGCTAATCCCTTCCAGAAACACCTTCACAGACCCACCTAGAAATAATGTTTTACCGGCTCTCTGAGCATCCCTTAGCCCAATTAAGTTGCCACATAAAATTAATTATCACATCACCTGATTAGCAACCTTACTTTCCCCTGGCCATGTAATATATTCACAGTTTCCAGGGAGTTTCCATGAACATCTCGGCCAGGCACAGTGGCTCACATCTGTAATCTCAGCACTTTGGGAGGTTGAGGTGGGAGGATCACTTGAT
The DNA here is from genome assembly GCF_009764315.1 of Trachypithecus francoisi. Lineage (NCBI taxonomy): Eukaryota > Metazoa > Chordata > Mammalia > Primates > Cercopithecidae > Trachypithecus > Trachypithecus francoisi. The sequence goes on from NW_022681453.1 coordinate 9,422,587, forward strand.
CCCTGGAGTTCAAGACCAACCTGGGCAACATAGCAATACCTCATCTCTACAGATTAAAAAAAAAAAAAAAAAAAAATAGCCAGGCATGGTGGTGTACACCTGCAGTCCTAGCTACTTGGAAGGCTGAGGTGAGAGGATTGCTTGAGTCTGGGAGGTCGAGGCTATAATGAGCCATGGTCATGCCACTGCACTCCATCCTGGGCAACAGAGTGAGAGCTCACCCCTACCCACCCCCCCCAAACAAAAACACACAAGGACATCTTTGGGGTCATTATTCTGCCACAAATGCCTGTCACCTAGTCTAATACCTAGCAAATGCTAAGTGACAAATAAACACTAATTCTCTTCCAACCTTACTTTCTGTATTAGTCTGTTTGTGTTGTCATAACAAAATGCCACAGCCTGGGCAGCTGAAACAACAGAAATGTGTTTCTTAAAATCTGGAAACTAGGAAGTCCAAGATCAAGGTGCCAGCTCATCCAATTCCTAATTAGAGCTCTCAACGAAGAGTGAAACTCTAAAACATTTGAAGAGATTTATTCTGTGCCAGATGCCAATGACCATGGCCCATGACACAGTCCCAGGAGATACTGAGAACATGTGTCCAAGGTGGTCGGGCTACAGCTTTATTCTATATATTTAGGAAGACACGAAACATCAATCAATACATGTAAGATGTACACTGATTCCATCTGCAAAGGTGGGACAACTCAAAGGAGGAGGGAGTTTTCCAGGTCATAGGTGAATTCAAAGATTTTCTGAGTGATTGAAAGAGTTTATCTAAAGACCTGGAATCAGGCCGGGCGCGGTGGCTCAAGCCTGTAATCCCAGCACTTTGGGAGGCCGAGACGGGTGGATCACGAGGTCAGGAGATCGAGACCATCCTGGCTAATACGGTGAAACCCCGTCTCTACTAAAAAAAAAAAAAAATACAAAAAACTAGCCAGGCGAGGTGGCGGGCGCCTGTAGTCCCAGCTACTCGGGAGGCTGAGGCAGGAGTATGGTGTAAACCCGGGAGGCGGAGCTTGCAGTGAGCTGAGATCTGGCCACTGCACTCCAGCCTGGGCGACAGAGCGAGACTCCATCTCAAAAAAAAAAAGACCTGGAATCAACAGAAGGGACTGTCTGGGTTAAGATAAGTTAACCCAGTTATGAGTTGTGGAGACCAAGGTTCTTATTATGCTGATAAGGCCTCCAAGGTAGCAGACTTCAGAAAGAATAGATTGTTATCATTTCTTATTCAACTTAAAAAGGTTCCAGACTCTTAGTTAATTCTCTCCTGGATCATGGAGAAGATCTGGAAAGGGAAGGAGATTCTCTACAGAATGTAATTTTCCCCATGAGAGACAGCTTTGAAGGGCCGTTTCAAAATATGTCAAAGAAATATATTTTGGGGTAAAATGCTTTCTTTCAGGGCCTACTGCTATGTTGATATCATCTTGCCACAAAGGGTCTGTTCTGTCAATCTTAAGGTCTCTACTTCAACGTTAATACAGGTCAGCCGTACCTGATTCCAAAGGAAGGAAGGTATAACGAGGCATGTCCAACCTCCCATTCCCATCATGGCCTGAACAAATATTTCAGGTTTACTTTAGAATGCTATTGGCTGAGAGGATGGATCCATTCAGTTGGTTGGGAGGGCTTCCAATTTTATTCTGGGTCAAGGTGTAGTGGCTCACACCTGTAATCCCAGCACTTTGGGAAGCCAAGGCACGAGGATTGCTTAAGCTCAGGAGTTCAAGGCCAGACCAGGCAACATAGGAAGACCTCATCTCTACCAATTTTTTTTAATTAGGTGGGTGTGGCAGTACATGTCTATGGTCCCAGCTACTCTAGGGGGCTAAGATGGGAGGATAGCTTGAACCAGGGATTTCGGGGCTGCAGTGAGCCATGATCATGCCACTGCAACAGAGTGAGGCTCCATCTCAAAAAATAAAATAAAATAAAAAAGGAAGAATTTTAGTTTTGGTTTAAGAGCTATTCCTGGAGCGTAGATGGCTGTTTTGTCCTCACATGTCCTTTCCTCTGAGAGGGAGGAACTAGCTCTCTGATGCCTCTTTTTAAAGGGCAGTAAACCTTTTATCAGGATCTCACCTTTACGACCTCATTTTGCTTTAATTACATTTTTTTAGAGGCCTCTTCTACAGCCACCCTGGGAGTTAGGGCTTCATGGTGAATTTTACATGAACACAAAGATTTAGCCCATAGCACTCTCACCATTTTCTTCCCACTTTGCCCCTATCATCTTCAACGTGCCTACTCAATCTCATCTCTTAGACAACTAACATACTTTTCATATTAGGAGTGTCCAATTGGGATGCTTTTATAGAAATTATTTATTCCTATGACCTTAATCACATGTGCCAAGGACTCCCAAAACATATAATTTCAGTCTACTCTCTTTGTACTTTTCACTTTTCAACTTTTCTTTTCTTTTCTTTTCTTTTTCTTTTTCTTTTTTTTTTTTTTTTGAGACAGAGTCTAGCTCTGTTGCCCAGGCTGGAGTGCAATGGCACGACCTCGGCTCACTGCAACCTCCACCTCCTGGGTTCAAGTGATTCTCCTGCCTCAGCCTCCCGAGTAGCTGGGATTGCAGGCGTGCACCACCATGCATGGCTAATTTTTGTATTTTTGGTAGAGACAAGGCTTCGTCATGTTGGCCAGGCTGGTCTCAAACTCCTGGCCTCAAGTGATCTGCCCACTTTGGCCTCCCAAAACAGGCATGAGCCACCACACCCAGCCTCTGTGCTTTTAACTCTTATAGCCAACTGCTTTCCAGATACTCCGTTTGCATGTTTCATAAGTTCCTCAAAGTTGACATGTACAAATAAAACACATTAACTCACCCTGCCTCCCACCCCCAAAATGTTCCTTGTCCTATGTTTCTCGTCTCAGGATTTAATGTGCCTCCTCATGTGTTAATAATTCAAATCTTAAACTTGGAGTTATTTAACCCTTCTAATTCTCCACATTCAATGAATCATCAAATTTAAGTAATTTTATCTTCTAATGTCCCCGATTCCAATTATTTCCATATGTAATGCCCTGTCATCCCATTTTGCCTCCTCTACATCACAGCACATTAACTAGTTTCCCTGTATCCACTCTTGTCTCCGCTATTTATTTCTAATTGAAGCAGTCAAAATAATCACTCCTCTGCTTATAACATACCACTGTTCTTGAAATGGCACATAAGGTTGTCCATAATCAGACCTCTATCTTACCTCTTTGGCCTTCCCTATCAGTCTTTAAGATTCAGGGTAGTTGTCTATGCTCTCTGATGTTTCACATCATCATCTGTCTTTACATATTGTTCCCTACACCTGTCATACTTTTCTTCTGCCCATTAGTCTGGCAAAAGTCTACTTATGTCAAAAGTTGTTGCATAACTCACCTAACTCCAAAATTAAATTCTTTTGCTGTAATATCTCATGCCTCTTAGGGAGGAAAACTCTTTGTCTACCCTCTTAGATTCAGTGTTTGCGGGTCCCAGAGTTAAAGTGACAAAACAGATTAGCAAAAGACAGACTTAACCACCTACATAATAGAGTTCACAGAAAAAGGTGATTCAGGGAGGCAGAATTTCGGCTTATCTACCATCTTAAAAGGGGAAGAGAAGGGGAAAACAGCACTTATGGAAAAAACAAATGACTTTTAGTAAAAATAAATGACATCTTAAAACAGATGCCAGATATGATAGCTTTGTGACAATGTCTATTCAAGCGTGTTGCCAGCTTCTAGCATCCAGGGATAAGAATCAGTCTTCCCTAGTTTCCCTCCCAGGGAGGAGATTGATTTGAATTCTTCCGTGTGGTTCTGTGTTTAGACAGGTAGATTTCAGAAACTCAAATGTCTTTGCTCAAAATAATTTTTAGGTCACAGTGGTGTATCGTAGACCCCTTCCTGACATACAACATTTCCCTTTCTTAATTCACTGCACAAAGATAGCCTTTGTCCCTTAAGACTGTAGGCAAATGAAAGTTAATGCCATACTTGCTTTGTTCAGTGAGTATTCCCAGCACCTTTACATTAGTTAACCGTAACATGAGCTGGATATCTCCTGGTGAACGTCCAAGCCTGTGTGGCCCAATTACTTGATTATTCAAGAACAGCTTGCACAAAACATTCAAGTGTTCTGGTTAATCAACAGTTTATGGTTTCAAATGAACATATGAATCTTCAAACTAGTTTATTTACATTGCCTAAGAGCTCGGCACTGAATTTGGCTAGACACGCTCATCTTACACTATTGGATAAACGTAGTAAATAGTGACAATACTTTCAAGGAGCTTAAGGGTATTTTAAATTACATGTTTGAAAGATTGTCAGGCTGTTTTCAACACTTAAGAATAACTCATTTTTTAGAGACTTTTAGAAGATGGCGAATTGATCCACGGTTTCTTTCGTTTCAATCAACGTTTACTACCCTAGGACCTAAGTGCAAGAAAACTACGGATTTTACCAGGAGTAAGAAAGTAAAAACCAAAAGCCATTGGTTCACTTGCTGGGCCTAGGGAATGAAAATCTACGGGCCTTTGGCTGGCTGTTGCTCCAGAGGTACAAGGGTAAACAACTCAGGAGGATCAGACAAAACCCGACCCCCGCCGCCGTCCAGATCACCGAGGTCGTCACGCCGTGACGTCACCAGAAACCGCTGCTTGTGATGCTAAATGGCCCGCCCTCTTGCGCTACGCTACTGAAGCAAAACGGAAGTGGGCGCACAGTGCCTTCCGGGACCGGACGCCATTTCCAGTGGTTGTTGGTTCTGACGGGTTGTAGTCCGCCAGGACAATGAGTTATGACTACCATCAGAACTGGGGCCGTGATGGGGGTCCCCGCAGCTCCGGTGGGGGCTATGGAGGGGGATCGGCAGGGGGTCATGGAGGGAACCGAGGCTCCGGAGGAGGCGCCGGCGGCGGAGGGGGTGGTCGAGGCGGCAGGGGCCGGCATCCCGGGCACCTGAAAGGCCGCGAAATCGGCATGTGGTACGCGAAAAAACAGGGACAGAAGAACAAGGAAGCGGAGAGGCAAGAGGTAATCTCGGATTCTATAGTGGAGGGGATGAGGCAGCACAGGATTTCTTCTCTCTCCCGCTGCCCCCTTTTTCCTGGTTTTGTTTCTTAAGTGATGCACGTGCTTTGTGAAATGCAAATGAGGCGCAAATATGTCGTGTGGGTGCTCCCTGTAGCGGGTGTACTGCTTTACATTAGCCATGCGCATCTGACGAAAAACAGGCAGGATTTATGCAGGCTGAATATATACTTTGCTTAGAGGACTTGAGAACTGTGACAAAGCAAATGTTAAGTTCACGTTCCAACCGAAATTAACTTTATTAATTGTCATTGTCGTATCCTCTGGCCATCCTTTCAGTTAGAATAATAATTGTCACTTTAAGGTCTTTGCCTGGTGAAGAAGCAAATAGCGACCTTTCTACATTTGAGATAGGTTTGCGCGGAACAAAAGCAGACAGACACTATTTTGGCTGTGGATCGTTCAGAAAAATAGTCCAGCTTTTATTATTAGTGTTAAAATTATCCGCAAACCTAGGATTTTTGTTTGTTTGTTTGTTTTTTGTGTTGGGGTGGAGAAATTTCTATTGATTAGCAGATTCTCTTTGAAAAGGAAAATGAAAGGAATCTCCAGAGACGATTTGGCTTACTCTCCTCTCTTCAGGTGATTGTCAGGTTGATTTGTATCTTGAAGATCTGCAGTAAAGGAAACAAAGTTCTCGGAGTGACTAATAAATAAAATTCTAATAAAAATAATTTTTATCATTAAGTAGGAACTGAGTATATGCCTTTGGTGACTTCTTTTTAAAAAGCACCTTATAAAATGTATTATAGAGTGTAATTAGATCATCATTTAGGCTACTTTTTTTTTTTTTTTTAGACAGAATCTCACTCTGTCGCCCAGGCTGGAGTGCAGTGGCGCTATCTCAGCTCACTGCAACCTCGACTCCCAAGTTCAAGCGATTCTCCTGCCTCAGCCTCCCGAGTAGCTGGGATTACAGGCGTCCGCCACCCCTCCAGCTCATTGTTGTGTTTTCAGTAGAGAGGGGTTTCACCATGTTGGCCAGGTTGGTCTCTAACTCCTGACCTCAGGTGATCCACCCGCCTGGGCCTCCCAAAGTGCTGAGATTACAGACATGAGCCACCGCGCCCGACCTAGACTACTATTTTAAAACCATTCCATTTCTTTTTATTTCTTTAACCATGTCATGTTCATTCAGGTGTTTCCGGGGGCCTTATCCGTTTATCTTCATAACTTAAACTTATTTAATAAACAAATCCACTTCTTTTACAGCTCCAAATTAACTTTTTCGTTGGGCAGACTGGCTTTTGAAAATCAGGATAGAGACGTCTAAGTAACTTTACAACTTTTGTTTATTAAGGCTCTGTTTCAAACAAGGTTTTATGCATGTTGCTCCAGGGACTTGAAGGAATGTGGTATTCAAGGAGCTTACAGTCTAGCTGGGAAAATAATACCTAAACAGATGAAAAGTTAAATAAGTCAGGAAAAAATGTTCATTATTGTTTCCACATGAAGGGTATAGCCAGTTGTGCAGTGGATGTTGTGAATGGAACTTTTGATTTCTACTTGCGTTCCCATCCTCCTTTTAGTGGTGACATGACCATTTATTCACTTGCCAAGGCCAAATGAGATTTATCTTTGCTTCTTCCCCTTCATTTCAGCAAATCTCTGCCTTCTTAATATATCCCAATCTAACTGTTCTTACCTTCTAACTAGTCATCTAGCTTGCATTCCTGCTCTGCATTGTCTGTGCTTTGCAGAGCCGCCTATGGTGATCTTTTAAAAGGAAAAATTAGATCATTTCATTCCCTAATTCACCACTTGAATTTGGAAGTCAGGCCACTTCTGTCTCAGTCTAATACATTTCAGTTGCATCTTGACATGTTTTCTGGAAATCTTGGTAATATGGCTTCAACATAACAGGTTTACCACTTTGAGCATTTCTCCGAGCCCACGTCCCCAGTCTAATTATAGCTTTTGTAAACATAATTTATTTTTACTTTTTATTACAGTGTCATACTGTTCTCCTGTCTAAAATGTACCTTTCCGTCTTGTTTTAATGTGAGTATTTTTCAATGGGCTCATCCCAGTTCTTCTTTGACCACCTTTAGCCTGATGTCATTGCTTCCCAGTCAGAATTTCAGTAATTTTTAAAGTCATGTCATGTGTTTTCAAAATGAATAGTTTTTTTTTTTTTTTTTTTTTGAGTCAGAGTCTCACTGTGTCACCCAGCCTGGAGTGCAGTGGTGTGATCTCGGCTCACTGCACCCTCTGTCTCCCGAGTAGCTGGGGACAGGCGGGCACCGCCACACTCGGCTAATTTTTGTATTTTTAGAAGAGACAGGGTTTTGTTATGTTGGCCGGGCTAGTCTTGAGCTCCTGACCTCAGGTAATCCACCAGCCCCGGCCTCCCAAAGTGCTGGGATTACAGATGTGAGTCGTGTCGCCAGGCTGAAAATGAATGCATTCTAATGATGCATTCTTGAACGAATGTTCTTTCAACAAATATTTATTGAGGACATTATTTTTGTGATGGTATCTTAAGCACAGTATTAATATAGGCTCTACAGAGATTGTGGTTTGTTTGGAGCAATAAATATAATACAATATTAAGGTATTAGAGAATATGGGCTATCACCTAACTCAGGTCAAGGTATTTTAGAAGATTTTTCAGGGACGGTAACCCTTAAGCTGAAACTTGAAATATAGTAAAGTGAATATACGTGTGTGTGTTTGAGGTTTGGGGTTTGGAAAAGATTCCAGGCAAAGGCAGTAGCATGTGCAACAACACCGAGATCAAGGAAGCACATATTCAGTTCAAGAAACTATAAAAGATAAGAACATGGATGTGGAGAGTAGTGAGATGAGGTTAGGGCAGTCAATCTCAAACTTGTTGGCTGCTTTGCACAAAAAGGAATATATTTGAATTTACAACCCAGTACACACATATGTATAACTAGATGAAAAGTTTTGTAAAATAATACTTAATTACCTGCACATTGCTTTGAAGTTTTTTTGTTTTTGAACTTCTCTGTTCTCTTTTAATGCTGTTCATGATCCTTTAATATAATTTCAGAAACAGCAATTTGAAAATCTCTGGGCTAGAAAAATAAGCACGGCCTTGAGATACATTGAGTCTTTCTGAGGACTGTAGCAAGCCGGTAAAACATTTTAAACAAAGAATGAAATGACTGGATTTTAAATGTTTAAATTCACTCTGGTAGCAGTATAAGGAATGGATTGAAGAGCGGCAATCCTGGTTCAGGGAGACCAGTTAAGTAGCCCTTGCAGTAACTAAGGTGAGAAATGACAGCTTGAATTAGCACGTTGGCAGTGGATATGGAGGGAAGTGGACAGATTAAAGTGATTTGGGAGGTAGACTCAAAATGATTTTGTGATGTATTTTATCTGAAGGGATAAGTACAGTGTTAATGATGACTCTTTTATGCCTGTCTGTAAGGATCAGGCTTGTTGGAGGAAGGTGATTGGCTCGGCTATGGACACTATGAGTTTGATATTGTTATAGGGCATACAAATGAGGATTTGCAGGAGGGAGAGGGCTGTGTAGATCTGATGCCTAGAAAAATCTAGACTGGAGGTAAGTATTTGACAGTTAATGGGCTCATGGGTGGTAGTTGGAGTGTGGGAGTGAATAGTCAGACACGGAATGGGCCCAGCCTGAATTCTATAGACCATTGCTTCTCAGACTTGAATGTGCATAGGAATCACCTGACATCTTGTTAAAATGTAGGACACTAGTGGGATCAGAGATTCGACTTTTGTTAACAGTCTCCCAGGTGATGCCAGTGTTGCTGGTCTGTAGATCACTCAGGCTGTCAAATACAGAAAATGAAAATTTAAGGGACAGGCTGAGGAAAAGAAGGTTACAAAAGAATCTAGGAAGGATCAGCCAGAGAAGAGAAAAATAAGATGTATGTTGTTTTGAAATCTAAGAGTAGTGTTTAAAGGAGAGAAGGGTGTATCAACAAGAGGAAGTAATTGATAGTGGCAAGTATGCACAAATGACGTAAGAGCTGAGAATGTCTATTGGATTTTATCAACAAGGTCATTGATGATCTTAATGGGAGCCCTTTCTGTGGCATTGTAGAAGTAAAAGCCAGACTGCAGTAGGGTGGCAAGTGAAACAGAGATTAAGAAGTGGAACTTTTTCCAACAGTTTTGCTGTGAAGAGGAGGAAGAAAAATAGGGCAGTAGCTGATAGGGGTAAGGGAATTCAAGAGAGGGTTTTTTGTTTTTCTTGTTTCTAAGGTGAAGAGATTTGACCATGTTCATGCCCTGATGGGAAGCACCCGGTGAAGAGGAAATCAAAGTGGGCCAAATTATGCTGTAGTAATAACCGACCCCCAAATCTTAATGGTTTACAACAAGCAAGGTTTGATTTTCTACCACATTACTAAAAGAGGCAAACTAGAATATCGATTGACTGCGTAATGTCTACTGGAGAGGTTAGAAATTTAGGAAAGCAAGGTAAATTTCAATGAATGAGGTGGCCCTGAGGACATGAAAGGAATTGGACTGCAGAGCTCAGGTTGAGGGGTTAGCCTTTAAAATGCACTTCTTTTTTAACAGGAAAGAAAAAAGGATAAATTCTGATACAGGTGGGTTTAGATTTGGTGATAACCAACTGAGGACCTTTTCTTCTTGTGGCTTTTGTTTTGTGAAAAACTGTGTGTGAATGCTGAGGGCAAACAGAAAGGTGGTGCTGGCCTGTTACAGAGAATGGGGAGACAGTTTGAAGTAGTTGCACATGATTAGAAAGCTGATAAAATAAATTTTGTGGACATCATTTAGGGTCTCTTGCGAGGAACTGAAAACTAGAAGCAGGATATTTGAGAATGTCCAAGAAAGCAGGAAATAATCAAAATTCTATGACAAAAGAAAATAGTCATGAAACAAAATGTGTTTCTGAGATTCTTCAGGCAAGGAGTGAAATTAAGTGAAGTGTGGTAGAACTAGAAGAAGGTTGTTGAGTGGGAGAGAGGTATCCTACAAAAAGGCAAGATCCAAGTTTGGAATTAAGGTATATTCTCTGCTATCTGCAGCGTCCAGAAACTCATTGTGGGGAGAACATCATTAAAAATACGAATCTTTTTATTTAGAGTGTAAATTATGTTTTCAAGAGCTAATCATACATGTTCATTGTAAAAGATAGATTCAGCTGTTCATTCCTGGGGCATATACCATGTGCCAGAATTATATCTGGCAGAGGCACTGCAAAAAGTATAGGATATGGAGAGTGAATAACCTCTTTTTAAATTAATAGTAATAAAAACAAGATCCTGCTACACAACTGACTTTTTTGATTTAATACTTTGGTCATCTTTCTGTTTGTATACTTGCAGAAAGATCTACTCACACTTAACCATTGGGTGTACTACAATTCAACTAATTCCTTATTGATTAGCAGATGCTTACTTGGTACATATGCATTGTGTAAGGTATCTTAAAGACTACCAACTGATGTTGACTTTTTAATTAAAACTAATTTTGTTGTGATAGTTTGGACTGAAAGATTGTGTAGATCTGTTTATTTTCTGTAGACTGTTACGTTATTCAGTAATTCACCTTTCCCAAGGGGTGTGAAATCTCATAAAATTAGAATAATCTTTTGTGCTGTTATGGGCAGGAGTTGGGCAATGTGTTGTGAAATGTCAATCTAGGAAAGTGTTTACTAAACAAAATATAGAGTAATGAGTTAACATGGAAAACTGAGAACTGTAGGAATAGCAGATACAGGTTATGTTCTAACTAAACAGATACATCAAGAAACTTTAAGAGGACTTTTGTAGACACATTTTATATCCTGACAACTGAAATTAGCCACTTGTTTTCACTTCAAAAAAGGAGGTAGCGTATAGTTCATTGGCTTTACTTCCTCAGGTTGTTTTATCACTAATTTCTTATTTTTATCACATTAGGTTATCCTTCTACTCATGTAAACTTATTTGAGCTTTCACAAAGCATGTAATACTGATTAGAATTAGAATGTCTCATAAAACCCTGTCTCTTGTCTTATTTGAGCTTTCACAAAGCATGTAATACTGATTAGAATTAGAATGTCTCATAAAACCCTGTCTCTTGTCTTAAACATGCTTATGTCTTGTTCTTCTGGGACACATACTCCCCCACCCACCCCTTGTTTTCAAACTTTATGTTAAACTTTGTTATGACCAGCTATTTTGGTGTTTGTTTAATTGGGATAGAATACAGTGAAGAGAAGAGTTGCACTGTACAGAGTAAGGAAAGTATTTTGTGAAATTACTTATTCGTGTATGTGTGTACTGAGTCATTAGTTTTACTGCAGATTGCTATGAAAAAAATAAAAAACAATTGAAATCTGTTGCTCTAGATTTTAGAGTATTTTGCACATTTGCCATCTGCTTTCATCAGTCTCCTTACCTTAGCTCCTGCTTCTCTTCTCCCCAAAAATCATAACCAAACCTCAAAAACTAAAAACACCTTGAAGAACATTCCCAACTGCCTAGTTGTTGGATACAGTAGTAATTTTTTCAGTTCTCTGCCTTAGTTACATCAATTTTATACTTCTGATTCCTTTTTTTAACACCTTTCTTCACTTCATAGGGGTGATTTGTCACTGTGTGCTCCTAGTCTTTTGCTTGTTCTCTTGATTATTCCTCTGACTTATTTTCTTGCCTTGGCCCCCTGAATGCCGGACTTGGTCAGCCATCTGTTCTCATCTTTGGAGGTGGTGTTCTTTGTAAATTAAAAGAACTCCTGTGTCTGTGTGATTTCAACTTTGCAGAACACTCCAAAATTTCTATCGTAACTCTAAAAACAAAACCTTTCAGAGATCCATTTCCATATATTCATCTGGCTAATCATTATTACAAGTTGGGAACTTTCATCATTGTTCTTAATTGCCTAAAATCCAAACTTAGCATCCTATTTTGACCTCCATCACCTCTACATGTACACAAAAATGTACAGTAACACAGAGCAGCCTCCTCCTAATGATTCATCTTACTGCTGTTTTCTCATGATCCACCCTTAAATTTGAAAACAGTTGTCTTTGATTCTTTCTTCCTTTTTGTCTGTCCCCAACTTCCACCAAATAGTCATTAAGTCCTATGGTTTCTTTCTTTCGATTTTTGACTGTTTTCTTTTCATTTATACTTTTACCTTCCTCCTCCTTTGGTTCTTTAACCTAACACACTCTAATTTTCACCACTCCTTGTGTGTTTCCTTTTGCCTGTGGATTTATATGCACGTTAGAACCTAACGTTTGTAGACCCGTAGATTTTGAAGAATCTGTTTTTCAACTTACTATGTCTAAATATAAAAGTCTCCAAAGAATTGGGTTTTGGCAATTTTTTTTTTTTTTTACCTTGGACATTTCTTAAATGCATAAAGTTTCTGAAAATTTTCATAGTTCACCAAGGACCTTTATCTTTGTCCAGTTTGTTGTGTTTTATTCTCATTCTTTGAAGCAACTGCGTCATTTGCCACATTGGATCACCTAATGAGCATTGATCAATTTTATTTACTCCTTCTGAGCTCAGCCTTACTTACCAATTTATTCTTCTGTTTAGTGTTAAGAACTTTCATGTTCATTGCAACCAAACTATTTCCAGTTTTCAACTTTTTTCTTAAACCATTTGAGTTGTAATAACTTCAAAATTTTAAGATAAGGAGAAATTCATAATAATTAGTATGTGAGGGTTGGGAGTAAGAGAACCAAGGTTGTAGGAAGAGGCATAAATGAGCTTTCTTTGCCAGTCATAATAGGGCTAATTTTATAAGTGCTTGTTGGAAAAGGTCTAGAAGGATATGTACCAAAATTTTAACATTAATTAATTAGGTCTAGGAAGGGGGATTGGGTTAGAGGACAAGTGTGAATAACTTTCTTTTATATGTATTTGTTGAACGTATATTACTTAGCCTTTATTTTCTTTAGTATCACATAATTTTTGCATATGCTTTCTTTTGTTGACAAGATGCTTTTTTCTTGGCACAAACTAGAGAGCTGTAGTACACATGGATGAACGACGAGAAGAACAAATTGTGCAGCTACTGAATTCTGTTCAAGCGAAGAATGATAAAGAGTCGGAAGCACAGATATCCTGGTTTGCTCCTGAGGATCATGGGTACGACAAGAAGTATTTTTTTAAAGAATAGGCAAAGAGTAACACTTTAATAATAAAAATAACATCTTTATTTTCTTCAATAAGTGAAGTTTAACCTTGATGTACTTTTTTTTTTTCTTATGTAGATTAAACAGATTTAGAAAATGACTTTTAAAAATTTAGATGACATGTTTCCACAGGAAAGCTAAATGGTATGAATAATAGTGTGTCTGGATATGAGATGTATTAAGTTGTTATTTATTCTTCTCCCTACCTGTCCTCTTTGTATTTATGAAATTATTCTATCTGGGAGATCTGCAAGAAGTGAAATTGCTCCTATTTTAGAAAGGTTACAAGAACTGTATCATTTAGAGGAAAAATTTGTACAAGTATTTCATGGACTGTGTATTGTAGCATCCTATTTATAGCTCAGAAAGGGTGGCAAGAAAAAAGATGTTGTGACATGAAACAAGTTCAAGAAACCAGAAAAAGAGAAACACTGTAACTAACCGCAGTGAAGGAATGACTATTGTGTGGATTTTTTATTTTTAACTACCACAAGGAATAACTTAATCTGGCAATATCTATTTAAAGGAAGGAAAAATTTGAATTTGTTATAAGACTCTAAGTATATTTTCATAATTACTGTACTAAGAGAAAAGCTTTGAATTTGGATGACTGTGAAATATTTCAACAGCGTATTGTTTTGTTTTGTTTTGTTCCAGGGTTCGAGTGGCTCTTCATCTCACCTTATTTTCCTATTTTGTCAAAACAGATACGGTACTGAAGTTTGTACTAAGAACACACCATGCTCAGAGAAGAAACTTGACATCCAGGAAAAGAAGTTGATAAACCAAGAAAAAAAAATGTTTAGAATCAGGAACAAATCATATATTGACCGAGATTCTGAGTATCTCTTGCAAGAAAATGAACCAGATGGAACTTTAGACCAAAAATTATTGGAAGATTTACAAAAGAAAAAAAATGACCTTCGGTATATTGAAATGCAGGTAGTAGAAAGATGTCAAAAAATATTTTGTCATTTTTTTCTTATACTAAAAATGTGTATATGGTTAGAGGTAGCTGCATGGCATAGATCAGTGAGATCCTCAACAAGATATCCTCTGTGGGAATTACTTTATTTTCGAATGGTAGAGAAAAGCAGTGGGAATGGAAGTTACACATAACCTACAGTAGTATCCTGTCTCATCCACAGAAGCTTATGTGGTGAGGAGAAGAAATGTTTGAGAAATGCTGGTGCAAATGGAAAAAAAAATACTTACTCTTCAGCTTTTCTAGGCCAGTTTAGTGAGGTGCCATGTACAGTAAAGGCAGTTAAAATTGTAAAGCTTGTGCCAGGTTACTTAACTCTTTTTTTGTAGATGATAAAATTAAATATTTCAGAAGTTATGTGATATGCTATGTTCACTAACATTTTAAATACTCACAAGACCTGAGAGTCTCCTGAATTCTGATACTTTCTTTCTACGCTAGGCAAGATATTTTAAGGTCCCTTTCAGTTAAAACATAAAATTGTATGATTTGTGGGTGTTCTAGAGGTGTAATAAAGTGGTCGCGTGTATGTGTGTATTTTTTTAAAAGAAATTACCGAGGGAACTCTGAGGGCCATATCTTTAATATGTAAATGCACACTGCTGTTTTTGATAAAGGATATAGCACCTCCTGTAGGAAAGAAAGGATCCCTCAGCTAACTGACGAAAGCTGAATTTCCTTATTAGGAAAGAATGATCCACTGACTGTTACTGATGAAAGTTAGATTTCCTTATTAGAATAGATAAGCTGAGGTTGTCCAGGGCCAAATTGTGTAGCTCTTTGATGCCTGTTGGGTAAAACTGTGATTTGAAAATGGAGGAAATTTCAGGATGAATTAATTCAGAATCTTCTAGTTGAGAAGAGCTGCTTGAACAGCCTTAAGAACAAGGAGAATTAGTGTCTTTCTCTTTGCTATATATGGTAGACAGAACTCATATACTAAAGATGGGTGATTGATCTAGTTCAGAGAAAGAAAAACGTGTAAAACATTTGAAAAGTTGATGGTCTTCGTATTTCTCATGTGTTGTCATAAATGCTTCATGTATACTGCATTATTTAAGCTTCTCAGCAACCTTGAATAGAGACTACATGTCTGTTGTAGATGAGGAAAAAGATTTAGGTTAAGTGACCTACCTAAGGTTGCATAGCTCATAACAGAATCAGATCTAAAATTCACCTGTGTTTAAGAACTCAACTTTTTAATCATTTTTAGCCATGTGCAATATTTTTTCTTGATGTTCTTTAATAAACATTAATTTTCTGCTTCCTGGATACCAGTTATTGTGCTATATATGTGTGTGTGTATGTGTATATATATTTGAGACAGAGTCTCAGTCTGTGACCCAGGCTAGAGTTCAGTGGTGCCATCATGGCTCACTGCAACCTCGACCTCCTGGGCTCAAGTGATCCTCTCACCTTAGCCTCCTGAGTAGCTGGGACTACAGGAATGTACCAGTATGCCTGGTTAATTTTTGTAATTTTTGTGGAGATAGGGTTTTGCTTTGTTGCCCAGGCTGGTCTTGAACTCGTGGGCTTGAGCGATCCTCCCACCTCAACCTCCCCAAATTCTGGAATTAGGGGTGTGAGTCACCACGCCAGCCAGTTGTGCTTATTACTCTTTTTTAAGAGTAATAAGATATTTCCTGTCCTCAGAGAGCTTACAGTTGAACTATCTCACATCTTGGTGATGGTCAAAAGTTAGCACATAGAAACTTTGGCTGCCTTGGGAAAGAATATTGGATTATACCTCTCTTTTCAGTGGCATTTACATGTATAAATCATATATGGTTAATGCCAGTTTGAAATGCAGTGGGATAGCTTGTGTATAAGTATGTGTTAAGATGGTAACATTTGACTACCTGGGGTGTTAATACTTATGTCATTAAAAATAGTTTTTAGATAATTTAAAAATTATTACAAGATAAGTTATTATAAGGTAAGGTAAGTGTGGTAGCTTTTGTTATTTTAAAATTGCTAGAATTCATTTCAGTCATCACAGTGATTGTTATTTTTATGGTGCTGATAAGAATTACCTGACCATGACAAACATGGCAATAATATAATACTAGATTACCAAAGACAATTCTAATTTTATTAATTATATATATATTTTTAATTATTTCCTTTTTTTTTTTTTTTTTTTTTTTTTTTTTTTTTTTTTTTTTTTTTTTGAGATGGAGTCTTGCTTTGTCACCCAGGCTGCAGTGCAATGGCGCGATCTCGGCTCACTGCAACCTCCACCTGCCAGGTTCAAGTAATTCTCCTGCCTCACCGTCCCAAGTAGCTGGGACTACAGGTGTGTGCCACCATGCCCGGCTAATTTTGTGTAGTTTTAGTAGAGACAGGGTTTCACCATGCTGGCCAGGCTGGTCTCAGACTCCTGACCTCATGATCTGCCTGCCTCGGCCTACGAAAGTGCTGGGATTACAGGCGTCAGCCACCACACCCGGTCAGTTTTTTCCATTTTAATAAAGGGTGTTTGTTAAAGCTGACTTTATTTTTATGCCACTGAAGATTCTTTTTTTACATTATATGTACTTAGTTGAATGTAAACTACAGTACTGCTTCTTAAGTGTTTTTATGTAATATGGGTATAGAGTTCCATAAAAGTTTTCAGAATTAGGAAGAAATTGTCACATAAATACAGGAAAGAATAGTCATTCCTTTTGTAGTATTCTAATTGTAATTTAACACATTGGAAATCTATTGAGTAGCTTATATGTGTCAGAAACTGGTATTTGCTTTTTATATAAAGGTTTTTCATTTAGACGTTGTGGCAACCCTGTGAGATAAAATCTTTTAGACGTTCACACTTTAAGTATGACTTAACTGAGATCACAGCTCTAAAATGGCAGTACCAGATTTTCTGACTGTGCAGATATTACTTTTCTCTTACACTCAAAGGCAAGTATCCTGAAATAATTTCTGAATCTGCTCCAGTGCCTAATGTGTTCGTAAATAGTGGATTGTTGGGTGAGAAAAGATAATACAGAAATCAAATCTAAGATGAATATATAAAACATATTGAAAAATAGTGAAAGTAATTTAGCAATCATTAGAATGCTGTTAGGACACATCCGATTTCATTTTAGTGCCACTGACTTTAAAGCATTGTCTCCATTTTGCTTGGAATGGAGTTCTGGTTTTGAATGTTTCAGATATAAAAGGAATTGGTAAATTATTCTTTATAATTTTTTTACACAAGCCGTAAGATAATAAAAATACTTTTGGATTCTAGAGAATTTACCCTATGGTGTATCCTAATTACCATGATTATAATTTAATTACATATCTTTTGTGAAAATTTAAAACTTTTTTTAAATTTCAGCATTTCAGAGAAAAGCTGCCTTCATATGGAATGCAAAAGGTAAAGTGTTTTTTTCCACTATTTAATTTGATTTGCAAATTAAATACACAATTTTTTTTTTAAAAGAGCTCTGTATCAAGAAAAAATGTAAATTAATGAACTTTTTTCTACAGTATAGTATTGGAAGTTAATTTTGTTCTTTTGAATTAAGGACAGAAAGAAATAAAAGGACATAAACAATTTTCCTGATGTTTTCACCTGTTTTTGTTCATAATTGAAATCTTTGAAATTTAAAAAGTAAAATTTCCTCTTATAAGTTACTTTGGATAAATACCTTGCACTTAAGTCAAGACCAGACACTTCAGTTAAGATTAATGTACAAATTAATGTATTAATTAAAATCAAGGTGCGAAATAATTAATGTACTACTAAAAATACAGTTCTTTAATTTATTACACTGTATCTTAAAATGTGATTACCCTATATAGAATAATGTGGTCTCTCATCCTTCTCTGTTTTCCCAACCTTATTTTATTTTACTTTATTTTTTGCTTTTCATAGCACTTATTACCACCTGACATTTGTGTGTCTTCCCTTCCTAGGCCAGTGTAAGTTCTTGAGCATAGGATTTGTTTTGTTCACTCTGTGTCTCTTGACTCAGAACAGTGCCTGGCATTTTAAAGACATCCAGTAAACAAATACCTATTGAACGGATGAATCACTTTTCACTTCTTGGTATTTACCAGCTATAATTTCAGTGTTCAAACTTAAAACTTTTTTCTGATATATATACATCTATATATATGTATAATGTGTTAGAATAAGTGGGGAATTTTTTTTTTTTTTGAAAGGGAGTCTTGCTCTGTCACCAGGTTGGAGTGCAGTGGCATGATCTCGGCTTACTGCAACCTCTGACTCCTGGGTTCAAATGATTCTCCTACCTCAGCTTCCTGAGTAGCTGGGGTTACAGGCGCCCACCACCATGTCCAGCTAATTTTTGTAGTTTTAGTAGAGATGGGGTTTCACCATGTTGGCCAGGATGGTCTCGATCTCCTGACCTCGAGATCTGCCTGCCACCACTTCCCAAAGTGCTGGGATTATAGGCATGAGCCATCATGCCTGGCCTAAGTGGGGAATTTTTAAAAGGTAGATTTTCAAATTAAATTGTTTTGTACATGAAAATAACCCCTAACATCCCTTTGAGATAGTAAGATGACTTTGTTTATATGGTGAATATTATTACTAAAAATACTAGTACATATAATTTTGTAGAAGAACATCTTCCCCAAATATGAGGTTTTCTAGATAGCTTTGGTTTAGATATTTAATGACTTTATTTTAATTATTTGAAAGGAAGTCATTTTAAACTACAGTATTTTCTTCCTTGTTCCTAAAATGGCATACAAAACTTGTTCTGCAGACAAAGCCATATTTATTAATTATGATATAAATTTGTAATATCATCAGTAGTTGTTTAGGCTGGGAGTTTGCTTCTGTAGTCAGTAGCCCCACATATCAACATTATTTTAATTCTGCGTGGAACTTATAAGCTATCTCTTCTTGTTTATGTCAGTATGTTTTTCTTTAGCAGTGCTTTGGCTTTGTTCTTTATAGTTTGGTGCACTTATCTCTTGCAGATTGGTAGATCCAGATATCCAAACTGCCAGTATTGGATGTGACAAAATTTAGAAAGCATTAATATATTTTTTAAAAATAATTATCTTCAGTTTGGTCGAATTTTGATTAATATCTTTTTTCAGACTTAGTCAACATGTGATATTTTTTATTTTTCCTTTTGAAATAGGAATTGGTAAATTTAATTGATAAACATCACGTAACAGTAATAAGTGGTGAAACTGGTTGTGGCAAAACCACTCAAGTTACTCAGTTCATTTTGGATAACTACATTGAAAGAGGAAAAGGATCTGCTTGCAGGATCGTTTGTACTCAGCCAAGAAGAATTAGTGCCATTTCAGTAAGTAATCTCTTAACTTATTACAAATGTCTTTTTTAAAGTAATCTTGCTAGAACCTACTGATTCTGAAGGTATAGAGTGATTCTTAATTCGGCTTAGGATTTTTGACTGTGAAAGCAAATATTTGCTTAACGTGTTTAATAATAAAGGCCAAAAAATTGAGTAACTGCTGTCTTAACAGATAATAGATATTTATGAATTCAAGATAAACTTTATATCCAGGCAAATTTCAGTGTGTATTCACAAGAATGAAATAGATAAAATGTTTACAGAATTGATTACAAGCTTCAAGTAATCTCCATCATTTGATTCTTTACATTTTACTACTCGATTTATTTAATTTTTTTTTTTTTTACTTCTGTCATTTTTTCAGTATAAGTATACTGAATGGTGGTGAAAGTGGGAAATCTTTTAAGTTGTATTTCTATAATCAGTGATTTATTTAATTATTTTTGGAGACAGGGTCTTACTTTGTGACCTAAGGTGGAATGCAGTGGTGATAACATGGCCTCAGTGCAGCCTCAACCTCTAGAGTTCAAGTGATCCTCCTGCCTCAGCCCCCCAAGTAGGTGGTACTATAGGCATGTGCCACCATACCTGGCTAATATTTGTATTTTTTATAGAGGTGGGGTTTTGCCGTGTTGCCCATGCTGGTCTTGAATACTGGGCTCAAATGATCTGCCCACTTAAGCCTCCCAAAGTGCTGGGATTACAAGCATAAGCCACTGTGCCCAGTCATAGTCATTTTTGAATGCAGCTACTCAGTAAGAGGAGATTTATCATGAGAAAAAATAAGGTATTGTTTCTGGTTTGTCAAGTCCAAAATTTTGGGAAGGCATACATAAGTAACACTTATAAATAACTTATTTCAGGTTGACTATATGAAATCCAGAATGCTCCCAAATCCGGAACTGTTTGAGTACCAACATGGAAATGCTCACTAGAGCATTTCACATTTTGGATTTTCAGATTTGGGATGCTTAACAAGGGCAAGTATAATGAAAATATTCCAAAATCCGAAACTGGAAACACTTCTGGTCCTGATCATTTTGGCTAAGGAATATTCAACCTGTACATTGATTTTGTTGTTATTGTTTTTAGTTAGATGACCTAGTTAGATATGTGAGTTATATATATTTTTTTAAAGGTGTTTGGGGTTTCTTGTCATATTTCAGTATGCATAGTGAATTAATTTATGCTGTATAATTTTGTGTATAAATTATAAAGGTTTGTGTTTGTCTTTGGTTTTATGACAGTGCTGTTTATCACATGTCTAAGTCATTTAATATAGAATCTGTGGTTAAAAACATTACCAATTACGACAGTATTTCTCAGAAAATACAGTATATGTTTTAAGCTTTGGTTTCTAAGAAGTACTATAAAGAAAGAGCAGTAGACTTCACTGCTTTTTTAAAAAAAAATTGTGTACATTTATGGGATACAAGTGCAATTTTGTTATATGCATACATTGTGTAGTGGTTAAGTGAGGGCTTCTAGGGTATCCATCACCCACATCGTATACATTGTACCCATTAAGTAATTTCTCATCATCTGTCCCCCTCCTACCTTCTCTTCTGAATCTCCATCATTTGTCATTCCATACTTTATGTCAACATATACCTGGTTTTTAGCACCCACTTATGTGAGATATGATATTTCTTTCTATGTCTATTTCGACATGATTTCACTCTTACAGCTAAATAGTATTATTCCATTCTTTATCCAGTCATCCATTGATGGGCACTTAGATTGATTCCATATCTTGACTATTGTGAATGGTACTGTGATAAACATGCAAGACAGGGGTTTTTTGTTTGTTTGTTTGGTTGGTTGGTTGGTTTTTTTTGATACATTGATTTCTTTTCCTTTGGGTAGAAACCCAGTAGTGGGATTGCTGGATCAAATGATAGTGCTATTCTTAGTTCTTTGAGAAATCTCCATACTGTTACCTATAGAGGCTGTACTAATTTACATTCCCACTAACAGTTTGTAAGAGTTCTCTTTCATCCATGTTCTGGCCAAGATCTATTATTTTTTGACTCTTTCATAGTAGCCATTTTGACCAGAGTAAGATGATTTCTCATTGTGGTTTTAATTTGCATTTCTCTGATGATGATGTTGTACATTTTTCATATACTTTTTGGCCATTTGTGTATCTTCTTTTGAAAAATGTCTGTTCTTGTCTTTTGCCCTCCTTCTAATGGGATGATTTGTCTTTTGTTGTTGTTGTTTGAGTTTCTTGTGTATACTAGATGTTTGTCCACTGCTGAATGACTAGTTTGTACATATTTTCTTCCATTCTGGAGATTATCTGTTTACTCTGTTGATTATTTCTTTTGTTGTGTAGAAATTTCTTAGTTGATTCCCATTTGTCTATTTTTATTTTTGTTGTCTGTGCTTTTGAGGTCTTAGTCATAAATTCTTGGCCTAGACCAATGTCTGAAAGAGTTTTTCTCTAGGTTTTCTTCTAGTAGTTTTAGTTTCAGGTGGTCTTCACCCTTTTATGGGGACGATATTCCAGGAAATTGCATAAAATTACAGAATGGTGAAAAATAAACCACTTTTGTTATAACACAGTTTTGTAGCTAGACTTAAATATTTTCACTAATACATAGCCGTTATCGTATATGCAGATAGTAGGAAGAAATGCTAAGTAGGTAATTTTTTTCTTCTTTTTTCACCATCTGTTGGAATTTAATCTGTAGACAGGTTAATGTGGTCTGTCAGGGTGTACTAGGTATACTTTGGAAAGTTTCACTTCCAAAATATTATTTCTTAGAAATTATGCCATTTTCTATTTCTGATCCCTTAATTATCACTGTTCTGTCATGAAATAATTGTCAGTTACTTTTAGTTATACAAATCAGTATTAGATTATAACATTTCATCTTTCCAAAGCTTATTTTTGGCAATCGTAACTTTCAAAGCATGACCAAGAACTAGAAATTCAACACCAGACCCTACCACAAACAAAAACACAAGGGAAGAGTATCAATATGTAATTACTTTCAAATTACACATAACCTACAAGTTTAGATCTTGATTTGCAGCTCTTGGAAAAGACCAAAAATGTATAAATTAATGAGAGGATGCTATAGAAAGGCGCTTTGAAAGTAGTGATGAGAGAACTTGGCCTTAAAAGATTTTATAAGAGGAAATGAAAAATAAGCATAAACAGCTCTTTTTTTGGAGTCTCGCTCTGTCACCCAGGCTGGAGTGCAGTGGCCGGATCTCAGCTCACTGCAAGCTCTGCCTCCCGGGTTCACGCCATTCTCCTGCCTCAGCCTCCCAAGTAGCTGGGACTACAGGCGCCCGCCAACGCGCCCGGCTAGTTTTTTGTATTTTTTAGTAGAGACAAGGTTTCACCATGTTAGCCAGGATGGTCTCGATCTCCTGACCTCGTGATCCGCCCGCCTCGGCCTCCCAAAGTGCTGGGATTACAGGCTTGAGCCACCGCACCCGGCCATAAACAGCTCTTAAGAGAGGCACACACTGTTTTAGATACCTCAGATTGTAATATCTGGTTTTTTTTTTTTAGCTCATTTAGAAATCTGAAGAGCAATTTTTCAACAGTCCGAGATTTTCGTGGATATTCAGGATATTTGTTCTAAAGGAAATTATATTCTCTTTATATTTTATTTGAATTAAAGGTTGCGGAAAGAGTGGCTGCAGAAAGGGCAGAATCTTGTGGCAATGGTAATAGTACTGGATATCAAATTCGTCTCCAGAGGTAAGAAATGTTCACTTCTTATATACAAGCAGATTTTATGAAACTTTGAAGCTGGAGATTCAAAAGAAAGGATATTTTCCCCATTTTTATGATGGTTATTACTCTTACAATTATCATTTAAAGTAATTGCATCATAGATGGCTTGCTGCCACAAATTTATCTTCACAAATTTATCTTTTAACCCAAATTGGACTTCGATTGCCTTTTTGAAATGGTGCTTTTGTATTTGGAATGATTAGAAAAATAAACATTTTTCCTGGACGTAGATTAGCAGACCATTACTCTCTCTGAAAAGATTGTGTTCTACACCTTTCAGTACCACCTCCACACACTTCTGACTGACTTTTTAAATTGATTTTGGTATCTTAACCCCCTATCCAACTCCACTGTGCAGTACATATTTGGTCCTTTTCTGGAGCTTAGGACTCCATTTGCCTTTTTATGTTTTAATTTACTTAATGGTTTTTAGGGATAGGTTCTCATTCTGTCACTCTGGCCGAATTGCAGTGGTGCAGTCAGCTCACTGCAACCTAAGACTCCTGTGCTCAAGCAATCCTCCCACCTCAGCCTCTCAAGTAGGTGGGACTATCAGCGCACACCACCATGACTGGCTAATTTTTTTATTTTTCAAGACTGGATCTCCCTATGTTGTCCAGGTTGATCTTGAACTCCTGGGCTCAAGCAACCCTCCCATCTTGGCCTCAAAGTGTTGGGATTACAGGTGTGAGCCACCACGCCTGACACGTTTGCCTCTTCAAATGAGTGAACTTTCCAGTTATGAACCAAATATTTAGGCCCTGTACGTCAGTCAGTTGTTATCTCAGTGTCAATGGTCATATCTTTTAAAAGAAATTAACATTGTATCAATGACAACAAAGATAATGTATAATGAATTTGAATGAAGTATTTCCCATTACCTCATTGTGGTGGGTGTTCTTATAACTAAAAAAAAAAAGTATGAAGATTTTCATTAAAACTGAAAGCATTTCTAAAATTGAAGGTATAAACCTTTGTGGTAGTTAATTACTAGGAAAGAAAACCAAGAATTATTAGTTCATGTCTTTCATTCACAGTCGGTTGCCAAGGAAACAGGGTTC
Source organism: Trachypithecus francoisi (assembly GCF_009764315.1). Classification (NCBI taxonomy): domain Eukaryota; kingdom Metazoa; phylum Chordata; class Mammalia; order Primates; family Cercopithecidae; genus Trachypithecus; species Trachypithecus francoisi. The sequence goes on from NW_022681453.1 coordinate 9,446,885, forward strand.
TATCTTATACTGTACAACAGGAATCATCCTTCAGTGGCTCCAGTCAGACCCGTGAGTATGTTTCAATTAAGGAAATAAAAGTATTATCAAAAGATGTAATTATTAAATTGGATTTTACTAGTTGTTAAAGAAAAATGGTTTTAAAATTTTGTACTTCACACTTCTGCCTTAGGTATTTGTCCAGCGTTAGTCATATCGTACTTGATGAAATCCATGAAAGAAACCTGCAGTCAGATGTTTTAATGACTGTTGTTAAAGATCTTCTCAATTTTCGATCTGACTTGAAAGTAATACTGATGAGTGCAACGTTGAATGCGGAAAAGTTTTCAGAATATTTTGGTGAGTAAAATGTGTAGTTACTGCATTAGAAAAGGTACTAGAAAACCACTTAATTTAAAAAAATTAGTATGGTACTAGGTAAAGAGTAGTCAAAATGAATGTTTAGCTATTAATTTTATTTTAATATTATTCTACCCTCCAGTTTCATGGATTAGACAATTGGGTCTATTTTTTAATAGTGGCATCATGTCTGATAGGACAGGTAGCTTCTTGTTGCTACCACCACACAATTAAGATGGCATCGTTGAAGTCAAACCACAGATTTGCATAATTTTATAAACTTCTTTCTGTAATTTTTCTGTGACTTTTATCTACTATCACAGGTTAGGGTGGCAGTTTTCTGCTAATACTGCTAGTGACCACTTGGCAGTTTTCTGCTAATACTGCTAGTGACCACTTAACAAAACACCTTCAATGTTCCAGGTAGTATATTCGCCACTTTGTCTTCCTTAGTCTTTATAATACTTTATGAGGTAGGTACTATTATTCGCGTTTTTACAGATGAGAAAGCAGCCTCAGAGCAGTTAAGTAGCTTTCCCAAGCTGAACATAGACTGGACCAGTTGCAAAGCACATTCTTTTAAAATCAGTCCTCACTGTCTTTCCTGCTTATACTTGTGAAGGAAAGAAGGGGAAAGGGAGGGAATTACAATGTAGTATAGTTATGTTTAATAAATGTTCTTGTCATCAGCATTATAAAAGTCCTTTAAAATACATCCCAGTTAAACTGAAAACCATGTAAGATTAGTTGGGGTAGGTGTTATTATTATTTTTTTTAATGAGACTTCTAGAACTAACATTGAGTACCTTGCTCAAATGTATGCACGTCATATGTAGAGCAGTGATACTTGCTCAGATATTTTGACCTCCCATGTGATGTTTGATTTTTACCGTGTGTACTGCTTATTTTCCTTGTTATGAAATGTAGAGAGTATTTATATAACAATGCTGAAGTGATTTTTTATTAGTAATTTTGAAATAGTAGCAATTTATTTGTTTAGGTCTTGTTTTGATTACTTTTCTCCACTAATTCTGGGTGCTACAAGTAGTAATGATTATCTGGAATTCAGTAAAACTTTGATATTCTGGATATTCTGTTATGATACTATCTGGGTTAATGATGAAGAGAAAATAGACTTCTAACTAATGGATTTTGAGTTCAACTTAAAACTCTATTCTTTGATATTCTGTGTTATTTTGTAGAACTGTGAGATGTGTATACAGTTTGGTAGCAGTAAAATGGTATTGAGTGAAGACTAGACTGCTGCTTTTTATTAAAGTAGATATGGAAAAATAGGGTAGAACTGTAAAAGCTACAGGACCATTTTCTGGAATTAATAGTAAGTAATAGAGTCATTGTCCTATTTACAGTATATTAATTTTTTCAACATTTGAGTACAAATTTATGCTTATATTTTGTCTGCCGTGATAGGTAACTGTCCAATGATACATATACCTGGTTTTACCTTTCCGGTTGTGGAATATCTTTTGGAAGATGTAATTGAAAAAATAAGGTAAGTAAACATTAGATAATAAAAAACATTAAAAAGTACTAATATATCACTTTTCTCATGTCAAACTTTAGTCTCAGAAACCCACCATTGACTACTTCCTTGTAAAAAATTTGCTGGGAATTAGCCATACTTGGCTACACATTAAAATTACCTGGAGCTTTTTAAACTCCAGATGCCTGATTTATACTCCCTACCTAAATTACATTACAATGTCTGAGGTAGTAGCCAGGCATCAGTGTTTTTTTTTGTTTTTGTTTTTTTGAGACAGAGTCTCTCTCTGTCACCCAGCCTGTAGTACAATGTAGCCATCTCCACTCACGGCGACCTCCGCCTTCCAGGTTGAAGTGATTCTCCCACCTCAGCCTCCCAAGTAACTGGGATTACAGGCACACACCACTGTGCACAGCTAGTATTTGTATTTTTAGTAGAAATGCAGTTTCACCATGTTGGCCAGGCTGGTCTCAAACTCCTGACCTCACGTGATCTGCCCGCCTCAGCATCCCAAGGTTGTGGGATTACAGGCATGAGCCACCACCCCTGGCTGGCATCAGTGTTTTTTGAAGATCCCTGGGCAGCAAAGTTTGGGAACCTTTGTCTTTAGTGTTTGAACCGTTTTGATGGTTCTGTTACCTGATTTTTACTTTCCTTTGTTGGCTTCCATTGCCCAACATTTAAATATAATTTCCCCCAGGCTTCTCAATCATTTATGTTTTCACTGTGCAAATCTGTTTATATCCCTGACTGTAGTTGTATATTTTCACAGCTTTCAGTAGTATAGCTTCAGAACTGAAGCTTCTCCTGATCTTTGAACTGGCTTTCTACTCAGTAGTAGTCTAGTACCACAGGTGCCTTGAACCTAACATTTCTCAGGCCTAAATCATTATCTTATAGTCACCCACCAAAAAAAAAAACAATGTTTCATACTTTATACTTTACTTTATAATGGTTAATGATTATCCTCCACTCAGTTTTCTAACCTATAAATCAAAAGCTAGTGTGTATCAGGCAGTTATATACCAGGGTATGGCAACTGTTTTACACGCTGAGTAACCAAGTTAATCCAAGTCATTTTGTACTTGCCTTCAAACAGACATAAACTGTGGGAACTGTCTTCTTGAACATGCCTTTTCACTTTTATTTCTTTGCCAAGGTCCTTACTGTCTCTCCTGTGCTATATAATAGTTACTCTTTTGGTACTGTATTCTTCACTCTTAGGATTGCTGCCATATATTTTCCTAAAAACAATTTGTTCATGTGAGCTTTCTGCTCCTGGGCAAGCTCCTTGCATATGTGATATCTCTTTAAAAAACTGTTAAGAGCCTTTTTTTGTTTGCCATGGCTATAACAGAGCACCTCAGCTGGTATGCCCAAGTTACTGATTCCCTCAGCATTCTGACCACTGGCCTTTTGCTGCTAGCAGACTTCTCCAGGAGCTTGTGTAGAATTGTGTTTGTATTCTTTGATGGGAAAAAGACTGAGAAGCACAGCCCCATAGGATCAGGTTCAAATTCCTTAGCTGGTCATTCCAAGGCCCTTTACGGTGTGTCCCCATCCTCTTTTCTAGCCTCATTTCCCAGTCATGTGTCCTATGGCCTGCTTGTGCTAAGTATACCATTCCATAATGGTATATTTAGCATGCCATCCCCTCTCATTCATGAATTTGCGCTGTTATGTTTTTGTTCCTCTTAGACCTTTATATGCCATCTTCTCCATCCTTTCATTTGTAAGCTATTGATTATATAAGAAAAATCCCAGCTTCATTGCTTGTTAAGCCTTCCCTAATACCTCTCACAGACTTGAATTCTTTTTCTTTCTTTCTTTCTCTTTCTTTCTTTCTTTCTTTCCTTTCTTTCTCTCTTTCTCTCTCTCTTCTTTCTCTCTTTCTCTCTCTCTTTCTCTCTCTCTTTCTCTCTCTTTTTCTCTCTCTCTTTCTTTCTTTCTCTCTTTCTTTCTTTCCTTCCTTCCTTTCTTTCTTTCCTTTCCTTTCCTTTCCTTTCCTTCCTTCCTTCCTTTCTTTCTGTCTTTCTGTCTTTCTTTCTTTCCTTCTTTCTTTCTTTCTCTCTTTCTCTCTCTCTCTCTTTCTCTCTCTTTCTCTCTCTTTCTCTCTTTCTTTCTCTCTCTTTCTCTCTTTCTCTCTTTCTTTCTCTCTCTCTTTTTCTCTCTCTCTTTCTTTCTTTCTCTCTTTCTTTCCTTTCTTTCCTTTCTTTCCTTTCCTTTCTTTCCTTTCCTTTCTTTCCTTTCTTTCCTTTCTTTTCTTTCTTTCTTTCTGTCTTTCTGTCTTTCTGTCTTTCTTTCTTTTCTTCAGAGTCTCGCTCCATCGCCAGGCTGGAGTACAGTGGCGTGATCTCCGTTCACTGCAACCTCCACCTCCCAGGTTCAAGCAATTCTCCTACCTCAGCCTCCCGAGTACCTGGGACTACAGATGCACGCCACCATGCCCAGCTGATTTTTGCATTTTTAGTAGAGATGGGGTTTCACCATGTTTGCCAGGATGGTCTCGATCTCTTGACCTTGTGATTCGACCCCCCTCGGCCTGCCAAAGTGCTGGGATTACAGGTGTGAGCCACCACACCTGGCCTTTAATTCTTTCTCATCTGTATTCCTGCAACATTTGTATCATATCTCTTATAACCCTTATGTTATTTGTTGTATAGTGTATCTCTTTGTATTTGCCTCTTGCACTAGCTTTCAGACTTTTCGGGGTCCAAGATTTTGTCTTGTTTATTTTAGTAACTAGTACATAGCACAGTGCCTGACCTATGGTAAATCTGAATAAAAAAGGATAGCCAGGCATGGTGGCTCATGTGTGTAATCCCTATGCTTTGGTAGGCAGAGGTGGGGCAGATCGCTTGAGCCCAGCAGTTCAAGACCAGTCTGGGCAACATGGTGAAACCCTGTCTCTACAAAAAATACAAAAGTAAGCTACATGAAGTGCCATGCGCTTATAGACCCAGCTACTCAGGACGCTGAGGTGGGAGGATTTCTTGAGCCTGGGAGGCTGAGATTGCAGTGAGTAGAGATCACACCACTACACTGCAGCCCAGGTGACAAAGGGAGACCCTGTTTCAAAAAAAAGGGGATTGGGGACTAGATGTAGAAACACTTGGGATGAGATTTTTCAAGACTCAAAAGTTCTCTTAAGAAAGCCAGGAAGTGAGAGTGGAAGGTTAGAGCAAAGTTATTACAACCATTTTTATATGAAGAAAAATCTGCTGAGTTTTGACCAGACATTTATTTCACTCAATGTTTTGCACTATGCTAGGGTCTGAGCATTAAGCAAGGGGAGACTTGGTATATGCTCTCAGAATTTGTTTGTAGACAGGGAGACACATAAGCTGTTATATATAAAGTCTGAGGGAAGTGAAGAGTGTATTAGAAATTAGATTTTATATGTTAGGTAGAGACTGGTCAAGTTAGGAAAGCAGTTGAAGTCAAAGTAGGAAAGAGGGAAATGTATATGTCAGAGAAGATAGAACATACTAAAAGCCTCAGACAGACAGCATGTAACGGTCTTCCATGCCCTGATTTTATCATCAGCCGCCATAAATTTTCTGTATCCTCCCTCTTCATTTCCACTTTTTACCATGTGTCTCACATCCTATCATGGCACATTTAGCAATTGCTTGCCAGTAAAATAATAGGCAACTGCTTGGCAACAATGAAAACAAAGTTTTGAGGATCAATAATCTGAAGGCACCTGATGGAAACTTGCTTTCTTAAGCTCCCTGGATGTTAGGGAATGCATATGGAATTGTAGCCAAGCAGTCTCTTGAAGCGAAAAGGTGATATCTGTGCATTTGTCATCTGCTGATCAACTCTAAGAGGAGAGTTGAATGAGGGTATTCCTTGATTAGAGATTTTCATCAGAAGCTCCTGGCTGTCCGCTTCCCAGAAGAAGAGCTGCACAGCAGGGAGGTAGCAAAGAAAATACAATGACCAGAACAAGAGCAGGGCAAGATGATATGGAGGGTTGTGATTGGAGGTGGGAGGATTGAAGGTTACCTCTGTTTTGCAATTTCTGGGAAGGGAGCCGACTCTGGGTCCATCCTGCTGACTAGAACCAATGTGTGTCTCAGGTTGCCCTACCTCAAGTTGGTGCCTCTGTATGTATCGAAGACTTAGGGGAATTCTGGGTCACAGGTACTGAATAGGGAAGGGGATTAACATTTTCTGGGTGTCTGCTATACATGAGGCTTTATCATTTTTTTTTTTTTACTTTATCACATTTTTAAAAATCTCATGCCAGTACTGTTATAAACATATTAATCTCTCAAATAATATAACTAAAGGCCAGATATTTAATGCCTTATCTAAGGTCACACAGCTAGTCAGTAGCTGAGCAAGGATATCAATTCTGACTTCGGAGTCCATGCTCCAACCCCTTCCCCATTCCATCTAGAGGCTGTCCTGTAGTTGAACTCAGAGACGCCTTGGGGTTAAAGTGTGGGTTCATTTTTGTCTTTTACCACCCCATGCCTCGCAGGACTGACAGTGATAGGTAGAATTATTGTCCAGATGTGCCCTCTATGGTTTTAGCAGTCACTACAGGATGGTAGTAGAATCATAGTACAGCACTCGATTGACATATGAGAGACTTGAATGCTGATTCTGGATCTGCCATTAGCTACAACTGTGTGAGAGCAGAATTAAATAGTTCTCTAACATGGGTCTGTAGATCTGGATATACTAGCTGAATCTCCTGCGGGCACTAATTAAAATTCTTAGATTAATAGACCCAAGGCGTACCTACCAAATCCAAATCATCAGGGATGGGATTTAGGAGTCTGTATTTTACAAACTCTCTGAGGGATTCAATTCTTATGTGCACTCAGGTTTGGACTTACATTAATGTTAACTATTATTCTAAAGCAAGCTTAAAATTGAAGGTATAAGTTACTCTAGTAGTTTTTTAAAATTTTAACTACTAAAAATGGTCTATAGGTTTATATACTTAAATAGAGAAGAATGATTTTTATCTAAAATATCAGGTTTTTTAAGTTAATGAACACAAATTGATACTTTAGCTAGCATTCACTTGAAAGCATAATGAAAATGTTCTTTAGAATTCTTTTTGAAAATCCTAAATATAAAATATCACAGATTTTAGCTAAAACTAGAGTTTCAAAAAAGTGAAGATATTCAAGAATGTTTTTATTTTAGGTATATTCCAGAACAAAAAGAACACAGATCCCAGTTTAAGAGGGGTTTCATGCAAGGGCATGTAAACAGGCAAGAAAAAGAAGAAAAAGAAGCAATATATAAAGAACGTTGGCCAGATTATGTAAGGGAACTGCGAAGAAGGTGAGTTTATTTTGTTTGAAGGTGAGAAATCAGTGGCTAAATAACGAAAACAGAAAGCCAGGGGCTGGGAGCATCTTCTTGAATCTGTACATACTTGAAGGACAGCACTGTGAATCTCTTACTCCAGCTAAATATTGTGCTGATTTGACTTTTAAGCACTATTAGCCCAGTAATTCTCTCCGATGTGTAGATTATGTTCCTCCATTTGCAGATTGAGTTAATTTGAAGCTTTTTAGCAAGTTAGTAGAAAACTTGATTAAGTATTTCGTAACTTTGTGTTTAACTTTGATAGGTATTCTGCAAGTACTGTAGATGTTATAGAAATGATGGATGATGATAAAGTTGATCTCAATTTGATTGTTGCCCTTATCCGATACATTGTTTTGGAAGAAGAGGTTAGTTTTGTTTATTTTTCTTTCTTCAGTTAACATAATTTTAATGTTATTAATGTATCAAGACCATGAAAAATACGATTTTCTTAAATGTTTATAAAATAGCCTGGAAGAAATTACTTTTGATACTAGAAATCATCTCATAGTAGCAGAAGATTTAGGCATCTGACCTGTTTGAAGAAAAGACTAAACAAATATCTGGATTATAAGTCTCATTTTTTAAAAGTGAGCTTAGCCGGGTGCAGTGGCTCACGCCTGTAATCCAGCACTCTGGGAGGCTGAAGCAGGTGGATCACTTGAGGCCAGGAGTTTGAGACCAGCCTGGCCAACATGGCAAAACCCTATCTCTACTAAAAATACAAAAAGTAGCTGGGCGTGATGGCGCAGGCCTGTAATCCCAGCTACTTGGGAGGCTGAGCGTGAGAATCGCTTGAACCCAGGAGGCAGATGTTGCAGTGATCCGAGATCATGCCATTGTACTCTAGCCTGGGTGACAGAGTAAGACTCTGTCTCAAAAACAATAATTAAAAAAAAAAAAGTGGGTTTATATACTTTTAATTATTCACGAAAATTATCCTGAGCTAGTGTAATTTTAATGGAGACTTAAGTGTGCACACAATTTTACTGTTACTGCATTTTGTTGATATGATCCTTTGTAATGGTTATTTCCCCTTCATATAGGATGGTGCGATACTGGTCTTTCTACCAGGCTGGGACAATATCAGCACTTTACATGATCTCTTGATGTCACAAGTAATGTTTAAATCAGGTATTATGTAAATGTATTTTACTATAATTCAAAGAGTAGTATTTGAATTATATGTGGGATGTGTATTTTTTTTCTTTTATTTGAAGAAGTGTTGCTTCTGCTAGGTCACAGATGAAGGGAAAGCTTTTTATTTAGTATTTTGAAGAGAATATTTTCTTTCTTTTTCTCAATTTGCCTAATAAAATTGGCTCTTAAAGCATAGGTATGTGGGGTTTTTCATTTTTTCACTCACTGCTGCAAAAAAGAAATCCCTTAGCCCAGTGTTTCTGAATTCTGACCATACAACAGAGTCACCCATGGAGCTTCTTTAAGATTCAGATACGTAGACCCCATCATCACCCCAAATCTAAGAATGTGACCTAAACATCTGAAGTTTTTAAAATTCCTTAAATGATTTTGATCCTGTATGAGCAGCATATTTTGAAACATATAAACTTTAGAGGAATGAATGAGAACATTTTTTTTCTATAAAACTTAGAGTATTTTCAGCAATCATTAACTTCGAATATGAAAATTATGAAGCAAATTCTATTTAATTTTTACAGTTCTGAATATAATTTTTTTATTTTGAGATGAAGTCTCACTCTGTCGGCAGTCTGGAGTGTGTTGGCGCCATCTCTGCTCACTGCAACCTCTGCCTCCCGGGTTCAAGCAGTTCTCCTGCCTCAGCCTCCAGGGTAGCTGGGACTACAGGCATGTGCCACCATGCCAGCCAACTTTTTGCATTTTTAGTAGAGATGAGGTTTCACTATGTTGGCCAGGCTGGTCTCGAACTCCAGACCTGAAGTGATCCTCCCACCTCAGCCTTCCAGAGTACTGGGATTATAGGCTTGAGCTACCACGCGTGGCCTCCAAATATAATTTCTAGAACCTCACTCTGTTGAAGTGCTTTTGACAAAATTTATTTATTTATTTATTTTTGAGACAGTCTAACTCTGTTGCCCAGGCTGGAGTGCAGTGGTACGATCTTGACTCACTGCAATCTCTGCCTTCCAGGTTCATGAGATTCTCCTGCCTCAGCCTCCTGAGTAGCTGGGACTACAGGCATCCACCACCACGCCTGGCTAATTGTTTTGTATTTTTAGTAGAGACTAAAATACAAAAAATTAGTTTCACCATGTTAGCCAGGATGGTCTCGAACTCCTGACCTCATGATCCACTCGCCTCTGCCTCTAAGTGCTGGGATTACAGGCATGAGCCACCATGCCCAGCCAGACGAAATTTACAGGGACCAGAAAATATTTTGATCTAATTGTATTGACTAAAATAATAAATGCGTGTTTTTATTATTTGTTAAATCCTGTTGTCATGCTCTGAAAGCATTCTCTGTAATTAAAATTATTTACTATCTAGCTGGTGAGGTATTTTGATCTAATTGACTTCTCTATAAAGAAACACTGTTTTCTGTTTTCTTTTTGTGTGACAACTTTTCTCTGTAGAAAAGTTTGTCATGATTAGACAGGTGAATTTTTTTTTTCAAACAACTAAGATTTTTTATTGGCTAAATCTTCTAACTCTGGCCTTTCCTTCCCTCATTATAAACATTATTGTATAGTGTACTTATAATTTTAAAAAATGTGTGCATATATTTACCAATAAAGATAAGATATATACCAAAATATTATCATTTAGTGTATGTGATGGGGAGTGGGAAAAGGGTGTGATATTATAGATTATTATAATTGACTTCATTAACTTTCTAGTTTCAATTAATTATTCTCAAGGAAAGAGTTACTGATGTATATACTTCTACCAGCTCAATTCCTTTTAAAGGAAATCTTTCCAGAATTTGAGTGGTTTTTCTCAAATTATGTTGAAAAAAGCTTAACCTTGATAATCAGTTGTATAGTTAGTCACTGTCATGGGGAAAAAATTGGCCTAACTCTGTGCTGAGAAGTTAAGTTTTGAAACTCAGTTTATTAAATGCTTATCAATTTCTTGTTTCTTTCTTTTCATAAGAGCGTAGATTTTGTTCTCATTAACTCTGTTAGTTGTATGGTATCAACAATATGAATTTTTTTTTCCCGATTATGTAGTCTTCAACAAAATTGTTTTTACTTTTATTATGCCTGGCTAACTTTTTAAGCTGTTTGTAGTGAAACATTTTAAACATACAAAAAACTAGAGAATCTTTTTTTTTTTTTTTTTTTGAGATGGAGTCTCTGTCTCTGTCAGACTGGAGTGCAGTGATGCGATCTCGGCTCACTGCAATCTCTGCCTCCCAGGTTCAAGCAGTTCCCTGTCTCAGCCTTCCAAGTAGCTGGGATTATAGGTGCTCACCACCACGCCTGGGTAATTTTTGTATTTTTAGTAGAGACAGGGTTTCACCATCTTAGCCAGGCTGGTCTTGAACTCCTGACCTTGTGATCCATCTGCCTTGGCCTCTGAAAGTGCTGGGATTACATGTGTGAGCTACTGCACCCGGCCAAAACTAGAGAATCTTAATGAATACCGTATATATATCCACGACTTCAGTGCCAACAATTATTTTTTCAGTCCTAGTTTTTTCCTAAAGTCAATTGCAGCTGTCACATTTTATTTCTAAATGTATAAGCAAGAATCTCAAGGCAATTTTCTATATAACCATCATGTCTTTATCATACCTAATCCTTAATGCCATCTAATAATCCAGTCTGTAATCAGATTTTCCCATTTTTCTGAAGTGTCTTTCACAGCTAGTCTGTTCAAACTACAGAAAATGTCAAACCAAATACATCTTTTGATCTGGCTGTAGAACATTGCTCCCCTCCACTCCCTGCTTTTCCTGGTAATAAGGTCATGGTAATAAGGTCATGGAAAAGACCAGGCCAGTTGTTCTCTAATAAGTCCAACTTTCTGAATTTTTCTGACTCTTTATGCTATCATTTCATTTGATTCGGTCTTATCTATATTCCCTGTAACTTGGAAGTTATATCTGAAGGCTTGATTCAATTCAAGTATTTTTGGCTTGAATATTATAGTTGAAATATTTCATACGGTCACGGAGACAAGTAATTCAGAGCATTCTTTTTTAGCAACATCAGTTGCTTGACAGCTGTTTACTACTTTTTATTTTTTAAGATTCGTAAAATCTTTTCACAGAGTCCATGGGGATCATCATATCTCCTTTAGATAACAGTAGTTCTTTTCTGGGGAAATATAACTGATTTGAATCATTTGGGCATTTAAGTCAGATTGTATTTTTGTAAGCATGCTTAAATGTGAAATTAACCCTTGTTTTCTTAATTAATACTCTCCCTTTCACCCATCACTGTATTATATCAGGTATATATGTTGGCTAATAATCATGAATGGGCTTGAGCTATTTTATTTGGAAACTTAAAAAGTAGGAATTTCTTATATTTTTAACAAAATATATTTAAAATGTGGGTCACTCTTGGAATGTATTATTTTTAACGAGGACTGTTTCATTATTTTCTAAGTAGGACATGGGTATTTAATAAGTAATTTGCTTTAAAAATTTAGGTATTATTGTTATGATTAGAATAGTGAGGATTGCCAGGTGCAGGGCTCATGCCTGTAATCTGTAATCCCAGTACTTCGGAAGGCTGAGGCAGGTGGATTGCTTAAGCTCAGGAGTTCAAGACCAGCCTGGGCAACGTGGCAAATCTCCATCTCTACAAAAAATACAAAAATTAGCCAAACTTCGTGGTGCATGCCTGTGGTCTCAGCTACTTGGGAGGCTGAGGTGGGAGGATCACTTGAGCCCGGGAGACAGAGGTTGCAGTGAGCACAGATCACACCACTGCACTCTCCTGGGTAACAGAGTGGACCCTGTCTCAACAACAAAAAAATAGGATCACCCAAAGTGTACAAACATATTCATGTTAAACAGAATTTTTGGCTGTTCATTCAACTTTTATTGGTGTAATTTGAAAAAGTTATTTCCAACTTTTGAGCATTCTTTAAGAGTTTGGAGAAAATACTTATCAATATGAAATAACAGAACAAAGTGTCAGCTTGAACTTGGAGCACTCAGAAAACAAGACTATAAAGAAATTAAGTTGGTCTGTTTGTATGTGGAAATATAAATTAAGAATTGTGTGGTTCTCTTAAACACATGGGCAATTTGTCAATAACTCAGATGGTTTAGCTGTTTTCATTAAACAATGTTCAATGTCTTATCAAAAAAAGAATTATGTGGTTCAGCATCTGAATTCATTGTCTCATGTGTTTGATGGAGCTTTTCTGCAACTCTTTATCTTAAAATTTAATTCTTTTTAATTTCCAGATAAATTTTTAATTATACCTTTACATTCATTGATGCCTACAGTTAACCAGACACAGGTATGTTAAATGGATACATTTGTTAAATGTATTTCAAACTGAGGCAAGCTTTAAGGACTGCTTGTTACACATTTTCCTTTATTTTTTTTAAGGAGCATTTTCAAATAGTAATTCATGTAAAAAAATATTTATTTGAGAACCTTTGAAAATGAGTCTTCAGGGGATGATTGCTCAAAAACTTGAATATTAGAGGATAACCCACAAATTAGATTAGTTGTGTCTACATTTGGGAAAAGTTTAAAGAATTGGTTTTACCAGTAACTTGATTGGGTTTCCTGAATAAGAGAAAAAGGTAAGTGAGTACTACCAAAAGTAACCAAACCTAGAAATTAATGATCTGTGATGTACTACAGTTTGATGATGATTTGAGATTTAATTTCACAAAATTAGTATATTCACAGTATTATGAATGTTTTGACTCCGTCAGATACAGGCACTTTCCTAATTAGAGTGAACACTGCATTCTCAGAGGCAAGATAATGTTACGATCTATAGTATTTGCAGGCTTTTGCAAAATGAAATTGATTAGAAAACCTGCTCCTCTCCCCGTTTCTAGTTTCTCCTTTTCTCTTTTTGTAAGAAAACATCAAGATATTTTTCTCTGAGACGCTTTTAATATTTTTGTTGCTGGTACCTTAGTCACGAATTACAGAGTACATACCTGAGAGAAGAGAAGGGGCAAGAAAGAAAACTCTTGATTCCAAAGACTGAAAGAGTTTCTAGCGTGGAAGTATTCATCTTCTACACCATAACCTAGTAAATTATGTATTCCTTTGCTGGAGAGTATGTGAATAGCCTGGGAAGCATTTTCTCTATTGATTACCAGTTTTATAAATGAAGGGATAAGTTTATGCTTTTTTTTGTTTGTTTGCATTATTGCCAGTGGTACTTGATTACCCATCTTCTTTCTACTTGAGTGACTTTGTCGGGGTTGTGGGCAGTATTTGTAGAATTCCCCATTTGAAGAGGATTTTTTTTTCACTCCAATCTGATCTCAAGCTAGTAGACAGTGGTTGGTACAGCTGCACAGTTGACATTTATTCTGCTGGGTTGGGCATCTGCCTGATTGTTTATTGTTCTTACCCATGGAGATTTGACTTCATTATTCTTGTCCTTAATATAAATATCCCTCCCTCTACTTTATAACCTCCAGCTTTTGTTAAAAAACTGCTGTATATTTAAATAATGATACCTCATTGGAAATCTTGTTTGTGATAAGATTGTGACATCTGTGGGGGATTTAGTTTGGTTTACCAAAAGATAATTTTGTAATATTGAAAATGATCTATACTTTATAAATACATCAATAAATATTAGATGTATATGTCAGTGACTGAACATAGAAATGCTAAAAATGAACAGTATCTGAAGAAATTCCTCTAATTACAAAAATAATGTATTAGAAATTAGTGTTCTTTTGTGATTCTGATGTGTTTATTTTTACAGGTGTTTAAAAGAACCCCTCCTGGTGTTCGGAAAATAGTAATTGCTACCAACATTGCGGAAACTAGGTAAAAGTTGTTTTAAATATCAAATACTGATGATTACAGAAGTTTTAAATACCATATTTACATGCCTTAATCTGTTTTCTCTACTACATGCCTTGTAATTTATTAAAAATAAAACCTTTTTTATGGCAGTGAGCATAGTTTTATTTTTTGTGGGCTTTTTTGAGACAAGGTCTCATTCTGTCACCCATGCTGGAGTGCAGTGGTACGATTATGACTCACTGCAGCCTTGACCTCTTCAGCTCGAGTGATCCTTCCACCTCAGCCTCCCAAGTAGCTTGTACTACAGGCATGTGCCACCACACCTGTCTAATTTTTAACATTTTTTGTAGAGATGGAGTCTCACTGTGTTGCCCAGGCTGATCTCTAACTCTTGAGCTCAAAACAATCCTATTGCCTCAGCCTCCCAAAGTGCCGGGATAACAGGCCTGAGCCACCATGCATAGCCAATTTTGTGGGGGTTTTTTAACCTATAATAATGCTTTAGCTCAGAAATAGCATTTTAGATATTGGGTTTTGTTTGTTTTGTTTTCCTAAAGAAGCACGGGAGCTGAGGTAAATTTTGTCCTTTCGCCTGTTTCTGGTTGGGGGTAGTATTTGGTAATTAGTTATATCCAGCCTTTAAATTTTCTTGTATTCTCTTGGAGGTACTAAGACATAGTTTAGTCACTGAAACAGATTTCTTTTATGGAAGCTGATATTAAACCATGCTGTTGGGGCTCCCATGGAGCTAGGTATGAGGCAACTTATGATATTTGGCTGTAGACAAGTAAGAATTTAGTATATGGTCTGAAGAACTAATACTGTGCTGTCACTTACAGTGCCTGACACTGCCTACTGTTAGGTACTCGATCCCCATAATATTGGTAAATGTGGGTGTGAAGAGTAGTGAACATCCTGAATGGCTAAAATAATTTGATGCAATAAAAAAAAATAAATGCTCTGAAATGCCTATCTATAGGTCTTTTATAGGTTAATAGTGCTTTTGATGTGTGTGTTTAACATTTTATATATCTGTTTTCCAAACAGCATTACCATAGATGATGTCGTTTATGTGATAGATGGAGGAAAAATAAAAGAGACACATTTTGATACTCAGAACAATATCAGTACAATGTCTGCTGAGTGGGTTAGTAAAGCTAATGCCAAACAGAGAAAAGGTCGAGCTGGAAGGTAAGATGGGAACTCTGTCCAAAGCTTTTAGAACACACAAAAATTTTGTGTAACAAAGTGTGATGCTGGCATTTAAATATATTTATTAGAAGAGTTACCTTTCTTCTTATTTTGAGCTTACTGCAAAACATTTTTAAATAGAAAGTTATTTTAATCATAGTTTGGAAAAGTGTCTGCCAGGTTTTCTATTTTATGAATCCTTTGCCTTCAACTTCTGAGTTTGATTAATAAGTTATGTTATTTACAATAGTTGGTTTTCATTTCTTTTTTTTAAAGCATATATTGTGTAATAATAATAGCAACTAATACTTTTTGAGTGTCAGATCATCTCCTAAACACTTGATTCATATTAACTTTCTTAATCCTCACTACAGTACTATGTATCCATTTATTATATCCATTTTATGGATAAGGAAATTAAGGTACAAGGAAATTAAATGACTTGTCCAAAGTGCCATAACTTTCTAAATTACAGACCCAGGATTTGAATCCAGGCATTCTGACTTCACAGTCTAGGCTCCTAATCACTGGATTTTATAGCAGTACTGGTTTTTCACCAGTAGTTTTCAATGAAAGCACAAGGAAAGTACTTTTCCTCATAATGGTACAATAACTTAAGAAGTAAAAATATCTCTGTCTTAATGGTAGGAAAAATGATTTGTCTTGAACTTTTACAAAGAATTGGACTTTAATGCATATATCACAGTATTTCTACACTTACATGAGTGATAGAATCATATCTGGACTTTCAGAAGAGGGTTTTTCTTTTACCTTTTATAGATAGAATAAGAGATTTCCATTAATCTTTTGATACAGACTTAAGAAAAGGAGAGTTGAAAGAAAACTTTACAGACCATCTGTCAACCCCTCATTTTAAGTTTGTACAATATCTATAAAGCTCTGACTTACTTGCGTAATCTTTGCACATTATCCCAGTATAACTTGATTTCGAGACAGTTTATTAGAGAGTTGATGCTGTTGAACCAAAATCATGGTTTAGTCAAAGACGTATACCCTCCTAATCAATTATCAGGGAATAACTTGATAAGGGACCCAGAAAGACTGAGGTTTTCCCATGTAGACCCATCACCACTAAATATTGATTCAAAAAGTATTCACCATAGTGACCAGGTTTTGGCACACCTTTATATATGAATAGTAAACATACTAAGCCTTAGATTTGTTCCATGAAACAATAATAGAATTAAACTTAATAGAGTATTGCATTTTAACTAATCCTGAAATTGGTGTTTTAATTTAAAAGGAAAATAGTCATTTGTAGACTCCATGGATTAAAATTCCTTTAGCAAAGCCTTATTTTGGAGATCAGAAAAAGCTATACTATGTGGCTCTCAATGGAGGTACTCTTATTTTAGTTTCTACTGGAGAGAGATTCAGGTATATTATATAATAGACAATGGATCTATGTAGACTCATGGCAGAAATAGCTAAGATTTTTAGAATTCATTTTTGTTCCTATAGCAGCAAGAGCCTATAGAAATATTTATTCTGCTTGAGAATACTTGAATATGGTCACCACTTCCCATCTAGTCTTTTTTTTTTTTGAGACAGAGTCTTGTTCTGTCGCCAGGCTGGAGTACAGTGGCATGATCTCGGCTCACTGCAACCTCCGCCTCCTGGGTTCAAGTGATCCTCCTGCCTCAGCCTCCCAACTAGCTGAGACTACAGGAGCATACCACCACACACAGCTAATTTTTTGTATTTTTTTTTAGTAGAAATGGGGTTTCACCATGTTGGCCAGGCTGATCTTGAACTCCTGACCTTATGTGATACACCCGCCTCAGCCTCCCAGAGTGCTGGGATTACAGGTATGAGCCATCGTGCCCAGTCTACATCTAGTCTTATCATTGTCCAAAAAATGATATCATTTAAGGCTCTAGTTACAAACATAAAACAAAAACTTTTAATATCCCTCTGAGAACTCGCTAAATAGAATATACTGTACTTAAAATATTTTTCAGTAATATAGACAGGTTAGCATAATGCCAGGATTCATTACATAATATAATTGATCACAATGCATACTTGAGGTTACTATTCTTAGCCTTAACCTAAGTAGACTACTGTTACTGAGCACAGTAATCTGGAATCTGTCAGAAATAGGGAAGCAAATTATTGGCGTGGGGAGGAATTATTGTGTATCTTTCTTAAAACTGTGACAAGAGGGTAGACGGTGTAGGGTTTTTCTAAACAGAAGAAATACATGATTCATAAAAAGGGAAAAATAATTATGTACATTAGCTATTATGTGGCTTATAAGAAATAGACATTGGCTACTTCCCTGCCTACTGTTTTCTCTGGAGTTCTAAAAAGTCGTTGATGACTGTCCCTCTTTGTTTTGTTTTGTGTGTGTGTGTGTTTTTTTTAAGAGTTCAACCTGGTCATTGCTATCATCTGTATAATGGTCTTAGAGCAAGTCTTCTAGATGACTATCAACTGCCAGAAATTTTGAGAACTCCTTTGGAAGAACTTTGTTTACAAATAAAGGTAAATTAGGTGGGAGAATGAAGAAACTAAATGGAAGTGATCTCATTTTCAACATCTTTTATAAAACAAAGTACTGTATTAATCTCCAAGAAAGAATTATTAACTCACAATTTATTTTGTGTGTGTGTATTAGTGAATTGTGTATTTAAACTTCCTTCAAATGTATATTAAGCAATTTTAAATTACATACTGCTCTAGAGGAGGCAGACTGCCTGTATTTGAATCCTGCTTCCACTCCGGAAAAGCTAGTTCTGTTATATTGGGCAGGTTGTTTAAATTAACCTCCTAAAATTCTTAGAACAGTGCCTGGCACATAGTAAGTGCTCAGTAAACATTAGCTACTATTATTACATGTTAACATGTTATCCTTCATTATAAACTACTTATTTTTTCAGTATCTTGTGTCTTTTGATATAGTTAGCCTTATTTTGAAGATAGTAGGTAATCAACTTGTTCATTAAGATTTTAGCCAGCTACTTTTCCTATTAATAGAGTTGATGGTAGAAAGTAGTAATATATATATGGGCCTTTAAACATGTTTTTATGGAAATACAAATATAATTTTAATTCATTTTGGTAAAATAACTTGAAAATCATGTGTAAATTTCATGCTTTGAATCATCAGTCCCGGTAGGGCTAAGTTGTAATGCTAGTATATTAATATTATATGTGTTTAATTATATTTGTCTCCCCCCCCCCACAGATTTTAAGGCTAGGTGGAATTGCTTATTTTCTGAGTAGGTTAATGGATCCACCATCAAATGAGGCAGTGTTACTCTCCATAAGACACCTGATGGAGCTGGTAAATTTATTTTCTTGTTTTTTTAATTCTAACTTACAATACTAGAGCATGTAAGCCGATTAATTATAATGTTTACTCTCATTACTGCAAGGAAGACCAGTGATGTCCAATGCCAAATTTGATTTGCTATTTGACTATCAATTTAGAACTATCAGGTTATGAGATAGGCATTAGAAAGTTATAAAGTGATATCTTTTTAATAATTCTTAAAAGACTAGGATCTTTCTGCACTTTTTTTTTCATTGTAAACCTGATTTGAGATTACATAAAATTTGAAATTTTAAAGTTACTAGTCTTTAATTACTGGCGAGTAAAACAAATGTGCAGCTAAATGATTTATCACAAAGGAAGGACTATGTAGTAATTACTTACGTCAAGAAGAACATTCTCAGTATGCTGAAAGCCCCCTTCCTTTCCTCTCCCAATCACTCCACTGTCCCTTTGTCCCAATCATGATAGATAATGTCTATCATGACTTTAACTATAATGGCTTGCTTTTTTTTAATTTTTTTTAATTTTTTGATGGTTTTACCATACAGATATGCATCTTCGTAAAGAGTTCAGTTTTGCCTATTTCGTGAACTTTACCCATACGGAATGTGTGTGGTTTTTTTTGTTCTTTGAGGGAGCAGAGCTCTGGATTATTTCACTTAATATTATGAGATCCAAATGTATTGTTGCTTTTAGCTATGGTTTTCTTGTTTTTTTTTTTTTTTTTTTTTTTTTTTGTCTTTTTCCTCTTTTTTTTTTTTCTGAGACAGAGTCTCACTTTGTCACCCAAGCTGGAGTACACTGTTGTGATCTCAGATCACTGCAACCTCCACCTCCTGGGTTATAAAGTACATATATGATCAAGTTGGGCAGATAACGTCCAACAGTTTTCCATAGCTGCAAACCACTTAAACTCCTACCTGTGGTGGATGAGGGTTCCCATTGCTTTGTAGCTTCCTTGGTATTAATCGGCCTTTTATTCTAACCATGCTGGTAGGTATGTAGTGGTTTTAATTTGCATTTCTATGACTATCGTTGAATTTTTCGGCAGCTTTTATGTTTATTATCCGTTTGTGTAGTCTCTTTAATAAATTGCTAGTGTCTGTTTTTCTATTAGATTGTAGATCATCATAACAGTTCTTGTGTACTCTTCATCTGCACCTTTTATTGGTTGTATATTGCATTATTGCATATCTGTTTTCAACTTACCTGTTTTTAATACCTTGATAAACAAATTTTTTTTTTTTTTTTTTGAGAGAGTCTCACTCTGTCACGCAGGCCGGAGTGCAGTGGCGTGATCTTAGCTCACTGCAACCTGCAACCTCTGCTTCCAAGGTTCAAGCAATTCTTCTGCCTCAGCCTCCTGCTGGTATTACAGGCACCTGCCACCACGCCTGGCTAATTTTTGTATTTTTAGTAGAGATGGGGTTTCACCATGTTGGCCAGGCTGGTCTGGAGCTCCTGTATGATCCGCACACCTTGGCCTCCCAAAGTGCTGGGATTGCAGGCATGAGCCGCCGCTCCCAGCCTAAATTCCTAATTTTAATGCCGTCAAATATATCATTCTCAAAGGTTATTGCCTTTTAGCCTTTAATAAGTCTTTTCCTGAGGTCATAAAGATACATTTTAAAAAATTTTATTGTTTTTGTTTATAATGCATCTTCAGTTGATGTGTGTTGGGACTGAGGTAGAAATAAAAGTTTTTACATATGTAGAGCATTGACTGAGCACCATTTATAGAAAAGTCCATCTCTTTTTGTCCTTGGTCTGCGGTCTTTGATAGGTCAAGGTCTGTGGATTTGTTTGTCTGTTTTTAGGCTTATTTCTCATCTGTTGACCTGTATTTCTCTCCTGAGCTGGTATCACATTGCCTTAATTACTCTAGCTTTATGATAAGTCTTTCTTTCTAGTAGAACAAATCACTCCCTTTCATTCTTCTTTAAGAATGTCTTGACTCTAGAGACTGAGGTGGGAGGGATTGCTTGAGCCCAGGAGTTTGAGGGTCACAGTGAGCTGTGCTTGCGCCACTGCACTCCAACCCAGATGACAGAAAAAGACCCTATCTCTAAAAAAAATAATACTAATAATAGTGAATTGTTTTAAAACAGGTGAGTGTCTTGGCCCTTCTTGGTGCTTTGTTTTTCCAGATACATTTGAGAATCTTGAGAGTTTGATTTTGATTGAATTGTGTCTATAAATCATTTTGGGGAGAACTGGTATCTTTACAGTATTGAGTTTTAGCAAAAAGATCATCATCTACTGCTCTGTTTATTTGGGTATTCAGTCTCAGTGTTTTAGAGTTTTCTTTGGGGTTTTATATGTCTTTATTTAGATTTTTAAAAATTTAGATTTCAAATATTTAAAAGCAGAATCCAAAATACCACTAACCTAGAAGATAAGTGGTATTTCATCATCTTTTGAGTATGATAGTTTACAGAAATAAAGTTGCTTGAATGATTGACTTTGTATTCATTAATGCTGTAAAGTCCCCTTATTCTAATCACTTTATGTAGATTTTTTCTGCATATATAATCGCATCTCTAAATAATTACAATTTTATTTATTCTTGTTCAAGTTTCTGGGACCCTTAATACAGTGTTGAGCAGAAGTGATGTGGTAGTGTAAAGGAAGAGCCATCAGCAAGTCATTGAGAGTATAATGTCTGTTAATTTTTGTTTTGTTTTATTTTGTTTTTTTTGGTGTGTGGAAGCTCTTACTACGTTAAGTTTACTAAGAAATTTTTATCCTGTATGGCTAATCAGTTTTATCAAGTATCTTCTGCTTCTGATGAGATTATGGTATGACTTCTTTAGTTGGTTCATGTATTCAGATACACTGATATTTCAAATATTAAACAAATTTTTATTCTTAGAGTAAACCTAACTTGCCAGCATTCAATTTGTCATTATTTTGTTTTGTGATTTTTGTATGTAAGTTTATTCACTTTTCTTCAGATGTCCTTGTAAAATTTAGATATCAAGCTGTTCTAGGTTCAGAAAACAGGTTGAGGGTTTTTCATTTTTTTTTTCTTTCATTTGAAAGAGGTCTTAAAAAAAAAAAAATTAAGGGTATTTTCTCCAAAACTGTTGAGTAAAAATCTATGTCTTATGGGATGCTTATGGATTCTTTTATTATTATTTCTTATTTACATCTGTATGCCTAGTTATTTTAATTGTGCACTGGAAATTCTGTTTACAAAATTCTTTTTTTTTTTGAGACGGAGTCTTGCTCTGTCGCCTGGGCTGGAGTGCAGTGGCCGGATCTCAGCTCACTACAAGCTCCGCCTCCTGGGTTCACGCCATTCTCCTGCCTCAGCCTCCCTAGTAGCTGGGACTACAGGCGCCCGCCACCTCGCCCGGCTAGTTTTTTGTATTTTTTTTTAGTAGAAACGGGGTTTCACCGTGTTAGCCAGGATGGTCTCGATCTCCTGACCTCGTGATCTGCCCGTCTTGGCCTCCCAAAGTGCTGGGATTACAGGCTTGAGCCACCGCGCCTGGCCAAAATTCTTTATAGATAAAGATTTGAAGCTCGGGACGAGGGTAGCTTTTTTCAGCAAGGATTTATGTTCCTTTTGTGCCAGGAAAAGAGGCCCCAACCTCTACACTCATCTCCCTTAGATGTCTGTCATTCCCTAACCTCTTGACTTGTAATTCTTTGTTAACTCCTTGGTATCTTCTCCTTGGTATCTTCACGCTACTTTTCTAGCTGTCCACAGTGGGGTGGTTGGACCAGATGACCTAGGGAATCAGAGCAGAACTCACTCCCATTTTCTAGGGTTTTAGATAGTTCCTTTTTCTTTAGCTTTTCTGTCTCATGTCACCTAAACTACTAGAACCTAGAGAGTATGCATTATGCATTCCAAATGTATAATAGTGTATCTTTTGTTTTTGTTATTTGTTTCTACAACTTTTATACTTTATTAGGTGATTTTCTTTATTTAACAGAAAGTTTGTCATTTCTGGTATTTCTTCTTAACACAGAAAAGCCAAGATGTGCGTTAATTTTGGTTTCGTTTAAATAAGTTTGTAACCTTTGCTGACCTCACAACTTATGTTTTGGTAGGGAAAACTAAAGCTGAACAATTTTCGGGCATTTGGACTTAGAAGAGAGAGTAGTGGCTTGTTACTCTTTTTAAAGCAACCTAAAATCGTTTTAAATGTAACGCTTTACAGGATCGATTTTAAACACACACTCTTCCTTTACAGAACGCTTTAGATAAACAAGAAGAATTGACACCTCTTGGAGTCCACTTGGCACGATTACCCGTTGAGCCACATATTGGAAAAATGATTCTTTTTGGAGCTCTGTTCTGCTGCTTAGACCCAGTACTCACAATTGCTGCTAGTCTCAGTTTCAAAGATCCATTTGTCATTCCATTGGTAAGAAAAATGGAAACAAAACCAATTTATTTTAGATATGAACAGGAGTTGCTTAGATATATTTTTATTAGCATTTTATTAGAATGCCTTTCTCTGTTATAGCATCAGAGCAATTTAAATTGCCTATATCTGCTCTTTTTAAGGGAAAAGAAAAGATTGCAGATGCAAGAAGAAAGGAATTGGCAAAGGATACTAGAAGTGATCACTTAACAGTTGTGAATGCGTTTGAGGTAAAAAAAAAATCTTGTTCTGGATTATGACAGTTTATCCAAATGGAATGCTGATAATAGAATAAGGATCATATTTAACCTTTTGAAATCTGTGTTATAAGGCCGGGCCCGGTAGCTCATGCCTGTATTTGTAGCACTTTGGAAGGCTGAGGCAGGTGGATCACCTGAGATCAGGAGTTTGAAACCAGGCTGGCCAACATGGCAAAACCCTGTCTCTACTACAAATACAAAAATTAGCTGGGTGTGGTGGCGGGCAACTGTAATCCCAGCTACTCAGGAGGCTGAGGCAGGAGAATTGCTTGAACCCGGGGATGCAGAGGTTGCAGTGGGCCAAAATCGTGCCACTGTACTTCAGCCTGGGCGACAGAGTGACACTCCATCTCAAAACAAAAAAACAAAATATATATTATATAATCATAAATATCAGGAGTGAATTGCTGAGAATGTTGAAATTTAGCTGAACATTTAAAAAAAGTTATAATTCATAGTAGTTTTTGGTAAGAATGAACAAGTGAATTGTTTATTTTAAAATTTTGTATTTAATAATTTCTTTGTATCTTTGGCTTATTAACATTCATGACAGTCTCTTTCTATTCATTAATAAACTACCCTGTATTCAGATTTAACATGTAATAGAGGATCATAATCATGTGCATAATTCAGATTAGAGAGACATTTTCTGCTCCCAAAAGCCAGATGTATCTGAGGGTAAACACTTATCACCTATCTTGGTAAAATTTAAATGTAATTTGGTTTTTAGAGGCAGTATCTTTTTTCTGTAGCTCTACATTCTGTTTCGTATGGCATATTATGGGGGAAATTCATGTTTTTTTGTCTTTGAGCTTATTCAGCTTGTCTTTCCTTTTTACCCCATTTCCCTCCTCTAAAAAGAAGCAAACCATAAAGAAAAGTTGTAAATTTGAAAATATGTAATAGCATTTAAGTCAGTTTAATAGTGTGCTCTGTTTGATGAGTGTATTACGTACAGTTTGGATGTCATTTTGTGTAAAATACGTAATATATTACTGTATACTTAATTGTATAAAGGTCTGGAACTTCATTGGTGGTTATCTCTTAAGGACTAGGATCATGGGGAGCGTATGTGTTTTTAGTTTGTCAGTTATAAAATTTTTCGAATTTTTTACAAAGAAAATTAAATATTAGTAGAATATTAAACTTTTACTAAAATAAAGAGGGAAACCAGTAGTAATCTTCGTTTGCAGGAAGAATATATATTTCTTCATTTCTTTGCCCCATAGGGTTGGGAAGAGGCTAGGCGACGTGGTTTCAGATACGAAAAGGACTATTGCTGGGAGTATTTTCTGTCTTCAAACACACTGCAGGTAATGGTGAATGTTTTGCAATAATTATCATATATGCTAGATTACAGAATATGTGTATCCATTTTGTACAATTAGATCTATAGCAAAAAAGTCAAATATATGGAAATTGAGTATATTTGTATATATACCCAAAATAATGGGGGATCTTTCTTAAATCAACTGCAACAAAACAAGGAAAAGAAACACAGTTCCAGAGGGTAAGAGCATAGCACAGTAAGGTTCAATTTCTGTTCCTGTCCCCACATTCTAGTTGCCGTTTTGATGATTCAGACTGAGAATTTTTGCTAACACTTCTAAAATCTGTTGATAAGTATCAAATAGGATAGATATCTGTATGTTTTCTGGTTTCATACAGTGAAACACTGCAGGCAAGCATTTGTAAACAGAAGAAAACAGTAAAGAGGGTGTATACCATTATATTTCAGACTACACTGAACTGGGGATTCGAAGCCAGTGGGAATAGAAATATCCTCATCTTCTCCCAGGACACCTACACCCCAGCTATGTGACATGAGGCCTGATACTGGACGTTTAACAGATGTACAAAGTAATAAACAAAAAAATCTAACATACCGAATCAGAAGTGCCCAGTCATTAGCAAAATGGAAAAAAAGGATCACCACAATTCGGAAAGAAAGGAAAAGAAAAGAAAAAAAAAAAAATGGAATTCCATGTTTCAGTAGAAAACAACTTACAACTGTTTCATAATATGGAATAACTAATAAGAATATGAATCCAGCAAAACAAAGGTTAGAAAATAAACAATAGAGTGAATGAAAAGACTCCTGAGCTGAGAAAATAAATTGAAGAACAAAAGAAATCACAAGGAATAGAATGGATACCCCTTAAAAACAAGTTATTGCCATAGGAATAAAGCTTGAACTAATCACAGTTTATGGAGGTACCTGAAAAAGACAAAAATTAAAGCAATAAGTGAAATCTTAAAGACAGGAAGACAGGACTGATCCATCATAAGAACAGTAGATAATTAGCATCTGCATAGAAATCCTGTGTAATTTCATATTTATTTTGAGCCGTATATAAGAACATTTTTTTTTTTGAAATGGAAAAAATGAACAGAAGTATGAAAACATAACTGAATCCAAGTGTTTGAGAATGTCATGTTCAGTCAGGATATGAATTCGGGTGTAAAGAAAAACAACAGGTATTCAAGAAATACTATAACCCTGATCTCTTCTTGAAAAGCCCATTGACAGTGAAGTGCTGTCAGTTAAAAGGGGAATCACAGTGGAGATTTCAGGATTGGAGAGTGCATGCTTAATCAGCTGGTAGTATACATTAGAAGTATTTAAATGTAGAGCTAATAATAAAATGGTGTTAGGAATTATACATGCAAAATAGAATGTAAAGATTATTATCCTGAATAGTATAAAATAATGGCAGTAAAAACCAGGAGGTGTCTAAGAAAGTCAGGTGTAAGGAAATTAGGTGGGGAAGTCACACCTTTCATAAAAGGGATATATACTTAAATATAACCAACTTTATATTTCATAATCTCTAAAAGGAATTCCTTAGGAAATATTTCTGTGCTTATGAAAATTTAAGATTCATCTGGTCATTCACTTTCATTTCTATTTAACTTTTCGTTAAATTGAACTAAAGTTAATTGTTGTATAAAGAATTTCTATACTATGATTCTGTCATTAGGATACATTTCTTCTATCAGTATATATGCTTATTGGGTGTCTGCAATCTTGTTTATTTAGAAGACTGAGTATTGAGGCATGGGAAGTACTTTTGTATATTACTTGAATGCTTTATAATTACTTGAATGCTTTATAATAAGCCATGTATCTTTTTTTCCAAAAAAAAAAAAAAAAAAAAAACCTTAAGTTTACGTGCCATTGTGAACCATATTTAATTCTCAGTAATAGAAATATGGATGTTGATTATTTTCTTTATGCTTTTCTATATTTTTTTTAAAATGGGGATGGAAAGTAATTTTTAAAATTCTATTAGTCTTTAACAAAATGGAGTAATCCTTAAACATCGGTGGCTATTCCTTACAACATGCAAACTTTTTCTATGAAAAGTCAGGTAATATTTTAGGCTTACAGGCCATAAGCTCAGTTACAAGCAGTGACCTCTGCCATTGTAGTGCAAAAGCAACCAAATGTAGATGAATGGGTATGGCTGTGTTCCAATAAAATTTTATTGACAAAAACAGCTTTTGTAGTTTGCCAACCTTTGCTTTAAAACATGTTTGCAAAAGTTTTCATAAAGCAGAGAGAGCTTACAACTCAATTTATCTATTAGTGTATATTTTGTAGTCTCAATGTGTGAAAGGTATTCTAGTTCTATTTGTTACCATTGCTCCCTAGATGCTGCATAACATGAAAGGACAGTTTGCTGAGCATCTTCTTGGAGCTGGATTTGTAAGCAGTAGAAATCCTAAAGATCCAGAATCTAATATAAATTCAGGTACAGCAGAAAACACAGTGTAAATAAGTATCTTTTGTCTATTGTATCAGTATTTTACTTGTTTTCCCTCTACCTTCTCACCCCCCCCCCCCATAGATAATGAGAAGATAATTAAAGCTGTCATCTGTGCTGGTTTATATCCCAAAGTTGCTAAAATTCGACTAAATTTGGGTAAAAAAAGAAAAATGTAAGCATTGAAGATTATTATGAATTACTTGTAATTCTCTTCTTAAACTTTTGAAATCTAATGTAACAAGGCTTATATTATAAATTTGTTCTTATTCATATGTGGGTTATGTTCTTGTTCTTTTAATCATTTCAGAGAATGTGAACTGTTTAGCATTGGTATCACTTTCCCTCACAACATATCCTGGAATCACCTCTCTGATAACCCATTATTCACAAAGAATGCTACCACATCATGCCAGTGTAAATATTAGAAAAGCCAGCCTGCCAGTACATACCAGTGCCTGGATAGAAATTGCTTAGAGTAGATTTTATTTCAGAAAACTTTTTTCCTCTTGTCTTATAAAATGGATAACTTAGCTCTTTGAATAAAATTATTATATCACTATTTTGAGAAATAAAGTATAACAATGTATGTACAGATAGCCTCAGTAGTAATTGGAGACAGCAATGAAGCATGAGCTAGAATGAGCTAATTCTAGCTAAAGGATACAGAGAAACTAAGAGTCACAGATGGCCAGTGGTGTGGTTTCTACTATTTTGGAAGGCACTCTGGGTTAGAATTATGTATTGAGTCATTAAAATAGTCACTGACGCAGTGCATGGATGAGTGAGTTTTTAACTTGATAGACATGTCTTAAGGAAGTAATTTCAAATGTTTTCTAACAGCTATATTGTAAATAATACAGATTTCTAGTAGCAAATGGAAAATTGTGGTTTTATAATACTATATAATGCATCTCCATAGGTGAGCTTTAAAACAGTCATTGTGTAGTAACATGTAAAATATTTAAACTGATGTTAAATGAAAGTTGGATATTCTAGAATTACAAACATGAAAAAATATAGACTTTACAGATAGGCCAAAGTGCAGACATTGTTCTTGGGCAATGGTTCTCAACCAGGGTGATTTTGCCCCCAAAGGGGACATTGGACAGTGTCTAGAGATACATCTGGTTGTCGTAACATTGTGTCAGTAGTACTAAAGTCAAGAAACCCTATTCCAAGGTATGAAGGAATGGGTAACTGATGAATTTTAATCATTATGGTTGGATTATTTACATTTTAAGTGATCTAAGTACTTTTTCAAAATTAATACTTGGACTATTTTTTTTTTTTTTTTTTAATGTGTACCTAACTTTACAGGTAGCTTAACAGAGAGTTACTTTGAAATTCATTTTATTTTCCTCTCTGCCATCCTGGGTGGACTTTATGAACAAACATAGTTTTCCTTGGGCTGGTGCATTGTTTTTGTCCAGACTAGGGGTCAGCAAATTTTGACCTATAGGCCAAAAATTCGGTTTTGTACATTTTTTGTTGGAACACAGCCATGCCCATTTGTTTTCATGTTGTCTATTCTGCTTTCCTTCTACACTAGCAGAGTGAAGTGTTTGTGACAGAAATTATAGACCCCCAAATATAGACCCTAAAATATTTACTATCTGGTCCTGTATAGAAATTTGCTGGACCAGGCACAGTGGCTCACACCTGTAATCCTAGCACTTTGGTTGGCTGAGGCAGGCAGATTGCTTAAGCCCAGGAGATGGAGGTTGCAGGGAGTCAAGATTATACCATTGCACAGTGAAAGGAGATCATGCTACTGCAGTCCAGCTTGGGTGACAGAACAAGACCCTGTCTCAAAAAAAAAAAAAAAAGAAATTTTCCAACTTCTACTGCTCTAGTTATGCAGGGTTGCAGGGTGGCATTGGTAAATTGACTTGAAGTGAAAAAAAATAATTTTTGGTTATTCTCAGTATTTGAGCTATGAATTTGTAAGTATGATTCATGATTTTGACTACAAGTATTATGAATTCTTAGAACTTCAGAAGTGGCTGGGTGCGGTGGCTCATACCTGTAATCCTAGCACTTTGGGAGGCCGAGGTGGGTGGACCACCTGAGGTCAGGAGTTTGAGACCAGCCTGGCCAATGTGGTGAAACCCCATCTCTACTAAGAATGCAAAAACTAGCTGGGCATGGTGGTGGTACATGCCTGTAATCCCAGCTACTGGGGAGACTGAGGCAGGAGAATCACCAGAACCTGGGAGGCGGAGGCTGCAGTGAGCTGAGATTGGGCCCCTGCACTCCAGTCTGGGTGACAGACCAAGACTCCGTCCCCAAAAAAAAGAACTTCAGAAGAGACACTCGTAAAAACAAATAGGAAAGATTAGTGGATTATTAGCTTTTATGCTGTTAATTTAATACAGGTAATTAATATTAACTATTTAAAAATTATTAAACATCTCCCTGTTGAATAACATTAAAGACATTTACAAATTTAGATAAAATGTATATGACTATAAAAAAAGTATATGACTATCAAATGTATATGACTATGTATATGACTATCAAAAAAAGATTGAATTAGAACTGTCAACATGAATTTAAACAGAATTCTTAACTTTTCATTTTTTATTCATCTGTAAAATTTTTAAGTTAATAATTTTACAGTTATTTTGTAAGTCAAGGGCTGTTTATCAATATGATTGTCATAGTAAAATGTATAGACTCTTGATACGAATCACTTAATTATTTTAGATATTTATTTTGTTCTTTATTCTTCAGTGGAATAGTGTGCATTGACATTATGGAAAAGAATATTCTGTCATTTTTCTAAAATATTGAGTAATTATACCTGCAAGAAGAAGATTAGTTACATGATTTAAATTATTCATACTGATAGCATTTTTTCATATATTTTTAAGGAAATTGTGCTCTGTCCTCAAATATAAATACATTTTTTTACAAAAATAAACTGAATTATTTTCTGGAGTGTTTTTTTTTCTTGAGGCGGAGTCTCGCTCTGTCGATCTGAGCTCACTGCAAGCTCCGCCTCCTGGGTTCAGGTCATTCTCCTGCTTCAGTCTCTGGAGAAGCTGGAACTACAGGTGCCCGTCACCACGCCTGGCTAATTTTTTGTATTTTTAGTAGAGACGGGGTTTCACCATGTGAGCCAGGATGGTCTTGATCACCTTGACCTCGTGATCCCCCTGCCTTGGCCTCCCAAAGTGCTGGGATTACAGGCGTGAGCCACCGCGCCCGGCCATTCTCTGGAGTTTTTTTAGATTCCGGGATTTATTTGGTTTTTACTAAGCTCTTCTATCAGGTTTTCAAGTAGTGTTAAAACAAACAAAAAACATCCTCTAGAAGACTTCTTTTTAACAAACTGCATTTTAACTTTTTTTAAAGGGTGAAAGTTTACACAAAAACCGATGGCCTGGTTGCTATTCATCCTAAATCTGTTAATGTGGAGCAAACAGACTTTCACTACAACTGGCTTATCTATCACCTGAAGATGAGAACAAGCAGTGTAAGTGAACGCTTAAAATAATTAAGGATCCGATTATCTGTCTCATTATATTTTTATGACAGTTTTAATGATTATATACAAACTTCTCTTTTTTGTTGTTTCTTATTCCTGTGACATGAATAACTTTGTCCCTCAAATAAGCTATTCTTTTAATTTTCAGGTCTGTAATGATGGATCTTTGTAATTTAGTTAGGACAGTTATTGGATTGCATAATTTTCTTTCAGAGCTTGCTTTCAAGGAATATTGGCATATTTTATGGTATACAGGAGCTTACATTGTATAGAGAATTTTGTTAGCATGTCAATATATCTTATAAGTATTGTTCAGCATTTTAAGTGAGATTCTGTTTATATTTTTCTCTTTAGAACAGTAATTTGAGATGATTTATAAAAAACTGGATAAAAATAACTTCAGCTATGTTCGTGTTTTGGTTTTGTCACTCAGAAAATATTTTGTTCAAACAGTAGTGCTTAGTTTAAACTAAAAAATATTCCTGTGTTCTCTGAATAATGAAGATGACTCATTTAAAATGGTATTTCTTACAAATTAATCTCTGTAATTACAATAGCAGGTGAATATTTTAGAAGGAAGGTACTTATTAATTAATACTGGTAATATTGTTGAATTTACATAGTAATCTCTTCAGACTCCTGAATGTATTAATTCACTTTAATTTTCATTACAG
The DNA here is from genome assembly GCF_009764315.1 of Trachypithecus francoisi. Lineage (NCBI taxonomy): Eukaryota > Metazoa > Chordata > Mammalia > Primates > Cercopithecidae > Trachypithecus > Trachypithecus francoisi. Next base: position 9,478,041 of record NW_022681453.1, read on the forward strand.
ATATATTTGTATGACTGCACAGAGGTTTCCCCATACTGTCTCTTGTTTTTTGGAGGTGATATTTCCATCCAGAAGGATAACGATCAGGAAACTATTGCTGTAGATGAGTGGATTGTATTTCAGTCTCCAGCAAGAATTGCCCATCTTGTTAAGGTAACTGACTTTATGTGATTATCTTTAATCTACATGTAAGTCAGCATGTGGTCAAGTGGTTTTGTTCAAAATGTTACATATATTAACATTTCTTGCTGTATTTCAGCAGAGCAAATAGTTTTGAAAAAATGGTCCCTGGTTTTTCTGAATTGTTTTTTGAGATGGTAACAGACCAGCCATTCTAAATGGCTCAATGTGATTGCATGTGAATTTTAACTGTAGTTATTCGCTCATAACCACACTTTAGTTGATTGCTCACTAAATATTTTAGCTTTTGAGACATCGCTTTTGAAACTCCTTGTATCAGGTAAATCAGTTTCATTTATTATGTTATTTGGTAATATATCTGCTTTGTTGAACATGTATAATTTTTCCAACCTTAGGAATTAAGAAAGGAGCTAGATATTCTTCTGCAAGAGAAGATTGAAAGTCCTCATCCTGTAGACTGGAATGACACTAAATCCAGAGACTGTGCAGTACTGTCAGCTATTATAGACTTGATCAAAACACAGGAAAAGGCAACTCCCAGGAACTTTCCACCACGATTCCAGGATGGATATTACAGCTGACAAATTTTCAGGGGTGGTCTGAAAAATCTGTTTGACAGCCATTCTTCATCATTGTTTAAATTTTGGCTGGATGCCAAACCCTGGGACATGACCAATTTTCATGTGTAAGGTAGAAACTTTCAATAGGTAGTAAAGACTTAATGTGCATGACGTGATGTTATATGGAGCTATTTCATACATATATATATACACACACACACACACACCATAAAAGCAATATATTCTCTGATCATATACTCTGCTGTGGTCATGCCCACTCTTTGGGAGTATATTCCCTTTATATATATTGAGTATTGTCCACTTGAGAAATTCCTTTGTTCTGTTATACAAAATTAATCTTTCTTATAATGATTGATGGTACCACCAGTAAAAATTGGATGTTTGCCCAAAAAAACAGTGTCAGTTAAGAATTTGAACACAACCACATTTTTGAAAATGAAACTTCTATCAGAAGTAAATTAATTTGTTGTAATAAAGTCCAGTATTTAATAAAATGTACAATGTTAAATCTCAGCCAACTTCTTGGATTGGTTTCTACATTTCCACCTATGGCTTGGTTCATTTGCTGTTTTTACTATTTTTAAAACATATGTGCCTTTTTTACATCACCCTGTAGCAGCATAATACAGCAATTGAGAGCATGGTCTGGAGCCTGATTACCTCAGTTCCAGTCTCAGCTCTGTCACTTAGTCAGTGTCTTGGCTTCTCTCTCTTTTTCCTTATCTGTAAGATACAGTTGGCCCTCCATATCCATGCGTTCCACATCTGTGGATTCAAACAACTGTGGATAGAAGATAATTTGAAAAGGATGGTTGTGTCTGTACTGAACATGTGCAGACTTTTTTTCCTTGTCATTCCCTAAACAATACGGTTTAACAGCTATTTATATAGTATTTACATTGTATTAGGTATTATAAATAATCTAGTGATGACTTAAAGTATATGGGAGGTTGTGCCTAGGTAACATGCAAATACTGTGCCATTTTATATAAAAGACTTGAGCATCGATGGATTTTGGTATTTGAGGGGTTGAGGTTGGAAACCAGTCCGCCATAGATACTGAGGGATGACTGTAAAGGTAACAGTTGTGAGAATGAAATACATTAATACATGTAAAGCACATAGGCTAGTGCCTGGCACATAGGCTAGTGTCTGTACTCTCTGAATCTTAGTTGTTAGTTGTCCCTGAAGTATTTTCGTAAATATCTAATGATTTTTTTATTACACTTTTTATTTTATTGCTACTTATCTTCTTAGCCAAGGAATAGTGTAACAACACATGCTGTACATTTTCAGCCCTATCAAATAGTGATAAATACTTTCGGTTGCTGGCCAGCAACTGTTTTGTCCCTCCCTTCTTGTTTGCTTATTTGGGTTCCCCTCTGTGCGGCTTTGTGCACAGGTATGTTGGACCCTTTCCCCAAGAGTGAATCTTGCTGTTCTAAATGAATCACATGTGGTCTTATCCCCCTTAGAAATCATTGATAAGGCGTGAGTACATAAACATATCCTGGTGAATGGCAACTGAGAAGTGATCTTCAAGAGGGTGTCTGAAAAATGTTTTACTCACTAATAAAGGAGGAAATCTTGCTCTCCCTGGACATTGTCTTGTCTGACTCTGATAGTTGGAACTGCTGCAGCCAACTAATGATCACAAGGGGACACAGACTCACAGGCTGAGGTTGGCTTAGTGGAAAGATAGAACTCATCCGAGCCTTTGATAATGCTGGTAAGCTTCAGAATTAACCCATTCTAGAACTGCTCTACATGTGGACTTATTTTGATATGATAAAAACTCTTCAATTGTTTAAGCCACTTTTCATAGGATATTGTTAGTTTTTTGTTGGTTTTTTGTTTTGTTTTGTTGTTTGTTTTTTGAAGATAGTGTCTTGCCCTGTCACCCAGGCTGGAGTGCAGTGGTGTGATCTCGGTTCACTGCAGCCTCAACTTCCTGGGTTCAAGTGATCCTTCTGCCTCAGCCTCCCAAGTAGCTGGGACTACAGGCTTACACCACCACACCTAGCTAATTTATGTATTTTTTGTAGAGACACCGTTTCACTATGTTGCCCAGGCTGGTCTCAAACTCCTGTGCTCAAGTAATTTGCCCGCCTTGACTTCCAAAAGTGCTGGCATTACAGGTATCAGCCACTCTGCCTGGTCCCTAGTAGGGTATTTTTAACTTGGCAGAAAGGATGTTAATCGGAAACATACACTATCCATCACTGAGTATTATACTATTGATTTTGCAATATAAGAATTTTAAAGTATTTGTCTGACAGAAGGTGTAAAAGTGCTGGACATGCTGCAGAAAGAAACAGGAAAAGTATCTTTCTGCACTCTAAAAAATGGAAATTTTAATGTACCTTCCAACAAATACAAGGAAACCAAGAGAGTAAGGTATCATACAATGACTGGGATGTATTGATAATGCTACAATGATCCATTAACAGCTCTCATTCAGGTACTGCTCGTAATCCTGGGAATGTGTGTTACCTGTTATATCTTGAGTCCATTATCTTGGCTGTTCTTCTAAAAGTGATCTGTCTCTTATTGAATTCTGGCATTAGAGTCGTGTCACAAGATTAGAGCATACTGGTTTTGCCTATAAAGTCGAGGTGACCATCCGGTCTTTCTTGCTCTGTAAGAGTTTATGTCTGTGCTTTTTTTTTTTTTTTTTCCTTGCTTGTATTATCCAGTTTAAATCCAGTCAGTTGGCCAGAATGGTCTTGGAAGAAAGGATTTAGAGATTCTGTAAAAAAGATTGTTAGTTGGTTCTGTGTTTGCAAACCAATATTTAATTCCCATATGAATGGGAAAAATGTTCCCGAGGAATTATTTAATTGATGAGGTATTCAGAGATTAAAGCAGTTATTGTTACCTCCAATTTATGTCTTCTGTACAGCTGATCAGAATGGACAATTTAATCCAAGGTGCTATTTATGTTGTTTCTTTTGTTTACAAAATAGGGCATTACTGAGTAGAAAATACATTCCAGGTCTAAGAACTGTTCGTTCTTTAGGAGTTTTTAAAGAATAAGACTAATTAAATTAAGAAGCAAAATCTGTTTGATTCATCATTTTGAGTAATGCAGAGAATAACTCTTGGAAAAAAAAAATACCTGAAACAGAGACTTACCAGAAAAAACAAAAAGAAATTAAACTACTGAATAATCTTTCAAAAGCATCTTTGAAAAGTGAGCACATGTGATGCCTTCCCAATTAATTAATTTGGGCAAAAGCTCTGTATAAACTTACACCAATTATTGCAGGGCATTCTCTATTACTGCATTTTTAAAACAAAGTCCTCCCCTAAAAGTTATGAATTATACAAAAGCTTTAGGAGGAATTTTAGTACTCCTTTACCCAAAGTAAATAGTGATAAATTTCTGTCTATTCTTAGCTCTGAGTTTTTATTTATTTATAAGTCATTGCGATCATGTATATTCATATATTTGTAATATGCTAATTGTTCTTAAATGGGATTTTTGTTCTTATTTTAAAATAATACATCCTCACTGGAAAATATTTGGAAATGTAGCAAAGTAAATCATGTTACCATTGTTCCATTTTGATATATATAAACTTTAGGTATTATTTTATATATAATAAATTTTAAGGTATTATATATAATAAAATTAACCAATTTAAGTATATAATTCAGTGAATTTTGTCTAACATGTAGTCATGTAATTACCACCACCACAGTCTTGATACAGAACATTTCTTTTTTTCCCCCGAGACATTCCTGTCTGTCACCCAGGCTGGAATGCAATGGCACGATTCCAGCTCACTGCAACCTTCGCCTGCCCGGGTTCAAGCGATTCTCTGGCCTCAGCCTCCTAAGTAGCTGGGATTACAGGCACGCGCCACCACACCCGGCTAACTATTGTATTTTTAGTAGAGACGGGGTTTCACCATGTTGACCAGGCTGATTTCGAACTCCTGACCTCATGATCTGCCTGCCTTGGCCTCCCAAAGTGCTGGGAATACAGGCATGAACCACTGCGCCTGGCTGATATAGAACATTTCTATCACCTAAAAGTTTCCCTTTTACCCCTTTGTAGTCAATCCCTTGCCCCCACTTCTACCCCCTGGCAACCTATTGATCTGCTTTTTGTCACTTTCGTTTTGCCTTTTCTAGAATTTCAAATAACCAGAATCAGATAGTCTTTTTGTCCAGCTTCTTTCACTGAACATAATACTTTTGAGATACTGACACTGTTAAATGTATTAGTAGTTAGTTCCTGTTTTATCTTTTATCATTCAGTAGTATTTGCATTGTATAGTCATACTAGTTTGTTAATTCATTTACCAGTTGATGGACATTTGAGTTATTTTCAGATTTTTTTGCTGTTATGAATAAAGCTGCTATGAACATAAGCATATAAGTCTTTGTGTGGTTACATTTCATTTCTGTTGGGTAAATACCTAAGATTAAGGTTGTTGTATTATAGTAAGTGTGTTTATATAAGAAACTGCTAAACTTTTCAGAATTTGCTGAAATTTTACATTCCCAACAGCAGTATGTGCTGGGAGGTTCAGAGTATTCACGTCCTTGCCAGTACTTGGTATTTTTAGCTGTTGTTTTAATTTTAGCCTTTAGTGAATGAGGAGTCCTGTCTCATAGTGGTTTTAATTTGTGTTTCTAAAATGATTAATGATGACCACCTTTTCATGTGTTGTTTGCTGTTTTCCTTAGTAATCTTATGTATTTCTGTTTGGGTTTTGATATTTCGTCTCATGTCAAATGATTGGGGTTTTAAGGATATATCTGACCAGGGAGAAGGAGGATTACTAATTAGTTTTAGAGATACAGAAAGTTATTATTTATATTCCTTAACATTTATAATGGCCAGATGTGCTACTCTTGACTTAGTTGGTAAAGTATAAAGAGTTAAGCTGGTGTTATTAAGTGCCAGGAGAGACTAGCACCAGTTTTATATAGTTATGAAGGCAAGAATTCATCGTGAGGTGAAGAATGGGACATAAGAAAAAATATTTATTGGTATTGGGAAAGTCATGGGAAATAAGGAAAACAGCTGATATGGAAGCACTGTAGAGCCAAGAATGACAGAGAACTTTTAAATTGTGACTACTTTTTTTTCTGGTTCTTAAATTTGATTCATATCTTAATGATCTAGTATAAATTTTCGAGTTGTATTTTTCTGAGTCCTTATATAGTATATTATGTTACCTTATAACAGTGAACGTCATGATTGGGAATAAAATTAATTTTAGCAAAGCTTTAATTTAATGAAAAAGTGATTCCTTAGTGACTTATCTTTTAGGCCCTTTTAGCTGTATACTTTAAATATTTCAATACTTAATCATTCCCATAGTCTTCATTCACCTCACTTTCTCTTAATGGCTGTTTCTCTTGTTAAATGAGAGGGTTTGATTATTTTTACTTGTTCCAGAAGCCAATTTTTTTTTCTTGTTTTTTTTTTCACGCAAAAGCAAAACAGAACTTTCTCTAACATTTTTGTAGTATCTGAAGTAAGAATATAAATGGAAGCCAACATAGTAGATCTCTAAATATTTTAAAATTTTAAATTAGTTTAACAAACTTAAATAAAACGTCCTTTTGGCCAGGTGTGGTGGCTCATGCCTGTAATCCCAGCCCTTTGGAAGGCCGTGGTGGGCGGATCATTTGAGCCCAGGAATTCAAGACCAGCCTGGGCAACACGGTGAAACCCTGTCTTTACAAAAGTTACAAAAATGAGCCAGGCATGGTGGCATGTGCCTATAGTCCCAGCTACCCAGGAAGCTGAGATGGAAGGATTGCTTGAGCCTGGGAGGTCAGGGCTGCAGTGAGCCACTGCACTCCAGTCTGGGCAATAGAGCAAGACCTGTCTCAAAAACTCCTTTTGACAGATACACATTAATAATGACAAAATCAAAAGTGGCATAAAACAATATTGAAGATGACTGTTAGCCATAGTTTCTTATTTTTCCAAATACTCTTTTTTTGCATCAATTCATATAATAACCATATTTTTTTTTTCTTTAGCTTGTTAATATTGTAGATTGCTGTCTTAGTCATTTTCTGTTGCTGTAACAGAGTATCAAAGACTGGTTAACTTATAAAGAAAATACATTTTTTTTCTTACAGTTCTTAAGTCCAAGACCAAGGTGTCGGCATCTGGTGAAGGCCTTCTTGCTGTGTCACAAATGGGTACATCCCATGGCTAGAGGGCAAGAGAGTGTATGTCATCTCAAGTCTCTTATAAGGTCACCAGTCCCATCATGGAGACTTCATCCTGATGAACTTAGTTAAGCTTAAAATTACATCCCAGAGGGCCCACCTCCAATCAACATATGAATTTGGGGATTAAGTTTCCAACGCATGAAATTTATGGGACATATTCAAATCATAGCAATCATATCAGTTGATTTTTAAACATTGAGCAATCCTTGCATTTCTGTAATAAACCCCCACTTGGTCTCAGTGTGTAATTTTTTAAATATATTGCTGGATAGGATTTGGCCTGAAGATTTTTGTCTCTCTATTTATGGAAGATACCAATCTATAGTAGCCTTTGTTTTAATAATGTAATGCCTCATAAAATATGTTGGGAAATGTCTTCCTCTTATGTTTTCTGGAAGAGATTATGCATAATTGCTGTTAATTCTTTAAATGGTTGTAGAATTTTCCAATAAAACCATTTGCACTTGGAGATTTTTTTCAGACATTATTTTAAATTGTGAGTTTATTTAGTTATTACGAGATTATTCAATGTCTTGGTAGTTTGTGGTTTTTATTGGTTCATTTTCTCTAAGTTTTTAAATTTATGTGTGGAAAGATGTTTTGTATTGATCAGAAGCCTGGGAAGCAGTAAAAAAATTTTGAGTTTTTTGTAATACCCCTTTATTATTTTTTAATGTCCGTAATGTGTGATCTTTAATGATAGATTCATTTTTCATTGATTTTTCTCTCGTATTCTGTTTTCAGTTTTATTGATTTCTACACTTTATTTCCTTCTTACTGCTTTTTTGGTTTAATTTTGTCTCATTTCTTGAGGTGAAAGATTAGATTTCTTTTCTAATACAAGTTTCCTGTGCTATAAACTCTCTAAGTAATGCTTTAGCTGCATCCAATGTGTGTTGATATTTTGCATTTTCATGTCATTCATCCAATGTATTTTTTATTTCCCTCTTTATATATTTTTCTCTTTAATACATATATTATTTCGGAGTGTGCTGTTTTAAGTGCCCAGTGTTTTGAGATTTCCTTGTCCATTATTAATTTCTAGTTTGATTCCGGTATGGTCAGAGAAAATACTTTGTATGATTTCAGTCCTTGTAAATTGGTCAGTTTGTTGTATAACTCAGAATATGGTTTATCTTGGTGAATATTCCTTAGCTATATTTAAAAAGTGGATAATCTTATGTTGTTGGGTAGTATACTGTAAATGTCAATTATATCCCATGTGTTGGCGTTCTGTTCTATACTTTTTTTAAGTTCTAGGGTACATGTGCACAACGTGCAGGTTTGTTGCATATGTATACATCTGCCATGTTGGTGTGTTGCACCCATTAACTCATCATTTACATTAGGTATTTCTCCTAAGCTATCCCTCCCCCATCTCCCCACCCTACAACAGGCCCCGTGTGTGATGTTTCCCAGCCTGTGACATCCAAGTGTTCTCATTGTTCAGTTCCCACCTATGAGTGAGAACATGCGGTGTTTGCTTCTCTGTCCTTGGGATAGTTTGCTCAGAATGATGGTTTCTGGCTTCATCCATGTCCCTACAAAGGACATGAAGTCATCCCTTTTTATGGCTCTGCATAGTATTCCATGGTGTATATGTGCCACATTTTCTTAATCCAGTCTATCATCGATGGACATTTGGGTTAGTTCCAAGTCTTTGCCATTGTGAATAGTGCCACAATAAACATACGTGTGCATGTGTCTTTATAGCAGGATGATTTATAATCCTTTGTGTATGTACCCAGTAATGGGATAGCTGGGTCAAATGTTATTTCTAGTTCTAGATCCTTGAAGAATCACCAGACTGTCTTCCACAATGGTTAAACTAGTTTGCAGTCCTACCAACACTGTAAAAGTGTTCCTATTTCTCCACATCCTCTCCAGCACCTGTTGTTTCCTGACTTTTTAATGATCGCCATTCTAACTGGTGTAAGATGGTATCTCATTGTGGTTTTGATTTGCATTTCTTTGATGGCCAGTGATGATGAGCATTTTTTCATGTGTCTGTTGGCTGTATGAATGTCTTCTTTTGAGAAATGTCTGTTCATATCCTTTGCCCACTTTTTGATGGGGTTGTTTGTTTTTTTCTTGTAAATTTGTTTGAGTTCTTTGTAGATTCTGGATATTAGCCCTTTGTCAGATGAGTAGATTGCAAAAATGTTCTCCCATTCTGTAGGTTGCCTGTTCACTCTGATGGTAGTTTGTTTTGCTGTGCAGAAGCTCTGGTTTAATTAGATCCCATTTGTCAATTTTGACTTTTTGTTGCCATTGCTTTTGGTGTTCTAGACATGAAGTCCTTGCTCATGCCTATGTTCTGAATGTCCTGAAAACTCTAGGTTTTCTTCTAGAGTTTTTATAGTTTTAGGTCTAATATTTAAGTCTTTAATCCATCTTGAATTAGTTTTCATATAAGGTGTAAGGAAGGGATCCAGTTTCAGCTTTCTGCATATGGCTAGCCAGTTTTCCCAGCACAATTTATTAAATAGGGAATCCTTTCCCTGTTTCTTGTTTTTGTCAGGTTTGTCAAAGATCAGATGCTTGTCGATGTGTAGTATTATTTCTGAGGGCTCTGTTCTGTTCCATTGGTCTATATCTCTGTTTTGGTACCAGTACCATGCTGTTTTGATTACTGTAGCCTTGCAGTATAGTTTGAAGTCAGGTAGCGTGATGCCTCCAGCTTTGTTCTTTTACTTAGGATTATCTTGGCAATGTGGGCTCTTTTTTGGTTCCGTATGAAGTTTAAAGTAATTTTTTTCCAATTCTGTGAAGAAAATCCTTGGTAGCCTGATGGGGATGGCATTGTATCTAGAAATGACCTTGGGCAGTATGGCCATTTGCACGATATTGATTCTTCCTATCCATGAGCATGGAATGTTCTTCCATTTGTTTGCATCCTCTTTTATTTCATTGAGCAGTGGTTTGTAATTCTCCTTGAAGAGGTCCTTCACATCCCTTGTAAGTTGGATTCCTAGGTATTTTATTCTCTTTGAAGCAACTGTGAATGGGAGTTCATTCGTGATTTGGCTCTCTGTTTGTCTGTTATTGGTGTGTAGGAATGCTTGTGATTTTTGCACATTGATTTTGTATCCTGAGACTTTGCTGAAGTTTCTTATAAGCTTAAGGAGATTTTGGGCTGAGACGATGGGGTTTTCTAAATATACAATCATATCATCTACAAACAGGGACAATTTGACTTCCTCTTTTCCTAATTGAATACCCTTTATATCTTTCTCCTGCCTGATTGCCCTGGTCAGAACTTCCAACACTATGTAGAATAGGAGTGGTGAGAGAGGGCATCCCTGTCTTGTGCCAGTTTTCAAAGGGAATGCTTCCATTTTTTGCCCATTCAGTATGATACCGGCTGTGGGTTTGTCATAACTGGATCTTATTATTTTGGGATACGTCCCGTCAATACCTAGTTTATTGAGAGTTTTTAGCATGAAGGACTGTTGAATTTTGTCGAAGGCCTTTTCTGCATCTATTGAGATAATCGTGTAGTTTTTGTATTTGGTTCTGTTATATGATGGATTATGTTTATTGATTTGCGTATGTTGAACCAGCCTTACATCCCAGGGATGAAGCCCCCTTGATCATGGTGGATAAGCTTTTTAATGTGCTGCGGGATTCAATTTGCCAGTATTTTACTGAGGGTTTTTGCATTGATTCATCAGGGATATTGGTCTAAAATTCCCTTTTTTCGTTGTGTCTCTCCCAGGCTTTGGTATCAGAATGATGCTGGCCTCATAAAATAAGTTAGGGAGGCTTCCCTGTTTTTCTATTGATTGGAATAGTTTCAGAAGGGATGGTACCAGTTCCTCTTTAAACTTCTGGTAGAAGTCAGCTATGAATCCGTCTGGTCCTGGATTTTTTTGGTTGGTAGGCTATTATTGCCTCAATTTCAGAGCCTGCTATTGGTCTATTCAGGGATTCAGCTTCTTCCTGGTTTAGTCTTGGGATGGTGTATTTGTCCAGGAATTTATCCATTTCTTCTAGATTTTCTTATTTGCGTAGAGGTGTTTATAGTATTCTCTGATTGTAGTTTGTATTTCTGTGGGGTCGATGGTGATATCCCCTTTATCATTTTTTATAGCTCCTATTTGATTCTTCTCCTTTTCTTCTTTATTAGTCTTGCTAGGGGTCTATCAATTTTGTTGATCTTTCCAAAAAGCCAGCGCCTGGATTCATTGATTTTTGAAGGGTTATTTGTGTCTCTCTCCATCAGTTCTGCTCTGATCTTAGTTATTTCTTGCCTTCTACTAGCTTTTGAATGTGTTTGCTCTTGCTTCTCTAGTTCTTTTAATTGTGATGTTAGGGTGTCGATTTTAGGTCTTTCCTGCTTTCTCTTGTGGACATTTAGTGCTATAATTTTCCCTCTACACACTGCTTTAAATGTGTCCCAGAGATTCTGGTATGTTGTGTCTTTGTTCCCACTGGTTTCAAAGAACATCTTTATTTCTGCCTTCATTTCGTTATTTACCCAGTAGTCATTCAGAAGCAGGTTGTTCAGTTTCCATGTAGTTGTGTGGTTTTGAGTGAGTTTCTTAATCCTGAGTTCTAATTTGATTGCACTGTGGTCTGAGAGACAGTTTGTTATAACTTGTTCTTTTACATTTGCTGAGGAGTGGTTTACTTCCAACTATGTGGTCAATTTTGGAATAAGTGCGATGTGATCCTGAGAAGAATGTATATTCTGTTGATTTGGGGTGGAGAGTTCTGTAGATGTCTGTTAGGTCCACTTGGTGCAGAGCTGGAACCTTAACCTTAGTAACCAGAGCTTAACCTTCTGTCTCATTGATCTGTCTAATGTTGACAGTGGGGTGTTAAAGTCTCCCATTATTATTGTGTGGGAGTTTGAGTCTCTTTGTAGGTCTCTAAGGACTTGCTTTATGAATCTGGGTGCTCCTGTATTGGGTGCATATATATTTAGGATAGTTAGCTCTTCTTGCTGAATTGATCCCTTTACCATTATGTAATGGCCTTCTTTGTCTCTTTTGATCTTTGTTGATTTAAAGTCTATTTTATCAGAAACTAGGATTGTAACCCCTGCTCTTTTTTTGTTTTCCATTTGCTTGTTAGATCTTCCTCCATCCCTTTATTTTGAGCCTATGTATGTCTCTGCATGTGAGATGGGTCTCCTGAATACAGCACACTGATGGCTCTTGACTCTTTATCCAGTTTGCCAGTCTTTGTCTTTTAATTGGGGCATTTAGCCCATTTACATTTAAGGCTAATATTGTTATGTGTGAATTTGATCCTATCATTATGATGTTAGCTAGTTATTTTGCTCATTAGTTGATGCAGTTTCATCCTAACATCAGTGGTCTTTACAATTTGGCATGTTTTTGCAGTGACTGGTACCAGCTGTTTCTCTCCGTGTTTAGTGCTTCCTTTAGGAGCTCTTGTAAGGCAGGCCTGGTGGTGACAAAATCTCTCGGCATTTGCTTGTCTCTAAAGAATTTTATTTCTCCTTCACTTATGAAGCTTAATTTGGCTGGATATGAAATTCTGGGCTGAAAATTCTTTTCCTTAAGAATGTTGAATATTGGTCCCCACTCTCTTCTGGCTTCTAGAGTTTCTGCTGAGAGATCTGCTGTTAGTCTGTTGGGCTTCCTTTGTGGGTAACCCGACCTTTCTCTCTGGCTGCCCTTAACATTTTTTCCTTCATTTCAACTTGGTGAATCTGACAATTATGTGTCTCGGGGTTGCTCTTCTCGAGGAATATCTTTGTGGGTTTCTCTGTATTTCCTGAATTTGAATGTTGGCCTGCCCTGCTAGGTTGGGGAAGTTCTCCTGAATAATATCCTTCAGAGTGTTTTCCAACTTGGTTCCATTCTCCCCATCACTTTCAGTACACCAATCAAACATAGATTTGGTCTTTTCACATATTTCTCGGAGGCTTTGTTCATTTTTTTTTTTTTTTTTTTTTTGAGATGGAGTCTCGCCCTGTCGCCCAGGCTGGAGTATAGTGGCGCGATCTCGGCTCACTGCAAGCTCCGCCTCCCGGGTTTATGCCATTCTCCTGCCTCAGCCTCCCGAGTAACTGGGACTACAGATGCCCGCCACATCGCTCGGCTAGTTTTTTTGTATTTTTTTAAGTAGAGACGGGGTTTCACCGTGTTAGCCAGGATGGTCTCGATCTCCTGACCTCGTGATCCGCCCGTCTCGGCCTCCCAAAGTGCTGGGATTACAGGCTTGAGCCACCGTGCCCGGCCTGTTCATTTCTTTTTACTCTTTTTTTTCTCTAAACTTCTCTTCTTGCTTTATTTTATTCATTTGATCTTCAATCACTGATACTGTTTCTTCCACTTGATCGAATCGGCTACTGAAGCTTGTGTATGCGTCATGTTGTTGTCGTGCCACGGTTTTCGGCTCTATCAGGCCATTTAAGGTCTTCTCTATGCTGTTTATTGTAGTTAGCCATTCATCTAATCTTTTTTAAGGCTTTTAGCGTCTTTACGATGGGTTCAAACATCCTCCTTTAGCTCGGAGATGTTTGTTATTACTGATTTTCTGAAGCCTACTTCTGTCAACTCATCAAAGTCATTTTCCATCCAGCTTTGATCCATTGCTGGTGAGGAGCTGTGATCCTTTAGAGGTGAAAAGGTGCTCTGATTTTTAGAATTTTCAGCTTTTCAGCTCTGGTTTCTCCCCATCCTTGTGGTTTTATCTACCTTTGGTCTTTGAGGATGGTGACCTACAGGTGGGGTTTTGGCGTGGATATCCTTTTTGTTGATGTTGATGCTATTCCTTTCTCTTTGTTAGTTTTCCTTCTAACAGTTAGAACTCTCAGCTGCAGGTCTGTTGGAATTTGCTGAAGGTCCACTCCAGACCCTGTTTGCCTGGGTATCACCAGCAGAGGCTGCAGAACAGCAAATATTGCAGTGAACAGCAAATGTTGCTGACTGATCCTTCCTCTGGAAGCTTTGTCTCAGAGGGGCACCTGGCTGTATGTGGTGTCAGTAGGCCCTAGTGGGAGGTGTCACCCAGTTAGGCTACTCAGGGGTCAGGGACCCACTTGAGGAGGCAGTCTGTCCATTCTCAGATATCGAACTCTGTGCTGGTAGAACCACTACTCTCTTGAAAGCTATCAGACAAGGACCTTAAAGTCTGCAGAAGTTTCTGCTGCCTTTTGTTCAGCTATGCCTGCCCCTAGAGGTGGAGTCTACAGAGGCAGGAAGGCCTCGTTGAGCTGTGGTGGGCTCCACCCAGTTCAAGCTTCCTGGCCACTTTGTTTACCTAGTCAAGCCTCAGGAATGGTGGACGCTCCTCCCCCAGCCTTGCTGCCACCTCGCAGTTTGATTTCGGACTGCTGTGCTAGCAGTGAGCAAGGCTCCATGGGCATGGGACCCTCTGAGCCAGGCATGGGATATAATCTCCTGGTGTGCCATTTGCTAAGACTATTGGAGAAGTGCAGTATTTGGGTGGGAGTGTCCCGATTGTCCAGGTACTGTCCAGTCACGGCTTCCCTTGGCTAGGAAATGGGATTGCCCGACCCCCTTGTACTTCCCCGGTACGCCAATGCGCCACCCTGCTTCGGCTCACACTCCTTGGGCTGTACCCACTGTCCAACAAGTCCCAGTGAGATGAACCTGGTACCTCAGTTGGACATGGAGAAATCACCCATCTTCTGCATCATTCACGCTGGGAGCTGTAGACTGGAGCTGTTCCTATTTGGTCATCTTTGAAATCCTGTTCTATACTCCTAATGCTATATTATCATTTGTCTATGTTTTCCTTTTAGTTCTGTTTTGTACTTCATATATTTTAGTTCATGTATTCTGTCCTAGTTTGTACTTCATGTATTTTAAAGCTCTATTACTTGCTGCATACACATTTAAGATTTTTATGTCTTCTTGGCATACTGACCCTTGTATAGTGTCCCCCTTTGTGCCTGATAATTCTCTTTGCTCTGAAGGCTTTGTCTGATACTAGTATAGCCATTCCAGCTTTTTTTAAAAATTTATTTTGAATTGGTATTTGCTTGACATGTTTTTCCATTCATTTATTCTAAACCTACCTATATTAATTGTATTTGAAATGTGTTTTGAGTGGATAGCATATGGTCAGGTAATTTTTAAAGTTTCTGTGAATATCTATCTTCTAATTACAATTGAGACACTTACATTTTATATATTCATTCATATGTTAGGAGTGAAGTCTGCTGTTCTGTTTTTGCTTCCTTTATATAGTTTTTTCATTCCTGTTTCCCTTTTCCTGCCTTCTTGTGGGTACCTGATTTTTTTTAACTTCTGTTTTGCCTTGTCTATTGTGTTTTTAAATATATCACTTTGTATATATTTTTTGTTGCTCAGTGGATTACAGTATACATATATAACTTATCAGTTGCCTAGTATCAACAGTTTGACACTTCTAGTGAAATATAAGAACTTTGCAACCACTTAGGTATTTAGCTTACTGCTTTATAATTTGTTTTCTTAAATATTTCCTTTACATACATTGACAACCATATCAGATAATACAGTTTTGCTTTCAGCCATCTCACATTTTTAAAACTCAAGGATAGCCTATTATATTTATCCAAATGTTTACCCATTCTGTTCTTCATTCCTCATCTTCCAAGTTTCATTCTGTTATTTCCTTTCTTTGAAATACTTTCTTCAGCAATTCTTTTTTAAAAATTAATACTTTACTTTTTAGAGCAGTTTTAGGTTTACAGAAAAATTGAGCAAAAGGTATAGAGGTCCCATAAACACCTTTACCTCCTCCCATCAGTTTTTTAAATTAACATCTTGTATTATGGATTATATTTGTTATAATTAATGAGCCAATTTTGATACTTCATTATCAAAGTCCATAGTTTACACAGGGTTCACTTTTGGTGTTGTACATTTTGACACATGTATAATATGTATCCACTATCACCATATAACACTTTCACTGCCCTAAAAAAATCCTCTGTACTCTACCTATTTTTCCCTCCCTATCCCCGAGTCCCAGGCAACCACTCTCTGCGTGGTTTGCCTTTCCAGAATGTCATATATTTGGGGTCATAAAGTGTGTAGGCTTTTCAGATTGGCTTCTTTCACCTGGCAGGTGCATTTAAGGTTACTTCATGTCTTTTTATGGCTTGATAACATTGATATTATTGCTCATTAATATACCATTGTATAGGTGTAACACAGTTTATCCATTCATCTATTGAAGGATATCTTAGTTGCTTTCAAGTTTTGACAATGATGAGTAAAGCTACTATGAACAAGTTTTCCTGTGGGCATATTTTCCACTCATTTGGATAAATACCAATGAGTCTAATTGCTGGATCATATGGTAGGTGTGTATTTCTGTAAGAAACTGCCCAACTGTCTTCCTGTTTTTGCATTTCCATCAGCAGTGAATAAGAGTTCTGCTGCTCCACATTCTCATCAGTATTTGGTATTTTCAGGGTCTTAGACTTCAGCTATTCTAATGAGTATAGTAGTATCTCTTTTAAATTTATAATTCCCTAATGTATGTATGATCTCAGATATCTTTTCATATGTTTATTTACTAATTGTGTATCTTTGGTGAGTTGCCTAGTTCCCCCACCCCTCCACCCCCGGATTTGAACACTGGGTTGTTTTCTGTTGAGTTTTAAGTTTTCTGTATGTTTTTGATTGCCAATCCTTTATCATTTATGTTTTGAAAATATTTCTTGTCTGTGGCTTTTTATTCTAACAATGCCTTTCACAGAACTGAGGTTTTACTGTAAAAGCTCAACTACTAATTTTTTTTCTTCATGGACCGTGCTCTTCATGTTGTAGATAAACAGTATCAAACCCAGGGTCACCTAGATTGTCTATGTCGTCTTCAAGGAATTTTATACTTTTGCATTTTATATTTAGGCCTAACTTTCCAAATAAATTGATAATTCTCATTTTTTATTGTTTTCTAACCTACTTATGTTGCAGTCAAAGAACTCACTCCACATAACTTCAGTTCTTTAAAATTTGTTGGAATTTGCCTTATGCCCCAGGGAATAGCCAAATGTTGTAAATATTTTATGTGCTTGAAAAGTATGTATATGCTGAAATTGTTTGCAGAGTGTCCTGTATATGCCCATTATGTTTAACTATTTCATTAAAATTTTCTATACTTTTCCTGATTTGTATCTGTTCTTCCTATCAAATTCTGAGAGAGGTGTTGAAGTCTCATGCTATGATTTTAAAATTATTTTTTCTTATATTTCTGCCAACTTTAGTTTGAGGCCATATAATTTAAGGCCAGGTTATTGCTAGAATATATATTTAAATTACTCCGTCTTCCTGATTAGATGAAACATTCATCACTATGTAGGCACTCACTTTATCCCTAGTGATACCTTTTACCCTAAAGACCATTTTATGTAACATTGATATAGCTCCATGTAGTGAATGTTGTGATGTTCTGCCCTGATCCCCCATCAGGACTGAAGGACTTTTTGCTTTAGGTGCTGGGAGTACAATCAGATGACAGCCTTCACCCATCAGCCCTCTATGGGAATTGTCCTCAGCTGAAGGGAGCCACCTTATCCGAGACCTCTCTCTTTTTTCCTGGGGACAGTCTGCCTCCCATATCTGTTCAGAACAGGGTTATAAAGGTCCAGTCCCCTTGCCAATGCTGCTTTCTCTCTCCGCTCTCCTCTGGGATTCCGATTAAATCCCTACATCCTCCAGGTCTCTTCTCTCCATGCTTCCTTAGGGGTAGAATCTCCTAGCCTCTCTTCCCATTCCCCAATATCTCTTTTAACTCTTAATCTAATCTGGCATTAAACCCAGTTCCATAATTTCTAGGTTTTTTCCTTCTGTTATGCAACTTTATGTAGTTCAGTTCTGGCTTTATCTCCGTAAACAGCAATGCTAAGTACTTTAATGTCTATATCTGATGATTCTATAGACATCATGTATCTGATGATATAGAGAGTCCCTGTGTTTTTTTCTGGATCACAATGCCATGTCTCAGTGTTTACTGAAACTTTGATAATTTGCTTTTAGAAATAACAGAATTCTTAGTTCTGACAATGCTGGTTTCTTTCAGAGACAGGATGTGTTTTCTTCTACCAGGACTTTAATATACTAGAAACCCAGAAAGCAAAGCTTTACATCTTTCAGATTCATACTCCCACATCAGAATAAGCCCTTTAGGGACCAAATCCACGAGAAGTGTTGTTAATGGTACTGAACACTGACCTGGATTATTTTTTAGCACTGTAAGTCCACCAAGTAGCTCTGCCTCTCTGGTGCTTGCCAAAGCCTAGGAAAAATGCAGCAGTGATTTGGGATAGGAGATGGAGCAAAGAGGAGGATGCATCCTGCTACTTCCAGGGATGGTATTCCCTATCTCTTTCCTCTTCCATCACTAGCTCGAGTGAAAATCCAGGAAAGAAGCCTTTGATTGGTGTATTCTAAGATAGAGGTAGTTGATTGCTGTTTCCTATCACATAGCTAGCTGTATCTTAGCTGCAAGAGATGCTGGAAACTCTAAGCCTCAAGCATCTTAAGGTTTTATAGGTGTTACAGGCAGAAATCTAGGATGTCCCCCAGTCTCCCTCCCCGATACTACATCCGTAATTCTTTCATATTGCATGGCACAGGAATTTAGCAGATGTAATTAAGACCCCAAATCATTTGATTTTGAGTTAGTCATAAGGCACTTATGAGTCTAACCTAATTATGTAAGTTATTTAAAAGCAGAGGCGTTTTCTCCCACTGGTAGCCTAAGAGGGAGTCAAACATATTCCAAGTGAGAAAAGGAGTTAACATGCCACTGCTGCCTTGAAGATAGAAGGAGCCTGTGGTGAGGATACGAAGGTCCTCTAGAAGCCGTGAGCAGCCCCTAGCTGTCAGCCAGCGAGCAAGCAAGGACCTCAGCTCAGCAACAGCAAGGACATAAATCCTGCCAATAACAGAAATGAGCTTGAAAGAAGACACCAAGCTCTAGATGAGAAAGCAGCCAGCCAACACTTACAGCCTTGTGAAACTCTTAAGCAGAGAACCCACCCATGCTATTCTAGACCTCTGACTACAGAACTGTGAGATATTAAATGGGTATTGTTTTATGCCACCAAGTGTGTGGTAATTTGTTGTTATGCAGCAATAAAAAACTAACGTCAAAGAGGTCATTTTTTTACTTCTACCAAGGCTCACAAGGTGGCAGAATTTCACAAACACAAAGGTTCAGATACGAGGTGACCAAATGAATGGTAGGATATGCTCCAGGGGACCAGGGAACTGTGCACTATGTAAGATAAGCGATTTAGTCTTGCAGGTTTATGCCAACTACGAGAAGAAACAGCACGACCCATCTCTTAAAAATGTTCTGGTCTTCTAGGGCAGCTGATGCCAGCATGTACCCAAAGAGAAAACATTAGTTCCCTGAAATGTTAGCTACAGATACCTTTTAAATAGAGCTCTGACTTGGCCAAAAATCCAGGAAACTGTATACTTAACTGAAAACAACCTAGAGTAAAATAAATCACACCAGCACAAAAGGACAAGTATCTACAAAATCTTTATAAATTCACATTTTTCTGAAAGTATACAAGCAGTCTCAATTTACTGGGACAAAAATGAACATTTTTGTTCTTTAGTAATGAAGTCAATGTACAATTCAGAGCAGGTGTTCATAGAAACAACTAGGTTTGTAAAAACTGTGTTAAGACAATTCACAGCTGAAATCAAACACTGTGTTAAATACTTGCCATAAAACAACACTTTAATACACAGCATTGATCTTGCTAAATAAGGCTATGATTCATAAGATGCACGTATTTCCAAAGCTGTTTAACATTCTTATAAATTAACTCACAGGATTCATATAATTGCTTTTTAGCATCAACTGGGTATTAGCAAAAATAATACAAAATGATCCCCATGCAAGCACAAATGTACCTTCCTTCCTAAATAAAACATGACAGATTATAGTACAACTTGTTAGCCTCTCCTTTAAAATGTCTGTGACATTAAAGAGGAGACAGAATTTTTGTTTTGAAAACCCCAACACATCTTTCACTGTGGCCCATTGCTGTTACTTCACTAACACAGTTGCTCAGATCTCAAGGTACTCACGGTCTAAAATTTTACAATTAGAATGTATGCACAGGTCAAAAAGAGCAATTCAGGGGTTAGAAGTCCCCAGTGCCCCACACTGGCTCATTGCCGAGGTGGCAGGGTGCAGGCTGTGTGAGTCAGGCACACTTACCCCTCAACTGGGTTTCTGTAGCTTTACAATTTGGATAACTAGTTAGCAGACAGTAAGTAGTTGGGACATGTCACATACAGTTCTGAGTCCTCCAATAATGTATACTTTGCCAGGTTTTATCCCTTTGTTAAAGAAAATAGGGACTATAGCTGCCAGTAAAAATCATTTCCTCCCTCTTAATCACCCATTCTTCATCATCTCCATGAAACCAACTATTAAAATAACCTTTCTCTCTCTGCACTAGTGGAAAAAGTTCTACAGAAACTTAACAGTTAAGAGCGACTCTGGATACTGCAAGTTAAGGCTTTTAGTGCAAATAGAATGAATTCCCACTAAGGTCAAAAGGTTTCAATTGGGTACCATGCTGACTTCTTGGTATCTTTTAAGGCCTAATTTTCCCTTCCTTGAGATTACTGTAGTGTGTTCCAGCTAATTTCTATTTGGAAACGAGTTGGAACAGCTGAAAACCAGGTATTATTGAAGGCAAAGCAGCCTCACGTCAGTTTTTTATCAGCTCATTTGGGAAAATTTTTTTTTTTTTTTTAAAGAAAGTGGGTTGGGTATGGTGGCTC
This sequence comes from Trachypithecus francoisi, assembly GCF_009764315.1. Classification (NCBI taxonomy): domain Eukaryota; kingdom Metazoa; phylum Chordata; class Mammalia; order Primates; family Cercopithecidae; genus Trachypithecus; species Trachypithecus francoisi. The sequence goes on from NW_022681453.1 coordinate 9,498,721, forward strand.
ACGCCTGTAATCCCAGCACTTTGGGAGGCTGAGGCGGGTGGATCACTTGAGGGCAGGAGTTAGAGACCAGCCTGGCCCACATGGTGAAACCTGTCTCTACTAAAAATAAAAACATTAGCTGGGCGTGGCGGCATACTCTTACATTCCTAGCTACTTGGGAGGCTGAGGCAGGAGAATCACTTGAACCCAGGAAGCAGAGGTTGCAGTGGGCCAAGATCACACCACTACACTCTAGCCTGGGTGACAGAGGTGGGGGAAAAAAAGTAGGACCCCTGTCCTATATTCAGGATTTTCTCACATATGTGAAACCATCTAAATTCTACATTGTTAAAGGTAGCTTAGGTTAATTAGTCTATACTTATTTAAGACCAATATGGGGTGAGATGGATTTTTTTACAAAATCCTAAAGTAAGGCTTTCTACTTTCCTTCTAATGAGGAAAAAGGTGACAAAAATTCAAGTGTCAATGTCCCTTTCCTGGGAAGAGGTTTAGAAAAACAGAACAGCTCATCTTCTGAACTCTACTAGTTCCTTTTGAAGTTAACAAAGCATTAGAATCAGAAAAAAAAAAAAAAAAAAAAAAAGCAGGGAAATATTTACAAAACTGGACATTCTTTACAGATATAAAATCTTGCTAATAGTGGGAGAACCATACAAGGATGTTTAAAGAGAGACAGTAACCTTAGTAAAGCAAGGGCGGAGAAAACCAGGATATAATATGTGCTTTTTATTGCCAGAACATGGTGAAAGTAGGAGGAGCACAGATGACCTGATCCCTGAAGTGAACGGCTCAGCTATTCTGTGTGCCTCAGGAGGTCTGCAGGTGTGTGGTTAGGTAACAATCGGGCTGCGCAAACTCACTGCATCCAAGTTCTTCTCATGAGAGAGCAGAACAACCTGGCAAGCTTAAAGGCAAGTGTTTTCATTCTTTTAATTAAATAGGCTGTGATAAAATTAACAATAAAACTAGCCCAGAACCAACCAGCCCGGTAAGTGTCGTGCAAATCTTGCAGTAACAAAAGACCACCTGAGAGACTACACGTTGGTCTCCAGTCCTAGCAAGCGTCCCATTCTCTCCACATTCTTATCAATTGTAGCTTGACACGTTATCTCCTTGGCACATTCCATAGGAAACCATCCTCTTTCTCCATCTCGCAGTCGTTCCCCCTCATACCAGCCTGTCAAAAAGAACAGAGTCCACATCAAACAACAAGTATTTGGAGTGTGCCAGGCTCCAAGGAGGATATGAAAAAGCTGAGAGGCAGCATCCTCCCCAGGCTAGATGCTATGGTGAGAAGAGAAAGTGGGACAGGGACAGGTTTCAAGGCGGAATGAATGACATGGCAGGGAAAGGACATGAGCAGAGGCCCTTAAGTGAGAAGGCTGAGAGTATTTGAACCTGGGCTGAGCTGGTAAAGGAGAGGCTTTGGGTAAGGATAGCAGGAAGAACAATACTTTTGAAAGGATGAATATTTGGATATGAGAACTAGGTCACTGGGGGACTGGGGAAAAAAGAAAACTTCATGGTTTCCTTTTGAATAACAAACCATATGACTGCATCTACATTCAAAACCAAATTAGATCAATCGTGGAGTGTAGATAGCTGAGGCAGGTGCACATGAGAAAGCTGAAGGGAAAGCATATAAACGGAAGAGGCAAATGTTTCAAAGTCCCTAAAACACTTCTCGAAGTCATCTTTATGCCTCTGATTTAGGAAATAAAGTCTTGGGGAAGAGGAAAGGAGTAAGAACAGAGAAGCAGCAAAATTAGCCTTAGAGATGAGAAGACAGTACATGTATGTGATCTCAAACATTAACATGTCAAGATTTGGAATATGGGCAATGATGACAAAATGACACTCCTCGGGTCTATAGCACTCTGCATCCTGGACCACGACTGCCCCATAAGAACGCTCCCACTCACCATCGCTGACACGTTGATAGATGAGGACGACGTCAGCCACCTGCAGGGAGAGTTCATCTGGCTGCTTGGCAGTAAATGACCTAACGATTTCCACCTGCGTCAGTGCTGCGGCAGAAAGAGGACATACTCAGTTTCCAGTAGCAGAGAAAAAACGTGTGCAATCCAATAGTGTACACTTACTCATTTTTCTCTGCAATTCAGGCCCAGCATTGAGAGAAACAAGTTGGGCTTCTAACAAAAAGCAGAACATCTTTTCTAGCAGCTCCCTTGCTTGGCTATATGCTTTAGAATTTTAGAAGCTCAGATTTGCGAGGCCTTTTATGATGCATGAATCCCCTCAATAACAGGTTGATCAGGAGTCATCAGTCATGTCACACAATGGAGCAGAAAACAGCCATTTTGCATTAGGGAAACTGAGCCATGAAAGAGTTGCTGACGTGCCAAGGCCATGCAAAATCTGCAATAGACACAGTTCTCCTGGCTCTCATCAGAGTGTCTCCCCATCCCAACAGCAGCACATGAAAGCTTCCAAAAAAAAGTTTAAAAATAAAATGAGCTCCAACCAAAAGCTGAGAAGACATGTTAGAGCTCCTCAGAAATGCTGACATGTGACTTCTTAATTTGCTTTTTCATACAAAGCTTGATTTTAGGGAACTTTCAAACCAGTCATTTTGGCTTTTAATCTAAGCCTAAAGCTATAATTTTTGAGTGTTCCAGGATAGTGACGTTTTGTCCTAACTCTGGATTTGACCTTGCAACTGTAACAATCTAAGGAATCATAGCATCAGTTAGGAAGCTAATAGGCACACACCATCACCCTTTACTGCACCAGTTTCTAATTCTCTAGAATACTGAAATACATTTTCTTAGAAGGTCGAAAAGAATTGTGAAGTAATTTTCTTTTAGATTAAAAATACTTTCCAGCTTAAATCTAGACTGTCAGTACAGAGAAGGGTTAAACATTATCAACTATTGCCCATTGATAACAGCTAAAAATTTAAGAGCTTTACAGTTCAAGTAGGGCTTTTAACATAGATTATTTAACTTAATCTTCACAATAACCCCGTGTTGTATACAATGGTGTAACTGACTTGCAGATGGGGTTAAATAGGCTCTGTAACGGTAAGCAATGATTTGCCATGTTAACGCAACAAAGAAATGCACCTCGGATTTGAATTCAGACCCCTTGACTTCCAAAGCCAGGACCACACACTTCCGGTGTAAAGCAGAAGGAAGGAAGCCTTGGAGGAAACTTAGGCCTGAGTATTGAGTGTAACTCATTAGCAACCTAGCGTCCAGCAGGGGGCAGAGCCTGTCCATGTTCCCAAGTGGGCTTCCCCTTGAGAGAACTTACAGGTTCGGTCTGCAGGCGGCTTCCCGCTGCTGTGTCCCAGGGCAGTTATCCAGCGGGCTCGCTCGCTCCTAAAACAGAGAACAGATCCAACTGAGAGATTCAAGGTGTAAAAACACAGAATAGAGTGTGTTCTAGGCACTCAATGCAAAGCCATTCCCAGAAAACGAGAGATTCTCCAGAGAGCTACGGTAAAACAGGGTGAGAGTTGTTTAAAAGAGATAATCTGGAAAGCCTAAAATAAGTCGGAGACTAGTAATCATTGTCAAAAGAGTCTGAATGAACTTGGCTTATTATTGATTAAAAGGAACTTCTCCTGTGACAGTTTAAAAGCTAATAAGGAGCTGATTACACTAACACATTATAACCCCAAAAGGTATTTATCATACCTATAATTTGATGTTTAATATTTCAAAAGCAGTAATTTCATTTTTTAAAACTCCTACTAATTTCTCTGCTTCCTTCTCACTTCCCTTCCCACACACTCAAACCTTTCAGAAAAGATGAGAAACTTGACATACTTAGTTGCTCATCCCTCATACAACTTTTGCCAAATATGAGCCTGACTGAAAGAGAAATTCTTTGGCTATTTTTACACTGTTCCCAAATGCTTATGATGGTTTAATGAGTACAGGAAAAATGATCAATACTTTTAATATAATATTAAGCTATAATTACATAAAAATCATTATCCAACTAAGGGATCAAAAGTTTCAGATAAGCAAGCACTTTTCTACATATTGAAGTCACGCTAGTTTTTTATTTTGAGCAAGTATTAAAATTACAATTAATTAAATACTGCCCCCGCCACACACATACTTTTAACTCTGTTATGTATTTATTAAACACAGGTACAGGTCAGACACTGCACTCGACGTCCACTATTCCACGTAATCCTCCCAAAAGCCCATCTGAAGGATGCTAAGATCAGATAGAAGTTCAGAGGCAAGCAATTCAAACCAAAGTCAGTTTCTACTGTGCCACTCTACATTCTTAAGAAAAAATGCTTCATGACCAACACCTGGGGGAAAAAAGTCTTTTCTCTCATAGCAGCCTGAATCTACAGACGCTTGTCGCTGTCACCCTACCTTCATCCCCATGTGCATCCTTCCAACCCAAGCAGAGAGGATGACTTACCACACTGGAACACAGCACCCTTGCCCCAGCCTTTCCTATTCCTTCCCTCTGTTTTTACCTAGATAAACCCATTCATTATTGCCATTAAAATTTCTTAACATATGTAACATAAACTGAGTTAATCATAAGCGAATACAGCTCTGTGTTTACTTACCAAGATATAGATGTGCCAGGCATTTCCACTCTGACTCTTTCCAATCAATAACCTCTGTCCAAAGGTAACTGCTCTTCTGTTTTCCATTACCATGGAATTTCTATTACCATGCTTCTTTTGTACTTTTTGCAAATGAAATCCTTTAGTATACATGCTTTTGTATTTGGCTCCTTTGGCTCAACATATATCCACTCAGTGTTGAAAACACAAGGCTCACTTCCTCCAGCAGGGGCTCCTCTGATACATAAATCAATCCTTCCATCCCCATCCCAGTATGATAATCCTGTTTCCAGGGCACCCCTCTGCACAATTCTATTATACTGCTGGTCAAGAGTAAGCCTCATAAAAGCAGGCAGCTTATCCATTTGGTTCACTGCATTATCTCTACAACACTGCCTGTCACATACCAGGGGCTCAGTATACGTCTGCTAATGAATGAATTATATAACTCATCACATATTGAGCCCAATCATTTATTGACTCATCTGCTTCTCTTACCAGGCTATAAACTCCAAAATGGCAGGAACTGGGCCTTGTTCTAAATAATATTCTGAAGCACGTATGTGTCAGGTATGGTATAAACAATTGCAAGTATCATCTAATCTAATTTTTATAACAATCTTGAAAAGAAAACAGTACCAAAATTATTTCTATTTTTTCAGAGGACAAAGCAAGTCTGGTATGTTAAACACCTAACCCAGGCAGTCTGAAATCAAAGAGGTGGTGTTACCTAGCAAGTGTTTACAAAATAATGATGGAAGGCAGGAAGGGCAGAAACTGTGGGATCTTGAAAGACAGGCATTTTCAAAGATTAAGATGAGTCTGGGCCTTGGTCAAGATGGTGTGTCAAGTGGTAATATGCACAATTTATATAGAAGCCAAGGCTCCTGTCTTGCTTTTAAAACCTCTCTCTCTAATACAAGACAACGGGCTGTATCATAGTTCTGTAAGAAATAAGCAAAGCACAACTTCATGTAAAATAATTCCGAGGCAAACACTTATATCTTTGCTATCATGTCTTTACTGGGAATAAGATCATTTTTTACTCAGGCTCAAGTGGAATTTCCAAAGTACAAAGCCAATCGAAAACAAAATACCTTATGAAAGGAAGAGTTGCTCACCAAGAGAAATCAAAAATGATCCATTTGTGTCTCTCTATGCCATACCCAAACAAGTTATACACAGCCTATACGGCTGTCTTCTGGAGCAATTTAGAGCAACTTAGAGACAGTGAGGCAGATCTTCCTGTACACAGACACCGTCTCTGGCACTGAGTGGCCAGTATCAGCAGTGGCTTTGCCCTGCTGCCAGTTTCCAGAAGTCCAGATGAAATCTTTCACTTCTGTGGCATGCTGCCTAGATGCTAATAGCATCTCTGAGACATGGCTGCCCCTCACAGGGACTCCAGAGGATACAACAAGACACTCATTGTTGCTATCACTGAAATGAGCGGCTTCTTGAAACTGCTTCAATTGAGTCAGTCCCACCCCCCATCTTAGATGCTGTCAAATCCACAGGACTTCCCCTGGGGCTTCCAAGAGCCTGCCAAGAGACCAGGCACTGCGGCTCACGCTTGTAATCCCAGCACTTTGGGAGGCCGAGGTGGGTGGATCACCTGAGGTCGGGAGTTCAAGACCAGCCTGACCAACATGGAGAAACCCCATCTCTGCTAAAAATACAAAATTAGCTGGGCGTGGTGGTGCATGCCTGTAATCCCAGCTACTCAGGAGGCTGAGGCAACAGAATTGCTTGAACCTGGGAGGCGGAAGTTGCGGTGAGCCAAGAGTGCGCCATTGTACTCCAGCCTGGGTGACAAGAGAGAAACTCCATCTCAGAAAAAAAAAAAAAAAAAGATGCTCCCCCAGCTACGAAGCAGAGAGCACTACAATTCTAAAGCAGGAACTAAGTTGTTGTAAGATGGATTCTAGGGACAGGAAAAATCAGGGCATAGACTTACCTACTATTAAATTTAGCTCTGAAGTCTAGGGCTCACTCACAGACATCTATTTTCTCCAGGGACACATTGATACAAAACAATCGAGATGAATTCACAATCTACCACATAGCCAGTTCATAGACTTTTCCCTTTGCCCAAAGTGACAGAGTAAGCAATGCTGCACTGAAGCCCATCTGCAGCATATCAACTTTCAAGACTCACCTGACCACTCCTTCCTCCACCCATATTCACTTTGCACAGGCCCTGAGCTGGGTAGGGGGTGCAGAGTGAATACACTGGACTCCCTTGCTTTTCACCGCCCTCAATACGAAGGAACACACAGAGCAGAAAACCCTCAACAAAACCCAGTACAGCGTGCAGTGCGCTGAAATGGAACACTCTACCAAAACGTCTGACCTAGGCAGAGAGAGAAGACTAAATTGAGAAGAGACGCTTTTAACTTAAATATCTATAAATGCAGTCCTTTCATAACCCTCAATCTCCATGCATGGCATGAAATGATGTTTCTACAGTTTTCTATCAGCTGTGGTAGCACCTTGTTCTCTCTCTCATATAATTAATTATGCACAGCAGGTTTAAAGTTAATTGCATGAAGGTCAAAGATACAGCAAAGTCTCACTTCTTATGGAATACCAGGCATCAGCTACAAAAGACAGATACATACTGAGAAAGTAGGAAGTAGGCTTTGAAATCACAGAGGCAGGGCTGCAGGTGAGGCTGCACAGAACAGAACATAGGCTGAGGACTCCATCACTTAACAGGGTTTTCCTGATTTCTCAATAGAAAAAAAGAACCCTCACTTGCTCTTTAACCTTCCTTTTATCCCTCCCAAAATGGCATTTGACCAGTTACCTTTTGTGTTTCTTCTCACAGCCTACACATTTACCTGTGGTTCCTTTTGAATTTTCTATATCCATGGCCTTTGAAAAAAGTCCTTCGAACCTTTGTAAAGAATAGGATTGTGAAGATAGTTGTTTTTGTTCATTTCCTTGCACATTCAATTCAACGAGATTAGTTCAGAAAACTGATCCATGAAAGAAAGCCCATAGCATGAAAAAAAGTCATTAAAAATGCTGAGACTAGGCCTTAAAAAACTAGATTATCAGCTCAATTGGCCAAATTTTAAAAAATCTAACTGAAGCAAAATAATATCCCTAGCCCACTAAGAGTTCTAAAATTCTGAATTTTGTCATATGCTATATAGTTAAATCAATTATTTCTTGTTTATCATATTACATTAGTTCAGACCTAAAAAATCTGGTCCAGAATCCTTCAGTTAACCTGAAGCGGGTCAATAATGTTTCCTTGTTGATAAAAGACACCCTGTCCTGTTGGGGTTGGTGATGAGGATTACATAAGATCAGATCCTTTGACAGGCACTAGATAAATATAAGATTACGATTGGACTTAGAATTTAGATTTGACAAGGAAAAAAATGCTGTGCCCTGCAACAAATACAATGTTTCCATGTATACTGTCTTTATGTTGTGATTTTTCTAAGAGGATGAAGTATATAACTATGTCAGAGATACTATTTACAAATTTTTTCCATTCCATGTACTTCCTGTTGTTAATTAAGTCATTAACAGAAGCAGGAAAAGCTCAAAGACTCCCTGCAAACAATGCCCCTTTATCAGGAGGCCCAGGAATTGGTGTCTGGATGGTTGACAGCATCAACCACATTCATTATGCTTCTAGCTCTGTGAGGGAGAAATTTTGAGAAGGACATTTGATTATTGGCTAAGGTCATCATATCCTATTACTGTCATATAATGAGTGAAGAAAGTTTATGTTCATCACTGAACATGTCCTAGATGTTTCATGACGGTATACACTACACCCAAATGACATCTAAATTTTACTGCAAATGCAGGAAGCCAAGGATTCCACTTGCCACTGCCTGTTGTGTGTGCCAGCTGCAGCTGTCTGTGCTTCATTTTAATGAAGGCAGACAAAGGGGGCTCTCCGGCTCCCACATTCCTCTTGAAAGACCCAGAGGGGAAAAGGAATGACAGTGGTAAAACATTCTTCTTTTGTCCTTTTATAAAGGGTAGGCTTTTGTATTTTTTGCAGACTATTGTCTCATTAACAATACCATGACTTAGGGCCTGTCATGGACAAACAGATATAACACAGTATACATGACTTAGATGTACATCCCAAAAAACACTGACTGAATCCTTAATAGCAAACATTGAAAAACAAGTAAAATTTGGGAAAAAGTTGCTCCAGCAGTAACAACAAGGGCAGTAAATAGAGACAGATAGGAAACAGTTTTTCTCCACACCCGGTTACTCTTCTACCTTGTCTTGGATAGAGAAAAGCTAGTTATAATATTTACGGATCAATCCCAAAATTATTTACTGGGAACCCACTCGCTATGTACAAAGCAAGGAAAGGACAAGATTAGAGCTGAGCTTAGGGATTGGTGATAAAACAGTACTGTATTGATGGGAGAGGAGAATGGCTAAGAGGTAATCGGGGTAGTTCAAAAGCAATATGGTTGACCTAGGAAGGAGGCAGTGGAATGGAAAGATGTGGAAAGATGAAATAGACTTTTACACAGGAAGAACTGGCAGGTGATGGATCTGTTCTGACACAGAAGCATCAAAAACAGCACCAAATCTCCAGACTGGATAACACAAAACAGTGTCAATGGTACCATTTACAGAAATGTGTGTGTCGTGGAAAGCCATGGGCAGTGTTGATGGTTTTGGACAGGCTGCATTTCTGAAGAGACAGAGAAGAGGAATGGTCATAGGTGTGAGAGGCAAACTAACAGCATAGATAAGAGGCTGAGAAAAACATAATCTCAAAAAAAAGGGTTAGTGTGAAAGAGCTGGATGGTCAATAAAACTAAATACTAGAGGTAAAGAAAGAGGAAGATTGAACTGCTGGGTGTGAAACCAGGAAGCCTGTTAATCTGATGGAGAGGCCTCAACAGGGTGCCAGAGGAAGAAGCCATGCCAAGGTTGATTAAGAAACAACTCAACATATGGTGCTAGCAGCTCACGCCAAAAATCTTAGTATCATCGATTCCTCTCTTCCACTTACTGCCACCTCAACTCATCCAATCCATTGGTTGGTCCTGTTGTTTTTGTCTCCAAAATATAACATTTCTATCTCCTCTTATATATCATGGTCCAAGCCAACATTGGGACTCCCTCGACTACTCCAACAGGATTAGGGTTAGGGTTCTCATTGTTTGCCCCACTGAAACTTCTGTCCCCCACCCCAGGGCCCCTGCTGTTCCTGAAACTTCCTGCTATGACTTACGTGGCTCTAAATCAGTACTTCTCGAAATACCTCTGGTAGAGAACCAGTCTCCTCTCCTTGAATCCATTGCAGACCAAACGTTTTTAGAAATACAATAAAAATCAATTGTTAAAATCATCACAAGTTTTGATGCCTCAGAAATGTCAAACTGCTTCCTACATATCAGGCTGGTAACTACTTGAGGACTGATGGCCCACAGACAGCACCGGAGTAGCTCTGCTCTTAGACAAACTGGCCTTTGCTGCCCATTGACCGCCACCCTCTCCCTGGTTTATTCTGCTCCAGCCACATTCTCCAGGTTCAAGCCAAGTTTGAGAACACTAAATTCATTTCCTTAGAGGTTTTGCACTTGCTGTTCCCTTTGGGTGAAATATTCTGACTCTGCATTTTCCTAAGGGTTGACTCCCCCTTTTCACTCAAGGCTCAAATATCACCTCTTAGGAGAAATTTTTCTGCACCGCCTAAGTTAGAGTACATATCCCCACCATCCCTCAATTAGCACTCACTCCAGATCGTATCACCAGCTTTAGGGTCTTCACTGCACTTACCACTACCTGAAATGATCCTATATTTTTAACTGGATCAAGAAGAAATGCTTTCCCAACATCCCAGTTCATTGCAGGCCATTTGCCCACACAGGCTACAAAAGCTTCCTTCCATCCAAAGTCACCCTTCCTAAAAGCAGGAAGCCCAAGGGGATCAGTTCTTCACTTGGATATAAGCCTAAGAGCAGAGATCTGATCTCTGCATGCTTCACTGCTACACCCCAGCACTGAGAAGAGCACTTGACGGGAAGTAGGTGCCTGACAAAAATCCACTGAATTAATTAATCCAGAGAAACGAAGGCCATTCTTTTGAGAAGTTCTGTAAAGGGAAGGAAGGATGTAAGAGTAGGCTGGGAGTTTGCAGTCATACACTGGAGGGTGGGTGAGACAGAAAACGAGGGGAAAGTGAAGTAACAAGAGTGTCACACACAGCGAGCATTGGGCATTCTCAGGATGAGACTGCAGTGTGCGGTACTGAGAGGTTCCTCAGCAGAGGAAAGGCCTGACATGGGCCCTAAGAGGAGCTATCTGGCCACCTGAGGAGGCCTGAAGAGGGCACTCCAGGAAGTATGAAAAACACAGGCAAAGGAACAAAAAAGGAAGTGAAACATGGAAAAATAATTTTGGGGATGCAATATCTATTTTGCATTTTATTATAAAATATTCCAACCCATGTGATACCCTAAATTTAACACCTAGGTTTCCACAACCTTTTTCCTTTTTAAAGCCTATGCATTTTGGCCAGGCACAGTGGCTCGTGCCTGTAATCCCAGCACTTTTGGAAGCTGAGGCCGGCTGATCAATTGAGGTCAGGAGTTTGAGACCAGCCTAGCCAACATGGTGAATCCCGTCTCTACTAACAATAAAAAAATTAGCCAAGCGTGGTGATAAGCACCTATAATCTCAGCTCTTTGGGAGGCTGAGGCAGGGGAATCACTTGAACCTGTGAGGGGAGGCTGCAGTGAGCTGAGATTGTGCCACTGCACTCCAGCCCTGGTGACAGAGTGAGACTCTATCTTAATAAAATAAAAAACAATAAAGTCTTTGGACTTAAAAAATTCTGTATTTTAGTAGTTTCTCACAGTTAATGGCAACTGACTTCCTGGAGTTTTCCTTCCAAATCCAGAACAAGCCAAACTTGTGGAACGTGGGGGTGGAACAGCCTACTGGTTGGCAGCTTCTCCATAAAAAAATTAAATTTTGTTACTAGAAAGAGTGCTAGACTGTCAGGAAGGCCAGATTCTAGTTCCAGCTTTGGCAATAACTCACTTCCTGTATGGCCTCTGTGAGTCTCACTTCACATGGGGGAAGAAAATGAGGGAGCTGGACCATGTATATAATTATAAATATGTGTATATATTTATAATTTATGTTATTGATAATACTTTATTTACTATTATAATTATATATAATTAGGGTCATCATATATTTCATTGTGTAAACAAGGACCTTTTGAGAGTCAAAAAGAGAATCATTCATAATTTCATCAGGACAACGGACCTAAACTTGAACCACTGATTCTGGGAAAACCAAGACGTCTGATCACCTTACCTATATGCTTTCTTCAGCTCAAAATTCTATCCTCCTCTAGAAACACCCATGGGTCCCTTCATCATGCTCTATAGCTGGCTCAGTGCCTGGCACATCCCAGATGCTCACTATTTGCCTTATCTCCTTTCGGTGAGCATTTCTGCATTCTTTATGTAATCAAAGCCATTGATTTTTCTTCCACAATTTCATTGTCTTCTGAAGTCAAATTGTCCTTGTGCCAAACAGCTGTACCCCTCCTACTGCTGATTTTACATGTGGTATATCCTCTGGTGGCCTTTAGTGACAACAGGTTTACAAAGAAGATAAATATTTAGGTGTAAAATTCATTATTTTTCAGGTCAAAGAGTAAGTAGTGGTCTGAAGTTCTTCAATTACTTAAGGCTAGAGTGGTAGTGAAAACCTTGTTTCTTCAGCTAGATTGCCAATGAACCATATTAACCAAAAAGACATAAAAGAAAGAAAACCTAAACAATATATACTTACCGATGCATTTCACAAATTTTGGAACACATTCTATGCACATCAAAGCTCTAATTGCTCAAAACTAGGTATCCAGAGCTAACCTGCCTATTTGCAAACATGGCATGTGACAATTTGCCAGGTTTTTTAATAGTCTTTTTTTTTTTTTAAGGAAAGTGTGTCTTTAGTTGTTAAATATATTTCTCAACACCAATACTATTTTATGTCTTAAAAGCATGTCCATTTATTTACTTCTCAGCTGTAACTGAGGGTGTGGGCAGGGAGAGCAAAGAATGAGAGAGTCACTCCTTCTGTACCCAAGGAGACCTCTGTCCCATGCCCCTTCTGGAATGTCCTCTTGCTATTAATTAAAGAACTACAAATATGAGTCAGACCCATGGGTTTCCAAGTGACGTGACTAAATATTCTGAGAACATGTCTGATTGAGGAAACGAACAACCATTTAATCTTTGGCAAGATTTAAAGGCAAAAGGATGGAACAAATGCTACAGAATGTCCCAGGAAAGGATCTAGCCTTGGCGTGAAAATAAGCTGGACGTGTCAGTTCACCTCCTACTCTCTTGGAACCATCTCAGAAACAAGTGGTGGAGATCACATAAATTATGAATGAGACAGTCAGGAAAATCTCTGTTGAGATGTTGGCAAAGTCTGAATAAAGAACAAACAATCCTTGTAAACTGAAAGAAAAGGAAAACACAAGGCAAAACCAGCAGCACTTTCACCATTACTAACTATATGGGGAAAGGGAAGTCACTAGTTTCTGAGAATTCTCTAGAACACTGGAAAAGTACTAATTTCCAAAGTGTTTAAGTCGTTCTCAGCCTTAAAGTCATATAAAATCGAAAGCACAGGCATACTAAAAATTCTGTTTTGAGGAAGTTTCCCCACACAAAGGAAGTCTAGGTTTGTCCTCACTGGCGAAGGGGTTTAAACCACTTTTGGAATTCAAGTAATGCCTCCCCTTGGCCCTGGTCTTGGGTATGTTACTTGCTGGTTACCTCACAGACCAGCAAGCACACGCCCACCCAAGCTCACCTCCCCAGAGCCTCAAGCTTGGAATGCCATCAGCGCTTTTCAGCACCTTTAGGGGAAGATCTCTGAGACCTCAGAGAAAGGCATTTGTTTATTTTGTAAACAAACACATGAAGATGAAGTTCCTTTTTCTTTTTTTCTTTTTTTAATGGTTGCTAGCTAGGGTGATTGTTGCTAAAGGTTTGCGTGGCTGTGGCCATTTCTTAAATTAAGACCACAATGAAATTTGCTGCATCAATTGACCCTTTCACTCATGAAAGATTTCTGTATAGCATGCAATGCTGTTTGATAGTATTTTATCCTCTGTAGAACTTCTTGCAAAATTGGAGTCAATCTTCTCAAACTTTGCTACTGCTTTATCAATTCAGTTTACACAATATTCTAAATCCTCTGTTGTCATTTCAACAATGCTCACAGCAACTTCACTTTCTTTGCTCATCCTGAAGAAGCAACTCCTCATTTGTTCAAGTTGTATTATGAGATTGCAGCAATTCAGTTGCATCTTCAGTCTCCATTTCTAAATCTAGTTCTCTCGCTATTTCCATTGCATCTGCAGTTGCTTCCTCTGCTGAAGTCTTGAACCCCTCATAAGTCATCCATGAGAGTTGGAATCAACTTTTCCCAACTCCTGTTCATGTTGACATGCTGATCTCCTCCCATGAATTATGAATGTTTTTAATGACATTTATGATGGTGAATCTTTTCCAGAAGACTTTTAATTTACTTTGCCCAGATCCATCAGAGGAATCACTCTCTATGGTTAGCTGTAGCCTTATGAAATACATTTCTTGCCGGGCGCGGTGGCTCAAGCCTGTAATCCCAGCACTTTGGGAGGCCGAGACGGGCGGATCACGAGGTCAGGAGATCGAGACCATCCTGGCTAACATGGTGAAACCCCGTCTCTACTAAAAAATACAAAAAAACTAGCCGGGCGAGGTGGCGGGCGCCTGTAGTCCCAGCTACTCGGGAGGCTAAGGCAGGAGAACGGCATAAACCCGGGAAGCGGAGCTTGCAGTGAGCTGAGATCTGGCCACTGCACTCCAGCCTGGGCGACAGAGCGAGACTCCGTCTCAAAAAAAAAAAAAAAAAAAAGAAATAAAGAAATACATTTCTTTTTTCATTACCTCGGTGAACTCTCCAGTTCATTTGGAATATTCTATAGCTTTCACTAACCTGTCCTTGTTTTTCTCCAGCCTGTGAAATGTTACTTCTAGTGCCAAAAGATATGAAATAACTTGACATTTTATGAGGATGCTTTGTAATTTTCACATTTTTCTTATGTCTCTTGACACAGATTCTTTGCTTGGCCAAACTTTAGTTAGATTTCTGTACCTTCTCCTAGGCTCATCTGTACAGTTCTTCATAAAATCCAGTTTCAGCAAAGAACCCTACTAAGTCAGCTTGGCAAGAATATCCCCTACTCCATCCTCAATATCTGATAAGATTCATTATTCTCCATCATCCCAGAGGTTACGATGTCTAATTACCCTGGCCTGTCTTCAGCAAGAATCCTGTTTAGCCAGAATCGCCCTTATCCCTGATATTTCCTCTTAGTGAGTTTCCATCCACTGACCTCCATCCTGCTTCATGGCTGTAAATTCCCACTGGCCCATGCTGGATTCGAAGTTGAGCCCAATCTGTCTCCCCCACTGGAGACCTTGCTGCAATGGTCCTTCTACCTACTAAGATGATCTTGAATAAAGCCAACCTTATTGTGCTTTAGCAAGTGTCCTTGAATAATTTTTCTTTAATATTTTCTTTAATCATCTAGGAACACTGATAAAATCTGTCTTTGGGATCACTTTCTCTAAGATCTTGCTACAGTTTTAGGGTTGTTACTCATCAGGTGCCGATCCATTTGAACCACATCATTTAGGAACTTTGGCAGACATGGAGTGGGAGGCAGGAATCTGACAGGACAAAGAATTAGGGAACTTCTCCTTTCCTTCCACTGCTCCACTCTCTGACCCAATATAATATCTGTCCATGATTTGGCCGGGCGCGGTGGCTCACGCCTGTAATCCCAGCACTTTGGGAGGCCGAGACGGGCGGATCACAAGGTCAGGAGATCGAGACCATGGTGAAACCCCATCTCTACTAAAAATACAAAAAATTAGCCGGGCGCGGTGGCGGGCGCCTGTAGTCCCAGCTACTCAGGAGGCTGAGGCAGGAGAATGGCGTGAACCCGGGAGGCGGAGCTTGCAGTGAGCCGAGATCGCGCCACTGCACTCCAGCCTGGGCGACAGAGCGAGACTCCGTCTCAAAAAAAAAAAAAAAAATATCTGTCCATGATGATTATTGCAAGAGGAAGTTTCCAGTTTCTAAACAAATAAATTGGTCAGTTAGCTTTAAAATCATCACCAAAAAATCACTGAGGTGAACTTGAAAGTTAACCCTCACTGCCACTCATCCAATGCGAGCACTAACTGCACACTAACTGCTGGCGAAACTGCAGGCACAAACAGGATGCCTGTTTTGGTCCTGCATAAGCTCTGGATTAGTAAGAGGATTTATCAGTATATTTCCATAAGCTGGGTAGCTCTTTTGACAGAAATAATTGGGCTTTCTGCTCTCTGGTTGAAGGTAGGTGACTGAGAAACGACCTCAATTCCATTACCTAAGAGGGCTTATGGCCTAGACTCAAACTACCAGTTGAATCATATTCCCGAAAGATAGTGTATCATATTCTTTGTCAATGAAAAAAGTAAAATGATTTTTAAACCACTCTATAAAAATAAAAACACCTAAAGCCAGGTGCATCTATCAGGACTTATAGGGACAAAAATAACAACATCCATCTCCTGTAAGAAGATTACAATGAAAAGAACAACATCTGTAAAAAGCACCCAGTCGTAGCGCTTAGCGAACAGTAGGTGCTCAACAAAAACATGAATAGTAGCTGCTGTTTTTAGGGAGTCTGTAAACCAAAGGAAATCAGGTCAGGGAGATACCATCAGATATTCCGATCCTTTCCCCACATATACTTACTGCGTCTCAGCTCCTAGCAGCATTTCCACTTTCTCATTCGCATGGTTACTAAGGACTGTCAGAGTAAAGAGGTGACTGGCAGAGCTCTGTCTTGAATAGAGCATTGTGGAGCTGTTCTTCCCTGGAGAAGAATTAAGCTCTTCATTGTCACAAGATTCCACCAAGAGCTGATCTCTTAAGGAATAATCATTGACGTTATAACTTTCTTCACTATAAAGGAAAGGGAAAAGAACATGTCAATTACTCAGCCAGATAAGACTGTGACACTGTCAGTTTTCAAGGCACATTTTGGTGGAAACAGCAAGGAGTGGGCAGGAAGGAGAGAGAGAGAATGACTTATTTTAAACTATGAATTAGAATTCAAA
The DNA here is from genome assembly GCF_009764315.1 of Trachypithecus francoisi. Taxonomy (NCBI): domain Eukaryota; kingdom Metazoa; phylum Chordata; class Mammalia; order Primates; family Cercopithecidae; genus Trachypithecus; species Trachypithecus francoisi. The sequence continues at coordinate 9,515,479 of NW_022681453.1, forward strand.
TTCTATCTACTGATTATGAATCAATGTAACCCCCTCCAATTAAACCTAATTACTATTTTTATGTATGTAACATACTAAATTGTATCTCAAGTATAAAAGCAATACAAAAAAAAAAAAAAAATGAAACCCTCTACGTTTCATTTGACCTCATCCTGGAACTGTTATAATAAGTGGTCCTTGCATCCTTGCATGTATCTTGGTAATGCTCCGGCAGGTATACCTCCCCAGCTTCCACATCTCTATTTGCAGAATGAAGGAGGAGCCCCAAATCTACTCATGCTCTGGGAAACAAGACCTCACCCCCCCAAACCCCCCATCTCCAAATGACCACGCATTGGAGAGAAGAGCCCCAGAGGTCTGCTTGCTTCTGGCAAGACACCCAACCCATCCTTCTGTCCCACACTCAGAGCCTCACCACCTGTTTCAGAAACCACCAGGACTAATCTCATTATGCCCTCTACTCCTGATTAGGCTCAGGACCCCCAATATCCTTCTTTCTCCTGCACTCCCACTCCCATTGCACTGTGAACATGCTCAATCTGGCCCCACCTTTTTCCACTCCTCAGCTGGTTCCTGAACGCCTTCCACTGTACCCTCTGGGAATGCAATTCCTTCATTTAGGGAATCTAGTAAAGTCTTCTAAATACTTGGCCTCATCTCTGAACCCTTCCTTCATATTCTTGCTTTAAAAGAAACCTGTCTCTCCCCAGAGAACAAGGCATCTCCTGAGAGCTCTCTGCCTGCTTGCTTTTTATTCTTGCTTCTAGACAATGATCACTTCCTCCTCCTGAAACATCATCAGCTTTGAAGCTCATGCCATCAGTCTCTAACTCATAACCGCAGTCATTATAGACTCCTGGATCATTCCCGATCCTCTCCCTTGAGTTTCACTGCTGACTCTCTGTCTCTCTCCAATAATACTTCACACACATACACACACACACACACACACACACACACACACACACACACTCTTTCTCTCTCTCTCTGTCTCTTCTCTCTAGGTCACTTACATCAAGTCCCCAACACTACTTCTTTCTTTAACTCTCCTGTAAAGGATCTTTCCATCACCCCGTACCCTCAATTCCCCGACTTTACTCTCCTTCAATGATCTTGTTTTTCTGCCCTACTTCAGCCACAAATCCATGGTTATACCTTAGTCCTTGTCATTACTATCAACTACAACCTCTCTGTAATCACAGTGTCAAACGTTCCTCTCTCTAACCAGCACAGTCTTTCTTTCCAACTCTCCTCCTCTAATCCTCAACACCATTATTTAACCCACCAGTTCTTACAACCCATTGACTCTACAACTTTTCCCCTTATCCTTAGTTCCCTCGTGTCCTCTTGTTCATGCATATTAAATTACCTAGCTTGGATTTCTTGGTACCTAGTTAAATCACATCTTGCATACATGTTCATCTCCTTGATTGTACTTGCCTGGCAAATCCCGAACCTGGTAAACACAGCTTTTCCTCTATTCTGCACCCGCACCGCGAGTGAACATGAGAGTGCTCAATAAACAATTGTCACATAAGTGGATGAATATATAATAAATTCTAATATACGCTAGGAATATCAAATAATTACCTCATTTAATAATAAATGCAAGTGAATGATGTCAGGGGAGCTTAGAGAAAAGAAAAATCCTTGGGCCTACTCAAGTACACTAGGAATTTCAGAACAGGCCACTTTGCTCAAGATTTCTTGGAATTTATTTTCCTCAGAATGGACATCTATCCACCTGTCAACCACTCCCTTGTAATGTTCCTTGAAAAACTTTATAATTTTTTCTAAAATTTACTTTAATTGATTCTCCCCTCAAGAAACAGCAAATGCAGTTATCTATAAAAGCAAAATATTGCCTTCTGATCAAGCCTAATTGTTCCCAGGATAGTAATCTGTATTAATTAAAAGATTGTGTGGCACGATTATCTCCAACGCTCTCCTGAGACTGCCTACAGACCAGCACACCCACACCTGGATATGTCAAATATTTCTCACATCCAAAATGAGACTTATCAAAGTAGAGATGTTTATAAAAAGAGGAAGGTGAATAACACGCTTTACAAACAAATATGGTTATTTTTTAAAAGACTATGTTTACTAGAAACAAAGCAGTCAATTTTTAGCAGCATAGAACAAGTTTATCATGTTGTATAGATACTATATCAGACATGCATTTAACAGCATAGGACTCAAGATAAAAACCAAAAACCAGGATAAGACATAACAAAACCTCAACAATAACAGCATCAAAAACAAGAGAAAAAGAGGATGAACTGAGGCTTCCTTGTCACTATTTTCTCTCTGCCTCTTCTGATTACGTTTTTGGTCCCATTTACAAGTTAAAAAAGATAACCTGTTAGTCAAAGGTACCTGTTTCTGCATAAAAACAATTCTGCTTCAGAAAGATAAATGGAAGCAACCGAATATTGTGAACGTGGGGTAACGCCCTAAACAATGACATGCACGTAGGTATCGTAGGTATTTCCAAAAAAATGAAAGTCAAAGAAAGGTATATGCTATAAAGTCATCATTTGAGGTGACTCAAATTCCAAAAAGTTGTCAACATAAAGTGGTTTCACCTATCAAGTCATCCCAGTAGAATTCAAGACCAAGGGTTCACAGAAAATGAATATAAGCTAATATGAATAAACTAGTTAAGTTTGTGTGTGTGTGTGTGTGTGTGTGTGTGAGAGAGAGAGAGAGAGAGAGAGAGAAACGACGGAGTCTTGCTCTGTTGCCCAGGCTGGAATGCAGTGGTGCACTCTCAGCTCACTGTGCAACCTCCGCCTCCCGGGTTTAAGTGATTCTCCTGCCTCAGCCTCCCGTGTAGCTGAGATTACAGGCATGCACCACCATGCCTGGCTATTTTTGTCTTTTTCGTAGAGACGGGGTTTCACCATGTTGGCCATGCTGGTCTGGAACTCCTGACCTCAAGTAATCAGCCTCCCAAAGTACTGGGATTACAGGCCTGATTCACCACACCCAGCCAGCTTTTTTTTCTTTCAATTTTCAGAGTCATCAATGCTTTATTTTTTTGTCTTTGGGAGATAAAGACAGAAGTAGATACTTTTTAAAAATGTTTATTAATTGTTCTCTTAAGCAATGACAACTACAATGCCACTGATTAAGACCCAGGATGGCTGCTGGGCTCAGTCTATGCCTGTAGTCCTCTCAAATGTCCAGTTTGAATGATAAACTGTGGCTGCCCTAATCATAGCTATATGATTTCACCTCAAGTATTTATTTCCACACATCTGCACAGGTGTGTCATTGAATATGCCTGAACAAGGAACTTGCCCCACTGGACTTCCGGATCCAAAATAAAATGCAGGAAACATGTTGGCCTTTATGTTTGTTTGTTTTTAAAGTGATTTACTATCATCCAATATCCAACATAATTATTTCGTCTAGGCTAGTAAACTTCTGCATTATGTAATAAATAATGTAGGTGTTTATACCTTCTTTACTGCTCTCCTAGGGAATCTAATATAAAAAGAAACGATTCCATTTAATAGTAGTGAAGTAAATAGATTATCCATGTTGGCTACCTAATTCAAACCCAGTGGGACAAAAACTGAAAGAAAAAAAAGGACTGAAAAAAAAGAAAAGAACAAAAACTGAAAAGCAGCTCACTCTTGCTTGCTAGCTCGAGTGTTCTCACACACGCACATACGCATTCACACACTTAATCTCATGAAGGTTTGAATGAATACTGAAATACTCAATGAAATTCATTCTCTTACTGTCAGCCAGCACCTACTCTCTCTCTTCTTAATAGAGAGTAACTGTTAAAACATGTGCTTCAGTAGAAAGAGGAGCGGAAACTCTATAGCCAGGTGCAGCTGTTTAAAGCCCATTTCCCATCTCTGCTTACTTACCCCATGTCCAGTAAGTATGGAGCAGGCTAAACAGGGTTGGGAAAGAAACCCCCTTCCTGAGGGAAGCTGATGCTAATCAGACTTCCCCATGTTTGTCTCTATCACTTAACAAACATATGGTTTACATAGTCTCTGAAACAATTTGGAACATGTAATGAGGAAGTTAAAGTGCTCAGAAAAGGGCAAATGGAAAAACCATCTTTCCTTGCATGGAGAAGTTTATACAGAGACTTCCTTTGATTGTCTTATATGTGCTCCAAGTTTACCAGCTGCTCATCAAGGCGTCTGCTTTGTGCAAGCAGCAGCGCCTATCAGGTGCTTCAGCTGAATCAAATCTATAGAAGTCTGTTGCTTGGAGTGTAAACAGTGATGGGTTTCTCTGTTGAAATCCACTTAAGGTCCTAGTAACCTTTGTTGAGATTTCTTTCTTTTCTTGTTTTTTAACAACATAAAGAACTACTAGCAGATAACAGGATATGATGGCAAACACATATTCCAATTGTTTTTTTCTCTGGAGGGCATTCTTTGTTAAGCAAGTCAGACAGTGTTTGGTTCTACTATACGCAACGCAACATCAAAGGCAGAAAAATGATACACTTTATTGTAAACAGTGGCTTTCTTAAGGAGATTATTATGAAGCCCTTTAAGTTTCCGTCCCATAATTTCTATAAAGGTTAGAATTTTCAGACTGAGCATATATTTATTACTTTGAAATCAGGAAAACATTTAAAAATTTGCGTACAACTTACATACATTTTTAAAATACCAAAGCTACATATATGTATATGCAGTAGTTAGCACAGGAATAAGAGACGCCAACTTCAGCAGAGTAGGTGCTCTGGGGAAAAGAAGGAAGAAAGGCTGAGGGTGGAAGGACTTTGGGTAATCTGAAGTGTTTTATATATTTTTTTTGTTTAAAAAGGAGGGATCTGACACTAATATGGCAAAAAGTTAGTATCTGTTAAATATGGATGATAGGTATATTCATGTTTGATAATTTTCTGCAAGGTTGAACCATTTTACAAGTAAAAGTAAAAAGCAAGAATTTAATCAAAAAGACATAAATGTGACGGCTATCATCACTCTAGGTGTCTGTGGTTGCTTAAGGATGCAACTGAAGTGACTACCTAATAATGGAATGTCTTTTCTGCCCTCTAACAACTAACTCTTTGCAGATGACACCATTGACTGAAAATATACTACCAACTAATAGTGAATTCAGTAAAGCGATTAGGTGTTTAAAAAAATGGCTTTTCTATATATGAATAACACCCAGTTAGAATATAAAATGAAAATGTCATTTTATTTATGATTGCCACAAAACACATAATATATTTAGGATTAAACTTAACAGGTTTCTTCTATATGTGGATAACCTTAAACAACTTTAGAAGAAGGCTCAAAGTAATGAATAGAAAAACTTGATATTATCAAGATATCAATTCTTCCTCAGTTAATATATAATTTAAACACAACTCAGTGAAAACACAAGCAAGGGTTTTTTGAGAGATGGCAGGGAGTGGAAATAGTTGAGCTGACTGTAAAACACAGAAAAAATAAACATGCAGAAATATCCAGAAAGATTGTGAAAAAAAAAAAAAAGAAGAAACTAGCCTTATGATGTATTAAAACATACTGTAAAGCTGCAGAAATTCAAAGACTGGGACAAGGGCATGAGTTGACTGATGGATTGTGAAGCAGAATAGTGGGTTTACGAGTTGACACAGACATGTCTGGGGATACAGAGGTGACATTTCAAATCTCTAAAAAATTAATGAGTTAATCAATAAATAATATTGGGACATTTGGGGAAACATCAAATATTTTTTAAAATGTGGATCCCAATCTCACTCCTTAAACCAGGATACTTCCTTGGACCCAAGCTCTGGGTATATAAGAGTTGTGAAGAAAAAGCAAGTGACAAGACAGGTCTTTCTGCAGGAAACAGACCTATAAGGGCTTGCCTTGTGGTCAGAGAGGTGCTGTTAAACATGTACATACCTTAGGGCGAGTTCTTATCTTAACCCTTATTAGCAAGCATTTTAGGTACTTAATACGGATGAACAGGAATGGAAAATAGGCTAGTTTACCAAGATGCACCCAGGAGAGTGAAAGGAAAGATGGTGATGGGGAGGTAAGGGAAAGGGTTAGACTGCACAAGCCAGCTTTCCCACAATCCACATCTCTCAGCCCCAGCTGTGGGTATAACTCTCACGTACCCGCTTACATTGTTTTAGAAGTCTCTTTTATAGCCCAAATCCGATGGAAGGAAACCCAAGCAGCATTTCCAGTTCTTCCTTTTGTAAAAAGGTTTAATTTAAAAGAAAAGATGGGCCAGGCGCGGTGGCTCAAGCCTGTAATCCCAGCACTTTGGGAGGCCGAGACGGGCGGATCACGAGGTCAGGAAATCGAGACCATCCTGGCTAACACTGTGAAACCCCGTCTCTACTAAAAAATACAAAAAACTAGCCGGGCGACGTGGCGGGCGCCTATAGTCCCAGCTACTCGGGAGGCTGAGGCAGGAGAATGGCGTGAACCCGGAAGGCGGAGCTTGCAGTGAGCTGAGATCCGGCCACTGCACTCCAGCCTGGGCGACAGAGCGAGACTCCGTCTCAAAAAAAAAAAAAAAAAAAAAGAAAAGAAAAGAAAAGATGCTATTGAGACTTATCACAGCATTGATAGTCATATGATTTTTGGCATATATTCTCAAGATAGTGACATTTAATTTTTACTTATTCAGTAGTTCCCTTTCCATAGGCTTTAAAACATTCACACAGCTTCTCTGTCCTGAAAAAAATATTTACTAGAATATGCTGGTGCCACGACAATATGTTTCCTGAGTTAGCAGCTGCCTGCGGTTTTTCAGACCCTTGTGCTTACAGGCCACTGAAATGGCTTCCGAAGGCCACCATAGCCCATCACCCCACCAAATTAAACACCTGGATTTCGCCATTATTTCTCTTTGCATGTATACAGAATCTAGTGACACTGAGCAACTGTGAATCCTGAAACTCCCTGTCTTCTAATGCCTTTTGTGACATTTCTAAGCCATCCTTCTTTGGGGACACTCTCCAAGATCCTCTTCTAGACTGTCATGCATTAAATCTCTCTGAGGAATTTAATGGTTCTAACATTCCCCCCAGTAGCACTGATACACAGGAGTTAATGGGGTTTATGAGATCAAACGAAATTCTTCCTACTTTCCTCCAATATATGTATGAGAAAAAGTGTTCTGTAGATTTCAACTTGTTTCCCTTCTCCTTCTAAAAAACATGATTCCTCAACCCTCACACTTAATTGTATGCTTAAATGGAATAGAAACACTCTAGTCAAACTTGGCTGGGATGAAGGACATTGAATTTATGCTAAAATTTATTTTAAGTCAAGGAGTTAAATTTTTTTTTCACTTGACTGAGGTTGATTTCCATTTCAAAGCTTGGTTTTAGAATTATACTACAAACATGTTGTTAGCGGAACAATATACAATTTTAAAGGAATGAAGTATGGCACAGCAGGTAAGAATTGAGCCATAATTTGGAATGTCTGGTAAGAAACCCAATTTTAGGCCAGATGCAGTGGCTTACACCCGTAATCCCAGCACTTCGGGAGGCCAAGGCAGGTGGATCACAAGGTTAGGAGATCCAGACCATCCTGGCTAACTCGGTAAAACCCCGTCTTTACTAACAGTAGAAAAAATAAAAATTAGCCAGGCGTGGTGGCAAGCACCTGTAGTCTCAACTACTCGGGAGGCTGAGGCAGGAGAATTGCTTGAACCCAGGAGGTGAAGGTTGCAGTGAGCCGAGATTGCACCACTGCACTCCAGCCTGGGCGACTCCGTCTCAAAAAATACAAAAACAAAAACAAAAAGAAACCCAATCACTCACTGGCTTTGTGAACCCAAGCAAGTTACTGATCCTCTCTGTGCTTCAGTTTTCTCATCTGTAAAGTGGGAGTAACAGTACCAACTTCACTGGATTGTTGAGAGGTTTAAATGAGGTAACACATGTATTACCTCATTGTGTGTAAGGCTCTTACAATCATGCCTAACTTACAGTAAATGTCAGCTTTTTTTTTTTTTTTTTTACTTTCCTAACAGAACACCATCCATTTAAACTGCCTAATGTTTTGTTAAAAGCCTGATAATTATGTTTTGCAAATGCGTAAGTGGACCAAGCATAATTAGAGCTAAATGTCCATGTCAAGAAATCCACAATTTGGCAAGCGCTCAGACCAGCAAAACAAGGCACAATATTTATCCAGAAACTGATTTCAAATAGCCTTACTTGCTCAGTTCCTCAAGATAATTCTGAAGTCTAACAAACATGCCACATACATCCTATTTCATTGTTAATAACATAACCAATAGTGGAGATGAGGATCCCCGTTCATTAGTATGATAAGCATCTGCTATGATTCACTGCCACAAAAAAGATGGCCAGTGACCCAGAAAAGGGCCGGGAAGCCCCATCCCTGTCACCAAGGACCACCAGATGCCACAGCCCAGCACTTCTGTGGCTGCCCATGGGATGCTCTGAACCCACAGTCCTTGAAAAAGAGGAGATGCACAGTTCTGAGAGGCTGTCAGTACCTTTCTGAAGCTCTCTCCCTGGGATAAGTTGAACTAAGCAAGCCCTGAAGGGCAGGCAGGCAGCTTCTTAAGTGGGTAACAAGGTTATCCAAATTATACAGCAACCCCATACTCCAGGAGTACCATACCACTGACTTACATCAATAAAAAGGAAAAATATACTATTTATTGCACATTTTTCAGCAACAATGTTATAGTGTCTCCTAATCACTGAGGAATAGTGCAAAAAATAAAAATAAAAATAAAAAAACTGCTACTACAACGTGTACACATGATTTACACCAATTTATAAAAGAATAAAAATAGACCAATAGTTTTTCCTCACTCACTTGCTGCCTGACATGGGTTTCCTGAGGAGGCAAAGGCACAGAGTTAAAGTCATTTATCCCTAAACTGCTCGTGTTCTGGAGGCCATACATTCAGGTCTGGTCCTAGAGTGAGCCGTACCTTCAGCTATGTAGCAATTACATAAAAGTTGAAAATCATTTTTTACAACAATAAAATATTCTAGAAGTAGAAGAGCAATAATTTGATTTATGGCAAAATCTTTAGAGAAAGAAACATAATACCAAAAATAATCTTAATGATAGCATGTATCAGTTACTTAGCAGGACTATTCATATCCACTCTAGTAAGAGCTTTATGTGCATTATCTCATTAATTCTCACAGAAACTCCATGATGAAGATGATGTTATTATCCCCATATTACAGATGGAACACTGAGGCTCTGACAGATGAGAAGTAATTTGCCCATGATTTGAGCTCAGTTCTTTCTGACCCCAGGGATTGATATTGTGCTTCTCAGTAGTGGCAGATTTCAACATTTAACAGCAATGCCAACTCTCCTTACAGACGCAGAGGAAACAATACCTTATAACATCAGAGGAATCAAGGGTGCATAGGACAGTGGAAGAAAAAAAAAAAAGCAAAAAGGAAACAGGACTCTCATTTCTTTTCCACGTCATCTTGCCATATTGAATTTAGAACTCAATTCCAAAATGGTCAGAAATAACCAAGCTTCATGTGTTCCAGGAACAAAGGAGCTTTCAATCATTCTTACTGCCCTTCCTTTAGCCAAGATACTCTTAACTTCCCCAGAAGAAGACAGGTATCAGGTGGTTTCCAGCTTTCTATAATAGGAAAGAGCATTCTCATGGAAAAAGCAAAATAAAAAAGAAACCAAATCAGGCCATGAACCTTTCAAGGGAGGCTGCACAGTTTTAAGCCACTGGGTGTTTAAACTATTTGGGAAAATCCAAGTTTGAACTTAAGTCCTTGCCCTTATGATAATGACCTAGTAGTTTGCTATTATAGAAAATTTTATAAAACCTGAAAAAAAATTAAAAATTTTGAAAACCTTTTTATAAAACTTAGAAAGTTGTAACATGGGGCTCAAACCATGTCAATATACACAGTATTTATGGAACCAGAAATCAGGAAGTAGAAATCTCCTGTCTTAAATGTCTGCAGGAAGGAAATGTTATCAAAGGGAAACTCTTCCCCAGATTCTGATGCTAGATTAGCCAATGGTAGAGGAAAACTCACAAATATGATTTGGTACTGGTTCTAGTTTTCTCCTACAACCAGTAGAACTATAAAAATACTCAAAAGCTTACTTTGGAAAAGATGTTTCTCCAAAAAAAAAAAAAGGTGTAAGTTTCTATGCTTTTTTTTCCCCCAATAACTTTACAGGATGAGGGAAAAAGTGAAATATTCTAGAAAAATAAAATGAAGAAGTAATGAACATAAAGAAATTGAGCCTATGGAAACAAAGACTCAGATTAGAATCCTGGTTCTGCTGAAAGACCTTGAAAAAGATATTTCATCTCTCTTATCCTCAGCATCTTCATCTGTGAAATGGAAATAATCCTGGCCTCCAGAACTGTGAGACAATAAATTCTGACTGTTTTAAGTCACTCGCTTTGTTTGTGGCACTTTGATGCAGCAGCTGTAGGAAACTAACACAGCAAGGAAACTAATGAAGGAAAATTTTGCTTTTAGCTTCAGGTGAAATTGGTAGAGAAGACCTAAGCCAGATAGAAGGGACTATATCTTACAAAATAAACCTTTTAGGAGTTTGAACCTAGTTAGGTCTTGGATTCAGTTTTGTATTTCAAAACTAGGGACAACAGTACTTAGACCATAAGGTTATACATGAAGGTATAGTCTGTAATTAGTCTTTATTAAAAAAAGTTATTATTAGGCACATATTGGATATTATAATGTTAATTTGTTAATCTGTAAGTATAACTTGACAATAAATTACTTTTATAATACAATATTACTATTCCTGCTGTGCCAGTCTGATAGATTTACACAGCTTCACTACTCCAAAGGCAAAGCTAGTTTAGTTTACTACGATGCTAGTATAGTGGTTGTCAACTAGCAGGGATTTGCCCCATGGGGACATTAGGCAAAAACGTCCAGACATTTTTGGTTGTCGCAACTAGGGTGCAAGGGGGCTGCTACTAGTGAACAGTGGATAGAGATGAGGAATGCTGCTAAAACATCCTACATTGTACAGGACAGCCCTCTACAACAAAGAAACATCAGGCCCCAAAATGTCAATTGTTCCGAGGTTGAGAAGTCTGCTCTTGCCGTACCCAGATAACTTCTAGTCAAAGCTTCAAATACCAAAGTGTTCATGTTCTCATCCCTCATCCAGAGTAGTCGATCATGTATCCTTTTGAAATTTGGTAGAATCAGGCTATTAGTAGAGTGACACACTAGCAGCCAGTGCTAATGAAAACTTTAAACTTACTTTTAAAGACCAAGGCATGTGTCCACAGCCCCAGCTACTCAGGAGGCTGAGGTGGAAGGACTGCTTGAGTCCAGGAGTGTGAGGCTGCAGTGCACTATGATCTTGCCTGTGAATAGCCACTGAACTGTAGCCTGGGCAACATACCAAGGTCCTGTCTCTAAAAAAAATAATAAAAATAAAAATAAACTTTCTTTTAATGTTCTAAAAAAGTGAAAATTCCTGTTAATGAAGACAACGTCATGGCCACTCATCAAGCCAGCTCTACAAGCACTAGCAGTGATACATGCACTGCGAAGCTGAGGGGGCCACACACCTCAGCAATCTATGGAATGTGCTCAGCATAAAACTTCTGCCAGTCTGGATCGGAGGAGGATGAGTAACTGTCCTCCCGAGCAGCCTTTCCCAGTAGCTGAAAAACCTCCCTGAAGAGGAAAACCACTGGAAGCCCAGCGGCTAAGTTCCTTGACTGAAACCTGGAATTAGAATTAGGCAGTGGGTGGATAGATCAGTCCTCAAGCGCTGGCACAGGTGATTTTCCTTATCTGTAACTTGTGGCCGAGCCTAAATTGTTGCCTTGTTCAGGGTCGTTGTGTCTCCTTTACTGTTGCCTCTGGCATGCAAAGCATTTGCAGTCACCTCCTTGAAGCTATCATGTAAATACGGTCAGGCATACTGTACATTTTTAACCAAGTCTGTTTATCAAGCTTCTGTGGTCTGCATGTCACCTCACCACATATTCAGGTCATAAACAATTAGGTCTCCAATATTATTACCTAAGAACACCCTAGAAATATAATGAACTAATTGGTAAGACAAGAAAATTCTAGTTTTGGTAAAGGTCAAGTTAGGTACTCAGGTTGTCCTCTCCATTGGAGCTGTATATCTTGCTCTTAAAAAAAAGAAAAGAAAAGAAAAAAAAAAAAGGCCGGGTGAGGTGGCTCACGCCTCTAATCCCAGCACTTTGGGAGGCCAAAGTGGGTGGATCACCTGAGGTCAGGAGTTCTAGACCAGCCTGACCAACATGGAGAAACCCTATCTCTACTAAAAATACAAAATTAGCCAGGCGTAGTCACATGCCTGTAATCCCAGCTACTCAGGAGGCTGAGGCAGGAGAATCACTTGAACCTGGGAGACCGAGGTTGCAGTGAGCCAGAGATCACGCCGTTGCATCCCAGCCTAGGCAACAACAGCAAAACTCCGTCTCAAAAAAAAAAAAAAAAAAAAAAACTCAAAGACTCCCAGTGGCATTGCTCTATGTTTTACAATAATGCAAGTTCAAATTTACCTGAGAAAATAAATGTGGGATAGCTAGGAGAGCAACGTTAAATATAATGGCAAAACCATCTGTGAAGGGCAAAGTATGCTGCTAAGTAGAAGAGCATCTACCATAATTCTGACTTTCAATAGTCTATATTTATCGAGTAGTTCTGTGCAAATTCAAGAACAAAAGTTGCACTGTACTGGTTTAAATACCTTTAATATTTTCATTAAGTCACCAAAGTCATCATAACTGAAATTACATTCATATTTAAAATTGGCTTGGTACTGTCAGTGTACATTTTATCATTTAAATCAAAAGTTTAGTTAAAGCTCTAGGTCCACTGAGACAGAACAAATATTTCAACAGCTGGAAGACGTTAAAAGTCAAGAGTTCTGGCATTTGAAGAGACATATATAATTACTCACCCCTACAAACAAAACATCCTGGAGAAAGCCAAGGAAAAATGCTATCTCATAGGAAACCAACAAAACACAAAAACATAAAAATTGTAATTCTCCCATCTTTATAAAATTTATGGCTGGGCGCGGTGGCTCATGCCGGTAATCAAAACACTTTGGGAGGCTGAGGCAGGCAGATCACGAGGTCAGAACATCAAGACTATCCTGGCTGACATGGCGAAACCCCATCTCCACTAAAAATACAAAACAATTAGCTGGGCGTGGTGGCGGGCGCCTGTAGTCCCAGCTACTCCGGGAGGCTGAGGCAGGAGAATGGTGTGAACTTGGGAGGTGGAGCTTGCAGTGAGCAGAGATCATGCCACTGCACTCCAGCCCAGGTGACAGAGCAAGACTCCATCTCAAAAAAAAGAAAAAAAACAATTACTTAGCTACTAGAAGTATTTAGACTACTCCAGGTAAGAGAAATAATTTCTCCTTGGAGATATGGAAACAGTATTTTCCTAAGTATGAAAAATAATTATCAGAATTTTAATGTATGTACCATTGTCATATTATGGCTTTTCAGGGAAGACCATACTAACATTTCATTTCAGCTAAACAGCTACTCAACTGAAATAATTCATAATATGGTCTGGAGCAAAAAGAAAAACTCAATCTGTTTTAATTTAGTTTGAATTTTCAACCTACAAAGTCAGCAACTCAGAACTAGCATTTAATTAAATATTTCTGATACATTTGGATATTTATTTTGTATTTTCATAGGAATCTGTTTCTATAATTCTCTTCACCTTGCCTAAATTGCACTCCAGGACCACCCCTGCTCCCACCACATGACATCAATTCAGCCCACCATCATTTCCCTCATATGTGGAAATAATAGCCCACAGATTTATGTTTTCACTCTAAGTTCATATTCTAGAAAAGATGGAATATTTACGTAGGACTTTACATGTATTGGGTGCATTTAATAAAGTATGTTCCCTAGAGAAAGGCAGAGCTGACGGGGTGTGTGTGTGTAGAACAGGAACAGTTTGACAGAAGAAATACTGGAAAGAAAAGGTTTCTACAATATTCTTCATGGACACCTCACTAGATCTGGACACAAACACACAACTAGAAGCCTGGAGTAAGAAGAACAAACACTCTGCCAATCAAATGATTTACTTTATTCCCTTCAGAAGGGAGTATGGCTAACACCTTCCCAGTCACAGGGGAATATTTTAGACTAAGAATCATTAAAAGCAGTGCATTTTAAATTAAGTTAAAAGGAGCACTAGAGTTGCTCCCCAGCCTGTTCTCAACTGGACCAACTTTTTTCTGTTTTACACAAAAATTTTATGGTAGAAGGAGTCTGAAAAACACTGAATGAGAATAAAAACAGTGCTACCTTCTCAGGGATATCATAAGAATTATGTGATATAAATGTGTAAAATGCTTAGAACAGTGGCTCAATAGAGGTTGGCAAGAATTATGATGCAGATAATGATTCAAGTCTGAACTATATAAGCAATTTAAAGAAAATGAAGCACAGATGCAACTATGATTCATTATGTAGAAACTATACTTTCAACATCTCTAGCTTTTAAAGAATGATCACCCTAACAGGCATCTGAATTACAGAATTTTATTTTATTTTATTTTATTTTTTTTTTTTTTGAGGCGGAGTCTCGCTCTGTCGCCCGGACTGGAGTGCAGTGGCCAGATCTCAGCTCACTGCAAGCTCCGCCTCCCGGGTTCACGCCATTCTCCTGCCTCAGCCTCCCGAGTAGCTGGGACTACAGGCGCCCGCCACTTCACCCGGCTAGTTTTTGTATTTTTAGTAGAGACGGGGTTTCACTGTGTTAGCCAGTATGGTCTCGATCTCCTGACCTCGTGATCTGCCCGTCTCGGCCTCCCAAAGTGCTGGGATTACAGGCTTGAGCCACCGCGCCCGGCCTGAATTACAGAACTTTAAAACTGGAGTGTCTAGTCAGCAACACCAGATAAAGACTTACCTCTTCTTCTTGGTGATAATGAGCACGTCATTAAAGAGAAAGAAGTAGACTTGCTGTTTGGATGTCCTTCTTGAGAAAAGCACAGTGTCTTCTACATAGGCTGTCAATTCACCTCTTTTTACCAACCACCGGGAAGAGGAGACTAAAGGAAAAGGCTACAAAAGGAGAAAAACTCAGTGACCAAAGCCAAATTGAAATCCTTTTAAGATTACCGAAAGGAAAATCTAAAACGTACATTCCAACAAATGATACTTATCATAGTATGCATCATTGTTTCATAGGCATATAAAACTGAACTATAAATACAGAAGTACAGAAAATTCAAGAAAAAATGAAAAAGAACAATATATCTTCTACTATAAAAAACTATTAACTTCCCAATATGAAACTAAAACTCAATGAGAAAATGTTACTGGATCAATAAAAAATTATGACCCTTCTCTTAACTCTCAACTGAAAAAGAAAGTAAGGAGTTACTTAAAATTGAAAAGCCTAGTAATAAAATCTATCAGAATCAACTAGTTATTTTAAATATCTCAAATCAGAATCTAAACATACAGAAAAACACAACTGTAGGTTAATGAGACAAATATAAAAGTCTACATTGACTTTATGAACTAAAAAGGTTTCTTTCAAGAGAAACAAAACCTACATGCTTATTTTTTTGCCTACAAATTACCTATTTAGCCATATTCTTGAGAACACCTGTTCTTAAGATCATGGTAGCTTTCTTCACGGAAGCCTGTCCCTGAAAGCATCATACCACTTTCTGGCTGTGAAAATGAAGTTCTTCCAAAATAATCCATCATAATCATTATATCATAGAAAAGGCTGTATCCAAAAAATTAGCATACTGCTTTTTTATTTTCTTTATTGTCTTGTACAAGCCAACTGGAAAACTCTCAAAACTACAGAACAATCCTTACCCTTGAAACCCTTGAAAGCTTTTTTTTTTTTTTTTAAGTTACCAGAAATGTTTACTGCCAAAAATCTGATTTAAAAGACTACATCCATAAAATAAGCAAAAGTTCTTGGACACAAAATATAATGCAGAAATGTGGTGCAATCAAACATCACCCTTTTCAGGAAATAATAATTATAAATAGCTAAAGGAAATTGAGGATATTAGAGAGGAAATGAGAAGTCTAAGAAAGGATTTCATATTTATTTTAAACTTTATAAAGAGCTTTTATAAGAAGATTGCTTATCATTTATATACTATTTTCCTGAAGGTCCAAAAAATGAAGATAAAAGATTATGGCTAACCCCAAACTTTTCAAAACTGGCTGCTAAGGGAGTTCATGAAGTTCCCAACCCCTAAAATCTCGAAAACAGACAATTACCCTACAGAGACAGCTGAGACCTTAAAGGTCAACAGATTGCTTAGATAACTCCGGCAGACTAGGCAGCACATACAAGAGGTCACCTTGTGTCAGGGTAGGTCCGGCTGAAGGGCCGTAATTACAGGAAACACAGGACTATCTTGCTATTGCGTGTAACCCTACAAGATGAACCAAGGACAGTGTTATGGTTAAGTTTCAGTGTACATGCTGCCCTGTGACTGTTCTGATTTAGGGGGTGGAGAAATAGAGATTTTTCAATTGTTTTATTGTTTTTAAAGCAGATTAGTTTTTATGGAGTCCTCATACTCCACTGGGGGCAAAACTAAATTTCTACCTATAAACACCTAAAATTGACAATAGTTTTCAATACATCTATGTTTCTTTTGGAAACAAAAATCCAATATTATATATAGTTTATGTTTCAAACTTGTTAGAAGACTGAACTCATTCAGATAGGTTCAGTTAAAGAAGAGACATTAAAATGATCAAAATAAAGGAAATCAGAACAGCCCAAAGTGAGCATAAGTGAATTCCCCTAGTAAAAAAGTGCTGAGACTAGAATCAAGGTGTGAACCAGAAACTAGAAAAGAAATTCATGAACAAAGATATATCCTAAACAGTACGGATGTAATTCCTACAGAGCACAGACTTTTCATTCTTTTTTTCTATTACGTAGCATCCTAGAAAACGAGCCTTGGCATAAAATGTAACTAATTTTATGGGGCAGCAAGAAAAGAAAGAGCTGCTGAACAGCAAATTTTTTTTTTTTTACATTGAGATAAAATTTACATAACATGAAACTGACCATTTCACCACTTCAGAGGGTATAGAATACAGTGGTTTCTAGTATGTTCACAGTGTTGTTCTATAATCACCATAATGTAATTCCAGAACATTTTCATTACCTCAAAAGGAAACCCCATATTCACTGAGCAGTCATCCCCTAGTCTTCCTCCCCCAAGCATCTGGCAACCACTAATCTACTTATGGATTTGTCTATACTTGACGTGTCATATAAATGGAATTATACTACATGTGATCTTTGAATTTGGTTTCTCTCACCTAGCATATTTCCAAGGTTCATCCACATAGTAAATATCAGAACTTTATTCCTTTCTGTGCCTAAATATTTTACTATATACCTATACCACATTTTGTTTATCAATTCTTCCACTGATTTGAGCTATTTCCATTTTCTTGGCTATTATGAATAATGCTGCCATGAAGATTCGTGTATATGCTTTTGGACATCTCTTTTCAGTTCTCTTGGGTATATACCTAGGAGTGGAACTGCTGGGTCATATAGTAGTAACTCTTATGTTTAGATTTTTGGGAAATTACCAAACTGTCTGCTATTACACAAAGATTTTTCTTGTATTTCCACTGCGGTGCCATTAGCAAGGCCCCCAAATGGCAACCAGCAAAGCCTTCTGTCAACTAACATCCCACCACTCCACTCAATCACACTGAGTGTATGTCTCCTAATGCAGCCTGAGAATCCTCAACTTCTCCATGTGCTTATTCATAAGATCAAACGTTCCATCGCAAGACAAAAAAAAAAAAATTCTTCCCAACTCTGCAGAGGCAACTTTTAAAGGAAGCTGTTCTCTAGTGGAGAAAAAACACTAGATTTGAGACACAAACTAATCTCTGGTTTTTGATCTTCTTGGTTGAGCGACCAGCTTTTTCTCTACAACCATCATTTTCTTTCCTCCCACCTCAGAGGATAAGCTCTCCTGTCTTCAACACCCTGCTTTCAGCTCTAAGGCCTTATTCCCTTGATTTATTCCCCTCTCATTAGTATCCTCTCCCTCCTGGCTCCCTTTCTGCAAACTATCCTGAAGACTATCACTAAAAATGGTCCCTTGACTTTGTGTATCCTCTAGTTATCATCACTGCCCTATCCTCTTGATAATCAAGCTTCTGGAATGAAAAGTCTAATTTGCTTCAAATGCTTCACATCCCATTCACTCTTCAATGAATCCACATCTATTTAAATATTCTAATAAAACATCTCAATAATGTTTTCTGCTTGTTTACTACAAATCAGGTCTGTTTCAATCCTTTATATCTCTTAAATAATTTAATTTTCAAAATCATTCCATGAGGAAAAGTACTATCATCACCTTTATTTTAGAGTTCAGAAAACCAAGACATGAAAATGTAAGTGATGCCCAAGGTTATACAGCTAGTACACTACTGCAACTCAGGCAGGTCAGCTCTGGAGCCTGTGCTCTAACTTTACACTAGCTTCCAAAGTGCCAATCCAGCGATGCTTTCCACCTCCTCTCATATTACTGCAGTTTAGCACTTGACAGTCTTCCAGGAAATCACAAGCAAAATTAAAAATGAAAAACATGTGTGAAATGAAAATGAAACACACACACATACATGCCCTACAAAATTTACTTTCCTCCAAATTAGAAAAATATCCACATTATTATACAGTCATTGTTAAGAATGTGGACTCCGGAGTCAAAGATTTGAATCTAGACTTTATAATGTCTTCGTGTATAACCTTGAGCAAAGTATTTAATCTCTCTAGCTTCAGGTTCTTCATCTATCAAATGAAGTTAATAATAGGGTACTTTACAGGGTTCATGTGAGAATTAAATCAGATAAATGTGAAAATGGCATTACTTAGTAAATTTGCAACCAATATTCTCACAGTAGTAGCACCTATGGCCACAGCATAAAACAAATATGGCCAAAATAGAACTCATTACCTTCCCCTGAAACTTGTTCCTCCTCCTGAATTTCCTATCTGAGTGAGTGGGTGGCTCTCCACCCAGTCAACCCAAGGCCCACTTCCTGACCACTGCCCCTCACAGGTAATGACCAATAACTAGTTTCGTCTGCATCTGTCCAAAGATTTCATCTGCAAAAGCAAACTGTATTTTTTTATATCTAAACCTTACTTTTTTCATTTAATAATGTATAAGAAAGCTTTCCATATAGGTATCTAAAATTCTCCTTTATTCTTTTGAGTGGTATCACATTTGGGTATACTATAATTTTTTTAATCAATCCTCTTTGATATTTAGGTGTTTTTTCCTCATCTTTCACTATTACAAACAACACTATACTAATAGCTCAGTGTGTGTGTAATTTTATACATTCATGAGCACATCTGCAGAATAAATTCTTAGAAGTAAAATTGCTGAGTTGTAGTCACTTGCATTTGTAATTTTGATAGTTATTGCCAAATTGCACACCATTGGAGTGCAACAATCTTTCCCACTGGCAACATATAAAAATGCCTTTCTCTCCAATTCCATCAATAAAATGTGTTACCAAACTTTTGAATTATTTATAAATCTAAAAGGTGAAGTTCATTATCTTTATTTGCTAGTCTTCAAACAGCAATTTTCTTCTGAGTGAAATAAAGCATCTTCAAAACTTTAATCATCATTTGGGTTTCCTTTTCTGGTAGCAGTTTTCTAATTTGCAACTTTCTAGTGGTATTTTTTTTTCTTTGTTTTACACAACAGGAATTTATGTCTCACAGTTTTGGAAGACAGGCTAAGATGAAAGTGTCAGCAAGGCCAGGCTCTCAGAAGATGCTAGAGAATAATCTGTTCCAGGTCTCTCCCCCAGTTTCTGGTAGTTTGCTGGCAATCTTTGGTGCTCCTTGGCTTGTAGACTAGTGGGTCTTCTCTTATCACTTTGATTTTATACATTGGGGATATTTACCCTTTGTCTATATGTGAGTTGCAACTATTTTTGTCTCCAGTTTGCTATTTGCCTTTTCACTTTTTTCACAGTCTTTTTCCCTCTATAGAGAAAATTTGTAAAAAGTTATATAGATAAATTTGGACTTTTTTCTTTTAACGACTTCTGGATTTGGAGTAAGTTGGAAAAGCCTTTCCCCACTGCTGAAGTTGTCTGTACTAAACACACATCTGATTGTGTCACTTCCCTAATTAGAACTTTTTAGTGGCTCCCAAATGACCTCACTCAGCTCCTCCTCTTGGTGCAGAGGGCTGTCCATATGAGTGTTTGCCTGCTACCGCAGCTCCGCCCTGCTCCTCTTGCACCCCAAGTCTACCTACAATTCCTGAATTGCTTACAATTTCCGGGCCACAGCAGGGGAAACTGTGCATTTGTTTCTGCTCTGAGACCCTTCCTAACTCACCTTTCAAGATTCAGGTCAAACACACCTCTGGCATGAAGCCTTGCCAGACTGCTCCAAGCCCCCTAGCCTGTCTCTTGCTCCTAGAGCTGTCTATCTCCTTTCCATTTCCAGTACTTTCCATAGTCTTCTAGTACTGTGACAGCTGTAGACTTTGCTGACTCCTTTGATTTTCAGCAGTCTTCTACTAGACTATGAGGGGAGGGATGACCATGTTTTTGTTTATCTACTGCCTTCCACATGGAAGATGCTCAGTAAATCTGTTGTATTCTTACAATACTTGCCACGTACTTGGATAAATCATTTAACCTCACTGAACCTCTATTTTATCATCATTAAAATAAATTAAATAGGAACGTCCACTGTTATTCATATAGTATTATAAGGTCCTAAGATTTTACGAGTATTTCCAATTAGTACTAATTAGTAATTCTAAGTGTTCTAAATTAGGTGCTCCACTGTAAATCCATACTTTAGGCTTGCAAATATTTTAATCATTGAATGAAAAAGAAAACAACCAACCAAAACTCATGAACTCAATTGATGTTAATCACTTACTTTTAATGATCCTTGGGGTTAGCATTTTTCAATTGCAAATTAATTTTGGGTTCTGGACCGAGGTTTTTTTTTTTTTTTTTGAGAGTCTTGCTCTGTTGCCTAGGCTGGAGTGCAGTGGTGAGATATTCACACATTGCAATCTCTGCCTCCAGGGTTCAAGCGATTCTCCTGCCTCTGCTTCCCAAATAGCTGGGATTACAGGTGCCCGCCACTACACCCAGCTAATTTTTGTATTTTTAGTAGAGACAGGGTTTCATCATGTTGGTCAGGCTGGTCTCTAACTCCTGACCCCAGCTGATCCCTACCTCCGCCTCCCAAAGTGCTGGGATTACAGGCATGAGCCACCTTGCCCGGCCTGGACAGAGTTTCTTAAAGTAATCTTATACCAATTGAGTTTCAGTGAAGAAGGGAAAAGAAAAATGGTTAGGGATTTTTTTCATCTTTCAAAAGGAGGAAATTAAAAAACAAAAAACAAACTTGTTGTCAGATATATTTTCCAAAATATTTAGAAACAAATTAGAGAGAACGAGATATTGAGAACTGGGAGAAAGATGGTTTTTTAATTGCTGTAAATTTCTGTACAAGAATATCAAAACTATTTAAAGTGTGCATGCATGCATGCATGTGTGTGCGTGTGCGTCTGGTTTTTGGTAAATACCCATCTTCTTCCCTTTTATAGTTTGTGTTTCTGCATCTAAACCATTACAGTCAGAATGTTACGGTAGAAGAGTTTACACTGACCTGCAAGTCAGGACGTCTGGATCTTAGTCCTGATTTTATCACCACTAGCCAAGTAACTCTGCAGACAATTATTCTCTGGCTTTCTTTTCCTCATTCTTAAAACAAAAGGGTGTAGCTGTACTGTATCAGTGATCCTCAATTTTAGTATATATGCTGCCAAAGCAAACATGCAGTAATCCTCAAACTACATGACATGGCAGAGAATCTGCTCTTCACAGAATACCATGAAATGCTGATCACTATAATTTGACTGCACGAAATAGAAACACTTTTACTAGGGAAAAATATGACCAGTCATTTAAAATGGTTTAATGACATTTACAAGTTATAAAACTAAATAGAGTCACACTTGTGAGCACTCACTTCCCATTAAAAACTCAGCCGGTGAGCCAACAAAAGAATGGCCATGACCTAGATTTGCCATTAACTGTCATTTTCTTCCTCTTTGTTCATCTTGTCATCTGCTCCGGAGCAGTATCAGACAAGGAATAACAAGCAGCACATATTCAAAAAAATTATGGGAGAAAAACAATCTTGAAAAAAATTATCCATTAACGATCTGTTTTGCAAACGAAAAAAGGAGTGTCCTTATTTAATTTAGGAGAACACTGGTCCAGCTCATGGAATATTACTGTTTTTCAAAACATTTTGAGAATAATGAAGGAATCTCCTTTCAATTCTAAAATTCTATTATTTTAACTACCCTATTCTATTATTTTGTTTATTCCCCTAAGCTTGGTGTCTTCCTGGAAAAAAAAAAAAAAAGTCTTCTTAGATAATGCCTGGCTTCAGGGCCTGGAGAATGGTCACTCTGGTACAAGCAAAACCAAATTGCCTGAAGCATCTGCTACTCCCTCTTATCAATTTATGACCCTTCTTTGAAAAGCAAATTCCTATCTACTTTGTTGCCCTCAACTGTCTCTCTCTATTTAGAGAAAACTTAGGCAAGAACAGTAACGAACAAGGTACGAGAATACCTTAATTTTAAATTCCAGCTGGGAGTTAATTGTGTACATCATCTCAGTCCTTTCCATCTTCCGGGCGCCCTCATTGCACAGTCGAACCAACTGGGAACACAGAAGAGTAATGAGGGTTAAAGGTCAAGGAGGGAAACCTCACTTTCAAACCAGAACTCTCACAGGAAATAATTAACACTTGGGAAGCCCTAGAGACTCATTTCTGACAGAGAACTCACAGTTTTTCACAGTTAAGACATTCGTATCCAGTTAGAAGTGGTGTGATTAGGATGTGAAGACAGAAGGGAAAAAAAGGTCGCCCTATCTCAGGGAAAGCTGTACTCCTTGCCCCTCTTCCAAATCAGAGCAGCTGAAGGGAGATGGCCATCCTCAAAGGCAAAATCTAAGCAGAGTGCTATGTAAAGCATGTGGCCAGTAAACGGAGTGCTGAAGAGGGAAGTGTTGCAGGGGAGCCTGACAGTCAAGGATTCTTCAAAAATAGCCAAGCTAAGGCCGTCAGTTACATTTCAGTTTCACTGGAAGCACTAAATTATCTACAAAGCAAAATTATCTACAAAGGACTTTCACAGTTGTTTAATGAGTACCTAATCTTCACTCACTGGTCTAAATCAAAACGAATTTTGCGTCTCAAATTTCTCATTAACTGGAAAATCTGAAAAAAAAAAAAAAAATGCCCATAAAAGAGTCATTGGCCATAAAAACAAACGTGATTGTTAAAAGGAGTGGACATTTTAATTGGATTTATTTTTAATATTTCTCCTTTGTTAGGTAATGCCCACTATAAAAATATAGTTACAAAAATACAAACATGCCCACTATAGAAATAAATAAATGATTATTATAACACAGAAGAAAATAAAATAGGCCATAAAAGGTCCTGACCTACTCCCACTGAACAGATGTAGTTGGAAACAGACTGGGCCATATACTTTCTCTTTTTTTCCTATGTTTATATGAACATATAAATACACACATATATGCAGAGAAATTTTTCTTTCATTTTTGGATATGATTATTCTATGCTGTATGTCTTTTTTTTTCACTTATCAATTATTACAGACTAAATGTTTGTGTCTCCCCCAAATTCATGTTGAAATCCTAACCTCCAATGTGATAATATTAGGAGGCAGAGCCTTTGGAGGTAATTAGGTCATGAGAGTGGAGTCCTCATGAATGGCATTAGTGCCCTTATAAGATGAGACAGAATAGCTTTCTTCTCTCCACTCTCTCCCCACCATGTGAGGATACAGGGAGAAGGTAGCCATCTGCAAACCAGGAAACCAGCCTTTGGCAAGCACTGGATCTGCCTATACCTTGATCTTGGACTGCCCAGCCTCCAGAACTGTGAGCAATAAATACCTGTTCCTTAAACCACCCAGTTTATGGTACTCTGTTACAGCAGCTTGAATTAAGACAAAAATATTTCCCCTGCTAAAATATCATTCATTGAAAAAAAAAAAAGTTTATTTAGTACCTACTATGTTTCAGGTACTAGTGTTGTAATACACACAATCCCTAACCTCACGGAAGGGCAGACAAAATGCAAAAAAAGAAAAAAGAAAAAAAAAGTCATAGACTGAGATAAAGTAAAAACACAGAGGAGCAGGGGAGTGGCAAGTGGGGAGGGATCCAAGGGACCCTCTCCTGAGAGGTCATTTAAGCTGCAAGCTGAAGAACAAGTAGTTACTACTAAATGATAAGATAGTTCACAGAGAGGGGACACCATGAGCAAAGGACCAGACGAGAAAGTGTGTGACTGAGTGAGTCAAAGAAGATCCTGGCATGAAGGAAGGTGGCATGGGATGAAGCCAAAACAGGCCAAGGTCAGATCATGCAAGGTCTTAAGCTGTCTGGATTGTATTCTAGGTGCAAAAAAAAGTCACCAGCAGGCTTTCAGTGGGGGAAATGATATGATCCAATTTACGCTATAATAATTATATGGACTTTCCACAATATATTTGTTCTATTTCCTATTGATGGGCACTTAAACAATTTCTAATTGCTCACTTGGTTTTTAGATTTGGAGGACAAACCTGTCTTCAATGACAGCATATCTTTAGCTATGGCCTGTGAGTTCACTGATGCAGGGATTGATAGCTATATCAGATCAAAGCTGAGAGCCAAAATATCTAGGTGTGAGACAGGGGCAACCTGAAAATGCAATACCCTGAAAGGGCATATGAACAGGGCATATCAGAGTGAAATGCAAGCACTGTACCAGGCTCCTGCTGCTTGGCACATTTTTGTGACTTCTCTTGGGGAATGTGTTCATAGCTCCCAAATCTATGTCCCCAGACTTTGTCTACATCCTAGGCTCTGGATCCAACTATTTACATGACATCTCTTCTTAAATGTCCCAGAGCCATTTCAAATTCAGCACGACCAAACCTAAGCATCTCCTTCATCACGCTCTTGCCCCTGGCTCCACATTGTCTATCTTCGTGACTCACCTCAGCATCATCCACTTTCCCCCAAAATTTGGCCCCGACCACTCAGACCCCTCCCTCTGCTTTGCCCTCCACATACAATCCAAGTCTCCTTAATGATGCTGTCCTGCTGTCTACTTCTCCACCTGCCCTGGCCACTGAACTCAGGCTCAGACCTCTTGCTGTCTGGATTACTGGTCTCTCAATTCTTTTCCTCACTTCTGCCCTACCCTTATGCATCCTCCAAAAATAAGATGTCAGTTTTTCTAAGTTCAGATCTGATCATGAAACAACTCCACTAGAAATCCTTAAAAGGTCCCCTGAAGCTTTCAGAATAAAGTCTTAGCAAGACCCTTCATGATCCGGTGCCTACTTCCTTGATCCCTAACCTCTCACTGCTCCCATGTGGGGCCTCGCCCTACCAAATGTTGGATGCATATGCTGTGTCCTGCCTTCCCTCTTTTGCATGTGTGTTTCCCTGTCTGAACATCCTTCACCACACTCCATCCAACTGACTCCTTCTTATCTGGATTTATATCCCCCTACTTGTCTTTCAGTGCTCAACGTGGGCATTACCTCTCCAAAAAGACCGGAGAGCGGAGAGTATAAAATTTCTGTAATTGTAAGCCCAGAGCCCAACATAGCACCTAACACCCAAAGGGATATTCTGCAAATGTTTCTGCATAAACAAACCACCTTCAGAGCCAGTTTATAAGTCATTGTTTAAAAAAGAAATAATTTCTTTATAGTTATCCTCCCTCCTTTTTATGTGGAGATGGGGGTCTCACTACATTGCCCAGGCTGGTCTTGAACTCCTGACATCAAGTGATCACCCCACCTTAGCATCCCAAACTGCTAGGATTACATACATGGGCCAGCACACCAGGCCAACAGTTATCCCTTCATAAAATGAAAGGAAAAAATGGCATTATTAAGTTTGGGTTATCTTATTTCTTAAACTTCCAAATTCTGAGCCCATCGGCAAAAGTTGGAGTCATGCCACCACTAGAGAAATCCTAAAGAAACCAAAGGTGCTTCAGAAGTCAGACCAAAACCAAGATCCTAAAATGTCTTGAGCAAAGGTGTCATCAATGAAGTTTATTTTAATCGGTATTTTGAAGGGACAAGCATTAATTTGAATATATGTGTTCTGCTGTTTTTATTGAAAACAGCCTCAGTATATTACTGGACCTTCCTTCAATTTATGCCCAAGCTTTATTAAATTTGGTTCACTACAGTTTTTGTTCCAGGCTTAATAAATATATATTAGGCTTGGAACAAAAACATATATATATGTATGTATATACATACATATAGATATACACACACACACATACACACACACACACTCTCTCTCTCTGTCAATGTTACTAGTAAAGAAATATAAATTAAAATACAAATAAAGTCTTTTTGATCTGTCAAATTTACAAAGCTTAATCGAATATCTGATCCTGGCAGTATGTAGTAAGAGAGACACTTTGAAATACTACTGGTAGATGTGGACAGGAACTTTTCTGGAAGGCACTTTGGCATTATATACAAAAGCCTTTAAAACATTCTTGTATTTCTCTTCCCATAAACCCACTTCTGAAAATTTATCTTTAGAAATGGTTAGATGTGCACAATCATTTATGTAAGACAATGTTTAATGGAGCACAACTTAGAATGCCAAATGAAACAGGTACCATATATACCATGGATCCCCCACCCCAGAGCCACGGATTGGTTACAAGAACCCAGCGCACAGCAGGAGGTGAGCGGTGGGCAAGTGAGCATTACTGCCTGAGCTCTGCCTCCTCCTCCTATCAGATCAGTCAAAGCATTAGATTCTCATAGGAATGTGAACCTTATTGTAAACCGTGCATGTGAAGGATCTAGGTTGTGTGCTCCTTATGAGAATCTAATGCCTGATGATCTGAGGTGAAATGATTTCATCCCGAAACCACCTACCACCTACCCCTCACCCCCCCACCCCTGTCTGTGGAAAAATCGTCTTCCATGAAACCAGTCTGGGGTTCCAAAAAGGTTGGGGGACCTCTTTTAAGTGTTCCTTTATAGTCATACAGTAATATTGGGATAAGTTGAAAGCCAACCAGAAGGATACAAAATAGAATGACAACAGTCATCTTTAAGTGATAAAATTACTGCTACATTTTCCTTTCTGTCTCCTAAGTTTTCCAAATATTCTGCAATATACATTTATTATTGTATTCAATTTTCCTTTTTTTTTTTTGAGACAGGGTCTTGCTCTGTCACCCAGGTTGCAGTGCAATGGTGTGATCATGGTCACATGGTCTGTCATGGCATGATCAACATCCTGGGCTCAAGCAATCCTCCCACCTCAGCCTCCCGAGTAGTTGGAACGACAGCTGTGTGCCAGGCTAATTTTTTTATTTACTGTAGAAAAGAGGTCTCACTATGTTGCCCAGGCTGGTCTCGAACTCCTGGGCTCAAAGCAATACACCTACCTCAGTCTTCCAAAGTGCTGGGATTATAGGTGTGAGCCACTGCACTTGGCCACTTTATCCACTGTTAAAATATACCAATGTCAACTTAAATACATTCTTACAGAGCTGTACTTAGCCTTATTACTTCCTCCCCTCCAAACTCTTCTCCCTTTACCATAGCTAACAATGGTTGAAAGTGTGATGTGGATGATTCTGGGACTATTTCTGCATATCAATAAAATATATACATATATATAAAAACACACTTTAATATCTAGGTGTCATTAAACTATTTATATTGTTCTGCAACTTAATATTCTGCACTGAACAATATAGCTTAGACACATTTGCATGTTTGTATATAAATATATATTTATATATCGACCCAAGGCCAACTAAGATAATGGAATAGAAGGCTCCACCGATCATCCTACCCTCTACCCTCTTCAAAGACACCAATTTAACAACTATCTACACAGAAAAAACACCTTCATAAGAACCAAAAATTAGGTGAGCTCTCAATACCTGGTTTTATCTTCATATTGCTGAAAGAGGCACTAAAGAGATAGTTTTGAATCCCCGATGCCACCCCCCACCGCCCTTATCTCCTACAGCAGCAGCATGTTGCAGAGAGCATCTCTGGGCATTGGGGGAGAGAGAACACAGCAACTGTGACGCACTAAATTCAGTGCTGTCCTGTTAGAGCAGAAAGAAAAATCAGACCAAACTCAGCTGATGCCCATCCACACAGATGGAACATTTAAATCAGCCCTAGTCAGAAGGGAATCACCTATCCCAGCAGTTTGAACTTGAGCTTGGACCTTGCCACCAAGGCCTACAGCACTCTGCGTCTCTCAGAGAACTTGAAAGGCAGTTTAGGCTATAAGGACTGTGACACTTAGACAAGTCCTAGTGCTGACCTAGGCCCAGAGACAATGGAATGGGGCTCACATGACATGCTGAGACACCAGTTGTGGCAGCCAAGTGAGTGTTGGAATCACCCCTCTCCTAACCCCAGGCTACACAGCTGGAGCTCCAAAAGAGACTCCTTCCTTCTGTTTAAGAAGAGGAGAGGGAAAAATGGGCAGGGCTTTGTCTTACATCTTGGATATCAGCTCAGCCCCAACAGGACAGGGTAATGTTCAGAGTTGTTAGGCCCCCGTTCCAGGCCCTACCTCCCAGACAACATTTCTTTGTTTTTTGTTTTGTTTCGTTTTGTTTTTTGTTTTTATTTGTAGGTGGGGGGCGGGGGGCAGGGACAGAGTTTTGCTCTGTCGCCCAGGTTAGAGTGCAATGGTGCAATCTTGGCTCACTGCAACCTCCACCTCCTGGGTTCAAGTAATTCTCCTGCCTCAGTCTCCCAAGTAGCTGGGATTACAGGTGCCCGCCACCACGCCCAACTAATTTTTTGTATTTTTAGTAGAGACAGGTTTCGCCATATTGGCCAGGCTGGTCTCAAACTCCTGACCTCAGGTGATCCACCTGCCTCGGCCTCCCAAAATGCTGGGATTAAAGGCGTGAGCCACTGTGCCCGGCCCCAGACAACATTTCTACACACACCCTGGGCCAGAAGGGAACCTGCTGCCTTGAAGAAAAGAATCCAGTCCTGGCAGTACTCATCACCAGCTAACTGAAGAGCCCTTGGGCCCTGAATAAACAGCATGGATACCCAGGTACTATACTGAGGGCCTTGAGTCAGCCTCTGAGACTTCCTGGATTCAGGTGCCAGCATGGCCACAGGAAGGCAGAGCACCAAGCAGGCTCTTGGAGTCCCCTACTCCAGGACTTGACTTTTGGATGGCATTTCTGGACCTGCCCTGGGTCAGAGGGGAGCCCACTGCCCTGAAGGGTGAGTCCCAGGCCAGGCAGCATTCACCACAAGCTGACTTAAAAACTCTTGGACCTTAAGGGAACATCAACGGTAGTCTGGCAGTACGCCTTGTGGCCTATGGTGGTGGTGGCTAAAAAGTGAGGCTCCCCGTCTTTGGAAAAGGAAGAACTGCATCTTGTGGTTTGAGTGGCAGCTCAGCCTCAGACAGAACACTAGCTAGACTTTTAAGGTTTTTGTCCCTAGTCCCTGACTCACAAACAGTACCCCTAGACCCACCTGGGACCTGGGGGACCTCCCTGGCCTGAAGGGAAGGACACAGGCCTGGCTGGCTTTGCCATCAGCTGACTGTAGAGCCTAAGGGCCTTGAGTAAACAGGCAGTAGCTAGGAAGTGATGAGAGCAGACCTCGAGCAAGATTCAGCACTGTGCTGGCTTCAGGTCTGACCCGGCACAATCAGAGTGAGGGTGGCCACAGGGGCGCTGTGTCACTCCACCCCCATCTTTAGGTGACTCTGAACAAAGAGAGAGGCTACGTATCTAGGAGAAAGTAAGGGAAGAGAACAAGAGTCTCTACCTGGTAATCCAGAGAATTCTTCCAGATCTTAGACCATCAAGGTGGTACCTATATGAATCTGCTTGGGGTGCCCCTAACGCAGATACAGCTTAGATCACAACACCCAAGTTCTTTCACATGTCTGGAAAGCCTTCCCAAGAAGGATGGGTAAAAATAAGCCCAGAGAGTGAAGACAACAATAAATATCTAACTCTTCCATGCCCAGATACCAAAGAACATCTCACTAGCATCAACACCATCCAGGAAAACATGATTTCACCAAATGAACTAAATAAGGCACAGGGACCAATCCTGGAGAAACATACATATGTGACTTTTCAGGCAAAGAGTTCAAAATAGCTGTGTTGAGGAAACTCAAGAAATTCAAGATAATACAGAGAAGGAATTCAGAATTATATCAGCTAAATTTAACAAAGAGACTGAAATAATTAAAAGAAATCAAGAAGAAATTCTGGAGCCAAAAAATGCAATTGGCGGCCAGGCACGGTGGCTCATGCCTGTAATCCCAGCATTTTGGGAGGCCGAGGTGGGCGGATCACTTGAGGCCAGGAGTTTGAGACCAGCCTGGCCAGCATGGTGAAACCCTGTCTCTACTAAAAATACAAAAAATTAGTCGGGCGTGGTGGTGCGTGCCTGTAATCCCAGCTACTTGGGAGACTGAGGCATGAGAATCGCTTGAACCCAGTAGGTGGAAGTTCCAGTGAGCCAAGATTGCACCACTGCACTCCAGTCTGGGTGATGGAGTGAGACTCCATCTCAAAGAAAAAAAAAGGCAATTGGCATACTGAATACTGCACCAGAGTCCTTTAATAGCAGAAATGATCAAACAGAAGAAAAAAATAGTGAGCTTGAAGACAGGCTATTTGAAAATATACAGTCAGAGGAGATAACAGAAAAAAGAATATAAAATGATTAAGCATGGCTACAGGATCTAGAAAACAGCCTCAAAAGGACAAATCTAAGAGTCATTGGGCTTAAAGAAGATGTAGAGAAAGACGGGGTAGAAATTGTATTCAAAAGGATGTAACAGGGAACTTCCCAAACCTAGAGAAAGATATCAATATCCAAGTACAAGAAGGTTACAGAACACCAAGCAAATTTAACCCAAAAAGGACTACCTCAAGGCATTTAATAATTAAATACCCAAAGGTCACAGATAAAGAAAGGATCCTAAAAGCAGCAAGAGGCTGAGGATGGTGGTTCACACCTATAATCCCAGCACTTTGAGGGACCAAGGCAAGAGCATCACTTGAGCCCAGGAGTTTTTGTTTGTTTCCAACTTTTATTTTAGCTTCAGGGGTACATATGCCCAATATGCAGGTTTGTTACATAGGTAAACATGTGCCATGGTGGTTTGCTGCACAGTTCATCCCGTCACCCAAGTACTGCCCAGAATCCACTAACTATTCTCCCTAATTCTCTCCCTCCTCCCACCCACTATCCTCCAACAGGCCCCAGTGTATGTTGCTTCCCCCCCGCGTACATGTATTCTTATCATTTAGCTCTCACTTATAAGTGAGAACATGTGGTATTTGTTTTTCTGTTCCTGCATTACTTTGCTAAGGATAATGGCCTCCAGTTCCATCCATGTCCCTGCAAAGGACATGATCTCATTCTTTTTTATGGATACATAGCACACCATGATGTATATGTACCACATTTTCTTTATCCAGTCTATCACTGATAGGCATTTAACTGCATTCCACGTCTTTGTTATTGTAAATAGTGCTGCAATGAACATACATGTGCATGTGTCTTTATAACAGAACAATTTCTATTCCTTTGGGTACATACCCAGTAATGGGACTGCTGCATCAAATGACATTTCTGCTTCTAGGTCTTTGAGAAATCACCACATTCTCTTCAATAATGGTTGAACTAATATACACTCCCACCAATACTGTAAAAGTATTCCTTTTTCTCCACAACCTCACCAGTATCTCTTACTTTTTGAATTTTTAATAATAGCAATTCTGACTGGTGTGCGATGGTATCTCATAGTGGTTTTGATTTGCATTTCTCTAATCCGTGATGTTGAGCTTTTTTAAAATATGTTTGTTGGCTGCACGTATGCCTTCTTTTGAGAAGTACCTGTTCATGTCCTTTGCCCACTTTTTAACAGAGTTTTTTTTTTTTTTTTTCTTGTAAATTTGTTTAAGTTTCTTATAGATGCTGGATACTAGAACTTTGTCAGATGCAGAGATTACAGAAATTTTCTCCCATTCTGTATGATGCCTGTTTACTCTGTTTAATAGTTTTCTTTGCTGTGCAGAAGCTCTTTAGTTTAATTAGATCTCATTTGTCAATTTTTGCTTTTGTCACAACTGTATTTGGCATCTTCATCATGAAATCTTTGCCCATGCCTATGTACTGAATAGTACTGACCAGGTTTCCTTTTAGGGTTTTATAGTTTTAGGGTTTACATTCAAGTCTTTAATCTATCTTGACTTTTGTATATGGTATAAGAAAGGAATCTAGTTTCAATTTTCTGCATACAGTTAGCCAGTTCTTCCAGTACCATTTATTAAATAGGAAATCCTTTCTCCACAGTCTGTTTTGGTCAGATTTGTTGAAGATCAGATGATTGTAGGTGTACGGTTTTATTTCTGGGTTCTCTATTCTATTCCATTGGTCTAAGTGTCTGTTTTTGTACCAGCACCATGCTGTTTTGGATACTGTAGCCCTGTAGTATAGTTTGAAGTCAGGTAGTGTGATGCCTCCAGCTTTGTTCTTTTTGCTTAGGATTACCTTGGCTATTTAGGCTTGTGTGTTCCATATGAATTTTAAAATACTTTTTTTATAATTCTGTGAAGAATGTCAATGGTAGCATTCAGTCTATAAATTGCTATAAATTGTCTATAAATTGCTTTGGGCAGTATTGCCGTTTTAGTGATACTAATTCTTCCTATCCATGAGCATGGAATGTTTCTCCATCTGTTTATGTCATCTCTGATTTCTCTGGGCAGTGGTTTGTAGTTCTCCTTGAAGAGGTCCTTACTTCCCTTGCTAGCTGTATTCTTAGGTATTTTATTCTTTTTGTGTCAATTGTGAATGGAAGTTCACTCATGATTTAGCTCTTGGATCATCCATTGTTGGTGTATAGGAATGCTGGCAATTTCTGCAGATTAATTTTGTATACTGAGACTCTGCTGAAGTTGTTAATCAGCTTAAGAAGCTTTTGGAGCCCAGGAGTTTGAGAACAAGCTGGATAACATAGTGAGACCCCATCTCTACAAAAAATAAATACACAAAAGCAGCAAGAGAAAAGAGACAAATAACATAAAATGGAGCTGCAATACGTCTGGCAACAGACTTTTCAGTGGAAACCTTACAGGCCAGGAGAGAGAGGTATGACATATTTCAAGTGCTGAAGGTAAAAAACTTCTACCCTAAAATAGTATATCCAGGGAAAATATCCTTCAAACATGAAGGAGAAATAAAGACATTCCCAGACGAACAAAAGCTGACGCATTTCATCAACACTAGACCTTTCCTGCAAGAAATGCTAAAGGAAGTACTGTAATCAGAAAGAAAACCATGTTAATCAACAATAAGTAATCACCTGAGGGTACAAAACTCCCTGGTAATAGTAAGTACATAGAAAAACACAGAATATTATAACACTGTAACTATGGTGTGTAAACTACCCCTACCCTAAGTAGAAGAGTAAATGATTAACCAATCAAAAATAGTAACTACAACAACTTTTCAAGACATAGTCAGTACAAGAAGATAAAAACAGAAACAACAAAATGATTAAAAGTGGGGGTATGAAGTTAAGACATAGAGTTCTTGTTAGTTTTCTGTTTGCTTGTTTCCTTGTTTATGCAAATAGTGCTGTTATTATGTTAAAATAATGGATTATAATATTTGCAAGCCTCATAATAACCTTAAACCAAAAAATATACAATGGATACATGCAAAATAAAATGCAAAAAACTAAACCATATCATCAGAGAAAATAACCTTTGCTAGAGGAAGATGAAAAAGAAAGAAAGAAGGAATAGAAGACCACAAAACAACTAGAAAACAAATAACAAAAGGGCAGAAGTCCATACTTACCAATAATACCATCGAATGTAAATGGACTAAACTCTCAAATCAAAAGACACAGACTGGCTGAATGGATTAAAAAAAAAAAAAAAAAAGGACTGATTGATCTGTTGCCTACAAGAAACACTTTACCTATAAAGACACACATAGGCTAAAAACAAAGGGATGGAGAAAGATACTACATGCCAATGGAAACCCACCTCCCCCTCCAAAAAAAACAAAACAACAAGAGTCACTATACTTACATCAGACACAATGGATTTCAAGAAAAAAACTATAAGACACAAAGAAAGTCACTATATAATGATAATAGGGTCAATTCAGCAAGAGAATATAATAATTTTAAATATATATGAACTCAACACTGGAGCACATAGATATATAAAGCAAATATTATTATAGATAAGGAGATAGACCACAGTACAATAATAGCTAGAGACTTCAACACCCCACATTCAGCACTGGACAGTTTTTCCAGACAGAAAATCAACAAAGAAACATCAGACTTAATCTGCACTATAGACCAAATGGATCTAATAGATATTTACAGAACATTTCATCCAGGAGCTACAGAATACACATTCTTTTCCTCAGCACATGGATCATTCTCAAGAATAGTCTGTATTCAGGTCACAAAACAAGTCATAAAACATGCAAAAGTTCTGAAGTAATATCAAGTATATTCTTTGACCATAATGAAGTAAAACTAAAAATTAATAAGAGGAATTTTGGAACCTGTACAAATACACAGAAATTAAATAATATGCTTCTGAATGACCAGTAGGTTAAAGAAGAAATTAAGAAGGAAATTGAAAAATTTCTTGAAACAAATGATAATGGAAACACAACATATGAAAACCTATGTGATACACTAAAAGCAGTACTAAGAGGAAATTTTATAGCTGGAAGTGTCTACATCAAAGATGAGGAAAAGGCCGGGTGCAGTGGCTCACATCTGTAATCCCAGCACTCTGGGAGGCCAAGGTGGGTGGATCACTTGAGACCAGAAGTTCAAGATCAGCCTGCCAACATGGTGAAACCCCATCTCTACTAAAAAATAAGACATGGGCATATACCCAAAGGACTATAAATCATGCTGCTATAAAGACACATGCACGTGTATGTTTATTGCAGCACTATTCACAATAGCAAAGACTTGGAACAAACCCAAATATCCATCAATGATAGACTGGATTAAGAAAATGTGGCACATATACACTATACACCATGGAATACTATGCAGCCATAAAAAAGGATGAGTTCATGTCCTTTGTAGGGACATGGATGAAGCTGGAAACCATCATTCTGAACAAACTCCCACAAGGAGAGAAAACCAAAAACTGCATGTTCTCACTCATAGGTGGGAATTGAACAATGAGATCACTTGGACACAGGGTGGGGAACATCACACACCGGGGCCTGTTGTGGGGTGTGGGGAAAGGGGGATAGCATCAGGAGATATACCTAAGGTAAATAATGAGTTAATGGGTGCAGCACACCAACATGGCACATGTATACATATGTAACAAACCTGCACATTGTGTACATGTACCATAGAACTTAAAGTATAATAATAGAAAAGCATAATAATAATAATAATTAGCCAGGCATGTGCCTGTAGTCCCAGTTACTTGGGAGGTTGCGGCATGAGAATTGCTTGAACTCAGAAGGTGGAGGTTGCAGTGAACCAAGATCATGCCACTGCACGCCAGCCTGGGAGATACAGCAAAACTCTGTCTCAAAAAAAAAAAAAAAAAAAAAAAAAAAAAAGAAAAAGGAAAAACTTCAAATAAACAAACAATGAAACTCAAAGAACTAGAAAAGTAAGCGCAAACCAAGCCCAAAATTGGTAGAAAATAAATAATAAAAAAAATCTAGAGGAAATGGACAAATACTTAGACACATACCACCTACCAAGATTGAACCAAGAAGAAATCCAAAAGCTGAATAGACCAATAACAAGTAATGAGATAGAAGCTGTAATAAAAAGTCTCCAGTAAAGAAAAGCCTGAGACTCAGTGATTTTAGTGCTGAATTCTACCAATCAGTTAAAGAAGAACTAATACCAACCCTACCCAACCTATTCCAGGCAATAGAAGAGGAGGGAATACTTCTAAACTAATTCTACAAGGCCAGTATTTCCATGATACCAAAACCAGACAAAGACACATCAAAAAAGAAAACTACAGGACAATATCTCTGATTAATATTAATGCAAAAATCCTCAACAAAATACTAGCAAACTGAATTCAACAATGCATTAGAAAGATTATTTATCATGACCAAACGGGATTTATCCCTAGGATGCAAGGATGGTTCAACACAGGCAAATCAATCAGTGTAATACATTATATCAACCAAATGAAGGACAAAAATCATATGATCATTTCAATTGTACAGAAAAAGCATTTGATAAAATTCAACATCCCTTCATGATAAAAACCCTCAAAAACTGGGTATAGAAAGAACATACCCCAACATGATAAAAAATCATGTAAGACAGACCCATAGCTAGTATCATACTGAATGGGGAAAAACAGAAAGCCTTTCCTCTAATATCTGGAACATAACAAGGATATCCATTTTCACCACCGTTATTTAACATACTGGAAGTCCTAGCTAGTGCAATCAAACAAGAGAATGATATAAAGACCATCCAAATTTGGAAGGAAGAAATCAAATTATCCTGTTTGCAGATTATAAGATCTTATATTTGGAAAAACCTAAAGACTCCACAAAATAAAAACTATCAGAACTGATAAACAAATTCAGTAAAGTTGCAGGATACAAAATCAACATACAAAAATCAGTAGCATTTCTATATTCCAACAGTGAACAATGTGTAAAAGAAATTAAAAAGTAATCTCATTTACAATAGCCACACATAAAATCAAATATTTAGAAATTAACCAAAGAAGTGAAAGATCTCCATAATAAAAACTATAAAACACTGATAAAAGAAATGGAAGAAGACACCAAAAAATTCAAAAATATTCCATGTTCATGGATTGGAAAAATCAATCCATGAATATTATTATTTTTTATAATAAAATATTATTTATATTTTATTATAAATTTTTAAAAATTATTTATATATTTATAAATTATATATAAATATATATTTATAAATGATTATAAATTATATATTATTTATAATAATTATTATTTTATTTAATAATAAAAAATTATTAAAATGTCCACACTACATAAAGAAATCTACAGATTAAACGTAAACCCTATCAAAGTACTAATGGCATTCTTTACAAAAATATAAAAAATCCTAAAATTTATACGAAACCACGAAAGACCCACAATGGCCACAGCCATCCTAAGCAAAAAGAACAACATTGGAAGAATCACTTTACCTGACTTCAAATTATACTACAGAGTTATAATAACCAAGACAGCATGGCACTGGCATAAAAACAGACACATAGGCCAGAGAAGCAGTAAAAAAGAACTTAAAAACAAATCCACACACCTACAGTGAACTCATTTATGACATGAGTACCAAGAACATACACTGAGGAAAAGACAATCTAATAACGGTGCTGGGAAAACTGAAAATCCATACGCAGAAGAATAAAACTATACCCCTATCTCTTACTATATACAAAAATCAAATCAAAATGGAGTAAATACTTAAATCTAAGACCTCAAACTATGAAACTACTATAAGAAAATGTTGGGGAGAATCTCTAGGACATTGGTCTGGGCAAAAATTCCTTGAAAAATACCCTACAACCACAGGCAACCAAAGTAAAAATGGACAAATGGGATCACATCAAGTTAAAAGTCTTCTGCAAAGTATAGAGTCAATAAAGTGAAGAGACAACCCCCAGAATAGAAGAAAAATATGTGCAAGCTACCCATCTGACAAAGGATTAATAACCAGAATATATAAGAAGTTCAAACAACTCTATAGGAAAAAATCTAATAATCCAATCAAAAATGTGCAAAGATTTGAATAGACATTTTTCAAAAGAAGACACACACATGGCAAACAGGCATATGAAAAGGTCCTCAACATCACTGATCATTAGCAAAATGCAAATCAAAACTACAATGAGATATTATCTTATTCCAGTTAAAATGGCTTATATCCAAAAGACAGGCAATAATAAATGCTGGCAAGGCTGTGGAGAAAAGGCAACCCTCATACACTGATAGTGAGCATGTAAATTAATACAACCACAATGGAATACAGTTTGGAGGTTCCTTTAAAAACTAAAAATTGATTACTATATGATTCAGAAATCCTACTGCTGGGTATATACCCAAAAGAAAGGAAATCAGTATATCAAAGAGATATCTGGACTTCTACGTTTGCTGCAGTACTGTCTACAATAGCTAAGATCTTGAAGCAACCTAAGTGTCCATCAATAGATGAATGAATAAAGAAAATGTAGTACATATACACAACGGAGTATCATGCAACCATGAAAAAGAATGATATCCAGTCATTTGCAACAACATAGCTATAACAGGAGATCATTATGTTAAATGAAATAAGCCAGACACAGAAAGGCAAACATTACATGTTCTCATTTGTGGGATTTAAAAAATTTTTTAAATGAACTTATGGAGAGTAGAATGATGCTTACTGGAGGCTAGGAAGGGTAGTCGGGGGCTGGGGAGGAGGTGGGGATGGTTAATGGGTACAAAAAAAAAAAAATGAATAGGACCTACTATATGATCTATAAAATAGCACAACAGGGTGACAATAGTCAATAATAACCCCCTACATTTTAAAATGAAGAGTTTAATTGAATTATTTTTAATTCAAAAAATAAATGCTTGAGGGGATGGTACCCCATTCTCCATGATTTTTTTTTTTTTTTAATACTTTAAGTTCTAGGGTACATGTGCACAACGTGCAGGTTTGTTACATATGTATACATGTGCCATGTTGGTGTGTTGCACCAATTAACTCGTCATTTACATTAGTTATATCTCCTAATGCTATCCCTACCCCCTCCTCCCTCCCCACAACAGGCCCTGGTATGTGATGTTCCCCACCCTGTGTTCAAGTGTTCCCGTTGTTCAATTCCCACCTATGAGTGAGAACATGTGGTGTTTGGTTTTCTGTCCTTGCGAAAGTTTGCTCAGAATGATGGTTTCCAGCTTCATCCATGTCCCTACAAAGGACATGAACTCATCCTTTTTTATGGCTGCATAGTATTCCATGGTGTATATGTGCCACATTTTCTTAATCCAGTCTATCATTGATGGATATTTGGGTTGGTTTCAAGTCTTTGATATTGTGAATTGTGTAGGAGTAAATATACGTGTGCATGTGTCTTTATAGAAGCACGATTTATAATCCTTTGGGTATATACCCAGTAATGAGATGGTGGGGTCAAATGGTATTCCTAGTTCCAGATCCTTGAGGAATTGTCACACTGTCTTCCCATGATGTACTTATTTCACACTGCATGCCTATATCAAAATATCTCATGTACCTCATAAATATATGTACCTACGATGTACCCACACAATTAAATAATAAAATAATAAAAATATTTTCATATCTAC
The DNA here is from genome assembly GCF_009764315.1 of Trachypithecus francoisi. Lineage (NCBI taxonomy): Eukaryota > Metazoa > Chordata > Mammalia > Primates > Cercopithecidae > Trachypithecus > Trachypithecus francoisi. The sequence continues at coordinate 9,555,006 of NW_022681453.1, forward strand.
TTATCTATAAAAAACTATTTCAATACTTTTCAGGGAACAGGTGGTTTTCAACTACATGAGAATTTATTTAGTGGTGATTTATGAGATTTTGGTGTACCCTTCACCTGAGCAGTGTACACTACGCCCAATGTGTACTCTTTTATCCCATCTCCCTCTCCCCTCTTCTCCCCAAATCCCCAAAGTCTATTATATCATTCTTATGGCTTTGCATCTTCATAGTTTACCTCCCACTTATAAGTGAGAACACAAGATAATTGGTTTTCCATTCCTGAGTTACTTCACTTAGAATAATGGTCTCCAACTCCATCCAAGTTGCTGCAAATGTCATTATTTTGTTTCTTTTCACAGCTGAGTAGTATTCCATGGTGTATATATACCACATTTCCTTTACCCACTCATTGGTTGATGGACATTTGGATTAGTTCCATATTTTTGCAACTGCAAATTGTGCTACTATAAACATGAGTGTGCAAGTGTCTTTTTCACGTAATGACTTCTTTTCCTTTGGGTAGATACCCAGTAGTGGGACTGCTGGATTGAATGGTAGTTCTACTTTTAGTTCTTTAAGGAATCTCCATACTGTTTTCCATACTGGTTGTACTAGTTTACATTCCCACCATCAGAGTAAAGGTATCTCCTTTTCACCACATCCATGCCAACATCTATTATTTTTTTATTTTTAAATTATGGCCATCTTTGCAGGAGTAAGTTGGTACCTCATTGTGGTTTTAATTTGCATTTACAGTTAGTGATGTTGAGCATTTTTTCACGTTTGTTGACCATTTGTCATACACATGTACTTCTTTGTAAATGGATGAAGCAATATGTTACAGTAAACGATTAAATAGAGCTTGACTATTTTGCCTCTGGGACAAAAGCTCATAATGTAACACTATCTCCAACTCTAAATAGAATTTTGATGAGGTCAGAGTTAAAGCAGACATTCTCTTTCCATGGGAGAGTAAACAGAAGGAAATAACAGGGAAGATTCATTTGGCATAAGACCATCTCTTGATCACTATTCCTTACACAGTACATATCACTCTGGATGACATGAATTATCAGAATCCTATAGAAATTATCAGATTCCCTAAAATATCTCCCCACCCCCCGCATGTTAACAGACAATCAGGAGGTAAGCACATTTTTCATTTTACAGAAATGTTGTTCTTGTTTTTAAGTTGTTTGATGAGGTCAGTAAGTCTTTCCAAGGCCCTAAATTAAAGAAATTGTCACAGTTTTTTCAGCAACATGCATGAGCAATTTCAGCAAAGTATTATTTGTATCTTGCAAACAAACTGCATTATTTTAATTGCCAGAAAGGTATGACTCTTTTTTTCCAAGAATGAGTAACTACCTAGAGACACTTACCCAAGAGATTAAGGCAGCATCTAGTTCTAAAAACTTGGGCCTCAACATACCAAATTTAACTCTCTAAAATAAAATACTGGGAACTCCCAATTTCTCTGATTTTAGATAAAGCAAACAAATGTAGTTCTACATTTTCATTCTGAACCATAAATGCTCTCTATGCATACTCTTTCTACTGAAAATATTCAATTGTTTTCCCAGAATCTATAAAACCTCATCAGTAACCTTTACAAATAAAAAAGAAGAGTAATTCTTCAGCTGACTATGTTGATTTCAACTTCCCTATAACACTGGGAGACTGAAGGAATAATTCTAATATTCATGACTCATGCTCAATAGAGAGAAAGGTATGATGCCCTTCAGAGAAAGCAAGTCATTGGAGTGATATCTCTTCACATGATAGCCTTTTGTATACTTATAGTATCAAAGTAAAGCAATTCACTGGTCTATTACATTTTTGCAAGCCTTTCCTGAAAGTATCAGTATGAAATCAAGTGAACAAGAGATGCCTGAAGGAATGTAGTCATCTACTGTAACTAAGATGTAAAATTCTTGAAAAAAAGTAAGTAACAGCCGGGCGCAGTGGCTCAAGCCTGTAATCCCAGCACTTTGGGAGGCCGAGACGGGTGGATTACGAGGTCACGAGATCGAGACCATCCTGGCTAACACGGTGAAACCCCGTCTCTACTAAAAAATACAAAAACAAAAACTAGCCGGCGAGGTGGCATGCGCCTGTAGTCCCAGCTACTCGGGAGACTGAGGCAGGAGAATGGCGTAAACCCAGGAGGCGGAGCTTACAGTGAGCTGAGATCCGGCCACTGCACTCCAGCCCGGGGGACAGAGCGAGACTCCGTCTCAAAAAAAAAAAAAAAAAAAGAAAAAAAGTAAGTCACATTTCAGGTTTAATTCAACAGCCAATTACAAGTACCTTCCTATTTTTTTCTCTGTGCAAATTCTTTTTCTTCAGTTTCTTAGTAACAATCAGGCAAAATTTGTCAAAATATCATTTATGTCCAAGACTAGAACTTCTCTAGTAGTTTCTCCTAAAAACCTTCCCCCGTTTCCCTCCCTCACCCTCCCCTAGGAAGACAGCATAGGGCTTGAGGTCTTGCAGGAAGCGCCACTGGCAGTAATACCTTATGTAACTTCTCACTTGTCAGGCTTTCTTAGTGTTCCCAAAACAGGTGTGCAGACCACTGATGGGATGAAGAGATGAATTTAAGCTCACAGATGCACTTACTTTTAATACAAAACTATATGTTAGAAAAATAAACAACTAGCTAATAAAACCCATGATTTTGTAATTATTATTGGCAAGGATGAGGATAAGTAAAATGGTGACTCGATGTAAAGTTGACTAAAAGAAACAGTACTTCGTAGTAAAGTGGTACAAAGCCATACCCAATTCATATAGGGCTATGTAACTGGAGACATTTAGGAAGCTTCTGATGCTACCATTATCTTTGCTCCTCTGTGCCAACCTCATACAACATCCTCAGTGATACTTATATATTCTATTGCTTCCTCTCAGCTAGATATTTCTATTAGTAGCTAACTCTACCTACATTTTTCTAATCTTTAAACAAATACACTAACAAAGACCCTCTCTCACTTCCCTTTCAGCACAGCTCTTTCTCTTTCCACTCCCCGAGTCTTAGACAGTCAGCTACCACTGCTGGCTGGCTGCACATTCACACCTCCCTCTCATTTCTCCATACACTCAGCTCAGGTTTCCTGCCCCCGTCCCCCAACCCCAGTATATAACCTACCTGACGATAAACCCAAGGATAACTTCAATCATTATCTCACTTTATCTTTCAGGAGCATTCAACAGAGTTAACCACCAAATCATCTGCCATTTGCCAAGCTATTACAGTTTCCCTTCTTCTCTGGTATGTTTTACTTTGTTTTGATCTTTTTTTTTTTTTTTCAGTTTCCTCCACTGGCTTCTTTTCCCTAAATAAGACTGTGAACGCTAGCATTCCTCATGGTCATTCCTCAGGCTCACTACCCTTCTCATTCCATATAGTCTCCCTAAGTAACCTCATCCACTCTCCCAGCTCCAACTATTGTCCATATGCTGATGATTCCCAAATCCATGTCTCCAGGTCTCCTCTCTGGGCTTCTGACTTGTTTATTTAGCCAACTTGGATGTTCTATAGGAATCTCAATGACAATGTGACCCAAATGGAACTTACCCACTCTCCCTATGTTTCTATTGTAGATGAAGAAGAGCATCCACTTTGCCGTCCAAGCCACAGACCATAGTCCTTGACTTCTGTTCTGAAATGTGCTCATCCAATCAGTCCCCAAGCCTGCCTCCCCAGTATACAGGCAGACCTCTCACCACCTTACCATCATGTCAATAGAGGCCACTGCCATCCCTTGCTCATCAACTACCACTGGCCTCGGAAGTGGCCCCATCCCCACTATCATCTTCATAATACATGAATTTCGCCTCTACATCATCTTAGGATTAGGCCCCCAACAGCCTAGCATGTATAACAAGGCCCCACACAGCTGGTTCCCCAGTGCTGTCTCTCAGATTGCGTTCCAGCTACACAGAGAACATTCCAGTTCTTCAAAATCTCCAATATCTTCTTGCCTTTGGATCTCTACACATACCTGAGACACACTCTTCCCACAATCCTGGGCTCAGAGCCACACCTGGGTTAGGTCTCAGCTTAGACACCACTGTGGACTTCCCTATCACGTCACCCACCACCTTCATTGTAACTCTATTTTAATGTCTGCCTTCCTCTTTCCACTGCACATTCCACGAGCGCAGTGAGCACACGTGTCTCACTCATCACTGCATTTCCAAGAAGTGGCATCATTCTTGGCACAGTGGTTGGTACTCAATAACCACTTACTGAACAAGAAATGAATCAACAGCCATTCAGCCACCAAAAGAAAATGAGGTATCTGCAGGCCCTTAAAGCAAAACTGTCTGAAACAGCAAAAATACCAACTTCACTGAGTATAGCAAATATTATTTTGTTTTGCAACTACCTAAAGAATGCTGTGCAAATGGCCATGAGACTCTACCAGTTTTCAGCATCAAGCCAAGACACACTTTGTTCTGAGACAACTGAATGGTTTCCTGTCTCACAAATAAACTGTCACCCAACAGTTACCTTGCTTACTTCCTTCAAGGCTCTTTTGCAGACTTCATACTTTGGAGAGTCCTTAGGTGTTTTTTGACAGATAGTCTGTAATGAAATAAAGGTGAACAAAATTTATTGATTTATTTTATTAAGTAAAATAAAACCAATGTCCAGCCATATCCTCTTACTCATAGCAAACGATGCCAAACATGGTATTATGGATGAGTATGAGGATAATATTAAAACCCAATGTAAAAACCAGGAAATAATCTTTAAACACAGGATCCAAGTCTATCCAGGGAATGGTTAAGTAAGAAGATAGAATTCAGAGGTGGGCACCCTGGCTTCAAATCCCAGGTCTGCCCCTTACTAGTTATGCAACCTTGGGCAAGTCACGTCTTTATAACCCTCTCTTTCCTCATCTGTAAAACTGGGGTGATGCCAAATACATCACAACGTTGTTAGAAGTGTTAATGATAATTTATGTAAAGTTCTTTATGAGTGCCCGGCATACGGTACGCCCTCAATAAATAAGAGTTATTCTAATTATCACCATTATAATCATTGTTATTAGAGGCGATTATATTTGTAGATGATACATTTTGAATGAAAAGAACAGCCAGGCACAGTGGCTCATGTCTATAATTCCAGCACTTTGGGAGGCCAACACGGGCAGAATGCTTGAGTCCAGGAGTTCAAGACCAGCCAGGGCAATATGGAGAAACTCCATCTCTACAAAAATACCAAAAAAAAATTATCCAGGCATGGTGGTGTGCACCTGTGGTCCCAGCCACTCAGGAGGCTAAGGTGGGAGGGTCACTTGAGCCCAGGAGGTGAAGGTCACAGTGAGCCGAGATCACTCTTTGCACTCCTGGGTGACAGAGTCTCAAAGAAATAACAACCAACCAACCAAAAAAAAAAAAAAAAAAAAAAAATGAGCAAGGGAAAAAGAGCCTGCTAGGTTTTCTGTGATATATTTATACTGAGAAATTTCATTTGAGATAGTAAAATCAAGGTCAAAGAGGGTCAATTCCCAGTAAATTTAATTACCTATAACTTTAAAGCTATACACACACATTCAAAGTCCAAAGAACCAATTTAATTATTGAAACTGTTTATTTCAATTAACAAGCTTAATTGAATTTTCAAATGAGATAAAATTGAAGAGACACTACTTTAAGTACATTTATATTCTGCCTAAATGGCCAGATTTCCACACATGAGAAACAGATTAGAGGAACAGGCATCAGGCAGAGGTAGAAAGTAGCTGGGGACTAGCAAGTCACTGGTCCCTTAAATGTACAGAAGCACCAAGCCAAACCATCTGACAGTCAGGCATCAAGATTTTTAACTATGTGCTATGTGAGAAACACAGAACGCACCATCTGTGGAGGTTCTTGTATTTTTTGACTATGACCTACTGTAAGAAATACTTTTACACTGCAACCAGCACACATGCACACACAAATGAACCAGGATTTTATGAAACAATATTTAACCACTTTATAAGCAATGCTCATAATTCAAAAATCAGTTTTTTGACCCACTAATGGGTATGAAAGCAGCATGAAAAATACTGGTTTATGTCCCTGAGAGCAAGCATCTGTAGCTGGACTCCATATATTGATATTTTATGTAAAATTCTGTGCATATACAAACTCTCTGGGAAGAAAAGCTATAGCTTTACTCAGAATCTCAATGGGGTCTGTGGCTTAAATAAAGCTTAAAGCCTACTGAGCAATCATGGCATGAATCTCCAACACTGTATAACATAATGTGTTAGATTTTGGAGTCCCATTCTATACAAGTAAATTTCTCAAATTTAAAGAGGCTATAAAAGGCTTGGTGATCATAGCATATATAAAATCTGGAAAACATGTTTAAAATGCATTTCATTTATTTTTGTTCTTTTATTTCAATTGTCAAAGAGGAATAAAATGCATTTGCAGAAGAAGAAAAATAATCTGAAAATTCCAAAGTCTAACATTACAAGAAATGTTATATTTACAAAGCACTCACTTCTTGTTTAAAAAAACAGTCACATTTGAAATAATATTTCCTTACATGGACCAAAGTTTCCTTCTTAAGCCAAAATTTGATTTTGATAACTTAGCAGCATTCTATCTTTAAACACAATAAATACTGATTTCAAAAAAAAAAAATCAGAAAGTGAAATGTTTAAAACCGCAAGCTTCCCAAAATGCACACAGGAGGGAAGTTCCTGAGTTACAGGAGATGGGTGGAGAAGGTGTAAAGGCGGTAGAACGAGGTGAACTTGAGGAGCACAAGGTGCTGTGAATCCTGAAATAACTGACAAAACCTCTCCAAAACTGCAGCAGTCAGCTAAATGCTCATGATCTCATGCTTTTACACATTTCAAAATTTCAGCATTTTTAAAGAATATATTTTAGAATTTACAATGGGAAACAGAGGTGAAATTTACTTTGTAACCTTAATCATAATTTTTAATATATATTTTACTTTAATCAGTAAAAATCAGGTATGTAAAAAGTTGACCTTATATCAACATTATGATCCAATTTTAAAGTAGGATTGTAACAAAATATTTTCTAATTAGATCAAAAAGACACTCTGTGGTCCACTGCTGGGATGGCACCTGTGTCAAGCCACCCTGTTTTTCTCTTTTGCTGCTCTAGCAGCTCCAGTGCAGCCAGTAGCAGGCTCTCCTGCCCATAGCCTACCTGTCTTTCCAGCTGCAGGTACTACTAGGCAGATTCCACTCACTCTTCCCAGTCATGTCTTGCCATTATTCAAAGTCAAACACTTGCTTTCTTCATGAATGCTGCCTAACACAAGAAAGATGCTGGGCTTTCCTCACTCACTTTGCACAATGATAATACAGGCAATACTAAGCCTTGTCATGCTGAAGAGACACTCATTCCTGTATGAAATGGAAGCCCCAGGGCACCTTGGAACATTACAGATGAAGGGATCTCAGTGATCAGTCTGAGGAATCTTAGGCCCAAAGAGACTGAGTTGCTCAAGGTCACACGCCTAATGGCTTAGCTAGAATTGGAATCCAGGCCTCCTGACATAAAGAAGCCACAACTCTTCCTATTTCAAAAACTGCTGAGTAAGTGGGTGATGAGATCCAATTTCTTCAGAATGACCACAGAAGCCTAAATGAAAGATAATTTCCAGAGATATCAGACACAGGTGAGATTTTCCGAACAAATACCACCTTCTCGCTTAATTGGGGGATTTTTAGACCTTTAAATATGCATCAATTTAAGTGGAATAAGAATAATTTTCTTAATCAGATTTAGAGAAGCACAGCTATCCACAGAGGAAAAAGCCACTGTCATGTCTTACATCCATCAGCAGGGGAAGGCGGGTCACCCTCTGCATGGGGAGAATGAGAAAAGAGATCATGGGTAAGTTCCTACAGTCTTCATGGGACTCAATCCTTGACAATACTTCCTTAAAGGATGGATTGGTAGCTCTGAGGGAAAACAAAGAAAAGAGAAACTTCAAAATATGTCCTCCTCAAATTAAGCAGCAAATAAAAATGTATTACAAGATACTGTGATAAATCCATATGGCATCAACTATTGTAAACTATATGAAAACATCATAAGCACATAATTACACAGGCAAATATGAATGGCTTGTCTGCCTTTTATATTCAAGGCTGAATATAATAAGATGTGGATTTCACCTAACAGTATTAACAACAAGGCAAAACATGTATTAGCTAGAAATTTATACAAGTGGAAGGTAAGCAAATGAAGAAGCCATGGTATCATAATGGTGAATATATGGTCATAAATCAGTATACAGACTAGGTCTTAGATCTGATCATCTATAAACACATAAGATTAATAAGATCATAAATAATATGTTTTAAGCCACTTCTCCAGTCCTAGACAATGATATAAGAAATTAACAGTTAGACTGGATTTCAGAGGCTTTAGGCCACAAAGATCCTCTTTCTGAGACAGACAACCTTTTGATCACATCAGTCAAAATATTCCTCTTTTTCTCCTGTTAATGTAAGAAAAATATTCATGCTGCTATAACATTTCAATGAAACTTAGCAAGATACTGTGACATATATTCTTTCATGCGGAACCACCTACATAACTTTTAAGGAAGGCCAGATAGGGATTCCAGTAAGAAAATGGAATGCAGAAAGGTCCCTACCTCACCAAGTAAATATGACTTAGTAACTGGCAAAGACAGAAGTCAAACCCAGGTTTGTTTGGTTTTTTTTGAGATGGAGTCTTGCTCTGTCACCCAGGCTGGAGTGCAGTGGCACGATCTTGGCTCACTGCAGCCTCCCAGGTTCAAGCGATTCTATGCCTCAGCCTCACGAGTAGCTGGGATTACCGGTGTGCGCCATGACGCCCAGCTAATTTTTGTATCTTTAGTAGAGACAGGGTTTCGTCATGTTGGCCAGGGTAGTCTCGAACTCCTGGTTTCAAGTAATCCATCTGCCTCGGCCTCCCGAAGTGGTGGGATTACAGGCATGAGCCACTGTGCCCGGCCTCAAACCTAAATTTTCTAATGTTAAATCTGACACTCTTGTCCCCCCTATCTCTCACTCTCTTACCTCACTTCATCCCATGAGGAGCTCTGTAGAGCTCCACTGCCACTTTCCAAGGCAGGGAGGGTAGGAGGTAGATGGATATTGTACTCCCATGAGGGGAGAAGGAAGCAGGATAGTGGCAATAGAGTCATTTTAAAAAAAAATGTCATTTTGAAAATGAAATAATTTTGTTCAAGGCTGCTACTAAAAGCAGGGAGGGGGAGAATGCCAGAATAGCAAAAGAAATGATACAGTAACATTTCATTTCCATTTTCTCTAATTGAGAAGTTTTAAGTTTCCTTTTACTGACAGCTTTGACAAGATTTTTAGAAAGTTAAAAAATATATTTAAAAAACTCTAAATTAGTTGTATATTTAAACAACTCAGGTCCTAGTCCCCTACCTCACCTTTCAAAGGCTCTGATTAAATAGTCTGGGATGGACTCTGGACACTGTATATTTGCTCATTTCCAGGCCCCAAAGTATTTCTAACATACAGTTAGAATTGAAAGCCACTGTTCTAACCTTAAATTCACATCAACCGTGGGCCAGGCGCGGTGGCTCACGCCTGTAATCCCAGAACTTTGAGAGGCAGAGACAGGTGGATCATGAGGTCAGGAGATCGAGACCATCCTGGCTAACACGATGAAACCTGGCCCCTACTAAAAATACAAAAACATTAGCCAGGTGTGGTGGCACGCACTTGTAGTCCCAGCTACTCGGGAGGCTGAGACAAGAGAATCGCTTGAATCTAGGATGTGGAAGTTGCAGTGACGCAAGATTGTGCCATTGCACTCCAGCCTGGGCGGCAGAGCGAGACTCCATCTGAGTGGGGGAGGGGAAATCACATCAACTCATCAACTGCAACAAAGCCCCTGAAAACACAACTACTAATTGCCATGTGAAAGTGCAGATGATGTTATCATTAAGCTAATTTAGATAAAACCTTTAAGAGTCACAGGATGCATAGCAGTACCTGGTGACATTTTTTAAATTCTGCAAAACAAAATGAAACTCAAATTTATCTCTAATTCAAGGCCTTGTTTTCAGACATGAACTTGCATTCTCTAACAGTTACAAGCAACCTCTGTTCCTATAGCAGCCTTTCCCACCAGAGGGTGGTGGAGTGAGGAAGTGATGGGTGTGGTTTTACCCTCAGGGGACCTTCTGCAATGTCTGGGAAGATTTTTGGCATCCAGCAGATGGAAGCCAGGGATGCCCTTAAGCATCTTACCAGGCATAGGACAGCCCACCACAAAGACTTATCCAGTCCAAAATGTCAATTGTGCGAACAAACCCTGCTTTATACTAAAAACCTCATTTGGGGTTGGCAGCTGTGTGTTTTCCACCCTGGCTATACGAAAATGTCATGAAGATGTGAAGAGAGGGGGCCATCATCAGCCTTCTCACCAGCTTGGAGGCTTTGACTATTTCTCCAAGCAGCCATAAGCTAGTCATCCCCAACCCCTACTCCTCCACAGGGGTCTCACATGTTGCACAGTTGACCAAAGCTCCGTGCTATGGTCATAAATGCCACAACTCACAGGAGGGGGTGAGAATGATAACAGCCATTAAGCTCCCAAACTGGGTTTATAGCAGTGCACAACTGTGCTATAAAACAGCTACTTGTGATAAACAGGACTCTTTAAAATACACATAGGCATTACTGAACAATTGGTGACTCTTTTAAGGACACAGATGGCATTATGTATCACATCAAAACTCTCAGTAACCTAAAAAGGACAAAAAGAAGTGTTGGGAAATCTAATACTTGAGACTTCTGCTGCATAACTGAAATCTTCAAGAACATTATTTTGTTCTATCGCCTTCCTTCAGAACTTCTCTCCTCTCCTCAATCCTAACTACCCAAGGGGAGGAATAATCAGCAATTTTTGTAAACAATTCATTATCATTGTCAATTGAACGGATGGAGATCAGAATAGTAGAGAAAACCCTGGATCTTAGCTTCTAGCTCCATCTCCTCAAGAATTCCCTCTAGGCCTCAGGGAAACCACCTAATTGCCAGTTAAAAGCTCAGAAAACTAGCGGTTTGGAGTGAGGACCACCTCCGTGTCTTGCAGCAATTAAAAACAAAGAAACAATAAACAAGGACAACATCAAGAACAAACTATAATTTCATAAGACAGAAAATAATCTACCCACTAGATTTTTCTACTTAAACACCCTCGCCCTAAAAGTAATGCTCTTAAACATTTCTCCTCTGGGAAATAGCCTATTAGAAGGCATTTCTAAATATAATTCAAAAGATCAATTAATTTCAGTCAATGTAGACTAATTAAAACTAGGTTAGACTATTAAAACTGTAGCATTCAACATTGCTTACAACAATTTTTGTAGTGTTCTTTGTTGGTAGACTTCATTTGTGCAGTATTTCACATATGGGTCAAATGTGGATGCTGTGTGTTTTTCCACAATGTCACTTATATCATCTATGAAGATATTATTCTGATGTCTTGCTTCCAACTCTATAAAGAACCTGAAAAATCAAAGGGAAAAAAGTTTACATATCTTTCATACACTCTAACAGATAACAGGTTATCCTCATGTAATGTTATTACATGGGGTTTGAAAATTCAACAGTACACAGCACCAACTAAAAAATATTTTTAAAAACTACAAAAATTTTATCCAAGTTTAAATCTATCATATCAACACCTCCTTGAGGATGGGTATTGTGGCTCATGCCTATAATCTCAGCACTTTGGGAGGCTGAGGCAGGAAGATCACTTGAGGCCAGGAGTTCAAGACAAAACCAAAAAAAAATTTTTAAAAAGTTGTTATTGCTTCAAGTGTTTGGCTTCAAACACCGATAATCCGAGGCATTGCTCTGCCTTCATGTACTTTAGACTAAACATATTTCACTATTTTTCAAGAATTCTTTATGGGAAGGGGAGTGAATGCTTATATATTTTATGTATTGAAAAGTACATGAACAAAACACCTAAATAAATGCTTAAAAAATAAGTCTGAGGCCAGGTGTGGTGGCCCACACTTGTAATCCCAGCACTTCGGGAGGCCGAGGAGGGTAGATCACGAATTGGAGGGATCGAGACCATCCTGGCCAACATGGTGAAATGCCGTCTCCACTAAAAATACAAAAATTAGCCAGGTGTGGTGGCACGTGGCTGTAGTCCCAGCTACTCGGGAGGCTGAGGCAAGAGAATCGCTTGGACCCAGGAGGCAGAGGTTGCAGTGAGCCAAGATCGCGCCACTGCACTCCAGCCTGGCGACAGAGACCCCGTCTCAATAAAAATTTTTTAAAAAAAAGAAAAAAAACCCAACAGTCTGAAATAAATCTAACACTATATAGTTTTTTCTCTCAAAATAAAAATAATCATATTATTTTAAATCTGATAATATAAATGGTATTTAAATCACTCCCTTCCTCCCTCCAATCCCTTCTTTTCTCCCTGCTTCCCTTCTCTTTCTTTCCTTCCTTCTTTCCTTCCCTCCCTCCCTCCTTCCTTCCTTTCCTTCCTTCCTTCCTTTCCTCCCTCCTCCCTCTCTCTTTCTTTCCTTTCTTTTCTTTCTTTCTTTCTTCTGAGAAAGGGCCTCACTCTGTCACCGAGGCTGGAGTGCACTGGCATTATCTCTCACCTCACTGCAATCTCCACTTCCCAGGATCAAGTGATTCTCCTGCCTCAGCCTCCTGAGTAGTTGGGATTACAGGCATGTGCCACCATGCCTGGCTAATTTTTGTATTTTTTAGTAGAGATGGGGTTTCACCATATTGACTGGGCTGGTCTCAAACTCCTGACCTCAACCGATCTACCCACCTTGGCCTCCTGAAGTGTTGGGATTACAGGCGTGAGCCACCACACCCGGCCAGTGTTACCAGATTTAGTGTATAAATAGATAGCAATTTAGGGTCATCTAAATAGATACATACAAACAAGTATATATATCTATAATATACATATATATGATATATATCATTATATATGTCATATAGATAGCCATTTTTTTATCCATTCATCTGCTGATGGAGACTTGGGTAGTTTCTAGTTTTTGGCTACCTGGAATAATGCTGCTATGAACATTTGCATACGAATATCTATTTGTGTGTCTGTTTTCAAGTCTCTGGGGTATACATCTATCGGTGGAATTTTAACCACACCATGCAATAGTATGTGTATGAGTGTGGGGGTGTAGGTATCTGTGTGTGTGTGTGTTTGAGAGTGTGTAGAGAAATGATAGCATAATACCTGAACCAAAACAGAAGAAGCTGAATTATATACCAAGGAGAGGTTAGTTCACTAAACAAAACTGAGTAAGAAATGATCCTTTCCCTCCCAACACTCACAGTGGAGTGGTTGATGAGAGGCATGCAGCCAATTACAACAGAGGATCTAAAACACAGGTGTGGTATAATAAAATAATAAGTATTTGGTCTTCATCCCTGGTTCTTGAAACACAGCTCCCTAAATACCTGGAATCTCCACAGTGATAGTGTTTTTCGTATGCCAGAGAGATGACTGGTAGCTGGGGGCCCTTTGATAGCTTCGGCATGGCTCTCCGCATGCCAGAAAGACCAAGCAAGGATTGCAGGGTTGGAACTTTTAGCCATCCCTGCCTACCTCCAGTCATAAGAAGAGAAGAGTTTGAGTTCAATTGTCAAGGAACGATGATTTAATCAATTATGGCTACGTAATGGAGCCTCCATCATAACCCTTAGTTGATGGGGTTAGGGAGGGACGATGAACACCTTGAGGTGCTAGGAGGGTAGCAGGCCCTGAGAGGACTAGGTGGTCTGTAGTACCTACACCCTCTCCAGCCTTGCCCTGTAACAATCCTTGTATTTGGCTGTTCTTGAGTTGTACCCTATATAATAAACCAGAAATTGTAGAGTATCTTCCTGAGTTCTGTGAATCATTTTAGCAAAGCATCAGGGCCTGAAAGAGTGGGGGATTGTGGAAATCCCCCTGCAACTTCGTAGCCAAGTTGGAGAGAAGTGTGGGTAATCTGGGGAACCAATGTTTGCATCTGCTGTCTTAAATGAAGGCAGTTTTGTGGGCTGAAACCTTAAACCTGTGGAGTCTGATGCAAACTCAGGGTGGTTAATGTCAGAACTGAAATTGTAGCCCTGGAAATGTAGGACACACAATTGGTGTCTCAAGAGTTAGAGAACTGGTTGATATAAGAAAAAAAAATCACACATTTGGTGTCAGAAGTATGGTGAGTAAAAATAAAGAGGCCTACAAAGAAAACTCCAGAGGGCAGAGTAACCAACCTCGCGGTAAGCACAGGTGAGGACACGTGTAAGTTGGATCATTACCGCCAAGGATGACATGATGGGAGCAGGGGAGAGAAGCACAATGGGCAGAGGAAGCAACGTGGGTCTGGTTGGGGAAACTGGAAAGTTCAGTGGAGCTGAGGTATAGACTCTAGGAGGAACAAGGGCACAGAAAGAAGACTGCAGAGCAGGCTTGAGCTCAATTGCAAAGGTTAGACTGCGTGCTGGAAAGTTTAGGATTAATCTGCAGACTGTAAGAAACCACTGGAGGTGTGGAAGCCAATAAATCACTCAATCCGAGAAAACTGGAGCAGAGCAAGGATGGATTACTAGCAGGGAGGGACAGATGGCAAGCAGGCTGGTTAGGTGGCTAATCTGGGCAAGTCAACAATAAAGCCTAGTAGTGGAAAATCAAGAGAGGACACAGCGTAGGGTAACAATCTGGAGATAAAATTAATAGACTCAAGAAATTCGTTAGATGGGAAGTCAATGAAGATGCTGAGATTTCCAGTCAAGGTTTCCACCTGGGCAGCAAAGTGGGTTCTTAAACTATTAATGAAGACAGAGATTCAGGAAGAGGGGGAAGAAGCAGGAAGAGCTCCATTTAATTTTGCCTTGGAGATGTCTAATGGACAGCTAAAAATACCCATCTGCGAGAATTCAGAGGAATGTGAATTCTAGGTACTGTATCATTGAGACTACTTGATTTCTAGCTGGTTTTCACATAAATACAAAATATTTGTACAACTGTTTTGTAATGCAAATGTATAGAAAATTGTTCAAAGAAAATCGAAAAAAGAAGAAACCATTCGTAAGGCCATTATCATGTAATTCTAGAATATAAATATCTTGAGGCAAGTATCTCTTACAATTTGTCTTTAGCTTACACTGTTACCAGCCTGAAGGAATGCAACTATATAACCAAAAACAACAGTAACTTGGCTTTTCTCAATGAAAAGGAAAATTTCATTTATTACTGTAAAAGTTTTGCCAAAGTACAATATTAAAAATAAGGTACTAATTAAATATGTTTATGCTACTTACTTCAATATAAACCAAATCACCCATCTTTTATTTTTACAATGATGTAATTAAGACATAATTTAAAGCTTTCTATGTTAAATGATCTACTGGTTATTCTGGGAAATTTGCATACTTTACTAAGTGAGCTAGCTACAAAAAGACCAAGAAAGTATTTCTAAAACATGAGGTATGATTTCAGGAACCAAGACTGCTGGTGAATCAAATCAAATCTGAAGCAAAAGTAAAAGTATTCTGGTTCCCTGGATGAAACTTGAATGAAATAATCTGGGCCTACTGGGAGGACAACTTTTTAATGGAAATACGTATTTAAGTTCCATGATTTTTTTTCTGGGGTAATACTTTCATTATTTCCTCTTCGTAGTACTACCAAGATGTTCACGTTTTATAATCAATCATGTTACACAACCTTCATCTTTTTTTCCCCCTAAAGCATTTCCAATCTCACCCCTAAAGAGAAACCTTCTGTGGACCAGGAAAAGCTGCCTAGAAACATTCTCTCCTAACCAGAAACACAAGTTAGCCCTGTTTGACTGTCAACTCACCATCACAAGGAAACTCACACCCATACTTCAAACGAGTGCTTTAAATGATTGCAGTCTGCCCAGGTGAGCTCCTGAGCTGTGCAGATAATGGTCCTATCAAACATACAAGGCCAACCTCCCAGGAGGTTCAAGATTCAGCTAAAACCCATGTTTGAAAAAACAGCCTGATGTGGAGCTTGCTTATGGTCTAGTAAGCTTTCTTCTAACATTTTTTAAAACTGTAGGGATTTTCTTTAGGCCTTTTGTGGTTGCTTTTTTATGTGATGATCTTAAATGTGGCACTACATTTTTGAGGAAAAAACAAAACCAGCAGCGAGCCTGCTTTATGAGATGGTCATTATACCCATTTTACAGATAAGAAAACCAAGGCAAAGAGTGCTTAAGTCACAACTTAGTTTGAAATCAGAGCCAGACCCTGTGCTTGAACCAAAACACCTGCTGTCTCAGCTCTCAGCAGCGGGCTGATCTTGCCCACCTGTTACTACTGGCCAGCCCTCAACGAAGACATCCAGCAAGAAGAGTAGCAGCTGGAACTGAAAAGAAAGAGTTCATTTTCCAAGAAGATTAATGTTGAATGGTCTCAGCAAATAAATTACAGAAATCAACAGAGTGCAGACGTTCACAGTAAGATCCATGCCACGACAAGGTGTGAAGACAACAGACGGGTCCGCAACCATATTAGGTTCAGCCTCCAAGAAAGATAATCAGGAGAATCACAGCCAGCAATGTGCTCTGGTCCTGGCTGACACAGTGTGATCAAATACTGGTTTACGGGTGCCCTGTGAAGACCTCTGGGGGTTATTCATTTTGGCCCTCCTATTCTCGCTCCCCTTTTTGCCTCATGAATCCCACTCATCCTTCATGTATCAGATTTTTTTTTTTTTTTTTTTTTTTTTTTTTTTTTTTTTTTGAGACGGAGTCTCGCTCTGTCGCCCGGCCTGGAGTGCAGTGGCCGGATCTCAGCTCACTGCAAGCTCCGCCTTCCGGGTTTACGCCATTCTCCTGCCTCAGCCTCCCGAGTAGCTGGGACTACAGGCGCCCGCCACCTCGCCCGGCTAGCTTTTTTTTTGTATTTTTTAGTAGAGACGGGGTTTCACCGTGTTAGCCAGGATGGTCTCGAACTCCTGACCTCGTGATTCGCCCGTCTCGGCCTCCCAAAGTGCTGGGATTACAGGCTTGAGCCACCGCGCCCGGCCCATGTATCAGATTAAATTTCATCTCTTCCAGGAAGCTTTCCCTGACCCTACTGGGATAGGCTAAGCTCTCTGGTTCTATGACTTCAGAAACCCCCATACTTTTTCTTCAGTGTACCCGCTATGATGGTAATTAATTCTTTTATAATTTTTGTTTACTTTTGTCTCTCTTAGCAAGGTCTAGAAGATGGGGCCATGTCTGCTGTGTTCGCTACTCTCTCTCTCTATATATATAGTGTGTGTGTATATATATATATATATAGTGTGTGTGTGTATATATATATTGTGTGTACATACATATATATAGTGTGTGTATATATATAGTATGTGTATACACACACACACACACACACACACACCCCCCCCAGACCTGGCCACAGTACCTGGAATATAGGAGACAGTCAAATATTTGATAAGTGAATATATAAACAAATGAAATTTATTGTTTTAAATATAAAATGATACAGGTGAAACATGTAAAAGAATTTTGTTCTATTATTATTTTACTGAGAGAGTAATAACCACAAATTGGGTCAGTCTCTGTCTTGCTTTTAAAGTGGTCAGTCTCTACCTTGCTTTTATCACTGATAAGTCAACATATATATAATCGGCCACAAGTTGGTTTCCCAGAACTGCACTAGGTACAGGAAGGGCCACCTATGAAGATACAAACTCCCAGCACAAGTCTTTACAATTCTTCAATTAGGATTACTAAGGTGAGACCAAGTCCAATCTGAGTTTCTTCAACGCCAGCTTCATTTTCTGAAAAACCTGCCAGACCAGCCCCTACCCTATCCAATTCAGGAGGATGCCAGGGAGGCTAAGCAGCTCAGCCCTCAGCATTCTAGCTCTGGAAACACAGGAAAAAAGGAGCTCTGGTTATAATCAATGCTGCTGTCCTGTGCCCTCCTCAGAATGGCATCCTTACAAGGTACTTTTTCTTCATTCATATCCATCTGCCTAAAGCAAACTGAAATCATTCCTGGACGTCTCCCTCACTTAAATGAGCTGTCAATCTAAATGGCTGCATTATCCTACCAGAGAAGGTCACATTCACTTAGGCTGGAGACTTGTAACATACCAGGCAGGTTTCACATGTCTAAGTTGCTGTTATATAATAAAATATCTTCACTAAACAAAGAAATATTCCAGATAAGTGGCAGCAAAGTATGTGCTGCTGGAAATACTTTCCTAACACAGAACGTTCTGTACTCTACCAAAATGAATTTATATCTGCTGCCAGTAAGTGAGATTTGGGGCTTCTTTATTTGGAATTTTTTTGGTGGTCACATTGACACTGAAGGTCGACATCAGTTTCTTTTGACATACTGGATCAGAGAGAGTAAAAGCATGGCAAGCGCACCGTCATTAACCCATGGCAGGTATCAGTAACTGTCTGGAACTCTGCCTACATGCAGAGTTTACACTCCAAGCAGTCATTAATGATACATCAAAATCAGTGCTGAAGAAGATGAAGCTCATGAATGAATCCTTCACCAGAGACTAACAGTGATAGGAAATGCGTTGATTTGACAAAAGTATAGGACAGTTGCTTCTCAATCAGAAAATATCCTACCTATATCCTGATCTGGTAAAGGTCTCAAGAGATTTCCTTTTCAGCAGACTATATGTCTTCTCACATTCTATTTTAGCCTTTTCTTCTGAAATTTTATCTCTGGATTGATAATAAGAGGATAAGAAATTAAAAGTGGTTTGGGACATGAGGGAAAAAAAAGTTCTAAACAAAAATGCTCTGGTAGTTCTCGTTCCCATTTTTACAGCTACTGTTTGATCCTTAAAATCTCTAGGATAATTTTTGTTAAACAATTCTTGTCATCCTGTTAAACCTTAAAGATCAGCCTGGATAAACGGCAGAAAAGACTGAGGTAAAAGACACAAGCTAAGGGTATTTTCAGGACTTTGAATCAAAGGGTTTTCTTAGCCTTAACACCACACAACACAGAGCCTGCTTAGGTTTAAATCCAGCTCTGCACAGGCACCTGCAGTTCAAGGCACCTGGCAAATCCCAAAAAAGGAGAAGGAGAGTGGAGTGGGAGCCTGGGGAGGGAGAGGCAGAGAAACTACAAAACCAAGTGTCCCTCAACTCTTCCGTATCAGTTAAAGCTCTGACGTACTTAGTCCTTCCTCTTACTGATAATGTATTTGCTAGAAGGAATATATACAAGACCATACAAATATAGGAAAACAGTATAAAGAAAAGACCTTGCAATTCTAATACTATTAAGACTGAGTTTTTGCCTAAAAATGACCATTTAAAGTATTTATCATCTGAACTTGTTTCACAGAAATAAAGTGGAGAAAAAGGAACTTGTTCCCATGGTAACCTGCAGACTTGATTCTTTTGTTTCTGCGCTACTCAAATGCATTCACCCATATTTTAATTTCTCCCAGAAATGAGGATAACACTCCTTAGATATAGGGATAATGAATGACAGAAAACATGCCAGCACTCTTATCACAACATCCTTAGAAGAGAAAAGAGTCTGTGAATGCTTGGGCCTGAGATGCTCTGGGTTATTATGGAGGGTTTTTCAATTTATAATTACATTTTTTATGTGGATATAACCATTAATCTCCACCTAATGAAAACTGCCCCCTACTTTTATATATGACCATGGAGACACAGACAAGTATGTCTGTTCACCCTGGGATCTCCAGTGCCTAACAAAGAGTAAACACTCAATAGATGTGCTGAATGAATCAATACTAGGTACCTATTATTCTTCCTTGCCCCACTATTAAAGTGCATTCTTCCAAGGAGAACAATGAGAAAAAAATACAAAGCAAGTATCTACCAGGATGATTTAGTAACCACATTAAATTATCACTTCTGATGGGGGTGAGCTCCGCGGAGAGGCCAGCTTTCCCAGCTGTCAGAATCAGGTTGGCAAATATCACGTGTGGAAGTTTACACTCCGTACACAGCATCCTCCATGCAGGGTTTGTATCTGCAAGGACAGTTTTGCTAATCCATTGCCTGGCAAAAATTCTTGAAAACTCAAATCCTAGGAAAGGTTTCTGACTTCTAAGGAACATTTGCTTTTAGGATATGATTGCTATAAAACCAATTATGTGACCTTTTCATTTTGGCTGCCCAGAATGGTATTGCTGTTTAATCCTCACTCATAGAAACTCTAACAGAAGTGGCTAGGCATGTTTGCTCTCTTCAACTCTGCCTTCTCTGCCTTGTTTTGTTTCCCATTTAAACAGCCTCATTGAGTACATGTATTTCATTGTAAGTTTCCTTGAGCCTTTTATGGATGCAGTTGGGGTATAAATAATAAATTATAAACAAACTGGGAGAATGTGGATTCTTAGTTGCTGCTTGGAAACTGCACCAAGAATGAATTTACAGAATATTGGAATGAAGTCAAATAAAACAAAAAAGTTTTTGCATGCCAAAGCCCCCTTTCCTATTGTGGACTGGTCATTCTGCGATAAAAATCAGTACAGGAAAGAATACATTTCTCTTTGGGCACTATTTCCAATTCCTTTTCAGGGAGCGCCCATGATACTTCACATCCAAATTCAGCCAATGGTAAAAATAACATTCAAAGTGAGCCCCAAATCCTTGAATCTCAGGTTTTCTGTATTGAATATGCCCCCCGAAAGCTGTCTTCCTAAAAAAAAGAAATGCTTTCTATGGCTTCCATCAGCTTCATTAAAACAAAACAAAGAAACAAACCAAAAAATGGAACCAGAGTACAGAATTTTGAAAAACTCTAGAGGTCAGTTTCTTAAGCCACAGTATCCTAAGGAAAATGATGCTTGTCTACATGAGGGAAATAGAATTTCACTTCCTTTCTGATATTTTCCAATCCTGCTCCAGCTTATATGAAGCAGCTGATTCCAGCTTACCCCTTTCACACAACCCTCCCCTTCAACTTTAATCAAAAGCTTTAAAATACTTTCTTTTTAAATATTATTAGCATGGATTAATAAAGCATCAGAAGAAAAAGATGTATGGGGTAAACAAGTCCTTGCCCTGATTTTAAGTAGATTTGGAAATGATAAATTTCCATTATTCATTTATTAAAACCAAACAACTCAGTGGAGAAGACAGGGCCAACAGTCCTGCTATAGACAGTAATCGGCCCAAGAAAGACCACTGGCAACCAAGAGAAAAAGGAAGCATGCCAGGAAGAAAAGGTCTTGTAAATCAAAGGTAGTGAGAACAAAAGAATGAAAAGAGGGAAAGTATGCTTATTAGGTTTCCAAATGACCTCCTCAACACCAAAGACCAGACTTTCCACCTTCTCTTTTTCTCAAACTTTATGCTTCCCTTTTCCTTCCATATTGGTGAGATGGGATCTGTTACCTCATGAGTAAACTCTATAATAATATCTATAAGTGAATACACTTCCAGACAAAGTCCATTTCACAGATTGCCACACTGTACATACTGTAGCACTAGCAAGGCTAATTATGTACCATGCACATCACCTCTTTGGGAAATGTTAGCAGGGTACTGTTTACAAGTGAAAACTCTGGAGCCAAACCACCTGGGTTCAAATCCCAGCTCCCTCTTTTATTAGCCATATACCCGTAGGCAATTTTACATCCCCACATCATGCCTTTATTTCCTTATTCGCAAAATGGGAATATAATGGTATGATCTCATTAGGTTCTCACGCTGACTAAATGAGCTAAAACATGTTAAGTGCCTAGAACATGATCTGGCACATGGTACATGCTCATTAACATTAATCGTCATTTAAAGTGCAATAAAATGCCTTTCCCTCTTATATGAATTCATAGAATTCACATGTCTTTTAAATAATGCCAGCAGGCTTCTTCATTTTCTAGTTCATGCAGTTCAAGGACAGCAAGCCTCATTTCTATCCTGTATTTCCATTAAGTGTGGGTGGGCAGGTGTAACATAATCCTGTCATATAGCAGATCTGCTCAGAATCACAGGTAAACACTTTCTCATCAACTTTTTAAAAATTTAGTAGGTACTTATCACTGACAAAATTAGAGGAGGATACAACACAGAACTTTTTAAGTCCTTTGTGTTGGTACCTCCCCAGTGAGTTACATGTGGGAGAGAAATGAACCAAGGAAAACTAACAGTTCTCAGCAACTGAGAAGTGGTGGAACATTTCTTTACATGCAAATACTGTCCTTGGCCTTACTGTAATCATTGTGAGGATGAAGTCATGTCACAATTAAGAAGCCCTGAGCAAGGCACAGACACACTTGGCAAAAACACAAAGGGCGTCATGTTTATTTTTAGAGCCCCCTGTGGTAGGCTAAATTATGGCCATGTACACGTCTATTACTTATGTCCATCATCTCAAAAATGTCCATGTCCTGTGAGTATGTTATCTAACACGGTAAAAGTGATTTTACAGACGTGATTAATGAGACTGAGATGGGAAAATCATCCTGGATTATGCAGGTGGGCTTAAAGTAATCATAGAGGTCCTTATAAGAGGGGGACAGGAGGATAAGAGTCAGAAGAGAAGTAGAAGTCAGAGAGAAGATGGTAAGCAGTAGGTTTTGAAGACAGAAAAATTCATAAGCCAAGATACAAAGGTGACTTCTAGAAGCTGGAAAAGGTAAGAAAACAGATTCTCCCCTAGAGCCTCCAGAAGGAAACAGCCTAGTGACACCGTGACTTTAGCCCAGTGAAATTGATTTCAGACTTCCCACCTTCAGAATCGCAAAAGAATAAATTTGTGTTGTTTTAAACCACTAAGTTTGTGGTAATTTGTTAAACAGCAGCAATAGAAAACTAACACATCCTCTTAATCTGTTTTAGAAACTCTCTTCTAACCTCTTGTTCCGTTCCCAATAACCAACATCCAGTATCTGCATATGGGTCCCTTGTTACTCCTAGGCCCTACTATATAGCTTCATCCATCCCAGAAAGCTGATGGTTCCAGACCCAATTCCCTTCCCTACCCTGAAAGAATTTTCAGTGACTACTTAGTGAATGCCTATTATATGCCAGGCTCTATTCTAGACTTATAAAATACACAGCCCAAGACAATTCCAACAAAAGTCTTTGCCTTCACGGCACTCACCATCTAGTTCCCAGAGAGGCTAGCCCTCTCTGTTCAGTTCCCTCAGGGCCCTGCTGCAGGACTGCATAAACAATTGTGGAGCAGCAGTGGTGGAAAAAGGAGCCAAACCACTTTCCTTTCCAGCAGATTCTCTGAAAGATACTCTAAAAAGCAAGAAAGCTTCTCATTAGGCAATCAGCAGGAAGGAGGAAGGCAGGAGAAAAGGGAGGAGAGAGGTGAGAGAGTAGTTTGAACAAAGATTACTCAGATTATGCCCAGGCAATGTGTTGGTGAACTTCACGGTTTGCTAATGGTGTCAGAGCAATCACAAGCTCTCTGAAGTTGCATGCCAGGTTTGTTGTGTCAGTACAATTATACATGCATATATATATACACATAGATATATATATATTTTTTTTTGAGGAAGCAAGAAACATATGGCTATTGGAAGATTTTCAAAGGGGTCTATAACAAAAAGAAGTTTAATAATCACTGACTTGTATAATGAAACATCTAGTGCTTGTATAACAAAACATCTACACAAGAACTTGGAAATTACTATTAAGTGAAATTATAAACATAGCCTGGGCCTAGACTGTGCAGAACTTGAAATGCCCTATTAGGGAGCTTCAATTCGTTTCGAAGTAACAAGAGAACCACTAGGGTTTCTGGTATTTTAGGAAAGTAACCCTGGAGGGAGCAGGGTGAAGGGCAGGATGCAGGGCTGGAAAAGACTGAACTGAGGTGCAAAGGTGGTAAAGAGGCCAGCTGCAAGTCTACACATATCATCCACTTAAGAAGAGGCTGGCAGTTCTTCAAAGTGTTAAACATAGTTTCCATATGACCCTTCAATTCCACTCCTAAGTATATACCGGGGGGGAAATAAAAATCTAAAGCATAAAAACTTGAACACAAATGTTCATAGCAGCATAATTTAAAATAAAAAAATAGAACCCAATATCCACCAATTAATGAGTAGATAAATAAAATGTGACATATCCATACAATAACGTATTATTCAGCAATGAAAAGTACTTACTTACACATTACAATATGGATAAACCTTGAAAAACCTTATGCTAGATAAAAGAAAGCAGTCATAAAAGACCACATTTATATATTCTATTAATATGAAATATCCAGAACAGTCAAATCCATAGAAACAGAAAGTAGATTGGTGGCAGCCTAGAGCAGGGGAAGTGTGGTGGGAAATGGCGAGTGAGTGCTAATGGGTAGGGCATTTCTTTTGGAGGTGATGAAATCATAAAACTGTGGTGATGGTTGCATGATCTGTGACTATACTAAAAATCACTAAATTATACAATTTAAATGGGTTATTTGTATGGCATATGAATTGTGATCTCAATAAAGCTTGTTTGTTTATTTTGAGATGGCGTCTCGCTCTGTCGACCAGGCTGGAGTGCAATGGCATGGTCTTGGCTCACCGCAACCTCCACCTCCCGGGTTCAAGCAATTCTCTTGCCTCAGCCTCCCGAGTAGCTGGGATTACGATTACAGGTGCCTGCCACCATGTTAGGCTAATTTTCGTATTTTCAGTAGAGATGGGATTTCACCACCATGTTGGCCAGGCTGGTCTTGAACTCCTCACCTCATGATCTGCCTGCCGTGGCCTCCCGAAGTGCTGGGATTATTACAGGTGTGAGCCACCACTGCGCCCGGCCAATAAAGTCCTTTTAATAGGAAGTGCAGCAGCTAGAGAAATGGATGGAAGGCCGGGGCTTGTATCAGCTAGTTCTGTTCACAAACAGAGTGCTCTCTTTTCCTGCTTCCCCAGATAGTGGATTTTGTATGTGTTTCATCCCTTCTCAAGTGAATCTTACAAAAAGTCCCAAGACTTCCACAATAAAAGAGAGCTGTTCTGCTTGTAGTAGGGTCAGGAGGCCCAGGGCCCAGTTATTTGGCTTCCCTGACACCCAAATTGGCAGACCCTAAAGTGCCTTCAGGGAATTCCAGGCCTGATGGAACGCAATCGAAATCACGCTATAGATCCAAATGGCTGAGAGATGTGGAATGTTAGGCATCTTTGTAAGGTCAGTGAGAGGGAATTTAGCCAGAATGCCCCCCACCCCAGTCACACCAGGGAATTAGAGACAGTTATGTCCACACTAAAGCTGGTCCTGCACAGTCTTTAACACATCCCAACTGTTTTCCTTCTGCTTAATCACCATGCAAGGTACGCTGGTAAGAGGAAATAATGGTTTCACTTATAGGAAGCTAAGGAAAGTTTGCTTTTATACCCTCTTCTAAGGCTTTTGGAGAGGTCCAATGCATGTCAATTTAGTCCACAAGGGTCAAATGTTTCCTATCCCAAAATCTTACCTGGCATTTGACCATAACCAAGGTGCTGGCAGCCTCTAACTTTAATAACAGTAAATTTAGAATTATAAAATATGTTATTTCTTTAGGGAAATGTCTACAGCCTGTGTATTCTTAAATCTATGCTTCCTGCTGCCAGTCATAATTTGTAAACCATAAACATTCGCATTTCACCAATGTTCTGTTTCATACATGCACCCCTTGTCTTATTTCTCTACCCTGGCTCTGAAACACACATATTCTGCAATGGACTTTTTATGGTATTTACTCTTCTCCCTTTTAATCTTGCATCAGTCCCCTTTTAGAGAAACGACTAAGCCAGACACAGAGGTGTATGCCTATCATTTTAGCTACTCAGGAGGCTGAAGCGAGAGGATTGTTTGAGCCCAGGAGTTCGAGACTAGCCTGGGCAATACAGGAAAACCTCATCTCACAAAAAGATACATATATATATATATATTTTTTTTTTTTTTTTAAAGGTAAAAGGAATCTACCAAAATCTGCTTCTAAAAATGTCTCTGGCCTCATTACTCTTTCTCTGAAACATCAGACCCAGCTTTTCAAATCGAATTTCTAACTACTGGTTTCTAACCATACAACACTCTCTATGTAAAGCACATAGAGCCGCCTCATCTTAGTTCTTTCCAACCACCTCTCAGCCACGCTATGCCTCCCAGCCAGCCTAAATGCCTGGACCCACCTACATCCTGAGAGGCAGCGTCACTGTGAAATCTTCTTTCATTGCTTGCGAAGGATGTTGACACTGATAACCAGGACTATGTCACTCACCAGGACCCAGAGCAGTTGATTTGTAAGTAATCATTACACCTTCTGGGAGTTTGTCATTTTCTAACGTTACATCTTTTTTTAATTGCCTCTTAATAGTTACAGTGAAAACTACCAAAAAAAAGTTCATCTTAACTTTGGCCCATATACATATACCCTTGCATTTTGTCACTTCCCTACCAAAGACTGGCACCCAAACATTCTCTCCATCCTCACTTTCTGCCACAAAAGCAGAGCTGGCTCCCAGCCAGGTGCAGGAATGTGAAAAATACTAAAGAAACTGCCTGTTTGTCATTTACTCAGGGGAAAGCTGCACTGTGATCCCTTCGCAGGGTGTTAGTCTCCAGTTTAAAAGGGATGGAGAAAGATATACCTGCAGAACAGAAGGTAGGCACCACTGGATAGCTAGACTGTGGGATCCAGGCCCCGCCAGGGTAACATGACTGTTTGAGTTGTCAGCAGCTACTCTGGTTTCTATAAAATGTCAGAGCCCCAAAATGAGTTGGCACCTGGGCCAATAACAAAGCCAGCATAGAATGATTACCTGTTATTATATGCAATAGCTAAACTATACCCTGCATAATGCTTTACAGTTCCCAAGTGGGTTTATACATCTTTCCATTAAACATTAGTACCATTTCCAAGTGCTTTCCTTAGAACTTATTACAGCTATGCAAAATAAATACCATCTGGCTTCTTTGTAAAAGAAAACAAAACATACAGTGCCAATACTTTGCTTTGAAGGGGGAACTAAAACACCCTCCTTCAGTTATTGAGAATTGTTCCCTGGGAAGTGGTCTTTGAAACAAAAATCATTTGTAGGCTCTAATTTGTAAATGAGTATTTCTCAGGAGATACATACCAGAGGCAATTAGCTTCATGAAAAAGTAAGTATGATTTATCTTTACTAAATTATCTATAGGAATGTTAAAAGGACTCAAGATTTTTGAAAATACAATTTTAAAGGTTTATCTTTTACAAATCTCCAGGGTTTGGTCCATTAATTCCTTGCACTTTTTTAACACTAGCTTGAAGTTTAACAGAAAAAGAAGAGGAAAGCATTTCATTTCCTTGGAAAGTTAATGAACATATGAAAAGGTAAAAAGAGTTACCAGGATGCCTGCCCTCCCTCTCCAACAGTAGAAATAGCCTACAATATGCAGCTTCCACACTGAGTTCCATGTGCAGCCCGAGTCAGGCTTCAACATTTTGATTTAGGACTAGCTACAGGTGTAGGAACAGAGGTCAAAGATCTAACCATTATGGTTTATAGAACCTTTAATACAAGATGAATGGGATGCCATCACATTTTCTTAGACTTTCAAAATCTGAACTTTACCCTCTAGTCTTATGACAGAATGGTAAATTCAATTTTTTTTTTAAACATAGAGGCTAAAAGCATTATATACAGGAGACCCACTCATAGTAAATCATGACTTGCATGCTGAGGGCACTTACACTATGTCAAGGACAGTTAGAGATTGAACATAAAAATAGTCTCCTTCATCATTTTTCTTTGCAATGCTTATAAAAAGTATATTTATCTATATATTGTCTAATTTTAAGCATTTTCTCATTTTCTTTGCCAAGCCAACTCAAATTTCATAACTATTTTTTAATTCAGAAAAAAAGAGTGTGTATATATATGTAAATATTTCCTCATTCTTTTAAAGAAAGGCTACTTTGTTTTTACTTCTGTATTAATACTATAAAAAAGAAATCTACCTGATCCTTTAAGTGCTCTAATATAAAAAATCTGACAAAGGCATATTATTTAACTGATTGTCCAATTAATTTTAACAGGAATGAAAATGAAGGAAAGATCAGCATGCTTTATCACTGAAAGTTATATAATTGTATTTCCTCAATGCCTCAAATTACATAATATTAGTATTTGTTAATATAATTCATTAAGATATATTTTCCCTTCTTCCCTCCAACCCCTGCTGAATCTGTAGAGAGGCTCTCTGAGGAACTTCAAGACTGCCACCTGATGCATAGGCACAAGCCCCAGTCATTGTATCAAGCTCATTCAGAGCAAAAGATCAAGCCAACACAGAGTGCTTCAGAGCTCTCAAACGGATGGCTGGTGGATTGAAACTGCCCTACACGTGTATTTTAAAAACCTAAAATAGCTCCAAACATTTAAAAATTAAGGAACTGTACCCACACATCTAGAGTTCCCACTTTTTCTGAAACATCAATAGATCTGGCAACACTGAACTCATTCTACCATGGCTGGAATGACTGGCGCTATACTCACAGCCCAGTTTATGGTGATCCCACTACTCAGACCCATCTCACACGTATCGTACTTCACTCAGCGACATCGCCTGGCTGCCAGGGCAGGTATTTGAACTTGTCTCCCTGTAGAGAGAGCTCTGGAGTCAGATCTTGTCTGAATTCTGGCCTCTACTTAGTATCTGAGTACTTACTTACTTGGATACAACTTATTTAATCTCTGTTTCTCATGTGCTAAAAAAGATAATACTATATCCTTCATAGGTTGCAGCAAGGATTAAATAACATAAAGTACTAAAAGAACTTACCACAGTACTCAGCACACTGGGCTGAATAAATGGTGGTAGATACTATTATCATCTTCAAATGACAAGGCATTTAAGAAATACTTGAGAAGATGCTAATTTTCATCCAAGCCAAAAAGGTTTCTGAAATCACTCATTTCAACCCTCCAAATTTATTGAGACAAATTGAGCTTGTAGGGACTCATCAAACTTCTGCTCTTGTTTGTCAGGAACCTGCAGGCCTCCACTCTACATATGCAGAGAAAAGAATAAGCAAAACTCTGCAACGTCTGGTTTTCATTTAGTTGCTAAGACAAGCAATAGATTGCAAAAATAGTTTTATGCATGTATCAATCTGTTCCCTACCCCTGAAAAGCTTCTCATATTAACATAAAGAGGGAAGAGAACGCCAGCTTTCATTAACCTATAAAACATTAAGCATTAAAGAACGAATTAATTGCTGCAATTAGCAGCAAACGTTGACAAATGTATGGTTGTAAAATGTTTATCTTTCATTATAAAGGGTTCGGAGTTTGCAAATTGCAATACTTGATATCTCTGTAAGAACTGTAATTAATTGAGAACTTTTACAGTTCAAATACAGAAGGAGTAAAGGGAAGAAAAATTACATTCAATCATCTCTTCATAATGTTAATGCAATCTTGGTGAATTAAAATTGGCAGAAAATCTTACCAACTTATATTCATAATCTGAGACAGACGAAACTGTAACAGAAGCTAAATCCAATTACTTATACTATATTGGCAAAAGTCCAAGGCAGTAACATAATGAATTTTTAGGTGGATGGCTGCAGATGGGGTGGGGGAGGTGGCAGGAGTGGAGGGTAATGCAAAGAAGAATCCATGGAAACCTTGCTAATAAATTCCCTCGAAATGGCATAATTAAGATTATGAGACGGTATTAATAGTACTTGACTGAATATACTATATTCTGACAATAAAGCAAACGTTTCTGTAAAACCTTAACCATTTCTCAAATGTTGATTTTGGCTACAACATAGGTGAAAATTGGTACTTATGATCCTTAATAAGCATTTTACTTCAAAGTCACCAATTGTACAGCACAGCCTGTCCCTTCTATAATGACAACTTTAAGTTATAAAATGGGGGCATTATTTATGCAATTTATGTTTATAAAGCTAATTACTTGGATATTTATTTTGTAAGAAGAAACATATTGGGGATGAACATGTTCCCCTTAGAATGAATGTATCTGTTCTATACGGCTGGCTCTTCCTTTTTTTTTTTAAGACAGAGTCTTGCTCTGTTGCCCAGGTTAGCGTGCAGTCGTGTGATCTCAGCTCACTGCAACCTCTACCTCCTGGGTTCAAGCGATTCTTATGTCTCGATCTACAGAGTAGCTGGGACTACAGGCGCACACCACCACGCCCAGCTAAGTTTTGTATTTTTAGTAGAGATGGGGTTTGCCATGTTGGCTAGGCTGGTCTTGAACCAATGGACTCAAGCAATCCACCCACCTTGTCCTCCCAAAGTGCTAGGATTACAGGTGTGCATCACGGTGCCTGGCCATGGCTGGCTCTTCCTAGACTGGCCTATGAAGAGACACAAAGCCTGTGCTTTCTACACACAACATGTGCTTTCTACATTCTGAAAACAAACCAGAGCAGAAGACTCATCCACTTTCCACAGTTACTGTGAAACTTCAACAGCATCTACCGCCATTTAGAGTGAAGTGCTCGACCTCCTCTTCACTTTGCACTTCTTTGGAAGTGATGCTGATTACTCTGATAATCTTCTGGAAGGCACAGAGGCATGCTACGACTCCAGGGTTCCAAAAAGGTATTCTTTTTACATTGATGACACCTCAAATGAGTCCGTTGCACCTGCTTCTTGTGCAGAGCCTTTCCTGTCTACAACTCTGTATCTCACTGACATGGCGCAAAATATTGATCTTCAAAAGAGCACGGCAAGAGATTGAAACCATTCTTAAGGCATGTGGATTTCTTCCTTTATAAATGTGGAAGAAGAAGAAAAAAACTTACATCTTGCTTGCCTTCTACAGCACACCATACTCCTGGGTTTCCTTCTACTCCCACTGGCTTCTCCTTCTCGGCATTCTTGGCCAGTCCTCCCCCATCCCGATCTTCTCAATATCTTAGTGTTGGAAGGCCCCAGGGCTTGGTGATCAACTTTTTCTTCTCTATCTCTAGTCTTTCTCCAGCAACCTCATTCAGCACCATTGCTTGAAATTCCATCTATGTGCTAACCACTCCCAAATATGTCTCCAGTTTTCAAATAGCCCAAATCCAAACCTATTTATCTGCCTATTCCATAGTGCCTTTTATGTCTCATAGCCATATCAAAAGGCTATGTGGGACAAGGGACAAATAACACTGCAAAACTCAATAGTATTAGAAAAGGTGAAGCCATAGACATAATTAAAAAGATCACTGGTTGCCAGGGGCTTAAAGGGAGGGAAGAAGGGATGAATAGGTAGAACACAGAGGATATTTAGAGCAGTGAAACTATTATGTATGATACTATAATGGAGAATACATGCCAGTATACATTTACCCATCCCACAGAGTGTAGACCATCAAGAGCAAACCATAATGTAAATTATGCACTTTAGGTAATAGTGATGTGTCAATGTAGCTTCATCAATTACAACAAATGTACCATTCTGGTGTAGGCTGTTGATAGTAGGGTAGAAGCTGTGTCAGGTAGAAGAGCAGTATCGGGGTACATGAGAATTCTGTACTTTCTGCTGAATTTTCCTATAACCTAAAACTGTTCTAAAATATAAAGTATATTTCCCACAAGTCTTTCCTGGCTACTAGAGAAAGAGCTGACTAGTGGGAAAGATATAATCTCTCTATGCCAGAACCAGATTCTAGACCACTTTCTTTCACTGAGCAAAAACACAAAATAAGGAAACACCACACAATTATGCCATATGTGAATACTCAACCTGTTCCTCTTCCATTTCTCTTCTCCAGACAGCCCTCCAAAACCAGGAGGAGGGAGTTTTTCAATTTACTTCTTGAAGAAATCAATCATCCCAACAGGTATTTACAGAAAGAGCCCATAATTCAGTATTAGCTGATAATTATGACTCATCCTTACATTAGAGGGTGACCATACAATTTATCCTCCAAATTGGGATATCTTTTGAGAATGAAAGAAGCAACTAATAATTATACCAAAACAACTAAAATTATCCTGGGCAAACGAGATGCAATTACTCTAATCATTTAAAAAGCATTAACTGTACACCAGGAGCTAGTCTAGTGGCTTTCCATAGACTGATTGACCCATTTAACTTCCATAACAACCGAAAGAAGTAGTTAGTGGTATCGTCTCCATTTTACGCCCATGACTGCTGAGGCACAAAGATGTTAGGTATTTTGCTCAAGGTCACACAGGACAAATGGTAGAGAAGGGAATGGAACCCAGGTGGACTGATGACACTCTCAGTCACCATGCTATACTATCAGTAGCACCACTGTAGGCAACTTTCAAAAAGTCTCAATGTTTACAATGTTTTATAATAAGCAATTAAAGCATTGCATTTCACAGTCCTGAGTTACCTCATTAATGGGAAGTCATTTTTTTTTTTTTTTTTGGAGACACGGTCTCACTCTGTCACCCAGGCTGGAGTGCAGTGGTACAATCATAGCTCACTGCAGCCTAGACCTCCGCCGGGCTCAGGCAGTCCTCCCACCTCAGCTCCTGAGTAGCGGGGACTACAGGAACGCACCACCACACCAGGTTAACTTTTGTATTTTTTGTAGAGATGGGGTTTTGCCGTTGCCCAGGCTGGTCTTGAACTCCCGGGCTCAAGTAATTCTCCAACCTTGGCCTCGCAAAGTGCTGAGATTATAGGCATGAGCCACCACACCCAGCCAATTGTGTGTGTGTGTGTGTGTTTTCCTAATATGTAAAATAAATTATTCCTCCTGTCCCTTAGGGTAGTATGAGAAGAAATAAAATGCAGGTAGAACTAGCAGGAAGCTGACTACTTCTGGCTTTGCATTTACTCTCTATTCTCATTATTCCCAGAAGTTATGTTCCATGAAGTTGCTGCGGACATTGAATTACTGAATACTGAACTAGGAGAAACACAGCGTGGGTTCCCACAAGCCTCTGGTCACAGTATTTTCATCGAATGATCAATACATAACTTGGTTTTCTGTGTGTTTCTGTTTAAAGACATCTTATTTAATGTATATAGCATTGATTCACTAACAATGAACTCACGCCAATGGCACTATCACTGCAGACACGTAACTATGACATATTGTTGATTTGTTAATATTGAACTCACACCAACAGCAGTACAGCACTAGACCTCTAACTTACAATAGCACTATGAGCTTACCTTAAACACATATTTTCTCTGTAAGACACCATAGCCTTCTTATAAGCACAAAACAGTTTAGCACTATGCTTTGGGATCATTTTAAACAGCAAAATGATCAACAAAACCCACAAAAAGACAAAAACCCGTGGCACTTAATTGACCATCAGAAGGACACTTGTTTACAGTATAAGAAAAGGCAGAGCACTGCCTTGTTCAACCTCAGCTGGAAACACGTGTGTCAGGAAACACTTTTTTTTTTTTGCTGCTCTGCTTGCATGACTGTGAATGACCATAAAACCCAAAGTCAGTACTTGTGACAAATAAATTTTAGCAAATAGGTAAATTGGCAAATATGGAATCCGCAAATAATGAGCATCGACTGTACTTGTCACTCACAAATTTATCAGGTTCCTGTAGCAGATGGGGAATTGAGAATTCAATACTGGCAGGCTAATCCGAGTGAAGGCCCCCATTGAGACTCCGAGTGCTTGGGTGACTGTGGGTAAGGTACTTTACCTCCATCTGAGTCTCCCCTTTTTTCATCTCTAAAGTAATAATGCCCAAAACTTTTCTTCTTTGGGTTAAATAATAGCAATTTCATTAATTTCCCACCTTTTACTTTCCATTTCTAATCTTTTTTTTTTTTTTTTTTTTTACTACAGTCTTCATAGAACTATCTCACGTTTCTCATAAGCTAAATATAGCAACCTAGTTCTGATCTAAGTGGACAAAATGAAGCGGCATCTGCAGGCACACTGACTTTTTTCAGGAGCTTAAATTTAAACTTAAGTTGAGACGGAAAAAAAGAGGCAGAATAGCGTATACAGTCAGCATGCTGTTTTTAAAGAAAAGTGGGACAATAAGAAACCATTTTTATTTGCCTGTATCTGCATAAGGAAATGCTAGAAGGATAAACAAGACACCTAACATAATACATTAACAAAAGGTGAAGGGTAACAGAGTTAATGTGACTGGGCTTCTCAGTATATAAATAGATGCTATTTGATAATCTTTGGACATTTTTGGGTTTTTTGCTTGTGTTTTTTTGTTTGTTTGTTTGTTTTTTGAGACAGAGTCTCTGTCACCTAGGATGGAGTGCAGGGGAGTTACCTCGGTTCACTGTAACTTCTGCCTCCTGGGCTCAAGTGATCCTCCCACCTCAGTTTCCCAAGTAGCTGGGACTACAGGCATGTGCCACCACGCCTGGCTAATTTCTGTATATTTTGTAGAGACAGGGTTTCGCCATGTTGCGCAGGCTGGTCTCAAACTCCAGAGCTCAAAAAATTCACCCACCCCCATCTTCCAAAGTGCTGGGATTATAGACGGGAGCCAACACACACAGCCTCTTT
Source organism: Trachypithecus francoisi (assembly GCF_009764315.1). NCBI lineage: Eukaryota > Metazoa > Chordata > Mammalia > Primates > Cercopithecidae > Trachypithecus > Trachypithecus francoisi. The sequence goes on from NW_022681453.1 coordinate 9,589,435, forward strand.
GGACTTTTAAGCCACGTAAATATATAACATATTAAAAACACAGTGAACCACCCTTTCCTATAAAATGGGCCAGAAATCCTAGGTTCTAGCCTTAGCTCTAATTCTAATTAGCTGTGAGATCTGGGGTACTATCTGTAAATTACAGAATGGGATATATGGCCTCTAAACTCAATCCAAAATTCCAGGAAAGTAGTTTATTAATCACAAAACAAAGTAAAAGAGTAAAATGAGCTCAAGCACACCACATGGCTTACTAAGATAAATAAATTAACAGCAGGTGAGCTATATCTTAGTCAGCTAATGATCTCACAGTTGATAGGTTTTACAATTTCTATTTCTTATTTTTAAATAAATTACCTGGAGATTGTAAAAGCAAAACTGCAATCATGAGTTACAGAAATTTTCATAAAACTAAGTGTTACCTAAGGACGTGATGTAAAAGGAGTTTCTAGTGAACCTGAAGTATAGATCGGATGACTTTTCCGTAAGCTAAATAAATCGACAGGATCCAAATCTTCCAGATTTAGAAATCATTCAGAGGCAAGGAAATCCAAGAATTATGTATTCAAACTAGAAGTATGTTTCGTATTTTGAACTGTGACATAATCCAGGTTCTGTTTTTCTTTAAATAAATATTTTCATATTGTAGCTAAAGGATCAATTTAACTACAGTGCAGAAATGCTGGTTTATTAAACTGTTCCATACATCCCAGGTGCCCATTTAATGAAGTTACTTACAAATATAAAATGATTAACATGTGACTAGTATGGCATTTCTACATATAGAGACTAGATTGAATTATCTTTGAATTAAAGCATCTGATAAAGACTATTAATTTAATGAGATTAATCTGATGAGGAAGGAAAGGAAAGAAGATTGAGAGGTAAGGAAAGGTCACTTCCTCCATCCAGGCCAAGGTCCTACTTTGAGGAATATTCTGTTTCTCAAGCACCTGTTCTGTGTGTGTTTATCCCACCAGGTCTCAAGGACAAGGACTTTGCTTGTCAAGCTTACTGTTATATTTCCAATGCCTAGCACAGTGCCTGGTATACAGCAGGTGCTTTCACCCTAAAATATTTTATCAAGGAATCAGATGTAATGCTCAAGAAGAATCCCATATTCACAGCAATGACTATTTTCACAATAAAATAAAGTCCATAACTCATGTGGAACTATCCATTTAAAGTTCCTAAATAGAAGAAACTACATAAAGAGAGCTTGGGCTTATTTGGGGAGCACACAAAGATTTTAAAAAATGGCACTCGGTGTTATTCTTCATTTAAGACTTTGGCTATTTGATGGACAAAAGTAAATTGGTACTGGTGCATACAGTGTGTATCGCAGGCAATCATCGTATTAAAAAATTGTACTTGAAAGTGCAGAGAATATCTCTGGAAGCTACGGCCCAAACCAGCCATACAGGGGAACTTGTTTCTCACTGCATACTTTTTGGCAGTATTTGAATTTTACACCATGTACATTTATTACTTTGAGTGGTTGTAGGCGGACCCTCTCAACCACTGTTTCCTTAATTAAAGCTGAGTAGCCTCCTCCAGATGGATAAGCATTGAGGCAGCCCTTGATGAGGATACACACTGCTCACAAGAAAAAACACAGGCATTGCAAACGGATCAAAAGCAGCGCTGGAGAATTCGAACTTTTACCATGCCAAACAGCCTACAACTCAATCCCAGCCTTGCTCAAATACATACACTCACTAAAATTATCAAAATATTATGTCATGTTTTCCTCAAAGATGTTGTACAACAATTCCAGAGGAAAGGAAAAGGCAACTCCTTTATAAAGCCCTCTGCTCCATGTTTTTCAGAGCGTAGACATTCACTCTCAGAAAACTATTTTCATACATTATCTTCCTATCCTCAGGTTATGTATATGTTTGCTATCTCTAGCAACCCTTTCCCACATTAAAAATAAATACTGGCCAGGTGCGGAGGCTCATGCCTGTAATCCCAGCATTTTGGGAGGCTGAGGCGGGTGGATCACGAGGTCAGGAGATCGAGACCATCCTGGCTAACATGGTGAAACCCCGTCTCTACTAAAAATACAAAAAATTAGCCAGGCATGGTGGCGGGTGCCTGTAGTCCCAGCCACTCGGGAGGCTGAGGCAGGAGAATCGCTGGAACACGTAAGGCGGAGGCTGCAGTGAGCCGAGATCGCGCCACTGTACTCCAGCCTGGGCAACAGAGCGAGACTCTGTCTCAAAAATAATAATAATAATAGATAAATACTGTAGCAACACGTACAGCTAGATTTTTTCAAACCATCCTCAGTAGGCTTTCACTACATCCAGGCCCTGATGTAAGTCAGACTTCTGAGCTTAAGGTAATGTCTGCAAAGCTAACTCTCTAAAAGACTGACTTCCAAATCCACATACCATGGATAGCATTTATTGTTTAGAAAAAGCAATGGCAGGAAAAAGAATTGTCCAGTGTGAGCTGGTGATAACAGACTCACAGCAAGTGAAACCTTAGGGACCTGGTTTTAGGTTATTTAGTTATTCCAATAAACATTGGTTCCATGCTGATGGAAAGCTCGCTTAGCAGCTGACATGCGGAGGGACAAAGCGATCTGCCTAAGGATGAGATTAACAATCCTTATGCAAGTCTCAGGAAAAAGAAATGTGATCAATAAAAACCAGTATTCAAAGTTGGGAATTAGATCATGCCAGGAAAGTCTGAAATAAAATAGATAAAGGTAAGCAAGTTTCTCCAGTTTGAATATCTGAGTTTCCAAATATAGGGGTCTTCAAAGAGTCCAGAAAAATATGCTTTATCCAACAGTATGCAGAGAAAACGTGTCTTAATTCTAAATAATTATACTCTTTTCCCCATTCTAAGTTGGATAAGGTACTTCATGAGTAACAGAAATATTGCTTAGTGTGTCTCTCTCTGAAATATTAATAAATGATATCCTGATCTCTAAATTTATTATAACACTGGTAAAATAACATTCTGAACAAATAAAATTATATTACAATCACAAAAGCAGCTTTGTGAAAGTAAACTGGGTATTGGCCAGGAAGACTGAAAAAAGAAAAAGGGTTAAAAAATAAGTCAAGGTTCAAAACAGGAGATATACATGATCCCTAGGAATGGCATAAGCATAAGTGAGGTAAACCAAACTCCTCCCATATTTAATATTTTTAAAACCTGAAAAACACAGATTCTCAAACAGGTATATTAGATCCTCCAAAAATCAAAGATAAAATAATTAAGTCTATACCTGTGGTATACATTTTTTAAACCAGTCTTCCTAAAAATCCTTAATGCTACTTAAATAAATCCAAGAGAATAATTTCATAACTTAATCACTCCAGCTCTGTTTTCAACTGAATGCCTCAAGTAAAATCTCAACTTGTGAGAATGCTTGCTGAGGATTTCTTGGAAAGCATCTTATTCACAGCAGATTTTTTCAGAGCTATCTAAAAACATTCACAAATGTACACCTAAATATTTATAACTAAGTAGTGTGTATCAACTATATACAAGATGGAAGAGAATAAGAAGTAGGAGCCACATCACAGGACAACTTCAGCAGATGAACACAAACATTCCTATTGTGCCCTGTTCTGGTTATTCATATTACTCTTCTCTGCTAGAAAAGAAATTCCAATGAACTCCCGATACAGAGACAGTTTTTCTTGTTACAAAGGGAACTTTGTTTGAATCCCCCACAAGTGACAAGGTCAATCTTAGCCAATCTTGACATTTCTATGGAACCTTTCCACCAAATTTTTTTCAAAGTCCAAGTCATTTTCCGAAACCTTTTTGAAATCCAAAGAAAACACTGTATAGATAAAGTATCTATTAAGTTCTTTAACAAATACCATTCATCATATGTTCCTCGGGATTTTTTTATAAATATATTCTTAAAATTAAAAAACAAGGCTTACATTATTTAATCCACATCCTTAAAACAATTAGAGAATGGTAATAATATATTGACTTAATATTAAAACAGTATTCACCTTCTTCTTAGCATATAGAAGGTGATTTCACAATTTTTTTAAAAAATCATATTTTCACAGCTTTTTACATAAAGTTGACACACTAAAAAATTAAAATATTTTGTTGTGAGGTTGCTCAGTATTTATATCAGCACCTAAGAGATAAGAAATTCTTTAAGTCCCAAAAAGAGACTTGCAAAAATCATTTTCTACAAATGTTTATTCTGGAAACAGATTTTTTAGACCAAAAAGCAGAAAATTATAACCTGAATTAAGTTAGCACTTTCCAAACATACATTTTCTTTTCTTCCTAAAATCACTGTAAAGTAGTTTAAGGAGTTTAGTGTAAGTTATTTGGGTATTTTTTTAATCTGAGGAAAATATATAAAGACAGTACATATGCAAAAGTTAGTAAGTACAAACTCCAGAGACTTCAGATTATGAGATACTTTTATAATCAATTAGGTTATTTCTAGAGAATACCGCAACGCCACAACCATTGGGACACATTCACAGACTGCTTACGCTAAAGATACGGACAATATTCCTCACTTCCGGAACAATGTCCATGAGAAAACGGTAAGACAATGACCTTTATGATGTGCCACAGAGCTGCGCCACAGGAAACAAGATGCTCTTTGCTGTTAAGTCTCCATATTCTAAGAGGTCAAAGACATTCAAATACGAGACAAAAATCAAATCACTCCCTCTGAACTAGCTCCATGGGTGATGTACACCAACAGGAGCAAGTTCAAATAATTTTCCAGATGTGTAATCCCTGGCAGATTAAAATTTAAATTAAAATTTAGTTCTGTAGACTGAACTCTTAACTGTACTTAACAAATATATATATATTTTTGAACAGTCTATGCCAATACATTGGGAATAATCAAAAAACTCACTAGGTACAATTCCAGTTAGGTGAATGACTTCAAACAAATCCACATAACTATTAGGCCTCAGTCTCCTTACCCACAAAAGGGAAATGATAGTACAGTAAGTCATCACAATGTTGTTGATAGGTTTTGGAGGCTGCAACTGTAAGCAAAATGATATAAAACTAAACTAATTTTGCCACAGGCTAATTGATATAAACAAAATTTAAGTTCCTACAGGATATTTCTGGTCAAAAAAAAAAAAAAAATCCCTAAACTTCTAAATAAACACTCAAAACACTTCTAATATTAAACATTGAAATAAGTGTAAGCTATCCATATATTTAAGAAAGAGAAGTAAAAACAAGCAAGATAATTATTTACCCAATTTTTGGTGAATCAGTGAGTGACAGCAGTGGGTTAAATCAAGGTATAAATGTTTGCAAAGTGAAAATTGGAAGGAGCACCTCCTACTACCACACAGTTCGAAAACAATCACAAATACGGTGGCTCAATGAGCGCTTCAGAAAAGCATCGTGTATTGTAGTGCATTTGTATGATTATCATATATCACACAAATTTGTATTTCATAATCATTTGCATTCATTCATTCATTCCTTTCCCAAGCATCTTATTCCAGTTCAGGGTCACACCTGGCCAGAGCCTATCTCGGCAGCTCAGGGGGCAAGGTAAGAGCCAAGCCTGGACAGGACACCCCTTCCATCACAGTGCACTCTCACACACCCACATTCATTCAGACTGGGACCATAGACACGCAATTCACCCCATGTGCACATCTTCAGGAGGTGGAAGGAAACCTGAGTACCTGGAGAAAACCCACACAGACACCAGGAGAACATGCAAACTCCACACATGCAATAGCCCTGGCTGGGAATCCATTTTTTCCCCACCATCAACATTATAGCAAAACAACATTACTCAAGGATTTGGCATACTTCACAGCACGCTATTAAGGATTAAATCAGATGAAATAAGAAAAGTGTTTGGAGAAACACAGAATTGATGCCCAGATGCTAATAATTAATGCATAGCAATCAGAGGCAATATCCTATGATAAGCAATTAGAAGGCTTTAAAAAGTCTGCTTTTGAAACTTAATTCATCAACCATCTCCCTTCTACTTAAATCAAGTGCTGGCTTTAACTTGGCTAGAACACAAAGTTTAAATTAAAATCTTTTCCATCAGCCAGAAAAACTGTGTGGTCCTGCTTATTTTACTCACAACTGGCAGAGTCAAAATCCACGTAATGGTTCAAAATCCACAGCTATAAATGCAATGCAGATGAAACACTGCAACCAAACCCTAGTCATTGTTTCTTTTTCCATAAATTTCTACCCTAGTTTAAGATTGATAACAGCTAATGACTAAGTTGATAACACTTTAGTCTGTCCCAACCAGGCTCATTATCCAAGTTTAAATCTCCATGTGACAACTCAGAATCCACAGACTTAGAACTTGTAAAGGCAATGCAAAAAGAACATAATGGGTTCAAATGCCTGCAAAAAGTGACCAGGAAAATGGTCTAATTGGCAGCTGAAGCATGCCAGGGCCTGCTCTGAAGCACTGATCCAAGGAATCTACCACTCACAAAGAAAACACCAGGCTGGTTGGAAGAAATAGCTCAGGTTTTAGTCCTAATCTAGGTCACAATTAATTCTGTATAATTATGGAAGAATCTACTTACTTTGATTCACTCAACGTCAAAATAAAGATGATTGCTAAAATGTAATATTGTGCAACAACTATCTTTAAAAATAAACTCACGCAAACCATTGCACTAGATGTGCATAAAACGAGACCTATTCTTTAACTTAGTCCTAGACCAATGCTAGCAGAGGCATATACATTCAAAAGTCAACAAATACAAAATCCAGAGACATTTCAGAATACCAGACAGAGATGATAAAAATGATTGTAATAACATCAACAAAATAATTGCTGCTAAAGAACTTAGTGTTACGCTAAGCATCTTATGTGTATCATTTAATCCTCAAAACAATCTTATAGGTTAAGTATACTATCATCCTTATTAAATAGAGAAACCAAGATTTAAAGTCAACAAGTACTTGCCTAACATGATACTAAAATGGATATTTCTTAAGGCTTGAGGCTTTTTATATTTCTGCTGTAATCCTCAACTTGTTTCCTGCAAAACTTAATAATGCTATTAATAGTAATGTATTTGAACATAAATTCACTGACAAAAATGGTAAAATGTTACTTAACCTATACTATGCCAATCACTATTTGACAAAAAGGGAGCAAAGTGTACACACACACACACACACACACACACACCTGGCTACCAGCATTTCAAAAGGAGAGTAGGGGCCGGGCGCGGTGGCTCAAGCCTGTAATCCCAGCACTTTGGGAGGCCGAGACGGGCGGATCACGAGGTCAGGAGATCGAGACCATCCTGGCTAACACGGTGAAACCCCGTCTCTATTAAAAATACAAAAACTAGCCGGGCGAGGTGGCGGGCGCCTGTAGTCCCAGCTACTCGGGAGGCTGAGGCAGGAGAATGGCGTGAACCCGGGAGGCGGAGCTTGCAGTGAGCTGAGATCCGGCCACTGCACTCCAGCCTGGGCGACAGTGCGAGACTCCGTCTCAAAAAAAAAAAAAAAAAAAAAAAAGGAGAGTAGGGCAGAAGGCTGTGGGAGCCAACTGCCACTATACTTTTGTTTCCTGTACAACAGTCCCCTTCTTATGTGGTCCTGGGTCTCCTGGCCCAGTGTTCACCAATGCTGCCCTGCTGCTGGGGTAAAGAGGGTCATCATCTTGCTGCGTACAGTCAAAGAGGGGACCTAGGGTCTGACTACTTCTCAAACAGATTTACATGAAACTTGCAGTTTTAGTCACACCTTTACCCAACTTCATCATCTATTCCTGCACCTAGGAATTACCTTTAACCTAGTCCTAGACCAAATTAATGTAAGTTAATCACATTCATAGGTCTTTTTCTATTAATACAGCAATTATCTATAAATTATTCCAAGTAACCATAGATTTGTGAAGGAAGAACTAATCAATCAAACAATGCACCACCTTTCAGAGGTTCTGGGATTTAAGTCTGGTTGATCCTTGGTTTTCCTCACTACCAGTCTAGATTTAAACTTTCCTGCATTACTGAGCAACCATCTCAGGTCATCTTAGGTTTTTCAGGCTCCAAAATATTTCAGATTCCAAAATAGAGTAGCTATTGTGTCTATTCTTGTTTTCTTTTTCCTTGCATATTGACCTTCCCATCATTTTCTTTTTTTTTTTTTTTTTTGAGACGGAGTCTTACTCTGTCGCCCAGGCTGGAGTACCGGGATTTTAGAAGAGAATAAATACGGCGCATGTCTCTAATCAGTCATCTTTAACTGGCCTCCTGTTCAATTGTACAAAGACTTCAGATCCCACACTGTTTTTCTGCAGCCTTACCCAAAAGGACTGCATCTATTAAAATATCATCAGTATTTCCTTCTTTATTGAAATAATATCTAAACAACTACCTATTTCTTTTACTATTACTGCAGACACTGGTTGTTGATAAGAGCTGAACAACATGGACTAGAATACTCACATAGACTTACTTTGAAGTACTGTGAAAATACTTTGGGTGAATTTCAAATGAACTTCTTTGTCACTCATCTCAGAGAAAAAGTCAAAAAGTGTCATAAAGAGTAGCTTCTGAATGTCACTGCCTTTCAACTGTCAGTTGAAGAAATTGATTTTAGAAAGAATAAACTTTTTCTGTTATAGTCAGGAAAATAAGGTAATGGTTTTATTTACCAAAGACTCTGCGGTAAGTTTATATTGAGTATATATGGAATAAGAAAATAACATTTGCTAAAATAAACAGCAACAGCCATTACTTCAGGGCAAAAATTAAACAGGTTCTACAACTTGATATGTTCCATATTCTCTGGCCTAGTTAAATTTCATGTGTTTTTCCTTCAAAATTTAGCTTTAAGAATTAGTCAGGGAGGTTGAAATTTTAATATTCACACTACAAAAGACTTTTGAAGGTTTACTGTTATTTGCTTATGCATTAAAGTTTAGAATTTTAATTACCAAACAGAAACATATTTCATAAGGTAGATACGCTATACTATTATTTACATAAATTGTCATTTTCCGGTAATATGAACTCATTTCATAAAATAATATTAAAGCATGTGCATGTAAAGTAGTTTTTAATGTCATATGGCATTTCAATTTTAATACAGTTCGATTAAAATTAGGGAAAAAACTTCTGGAGAAGCAAGTGCGGGGTAAGTACTATTTTGTATGTTTACTATTATTGTAATTTACTCTGCTACACAAAGCAGAAACCAGAGAATTTGGCATTCACTGCTCATTATATGTTGGGAACAAATTCAGTTCCTCAGGACACAAAAGCATATTGATGGATATTTTTACTTTACTCTGCAGAAATTGAAGACAAGCATAGTTTTAGCTTTAAATGGTTTTCCAAAGAATACCAATGTTTTAACTTTGTAATTGGAAAAAGAGAAACAAGTACCTTGCAAAGGTCTTCAGTAGCATTTTTTTATAGGGTACTAATAACAGCACACTCTGTTATTGAAAAAAATTAAATGAAAGACTGTTAACATAACCTAGATATTTAGAACGAAAACTCAGAATTGAGAGTAAAAACACATCTTTTTATGAGACATCAAAGCAAAGACTCATCTAATTTTCATTTTGCAGAAAACTTTTTAACACAGAAGACCTTACTTAGACCTTAAGAGTTTCTAAATAGGGGAAAAGGGTTAACATTCAGTCTTCTACAAAAGACAATTTTCCTTCCTAATAGTATCAGTCTTTTAATAGAGATGTATCTTAAATTTAAAAACAATTGGTATTAGATCATATTCTGTTGCAAATTAATGTAAGTTAATCATATTTATAGGTCTTTTTCTATTAACAAAGCAATTATCTATAAATTATCCTAAGTGACCATAGATTTGTGGGGGAAGAACCAAAACAAAAAAAAAATCAAAGGAAATATGAAAATAAGCAAAGTATATACTATGTGTGATGTTTAGTTACGAATTAAACCTATTCATTTCTAGTTGAAAGATGATATCTAATACTCCATTTTTCATGAGATGATCAGGCTTTTAAGATAGCTGAGGTCCTTAAAAGACAAGGAGACCATGAAACCAGGAAGAGCTCATGAATTTGAGTCAGAGGGAAGAAGTTGGTACAGTTAAAGCAGAAAGAAGTAGAGTTGGAAGTCAAAGGCTTTTTCCCTGACATTGACCCAAAGCCATCTAGGCACTATCTAATTTTAAAGAATTTAGCTCTAATCATTCCATGCAAAAGGAAAGTGTATCACCCTTCTTAGGCAGGGTAAAAACAATCAGTAGGATTCTAACTTCCCACACACTCCTTTTAAGGAGGGTTAGAAAACAAACAATTGTTAGGCCATGGCACCGACAGAGAGTAACAGGAAGGTGTTAATAAGAGAGGCAAACCCTTTATAGCCAAAGTACATCAGAAAGATCCATGGACACTGTGCAATTCCTCTTATCCTATTTACTTCATTTCTGTCCCAACCCACAGGCTCCTTAAATGTTTCTTTGTCAAAATTCTGACATTCGTCTTCCTTTTACTCCATCCATGCATCTCAAAAAAGGTATACAAAATTGATGGATATTTTTACTTTACTCTGCAGAAATTGAAGACAAGCATAGTTTTAGCTTTAAATGGTTTTCCAAAGAATACCAATGTTTTAACTTTGCCACTTTAGTGGCATTTGGGTGGAACAATTCATGCTTATCTGGGACTGCCCTACTAAGTGTAGGATGCCTGGCACCCTGGCCCGCCCCTACTAATGTCAACAGCCCTCCATGTCTACTGGGGCAACCAAAAATGCATTCCCAAGTATCTTTAGGGGGTAAATACCACCCAAACCTTTCCATTTCAAGGAAAGTGCCCTAAAACGCCTCTACAAATACATTGGAGGGTGTTCACCAACCACCATGGGTCCCAAGAACCAACAGCCCCTGGGCAGATGCTGCCAGTTGAAATGCTTTGGAATTTAGGAGCCTTGTAGAATAGGAGGCCCTAAGTGTTAACTGAAGTGAAAATTTTTTTAAAAGAAGAAAAAAGGAAGAGTAGGGGGCGGAGCAAGATGGCCGAATAGGAACAGCTCCAGTCTCCAACTCCCAGCGCGAGTAACACAGAAGACCGGTGATTTCTGCATTTTAAACTGAGGTACTGGGGTCATCTCTCTAGGGAGTGCCGGACAATCGCTGCTGGTCAGCTGCTGCAGCCTGACCAGCATGAGCTGAAGCAGGGCGAGGCATCGCCTCACCTGGAAGCGCAAGGGGGAAGGAAATCCGTTTTCCTAGCCAGGGGAACTGAGACACATAACACCTGGAAAATCGCGTAACTCCCACCCCAATACTGCGCTTTAAGGAAACAGGCACACCAGAGAATATATCCCACACCTGGCCGGGAGGGTCCCACGCCCACGGAGCCTCCCTCACTGCTAACACAGCAGTCTGCAGCGATCTATCCGCAAGGTAGCAGCCAGGCTGGGGGAGGGGCGCCCGCCATTGCTGAGGCTTAAGTAGGTAAACAAAGCCGCTGGGAAGCTCGAACTGGGTGGAGCTCACAGCAGCTCAAGGAAACCTGCCTGTCTCTGTAGACTCCACCTCTGGGGACAGCCCACAGCTGAGGTCCAATAGGGAAAGCAGCGGGGGCCGGTGCAGAGGCGAAGGACTCAGTCTGACAGCTTTGGGGAGAGCCGTGGATCTCCCAAGGCGGAGGTTGAGATCCGAGAACGGACAGACTGCCTGCTCAGGTGGGTCCCTGACCCCTGAGTAGCCTAGCTGGGAGACATCCCCCACTAGGGGCAGTCTGACACCCCACATCTCACAGGGTGGAGTCATCCCTGAGAGGAAACTTCCAAAGGAGAATCAGACAGGTACACTCGCTGCTCAGCAATATTCTATCTTTGGCAACCTCTGCTGCTGATACCCAGGCAAACAGGGTCTGGAGTGGACCTCAAGCAATCTCCACAGACCAACAGACAGTCCTTCTGACTGTCAGAGGGAAAACTATCAAACAGGAAGGACACCTATACCAAAACCCCATCAGTACGTCACCATCATCAAAGACCAGAGACAGATTAAACCACAAAGATGGGGAAGAAGCAGGGCAGAAAAGCTGGAAATTCAAAAAATAAGAGCGCATCTCCCCCTGCAAAGGAGCGCAGCCCATCGCCAGCAACGGATCAAAGCTGGTCAGAGAATGACTTTGACGAGATGAGAGAAGAAGGCTTCAGTCCATCAAACTTCTCAGAGCTAAAGGAGGAATTACGTACCCAGCGCGAAGAAACTAAAAATCTTGAAAAAAAGTGGAAGAATTGACAGCTAGACTAATTAATGCAGAGAAGATCATAAACGAAATGACAGAGATGAAAACCATGACACGAGAAATACGTGACAAATGCACAAGCTTCAGTAACCGACTCGATCAACTGGAAGAAAGAGTATCAGCGATTGAGGATCAAATGAATGAAATGAAGCGAGAAGAGAAACCAAAAGAAAAAAGAAGAAAAAGAAATGAACAAAGCCTGCAAGAAGTATGGGATTATGTAAAAAGACCAATCTACGTCTGATTGGGGTGCCTGAAAGTGAGGGGGAAAATGGAACCAAGTTGGAAAACACTCTTCAGGATATCATCCAGGAGAACTTCCCCAACCTAGTAGGGCAGGCCAACATTCAAATTCAGGAAATACAGAGAACGCCACAAAGATACTCCTCCAGAAGAGCAACTCCAAGACACATCATTGCCAGATTCACCAAAGTGGAAATGAAGGAAAAAATCTTAAGGGCAGCCAGAGAGAAAGGTCGGGTTACCCACAAAGGGAAGCCCATCAGACTAACAGCAGATCTCTCGGCAGAAACTCTACAAGCCAGAAGAGAGTGGGGGCCAATATTCAACGTTCTTAAAGAAAAGAATTTTCAACCCGAATTTCATATCCAGCCAAACTAAGTTTCATCAGTGAAGGAGAAAATAAATCCTTTACAGATAAGCAAATGCTTAGAGATTTTGTCACCACCAGGCCTGCCTTACAAGAGACCCTGAAGGAAGCCCTAAACATGGAAAGGAACAACCGGTACCAGCCATTGCAAAAACATGCCAAAATGTAAAGACCATCGAGGCTAGGAAGAAACTGCATCAACTAATGAGCAAAATAACCAGTTAATATCATAATGACAGGATCAAGTTCACACATAACAATATTAACCTTAAATGTTAATGGACTAAATGCTCCAATTAAAAGACACAGACTGGCAAACTGGATAAAGAGTCAAGACCCATCAGTCTGCTGTATTCAGGAGACCCATCTCACATGCAGAGACATACATAGGCTCAAAATAAAGGGATGGAGAAAGATCTACCAAGCAAATGGAGAACAAAAAAAAGCAGGGATTGCAATCCTAGTCTCTGATAAAACAGACTTTAAACCATCAAAGATAAAAAGAGACAAAGAAGGCCATTACATAATGGTAAAGGGATCAATTCAACAGGAAGAGCTAACTCTCCTAAATATATATGCACCCAATACAGGAGCACCCAGATTCATAAAGCAAGTCCTTAGAGACCTACAAAGAGACTTAGACTCCCATACAATAATAATGGGAGATTTCAACACAACACTGTCAACATTAGACAGATCAACGAGACAGAAAGTTAACAAGGATATCCAGGAATTGAACTCATCTCTGCACCAAGCGGACCTAATAGACATCTATAGAACTCTCCACCCCAAATCAACAGAATATACATTCTTCTCAGCACCACATCGCACTTATTCCAAAATTGACCACATAATTGGAAGTAAAGCACTCCTCAGCAAATGCACAAGAACAGAAATTATAACAAACTGTCTCTCAGACCACAGTGCAATCAAACTAGAACTCAGGACTAAGAAACTCAATCAAAACCGCTCAACTACATGGAAACTGAATAACCTGCTCCTGAATGACTACTGGGTACATAACGAAATGAAAGCAGAAATAAAGATGTTCTTTGAAACCAATGAGAACAAAGATACAACATACCAGAATCTCTGGGACACATTTAAAGCAGTGTGTAGAGGGAAATTTATAGCACTAAAAATGCCACAAGAGAAAGCAGGAAAGATCTAAAATTGACACTTTAACATCACAATTAAAAGAACTAGAGAGGCAAGAGCAAACACATTCAAAAGCTAGCAGAAGGCAAGAAATAACTAAGATCAGAGCAGAACTGAAGGAGATAGAGTCACAAAAAACCCTCCAAAACATCAATGAATCCAGGAGTTGGTTTTTTGAAAAGATCAATAAAATTGACAGACCGCTAGCAGACTAATAAAGAAGAAAAGAGAGAGGAATCAAATAGACGCAATAAAAAATGATAAAGGGGATATCACCCCGACCCCACAGAAATACAAACAACCATCAGAGAATACTATAAATGCCTCTACGCAAATCAACTAGAAAATCTAGAAGAAATGGATAATTTCCACACTTACACTCTCCCAAGACTGAACCAGGAAGAAGTTGAATCCCTGAATAGACCAATAACAGGCTCTGAAATTGAGGCAACAATTAATAGCCTACCCACGAAAAAAAGTCCAGGACCAGATGGATTCACAGCTGAATTCTACCAGAGGTACAAGGAGGAGCTGGTACCATTCCTTCTGAAACTATTCCAATCAATAGAAAAAGAGGGAATCCTCCCTAACTCATTTTATGAGGCCAACATCATCCTGATACCAAAGCCTGGCAGAGACACAACAAAAAAAGAGAATTTTAGACCAATATCCCTGATGAACATCGATGCAAAAATTTTCAATAAAATACTGGTAAACCGGATTCAGCAGCACATCAAAAAGCTTATCCACCATGATCAAGTGGGCTTCATCCCTGGGATGCAAGGCTGGTTCAACATTCGCAAATCAATAAACGTAATCCAGCATATCAACAGAACCAAAGACAAGAACCACATGATTATCTCAATAGATGCAGAAAAGGCTTTTGATAAAATTCAACAGCCCTTTATGCTAAAAACGCTCAATAAATTCGGTATTGATGGAACGTACCTCAAAATAATAAGAGCTATTTACGACAAACCCACAGCTAATATCATACTGAATGGGCAAAAACTGGAAAAATTCCCTTTGAAAACTGGCACAAGACAGGGATGCCCTCTCTCACCACTCCTATTCAACATCGTGTTGGAAGTTCTGGCTAGGGCAATCAGGCAAGAGAAAGAAATCAAGGGTATCCAGTTAGGAAAAGAAGAAGTCAAATTGTCCCTGTTTGCAGATGACATGATTGTATATTTAGAAAACCCCATCGTCTCAGCCCAAAATCTCCTTAAGCTGATAAGCAACTTCAGCAAAGTCTCAGGATACAAAATTAATGTGCAAAAATCCCAAGCATTCTTATACACAGTAACAGACAAGCAGAGAGCCAAATCAGGAATGAACTTCCATTCACAATTGCTTCAAAGAGAATAAAATACCTAGGAATCCAGCTTACAAGAGATGTAAAGGACCTCTTCAAGGAGAACTACAAACCACTGCTCAGTGAAATCAAAGAGGACACAAACAAATGGAAGAACATACCATGCTCATGGATAGGAAGAATCAATATCGTGAAAATGGCCATACTGCCCAAGGTTATTTATAGATTCAATGCCATCCCCATCAAGCTACCAATGACTTTCTTCACAGAATTGGAAAAAACTGCTTTAAAGTTCATATGGAACCAAAAAAGAGCCCGCATTGCCAAGACAATCCTAGGTCAAAAGGACAAAGCTGGAGGCGTCACGCTACCTGACTTCAAACTATACTACAAGGCTACAGTAACCAAAACAGCATGGTACTGGTACCACAACAGAGAAATAGACCAGTGGAACAGAACAGAGTCCTCAGAAATAATACCACACATCTACAGCCATCTGATCTTTGACAAACCTGAGAAAACAAGAAATGGGGAAAGGATTCCCTATTTAATAAATGGTGCTGGGAAAATTGGCTAGCCATAAGTAGAAAGCTGAAACTGGATCCTTTCCTTACCCCTTATACGAAAATTAATTCAAGATGGATTAGAGACTTAAATGTTAGACCTAATACCATAAAAACCCTAGAAGAAAATCTAGGTAGTACCATTCAGGACATAGGCATGGGCAAGGACTTCATGTCTAAAACACCAAAAGCAACGGCAGCAAAAGCCAAAATTGACAAATGGATCTCATTAAACTAAAGAGCTTTTGCACAGCAAAAGAAACTACCATCAGAGTGAACAGGCAACCTACAGAATGGGAGAAAATTTTTGCAACCTACTCATCTGACAAAGGGCTAATATCCAGAATCTACAAAAACTCAAACAAATATACAAGAAAAAAACAAACAACCCCATCAAAAAGTGGGGAAAGGATATGAACAGACATTTCTCAAAAGAAGACATCCATACAGCCAACAGACACATGAAAAAATGCTCGTCATCACTCGCCATCAGAGAAATGCAAATCAAAACCACAATGAGATACCATCTCACACCAGTTAGAATGGCAATCATTAAGAAGTCAGGAAACAATAGATGTTGGAGAGGATGTGGAGAAATAGGAACACTTTTACACTGTTGGTGGGATTGTAAACTAGTTCAACCATTATGGAAAACAGTATGGCGATTCCTCAAGGATCTAGAACTAGATGTACCATATGACCCAGCCATCCCACTACTGGGTATATACCAAAGGATTATAAATTACTCTACTACAAAGACACATGCACACGTATGTTTACTGCGGCACTATTCACAATAGCAAAGACTTGGAGTCAACCCAAATGTCCATCTGTGACAGACTGGATTAAGAAAATGTGGCACATATACACCATGGAATACTATGCAGCCATCAAAAAGGATGAGTGTGCGTCCTTTGTAGGGACATGGATGCAGCTGGAAACCATCATTCTTAGCAAACTATCACAAGAAGAGAAAACCAAACACCGCATGTTCTCACTCATAGGTGGGAACTGAACAATGAGATCACTTGGACTCGGGAAGGGGAACATCACACACTGGGGCCTATCATGGGGAGGGGGGAGGAGGGAGGGATTGCATTGGGGAGTTATACATGATATAAACGTTATGCACATGTACCCTAGAACTTAAAGTATAATAAAAAATAAAAAATAAAAAATAAAAAAATTAAAAAAAAGGATAAAAAAAAAAAGAAGAAAAGAATTTTGCAGAGACATACTACTGATACACACACACACACACACAGTCAAAATGATTGTTGTCCCTGCTGTTTTCAAACAGTGTCAACTTACATAAATCTTAGTGTTATTTATTGGCAGTCAACAACCTAAGCCACAATGAAGGGGACTAGACACCACACCGTTAATTTGGATGTCAAGGATGTTCTGACCACAAGCTATATTGAATATGTCATCACCTATAGCTATAATTTTTCATTAGGTGAAAGTAAAACAATGAAGAGAGCCCTGGTTATGACATACTTAACAATACCATTCTTACTCTGTAATATCTAATTCAGACACTGATATTTATTTTATTCAAGATTTTATTTCGCATTTTCTTGGGACTGTAAGCTCTTTCATGAGTAATACATAAGCAGTTGTCAACACCTGGGTGCCACTCTTGAAGTTCAACAAGCAGGTCTTACATCAAGAAATGGCCTTTGCAAATCTTCTGAGTACTTTGAATTTCAAAAGGGCTGTATCTGAAATGAGTGTTTCAAACGAAATCAAAAACACTTTTGTAATGTAAGTTATTATGATATAGACACAAGGTTGTCATGTAAAAGCTGAACATTCCTAGTTGAAATATAACAGAGATCAAATTATCACAAAGGCAGATATCCATATTAAAGTATTGCATTAGAAGTGAAAACAAAATAAAAATGTAAAGAATACAGATATTTCTTTTTCTTTTAATGGAGGCTGAAAAGTATCTCAGTTTTCTTTTTTAAATAAAAAAGACAAAAATGTTCAAAATAGCCCCTTACTATAAGCTATGACAGAAATAAAAATTTTTAATAAAATCTTAAATGATTTAAATTTTGTGAATGATTGAAATTAAAGTAAAATTTTAGTCTATACTTTAAATAAAATGACTTATTTCAAGGTTAGCCAATTGTGAATTTGTCAGCCATATCCAGTGACTTCCCCCGCATTATTTCGGGCTCACTTTTCTTACTGCTTGTTTCTCCTTTCCTTGTGTTTCCTTTTCTAACTACATTATGTTTATTGTAGAAGCTGAAACTACAGAAAAGTACAAAGACAGAAATTAAAATAGCTCAAAATTCATTAAAGATAATTATCCTTTATGTTTTGATAACTTACCTTTCAAATAATTAAAATCTAAAACAATATAAAATCCCACTCTTTAGATCTGCTTTAAAAATCTAAATATATTAGAAAACCAAGGAATTTTATTGGTTATATAATCGTACACTACATAGGTATACATAGTTTACTAAACTAAACCCATATTACTATTATAGTTCTTTTAGAATTTTCTTTCAGTTTTCCTAACCTCTTAGAGTGATGATCTTTACATGCCTACTAACCATGAACTATATTAATACTTTTGTTATTTATCCTAAGACTTTGTTCATTGAGGGCAGTCTACTTAGGGGTACATACATACTCTACTGAAAAGGCTATAACATAATGCTTGGTATGAATGATAAGTATTCCATAAAAGATAACTAAAATAATAACTAAATAAATGAACATACACTTCCTTCAAGCTTCAGGGAATATCCTGGATTATAATATTTTGGTATTTGATAAACTAAGTTATGTTCATCATTTCTGCTTGTATTAACTTTTTCAGATAAGATGCCTCTATCTTTCTCAGAGCAGGAAAAAAAAAAAAAATGCTAATACTTTTTCCTTCTCTTTCTTATCAAGCAGATAATTCTCTTTGATTAGCTAAGCCAAACTTACATGTTAACACTGCTGATCTAGTCAAAGAAAATATTCTTCTGTTTCAGCGAGCATTAGAAAACCTCTTTCCTTCCTTCACTTTTGTTGATGTAATGTTAGCGCTTATCTCAAATTTAAATTGTTTCAATATCACAGAGGAATATTATTAGTTTAATAGTATTTTCCTGACACATACTATGTTCCAGATGGCTCTTTATTCATATGGAAAAGCTTATAAGAGAAATGCTAACTGAAACTATGCTCAGATAATCCTTCTTACCTATCAGATTGACAAAAATCTAAAGGTTTGTTGACATATTCTGCTAGAAAGACTTTGGGGGAAGCAAGCATTCATCTATTCTTGGTGGTATTGCAAAATGGTACAATTTCTTTGAAGAAGAATTTGGCAGTATCTTATAAAATAGTATACGCATTTACCCTTTGATCTAGCAATCCTATTTCTAGAAAATCTCAAAGATAGATTGGCTAAAATATAGCAGGGTGTAAGCACAAAGAAAGACTCTCTGTAACAGTAAGACTGAAAATAATCCTAATGCTCATATAGATAGGGGGCTGGATGAATAAACTACTACACAGTCACTTGCTGGAGAAAGGAGTAAAACATCTCTAATGGAGTATGGAGTAACCTCTAATATATGTTGTTACGTGAATAAAGAGGTTGAGAAAAATAAGTAGAACATGCTTTCATTTATCTAAGAAAGGGAGGGGAATACATATACATAAACATATGCGTATGTTTATTATAAAAAACAAAGATAAACAACTTATTTAAGAGTATCTATATGGGAAGGGAATAGGATAGAGGGGACAGAAATAGAAACTAGACTTCCTTTTTCATGTTTGAAGCTTCATTGAGGTAAAATTGATATATTAAAAAGTACCTATTTAATATGTACACTTTGATAAATTTGGAGTATCTATGGGCTTTGAATATATCTAGTTTTACAGAGAAAAATTTGGATTTTTTTTCTGGCTATCTACTGAAATAGCCTAAAACCACTTAGCAATGAGCACCCCGGTATTCACTGAGGTTTTAAAATACCACTTCATCTCAAAAGACACCAGAGCTCTTTGGGGAAATGGCTGATTCCAGGCCTGAAGCAGGAACTGTAAAACATAATCCTTTAACATCTTCAAATGTCATATAGCAAGAAAATAATAAAAAAAATTAAGATCAAAGATGAAACAATTTGAGCATTAATAGTAGAATAAGGTGAACTTTACCACTTGAGTATATGAACAGATGGATGTACCTTTCCCTTTACAGAAATATTTTGGCTAAAAAATGAATAAAGAATGATAAATTAGAGTAACACTGTTTTGCAATCCTTAATGAATTAATGGATCTGGTACTGATCACTACCCATACATTATGTGCTTCACGGGAAATTCTACAGAACAAATGACCTGATTTCTTCAACAAATAATTCCAAGGAAAAAAACATAAAAATAAATGAGGAAAGTTTTTTAATGTGCAGATATGCTATAATCTCCAGGACAGAGGTAAAAATAAAAGTAATGGGCAGAGCAGCGTTTATAGTATGGTAAGATTTAAGTAAAAACAAAAAAAGAATACATATTTTTTCTTACATAATCATAAAGTATTACTAAAAAGATATACAAGAAAGCAAATGTTGACTATGGTTGTGTTTCAGGTGGCCAGGAAACAGTATATGAATGACATTTTACTATAGGATCTTTTGTATTTTTGGAATTTTAAAACATGTGAATCTATTACTTACACACACAAAAATTAAATAGAATAAAACCATAAAAGCATCATCATAAGTATGACCACAACGGTGTAGTTATGTAAGAAAATAAACTTATTCATAAGAGCTGAATAGTGAAGCATTTATAAGTAAAACATCCTACGTATATAGTTGGAAAAATTTAAGCAAAAATAATAGATAAGTAAATACGGAAAATTTTAACAACTGCTAAATATAAGTTTTGAATGAATAAAAGTTTATTATATGATTTTATCTACTTTTCATGATGAAAAGTAAAGCAAAAAATCTTAAATATAATGAAAATATATATTATTAAATTGTAGCCAGATATTGCCTATAGAAGACTTAAGCCTGAGGCTTACTCTTTCTTTACTGAAATGGATAAATATCACAGACTAGCACCAAACCAAGGCCCTCTCCTTGATGCAATCAGAAATAAAGAGCAAGTGAAGTGGGGAAAGAGAAGGCATAAAGTGACTTTGGACAGCTGTCTGCTGTGACAGTTCATTACACACTGAGCATCTGTCTATCCACCAAACTTGAAACATATCTAAAATTTATTTCAAGGAACCAAGACAAAAGCCAATTAAATGAGACTTTATGACCTGAAATGCCTTCCTTTAGAGATAACCAAGTGTTTATTAGTATGCAACTTCTTAGCACGACCAAAGGCAGAGTGCAGCGCACTTACTTTTTGCTTGCCTCACAGACGTCTGTAATATTGGAGAAAAGATGGTGCCTCTCAGTTTTAGTCATTGTATCACTCAGTTCTTTAGAATTTTTAAACATTCGTATCAAGATCTCCAAGCTGAGTAGATATGAATGTTCAGAGGATATGACTTCAAAGATAGCCTGGTAAGAAGGACAAAGAAATGTATTATTAATTATTTTGATTAAAGAACTAAATATAGCTGTCATAATTTTGCTATAACAAGATATTTCACTTTTCAAGTATAATATCTTGGAAAGTACAAAAAGAGAAGCATTAAAGAAAAAACATCACTAAACTACTCTCTTTACATAATACATATTTACCCAAATCTTAAAAAATAATCACTATCTGTAAATATGAAAAAAATGAAAGCATGTGGATGACTTGACATCACATCCTGAGGTCATGCCTTTGCCAAGGGGTAGAATCTATAGAAGGAAGCTAGGGCATGTCATAAAATCTCAGTGTGACATTAATTAACCTTTGGGGTCATCTCCTCCAGTCCTGCTTTCAAAGCATGCTGCTTTAGGGACAGTAAGGATTTATGGTCCTCTCTTGAGACTCGGAGAAAATTTCTCACGCCTTCCTTCCCTTCCCTCTTGTGTGTCATGCTCTTCCTCTCTCTACGCTTAATCTAATTTTAGTCAATAACAGCAAATATTCTGGTAGGACTGTGTCTACCCTCAAAAGGTTCTTACCAGCCACAGGAATTCTTTTATATAAACTCATACAATTGAAAGTAATTCCATCTGTTCAACAAGTCACACTCTCCACTCTCATCAGTGTCTCAAGAAGGAGCAAAGGACTCTCTGCAGAGACTCTCAGTGGCAGGCACACAGTGGTTTTCCTGATAAGTACTAACGATGAAATACCAACCCACATATGTGGATAAGACTCCAACGCCCTGTGTAAGGAATTCATCTAGATCCTTAACAAAATCAAATTCAGATCCTCTAAAAAGGGATACAGGGAAATTGCAGGCCTAAGATTCACAGCCTTCCTGGAAAGCTCCCTGGCTCCCTGCCTTCATCACCCTGATCTCCAGGGCTCCACCCCTTCAAGTCCTTGCCCCAAAGAGCAGAGGGTACTGTGGCTGGGTGGGAGCAGGAAAGGCACAAGCAGGTGCTGATGGGTGCTCCATATTTTAGAAATCAGGTTAGAAGTGCTAATCTCAGTGTTCACCTCCACTTTTAACTTCTGTAAGGTTTAGGGACTTGGGTCTTAGGTAAATGTGCTAATCTAGCCTAAGCTGTGTTTCATGAAATTAAGTGACTTAACTATCTGAAGAGTAAAGAGTTAAAAAATGTTAAGAGTCTCATTTAACCTGCATATTGCGTGATTTTTTCAATCAATACAATAACCCCCAAAAACTATACACAAAGCAAATTAAAGAAAAATTTACCTTCTGGACCACAAATAATGGATTTCAGGTGTTGATGTATATGATGCCTTGGAATGACTTAAAATATTTGAAACAGCAAAGAGATTTTTCACTTCTTCAATGCTGAACTATGCTAATTTATTAATGTGATTAAGTGTTGAGGGTTTTGAGAACCAAAAATTAATACTGCTGAATTCAACATTTTACATAATTTATTTTAATTTGTTTTTGAAGGGCATAAACTAATAAAACCTTTGTTATCTCCAAAGGAAAACATTTAGGGTTATAAAGTCTCATTCATTTGGCTTTTGTCTTGATTCCTTGAAATAAATTTTGAGGTATGTTTCAAGTTTGGCGGACAGACAGATGTTCAGTGTACAATGAATTGTGACAGGAGACAGCTGTCTGAAGTCATTTCATTCCTTCTTTTCCCCCACTCTGCTCACTCTTTACTTCTGAT
This sequence comes from Trachypithecus francoisi, assembly GCF_009764315.1. NCBI lineage: Eukaryota > Metazoa > Chordata > Mammalia > Primates > Cercopithecidae > Trachypithecus > Trachypithecus francoisi. Next base: position 9,612,560 of record NW_022681453.1, read on the forward strand.
TACATCAAGGAGAGAGTGTGTAATCTAATCCAAATATCCAAACTGGGCAAAAAGACATAATGAACTATTTATAACAGATCACAGGAAAAGGTAAATAATGGTAGTTTATTATAATACGTTTAATAAAATAATTGCTAAAATATACTGCAATAATACTATCAACTCTTTAAAAGCAAATTAGATTAGACCTGTTATATATAACAGGTAGAAATAGCTATATAGGAATAGAAAGTCTGAATAAATATTTTCAGAATATGATAGAAATAGGCAAGGTTTAAATATATAAGGTTTAAAAGAAGAGAAATGTTCAAATGGGATTAATACCTTGGAGGAGCTTTTAAATTTAGCTACAAGGAGAGGGAAATATTTTTACGTCACAATGTTAACAGTGAAGGAAAAAGTCCCATCTACTGTCCAGCATTGGAAAAATAGATAAAAAATCTTTAAAGGTGGTGTTCATGGAAGAGAATACTAAATGATGATTGAAATGAATGATCTAGATTCATATGCGTTAACATGAATAATCTCAAAAATAACGTTGAGTGTAAAAAACAAATAACCAAAAAATATGCACAGAATAATATCATACCTATACATTTTCACACACATGCACAAATATGTGTATGTAGGTTATACATAATTTTAAAACACAGGCTGGAAGTATAGGTACCAGTTGTTGTCTCTGGGGAGGAAAGGAAAGAAATGGGACTAAGGAAGAGAATGCAGGCCTTCTACACTATCAGTTTTATGTTCTTTTTAAAAAAGGAGAAAAATTACAATTGTTATACATTTGTTAATTCTCAGTGGATAGGTACACCAAAGTTCTATACTATTATTTTTTTAAAACTTGGAAAAATGGCACTATATTGCACCCTTAAATTTTGCTTTATTCTTAATGCCAACCAAAAAAAAAAGGGACACCCTTGTGTCCTTTGTGGAATCAATTTATATGCATGCATATGCATTGACATACACACAGGCACACACACTAATATGCATGAAGCAAGATGAAAATGCTTTGAGAGCTTCACAATATTATTACAACATGCAATTTTCTCAAATTGCATTGATTTAAACTTCAAGTTGTAAAACTCCATTATTAACCTGTTTTTTTTTTTACTAAATAAACTTTTTATTTTGGTAAAACTTTAAATTTATAGAAAACTTGCAAAGAGTGTTCAGAGTCCCCTGTATGCTTCATCCAGCTTTCCCTAACCTAGGGTATCTTACATAAAAAGGCTACATGTGATGATCAGACTAATGTGACGATCAGTTTTTCCATAAACATCCTTTTTCAGTTCTAGGAGCCAACGTTGGTTTCATTCTTTATCATATTTCTCTCAGTTTAAATATCTGAACTAGGGGCTTTGTTGTTTAAAATCAAATGATGTTGAGTGATGTTGAGATATTTAAAATTTTTTTCTTTTCTGGGGTCTTATGTGTAGCTTTACTTTAAAATGATCACTTACTGCTTTTGTTAAACAAATACAATTTTCAAAGGACAACACTGAACAAGTGCACACAAAAAGTGAAAACACAAAAGAGCAGAGATTGACATGCACACTCCAGAGCTCTAAAGCAGCTGCTCGATAAAAACATACCTCTTGTCTCTTTCTTTCCTCTTGGCTTACTGTCTGAAATAATCCATTTCTTTTTACCTAGGAGAAAAAGCAAAGTAGAGTTGACTCATTTATCAATACTTTTTAAAAGTTTCCTTATTATTCAAGGCATAACTCTATGCCCTTCAAAAACGAATTAAGAGAAACTATACAAAAAGTTGAATTCATCAATTTATTATTAATTAATCAGCATTTACTAAATATTTATAGTGTGTCAAAAAATATACTAAGCATTTTACACCCTTTTTTCCAATGAATCCTCATACAAACTCTAGAAAGCTGATACTGTTCTTTTCCCCATTTCACAGATGGGGGTAACAACTGAGGCTTAGGATCCAAGAGCACATAGCTAATAGGTAACAAGGCCAGGATCTGCATCGATGTCGGTCCAATTCCAGGGCTAATGCTTTTAGTCAACATTATTGGTTAGGGATCCCCTACTTTATATGAAAGGCACCCCATTTCTAAGGGTCGGGCTAGCATCACTAAGACCCCTTCTAATACCAAGTCTGTACCACTTTTCATGTGTTTTTTTAGTCCACATATGTCTTGGAATGTTCTTAGCTTTATCCACCATCCTGACCCTGGGTCAGCCTGTCAGCAAGAATTCACGGCTAAAAAGGACTCTTTACACATTTTAATAAGGGAGGAGACTGGCCAGAAGAATGTAACCCTTCAGAGCTGCTCCCTTTGGTTAACCCTGATGAGGAATTTCACAGGATTTCCTGCATGACCCAAAGCCCGGCAGAGAGATATACAGGTGTCATGCCCACAATCTCTGCAGGTGAGGTCATCAGCAAGAATTTCCATGCCAGTGGCATCTCCACCCAAATGGGGTTCAGACCCAAAAAATCTTGAGAAGAGAATGAAAAATCTGGGCTTAGAGATCTACACAGATGACAGCAAGTTTACTGAGGAATTAAGAGTACTTTGTCCAATCAACAGAGAGGGTAAACCCACAACTAAAGTACTTGCTCCTTTGAAGGGGAAGAGAAGGTAGTTTTGACAAAGATAAAGTATTAATATACAGAATTATAATCTTTCACTAATACTAACAGGACAGATAGTAAAATATTCCTTTATAAAAAAGCCATCAGTAAGGAACTAGCAAAACTATGGTGCTAGAAAAAGAGATTCCGGGAAGCATTCTTGTATTCTGATTAAGAAAACTGAAGGGTCGCACATTTGGGGAGCCTGAAAGTTTCCTCTAAGTTATGACAAAGCAGCTCCTCATCGCTGGCTGCCAGGCTGCTGCTCCTGGGCCTGTGCTCCTGTCTCCATCCTTCCATGCCCTGTAACAGAATAGGCTCTCCAGATTCTTCCTCCGAGGCCCAGAAGAGTCATTTTGTCCACCTGAGGCATCCTTCCACAGTCAACTTCAAATTAAGTAGCACCGTACAGCAGGTGTCTGGAGTAGAAGGTCATGAACAGGCAAGAAGATTTCAGAGACTGATCAAGGTGGAGAGATGAAACCCAGGAGGGGAGAGAATGATCTGAAAAGGGGAAGAATGATTTGAAAAGGGGACCCCAAGACGACTGACAGAGAGCAGAGAAGAGACAATTGGGGGAGAATGAGAATGTAGGTGAATAACATCAAATGGAAATAAGGAAGAAAGAAAGGCAGAGAGGAAACGAGGGAGGAAGAAAGGAAAAGGAAGAAAAGAAAGGGAAAGAATGTGTACAAAGTTTTTCATAGGAAATACCTCTGAAAATTCTCAAATTCAGAAACAGTGACCTTATCTGTAAACTTAAGTAAAAATCACTTGACATTCCAGGCTTTTTTAGCATGAAAAACATACGTTTATACCTATAGTCTTAAAATATACATCCTTCTTGAAGTTTACCAATTTTTGCTAAGAGAATCTAAAGTACTGTCAAATTTATCACATTTCTTCAAGTGTTTCTATTGTCTCCATTTGTGGGCAAGAAAATATAACATACCAGCTTCTAAAACCTATGAGTCTTACTTGATATATAAAGTGAAAGAAATTAAAATTGTACAGGCTCCTTTTTCTTATTTATTTATTTATTTATTGAGACAGAATCTCACTCTGTCGCTCAGGCTGGAGTGCAGTGGCGCTATGTCGGCTCACTGCAACCTCCACCTTCCAGGTTCAAGCAATTCTCCTGCCTCAGCCTCCTGAGGATGAGGAGCTGAGATTACAGGTGTGCACCACGGTGCCTGGCTAATATTTGTATTTTTAGTGGAGAGGGGGTTTCACCACATTGACCAGGCTGGTCTGGAACTCCTGACCTCAGGTGATCCGCTCGCCTCGGCCTTCCAAAGTGCTGGGATTATAGACGTGAGCCACTGCGCCTAGCTTCATTGCTAAAATATACATTTCATACCAGCTTCAGCTGGGTACAAATGGGAAGACGTAGACAGCCAAAGCAATACTCCTTTAAACACACAGACAGCCAAAGCAACCTCATTTGAACTTTCTTATTCCTCACTGGTTTAAATTTCTTATTTAAATATGCCATCAACAAGCAGAACTGCAAAAGTATTTTTTAAAAAAGCAGTAAGAACTGGATTTAATGTGAGGGTCTTGATTTTGTATAATCCAGCCAATTCACAAAACTGTTCAAATCTGTGAATTCTGAATTTTAAAGAGAATATATGAACATATGTCAATATCTTCAACATTTTAAGTGGATAGAAAATAATTCAAATAAAATGACAGTGAACAATACTACAGTTTTGACATGTTAAAAATATGAGCATATATCTGTGCCTTATTAAGACAGTGAATGCACAGAACTCGCTAATGTTATAATAGTTTTAAATTCATAATTACAAATTTACTGTATAATGGATGCTGAAATTCTTGACCTGTGATCTTTATAACTGAAAAATTTTGCATGTCAAGATGAGATAGAAATTAATAATTCACTAAACCTAATAAAGAACACTAAAAGATATTTCTTCTATGGATATGATACTGTCTAGTTAGACCCAAAACATAGGTTATGAAATCTGTAAAAGGGTAAGCTCCCAAAGTATAGATCCAAAAGGTAATTATTAGACACTCCATCTAAAATCATGCCGGTTTCCCTTTTGATACCTTGTGCTATAGTCTGAATGTTTCTGGTCTCCCAAATTCATATAATGGAATCCTAACCCCTTAGGTGATGGTATTAGGAGGTGGAGGCTTTCAGGGAGTGATTAAGCTTTGCCCCATGAATGGGATTAATACCCTTTAAAATAGGCCCCAGAGAAACCCCTAACCCTTCTACTATGTGAAGATGTAGCAAGAAGGCACTAAGTGTCAGAGAGCAGCTCCTTGCCAAACACCAAATCCGCCTTAATTTTGGGCTTTTCAGCCTCCAATACTGTGAGAAATAAATTTCTGTTGTTTATAAGCTACCCAATTTATGCAATTTTGTTATGGCAGCCCAACCTAAAGTGCCTTGCAGGTCTGAGCTTCTCAGATAAATACTCTAAGAAGGAACAGACAAGCTTTAGACTGTGAGTCCATTATTACATTCATTCCAGTTACGCTAAGCATCTCCACCTTGCAGAGAAATGTGTAAAAGAACTATAAACTCTGTGTAATATTTATTGGTCTTTGACTCCACTAACTGGAATAGGTTATGAGTCAAGTTCTCTAAGCCCCATATAGATCCTCAAATTGCCATTTACACAGAACTTATCTATGGATGTAGCCAGTCCTACAGCTGTGGAGAGAACCAAGCTTAGCACCAGTCCCTTGACTGATCAGATCATCATTTTCTGTGAAGTAAATGGGGATATTTACATTCTGACACCCTCTTTGTTCTCAGACCCTCCACAACTTGACATTGTTTCTAGATGAATGTGCATTCCTTCTATTTTTGACAACCAGTTAGGGAAAACAGATGGGAAGACTCCAAAAGCCTCACCAACCAAAAAAGACTCAAAAATGTAGCCATTTAAAAATTACATTAGATTTACAACCAAGATCACTCTGTCTCCATAAAGCACTAATTTATACTGAACACCCATTTGAGCTAAGACTCAATGGACTTTACTCATTTGCTGAAAATAAGCTTGCTTTTCATGTCCATTGGTGATTCTCTACTTACAGGCTTCTTTTCTCAAGAACTCAAATGGGAAGGGATTTCAAAGTGAAATTACACCACAGGACACAATCACTTTCAGGTCCTTTCTACAGACTCAATGCAACCTGAGTAGTCCCTGAATTACAAATGAGCTAGAGTTCTTTCACTGTAAATAACATGGGAACAGCAGCAGTTTGAGAGTATGCTTGAAATTCCTAAAATGAAAAATCTGCCAGAGTCCAGAAAGAGTGTCCTCTGTAACCAGACCCAATAGGCTCTCTTTAACCCCACTACATCCACAAGGAAAGGTTCTAAGACATCACTTTACCTAACTAGGTGCTGCCACAGAACACAAATTTCAAAGGGCCAGAGATCTGCATAACCAAACACTACATATGAGGTCAAGATGGTTCATCCTTTTGGGAAGTGGTGGGTTATCAGAAAGGGAAAATGCTTTTTTTAAGAAAAGAAAAAGTAGAAGGATAATAGCACATATCATAAAATCATATGCTTAATTCAAAAATGCATCAGGTAATATGCCAATGACATCCAAATTTATTTGTTCAGTAGGCTGATCTCTCTGATGTCCTGTTGTTAAGCTTAATTCTGCAATCCTCAAAAAAGTGTTTGGATCTCAAGAAATAGCAAGTACTCAACCTCAAGCAGACAACATCAAGTTTGCTAAAATAATGGAAAACTCAGATAAAGCAGGCCAGGACATTTGCTCCTCTATGGCCTGCATCACCATCTACAGACAGAGCCAGGATTCCTGAATGAACTCAAATTATTCTAATACAGACATGAAGCTGAGAATACAAACTACAGATAAGTAATTAAATGCACAAGAATGAACTGCTGTGCTTTGTACATTTAAGAGATAAACACGCATTACTTCATTTGCAGCCAGCCCTCACTAGCTTGCTACCCATGTCAATTCCTGATTCAGAGTTCTGGTTGATTCTTAATTTATTTCTCAAACTACCATTTTATCAAATGTTTACCATGAAGCAGGTACTGTTCCTTCCATGCATCTAAACCCTATAACAATTCTGTGAGGAAGGCATTACTATCCCTAGTTTACAAATAAAGAACGGAGACACAGAAAAGTTAAGTCATTCACCCTAATAAGTGGAAAGCTGAGATTCAAACTTGGGTCTGCTTGTCCACCCCCAAAGCCTGAGCTCTTCATCGCTGTAGCACACTGCCTTCTAAAACTTCAGAGTTTTTTAAGAGCTGTCCAAGCTACTCTTCTCCTAAATTAAGTTCCTCCCCCTAATGCCCCAGAAACAACATCTCTCATTGGCTTCCTGGCTTCTGCTGCGGTGAAAGCTAAGCTGTCAGCAGGGCTCCCTGGTCATTTAACTTGTTGATTAATCCTGACATTTCTACCACCAAACAAATTCCTCTCTTTTACTTGTGGCTCTCTCTAACTTGCATTCCCTGCTGTGGGTTACTGAGCCTGGACCAAAATGTATTCTATCCCCCAAATGAACAAGAGATCCAGTTCTCATGTATCTATCAGCTAAATTAAGAAGAGAAAATGAGGTTAAGAAATACATGAAAAGCTAATGACTCAGAATTAGCAAGGACGAAAGGGAATAAATTCAGGGTAAACGGCAATTCTATAATTTAACCAAAGATTATCAATTTTTAAACGTGCACTATTTAATAAAATATTGGGGAATAGACCAGACTTATAGCAGTGGTTAACAGCTGAGGGGTTGGGAATGGTGGTAAAGTCAAGCAGCTTTCAATCTTAACTCTTACGTTTATTTTTTTAATAAGGAGAATGTATTTCTTTTACTTCAGTAGTTCAAAACTAATTATTCTTAAAAACTTAATCAGCTTTAAATTTTGAATTTTAAATTGAAAAATTAGAAACAAACACATGATTAACAACAGGAAATTGGTTAAAAGAGCTAAACATCCACTTATTTGAGGAAGTAGTATGTGGGCTTTAAAAAGGTTGTTGTAGAAGAATATTTAATGACATGGAAGGTCATTCATAACACCATTAAGAAAAAAAGCCAGGTGACAAAACAGCAGGCTTAATAACATGAAAACATATTTACAACATTAAGGGAAAAAAGTGACAAAACTATTACTACATTATTGATTTTTGCATAAAAGACAACCCCTCTCTCTATATATTTTTAAATCTGAAAAGTTATACACAAAAATGTTAATAGTGATTGAATAGAAAGAGATAGTTCAATTTTTTTTTATTTTTATCTATTGGTACTTTCTGATTTTTCTGTAATAAATACGTCTTGGCTTTGCAATTAAAGCAACACTTTGAATAACGAAAACTAAAATACTACTTCAACATCCTCTCCCAAAAAAGAAAGAAAACTAGAGTAGGGCAGACAAGCAGAACTGTTCAAGGGTGCCAATAAATACCTCTATTTCTTTGTTGCTACCCCAAAGAGAAACTAAAGAAAGGAGAGATGACCACCTGTAGACAAAAGAAATGAGAAGCTAAGGGAAAGGGAGGCAATAAGAAAGAAAGATTTTAATCAAGTCCAAACTGAGCAATGGCTTATGAGACAGTGCTGAAAATGAGTGATGACAGGCCGATCTGCAAGCATGAGAGATAAAGGAGGAAAGGCCTGTTAAGTGTCTGTGTAACTGAGAATGACGCCACGTACACATAGTGAAGGTATGAGTCAAGGGGTTAAGGAAGGTAGAACAGGTCTGAGGTTCCTCTCTTGCAGAAGAAAAGAATACCTGTTTCTAAAGATGATGCCAACATATTAGTTGCTATTTTATTTTTATTTGCTATTTTTGTAAAATGACAAGTGGATAGGAATGACAAACTCCAAAATAATAAGCTACTTAGAACAGCGACAGTGAATTTCTGAGGTTTTGCAATAAAAATATAACCTGAGCAAAATCTGTTTCTAAAAAATGGATAATAGAGTAAACTGATGCTTTGCATTAGATGTACAAAGCAGAGTGGTTTCTTTGGACAGGAATTATCTTATTGTACGGAGTTCTGAGAAACAGACACAGAATTCCTATCTCTCTTCTTCCCTTTGCTACTATCAAGCTTTATTGGCCAGGCACAATGACTTACGCCTGTAATCCCAGCACTTTGGGAGGCCGAGGCAAGTGGATCACGGGAGGCCAGGAGTTCGAGACCAGCCCAGCCAACATGGTGAAATCCTGTTTCCTGTCTCTACTGAAAAGAAAAAAAAAAGAAAAAGGAAAAAGCTTTGTTCAAATGATTTATACCTTCATTACTTTTATTTTATTTTATTTTTTTTTTTTTTTGAGACGGAGTCTCGCTCTGTCGCCCAGGCTGGAGTGCAGTGGCCAGATCTCAGCTCACTGCAAGCTCCGCCTCCCGGGTCTAGGCCATTCTCCTGCCTCAGCCTCCCGAGTAGCTGGGACTACAGGCACCCGCCACCTCGCCCGGCTAGTTTTTTGTATTTTTTAGTAGAGACGGGGTTTCACCATGTTAGCCAGGATGGTCTCGATCTCCTGACCTCATGATCCGCCCGTCTCGGCCTCCCAAAGTGCTGGGATTACAGGCTCGAGCCACCGCGCCCAGCCAATTACTTTTATTTTCTACTCTTCTGCCCAACTAGCCCAACTAGTTTAAGTCACATCCTATAGACAAAACTTTTCTCACCTTCACTTCACTGCTTTCTGTGATTCCAACTGTGTCTTTCACTTTGGCATTCTGTCCTATATCCTTTCAAAATGTCATTTAGACATTTCATTTGTATTGTCTTCTGCTCTAGGTTCTAAGCACCTAGAGGGTAGGCTGGGTTTTAGCCTTGTTTTGTTTGCCTCATTCACTACAATGCAGTGGAAAACAAATTAATTTTGGAGTCAGATATTAGCACTGTTCAAATTATAAGTTATAAACTGTCAGTGAATGCAAAATAAAGTCTTATGGTAAAGTGATCGTTATCTATTTAAATGTAACAAACAGAAAAAAATCAAAAATACTATAGTACACCACAAGCAGAAGTATAAAGTAACTCCTGCCTTGTAAAATTTCTTTGAGATATATACACACACATACATGTACAAACACATACATTCAGACACACATACTGGTTTACAAGGTAGAACATATTTATTATGTTAAGTGGCTGATAAAGACAATGGTTACAATGTCCACTCCATGATATATAAATTCACACTAGACAAAAGTCAGTCAGTCATGTTGTTTAACACTCCTATGGACCTCTACAAGAAAAACCATTCTACTTACAGCCTCTGCAAAAGAAGCGGCCCCAAGGGACCACATTTTGTGCCACAGTATATCATGAAAGCCAAAGCTGACTGGAGCAGAGTTCGTTAAGCACCTGCCTAAATGACAATACATGTTCTAGTGACCTATTAAGTGGGGGCAAAGTAGCTGAGCCAATATAATCCCCTCTCTCTCAAGGAACTAAACTGGGCAACCAAACTGTGTTACTCACTTTGGTATTCTGGCCTACATCCTTTCAAAAATACAGTGGAAGCTGGAAGAGTGACTTGAGGGCAGGACAGGGCTGTTAACACAGCCTCAAGTGTAAATTACAAGAACTCAGAGGCCTGGCATTGTGACTCATGCCTGTAACCCCAGCACTGTGGGAGGTCAAAACGAGCAGATAACCTGGGCTTAGGAGTTCGAGACCAGCCTGACCAACATGACAAAACCCTGTCTCTATTAAAAATACAAAAATTAGCCGGGCGTGGTGGCGTGCACCTGTAATCTTAGCTCCTCAGGAGGCTGAGGCAGGAGAATCACTTACGAGAGGTGGAGGTTGTAGTGAACTGACATAGTGCCACTGCACTCAAGCCTGGGCAACTGTCTCAAAAAAAAAAAAAAAAAAAGAACTCAGAAACCGAGTATGCCGGAGCTTTCAGGAAAAAGACAAGCATAGTAAAAAGGGAAAATAAGCCAATTCATGAGACTAGAAAAGAGTCCACAGGCAGAGTTGTAGTCACATTATTGGCTGAGCACCTGGGAGAAATATAGTTCCTGCTCTTGCAGAGCCCTAGGTACCTATATCCATTTTTTGAGGTCACTGCAGAGGCTGTTCCAAGTAATCTCAAGACCTTAACCAGCAGCAGCATTTAACATCCTAGCCTCTCAGCTGACTTGTTACAAAGTAAAGAATTTGTACTTACCCGCGTGGCATTGTCCTGGGGACTACATAAACTGAAATTACCTAACACAATCCTGATACACAATAAGTCTCCTGCAAATATTTGGTCAGTAATTTAACTGCATGTAAACAATCAATACTGTGATGATCCCAGAGCTAACAGCTATTCTGCAACTCAGTCTGCTCATTTAGAGACTTTGGACCCCTGTGGATATAAGGGCTCCCCATGGCCCAGGTGGGCACACAACAATCAGACTCCTTTGCACTCCACTACCAGAAGCAGGGTTTCTAACCATGCAAAGTGCAAATTGCTCCATTTTTGTATTATTACAGTTGGATAGGCTTATTCCCTACAAAGAGGGAAATAATCTGCGATTTTAGTTTAGTGTCAATAATACTTCCTGCTGCAGAAGTTGTCCACTGACTGTATAGTTCTCATCTCCTCAAAATAATAGAAATATGGATAATAAACATCCTAATATTAAGATATTAGAGTATAGGCTAATAATCTAGAGAATCAACAGGCTATATGTACTTCAGATAAATCCACAAAATTTGAGTAACAAATTTTTAAGGATTTATTCCATATTTAAAGATTCAATAGTAATTTTGAAGGTGACAATATTCTCCAATCATCATGGAGACCAACCACTGTGTGGATACGGCCCTGAGAAATAGCCCCATCTTTGGACTGAGGAAGGAGACCCCACAAGAGGATACATTAAGCTCAACAGGGCAAATACAAGAATCCTACAGATGAGTCTGCAATCCAAAGTCAGTATGAGAAAGCCTTTCTACGCAGTTATTCAGAACTCCTCAACATCCCTGAGTCTTCTCTTCTATCTAATTACACTGTTTGCTACAGACTGCTATTATTCTTGAATGTATCCCTTCCACCTCCCCAAAAGAAACAGCTAGTTGAGAATAAGTCCATAATTTAATTTGATTTCACAGTAAGCAATAACTTGGAAGTCATCAGAGTACATGATATACTTAAAAGTACAAGACTGATAAAACCATCACATTAGTGCAGGTAAGAGAAGAGGCCCAAGGATGAGCTCAGGGACCCTTCAACATTTAGAGAACAGAAGAATGAGGAAAAATCCACAAAGGTGATCAAGACATTCCAGCTGCACTGGCCTTATCCCAACTCCTCTTACCCACCATCACCCCAAAGAGTCTGTGCACATAACATTTTATCTACCTCGGACTCCTCTATCCTGCTACTCCCCAACTGTGCCCCACCAGCTATCATCCTGGACCCTCCAGACGACAGCTCCCGTCACCTCCTCTGACACCTGCTCTCCACTGACTGCACCTTACCCAGACAGGTGCTCTTCTCTTGCAGCAGCACCAATAAGTCCTTCACAGCGTCACCACAATAGTAATTATGCATTTATCTATCAGATGGTTTGACTGCTGACGTCTGTCTCGCCATTCAGGGTGTTTATAAGGACACGAATGCAAGGTGCTCTATCTCCAGCGCCTGCCATAGAGAGAACTTCTTGCGGGGCAGGCCCTTGATGAAGACAATGAATTCATCAACCTCTCTCATCGATTTCCTACTCAATGAAATAAGAAGACCCTCTCTATTTGGACCCTGTTGTAGGTTTGCAGTTGAAACATCTGCTTTTGTATGCCCATAAGAATTAACTAACCGTGTTTTCATCTCCTCCTCCTTTCTTGGAGCACGTGTCATTTCTGATCTCTGCCTACCCTAGGGCAACTGGCGCATACACCCCCATATCCCAACACTTCATTGTTCTCTCAGAAGAATCAATTACATAAATATTGGCAGATCTACCACTCAGTTGTCCTTTAATTACTCAGCTCCAACCAGAGTAGTTTTTTCCTCAGTCTCTGCCTATATTTTTAGGAGTTATATGAAGTTCCAACACTGCAACAATTCAGGTACAGAAAAACTTTTTAAAGTGATATTAACAACATGGAAACTATACTCAATGCATAAAAAGCTACACTAAGGTGCGCCTAGTACTTGGAAATAAAGTCAAGAAAAAGATGCTCTCCAACTAAAACTGAAAAAAAAAACAAAAATTATTTAAAAAATTTACATGTATACATGTATGCATTTTTCTACAGAGAAAGCCTATGGCTCACAATTTTTATTAGATTCTTAAAGCATGTATGATACTCCCCCAGTAAAGATGGCTAAATGCATATCCATCCTATGTATTAATGTAGAGTTATAACACTGTAGATCATGTGTTGATATGAAACGATTTATAAGACACACAGTTCAGAGGAGAAGTAAGCTGTGTAGTATAAGTAATCTGTGTATTTACATAAATATTGGTAATCTATATTGTTTCCTTAAATGTATATATGTGGATTTTCAGAAGAGTGTTACCAAATTGAGAGCAGCATATCTATGGAGAAGGGGATAGAGACTGGGATTGCACAAATGACCAAAACAGCCTTCAGTCTTATCTGAAATGTTCCAATTCTTCTTCTTCTTCTTTTTTTTTTTTTTTGAGATGGGGGTCTCACTATGTTGCCCAGGCTGGTCTCAAACTCCTGGGCTCAAGAGATCCTCCTGCCTCAGCCTTCCAAAGTTCTTGGATTATAGACGGGACCCACTGCACCTGGTCCAAAATGTCTGAATTATTCTCTACATGAAGGACATATTATATATGTCTTACATAAGTCAAGTTAATTTTCAGAAAATTTAAGAGAATACCATAATCTAATTATGTATAAAAAGCAAGACCACATACAGAGCCCAGTCCCTGGCTCAAGCTAAGTAGTCCCCCACCTTTATCTCTCTTAGCTAGAGTAGTAATTCTCATTAGGGTGTGTCTTAGTCCATTTTGGGGTGCCTACAACAGAATACCTGAAATTGAGTAATTTATAAAGCAAAGGAATTTATTTCCTACAGTTACAGAGGCTAAGAAGTTCCAGGCTGAGGGGCTACATTCGGTGAGAGCCTTCCTGCCAGTGGGGACACTCTGAAGAGCCCCGAAGTGGTGCAGGGTATCATATGGCAAGGAAGCTGAGCATGCTAACGAGATAGCTCAGGTCTCTCTTCCTCTTCCTATAAAGCCACCTGTTCCCCTCCCATGATAACTCATTAATCCATTAGCCCAGTAATCTGTGGCTGTTAATCTATTCATGCAGGCAGAGCCCTCATGATCTAATCACTTCTTAAAGGCTCCACCTCTCAATACTGCTATATTAGGAATTAAATTTTCATGTGAGTTTTAGAGGGGACAAATATCCAAACCATGGGTCTCAGGTCTAGGCACATGGGCCTCTATTTCTGTTTACAAGGACACAAGGATTTCAGAAGACCCACAGGCCAACTTAAAAGTGTGGACTAGTATGTGCCTGCAGTTTTAACTGTTTAAACCATAATGTGAGCTAAATGGGAGCCAGCCATAAAAAGTGAAAATAATTTTCCATATCTTACACACACAAAAAAAATATGGTAAAAGGTTTTAGTCACCATCTAAAGTAAAAAAAAAAATCTTATGAGACTGCTGCATTGCCAAATTGTAAATGAAAAATTATAAAACTGCAGAAATTACTATTTTAAGCAACAAGTCACAAACAACTGAAAATTCAGACAAATGTAAAAATTTAGGGAAAAGAATAAGTTTAAATCCATTCAGCATTTCTGCAAACAGAATGACTTTCAGGTATATTACATTTGTTGAGCTCTGATTTGTACTAGAAAGTAGCATGTTTTTCACAATAAGCACAGTGTAAATTATAAAATAAGAAGTCCCATCACATCAAACTACTAAGATGTCAAAGTGTCTGCTATATTTTCAATGGAATAAAATGATATTTATAATAAAATTCCTGCTTTTCAAATCTTCCTTTCTCATCCTGCAATTCCAGAAAGTCTCCCACAGGTACACTATGCATGCCTTAAGAGCTGAGCCCAGAACCAAAGACTGAGGTCTGAATTCTAGATCTCCCATTGCACTGTTAGCCACACTAAGCACAGAGCTGAAAAATACTTTAATTAAAATACTTTAGTTAAAACACTTTCATTAAAATTAAAATACTTTAGTTAAAATACTTCAATTAAAATTAGAATACTTTAAGAAGTCAAACTATTTCTGACTACAGAGTTCAAAATTTTTGAGCAAACTGAAGAAACATTCCAATGACGAGATTACTGATAAAGCCACATGTCAGCAAGTACAAAAGAAGAATGCAGTAGAGGATGACTCTCTTAGGTGCTGAACAGAGAACACCCTTTTCAAAGGTATCTGGCATTTCAAGGTGATGGAAATTACACAAACACACCCCATGGCAAATAAATGGGGTCAGGGCACAGCTGGCAAGTATGGCTTTGGTTCCATCACTGATCCTAACATAACAAACACTGGTGTTGCAATAGTCATTTCTCAGTACATGCATAGTACATGATCTTGGAGATGTGGAGGGGGTATGGAAAAGCAAAAACTCCAGTCAAAATATATCTAAAAGAAAAGACAATAAATACTTCCGGGGTCCTACTAATGAATGAACCCTTGGGAAAACCTGAAGTTCAGCTGACTACACACCTGGCATTAACTGTAACAAGTACACAGTGTTCCATCCCTGACTAATACAATCAATATTTTTCTTCAAACCCACATGCTTTTCCCAGAGATCCAAGAACTGCTGGCTTAATGTTTGTGCTGCTGTTTTGAGTGAGGCACTGGGCGATTTACCTGCATGCAGCAGAGTTTTTGTCTCTGAGCAGAGTTCCAGATAATCTCCAGAGGTCAAAACTTACTTTTCAAAGTCATTGAGGTTTCAAAACCTCAAATCCCTTTCACATATGACCAACCCAAACTGGGAACTACGACCATTAACATTATTTCAGGACAAGGGGGATATTACCACTGACCCCACAGAAATTCAAACCACCATCAGAAAACATTGTAAATACTTCTATGCACATAAACTAGAAAATCTAGAAGAAATGGATAAATTCCTGAACACATATACCCTCCCAAGACTGAACTAGGAAGAAATCATATCCCTGAAGAGATCAATCAGGATTTCTGAAATTGAGGCAGGAATAAACAGCCTACCAGCCAAAAAAAACCCCAGGACCAGGCAGATTCACAGCTAAATTTTACCAGATAGAAAAAGAAGAGCTGGTATCATTCCTACTGAAACTATTCCAAACAAACAAACAAAAAAAAAATGGATAAGAGGAACTCCTCTGCAACTCATTCTATGAGGCCAGCATCATCCTGATACCAAAACCTGGCAGAGATACAACAACAAAAGAAAAAAAACTTCAAGCCGATATCCTTAATGAACATCATGCAAAAATCCTCAACAAAATACAGCAAACCAAATCCAGCAGCACATCAAAAAGCTTATCCACCATGATCAAGTAGGCTTTATCCATGGGATGCAAGGTTGGTTCAACATATGCAAATCAATAAATGTGATTCATCACATAAACAGAACTAAAGACAAAAACCACATGATTCTCTCAACAGATACAGAGAAGGCATTTGATAAAATTCAGCATTGATTCATGTAAAAAAAAAAAGCCCTCAATAAACTAGGTATTGAAGGAAAATACCTCAAAATAATAAGAGCAATATATTACAAACCCATCACGACAACATCATACTAAAGGTACAAAAGCTGGAAGCATTCCCCTTGAAAACCAGCACAAGACAAGGATGCCGTTTCTCACCACTCCTATTCAACAGAGTTGATATGGTGTGTCTGTGTCCCCACCCAAATCTTATACTGAATTCCCACATGTTGTCGGGGGGACCAGGTAGGAGGTAAGTGAATTAAGGGGGCAGGTCTTTCCTGTGCTGTTCTCATGATAGTGAATAAGTCTCACTAGATCTGATGGTTTTAAAAACGGGAGTTTCCCTGTACAAGCTCTCTCTTTGCCTACTGCCAACCACATAAGACGTGACTTGCTCCTCCTTGCCTTCCACCATGATTGTAAAGCCTCTCCAGACACATGGGACTGTAAGTCCATTGAACCCTTTTTCCTGTATAAATTACCCAGTCTCAGGGATGTCTTTATCAGCGGCATGACAATGGACTAATACAGTATTACTGGAAGTCCTAGCCAGGGCAATCTAGGAAGAGAAAGAAAAAGAAAGAAAAAGGGAAGGAAAGAAGGAATGAAGGGAGGAAGGCAGGAAGGAAAGAAGGGAGGGAGGGAGGGAGGGTTCAAATAGTAAGAGAGAAAGTCAAACTATTCCTGTCTGCAGATGACATGATCCTATATATGGAAAACCCCATAGTCTCAGCCCAAAAACTTCTTAAGCTGATAAAAAAAACTTCAGCAAAATCTCAGGATACAAAATCGATGTGCAAATACCACTAGCATTCCTATACACCAACAACAGTCAAGCCAAGAGCCAATTCAGGAACAAACTGCCATTCACAATTGCCACAAAAAAATAAGATACCTAGGAATACAGCTAATTAGGGAGGTGAAAGATTTCTACAAGAAGTAGTACAAAACACTGCTCAAAGAAATCAGAGATGACATAAACAGACAAATATTACATGTTCATGGATAGGAAGAATTAGTATCATTAAAATGGCCATACTGCCCAAAGAAATTTACAGATTCAATGCTATTCCTACTAAACTACCACTGAGATTCTTCACAAACTGGAAAAAAACCTATTCTAAAATCCATATGGAACCAAAAAAGAGCCCAAATAACCAAAACAATCCTAAGCAAAAGAATAAAGCCGGAGGCATCACACTACCCAACTTCAAACTATACTGCAGGGCTACAGTAACCAAACAGCATGATACTGGTACAAAAACAGACACACAGACCAATGGAACAGAAAAAAGAGCCCAGAAATAAGGCTGCACATCTACAACTATCTGATCTTCTACAAACCTGACAGATCATAGTTGTAGGTGTGCAGCCTTATTTCTTTAGTCCTAATAGTCTGATGAGTCTGTGGCTCATTATTCCATTGAGGCTCAGTTAAACAAATGACTATCATTTATTATTCTATCGAGGCCCAACTAAATAAATGCCTCTTACACAGTTATAATTCTCCTTTATTCCTAAATGACAACACTGCAGTTAAACCTCTCCCAACACCATAAATGGGGAACCGCCCGTCACCTGTATAGTTGAACACTGTCTTATCCAGCACGGTCCAATGAAACCGAAGGAAACATAAATAAACACGCTCAAATTACACCACAGACTGAAGGCTTAAAGATCTTATGTAACAACCATAAATTACTGCAAATTGCTGCACTTCTAAAGTATTTGGCATCATGGATGCTTCTTACAGTCAACTGATAAGGACAGTTTCACCATCCCAGGAGGCAGGCAGGTGTTTGCAATAAAGAGATTTTTTGGAAAACAAAACAATCAACACCAGCTACTGCACATGTGCACTCACTCCCTATCCTCCTTAGCAGGAAGTGAAGGTATATGCCAAACTGAGACCTAACCCACTGGCAGAAAACCCCTTGTCCTATTCTTTCTAGGATTAAGACTTGACTTTAAGAAGTGTTTTGCATTAAAATGTTACACGCAAAATTAGACAGGGGCTACCTTACTATTTTATTAAAAGTTAAGGATGGAAGGATAACTTTATATATATATGTATGAAAGATGCTAGGTTTAATATGTATATAAAATACTAGGTTTAAAACTAAGTATGATGTATTTAATACTAAGTATTAAACCTAGTATTTTATATATATATATATTTTATATTTTATATACTAAGTATTAAATCTAGTATTAATACTAAGTATTAATATATAGTAATAATACTACAGTAATAGTAATATTATTACTAATACTAATACTTAGTATTAAGCACTATTAATGGTAAGTATTAAACCTGGTATTTTATATACATATAAAATACTATATATATATAAAAACACTAGGTGCATGTATATAAAACACTAGGTGTATATATACACACACTAGGTTTAAACCTAGTACTTTATATATATGTATATGTAAAACCTAGTATTTAATATACAGATAATACTAAGTTTAATATATATATTATACTAGGTATTTATATATATAGACCTCCAACTCTATATATACACCCATATATATATTTATATATCAAAGCTGAATATATATATTAAAGTTGAAAGTCTTCTGAGACCTGCCCTAAATACTGCAGCTTCACTATCAGGAGGGGTCAGATAGAGAAATGGAGGTGCTGATCACTTATGAGAAACATTCTGATATTGTTAATGATTCACGAAGCCTCCTCTCTTTAGGGTCCTAAATACAACTTGAAAATTCAGTAGTGGATGAGCTTCTAAAAAGGTAATGACTGCTTTCTGGTGTTAAAATATCTACTTTCCTAAAAGCCAGAACTGGTTATATCTTTTTGGTAGACAGAAAACCCTCATGAGAAGGACAGAAGAAAACGTCAGGGATAGTAATAAAGTTATCTCTGGGGAGGTAGGAAGGAGAAAAGAACTGGAAAGGAAGGAGGGGTTCGCTGTAATAGTCTAAAAAAATAGAAAATGAAGCAAATATGTTAAAATACTAACATTTATTCAATCTGAGTGATAGGTACACAGAAACTGATTATCTTTTAATTTTTCTACAGGTTTAAAGCACTTTATAACAAAAAAAAATTAAAGTAAAATTTAAGTGAAAAGAAGATACAAAAGGCACAAAGAAATGCAGACTGGTGCCTAAGTAATGCTAAGTGGCAAAGTCCAATCATGCTGCTTTCATTAAATGTAATTGCCAAGCAACACAATAAATACACACAAGCCTCCCGGGAACACTAAACTCCAAGATAACATACACTAAAGTCAGAACTCACTTTATAGTTTTACATTTTATTACAAGATAGTTCTATGATATCCGTATCGTTTACATATAATTTACAAAAGACACCACATTCATTTTTTTTGCCAAACAAAATGCAAGTCCTTAAACAAAGTTGAACTGAAGGATATGCACTATTATTTAATTGTATGTACATTTGCTCATCTATATGAAAGCCAAACTCCAGGAGGCACAAATATGGCAGCCTGTTTCTTGGGCTAAAGCTAAGTGGGATCAGAGTGTAACTGACATAAAAATCCACATTTCTTTTTAGCATTCTTTCAGAGACCAACAGCAGGATTTAGGCCTATGCTAACAAACACAGCTGCTGCCACAAAGAGGAAACAAAAAATCCACAGCCTTCTTTCTTCTCCTGAATCCTCTACCAAATGGTCCATACCAACAACTGAATGAACTGAATGACAGCCATTTAGAGCCGACATGGCCTCAATGGACCTTGTCACCAGTTTTTCCACATATCTGTTTTGGGACACACATATCATGAGATCATTAGATTAGGGTATAAGGCTGCTAATACACCAATTCTGTGATTCGCTTTGACCACCTAACCACACGCAAAATTTTTAAAAATATCACAAAAGTTACAAACTGTTAGCATAGAGGCCAAATCTGAATACTTTGTTGGACACACAACATTTGTTTAAAATTTGAGTTGGGAAAATACTCATAAAAGTCTGGATTTATATATTCTCTTTTCTAATTATCAGAACATCTGGTTACAGTGAGCCCCTGCACTCACCTGGTTTGAGCTAAGTAGTAGCTGCTCAATTTATATAAGGCCTGTTCACCACAGCTGCCACCACTCCCTAACACCTACATGTACCAGCATCATGTATTTATTCTACTTGCCCTGCCACTGTGGGTATTTTAATTTTGGGCATAATCATAAGGGTGCTATACCTCAGAGGCCCTGGAAATGAAGATTCCCCTGAGAACAAAATCAGGAGGTGGGAAGAAGACAGGGAGAATGCGCTTGGTGTATTGAATTCTGAATTCCAATACAGGTTAGAAGAGGGAAGGTAGAGCTTGAAGCAGAAGGTGTCTCCCACCATTTACATATGCACATTCCCACGGCCCTGGCTATACAGCACCAACATTAACAACTCCTTTTCTTACACTGGTGTTTTCCCTAAATGCACAAGATTCCTGATTCTGAACACCTCTGTCACCTCTGCTCTGATATTGCCTAAGGACTCATGGAGGTGTACTGGCTTGTTTTTGATGCAAAGCTCCCCCGAACCAAGCCAGCCATGGGAATTCCTTTCTACTTGCTAATTCACCAGATATTCACAAATGCTGTGCCCAAACTCTTATCAAGTAAACTAAGCATCAAACTGTGACATTTTGTAAGCCACGAAGAAAAAAATATACAGGTAAAAAGCAAAAGGTGTCTGATGCAGAGAGGAGAAATTACTCATCAACACAAAATTGTGTGTCAGAGACAAGCACACAAAAAAGGCACAGAGGGAGATGGAACAGAATACCATTCATTAATCAGCTTTAAGAATATATAAACATTTCTATATCAAATTAAATTTCCAAGGAAGGGCTAGACGCAGTGGCTCATGCCTGCAATCCCAGCACTTTGGGAGGCTGAGGCTGGCGGATCACTTGAGGGCAGGAGTTCAAGACCAGCCTGGCCAACACGGTGAAATCCCATCTCTACTAAAAATATAAAAAGTAGCGGGGTGTGGTGGAACACGCCTATAGTCCCAGCTACTCAGGAGGAGGCTGAGGCAGGAGAATCACGTGAACCTAGGAGACTGCAGTGAGCCGAGATCGTGCCACTGTACTCTAGCCTGGGCGACACAGCAAGATCCCGTTTCAAAAAAAAAAAAATTTCCAAGGAAGAACTGTAACTAGCTCTCTATTGTGCAGAGATACATATACAGGTACATTCATACATGTACATATACATGCATACATACACAAATAAACACACACGCATATATATGTACATCATCATAATTATGACAATGTGCAGGTTATGTTAGTACTATACTTACACTATACTATATTTAACAAAAAGAGAGACCTCGTGGAGTTTCCAGAGTTCACAGTACATCAATCTCATGGCACTTTATTTTATCAAACCTAATTTTCCTGATCAGAAGTGTCAAAGTTCATCTTCTCATTAGTGCCGGCAGAGTTCCAAGAAACATTTCACAATCTAAAAAGAGTCTTTCTCTTTAGAGTTACAGTATCACTGGCAGAAAAGAACAAAAGCCAAATCCACACATAATTTCCACAACTTGTTTTTTTCCTACCACAGATAGAAAAGAAGGTAAACACTCACTGCAGAGAGCTGGCTCCATGTGGATCTCAATGGTTTATGGTGAATCACAATTTTTTCATCTGATTTCTGTTCTTTGGGCTCTGACTCTTCATCAGAATCAATGTCAAGGGCCTTTTCCTTGTAGTTTTGATACAGGACAGCATTTTCTGCAAGAAAACAAGGCCTATGTGTCACTAATTGTTCTCAATCATTACATTACTTGCTCTAAATAAACATCATATGTACCCAATGTTTGGCCTCCAATTTTATAAACAACAGAGAGAGAAACAGATTTAGTCCCTGAAGAATAATTACAGAAAAGTGATTTTCTCATTCACATAGCTCTATCTCAAACTCAAGTGCAGGGGAGGGGGAGGAGTCCATACAGAGAATGCCAACGGAAGCAAAGTTGCCATGTTTCTGTCTACTACTCATGAAGGACAGTCAGGCCTATTAAATCACTGTAATTTAGGTTAAATTACATCCTACCTTTTATTTCAGGTCCGTCACCATTCATTTATCTATTTAATAAACATTTATTGTATATCTGTGATATGCCAAGGGCTGAAAGTAAAATGGAAAAATAAAAGAAAGACACCTCTCATGTTTCATGAGCTCTCATGTCCTCACCCACCTCTCATGAGCTAACAGTTTAATAAGAAAAACTGTCAAATTCACTCATGCATTTATTCATTCAACTGTTACTTAGAAAACACCTGCACCTACTAAGAACCTAGTAGGCTGTCCCACAAGAAGCAACAGCTTAGCATCTGTTACTCTACAATAATAGAAACAAAATAAAAATCTCAGTCTTCAGGAGCTGATACTAAAGAATGAGAGAACTGCAATAAATAAGCAAGTAACTTTGACAGTATTTTGATGCTGATAAGTGTCATGAAGAAACATGGAACAGGGAAGTGGGGTAGAAAGTGCTGGGAGGAGGGCATGTAGATTTTAAGTAGGGTAGTTTAGGAAGGCCTTACTGGGGTGACAATCAAGTAGAGACATAGAAGAGGTGAGAAAGTGAGCCACCTGTATCAAAACTATGACACAAAGGCCCTTGATGTTGACTCTGATGAAGAACTGGTGCCCAAACAGCATCTCACTGGGGCACAGCAAGTATAAAGCCCTGGGGCATGAGTCTACTTGGTATGCCTGTATTTACTAAGAGCAGCAAGGCTGGAGTACCAAGAAAATGGGCGGAAAGTACAGAATATGGGAGTTGAAGCCAGGCATGGTGGCTCACACCTATAATCTCAGCACTTTGGGAGGCTGAGGTGGGCAGATCACTTGAAGTCAGGAGTTCGAGACCAGCCTGGGCAACATAGAGAGACCCTGCCTCTATCAAAAATACAACAAATTAGCTGAGTGTGGTCGTGTGCCCCTGTTGTCCCAGGTACTCGGGAGGCTGAGGCAGGAGAATAGCCTGAACTTGGGAAGCAGAGGTTGCAATGAACAGAGATCATGCCACTGTACTCCAGACTGGACCCTGTCTCAAAAAAAAAAAAAAAAAAAAAAGAAGAAGAAGAAGAAGAAGAAGAAGACGGGAGTTGGGAGTTGAGGGTGACCAGAGGGCTTTTAGAAATTTTTTAAAAAAATTTTCTAGGTCATTATATTTGAGAAGAAATGAGAGGATACACAGAAACAGCTCCTTATAAAAGGAAATAATGTAAAACTAGTTACAATGAAGTAGGGCCTTGCCTCAGCCATTGAAGGACTTTGATTTTTACTCAAAATGTGATGGGAAGTCACTATAGGTTTGAGGACATAGTGATCTTACACAAATACATGCTTACAAACTGAAGGATTTATATACAGGTACGAACAGACTGTCAGTAGGGTGTGATGTAGTCTGGCAGTCAGGTATTTGGTCAATGAGGAAAGTCTAAGGTCTGAAAGCTGAGAAGCTACAGAGCTAAAGGAAAAGCATACACAAAAGCTATAATGGGAACATAAGAGGAAACATAATACAGTCATGCATTGCATAACATTGTTTTGATCAATGACAAACCACATCTACAACGGTGGTCCCATATGTTATAAAGGAGCTAAAAAATTCCTATCACCTAGTCATCTTAATGTTGTAGTGTACCACATTACTCACACGTCTATGGTAATGCTGGTATAAACAAGCCAACTGCACTGCCAAAAATATAAAAATATAGCACATACAATTATGTACAGTTCATGATACTTGATAATGATAATAAACTATGTTACTGGTTTATGTATTTACTATAGCATACTTTTTATCATTATTTTAGAGTGTACTCCTACTTACCAACAACAAAAAAAAAAGTTAACTGTGAACCAGCCTCAGGCAGGTCCTTCAGGAGGTATTCCAGAAGAAGACATTGTTATCATGGAAGATGACAGCCCCATGCATGTTATTGCCCCTGAAGACCTTCTTGTGGGACACGATATTGAGATGGAGGACAGTGATATTGATGATTCTGACCCTCAGCAGGCCTAGGCTAATCCATGTGTTTAGTTTCAACGAAAGAATTTCAAAAGTAAAAACGAAAATTTTTTACAATAAGAAAAAGCTTACAAAATAGGTATGTAAAGAAATAAAAATATTTCTGTACAGCTGTACAGTGCGTTTGTGTTTTAAGCTGTGTTAAAACTAGAATTTTAAAAGTTTCAAAAATTTTTAAATTTTACAAAATAAGTTACAGTAAGCTAAAGTTAATTTATTATTGAAGAAAAAAGGTTTTTTAATAAATTTAATGTAGCTTAAGTGTACACTATTTATGAAGTCTACAATAGTGTATGGTAATGTTCTAGGCCTTCCCATTCACTCACTACTCATTCACTGACTCACCCAGAGCAACTTTTCAGTACTGCTAGCTCCATTCACGATAAGAGCCCTATAGAAGAGTACCATTTTTAATTTTTTACATTGTATTTTTACTGTACTTTTTCTGTTTAGATACACACGTATCATTGTGTTACAACTACCTATAGTATTCAGTACAGTAACATGCTGTACAGGTTTGGCTGTACCATATGTCCTAGGCTATACCATCTGGTTTGTATAAGTATGCTCTATGATGTCTGCACAACAACAAAATTGCCCAAGGATGTATTTCTCAGAATGTATCCTCATCATTAAGTGATACATGGCTGTACCTTAAAAGAACTAGGGAGAGTCAATGTGGTTAAAGCTTGGGTATGTCTAGTGGCCACATTGTACAAGGTGAGTTTAGAGAGATAAGCCAGACAGTCCAAATCAACAAAATACTTGTAAGGCAATGCTAAAAACAGGATTTTACCCTTAGTACAAAAGGATTGAGTTTCTTTCACACTGTCATGATAGCATCTCTTTCTGGAACACAATGGGACTCCATGAAAAGGGAAGACTTGCTTAGAGTAGAGAGCAAAACATTGACTACCTAGGAGACTAAGAAGCTATTGGGGTAGTCAATGAAAGATGATGGAGGTTTGAGCTATATAACATAGAACAGACTGGTGAAAGACTGGATATGGGGGCAGAGAGAAGGAGGTGTTAAGGATGTTTCCTAGGTCTGCAGGCCTCACAACCAGAAAGTAGGAGATAGGAACACCAAAAGAGATTCAGGTTTAGTGAGGAAGATTATGAGTTTGGTTTGGGGCATTTTGAGTTTGAATTGCCTTTCTCGTCTACCAAAACAAGCAAGCATCTGCCCCTTTTCTCATCAACTATAGATTATTCTGTATGCACTATGACTAAAGTAACACTATGCAAGATTTTACTGGTCTCTTGATTGTCATGCTATGTAAAGTAGATTACAAGGGTAAAGACTGAGTCTCCCCTAGCACCAAAGTAGTTGGCACAAAGTATATGCATAACATTGCTGATAGATTTCTCATTTTTACAACAACATAGGCAACAGTATTATTAATCTCATTTCACACATGAGGTGGCTCAGTGAGGGCCCAGTGATATAAAGCGTTTTTCTCAGTATCACTCAACTGATGAATAGGAGCAGGTCTACCTGGCTCTATCTAATATCACAGATTCTCGCCATTTGGCCACACTGCTTCCCTAGTTATATTCTTGTTAATCATTAACTGTAAGAATCCTGCATTCCTCGTGTACATACATATGTGTGGAAAAAATTTCTAGGTCATTATATTTGAGAAGGAATGAGAGGATACACAGAAACAACTCCTTATAAAAGGAAATAACGTAAAACTAGTTATAATGAAGTCTAGTCTCTGACTTTAAAAAAAATCTAAAAATTTTAAACTCTCTTAGGCAAAGGTCACAAAATAAATACCAAATTCCAGGGAATGTAAAGTATCTCCTTAGGTATATATTAGGTAGATGCTGTTCACTTCATAGAGTGCTATAGGAAGCAGAAAATGGGACTAAGAACTAGATCTGTGTCCTACTACTGGCTGTGTAACTAGGTGTGACAGGAGACAAGTTGCCAAACCTCTCAGATCTTCTGGTTTCTTCAATTATAAAATTAGGGACATGAACTTTTTCCAACCAGCTAAATACTATATCTGGATTTCCTAAGATTGGTGTGGTGAATGAATTTTTACAGATGAGTCATTTTTAAATGTTCCAATGGGAAACTCATCTTTATAAAAATTATATAGGGAATTATTTGATAATCACCTAAGGCTACGTATTTTATAACTCTGGGAGGTTGCACATTGGCTTGACTTATAGAGGGACATCCCCTTCTTCATTATTCTTCGAAGGTTGGAAAATCTTCACACTCCAAAACATGACAAAAAGTAACTACCCTCACTACCACCATGACCCTCCAGCCCAACAAGTGCTACAGCTGGGACTGCTCCCTTCACGTTCTTCCAGTTGGCTGACACTTGACCCATCTATTTACAGAAAGTCCATTAATCTGATTAGGGTTTGAACACCTGGTTGAAGGTGCTTTTGTTTTTGAGATCCTTAATAAAAATACTACATGGGTTGCAAAGTCTTGAGAATATGTTTTTGTCAGTCAGGAGAGTTAGATTTCCCCCAAAGCTGAAACTTAATAAGGAAACAGGAAATCAGAAATGATAATAAAATGTGGAAATATGGGCAGAATACTAAGTCAAAGGAAATGTGACCTAAAGAAATATGACTTCAGATCTAAATGCCAAAATCAGAATTTTTAACTAAAAAGCTAGAGCTTGGTCTTACTCTTTCTCTGTTTCCTGAGGGACATGGGGATGGAGCCAAGGTAGATAAGAATTAAAAATCCCAGGACATTGACTGAAAAAGTTATCAGCCTATAAAAAATGCCATTAACTATATTCACCATTAGCATTACTAGGTAAAAATTTAGCTTAATGAGAAGCTTTGGACTGTATAATTTGGGAAGAAGTTGGACATATTTCTCATCTTAAGCATTTTTGTTACTGCAGTTGGATTTCAACTTATAATTGGTATTCTACATTGAAACAGCAATAAAAGTTTTGAAAATTAAATGCTTACCTTCCCCATCAAATGTTCCTTGTCCTTTCAGCATTTTTTTCTAAGAAACAAAAAAAGCAAAAAAAAAAAAAAAAAAAAAAAACACAGGAAAAGTAAACTATGTATGAATGAGCCAAATACAAAATACAGCTATTTTAAGTACTTTTTTTTTGTCATTACATTAATTAGATTTCCAAGAGCACACAGAAGCTGAGCCCTGGAGGAGTTCACCCATTTGATAACTACAATTCACTGAAACAATGAAATAAAATGTACAAGATCTCCCATACCCTGTCAAAACAGACTGAGAATCCTCAAATAACTAGCAGGTCAGCTCATTTTACTACTCGTGATTCACCATCACTGTTAAATTGAACTTTGCTATACTTGCAGAGTTGCAAAAAAACACACATAAAATGTTATATAATTTCTTTAAGACCATGGGCTCTAAAATAAGACAGGCTTGCTTGTGTTTTGCATATGTGACATTTATATAGACTGGTTCCAGTGCTCTGATTAACCAAGAAAAAATGTGGCTGCCAAAAAGAATCTCTGCCTTATTGCTGAGATCTGTCTTGTTTCTGTGGAAGGCAGCATACACTCCAAAATATCCCTCTTCAGTTTTCCCTGTTTCTTTATGTCATATTTGGCAATATTTTAATAAGTGCAGCTAATGGGACAATACAGGGGAGCAATACCACACAGTGTCACCCTAACCTGAAGTTTTCAGCTGTCAATTTGTTAAATGCACTCAAGGATGAATGGGCATACAACGGGAATAAAACACAACCAAAGGCCATGGTGACAAAAACAAGCAACAAAAAAGATGACAAAATATTTGTGTCTCTTGTGATCCTGGCAGTTGATTTTCAAATTCACATTCTACCTGAATGACAACAAGTGTGTAGTAACTACTCAAAAAACAATTCAGTAAGTAAAAGCAAAAAAATAATCAACAGGCTTAAACAGGAATCAGCATTTTTCTGAATCAGCTGTGATAACAGCTACCATTGACTGAAACCTCTGAGCAAACTCCAGACAACCTGACTGCAGAGTGCGGGTCTGAGCATGCTCCTCCTCCTTTCAGCTATCTCTTTTAAAAGTGGTCAAGACTGGCCGGGCGCGGTGGCTCAAGCCTGTAATCCCAGCACTTTGGGAGGCTGAGACGGGCGGATCACGAGGTCAGGAGTTCGAAACTATCCTGGCTAACACGGTGAAACCCCGTCTCTACTAAAAAATACAAAAAGCTAGCCAGGCGAGGTGGCTGGCGCGGGTGGTCCCAGCTACTCGGGAGGCTGAGGCGGGAGAATGGCATAAGCCCGGGAGGCGGAGCTTGCAGTGAGCTGAGATCCGGCCACTGCAGTCCAGCCGGGCGACAGAGCGAGACTCCGTCTCAAAAAAAAAAAAAAAAGTGGTCAAGACTCACTCAGCCAATAATCTGCCATATTTCACTCTGGTTCCCCCAATTCTGCCTGAGCTTAGAAATTTAAAGGTGATGAATTTCACTTCTTCCAACAAAACTGCACTAAACTCGGCTGTGCCGGCCAGCATCAAAGTGGCCAAGAGCTGGATGTACACTAGTAATCAACAGCAAAACACAGAATTAAAAGGGAATGACTTCTTCTGGTTTCCTCTATGCTCCGCCTCCCCACCACCAACACATTTACTTTTGGCTTAGTGAATGGCGTGTCACACTCCTGCCCACTTTTACCTTTATCCTTCCCAGACTGGAAAACTTCTCCTTGTCTTCCATCACTGCTTTCAGAACAGGCTGGGACATTCTGTTCTTCTTCTTCGAACTGGTAGGACTGTCAAAATCAAAGCCACTGACCACTGCCCTGCGATAAGACGTGGACCGCAAGCCTCTCCGCAGAGACCCTGGGCTATCCACGTCGTTATCGACCTCACTCTCCTCCCCTGAGTGACCCAGAGGTCCTCCTAGGCCCTCCACCATGCTGCGCACCTTGAGGAGTCTCTTGTGGGGCTCCACATTCTGATTGTTGGATTTACTTATTTTAATTTCCGAGGCCAGACTCTTCGGAATGATCTGCTGCTTCCCCACTTTGAGGGCGGCGGGGCTGTTTGTACTCAAAACCACGGAAGGATTCGCGAGGAGCTCGTTCTCCTGGGAGGGTAGCCTTTGGAGGGGAAATTTTTGTTCTGAAGAACTTTTCTGGGGCGCAGGAGAGAGCCCCCGTTCGGGGTCCTTAGCCTTCTGGCCAGACTGCGAACCCGACCCAGGAGAGTCCTTATTAGCGGCAAGGCCATTTGCAGTGGGCGAAGGCACCGGGCTGGCATTCAACCCAGTCGGGTCTTCTTCGGGGGTGCAGGGGGCGGGCGCGTTAGGAGTCCGCGGGGAGCGCAGAACCGGCGGCCGCGGCGCAGGCAGGGTTACCGGGCCATTTGCTGGGGATTTCGGGGAGCCTCCCGGCACCGCTTTGGGGAGCTTGGGTGACTTGGGCCGTCGAAGTCGAGGAGAGGCAGCCCTATACTCCGGGGATGCCATCCCACCATTGGCCACCGCTCTCCGCTGGGCTCCCAGAAGCAGGGGGCTCCTATGTACCGTCCTGCTGTCCGAGGTGGTGGGCACCTGGGCGGGAATCTCCGCTGCGGGGAGCGTCCCTCGGTCCTCCACCGGAAAATCCGTAATTAGCAACCCGTTGGGGCTCTGGTAGGACTGGGGCCTCGGCTTGCTCCGGCCCAGCAGCTGGGGCTGAGGAATCGACCGCCTCCGCCACAAAGGGGTTATGCTGTTGCTAGAAAAATCCACTTCGCTCTCGCCGTCCATAGCCGGGCCTCGAAGTCAGCCCCGGTAGAAGCAACACCGGGTCAGTCTTGCCTAAAGAGGAAAGAAGTTAGGGAACTGTGCCTGCGGATAGGCGGGGACGCCTGGCCGACTCGCGTGCTCCGAGTCCGGCGGTCTCCCTGCTGCTGCGCAGGACACGACTGCACCGCACTTACCCGCCCTTTCTCGGGCAAAAACTGCACCACTGCGGTGCGCGGTCCCAGGCAGAAATCTGGGGTGCCGCCCAAACGTACTAATCCAATCACCTCCGCGTCCCTCCCACGCCAAAAGACCACCCGCACCGAAGGAGCCCGCCACCAATTCACTGAGTGCAAGCCGAGGCACAAGAAACTTGGGACGAGTTCAGCTTTCTTGGGAAACTCGCCGCGGGACGCTCCCTTCTGTCGCCATCCAGCCGCCCGCCCTCATCGTGGGTACCCTCGTGCTCCAGATGCGCCTCTCCCAGGCAAATTTACCTTCTGGGACTTGCAATGTCCGGGGCCAAGGAGCACCCACTGCCCCGTGGGTGGCCCGGGTCCGGGACCGAAGCGCCGCCGCGAGAGCTTAGGAGACCGCTGCCGCGGACCGCGGCGCCGGCCCCGCCCCCACGCCTGACTACGCCCACACACTTGGCCCCGCCCCCGTTTCTGCCCCGCCCAGCTCCGCCTCCGTTGCAGCCAGAAGCAAGAAGCTGTCTTCCCGCCCCCGCGTGCCAACAATCAGCCCCAGTCTGCCTGGGAAACAGAGGAGCGCACCTGAGGTGGGTTCTGAGCTCCAGCGTTTGGGGCTGGAAGTTGCGGACTAGTAGCTGCGGCGGCATTGGAGGGTAGGCGCTCGGGGTTGTTGCCGGGGGCATAGCGTGAGAACAAGCAAGGGAGCCCTGCTGAATTGCAGCTTAGGAAGCCCTGAATCCTGGAGGTGTGTTGAAACTGAGAACGCGCGGCGGAGTAGACTTTGTGAGACGCGTGGGTAGTAGCGCAGCGTTCTAACGCAGAGTCCTGCCCTCTCAGCATTCAGGTGGTCTTAATCAGATGGGCTTGTTTCACTGCTGAAAATGCGTTATAATATAAACAGATAGATGTGCTTGTTTGTGCCTAGAGTCTTTCCGTAGGAAAGACCGGCAGCTCTGAAGTGGGAAACTGGGTGGTTAGGAAACCGGAGGGAGGGAGAGTTTGCATATAATTATTTTTGGTCCTTTTATGCTTTGAATTTTAAAACCTATCTATGAAAAATAAGCTCAATTTACACTACAAAAATAGTATTGGTTTCTAACAGTACATAGAATAAAACTCAAAATCCTTACTATGGCTTACAAGAAGACACTGCACTACTGCCGTAACTCTTCAGCCTAGTCTTTCCATCATCACTTGTTCCTTCATTATTTTTTTGGCCACACTCAAAGTTTGACAGCCTCAGAACCTTCCCTTTCGTTCCTTCTTGCCCTGACTTGACACTGCATCAGAAAGGCAGTGTCCCCTCCTTAATTATACCATTGCCCCATTTATTTTCCAGTCACTTGTTCTCTATTTCTGCACTTGTCAAATTTTGTGTGTGTGTGTGTGTGTATGTATTTATGTGTTTATGTTTATTGTCTGTTTTGTCTTTACACAGTAATTTCCATAAGGGCAGGGGTCATGTTTTTTTTGTTGTTGTTGTTTTTTCTGCGTATTTCAGGCACGTGGTAGGCACTTAATATTTATTTAATGAATGAGTGAATGAATGACAGGAATGAAGTGAAAACAGTGACCATTTCTTCCAAAGTGCTTGGTTGCCAAATAGTAGAAAGATGGCTGTGCCTTGGCCAGTCTCCTGCTGTGTGACAATAATCAGGCAAACTTGAGAAGACAAATAATTTTAGACCATAAGAGCTGTATAATTGATTCTATTAGCAAGATATATGGGCCGTTCTCCAAGTTCTCTTTCAGCATTCATGCATTCAGCAGGGATGCAGTGAGCATCCACTGTGTGCAAGTTATGCTGCCTGTTTTTGCCCTAAATTGAATGCAATGGCCAAAAATATTAAGATGTGATCTCTGGGTGGTGAGATGAAGGATAATATGTTTCATGCTTCTTTATATTTTTCTGTACTTACAAAATATACTGTGCAATGAAGATATATTACTTTGATCTGAGACATTTTCATAAACAAAGAAAAGAAATGGCATTGAAAAATGTATAAGAAACCTTTTTTTTTTTTTTTTTTGAGACAGAGTTTTGCTCTTGTTGCCCAGGCTGGAGTGCAATGACGCGATCTTGGCGCACCACAACCTCCACCTCCCAGGTTCAAGCAGTTCTCCTGCCTCAGCCTCCCAAGTAGCTGGGATTGCATGCATGTGCCACCACGTCCGGCTAATTTTGTATTTTTAGTAGTGAAGGGGTTCTCCATGTTGGTCAGGCTGGGCTGGAACTCCCAACCTCAGGTGATCCGCCCACCTTGGCCTCCCAAAGTTCTGGGAGTTACAGGTGTGAGCCACTGCTCCTGGCCTAAGAAAATTTTTTTTTAAATTTTCCAAATTGGGCGGAAGACATATGGCTGATTACATACTCAGGCGTAGATACATAGACTTTTTTTTTTTTTTAATGTAAGGTGTTTTCTATACCAACATGTACTGCTGTTATGTTGGAAAACTATAATAAATTAATTTCAAAAGTGGTTACCTAATGAGAAATGGAGTATTCACCTAATTCAAAACGCAACCTGTGACCTATATTAAGAAGCTGTAAAAGGTGATGTGAGAAGGTGGCTCTTCTTGAAATTATGTTGCCTCTACAAACAAGTGTAACAGATATTTGTGAAGACTTCCTACGATCTTCTTACCTCATTTCCAACAAACAACAAAATACCTACCAAAACAACAACAAAACACCAAGCTCTGGTCCTTCGCTGAGGGAAGTTTACAAACTCACAGACCTAGTGCCTATTCAATGTATTGTTATCTATTCAAATCTAAGATATCTTCAATTATATGTTCCACCAAGAAAGGAAAAGAGCTGCTAATAAAACTATGACAAAATGTTATATCATATCGAATTCTTACTTTATACTTACTGAGTACTTTTAGACACTTATACATAGATTTGTTTAGTACTATGTATATGTGGGAAAGAAAATATAAGCAAAATAAATTTACTGAAGTCCCGAACATCGAGCCTGATTCTTCTGAATACCTTTTCATGAAAAGCATTCATCTGTGAGTTTTTCCACACAATGTCGTTGATAGTGCACCATTTCTTAAAAGGATGTTCCAGTCTTATTTCTGGGATTTGCTTCCTAGACAATGACACTCATTCTGCAAATGTGATACTGGCACTATCCCATTTGACTAAACACATAGTTTTCTTGTTCAAGTGAATTGCATGTCAATACAAGCTATGCAGCTTCTCTATTAATGTCCAGGAGAAAGTTTCTCACAAATTTTAGTTTCATGCCTCAACCATAGTCCTGCATGAAACATGAATTGGTTATATCAACCTCTTTTTGCTTTGGAATTTCTTTCACCTAATCTGTCATATCTGGTAATTTCTCCCGCCTTCAACTGTGTTTCTTGGCATATGGCTTTGACACAGTAGGACTAAATTTCATAGAATTTAGTAGAAATGATGACAATTCATTATGCCCATGTTCAAAAATAGGCAATGCCAACTATATCATCACTGTCACCTGACCACTGACTGTTTATTTGATAGTAAGACACATCCCATTTTCAGAGAAATTAGAATGTAGTACCAAATTGTTCTTAAAATTGAAGAAATACAGTATGTCGAACTATTTGTAATGATATTTTCCGTTGGTATATTCCAATGGTATGTAGAACTATTAGAATATTCAATGGTGGCCGGGCGCGGTGGCTCAAGCCTGTAATCCCAGCACTTTGGGAGGCCGAGACGGGTGGATCACGAGGTCAGGAGATCGAGACCATCCTGGCCTACACGGTGAAACCCCGTCTCTATTAAAAAAAAAAAAATACACACACACAAAAAAAAGAATATTCAATGGTATAATGCAAGATATATATGGCTACATTTACTAAACGAATTCACATTGGTCACAAATTTTGTGTCCCAAGCACAATAATTAGGCTAATTTTTAAATGCAAATTATTAGCTTGTCTTATTACAATATATGTCTCGTTTTTCAATATATCCCATCCCGTGCACCTTTTGTTTATACATTCAACAAATATTTATTGGGTGTATTCAAGTGCCAAGCATTATTAGGACAGACATTCCTGAACCTTACAGTTTGACTCATGGAAACACGACTGAAACATTAAAATAGTAATGTAAAACACCCAAACTGTGTAAGATGCATAGTAAGCTCTGTGTTCTATGGAAACCTTTGTGAAGGAGTCTGGATAAAGCTGGCCCAGATGGGTAGGTAAAGTATCGCAAGGTGGAGAGGAGGAGAATGATGTCACAGAAAGATGTCCCAGGATAAGCAAAAACATGGAGGGATGGCTGGAGAACTGATATTCATTAAGTGCCAACTGTATGTTAAGCTTTGTTGTTTGTTACACATAACTTAATCACACATTAGTCTTAAGCCTACTTAAATGTGAAGCTGAAGCCCAAAAAGCTCTTCTCATATTGTTGATAAGTGGTTGAATCAGAATCCTAAACTTTTTCTTTATAATACTCCAGAGCCCAGGCATCAAAACATGCAAGAAACTAAGCTCACCAAAACACAGTTTGCATTTAGAAGTTGTGGGATATTAATTTGGCTGAATATGGTGAGAACAGAATGTGGTATGCAACAGAGACTAAGGGATTGAGATTTTACCTGAATGACAACTAACTACTCTGATATGATTTGGCAGTTTGACTCTGTGTCCCCATCCAAATCTCGTCTCAAATTGTAATCCTCATGTGTTCATGGAGGGAGGTGATTGGATCATGGGGGGTTTCCTCCATGCTGTTCTCATGATAGCGAGTGAGTTCTCAAGAGATCTTTTGGTTTTGTAAGCATCTAACACTTCCCCTGCTTGCACTTCTCTCTCTTGCTACCACGTGAAGAAGGTTCTTGCTTCCTCTTCACCTTCTGCCATGAGCGTAAGTTTCCTGATGCTTCCCTGGCCATATGTAACTGTGAGTCCATTGAGCCTCTTTCCTTTATAAATTACCGAGTCTCAGGTAGTATCTTTTCAGCAGTGTGAAAATGGACTAATACATACTCCTTGAAGATACTTAAACTTTTTCATCTTCTAAAAAATGAATATGATGACACCAGTGTCAGAAATAAAAAACAAAACATTGACAGACTTGACAATTTAAACATTTTAGCCTTTGTGCATTGAGAAACGCCACATAAACCGATAAATTTTGAGGGAAATCTTCTGTTAGAAGGAAATTAGAGAAAAATATTTAAATACATATAAAATATAATATAAATAGATTTGTGTATGATATAGCCATTTAACACTTTGTCATATATTTAAATATTTATATATTATATATTAAAAATACATATTATATATTAAAATATATAAATAAATATATATGACAAAGTGTTAAATGGCTATATCATACAATCAATAAGAATAAGATAACAAAAGTTGTAAAATGAACAGAGTAAGAATAAGCATTTTGGAGAAGGGTATCCATTGTACCTCAAAATATACTCAATCCCAATAATAAAAACAAAATTTAAGAAGTAATGAGATAATTTTTCATTTATTAGATTAGCAAAGATTGTCTTTTTTTTTTTTTTTTTTTGAGGTGGGGTCTCACTCTGTTGCCCAGGCTGGAGTGCAGTGGCGCGATCCTGGCTCACTGCAACCTCCACCTCCTGCGTATAAGCAGTTCTCTGCCTCAGCCTCCCAGGTAGCTGGGATTACAGGTGCCCACCACCATACTCGGCTAATTTTTGTATTTTTAGTAGAGATGGGGTTTCACCATCTTGGCCAGACTGGTCTTGAACTCCTGACCTCGTGATCCACCAGCCTCGGCCTCCCAAAGTGCTGGGATTACAGGCGTGAGCCACAGCGCCCATACAAGATTGTCTTTTAAAAAGGCAATACTCACTGTTGGTAAAAGCACAGACAAAAGAGAATTCTGAATCATTCATGGTAAGAATGTAAATTGGCACATCTTTCTGAAGAGCAATTAGATAATACTTAAACAAAATGTTGATTAACTTAACCAAACATTTTGTTATGGTGGCCAAAATTTAGCAACAGGCTAAATATCTATCAGCAAGGGACTGGCTAATAAACCATGATGTGCAGTGCAACCACCAAAAATAATTATACACAATTATAATTATACAAAAATTCAAAATATATGATTAAATTTTTTTAGAAAGCTGTTTTAATACACACTATGCAAAATATCCTACTTTGAGTTTTACAAAGTGCAAACAGCTATATGTAAAACTATTTCTAAATATATAAAACATATTTGTGAATATGTGTAATGACTAGATTTTGAATATTCACCAAAATGTTATGTTTACTCTGCACAGCTGGATTAATGGTGATATTTAGATTTATGTTTTTCTGTGAAACAAGCCACTCCAACACTTAGAGACATAAAATAGCAACTTCTATTATTTGTTATTTTTCACCATTTTATGGGCTGGCTTGGCAGTTCTTCAGGAGGTCTCGCCTAGGTTTTCTCATGTGGCAGCAGGAAGCCAGCTGTGGGGTTGTCTGGGTCAGGAGGACAAAGTCCCCCTCACATGCCTCACAGCTGGTTGATGCTGGCTGTTATTTGAGGCTCGTGTTCTCCATTTCTCAAATCTTCAATGTCCTAAACAGGGTAATATCCCCGTGATTCCTGAGACAATGGAGTGGTAAGTCAAAATGATAAAGAAAAATCTGGAGAGGATACTTGACAAACAGGTTTTGAAAATTGACTAGATCTCTTTGGGAAAAAAGTTCTTAAAAGAAGACTTTCTACAACACTTACTAGTGATTTATATATTATCTTACATGTTAACATTTTGTGAGCACTTACAGTATACAGACCCTCTTTGAAGTGCTTCAACTGTATTATATAATTTAATCCTCACAACAACTTTATGAAGTAGGAACTACTACCATAATCCATTTATACACAAGAAAATTAAGTATAGCACAGAGAGTTAAAAAGCCATGCAGCCTGGCTCATAATTATTACACTATATTGTTATATTGTTTGTGATTCCATTATGTATTTATGTTTTTTGCAAATAATATATAAACATCCCAACGTCAGACTGGTTCTTTATCTCCAGTATTGCTTCAGTAATGGACAGATTGATCAATTGGTGAAAATGCCCAAAGTTATAAGGAAAAGGAGGTGGAGGAAGGGATGTCATCCAAGTAGGAAGAAAGCCACAAAAGCCTGAGAAAGGAAGTTTCCGAAAGGAAAGTCGTATCAGCAGCCCTGTCAGTCACCTAATATTTATTCAACTCCTGGTTGGTACCTGGCCCTCGGCTAGCTATGGGTACAGTGGTGAAGAAAATAGGCAGATGATTCTTGCCATGGTGTATCAGGAAAGACCAACCTTAGATAGCATTGAATGCTAAAGATGCTGCTCACTTAGTGCCCTTGCAACTGGCACCTTCAGTCTTGGTGGGCACTGAACCCAACTGGTAGGGCTTATGGAGAAGACAAGTAGAAAACAGTCTAGGAACTTAACTGCAATGGTGGGAATTGTGACAGTAAAAGAAAGGAGAAAAATAGGGCAGTAGATGGACGATAAGGGAGAAATAAACAGTTTTAGTTTCAAGACTGAGGACACTTGATTAGACATCAGGAAGCTGGGTTTGAGTTTGTGTTTACCACTTTTGAACTGTTGGAATGAAGACAAGTCATTTAATCTCTAAGACCACGGTTTCTTGAACTGCAACATGAAGTATTTCCTCCTCTCAAGCACAGTTTGGGAAGCACTGGTATAAATTAGAATAATTTGGATGTGGCAAGTCTAATGGTTGTAGGAAAGTAGGAAATGGGGATGGGGGCAAAGAGTAGGGGAGACCTAGCCAGATAAGTGCACAAAAAACTGATTTCTAATTTATTTTCCCCCTTTTGAACAGCAAATAATTAGAATAAAATTCTATTATTTTTAACTCCATGATAAAGAGTAAAGAGCATAATGAGAAAAGGGTTAGGACTCGTTGAAAATGACTCCGAGGACTCTCCATGGCCAGATGGAAGGCAAATGGCAAGAAGACTTCACCAAGTGGAGAAGGGCTTCTTTCTTGCTCCCAGCCCTTGCCTGCAGCATGCAATCTGTTCACCCACAACCGCAGTAAGAATGATTGAAAGGTGATGCATTGAACCTCCAGTGCCACCATGTTTTGAGGGGGAAGGTCCCCATTTAACTAGAGTAATTAAGATCCAAGGTAAACCATGAGGTCAGATTGTAGAGTGGCTCCCACAACTGGCAGCCACCAAGAGCTGTTCGCTTTTGTTCTTTGAATTGTAGGAATGAGATAAACAATTGAGCAGCCACTTTGTTCAACGTGTTGTAGTATGAGCTCACAGTATGGTTTGTACAGACGCTTTACCTCTCTAAACAGTGATTTCCTTGTTGCTTTGTTTTTTGTTTTGTGTTTGCTGTAAAATAATACATACATGTAGTAAAAATTAGGACTGCATAAAAGTAAAAATATCTCTGTCACTCTTGTCTCTAGTTTCCAAGTTGGCCCGCTAGAGGCGTCCACTGTTAACAGTTTATTGTACTTTATAAATTCAGATGTATGGTAGACATTAGTAAGCATATATATCCCTACACATGCTACACACTGGCACCCTGTAACACTCCTCTGTTCCTTACAAATTACCTTAAACACAACTCATTTAATGCCAATACTTATAGAACTACTATATATTTTTAATAACTGCAGAGCATTGGGTAGATCAAATAAAATTGCCATTTTTGTAAGTCAAAAACAGTCAAATATCAGGAATTTCATACAGTTTCACCTAATAGTACATGATTCATTAGCAAATTTCCTATTAACAGACATTTAAATTATTTCTTTGCAAAATCTGAGCACCAATGAAAAAATTGTAAAATTCCTTCCAGCTCTTAATTTCTGTAATTCTTTGCTTTGTTCCCATCCCTGAATGCCTGGAAGATGTAAGACAGTTAAAGAGAACGCTTTATTGAACAAAGATGCAGATATTATTTAATTTTGTTATGTTTAATTTAGAGTCTGCTCTTAATGCTATCTTAATGGTGAAATAATGATGCATTAACATGCTCTAAGGGTTCTGGTACTTTTTGAGGAAATTTGGTTGAGGTGCTATAATCACTATCACTATTATTTTGATTATTTCTCTTCTTTTTTGTCCTTTCCTGGTTCCTGCTCTTTCTCTCGTTAACAAGACAGCATGTAGAATCACAACTCTTGTTTCATGAAGTTTGTTAAGTAATTTGAACAAAGGTAGGTCACACTGTTCCTTTTGTACAACTAGTTTAATGTTTGCAAAAAACTCAAGATTTAAAAAAACAAATCTGTTGTGTCCACTCTGTTTTCCAGGTAAATTTATATCAGGAATCATGTGAGGATACTTAAGACCAGCCGGTACTTTCAAGTTTTCTCCTGCCCAGATCTATTTGGAAGAAATCTAGTCTTATCTGCCTCAAAAGTCCAGCAGAAAAAAATAGCTGAAATAAATGAAGCCTGTGATTACTTGGTTCTGTGTTTACCTAGACATTCTGGCATTTGGCTCAAAAGACAAAGCTTGTTAGATGTGCTATTTGAACCTGGTTTTGCTATAGATTTTAAATTGGAAGAAAAAAATGGTAACAGAGTAAAGCTCTCTAAATCATACACATTTGGGCTGACTACCAAGCTAGTCTCACCCAGCAGTACTAATAGAATGTAGAAAATGCTTTCCAGGGTTGAGGTCTGCCACCTAGCAACCGCTTTGAAATACCCCCTGCACTGACCCAAGGCTACTCAAAATGCCCAGTTTTGAAATTGGTGGGATATTTTGCTGTGTATGGGCCATAGTCATTGAAAGAAGGATTAGAACTTTGTTTTTCAGGCCAAAGACATGCAGATTAGAAGGACTGTTTAATTTAACTGCTCAACTGGTTTGGAAATAGAACTGGCAGATCAAATACAGATGAAAGGTAATTGCATCGGATATACGCTAAAAAAAATCACTTGTTTTTCTGAAATTGAAATTGAACTAAGCATCCCGTTTTTTAAAAGTTAAAACTGGCAATCCTATTTTGGAGAGACGTTTTTAGTACAGGGGGGAGGGCTTCTTGTCTCTGGCCTGGGGTCATTGTCACTGATATTTGTCTTGCTGCTTCTGCTGCCGAGTGTCTTTGGCTCAGTTATTCTTGAACCACACCAGAACTTGTGCTCAACTCAGGGTAAGTGTTTTAGCTTGTGCCTCCCTTTTTTCTTTGTGGGTTGACCATCTCATCTTCTCATAGTTTTTCTTTAATTACTATCACTGTCTCCTATCATAGATATGTTCCTGACCCTTCCTTCTTGAAGGGACAGCTGTGCACCCATTCAACCATCTGGCCATCAGTTTCCACATCTGTGAAATCAACTTCTGCCTCATGGAGTCATGAGTTCCCAAGGTACTTGCTGTTTCTACCTGTTGTTGTCACTTTGTTCTGAAGAACCACTGTGAGTTGGTTCTGCAAATGTGAAGAAATGTGAGTTTTAGGGGGTTTGTATGAGCTCTACGTATGGATAAAGACAGAACTTGTAGTCATGAAAATATAATGAAATCTGAGCTCTACCATTTTCTATGTGAATCTTTGAATAAGTCCCTAAATCTCTCTGACTTTAATTTCCTTATCTTGAAAGTGGAAGCTAATACTCCTAGCCCAGACAGCCACCCAGACTGGATGTGAGCATGAAATTTTAAAATGCTTGTGAAAAACACCTTATAAAATCTATAAAAACAAAGGTAGACATTTATTATTGATTCACAGGGGCTGAATTCTCACAGTCAAATGAACATATGAATTGCCTGAGAAGCATTTTCTTTTTTTTTTTTTTTGAGAGAGTCTCACTCTGTTGCCCAGGCTGGAGTGCAGTGATGCCATCTTGGCTCACTGCAAGCTCCACCTCCCGGGTTCACGCCATTCTCCTGCCTCAGCCTCCCGAGTAGCTGGGACTACAGGCGCCCGCCACCACGCCCAGCTAATTTTTTGTATTTTTAGTAGAGACGGGGTTTCACTGTGTTAACCAGGATGGTCTCGATCTCCTGACCATGTGATCCGCCCGTCTTGGCCTCCCAAAGTGCTGGGATTACAGGCGTGAGCCACCATGCCCGGTTGAGGAGCATTTTCAAAGCACTCAAGGTCAACTCCTGCTTAGACCACACTGGTCTTATAGTCTTGAGATGATTTTTATTCTGTGGGCTACAGCAGAGCCCATGAATCTGCATTTTATAAATCATCCAGGTGATGTTGATGTAGATGACTTTTAGATCTCACTTTTAGAAAATTTTGGTTTCACTTTGGGTAATATTAACTTTTTCACATGCAGATGTTATTTGTTTTAAAGAAACCCTTAATATTTCCCTTGGATAGAGGGGATATTAACACTGAGCATCAAATTAGGGATGCTAAAGGAGCTCTCTAGAACCTTTCTTGAGGGTATGATAAGTAGAATTCTGATAAGCAAAAGGAAATTTTCCAAGCCAAAGCTTTGATGTGTATATGTGTGTATATACTATTTACATATATTTTTTCATACATCAATGTTCATACCCCTTGTTCATACCCTTTGTGCATTTTTATGTTAGGCAGTTGATCCTTTCCTTATTCAATGTGAACACCTTGAGTATGTAGGAAAATAGGCTTTTGCTGGCTATATGTCTTGCAAATGTTTTTCTAGCTTGTTGTCTTTTGACTGTGTTAATGCGCTCATTGCTATACAGATTTACAGCAAATGTTTCCGTAAGTATTTTCTTGAACCACACCAGAACTTGTGCTCAACTCAGAGTGAGTGTTTTAGCCTGTCCCTCCCTTCCTTTGTGGATTGGCCATATCATCTTCTCGTAGCTTTTCTTTAATTCCTATTACTGTCCCCTAGTATAGATATTATAGAGAGGCCTATTTCACTCTGTGATTATTTTTAAAAAAGTAACCAAACTAGGAGAATCTCCTGAACCCGGGAAGCAGAAATTGCAGTGAGCCAAGATTGCGCCACCGCACTCCAGACTGGTGACAGAGCGAGGCTCCGTCTCAAAAAAAAAAAGTAACCCAAACTTTCTTTGGGGGCACTTTTGCCCAGACGGCATGTCTTACAGTAGTATTTTGGCACTAGTAATAGGCACCTCAACAACAGTGTTTCTTTCCCTCCTTTTCTCTTAGTGTATACGTCACTGAATCAGTTGCTTTATTCATGTTACCTCTTAATCTTAGTGCCTCACAGATATTACTGTCTGTACTTTACTATGAGACCTACAGAAGTGTTACAATGAGGACACTCTTTTCTTCATTCCATACCCTCTGAAACAGTTTAAAGAGCCTAATAGTAAGCTTGCTTTTTGAAAACTGGAAAACTTCACAGTGAAACTGCCTGAACCAGGCTTTTTTTTTTTTTTTGTACGATGGCTCTTTAATATTTCTCTCAGGGTTATTTATGTATTTGGATTTTATAACTTTTCTTGAATCAATTTTTGTGTTTGCATTTTCTCAGATGTTCAAATTCTCTTAACTGCCTTAATCACCTCTGTTTCTAAGATTTGTTATATTTTCTGTCCTATTTTTAATATTCTGCATTTGTGTACTCTTATTACTATTATTATTATTATTTTGACATGGCATATCAGTCTGTCACCCAGGATGGAGTGCAGTAGTGCAATCTTGACTCACTGCAACCTCTGCCTCCCGGGTTCAAATGATTCTGCTGCCTCGGCCTCCTGAGTAGCTGGGATTACAGGTGTATTTTTAGTAGAGACAGGATTTCACCATGTTGGCCAGTCTGGTCTTGAATACCTGACCTCAAGTGATCCGACTGCTTCACCCTCCCAAAGTGCTGAGATTACAGGCCTGAGCCACCACACCCGGCCACTTTTATTTATTTGATTAATATTGCCATACAAGCTTGCCTATTTAAATTTGGCAACTTTTTTAAAGGTTTCTTATATGTATTTATCAATTCTGCTGACTCTTTTTTCTAAGTTATTTCTTTTTTTTCACTAGTAATGTCTTCTGTTTTTCTTTCTTTTGCTTTATTCTTTTTCTTATTTCTTGAATTGAATAGTTTGTATCAGCCTGGATCCAATTAGAAGAGGGAGATAAGTCACATAATTTGAACAGGGAAGGTTTAGTATAAAGAATTATTAACCACATTAAGGCACTAAAGTAATTAGGGATTGGCTGGTAAGAAGTAAAAAGAACACTAAACACAAGAATAGCACGTGTAAGGAACAGCCACTACTCTCTGGGTTGAGATAGAGCACCCAAGCAAGAAGCTTCCACTCTCTGCCCCTCTCCATCCCTGCGACTGACATCTGACCTTGTTGGAGAGAATGCCCTCTTGGCTCACTGGATGGTAAAGAAGTCTCTGTGATACTACATCAGTGGAACTTGCCGGAAATCTGCTTTCTGAAACTTGCCAAAAATCTGCCCTTTAGGATGCTAGGAAAAATTGTTCACAGGAAGATGTCTCACTCTGCTACAAAAGCACCCAAAGGGGATGTTGGGGTATGGAGTGGGAGAATTTCTGGCACCTGAGTGCTGCTGTCCACTGCAGTGTAAGAGCTTGGCATTGGAGAAGCTGCAAGCACTGCAGTTGGCAGGCTGCTAACCTCTAGGTGCTGTGGCTGCCATGCACTGCAACAGTTGAGCCCT
Organism: Trachypithecus francoisi; assembly: GCF_009764315.1. NCBI lineage: Eukaryota > Metazoa > Chordata > Mammalia > Primates > Cercopithecidae > Trachypithecus > Trachypithecus francoisi. The sequence continues at coordinate 9,656,387 of NW_022681453.1, forward strand.
CAAGAAGCTATGAGTGCTTCAGGAGCCTGGTGCTGGAGAAAGCCACCCACTCACTCTCTTAGGAACCTGCCTTGTAAGCACACCAGAACCAGGAAGCAAGATCCTTTTTGTATTGCACCAACACTCTTGACTGATAAATCTTCAGTGCCAGCCAGCAAGCAAAAAATATTTGAAAGACCAACCCAGATTCATTTTACAGAGCAATCACAAAGGGTAAATTTGTAGCTGAGAGGCAAGGAATAGATAATTGACACATATTTTTATTCTTTTTTTTTTTTTTCAGATGGAGTGTCACTCTCGTTGCCCAGGCTGGAGTGCAATGGCGCCATCTCAGCTCACTGCAACCTCCCCCTGCCGGGTTCAAGCGATTCTGATGCCCCAGCCTCCTGAGTAGCTGGGATTACAGGCATGCACCACCACGTCTGGCTAATTTTGTATTTTTAGTAGAGACGGGGTTTCTCCATGTTGGTCAGGCTGGTCTCGAACTGCTGACCTCAGGTGATCTGCCTGTCTTGGCCTCTCAAAGTGCTGGGATTACAGGTGTGAGCCACTGTACCCGGCCTTATTTTTATTCTTATTGGATAATGAAAGTATTTAAAAGTATGCATTTTATTCTGAGTAAAGTGTAAGTACTTCTCATAAATTTAAAGGTTGTGTTGTCATGCTTACAGGTCACTGGTGCTTTCTAATTAGTCTGCTATTGATGCTGTGACTTTCTGTGACTCAGTAGTGTACATTTTATTTCTAGTTAATAAGTGGACTTTTATTTATTATTTGTGTTTTGTTGCCATAAAAATATTTACTTTTATTATATTGTAGTCAAAGAACGTGCCTTTATTAGTTGTATTATTTGGAATATATTAAGAAACCCTTTTATAAAATGCATCATGAATTTTGAAAAGAATATGCATTGTCCACGTGTGAAAAGCTCAATATATATAATGCTAAGCTTTTAAATTATATAATGTATATTATATTTGTTAGCTTGTTCTGTAGAAGACTGAGAGACATAGATTGTCTGATTTTTTTTCAATCTATTAGTATAATTTCTCACAAATTTTATTAGGTATATTTTTAAACTATGTTATTTAGCACATAAACACTCACTGATTTAGCTTGAAAAATTATATTAAATTCTTATCATTGTATGTTTGCCTAGATGTCTGGCATACAGTAGACATTTAACAAACAGAAATTTAATTATGGCCTTAAATTTTTAAAAAATAATTTTGAATGCCACTTATTTATTAGCATCAATATCATATCATTTATATTGGTTGGAATATGCTTTAAAATATGTTAGCCAGAGAAAAGTATATGGAAGAGATGACAGAAGATTGACCAAAAAAAAAAAAAATGTTGATAATCACCAGCGTTGGATGGGGATACATGAGGGTTAATAACAATATTCTCTTTTATTGTTTATGCTTGAACTTTTTCACAATAAAAGATTAAAAATTATGTATATACCATCATTTATTAATTCTCTCCTTGTAGGATAAAAAAGTTAATTCTTCTGATAGTTTCAGGTTATTATTATTTGTGATTATAATAAATTATTTTAATTTTACATCTCTTTAAAAATACTTTCATAATTTTTACAATATTTGCAGATTATTTCAATAGCTAATTAGACATTAATTCTAAATAATGTTGTAGAGGGTATCTAGAGTTCAGAACTGGCTGAGTTGGCAGTGCTGGAGGAGATGTGCAGTATTCAGCGACTGCTGCAGTGGTTTCCACCCTGAGTCCATGTAGCAGAGGACTATGGGAGGCTACTAATGGCTCATGAGAAATTGAGGCCTGAAGTCCCGTGACCCACAATGAACTGAATCCTGCCAACAACCACCTGAATGAGCTTGGAAATAGATTCATACCTAATTGAACCTTAAGGTGATTACAGCCCCAGCTGACATCTTGATGGCAGCCGTACAAGAGATCCAAAGACACAGGACCTGCCAGCCTGTGCTTCCATATAAACTGTGAGACAATAAACGATGTTTTAAATCACCAGGAATTTGTTTTACAGCAATAGATAAATAATATAGTACCCAGTATACTCCCAATAGATTATTTTTCTGTTCAAATTTACCTTAGTTAAATTAACTTAAATTAATTTCTGCAAACTAGAACCTTGACTGATTATAAAGAGTCACTATAGTTTGCTTAGTGACATTTCAGTTCCATATGTTTTATATTACTGAGTCAACTGTAATATTCACTTGAATATTTTCTCAGAAATGGTGTGTGTGTGATAGATTCTATAGCTCTCTTCTTCTTGAGTGTTTTCAAATGCAAACTACATTAAGAAATGCACCACCAAGTAATGAAATAAAATACATTTCTTATTGTGTGGTGGGATTGGAATCAGTTCCACCCAAGCCACATGGTTATTACACATTAGAGGAGGGGTTAGTGAGGACACAATTACAATATCACACAGTGATTTTAGAAGGCATCTGTGTTTGTCCCAAAATACCCACTTTAATGGATGATGAAGTCATTAAGCATTTCATAAAATTAATATAGGTTATGAATGACCTTGACTTACCACCATTCCTTCTGAATGTTTGACCCCTTCTAGAATAATTATTAGAGCAGAGGTCCCAATCTGGTAGACCACAGATGGGTTTTGTTAGGACCACACATTGTTGGTCTGCATAATAATTTTAAAATTTTGAATAAGTTGCCAATATTTTAAAAATCAGGAGATTTTGCATTAAAAAGTACAGATTTCTGGCTTCCCTTGAATCAGACATTCTCTCTGGCAGTGCTGAGCACACACTCCCTCATGGCAACAATAAACTGGAGCTGAGTAGCAGCTGCCTACTTCAGACAAGGCATGCATTTTCCAGGTTTCTACAGACCTCTTTGGACCATTTTGTATGCATAGGTACCCTTTGGCCTCTAGACTAGTTAGTCTGCAATCATTGTCTAACGCCCTGCTTATGAACTTGCCCACCCACTGTGCACATGCACTCAATATGGTAACAATTGCGCTTACCCAGTACTGACCCTGGACTCCATATGGCAAATATGCTGTAAATTGTGGCTAAGAAATAGCTGCTTGTTCAAGAGCTACTTTTCAGAAATTCCTCTGCAGAGTCCATATGCACATAAAACTACAAAAAAATGGAAAATTATTCTTTTGTCTTTATTAAGAACTAAAAGATCTAATAAGATGATAGTTTTAATTGGCAGATTTGAATCCTGGACTTGTTAAGTGTCAGTAGAAAAATATCAATAGTAAAATAAAGCAAATATAATATGCTTAATTACACCTCCATGTGCAGTGTAGTATCACCCTTGCTCCCTTCAACAGACAGTAACCCAGGCCTAAGCCAATCAGAAAATAGCATTTCCTAGAAACACAGGTTATAGCACAATAACTTTACTGGGCTGTTAACTTAGATTTTAGAGGTATATGAGATTCTAGAATTAAACTGTTCAGTGTACTTATTTTTAGATGAGGAAATGAAGTCCCTAAGAGGTGATGTGAATTGGCCAAGGACATGTAGCTGTCTAGAGGTAGACTGAAACCATAGCTGAGTCTCCACACTCTGTCTCTTTTATTTAAATTCATTATGTTGCCTTTAAAAATGAATATCTTTCTTAGAGTTATTTTGCATTCATCATTCTCTTACAACTACTATTATTTATATTATTTTACAACGCAACTCCATTCCTGCCCTATTTACCATATAATATTTCCAGATTGTATGCCTCCCTAATCCAAACTCAAGATATATATTGTTAATTTTGCTTATTTTATGACTATGCCAATCAGGACTCTTCTAATCACTAGAAGCAGAAAACCAATCAAACTGTCCTTGGCCAACAAGTTTTCGTTTTTTTTTTTTTTTTTTTCACTCAGACATCTCTTGGTGCTGACTTCAAGCACTACTAAATGCAGGGCCAATGATGTCATCAGATTTCTTGATCTGCTCATCTCTGTCCTCTGGGTGTATTGGACTACTTCTGGAGCAGACAACTTTCTCTAGACATCTGGGGAAGATGGGTGCCAGCAGTACCACAGGTCATAATCATAGTTTAGTAGCCACATGGAGAGAAGTTTCTTCACTCAAAATTTGTATAGTGAGCTCAGAGAAAGACTGTGATTGGCCCTTCGTGTGTCCTGTGTCTGTCCCTTATACCAATTTCTCTGTCCAGAAGAATATGCTACTGTTATAGGTTCAGATTGGATCTTGATTTCACTCATTAGGAGAGAGAATGAGTTACTATGATGAAGGGCCCTCACTAGTATCACATGGAACTGGAGGGTAGGGGGCTGTTCCTTAAAATAAAGGTCTGGAAAACGACAGGAATGCTGCTAAAAGAAGGAATACGGAAAAGAGTATTGAGTGTTTACAAATAATACCTGTCAGAGTCTGCTAAAGCAATCAAGCAGACAGTATCGTTAAACTCAGTATGATTGTGTTTAGGAAACAGAATAAGATCCTGCTCAATTCCTATGTACTTAGGAGATAGATGTTGTCGGGTTCCAGAGAGTGTATCCAATGATGGCAGCAATAGTTATTTACGTGAGGAAACTAAGAGTGCTTTAAGAGAGACGTAAAGCTGAGTGAGTCAAGGGTGGGAACGAGATGAGGGTGAGGGAGTTGAAGATCAGCACCGGGATGCTTTAATGAGGTTTGCACAAAGCCAGCTTTGTTGTTTGTTGGTCTTACTGTGACAGCAGTAACTTACCCTACAAATGGATTCTTAAGTTGTTTCAAAACTCTTGACAAATAACACCCTATATTTATAGGTGCCAGACTTAGAGCAATTGCTGGGGCAAAGTGTAAATTGGTTTAAACTTTCTAAAGTTTACAACATGTATGCCCTTGGACTTAGCTATTCCCCTTCTCAGAATTTATCCTATGAAATATTTATACAGAAGATGTTGCCATAAGCTGTTAGTTTTTATTATTATTATTATTTTATTTTTATTTTTATTTTAGACGGAGTCTCGCTGTGTCACCCAGGCTGGAGTGCAGTGGCGCAATCTTGGCTCACTGCAAGCTCCGCCTCCATGGTTCACGCCATTCTCCTGCCTCAGCCTCCAGAGTAGCTGGGACTACAGGCACCCACCGTCACGCCTGGCTAATTTTTTTGTATTTTTCAGTAGAAACGGGGTTTCACCACGTTAGCCAGGATGGTCTCGATCTCCTGACCTCGTGATCCACCTGCCTTGGCCTCCCAAAGTACTGGGATTACAGGCGTGAGCCACCATGCCCGGCCGCTGTTAGTTTTTATTGCAAGTAGTTAAAAGATGAAAACAACCTAAATGTCTCATGGTATAAGATCAAATAAGCAAAGAACTGCAAATACAAAGGAATACATTGCAGGCATTTAAAATGCTGTTGTAAAAGACTAAAGAAATGGAAATTTGTTAATATATTGTTACATGAAAAAAACTTCTGAAATGGTATAATATTAACTTTCATTATGCTCAGTTATATATCAGACAATTATATTATCTGATTTAATCCTTACAATTCTATATGGTAATTTAATTACAATTCTATATGGTAGGTATTATCACTTTCCCCCATGACTTGATTTCTCCAAATGTAATTTCCTTATCCATAAGTGGCATATGGTTTTGAAAGTCAGCTGGCAATCTATGCCTGGAGTCAGAGCTGGCTCTGTTACTTCCTATTTTTGTGACTTTGGACAAATGACCTTCTTCATCGCAACCTACATTTAGAAAATATGTTCATATTGCAAATCGTTACATATATGCACACATAGACACACAATATAAATGAAAATAAAAATTTGCAAACCAATATTTAAAATCTTGACTTTTTTTTTTTCTGAGACAGAGTCGGGTGGCTCTGTTGCCCAGACTGGATTGCAGTGGTATGATCTCGGCTTACTGCAACCTTGGCCTCCCAGGCTCAGGTCATTCTCCCAACTCAGCCTCCCGAATAGTTGGGACTAAAGACATGTGCCACCACACCTGGGAAATTTTTGCATTTTTTTTGTAGAGACTGGATTTTGCCATGTTGCCCAAGCTGGCCTAGAACTCCTGAGCTCAAGCAATCTGCCTGCCTCAGCATTCCGAGGTGCTGAGATTGCAGGCGTGAGCCACCATGCCCGGCCTATTGGATGCAATCTGATATTTTCTTTTTCATTCCATTTCATTATAATCTACTTGATTCTATTCCATCCTACTCCATTTTTTAAAAATAGTAATTGCAGCCCACAAAACACAACCCACTAATGGTGTAGTGCCAGTTACTCAGCAGATGTTGGATAAATTTCAGCTATTATTCTTACTGTTAGTAGTAGTAGTAGTAGTAGTAGTAGCATTAAGATTGTATGAGGCAGTAAAGGCTGTGCCCTTCAAAAATAGTAGAGAATTGATGGATTGAACTTATTTTGGTTTTACCATAAGCTTCAGAGTGTAGAAGTAATCCATAAGCACAGTGTAGATTGACACAATTAGTATAGATGTAACAGATCTGAGAAAGCAGGTGGGTTTGTTCTGAACTTTGTAATAAATTCAGTTGTCAATGATGATGGCAGTAAAGCTGGAACTTTGGTTTAGAGAGGCAGAGGCAGCCAATATTAAATGAAGTCAGTTAGAAGACTGCATTGGCCAACACACTTCAGAGGTATTAGGACTCTTTCAGTTGCAGGTGATAGAAGCCCAAAACCAGGCATAATGGAAAAAGAATTATTGGTTTATATGCTGAAAAATCTAGCACATCTACTGGCTTCAGGTATTGGTGGATCCAGGCCCTTAAAAAAGTCCTCAGGAAGCTAATTTTTTTTTTTTAATTACTGTCTTTTGGTTATACTTTACCCCACTGGCTTCACTCTCAATCAGGTGCTTTCTTAATGATTTCCTCTGGCAACTTCAGCTCCAAATCTAGAAGAAGGAGAAAGTGTGCCCTGCTAAGTTCCAATAAGTGTGTTGGGCCTGGCTCTCTTTGACTTGCATTGTACTCCATCCTGGACCCAGTTTCTCTAGCGGGGAAGATACATTTTTGTGATTGGCTATAGTCCCAGAGCCTTACAGACTGAATGAAAAATAGATGGGTTGCCAAAGGAAATGAGAGTGCTGCTACCAGAAGCAGGGAGAAGCAAGATTAGGGAAACGTGGGAGTACAAAAACCAAGAAACGTTTATAGTCGGTAGCAATAGTTCAGGGCTCGACAGAAGATCAGAAGTCCATGTAGGTAAGCAGCAGGTTTCAGAAACCCAGGTAAAGTGAATGGTTATGAGGGACTAAAATCCAGGCATTAACCACAAACAACTTTGGAGCAGCAATAACAGAAGAATTCAAAACTCCAGTTACCCTTCAGTGCTTTGCTGGCCTGGCGTGTGCAGAGACATCTAGTTAGGAGCATCCTCCTTAGACAACAAGGGGAAAAGAGACCTACAGCAAGAGAATTGCACTGAACTAATGAATATTATCTTAATTTTTTTTAAAAAAGATCCTCAGGCCGCCCTGGGGTGGGTAGTAGTGTTTCCACACACACACACACACACACACACACACTCTGAGGTCACACAGCTAGAAAGTGTTAGAGTCAGCATTTCAGCACAGCTTTTTCTTACCCAAAGCCCATGCTTACTACATCTGCTGGAAATTTTGTTCTTGTATTTTCCTGAATGATGAATTCTGAGCTACACTTTAGAGTGTCCAGATGTATCTTGCATCTCTGGGCTCCCATAACACTTAATTCATACCATGACAGCAGAATCTGCTAACACAGTACAATAATCAGTTGTTAATATACCTGTCAATGGTCTAAATTTGTTGCTCATGCACCCCAATGGTAAAAAAAAAAAAAAAAAAAAAATCTGGGAATAGCCTCCTGGGTATGTATTTTTATGTTTATATACATTTATGACATAAATATACTGTTCCATATTTATAATACTAATATAATACTAATGTTAGTATTAGTATTAGATGGTAAGCTCATTGAAGGCAATAACTGTACGATTCATCTTTATCTAGAGTTTTGCATGGTACCTGATATGTAGCCACAATAATACGATTTTCTAGTAAAACGTTTTGAACATATACTTTGACATATAACAATGATGTAATTGTCCATTATCGCTAACTACTTGCTGTACGTTATCCTAGAAAATATAATCTTCCTATTAACTCTAAGTGATCGGCACTACTTTTCACATTTTACAGATGAGAAATATGAATTTACATAATAGTTGACAAAACTTGTATTCTAATCCAGTTATTCAGAGCCCCTAAAGATACTGAAGTTAAATACTATGCTAAATTTTTTTAACACATGAAGTGACAATGAGTCAGAATATTGATATTGTTCTGGAAATTTAGAATATAGACTCTTAAAACATTTTTCTTTTCAGACAGGATTTTGCTCTTTCTCCCAGGCTGGATTGCAGTGGCACTGTCACGACTCACTGCAGACTCGTCCTCCCTGGCTCAATGGATCTGCCGATCTCAGCCTTCCGAGTAGCTAGGACCACAGGTGCACACCAGTACACCTGGCTAATTTTTGTATTTTTTTGTAGAGATATGTTTTTGCCATGTTGCCCAGGCTGGTCTCCAACTCCTGGGCTTACCATTCTCCCAACTTGGCCTCCCAAAGTGCTGGGATTACAGGGTTGAGCCACTGCATCCCTTAAACACATAATTTTGGTTGTTCCTTAAGTAATCATGTGTTTGAAACATTTTTGTAGTTTTAGGCTTTGCCTTTCTAACTAGATTATAAGGCTCTTAATGTGTGCATAAATTTTTACCATTTTCTATTCCACCTTGCATTGCTCAGATGCTTAACCGGTGTTTTGGGGTGAGTTATTTTTGAGAAAGACCAGGGAAAGGTGTATGTGGGAAAGTGGGCAAGTGTGAGTAGAGAGGTGTCAGGTGGGTGGATGTGGGGTACGTAGCAATGACAGCGGAATGGCTTTCAGCCCACTTTCCACAGCTAAATATCCTAGAAAATTCTTGTTCATCATTGCTTGATTGAAGAGGAGACCTAACTGAAAAGAAAAAATTCTACAGAATATTAGGCACTAAGATTTCACAACTTCACTATCCAACAGTAAGAGTGGCATAGAAGTGATCACTCTGAGTTACTGATGATGTTATTTAAAAGAAGAAAATTTCAAATTTAATTCTCAGTAAAAAGCCAAAAGTTTAAATAAATGGAAAGCTGCCAGCAAGGGAATGGTGTCTGTAGTGCTGGCTAACAGTTACACAAAGCAAAAAGGCTTCTTCATAATGAAACTCAACTTAAACATGGGGAGACACATTGTCCTATTTTAAATGCTACAAAATAATAGATATGACCTGAGAACCAGAAAAAAATGTAAATGACATTGCGGTCCAGAAATGAGAGAGTGTCTTAATTTTCTGACAGCGTTTCCCCCCGCCCGCCACTAAATCACCTGTATCAGGCAAGGGCTTGCACCCACTTTGTTGGACATGAACTCACTTATCTACTGTATTTCAAAGGTGTAATGATGGTATAAATTCATTTAGCTATAAAATTGAAGAAATTTCCTTATATATACATGCCTCAGAGCAACACAGCTGTGCCCTCTAGTGATGGTTTTCTTCTGTTGTTTTATGAGGAGTCTTGAAAATCATTGTAACAAATTTACTCCGGGTTCCTCTTCTATTTTAGAAATTAGTTTTCTGTGGGGGATGATTGCTACTTTGAAAAATAAATGCTACTTTGGCACTAGGTATAGTGGGTGTAAAACAAAGGGTTCTTTATTTTTGTTCCCTGGAGCTCCATTTTCTTCACTCACAAATTCCTTTATAAATTTACTTTGTTGGGCCATGCCTTCAGTTTCACCCTAGTCAGTTACCAGGGGTTGGATTGAAGTATAAAGAATACATATATTCAGTATTGCAAATCAGTTGAATCAAGTCAGGAGCAATTTTGTTAAGGAATATTAACCTTCCTTAATACATGTTGTGAAATGTGGTACGGCAAGTACTCTGTTAAAGGTTTTCAGTCAAATTTGATCCTTGGCTCAATTTGATTTACCAGGTATACAAGTGTTCATGCCTCAATCCTTTGCTGGGTTGTAAATTCCTTGTGTATAGGTCTTGTATCTTCTAGAGCCTGGCATTTTGCACTGTACTATGTTTTGAAGTGTTCTTCAAATGCAAAAAAAAAAAAAAAAAAAAAATTAAAAGAATCAACAGTCTTTTAAGTTGCAAGTGCAAAGAAGTTTTTTTTCTGGACCATTTAAGAGAAAGTTATCAATATAATGCCCTGTGTTCCCTGGATATTTTAACATGTGTTTTATAACATTAATATGTTACTCTCACCTAAACCTCAGACTTTATTTCAGTTTTGTCAATTGTCCCAATAATGTTCTTTTTAACCAAAGGATCAATTTCAGGATCATGTGTTGCATTTATTATTATTTCTTTCAAGGTTCTTCCACTCTAGAAACATTTTTCAGTTTTTTCCCCACTTTCATGACCTTGATACTGTCAAAGATGCCAGCCAGTTGTTTTGAAGAACAATCTTCAGTATGGGTGTGTCTGAAGTCTTCTCATGATTATATGTAGGTGACACATCATTGGCAGGAATATCACAGAAGTGATGCTGTGTTCTCAATACATCCTGTCAGGTGCACATGATTTTAACTTCCCCCATTGCTAATATTTTTCACTTTTATTACTTGATCAAGGTAGTGTCTGCCAGGTTTCTTCACTGTAAAGTTACTCTTTTTCACTGTATAATTTTAGAAGTATTTTGTTGGGAGTCCTTTAAGACTATGTAAATATCTGGCCGGGCGCGGTGGCTCAAGCCTGTAATCCCAGCACTTTGGGAGGCCGAGACGGGCGGATCACGAGGTCAGGAGATCGAGACCATCCTGGCTAACACGGTGAAACCCTGTCTCTACTAAAAAAAAATACAAAAAACTAGCCGGGCGAGGTGGCGGGCGCCTGTAGTCCCAGCTACTTGGAGGCTGAGGCAGGAGAATGGCGTAAACCTGGGAGGCGGAGCTTGCAGTGAGCTGAGATCCGGCCACTGCACTCCAGCCTGGGCGACAGAGCGAGACTCCGTCTCAAAAAAAAAAAAAAAACTATGTAAATATCCTGCTTTTCATTAAACTTTCAGTTTATTCATTTACTTATATCTCTTAGGGTTCATAGTTTCTATTTTATTCAATAAACTATAATTTCTTAATATCATTATTTATTTTAATGTTCGAAGTTCCCCCAGTTTGGCCAATGAGAACCCCTGCAAGTTGATGTCTATGTGCTTTTGACACGTTCTATTACTTTTTCAGCACAAAAATTGATCATTTTGTACTTTCCCTCCTCCAGCCCTGGAATCTGCCATTTTTTCCAAGAAGTTTCTGCTTCCTTTTAGTAGCGAATAATATTTAGAAATCAGATCTCGGTACTAGGTACTCCTGCTGTCTCTCAGAAAACTAAGCTAAGGAATAGATGTATGCATATGTACACACACACACACACACCTGTGTTTATTTCTATATCTATCTATATTTATTCAAATGCGTAAGTTTATTGTCGATAGCTCCAATTTCTGTTCATCACAGAGTTAATTCTAGTTGTCTTTTTTCCTTTGTTTTAATTCCCCTTTCTGCGAGTGAGAAAATTGGCTCTTATATTCCTTAATATATTCACTTAATCAACTTGCCTAAATGTTGCCAATAAACATTTTTCCTGCCACTCCAACCGGACATCGACACTCTGTGTCTGGTGGCTTGTATGCTTGTTCACTCTCTTGCTCCAACTCTGAGAGCCTATGCAGGATTTCTCCTATGAATGGATATTCTTTTCACTCAGTTGGCGCTCTGACTTCCCACTGAAGCTGCCACCTCAAGTGGCAGTGTCCTTTCTCTTTTTTGAGACAGAGTCTTGCTCTGTCGCCCAGTTTGGAGTGCAGTGGCATGATCTCGGCTCACTGCAACCTCCGCCTGCTAGGGTTAGAGCAATTCTTCTACCTCAGCCTCCTGAGTAGCTGGAATTACAGATCGGCGCTGCCATACCCAGCTGATTTTTGTATTTTAGTAGAGTCAGGGTTTTACTGTATTGATCAGACTGGTCTCAAATTCCTGACCTCAAGTGATCGGCCTGCCTCGACCTTTCAAAGTGCTAGCAAACAGGCGTGAGCCACTGCACCTGGCCCTTTCTCTTCTTATAAGAGTATGTCAGATTGGATTAAGGGCTCACCCTACTTATTAACTAATCATATCTAATAAATTAACTAATGAACAAATGGCATTTGGAAACTAAGATCTGGATGCTAGGCTCTCCTGTGGCTTGGCCATTTTTAAGAAAAATTACCTTTTCCTGATTTGTAGATTCTCAAGTCTTTTAGGGCTCTGTCTCAGCCCTTTTTTTCTCTTTATATTAAACTCTCTTACCCATTGTTATGGTTCATCTAACATTTATATAACAACTTCGAATGCTGTACCACTTCCAATCTAGACCTTGCTCCTAAGCTTAAGATTTTATATTGCATGCTGCCTAAATCACTCCACTTGATTGTTTCTCATATTCAAAACCAAATCCCCCCTACTCACTTATCTGTACCAAAATTGTACCTTGTCCCATCTTTCCTGTCACAGGTAACACAAACCAGATACCTGGCAGTCATACTTGATACTTAATCCTCCTTCAGATATTTTTCCCAAACCATTGTCATGAATTCCCAGATCTTTTGCTCCCTTATTTGTCTTCTTTCCCTCTAGCTGCCACCATCCTCGTCAAAACGACCATTATATCTTGTGGGTTTACTGAAGTTGCCTCTGGCTGGTATCCCCAGTTCTTAGATTGCCCCTTCCAATCTTTTCTTCATAATATCATGAGAGTGATTTTTAAATTAACAAAACTTTTTATTATAACAATTTTTGGCCATATCCAAAAGTAGAGAAAATAGTATAATGATTCCCATTTAGCCATCAGCCAGATTCAACAGTTACCAGCATCTTGGCACACTTGCTTGCTTCTTGCTTATTATATCTGTCTTCTCTCCCGTTTTTCATTCTTCTATCTTTCCTTTTTATTTTTGAGACAGAGTCTTGCTTTGACTTATGCTGGAGTGCACTGGTGCCCTTATAACTCACTGCTGCCTGGAACTCCTGGGTTCAAGGGATTCTCCCACTTCAGCCTCCCAAGTAGCTGGGACTACAGGCATGCGCCACCGTTCCCAGCTAATTTTTAAGTTTTTATTTTTGTAGCTCCATCCTGCCCAGGCTTGTCTCAAACTTTTGGGCTTACATGATCCTACCACCACAGCCTGCCAAAGTGCTGGGATTACAGGCATGAGCCGCTGTGCTTGGCCTCTTTTTTCTTTTTTCCTCTTTCTCTCTCCTGTTCTAATTTTTAGAAAAATTTTTGCAGATATAGTTTATAGGAATTCCTGATGTCAAATAATTTCACCTAAAATACTTCAGGAAACATCTCCAAAGAATAAAGAAAAATGATTTTTTTTTTTTTTTTTTTTGAGGCGGAGTCTCACTCTGTCGCCCGGACTGGAGTGCAGTGGCCAGATCTCAGCTCACTGCAAGCTCCGCCTCCCGGGTTTATGCCATTCTCCTGCCTCAGCCTCCCAAGTAGCTGGGACTACAGGCGCCCGCCACCTCGCCCGGCTAGTTTTTGTGTTTTTAGTAGAGACGGGGTTTCACCGTGTTAGCCAGGATGGTCTCCATCTCCTGACCTCGTGATCCGCCGTCTCGGCCTCCCAAAGTGCTGGGATTACAGGCTTGAGCCACCGCGCCCGGCCTGAAAAATGATTTTTAAAAATCTGTATTTGAAGGCATTATATAATCACAATACCATTATCACACCAAACCAAATCAAGTTAAAAACAATTCCTCTATCATCTTATCCTCAGTTGATACTCAAATTCCTTTAATTATCTCAAATGTGTCCTTTTAAAATTAGTTTGTTACACTTATTTAAAAATATGGATCATGTTCCAGCCAACATGGGGTAGCCCCATTCTTTCCAGGTTCTCCATCCTAGAACCGAAAAACCCTAGAGACAATACAACAAACAGGCATAGGAAGATTCAAAAATGTAGAAGGAATAAGGCAGATGTATTTGGGTGAGGGAGAAGGGACAAAATGGAGGAAGGTGAACAAGATGGAGCAGTAACTGTTGTTTCCGGGTTCTTCATCACCAGCTTACCTGCTGCACGGGAAAATGCAGCCGGCGCCCGGGAAGATGCAGATCAACCAAGCATGTGCCAGGTGACGTCAATCCGAAGAGATTGAAACTTACCCAGCCACGCCTATGGAGACGCCCCTATCACGCCCTTATCCCGCCCACTGCCCTCCCCCTTCCAGTACCAATGCATAAAAGTCAGCTGCCGGCAGGAGCCGGTGTGACTTCTTCGGCCCCCACATTCGTGGACTGGAGAACCTCACCAGAGAGCACCGCGACTTCCCTGGCCCCCCTACACCTGAGGACCAGAGAACCTCTCCCGAGAGTGTGTGCATATTTGCAATAAAGGGCTGCTGCTTTCTTATGTACTTTGGCCTCATGTTTAATTACTTAGCTCTCCTAAATTAAGTTACATTAAATTAAATTAAGACAAGATGGTCTAGGGACCTTGAGAGTTGAAAGATGACATGATGGTGAGTTTCTTAGGTTTCTTTATTGCCTTTCACATCGTCTTGAGACGTCTCCAAACTGGAGCTGCCAGTAGGCATGAGACAAAAAGCTCCAAGAAAGCCTATTCCCATTGCAGGAAGATTGGAAAAAGAATAACCTAACAGCAGAAAAGTCTTTTGGCAATATCTGCCCTACTCCAGCCAAACACCAATGGAAAAACTGCCTCCCTTCCTGCGGTTTCAGTGGGACCAGACAGGATGTAAATCTTCCATTCCTTCTTCCCTACCCCCCTCCCATGGAAGAAGCAGTTGCCTGTACTGATTCTCATGCATATGCCTTGTGCACTTTTACTTAAGGAGCATCAAGCTTATTTCAATTCAGTACCTTTTTGTAACCCTGAGCCATAAATTCCCTTTCTTTCTCATTTAAACACACTGACGTACTGTCTAAGTATGTAAGAATTGTGAAAGGAGCACAGCCATCACAACACCTAAGTCCTTAATGCTTTCTTCATCCAAGTTGTAGTGCACTAATAATGTGATTTTTCACATAATAATGGCTAAAATCAGTAAAAAGCAGCTTAGGAGGTGCAGAGAAACTTATAAAAGTAAGTATAACCACCTATGGCATCAAATACCAAGCAGATAACATAGAGACCATTTTTCTTATAATCCATGTCTTTTTTTCTGGGTTTTTTTCTCTTGCTCTGGTTTGGTGGACTGGCTTGAAGCTGACCTCCAGTCCTTGTGCCCTTACATAATTCCCTTGTGTTGAGTGTGGGCTGGCCTAGTTCTAACCAATAGAATATACCAAAGTTTATGGATTGTCATTTTCATGACTAGGTTGCAAGAGACGGTAACTTTTGGTTAGCTAGTAGACTCTCTTGCTGGCTTTTATGAAGGATGCTGCTATGTTGTGAGCGACCCTACGGAAAAGTCCATGTGATAACTGAGGGTAGCTTATGGCTGGCAGCCAACAAGGAACTAAGATGCTCAGTTCAAAACGGAAAAACCAAATCCTGCCAACACCTGTGTGACCTCACTTCCCTGTTGAGCCTTTGGATGATATACACCTTGCCCATTACCTTGATTATAGCCTGTGAGAAACCCTGAAGCAGAAACCCCAGCCAAGACACATCTGAACTCCTGACCAAAAGAAACTGTGAGATAATAAATATGTGTTGTTTTAAGCTGTTAAATTTGTGGTAATTTGTCCTGCTACAATAGAAATAATTTTAAAATTGTTTTAGGGAAGATCTATGAGTGGCACACCGAACTTTTGTGAGGCTAAAAAGTATTTTCTTGGCCAGATGCAGTGGCTTACATCTTTAATCCCAGCACTTTGCGAGGCTGAGGCAGGTAGATCACTTGAAGTCAGGATTTCGTGACCAGCCTGGCCAACATGGTGAAACCCCATCTCTACTAAAAATACAAAAATTAGCTGGGCGTGGTGGTGCGTGCCTGTAGTCCCGCTACTCAGGAGGCTGAGGCAGGAGGAGCACTTGAACCCCCGAGGCGGAAGTTGCAGTGAGGCGAGATCAAGCCACTGCACTCCGGCCTGGGTGACAGAGTGAGACTCCGTCTCAGACAAAAAATACATATATATAAATAAATAAATAAAAAGTATTTTCTTCTAGGCTTGGAAGAAATACTTCAGCTTTTGTATAACATTCTAGATTTTCCATAAACATATGAAATATGACTGCATTGTTATTTGGCTTCTGTTGTGGATAATGAGTGAAATTATCATTTTGCAGATAAGTCATCTGTCTTTTCTCTATGGGTTTTTCTTGAAGTTGTTCTCTTTATCTTTTATATACTTTAAGAAGAATGCATTTGTATGGAGCAAAACCAATGTATGTTTCTTTGTTCTTGTTTTATTATACGCTCCCATTATTTTTATCTTACTTTAGGAAATGCTGAGTTAATGTGACCCAGCTTGTTCCAGGAGCAGGCAGGATGCAGGCCAGCTGCAGAGGCCTGAGGAAAGCAGAAGGAAACCAACTTGAGGCCAGATGATTGAGTAACAGGCCAGGGTACTTGGCACTGATGCAGTAGTGATAAGGAATTCTTGAAGAATTTAGGGTAGGGGTGTGAGGGTTAATGTCAAGAAGGTTAGTCTGATCTTAGCAAACCAACCAAGGTGAATCGGAGTGACAGAAATTCCAGTGAGAAGTTTATGATACAACTGCAACCCAGTGAACGTGATGACCATGAGAATGGAGTGGAGAGTACAGAATAACAGCATTTAGTTGCAGATTAGAAACAGATGTAAAGGAGAAAAAAGCACCATAAGAAAGGACATAAGAGGTCCCTGGAGTCAGGGAGAGATGTGAGTTTTATCAGTTTTGCCTTTAGCTAGTTGTGTGCACCCTTGGGCATATAGCACTTTTTTGGTAATGTTGTTTTCTCAGTTTTCAAATGAGATGCAATTTGATTAGAGGCTGTAAAGTAAAGGTTGCCATGCTTCATTTTTTTAAAACCAATAAAGCCTTTTATAAGAATTTGAATTGACTGTCGACATTTATACACTGGAATTACATACAAATCTGGATTTCCAGCTTCTCTTGAAAAACTGGAAAATCTGGTAATACCAGGCTCCTGATCTCATATGACAGCAATGTGCTTCACCTTGAGTGGCAGCTAGAGTGCTGTCTAGCCAGGTGACCACAGTTCTCCCTACTGTCCTTCATCTTGTGAGTTTGTTTCAATCATATCAATCGTATTGCCTGTCTTGGCCTTGTAGGCATTTGGGTATTTTTAACCCTAGACCAGTTGATTTTCAAGTTTCTTGCATTTTTGAATCTGCAACTCTCAATACATACCCTAAAAAATGTGAGGCAAAAAGGTAATGATAACAGTCATAGCTTATTAAGAACTTACTTTGTATACTATTGTCCAGGTGCTTTACATATATTATCTCATTTAATCCTCATAACAACCTTTAATATCAATTTTTTTTTATCATCATCTCCACAATACAAGTGAGGAACAAAGGCTTAGAAGGCTAATTTGTCCAAGGTCATACAGCAGGTAAGAGGTAGAGTCAGGATTTGAACCTGACAGTCTAACTTCAGAGTTAATGCTTCTAACTCTTAAGCTTTGCAGTTATAGAAAGGTCAGTGAATTTTGGAGAAAGCTAGTTTTTCTAGGTGTATGGAAGGATGATGGTCAGGGTATTATTTCTAGGTGTATGGAAGGATGATGGTCAGGGTATTATTGTGGCCGCAAAGGGGATAAAGATGATCAAGATAATTGCTACCTTACTTAGGTAGAGGAGTGAGAATCCTCAACTGCTATGATTCTCTATGCCAACAGCTAGACCATGGGAAGAATATACCCAATCTAGTCCTACAGTAATGAAACATTAAGAGATGGGGTGAAAGGCCAGACACAGTGGCTCACGTCTGTAATCCCAACACTTTGAGAGGCCAAGGTGGGTGGATCACGAGGTCAAGAGATCGAGATCATCCTGGCCAATATGGTGAAATCCCGTCTCTACTAAAAATACACAAATTAGCTGGGTGTAATGGCATGCACCTGTAGTCCCAGATACTCAGGAGGCTGAGGCAGGAGAATCGCTTGAACCCAGGAGGCAGAGGTTGCAGCGAGCCGAGATCATGCCACTGCACTTCAGCCTGGTGACAGAGCGAGACTCCGTCTCAAGAAAAAAAAAAAAAAAAAAAAGAGAGATGAACTAAAAAAAGGCTTTGAAAAGGACTTAGGAATTAAGGGAGAAACAGAAGTCAGAGTGGCAACTCAAAGTAGGGAGAGCATGTTGTAGTAAAACCAGACATGTGTTAGCTTTTTTCTTCTGCCAGGAAGCTTTGAGTGCAAACTTGAAATCTGGACCCAAGGCCAGATTATCCATAGTGTCTCTGGGCAGTGGAGCTACAGAGAGGGCTTAATAACTATTTTAAGTTGCTGGTTTATTAACCATGGAAATCTAGCATATATAATATGTTTTAATAAAATATTTTAAAAAGTACATAAGTCTTCAATAACTTATGACATGAAAAAGTTTAAATATGAAACTATAAGTGGCATATTTTTTCTAAAATGCATATGTAAGCATTTTCCTTCTTTGATTATCATAATTTTCACTTCTTTTATTCTTTCTTTTTTTTCCTTTTTGTGTTAGTGAAAAACAATTATGGGAAATTATGAAAATTATATATTTAATAAAGGATGATAACATATATATATATATGGAAATGATCATGTTTTATAATAATTGGGCCAATTGAGAAAATATGGATTAGAGAAATAGCTTGCCTGCTATGATATGTTTTTGGAAGAGTCGATAATAAACTAAGTTGAGAACTGTACTTTATTTTTCCACTCAGGAAACATTTATTAAGCACCTGTTTTGTGCTTGGATCTCAATGAGAGGTGGAGGGAAAAAGCAATACGAGTAAGATTCAGCATAAGCTTCAAGAAATTTATAACTTCCTCCAGTTATCTGAGGCCTCGTGACAGTGACAGTGACTGACCGTTTGGCTATTTTGAGGTGGATGACTACCTATGCTAACGTGTGAATTGAGCCACTCCCCCAAAATCTCTTTTCCTACTACCTGATGCTATAGACTGTATGTCAGGATGGAATCAGGCAGAATCTCGGACTGCTATCAGTTTGATACATTCAGCAGTGCTTTTCACACTCCTTCCTTCTAAAGTGTGCAAAACACATCTATGTTATAATATTAAATTTCTGGTTTTCACATCATTCTTAAAATGGAAAAAGGTTGAGCCAGCTCTGTATAAACTGGCTGTTTTCTACTTCTGCTAAAACTGCTTTTAGAAGTATATAGAGTGTTTTTAGGGCAATACTCATGGCTTATGTTGATTGTTTTTTACTTCATGAAAACATTAAGACAACTGTGATCAGGATTGGCAGAAATTTGTGAAAAAGTGAAAAAAGATTTTGGATCAGCTCCTTAGACCGAATACTCCTTAGACCAAATACTATCCGTTTTGAGAAGTAGCATAATCTGTTGATGTGTCAAGGGACAACTTGGCTTGATTTCTGTCATTGTCCCCAAAGCCACTCCAAGTAATTTCCTAGAAAATCTGTGAAAAAGCAATGGGTTTGCTAGGCAAATGCAGTTTCACCAAAAGCCCCACAGTACCCCCTTCTAAACAGGATGAGTCAGCTGAGCTTTCTTACATAAAAATTCTGAAGCGTCTACCAGCTGAAATTCACTTTACAGATGTTTTAAAGCTGCTGCTAAGCCCCACCCCAATCCTTTCCTGGTGCTATCATTAATCATTTTTCAGAGTTAACAAAAATGCCTCTTTTAACAAGCAAACCATCCTGCAAGGATTAAATCCATGATGTACAGTGAAGGATGGATTGGTTTAACCAATTTGGCTGGGAAGATGAGGAAATACAGGTGTTCTGATGATGGAAAAGAAAGAACATGAATCTTTGCATACTGTCTGGAAAAGTAGGCCTGCTTGGGTGTGAACCTCCATGGGAACACTTGGCAGTGGGGTGGGACCAAGACCCCAAGATATGTTTTGACCAAGATTCCACTTGCACAGGTTATATACAAATACTACACCATTTTTATAAGGGATGTGAGCATCTGTGGACTTTGGCATTCAAGGAGGAGTCTTGGAACCAGTCCCTCAGGATACCAAGGGACAACTGTATAGGTAGCATTTAGAGGTCAGCAGGTCCTTCTCCTAAAACAGGCTATGTAATCAATCATGCAGGCTCCTTTACCAACTTGTATGTTCACTTCAGCAAGTCAACCAAATTCAATTCAGTGTTCACTTTGATAGAGCTTTTTCTTCATCTGCAAAATGAAGGTCCAGTACTTCTTGATCTCCAAGGCTTCTTGAGTCTCTACAAGTACATATTTCTATGTGGAATGCTTTGCAATTGAGTGAGCTCCAGGGATGCCAATGATGTCTGTAACCAGATGTTTGGATTTGTTATGCTCATCACAAATGATAAAGCGGTTTCCTGATAAAAGAAAGGAGAGAAAAGGGAGACCAGCTTGGAGTTCCTAGCTTTGAGCACACTTGGGGTGGGCAAAGTGAGGCTCATTTGGCTTACGGTGTCCAGAGTGGGTGGGGTTCTTTATTTCATCTAGAACCTGCAGTTACGTAGGACTGGTAAAATTGTGGGGAACCCATTACAATCGTCAGAGAAAACATGGTTTAAGCCTTAAAGGGTGAAACAGGCTGTAACAGAATGACTTTTTTTTTTTTTTTTTTAGTTTGACAAAAGACGTAACTGTCATTCTTTACTTAAAATGAGTTCTTTAAATTGTTTGTATAGGCAAGCCTTTTTAAATGTTGAGAAATAATAAGTTTTATATGTAAAACCCAGAAAATGTATGTGGTTAAAGCCTTTTATTTACATATATTAAGTATTTCTGTGCCCTAGCTGTGTTAAGCCAAAGATGTGTAACTAATATGGTGTGCATATGGCAAATGGAGTGGAGAAGGAAATAGCTTATAAATTTTTAAATCACTGTAATTAACAGAAGAAAATATACAAGCCATTTTCATGTAATCGAATGCACATGAACAGTTTCTACTTGCATCATGGGCGTGGAACTGAAGGCAACGTGGAATAGAAAGGAAGCCAATTTTAAAGATGTTTATTTTTTCAGCATATGAAGAACATATGAAGAAAAATACATCTGAAAATTAAATAACTACGTCAACAAGTTAATATTCAACTCTTTAAGGACAGAGGGAGTTTATTCCACTTTTCAATTATTAGTACTTCTAACAGTACTTGCTGCACAGAAGGCGTTTAGTAAATTTTGAGAGAGGAAGAAAACATTTTTCTCATTTAAAGTTAAAAGATTTACTTTTACCTGAATCTGAGGAAGAACTAATCATTTTCAAAAAGTTGTAATAATCTGCAAATAAAAACCAGATCACTTTATAGAGTACAGTTGAATTACTCTTTTAATAAATATTTATACTTCACCTCTAGTGTGCTGGAAAATATACCAAGGTTAAGAGAATGAAGAAGAGAAGTAAGATATTCCTTGCCCTTAGGGAATATATGATCAAATAGGGGAGATAAAATATACACAAAAAAATGACAAAGAGATAAAGTGATACAAATATTTGTTGTGTTATATAAATGTTCAAGGGAGATGTTACTTTTTTTTTTTTAAGAGACAGGATCTCACTTTGTGGCCCAAGCTAGAGTGCAGTGGTATGATCATAGCTCACTGCAGCCTCCAACTCCTGGGTCAAACGATCCTCCTGAGTTGATGGGACTACAGGCATGAGCCATTGCACCTGGAGAGATAGATATTAATTTTGGTTTATGGAATTTATTGAATGCCTGTTACACGTTAGGCACATTAAAAATCATTTCTTCTGTCACATGGTAGGCATTATTTTACCTGCCTCACAGATGATAAAACTGAGGCTCAGAATGGTATGTTTGGGAAGAATTCAGAGTTGGCATTTTGTGCTGAATACATAGTGGCCCATGCTCTTTTAATTGCCACATGATGACTTTCAGGATCAGAGGAGGTTTATGCAGGAAGTACCACAGGTTGGGCATTGACAGGCCGTGTTCTGGTAGAGTCCTGTCCCATAAAGATTCCGCTGGGAGTGAGCCCTGGAGGCCATATCGGTCCTCTGTGACTTTCCTTCCCTACTTCTTGCTGACCCATCCTAAACCAGATCAGTTAGAACCTGCTCTTGGGAATTCTCAATCTGAATTTTATGGAATAGAAGCAGTCAACTCTCAATGTATGGGAGCCATGGGAAATACATGCTGGGAACTCTCGTATACCGTGTCCTACAACACAGGGAAGATGCTGGACTATTGCAGCGAAAATGAAGCTGATATATCTGTAAGAGCAGAGATGAGAATGGAAATGAAAATGAGAGACAGTGCAAGAGAGCACTGTTTTCACTTTTCCTAGGCCCAATTGTAGCCCTCCCTCCCCCTGCCAAGGGAAATATTCAAGAACCCTTGTAATTTCTTTGACTAACCTTAGCTTGAGTTCTGCTGGGAATAGGCCCCCAAATCTAGCCATAAACTGGCCCCAAAACTGGCCATAAACAAAATCTCTGCAGCACTATGATAAGTTCCTGATGGCTATGACACCCATGCTGAAGGTTGTGGGTTTACCAGAATGAGGGCAAGGAACACCTGGCCCACCCAGGGCAGAAAACCGCTTAAAGGCGTTCTTAAACCCCAAACAATAGCATGGGTGACCTATGCCTTAAGGACATGTTCCTGCTGCAGATAACTGGCCAGAACCCATCCCCTTATTTTGGCCCATCCCTTTGTTTCCCATAAGGAATACTTTTAGTAAATCTATAATCTATAGAAACAATGCTTATCACTGGCTTGCTGTCAATAAATATGTGGGTAAATCTCTGTTCGGGGCTCTCAGCTCTGTAGGCTGTGAGACCCCTGGTTTCCCACTGCACATCCTATATTTCTGTGTGTGTGTCTTTAATTCCTCTAGCACTGCTGGGTCAGGGTCTCCATGACTGAGCTGGTCTTGGCAGAGTTCGTTTTTTTAATCTTTTGCAACTAAAAAATGAGTAATATGATGAGGTGGTCTTTGAAGGCAATATAAATAATGTAAGCAAAAATGGTGGGGGAAGAAGGTCAGTGTGGGTTTCCAGGAAGCACAGCCTGAGGCAAATGTGTATGCACTGGCACTTCATAGGGAGTGCAGTCCTCGGGAGCAAGAGTGAGGGGAGTGGGACAGGAAGAGAGGACATGCAATATGAGGATGTGTTACTCACTTGGTTGCCACTTGATGTTAATTATAAAGGATTTTTCTCACTTCTGAGGGGAGGAATTTATTCACTGACTCCCATCACCTAATGGTCAAAGCCTTGTCCGGTGGGGCATGAATTCTCTGCTCTTCTGAGTTGCACCACATAATTGGTTGGGGTCCACATGACCAGCAACAACAGAGAAGCACTGAGCAGAAGTGGATGCGTGATGCAGGCATAAAGCAAGGTGCTGTTGAGTTGTGTCTGCATGGAATCGGTCAGAGTTCATTCAGAGTCTGTAATAATTAATCTTACCTATTTGACCTGGTGACATAAGAATTAAATGTTACTGCAAGTAATGTACACAGGACACCGCAAAACAGCTAGTTATCATTAGCATTCAGTAGATATTAACTATTGCTGCTTTTGTTACTGCTGCTATTGCTGCTGCTGCTACTACTACTACTACTACTACTACTACTACTACTGATACTAATACTAATACTATTACCACCACTGTTACTATTATAGGTGTTAGAAAATAGTGATGATACCATAAGGGTATATAAGATGGATTAGAATAGGGGAGAAATCAAGGTGGGGAGACCAGTTAAATCCTGGAGCACACACCTGAGTGTATTGAATGAATTAATCAGAAGGCTATTGAAATAAGTTCAGGTAAGCAGACAAATAAAGCAGGTTGGTATATTTTTTAAAATCCTGTGGCTCTCTTGATCTTTTTTTTTAATTAAAAAACATGAATAGGCTTGGCATGGTGTCTCATGCCTGTAATCCTAGCACTTTGGGAGGCCAAGGATGGAGGATCACTCCCAGGAGTTTGAGACCAGCCTGGGCAACAAAGTAAGAATCTGTCTCCACAAAAAAATTAATTAATTAATTAACTGGGTGGTGGTGCCTATAATCCCACCTACTTGGGAGGCTGAGGCAAGAGGATTACTTGAGCTCAGGAGTTCGAGGTGAGCTATAATTGTACTACTGTATTGCAGCTTGGGCAACAGAGTAAAATCCTGTCTCTTACAAACAAAACAAAGTGAAATAAACCAAACAAAAACTATGAATATAGAAAAATATTTATATACCAAAAGAAAAGCACTGCTAATATAAATAGCAATGGATTATTGGTTTTGATGTCAAGGGGATAATGAGGAGCACTAGGGACTGAGATAACCTGGGAAGCACATGCCCTGTGCAAAGGAATAATTATTTCTTAGTGATAGTTGACTAAGGCCACATAAGAAACCAGGCCAAGTACTGCCAGATCTTCAGATTTCTGAAGAACAGCTGAAATCCTGAGATTTGTTGAAATCACTCACATTTTAAATATTGACTGAAATTTTTCTAAAATATTACGTGAGTCAAAGACAACATATGTACCAGCCTCTTCTATCCTAAGCTTGTTGATTTGCAATCTCTGTGGGTAGTGGGGAGCACCTAGAAGCCAGATCATAAGGCTGGGATGTCCCAGAGTACAGAATCCTATCTTAACGATTTGTATATTCAGTACTAATAGTACCTCACTGGCACAGTTATCAGTAAAAATCCTTCCCTTACAATTGAGGTGGGAGATAGGCATATGAACATATTGTTCATTTCTAAGAAAATAAAATATTTCATTGTTCGGCAAACAAACTTTTATGCTTCCCCATTTTCTCATGTTCATATGCCTATCTCCCACACTATGTTATTATTCCTATCTTAGTGATTTGTATATTCAGTACTAACAGAGTGTGATACATACACTGACAGATACGTCCGAGGTATTATGAAAGCACAGCAGTAAATCACCTAGTTGAGAGCCGATATCCATCAGGACTTCTTGGAGGAGGTGACACTGCATTGCTAAGTAGTAACTTTAAAACTCCTAAAAAGGTCAGCATGCATATTTTTCAATATTTGCTTTAACTGTCATTGCAAACACTTAAAACATATATTGAAAGTTGAAGAAACACGAGGTAATTCTGTATCCTATTCAGTTTCATGCTATGATAACAATAAATGCATTCGAGGTAAGAGAGCAGGAGGACTTGTATTGTGGTCACAACCCTGCTGACCAAACCATGATCTGGTCCAGACAGGATAAAGTAAAGAAACCAACAGAAACCAGTAGATGGTAATGAAAATGATCCCTAGTGGCCCTTATAACTCATTGGCATAAGACCAGCACCATGACAGTTTACAAATGCCATGGCAACAACCTGGAAGTTACTGCCCTTTCCTAGAAAGTTCTAAATAACCCACCTCTCAAATTGCACTAACCTGCCCCTTAATTTGCATGTAATTAAAAGTGGACATAAGTGGATATAAGCACAGTTGTCAGCAGCCCATACATTGCCAACTCTGGGCACACTGCCTATGAGTTAGGCCACAATGAGCAGAATCATTCAATAAAAGATTACTGTCTAACACCACTGCCTCATCCTGGAATCCTTTCCTGGGTATGCCAAGAACTCTCTTGGGCTAAGCCCCAATTTTGGGGCTCACCTGTCCTGTATCACAATAATATTTCCTTTTAGGAGTGAAAATGGGGAAGCATAAAAGGCTTGTTTGCCGAACAATGAAATATTTTATTTTCTTAGAAAATAACCATGTCAGCTTGGCGCAGTGGCTCACACCTGTAATCCCAGCACTTGGGGAGGCCAAGGTGTGCAGATCGCTTGAGCCCAGGAGTTCAAGACCAGTCTGGGCAACATGACAAAATCCCGTCTCTACAAAAATTACAAAAATTAGCTGGCTGTCGTGGCACGCACCTTGCAGTTCTAGCTATTCAAGAGGCTGAGGTGAGAAGATCACCTGGGCCCAGGAAATTGAGATTGAGCCATGATTGTGCCACTACACTGCAGCCTCAATGACAGAGCAAGACCCTGTCTCAAAAAAAAAAAAAAAAGAAAAAAAAAAAAAAGAAGAAGAAAATCGCCATGTCATCTGACAGGAAAAATTATCTGGAAGTTACAATAGTCACTGTTCAACCAGCATTGAGTAGTAATGACATGGTATTTATTCTCTTACTTGCTTCTCAGTCTTGGAAAATGTGGCTGACTTTTATCATCAGATAAGACTCTTTTAGTTTATTTATTTTATTTTACTTTGTTTTATTTTATTTTATTTTATACAGGGTCTTGCTCTGTTGCCCAGACTGGAGGGTAGTGGCACGATCTCAGCTCACTGAAACCTCTGCCTCCAGGCTCAAATGATTCTCATGCCTCAGTCTCTGGAGTAGCTGGGATTACAGGCGTGTACCACCACACCTGGCTAATTTTTTTTGTTTTTTTTTTAGTAGACACAAGGTTTTGCCATGTTGGCAAGACTGGTTTCAAACTCCTGGGTCTGGGCCAGGCTAGTCTCGAACTCCTATAATCCCAGCTACTCCAGAGGCTGAGGCAGGAGGATTACTTGAGCCCAGGAGTTCAGGACTGCGGTAAGCTATAATTGTACCACTGTACTACAGCTTGGGCAACAGAGTAAGGCTCTTCTGTTAAAAATGAAACAAAGTGAAGCAAGCCAAACAAAAACTATGAATATAGAAAAATATTTATATGCCAAAAGAAAACCACTGCTAATATAAATAGCAACGGATTTTTGGTTTTGATGTGAGAGAGATAATGAGAAGCACTAAGGGACTGAGTGCTTGAACTCCTGGCCCTGAGTGATCCGCCTGCCTTGGCTTCCCAAAGTGCTGGGATTACAGGTGTGAGCCACCATGTGCAGCCTAGTACACTATTTTTAAAAGACACAGATTTTATCTTTGGGAGCCAATAGAAAACTTTTATATGCACATTTCAACAGTAAAATAATTTTTAGAAATACCTTTGAAAATCTTTCAGATGTATGGTTGCATTTGAAAATCTTCAAGATTTGGGGGGACCTAAAATTCTATTTCTCTTTATTTTTTTCTGAAAAAAGCCATATTTTGTTCCTGATACAGATATATCAGGTTAAGAAAGAACATACATAAATGTGTAATCACAAACACCAAATTAGTTTAATTAGCACTTTATCAATCACTAATGTGAGCAACATGGAGGACCTCAAATGGAGGGATTGCACTGTTTTGAAAGATCCAGTCACTATAGTACATTATTTTTGAGTCTGGAGGGGTTTTTATTTTTGGGCCTTTTTACTTTTAATAAAAGATATAAGAGAGCAATATTTTAGGAGGAAATACCTCTATGGGCAGACACAATCTTCAGGAATGGAAGGCTGATGGCTTAGTGTACCTCAGCCACTCACATAATTCTGCTTCCAAAGTCTAGTTCCTGGTCCATAAAATGTTATAATTTTGGCTTTGGTCAATTCATAATTTATTCTCAGCCAGATGGGACACGGTGTAAAATTTATTTTTGAACCATTTAAAAAGGGGGTGAAAATATTTTAAAGCAGCTTAATGTTATACATGAGTCTGCAGATGAGATGTTTAAGACGATAAAAAAGGAACCAAGCTGTTCTCAAACACTAGAAGTATGAACTTGAATAAACAGATGAGCTATGTGCAAATGATTTAAACCTATTCTAAACCCTGTTCTATTTGTTATGAATCCGAAAAGTTATTCAGTAGCATTCTACTTTTACCACCTTAAACATATTTATTTGAAAATACTTTGCTCAAAATGTCACTAGTAAATAAAATTAATCTTCTTAGATCACTCTGTAATTCCTATTGTTCTTTCCAGAAAAAAATCTTAATCCGCATTTTTCAAAATAATATCGGTAAATTGTTTTGAGTAGCTTTCTTTATCTTTTCATTAGATTTCTACCTCTTTCTAAATGTATAGTGTTGAGAATTAAAAAATAAATAAATAAATAACATACCTTGGATTTGGCCCAGCAGCACCTGACAAACTGACAGGTGGAATAGAGAGTGTGGAGCTGGGGTTAGACCTGACACTTGGCCTGTGAACAGACTTAGCCACATGAGCTGATGGTATCAATCCGACAAGCAGGTCAGGGTAGACAAAACAGTATGGTAAAAGAAAATGGAAGCACTGGGGCTTAAAGAGGGCATCCTGGGAGATTTGTGGGGCAGAGTCAAGAGGAAATCAAGTGAGGTTTGAAGCTCAAAAGCCCAGAGAGTTGCCTTTAGGAAAGTTAGCCAATAGACCCAGGACCCAGATCCTTAGCAGAGGGCTGGAAAGAACAAGATGAGATCCAGTGCTAAATAGTATGAGTTAGAAGGCAGATAACTAAGACAAAAAGCTAAAGAAATAAAATGAAAGGCAATTAGCATAGAGTCCACGACCTAAGCTGAGGTTTGGGGTATGGTCAATCCCATCTCCTGGGTGGTGAACATAGTACCCATTACTTGGTTTTTCAAACCTTGACCCCCTCCTGCTGTCCTCCCTCTAGTAGTCCCATAGTGAATGTCAGGACTTTTACTAAGGTGGCTGCAATGCAGATGATCTCTTCCTTCTTTGGCACTATTGCAGCCAGTTTTGACACCATGAGGGAAACGATGTTAAGGAAAAGTCTGACTGAAGACGATGGGCAGAACTGGAAATTTGCAGAGAAATAAAGACAAAACTCTTAAGGATATAGTAAACCTTGGCTCGTGTGATGCCTAAGAACAGCATTACCTCTGGACTTTTTAGTTGCCTGGACCGATGTACCTCCTTTTTGTTGCAGCCATTTGGTTTGGAAAACAATGGATACATTAGCTGCTGGTCAGGGATGACAAATAAACTCAGTTGTTAAAAGATGATTCACAGTGAGTACCCAAGTCTCAGTATTAACACCAAAGCCTTGTTGTGATTGTGAGACTTGAGGTCAGAGATAATCTCCTTCTGAATCCCAAAGTACTGGGCAAGAACTATTTAAATTTCTTTTGCTGGCCGGGCGCGGTGGCTCAAGCCTGTAATCCCAGCACTTTGGGAGGCCGAGACGGGCGGATCACAAGGTCAGGAGATCGAGACCATCCTGGCGAACACAGTGAAACCCCGTCTCTACTAAAAATACAAAAAACTAGCCGGGCGAGGTGGCGGGCGCCTGTAGTCCCAGCTACTTGGGAGGCTGAGGCAGGAGAATGGCGGGAACCCGGGAGGTGGAGCTTGCAGTGAGCTGAGATCCGGCCACTGCACTCCAGCCTGGGCAACAGAGCAAGACTCCGCCTCAAAAAAAATAAAATAAAATAAAATAAAAAAATAAAAAAATAATAAAATAAAAAAATAAATTTCTTT
Source organism: Trachypithecus francoisi (assembly GCF_009764315.1). Lineage (NCBI taxonomy): Eukaryota > Metazoa > Chordata > Mammalia > Primates > Cercopithecidae > Trachypithecus > Trachypithecus francoisi. The sequence continues at coordinate 9,685,858 of NW_022681453.1, forward strand.
TGCTGAAGATTAGAATTTGCGCTATAATTTTCAGTGAAATTTGAATCTGCAGATGGACAACAAATTGGATGAGAGGAAGATGAGCTAAGAGACAAGCTGGGCCTGAATTCATTTATAACAGTCTCAAATTTGATTTATTCTTAGAATTGGGAACAAAGGTTTTGAATGGGACCCAAACTCTAATTTTATAATGTATGACAAAGGAAAACATAAATACACATAAACAAGTAGTTAAAAATATTTTTCCACTTTGAAAAAAGAAAACGTATTTTTATGAACCTGAATGGATAATTCATTCCCTCTACTCTTTCATCTTTTGTAAAGAATAATTTTAACTTTTATTTTAGATTCAGGGGGTACATGTGCAGGTTTGTTACATGGGTATATTGTACGATACTGAGGTTTGGGTATGATTGATCTCATCTCCCAGGTAATGAGGTTAGTACCCATTACTTGGTTTTTCAATCGTCGATCCCCTCTTTCTGTCCTCCCTTTAGTAGTCACTAGTGTCTCTTGTTGCCATCTTTATGTCCAGGAATACCCAGTGTTTAGCTCCCACTTATAAGTGAGAATATCTGGTATTTGGTTTTCTGTTCCTGCGTTAATTTGCCTAGGATAATGGCCTCTAGCTGCATCCATGTTGCTGCAAAAGACATGATTTTAATCTTTTTTTGTGACTACACAGTATTCCATGGTGCATATGTGCCAAATTTTCTTTATCCAATCCATTGTTGATGGGTACCTAGATTGATTCCATGCCTTTGCCATTTTCTTTTTAATTTTATTTTATTATTTTTTGAGACAGAGTCTGGCTCCATCATCCAGGCTAGAGTGCAATGGCACAATCGCAGTTTACCGCAACCTCTGTCTCCCGGGTTCAAGGGATTCTCCTGCCTCAGCCCCCTGAGTAGATGGGATTACAGGCATGTGCCACCATACCCAGCTAATTTTGTATTTTTGGTAGAGACGGGGTTTCTCCATGTTGATCAAGCTGGTCTCCAACTCCCGACCTCAGGTGATCCGCCCGCCTCGGCCTCCCAAAGTGCTGGGATTACAGGCGTGAGCCAACGTGCACAGCCACCTTTGCTATCGTTAATAGTGCTGTGATGAACATATGAGTGCATATGTCTTTTTGGTAGACAGTGTATTTTCTTTTGGATATATACCCAGTAATGGGATTGTTGGGTCAAATGGTAGTTCTAAGATTTTTGAGAAATCTCCAAACTGCTTTCCATAATGGCTAAAGTAATTTACACTCCCACCAATAGTGTATAAGTGTTCCCTTTACTCTGTAGCCTTGCCAGCATCTGTTGTCTTTGACTTTTTAATAATATCCATTTTGACTTGTATATTTCTTTGGGCAGTATGGCCATTTTAATGATATTGATTATTTTAATCCATGAACATGGAATATCCTCCCATTTGTTTGTGTCATGTATGATCCCTCTAAGCAGTATTGTGGTTCTTTTTGTAGAGATTTTTCACCTCCTTAGTTAGCTGTGTTCTTGGGTATTTTTTTTTTTTTTCATGTGGCTATTGTAAATGGGATTGTGTTCTTGATTTGGCTCTTAGCCTGAATATTATTGTGGTTTATAGAAATGTTACTGATTTTTGTACATTGATTTTGTATCCTGAGACTATACTGAAGTAGTTTATTCCAGGATCCTTTTGGCAGAATCTTTCAGGTTCTCTAGTTATAGAATCATGTCATCCATGAAGAGAGGTAGTTTGAATTTTTCTTTTCCTATTTGGTTGCCTTTTATTTCTTTCTCTTGCCTGATTGGCTAGCACTTCTGGAACTATTTTGAATAGGAGTGGTGAGACTGAGTGTTCTTGTCTTAGTCTAGTTCTCAAGGGGAATGGTTCCAGCTTTTGCCCATTTAGTATGATATTGGCTGTGGGTTTGTCATAGAGGACTCTTATTATTTTGAGGTATTGTCCATTGATGCCTAGATTGTTGAGGGTTTTTATCATGAGGAAGTCTTGGATTTTATCAAAAGTTTTTTTTCATGTCTATTGAAATGATCATGTGGTTTTTGTCTTCAATTCTCTTTATGTGGTGAATTACATTTATTGATTTGTGTATGTTCAGCTAATCTTGCATCCCAGGAATGATGCCTACTTGATCATGGTGAATTAACTTTTTGATGTGCTGCTAGATTTGGTTTGCTAGTATTTTGTTGAGGATTTTTCTGTCTATGTTAATCAGGGATTGGCCTCTCATTTTCTTTCTCTGTTGTGTCTTTGCCAGGTTTTTGTATCTGGGTGATGCCAACTTCATAAAATGAGTTATGAAGGAGTTCTTCCTCCTCAATTTTTTGAAAAAGTTTCAGCTCTTCTTTGCACATCTTGTAGAAGTCAGCTGTGTATCCATCTGGTCTGAGGCTTTTTTTGGTTAGCAGAATTTTTATTATTGATTGAATTTCAGAACTCAATATTATTCTGAATAGGGTTTCAATTTCCTTCTGATTAAATCTTGGGAGGTTGTTTGTTTCCAGAATTTTTTTCATTTTTCTTTAGATTTTCTAGTTTCTGTGCATAGAGGTGTTCATAATAGACTCTGAAGAAATTGGCTATAATGTCATCTATGTCGTTTCTGATTATGCTTCTTTGGATCTCTCTTTTTCTTTGTTAATCTAGCTAGCAGTCTATCAACCTTGTCTATTTTTTTCAAGTTACCAACTTTTATTTCATTGATTCTTTGTATGGATATTTTGTTGATTCTTTGTATGGGCCTCACATTAAATTTCGCTCTAATTTTAGTTAATTATTTTCTTCTACTAGCTTTGGGGTTAGTTTGTCCTTGTTTCTCTGGTTTCTCTAGGTATGATTAGATCATTGATTTTAGACCTTCCTAAGTTTCTCAGGTAGGTATTTAGCACTATAAACTTTCCTCTTAGCACTGCTTTTTGGTGCATTCTAGAAGTTTTGGTATGCTGTGACTCTGTTTTCATTTATTTCAAATACTTTTTTGATTTCTGCCTTAATTTTGTTGTTTGCCCAAAAGTCATTCAGGAGCAAGTTGTTTAATTTCCAGGTAATTGAGTGGTTTTGAGAAATCTCCTTCGCATTGATTTCTATTTTTATTCCACTGTCATCTGAGAGTTAAATTTCTTTTCTAGCCAATACCTTTATTAAGTGAAGTAAGCCTATATAATCAGCCATTCTCTTTATCTTGATTGGCACCAAGAATGCCACTGAGAATAATATGATAGTAATTATAATTAGAGGTTAAATTTCTTTTCTATCATCTCCTGGACAGACTATACCTACATTGTTTAGTGTTATATTCCCAGTGTCTAATGCAGTTATTATTTGAAAAATTGAGTGGATACGTTGGTTGTCTTTCTTTGGGCTCCCTGCAAAGCTGGCCTTGACATAAGGACTTGGGTGGTGGTGGTTTATTTGGGATGTAAACTCAGGCAGCCAAGTGAAGTAATATGAAAGGAAGACAGGAAAAGAAAAAGAACCAATAAAAAGTATAAATAAACCGGCTCTTTGTAGGCAATTGGAATTCAATCCCACGAGAGACATTCTAAGAAAGTATATTGAACATACCTCAGAATTGTCCCACTGGACAATGAAAAGGTTAGGATTTTACCTACCAATTCACACTCTCTGAGTGAGGATTGACTATCCCTGGTGGTTAACTCACTTGTGCTTTGTCATGAGACTCTGTGATGGTGCCAGCTTTCACAGTGTAGAGAAAGCCCTCTGGCAGATAAATGAGTAGAACCAGGAACTCAAGAGGGGAAGCTACCAGTGTGCCAGAAACCATCTACCACAGTGACAGCTGAACTCAGAGCTGGATCAAGAGGATATGGAGTGGACACCAAAAGCATCTATCATACTGCTTATCAACATCTGTTGTTTTTATCTGGCATCTCCTTTCATTTGGTGAACTGTTATTCCTCCACTTCATGCATTTCTTGTGTGTCTGCCAATCAAGAACTGCTTGATTCCGTCATACTGCTGTAGAATTTTTTATGTGGACACTGGAAGAAAGAATATGTCTTTTCTCTTAGGGAACTGACTAGAATAATATAAACCTGGAGCTGTCTACAACCATCCTTTTCCTTCCAATGCTGCAAGGAGAAAGCCATCTATAGTAGGAGAAAATAAAGTCAATATGTACAAAGACAAACAAAATCAAGGAATGGAGCGAACCACATAGACAAGGTTTCCTCATGCGTCACATTCACCTGACCTTTCTCCAACCACTTCTTCAAGCATCTAGACAACATTTTTCAGGGAAAATGCTTCCACAACCAGCAGTATGCAGAAAATGCTTCCCAAGAGTTTGTTGAATCTCTAAGCACGGATTTTTATGCTACAAGAATAAACAAACATTTCTTATTGGAAAAAAATGTTTTAATTGTAATAGTTTGTATTTTGATTAATAAAGATGTGTTTGAGCCTAGTTATAATTTAAAATTCAGGATCTGAAACCGCTACTACTTTTGCACCAGCTATCAGGATGCATGTCCAGGTCTCACATAAAGCGTGGAAGATGATCCTTGTTATTAGAGAAGTTCTGCCAAGAAATTACTGTGAAACTCACCTGTCTCTAGGCTGTTCTGAGAAGAGAGACTTGGACCCATGGGTTGATCCCAGGGAAACACTGGCCATGAATGTTTTGGGCCCAGGTAGGGGCATAGGAAAAAGTTCACCCAGAACCACTGAGGCTAGTCAGTTGGAGGGAAAGCACAAGTAACAGAAGGGAAGGAAAGGAAAGGTTATAGTAGCACTGAGTATCAGGTCTGGAGGAGCTTAGGGTAGAAAACAGAAAATAAAGCATCTGAGAGCAGGGAAGATTGAAAAGAAGTTGGATCAAGGGAGTGTCAGCTGTGTCAGCAGTGAGAGGGTTGAAGGCCCACTTTTCTGTGGTGCTAGCAGGAGTGTCTGGTAGTCTGAAGAGCTATTCACAACCAGACTGAGCTATTCACAGTCAAAATAAATGCAAATCAAAGCAATGGAGGTAATCTACCCATTTACTTACCACATGCCAAATAATTTATTAGATTAAATTGTTTCTCCCAACATGGTTGTACCTATTTACATTCCCATTTGTTAAGGATGGAAATTGCAGTTGCTCCTCATCTTCACCTGTAGTTTCTATCATTGGTCTTTTGTATTTTAGGATAATCATTATTTTAAAATATATCCTGTTTACTTAATGAGGAGCAGTGTTGAGAACCAATTGTCCATGATTTGAGGAATCATACTAGACAGATTAGACAGATAAGAATAAAAATGGACATTTAGAAGAGGCATGTGAGAAAATTAGCCTCTTCGTGTTAACTAATCCTTATCTGTGAAATTAAGGTAATACCTCATAAGGTTATTGTGAAGATTTGAATGTGTGAAGACATGCAAAGCACATTGTATTTGCAATGTCAGCTATTATTACATCTTCACCATAGAGTCAACCAAATAGTGAACAAACATTCCTAGGTACAATCTTCCATAGATTGTGCTAGGCCTCCCCAAACACTCTGGAACTCTACAGTATATCCAGTCACTCATTCATTTATCAGGCGTGAAGATCATAAGAGACACTTTTTCAGTCATTATGTGACAATGCCAGACCAAAAAAAATTATGAAAAAAATGTTTGACTAGGAGAGATAGGAATAAATGAAGATGGGTTATTTTCTTTATAATCTCTATCATATAAATATCTTCACAAATATTATGAATAGCTAATGATACTACTTTTTTTTTCTCAAATTTGAACTGTTGGCTTAAAAGAAGCCTAAGAAATATAATGGAGAAAGTAAAATTTAGAAATCACTTATAATTGTACACATACACATAAAATAATTTCTACCAATTCCATACAATCTCAGAAATGTTATAATTTCAGAAGAGGAGAAATGTTATAATTTCAGATGCCATCAGTGGGGTCAGTGTAAACTTGATGTTAGCTTCATGAAAACACATTGTTTCACGTCAACACAAAAAAATATAACTCCAAATGTGTTTATAATTAAAAGCAACAACTGAGCATTCATACCAAGAGTGCCATCTTCTACTTTTAAAATTGTACTTATAAGCAAGAATAGCATATTTTGTTTGTGGCTATTTAGCACTCAGCAGCAAGTACATAAGCTTGAGGAAAGGTTGTAAATAAGCCTACAGTTTTTATTTATCAACCACTATATAACCAAGACAAAGCATCTTTGGAGGTACAAAAGTCAAATGTGTATTGCTAACTTTTTACCCTCATTATTTAAATATTATCTTATAAAAATTTGAATACGTAATATTGTAGCAAAGAAAACCATATCCTGAAACACTAGCACTATTATGTTTTGGTGTTCATGTCTGAATGTTTAATACACTCTAAAGGTTTGGATTTCTCATTAGAATTCTCATTGGCTAACTGGGTTGCTCAGTTAGATTCAGATACAATCAGATTCAGGGCTCTCAGTCACCTTAAGTCCATCGGCATATCAGCCCAGATAGGTACAGATTAATTTCAATCAATGAGATTATGTTCTGGGATTCCAGTTTTAGTAAGCAGATTTTCTCTTTTCTACTGAAAACATGTAGCCTGGAAACCTTCTTGAGACTTCAAGGAGAATGCCTGTTGGGAATGGAGTCGTTGCTAAGGAAATATTGCTGGGGAACAAGAGGAAGCGACTATGGTCCAGTCACATTGTATGAATCATTGGATCAATCTTCTGAAACTGTACCTTCTTTTGGACTTTTCAGTTACATGTATCAATAAGTTCTCTGTATGGTTCAATCCAGATTGAGCTGGTGTTTTAGGTACTTGCAAACAGTTATGCTGACCAATATACTGAGCTACTGGCAGTTCTATTTTTACAGGATTCTAAGCTCCATGAAGGAGATGGTAGGGATCTATTCTTGTATGTAGTTTCAGTTTTTTCATGAAACCACTACTTCTATAATGTGAAATGTCATATGGATGGAACACTGGGCTTGGTGATAGAGGAAGTAGAGTTCAGTCTTGGTTCTGACATGTTTTTGATTAAGTTAATTCTGTAATTCACTTAATCTCAGTTTCTCTATAAAATGAAGAAGCAGACCTTTGTTTACAAATGTAAATACATATGTATCTATCTATCTATAGTACTATGTATCTATGTATATATCTATCTATCAAAGCAGAGCTGTTTTTCAGAAGAAATCTTATGTAGAGCTCAACAAATAAAACATGTACAATTGTGAGTTGTAAGAAAGGCAATTGTTTTTCTCATTCCTGTATCCTTAGCATAACCATAAGCCTGGTAAAATGTATATACTCAGCAAGTAGTTGCAGAATGAGTGAATAAAACAAAGCTCCTCTGTTGGAGAGATGACATGGAAGCTGGGTCCCCACTTGCTTGGCCTTCCCCTCATCCCCTTATCCACCCTTGAAGTGCCACTAAGAAACTCGAGGGCTTGGCAGATTGCAAGCTAAAAGTCAATGACCAAGTCATCTCTAAGGCCCTTCCAGTTCTAACATTATGTAGTCCAATTTAGTGATTCCCAGCTGTGGCAGTGGAAGAGTGCAGGTTGGTTATGTCATCAGAATTATATTATGAGACTTTTCAAATGATTGTTCCCACTCTGCTGAGACTCTTTTTCTGTCACCTCAATCAACTAACTATTTCTGTTAATTAACCATGTACTGGTTTCATTAATGACAATTTGATGGATCATTTTTAAAAGAGCCTCCGGGACGTGCCTAGGCACTGTGCACCAGCCAGTGGTCGACTGCTAAACAAACAAGACAGAGTGACAGACATGATCCTGATATGGCTCGGACGAGTGGAGGAACACCAGGTTCTTCCTCTCCAGTCGAATTAGAAAAACCAACACGGACACACATGGAGTAGTTTTCAGGAGCAGGGAGTTTAATAGGCAAGAAAGAAAGGAGCAGCTCCCCTGTACAGAGACAGAGGGAGGGGGACTCCACAGTCAAGAGACAAAACCCGGCATTCAGGTAATATCAACCAGCTATATTCCATGGCTGGAGGAGGTTGTGTCTGATTTGCATAGGGCTCAGGGGATTGGTTTGACCAGGCATGTCATTCACGTAGCCCGCGAAAAAACTGGCCCTCCCACCCTAGCCTTTTAATATGCAAATTCAGAGCGCCTTGATGTTCCACACGCGGGGATATGTGGGGGCGGCCATGCTTCCAGGCACATGTAGGGCAAAGGCAAGAAGGGCACGGGAATCGCCATGTTGTGTGGACCCAGTTTCTAAGGGCCTGCATTTGCATATCAAAGTTTGCCGGCCTGGTTCTAAGAGCTGGGGATTTACAAGAAACTTTTCTGGAGATGCTTTAAACATGAAAACTTCCCAAGGACCCCTTTTCCTCTCTATCTGCCTAAAATAATTTCTTAGTTACTCCTACAACAATCCCATTCTCTGGGAACTTCCTTGGTTGAATATTATATCTGGGAGCTGTCAAAATCTTGATGCTTTAGGTCCCACCCCCAGATAATCTTATTTTAAAATTAAATGTATGAAATTACAACAAGTACTGTTGTTTGTTGAATGATAGCTAACTGAAGAAATTAGTAGTTGTAAAAAGGCTTATGTGGAACATGTTGAGTTCTCTACATCTGAAGCAGTCAAGAGAGATTGGGCAACTACTCTATAGCTATATCTGTCTCTCTCTTTTATATATATATATATATATAGAGAGAGAGAGAGAGAGAGAGAGAGAGAGAGAAAGAGAGAGAGAGAAAGAGATCGAGAGAGAGAGACAGAGGAATCAGTCATCCGGGGATGATTTTATAAGTCTGAACTTATGAGAATGTGTGAAGTTAACACACAGTCACTTTTCATAATGCAATATGGGCTTTCAAGGGATAGCTTCATAACAATGAAGAGATATCTGAGGGCAGAGTTTTATTCCTTTTCCCACAATATATGTGTGAGTGTGTGTGTGTGTGTGTGTGTGTGTAGGAAAGACTGTTGGGATGAACAGGTCTGAAGAGAGTAAGGACCTTTCAGTTACTTGGCAGAAATAATTTCTTAGTTACTCCTACGTCTAGTGGGTGGTATCTAGTGGGTGGTAACTACACGTTAGGTATATGGAAGAGGAAGCATTTGATGTATTAGATGGTGAAGCTATTTTCAGATGAAAGTGTGATAAGTAAAGCTTTTAAAACTAGCATATTTCAGCCTGATTTAATCCTACCTGTGGTAAAACAAACAAAAAACATACCTATGTGACTGTGAAATTTAAAAGAAAACAAAACCAATCTCTTTAGTTACCTTAAGGATGGGAATTTATGTATTAGTTTAGGCGATTAGAGTTAGTACCAGTTCTGATACTTAAACTTAATAGAAAATAAATAAATAAATAAATAAATAAATAGAGTTTAAAACACTCAGAAAAGCTATTTGTTGTTTTCAAAATGGATACTTTGATCATGGTTGTAGTGGAATTTTAGACTAGTGCAAGAATTAGATGGTATTTGTGCATTTATTTATTTCTTTTAAGGTTCAGCTCAACTGACATTTTCTTGCAAAAAATCTCTAATCCTTGTTAGCACAAAGGAATTTGTTTGACAAGACATGCACAATAGTAACAGTTGCATTATTTATTATTTTTGATGCTACAATTTTTCTTAATCAGTTGCAAGCTCATAGAGGCACGACTTTGGTACACTTCTCCCCCATCAGGCCAAACATAATTCCTCACCATCACAGGTCATTCACTGAATGGGATAGCTTTGTTTTCTTCCCCTGACTCTCTAATGAGAGATATTATGATGCAATCACTTTTTAATTCTGGCTCCCATTGTAAGAAGCAACCACAACAAATTTTTTTACAAACCTCACCATTAGATGTAGCAGTTTTGGTGTGCAACTTCTGAAACCAAACCAGGAAAAGACATTATGTATTGACGTTAGAAACCCACAAATGCTTCAGTTTTAAATACTTTCCACTGTTTATTTTTTTCTAATTCATCAAATGAAATCTTTCCATGTTTTAGCTCTAGGAGAGATTAAGCACATTCAATCTAATTATGCAACCTCCTGGCAAAAGCAGTCTCCATGTGAAACATTCTGCTGGTTGTATTTCACAGTTGCTAATGGAAACAGAGACAAGTTTGGAAAACTGCAAAGTCAAGTCTGAGCCTTGGCATTATCATGCCTCTGAGGAAAGGCATTTCCTGGGTCTGTTCTTTCTTTCCTTCACTCTCTGTATGCACACTGCATGCATCCAGTCAGGCTCTACAAATAACTGAAAATGGTCACATCAAGGTAGGAATACCATAGACACAAAAAATGAATAAAAGCTTGAAAAGTTTCACAAACAACAAACAAAATACAACTTGCCAGGGAGTCTGAGACTTGATAATTTTTTGTAGATAGATAAAATCAATTTATCTGATGTTAAAGAATACCAGTTGTCATGGCGTTTAAAAAATTCCTAGTTTCAAACATCCTTGGCAGCTCCTCAGGCTAACAATGCAACCTTACAAATTATAGTTGTTAGCTGCAGGTTTTGTTTTTCACCCATAGTTGCATGGTATATTCAGATACAGAGAAGTCACTGTATTATTTCCAAAACAAGTTTTTACAATTTTTAATTCACTGTAGGTTCAAAGATGAAACAGTGTGTTATCTTCCTAAAAATAATTTTGCTGAATTATAGACCAGATTTACATGAGAGCTGGAAAACATTTTGGAAGTGAAAAAAAGGAATGCTGGCATCCGTGTGAGGAACACTGAGATGCACAAATGGTTTCCCTGCAATGAGAGCAGTCAGCCATGTAAAGACAGCCAGTTTGATCAGACAGCCAGTTTGACCAGTTTCCTTTCCGTCTTCTCTCCAGGTTCTCGTGTGTATTATCTGATTGGAAAGTATTTACAGGTGACTGACAGGTATGGCAGACCTCTGCAGAACGGCTCTTTCTAACAGGAACTGAACTCTGTGTTAACCTCTCTGTCAGCTCTGAGTGCCCAAGTGTTAACCTAAGCATCTTGGATTGTTTTCCTGAGCTCCTCATCTTACAGCAGGTCCTGCACTGATGTGTGCTGTAGGTCCTAGGCTCTTCCTCTTTCCTTCTGGCCTGGGGTGCTGAAGTCCCAGCTTGCCTGAGGCAGGGCCCACCCAAGGGATTGCTTGAATAGAGTTTCTTAGTTACACAAATCTTGAAATCATTAAAATTTCAGTTTTTACATTCTATTTCATGTCTCAGTCTCTTGTATTCTTAGCCACCACCCAAGACCTCCCAGCTGGAATGACAGTGCTTGCCAACTGCTAGATTAATGTTGACTACTTCCATTCATTCATTTATTCACTCATCCAGTCATCTATTCCCACTTCCATTCAGCAGATATATCTGCCAATCACATACCATATGCTAGGCACAGTGCTGTGAATACTGTAAGCCAAAGTAGACACGGTCCTGTTCACATGGACCTTACAGTCTACTGAGGACGGGGAATACTAATCAAATAATCACCCCCCCACCCGCAACAAATTCAAAATTAGAAATGAGGGCTGGGTGCAGTGGCTCATACCTATAATCCCAGCTCTTTCAGAGGCCAAGGCAGGCAGTTCACTTGAGCCCAGGAATTTGAGACCAGCCTGGGCAATGTGGTGAAACCCTGTCTCCACAAAACATACAAAAAAATCGCCAGACATGGTGGTGTCCACCTGTAGTCCTAGCTATTTGGGAGGCTGAGGTGGGAAGATTGATTGATCCCAGGAGTTCAAGGCTGCAGTAAGTGGTGATTGCACCACTGCACTCCAGCCTGGGCAACAGAGTGAGACCCAGTCTGCAAAACAACAACACCACCACCACAATAACTAAAACCGAGAAATGAGGTAAGTTCTATGAAGGAAAGATGCACAGTGCTATGAAGGAGCCTATTAACTTGGAGGGAGGGGGCAAGAAGGCTTTCTCCTAGAAAAATTACAACTTGTCTGAGCTAAGATCTGGAGGGTGAGTTGCAATTGTGTTGCCAAAGGATTAAGGTGGTGACTACAGCAGAGCATTTCATTCAAAGGGGGTCATGCACAATCTCCTCTGGCAGGCAGAGGCTCGGCCTTTCTCAGGAACTAATGGCAGTATGACAAGAGCACAGAGAGTGAGAAGGAATAAGGAGGGAGAGAATCTGGAGGAAGCCTTGTAGATCATGATAAAGTTCTGATCAGAGACTAAGAAATGATTGAAGGCTTTAGAGCAAGGCAGTGAAATGACCAGACTTATGAGTATTTTTAAAGATGACTTTGCCTACTAAGTTGAAAACAGATTAGAGTGGAGGTAGGAGTGAGGTAGTCAATAGTAGTCTTGGTGCAGATAGAGGTCCTTGTGCCTTGGTGGTGGTGGATATAAACAGTAGTGGATCGGTTTAAGATATTTTTTGGGACAGATCCATTGTGCATAGTAATGTATTGCATATGAAATGTGAAGAAGAAGATTGTGGGATTGCAGAATGTTCTGACTAGTGCAGTCATTTGTTGGGAGGGTAAACACTGGAAGGGGGTCCCATTTAGAGGAGAAGATTAGGAAGGTGGTTGTGAACATGTTGAGTTTGGAACATTGAACAGGAGATACCCAAGAAGCACTTGGATATTTTGGTCTTAGGTTCAGGGGAGAGGTCTGGATTGGAATTGCACATTCGTGGATCATTGGTGTGTAGGTGGTAATTGCAACCATAAGTATGAAGGATCTCTCCTGTGTATAGTGTGGAGTGAAAAGACAGGAGAGCCTAAGAGTGACTATGACATTCCAACATTTAATGATCAGACAGAAGAAAATAAAATTATCGTTGAGGAGAGTTGTCAGACTTAAAGATAAAACTGGAGGAGAATTATGGATATTCTCTGTTTGTCTGTCCATGCTTCTCCATGCTACTCTGTGCCCTGGGAATATAATTTCATGAATTATATCAGCCAGGCTCCCTTGTCTCTGACTTGATGTTGGATTAAGCCAATGAGAGAAGAGAAAGATCCAGCTTCCCTCCCTGTTATGCTGTGATTTGACAGCAGCTTCATTTTCCCAAAGTCTACAGTTTCTATATCAGAATAAGTAGTTGAAGAGCACACAAAATTAAAAAGGAAAGTATATTGATGAGTCTTAGGAGACACTTAGTATGGCTTTAAGCAAAAGAATGTAGCCACTGTCAAACTGTAGTATAGCAGATTGGTCTTAATGCCCTCCTTCATACAAAATGTCTAGTGAGACATCTCCATTCTCTCTCTTTATCTTTTTCTGCATCTCCCACAGGTTCTTCAACTTATTTCAATCTGGCAACTTACCAACATTTTGTATAGAGGAAAAGTCCGTCAAAGAAAAGTAGTTGGAGATGAATATGGGCTCAATAAAAGGGTTTTTAAAAAAGCTTCATGTTCAGCATTTGGTGGAGACTGGAATTCATTTGGTTGCCAGAGGTCAAGCGTCTGCTGTGCAGTCGGAAGAACCTTGCGCATCCACCTGAATAACATGAAATGTATCACTATTCTCTGTTCCTCACCATGAAAGCCCAATGTGTGTGATAAATTCCTTAACTTATTTGATTCTCTGGGCAGCAATATCTTGGTCAAAATAATTAAGTGGGTCCATTTAGTGTTGATAAATTATCTATACTGAGGTTGGAGAGTTTTTAACTTGAAAAATTTTAGCAGCAATAGGAGAAATTAATTGAAAATTGGTAAGCCTATATTTTGAAATGAGAACTATATAAAGTACTCTGTGGTGTTCATATTTGGGCATGAATAATGAACTAAACCAGAAATTAATGTTCATATCTTCTTTTTAAAGTTATTGTTGAATCATTTAACCAAGAGAAGCTAAAGACTTATCTCTGACCTGTTTTATTTTCTTGAGTTGTCTGTATTGTTTTGCACATGTCTCCTGTCTTGTGCCTATCTGTGCTAGGAAAGTTATATCCTTAAGTCTGTGTCTTAATGACCCATTACCAAAGGATTTTAAAAAAAAATGCTATCATTGCTCTGAGTTTATTGTCAATATAGAGACATTATCAATTGTCTTTGAAGGAGGTGGCTTCCATCCAGTGCTTCCTGTTTAATGCCTTCTGCTTATTCTATTTTATTCGCTTGGAAATGGATTCTCTTTTTATTTGCTGGATTGCAGCTTCAGTTTCTTTTTCAGTACTCTGTCTATTGCCTCTGTATTCTACATGCATGCTGCAATGTGAAGGGCTTTATTTCACTTATTTTTGTGATGGGAAAGTAATTTGCCATTTGAGTCTGAACTAAAAAAGGTCCCCCACTGGGCAGGAACAGTAGGACCATGGTAATTCTTATTTAAGTCTGTTAAACATCTTTCCTTTCCTGTATGCAAAACCTCAGGAGTTTATTTAACCTCTTAGAACCAGTATCATGTAGGTTATGTAGATACCAAAAGTTAGATACATAAAAAAGGAATTTGAACAAGTAAGGTTACAGAAGTGGAGTTTAAACCTGGACTGAGAATTCAAAATCTGACAAATACCAATTCCAATTTTTTTCAATTTCCTAGATATTTCATTCTTGGGGATAAAGTAATCCTAGTAATTATTATATTGTCAGGGCTTACTATAATGGGGAAAGACTGTAGGTCCAAGTTTACATATACAGAGTGGGAACAAAATCATCTATGAATTTGGATCCACAATAACCATTTCAACTTAGGAATTCTATTCTTGCTCACCGTGTGGACTAGACTCTAGACTCTGCCCAGGTGTCTGCTTCTCAACTGCCCTCATTAGCTGAAACTCCCTGGATTCTACTACTTGCCTACCCCAAACTCTAATTAATCTCAGATCCCTGTCCAGGCCCTTTGTAGCCAATTTGGCCTTGCCACATCCTGTATGGGACTAGCAAGACATTGAGTTTGGGGAGAAATTATAAGGTGCACTGGGACACTAAAACAGATCAATAAATGTTAATGTTGGTAATAATAGTTGACGTATAGTTCTGTTACCCTTACTTATGTAAATAATCTGTATAAGTATAAAGCTTGTAGGCAAATTAACATAAACCATTGTCTAAAGATGTTCAGTGGCTGGGCATGGTGGCTCATGCCTGTAATCCCAGCACTTTGGGAGGCTGAGATGGGAGCATTGCTTGAGGTCAGGTGTTCGAGACTAGTCTGGTCAACATGGTGAGATCTCATCTCAAAATAAATAAACAAACAAACAAACAAATAAATAAAAAATGGAGATGTTCAGTGACGGCTTAGAAAATATCATGTAGGAGACTCAAGATATACTTTCTTTTAATTCATGAAAATGGACTCATTCTAAACATCATGGACTATAAATGTATGTTTATTCTTAAAATTAAGAAAAGAGAGTAGCTATACCTTTGAAGGTGTCATTATATTTAAGCAAATAAAATGTTTGCAGCATTGTGGAGATTCTGGCATATTGTGGATTCTTTTTCTTTCAGGTCACCTGTGTGATGGGAATGGATTGCAAAATATGAATTTAAGATGCAAAATGTCGAAGTTGGATTTCTTCTCTTTTAAAGATTAATTAAGATTTTTTTCATTGGCTTTTTCATTGTTACTAAAGTGATAACATTTAGAAGACACTAGTTTTTGACTGATTTTAATAAACTGCATTTTCTAAAACCTTTTATTGTTTAACAGTTTTATATATTTGAGGCCTTTCTATAAATACATAAAAATTAGAATTATTGCATCTTCTTAGTGAATTGAAACTTTTGTCATTATTAAATTTCCTCTTCTAGTTATTTTTTTTTTTTTTTTTTTTTTTTTTTTTGAGGCGGAGTCTCGCTCTGTCGCACGGACTGGAGTGCAGTGGCCGGATCTCAGCTCACTGCAAGCTCCGCCTCCCGGGTTTTTACGCCATTCTTCTGCCTCAGCCTCCCGAGTAGCTGGGACTACAGGCGCCCGCCACCTCACCCGGCTAGTTTTTTTGTATTTTTAGTAGAGACGGGGTTTCACCGTGTTAGCCAGGATGGTCTCGATCTCCTGACCTCGTGATCCGCCCGTCTCGGCCTCCCATAGTGCTGGGATTACAGGCTTGAGCCACCGCGCCCGGCCTCTAGTTATTTTTTTGGTTAGTGTTTGCATGGTATATACTTTTCCATTCTTTTTTTTTTTTTTTTTTTTTTGAGACGGAGTCTCGCTCTGTCACCCAGGCTGGAGTGCAGTGGCCAGATCTCAGCTCACTGTAAGCTCCGCCTCCCGGGTTTACGCCATTCTCCTGCCTCAGCCTCCCGAGTAGCTGGGACTACAGGCACCCGCCACCACTCCCAGCTAATTTTTGTATTTTTAGTAGAGACGGGGTTTCACAGTGTTAGCCAGGATGGTCTCGATCTCCTGACCTCGTGATCCGCCCGTCTCGGCCTCCCAAAGTGCTGGGATTACAGGCTTGAGCCACCGCGCCCGGCCTCCATTCTTTTACTTTTAACATGTCTGTGTGTTTCTTGCATGTAGCTTAGAGTGTTTTTTCCCTCTTAATCCACTCTGACAATCTTTATTTTTTAATTGGAATATTTACTTTGTTTTTTTTACTAATTTATTTGGGGTTAAGTTCACTATATTACAATTTGCTTTGTTTTTGTCACAACTGTCCTATTTTTCTTTTTCAATGTTTTTGCATTCTGATAAATTCTTTTTCTATTATTCCATTTCTCCCTTTGCTGACTTTACAGTTACAAATTCTTTTACTGGTCTTTTTAGTAGTTACCTTAGACATCACAATATACATCTTTGAATATTAATATCTATTATAAATTAGCTCTTTTGCCACTTTCTAAACAACACAAGAGCCTTGGAATACTCTAACTTCACTTACTTCAGTCATAATTTATATGCTATTGTTTTACGTACTTTAATTCCCTATGTATGTGGAACCCCATACAGCATTATTTTTACTTTAATTTTATTATTTATTCAGTTAATAATCATTTAAATATGTTCACATATATCTCCTCTCCACTACTCTTTATATCTTCCCATATTTTCAAGTTTCCATCTGGAATCACTTTTTTTCAAGAAAGGCTTTCTTTAGTATTTCTTTTTGGGTGGTTTGCTGGTAATTAATTCTAGTTGTGTGTCTGAAAAGTCCTTATTTCCTCTTTACTTTTTTTCTTTTGAGACAAAGTCTTGCTATGCTGCCCAGGATAGAGTGCAGTTCACAAGTGTGATTATAGTACACTTCATTCTCAAACTTCTGGGCTCAAGGAATTCTCCCACCACTGCCTCCCCAGTAGATGAGACTATAGGCACACACCACTGTGCCCAGCTCTATACACTTTTGAAGGATATACTTGTTGGTTATAGAATCTAGGTTGTCCACATTTTTAAGAAAGCATTTTGGAGATATCATTCCATTGCCTCCAGGCTACCATTGTTTTCACTGAAAAATCAGTTACCAGTCCCATTGTTGCTTCTTTGATGGTAATCTGACTTTTTCTTACTGTTTTTAAGATTTTCATGTTGTATGTATTTTCCTGTAGTTTTATACGTATATACATATGTCTAGCTTTCTTTTTTATTTTCCTGCTTGGGATTTGTAAGAATTCTTAAATCTTTACAACAAAATAAGTAAGGAGGAAATAAATACTTTTCAGACACACAAAAACCAGAATTAATCACCAGCAAAGCATCCAAAGGGAATACTAAAGTCTTTTTTGAAAAAAAGTGATTTTAGATGTAAACTTGAAAATATGTGAAGAAATAAAGAGTAGTGGAGAGAAGAAATAATGTGGGTACATTTAAATAAATAATAACTGAATAAATAATAAAATTATAATGAAGATAATGTTTTCTGGGGCTGAAAATACATATGGAATTTAAAATACATGAAAACAATAGCATATAAGTTTACCAAAGTAAATGAAGTTAGAGTATTCCCAGGCTCTATTTTAAAGACCTTATGTGTTTTCTCAATTTTGGATAATTTTTGCTCATTATGTCTTCAAATATTGCTTCTGCTAGGTTATCACTTCCCTTTTTAATGAAATTATAAATAATCATAAGGTAGACTTTGCTGATATACACACAGATCCTCCCCAATTTAGGATGGTTTGACTTAATGGTTTTTTGACTTTACAATGGTGTAAAAGCGATACTGGAGTAGTCATCTGTGGTATGATACTTTCTTGTGTTGCTGGGCATTGGCAGCAAGCTGTGGCTCCCAGTAAGCCATATGATCCAAAGGGTGAACAACTGTGTACTGCATCTCCAGCTTTTTTTGAATGTTGTGTTTTTGCATCCCATCATATCTACAGAATGCTTATCTGTGTGATATGGTTTGGATCTGTGTCCCTGACCAAATCTTATGTCGAATTGTAATCCTCAATGTTGGAGGGTCTGGTGAGAGGTCATTGGATCATGGGTATGGTTTAACACCATCCCCTCAGTGCTGTTCTTGTGATAGTGAGTGAGGGAGTTATTGCAAGATCTAGTTGTTTAAAAGTGTGTAGCACCACCGCACTCTCTTGTGGTCCTGCTTCTGCCATGGAAGACGCCTGCTCCTGCTTTGCCCTCAGCCATGATTATAAGTTTCCTGAGGCCTCCCCAGAAGCCAAGAAGATGCTGCCATGGTTCCCGTACAGCCTGAAGAACCATGAACTAATAAAACTCTTTTCTTTATAAATTTCCCAGTCTCAAGTGTTTCTTTATAGCAGTACAAGAACTAATACACTGTGTACAGTATTCAACACTATTTTATTATAAAATAGGTTTTGTGCTAGATGATTTTGCCCAACTGTGGGGTTAATGTAAATGTTCTGAGCACATTTACAGTGGGCTAAATTAAGCTATGATGTTCAGTATGTTAGGTGTATTAAATGCATTTTTGACTTAAAGTTGTTTTAACTTATGATAGGTTTATTGGGATGTAAAATCATCATAGGTTGGGGAGCCTCTGTATTTCATATATTCTACATTTAAAATATAAAGCATTTTACTTACTTTTCAATTCACTAATTCTTTTTTCATCTTTGTCTGGTATGTTCCTAAATCCATTTATTAGGTTCATTTTTATATAGTTTAAAAATGTTTACTAAAATTCTTAGTCTGAACTTGTAATTCCTTGAAAACACAACTCATACTTATTTTCAACTGCATGTAATAAACTCATTATCTGGAGTCTGCCTTCTTTTTTTCTTTTGGTTTCTTATTATCAATTGTTGCTTTCTCATGTGTTCAGTTATTTTTTATTGAGTCCCAGAAAGTATATGTAAAAATTTGTAGAGTTATTTTACGATTGTAGAAGATGTTATCTTCTTCTAGAGATTTACTTTTGTGTCTGACAAGTAGTCAGAACTAGCAGTCCTAGCTAAACATTCATTCAGTTAGGTGTAGTAATGACTCAAAACTGGGTTTCAGTCTCTGTTAGTGCTGGTTTATTTTTTGTTCACCGTAACTCTCAGATGCAACCCTTACATGTCCCAGTCAAATCCCTGTTTTTTTGTTTTTTTGTTTTTTGTTTTTGTCATGGTAATCTTTTCTTGGTAAATCCCAGAATCCCAACTTCTGTCCCAGCAGCCTCTGTGGTCTGCTCAAAGCTATGCTCAGCTTCTCAGACTTTTAGTTGCCACTTTTAAAGTCAGCAAACTCCTGTAAGAAAAGAGTAGTCTCAAATGTCAGACTTACCTCTCTGAGCTTTCTTTCAATCCTAGGTTTTGTCCCCGCAATTTATTACTGGCTTGTTAGTTGTTTGCTGCCTCAAAAAAACATGTTTTATATTAAATTTAGTTTATTAAACTTGTTATCGGTGGGTATATTGGTGCAAAATAACTTGGTGAATTATTGCTCCATGTGGTGCATTTTAAGAAACAATTTTATCAAGTTATTTAGACATTGAATCTGCAATGCACACCTCTATCATTCTAAAATAAATATTGTAATTTGAGATTAACATTTAACATCAGTAAATTATTAACTTATCTGCTATTTATTAAAGTAAAAGTGGCTAGTTTAGTGCCAACTGGATTTTTCTCCAAACATTTTTCCAAAGCATATAGGCAGATGATGATGAATAAAGGAATTTGGAGGAAAAGTGCCAGAGAAGACAAATATTTTCAGATGTTAATGTATTTTCAGGGAGGAAATATGTAAAATTACTGAAAATCTTCATATTTTAGTGACTAGTGCAACTTTAAAGTTAAGAGAAATGTGCATTTTTAATTCCTTTTCTACTTAAATTTTTTCACAATAAAAGCAAAATGACATTTTTTTTACAAATACTCCATAGGTGATGTTTTGCATTTCTTATTCTATCATATCAAAAGGTAAGTAATATTTAGTGTTCCATTACTGGTAAAGCTAGGTTTGATTAACTGCTAAAGGTGCTGACTGCCACACTTTCCCATTGTAAAGATATTTTCTTTTTCTATAGTTAGTAAGGAATTTATGGGGATGACACTTCAAATCTATGGATATAGACTTCTCCAACAGGATCACAAGGAATTGTTTTAGTAACACTTGAGGATCCCTGCCTGAAGCAATTTATAAACTGTGGTTTATAAAATGGTGATTTTCTAATTCTTATCATTCCTTCTCTATTAGCTGGCATTCACTAAAGAAGAATTCTCCACTTCCTCCACACTGTTTTGAGTGCCACAGAAGGGCTCTTTCTCCCTTGCGACTCTGTGTGAGCAGCACTGTGCTCCATAATCTGGTCCCGGGTCACTCTGGCATGCATCCTCAGTCCTTGATTTCCACACAGAATAGCCCTTTGGTAGTTAAATTATTTCTTCAACAGTGATCCCTTTAATCTTTCTTTTTGCTTAAGTTAATCAGAATCAGATTCCAACAAACAATACTAACAGTCCTTATTAATAAAATTTGGAAAATTGCTTTCTAAAAGTTGGCACCAATCTACAAAACCACTTGCAGTGTTCGAAGATACCAGTCTCTCTGCGCTATAGTGTGTTTATCTCTGTCAAATACTAAACTAACCTTAAAGTAATTGTGTCTAATCTATAAAAAGACTTTTACTCATTGGAAATGAATAACTTAATTATCAAGAAAATTGTTGTCATTTGTATTTAAATGTTTTATCAACTTCATTCTGAGAATAGAAAGTAAAATCTACTTGGACAATGCCACATATGCTCACTGAGAATGTATTATGTATCAGAGAGTGGAGCTTTACCATTGAATGAGAAAGATATGGTTGCATTTTTGTAGCTTCTAGTCCCGTAGAAGAAACAAACATTTAAGCATATCATTATGTTACAAATAACCTGCATTGTAATGAATCTCTGATGCTTTGATGCTTTTTTTGATATCACCAGAAGCTCCCAGTAGAAACTTTTTACAGAATTGTGTCATGACTGGTTGGTGATGTTATCAATTAAATCATGCACCCTCATTTTAGCAATATTAAAATATGAGAAATGTGAATCTTAGATTGGTGAAATGTAGCAGCGAGCACTTTGATTAAAAAGTTGAAAAAGAAACAGTCACAGAAATGAACATGCAAAGCGGAAGGAATATTTTTGAAGGAAGTGAAGTCTTGTCTGAGAACTGAGGGATGAGCAGGAATATCTGAAGAGAATGGGCAAGAGTATTCTGGGCAAAAGTCACTTCCCCTGGCACTCTCCTCATTTTTGAAATTAGAGGTTTGGGTACTAGTTTAACATACAGATATAGTAAATATTAGTATTTTAGTTTATTTTCTTTTAGCAGCAATACTTTTTAAGAAAATTGTGATTGTTAATAGTGCTGCAACAATAGCAAAAACATGGAATCAACCAAATGCCCATTACTAATAGAATGGATAAAGACGTGGTACATACACACCATGGAACACTATGCAACCATGAAACAGAACAAGATCATGTCCTTTGCAGGCACATGGATGGAACTGGAAGCCATATCCTCAGCAAATGAACACAGGAACAGAAAACCAAACACCACATGTTCTTACTTATAAATATGAGCTGAATGATGAGAACACATGGACACACGGAGGAGGAGAACAACACACACGACACACACTGGGGCCTGTCGGGAGATGGGGCATGAAGAATTCCGCTCGCCAACCCTCCATTTGCCCCCCTCCACACACTTTTTTGAGCATCACAGAAGGAGTCTTCCTTCCCTGCTACTCTTTGTGAGGAGCACACTGTTCTAGAATCTGGCTCCAGGTGACTGCCATGCATCCTCACTTTTATCTTTCACATAAAAGTTTCTGAAGCAGCATGGTTTTAAAACCACTGGACTAGATGATGCCAAGATCCCTTCTACTTTTTACAAGATTTTTAATTTTTAATTTTTGTGAGTACATAGTATATGTATATATTTATGGGGTACCTGAGATGTTTTGATATGGGCATGCAATGTGAAATAATCACATTATAGAGAATGGGATATGTGCCCCCTCAGGCACTTATTCTTTGTGTTATAAACAATCCAATTATACTCTTTTAGTTATTTTGAAATGTATAATTAAGCTATTATTGACTATAGTCACCCTATTGTGCTATCAAATAGGAAGAATGAATAAGATGCCTTCTACTTTTAATGGTATATAACTCAATGTAATATACTCATTTGTACACTATGTGAAGCCCAATTCAGTTTCAGAAAGTTGTACAACTGGTAAGTGACAATGGAGGGCTTTGACACCAGATGCTCTAATTCCAAATTTCACCCTCTTAACCTTATATTATACTGATTCTACAGTGCTCTTGCTATTTTCTTGATCTGTGAAATGGGGATAATACTCTATTCTAAGGTCACTGAGAAACAAATGAACTTTATCTATTTGTGCATGAGTGGCATTCCTTTGTGTGTGCCCATAAGACCTTCCTCCTTCATCTATTATTACATAACAAATTATCCCCCAAACTGTGGTTTCAGACAATAATAATTTTGCATATAGACATTATATATACATATGCAAATACATATTCTATTTTACACATACATATGCCTTTGCTGTTTGGAAATTTAGGCAAGTGGCTGGGTGATTCTTCTCCACATGACACTGACTGGGATTCCTCAGTGTTATGAGTGGCTGATCTGGCCTGGAAGCTTTACTGACATGTCTGAGGCCTTCCTAGGTATGACTAGAAGTCTAGGCTCAGTTGAACCCTTCCTTTCCAGGTGGCCTCAGGCTTTTCCACTTGGTCTCTCTATCAGGTGATTAACATTTTTACAGTGACTGAGGGTGCCAAGACTGACTCTTCCAATAGAGAGAAAGTGGAAGCAGTCAGTCTTTTAAGGCCTGGGCCCAGAAACTGAAACAGCGTCATTTCCACCACATGCTATTGGTCAAAGCAGGAACAGAGCTTATTCACATTCTAGGGATGTGGACATAGATCCAGTCATCTCTTCATGAGAAGAGTACCAGAGAATTTGAGGCCGCCTGTATTCTGCCACATATCTGGCTAAGAAAATAGTCTGTTAGAGCACAGATAGCAAGCACAAATGGGTTGAAGGCTAGATTTATATTTTTCTCCTCCAGTTTCAGGGGGGAGGAAATTACAGAATGCTAGAGGATTTGTGGAGCAATTCACTTAGTCAACCAAATATGAAGGTTGTTCTTTATCTTTGGGAAGGAAAGCCTGAATATAAGAACTGCTAGGGTTCGTTTAAAGAAATCACTATCCTCAAAAAAGGTGGGAAACCAGTTTGAATTAAACTATTGTGGCAAGGGCGGAAGAAGTTTAAGGTTAAAATATACTTTTACTGTAGCTCGAGAAATTGTCTACTTGTCAAGTATTGAGCTTTTGGGATGGAAGAAAGAGCATGACAGTATCTTCCTTAGGAAATGAGACTATGAAAACCTCTGAGAAAGGAAAGCTAGCTATGAAAATCCTCATGGTTGCCCGGGGAGGAGCAGAGGAGGTAGGAAGAGCTGGCCTATCTCTAGCAGTAGAAAAGGGAAGGTAAATTGAAATAACTGAGATGAAAACAGCTACCAAATGAAAAAAGAGAAAGTCCTTGGGACTTGAAAGGCAGGGAAAAATCAGTAGATTTGGCTTCAGGAATTAACACAAGGAAGTTACAGATTTTGGAATGGATATGGGGAAAAGTGAAGATGAAATTAAATGTGAGGTATAGCAAGAATATAGGGAGAAGAAAGCTCTTATAGATAAAAAGAACCAGCAGAACTTGGCTTTTTGAGTAGAGGAGGAAAGAAAGAGGGAAAAAAGAGTATAGAGGAACCAAGGGATGGAAAGAGGAAAGCGAATGGGGCCAAAAGGCTTGCAGCAGACAGAACAAAGACCCTAAAATAAGAACACAAATGGAGGAAGTGAAGGATATGACAGAAGCTGAGGTTAACTGGAGGGACAAAACAGAAGACTACAATTATTATATTACAATGCCATTATTATCTTTATTGTTGTGGCTATTATTGTTTTGTTACTTCTTCAGAATTCCCGTTATTTCTAACTTTTTCCACTTGCTAAGCTCTGAGCTCATTCTTAGCCAGTGACAATATCTCCTACTCTGTTGAGAACAGTGAGACAAGTGTGATAGGAACCCCATTAACTTCCTTCAATTTTATATCACATTTTTTGTATATTTAATATTTCTGTATATTTAAGAATTTATATTTAATATTTTTATATATTTAATAATTCTCATCTTTATTCTAATTTTAAAATGTCCCTTCATGTCTCTTCTATGCTGAACATATCTTGTTTCCTGATTTGCTATTACAATGAACTATTTATTTATTTATTTATTTTTATTTATTTTTAAGACAGGGTCTCACTCTGTCCCCCAGGCTGGAGTGCAGTGGTATAATCTTGGCTCACTGCAACCTCCGCCTCTCAGGTTCAGGCAATTCTCCTGCCTCAGCTTCCTGAGTAGTTAGGACTACAGGCCTGCGCCACCATGCCCGGCTAATTTTTGGTGTTTAGTGGAGATGGGGTGTCACCATATTGGTTAGGCTGGTCTCGAACCCCTGACCTCAAGTGATCCATCTGCCTCAGCCTCCCAAAGTGCTGGCATTACAGGTGTGAGCCACCGCGCCCAAAACCTGTTTCTTTCATTTCACTACTAAGCTTCTTGCAAAAGAAGTCTACATCTTTTCAGTCCACCAGTTAAATATTTAAAGTTTCAAAGCAGGAAAGAAGAGTGTATCACCTCAAAAGAAAAGAAAATCACGTAGAAGGGGGAGGCACAACAGCACTATCCCACAACCAAAGATAATGATAGTGGAGACAGTTATCAGTGGTTCTTGGTAGGTATAGAAGGTGAAGATGAATGACAGGGTGGAAAAGATGCATCTGCAAAGGGTTTGTAAGGATTATATTGCAACAGAAGAGAAAAACATAGAGAGGAGAATCACAATAATGGGGAGGAAGACCATACAAGTCTGGGAGTTTGGAAAATGAAAAATAACACACAAAAGAGAAATGGAATAAGGAAAAATGTGTTTTGTTGTGTGTGTACATGCCTATGTGTGCGTTTGTGTGTGTGTATGTGTGTATAGTATGAGTAAGTGATGGATAATATTCTTGAAATTTTACTTAGCTTGAAAGAAAAATTGTAAATATGTATGGTATATAGTATTAATCATAAGCTACATAGTCAGATCTGGAGGAAATAATCCGTTACTTTATTTTCTCTAAATCAACTTGAACCCTGACCTGGTTTCTCTATTCTGAGAAGTGGATAAGAAATAAGGTATTAATCCTTACCATGGCTCTTTCCTCCATCTAGGATGATACAGAAGGTGTATGTGGTGCTTAGGAAAGGAAGGCAGGTCCTCAAATTTCTAGCCCTATGTGATTACTGTTCCTGGCACAAACACCCACAGACTCCTGAAATTCAATAGTTCGGTGTTTTCCATGCCATGTGTAGAACAAAACTCCTCTGTGGGCTTGCTACCCACCCTGGGCTTCCCAGGGAGCAAGATGTAGACCTTCTAGAACTCTCTTCCCCTTCAGTTGTCCAAGACCATCTATGTCCCATTGTCCAACAAAGACACAGACTGCCACGTTCACCCTCAAAGAAACCCCAGGACAACTAGCATAATATCTCCAATGGATATAGACTTTCACAAAAGATTACCTTTGAGCAGCTTTTGTTTCATGTCCTACAAATATCCCTGAGCATCTGGACTGGACAATGGAATCTGATTTGGGTTTGAGGATTGGTAAGAACTATAACTTGGACTCAGCTTACTCCTGAAGCATCACAATAGCAAAGCAGAAACACACAAAGACAGGGACACAAGTATGTAGGTGCAGCTCCTTGCCTTCCCCCGCATATCAGGCAGAGGCACAGCCAATCTCAGGGGTCTTGGCAGCCCCTGAAAAGGGGAATGCCTGCCAGGTTGAGGATGAGCTTGCTTTTCTTTGTGTTTCCAGCCACATCAGCACCCAGAAATAACATATTGCCCTGAAAGGTAATACTTAACCTTCTCTAGGAAGCATGTGAACCAGACCAAAAATCTGGGTTCCAGGCCATGAAATTGTTGCTTTGCTAGCACAGGGACAGTCTCTCCTTATCTGAGTTTTCCATTTAAGTCTACTTAAGGGCTTTCTGTGGGCAGGCCTGGCAGTGGCCACCACACTGAGGAGAGGATATTAGAAAGACACTGTCTACCTTCTTGGAAAAAAGAGAAGAAAAACACATTAATACAGCAAGAACTTCTGCCAAACATTTGTAAATATCTTTTATTATGTAGAGAGATCACATTAAAGTATGTACGTGGAAATGTTCTGACAAATGGACCATAGCCCTGGGACATATTTTATTTCTGTTTTTCAAATTATAGTTTCCAAGTATCCTGAGTAAGGTTTATGACAAAGACACAGCTTCCATTGAGACAGTTGGATTTGTAATAGTTTATTTTAATAATGTATTTTAGAAATTCATTTCTGGCATAATGAATAAGATAATGTCTTATTCCGAGACTGAATTTTGCTCGCTGAAGAATAAATATTGTAAAAAAACCATAATAACTGGCAGCAATTAACTAGAATTATATACTGGGATATCAGCTACAATAATTGCTAAATATTGTGTGTTTTCTTTGAAACAGCAAAATATGATTGATGGGATTTCTATAACACTTTTACTCTGGAAGATTAGGAAAATAAACCAATAGAGATCAGTTGCTAAACTCAAATATTTATCTGTAGGCCAAGCAATAATTCCAGGGAACACTTCTCTTCATTTGTAATATAGCAACACAGTTCTTAATCTGGAAAGATGGCTTAACATACCTGCTGTTCTCAGGAAGGCATGGGCTTTGAATTTTCCCCGAAATGGCATGGAAATGGCTTTATACTGAGGAACTCATATTTCTTCACAGCTTCTTCTGTGACTAATAGCATGATTCTCTGAGTTGGCTTGACAGTCAGTCACAGAATTGTACAGTACAACCCCTCTGCTGAAAATGGGACCAGAACAGAGCAACCTGCTGAGCAACTGGAATCTGATTCCCCATTACCTGGATCTGTCTCCAGAAGGGGAGAGTAAAAAAAAAATAAATAAAAAGAAGGAATTTGTGAAAATATAATGGCTAATTTTTAAAATATGATGAAATATACAAATCTAAAGATTTGATAATTATGACAAATTCTAATCATACTTGAACATGTCATAGTGAAACTGCAGAAGTCTAAAAATAAAGGGAAGATTTTAAAAACAAAGAAAGAGGACAGATGCTACAAACAAATGACAATTAGACTAATGGCAGACTTCTCAATAGCAATAACAGATCCAGAAAATGGTGGAACTTTATTTAAACTGCTAAGAGAAAATAAATGTCAACCTAGAATTATAACTTTTGCTTGACTTTTAAGAATGAATACAAAATAAAGACATTTTCAGATTTGGAAAACTGAAAAAATTTGCAACCACTAAGTTTCTCATTAAAGAAAATTTTAAAAGATGTATTTAACAGTACAGGGTTCCTATTAGGGACAACGAAAATGTTCTGAAATTGACCGGGGAGATGACTACAGAATTCTAAATATACAAAAAAAAAAAAAATGAATTTTACATTTTATTTTGTACAAATTGGTGAATTGTTGGGTACATGTAGAGGTTGAATAGTGTCCCCGCAAAATTCATGCCCACCTAGAATCCCAGAAACTGACCTTATGTGAAAATAGCATCATTGCAGATGTAATTAGATAAAGATCTCAAGAAATTATTCTGGATTTAGCACCTCAAATTCAGTGATTGCTGTCCTAATAAAATGAAAAGACACCAAGAGACACAGAGAAAAGACCATTGTGAACCTGGAGGGAGAGTTTGGAATTATGCTGCCACAAGCCAAAGAATACTAGAAACCATCAGAAGCTACAAGAGGCAAGCAAGGATTCTCCCATAGAGCCTTTGGTAGGAGGCTGGACCTAACAGCAACTTGATTTTGAATTTCTGGACTCTGCAACTGTGAGAGAGTAAATTTCTACTGTTTGAAGTCACTAAGTTTATGGTAATCTGTTATAGTAGTCCTAGGAAACTAATATAATATGTAAATTGTATTTCAACATTTGTATGATGTTCTCTAAGAAGAAAGTAAGTTGGAATTCAGACATGTAAGAAGAACTGGTGAGAAAGATATCTGGGAAATATGTAGGTAAATCTGAAGAAAAATTAGATGTTATAAATGCCATATTTCATTTGGGTAATTAAATTGTGATAGAACATAAATATTTAGAAAAATTAATATGTATGATGAGGGGGTATGAAAAGAGTTAAATGTAAAATATTTGTATTTGGAGAAAGTTTGAAATGTTGAAAAATTTTAGATGTTGAAAATGTTGAAAAATGTAGAAAAAGTTACAGAAGTTTGCATGTTAAAATCTTAAAGTTAACCAATAAATGAATACAGTATGTAATCTTCAGAACTATAGAAAAAAATGGAATTAGAAACTTAAACTTATGAAAAAAGGAAGTGGTAAAAAGAATCTGAGCTCTCCACTAACAAGACAGAGATAGGTTGGATTACAAACCAAAAGTCTAGTATGTAATCTCCAAGAAAAATCTCAGGTGCAAAATGATCCAAAAAGTCAAAACGGAAAGATAGAAAATAGTTATAAAGTGACTTACTATCCTGGTTTGCTCTAATCTCTCTGCTTATGAGTACGTTTGAAAATATCCATAATAAAAAATGGTAAATCAAAGAAAAATGATATCACTGGAGAATTAACAGATATTTAGAAGAGAGCAAGAGATCTCTGTGAGCAAATTTATGCCAATGAATAAAAAACATAGACAAAATGAACAATTTGCTAGAAAAGCATCACTTAGCAAAGCTCAATCTAGAATAATAATTTTTAGTACTCACACAACTACTAAAGAAATTAAAATAGTAAAAATATCCTCAGAAAGAAAACACTAGACACCAACAGTTTTACTAGTAAGTTCTATCAAGCCTTCACAAAGGAGTTAATTTCAATGCTTTAAAACTTTTCTGTAGAATATAAAAAGGATGAATACTCTTCAACTCGTCTTAACAGGCTAGTAAACTCTAAAACTAAAATCAGAGCAGGATGTTATAGTAAAAGAAAATTGCTGGGCACAGCGGCTCACACCTGTGACTCCAGCACATTGGGAGACCAAGGTGGAAGGATCACTGGAAGCCAGGAGTTTGAGACAATCCTGGGCAATACAGAATTACCCTGTCTCTACAAAAAATAAAAAAAGCTTAGCTGGGTATGGTGTCATGCCTATAGTGCTAGCTACTCAAGAGGATGAAGTGGAAGGATTACTTCAGCCCAGGAATTTGAGGACACTGCAGTGAGCTGTGACAGTGCCACTGTGCTTCAGCCAGAGTGACAGAGGGAGACCTTGTCTCTTAAAGAAAAAAGAAAAGAAAATTACAAAAAAATGGGCTTTTGTATTTTTTAATCTATTGTAGGAGCTCCTCAGAGCCACCAAAACTCTGCCAATTCCTGGTATGAGCTAAGAAAAAAGTCTTAACTAGAGATTTTAATGCCAAAAAATGTAAGCAGAAAGAAACCAGCAGAAGAGAAAGCAGCAAATACCCCCAGAGAAGAAAACAGCTGGCGATCATGATCAACATCTCATCTAGGAAGGACGATTCTGTCTCTGGAATTTTAGTTCATTTACTCCTAACTGTTTCTATAGTTGTTCCTTTTCATTGTTTTTTGGTGTTCAATTGAATGAAGATATTACAACTTATTCTTCTATTTTTAATGACCCTTTAGATTATTTTCAGTATTTGGTTATTATAAATATGTTGCTATGAATACTTGGGACATGTCTCCTGTTGCACATGCAGGGGACATACTTAGAAGCTGAATTGCTGAGGATAGGATATGTGTATGTTCAACTCTGGCGGTTAATGTCAAATAATTTTCCAAATTCTTGACCAATTTATATTCCCACCAGCAGAGTGTGAGAATTTTCGTTGTTTTAATTTTAGTCATTCTGACAAATACGTAGTGAGAACATATTTTGTCTTTAATTTGTGTTTTCTTAATTACTAATGAAGTTGAGAATCTTTTTCTGTTTACAAGTCATTTGGATGCCTCTCTTTGAATTTCCTTTTCAGGTTTCCTGTCCATTCTTTTTACAATATGCTTTTTACCATAGTCATCTCTCCTTCATATTAGTTCGCAGAAGTTTTTAATGTAGTCCTGATATGAGATCTCAGTTAGATTTATATGTTTTCCCTCATTCTACAACTTGCATTTTTACTCTTTTATAGTTTTTTTTTTTAGTTACAGGTTTTTGTGTTTAATTTTGGTAAATACACACAACATAAAATTTACCATTTTAAATCTTTTAAAGTGTACAGTTCAGTAGTGTTAACTATATTCACATTGTTATGCAAAAGACCTCTAGAACTTTTATATCTTGCAAAACGAAAACTCAATATCCTTTAAGTAACAACTGCCCATTTTACCCAGTCCCTAGCCCTTGACAAGCATCATTCTACTTTCTGTTTCTATGAGACTGGCTACTTAAGATTATTTCATATAAGTAAAATCCTACAGTGTTTATTACTTTGTTATTGGCTTATTTCACTTAATATAATATTCTCAAGGTTTATCTTTATCACAGAATGTGACAAGGTTTCTTTTCTAAGGTCGAATAATATTCCATTCTATGTATGTGCCACATTTTCTTTAACTGTTCATGTCAAGGGACATTTGGGTTGCTTCTGCCTTGTGGCTTTTATGAATAACGCAGCAATAAACATGGGTGTACAACTATCTCTTCTGGGGTCTACACTGCGTACTTTAGATACGTCCTCAGAAATGAGATTGCTGGATAATAATTCTCATTTTTAACTTTTGACAAATCTCCACAATTTTTCATAGTGGCTGCATCATTTTTTTTTTTTTCCCACCAACAGTACAGAGGAGTTCCAATTTCTCCACATCCTCAACAGATTTGTTTTTTCTTTTTGTTAATTTAATATTTATTTTAGGTGTAGGGGCACACATGCAGATTTGTTATATATAGGTAAACTGTGTGTCACCGAGGTTTGCTGTACAGATTATTTCATCACTCAGGTGACAGGCATCATACTCCACAGGCAGCTTTTCGATCCTCTCCCTCCTCCCCACCTCCACCCTCAAGAAGGCCCCAGGGTCTGTTTTCCCCCTTTGTGTCCATGTGGTCTTGTTGTTTAGAGTTGTTTATAAGTGAGAATATTCAGTAATAGTGTTTTTGATTAATGGAAGTTCTTCATTTTAATGTAGTTCAATTCATCAATTTTAACCTTTTTATTCTTTCCTTTTTTTCTTATTTAACTGACTGGTTCAACCAATTCGGTTGACTAATTCTCTGTGGTTTTTGGCATCTCTGATGTGTTGTTTTGCACATCTAGGAGATTTTATAGCTTATCATTTGCATTTCTTCAGCTTTATAATTATTATTTAACAATAATATTTATTTCTTGGTTGAAATAAATATTATATTCATAATAATACAAATATTGCCACAATAATTTTATTATATGACTATTATTATAATATATTATATTTTACTACAATAAATATTATATTAAGAAATATTATTTCTTGACAGAAATAAAAATTGTTAAGTAATAATTCTAAAGCCAAAGAAGTACAAATGTTAAAACTATAAAATGCCTATTTATTTATTGACATCGTATTTTTCTTCAATCCTTTGAATTTTTTTTTTTTTTAAGTTTGAGATGGAGTCTTACTTTGTTGCTTAGGCTGGAGTGCAGTGGCACCATCTTGGCTCACTGCAACCCCCACCTTCCAGGTTCAAGCGATCCTCCTGCTTCAGCCCTCTAGTAGCTGGAATTACAGGCATGCACCATGCCTGGATAATTTTTATATTTTTAGTAGAGATGGGTTTGCACCATATTGGCCAGGCTGGTCTCAAACTCCTGAGCTCAGGTCATCCACCTGCCCCAGCCTCCCAAAGTGCTGGGATTACAGGCGTGAGCCACTGCGCCTGGCCAATTCTTTGAATATTTTTATAGACATTATAACTGTCTCTGAAGTGAGTGCCACATGGGCCAAAATACTTAACTAACTACCAAGTTTTTCAGCATAGGGAAAATCCACAGAGAACCAGGTTTTAAAAGCACTGAAAAGACAAAACAGGGCAAAAAGTGCATGGAATGGTTCTATGACACAAGTAGTTTCCTGCAGGTTTGTTTGCTTTGGGATCTGTATTCTGATGTTTAGGTTCTCTATTACTTGAACTTTTCATAATTGGGAATATGCTTTTTTAAGAAAAGCATCCAATTCACAGATTCTGCTCTATATCACTATATTTTTCAAGAATACACATTTTCTTCCCTCTGCCTACTTGTCTGTGGTGTCTCCTGGAGTCTCAAAATATACGAATAGTTATCAGTCAGGCATTTAAGTAGCTCAGCTTCTGCATTTGGGTCTCTGTGATTTTTATGTTGTGAGCTCACAATTCTTAGCTCTTCCACTTAGTTTTTGTATTTTTATTTATGCTTTTAGATACCTCTCAGTAACTTTAGGCAATTTTAATGTCTTTAATGTTTTATAATTGCTATCTGCCGCAGGTTTGCAGAGCCACTTATCTCCTACTATTACAGGAAGTTGATTTTGAATTAACTTTGAATATCAATTTTTCGTTATCTGAAAATGTATATATTTTGCTTTCATTTTTGAAGAATGATATTGCTGAGTATAAAAATCTAAGTGGAAAGGTGTGTCTCTACTGGTATGTTAAGGATATTTAAGGATATTTTACTCTTTAAGTTTTCATTCATTGGTGCTCTTGGAAACTCATCTGTTAGTCTGTTGCTCCTTGGAAAAGAATTTATATTTTATTTTTCCCTTGGATGCTTTTAAGGTTGTTCTTTTTTTATTTGATTTTATGTTTTGCTATGATGTATCTCTGTGTAAATTTCCTTTAATCTGCCCTGCAGTCTCTTGAAGCTGTGGCTTGCTTCTTTTATTAATTTTGGAAAATTGTCAGCCAGTATTATGTAAATATTTTTGTCCCATTCTCTTATCTTTTATTACAACTCCAATTAAATGTACGCTAGATCTTTCATTGTTTTCTTTATGTCTCAAACCCTCCTTACTGTATTTTTCAAATTTTTGTCTCTCTGTGTATCATTGTGAGTAGTTCTTCCTGACCTATCTTTCATCTTTCTTTAATCTGTTCTTTTTTTTTTTTTTTTTTTTTTTTGGAGACGGAGTCTCCAGCTCTGTCGCCCAGGCTGGAGTGCAGTGGCGCAATCTCGGCTCACTGCAAGCTCCGCCTCCCGGGTTTAAGCCATTCTCCTGCCTCAGCCTCGCGAATAACTGGGACTACAGACGCCCGCCACCTCGCCTGGCCAATTTTTTTTTTTTTTTTGTATTTTTTAGTGGAGACGGGGTTTCACCGTGTTAGCCAGGATGGTCTCGATCTCCTGACCTCGTGATCCTCCCGTCTCGGCCTCCCAAAGTGCTGGGATTACAGGCTTGAGCCACCGCGCCCGGCCTAATCTGTTCTTAAACTCATCTACTGAGTTATTAATTTAGCTTATTTGTATTTTTAGCTTTAGAATTTCCTTTTTGTTTTATTTTATTTTTATTAATCGATAGGTAATAACTGTACATATTCGTGGGGGTACTAGTGATGTTTCCATACACATCATGTATAGTGATCAGATTAGGGTAATTAGCATTTCCATCATCTCAAATATTTATCATTTCTTTGTGCTGGGAATGTTCAATATCAAATTAATTCTTTTTTAAAATAAGCAATGTTTACTTTTTACAGTTTCCAGCTCATTTTGGAAACTTAAAAGTTGGCCTTTTAGCTTCACTTCATGGACATGGTAATTGTTTTATGTTCTGTTTCCCACAACTTTACTAACTGAAGAAGTTATGCATGTTTCTGCTGACTGTTACTTGTACCAGATCTTATTCATTTTATCTTGTTTCCTCATGTTTCTCGTTATCTTTGATTAGGTGCTGCATAGTGTATTTGAAAAAAATTATTTACAGAAATAATTTGAGGCCTAAGATGATGTTAATTCCTCCAGAGAAGATTTACTTTTTGTCTTTTATGTGCCTGGTGGCACTACTAATCTAGTATCTCCAAAATCTAATTTTAGGATTTGAGATATTCTGTGTTACCCAGAAAATTTGATGGCAGAGAGATGCTGCAGTCCATATAGTTCTTTCATTATTTCCTGTTCACTTATTCATGGAATGCAGTTTGCAGCCCTTCTGAGCCCCAAATTAAATGGGGAGTTCTTTTCTAGTTTCACCAACTTTGACCACTACTTATATATTCCTATTCAAATGACATTGTAAAAAGTGTTGCACAAACTTTTAATCATCTCTTTTTGGATTTACAAATGCCCACTGGTGGGGTGATTTTGAATGTTAGGCTCATCTCTTTAGATTCCTGTTTTCTTCCAAGTTTCTCCTAAATTTGATAATTCCTAATTGCATTGTTAGTTCTTTAATGCATTTAGGAGGTTAAAAAATATTAGCTAGTATTTTTTATTATCTTTAGCAGGTTTGGCCCAAATCACTGAACTAGGTATTGCCGGAAGTAAAAATCCTCCACAGTCAGGGGTTTGTATTCTAAGCCATGCTATTATACTCCCTCTCTTACTTTTGCCTTCTAAATAGAACAGTGTTCAGAATCTTTAGTCCAAATTGCTTCCCATCTCATCTATAATGTAACCAAAGTCTTTAGAAGAACCTGTAAGATACTGTTTGATCTGCCCTTCTCCAGCTCTCTGACCTTATTTGCCACTGCTCTCTCATTCACTTTGCTCCCCGCACACTGAGCTCTTTCGTCTTCATCTAACATACCAGGCATGCTTTTTGCTCCTTTAGTATCTTTGCATTTGCTGGTCTCTGCCAGAAATTCTCCTTTCCCAAATATCCACACTTCTTTACCTTCTAAGGCCTGAAATTAAATGTTACCTTCTTTAGTGGAAACTTCCCTGACTGCCCTGTCTAAAATTTCAAATACTGTTTTCCTCTCACCTATTGTCTTGGTTTGTTTAGTGTTGCTATAACAGAATTATACAGACTGGGTAATTTATAAGGAATGGAAATTTATTCTTTCACAGTTCTGTATACTGGGAAGTTCAAGATTAAGGTGCCGTCAGATTAGAGCCTGGTCTCTCTGGTTCCAAGATGGCACCTCACGCACTGCTTCCTCCAGAGAGAAGGAATGTTGTGTCCTCACGTGGCAGAAAAGCAAGAGAGAGAGAACCCACTCCCATGAGTACTTTTTATAGGGGCATGGCAGAAGCTTCATGATCTAAATGGCTCTCATTAGGCCTGTTCCCTCAACACTGCTGCACTGAGGAACAAGTTTCTAACACGTAAATTTTGGAGGGGATACATTCAAACCATAGCCACCTATTGCTATATTCTGTTTTATTTTTTCCTTAGAAAGTATTATTATCTAACATATTGTACATTTTCTTTTTTTTTTTTTTTTTTTTTTTTTGAGACGGAGTCTTGCTCTGTCGCCCGGGCTGGAGTGCAGTGGCCGGATCTCAGCTCACTGCAAGCTCCGCCTCCCGGGTTTCACGCCATTCTCCTGCCTCAGCCTCCTGAGTAGCTGGGACTACAGGCGCCCGCCACCTCGCCCGGCTAGTTTTTTGTATTTTTTTTTTAGTAGAGACGGGGTTTCACCGTGTTAGCCAGGATGGTCTCGATCTCCTGACCTCGTGATCCGCCCGTCTCGGCCTCCCAAAGTGCTGGGATTACAGGCTTGAGCCACCGCGCCCGGCCCATATTGTACATTTTCATCTTTTAAGTCTTATTAGAAACCTCTCTTTCACCTAGAATATAAATTCCATGTAGGCAGTGATTTTTGTCTATTTGATCATTGTTCTATCTCCAGTACAGTGAGTGGAGCTTGTCACAAAATAATTATTCAGTAAATAATTGTTGAATGGATAATAGAGAATTTTTGTTTATATGTCTCATGTAGGCTAGATATACCTTGAATTGTGCTTAAGGAATGCTTTCCTAAGTTCCTTAAGGAACAAAAGGCAATACTGGTCACATGTTGTTTTTATTAAAAGTTAAATATAAAGAGAAAAATAAATCCTATACTAGAGGTGGAAAATAGTGTACTGGTAATTAATAAATAGTAAAGCAGTAGTTCTTAAAGTTTAGCTTGCTTAAGAAATATGTGAGGATGCTTATTAAAATGAAGGTTCTAGGACAGGCCCTTTCTTCATGGATACTAAATCAGCAAAGATGGGGTGATAGCCAATAATGTGCATTTATACTAACATTTGAAACTTGGAGAAATATTGATCTAAAGAATCACAAGTTGCTCCCTGAAGCATAGAAATGAGTACAGTAGTTAGTAGCTGAGCTTGGAAAAATATTTCCTTCTCTAACATTGCAAATGCACTGACCATATCCTCCTTCAGGAATTGATTTTTTGACTCCATGATAATTTACGGGAATTCTCAGAAGGAGACCAAGTTCTTCATGCCTCAGTTTTATTCTTTGTAAATTAATTACAGACTCATTCACATTTACTATTTCTTATTTACAAAGTGTTGAAAGTGCATTCCTGGAGCAGAACTGAATGTATGAAAACATCTGATAATAAACAGAGATTATACTGGAGAGGAGTTCACAGGCTCCTGCTTCATCCTCTTGGACTGTGAGATTAAAATGCTCACCAGCTGTGTTCAATAAATATTTCTGTTCACATTTGAATGTAGCTCCAACTCAGAGACAAAGGTCTAAGAAATATATTCTAAAATTTATCAGAGAAAGAATTAAATCCCTATTCATGTGCCCCCCCCCTTTTTTTACCTGTTTTCTTTACGCTCCATTTCAGTAATCCACAAATTCTTGCTACCACCTGATAAGTTAATATAAAGCATTAAAGTGCCAATTGCACAGTTTTTGTTTTTAAGGGTCAGGGAAGGGTTAGGACATCCCGGGTCTGGATTTCATTCTTTTCTAGACTTCCTGTGTAATTTAATACTCCTCCATCTGCACTCAGAATCCTATTAGAATAAAAGAGAGATTTCAGCTGCTTTTTCACTCGTATGTAACTGCGTTTCTAATGGCAACTTTCCAATAGAGGTTCAGGTGCTTATGTGAAGAAAGGTCATTCTCACTCCATTTCAATGAATTTGGAACAGTGCATTTAGAAGAATAAGCTTTATATTTTTTCATCCAGCATACCTCTTACCTTTAATTTAGAAGCAAGCAGGTCTACCCCTAAATATGTTTTGATATTTTCTCTACTAATCTATTGAATTGAAGTGTTTATTTTTTGAGGCTCTATGAGGATGGTGGTATTATTTTGTGGTAGTTATTGTTTTAAACTGCACAACAAGTTTTCCCATATGCGCCTTCCTACTTCTATAATAGGCCCCTTCCTTACATACCCCGGTAGTGGATGGGAGTAACAGTCGTGGCAAACAGAAACACTCATTCTCCTGGCTGCATACATTGGCTGAGAGGTAACTTAATGACATCGATCAATCAATCAGACTCCTTGGGATATTCCTATTGGGACGAGGTTGGAAAATTGTTTCTTACCTCTGTGGTCCCCTTACTGGAAGGATAGAAACCTAAGACCCCTAGAAACTATCCTACTCATCATGTGGCTATAGCCTGCCAACAATATGAGAGAATGAGGTCCACACCTAGAAAGATGCAGAGCTGAAACGTGAGGAAAAGGCTAATTTTTAAAATTTTGTTTTTAATTGGCATGTAATAGTTGTACATATATATGGAGTACATTGTGATGTTTCAAGGTGATCTAGTCCTGAATCTATTAGGTTAGTGCAAAATGTTTGATGCTGGGACCATTCATTTTCTTCCCTTCTATATAGTCAATAAATTAATTTTTACCACACGCTAGTTGAATTGCATTTCTGTTATTTCAAACTGAAAATATCCTGACTAAAATAAACAATAACAACAAATAGAAATGGAGATTTAAAAAAAACATGCAGGAAGTTAACAATTCCTTCAATGGTACGAATGAGTTCTCTGGATATGTCACATATGTAGGCATTTTCGTTAATAACTTGGTTTTGTGCCAGGATTCTTTTATTCCTCTTGCATCTAACATTAATAAATTGCTATTTGTTGTTAAGGGAAGTAGGGAACTCTGTAATATTAAATTTAGGGAGATACCAGAAAGCCTTCCCAAAGTCTTTCAAAACCTGGCTACATTGTCACCTTAGGCTTGGGAAGCCAACATTCAATACAGACATAGAAATGTCTCTTTCTTAAGGGGAGAATTCCAGAGTAGCTGATAAATTGTATTCTTTTTTGGCACCATGACTCATAGCTATAACTTTTTAACTCTTTAGGGGGACTTTTGCATTTGCCATGGGAGATGTCATTTCAATGCCTAAAAGTCAAATAGATTAAAGATAGGATGTAGCTTGGGACATGCATACTGGGACACTGCTGAGTGTGAAAGGGGTTTCTATCAACAGTTAGACCCCAGACAATAGATTCAAGAACACCAAGAACCAAGAACATGCTAGAGAAAGGGAGATATTTGTTTGTCTTTGCCAAAGATGATAGACTCTTTTTCTAGACTAGTGATTTCCAAACTGGTTCCACATTAGAATTGCCTGGGAAAGTTAAAAAAAATACAGAAGCCAAGTTTCCTCACCCAGAGATTTTGATGAATTGTCTGGAGTGGCATATGGGAATTTCACTTTTAAGAAGTTCCCTGGAGTCTGTATAGCATAGTTTTAGTATGTAAGTATGTAAACCTGAATCTCAATAGGCTAAGACCTGGCGTCTCTCCTTCCATTAGCTAGGTGTGTGATTCTGGACAAATAATTTTCTGATCTTTAGTGGCTTCATCTATAAAAAGAGGGGTTTTGTCTAAAAAATACTCTAAAATCGATTGAACTCTGATATTCTACAATTCTGATCCTTTTAAGAACTCTTCTTTACAGGGATTAAAATCTCTTAAAGTGAGAACCTACTTCCCCTAGTCTTGGACAATGACAGAATATTACTGGGAGGAAGGCTAATCAAGTTCATTTCTTAAAAGCCAAGGATGTGTTGTATAAACGAACTGATAGGACGCGTGCACATATTAATTCTAGTGCTGTTTGAGAGCACCTAGCAGTTTTCATGCCAGCTGAGAGGATGAAAAGCCTGCAACCCCCAGAGACATTATCTAATCTTTGCAATCTAATTCAGCACAACCTTCAACAACTAAAATGTTGAAGGACAGGTTTACTTTTCCCCAGAACGAATTTTCATGGTTGCTTATACTGAGAAGGCAGTGCATTGTGTGTGTCTTATTAATGACCTAATTCAATGTGTTCTTCTGTTTATAAATGGAGACAAACTGAGAGAGATACAACTGGTCTAAAATAGAAGGCCTAGTTCAGGGTGTGAAATGTATTTTGTTAAGTCATTTGAAGCCTCAGTGTCTCATTCCTTTTAACAACAAACTCCTTTAAAGACTTAATGCTAGCATTGAGTTACTTTTCATAATTCCATAAGAACCCACTCCCCTCTGCTTCTTTTGTTCTGGCTGAGTTAATACCTCAGGTAGGATATGCTAGATTGTGGCACCTTCTCCTCAAACTCACCAACCAGCAGTCATCCATTCTTTTTCCATAGAGTAGTCCCTAATAAATACAAATGAGATGGAATATCTCTCTACTTAATGTTTCACTCCTGAGTTGATCATATATAGCCTATTTGTCCAAAAACATTTCTGAGTTTCTACTGGGTTTTCAGCAGACCTTTAGATTTAAACTGCCCTAAGTTTTTGTTTGTTTGTTTGTTTTTCTTCATCTCTGTATCTCGGCCTGTAAAACCTCCAAACGTGATCCATAGTAAAAAATGATGTTTTCTGCCTAGATCTCAAACCAAAATAAATTTCCCCTTCCTGGCAATAGTATCAGCTTCAGAATTAGGAAAAAAATCAATCAGATTAAACTAATTTATATTACTGTATAAATGACTAAAAATATGTATATTGTTTCAGTAGGACAATAAAATGTACGCATTCTATTTAGCTACTTATAAGTAGCTAAATTTTTTCTGCTTCCTGTTTGCTTTCTAAAAATATACTGACATTTCTTATATGCATTTCTCACAATAAGTTGAGTTCATATATTAGGGTTCTTGGTGCACATTTCCCCATGAAGTCGAGCTGTAGATGATAGCTAGCTTATCAACCAGCCCCCAAATCCCCATCTAACTCTTCTTGTAATTTATAAACAGAGGACTATTAATAAATGTTGCATAAGTGAATAACTGAATAGAAGCTAGACAGGGAGGAGGGCTCATCCATGAAGAGGGTCTGTGGGTAGTATTCAGTGCTAGAAAACATTTCCTCCTATTTTCCAGGGCAAAACACTGCCCTGGGTAAAATTATAATGCTCACAGAGTATCTTTTGTATCATAACTCTCTGCTCATACTTTCCAACCTCTTTAGACTCTCTCTTCAGTGCTTTCCTAGGTTTATAAGTATAATATTTGACCCTTCCCTTCTCCTGGAAGGCCTCCTTGATCCAATATTACCTATTTCTCCCCTACAAAAACCCTTCATACCTCTCAAATAAAATCCATCTTTTATGAACTCTTCCTAATCATCTTTTAGTATGAAAATAAGCTGATTTAAACAAGATTGTTTGTGCTTTAAAGGAAGATATGTGTTAACCCAAAGTATCTCCAACAGTGTTTTATGTAGTCTGGCTAATTCAATGTGACAATTCAGGCAGAGTGAAAGAATATATTCTCTAGGGGCCAATCTATAGAATGTCTTGACTGTGTATCTTTCTCCAGTTACCTCTTTCATATCTTTTCTTCTTTCTATGTTTTATTTGGGTGGAGGAAACAATGGCTAAATTATGCAGATCATTTATCCAGAAAATAAATATCAAACAATGAAATTGTTTTGAAAGTATTTTAAAATTTATTCATGCCTTTTTTGGAATTGTTTTGAATGTTTTTTAAAATGTATTCATCTTTTTTTTCAGCAATTCAAGAATGATTTGCTATTTGCTACGTCGCAGCAGTGAAGGCAGTGAAGGGGCTATGGTGTGATCCAGGAGGCTGAGAATTGTGCAGTGGGTGCTGTCACCTTGAAGACATCAGCATGATCAGGCAGATTATCATGGTAGTAAAATAGATTAAAAACTGCTCTAAGAGGCCATTTTATGAAATAAAAGTGATTTACCACTGAGCAGGAGATATCCCAGTTGTGGTGGCTGGAAGAGAAATTTTCTAAGCAAAGATGAGAAAAAGCAAATGGCTGGTGTTGATGGATCTTTCCAAGCAGTGCTATGTGGCTTCTGTATGTTTCTGCAGACACTGCATCTGCACTCCTGTAGTGAGTGATTCTGGCATGGCACACATGCATATCAACACAGATTCCCGTGAGGTACACACTTCACAGGGTTTCAATGACTCCAAGAGTTTTTGTCTGTCATTTTTAAAAGAAGGTGGATGTTCACTACAAATTTTGATTTTTTGTTGTTGTTGTTGATGTTGCAGGAAATGATACAGTGTATCTGTTATGATTTTGTGAGTAAAAGTTTAATTTTAACAAATTTTATAAAGGTAAAGATAAAGCAAGATGATTCAGCAATCCTGTAACTCCCAGCCTACTCCCACTCTCCCAATCCAACCCATATCCATCACCAACTTGAGAAGGGGAAAGGTGAGGAGGACCCAGCAAAGTGGTTGAATCTCAGCAAATCAATGAGTTGGGAAAGAGAGACAGTTTCAGATTGGGGATTGAAGAGAAAGCTTTTATTGATTGATTGATTGATTGATTGATTTTTTCTTTTCTTTTTTGCCTCTTACCTTGAGTTTGGCAAATGAAAGGCTCTAGTGGATATGGAATTTGAAAGCACTGGAGAAGAGAAAGGAAAACAAGAATGTGCTAACTGAGACATTTTGCTGAGTGCCTAGAAATAGATCCCCTTACTGTCTTTACAGAGGTTTAACTAAGGAATGAAATTCCACTGAAACTTTTTTTGCCTGTTTGGATTGTGCCTCTTTGACAGTGATACTACTCTGGGGCTAAGTCTGATGTGTCACAACCCAACAGGGTGGGGCTTTATCTCTTTTTCAATTGATTACATGAAATAATTGTATTAAATAGAAAATGTAAAGGCATAAATGCCTTGATATTTATTTCTTATCAGTCCTTATATTCCTTAGTAGATCTCTATTTAAAGCTCTAAAATTATTCATCTTCTCCTCCCCTGATACTGCTTTTCAGTCTATTACTCCCCAAATTTTGTGAATGTGAAGAAACGTAGAAATTCTGAATATTTCTGAAAACAATCTTCTGTTGTAAAAGTAATATGATCCCATTAAACAAAATTTGTTAAAAAAAAAAAAAGAAAGAAAGAAAAGAAAAAAAATCACCTACAACATTATTACCCTAATATAAACTGATACAAATGAATACAATACTGCTTTGGTATTTTCTCTCCATATTTTATTTTAGAAAGCCTCATCATGATTATATTAAGCACTTTACCTCAGGTAAAGCACTCAGCTTCCCCTTCGATTCTAGCATTTGGGATCTGAAGGGCATGACCTTCGGTAGCCATTTTTTTATACTTCAGGAGTTTATATGCCAGGATCAGACTGTCAAATAGGTCCATATTAATATCTGTTAAATTCTGAAAGTTCAGGGACAAACTTTTAATCTATCCTTAGCAAAAAATGATAAACTTGGAGGTGCTAAGTAAATAAAATTTCTTAACAAAATTCCAGTACAATGTTCACATGTACCATTCTGATACTGTATATTTGCCTTTACATCCTTGTCTGCATTGCTGTGCCAGATCATCTCAGC
Source organism: Trachypithecus francoisi (assembly GCF_009764315.1). Lineage (NCBI taxonomy): Eukaryota > Metazoa > Chordata > Mammalia > Primates > Cercopithecidae > Trachypithecus > Trachypithecus francoisi. The sequence continues at coordinate 9,728,982 of NW_022681453.1, forward strand.
AAGAGGTCTCTACATCACAATGTTGGCAAAGATATTAGAGTGGGTGAAGAGACCCTCTTATTACCTTTTCTGGACCCAATTTTCTCATAATGAACCTGCATAAGATGATCTCTAAGGTTCGGTTGTGTTGTAGCAGTATATTATGTAGACTTGAGAACTTGAAAAATTTCCTCCACTTAGCACAGTTATTTCTAGACAGAAATGTCTTTTGTATTCTTAAGGCATATTGTGTATGACAGTAGTCTCCTAATTTTTTTCTTACACACCTGCTAAAAGAATTCTAAAAAGCTATATACCCTCCTGCACATTTAAATGGACATTAAAATTTCTTTTCATCACTAAAAACAATGATAAGGGGTGTAATTTTCAGTATAATATAAATATTGACCTTTTAGAATAAAGCCATTTTAAAAGCACTCAATATAACAAAAACCATAGCAATATGTTACTAGCTATAACCCATTCAAAACTAGATGACCATGCTTTTCAAAGCAGAAATTTCATTTGTAGTTTTCTTTGTTCTTTTATTTCCATTCCATCCCCCCACAGAATTGTTTCTTAATTCAATATATTTTTATGCTTTAAGATCTTCCATTTTTTCACTTGTAGTTTTCTTCGTACTTATATTTCTGCATCTGAATTATAACCTAATTGATTTTTATGCTTAAAAATTCCTTATTAATCATATTACTCAGCAACAAATACATGAGTACTCATTTGGGAACTAATTTTAAAAATTCATGTCCGTAGGTTCTAACTGTTCAAATGTTTCTTTTGGATTGAGTATTCATTATAGTTATTAATACAAAATAGGACTAAATGGCATGAATATATTACACATTTTGATACATAATTGTTAAGCAAATGCATTTCTTAGGGGGATAGATATAATTTTTTTAAATAATTAGCTTATTGTAGACATGGATGAATATTACTAATTGATAGGCAGGGTTGAGCATCAACTTTGCTTTATTTCTCCTCCTTAGAGATGAAAAGCTTATATTCACTTGAATAAGTAGATGAGAATGAAAGTTTTGTTACAGTAATGTCAGTCAGTTTTATTGACTCAAGTCATATGCAAAAAACACATATATCTCTGTCATGGTTAACTTTATATGTCACCTTGGCAAGGCTACGGTGCCCATTTATTTGGTCAAACACTAGTCTAGATTTTGCCATGAAGGTATTTGTAGAGGTGATGAACATTTACAACCAATACACTTTGAGTAAAGCAAATTGCCTACAATAATGTGGCTAAGCCTCGTTTATTCTATTGGATGTCTTAAGAGAAAAGACTGAGGTTTCCCAAAAAAGAAGCAATTCTACCTTAAGACTGCAGCCAGCATAGAAACCTTGCCTGAGTTTACAGCCTGCTGACTGCTCTGTAGATTTTGGTTTCAAGACTGCAATATCAATTCTTACCTGAATTTCCAGCCTGCCAGCCAGTCTTACAAACTTCAGACTTGTTAACCCCACTGCAAGAGCCAGTTCCTTAAGATAGTTCTCTATGTATCTCCGTCTCTCTCTCTCTCTCTCTCTGTTTCCATCTCTATCTCTATCCCCTCTCTATCTTTATCTCTATCTCTATCCCTCCCCCTCTATCTGTCTCTATCTCTATCTCTATCTCTATTTCTGTCTCTATCTCTGTATCTATCTATATCTTTATCTCTATCTCCTATTGGTTCTGTTTATCTGAAGAATCCTAACTAGTAGTCTCATATCAAAAGCACTTTTAGTGACCTATCATTGACAATTGAATTAGACTCTTTACATGTTTTTTAAGAAAAATAATTGAATAGCCCTCAATTGAAAAAAAAAAATGATTTGTTACCTAATCTGAATTTTCTTTTCTTTTTTTAGGTACTGCATTTCCTGGACATGATCTTAATTCTCTTAATACCTCCACTAACATTTCAAATAGCCTCTGTAATGCCCCAGATATTTTTTTATGCCCCTAAGGTAGTTTTCTTTCTTTTGTGAAGCAGAAGAAGGGAAATTGTTAAAGGGAATCATTTTAACTCAATTTATTTCCATAAAACTATCTTTGTCTTTATATCCCATGGAAAGTGTTAGGCAGCCTCAGGATTATATCTCAGTTGGAAAACTGCGGATGCAAACCTTCTTGCTATCTACATACTTACATATTTTTCTCTTGTTATTTACTTATGAATAGCATTTTGATTACAGCAGAAATAAAATACATTAAATGAATAAGCTCAGAAATAAGAAAAAAAGGTCAATGGTGATCATTTATTTGGAAACTATGATATTTTAATGATATTAATGGTGTAATTGACATTTAGTTAAACGTATTTCAACATAACTAGAGCACTTTAACTCTTATGGTCCATTTCAAATGTAATCATACATTTATGTATTTCTAGTTAATGTATCAAACTCAACTGAGTAATCAATGTACATCATGTGTTTTGCTCCTAAGTTAATACACTAAGTTATGCTTTAAAAGTACTAATTTGCTGCAATATCCAACACTCTCTTTTAAGTCTTACATTGGGAGAAAAGGATATAAACATTTCATGATACCAAACCCAAGTATTTTTTATGCCCTTGGCAGTGTCAGTAGAACAGACAGTGTCATTTAATGTTTGAGGCAGCATCTGAATTCCTTTTATTTTTAAAATTTTATTTTAAAATGCAGTTTTTAGAAAGTTAATATGAATAGAAAAATTCTAACGTTTTATGTGTGTGTTTTGTTTGGTACAGGCTAAGCATCTCAAATCTGAAAATTTGAAATCTGAAATGTTTCTAAAATTCAACTCTTTTGAGTGCTGATATGACGTTCAAAGGAAGTGCTCATTGGAGCATTTCAGATTTTGGATTTTTGGATTTGGGATATTTAACCAGCGTAAAATGTAGAATGCAAATATTCCAAAATCTGAATCAAATTGAAATCTGAAACACTTGTGGTTCCAAGCATTTTGAATAAGGGATAATTAAGCTGTATAACTTATAAAATAGAATATAACAAAATTTCCCAACATGTGGAAAATGATATCTTTTTTCAAAAATGTCAATAGCAGATACATGGTACAACAAGTAAGGGGAAAAATGAGGTTTCATATCTTCCAGTTTCCTAATTAAACCATTTTAGGTTGGAAGAAAGTGTCAGTAAGATCATTTCTCCTATTTGAAAATCATACAAAACTTGTCAGAGTGACTCAGGCCAGGAGTGTAGCTGGAGTGTAGCTAAATGATATCTCCCCACATCTATATAATAAGCTGTTACCTGCTTTAAAAGGAAAAGCTCTTGGCATGACTTTAATGTTGCATTTCTGGAATACAGCTTGAAAAGCTCTTCTCAGGGTTGAACAGAGCATGAAGGTAATGGTTATTATCTACTCACATGAAAGAAAAAGAAAGAAAGAGAGAGAGAAAGAAAGAAAGAAAGAGAGAGAGAGAAAGAAAGAAAGAAGGAAAGAAAAAGAAAGAGAAAGAAAAGGAAAAGAAAAGAAAAGAAATGAAAGAAACCACAGAAAACTATTTACTGTCTTTAGGCTCTACTTTGAAAAGTGCCCTTTATGCACGCTTTTACACTGTTGGTGGGAGTGTAAATTAGTTCAACCATTGTGGAAGACGGTGTGGCGATTCCTCTAGGATCTAGAATCAGAAATACCATTTGACCCAGCAATCCCATTACTGGGTATAAACCCAAAGGATTATAAATCATTCTGTTATAAAGACACATGTACACATGTGTTTATTGCAGCACTGTTTACAATAGCAAAGACTTGGAACCAACCCAAATGCCCATCAATGATAGACTGGATAAAGAAAATGTGGCACATATATGCCATGGAATACTATGCAGTCATAAAAAAGGATGAATTCAGGTCCCTTGCAGGGACATGGATGAAGCTGGAAATCATCATTCTCGGCAAACAAGAACAGAAAATCAAACGCTACATGCTCTCACTCATGAGTGGGAGCTGAACAATGAGAAAACATTGACACAGGGAGGGGAACATCACATACTGGGCCTGTTTGTGGGGGGGGGGCGCTAGGGGAAGGATAGCATTAGGAGAAATACCTAATGTAAACAACAGGTTAATGGGTGCAGCAAACCACCATGGCATGTGTATGCCTATGTAACAAACCTGCATGTTCTGCACATGTATCCCAGAACTTAAAGTATAATAAATAAATAAATAGTTTAAAAAGTTCTCTTTATGTGTGTACATACATATATTATATATATATATGTTTTAAATATATTATATATTTTTTTATAGTCCAGAGGTCTTTTATCTTTATATACCTATTGTGGCATGAATTCATAGGGAATAAGTTCCAGCAGCTCAGGCTCCTCTCCATTGTTCTCCAAAGTGTGCTTCTCTGGGTGGAGCTGGCTGACACCAAGTACCTTTGTCTTTGGCTTCCTTTTTTTCTGATCATTTTCCTTCACGCGTTTCAGGAAGCTATTTCAGGTCTTAGAGTGCTTAATGTGCTCAACATGCACATTAATTCTCTTGGCAAGAATCCTGCCCTTGTTTGTTTAGAACAATGCCAACAGCATGCTGGGTAACACTGTAGACTCTTCCAGGTTTGCCATGGTAGCACTTGTGGGGTATCCCTTTTTGAACAGTATCCATTCCCTTGATGTCTACAATATCACCTTTCTTGTAGATTCCCATGTATGTGGCCAAAGGAACAATTCTATATTTTCTAAAAGGCCAAGAGAACAATTATCAGGTGACTCTCCAGTTTTCCTTTGTGTTCATCATTTTGGTGACTTACTGGAAGATGGTGGTTCTGGCTGAAAGGGATATTTTTATAGCTTTTATTCTGCAGTTATTAATTTTTATATTGTTGATTTGTGCATGTGTAATTATATTCAACCTTCTCTCTCTGAGATCTGATGATATAAAAGGCTGATATTTATGTTGCCAAATATTTTACCTAAGTAAAAACATAACTGCATATAAAAGATTACATTTATCATAAATTACATACCCTAAACTGCATAATCAGAGTAGCAAAATGCAGACACTTTCATCAATTCAATTTTGATGGTTTAAAAGCATTTTCCCCCACTGGTGTGCTGAAACTGGCCTGCACTGGCTTATAACAGCTGATTGTTAGATTTTTAGGAATCATGTTGGCAGCTTGAAATCAGTCATAGAAGGAGTATTTACACCATGGAAACCAGCAAATGTTACAAACCAGCACTTTTTTTTTCCCCCTCCAGGGAGAGGTCAGATGTTAAACATTAACCAGTACACTACTACCTATGTACACAAAGTCTCTCTCTCTCTTTTTCTCCTCTCTTTCTCCTCTCTCTCGCTAATAAAGTTTGTATGATTAGGAGGAAGAAATTCAATGATTAATATCAAATTGCCTATCACAAATTTTTTTTGTGAAGTTGTTGTGAATTGAATGTATTATATTCTTGGGAGAAAAAAATGAAATCTGGATCAAAGATGAATGCCTTGTAGAAAATGTATGAATTGGTTTCAGAACGTACAGTTCTAGATTTTCTTGACAATCAAAAACATGTTCAGTGAAAATGAATACTTTTTTTATTTTAATATATAAGGACTCCATTTACAACTGAGCAACTATCTTTTTTTTAGGGGAATTTCTTTTACAAGATTCTTCTTCTTGCCTCAAAAAATAAGGAGCCCAAACTTAGACTCAAGTTCTGTTTAATGTTAGGCAATGCTTCTTGGCAAAGGAAGAGAACTACGGTGTTCTATCAGTATGGAATTAGCCCCAAGGCATGCTGCTCCAAATACTGTTACTTATATTGTTACCAGTTACAAGAGCCTTTATTGTACTCAATACACACACGCACACAGGAAAAGTAGGGTCAATATTGGTGGTGGAGCTGTGAATTGCACATATATGCTGCCTGAGTAGTTATGTGTCTGAATTAGTTAACATTAGCATCCATTATGCCTAAATAGCTTTCAAAATATAATACTGAAATTTCTGTCTTCTGCCCCAGAGTTTACGTGTCAAAAGTTATTGAATTTAGAGATTTCTAAGATTGACATGCAAACCAATGTAGTCCAAGATTCTCTTACAAGGCTACTTATTTAGAAAATTTGTGAGACCTAGGTCATATCTCTTTTCATTCACATAATTTTTCACACAGACAGCTTTTAGCAATAATTAGAGAGTTATCATTGTCTTATATAATTTTACTCTTTAATAAACAAGATTGCAGTTATGACAGAAAAAACATCTGATTATGGTAATGAATTATTCACTCATGATTGAGACAGACACTTATAATTATATGATGATTTGGCTTATCTTCAATAAAGAGTTTTAAATTTTATTTTTTAATGATTTAAAATAAAATTATGTGGTATATAATTATATTCTGTAAATGTTCCACTCATATTTGAATAAAATGTATATTTTTAGCCAGGCACAGTGGCTTATGCCTGTAATCCCAACACTTTGGGAAGCTGAGACGGGAGGATTGCTTTAGGCCAGGAGTTTGACACCAGCCTGGACAGCATGGTAAGACCTCATCTCTACAAAAATAAAAATAAAAAAAAATTTAGCTGGGCATGGTGGTGCATGCCTATAGTTGCAGCTACTCAGAAGGCTTAGGTGGGAGGATTGCTTGATCCCAGGAGTTTACGGCTGCAGTGAGCTATGATTATGTCACTGTACTCCAGCCTGGGCAACAGAGCAAGCCCCTGTCTTTTTTTTTTCTGTTTGTATATTTTCTGTTTGAGAGTTCTCATAGGAAGTTTCCTCACATGATTTTGTATTTGTCAATTTCTCTATTTATATATACTGAAGCTCTACTTGGCTGTTGTTCCTTCTTGGTAAATGATTCCCTTCATAAATTTGAAATACGCCTTTCTGTCCTTTTCAATATCTTGAAATCTACTTTTTTTTTGCTACTAAAAATACTAGTACATCAGATTTTTTTTTTTTAACTGATATTTCCTTGTTGGTTTTTTTCCACTTGGAATCTTAAATCTTTTGTGTTATTTTGTTTAAATGAGTCTTATCATATAAACAGTACGGTATCTGAGAATTTCTGTGTTTTATGAGGTAAATTTAAACCATTCACTTTTGGGGGAAATTACTGGTAAGTTTGGACTTAATTTGTCGTTTCTTTTTTTTTGTGCTCAACTTACCATCCTTTCCATTCCTTGGTGTTTTCTTTTCTACTTCTTATTGAGTTGGCCAATCATTCTATTTTCACCCCTATCCATATGGAAGTTCTACATGTTTTGTAAGTTTTAATTTTCAGGAGTTCCCTTAATACTTGACATTTTTCTTGATTTCAAGGCAAGAAATCATAAACATATAGTTTCATGATTTTTCACACCCAAAACAAAAAACAGAATATTAGTAGCATCCTGGAGGCCTCCTTTGGCCCTCTTCCAGTTCTAACTCCTTTCCCCAAGATAGCCATTATCCTGGCTTCTAGCATAAGAGATTAGTTTCTCCTGTTCTTGAACGTTATGTACATGGAATCGTGGTATTTTTTTTTGTTTGGCTCATTTTTTCTTGCTGACATTATGTTGGTGAGATTCATCTGTATTGTTACACCGAGTTGTAGTTTATTCATTGTCATTATTATATAATACTTTGTTGTATGACTATGCCATAATTTATTTATGGATTCCACTGTTGATGGGCTTCAGGTAATTTTCAGTTTTTGGCAATTACAAATAATGCAGCCATGAATATTCCAGTACAAGTCTTTTGATATGTATTAGTACTAGCTTATGTTGGGTATATTTCTACAAATAAAAGTATTGGGTCATATGGTATGTGTATATCCAATACTGGTAGACATGGTCACTTTCCCAAAGTGATGGTACCAATCTGAAATCTCACCAGCAGTGTATGAGAGTTCTGATTGTTCCACATCTTCACCAACACTTGGTAAAATGTGTTCTTTTCTTTTTAGCAATAATATTTTAAATATGAAAACTTTAACTCATGTTGAAACATAATTTTACAAATTACGTTGGGTTAATCTTATCCATTGGGCCCAAGTGCAATTTTTTTCTTCTTCTCCTTCCTGCCCATATTAAGATTATCTAGAATTTTAGTTACACATTATTATTGTTATTAGTTCTCACGGTTTTTGTAATTATTTTTTTCCTTAAATTCTCTAGCTAGTCTTACAGAGAGAGTTTTTGAAAATTACATTTTAGTATCTGAAAATGTCTTTATTTTGCTTTTTCATGATTTGAAATTCTAACAAAAATTATTTCTCTTTTAAACTATTGAAGATATTTCTCCATTAGTTTGTATTCATTCTTACCTATGAGAAGTTCTATGTTATCCCAATTATTGCTCCTTAATGGGTCTTTTTTCCTCTTTGTAGGATTTTCAGATTTTTCTGATGTCTTGAAATTTCACTATGATGGATCCACAGAAAGGATTTTGTTCATTTTTTCTAATGAGAACTTTAAATATTCTTACTTCTTTTTTGTCCTGAAATTAAAATAAAATCTTGGCCGGGCGCGGTGGCTCAAGCCTGTAATCCCAGCACTTTGGGAGGCCGAGACGGGCGGATCACGAGGTCAGGAGATCGAGACCATCCTGGCTGACACGGTGAAACCTCGTCTCTACTAAAAAAATACAAAAACTAGCCGGGCGAGGTGGCGGGCGCCTGTAGTCCCAGCTACTCGGGAGGCTGAGGCAGGAGAATGGCGTAAATCCGGGAGGCGGAGCTTGCAGTGAGCTGAGATCCGGCCACTGCACTCCAGCCCGGGCGACAGAGCGAGACTCCACCTCAAAAAAAAAAAAAAAAAAAAAAAAAAAAAAAAAAAAAAAAAAAATTAAAATAAAATCTTAAATAATTTTCCCTTCCATTTTCTTTGGTCTCTTTGAAACTTTTGAAATTTTTGAAACTTTTCAATCTATCCTCTTTCTTGGCATTTTGGGGCTACACTCTAGGTGAAATATTAGAGCTGTGTGAGTGTGTGTGTGTGTGTGTGTGTGTGCATGCGCGTATGTGTCTTTGGATAGGAAAACCCATGTACACACTATCCAACCTCAAGAACTATCATTATTCACTTTATGTATTTCAATACATGATTGATCTACTTATCTATTCCCATAAATGCACTATATAAAGTATGTGTGTGTATGTGTGTATATATATATATATATTTTTTGGTTGGTGTTTTCTTAAAGTAAATTCAGATAAATCATTTTATTGATAATTACTTAAATATTTCTAATAGATAAGGACTTTTCTTTTACATTTAACTACAATTATCACTCTTAAAATAATTAATGATAATTCCTTTATAGTATTTAACACCTAGTTCATGAACAATTTGAGTATATATATCAGTTGATTTGTTCAAATAAGTCAACACATTGCATTTGGTTGATTTACCTCTTAAATTCCTTTATTCTATTGCAGTCCTCACTTGTTTTTAAAATACTATTTGTTTATCGCATAAACAATACTTTTGTACTGTAGACTTTCCTATACTGTGGATTATATTGATTGCATCTTTCTGGTATTATTTAACATGTTTTTCTATCACTTGAAATTTCTATAAATGAACATTTTGATCTAGCTGCTTAATTGGATTCTGATCCAATTTATTTTTGCAAGATTAATACACAAGTGGGGCTAGGTTTGTAATACAAAGGCAGTTCTTTCTGTCTTCGTGATATTAGGATCCACTGGTGGATTCAGGTATTCTCAGCCTATCCAGTGATCATAAAGATCCTTATCAGTAATATTACCAGCCATTAATGAATACTATAATATTAATTATTAGGGGTGCAAAAGTGTTTCTTTTCTAATAGATATTATTCTACAAAGGAGAACCCATCCCTTATCAAACTTTTTGGTCCCCCTGAATAGTTGTTACAGAACAGATCAATGCTAATTATTTCACTGATTTCACAGTTTTCTGGAAAAAAAAAAAAATTGGTGTCCTAACAACCTCTACAAATTGTTAGGTATAGGATTTTGGAGTTTTATTATGAACTCATGAATTTTTATATATTTGATGTGTTTCTATCTATCATAGTTACAATTTTTTTGATGTTCAAATTTATATTCTTTATATAAGTATATTATGTTATATGGAAAACACATCATATGTTATCATACAGACCTGTTTCATCCCTCTTTCAACTTTTTTCATGGATGATTTTATGGCACATTGTATGCAAAGCAGTTCAGTTTTTTGGCTTATGTTTGTCCTATCTATACCATGTAATGGTGTCAGCAGCTATTTAGCCCCAAATATCCTCCTCTTCTCCACGGGACTCAAACAGGAATCCAGAGACTCATTTGCACTGGGAGACAAATTGAAATGACAGTCTTATGCCATCCTCCTTGATAAAGAACACTTTCATTTTATGCCCAAGTACAAGTTTCAATTGTTGCATAACAAATTACGACAAATTTAGCAACTTTAAACAATGCTCATTTATTATTTCACAGTTCTATAGATCTAGGCACCCTGGACCGGTTTCTCTGCATAGGTCTCACAAGGCCAAAACAAAGATAAGCCAGGCTGGGCTTATATCTGCAAGTTTTGAGGAAGAATCTGCTTCTAAGATCATTCAAATTGTTGGCAGAATTTAGCATCCTTGTGATTGGGGGACTGAAGTCCACATTCCCTTGTTGGCTGTCCACCAGGGGTCACTGTCACGCCTCATGGTCTCCCTCCAATTTTTGACCATGGTCCCCTCCATTCTCACAGCTGGCAATAGTGTATAGATTTCTTTTTGTGCTTTGACTTCCTGATTTCTCTTTCTGCCACCAGCCAAACAAAATTTTTTGCCTCTCAAGGGTTTGTGTGATTAGATTAGGCCTACTCGAATAACTTTGCATTTGATTAACTCAAAGTGAACTGATTAGTAACTTTAACTATGTCTACAGAATCCCTTCACTGAATAAGATAACATAATCCAGACACGTTAGCTCATCGTACTCACAGGTCCAAGAATCAGGGCAGATAGTCTTCAGGGGCTGCCTTAGAATCACGCCTGCCATGGCCCTGCTCATTTCACTTTTGCCACCTTTACGATGAGTTAGCTCTTAAACATTTCCTAAAAAGTAGATTTCTGTTGAAACTTCTTCCCTCCCTTGAAGTTTATTTCCAGATGTAACAGAATTTTAAATTATGTTGTAGTTGAGACACTTACACACACACACACACATACAGTCCATCTTCAAAACAGTTTTTGACTGTTAACACGATTCTCTCAATTTGGAGGGATGCTTAAATGTTCCTCCAGAAAAACATTTAACTCTTTTTGTAATATTTCATTAGAGGAGGAGACTATCTTTAAAAGAAACAAGTTCAAATGATTCCTAAGAGTCTTGAAGTATGTCCAAAACAGTATTTTCTAAATCTTTTCAAAATGCCAGCAGTTCTCGATAAATGAAAGGTCACGTTAATTATTTTGGCATTTAAATCAGCACCTTTAACATGATTAATTGACTTAGCATTTAATAACTGACTGTGCATTCCACTGTTACTATATGGAAATACTGATTTGGATCCAGAAGAATATTAAAACAATTATTAATTTATTCTAATTGTGCTAATCTCTGCATTTAATTATCTCCCACCAGTTTAATGAAATAATAACTTTGCTTTTATAAAATGTAGCCCATTTTGCATTTTAGCTTATACTTATAAAAATAAAGGTTTAGAAATTGTCTTATATAGATGATATAATAAAACTATCCATTTCCAATGTGAAAGTTACATGACTATTCTGTCCTCAAAGGAGAAAAGTTTTAAAAACTAGTATTTCCAAGGAAGAACAATTGCAGAAGCTTAACTGTATCCCTTTGCTCTCTAGAGATGATTTATGCTAATTTTGAAGTTGGAAATTCTTTTACACATATTACTTCCTGTCCTTTATATCAGGAGGAATAAACTAGGTGAATCCCTTGAATAGAATGCAAAGTCCCGACCAGGCACAGTGCCTCACGTCTGTAATCACAGCACTTTGGGAGGCTGAGGTGGGTGGATCATTTGAGGTGAGGAGTTTGAGACCAGCTTGGCCAACATGGTGAAACCCCGTCTCTACTAAAAACACAAAAATTAACTGAGTGTGGTGGTGCATGCCCAGTAATCCCAGCTACTCGGGAGGCTGAGGAAGGAGAATTGCTTGAACCAGAGAGCCATAGGTCTCAGTGAGCCCCAGATTGCCCACTGCACTCCAGCCTGGACAACACAGCGAGACTCAAAAAAAAAAAAAAGAATGCAAACTCTGTTTTGATCTCAGATCTCTCTGTAACATTCTATTCTCCTAACCTGCACCTGGGGTAATCTGGGCCTTTGTAATTTTATCATTACGGTGACATTCTTGATTTTGCTCAACATTCTTGTGTTGTTATTTTTAAAATAGCCCTTAACTTTCCTTTGGGGGAACTCCCTCAATCCCTTTTGCGAGTGGTACCTTAGTCTTCCCCTAGGCATTGGATGCTATTTTCCTGAACAACCAGTTGGAACTGACTTATTCTTAGTACATATACTCTCAAGAAATAGCGTATTAATTACTGTTACTAAGATCCCTAGAACTTCCTGAACTCCTGCCCTTCCTGAAGCCTTGTTCTATATAGCTTCTTGTTCAATTTTTTGAACTCTCCTTATAGAGTTTCTTTTTTTTTTTTTTTTTTTTTTTTTTGGGACGCAATCTCACTCAGTTTGTCTCCCGGGCAGGAGTGCAGTGGTGCGATCTCAGCTCACCACAACCTCCACCTCCCGGGTTCAAGCGATTTTCCTGCCTCAGCCTCCTGAGTAGCTGGGATTACAGGCATACACCACCGCGCTCGTCTAATACTGCATTTTAAGTAGAGACAAGGTTTCACAATGTTGGCCAGGCAGGTTGTGAACTGAGGCCTGAGCCACCATGCCCAGCCTATCCTCATAGATTGTTAGTATCTTTCTCCCCCACCAAGTTACCAAGAATTACTTTCTGTTGCCTGCAGCCAAAGAAACCTAATTAATACATCCATTTAACTGTGTAGAAATTCAATTCTATACCCATTAGAGTTATCCTATATTTATCGTGTTATTATCCTCAAAGGCCCCAATGTCCCAAGGCAGCAAGAAGAAATCACATGGACACTGCTGTTTTTCTTTCCTGCTGCGACTCAAATGTGAACACACAGAGCGTATTCAATAAATTCTTCTGTGTTAATGAAATCCCAACCATTATGTTTGAATAACAACAACAACAAAAGGATCTGAATATCAACTCTTTGTCTTTTTTACATTAACCATGTGTGGAGAGAACATTATTAAATCATCTGGCAGGTTGAAGAATTAGTATAGTTTTTGAAAGTTGGGGCTACTTGTCCAGTAGCCTGAGGACAGGCCAGTTACAGGAAAGTATGTTGGCAAAAGGGACAGGAAAGGCTTTACCTTGTGTCATTTCTCAAATATTTGCCCACATTTGACTTGTATTTTCACACATTTATACCAAATTGGTTTCTTAAAATTGCTTTAAGAAACTCATAACAATTCTTTTGTGCTGTAAATCGCAGAAAGATTTTATGTGAAATTTCAGCTGGTTTTAGGAAGAATTTGTTTTTTCTTTGGTTACTATAAGTTATTATTCAGTTTTTGCAATTTGTCATGAAAACATGCTATGCCATTTCTGTGCTACTTTAAAGAATTAAATTATATTTGTAAAAGTACATATTTCATTGCACAAAGAGTTGTATTTAATGGATAATGGGACTGACAGATAAAAAAAAATGCCATGAAAACAATGCTAATTCAAAGGGATACAGATATCAAAAGAACAAGGGAAAGAAAAAGTATTAGAAAAAAAAAAAGAGTAATGAAACATTTTTAAAAGAAGAAATGAAAAAGGTTGAGGCCCCAAATAGCCTAAGGTCGTAAAACGTGTGGCCAATTGATCAAATTAAACCTGATAATGTTAATATAATGATTTGTGTCCCTATTTCTGTAGGATTCTACAGTTGTGCTTCACTCTTCCCTTTCTCTGGGCTCAGTCCCATCACTACGAACTGGAAAGAATGAATTCTAAAACAGAAGGAACTGCGGTCTGGTGTCAGGTCTCCTCTGCTCCCTGTTCTATCCTTTGCTATTTGTTTCCACTTGCTGGTATATTTCTATTTGTTTCCACCATATGCCCCATCCAGAAATGGAATCATGCTTTGATTCTTGTGTTAAGAATGTTTTTTGGGGGGGGCGGAGCAAGATGGCTGAATAGGAACAGCTCCAGTCTCCAACTCCCAGCACGAGCGACACAGAAGACCCGTGATTTCTGCATTTTCAACTGAGGTACTGGGGTCATCTCACCAGGGAGTGCCGGACAATCCGTGCTGGTCAGCTGCTGCAGCCTGACCAGCGAGAGCTGAAGCAGGGCGAGGCATCGCCTCACCTAGAAGCGCAAGGGGGAAGGAAATCCGTTTTCCTAGCCAGGGGAACTGAGACACACAACACCTGGAAAATCGGGTAACTCCCACCCCAATACTGCACTTTAAGGAAACAGGCACACCAGGAGAATATATCCCACACCTGGCCTGGAGGGTCCCACGTCCACGGAGCCTCCCTCACTGCTAACACAGCAGTCTGCCGCGATCTATCCACAAGGCAGCAGCGAGGCTGGGGGAGGGGCGCCCACCATTGCTGAGGCTTAAGTAGGTAAACAAAGCCACTGGGAAGCTCGAACTGGGTGGAGCTCACAGCAGCTCAAGGAAGCCTGCCTGTCTCTGTAGACTCCACCTCTGGGGAGAGCGCACAGCTGAAGTCCAATAGGGGAAGCAGCGGGGGCCCACGCAGACGCGAACCACTCTGTCTGACAGCTTTGGGGAGAGCCGTGAATCTCCCAACGCAGAGATTGAGATCTGAGAACGGACAGACTGCCTGCTCAGGTGGGTCCCTGACCCCTGAGTAGCCTAGCTGGGAGACATCCCCCACTAGGGGCAGTCTGACACCCCACACCTCACAGGGAGGAGTCACCCCTGAGAGGAAACTTCCAAAGGAAGAATCAGACAGGTACACTCGCTGTTCAGCAATATTCTATCTTCGGCAACCTCTGCTGCTGATACCCAGGCAAACAGGGTCTGGAGTGGACCTCAAGCAATCTCCAACAGACCAACAGACAGTCCTTCTGACTGTCAGATGGAAAACTATCAAACAGGAAGGACACCTATACCAAAACTCCATCAGTACGTCACCATCATCAAAGACCAGAGACAGATAAAACCACAAAGATGGGGAAGAAGCAGGGCAGAAAAGCTAGAAATTCAAAAAATAAGAGCGCATCTCCCCCTGCAAAGGAGCGCAGCCCATCGCCAGCAACGGATCAAAGCTGGTCAGAGAATGACTTTGACGAGATGAGAGAAGAAGGCTTCAGTCCATCAAACTTCTCAGAGCTAAAGGAGGAATTACGTACCCAGAGCAAAGAAACTAAAAATCTTGAAAAAAGAGTGGAAGAATTGACAGCTAGACTAATTAATGCAGAGAAGATCATAAACGAAATGACAGAGATGAAAACCATGACACGAGAAATACGTGACAAATGCACAAGCTTCAGTAACCGACTCGATCAACTGGAAGAAAGAGCATCAGCGATTGAGGATCAAATGAATGAAATGAAGCGAGAAGAGAAACCAAAAGAAAAAGAAGAAAAAAGAATGAACAAAGCCTGCAAGAAGTATGGGATTATGTAAAAAGACCAAATCTACGTCTGATTGGGGTGCCTGAAAGTGAGGGGGAAAATGGAACCAAGTTGGAAAACACTCTTCAGGATATCATCCAGGAGAACTTCCCCAACCTAGTAGGGCAGGCCAACATTCAAATTCAGGAAATACAGAGAACGCCACAAAGATACTCCTCCAGAAGAGCAACTCCAAGACACATAATTGCCAGATTCACCAAAGTGGAAATGAAGGAAAAAATCTTAAGGGCAGCCAGAGAGAAAGGTCGGATTACCCACAAAGGGAAGCCCATCAGACTAACAGCAGATCTCTCGACAGAAACTCTCCAAGCCAGAAGAGAGTGGGGGCCAATATTCAACATTCTTAAAGAAAAGAATTTTCAACCCAGAATTTCATATCCAGCCAAACTAAGTTTCATCAGTGAAGGAGAAATAAAATCCTTTACAGATAAGCAAATGCTTAGAGATTTTGTCACCACCAGGCCTGCCTTACAAGAGACCCTGAAGGAAGCCCTAAACATGGAAAGGAACAACCGGTACCAGCCATTGCAAAAACATGCCAAAATGTAAAGACCATCGAGGCTAGGAAGAAACTGTATTAAATAACGAGCAAAATAACCAGTTAATATCATAATGGCTGGATCAAGTTCACACATAACAATATTAACCTGAAATGTAAATGGACTAAATGCTCCAATTAAAAGACACGGACTGGCAAACTGGATAAAGAGTTAAGATCCATCAGTCTGCTGTATTCAGGAGACCCATCTCACATGCAGAGACATACATAGGCTCAAAATAAAGGGATGGAGGAAGATCTACCAAGCAAATGGAGAACAAAAAAAAGCAGGGGTTGCAATCCTAGTCTCTGATAAAATAGACTTTAAACGATCAAGGATCAAAAGAGACAAAGAAGGCCATTACATAATGGTAAAGGGATCAATTCAACAGGAAGAGCTAACTCTCCTAAATATATATGCACCCAATACAGGAGCACCCAAATTCATAAAGCAAGTCCTTAGAGACTTACAAAGAGCCTTAGACCCCCATACAATAATAATGGGAGACTTCGACACTCCACTGTCAACATTAGACAAATCAACGAGACAGAAATTTAACAAGGATATCCAGGAATTGAACTCATCTCTGCACCAAGTGGACCTAATAGACATCTATAGAACTCTGCACCCCAAATCAACAGAATATACATTCTTCTCAGCACCACATCGCACTTATTCCAAAATTGACCACACAATTCGAAGTAAAGCACTCCTTAGCAAATGTAAAAGAACAGAAATTATAACAAACTGTCTCTCAGACCACAGTGCAATCAAACTAGAACTCAAGACTAAGAAACTGAATCAAAACCGCTCAACTACATGGAAACTGAACAACCTGCTCCTGAATGACTACTGGGTACATAACGAAATGAAGGCAGAAATAAAGATGTTCTTTGAAACCAATGAGAACAAAGATACAACATACCAGAATCTCTGGGACACATCTAAAGCAGTGTGTAGAGGGAAATTTATAGCACTAAATGCCCACAAGAGAAAGCAGGAAAGATCTAAAATTGACACTCTAACATCACAATTCAAAGAACTGGAGAAGCAAGAGCAAACACATTCAAAAGCTAGCAGAAGGCAAGAAATAACTAAGATCAGAGCAGAACTGAAGGAGATAGAGACACAAAAAACCCTCCAAAAAATCAATGAATCCAGGAGTTGGTTTTTTGAAAAGATTAACAAAATTGACAGACCGCTAGCAAGATTAATAAAGAAGAAAAGAGAGAAGAATCAAATAGACGCAATAAAAAATGATAAAGGGGATATCACCACGGACCCCACAGAAATACAAACTACCATCAGAGAATACTATAACACCTCTATGCAAATCAACTAGAAAATCTAGAAGAAATGGATAATTTCCTGGACACTTACACTCTTCCAAGACTAAACCAGGAAGAAGTTGAATCCCTAAATAGACCAATAGCAGGCTCTGAAATTGAGGCAATAATTAAGAGCCTACCAACCAAAAAAAGTCCAGGACCAGATGGATTCACAGCTGAATTCTACCAGAGGTACAAGGAGGAGCTGGTACCATTCCTTCTGAAACTATTCCAATCAATTGAAAAAGAGGGAATCCTCCCTAACTCATTTTATGAGGCCAACATCATCCTGATACCAAAGCCTGGTAGAGACACAACAAAAAAAGAAATTTTAGACCAATATCCCTGATGAACATTGATGCAAAAATCCTCAATAAAATACTGGCAAACCGGATTCAGCAGCACATCAAAAAGCTTATCCACCATGATCAAGTGGGCTTCATCCCTGGGATGCAAGGCTGGTTCAACATTCACAATCAATAAATGTAATCCAGCATATAACAGAACCAAAGACAAGAACCACATGATTATCTCAATAGATGCAGAAAAGGCTTTTGACAAAATTCAACAGCCCTTCATGCTAAAAACGCTCAATAATTTCGGTATTGATGGAATATACCTCAAAATAATAAGAGCTATTTATGACAAACCCACAGCCAATATCATACTGAATGGGCAAAAACTGGAAAAATTCCCTTTGAAAACTGGCACAAGACAGGGATGCCCTCTCTCACCACTCCTATTCAACATAGTGTTGGAAGTTCTGGCTAGGGCAATCAGGCAAGAGAAAGAAATCAAGGGTATCCAGTTAGGAAAAGAAGAAGTCAAATTGTCCCTGTTTGCAGATGACATGATTGTATATTTAGAAAACCCCATCGTCTCAGCCCAAAATCTCCTTAAGCTGATAAGCAACTTCAGCAAAGTCTCAGGATACAAAATTAATGTGCAAAAATCACAAGCATTCTTATACACCAGTAACAGACAAGCAGAGCGCCAATCAGGAATGAACTTCCATTCACAATTGCTTCAAAGAGAATAAAATACCTAGGAATCCAACTTACAAGGGATGTCAAGGACCTCTTCAAGGAGAACTACAAACCACTGCTCAGTGAAATAAAAGAGGACACAAACAAATGGAAGAACATACCATGCTCATGGATAGGAAGAATCAATATCATGAAAATGGCCATACTGCCCAAGGTTATTTATAGATTCAATGCCATCCCCATCAAGCTGCCAATGACTTTCTTCACAGAATTGGAAAAAACTGCTTTAAAGTTCATATGCAACCAAAAAAGAGCTCGCATTGCCAAGACAATCCTATGTCATAAGAACAAAGCTGGAGGCATCACGCTACCTGACTTCAAACTATACTACAAGGTCACAGTAACCAAAACAGCATGGTACTGGTACCAAAACAGAGATATAGACCAGTGGAACAGAACAGAGTCCTCAGAAATAATACCACACATGTACAGCCATCTGATCTTTGACAAACCTGAGAGAAAGAAGAAATGGGGAAAGGATTCCCTATGTAATAAATGGTGCTGGGGCCGGGCGCGGTGGCTCAAGCCTGTAATCCCAGCACTTTGG
Source organism: Trachypithecus francoisi (assembly GCF_009764315.1). NCBI lineage: Eukaryota > Metazoa > Chordata > Mammalia > Primates > Cercopithecidae > Trachypithecus > Trachypithecus francoisi. The sequence continues at coordinate 9,748,093 of NW_022681453.1, forward strand.
GAGGCCGAGGCGGGCGGATCACGAGGTCAGGAGATCGAGACCCTCCTGGCTAACACAGTGAAACCCCGTCTCTACTAAAAATACAAAAAACTAGCCGGGCGCGGTGGCGGGCGCCTGTAGTCCCAGCTACTCGGAGGCTGAGGCGGGAGAATGGTGGGAACCCGGGAGGCGGAGCTTGCAGTGAGCCGAGATCGCGCCACTGCACTCCAGCCTGGGCGACACAGCGAGACTCCGTCTCAAAAAAAAAAAAAAAAAAAAATGGTGCTGGGAAAATTGGCTAGCCATAAGTAGAAAGCTGAAACTGGATCCTTTCCTTACTCCTTATACGAAAATTAATTCAAGATGGATTAGAGACTTAAATGTTAGACCTAATACCATCAAAACCCTAGAAGAAAACCTAGGTAGTACCATTCAGGACATAGGCATGGGCAAGGACTTCATGTCTAAAACACCAAAAGCAATGGCAGCAAAAGCCAAAATTGACAAATGGGATCTAATTAAACTAAAGAGCTTCTGCACAGCAAAAGAAACTACCATCAGAGTGAACAGACAACGTACAGAATGGGAGAAAATTTTTGCAATCTACTCATCTGACAAAGGGCTAATGTCCAGAAGCAATGGCAACATAAAGTCAAAATTGATAAATGGGATCTAATTAAAGCAGAGCTTCTGCACAGCAAAACAAACTACCATCAGAGTGAACAGGCAACCTACAGAATGGGAGAACATTTTTGCAATCTACTCATCTGACAAAGGGCTAATATCCAGAATCTACAAAGAACTCAACAAATTTACAAGAAAAAACAAACAACCCCATCAAAAAGTGGGCAAAGGATATGAACAGACATTTCTCAAAAGAAGACATTCATACAGCCAACAGACACATGAAAAAATGCTCATCATCACTGGCCATCAGAGAGATGCAAATCAAAACCACAATGAGATACCATCTCACACCAGTTAGAATGGCAATCATTAAAAAGTCAGGAAACAACAGGTGTTGGAGAGGATGTGGAGAAATAGGAACACTTTTACACTGTTGGTGGGATTGTAAACTAGTTCAACCATTATGGAAAACAGTATGGCGTGCTTTCAGATTGTGATGGGTGCTTTCAGATTGTGAGGCAGGATAGTTATCCAGGTTTTGGCAGTTTTGAATGAGATCATTTTATTTTATTTTATTTATTATTCTTATTTTTTGAGACAGGGTTTCGCTGTGTCACCCATGCTGGAGTTAAGTGGCGCGGTCATGGCTCACTGCAGCCCAACCTCCTGGGCTCAAGTGGTCCTTCTGCCTCAGCCTCCTGAGTAGCTGGGACCACCACACCTGGCTAATTTTTGTATTTTTTGTAGAGATGGGGTTTTACCATGTGTCTAGGCTGGTCTCGAACTCCTGGGCTCAAGCGATCACCCTTAGGCTCCCAAAGTGCTGATTACAGGCCTCAGCCACTGTGCCTGGTTCATTTTATTTATTATATACCACATTTACCCATATAACTACACATGAAAAGTGAACCAAATACTTCTATTCAGGACGAATTCTCAAGCTTTTTGTAGTAGAGTAAATGATGTTGTGCTTGTAACCCAGGAAGCTGCAGTCTGTATCTGGTCTGCATCTGCAATATTTGCTGTAGTTAACACTCTCAGTCTGGTTATTATTGAAGACAATGCAAATGTCCCATTCTCAATAAAAGTGTGAGCCTTGATATCAGACATCTGGCTTTGAGTTCTGGCTCCTTTGCTTAATAGCTGCATAACACTGGGAAAGTTACTTTAGCTTATCTGTAAGCCTCAGCTTCCTCATCTTTTTGTTTGTTTGTTTGCTTTAGAGACAGGGTCTTGCTCTGTCACCAAGGCTGGGATGCAGTAATGTGAACATGGCTGACTGCAGCCTTGAACTTCTGGGCTCAAGGACTCCTCCTGCAGTGGCTTCCCAGTGTGCTGGGATTACAGGCGTGAGCCACTGTGGCTGGCCGGCTGCGTCATCTTTAAAACGAGAATAGTGGCTGGGCACGGTGGCTCGCGCCTGTGATCCTAGTACTTTGGGAGGCCGAGGTGGGTGTATTGCGAGGTCAGGAGATTGAGACCATCCTGGCTAACATGGTGAAACCCCATATACAAAAAATCGGCCGGGCTTGGCGGTGGGCGCCTGTGGTCTCAGCTATTCGGAGGCTGAGGCAGGAGGGTGGCGTGGACCCGGGAGGTGGAGATTGCGGTGGGCCGGGATCGCGCCACTGCACTCCATCCTGAGTAACAGACCGAGACTGTCTCAAAAAATAATAAATAAATAAATAAAATGAAAATAGTAATAACCTTTCCTAGGGTCATGAGAGGGCTAAATGAAATAATCCATGTGAAGAGCTCAGCATGGTGCCTGATGCATGCTACATGCCCAGGAAAAGTAGTTTTTGAAAAACACTGATCTTGTATTTGCACTTTATTTAAAACTTGGTGGGTGCTTGGAACACTGAGAATTTCATTACCACTTTTTCAGTTCTAATGTGCATACTATTGTGTACTGGTACATACTGTGCAGATCATGACTGAAAGGTGTTTGAAAGGACAATATTGTGAAATCTTTTGTTGTTGTCATTACATTAATGTTATTGCAATAAAATAACAAATTTTTAACTATTAAAAAAAAGTATAGTAATTCTTAGGCTCTGGTAAAAAAAAAAAAAAAAAAAAAAAAAAGGAGGTCCTTGTGCCCAGCACCCAGAACAGAGTCCCTGGCACAGAGTGGACCTCAGTAAAGATCTCTCTGACAATTGACACCTGAATGACTTGATCCCTGTGCCCCAGGTCCTGCCTTACAAAGTGGTTGGTGCTAAATTTATTTTTCTTCTGTGTTCTGGCTTTTTTCTTCTCAGTCTACTGTATCACTAGGGCTTTAAGCTGTGCCCTTGAACCTCACTCTGTGACTGGGGTTCTACTTGACTCCTGATACATATTTTTCTGAAGTCAACTACGGCTTCCCGTCTGGTGGCATCCTTGCACTGCTGGGCACACCCAGTTCTTGTCTCAAGCCAAGCCAGTATCCTCTTGACAATATGGTTGACTCTTCCAAGTGTGGTGACTGGGTCATAAGAAAACACATAACAGAATGGGTATTTTTAACTTTTGCGGTGTTTTCTCATATGTCTGTTGTACAGTTGGACTGTAAATGGGCACCTCGGGCCAGCACCATCATCTGCAGGCCATGACATAAGTACAGTGGGGCTGAATTTATTGGCTCTGAGTTTTCCCAGCATGACCTCAAACTATTACTTAGGTTTTTATATAAGCAAATAGACTTTTGGCTGATACAGGTTCTAGCACAGATGCCTGAAGGAGTGACATAAAATATGGTGCCGATTAACTGTCTAGAGGGACTACTGTGGAATTTGAAACCGTTGGAATATCCATGGGCTTTCCCAAAATAACTTTTCTGGAAGTGGTGTTTTTGTGTCAGCTAATCTGCTTGTCTGACAGGCTATTATAATAAACACACAGGGCCATGAAAATGCTCTTGTCATGTTTGGTTCAAATTTAGCATTTTATTTAATATTCTATGGACAAAAGACTGCATCTGTAGATTATAGACTAAAGAGTATGTATGGGTACTCCAATAAAAAAGGATATAATATATTGTAGATGTTTTTTAAAAAGATTATCTTCTACTTAGACTAATCTATGTTGATTAAATTAATTGATGAGATAAAGTATTATCTAAGATTGAGCTAAATCTACTACAATGTATTATATTTTGATTAAATATTTTTAGGGGAGGATAAAAACCAAAACAACCGTGAACCCCAATGATCTTTTAACTTTTTTCTGTTTACCCATGTAAATTCTGTAGATCTTTTATGTAACTATTTATCGTAAAAATGTATTGTAACAACGGCAATGAAAATTAAAATGGCAAAATATTCTCTCAATAGCTCTGCTTACATCTTCTCATATTCGCGTAAAGTTCTTGTTACCTGAGTATGTATACGTTTTTAGCATTTTAGTTGTAGGGTATAATTATATATCTTAGTTCTTTTTTAAAATTAAGAAATATTTCAAATTTACAAAATAATATTATGAGCTGGTATACATATACAACTAAGCTTTAACACATCTTAAGATATTGGCATGTTTTCTTCAGCTATCTTTTCTTCAAAAACATCATAAAGAAAGAAATTAAACATTGTAGAGTTAAGATCCCCTATACCCTGTATGGCCTTCTTTATTTTTATTTTTTAGTTACTTATTCAAAGGTAACTTTTATCCTGAATTTAGTGTTTATTTCTCTTGTGCATGACTTTTTACCATGTAAGTATTTTATCTTTTTTTTTTTTTTTTTTGAGACGGAGTCTCGCTCTGTCACCCAGGCTGGAGTGCAGTGGCCGGATCTCAGCTCAATGCAAGCTCTGCCTCCCGGGTTTACGCCGTTCTCTCACCTCAGCCTCCCGAGTAGCTGGGACTACAGGCACCCGCCACCTCGCCCGGCAAATTTTTTGTATTTTTTTAGTAGAGACGGGGTTTCACCGTGTTAGCCAGGATGGTCTCGATCTCCTGACCTCGTGATCCGCCCGTCTCGGCCTCCCAAAGTGCTGGGATTACAGGCTTGAGCCACCGTGCCCGGCCAAGTATTTTATCTTAAGCAACCTGAAACATTGTTTTTCATGGTTTTATAATTTATATAAATGGTATTATATTAAATGTCGTTCTTTAGCAACTTATTTCCCTTCAAATACATGTTAGATATTTGTTTATGTTGATACATATGGCTTTAGCTCATTCATTTAAAGTATCACATAGTAGGCCTTTATATGAATATATGGTAACATTCATCCATTTTCTAACCGAGCTGTGAGCATAATTACTGCTTTACATCACTGGCTATTGGAGTAGTTTGTTATGCAAGGTATGTAAACCAACTTTATTAGATATTGACAAGTTGCTTCTCAAGATATTTGCACCAATTTTATAATTCTGTGATTGCTTCTCAATATACTTGCCAAACCTTGGTATTGGCAGGTTACCACGTTTTCGTTAATTTTATGGGTGGGAAATGGTAAGTTACTCTTTTATTTTGTGTTTTTCTGGTTGTTGGTCAGTTTGATTATCTTCTCATATGTTTGTTAGTCATTTAGATTTCCTATTCTGTGACTTGAATATGTTCCAATTCCATACCTATTTTAAAATTTGGCTGTTAACATTATTCTTATTAATTTTCAGGAATTCTTGCATTTATTCTAGGTACTAGTTCTTTTTCAGTGACATGTTGCAAATACCTTCTTTCAGACTTTAACCTTTGCTGCATTAAAGTCTACTTTATTAATATCTTCTTTTGTGGTTTATGTAATTTGTATTGTTTAAGAAATTCTTTTTTATAACAAGGTTATAAACATGTTCTATATTCTCTTTTAAACATTAAAAAAATTGTTTTTAACATTTTGGCTTTAATTCCTTGGGATTTATTTTGGAGTACGGCATAGGATAGGCATATTATTTAATGTTTTACCTTTGGATAACCAATTATCATAGCCCCATTTACTGAATTATTGGCAATACCACTTCTATCACATATCTAGTCTCCATATTCTTGTGTCTATTTGCTGGATTCCATTCTGTTCCTGGTCTGCTAGTTTATCTCTGCCAATGCTCTCCTAGCTTAAATGACAAAACCTTAAAATAAATGTTTTCATATGTGGTCTTTAGTCCTTATTCATTAATTTTTTCTTCATTAATTTTGCCCATTTGATCTTTCATATTTTTGTAGGATAAACTTATCAAATTGCATGGAAGACCTTGTTAGGATTTTGATTGGAATTACATTAAACTTTTATATTAACTTGGGAACTTTTGACATTTTTAAGGTCTTGATTCCTGAGATTTATAAATACAGTATCACTATTCCTTTAACCATATCTTCAATAATGTCTGCTAAAGTTCTCTATAAAACTCTTGCATGGTTTGTGTTAATTTTATTTTTAAGTACCCTTTGATGTATTGCTATAGAGAATGGTATCTTTTTCTTTTACATTTTGTAATTGCTTATTAATGGTAATAGAATGGCTGTTTTTTTACATTTTATCTTTTGTGGGTATATAATAGGTATATATATTTATGGGTTACATGAGATATTTTGATGCAAGCATGCAATGTGTAATAATCACATCAGGGTAAATGGGTATCCATCACCTCAAGCATTTATATTAATGTCCTTTTAGTTATTTTAAGAAAAGCAATTCAATTTAGTATAGTCACCCTGTTGTGCTAGGAAATTCTAGGTCTTATTTACTCTATTTTTTTGGTACCCATTAGCCATACCCCCAGAAGGCCTATTTTTGTTTATTGACTTTATTATATATTCAGCAATTTATTTCATTCATTGACTTTATTATATATTCTGAACTCTGTCATTAATTTGAATAGTAGGATTAAGAATTATCCTAGATTTTCTGTGTGGACAATTACATTGTCAGGATATAAGGGTTGTTTTTTTATATTCCTTTCCTATTATTACTATCTTTTCATTTGTTTTTCTAGGTCTTCCAATAGGCTGTTGAATAGAAGTTGTGATGAATATATTCTTGTCCTGTTTCTAATGTGAAAGAAATGTCTTCAAAGTTTGTTTGGCTTGTTAATAGATATTCTTTATCAAGTTATGTTGCTCATTATTCTCTTTGTTCTTAGATCTCTGCCTTCTTCTTGCAAACTACATCTCCCAGACACTCCCAACTGGGGTTCGGCTACGTTTGGCCAATAGAATGCACTGTTAGGAGACTGGAGTGGAAGAAAAAGTGAAGTCGGGAAGTTTCTCTCCTACTCTTGATGCTTCTTCAGGTAGTATCTGACAGTAGTTCCATCTCCTCCTAGAGACAGTTCCTTTTTCCATGGTCCTCATTCACACTAGAGTCTTTATATACATCCAGCCCTTGACTGGTAGCCTTAGGTCTTGGCATCTACCTACATTACCTCCTCCTTTTGTACCTCACATTAGGAATGTTATAGCTTCCTGCTTCATTAATGTCTGTCACCTTTTAGGACTTTGCGCTCTCTCCACACCTCTGTAACTAGTTCCCTATGTTAAACTCCTGAAACAGGACAACTTGGTATGGGATCTATTTTATTGACTGGGCTCCAATAATACATCAGATTAGAAAAGTTTCAATCCCTTCTTTGTTTGCTAGTAGTTTTGTTTGTTTGTTTTGTTTTTTGTTTTAATATAGTGAGATCACATTTTACCAAATAGTTTTTGTTATTGAGTTGCTATATGTGAATAACTGAGAATTGTACATATTATTTCCCTTTTATTCTGTTAATGTGGTATATTAAATTTAATAGACTTCCTAAAGACACATCATTTTTGCACTCCTTGGGTGAACCCTGTGTTTATGATGTCCTTTTAAGAACATTGTGCTGATCATCAGGTGGGAGAATCCTTACATGTTCCTCCTTTTACAGGGCAGAACATGATGATGGGGGTTCAAATAATAAGTGATTAAGGTTTCTGTGTAATCAGGACTTGCAATATTCCGAATGCTCTTACCTGGCACTTCTTAAAAAAATAAATAAATAAAAGCACAGTGATAAATTTTATTGTTTGCTATATTTTAAAAGAATTTTTGAATCTGTGTTCATGAGTGTAATTATTCTATAATTTTCTTTTCTTATATTGCCCTTATCTAGTGTAGTAATGCAATTTCAGTGCTCATTGTGAGTTTAATTTGTGTTCATTTCAAAGGTAGTTGGTTATTTATTTTAGCTTTTTGGACTCTTCATCCTTGACAATTAGTGTTATTATGATTTTATTCTTTTGAATAATTATCTCTTTAAATATTACTTCTGCATTCTTCCACGCTTTTCTTATATTCCAATGAGATATACATTAGACGCACTTTCACCTCTGTGTTGCTTAAAAATGTAATTACTTATTTTAAGTAATATATGTTTTTATTTTATTTTTGCAAGTTGAATTTCTTAGATTTTAATTCTTTTTTCATGGATATGATTCACTTGTCAATTTAAATACTCTAAATATTGATTATACATTCTTTGTCAGTTTTTTTAATAAAATTAATTTTATCTTCAGTAAATTGACATTTTGATTATATATTTTTTCTGGTTGTCTTTCTGAGCGTTAGCTGTGGTCCTAGTATTTTGATTTTTAGCCTCGTTTTGAATGGTAGTTTCTTTCCCCCTTTTATCTCCTTCTCTGCTTGCTCCTCTCTAATAAGTGTTTTTTTGTTTCCACATAGGCTCCACGTTCCCAGTGAGAACCAAGTGTTTTGATGTATTTTCGTGCCTCTACACTGATATAATTTTGGTGATATTGCAGATCCAATCACCAAGCCAGCTATTGGCTTAGTTCTATTTCTAGACTTGAGGCTGTGTTTGTGTCCTACTACCTTGCCAATTGTGGTAGGCAGAATAATCGCTCCCAAAGATGTGCAGATCCTAATCCTAATCCTTAGAACCTAGGAATATGCTACCTTATGAGGAAAAGAGACTTTTGTAGATGTGATTAAGGTTAAGGACTTGATATGGGGCTATTATCAAGGCGGTCCAATCTAGTCACATAAACACTTAAAACCAGAGAAACTTTTCTAGCTGTAGTCAGTCAGAGATAAATGTGATGACCAGAAAAATGGACAGAGAGTTACTGTCTTTGAAAATGAAGGAAGGTGCTCAAGAGCCAAGAAATGATGCGTGGTTTCTAGGAGCTGGAAAAATAAAACAAATTCTCCCATAAACTTCAGAGAGGAATGCAGTCCTGCCGACATCTTAGTTTTAGCCCAGTGAGAATTGTGTCAACATACAGAAGTATAAAATAATACACTTATGTTTTTGAGGTGATTTGTTATAGCAGTGATGGAAGACTGATAATAATTAGTTTTATAAACAAATTATAAATGCTATCCTCAGTAAGAGTTAAGTGTACTTCTTTTAAAAGTACTTTCAATACTATTGTGTCCAGAATTGGTGGGTTCTTGGTCTCATTGACTGCAAGAAGGAAGCCGTGGACCCTCGCGCTGAGTGTTACAGTTATTGAAGATGGTGTGTCTGGAGTTTGTTCCCTTCAGATGTTCAGATGTGTCCGCAGTTTCTTCCTTCTGGTGGGTTCATGGTCTTGCTGACTTCATGAGGGAAGCTGCACACCTTCCCGGTGAGTGTTATAGCTCTTAAAGGCTGCGTGGACCCGAAGAGTGAGGAACAACAACATTTATTATAAAGAGCAAAAGAACACAGCTTCCACATTATGAAAGATGACCTTAGCAGGTTGCCCCCAGCTGGCTGAGGCAGACTGCTTTTATTCCCTTATCTGACCCCACCCACATCCTGCTGATTGGTCCATTTTGCAGAGAGCTGATTGGTCTATTTTACAGAGAGCCGATTGGTCTATTTTTGGACAGAGTGCTGATTGGTGCATTTACAATCCCTGAGCTAGACACAGAATGCTGATGGGTGCATTTACAATTCTTTAGCAAGACACAGAGTGCCAGACAGAAAAGCTCTCCAAGTTCCCAGTAGGTTAGCTAGATACAGAGTACTGATTGGTGTATTTACAAACATTGAGCTAGATACAGAGTACTGATTGGTATATTTACAAACCCTGAGCTAGACACAAAGAGTGCTGATTGGTGCCTTTACAATCTTTTATCTAGACAGAGTGCTAGACAGAAAAGTTATACAAGTCCCCACTAGGTTAGCTAGATACCTAGTACTGATTGGTGTATTTACAAACCTTGAGCTAGACACAGGGTGCTGATTGGTGTATTTACACTCCCTTAGCTAGACATAAAGGTTCTCTGAGTACCTACTAGACTCAGGAGCCCAGTTGGCTTACCTAGTGGATCTCGCTCCCAGGCTGCAGGCGAAGCTGCCTGCCAGTACCATGCCACGCGACCACACTCCTCAGCCCTTGGGCCAGTCGATGGGATCCGGCACAGGGGCGCCGGGGGCGGCGCTCGTCAGGGAGGCTCGGGCCGCGCAGGAAGCTGCAGGTCCCGCCCTACTCCACGGGGAAGCAGCTGAGGCCCGGTGAGAATTGGAGCGCAGTGCCGGCGGGCAGGCACTGCTGGGGGACCCGGTGCACCCTCTGCAGCTGCTGGCCCAGGTGCTAAGCCCCTCACTGCCCGGCAGTGGGCGCAGGCCGGCCCCGAGGGCGGGGCCCACTGAACCCACGCCCACCCGGAACTCGCGCTGGCCCCGGTTCCCGCCGGCGTTTCCACACCTCCCATCAAGCGGAGGGGCCAGGCTCTGGCCTCAGCCAGCTCAGAGAGGGGCTTCCACAGTGCAGCGGCGGGCTGAAGGACTCCTCAAGTGCCACCAGAATGGTTCTGGCCGCCCAGGCCGAGGAGGCGCCGAGAGCCAGCGAGGGCTGCGAGGGCTGCCAGCGCTCTGTCACCTCTCACTATAAAAGTACTTTTAAATACTTTTAAAAGTACTTGTAGTCTAATGCTTTTAAAAGTTCTATTTTATTTCTTTATTAGCTTTTTAGCTATACTTCTTTTAAATGTATTAATGCTTGCTCTAGGAGCCCATAATAAATGGTTACATTACAATAAAGATGTATTACAATATACATCTTTAACACAGTTTACATTGAATTCATATTATATCACTTCACACACAATCTAAGAACCTGCATTTTCGCCTCCTTTCCTTTGTTTTATTATATATAACTCTTCCATCTATATTATGAACCCCACAATGCAGTATTGTAGTTTTTACGTTTAAAGTAAAACAATTATTTTTGAAAAAATTATAGTATTTTTAATTTGCCTTCATATTTACTATTTCTGCTGTTTTTCACTTCCCCCTGTAATTCCAAGTTTTCATATAGCATAATTTCCCTTCAAATTAAATAACTTTTTAAAGTACTTGTAAAATGGAAGTATTGGCAAACATTTTAGCTTTCCTTTATCTGCAAATACTTTTATTTCACCCTGATTTTTAACATATATTTTTGATGGATATGGAATTCTAGGCAAATAGTTTTTCCCCCAGTACTTTATAGATGTCATTTTATTGTCTTCTGCCATTGTTTCTTATGAAAAGTCATCGATTATTCTTACCATTGTTTTGTGTATGCACTGTGACTTTCTTCTGTAGCTGTGCGTCTATCTTTCATATTTAGCAATTTGACTATGATGCTTGTAGATGTGGTTTCTGTTAAACTATTTATTTTGTTTGGGATTTGTTGGGCTTCTTGCATCTGTGACTTGAGGTCTTGCCCATCAAATGTGCAAAATACTACAATTTCTTCCAAATATTTTTGTTTTATTCCCTTTCTCTTCAGTGACTTTAATTATACATGTTAGACTAAATGTATCTTACAGAATGCAGATGACTCTGTCCTTATAAACTATTTTATTTTTTTCTTCAGTTTATGTAATTTCGATTGGCCTGTCTTCAAGTTCACTTAGTCTTTTATCTACTATGTGTGTGCAATTTGCTGTTAATCTTATCTAGTACATTTTGAAATGTAAAATGCAGTATTTTTTTTTTTTTTGGTTGTAGAAGTCTATGTGATTCTTCTCTCTTTAAATACTCTTTACCTACTATATTATTATTTAATATATTAATAGTTGTTTTAAAGTTCTCGGTAATGCGGTCTTCTGTAGTTCTGCTTCCGTTGGCTGTTTGTGTTCCAGACACTGTGATGAGAAGAGCAATAGAGGCATTTCATCTCTCAGACAAGGTGATTGCTCAGATTCCTTTTATAGTTGAGTTGTTCCAGATTGGGCCACAGCTTTAACTAGATTGAGTTCATCTGTGACTAGCCCAACTTCCAATATCTAGTACAGCTGTCTTTTTTTAAATCTTAGCTATGTTTGAGCTGGGAAGGGGCCGAGCTGCAGTTTTTGATTTTTAAACTTTGTCGTTATATTCACTCCAACTATGTTCCAGTAATCTAATCACTGTGAGAGTATGTAGAACTGTGGTTCCAGACTCCTCTCCACTGCTGCTATGATTGTGGGAAAGAAGGTAAATTTTGGAAACAAATATGTTTTTTGTGTGAGTGTGATTGCATTTCTTCCAGGTTTCTCCCTGTTTGGCTGGCCCACACTATCTTCTAGAAGCTTGTCAAATTTCTCCTCTTCCCTGTAAAATGTGTCAGGACCAAGGAAAAACTTTTCCTTTACTCTGTAAAGGTTCACTGAAAATCAACTCACAAAAGAAAGTTTAATAGGGGAAAAGGCATACAAACTTATTAACATGTACAGGAGGACTTTATGAAATCTCAGTATAAGATCTCAGAGAAAATGAAGATTGTTGACACCTTTACATCACCTTAAGATTATAGAAAAAAATAGGGTTTGGGGTCATGGCAAAAAAAGGTTGTGGAAGGGAGAGGAAAGGAGGCCTGGCTAGCAAATGTGGTCTTGTTATGCAGACAAAATCTCACAGGAAACAGCCCTGAAACAAAATAAATGTTTCTTTCAGACCTCAGTCACTCTTTCCCAGATCAAAACAGGGAAGGTCTTTAGGTAGAGCCTGGCTGCAGCGATGCAGACTTTCTCTAGAGATGCAAATCTCCCACAAAAGACAGCTTTTCAGCTATTCTTGTATTTCCAGCCCTCTCAATAGTCATCTTGAAATACGTCAAAAAATATTTTAGGGTGAAATATTTGGTTTCTTTCAAATCTCTTGGTCTGTGGAAAGTCTGATACCCTATGTTCTAGTACCTAAACCAAGCACCCATCTCCAGGTAGGGAAATTTCTCCTAAGACGGGGTCTGCTTGAAATTTCTTTCATTAGCCCACAGATACGCCATGACTATGCTGATGCTCTATTTCATTGTATAATAATGTTTAAAGTTGATTTTAAGTTTAAAAATGCAGAAAAATAAGAGACTCAGAGACAGTTTTGTTAGAGTTGCCTGAAACATTTCAGTTCTATTTCATTTACAGTTTGTAAAAAAAAAAAAAAAAAAAAATCAATAATAGTGCCTTTTTCTCTTTAACGTCATAAATTGGTCTCCTGATTTTTTTTTTTTAGCACACTATTTGAGTTGGGACTTAAGTTTTCTCATGTACATTGTCCTTTATCTTTTTTATGTCTTTTTTAGTAATTATAATAACTTTCCACAAAACATAGAGTGGACTTTATCTTCTGTTTTTTTTTTTTTTTTTTTTTTTTTGTTGTTGTTGTTGTTTTGTTGTTTTTGGAGACAGAGTTTCACTGCCGAGGCTGGAGTGCAATGGTGGGATCTTGGCTAACTGCAGCATCCGCCTCTCGAGTTCAAGCGATTCTCCTGCCTCAGCGCCCCCAGTAGCTGGGATTACAGGTGCGTGCCACCACGCCTGACTGATTTTTTTTTTTTGAGTAGAGACAGGGTTTCACCATGTTTGCCATAAAATATTCTTCTGTTAGTCTCTCAGTTGTATCCAGGCATCATGCTCTCTATTTTATCACTACTTTAAAAATGGGATGGTTTTCCTCACATGGCCCAAAGGGTATATTGGTGTGAAAAATTTTAGAATGGCTATTTCATAAGGCATTTTAGAGACTCACATAGTGAGGATTACATGAAAACTCTAGGGGAGTAATAGTGCAATTTATTTTCACTTTTCTTTTAATTGTCAAAAAATCCCTAAATATAAATGCATTAAAATATGAAGTGAGAGTTCTTCTTTTCGTACAACTGTCACTAAACTGTCGAAGCTGAAAACAATTGGCTAAATCTGTACCATTCCCTGTATCACATACTGAGTGCCCATGTAGGAATGGGGTTGCTTGGGAACCCTTTCTATCTGTTTCACTGCTGTACTTGTCTGTACTGATACCAGGCATATCCAGGTGTGTATTTACTTTTAACTATACTATTCAGTAATTAGTATGTTCTTTATGTGAGGATTACCTTTTTCTGCAATTCAGAAAAATCACCAGCAATGTATTTTCAACTATCACTTCTTATTCATTCTCACTGATGTCCATGTCTGGAATGCTGATTAGCATCATGTTGGAATGTTTTAGTCTATCTTCCAGGACTTTTAAATCCTTTTCATATTTAAAAAACTTCATATTTTTATGCTGGCTTTGATTTAGTTTTTCTATATTCTCCTCCAATTCATTAATACTCCTTGGTTAGGATTTATATAATCTATAATTTTTTAATAATAATGATTAAAATTTTAATTCCTAGGATTACTAAGGGCTGCTTCTCCTCCCATTCATATCCTCTTTTTTTCCTTTTCTTGTTTCTCATGGCTTTTTCAAAATCTCTCCTGTCTTTGATGCATAGCTACTTAAGTTGTATGTGGTTTTTATTTTGACTTTTTGGGATGTTATTCAATTTTTAAAACTTTCGAGAATTTTAAGGACATTTATTTTTCTAGAAGACTTTTAGATTATTGTTTATCTGCTTGGAATTGGGTCTTCCCATTTGTTGAATGTTTTACAATTATTTTGGCCATCTTTCATCTTATTCTATTATGTGTTCTGATTTTTTTTGTTTGTTCGTTTTTGAGAAAAGTCTCACTCTGTTGCCCAGGCTGGAGTGAAATGGTGTGATCTTGGCTTACTGCAAACTCTGCCTCCTGAGTTCAAGCGATTCTAATGACTTACCCACCCGAGTAGCTGGAATTACAGGTATACAACACCACACTCAGCTAATTTTTGTATTTTTAGAAGAGACAGGGTTTCACCTTGTGGCCAGGCTGCTCCCAAACTCCTGGCCTCAAGCTATCTGCCCACCTTGGCCTCCCCAAGTTTTGGGATTACACATGTCAGCCACCATGCTTGACTATGTTCTGGAATTTTAGTTTGCAAGTTCATCTTATGCAGAAGTTTCTTCCCCGCCTTCCCCACCCTTCTGTCATCTTCCTGACTCTTGGTGTCTGGTGCTTCCATGGGTTTCAGCAGGGTTCCACATTAAGAAACAATTTTATACTGGTGAATCAGGACTTTTGTTTGAGGAACTAGTGCTGATCAGTAATAAGAAATTTGGTCCAGTTCTTATTGTTCTTTCTTGGCCACTCTAGGCAATGACTCTGTGAAGGCCTCCAATAGTGGTGATGCACTGACTTTGGTTAATGGGTTGGGGAAGCTCTCATGGAAGGACAATCTGGCTTGACTCAGTGGGCCTGTCTGCTCTCTTTCCCCAGAATGACTGGGGACTTTAATCCTTGTTGTCACAGTAGAGGTGAAAATTGTCTGTCTGTTTTGGATTTCAGAGCTACTGCTTATATCCTGCTTATATCCCTGTATTTTTTTTTCTCTGTTTTTTTTTTTTTTTTTCTCCCTCTGGAGTCATTTGTGTGAGAGTAAATACGTGTTTGCATATTTTCTTGTATTACATCTTTGCTATTTTGGAGTGAAGGCAAGAGGAGGAAAGGTGGTCTTCTATGTGAAATCGTATACCATCTTGACCAGAAGTTTAGATTTATATTTTAGAAAAGTAAGTCTGAAATAAGTATGTAGTAGGCTAGAAGGCATTGAGGCTTGAGACATGAGTTCCTTTCTGAGAGATTTCAGGACTTTTTCCTGAAAAGGAGTGTTCTGTGACAAGAATAATGGAGGAGAAAGAGATAAATTCCAGAGATTTCAAAAACAGTATCCAATTAGAGATGAACAGTGGTTCTCAACAGGGCTACACTGCCCCCCAGGGGGTGTTTTGGAAATTGATGGTAGTACTTTGGGTTGTCACGGTTATGGTGGGAAGCTTCTGATATTTAGCAGGTAAGGTCCAGGCATGGTTAATTTCCGGGAATGTGCAGGACAGTCCTGTTCAACAGTCTTGTATGTCCTGAATGACTTTCAAATGTCCCAGGCAGATACTCATATGGGTTAAGCACCTATTTAAAATCATTTAAGGGCAAACCTATTTTACAAGTTAATACTATGTAGTTTTCACAAGATTTTATTATATACTGAATTTTCCAGGAAAACTGCAATATTAATTCAGTGAAGATTATACTTTTTTTGTTTGGAACTTCACCATGAATTATTCACCATTTCAGAGAATCATTGCACTGACAGCAACAGTGATTATGGTATTAAATTACCATAATAACAAATCTGGACTATTTTGTTATCTGTGATGTTTATTCACAATGGAGAAAATAAGAGATTATTTTGAATAAACCTAAAATTGAATATTATTTAATGAAATCATATGAAGAATGAGAATTTTGCTAAATTTTATTGTTTTTTTTTTTTTTTTTTTTTTTGAGACGGAGTCTCGCTCTCGCCTGGGCTGGAGTGCAGTGGCCGGATCTCTGCTCACTGCAAGCTCTGCCTCCCGGGTTTACGCCATTCTCCTGCCTCAGCCTCCGGAGTAGCTGGGACTACAGGCACCCACCACCTCGCCTGGCTAGTTTTTTGTATTTTTTTTTAGTAGAGACGGGGTTTCAGGATGGTCTCGATCTCCTGACCTCGTGATCCGCCCATCTCGGCCTCCCAAAGTGCTGGGATTACAGGCTTGAGCCACCGCGCCCGGCCAATTTTGTTGTTTCTTAAGAGAGTTTCTTATTATGAAACTGGTGGATGAGGACTTCTGTTTGAGGAGATAGTGTTGATCAATAATATGAAATTAATATTGAACACATTATAGTCATCACAAATATTTTTTATCTTTTTTAGTGACACAATGATAAACATATATATATATATATTGGAAATTGCATAATGAAGTTAGTTATTGCTTTTGGGATCCTGTTGCTTTTCAACATTACTCTGATGCTGTCTTCAAAGACCTAGCACACTAGTTCTCTTTAGTCTTTTGTACTGAAATTCCTTTTTTTAAAATGACCTTTTATTTTCATCTATTAAAAGCTATGATTTCTAGAGTCTTTGTAAATTTTGAGACTAAATGCTTGCTTCAGCATGTAGAGAGATTTCAGGAGAGATGATAATATTTTTGTGCTATCTCATGTCATAACAAAAGGAAGCTTTTAACACTACTCTTATAAGTACAGCCTAGCTTATTTGTGAGGATAGCCTACTTTCACTCATTTCTTCCACTTTGAAAGCATATAACTAATCTTGGCTTTTATCCTTACTTTATTCGATGTTATCTTCCTCTTTCCTTTATCTTACACAAACAATTTTGGTGTATTAATATGTATCTTACCAGGTTTTATTCTAGTGCTATTCATGTTGCTGTTCTTTCCTTCTTCCAACTACTTTGAATGGTTGGCTTCTGATCATCTTTCTTTTCTTGAATCTAAACATTTTCATTATAAGTAGATGCAATCACCTGACTGCTTCAAAATATCTTCCAATGTAGTGATGTCTGAGAAATTATATATTGGGATATATGTGATTTTATCATAAATTTACTTTTAACATTTTTCCTTTTATATTATAGTTAGGACATTATACTGATTATTTTGATGTTTTTGTGGACTGAATTTTGTTTTCCCCTCAAATTCGTATGTTAAAGTTCTAACTCTAGTACAACCCCCAATGTGATAGGGCCTTTAAAGAGGTAACTGGGGGGTTCGGTGACATCATCAGGGCAGAACCCTAATCCAATATGACTGATGGGCTCTTAAGAAGAGGAAGACTCACTAGGGATGTGCACACAGAGAAAAGACCACGTGAAGACACAGTAAGAGGGAGACCTTCTGCAAGCCAAGAAGAAAGGCCTCAGGAGAAACCAAGTGAACGGATACCTTGATCTTGGACTTCCCCTCTTCAGAACTGTGGGAAAATAAATTTCTGCTGTTTAAGCCAACCTCTGTGGTATTTTGTTATGGCAGGCCTGGCAAACTAATACAGGTATTATATCTGTAGGCAGGTGAAATTGTCTGTGCTTATCGCTTTCAAGCAAGTTAAGAGGGTATCACAAAACATTTGTTACAAATGAGGTTTGGGAAAATCATGGAGTACTCACGAATAGCCACATGCTCTCCCATATTCTCCAGCCTCCAAGCAGCTTGCTGGAGCCATAAAACCAATATTACCCCTGGCTGTGAGCAGAAATGCTTATGTTATTTCTAGTCTGAGCTATAGATGAATCAGAATATAACTTCTAGTGGCATCTTTTTACCTGTGACAGCAATTAGCAAGGTCCTGCATTCGGATGGTGGAGCACAAGGAGCTAGGTCTGAGACAGCTGCTCTTGAGGATTGAAAAAATTCATATTGGACATTGTGTGAGTGAGAAAAACACTTTTCTCACTTTTTATGAATTGGACATTTTGTCACAAGATTGATTTTTTAAGATAGCAAAACTTATTGCTACTCTGATTATACAAAATTTGGCATAGGAAGAGGGATGCTATCATAACAAAAGCTGAAATATAATTTGTTGGCTGCAGTGTCAGGTAGTGGGTAGCAGGGAGACTTTACTGGAGTCTGGGAAAATGGTGATCTATGTTATGCAGAGTAAAATGTATATTAACACTACTACCTTTGGTAATAAAGAAGACTAGCAAGTATAAGGAAGTAGTTGGAAAAGAGAACATTAACTATGTGTACTGGGTGCTATGAGTGACTTTCAGCAAGATATAAGAAAAGTAGTGAATAGAGGGAGTTCAGGACCTTTCAGTGATGGAGAAGCCAACTGCTTTGAGATCCTAGACGAGAGAGAGAGATTTAAGAAAGCCTTCAGAAATCAACACCCTGAAAATCTCTCAGGTACCTAAAAAATTTCAGGGAAAAGATTAGAGAATTTGGTCTCCCCATAGTAGCCCAGCAACTTCAAGGTAGCAGCCACCAAGTTAAAAACAAACAAATATACAAACAAAAGGCAAACAAACAAAAACCCACCAAAAACCTCACATGGGTAAGAGAGAAAATAAGTACAGATTAATGACATCACAAAAAGACCCGAAGTTGTAGTTTCTGGAATATTGTTCTCAAAAGAAGCAGATAGATAATGAGACATGAGTCTGGTATTAAAAAGCTGTGACTATTGGATATTTATTTATTTTAATTTTTATTTGTTTGTTTTAAGTCAATTTTTTTTTTGCCATAAGTTATTGGTGTACAGGTGGTATTTGGTTACATGAGTAAGTTCTTTAGCAGTGATTTGTGAAATTTTGGTGTACCCATCAGCCGAGCAGTGTACTCTGCACCATATTTGTAGTCTTTTATCCCTTGTCCCTCTCCCCGTCTTCCCCCAAAATCCCCACAGTCCATTGTATCATTCTTATGCCTTTGCATATGCCTGTGCTCACACATATCAGTGAGAACATATGATGTTTGATTTTCCATTCCTGAGTTACTTCACTTAGAATAATAGTCTCCAGTCTTATCCAGGTCACTGCAAATGCTGTTAATTCATTCCTTTTTATGACTGAGTAGTATTCCATCATACAACACACACCCACCATGGTTTCTTTAGCCACTCATTGATTGATGGACATTTGAATTGGTTCCATTGCAATTGTGAATTGTGCTGCTATGAACATGCGTGTGCAATTATTTTTTCATAAAATGACTTCTTTTCCTCTGGGTAGATACCCAGTAGTGGGATTGCTAGATCAAATGGTAGTTCAACTTTTAGTTCTTTAAGGAATCTCCACACTGTTTTCCATAGTGGCTGTACTAGTTTACATTCCCACCAGCAGTGTAGAAGTGTTCCCTGATCACCACATCCATGCCAGCATCTACTGTTTATTTATTTTTCGATTACGGCCAGTCTTGCAGGCATAAGGTGGTATTGCATTGTGGTTTTAATTTGCATTTCCCTGATCATTAGTGATGCTGAGCATTTTTGCATATGTTTCTTGGCTGTATTAGTCTGTTTTCATGCCACCGATAGAGACATACCCGAGACTGGGAAGAAAAAGAGGTTTAATTGGACTTACAGTTCCACATGGCTGGGGAGGCCTTAGAATCATGGCAGGAGGTGAAAGTCACTCCTTACATGGTGGTGACAAGAGAAAAAATGAGGAAGATGCAAAAATGGAACCCCCTGATAAAAACGTTGGATCTCATGAGACTTATTCACTACCACAAGAACAGTATGGGGGAGCTGTCCCCATGATTCAAAGTATCTTCCACCAGGTCCCTCCCACAACACAGGAGAATTATGGGAGTACAATTCAAGATGAGATTTGGGTGGGAACACAGAGCCAAATCCTATCATTATGCCCCTGGCCCCTCCAAATCTCATGTCGTTATATTTCAAAACCAATCATGCCTTCTCAACAGTCCCCCACAAAGCATTTAGCTCATTTCAGCATTAACCCAAAAGTCCACAGTCCAAAGTCTCATTTGAGACAAGGCAAGTCCCTTCCTCCTACGATCCTCTTAAATCAATAATAAGGTAGTTACTTCCTAGATACAAGGAGGGTACAGGCATTGGATAAATACATCCATTCCAAATGGGAGACATTGGCCAAAACAAAGGGGCTACAGGGCCCACGTAAGTCCAAAATTCAATGGAACAGTCAAATTCTAAAGCTCCAAAATAGTCTCCTTTGACTCCATGTCTCATATCCAGGTCATGCTGTTGCAAGAAGTAGGTTCCTATAATCTTGGGCAGCTCTGCCTTTGTGGTTTTGCAGAATATAGCCTGCCTCTGTGGCTTTTCCAGGTGCATGGTGCAAGCTCTCAGTGGATCTGAGGTCGGGAGGATGGTGGCCCTCTTCTCACAGTTTTACTAGACAGTGTCCCTATAGGGACTCTGTGTAGGGACTCTGACCCCATATTTTTCTTCTGTACTGCCCTAGCAGATGTTTTCCATGAGGGCCCCACCCCTGTAGCAAACTTTTGCCTGGGCATCCAGGGATTTCCATACATCTTCTGAAATCTAGGTGGAGGTTCCCAAACCTCAATTCTTGATTTCTGTGTACCCACAGACCCAACACCGTGTGGAAGCTGCCAAGGTTTGGGGCTTGCACCTTCTGAAACCATGGGTTGATGTGTACCTTGGCCCCTTTAAGCAATGGCTGGAATGGCTGGGATGCAGGGCACCAAGTCACTAGGCTGCACACAGCATGGGGACCCTGGGCCAGGCCTATGAAACCATTTTTAACTACTAGGCTTCTGGGTCTGTGATGGGAGGGGCTGCCATGAAGACCTATGACATGCTCTGGAGACATTTTCCCCATTGTCTTGAGGACATTTGGCTCCTTGTTACTTATGTAAATTTCTGCAGCCAGCTTGAATATCTCCTCAAAAAATGGGTTTTTCTTTTCTACTGCATCATCAAACTGCAAATTTTCTGAACTTTTATGCTGTTTCCCTTTTAAAATGGAATGCTTTTAGCAGCACCCAGGTCACCTTTGAATGATTTGCTGCTTAGAAATTTCTTCCACCAGGTACCCTAAATCATCTCTCTCAAGTTCAAAGTTCTACAAATCTCTAGGACAGGGGCAAAATGTCACTGATGTCTGGTAAACATAACAAGAGTTGCCTTTGCTCCATTTCCCAACAAGTTCTTCATCTCCATCTGAGACCACCTCAGCTTGGACCTTATTGTTCATATCACTATTAGTATTTTTGTCGAAGCCATTCAACAAGTCTCTAGGAGGTTCCAAACTTTCCCACATTTTCTTGTCGTCTTCTGAGCCCCCCAAATGGTTCCAACCTCTGCCTGATACCCAGTTTCAAATTTGCTTCCACATTTTTGGATATCTTTTCAGCAACACCCCGCTCTACTGGTACCAATTTACTGTATTAGTCAATTTTCACGCTGCTGATAAAGACATACCTGAGACTGGGAAGAAAACTATGTTTAATTGGGCTTACAGTTCCACATGGCTGGGGGCTGGCTGTTCCTTTTGTCTTGCAAAAGCCCTTTAGTTTAATTAAGTCCCAACTACTTATCTTTGTTTTTATTGCGTTTGCTTTTGGGTTCTTGGTCATAGAATCCTTGCCTAAGCCAACATCTAGAAAGGTTTTTCCAATGTTATCTTCTAGAATTTTTATAGTTTGAAGTCTTAGATTTAAGTCTTTAATCCACCTTGAGTTGATTTTTGTATAAGATGAGTGATGGGGATACAGTTTCATTCTCCTACATGTGGCCAATTATCCCAGCACCATTTGTTGAAAAGGGTGTCTTTTCCCCACTTTATGTTTTTGTTTGCTTTGTTGAAAATCAGTTGGCTGTAAGTATTTGGGTTTATTTCTGGGTTCTCTATTCTTTTCCATTGGTCTATATACCTATTTTATACCAGTGCTGTTTTGGTGATGATGGCCTATCATATGGCTTGAAATCAGGGTAGTGTGATGCCTCCAAATTTGTTCTTTTCACTTAGTCATGCTTTGGCTATGTGGGCTAGCTCTTTTCTGGTTCCATATGAATTTTAGAATTGTTTTTTCTAGTTCTGTGAAGAATGATGGTGGTATTTTGATGGCGATTGCATTGAATTTTTAGATTGCTTTTGGCAGTATGGTCATTTTCACAATATTGATTTTACCCATCCATGAGCATGAGATGTGTTTCCATTTGCTTGTGTTGTCTATTTCTTTCAGTAGTGTTTTTTAGTTTTCCTTGTAGAGGTCTTTTGACTCCTTGGTTAGATATATTCGTAAGTATTTTTATTTTTTACAGCTATTGTAAAAGGTGTTGAGTTCTGGACTTGATTCTTCGCTTAGTCACTCTTGGTGTATAGAAGAGCTACTGTTTTGTGTAAATTAATCTTATATCCAGAAACTTTGCTGAATTCTTTTATCATTTCCAGAAGCTTTCTGGAGGAGTCTTTAGGGTTTTCGAGGTAAATGATCATATTGTCAGCAAACAGTGACAGTCTGACTTCCTCTTTACTGATTTGGATGCCCTTTATTTCTTTCTCTTGTCCTATTGCTCTGGCTAAGACTTCCAGTACTATGTTGAAGAGGAGCAGTGAGAGTGGTCATCCTTGTCTTGTTCAGTTCTCAGAGGGAATGCTTTCAACTCTTCCCCATTCAGTATTATGTTGGTTATGGGTTTGTCATAGATAACTTTTATTACGTTGAGGTATGTCCCTTGTATGCTGATTTTGCTGAGAGTTTTAATCATAATGGGATAGTGGATTTTGTCAAATTTTTTTTCTGCATTTATTGAGATGATTCTGTAATTTTTGTTTTTAATTCTGTTTATATAGTGTATCACATTTATTGACTTGTGTTTGTTAAACCATTCCTGCATCCCTGGTATGAAACCCACTTGATCTTGGTGGATTATCTTTTTGATATGTTGTTGGATTCAGTTAGCTAGTATTTTGTTGAGGATTTTACCATCTATATTCATCAAGGATACCAGTCTGTAGTTTTCGTTTTTGGTTATGTCATTTCCTGGTTTTGATACTAGGGTGATGCTGGCTTCATAGAATGAATCAGGGAGAATTCCTTCTTTCTCTGTCTTGTGGAATAGTGTCAATAGGATTGGTACCAATTCTTCTTTGAATGTCTGGTAGAATTCTGCTGTGAATCCATCTTGTCCTGGGATTTTTTTTGTTGGTAGTTTTTAAATTACCATTTCAATCTTACTGCTTGTTTTTGGTCTGTTCAGGGTATCTAATTCTTCCTGATTTAAGCTAGGAGGGTTGTATTTTTCTGAGAATTTATCCACCTCGTCTAGGTTTTCTAGTTTATGTGCATAAAGGTGTTCATAGTCTTTTGTATTTCAGTGCTGTCAGTTGTAATGTTTCCTGTTTCATTTCTTAATGAGGTTATTTGGATTTTCTCTCTTCTTTTCTTGGTTAATCTTGCTAATGGTCTATCAATTTCATTTATCTTTTCAAAGAACCGGTTTCATTTATCTTTTTATCTTTATCTTGTTTCATTTATCTTTTTTTGTTTGTTTGTTTTAATTTCATTTAGTTCTGCTGTGATATTGGCTATTTCCTTTCTTCTGCTGGGTTTGGGTTTGGTATGTTATTGTTTCTCAGTTCCTTTAGTGTGACCTTAGAATGTCAGTTTGTGCTCTTTCAGTCTTTTTGATGTAGGCATTTAGTGCTATGAACTTCCTCATAGCACCAACTTTGCTGCATCCCAGAGTTCTTAACAGGTTGTGTCATTATTGCTGTTCAGTTCAAAGAATTTTTAAATTTCCATCTTGATTTTACTTTTGACCCAATGCTTATTCAGGAGCAGGTTATTTGATTTCCACATATTTGCATGGTTTTGAAAGTTCCTTTGGAGTTGATTTCCAGGTTTATTCCACTGTGATCGGAGAGAGTGCTTGGTATAATTTCAGTTTTCTTATGTTTATTGAGGCTCGTTTTATGGCCTATCATATGGTCTATTTTGGAGAAAGTTCCATGTGCTGCTGAATAAAATGTGTATGCTGCAGTTGTTGGATGAAATGTTCTGTATACATCTGTTAAGTCCATTTGTTCCAAGGTATAGTTTAAATTCATTATTTCTCTGTAGACTTTCTGTCTTGATTATCTGTCAGTGCAGTATTGAAGTCCCCCACTATTGTTGTGTTGCTGTTTATCTCATTTCTTAGGTCTTTTAGTAATTGTTCTATAAATTTGGGAGCTCCAGTGTTAGGTGCATATTTGTTTAGGACTGTGATATTTTCCTGTTGGACAAAGCCTTTTATCATTATATAATGTCCTTCTTTGTCTCTTTTAACTGCTGTTACTTTAAGATTTATTTTGTCTGATAAATAAACACCCCTTTTGGTGTCCATTTGCATGAAATGCCTTTTGCCACCCCTTTAGGTTTATGTGAGTCCTTATGTGTTAAGTGAGTCTCCTGAAGGCAGCAGATAGTTGGTTCATGAGTTCTTATCCATTCTGCAGTTCCGTACATTTTAAGTGAAGCATTTAGGCTATTTACATTCAATGTTAGTACTGAGATGTGAGGTACCATTGCATTCATTGTGCTATTTGTTGCATGTGTACTTTGGTTGTTTTTTTGTTTTTGCTACTTAACTTGTATTTTTGTTTTATAGGTCCTATGTGATTTATGCTTTAAAGAGGTTCTGGTTTGATGTGTTTCCAGGATTTGTTTCAAAAATTAGAACTCCTTTTAGCAGTTCCTGTATTGGTGGCTTGGTAGTGGTGAATTCTTTCAGTGTTTGTCTGAAAAAGACTGTACTTTTCCTTCATATATGATGCTTAGTTTTGCTGGATACAAAATTCTTGGCTAAATAATTTTTTTGTTGAGGAGGCTGAAGATAGGGGCCCCCAATCCTTGCTAGTTTGTAGGGTTTCTGCTGAGAAATCTGCTGTTAATTGACAGGTTTTCCTTTATAGGTTACCTAGTGCTTCTGTCTCACAGCTCTTAAGATTCTTTCCTTTGCTTTAACTTCCAATAACCTGTTGACAATGTGTCTAGGCGATGGTCTTTTTGCAACAGATTTCCCAGGTGTCCTTTGTGCCTCTTGTATTTGGATGTCTAGGTCTCTAGCAAGGCTGAGGAAGTTTTCCTCGATTATTCCCCCAAATATGTTTTCCAAGCTTTTAGAATTCTCTTCTTCCTCAGGAACACCAATTATTCTTGGGTTTGTTTGCTTAACATAACACAGACTTCTTGGAGGCTTTGTTCATATTTTCTTATTCTTTTTTCTTTGTCTTTGTTGGATTGGGTTAATTTGAAGCTCTGAATTTCTTTCTTCTACTTGTTCGGTTCTATTGCTGAGACTTTCCAGAGCATTTTGCCTTGCTATAAGTGTGTCCCGTGTTTCCTGAATTTTTGATTATTTTTTCTTTAAACTATTTGCTTGAATATTTCTCCCTTTACTTCTTGTATTGTTATTTTAGATTTCCTTGCATTGGACTTTGCCATTCTCTGGTGCCTCCCTTATTAGCTTAATAACTAACCTCCTGAATTCTTTTTTAGGTAAATAAGTGTTTTCTTCTTGGTTTGGATCCATTGCTGGTGAACTAGTGTGATTTTTTGGGGGTGTTAAAGAGCCTTGTTTTGTCATATTACCAGAGTTGGTTTCCTGGTTCCTTCTCATATGGGTAGGCTCTGTCAGAGGGAAGGTCTAGAGATGAAGTCTATTGTTCAGATTATTTTGTCCCGTGGGGTGTTCCCTTGATGTAGTACTCTCCCCCTTTTCCTATCAATGTGGCTTCCTGTGAGCCAAACTGCAGCAATTGTTGTCTCTTTTCTGGGGGTCTAGCTGCCCAGTAAGTCTGCCAGGCTCTGGGCTGGTACTGGGGGTTGTCTGTGTAGAGTCCTGTGATGTGAACTGTCTATGGGTCTCTTAGCTGTGGATACCAGCACCTGTTCTGGTGGAAGTGGCAGGGAGGTGCAGTGGACTCTGTGAGGGTTCTTAACTTTAGTGGTTTAATGCTCTGTTTTTGTTCTGGTTGGCTTCCTGCCGGGACATGGTGCCATGGTGCTTTCCAGAGAGCATCAGCTTTGGTATATAAAGAGGAACCAGCAGTGGCCGGGGCCCTAGAACGCCCAAGATTTTATGTCCTTTGTCCCCAGCTACCAGGGTGGGTAGGGAAGGACTATCAGGTGGAGGCAGGGCTGGGATGTCTGAGCTCAGACTCTCATTGGGCAGGTCTTGCTGCGGCTGCTATGGGGGATGGGGTGAGGTTCCTGGTCAATGAAGTTGTGTACCTAGGAGGATTATGGCTGCCTCTGCTGAGCCATGCAGGTTGTCAGGGAAGTGGGGGAAAGCCAGCAGTCATAGGCCTCACCCAGCTCCCATGCAAACCAAAGGGCTAGTTTGGTCTCACTCCCACTATGCCCCCCTTAACAGCTCCAAGTCTGTTTCCAGGTGTTGGGCAAGCTGGGCTTGAGAACTTACCCCAGGTTACTCACCTTCCAGCTGCAAAAGAAAAGGGCTTAGTTCTTCCCCTGCCTGTGGAGTCTGCACACTGGATTTGTGCCCTCCTCTGAGTTCTGGCCAGGAGGTTTCTCACCCAGTTCAAATTGTTCCTAAGTTAGCTGGAGATTTCCTTCTCCCTGTGGTGTTCATCCCTGCCCTCTGGCTCCTCTGGCCACCCTCCCATTGGAACCCTGTGGTGCCAGGCAGGAATGGCCTGCCTGGGGACCCAGTGAGCTCCCAGGGCCTTTCTGCTGCTTTCTCTACCCCTGGATTTTGCTTGGTTCTCTAAATTGACTCAGCTCCAGGCAAGGTCAGAAACTTCCCCTGCAAAAAGACTTTCAGTTTCTCCAGTGGGGTGTGTGTTCAGGAGAGGAGGCTCTCCCTTTCCCACTTCTGCAGTTGGGGCACTCACAGTATTTGGGGTGTCTCCTCGGTCCTGCAGGATCAGTCTGCTTCCTTCAGAGGGTCTGTAGGTCCTCTTAGGATTGCTGGTTGTGCTTGCAGTTTATCTGTAGCTAAAATTCACGATGTGAGCCTCTGCATGCTGCTGTGTCTGTCTGAGTTGGAGCTACAATCTATTCCTCCCTCCCATCTGCCATGATGATGACTTGTCAGGAGATTTAATACAAAACTTACTACAGTACGATTTTGGTGGCTTTATACAACTAACATTTTTTTTTTCTCGTTTACCTCCGATCTGATGCTAGTGTGATGCTTCACATTTATTGACCCTTTGAATTTCATCTTCTATTTATGTATTTTGTCTCATTTTTCTCTTGGTATTTATTTCTTTTTAACTGATTTACATACTGCACATATTAATCTTGTTTCTCCATGTAGACTCCAAATATTTTCCCCATTTTTCATTTGTTTCTTAATTTTGTTTACATTGTCACTTTTTTAAACATAAAAGTTATAATTTTTCATGTGATTCATACTGTGAGTCTTTTACTTTGTGGCCATGTAAACATTTCTAAGTGTTCCTTATATATAAAATACTCTTTTTCTTATTTTATTAGGCCTGGCCCTCTAGAACAATGTCAAAGAGTGGCAGTAATAAAAGTCATCATGCCTTGTTCCTGGTTTTAATAGGAATACTTCTAAAATTTTTACCATAAAATAGTATATTTGCTATAGAAATTACTTGCTTTAAGTATTAGATGAGGTCCCCAGCACATAAGCTATACATAATAGCTATAATTTATTATTTGGCGAACTGCTTAAATTTCTGTTCCAAGTCTTTCTACTAGTAAACAAGGGATTGGAGCTGGATAATCTCTAAAGTTCTTTCCAGCATAGTGAGTCTTGCAATTCCAGGGTAATTTTTCTTTTCTTTTTTTTTTTTTCTTTCTTCTTTTGTTGAGATGGAGTTTCGCTCTTGTCGCCCAGGCTGGAGTTCAGTGGTGTGATCTCTGCTCACTGCAAACTCTGCCTCCCAGGTTCAAGCGATTCTCCCACCTCAGCCTCCCGAGTAGGTGGGATTACAGGCGCCTGCCACCAGGCCCAGCTAATTCTTGCATTTTTAGTAGAGACAGGGTTTCACCATGTTAGCCACGCTGGTCTTGAACTCCTGACCCCAGGTGATCTGCCTGCCTCAGACTCCCAAAGTGCTGGGATTATAGACATGAGCCACTATGCCTGGCCTCCAGGATAAATTTTCAAAAAGTCTCATGTCATTTTATCAACCTAAATAATCACTAATTTTATAAAATAAAACACATAATCTCAAAGCCACATAAACACATAAACACAAGACAGCCTCTCA
Organism: Trachypithecus francoisi; assembly: GCF_009764315.1. Classification (NCBI taxonomy): domain Eukaryota; kingdom Metazoa; phylum Chordata; class Mammalia; order Primates; family Cercopithecidae; genus Trachypithecus; species Trachypithecus francoisi. Next base: position 9,776,459 of record NW_022681453.1, read on the forward strand.
GCCACCTTAGTAACTCATATTTAGATATATAAAGTGGTCTTGGTAAAGGATTTTAACTCTGGTATATTTCTAGTCACTTTGTAAAGTTTCTTGGCAAATTTTATTTAAAGAGAAAAAAGAAATTGAGAAGAAATGAAAGCGAAGCAATGATTGGAAAGTCACTGGTGGATATGGCACTCTCCCAGCTTCAGAAGCCAGCTGCAATCTAGTCAGTGTTGGAGTAGAGGTGCTGGGGCTCAGAAAACAACACCCCAACAAAAGGCCTAAGGAACAGCCTTAGAAGCAAAGTCTCTGACCTTCTCCTGTCTTCTCATCTCTTCGCCCTCAATCTCCCCCGAGGCAAGGCATGGAAATGAGAATCTCTCTTCCCCTAGGCAGGTCAGAGAAACCAGAGCCATTTTTTCCCCAAAGCCAACCATAAAATCTAAAAATATTACTCTCAGCTCCCAGCAAACTGCCTTTCTGTGTAACAGCTGGTTTTGAAGAAATTAAGACCCCATTTCAAAGGGGTCCTACCCCATATCCAAGAGGAAAAAATGCTGCACAGAGAGTCCAAATAAAATTTTGGACAAGACTTGCTAAGTTTCCACACTCAAGTCTCTTGGCATTAGATTATAACTGTTTTGTCCTCTCATATTTTTACATGGCTGCCATTACTCCATTCAACCTAAGCAAAAATCCTGTGTTACATCAAACTATGATCACATAAGTTTGCCATGCTTTTCTCTTCTGAACTTGTCTTTGTTAGAGTAATGCCAGCCATGACCTTTATGATGGGGAGGAATGGGATCACTTCCTTTCCATTCTTACAAAAGCAATTTTTAAAATTATTATTATTCTTACCCCCCAGTGGGGTGGAGACTCAATGTCTGGGAGGAATTGAGAGGAAGAATACCAAAATTGGGAATAAACAATTAATTTCCTATCTCCCATAAAGATACAAGAAGCAAAGGAAGAAGGCAAATGCTTATTGGGTGTAAGCAATTGAAATTGCTGAAGAATGAGAACTGAGAAGCAGCCAGAAAGTATGCGGAGCGGAGGAGCAGAGACTGTGAGAAATTGGCAGGCAGTCATGATAGATGAAGCCAGAAGGAACACATAAAGGGCCTGAAATGAGTCAGACTTTGTAAAAGGAGTTATAGGGGAGGGAGCAATAAAGCATGAATGTGGGTGCCTGCCTGGGACAGAGGAGGGTGAGAAGGGTAAGGAAAGGATAAAAAATACAAGGTTAAATCCAGTTCAATAAGCTACCTAGAAACAAAGGTCTAGTTAGCAGATTGTCAGCGAGCAGATTGTGGATAAAAAATGCCCAACAAATTGGAATACATGGTGCCATCCAAACTCCACGAGGCAGGGGAAACATAGTTAAGATAGAGTGAAGTTAAGAGCAAAACCACCTCCAGTGAACTCGATATGGCAAAAGCTATTATGGGAGGCAGGACTTTGGTGAGGAGCAATTCTCACATTATTTTATTTTCAGAAATGGGGTAAGAGAACAAATGCAAGCCCACATTTCTCATGGTTACATATTTAAAAGTTATAAATTAAGCTACCAGACTGTTAAATAAAATGTTCTATTTACCTGTCTTGATAAAACACCTTCTTTTTTTTTTTTTTTTTTTTTTCAGATTTTTATTTATTTATTTATTTTTTTTTTTGAGGCGGAGTCTCGCTCTGTCACCGGGACTGGAGTGCAGTGGCCACATCTCAGCTCACTACAAGCTCCGCCTCCCGGGTTTACGCCATTCTCCTGCCTCAGCCTCCCGAGTAGCTGGGACTACAGGCGCCCGCCACCTCGCCCGGCTAGTTTTTGTATTTTTAGTAGAGACGGGGTTTCACCGTGTTCGCCAGGATGGTCTCGATCTCCTGACCTCGTGATCCGCCCGTCTCGGCCTCCCAAAGTGCTGGGATTACAGGCTTGAGCCACTGTGCCCGGCCAAAAGCAGATTTTAAATCTACCTATTTTTCTTCTGTTTGTTTTCTCCAACAGTTAAGGAAAGTAATAGTAATTTCTCATTCCAAACTAGACAATTACGCTTCTGTCTAAGGACACAGCTGTAACTCTCTACAAGATCGGGGAAGACTACAACATTTCAGAAAAGCACTCTCAGTAAAGTTTATGCTTGAATGGGCGGCTGGAAATGCATCGATGTTCAGCGCCTCTTTTCATGGCCTCTAAACGTGCTCGCGTCATATGCCCATACTGTGTCTATCCCCTCCCCAGTGACATGGTCTGGAGTCCAGTGTGGGAAGGGAAACCGGCAAGCAATGACTCGTGCATCATCGTCAAGTTCAAGTTCAAGTTTCTTCTCCAACTGCAGCATCATCTGAGGCACACCGAAAATAACAACGTTCGAGTACTGCGAAAAAGTAACCTTCCACAAATCCGAAATATAAAATTTGGCAGAACCACGCACACCTTCTCGCCAAGCGCGGTATCTGGAGTACCAAACTAGCCATGGGTTTAATTCATAACCAACTGCTGTGAACCCTTCCTTCGCAGCCGCTATGACAATGCGTCCGTCGCCACTACCGATGTCTACAAGAGATCCTCTTCTGCATTGCAACATTTTCACAACATTCTCAATCTGCTTCGTAGTTGCAGGTACAAATGGCAAACAGACTTTTCGAAGGGCTGGCATTATAAACGGTGTGGCTACAGCATACACAGCCACCAGGGTCCCACTCACAAGTCCAGTAAGTAAGAACCCCCAGTTGCTTTTCTGCAAACTGTTGGCTTCAAAACTTGCAGGTAGAACATGTCTTGACTGACTTTCTTCTGTAAGTGTTTCTAGGGGTACACCTCCTCCTCCCTCCATCGCGAGATTTCCAAGTCAAAACACCTTCTTAAAGACATAAAAAATCAGATTCACATTTAGAATTCTTATTTATTTTTTCTTTTTGACACACGGTCTTCCTCTGTCACCAAGGCTGGAGTGCAGTGGCACAATCATAGCTTACTGTAGCTTTCACCTCCCTGGCTCAAGTGATTCTCCCACATCAGCCTCCTGAGTAGCTGGGACTGCAGGTGTGTGCCACTATGCCCAGCTAATTTTTATTTTTGGAGAGATGGGGTTCCCCCATGTTGCCAGGGCTGTTCTCAAACTCCTTGGCTTAGGGGATCCTCCCACATTGGCCTCCTAAAGTGCTAATATTACAGGGATGAGCCACCTTGTCCAGCCTCTTAAACTATTTGAAGTTAGCCAGATTGTGGCAGTATTCAGAGAGTTGAGTATTCATGGTCCTGGGGCCTTGACCTCTGTTCTTCTTACCTTGCCCCCAGCCCTTCTCTTCCATCCCTTGCTCTGTTCTGTACCATGAGGGCCTGACTTACAAAGTGTGGGTACCCTACCTAGCATGTATTCCCAAGCTCCATTCCCCATACCTTTTCAAAAACACCATGTACAAATGTCTTTTGCTCACTCTTCAAGCCCAGGTGCTCTGTTGGAAAGAAAGAACAAACCTGGGAAAGGCTTATGTAGCTCTCAGAGCAAGTTTGGGGCTGTTTGAACAGGAATTACAGGTCCTGAGCCTCCAGAGTGTGGCCTTTGGGCAGCTGGGCAGTTCTGGTCTTGTTGGCTCCTCATCCCTTGGAGGGGGATCACTCAAGAGCATGGCATTAGGGCAGGACAGCCTCCTGTCCAGGTCTAAGGGTAGTGCTTGATTCTGAACCCTGTCAAATGAAACTAGGCATTCTTGTCACTGAGAGTTTCTAGCAGAACAAAGCTCTTTGGAAAGCACAAGTACTTCACTGGTTGACTCTCAAGCTTTCTGGCCATTTTTGGCTTGTATCAAGGGCCAAGAGTTTTCCTTCTTAGTTTACATGTACTGACCAGTTCAGTGTTTATTGTGCTCAGAGATGAGAAGAAACCAAATATGGAAAAGTCGACCAGGCTTTAAAAAATCTATCTGTACTGTGGCACATATGGAGTCTGGGTGGCGGCGCTCTTTGGTATATAAAGATATAATTTATGTGATTTAACATACATTTTGTCATTTTCACAGGTAAATATCTATTTGCTAAATTTCTATTACAACTTGTCTAACTCCTATTAAGTTTCACATCTTTCCCTCTCAAGGATATTCTTATTTCTGAAACACTTCTCAACTCAGTCCCCACTGGTGCTATGACTTCTGAGCACCATTTGGCATGAAATATATGTCAACAAGCAGGCCATGAATGCCAGGTTGAGGAAAGAGAAGAGTGAGAAGGGCAGATGCATTTAGGAGTGTATTCTTCAGCAACCACATTGTGAAATGACACATCCCACTTCCTGGTTGAGGGTGAAGAGCATTATTTAAATCCCTTGAGTCTGTGTGTGTGTGTGTGTCTTCTTGGATCAAGCGTCGGCATCAAATGGAGTATTTTGATCTTTCACACTTTTTGCAGAAAGCATAAGGTTAGAATACAAGTCACAATTAGCCCTTAGAATGTAAATAAGTTAGTTTATAGTTTTTTTTTTTTTTTTTTTTTTTTAGTATTCTGCAGGGGAATATGGAATATAGTATAAAGAAACGAATACCACTGACTATTTGGCAGAATTCTGTTTTGAACTCCTTGGAAAAGTAAGCTTTTCATTTCTGAACAAAATCAGAATCTAGTAAAGACTTTGAACTAGTTTTCAGCTAGCTCAAGTTTAAATTTAGGTCCATGAAGCGTGGGAGTGCCTACAGCCTGGCAAAGAATAAAGCACTCCTGCACAGATCTGTTAGCTTGGGTCTCTGCTGCGGAGGGTCACATTGGGGCCAGTTACTTATAGCTCAAGGTTTCATAATTTCAGCATGATAGACATTTCAGGCTGGATAATTCTTTGTTGTGGGAGCCTAGCCTGTGTGTTATAGGATATTTAGCAGCATCCCTGGCGTCTATCCAGTAGATGCCAGTATCCTGTGCCACACTTCCCTAGTTGTGACAATGAAAAATGTCTCAACGTTGCCAACTGTGCCCTGGGGATCAAAATTGTCCCTGATTGAGGACTTCCCAACAGCTAGTTTATTTTCTGCTCTCCATGTGCATTTCAGGCAGGAAGAGGGAGAGAGAAACCTGTAGGTGACATGAAATCTGCTTTTGGCTTCTGAGGCAACATGAGGGGAACGAAAGAGAAAACGAATACTTACTAGCATCTGTTGTGCACTAGAATGCACTCCATTTGTGCTTTTACATAAATTTGGGCTTCTTAAACTGGAGAGTGGGCCAGAGTTGCACTAAACCAGAAGGTAAACATATAGCATCAATTTTACTTGATGGTAAGAATTCTGAAATACTTGTTTTTCTTTAAATCACATATATACAGAGTAGAATATAATGTATGTGTTAATATTGAAGTTAAAGTATGAAACTACAAATAAATTTTGCATGAGTTGGATTTCTTATGACTGGCCCTGCTCCCAGAATCTGCATAGGCATGGATGCCCTCTCAATCACTGTGGGGATCTTTGGTGGAAGCATGTAAGAAGCATGATGTAAATTAATCAGTTTACATTTCTGTGAACTAAGTAGGTATACTCCTGTCCTTTATTTACTTTTTTAGATAAAGAAACCAAAGCTCAGAGAGGTTAAGTAACTTATCTAAGCTCACACAGCTATGGTACAAAAACTATACGAAATTTTCAAAGCCTTCAAATATTATGTTCTTTTTATTTTCTGATGAATTAATAGGCAGGGTTAGCTCTGGGTAAGTTTTTGAGAAAGATGAAATTTTGTCTTTTATTTCTTTAATTTGTATGCTATCTTTATTCTCTCCTCTTGTAACCCCCCTTCCCAGAAATAAAAACACTCTGTGCTCTTTCTCTGATCAGATATTAACATCCATCTGCCGAGGGCTGCTTATTTATTAACTGGAAGAAATGGCTGATATTTCAGACCTTGTACAGTGGTTCTACATGGTGGTGGTGATGGAGGTGACAGTAGTAGTAAGTGCAAGAGTTTCCCTTAAGTCACGTATGTAGTCAAATCTGTTCTCGTTGAGGCTAACCTAGAGAGTGGAGATCAGTAGTGGGCAGAGATTGAAACCAGACAAACCTCTCTGTGTGACTTCAAAGACTTCCTTGTCTTTAACTCCAGGAGTTTAGTGGTAGTAGGGTCCTACCACTTATCTGGTAGGGAAGATCAAATTGTCTTGAATTCTAGAAACCCCCAGATGGAACAAAACAAAAGAAAGTAATTGGGAGGCACAAACTGTACCCCCCTGGCACCTTCGTGGGAGTCTTACCACATTTTTTTCCTTTCCGCTTCTCAGCACTGTGCTGTCGCCCAAGCATCGGGGGAGCCCAGCTGCCTGGTTTTCTTTGGCGGGGTCTTGTGGCTGCTTTTTAGTCTGTCTTGTTATCTCTCTCCTCAGCGGACCCTAGAAATGCTTAATTTGGCTGTGTGAAAGTAATGCTAATTTCAGTCATTTAAGTAATCATTTGCCATTTATACTAAATTGCCGTGTAATATTACAGTGATTATGCATATCATTAAATATGTGTCACATTAGTCTTGTGGTGGGTTTTATTTGATTATAGCACTAAATCATACTCAGGATTCTTAGATTTCTTAGTTGGTTGCTTATATTATATTGTGATCATTACATAACTTAAAAACTTAGGGAGAATGTTGCCATTGAGGGGAAGTTTGAGAGAACACATCTGTTTCCCTTCCTGCCTCATTATAACCATGAAATTGACAGCATTGCTATCATTCACATCTTTCGGGTCTCTAAATTTACCTTTTTGATCTCACAATGTGGATTGTGTATGCAAATTCATCCTTTTGAAACATTTAATGAATGATCTGTTTTAAATTTTGTTTTAAAAACTTATCTGCATTTCCTATTGAATCAGCTTTTTTTCTATGTTCACCATGAGTCTTCACACATATGCGTAATATTAATGTATAAAAAAGAATAATTGAATGCACATAGATATAATTGAATGCACATAGAATAATTGAATGCAATAATAAGAATGCACATAGCTTCTTTTTCCATAGGAATACAATCTTAAAGGACATACTCTCAATGTTAGCTGTGCTTACCTATATATAGATCTTGCATTATGGGATTTTTTAAAAACTTCTTTATATTTTTTGGTACTTTTTTTTTAACTAACAAGCATGTCGTTGCACTTATTTTCAGAAACTAAATAATTTAACACCGAAATGTTTCTTGAATATATGTTAATTTTTAATTGGCATCTTCAATATTAATTACCCTCTCGACTATAATAGCAAACACATGTAATATTTTGACCCTTTGATTATTTTACTTTGGAGCATAACCATAGGCCTATTATCTTGTAACTATCATGTATAAAAAAGCAACTAAATTTTTATTCTCCCTGTCCAATCAGTTATAATTCACTTCAGCAAATCTCCTGTCTATTCCATATATCTGGAAATACCACAGGTCCCGATTTTAGACCAGTTGGATTCCTCATCTCCTGTTTTTTTAAAACTTGATTTTAGTTGTCCTTTTTAAACTTTATTATAAGATGTTTCACATTATTTTATAAAAGTGGAAAGGCATGGAAAAATATAAGTTTTTGCCCTGATGTACCAGTGCTCCCAAGAAAAAGACTGCCGTTTTCTGAGTGCTTTATAGTGGGATTGGGCGGTAATAGCTGCTGTGCTTCATTTTCTCCACACAGTGTTTTATTCACATACTGGAGTGCTTTGTGGACACAATTGTCAAAGGCAGGGAACCCCAGCTGCCATGCGGTGCCTTATCTCTGCTATATGAAAAATGACAGATTCTGACTGAAAGTTTAATTCCAGATTTCTCTTAAAGGCAGGAGGGAGAAAAGGAAAAATACAGGAGGGTAAAGATAAGAAAAGGCTAAAATTTGCACCTATATATTACAAAGTTATCTGAAAAGCATAATTTCACAAAGTATTTCCCTTTAAATTAAATTACTGAGTTGGGTTTTGCACTTGTCTCTCTTAACTGCTGAGACAAGTCCCAAATGGAGATGACATGACTGATGGCTTTAAGTGTTTATTCATTGTGTCTCCTGAGCAGGGATTAAAACAGCTACCTCCTGTCATGTTTGCTTGCCAAGTTTTAGACAGATTTTTTAAAAGAATTTGATTTGAGAACTCTTCTTGACTTAGGTTGCAGTGATCAAATTTGCCACTAGACAGAGCTGTTTGTCTTATTTTTAACCATTGCAGACTAGGATTTGCAAGACAAATTAGAACCAATGAAAAGGGAAAAGCATAAATGATAATATCTTTTATGAGATGGACACTCTTAAAGAATATACTTATTGCCCTTTTACTGCTGAAAATACATAATTTACAGGTTGTTCAGTGTCATTGTCACTTGGGAGGCTGCAACTCAATTCTCAAATTTCCACTCATGAGCAGGAAGATTTCAATAGCTAATAAAGAATAATCAGGATGTATTATGCAATTTTCCCATTCTTTTATATTACCATAGCTAAAGTCACAGTGACATCCTACATCCTAAGCTTTTACTGGAAACATCTTTGTAATTTATTCTCTGCTCTTTAATATGAAAACTACCTATTTTGCAAGCACAGATTTTGGAATTATAAGAATGTTATATTATTGTATACATTATATATTTTATTTGCACAACAATTTTCTACCAAGATGTGCAACATGTTTAGAATTTTTAAATTGCTACCGTCCGTACTGAGTCCATCCTGAGCCCAATTCACAGAACTCTAAATTCTGGTAAAACCATAGTCTAGGGATTCTTCTGAGGAAGGACCTGGACAGAGAACCCAAAACAGGTCTTTACTCTTTGCACGCATGAGTCACCTTTACTTGTCAAGGTATACAACCCCATGGTGCCTAAAACAGTTAAGTCCTCAAAGTTTAGTGTCTAGGTGAGCAGCATCAGCATCCCCTGGGAACTTGTGAGAAATGCAAATCCTCTGGCCAACCCCAACCTACTGAATCAGAAACTCTGGGGATGCAACTCTGTAATCTGTGTTTTAATAAGCCTTTCGGGGGATTGTGAAGCAGGCTAATGTTTGAGATTTGCTGACATTTCCAAATGAAAAAGAGAAACCAAATTATGAAAAATAAAATTACCTGAAATAGAAACAATACACAGAAGAGTAGAGAACATCCAAGGAACTATAATTCATGATCTCAAAAATATGCAAGAATGCTGTGAAAGAGAAGAAGAAAGAGCTCCTGAAAATGGAAATATTAGTATACAAAATATGCAACGAAGATTATTAAATTAACTAAATAAAATTTAAAATAAAAATTTAATAAAGAGTATGAAGATAAAGTTGCAGAAAGTGGTACAAAGAAAAAAAACAAGTGGGAAGGAAAGACTAGATAACAAATTTAAATTATTAATACATGACTTCCAGGATCTACTTAATAGGATTTTCACAGAGACACAGAGGAAATTATCAAATAAACACTACAATTGAATATTTAAATACAGAACCACCAAATGATGTAAAATTTCCCTATCCAATTATTTTTTAAACTTTCCTTTATTTAATGTGGTTTATTTCTCAAATTTTTCATACACAATATAATCTGTCAGCTATTCTTTTTTTGCAATTTTGATTTAAATGAAAGTGAACATTCATGTTTGTATGCTAAGATAAATATTGTTCATTGCTGAACGATACACTATACTATGTGTATGATGTTTCCTCTTTTACATAACTTTTTGTTTTCTCCTAAAGTTAATAACTGTTTTTTTTTAGTTTGCTTAGTTTTTATTACCTATGACCTATGTGATAAACATTTCAATTGCTTGTTGATAATGTTTTCCAAATAATCAAACATGGGATGATCAACTATTTCAATTTTTTTTTTTTTTCCTAGAGACCTCAATCCATCCTCCTGCCCCAACAATCTGACAGGTAGTTTTCTGGGCGTGCTGCACAATTGTCATCCCAGAACTACCATTGTCACTTTTCCTGTGTTGGATCCACTACTTCCTAGTGCCATGTCTCCCTAGTCCTTGATTTACCCTTTAACTTGTTGAAGCACACACTCTGGTTGCATCATAGGAAAGGAGACACACAAGTGAGATAAATATTGTGAATCATTGCATGCCTGAAAAATTCTACATTCTTGATTAGCTGAGTATAGTATTTTAGACTAAAATTTATTTCCACTTCAATTTTTAAAGGCTTTGCTCTATTGTTTTCTAACTTGCAGTGTTGCTAGTGAGAATTCAGATGCCATTTTGACTTTCTTTTTCCTTTTTATGTGACTTTTTGACTTTCCTATCAAGCTTTGAGGATCATCTGTTTTACCAGGTGTTCTGAACTTTCACACTAATGTGCCTTGCTGTGAGCCTTATCTCATGTGTGGAGCACTGAATGAGCCATTTCAGTCAAGAGACTCACACTTTGCAACCCTGAGAAATTGTCTTTTAGTGACTTTTGGGTTAATGCTGAAATGAGCTGAGACTTTGGGAGACTGTTGGGAAGGCATGATTGGTTTTGAAATACGAAAATGATGAGATTTGGGAGGGGTCAGAGGCAGACTGACATGGTTTGGCTGTGTCCCCACCCAATTCTCATCTTGAATTGTAACTCCCACAATTCCCACGTGTCATGGGAGAAACCCAGTGGGAGGTGGTTGAATTATGGGCGTGGTCTTTTCTATGCTGTTTTTGTGGTAGTGAATGAGTCTCACAAGAGCTGATGGTTTTAAAAATGGGAGTTTGCCTGCACAAGCTCTCTCTTTGCCTGCCGCCATCCATGTAAAATGTGACTTGCTCCTCCTTGCCTTCTGCCATGATGGTGAGGCCTCCTCAGCCATGTGGAACTGTAAGTCCAATTAAACCTCTATTGTTTGTAAATTGCCCACTCTTAAGTATGTCTTTATCAGCAGAGTGTAAACAGACTTATACCAGTGTCATGCTGATAATATTAGTTTTGGTACTGGCAAGGGAACTCCTCAAATGATCCTAAACTGAACTTGAAACTTATCTACCACTCATCTTTCCTATCTCAGTGATTGGAACCACCATCTGACTAGCTGGTCAGGCTACAGACATGGGGATGGCCCATTAATTCATTTAATAAACATTGAATGCTTACCACATCCTAGCCACTGTGCTGAGAACTGAGGATACAACAGTGAACAAAACAAGACACAACTCTGCCTCAATTCAAGAGCTTACATCCAAGTAGTGTGAGATAGTTAATAACCAAAATAAATAAACTGTACATCATAATTCAAAGAGTGATAAGCATTAAAAAGAAAACTTGGAGTATTGTCATGGAGGTTGAAATTTTTAGCGGTATGATCAGAAGAGGCCTCAGCGAAAAGGTGATATTTAAACCAAGACTTGAAGAAGGCAAGAATATGAACCATATTGTTATCTGGATGGAATAAATAGCAAGGGCAAGGTTCTGAGGCAAGCTCATGCCGGAAATGCTTGGGTACCACCAGGAGATTGGTGTGGGTGAGGTGGAGTGAGCTTGCAGGAGGCAATGGGGTAGGGGTAAGTGGGATGGTGGGTTTGGAGAAGGCTTCATCAGTCCCTGTAGCCCACTGTAAAGACTTTGGCTTTCATTTTGAGTGAGATGGGAGACACTGAAGGATTTTTAGCTGAGGAGTGATGTGACCTGACTCATCGGTTGAGAATGAAGACTTCCCACTTCCTTTACCCTTTCAGCCAATCATCATGGGCTATCAATTCTATTTCCTCCCCCTCCCTGTCTCTCAAATCTGTCCCACCTTCTTTTCCCCTCATCATGGCTACTACCACACACTAGTCCAGGAAACCATAATATCTTGCTTGAGTTATTTTAATAGCTTCTTAGGAGGGCTTCCTAATTCTTATTTGCTGCCTTCTAACTCATTCCCACAATGTTTCCAGAGTAACCACTCTGAAAATTTGGTAGAATTTACACTCCTGGTTAAAGCCATAAGTAGCCTTCTTTTCCCTCTGAGAATAAATTGCAAAATCCTCAACATGACTTTCCATGATCTGTTCCCCAATCTTCAGCTTCACATGTCCCCTGTTCTCCTATTTCACATTATACGTTCTGGCCATCCTGAACTTTTCATTCCCTGAATATATGATGTTTTCCTTTGCTTCTGAGACTTCACAGACTACTTATTCCAAGAGTCTTCCTTGGTTTTTAAATCTGGAATGGTTCATTTTCTTTTTGCTCTTCTAGCACCCTCTACTTCCCCTACACTGAACTTGTCATCCTATATTCCAACTGTTTCATTATCAATTTCCCTACTCTTCTTTTGGGATAGGTGAGGACTGTCTGTCTTGTTCATACCCAGAGTTGCATTGTCTGTGACACAGAAGGTGCTCAGTATAGATGGGGGTGAATGATGAATGGATGCCAAAACCGCTCTATAGATACTAACACTTTGAGAACATTAATGAATTACTTCTTGTCACAGCCAGAAGACACTAAAATATTTGTTGAGTGCATGAAAGAAGGAATAAATGAATAAAATACATGTTTGATTCTTCATATTCTACTCGTTTTCCCCTTCTTGTTTAGCTGCTCATCAATAATGGTAATATGTGGCCATCCACTAGCCCTGCACATATGTGGAGCAGGCAATGACTTACACAGGGTAACCTCATGAGCAGTCCTCACTATGAGTTCTCCTCATCTTCAGCCCTGGAAGCAGTGGCATGAGCAGCACTGGCTTTGCCTAGCTTTGAATATGTGGTCAGCTCAGAATGCTAAACCAGCAGTGATATAAGTGGTGGTCAGCAGGGTCAGTGACATTAGTGGATGCCAGTAGTTGCACAGCCAAGGGAGAAGCTTAATACTGGATTCCAATTACAGTGTGGTTTCCTTTATTTAAATCTGAGTGTAGTAGAAGCTTCAGTAGTGAATGGATAATGAGAAGATTGGGTTAGGAGTACATTTGAGACATAGTTTGGGTCTTTTAGAAATACATTGGTAGTTTTTGGCCGGGTATGTGGCTCACGCCTATAACCTCAGCACTTTGTGAGGTTGAAGTGGGAGGATTGTTTGAAGCTAGGAGTTCAAGATTAGCCTGGCCAACAAAGCTAGACTTCATCTCTACACAATTCTTTTAAAAAAAGGTTGGCTAGGGCGGGGTGTGGTGGCTCATGCCTGTAATATCAGCACTTTGGGAGGCCAAGGCGGGTGGATTGCTTGAGTCCAGGAGTTCAAAACCAGCCTGGGCAACATGGTGAAACCCTATCTCTACTGAAAATACAAAGAAAATTAGCTGGGCATGGTGGCATATGCCTGTAGTTCAAGCATGAGAATTGCTTGAACCTGGGAGGCGGAGGTTGCGGTGAACCGAGACGGTGCCACTGCACCCAGCCTAGGTGATAGAGCCAGACACTATCTTAAAAAAAAAAAAAAAAAAAAAATTAGCTGGATGTGGAGGCATGTGCCTGTGGTCCCAGTTACTCAGGAGGCTGAGATGGGAGGATCATTTGAGTCCTGAAGGTCAAGGCTGTAGTGAAATATGATGATGCCACTACATTCCAGCCTGGGCTGCAGAGCAGGACCTTGCTTTTAAAACAAAACATAAAGAAGAAATAGGTTGGTAGTTTTGGAGCTGAGATTCTGCAATTATGACTAAGTGGGCATATTTGACTCTTGTCTTTTCCAGTAACTAATCAGAGAAATGTTATTATGTACTTGAACATTGTATTCCCAGGCTGCTGTGACTTAGAGAAATGTAGGTAATACATTTTACGTATAATGCCTATTGGACTCCTCCCCAATCACCAGGCAACCTATTAATAAAGCAATGCTAAATTTATTAGAGCTCACTGCAGTTAGAAAGACCCTTACCTTAATAGTCATAACAGTGACTCAGAAGGAAGAAGTCAGAAATGATTTAATTTAAGTGCCTTGGGGTCTGAACTCAAATGGTTTGAAGTATGTCTTTCAAACTGAGAAACTGATTTGAATTGGGCAAAATTTATAATAGTTAAAAATTTGTAGACCCTGTGAAGTGAGGGTCTTGAAACAAGGCTTGGTAAATTTGGTATGATAAGAAAATGTTTGCTCAGGTGAGCAGACTCTTGTCTCTGATAAGTACTCTGTAGAAATTTCCTGAAGCAAACAGTGAGGTGTTTTTTTTTTTTTTTTTTCCATTGGTTTATAGCTTTATCTCTTCTAGGCAAAGTTTCTTGGAACAAATAATGAATTCATGCTGACATAGCTGGTCTGTATTCTTAATTAAATCATGTCAACACAGTCTCTGCACTCATACCTTCTGCTTTCATTCATACACACCTTGAAACATTTATGTGTCTCGATGGTTTATAAGATCAGGGTTTGAAAAAAGAAGAGAATGAGAATATGAAGCCTGAGCAGAGGAGGAAGCACTACTGAAAGGGTGGCATTGAAAAAAATGAAGGTGACAAAAATAAACTTACTTTTGTACAATTTTGTTTGGGGCAAGGCTTCAGCGAATATAACAAGCAAACATGTACTTGATCTTCCTTTCCAGAGGTATCATCTATAAAAGGAACCACTACTTTTAAGTAATTGAGATGGAAATCTCTGGCCTCACTCCAGACAGCTGCAACCCCTGGAGATAGACATTCCATGGATCTTGTTGGATTGGATGATGGTTTCTTAAATACTCTTCTTTCTCAATCCAGGCATTTGAGCATCATGGTGATAGGTCAAGATGTACCACAGAGAAATGATAATGGACCATGGCAAAAAGAGAACCGTGTTCTGCTACCAAAATGGTTGTGGCTATTTGATTATCTATGTTCAATGCTCTAAAACACTGTTTCTAGTCAGAAGCTTAGGTAGATACTCTCTCATCTACTGATTCAACATGGCTGAATTTACAGTTACAGTGGATATTTGCAAAGTTGTAGATTGCAGCAATTGATAGCCCAATCTCTGGAGTGAAATAGAATTGGATATGAATCCTGACCCTATTTTAGTTTTGTGATCTTAGGTAAGCTGCTACTTAGCTGCAGCTTCAGTTTTTTCATATATACATCTCAGCTTTTTTTTTTTTCCACATATAACATGGCAATAATTAATATCTACCTGATAAGACTGTGGTGAATAATAACAGCTTTGTAAATCTTTCAGTCTTAGTGTGAACTCAGTAAATGTTAGCCATTATTGTTAGAATTAGTAGCAGTAGTAAGGTACGTTTTGTTTATTTGAAGATGAGAGTCACGGAAACATAGATTCAGAGAATAGTAGAGTTGGGAATGATCATAGAGATGTTGTAGTCTAGCACCTTTATTTTTCAGGAGAGGAAATTGGAGGCCAAAGAGAGCAAATAACACACAGAGTGAAACAGCCAGTTAGGAAAAGGCAGGTATCATGTTTCTATGGTTTGCTTTGCAGGCCAATGTTTGCCTGTTACTAACAACTGTGGGAAATGTGCCTTTAGAGCTATGATGATAACCCTCTGCACAGAGCCTTTTGTTTATCACTATGAAGGTTAGAACCTTTGTCCAATTTGCAGTATTTTCAGTAAACAATAGAAAGTGGTCAGACATAATTTTGAGTCTTGGAGCTCAGATCCTGCAGTTCGTTGGGCACAGTTTCATCACTTGGCAATAACTGATATCTTTACAGTGTGAAGTAAATATTTAAGATTAATACGCCCTATGTGAATGCTAAGCTCCTCATCTGTTGACACATTCTATCTGTACTCAGGAACTACTCCCAGCAATTTCTCTTGCCAACAAAATACTAAATAACAAACAGCTGCAAATATTGAAAACCTATCTTTTTAAGAGCTTGGATGGAAGAACACAAAGTGATTTTACTGTGAAGTAAAACTGACCTTTAAGAAGTTGTTATTTCTAGTTGTAAATCAATAAAATTTTATTGAGCATTTGCTTTATAGAAAGCACTGTAGGTGATTTAAAGAAACAAGTTATTTTTGCTTTTGAGGTGCTGACAATGTAGAAGGAAAGGTGAAGATAAGTAAAAGTTAAATTACAAAATGCAACCTAAACAACATTTGAGGATGAAAACCAAAGGACATTGATAGGCAGAGCCTGATGAATTGATATATGAGTAGTGCAGTCACCATTTGCTCAATATGCATTCCTCCTTTTTTTCAGTGACGGTACCCAATTCAGTTTTTGGAATTATTTTCCTCTTGCAGTCTTGGAGGGCTATAAATCAAAGCACTCTGCATTTTTTAGCCAAAGTGAGATCTTGTGAACCAGATCATGCCTATTCCACTGTCTTCCAGATTGACTCAAAAATTGAAAATTATAATTGTAGCTGATGAAATTGTTAACCCCTTTGACTGACATGGTTACTGAGCTCTGCTGAGCTATCAATCACTACATTTATGGTCAATTCCTATGCCTTTAGCTCCTCAATATTCTTGAAATAAATTCCTTTTCTGCTTGAGTTAGTCATACTTGACATATGTGGTAGTGTCAGATAGAAGGGAAGGAGAGGCCACTTTTCAAGGTTGATGTCCAGGAAGAGAGGAGGTGACATATGAGTGGGACCTAGAAAGGGGAGGAGAGTAAGCAGAGTGACAGGATTCTCAGTTTGGTAACTTATTATTTCTAATTCTGGAACACTATTAGAACCAGTTCTACAGGTTGGAAGAAAGCTTATTCACAAATCCTGAGGGTTTAATGCCTTGCTAAATGCAAAACCAGGACAGTAGAGTTGGAAAACATTTTAGGTTCTTAGTTGGATTAACAAATATAAAATACTATAAAGATATGGCTACAGATGCAACTACAACTAAGATAATATTTATTTCTACTCTGAAAATAGCTTGAGAGTCTCTTCTTAATGCGTTTAAAGTCTGTCTCTCTTTTTCTGTCCCTCTCTCACTCTGTTTTTCTATCTTGGCTTTATGATTATTCACCTTTAATAGTAGAGAAATTCATTATTTTTTAAAAAATCAAGATTCAGTAAATATAATCTATACTTTCTTCACTAAACAAGATATTTGGAAATCATATTCTCTCCATTTGATAGTGTTGTTAATATTTGAAACCATATATGATTCTTGTAAAGAGCTCTCAGGCACTAGTGAATATGATTTTCTGAATTCACTTTACATGCAAAACAGTTATATTACTTGATTAAATAATGTCAGTTAAATTTTGTCTGGCAATACACATATGCTTCCTAAGCCAGTAACAGATAAATACCAATATTTTTTGCTAGAATTTAGTTTAATTAGCACTCTAAAAAACAATTTTACTGTTGGCACAATGGAAGTGTGAGGAAGAAATGGGAAAAAAGTGGAGAAATTAGTAAAGTCCATCTTCTTTTCTCTTCTAAATGTATTGTTTTCTTCTTATGAGCTAAGCTCTCTTTAAATTCCAGAAAAGGAAAATCTTTTTTCTTAACATGATTTTTAAGGGGGTGGGGGGAGTGCATTTGTGCTTCTGCTTGTGGAATTAAAACATTTCTTACACTGATTTTTATAGCAAACTGGTAATGCCTGCATTTGAATTTCTGGCAAGCCCCAGACATAACACTATACTTGTTTGGCATTTATTCCTCACTGGCTGGACGAATTTTTAAAACATGAGGGAAATCAAGTGAGAAGATTAAAATCAGATGATTTTGCATAGACTACCAGTAATGAGGGGTAAAACTGGCATTCTTCCATCTGCTTATTTGATTATATATTTTAAACTTATTTTTAAGGCCAAACTAGAAGAGTTGGAAAGTATTGTTGAAGTCCAAAATGGAAAATATTTCTTATTCATTTTTATAATGAATTCTGAATCTTTAAAATGCCTGTGGCCAGACTATGCTGGGACATGATCAAGGAGGTTTTCTTCCCTCAAAGAGTTTATTCAAAAAATGTGTTTGTGGCAGAGGCTTCTCATTTAGTGCATCTACGGGAGATCTTTGAGAGTTTTACCCTTATCTGTTTATGTTGCCATGGGAACATCCATGTTTATATCTTTGGAGGGATACAGTACTGCTTTTCAGAGTGGTGTAACAGAAAGCACACGGGCCTCATAGTTAAGAAATAGTGCATCTACTTCTGGCTTCAGCCTTTACTAGCTGTATGACTGTGGGTGAAATATTTAAGTTCTCAGCTTTGTTTTTTATGGCTGGGAGCCATGGCTCATACCTGTAACCTCAGGACTTTGGGAGGCCAAGGCAGAAGGATTGTTGAGCCCAGGAGTTTCAGACCACCATGGTGAGACCCCATCTCTAAAAAAATTTAAAAAATTAAAAAAAAAACAAATAAATAAAAAATTAGCCAGGGTGTGGTTGTGCGTACCTGTAGTCCCAGGTACTCAACAGGCTGAGGTGGGAGGATTGCTTGAGTACTGGTGGTTGAGGCTGCAGTAAGCTGTGATCACCCCACTGCACTCCAGTCTGGGTGACAGATAAAAAAAAAATCCTCAGTTTTTTGTTTTTAAAATAAAATTGAAGTAATTGCCCTCTTAAAGGTTTGTTATGAGCATTAGAAGTAATATATTAGGTAGAAATCCTGGGTGCATCAGAAGGCATTTAGTAAATAATAGTAATTATTATTATTGGTGTGATCATGACAAGATGTCTACAAATGTAAATATTCCCTGCCTGAGTCCATGCTTATTTCTTTCTCAGAGAGCTTTCTGTCTCAGCTCAGTCCCTGGATTCATTCATGATGTGAAATTAGAAAAAATGCAAGAGAAGGATCTGACCTGAGAAGTGAAAGAAAAAGAAGGGCTGAAACCGAGTGTCCACCGTTTCATTTCAAGAGCTGAGGACGCTGGGGTAACAGGACACTGCACAGGTGGGTGTCAGAGTTTGGCAGTCAGTTACAGTAGAGGCATCATCTGATAGAACTTTCTGCAG
This sequence comes from Trachypithecus francoisi, assembly GCF_009764315.1. NCBI lineage: Eukaryota > Metazoa > Chordata > Mammalia > Primates > Cercopithecidae > Trachypithecus > Trachypithecus francoisi. The sequence continues at coordinate 9,795,185 of NW_022681453.1, forward strand.
TCATGGACTTGTTCTATGTCTGAGTCACCAATAACGTAGCCACCGGCTGCACATGGCTATTGAGCACTTGTCCATGGCTTATGTGACTGAAGCATTTCAAATTTCATTTTAATTATTAGTGCTTAATAGTTTAATAGCTACATATAGCTAATGTCTACTTTATCAGACAACAAAACTCTAGAGAATCAAGAGGATATGAGAGACAGAGGTAAGACAGGAGAGAAGAGGAGGCAAGTGTCATGGATTGTTAATTAGGTTTTTCTTATTTCTTGAGAGATAAAACTTAAATGATCAAAATTTATCTGAAATAAGTTTCGATAGCATATATATATATGCACACGTGTATGTGTGTATATATACACATTGAGTGTATATGTGTATATATACACTCAATTATATACACTCAATATGTGTATATATACACATTGAATGTGTGTATATATACACAATTGAGTTATATGTATAATATATATGAGTCATATATATATATATATATATAATCCAAAAAATGTGTTTGTGGCAGAGGCTTCTCATTTAGTGCATCTACGGGAGATCTTTGAGAGTTTTACCTTTATCTATTTATGTTGCCATGAGAACATCCATGTTTATATCTTTGGAGGGATACAGTACTGCTTTTCAGAGTACATTTATACACACACACACATACACACACACACATATATGACTCACAGCTGAAGACAAGATAGATGGGGCCCTGATTAATATTATTATCACATGAATAATAAAATGTTCTTTCATTAACATGATGATAATTGATTATTTTCACAAGCATAAAACTCATAAGGGAAAGAGATTATTTAAATAAATTATTTTAATTTTAAACCATACCTATAGGCATACTTTTCACCTTGAACTCAACGTGATATATAAATATTAAGTTTAAATATTTGATTTGGAAAATTAGAACTAAATTAGAAGGAATTCTCTATAGGTTTACCAGAATTTGTTTTCTCAGCAGCAACTATAAACAAAGATCTATTTTTCTCTCTAGTAGTCCAAAGAATGGGTCTTGAAACTTCAAGAAACTCACCCAAAAATACTTTAAAAATTGTGTATATGTATTTTTTTTTTCCGGGAAGAATCTAACATTCATTCGAGGTTTTATACTGGATATTTATCTTGTTTTCACCTTTCTCTGCCTGGCGCCTGGCAGCCCTTCCATGTGAGCCTTGTTCACTTCCCACTGCGGAAGGTGAAAATGCCAGACAAATGCTTTTGTATCCTCCCTTGAAGCTGTGGTGTAAACACTTGCCCCTCACTTTACCAGTGTTCCTGAACTGTATTTGGGAACTAAAGACCCAAACGTGGGGTATGCACGAAACTCTCTGACGGTGGTGGCAGTCACAGGAAGAGTGAATCCTGAGCCACAAGGACACTACTAGTCCTGCAGTCCTGTCCCAGTGCCTGATGATGGTAATTCAAGAAGCAGAGCCTTAGCACGGATACTCAGAGATGGCAGCAGGTGTGTCCTCGCTGAACTGATTCTGAAGAAAGATTTTGGGCAGAGTTCCTGCATGACCCCAAAGCTGATTCCTCACCATGCCCAACAATTCTGTGAACTGTCCAGTATACCTTTAATGAATCAGTTCTGCTTAAATTGAGCAGAACTGGCTTTTGTTGTTTGCAACTAAAAGTCATTGACTGATGCAGATACTCAAAGTTGTCTGACACCCCCACATACTTAAAAACTGTATAATAAATCCTCATTTATTGTGACTACATGACCATCACAAGTGGTATGATTAAGAACTGAAACAAAAAATCTAAAGCTGAAGATGAGTATATATTTGTACTAGTCATAGAAGCATACGCTTCAAGTGACAGCTAGTTTTGCTCAAGAATATAAACTGCACTGACATGTGAACAGAAATGGGATCTTAGAAAAGATCCTTAGTTTGGGAAGAAAAAATATCAAGATCCCACATCATCTCCACTACAGTGAACAACTTAGTAATGCAGGAACCCCCTAATCTGTCTAAAGGCTCATGGATCCTGAGCAAAATGCCAGAAGTCGTGACACTGTTCTTGTACTCAGACATGTGAATCCAGTGACACTTAGTATCCTTCATCTTTCATTCTCTCTCTCCCAATTTGATATCCATATTTAATTATAAATTCAGAAGTGTGTGTTATATTTATAAATGAACTATTGTGCACACATATCCTCAAACACATTATAGACTAAAGTCTTCAATATTCCCATTCTTTCTCATTCTGGGAAAGAAAAATACCATAAAACTTAAAAAATGAATTTCTTTATACTTTATAATGGAAAATTTTGAACATATGAAAAAGTGGCATGAGTAGGGAAGTGTACTCTTATACATGTTCCACAGCTTTAATCATTGTCAACACTCAGCTACCTTTGTTTCATTTCTTTTCCCTGCCCCTGCCACTTCGTTACACCTTTTCTTATTTTTGCCTGGAGTAATTTGAAACAAATGCAAAATATTATGTTATTCTACCTCTGAATACTTTCGAATGCATTTCCAAAAAAGTAAGGACATTTTCTAATATATTCCCAATGGTAATATCATACTTAAAAAATTAATGTATACTTCCCTGATGTTATTTAATATGCGCTCCATATTCAACTTTTGTTGATTTTCTTAAAACTGTCTTTTTACAGTTCATTTAAATCAAGATCTAAACAAGGTATTTTCCACATTGTTTATTGTTGTTATTTCTCGTCCTTTAAGTCTACCCTCCCCCTCCTCTCTTCCTGTTCACTTCCCCCGCAGCACCCTACCTTGTTTTTTCAAGGCTTGGCATTTTGAAGGAATCAGGTCCATTTACCTGCATGAGGTCCCACCTAACTGGATTCCACTGTTGCTTCTTTGTGCAGTTTTACTTGTTTCTCTTATTGTGTAGACAATGCTAGCTCTAAAGTCAGGTTCCAACTCTTTTTTAGAAGAAAATACTTCATCAGTGGTGCTGTGTATTTCATATTGCACAACTTTTATGATGCTAAGATTAATTCATGAGTTCAGAGGATGAAACTCTGATCCCTTCACTATAAAGTTTTCCTTTAGCATTTTCCCTCATAATTTTGGCATCTATTGATGACCATTGTCTGAATCAGATTTTTCACTTAGAAGTTGCAAAATGTTGATTTTCCAACTCTCTCATTCCTTTCACATTTGTCAGTTGAGATTCCTTTTTATTGAACTGCCTCTCATCCATGAATGCTACGAAGTTACTCTGCCAATTCATTTCCAAAAGGCAGAATGAAAGCTGAATCTTTTTTTTAGTAATTAACTTTTAGAGGAAAGAGTTGGAGTCAGAAGTTGATGCCGTGGTGTATCACTGACCTCCCTTCAGGAATGAAGCACTCATTCCACAGCTGTGGGGAAGGTTAGAAGCTGCTGCTCAAAGCTGAACCCTCCACAGGAATGTCCTCTGCAGAAGGCAGCTGCGTTACCCAAGGGAAAAGAAATGAAACAAAGGTAGCTGCGTTACCCATGCACCAGCCCCTGTCCTGCAGACAGCTGGATCCAATGACTGGTCACTGGGATGGGAGGGGGGAAAGTCCCGACCTTTTCTCAAATTGTGACAAATCTGAAAGGCCATCCTCGTGACCCCCCACACCTAATAATATATAATCAAGACAATACAAACTCAACTCTTTATTATGTTAAAAAGAGTTTTGGTAATTCCAGCAAATGGTGTATTTGGAATTTCCTATAGCACTAATTATACACTGATATGTTTACTTACAATGCATTGCATTATTTTGTACTGATTGCTAATAGCAACTGGGTGAGCAAAATCATAATTAAATTGTAAGAAAATTAATATGCAATACATAATTGATAAAAAGAAACAGGAAAATCTTACAAAACAATATACAATAATGCAGCTGCAAAAGAATCACTGTTTTCTCACATTATTATTATTTTTATATGCTCCAACAAGAATGTTGTTTACTATGTTATATTTGGTTCACAGTACAGTCTTCTCTTTATAATCATATCATGTTCTATTAAATGGAATTCTCTATTGACTGAGGTTTCTACATCTTTAAAAATGTGAATTAATGTTAGGAAGGATGTGAATCTGAGTAGTCATAGGGTTAGCATTGTGCACAACACTATTTTAATTCCAAGAGCCCTCTGTTTCTTGCTACTTCCATGATATTTGGCAATAATAAGGGGAAATTGTTTCCGAATGGTTCTATAAGTCCCCTACTCTTCACCCATTGGTGGGAACAGTGACAAAACAAGAAACAGGCAAAGTCGGTGGAGCTCCTGCTTCATTCAGAGCAATTCCACTTCTTATTTGTTTCTATACTAGTGTTTTATGCGCAATTTTATTTGCAAAAAATGTTCCACTGCTACCATAATTTTGAAAACCACTGATATAGGGCATAGATGTTAATTAACTATTAACAAGATTTAATTAACAAAACATGCCATCTTTGACTCAGAAAAATAGTGGATATTCTAAAGATTTTCTATCTTTTTTAACCTTCTATTATGCAGAAATGTGGATGTATCTCATATTATATAATTTCTGGATCCTTGCTGGATTTCACTTGAGCCTTACTAGAAAATTAGTAATACATTTGTTCCGGCCAAAAAAAAAAAAAGGCTAAAAAATATAATGGAAATAAGCTTAACTCTATTTTAAAAGAAAGCTAGTATTTTCATTAAAATATGCAAATGCACTATGACTTTTAATACAATTAAAATACATAGCAATGAACTGATAGAATATACTGGATTAGAAAATGACAGCAAACTCTGTGCCCATTAATTTCCCTCATATATTCTGATGGCATGTAGAGAACATAATCTGTTTCCTCTTTAGCATCAAATGTCTCCTTGAGCCTTTTTCAGAGAAACTCCTCTTTTTTCATGTATTCTTTTTATCCAAAACCCTAGAGCTGGATCTGGGTTAGTATAAATGAGAATCAGCACATGGAATTTACCTAACATGTTTTATTGGTGCATGTATTTCAGATTTGCCCCATTAGATAGAATGAGCACTTTATATTCTACAATTGGGAGAGATGTTTTCTTTCCTGCTCTATGTGGTTAAGAAAGCCCATTGCCCCAGTTGGGCTTGCCATTAGGCATACCCACAAGGTGGGCCTGTCTCAGAAAGAAGGGAAAAGAAAGGCCAGCAGATTAGAAAAATAAAAAGAGCTTGCATCCTTGTTAACATCACTAGGCTGCTGAATCAACCCCTAGGCTTCCCCTAATGTAACTTTTTTTTTTTTTCCTAATTGCTTACCCTGGTTTTAATTGGGATTTCGGTTATTTTCAGCAGTCTCCCTGCTTTCCCTCGGTAAAAAACCCTCCAAATAAATAAAATGGGTATAAATACAGAAGGCAGTCCATTATGAACTTTTTTTCCATCTTAGCTTTTTCATTGGAATTCTCTCAACTCTATTCTGTGTTTAAATCCAGCACTGGACTAACATATTTTCTGGGAATTCCAGGGAAGCCATGGTGCTGCAGTTTGTTGCTGACAGGCAGAAGCAGAAACTGACACAGGACACTGGAGGCCTGGTTCTGCCAGTTGACTCTGTCATCTTGCCTGCTATCCCTATATATTTACTCTGCTTGAGTTTTCAGTCGTGACATCTGGTCGGTATGAAAAAAATTGGTCCTGTTAGTGAGCGTGCAACTTTTTTGCATGCCAGATTTTTTTCATGTTTTACTTTATTTTAATGACTCAGTGGTTTTAACATATGAATTGGTTTGTTTCAAGGAGTATTAAAGACATTGCTGGCAAATTTAGATGCTACAATAGAAAATAAAGCAATAGGTAAGCCCATTTGCTGTAGATTAAGTATTATCAACAGTAGGCAAAACAATAAGGATCACTGAAGGGAAGAATAATAGAGTGTCCCTGTGGAGCTGAGAAAGGGTTTCTTTTCCAGACAATTTATTCTTATTTAGATTTAAATAGTTTAAATATGTGTGTATATGTTTAGAATTTTTCTTGAAGAAATCTGTTAGAAAAATGTGTTGACATGAAATTATCCTAATTTCCTAGGCATATCGTTTATTACCGGTGAGAAATAGCACGATGTTGTGTACCATCTCACCTTTTTTACTTACTCTAAATCTGTATGTGCTTTTGACCACTCATGACTTCAAAGCCCCTCAGACGTTCATGATTCCAGGGCTTAGCTTTAGGCAATGTGTTTCCCCAGCTCAAGATACAGTCATTCAATTGTCTATAGGAGGTCACCACCAGAATTTCTGCAGGCAACTCTCTTTTGTCACATCCAAAACTGAATCTATTATCTTCTCAGAAGCCAGCTCTTTCTTTTCTTCTCCAAGCAGGCATTTATGAATGTCTAGTGTGTTCAGGGCTTTGTCTTAAGAGCTCCAACCCTCAAAGGGTACAGGGTAGTGAGGAGACAGATAAAGCAATAACTATGGTGTTGGGGCTAGTACAGTGCTAGTTATAGGAGGCAAACATGTGATCTTGGACATTTTGCATGAACTCTCTGTAGTTTAGTTTCTTTAACTGTAAAATGAAGATAATAAAATCCCCTTAGAGAGTTAATGTGAGTATTAATTCAATCACTATATGTGAAGAGCACAGAACACACTACACATTCAATGATTATTAGCAACTATCATCATTATTATTAGTTACATTATATAGGAAGTGAAAATTAAGATTTAAACATCACATTTAATGGTGAAATATTAGAGCCAGGCTATCCTCACTAAGGAAATTAGATGAGAAAAGTTGAAACATAAAAATTGGAAGGAAAGACACAAATGTCAATCTGGAGATTATTTGACTATATACATATAAAACTCAAATAGTCAAGTAATAAAAATAATAGAAGCAGTAGGTAAAAACTCCATAACATAGCTGATTACAGTATTAATATGCAAAAATCACTAGTTGTACAACATATAAAAACCACAAAAGATAATGGGAGGATTACATTTATAATAACAACAAAAATATAAAATATTTATAAATAAACCTTGCAAAAATTAGAAAATTTACATTAAAAAAACTTTAAATTGCTTCTGAGAGTCCAAGGCAATTTGATCAAATGTAATGATTTATGCTTTGCTCTTGGAGAAAAAGACCTTACTATACAAATTCTAATACTACATAAATTAATCTATATGTGTAATGTGAACCCAAAGTTTACATGGAAAGTAAACATTGAATAATAGTCAGGAAAATTCAGAAAAGGATACATAACAAAGCAGCCTTAGTTATTTCAGATACTTAGATGTTTTCATTTAATAAATATTTGATAGTGTTTACTATATGCCAGAGACAGTTATAAGTGCTTGGCATATTACATATTATGTAATATTCCTTTTAATAAATCTGCTAACAAGTTGTTATTATTATTCTCATGTTACAGATAAGGAAGCTGAGGTACAGATAGGTCTGCTCAAGATCTCACAGCTTGTAAGTGGGAGAACCAGGCTTCAAATTCAGGCAACCTGGCTCCAGAGTTTGTGCTCTTAACCAGTACACTATGAGACAATAAGTAAAACAATTTGTTATGAGCTCAAGAACAAAACAGAGATAGAAACATAAGAGTCTAGAAAGAGATATAGATATACGTGAAAATTTAATATGTAATGAAGTAACGAAAAATGATGGATTATTCAGTAAATTGTGTTAGATAATGGTGAAAAATAAAGGTACTTCTTTTTTTCCATCAAATTTCATGTGGATCGAAATTTAAGTATAAAAATACATTAATACCACATAGTACTATAAAAATATAAAGGAATTTTTAAAAATAATCTTTTAGTGGGTAAGACTTTCTATTAGAAAAATTCAGAAGCCATAAAATCAATCATTTTCATTTGGTACAAGTTATATTCTGAATTTCTAATTTCTCCTTATAAAAGTCTAAACAAGGTCAAAGAGAGATTTGAGAATCTTTTTTTGTTTGTGGTGTGAGTGATGTGCATGTAATGCATATATAAGCCATTTATTAATATAAAACCAAAAGAACCCATGGTTACTGGAGTAAATTTCTGGAAATATTCTATTACTTTTTTAGTGATTTTCCCCCTGCCTTCTTACTCATACGAATTAGGAAAAAACATTTATTTACTTGTGTGGTGGGTTGCGGGAGGAAATCAAAACATCTTTTGTATCTGAGTTTACATAGAGCAATGGATAAGATATTAAGTCAATGATTCTGGTTAGATATAGAAATTAATATTTTGCCTAACTCTGAATTTCATCTTCTTCATGGATCTTGATGATCAGAAAGGGTGTTTTTAAGAAAACTTCAAATTTATACCAACATGGCTCGGAAAAGCTCTGTTTATAATAACTTCAGAAAATTTAAAATATTAAGTAAATATAATTAAAATACTAAAATTAATTTAAAATATTACAGAAAAAGATACAAAATGAAACACAAAAAGTTACTTATAATCCTATTGCTATAATGTAATCATCACTATAATTTTGGTATATTTCTTTCAGCTCTATTTTTTTTCCTATGCATCCAATCTCCTGTAAAGTAAATATCAGAAAATATGTAAAACTGTAATAGCAAGAAATAAGATGATTTATTTTACAAATTTAACAGCCCAAATGTGTTTTCCTAGGTATGTGGTTTTTTTGAGGATTCTTTGTTAATGTTCTTTGTTCTTTTTATTGGAAATCCATGATTTGCTCATTGATTTTTATGGGCTCAGTGAAAAATAAGATGCTAGGTTTTCATATTTAAGGTATATATATTGGATAGTTTTAACCTATTGGACTTTAAACAATATCTGTAGTCAAATTAGCAAACCTTATATTTTGTATGTTTGCTTTTTTGCATTTTAACATTTTAAAGTATGGAAAAGTATGCAAATACAAAATTAGAGCCATTTTCAACTTGAAATCTAGAGAGGTAAACATGCATTCTTAATTTATCAAAGTCATTTATCTTTACCCACATATTTACTCTCTTTTGGTCTTTATTCTTTACTGTCTTTTAGTTTTCATTTGGAATCATTTGTTTTCTATTTAATGTTTTAGCATTTACTTCAGTGTAGTTCTTCTGGTAACAAATTTTCTGTTTTTGTTTGTCTAAAACTATTTCAATTCGAATTCATTCTTGATACTTTTGCTAAGCATATAATTTTAATTTTGCAGTTACTTTCTTTCTGCATATTAAGATACCATCTCACTGTCTTTCAGCTTTCATAGTTTCACATAAGAAGATGGCTATCTAATTGTTCCTTTGAAGGTACTGTATCAGTTGCAATTGCTATGTAGGAAATCATCATAAACTTATTACCTCAAAACAACACATATTTATAATCTCACATTTTCTGTGAGTTGGAGTCAAACAAGAGTTACTTGGAGCTTCTGCTCAGGATCTCACAAGGCTGCAATCAAGGTGTTAGCTGGGGCTATGATCTAATCTGAGTCTGAGGTGTCTCTTCCAAGGTTATTCAGGTTTTTGCAGAATTCAGTTCCTTGCAGTTGTAGGACTGAGGTTCCTGTTTTCTTGTTGGCTTTTCACTGTGGATTATTCTCAGCTCCTAGAGGCCACCAGGTTCTAGTCATATGGCCATCTCACAACATGGCAGCTTACTTCTTCAAATCCAGCAGGAAAATCTGTCTTTAGCCTGCTACCAGTGAGTCTTCTGTAATGTAATCACAGGAGTAGCTATCTAATCAAAGCTAAACTAATCAAGGAAGAACTATCCCATCATATTCACAGTTCTTATTCAAGAAGAGGAGGAGGAATTCTGCCTACCATAGCTACTTTTAAGATTTCTTCCTTGTCTTTTGTTATCATTGGTTTTATTATGATGCATCTAGGTGTGAATTTATATTTTATTTATCCAATTTTGAATTTGATTGGTTTTTATTCTGTGAATGGATTTCATTAGTTTTGAAAAATTCTTAGGCATTATCTCTAAACATAGTTTCTTTTTTTCTTTTTCTTTTTAGTTGACATGTAGTCATGATACATATTTATGGGATACGGAATGATATTTGGATATATGTATGTAATGTATAATGATTCAATCAGGATAATTAACATATTTGTCACCTCAAACATAATCATTTCTTTGCACTATGAGCACTCAAAATCCTCTCTTCTCAATGCTTTTCAAACATTTCCAATAAATTATAGTTAATCATATTTACCCTAAGTGCTACAGAACACTATAATTCAATCTCTCCTATCTAGCTGTAATTCCAAATATAATTTCTGATCCCCCCCCCTTTTTTTTTGCTTTCCTTTGGAAACTCCAGTTACTATATGTAACATGTTTTTACTATGTCCTCTATGTCTCAGGCACATTTCTATATTTTCCATTCTTTACTCCTTTCTAAATATTTTCTTCTGACCTCTCTTCCTATTCACTAATATTGTCTTCATCCAAGTCTAATCTACTACTGAAATCAGGCATGAGTTCTTAATTTCCATTACAGTTTTTGATTATAGGGCTTCCATTTTATTCTTTTTCACATTGACTATACAATGTTTTAATAATCAATTCTTGCCACAATTTGTTTTATGCTGTTATAAATACAGTTATTGTATAAGCCCATTTTCACGCTAGTATGAAGAACTGCTCAAGACTAGGTAATTTATGAAGAAAAGAGGTTTTATTGACTCACAGTTCCATATGGCTGGGGAGGCCTCAGAAAACTTACAGTCATGGCAGAAGAGGAAGCAGGCACATCTTACATGGCGGCAGGCAAGAGAGAAAGTGCAGGAAGGAGAAACTGTCAAACACTTCTAAAACCATCAGATCTCCTGAGAACAACATGAGGGAACCACCCCCATGATCCAATCACCTCCCACTAGGTCCCTCCCTCAACCCGTAGGGATTACGGGGTTATAATTCATGGGGATTACAGGGTTTATAATTTGAGATGAGATTTGGGTGCATGGGGGACACAGAGTCAAAATATTTCAGTTATTTTAAAGTCTGTGACAAATAATTCTAATACATGAAACCCCTGTGGGTACATATATTTTATCTGTTATTTTTACTATTTCTCATTCATATTGCCTTTTCTATACATGTACCTAATTATTTTTGATTGTACACTTAACATGGTATTTTAAAATCTGTAAAAATTTAAAGGTCTAGGATAATATTATCTTCATACAGAGAGAAACATATTATCTGACTTTTTTAGCTTCAGTTCAATGAAAATTAAAGATTTTTAGAATTCAGTTTTGAGGAACAAGATTTGCTGAGCTATCTAAATGATGCAAAGCTGGTCTGTAGTTCATCTTTACTTGTTTATTTGTGGTTCATTATTACCATTAGGGTATGTCCTTTCAGGATTCCTACCTAAAGGGTAGTGTTTTATAAGGATCAACATCCTTTGCTATTGTACCTCAACATTTGGTTCCTAATGTTGTAGGACTGTTAAAGATGCCACTCAGTCTTTCAGCTGCCAGTGTCATTTGAGCCCAAAAATGACAGGCTTAACTCTCTGAATTTCATATTCTTCCAGGATCTTAAGCAGGATCTTAACTTTGTATGTGTGTGACTGTCTTTGTAGGTGTTTCCGTGTAAATGGAATAAAAAGCTCTGTTATCTCTATACAAATCCAATTTCAAACACACTAATCTTATTATATAAAGATTGACATATAAAATATCATTCTGTGTTTTAAGATAGACATAGAGTAAGTAGATATTCTTCGTCTAGCAGTGTATGTGTGTGTGTGTATGTGCACGCACATGTGCCTGTATATTTAGGTAGAGCTGGTGCGCATGGTGGGGGAGAGTCTGTTGGGAGATGTGCTGATGTGCTGATGGAATACAGCTCAGGAGGGATAGATAGCTGGAGACAGAAAATATTTTTCCTGTTTCTTTGTGATTGAGCAATTCATGACTAGAGTTATTGCCAACCATTCTGAAATTTTTCTGAAGTGACTGAATTTAACATTTGGGGTAATTTTTTTTAATCTCTACTCACCTGACCTTTGATTTAGATGTTGTTCAGAGTAGAATAAGTCATACTTGGATTTCTATCCAGCTTTATACTTTCTGTTGAGTGATTTCAGGAAAGTTATGTAACTTCCCTGTGCCTCAGTCTTCTCATTGGTAAAATATCAATAATGATAGCACTCATTTCATAGAACTTTGGAAAGAGTGAATGAGGTAAAGTATGTTAGGTGCTAAGTAGAATGCCTGGCACTCATTAAGGTAAACAATTATTGTAATTATTAAATCTTAAATATTGAAACTGGAAGGAACCTTTAAAATGCATTGGACTAAGCCCTTAATTTTGTAGAGTGTAAAATTTAATTACTGAGATATAAAGCACTATTTTTAAAGTCATGCAACCAACCAGAGTAGAGCTCAAACTTGGGGTTTTCATGACTCCTGGGACTGAATATTTTGTCTACTGAAAAAAAGTCAGATAAATAAATGAACAAGAGAGTATTGTAAATAAACATTGTGGATAATATTCAAGATACATTCTAGATATAATTGTGATTATACAATGTAGAGAATGAATCAAGTTTTCTAGAGATTCTAAAAATATTTTGAATTGTCATAACTATGAATGGTTTAGATAAGGCTTTGGAACACATATGACAATTACAGGCAAACTTCGTTTTATTGCACTTCACTTTATTGTGCTTTGCAAATATTGAATTTTTTAAAAATAGAAGGTTTGTGGCAACACTGCATTGAGCAAGTCTATTGGTGCCATTTTTCCAAGAGCAGGTGCTCACTTCACATCAATCTGTTACATTTTGGTAAGTCTTGCAATATTTCAAATCTTGTTATTATATATGTTTTGCAGATCTGTAATCAGCAATTTCTGATGTTACCATTATGACTGTCCTGGGGCGTCACAAATTGTGCCCATATAAGACAGAAAACTCAGTAAGTAAATATGTGCATTGTAATTGCTCCACCAGTTGGCCATTCTCTCATCTCTCTCCCTTTCTTCAGGCCTCCCTATTACCTGGGACACAACAATATTGAAATTAGGCCAATTAATAACTCTACAATGGCCTCTAAGTGTTCAAGTGAAAGGAAGAGTGGCACATCTCCTACTTTCAGTCAAAAGTTAGAAATGATTGAAATTAGTGAGGAAGGCATGTGGAAAGCCAAGGTAGGCTGAAAGCTAAGCCTCTTGAGCCAAACAGTTGTGAATACAAAGGAAAAGTTCTCACAGAAAATTAAAAGTGCCACTTCAGCGAACACACAAATGATAAGAAAGTGAAATAGTTTTATTGCTGATACAGAGAAAATTTTAGTGGTCTGGATAAAAGGTCAAACAAGTCACAACATTAGGCCAAAGCCTAATCCTCTGTGCAGTTCTTTAAAGGCTGAGAGAAGTGAGGAAGCTACAGAAGACAATCTAAAATTGGCAGAGGTGAGTTCATGGGGTTTAAGGAAAGAGGCCATCTTCATAATATGAAAGCGCAAGGTGAAGCAGTGAGTGCTGATGGAGAAGCTGAAGCAGCTTATCTGGAGATCTAGCTAAGATAATTGACAAAGGTGGCTACACTAAACAACAGACTTTCAATATAGACAAAACAGCCTTCTATTGGAAGAAGATTCCATCTAGGACTTTCATGGCTAGAGAGGAGAAGTCACCACCTGACTTCGAAATTTTAAAGGGCAAGTGGACTCTCTTGTCAGGGGCCAACGGAGCTGGCAACTTCAAATTGAAGCCAATATTCACTGATCATTCTGAAAATCCTAAGTTCCTTAGGAATTATGCTATATTTACTCTGCTTGTTCTCTATAAATAGAACAACCCAGTTTGAGTGACAGCAAGTCTTTTTACAGACTGTTCACTAAACATTTTAAGCCCACTACTGAGACCTAATGCTCAGAAAACAAGATTATTTCCAAAATATTACTGCTCATTTATAATGAATTAGTCACTGAAGGACTCTGATGGACATGTGCAAGGACATTGATGTTACTTTTGCACCTGATAACACAACATTTATTCTGCAGCCCATGGATAAAGGAGTAATTTTGATTTTCAAGACTTATTATTTAAAAATCACATTTCACAAGGCTGTAACAGTCATAGATATTAATTCCTCTGATAGGTCTTGGCAATGTGAGTTGAAAACCTCCTGGAAAGGATTCACTATTTTAAATGCCATTAAGAACATTTGTGATTCATAGGAGGAAGTCAAAATATGAACATTAACAGGAGTTTGAAAGAAGTTGACTATCACTCTCATGGATAACTTTGGGGAGTTGAAGACTTCAGTGGAGGAAGTAACTGCATGGTGGACATAGCAAGAGAACTACAATTATAAGTGAAGTCCGAAGATGTGACTGAATTGCTGCAATCTCATGATAGAACTCGGATGAATGAGTGATGAGGAGTTGCTTCTTATGGATGCACAAATAAACTGGTTTCTTTTTTCTTTTCTTTCTGTCTTTTTTTTTTTTCTTTTGGACAAGGTCTCACTATGTTGCCCAAACTAGAGTGTAGTGGCACAATCACATCTCACGCACTTGACCTCCTGGGATCAAGCAATCCTCTCACCTCAACCTCCTGAGTAGCTTGGACTATAGGCATGCACCATCATGCCCAGCAAATTGATCTTTTTTTTTGTTTTTGGAGAGAGAGTGTTTCCCTGTGTTGTCCAGGCTGGTCTCAAACTCCTGGGCTCAAGTGACCTTCTTGTTTCAGCCTCCCAAAGTGCTGGGATTACAGACATGAGCTACTGCAACTGGCCAGAAAGTGTTTTTTTAGGGGGGAATCTGTTCCTGGTGAAGATGCTGTGAACATTGTTGAAATAACAGCAAAGAATTTAGAATATTACATAAGCATGGTTGATTAAGCAGCAACAGGGTTGGAGAGGATAGACTCCAATTTTGAAGGAGGTTCTACTTATAGTAAAATGCTATTAAACAGCATCATAGGCTACAGAGAACTCTTTTCTGAAAGGAAGTGTTGACAGATACACCAAAGTTCATTGTTTTATTTTAAGAAATTGCCATAGCTATCCCATGCTTCAGCAACCACCACTCTGTCTGTCAACAGTCATCATAATTGAGGTAAGAACCATCATCAGCACAAAGATTATGACTCACTGAAGGCTCAAGATGATTGTTAGCATTTTTAGCAACAAAATATGTTTAAATTAGGGTATGTACAAATTTTAAGACCTAATGCTATTGCATACTTAATAGACTACAATGTAGTGTATATATAATTTAAGTAAATCAAAAAATTTGTGTGACTTGCCTTATTATTATACTCTCTTTATTGTACTAGTCTGAATCCAACCCACAATATCTTCAAGGTATGCCTGTACAGAGTCTGTAGGATAAAAGGAAACAGGAGGGAATCTAACACATAATAATTTAAATAAAGTACTGAAATTGTATGGTTGTTCATAATGCCACGCTACATATATGTGAAGAAGTTGAGAATTATGCCCTTTATTTTACAAATGATTTTGCAAAGGAGACCCAAAGGAGAAGTAGGGAGTGGGTAGTTCACTTAAATGAGCATTAAATCAGACCTCTGTAAGTGATATACCAGTATTTCTCATTTCAAGAGCTAGATCGTTGTGAGGACTGTCACTGCTGACTTGTGGATCAGCCATGTCTGTTTTCACTAGTATCACTGGGACTCCTTGATATTGACTGCTCCCTGTGATTGCCATTGTGATCTCCTCTCACTTTCAGTCTTCTCTAGGCAGCTGATGGAGGGAACAGGTGAGCCTTGTGCCACTGGGGAGATGGGAGAGGTGATGGTTGAAAGAATTACAGAATGGCTCTGGGAATAGCCATGAATGTAGTCCTGAGCTTTTTCTCACTGGCTAAAGCAATGAAACAAAGAATCCTAACTTGGAGAAAAAAGTATTTTTCTTTTTAGGAAGGATAATAAGAGTGTGAGGAAAGATTGGAGTGAGCAGTAAAATGAATGGGAGAGAAAGAGGGCAGTTTTTGCCATTTGCATTTAGTATCTAACTTTAAGACCTTGGAGATGATTATTTTTTGGCATGAATCCATTATCATACAGATATTACTCTTCAATAATGAGGTCATTTTAAAAATGTGCAGTAAAAAACTGGGCTAATGTAGGTCCAGGAAGAGGGCCTGTGTTGTGTCACTGGGTGGTTCAGCGTATGAGGGCTTGTGTTATTGCTGTTTATGGCAGAGACACCCTAGGAGCAGGGCTGTAGACCCTGTGTCTGCCTCAGCTGTGTCATTTCTATCTCTTTCTCAGGGATCTATTAATCTCAATTACGTAATAATTATCCCACATATCAGATATGGCTTACATTTCTTGATATAGTGTGGTGTGTTTTAATGATGAGCGTGGTGCTCAATGTTAAGATGGGCAGAAAAGTGGCAACATGCCTCATAAGTTCAGTGAAGTGGAAAGAGAAAACGATTTTGCTGAATTTTATGCATAATTTATGAAAGTTATGATACGGTGGTTTGTTTTGTATCTAAAAATAAAGTCAGGATTGTTGGCTTCTTCCTCTCCTCCCAGTAGGAAGTGCATCCACTCCAGTTTCTCTATTCTGTTCCTTCAACTTGCTTGTTTATTCATTGCTACATTTTTTCTTTGATTAACCAACATCTTTTAAAGATTTGCTATCAAGCTCGACATTGTGGTAGCTCTGAGGAGACGATGGGAGACAGCCATCAGTCCCATATTCACACAAATAAATCAACCATGATATGTGCTATATGGGGCTAGAAAGAGTATATTACAGAGACTCAACTCCATCAGGACCATGTCAGAGAAGGCTTCTCTGAGAAAGTGATGTTTGGGCTGAGATCTGGGAGGTGACTAGAAGTTAATCAGAAAAAGTCAAACAACTAAACGGGGTGGAAGGAAGAGATTCAGAGTGACAGCAGTGTTTTGGTTGGGCAAATATTAGACTCTGCATTGCTTAATGGGAGAACCATGTTGCATACTACACGGTGCTGGTGATGACTCTGTGCCCTAGCACAGCAGAACATCTTGACCTGGCACCATCCTCTCACTCATGTATGTCATTTTCTATGGGCATTACAATATTTTTCCTCAAGTTTACCTAAGATATTTTAGGACTCTTCTGAAAATTTAATATACTCCTGCTATATCATCACTTTGTTTCCTGTCTCTCACCTCAACTGTAAAGCCTTTTCCTAACTAGTTATTACAAAGCAGAATACAATGTGGAGATTTAACCTATACAATATAGGATTTCTGGTATTTGGCAAGATCACATACCATTTACTGTATTGACACATGATGGGGCCTAGAATTAAACTCTCTTTAATCATTGACTCACCTGCACCAGAGATATACATATTGTGCCTCACAATCCCACTGGTGTAGAAAACGGAACATTGAAATTGTTCCCATCCTCTGAAAAAACTTTTTTTTTTTTTTGTCAAGCAGCTCATAAAAACATGACCTAGAATTTCTTTCCCTGCTGTTTTTTCTCATTTTGTACATTTTAACAATTTCTAAGCTGGCCACGGACCTTGAACTAACAATTGGGAACACTTTTATAAGTCTCAGTTTTTTAAGAGCTCATGAACCATTATGTAGCTCAGCAAGAAAGTGTGTGGCTGCGAGGCACAATTACCTATCCATTGGAGTTCCATTTCCCTCCTCCCCACCTCCAGTTGAAGGTAAAAAGCCTCTTGAGGTCATCAAGTAAAAGAATGTTCTGTCTCTCAAAAGAAGAGGTACACATGTTCTCAGCAAACCAAAATGTTCTGATGAAAGTACTTCTCAGGAAAAATGGCAGGAAAATGTTGAAACTGTGTTTCATATTTGGTTCAGGTTCTGCCAAGATAGATTCTTTTTCACAAGACTGGGGAGGTAAGCATGTTGGAGCTAGAAAAGACAGAACCCTGCTGGAACTATACTGGAAAACCTGCCGGGTAATGACGCTGTTTCCTTTTTATTTTTGTTTGAGCTGCAATAAAGCTGGTACTTTCAGAACACAAAAGCTAGATTCCTGCTGTGACTTCTCAAAGGGCTTCTCAAAATACCCATGCAACAGCTGACACATAAAAAATGTACATGAATGTCTGGATGGCTTCCTGGACCTGTCTGGAGGTACACACCCAGTTTTCAGGTAGGTTCGATGTATGATGCTCTGAAGTCTGTTTTTCAAGAGTCATAATCTTCCCATGTAGCTTGAAGTTGTGTTCTATCCTGACTGACGTTCATGAAGTCAGCATAACCTTAGAAAAATCTATTCCTGACTGCTTGAGGATGCTTACTTGCATTTTTAGGATTGCTTCTGTATTCTGGAGTTAATCAAGGAAGATGGGCAGAGTCCTCAGAAGCTGTCATGAGTCCAGGGTTCTATTATGGTTCTACTACCAGGCTTATGTTTAATGTTGATCTTTTACTGGATGTCAGTTTCCTCATCTGTAAAATGAACAGATGAAAAAGGATGACAAGTATAAAGTGATTGCAGTAGGGCCAGCTAAAAAACCTTCCTGGTTGATGTCAGAGCCACCTGGGTACCAAGAAGTTTTTATTCAGGCCAAGCTTCTGTCAATTACAATAATAGGAAGAAATTTTTGAATCAAACCTTTAAAGACACATCGTAAGGATTAGTTGAGAATGAATGACAACTATGTGCATGTTAGAATTCTGTTAATTAACATATACCCAGGGGTGTTCTGACATCTTGATGGCTTAGATAACCATTTTCATTTTCTCCTCTATAAATAATTAGCATAAAAGAAACCAGACTGCACTTTTTCCTGTCTTTCTCAAACATGTCATTTCTGAGTTTCTTACTTATTTTTTACAATTCTAATTATTAGTTATGAAAAACATTGTCAAGTCCTACATTTTTCTCAAAATTTATTCCAAATACTAAGTTTTGATATCAGAATTTCTAAGTAATATACTCTGCAAAAAGCCAACTACCTACTTTGTTCTTTGGTCCCCAAAAGACTTTTCTGCTCAGTGCTGCCACTCTCCCTGCTAACAGCTAACGTTCACTGAGCTATTGGGACAGACATTGGGCAGAGTGCTTACATGTGTCACTTCCCTTAGTGATTACAACTCCATGAATTAGAATGATAATTTATCCTCATTTTACAGATATGCAAACTGAGACTCAGATGCCAAGTAACTTATCCAGAGTCTCATAGCTAGTGTGTGACTCATTCTAGAACCAAACAGCTGATTTATTTCCCTGAACTAGCCTGTGGACTTTTAAGCTTTCTGTCTTTCTTCCTGGGTGTCTACCTTCTTTGTTTTTTTCTGAGTGCTGTTGTGATAAGTAATGAGTTAAAACTATTTTTAGTAGGAAGCATCACTGAAAAATTCTCCTACTGGTAGTTCTGTGACAGTCATGACATTTCCTGTGCAACATCATGAACTGTTCTCCCTTGCTGAAACAACAGTTTAGGATGCTACAATTTAACCTTTCAACACTGATTAACATGTAAGTAAAAAAGAAAAAAATGACACTTTAATGAAAGTCACTATAAAATTGCAGTCATTATGTATAGTGCAGTAATTTTCAATCCAATTTCAGTAGTGGGTTCTATTCCCATTAAGGACTTTCCATACGTATACTTATTTCAGTAAGCACCAACCACTTTATGATTCCTGATGAGCCCCTGTATTAGAAAGAAGGTTGAGATTCTCTAGTATGTAGTAAATCTCAGTATGTAGTACAGACCTTGATATAACACAAGAAAAGTCTGCTTATTCGCTGGGCTCTATGAACACAGTGCCAAAACTCTAGGTACTTTTAAAGAGTCTACATAAATGTTTGTGACCAAGAAAAGGAACTAATGGCTCCAAAAATATAAAAAAGAAATAGCAAAGTGAAATAAAAGCTTAAATAAGTGTCTACATACTGTAACATGTCAATCTTATTAATCTTTTACATTTTATTCATAAAAGCTTCATTACATATGAAAACAATTTGTAGGTTAGATTTTTTATTTGTATGTAAAACGATTCCTGAGAAATCATAGCACAGAGTAAATTAAATGGCTTAATTACAGTCTCTGAAATGATCTTGCTTATTTTTCCCCTTGCTTATTATCTTTCTCCCTCTATGAGTATACAAGCTCTGTGGGAGCAGAGACCTTATATTTCTTTTTCATTTTTGTATCTCTATTGCCTAGAGTGTGTCTAACATATTTATAATAGATAATCAATAAATATTTTTAAGTAAATGAAACAAACATACACACACATACGAACACTCACATACTGTGACCTACTACAAGGCATCCTATACTTAGGAGGCAGTATATGTCTGCTTAAAGGAGATGGAGAATGGATTGGCTTATGTGAGGGCAGGCAGACCCTGAAGAGAATAGGAATAAAGTGAAAGGGGAGTTTTAGCACCTCTTTCTCTCACCTGTCCCCCTGCCCCCTGCTCCAATCCGGATGCCATGTTAACTCCTCAGTGCCATACATTACAATGGAGCAGGAGGAAAACTGATTGATAGTAAAAAGTTATTTTCTATGTGCACATAGTTACTAGCATGCCGCACCACTTGGGGGTAATTCTTAAAATCTGGTGATTCCACGTAAATTGTATGTAATTAGCTCCACTCCCAGAGATGCATAAGCAACACGATTTCAGGGTGGAACAGGATGAGTGAGAGAACTGCGAAGCGCATGGTAACTGGAATGCTGCTCTTTTTTTTTTTTTTTTTTTTTTTTTTGAGACGGAGTCTCGCTCTGTCGCCCAGGCTGGAGTGCAGTGGCCGGTTCTCAGCTCACTGCAAGCTCCGCCTCCTGGGTTCATGCCATTCTCCTGCCTCAGCCTCCTAGTAGCTGGGACTACAGGCGCCCGCCACCTCGCCCGGCTAGTTTTTTGTATTTTTTTTTTTTAGTAGAGACGGGGTTTCACCGTGTTAGCCAGGATGGTCTCGATTTCCTGACCTCGTGATCCGCCCGTCTCAGCCTCCCAAAGTGCTGGGATTACAGGCTTGAGCCACCGCGCCCGGCAAATGCTGCTTTCTAAAAGCAAAATAAAGAACAGTCACTTTTGCAGCAACAATGAAGACCCAAAGATGATGGCAGAAATTTCTAGTATTGTTACAGTGTACACAGAAGTGGCTTGCTGCTTGGCTGCCCACTTGCCCATGTGGCAACCTCCGAATTCTCACCTTTTTTTCCTCAGGAAAAAAAAAAAAAAATGCTGTGGCACGTTAATGCTGCTTTTCCTTTAGAGCCGAAATATCTTCCAAGTGTATATTCCAAATCAAATGCTTTATAAAAGTAAGTCCCCTGAATCGAGCCATCAGGTGGCTCAGAAGGTGCTTGTTTCTCCTTCTGCCTCTTCTTCCATCCGTAGCCCCAGGATATCATCCACCTTTTTTTTTTTTTTTTTTTTTGAGATGGGGTTTTGCTCTGTCGCCCAGTCTGGAGTGCAATGGCACCATCTCAACTCACTGCAAGCTTTGCCTCCCGGGTTCAAGCAATTCTCCTGTCTCATCCCACCGAGTAGGTAGCCACACTTGGCTAACTTTTGTATTTTTAATAGAGATGGGGTTTCATCATATTGGTCAGGCTGGTCTCGAACTCCTGACTTCAGGTGATCCCCCGCCTCAGCCTCCCAAAATACTGAGATTACAGGCATGAGCCACTTCACCTGGTCCCATTGACTATTTAAGAAGAGTGGCTTGTAGAAGAGTTGTTCTCGAGAGATGGTATTTTCATATGTAATTACCTGGCGGATGTAGTTGTCATAGAAGACACAGTGGTACTTGTAGACTTTGGGGAGTTATACCTGATGTAAATGACGAGTTGATGGGTGCTGACGAGTTGATGGGTGCAGCACACCAACATGGCACAGGTATACATATGTAACAAACCTGCACGTTATGCACATGTACCCTAGAACTTAAAGTATAATAATAAAAAAATTTAAAAAAAAAGAAATTTGAAATGAGTATTAGGGTATTTTTTAGGAAATACTGTATCTATTTCAAGTTTCTTCCTAAAAATAGACTATAAAAGTTTGATTTCTACTATTCAGAGAACAAGTCTATTTTGAAAAGTTTAGTTAGGTTAGAGTTTGACAGCCGTTAGACATAACAAAATACAAACTCAAGATTTGGGTGAAATTAGTTCAAGTAATCACTAATTTAAATCTCTGTAGGGGTAAAAACAGCTCACAATTTAGGTAAAATGTGAAGAACTGTTAATTAGTTCCATATTTATTTGATTTTTTGGTCTTAAAAGATTTTATTTAGGTTTTTATTTCCACTATGCCAGACTTCCATGAGGTTTAATCAGATTTTTTGATGAAAATAATTTGTATTCTTATTCAAGAATTAAGTCCCTTCCCGAAAAAAACAGATGTCATTGAGATTGTTTCGTGTGTGTGTGTGTGTGTGTGTGTGTGTGTGTGTGTATTTTTTTTAACAGAAAGCAGTAAGATTACTTCTGGAAAAAAATATTTAAATGGTTTATGACTTGGAGAAATAGCTTATGTAAATTAACTCCAGTTGTCTATAGGCAAGAAATAAAATTGGGCAGTTGAAAATGTCCTGGAGGATAAGTGTGGAAAATCTTCTATAATGTAATTTTTGAAACTTATCAAGCGTGTGGATGGATAGTAACAATACAAATGTCTTGGCAACCTCTTTAAAAATGACTCCAACTTTTAGATGAGGGGATTGCAAAATTGGTTGGAATTTGGGGCTTTTGGCCTGTTAAATGGTTTGAATAATGATTTGGCTTTGATGCTTCATTCCCTATTGCTCTGCATTAAAAAAAAAAAAAAAAAAAAAGCGTTTTCATTGTTCAAACTGCATCTTGGTCCATCAGCTCTTAAAGTGACAGCCATCCTTTTCAACTTGATCACACAGAATCTGATGACCATTCAAGGAGCATCACATTTGAAAAGGCTGGGGAAAAGAATTTTATATTACATCTAGGGCTATTGGCAAGGACTATGGAGTGAGCTAACTGAAGCAAAAGAACTGGTTTTAACCTTTGCCCTATCAGCAACACTGGGAAACCTTGGGAAAACACTTAACCTCTTTGGGCTTTATCTGTAAAATGGACATGCTTCTAGACTTAACCTAACTCACAGTAATAACTAGGTATTATACATGGATATGCCTGAAAAATATAAATACTATAAAACCAAATGAAATTATTAAGTTGCATCACGTTTTTGTGTCATTTTGACAGGTAAAAATGGTCAATAGAGGCATTTCTGTAGAGTTTTTGAGTCTATCTGAACTATATTATATTTTTACCAAACTGCATATGCATCAATATCTTATTCTGCGAAAAATAAGATGGTCGTGTTGGGCAGAATATTACATTCAAGGATTTGGTAAAATGCCTTCAATAACTGCTCTATCAACAAACAATGACAGAGTGCCTACTTTGTATTAGACCCTATGCTGAGTACTAAGGATATAGAATGTATAGAATAATATAGTACTAAGGATATAGATTCTGCCCTCAGGGAATCTGAATAACTGCTAATATTAAAATATTTCAGAAACTTCTTTTAGCGAAACTAAAGATGACTTTATGAAAGATCTGAAGTTTTAATATGAATTTGGCCCATTTAATCACTCCAACTTGGTGTCTGCAGTGCCCTTAGAAGACTCTTCCCACAGGGCTGAATGCAGAGTAGGCCTGAGAAGCAGTGGATTTGGGCAGCTAAAGGGGTGTATTCCTAGTGTAGCGCCTCCACAGCCTACACAGATGAACTAGTTTGGACTGCGATTACCCAGCTTCGTTCTTGTATTGTGGCCCTTGAGAACTTGCTGATTACTCCATGTTCGTTTTCTTCAGGCCCTGGAAATAAACCCTGAGTTCAGGCTCAGAATTAACCTATGTGTAGGGAATGGCCCCATGTGGTCTCAGGCAGTTTGCAAACTCAAGGGTTCACAATTCAGTCATTCCCCTGTGGTTTTCTTGCCTTTACCTGCTATGACTTGGATCAGGAAAGATAAATACAGAAATCTTTTCATCAGTGTTCGAGGGTGGGAAAATGTTACATTACTGTGATGAGTAACTGGAGAAATTTGCTAGTCAATTCTATCAAACAGCTGTCTAAAAGTTTCTTTCATATCCATCCGCTGCCATCACTGAAGCCTGCATGGGTTTCGGGTTTCTAGGTGTCTATTTGATGATTTAATTCTTACAAGTCTTTAAAAAACAGCACTTGAGCATTTGCAAAAAGACTAACATGTTTGCTTCACTTTGATTTATATCCACAAAGAAATATTAAGTGTCAGAGCCCAGCTGATCTGATAGAAATGGCTCCTTTTTTATTTGCTTATTTGTGCTAAAAGGCAGAGGTTTTTAATATTTGTTCTTGAACTCACCACAATGTGGCACTATAGTAATTTCTTTATCTCTGGATGCTTCTAGGTGATGGAGATGTCTTCAAAATGTTGGACTTCTAGCAAGAGTTCTCTGCCTAAAACTGTGAGTCATCCTCCAAGATCTCCACTTACGAAGTCATGGGGGTTCCAGTTAATTAAGTATGTGTGCTCTGCTTACATGAGTGTTTCCCTGTGCTTTGCTTAAAACACGAGAACAAAACCAAAGCATATTTTTCTTAATTCCTCAGTCATTATATTTTCTCTTTCTGGAAGATAGTCTAGAAAAATTAAAATGAAAATCTTGTTATATTAACCATGGAAACAAATCTAAAACTTAGTAACTGTGAACACAGAGGTGTAGAGTGAAATTTCTGGTTCGTGGAAGATACTAAGTACATACTAGAGAAGAACATTTATTTCAAATACAGGAAAAGACAGCAATGTTACTCCAGGAATTTTCATGGGTTCTCCCCCAGAAAATTTGGTTTTCTGATGTGGTGTGCAAGCTCAGTGTAGTAGCCTCTTCATGACCTACAGGTTTGATACCATCATAGCTTCTAGGGAGACTCAATTATAAGAGACTTGAAAGTGTCGAGCCACTTCACCATAGCGGTATATCTGAGTTCTGTATACCCGCATTTTGACTATCACTTTGACATACAAACCTAAAAGGAAAGCGGTTATGGTATAAACACATAATATATTGATTAGTTAGGAAAGATTTAGACCTGAAATTAAGACTCACTAACAATAGTAAGTAGTACTTAGTAAGTAGTAAGTACTTAGTAAGGATTAGTAAGTCCCTTTCCTAATACTGTTATCATCATTGCAAAGGAATTTTGTCCTCTTTTTTTATGTTTCTCCTCATATTTATATGCATATAAAAAAGAAATAGTAGGAAAAGAGAGAAGAATGAGGAAGAAATTGCGAGAGAGAGAGAAATTTAGAATACTTTCTTCTTAGCTTGTAGGATTTCAGCCTCCTCTCTATTTGTGGTTAAAAAACTGAAAAGTTCTTAAGATTAATAGATCTTATCAGTTCTATTAAATTGGCCAGTATTGGCCAAACCAGAACAATTATTAGGCATTTCCCAAACATTACATTTAAGGAGCAAATTATGCAATAACTGAAAAAAAAAAAACAACAAAAAGTAGAAATAAAATAAAATAGGTATATGGTTTTACAAAATAAAATGGAATTGAATTTGAAAGACTGACCTGCTTGTCCACATCATTGCAAGTTGTCCTTAATATTTCACATTACTTTGTTGTTTTTGACCTTTGAGTTCACTGAACCAGTCCTGTTTCTTATTGCCATGAGACTCTGTAATTTCTGATATATTCCTCTTGATTTATTACCATCAAACTATGACTAAGAGTAGGCCTGTGCTACATTTCCATCATCTGGAAATGATAAATGCTTGCAAAATATATTTTGAGTATTCATATATTCAATTGTTACCCACCAGTTGAATAGTTTCATCACTCTTGAAACTTCTGTCTCCTAGACCCCAGGCTTTAATCCTACAACTTCTTCCCTTTCATACTGCATCTGCTCTTCATATTAATTATGGTCTCTGAAAATTTAATCCAACTTTACTTTCCAGTTTGTTTCCTGATGATGTTTTAACTTCTACCTGAATTGGACCCCGTAAAGAGTTTTCCCTGGACTACTATGGCCTGTTGACCTTCCATGACATCCACTTTCCCAAACTCCTAACTGAGGCTTCCTTCTTCTCTGAGCAGAGTTATGGAAAGAACATGGTCAGTGAAGTCAGGCTGACTTGAATCAAATTTCAGTTCTATTAATTAGCTCTTTATTCTCAGACAAATGATATAACTTTTCTGTCCCCATCACTTACTCTAAAACATGAAGATAGTAATACCTTCTTCGCGTGATTGTATGGTTTAGATGAGAAAGCATGTGAAAAGAGCTCTCAATGTTAGCCCTCTTCCTCCAACTTTACCTCAGAGCTTATGGTCATTGCTGGAGAAAATGCAGATTTAAGCCCACTAGAAATTCTGACCATCTAATCCCTATTATTTATTTCTTATTTATTCTTGTTTGAATCAGAGCTTCTGATTGCCAGCAACAGAGTCCACACTAGCCTGCCTGCCTCCTGTTTCTCTCCCTCCCCCTCCTCCCTCTCTCCCTTCCTTCCTCTCCCCCTTTTTTCTGCCCTTTCTCCCTTCCTTTCTTCCTCCTTCTGCTTCTTTTCTTTCTTGCTAAATTGAGGTATAACATAAACATAGCCCAGGGGAGTTTTACATATGTTTACTCTGTATCCAGCATCCCAGTGAATACACAGAATATCTTTAGCAGCCTGGAAGCCTACTGTTTGCCTCTTCCTGTTACATGCCTCTTGTACCCCTCTCCTGAGGTAACCACCATTCTGACTTCTATCACCAGAGATTAGTTTTGCCTGTTTTTAAACTTCCTATATATAGGTTCATATGGTAAGTTTTTTTGTTTCTGTTTTCTTTTGCTCAACAATGTCAGTGAGATTATTCCGTTATGTGTAGTGGTAGTTTGCATTTTTATTTGAAATTGATGTGTGGTATTCCATTGATATTGTAATTTTTTTTTGTTTTGTTTTGTTTTGATATGGTCATTTTGGGTTTTGCCTGTAAGTAGAGCTGCCATAAACTTTTTTTTTTTTTTTTGAGACAGAGCCTTGCTCTGTCACTCAGGCTGCAGTGCAGTGGCATGATCTCGGCTCATTGCAAGCTCTGCCTCCTGGGTTCACACCATTCTCCTGCCTCAGCCTCCCGGGTAGCTGGGACTACAGGCACCCACCACCATGCCCAGCTGATTTTTTGTATTTTATTAGAGACAGGGTTTCACCATGTTAGCCAGGATGGCCTCGATCTCCTCACCTCGTGATCCACCCACATCGGCCTCCCAAAGTGCTGGTGAGAGGTGAAGCCAGCTGGGCTTCTGGGTCAGGTGGGGACTTGGAGAACTTTTCTGTCTAGCTAAAGGATTGTAAACGCACCAATCAGTGCTCTATATCTAGCTAAAGGATTGTAAATGCACCAATCAGCACACTGTAAAAATGCACCAATCAGCACTCTGTGTCTAGCTAAAGGATTGTAAACGCACCAGTCATCACTGTAAAATGGACCAATCAGCGCTCTGTAAAATTGACCAGTCAGCGCTCTGTAAAATGGACCAATCAGTAGGATATGGGCGGGGCCAAATAAGGAAATAAAAGCTGGCCACCCAGCCAGCAGCAGCAAGGGTCCCCTTCTACACTGTGGAAGCTTTGTTCTTTTGCTCTTCACAATAAATCTTGCTGCTGCTCACTCTTTGTGTCCACACTACCTTTATGAGCTGTAACACTGACCGTGAGGGTCTGCAGCTTCATTCCTGAAGTCAGCAGGACCACGAACCCACTGGAAGGAAGAAACTCTGGACACATCTGAACATCTGAAGGAACAAACTCTGGACAGGCCATTTTTAAGAACTGTAACACTCACTATGAGGGTCCACAACTTCATTCTTGAAGTCAGCCAGAGACCTAGAACCCACTGGAAGGAACCAATTCTGGACACACTGGGATTACAGGCGTGAGCCACCACGCCTGGTCCTGTAAACATTTTTTTTAACAATTTTTTTGGTAGATACAGATATGTTCGTTTTTATTGTGTATGTACTTAAGGGTGAAATTATTGGGTCTTAAGAAGCACATATTTTAAGCTTAGTAGCTACTTTAACCAGGAAGTAATTTACTGAGGGGTGTCGGATAGTTCACAGATTAAATGAACAAACAATATATCTATGGCTGAATTTTCTTTTTTTTTTTTTTTTTTTGAGACGGAGTCTCGCTGTGTCGCCCAGGCTGGAGTGCAGTGGCGCGATCTCGGCTCACTGCAAGCTCCGCCTCCCGGGTTCCCGCCATTCTCCCGCCTCAGCCTCCGAGTAGCTGGGACTACAGGCGCCCGCCACCGCGCCCGGCTAGTTTTTTGTATTTTTAGTAGAGACGGGGTTTCACCGTGTTAGCCAGGAGGGTCTCGATCTCCTGACCTCGTGATCCACCCGCCTCGGCCTCCCAAAGTGCTGGGATTACAGGCTTGAGCCACCGCGCCCGGCCGGCTGAATTTTCAGAAACAGGTTCCAGAGTAGGAACACTGCAGAGCTGGCCTGGTGAGGCCATTGTTGCTTCAGCTGACCCAAAACCATGCTACCTCTGATATAATAGGAAGCTCCAATGGTGCCATCAACCCTGGAAACCCACTGCTGGATTGAGGAGGAGGATTACCTTGCTGCACTGTGTGACAGAGACAATCTGAGAGACCAACGCTTTTGTAAAATGACTTTCAGCCAATCTTCTTGTTTTAAGTCCATACTTAGAAATATCTGGTACTTCAAATTCCTGAGACTTGCTGTAATGAAACATTATGGTGCCTCTTATTTTTACCATTGCAAGAGTATGTTTTAGCATTCTAAAGATTTCTAAGTGGATTTCCAATTATCCTTCTTCTTGCTAGCTTTCAACTATTTATTAAAATCTCAGATCTTCTCCTTATTCTTCTCTTGACTTTGCTCTTGTGCCTTTTCTTATTCCCTTATTGTTATTTGGTGGAGATTCAGGATAGAAATGTTCTGTGTATAGTTCACATTTTTAGAAGCAGAAGTCTACTTACTGTATCCCTCAAAATGCTGCTCCAAAACTTATCTATTTATTTTTCCAAATCTTTTCCGAATTCTCTCCTTACTCTAGGCCTAACAGATGGCCTCAATTCGTATGATCTCAGTTCAACTCTCCATCTCAAAACTTCTCTAAATTGTTGTCTATTTTAGTGGTGTGAGAAATTAGAAGGACAAATCTGTCCTTTCCAAGGATAATTCTTTTGTTTGTATCCATATCTTTCTCTGGGCACTTGTTCCATCCCTTTTTACCTGTAATATGCACTTTTGGAATTGCAGGTACAACCAAATCAGCGCTCTATTGAGTCCTTGTGGTACAGTCTCTTTGGAAGTTGTTACCAGAATAGTCTGTTGGTAAAATATCTTCTATTTTCTCCACATTTCTTGAAATCATAACTGGCTGTCAGCCACAGTTTTTTCCAACTACAACTAATGTAATTGGTTGTCAATCCTTTCTAGCTTCAGTGAAGTTTTTGTAGCCCTTCTTAATTGTCATTAATTACTTTCTATTAATTTGGCCATTTCCCTGATGGTACCTGGAACTGTTGCAAAACCTTTATGTTTACATCAAACATTCTTTCTTTGTCTCCTTGTGGTGGTTGTAGTCCCAGCATACTTTGTTAGCCATTATTAGTCCAAACTGTGGGTCAGACATTTGGTGTTTTCTGGAATATAAAATAAAATCAGAGAAAGAGTTTGCATTAAGTAAACAAAAGCGACATCTCAGAATGGTGTGGTAGCTGAAATTACTTCCATTTGGAAGCATTAAAACTTACTAACTTAGAGTATACAATAGCTTTCAGTGTTTGTCACTGTTCTATAACCAGTTTGTGTGTGTGTGTGTGTGTGTGTGTGTATACATGCATGGAATTATAAGCATACACACACACACACACACACACACACACACATATACTGTTGAGGTAAATTGTTTCAGTGACAAATAGCATTATAATCTCAGGCTCTGTTGAATAGAGTGTGTGGGAATTATCTTTTAATCTTTCCTACTCTACTGGGTATATTTTGCCTAAAAAATACTCAGTCTTCTCTATACTGAAATAAGCTTTTTATCTACCTTGAGTCTTACATTTTTTTTCCTTTTAAAATTCAAACGTCACAATTGAAGTTTTTTATTCATTTATGTAAGTAACCCTTGCTCCTTGGCTTTTTATCTCTTACTGCTTCACTTAAACTACCTTTATTCATGACACTACTGGTCTCCTAATCCTGGAATTTATTGCCATCTTTACAGTGTTGATCTTTACTTCCAGGAACATTTGTCACTCTTGTCCTGCCTCTTCTGTGTAAAAATGTCTCTTTGCTCATCTTCCTCTATGTTTTAGCATCCTAGTTTTCCTATATTTCTATGTTTCCCCTTGTCCTTTCTTTTAAATATAACCATTTCTTCAAATCCTGTATCTCCTCTCTTTTACTTATTCCCATCCCCATGCTCCACTCTTTCTATGTATGTTTAACCACACTCCACCATTTTATCTTCAACTGTTAACCACTGTGTGAGCATCTACATCTGTCCTAATCTCTCTTAGGATCTCCTTTTGATATTTCCAGCTGCCTGATTGATTTTTCCACTCAAATGTAATGCAGTATCTTTATTGCATGTTTGAAACAAATTTACTTTTGATCTTGCCAATAAATTTCTCTTTTTGACTTCCTTGAGTACCCCATTCTCTAATATTCTGAGTTATCCTTGTCTCCTCTTTCTTGCTTGCTTGTGTTTTTGTTATTATACTTTTTATTGATGTGTAATAATTGTACATATTTATGGTGTACATGTGATATTTTGATACGTGTACACGATGTGTAATGATCAAGTCAGGGTATTCAGCACATCCGTTGGCTCAAATATGTATCTTTTTTGTGTGTTGAGAAAAATTCAAATCCTCTCTTCTAGCTATTTTGTTGTTAAGAAACAACAAAATTTTTACCCTAAATCAGTTAAGGATAAAATAATGAAAATTTTAAAGGCTCTTCTAGAGAAAAGACATTAGGAGAGTTTTGAAGTGGATTAA
Source organism: Trachypithecus francoisi (assembly GCF_009764315.1). NCBI lineage: Eukaryota > Metazoa > Chordata > Mammalia > Primates > Cercopithecidae > Trachypithecus > Trachypithecus francoisi. The sequence goes on from NW_022681453.1 coordinate 9,826,112, forward strand.
AGGGAATCAACAAAGTGGGAAAATGGAAGTTGGGCATAAAATGGGGAAGCGAGTGATTCCCAGTGGCAAGGAGACTTAAAGGTGTCTCGAGTCAAAGGAAATTGAACATTTGGTGTTGTTTGTGTTTCTGTGATTTAAATACCCTCCACTTCTCCAAGCCTGACATACATTCTTTTTATGTGCATGTTTTGGAGGGAAAACCAAGAAGTCTTATGTGTGGGTAAAAGTCTTGGTTTAGTGTTACTACAAAGGAATACCAGAAGCTAGAGAAAAGAAAAGAGGTTTATTGGCTCACAATTCTGCTTGCTGGAAGATTGGATATCTGCATCTGGTGAGGGCCACAGGCTGCTTCCCCTTGTGCTGAAAGATAAAGGGGAGCTTATGTGTATATCAGAGACCATTTGGTGAGAGGATGCAAGAGAGAGAGGAGAGAGATGACAGGCTCTTTTTAACAACCAGCTCTTTTGGGAACTAATAGAGTTAAAACTCCCTCACTCGCCCCTGCCTCCTCAAGGAGGGCATTAATCTATTCATGAAGGATCCACTCCCATGGCCCAAACACCTCCCATCAGGCCCCACCTCCTACATTGGGAATCAAATTATAAAATGAGGTTTGGAGGGTCAAATATTCAAACTATGGCAGTGAATAGGGAACAGAAGCTGTAGGTGAGGGACTAGAGATGAGAATGAAATTCAGTCTGAGTAAGAGCGAGAAGTTTGAGCCAAGATATTATGTTGGAACTCCAAGCCAGAATTTTCCAAGAGAAACTATAGTCTTGGAAACATGTGGCCCTTTTGCAAGATGTAGGAGAAAGACCTCTGGAAAATTTTATGTATTTCTCAACTCAAAGAATAGAATGACTTTGGCTGATATCTAGGTTACACATATAAACACTCAATTAATTGGAAAAAATGGGACCAGCTTAAGACATCATAAAGAAATGCATTCTGTAAATGCCATTCCTTTCCTCTTTTACTATGATGACTGAGTAAAATGTGTTGAAATAAAAAATAAACAAACAAAAGGTGCCACTTTTTAGGCTGAAGGACCTTACAATCTTAGCACTGTCTCTTGTATGGCCTTTGGCAAATTTCCTACAATTTAAAGCTTTGTTTTTCTCATAAGTAAAATAATCATAATAACATGTCATGCAAGGTTGTGCAGGGCACAACACCTGGGAGATAGAAACTACTTAATTACTTGTTACTGTAGTTATTTCTTTTTTTCTTCTTCAACTTTATTTTAAGTTCAGGGGTACATGTGCAGGATGTGCAGGTTTGTAACATAGGTAAATTTGTGCCATGATGGTTTGCTGCACAGGTCATCTCATCACCTAGGTATTAAGCCCAGCATCCATTAGCTATTCCTAGTGCTCTCCCTCCTACACCCTCTCTTCCAACAAACCCCAGTGTGTGTTGATTCCCACCCCATGTGTTCATGTGTTCTCTTTGTTGATCTCCCACTTATAAGTGAGAACATGCAGTGTTTGGTTTTCTGTTCCTATATTAGTTTGCTGAGGATAACAGATTCCAGTTCCATCCATGTCCCTGCAAAGGACATGATCTCATTCCTTTCTATAGCTGCATAGTATTCCATGGTGTTTTATGTACCACATTTTCTTTATCCAGTCTATCATTGATGAGCATGTAGGTTGATTTCATGTCTTTGCTATTATGAATAGTGCTGCAATGAACATATACATGCATGTTTCTTTATATTAGCATAATTTATAATTATTTGGGTATGCACCTAGTAATGGGATTACTGGGACAAATGGTATTTGAAAATCACCACACCGCGCTGTCTTCCACAATGGATGAACTAATTTACACTCCTACAAACAGTGTAAAAGCATTCCTTTTTCTCCACAACCTCGCCAGCATCTGTTGTCTTTTTAACTTTTTAATATTTAATATTAGATTGGTGCAAAAGTAATTGTGATTTTGAGATGGTATCTCATTGTGGTTTTGATTTGCCTTTCTCTAATGATCAGTGATGTTGAGCTTTTTTTTCATATGTTTGTTGGCCACATAATTGTCTTCTTTTGAGAAGTGTCTGTTCAGGTTATTTGTCCACTTTTTAATAGGGTGGTTTGGGTTTTTTTGTAAATTTGTTTAAGTTCCTTGTAGATTCTGGATATCAGACCTTTGTCAAATGGATAGATTGCAAAAATTTACTCCTATTCTGTAGGTTGTTTGTTTACTCTGATAGTTTCTTTTGATGTGCAGAAACTCTTTGGTTTAATTAGATGCCATTTGTCAATTTACGCTGTCGTTGAAACTGCTTTCAGCGTTTTTGCCATGAAATCTTTGCCCATGCCTATGTCCTGAACAGTATTGTCTAGATTTTCTTGTAGGGTTTTTACAGTTTTAGGTTTTGCATTTAAGTCTTTAATCCATCTTGACTTAATTTTTGTATATGGTATAAGGAAGGGATCCAGTTTCAATGTTCTGCATATGGCTAGCCAGTTCTCCCAGCATCATTTATTAAACAGGGAATCCTTTCCTCATTGTTTGTTTTTGTCAGGTTTGTTGAAGATCAGATGGTTGTAGGTTTGCAGTCTTATTTCTGAGTTCTCTATTCTATTCCATTAGTCTATGTGCCTGTTCTTGTACCAGTACCATGCTGTTTTGATTGCTGCATAATGCCTCCAGCTTTGTTCTTTTTGCTTAGAACTATCTTGCCTATTTGGGCTATTTTTTGATTAAATAAATAAAATGCATATGCATTTTAAAATAGTTTTTGCTAATTCTGTGAAGAAAGTCAATGGTAGTTTGATGGGAATAGCATTGAATCTATAAATTACTTTGGATAGTATGGCCATTCTTCTTATCCATGAACGTGGAATGTTTTCCATTTGTTTGTTTCTTTTCTGATTGCTTTGAGCAGTGGTTTGTAGTTCTCGTTGAAGAGGTTGTTCACTCCTCTTGTTAGCTGTATTCCTAGGTATTTTATTCTTTTTGTAGCAATTATGAATGGGAGTTCATTCATGATTTGGCTCTCAGCTTGCCTGTTGTTGGTGTATAGGAATGCTAGTGATTTTTCCACATTGATTTTGTATCCCGAGACTTTGCTGAAGTTGCTTATCAGTTTAAGAAGCTTTTGGGCTGAGATAATGGGTTTTTCTAAATATAGGGTTGTGTCATATACAAACAAAGACAATTTGACTTCCTCTCTCCTATGTGAATACGCTTTATTTCTTTCTCTTGCCTGATTGCTCTGTCCAGGACTTCCAATACTGTTGAATAGGAGTGGTGAGAGAAGGCAAACTTGTCTTATGCCAATTTTCAAGGAGAATGATTCCATCTTTTATCCATTCAGTATGATGTTGCCTGTGGGTTTGTCATATATAGCTCTTATTATTATGAGGTATGTTTCTTCAATACCTAGTTTATTGAGGTTTTTAACATGAAGGGATGTTGAGTTTTATTGAAGTTCTTTTCTGCATCTACTGAGATAATCATGTGGTTTTAGTCTTTAGTTCTGTTTATGTGGTAAATCACATTTATTGATTTGTGTATGTTGAACCAACCTTGCATCTGGGGATGAAGCCAACTTGGTCATAGTGGATAAGCTTTTTGATGTGCTGCTGGATTCAGTATGCTAGTATTTTATTGAGGGTTTTTTGCATCAATGTTCATCAGAGATATTGGCCTGAGGTTTGTTGTTTTTGTTGTTGTTGTATCTCTGCCAGGTTTTGGTGTCAGGATGATGCTGGCCTCATAGAATAAATTAGGGAGATGAATCCCTCCTTTTCAATTGTTTAGAATAGTTTCAGGAGAAATGGCACCAGCTCTTCTGCCTCTTGTAGAATTCAGCTGTGAATCTGTCTGGTCCTGGGCCTTTTTGTGATTGGTAGGCTATTTATTACTGCCTCAATTTCATAACTCATTATTGGTCTATTCAGGGATTCAATTTCTTCCTGATTCAGTCTTGGATAGTGTAGATTTCCAGGAATTTATCCATTTCTTCTAGATTTTCTAGTTTATGTGCATAGAGGTGATAGTCTTGTCTGATGGTTGTTTGTATTTCTGTGGGGTCAGTGGTGATATTCCCCTTATCATTTCTGATTGTGTTTATTTAATACTTCTTTATTAGTCTAGCTAGCAGTCTATTTTACTATTTTTTTTTAAACAGCTCCTGGATTCATTGATATTTTGAAGGGTTTTTCATGTCTCTGTCTCCTTCAGTTCAGCTCTGCTTTTGTTTATTTCTTGTCTTCTGCTAGCTTTGGGGTTTGTTTGCTCTTGGTTTTCTAGTTCTTTTAGTCGTGAAGTTAGGTTGTTGATTTGAGATCTTTCTAGCTTTTTGATCTGGGCATTTAGTGCTGTAAATTTTCCTCTTAACACTGCACTTCAACTGCATCCCAGAGATTCTGGTATATTTTCTCTTTGTTCTCATTAGTTTCAAAGAACTTCTTGATTTCTGCCTCAATTTTATTATTTACCCAACTGTCATTCAGGAGCAGATTGTTCAATTTCCATGTAGTTGTGTGATTTTGATAGAGTTTCTTAATCTTGAGTTCTAATTTGATTGTGCTATGGTTTGAGAAACTGTTATTATTTCAGCTATTTTGCATTTGCTGAGGATTGTTTTACTTCCAATTATGTGGTCAATTTTAGAGTAAGTGCAGTGTAGTGATAAGAAGAATGCATAGTCTATTGTTTTTGGGTGGAGAGTTCTGTAGATATCTATCAGGTCTACTTAGTCTAGAGCTGAGTTCAGGTCCTGAATGTCTTTGTTAATTTTCTGTCTTGATGATCTGTCTAATATTGTCAGTGAAGTGTTAAAAGTCTCCCACTATTATTGCATGGGTGTCTAAGTCTCTTTGTAGATCTTTTAAGAATTTGCTTTATGAATCTGGATGCTCCTGTATTGGGTACATATATATTTAGGATAGTTAGTTCTTGTTGAATTGAACACTTTACTATTGTGTAATGCCCTTCTTTATCTTTTTTTTTTTATCTTTATTGATTTAAAGTCTGTTTTGTCAGAAACTCAGATTGCAACCCCTTCTTTTTTCCTTCCATTTGCTTGGTAAATTTTCCTCCATCCCTTTATTTTGAGCCTATGTGTGTCTCTGCATGTGAGATGTGTCTCCTGAAGACAACATGCCAGTCTTGGCTCTTTATCCAGCTTGCCATTCTGTGTCCTTTAATTGGGGCACTTTGCCCATTTACATTTAATGTTAGTATGTGTGAATTTGATCCTGTCATCATGATGGTAGTTGGTTATTTTGTAGGCATGTTTATGTGGTTGCTTCATAGTATCACTGGTCTGTGTACTTCAGTGTGTTTTTGTAGTGGCTGGTAATGGTTTTTCCTTTCCATATTTAGTGCTTCCTTCAGAAGCTCTTGCAAGGCAGGCCTGGTGGTGATGAATGGCATTTGCTTGTCTGAAAAAGGATCTTACTTCTCCCTCACTTATGAAGCTTAGTTTGGCCAGATAGGGAACTCTGCATTGGAAATTCTTTTCTTTAAGAATGTTGAAAATTGGCCTCCAATCTCTTCTGGCTTGTAGGGTTTCCACTGAGAGCTCCATTGTTAGTCTGATGGACTTCCCTTTGTAGGTGACCTGGCCTTTGTCTCTGGCTGCCCTTAACATGTTTTCTTTCATTTCAACCCTGGAGAATCTAAAGATTATGTGTCTTCGGGCTGATCTTCTCATGGAGTATCTTACTGGGGTTCTCTGGATTTCCTTAATTTGAATGTGGGCCTGTCTTGTTAGGTTGGGGAAGTTCTCCTGGATGATATACTGAAGTATGTTTTCCAACTTGGTTCCATTCTCCTTGTCTCTTTCATGTACCTCACAAGTTAAGACACACTGGCTTGGAATACCAGGCAGACAATGGCAATAGGTAAGAATCTACCTGAGATGGAAACTAATTCCTGGGGGAAGGGGTGGCCTCCATCTCTGTACTTCTGTAGGCTCAGACATTCCAGCCTGCTGGTATTAGAGAATCCAAACAGTCTGGAGGAGCACAACTGCCTTGCCAGATCATGGCCAAACTGCTTCTTTAAGTGGGATCCCAATCCATTCCTCCTCACTGGGCAGGACCAGTGAGTCATAGTTTAGTCTCTTTACCTAATCCCATATTTCTTGGAGTTTTGTTTATTCCTTTTCATTCTTTTTTTTTTTTCTTTATTCTTGTCTGCCTGTCTTATTTCATAAAGATAGTCTTCAAGGTCTAGGATTCTTTCCTCCACTTGGTCTATCCTGCTATTGATATTTGTGATTGCATTGTGAAGTTCTCGTGTTGTGTTTCTTAGCTCCATCAGGTCAGTTATGTTTCTGTCTAAACTGGTTATTCTATCAGCTCCTGTATTGTTTTATCATGATTCTTAGCTTCTTTGCATTGGGTTACAACATGCTCCTTTAGCTCAGCAAAGTTCATTGTTACCCACTTTCTAAAACCTACTTCTGTCACTTCGGCCATCTCAGCCTCAGTCCTGTTGGCCACCTCTTACAGGCACACTCAGGTCAGCAACAGGTTAGTAGCCCCCTGGAACAGAGCTTCCAGAGAAAAGAGCAGGTGGCCATTTTTGCTGTTTCATGGCCTTCACTGGGGATACCTCCAGGTATTAAAAAAACTGAGGCAACTAGTTTTTTCTAGTTGTTGCAAGGTCTCACCCAGTCAGGAGGAACAGGATCAGGGACCTGCTTAAAGAATCTCAGTCTGATTGCTTTTTGGTAGAGCAGGTGTGCTGCACTGGGGGGACCCTTCCTCATCCAGACTTTCTGGATTCTCCAAAGCCAGCAGGCTGGCATGACTTAGCCAGCTAGACCACAGAGATGGTGGCTGCCCCGCCCCCAAGGAGCTCCACCTAAGGGAGAGATCAGAGCTCTCTCCATAAAACCCTGGCTGAAGTGGCTGAAGCCTCCACAGGAAGTTCCTGCCCAGTGAGGAGGAATGGATTGGGGTCCCACTTAAAGAAGCAGTCTGGCCACCACCTGGCAAGGCAGTTGTGTTGTGTTTTGGGGGACCCTTCCTCTTCCAGACTGTTTAGATTCTCCAAGTCCACTAGGCTGAAACGTCTGAATCTACCAAAGTGCAGAGATGGAGGTCACCTCCTCCCACAGGAACTGGGTCCCATCTCAGGCTGACTCTAGCCTGCCTAGCATTGCTATTGGCTGGCTGGAATTCCAAGCCAGTGTGTCTTAACTTTTGAGGTGCCTTTCGAAGTGGGGCCTGCAGAACGACACTCCTTGGCTCCTTGGATTCAGCCCCTTTGCTGGGGATATGTATGGGCAGATCTCCGCCCTTGCCAGGGATCCTGGGGCTGGAATATGTAAAGCTCCTGGGTCTCTGCATGTGCCTGAGTGGCTGTTCTGCTGAGAATCCACACAACTTTGTGTATTGGACTCAAGGTCCTGATGACATGGGCTCACGAGAGGATCTCCTGATCTGCAGATTGCAAAGATCCATGGGAGACACCTGGCTTCCCAAGGTATGGTTGGGGGTTCATTTGGCTCCGTGGTGCTCCTGTGTGGGCCATCGTCCCACTTTGCTTTTCTTCATTCTCTGTGGATTGAGTTGTTTGCCTAGTCAGTCCCAGCGTGAGAACTTGGATATGTTAGTTGAAGGTGCTGAATTCACTCGCAGCTTTCATTCCTCTTCGTGAATGCCACAGACCACAGCTGCTTCTAATGGGCCATCTTGGTCCCGCCCCTTCATTGTTATTTCTACTAATAAATAAGAATAGTTATTGTTATCATGTAGTTAATATGTGCTGGGCACTCCTAGCACTTTACTTGATTTTTCTCATTTAGTACTCACAACAACCTCATAAGGTAAGTGAAAATATCTGTATCTTACAGGTGACGAAATGGAGGCAAGGTGGTGGACAACCTTCCTAAGGTCATATAGTCAGAGTCCAAGTCAGGCTGTGAAACCAGGTGAAGCCTGTTCTCCCTACCCAGTAAACTATGGAAGAGAAAGTCAGGCTGTGAAACCAGGTAAAGCCTGTTCTCTCCACCCAGTAAGCTATAGAAGAGAAAGTCAGGCTGTGAAACCAGGTGAAGCCTGTTCTCTCTACCCAGTAAGTTATGGAGGAGCATAATAGGTCTAGGGATCATCAGGGTGAACTCCCCCTGATAAGGTGGCCTTCAGCTTGGCATGGAAGTATCTAGAAGGTTTACTGAGTCATACTTCACTTCTAAATAAACATAGGGGGGCAGGAATACCATGGTGGTCATGATGAGAAGAAAAGCAGTAAGAATGGATAGAACAGTAGAGGCTTATGCAAGGCCGTAGTTAGGAGTAACGTGGAAAAGATAGACAGCACTTGAGATGAGAAGGTGCAATGGGGGTGCAAAAGGTGCAATGGAGGTGAGTTTGGAGAACAGTTTATTGATTTTGACTTATAGAATATCAACAGATTGTGTGTATGTTGGGTTGATCAGTTGATTGACTAAAGTTAGCTCAAAAATGGTATGTCTTACATCCCATGAAGCCAAATCTTAGCAGCTGGATTATTCAGTGCTTATGTTGTGAAAACTGAGTTCTTTTCCTGATGACCCAGATTAGAGGGATTACACAGGCAATTAGCTGGGAGCAATCCAGGGCAAAGACTAAGTGATGCAAGTTTATTCTACCTACCCCTTGACAAGATCATATGAGTTCATATAGAGAGGAGAAGAGAATACAAGGAGAGGGAAAAATGGGGAGGAGGGAACCAGTGCAGCAAATCAATTGGTTACACAAAAAAGCCATGTACATTTCAGTGTCTCTAGCTTTGCCCATATACTCCTGACCAGCATTCTCTCTGCCCATGGCTAGTTTACTTTTCTGGGCTGCATGATTTCATCAGGTCAAATTAATTCTGCCCTTTTCCATACCTTTTTGGCCATGTTACTGGTAACACTAAGCATCAAACCATACACTGCCTATTATTATTATGAATGAAGACTTAGAAGTCATGCATTTGAGCTCAACGAGATGGGCAAATATGTGTATTTATCCCCATTTCCAGATGCAGTGATGGAACACATCAAGGCTAGTTTTTTGACCTCATGCTGCTATATTTGATCTGAGCTGAATTGTATTGAAACGAAACACTGTTTCTATATTGCATTGTAGTTATCTCTTTATGTCACCATTTCTCCCATTTGTGTGCTGCAGCTGCTGAGCCCAGCACACTTGTAACTGGCACAAAGTAGGGTAAATGCTTACTGAATGAGTGAATACAATTATACTGAAGAGGAGCTGCATAACAGGTGAATGTAAGGTGTTACAGGCTGAAATAAATGTTGAGAAATATTCTGACCTGACCTGACAGTTGTCTGGAGAAATTTGTATCATTGGTCCCACAGGATCGTTTTCTTTTAGTTCTCTCTCATCTCTTGATCTCACTTACATTCTTGACATTTCTTTCCACCAAACCCATGCCCTGGCTTTTGCTGCATCATTACACCAGCAAATGTTTGTAAACTCAGTATTGTGAGCAGTGTACAATACAGCAGTAATCCCATGGGGATAAGAAGCTGACTTTTCAGAACATGTCCTAGTTTTGAATCAGACTAATTATTTAACAAACCATAAAAACAGCAACTAAAATCATTGACATATAGTCTTTCCTTTTCATAAAATAATTGTGTTTTCTGATGAAAGAATGTTTTTTTTTTTTTTTTTTTTTTTGAGACGGAGTCTCGCTCTGTCACCCAGGCTGGAGTGCAGTGGCTGGATCTCAGCTCACTGCAAGCTCCGCCTCCCAGGTTTACGCCATTCTCCTGCCTCAGCCTCCCAAGTAGCTGGGACTACAGGCGCCCGCCACCTTGCCCGGCTAGTTTTTTTTTGCATTTTTTAGTAGAGACGGGGTTTCACTGTGTTAGCCAGGATGGTCTCAATCTCCTGACCTCATGATCCGCCGGTCTCGGCCTCCCAAAGTGCTGGGATTACAGGCTTGAGCCACCGTGCCCGGCCAAGAATTTTAAGCCCTTAGCTATGTACTACACTTACCGCTGTAGGGGACATTAGAAATAATTTAGCCCTATGATGACAGAGCTTATTTTTTTCTCCTTAGTGTTAAATTATACTCTGAATAACAATTACAAAGCTAATGTTAAGTCATTATTTTATGATAAAGATCTTAGCTTACAAGGTTATAGGATGCATAGGTAAAGTGCTATAGGATGAAAAACTACATAAAGATTTTCCTTTCCTAAGAATTGTTGCTCTTCCCCTGCAAAATTACTAGAAATAGTATACTTGAGTAAAAATAGTTTTCATCTAAATGTATCTAACATAACTTTTAATCTTTTATAAAGTGATTTTGGGTGACACAATAGATTAGCAACTTTTTGCTTTCATTTTACTCTTTCTGAAAAGCCCTATATGTCGTATTTTTTATTTCCAAGCCCTGAAAACCAAAGATAGATTCACATGTGTCAGTGCATGTTAAAGCTGGTGATCTGAAACAGGTGCATATGTGGGTGATGCACCATCTCAACCCTCAGAAGACTCCATTCTTTGTCTACGGCATGCTGAGCCCCCCAGATCACTTCTCAGTAAGCTTGTGGCATCTCTTTGCCCTTTCCAATGTCCCACAGATCCCAGGGATTAAATTTCAGCTTCATTCATTCTTAATTCTGGCCTGGGGCTTCTTTTTCCCCCAAATATGCTTGTCACAGAGTTACAGGCTTTCCTTCTCTTTCCTTCTTTTCTGTTTCCTTTTTCAGCACACTGTAAAATGCAAATAATCTCTTTCATTTAAAGAATATTAATGTTAATTATTAAAAAGAGAGATATTGCACAATGAAAATGACACAAACACACACATTTCTCAGAGTCATTGAGATGAAATATGAGAAAGAGTAACTTGTAGCGCATGTGACAAAACAAGCTTTGATTGAATTTCAAACGAAGGCTGTACATACTGTATTGTTTTGTCATTCGGGGCGCAAAATTCTTAAATCTCATAAATAGAATTCACATGGTTAAGAAATTTATATTCAATAATAATTGAAGGGGTTCTTCAATTCTGGACTTGTAAAACAAAAGGATTTGTTAAGAATAATTAAATCCGCACACAAGAGAATTGTATGCTATTTAGTAATCATTGACAGAGTATAAATGGTCAATGGCATATTTGATAATAATAGCTATAATTGGGTCCTGGAGGAAGGTGGCCGAATAGGAACAGCTCCAGTCTCCAGCTCCCAGCGCGAGTGACACACAAGATGGGTGATTTCTGCAGTTTCAACTGAGGTACCGGGTTCATCTCACTGGGGAGTGCCAGACAATCAGTGCTGGTCAGCTTGTGCAGCCCGACCAGCAAGAGCTGAAACAGGGCGAGGCATCACCTCACCTGAGAAGTGCAAGGGGGAAGGGAATCCCTTTTCCTAGCCAGGGGAACTGAGACACACAACACCTGGAAAATCGGGTAACTCCCACCCTAATACTGCACTTTACCAAGGGTCTTAGCAAATGGCACACCAGGAGATTATATCCCACACCTGGCCAGGAGGGTCCCACGCCCATGGAGCCTCCCTCATTGCCATCACAGCAGTCTGTGATCTAACTGCAAGGCAGTAGTGACGCTGGGGGAGGGGCACCCACCATTGCTGAGGCTTAAGTAGGTAAACAAAGCCGCCAGGAAGCTCGAACTGGGTGGAGCCCACAGCAGTTCAAGGATGCCTGCCTGTCTCTGTAGACTCCACCTCTGGGGACAGGGCACAGCTAAACAAAAAGTAGCAGAAAGCTCTGTAGATGCAAATGACCCTGTCTGACAGCTTTGAAGAGAGCAGTGGATCGCCCAACACCGAGGTTGAGATCTGAGAACGGACAGACTGCCTGCTCAAGTGGGTCCCTGACCCCTGAGTAGCCTAACCGGGAGACATCCCCCACTAGGTGCAGACCGACACCCCACACCTCACATGGCGGGGTACACCCCTGAGACGAAGCTTCCAGAGCAAGAATCAGACAGGATCGCTCCCTGTTCAGCAATATTTTATCTTTTGCAGCCTCTGCTGCTGACACCCAGGCAAACAGGGTCTGGAGTGGACCTCAAGCAATCTCCAACAGACCTACAGCTGAGGGTCCTGACTGTTAGAATGAAAACTAACAAACAAAGGACACCCACACCAAAACCCCATCAGTACATCACCATCATCAAAGACCAAAGGCAGATGAAACCACAAAGATGGGGAAAAAGCAGAGCAGAAAACCTGGAAATTAAAAAATAAGAGCACATCTCCCCCTCCAAAGGAACGCAGCAATGGATCAAAGCTGGATGGAGAATGACTTTGACGAGTTGAGAGAAGAAGGCTTCAGTCCATCAAACTTCTCAGAGCTAAAGGAGCAATTACATACCCAGTGCAAAGAAGCTAAAAATCTTGAAAAAAGAATGGAAGAATGGATAACTAGAATAATCAATGCAGAGAATGCCATAAACGAACTGACAGAGATAAAAACCATGACACAAGAAATATGTGACAAATGCACAAGCTTCAGTAACCGACTCGATCAACTGGAAGAAAGAATATCAGCGATTGAGGATCAAATGAATGAAATGAAGTGAGAAGAGAAGTTTAAAGAAAAAAGAGGAAAAAGAAATGAACAAAGCCTTCAAGAAGTATGGAATTATGTGAAAAGACCAAATCTATGTCTGATTGGGGTGCCTGAAAGTGAGGGGGAAAATGGAACCAAGTTGGAAAACACTCTTCAGGATATCATCCAGAACTTCCCCAACCTAGTAAGGCAGGCCAACATTCAAATTCAGGAAATACAGAGTATGCCACAAAGATACTCTTTGAGAAGAGCAACTCCAAGACACATAATTGTGAGATTCACCAAAGTTGAAATGAAGGAAAAAATGTTAAGGGCAGCCAGAGAGAAAGGTCGGGTTACCCACAAAGGGAAGCCCATCAGACTAACAGCAGACCTCTCAGCAGAAACTCTCCAAGCCAGAAGAGAGTGGGGGCCAATATTCAACATTCTTAAATAAACAATTTTTAATCCAGAATTTCATATCCAGCCAAACTAAGTTTCATAAGTGAAGGAGAAATAAAATCCTTTACAGACAAGCAAATGCTTAGAGATTTTGTCACCACCAGGCCTGCCCTACAGGAGACCCTGAAGGAAGCACTAAACATGGAAAGGAACAACCAGTACCAGCCATTGCAAAAACATGCCAAAATGTAAAAATCATCGATGCTAGGAAGAAACTGCATCTCCTCTTCAAGGAGAACTACAAACCACTGCTCAGTGAAATAAAAGAGGACACAAACAAATGGAAGAACATTCCATGCTCGTGGATAGGAAGAATCAATATCATGAAAATGGCCATACTGCCCAAGGTCATTTATAGAGTCAATTCCATCCCCATCAAGCTACCAATGATTTTCTTCACAGAATTGAAAAAAAAAAAAAAAAAACTGCTTTAAAGTTCATGTGGAACCAAAAAAGCACCCACATTACCAAGACAATTTTTTCAAAAGAAAAAGGCTGGAGGGATCATGCTACCTGACTTCAAACTATACTACAAGGCTACAGTAACCAAAACAGCATGGTACTGGTACCAAAACAGAGATATAGACCAATGGAACAGAACAGAGTCCTCAGAAACCACACATCTACAGCCATCTGATCTTTGACAAACCTGAGAGAAACAAGAAATGGGGAAAGGATTCCCTATTTAATAAATGGTGCTGGGAAAATTGGCTAGCCATAAGTAGAAAGCTGAAACTGGATCCTTTTCTTACTCCTTATACAAAAATTAATTCAAGATGGATTAGAGACTTAAATGTTAGACCTAATACCATAAAAACTCTAGAAGAAAACCTAGGTAATACCATTCAGGACATAGGCATGGGCAAGGACTTCATGTCTAAAACACCAAAAGCAACGGCAACAAAAGCCAAAATTGACAAATGGGATCTAATTAAACTAAAGAGCTTCTGCACAGCAAAAGAAACTACCATCAGAGTGAACAGGCAACCTACAGAATGGGAGAACATTTTTGCAATCTACTCATCTGACAAAGAGCTAATATCCAGAACCTACAAAGAACTCAACCAAATTTACAAGAAAAAAACAAACAGCCTCATCAAAAAGTGGGCAAAGGATATGAACAGACATTTCTCAAAAGAAGACATTCATACAGCCAACAGACACATGAAAAAATGCTCGTCATCACTGGCCATCAGAGAAATGCAAATCAAAACCACAATGAGATACCATCTCACACTAGTTAGAATGGCAATCATTAAAAAGTCAGGAAACAACAGGTGCTGGAGAGGATGTGGAGAAACAGGAACACTGTTACACTGTGAGTGGGACTGTAAACTAGTTCAACCATTGTGGAAAACAGTATGGTGATTCCTCAAGGATCTAGAACTAGAAATACCATTTGACCCAGTCATCCCATTACTGGGTATATACCAACGGATTATAAATCATGCTGCTATAAAGACACATGCACACATATGTTTATTGTGGCACTATTCACAATAGCAAAGACTTGGAATCAACCCAAATGTCCCACAGTGACAGACTGGATTAAGAAACTGTGGCACATATACACCATGGAATACTATGCAGCCATAAAAAAGGATGAGTTTGTGTCCTTTGTAGGGTACATGGATGCAGCTGGAAACCATCATTCTCAGCAAACTATCACAAGAACAGAAAACCAAACACCGCATGTTCTCACTCATAGGTGGGAACTGAACAATGAGATCACTTGGACTCGGGAAGGGGAACATCACACACCGGGGCCTATCATGGGGAGGGGGAAGTGGGGAGGGATTGCATTGGGACTTATACCTGATGTAAATGATGAGTTGATGGGTGCTGACGAGTTGATGGGTGCAGCACACCAACATGGCACAAGTATACATATGTAACAAACCTGCAAGTTGTACACATGTACCCTAGAACTTAAAGTATAATAAAATAATAATAATAGATATAATTTAATTCATCCTTATAATTATGGAAATTATACGAAGTGATAATGATCCTCCCCACAATCATTTGATACCACACCTGTCCCCAACTCTTAACAGATGGTCTTGTTACCAGATTCCACATGGAGAAAATGGAAATCACCTTGATTTCCCACCACTGACCCTGCTTATTTTTGTGAATCTGTAGTCATCTTTTCTTTGTTTCTTCTTATCACGGTTGAGATGGTGTCCTTCCCTTTAAGACCAATCCAATAGTCTTCTGCTAATGTTTAACGAATAGCCTTCTGAAAAAAGAAATCCTGATTTGCAGCATTTGCTGATTTCTGTAGTGTAAAACTTACCACCATGGTTGATTTTAAGCTACTAATATGATATCAACACACTATGCATGGAAAGAGATGACCACATAGGCTTTGCATCTAGTACAATCCAGTTCCAGCCCACCCCTGCCTCAATCCCTCTTGTCTTCTGAAGAAGCAGTAGAAAATGGTAGATCTGTACACACACTTTACAGTCAGGTTTGTCTGAGTCTGTATCCTGGTTCTACTCCTTAATATGTCTAAAGTTTTGAACAAGTCATATTTTTTCTGTACCTTAATTTTCTAATTGGTAAAATGATTGATAAACATATACCCTGTGGTATATAGCAACATTATCCTCCCAATCTGTAACAAAAGGATAACGTATCTTTGAAGTATAGTACTATCATTAATCTCCATTTTACAAATGAGGGCATTGAGAAACTAGCACTACTGCTCTAATTCTTTCTCTTTATTTAACCAAATTTTATTTCATTTCCTCCTCTCCCACCTACTCCTCAGTGCATTCCAAACTGGCATCAGTACCCACTCTGCATACAGCTTTGACTTTTGGGAATAACCTTAATCTCAGGTTGGGTTTTCTGGAAACAGATTTTAGAAAGAGGTTTGTATGTAGGAAGTTTTATGGAGAGTACTTTCAGAAGAGACTATAAAGAATTTGGGGAGGCAGGATTGAAAACAAGGAGAGCTTGCCAAATGGATGCATTTGTACCAGAGGCCTTACCAAATCTAGTGGCAACTCTGGAACTGGCATGGTTCATCAGAGCTTTTCTGAATTGATGTAAGAGTCCTTTGTCTATAATTGTATTAACCAGCATTGAAATAGAAGGGGAGAACCCTTGGGTAAGGAGGTTCCCTTTGGCATTTTCAGGAGAGAAATACAGCTGTGAGGCCCCAGCAACTAACAAACACATCAGTCACCTGGGGAAATGAGTTCCTCTTTTAGAAAGATGGCATGGGTGAATATATCCATTGGCCTGCTCAGATCTATTTGCTTCAAATAGTAAGTTCACCACACTGAGGAGTAGTTGCTCCAAGCTTCTTATTGGTCTCATTTATTAGGAAATCTTACACAATGGATGTTAATAGGAAGAACTAGAACTCCAGTTGCTATATCTAGTCTTGAGACCACAACTGATTTTCATACCCATTCCCTCATGGTGACCCAAAGTCACCATGTCCTTCCAGGCTATGGTTGCTGGACTTGTCCATTGGCCAAGTCCATTTACAGTTGGGCAGGAGAGTACCAAGAGATGTCCCAGTGGATCACTTGGGTGCCAGTAACACTCTTCCCTATCCACATTGTGTAACGGTAGCCCCGCTTCCTCCTGATCAAGGTCAATTACCCTTGTCATGTGGTAACTCCTTTCCTTACTTTTTGGTTTCTTGGTACAATGGACCTGAATTTAGTAGCCATAACTCAAAGTTAAGTAGAAGTCCTGCTGTGTCTTCTCCTGAAAGAATTTCCTCTTTGGGAATTAGGGTCTCTAGACCCGTAATGTCTAAACTTGTGGCTGAAAGTTCGCAAGCGAGTCACTAGGAGGGATGGTAAGTGAGGCCATTCCTACTTTCACCCCTTTACTGCTGGTCCATTTAGTCTACCTACTGGAAACACAGAGCCATGTAATGCTCATTGTATAGGATATATAATTAATCCTGGTAGATGGTGTCCCATCCTTTTAGGGTCTCACCTCCATATGGTGCCTTAACTGCACTTTGGAAAGACTGTCTTGTTGTTCTATCAGGATGGAAGCTCTAGTTGGTATGGTGTGGTATAGGATTAGTGCATGCTATAGTCGTTGCCACATCTCTTTTTCTATAAAGTGAGTCTCTTTGTTTGAGGTGATGTTATATGGTATTTATTGTCAATAGATCAGTACTCTGTAGGCTCTTAGACAGTAGTGTTGCCTAAAGCCCTGTGGGCAGAAAAGGTAAACCAATACCCAAAGTTGTGACAAGTCCAGTCGAGATAAATTTCTGCTCCTCTGAGAATAGATGGAGTCCAAACTACCTTTTCACTGAGTGCTTAAGGAGTGATACTATATTGGGAGCTCAGTGTTTATTTCTGCTGCTGGCAAGTTGACCATTCCATAGAAGAAGCTAGATTATCCTTAGTAAGTTGAAGCTCATACTGTTGGATCCATGTAGCGTCTCTTATCCCTGTTACCATGGCCATGGCACTCACGAGTGATTATGCCAGCAATAACAGAGGCTGGCTGACGTCAATTAGCTGACTCATTCTGCCTACCTGGTTGTTTAGTGCCTCTTCCATGGCTCTCGGGTGGGTGTTAACATGTGATAAAGAAAGCCCACAGAGACTGGGGTGCATGGCTCATGCCTGTAATCCCAGCACTTTGGAAGGCTGAGGCGGGCAGATCACCTGACGTCAGGAGTTCAAGACCAGCCTGGCCAACATGGTGAAACCCCGTCTCTACTAAAAATACAAAAATTATCCAGGCATGGTGGCATGCACCTATAATCCCAGCTACTTGGGAGGCTGAGGGAAGAGAATTGCTTAAAACTGGGAGGCGGAGGTTGCAGTGAGCCAAGATTGCACCACTGCACTCCAGCCTGGGTGACAGAGCAAGACAGAAAAAAGAAAGAAAGGAAAGGAGAGGAGAGGGGAGGGGAGGGGAGGGGAGGGGGGAAGGGGGGAAGGGAGGAAGGGAGGGAGGGAGGAAGGGAGGAAGGGAGAAAGAAAGACTACAGAAAGCAAACAGCCTTGCAGACTCTTCTGGCATCCTTGATACATAGGAAATCATGCAGCCAGATGACAAACCCAATATTTGGTTTTCAGAGAACCAGCCCCAGCATAATAAAACAAAAGTAAAGGTGGGTGGGTTTGGAGTTGACGATCTATCCCAAAATAACAGAGGACCACCACTCTGCATACTTTTAATTTTTAATGGTGAGATTAATGTGTCATTACTCACTGTGATATTTTTTAAAATTTGCTATCTCGGTTTTGGATAGGAAATCAATTTCAGGAGTTTACACATGGCCTTGGCAACTCTGAGAGCTCTTATATCACATGTCACTGAATCAACGTAGGGTTACTGCCAATTACCAAGTGTGTCCAGTTTGATCTTTCATTCAGGTAGTAGAGAAATGATCATGAACAGAGATGACCTACTCTAATCCCATGTACCCCTCAATCTAATATGCGTGTCAACATAATACTTTAGGTTGTTAGATATCCACAGCAATTCAGACTCTTACCAACATTCTCAAAAGTTCTGACTATTACCTTTCCTTGGTATGTGTTTACCCAAATAAATGACCATAGGTCCCTTTGGAGAAGAACTAGGGAGAATCCTTACCTTATGTTATTGCTATAGAGTTAAAGGATTCTTTCCCATGAGAAACCAATCCCTTTTTTAGTTAATGTGTTTCAAATCTAAGATCTGCCTTAGGTTTGGAAACTGGGTGAGTCATCAATATTTTTTTTTGAGGGGGGGTTCATTTGCCCTCAACCTTCCAATTATCATATTCAATTTCTTTTGGTTATAAAAATTAAACAATATTTTTCTGGTTTTCCACCTATTTTTATCCTAGAACACCACATTCTATTAAACATTTCTGTAGATCTCTGCAGGTCAGGATCCCTGGATGACTCTGACCTTGTCATTTGTTCCAAAAATTGCACCCGTTTCTGACACCTAGCCTTTATTACTTTGAGGTCCTATCATCCTTGGTTTTTGTAAAAGCACCTCCTACCTTCAGTCCTGGGATCCATAAGACAGCCATCACTGAGCTTCTCAATCATGTTAATACTGCCCTCTACAGCATGCTCTTTATTGCTTTGGTAAATCAAGTGTCCTCTGGGCCCTCAATGAATCATAGTCAGCTGATGAATTTTCCAGATTAAATACTACATTCATTCTGGCATGGCTGCTTCTCTGCTCTTTTTAGTCTTTCCTAGCACTGACTGCTATGGCAGTGCTAGAATTACTACTTCACTGTTTTATAGCCATCTCTTGAGGTGTTTGCCAGCATACTAAATTTTTTGTTACAAGAGAGGGTTAATCCCATATTGACATACTCTCCCTTATCCAAGTTCATATTCTGTTCTCTCACCCCCATTTTCATACAGCACTTTTAGGATCCTATATATACTCTCCTGATTCTTGCCAGTCCTGGAGAAGGTACTAGAGCCCTATATTTGTATAATCCCTTTTATTCTTTACAACACCTGCCCTGCTGGTTATACTGTGAATTAGCCCTAGTCATTGGCCTGGAGACAAGGAGGCGAGGTGGGGCTAAATCTTGATGGGCACACATGCTATCATATATGATGGTCAGTTTTATATGCCAACTTAGCTAGACCATAATCAACAGTTATTAAAGCAATTGCTCATCAAAGTGGTGCTGTCACGGTATTTTGCAGTTGTGATGAAAGTCTATAACCAGTTTACTTTAAGCAAGGAAAATGACCCTACAAAATCTGGATGAGAATGATTCAATGAGTTGAAAGGCTATAAGAGCTGAACTGAGGCTTCCCAGAAGAAATTTCACCTGTGGACTGCAGTTTCAGTATTACCTGAAAGTTCCAATTTGCCATTCCTGATAGCCTGCCCTGTACATTTTAGACTTGCCTAGCCAGCTGTCACAATTGCTTAAACTAATTTCTTATAATAAATCTCTTAATGTATATTTCCTACTGGTCTAATTTCTCTGATGGAACCCTGGTGAATACATCTTTCAAGGCAAAGACCTTGCATCATCTTCAACAAAGGGGGCATTGCTGGCCTTAAATAGAAACAAATAGTCCAATTCTCCAGGTCCAGAGGACTCAGGGACTTTAGGGATTAACAGATCTCCCATGCACTTTCTCAGATGTCTTTATCCCAAGTCCTGCGACCCCACTCTTTTTCAAAAATGGCCCTGACCTTGTTATAGCATATCTGAGGGGGTGGAGAATTAAATTCACTCTGCAGTTTCTCTGTTGTTGTAATTCATCATGGGTCCAACCTTCAGATTATTCTACTCTAGCTGCAGGGGATGGGAGACCTTCTATGTACTACTCCTGATGTCCTAAGAGTGCTTTAACCTTACATCCACGAATAAACTTATCTTTCCCTTCAAATCTGACTTTCTTCTATTCCATAACTCTTTTTTTTTTTTTTTTTTTGAGATGGAGTCTCGCTCTGTCACCCAAGCTGGAGTGCAGTGGCCAGATCTCAGCTCACTGCAAGCTCCGCCTCCCAGGTTCACGCCATTCTCCTGCCTCAGCCTCCCGAGTAGCTGGGACTACAGGCGCCCGCCACCTCGCCCGGCTAGTTTTTGTATTTTTAGTAGAGACGGGGTTTCACTGTGTTAGCCAGGATGGTCTCGATCTCCTGACCTCGTGATCCGCCCGTCTCGGCCTCCCAAAGTGCTGGGATTACAGGCTTGAGCCACCGCGCCCGGCCAGTTTTTTGTATTTTTTAGTAGAGATGGGGTTTCACCGTGTTAGCCAGGATGGTCTCTATCTCCTGACATTGTGATCCGCCCGCCTCGGCCTCCCAAAGTGCTGGGATTACAGGTCCATAACTCTTATTAATGAGTCTACCATCTATCAAATTCTACAAACTAGAAATGTGGGAGTAATTCTGGATAAATTCTCTCCTTAGTTACTTTTATTTTTTATCAGTTTCTGCATGCTGTTAGTTTTGTCTTCTAAATATTTCTTGATTCCATCTATTTTCTTTTATTTTTCTCACCACAAATATTCTAGCCTAAGCACTGCCATCTATCTGCTAGATTACTCTTATAGCTTCTAACTGATCTCTTGTGTCCATTCTTGCTCTACTCCAATCACTGCTCTGCAACATCCAGAATAGTCTTTAGGAAGTTAAACTCTGATTATGTCACTCTCTTGCTTACAACTTTTGTATGGCTTCTCCTTTCTCTTTGGGTATTGACGAAAAGCTGTATACCCGGCCAAGGCTGTTTAGTGATCTCCTGTTTCACCTTGCTACATGCTGCTCCTCCCTCCTTCTGTGCTGCTACAGACTTTGAGTTCCTTGAAAGTGCCCTTCTCCCTTCCACCACTAAGCCTTTGTGTGTGCTGTGCCCTCTCCTTGCAACGCCTATGTTGCACCTACCCCTTTCACTGGCTCTTGGTCATCGATTACATCTCAACATAACCATCACTACTTCAGGGAAATATTCTCATTGGGCAGATTGATAGAAAGGGCTTGTAAGTCCTTTAAGCTGAAAGAATCTCCTCTTATTTGCAGTCAACTGAAAATGGATCCCTCATTTGTGAAGCATCCTCATGGCTCTTGCTTGTGTTACATAACCCATTGAGCATTTCCAGGCAAAGGCAGGAAAGGGCATTGCTGTTTAATCACTTCCTGATTAATATCATATAGATTACAAATGCTCTCTGAAGTGCTAGTCAAATAATACTCCTGACTCATATTTCACATGACAAAAGTCCCGTTTTGTATGCAGATAAAGATATTATTAACTCTTTGGTACCAAGAAAACTGGGAGTAAAGTGAATTGGAGGTAGTTACTCTCATTTTTACTGCTCTTCCTCTCCTTGAGACTGAGCTCTGAGCAAAGATGAATATTTTGTTCCAGGTTTCTACGCCTGATACAACTCATGTTTCCACTGCCTGGAATTCTTCCCTTTTTGAATCACCCTGTGTACTACTACCTGCCTACGGGCCCCCAAAGTGTGCACATATCTTAGGTTTTCAAATTCTATCCATGTTTATTTTTTCCATGAAAGTTTTTTTCATTCCATGTCCCAACCTTGTCCTTTTCTTCATTCCATGTCCCAACTTGTTGTCCCAGTAATCCCTTTTATCAGAATTCACAGTGTTTTCCAAAACTCTCCTATGGTAGGTTCGTGTATCCTTCTTTTTATTTTAGTCTTTTGTATGCAGGCTTTATTATAAGGTGAGGTCCCTGAGATATCCGTGTTTGACTTTTAAAAATTCCTCGCTGTAGGGGCCCGGTGCGGTGGCTCACGCCTGTAATCCCAGCACTTTTGGGAGGCCGAGGCGGGTGGATTATGAGGTCAAGAGATCAAGACCATCCTGGCTAACATGGTGAAATCCCTTCTCTACTAAAATACAAAATATTAGTCGAGGGTAGTGGTGGGCGCCTGTAGTCCCAGCTACTGAGGCAGGAGAATGGCGTGAACCCAGGAGGCGCAGCTTGCAGTGAGCCGAGATCGTGCCACTGCACTCCAGCCTGGGAGACAGAGTGAGACTCCATCTCAGCAAACAAACAAACAGTTTCCTCTCTGTACCTGGCATAGTGCTTTGCAAAAAACAAGGTCAGCAATAAATTTGTTGAATAAAAAATGTAATGAATGAAAAATGTTGGTGACCAGTGAGGAATCAAGGACCACACAGGAGCCAGGGCGAATAAATAAAGCAGTGGGTTAAAAACCAGATAAAGAACTCAAGAGGCGGGGAACAGAGACTCCTCTCCAAGAAAAGCAGACCATGAGACCATAAGACAAAGCTTAACATTAGATGATTCTGTTGAAATGGCTGAAATTGTAGAAATTCCAAAATCAGGATCAAGTTAGGTGACTCGTGTTGAGTCATAAAAAACTCTGCCTAAAAGAAGATGCTGGTTGGTTTAAATTATTTAAGTTATTTTGGGTAGTTTTACTTTCCTAATCTAAAGCCACAGAAGGAAAACTGTGTTTCCTTTGAGTGGGAAGGCAGCTGGGAAGATATAAGGAAAATAGATATTTTTAGCAATAAAACCAATGTTGGGGAGTAAAATGACAGATTTAAAAGAGAAAACAGACAGAGTAAGATTGTTTTGTAAAACTTTTCAAGGATAAGCAGGAATGTAATCCCTCAGAAAATCTGAGGTCCCAAAGAAAGAGAGAGTACAGAGTAAAATGATTCAGTGACATGGTATTACATGAAAGCCTAAGGAGTCAGAAGGGCCTGCTACAACAAGAAATAAAGCAAAAATAAATATTCCGTGAAGTTTTAGGATTTATATTTTGTTATACTTCATCTGTATTTTTGGTTTGTATTCAAAACTTTCTGGTTGACTGAATATAATTTTCACCCTGATGTTCTGATATTATGTAGGCACAGTTTCAAAATTCACTGAAAATAGTACCAAATATATCTTCAAAAAATTGACTGATTCTTCTATGTTTTCTTTTGATTACAGTAGTCACTTTGAACAAAAGGTATTAAAAGTTAGAAAATTTAGACTTCAAATGACTATAACCACATCATTCAATCTTATAGTCCTTAGATTCAAAGAGTCAAATAAGATTAAGATCTTTATTTGACATTAAGGCATACCAACTTTCAATACTTCAGTTCACACTAGTACATCTTATGCATGAGCTCATCTCTTCTTTCATATTATTTGCATTCTTTGCTGCCTGTAAAAGTTTCTCAACACAAGGCTCATTGTATTCTATCACTCTTATATTCTAGGATGCCAGCACCCAAATACTAATGATCTCATAGTTGATGAATTAAGTCTTAGATGTAGTATGAAAAGGACAAATTATTGCTAGGAGAATCAGAAACGTTAAATGCTATGGTATTTTCAATTTTGAATTATACATGCACAAGCAAAGAGAAATTAAATTTTATGTAGTATCTGTGATTATATGTAGGAATGCCTTTATTTTTAAAGGCAGACTTAATAGCATACATGTTATTTATGAATCAAAGTAAAAATTAATAGCATTAAATATAAGCCAAATCACTGCAGTGATTATTAGAAAAAAACTATTCTAAATTGCAAAGCACTATTCAGGAAACAAGAAAGCTTTGGTTATAGCTTGGCATTCAGGATAGTTGGGTAGAATATTGCATGAATCTGTTAAATGTCAGAAGAGAATGAGAATAGCTCCAGCAAATACTTTTCTTAGTCTGTAACATACATTTTTTTTATATATAGTATTTTAAAATTTTCTGTTACCTAGCACTGAAGAATTCTTATTTATCTTTTTCCTTGATAATAATGTTAGGATATATTTGTCTTTCTTTTCTCTCCTTTTTCTTTCTTTTTTTTTTCATTTTGTAGGCAAAGGAGCTGAAATAAACATTAGCTTATAGTGTCACCATAAATAAATAACTTCCAGAATTATCTGAGACTTCTTGGAGAAATAGTTCTCAGGCTATCTATTACGGTCATCCCTCCATATACACTGGGAATTGGTTCCAGAACCACTTCAGTACACCCAAATTCATGCATACTCAAGTTCTGCAGTCAGCCTCACCCAATCTGACAATAGGGAAAGTTGGCCCTTTGTATATGCAGGTTTTGCATCCTGCAAATACTGTATTTCTGATATGCATTTGGTTGAAAAGGTAACTTATAAGTGGACCCTCATAATTGAAACTTATGTTATACAAAGGTCAACTATATATTTAAAGTCCCATGGAATCAGTAGCACTTAACTGTTCTTATATAACAATAAGTGTTTTTCATTAGGGTGCAAAGATTATATGAATTTGTCATTTTGGATAATTGTTCTAACCATGGATCAGTAGAATAATTAAATGCACATGGGCAGTACATTGTCTAGGCCTGAAAACTTCCTGAAATGACTATTAACATTTCATGTGTGGGTTTTATATTATGCCAGGCCAACTTTAAGTCTTAATTTTATCTTTTGCAGAATTACATATGCACATAATTTCAGTCAAAGAGTTGTACAAAGTTTGTTAACAAAACAGCAGTGTCAACTCTTTTTCTTTCTCTTTTCCTCACTAGAGGCAATACTTTTATCTGCTTTAGTTGATTCTCTTGGTGTCATGTGTTTAAACATGGTTTTAATTGTTACTCTCTGATTTTTCGTTTTTAGTCATTACCTATTGAATTTCTATTATGTATGACAAAAGTGAAGCTCTCTTTTCTCCCCTAGCCTTCACCATCCTCCTCAAATACTGCGATTCTGCTTAGATGAATATTCAACACTTATATTACTATAACTGTACAATGCAATTCACAGAGAAGTCATGGAGCAAACTATTATTTTTCCTTTTCTATGCAACTATTTGTTTTCAGTGGTGTCAATTATTATCCTTTATCTTCCTTTGCTTAATTTCCTAATGTGCTTATTGCAAATCATTCTGAAACCTTTTTGGCAAACTTTTCCTTAAAAAAAATCCTATAAATCATTGAAGCTTTTAATCCTTAGACCTTGCAGTCTCTTTTACAACTATTCAGCTCCACTATTGTAGGTTGGGCCCATTGGCTGTATGCAGTTTGCAGCTCCTGGAGTAAATCATCCCTCAAGATGTTCAGTTGCTTCAGATATTCTATTAAATTTTTTTCTCCAGAGAAGTTTCTCTTTGAGATCCCTATACTGCTTTCTGCACCTTTGCCATAGGTGCCATCCTGGGGTCTCCCTCACAACGACCCTGGGATTTCCTTTGCCTTGTGTCTCTTGTGGGATCTCCTGTTTCCTGTATCCCATGTTTTTCTTTTTCTTTGCTAACACCCTTGTTTTGATGAAGAATCTTTCCCAAAAGCTTTTAGAGAAGGGACACAGATGAGATAATGCAAATTCTTTATTAACTTGTGATTTTCCAGTAATTCACTATGATGTGAGATGGTTTTATTTGCTTGCTTACTTTTTTGCCACACTTTCCATTAGACTTACCAGAATTTGACCACGAAAAACTAATAAATGCTAAATTAATTTTATGTAAAATTTTGTTTTAATTTTTTTTCTTTTAAATAAGATCAGAAAACAAAAAGAGTCAAATAGATGTCTGGGACTTGTAACTACAATACTCTACTGACTCATTATAGTTTTGATGGCAAGCAATGTGAGGATGACAATATATAAAAATGGGGGTGGAATTAAATGAACAGTAATTTGTTCTTCCCATAACCTTGTGATAGCTTCAGAATGACCTCCACTGCAATCCTCGTGATAATGATGGACTAAATGGTTCATAGTATACTCCAGCTAGGAAGTTTCAGGGAATTAATATTGGTGCTTCAGATATCAATGTGTTTCCCTCAGAAGAAGGGTTTTGCTGCACGTTGTAGGGTCTTTCTTTTTTTTTTTTTTTTTTTTTTGAGACGGAGTCTCGCTCTGTCGCCCAGGCTGGAGTGCAGTGGCCGGATCTCAGCTCACTGCAAGCTCCGCCTCCCGGGTTTACGCCATTCTCTCGCCTCAGCCTCCCGAGTAGCTGGGACTACAGGCGCCCGCCATCTCGCCCGGCTAATTTTTTGTATATTTTAGTAGAGACGGGGTTTCACCGTGTTAGCCAGGATGGTCTCGATCTCCTGACCTCGTGATCCGCCCGTCTCGGCCTCCCAAAGTGCTGGGATTACAGGCTTGAGCCACCGCGCCCGGCCGGGTCTTTCTTAATAAAGAAGAAATTTTGTAGAATTGAGATTTGTTTATAACACTTATAGTAATTGATTACAGTATTGAATATATTTTAAAGCATTTGATTTTCGACAAATAAACAAAATACTTAAAATATGTTAAACTATATTAGATGTAAAAATAACTTTGTGGCAATTTTTTTAGAAAATCAAAGGGGAATGCATGGTATTCTTGTGCCAAGAAACCTGTTTTGAAATGGGATTTTTAAAGAAGAGAGTGCTTGTGTTCCCAGAGATCTCTTAAGAGGTATGTTCAGAATATTAATGGATTAGATGGGAACTATCTTTGAGCACACTGTTCTGTACTAACATACTTGGTGGCTCATTTGAATAAAGAACCAAGTAGAAACATGGAGCTCCTGAGGCTGATGGATGGCTTTAACTTTGACCTTTGTGGCCTTAGTAGGTTTCTTTTCCCTTAATGTGATTTTTATGTCTTTTAATTTTAGGTTCAATATGAGTGTGGAGATGTCATGTAATTGTGGCTTTACTATGGTAACTGCTTGGCATAACAGTAATTACCAAAACAGACCTCAAGGCAATTGTACATATAAGTTAGACTCATCTTTCATTAGAAATTTTGCATAATCTATTTTTAATTTATGCCCTTTCATATGGGTTGAAAGTAGGCTTAACATCCATCTCGCTACTTGACCCTCTTCATGGTTAAGAAAGCTATGAAGCACATGAAAGCCCCTTTGTTCAGAGTGTGCCTTCAGCTTTTTGATTCTTTGTAAAACTTCTTTGGAAAGACTATTTTTAATTCTACTCTTTCTTTCAGGTGTAAGTAATATAATTCCTTGGCTTTATTTTAGAGAAGTATCGAATGCATCATACCCCATAAACTAAGAGTCTTCTTTTGTAAATAACAGCTTTAATTACTTTGGGGTGAAAAATCACTGTCATATTTGGCAAAATATAGGTAAAACTGGATCTCATTTTTCTGGAAGGTATAATTGACTTATGGAGGCTGTCTAAGAGTCATATAAAAATATTGATAATAAGAGTCACACATTTTAAGAATATGGCTTAGAAAAACATAGCCTACTCCTAAGTGTGAAAATGAATGAAGACCACTGAAATGAGAATAGGCATAGGCTATTTATTTAAAGCTTGCTATAGCAAGGAAGTTAGCCACCATCATTTGCATTTGGCAGAAACTCAAAGGCAGGTAGTGAAGAGGAAAAGCTTTATGGTAGGAAAAAAGGCAAGGCTTCAGGTCTGCCCTTAATGGAGGCTGTTGGCAGGGGAAGTTGAAGGTCTACTAACTCATGGGGCATCCTATAAGATTGGTTAGGGGAGCAATATTTGGCTTTCTCCCAATGATCACAAGTTGGAATCAGGGACAAAAGTTAAAGAAGCTGTCAATTATTGATCAAGTCCTGACCATTTTTGGGCCAAGTGCTACAGAGGTTGTGGTTTGGCTTCCTGGACTGGTTACAGAAGGTTATGAGCCAGAGTTCTATTTTAATATGTAATCTAGCAATTGTACATCTTATGTTCAGTCTCTTTCAAGGAGCCAGAAATGTCTCTCATTCTATGAAAAAATTACAAATAATTCACAGGAACTAACTTAAAATTCAGGATAATTTTCCAATCATCATATTGTTCTAGGTATTTTTTTCTTTTCGTCAGTAAAGAAAAACATAGTTGATTTGCTCCTTTTTCAAGTTAAGGAGAATTCTTGACAACTATTACAAATAGTTATGTAGAGTCAAAATTAATTTTTGATTTAGTGTTACTGTCATTAAAATAATTTAATCACAAAAGGCTATCCCTTGCTTCTGTGAAAGGATGAAGATCCTCTCATCTGCTTCAAGGTTTGTAAACACAGTGTACTTTGAATTTCTTATAAGAAAACTTCTATTGCATAAAACCAAGCAAAGGCTATTCTCTAACACTTTTTTCATTTTGCTTTGGCCTGCTATTACCAATGGACCTTTTGCAAACTACTAATATATTTGTTCTTCAATGTAAAAATGTCCTCAAATGCTACACTCTTGTCACTGGATCTAAAAATCTGTTGTGTTAGATATAGGTAAATAAAAATACAATACAAAAAAAAAGTGTATATACAGGCACATTATGCTAATTGAGTTCCACTTTCTTGACATAGAACACTCTGACATGGCAGTTAATGGTAATTAATAAGTGATAAGCAAAACAATTAAAGTCAGTCTGCAGCTAACCCCGCCAGACTGCTGATGTTGCTCTGACTCCCACCAATCAGTCAAGCTAATTAGGAGGATCAGACAGTCATTAATAGCTTTTGTCTCTGAGACAAGTGACATGTTATGAATACTGTAGAGTTAAAGGGGCTGCACTGAGGTGTGACTATTCCAAAGGCGAAAACCAACAGCAAAAGAGAAAGTGCTTCTCCAATTGTTTTCTCATAGACTCCTATTTGCACCTTTTTCTAATAATGTATTATTCAAATTTTATGTTCATGGCTCAAGGGAAGTATTGTATATAAATACTGTAATTATTGAATTGTGTCTTTAAAGTGAAAAATATGTTAAATGTGCATTCTTTTTATGCTTTCATAAATATTTATTTAGATAGCTCATAATTAAAAACAATACCAGCATCTACCTTACCTCTGTAGCCTCTCATTTTCACAATGAAGAATGTGTATTAGTTTACTTTTGTTTTTCCCTATATAAATCATTGGCAATGAGAAATGATAAACTCATTCGGCCCAGTATTATGTGGGTGATCAATAATTAGTCATTAGAAAACAACTTTCCAGTACATTGTCGAACATTATTGAGTTGATGATGTTTTAGATAAAATCATTTCCATTTTGCATGTGGCAAATTCATATTAAAGATACTACATATGTTCTTGGCATTAGCTCCCAACTCTGAACTTTTAGAGACAAGGTGTTAATTAAGAGAACTGCCAGTCCGAATGAATAATGGAGTGCTGGAAATAGCATGGGTGAACACTTGACCTTCTGCATCAAAGAGGTGCTCCAATGATGAAGTCTCAATTTTGGAATTATGACTGTAGAATAATGAGAATGTGGAAAGGTAAAAAAGATAGTAGGATCCCCATTAACTCATTCAGCTACTCCTAATTAGTTTTTAAAAACTGTCAGGCAATGTTTAATGAAAGGATTTTCAGGAATACGAAATGAATAAAGGCCACAATACATACAATTTATTCAACCCCAAAGGATACCAACTAAATATTAAGTAATAATAGATATTTGTAAGACCCTTCCTAAATAATTTGCATTAAGCAGCAGCATTTAAAAAAGCAGCCTCTCTCTGACACCCAGTTGAGCAAAGTTAACTCAGCTACCTCAGCCCAGGGGAGAGGACTGGGGTAGGGCAACAAGTAGGATTTCAGGAGAGTGTCCATGATCAATCCAAAGACAGCTTTGACTTATACGTGTCCTGCAGAGAGGGCTGTGTATCTTAGTAACCTAGTTCAGGGCAGTTACAATCTGAAACCTCTAACCAGGTAACTGTTCCTCATTCTAACTTGACAACTAAGTTGGGAAGTCTTTCTTGACTATGAGATTACTCCCGCTTGATAAAGTATCCAGTCACATCTAGTCAGGATTCTGAATCACACGTTTCTAAGATTTTAAATATCTTTGAACATCATTGTTTGTGAAGATTCTTCTGAAGCTACTAAAGACCTCAGGTCATGAGAGTAAGAAACAGTTCAGTGAGGCCAATACTACTGCTGACTTAGTTGCCTTAAGAAAGTAGCTTTGGCTTTGGACAATTTGCCTTCTTTTCTGGGAAAGCTCCAGGTTGAACACAGAATAAGACAGGAACATTTTACTGTAAAAATGAGTGACATTTATCAAAGGCTACTATGGACATGCACTGTTGTAAGCCTGTGTTAAATCTTTGTGACAACTTTTTGAAGTAAGAGCTATTATTCTACCCATTTTACAGATGACGAAACTGAGGCATGAGAGATAAAGTAATTTCTCCAAGAATACTATTACATACAAGTCCCTAGTCTTAGACATTAACCTTGGCACTGAGGATGTCACAGTGATCTATTGTGGTCCCTTGTTTTCACCTGAACTCCAGACACTGTGATTTTATTTTCTCCAAGGTATTTTACTCAGCTTAAGTTGTAACGTTATGTCCAGGCTTATAGAAGTAGCTAGCTGTTTCTACCCAACTTCAATACACCTAGGTGGATAAACTGAGCAGTCACACACTCAGACAGAAGCATATTTATTGTATGAGGAAGAGAGTAGTACCTTTTATCCACATTGGGTCCAAGGATAGTGATTTTCATAACTGGGAATGTTCTTCCCAGTTGATTGTTGTCTTAGTCCATTTTATGCTGCTGTAGCAGGATATTTGAGACTGAGTAATGTGTAATGAACAGGCATTTATTGCTAACAGTTCTGGAGCCTGGGAAGTCTAAGACTGAGGGGTTGGCATTTGGATAGGGTCTTCTTGCTTCATCATCCCATGACAGAAGCTAGATTAGCAATTTTAGTCTATTTTCTTTATTTTTGTTTTAAAACACCTAACTACTTAATTGTCCATCTTCCCCAGGGGTGCCCTATGAACTTGAAGATCTACTTTCCTATAGTTTCTTATATCCATAATATGTTTTATATCTATGGTAGGGTTGCTAGATAAAGATAAAATACCAGTTAAAATTACTTTCAGAGAATTTCAGACTAGGTACCATATATTTTTGTATGCTGAATCTGGCAGCCATATTTTATAACTAATTCATTGGAAAGGAGGAAAGGGATGAGTTACTCCTTATTGGGCAAGCCATCTTGTTTATGTAGATTAATGTAATAACACTGGAAGATAAAATATTCCCATGGTTAGCATCACAGATGAATTCAAAAGTGTTTTCTAACTCATTTATTTAAAACTGTATATTCTAAACCTATTTCATTCAGAGTGTAAATCCAAACATATTCAGTGTGATTCCTACGGTTTCTTTCCCCACGGTAAGATTATCATTAGAATAGCTTTTAGAAAGTTTCTCTTATCATTTGAAATTAAGATGCGCCATTAAAGATAAATTTTCTTAAGTACTAAAATGTTTAAATTTAATTTTTTAAATAGAAATCTTTCTGTCTGAGTGTAGTGTCTCACACCTGTAATCTCAGTACTTCTGGAGGCTGAGGCAGGAGGATTATTCAAACCCAGGAGTTCAAGACCAGCCTGGGTAACATAGTGAGACTGTATCTTTACAAAAAACACACAAATAAACAAAAATCCTAGCTGAGCATGGTGGTCTGTGCCTGTAGTCCTACCTACTTGGGAGGCTGAGGCAAGAGGATTGCATGAGCCCAGATCCAGGAGTTTGAGGCTGCAGTGAGCTATGATAGTTGCATCACTACATTCCAACCTGGGCAACAGAGTAAGAGCATGTCTTAAAAAAATAAAAAGGAATCTTTCCGAAGTATATTTCACACTAGATTACTCACTAAAGGTGATATATTGAATATGACTTCCTCTGGAAAAATTAGTGTTATTATTAATATAAATTATTTCAACTTTTAATATGTAATATACTCCCAAAGTCTGCTGATGTGTATAGAACTATTTTTCTTATCTGTAAACAGTCTCACTATGCTATGCTCTTGTGATTTCTGCATGCTGCCATTTGCTATCCTCTGTGAACACCTCTGGGAGATACATTTCATCACCAGCAGTGAGCCTCAACTCCTAAGTTGTAGCCTTAATTTCAAAACAGTTGTGTGGGTGAAGAACGGAGGAAGCTCATTTATGGATTCAAGTGTGTTGCTTTGTGCCAGCTATTTTTCTTGTAGCTACTTCAGAGGGCTGCTGGCACTTCCAGGACTGTGCTTTGTTCTTTATATGTGAGCTTTGTTAGGTATTGAAGTGCTGCTCTGTGTTTGTCAGTATTACTTCTCAAGATGTGTCCTACAGGACAAAAGTTCTATAAAATGTTAATAGGTGCATCCCCCACCCCCCAAAAATAAAATAAACAACTTTCCATGATTGAAACAGTGTGCTAAAAAATGTTATGCTTGTAAAAAGTTAAAGTCTGCTTTACAGGGATTTTCATATGCTAACATGGAATATAAATCCTTGGGTGTTTAAAATGGTATATAGCACATTTTGATCTTATCTGTGCATGTAATCACTTTGGTGGAAGATCTCACTGGACACGTTGTGGAATTTTGTTATGATTTACAGTTGCCACGTCAACATGGGAGTTTTACACAGAAATAAAAATCTTAAGCATGATGTAAGTTTTTCCATTCTAAAAACTTAGGGGAGAAGGGAAAGAAATGTGGCAAAATGATTTCTAATAGGGATAAAATTAATATCCTTCATACATTCAAATCCTTATTCCTTGGAGATAGTTCTTTGAAAATAATAAATAGCAAGTGTACAAGTCTTTAGGACATTAATCAGGGGACAGGTTTCTCCTTTAGAAATAAGAGGTTATGTTTCTGAATGCTAATGCATTAAAAAGGAGTGACATGTCAAGGTTTACAACTCACAAAACATAATACAGAACTCCTTCCTGCTCTCTGGACAAATTCGATGAGAAGATAAAACAAAAGTGAAATAGAATTAAATGCCCCAAATAGAAACTTCAGGAAACAGGCCAAATATTAAACTTGTTTCTTTTTCCTTTTGAAACTGCCACTTTTTTTCTCCTTCTGCTCTTAAAAATATTTAGTTTAGATGAATATTATTGCTTGTAATCAAGTGTCTTGATATTATTTTGACATTTCTGGTAGTCTTTACTACTGAGTATTGAAGGAAAGGACTTTTGCATTTGTTGAAATGAACACATTAATATTTAGCTTAAACGTGTGCCATTTGCCTTTGCCTAAAGACTCACACACATTAAATATATATATTTTTTATTACTTCTATTATAAAGCATCTAATCATATATAACAATGCTCTGCATTATCTGTTCTGTCTCATAGCCTAGCATCAGTGATATTTATATATTTTTATAACTTAGCATCACTGATAAATTGTAACTTGGATATTTAACCTAATTTGTGTTATATTTAATTTAATCTGTGTTTAGACACTTGTTACAAAGACAAATCCATAATTGCCTGCCACTATTTTGGTGCCTACTGGACTCTATATATTAGATTCATGTGTGTGGACAGGTTAATTTTAATAATAATGGCTAACACATATGTCAGCTATACTTCTCAAATGTTTTATATACACTTATTTAATTTTCACAGCAATGTGAGATGGATAATTTCATGATTTTCATTTTATAGATGAGAAAACTAAGGCATATTTGTCCAAAGTTACACAGTAAGTCACAGAGTACGGACATGAACCCAAGTAGTCTGATTCCAGAGGCTGCTCTTAATAACCATTAAGAATGGAAAGATGAGAATGATACTTGGGTTATTTCATGAGATTGTAATCCTGCACTTCTACAACCTTCCAGAGGGTTTTCCAAAAGTAACAAAATCACTGAACTGCGTATTATCTTCTCATCAAAATAAGTAGATGAGGTCTAGAATCTCAATTAATATTAGTGAAATGCTGACTTTATCTGTAGCCAATGTCTTTATTTTCTGGAATAAGAACAAAGAGTATCCTAAATCCTAGGTGGGGTATAGACTCTGTCTCACTGTTCCTTAATATCCCACAATGCCAAGTGCTTAGTAATTATTCAACAATTACCTGCTGAATGGTCTTCACTTTATTGATGAAATTGAGGCTCAGAAAGTTGAAGACCTTGATCAAGTTACATAATAAGTGGCAAAAATTCCACCCATGGTTGCAGGTCCACTTCATTTTTCACTCTACTAAACAGACACTCAGCATTCACTTAGTGAGTTAATAATTTATAGAAATTTAAATCATTGGAATTAATGAAAACCCTATTTGTTATTTCTCAGACCCATTGTGATCATACTAGAATATACACAAATATCCTTATTATAGTTCTGAAAGATCTGATCTTGCTACTGCTTCCTAAACAAATGGCTCTCCAGGTGTATTAGAGCCATATTCCCAGTAGGCACTTTGTCTCTCCCTCATAGAACACCCTTATGTTAATGAAAGTTGGACAAATCCTCTCCATAGCATCCCAAGCAGAGTCTTAAGTTGTGGTAAATGAATGCTTCTCCTATTTTCCTTTGAAAAAGCTAATGAATTATGATAAACTCTTCAGTGCTCATAGGTCCACACATCCTAACCTCTTCTCTGACAATGTATTTATCCAAGTCACTTTGAAAAGTGCTTGTTTCCAAACAAGAACCAATTATATGGAAACACACTGTTAAAAATTAAACTGAGGTGCATTAAACATTTTATAAGCATTTATTTGAGCAAACTACTATTTAGCAATTGGGCAGTTACAAACCATGGTTTGTGGTTGTGGTTCTACCTAAAGGGCTTGAAGAAAAAGCTTTTAGAACGTAAAAGTGGAGGCAATGCGATAAAACAATGATTTGTTATAGCTATATAGGTGGAAAGTTCTATTTACGTAATTAGAGGTAAATTGGTGGTTTCTGGGGACTAAGTTTAGATTTTGTTTTCCTCTAAGTCAATCATTTACAAGAAATGCATTTGAGTCTGGTTTTGGTTTGCTTGGGTAGGAACCCAGGACATTAAAACCACTTCAGTCTGATAACCTTCTATTTATTTTAAGACTTTCTACATGTCTTATCAACCTGAATCTTTTTTTTTTTTTTTTTTACTCTGACAGATGGAGAACAACTTGCGTCTTGATAAGTCTTTTTCATTTTTCTTTCCGTTGCCTACCCACTATTACTGATGTAATCATTTTCATATATATGTATATATCTACACACACATATATATGAGCAATACACACACACACGTATATACGTATATTTTACTTTTGGCCATTTTTTATAGGTTTCTGTTCTTTTATGTCTCTGAGTCTTATTCATGCTGATATTAAGAAGGCCAAAAATGCAGTCATCACACTTTTAAACCTATCATTATTGATAATGATTTTGGAAACAAATGAAGTGTTTTAGTGTCATTAACTTTGCAATCAGACTAAACTTAGATTAGAATTTGGGTTCTAAAACATTGCCGTGTGACCCTGAACAAGTTACTTAGCTGTTCTACACCTTAGTTTCCTTATCTGTAAAGTGGTGTTAATAATCAAATTGTCTCATAGGCTTGTGATAATTCAATAAAATAATGCATGAAAAGTGCTCAGTATAATACCAGCTTATACGGTATATAAGTATTAATTACTTACATCTTCCATACTGATTGATACAATGAACAGATATTATCAGATCTCCCAAGTGGGAAGTGTCATGTGGGCCCAGAAGTTATGGTGAAATATTCCCAATATAATAGGAAAAAAATACTTACTGAAAAGACATATCTATAGGAACTTTGCAAGCATGTAAATAAGTGTCAGTGGTACCGGGTACCATTCAATGTAATACACATACACACACACAAACACACACACACACACACACAGAGAAAAATCGCTAAGTGCAGCAAAAATAACACAAAGTAAATAATATAAAGATTACCATATTATATTTTGAGAGCTAATATCTTTATAATCACGTGTACTTAGGTGTGATTTATGCCTTTAGTTCTACTTGCCACATTAAATTGGAATTATAACTCTGCTTGTTAATAGCATTTTGTTTTTGTGGCTGAAATAATATATTTGTTAACTGCCCACGCTACAACTAAATTAGGAAAGTAAGAAGTAATTTTCATTTGGGTAAGGAAGATAACTGGTAGTGGGCACGGCTCCCTTGCTTTTTATTCTTGCTGGAGTATGATAGACAACCTAAACTTGTAGGTGCTGCCTCCCCCAACCCCCGCAGCTTTTCTATGCTTGACTTTCCTCAAAAATATGTTTTCTTGTTTTAGCAAGCTAATGGGTATACAAACATTTATAGGTTTATTTTAGTACTAGCATCTAAAAATCTATTAGGTAATTCCCTAGTTGAAAAAAAAAAAAGAAAACAGATAGCTGCTAGGGGTGTAAATGTTAAAGATCAAGTCTTTCAGACTTTTATTGCCCATCTCCTAACCTAGTTCGTCTTAGTCTCGAACACTTTGTCGAGAAACTACTTATGAAATGCTCTACAAAACACTTGATTTTAAAGAATCCCTTTTCTTCAAGATAGGGTGACTCTATTTACCAAATAAAAATTAGTAGTTATGACTATATAAAGATTTTGCTTCTGGGTGTGATAAGCACTCTCAGAAGTGATGCATTAGACACTTAAAATATTTTCAAGTTTTATGGCAGTTGTTTCCAAATTTGTGTAGTTTTTAGTATATTGACAAGATTATGTGTTGATCACCATTATCTAATTCCAAGACATTTTCATCAACTCACAAAGAAACCCTGTACTCATTAGTAGTCACTTTCTATTTTCTTCTTCTGCCAGCCCCTGGCAATCACTAATCTACTTCCTGCCTCTATGGATTTGCCTATGCCGGACATTTCCTAAAAATGGAATGATATAATACGTGGTCATTTGTGTCTGACTTATTTCATTTAGCATAATGTTTTCAAGGTTCACCATGTTGTAGTATGTATCAGTACTTTATTTTTGATGGCTGAATAATCCATTGTATGGATGCACTACCTTTTGTTTATCCAGACATCAGTTGGTGGAGATTAGGTTCTTTATATTTTTTTTGGCTGTTAGAAATGCTGCTGCTCTGAACTTTTTAAGGTATGAACATATGTTTAAATTATCTTGGGTATACACCTAGGCTCAGAATTGCTGGGTCATATTGAAACACTGTTGAACTTTTTCAGGAACTGCCAAACTGTTTTCTACGGTGACTGCAGCCTTTTACATTCCTACTTACAATATGTGGTGAGTTGAGAATAAACAATTCAGGGAGGAAAAATGGAACCAGGGACAGTTTTTTTCTTAATCTTCTAATTTATGGGTAAAAATGGGAAATTATTTTAAATCAAGATGATCTACAAAGAATATCTAGGACATATTTCTATTAACTCTTCACCATCATCTTTAGGACTTTTCATGGTGCTGATGCCTAACTTTATGTGTTACATATGAACTTCTCTCGTCAGGTTGAGGACAATAACAGTTCAAATTTCATGGATTAGCTCACCTGGTCTATTCTTTCTCCCTGCCCAATCCTTTTCTCTCTATTTCTGTGAATATTATTTAATTCTATTAATTACAAGACTCAACTTAGATGCTGTCAAAGTCTTTCCTGACAAATCCAACTTCTGGACAGATATAACTTTTATCCATCTACTACCTGGTCTACCCATTTTGTTCTTAATCATACTGCCTAATACCAGTCGTTTTGTTCATGACTGTATGTGCTTTGTAGCTCTGAAGACAGCGCTGCATGTAATATTTCTTTTGTTTTTCCAAGGTGTATATTCTAATATTTTGATTACCATATGTTCAGTAAATAGTGAGATGACTGGTTTTAAAAAATTACTGGAAATTACCATTTTTTGAACACTTCTTATGTGCTAGGTTCTAAATTAGGGGGTTATCAGTTAATCTTCATCACAATCTTATGAACTAGCTATTTATAATTTTTTTGTTCTTTTGACGATATTGAAACTTAGATGGATCTTCCCCAAATCACATGGCCAGTAAATGACAGAGGTGGGGTTTGAGTCCAGATCTGATTCCACCATGTTATAGAGATTTGTTAAATTTTAAAGATTTCAATAAACTATTTAGAAAAATTCTTTAAAAACACAGTAGATTTTTATGCATCTGGAATTGTTTAAATATGAGAGTCCTAGAAGCAGGAAAAACTATATAAGTCTTTGAGACTCTTTGCAATGTTTAGAATCTCAGTTTAACAGGTGATGCTAAGTTCCTTTTATTTTTTACTCAACAGAAGATAAGAGAAAAAAGATCTGATTTTGAATATTAACATAAAGCTATTAAATGCTAATTTTCTTTACAAAGTATTAAAAATTCTGGATCAGTGCTTACAATCTAGCAAGTGTACATGCTATAAAGCACCTGTCTACTGCAGTATAAATGTAGTTTTCACAGTGACCAAAGATAATTTTTCTGTTATTGTAAGTATGTTGACACTGTTTTATATCATCTTTGGTTTGTAATGATGACTCACGAAAGTCTCCACATATGAATACAAATATCAACATAATTCACATATTTATAATTTTGAAAGAACAAGGAAAGCACCCTGATATTGTAGAAACAGCATTGTACTTGGAGGAGGAGATCTGGGCTTTGTCCTCATGTTGCCATAAGGTAGGTATGTAGATCTCGATAACCTATTCAATCTCTCTAGATCCAAGTCTCTTCAGTAATAAAATTGTAGGGTTGGATCAGGTGATCTACAGGGTCTTTCCGATTTTAAGGTTAACAATCATTGTGATGAGGGAATACTGGAGAACAAACACTACACTAAAGAGGTTATGCATGCTCTGAGCTGCCTTTTAGAAAATTAGCAATAGTCTTTAAATCAATCATAAATGAGAGGACAGAGCTGCAATGTGTGAATTGAAATGCTTCTTGGTCTTAATTTTAGGGTATGTTTCTGACACTTCAGGCTGGTTTAAATGGCTCTGAGTGCCCTAATGCCACACAAAGCTCAGATCAGTCTAATCATTATAAAACCTTCGCAGATGTGCATGGGAAAGATTTTCTGTGGAAGTTGGAAAAATGAAACTGTAAATGCCTTCCAGCTGGCATGCTTAAATGTACTTCACCTCATTGGAGACATGTTCAGGTTAATTTCAGTTGAGGACTGATAGCTCATCCAAATGTTACTCAAGATAATGTGAAGCAATTTTTCTCTCTTAGTGATGAACTCAGATAAGGGGATGATTATTGAAAAACATGTAGCTAACATTTGTCAATTGAAAAAAAATGATATCATTACAAAAATACAAAACTATATAATCTCTTAAAAAGAAGAAAAAGACTCAAGGTCGGCATGTAAAAAGCATAGGGCTAATTACACACATGCATATGGTGTACATTTTAGTTAAGTTCTGAGGGAGTTAACACCTTCGAGCCCAGTTGGTTTAGGTCATGCCATTTACATCCTGCTGTTCACAATAATGATGATAAGAAATGGGCTGCCTACTATCACTAAATGCCAGCTATAGACCATATGGCAACAAGACAACATCAAATTGAAAAAAAATAACTATCTCAACATTTAACAAACTTGATAGTTTAAAATACGCAATCTATTACACATTTTCTTAATTCTTTTAAATTCCTGTTCTAGTCCTTGCTACTGGCTGCATTTCAGCTGTGTCTTGTGAATGTGAAAACAAACAGCATGCGTCTTAGTCTGTATTTTGTTGCACATAATAGAATACCTGAAACTGGGTCATTTACAAAGAAAAGAAATTTATTTCACACAGTTATGGAGGCTAGGAAGTCCAAGGTTGAGGGGCTGTATCTGGTAACAGCCTTTTTGATAGTGGGGACTCTGAAGAGTCCCAAAGAGGCTCAGGGTATCACATGGTGAGGAGGCTGAACATGTTAGCTCAAGTCTCTCTTTAGCTTTGCATAAAGTCAGCAGTCTTACTCCCATGATAACTCATTAATCCATTTACCCATTAATGGATTAAGCCATCCATGAGAGCAGAGACCTCATGACCCAGTTAGCCCTAAGTTAATCACCTCTTAAGCACTGGGATTAAATTTCAACATAAGTTTTTAAGGGGACACATGTCCAAACCATAGCAGACTGTTAACGGAATCAGATAAACTGGAATCTATGTTGGTTATTTTGGATGATTTCCTTCATTACATGATAACCGCACTCTTTATCGATGTCAGAATTCCAGAAAGAAAAACATAAATGAATGATGATGGTTGGTTGAGAACTTGTCTTAGTGTACAATTGATAAGCAGATTCAGGGCTTTGTGATTAAAAGCAATACATTTCTAACAAAAACAATACATATTTTAAGGAAAATTAAATACATCATAAATATAATTTTATTTGGAATTGAATTAATTGGTTGCCCTAACCACTCCAGTCATCAAATTTTTTGTATCAGTTTCATAGTTCTCCACAAACCTTTTGGCATACACAAATTAAAAGTAACATACTTTGCACAGTCTAATGAGTAATTTCCTCTTCTGTAAAATTAGCCTACATGCTTCAAAGGTCTGTGTAGCTCCAGCAGATTATGGTTCTAAAGTACCCTGTTCACAATGAAGTGAAAGGTTCAAAATGAAAGAACTCATCCCACTTTCTCACTTCTACAAAACATTGTTTGGAGTTTTGTTGGATTCTCAAGTGCCTTTTGAGGCTGTTTTCATCTGACTTCAAAAGCTAGTCCCAGACTTAGTTTTTACCGATTTCAAAAAGGCATCGCTGACTGTATAATATTGGTTAAAATTACTTTTTTGTTAAAGAAAGTTTAATAACTTCAAATTCTACCTGAATATTTCAGAACATCATTCTCAAGATAAATGTTCAGAAATTTCTACTTTATATCTTTAGAAACATTATCCATTGGAGATTTCCTGCAACTCACATTTAAATGTATAAAATAGAAGGCACTTGAGGCTATTTGCATCTGTACAGAATTTTTAAAATTTTTTTGTTTGTGAGCAGCAATGCATTTTTGAAAGTATTTAAAGTGAAACTGAATTCATTTAAATGGCTTTAGGGTTTTGTAAAATCTCTTTGTATTTTCATGTTTACACCCCATGATGAAAACCAATCTCAGGTATCAGAGCATCAGGAGGGATAGGTGTGAAAAGGAGGGACACAGCCCTGGGTAACAGACCTTTTAATTATACAGCAGGTGAAAAATTCAGCTTAGAAGCCTCAACTTAAAATTAGAGCTAACAGCTGATTTGTTGAAAAGTGTTATTCAATTTTGATTTGAGTGTAAACTACTCAAAGACTTCAAAAGAGAAAGAGAAATTGTTAGGGAACACAGTAAGAATTATAGTAAAAATTCATCATTGAATTTCAGAAAAGTCATCACTTACCCACTTCAATTTTTGTCAAAGGTTTTAGAGAATGGTAAGACAACTGTTCCATTACAATGCACGTTTGTAACTACCACTGGCAATGTATGATAATGATTTTGGATCATTTGGAGAATTCCGTTCTCTTATACAGTTCTCCAATAAAAAGAACCAGGGCTCTTTAGAAAAATATTTGTTACTATGGCTGGTGTAAGGAACATATAAGAAAAGTCTACAGCATCTTGTAGCCTTCTTCTCACCCTCTGCCTATAAAAAGTACTCAAAAAACAAAACCATGGAGGGTTTTTCAAAGGGACACAGGAGATAAGCTCAGTGAGCTTCCAGTGGCCAAAGCTAAAAAATTTGAACAACAAAATAAATAACATAGTATTGGATTTATCGCCCAATGTATAAAACAAATACACATACTTTTTATAAGTACATATTAGAATATGTGGGTAGTACTTCTATACATAAATGAATAAATAAGTACATAAATGAAGCAGAAACAAATCTCCTGAACAAAATTATTCCAAGTAATTTATGTAGCATGTAACTTTATAGTAAAGAAAGCTGGCAAACACTGTCTCAGTCAGTTGATCAGTTATTAACATCACCAGGGTAAGTTGTGTTGATAACATGCGCCCCTTGATATGATGTGCTAAGAAGAGACATTTCACCTTTGCGATCTTGCTTTCTCAAACCCATGGTTTCAGTCTTAGAGACAAAATATTAGACAAACCCAATCTGAGAGACATTCTGTAGAATATATCACCACTAATCCTCAAAACTGCCAAGATCATGGAAAATATGGAAAGTCTAAAAAGAAACGTTCACAAACCAGAGGAGACAAAGGAGCCCTGATGACTAAATATAATACATACCTGGGACTGGATCCTGTAACACAAAAGAGAACAGGACAATAGGAGGGAAAAAATGAATGAATTCTGATTTAAGTATGGAGTTTAATAATGATGTACCAGTATTGTTTATTAGTTGCACAAAACATACAACACTAATAAGACACAAACAATAGGGGAAACTAACTGTGGGGCACATGGGAACTCTCTTATATTTATAATTTTTTTCTGTAAATATAAAACTATTCTAAAATTAAAAGTTTAATATTCTTGGACTGTGATTGACCAAGTGTAACTGAAACCACAGAAAGCAAAACCGGAGAGCGGAGCAAGATGGCCAAATAGGAACAGCTCCAGTCTCCAACTCACAGCGAGCGACACAGAAGACCGGTGATTTCTGCGTTTTCAACTGAGGTACTGGGGTCATCTCTCTAGGGAGTGCCAGACAATCGGTGCTGGTCAGCTGCTGCAGCCTGACCAGCGTGAGCTGAAGCAGGGCGAGGCATCGCCTCACCTGGAAGCGCAAGGGGGAAGGGAATCCCTTTTCCTAGCCAGGGGAACTGAGACACACAACACCTGGAAAATCGGGTAACTCCCACCCCAATACTGCGCTTTAAGGAAACAGGCACACCAGGAGAATATATCCCACACCTGGCCGGGAGGGTCCCACGCCCACGGAGCCTCCCTCACTGCTAACACAGCCATCTGCGGGGATCTATCCTCAAGGCAGCAGCGAGGCTGGGGGAGGGGCGCCCGCCATTGCTGAGGCTTAAGTAGGTAAACAAAGCCGCTGGGAAGCTCGAACTGGGTGGAGCTCACAGCAGCTCAAGGAAGCCTGCCTGTCTCTGTAGACTCTACCTCTGCGGACAGCACACAGCTGCAGTCCAACAGGGGAAAGAGCGGGGGCCGGTGCAGACGCGAACGACTCTGTCTGACAGCTTTGGGGAGAGCCGTGGATCTCCTAACGCGGAGGTTGAGATCTGAGAACGGACAGACTGCCTGCTCAGGTGGGTCCCTGACCCCTGAGTAGCCTAGATGGGAGTCATCCCCCACTAGGGGCAGTCTGACACCCCACACCTCACAGGGTGGAGTCACCCCTGAGAGGAAACTTCCAAAGAAAGAATCAGACAGGTACACTCGCTATTCAGCAATATTCTATCTTCGGCAACCTCTGCTGCTGATACCCAGGCAAACAGGGTCTGGAGTGGACCTCAAGCAATCTCCAACAGACCAACAGACAGTCCTTCTGACTGTCAGATGGAAAACTATCAAACAGGAAGGACACCTATACCAAAACCCCATCAGTACGTCACCATCATCAAAGACCAGAGACAGATAAAACCACAAAGATGGGGAAGAAGCAGGGCAGAAAAGCTGGAAATT
The DNA here is from genome assembly GCF_009764315.1 of Trachypithecus francoisi. Taxonomy (NCBI): domain Eukaryota; kingdom Metazoa; phylum Chordata; class Mammalia; order Primates; family Cercopithecidae; genus Trachypithecus; species Trachypithecus francoisi. The sequence continues at coordinate 9,869,828 of NW_022681453.1, forward strand.
CAAAAAATAAGAGCGCATCTCCCCCTGCAAAGGAGCGCAGCCCATCGCCAGCAACAGATCAAAGCTGGTCAGAGAATGACTTTGACGAGATGAGAGAAGAAGGCTTCAGTCCATCAAACCTCTCAGAGCTAAAGGAGGAATTACGTACCCAGCGCAAAGAAACTAAAAATCTTGAAAAAAAAGTGGAAGAATTGACAGCTAGACTAATTAATGCAGAGAAGATCATAAACGAAATGACAGAGATGAAAACCATGACACAAGAAATACGTGACAAATGCACAAGCTTCAGTAACCGACTCGATCAACTGGAAGAAAGAGTATCAGTGATTGAGGATCAAATGAATGAAATGAAGCGAGAAGAGAAACCAAAAGAAAAAAGAAGAAAAAGAAATGAACAAAGCCTGCAAGAAGTATGGGATTATGTAAAAAGACCAAATCTAAGTCTGATTGGGGTGCCTGAAAGTGAGGGGGAAAATGGAACCAAGTTGGAAAACACTCTTCAGGATATCATCCAGGAGAACTTCCCCAACCTAGTAGGGCAGGCCAACATTCAAATTCAGGAAATACAGAGAACGCCACAAAGATACTCCTCCAGAAGAGCAACTCCAAGACACATAATTGCCAGATTCACCAAAGTGGAAATGAAGGAAAAAATCTTAAGGGCAGCCAGAGAGAAAGGTCGGGTTACCCACAAAGGGAAGCCCATCAGAATAACAGCAGATCTCTCGGCAGAAACTCTACAAGCCAGAAGAGAGTGGGGCCCAATATTCAACGTTCTTAAAGAAAAGAATTTTCAACCGAGAATTTCATATCCAGCCAAACTAAGCTTCATCAGTGAAGGAGAAATAAAATCCTTTACAGATAAGCAAATGCTTAGAGATTTTGTCACCACCAGGCCTGCCTTACAAGAGACCCTGAAGGAAGCCCTAAACATGGAAAGGAGCAACCGGTACCAGCCATTGCAAAAACATGCCAAAATGTAAAGACCATCGAGGCTAGGAAGAAACTGCATCAACTAATGAGCAAAATAACCAGTTAATATCATAATGACAGGATCAAGTTCACACATAACAATATTAACCTGAAATGTAAATGGACTAAATGCTCCAATTAAAAGACACAGACTGGTAAACTGGATAAAGAGTCAAGACCCATCAGTGTGCTGTATTCAGGAGACCCATCTCACATGCCGAGACATACATAGGCTCAAAATAAAGGGATGGAGGAAGATCTACCAAGCAAATGGAGAACAAAAAAAAGCACGGGTTGCAATCCTAGTCTCTGATAAAACAGACTTTAAACCATCAAAGATCAAAAGAGACAAAGAAGGCCATTACATAATGGTAAAGGGATCAATTCAACAGGAAGAGCTAACTCTCCTAAATATCTATGCACCCAATACAGGAGCACCCAGATTCATAAAGCAAGTCCTTAGAGACCTACAAAGAGACTTAGACTCCCATACAATAATAATGGGAGACTTCAACACTCCACTGTCAACATTAGACAGATCAACGAGACAGAAAGTTAACAAGGATATCCAGGAATTGAACTCATCTCTGCACCAAGCGGACCTAATAGACATCTATAGAACTCTCCACCCCAAATCAACAGAATATACATTCTTCTCAGCACCACATTGCACTTATTCCAAAATTGACCACATAATTGGAAGTAAAGCACTCCTCAGCAAATGTACAAGAACAGAAATTATAACAAACTGTCTCTCAGACCACAGTGCAATCAAACTAGAACTCAGGACTAAGAAACTCAATCCAAACCGCTCAACTACATGGAAACTGAACAACCTGCTCCTGAATGACTACTGGGTACATAACGAAATGAAAGCAGAAATAAAGATGTTCTTTGAAACCAATGAGAACAAAGATACAACATACCAGAATCTCTGGGACACATTTAAAGCAGTGTGTAGAGGGAAATTTATAGCACTAAATGCCCACAAGAGAAAGCAGGAGAGATCTAAAATTGACACTCTAACATCACAATTAAAATAACTAGAGAGGCAAGAGCAAACACATTCAAAAGCTAGCAGAAGGCAAGAAATAACTAAGATCAGAGCAGAACTGAAGGAGATAGAGACACAAAAAACCCTCCAAAAAATCAATGAATCCAGGAGTTGATTTTTTGAAAAGATCAACAAAATTGACAGACCGCTAGCTAGACTAATAAAGAAGAAAAGAGAGAGGAATCAAATAGACGCAATAAAAAATGATAAAGGGGATATCACCACCGACCCCACAGAAATACAAACAACCATCAGAGAATACTATAATGCCTCTACGCAAATCAACTAGAAAATCTAGAAGAAATGGATAATTTCCTGGACACTTACACTCTCCCAAGACTAAACCAGGAAGAAGTTGAATCCTTGAATAGACCAATAGCAGGCTCTGAAATTGAGGCAACAATTAATAGCCTACCCACCAAAAAAAGTCCAGGACCAGATGGATTCACAGCTGAATTCTACCAGAGGTACAAGGAGGAGCTGGTACCATTCCTTCTGAAACTATTTCAATCAATAGAAAAAGAGGGAATCCTCCCTAACTCTTTTTATGAGGCCAACATCATCCTGATACCAAAGCCTGGCAGAGACACAACAAAAAAAGAGAATTTTAGACCAATATCCCTGATGAACATCGATGCAAAAATCCTCAATAAAATACTGGCAAACCGGATTCAGCAGCACATCAAAAAGCTTATCCACCATGATCAAGTGGGCTTCATCCCTGGGATGCAAGGCTGGTTCAACATTCGCAAATCAATAAAAGTAATCCAGCATATAAACAGAACCAAGGACAAGAACCACATGATTATCTCAATAGATGCAGAAAAGGCTTTTGACAAAATTCAACAGCCCTTCATGCTAAAAACGCTCAATAAATTCGGTATTGATGGAATGTACCTCAAAATAATAAGAGCTATTTATGACAAACCCACAGCTAATATCATACTGAATGGGCAAAAACTGGAAAAATTCCCTTTGAAAACTGGCACAAGACAGGGATGCCCTCTCTCACCACTCCTATTCAACATAGTGTTGGAAGTTCTGGCTAGGGCAATCAGGCAAGAGAAAGAAATCAAGGGTATCCAGTTAGGAAAAGAAGAAGTCAAATTGTCCCTGTTTGCAGATGACATGATTGTATATTTAGAAAACCCCATCGTCTCAGCCCAAAATCTCCTTAAGCTGATAAGCAACTTCAGCAAAGTCTCAGGATACAAAATTAATGTGCAAAAATCACAAGCATTCTTATACACCAGTAACAGAAAGCAGAGAGCCAAATCAGGAATGAACTTCCATTCACAATTGCTTCAAAGAGAATAAAATACCTAGGAATCCAGCTTACAAGAGATGTAAAGGACCTCTTCAAGGAGAACTACAAACCACTGCTCAGTGAAATCAAAGAGGACACAAACAAATGGAAGAACATACCATGCTCATGGATAGGAAGAATCAATATCGTGAAAATGGCCACACTGCCCAAGGTTATTTATAGATGCCATCCCCATCGAGCTACCAATGACTTTCTTCACAGAATTGGAAAAAACGGCTTTAAAGTTCATATGGAACCAAAAAAGAGCCCACATTGCCAAGACAATCCTAAGTCAAAAGGACAAAGCTGGAGGCGTCACGCTACCTGACTTCAAACTATACTACAAGGCTACAGTAACCAAAACAGCATGGTACTGGTACCACAACAGAGATATAGACCAATGGAACAGAACAGAGTCCTCAGAAATAATACCACACATCTACAGCCATCTGATCTTTGACAAACCTGAGAGAAACAAGAAATGGGGAAAGGATTCCCTATTTAATAAATGGTGCTGGGAAAATTGGCTAGCCATAAGTAGAAAGCTGAAACTGGATCCTTTCCTTACCCCTTATACGAAAATTAATTCAAGATGGATTAGAGACTTAAATGTTAGACCTAATACCATAAAAACCCTAGAAGAAAATCTAGGTAGTACCATTCAGGACATAGGCATGGGCAAGGACTTCATGTCTAAAACACCAAAAGCAACGGCAGCAAAAGCAAAATTGACACATGGGATCTAATTAAACTAAAGAGCTTTTGCACAGCTAAAGAAACTACCATCAGAGTGAACAGGCAACCTACAGAATGGGAGAAAATTTTTGCAACCTACTCATCTGACAAAGGGCTAATATCCAGAATCTACAAAGAACTCAAACAAATATACAAGAAAAAAACAAACAACCCCATCAAAAAGTGGGGAAAGGATATGAACAGACATTTCTCAAAAGAAGACATCCATACCGCCAACAGACACATGAAAAAATGCTCATCATCACTGGCCATCAGAGAAATGCAAATCAAAACCACAATGAGATACCATCTCACACCAGTTAGAATGGCAATCATTAAGAAGTCAGGAAACAACAGGTGTTGGAGAGGATGTGGAGAAATAGGAACACTTTTACACTGTTGGTGGGATTGTAAACTAGTTCAACCATTATGGAAAACAGTATGGCGATTCCTCAAGGATCTAGAACTAGATGTACCATATGACCCAGCCATCCCACTACTGGGTATATACCCAAAGGATTATAAATTACTCTACTACAAAGACACATGCACACGTATGTTTATTGCGGCACTATTCACAATAGCAAAGACTTGGAGTCAACCTAAATGTCCATCTGTGACAGACTGGATTAAGAAAATGTGGCACATATACACCATGGAATACTATGCAGCCATAAAAAAGGATGAGTTTGCGTCCTTTGTAGGGACATGGATGCAGCTGGAAACCATCATTCTTAGCAAACTATCACAGGAAGAGAAAACCAAACCCCGCATGTTCTCACTCATAGGTGGGAACTGAACAATGAGATCACTTGGACTCGGGAAGGGGAACATCACACACTGGGGCCTATCATGGAGAGGGGGGAGGAGGGAGGGATTGCATTGGGGAGTTATACATGATATAAACGTCATGCACATGTACCCTAGAACTTAAAGTATAATAATAAATAAATAAATAAATAAATAAATAAATAAATAAAAAAAGAAAGCAAAACCATGGATAAAAGGAGGTTACTGCATAATTAAAAATCACATTATGTGTTAATATATGGGGACAAACGAGATCATGTTTTACATTTACCTTTTGAAGATAAGGATTCTCTAATCTATAGAAACTCCCTGCAGCAACCAATGCATTATTGAGAACTCAGGAATAAAGATAATAATTGTGAAGTAATACTAATGATGGTACACATTTTTAGTCTTTTACAAGTTACAACTTACTTTCGTAAGTTTTATCATGTTAGAGAATGAGTGATGACTCTATAAGGCACTTTGAGCTTTGTGGCAGGGGGAAGTATAATTTTCAACAATTTATTTCTCTGATACTCATATAAACTATAGCCATGATGCAAGTCTTTTATTGCCTAGTTATTCCAAAAGTCTTTGTAAACAAGATCTAATAAAATAGAAAATGCAAAACAATAAAATAAAACAAAACAAGCAACATACCTTTTGGAAGCTTTAGAGAACACATAATCAAATTCCTTTTTTTAAATGGAAAGCCATTCATGTTTTAAATTTCATGCTGTTCTGAGTAATGTGATGAAATTGCGTGCCATCCCACTCTGTCCTGCCTGGCTCGTGAATCATCTCTTTGTACAGCACATCCACACTGTCTATGTTACCTGATCATTAATCACTTAGTAACTAACCATCTTGGTTATCAGATCAACTATTGAGCATCACAGTGCTTGTGTTCAAGTAATCCTTATTTTACTTAATAATGTTCCTAAGTAGTAATGCTGGCAATTCAGATATGCTAAAGGGAAACAGTCAATTGCTTCCTTTAGTGAAAATGTGAAAGTTCTTGACTTAATAAAGAAAGAAACATAATCATTTGCCAAGGTTGCTAAGACCTAGAGTAACAGCAAACATTCTATCCATGAAGTTGTAAAGAAGAAAAAAGAAATTTGTGCTAGTTTTGTTGTCACATCTCAAAATGCAAAAGTTACAGCCCCAGTGCATAATAAATATTTAGTTAAGATGGGAAATGTGTGTATATAGGGTTTGGTACTATCTGCAGTTTCAGGATTCCACTGAGTGTGTTGGAACATATCCCCCATATTCATGTATAGACTGTATAGCTTTGACCTTAGGAAGGTTAAGCATAATTGTCCAGTTTGTTTGGTTTCTCTTGCCTGGGTCAAACCAAGAGCTCCATATGCTGAGTGATATGAATTACATTTGATGAGCCATCCTAATAAAGAAAGATAACAATACTGAAAATATCTTTCACATGCACATGATTTGGCTTTGGAATATGCAGACAGTGGCTGACTTACCTCAATCAGGCAAAACTGCAGACAGTAAGGCAAACTTGCTGAATGTTTATTTTCCTGAGTACACACTTTCCGAATATGAGTGAGTGATAAATTATTTTAAAATAAATTTGGACCTTAGCCCTCTTTTGAAATAAATCAGTGGTTGAAGTAAGAAGAAAACTAAAGCCAAAATGCAAATACACTTGTGAGACAGATTGACAGTTGTGGAAACTGCTGTGAGCTTTCTCTGTAGATTAAAAAAAAAGATATAGTTGGCATATAATATATTGCACATTTTAAAGTGTACAATTTGGTAGTGACATATGTATGCCACTGTGAAACAATCACTGCAATGAAAATAATGAACATATCCACCAGCCCAAAGTGTTCTGTGCCCACTTGTAATCTCTTCCTCTTACCCTTCTCCATACCTCCTTCATTCTTTTTTGCCCCAGCTTTATTGAGGTATAATTGACAAATAAAATTATAGAAGTTTAAGGCATAAAATGTGATGATTTAATATACATATATTGTGACTTCATTACCAAAATCAAGTTATTTGACACATCTATCACCTCATGTAGTTACCAGTTTTTTGTTTGTTTGTTCGTTTTGTTTACCACCTCCATTCTTGTCCCCAGGTAACCACTGATATACTATTCATGACTCTGGATTAGTTTGCAGAGTTTAGAGTTTTCTTCAAAAGGGAGGGTACAGCATTTTTATTTTTAGTTTTTAATCTGCCTATTTCATACAGCATTCTGATTTTTGAGATTCATCTGTGTTGTAGCATGTATCAATACTCGGTTCCTTTTTAATACCATTGTATAGATATAGTATAATTTATATATTCGTTCACCTGTTTATGAGCATTTGGGCTGCTTTCCAGTTTTTGCCTATTACAAGGAAGACTGCTATGAGCATTGTAATACAAATCTTTGTATGGACATTGCCTCCTTTCCTCCTGGGTAATTACCTATGAGTAGAATGATAGGATCACATGGTAGGATATGTGTTTATTTTTTTAAATAAATGGCCAAACAGTTTTCCAAAGCAGTTATACTATTTTAAGTTTCTACCAGCAATGTATGAAAGTTCCAGTTTCTTCATATTCTCACTAACACTTGTTTTAAAATTTATACATTCTTGTAAATATGTAGAGATATCTCATTGTGATTTTAGCATGCTTTTCCCTAACAACTAGTGATGCTATACATCTTTTCTTGAGGTTATTTGCCATTAATATGTCTTCTTTAGTCAAGTGTCTGTTCAAATCTTTTGCACTATTGAGTTGTTTTCTCATGATTTTTGAGAATTCTTTATATATTTTAGATGCAAGTCCAGATGTATTAGGTCTATACTTTGCAAATATTTTCTCAAAGTCTGTAGGTTGCCTTCTCATTCTCCTAACAGAGTCTCTGGAAACACAGAGTATTTAACTTTGATTAAGTCTAATTTGTTAATTTTTCTGTTAGTGATCATGCTTTTGGTGTTATGTCTAAAAAAATCTGACTAGCCCAAGACAACAAAAATTTTCTTCTCTTTTTTTGTCTAGAAATTTCATACTTCCAGATTTTACTTGTTAGTCTATGAACCATTTCAAGCTAATTCTCATATATGGTACAATGAATGGAGCAAAGGTCACATTTTTTGCAATATCAATATATAATTGTAATAGTAGCATTTACTGTAAAGACTAGATTTTTTCAACTGAATTATTTTTGTACTAAGTTAAAAACCAGTTGGTTGACAAGTGTGGGCCTATTTCTGGAATTTCCATTATGTTCCACTGACCTTTTTTTCTCTCTTGATTTCAATATCATACTGTTGTAATTACTGTAGCTTCACAATAAGCTTTGAAATCAGGTAGTGTTAACCCTCCAACTTTGTTCATCTTTTTCCAAGTTGTTTTTGACTATTTTAGATCCTTTACATTTTCATATAAATTAAACAATAAGTAAAATTTTATTTTGTAATTTTCTTTTTGCTATAAAAAATGTGTGCTGGTATTTTGACCAAGATGATGTTTTATCTATAGATTAATTCAGAAACAATTGACATCTTAATAGTATTGAGTTTTCCAACCCTTCAGCAAAATATATCTTCCTAGTTTTTTCATGTCTTCTTTGCTTTTTTTCTCAGCAATGTTTTGTAGTTTTCAGTTGATAGGCCCTGCACACTTCAGAGGGGTAAATTCTTAAGTATTTCATATTTTTGTTGCTGTTATAGACAACATTTATACAATTTTAATTTCTAGTTGTTGTTAGTTACTGCAAATAAACCACCATCATTATACACTGCTTCTGTGAGTTTGACTGTTGTAGATTCCACATATAAATGAGACCATACAGTATTTTTCTTTCTGTACTGGCTTATTTCACTTAGCATAATGTCCTCCAGGTTCATCCATGTTGTTGCAAACAGCAGATTTTCCTTTTTTATGGCTGAATAATATTTCCTTACACACACACACAGACACACACATGTGTGTATTTGTACCACATTTTTCTTATTCACTCATCTATCAGTGGGCATGTATGTTGTTTCCATATCTTGGCTAGTGTAAATAATGTGGCAATGAACATGGAAGTGAACAGATCTCTTCAAGATAATGGTTTTATTTCGTTTGAATATGTACCCAAAAGTGAGATTGCTGGACCATATGGTAGTTCAATTTTTAACTTTTTAAAGAACCTCCCTGCTGTTTTCCATAATGGTGGTACCAATATATATTTCTGTACAAGGGTTCCCTTTTCTCCATACCCTTGCCAACATTTGGTATCTCTTTTATTTTCATAATAGACATCCCAACAGGTGTGAGGTAATATCTCATTGTGGTTTTGATGTGCAATTCCCTGATGACTAGTGATGCCAGGTTAAAGGGCCACTTTGGAGGCTGCTAGTTGTCCACCAGAATCTATTCCCCAGGTGTTCCACAATATTAGAATTATAGCCAGGCCATGGCTGCCCTGCTGAGCATTAGAATTTTTAGCTCCTTTTGGAGTCAGTTGTGGGTAGGAGGCTAAGTTCTCAACCCCATCAAAAAGTGGGCAAAGGATATGAACAAACATTTCTCAAAAGAAGACATTCATACAGCCAACAGACACATGAAAAAATGCTCATCATCACTCGCCATCAGAGAAATGCAAATCAAAACCACAATGAGATACCATCTCACACCAGTTAGAATGGCAATCATTAAAAAGTCAGGAAACAACAGGTGCTGGAGAGGATGTGGAGAAATAGGAACACTTTTACACTGTTGGTGGGATTGTAAACTAGTTCAACCATTATGGAAAACAGTATGGCAATTCCTCAAGGATCTAGAACTAGATGTACCATATGACCCAGCTATCCCACTACTGGGTATATACCCAAAGGATTATAAATTATTCTACTACAAAGACACATGCACACGTATGTTTATTGCGGCACTATTCACAATAGCAAAGACTTGGAGTCAACCCAAATGTCCATCAGTGACAGACTGGATTAAGAAAATGTGGCACATATACACCATGGAATACTATGCAGCCATAAAAAAGGATGAGTTTGCATCCTTTGTAGGGACATGGATGCAGCTGGAAACCATCATTCTTAGCAAACTGTCACAAGAACTGAAAACCAAACACCGCATGTTCTCACTCATAGGTGGGAACTGAACAATGAGATCACTTGGACTCGGGAAGGGGAACATCACACACTGGGGCCTATCATGGGGAGGGATTGCACTGGGGAGTTATACATGATATAAATGATGACTTGATGGGTGCTGACGAGTTGATGGGTGCAGCACACCAACATGGCACAAGTATACATATGTAACAAACCTGCACATTATGCACATGTACCCTAGAACTTAAAGTATAATAAAAAAATAAATAAACAAAAAAAAAAAAATAGAAGGTGAGTCCAAGGGAAGTGTACCAATTTCAGTACCGGCCTCACGCATGCCCTTTTCCATGCTCTTTCTCCTTCCCATTAACTGGAATATGGGTCCAGCTTCAACTCTGCAGATGAGAACACACCATAGGGTAGCAGTTCTCAAACATTTGGTTCTTATAACCCCTTTGTATTTTACAAACTGCCAAGGACCCCGAGTTTTGCTTATGTAGGTTATATCTATTCACATTTATCATATTGAAAATTAAAACTCAGAAACTAAAAATTATTTATAGTTCATTTAAAAATAACGATGATAAACCTATTTTATTTATATAGTTTTATCAAATATATATTTTTATAAAAATTATTTTATGAAAATATATTTGTAAAGCAAAAACATTGAGAAGTGTGATATTATTTTATATTTTTACAAATCTCTTTAATATCTTCCTTAAAAAAGAAAACCTGTATTTTCCTGTCTGTATCTATACCCTATTCATTGTGGTATACTGTTTTGGCTGAAGTATAAATGTAAAAATATCCAGGTTCACACAAATATGCATTTGGAAAAAACAAGCATGTTTTTTAGTCTTTTAGATAGTTGTGGATACTCTTTTTAAATTTTTTTATCAAAGCTCAACAAGTGGTAGTTTGTTAAAAATTAGTTAAATTGTAGATTCTCAAACCATGTCAATAAACTTTTCATATTTCTTTGTGTTAAAATCCATCAGTCTTTGAATAGATTTTTCCCCATGATGTTAAAAAATGCTTTATTTTTTTAAAAGATAACTGTTAAGAAAATGTTGTTTCAATTGCAACAAAAGCAAGAATTGACAAATGGGATCTAATTAAACTCAAGGAACTATCCTGCACAGCAAAAGGAACTATCAACAGAGAAAGCAGACAACATACAGAAGGGGAGAAAATTTTTGCAAACTATGCATTTGACAAAGGTTTAATATTCAGCATCTATAAGAAACCTAAACAAATTTACAAGAGAAAAACAACCCCATTAAAAAGTGGGCAAAGGACATGAATAGACACTTTTCAAAAGAAGACATACTTGCAGCCAAAAACCATATGAAAAAAGCTCAACATCACTGATCATTTGATGCCATCTCACACTAGTCAGAATGACTATTATTAAAAAGTCAAAAAATAGCAGGTGCTGGCAAGATTGCAGATAAAAAGGAATACTTATACACTGTTGGTGAAAGTGTAAATTAGTTCAACCATTGTGGAAAAATGTGTGGAGATTCCTCAAAGACATAAAAACAGAATTACCATTTGACGCAGCAATCCCATTACTGGATATATACCCAAAGGAATATAAATCATTCTGTTACAAAGATACATGCACACATATGTTCGCTGCAGCACTATTCACAAGAGCAAAGACATAGAATCCACTTAAATGCCATCAATCCTAGACTGAACAAAGAAAATGTAGTACGTATACACCAGGGAATATTATGAAAAAGAATGAAATCACATTATTTGCAGAAGCATGGATGGAACTGGAGGCCAGTATACTTAGCAAACTAAAGCAGGAACAGAAAACCAAATACTGTGTGTTCTTACTTACAAGTGACAATAAAATGATGGGAGCACATGGACACATAGAGAGGAACAATGAACACTGGGGCCTACCAGAGGGTGGAAGGTGAGAGGAGGGAAAGGATCAGGAAATATAACTAATGGGTACTAGACTTAATACCTAGGTGATGAAATAATTTGTACAACAAACCCCTATGACACAAGCCATCTATAACAACCCTGCACATGTACCCTGAACTTAAAAATTAAAAAAGAAAATATTGCTTCACTGAGTTAGGCAAATATCTTAATATTGACATTTTAAAATTACCCAATATCAAAAAATTACCACAGTCATTAATATCAGCACCAGTCTCATCAAAAACATTTTTAAGTATCGTATAGCTGTTATGACTAACAAGTGGTGAATACATGTTTTCCAAAATTCTAATTTTTTGCTTGAAAGCTTGAATGTTACTATTGGCATCAAATGTTGTCAGTTGTTTTCCTTAAAATGACATACTCACTTTACTAATTTTCAAGTAATTGTTGACCAGTATTCAAGTACTAATAACCATGGTGTGTCAATCATTCTTTCTGTTAAAATGTCATTCTATAAAAATGTGACCAGTTCATCTTGCAACTTAATTAATCTCAGGAGTACTATTCCGTGAGATAGTCATCATACGTCAGTAGACAACATAAGTGCTTATATATACTTATCATTTTAAATGTTTAAAAAATTTTTTAATTTGAATTTTTATTTTTTACTTTTGTAGGTACATAGTAGATGTATATATTAATGGGGTAAACAAGATACCCTGGTACAGGCATGTAACATATAATAATTGCCTCATGGAAAATGTATCCATTCCCTCATGCATTTATCTGTTGCGGGAAGTCAGGAACCCTGAATGGGGGGACTGGCTGGAGCCGTGGCAGAGGAACATAAATTGTGAAGATTTCATGGACATTTATCAGTTCCCAAATAATATTTTTATAATTTCTTATGCCTGTCTTTAATTTAATGTTTTAATCCTGTTATCTTCGTAAACTGAGGATATACCTCACCTCAGGACCACTGTGATAATTGTGTTAACTGTACAAATTGATTGTAAGACATGTGTATTTGAACAATATGAAATCAGTACACCTTGAAAAAGAACAGAATAACAGCGATTTTTAGGGAACAAAGGATGACAACCGTAAGGTCTGACTGCCTGTGGGGTTGGGCAAAAAGAGTCATATTTTTCTTCTGCAGGGAGCCTATAAATGGACTTGCAAGTAGGAGAGATATCACTAAATTCTTTTCCTAGCAAGGAATATTAATATGCTGGGAAAGGAATGCATTCCTAGGGGGAAGTCTATAAACAGCTGCTCTGGGAATGTCTGTCTTATGCAGTTGAGATAAGAACTGAGATATGCCCTGGTCTCCTGCAGTACCCTCAGACTTACTAGGGTGGGGAAAAACTCCACCCTGGTAAATTTGTGGTCAGACTGGGTCTCTGCTCTCGAACCCTGTTTTCTGTTGTTTAAGATGTTTATCAAGACAATATGTGCACTGCTGAACAGAGACCCTTATCAGTAGTTCTGCTTTTGCCCTTTGTCTTATGATCTTTGTTGGACCCTTATCAGTGGTTCTGCATTTTCTCTTTGTCCTGTTCCCTCAGAAGCATGTGATCTTTGTTAGACTCTTATTAATAGTTCTGCTTTTTGCCTTTTGAAGCATGTGAACTTTGTACCTACTCCCTGTTTTACACCCCCTCCCCTTTTGAAACTCTTAATAAAAATCTTGGTGGTTTGAGGCTCAGGTGGGCATCACAGTCCTACTGATATGTGATGTCACCCCCAGCCGCCCAGCTGTAAAGTTCCTCTTTGTACTCTTTCTCTTTATTTCTCAGCCAGCCGACACTTATGGAAAATAGAAGGAACCTATGTTGAAATATTGGGGTGGGTTCCCCTGATATTTTATCCCCCAATAACATTTATTTTTAAATAAACTTTAAATTTAAAAAAATAGTTATTTTTAAATGTACAACTAAATTATTGACTATAGTCACCCAGTTGTACTATCAAATACTAGGTCTTATTAAGTTTTCCTGGCTGTTTTTATTTTGTACACATTGACCATCCCCACTTCCCTCTCATGCCCCCACTATACTGCCCAGCCTCTGGTAGCCATCCTTCTGTTCTCTGTTTAGATGTTTTGATGTTTAGCTCCCACAAAAAAAGAGAATTTGTGAACTTTGTCTTCACATGCCTGACTTACTTCCACTTAACATAATGACCTCCAGTTCTCATTCTTCTTTATGGCTGCATAGTACCCCATTGTGTGTATGTACCACACTTTCTTTATCCAGTAATCTGTTGGTGGACACTTAGGTGACTTCTTAATCTTGGCTATTGTGAATGGTGCTGCAACAAACACGGGAATGCAGGTATTTTTCGATATACTGATTTCCTTTCTTTTGGGTATATGTATCGTAGTGAGATTGCTGGATCATGTGGTAGCTCTATTTTTAGTTTTTTGGGAACTAATCTCCATAGTGGTAGTACTAATTTACATTCCAACCAATAGAGTATGAAGGTTCCTTTTTCTCCATATCCTCCTCAGCATTTGTTATTGCCTATCTGTTGGTTAAAAGCCATTTTAACTGAAGTGAGATGATATTTCATTGTAGTTTCAATGTTCATTTCTCCAATGATATATGATGTTGAACATCTGTTCATATACCTGTTTGCTATTTGTATGTCTTCTTTTGAGAAATCTCTATTCACATCTTTTGCCCATTTAAAAAATGGATTATTAAGGCCAGGCATGGTGGCTCACACCTGTAATCCCGGCACTTTGGGAGGCCAAGGCAAGCAGATCACCTGAGTTTAGGAGTTCAAGACCAGCCTGGCCAACATGGTGAAACCCTATTTCTACTAAAACTACAAAATTAGCTGGGCATAGTGGCATGTGCCTGTAGTCCCATCTACTCGGGAGGCTGAGGCAGGAGAATCACTTGAACCCAGGAGATGGAGGTTGCGGTGAGCCAAGATTGCACCATTGCACTCCAGCCTGGGCAACAAGAGCAAAACTCCATCTCAAAAAAAAAAAAAGAAAGAAAGATTATTATATTTTGTCTTACAGAGTTGTTTCAGCTCCTTATATATTCTGGTTGTTCATCCCTGTCAGAGGAGTAGTTTGCAAATATTTTCTTTCATTCTGTGTGGTGTCTTTTTGTTGATAGTTTCCTTTGCTGTGCAGAAGATTTTTGACTTGACGTAATCCCATTTGTCCATTTTTGCTTTGGTTGCCTATGCTTGTGGAATATTACTCAAGAAATGTTTGCCAAGACCAATGTCCTGGAGAGTTTATTCAATATTTTCTTACAATAGGTTCATAGCTTGGAGTCCTATATTTAAGTCTTTAATCCAGTTTGATTTAATTTTTGTATATGGTAAGAGACAGGGGTCTAGCTTCATTCTTCTGCAGGTGGGTAACCAATATCACAAGCACCATTTGTTGAAGAGATTGTCTTTTCCTCCAATGTATATTACTGGCACCTTTGTCAATAATGAATTGACTTTAGATGTATAGATTTGTTTCTGGGTTCTCTATTATGTTCCATTGGTCTATGTGTCTGTTTTTATGCCATTACCATGTTGTTTTGGTTATTATAGCTCTGTAGTATAATTTGAAATAAGGTAAAGCAATTCTTCCAGTTTTGTTATTTTTGCTCAGGTTAGCTTTGACTCTTCTTGGTCTTATGTGGTTCCATGTAAATTGTAGGATTTTTTTTTTTTTCCATGAGGAATGTCATTGGTATTTGATAAGGATTGCATTGAATCAGTATATTTCTTTAGTATATTCATTGTACATTCATTGAATAAGTATATTTCTTTGAAGCCATCTGGTCCTAGACTTTTCTTAAGGGGGATACTTATTACTATGGCTTTGATCTAGTTACTTGTTACTGGTTTGTTCAGGTTTAGGATTTCTTCATGGTTCAATATTGGTAGGTCATATGTATCTAGAAATTTATCCATTTCTTCCAGATTTTCCAATTTGTTGGCATATGATTGCTAATAGAAGCCACTAATGATCCTTTGAATTTCTGCAATATCAGTCATAATGTCTTTTTTCATCTCTGATTTTATTTATTGAGTCTTTTCTTTTTCTAAGTCTGGCTAAATATTTGTTAATTTTATTTATCTTTTCAAAAAATGAACTTTTTTGTTTTGTTGATCTTTTGTATTGTTTTCTTCATTTCAATTTGATTTATTTCTACTCTGATCTTTAGATTTCTTTTTTCCACTAATTTTGGGTTTGCTTTGCTCTTGCTTTTCTAGTTGTTTAAGATACATTATTAAGTTATTCATTTGAAGGTTTTCTTCTTTTTTGATATGGCCACTCATACTATGAAATTCCCATTTAGTGCTGCTTTTACTGTCACATAGGTTTTGCTATGTTATGTTTTCATTATTATTAGTTTCAAGGAAGTTTTCCATTTCCTTCTAAATTTTTTCATTGACCTCACTGGTCATTCAGGAACAAGCTGTTTAATTTCCATGTGTTTGTCATGGTTTCCAAAATTCCTGTTGTTACTGATTTTTAGTTTTATTCCATTGTGTTCAGAGAAGATACTTGATATTATTTCAATTTTTGAATATTTTATGAGTTTTTTTGTGACCTAACATATGGTCTATCCCTGAGGATGATCCAGGTGCTGAAGAAAAGAATGTGCATTCTGTAATAATTGGATAAAATGTTCTCTATGTATCTATGAGAGCCTTTTGGTCTACAGTGTATAGCGCAGATTAAATCTGATGTTTCTTTGTTGATTTTCTGTCTGGAAGATCTGTCCAACACTGATAGTAGGGTGTTATTGTCTCCAGCTCTTAAGATCTGTCTCTTTCTTTAGCTCTAATAATATCTGATTTATATATCTGGGTGCTCCACCATTGGTTGCATATATATTTACAACTGTTAAATCCTCTTGCTGAATTGACCCCTTTATTGTTATATAATGACCTTCTTTGTCTCTTACCATTTTTGTCTTGAAATCTATTTTTTCTGATAGTATAGAGACTCCTGCTTCTTTTTAGTTTCCATTGGCATGGAATATCTTTTTCTATCCATTTTTTAAGTCTATGTGTGTCTTTATAGGTGAAGTGAGTCTCTTGTAAGAAACAGATCACTGATTCTTGCTTTTTTATCCATTCAGCCAGTCAATGTCTTCTAATTGGAAAGTTTAGTCTATTTACATTGAGTGTTATTATTGATAAGAAAAGACTTACTTCTACCATTTTTTATTAGTTTTCTAGGTGCTTTGTAATCTTCGCTTCCTTCTTGCCTTTCTTCTTGTCTTCCTTTTAGTGAAGATGATTTTCTCTGGTAGTATGATTTAACTTCTTGCTTTTTAGTTTGTTTATATCTGTGGTATGTTTTCCAATTTGAAGTTACCATGATGCTTGCAAATACTATCTTTTAACTCAATATTTTGAACTCATGACAACTTAACACTGATTGCATAAGCAAACAAGTAAACAAACAAGCAAAAAGAAAACTAGAGGGCTGGCAAGATGGCTGAATAGGAGCAGCTCTGGTCTGAAGCTCCCAGTGAGATCGATGCAGAAGGTGGGTGGTTTCTGCATTTCCTGAGGTACCTGGTTCATCTCATTGGGAATTTGGAAAATGAGTGCAGCCCACAGAGGGAAAGCTGAAGCAGGGTGAGGTGTTGCCTCACCTGGGAAGCACAAGGGGTCGGGCACTTCTCTCCCCTACCCAAGAGAAGCCGTGAGGGACTGTGCTGTGAGGAATGGTGCACTCCAGCCCAGATACTGTGCTTTTCCCATGGTCTTCACAACCCACAGATGAGGAGATTCCCTCCAGTGCCTATGCCACAAGGGCCCTGGGTTTCAAGCAGAAGGTGGGCGGCTGTTTGGGCAGACACTCAGCTAGCTGCAGGAGTTTTTTTTCCATACTCCAGTGGCACCTGGAATGCCAGCGAGACAAAACCATTCACTCCCCTGGAAAGGGGGCTGAAGCCAGGGAGCCAAGTGGTCTGGCTTGGTGGGTCCCACCCCCAAGGAGCCCAGCAATCTAAGATCCACTGGCATGAAATTCTTGCTGCCAGCACAGCAATCTGAGGTCGACCTGGGACACTCAAGCTTGGTGGGGGGAGGGGCATCTGCCATTGCTGAGGCTTGAGTAGGCAGTTGTACCCTCACAGTGTAAACAGAGCTGCTGGGAAGTTCAAACTTGGTGGAGTCCACCACAGCTCAGCAAGACCACTGTGACCAGACTGCCTCTCTAGATTCCTCCTCTCTGGGCATGGCATCTCTGGAAAAAAGGCAGCAGCCCCAGTCAGGGTCTTATAGATAAAACCCCCACCTCCCTGGGACAGAGCACCTGGGAGAAGGGGCAGCTGTGGACACAGCTTCAGCAGACTTAAACGCCCCTGCCTGATGGCTCTGAAGAGAGCAGCAGATCTCCCAGGACAGCGTTTGAGTTCTGCTAAGGGTCAAACTGCCTCCTCAAGTGAGTCCCCCACCCCCTTGTATCCTGACTGTGAGACACCAACCAGTAGGGGCCAACAGACACCTCATAAGGAGAGCTCTGGTTGGCATCTGGCAGGTGCCCCACTGAGACAAAGCTTCCAGAGGAAGGAACAGGCAGCAATCTTTGCTTTTCTGCAGCCTCTGCTGGTGATACCCAGGCAAACAGGGTCTGGAGTGGACCTCTAGCAAACTCCAGCAGACCTGCAGCAGAGGGGCCTGACTATTAGAAGGAAAACTAACAAACAGAAAGGGATAGCATCAACATCAACAAAAAGGATGTCCACTCAGAGACCCCATCCGAAGGTCACCAACATCAAAGACCAAAGGTAGATAAATGCATGAAGATGGGGAGAAACCTGTGCAGAAGGCTGAAAATTCCAAAAACCAGAACTCCTCTTCTCCTCCAAAGGATCACAACTCTTTGCCAGCAAGGGAACAACACTGGACAGAGAATGAGTTTGACGAATTGACAGAAGTAGGCTTCAGAAGGTGGGTAATAACAAACTCCTTTGAGTTGAAGGAGCATGTTCTACCCCAGTGCAAGGAAGCTAAGAACCTTGAAAAATGTTAGAGGTATTACCAACTAGAATAGCCAGTTTAGAGAAGAACATAAGTGACCTGATGGAGCTGAAAAACACAGCATGAGAACTTCATGAAGCATACACAAGTATCAATAGCTGAGTCGATCAAGCAGAAGAAAGGATATCAGAGACTGAAGATTAACGTAATGAAATAAAGTGAAAAGACAAGATTAGAAAAAAAAGAAAGGAATGAACAAAGCCTCCAAGAAATATAAGACTAAGTGAAAAGACCAAATCTAAATTTGATTGGTGTACCTGAAAGTGATGAGGAGAATGGAACCAAGTTGGAAAACACACTTCAGGTTATTATCCAGAAAAATATTCCCAACCTAGCAAGACAGGGCAACATTCAAATTCAGGAAATATAGAGAACACCACTAAGATACTCCTTGAGAAGAGCAACTCCAAGACACATAATTGTCACATTCACCAAGTTTGAAATGAAGGAAAAAATGTTAAGGGCAGCCAGAGAGAAAGGTCAGGTTACCCACCAAGGGAAGCCCATCAGACTAACAGCAGATCTCTCTGCAGAAACCCTGCAAGCTAGAAGAGAGTGGGGGCCAATATTCAACATTCTTAAATAAAAGAATTTTTAATCCAGAATTTCATATCCAGCCAAACTAAGCTTCATAAGCAAAGGAGAAATAAAATCCTTTACAGACAAGCAAATGCTGAGAGATTCTGTCACCACCAGGCCTTCCTTACAAGAGCTCCTGAAGGAAGCACTAAACATGGAAAGGAACAACTGATACCAGCCACTGCAAAAACATACCAAACTGAAAGACCATCAACACTATGAAGAAACTGCATCAACTAATGGGCAAAATAACCAGCTAGCATCATAATGACAGGATCAAATTCACACATAGCAATATTAACCTTAAATGTAAACGGGCTAAATGCCCCAGTTAAAAGACACAGACTGGCAAATTGGATAAAGAGTCAAGGTGTGCTGTATTCAGGAAATCCATTTCACATCGCAAAGACACACATAGGCTCAAAATAAAGGGATGGAGGAATATTTACCAAGCAAATCAAAAGGGGGGAAAAAAAAGCAGGGGTTGCAATCGTAGTCTCTGATAAAACATACTGTAAACCAACAAAGAACAAAAGAGATAAAGAAGGCCATTACATAATGGTAAAGGGATTAATGCAACAAGAAGAGCTAACTATCCTAAATATACAGGCACACAATACAGGAGTACCCAGATTAATAAAGCAAGTTATTAGAGACCTACAAAGAGACCTAGACTTCCACACAATAGTAGTGGGAGACTTTAACACCCCACCGTCAATATTAGATCAGTGAGACAAAAAATCACCAAGGATATTCAGGACATGAACTCAGCTCTGGATTAAGCAGATCTGATAGACAACTGCAGAACCCTCCACCCCAAATCAACAGAATATACAGTCTTCTCAGCACCTTATCACATTTATTCTAAAATTGACCCCATAATTAGAAGTAAAACACTCCTCAGCAAATGCAAAAAATGGAAATCATAACAAACAGTCTCTCAGACCACAGTGCAATCAAATCAGAACTCAGGATTAAGAAACTCACTCAAAACCACACAACTACATGGAAACTGAAACTGAACAATCTGCTCCTGAATGACTACTGGGTAAATAATGAAATGAAGGCAGAAATAAAGATATTCTTTGAAACCAAAGTGAACAAAGACACAACATACCAGAATCTCTGGGACACATTTTAAATGTGTTTAGAGGGATAGTTATAGCACTAAATGCTCATAAGAGAAAGCAGGAAAGATCTAAAACTGATACCCTAACATCACAATTAAAAGAACTAGAAAAGCAAGAGCAAACAAATTCAAAAGCTAGCAGAAGACAAGAAATAACTAAGATCAGAGCAGAATTGAAGGAGATGGAGACATGAAAACCCCTTCAAAAAATCAGTGAATGCAGGATATGTTGTTTTTTTTTTTTAAAGATCAACAAAATAGACCACTAGCCAGTCTAATAAATAAGAAAAGATAGAAGAATCAAATAGACACAATAAAAAATGATAAAGGAGATATCACCACTGATCCCACAGAAATACAAACTACCATCAAAGAATACTATAAACACCTATATGCAAATAAACTGGAAAATACAGAAGAAATGATAAATTCCTGGACATGTACACCCTCCCAAATCTAAACCAGGAAGTAGTGGAATCTCTGAATAGACCAATAACAAGTTCTGAAATGGAGGCAATAATTAATAGCCTACCAACCAAAAAACGTCCGTGACGAGATGGATTCACAGTCAAGTTCTACCAGAAGAATTCTACCAAAGAGGACCTGGTACCATTCCTTCTGAAACTATTCCAAACAACAGAAAAAGAGGGAATCCTCCCTAACTGACTTTATAAGGCCAGCGTCATCTTGATATCAAAACCCGGCAGAGACACAACCAAAAAAGAAAATTTCAGGCCAATAGACCTTATGAACATCAATGCAAAAATCCTCAATAAAATACTGGCAAACCGAATCCAGCAGCACATCAAAAAGCTTATCCACCACTATCAAGTCAGCTTCATACCTGGGATGCAAGGCTGGTTCAATAAATGTAATCCTCACATAATCAACAAATGTAATCCATCACATAAACAGAACCAATGACAAAAACCACATGATTATCTCAATAGATGCAGAAAAGGTCTTCAACAAAATTCAGCACCCCTTCATGCTAAAAACTCTCAATAAACTAGGTATTGATGGAACGTATCTCAAAATCATAAGAGCTATTTATGACAAACCCAAAGCCCATATCATACCGAATGGGCAAAAACTGAAAGGATTCCCTTTGAAAACTGGCACAAGACAAGGATGCCCTCTCTCACCACTCCT
This sequence comes from Trachypithecus francoisi, assembly GCF_009764315.1. NCBI lineage: Eukaryota > Metazoa > Chordata > Mammalia > Primates > Cercopithecidae > Trachypithecus > Trachypithecus francoisi. Next base: position 9,891,568 of record NW_022681453.1, read on the forward strand.
ATTCCACATAGTGTTGGAAGTTCTGACCAGGGCAATCAGGCAAGAGAAAGAAATAAATGGTATTCAAATAGGCAAAGAGGAAGTCAAATTGTCTCTATTTGCAGATGACATGATTGTATATTTAGAAAACCCCATCGTCTCAGCCCAAAATCTCCTTAAGCTGATAAGCAACTTCAACAAAGTCTCAGGATACAAAACTCAATGTGCCAAAATCACAGGCATTCCTATACACCAATAACAGACAAACAGAGAGCCAAATCATGAGTGAACTCTCATTCACAATTGCTACAAAGAGAATAAAATACCTAGGAATACAACTTACAGGGGATGTGAAGGACCTGTTCAAGGAGAACCACAAACCACTGCTCAAGGAAATAAGAGAGGACACAAATAAATGGAAAAAGATTCCATACTCATGGGTAGGAAAAATCAGTATAGTGAAAATGGCCATACTGCCCAAAGTAATTTATAGATTCAGTGCTATCCCCATCAAGCTACCATTGACTTTCTTCACAGAATTGGAAAAAAACTACTTTAAATTTCATATGGGACCAAAAAAGAGCCCATATAGCCAAGACAATCCTAAGCAAAAAGAACAAAGCTGGAGGCATCACACTACCTGACTTCAAACTATACTACAAGGATACAGTAACCAAAACAGCATGGTACTGGTACCAAAACAGATATATAGACCAATAGAACAGAACAGAAACCTCAGAAGTAACACCACACATCTACAACCATCTGATCTTTGACAAACCTGACAAAAACAAGCAATGGGGAAAGGATTCACTATTTAACAAACAGTGTTGGGAAAACTGGCTAGCCATATGCAGAAAACAGAAACTGGACCCCTTCCTTACACCTTATACAAAAATTAATTCACGATGGATTAAAGACTTAAACATAAGACCTAAAACCATAAAAACCCTAGAAGAAAACCTAGGCAATACCATTCAGGACATAGTCATGAGCAAAGACTTAATGACTGAAACACCAAAAGCAATGGCAAAAAAAGCCAAAATTGACAACTGGGCTCTAATTAAACTAAACAGTTTCTGCACAGCAAAAGAAACTATGAGAGTGAACAGGCAACCTATAGAATAGGAGAAAAATGTTGCAATCTATCCATCTAACAAAGGGCTAATATCCAGAATCTACAAAGAACTTAAACAAATTTACAAGAAAAAAAAAAATCAAAAAGTGGGCAAAGGATATAACAGACAGTTCTCAAAAGAAGACATTTATGCAGCCAACAAACGTATGAAAAAAAGCTCATCGTCACTGGTCATTAGAGAAATGCAAATCAAAACTACATTGAGATACCATCTCATACCTGTTAGAATGGCGGTTATTAAAAAGGGAAAAAACAACAGATGCTGGATAGGATGTGGAGAAATAGGAGTGCTTTTACACTGTTGGTGGGAGTGTAAATTAGTTCAGTCATTGTGGAAGACAGTGGGGTGATTCCTCAAGGATCTAGAACCAGAAATACCATTTGACCCAGCAATCCCATTACTGGGTATTTACCCAAAGGATTATAAATCACTGTACTATAAAGACACATGCACATGTATGTTTACTGAGGCACTATTCACAATAGCAAAGACTTGGAACCAACCCAAATGCCCATCAGTAATAGACTGGATAAACAAAATGTGGCACATATACACTATGGAATATTATGCAGCCATAAAAAAGGATGAGTTCATGTCCTTTGCAGGGACATGAATGACACTGGAAACCATCATTCTCAGCAAACTAACACAAGAACAGAAAACCAAATACCACATGTTCTCACTCACAAGTGGAAGTTGAACAATGAGAGCACATGGACACAGGGAAGGGAACATCACACATCGGGGCCTGTCAGGGGGTGTGGGGTTAGGGGAGAGATAACATTAGGAGAAATACCTAATGTAGGTGACAGGTTGATGGGTGCAACAAACCACCATGGCACATGTATACCTATGTAACAAAACTGCACATTCTGCACTTGTACCCCAGAATTTAAAGTATAATTAAAAAAAAAAAACTGATGAAAACTCTACACTTTTGTCCTACCCCTTTTTAACTTTTTGTTTTTTCTATTTATGTCTTATTGTACTGTGTATGTCTTGAAAACTTGTTGTAGTTATCATTTTTGATTGGTTCATTATTTAGTCTTTCTACTTAAGAGTAGTTTACACACAACACTTACAGTGCTATAATATTCTGTGTTTTTCTGTGTGCTATTACCAGTGAGTTTTATAGCTTCAAATGATTTCTTCTTGCTCATTAATGTCCCTTTTTTCATATTAGAAACTTCCTTTAACATTTCTTGTAGAACAGATCTAGAGTTGATAAAATCTCTCAGTTTTTGTTTGTCTGGTAATGCCTTTATTTCTCCTTCATGTTTGAAAGATATTTTCACTGGTTATACTATTGTAGGGTAAAAGTTTTTTTCCTTCAGCATTTTAAATATGTCATGCTACTCTTTCCTGGCCTGCAAGGTTTCCACTGTAAAGTCTGCAGCCAGATGTATTGGAGCTCTATTATATGTTATGTTCCTTTTCTCTTGGTGCTTTTAGGATCATTTCTTCATCTTTGATCACTGGCAGTTTGAATGACTTGAAATAGTCTTCTTTGGGTTATACCTGCTTGATGTTCTATAACCTTTTTGTACTTAGATATTGATATCTTTCTCTAGACTTGGGAAGTTCTCTGATATTATACCTTCGTATAAACTTTGTACCCCAATCTCTCTCTCTACTTCCTCTTTAAGGCCATGAACCCTTAGATTTGCCCTTTTGAGGCTATTTTCTAGATCTTACAGGCATACTTCATTCTTTTTAATTCCTTTTTCTTTTGTCTCCTTTGACTGTGTATTTTCAAATAGCTTGTCTGCAAGTTCACTAATTCTTCTGCTTGATCAATTATGCTATTAAGCAACTCTGATGTATTCTTCAGTATGTCAATTGCATTTTTCAAGTTGATAATTTTTGCTTGCTTCTTTTTAATAATTTCAGTCCCTTTGTTATGTTTATCAGATAGAATTCTTAATTCCTTCTTTGTGCTACCTTGAATTTACTTGTTTCCTCAACACAGCCATTTTGAATTCTTGTCTGAAATGTCATATATCTCTTTTTCTCCAGTATTGGTCCCTAGTAGCTTAGTTTGTTTACAGAGGTCATATTTTCCTGGATGATTGTAGATGTCCTTTGGTGTCGGAGCAGTGAAGAGTTAGGCATTTCTTTGTAGTTTTTGCAGTCTGGGCTTTTTTGTGCCTATCATTCTTGGGAAGGTTTTCCAGGTACTAGGAGGAACTTGGGCCCCAAACCCAATAATGCTGTGGTTCTTGCAAACTCATAGAGGAAATGCCTTGGTGGTCTGGGATAAGTTCTAGAAGAATTATCTGGATTAACAGGCATACAGTCTTGTTCTTTTCCCTTACTTTCTTCAAACAAATGAAGTTTCTCTCTCTGTGCTGAGTCACATGGAACTGGGGATGGAGGGCCACAAGCACCCTGGTGGCCACCACCACTGGGACTGTGCTGATTTATACCTGAAGCCAGTACGGCACTGGGCCTCACCCAAGGCTTGCTGTAGCAACTGTCTAACTACTACCCATGTTCACTCAAGGCTTTAGGTCTCTACCATTAGCAACTGGCAAAGCCAGCCAGGTATGTGTCTTTCCCTTCAGGACTATGAGTTCTCCCCATCCCTGACTGGGTCCAGAGATGCTATTGGGAGCTAGGGACTGGAGTAGAAAACCTTAGAAATTTACTGATGTTATATTCTACTGTGGGTAAGCTGGCACTCAAACAACAACACAACATTATTCTTACTCTTGTCTCCCTTTACTGCCGGCAGAAAAGTCTCTCCCTGTGTCTATCACCACCACTGGCCCATGGGGGGTTTCTGCCAGACCATCTCTGATTAAAAGCCCAAGGGCTTGTCAGTCAGCATGTGGTGAATGCTGTTAGATGTGGGACTCATCCTTCTGGCCCAGGAATGCTGACCAATAGCCTAGGCCTAAACTTGGGGACTCCAAGAGCCTGCTTGGTGCTTTACTCCACTGTGGCCAAGTTAGTACCTAAGTTACAAGACAAATTCCCTTTTACTTTTCCCCCTGCTTTTCTCAAACAGAAGGAGGTGTTCACCAAAGACACCACAGCTCTGAGCTCAAGGCCTATGGCATACTGCCTGGGTATCACTTGTGGCTATTCAGAACCCAAGGGCTCTTCAGTCAGCAGGTGATGAATCCCGCCAGGACTGGGTCCTTTCCTTCAAGGCAGTTTCTCTTTTGGTCCAGGGGATGTCTAGAAATGTCTTTCGTGAGTTAGGTCCTGAAATAGATGTTCAAGACTCTGCCTGGTGCCCTATCCTGCTTAGACTGCGCTGGTATCCAAGATATATGACAAAGTCCTCTTTACTCTTCACTCTCCTCTCCTGAAGCAGAAGGAAGCAGTTGCTTTTGTTGCTGTGAACAGGGCTGCCTAAGGTCGGGGAAGGGGTGACACAATTACTCCCTTAGACACCCTATCTGGTGTCTCCCTAGGTCATGTGCCACCCTAGTCCCCTGTCTCTAAGCCCAGCCCAGCACCAGGAGTTGCCTAGGAGTTTCAGTCCTTGTGTCCTAGACTGCCTTTCAAGTTTACCTGGGACTGTGGAGCACTTTAGCTCACTGTAGCAAGGCTTACCAAGAAACGCAAGTTATGGCTGCTGGGATGAGGGATTTCCCCCTGGTCAGGTCTGGTCTAAATGCTCCCTCTGTGCACAGATGACAGCTGGACCCAACACAGCCTTGCTCTCCCCTGTAACAGAGCAGCACTGAGTTGAATATGATGTCTCACAATTGCTGCCCTCTTCTTCTCTCAAGTGCATAGATTTCTCCATGCCTTGTGGCTGCTGCTGGGGGATGAGGAGGGGTGGCACAAGTACTCTATTATCTGCTCTGTCTGATGTCTCAGTAGGCCATGTGCCCCGCTCCACCCAGGCCACTGTCTCTGAGCCCAGCTCAGTCCTAGGACTTGCCTAGGAATTGCAGTCCTTGTGGCCTAGACTATCCCTAAAGTTCATTTAGGGCTCCAAACCACATTAACCTGCAGTGGTGATGCTTACTAGAACTGAAGCTCTAACCACTGGGATGGGCAATTCCCTTCTGGCTAGCACTGGTCCAAATGCTACCTCCATGAGCAAGCATCAGCTGGATATGGCCTGGTTCTGCTTTCTGCTGTGACAGGGCAGCACTGAGTTCAATGTAAAGTCCCTAAGTCACTGTGCTTTGCCTCTCCCAAGAGTAGAGATTTTCGATGCCACATGGCTGCTGCTGGGAGATGGGGCAGGGGTGGCATTGGCAATTCAAAACTGTCTCTCCTACCCGTTTCAGTGCCTTTTTTAGTAATATGAAGTTAAAGCCAGATACTCTGATTGCTCACCTGATATCTTATTCTTGTGATGGTACTTTTTCTGTAGAGTTAGTTGTAAAAATTTGATCTTCTTGTGGGGGAAACAAACAGTGTAGGATATTATTTGGCCATCTTGCTCCTCCCTTGAGAAAGGATCTGTATTTCCAATTTTGTCAACTAGAATATTAAAAACACAGATATTCAAAGGTAAAATTTTTAATAAAATTCATAATATTCAATGCTTCATCAAAGAAATGCTGATATAATTTTTTTTTTTTACAAAACTGTCAGTGTGTAGTGGTGAAGATGACAATGATTCCTACTGCAGTTTGTTGTCACTGCCTTTTATTACATTATCAGAGTTAATGTCATCACTGGGGAAAAGGCAAATAATATGTTACTTTTAGTAACATTACTATGAATAGTATTACTGAGTATTTGTTGCTAGTATTAATATGAATTAATAATATTAATATTAATAATATTATTATAGAAATAGTTCTGACTTCACAATCTCCCTGCAAAGTCCACTAATCCTCAAAGGCTCTATGGACCACACTTTAAAAACCATTGCTCTAGAGACCTCTCTGAGAAGCAGAAGAAAGCCGCGTTCCTGAATGATCATTTGGAGTAGAGCCATTCATTGTCTGGGATGCTCACCTTAGATTGTTAATTGAAAGAGGTATACATTTTTTGTCTTCTTACTATTGAATCTAAATTATTGAATTATTGTTGAGTCTCTTTGATGTAGCTGTACAGACATTCCTAAAATAATATTTACCTTTTTAAAATTTCCTTTAGCCAACTGTCTTGAAGCAATTGGAACATGTCCAAGGACAGTATCATGGGGAAATACTAAACATGTCGCTATTGATACTCTAAGCTTTTATCCAGTAGATTTTGATTTTTCCCTACCCTAAGAATATTTCTTACCTATTAAGTATGTACAATATCCCATCCCATTCCTCCTCGTCAGAGCCTAAGACATTTATTTAAGAATGTTAATCCTGAGGTACCTAGGTACCTAATGTCTAACTTCTGGTTTTAAGTTGCTTTTTACCGCTTAACCAAAAATATTAGAGATTCTTCATGCAGAGAAGACTTTTGGAGGCTTGTTTTGATATCACAAAATCCCTGGGGTTAGTATGTCATTAAATTCTCGCCATTACTCTAGCCATACTGATGAAATATTTTGTAATAGCAAAAACTGAACTTAATAAAAAACAGCTGTGCCGAATTGATTTAACTAGTAGTGATTGTTTGACTGAGAGGCCTAAGCATATGGAAGTCCTTGGTATGTTTTTGGCTTGAGTTTCTACAAAATATTCTGAAATAATATTGACATAATATAGTTAATGAAAACCAATGCATATCAATGAATAAATTTTGAAAATGCTCTTGTACTTCATAGTATGGCATCTATTTATGATTCTAAAATATTTGGCATATCCTTAAAGTAAGGGAAACGATTTATAGTTAGTGTAGAATTGTATTTATAGCACTCAGATATTTGCTTTGGGTGAGAATCTAGGAAAACATTTTTAAAATAGCTGTTATTCTGCTGTCTAGTCATTGAAACTTATGATTTGTTTCATACGTTTTCACTTAGTTTTGTTTCACTCCATGATGGAAAGCTGTGTTAATAGGCAGGGCTAGACAAGAGTTGGAACAAATCAATAAGCTACAAGTATATGCCCTCCTGGTAATGTTTAGTCAACTTGGCAACCTCATTTTCACCTATAACCCATTAGCATGGCATCTTTAAAAAGCTTCTTAAATTTTGTTTACTGTAATTATCTTAAAAATCTTTTCTCTAATTTGGGCATTAAAATTTTTTGTAATTTACAAATAAAAATTGTATAGTATATATTTGTAGGGTACAATATGACATTTCGATATATGTATACATTGCAAAATAATTAAATCAAGTGAATTAACATATCGATCACTTCACTTGTTAATTTCCTGTAATGAAAACATTTGAAATTTATTCTCTTCTCAATTTTGAAATATGTAATACCTTATTATTAACTATAGTCACCATGCTGTGCAGTAGATCTCAAAAACTTATTTCTACCAACTGAAACTCAGTTAGGAGTTTGATCAACATCTCTTCAAAGTATTATTAAATTCAGGAGCCAACTAGTAGTTCCAAGTATCAGGATCTGTTTAAGGTTACTATTTTTCAATTTTAATTATCTTAAATATGAAAATTGTCCTATCTTTCTCAGCTTTCCTCACACATATTGTAAGTACATAACAATTATAATGGGGGAAAATCAGGAGTGTTACAAAACTTTTTAGATTACTTGAACTCTTGGATGCTAATTCTAAGCACAGTTTTAGGTACTTAATATTATTTTATAAGGAACTTTGTGATGCTCCCTTATGAGTGAGAGAAGCCAGATAAATTATTCTCCTGAGATCTTCACAATGAAAAAGAATAATATGGCTATTAATGTTACAGTTACGTGTCCCCAATGGAGCAAGTAAGCTTCTTCATTCTAAATGAACTGTACATATTGAAATTTTGTAGGACATTGGAGCTATACATGACCTTAAAGTTTAATTCATATGACATTTTCTGTGGTTCTGCTCTACTCTTCCAAGCAAATTGTAAATCCTAAAGTAATATTAATGGACAATACTGAATCCTATATTTGATTTAATAAGCCAGTGATATTTCCTATTAATAAAAACCTTCAAACAAATGTAAATTTACCAACTCACTAATAGCTTCTGTCTCTTTTTAGAAATGCATCCAGGAAATTATCCATTTCTTCTAGATTTTCTAGTTTATTTGCGTAGAGGTGTTTATAGTATTCTCTAATGGTAGTTTGTATTTCTGTGGGGTCGGTGGTGATATCCCCTTTATCATTTTTTATTGCATCTATTTGATTCTTCTCTCTTTTCTTCTTTATTAGTCTTGCTAGCTAGCGGTCTGTCAATTTTGTTGATCTTTTCAAAAAACCAACTCCTGGATTCATTGATTTTTTGGAGGGTTTTTTGTGTCTCTATCTCCTTCAGTTCTGCTCTGATCTTAGTTATTTCTTGCCTTCTGCTAGCTTTTGAATGTGTTTGCTTTTGCTTCTCTAGTTCTTTTAATTGTGATGTTAGAGTGTCAATTTTAGATCTTTCCAGCTTTCTCTTGTGGGCATTTAGTGCTATAAATTTCCCTCTACACACTGCTTTAAATGTGTCCCAGAGATTCTGGTATGTTGTATCTTTGTTCTCATTGGTTTCAAAGAACATCTTTATTTCTGCCTTCATTTCGTTATGTAACCAGTAGTCATTCAGGAGCAGGTTATTCAGTTTCCATGTAGTTGAGTGGTTTTGATTGAGTTTCTTAGTCCTGAGTTCTAGTTTGATGGCACTGTGGTCTGAGAGACAGTTTGTTATAGTTTCTGTTATTGTACATTTGCTGAGTAGTGCTTCACTTCCAATTATGTGGTCAATTTTTGAATAAGTGTGATGTGGTGCTGAGAAGAACGTATATTCTGTTGACTTGGGGTGGAGAGTTCTGTAGATGTCTATTAGGTCTACTTGATGCAGAGATGATTTCAATTCCTGGATATCCTTGTTAATTTTCTGTCTCGTTGATCTGTCTAATGTTGACAATGGGGTGTTGAAGTCTCCCATTATTATTGTATGGGAGTCTAAGTCTCTTAGTAAGTCTCTAAGGACTTGCTTTATGAATCTGGGTGCTCCTGTATTGAGTGCATATATATTTAGGAGAGTTAGCTCTTCCTGTTGAATTGATCCCTTTACCATTATGTAATGGCCTTCTTTGTCTCTTTTGATCTTGATGGTTTAAAGTCTGTTTTATCAGAGACTAGGATTGCAACCCCTGCTTTTTTTGTTCTCCATTTGCTTGGTAGATCTTCCTCCATCCCTTTATTTTGAGCCTATGTATGTCTCTGCATGTGAGATGGGTCTCCTGAATACAGCAGACTGATGGGTCTTGACTCTTTATCCAGTTTGCCAGTCTGTGTCTTTTAATTGGAGCATTTAGTCCATTAACATTTAAGGTTAATATTGTTATGTGTGAACTTGATCCTGCCATTATGATATTAACTGGTTATTTTGCTCGTTAGTTGATGCAGTTGCTTCCTAGCCTCGATGGTCTTTACATTTTGGCATGTTTTTGCAATGGCTGGTACCGGTTGTTCCTTTCCATGTTTAGGGCTTCCTTCAGGGTCTCTTGTAAGGCAGGCCTGGTGGTGACAAAATCTCTAAGCATTTGCTTATCTGTAAAGGATTTTATTTCTCCTTCACTTATGAAACTTAGTTTGGCTGGATATGAAATTCTGGGTTGAAAATTCTTTTCTTTAAGAACGTTGAATATTGGCCCCCACTCTCTTCTGGCTTGTAGAGTTTCTGCCAAGAGATCTGCTGTTAGTCTGATGGGCTTCCCTTTGTGGGTAACCCGACCTTTCTCTCTGGCTGCCCTTAAGATTTTTCTCTTCATTTCAACTTTGGTGAATCTGGCAATTATGTGTCTTGGAGTTGCTCTTCTCGAGGAGTATCTTTGTAGTGTTCTTTGTATTTCCTGAATTTGAATGCTGGCCTGCCCTACTAGGTTGGGGAAGTTCTCCTGGATGATATCCTGAAGAGTGTTTTCCAACTTGGTATTCAGTTAGGAAAAGAAGAAGTCAAATTGTCCCTGTTTGCAGATGACATGATTGTATATTTAGAAAACCCCATCGTCTTAGCCCAAAATCTCCTTAAGCTGATAAGAAACTTCAGCAAAATCTCAGGATACAAAATTAATGTGCAAAAATCACAAGCATTCTTATACACCAGTAACAGACAAACAGAGAGCCAAATCATGAATGAACTTCCATTCACAATTGCTTCAAAGAGAATCAAATACCTAGGAATCCAACTTACAAGGGATGTCAAGGACCTCTTCAAGGAGAACTACAAACCACTGCTCAGTGAAATAAAAGAGGACACAAACAAATGGAAGAACATACCATGCTCATGGATAGGAAGAATCAATATCGTGAAAATGGCCATACTGCCCAAAGTAATTTATAGATTCAATGCCATCCCCATCAAGCTACCAATGAGTTTCTCCACAGAATTGGAAAAACCTGCTTTAAAGTTCATATGGAACCAAAAAAGAGCCCGCATTTCCAAGACAATCCTAAGTCAAAAGAACAAAGCTGGAGGCATCACGATACCTGACTTCAACTATACTACAAGCCTACAGTAACCAAGACAGCATGGTACTGGTACCAAAACAGAGATATAGACCAATGGAACAGAACAGAGTCCTCAGAAATAATACCACACATCTACAGCCATCTGATCTTTGATAAACCTGAGAAAAACAAGAAATGGGAAAAGGATTCCCTATTTAATAAGTGGTGCTGGGAAAATTGGCTAGCCATAAGTAGAAAGCTGAAACTGGATCATTTCCTTACTCCTTATATGAAAATTAATTCAAGATGGATTAGAGACTTAAATGTTAGACTTAATACCATCAAAACCCTAGAAGAAAACCTAGGTAGTACCATTCAGGACATAGTCATGGGCAAGGACTTCATGTCTAAAACACCAAAAGCAATGGCAACAAAAACCAAAATTGACAATTGGGATCTAATTAAACTAAAGAGCTTGGCACAGCAAAAGAAACTACCATTAGAGTGAACAGGCAACCTACAGAATGGGAGAACATTTTTGCAATCTACTCATCAGACAACGGGCTAATATACAGAACCTACAAAGAACTCAAATAAATTTACAAGAAAAAAACAAGCAACCCCATCAAAAAGTGGGCAAAAGATATGAACAGACATTTCTCAAAAGAAGACATTCGTATAGCCAACAGACACATGAAAAAATGCTCATCATCACTAGCCATCAGAGAAATGCAAATCAAAACCACAATGAGATACCATCTCACACCAGTTAGAATGGCAATCATTAAAAAGTCAGGAAACAACAGGTGCTGGAGAGGATGTGGAGAAATGAGAACAGTTTTACACTGTTGGTGGGATTGTAAACTAGTTCAACCATTGTGGAAAACAGTATGGTGATTCCTCAAGGATCTAGAACTAGAAGTACCATATGACCCACCCATCTCATTACTGGGTATATACCCAAAGGATTATAAATCATGCTGCTCTAAAGACACATGCACACGTATGTTTATTGCGACACTATTCACAATAGCAAAGACTTGGAATCAACCCAAATGTCCATCAGTGACAGACTGGATTAAGAAAATGTGGCACATATACACCATGAAATACTATGCAGCCATAAAAAAGGATGAGTTTGTGTCCTTTGTAGGGACATGGATGTAGCTGGAAACCGTCATTCTCAGCAAACTATCACAAGAACAGAAAACGAAACACCGCATGTTCTCACTCATAGGTGGGAACTGAACAATGAGATCACTTGGACTCGGGAAGGGGAACATCACACACCGGGACCTATCACGGGGAGGGTGTAGCGGGGAGGATTACATTGGGAGTTATACCTGATGTAAACGATGAGTTGATGGGTGGTGACGAGTTGATGGGTGCAGCACACCAACATGGCACAAGTATACATATGTAACAAACCTTAACGTTATGCACATGTACCCTAGAACTTAAAGTATAATAATAAAAAAAAAGTTCAACTTACTATACATTAATTATGCTTTGACAAACCTGTAAACAGTAATAGAATCACAAAAATGTAAAAGGCAAACAAAAAGAAGTACTTGTAATAATGATGACATGTAAACGGTAACTTACTAAATGTATAAAATGGCCTCACAAATTAATAAGAATACAAAACTATCTCAAGAAAGTAAAAAAATAAAAATAAAAAATAAAAATAAAAAAATGCATCCGTAGAATAGATGCAGTTGGTATTTCCAAGATTACCTAGCAGAAAATATTTTTTCAACTTTACTGAGGTATAATTAACAAATAAAAATGTATATATTTAAGGCATACAAAGTGATGATTTGATATACAAAAACACTGAGATGATTACCATAATTTAAAAAAATTATTAATTTTGAGCAAACGAATGAGACTTGGTGGTATGGCTACATTAACTACTCTTGGTTATAAATTATTATCAAAACTGTTAATCAAAAGCCTAATTATGAAATTAAAACTGTTGATAGGTCATAGGGAAAGGTATTCTCTCATTTGTATAAACATAAACTCCATTTTGTAAGTGGATAAATTCCCTGTCCCAAACACTAATGGTTTGATGTGGCAACTGTTGAGAGTTTCCTTTACAAAAGTCTTTCAGGACATTCACACCTTTTACTTGATCCCCTCCTGCCTTGTTCCTTCTCAGTTCTCCAATTGACACTGACATTATATTATCATTCTATAATATTTGGTTCCACTGCCAACAGAACTCCTAAAATAAAAAGTCATGTCTTATAGTTGATATCAAAGAATTTTTTTTTCCCACTGGAGCTGAAAACAATTAAAATAGATCCGGAAAAAAAATGCCTTTTATTTCCTTGCCTTTTATTTTGTTTTGTTTCACCCTAGAAAAAAACACAAAGCAGCTGAGTATGAGTTTCCTTTGCCCAGTAGTGCAGGCATACACATTATAACATGTGATTCACAGATTTAAGTGAATATTCTACACTATAAACTTCCGACAGCAGAAACCAGCGTCACGACTCCAAATGAGTAGATGTGAAGTTGATAGAATGTGGCTCATAGTACTAAGCCATGGTAAAAATAAGTACAGCATTCAGTAAAATATTTTCAACTGATCTCTTGCAATAATACTACACATCTTTAATCAGTTTTCTTTGACAACTTACCATCTTTTAATACTTTACATATAATTTGAAATGTCTGCCTAATATTTAGTAAATATTCAACAGCTTAGGCCATAATGAAAAATAAAATAAAGAAAAAATAAACATAGAAAAATTCTATTTTTTTTTCTATCAAACATCTCTAATTAGTCAAAATAGGTAAGATAATCCCCCTAAACTTTATGCCATACATCAAGATAAACTTTAGGCCAGGCATGGTGGATCATGCCTGTAAACCCAGGACTTTGGGAGGCGAAGGCAAAGGATTGCTTGAGGCCAGGAGTCTGAGACCAGCCTGGGCAACAAGCAAGACCCTGTCTCCACTAAAAAAAAAAAAAAGGCTCTTACCTGTAGTCCCAGTTACTGGGGAGGCTGAAGCAGGAGGCTCACTTCAGCTCAGAAGTTTGAACTTACAGTGAGCAGTGAGCTATGATGGCACCACTACACTCTAGCTGGGGTGACAGAGTGAGACTCTCTAAGGAAACAAACTTTAAGAAGATTGGGTTAAAAGTGTGTGTGTGTGTGTGTGTGTGTGTGTGTAATTGGAATAAACATATGTGTGTGTGTGTGTAATTGGAAACCTGCCAAAATATAACTAATTAGGTTTCAATTCTAAAGAATGAGCTTTTAATACCTTTTGACATATAAGGAATACTAGGAGAAAAATAAATAAATTGTATTAAAAACTCAATTTTTTTTATTATACTTTAAGTTCTAGGGTACATGTGCATAACGTGCAGGTTTGTTACATATGTATACTTGTGCCATGTTGGTGTGCTGCACCCATCAACTCGTCAGCACCCATCAATTCATCATTTATATCAGGTATAACTCCCAATGCAATCCCTCCCCGCTCCCCTCTCCCCATGATAGGCCCCGATGTGTCATGTTCCCCTTCCCGAGTCCAAGTGATGTCATTGTTCAGTTCCCACCTATGAGTGAGAACATGCGGTGTTTGGTTTTCTGTACCATCTCACACCAGTTAGAATGGCAATCATTAAAAAGTCAGGAAACAACAGGTGCTGGAGAGGATGTGGAGAAATAGGAACACTTTTACACTGTTGGTGGGATTGTAAACTAGTTCAACCATTATGGAAAACAGTATGGCGATTCCTCAAGGATCTAGATCTAGATGTACCATATGACCCAGCCATCCCACTACTGGGTATATACCCAAAGGATTATAAATCATGCTGCTCTAAAGACACACGCACACGTATGTTTATTGCGGCACTATTCACAATAGCAAAGACTTGGAATCAACCCAAGTGTCCATCAGTGACAGACTGGATTAAGAAAATGTGGCACATATACACCATGGAATATTATGCAGCCATAAAAAAGGATGAGTTTGTGTCCTTTGTAGGGACATGGATGCAGCTGGAAACCATCATTCTTAGCAAACTATCACAAAACCCAAAATTTTTAAAGCAAATATATAAGTCAATGTGTTAACATTCATTTTATATAATGGGAAATACAATTAATCAGCAAAATTTTGGAGTAATAATGTTAGCCAAAAAAAATTATCATTTTTTACTTTTTTTTTTTTTTTTTTGAGACGGAGTCTCACTCTGTCGCCCAGGCTGGAGTGCAGTGGCCGGATCTCAGCTCACTGCAAGCTCCGCCTCCCGGGTTCACGCCATTCTCCTGCCTCAGCCTCCCGAGTAGCTGGGACTACAGGCGCCCGCCACCTCACCCGGCTAGTTTTTTTGTATTTTTTAGTAGAGACGGGGTTTCACTGTTTTAGCCAGGATGGTCTTGATCTCCTGACTTCGTGATCCGCCCGTCTCGGTCTCCCAAAGTGCTGGGATTACAGGCTTGAGCCACCGCGCCTGGCCCGTTTTTTACTTATTAAACTAGCAAACATTTTTAACATTTATACCTGAGGCTGGAAAAGTTTTGTTGAAAATGGTAACACGATCCATGACTGGTAGTAATAATTTGTTACAAGTTTTATGACAGCAATGTGGAAAAATATATAAAAGCCAGAAAACTTCTCGTATTTGTTGACTCCAGTTATCCAACACATAGGAATTATTCTTAGAGACATAATGCTAAAGAAAAAAAAAACTGTCTACATAAAGAAGATTGCAGTTTTACATATATCAGTGAAACATGGGAAACAACCTAAGAAATAGATAATACAGAAATGGTTTAGAAACCTAGTAAAATGAATGGATATTATGAACCTGCTAAAATTATAATTTTAGTATTAATTTAAAAGATACTTCTTATGGCTGGGCACGGTGGCTCATGCTTGTAATCCCAGCACTTTAGGAGGCCGAGGAGGGTGGATTACGAGGTCAGGAGATCAAGACCATCCTGGCTAACATGGTGAAACCCCGTCTCTACTAAAAACACAAAAAATTAGCCCGGCGTGGTGGCAGGCGCCTGTAGTCCCAGCTACTCTGGAGGCTGAGGCAGGAGAATGGTGTGAAGTCGAGAGGCAGAGTTTGCAGTGGGCCGAGATCACACCACTGCACTCCAGCCTGGGCAACAGAGTGAGACTCCATCTCAAAAAAAAAAAGAAAGACAATGCTTCTTATAACCAGACTTTTCAGAAACGAATATGAGGTACACACAAAAATACCTAAAATACCCACACTTCTATAAGAATGAAATAAGTTAAAACTGTATGTATCAGAGGTAGAAATTAAAGTAGGAAAAATAAGATCCAGTGCTACAGTTACTACTCAGCATACCTACCCTATTTTCCTATCTGCTTTAGTAGAAGTGAACCACAGATTTGGTCCTGCATTTTTAATAGCTAATTTGGGGGTGGGGGGGAACTACAAAAAGCTCTATGTAATCTCATAAAAGCAGAGAAAAGAATGGTGAGTTCCTGGGGTCGAGGAGTGGGAAAAATGGGAAGATATTAGTCAACAGGTACAAAGTTTCAGCTATGCAAGAATAAGTTCTGCTTATCTAATGTACAGCTTGGTTATTACAGTTAATAATCTTGTATACTTGAAATTTGCTAACAGAGTGGATCTTAAACATTCTCATCACCAAAAAATGATAATTATGGGAGGTGATGGATATGCTAATTAGCTTGATTGTGGTAGTCATTTTACAGTGTATAGGCATATCAAAACATTATGTTGTGCATCCTAAATATATACAATTTTTCTTGCCAATTATACCATAAAAAGCTTGATGGCAGGAGACAACAAATCTTGTCTTAGTTCCTGATACTATAACAAATTATCTTAGACTAGGTAATTTATAAATAATAGAAATGTATTTCTCACAGGTCTGGAGGCTGGGAAGTCCAAGATCAAAGTGCCAGAAGATGCAGTGCCCGGTGAGGGATGCTGTCTGCCTCTGATGGTGCCTTGTGGCTGTGCCCTCTGGAGAGAACAAATGCTGTGTCCTCACATGGCAGAAAGGACAGGAAGGCAAAAGGTGAAAATGGATTAAGACACTCCCTTCAGTCTCTTTTTATGTTCTCATGACTTAATGACCTCCTAAATGTCCCACTTCTCAATACTATCACATTGGTGATTAAATTACAATACATGAATTTTGGGGGACACATTCAGGCTACAACACCTAACAGTCTAAAAAAAGCCATAAGAACAAATTAACTGGTAAATATTATAGTTATTTTTAGCATGAAATCTGAGATTTTTCCTACTGAGTCTCAGCAAAAGTATCATGTGTACATAGTAAGCAGCATCCTACATTTTAGGAAAAAGAAACCCTCCCTTGTCTTGTGTTCCCTTCCTCCCTTCCTCCCTTCCTCTCTTCTTCCCTTCCTTCCTTTCTTTCCTTTCTTTTTTGAGATGGAGTCTTGCTCTGTTGCCCAGGCTGGAGTGCAGCGGCTCTATCTCTGCTCACTGCAACCTCCACCTCCCGGGTTCAAGTGATTCTCCTGCCTCAGCCTCTTGGGTAATTGGGATTACAGGCACCCGTCCCCACACCTGGCTAATTTTTCTATTTTTAGTAGAGACAAGGTTTCACCATGCTGGCCAGGCTGGTCTCTAACTCCTGACCTCAGCGATCTGCCTGCCTCAGTGCCCATAGTTCTGGGGTTACAGGTGTTAGCCATTGCACCCAGCCCATGTTTTCCAGATATAAAGAATTGTTCATTCCCCTCTTCAGGACAGAAAGCCAAAGTGCTACACTAGAAGGTTCTTTCCCACTCCTTTCACTGCTTCTAAGTGTAGAGAAGTCACCTGACTGAATAATTTGGGAGAAGGAATGTGTATAGCTCAGCCCCTTCTATTGTTGTAATTTCTGGAGCCAACCTACCTGCTGGAAGTCTGAATTCTCTGTGGCTTTAGAGAAAATTTCAGGGTTCAGCTCAGCCTCTGGGGATTGGGGAATAGACTGCTGTTGCCCATCTTTGGCTGTGACTCAGCTGGTAAATTTTTCAATTAAAGATGAAGCCACAGAGAACCCATTTTGCCACTGGGTCAAGCTCCTCCTCTCATCAGCTCCATCAGTGGAAAGCTGAAATGTTAATGTCCAACCATCAAATGCTTCTGTCTTTCTCACAATTAATCAGGTCCTGGGTTTAAAGAGGAATGCTCTTTTTTGGTGCCTTAGTTCATTTTGTGCCGCTATAACAGAACAACACTGACTAATTTATAATGAACAGAAATTTATTTGTTATGGCTCATGAGTCTGAGAAGTTCAAGATTAAAGGGCTGGCATCTGTTGAGGACCTTCTTGCTGTGTTATCCCATGACAAAAGGCAGAAGAGAAAAGGGGGTCAAACTTGTCCTTTTATAATAACAAGCCCACTCCCATTACAACAGCTATAATCCATTTATGAGGACAGGTCCATCATGGTTTAATCACTTCTCATCAGGCTCCACTTCACAATCCTGTTGCATTGGGAATTAAGTTTCTAACGTATGCTCTTTGGGGACACACTCAAACCATAGTAATTGACCTCCAACATTTTACCACTTAGTCACACTTTTACATTACACACAATAGTGAACTTTTCAGGGATACTTCTTATAACTTACCCTAAAGAAGACATGATGCTGTCTGAGAAACAGAAAAGAAACCAATGTGACTAGAGAGTAATGACTGATGGCCATGTGAGGGGAAGCAGGTAGGTTAGGGACAGATCATGTGTGCAATTTTTTGTTTCAAAAGGGTCTTTCTGGAGGTTGAGTGTAGCATGAATTATAGCTGGTGAGTTTAAGTCCCATAGATTAGGATTTAACTGTTTCCCATAGACTGAGTAGTTTTTTGAGAGGGAATCCTAGGAGACATTGATAGGGAAGGGTAGTGTATGAAGTGAAACAGATAAAAAGGAGGCCAAGAGAATGTACTAAAGGGCAGGTTGCCACTGTGGGTGGCTGGGGCTCAATCCTGATGTGGGACTGTGGGACCCCAGAGAACATACCTCAAATTGTCACAATTGAGTTTCAAGGAGGCTAGAAGATTTATTACCAACTTTCATCTCTTACTGGTTGAAGGCAGCCCCTGGTGGTGTTGACACTGCAATACTCAGAGCATGTTCCTGCAGCAAGAGAAGGGCCTCAGGCAGAGGGCCACAGGTGCTGGAAATAGGAGGCTTGTGGTGTGAATGGGAACAGGGAGCACTGAATTGGGAAAATGCCCTCTCTGTGGGTTATGTTTTGTCATTGGGCATCAAAGCAGTACAGCTTACTCCTCTCAACTTCCATAACCCTCAGGAAACTCTTTTGTCAACCTCTGCTTCCGGTTTCTCTCTCCAGCAAAATATCCTGGGCCAGTCCAGGGGACAAATCCATTTTCCCAGTTTCCTTTGGAAATTCTTCCCCCTCCTTTTAACACATTTCTGCTCATAAACATTAACTCAGATCAGCTCCCTAGGTTCCCTCACCAGTTCTGCTGATAATATCAAGATAAATGTTTTCATCAATGCTGAGGCACCAGTCATGACACATTCCTACTGACATACTGCTTGAAATTAAATATGTATGTTAAACTAAAATATCCATGTGTTTACTTTTAAAAACAGGATCTCTGAGTATTTTTGAGTGTAAAATTGTTTGAAAATACAGCAATGAAAATTTCCAATATATAACTGGATTATAATATTGTTCCTGTACATGAAAACAATGTAAAAAAATTCTATTGAGTTTTGCAAAAATGTTTGCAATTAACTTTGATTGTTTTTAATAAACAATTTACTTTCTCACCATAAACTGAAAAATGAGGTATGTCCATGAGCAGAGTCAATTTAGAAAGATAGCTACTATTAGTTCATCTATCAGAGTAAGACACTACCCTTAGAGAGATACTGGGAAATCTACAACAGGTCCATTGTTTCAAAACAAGTTCATTTCAGGATTTACAGATTTGTAATAGATATAGTAAAGATATAATCTGAAATACCGTGGTTGAGTCCTAGAAAATTTAGAGTGTCCTAGTAAATGGATGTCGTAGTCACCTTGGGCTGCTATAAAAACTACCATAGTCTAAGTGGCTTCAAAACAGCAACTTATTTTCTCACAGTTCTGAAAGCTGGAAGTCTGAGATCAGGATGCCTGGATGGTCACGTTCTGGTGAGGCTCTTTTCCTGTTTTACAGATTTCTGTCTCTTGCCTGTGTCCTCACGTGGCAGACAGACAGAGAGAAAGGGAGAGAAAGAGGGAGTGGGAGGAAGAGGAAATAGGAGAGACAGCGCTCTTTGGTGTCTCTTTTTATAAAAGTGTTAATCCCATCATGAGGTCCCCACCCTTGTAATCCTAGCTTTCTGAAGAGCTTCTGGAACTTTTATTATCAAACGAACAAACAAAGAAACAGAAAACCAGCAGTCCATCTATTCTCCACTCCTCACAGCCAACTACTTTTGTTTCTTCTAGCTGATTATTTTGAGACTAATTTTCACGTTTTAAATTTCATGCTTACGTTACTACTTCTTGAACTTTCAGTTTTAGGCTTTATTGATTGCTTTGCTATCACTGAAGATGAAAAATGATATCTCTGCACCACAAACAAATATCTTTCTCGATTGCTCATTCTTCTAATTGTCATATTGTAATTTTGATTAGATCAATGTGTAGTGTTTATGTTGTTATGACTATTAATAACTAAACTATTATATAAACTGTGATTTTTCCTTTTTCTTCTGTGCAGATCTTTAAATTTTTTCTATCAGGGCCTTTATACACATACTTTTTTCTTAGTTTGCAATCTGTCTTTCTTTTCACTTGAGATATATATATATATATATATATATATATTATATATATATATATATATTTTCCCCTTTTGACAGAAAAGGCAGTATATTGTTAAAATATAGTAAATCTTGTCATTAGAGTCTGTTTATCTGTAGATAAACATTCATCCATTCAGCAAGTAATTATTGAGTGCCTACTATGAGGTAGTAAATCTTAGAACAACAATAAGAAAGCTGTAAAAAGATAAAGTTCCTACCTTGCATTCTAGAGGACTCAGATACAATAAGGCTCCAAACCAATCAAGACAATTCCCTCTAAGTGCAACATTTTTTGTTTTGTTTTTGCGTTTTAATGAGAAAGTGATTTGAAATCACTGAATATGAAAATACATGCTTTCTGTTTTGAGCTTATAAATATGTAGGTAAATGCTTACCCAGTTGAGATTTATCATTTCCTTTAAGTTACCAGGTTTTTATTTAATAAGTCATGATCTTAAATTCACTGAGCAAAACTAGAGGGACCTAGATTAGTGCAAATCAAAGTCAAGCCAGAAACATTTGGGGCTTTATGGAGCAATTAAATATAGGAATAACTAGTTTCAATTCCAAATCCTTTTAGTGGATTCACTGTCCTACATATTCAAATGCTCTATCTTTAAATTTATTTTTGAAAATAAAGATAAAGTGACATGTGGCTGCCAAAACTTTATTTTTTACCACTCAACATGTCCTACTTCAACTAACCCTTTTGCTATCCTGTGGTCATTGACTTTATTGTTTTCTAGAAGCATCCTGAAATTCTTACCTACTTGTCCATCACCTTAATCTACGTAGCTTGCTATCATTGACCAAATTCTCTGCCTGCCTGTGGATGACCAATAACACAGCTGGCTAGTTCAGAAAGACCCAGATCACTGATTCAAGGCATGTGACAAATAAAATGACAGCCACATTTTACTTCCATTTCCAAAAGAAAGCAGTTTCTCATTACCACTATTGATTTTGTAAATGTATCACTGATGGTAAATACCTTTCTGACAATATCTGCCTAATGAAACTTGGAGAGAAATGATAAACCTGTCATTAGCCTTTGGAACAACTGATAGTGGTAGACCAATTTTTATAATTTGTAAAAATTACTTGTCAATGTTTTATGGATTATCTAAAAGATGACTCTTAATGAAGTAGGTTTGAACCTCGAAGAGTTAAGTGTTCTCAATATAAGTCGCTAAAATAATTAAGTAAACAAATCACCAATTGTAATACTAGAAAAGTGGCATAAATACTTGTTCTCACAATTAAAACCTTTTCACGGTTCCAAACTCGGGTACACATAACTCAAAAACAACAATAAAAAATTTCATCTTAATTGTACAAAGAGACTACCGGGAAAGCAGTAACATTTATTTATTATTTATTTTGTATTTTAGTGAGGAACTTCTCATAAAACCTGACTTTATTATCTTTTTCAAGAATAGTCTGTGGAGTTTACTCTGTTTCTTGTTTTAGTAAAATAAAAAGTAGAGCATGTCATAATATCTGGTTGTCTAAAATTTATGTTTAACACACCTCTCTAATAACTGAAATCTAAGTGTTGTAGAATCCATTTCAAGATTCCCAATGCTTCAAAATCCTCTCATAAGGTTTTAAAATGCATTTAATGTTCACAACTTTCTCAACACTTTGCAAATCCCTTCATTGGTGGCTCTTGGCCATTTGAGATTTTAAAAGCTCCCCAGTTGATTCAATGTATAGCCAGAGTTGAGGGTGGGGGCCAACATTCCTCAACATGTGCTCTGAAAACTGCCTGTCTCAGAATCACCTGGGATCTTGTTAAAAATATAGATCCCTGGCCTCAAACCTAGGCCTGTTGAAATCAGAATCTTTGAGGATATGCCTTAAAAATCTGTGTTTTTAAGAAGATGCCTTTAGTACTCTCGGTGCTTCCAAAGCTAAGTAGAAATGTTATAATGAATCCTGATTTTTTTTCCTCCCTTTCTTATTTTCAGAAAACTTCTAAAGCACAAATGATAGTCCTAGCAGCCTCAACTTTACTTTGGTCTGTAGTGATAGGCTGGTTATCAAGATTTGTTTGTTTAGTTATTTTTTGATATCTTGCTTGCTCAAGTCTTTGAGATCTCAGACTAGTGAATTTGTTTTTTTTCCTTTTTTAAAAAATAGAGATGGTATCTTGCTATGTTGCCCAGGCTAGCCTAGAACTCTCAGGCTCAACGATCCTCCAACCTCAGCCACTGGAGTAGTTGCCGTTACAGGATTACTCCACCAGGCCCAGCACCAGTTAATTTCTTAATTCATCAGAGAAATATGTCACTGTTACTTTTTAATTTTAGTATTAGCTTGATAAGAATTCTGGAAAAATAATTCTTTAATAAGAAAGTAATTTTCTAAGGTTTATTAGAATTTAGTAAAATAGGCAGACCTATGAACTACTTAGAATGTAAATTGTGACAGTCCTCAGGAAGATGGCACTTTAAAATATATTTTTTTTATTTTCTTTTGTGTGCGTGTGTGGGTGGGTGGGTGGGTGGGATGGTGGAACCTAGAGAAAATACGCTGCGTTTCTGTGGCAGGGTCTGCTGCATCCCTGTGATTCAGCCTTGCTCCCCTCCCCTCACCCTCCACTATGTTGCAGATTCTGGAAACTGTCAATCTCCAGGTCTACTTCTACCCAAATGCCTGAATCAGTACGAACCCAGACAGTCTATCTCTAATTGCCAGTGGAAATTTGTCTTGTTACCTTTTGCCTATGGTCTCGTGTTTCTGGCATGAACCCCGATGCATGAGCACAGGTAACACAATTTCTTCTTTGTAGTATTCTTAAATTACTTTTCATGTGGTACTACAAAGATAATTATGCTAAGTATATCTCTGCAACTTGATGTATTTAGCAGTTTACCAACAATTCTTCCTCACACAGGTAAAAGCCATGAGCCATACAACAATATTTCTGTCAATGACAGATCACATAGGGGACAGTGATTTATATTAAAAACAACTTTTTAATAGAAAAAAACTTATAGTATAGTGATATAAAGAAAGATAATATTTTTGTATAGCTTTTGAATGTGTTTGCATTTTAAGATAAATCAGATTGATGGGACTTTGATCACTGACAGTGTGAACCTGGGCAAATTTCTGAATTTCTGTGAGTTTAAATTTCCTTACCTACAAATTGAGATTACTGGAGGATTAGATAAGAATATGGGTGCCAAGAGGCTAGCCTATAGGTGATTATGCACCTGTTCTCATTCTACCCAAACGTAGTGGCTTACCATCTCCATTTTATTATTTCATAGCAAATGAGAAGTTGAAAGTAAGACTCACAGCTTCCAGCACAAAACTTCAGATTAAACTGAGAACAAAATATTTGAATTTCTACCCATTCTAAGAAAAGAAATAATTGTGAAACAACCTCATGCCAAATCCCCAATATGAGCCTGGGCTTACAAAAAGGCAGGGCTAAGCCATTGTCACACTTCACTGAAAAACAGCTCATCACAGATTGCTGTATGTGTTCCTTTCCCCCAGTTCCTCCAGAAAAATTCTATTATTACTTTGCCAAAAACACTGTGACACCTAACAAGGCTGGGAAATGCAAACAGATGAAAATAATACTGCTCTGAAGTGGAGAAATAGACACCTGGAGAATTTCTCTCTTCAAATTTTTCTTCACATATTCTGTCATTTAGTCAACTGTCCAATTCTCTGGAGATGTGTTTGGAGGGCAATTCAGAGGAATGTAAGAGCCAAATGAAAAATGGAAGAAGCACATGGAAAATGGCTTTGTTTAATAGGTTATAATTAAAGCATGCAACCAGTTTCATGTAATATTTATACAACACCAAGAAAATTAATGAGAGAGTTCTCTAACCCTCAGGAACTTTAGAATAAATGGCTTAAGCTGTGAGATCTTTCCACTGAAGTTACAGCAGCAGGCACACCCAGCCTCAGGTGCTTGTCACAAATATAAAAATTATTCTTTACTACTTCACTAAAGATTATTTTCTGTTTGAACACTCCCCAAAGAAAATAGAATCATATTAATTCACATCTATAAAAATGACAAGTTCTATGGTTTCCTATCAGGCAGTGTATTAAACTTCAGTTTAAAACAGGTTTATAAGAAAACCTTCAGTATTCATTGAGAGAGCAATTGCTAGAGAAGCATTTGTGTGAATACTGGTTAAGCAATGGACTCTAGAGTCAGGATGCCTAGGTTTAACTCACAGCCCTTCCACTCACCAGGTGTGTGGCTATGGGGAGGATACTTAACCTCTCTATGCCTCTGTTTCCTCACTTGGAACATGAGAATAAAATAATAAGAACAACTTACTTCATACATTTTTATAAGGAGGTAAAACACTGAGAATTAGTACCAGGTGCATACCTCATACCTGGGGTTATCAAAACAAAACAAGCCTTTGTTGCTGTTGTTTTTCCATAAGCAATTTGTCAGCATCAAAACCTAGCCAATAGGCCTTGAGTAATTCACTTTTCTGAGTCTGATTTTCTTAATCTTAAACTAGGGAATATATTGTATATATCTGTAGAGTGAGGATTAGAAATGGTCCTTGAAATATGGCTACATGTAGCCAGTATAGTTCTTCATGCATTGTAGCCTCTCTTTGCCATTGTCGCTCTTTATCTGTATTTTTATATCTCTCTTACCACCTTCTACCTTGTAATATAGATGTGCGTGCGTGTGTATCCTGTTATAGATTATTATTTTTTGAGGAATTATTAATTCCTCGAGAAATAGAAGAAACATATGTTTATACTCCATCACACATATGGCAGAGTCTTAAATGTGATGGGCACTCAAAAATTGTTTATTGGATAACAGAAAAATTTAATATTAGCTTAATTTTAATACTTTGGGATATACTAATTTCTAACATGAGTCTTCCTGACTTTCTATTATGAATTGTAAAATGCTCCCCAATAGCTTGGGAACACAATAGCATATTCTGTATCACAGATATATCTATACATCCATATAGATATATAGATATCTACCTATCCATCTATATATCTATATAGATGGATTCTAGATGGTTCTAGAATTAAGAGATAGACATCTTTAGGTATCCATTATTCTGCTATATAAGCAGTTAAAAATACACCAAACATGCTTTAAAACTGCACATTAAGCACACACTGGACAATTGAGGTTTAAAACTGGGTTTCTTCAAGAAATGTTGGGAAATCAGACCTCTACAATGGAAAGATAGTCAATTGTTGAAAGTGTACTCATGTAGCAGTGCCAAGAGTGGATTCTTTCCTCTCAGAAGTCTGGTTTCCATAGTGACCAGCACAGCATCATCTGCTGTTTTGCAGCATGCATTGTAGGGCACCCACCCCGATTCCAGCATGAACAAACAAGCGACAGAACACAGAGCTCTCTGGGCAAACACATTTTATCTGAAAGTCCACAGACTGAGGAATTAACTGCATAGTTCAGTTTCCTCCAGTTTAGCCAGTATCCCATAGTGTTCTTGGCAACATGCTGGACTGGATGGAAAGATACCATTCACATTGGGCAGTTTGCCTCAGCCAGTGAGTTGACTGTAAAGGGATATGTATGGCAAATGGAGAGCACCTCAGGTTCACCTAAGAATATCCAAGTGCCTCGTGCTATGAAAGAGCTACAGCCTAAATGTGGACATGTACTTTAGGTGGAAGCCAGTTTTCTGAACTCCCCATTTCTAGCTTTTGTATAGCTTATAATTAACAACATGCCCTTTGGAATCAGGCAGCCCAGGTGTAAAGCTTAGATGTGTTCCTTAAGAAGTTTATCATCATGGACATTTTACTTAATCTTTTAATGCCCCTGTTTTCACATCTATATAGTGAGAGTAGTTACTGTTACCACATATATAATTGTAAGACAAAGTGAGATAATATATTAAAATATTAGTGTGGTGCTTTGCATACTGTAAACCCTCAATGGAGGGCAGCTGCTTCTACTTTACTCCTTTTAATCAGGTAGACTTTATTGTCTCAAATTCCAGCTAAAATAATAGAATATGAAAACTCACACCTTTTACCCATGGCAAAAAAAAACTGAGTTTTTATTCAATTGACACACTGTTTGTTAAAATATTTTGTTCAATAAGATGTTATTGAACAAATCAATTAGGATAAAGTAAAAATTTTAGTTGAAATGGCTTTTCAGAAACACTGAAATAACAATTCTCATTATTTTGCAAATTCCATTATTTACAAGTGTGGACTATTCCTGCCTTGTTTCCTTGCCTCTACCTTTTTGAATTTCTTATGCCCAGATTGCAAGTTGCATTTTAAGTATTGGCCTCGTGTTTGTTTCTTATTATCACACAGACTCAGAATCTGCCAAGTTCTGGAATCCACTTAGGCTGTCTGGGTTGTCCTGGTGAGGATGATGATCATGTTAAAGATGAAAGAGACAGCTGGAAAAGATATTTAATAGAGGTATATGTGGAGTGTGATGGAATCCATTCTTAAGGAAGAGGTAAATCGTCAACCTAGACTTGATCTCAATTACTCTTCCAGTCAAAAGGACTGGCTATTCCCTCCAGATCCATTGCATGAGCTACACATGAGGCATCTAGCCATGAACATGACGGAGAAACAGAGAGCTTTAGAATGACACATATCAGAAGAGACGCCATTCCCCAGTAGTAAGTAACTAGCAGCAGGTTAAAGTGATCTTGAAGCAAGTGTAATCATAGATAGTTCGTACAAGGAAGTGACTGTTAACAGTCCAGGGTTGCTTGCAAGTGTAAGACAATGGGAAGCTGAAGAGCAGAAGCTAATAAGGCAAGGAAAAAAAATCTGTTCTAGTCAGAGTAGACCAAATCACTTTGTTAGTGAGCTAGAGAAGAGGATCTAGAAATTCATTTCAAGGTATAGCTTAATATTTATAATTTCTTTATATAGAATCATTCTAAAGTTATATGCAAATATTTTTATATAGCTGTTAGGATATAGTGAAGATTCAGTCCATCTCAATGTTCTTTTGTGGCCTTCATGAAGCAAATCAGTTAAAGACTCTCAATGTATTTCTCCAAATATACAAGTATATAAAAGAGGCTAAATCTCATAGTTGTTTTATCCAAATTCCATTTTCCATAGGGCCAGGTAAGCCTGATTGATCTCTATCCTTGCTTTCCTCCGCTGCCTCCTCCTGCTCCTCCTCCTCCTCATTCTCCTTCTTCTTTTGCTTCTTTATTTCTTTCTTTGATATTTTTTTCTTTTACTTTCTCTGATGTATACTGGGCAGCGGGTCAGAGCTGATGCCCTTCTTTTCTGTTTTACATATCCCGGAAAGCCTTGTTTTGAAAGCTAAGAATGACACTTAAATGAATTATATACAGTCTTAGCTGGCAAACATTTGGTTAAGATGGTGTTCTCAAATCTCCCTATTAGAGAGGTCAGTGTTCTCCTTTTATACACAATATGTGGGGTAGTACTTGAAGACTGTGTAGTATCTTGTTCTCCAACAATTGATACCTAAAGTTTCAGCATCCTTCTTCATCAGTTATTATACTGCTAGTTGCACCATTTCCAATTTTATTCCTTTAAACTTTCTTCGCTGGCATTCTTCTATAAAGATCTTTGCCTTTCCTGCTATATTTTGAGTAGATAGAACTCCAACTTCTTTGATATGGATATTATACTCTTTATTACCTAAAATTGCAATAAATTATTTTTCACAATCACAATTCACTCATTTAAATAGCAAACTGTAATTCCATTTGAATATGTATTTTAAATTCTGAATCTTTTATAGTATATTAGAGCAAGGAAGAATAAGACTTATTTAGATTTTTTAAATGTAATTCAGAAGTGAGCTTGCTATTTCTTTAACACTCTGACTTGTTTAGTGTTTATGTTTTCAAACTTTATGTATCTTTCTGGCCTGTTCATGTACCTTTTTGGCTTCGTATACTTTCTACCAGAGGCTCATCTACCTTCTCTCACTGGACTACAGATATATCCCTAGCAATAAAAATGACATAATATTTATGGAAGCAATTATAATACAATTCACAGTTACAAAGTCATCTCTCAGTGAATTTTCTCCACATCAATACTGTACTTTAATATGTCAGGGCATAAATGTTTTTATTGCATGGTAAAATTAAATGAGAATTATAAACCTAAACAGAGGAATCCAATGATACAATATTGCAACTTCTCTGCAGAAAGCCCTTGGGATACTGTTAATATTTAAGCATATTAATTAAGCAGAAAATGGACTAAATAGTTTGAAATTAGGATCATCTGGCCCGCTCTTCAAAGAGTAAAACACAGACTGGAGAAACTAAAAATCATTTCTCTTCAAGGACATGCTGATTGGTTTTTTGTTTGGTTTGGTTTGGTTCATAAAATTGCATGAATTCATGAACTAGTGTTTCTCTCATGAGTATAATCATTCCTCAAACAAGCTAACAGAAGAAGCAGATGCGGCTTTTCTTCCCGAAAGACTATATGATGCTGCAGCAGTTAAACATACTTCTCAGCTGTATCTTCATAACGGCAATTTGGCATTGCTTTTTAATTTATCAAATTGAAAAAAACACAAGGCAAAGATTATGAGTCATTTCTTTCATTAGTACACTGATTACACAGATTCAGCATGAACAAGACAGATGCTAATTTGTGCATAAAGCATATTCCTTTTGACAGGAAAATATACATAAGTTGTGGTTGAAAGAAGACAACAAGGGTACCGTTGAAAACCATTTTGGGATTTATGTGGAAAGTTTCCAGTGAAAGACATGAGCTCTTGCTTTATCACATTAACAATAATTCCTAGAGAGTGTCAGTAAAGGCACCCAAACGAAGCTCTTCTCACAGAGCCAGGTGGTTCGGCGACTGGAAATTTTTTAACCAGTGGAAAATCCAAGTAAATCAAGAAAGGTGGGTGTGATGGAGAGAAAACAGCTTGCTCAAATATGGTCCCAATTTCGGGTGTCATTTGCTACAAAAATTTCAACGTGACCTTCAGCAATTCCCTTAACTTCTTTAGGCTTCTGTTTTCACGTTTCTAAATTCAAGATATTTGGTTTATATGATAGCTTGTGTACTTCTTAGCTATAATATTGATATATGTATTCTATTTTTCAAGCTACCTAGAATGAGTTTGTGATCTAAGCCTCTATGAACTGACATAAATTTGGAGTCAAATAATCCTCATGACAAGTGGATTTTCCCCATATCCCATTATAACCGGAAAAAGTTGGTATTAAAAGCAAGTATTATTTCCTGATAACCTTCTAAGTACCTAAGTGATGTAAATTTAAGACCTAGTCAGTGGAACAAGAATGATGACTTCCAAGAATAATGGCAAAGGTGAGTTTTAGGAATATAAGATTAAAGCGTAAAGCTGGAAGATGGATAGATTTCTCCTGTTTAATGTGTAATAAAATCATACTCTTTTTTCAGTGCTTAGTCAAAATGCTACTTACCCTATACAACTTTCCCAATATCCCCTCCCCCATCTTGTTTTCTGTTCTGTTCCCATACTACTGTGTTGTTTGTCGCTTTGATTTGGTCTTCTCTTAAAATTAACTACTTACACGTTAATCTCTCCCTCTGTTTTTAGAAGTTTCTCAAGCCCCAGACACTTCTTTCACTTTGTATTCTTTCTTCCTTCCTTTATCTTCTCTTACAATTCCACCCCCACTCCCAGAACACATGGTTTAAATATAGTACACAATGTTTATTTGTCAGATTGAATATTATTTTGATTGACAAATGTGATTACACATGACAGAGCATCAAAATCATTGAATTTGAACAGTTTCTCGATGCAAATGATCAAATTGGCTAGTTGGCTCAGTGTTCTGTAGATGCAATGTCTAACTATTAGCTTCATTACTCAAAGTGAATGTTACATAAATTATAAGAACCAACTCCTCTGGGTCAATTGCTATAGATTAATAACTACTAATATGTATTTTCCACTGTTTGTTTTCATTATGATTGTAAATAGTTAAGTACCCATCAGTCTCTAGCAGGCTCTGAGCTTGTTAAGGTCAAGGACCATGTCTTCTTCATCTTTGCACTTCCAACATCTGGAATGTACTAAGTATGTGCTTTATCAACACTTATCAATTGAAACAATCCTGACCTATGAGCTAGGTTGGAATTTGGTGGGGAACTGAGGAGGGAAAACAATAGATTAATTTTTTTCTTGGATGAATTCATGAAAGAAGAGCCTTCTAAGAAAATGGATAAGGAATTGTAGCTCTCTATAAACATCATGTTTATAATATTTTCATAGTAACTAATCTCTCTCTAGTCTCAATTTAATAATAGATTGCTTTTTTAATCAACTCACATTAAAGGAGTGTAAGGCTAAGTGGGATACAAAGGGAATCATGTTAGTATTCTAGATTAAATTATCTGCTTGACTATTTAAGGCTTTTATTTCATTTTCAGATTTGTCTAGGATTTTAAAGATAAGTTTTTAATTTTTTTTTTTCTTCTTTCCTAGTATGTTACTTAGTTAGGCTTTTTTTCTGTTTAATGATATGATAATAGTTTGTTGGAAGTTTCTTTCAGAATATATTTTCCAGTTTGCAGCATTCATCTGCTAGATGATATTAACAAATAAAGTAGCACTACTTCTATTCTTGCTGCAGAAGAGAAAATTACAGAACCCCGAGTTGCTCCTTAGTAAAATCTGAGCAAACATTGATCCCTGGAGGTAAAACGGTGGGTAAGAAGTAATAAACATTGATTAATTTATTTTGCTGCCAGTCTTCCAGGCCCAGGGCCATGAGTAGGTGGGATGATCAACTCCAGCAGAGTTTCCAGCGGGCTTCTCCTTTTCCATAAAATGGATATCAACAGCACTCTGTACGTAAATAATGTCTGAATTACAGAAGGCCTCCCTCAGATAGCACTTGAGAAGGGACATGGGAAACGCGACCCTGGCATGGCTGGCTATATTTGTCAAAAGCCTGGTGTGGAGCCATGATACCTGTGGTAATTTTGAAGATATTCAGTGTATTAATTGCTCAGAGTTTCCTTTGTTGTGATCTCTATAGAGGAATATGTAGAATGTCATTTCTCTTATATTCTATATGATAAAGGGCTCCATGGTCAGATTAATGTAGGAAATGCCATATACTCTGTACTCCTCTTGGGCATTCTTAATGCATATTAGCATACTAAGAACCTTTGAGAAATTGTTTAACATTGCTATCCCAGCATTTCTTAAACTTATTTAACTATTCTGTATTCCTTCTCCTTTTTTTTTTTTCCATCCATACCCTTCCTGCTACACTTCCCCTTCCTTTTTATTTTTCCCAGAGTATCTACTATTAGTATTTTAACCTCTGATGCATTCTTTGGGGAAAAGTCTTCTAGATAGACTAGAATTTATTTTGAAATAAATTCAGACCAGCAAAAAACTGCAGACATTTGTCCAGGTTGTTTACCCTTGACAGGTAGCTCTCTTTGAGTTGCTTTTTGGTGCTATGTCCTCATAAAATTCTTATGAAAGACTTAAATGTAAAACTCAAAACTAAAAAAAGCCCTGGAAGACAACCTAGAAAATACTATTCTGGATGTAGGCCCTGGCAAAGATTTCATGACAAAGACACCAAAAGCAATTGCAACAAAAACAAAAATTGGCAAATGGTCTCTAATTAAACTAAAGAGCTTCTGGACAGTGAAAGAACTATCAATAGAGTAAATAGACAACTTAACAGAATTGGAGAAGATACATGCAAATTATGCATCTGACAGAAATCTAATATCCAGAATCTACAAGGAACTTAAACAAATAAGCAAAGAACAAACAATCCTATCAGAGCGAGACTCCGTCTCAAAAAAAAAAAAAAAAAAGTGGGCAAAAGACCTTAACACTTTTCAAAAGAAGACATACAAGTAACAAACAAACATATGCAAAAATGCTCAACATCACTAATCATTAGAGTATTGCAAATCAAAACCACAGTAAGATACCATCTCACACCAATGAGAATCGTCATTATTACAAAGTCAAAAGATAAACAGATGGTAGTAAGGCTGCAGAGAAGAAGGGATGCTTATACACTGCTGGTGGAAATGTAAATTAGTTCAGCCACTGTGGAAATCAGTTTGGCAATTTCTCAGAGAACTAAAAACAGAACTACCATTTGACCCAACAATCCCATTATTGGGTATATACCCAAAGGAATATAAATCATTCTATCATAAATACACATGCTTATGTATATGCATTGCAATACTATTCACAATACCAAAGATATGGAATGAACCTAAATGTCCATCAGTGGTAGAGTGGATAAAGAAAAGTGGTACCTATGCACCGTGGAATACTATACAGTCATAAAGAAGAATGAGATCATGTCCTTTGCAGCAACATGGATGGAGTTGGAGGCCATTATCCTAAGCAAACTAGCTCAGGAACAAAAAACCCAATGCCACATGTTCTCACTTCTAAGTGGGAGCTAAACATAGAGTACACATGGACACAAAGAAGAGAACAATAGACATTGGGACCTACTTGAGGGTGGAGGGCATGAGGAGAGTGAGGATCAAAACCTACCTATTGGATACTATGCTTATCAAATAATCTGTATCCCAAAACCCCATGACACACAATTTACCTGTATAACAAACCTGCGCATGTACCCCTGAACTTAAAAGTCTAATAAAAAAAATTCTTGTGATATCTATTTTTATATTTGCTACAAGAATATTGTTTGAGGGATGGTACATCCCAATTCTTATTGCTTTTCCTATGAAATTGTACATGAAAATGATTTTAAGAAAATTTTCCATTAATTACTAGAGAAACTTTGTTTCTCCCAAAGAACTGCTATTTCTTCCTCATAGACAATGAATGCTACCTGCAACACCATCTCCAATTAATAGAGGAACAATACATGTATAATCTCAGTTAACCAGATGTTAGGAGATAGTTTGACCTAGAGTATGATTAATTCAGCAGTTCAATGGCATTCATGACATTTATGACTTCCCATTTTTTCCAGCTCTGCCACCTTCAGTGCCAAGCTTGTTCTCAAGCTAGCCTCAGTTATGGTTGTATAACTGCTACAGTATTATCAGGAGTCAAATCCTTAGCCAATAACATATAGAGGAATAAAAAATGACAAGCTTTTTCAGTGTATTCTTGTTAGTTTCAAAGAAACATCTTCCATTGGACCCCATCCTTCCACCCCCAACTTTGCAAAGTATCCCTTACCATCTCATTGGCCAGGACCAGGTCAGATACTCACCTGGCAACCTCTAGCATAATAACTATTAGCAGACAAAATGAGTTTACCATGTGTCTTAGTCATTTCAGGCTGCTATATCAAATATCATAGACTGGATGGATTAAACAACAGAAATTTATTCCTTACAGTTCTGGAGCCTGGGAAGTTCAAGATTAAGGTTCTAGCAGACTTGGTGTCTAGTGAGGATATTCTTCCTGGTTTACAGATGGCCATCTTCTTCTTGTGTCCTCAAATGGCAGAAAGCAGAGGGCAGGGTCAAGCTTTCTTGCCTCTTCTAATAAGAGCATTAATCTTGTTAATGGGGACTCTGCCCTCATAACCTAAGCATCTCCCCAAGGCTATACCTCCAAAGACCATAATGCTAGGCTTCAACATATACATTTTGGGACACACAAACATTTAGCCAATACCCCCGTGACTGACTTAATGAGAATTACCTTTGTTTGTGTTTGTTTGTTTGTTTGTTTGTTTTTGATACGGGATCTAACTCTGCCGCCAGGCTGGAGTACAGTGGCGCAATCTCGGCTCACTGCAACCTCCGCCTCCTGGGTTCAAGTGATTCTCCTGCCTTAGCCTCCCGAGTAGCTGGGACTACAGGCACGTGCCACCACACCTGGCTAATTTTTGTATTTTTAGTAGAGACAGGGTTTCACCCTGTTAGCCATGATGGTCTCAATCTCTTGGCCTCGTGATCCACCCGCCTCGGCTTCCCAAAGTGCTGGGACTACAGGCGTGAGCCAACACACCCAGCCAAGAATTACTCTTAATCTACATAGTTACATGAATAAAATAGGGTTTTGTTAATAAGGGAGAAAAATACCACTCCTGAGTAGAAACCAACAATGTCTATTAGAAAAACTTAGAGGATCTCCTTTTCATTCTAAGATGGTAGCCTTAGAATTGTCTGTAAATTGTGAACATATCTCTATGGCCTTTCCATATTTGTTCTATTTTTTCTTAGTGGTGGTATCAATTTAAATTTATGTTTTCTGCTCATAATTTTATGTACACCTGCGTTTTGACCTGTATTTTTGATGTTCTGTACCTTACATGTCTTTCAAAATGATGTATAGTATGAGAAAATTATGGCTAATATATCAAGAGCTCAGCTGGGGGATAAAAAATGCTTTGGATCTGGACATTCAAGATTCATTGATATTCCAGAAGAATAGTTGGAACTTGTCAGTTCAAAGTGACTTTGGCCCATGCTTTCAAAAACATGGCTATAGTAATCGACTTCCCAAGCATGGTAACACTGAATATTCTCATATAATTAACATTTCTAATTTATAGACAAGCAGTAGTGGCACTTACTGTCACAGGTAGAATTTAATTAGCCAAGACAAATAAATTAAGTTGCACACTTCCATCAGGATAGTGGAATTGCAGAGGCTGGTCTGGAAATTTCAAGCCATTGAAGATGCCATTTGACCTCCCAAAGAAATTAACTTTCCCAACTGCCATTCTGAAAAGTTCTAATTAGATTAAGCCATATAAGTATTGTTTATTTATTCATTACAATGGATGCCATGGGCCGGGCGCGGTGGCTCAAGCCTGTAATCCCAGCACTTTGGGAGGCCGAGACGGGCGGATCACGAGGTCAGGAGATCGAGACCATCCTGGCTAACACGGTGAAACCCCGTCTCTACTAAAAAATACAAAAAACTAGCCGGGCGACGTGGCGGGCGCCTGTAGCCCCAGCTACTCGGGAGGCTGAGGCAGGAGAATGGCGTAAACCCGGTAGGCGGAGCTTGCAGTGAGCTGAGATCCGGCCACTGCACTCCAACCTGGGCGGCAGAGCGAGACTCCGTCTCAAAAAAAAAAAAAAAAAAAAAAAAGGATGCCATGTAGGCTACTTTTTTGGAATTATGGAAAATCCTTCAAATGTCTTTTTTCTTAATGTAGAACTGCATCACGAATTAGATGGAAGTCATCTTAGGACTGAGTACATGTCAACTGAACTGTAGGGAGAGAAGATTCACAGGGGTTAATCATATAAACCTAAAGTCTTATTTTGTTCTTGTCATATAGGGAATCCAATCTGTATGACATTTTCTTTTGCACAAGAGTCTTGCAAGATATAGAATACATGATTAAAAGTATTTGAAAAAAGTAGCTTGTGTGGTAATGGAAAATGTTTAAGAGGAGACATCATTGTTGGGAAGGCAATTGTAGATTTATTTCATAGGAAAATAAATAACGAAAATACTTAGGGAACAGTATAAGATTAATAGTAGTGATCTGAAGGAAAATGGTTACGTTAAATAATATATAGGACAATAAATATTGTAAGAGGATTTGCAGGTAAAGAGTTAATTATGGGATTATGAAAATTTAAGAACATTATGTGTGCTTGGTTGCCTGAACTAAAGCATGTTAAATTAGCATGATTACTTACACAGAAAGCAAGAACACTATGCAAAAATTAGCAAGAACCTTGTCAGCACAGACATAATAAAGAGGAAGAGAAAAATTGATATTCTCGCAGCTGGAAAAGAGAGAAAGTAAGTGGAGGGAAGGACAATTAAATATAATATGTGATTAAGTTATTCCTATGTAGTATGTAATATATGTTTTCTTAGTCTACCGTGAAATAGTGAGTAAAAGCTAAAACTTCTAACAAATGCTTTATGGAGTGGCTTGCATTTTGGGAATACGATAAAGACTGAGACCTGCTCTCAGATTGATTCAAGTGAAGCTTGTGGGGACAGACACAAGTTTGCTCCATTAGTTGGAGTTTGTTCTCCAAGTAGATTTATTTTACTTTTGAATTTATTAGACCCTTGGAAGTAGATTTTGCTGCCTTTTTTTATTACTCCCTTGCAGGGGTCTAGAATAACCTTGAGCTCTGCTCTGTTTCTCTTCTTGTAGCTCTAGCACTCCAATAAGGAGCACATCCCTCTCGCATCACAAAGCTAATGATCCTTCAGACAGGAGCCTCCTATTTTTGGCCTCAGGGGAAATGACCCATGTGTGGGACACTATCAGGAGTGAGATAGAGTGGTCCAGCAGTTCTACAGTCTTCTAATTAATTACCTTGATCATTTGCATTTGGACAACCCTTGCTCTTAGATGACTTCCGCTGGCCTCCAGCCTTGTAGTTTCCTGGGGACGTGTAGAATACATGCCTGGATCTTTGTGGTAGTCCTCTCAGCCTGTTTTAGGTGTATGTGCATGTGTGTAAGTGAGTGTGTTTTAGATATTGACTCCTCTCTTACTGTTGCCAATTTTCTTCCAGAAATTTCACAAAATGTTTGCCCTTCAGAGTGGCCTCTCTTCTCTAACTTTTGTTTACGTTTCAGTTGGATTTTGAAAGGGAAGGTAAGCATATGCAATTAGTCAAGTCACAGGTATATATCGTTGATATTTTAGAAATGCTCTATGAACTCTTGGGACCCACTCAATGAACTGGTATCCAATTTTCTCCTAGTAGTTAACAATACTACACTAGATTCAGTTTTCAGACCCCGTGATTCCATTCTAAGGGAAAATACCCATTTAGCCCAGGAAAGCCTTCCTGGAAATGACCCAAAGTGTACCAACTTGTATATAGTCCAACTTACACAATTCCTATTTTGCCTACAGATGTTAGCTTATAAAAGGAGGCACTAACTTAATAAATGGCAATTATACAACTTTGTATGGTTATTGACTTGTGACATTTGTGCCAGAATGTGGAAAACATCATAGGTAAAGGGAAAATTGATGGAATCTGAGCTGGTACTATAGTTCCTGCCTGCTGCTATGTTTTTCTTCTGTTAGAGCTACCATATGAAAGTTAGTGGGTACAAAAAATCTAATTAGCAAGAATAACCAAGACCTGATATTTGGTAGCACAAGGGGGTGACAATAGGCAATAGTAACCTAATAGTTCATTTTAAAATAACTTAGAGTGTAATTGGATTGTTTGTAACTCAAAGGATAAATGCTTGAGGGAGTGAGCACCCCATTCTCCATGATGTGCTTATTTCACACTGCGTATCGGTATCAAAACGTCTTATGTACCCCATAAACATGCAAATACTATGTACCCACAAATTTTTTTAAAAAATTAAGAAGTTTGACTACACAAATATGCTAAATGCACATTCCAGCTAATAAAGAATTCTCACATACTCTTAGGAATAAATTTTCAAAGTGTTGAAGTTAAAGCTGGCCAAGTGTTTTGGAACAAGTTGTGAATTTGGAATTAAAAGACCTGGGTTCAAATCTTGACTGTCACTTTTAATGATTTTTAAAAAAATACCTGTACTCCTGCTTTCCTCCTACTTTCTTCCTCTGAACACTAGAAATAAAAACATCTTCCCATTGTTGTTGAGAGTAAGTGAGGATTCCTAGTATTTAATAAATGCTCAATAAATTTAAATTAAATCTATTATTGCTATTTTATTATTCCATTCTCCTTTGCTGCTTCCTTTTCCCCATATGTCCCTCTTCTTCTCTCCTGCCTGACTCCTTCCCTGAGTGTTGGGATTACTACAGCCTTATATCTTTCTTCTGTCACTCTTATTTTTGTATTCAGCTCCATTCATCTTTTCCTTGACTTACTGATAAATATTAGAGCAATACTAAAGTCAGAATTTTATTTTTTTCTTTTTCACTCTTTTCTGCCCAAGTTCTCAAAGTGTATTTTTTATTCTCTAACTTATCCTCCAACATCTGCCTCATGGCCAATCTGGAAATGCTGAATAACAGAGATCACTTAAAACCTTCCTACTATTTAAGTGACTTTTATAAAACTAATGTGTTAAAGTTAGCAATACTAATAAACTTGGTAAGATGTTAAGTTAAAAGTCAACTCAATTGCTTATTTTAAGTTGGAGTTACAAGGATATTGCTCTAATAAGCCAAATGTTACAAGTATATAAAATTATAAATTTGTGCAGAGTCCTTCCTAATCCCTACCCAGAGCTAGACAAACTATACAGTAAGAAGGAACACTTCCCACAAGGCTGCCTTCATTTCAGACACCAGCTGAACACTCCAGCTTCCCAGGACCACCCTTACTTCAGATGGGCTGGCTACAAATGTGAGGATTCCCATAATTACCCTTAGGTTTGATAATTTGCTACAAAATTTACTCACAGAAATTGCTGTAAGCTGTTATACTCAGTAATAGTTTTGATAATTTGCTGAAAGGACTCACAGAAATTACTGAAAGCTGTTATACAGGCAAAGAGTATACAGGGAAAGGATACATATTAAAATTAATCAAAGGAAATGATACATACGTCAGAGTCTAGGAGGGATCTAAACATGGAGGTTCTCCTCGCCTGTCCTCTCCCCATGAAGTCATGCAGAGCAGCACCTCCTCCTGGCCATGATGTATAACAATAGCCAACCACAAGAAGCTCATCCAAGCTGTTGATGTCCAGAGTTTTTATTGGGGATCAGCCAATACTGTTTCTGCTGCTGCTATTTTGTCTCCAGTACCTCCTGAAGTCAGACTAATGCCTTTAATCTGGTTACTCTAGAAGTCAAAACTGATGTAGCATGACTCAAAGCCCCTATTAAAAAATCACAGTTACATTCTTTGACAAACTTTTATTAGGCAGGATATTCTAGGGGCCTAGAGATTACTTCCCAGCAACTGAAGGCCAAGGGCAGACCTCTTGTTGGGTGAAGTTAATTCTTAATTACACAATCTGAAAGTATACTTTCTTTATCTTAGATTATCCTAAACATTTCTAAGCTGATTCTAAATTTTCATGAGTTTGAAGTATACTATTCACTATGGAAGACGGAAGATAATTACTATCCCAGAAATTGAGATTTTTTTGTTTAGCTTTTCACCTGGCATGGGGTCTGGAGCTGTGGGTATTCTAAGCAATTCTCAGTAAGAAAACTATGATTGTTGCCTTTTTTTTCCCATAACACCCCAGTTTTGGATCAAATCTGGAGTTGGTTGTAATAATATTTAGATGAGTATGGGTTCCACAGGTAAAAGGTTCTCTATAAGTAAAGATTCCTGGATTCTGTAAATGGCATATAACGTTGATCTTACATTAGCAAGCTCTTTAAGAGAAAAGCAGTACATTTTCATCTTGCTTCAGTAGCTGTGCACATAAACTCTTTCTAAGCTTACCTAGCAAGCTTCCCAGTTCAGACATAAAGAATAATAATAATGCTTCTAAGCAATTTTGCAACATAATAGGAAATCATCATTTTGGGATGCTCTGCTTTTTGAAAAAGCTTAGATATTTGTTTGTAAAAATCATGGTGACAGCATGCAGCTGTTATAATGTGCTCAGCACAAGGAGAAATTATTCTATTTGTGTGATTTGGAAGCAATTTTGGAAGCAACACCTAAGCACACAGTTGGGCAAGTCCTGCCAAGATGGCTGCATGACTTTTCATGGTGATTCTTGTTAATAATATAGCAGCATGCCTCCATGAGTGAGAAGTTCCGTTAGCAAACTCTGTGAGCTGTGCCTTTGTGTTCAGGGTATACATTATATACTTGGCCTGTTATGCTTTAGAAGCCAATTGCAGCTTGTTTCATTATTGTACAGATTTGTGTATAATACTTTTTTTCCTTAGAAAAACAGTTCCTCACAATTAAACGATAGAGCTTTAAAGAAGTCATCTTCTTATTCATTGTTTTTGTCATCCTTAGCTTCAAACTCCCTTGTTAAAGAGGTGGTTCAGTATCATTATGAAATGTAGGTGGAACGATTACTGCCTGTCATCAATATAGCATATCTAAATGGAATGAAACCCAAGTATGCAAAATAATGGAGTATTTAAACAAAAGAAAAACTAAATGGCTAGTAATATTTTATACGCACAAAGTTAATTGCATAAATTACAAAGTAAGCCAATTATATGGGAATGCAGCCATCAAAACCCTCCAATTTATAATATACGTTAGTCCATTTTTGAATATCTATAAATAAATACCTGAGGTTGTGCAAATTTATAAAGGAAAGGAGTTTAATTGGCTCACAGTTCTGCAGGCTGCATAGGAAGTATGATACCAGCATCTGCTTGGCCTCTGGTAAGGCCTCAGAAAGCTTTCAGTCTTGGCAGAAGGCAAAGGGGAACCTGGCATCTCACGTGGTGAGAAAGAGAGAGAGAGACAGGAGCAAATGAGAGAGGGAAGAAGTGCCACACTCTATTATAAAACCAGATCTTGCATAAACTCAGATGGAAAACTCACTCACTATGTCAAGGACAGCACCATGACATTCATAAGGGATCTGCTCCCATGATCCAGACACATCTCACTAGGCCTATTTCCAACATTGGAAGTCATGTTTCAACATGAGTTTTGGAAGGAACAAAACATTCAAACGATGTCAATATACACAGTGGCTATTGAAACATTAAATAATAAGATCTATGGTAGGTTTAGTAGCTACTTTAATTATTAAGTAGCAATGAGCATTAAATAATATTTGCAACAATTATAAAGTGACAAAGGCATAAATACTGATACTACTACTATGCAAATAAATACAAGAAATGTTAAGTTTCACCTAGAGGTTTGTAAAAATAAAGATGTAATCCAAGTCAAAAGACTCCCTGAATATTTTGGGCTAAAAATGCCAGGTTTAGGAGATAACTGAAATTAAGCATATGCGTCTCTCTGTCTCTCTCTCTCTCTCTCTCGCACATGCATTCTCGCTGTCTCTCACACACACTCTCTCTCGCTGTGTGTGTGTGTGTTTGCATGTGTGTGTGTGTGTTTGTATTTGGGGTGGATGATATTAGACAAATACTGGTTCTAGTTTAATTGGTTTCAGAAATGCAAACTACTCTCTTTTAACAGATGGCCATCTAAATGAACTTTTCACTTCATCTCCCTTTGCTATTCTCAGTCCACTTCCTCCAAACTCTTAATCAGTAAAGAATAAAAAGGCTAGGATACTTGGGAGAACTTAGAGAGATGACTTTTGCCATTTTACCCACAACCTTGATGAGGGAGGGAGTCAAATAAATGGACAGGGTAGTGGCAACTGTAAAGAGGAAAGGCTTTCAGAAATAATCTGCAACAGGGGAAGAAGAAAACTTTGAAAAATTGGTCCTAGAAGATGAACAGAGGAAAAGCCTAAAAGACCTGACCACAACTTAGAATTCAAACATGGTCCTTAAATGCCAGCAATTATCAAATATATAAATTTATCTATTATAAAAACTTAGTATATGTTTGTGAATGTGTACATGTGTGATTGTGTCTCTCTGTATGTCAATAGTTGTTTGATCTCCCATAACAAATTTTATTGTGGGGAATATGCTTTGGATCTGTGTCTCCACCAAATCTCATTTTCAATTGTACTCCCCATTGTTGACAGTGGGGCCTGATGGGAGGAGATTGGCTCATGGGGGTGGATTTCTCATGAATGGTTTAGCACCATCCCCTTGGTGCTATTCTCCTGATGGTGAGTGAATTCTCACAAAATCTGGTTGTTTAAAAGTGTGTTGTGCCTACCTCTTTGCTCTGTTTTGCTCCTGCTCTTGCCAGGAAAAAAGCCTGCTCCCCTTGTGCCTCCCCAGAATCAGAGCAGATGCCAGAATCATGCTTTCTATAAAGCCTGCAGAACCATTAGCCAATTAAACCTCTTTTCTTTATAAATT
This sequence comes from Trachypithecus francoisi, assembly GCF_009764315.1. Classification (NCBI taxonomy): domain Eukaryota; kingdom Metazoa; phylum Chordata; class Mammalia; order Primates; family Cercopithecidae; genus Trachypithecus; species Trachypithecus francoisi. The sequence goes on from NW_022681453.1 coordinate 9,933,724, forward strand.
ACCCAGTCTCAGGTGTTTCTTTATAGCAATGCAAGAATGGACTAATACAGTGTATATTGCTACTTCAATTTTAGAGATACGGAAACTGAGGCATAGAAATATTAAATTCTTGCCTAAGGTCACACATTTAGTAAGTAGCAGAGCCAGATGTAATGTAAAGTTTATTGTTTAACACTTTTCCAATATGGAAATGTCGAGGGCCTAGGCTGATCAAGCTTGGGTTTTACCCAAGTGTTTACATGGATCTTCCAAAATTTCCTGAAATGCATTTTTAAATCCTCATTTTTCACTGGCATATGGTATCTTATGCTATAATGCACTTTTAAAACCAGGCATTTGATATATGCACTTTTCCAGAAGTTACCAAATGTGTGAATTTCCCCCTTAGCTAGTATTTCACATGCTGTTTTGAACTCTTAAGTCATTCCAGAACAGAGTGGGAAGACTGCTCTAGCTACCCCTGAGCTTCTCCAAATTACCTGCTCAGCCTCACTTAGAGCTACATGCCTGAGCTAGTAGTGCATGAAGAAGTTCATTAGAGAAAGGAATTGGATTTCATTAATTTTTTCTAAACACTGATTGACTAAGACAGTTCATTTTGCAAACATTTATATTGCAGTAAAGTTTAATTATGGATTATTTTGCCATGAGATGTACTAGACTGACATGAAACAGAGAGTAAACATTTACAAAGCAGTATAAATATTTCTAATTTTCTGCTAATTGCTTTTTTATTTTATTTGCGGTTTTAGGTGCACATTTTTACAAGTACATAGAATTGTGTTATCAGAATAAGGAATTCAGAAAAATTCATAAAGACAAGTAGATTATAAGGAATATAGAAAGAGTATCCAATATGACAACTTCTCTATGTACACATTAATTTTACTCTATGTGATGTTAATGGTCAAATTAGTCAAAAATAGATAAACCAATATGCCATCTGATGTGGCTGCTTTGGAATAATTATTTTGCTCTCCCACATCATTGGGCTGTGCAAATGGTAGAACTTTTTCAGCTGCAGGATGCTAGCCTAATATATTCTGTCACCAGATTTTTTTTTCAAAGCAAATGTCTGCATTGATTTGCTTCTTAAAGCAACTAAAGGATTATAAACACTACGTTGGAATTAAGCTAGTCCAAGATATTTTCTATTTGTTAGAGAATAATTTTTTACCTTGAAAAAGAACTCAGTATAAAAAAAAGATTGGGTGAGAAAAGAAATTATTGAGGGAAATATTTATATTCAAGGGCGAAAGTCCAAATTTCAATTGTGTGTCCAATACTTAGTGTGTTTATATTTGATAATTGCTATTTAGGTTGGCTTCTGATGCATGCATATTTGGATCGATAAGCCAAATAGAAGGGAAGATAAGATAAGCCTGGAATGAGAAGCCTATGTACATTAGTCTCAGGTCCAAAAGCAGTTTTGTCTTACTGACCTACTTTAGGTACTAGATAATGCAGAATGTAAAATAATAAGTAAATATATTAAATTATAAATCTGAAGTTATTAAGTTTAACTCAGATCTTGGTTTTATTTGATCTCTAAGACCCTCAATAAAAATGATTTCCTGGTTTGTATCAGTGCAATACAGCATGTAAGGAGAGTCAATAGGTTCAGTTCATTATGATAATTTTCACCTAGGTTTATAACTTCAGTAAAAATTCTGGTTTAGAGACAGAGAAAAGAACTAACTACCCAGTATTGATCAAAACAGTAAGTTCATGTCTATGTCATGTAGCACCTGTAGAGGGTAATGCAATAGGATTTTTATTGTGAGTGCTAATTAGAGTCTATGAAGTCCAAAAATATGTGTGGAACTGTATAAGAAGTTGTTGTTTTACAAGATAACAAAAGGAATAATGGGAAACAACTAAACTCATACCATGGAAATTAATTACATCAGATAATTCATCAGTTAAATTAAACATAGATCATAAGTAGCTCAAATTAGGATGTCTATACAGGATGTTCTATTTTTAACTTCCAGTATCTTTAAGGATTGCTGAAAAATGTTACCAGCTCACTTTCCTGGCTTCCATTTTGAACCTTTTAGTTTGTTGCATCGTGTCCCTGTGCTATGAGTTTTTTCATTGGAACAGTGACTTGGCATTTATATAGATTTAACACCAATTGAGAAATATTTTCAGTGTTTCTGTGTGCAATTGCTCTCAGTTCAAACTGTGTAGAATTTTTGCAAAATGTTTCCATAGTGCTAACTCTCTTTGTTCTTTTCTTTGTGTGTGCAGACCTTAATCATTTCCTTCAATTTTCTCCACAAAATACCTGAAGCAATTGCTCATTTCCTAGGATAGGTACCATCTAAAGTCTACATAGTCTCTGCTTTTATATGATCAGAGTTTCAGGATAAGAGGTGAGAAGAGTTTTCTATGACTGTAGTTACTGGCAGAAAGACAACAATTTATAGGCTGAGAATAGCTTATGAAAAAAAGCTTTTTAGGATTCAAAATGTTTAGATTCTTTGGTGATACTTCATAGGCATCTCTGCCAAACTCATATTTTGTCTGCTCTTAGCTGACTTGATTGTTTTGCCTCACCCATTATCATTTCACCTACAGAAAAATCTAGATGATGGGACAAAGAAAGATGGCATAGAAGGAAAGTTGTGTTGGAGCTCAGAGAATGATACCCCAAGTTATGGTGTTTTGACATGCTGAAAGAGTTTGAATTAAAATAATTTTAAAGGCCTTAGAAGCTACCTTGGTAGAAAGCTACCAAGAATTTTCTAACTTTCTCTTGTTTCTCACCACCTGCCAAGCACAGGGAGGAGCTTTCTCTGGGAAGTTCTTTTATCTGGCTGAGGAAACGTCTTCCAAAAGAAATTCAATTATCTTAAAACTCCCTCCTTATGAACTTCATCAAATGATTGGGAAAGATTAACTGCTGGAAAAGAGAAAAGACTTAAAGTCATCACCACACCCAGACAGACCGTTCATCTAGTCTTCTGAGGGCAGCACCAAAAATTACCTGGGAGACTTTATCTGCATAATAAAACAACCTTGGCCAGGTGTGGTGGCTCACGCCTGTAATCCCAGCACTTTGGGAGATCAGGAGTTGAGACCAGCCTGGCCAACATAGTGAAACCCGTCTCTACTAAAGATATAAAAAATTAGGCAAGTGTGGTGGTGGGCACCTGTAATCCCAGCTACTCGAGAGACTTAGGAGGATCGCCTGAACCCAGGAGGCGGAGGTTGCAGTGAGCCGAGATTACACCATTGCACTCCAGCCTTGGCAACAAGAGCAAGGCTCTGTCTCAAAAATAAATAAATAAGACAACCTTGTTCACAGTGAAGTTCCACCCTTTGCGTTTCTGCAGTTTGTCATACTCTCTTCCAGAGCTCAGAGAAACTTTGTCCCAAACCATTGTCTGATTATCTGTCCCATTTAGTGTCCAAAGAGAATATTACAAACTATTGTCTGCTTTTTGGGCCCGTTCAATTCTACTAAAAATTATTTTTACCCCTCACAATTCTCTAAGTTTTCTGATTTCCCTCTCTTCTGAGTGTCAACTTGATTGGATCGAAGGATGCAAAGTATTGTTCCTGGGTGTGTCTGTGAGGGTGTTGCCAAAGGAGATTAACATTTGCAATAGTGGGCTGGGAGAGGCAGACCCACCCTCAGTCTGGGTGGGCACCATCCAATCAGTTGCCAGTACAGCTAGAATAAAGCAGGCAGAAGAATGTAGAAGGACTTGACTTGCTGAGTCTTTCTGCCTTCATCTTTCACCTGTGCTGGATGCTTCCTGCCCTCAAATATCAGACTCTAAGTTCTTTGGCTTTTGGACTCTTAGACTTGTACCAGTGATTTGCCAAGGGGCTCTTGGGCCTTCGGCCATAGGCTGAAGGCTGCACTGTTGGCGTCCCTACTTTTGAGATTTTGGGACTCGGACTGGCTTCCTTTCTCCTCAGCTTGCAGAAGGACTAGTGTGGGACTTCACCTTGTGATCATGTGAGTCAATACTCCTTAATAAACCCATCTTCATATATGCATCTATTAGTTCTGTCCCTCTAGAGAACCCTGACTAAAAGAGAAGGGTATAAAAGATTCTGAGCCTCATTTGTTTGTTGGGTAATCACTCTTCTGTCATTTTTCCCTATGTACATTAATAAGTGTTTATGCCTTTTCTTCTGCTAATTTGTTTATTGTCAGTTCATTTCAGCAAACCTGCAGAGGACAGAAGGGAAGTTTTCCTTTACCCTTACATTGTCACTTTCATTCTCTTTCACTATTTTATTTTGAGGATGAATAATTGTGCTCACATCTTTCTAACACACCTTGTAAAGACTTCTACAATGAACACTGATACTTTTAATTTTGTTCAACTACGTTTTATTACCCAACAAATAGCAGTGTGCTCTAGAATGAATTAAATAAATAAGATGAAAATAAGGAAGAAAAAGTTGCCTGCAATCCTTTCTTCTACCTTCATTACACATAAGATAACCACTGTTAACATTTGGGTACATATCCTCCCAGACTTACACATAAGTATATATATGCTTCTATATACATAGATATATGTTTGATGCAAAATACTTAAAATCCACATTTTGTTATCAGTGGCAAAACCATATGGGTCTGCAGCAACCTCGATTCTTGCCTCCTCAGAAGAAAGAAGTCAATGGAGTGGCATAAAGCAGAAGGAGGAACTGAGGCAAGTTTTAGAGTATAATTGAATATTTATTTAAAAGTTTTAGAGCAGGAAAGAAAGGGAGGAAATTACGCTTGGGAGAGGGCCAAGCAGGTGACTTGAAGGACAAGTGCGCCTTTTGATCTTTTGATTTAGGGCTTTATATGTTGGTGAACTTCTGGGGTCTTATGTCCCTTCACTCCTGATTCTTTCCTTGTGGGTGGCCGTTCACATCTGCAGTGGCTGCTAGCACTTGGGAGGGAGTGTGTGCAGTGTGTTTACTGGAATTGGATGCATGCTTACTTGAGGCCTTCTTCCCTCACCAGCCAAATGTCCCTAGGAGGTCATATACCAGTTAAACTCTGCCATTTTTTTTTTTGTCTCTTACTGCGCATGCTTAAGCCTACTCTCCCAACTCCTCAGATCTTATTGGAAGCTGCTGATTACCAGTTTCAGCTTTTTCCTATCTGTAGCAAGACTGCCTTTCCCTGGTACTGGCTGCAATCAATTATCATTTTGGAGAGACAGTTAACCATCTGACCATCACTTGATGGTTGCCTGACATTCCTGGTTGGAGGTTGGGAGGGCATTCTCCTGCCCTATTATGTCTGACTAGCTACCTACTATAACAATTTCAGATCCGGCCACTGCACTCCAGCCTGGGTGACAGAGCGAGACTCCGTCTCAAAAAATAAATAAATAAATAAATAAATAAATAAATAAATAAAATAAAAATTTGTATCTTTTAGATCTTTAGCTTAAATATGTTTTCAGATATCCTTTTCATTCTCTCCTAATCTCTCAAACTAATAATTATTAAGCAGGTAATTGCTAAACATATCTTCTTTTGCAAAGAAAGACATGTGAATTTCCTCTTAACCTTCCTGAGTTCAAATTAATACATTTAAATATATACATTGAAGGCTTACAAGTTCTGAAATAAACTAGGGACTGGGAGCAATAACAAAAAGTAAGTATTGATCACTCTGTTTAAGGCAATTTTAATATTCTCATGGATACAAAACAAACGTGTGATGGATTGGAGCTCTGTTAATGCAACAGAGAAGAGAGAAGGGGCAAACACTGAAAATTAATGAAGCCTCTGAAAAAGTTTCAAGAGCTAGAAGGGGCCAGGCGCGGTGGCGCAAGCCTGTAATCCCAGCACTTTGGGAGGCCGAGATGGGCGAATCACGAGGTCAGGAGATCGAGACCATCCTGGCTAACACGGTGAAACCCCGTCTCTACTAAAAAAATACAAAAAACTAGCTGGGCGAGGTGGCGGGCGCCTGTAGTCCCAGCTACTCAGGAGGCTGAGGCAGGAGAATGGCATAAACCTGGGAGGCGGAGCTTGCAGTGAGCTGAGATCCGGCCACTGCACTCCAGCCTGGGTGACAGAGCAAGACTCCATCTCAAAAAAAAAAAAAAAAATCTAGAAGGGGGCTACTAGCCCCGAGGAATTTAAACTGTGGAAAAGAGGAAAAAATTATTCAAGGTAGGAAAAGCAGCATCAGCAAAATCATGGAGTCAAGGATGAGCTTGGCATGACAAACCTTCATAAAGTGGAGGATGTACAGTGGGAAATGGTGGTTGTGAAGTTTGATGAGAAGATTAAAGAAGAATATAATCATTATTAGTTTATAACATTTTGGCCTGAATCCATGTTTTGCCCATCTGAGTGATATGATCATGTAGGAACGAAAGGAAAACTTCCTTCTGCCCTTTGAAGGTTCACTGAAATGAACTGACTATAATGGGAGAAAAGGCATACAAATTTCTTAAGGTGCATGGGGGAAAAATCACAGAAGAATGATTATCAAGCCAATGAGGGTCACAATTTTAAATATTCTTCTTCATAGGGGAAGGGGAAATGGGGAAATGTAGGCAATTTTGAGGGGTAGTAAATGACTTTTTTTTGAGAATTGAATGGGCACCAAAGAGCAGACAATAGTTTGTAAATTATTCTCTTTGGAATCTAAACGGTACAGGAAAACAGACAGTGACCTGGGATAAAGTTCCTCTGAGCTCTGGATGAGGTGACAAATTGTAAAAAAGTGAGGAGTGGAACTTCACCGTGAACAAAGGCTGTCTTATTATGCCAGATAAAGTCTTCCAGGTAATTTTTTGTTGCTGCCCTCAGAATAGATAAAAAGTCTGCCTGGGTATAGCAATGATTTTTAGTTTTCTCTCTGTTGGCTAGTCTTTTCCTGATTATTTGATGAGATTCCTAGAGCGGAGGTTTTAAGACAATTGAATTTTATTTTGGAAGAAGTTTCCTTGTCAGATTAGGGAACTTTCAGAGAGAGCTCTTCTCTGCACTTGGATGGATGGTGGTGGAAGTGGATGTGGGGCCGTGAGGGGAGTGGAGTGGAGTGGGGATTGAGTGGGGTTGGGAGTGTGGTGAAAAACAAGAGGTTAGAAAGGTTTTGGTTCTGAGGCAGCTCTGAGGCCTTCAGGTTTCCTTTAATTCAAAAGCTCTCAGTGTGCCAAAGCACCATATTCTGGGGTATCATTCTCTGAGCCCCAACAATAGTGATTTTTTGAAAGCTCTATCACATGTACATCTTTACATCCATCTACTTTTTAGCCCTAGATCAAAATTTTTAACTGCCTGCCAATGTCTTCCAGATCTTTCAAGTCAAATATGTCCCACAATGCATTCATTATATTCTCTCTAATAAACTTTCTCAATTATCACCAAGGAATCTGTGAAGCAAAATTTAACTAGAACTTGTCACAATAAGGAAGAACACCAGTTTAAGAGTCTTATCAATGTCTCAGAATTGGAAGTCAGAAGTAGAATATCTACATAATATTGGAAACTAGGATCAAGTCATTAAAGGTGGTTCCTTCAAGATCTGAGCTCATTGAGACTGTACAAAATCTCCTACAGAAAGTCTTGATAAGTAAACTTTTGTTTGGTAAGTGGGCTGTTTGCTCAGGTGAAGAAACTTTTTGATACATTTATCTGAAACAATCGGGAATTATTTTTTGCTGTACAGTCTTATTTTGCCCTGGAAAAGTTTTTTCTAAACAAAGAACTAAGTCACGTTGACATAGGTGGTCTACAGACTGTAAGTCATGTGAACATAGATGGTCTCAGTTCTCACTTCCCTAAACCAGATTCCTTTAAGGTAGTCACACCCACCAATGGCTCCTCCATTCATATGGCTCTTCCTACCCTCCCAGGGGAAAGAACTTGCTAGTTTGACTTCCCATCCTTTTAATTCAGGCGCTCACCTTCAACTCCCATATTTTGCATCTGCCACCCAAATGCTCTTCTAGCATCTCTTCAGTCTCCACTCTTTCTTTTACACAAGGATTAGAGTTTGACTTCTGAAATAAACAATTGAATATGTGACTTTTCTCCCAAATGACTTATAATACTTTCCCAATGCTTAAAAGTAAAACTTGAACTTATTAGCACTGACTTAAAGACCCCATTAACTGGTCCCAATCTCTTAATTCACTTTAAACTACATTTTTAATATGTGGATATTTTCCTGAACACAGCATGAAACTTTCAGGCTTTTGCTCTACCTAGTATACCCGTCTCACGTTTCACTACTCAAAGACCAATTTTCTAGTCTCTTTTTTTCTGGGATGTTACTCTTTCCTTGTTTGCTTCCTTACTTTTTTTTTCTATTTCTTTCTGCCTTCCTTCTAAGTTCCTCATGTACCAGTTGCTTTAGTTAGTGACCCCAGGGTTATGTCTTTGGTTCATCCCGGTGTGTACTCGTTTGTCTTTTTAGACAATCTCAGTCATTTTAATAGATCTACTTCTTTATACTCTATGGCTCCCCAATTCATATGACTCTTCAACTTTCTTCTGAGCTTTACATGCACATTCACCAGGGCTATGCATATTCCCTTGGGATTCATAGAGGGATCTCAAGTGTAACATGCTCAAAATCAAACCTGTTCCTTCTGCTACAATCCTTATGAGACTATTGTCACTTAGGAAACAAAACTGCATGTTATCTCCCTCACCCCTCACAGCCAATGACTTAGCTTGCTTTGCCCATTTTGCTTCCTCTGAATTTCTCAGAACTTTACCATCTCCATGCCTCTACAGTTGCCCTAGCCTTATGTCTTGCCTGAAATTTTCTAACAGCCTCCTAACTTCCCTCTCAGACACCAACCTTACCATTTTCAAATACAACTTCCATATAGCCACCTGTGTTTTTGAAATGTCAAACCCTTCAATGGCTCCTAAGAGCCTACAGAATAAAAATCAAACTTCTTGTAATATAAAACCTTCTATCAGACTTCGGCCCTCTGAATCTCTCCTGCCTTATCTGCCTTGTGTTTTGCATTCCAACAATTAGGACTTTTAACATTTTGCTTTGAGATTATGTTTAGGAGGTTTGCTTTGCCTGTGGTTCATGTATTTTTAAATTCTTCTGTTATTCTTCAATATTCCATTGAGGCATCTTTCTAAGAAATTTATCTTACCTCCTCTTCCTCTTCTCTGTATAGCACCAGTGGTGTTCTAAACACACTATAATAAAGTTATTTGTTGTCAGCATTCTACTTGATTTTTTAGGATTTGGACCGTGTCTTTATTTTGCCTATTTTATTAAATCTCTGCAAATATACAACAAAATAGGTACGGTTACTATGATTCTCATTTTACAAGTGAGAATTTTGAACTTATTGAAGTTTAATCATTTCCCTGAGTTTATATATAAATAGCGAGTCTGAACAAAGTCTGAACCGAAACCCAGATCTGCTTGGCTTTTAACTACTGTGCTGCAGTAAGATGATGTTATAGTGAAATTAGCACAGCATCTGCACGTTTTAGATGCTCAATGCACATTATCTATCATCATAGTACAGTGACTATTATAGGTGCTCAATAAACATTTTTTGAAATGAAAGATGACTCACATCTTCCAAGTTGAATGAATAAATTTCTTAGAATAATTTCTAAAAGTACTCTGTCTTTAATCTGTACAGCATTCATTTGAGCTACAGAATTGTGAGTTGTTTAAATGTTTAATCCTCATATGACCATACCTGAAGTTAAAAATAAGTATGCCATTCATATTATTTGTCCATCTATTTTCCATGTGATCTTTGTACATAGAGGTGTTCAAACACTTTAGTGGGATTAGATTATTGAAGTATAATTTACATACATAGGGATGCATAAATCTTTTTTTTTTTTTTCTTTTGAGATGGAGTCTTGCTCTGTTGCCCAGGCTGTAGTGCAGTGGTGCAATCTCGGCTCATTGAAACCTCTGCCTCTTGGGTTCAAGCGACTCTCCTGCCTCAGCCTCCCGAGTAGCTGGGACTCCAGGTGCGTGCCACTACGCCAGGCTAATTTTTTGTATTCTTTGTAGAGATGGGTTTTTACCATGTTAACCAGAATGATCTCGATCTGACCTTGTGATCCACCGGCCTCAGCCTCCCAAAGTGCTGGAATTACAGGCATGAACCACCGTGCCCGGCCAGGATGCATAAATCTTAAGTGTACAGTGAATGATGTCAAGTACATACACATACCCTATTATAATATAGAGCATTTTCATCACCCCTAAAGGTCCCTTTATGCCTCTTTCCAGCCAGTCCAGGCCTCATTCACCATGCAATACTATTTTGAATTTTGTCATTAGAGACAAGTTTTGTCTCCTCTAGAACGTTATATAAAAATAATCATTTAGTATGTATCATTTTGTGTCTGGCTTCTTTTGATCACTTTCATGTTTTTGAGTTTTATCCATATTTTATATATGTGAGTAGTTTATATGTTTTTATTACTAAATAACATTCCATTTTATGAATATAAATTTATGAAAAGCATTTTGCTTCTCCGTCCTTTTATTGATGGACATTTTGGTTATTTCCAGCTTTTGGCTGTTAACAATAAATCTGCTATGAGTATTCTAATATAAGAGTTTTCATGTGCATGCGTTTTTATTTCCTTAGGGTGAATGTGTACAAGAGTCAGCTATGCTATTGAGTAGGGATGTGTCTTAGTCTATTTTGTGTTGCTATAGCAGAATACCTGAGACTAGGTCATTTATAAAGAAAAGAGGCTTATTTAGCTCATGGTCCTATGGCTAGTAAGTTCAAGGGGCATGGTACTGGCATCTGCTTGGCTTCTGGCAAGGGCTTTTATGCTGTGTCACAACATGACAGAAGGTCAAAGGGGAAGCAGACACATGCAGTGGGGCAAAACCTGAGGGGCATCCTTGCTTTCTAACAATTAACTCTCATAGGAAGGAATCCATTTCTGAAGGATCGAATCCACTCTTACCAGAGACAGAACACTAGAGAGCACCAAGACATTCATGAGAAATTTGCCTCCCATGACCCAAATACCTTCCACTAAGTCTTACTTCCCAACACCACCACATTGGAGATCAAATTTCAGCCTGAGTTTTGGTGGGGACAAGCCATATCCAAAACATAGCAGTATGATAAATTTTATGAGAAACTGCTGGGAACATTTCCAGTTTCATTGTATAGTTTATACTTTTACCACCAACATATAAGAATTCCAGTAGCTCTGCATCCTTGCCCACATTTCATTTTCTCAGTCTTTTTATTGGATATTTTGGATATCCTTTTTATTAAATATTTTGAAATATCCCTTTGTGGCTTTAATTTGCATTTGCTGATAATTAATGATGTTGGACATGTTTTCATGAGCTTATTGTGCATTTGTATATTTTATTTTGTACATGCTGTTAAATTATTTAGCCCATTATTTATAGGATTATTATTGAGGGATAATTGTTCTTCGTATATTCTGGAAACAGGTGCTCATTCAATATGATGTCTTTTGGCAAACCAAAATTTAAAATTTTGAAGTTTAATTTGTATATTTTTGTGTGTGAGATTATTGCTTTCTGGATCCTTTGTGACAAATCTTTGCCTACCACAAGATCACTATATTTTCCTACTTCCTTTTTCATAATTTTATAGCTTTAGCTTTCATGTTTAAGTCTATAATCTACATTAAATTACTTTTTATGTGCGGATTGAGATAGGGTCCAAGTTTTTTTTTCTCATATGAGTATCTAGTTGTTTCAGTAGTACTGGATGAAAAGACTTTATCCATTGAATCATGTTGACTCCTTTGTAAAAAACAATAGATTTGACAAGATTGTGTCAATTTTGGACTTTCCATTCTGTTCCATTCGTATATTTGTCTAACTTTATGGCAATATTATGCTATTTTAATTACTGTAGCTTTGTCAGGAAATTAGATGTGATATTCTCTAATTTGTTATTTTTTTATTTCTATGTTAGGTCTTTTGCATTTCCATAGATAGATAGAATCAGTTTGTTGGTTTCTACAGGAGATTCTCCTAAAATTTTCATTAAGATTTTATTGAATCTAAAGATCAATCTGGAGAGAATTGGCCTCTTAAAATATTGAGTCTTCAAATTAATTAATATGGTATAGTTCTCTATTTATTTAGCTAGTAAATTTTTCTCAGAATTGTTTTTTAGTTTTCAATGTGGAGATCTTGTACATATATAGTTAAATTTATTTCAAAGTTTTTATGTTTTTTGATGCTATTGTAAATGGTATAATTTTACATCACACTTTTCAATTTCTTTTGGCTAATTATATGTATAAATGTAGTACATAAGATTTATTTTTCGTATTGACCTTCTATCATATGACTGCTAAATCCACTAACTCGTTCTAGTATATTTCTTATAAATTTCTTAGAATTATGTACAACACAATCTTGTCACCTGCAAATAAAGATATTAAGAGTTTTATTTTTTCCTTTCTGATGTATATGCCTATTCTCCCACTTATTTCCTGCCATTCTGCATTAACTAGACCCTTCATTACATGCTGAATGACAGTAATAAGAGCAGTAATAGCTTTTCATCTTACGAGGGTAGTGTTAGATATTTTACCATTAAATGTGATGTTTGCTGTTGAGTTTCAATAGATACCCTTTATTGAAGAAGTTGCTATTTACTCTTAGTTTACTGACAGTTATTATAATGAATGGATTTTAATTTGTAAAATGCTTTTTCCTTGTAATCCCAGCACTTTGGGAGACCGAGGTGGGTGGATCACCTGAGGTCAGGAGTTCCATATCAGTCTGGCCAACATGGTGAAACCCCGTCTCTACTAAAAATACAAAAAATTATCTGGGCATGGTGGTGCACACCTGTAATCCCAGCTACTTGGGAGACTGAAGAAGGAGAATCGTTTGAACCGGGGAGGTAGAGGTTGCCATGAGCCGAGATCATACCACTGCACTCCAGCCTAGGCAATAAGAGTGAAACTCCATCTAAAAAAAAAAAAAAGCTTTTTCTGCATTTTTTGAGAGATTATTATGTAAGCTTTTTGTCCTTATTCTATTAATGTGGTGAATTACATGGATTGATTTTTTAATATTAAATCAACATCTTATTCCCAAGATTCCTTTATCATTATGTGTTTGTTATACTTTGCCAGAGGTAAATTTATTATTTTGTTAGGGATTTTTGTATCTATGCTAAAAAATATTGGTCTGTTATATTTTTTCTCTCTAATATCTTTGATTTTAGTATCATGGTTATGCTGGACTTGTAAAATAAGTTGGAAATTGTTCACTTCTTTTCTCTTTTATGAGAGTTTTCATAAGATAGATATCATTTATTCCTTAAACTTTTAATAGAATTCACCAGTGAAGCTATTTGGGTGAAGTTATCTTTGTCAGAAGATATCAAATTATAAAATCAATTTTGTAAATACATATGGGGCTATTCAGATTTTTAATTTATTCTTGTGTGCTTTTAAGTAATATGTCCATTTCATCTAAGTTGTTGAATGTATTTGCATACTATTGTTTCAATATATTATATTTAACATTTTTCAATTCTGTAAGATCTCTAATTATGTTGCCTCTTTCATTTTTGATACTGGTAATCTGTGTTTTATTTCTTTTCAATCAGAGTAGCTAGAGATTTTTCAATTATATTAATCTTTTTAAGTAATCAATATTTGATTCCATTCATTTTTCTTTTTATTTCTGTTTTGTATTTAATCGATTTCTGCTTTTATTTCTATTATTTTCTTACTTCAACTTTGGGTTTACTTTGCTCTACTTAACTTCTTATAGTGTATGCTTAGATTATTAATTTAAACCTTGCTTCTTTTCTAATATAAGCTTTAAAACCTTAAAGGTAATTCTGCTTAGTTAATTCTGCAGATTCTGATATGCTGTGTTTTTGATATTGTTTAATCTGAAATGTTTTTTAATTATCCTTATGATTTCTTCTTTGACACATGGGTTGTAAAAGGATTCTTCCTTAATTTCCCACTATTTTAATTTTTCAGGTTTATTGTTACTGATTTATAATTAAATATCATTGTGATCTGAGATCATATTTTGAATAGTTTTAATCATTTAAATTGATTTTTAATGGTCTAGAAATATGACTTATTTTGGAGAATATTTTATGCACCCTAGTAAATATTGTTGTTGTGAATAGTGATCCATAAATATCAATTTGGTTAAGTCAGTTGATAAAAATGCTCAAGTCTTCTACATTTTTACTAATTTTCTTTCTACTTATCAATTACTGACAGAAGGACTTTGAAGTCTTCAGTTATAATGTAGATTTATCCATTTTCCCATTGAGTTTTGTTAGTATTTGCTTCATTTGAAGCTCTAAAATTGTTTGGAATCACAATTAGAACTGCTACATCATTTTTGATGGACTGGCTCTTTTATCATATAAAATATCCCTTTAATTTTATTTTTAATAAAATCCTTATTCTAAAGTTTATTTTCTCTGATATTAATAAAGTCATTCTAGCTTTTCTATGATTACTGTTTACATAATATAACCCTTTACTTTTAGCCTACCTGTGTTTTCCTATTTCAAGTTAAGTTGAATCTTGTTGTTTTTAGTCTAGTCTGATAATCTCTGCATTTTAATTTGTGTAGTTAGTCAATTTTTATGCAATGTAATTATTAATATATTTGAGTTTAAGTCTACCATCTTACTATTAGTTTTATTCTTGTCTGGTATAATCTTTGTTTTATTTGTTCTTTTTTAAAGTCTTTGGATTTATTTTTCTAATATTTCAATTTAATCTCTCTATTGGATTTTAGTTATAATTCTTCATGTATTTTTAAATGGTTACACTAGAATTTACATTAATCATCTATAGCTTATTACAGTCTACTTTCAAGAAATATTATATACCTTCATGTATAATTTTAAAACTTCTTAGCATTATACTTCCATTTATTTTCTCCTATGCTTTGTTCTTGTCACATTTTACTTCCATATATTATGCACCCCATGATACTTCATTATTAGTTGTGTTTTAAAAAGTCAATTAGCCTTTAGAGGTTTTTTTTTCTTTTTTTTTTTTGACAGAGTCTCGCTCTGTCGACAGGCTGGAGTGCAGTGGCACCATCTTGACTCGCTGCAGCCTTCGCCTCCCGGGTTCAAGCAGTTGTCCTTCCTCAGCCTCCAGAACAGCTGGGACTACAGGTGTGCACCACCACACCCGGCTAATTTTTGTATTTTTAGTAGAGACGAGGTTTCACCATGTTGGCCAGGATGGTCTCAATCTCTCGACCTCATGATCTGCCCGCCTTAGCCTCCCAAAGTGCTGGGATTACAGGCGTGAGCCACCATGCCCGGTCTCAAGTTTTTAAAACAAGGAAACATAAATTATACTTACCCATATACTTACTATCTTTAATATTCTTCATTCCCATGTGAAGATCTGTGTTTACATTTGGTATTATTCTCTTTCGCTCTGAAGGATGTCCTCTAACATTATTTGTAGTGGAGGTTACTGGTAATAAATGATCTCAGCTTTATTAGTCTGAAAATGTCCATTTTACTTTCCTTTTTTTAACGACATTTTTCTCTGGATCTAGAATCCTAAGTTGACACTACATCCCACCCATCCCCCAACAAACTTAACAATATCATTTGATTGTTGCTGTTGCTTTCTGGCTTTGTTTCTGATGAAAAGTTAAAGAGTATTTTATCATTTATTTTTTCCTGCTAGGTGTTTGAGTCTGTTTCCCCCTTAGCTGCTTTAAGGATGTTTTCTTTATTATTTATTGTCAGTAATTTGATTATGATGTGTCTTGGTGTGATTTTCATTGTGTTTATTCAGCTTTTGGTTTGTAAGCTTCTTAAATCTATGTGTTTATATTTCATATAGTATTTTGAAATTCTAGGCTATTGGCTCTTCAAACATTTTTGTGCGCCACCATTTTCTGAGACTCTGATTTTGTACTTGTTAGACTTATATCATCTCAGAGATCACTGAGGCTCTACCAATTTTCTAGAGACATTTTTCTTTTTTTCTTGATTATTTTGATTGCCTGGTTTTAAAATTCACCATTAAATTTTAAACTTTAAAATTAGTATCTAATCTTCTATTAAGCTGGTACAGCAAATTTTTCATTTAATTATATTTTTAGCTATAGAAGTTCATCTGGTTCCTTTGTATGGTTTCCATTTAACATACAGTCTCTATTTCTTCATTAGAGTCATGTTTTACTTTGTTTAAACCTTGAACATGAACATACTTATGAAGCTGTTTCTCAGAGTCTTTAATTGAATTGTCCCTACAAGTTCTAGTTCTATTTTTATTTACTGAGTTTTCTCATGATTAGGGGTTATGCTGTTCTATTTATTTGCATGTCTAGGAAGTTTTTCTTAGATTCTAGATATTTGAAATGCTATGTTTGTGAAGATCTGGATTTTGTTTTCTTCCTTGAAGTGTGTTGAGTTCTGTTATGTCAAGTGCTTTACATATTTGAGTATCAGCCTGATCTTACTGAGGCTTTTTCAAGCTTTATTATGGCAAGTATGAAGTAGATTTTGTGGAATGAACCTTATTCCTCAGCCTTGGTCTTTCTGGAATGTCTTCTGAATGCCCTGGGTGTTCAACAAGGACTCTCCACTCTGGTTAATCACAAATCAAATGCCTCTCTGTCTTATGCCAGTTCTGGTAGTTATTGTGGTTATGGCTGAAGGTGGTTGTTCTCTCTCCAGCAGTTGTTCTTTGCCTAGTTTCATGTAGTATCATCCTACATTCAATCAAAGATTTAAGGGGACCCTTAGTTGATTTCTGGAGCTTTTTCTCTGTGTGGCTCTTTCTTTGCCCTTCAAATTTCAGGTACCTCCATCTTTCTCACCTCTTATCTCTGTCTCCTAATTGCTGCCTTGTATTCTTTATATTTCTACCCTCTAATTTCTTCTTTATATTCCTTAGATGCAAAAGTGTGTTCAGGAAGCAATCGGGTCAATTGTGGGGTCCTATCATTTGCTTTCCTTCTCTAATAGGACTTTATCACAGTCCTGTGATATTTGTTGTTTAGCCTCTGAAAATTTTTATTTTATATACTTTGGTCAGTTTTCTAGGTGTTATGGCAGGAGGTATAACCCATTACTTAGTTAACTCCCTCGCAGATCAAATTGGGAGTTTGGTAAAATTAGATTAGGATGCTCTATTTGCCCTGATGCAATTAGTATGCATTGTATGTCTGTATCAAAATATCTCACATATCCCCCAAAAATATATATCTATATGCCCACAAAAATAAAAATAAAAAATTAATAATGTTATAAATTTACAGCTAAATAGAAATAATCTGTATTGGTTTAGGATCAGTCTTATTTATTAAAGCATGTTTTAGTAATATATTGATCACTTTCTAATTCTTATTAAAGGGATTTTTGCAATAGTTATTTGTCTTGTACTCTCATTGCATAAACATTTCAACTTCCACAATGTCTGCTTTGCTCTCATAAGTGGATTATTCTTTGACAACAAAACTGCTGAAGAATATTGCTCATTGATGAGTAGGCAACTTTCTGAAGTTTTTATTTGTTCTCAAACTTCTTCTCATTAATTATGAAAAAATAGCCGGTCTATTGAAAACTACCAGAGAGAATAGATTTGGGGAATATTGATGAACAGGATGTATCTTGCTAAACTCATCCAGCCCACTGAGCTGTGATAAGCACTTTCCTTCATCTGGATGAGTGAGCACATGGTATGTCTCATTTAAAAACCAAAACAGTTTTCAGACATTTATAGTAGCATGAAGCTGTACTGTAGTAATGTCCTTTTAACAATAAGCATATCTATAAAAAAGGCATGGGTTGACTAAATGAGGACCTTTGGGGACGATGTTAAAAATGCTGATGTTGCAAGGTCATTGACCCCAGTCAGCAGGTGATTTTTGACCTTTCTGCCTCTCATGAACTGAGCAGAAAGTAGCCATGAAACCAAATATGTGGCAGAGTAAATGAACAACCTGTAATATTTACTGTAGACTCTGACCATTATCCAGTATTTTATGATAGAGACAAAAGCCCTTTTTGACTGTGGAGAAAAATATAGAATAGTAAAAGTTTTGAAAACATAATGTATAATGTATGAGGGTAAGTTTTATGGTTTGAGGTTACTTGGAGATTAGATGTCTTAGGAAGGAATAAAGCTTTGGTCTTATCCTATTGGCTTTGGAGGTTGAATAATTATAGATGTTATGAAAAGGCAGATCTGTGCTTTCAAAACCCTCTGCAAACCAGAAAACAGAGGTGAGATATTGGAATTGGTGCCCCAGGCAAACTTTCTTTACTTTTCAAATGTGTCTACCTCCCCTCTTAACAAACTCTTGAGGAGACAAATCATTCTGACTCATTTGAGCCAAAGTGAAAATGATATAATTCTTGGAATCTTTTGCTATATCCAGTAGTGTGCTGGTAAATAAGCTCTACTGGCTGGTGAGGCTAGGGGGTAAAAAACCCTTATTTGTAGTGCTTTCTGATTTCCATGGTGAAAATATTTCATAGCCAAGTTCAATTTACCAGATTTGAACCATCGATTTGCAAAATTTCTGGACATTTAATAGTTGGCATGGTCTCTCATGAGTGGCTCCAGCTTACCAATGGCTAAATCATATTTTGCAGAACAGGAAATGTTACACTGATCCTATTTTAGACAAATAGTACTGTTCCTACTTTACAAAAAAGAGTTCAGTTTGTCCTACTTCAGAATTCTCACCCACATTTTGTGTAGTATGACTTTGGGAGAATAAACTCTCTGGCTGTATCCAATAATCTGTGATTTATTAATATTACCTAAGGTTACTGTAAAAATTAAATGAGATAAAGATGAAGTGTCTAACACAACTCCTGAAACATAATAAACATTTGATAATTGGTAGCTATTACTGATTATATGTAGATTTGAGATATTCTAGTGCAGTTACGTAAAAGTAACTACTTTTTAAATCTGATGATAGAGAAAATAAATTTAAAAACTATGATGCATAATATAAGTTTTTGAAAGTAATTTTATTTTAATCACACAGGTTCAATCTGTACTTGAAAAATTATTTATACAAAAAATTATTCTGACTATAGATAACGCCTGGCTGCATATAAATTTTTAGATATTTTAAATAAATCAATGGCCTCACACTAGTCAAAGACCCATAGTTTGGAACCACCCTGCTGGAAATTTTGTAGTAGAGAGTTAAGTGTGAGAGAACAGTCAACATCTACAGAAATGGGTAAATGGATAAACTGATAAAACCTCCTGGAGTCACTCACACTTTCGTAAATGCAGTTCTCCACTCCAAATGTCTAAGCACTTTTGTGGACTTGATAACGGAATTTCAAGCAAGAGCAAATTGTATGTAAATTAGGTGGAACTGACTTCATTGTTTAAAGGCTTTATTAGTTTTCATAAAGAAGAAGTGTTCTGTTTTTCAGAACCCTGCTCTTTTTAAGAGAATATCAATATATTTTGACTCATGAGAAATAACAATGAAAATGGCTCTTATAATCGTTTACTTAGGATGGAAATGTGTTTTTGCTAGAACCCTTTTGTGGAGCTTTTGAAGTCTGAAGTTCACTAAAAAATTATCATTAGATATTTTGTTTCTATAAGTTTCACCTGAAAGAATTCTCTCTGAATCTTTAAACATTGTTTCTTTAATAACAGAAATATCATAAAAATTTTATAAAACGTTTCAAGAGGTATCATGAGAATATTTGTAATGCTGTGTGTGTGTGTGTGTGTGTGTGTGTGTGTGTTGGCAGAAATAATAAGATCTATTTTTATAATGCTATTGTGCCAAACTTATCAAAATACTTATACTTCAGTTTTGTTATTCATATTTAACAAATGACTCTGATTATATCTGAATTCAGGCCTGTCAGTGGTGGTAATAAGACTGCAGCCACCGTAATTCAAAACAATATAGACAGCATTCATAGATTTCTCTAGCCTTCCACTTTTGTGTAATCTTAAAGCTTTCCAATTACACCATTGGAAAAATTACTGAAAAATGCAAATGGATAAGAGGTTGTCAAGCAGCCATGTGAACCAGCAAGAATAATAATGTTGGCAGTTCTGTAATCACTGAGCATACAAAAGCTGACAGAACAAATACTTTCTTTCCACCAGTTGACTAAATGTATACTATTGCTGTATGCTTTAAAAAAGCACAGGTGAAAACACACCATTCTCTGAGTTGGCCATTTAAGCATTTTCAGACCTATCATGACTTGCTGACTGGCAGAAAGAAAGATTGCTGTTTAATATGGAATAAGTTATTCTATAATCAGCAGTGTTGAATGCATTATAATGACACACTTCTTTTTCATCCAAGGAGCAAACAGTAGCCAGTGTCTCCTCTTGCAAATGGCCGTTGTCAGTCAATCTAACTTTACCCATTAATTGGACATCATCCAAGGAGACACCAGGCTGTTGCCCTGTCTGGAAAGCCCAGTTTGCTTGGTGAACCAGGTGCAGGACCTGGAGGGGCTTCCACCTGGCTCATGTTTCAGAATGCCTGGGCTGCTAGTGAAGTGAGTCCTGAATATGAGGGGACAAGAAGATCACTGAGTGCCAGAAATGATTCTGCAGTCTGTCCACTTGCCCAGGTTCTCAGTTTATCTGCCTCTGAATTACTTCTTTTCTGAAAAGACTTGCATTAGCTTCTCAGGGCCATTGTACGTAAGTACTACAAATGCTGGCTCAGAAATTTATTATTTTGCAGTTCTAGAAGTTAGAAGTCAAGGTGTTGTCAGGGCTCTGCTCCTTCCAAAGCCCCTAGAAAAGGATCCTTCCTTGTCTATTTCAGCTTCTGGTAATCCTAGCACTACTTGGCTTGTGGCAACATACCTCCTCCAATCTGTCTGCCTCTGTCTTCACATGGTCATCTCCCTGTCTTCAGGTGACATTCTCCTCTGAGTGTTTATGTACACATTTTCCTCGTATAAAGACACAAATCATTTTAGGTCAGAGCCTACCCTAATGATCTTGTATTCCTTGATTACATCTGAAAAGATTCTATTCCAAATAAAGGTCACATTTATAGGCACCAGGGGTTGAGGATTTCAGTATATCTTTTGGGAGAACACAATTCAATTCATTAAAGGACCCAAGGAGACAAATTACATCCTCTGGCACTACCCAAAGTGGGTAGGTCAATTATGGCAATAGAATATGAGTGTTCTAAGATGTTGGAGACAAAAAAAAAAAAAAAAATGAATGAAGAGCAGATTGTGATTCAAGCACCCAAAGAGACAAATTACATCTTCTGGCACTACCCAAGAGGGTTAGGTCAGTTATGGCAATAGGATATGAGTGCTCTAAGATATTTGAGACAAAAAAATTAGTGAAGAGTAAATTGTGATTCATTCACTCATTTTTAACTTTAGCATTACATCTTATGGACCTAATATACACCAGCCATACACTAGACTTGCCTGTAAACTACAACACCCACAACGAAGTACCTGCCCTCATGGAGTTTGGAGTTTTGTAGGGGATTATACAAATAGTTAATTAAACATAGTTGAGTTAAATCTAGTGAATGAAGATTTTGGGATGTTATAAGAGCATATACTTGGAGGATTTGATGTGGTGTGAGGAATCAAAGAAGGCTTTCTTGAAAAGGAAGATAATAATGGCAGTGATAGTAACAATAATAAAAATAATGTGCTAACATCTATTAAGCATTTACTGTATCCTAGACACCATTTTAACTATTTTTCTTATATTAACTCTCTTCATCTTCGTACCTATTCCACTTTCCAGATGAGGAAACTGAGGCAATAAAAGCCTAGATAAGTTGCCAAAGGCTGTACAACATTTAAGATTTCTGCTAATACCTGATTAGGATTTAGAGAGGAAAGGAAGTGGGGAAAGAGAGCTCCACTGGAGGTAGCAGCATGTGTGAAGGCTCTGAGGCAGGATGATTTTTCTATGACTGGAATGAGGTGAGCAAGGGGGAAGATGGTGCAGGATAAGTGAGAGAGGCAGTCAGGGGCCGGATCCCAAAGGGCCTTGGAGGCCAAGGTAAGACATTTATCTTAAAAGTAATGAGAAACTATTGATGAGTTTATATGGGACAATGACTTAAGGGAATTTGTATTTTAAAATAAATTAGTCATAATGTGGATGAAGGATTAGAGGAAGGTAGGAGTTTCCAGGAAGGCTAACAAGAAACTTCAGGAAGAAGACAATGGTGTCTTGGACTAAACTTGTGATAATGGAGATGGATAGAGATGGACATTTTTGCAATAAGTAGGAAATGGAATTAAGAAGACAGGACCAACACTATGTTCAGTGGGTAGATGGCAGTGTCATTTACTGTGATAGGGGAGTAATGGGGATGAAGAGCAGGTTTTGAAAGGACGATCATAGCTTTGGTTTGGACACATTGAGTTTCAGGGCCTCTGTGGCACTCAAGTCAGCAAGGGAAATACAGTTTGCAGTTCAGAGAGAGTGTCAGAAAAGAACAGTACTTTCATCATAATAATGACAGCATATGAAACTGTGGGAATGGATGAGTTTGCCCAGAGGGAGAAAGAAGAATGTGAAGAGGCTTTGATCTGGGTTTCAAGGACCTCCAGTATTTAAAGACACAGGAAAGAAAGAGTAGACAGTTTGAAAGGTGGCTGAGAAGGAGGACGTAAATGATAAGATGGAAGCCAAGGGAGACAGGATTTGAAGGTGGTAAACATGTCAAATACTTCTGAGTAAGACGACAAATGAAAAGTGTTAATTAGACTTATATTATTAGCATAAAATTCATTGGTGACCTTATCAAAATAATTTTAGTGATGTGGAGAGGGCAAAGAGCATACTGAAATGAGGGGACTGGTGAAATAAAGACAATGGGAAGCAAGAAGTTTGTACCTTCTTAAAGAGAAGTTTGGCTTTCAATGGGAGATGATAAGGCAGGGGCTGAAGATGATGTGGGATTGTGTGTGTGTGTGTGTGTGTGTGTGTGTTTTAAATAGGGGATTTTAGTTTAGATCAAACATCAATGCTAAAAGGAAGGATTCAGTGGAGAGGGAGAGAGAGTTATTTAGGACACAGAATGAAGGCGGAAATTGATAGCATAAGGTCCTAGGAAGTTTGAAAGCGATGGGATTTATAATAGGCAGAGAGGAAAGAAATGGCACAGAAACAGATTTGGTAGCAGAAAGTGGAGAGAGTTTGTATTTCCAAGTTTTTTGAAAAATAAGAGTTGAGATGATTTGCCCTGAGTGAGGGTTAGAGGGGCTTGGCAGTTTGAGGAAATTGAAATAATATTGCAGAAAGTGGGAAGGGTACTGCAGAAATCCAGGTGAGAAAGCAGGGTGGCTCAGAGATCTTTGCTATTTAGTTTTACAGATATATTTTAAACGTCTAGGTTGAGATCGGGTACATAGTCAGCACTTAACATATTTGTTGAAAGAATGTTACATGAATTTGAGGTTGCAAGCTGACCATTGCCTTAAGGCCAAAGCGTGGGGAAGACTTCCCTCTTAGTTTATATTTTATGTGGAGTCTATTTACACAAATTGAAGATAGTTCTTAGCAGGCTCATAAAGGACTTATATTGAGTCTCTTTACACAAATTGAAGACAGTTCCTAGCAGGCTTAAAAAGGACCACTGGCTTTAAAGGTTTAAGATGATGTGAAGAAACGTAGACTTTTCTGTCTTACAATCTATATTCCCCCCAAAAAATTACACACATTTTCACCCTAGTTCTCCTAGAAAGGCAGTCCATTCTCTATAAGTCCTTACCTTTTTTTCACACAATGTCTTCCTTCCTTTAAGGGATCATTGCCAAGGACACTTCTACATGTAGGACACTTTTGTCAAAGGATTATCACTTCTTTTTAAGAAATGTATCCACATTAGAAAGAGATTTGCCATGAAATGGGTGGCAGTTATTCCATGTTTGGAATTAGCATTGCCTTTGGAAGAGTTAATGGTGTGTATCTCCTGTGTTTCAGCGTGTAGTCCTGTCTTCACTAATGATGTACCAATGACTTGAGTCTATTTTCACAAGTTTTGCCACTACTGATGGAAAGTTGACACCTACGTTGGCAATCTTCATTTTTATCAACATTGTTGATTAAGTTTAGCAACTCAACTTTCAGTTCTGTGGTAAATATCCTTGTATCACCACACATTCTGGTGGTGGTATTTAGGCTTCTCTTTTAAATGCTTACACATTTATCTTGAAATTGAGGTGAGCATAATCTTTTAGTGATTTTTATTCTTGATAATGATTTAGTAACTTTGAATTCGCAGAGAGAAAATCTATTTAAATAACTCTAAAAGCATATATGTGGATACACCTGATACATTGATTACTGCATTTTTCCTCTTCCTTTTTCCAGATTATTTGTGTCTCAGTATGATTACAAATGGTGGCTATTTTTTTTTCAGATTGCATTATTAGAGAAGAATTTAAAATATTTTATATTTTAAAAGGTGATGTTGGTTTATTTCACAGAACCAGGAAATCCTCAATAAGATGTAACATACCACCAATGATAAAATACTGAGTATGATTGTCAAATATATTCAATTTTGAGAACGATGCTTCTAGCATCATATTAGATTTTATTTGGTAGTTTAGAAAAATGCTATTCATCATCCAGAATTATCAGCTTTTAGAAATTTCAATGCCATTTGCTTTTGCCAAGGAATGACTTGTACATGAAACGCATTAGAGAATAGACCCTAATACTCCCTGAATGGCTTGAATATAAGTGACTCATTATGAGCTAAGTGACAATTAATTAATTTTCATCATTGTTAGATTCATTTCAATTTTGGTTAGGCCAATTAACCACCTGAGGTACACCTGTTTGAATGCATGTGTTAGGTCTGCATATAAAGTAACTACAGGAAAAAAAAAATCTATTTCTATATCCTACAGAGATAAGCAGAGTGCACTGCATGTGGTAAATCCTTGATAAACAATTACTAAATAAATGAAAAGTTGCTCAAATTCTCACACTACTCATTATAACTGTAGTACATATCTACTTTTTTCAAATTTACTCACATAGTATCAAATACCTGCTGTCACTGAAACAATTCTTACTAAAATATTCTTTCAGTTAGTATCTATTATGTATTTAGGGTAAATATGATCTTCAAGTATTTTACTTAACTGCAAGAAACATGGGTCCTTTAGCTACAGAGAAAACTTTAAAATTCTAATGGCTTTTGCATGTAGGACCCTCTACGATCTGACTTTAGGTTGCTGCCAATGGTATTGGGTATCTCAATAACCAGAACAGAGCAGAGGCCCTGAATTGTGTTGAAGGAATATCACCTTTTAACAAAGAGGATTAAAATAGTTATTGCAGCCACTTTGTAGATAAAGAATGGGACCTCATTCTAAATTTGCTTCAGATGTTAAGACTGATGGAGCCACACACACAATGTGTGAAAAGATTTATTACTAACCTCTCAAGCAGGTCCAAAATGATTTGAGGGTGCAGGGAGAGGGGACTTGCCTGGGGTTTTAAAGGTGGTTAAGAGAAGGATCAAAGTGAGGGATACTTCATGGTTGCAGCTCCTTGTTGGTGCCACAGGAAAGAGGACCTAGGCTTTATTGTCAGCTTGCCCAGAAGAGGGGCAGAGGGGAAGAAGGAGGAAGTAAACTGAAAACATGTCTGCAGTTACACATCAAAAACGTAATCAGACTAATACTAAAGTCATCATGGAAATATCAGAATTTGTGGGGGAAAACTGAAAGCTTTTGTCTTTGTATTGTTTTCTTTTTTTTTTTTTTTTTTTTTTTTTTTTTTTTTTTTATTTTTTATTATACTTTAAGTTCTAGGGTACATGTGCATGACGTTTATATCATGTATACTCCCCAATGCAATCCCTCCCTCCTCCCCCCTCCCCATGATAGGCCCCAGTGTGTGATGTTCCCCTTCCCGAGTCCAAGTGATCTCATTGTTCAGTTCCCACCTATGAGTGAGAACATGCGGTGCTTGGTTTTCTCTTCTTGTGATAGTTTGCTAAGAATGATGGTTTCCAGCTGCATCCATGTCCCTACAAAGGACGCAAACTCATCCTTTTTGATGGCTGCATAGTATTCCATGGTGTATATGTGCCACATTTTCTTAATCCAGTCTGTCACAGACGGACATTGGGTTGATTCCAAGTCTTTGCTATTGTGAATAGTGCCGCAATAAACAACGTGTGCATGTGTCTTTGTAGTAGAGTAATTATAATCCTTTGGGTATATACCCAGTAGTGGGATGGCTGGGTCATATGGTACATCTAGTTCTAGATCCTTGAGGAATCGCCATACTGTTTTCCATAATGGTTGAACTAGTTTACAATCCCACCAACAGTGTAAAAGTGTTCCTATTTCTCCACATCCTCTCCAACACCTGTTGTTTCCTGACTTCTTAATGATTGCCATTCTAACTGGTGTGAGATGGTATCTCATTGTGGTTTTGATTTGCATTTCTCTGATGGCCAGTGATGATGAGCATTTTTTCATGTGTCTGTTGGCTGTATGGATGTCTTCTTTTGAGAAATGTCTGTTCATATCCTTTCCCCACTTTTTGATGGGGTTGTTTGTTTTTTCTTGTATATTTGTTTGAGTTCTTGGTAGATTCTGGATATTGGCCTTTGTCAGATGAGTAGGTTGCAAAAATTTTTTCCCATTCTGTAGGTTGCCTGTTCACTCTGATGGTAGTTTCTTTGGCTGTGCAAAAGCTCTTTAGTTTAATTAGATCCCATGTGTCAATTTTGCTTTTGCTGCCGTTGCTTTTGGTGTTTTAGACATGAAGTCCTTGCCCATGCCTATGTCCTGAATGGTACTACCTAGATTTTCTTCTAGGGTTTTTATGGTATTAGGTCTAACATTTAAGTCTCTAATCCATCTTGAATTAATTTTCGTATAAGGGGTAAGGAAAGGATCCAGTTTCAGCTTTCTACTTATGGCTAGCCAATTTTCCCAGCACCATTTATTAAATAGGGAATCCTTTCCCCATTTCTTGTTTGTCTCAGGTTTGTCAAAGATCAGATGGCTGTAGATGTGTGGTATTATTTCTGAGGACTCTGTTCTGTTCCATTGGTCTATATCTCTGTTGTGGTACCAGTACCATGCTGTTTTGGTTACTGTAGCCTTGTAGTATAGTTTGAAGTCAGGTAGCGTGACGCCTCCAGCTTTGTCCTTTTGACTTAGGATTGTCTTGGCAATGCGGGCTCTTTTTTGGTTCCATATGAACTTTAAAGCAGTTTTTTCCAATTCTGTGAAGAAAGTCATTGGTAGCTTGATGGGGATGGCATTGAATCTATAAATAACCTTGGGCAGTATGGCCATTTTCACGATATTGATTCTTCCTATCCATGAGCATGGTATGTTCTTCCATTTGTTTGTGTCCTCTTTGATTTCACTGAGCAGTGGTTTGTAGTTCTCCTTGAAGAGGTCCTTTACATCCCTTGTAAGCTGGATTCCTAGGTATTTGATTCTCTTTGAAGCAATTGTGAATGGAAGTTTATTCCTGATTTGGCTCTCTGCTTGTCTGTTACTGGTGTATAAGAATGCTTGTGATTTTTGCACATTAATTTTGTATCCTGAGACTTTGCTGAAGTTGCTTATCAGCTTAAGCAGATTTTGGGCTGAGACAATGGGGTTTTCTAAATATACAATCATGTCATCTGCAAACAGGGACAATTTGACTTCTTCTTTTCCTAACTGGATACCCTTGATTTCTTTCTCTTGCCTGATTGCCCTAGCCAGAACTTCCAGCACTATGTTGAATAGGAGTGGTGAGAGAGGGCATCCCTGTCTTGTGCCAGTTTTCAAAGGGAATTTTTCCAGTTTTTGCCCATTCAGTATGATATTAGCTGTGGGTTTGTCATAAATAGCTCTTATTATTTTGAGGTACGTTCCATCAATACCAAATTTATTGAGCGTTTTTAGCATAAAGGGCTGTTGAATTTTGTCAAAAGCCTTTTCTGCATCTATTGAGATAATCATGTGGTTCTTGTCTTTGGTTCTGTTTATATGCTGGATTACGTTTATTGATTTGCGAATGTTGAACCAGCCTTGCATCCCAGGGATGAAGCCCACTTGATCATGGTGGATAAGCTTTTTGATGTGCTGCTGAATCCGGTTTGCCAGTATTTTATTGAGGATTTTTGCATCGATGTTCATCAGGGATATTGGTCTAAAATTCTCTCTTTTTGTTGTGTCTCTGCCAGGCTTTGGTATCAGGATGATGTTGGCCTCATAAAAAGAGTTAGGGAGGATTCCCTCTTTTTCTATTGATTGGAATAGTTTCAGAAGGAATGGTACCAGCTCCACCTTGTACCTCTGGTAGAATTCAGCTGTGAATCCATCTGGTCCTGGACTTTTTTTGGTGGGTAGGCTATTAATTGTTGCCTCAATTTCAGAGCCTGCTATTGGTCTATTCAGGGATTCAACTTCTTCCTGGTTTAGTCTTGGGAGAGTGTAAGTGTCCAGGAAATTATCCATTTCTTCTAGATTTTCTAGTTGATTTGCGTAGAGGTGTTTATAGTATTCTCTGATGGTAGTTTGTATTTCTGTGGGGTCGGTGGTGATATCCCCTTTATCATTTTTTATTGCGTCTATTTGATTCTCTCTCTTTTCTTCTTTATTAGTCTAGCTAGCGGTCTGTCAATTTTGTTGATCTTTTCAAAAAACCAACTCCTGGATTCATTGATTTTTTGGAGGGTTTTTTGTGTCTCTATCTCCTTCAGTTCTGCTCTGATCTTAGTTATTTCTTGCCTTCTGCTAGCTTTTGAATGTGTTTGCTCTTGCCTCTCTAGTTCTTTTAATTGTGATGTTAGAGTGTCAATTTTAGATCTCTCCTGCTTTCTCTTGTGGGCATTTAGTGCTATAAATTTCCCTCTACACACTGCTTTAAATGTGTCCCAGAGATTCTGGTATGTTGTATCTTTGTTCTCATTGGTTTCAAAGAACATCTTTATTTCTGCTTTCATTTCGTTATGTACCCAGTAGTCATTCAGGAGCAGGTTGTTCAGTTTCCATGTAGTTGAGCGGTTTGGATTGAGTTTCTTAGTCCTGAGTTCTAGTTTGATTGCACTGTGGTCTGAGAGACAGTTTGTTATAATTTCTGTTCTTGTACATTTGCTGAGGAGTGCTTTACTTCCAATTATGTGGTCAATTTTGGAATAAGTGCGATGTGGTGCTGAGAAGAATGTATATTCTGTTGATTTGGGGTGGAGAGTTCTATAGATGTCTATTAGGTCCGCTTGGTGCAGAGATGAGTTCAATTCCTGGATATCCTTGTTAACTTTCTGTCTCGTTGATCTGTCTAATGTTGACAGTGGAGTGTTGAAGTCTCCCATTATTATTGTATGGGAGTCTAAGTCTCTTTGTAGGTCTCTAAGGACTTGCTTTATGAATCTGGGTGCTCCTGTATTGGGTGCATAGATATTTAGGAGAGTTAGCTCTTCCTGTTGAATTGATCCCTTTACCATGATGTAATGGCCTTCTTTGTCTCTTTTGATCTTTGATGGTTTAAAGTCTGTTTTATCAGAGACTAGGATTGCAACCCCTGCTTTTTTTTGTTCTCCATTTGCTTGGTAGATCTTCCTCCATCCCTTTATTTTGAGCCTATGTATGTCTCTGCATGTGAGATGGGTCTCCTGAATACAGCAGACTGATGGGTCTTGACTCTTGATCCAGTTTGCCAGTCTGTGTCTTTTAATTGGAGCATTTAGTCCATTGACATTTAAGGTTAATATTGTTATGTGTGAACTTGATCCTGTCATTATGATATTAACTGGTTATTTTGCTCGTTAGTTGATGCAGTTTCTTCCTAGCCTCGATGGTCTTTACATTTTGGCATGTTTTTGCAATGGCTGGTACCGCTTGTTCCTTTCCATGTTTAGGGCTTCCTTCAGGGTCTCTTGTAAGGCAGGCCTGGTGGTGACAAAATCTCTAAGCATTTGCTTATCTGTAAAGGATTTTATTTCTCCTTCACTGATGAAGCTTAGTTTGGCTGGATATGAAATTCTGGGTTTAAAATTCTTTTCTTTAAGAACGTTGAATATTGGCCCCCACTCTCTTCTGGCTTGTAGAGTTTC
This sequence comes from Trachypithecus francoisi, assembly GCF_009764315.1. NCBI lineage: Eukaryota > Metazoa > Chordata > Mammalia > Primates > Cercopithecidae > Trachypithecus > Trachypithecus francoisi. Next base: position 9,963,737 of record NW_022681453.1, read on the forward strand.
TGCCGAGAGGTCTGCTGTTATTCTGATGGGCTTCCCTTTGTGGGTAACCCGACCTTTCTCTCTGGCTGCCCTTAAGATTTTTTCCTTCATTTCAACTTTGGTGAATCTGGCAATTATGTGTCTTGGAGTTGCTCTTCTGGAGGAGTATCTTTGTGGCGTTCTCAGTATTTCCTGAATTTGAATGTTGGCCTGCCCTACTAGGTTGGGGAAGTTCTCCTGGATGATATCCTGAAGAGTGTTTTCCAACTTGGTTCCATTTTCCCCCTCACTTTCAGGCACCCCAATCAGACGTAGATTTGGTCTTTTTACATAATCCCATACTTCTTGCAGGCTTTGTTCATTTCTTTTTCTTCTTTTTCTTTTGGTTTCTCTTCTCGCTTCATTTCATTCATTTGATCCTCAATCGCTGATACTCTTTCTTCCAGTGATCGAGTCGGTTACTGAAGCTTGTGCATTTGTCACGTATTTCTCGTGTCATGGTTTTCATCTCTGTCATTTCGTTTATGATCTTCTCTGCATTAATTAATCTAGCTGTCAATTCTTCCACTTTTTTTTCAAGATTTTTAGTTTCTTTGCGCTGGGTACGTAATTCCTCCTTTAGCTCTGAGAGGTTTGATGGAGTGAAGCCTTCTTCTCTCATCTCGTCAAAGTCATTCTCTGACCAGCTTTGATCCGTTGCTGGCGATGGGCTGCGCTCCTTTGCAGGGGGAGATGCGCTCTTATTTTTTGAATTTCCAGCTTTTCTGCCCTGCTTCTTCCCCATCTTTGTGGTTTTATCTGTCTCTGGACTTTGATGATGGTGACGTACGGATGGGGTTTTGGTATAGGTGTCCTTCCTGTTTGATAGTTTTCCGTCTGACAGTCAGAAGGACTGTCTGTTGGTCTGTTGGAGATTGCTTGAGGTCCACTCCAGACCCTGTTTGCCTGGGTATCAGCAGCAGAGGTTGCCGAAGATAGAATATTGCTGAACAGCGGGTGTACCTGTCTGATTCTTTCTTTGGAAGTTTCCTCTCAGGGGTGACGCCACCCTGTGAGGTGTGGGGTGTCAGACTGCCCCTAGTGGGGGATGTCTCCCAGCTAGGCTACTCAGGGGTCAGGGACCCACCTGAGCAGGCAGTCTGTCCGTTCTCGGATCTCAACCTCCGCGTTAGGAGATCCACGGCTCTCCCCAAAGCTGTCAGACAGAGTCGTTCGCGTCTGCACCGCCCCCGCTCTTTCCCCTAATGGGCTGCAGCTGTGCGCTGTCCGCAGAGGTAGAGTCTACAGAGACAGGCAGGCTTCCTTGAGCTGCTGTGAGCTCCACCCAGTTCGAGCTTCCCAGCGGCTTTGTTTACCTACTTAAGCCTCAGCAATGGCGGGCGCCCCTCCCCCAGCCTCGCTGCTGCCTTGCGGATAGATCGCCGCAGACGGCTGTGTTAGCAGTGAGGGAGGCTCCGTGGGCGTGGGACCCTCCCGGCCAGGTGTGGGATATATTCTCCTGGTGTGCCTGTTTCCTTAAAGCGCAGTATTGGGGTGGGAGTTACCCGATTTTCCAGGTGTTGTGTGTCTCAGTTCCCCTGGCTAGGAAAACGGATTCCTTCCCCCTTGCGCTTCCAGGTGAGGCGATGCCTCGCCCTGCTTCAGCTCACGCTGGTCAGGCTGCAGCAGCTGACCAGCACCGATTGTCCGGCACTCCCTAGCGAGATGACCCCAGTACCTCAGTTGAAAACGCAGAAATCACCGGTCTTCTGTGTCGCTCGCGCTGGGAGTTGGAGACTGGAGCTGCTCCTATTCGGCCATCTTGCTCCCGATTTGTATTGTTTTCAATGATCTATTTCATGGTTGATGGGAAATCATTTCAGTTTGAGTTTTTAAAGCCTGGAAGGTTTCAATTGGTCCTAGGCCATAACTTCCTTTTTCACTTTCTTTGCCACAATTCCTCTTCTTGGAACAAACTCTCTAGCCACATAGAATCATCAGTTCAACTCCCTACTTGCATATCTTTGCTCATGCTCTTTTGTCCTCTGAGCCTCTTCTAATCTCATTTGCAGGTGTGAGTTTCATCCATTGTTTAAGTCCAGCTCAAGGGCTTGAACCTTGTATTAGTCCATTCTCACATTGCTATAAAGAACTACCTGAGTCTGGGTAATTTATAAAGAAAAGAGGTTTAATTGACTCACAGCTCTGCAGGCTATACAGGAAGCATGGCTGGGGAGTCCTCAGGAAACTTACAATCCTGGCAGAAGGTGAAAAGGAAGGAGGCACGTTTTACATGGCAGGAGCAGGAGGAAGAGAGAGAGAAGGGGGAGGTGTCACACACTTTTAAACAATGAGATTTCATGAGAATTTACTATCATGAGAATAGCAAGGGGGAAATCCGATCTCTTGATTCAATCACCTTCCAGCAGGCCCCTCCTCCAACACTGAGGACTACAATTTGACATGCAATTTGGGCGGGGACACAAATCTAAACCACATAAAACTTTTTTCTGATTCTGCATCTTGGAAGCAATTACAGCTTCTTCTAAAGGCCTGTAATGTACATATATATGTATGTATATTATATATATATATATTTGTCTTGCAGCATTTGCCATTGTCTACTTAGTCTCTGAAAGTACATAAAGACTAGAATCCAAGTGACTGATTGATTTTTATATCTTCCACATTGTCTTTCACATAGGATGTCAGCTCTAAGAGGGCAAGAACTTTGTTTTGCTCCTTTATCACCTAGAACAGAGCCTGGCACAGAGTAGGTGCTTATCAAATACTTAACAAAAATAAATAATAGAAAAATATTTGTTGAATAAACGAAAGCTAAATTAATAAAAGCTATCTGATTCAAACTTGCATTTGTTTCTTAAATTTGCTCTTTTTGCATTGTATAAACAAAACAAATACATATTTTGAGAATTTACCATTTCAAGTGATTTTGTTGGCAGTTGAACTAATTTAAAGGGAAGATCAATATTGGATCAGGAATTCACAACTGAACATCTCTGATATGGTTCTGTAACAGAGACTCTAGCATTTTTAGGAATTGGGACAGATTGATTAAAACAGAATGTAATAAATAACCTGAAGATCATTGTGAAAGTACTTGACAAGCATAGACATTTTGCTTTTGCCCTTTTCCTGGTTTTCAGAGTTTTATGCTAAATCTGTTCTCTTATCATAGCTGTAGGAAAAATTGTAGCAGATTAGTGAGTGGAGTAAGAGGTTCACTTCATCAGGCTGTGCACAAACTTTCCTTGGCTGTACTTGTACAGTATTTATTGGAGATTAACCTATATGGCAGGCTATAAAACAAGAAATGAGGTCAATTACAGATCTGTGAGAACATGTAGAATATCAAGAGAGTAAGTGAGACTTCAAAAGAAAAGAGAAATCTGGAGTCAGTACTTCCAAAGACAGTGTTAGCCCCAGGGCTCAAGGCCATTGTCTTTTCCAGGTAAACCATACACAATTTGTAAGCGTCTGCAGTATCTGAGCTCAGATACACATTCTTCAAATGAAGGGTGTCAATATCCCACATTAGAAATTCCTAGCTAAACCAGCTTTCAATTGATGGTTGTCTTTTTGTTTTGTTTTTACAAAGCCTCCTTATTTTTCTACTTCTTCTGTGTCTCTTCATATCAAGAACTTGTCTGCCCATCATTCTTAGATTACAGATGCCACAGTAGAAAGGACAAAGGAAAGATGAAGGGCAGTGGAATATAGGAGGGATAATCAATGAGACCAGGAGGATATTAAGCTGATTACTGAGAAACCTGGGGTAGATTGTATTTCCCACTCCTTGAGTCTTGACTAGTCTTGTGATTTGCTTTGCCTGAAGTAACATTGTGTCAAAGCCCAGGCCTCAAAAGACCTTGCAGCTTCTACCTTTGCCCTCTTGGATGCTGTCCTAAAAATTCATGGAAGAGACCCATCTAGCTTACTGGAAAATGAGAGGCTACGTGGAGAACAGCTGAGACACCCAGCCAACAGCCAACACCAACCACCAGGCATTTGAGAGAGGCCATCATGGCCCTTTTGTTGTAGCTAAATGCTCACTGTGAGTGAGCTCAGGTGAAACTTATAGAGGGGCCAACCAGCTAACTCACAGATTCATGAGAAATAAGAAACTGTGTTGTTTTTATCCACTAAACTTTGGAAGTGATTTGTTACATGGCTAAAGATAACAGACGAAGCTTGCTTGTGAGTTTTGTATTTATTTAGTCTATCTGGCAGATCTTGATCATTTCTTCAATTTTCCAACTTCTTAGGTTTTTCAGAAAATACAATTTCAGCATCTTCATGAACTCTCTGAAGTATCATTAATTTGTTCATTTGTTCATTCGGTGTGGTATTGCTTGAGTATCCTATATGTGTTGGAGGTAATAATAGCAAGGGGAGACTTTAGAGGTAAACTGATGCTAGACCAGAGCTTTTCAAATCAATATGAAAATTTTTTTAAAAAAGAGAATAGACTAGAAATCAACGTCATAGTAAAGGTATATGTTGTTTTAGTTATTTAAATGTATGTACATGCTGTAACATAACAAAGATGTTTCTCTTATTGTGTGCCTTTATTTTTAAAAGTATAAAAACAGCTGAACTAGATAACTGAGAGCTTTATACACTATCCTAAAAAAAACAAACCGAGATTCACCCCTATAGTCTGAAGTGTCATTGAAGAGTTTTAGGCATGGTCAGGTATGTGTTTTACACTTATTGTGCTAGTGGCTGAGTGCTGGTGGACCTATCTGAAGGAAGACTGACAGAAATAGGAAGAGGAGTTCAAAGCCTAGGCTGAAACAGGGATAAGCAGAGAGTTTCTTTTAAGAAGCCTTTACTAGGTTTGGAGAGAAATAAGTATATTGAGAAGTGCTTAAAAATTCAAGTCAGACATACAGCATGGAATACTATGCAGCCATAAAAAGGAGTGTGCTCATGTCCTTTGGATGGACATGGGTGGAGCTGGAAGCCATTATCCTCAGCAAACTGACACAGGAACAGAAAACCAAATACCGCATGTTCTCACTTATAAGTGAGTAATAAACAATGAGAATGTACACAGGGAGAGGAGAAACACACACTGGGGCCTGCCAGGGGTGGGGAAAGAGAGAGCATCAGTAAAAACAGCTAATGCATGCCGGGCTTAATACCTAGGTGATGGGTTGATAGGTGAGCAAACCACCATGGCACATCTTTACCTATATAACAAACCTGCACACATCCTGCCCAGGTACCCCAGATCTTAAAATTAAACAAAAAAATTAAGTCAGAAAAGCTCGGAAAACTACTGAAAAATGAGAGTAAATGGGAGGGTGAAATTAATAAAGCTATTGATACTAGCAGGTCCTGATAGATTTTAAGTGGAAAGTAACTTGAAGTAAGACATCAAGGATGACTTGTAGATTTCTATCTTGTATGGATGGCATAGTCACCACTAGGGATAAATAATGTAGAATAAGGGCAGCCACTCTATTGTGACTATTGATCTAGTTTGGGGCATGACAAGACTGTGCTGTTTGCAGATCATTCAAATATCAGGCAGCTGGATGTATGAGGCTGAAGCTAGAGAAACAGATGTGGGTATCATTAGATAGTGATTGGATTACGATGGTAGATATATAAAGAGACCATGTAAAAAGAGAACGCTGGGCCCAAGGAAAGGACCCTTAAATGTTGGGGAAACAAATAGTCAAAGTAAAAGGAGTCTACATGATGGCAGAGGAGAAAGGCCAAATCTGCAGGGTACCAGAAATCAAAAGAAAGGATATTTTCCAAAAGACTGGGTTTAGGAATGTCAAAGGCAACAGGGAGATGTAGGAGGATGAAGGCTAAAAATTATTGTGTAGATTTGGCAATTAGGAGGCCACTTGTAAACATGTCAGTAGAGTGCAGGGCCAGGAGCCAGATGGCAGTGGGTGGAAGATTAATAGAAAAAGAAAAGACTACTCTTGCAGGATGATTGGATGTGAGGAAAAGATGACCTAGTGTATGGCTGTGGAGTTCAAGGGGGTTCTGGATTTTTGACTGGTTTGTTTTACCTGAGATATTCAAAACATTTAAAGCCTAGGGAGAAGGAATCAGGAAAGGGGAGAGAGAACATGAACACAGAGAGGAAAGGGGGAGTGACAGTTAGAACACAACCCATCAACCTCCAGAGGCTGGGGCAAAATTTTGTTGCTGGCTACTTCCCCAACCTCCCTTGCAGGTGTCTCTTATTTTCATTGCTTCGGCCCTGTCGTATTTAAGGCCTCCATTGCTTCTTGCCTGACTACTGTATCCTCACTCTTTGATTTAAAGACTGTGGGATTAAAACACACACACACACACACACACACACACACACACACACGAATTGTGGCAAGTAGAAAAGAACAATAGATGAGTTGTCCTTACAGCTCTGTGTGACAAGTACTCTGTCCACTGTCACACGGGGCTGGTGGCAGTGTTAGGGTAGGAGCATGTAACCTTTCCAGGGAGGTTCAGAAAACTCAAACTGACATTTGAACCGGATCTTGGAGGATGAGGTGTTTGTTTTTGCCAGAGGTGCAGGACATTCGAAGTAGAGGGAATTGCATGTGGAAAAGGAACTACAGATCACAATGGCCAGGAGGTAAGTGGTTATGGAGGGGACTGTGAGAACTGAGGTTGGATGGGCAAGCTTCTGTGGAATTCTGTTCGCTATATCTTAGCTAATAGGGGACAAATTTAAAAATATTTGATCAGAAATGATACAGGATCAGATTTGTGTTTTAATTTTTTTAATTAGTATTAATGGTGGAGAATTTTTTTCAGAAGTTTATTCTAAAGACCCAGCAATCTAGTTAAGACAGAACTATATTTAGAGCCGGGCACAGTAGCTCATGCCTGTAATCCCAGCACTTTGGGAGGCCGAGGCAGGCAGATCACCAAGGTCGGGAGTTTGAGACCAGCCTGGCCAATATGGTGAAACCTTGTCCCTATTAACTGGGCATGGTGGTGGGCACCTGTAATCCCAGCTACTCAGGAGGCTGAGGCAGAGGAATCGCTTAAACCTGGGAGGCAGAGGTTGCAGTGGGCCAAGATGCGCCACTGCACTCCAGCCTGGGCAACAGAGAGGGACTCTGTCTCAAAAAAAGAAAAAAAAAAAAAAAAAGAACTATATTCAGAGGCAATTAGCTCTAGAGCTGCATCCCGACTCTAGCCTTACTATTTGTTTGAATTTGGCAAGTTACTTAGCCTCTTTCTAGGTCTCAATTTTTCCATCTGCAATATGGAAATTACAGAGGATTGTTGTGTGGGTTAAATGCTATCATGCCTACAGTGTCTGATAAGAGTACCTTTTCCCTCGATGTGAGCTCTCCTACTCTATCTCTGGACATAGTTTGCCTACAATTTTTAGCATATTTTCAGGCTTTACCAATATAAGGACCACAGTGTGAAATAATCATAATTTTGCATTTGAATTTTTACTGTTTATAAAAAGGAAAGTGACTGATAAAAGCACGTGATTGATTTTATGTTTTAATATAAAATATTTCAAACATACACATGGAGAATAATATAATCAACTCCCATAAACACTTCACCCATAATTATTAATTATTAAGATTTTGTACATTTGCTTTATGTTTTCATTTTGTGAGGCATTTTAAAGTAGTCAGATATCATGCATACCCGTGCATATGATGCAATATACCCTTAAAAATGTGGGCATACTGCTACTTAATTAGAATGCATTATCATACCTAACAACATCCAGCAAATATTCATATGACTCCAACAATAAGGACAGTTGTGTGCACATGTAGAGCTATTTTAGAAATTTTGTTAATAAATTCATAGAAATTAGTGAATAAAGAAATAGTTAATATATTACTCCCAAATGTATGTGTAGTTTTAATAGCACAAAAAAGTATTGTGCAGTTAGGTCGGCTTCTGATTCAACATATAGTCTTTAGTGTGAGTTAATAATATTCACATAAAGACTAGTGCCATTAATGATGACAGTTTAAACTTGAAAAATCAATACTGATACAAAAATAGATCTTGTTTCCACATGGAAAGTCTTCAAAACCTTATCAACAGGCTAGATTTGCTTGTATTCTCTGTAAAGGTATACATTTTAATTGAATTAAAAGCTACTGACAGGCCGGGCGCAGTGGCTCAGACCTGTAATCCCAGTACTTTGAAAGGCTGAGGCAGGCAGATCACCTAAGGTCAGGTTCAAGACCAGCCTGACCAACATGGGGAAACTAAAAATACAAAAAGTAGCTGGATGTGGTGGCACATGCCTGTAATCCCAGCTACTCAGGAGGCTGAGGCAGGAGAATCACTTGAACCCAGGAGGTGGAGGTTGCAGTGAGCCAAGATCGTGCCTCTACATTCCAGCCTGGGTGACAGAGCGAGACTCCATCTCACAAAAAAAAAAAAAAAAAAAGCCACTGACATTCAATTTTGTGATCAGTGTGTGTATGTGTGTGTGTGTGTATATATATATATGTGTGTGTGTGTTGGTGGGGTGGAGAGATAGAAGGATAGAAGAAGAGAGAGAGGATGTGTATACTTTCCCTTTTTGTAAGTGAAGTTACTGAGGGTAATGGCTTTCTTCATAAATTAGGCATACAATAACAAAGGCTTATTGTTGAAATTGTTTTTATGCAAGTGTAACAAACTGCTCAATTCAAAAATGACTTTATCCTTGAAACTGACCTTATCCTAGTCATGGATTGCTGGCATTTAATATTCAAGCTTCCTAATTCTTTTTTGAAAGGCTGTGGCAGGAAAATTGCTTGTGGAATGTATAATGATTTATTTAGTCTCGCAGTCCTTCATATCTGGGAAACTTAAGAAAGACAAGATGATTCTTCCATATTAATGGAAACAATTACCTATGAATTGTTTTTAAAAAATTGACAGTAGAAAATTAAAAATAGCATAAGTTTGTGATTTAAAAAAAGTCTTTGCTATTCACACCATCCATTCGTATTGCAATATCCATATTTTAGGTGCTTCAGAGTAAGATGTTTTATAGTGTTGCATTGTTTCCATGAAACTAGATTCACCTGACCAGATTACCAAAACCTTAGAAATCATTCATACTTCACAGTGAATTTGAGTACATTTATCTCAGGAAGTTAATATTCACAAACCTGGAAGACTGCTGTGAAACAAGAGGATAATGATGACATAGGGCATGTAGATCATTTTCTTTCTGACATAAGTCTAAGAAAACAAGACAGAAAAATAACTGCATCTACATATTTAAATGTTTGAAAAACTTTGGCCAAACAACTGATTAACAAGAAAAATCATATTTAATTCAAGTGACTTATTAGCTAAATTCCATCTCATTTTGCCCGAATGTTTGTGTTTGTGGTTAAACAGGCAGTAGATAGAATAAGAAAGATGATTGAGAAATGAAGGTCAGTCAATCCTTTATTTCCAAATACACATTTGGCACCTTAGAAATACTTTCTGAACTTCTGGGGGTTACCTGTAAGCCAGTTAACTCTGCAATAGCATCCACCAGACATTAGTGCTACAAGCAGTCAAGCTTATCTTTAATATGGGTTGAATATGATTTTGGCTGCAAAAAGATAATAGACCACTTGACATCTCAATTTGAATGTCTAATAGGTGTCTCAGACTTGAACCAGTCTAAAATTTATCTCTTCTAAATCTATTATTTCCATGATTTCCTCTACCTCAGCTGCTCAGGCTAAAAAGTTCTGCTTAAAGTCACTCTTGATTCCTCTCTTTCTCATACAGCCCACTTCCAGTATGTTAGATAATCCTGTTGGCTCTACCTTAAAAAATCTTCAGAATCCAGCTACTTCATCATCTGCAATGGCACCCCAGTCCAAGCCACCTCATCTTTCATGTCAATTATTGTCGTGGCTGACTAACTGGTGCCTCACTCTGGTGTCTCTACGGTGTAGTCTCAACATAGCAGCCAGGATGATATACTTTAATAAATAAATTCACCACTTGAAACCCTCCAAAGGCTTCCAGCTCTCTCTGAGTAAAACCCAAAGGATGCATTATGGCCTGCAAGGCACTGCTAGACCTGACCCCCAGTTTACTCTGCTCCTCCTTGGTTGCATCTCCCCACATTAATCTCTTTCTTATTCCTCCAGGCCCATTCCTATCCCGGGGCTTTTGTACTTACTAGTTTCTCTGCCTAGAACATATTTTTCCAGATATTCACATGGCTGGCCCTCTCATCTCCTTCGAATCTTTAATTAAATATCGTCTTCTTAGTGAGGACATCCCTGGCTCCTCCTTTAAAGTTGCAGTACCTGCAATGTTCATTATTCCTTTTCCCAGCTTTCTTTGCCTTGATAGCACTTATCACCACCTAAGCCATGATATTTTTTACTTATTCACTTTTTTATTGTCTGTCTCCTTAGCTAGAATATTAGCTCCCTGGAGGCAGACAGAATTTTTTTTTTTTTTTTTTTTTTTTTTTTTTACTGCTGTATTCCTTGTGCTTACAAGAGAACCTGGCATAAAGTAGATGGTAAACATGTATTGAATACATGAACAAAGGTGCTCATAGAGCTGTTTCATACAATTGCATGTTATGTGTTTTAAAAACATGCTCACATACAATACATATAACTTCTGCCATGTTAATACATATCTCAACCTCATTAATTGGATTTGCAATATGTCTTATGTGGATATAGCTCAGGTGTTAAAGAACCTTTAAATTATTTCTAATTTTTTTTTTTTTTTTTTTTTTTTTTTTTTTTTTTTTTTTTTGAGGCGGAGTCTCGCTCTGTCGCCCGGGCTGGAGTGCAGTGACCGGATCTCAGCTCACTGCAAGCTCCGCCTCCCGGATTCACGCCATTCTCCTGCCTCAGCCTCCCAAGTAGCTGGGACTACAGGCGCCCGCCATCTCGCCCGGCTAGTTTTTTGTATTTTTAGTAGAGACGGGGTTTCACTGTGTTAGCCAGGATGGTCTCGATCTCCTGACCTCGTGATCCGCCCGTCTCGGCCTCCCAAAGTGCTGGGATTACAGGCTTGAGCCACCGCGCCCGGCCTCTAATTTTTTATAAACAGAATGTAGCCTGCATATTCTGTGCTTACTCCTTGGGCATATGAGTCTCTATTTACTAGAGAGTATGACAGATTTCTGTTTCAACTTTACTAAATTGGAATTATACCTTTCGGAATTCCCTTTCTTACATAATTCCTATACAGGGTGGGCTCTGAGAGACATTGTGCACAAGATGGGGAAAGTGGAAGTTGGCAGGAGCCACATCCCTTTTATGTTTCGAAAGGCAGAGCTAGGCACCAGACTTCATCGTTGGAGCTCACACACATACCATAGGCTTATATACTGGCTCATATGACCAGCATGGGGCAGGAGCTGGGCCACAACTAAGCCAACTCCAGCTGGACATCTGGCTTCAGTTTCTCTTACTCCTGGGAAAGGTGCATGTTTAGCTTCATGATGACACGTGCCAACCTCTCCTACAGAGCAGCTTAATCATCTAAGTGAGAGGTTTGGTGGTGTTGACAGACTAATGCAGGTTTCCATTCTTCCTTGTTGTTTTAGCCTCAGCCTCCAGGTTCTAGAATCTAGGTCATTCTGTCTTCCCTTCCTCCTGACTTCCCTTCCTAACTGCCCTGTGAACTGTACCTTCCAGCATCATGCACAAACATGACGGTCTCATATAGACTGTGCAGTGAGCTCCCACAATAATGTAAGGTCAAATTCCTCATACAAGTAATATGGGTTTTTAAAAGTAATGGCAAAAAACACAATTTCTTTTGCATCAATGTAATACTTCCTAATAAATCTGCTTCTGTGATTAAATGCTGACTGATATAGTAGCTATCAAGAAAGAAATTTGCTTGGTCATAGGATCTGTACATTTTTCATTTTAGTAGATTAAAAGTTAAATTCTTATTCTATGAAATGTTGAAAGCATTTTTTCCCCAGGGACCTATAAATTGTGAATCCATTTCATTTGTTTGCACCTTAATGACATTGAGAAGATAGCAGAATGTGTTTGCAGGTGTGCTGGGAGGGTGCCTATGGAGGAAACTCAGGAAAAGAGAGTAAATGAGAACAAATGATGTCTAGTCCTCATCTGCACAGCTGGCCTCAGTTAACAGGACCACTGTGAATCAATTTACATTTTAAATACTCCTTTGTAATGCCAGAAATCAAAAACATAATTTCAACAAAATAAAAGCTTATTTTTTTTTTTATAAACTGACTGCCATGAAAGGTTTGTTGTTCATGAACAAAAGCATGTTTCCTCAATGTGTTCATTCTTAACTCTTGGCAGATGTTGGACAGATGTTTGTACTACAGGCACATGGGGACTCTTAGGAACAACACCCTCTTAATTACTCAAAGCAGCCTAAAATTGTTGCATAACTTAGTGATGGGATTTTTAAAATGTCTCACAGCTTAAAACAGTCATATTAAAATGCTGCAGCACTTTGCTATTCCTTTGATACCACCCACATCCTAGGAGTAAGTTCCTTAGACCTGTGTGCTTACAGAGGCTCGGCAAGATGTTTTAATCTCTTGTTCTTTTGTTATTATTGATTGAAATAGGTTCTGGAAGACAAAAGCAGTAAGCCACTAAAGATATCAGTAACAAGAGGCCATCCTAAAAAGTTAAGGAAGCTTCCTCTTTGGTTGGAGTGATGTGGTTAACAGAAGCAGAGCCTCCCTGCCTCTAATACTGCGTAACATGGGCTCCATGGCCCACCCCTACCAGCCCAGGCTTTACAATGGGAAAGTAACTGTGACTGGCCCATAGAATTCCCAAAGAAGGGCCCACATATATCTCTAAGGGAATCAGTGTTCCTAGGCGACATCAGATTCAGGAACTAGGAAAAGCAAGTTCTTGTGTGCAATATAATTCCTTTTGCATGTAGATGTGTACAATCACAAAGCAAAGGGTTAATAGTTATCTATTCCTTGAAAGCTAAACTCCCTGCAGCAAAGCACACTGACTCTGTGGGTCTCTGGGGAGCTCTGTCTTTTCTCTCTGCTGGCAGCCAAGTGCCTGAGCACAGCTGGGAAGGAGCAGGAGTTTAAGCTGCTCTGCAATGAGATACTTTGCTAAAGGGTCTTGCTTATATTCCGAAGGGTATGTATTATGTGCTCTCAAGTCACTCTCCAGGAAATCTGAGAACATGTTCTAGTCTTCTCAGGTGGGGATTAGGGTGCACTCAAGCTTTGAAACAGTTTTACTGATAATGTATAAAATCTGAACGGATTTGCAACAAGTCTTCCCTTCTCCAGTCCCTAATAATCAGGTTCTTGATAATCTTTTCATTTCTTTTAAATTCATTTTTTTTCCTTTTAAAATATAATTAAAGCTCACTAGAGTTAAGAAATATCTTTTCTTCAGAGCACTTTTGATCTAGGGTTCTGTGATTTGTCCTTCTCTTCCTCTAACTTTTCCATGAGTAGGGGTGTATTCAGCATGGCCATGGTTGGCTCTAATACACCCTCTCCCTTTGCAGACCCTTTCCTACTCTTGAGCAGAAAATAAGTGTACTTCTTACCCCTGACTGATGTCATTTTCTCTCCCCTTCATCCTACAGAGGGTTCCCATTCTGGGATGCTGTGTTTAGGCCTATGGGAGGAGTACAAATACATATGGCATATACCATTAATATGTTAACTTTGGGTCCAGGATAGGCTGTGGGCACAGTAGTAACTTCAAATGCATATTTGATAACAATCAGCTCATTTCACTTACCTCCTCCCTCTACCTGAAAGCATCACCAACACAGACAAACCTCCTCTGACACAGAGTTCCAGTTTATCCTTCCCTGCCTAACTTTCCCCTATCAGTGTCTAATAGCAGAAAAAGACATAGACCTGAGCTTGGTTCTCTATGGACCCCATTTCATGGATTAATGATAAAAAGCAAGGATCACAGAGCTGTGTTATGTGGGTTCGAGACCAGGTTCTTCATTTACTAATTGCATAATCTTGGCCAAATTACTTAATCTGTGCCTCAGTTTCTTCATCTGTAAAGTGGAAAATAAAAAACAGTATATTTATCCCATAGTGTTGTCATCAGTGTTGATGGAAATAGATAATGTATGCCTCCTCTTGAGTAGTATGCTTGACCAGTAGTAAGTTCTATATAAGTATTAACTATTATTCTCTGACATATTTGAAATACTGCAGGGTGCCAAGGTATTTCTTCTCTTGTAAGAGGACAATTCTAGTTTATTGATCTTATTAAGTTGAAAGAACATTCAGACTCTTTAACTTTCTCGCTCCTCTCTCCTTTTCCCTTTCTATTAATTAATTATATCTCTGTGTCTGCATAGGGAGGTATAGTGCAAAAAGGTCCATGTTGCTGCCTATCAGTGCCAAGGGCTCCTTAGGCAGCACTTTGGAATACATGACCATTCTAATGGTGTGTTTCCTGATGCATTCCAGTGCTCATAACACAACTTAGTTCATTTTCTTCTTTTAACAACGACAATGACAACAACATGCAACTAGTAGCAGCTACTTACCATGAAATAGAGCCTATGATAGGTAGGTATACTACAGTCTGGTTCTTTAACAAATTAATCTTTACTTTTAGAAATATGGTGGTAAATGCCAAATGAAATAGCTAAAAGAGTGAAAGTAGTTTCCTCTGGGAGGAAGACACTGGAGATGGGAATGGATCAGGCAGGGAATTACAATGGTATTGTTATGCCCTTTGCAAAATTATTTTACTTTTAGTTGTTTCTTCTGTTATTTATCGTCATTATCAGAAAATGTTTATACTTCCATTTCTTGATTTTCTTTTTCAGTTTTATGTATTGCCTATGGCTTTCTGTTATGAGGAGGTAAAGGTTTATCTCTCTTACACCCCTGCTTCCATCATCCCAATATATTATGGTTAGTTCATTACTGTAAACAGCATTCTGACTGTAAATACAAGTCACAACAGAGCCATGTGGCATAATTTTATCTTATGTCCTTTTGTCATCTAGTGTTGATTATCCTTGGAATTGATAGCTATTATTTTTGTTTGCTTTTCCATGGATCAGTCAGTTATTTACATCCTCTTCACATCTTCAAACACAATATGTAATCTATCAGATTTGGGTTTTTTTAAGCCATGTTCTTCTTCTTGCCCTCCATCTTCCTGCTCTAACATAGTAGTTAACTTGAGTCTCCTATCAACATCACCTGGAGGTAAGGGTGTGTGATTCCCTCTGCTTCACTCTTTTGTTGAATTTCTTATTTCTTGAATACCCTATTTTCCTTCTGTCGGTCAGGTGGAGCACATTATCCGCCAGACTCCTGAGGAAGGGAACAGAGAAGACATATTTTTTGAGACTTTCCATATGTGCATATCTATTATTACTTACACTCACAACAATTTGCAAGATAGTTTTATTATACTTATTTTACTGATTAAAAAACTGACCTCTAAAGAGGTTCAAAACATTTTCCCAAACTCATATAGCTATTATGAAGTAGAACTGAGAAGGGAATTGGCAGAGTTGTATGTCTAATACACAACATATATACAACTCTGTATATATAATATATATGCAACTCTGCAAAATGCAATTTTGCCAATGTGTACACACACACACAATACAGAATTGACTAGTACCACTTATCACTAATTCATTTCATCTTTACAGAAACAAATTTTAGAGAATGAATCTTGAGATTTAGCATATATTTTTATTTTATTTATTTAATCTTTTTATCCCCTTTCTAGTTTTGCCTGGCAAATTAATTCTTCATTCTTTTTAAATGATTATCCTAGATTTTAAAATGTCATTTTCTGTAATTAGGATATCAGCTTGAATATTAAAAAGGTAATAATCAATGGAGAAATGTTTACAAATATAAAAATTGAGTTTGATTATCATATATCATATGAATTTTCATTTAGAGATTTAGGATTTTTTCACATGGATATAATAAAAATAGCAATAGGACTACAAAGATTTTAACTTCTAGTGGAGTAATTAGAAAACTTATCTAGAATTGCTGACCACAGTTCTAATAGTAGAGAAATAATTCTTCATTCCTAAGTCTTTATGGAGTTATTTGACAATTGAACCCGACGTCCAAGCAATGACCTAGATGACTTTTACCTGTCCTTTTTAGACCTAACATGTTCAAATGGCTTCATATTAAAATAATGGACTGATATAAAAGTGGTAGACAAATATCTAATTTCTCCATAAAATTATTGTGAACTGAACATTTTTTGTGTCCGCCTTTCAATTCATATGTTGAAACTCTAATGCTCAATGTGATGGTATTTGGAGGTAAAGCCTTTGGGAAGTAATTAGGTTTAGATGAAGTTATAAAGGTAGGTCCCGCTTTGTTCTTCTTTAGAGGAATTGAAGAGATCTCTAAAAAATACAGAGATAACTGATACAAGAAACAGCCACTACCCCTAAGGTGAGATACAGCACCCAGAGAAAGGCCCTCCTGACCCAGGCTGAGGTCCAGGCCTCCCTGGTCGGGGAACAGAGGTGGCTTACTGGCTCTGCTTGCTACTGGCAGTGAAGTCCCAGCAGTGTTGTGCTAGGAGAACGTGCCTGAAATCTTCCTCGGGGTTGTTGGAGAAGGCCGTCTGCAGGAATTTGTAGAGCCTCAGAACTTTCTAGGTACTGAGAGAAGCTGTGGGCTGCTGAGCACTGGTGGAACTGGGTGCTGAAGAGGCTTTCTTCTGCAGCGTTTAGTTCACTTTTGTGCTTGGATTGGACCAGAGCATCTTTAGGACATTTGCAGGGATGAAAGTCAGGTGGCCAGCTTGCTAGATGCCCAGCCTTATGCAGTCCTGGGCATGTACATTCCTGAGGTTCGGAACAGTGACCTAGGCTGGGGCACCAGCCTGCATGCTCTTGGGCTCCCAGGTATACCACCACTGCTTGAGTAGAGAGCTGGAAGGACTGCACTGCATCCAAATACTGGAGAAAGGAGCATTCCTTAGGAACTCAACACAGGAGAAACTGTGTGGGCCAAGCAATAGAGAAAACACTCTCTGCTGGAGTCTGGCAAGACAGCCATGCCTGAACCAAAGAAAGAAAACTCCTTTCTCCCTAAGTCTCCACTATTCAGCATCCTCTACTGACAAGGATGAACATCTTGCCGGGTGGCAAAGAAGAAATTTGTAGGGCCCAATTCTTTTATCACAGAGCATGGAAGAAGATGAATTTGTGGTTTAGCTGTAAATACACAATAACCAGTATCATGTCACAATCAGAAACATACATACAAAGAAATAATTCATAAGCATTTTCCAGGATGTTTGGCACTATGTGCTTGAAGAGATAAAAAATTATAATCTCTAGTAGAGTGATAAATGTGATGTGCACCATATTTGGTATCTGGCATCCAAGAGACATTTAAAATCTACTCTTCAAAGAACTTAAGCTATGGCTGAGAAGGAAAGAAAATAATACAAGAAACAATTAAAAACAAGCAACAATACGAAGTTGAATGTTCAATAGAGTCATACAAACTTTTTGCCAAGCAACTATGGAAGTGATACACTTTTTATCATTGTTTTTATGTTTTTACAGCTCCCTAATTCTCCACAGACACACTCCAACTGCTTTCTACTTAAGTATTTTTTCAGTTCCACCTTAAATTAGAGTGTATTTCCCTACAAGCCTTAAAAACCACAAATAAACATTACCTTAAAAATTCTATTAAATGTTCTACATTCACTAATTCTGAATTTCTCAAAGCCTGAAGACCACTACTTTGTAGGTTGGCTAGAACTTTTTTTTGTTAAATTAGCTTTGTTGCTCCACCACAGTGACTTCTTGTTTGCTGCCAAGTTGTCACTTGGTTTTCTTACTATTGTTTCTTTTAAGAAATGCATCTTGATAGTGAAGAGAACACGTTTGAATTCAGTATACCTGGTTTCAATCCCAGCTCTGCCACTTGTTAGTATTGTGGGTATGACCAGGTTACCTATCTCAAGGATTTCAGTTTCTTCATCTTGGAAAGGAAAATAAAAATACATGTCTTATCATATTTTCATAAGGACTGAATATTTATATAACTTACATACAGATGTACATGTGTATTTATATAGTATTTAGCATACTGTTGGCACCCCATAAACATTAGTTTTCCTTTCAAGGATTAACTAGCATAAGAAAGGAGAGAACAAAAACTAATCAGTTTATTTCCTACTTGATAATATCTGTGATAATAGAAGTAAAGGGAAGAAAATTTGAAACTCATTGCTAAATACAATCATTCATCAGTGGATATCAGTATGATGCAGACTCTCCTATATATTGATGGAGACACAGAATTGGCCCTACAACCAGAATGTCTTAACAAATCAAGTTGTGAGTTTGGGTGCACGTCCATTTATTCATTTCCCTCCTTCCCCTAGGTCTATGGCTGCTTTGGTGCTCTCAGAAAGTGAGACAACATTAAATTTAGATATTCTGTGTAAAATTGGGTCTGAGGAGTACACAGAATGTCTACATTCCGAGTTCATCCGCTTTCTTCAGGATGAGCCAAGATCAACTGGAACAGTCCATGCAGCTTACATGGTATCGTGATAAGCTTGCAGTTGCCAGGTGTTCTACTTTCTGCTCTCTCCCACATGGTAATTAGTGAAAATGTCTTTCAACTACTCTAATAAATCGAACTTTATGCTCTGTCTCATCTGGAATGCTAACTTTATAAATCATCTACTCCACACATTATTTGCCCCACATTCCCCCCACTGCATTACAAACCTTAAACTCCACAAAATGCCAGGGAACAAATACTAACAAATTTCTGAGAGAAAGCAGAGCTCCTTAGAGAAAGCAGAGGCTATTTGGTCTGCTTCCATTTTATTTATCAGAGTAATGTAAAAACTATAAATCAAAAAATATATAGTTGAGAAGGAATTGAGCCCAAGATGTATAAAGAGCTAGGAATCAAACAAATATCTGTGTTGAACACTTTAGGTCTCAGGTTTAGATCTCTGTTTTCATGGTAAGCTGTGGGGGTGGAAATCACAAAATCATTCTGAAAAGTCATGGGAAACACTAACAAAAAATCCAAATTTTGAAACTACGAAGAAGTTGGATTCCACATACTATCAAACAAAAACTTCACCACAATTTTGGGTGGAATTTTGGGGAAGATGCTGCAATGGATTAATCAAATGGCAGCTTGTGAGCTCTTAGAAAGGAAGCAGAGTGCTCTGCAAACCAGCATAAGTTCTCTATGATCAAATCATGTTAGATAGATCATGACTTGACCTAATTGTCACACCTTATACAAACATTAATTTAAAATAAAGTCACACACTTAACTGTGCAATGTAAAACTATGAAACTTTAAGGAAAGAAATACAGGGGAAAATCTTCCAGATTGAAGGCTCAGACAAGTGTTCTAGATTTGAAACCAATAGAATAATCCATGAAAGAAAAAATAAACTGATAAATTGAATTTCATAATATATATATATTTTGCTCTGTAAAAGACCTTGATAAGAGAAAAGAAGTCACTAACTGGGAGAAAATATTCACAAGTCACATATCCAACAAAGGACTGGTACCTACACTACATAACTAATTCTCAAAACCCAACAGTAAAAATAGAATCCAACTAGGAAATGGGCAAAGGCATAAAGATATTTAACTGATGAAGATATACAGATGGCAACTCAGTACAGAAAATGATGTTCTACATCATTAGCCAATGAAATACCACTCTAAATTTGTCAGACTCACTAAAATAAAAAATAGGAACACTAAGTGCTTGTGAGGATGTGGGGAAACTGGATCACTCATACATTACTGATGGAAATGGAAAGTGATACAACCATTCTGGAAACGTTTTGTCAGCTTCAACACAATTTCATGCTTTACTTGTAATTGCATATCTTCTACATTACATTTATTCCATATCTTTATATTCCATCCCTTTTATATTATTTCATTTTAAAAGTTTATAATATAGACTTTTCTTCTTCCTGAAGAACAGCCATTAAATAAGATAAAGAAGCTAATACAAGTGTAGTTAATTTTCTGTGTTAGTTTATACAGAGAAAAGAGTAAGTGTTGATAAAGGAGTAAGTCAGGAGTTTATAAAGAAGAAATAGGCCAAGAGTTTACAAAGTACCTTTTGCATTTTTCAATTTGAGGCATTCATCAATATATGGGATATATTCCTTAAAATATTAATAGTGGCCGGGCGCGGTGGCTCAAGCCTGTAATCCCAGCACTTTGGGAGGCCGAGACGGATGGATCACGAGGTCAGGAGATCGAGACCATCCTGGTCTACACGGTGAAACCCCGTCTCTACTAAAAAATACAAAAAACTAGCCGGGCGAGATGGCGGGCGCCTGTAGTCCCAGCTACTCGGGAGGCTGAGGCAGGAGAATGGCGTAAACCCGGGAGGCGGAGCTTGCAGTGAGCCGAGATCGCGCCACTGCACTCCAGCCTGGGCGACAGAGCTAGACTCCGTCTCAAAAAAAAAAAAAAAAAAAAAAAAAAAAAAAATATATATATATATATAGTACAGAAATAGATATAGAATAAAATATGAATTGTACTGTATTGAAGAAATTTAAATAAAATGTGACAGAATTTTAATAGCAGACCATGTATTACATGAGGATTCCCAAAATGTAAACACAAATAAATTTCTAAGGATTCTTTTAACATAATTAAGTCAATTATATTAAAATTATATGAACATAGTGTTAATGTTTTTAAAACACCACAATACTTGGTAAGGTATTGTGTGAGACATTCCTGTAGAGGTTCATCTCCTCCCTTTTCTTACTCCTCTGTGTAGTATTTTTTTTTTTTTTAATGTGGGACTATAATTCTGAGTACAGATCAAAGAATTTCTCATTCAGTTGTATACAACCATTACAACTTTAATATGTCCTTTGCTGTCAGAACCCCTCTGTCTCCCCTCCCAATTCACAATGAATAGCATTTAATACTGTGATTACATTGGAGGAGACAGTATCATTGTATCAGTAAATAACACTAGCAAAAGCACTCAGTTTACTTTTCTGTACTTTAAGTTGGGACATAATACAGATGGTTTAAACCAATTACACAAATGATTTAAAATATTCTATATTTTACTTTTTTAGTGTATTTAGTACTATATCCCACTTCACACCTCTATGGATTACAACTTCTTTGAGTTTGGCTATTATAAGTATACCATTTGGAAAATAACTTCTTTCAGAATGCTTTTTCTTCATTAAAGTTTTGCATATTTTTATTTTAAATTTATTCTACTTATTCACATGGAAATTTATGGTTCAACAACTTTTTTGTATGAGTTTCTAATAGCTTATTGTTGTGCTTGAATGAATATTAACATGCTATAAAAATGTTTGTAGGCATATCAACATACAATCTTACACTTATGTATAAATGGTGTAAAATTTTATATCCTTAAATTTTACTGAAGTTGTTTCTCAAAGTCAGGAGGAGTCTTTAGGGTTTTCTAGGTATAAGATTATATTATCAGCAAACAGATAATTATCTAATTTGGATACCTTTTTTTCCCATTCTCTTACCTGATTGCTCTGGGTAGGACTTTCAGTACTAGGTTGTGTATTAGTGGTGAAAGTAGACATCTGTGTCTTGTCCCAGTTCCAATGAGAATGCTTTCAACTTTTTCCCATTCAGTATCAACTGAGCTGTAGATTTGTCATAGATGGCTCTTATTATTTTGATGTATGTTCTTTTAATGCCTAGTTTGTTTAGGGTTTTTAGTGAAGAGATGTTGTATTTTATCAAATGCTTTTTCTGCATCTATTGAGATAATTATGTGGTTTTTGTTTTAAATTCTGTTTATGTGAGAAATCACATTTATTGATTTGCAAATGCTGAAACATCCTTGCATCCCTGGAATAAAACCCACTTGATTATGATGAATTATCTTTTTGATGTGCTGTTGGATTTGGTCTGCTAGTATATTGTTGAGGATTTTTGCATCTGTGTTCATGAGAGATATTAGCCTGTAGTTTTCATCTTTTGTTGTATCCTTGCCTGAAGGAATAATTTCAGTAGGATTGGTACCAGCTCTTTGTATGTCTGGTAAAATTTGGCTGTGAATCCATCTGGTCCTGGGATTTTTTTGTTTTGTTTTGTTTTGTTTTTTTACCAGAATTTTCTTTGTTACTGATTCAATTTCATAACTTACTATTGATCTGTTCAGGATTTTTTTTTTTCCTGATTCAATCTTGGGAGGTTGTATGTTTCCAGGAATTAATTCATTGCCTCTTGATTTTCTAGTGTGTGTGCATAGAAATTTTCACAGTAATTTTTGATGATCTTTTGTATTTCTGTGGTATGAATTGTAGTGTCTCCTTTATCATTTCTGATTGTGCTTATTTGAATCTTCTCTCTTTTTTTCTTGCTTAAACTGTTAATATATATCAGTCTATCAGTTTTGTTCTTTCAAAGGACCAATCTTTTGTTTTATCGATCCCTTGTATCTTTTATTTTTTGGTCTGATTCTCATTTAGTTCTACTGTGATCTTTGTTATTTCTTTTCTTCTGCTGGTTTTGGTTTGGTTTGTTCTTTATTTTAATTTATTTTTTAATTATTTTTTTGAGACAGAGTCTCACTCTGTTGCCCAGGCTGTGGTGCAATGGTGTGAACTGGGGTCACTGCAGCCTCTGCCTTCCAGGTTCAAACGATTCTCATGTCTCAGTCTCCCAAGTAGCTGGGACTACAGGCATGTGCCACCACGCCTGGCTAATTTTTCTGTATTTTTAGTAGAGATGGTGTTTTGCCACGTTGGCCAGGCTGGTCTCAAACTTCTGACTTCAGATAATCCACCCGTCTTGGCTTACCAAAGTGCTGGGATTGCAGGCGTGAGCCACCGCACCTGGCCTGGTTTGTTCTTTCTTGTGTGGTTCATTTAGGTGTGATGTTAGGTTGTTAATTTGAGATCTTTCTATATTTTTAATGTAGGCTCTCAGCACTATAGCCTTTCATTTTAGCCCTGTTTTTGCTGTATCCCAGAGATTTTAGTATGTTCTGTTTTCAATTATTTCAAAACTTTTTTTATTTCTACATTAATATTATTGTTTACCCAAAAGTCATTCAGGAGTAAGTTGTTTAGTTTTTATGTACTTGTATGGTTTTGAGAATTCCTCTTGGTATTGATTTCTAATTTTATTTCACTGTGTTCTGAGAAGATACTTGATATGCTTTCAATATTTTTTAAATTTGTTAAGACTTGTTTTATGGCCAAGCATATGATCAACTTTTGAGATTGTTCCATGTGCAGATGAGAAAAATGTATATAATGCAGGTTTTGGATAGAATGTTCTGTGAATCTCTATTTGGTCTAGAGTCCATTTTAAGTCCAGAGTTTCTTTGTTGACTTTCTGCCTAAATGACCTGTCTAGTATTGTCAGTGGGGTTTTGAAGTCTGTTGATCTCTTTTCTTAGGTATACTAGTGTTTGTGTCATGAATCCAAGTGCTCTGTTGTTGGGTGAATATATAGGTAGGATAGTTACATCTTGTTATATTCACTGCTTTATTATTTATATAATGCTCTTCTTTAACTTTTTTTTTTTTTTTTTTTTCTGAGACAGAGTCTTGCTCTGTCACCCAGGCTGGAGTGCTGTGGCGCAATCTTGGCTCACTGCAAGCTTTGCCTTCCGGGTGTGCCCCATTCTCCTGCCTCAGCCTACCAAGTAGCTGGGACTACGGGCACCCACCACCATACCTGGCTAATTTTTTTGTATTTTTAGTAGAGACGGGGTTTCAGCATGTTAGCCAGGATGGTCTCGATCTCCTGACATCATGATTCGCCTGCCTCGGCCTCCCAAAGTGTCCTTTATCTTTTTTTACTGTTGTTGATTAAAGTCTGTTTTGTCTAACATAAGAATAGCTACTGCTGCTCACTTTTTGTTTTCCATTTGTGTTGTATGTCTTTTCCCACCCCTTTAATTTGTGTCTGTGTGTGTCTTCAGCCATTAGCTGGGTCTCTTGTAGGCAGCAGTTGGTTGGATCTTGTTTATTTAATCCAACTTGCTGGTCTATCTTTTAAGTGTAGAATTCAGGCATAAATATGTTTAAAGTTAATATTGATATTTGAGGTTTTGTGCCAGTCATAGTTTTATTACCTACTTTCTTAGAATTTCCAATGTGTAATTGCTTTGTAGGATCTATGAGCTTTCTACTTACATGTACTTTTATAATGATGAGTATCGTGCTTTTGTTTCCATGTTTAGAACGTCTTTGAGTATTTCTTGTATTTCTGGTCTAGTGATGATGAATTCCCTTAGCATTTACTTGCTGGGGAAAGATTTTATTTCTCCCTCATTTATCAAGCTTTAGTCTGGCAAGATATAACATTTTTAGATGGCTTTTGTTTTTAAAGAAAACCAAAAATAAGCTCCTAATCTCTTTTGGCTTGTAAGATTTCTGCTGAGAATTCTGCTGTTAGTCTAATAGGACTTCCTTCATAGGTGATCTGATGCTTCTCTCTAGGTGCTCTAAAGATTTGTTCTTTCACATTTATCTTGGATAGTCTGATGACTTTATGCCTTCATGATATTCATCTTGTGTAGTATCTTCCAGGTGTTCTCTGAATTTCTTGCATATATATGTCAACATCTCTGGCAAAATTAGGGAAATTTTCCTGCATTATTCCCTCAAAATATGTCTGGAAAACTTCTTACTTTTTCTTCTTCTTCCTCAAAGATATTTATAAATTGTAGATTTGGTCACTTCACATAATCCCATATTTCTCTAAGGCTTTGTTCAATTTTTTTAAAATTACTTTTTTTGTCTCACTTTTTTAATTTAAAAGATTTGTCTTCAGGTTCTGCAGTTCTTTCTTCTGCTTTGTCTAGTCTATTGTTAAAGCTTTCAACTGTGCTTTGAAATTCCTTCAGTGCATTTTTCATTTCTAGATGTTCTGTTTTATTATAAATACATATCTAGGCCAGGCGCAGTGGCTCACACCTGTAATCACAGCACTTTGGGAGGCTGAGGTGGGTGGATCACAAGGTCAGGAGTTCGACACCAACTTGACCAACATGGTGAAACCCCATCTCTACTAAAAATACAAAAACTGCTGGGTGTGGTGGTGTGTGCCTGTAATCCCAGCTACTTGGGAGGCTGAGGTGGGAGAATCCCTTGAATCCTGGAGGTGGAGGTTGCAGTGAGCCGAGATGGTGCCACTGCACTCCAGTCTGGGCAACAGAGCAAGACTCCATCTTGGGGGGGGAAAAAAAAGAAAAACCATATCTATCTTGATTTTCATTTCCTGAATTATTTTTCTGGTTTCTTTTTGTTGATTTCCACCTTTTCTTGGATTTCATTGAGCTTCCCTACAATCCATGTTTTGAATTATTTATCTGTCATTTCAAAGTTTTCATTTTGGTTATGCTCCATTGCTAGAGAGCTAGTGTGGTCCTTTGGGGGATGTCACAATATTCTGTTTCATTATGGTGCTAGAGTTTGTGTGCTGGTTTCTTCTCATCGGTAGAAGCTGTCACTTCTTATTTTTGAATTTCCTTTCTTTTTGCAGGATTTTTTTCCTTCCCCCTTGAGGGTGTGACTATTGAATATGTTCAGTAGTGTCCTTTGGCTTTGCTTCTATTTGCTTTTAGGGGACCAAGGCTCTGTATGAATTCCTTGGTTATGGATAGCCATAATGTAGTGGTTTTATTCAAATGCTAGTTGTTTGTAGGTTGTAGTAGTGGTGTGCTGTGCATGTAGACAGGCTCGCTGTCTCCTATAGGGATGGGGAGGTGGAGGTCTTGGGAGGCTTATCTCATTCTCCAGCGCTGTGCATGTCTGCCAGGAGAAATTACATTGATTTATGCAGTTCACCCTACAGGCCAGTAGGTGGTGCTTAGGGCTTAAGCTGGCTGAACACTGTTCAACGACAATAGAAGTTTGTGATGCACTGCACAGTTTGATCTCTGGGCCAGTAGGTAGTGCTTGCAGGTGAGAGGTGGTTGCAGTAATGACAGTTGACTTTTTACTTGGCCGTTGTTAATCAGATAAAGTACCAGAGTGTTCCTGGCAATGAGCAGTACATTGGGTTCCCAAAGGTGCAGTTGTATGCTCTACCACCAAGGCAGCTGGAGTGGGCAAAGCTAGGTGGAGCTGAGTCAGGAGAGCCTGCAACCAGGCTCTCTGAGGCAGGTGCAAGCTCTGACCTTGGCAGGGGTCCGTGTGCATCTCTCAGGCCATTGGAACAGCCACCTAGGAGGGGCAGAGGTGCATCTCCTATACCACAGAGTTTGCTCAGGGGAAGAGGGGAAGCCCCAGCAGGTAGCCATGGGGCCCACCCGGCTCCCACATCCCCAACCTAGTGCATGTCTACCTGGTGTCTAGCCATGGCAACAGATCTGACTAGTTAGGCTAGTCCTGACCCAGCTGTACCTAGGTGGAGCTGAGTCAGGAGAGCCTGCAACCAGGCTCTCTGAGGCAGGTGCAAGCTCTGACCTTGGCAGGGGTCCGTGTGCATCTCTCAGGCCATTGGAGATGGCCTTGCCATTCCAGGCATTTTGACCACCCGTCTCCCTGCAGCAGAAACCACAGCTATCAGGCCACACCTTTTTCAACCAGGTCCCACAACATTAGCAGTGCTCAGTTCCAGTGCCACCACATTAACCTGCACCACACTCTATGTTCTGACAGTGAGGGTACTTCCCCTTTAGAGATCAGGCCACAATTTCCATCAGCACACACTTGAGTGGTATGCTTGGTTCTAGGGAACTGGGATCAGGCCAGCAGATTTGTCCCCCAGCCCCTCAGGATCAAGCACTGCCTGTGAACTGCTCCTAGGCCACCAACAAACCACTCAGGCAGGGCAATGAAGGCTATGATGTGGGCCCTCTCTTGAGGGAATGGCCAGGTGGGCAGTCTTAGGAAGAACATGTAGGCATGGGGGTGCATGGTTCAGATGCACCTCAGTCCCATGGCATTGGCATGGGGCCTGTCTTGGGTGTGTGAGCATGCCACAGCCCTCCTCTCTCCTGGCCAGAAGACGAGGGAGCTGCAGTCACTTAGGGCGAGACACAGAGCCTTGGAGGGTGGGCTCCCAGAGTTGTGTTTTGCTACAGCTGCCCAGCATATGAACACTTTTGGGTTCCACACGGGCTTTGGTAGTGTCTTGCACGTTTTCAGGTAGCTCCCCCTGCCAGCCCAAGACCTGTGAGTCATGGGAACTCTAGTGGTTAGGATCTCAGAGGTCCATGGCAGGAATGTGGTACCCCAGGGTTCTTTCACTCACCCCTTCCTTGGGTCTGATCCAGGTCTTGGGGCTGGTCATCATACCCAGTGTTGCTGTGCACGCAGAAACACTTCCTCCTTCTTCACCATGGTGTCTTCCATTGCCTTTCTATTCAATGTCAGTGTTTTCTCCCAAAAGATCTGTTCAAAGCATGAAGGTTTACTTGATAATTTGTTTCTTCTCCATGAAAAAGGCACATCCTAGCTGCATCTAGTCAGCCATCTTCTTTCTTTGACAGGTGTTTTTAATCTGCGTATTCATGCTCTCTTCAACTCTAAAACATTTTTCAACATTATCACTTTAAGGGCCTCACCTCATTTTCTGAAAGTTCTACGATAGTACTGGAAATAAGTTGGAACATCTAATTCTTTGTATGTTAACTTTCATATTTTCCTTCCCTTTTATTTGGCTATGCTGTATTCTGAGTAATTTCTTTATATTTATCTATCATTTTATCAATTTTCTCTTTGGCCAGTTCAACATAACTGCTCAAGGTTTTGAGTTTTTAATGTTAATGAACTATATTATTTAGTTGTAGAATTTGCATTTCTTCTTCAGATCTGACTCCTCTTTTTTCCCTATTATGTTTGTTCTTAAATTTTGATTATGTTACTTTCATCTCTGAATATTTTACATCTATTTCTTAATATCTCTTTTAGATTTGTCTAAAAGGATTGATGGGACATGAATTTTTCTATTTTTGTAGCTGCCAACTCCAGTCTAAGCAATATTTTTTGTGTGTACATGCTGGAATTTGTACTATGAGCTCATCCGTGGGAGTTATTTTTTAATAGGAAGACTGAATGACCTGAGTTGTGAGACTGTCCTTCCAGCTTTTAGGTAAATGTCTTGGCTCTGTGCTTCCCATACTGGGTGAATGCGCAAATTCAGACACAGCATCCACAAGTTTGTGTTTTCTATTTCCTACAGGTTACAGTTATTCTTCCAGAGATTCATGGAGATCAGACACCTTTTTACCCAAAGCCAGTGTCAGTCTCTCTAGCCTTTCAAAGTGGACAGGATAACTCTTGCAGATTCCTCTCTTTATGTATAAATCTCTTCTCTTTATGTATAAAACTTTTATCTCCTATGCACCAGGCCTGTAGACACCCTAAGCATCCCAATGAAATTGTCAAAAATCCAGGCATTTAGAGACATGTCAAATTAGGATGTTCTATGAGACATTTGTTTTCATTCTCACTCAATAGTGCTTTAAGTTTTCTCTTATTTTCTAGTATCAGGGATATCTCATTTTTGATTTTAAGCTTGGCCTTGAATTTAAAATTTTAACTGTTGTCTTTTATCAATAAAATGTTAATGGATCATTTCTACATTTGAAGTGGGAGGAAAGGTCTTCTACATTAGCTAATTTTCCATATTGACTAGAACTTATTTGAGTTTCTAACATGTCAGCTTTTCTGGTTATTGCTTTTGCTTCTATATCTTTAAGTTTTTAAAAAAGAATCATTATTTCACCTAACTTTACCTACCTCTGAATATTTTTCTCTTCTCATAAGCTTTCTGTTTTCATAGAGATTTGTTCTTTTTATATCCTACTGAGAATACCAAGCCTATTTCAAAATGCTCTTCTAATTCATATAGTAAATATTTTTCAGAAGTCTGTACTTCTTTTTTGCTTTAGCATGAAGTTTTCTTCCCTTTCATCTGCAGTAAATTTTTCATGGGTTCTGTACTAGAGTCCTTTTCTGTTTGGCTCTCTAGAGCCACTCTTTATTCTTTTCCATCCTTAGTGCCCTCACGGACTGCACCAACAAGCTGGAGAATCGTCTGGCTTCCAGTTGAGTTCAGCCAATGGGAGCACCAGTAGGAGACTGGAGGGCAGGAAAATAATGAAATTAGAATATTTATTTCCCTTCATCCATTCTTTCCAGCTCCTTGAGACTTCGGAGGACTCTTGTGAGGGGTCCTTTCCATATAGATATCCTTTCT
This sequence comes from Trachypithecus francoisi, assembly GCF_009764315.1. Classification (NCBI taxonomy): domain Eukaryota; kingdom Metazoa; phylum Chordata; class Mammalia; order Primates; family Cercopithecidae; genus Trachypithecus; species Trachypithecus francoisi. The sequence continues at coordinate 9,992,867 of NW_022681453.1, forward strand.
AGTTTCTAAGAACTATTCCTTGACCTTGCCCTTTCAGACTTGGGGCAGAAACAACTCCCTGTAGTGGCTAACCCTGGAGATCTGCACCATCTATACCTTTATAAATTATTTTTTATATCCAGCTTGTTTATTTATTATTTTTTGCTGAGTCCTTGATTAATAAAGGTTTCACTTTGGATTTTATTTTTTGTTATGCTTGTCTTCATTCTTTATAGGGAAGTGATCTATGTATCTAGAGCAGCCAAAGAGTATATAGCATATCCTTGGCCATACTCTGTTAAAATGTATCAGTTATGTTTTGCAGATTCATAGCTTGAATTTATTGCATTCATATTGTATGGCTTTGTTAGATTCAAGTAGAAATTTCTCCTATCCCATTGTTTGGCTCTCCAGTACTCTTCACTGCAATATGCAGTGCCAAATGTGCTACACATATTTACCAAACCAAGTTGATTTTTATAGAAAGGGAATAGAATGGCATATATGAATTCAGAAAATATTATATTTATCTATATGCATCGTGAAATGATTACCTAAAGAGGTACTTCATCTGTCTAAGAGGTTAAGACAAAGAGAAGGACTTAAGATTGAAAAAGTTAGACTATAAAATGTCTTGCAGAAGCATTCTGATTCCAGTGGGCCAAATAGCTCTTATCAGACCACTCCTCCTAGAGTTGATAAAAACTACCAACCCTTGAAAAAACACATGTAAAACAACCATCTTGTGGCACTGGAGAGCGAAAAAGAAAAGCAGGCAGAAATTAGAAGGGAGATGACACTCTAACTCAGAATTAGAGGGGAAATGGACAAAGGGAACCAAGTCTGGTGAGATTCCTGTTTTTGAAGTGTCTAGCCTGGGGGCAGGCCCCAGTTTGTACTTGTAGAGAAAAAAAAAACTGATGAAAATCCTACAAGTTTGCTTGATTAACTAGCAAAGAGAGTTCATCAGTCAACTACAACCACTGGAAATCAAGGGGGACATACTGGAAAAGGAGAAAACTAGAGAGAGAGTGTATTAGTCCATTCTCACACTACTATAAATACCCAAGACTAGGTAATTCATAAAGAAAAGAAGTTTAATTGACTCACAGTTCCACATAGCTAGAGAGGCCTCAGAAAACTTCCAATCATGGTGGAAGGTGAAGGGGAAACAAGGACCTTCTTCAAAAGGCGGCAGATAGAGCGTGTGAAGGAAGCAAAGGGGGAAGAGCTCCTTAAAAAACTATCTGATCTCATGAGAACTCACACACTATCGTGAGAAAAACGTGCGGGAAACTGCCCCCCTGATCCAATCACATGCCATCAGCTGTCTGCCACGACACCTAGGCACTATAATTCAAGATGAGATTTGGGTTTTCAGCTTAATACTTGGTTGATGAAATAATCTGAATAACAAACTCCTGCAACACAAATTTACCTGTGCAACAAACCCTCACATGTATCACCCAACCTAAAATATAAGTGTTTTTAAAACAGAAAAATACTTTTGGCTTAACAAGTCTAGTAGTGCACTCACCATGAAAATAGTTTAGCTACTGTTATTAAGTGCTGTACCATTATAATTACCAATCACCAATTACTGATTTCAGAGGTCATGATATACTTGACATTGTAATGTGTTCTCTTATAGACTTGATTTGAGTGGGGACACAAAGCCTAATCATATCTGAGGGAGCCTCAGATTCTGCATATAAACTCTGCTCAAATTTCTGGCAGTCCAGCAAAGCTAAAAAAATTAAACTGAGATTTAAGGTGCTGCCCACAGCAAAAAGACTACATTTTGCAGTTTGTGTTCAAACTACCTGCTTTAAAAATAATAAGTTGAGTGAAACTCCATCTCAAATAATAATAATAATAAGTTAAATAAATTTAAGAAAAATTTGCAGTATTTTCTTACTGAACTTTGCAGTACAGGCCAAAGCTTACTTGTGTGAGGAGTGTTTCCTTCTCTAATTCTTTTTCTTTTTAGTCTTCCTCTCCAATTTTTTGATGCTTTTTTCTGAAACTCCATCCATCTTTCTACAATTCACATAAAACCTCTTATCTCTTTTCCTACCTTGTACCCCATTCAGTCATTACTTGCAAGGTACAAAAATACTCTGAAAATAGCTCAACAGAAAAAGAAGATAAGTGTTGCTCAAACAGAGAAATCCAAGACAGAAAGTAGAGGTGAGCTTTGTGCAGATTGAACCTGAGTTTAAGAAAGTCTTCGGGTCTAGAAAAATGGGTATCTTACTCTTTCTGAAGCTACATGGTCTTTTGCCTTTGTTTCTCTTTGAACGTGGTCCAATATTGCAACCTTAAGAAGGGAAATCTCCACCCTTGAGTCTACTTGGCTTGCACAGTAATATGATTCATTTTCTGAGGCCAATTTCCAGGAAAAATTGAAAATCAAAAACAAGGAAAGTTACTTTATATATTGGCCAGATTTGAGTTCTGATACTAACAACTGGTCCCATCAGCAGTGGCTGGTGAGATATTCATGGGGTGGGGGGTGCAGTTGAAGGAGAATGGATGAATGAGTAACATGGTTCCTCCACAGCAGGCCTCTGGGCAACCAAGATTTTCCAAGAAGATAGGCAAATTGTATGTGAAGTTTATCACCATACTGCTTTGTACAATGGTTGAACTAATTTACACTCCCACCAACAGTGTATAAGTGTTCCTTTTTCTCTGCCATCTCACCAGCATCTACTATTTTTTGACATTTTAATAATAGCCATTCTGACTGGTGTGAGAGGTATCTTATTGTGGTTTTGATTTGCATTTCTCTAATGATCAGCACTGTTGGGCTTTTTTTCACGTGCTTGTTGGCTGCGTGTATGTCTTCTGCCAAAAGTATTTTCCTTCTCCATTGTCAAAAGCAGAGTTGCATAGATCAAGGTAATGGTCACTTTGATTGCTAAGAAACCTAGGTCATGATTTTCTTTATATTCAAAATTTGTATAATGTGATCTGATTCATTGTTTCATTTTCTAGTGGTGGTAACATAAATCATGGTAGATTTTATTATTAAATAGACTCTTCCTTTGTATTATTTTCCATCTAGAACCTTTTAATATTATTTTATTAATTATAGTAGACAGGTAGGTAGGTAGAGAGATAGATAGTATCCTTTATCTACTGAGAAGCAGTACTCAGACCCAGAAGAAGTCTATAAGGGAACACATTACAATGTTAGCAATGATCATCTTTAAGAGTAAGATTTTTGAAGTATTTTTTCACTTAAAAAAATGTTAAAAGAATTTTGTAATTAATTTGTATTGCTTTACTAATAGAAAAATTAACTTTGTAAAAATAATTAATTCTAAGTGCACAAGGGAAAACACTTTTTTGTAAACAAGAACTGTCAGAAGAAAGAAGTGATTAGGTTACATAAACGTCTAAGTATAAATGAGAAAAGCACAGAAGTGAAAAATCAGGCCGACTTAGAGAAAAGAGTGCTACAAAATAGTAAATAAATTTGGAGTTACAATGAAAAGAAAAGTAAGAAATAAAGGTCAACATACGAGACAAAAAAAACTAGAAGTAGTTTTTGAAATATATCCTTAAATACATGAAAAAGAGTGGCATTGACAACTGCTTCTTCAACAAGAAGATACAGAAAGCTTCAAAAATTCTGAAAAGGTAAAAATATTTTTGCCTTGATAACCTATATATTAAAAAGAACTCTCAATGATCCAGTCAGGGTGATCAAAATAAGATAATGTGAGGAAGTAAAAATAATTTTGATTTGATTAATGATTATTCAAGTCTTTTCTCTGCTGAAAGTCCAGGAACAGGAAGGAACGGAATCAAAGTATAGCAGAACAGTGATTTCTACCTGCTGGCCTGGAAGCAACTGGGACTGTTGTTTGATCAAGATTTTATTAGTTATTTTTAGTAAAGAGAGAAAAATAAGAAAAACAGTGAGCTTCATGTTAAGATAAATTTATCCAATTTATGTGAGATTATATCCTTATTAGATTTTCATTATTAAAATCTTCTTTCTCTTATAACATGACATATAGTAGATGGTTGTAGGATTTTTGATGTACTTTCAGCAAAAAGAAAAGCTGGAAATGCTTTATCACCTTGAATCTTACAAATCTGTTAGATCCAAAAGTCAGAACTACAGCTTTAAACCATTGTCACTGTACTCGTCATTTAGGAGACCTTAGTTCACCTGAGCAAGGAGATATACCTCCATAAGTAGGAACAATGCAAGACCTTATGTCGGTGTGTAGCATAGTGAGTATCACAGACCTAAGCTGGGATGACCAAGAAAGGTCTCCACATGGAGGTGAGATCAGCCTGTAAATTAAACCATGAGTAAGATTTTTTTGTTTTTGTTTTTGTTTTTGTTTTTGAGACTGAGTCTCGCTCTGTCGCCCTGGCTGGAGTGCAGTGGCGCGATCTCGGCTCACTGCAAGCTCCCCCTCACGGGTTCACTCCATTCTCCTGCCTCAGAGCCTCCTAAGTAGCTGGAACTACAGGCACCCGCCACCACGCAGGGCTAATTTTTTTGTATTTTCAATGGAGACAGGGTTTCACCATGTAAGCCAGGATGGTCTCATACCATGGGTAAGATTTTAAGTGATGATGACAGAGGGGAGGGTACTCTGGAAAAAAAAAAAAAAATGAGAAAACTGAGTTTAGAATGCACATGACATGCAAAGGTTATGAACTGAAGATGTACTTATTAGAAACGGTAGAAAAATAAGTAGTAGAGTTGGTCCAGTTTGAGAAAAGTCATGCACCCCGAATGAGTGTTTGGTTTTTATCTGTTAAGTGATGGAAGCAATTTTAAAGTAAGGTGAAGGGCGATTTTAAATTATTATTGTAAGATTTTGTCTATTTTTCGGTGTTTTGCTGTTTTAAGTATGTATCTAGGTTTGAATTTATTATTAATATTCTGTTTAGGACCCGTTGATCTTGAACATATGGCTTTATATTTTAATCAATTTGGGGGAATTCTCAGCCTTGGAAACATTAATCTTTTCCCATTTTCTTTACACTATGGCATGTTACTTAGAGCTGAGGGACAATATCCTCCTGCATAAACGAAGTGAAAAAAATCAAGAGGCAGGTGAGATTTCCCCTTGACTTTACCTACTACATGGTTTGATCAACAAGGAATTTAATTGTTAGCTTATGGCATATGAATAAACCATTGAAGTCATTAAAGAACTATCAGTTAACACGTTGTATAGCAAATATCCAACTAGCTGGGATCACATCATCAACCATGTAGCTGATATGTGGCACGATGTGGCAGTGTCAAAGCTTATAGGTCTCACCGGTGGGTAGATGTATCTGGAAACTGCTACCACGTACCTCTCTTTCACATACTTTATGGGAAGCCATCCATTTTTCTCTCTCTCTCTTTTTTTTTTCCTATTTGTATTATAAGTAACTCCCACAAGCAATTCTTACACTTTGGCTAAAGTGTAAGAATTTATAGCAGACAAAATGCTCCCCCTGAGAACAATCAGAAAATGGATACAATGTATACACACATTCACTCAAATTCAACCTGTCTGAATGTGTTTTAAAGCTTCTCAGAAGCCAAGCCACCACTTGGCCCAGTATTTTCGAAATGAACAGTTCACTGTGAGGAGTCCACAATGAGTAATGTGGACTAAGTAATGTAGCATTACTCTTGGGGCATGTGCCAGTTCTTAAGCTTGGTGCAGTGAGAGGCTGAGGGCAAATGCTAAGGGGCAAAAAACCCAGCAGAATTTTGAGCAATTCCGTGGGGCTTGGGAAACAAAAATAGAGGTAGAGACCTGTGATGGCAGGCAGGACTTGAGGTCCAAGATTGTGGAGATAAATGAAGTACAGGGAGATGTCTTGGTAGTGGTAAAATGTAAGTGGGCTATTCGCCCTCCAGGTATTTTTGTGTGTGTAAGCTACATAGATCAAGAAATCCAAATCTAAGTAAAAAGTGGAAATCCAGCAAAGATTTCAGCAGTCTCACTTTTTTGCTGGTAAGACAAAAGTTGGAGTAAAGAATATCCCCAAAGGAGCCTTGGTAAACATCCCATACTCTCAGTAAGGAATCCCTGGGGAGAAGGGTGGTGGTCCTATATTCGAGGAGATAAAGTCCAAGCCTTACAATATCTGATACAGTCTCAAATCAGTTATATTGAGAAAACCTGCCAGCATTTCAGTTGTCTGTCAGAAAGTGAGACGAGTGTTTCTGGAGGGATATATCATCATCTAGATCCTCTCAATTTTTTTTTTTTTTTTTTTTCTGAGACAGAGTCTCACTCTATTGCCCAGGCTGGAGTGCAATGGTGCAGTCTCGGCTCACTGCAACCTCTGTCTCCCAGGTTCAAGTGATTCCCCTGTCTCAGCCTTCCGAGTAACTGGGATTACAGGCATGTGCCACCACGCCTAGCTAGTTTTTTGTATTTTTAGTAGAGACAGGATTTCACCATGTTGGCCAGGCTGGTCTTGAAATCCTGACCTCAGGTGATCCACCTGCCTTGGCCTCCCAAAGTGCTGGGATTACAGCCATGAGCCACCATGTCTGGCCGAGCCTCTCAAATTTTTATGCACAATGACTAGAATTCATTAAAAAAAATACCATACATACCAAGAAACATGTCCAAAAGGAAAAGGCAATAGAATTAGCCTCGTGGCTGATGCAGACTAGTACAGAAGACAAACCAAGACTTTAAGTTTCTGCTGATTACTGTGTTTAAGATAATAGAGGATGAGATGAGCAATTTAACCAGAGACATGGAACTTATTAAAAGAAATTGTAGAACTGAAAGAATAACTTAAAAATTCAATAGATGTGTTTGACCGCAAAGTGTCACAGCTGAAGAAAGGGTATACAGTTGCATGTCATGAAAGACTGAAGCACAGAAAGTAAAAGAATGGGAAATACAAAAAGTTCATAAAAGACACTAAACACAATGAGAATGTCCTATATTTTTAGTTGAAATAACAGAAAAAGAAAGTGAAAGGTGCAGAAGCAATATTTGAAGACAAAATGGTTGAAAATGTTTCAAAATTGATGAGAATGAACAAACTAAACTTTCATGAAGATCTGTGAACCAAAGTAGAGACAAATTAGAAGTTAAAAAAAGTCCTAATTTCATCATAATACAACTGTTTCAAACCAAAGACAAGGGAATAATATACAAAAAAACAGAACAGCCTGAAACTAAAAGATGTATTATTCTTCACTATATCAGCTATAAAACTAATGACTGACTTCTCAAAAGAATCAATAAAAGTCAGACAATGGAAGAATATCTTTAAAATACAAAAAGAAAGTGACTGCCAACCTAGAATTCTTAGTGAAAAGGTTCTTCAAAAGTAGAGGTGAAATAAAAAATATCTGCAGGCAAAGATTCTGAGAATTCTTCACCAGGAAGCCAGCACTACAAGAAATACTAAAGGGGACTCCTCAAGAATAAGGGAAAATATTTCAGATAGAAACATGGAAATCCAGGAGGGAATGAAAAGTAACAAAATGGTACTATGTGAGTAAATCTAAGCTATTATTCACTGTACAAAGCAAAAATAATACAGATTGTCTCCAATGTATGATGGTTTGTCTTCTGATTTTTCAACTTTATGATGGTACAAAAGTAATACGTCCAGATAAACCCACCCTACACTGAAAATATTGGCACTTTCAACTTATATTTCAACATATAATGGGTTTATCAGGACCCAACCCCATCATAAGTTAAGGAGCATCTGTACAAGTTTCCTGAGAAGATTAACAATTTTTTAAACTTAATATAGTATTAATATAATAAAATTATATATTTTATAATATATTATTATAAAATAATTGATATATTATACAATTTATAATATAATATGTCTGTTCTCATGCTGCTATGAAAAAATACCCCAAACTGGTATAAAGAAAAGATGTTTAATTGACTCACATTTCTGAATGGCTGGGAGGCCTCAGGAAACTTACAATCATGGCTAAAGGCACCTCTTCACAGGGCATCAGGAGAAAGAATGTGTGCAAGTAGAGGAAATGCCAGGCACGTATAATATCGTCAGATCTCATGAGACTCACTCAGGAGAACAGCATGGGGGAAACAGCCCCCATGATTCAATTACCTCACCTGGCCTTGCCCTTGACACGTGGGAATTATTACAATTCAAAGTGAGATTTGGGTGGGGACACAGATCCAAACCATATAAATCCTCTTCAGAAGTAAATTATCTTTCTTTTTCATGTTCTAGCTAATGTTCATTTTCCTGTGGGCTAGAGAAAATCTGCTTCTAGTAGTTGAACAGTGAGACATCACCTAGCCTTGTCTTCGTTTAGCTAACATCTATGATAACTGCAGTATCCTAACCCTTTTCCTTCCCCTCGAGTACTGGTAGAATCCCTTTGTCAGGTTTAGGCCTGGGAGAGGTCATTGTTGTGTGTATGGCCAAACTTTGTCTTAATTCTGGTGTCTAGATTATATGTATCTTGTTGCATCTTGCTGCCCTTGTTTGTTGGTTTTTGTTGTTGCTGCTGTTGTTGTTGTTGTTGTTTTGATATGGAGTCTCTGTATGTTGCCCAGGCTGGAGTAACGTTATTGTTTCAAAATATATCATAAAATTGCTTACATATATTTAAAGGTTACTCATAACTATTCCAAAAAACATGTTTTGCCCTCCAACACATTTTAAGTGTTTATACAATCATGTATGTATATGTTTATGTTTATGTGTGTGTGTGTGTATATATATATATATTTTTTTTTTTTTTGAGACAGTCTCGCTCTGTCTCCCAGGCTGGAGTGCAGTGGCCGGATCTCAGCTCACTGCAAGCTCCGCCTCCCGGGTTTACGCCATTCTCCTGCCTCAGCCTCCTGAGTAGCTGGGATTACAGGTGCCCGCCACCTCGCCCGGCTAGTTTTTTTTTGTATTTTTTTAGTAGAGACGGGGTTTCACCATGTTCGCCAGGATGGTCTCAATCTCCTGACCTCGTGATCCGCCCGTCTCGGTCTCCCAAAGTGCTGGGATTACAGGCTTGAGCCACCGCGCCCGGCCGTTTATGTATATTTTGTGTCTATACACATAGAAATCAGTTATTTATTGCCACAATAATATTGCATAAGAAAGAACTACACCTTAAAAGCTTAAAACAATATATTATTTATTTGTCTTACAATAATTACTCATGTGTTCTTCGCTGGGATTCTTCCTGTATCTGCAGGCAGCTAGAGTGACTAGATAGCTCTGCTGATCTTTGCTGGGCTACTCAAATGTTTGTGATGGACGAGTGTTATCTGACGGAGGATGACCTTAGCTGGAATGACTACAATGATGTCGTCCTACTCCATGTGTCTTCCAACCACTAGCAAGCTGACCTGGCTATGTTCATGTGCAAGAGCTGTGGCAGATGCTTAAGTGCTTTCTTCTCAAGTCCAACATATGTCATCACTGTTAACATCCCACTGATGAAAGCAGGTCATAAGCTGAATTCAAAATCCAGGGGTATGGAAATGTATTTCACCTATTTTGGAGGGAAGTCATGCAAAATCATATGGCAGATTGTTGATGAAGGCAGAGGTGAAGAATTGGAGATTCAATCTAAATATAAAAGTTGTAGTAGATTGTTACATTGGAATTAATGTAACTAATCAGTAGATTGTAAGTAGATCAGTAAGTAGAATGTAAGTAGATCAGTAGATTGTTACATTGGAATTAATGTACTGTAACTTTTATATTTAGATTTTTAAATAAGACTCACCTTAATAGGATTTGGAGATTTTACAGGCTAGAACTCAGACAAATCATTATCTATAATGAAAAAAAAGAAAGGCTTGAAATTTCCTTAATATAAAGACAATAGTTTTATTCGGTCAGACATGTTAATACTAAATTTTTATTTTAACTGTTAATAAGTAAGATTCAATTAATGAAGGTGGAATTGACTATACACTAAAAGGATTTGAGGGTAAATGCCCAAAAGTAGAGAGAAAAATACTGAGCATATGTGTGATGGCTTTCTGAAATTCCATGACATTACTGCTCCGTCTCCTCTTGTAACATATCTTGTACTTCTCTTCTTCGGTTATGTTTAGACATCATAGAAACACTTAATGGCACTTGAGCTACATCAGGCCAAAGAAAACAAATGAACAAACAGAAACAAATGGATTTCACTTCCACATTCAAAGCATGAGATGGGAAAAGAATTCAAGAGTTTGGAAACTAGTCCTGGCAGTCAGCCATTTAAAGGGTGCCTGCATGGGCATTTTATGCCCACATAAGATACACCAGAGTAGAGGAGAAAGAAAAGTATAGATCAAAGCTGTATAATCTAAATCATAACACTGTAGAGATATAAAATAATATAAAATATAAATTAATAAAGTGAAGCTAGTATCAAATTAAAGACATAAGCTTAGCTTTCAGAACAATGAGACTTGAGTCTCACCCTCTACAGCTTGCTATTTCTAAACATTTGCAGGCATGACAGGCAATGCTGGAATTATCTCTGCCAGTTATTAAAATCATTTTGTGTTAGTAATAATTTTGGAAACCTCTCTACTGAAGTTGCTTTTCTCTGGGAAAGCATGATTTTCTCCTTAATGCCAGCTTGAGAAAGAATAAGAATAAGTAGGAAAGAGGACTGAAAGATAAAATACATAAAATGTATCTGAAATATTAGTTCATTTTAAGTAAAATGTGTTTAACAAAGTGTCTTCTAGAACGCAAGAGTAAAAACAGCTTACTGTTAAAACCAAGGAAGAAAACTCTTACAAATTGTAAACATATGGAATATTTGTAAAGCTCTATCTTGACTGCTGGAATAATTTGTACTCAATTTGTAACCATGAGAAACAGTTTCTAATTAATTAGTCTGAATCATTTATGCTTGGCATCATTCTTAGGTTGGTGCACTTATTTTAGAGAAGAGGGAAAGTTCAAGGGAGCTGGAGATAATGGAGATAACATAACTATGAATTTGCTAGCACATACATTTAAAGTCTGTAGCTCCTTGTGACTTAAATACTTACCTCCACAACTACTTAGGCAATTCATTCCACTATCAGTGGTCCTTAAAATTTTTGAGATAAAGATCCCTTGAGAGATTAACATGAACTCTCTTTCCATGGATTATTCATAAACCAGAATTTTAGATTCACTTTGTAGAAAAAAAAATGATTTGTAGAACTACTGAATTTTAGCTATATTGAAAAACGGTGTAACTCTGTCAAGTTTAAGGATATAAAAGCCATTCATAGTGTTGCTCATTATACATGAGCTGATCAGATGGAGAATTTCTACCACATAATAATAATAATAATAATAATAATAAGTTGGTATAATGTTTTATAATTAAAGCATTTTAGGTACATTTTGTGTTTATTCTCAAAACAGTACTGTAAAGTAGGTAAGACTTTTTTTTTATCATTGTAATTACTATCACTACGATTATTACTATTTTATAATTGAAACTACTGAAACCTCAGTCTAAATGACTTCTTCAAAACAACACTAAAAGACAAATGTGGGATGTGAATGTAGGTTTTCTGTTTCAGGGATTAGTATTTATTACTTTATACCACTCTTTTCTGTACAGTGTACTCCATTTTTCCCTTTTCTAAAATGTGTTTAATAATAATACTTACCTCACCAAGAAATAGACTTAATTAGATAGCATGTAAAAAGCACTTAGAATGTAGCACTTAGAACATAGCATTTATGACATATAGCAAATGCTTAATAAACATAGGTTATTATTATGAATATACATTAATCAGAATTCAAGCTGTGATGGTTAAACAGAAACTTGATACATAAAAACGTGCTCAGAGTGAATTTATTTTCAAAACCAAGAACATTTTCAATTTGCCTAGAATCAGCAAATACTTATTCTGGTGACTTCTAACATAAACACTAAAGATCAACAAAAATTGATATTTGAAATTATATGAGATTTTTACAAGATTCAATTATATTTTACCATGCATTTTATGAAACTAGTGATCCTCTCAGTTTTGGAGCGCTAGTAAACAGGTATGTATTTTCTCTTAAACCCTGGAGACAATCAATAAGAGGGTGTACTTGATGCTTAACCAAGTTGTGCTCTAATCTAATGCATGTGAGGTGCCGTGTTATCCTGTACGCCAGCCACCAGGTTCAGTTTCTGAGAAAGAATACACAGAGTACACAAACCAATATATAGGTCTTATTTTTGTAAGGTCCTCTTACCTGAGCTTCAGAGCTTCACCAGACTTTCCTTTTCTGGTAGTCTAAATTGAACATAACTTCTTTATAACTCAAGCTTACATTATCTCACTGCTTCTTCATCTTTAAGGTATCCCTGTATACTTACTCAAGGATTTTCTACACATGGAAGACATACTTCTACTAAATATGAGAAAGAGCCCAAGCAAGTGGAAGAATTCTGTCAGTATTTTTAAGTTTCACATTTTGTTCTGTAATTGTCGTCTTTATCATTGTGTAGCCTTAGTCTTAGAGTTAAAGGAAATTCACATTAATTTAGTCTTTTTTATAACAGTGTCTTCATTTATTTCTTGAGTAGCTGAAATTTACTCTTAAGTAGTTTCTTCAAGAATTCCAAGGTACTGTATATTCTGAGTTCTTGCATGTTTAAAAAGTTTGTTGCCTTCACTGTTGCATGAGAATTTGGGTGTGTATACAATTATTGTTACACATTCTCTTCCTTTGAGAATATTGTAGGCATTACTCCATGGTCTTCTAGTGTTCCTCTGAAACTTTCAGAGACTAGCCTGATGAGTTACCATTAATAAGTATGGTTATCTTTATACTTACACATTTACATTATCAATTAAAAAGTATTAGTGTACTCTTTCATTATCTTGAAGTCCAGTTACTTTATTATCTTAATACCAATAATTCTATATCCATTTTCCCCCAACATATGCTGTGTTCTTTCTGTTTTTGGATGTACCATTATAATGTTTTATATTTCTGAGAAGTTTTCTTTTATTATATTTTTAAATATTTGTTGTGTTTTATCATTTTCATTATCACATTTAGGAGAAAAATTTATATGTATATTGGTCTGTTGGCCTTCTATAGCAATCACTTTTTTATAGTCTCTTTAACTTCATTTCCATTTAATTTTGCTTGCTGTTTTCAATATTATTCTCCATGTTCCTTGCAGTATTTTGTACAGTGTGATTCTGCCAATGTGTCCTGCATTTCCATAGTGATCTTACTTTCAATTCCACTTTCCTAAGTTGTTTCAGTTCATATCTCTCTCCTTTGGCTATAAACGCTCATATTTCATGATCTTTGGACCTTTTTTTTTTTGAGTGATTGCTTTATATAGACAATAATTTCATTAAGTATTTTATTTATGACAATATTTTTGGTTAGCTATTCTGTGACAAAATTATTTTCATTAATGTTCTTTGCTGTTTGAGTTTTCTATTTCTTTCCTTATTCACATGTCATAAATAAGCAACTGCAGGTATCCCTACATTTATGCTGTGACCTTTTGCTCTGTCTCACCGACTAAATGCTTTCTGAAAATACAGCATGTCATTAGGACAGTTTTTCAGCCTTACCTGCCCTGATTTTTTATTGCCATATTGGTTCATAGAAGCTCCCATCCTTACCCCTCACATCCTGATGTTTCAATCAAGGGATGTTACATTGCATTACTTACTTTGGAAATATTGCCAGATTAGTCTGAGCTCTGCAACCATAGCCATCTTCCTCTGATTATTTCCATTATATTAATGGAATATAATGGAAATAATAAATTCTCTGAATGAAAATTCTCTGAATTACAATATTCTCTGAATTTACTCATATTACTATTATTCTGACTTATAAATGCATCTTCTAGGTTTATTAAAAGTAAATTATTCTTTACATTTTGTATTCTCTTTATTTTCTAGTATAGTACCATTTCTTTGTGTTAAACAGGGATAAAGATGTGATTTTTAAAACACAGTTTTCATAGTGTTATCCAAAAGCATTGGAAAACCATTATAAAGTTGAATTAATATTCAGTGTAAATAATATTATTTCTATTCCTAAACACATAAGCCCTCTGTGATAGGAAACATCACAATGTACACTTATAAAGCATAAGCTCCTACATAATAACCCAAATCCATTTGTTCATTTAACAAAGGAGAATTATATCTGGAAAGCTCTAAAGAGATTATGAAAGTGAAACAAATTAAGAATCTAATGTAATCCTACCTGATATGGCTAACGATGGGAAAATCTTCTCAGTAATTAACCATGCTGGACTCAGACTTCCATAGTGTTTATAAAGATTCTTGGTTACAAAGGGTTTTATTCTGATGTATGAAGAATCTCCACAAATCTTTTATGATGAGCTGATGTTAAATACTCAATTTTTGCTGAGAAGTGGATTTTTTTTTCAGCATCATGAGCGATGTGCCCATGAATAAAATCCTATTAAAAGCATATATGAAGCAGAAATTTGCAGAGAAAAAATTGGAGAGGTTTTTAGAAATAAACCTATGTTTTTAGAGGAAGGACTTGTTTGAATTACAAGTAAATTTGACACTGTGAGAATGAGCCTGTTTGAGGGTATGAGATTCCAGATTCTTGTGGTTCAGGATTCTGGTTGGTTCAAATTCCTGCTCCTCCTATAGGAAGTATGGAGCTGCCTATTTAAATGCTTATTATAAATGCAAAGGAGGTAATGAATCTGATAAATACTATGTGTTACGGTATTAAAACACCATAATTATGCTTGAAATTATTATTTAGTTTCATCATCCTATGACCAAGAACCTTTTTTCCATACCATTGTGGTGGTAACCAATCTAGTTTTAAAGGGACTAAAAATATATTTTCTGAATTTAAAATAAACTATTAAACTTTTAAAACCAAAATGACACTTCTATAGAGGGCAACTCATTTAGACTGTCAGGATTTTCAAAATAAATCTTTACCTGGGATTCTGTCCTCTTCGTTGATTTTACACTTTTTTTGTGTGGTTTTACTTTTTTGTCCCTCAAGACTTTTATGCTATGTGAGTTTGTTTCACCAGTTTGTATTTTTCATATTAAGTATGTTGTCTTAGGTTTAAAAGGTTACTAATTTAGCTTTACTCCAATTATTGGATACTTCTTCATTCTAAAAATATATTTTATAGAATATACAGTGGCTCAATAATGCTTTCAATTAGAGAGTAAAAGGGGCTAAAAGGGTGCCCATATTTAATAACAACACAAAACCCAACCATATGTATTTGAGGCCTATATATTTCAAGAACACTTTATCTTTCCTATCTTTTGAAGTTCATTTTTTCCTGACCTTACTGTGATAAGATTTTTTTCTATTTTTACTCCTTCTTTGTAATCTGCCCTACTTTATCACTCATTTTTGTCTGTATGTTCCTAAGGACCCTATCGCCAACCTCAGCCATCACCTGCAAGACTAGAAGGAATAGTACCATTTCTTTATACCCCTGTAGTGCTCAAAGAAAGTGCCTTATAAACATACATGTGCTTTTGATCACTTGATCATAACTTTACTAGTGATGGGAAACTTTTAATGGGTTCATGTTTCTGATACGTTTCCTTCTGCTCCCCCAGCTTTATTATACACAGGATTGACTCCTCTTCTTTATCCCTCTCCGTTTATAGCTGCTTTTCTGCTGTCTACCCAACTGCTTCAGACTATTTGAATTAACCACAATATCCTATAGTCTTCTTTTACAAAGTTCCAAGGACACCAAAATCTATTTTGTTGGAAAATTATTTTTGCCTATGCTATTGTTTCTTTGGGGTCATTACTCACATTTTTTTTTTGGTTTGTGTTTTTGTTTTCTGTTTTTTGTTTTTTGTTTTGTTTTGTTTTTGAGACAGAGTCTTGCTCTATTGCCCAGGCTGGAGTGCAGTGGTGCAATCTTGGCTCACTGCAAGCTCTGCCTCAGCCTCCCGAGAAGCTGGGACTACAGGCGCCCACCACCACGCCTGGCTAAATTTTTTTTTTAATTTTTATTTTTAGTAGAGATGGGGTTTTACCGTGTTAGCCAGGATGGTCTTGATCTTCTGACCTCGTGATCTGCCCACCTCGGCCTCCCAAAGTTCTGGGTTTATAGGCGTGAGTTACCATGCGCGGCCTCATATTTTGTTTTTACACCATAGTGGTTTTAAAGTAAAAATAATGTGACAAATCTATATTCTTCTAAAAACTCTAACCCATTTTGGATTCCCAACATATGCACAGTGGATTGTTTTGAATGACCCATGTATCCTTTTCCTCCTTTTGCTTATAAGTGTTGGTGCTAATTCTTCTAGTTGCTAACACCAAAGCAACAACATTGCTAACCATGCTTACTAAAGATTCTGCTGCTGTTCCTGGTCTATGCTGACGTTCCACATCAAGGACCCTGACATTACATCAAGGTCACTCTCTGGAATCTTTCATGAAACATTGGTGCAATTTCCTATTGTTGCCTCAATGATTAGCCCACATCTCCCATTACTGCAGAAACTAGAACCATTGTAGTGAATGACTTGTGCTTGCAGATTGTTTTTACTCTTTTAAGTTTTACTTACTCTTTCATTGCAAACTGTTTGGCTTAGGAACCTGTTTTGCAATCTAACCTAAAGGACAACCTGAGTAATAAGCACCAAGATAGTCTCAGAATCACCCTGACAATTACTCTATTTCCAGTCTAATTCTGTGTCAAAATGTAGCCATACTGAAAGGATATGGTCTAAATATAATTTCTTCTTTAAAAATCTGTTATTGAGATAACAATGTTATAAAATTAGAAATTTACAATTGATTTCTAAACATAAATGATGAAGCACCATTTTTACCAATATTTTTTCTGTATGCACTTCCTTTTCATTTAGAATATAGGAGTAGAGTCAAAGAATCTACCCCCTGTTAGGCTAATCTGTGCTTAGTATACAATTCTAAAAATAGGAAATACGCTATAAATGGTGAAGACAACCTTTCCTTTTAGATGCAGATACTTATTTGAAATATGTTAGCATGGTCTAAGCATTTCACTTGTTGAGTACCTTAGTCTATTAGTTTGTCACATTCATTGCTGATGGATTAACGTAAATTCCTTCATGTATATGAAAGAAAATTTGAGTGCTTTTCTCTGCTAATTGTAAGGTAGAGAAAAAGGAGAGGTGGCTCAAATACCAGTAAGAGAGAATGGTGACTAAGTGCTTATAATATTAAAAGTTGGGGGACATAAACTCCAAAGAAAAAGAGAAGCTGTGTCATTCTCTCTTGCTTATGTTTCTTTAAGAATTAGATGGATCATCACCTACACTAAGTTTCAACAAACTGTTACCTTGAATGAATTACAGTAAAGAAGAAAGACAATTTTCAGAGACTTTTGCTGAAGCTCCTCAAAGGATGCTAACTCTTTGAGTAATGGCTTATGTCAATAATTGTCACTGGTAACAATGCTCCCTTAGAAATAAGAGATTCAGAAACAATTATGACTATGAACATAGCCTTTTAGATATTTAATTATGTAATTACAGAATGCTAATTTTTTGCCTTCCGAAATCTCTAGTTAAATGTTTATTTACTAAAGTGTGTCATTAGGTTGCAAGTTCATAAGAAATATCAGGTATCTCATAATCAAATATCTTTGATAAATTGGTATTAAATAAAATTAAATGGGTGTTCATACTGTAGGGGCTTTCCAGAGTGTTTATTATGTAAATGAAGATATACATGACCAAAGGAGGAACTTTATGAACCAAAGATTGGTTCAGTTGCAATGAAAAGAAACTCGATTACACTAACTTACACAGAGAGATTTTGTTTTCTTTACCTTATGAACAGAAGTCCAGGGAAAAATAATTCAGGGCTGGTTCAACAGCTTGATTAAGTGGCCAAGTCCTGAGTTCCTTCCATTTTTCTGCTCAGCTAATGTTTTAGGTGACGTTCAACCTAAATTTCTTAGGAAGACTCCCACATCTATTGCCATTGCGTTCCAATTGCTTATGTAGGGATTTCACCCAGTAGGTTTTTGCTGAAATTTCATAGCCAGAACTCAGTTACTTGATCCTTATTCTGAACTTTTTCAGAAACCCATGCTTCAGAAAGTCCAAAGTTATGTGGAAGTGAGATTTTAAACCAGGGACATTTTGTCACTCTGAATCAAATCAGGATTTTTCTGCTGAGGAAGTTGTGGGGATGCATATGGGGAGGCAAATGGAAGTGTTTGTCATGTAGCATTCTTTAATTTTATCCTCGGCCTTCTCCTCCTCCCCAAATTTTTAATGGATTATCTGACAGAATATACTGATTCTAGTCTAACTCTTCAGATATACATAAAAAAAAAAACACACATTAAAAATACTTGCTTAAGTTCACATGCTTCCATTGGTTTCATTTCAAATAGGATTACAGAGAATTTGAAGTAAATGTCTAAGAAAATACAAGGAGATCAAGATTAATGTGTCTCAACAAGTTTGTAAACATTTCTTACAGGTGTTTCATTGTTAGCCACTTTAGTTCTCTCTTTGTTTTACTTCATGATTTCTAGTTCAAAAAATTATCTTAGCATTTATCTTTATTTGTAAATTGAGATGTTTAGTTATTGAGATCATCATAAGAAGGAACAATTTTAGAGCTTCAAGCAGACATTTTTAATGTGGGCCATTTGTCTCTGATATCAATTTTATCTGAGTACTTTATTACATATGCATGCCACAAGAGACAGATAGTTTTACTATCACCAGGATTAATTGAATATTTTTCTTAGGTTCTCCTGCAGGGAAGAATATCATGATGAAATATTGACAAAGTTCTTCCAAGAACAGTAAAATTGTCATGATACTTAAAGAATTCTTTAAAACTAAGATTGTATTTTCTCACTAAACAGCAAAGGTACTATATTTTACAGACAAAGACTGAAATACTTTATTGATCTTGTTATGGGAAAATCATCTCATGAAATTTCTGTGTTAATCAAAAAAGGATCTTTCCAATGGCCTTGATCTTCATGGAATTAGGTCATAGTTGACTAAATAAGATTAAATTTGTCAGTGACACCAATTTAGGAGCTAGTGACGTAGAAATGTATATTAAAATCATAACTTCTGCACTAATTTTTTAAAAAAGTAGTTAAAATATGGACTACATTCAGCAGAAACAAGTGGAGTGTACTTTACGTAGGAAATAAAAAATTGATAAAAATATCAATACCAGATTGCTTCTGGTATTATTTCTTAATTTTTCTATATAACTTTGTCCTCATTCTCACAGAGAAATTGTTAGGGAAAGTATACTTAAAGAAGAGAACAGGGAGCAAGATGGCCGAATAGGAACAGCTCCAGTCTCCAACTTCCAGCGCGAGCGACACAGAAGACTGGTGATTTCTGCATTTTCAACTCAGGTACTGGGATCATCTCACTAGGGAGTGCCGGACAATCGGTGCTGGTCAGCTGCTGCAGCCTGACCAGCGAGAGCTGAAGCAGGGCGAGGCATCGCCTCACCTGGGAAGCGCAAGGGGGAAGGGAATCCCTTTTCCTAGCCAGGGGGATCTGAGACACACAACACCTGGAAAATCGGGTAACTCCCACCCCAATACTGTGCTTTAAGCAAACGGGCACACCAGGAGATTATATCCCACAACTGGCCGGGAGGGTCCCACGCCCACGGAGCCTCCCTCATTGCTAACACAGCAATCTGCTGTCTAACCGAAATGGCAGCAGCGAGGCTGGGGGAGGGGCGCCCGCCATTGCTGAGGCTTAAGTAGGTAAACAAAGCCGCTGGGAAGCTCGAACTGGGTGAAGCTCACAGCAGCTCAAGGAAACCTGCCTGTCTCTGTAGACTCCACCTCTGGGGACAGGGCACAGATAAAAAACAACAACAAAAAAGCAGCAGAACCTCTGCAGATGCAAACGACTCTGTCTGACAGTGTTGAAGAGAGCAGTGGATCTCCCAACACGGAGGTTGAGATCTGATAAGGGACAGACTGCCTGCTCAAGTGGGTCCCTGACCCCTGAGTAGCCTAATTGGGAGACATCCCCCACCAGGGGGAGTCTGACATCCCACACTTCACAGGGTGGAGTACACCCCTGAGAGGAAGCTTCCAAAGTAAGGATCAGACAGGTACACTCGCTCTTCAGCAATATTCTATCTTCTGCAACCTCTGCAGCTGATACCCAGGCAAACAGGGTCTGGAGTGGACCTCAAGCAATCCCCAACAGACCTGCAGCTGAGGGTCCTGACTGTCAGAAGGAAAACTATCAAACAGGAAGGACATCTATACCAAAACTCCATCAGTACGTCACCATCATCAAAGACCAGAGGCAGATAAAACCACAAAGATGGGGAAAAAGCAGGGAAGAAAAGCTGGAAATTCAAAAAATAAGAGTGCATCTGTCCCTGTAAAAGAGCGCAGCTCATCACCAGCAATGGATCGAAGCTGGTCGGAGAATGACTTTGACGAGAGGAGAGAAGAAGGCTTCAGTCCATCAAACTTCTCAGAGCTAAAGGAGGTATTACGTACCCAGCGCAAAGAAACTAAAAATCTTGAAAAAAGAGTGGAAGAATTGACAGCTAGACTAATTAATGCGGAGAAGGTCATAAACGAAATGAGAGAGATGAAAATCATGACATGAGAAATACGTGACAAATGCACAAGCTTCAGTAACCGACTCGATCAACTGGAAGAAAGAGTATCAGCGATTGAGGATCAAATGAATGAAATGAAGCGAGAAGAGAAACCAAAAGAAAAAAGAAGAAAAAGAAATGAACAAAGCCTGCAAGAAGTATGGGATTATGTAAAAAGACCAAATCTACGTCTGATTGGGGTGCCTGAAACTGAGGGGGAAAATGGAACCAAGTTGGAAAACACTCTTCAGGATATCATCCAGGAGAACTTCCCCAACATAGTAGGGCAGGCCAACATTCAAATTCAGGAAATACAGAGAACACCACAAAGATACTCCTCGACAAGAGCAACTCCAAGACACATAATTGCCAGATTCACCAAAGTTGAAATGAAGGAAAAAATCTTAAGGGCAGCCAGAGAGAAAGGTCGGGTTACCCACAAAGGGAAGCTCATCAGACTAACAGCAGATCTCTCGGCAGAAACTTTACAAGCCAGAAGAGAGTGGGGGACAATATTCAACGTCCTTAAAGAAAAGAATTTTCAACCCAGAATTTCATATCCAGCCAAACTAAGTTTTATACGTGAAGGAGAAATAAAATCCTTTACAGATAAGCAAATGCTTAGAGATTTTGTCACCACCAGGCCTGCCTTACAGGAGACCCTGAAGGAAGCCCTAAACATGGAAAGCAACAACCGGTACCAGCCATTGCAAAAACATGCCAAAATGTAAAGACCATCGAGGCTAGGAAGAAACTGCATCAACTAACAAGCAAAATAACCAGTTAATATCATAATGGCAGGATCAAGTTCACACATAACAATATTAACCTGAAATGTAAATGGACTAAATGGTCCAATTAAAAGACACAGACTGGCAAACTGGATAAAGAGTCAAGACCCATCAGTCTGCTGTATTCAGGAGACCCATCTCACATGGAGAGACATACATAGGCTCAAAATAAAGGGATGGAGGAAGATCTACCAAGCAAATGGAGAACAAAAAGAAGCAGGGGTTGCAATCCTAGTCTCTGATAAAACAGACTTTAAACCATCAAAGATCAAAAGAGACAAAGAAGGCCATTACATAATGGTAAAGGGATCGATTCAACAGGAAGAGCTAACTATCCTAAATATATATGCATCCAATACAGGAGCACCCAAATTCATAAAGCAAGTCCTTAGAGACTTACAAAGAGACTTAGACTCCCATACAATAATAATGGGAGACTTCAACACTCCACTGTCAACATTAGACAGATCAACGAGACAGAAAGTTAACAAGGATATCCAGGAATTGAACTCATCTCTGCACCAAGCGGACCTAATAGACATCTATAGAACTCTCCACCCCAAATCAACGGAATATACATTCTTCTCAGCACCACATCACACTTATTCCAAAATTGACAACATAATTGGAAGTAAAGCACTCCTCAGCAAATGTACAAGAACAGAAATTATAACAAACTGTCTCTCAGACCACAGTGCAATCAAACTACAACTCAGGACTAAGAAACTCAATCAAAACCGCTCAACTACATGGAAACTGAACAACCTGCTCCTGAATGACTACTGGGTACATAACGAAATGAAAGCAGAAATAAAGATGTTCTTTGAAACCAATGAGAACAAAGATACAACATACCAGAATCTCTGGGACACATCTAAAGCAATGTGTAGAGGGAAATTTATAGCACTAAATGCCCACAAGAGAAAGCAGGAAAGATCTAAAATTGACACTCTAACATCACAATTAAAAGAACTAGAGAGGCAAGAGCAAACACATTCAAAAGCTAGCAGAAGGAAAGAAATAACTAAGATCAGAGCAAAACTGAAGGAGATAGAGACACAAAAAACCCTCCAAAAAATCAATGAATCCAGGAGTTGTTTTTTGGAAAGATCAACAAAATTGACAGACCGCTAGCAAGACTAATAAAGAAGAAAAGAGAGAAGAATCAAATAGACGCAATAAAAAATGATAAAGGGGATATCACCACCGACCCCACAGAAATACAAACTACCATCAGAGAATACTATAAACACCTCTACGCAAATAAACTAGAAAATCTAGAAGAAATGGATAATTTCCTGGACACTTACACTCTTCCAAGACTAAACCAGGAAGAAGTTGAATCCCTAAATAGACCAATAGCAGGCTCTGAAATTGAGGCAATAATTAATAGCCTACCATCCAAAAAAAGTCCAGGACCACATGGATTCACAGCTGAATTCTACCAGAGGTACAAGGAGGAGCTGGTACCATTCCTTCTGAAACTATTCCAATCAATAGAAAAAGAGGGAATCCTCCCTAACTCATTTTATGAGGCTAACATCATCCTGATACCAAAGCCTGGCAGAGACACAACAAAAAAAGAGAATTTTAGACCAATATCCCTGATGAACATCGATGCAAAAATCCTCAATAAAATACTGGCAAACCAGATTCAACAGCACATCAAAAAGCTTATCCACCATAATCAAATAGGCTTCATCCCTGGGATGCAAGGCTGGTTCAATATTCGCAAATCAATAAACGTAATCCAGCATGTAAACAGAACCAAAGACAAGAACCACATGATTATCTCAATAGATGCAGAAAAGGCTTTTGACAAAATTCAACAGCCCTTCATGCTAAAAACACTCAATAAATCCGGTACTGATTGAATGTACCTCAAAATAATAAGAGCTATTTATGACAAACCCACAGCTAATATCATACTGAATTGGCAAAAACTGGAAGCATTCCCTTTGAAAACTGGCACAACACAGGGATGCCCTCTCTCACCACTCCTATTCAACATAGTCTTGGAAGATCTGGCTAGGGCAATCAGGCAAGAGAAAGAAATCAAGGGTATTCAGTTAGGAAAAGAAGAAGTCAAATTGTCCCTGTTTGCAGATGACGTGATTGTATATTTAGAAAATCCTATTGTCTCAGCCCAAAATCTCCTTAAGCTGATAAGAAACTTCAGCAAAGTCTCAGGATACAAAATTAATGTGCAAAAATCACAAGCATTCTTATACACCAGTAACAGACAGAGAGCCAAATCATGAATGAACTTCCATTCACAATTGCTTCAAAGAGAGTAAAATACCTAGGAATCCAACTTACAAGGGATGTCAAGGACCTCTTCAAGGAGAACCTCAAACCACTGCTCAGTGAAATCAAAGAGGACACAAACAAATGGAAGAACATACCGTGCTCATGGATAGGAAGAATCAATATCGTGAAAATGGCCATACTGCCCAAGGTAATATATAGATTCAATGCCATCCCCATCAAGCTACCAATGAGTTTCTTCACAGAATTGGAAAAAACGGCTTTAAAGTTCATATGGAACTAAAAAAGAGCCCGCATTGCCAACACAATCATAAGTCAAAAGGACAAAGCTGGAGGCGTCACGCTACCTGACTTCAAACTATACTACAAAGCCACAGTAACCAAAACAGCATGGTACTGGTACCACAACAGAGATATAGACCAATGGATCAGAACAGAGTCCTCAGAAATAATACCACACATCTACAGCCATCTGATCTTTGACAAACCTGAGAGAAACAAGAAATGGGGAAAGGATTCCCTATTGAATAAATGGTGCTGGGAAAATTGGCTAACCATAAGTAGAAAGCTGAAACTGGATCCTTTCCTTACTCCTTATACGAAGATTAATTCAAGATGGATTAGAGACTTAAATGTTAGACCTAATACCATAAAAACCCTAGAAGAAAATCTAGGTAGTACCATTCAGGAAATAGGCATGGGCAAGGACTTTATGTCTAAAACACCAAAAGCAATGGCAGCGAAAGCCAAAATTGACAAATGGGATCTAATTAAACTAAAGAGCTTCTGCACAGCAAAAGAAACTACCATCAGAGTGAACAGGCAACCTACAGAATGGGAGAAAATTTTTGCAATCTACTCATCTGACAAAGGGCTAATATCCAGAATCTACAAAGAACTCAAACAAATATACAAGAAAAAAACAAACAACCCTATCAAAAAGTGGGCAAAGGATATGAACAGACATTTCTCAAAAGAAGACATTCATACAGCCAACAGACACATGAAAAAATGCTCATCATCACTGGCCATCAGAGAAATGCAAATCAAAGCCACAGTGAGATACCATCTCACACCAGTTAGAACGGCAATCATTAACAAGTCAGGAAACAACAGGTGTTGGAGAGGATATGGAGAAATAGGAACACTTTTACACTGTTGGTGGGATTGTAAACTAGTTCAACCATTATGAAAAACAGTATGGCAATTCCTCAAGGATCTAGAACTAGATGTACCATATGACCCAGCCATCCCACTACTGGGTATATACCCAAAGGATTATAAATTATTCTACTACAAAGACACATGCACACGTATGTTTATTGCGACACTATTCACAATAGCAAAGACTTGGAATCGACCCAAATGTCCATCTGTGACAGACTGGATTAAGAAAATGTGGCACATATACACCATGGAATACTATGCAGCCATAAAAAAGGATGAGTTTGCATCCTTTGTAGGGACATGGATGCAGCTGGAAACCATCATTCTTAGCAAACTCTCACAAGAAATGAAAACCAAACACTGCATGTTCTCACTCATAGGTGGGAATTGAACAATGAGATCACTTGGACTCGGGAAGGGGAACATCACACACTGGGACCTATCATGGGGACGGGGGAGGGGAGAGGGATTGCAATGGGAGTTATACATGATATAAATAATGAATTGATGGGTGCTGATGAGTTGATGGGTGCAGCACACCAACATGGCACAAGTATACATATGTAACAAACCTGCATGTTATGCACATGTACCCTAGAACTTAAAGTATAATTAAAAAAAAAAAGAATAGAACAGTGAGTGTTCTAAAATTATACATTCATATACTCAAAAAGTATTTATTGAAGTACAGCTATTGCCAAGCACCACTCTACACACCAGGGAAGACAGCAATAAACAAAGTTGACAAGTCCCTGTTCTCTTGGAGCTTACCTTGTAGACAGGGGAAACAAGTAATAAGCAAATCAATATATCAGTGATCAGTAGTATGAAACAAAAGAAGAGAGCAGAGAAACCACAAGTGACTGGGGACAGGGTCTGGAGACCCTTCGTGGGGTTTGCTGAATGGGCTGCTAGTTACACTAGGTTTACCTACCTTTTATTGGCCTAATCTACATTTTAAGTGAATAAACATCCTCATTCTCTAGCCCAGGACACCATTGTTCTAATTGCTCTCATTCTCCCAAAGCCACAGTGTCATAGAGTAAAAATTGGCAATTAATTGGAGTAAGAAGACTTGAATTCACATCATAACCTCACAATTATCTTAGTTTTTGTATCTCAAAAATTACTTCATGCCATTCTATCAAGTAAAGTGACAGAATGTGTATTAAAAACTTATAAATGGAAAAAGTTCTATTCAAACATCTTTGCTCTCCCAATAATAAAAGTACATTTGCTATTCATTCTTTCACTGATGTACTCACTCACTAAACACTAATTGACTTGGGTAAGATATAATTCCTACTTTTAAAGATCTTTCAAGTGGGAAAAACAAACAAACCTGCCTCACATCTTTTATTGTAAGAAAAGAAATAGACATGCTACGAGTGTGGCCCGGCAGGAATATGAACATTCCCTCCTCATTTTTCCTGTCATTGATACACCAAGCAGTTTTTCCTCTCCTCTGCCCATTTTCAAAGCAAGAACAAGTTTTAGAAACTGGAAGATCCTTATATGAAAACAATTCACAGAGGAAAGGAAGGAAGAACTGTTCCCTTGTCTCTATGGAAACACCACCATAATTCTAGCCACTTGTAAGGCGCCTGGGCAGAGGGCAGGAACTTGGATACCTTGTGTAGGAATGAAGACTAAAAAAGATGAAAGCTCCATGAGGAAAAGCAGAACTGAACAGAGTCAGTGAACATACCATTACTTTTACATAAAATTCACTATTGTGTCTTTCCTTTATCTTAAGTAATATTTGCAAAGGCTCTTCTTTCTACCTAAATAAACGTGTGTGTGTGTGTGTGTGTGTGTCTGTCTCTCTATGTGTACATACACATTTTTTTAATATGAATACTCTAACAACAAAAGTAAGTTTAAAATTTGGCTTCTTCTCAAGAGTCCTTTCACCAACCTAAGAGATCTACCATCAAAAGGGAATAATTACTTAAACTTTTTGTTTTAAGAATTTATTAAGAATTTTACAGTTTATAGACACATTTTCTTTTAAAAAACACAAATATAGATAATGAAATAGTTAAAAAATGTCAAGAACTAGAAAATGCATTTTCTGAAAAGACACTTAGAAACACCCATCAACCTTAATCCTTCTATGTGGATAACACCCAAATAATAACTGTCCACCTCCAATCCATCTTCTGCACATCTCTCACACTCCTAACTGCAAGCTGCACATCCATATTTGGGGATCCCACTGGTATCACACATTTCATTTGTTTTAAATGGAATTCATTTCTCTTCTAGAACTTGATCCTTATCCTGAACTTTTTAAGAAACCCATGCTTAAACCTTTTATTTTTATTTTTTGCTTTATTCTTAAAAAAAAAAAAAAAACAGGGTACATGTGCAGGACGTGCAGGTTTGTTACCTATGTATACATGTGCCATGGTGGTTTGGTGCACCTATTGACCCATCCTCTAAGTTGCCTCCCCTCACCCCCCGACAGGTCCTGGTGTGTATTTTTCTGCTGTCTGTGTCCATGTGTTCTCACGGTTCAACTCTCACTTATGAGTGACAACATGTAGTATTTGGTTTTCTGGTCCTGTGTTAGTTTGCTGAGGATGATGGCTTCCAGCTTCATCCATGTCCCTGCAAAGGACATGACCTCATTCCTTTTTATGCATAACATAGTATTCCATGGTGTCTATATCCAGTCTATCATTGATGGGCATTTGCATTGGTTCCAAGTTTTTGCTATTGTAAATAGTGCTGCAGTAAACATACCTGTGCATGTGTCTTTATAGTAGAATGATTTATATTCTTTTGGGTATATACTCAGTAATGTGATTGCTGGGTCAAATTATATTTCTGGTTCTAGATCCTTGAGGAATCACCACACAGTCTTCTACAATGTTTGAACTAATTTACATTCCCACCAACAGTGTAAAAGTGTTTCTTTTTCTCCACAGCATCACCAGCATGTATGGTTTCTTGAATTTTTAGTAATTGCCATTCTGGGGAGGCGGAGTAAGATGGCCGAATAGGAACAGCTCCAGTCTTCAACTCCCAGAGCGAGCGACACAGAAGAACAGTGATTTTTGCATTTTCAACTGAGGTACTGGGGTCATCTCACTAGGGAGTGCCGGACAATCAGTGCTGGTCAGCTGCTGCAGCCTAACCAGCGAGAGCTGAAGCAGGGCGAGGCATCACCTCACCTGGGAAGCGCAAGGGGGAAGGGAATCCCTTGTCCTTGCCAGGGGAACTGAGACACACAACACCTGGAAAATCGGGTAACTCCCACCCCAATACTGCGCTTTAAGAAAACGGGCACACCAGGAGATTATATCCCACACCTGGCCGGGAAGGTCCCACGGCCACAGAGACTCCCTCATTGCTAGCACAGCAGTCCGCGATCTAACCGCAAAGCAGCAGTGAGGCTGGGAGGGGGCGCCCGCCATTGCTGAGGCTTAAGTAGGTAAACAAAGCCCACTGCAAAGCTTGAACTGGGTGGAGCTCACAGCAGCTCAAGGAAGCATGCCTGTCTCTGTAGACTCCACCTCTGGGGACAGGGCACAGATAAACAACAACAACAAAAAACAGCAGAAACCTCTGCAGATGCAAACGACTCTGTCTGACAGCTTTGAAGAGAGCAGTGGATCTCCCCACACGGAGGTTGAGATCTGAGAAGGGACAGACTGCCTGCTCAAGTGGGTCCCTGACACCTGAGTAGCCTAACTGGGAGACATCCCCCACTAGGGGCAGTCTGACACCCCACACTTCACAGGGTGGAGTACACCCCTGAGAGGAAGCTTCCAAAGTAAGAATCAGACAGGTACACTCGCTCTTCAGCAATATTCTATCTACTGCAACCTCTGCAGCTGATACCCAGGCAAACAGGGTCTGGAGTGGACCTCAAGCAATCTCCAACAGACCTGCAGCTGAGGGTCCTGAATGTTAGAAGGAAAACTATCAAACAGGAAGGACATCTATACCAAAACCCCATCAGTACGTCACCATCATCAAAGACCAGAGGCAGATAAAACCACAAAGATGGGGAAGAAGCAGGGCAGAAAAGCTGGAAATTCAAAATATAAGAGTGCATCTCCCCCTGCAAAGGAGCGCAGCTCATCACCAGCAACGGATCGAAGCTGGTCGGAGAATGACTTTGACGTGAAGAGAGAGTAAGGCTTCAGTCCATCGAACTTCTCAGAGCTAAAGGAGGTATTACGTACCCAGCGCAAAGAAACTAAAAATCTTGAAAAAAGAGTGGAAGAATTGACAGCTAGACTAATTAATGCAGAAAAGGTCATAAAAGAAATGAGAGAGATGAAAATCATGACACGAGAAATACGTGACAAATGCACAAGCTTCAGTAACTGACTCGATCAACTGGAAGAAAAAGTATCAGCGATTGAGGATCAAATGAATCAAATGAAGCGAGAAGAGAAACCAAAAGAAAAAAGAAGAAAAAGAAATGAACAAAGCCTGCAAGAAGTATGGGATTATGTAAAAAGACCAAATCAACGTCTGATCAGGGTGCCTGAAAGTGAGGGGGAAAATGGAACCAAGTTGGAAAACACTCTTCAGGATATCATCCAGGAGAACTTCCCCAACCTAGTAGGGCAGGCCAACATTCAAATTCAGGAAATACAGAGAACGCCACAAAGATACTCCTCCAGAAGAGCAACTCCAAGACACACAATTGCCAGATTTATCAAAGTTGAAATGAAGGAAAAAATCTTAAGGGCAGCCAGAGAGAAAGATCGGGTTACCCACAAAGGGAAGCCCATCAGACTAACAGCAGATCTCTTGACAGAAACTCTACAAGCCAGAAGAGAGTGGGGGCCAATATTCAACTTTCTTAAAGAAAAGAATTTTCAACCCAGAATTTCATATCCAGCCAAACTAAGTTTCATCAGTGAAGGAGAAATAAAATCCTTTACAGATAAGCAAATGCTTAGAGATTTTGTCACTACCAGGCCTGCCTTACAAGAGACCCTGAAGGAAGCGCTAAACATGGAAAGGAACAACCGGTACCAGCCATTGCAAAAACATGCCAAAATGTAAAGACCATCGAGGTTAGGAAGAAACTGCATCAACTAACAAGCAAAATAACCAGTTAATATCATAATGACAGGATCAAGTTCACACATAACAATATTAACCTGAAATGTAAATGGACTAAATGGTCCAATTAAAAGACACAGACTGGCAAACTGGATAAAGAGTCAAGACCCATCAGTCTGCTGTATTCAGGAGACCCATCTCACATGCAGAGACATACATAGGCTCAAAATAAAGGGATGGAGGAAGATCTACCAAGCAAATGGAGAACAAAAAAAGCAGGGGTTGCAATCCTAGTCTCTGATAAAACAGACTTTAAACCATCAAAGATCAAAAGAGACAAAGAAGGCCATTACATCATGGTAAAGGGATCAATTCAACAGGAAGAGCTAACTCTCCTAAATATCTATGCACCCAATACAGGAGCACCCAGATTCATAAAGCAAGTCCTTAGAGACCTACAAAGAGACTTAGACTCCCATACAATAATAATGGGAGACTTCAACACTCCACTGTCAACATTAGACAGATCAACGAGACAGAAAGTTAACAAGGATATCCAGGAATTGAACTCATCTCTGCACCAAGTGGACCTAATAGACATCTATAGAACTCTCCACCCCAAATCAACAGAATATACATTCTTCTCAGCACCACATCGCACTTATCCCAAAATTGACCACATAATTGGAAGTAAAGCACTCCTCAGCAAATGTACAAGAACTGAAATTATAACAAACTGTCTCTCAGACCACAGTGCAATCAAACTAGAACTCAGGACTAAGAAACTCAATCAAAACCGCTCAACTACATGGAAACTGAACAACCTGCTCCTGAATGACTACTGGGTACATAACGAAATGAAAGCAGAAATAAAGATGTTCTTTAAACCAATGAGAACAAAGATACAACATACCAGAATCTCTGGGACACATTTAAAGCAGTGTGTAGAGGGAAATTTATAGCACTAAATGCCCACAAGAGAAAGCAGGAGAGATCTAAAATGACACTCTAACATCACAATTAAAAGAACTAGAGAGGCAAGAGCAAACACATTCAAAAGCTAGCAGAAGGCAAGAAATAACTAAGATCAGAGCAGAACTGAAGGAGATAGAGACACAAAAAACCCTCCAAAAAATCAATGAATCCAGGAGTTGGTTTTTGAAAGATCAACAAAATTGACAGACCGCTAGCTAGACTAATAAAGAAGAAAAGAGAGAAGAATCAAATAGACGCAATAAAAAATGATAAAGGGGATATCACCACCGACCCCACAGAAATACAAACAACCATCAGAGAATACTATAAATGCCTCTACGCAAATCAACTAGAAAATCTAGAAGAAATGGATAATTTCCTGGACACTTACACTCTCCCAAGACTAAACTAGGAAGAAGTTGAATCCCTGAATAGACCAATAGCAGGCTCTGAAATTGAGGCAACAATTAATAGCCTACCCACCAAAAAAAGTCCAGGACCAGATGGATTCACAGCTGAATTCTACCAGAGGTACAAGGAGGAGCTGGTACCATTCCTTCTGAAACTATTCAATCAATAGAAAAAGAGGGAATCCTCCCTAACTCATTTTATGAGGCCAACATCATCCTGATACCAAAGCCTGGCAGAGACACAACAAAAAAAGAGAATTTTAGACCAATATCCCTGATGAACATCGATGCAAAAATCCTCAATAAAATACTGGCAAACCGGATTCAGCAGCACATCAAAAAGCTTATCCACCATGATCAAGTGGGCTTCATCCCTGGGATGCAAGGCTGGTTCAACATTCGCAAATCAATAAACGTAATCCAGCATATAAACAGAACCAAAGACAAGAACCACATAATTATCTCAATAGATGCAGAAAAGCTTTTGACAAAATTCAACAGCCCTTCATGCTAAAAACGCTCAATAAATTTGGTATTGATGGAACGTACCTCAAAATAATAAGAGCTATTTATGACAAACCCACAGCAATATCATACTGAATGGGCAAAAACTGGAAAAATTCCCTTGAAAACTGGCACAAGACAGGGATGCCCTCTCTCACCACTCCTATTCAACATAGTGTTGGAAGTTCTGGCTAGGGCAATCAGGCAAGAGAAAGAAATCAAGGGTATCCAGTTAGGAAAAGAAGAAGTCAAATTGTCCCTGTTTGCAGATGACAGGATTGTATATTTAGAAAACCCCATCGTCTCAGCCCAAAATCTCCTTAAGCTGATAAGCAACTTCAGCAAAGTCTCAGGATACAAAATTAATGTGCAAAAATCACAAGCATTCTTATACACCAGTAACAGACAAGCAGAGAGCCAAATCAGGAATGAACTTCCATTCACAATTGCTTCAAAGAGAGTAAAATACCTAGGAATCCAGCTTACAAGGGATGTAAAGGACCTCTTCAAGGAGAACTACAACCACTGCTCAGTGAAATCAAAGAGGACACAAACAAATGGAAGAACATACCATGCTCATGGATAGGAAGAATCAATATCGTGAAAATGGCCATACTGCCCAAGGTTATTTATAGATTCAATGCCATCCCCATCAAGCTGCCAATGAGTTTCTTCACAGAATTGGAAAAAACGGCTTTAAAGTTCATATGGAACCAAAAAAGAGCCCGCATTGCCAGACAATCCAAATCAAAAGAACAAAGCTGGAGGCGTCACACTACCTGACTTCAAACTATACTACAAGGCTACAGTAACCAAAACAGCATGGTACTGGTACCACAACAGAGATATAGACCAATGGAATAGAACAGATTCCTCAGAAATAAAACCACACATCTACAGCCATCTGATCTTTGACAAACTTGAGAGAAACAAGAAATGGGGAAAGGATTCCCTATTTAATAAATGGTGCTGGGAAAATTGGCTAGCCATAAGTAGAAAGCTGAAACTGGATCCTTTCCTTACTCCTTATATGAAGATTAATTCAAGATGGATTAGAGACTTAAATCTTAGACCTAATACCATAAAAACCCTAGAAGAAAACCTAGGTAGTACCATTCAGGACATAGGCATGGGCAAGGACTTCATGTCTAAAACACCAAAAGCAATGGCAGTGAAAGCCAAAATTGACAAATGGGATCTAATTAAACTAAAGAGCTTTTACACAGCAAAAGAAACTACCATCAGAGTGAACAGGCAACCTACAGAATGGGAGAAAATTTTTGCAATCTACTCATCTGACAAAGGGCTGATACCCAGAACCTACAAAGAACTCAAACAAATTTACAAGAAAAAAACAAACAACCCCATCAAAAAGTGGGCAAAGGATATGAACAGACATTTCTCAAAAGAAGACATTCATACAGCCAACAGACACATGAAAAAATGCTCATCATCACTGGCCATCAGAGAGATGCAAATCAAAGCCACAATGAGATACCATCTCACACCAGTTAGAATGGCAATCATTAAAAAGTCAGGAAACAACAGGTGTTGGAGAGGATGTGGAGAAATGGGAACACTTTTACACTGTTGGTGGGATTGTAAACGAGTTCAACCATTATGAAAAACAGTATGGCGATTCCTCAAGGATCTAGAACTAGATGTACCATATGACCCAGCCATCCCACTACTGGGTATATACCCAAAGGATTATAAATCATGCTGCTATAAAGACACATGCACACGTATGTTTATTGCGGCACTATTCACAATAGCAAAGACTTGGAATCAACCCAAATGTACATCTGTGACGGACTGGATTAAGAAAATGTGGCACATATACACCATGGAATACTATGCAGCCATAAAAAAGGATGAGTTTGCATCCTTTGTAGGGACATGGATGCAGCTGGAAACCATCATTCTTAGCAAACTATCACAAGAACAGAAAACTAAACACCGCATGTTCTCACTCATAGGTGGGAACTGAACAATGAGATCACTTGGACTCGGGAGGGGGAACATCATACACCGGGCCCTATCATGGGGAGGGGGGAGTGGGGAGGGATTGCATTGGGAGTGATACCTGATATAAATGATGAATTGATGGGTGCTGACGAGTTGATGGGTGCAACACACCAACATGGCACAAGTATACATATGTAACAAACCTGCACGTCATGCACATGTACCCTAGAACTTAAAGTATAATAATAATAAAAAAATTAAATTAAATTAAATTAAAAAGAAAAACATATACATATCAACATTTTAAATAGCAGTGATATATTAGTATTATTTAAGACTTGTGAATGTAGAGCAATGTATTCAAACTTCAATAGAATCAAGGCCCGTGCTTCCAGGCTCGAGGTCAGAGTACAAGACAATTTGACATAACATGTCTGCTCTACATCATCCTTCTTCATTTTCCTGATATTCTCCAATTTCACCAACCTAAAAAAATGATGGGATTCTCCAGAATAAAGGTAGCTGTGGAATTACTGAGTTACACAGTATTTAATTTAATATTTAACATTAATAAGGAATGCTAGAATGATATTTCATATAGCCTTCAGTAGCTTTCATTTCCAACTCTGGGAAAAATATCTCAATATTTTGTTATTGCGTGTTAGATTTACTGGAGATTCTGGTTACTGTATTATCAGAATTAAGAAGAAAATTCTTCCTAAAAAAAAAAAATAATAATAATTGCCATTCTGACTGGTGTGAGATGGTATCTCATGGTGGTTTTGATTTGCATTTCTCTGATGGTCAGTGATGTTGAGCTTTTTCCATATGTTGCTTGGCCATGTAAATATCTTATGTTGAGAAGTGTCTGTTCATATCCTTTGCCCACTTTTTGATTTTTTTATCTTGTAAATTTGTTTAAGTTCCTTGGAGATTCTGGATATTAGAAGTTTGTCACATGGGTAGATCACAAAAATTATCTCCCATTCTGTAGGTTGCTTGTTTACCCTGATGATAATTTCTTTTGCTGTGCAGAAGCTCTTTAGTTTAGTTAGATCCCATTTGTTAATTTTGGCTTTTGTTGCAGTTGCTTTTGGCATTTTCATCATGAAGTCTTTGCCCATGCCTATGTCGTGAATAGTATTACCTAGGTTTTCTTTTAGGGCTTTTATGGTTTAGATTTTTACATTTAAGTCTTTAATCCATCTTGAGTTAATTTTTGTATAAGGTGTGAGGAAAGGGTCCAGTTTCTGTTTTCTGCATATGGCTAGTCAGTTTTCCCAGCACCATTAATTGAATAGGAGATTATTTCCCCGTTGCTTGTTCTTGTCAGGTTTGTTGAAGATCAGATGGTTGTAGAGGTGTGATGTTATTTCTGATGCCTCTGTTCTGTTCCATTGGTCTGTATGTCTGTTTTGGTACCAATACCTTGCTGTTTCAGTTACCGCAGCCTTGTGGTACAGTTTGAAGTCAGCGTGATGCCTCCAGCTTTGTTCTTTTTGCTTAGGATTGTCTTGGCTATGTGGGCTCTTCTTTGGTCCCATATGAAATTTAAAGTAGTTTTTTTCTAATTCTGTGAAGAATGTCAATGGTAGTTTTATGGGAATAGCATTAAATCTTTGAATTACTTTGGGCAATATGGCCATTTTCGCAATATTGATTCTTCCTATCCATGTTCCATTTGTGTCCTCTCTTATTTCCTTGAGCAGTGGTTTGTAGTTCTCCTCGAAGAGGTCCTTCATATCCCTTGTTAGCTGTATTCCTAGATATTTTATTCTCTTTGTAGCAATTGTGTGCTTCCTTCCTTTCTGTGGATCATGCCAGCCTCCTAGTCAGTTCTGATGAGGGAACCTGGATACCTTGGTTGCTGGCGAAGTATTCACACACTTATTATGGTTCTTTTGATGGGAGCTTCCAAATACCACTGTTTCTAGTTGGCCATCTTGGCCCCACCCTCTGAAACTTCAGGATTATTTTAAACTAGTCTCTTTCATTTTTCAATCATTGCCAGTATCTTCATCCTATTTCTATTTGTGTTACTCCCACCATCATCCCCTATGTATGTTTACACCACTGTCTCATGATTTCCACTAAGACTGTTACCACCAGTTTCCCTGCCTCCCATCTCCCACCTACCAAATGTAGCTTGTAGAGCATACTCCTGATTGTATCAACTCCAAAAATGTTGAAAGCTTTCCTGTTGCTCACTACTGAGTGATTCTCAACATAATGCTCCTTTGCAATCAATCATGCATTTTGCACTAATAATAATTTTTAAAAGTTTTAAAAGTATTTGCGTTTAAAAAATTTAGATGGTCCAAGATTGGCTTACAGAAATGTCATTCTCACTTACTTGCATCTGAATATGTTGTTTTGAGTAGGGAAAAGAAGGTTAAAATATCCACTGACACATAGGGATTAGACATAACCTACTTATAGGAGTGTGTCACATATATGGATGTCTTTATCCATACAGAATAATGGATGTCCTTATCCATGAGTTTGAAACTCTTCAGTTTCAAACATTTCAGGGGCTGGGGAGAAAGCTAAGGATTATTTAACTGTTTTTGATCCACCTTCTTTGAATGTCTTATATGGGTGGTCTAGCAGCTCACTTTGGAATATAGGAGAGGTCACACCTATTGTTTTAGAGAAATCAAAGTGAAATGAATAGAGTTTCATTTTAACATCTTCTTTCACTAAAAGTAGGTCTATAAATTATGTGAGGATGTAAAATATTCCTAGAATTCCCAAATCTCTGGCTATGGACAATACAAATTTCCCACTGAAGCAGTTGCTGAGGCACATTTCCCCACCACCCTAGTGTTTGACTCTGAATGTGACATTCTTGCATTTCTTTACTCACTGAGACTTTGACTGTACCACTACGCAGAAATGAACTAAGTGCTATCCTTTGAAAGGTCTGTTTATAAGGTTGGCCCTTGGCTGGTGTTTGGGAATTTAGATTTCAGGAGGATTCCCACCACTCCCAGAACACATAAGAGTAGCTCACTATGGCTAAACTGTTTGTTCAAACAATTTATTTGTACTGAACATTTGCTTTTGTTCTGGAAGTCTGGAATTTTGATCTGTGCCTGGTAGATATTATCTATGTTAAAATAAAAGCTTTAGACAAATTAAATTTAGCAGTTTATTTGAGCAAAGAATGATATATGAATCAGGCAGTACCCTGAACCTTTACTGGTTCAGTAAAGGTTCAGGGAGGTCCACTCAGTAGTGTGAGCAGTGAGCTTTTATAGACCAGACACAGATGCAAACTAGGGAATTCATTTGATCAGCTACAGCAAGGCATCTGCCTTATATGGGCATGTTGTGATGAGTTGGCAGACTGTAGTTCACTGAGCTTGGCTAAGATTCAGCTATTTGTTATACGAATACACTCTCAAGCAAGGCTTTCAGTTTAAGTAGTAAACTAGTTGCAGTTGGTACATAGAGATTCAAGGTACAGAGGCAGCCTTGGGCCAAATTTAATTTAATTTAACACCTATATGACCAGCTCGCCATCAAAATTTTGGTGCTAAGGTTCTAACAAAGTTCCCTAGTTAGCAACATTTTACATATGTTGTCACAGTTCACAGAGGAGGGGAATTAAATGCGTCTTGTGCAACTCCACTGGGATAGGACTCTTGTAAGGTTGCACCTGTTTTTTCCTAGACTCTGCCCCATGTGCCCTTTCTTTTTGTTGATTTTGCCCTAAATCCTTCTGCTACAATAAACCTTAGCCATGAGTATGACTATACACTGAGTCCTGTGAGTCTTCCTAGTGAATTATTAAACCTGGGAGTGGTCTTAGGGAAGCCCCACTCCCAATATAGTCACCATTGCCAGTTCTTTTGAGAATCATAGTACTCTTGCTGAAATAATCTTAGAAGTGTGCTTTGTTTTTTCAAATATTTAAAATTTACCATTCATAAAATCATAATCTTAGCCAAGAAAAATTAAAGTGATATAGGTTTCAAATTTCTCTGTTACTATATCCTTCATAGCACAGAGGAACATCTCAATTATATCTCTTGAGTGCCTCTATGAATAGTCACTTTTGGCCTTTCTCCATGTAGTGAATAATTTGGCTTTACCCCAAGATAGGTCTGGCCTTTTCCCTAGGCTTCTGGGAGGTAATTCATGTCATGGCCTCTTATGAGTTTCTTTGTTTGGGCACGGGCTGGTCACATCAGAAAGAACAACCATGTGATTTAAGGTAGGGTCTTTGGGTCAGGTAGTATCAGTTGACCCGGAGGCTGAGTTCAACCAGAAGGGCAATCAATCAATCAATCATGTCTACATAATGAAGCTGCAATAAAAACTCTGGACACTGAGCTTGGATGAGCTTCTGTGGTTGGCAATATTTCTTGTGTATTGTCACACTGAATCCTGGGAGGGTCACCTGTTTTAGGTCCGCAGAGGATAACAGAAGCTGCTTGCTAGGAACTCTCCCAGACTGTATGTATCTCTTCCTTTGGCTGATTTTGATCTGTGTTCTTTCCCTATAACAAACTGTATCTGTGAGTATAACAGCTTCCAGTAAGCTCTGTGAGTCCCTTTAGCAAATTATCAAATTTGAGGGTCATATGGGAAGCCCCCAGACTTACAGTTGATGTCAAAAGTAAAGGATATTTTGAGGACTGTGCCCTCAAACATCACAGTATGGCTAGCTCTGAGTACCCCTTTTTCTCCTTATCCTTGACTTTGTTTTGGTAATTGCCAACTGCTGAGGCCAACTTCATCTACTTGCTATTTTGTGAATATTTCTTTATGTGTTCCACTTGTATCGTAAGACAGGATAAAGGTGGGGCAGGGACAGTTTGAAATATGACTGTAAGAAGCATATGCACAATACTCATAAAAAACTAGCTACCAACAGGGGGCATGGGCATAAACCAGCTCTTACGTTACAGATGGCATTATAGCTGTGATTCACCAAACCTGGAGTGGAAAGAAGTTCTAGGACCACTGCTCTACACAATATATTGCACTAGAGTATTCTTGCTTGATCAACAGTGGACCCTCATATGTCTGACACATTTTGATTTATCTGAAGCAAGGGAAAATCAAAAATTCTAAATTTTTAAATCTCGTATATTTGGGGACAAATAATAATTTTTCCCCTACTTTATTTCCTTAGAGATACCTATGATAACCGTAAGTACAGTATTTCATGGCCACCGAGGCAGCATCATGATGGCACACTGACCTAACAAACAAGTGAAACAATATATCCTATTAACATGATGTTTTGGATCAAAATTGTGTTAAGGTATGTGCATTGCAAAAACATATTAATCTTTTTCTTTAAGGCAGAGTTCTTGTTTTAAACTTAAATACCTTTAAAAGTATTTATTTTCTAAATATAATCCCTAAGCAGGGTTTCCTATAAAACAATATACTGAAGAGTAGAATTAGAAACCCAAAGTTTGTTGCCCTAGCATCTCTTTAAAAATTGGGAAAGAGAAGAATTTCATAAACTTCTGTTTTCTCTGTCCATAATCAAGAATTTTAAGGTTAAGAATACCTAAGAAATAAAAAGGAAGATCCAGTGTCTACATCTTCTCTGAAGTAGAAAATTGCAGGCTCTAAATTTGCTGATAGAAATAGTCATAGAGAAGAATAATTTTCAAACACCTCTGTGCTTTTTTAATATCCAGTCAGTGCATTCCAGCTTCTGGATAGTTTTCATCTTCCAACCAGCATGCTCCTCAGAAAGTATAAGCATGTATGCAACAGGAGATCAGAAAACAAACTCAAAAGAAATGATTTTATTTCCTATTTGGGTTTTTCAGAAGAGAAAAGTATACGGGTGGGAAGAAGAAAAAAGGAAGGGAAAGTGGGGAGATATTTCTCCTAATGATAGCATGGACAGAAGCAATCATTTCCGTTCAAATATGATGATGACTAGATAAACTTTGTTTATGTTTTAATAAACCTAGTTGGGCTAATCTAATTTTTATTAATTTAACCTTAATCTTCAAAATGGCCTCTATAGTTTATTAGATGATTGCTAGTGTAGATTTAATCTCTCTCTCCCCTCATTTTGATCTTACCATCTGTATGGTGAAGTGAAAGCAATGGGAAACCAGATATGTTTCTGTCTAAGTTCATTTAACTCTTCCTAAGTCTCTCTTATTCTTTAGCTGTTAGGAAAGCCTTACCTTCTACTTTCCCTCTTATTCCTCTGACTTACTCAGACATGCCTCAAGCCACCATTTGTTTTTGACTCTCCTGTTCATAAATATCTACCTCTTCAGTTTCCTTTTCCAACTTTACTCTTTATGTCTGTATGTTAAAATAACATAAGCTCCTTAAGGGCAAGGATTTTCTTGCCATGTTTTCTTGCCGTATTCATTGCCATATTTTCAGTGCCTAGAATAGTGTCTGGCATATGATAGGAGCAAAAAAAAATTTTGTTGAATTACTGAGTATTTCCACCATAATTTTTTTAAAAAGCTAATGTCTTTGATCTTCATTGTAATAAGGTAAACAGATTATTATCATAGTCATTGCATCATTCAAGTAGTGAATATGTTGCTGATGAGCTGGGCTGCACTAGAATCTGACTTTGAAGTACAGCTTTCCAAAAACACCTCATATTGAATACATTTAATAATCTAAATCTAGTCAATAATGGAGAGGTGGCCTTGAAAGACTTTTCCCCAAATATGCTGATGTTTCAAAACTACTTATTTTGCTTATAGATCTTCCATTCATTTAAGAGAACTTCTTATATTATTACTAGAAAGTGGGATGGATTGGAATGAAGTATAGCATTTTCTCCTCAATATATTTTAATAGGCTAGTAAAGCAACCTACATGTTTACACTTTAAATATATATGTGTAGACTCATCTGACAGTCTCAGTGTTATGGGAGTCGCTCTTGAGACTCTCTATTATCACGATGCTGTGGCATTTCTTATTTCTCTTGGGAAGAATATGGTATTAATAAGCTGTGACTAATAACCAAGCTGCAAAAAGACTGCTGTGCCCTGTACCTATTCATTTCCCACAAGATAAATTATACATATTGTAACAATGAAAGAAGACAAATTACATATATTGCAAATTCATGTAAGAAATCTCTCTTTGTCTAGCAATTATATTTGCTGCTTGAAGCTTCTTTTGGAGGATAGGAAAAAAATCTTGTCTTTTGGTGTTCAAATGAGGTTAAGGATGTTGTGACTCAATGTCACCATTTAACCTACCTCAAATGAACTAAGAACTATAATTGGATGTCACTTGGGACCTTGGTTTCTGCTCCAAGGAAAGTAATAAAACAAGATAGAACATATTTCTCCATTGAAATAATTGCTTGGTAATGCCCCATAAGCTTGTCTGTGAGTTGTAGGCAAGGCCCTCTGTTTTTGCCCAAAGACCAAGTAAGCTAGATAAATTTGCTGTCCAGGCTACTTGAACTTTTGAAGAAATATCACATTTGCCAGAGGACTATAGTAGTACATGTAATATCTGGCTTTTACTTAGGATTTTCTTTATCAGGCAATAAAGTAGTAGTAAAACCTTTGTGAATAGTCTCTATCTCTTAATGTCTACAACTTTTATCCCACTGTAATGGAATAAACAAAGTAAACAAACAAAGCTAAACAAAGTAAAGTCTGGTCAGAGAAATGTCAGCCCTTAATTTATGGAGGTTTTAAGATACTAAAAGAACTTATTACCTCCCTTGTAAATTATATGTAGGCATTAAAGTATTATATGTTGTATCATAATGTACTGTTCTGAGCCCTGGGCTGCCTACCCAACATCTCCATGTGGAGATATCTCAATCTTAACAAATGTAAAATGAAGATTTTTAATAGTATTATTAATAATTGACATTGCTTATTTATCTTCTAGGTATGTGAGATTCTGAAAGTGGTATATTGAAGTCTCAGCATGAAAGCATAAAGCATATTTTTGTGATAAATTTTTCTGATATTCACTTAACCTGAGTTGAGTGACCATATTGTTTGATGCATGAACTTATAACTTCTATATTTGCTTCATAATACTGCTTTTAAGCATACATACTGTCTTTCAGTCCTACTAAGTTCCTTATCCTTGTATTTCACCTTGAATGATGTTATTGCAACTCCTGATTTTTTAATTCAAATCTCTTAGCATCCCTTTGACCATCTCCATGTTTTCTAATTTTATTTATAGCATTATGATTATTGAAAATAATTGATAACCTTTTAAAATCCTTTTAAAAACTTTTTAAAATTTGACATTCTGCTCTTCCATAAGAGGATTATATTAATTTGCATTTACTGTATAAAGTAATACACTTGATTTTAGTCCATTAATCTTTCATAGTAATAATATTTTAGTTTGTTTTTTTTTCTTTATACTTTTCCTGT
The DNA here is from genome assembly GCF_009764315.1 of Trachypithecus francoisi. Classification (NCBI taxonomy): domain Eukaryota; kingdom Metazoa; phylum Chordata; class Mammalia; order Primates; family Cercopithecidae; genus Trachypithecus; species Trachypithecus francoisi. Next base: position 10,034,901 of record NW_022681453.1, read on the forward strand.
TAGGAATGTGATTACAATTATGAAACATTTCATAAATGTATGTATTATTCATGCTAAGGGTTCATGCCAATCTCCTCTGTATTCTAGTCTTGCTATATAAGTGCAAAAGGGTACATGGGTGATTTCTTCTAGTTCCCCTTTTCGAAATTAAGTCCTTGATCTTCCTTCTCAGGACTGTTTTGATCATCTTGTTTAGCCAGAAACTCTGGGGTCAGCTCTCCTTCTTGCCTCTTCCTCACAATCACTTCCAACTTTTCAGTAAGTCCTGTCAATTCTGCTCCAGAATATCTGTTCACCTCTTTGCATATCCACAGCTATCACTCTAGTCTGAAAAATATTTACCTGGATAATGCAGTAATCTCAACTGATTTCTCTATTTCCAATAAAGAAAGAGACTATGTAATACTTGGCATATTCTTGTAAGAAATTCCTCTTTGTGTTTGTCTTGTTCCTCACCAACTCATTTTTCTGCAAAACCGGTAAAAAAATACAAAACTTGTCATATTGTTTACTCTGCCCAAATTCCTTCAATTTCCCATTCCACATGGAATACAATTTCAAAGCCTTTATTAATGGCTCTTACCACATTGGTTCCATAATTCGATGGAATTGGTTTCATCATTTTTCTCCCTGAATTGAGAAAGCATATTTGTTGACTACAATCTGTATTATTAAGAAAAAGCCTTAAAAGAAAAGTTCTGGTTCCCTAAAAGCTTTGTATTCTCTTAAAAGAAAGGAGAATATTATCTAACAATTAAAAGATCCATTAGTTTTAGAAGTAGTTGACTTCACACTTTTAGAGTAGATAAGAAAAACATTAAGGATAACAGGAACTTGTTTGGCTAGCAAATACATGCCTGACTTTACTCTCTTTTCTATAACCAAATAGAAGACCAAGAAGTCAAATACTTACATCCTAGTAACTTTTGTTTCTAGAGGGTTGCTGCATGATATAGTTTTAGCTAATGAAACCTAAGTGAACATATGCTGGGAGAAGCATATATTTTTCTAATAAAAATATTAGTCACAAGCAGCCAGTGTTACTACCTTAACCCTACCCTTTGAAGGTGTAGCCTGGAGCTATGGAAGCCATCTTGCAATGGTGGAGGAGGGCTGAACCACCCTGGCATTAATGAACCAGTAAACCAACATCAGCAGCTGCCTAACTCCAGACTTCTAGTTATGCAAAAATAAATCATTTTTTTAAAAAGCACTGTTTTCTTTTACCTGCAGCCAAAGACATTCCTACTATAACATAAGAATAGAACTGAAACAAAACCTCTAATAGGCAGTAGATTTCAACATTCAGATGAAGATTCAACTATATAATGATTGATCCTTTACTATTCTGCATTTTCCAAATATTTAAGTTTTAAATTGTAATATTTTCATATCTATATATATGTCATACTATAAACTTACAACTAGGAACACCTGAAAAGGCTACTTTCATTTCTTCTACACTTATTTATGAATTTTGAGTAAACATATTTTTAATTTTAACAATTTTTAGTCTTTGCCAGCATTAATCAGAAGGACTGAAGCATAAGTCACCACAGTGTGTAGGGGTAAAAATAAAATTAAAAACGCAAAAAATTAAAAGTCTATTAATGAAAAGTCATAAGTAGGTATACGTGAAACTGAAATACAGTTAAACTTTCAAATGACGTTTGTCAATTAGCATCATTTGTGCTTCTACAGTTATTAAAACTTAAAACTGCATCGTGACTTCTGGGAGACCCTGATACCAGGCACTGTGGTAAGCACTGGGATAAAAAGGCAAATCACACAGATATAATTTCTAAGTTTAAGAAGTTAAAAATCTGATATAAAGATTCCTCATCCTGATAGCACACTAAATTACAGGAAATTAAAAAAAATAACACCACACAAATAGTTTCCAATCCCAACCCCAAGAATTCTGGTTGCATTGGTCTAAGATGGGCGATAGGCATCGGCATTTTTTTTTTTTTTTTTTTTTTTTTGAGACAGAGTCTCACACCGTCGCCCAGCCTGGTGTGCAGTGGCGTGATCTCGGCTCGCTGCAACCTCTGCCTCCCGGGTTCAAGCGATTGTCCTGCCTCAGTCTCCCGAGTAGCTGGGATTACAGGTGCCCACCACCACGCCCAGCTAATTTTTTGTGTTTTTAGTAGAGATGGGGTTTCACTGTGTTGGCCAGGCTGTTCTCAAACACCTGATTTCGTGATCCGCCCTCCTCAGCCTCCCAAAGTGTCGGGAGGCTTCAGCATTTTTAAATTTCCCTGTGATCCTAATGTTCACCTAGAATTGAGAGCCACTGATTTAGTGTGTGAGCATTCATATTCATTTCCAACCAAACTTATGCCAACAAGCCTTTTCCAAGGTGGCTTCCTTTAAGAAGTAGAACAAAATAGAATGCGTAGAGAAACCTGACCAGCATACTAGGTAGTAGTCATCCTTTTGCACTCAGGACTTCAAAGTGGTAATTAATTACCACGTGTGGAATGTCCATAACATTCTTGTTCAAGATTTTTCTGGGTAAGCAATGGGTGGCCTTTGTCTGTTTAAGTTCATGTTTAAAATCATTCTGAAATGCACTGGTCCACACAATGCTGTTTGTAATAAACCCTTTCCTTGAAGGATGAAGATAGGCAGTCCTCAGAAATACGGTCTTGTTACTGGCTTAGTGCATACCATATGCGCCTCCATTTTAAAAATTGGAACACAAGAGAATGGTTAATTAAAGATTTCTATTATTATATTTCATTTATTTGAGGTTATTTTCCATATTGCATTATGTGCTTGAGAAAGAAAAGGCACAGGGTAAAAAGCATTTTATATTTACTCTCCTCAAGTTATTTAGAAATGAATAAGAGATGGGCAATGACAAAAATAGTAAGTAGATTTTTAAAAATATATCAGTTGTTTTATGTGAGGAGAGTTGTTTTTGCAGTAAGTACCCCTTGAGCACCTGCTTGGTGCTAAGTATTTTTTCCGGACACAGGAGGAACAACACAGAAGGAGGCCTTTCGTTTGGAAACCTGTAGTCCAATGAGGTAGTTCTGTTTTGTCAGAATATTTTGCTTAAGATACATAATTGCTCTATGAAATATATATTTTTATGAAGAGTTCTTGATTTTTTATGACAATTTTTTAGAATAATTTTTTTTATTTCAGAACAACAGGGATTTGTTTCATTTTTGAGGTAAAGTTGACCATGCTTTCTGATTAACAAAAAATTAAAAAGTACAGAGGCAAAAAAAGGAAAAGTTTAAAGTTTAAAAGAAAAAAAATCTCATAATCCTACATAATCCTAGAATTAACCATGGGTGATTTGTTTGTTGGTTGGTTGGTTTGTTTTAGAGATGGAGTCCCTCTCTGTCACCCAGGCTGTAGTGCAGTGGTGTGATCATAGCTCACTACAGCCTTGAACTCTTGGGCTCAAGAGCTCTTGAACTCTTGGGCTCAGTCTCCTGGCTGAGGTGCCCATCACCATGCCTGGCTATATTATTAATTTTTTTTTTTTTAAGAGAGACTTGGCCTTACTATGTTGCCTAGGCTAGTCTCGAACTCCTGGCCTCAAGTGATCTTCTCAACTCCTCCTCCCAAAGTGCTGGGCTTACAAGTGTGAGATGCCATAAGGAAAATGATCAAGGAATTAGAAAATAGACATAATCTGGCATTAGTGATGGATGGGTGAAAATCTTTTTATTTTAGTAAGGGTTCCGATTGCATCTTGTCACAGCAACTGAAAGAAAGTATAGCTGGAAGTAAGTCACAATGTCAGGCAGTGGCAATGTTTGATACCAGTAACACTCCGATAGATTATATGAGTAATGTTCAAACTGGAGAACATTAGTGTCTGCGGAGCACACAAAGACTTTCCAAAGGCACAGACAGTTTTAAGGGAACTCATTGTTCTGAATCTTAACTTCCATGGATACACTTTCCTGAAGCCGATCTGCCTAAGTAATGGCAAGATGGGAGGACAGTTCTTTTTCTTTCACATTTGTTCTTCACCTACTTTACTCCCACCCAAACTGAATCATTTTTAGGAATGAAAAGGCATCACGGTCTCAGATAACAGGAAAACTTTGTGTAAAATGATATCTTTTAATGTTCTTTAATCAAGACATCCTGAGAAAAGACTTCTCTTTCCTTTTTTTTTTTTTTTTTTAATTCAGCCATTATGGTAAGCATAGCCCTAAGATGTTTTTCAAGATCCCCATTTTCTGGTGATGTCTCTGTCCCACACCTTGTATAATCCTCTCCCTTTGGAAGGAGGCAGGAACTGTGAATATAATGGAATAGCTACTGCAAACATTAACATTACATGTAAGCCTTTGTCTTAGATGGGAGAGATTTTCCTCTTGGCTGTCAGCTGCCGTACCACGAGAGGGATCTATGAAAGGGTCATGGAACAAGGAACCTTGGGGGCCCCCATGACTTGACAGTGGACCCTGGCTGACAGCCAACAACAAAGCTCTGAAGCTGCAAGAAACTGAATTCTGCCAAGGACCATCTGCAAAGAGGATCCTGAGGTTGAGAAAGTAACACTACCCAGCTGATATCTCGTGAGATGCCTGCACTTATGACAACCTGACCCAGCCAGGAGTTCTGATTCACAGAAACTGTGAGATAATAAATACATGTTGTTCTGAGCTGCTGGGTTTCTGGTATATTGTTACACAGCATAGACAATCAGTGCAGTGTTCAACAAGTGTTTTTCATGCATGTACTATATTCAAGATACTTTGATACTGCATTTAATCACATTTTCCAAATTCCCTTCCCTCATGTGGCTTACCTCTTAGGGGGTAGAATAACTATAAACAAATTTTAAATGTAAAATATCTAGAATGTTATAAAGTAATTATTGTCAAGGAGGAAAAAAAGTAGGCAAATAGGAAATGACCTGTGTGATGGGCAGGGCTGGAGATAGGGAGATATAGAAGGCTTAGTTTTACAACAAAGAAGTAGCAAGGTCTTGTAAGAAAGAAGTTAAGTGGTGACGTTGAGGGGAGAGCATTCTCAGCAGAGGAAAAACCAGTGCACAGGCTCTTGGAGATGGGGACATGCGGGTCTGATGGATGAATGGCAAAGGGGCCAGTGAGGTGCAGTGGAGTGAATGAGGACAAGAATAGAGGACAAGGTCAGGGAGGGAAAAGGAGGCTAGCTTCTGCACAGCCTTGAGGATCACGGTAAGTTTTTTGGCTTTTACTCAGAGTGAGATGGGGAGCCAGGGAGGGATACGATTTTCTTTTTCCTTTAACGGACTAGCTATTGCTGCTATGGAATGTGGGTATAGATGGAAGGGAACCATGGGTAAAAGCAGGGATAACATTTTGGATGCTATTAATAATCCAGGCAAGAGGGAACTGTGGCTGGATCAGGGTAATAGAGGAAAAAGTTGCTAAATTCTAATCCTTTCTTTTCAGCATAATTGAAGGTGGATATTCTTGACAGAATTAAAATTTCCTTCCATTTCCTCTACATATTTGTGTAAAGAAGGTTTCTCAGGGCCGGGCACAGTGGTTCACGCCTGTAATCCTAGCACTTTGGAAGGCCGAGGCGGGCGGATCACGAGGTCAGGAGATCTAGACCATTCTAGCTAACACAGTGAAACCCCATCTCTACTAAAAATACAAAAAATTAGCCAGGCGTGGTGGCGGGCGCCTGTAGTCCCAGCTACTGGGGAGGCTGAGGCAGGAGAATGGGCGTGAACCCGGGAGGCGGAGCTTGCAGTGAGCCCAGATCGTGCCACTGCACTCCAGCCTGGGCCACAGAGCGAGTCTCTGTCTCAAAAAAAAAAAAAAAAAAAAAGTAATGGCATATGTAATATATAAATGATTATATGTTCTTTCATAAGTTTTATTTTTATTCTATTTAGTGGATAGCTAAATTATTTTGTCATAATCAAAATTTTCACATAATTTGTGTTTTAATGACAATAATAATCTAAAAAATTAAAAGCAAATTATAATTATAATCAAAGTGCACAAAACTGAAAAAATATGTTTATAAAGAATTATAGTAAATGCAAAAACAATTTTTAATATTTTTGAAAAAGTTATTTTTAAATCAAAATTACTTAATTTTTGAACACTGAATGTAACATTAAATATATGTATACAAAGAAAATTATTTGCAATTTTATTGTTAAATTTCCATCTAGTTGTGAGTGCAAAAGAGGTCTAAATATTCACATACATAAATATAGGGTAATAGGAATTGTTTATTATTGATAAATACTCCTAAGCTACTGTGTACAACTCTTGGCAGATATTTTAATCAGAAATTAGAGAGGCAAGAAAATGGATATTTGACCTGGTAGGAAAAATTACTTTGTTATTTTAAGAACTTTGCATTCATGCCATCTGGTATAGGGATTTGATAAGTTAATGTGTTTGTCTGTATCTTAAGCATTTCAAATATACCCTGCCCTCCAAAGCAGCATATGACTCAGACCTCAGTGACAGTACACCTTGCAGGCTTTTCTAACATTTAGATGCACTTTCTTTTTGTGTGGAGGACTAGGACAGGAGATGTGCAAAAGTGATTCCCTGGTGTTGAATGGCGTTAGTATTGAGAACAGATGTTTAGAGTTACAGGTCTTTCTGCATGAGTGTTAAATGCTAGGCTCCTGGTAATAGAGGGTCCTGGGCGTTTTTTTAATGAATTTATATGGTATGCCTTCATAGTGTTTGGGATTCCTCTTGCTCAGGTCTAAGAATTCTACTTCACCTAAAAGATCATTTTAATTTTCAAATTTCTGTGTTTACTAATGTTAGAAAATAAATTACTTGCAACTGTTTAAATTTATGATAAAAATTTTAGGCTACAACTGAAAATATGTTATAGGATAGAAAGATTTGCAAAATTATTTTAGAGCTAGTAGAGTTTGAAAATCCTGGATAAAAAGCCTTATATTCAGTAGCCTTCCCACTTCTCACACTAATTATATTTGTGCCTCTAATTTAAATGCATGAAATTAAATCCATTTGGTACATTTCGTTTCACTTTTCCCTCTTCAGGCAGAGCTTTTTAGCCAGGATTGCTCATGACCTATGATTTTGGCTATAATTTGACCACCTCTAATTAAATCAGCTGTGTTCAGGATTTGATTCACATGGCAGAGAACTCTCCAGTACAAGAATGAACAAAGATTGAGTTCCAAGTGTTTCTATTAATATTGTGCTGCTATAATCTTGAATTGGTCAGGGACAGCTCTGTGAAGGCACGTAAAAGAAAAGGAACAAGTACTATACTAGAAAAAAACCAGGAAAAGATTCATGCTTAATAGAAATTACTATTTAATGAGAGTGATCGCAGCTGCAGAGCAACAAATTAGCTGCATAAACCTCATGGCCAAATGGTAAACACTCTCCAGAAACAGGAGTATTTCATCCAATTTTTCAGCAAAAATCCTTAAGACAGGTAAGGAAAGGGAAGCATGGTACAAAATAGTGAGTAGTTAAGTGTATGGTCTCTAGAGTCGAACTATGTGGGTTCTCAGCCCAGCTCCACCACTAACTGGAAAAGTCACTTGGCCCGTCTGTGTCTCAGATTCCAAATCCATAAAACTTCTGTAATAATCGTAACTTCCTACTGATGTTGTTAAGGTTACAGGAGACAATTATTGCTAGTCACTTTGATAGTGCCTGATACAATTAAAAACTTAAGTGACAGTAGGTAGTATTATGAGTAAAAAGTTTATTGGAGTCATTTTATGTTAACATGTAGTTTTGAATATAACACGAGATAGTGTAATTCTCAATTAATCTACATCTGTGGAGGGCAGGAGAGCTATTAACAACATACGCTATCAGAAATTGGAAAAAAGGCATTAATTTGTCTTTCCATCATTTCTGGAAATATTTACCTATTTTTAAAAATAATTTTCTATGTTTTGTACTCATTCACAATTTAAAAAGTATTTATTTTATTCTGAACACAGAAAAGTAATAAGCATAAAACGTATTTCATTCCTAAAACTGAAACAACTCTACCCTCATTTGCCAGTACTATCACTAACTCTTTAATACCCTATGAGTCTTCTGGAATGACATGCGTTTGAGAATAAATGGTAGATACACTCTTGTTCCATGGTTACTTAATATTCATATGGATGCTCTATTGAAGGGGAAAACAGTGAGATATCTGTAAAATACAATCAAGCAATTCTAGTGCTTAAATTTAAAGTGAAAAGACATGCATGTTTTAGCAAAATAATATTAAAACAACCTGGGTTCATTTATTAGCAATAATTTCCAAGTGTGCCTTGGTAGCATTATTACTCAATAGTCTTGTTTAATGATCCAAAGAGGGGAATTAAGGATATTTCAGTCCTGCTAAGCTGTTATTTTAATTTGTGAATAAAGTCTTTCATATATCTAAACTACAGAAGACATCACACATTTGTGTGCCTACATGTGCACACTCACACACTTTTAAAAGCCAGACTACACATTTTCAACTACAAATTTAAAGGACTACTTATCTTCTAAAGAAAGTTTATAATATGACACTTTATATTGTATTACTTGGTTAAAACTCAAGAAATAATCACTAGATCTTTTCAAAAAACAATCCACATAAGTGAGATAGAAGCAAAATTAGAGTTGGAAATCCTAGTTTGACTTTTAGCTACTAAACTCCTTTGCGAATAACTTGGTTTATAAGTGTAGGTATCTAATGTTGTTGTAAACTCTCTATGGAAAGTTTTTAATCAAATGATTATATTTCGCAAAGATGCATTGTAATATAATAATTTTCAGTAGAAATCCTAAGGAAGGTAAATAGTTATTCTCATTTAGCAAATGCCCAGAAAGACATGGGAGAATTTAAATATCTTGACATGATGTAACACAGTCTACCAAAATGTTATGATAGAATTTAGGACAACTAGCTACAGCCCTGATCTTTGAACAATGAAAGGGAATTTACTTCCTACCCTACAGCTGACAATTCTGAGCCTCTTAAAATGAACATAATGTTAAAGCTCCAAGGCTATGGTTTCACAACAGACTGGAAACAGAGCTCTACAATATATCAGAGTGGCAGAATCCTAGCATAAAGGCAGAATTCAGACTGTCTGGGTTCAAATCCTAATTGTGTCTCATTCTAAATGAGGAAGTTATTTAAGCTCTGTCTATACTCCTGGATCTTCATCTATAAAATAGGAGTAAAACCATATCTATCATTTAATCCTGTAGTGAGGATTAAAGCAGTTAATAACATGCTTAGAACTGCAACTGGCACATAGTAAACATTTAGTAAATATTATTTACTATTGTTATAGTTGTACACTTGTTGTATTATTTGTACCATTAGGATTAGGCTTATGTACATATGGCATGGGAGTTGCATCTATGATGTGAATTTTTGTTTACTCAGATTAACTTTTCCTCTACTAAATTAAACTCCTTTATAGATGTTTCAAATTGCACACTGGCAACTTATTCCTCCTATTGATGCTATAGAGGTGGCATAGACATACAGGTCTTTACATGGCCAGGAATTATACCAATTATACAGTCTCCTTGAATCAGGCAATTTAGGCCATCCAAACTAGTGGCCAGTCATCCCAGCAGGTAGACAGACTATGGTGTGGGGGATTTGTCAGCCATAGGTGTTGAGCAGCAAGCAACTCACATCAGTGAGGTCTGGCAGCAGATATCAGATACCTTTTGCTTAAGCCAATTTGAGAAAGGTTTACTGTAATTTGCAACAACAGCAAATCCAGGATGACACACACTTACCTTATCAAATTATTATTATTATTTTTTTCAAACCTATCTTTGTCTTGGAACTCTCAGCTAACATAGGGGAAATATTGTGTATTAGTCATGTTTGTATCAATATGTAGTAAGCATTAAGCAACTGACATGCAGCATGGGCACAATATTCATTTAGTGAATGAATAGATGAATGAATGAGCCAAGCCAATTGCCTGCTGGACAGCCAAGTGTCTGGGGAACAGGCTTGAAAACTACAGCCTGTAGGTCATATCAGGACCACAGTCTGTTTCTGTAACAAATAAAGTTTTTTTGAAGCACAGTTAGTCCCACTCATTTATGTATTGTATATGGTTGCTTTTCTGCTACAATGGCGAGGTTCAGTAGCTGTAACACAGTCGGTATGGTTCATAAACCCTAAAATACTTACTATCTGGCCATTGCAGAAACAGTTTGGCTCAGTAGGTGGACAGATTATAGTGTGAGGGGATTTGGTCAGCGGTAGGTCTTGGGCAGCAAGCAACTCATGCCATTGAGGTCTGGCAGCAGATATCATGGCCAGTCCTGGAGACTAAGGGTTAAGGATAGCATTCCCACCCCCAGACACTAAGGGTTAAGGATAGCATTCCCACCCCCAGACACTAAGGGTTGAGGATAGCATTCCCACCCCCAGACAATCTGGGAGGGCAAAACCCCTGATAATGGCTCATAGCATAAAGGACAGGGATGGATCTAGGGAGATTTTAGTTTTTGTGTCCAGAGATTAAATGACAGTTTAGTCTGAACATAGTACCAGATGGATTCTGGACTGAAAAAACAAGCAAGGCGATGGTTTTTCTAGCATCTCTGTTACAATATAAATATTTCAGGAAGGGATATGATACTATTACCTAACATTTCACTTGGAATGAGCTTAATATGCTCCTCTCTGTTAGTGGTTAATACAATACAGAAGAGATGAGATGACTGGTGAGCTCACAAGGACATTGTGTATGTGTGCGTGCGTATATGTGGAAACGAGAAGTACGTAGATGGGGAAGTGGTAAAGGGGATGCTTAAAATAAGAAACAGTGGGCCGGGCGCGGTGGTTCATACCTGTAATCCCAGCACTTTGGGAGGCCTAGGCAGGCGGATCACAAGGTCAGAAGATCAAGACCATCCTGGCTAACATGGTGAAACCCTGTCTCTACTAAAAATACAAAAAATTAGTTGGGCGTGGTGACGGGCGCCTATAGTCCCAGCTACTTGGGAGGATGAGGCAGGAGAATGGCATGAACCCAGGAGAGGGAGCTTGCAGTGAGCCCAGATCATGCCACTGCACTCCAGCCTAGGCCACAGAGCGAGACTCCATCTCAGAAAAAAAAAAAAGAGTGAAGATAAGAGAAATTAGCTTGCTGGAGACAAACATTTCCTCCTCTTCAATATTGCTTCGGGATGACCCATCTCCTACTAGGTTTTAAAACATAGCCTGGTTTTGGTGCCAATACTTCCTCCTCTTAATATGCTGACTGACATTTTCTATGAGGCATGTGGGACAAATAAACAAAAAATTCAGAAAACATCACCTCTAATGAGTTAGGCCAGTGGACAGTTTGTACTGATAAAATGGGAGGAGTATTTTGTGCCTATTTTATAAGAAAAAGAATAAGATAGAAATGTGCTCAGGAGAAAAAGAACACGCAGTTCTAAAAACAAGTGTTTCCATTTGAAAATGTAAAAGCAGTATCTAGAATTCTAGGAATGCAATTTTATAAAAATTTTTATAAAATTCTGAGTGTCTTCTTATCTCATATAATAGAGATCTTATAAAATGAACAGACTTTGGCAGTTTTGAGATGCTAAAGGTGAGCAAAAAACAACAATAAAAAACCAACAAAACCCAAATACTTAGAAGTCAACATCTACAAAAATGCAAAGCTACCTCTGCACTGAAAGAAAGAGCTGCTAAGCATTTTTGTTTACTTTTGATTCACCAGAGAAATTGAGCTGAAAGTAGCTTGGGGGACTAGTTTCAGTCTAACAGTTTAAATTTGTTTAACCTTTAGCCTGCTAGCAACACATACACGGTGTACTAAATCTATAGAGTTATTTTTACTACCAGAATTAGCAACACGAAGGTCTGACTTTTCAGCAGTATTTTTTTTAAATTACATTTTGTATGCTAATGTGCCCTTTGATTCCTTCCAATTTTTATTGACAGAGGAATACATTTGCTTTAGAAAGAGGTTTGTATAACTTGAAATCTCTCTAAAATAATTTTCACAAATTTGTTAATTTAGAAAAAGACGTGAAGTGTACTAGTACACCAACTTCCAGGGCTACTGTTTCAGCAAAAAGCAAATTAAAGCTGATCAACTGTAAGTGTATTGCTTTAGTTTTTTTTATTTACTTTTGTTTCATTATGTATATGACAAAAGTACAAAAACTCTGCCTTAGGCTTTAAATCAGTTTTGTGATATCTCTTTTCTTATAAATAGGGAAAAGAACTAATGGTAGGAACACTTACCTGCAGTAACTTTTCAGACCCTATCAATCATCAGGAATATATCTGAAAACTAAAAATTGGTAGCAAAAAATTATAATAGCAAAGTTCATTGCCTGCAATGTGTGTGGGGGGTAGTATTCCAAATTTATGAAGAAATTTTAATCAACAGGAAATCAACAGGAAAAAGCAACAAAACCAATGAAAATTGGGCAAAGAGTCAGAAAGGCCAATTCACTGAACAAGAATCTAAGTATAGAGCATTTGAGAAGATACTCATCCTCATCAATAATTAAATAAATGCAAACGAAAGCACTAAGTTACTATTTCATACATCTCAAATTGAAAGTCTATTTTATGCTGTATCTTATAGTGTAAGTATAAATATTTCACACTCTATTTTATTGGTATAAGTTTATGGGGGAAGCTAACTCTGACAAACTGCTGATTTTATATATATATATATAATATATATGTGTGTGTATATATATATATATACACATATGCAAAAAATTCAGAAAACAGCACCTCTAATTATTTAGGCCAGTGGGACAGTTTGTACTGATAAAATGGTATACACATATGTGTATATATATACCATTTGTATATTACATATACAAAATACAGTATTTTGTATATGTAACATACACACATACATATACATATATATATATATATATGTTGTCATTTGGGAAAGCATGTTGGCAATTTCTTCACAGTTGAAAATGCACAAACTAGACCACTCCTTGTTATAAACCCTATAGACCCTTGTGTGTGTGCACAAGGAGGCAGGAGCTAGGATGGACAAGGCAGCATTGAATATATGAACAAAGTATTAGAAACAAGCAGATATCCAACAGTGGAGGAATAGGAAATTAAATGGTGAAATTATTTACACATGTATATACTATATGGCAGTAAGAAATAAATGAACTAGATCTAGATAGATCAAATAGATGTCTAAAATAATAGTGGTTAAAAATGCATAAAGATATGCATTTTTGTGCATTTGTGAATAAAATAAGGGAACAAGATTGTGAATAAAACAAGGGTACAAGATTGATAAGAAATAAATACAAGCATAAGTAGATAAAAATAATATTTACTGGTTGTGTTTATTTTACCTAAAAATTTCTGAAACATATGAGATAAATTTTAACCCTTTAAAATGCTGGATGGCAAATATTCAGATGTCTATTATGTTATTCTTTGTCTTTTTCTGCATTAAATACAATTTCCAAAGGCAAATGCAACATTTTCTCAAAGGATAATTTTAAAAGTTAAAACATTTTCTCAAAGGACAACATAGTGTCTTCACTTGGGTTCTGTTTATATTGACTGATTGAGATAGAGTCTCACTCTGTCACCCAGGCTGGAGTGCAGTGGTATGATCTTAGCTCACTGCAACCTCGACCTCTCAGGTTCAAGCGATTCTCCCACCTCAGCCTCCTGAGTAGCTGGTATTACAGACGTGCACCACCATGCCCGACCAATTTTTGTATTTTTAGTAGACTCAGGATTTCGCCATGTTGATCAGGCTGGTCTTGAACTCCTGACCTCAAGTGATCCACCCACCTCGGCCTCCCAAAGTGCTGGGATTACAGGTGCGAGCCACCGCTCCGGCTATTTACTTTTAGTATGACCAAATATTAATAGATTAAGAAGCTTGCTTATATGGTGTCTTACTATTTAATAAAAATACGGACTACCAGATTCTACCTCAAAGCTAATGAATCATAATAATCAGTGAGCATCTTTGAAATCTGTACCCTTACCAAGGGTCTGGGCTGATTTTGAAATTAAATCAAGCTGAGACAACTTGATTTCATCAAAAACATTTGAGAAGGGCAAGATAAAACAGTTAGAAGCAGGTAAATAGGCAGTAATGAGGGAGATGTGTTTGTCTGAACCCATAACAAGGAACTAAACATACAGAGTGAACACCCAACAAAGCAGTCATGGGAAGAAAAGGCTTTACTTAAAATACAAATTTTAGGGATGGGAGAGTATGTACATGTTCATTTGGATGGAAAAAAATACATCAGAAAACAAGACACTTAAGTATAGATATTATTCTTTTATTACTTGATACTGAGATACCCAATTGTAAAATTGTTCTTTCCCTCTGAGAAAATCCAGTCAAGAGTGAATCCCTACTACCTGTTCCATTCACAAAATGACCCAACCAAAGACCAAATCCCACAAGTTTTTTTCAAACATTTTCTTCCTGAGATTCCACACACTTCCCTGTGGTGTGCATTCTCCTTTGCTGTAAGAAGGAATCCACTCAACTTGTTTAACTACAGGTCTGTTCCTGGTGATCTTTGACTGGAGGGCATTGACATAACTCTGAGTCTTTCTTGCCCAGTGACCAAGAAGCTATACTTGCTATGCCTAATCTTTTTCTTTTGTGGCCTCCTGGTTTTGTCTATATCTGATTCCAGCACTGCCTTAGCCTGAGGTCATCTCTTAAATCTACCAATGGTTTGATTTGCCTCCAGGCTGACTTCACATACACCCAACTTCTGCCAGTTCTTCTACTAACACCATAAACAATCAGCTTGATCTTTATCGATATATGCCCAAAAATGTCATTCCTTAATTAAATTGGGTGAATAAGTATTATTACCATGAATAGCCAAATTAAACTAGGCAACTTCTAAAATCTTTTTCAACTCTCAGATTGGACATGTCGTTGTTCCTCATCTGATGATACCTCCAAAGACACATGCTCTGATGGTCTATCAATACAAATAAAGCCAAGTTGAATTTCTTCTTTCCAGGAGTGAAAAGAGAGAAACTTCTACTAATCTCACATGGAGCCTGTGTAGCCAGCCATGCATAAAGAATGTGATCTTATTATTTAACTGCAAATTCTCTACTCACAAGTGATTGAGACTTAATCCATTCTACTTGATTGGCTCATATTCATTTACAAAATTTTATTAATTTGATACCCTTGTGTAAAATGTTCCAGTAAGTATTGCTGCAAAAACAAAACAAAACCAAAACTAACAAACAAAAAACAAAAGGAATATATGTCACACATAGGTACAGGAAAAAACATTGTTGTCAGTAATATAAAAACTGATTGCTAAATTAAAGAAAAATGCTGCTAAAGTAAAATGTGGATGGGAAAAGTTAGAAGACACATATTTTCTTGTCCGAACTTCATCAGTGAGTTGATGAAAGGCCTCCCATACTTAGTTTTCTTATCTTCTGAATGAGAGAAGTTGGCAAAATTTCTAAAATATTATAGTTTTATATAACAAACATTTTATAAACATATTTTTGGCTGTTCTTAGCTATGTACCAGTGTCAAAAATACACAGCAACTAATTACTAGGAATAACTAGGTTAATTAATGGCATATGTTTTCTTCAGTTTACTTCTGTGTGACTTGATGTTTATTAGTTTTCTTTTGGTAATTCCTCTCCCCAAGGTTGAGGGCTGGGAATAAATATGTGCAGCCAGCAAACAGGAAACTGAGACTTACTAAAGATCTGCTTAAGATCCAAATGATAGATGATTGTCTATAGTTAGTTTTCTTGTTTCCCAATCTGATTTTTTTCCCCCATCTAAATGTAGATACTCTGTCATCCTTAAAATCTGTCATCTTTGTTTGCAGTGAGGAGTTTTCTACCCATAATATATTCCTGTGGGACACAGTATCAAGCTCCTGGGAAATCCAGTAGAGTTAAAGCACAGAGTCAAATCCTGGGTAACAAAGCCAGAATCAGTTTATAGGGAAGAGAGTAAAGGAATCCTTCAAAGGACTGGGATAACTCAGTTACCTTGTAAAGCTCTTAAATTAGTTCCTGAGAAAGGTTAGGTAGATCTCTCAAATGATTTAGGATTAAGTTGAGGCAATATGTATCCACAGAGAATTTTTCTCAGTTCAATTAGGTTATAAATGACAGGTCACGACAAAAGTCCAGCAAAACTTCCATCATGTACTCTGTGTCCTTTTCTCTAGGATTCACTAAATGTCCAACTGAGACTGAAGAAAATTGAATTAGGCAATTAGATTCGAAAACTTGGGGCAATTTAATGAGTTATTCTTTGTGTTTAACAAGAGCAACTGCCCAGGTCCTATTGTTTAAATATTTCAAAAGTAAGAATATTAAACTGGACTACTGGAATATTAAGCAGATGTGCTCAATGAGATATTGCAGATTCTTCTTTCCCTTGAAAGGGATTGTTACATTTTCTGTAACAATGTCCTTTTAGAGGTACACACAGGAAGTAGAAGCAGTAAGAGGGGTGAAGGACAAAGAGGAGAAAAAAAGACACAGTTTGCCAGTTCAATAATGAAATAGGGAATATCAGGATAATAAAGGAATACATTGTTTGTCAGTATCTGTTGGGGATCAGTTCTAGGATCTCCTGTGGACATCAAAATCAGTGGATGTTCAAATCCCTGATATAAAATGGCATAGTATTAGCAAATAACCTATGTACATCCTCTTATATACTTTAAATCATCTCTAGATTACTTATATTACCAAATACAATGCAAACTCTAAGTATAGTTGTTATGCTGTATTATTTAGGGAATAATGACAAGAAAAAAAGACCGTACATGTTCAGTACAGATGCATTTTTTTATTTCAAATATTTCCAATCTGCAGTAGGTTGAATCCAGAGATGCAGAACCCATGGGTAGACAGGGTCGATTGTACTATGAACAACTCTACATGCATAAATTTGACAACTTAGGTAAAAATGGGTCAGCTCCCTAAAAAACACAAGTAACCACTACTTATCCAATATAAAATAGATAATTTGGACAGCTCTATAACTAATAGGGAAATTGTATTGATGATTTAAAAGATCCCCATAAAGAAATCTCCAAGCCCAGATGGTTACGGGGATATTTTTATGAAATGTTTAATAAATAGCACCAACTTTACATAATTTTTCCCAAAAAAAAGAAGAGGAGGAAACATTTTTCGAATCATTTTATGAAGCTAGTATTACCCTGATACCAAAAGCAGATGAAGATAGTATAAAAAAAAGAAAACTACAGACCAATTAGTCTCCTAAATATAAATATAAAAATCCTTTTAAAAAGCAAATAGAATTCAGCAATATAGGAAAGGAATTATATACCATAATCTAGTTAATTTAATTCCAGGAATGCAAGTATGTTTCAATATTTGAAAACTGATCAATGTGATCCATCACATTAATGGGCTAAAAAAGAAAAAATCACATAATATCAATTAATGCTAAAAAATTACTTGACAAAATTCAATGATCGGTTATGATAAAACTCAAAAAGAAGAATAGAGGGGGAACTTATTCAACTTGGTAAAGAGCATCTATTAAGAATCTGTTCATAATTATATATTTAATGGTAAAAACAAAAAAAGTGAATGTTTTCCCTGTAAGATAAGTAACAAAATAAGAATGTCCAGTCTCACCACTCTTCTTCAACAGTACTAGAAATTTTAGCCAGAGCATTCAGCCATATAAAGAAATAAAAGGGATATTGATTAGAAAAGAAGAAATAAAAACTGCTCCTATTGAAGACAATATGATTGTCTATTATCTAAGACAATATAATGTAGAAAATTACAAAGGATCTACAAAAATTCCTAGAAATAGTAAACAAAGTCAATAATGTGGTATAATATACAGTAAATAAAAGTTGATTGCATTTCTACATACTGGCAATGAATATGTGAACAGTGAAATCAAAAATATGGTACCATTTATAAGTACTCAAATATTATAATACTTAAGTGTAAATCTAACAAAATATGTTTAAGACTTATATGATGGAAACTGCACAATACTGATGAAAAAACTAAAGAAGATTAATAATTGAGAAGGTATACCATGCTCAAGGAATAAAAGACTCAATACAGTAAAAATGATTTTTTTCTCAATTTATATAAAGAATTAACATGACTAGGCATGGTGGCTTCACGTCTGTAATCCCAGCACTTTGGGAGGCCAAGGCAGGTGGATCACAAGGTCAGGAGACTGAGACCATCCTGGCTAACACAGTGAAACCCTGTCTCTACTAAAAATACAAAAAATTAGCTGGGCGTGGTGGCACGCACCTGTAGTCCCACTAGTTGGGAGGCTGAGGGAGGAGAATCACTCAAACCCAGGAGGCAGAGGTTGCAGTGAGGCGAGATCGTGCTACTGCATTCCAGCCCCGGAGACAGAGCGAGACTCCATCTAAAAAAAAAAAAAAAAAAAAAAAGGAAAAGAATTAACACAATTTCTATCAAAATCCAGAAATATTTTTTGTAGCTATAGATAAGATTATTGTAAAATTTATATAGAAAGGCAAAGTACATAGAATAGCTAAAACAATTTTGAAGAAAATAATTAAGAAGAATTAGTTTACTTGATTTCAAGTTTACTATATACCTACAATAATCAAGACTATATGGTAGTGTGGAGAAATAAACATTGAGATCAGTGGAACACAATAGAGAACCCAGAAATTGAGCCACACAAATATGCCCAAGTAATTTTTCACAAATGTGAAAAGGCAATTAGGGGGAAAGATAGCCTTTTCAACAAATGACACTGAAACAATTGGGAATCCAATCCATAGGCAAATAAACAAACAAATACAAAGAGCCTTGATCTAAGCCTCACACTTTGAACAAAAATTAACTCAAAATAAATCATGGACTTAAATCTGTAAAACTTTTAGAAGGAAACATTGGTGTGTATTTTCAGGTTCAAGAGCTATGTAAAGAGTTCTTAGACTTGACAACAAAAGCATAATCCATAAAATAAAAAAATAATAAATTATGTGTCATCGAAAGTTTTTAAAAATTTTCTCATTGAAAGATCCAGTTAAGGAGGTGAAAAAATAAGCTACTAACTGGGATAAAATATTTACAAACCACATATTTGACAAAGGATTATTCTTTGTAAAATGTGAAGAGCTCTCAGAATTCAACAGTAAAAAAGCAAACAATTCAATTAGAACATGGGCATTAGGGCGGAGCAAGATGGCCGAAAAGGAACAGCTCCAGTCTCCAACTCCCAGCGCGAGTGACACAGAAGACTGGTGATTTCTGCATTTTCAACTCAGGTACTGGGGTCATCTCACTGGGGAGTGCCAGAAAATTGGTGCTGGTCAGCTGCTGCAGCCCGACCAGCGAGAGCTGAAGCAGGGCGAGGCATTGCCTCACCTGGGAAGCGCAAGGGGGAAGGGAATCCCTTTTCCTAGCCAGGGGAACTGAGACACACAACACCTGGAAAATCGGGTAATTCCCACCCCAATACTGCACTTTAAGCAAACGGGCACACCAGGAGATTATACCCACACCTGGCCGGGAGGGTCCCACAGCCACGGAGCCTCCCTCATTGCTAACACAGCAGTCTGCGATCTAACCGAAACGGCAGCAGCGAGGCTGGGGGAGGGTCGCCCGCAATTGCTGAGGCTTAAGTAGGTAAACAAAGCCACTGGGAAGCTTGAACTGGGTGGAGCTCACAGCAGCCCAAGGAAACCTGCCTGTCTCTGTAGACTCCACCTCTGGGGACAGGGCACAGATAAACAAAAAAAGGGGAAGCAGCAGAGGCCTGTGCAGACGCGAACGACTCTGTCTGACAGCTTTGAAGAGAGCAGTGGATCCCCCAACACGGTGGTTGAAATCTGAGAACGGACAGACTGCCTGCTCAAGTGGGTCCCTGACCCCTGAGTAGCCTAACTGGGAGACATCCCCCACTAGGGACAGTCTGACACCCCACACCTCACAGGGTGGAGTACACCCCTGAGAGGAAGCTCCCAAAGTAAGAATCAGACAGGTACACTCCCTGTTCAGCAATATTCTATCTTCTGCAACCTCTGCTGCTGATACCCACGCAAACAGGGTCTGGAGTGGACCTCAAGCAATCTCCAACAGACCTACAGCAGAGGGTCCTGACTATTAGAAGGAAAACTATCAAACAGGAAGAACACCTATACCAAAACCCCATCAGTACGTCACCATCATCAAAGACCAGAGGCAGATAAAACCACGAAGGTGGGGAAGAAGCAGGGCAGAAAAGCTGGAAATTCAGGAAATAAGAGCGCACCTCCCCCTGCAAAGGAGCGCAGCTCATCGCCAGCAACGGATCAAAGCTGGACAGAGAATGACTTTGACGAGATGAGAGAAGAAGGCTTCAGTCCATCAAACTTCTCAGAGCTAAAGGAGGAATTACATACCCAGCGCAAAGAAACTAAAAATCTTGAAAAAAGAGTGGAAGAATTGACAGCTAGAATAATTAATGCAGAGAAGGTCATAAATGAAATGACAGAGATGAAAACCATGACACGAGAAATACGTGACAAATCACAAGCTTCAGTAACCGACTCGATCAACTGGAAGAAAGAGTATCAGCGATTGAGGATCAAATGAATGAAATGAAGCGAGAAGAGAAACCAAAAGAAAAAAGAAGAAAAAGAAATGAACAAAGCCTGCAAGAAGTATGGGATTATGTAAAAAGACCAAATCTACGTCTGATTGGGGTGCCTGAAAGTGAGGGGGAGAATGGAACCAAGTTGGAAAACACTCTTCAGGATATCATACAGGAAAACCTCCCCAACCTAGTAGGGCAGGCCAACATTCAAATTCAGGAAATACAGAGAACACCACAAAGATACTCCTCGACAAGAGCAACTCCAAGACACATAATTGCCAGATTCACCAAAGTTCAAATGAAGGGAAAAATCTTAAGGGCAGCCAGAGAGAAACATTGGGTTACCCACAAAGGGAAGCCCATCAGACTAACAGCAGATCTCTCGACAGAAACTCTACAAGCCAGAAGAGAGTGGGGGCCAATATTCAACGTTCTTAAAGAAAAGAATTTTAAACCCAGACTAAGTTTCATAAGTGAAGGAGAAATAAAATCCTTTACAGATAAGCAAATGCTTAGAGATTTTGTCACCACCAGGCCTGCCTTACAAGAGACCCTGAAGGAAGCCCTAAACATGGAAAGGAACAACCGGTACCAGCCATTGCAAAAACATGCCAAAATGTAAAGACCATCGAGGCTAGGAAGAAACTGCATCAACTAACGAGCAAAATAACCAGTAAATATCATAATGGCAGGATCAAGTTGACACATAACCATATTAACCTTAAATGTTAATGGACTAAATGCTCCAATTAAAAGACACAGACTGGCAAACTGGATAAAGAGTCAAGACCCATCAGTCTGCTGTATTCAGGAGACCCATCTCACATGCAGAGACATACATAGGCTCAAAATAAAGGGATGGAGGAAGATCTACCAAGCAAATGGAGAACAAAAAAAAGCAGGGGTTGCAATCCTAGTCTCTGATAAAACAGACTTTAAACCATCAAAGATCAAAAGAGACAAAGAAGGCCATTACATAGTGGTAAAGGGATCAATTCAACAGGAAGAGTTAACTCTCCTAAATATATATGCACCCAATACAGGAGCACCCAAATTCATAAAGCGAGTCCTTAGAGACTTACAAAGAGACTTAGACTCCCATACAATAATAATGGGAGACTTCAACACTCCACTGTCAACATTAGAGAGATCAAAGAGACAGAAAGTTAACAAGGATATCCAGGAATTGAACTCATCTCTGCACCAAGCGGACCTAATAGACATCTATAGAACTCTCCACCCCAAATCAACAGAATATACATTCTTCTCAGCACCACATCACACTTATTCCAAAATTGACCACATAATTGGAAGTAAAGCACTCCTTGGCAAATGTTAAAGAACAGAAATTATAACAAACTGTCTCTCAGACCACACTGCAATCAAACTAGAACTCAGGACTAAGAAACTCAATCAAAACCGCTCAACTACATGGAAACTGAACAACCTGCTCCTGAGTGACTACTGGGTACATAACGAAATGAAGGCATTCTTTATTTAGAAGTTCTTTGAAACCAATGAGAACAAAGATACAACATACCAGAATCTCTGGGACACATTTAAAGCAGTGTGTAGAGGGAAATTTATAGCACTAAATGCCCACAAGAGAAAGCAGGAAAGATCTAAAATGGACACTCTAACATCACAATTAAAAGAACTGGAGAAGCAAGAGCAAACACATTCAAAAGTTAGCAGAAGGCAAGAAATAACTAAGATCAGAGCAGAACTGAAGGAGATAGAGACACAAAAAACCCTCCAAAAAATCAATGAATCCAGGAGTTGATTTTTTGAAAAAATCAACAAAATTGACAGACCACTAGCAAGACTAATAAAAAAGAAAAGAGAGAAGAATCAAATAGACGCAATAAAAAATGATAAAGGGGATATCACCATGGACCCCACAGAAATACAAACTACCATCAGAGAATACTATAAACAGCTCTACGCAAATCAACTAGAAAATCTAGAAGAAATGGATAATTTCCTGGACACTTACACTCTCCCAAGACTAAACCAGGAAGAAGTTGAATCCTTGAATAGACCAATAGCAGGCTCTGAAATCGAGGCAATAATTAATAGCCTACCAACCAAAAAAAGTCCAGGACCAGATGGATTCACAGCTGAATTCTACCAGAGTTACAAAGAGGAGGTGGCACCATTCCTTCTGAAACTATTCCAATCAATAGAAAAAGAGGGAATCCTCCCTAACTCATTTTATGAGGCCAACATCATCCTGATACCAAAGCCTGGCAGAGACACAACAAAAAAAGAGAATTTTAGACCAATATCCCTGATGAACATCGATGCAAATTCCTCAATAAAATACTGGCAAACCAGATTCAGCAGCACATCAAAAAGCTTATCCACCATGATCAAGTGGGCTTCATCCCTGGGATGCAAGGCTGGTTCAACATTCGCAAATCAATAAACGTAATCAAAGACAAGAACCACATGATTATCTCAATAGATGCAGAAAAGGCTTTTGACAAAATTCAACAGCCCTTCATGCTAAAAACGCTCAACAAATTCGGTATTGATGGAACATACCTCAAAATAATAAGAGCTATTTATGACAAACCCACAGCCAATATCATACTGAATGGGCAAAAACTGGAAAAATTCCCTTTGAAAACTGGCACAAGACAGGGATGCCCTCTCTCACCACTCCTATGCAACATAATGTTGGAAGTTCTGGCTAGGGCAATCAGGCAAGAGAAAGAAATCAAGGGTATCCAGTTAGGAAAAGAAGAAGTCAAATTGTCCCTGTTTACAGATGACATGATTGTATATTTAGAAAACCCCATCGTCTCAGCCCAAAATCTCCTTAAGCTGATAAGCAACTTCAGCAAAGTCTCAGGCTACAAAATTAATGTGCAGAAATCACAAGCATTCTTATACACCAGTAACAGACAAACAGAGAGCCAAATCAGGAATGAACTTCCATTCACAATTGCTTCAAAGAGAATAAAATACCTAGGAATCCAACTTACAAGGGATGTCAAGGACCTCTTCAAGGAGAACTACAAACCACTGCTCAGTGAAATCAAAGAGGACACAAACAAATGGAAGAACATACCATGCTCATGGATAGGAAGAATCAATATCGTGAAAATGGCCATACTGCCCAAGGTTATTTATAGATTCAATGCCATCCCCATCAAGCTACCAATGACTTTCTTCACAGAATTGGAAAAAACTGCTTTAAAGTTCATATGGAACCAAAAAAGAGCCCGCATTTCCAAGACAATCCTAAGTCATAAGAACAAAGCTAGAGGCATCACGCTACGTGACTTCAAACTATACTACAAGGCTACAGTAACCAAAAAAAGCATGGTACTGGTACCAAAACAGAGATATAGACCAATGGGACAGAACAGAGTCCTCAGAAATAAAACCACACATCTACAGCCATCTGATCTTTGACAAACCTGAGAGAAACAAGAAATGGGGAAAGGATTCCCTATTTAATAAATGGTGCTGGGAAAATTGGCTAGCCATAAGTAGAAAGCTGAAACTGGATCCTTTCCTTACTCCTTATACAAAAATTAATTCAAGATGGATTAGAGACTTAAATGTTAGACCTAATACCATAAAAACCGTAGAAGTAAACCTAGGCAGTACCATTCAGGACATAGGCATGGGCAAGGACTTCACGTCTAAAACACCAAAAGCAATGGCAGCAAAAGCCAAAATTGACAAATGAGATCTAATTAACCTAAAGAGCTTCTGCACAGCAAAAGAAACTACCATCAGAGTGAACAGGCAACCTACAGAATGGGAGAAAATTTTTGCAATCTACTCATCTGACAAAGGGCTAATATCCAGAATCTACAAAGAACTCAAACAAATATACAAGAAAAAAACAAACAACCCCATCAAAAAGTGGGCAAAGGATATGAACAGACATTTCTCAAAAGAAGACATTCATACAGCCAACAGACACATGAAAAAATGCTCATCATCACTCGCCATCAGAGAAATGCAAATCAAAACACAATGAGATACCATCTCACACCAGTTAGAATGGCAATCATTAAAAAGTCAGGAAACAACAGGTGTTGGAGAGGATGTGGAGAAATAGGAACACTTTTACACTGTTGGTGGGATTGTAAACTAGTTCAACCATTATGGAAAACAGTATGGCGATTCCTCAAGGATCTAGAACTAGATGTACCATATGACCCAGCCATCCCACTACTGGGTATATACCCAAAGGATTATAAATCATGCTGCTCTAAAGACACATGCACACGTATGTTTATTGCGGCACTATTCACAATAGCAAAGACTTGGAATCAACCCAAATGTCCATCTGTGACAGACTGGATTAAGAAAATGTGGCACATATACACCACGGAATATTATGCAGCCATAAAAAGGATGAGTTTGCATCCTTTGTAGGGACATGGATGCAGCTGGAAACCATCATTCTTAGCAAACTATCACAAGAAGAGAAAACCAAACACCGCATGTTCTCACTCATAGGTGGGAACTGAACAATGAGATCACTTGGACTCAGGAAGGGGAACATCACACACCGGGGCCTATCATGGGGAGGGGGAAGGCGGGAGGGATTGCATTGGGAGTTATACCTGATATAAATGATGAATTGATGGGTGCTGAGAGTTGATGGGTGCAGCACACCAACATGTCACAAGTATACATATGTAACAAACCTACACGTTATGCACATGTACCCTAGAACTTAAAGTATAAAAAAAAAAAAAACTAAACATGCAAATACCATACAACTCATGAACTGTATTCTGGGCACTTATTCCAGAGCAATAAGCATAATAACGAATAAGAAATAAGAAATAATGTATGCTTATACAACAAGCTATACCCAAATATTTACAACAGCTACATTAATAATAGTGGAAAATTGGATACAACCAAGATATCCCTCAATCGATTAATGGTTAAACAAACTGGTGTATCCATATCATGGAACACTACCTCAGCAATAAAAAAGGAGACTATTGATACTTGCAACAACCTGGATAAATCTACAAAAGAAAAATGTGCTGAGTGAAAAAAAGCCAATCTCCAAGGCTATATTCTATATACCCATTGGTATAAGATTCTTGAAATGACAAGGTTTAGAAATAGAGAATGGTCCTAGCACCATTTGTTAAGAAGGTCATGCTTTCTCCACCTATGTTTTTGTTTACTTTGTTGAAGATCAGTTGGCTATAAGTATTTGGGTCTATTTCCAGGTTCTCTATTCTGTTTCATTGGTCTATGTATCTATTTTTATACCAGTACCATGCTGTTTTGGTGACTATGGTCTTATAGTATAGTTTGAAATCAGGTACTGTGATGCCTCCAGATTTGTTCTTTTTGCTTAGTCTTGCTTTGGATATACAGGCTCTTTTTGGTTCCATATGAAGTTTAGATTTTTTTTGAATTCTGTGAAGAATGATGGTGGCATTTTTGTGGGGATTGCACTGAATTTATACATCACTTTTAGCAGTATGGTACTTTCACAATATTGATTTTACCCATTCATGACCATGGGATGTGTTTCCATTTGTGTCATCTTTGATTTCTTTCAGCAGTGTTTTGTAGTTTTCCTTGTAGAAGTCTTTTGACTCCTTGGTTAGGTATATTCTAAGTTTTTGTTTGTTTGTATGTTTGTTTTGTTTTTGTTTTGCAGCTATTGTAAAAGGGGTTGAGTTCTTGATTTGATTCCCTGCTTGGTCACTGTTGGTGTATAGAAGAGCTACTAATTTGTGCACATTAATCTTGTATCCGGAAACTTTGCTGAATTCTTTTATCAATTCTAGGAGCTTTCTGGAGGAGTTTTTAGGATTTTCAAGGTAAACAATCATATTGCCAGCAAACAATGTCAGTTTGACTTCCTTTTTACTGATTTTGATGCCCTTTATTTCTTTCTCTTGTCTGATTGCTCTGGGATAATTGGCTAACCACATGTAAGAGAATGAAACTGGACCCTCATTTCTCACTTTATAAAAAAAAAAAATTAACTCATGATGGATTAAGGACTTAAACCAAAGACCTGAAACTATAAAAAGTCTAGTAGACAAATTGGAAAAACCCTTCTAGATGTTGGCTTTTTAGGCAAGGATTTTATGACCAAGAACCCAAAAGCAAATGCAACAAAAACAAAGATAAATATATGGGTCCTAATTAAAATAAAGAGTTTTTGCACAGCAAAAGGAACAGTCAGCAGAGTAAACAGACAACCCACAGAGTGGGAGAAAATCTTCACAATCTATACATCTGACAAAGGACTAATATCCAGAATCTACATTGAACTCAAACAAATCTGTAAGAAAAAAACAAACAATCCCATTAAAAAGTGGCCTAAGGACGTGAATAGACAATTCGCAAAAGAAGATATAAAAATGGAAAATAAACACATGAAAAAAAGCTCAACATCACTAATGATCAGAAAAATGCAAATCAAAACCACAATGCGATACCACCTTACTCCTGCAAGAATGGCTATAATCAAAAAAATAAAGAAAACAGTAGATGTTGGCATGGATGCGGTTATCAGGGAACACTTCTACACTGCTGATCAGAATGTAAACTCATGGAAAACAGTGTGGAGATTCCTTAAGAAACAAAAAGTAGAAATACCATTTGATCCAGCAATCCCACTACTGGGTATCTACCCAGTGGAAAATAAATCATTATACAAAAAAGATATTGAATATGCATGTTTATAGCAGCACAATTCACAATTGCAAAATCGTGGAACCAATCCAAATGCCCATCGATCAGCAAGTGGATAAAGAAGCTGATAAATATGTACGATTGAATACTACCCAGCCATAAAAAGGAACAAATTACCAGCATTTGCAGCAATCTGGATGAGATTGAAGATTATCATTCCAAGTGAAGTAACTCAAGAAAGGAAAACCAAACATCATATGTTCTCACTTATATGTGGGAGCTAAGCTGTGAGGACACAAAGGTATAAGAATGATACAATGGACTGTGGGGACTTGGGGGGAAGACTGGGAGTGGGGCAAGAGATAAAAGACTACAAATATGATGCAATGTATACTGCTTAGGTGATGGGTGCACCAAAATCTCACAAATCACCATTAAAGAACTTACTCATGTTAACCAAGTGCCATCTGTACCCCAATAACTTATGGAAAAAAATAAAAATTAAAAAAAACTAGAAATCGACAATGAGTGCATGGTAGCCAGGTATTTAACAGTGGATAAGAGTGGAAGGGAATTGGGCATGGCTATTAAAGGGTAACATGAGGCATACTTGTGATAAAACTAAAAGAGGAGAGAATATTGTTTCCTCCTGACTGTCTCAATGTCAGTATACTGTGTGTGATCTGTGACTATAATTTTATAAGATGTTATTATTGGAGAAAACTGGGCAAAGCATTTTTGTGTATTTTCTGTATTATTTCTTACACTGCATATGAATCTATAATTTCCTCAAAATAAAAAGTATAATGAAAAACAAAATGATACAAATGAAATTTAAGAAACTTTGGTATTCTTATTTTCAACAAGAGCAACTAGCTAGTTGCTATTCACATATTTCAAAAGTAAGAATGTTAAACAACACTCCTAGAAAATCAAGAAGATAACTGAACCAGATATGGTGCATTCTATACTTCTCTTGCTTTTTTCTGAAACTGACTATTAAACTGTCAGCAATAACATCCCTTTAGTGGTGTGCACAGAGTAGAAACACGTCCTGATTTTTTTCAATTGCCTTTAATTCACACAATCTCAACAATTCAAAAATCATTTTTCTTCCAAATACCAGACTGTCCCATTAGAGAATAAATCCCTTTTTATTTTGTTTTTGATTACAAAGTAATGCATGCTTTTTGTAGTAAACTTAGAAAGTAATAAATAGCATAAAAAGAGAAGAAAAAAATGTTAAAAACCACTCAAAATGTATTGTCTAGTATTTCGGCTTATTTCTTTCCTATTTTTTTCTTTTATGATCTTTAATATAGTTAAAAATCATGCTGTGCATAAAATTTTGTAGCTTTACTTTTTATTCACAATGATATAATCATTTTAATATTTGTATATTATATATTCATTATATATAATATGTATACTTTTTATTCACAATGATATAATCATTTTAATATTTGTATATTATATATTCATTATACATAATATATATACTTTTTATTCACAATTATATAATCATTTTAATATTTGTATAATATTAGATGCTTGTCTTTCAATTTACTTGGCCACCTTTCTAATTTAAGAGAACTGGATGTTTAAATTTTTTGATATTATAAATAATGCAATTAGAAACACTTTTCTATATAGATAGCTTTTATGATTATTTCTGTATTTCTTTATTTCAGAGTTTTAGCAATGGAATTAATGGTGTAAAGAATATGATTATTTTAAGGTTCTTGATATATACCACTTTAGTCAAATTCTTTTTATGTTGCTAAAGGCCCATTGATACCCTTTACGCAAGGAATTTTGAAAATATTTTCTCAGGAAGCAGAGTAGGCATGATTAAACCTACTACTTTTAAGTTATATCTGAATTATTTACCTTTTACAGATTATGGTAAACTTGGGCATGCTGTCCACTTGAAACTTTTGTAGTGTGCTTTTCTATACTAAAGACACTAGTACGCTAACAACTGTACAGCATTTCCAGGATTCCCTTGCATCTAGGGTGCTGAAAGCAAAACTTATTCTATCCATTCAATGCTCTTGAATGGAATTTTGGAAGATGGGAATGAGGCAAGCGTCATCTTCCTATGGCCATGTTGGGCTGCCTGGTAATGGAGATGCTGAGTACTGGGCAGCATCCTGGTGCCCAGTCACTGACTTCTTGTGTGTCAAAAGGACTTTGTGGCAGCAGTAGCTCCTTGATGGCTGTCTTGCAGCCACAACAGCATATTTTGAAGCCCATAGTTTCAGTGGTAGCCTCCTGACTACCAAAGTTTCATGCGTAAATTTATTCAAACATTTAAGAAAGAAATATCACAAATCTCCCCAAATTCTTCCAGAAAACACAGGGAGAACATTTTCCAACTCATTTGATGAGGCTGGAAAAACTCTGATACCAAAATCTGTGAAGGATTTTATAAGAAAGAAAAACTGCAGGACAACCAGTGAAAGCTGATCATACAAATTGGGTCATTCTTGACATAGTCAACTAAAACAAAGTTGAGAAGCCAGGTGGGGAAAACAAAAAAAAAAAACACTCAGGGAACATAACATTGCTCCAAGAATGTAATTCTTGGCAAGCCTGCAGAAATTGCCCGTTGTAACCTGAAACCAGTTTTATCTAATGGTTACTGAAATACCTGCTGTGACACTAAGACAAGTTTGATCCACCTCAGTCACTCAGCAGTCAGAGCTTGCCAGCTCTCCAAAACTTTAGTAGTGCTGGTGAACTGTCTTTCAAACAAACAAACAAAACACATACCATTTCTCCTTTTTATAAAACTTCCAACCTCCTCTTTGTTTTTTTGGACATGTTGAAGACCACATGGTCTAGTATGTATGTCCTGGAACTACAATTCTTGCTTCTCAAATAAAACATTTCACATTTAGAGATGTCTCTATATGTGATTTCTATATTTGATTTGATTGTGACAAACCTGTCTCGTAAGCCAAAGTCCTAATGAAATCTTAGTGTTGGGAAACAATTTTCCGTGGATCTCTCATGTTTCTGCATGGCATATGAACGAGGTACTAACTGGGCAGTTTTGTTCAATATTTTTTCTAAGGATGCTTGTGTAACAAGTAGCCTTAGAAGATAGATACAGGCCAGGCATGGTAGCTCACGCCTGTAATCCCAGCACTTTGGGAGGCTGAGGAGGGCAGATCACAAGGTCAAGAGATCGAGACCATTCTGGCTAACACAGTGAAAACCTGTTTCTACTAAAAATAAAAAAAAAAAATTTAGACAAGTGTGGTGGCAGGCACCTGTAGTCCCAGCTACTTGGGGGCAGTGCTGAGGCAGGAGAATAGCATGAACCCAGGAGGTGTAGCTTGCATTGAGCTGAGATTGTGCCACTGTACTCCAGCCTGCAGCCTGGGCAACAGAGCAAGACTCCAAGACTCTGTCTCAAAAAAAAAAAAAAAAAGATACGTACAGTATCTCATCTCTGCAAAAAATAAAAAACTAGCCTGGCATGGTGACATGTGCCTGTATTCCCAGCTACTCAGGAGGCTGAGGTCGGAGGATTGCTAGAGCCTGGGAGATCAAGGCTGCAGTGAGCTGTAATCATACTACTGCTCTCCAGCCTGAGTAACAGAGAGAGACTCTCCTTAAACAAACAAAAACTGAAAAAAAAAAAAAAAAAAAAAAAAACCTTGATCTCCAGAGGCATGATCTGCATTCCCAGACCCATACTTCTTATATAGGAGTCAGGCATTAATTTGTCTCATTCTCCAAAGTGTTTGTACTTTAGGAATGGTCATAAGAAACCTTCAAATATTTGAGGAAACATTACCAGAAGATCATGTAACCCTCATGGGACTGTGGAGATCTCTCTAAAATGAGGCTAACCTTAGCTAAGTGGTGGACCTTTTTGGAAGAGTATATGAGTCATGAATCTTCATGTGTACCTTGTGGACAGTTATCTCTATGGTGAAAATCATGCAATTAAAATATGTTTAAGAAATTTGTCCCTGGCTTTATCTGAAATAGTTAATGATGCCATCTCAGTCCTGGAAAGCATTCAAGTCAGCATCATCTCACTAATCAGGGTTTTTACATATGATAGAATTGCCCTAGTCATCCTCTGTGCAAACCAAGGAAGAGTCTATGTAATAGTATTCTTTTGTACCTGGATTAATGTCTTTAGCCAAGTGAAAAGTTAAGTTCAGGTGCCTGAGAAGAAAGTCACCTAACCTTCTAAGGTAGACCATGATGGTTTATGACAGGGTCCTTAAGCCCTGGGTCACAGATAGACAGCAGGAGGTGAGCAGCAGTTGAGTGAGCAAAGCATCATCTGTATTTACAGCCACTCCCCATTGCTCATATTACCATCGAGCGCCACCCCCTGTCAGATCAGTGGCAGCATCAGATTCACAGAGAAGCACAAATTATTGTGAACTGCACATTCAAGGGATCTAGGTTGCACACTCCTTATGAGAATCTAATGCCTGGTGATCTGTCACTGTCTCCCATCACCCCCAGATGGGACCATCTAGTTGCAGGAAAACAAGCTCAGGGTTTCCACTGATTTTACATTACGGTGAGTTGTATAATTCTTTCATTACACATTAGAATGTAATAATATAAATAAAGTGTGCAATAAATGTAATGCACTTGAATCATCCTGAAACCATCCCTCACACTTCAGCCTACGGAAAAATTGTATTCCATGAAACTAGTTCCTGGTGCCAAAAAGGCTGGGAACCACTGGTTTATGAGATTTATTTACCTGGTTGGATCTAGGAATCTGGGGAGCAAGGCTGAGGTGAATACTTCATGCTGGCCTCCTTCTGGTACTTGAAGTCATATTGGAGGTGTCCTTAATTAAAGGGTAAATCAAACAGAACAGATTGGGTCCCAGCCTCTATCAGATTAAGCAGAGTGGTGTACTCATGCAAAATAACACCAAAAGCCAAGGAGTTGTAGAAACAAGAACCAAATAGTCTTAGGAGATAATTCTCCATGGGTTTCTTGAATTTCCACACATCTCATGCATGAAGTATTAATTGACGTTTCATCTGGACTCTCTTTTCAAGGATGCTTGTATAGCAAACAGCCTTAGAAGACAGAGATCATGTCTCTCTCCAGAGAAAACCACAATATAATTTCTGCCCATTGTAAAAGATTTGGGTTCACTAAACTTAGGGTTTCTCTTTTGTAATACAATGTATTTCATATGCAGGTAGTACCTGCATATGAAACAGATTGGAGCTATCTGTGGTAATTGGATCTCAGGGCACAAATGTGAATGCTGATACTCTGCCTATTACTATTTCTGTGAATAAAAACTGTTCATTAACTCTGACTCAGATGTCTCCTGTCCTTTACCATCATCTATGAAATTGTAGCAGGTTAACATGCTCGTTTAATAAGTACAGTAAGGTAAAAATCTCTGACCCTTCACAGTTCCTGTCAATTAGCAAATCAAATCCAGCAATATATGAAAGAGATAATACATCATAACCAAGATGGGTAGGTATATTATAGAAATGTAAGTATCGTTTACTGTTTAAAATTCAATCTATGTACTTCATCACATTAAAGAAAAAATAGAAAAAAATTGATTATCTTACCAGATACATAAAAGCATATGATGAAACTAAATACACTCATAACTTAAAAAAAACACACAGAAAACCTTTTAGCAAACCATAAATAGAAAAAAAACCTCATTAATTTGAGAAGTAGTATTTGTGAAAACCTTAAAGGAAAAAGTCTGTTTATTGGTGAAACACTGAAAGGATTTTTCCATAAGATTGTAAATGAGACAAGGTCCTGTCAGCTGTAATCAATTCTATTTAGCATTATGTTAAAGATCCTGGCAGATGCAATAAGATCAAAATAAACAGAGAGAGAGAGAGAAAAGAAGGAGGAGAAGAAGAAGAAGAAGAAGAAGAAGAGAAGAAGAAGAAGGAGGAGGAGGAGGAGGAGGAGAGGAGGAGGAGGAGGAGGAGGAGGAGGAGGAGGAGGAGAGGAAGAAGAAGGAGAAAGAGAAAAGGGGGAAGAGGAGGAGGAAGAGGTAGAAGAAGGAAGCCAAGAAAAGGCAAGAGAATTGGAAATAATAAATAAAACTGTCATTGCAGAAGACATGGAAATGTTGGTGGGAAAAAATCAACAGAAGCTACAAGCTATTAGAATTAATAAATAAATTTAGCAAGTTTGCTGGATGCAAAGGCAATATACAAAAACACATTGTATTTCTATGTACCAGCAATAAGCAAACAGAAAATACAAATTTAAAAATGGTGCTACTGACAATAGCATAGAAACAAAAAAAAATCAAATACTTGAGAGCCTCCTTCAGAAAAATAAAAACTAAATGTACTACCAAGAACTCTCTAAAATGGCTAAAATTGATAAGACAGCATACCAAATATTGGAAAGGGTATGGAACAACTAGACCTCTCAAACACTGCCAGATGGAGTGTAAATTTGTACATTTCTTTGGAATGCTGTGTGACAGTGTATTCCTAAAGTGCAACAGTTCCACTCCTAAGTATAATATATGCAATAGAAATGCACACATATGTTCACAAAGGAAATGCATGAGAATGTTCATAGCAGCATTATTTGTAATGTCCCCAAAATGGAAACTACCCTGATGCTTCTCAATAGTCAAATAGATAAATATAAGTTATTATGCATTCCCATAGAGGAGGGGTTGGCAAACATTTTCTATAAAGGGCCAGATAGCAAATATTTTAGGCAGCACAATCTCTGTCATAAGTCCTCAACTCTACCATGATAGCATAAAACAGCCATAGACAATACCAAATGAATGAGTATGGATATATTCCAATAGAAACTTTATTTATGGACACTGAAATTTGAATTTCGTACAATTCCCACATGTCCTGAAATAGTACTCTTTTTTGTTTAGTTTTTAAAAAATGTAAAACCTGTTTTTTCTTGTAAACCATACAAACACAGGTGGTGAGCCAGATTTGGCCCCATGGGCCAGAGTTTGCCAACTGTTGATATGGAAGAATACTATATAGAAATGAGAATGAAGAAAACTACAACTTCTGTACATGCAACAGTATAAAATAACCTCCAAACATAACATTGAGTGAATGAAGTTGGACACAAAAGAGTGCAAAGTGTTTATGATTACCCAAAAGGGTGTATGATTCTGTTTATATATAAAGTTCAAAAATAGGCAAAACTAATCTGTGATGTTAGAAGTTAGGTTAATGGTTACAATGGCAGAGGTGATTGATTCAAATGTCGCATTAAGGGGGCTTTGTGGAGTCTAGCAATATATTGATATGTGTGTTGGTTAAAAGGAACGGGGGCTTTCTGACAATGTATTGAACCATGTCTTATTGTTTGTATACAACTGTGTTTATTATTCTTTAATAAAAGTTCAGAGATGCATATAGTTTTTAATTTCTCACTGTCACTCTGAGTTTTTTTCTATGGAAAATGTTTCTCCCTTTCACTGGCTAAAACTCATGCAGCCCTGTGATTGTCTAGTCTCTCTAGGGTACTAGATGGTCCTATGCATATTACAGTTTTGATTCAGAAATTACAATATGTGAATAACACATCCATCTTCACTAAAATGTAAGCGTCTTTCATCTTGGCCACCAAGATGAGAACTGATATCTGATTTCATGCACTAGAGTGTTTCGGTTGTTTCTTTTATTACTTCCCTTCTCCCAACTTGCTAGAAATTCTTAAGGATCATTTGGATTGAAGTGCAGAAGGAAGAGAGAATGGGGACGGAAAGCTCTGATTTGATTGGTTTCAGAATATGGCTTTTGGCTTTGTGGAAATGCCAGATAAATTAAGCTTTATTTCACATGTGGCTTTCATTGGGTTTTTGAAAACTCTGTTGCTAGGTTGCTTCTACTGCAGCTCCGTTATCTTGATATATTCTATTTATTTGCCCTTGGCCTCACCTTTAGCCTCTGGTTCTCCAGTTGTCTATTCTGCATGGGCTTTCTCTGTTGAACCCTCAGCATACCTAGCTGGTCTTCTTAGGAAGAAGTCAAAAAAGCTCCAGTCTCGCCCTCTCACTGACCTGCTTCACATATAACCCACAATCAACACTCATGCATATGTTGTCCAAATCTATCCTGGAAGCATAGACAAACACAAAATAGGACCTCACCTGTGCTCTGAACTCCGCTCGGCAGTCCATCTCTCTCACTTTCCTATCTGGCAGAAGTCAGATGCCACTCCACTGTCCTTTCCAAGTTCTAGAAGAGTTGCCATATTTGAGTAGTGGTCCCATTACCACCCAGATCTCCAGGTTTGAGGGCAAGAGAGCTCTACCCATCCCCAATCCCTGTGTGGGTGTCATGTTATGTAAGTGGGCTGAGTGGGGAACTCATATGGCATCACTTCTCTCCAAAGAAATCTTTTGGCAAAACTTTACAACTCTTCAACTCTTGCCTTTTTAAAAATATCCTCTTGATGGAAAGGACTTTTTGGAGGCATGCAAACAGTTTCTAGAAATTCCTTTGAAAATCTACGTTTTGGGCTATCTCACAACTCATTGTGCCACATTCGAAACTAACACGTTAACTTCCAATTACCCTAAACTTTCTGTTATGATAGTAAAGCAGAACTCAGAGAAAGAAGTCATCCCTAATTTTACAAAGTTCTTAGAATAATTCAGTTCTCAAATTGGTTTTTAGAAATATTGTACCAAATTTAATTATCAATATTTGGGAATTCCTAACTTCAACAAAATTATTATTTTGAACATATACTAGTCTGGTAGACAAAAATTACTTTCTTATTTTTGCATAAAATTACATTTATTTGTTCTTAATGAAGATAAACAGTTTTCATGTTTTTTAAGACCTCTTGGTTGAAAAAAAAAAAATAGCTTGATCCTTCTGGTTCTGATTATCTTACTAGCTAGGTATCTACCGACCTTCACAACAAAGTCAGATAAAAATACTAGATATAGTTTTGTTAAATCCACGTTTTTAGACTTATTAAATTTTAAGAATATGACTGAAATTCTCCTGGTGAATAAGTGTATTGAAATGCACTTTCAGACTTCATCAACTATCTCAGAGTCCTAAGATTTTATTTAGAAAGAAACGTTCAGATCCAGTGTTCTGGGCTAATAGCTACCTACAAATACCAAAACAATTTCAGAAAGTAAATAAATTACTGAAACTGTGTGCTTGAGTCTCCCTTTACTTCATCAGAAAAGCTACTTAAGCCTCAGGTTTGCAGGGAGCCTAAAGATTGAGGCCAGGGTACCAGATTACCCAATGATTGATTCTGTAGATTAAGACTGACACAGATCTGAGTATGAGAGAAGTCATTTCAGAATCTAATATTTTTTCTATGTAAAAAGCAAGCAATTATATAAAAGTTCAAAAACCTAACAGTTCTTGTTTCTATCAGTCAGTGTGTAGTATTTATTATAGAATTTCCTTTTTAAAAAAAATTATACTTTTTAAGAAAATTAATACATGTTCATTGAAAACATTCAAGCAACAATTTTTGGACTTTCAGATTTTGTGAAGATAGGGAATTAGTCCAGGTTGCTAGTTTGCTTACTTAAAATCAGTTCTGGATAAACTGTGGAAGTGAGAGGAAAACATGGATTTCAGAAACTGGAAGAAAAGAGTTGGAACTTCTTAGAGAGATTGAAGAGTGCCTGGTATTGCTCTGAAGTTAATGATTATCAGAAGTGTTTACCATAGCTTATCTTCTCTTAAATTCTTTATTTTGATTTACTTTTGCTTGGCTGAATTTTATCTTCAAGTAGCTACTATTATTGTTGTTATTGTTATTTTATTATTACAAATAGGCTCATCAGTACTATAATCCTTTAGTCTGAAACCTTTGAAACTATCCATTACCCTCTATTAGAACATTGCATACATTTTCTGTACTGTTAATAATCTTCCCAACTTCATACTCTTTGAATACTTTTAAGCTTTCTTATTGTTACCCATTCACCATTTCTATAAACTTTTTCAAATGAAATGTTATCACTGTTATATATTTCTGCTGTGACTGTGACTGTCTTCATTCCTTTCCTCCATGCTTCCAATTAGGTTTCAGTCATGGCTGTGTTGTTCTTTTGCCTCTTTTAATTTATGTATGAGTTTTATAGCAAAGTGGTGTTTTGTCCCTAATTGATTTATTTAGGTCTGCATTATTCATCATATATTCCTTTGGTGTAATGTCTCATTTTGTTTCAGTGATTTTATTTTCTTTTTAATTTTTCCTATAAATATATGTTATGAAATGTTTTCTTCTTTTTCTCCATATTAAACTGCTTATTTGTCCTATAGAACTGAGTTTCTTTTCTCCACTTTTTCACCTAAATTTTTACATAGCTATCATGTCATTTCCTTTTATCTTATCATATTTAACAAGGTCAACTCTATTCCAAACCTCCTATTTGCTCAGGTACAGAATGGGGAACTTGTCCTAAACTCCCTTTTTACAATCTGAGATCTATTGGCATTTTCTTCAGAGCACTTAATGTTGTGTGTTTTCCATCTTGTCTGTTACTTGAGGGCATGGAGAAACAAGATACAACTGGGGATGTGGACAACTGCTATTGGTGGACCAGGCCTCTGATATTTTTGATAATTGTGTTAAAAGTCTTACACTGACATTTATTCCATAATTTAGGTGTTTCTTACCATTCTGAAGAACACTATAATGCTCAGAGTTCAACAAGAGAACAATAACCACTAGGAGATATATATACGTACATATATTTGGCCTTAGGCAGCTGGACAGACAATTTCTGCAAAGCTGTTTTCTTTACATCTGATGCTGGAGCTTAGACTGTTAAGAGCAGTCAGTTGGGAAGGGAAGATGAATGTGTATTGGTGGAGACCAAGAGCAAAATGGAACCCAAAAGTGTGAGCTGGAATTCCACAAGAAAAACTGACACCTGTGTCAGTTCTTGTTGCCAGTGCTGAGTGGTCTTATAGAAGCCTGGGCCAGACTCTCTGTATTAAACACACAAATGGCCCAGGAGTCAAAGAAAATGGAAAATTCAGGGGGAAGGTAGAGTAGTTGGAGGCCTAGCTGCTGTTTCACACCGAGATGAGTCAGTCAAATGGCAATGTGGGCCCGGCGCAGTGGCTCATGCCTGTAATCCTAGCACTTTGGGAGGCTGAGGTGGATGGATCACCTGAGGTCGGGAGTTCGAGACCAGCCTGACCAACGTGGAGAAACCCCATCTCTACAAAAAATACAAAATTAGCTGGGCATGGTGGCACATGACCGTAATCCCAGATACTCGGGAACCTGAGGCAAAATTGCTTGAACCCAGGAGGTAGAGTTGCAGTGAGCTGAGATTGTGCCATTGCACTCCAGCCTGGGGAACAAGAGCAAAACCCCGTCTCTAAAAATAAATAAATGCATAAATAAATAAAAAATAAAATGGCAACATATATGAGCTACAAAATGGCTGCTGCTTTCCTTCTGCCCCCTAAATCTCCAGTCTCTGCCAGGACAATCCTAACTAAAAACACACAAAAAAGGGAATAGCCAAGTGAACAAAGGTACTAATGAATTTTGGATTATTACCCTCAAATAAAGTAGAGCTTTGCCTTGAGGGTTTTACTCTTCCTTAGACCCAAGTTTTATTTCCTATTCCATTAACTTTTTCCCCAACCCAGATCAAGAAAGTGTCAAAATCTAAGCAATCATGTCGCAAATTAAATTCATGTTTGCATTTGCAATGAGAAAATAAAGAGAGTAAGGGAATTGTATATTATTTTGTCTATTCTTTCCCTTTGGTTGAGATGAATTGTTACTGTTGTAACCTCTTACACTGTCATCTTAAAGCAGTACAACTGAGCCAGTCTGTATTTGTTCCAGTGACTGTGAAAATTAGATTCTTCATTCACATAAACTAATGATGGCTAAACAATTCTTGTGAAAGGCAATGGGCATAAACTGTTAAAGTATAATCTCCAAAAGTTTTAAAATCATGGCTGTTTATAAAGATATAAAATTAGCATATGTTAAAAATTTTACTTAAATGAGCAGTTTTGTTTAGCTTATCAATTAATAAGAGAACCAATAAGCATTGAAATTGATTCAACTGGTTCTCCAGGAAACAAACAAACAAAAACCTAGTTAGTAGTGTCTGTTGATTTTTGTAGTATAGATACTCCCACCATCATGAAGTCAACCAGCTTTCAAAGTTCCTGAAAAATAAAACAATGGGTTCTTATGAGCTAGTCTGAATTGACTCTAGCACACTACCATGAATAAATATATGTGCAATTTAATACAGGAATGTCAACGTAAGGT
Source organism: Trachypithecus francoisi (assembly GCF_009764315.1). Lineage (NCBI taxonomy): Eukaryota > Metazoa > Chordata > Mammalia > Primates > Cercopithecidae > Trachypithecus > Trachypithecus francoisi. The sequence goes on from NW_022681453.1 coordinate 10,074,393, forward strand.
ATCTAGTTTATGAAACTGGTTAATGTTTCAAGGAGAAATGAACCTTTAGAGTTATTTTTCCACCAGAGAGGAATTACTTGCATCATGGCTGGACAACATCTATTCATTAACCTCTGCTCTAAGAGAGTTGTAACATAGCCCAATCAATAGAATCAAGCTCAGCACTTCACTAAAAGAATACTTAATAATTTCTTATGCTTTTTCCAAGTTATGAATAATATGTTCTCATGGAACAGATTGTTAAATCTATAATGAATTAATGCTCCTCTGACTCAATTAAAAAAAAAACAAAACAAAACACAGTTCTATTAGCTTGCAAAGTATTTGAAAATAGGCGTTATTTTTTAGTCCTTGTTTCCTTAGCCTTTAGCAAGTATCTGGGACCACGTAGGTGCTCAATAATTTTTTGGTATATTGACGAGTATAATTTTGTATGAGAAAAGTGGAAGTTAATTTCTCAAATAGACAATATCTTCCTCATTTTTCTCTCCCTTTTTAAGTTCCTGCCAAGAAATATGACTGAGCCCAATTAAAGATAACACATGTTCCTTGGCCTCAAGGGAGACTCCAGAAGCAATGAAAATAGAAACTTTAAAGGCAGTGAAAAACATGGGATAAATGGTGAAAAATGGTGCAGATCATAAAAGGATATAAAATTTAAATTTATTATTGAAGCAGTTATTAGATGTTGACCTCAATTCACTATGAGAGCATGATGTAGAGGGAGATTAAAATATAAACTATAATTTCTAATCAGATGAGACAGTTGAGATCTAAATTAACAAGATCAGACTATTTCTTGGCCCAATGTTGATATGTAACATGTTAACATGGCCACTAGGCTTATTATAACTGAAAACGAAACAAACAAGGAACAAATCAGAGGAGAACCAAGGTAAATGGTGACTGAGATGCTAAGTGGAGTGTTTCAAGGAAGAAAGTGTGAGCAACCAACTCTATATAATGTAGTTAATAGGTTCAGCAAGAAAGGACTGAAATTTCAAAAATTATGTTTAATATGGAGGTTCACAAGTAATCGACAAGAGCAGTTTCAGTGGAGTAGTGATGAAAGCTTTATTGGAACGAGTTCAAGAGAGAATGGAAGTAAAGACAGCAGGTTTAGACAATTCTTTTTGGAATTTTACTTCGAAATGAAACAGAAAATAAAGGTATCTTATACTTTTAACAAAATAATTAGACTGACACTTTACACATAACAAAACGTAAAGTCCTAGAGGCTAGATAGTCTAAGAGTATGGTGCCAGAAAATTCAGTGTCTCGTGAGGACCCATTCCTTGTAGATGATGCTTTCTATGTGTGCTCACATGGCAGAAGGAAGAAGGCAGCTTCCTTTAACCTCTTTTATAAAGGGAATTAATCCCATTGGTGAGGGCTTCCCCCAAAGTCCCAACCTTTTAACACTATCCCATTGGGTATTAGGTTGTAAGAAATGAATTTTGGAGGTTGTAAAAAATGAGGTTGGAGAAATGAATTTCAGACCATAGCAAAAGGTTAATCTGAGAGTGGTGGCAGAACAAAGGATCAGGGAGTTTTGCATTGTTTTGTTTTAAACAAAAGGGGAAACACTACATATCCAGATTGCTTGGGAAAGGAACCACTGTAGAGAGAAAAATGATGATGCAGGAGAGATGGAAACAAAGCTCCTGAAACAGGAGGGAAAGGATGAAATATAGCACACCAGTGGTTACTCAAGACCTCAGTCTTCAATGCTATAAAAATCTTTATAGTTACAAAGTTATTAATGTTTAATATAATACATATAGTCTTTGACAATAGTCACCCACGTATTATTTGTGAATACTTAAGTTTAAATGATTTTAATACTGTGAAATAATAGAAAAATGTGCAAAATAAAAATGTAGAGTCAAATGATTTACTATCACACAGGTCAACAAACTGGACATTGGTAGCAATCAAAATCCCCATTGTACCCCTTCTCCAAAAGAAACCACTTTCTTGACTTCTATTGATCTGTTTATCAATTCTTTCACAGACACCATAATCTCTTGTAAGTATCAAAATCTTGATATTCAGTTTAGGAATAATTTTAATCAAATGTTTTCATTATAAAGAATGTTTAATTATACTTGACTGTGTATTTATTTAAATGTTTGTTTATTTAAATATATTCACTATGTTTTATTGCCAAAGAAAGTCCTGAAGTTGTTGCCATCCTTTGCAGCTCACAAATAAATAAAAAAATCTAGGCAAATGTATCCGTGGCTAGTTTTTAGTTATCAACAAAAGGATTGGTTCTACTCTAACGATATAAAAAATGCAGGGTTTTAAAATCATATATATATACACACATACATATATATGTGATTTTACATATATGTCATATAAATATGATTTTAAAACCCTGCATTTATATATATATATTATGTTATGCATATTACATATATTTTATATTGTACATATATTTTATATATTTTTTATATTTTACATATATTTTATATTTTACATATATTTTATATTACCTATTTTATTTATATATATACACATACATATAAAAGAGATCTTTTAATGCTCAGGACACATTGGACACTATTTGTAAGAACTAGAAATGTTTTAAAATCTCAGCTTACTGGTTTTGTCTTATGATCTCATACTTTTTCTTTTCTTGTGTCAGTTCTCTACCACTTCCCTGTCCACAGAAAAAACAGTCTTCTTAAAAAACAACTACAACAGCAAAAAAAAAAAAGTTTGATTGCTGGCTTATCTGGGGACAGTACCTAGTACTGATAATATTTGTGTAGAAGTAAAGAAACAGCAAGATGAGTGCTATGTCTAAATACACGTCTTTTAGTTTAATGTCAGAGTGTTGGGTGCTTCTTGTCTTGATTTAGAAAATTGTGATGAGGGCATAGAAAACTTTTTTGTAAACTTAACTATGCATTGTTGATCCCTTCAAAGTTTTGTTTTCTGTCACACAGACACATGTAAGAACTGTGATTTTGGTGGTTTGACTTCAATGCCATGCTCATGATTTCTATTGCAGCCCTCTTATGCTGATTTACTGCTCTCAACCTACTGCATTCTGTTAGCCCCAGAATTTACTCTTAATGTTTGATCCAATTCAATTCAACTCCAGCCCTTTCCTTACCACTGCACTGTTACCTAAGTGTACTTGCCGTGGTAAGAACATCCTGGCAATACTTGTGCTCTTGTATCAGATAGAAGTCTCAACCTTTGGCCTTTGATTCTTACTCTGACTACAATTACATGTGTAGCAACTAAAAGGAATATAAAAGTAGGTATCACCTACCTGCCTCTATAAACTCCCCCTGTACTTTTAAAATTCTATACCTCTATTGAATTGAGTTGGTAATTCGCATTATTGACTATAGTAAATTTTTATCTAAAATATGAACAAATAGACTCTGAGTATGTCCCAGATGGGATCTTCTTTAAGCAAATGAGTATATTTTGTGTTATCTGGCTTCGCTGATCTTCAATGTTTCTGCTTTTACTGGATGTTTGAGGTTACTAGGTAGTTGGTATCTGGATAAGTGAGGTATTAGCATGTTGGACGTTGAACATCTGTCTTGTAGGGTTCTGGAAACAATCTGAATTGCAAGCCAAGTAAACAATACAGAATTAGCAGACATTCCTAGTCACTAAAGTGAATTCCAAGGGGAAATAAATTATACTAAAATATATGTTTGCCAAATCAATTCTTTGGCAATTTTTTGTATCAGTGGTTTGAAAAGATTTGCATACCATAATAAAGTCTGCTCCTAACAATCTTTCAAAACACATTTAGTCTTTAAAAATGCATTTAGTATTTTTTAAAAGCAAACAGAGCATAATAGTTTTAGGCATAAATCTATCAAAATTAAAACAAACATTTTATTAGAGGAAAAGTCCTGAGTTTATCTGAATCTTACACACCTCAAACAACATTCATATTTGGCATGCCACTGGATTTTTATTTCTCAAATTTTAGGTAGATATCCGAGAGATGAACTTAAAGCAGAATGACATTTCCTTTCTATCTCTACATGAGAGAATTTGAAAACGATTAGATCTCAGTTTTCAAACGTAGGTTTTTGGGAAGTAAGAACCCTACACACACAACACACACACACACACACACACACACACACAACGTGCTGGCTTATTTAAATGAAGTCTTTCAATTTCTACTAATTACTTAGTTTGATGTAAGGACCATCTATTTTCCATCATCTTCTGACTAAAGCTCAGTTTCTTATACGTGATGTTATTTGTTTAAAGAATCATCAAGAGATTGGTATTTTCCTTGTATTGAATAGAAGTCAGCTATTCTAATGTTATTGCTGAGAACTTGTAGTTGTTTTAATTTGGGCAGAAACTGGGGTTTGGAAAAGATGTCTATGCTTCTCTCCTTCAAAGCTGCATAGATCTAAGTCTGTTGTGATATGAAGGAAGACCATTTTAGTTAAAAGAAAGTGTCTCATTTCAGAGAGGCCCATTTAAAAATCCCAATTTCACCACTTACTAGCTTTGTTACTTTAGGACATTTACTTTTTCTCTAAAAGTTTCCATTTTCTAAATTACAGTATAAGTTGTTATGACCAATATCATAGAAAAAGCACTCAGGTTATGTCACTTTAAAGTGCTTTAAGTGAAGAAGCAAGGTTGTGTCATTCACAGGTGAATTTAGTAAACATGTTTGAGAATGATCTGTGCATCTAGGGGAGAGTCTAAAGGATACATGTTGTTTTACTGAGCCCTTAAAAGCTGCCTCGTTAGATACAGTAGAAACTAAGTGGTTCCTGTTTGTGGTAGCAGCAATAAGACTCACAAAGTATGCCATTTACTTCCTTTTATTTAAATGGCATCTTGCAGTTAGGTAGAGACTTGTGATTACTTCCAGTAAATGAGGTATAAATGGTGGTGACCTATGTGACTTCAGAACTGGAGCAGTGAAAGTCTGTATAAGATTCTCCAGTTCCTCAGTTCCTCTTTGCCCTGCCATAGTAAACAAAGTTACATGGTTTCAGATGGTGTAGCTACAAGATGGTGGAAGCTCCATCAGCGTGGGTCCCTGTCTGACAGTGTGAGGTAGAGTGTCCCATCAAACTTCCGAGAACATGTAGTGGGAACAAAAAATGATCGTTTGTTTTGGTAACCCATTGGGGTTTAAGCCTTAATCTATTACCATGGCATAAAGTAGCCTATCACGAGCAATACCTTGGTTTAGAGTGGCCACATTTTCATATATATTTTCCCTTATGAGTTATCAAATTTATTGGATTTTGTTATGAATTAGAATTAAATGCACTTGGATTTCTAGATTAACAACATTATGAAGTTGTTATTAATGATCACCCTAGGAAGAGCTTTAATGTAACATGAACATGTTCAAGGACAGTGAAAATGAGGGATAAGATCAGTAAAGCCAAGTATAGCATTGAAACACATACACTAACACTGACAAAATAGGATGATTGCCAAAACTGACAATAATTATATTTTGAGCTGGCACAGAATTTTGCAAAGTATCCAATTCACTACCCATCTTCATATGAAATTCAGGATCCATGTGATGCTGAACTCAGTGGGAGATATATCTAAGAACAACATATTTAACTGTAAGTGGACCTGACCTTCAATTGTAAGCAGTTAAAATCCTCTCCATGGAAGCAAAAAGGACACTCAAAACACTCAAACTATTACATAGGATAAGATTTTTATTACAATCTAAAGAACGATTCAAAATTATCTACAAACATTAACTGAACACACCTATAATGGCCAAGAAAATGTAGATGGTAGTAACTAGTTCTCCTGAAGATAAGTAAGAAGTGAGTGAACAGGCTTTTTATCTCTAGAAATTAGACACACTAGGTCTTACACCTGTGACTACAAATATTCATAGCACATACAGGAAAGGAGTACAGTTGGCCCTCTGTATCTGCAAGTTCCATATCCACAGATTCAACCAACCATGAATTGAAAATGTTTAAATAAATAAATAAAAATAAAAATACAAAAAATTAATACAAATAAAAACAATACAGTATTACAACTATTTACATGGTATTTACATCGTAGTAGGTATTATAAGTAATCTACAGATGATTTAAAGTATGCAGGATGATGTGTGTGAGTTATATGCAAATACTACACCATTTTATATAAGGACTTGAGAATCTGCAGATTTTGATATACATGGTGGGTGAGGGGGTCCTATTGAGAGGTGATAACGTGCTAGCAGCCCTCCCTCTGGGCGCCGCCTGGGCGTCCACTCTGGCGGGGCTTGAGGAGCCCTTCAGCCCACCACTGCACTGTGGGAGCCTCTCTCTGGGTTGGCTGAGGCCGGAGCTGGCTCCCTCTGCTTACCGGGAGGTGTGGAGGGAGAGGCACAAGCGGGAACCAGGGCTGCACTCACTGGGCCAGCGCAAGTTCCATGTGGGCATGGGCTGGGCAGGCCCCTCACTTGGAGCGGCTGGCCAGCACCGCTGGCACCAGGCAGTGAGGAGCTTAGCACCGGGGCCAGCAGCTTTGGAGGGTGTGTGGATCCCCCAGCACTGCCTGCCCACCCACGCCATGCTCGAATTCTTGCTGGGCCTCATCCTCCTCCCCACGGAGCAGGGCTGGGGACCTGCAGCCCTCCACGCCCGAGCTGCCCTCTGCCGTGGGCTCCCACATGGCCCAAGCCTCCCCAACAGGCGCCACCCCCTGCTCCCCTGCGCCTGGTCCCATCAACTGCCCAAGGGCTGAGGAGTGCAGGCCCCCGGCGCGGGACTGGTGGGCAGCTCCGCCCATGGCCCTGTTGCAGGATCCACTAGGCTGAGTCAGGTGGGGACTTGGAGAACTTTTATGTCTAGCCAGAGGATTGTATATGCACCAATCAGCACTCTGTGTCTAGCTAATCTGGTGGGGTCTTGGAGAACCTTTATGTCCAGCTAAAGGATTGTAAATACACCAATCAACACTCTGTGTCTAGCTCAAGGTTTGTAGACACATCAGTCAGCACTCTGTGTCTAGCTCAAGGTTTGTAAAGGCACCAATTAGTGTTTTGTGTCTAGCTAATCTAGTGGGGACTTGGAGAATCTTTATGTCTGGCTAAAGGATTGTAAATATACCAATCAGCACTCTGTGTCCAGCTCAAGGTTAGTAAACATACCAATCAGCACCCTGTATCTAGCTCAAGGTTTGTAAATGCACCAATCCGTGCTCTGTGTCTAGTTAATCTGGTAAGGACTTGGAGAACTTTTATGTCTAGCTAGAGGATTGTAAATGCACCAATCCGTGCTCTGTGTCTAGTTAATCTGGTAAGGACTTGGAGAACTTTTATGTCTAGCTAGAGGATTGTAAACACACCAATCGGCACCCTGTCAAAACGGACCAATCAGCTCTCTGTAAAATGGACCAATCAGCAGGATGTGGGTGGGGTCAGATAAGGGAATAAAAGCAGGCTGCCTGAGCCACCAGTGGCGACCTGTTCAGGTTCCCTTCTGCAATGTGGAAGCTTTGTTTTTCCGCTCTTTGCAAAAAATCTTGCTGCTGCTCACTCTTTGGGTCCATGCCGCCTTTATGACCTATAACACTCACTGTGAAGGTCTGCAGCTTCACTCCTGAAGCCAGCAAGATCACAGACCCACGGAGAGGGACAGACAACTCTGGACAGGAGGAACAAACAACTCTAGACACGCCACCTTTAAGAGCTGTAACACTCACCGAGAAGGTCTGCAGCTTCACTCCTGAAGCCAGTGAGACCGCAAAACCACCAGAAGGAAGAAGCTCCAGACACATCTGAACATCTGAAGGAATGAACTATAGACATACCATCTTTAAGAACTGTAACACTCACCACGAGGGTCCGAGGCTTCATTCTTGAAGTCAGCGAGACCAAGAACCCACCAATTCTGGACACACTACAACCAATCCCCCCTGAATGCTGAGTGATGACTGTATGACAGTTGCATCAGAGAAGCCTGATCTCAAATCCCAGCCCTAACTGGGCTCTTTACTTTTGATGTGGTCTTGGACAAGTTTACTTGTTTGTAAATGAGAATAATCATTTCTTAAAACGTGATTTAAGAATTAAATAGCAATATGGGCAAACCATTTAACACATTGACCCATTATAGGCAAATAATAAATGTAATTTTTTTTTTTTTACCATTTATTTCATTATGAGTGGTAATCAGTCCACTTCTGAGGTTGTAAAAAATAAAAACTGATGTTTTCATTATAGCTATTGGGTAATCCTTAATTGATACTGCTCTGAATGTACCTATGGACTATGCATTTAACAAATAGTATTATTTTGGAGTCTACAAAGTTTTACCACTGTTCTTATATCTTTAGAACAGAGCTTCTGAACCAAAAGGAATCCCTTTCCATTTGCTGAGGATTAAGACAGACTCCTGATTTGATAGGATCAGTGTATCAGCCATGATGTTTTAAAAACTGTCACTACAAATGTCTTTGTACAACCCTCCTTTTATTTAAAAATTATTTGGGCTAACCCACACACACACACACAAAAAGAGTCCTCAAAATCTAATTCTTTTTGTACTATATTGCTGTTATAGTGATACAAAGTAAATTTCTCTGTTAGACAAAGTTTATAGAGGGCCATTGTTTTAAGACTAGCCTCCTGAATTGGGCCTGGGCAGGCAAAAACAAACCAAAAATAGAGTCATTTATGCTAGATAAAGCAGTTAAATGCCCAAATAGACCAGTTTTCCCACAAGACAGGAGATTCACAGCAACCAATAAGAAAGTGCTCGGTCTACCTGAGTTCTTTCTACCTTAGTCAGTAGTAAGGAAGTCCCTTCTGCTTTAACCCTTAAAGAAAAGTGGTCGGTATTAAGCTGATGTTAACCAATTCACTTAAGAAAAATTTGTTCTGTTTCTTTGTTTCCGTCGTACAAAAAACCAATCATTCTGTCATGCTTAACAGAACATTCATTCTATATCATAGAGTGAGGTGTTGTTCAATATTAGGATTACAAACGAAAGCCAAATAGATCGTTAAACTAAATTTGTTGCAGTTTCGTCATTTGACACTCCCATTCCTAAAGTTACGTTTTCAAGGTTGGTAAGGATTCTGGGATGGAAGAAAAAAGCATTGGTTTTTTTTGTTTGTTTTTGTTTTTGATAGAAATCACCTAAGTAACAATACATTAGGTAACATAGCAATGGTATTTTGTTTCAAGTGCTAGGAATGTTTGAAGGCTATGTATACAGTAATTGCATTGTATTTTTTATTTGAAGGGAAATTATTGATTTCTTGTTTGGAGCAAAAGTTTAGTGCCCCATGTCTATTCTCATAAAAATTATTATTATTATTATTATTATTATTATTATTTGAGACGGAGTCTTGCTCTGTCACCCAGGCTGGAGTGCAGTGGTGCCATCTGGACTCACTGCAAGCTCCACCTCCCGGGTTCATGCCATTCTCCTGCCTCAGCCTCCTGAGCAGCTGGGACTACAGGCACCCGCCACCGCTCCCAGCTAATTTTTTGTATTTTTAGTAGAGATGGAGTTTCACCGTTTTAGCCAGGATGGTCTCGATTTCCTGACCTCGTGATCTGCCTGCCTCGGCCTCCCAAAGTGCTGGGATTACAGGCGTGAGCCACTGCGCCCAGCTGTTTTTCTTTTGTTTTCTGTAGTCTCCATGACATAGATCAGATTTAAAAGCTTTTTAATATAAAAATTTCACACTATTGAGAAAGGTTACAAAGTTATATTAATTTATAAAGAAGAGTTGTAATTTGTGTCTCTTATCTGTGGTCTCTTGTCTAATCATACAGCCTCTTTGGACAACATCAAACTCATTCTTCCTTCCAATACATTATAATTCTCTGCTATAGTTCTTTACTCTCTATAAATAGAAAGCAAAGCTCTTGCTAAGCAAAACTGACCCCAGAGGTCATCTGTTCACTTATTTTGCACATACTGAGATGAAGACATAGACCGTACCATATCCAATGACCAGCAGCCAAAGAGGCACAAATCTGGGATTTGAACTGTTTTGACTTTTAGAGAAAGAAACAAAAAGCTTTTCCCCTGTTATTGTGTTTTTATTAATAGGACTGAATATCATTTGAAAGATGTAATTTGTTGGGACTGAGCATGAAGCACTGAAATGTGTTGAATAGGCAGTAAATGAGAGAGATACTGTGAATCTCCCTCACACTTGGTGTCCTCTGCCCTCCATGCAGACCCTAGGAATATACAAGAATGAATCTGGTAAATGCTGTATGCTCTTCAATAACCTCACATAATCTTCAGGTAGATCCTTATTTTGTATACTTTAAGTTGAACTTGGTAAGAACTGGGCTAACTCAACAATAATGGCTTATGATAATGCAGTGTGGGTCCAACTGATAACAGAAGATTCCTAATTGCTTCATGTAAAATGTTGTGTGCAATTAGCTGAGTACAGAAAAAGTGTCTGTTCAACCAACTGAGCCCATATCCTTCTTACTTCTCAAGAAAAACCGTTTGAATATTCAAAGGTTGTTTCTCAAGATAATGCTTTTGCCGAGACTCTATGTCTAACATTTGGCAAATTTTATGAGACACTAATCTGGAGAAATGTCCCTAATTTAGTCCTCAAATATCAATGCTGCTTGAAATTCTATTCTTCTGATTCTCAGCACTAAGCTGTCAAAGTAGAATTCTGAACATTTGGGAAATGTTTGTGAGAGAAGACAATTCTCTGACTTGAAGGTGGATCTGAATCTATATTTATAGCATGGGATGTATCACTTTTATAAGAGGTTGTAAAAAATAACCATTTGCTTATATTTTAAATATTTGAAAACCCTCTTTTTCAAGTAAAATATTTCCCAATATTAAACAAAAAAACAGATATTCATTAGTGACAAAGCAAGCTACATAAATGAATTTGCTGTTGGCAATGGAAAGTTTTATTTAAATCTGAGAGTGCACTGTGACTATTTCATACAAAAATAGTACACACAGTAAAATAAAATATTCTTTTTCCTGCCCTGAGGATCCTTTTGTAATAGATTATTTTTCTTCTTCAGTGTCTTTTCACTTCCATTTACCACTCTAACCAACATAATCTGTAAAAACAGTGTACAGCTTAAAATGTCAGGCAAACAATAAATATAAAGTCAATTATGTTTATTAGATTATCTGTCTTCAGTTTTATCACTGATAAATTATGCTTTTGAGTTCTAGGAAACATTATCACATTTCTGCTTTATTTAATCTGGTTCTATCATGCAGCTAGGATACTGTACTTCAGCCTTCACACTTAGCTCCAGGAAATGTGACTTTTTCTTGCTTCCTCTTTGCCCCAAGATCCTTATTTTGGTCACTTTGGGGCAATAACAGGTATTTTTTGCTCTGAGCCTCACTTCCAAAATCTGAGTCCTTTACTGTTTTCAACATTCAGGGAGTGTCTTGCCTGCCTCCCTGACAGACTTAAGAGCCTTACTTGTTAAACCCAATTCCAGAATCTCCTGCCTGGGACTGCACGCGCATTGTGTTGCCTGCAGGCAACACCTTGATATTTCTCTATTTCTCAACTCTTCCATGTAATGGTGTGTTAAACTGAGCAAAGATTTTAGCAGGGTGACATTTCAGATGTCTGAGCTGCTGATTTTCAGCAATGAAATTTGTGGTAGCACAAAGAAATAAGTATCTGAAGTGATTAATATGCTAATTAGCCTGATTTGCTCATTCCACAATGTATACATACATGGAAATATCACATTATACCCTATATACAATTGTTACTTGTCAATTAAAAATAAAACAAAAGTTTTAAAAGGAGAAATATGTGGTGGAAAGCAGGTGATACATTATTCTCTTTTTGGTATTTCCATGGAGGATTTTTTAAAAGAAAGACTTACAGACTTTTTAGAAAATGAGCGTCCTCACCCTCCATCACCATCTGCAGCAGGTGCCCAGATGCAGACTAGAGGTCTAGGAATGGAGAAGGCTGTCAAGGATCCCCTCATCCCTTCCTAGAAGTGTGCTTTAGTCCTAGTCCCTTGATATGTCTCTCACACACGTGTCCATGGACTTCCCATCCCTCCCTCTTCCCTTCAGCACTTTGCTACTGACTTCATCACAGAATGTCAAACAAATATCTAAAGATTACTCAGCCGGGCGCAGTGGGTCAGGCCTGTAATCCCAGCACTTTGGGAGGCCGAGGCGGGCAGATCACGAGCTCAGGAGATCGAGACCATCCCGGCTAACACGGTGAAACCCGTCTCTATTAAAAAGACAAAAATTAGCCCGGGCGTGGTGGCGGGCGCCTGTAGTCCCAGCTACTCGGGAGGCTGAGGCAGGAGAATGGCTTGAACCTGGGAGGCGGAGCTTGCAGTGAGCCGAGATCGGGCCACTGCACTCCAGGCTGGGCGACAGAGTGAGACTTTGTAAAAAAAAAAAAAAAAAAAAATTACTGAAACTGTTCCTGCACTATCTTAAGAAAGTGTCCTTCCCTTATTATGGAAGATTTGACACAGATATGATGGCATGTATGGTAGTTGTAATAAATTATAGTGAAGTAACCACTTGTCTGTGTACCACACAGTTTGAAATAATAAATTTTTTCATTATCTGGCAATAAAATTCATAACAAACTTACCTACACACAATTTTTAAAAATCACGGCAAACTACGGATTGCTAAAATGGAGAAAAGGAGGAAGAATCGTGGTCTCTAAAATGATGCTCTAAGCTATATTTAAAGTTATAGTGCCAAAATTATTCCCTTTGTATAGCACAGGATGCTATCGTTAGTGTACTGTAACCTGAAACTCTTTTCAATTACATATATAGTTAGAAATGCTACAATATATTGAGTAGAAAGTGTAAGATGTGCAGACTAAAACTAAATAGTTTCAAGATATTGTCTTTATTCCGTTGAAGCTTCCCTCTCAGTAAGTTCTTCTTTATTACAAAAAATTTAGAGTAATTTCTTATACAAATTCAATATTATTATGGATTAAAAGCTCAGTATTATTATGTACTAAAATACTACAAATTCATATTTGTAAGGGTTTAGTTCAGCAAGATATTTTGAAGTCCAATAATGCCAATGGTGCACTTCTAATCATGAATTTCTAAAATGACCCAGAAGAGGATTATATTAGAGTTCTCCAGAGACAAAGAACCAAGAGAGAAGGAGAGAGAGGGAGAGATATTTATTGTAAGATATTGGCTCACATAATTATGAAGGTTGAGAAATCCCACAACTTACCATCTGCAAGCTGGAGACTCAGGTAAGCTTGTGGTGCAGTTAGACGGCCAGAGAGCCAATGGTATAAATTCCAGTCCAGGTCTAAAGGCTTGAGAACCAGGAGCTCCTTGGTCATAAGGAGATCTATGTTCCAGTTTAAGCAGTCAGTCCAAGAGCAAATTAAATCTTCTTCTACCTTTTTGTTTTATTCAGGCTCCCAATAGATTGAGTAATGCCTACTCCCATTGGGGAGGACTATGTGCTTTACTCAGTCCACCAGTTCGAAGGCTAATCTCTTCCAGAAGACTCTCCACACTCCAAGGAATAATGTTTAACCAGCTATTTGGGCATTCCCATGGCCCAGTAAAGCTAACACTTAAAATAGCCATTGAAAGGGTGTTACCACCTGTGTTAAGAACTCTTGAGTCCCCAGTGTTCCCTTCCCAATCATAGATGTCTGCTTCACTCCCAACTTCTACCCTGGATTTTGTGTTTATAACCCATTTGGTTTTCATTTACTTTTAATAGATATGCATGCACTTCTAAGAGTTTAGTTCTGAATATTTATGAAGTTTATATCTGCGTAACATCATTGCATTTGTGAGGATCATCTATGTTGATGAGCGTTGCTCTTGCTAATTCATTTCAAATGACAGTTTTCCATTGAATGCATAGAATACTCATATATCTATTTTCCAATCAGTGAGTGTTTTGTTTATTCCCAGGCTTTTGGTTTTTTCCTAATGCCATAAAATTTTATTATTATTATTTCTTTACTTACATGTCTCCTCTTGCTCATGCATAAGAGCTTTTCTAGGGTATATATATATATATACACACACACACACATACACACTAGGGTGTATATATACACACACTAGGGTGTATATATATACTAGAGTGTATATATATATATACACTAGAATATATATATTTGACTCATATATGTGTATGTATATATATGAGTTGAATCCATGGGATATGGTGTATACTTATTAATAGTTTTAGTAGGTAATGTCGATTGTTTCTTCAAAGTGATTGTACTAATTTACAGTCGCATTATTTGTTTATATGTCTCAATTGCTGTACATCTTATCCTCCCCAACACTTGGTATTATGAAACTTTAAAAAAAAATTTTAAATAGAGACAGGGTTTCACCATGTTGCACAGGCTGGGGTGCAGTGGCAGCTATACACAGTGTGATTATAGCTTACCACAGCCTCAAACTCCTGAGCTCAAGTGATCCTCCTGCCTCAGCCTCCCAAGTAGCTGAGATGACAGGAAAGTGCCATTGTACATGCCTCCTTGTATTGTAAAACTTTTATCTTTGATAATATGTGAGTGTGAAATTGTATTTTTTCACATTCATTTTTCTGAGTCCTAATGATATTGAGTGCCTTTAAAATGAGTTAGAGCTGCTTGAGTTTTGCCCTTTTGTGAAATGCTTGTTTATAGATTTTGCTCATTTTTATGTTGGATTGTCTTTTTCTTGCTTCTTTTCAGTTACATACATGTTTTGACTATGTATCCTTTTTGTTTACATGCATTACAAATATATTCTACCAGTTTTTGGCTTTTGTCATTTACCTTGTGGTATATTTTGATAGACAGAAAATTCCAATTTTATTTAGTAAAATTGATCAAACTTTTAAAAAACGATTGCACTGTTTGTGTCTTCAATAAGAAATAATGTTTTTCTGCAAAGTGATAAATCTGTCCTTCAATGTTTACTAAAGTCTTAAAATTTTGGCATTCCTGTTTAAATCATGAATCCATCAAGAATTGATTTTTGTGCATGGTACAAAGTAATCAATTATCCCCTCAGCAGTTACTGAATAGGATTCTTACCCCTTCTGATAAGCAATTCGTCACTGTCATATTAAGATGTCACACATGAATGGATTTGTATGTCTGTTTTCTGTTCAATTGCATTGGTCTGTCTACCTTTGTAACAATGCCACACATTTTAAATACTAGAGCTTTTAAATACATAATGATATTTTCTAAGTTTCTCAAATATTCTACCTGAAGAGTATTATAGTGAATGTTGGGCCTTTGCTCTTCTCTATGTATTTTAGAATCTGTGTGTCAAGCTCCATGCTAGTATTTTAAAAATTTATGTAAATTCTATTTGACAATTTTTCAGATTTATCCAGTTATATTTGATAGTATCTTGTTCCTAATCCATACTTACAATTATTTCCCTTTTAATGTATTAAATATTATATACAATGTATTTAATACAATACAAAATAATAGTATTATAATTATTATAATGTAATAGTAATATGGGTTAGGGTCAATGGTCTTGATGTCTGAGGTGTTATCCAAGCTCATTGTCTCACAACCAAGAGAATTATGGAGTGTGGACACAAAGGTTGAGGTTGGAGCGAAAGTTTAATAAGTGAAAGAAAGTTGTCTGCAGCAGAGAGGGAGCCCGAGTGAGTTGCTGCTTTTACAGTTGAATTTAAAAGCTTTTATAAGAAACTCGTCTCATCTCTGTAGCTGTTTGAGTAACTCGTCTTACCTGTAAAGCTGTCTGCATAACTCCCTCTCATCTATGTAGTTGTGGGTATGTCTCTAGGTAGCACAGAGTGCAGCTTCTCTTGTGGATAACTGTGGGTTTGTTTTAGGTAAGCCCCCCTTTCCCTCCCCATGAAACTCCCATGGAGCCCACCATGCACATGTCTGAAAAGTGGGGGAAACTTTTCCTGTGAGCCTGCTAATCACACAAAGAACAAAATGCTTCTATGCTAGACTCTATCTGTGCATCTGCAGTCTGAGTTTTCCCCTGGCTGCTTTATTTTTGCCTATAGCTGTGATTATTCAGGCAGGCTGCCTCTCTGAGGACTAGCCCTAGCTGTCTACCTAGCTGATTTTTCCTTTTCTTCTCCCTCAATAGCATTATATTAAACACATTGAATATATTTTTGGTTGATTTTCGTATCTGAAGTATCTGTGGGTCTGATTCTTTGTTTCCATAGACCCATGTTCAAGTTCCTTTTTTCTCTTACCATCCTTTGAACAGACCCAGGATGGAACACAGCCTTGTCCCAGCACAAAGTGGGAGAAACAAGAAATTGCACTGTAACTTCGCAGCTCCTGCACCAGCATTTCATGGTGTTTTCCAGATTTTATTTTGGATAATTGGACATTCTTCATCACATTTATATGTGTCATTATAATTTCAAAATTACACATCATTAGATATTTTTTCTTTCTCTTCCTTACAGTGAGATAGTACCAAGTAGCAGTTAAGACCATATACTCTATCATACTATCTGATATGGTTGGCTGTGTCCCCACCCAAATCTCATCTTTAATTGTAGCTACCATAATCCCCATGTGTCATGGGAGGGACCTGGCAGAAGGCAATTGAATCATGGGGGTGGGTTTTTCCCATGCTGCTGTCATGGTAGTGAATAAGTCTCACAAGATCTGATGGTTTTATAGAGGGCGATTGCCTACACACACTCTCTTGCCTGCAGCCATGTAATATGTGCCTTTGCTCCTCCTTCACCTTTCACCATGATTGTGAGGCCTCCCCAGCTGTGTGGAAACATGAGCCCATTAAACTTCTTTTTCTTTATAAATTAGCCAGTCTCAAATATTTCTTCATAGCTGTATGAAAATGGGCTAATATGACTGTCTATGTTCAAACCTAGACTTTACTTATTTCTAGCTCTGTGAGGTAAACTTTCCCTATATGAGCCTCTGTTTCTCAGCATTATGTTATTATAAAATTGGTTCAATAGCATATTGGATGGCTGACAGTATTAAATGAATGAATGCATGTAAAACTCCTACCTTAGAGTCTAGTACATAGTAGTAGCTCAATAAATATTCATTATCATTAGCTCTGGTGTTCTTCCTGAAAGCTTCAGCACTGAGTCTTTCACAGACTTAGTACCACAACAGGATATGGATTGATTGACAGGTACAGTATGTCTGACTGTGGACTACTAGTACAAGTAACTCCAAAAAGTAAAGAGAAGGTATGGTGGGTAAAAGGCTCATTACACACAGTATAATCAAAGGAAAGCTACACTTAGCCAGCAAGATACACAGTAGAGTAGGAAGGCTGCCTCTGAGTGGGCAGTTCTGCCCACATGCTGTGGCTTCTATTCTACATTTTCAGGTCTGATGGATCGGGGTATTGGAGAATGCAGCAGGGAGAAAGATAATCATTAGGTCCTCTGGAAAGTGTTTACATTGTTAGGGTGATTTCCACTGTGCTTTACCCTTAGGTTCAGTCTCCAAAGAACAGATGAATGATCAGAATTATTTTTTTCCTCCCTTTGCTTCTAGAGAAATAAATTTACTCAAAGAATTTTCAGTAAAAGAGCCAGATAAAAACCTTTGGAAAATGTGAACAAAAAGATGAATAAACCCAAGACTTAAGTCATTTTGTTGAGAGACTGAGTATGATTTAAATGTAGGCTGGAGTGCAATGGTGCAATCTTGGCTCACTGCAACCTCCACCTCCTGGGTTCAAGCAATTCTTCTGCTTCAGCCTCCTGAGTAGCTGGGACTACAGGTGTGCACCACCACGCCTGGCTAATTTGTTGTATTTTAGTAGAAATGGGGTTTCACCATGTTGGCCAGGATGGTGTGATCTCCTGACCTCATGATCCGCCCACCTCAGGCTTCCAAGGTGCTGGGATTACAGTCATGAGTTACTGCGCCATGCCAAGAATCTTTTAAAGAAGTTTTGTTTGTGAAACAGCAATAGAGAAGGCTAATTTTGGAGTAGTAAATTGCCCAGTTGTGTGTCAGGGTCAGCATCTTACTTTCTCTCCCACTAATTTGACTGTCTGGATTGTGATGATGTATTTCTATCCTCCCAAATTAGAGGGAACGGCCTTTTTTATTCTTCTTCCAGGACAAAAACTTGATTTGCACCTTGTGTCAGAATCTGGGTTTCTATTCCAAGGAGTCTGGGACCTAGTGATGAAGAGACGGCATCCTTTAACTCACTTCTCTCTTAAAAGTCATTCTCGTATTTGGAGAATGACTATTAAATAATATATTTTGATTAAATTCTTAAAACTACATTTACTAGCAACAACAGGAGAACTTACTATTCAATGAAATAGATCATTGAATATATCAATGACTAAATACATTGCTCTTTATTGATATAAATATTTGCATTATATATTAATCTTGAGGTTAAGAAAAGAGTTGCTAGAGAAAACAGAGTGACAATAGGACACAGAAATTTATAGGGACAATTTCATTGTGCATAAAGCTCACAAGTATATTCCAACGATGACTCTTGGGTGTTGCCTGCAGTTTTCATTTTGTACCTAGATAGGAATTTTAACAAGATGGATCCTGTTTATTCAGTGTCAATTCATGATACTCATTCCTCATGCAGTCTACTCAGAGTTTACCTGTACAAAGAAAATACTATTGCAATATTTTCCCAAGAAACCCCAATGTGCTAAAATAATCATGTGTTTAAAATGTATTTCAAAATGCATTTTAAACATATGATTTTACAGAGCACACACATATATGCGAACTTACCTACTGCCTCCAAAACAAAATGTCAGGAAAAAATGTACACTTTTGCTATTTTAAACATTTCTAGATATTTCTATTTTATTGTATTCAAAAATGCTGGTTGGCATAAACATTCATGTGTTGGCTTCTGTGTAGACATGAGCTTTCAACTCCTTTGGGTGAATACCAAAAAGCACAATTATTGGGTTATAGGTGAAGGTATATTAATATATCTTGTAAGAAACTACCAAACTGTCTTCCAAAGTGGCTATGTCATTTTGCACTTCTACTGTCCGTAAACGAGAGTACCTGTTGCTCTATATCCTTGTCACCATTTGATACTGTCAATGTTCTCGATTTTGGTCATTTTAATAGGTGTGTAGGATATCTCATTGTTGTTTTAATTTGCATTTCCCTGGTGATATATAATTTGGAACGTATTTTCATGTAATTACTTGCCACCTGTGTATCTTCTTTGGCGAAGTATCTTCTAAAATCTTTGGTCCTTTTTAAAATTAGGTTTTTAAAGTTCTTATTTTTGAGTTTTGAGAATTATTTGTATGTTTTGGATAAGAGTCCTTTATCAAACATTTTATCCCAGTCTATGGCTTGTCTTTTCATTCTCTTGCCAATGTATTTCATGAGGCAGACATTTTTAATTTTAATGAAGTCCAGTGTATCAATTTTTTATTTTATGGGCTGTGCCCTAAAATTGATCATCAAACCCAAGGATTTGGATTAGATTTTCTCCAATGTTATCTTCTAGGAGTTTCACGTTTTGTTTTTTGTTTTATTTTAAGATGGAGTCTCACTCTGTTGCCAGGTTGGAGTGCAGTAGTACGATCTCGGCTCACTGCAACCTCTGCCTCCCAGGTGCAAGTGATTTTCCTGGTTCAGCCTCCCAAGTAGCTGGGACTACAGGCACGTACCACCACACCCGGCTAAATTTTGTGTGTTTAGTAGAGACACAATTTCACCATGTTGGCCAGGATGGTCTCAATCTCTTGACCTCGTGATCTGCCCACCTTGGCCTCCCAAAGTGCTGGGATTACAGGCATGAGCCACTGTGCCCAGTCTGAGTTTTACAGTTCTTTATTTGACATTTATGTCTGTGATCCATTTTGAGCTAATTTTTGTGAAGGGTATAAGGTCTGCATCTGGATGTTTTTGTTTTTGTTTTGCCCGTGGTCGTCCAGGTTTTCCAGCACCATTTGTTTAAAAAATGAATCTTTTTTCCATTGCATTACCTTTGCTCTTTTGTCAAAGATCAATTGATTATATTTATGTGACTCTATTTCTTGGTTCTCTATTATGTTCTGTTTATCTAACTATTCTATTGCCAATGCCACATTGTCTTGATTACTGTAGTTTTTTGGTAGCTTTATTTATAGCAGCTTTCTTCACAATTGCGAAATTTGAAAGCAACCAAGAGGCTCTTCTATAGGCGAATGGATAAATAAACTGTAGCACACCAAGACAATGTAATAGTCGATTTAACAAATATCAATGGATAGTGAATCTCACCATAGTAAGATGATAAAACTCAACCCAAAACAAAGCTCTCATTTTCACTTTGGTTATGCACTGTGAAATAATAAAATCACCCTACTGACCCCACACTTTATCTCTCCAGACCCCAGATTTAAACTAACTTCCTATAGATTGTGGGTGAAGTATCTGATGGACTGTCTCATACTTGGAAAAAAATTTATTTACCCAACATTTATAGGTTATTTATAGCTTTGTAAAATTTGACTGAAAAGTTTCTGACATTTGGCTACAAGGCACATAAGGTGAAAAAGAAGGCTGCATAAGAAAAGCCAGAAAGAAAAAGATAAACTCTTTACATTTATATTGCATCCTTTTTCTTAGTTATATTGAAGAAGAAAACAGAAATTCATCTCCTGTGTCTTCCTGAAAGACAAATTACTGATGCTTTGATAGTACTAGAGGGGCAGGTAGACTCATACTATTTCCTGTAAATTTTGCTAATAGAGAAGATGAAACTGGCACTGTGGATGAAAGTGCTTCTCATGGTTAGATCACAGGTTGGAAATAACAGTGAGAGGCTACCATACAATTTCCCATCTCATAGCTCAGTCAATGGTGAGAGCAGGGGGGTTGCTCTCATCGTTCTTCTTTTGGTTTTTTCTGCTAAAAAGAAAAAAAAAAATGATGTTAAATGCCTAAGAGATGAAAAGCTTAAAACCGAGGTTATATTAAGTAGGCTTCATCCCAGCCAGGCGCGGTGGCTCACACCTGTAATCTCAGCATTTTTGGAGGCCAAGGCGGGCAGATCACCTGAGATCAGGAGTTCAAGACCAGCCTGACCAACACGGAGAAACCCTGTCTCTACTAAGAAAATACAAAATTAGCCAGATGTGGTGGTACATGCCTGTAATCCCAGCTACTCGGTAAGGCTGAGGCAGGAGAATCACTTGAACCTGGGAGGCAGAGGTTGCAGTGAGCCGAGATGGCGCCATTGTACTCCAGCCTGGGCAACAAGAGCGAAACTCTGTCTTAACAAAAACAAACAAACAACAAGAACAACAACAAAAAGTAGGCTTCATCCCAAATGGACCTGGTACCACTTTTGATAAAAATTAAAGGAAAAGGTTTAAAAAATTTACCCTTGACCAGCAATGAGAAGAGGCTGAAGTTATGCCACACTGAGTCTTTAACTGTTCAAGTCACCAGTACTAACGGACAGCAGCTCTTCAGTAATTACATTTCAGATCAATTTATCGAAATAAATTAAATTTTGAAAGTTTAGAAATAAAATAATAACAGTGTACTTTATTGAAATAGTTTGCCAATTATGGACATTATTCATCCAAGAACTAGAATATCCAGAATTTTTCTAGGATTTTTTTTTTAACTTTCTTGCAAAAGTACCATTTAAAGGTTAACATAAATGATATTGGCTTTCTCATTCTATTCAGCATGAGTCTGAAAAATATAAATATTATGCAATCTTTGAAATATAGACACATTGCCTTCCACTATACTGTAATTTTCTTGAGTTTCAGAATCCAAATTAATACATTTTCAAGGAAATAGGAATGCTTTCAGTTTCAATTGTATGAAGCTTGTCATAAAATGGAACACCCTTTTTTATAAATGAAAAAAACAATGCAAACATGAAATAAATAACTAATTACTTCTCAGGCATTGCAAATTTACTTTATTTTACTGATGAAATAAACAATATGAAGCCCAGCCATTTTGTCTGGAAACTTCCATTACAGACTCCTCTTGCTGAATCTCTTCCACTGTTCTGTGATGGGGCTCAACGTTGACATAGATATATTTTCCTTTTTCTTGCCCTAGCAAAATCCTGCCCTGTCTGGTGAATACAAATGTCCCCAGAGCACTCCAAGCAGAAACATTCATTCTTTCAATACGCTATTTGTGGGAGGCTGAAAGGTGTCCATCCCCAGAGATATTCTCATCCCATTCCCAAGAACCTGTGAATATGTTACCTTACATGATAAAAGAGACATGTATGAAGCTATGGGTCTTGAGCTGGGGGAAGATTATCTTGAGTGATCTGGATGGGTCCATTGTAATCACAGGGGTCCTTAGAAGAGGGAAGTAGAAAGATAAGAGCTCGAGGGAAAGAAATTATAAGGAAAGAAGCAAAGATTAGAGAGGAGAAAGGATACTACTTTTAAAATGGCAGAAAGGCCCTTGGGCCAAGAAATGCAGGTGGCCTCTACAAAGTGGAAAAGGCAAGGAAACAGATTTTCCCCTAGAGCTTCAAGAAGGAGTGCAGTTCTGATGACACCTTCACTTTAGCCTAGTGAAACTGACTTTGAACTTCTGACCACAATAACTATAAGTTTGTGTTGTTTCAAGCCTCTAGGTATCTGTGATTTGTAACAGCATCAATAGAAAAGTAATGCACCATTACTCACAAATCTTTGAGGCTAAAAGCTTCCCCTTAGGAGGTTTATGATGTCTGTTTATACAACGTTGAACTCCCTGTTTCTTTTCAAAGTCATAGAAGGTGCTGGCACCTGACTCTTCTGTACCTCTTGCTGTCTTATCCTAAAAATCCCTTACCTTTGGTGCAACTCTGGGTTTTGTCTCCAAGAACTACTAGTTTACTTCTCTCTTACGTTACGTTACCACTCATCTTGAAACCCATGACTGATCACCCAAATCTCTCTTAATACCCTTGGATTCATGTCCTTCTGCTGCAACTATCTGGCCAGTCCTAAGCCTAGAATTAATCTCACTGTCTGTCTTTTCCGCTCTTATATATGATCTGTTGAAAATTGCTGGAATAAAATTCCTCAAATATATAGACTGCTCGGTACAGATTCATGGTCTTCATGCTTAACCAGGTTCTTAAAACTGGCCATGATTCATTTTATGTGTCCAGAACAGAACTGTGTCTCATTCTCATTAGTGATTGTTTTAAATCTTCACCAACTCTTTTCACACCTCTTCAAAAACATCACTCTTTTCACTTGTAGCTGATGACCTTAAATCTCACCTTATAGACAAAATTAAGGTGAGAAAATGTGAATTATCTTCATTCAGGGGCTGCCTATAGGGCATGTAGGACTCAGGAAATGTGGGGAAAAGAAAGAGAGATCAGCCTGTTACTGTGTCTATATAGAAGGAAGCAGACATAAGAGACTCCATTTTGTTCTGTATTTGAGATGCTGTTAATCTGTGACCCTACCCCCAACCTTGTCCTTGCAAGAGACATGTGCTGTGGTGACTCAAGGCTTAATGGATATTGGGCTGTGCAGGATGTGTCTTTGTTAAACAAGTACCTGAAGGCAGCTTGCTGGTTAAAAATCCTGCCCATCCCTGGGCAATGGAACATCTCGGTGTAAAACCCGTTGTGTGCTTTGCTTACTGAGCAAGGAGAAAACCGCCTTTAGGAATAAGGTGGGACTTGCTGGGGCAATGCTGCTAAAAGGTTTATGGAGATGTTTGCATATGCATCTCAAGGCACAGCATTTTCCTTTAAACTTATTCATGTTACAGGGATTTTTGTTCATATGTCTTATTGCTGATTTCCTCCCTACAATGATCCTATTGTCCAGCCACTCCCTTATGTTTAAGATGGTAAAGATAATTATCAATAAATGCTAAGGGAACTCAGAGACCGGTGCCGGCGTGGGTCCTCTGTAAGCTGAGCGCGGTCCCCTGGGCCCCGCTTTTCTTTCTCTATACTTTGTCTCTGTGTCTTATTTCTTTTCTCAAGTCTCTCGTTCCACCTAACGAGAAACACCCACAGATGTGGAGGGGCAGGCCACCCCTTCAAGGAAAAATATTTTTTTTGCAGGGTCCCTATTTGTAGAAACAATTTGATTTTTAAAGAAAGTATTACTAAATTAATGGATCCATGTGAATTACCGCAATTTTTTTTTTTTTTTTGAGACAGAGTCTCACTCTGTTACCCAGACTGGACTGCAGTGGTATGATCTTTGCTCGCTGGAACCTCTGCCCTCTGGGTTCTACAGAGTCTCCTGCTTAGCCTCCCAGGTAGCTGGGACTACAGGTGTCCGCCAGCACACCTGGCTAATTTTTGTACTTTTAGTAGAGACAGGATTTCACCATATTGGCCAGGCTTGTCTTGAACCCCTGACCTCGTGATTCACCTGCCTCAGCCTCCTGAAGTGCTGGGATTACAGGCATTAGCCATAGCGCCCACCCAAATTACAGCAATTATTTATGATGACTTAGCATACTAGGTAGAGACATTTGTGTATTTATTTATTTATTTATTTATTGTCTATTCAGTGCATGTGAAGATTCTTCATAGTGTCCAATACCATCTCTAAAAAGATGGTTCAGGAATTGTGGCTTCATATTCTTTATTATCAGATGAGCCATTTCTGGTTAATTCTGTATCTCCTACTATAGTAAAAGGTAGCAGTACCATTATTAATCACAATGTCCAATGTCTGTATTAAAACAATAGGAGGGCTGGGCGTGGTGGCTCATGCCTATAATTCTAGCACTTTGGGAGGCGGAGGCAGGTGGATCACCTAAGGTAGGAGCTCGAGACTAGCCTGGCCAACATGGCAAAACCCTGTGTCTACTAAAAATATAAAAATTCACCCAGTGTGGCAGCGCATGCTTGTAATTCCAGCTACTCAGGAGGCTGAGGCAGAAGAATTGCTTGAACCCAGGAGGTGGAGGTTGCAGTGAGCTGAGATCTTGCCATTGCACTCCAGCCTGAGTGACAGTGTGAGACGTCGTCAAAAAAAAAAAAAAAAAAAAGAGAGAGATCCCTGATATCCTTTATTTAATGCTCATTACATCATTACTCATGATGCTACATCATCCATTGTGCCACCCATGAATTTTAGCTTACAATGACCCTCTTGCCAGTTCTGACTCTGCTTTGTTGATCATGACCACAAATCCAAGTCTTGCCATAATTCATTTTCTGGTCATGTTAAATTTACTGTTCAGAATATTTTAAAATAAATATAGAAAAATACATCTTCCAATCATGTCCTTCTTTGAATGTTTTAGGCCATAACAAGTGCATTTCAAGAATGTGATCTCTTTCAGCATGACCACCCCCTGCCTTCCACACGTCACTACAGGAGAGGAGGACAAGTGAATGACTCTTGGTTGAAGCAACAGATCAGTCTATTTCAGGCAGGCAATATTTGTTTCTCTTCCAGTACAGCTGAAGACCAACTGAGGGAGCACAATGTCACCATATCAATGAGAGACAAGAGAAGGGTTGACTGGAAGCATCTTTTGGTATTAAGGAGCAATGGTCATAAAAGCCTTTAGAGAAGATAGATGTAGCCATTTCCCAATGACTGCTTGAACAAGGCACACAGCCTGTAGAGAAGTTAAGGTAACTTCCCTGAGTGCCATAAGTGGAAGGCATATGGGATAAAAGATCTCTGCTGCCACCCCCATAGCCCTTGGTTGCTGATTGCTGACTGTATCCTCATGAGCAAGTGTCACCAAAAATCACCATTCCAGTGCCATTTTGGCAGCCCATTCTCACACAGTCCCATACAAGAAAATTACTACACCAGCCAGCAAGAACAATGTGCTTACTAAGTCACTCTCCTAAAAACTGGGACTAACTTCAGGCCAATGACAATCCCATAGGTATGATTTTCAAACATCTTAGGGGCATTTGGTAGAGCCCATGCAAGTAACAGAGCAGCAGAGAGTGTCCTGAAGGGGAGAGATAGGGCCCAAGGTTCATCCACATCCTCTCAGATGGCACTGCCATCTCCAGTCCCAGTCTCTATGTCTAACAGGACATAAACAGTTTTGAGGAGGATACTTATGTTGACCAGGGATAGTGTGGAACTATCCCAGGGTCCTGACTCAGGGTACCCTACTGATGATAGCACTGCTGTTTCTGGTCAATGCCAAGTCTTGGTGGAGGACTTGATAAATTTGAGAAATGCACGCCAAAGCGTAGGAATCTGTAGACACAGAAGTTAGTACTTCCCAATTGTCCGGGTCTAAGAATGATACTTCCTTCAATGCCCGTTTCCTCCTTTCAAAATTAGTTATATCTGTTTCCATCCTTATCTTCTGCACTGTAAATATCAGAAGGGAAGATACAGGCCGGGCGCGGTGGCTCAAGCCTGTAATCCCAGCACTTTGGGAGGCCGAGACGGGCGGATCACGAGGTCAGGAGATCCAGACCATCCTTGCTAATACGGTGAAACCCCGTCTCTACTAAAAAATACAAAAAACTAGCCGGGCGACAAGGCGGGCGCCTGTAGTCCCAGCTACCCGGGAGGCTGAGACAGGAGAATGGCGTGAACCCGGGAGGTGGAGCTTCCAGTGAGCTGAGATCCGGCCACAGCACTCCAGCCTGGGCGGCAGAGCAAGACTCCGTCTCAAAAAAAAAAAAAAAAAAAAAAAAAAACAGAAGGGAAGATACCTTTTTCCGAACTTCAAGATCAACTGCTCCATCTGCACTCACCTGTATTATCTCCCCTCATTTACCTGGAAACGTCGCTTCAGTTTTTATCCTCTCTACTCTGATTTCTCCCATTCCTCTTCTGCTTGGAGTATGTAAACAGACTCATTTCTCCTCCAGTTTGTTCATGATCTTGTTTCCTGCTTCTGTCTTTTCTCAATCACTTTTCAGGAAAGAGAAGTCTATACTCACAGGTTTCCCCTTTAGTTTCCATTTTTTCCCCACATATCTGCAATTTGAGATTCCTCTGCCCTAACTGCTCTGACAGTTATTAGTCACCAATGCATCATCGAATCCAAAGATTTTACTTCCTTACACATTATACTTGTTGCTGTCTCTGTTGCAATTCAAACTCTTGGAAACAGTCTCCTTGAAAGTCCCTCCTCCCCTGTCACACAGTTCTCTGGCTGCTCTCTCATAGTTTCTTCCTGAGGTTCTTCCACACTAATCTTTTGAGCCTTGCATTTGCCACATGTACTGCTTGCATCAGTTTTCTACTCCTGCCTGAAAAATGACCACAAACTTGTTAAAACAACTAACTCCTGTTTATTATTTCAGTTTTATCAGTTGGAAGTCCAGGCACGGAGTAGCTGGGTCCTCTCTCAGGTTCTCACAGGCTGAAATCAAGGAGTTGGCAGGGCTATGTTCTTTTAATGGAGGACCTAGGGTGGAATACGCACCCAAGTTCATTCAGGTTGTGGCAGAATTCAGTCCCTAGGGTTGATAGATGGAGGTCCCTCTTTCCTTGCTGGCCAGTAGCTGGGACCACTCAGCTCCCAGAGGCTATCTGCATTCCTTAACATGTGGCCTCTTGTATCTCAAAGCCAGCAACAGAGAATCTCCTTCCCTTAAAATCTCTCTCAAATTCTAAATCTCTTTCACCACGAAAAGTCCAGATGATTTTAAGAGATCACTTGATTAGGTTATGCTCTACTTGGATAATCTGTCATTAAACAATAGCATTAGTTGCTGATATAAACATTGGCTACAAACTTGAAAACCCCAAATGTTCATCAATAATAGATTAAATAAATTGCATATTTTGATACAGTGAAATAATAAATGTCAATGAAAGTGGCATAATTAGATAGCTACCAGAAAGCAAAACAGATGAATGTCAAACACAACTTCGTGAAAAGAGACTTATAAAAAGAGTACATACTATATGATTCCTTTCACAAAATGTTCAAAAACAGGCAGAGGTGTAAGGATTGGGCGAGAGTAGAAGAGAGGCTTCTGGGGTGGCTGGTAGTGTTATACTCTTTAATCTGGTGGTGTTCACATTGTTCATGTTGTGATAATTCACTGAGCTGTTCCTGTAGGACTTATGTAGTTGTCTCTAGCTATTTCTTTCCCCAAACAAGATTTTTAAAAATTACTGGTTATATCAGCCATTATTCTTCCTGTTTATCACCTTGGCCTTCAAGACTTCCCCACAAGGGGTGTCGTACTTTTTTAAAATTAAAAAAAAATTGTGGGTACATAGTAGATGCATATATTTAGGGGGCACATATTTTAATATAGGCATACAATGCACAATAATAACATCAGATTAGAGGGGTATCCATTACCTCAAGCATTTATTTTTTGTTTGTGTTACAAACAATCCAATTTATATTCTTTTAGTTATTTTAAAATGTACAATACATTATTGTTGACCGTAGTCACCCTGTTGTGCTATCAAATACTAGATCCTATTCATTGTTTTCAGTACTTCTCTCTTTGTCTCCTGTGTTGCAGCCACACTGGACAACCTCTTTTCCTTGAAACCACACAAATTTTTTCCATGTCTCTGGTGTTTCTCATTTTTTTTCCTCCTTCAAATACCCTCCAAACTTCCTCCAACCATTTTTCAAATTCCATTCCAAATGCTACTTTCCATTCAAAATTCTCCCAATTTATCCCTTTCAGCCTAATCTGTTCTTTTTCCAAACTCCCATGAAATTTTCTACTTTTGATCATTGTATTTCATTTTTAATTACAGTAATTTGAGTATTTGCTCTGTCCGATATGGTCCACTGAAATCTCAGCAAAGGAAGAAAGTGTGGAAATCTACTGGATAAAATTTTTTCAAAAATCTATAGACTTGGGATTTAGAATAATTTCTCATGTACATTTATTATGGAAAATTTCAAGCATACAACAATGTAGAGAGAATAGTTAATTTGCTTTTAACATTTCATATTTTTTCCTTATATATCAGAACTCAAATGGCTTAGCCAAGCTCCATAATGGGATAAACAAATGATTTTGGTCTCTATTTTAGAATAGTATAATTTTCATCCTCTTCTCTCTTCCTGTCCCTTTCCTCACACCTTCACTTCTTCCTTCCCTCTGACATGTTTTCTGTATATAAATTTTTTGATCACTCACTCTGAGTGAGAGAACTCTGAGAAAAAAGAACATTCCATGAATTTCTGGAATGTTAAAGGCAATGGGACAATAAAATGAGTTTCCCACACCTGTCCCTTCAAATTATTTGTGTGTGGGTATGTGTGTGTTTGTGTGCCTGTGTGTTGATATAGTTAACAGCAAGTACAAAATATATATTACAAAAGTAGACGAGAGAAATGGGTTACTATGTACTCAGAAACTAATTTTTAAATGTCTATTAAAAGGTGATTTTGCTTCCTTACCATTTTGAAGACTACCTCCAGTGAAGGTAAGCAAATTAAAATCCAAATTTCTTTAGCACTAAGGAGTTCAGATCATATCAGAATGGACAGAGAACATTGTGTCTTTGAGAGGTACATTAAAAGAGTTTTTTAACATGTTTTTAAGCATATACATTTAAGAAGTATACATGTACTAGGAGAAACATAAATCAGACTTTTGATAAATTAAAGATATAAAGTCTTCGTTTTTCTATCTAGGAAACAAAATAGAATTTTTTTGTCCAGAAACCAAAATAGAAAAAGAAAAAGACACACACATAAAATAGACTTCAGTCTTCCTTTATTATATCTATTACTGAAGAAATGCACAAAGAAGTATTGTTTTTACTTTTCTTACAGTAAGAACTTTTCTACTAAGATAACAAGCATACCTCCACACAAACACTAACTATGTAAGCAAGGTCAACAGCAAGTTATATAATAAACTCCTTGGGGGTAACAAATAGGTTTAATTGTAAGTGACCGGTTCCTTTTAGAATATTAGACTGAATTTTTTGGAATTTTGGTGGGGGGGAGGGTGCAGGGGACAGAGTGATAAATAAGTAGCTACTACTGTTATTTTCCACTGATCAGTGCAATGCCCAGCAGAACTGTGATCTTCAAGTGTTAAATTACATTCCATGCAAGTTGGTTTAGATGCTAGGTCAGCACAGAAATATACATGGGTAACTATGTTCCTTGTTAGCATTCCTGAGATGCTTCATTTGTTAATATTCAGTTCACATAGTGAAGCCTGTCTTTTCAAAGGCTTTTCACACAACATATATATTTTTCCTTCAAATTATTTTCATTTTCTGCTGAACTTTGCTGAGGGAGTTGACATTTCACGTTAGTCAGCCAGCAACTCATTCAAACATTTGTTTTCTCCACACTGGTTCAGTGACTCTTGCCATCGCTACTAATACAATTATTATTCTGGCTTGCGCTTACATCAAACCATAAATGCCTGCCCCCTTCCATCTGTAGTAAAGCAAAAGCATTTGCCAAATCATTTTAACAACCAAATTGCAGATCATAAAGACAGAAAACAAATATTAAGGCAATATTTGTTCCAGAGCAGCAAAGAATTTAATGTTACATTGTTGCTAGGCAAAGGCAAGATAGGGAGGTGAGAAGTAGATAACATGTGGTAAAGCCTTTTTAAAGAGCATCTCTGAAAATATTAGATAAAATCATTTTGCATTTAGCACATCTTAGTTTCAGCTTATTATGTTATAATGTCCTGTTTGAATGTTTATTACTGAGGCTGCAAGCTAATTAAATGAAAATATAGTTCTTTGCAGTCTTTAGTGAAAAGTAAAACTATCACTTTAAATGACATTTTAAAATCCTACATTTGCTCCACCTATATATTTCTATTTAACATATAGTTCCTCCTCACTCTTTTTACTATGAAGACAGGTTTTAATTCATTGTTTGTCCCAGACTCTTTAACAGTACAATTGTTATTTAAATGAACTTTGAACTTTTTGAATCAGGAATTCAGGGGTTTATTTAATTGCTAGCCTCCCATAAAGCAAGGACACTGCCTTAATTCTCAGTCTCATCCTTAGCAGAACTCCTTCTGTTTCCCAGCACTAGCAAGTATTAAAAATATATTATTTT
Source organism: Trachypithecus francoisi (assembly GCF_009764315.1). Taxonomy (NCBI): domain Eukaryota; kingdom Metazoa; phylum Chordata; class Mammalia; order Primates; family Cercopithecidae; genus Trachypithecus; species Trachypithecus francoisi. The sequence goes on from NW_022681453.1 coordinate 10,105,303, forward strand.
GGTAGTAGCTTACCATGTAAAATACCTGTCATAACTACTATAATCCATGCCTGCTTTATTTTAAGGCTTTACTGAATGCAACAAGCAGAGTCAATCTGTAGCATGATCATTTTGTAATAAGAATACCTATTAATTAGTAAGTATGTCCTATACCTCCCCTTAGGTATTGATAGCATTTTAGCCAAACATTACCATTAGCAGGTCCATAAATAAGTAATGATGATAATACGTTTTGTAAAATTATAAAGATCATTTTTTTTCAGGGCTTACTTCTTTATAAAGAATAGCAAAATGCTATCATTTCCAAAATGAGAAAATTAATCATCTACCACATCTTTCCTGAAAAGAAATATTTATACACAAAATTTAGGACCTCAAATGTTTCTTAAATTGCATGAGTTGAACAATAGTTATCCATCCAGGGAAAACCACCACAGACATGTGTGTTCCTATTTGATACATATAGAACCTTGCATAAAACTCATCATTGAGGGGAGTGATTATTTTTTTGAAGACTTTTTTTATTTAACCCCAGCTCTGAGTGCATAGAAGCTAAATCTTATTAATCAAACAAACATAAACCTTATTATCTTCATATTAGTTAAGTAAATGAGGCAATAGATAATTTATCATCACTTTTAATCATTTTGACAGAAGATATAGCTCACCATTCAGGGCCAGTGCAGAATACAATATTTTATCAGTCTTCCATCCCCCTATATTTTTATGAACTTGATTTCTCTCCGAGTAAAGTAAGTTAACATGACATTATATTATATATTAACATAATATTGAACTTAACTAGTATTAGCTACTCTTCATCAGTACAAGTATTATTCGATAAGACTGTTATTAAAAGGATATATTTACTTAACATTTTTATCACTCCCTATCTTTTCTAAACAAAGGGAAATAAATCTTTCAGCTGAAAGAAATTCCAGTACTCTCACAATTCAAGGTTGAAGAGATACATCTTTCATTCAAATTAAACACAGAACTTGTGCAAAAGGTGAAACAAGAAGGTTCAATAACATGTGAAATGACCTCAGATTATTCATAACACAATGGTATAAGAATAAAAATTAGGTCATTTAAAATGTAATAAAATTAAACCAGAAGTATTCCAGTCTGTCTGTAAAGAGCAAATTATAAGAAAGGGGAAATATGGATAGAAAATTTCCCAGTGAAAAAGAAATATGTAATTGGGACTCAAATTGTGCTTCTAAACAGATTAATGTTGCTCTCAGTCTGCCTTCTCCAGTTAGCCCTTGTCACGTTATCATTTCTTTATTGTGAGCAATCAGTTTGTATCACTTTCAGTATGTTGGTTTATACCCTAATCCAGATTAAAAAGTGCTGTTCATTATTGAAACTATCTCAAGAGTTCATTATCCAATTAACAAGGTATCCACATAGTTCAGATATGCTTTGAAAGTTCTGATTTTGTTTCATACAAATTTTTTGTCAAAGTGAAAGGTGAGTTACAAATTCAACTTCAGATAGGAAGCTACTCTAATGCTTTGTACCAGATTCATGCAGTTGCCTTATTGTAGAGTTGATGCAGAGCTTTTGTTTATTTGTTTGTTTGTTTTTTTGAGACAGGGTCTTGCTCTGTTATCCAGCCTAGAGTGCAGTGGCATAGTCATGGCTCATTGCGGCCTCAACCTCTTGGGCTTAAGTGATCCTCCCACTTCAGTCTCTGAAGTAGCTGAGACCACAGGTGCACACAATCACACCCAGCTAATGTTTGTATTTTTTGCCATGTAGCCCAGGCTGGTCTCAAGCTCCTGAACTCAAGCAATCCGCCTGCCTCAGGCTTCTAAAGTACTGGGATTAAAGACATGAGCCACCACACCTTATAATTCATTGGGAAAGAACTATGGTTTCAACTATTAATGAAATATTATTGCTAGTGGGGCTGGTTTGCAGGACCAGTCAGTGAAGAGAAGGGCAAAGGAATGGAAACTACCACCTTCAGAAGACCATGATGGTTGATGAAAATGGTGTGGGTGGGCAATAAGCACTCTGCATTTTTAAAGCAGTATTTCCAAATGTTGCATATTGCATTCCCTCTTAAATATACCTAAGGTGCATTAAAATATGAAAGGTTCTGATATTACACTCTGTTTACTTCAGACCTTGCCAAATTTATCTGACCACTTACATTTAGGGACAGGGTATACATTATTATTTCCGGGAAGCAAAAACAAAAAGAAGATGGTCAGAATAGCAGTACAGAAAAGCAGCTGGCTGGCTGATAAGCTGCTGCCACTTGCCAGGGCATGAAGTAGAACCTCTGGGGCGGTGAGTAAGAATGATGGAACAGAAAGTCCCGATCCATGCAGAATAAGCAATAGCTTGCTGTTTAAGCTACATGTCTTGACTCTTGCTTATGCCTTGGATGGAGAAATGCAATGCCTGCAGAAGAGAAGTGTGGGAACAAAAGAATGAAATTCTGCTGCAGAAATTTGTCTCTAAGCGAGTAGCAGTTCTACTGAAACTACTCCAAAAAAAAAAAAAAAAGAGATGGAGTGACTCCTTCCTAACTCATTCTTTGAAGCCAGCATCACTCTGATACCAAAAGCTGGCAAAGACACAATTATAAAGGAAAACTACAGGCCACTATCCCTGATGAACATAGATGAAAAATCCTCAACAAAATACTAGCTAACCAAACCCATCAGCACATCAATAAGTTAATTCACGATGATCAAGTAGATTTCATTGCTTGGATGCAAGGTGGTCAACATATACTAATCAATAAACATGACTCATCATATAAGCAGAACTAAAAACAAAAAATATGATCATCTCAAAAGACATTTAAAAAGCTTTGAATAAAATCCAACCTCCCTTCATGATAAAAAACCTTCAAGAACCTAGGCATCAAAAAAGGAACATGCCTCAAAATAATAAGAGCCTTCTGTGACAAACCCACAGCCAACATCATACTGAGCACGTGAAACTGAAAGCATTCCCTTTGAGAACTGGAATAAGATAAGGATGCCTACTCTCATCACTCCTATTCAACACTGGACTGGCAGTCCTAGGCAGAGTAATCAGGCAAGAGAAAGAAAAGGCATCCATATAGAAAATTAAGTCAAACTATCTCTGCTGATGATTTGATTCTATACTGAGAAAACCCTAAAGATCTGCCAAAATGCTCCTGGAACTGCAAGTCAGAATTACAAAGAGATATCACTTCTCCCCAGTCAAAATGGTTTTCTTTTCTTTTCTTTTCTATTTTTTTTTTTTGAGATGAAGTTTCACTCTTGTTGCCCAGGGTGGAGTGCAATAGTGCAATCTTGGCTCATTGCAACCTCTGCCTCCCAGGTTCAAGTGATTCTCCTGCCTCGGCTTCCTGAGTAGCTGGGATTTCAGGCATGCGCCCCCATGCCTGGCTAATTTTGTATTTTTAGTGGAGACAGGGTTTCTCCATGTTGGTCAGGCTGGTCTCAAATTCCTGACTTCAGGTGATCCACCCGGCCTCCCAAAGTGCTGGGATTATAGGGGTGAGCCACCACGCTGGGCCTGAAATGGTTTTCATGCAAAAGACAGGTAATAACACATGCTGGAGAGGATGTGGTGAAAAGGGAACCCTCATACATTGTTGGTGAGAATGTAAATTAGTACAACCACTATGGAGAACAGTTTGGAGTTTCCTCAAAAAACTAAAAATGGAGTTACCATATGATCCAGCAATCCCACTGCTAGGTATATAACCAGAAGAAAGGAAATGAGTATACTGAAGAGATAGCTGCAGTCCTATTTGTTGCAGCACTGTTCACAATAGCCAGGATTTGGAAGCTACCTAAATATCCATCAATGGATGTTGGATAAAGAAAATGTGATACACACACACAAAGGAGTACTATTCAGCCATAAAAAAAGAACGAGATCCTGTCATTTGCAACAACATGGATGCAATTGGAGGTCATTATGTTAAGTGAAATAAATCAAACATAGACAGACTTCACATACTCTCACTTATTTGTGAGTACTAAAAAACAAAACAATTGAACTCACAGAGATAGAGAGTGGGAATGGTTAATGATTACAAAAAATACATATAGTTAGAAAGAATGAATAAGACCTAGTATTTGATAGCACAACAGGATGACTATAGTCAATAATAATGTAATTGTACATTTTAAAATAACTAAAAGAGTGTAATTGGATTGTTTGTAACACAAAGGATAAATGCTTAAGGGAATGGATACCCCATTTTCTATGATGTGATTATTGTTTATTACATGCATGTATCAAAGCATGTCATGTACCCCATAAATATATACACCTACTGTGTGTCCACATTTTTAAAAATAATAAAAAATTTAAAAAGAACAAACCTGGAGGCATCACACTACCTGACCTCAAACTATACTATAAACCTACAGTAACCAAAGCAGCATGGTACTGGCATAAAAACAGACACATAGAACAATGGAACAGAATAGAAAACACACAAATAAAGCTTTACATCTGAAGCCATCTGATTGTTTACAGAGTTAACAAAAATAAGCACTGGGGAAAGGACTTCTTATTTAATAAATGGTGCTGGAAAAACTGTCTAGCTATATGTAGAAGAATGAAACTGGACACCTACTTTTCTCCATATATAAAAATTAGCTAAAGATGGATTAAAGATTTAAATGTAAGGCCTCAAACTATGAGAATCCTAGAAAAAACCTAAGAAACATCATTTCTGGATATTGGTCTTGGGAAGGAATATATGATGAAGTCCTCAAAAGCAATGACAATAGAAACAAAAATTGACAAGTGGGATCTAACTATAATAAAGAGCTTCTGCACAGCAAAAGAAACCATCAACAGAAAAAACAGACAACCTGCAGAATAGAAGAAAATATTCACAAATGATGCATCAAACAAAAGTCTAATATCTGGAATCTATAAGGAACTTAAACAATTGAACAAACAAGAAACAAATAACCCTATTAAAAAATGGCCAAAAGACATGAACAGACACTTCTGAAAAGAAGACATACAAGCAGCCAAAAACATGTGAAAAAATGCTCAACATTACTATCAGAGAAATGCAAATCAAAACCATAATGAGATACTATTCATACCAATCAGAATGGCAATTACTGAAAGTTCAAAAAACAACAGAAGCTGGTGATGTTGTGGAGACATCACCTCTTAACCTTTTCCAGCTAACTTAGGAATGTAAATTAGGTCACTGTGGAAAGCAGTTTGGAGATTTCTCAAATAACTTAGAACTACTATTTGACCCAGCAATCTCATTATTAGGTAAATATCCAAAAGAAAATAAATCATTCTACCAAAAAGACGCATGTACTCATATGTTCATTGCAGCACTATTCATAAAAGCAAACATGGAATCAACCTAGTTGCCCATAAGTGGTGGATTGGATAAAGAAAATATGGTATATTTATACTATGGAATACTATGCGCCATAAAAAGAATGAAATTATGTCCTTTGCAGCAACATGGGTGCAGCTGGATGCCATTATCCTAAGCAAATTAGAGCAGGAAGAGAAAACCAAATACTGCATGTTCTCACTTATAAGTAGGAGCTAAACATTGGGTACTCATGAACATAAAGATGGCAACAATACACACTGGGGACTACTAGAGCAGGGAGGCAAGAGGGGAGGATGGGATGGGAGGAAGGGATAAGAGGGGAGGATGGGATAAGAGGAGAGGATGGGATAAGAGGGGAGGATGGGATAAGGACTGAAAAACTACTGAGTACTATGCTCAGTACCTGGGTGATGGCAAAAATCATAATAAACCTCAACATCACTCAACATACTCATGTACGAAATCTGCACATGTACCCCCGAGTCTAAAATAAAAGTGAAAATTATATAACAAGAGAAAATTTCCTTTAATCAGGGTTTAGAAGGGATTCTTCATTGCTTGTGTCCCTGTCCTAACTTTGATCTTTCTTTATGTAAGAAAACAACAATTTAGCATTATATTTGTCATCCAAACCACCCCCAAGATAGGTAAGCATCTTAGAGAATCCATTTGCACTATTACATCCTCTCCCATTGGGAGACAGGACATTTTCCCACACATGTATGGGAAAAACAGAAGCTTCAAGGTCGGGCTGATTCACGTTCAAATTCTGAATTACAATTTGCTAACTATCTGATCTTGGGAGAGATATTTCATTTCTTTAACATAATTTTCCTTCAAGTGAGGATGATGTTATATACTTCATCTGCATTATCTTTTGCCCACGTTTTCTTCATGGCCACCAGCCAAAAATATTACAATGCTCCATGAAGGCATTATGCTGAACGTTTTGCACATATTATCTTATTTAAATCTTGTACTAATCCAATGAAGTGGGTACTATCATTATCTACATTTCATAGAGGAGAAAACTAGTGCACACAGAAATGTTCCAAGATCACATAGATATTAAGTGGTGGAGTTGGGAATTAGACTGTTCCTGAGTGTACCCTTGAGCACTATGCTATTCTGCCTATACGTGCAATTGCAGGAGAGGGATGGTGAAATGTAAATCACCTGTATGTCCCTAGCCATGTAATACTAATCTATTGATAGTTAAGCTGGGTCCTGACAGCTCTAAGTCTCTGACTACTTACACTGAAACTCCAGTCCCCATCAAAGACCTCTCTGAGAACTCTTAACCTTTTCCAGCTAACTATTCTGATTACCAATTCTTTTTTGTTTGTTTGTTTGTTTTTGAGATGGACTCTTACTCTGCCACCCAGGCTCTGAAGTGCAGTGGCAAGAATTTGGCTCACTGTACCCTCCACCTTCAGGGTTCAAGCAATTCTTCTGCCTCAGCCTCCCCAGTAGCTAGGATCACAGACGCGTGCCACCACGTCTGGCTAATTTTTGTATTTTTAGTAGAGACGGGGTTTCAGCATGTCGTCCAGGCTGGTCTCATACTCCTGACCTCAAGTGATCTGCTCACTGATTATCAGCTCTTTGGATGGTCTCTAGCGCTGAAAGAGAATGGATCCTCCTCTGGCTTTACATAGTGGAGCCTGTAGCATATCTGACACTGAATTTAGTGATGCAGACCAGTTAGCTCATTGAAACAATTTTTTTTCTTTCCCCTTGCACAAATGGGCTGGATCTAGATAACTTTCCATGTCTGTGTTCATTCTGAACTCTACCAACAATAGCATGACATCTCTGACAATTCCTTGTCAGAGGAATTGAACCCCCCAAAACTGGTTTCAAACCAATCCCATAACCTCTATGACTTCTTCGATAAGATATTAGTAAAATTATTTCATAACTTTGTCAAAGTTAAGTTATAGGTTAAACCCTGTATATCTTAATGGCCCATCCAGCTCAATTAGGCCTTCAAGATGCCACAACCCCTATTATGGAAGAACTACTTACCTTCCTTCTCAGGGTTTACTGCTGAATCCAGCTCATCACAGAAGTTCTTTCTTTTGATGGTTTCTCTCTTAAAGTCACTAAAATCTTATATATTTTACCCTTTTCCTTCTGAATTGTTGAACCCCAATTGTGGATAAAACATAGTTCAAGTATAGCCTCATCTGGGGAATGTTCTTCATGTCAATTATGAATCAAAAATTTCAAATTGATATTCATAGAGAGATATTTCAAGTAATAAGACAGATGCAACTAAATGTCAATTCTTGCCAAGCAAGGACTCTGATACACAAACATGTTAATAATTTCACAGTGGAATGCTGGACCTGGCTTATACTGGCTCAGGAAATTGTGAAATTTTCAAAAAGTTTTACAAGCCAGTTGTTAAACCATTGATAGCTTAAAATCGACTATGGTGGGAGTGGGAGTATATGAGCTATGTAAATCGGCAAACACTGCAAATCCCCTATGTGCCCCATCTCACCCCAAGAGAACTAGTTAAACGTTTCCCAGCACAACACTCTTTCTTTATCTTATTTTGTTGAGTGCTAACAGAAGTGGGTGGTAGCAAGTCACTCAAAGCTTTTAGTAAAGTGAGATGTTGAAATAGGACAAATCAGTAAAGACTCATACCTTCTCAAATCCAGCTGAGGAAATTCTGAGGAGCTGGGATTCTCTTTTAGCGAGTCTAGTCCATCTTCTGATTCTCGTAATTACAGGGTAAGAATGTAGGTGAATGTTTTCTGGTTTAACATGTCAGTTGGCAAAAAATTTGAAACTAAGGATACCACTTAATTTTTGCAGCAATGACTTCAGTTGCTAAATCTATAAATGCTTGTTTTCTATATAAAAATTAACAGTTGATGTTAAAGAAATTAAGAACCAAAATGTCTTATTTCAGTTTGAATATATATTAGGTTTAGAACGGGGCTTCTTAGCCCTGACTGCATATGAAAATCACCTGGGGAGCTTCGAGAGCATGCTATCATTAGAGGCCCCTCCCCAGATCAGTTAATTTAGATTCTAGAGGTGAGTCATGGCTACTGTTTAATTAAAAAGTTCTCCAGGTGATTCCAATGCACACCACGATTAGAAGCCGCTGTGAAGGTTTTGGGACTTCGGATTCCTCCCACCTGATTGAAGGTAGTATGTAATTACAAAGGCTGAGCTTCTGAAGGGTTGACATTTCCTTGAAGAAAGGAGATAAAACAGAACTGTAAGTGATTGGGATTTGATTTTGTTGCTTTTGTGTAAATTTAATAATGTATTCTTTATCACCAGCATATTTTGAAGTTGTAGTAATGGCACTCATGTAAAAATACTGGGAGCAACTAGAAATTTGAGGGAATCACTTGTGAACCAAATTTACTTGTTGAATGCAGAAATATACTCCAAGTGAGGAAGGGGCAGAATTTCTCTGATGGTATGTCCCAGATATTTCTCCATATCTGTGATATTCTTTCCTTTAGAGAGATTGTTACACAGAGATGAAACAGTCATGTCTAGATCTGTGTTTTCCTTCTTGCAAAGTTTTTGTCACTTTTCTAATTGTGTTGCAAAGACACCTACATGCTTGTTATCAGGAAGTGTATTAAGGCAGCCTGTGCTTAAATGTGGGAAAGGCTATTTTAAACCCCAAATATGTTTAAATATTTTTAAATCATAAACTTTAAGATAAGTGTGGGAATATCCAAAGAAGTTTTGATATTTTTCCATTCTATATTAGCCCCCCTTTTAATAACAAATATAAAACTCTTTCAAAAATATTTTTGATCCACCAATTTTATTGGACTATTAAGCTATTGAGTAACTCAGCATGTATTAGTTGATGTTGGCTTGCTATAAAGGAATGCCTGAGATTGGGTAGTTTATAAAGAAAAGAGTTTATTTGGCTAACAGTTGTGCAGGCTGTATAAGCATGGCACCAACATTGCTTCTGGTAAGACCTCAGGAAGTTTCTTCTCATGGTGGACGGCAAAGGGGGACCAGGTGTGTTGCATGGTAAGAGAGGGAGCAAGGGTTGGGGAGATGCCAGGCTCTTTAAACAACCAGCCCTCGTATGAACTTATAACCAAGGGGAGGGCACCAAACCATTCATGAGTGACCCACCCCCATGACTGAAAACACTCCCACTAGGGCCCACCTCCAACACTAGGGATCACATTTTCATGACATTTGGAGGGAACAAATGTCCAAACAGTATCACAGCACTAGATTCAAAATGATGTTTCTGATTTTTGCTGACTTCTTTCCTCAGAGATTTACTAACCATGAATTTCCAACTTTCTTTTTTTTTTTTTTTTTTTTTTTTTTTTTGAGGCGGAGTCTCGCTCTGTCGCCCGGACTGGAGTGCAGTGGCCAGATCTCAGCTCACTGCAAGCTCCGCCTCCCGGGTTTACGCCATTCTCCTGCCTCAGCCTCCCGAGTAGCTGGGACTACAGGCGCCCGCCACCTCGCCCGGCGAGTTTTTGTATTTTTAGTAGAGACGGGGTTTCACCGTGTTAGCCAGGATGGTCTCGATCTCCTGACCTCGTGATCCGCCCGTCTCGGCCTCCCAAAGTGCTGGGATTACAGGGAATTTCCAACTTTCAATATGATGATGCAGTGACTGACATTACAGTCTGAGGATGATAAATTATCACCTAAAAAAAGATAGATTTTGAAAAGAAAAGACTGAAAAGTCAGAATAATACTAGAAATCTGGTCCAGATGATAAATGCTGAAATAAGAGATAGTTTTGCCACTTAATCATAATTATTTGAAAAGCCATAGAAAGGTTTAAATTGATTTCTTTATAAAAGCATTCTAATTTTTAAAATCCTCATTACATAATATTTATTTATATAAGATCTTAGCAATACAAGTTCCAAGAGTATGTTGAACTTTTATTTGATGAGCTTTCTCTGGAATTGACCTTTGTTTCCATTTTATCCTTGAATATGGGAGAAAAACACTTAATTGGCAAAAAAAGATTTTCACAATAATACTTAATTATAAAAGCAAATGTATCTTAGTGCAATTATCGCATTCATTTCATGAATACTAAAGGGGTTAAAGCCAATTTAACTTTATGGTTTCTAAGATTAAGTGGTTTTCTATCAAGAAATTGGAATGTCACATTAAAATTCAGTTTCACTGCAAAGGGTCCAGAGCAGTTTTCAGAAACATCATAAAAAGTATTCCTACATCTTACAGATTATGACTTTCAAACTTCCTCATAAAGAATATCAATACACATAAGTGATAAGTATTGAAAATGATGTGGGCAACAGCTTTAATATTGGCAGGTTTCTTTTGGTCTCTCTTCCTGAAATCATGTTGAATATGAATAATTATGACTCTCCTTTTACAAAGTTATTTAGTAAGGCTGAAAATTATGTGCCAAGTATGTGTCTAAGGGGACAAACCCATCTCAGTCTGAGTAATGACTAAGAAGACTTCAAAGTGTTGTTAGAAGTTGTGGCTCTGTTTACAAGAGAGCAAGCGAGCACATTTGAATGTCTGAACTGAGTGTATGTCTCAGCATTTTTTCCATTAAAATAACATAATTTTAATTCTCCAGTGTATTGGAAAGACCACTTATCTTGCCTCTCATTGCTTCAGAGAAGGAGAAAATTTAAAAGTCATTTACTACCATCAGCTAGGTCCTTTGTGCTCCATGTGTAGTAGAACAATTTCAATTAAGATGCTCAAAAAAATTTTAATGTAACACAGCAGTAGGAATGCATCTTTCAGCACCATTCCAATGTCATTTTTTAGGCAACAGTTTGGAGTCTTTCCCTTGGAAAAATCAGAGTTCTTGGAAAGGAAACTCTATTGTAATCTTGCTCAGTTTTATTTAATGACAGCATGATTTGGAGAGGCAAGAGGGCCTCTTTTTAAGACAAAAAAAAAAAAAACAGTTTAAAAACTTAGCGCTTTCTTTTTTTTCTTTTTGAAATGGAGTCTCACTCTGTTGTCAGGCTGGAGCGCAGTGGTGTGATCTTGGCTCACCGCAACCTCCACCTCCCAGGTTCAAGAAATTCTCCTGCCTCAGCCTCCCGAGTAGCTGGCACTTACAGGTGCCTGCCAGCACGCCCAGCTAATTTTTGTATTTTTAGTGGAGACAGGGTTTCACCATGTTGGTCAGGATGGTCTCGATCTCTTGACCTCATGATCCACCAACCTCAGCCTCCCAACATGCTGGGATTACAGGTGTGAACCACCGCACCTGGCCTGGTTTTTTTTGGTTTTTTGTTTGTTTGTTTGTTTTTTGTTTTTTTAACTTTTTTTTCCATAGGATTTTGGGAAACAGGTGTTATTTGGTTACATGAGTAAGTTATTTAGTGGTGATTTGTGAGATTTTGGTGCACCCATCACCTGAGCAGTATACAGTGAACCCAATTTGTAGTCTTTTATCCCTCACTGCCCTCCCACCTTTTCCACTGAGTCCCCAAAGTCCATTGTATCATTCTTCTGCCTTTGCAGCCTCATAGCTTAGCTCCCTCTTATGAATGAGAACATACAATGTTTGGTTTTCCATTCCTGAGTTACTTCACTTGGAATAATAGTCTCCAGTTCTATCAAGGTTGCTGCAAATACCATTAATTTGTTCCTTTTTATGGCTGAGTAGTATTCCATCTTACATATACATACACCACGATTTCTGTATTTACTCATTGACTGATGGGCGATTGGGCTGGTTCCATATTTTTGCAATTGTGAATTGTGCTGCTATAAACATGCATGTGCAAGTATCTTTTTCGTATAATGGCTTCTTTTCCTCTGGGTAGATAACCAGTAAGTGGGATTACTGGATCAAATGGTAGTTCTACTTTTAGTTCTTTAAGGAATCCCCACACTGTTTTTCATAGTGGTTGTACTAGTTTGCATTCTCACCAACAGTGTAGAAGTGTTCACTTTTCACCCCATCCACACCAAAATCTATTATTTTTTGATATTTTGATTATGGCCATTCTTGCAAGAGTAAGGTGGCATTGCATTGTGGTTTTGATTTGCATTTCCCTGATCATTAGTAATGTTGAGCATTTTTTATATGTTTGTTGAACATTTTTTATATGTTTGTTGACCATTTGTATAGCTGCTTTTGAGAATTGTCTGTTCATGTGCTGAGCCCACTTTTTGATGGGATTGTTTGTTTTTTTCTTGCTAATTTGTTTGAGTTCATTGTAGATTCTGGATATTAGTCCTTTGTTGGATATACAGATTGTGAGGATTTTCTCCCACTCTGTGGGTTGTCTGTTTACTCTGCTGACTGTTCCCTTTGCTGTGCAGAAACTCTTTAGTTTAATTAAGTCCTACCCATATACCTTCATTTTTGTTGTATTTGCTTTTGGGTTGTGTGTCATGAAGTCTTTGCCTAAGCCAATGTCTAGAAAGGTTTGTCCAATGTTATCTTCTAGAAGTTTTATAGTTCAGGTCTTAGATTTAAGTCCTTGATCCATCTTGAGTTGATTTTTTAGTAAGGTGAGAGGTGAGGATCTAGTTTCTTTCTGTTCATCCTAGCATGTTTGGAAGCATCCATGTCCTCTAACCACCAGATGCCAGTAATCGTCCTTTCACCTCAGCTGTGACAATGAAAAATATCTCCAGAGTTTGCCAAATGTCCCCTGGGAACAAAATTGTTTCCTTCCCCATCATTGAGAACCACTACTGTGGATTCTACTGCTTTGTGACATAATCATATATTTTCCAAAATGGGTATTAGGAAGTATAAATAATCAGTGCCATACCATTGATAATCCTTCTGTGCAGTACCAAAGGAAGTACTTTAAAAAGCTGAGCTTTTTGCTCATTAAACTATGTTTATTGCTTATTAAGGGCAAGCCGTACTTGTAAGCATAGTCTCTCCAAGAAAAGAAGAGCATTGAACTTATACAGGGTTTAGGAAAGCAAGAAGTCCCAGAATCGGCAAATTTTGGTGTGAGTTGCATTGATCTAATAGATTAGGTCCAGTTTGTAACTGGTTCAGGTAGTTACTTATTGCTACAGCTAAAGAATAATCATTTCCAAGTAGTATAGGAATATTTTGCTTTTAAAAATATTATGCCCTAAAGTTTACGAAAATACTTTAAATGACAAAACAAATATTCCACTTAAATCTTCAGTGTCTGAAGACTATACCTATGCAGAGTGATTACATAATACCTCCCAAAGTTGCACACACTTTTTTATTTTAAATGAATGTAATAGTTTTTACATTGATGGCATTATTAAACTGTTAATTGGGTTACCCATTATGTAAAGATATTACCAAATTACTGTTTATAAAATAAACAAGGTTTGACCACTTTCATGATCTAAATCATATGTGAAATTTAGTCTTAATTCTAATTCAGGTCAGGGTTATATAAGGCAAGGCAACTAAATGAAATGAATTTTCTTTTTTGTCTTACTTCTTTGATGTTTACTATTTTATCTTATGACATACTTAGTGTATTAAAATAATCAAATGGAAAGAATGTTTCATGTTTCTCACTCCCTGGCTTATCTTTGTTGGGCAACATCACATTTTAATGATAAGAAATATTTTTCATATTTTTAGGGAGAGGTTTGCTAATAGTGGAAGCAAATGATGGAATGCTAATGATGGAAGACAGCAGTCTGCCAAACTCTCTCTTGAGTAAAAAGAGGCAGTTAGACATAACTCTTACCACTGATTTTTCTCAGGCAAAAATGATCAAGGGCTCTTTTCTTAGACTAGCGTTTATCACCATGTGATCCTTGAACCGGCAGCATCAACATCATCTGGGAACATGTTAGAAATGTAAATTCTCAGTCTGCCTTCCCCATATCCAACCCACTCCAGAAACTTCATATCCATATGATTCTAATGCATGCTAAAGTTTGCAGACTACTTTCTGAAACTATAGAGAAGTTTATGACATCTGTCGTTGCTTTTATCTCTTCATTTCTCACTATTTTATTAATCATTCAGATACTAGAAAATAAAATGAAATAATAGAAAGCACTTTCTTTCCTATAAACTTATTCTGTCTACGCTGTGATAGTTTGCTGCATACAGCTAATTCTCAATTATTTGGATGGTAATTTATTTGGGTGGTGAATTACCAATCTGCTAGCAGCCAGTTCTTGCTAGCAATTATGCTAGTGGAATATTACAATTAGTGAAAATTAGATCTGCTCCTTTATTGTTGCTACCTTTCATCTGCTTGTCACTATAAACTGGAGACACAGTCTAACCCAAGTTCCACATAATTTGGTCCCCTTGGTTTTATTTCCCATTATTCCCTAGCCTAGCTCAGGTAGTGTTACTGGTGAGGGGTGGAGATTTGGTTTAGATTAGTTCATAACAATACTATACCTAGTTTCAACTGCATATCTTCATTCCTGTCCATAATTCCAGAAAGCCCTTTATCTCCCCTTGTCCCACCTCATCGAATTTCTCCCCATTTCCAGTGGGAGCTCAGCATGTAGGTTCCCATTTCAATGAGGAAACCAAGTCTAAGAAGGGTAATTAGAGCAAAGGCCCAACCATGAGGACTGACCAACTCAATAAGAGAACATGGCCAGGCAGCAACTTGGTAGTAGGCTTCAAGGACTAGGGCCTCCATCTGGCAGTTAACTAGCTATAAAGCAACAAATATAGCACCTGCTGGCTGGTAAGGCTAGGCATGGTTAGAATGGACATGGGACAGGGAGGGACCTGGCCCTACAGGTTGAAGTCATTTGTGAGTCCAGATGAGAGGCGACTGGGTAAGCCCTGTAAAGATGAGATCCAGGCCCAAATTCTCCAAAACCTGTTCCTAGATCAGTCCCATTTTCATTATTTTTCTCATTTGATCAAAGCACGTTACACCTCACAATTTAGGACTTAGTAACCTGCTCTATTTTTGTTGAGTGTCATTTTATAGTCACCTTTAGGCACTAAAAGTCTTAATATCTGCATTTGTCATCTCAGACTGTCATAACAAAATACCAGACTGGTGGATTAAACAACAAAAATTTATTTCTCACAGATTTGGAGGGTGGGAAGTCCAAGATCAAGGTGCTAGCCAATTTGGTTCCCCAGCGAGGACTCTTCCTTGTTTACAGCCAGCTGCCTTCTTGCTGTGTCCTCACATAGTGGAGACAGAGTGTGTGGAAGCATGCTTTCCTTTGTTTCTTCTTACAAGGATATTAATCCCTTTGTGAGAGCCCCACCTTCACGACCTCATGTTAATCCAATTAATTCTCAAATGCTGACCTCCAAATACCATCGCACTGAAGGTAGGACTTCAACATGTGAATTTTAGCAGGGACACAATTCAGTTCATAGTAGTCATTTTGAAGAAAAATACAGTTTTTTTTTTTGATTTTTGTTTTTTTTTCCCTTAGTGAGCTTTTGTAATACTAAGCACAAAGTAGGCAGTTAAATTTGCTGGTTATTTGATATTTGCATCCCATGTGCAATTGATGGCCACTGTTTTTTTTTTTTTTTTTTTTTTTTTTTTTTAAAAAAAACATTGAATACAATGCCTTTCTGTAAGTTTGGAGATCTTGCCTCTTAAGGCTTCTTCTGTATTGATTAGGCATTTACTTGTCTTGTAATTCACGGTATTCAAGTTAGCCTTTGGAGAGGAAAAAAGGAGGTAGAAACAGTAGCACCTCTGAAAGCAGTTTTGTTAAAAGAGTCAGAGATTGCAGTACAGCTACCTTTAAGCTCTGCCTGCAAATCTGAAATTAAAAGTAGATACATTGAGGGTTGTTGACTTTTAATCTAAAATAATACTTTCTTCCTGTGGCTTATTTACTCAGGATCTATAATGCCCAATTTCTTGTAAAGCATTCCACAGCTAAAACAAGTCAATTAAAAAACAACATTTACTGAGCTAACCCTAGATACCAGATTAACCCCACTATACTGATAACTAGCTGAAATCACCTCTTCTGGAAAACTCTGTTTGCTTAGGGTACAGGTGAGTACAGCAGTTATATTTGTTTTTTGTTGCTGTTGTTGTTGTTTGTTTGTTTGTTTTCATTTATATTATTTTCTTTGCTTTTTTTTCTTTCTTTTTTTATTTTTATTTTTCCCATAAGTTATTGGGATACAGGTGTTATTTGGTTACATGAATAAGTTCTTTAGTGGTGATTTGTGAGATTTTGGTGCACCCATCACCCAAGCAGTATACACTGCACCACATTTGTAGTCTTCTATCCCTCGCTCTCCTCCCACTTTTTCCCCTAAGTCCCCAAAGTCCGTTGTATCATTCTTATGCCTTTGTGTCCTCACAGCTTAGCTCCCACATATCAGTGAGAACATAAGATGTTTGGTTTTACCTTCCTGAGTTACTTCACTTAGAATAATTGTCTCCAATCACATCCAGGTCACTGCAAATGCTGTTAATTTGTTCCTTTTTGTGGCTGTGTAGTATTTCATTATATATATTATATATTCATTATGTCTAATAAATATAATATATATTTATTATATATTATATGTTTATATATTTTTATTTATATATATATATTTATATATTATGTATATTATATATTATATTTATATAAAATATATATTATATTTTAATAAAATATTTTAATTTTTATATTTATTTTAATATTTATTTATAAATTTTTATATATAAATTTATAAATAAAATTTTAAAATGTATATTTATTTATAAAATGTATATTTATTTTAATTTTAACATAGATAATATGTATTTATATATTTTTATATATTATGTTTTATATATTATATATTATATATTATATATTATGTATATTATATATTATATATATATTATATATAATTTTATAACATATAATATATTATATAATATATATTATAAAAATATATAATATATAATTATATAAAATATATAATATATATTATTATATATTATATGTTTATATATTTATTATATATTATATATTATATATTATGTATATTATATATTATATTTATATAAAATATATATTATATTTTAATAAAATATTTTAATTTTTATATTTATTTTAATATTTATTTATAAATTTTTATATATAAATTTATAAATAAAATTTTAAAATGTATATTTATTTATAAAATGTATATTTATTTATAAATTTTTATATATAAATTTATAAATAAAATTTTAAAATGTATATTTATTTTAATTTTAATATAGATAATATGTATTTATATATTTTTATTTATATATTATATATTGCATATTTATATATTATATATTATATATAATTTTATAACATATAATATATTATATAATATATATTATAAAAATATATAATATATAATTATATAAAATATATAATATATATTTATTATATATAATGAATATATATATGCACACACACATTTATATCACAATTTTTTATCCACTCACTGATTGATGGGCATTTGGGTAGGTTCCACAATTTTGCAGTCGTGAATTGTGCTGCTATGAACATGCGTGTGTAATTATCTTTTTCAAATAATGACTTCTTTTCATCTGGGTAGATACCCAGTAGTGGGATTGCTGGATCAAATGGTAGTTCTACTTGTAGTTCTTTGAGGAATCTCCACTGTTTTGCATGTGGCTGTACTAGTTCACATTCCCACCAGCAGTGTCGAAGTGTTCCCTGATCACTGCATCCATGCCAGCATCTACTGTTTTTTGATTTGTTGATTATGGCCATTCTTGCAGGAGTAAGATGGTATTGCATTGTGGTTTTGATTTGCATTTCCCTGATCATTAGTAATGTTGAGCATTTTTTCATGTTTGTTGGACATTTGTATATCTTTTTTGAGAATTGTCTATTCATGTCCTTAGCCCACTTTTGAGGGAATTTTTTTTTTCTTACTGATTTGAGTTTCTGGATATCAATCCTTTCTTGGATGTATAGATTGTGAAGATTTTCTCCCACTCTGTGGGTTGTCAGTTTACTCTGCTGACTGTTGCACTTTGTTTCATTAGGTCCCAGCTATTTATCTGTTTTTATTGCATTTGCTTTTGGGTTCTTGAAATCTTGCCTAAGCCAAAGTCTAGAAGGTTTTTTCCAATGTTTTCTTCTAGAATTTTTGCAGTTTCATGTCTTAGGTTTAAGTCCTTAATCCATCTTGTGTTGATTTTTTAATAAGGTGAGAGATGAGAATCCAGTTTCATCCTCCTACAGGTGGCTAGCCAATTATCCCAGCATCATTTGTTGAAAAGGGTGTCCTTTCCCCACTTTATGTTTTTGTTTGCTTTGTCAAAGATCAGTTGGCTCTAAGTATTTGGGTTTATTTCTGGGTCTCTATTCTATTCCATTGGTCTATGTGCCTACTTTTACACCCATACTATATGCTGTTTTGGTGACTATGGCCTTATAGTATAGTTTTAAATCAGTTATGTGATGCCTCTAGATTTTGCTTAGTTTTGCTTTGACTGTGCAGGCTCTTTTTTGGTTCCATATGAATTTTATAATTGTTTTTTCTAATTCTGTGAAGAATGATCGTTGTATTTTGATAGGGATTTCATTGAATTTGTAGATTGCTTTTGGCACTATGATCATTTCACAATATTGATTATACCCATCTTAATGAGGTTATTTGGATTTTCTCTCTTCTTTTCTTGGTTAATCTTGCCAATCTTCTATCAATTTTATTTATCTTTTCAGAACCAGCTTTTTGTTTCATTTATCTTTTGTGTTTTTTGTTTGTTTGTTTGTTTCAATTTCATTTAGTTCTGCTCTGATCTTGGTTATTTCCTTTCTTCTGCTGGGTTTGGGTTTGGTTTGTTCTTGTTTCTCTAGATCCTTGAGGTGTGACCTTAGATTATCTTGTTGTGCTCTTTCAGACTTTTTGATGTAGGTATTTGGGGCTATGAACTTTCCTATTAGCAGCGCCTTTGCTGTATCCCAGAGGTTTTGATAGGTTGTGTCATTATTTTCATTCAGTTCAAATAATTTTTTAATTTTCATCTTGATTTTATTTTTGACCCAAGGCTCATTTACAAGCAGATTATTTAATTTCCATATATTTGCATGGTTCTGAAGGTTCCTTTTGGAGTCGATTTGCAGTTTTATTCCACTGTGGTCTCAGAGACTGCATGATATAATTTCAATTTTCTTAAATTTATTGAGGCTTGTTTTATGGTCTATCATATGGTCTATTCTGGTGAAAGTTCCATGAGCTCTTGAATAGAATGTGTATTCTGCAGTTGTTTGACGAAATGTTCTGTATATATCTGTTAAGTTCATTTGTTCCAAGGAATAGTTAAAATCCATTGTTTCTTTGTTGACTTTCTCTCTTGATGACCTGCCTAGTGCTGTCAATGGAGTATTGAAGTCCCCCACTATTTTCTGGGTCTATTAGTAATCTCATTTTCTAATTTTCTAGGTCTATTAGTAATTGTTTTATAAATTTGGGAGCTCCAGTGTTAGGTGCATATATGTTTAGGATTGTGATATTTTCCTGTTGGACAAGGCCTTTTATCATAATATAATGTCTTTGTCTCTTTTAACCACTGTTGCTTTAAAGTTTGTTTTGTTGGATATAAGAATAGCTACCCCTTCTTGCTTTTGGTGTCCATTTGCATGAAATGCCTTTTTCTGCCCTTTAAGTTTATGTGAGTCCTTATGTATTAGGTGGGCCTTCTGAAGGCAGCAGATAATTGGTTGGTGAATTCTTACCCATTCTGCAGTTCTGTATTATCTTTTAAATGGAGCATTTAGGTCATTTACATTCAGCATTAGTATTGAAAATGTGAGGTATTGTTGCAATCTTCGTGCTCTTTGTTGCCTGTGTACTTGGCTTTCGTGTGTGTTTTTTTTGCTTTTGCTTTTTAACTTCTATTTTTGTATTATAGGTCTCATGTGATTTATGCTTAAAGAGGTTCTTTTTTGGTGTGTTTCCAAGATTTGTTTCAAGATTTACAGCTCCTTTTAGCAGTTCTTGTAGTGGTGGCTTGGTAATGGCGAATTCTCTCAGCATTTGTTTGTCTGAAAACGACTGTATCTTTCCTTCACATTAATGATGCTTAGTTTTGCTGAATATAAAATTCTTGACTGATAATTGTTTTGTTTGAGGAGGCTGAAGATAGAGCCCTAATCCCTTCTAGCTTGTAGGAGTTCTGTTGAATAATCTGCCATTAATCTGATAGACTTCCTTTGTAGGTTACCTGGTGTTCCTGTCTCACAGCTCTTAAGATTGTTTACTTTGTCTCAACTTTGGATAACCTGATGAAAATATGCCTAGGTGAAGATCTTTTTGGAATGCATTTCCCAGGTGGTTTTTGTGCTTATTGCATTTGCATATCTATGTCTCTAGCAAGGCCAGGGAAGTTTTCCTCAATTATTTCCCCAAATATGTTTTCCAAGCTTTTAGAATTATCTTCTTCTTCAGGAACACTGATTATTCTTAGGTTTGGTCGCTTAACATAATCCCAGGCTTCTTGGAGGCTTTGTTCATAAGTTCTTATTCTTTTTTCTTTCTCTTTGTTGGATTGGATTAATTCAAAGACAAGGTCTTTGAGCTCTGAATTTCTTTCTTCTACTTGTTCAATTCTACTGCTGAGACTTCCCAGAGCATTTTGCATTTCTAAAAGTGTATCCAAAGTTTCCTAAATTTTTTATTGTTTTATCTTTAAGCTATGCATTTTGTTGAATATTTCTTCCTTCACTTCTTGTATCATTTTTTTGGATTTCCTTGCATTGGGCTTCACCTTTCTCTGGTTCCTCCCTGATTAGCTTAATAACTAGCCTCCTGAATTCTTTTTCAGGTAAATCAGGGATTTTTTCTTGGTTTGGATCCTTTGCTGTTGAACTAGTGTGATTTTTTGGGAGTGTGGAAGAGCCTTGTTTTATCATATTACCAGGGTTGTTTTTCTGGTTCGTTCTCATTTGGGTAGGCTCTGTTAGAGGGAAGGTCTAGGGCTGAAGGCTGTTGTTCAGATTCTTTTGTCCCACAGGGTGTCCCCTTGATGTAGTACCCTTGCCCTTTCCCTATGGATGTGGCTTCCTGTGAGCCAAACTGCAGTGGTTGTTGTCCCTCTTCTGGGTCTAGCCATGCAGCGAGTCTACTGAGCTCCAGGCTGGTACTGGTGGTTGTATGCACAGAGTCCTGTGATGTGAAGCATCTGTGGGTCTCTCAGCTGTGGATACCAGGGTCTGTTCTAGTGGAGGTGGCAGAGGTGCGATGAATGAATTCTAAGAGAATTCTTAGCTTTGGTGGTTTAATATGCTACTTTAGTGCAGGTTGACCTCCTGCCAGGAGTGGCACTTTCCAGAAAGCATCAGCTGTAGTAGTGTGAAGAGGGATGGGTGGTGGGCGGGGCCCTAAAACTCCCAAGATTATATGCCCTTTGTCTTCTGCTACCAGGGTGGGTAGGGAAGCATCAGCAGGTGGGGGCAGGGCTAGGCATGTCTGAGCTCAGACTTTCCATGGGTGGATCTTGCTTCGGCTGCTGTGGAGGTTGGGCATGAGAGTCCCAGGTCACTGGAGTTGTGTACCTAGTAGGATTATGGCTGCCTCTGCTGAGTCATGCAAGCTGTCAGAAAAGTAGAGGAAAGCTGGCAGTCACAGGCCTTACCCAGCTCCTGTGCAAACTGAAGGGCCGGTCTCACTTCCACTGTGCCCCCAGCAACAGCCCCAAGTCTGTTTCCAGGTGGAGGGCTAGACAAGCTTGAAAACTTGCCTGAGGCTATCCGCTTCCCAGCTGCAAAAGAAAAGAGCTTTAGTTCTTCCCCCAACTGTGAAATCTGCACACAAGATTTGCTCCCTCCCCTGAGTTCTGGCCAGGAGGCTTCTCATGCCTATTCAAATTGTTACAAAGTTCAGCTAGGGAATTCCTTCTCCCTGTGGAGTTTTACCCCCTGCTCCTCTGGCCATCCACCCCATGGATCCATCCCTGTGGTGCCAGGCAGGAATGGGCTGCTTGGGGACCCAGGGAGCTTCCAGGGCCTTTCTGCTACTTCCTCTACCCTTGTATTTTGCTCTACTCTCTAACTTGACTCAGCTCCAGGTAAAGTCGGAAACTTCTCCTACAAACAGACCTTCAGCTTCTCCAGTGGGTGTGTGTGTTAGGGAGAGGAAGGTCTCCCTTTCCCACTTCTGCAGTTGGGGGACTCACAGTATTTGGGGTATTTCCTGGGTTCTGCAGGAGCAGTCCATTTCCTTCAGAGGGACTGTGGTTCCTCTCGGGATTTCTGGTTTGTTCCTGCAGTCAATCTGGAGCTAAAATTCACAACGTGAGCCTCCGCATGCTGCTCTGTCTGAAGCTGCAATCTAGTCCTGCCTTCCGTCCGCCATGATCCCTGGAACAGTTTGAACATATGAACCAAACCATACAATTTGGAAAGAAAAAAAAAAAAAAAAAAAAAAGGTCTGCAAAGAGTCCTTCCTTTATACTAAAAGGAACATACATTTCTCTTGCTACCTCTTTCTGCATTTCAGGAGAAAAACACGAATTCTCTTTTTGTGCTCCAGGGTGTACACTTAGCTCATCATATACTGGAGCTCTACTTTCCCTTTAAATATGAACTATGGATTTTTGGACAAAAGTCATAAAAATTAATACAGAATTGCAGATTTTTCCCAAAGGACTTTTTCCTGATTTATTTTTATCAGCATGAATAACTCCTGAGAATATGGTGAGCTGTTTCCTCACAGAGATACCAGAGCCTGAAGTCTGGCAGCATTTCCACCATCTACCACCCACTGAGCTTGATTTTAAGTTGTTTTTCTCAATACAACAAGACCAGTGATTTCTAACAGCAGTCACATCCAAGTTTGTTCTGGAATTGTCAGCTACACATCTAAGTGTTATATGTTATTTCCCTGCTGTTTTTCTTCTTTATTTTTTAAGCATTTTATTTTGAAATATATTTAGATTTGCAGAAGAATTGCAAAGATAGTATAGGTGTATAGCTTTGCCCAGCTTCCTGTAATTTAAAAAATATATCTTCCCATGGTACACTTATTAAAATTAAAAAAAATTATCACTGGTAGTATACTAATAACTAAACTCTAGATTTTGTTATACTTTTTGTTTTGTTTTGTTTTGTTTGAGATGGAGTCTTGCTCTTGTCACCCAGGCTGGAGTGCAATGGCACGATCTCAGCTCACTGCAACCTCCACTTCCCAGGTTCAAGAATTCTCCTGCCTCAGCCTCCCAAGTAGCTGGGATTGCAGGTGCTCACCACCACACCCAGCTAATTTTTGTATTTTTAGTAGAGACGGGGTTTCCTCATGTTGGCCAGGCTGGTCTCGAGCTTCTGACCGCTTGATGAGCCCACCTCGGCCTCCCTAAGTGCTAGGATTACAGGCGTGAGCCACTGTGCCTGGCGTATACTATTAACTAAACTCTAGATTTCCAGTTTTTCCACTGATACCTTTTAGCTTGTTCCAGGACCATAGGATGCCACGCTGCACTGCGTCCCTTAGTCCATGACAGTTTCACAATCTTTCCTTGACATATCTTTCTTGTTTTTAAATCTCTTTCCAAATGTACCCTTTGTTACACATGCAAGATGTAACCATTGACTCAAATACCCTATTTATATTTAAACATAATTTCTACCTTTTTTATATTTAAAATAATCTTTAAAAATGTAAGCAAAATAAAACTAAGCAAAATAAAAACTATTTACTAAATGTAAAAATGAAAACTACTAAGCTGGACTTCACCCTTGATATGCTTGCCTTTTAAGTGGCTTTCCTGCTTCTAGTATCACCATAGTCAAATCCAGTGGATTTAACTGAAACATTTTAAACATTCAGAATGATCTTTCTAACGTATTAATTATCAGGTGATAATCGTTTTGAAGGTTTGGTGGTCATTTGCATACATTCCAGATTCTTTAGCATTGTATACAAGTGTGGCCTTCATGATCTAGCACCCACCTTTCTCTCCAGAAGCATCTTCAGCTGTTTCTGAGCTTACGTAAAGCCCTCTGTGGCAGGCAGCCTCTGCCTCAGCCTCTGCCCACACCATGTGAGTAAGCTTGGAAGCAGTCAAGCCTGGAAATGACTGCAGACCTGGCCCTGGTCTGCAGCTTTGTGAGAGATCCTGAGCCCGAGAACCAAACGGAGCCATGCCTAAATTTCTAACTCATAGAATTGGTGAGTTAAGTGTTTGTTGTTTGGATGGAAAAATTTTAATTAATAACATATATGTTGAATCCAGCTGGACTCCCTACTTAGAATATACCACATTGGCCATATTTTCTCATACCTTGGTGTCCAGATAGTTAGTTAGACAGTTATTTTGTGATTTAATTGATATTCCTAAGCCCCTACCAAATACCAGGCTATGTGCTAGGTGTTGGAATCAAGGACTCTAAAATATGGTTAAAGGAACCCACAACTGAGTAGAAAACACAATGATGTTAGTTACTGGTAATAATGTAAAAAGTGCTGCAGTTGAGGAATAAATATATTTTATAAATTTAGAGACAAAAATGATTACATTTGATCTGGAAAGAGAAAGGTACCAAGAAATTTTTGAGCTAGATTTTGAAGTTTAGTAGGTTTCATCATAAAGTCAGCAGAGGGAAGAATGTGACCAAAAGATTGAGCGTGAGAGTCCATGTTGTGTTTGGGGGGCGGCAAATGTGCTAATGGATTTGGGGACGGAGGTATATTGCATGAGCACTGCTGTGGAAGAGTGAACTGTCTTCCATTCTCCTCCCTGCCTGTTACAATCTTGTACATCCCTCAAGACCGAGCTCAAATTCCATTGTTTTCTTGATACCATTTCTGATTGTTCCTAACCACGAGGATCTCTCCCATTCAATTACATACTGTCTCATATTGTTCTCTAATTGCTGTCTTAGCAAACACTTTGAGATGGCAAATTATCTTTTCTTCTGTATGCACATCTAGAACATTGCTGAACACATAATGTTGGATTAATGCTTATTGATTAATTGAAGATAGCATTTTTCTTCTATGTTACTCAAAGTCTAAGTTAAAGTGATTAAGCTGAATATGCATACACAACTAGTAACTCCAAAGCAACACTGAGGTACATGCCTGATAATGATGCTTAGAAATGAAAATTCAGAGAATGATTAGTAAAATTTCTGATATTTAGAAGCATCAACTTGATGTCAATAGGCAAATAAACACTTAGAAGTGAGAAAAGCACAAGAAAATGCACAGATGTGACTGGGCATGGGTAGATGGGAGGCAACCTTGTTCCAGAGAGCAGCAGTAGGAGAGCTCTTTGGGAGGGAAAGATGAGTCCAAATGAGAAGACGTAAGCTCTGATTCATGAAGGACATTCCAGTTTGGTTATGGCCAAGGGGGTCTGTCCCATGGATCTCAGAGAAGGAATGTATGTAGTATGGTGGTAAGAGTCCTTTTTCCCTAATAAAAGTACATATTCTGGGGGATACATGTCAATGTAACCTGCCTATGAATTCTCCTATTAATATAGAATTATTAGACCCTGAATGTCCTATGGAATAGTTTAGTGAAGTGCAAAGGGTATTCTATCTGATTTCATAAATTCATCAGTTACCATGTGACATCCATGTTTGGATCTCTCTATTTCTCTTTCCAGTGTCACACACTCCTTCCCTAGAATAGGACCATCACTCATTCCTGCTGTACCTACCATGCTTGCTGTTTATCACCCCTGCCATCAAGCATTGAGGAGGTGATTTGGGCTGAGCGGGCTGTCCTCACTGCCTCTGAGGGATGGAGCTCAAGCTATTCAAGCTTCATAGCTGTCTATTGGGAACCCAAGCTACTCAAGCTTCATAGTTGTCTATTGGGAACCCAAGGAGTCTCTGGTCATCTTTGTTATTACAACCACTATAGTCATGTGTCCTAGATCACAGATATGTGCACCCCTGATTATAGATTAAAGTAAAACAAGTTGTTTCAGTTTTTACTTATAGCTGCACACCCTATTCACATATCTCCCAGGGCTCAGTCATGAGTCTAGTCATGGGTAAGTGTAACAGGGGAGGGAGCTGGACATGAAGATGAAAATTAGTAGTAAACATCATGCTCTGTTCAGACTTTTCTTCTTCTCATCTCTAAAGCTACATTACCCTATTAAGTGTGCTGTGCTGCAACTTCTGCCTCCCGGGTTCAAGCGATTTTCCTGCCTCAGCCTCCTAAGTAGCTGGGACTACAGACGCGTACCACCATGCCCGGCTAATTTTTGTGTTTTTAGTAGAGATGGGGTTTCACCATATTGGCCAGGCTGGTCTTGAACTCCTGTCCATGTGATCTGCCTGCCTCAGCCTGCCAAAGTGCTGGGATTACTGGCGTGAGCCATCATGCCTGGCAATCCTTTATTTGCTTAGACACTCCTCATCTATGTAAACTTCTGGTGTATTGACCACATATTCTCAGGCATCTCTAGACTCCTCCTGGTTGAAGATAAACCAGAATCTCAGCTACAGTATGATTGTGTCTAAACAAGGGATACCAGACTAAGAAAAAGTAATGTAGCCCAGATAGGAATAGGGCCACAGTAGGCAAGAGGGAAACTTATTGCATTCTGGATGGTTTCTAAGTCATAGGCCAATTGCCTTTTCCAGACATCCATTTTACCCACCTTTGTCATGTGCGTGTATGGATGGAACCATTTGAAAGTGAAAGAGTAAGCAAGGGACTGAAATCATTAAAATGTAGATTTTTTTTTTTTTTTTTTAGCAATAATCTGACAGAAGCATCCAATGTGTTTATACTAGAGGAAGTAGGAAGATCAGCAAGTAAATTATTAAAATAATGCAGGCATGGAGTGATGAGCATATTTCCTGATCTCCTTGCCTGTCAGGAAACTCAGAGTTAAGTTTTGTACTGACTTGTAGTAGCTGTCATTTATCCAGTTTTGGAATATTACTACCTTTCATTTTCATTTCTCCAATCATATACTTGCTTCCTTTGTCTTATTGGTCTTGGATTTTATTCTACTTGGTTTCCCTTGTAGCCACATCTTACCTTTTAGAAGGAGGTTATAAGTATAAAAATGCATGAATAAAATAGCCTTATTGGTGATAATGGGAAGGCTGAAGATAGATGATGTTTGTTTGATGTGATCTGTTATAAATAGCTGAGGATTCTACAAAGTACTCGGTTAAGAGGTATCACCTAGTCGGTGAATGGTAATGGCTGTGTGACTGGGAGATATAGAACAAAGTTATGATGACATAGTAACTTTTAACTTCAAAATGACAAGAAGCTGGGGGCTGCGGTTCAGCAACTGTTGTTGAACTCTAAGAATGTGCTGTGTTTCCATACCTACTTTAAAGATCAGTGATCCAAATTAAATAATAGCTTGCATAATATAAAACTTAGTAAGACTCTGCTCCCTTACAAGGCAGGACAGATGGAGGAGTAAGAAGCATGGTGTGATCAGAGTGCCCAGGCAATTCACACTAAGTAGATGTGCTTGTCCTGACTCCAGAACAGTAACTCCACGGGGAACACAGTGATGTGCAAAGTGTTAGAACTTAATCATTAGTGAGAATTCTTGCTTTATTGAAGCTTAAAAAGAAAACAGAGCATAATGAAAAATGTACAAACAGAGAAAGGAATGATTACAAAATCTTGGAGTATGTAGCACAAGGGGTTCCAAACCCAAATGCCTATAGAGACCAGGCAGCACATGTAAATAAGTGAAGTGGGCAAGGCATAACACAAAAAGGAGTGGCGGGGATCATTCCAAACTGAAGAGCACTTGATCCCCAAAGAGCGCAGCTTCTGATCAGCTCCAGCTCATCATTGCATATGGAAACATGAGCCCCATACCCACCACGTATACTGATAGTTCAAGAGAAGCCAGGAAATCAGACCTCAACTAAAATAGGATTTTCTAAATCTTGGATTACTTTTGTAATACAATGTGTAGACCAAAACAAAACACTTCTGTGACTGCATTAAACCTGTGGAGATTGGTTTGTGGTTGCTGGAAGATAATTGTTTAAGTCTTATCTCTTTAGGGATAAAGAAGAATACTTACTGTTACTTACACAAAAGAGGCTGGCTGGAAAAATTGAAGGGGAAAGATAGCATTTTCCTAAGGGAATGGGATAAGGCATAGCCAGATATGGGAGTGAGATCCCTTCTCTGATGAGTAGGTTCAGGAGGGTGGTGTAGGGGCTCTCTTCTGAATTGAACCCTGTTATCCTATGTGAGTCCAGCACCTGTAACAAAAATGTTTTATCAGAGTACACTCCTGAGTCTAGGCAGAGATGATGATATGATTGGGATGAGAGCAGAGAGTTTGAATTTACTAAAAAGACAAGAATACGCCTTTTGGTACAAGGTCCTCCCCCAAAATGTGGCTGCCACAGCCTTATTATGTGATAACTGATCCCAAGGTGGAGGGAAAAATGTTCATTCAAATGCAAGTCGTTTAATATCTACTAAATGCGATAAAATCTTCCAGACTTCCAAAGGTTTAAATTATGGAATCCAAAGTCGGGTTTGGGTTTGAAATTAATTTTCTATGGTTGTTATAACAACAAAAATACTATTTCTTATGTGGTCACTATGTACTAGAAAGTATAGTGAATTTTTGACATGCATTATCTTGATAATCCTTCATAGGACCCCCGAAGCAGGTATTTTTATTATTCTCATGTGATACTATAGGGTACTCAGCCTCTCACAGGTGAAATGACTTGCCCAAGATCACACATAAAGAGACCAGGGTGTGTGCCCCACCCATGTGCAAACTTTCTCCATCAATTTAATATGACATGATTCAAACTTTCTCAAAGTGAGAGTTGTGAAAACCAAGTGTGATGGTAAACATAACAATATTTTATAAGCTGTAAGACAGTTTCTGCTTCCAAGCACAAGAGAAGCTGTTAGGTAATTTCACTTTTGATGGCTGTAACTATTAATTTTTGCAATTACTCTTCATACGAATTCTTACTTATTGATTGGTTCCCACTGCCTCCATTCAAAAGAAAAGAAAAGATGCCTTGCTCTATGCATTTGTTCAAGTCACTGTTTACATGTTTATGTGCCCACTTTAACCTAATTATATGAACTCCCTCTGGGACCAGCTGGGGATGAAGATGGAAAGAGACGCAGCCCACCTGAGGCATCTGTTCGTTGAATGACGATTTCACCACTGCTCATAAGTCTAGTGCTGGTGAACTTTCCTTACAAACTGAACATTTTTTATACTGGCTTTTAAAGTAAGAAAAATCATGACCCACTGCTGAGAGTATATCCAGGAACACTCAGTTAGTTAAAACCACAGAAGAACTATCACAGAATATGAAAACTTTGTCCTAACACAATTTCATCTGAATTTTACACATTTTTTTTTTTTTTTTTTTTGAGACGGAGTCTCGCTTTGTCGCCCAGGCTGGAGTGCAGTGGCGCGATCTCGGCTCACTGCAAGCTCTGCCTCCCGGGTTTACGCCATTCTCCTGCCTCAGCCTCCCCAGTAGCTGGACTACAGGCGCCCGCCATCTCGCCCGGCTAGTTTTTTGTATTTTTTTTAGTAGAGACGGGGTTTCACCATGTAGGCCAGGATGGTCTCAATCTCCTGACCTCGTGATCCACCCGTCTCGGCCTCCCAAAGTGCTGGGATTACAGGCTTGAGCCACTGCGCCCGGCCTGAAATTTTACATACTTTGACTTTCTAGGGGAGAAAAAGGAAAGACATAAAAACAAATGAGAGAATAGGAATGGACGTGAGGAGGAATCCAGTTACGTGGAAAGTTGCCACACAGAAACACAGAGAAGTTTCTGTCAGTCAAACAAAAGCCTGTCATAGGAAGGAGCACCATGGGGCTAGACCTGAAGACAAGCACCACACATCATGAAAAGCTAAATCAAGGTGAGAGGGAGAGAAGTAGGACATATATTTTCTTCCCTTCCTAAATGGCTTCATAACTACATTAGGCCAGAAAAAAAAAAAAAAATTGCTTCTTAGCATTGGTCAGTTTAGTAATAGCAAGTCACTGAAAGAAACAACTTCTTCCTTTTCATCTTCTTTCTTATGGTTTTTAGGAAGGAAAATAGATATCAGGGAAAGAAAAAAAAAAAAGCCTTTTGCAGCAAAGAGCTATTTCTTTTGAGTCAGATTTTGTGCTAGACTATTAAGTACTCTAGAAATTCAAGATTTTTACCTCGCTGAGGAAAACAGTTAAGTATATCAGACCCAGGCATGACTTGTTCTTGGGTAGATCTCATAATTAATACATTCATTCAGAAAAATGGCAAATTATTGAAATAGGGTGGGTATTATTTTGTTATTGCATTGCTTCATATCAGTTAGCCACATCTTTATGATAAAGGACACCGTGAATGTAAATTTTTAGCATATTTATGATATTCGTTTTTCCAGTGCTGATTATCCATTAGGTACAGAGGTAGGTTCCGTAATTCAGATCATGTCAGTTTTTTACAATCCCTCAATGTCTCCCATGGAACTTAAAATGAACTTCAATCTCTCATGACAATACCCCAGGCCTGCATGACCCGGTGGTCTCTGCTTCTCCCCATCTTTACCTCTACCACAATCCCTCCTGCTTGTTGCTTTCCAGCCATCTCAGCTCTCTTCCAGTGGTTCAAAGATTCCAAGATTTCTGCCACTGGTCCTCTCTACCTGCTGATTCTTCTTCCCAGAATACTAGCTTCCCATCTTTTTTATGAGTGGTTCCATTGCATTCCTCAATCTCAGCTTAATGTCACATCCTCAGAAAGACCTTCCCTGAGTCTTCTTTCTAAAATAGCCACCCGTCACCTACCCTGACATCACCTACCCTGATGCCACAGCATCTTTTTATTTCCTTCATAGAATGTGTTATGGTCTGTTTTTTTTGTTTTGTTTTCTTGTTTTCTTTCTCTGGCTATAGTATAGGCTCCATGAGGACAGGGCCTTGTTATTCTTCATTTCTGTTCTATCAAATCCTAGAGTGGTATCTGCACACTAGACATATACTACTTATTTGCTAAATGATGGACAGATGAATAAATGTGGAGATAGAGATACTAACACTTAGAGAATCCCATTTTTATGTAAGGTATTGTGCTAAGTATTATTATCTATGTTAGTTTACATAGTTACTACTGTGAGATGTGTTGTTTTCATCTTGCTGACGAGAAAAAAATGGGAATTTAGGTCTTATAATGCTCTATAAGCCCTTAAGGAGCTCCCAGTCTGATTATATCATTAGACAACAAGCTCATTATATAATAAATCCAGATTGTGTGTTTTTTCTACAACAGCATTTAGAAATCTCATATAGCATGCTTAAATTAAGTGGTTAGATTTAGCTCTCCTCTTCACGCCTCCAGTGAATTATGCATGCCTTTGTGGATTTGAATACGTCTTTATGAAATAAACATATTTTGGAGAGCAGACACCGTCTCTCTCATTTCCATAAAAGTGAGATGCCCATTATATCAACATTTGTGATCCCTTGATTATAATTCTTTACATTCATGTAGCTCTTTTGCAAAGAATGTTCAGACATACGAGTTCCTTCCATTTTCTTTCACGTCTCTGTGAAGGAAGGGCAGGCAGGGCAGGTGTTATTTATCCTTGTCTTCCTGCCACAGATGCTGCTGCTAGAGTTCTGTGACATTAAGTGGCTTTCCCAAGGTCACACAGCTGGTAAGTGGTAAAGCCTCTTGGCCCTGGCCTTCTGTCCTCAGAACATAATTCTGTTGTCTCCAAAGCCCTGAAGTATCCCTCTCCCTGCTGCTTCTACCCCTCCAATCATCCTTTGCTATTCTTTTCTATTTCCCGAAAGTCTGCACTATGACATACTGAGAGCTTTAAATGGAGGTGAGAATGAAGGAGTTCTTTGTAGTGAAAACAGATGAGCAGATTTCTCTGCCTGCCTCCCATCTCTCCTCAGTTCTTCCTGTTCCCCAAAGAAATACAGAGGGTGGATCCAAGGGGCTCTTACTACAGAGAGCTACCCCATGACTATATTTAATAAATGAAAGTGAGGAGATATTCTTTTTCTGATCATTTGACCAGATATGCTAATGAAGCATGTCCCAATATGTCTCTCAAACTGTTCCCTTCTATTCTCACCGGTATCTCTCTAGTTTCAGTCTTCATCTCTATTGTTTTCTTTTTTCTTTTTTTTTTTTTTTGAGACGGAGTCTCGGTCTGTCGCCCAGGCTGGAATGCAGTGGCCGGATCTCGGCTCACTGCAAGCTCCGCCTCCCGGGTTTACGCCATTCTCCTGCCTCAGCCTCCCGAGTAGCTGGGACTACAGGCGCCCGCCACCTCGCCCAGCTAGTTTTTTGTATTTTTTAGTAGAGACGGGGTTTCACCGTGTTAGCCAGAATGGTCTCTATCTCCTGACCTCGTGATCCGCCCGTCTCAGCCTCCCAAAGTGCTGGGATTACAGGCTTGAGCCACCGCGCCCGGCCTGTTTTCTAATCCTCTTCTAAGATGTCTCCTTTCCTCCGGCCTAGCCACCATCCATTCTACTCTCTATGCTGCAAATAGAGCTTCCATTCTAGGGTATAGATCTGATTGCATTGCTCTTTTCCGCTGAATCATCAGTGTCTCTCCATTGCTGCTAGCCTAAATTTACACTCTTTGATATGTCATACAAAGGCATTAACACCTGAGTTCCTTGCTGCTCCAGCCTCCCTTCCTGCTATATACTGTACTGTCATCTTAGAGGACTTCTGGCTAGTGACTGCCTGCTGTGTAATCTCATACCCTGTGCTTTTGCATGGTGTTCCTGCCTCTTGGAGCACCTTCTCCCTGCTTCTCTGTAAAGTTCAGCTCAAAACTTACTTTTACCTTAAAGCGTTCCTGGATTCTTCTCTATTATACTTCTCCCTGAAGAAGATGTGATTCTTCCAGCCTTTCTCCTATGGCAGTTTGTTTAGACATCTATTAGGGCTACAGTGATGATGTTTTCTGGTTTTAATATCGTGAAAACAGGGTTTGGCAACAGAATAAAGTAGTTTAATAATGATAGCTACTTTTTTTTTTTGCATCCTCTTCAGTATCTTTACTTCATAGATCATGGTCTCATTGAAAGGAGGGACACACATTATTCTTTGTGACATTAGAACCCAGTCAGTACAGTACCTGGCATGTAAGAGTAAGTTATGAATGCTCATTGGACTCCAGGCATTCTTGTGTATACTTTAAATATACTCTGATTTTTATTGCAATCTTCTGAGGTAGCTGTGATCCTGCCATTTTGCAGAGAAGGAAACTGATATTAATAGGATTTTTATTTCGTAGAGGTAGCATTTGAACTGATGTGTGAGTTTGACTCCTAAAGTGTGTTCTTTTCTATTATATGAGAGATTGCCTACATAAATTGATCAGGTATTATTATGTAGGCAATTGTCCAAGGTGGGTGGAAATTACTTTAGTACTTAAATAATGTGATTGAACATGAAAGCCAAGAAAAGCAGATTAAAGGAGATTTTTCTGGAGGGAATGAAATTAGTAGACAGAGACTACATGGAACATATTAGCGGAGAACCACGTGGGGAAATAAGCTAACTCCATGACTTACTGAGATTGCTTTCTGTCTCCTCAGTGAACATTTACCTCAAGCAAGACACACTGCTTGACAAAGACATAAAGTACTTTACACGTGGTTTAACACGTAGCCCTTCAGAGTCCTAATCTTGGGGACAAGACTGGCAGAAATGGCTGAATTCTCAGGTCTCCTGATCTGCTGCTTATGGTTTTATTCATTCTCTACACCTTCCAAAGCATTCAGTGTTCACCAGCAAATTCAGCAAACAAATTAGATGCAGAAGGACAGCATTTCCCACTGATCATCTGGAGCCATCTTATTTGGCAACAGGAAGTGCAAAGAAAAATTGGGTGAGACCTTGGATGAAAGGTCACACAAACCCCTAATAAATTATCTTACCATGATGACATTATTGTGAGATACTTCTAGATTGGCTTGAGGGTTTTCAAATTTTTTCAATATTTGACAAAGCACAATGCATTTCCTTTTGGCGAGAAGGACATTTCTGACCAAGGAAGCTGCAGTGACACACTTTTCCGGAGATGAGAGAAAGACACACACACACATTCACTAGTCACTTAGAAAAGTGAATGAGATGCTGGGGCAAATACTGTGTTCTAAACTTGAGAATGGTCATGAAGGGAATGGGAAAGTCCCTGTGTTTTTAAAGGAAGCAAATTAGTCGCAGGCAGCCTCGGACAAGTTGAAGAAACATCTGGGTAGACCGATAATAGACTGACTTCCTGACATGCCGTTTTAACTGTGATGACTTCAGACAGGAAGCTTAAGTTTATCATTATAACACTAGAAAAATACATAAAATTACGAGGCAAAACATTAACCACATACAAAATTGTAACTTTCTAATAAAAGTATATTTTATAAAGTTATAGAGGTTTAACATTATTTTCAAGATCTAAAAGCTCTCAAACATTTTAGTCTCTGCCTCTTCTTCCTGAGGAATATTTCAAGAAAAAATATGTACTTGTGTCTAATAAATCCAAATGCTATATACTTTCTTCAGTTACTGTATTCTGGAGGCAATTTAAATAGAAATGACATTTCATTTCTCCAAACCAGAATTTTGATGTGAAAATTTTTTTCACTATGATAAAATCACTAATAAGGAGAAAAATTAGTAACTAGCAAATAAATTAACCATGTTTTTCCAGTGATGTGGTTGTTGGCCTTTCTAAGACCTTAAGGCAAGGCTATAAGAATACTCCTGTAAGTTATCAAATATCTGTGAAATGTTTTCAAATTTTGCATATATATGCATATGTCTATATATGAAAATAAATTTTTCAGGGTAGACTCTCAGGAGATAAGGAAAATTCCTTAGCAACATATTTTGTTCATCTTGTTTCCCTTATTGCCAATGAATTGCAGGGCCCTATTAAGTTAAATGGCACCCCACTTATTTTGGAAATATCTTTCTTCTGTGTTTAAAGAAACATATATTTTTAAAGAGGCTACTCTTGAATATTCTTTGAGGCTTCATGTTGCTCATTTCTATATACCTGACATTTTAAAGCAGCATAATTTTCATGGTGAAAGAATAAGAGTTATCCTTTATGTCCTCATGTCATGCAGAGATCATAGGTCCTGGTCTTTTACCCCAAGTTGCATTTATAATTAGGAAAATCACAATTCTTTACTCAATAGCTGTTGGTTAGGAAGGGGGCTTTTCCATGAATACAAAAAAGAGCACAGTGCAAGATCCATTTTATTATGACTGTGGATACAGGCTTTTGAGTCTAAGACAAAGTTCATTATTGTACCAGCTACAGGTTTTTTAAATATTTTAAAAGAAAAAACCTAAATCTTCCATTTTCAACCAATGTAGCAGTTCTGCATTTGTTCTACATCTCCCCTCCCACTCGCACTCCGTGTCTAGCTAAGCGAATTTCCCCATCTTCCCCTTATGGATCTGCTTTCTGGTATATGTGCCTTCTCCTACATGGGTACCTTTCTGATTTATCCATTTCTCAAAGTCCTTTCCATCTTTTTTAGGACTGACCTTCTCAAATGCAATCTCCCACATGAAGATGTGCCTATCACCTCTGCAATAATTAAGTGTGCTCTCCTTTGGGTAGCCCCCTATTATTTCATTATTTAGAACATTTAATTCAGAAAATACTTTGTGAGAGGCTGTCCTTTGAGAGGCACTTTCCCTATGTTCTGTGGGGGTTGGGAAAGTAAGAAAACCTATCCTTCAAAATTAGAAGAGGAAATAAGGCACAAACAACATAGCTATGATGCAATGCAGACTCTTATTTAATATCTGTATTCTATTAATTGGAATCGAATGGTTTGAAGTTTACACACACACACAGACACACACACACAGACACACACACACACATGCACATACGTAGCACACATATGGTCTCCCTAACACTGGGCCTAGAGTGATGAGATAGGAATTGAATGGCATTGCATAGATTTCAGGCCATCCATAACTTTTTTCCCAGTTGAGAAGTAATTTACAAACAAAAACTATTTGTCTTCTGGACAAATTCACCTTGTATTTTCCATAGTTCTATCACATGGAAAAAGTTATCTTTTCTCAAAGAGAAAGAGACAATACGTCTGTGTACAGCCTCTGCCTTTTCCATCCCCTTCTACAAATGTGCTTGATGCCATGCACATACGTATGCACACATACACACGTACACATACACCCCCACCCACACCCTATTACTGTCTGAATCTCATAGTCCCAGTGCTGTAATCACAGAAAGTATTCCCTTTGTTCCCCACTTGAGTTATTTTTCTGCCCTAACTCTAGAGATTAAGAGCCAAGAGAGATTAGCTTGGTTTCCCTCTGAATTCTGTATGTACAGAAACATACCATGTACAACTTCCTTTTCCTTTAAAGGGGGCAAAGGTGCAGACAGGTAGAGGGGGCTTCTGCTGGAATTCAGAATCTCTGCAAAGGTAATCCTTGCTCTATGGAGTAGTTAATAGCCTTAAACTGTAAAGAATCTATGACTCAGTGTTTTCGAGGTTGTACGCTCATTAGAGGACTTTGCAACTACTGAAAACATTATGTCTGTGGAAAATGTGTTTCAAGTTCCAAGCAAGCAACCTTTACAGGAAGCACTGGAAATACCCTGTGTCTGGAAGAGCCTACATCTAGGTGCAGCATGCTATATGTATAATACATTTATAAGCTAAGTGCAGTAGAAATTAGACACCAAACCTCATTTTACAAAGATTTTCGTAGTCAAGGACTGCAAGTCAACACTGAATTTCATATTAAAAATGCCCAGAAGTATTTGTAGAGGAAGTTCTTGAAGTCTGACTGATTTTGAGATGGAACAGAGAAAAGGGCATTGCAGTCCAACAGTTACAGAGAATACCAAATTACTGGATGGGTAAAGTAAAAAAAAAAAAAAAATGTAATAACACTTCTTAAGCATTTAACTTTATTTTTCAGTTTGTCTATCTTTGAAGTAGGGATAGTAATACTTACCTCATAGGGTTGTCACGTGAATTAAGTGAGTTATGTACATGAACCACTTATAGTGCCAGGTACATAGCAAATATGTTCGTGTTCATGACTGTGAGCACTGATTGATGGTTCACAGACCCTTATGGACAAACACACTGTACAGGGGACTACTCTGGGTATCAGATGGCAATCTCAAGCTACTCCCTCAAAAGTACATTAAGCTCCTGTGTCTAAACAACTAAGTAATTCTTAATCCTTTCATTGCTTTTTTTTTTGTAAGGAAAGAGAGGACACTGCTAAAGTTTACCCCTCTTGACTGCCAATAAGTAAGGGTTTCTTTTCGCTGGGGATGGGGTGAGGGGTGAGGTTGGCGAGTGTGAAGAAAATGTTCTAAAACTAGATTGTGATGATGTTTGTACAACTCTGGTAATATACTAAAACCATGCAGCTGATACTTTAAGTAGGTGAGTTGTATGGTATATGAATTGTATCTCAAGAAATCTCAATAAGAAAGTGTCTGACATTCTTAAAAGTTCTTTCTAGGCATTAAGGGAATTTTCTCTCTTTATTTACAAAAGCGAGTCAGGGCAACATTGCCAGGAGCTTTTCACAAATAATTTTTAATTATTATTCAAGTTCCAAGCAAACCTGATTTTCACAAATAATTAATTTTTAATTATTTGTGAAAAGATGAATGCAAACCACAACGCCTGTGCATACTAACAAGAACATCCTGTACCAGTTTTCTGAATGAGTTAAACAATTTTGTGTCAACATACTTTGGAATTAGAGACTTTGAAAGTAATGATTTTCCTGAGCTCTTACCTCTGTGTTTATAATGCTAACAATGTTAGGTTATTTTAATTTTATCTAAGTGCTAACTTCTATAGAAATTCTAATCAGCAGTCACATCATTCATATTCTGAAGGCACAAAACAATAACACTGTACTCTCACCAGCGTGATATTCTTCACCAAGAACTCGCTCCACACTGATTTTTGGTTTGTAAGTAGAAACTCATGCTATATTTTGTAAGGGCTCATCCAGAGTGGCACCTCAACACATAGTCATGGAGATAAACAATGAGACAGGATGTTTCAGATCTACTGTAACTCTCTGTCTGAAGGTAAAATTCCTTCATTGTGGCTGTAGCAATTTTATTTTTATCGCCTACGTATTTAGCTGGTAACAATTGGTGATGACATAAGCCCAACTGAAAAACATAGGGCACCATGCCATCCTTTTCACACTCTCTTATAAGCAGCTATTATCTCAGCGGAGGCTGTGAGGAGAAATACTATGTGGGTTCTGTTTTCCACTCTGTGAGATGGATCACCAGAAATGCCAGTCATAGTCATCTGATGATAAAACTTGTGGAAAAGTATACTTCAGATGATTTGACTATTTCCTGTTTTTAACCTTTACTCATGTTTTTAGTAGTTCTTCAGTTTCCAAGTCTTATAGAAGCCCAACATCATTTCCTGTGAAAACATCTATTTGTACATTAAAGTCAAGGGCAATGCAGCCTTAAAAAAATTGTAAGTGAGCCCATTAGTAGCCCCTTAGATTTAGTGAACAATGTCAGAATATCTCAAGTGAAGTAGGTAACTAGAATTACATTCAGCTTATGGCTATAAATAAAAATAACCAATCATATAAATAACATTAGTCAGCCTTTCCAAATCAACTCAATTGTCTGACTTCTCCAACACCAAATATACCCCTAAATGAATTGAATCGAACAGTTTTGGATTTGGGCTTTATCAGTTTCTCTGCTTAGATCCTACTCTTGATTTATCATCATCCTTAAGAGAAATTGAGAGACTATGCCAGCTGAGGGATCTGTGCCTCCTGTGTCCCGTCATAGGAACAGAGGCCACTTGGGCTCACCTGGAGATTATGGGTTGCCTCATTTGGCTATTCATCTCCTTCAGTCATGGCTGCTGGGACTATGACTCTATTACCAAACAAACCTATTTACTTCTGAAATGCAGTCACTGTGGTAGGAAAATCTTTCTAGCCTCATCCTACTGAGGATAACTTTTATCAGTAATTTTAAAAAATTAATATTTAGTTTACATTAGGTCTTTATAAATATTATCCACAGTTCAACCATGTATCTACGATTGCTATGTTAATTCTTGTTCATGTCTGATTTCTTTTTCCTGGAGTTAATAATTGCCTCTGATTTTGGTGATTTGTTTGTTCAGCTTTCTATTTACTTGACACTCAATTCTTAATCTTCTGTTGGTATAGAAAATTGACTTTGGAAGGTTTAAACATCAAGTAATCACTTATTCTTTCTCTTGGGTAATATTTATCCTAGAATTGTCTGTTCCTCTGCTCCATTGTGGATCTTTGCTCTCTAGATCTACTGTGACACTGTCAACTAGAGTACACGCTGTCTCTCTGACTCCTCTTTGAATCTTCTGTTTCCTGAATCTTGTGTCTTTCATTTTAATTCTACATTTTGATGATGATATCCGTTAGCAGCTTTCTGAAAGAAGATGATGATTTTCTTTGAGACCTGGCATGTCTAGGAGTACCTCAATTTTACTCTTCATTTGATCTTTTGACTAGATATAGAATTCTATATTGGAACTAAGTTTCCCTCAGAATTTTGATGGCATTGCTCTGTTTTAACTTCTACATTTACTATTAAGAAATCTAATACCATATTTATACTAAATATATTATCTGTGACTTTTTTTAACCCTTCTATGGAAGCTCCTAAGTTCTTTATATTATTTCTGATACTCAAAAATGTTATAGTAAAGTGACTCTTAAAATTGTTTCTCTCTCTTGAAAGTAGAAATTCATATATTCTAAATTTTTTGCAATATTTTTATTATTTTTTTTGTATTAAATCTGGAATATGCTTTCTTAAAGTATTTATTGGATAAAATCTTCCCTTTTTTCCACATTCTCTCTTTTCTTTCTCTGAACAATTATTTGTATGTCAAGTCTCTTGGACTGATTATTTTTGCCCCTTTGGCTACTTTCTGGAAGATTTTCTTTTTACTCTCTTTTTCTCTTGTGTTTTTTTTTTTTTTTTCATTTGTGCTATCATTTTAAATTTCTAGAGCCTTTTAAAATCATTACTTGCTTGTTTTTTATAGTTTATTTTATATTTTTTCCTGTTTCTTGGCTAAAAGCATATTCTCATTTCTTCATGAGCGCATTAGTTATAGTTTGAAGGTTTCTCTTGTTTCCTTCCTTGTCTTCTTCCTCTCTTTTCTTTTTCCTTTCTGTTTATTTTAAAGATTTCTTCAGATACTTGGTGATTTTTCTCTATAGGCCTCTATTTTAAAAAGAGGCACGAAAATCCTGATTGGACGCTCTGTGTACATAGGCAGGGGAATTGATGGTGGGTTGTCCAGATGGGTGATCAAGTGAAACCTGGCCATTTCATGTTTGGAAAATCTCAAATACGAGACCCTTTTGGTATCCTTTCTTCTGGGTGCAAACCTGGGTGACAGACTTCTGGGAGTGGAGAAAGGGAAGGAAATATCTTCACAGTGTAAGCTTTTCTTTGATAGGCTATTTTCTGTGCAGTGTTTCAACTTCATCCTCATCCACACCTGCAGAGAATAAACATACACTCTTATTTGAAAGGAGAACAATAGGAGAGGGGTACCTATTAATCCTTTGGTTTTCAGCCCCAGCTCACACCATTACATTCAGAAGTGCTGGTGACTGCAGTCTCTGAGTCTCTGGTGAGTTCTCTGATATGAAGCAGCTTGTTTCTTTTTGGTTTCATTTCCTGTTCATCTCAGCGACACAAAGCTACAACTGTTGCATCTGCGTTTCCTCTTCCAAAACTTCATTCCTATTTCTCACCTGCTGTGATCTTGTCTTCCATTCTGTTTGACCTTGTAGATTTATGTCTTTTCAAAATTCCTCAACTGTCATTATAGTGGAGTTTGGGAGAGAGCAGAAATAAATGCAGGTGTTCAAACTTCCATGTTTCACTGTAGGTTCAGGATTTATATTTAGTTCTATTAAATATACTCTTGGTGGTTCTAGCCATCTATTTAGCTTGTCAAGATCTTCCGGACCCCAGTACTTTCATTCATCAAACTATTTGTATCACCAAGCTTTGTGCAAATCTATTCATTTAGAGAGTGTAGGATGCACCCAGCTATTTAGTAAGATTTTGAAGTTTTCCATTTAGCACATGCTCAGCTCTGCTCCCTTATATAAATTTGGTCACCCTTTGTGGAAACCCCACCCAGTCAGTATATAGTACCTTTTGTTCTTGACTTGTGACCCAAGCTTCTGTAGAACTTTATAAAGATATTTGAAACAAATGCTCCTCCCATATCTCTCTGTCTTTTCTCTTTTTCTCCCTCTCCCCCCATCTCTCTCTCTCTCTTCCTTACCTCCCTTTCTCTTTCACACACACAGTAGTTATCTATGTATAGCCAAAGGTATCTACAGCTTCTGAATTCTGAACAGCATCATGTGGCTTTAATCTCTTTTAAAAAACTTTTAGATTCAGGGGTACACGTGTAGGTTTGTTATCCTGGTAAACTCACATCACAGGAGTTTGTTGTACAGATTATTTTGTCACCCAGGTATTAGCCTAGTACTCTTCTGCTCTTCTCCCTCTTCTGCTCTTCTCCCTCCTCCCGCCCTCTACCCTCAAGGAGGCTGCAGTGTCTATTGTTCTCTTTGTGTTCGTGAGTTCTCAACATTTAGCTCCCACCTGTAAGTGAGAGCATGCAGTATTAGATTTTCTGTTCCTGCATTAGTTTGCTAAAGATAATGACATCCAGTTCCATCCATGTTCCTGTAAAAGACCTGATCTTATCTTTTTTATGACTGCGTAGTATTCCATGGAGTATATGTACCACATTCTCTTTATTCAATCTGTCATTGATAGGCATTTAGGTTGATTCTATGTCTTTGTTACTGTGAATAGTGCTGCAATGCATATTTGTGCGAATATATCTTTATGGTAGAATGATTTATATTTCTCTAGCTATATACCCTGTAATGGGATTACTGAGTCGAATGGTAGTTCCATTTTTGGCTTTTTGAAGAATTGCCATACTGCTTTCCACAATGGTTGAACTAATTTACACTCCTGCCAACAGTACATAAATATTCCCTTTTCTCTGCAACCTTGTCAGCACATGTTATTTTTTTATTTCTTAGCAACAGCCATTCTGATTTGTATGAGACAGTATCTCATTGTGATTTTGAATTACATTTCTCTAATGATTAGTGATATGAGAATTTCTCAATACTTGTTGGCTGCATGTATGTTTTCTTTAGAAAAGTGTCTGTTTATGTTATTTGCCCACTTTTTAGTGGGGTGTTTTGGTTTTCTTCTTGTAAATTTGTTTAAGTTTATTACTGAAAATTGATATGGTTAATCAGAATACTAGCAACTAACTTTTTTTGAGACAGGGTCTTGCTCTATTGTTCAGGCTGCTGATAACTTTCAATACCATATCATTGCCTTAGATTTTTTAGACTCTTCTAGTATGTGCCTGCTGATTGCATCTACTTAGGTGTCTCTATAAAGCAAACACAGAATTTCTATGTGTACCTTATTTTTTACAGGGAAGAGGACTTAAAGCAATTTGCTGTAAGATGCCAGAATATTATAGAGAATTGAGACTTCCTCACAAATGCAAGAAAGGCCAAACTAGAACAAAAATAGTAAAGTTCTGAACGTGATATCAAATTTCATTGAATTCAATGTCTAAAATAAATTCTCTGAAATCTAAAAGCTGTGACTTAACATCTCTAGGAATTACTTTTATATTTGCAACTTTGGAGGCAAAAATATTCCTGAGTTCGTTTACTTGCAAACAACTAGTTTTCTTACCATGATTTAATTTTGACTTATCCTAACCCTTATCTGTTTCAGTGTTGATATCTATGAATTCTTTAGACTGTTCTTAAGATCATCATCATATATATTATATCTATTCTTCTACCCTCTTTAGGTGAAACTAGTTGTTTATTTACAGGAAGGCACAACATCTGATAACTGAATATCACAAATGGTTACATGTTTTGATTTTCATTTTCAAGTGGCAATGACAGATATCCAGTTAAATTATGTACTGAAAGACTTAATAATTCTCCTTTTTAAATTATCTACCCCTAACGGGGCGGGGGGGCGGGTAGAGGGGGAACCAAGTTAGTTTTGTTTTTAAATAGAAATTATTGTCTTTGTCTTTACTCAAGAATTTAGAGTTTAAAAATTATAATAGGCTGTTATGGGTAAAATAAACATTGGGGAAATATTCAGAAAGATCCACAACAGTCATGTAGTAGTAATAGCAGTATTTGGAGGGGAAATGAAATGAAACTAACGTCAACTCAAACCTTAAATAGCTGTGAATGCAATTATAACAATTCATCATGTCCCTTCAGACTTGATTTCTGGTAAGTCTTTCCTAAAGCAAACTCCCAGAAGACCCAGGTGATAGGCATACATACCAGCCAACTGCCATGCTATCAGTCCCCAGGAGAGCAGTTTCTCCTGCTGACAATTAGTAGTTTTTTGACATAGGCACTCTGCCTTGTAATATTAGCTCATCTATTCTCTTGGACTTAAACAGGAGGACCTGACTCTGTGTGACATCAGTTCAGAAGGAGATGCTGGTGTTTCTGATGTATTTGCAAGGCAAATGAGTGAGATTCATCAGAATGCCAGATGATGCACT
Organism: Trachypithecus francoisi; assembly: GCF_009764315.1. Lineage (NCBI taxonomy): Eukaryota > Metazoa > Chordata > Mammalia > Primates > Cercopithecidae > Trachypithecus > Trachypithecus francoisi. Next base: position 10,149,173 of record NW_022681453.1, read on the forward strand.
AAAGATTGTTATATAGCTGTCACTGCTATTATTGTAAAGGTGTGCCTTCCCATTTCTTAATAATGGTAGTTTATGAAAGAAATAAAGAAGCACTGCATTTTTTATCTACCCCCCTGAAAGACATTAGGTATTTAGACACATGGAAGAATTATTAAAATAAAATGGTTCTAATTGTATAGCACCCTGTAATTACATATTGCAAGTATGCTGGGGCAGTTCAGGTGTGATTCATTATTTCACTAATGCTTCTTTGTTATTTTTTTCTATTATGGTGGGAACTCTTCCAACAGTGGCAAGAAAAGTAGAGGAAAGAAGAAATCTCTGACAACCTTTTTTTTTTAATGAAACGATTTAAATATACAAAATATTTTTACTGCAAAAGCTTAAAATAAGTTTTAGCAATAGTAGATGAGGCTAATCAGAACAGAAGTATTTATGCAGTATATTCAATTAAAACATTATTAGCAGCATCATAACTAATAACAGTAGACATTTCTATCAACACTCAGAGAATATGGTAAATAGGTATTTTATGTTGAAAGATATTATAAATACAAACATAATAAAGAATTCTTCCCTCCAAAATTGTGTGGTATAATAACTAGGTTATGTTGGAAGAGTACAACGTCGTGTTTCTAGATAGAAATAGTCTAAAAAATTGACTTTATATTTTTAAATGCCTGGAAGCAGTGAAGAGAGGGACAGATTCAGTTTGTGAAAAGCTGAGATACAATTCTGTCTTGGGAGAGCAAAGAAGGGGCGGAATCATAGTCTTGGAAGGGAAATTGATGGATGGAGAACCCTATGGATACTCACATCTGCTGAATCCCTGCTCTTTTCCCTTTGGGTGCAATGTATTCAATAGTGCATTCGAGTCACATCCACACCAACTGCGAAAATCTTATTGTGGTGTTATCTCTGTGATTGCTCTTTCACTTGTTGAAATTTCCTAGGCAAAATTTGGCTGCAGGAACATGAGCTTATGCAGTGGGTTAAATGGCATTTCATGTAGCTGTAAAATCACTTTGAGGGTCTGATTTTTTTTCTTTTATGTCATATCATCATTGCTTATGTTTCTCAGATGTTCTCAGCATAAACAGCAGTAGATAAAGGAAAATTTCTGTCCCATGAAGGTTTAATTTGCAGCTTTTAAAGATAGTCCATTTTCCTTGTTTAGGAGTGTCTCTTTCTCCTTGACCTTTTCCATGCAGATGTGAAAACTGAAATCTGAATGTTTTATAAAGGAAGGAGAAATCTTGCTTTAACTTTTTTTCAGCATCGACTATAAAATCAGCATCAGAGTCATTGAATTAAATATGTATTTCTTCAGGAATACGTGATCATTTGAAAAGCTATATTCAATCAGAAAATTGTGAGCTTTGATGTTGGGGCATGAGGTCAAAGGTAAGAGTGATCATGCATAAAGTAAAGCATGCAGAGTGTGGGTTTGTGCCACAGGCAGGAGAGAGCCTCTGCTATAAGTAATGGTGCTGGAGAAGCCATGTGAAGGAGCCAAGATGTAACCAGCTTGGACAGGGTGCCAGAACCCAGGGTCAGTCACCCCTCTGTGACCAGATGATCAGAATTTGAGTTGAGCCTCAGGGGAAAGGTGCTGCCTCATATTTTGCCAGATGTCTCCAGCAGACTCTCAGAGTGCTTGCCCACTATCCAGTCAATGCTGCTTTTACTAAAGGTAGAAACTTCATTAAAAATACATATAACTGAGTAATTCACTATTTGGGTTTTAGTATTATTGCTTACTACGTTCTTATCAAGCTACAATAGAAACATTTTTCAGGAAATAGGAATATCTGTGTGTATTCCTCATCAAAAGTCAGCTATTGCTATTTGCTTTTGTGATCTGTGTGCTCTTGTGATGCTTATTTAGTGGAATACACTCATTTCTAGAGCCATTTATACTGGGAAAGAAGGGAAGGAGAAGAAGAAGGAGGCAGGAAGTATAAAAGCAGGGACTGAAAAATTTTGATAGGAAATGTTTAAATTTTTAATTTAATAAAATGCTGGCTTCCCTTTATTATGGGACATGCCACATGGGCCTTTCCACTCACTCCTTGACTAGTTCCAGAGCCCCTTCTTAGATCCGGAGTGCTGCCTTTTATTCTTCTTTGTCCAACGAAGTATTATATTTTGGAGACCCTCCTACGAGTGGCATGCAGTGTATTTTCTTCATCCTAATCAATCATGATTTTGGATATTTGCTTCCAGGGTCATTAGTACTCTAGACTCTACTTGCAACTTCAGTGATTTGGGTTTCTGGGGACTTCAGTGGGTTTTGGAACACAGCACAACCTGAAGCATCTTCTGATAGTCATTTCAGGCTGTAACAACTTTTGTCTGGCTTCCCCTCCTTATCTGTTCACAAAGAAACTGAAGCCTTTATAGCATTTTCTCTCCAGAAATATTAGTTTCAGCTTTTGTTTTTCTCTTTTACAATCATAACAGAAAACCTTCGGGGGGAAAAATAATGCCACTATTGCAAATCTACAAAATATATATAACTTTGTAGATTTCTGCTTTCCTGGAAAATTTATCGATATAAAACTTATTGATGTAAAATGTCTTATTTTTTCATTGTGTCACTCGGATCAGCCACGTTTATAGACCCAGATGTCATTTCAAAAAGGTCCAGACTATTCTCTTTTTGTTTCCCTGATTAGACTGGAGATTCTTATGAGGAGGGCTTCCTGTTCCCTTTTGTATCTTAGGCCCTGGCATAGGGCCTAGCACCCAATAGCTGCTCCACAGATGCTTTTAAAATTGAATTGTGAATGCCTTTAAACAAATTTTATACAAAACGAAGTATATTCTTCCCTTTTTCTCCCTATTAAAGCAGTTTCGGACTATTTTCCTCACATTGTCTTATGGGAGGACTGGTCTCTCCACCTGTGACTACAGTCTCATCATAACATGAATGAATTTGCTAGTATCAGACTGGAATTACTGTCACTATTCAAATACCCTACACTTCCACTGCAAAGTAGTTCTTTCATGCCTCCAACCTGGAGAAAGCATACACCTGGAGCCTGGATGACTTGCTTCTTAGGAGGCCTCACTCTCACCTTAAGCGAGGCAAGTATTTTGTGTTGGTTTTTCTTTAACGGAAATGCAATTTGTATTAGCCTTGAGGTAATTGACTATGATGCATTGGAACAGATGGCACCCAACTGGTGATAATTATGTTAGTGAACCCTTTGGTGGTGCTATTTGGAGATCACAGATAAGCTTTCCCTTTACGTAAAACCTAATGAGATAGAATGTTATCACCTTAAGTGCTTCAGTTAGTAGAGCTCAGTTTAAATAGAACTTATCAGACAATGTTGGCAGTAAAGATAGTATAGTCAGGAGGAAAAATGAATATTGCCTTTACTTTTTATTCCTTCCAGCAGACTCAACACATTTAGACAAAATATTTGTATTTGAGACACAATCTGCTGAAAGTAGACAAGAAAGGTCTTTATAGTTAGACCTGGACTTGAATTTCAATCCTGTAACTTTCAACTAATGGAGACTTGGGAATTTGATTTATTTCCCTCAGCCAGTTTTCTCATCTGTAAATTGGAGAAAAAACATAATTCTATATTCTGTTTATTTATGGATGAATAAAAGGTGAAGTTTTTAGCACAATGCCTGTCAAGGTAGGCTCATTTAAATTATTTGTTAGATTCCCTTTCCTTCAATATATCTGGTATTGATCTGAAAATTTATAGTTAAAAATTAATGCAGGTGAAGAAAATATAAACAACCTCACCTAATGATTTGTTTTTGATAAATTTGTCCAAATGTTATGCATATTAAGTAATCTGTCTTCTAGAAATTTAAAATAAAATGAGAAGTTTGTTTATGGAAAATCATGATAAAATAATGCAGGAAAGTGGTTGGGAGTCAGAAGACCTATTCTCTTGTTCTACTTCTGCCTCAAACACAATATATCAAACAAAATATATTAATTTTATTGTTTTTTATTCATAATGGCTTTATATTCCCACTGCTATATTCAAACCTAACCCTTTTCATCTTGTTTACAGACAACTGCAGAGTAGTCTTGAATAAAATAAAATTCAACTTTCTATTTTACATTTGTACTCAAATTAAGAAAAGAACATTGCTTCAAGTAATATTTTGCCTAGGTTACTGTAAAGTTGAATATCTTTATAACCAAGTTCATGTTTTTCTCAAATAACTGACTAGGGAAACCACAGTATACCTCAAGCACATGCTACAGACAGCAATATTACTGTGACAGCTTATGAAATTATGCAGTGTATAGTCTGTTTGGCCTTGCATTAAGGTTTTGTCTATAATATGTCCAAATCAATCATTTGAACAATTATTAGGTCTTATAACCCTTCTCTGATTTTTCGTTTCATTGTCCATGCCATAAAGTCCAGAGAATCAGAGAAAAACTGTGATTCACCATCCTTATATTTAGGTCTGACATGCCTTCCCGAATCTATTTCCCCATTGTGTCCTAATACGAATGTGCTATGCCATCCAGACTGGTCTTGCATAACTCTTACCTAGACCAATCTAGAGGCTGACTATGGAGCAAAGTATAGAAAGGAGAAACAAGAGAAGTGTCAAAAATGGGTAGGGCTAGATGAAATAGTTTGAAGATAAAGCAAACCAAGTAGAAAAGTTATAGATGTTACTAGAAGGCGATCAGGAGACAAAACCCAGAAATTTGTCTGGGTTACCACACCATAATTCCATTAGTTGAGAGAGACCAAATGAGTGGAGAGATTGAATCCTTTAGCTATTTGATGAGACCTCTATTAGACATGAGAGAGAGATGGCATTTGACTGTCTGTTAAATAGAAAGAAAATCAAAATCTTAACCTCTTGATTGAAGCCCTGTAAATGACCACTAAGAAAAGAATGTATAAGGAACATTGAGTAAAATTAGAAGCACATTTTCATGAGAATGAGAAAAAGTAATTCATTGACTTGGTTTCTGTACTTCATAAAGCCTATTTGTAGTTGCAGAAAAAGAAAATTCTTATTGCAATTAAAACAATCTGGGGTTACCAAAATAGCATCAGAGACTCTTTGTTAACCTGACTTCTGTCATTTCTCTCATTGCCTTATGCCCAACCTCAGATTCTTGTGAAAATGAAGGCAAAAAAATTACAGATCTCAGACGGTGTGCTGGGAGATTAATGAAACACATTCTGGAACAGAGGGAGGATTGAAAAAAATAACACCAAGTTTTCTGTGTCTGTTATATGAGCTGCTTCATATCATCATCCTGTAGCCAGACTCTCTCTCCTCCCTCCTAGAGCCCCTCTCCTCCAACTTTAGCATGTCTATCACATTCTGCTGCACATTAGCAAATGAGCTTCTCAACCTCCATGTTATGGGAATAGTAAGTAATATTGCTATTAACAGTGCTATCACATACCCCAGAGGCGTAAGGTGTATTCACATTAAAGAAAAGTGAACTCATTACTATGTGTACAATATTCATTGATAATTTTATAGGCATTATATGTATCCTATTAAAATTCAGTTAGGGATTTATTATGTACTTAATGTGGTGCTACCTATTACTTTAACTCAGATATTGTGAAGAGTAAATAGATAAACAACAAAATGACAACCCAAAAGAAAAAAATCAAAAGCTTTAAGAAATAGCGTTTTAGTGACGGCTGCCGTACCCAGGGTGGATCCTTGCTAGAGAGACACAGGAAGTGTTCAGAGCAAAGGGTAGGGCAGCCATTCAGTTAACACTTATTCTGGAAGTTGCCCTCTTCCTAAGAATAAGGAGAGATGTTTATAAAATTCACATCATTACTGAAGCACAAAGATCAAAGAATTATCCTCAGATAGTCAGCTGAAGCTCATGCTTTATGAAATTAGATGATAATTGCAGTTCAGCATTTGAATAGATGGGTGCTATGGTAAACAGGAACAGAAATATCCAGAACTAAGTAATACATGAAGAAATATCTGTAATTTAGAGTTTAAATGTGGTCCATACAAGACACAAAGTCTCACTCTTCTTTTCATTGTATATAAGTTCTTAGCAAGGGGGTGATTAGTTCAGCCTGAGCTAATAATGAATTTCTGACAAACTTGAGGAGGAAATCAAGTAGTCTCTTGAAGCCATTGAGGGTTTTTTTATTATTATTATTTTTCTCTATTTAGCTAAATGAATTTTTCTAATGGAGTTACAAATACCATAATGAAGTGGGTTGGGAAGTACCAGTAATCTCATATTGAAGTGCTTGGCGGAATTTTGTTTATATTATTTATGATTAACTTAAAGTTTTCATGAACTGAGTATTGTTTATTCCCCAGTTTGAATAAGTTATTGATTTATGCCAGTGTCATCTTCATAAAGGTCCTGTGACAAAAATTTCTTTATTATAGATGTATATTCAGACTCTGACCCCATCAAATTATTGCTTTGAGGATTTCATATAAAAATAGGCAGGCCATATATGGAACATCACTTACAAAATATATCTAGTGTTTATTCCTTTCTAGGTATTCTTACTAACACATTGGCAGTCCGTGGCTTTTCTTTAATGGTAGCTTTTAATAAATATTTGGGGCGATCAGGGAAAAAATATCTGACCCATATCTATATAGATTATAGCCCTAGATAGACATTTATATCTAAGTATATAAAATATACATAAATATGCATTCACTACAAATTTTTACACCATGTTAAAACACTCTTACATATTTTATCTTGTCTTTTTGGAGTGCTTCTTTATTTTTAAAAACTAATCCTTGAATAGAATGAGTGTGGTGGCGCATGCCTGTAATCCCAGCACTTTGGGAGGCCGAGGTGGGAGGATCACGAGGTCAAGAGATTGAAACCATTCTGGCCAAAATGGTAAAACCCTGTCTCGACTAAAAATACAAAAATTAGTTGGGTATGGTGGTGCACACCTGTAGTCCCAGCTACCTGGGAGGATGAGGCAGGAGAATTGCTTGAACATGGGAAGCAGAGGTTGCAGTGAGCCGAGATCATACCATTGCACTCCAGCCTGGGCGACAGAGGCAGACTCTGTCTCAATAATAACAATCATCATCATCATCATCATCATCATCATCATCATCCCTGAATAAATTGTGTTGCCCTATATATCTCCCATATCTATGCAGGAGTCAAAAAGTATAACAAGTATCACTGTAGATCACTACACGAGAAGTTAAAAGACAAAAAAGTCTGATTAAAAGCAAAATTGATTATATGGATATCATTAAGTATTTACAGCATTTCAGTCATTCATTCATTCAACAAATATTTATTAAGTGCCTACTACTTACAGGCAGTCTTCTAGGGCTAGAGATTTGGTAGGAGAGTCAAATGATGAATAAATAACACATATCTTGGCAGAGGATAAGTTCAGTGCAGAAAAGGCAGGGAAGATGGCTAGGAAATACTTGCTATTTTATGGATGATCAGGGATGACCTCTCAAGTTTCCCATAGGTGAGGGCCAGAGCCAGGAATGAAGAGCATCCAGGCAAAGGAAGCAGCATGTAGGAAGGCCTTGAGGCAGGCAACACTCAAGGAACAGCAAGATAGGGAGCACACGTCATGTATGAATTTGAAGGACACTGAGTAACATTGGGTTTTTTCTGACAAAGAGAAGGAACCCACCAAAGTGTTTTGAACAGAACAGTGACATTATTTGACACTTTGAACAGTGACAGTTCAAAGGAGATATGATGCTGATGTTAATATTGTAGCAATTGGAGTGGTGCAAAGTGGTCAGACTGTTGGATGTAATATAGTATTTCAGAGAATAGACAACAGATTCAATAAATGCTAACATCGACTATATTGGTTAGATTTTTAACATTTATGAAAAATTACAGATTGTTTCAAACCATCCCTTGAACCTCTGCCTTATTCCATTGCCTGTACCTGCAAGCCTAGAGAAAATTACTATTGTAATTTTGCATATATATTTGTTAATCCTTGTACTTTACTCCATAATATATGTTCATAAGCAATATATAGTATTTATATGTATATTTAAATTTTACATAAATACTATTTACCATAATTTTCTCACTCAACCTTATTCCTTAGAGTTCTGCCAAACTGATGTATAGATTATATTATTTCCTTTCCTTGCTATTCTGTATTCAACTGCATGATTATACCATAAATCCATTCTTATATTAGTGGATATTTAGATTGTTTTTTTTTTTTCTTTTTATTGAGACGGAGTCTTGCTCTGTCACCCAGGCTGGAGTGCAAAGGCGCAATCTCGGCCCACTGCAACCTCCATCTCCTGGGTTCAAGAGATTCTCCTGCCTCAGCCTGCCAAGTAGCTCGGACTACAAGCACATGCCACCACGTCTGGCTAATTTTTTGTATTTTTAGTAGAGATGGGGTTTCACCCTGTTAGCCAGGATGGTCTCCATCTCCTAACCTCATGATCCGCCCGCTTCGGCCTCCCAAAGTGCTGGGATTACAGGCATGAGCCACTACGCCTGGTCAGGGAATTGGATTGTTTCTAGTATTTTCCCTGTAATTAAAAAAAAAAGACAAAAAAAAAAAAAAAACCTGTGATCAATATCCTTGTGCATGACTACTTGTAGACCTGTATAAAACTTTCTCTGGGGGGCAAATAACTATAAGCTGAAATCTATTTAATAGACCTCTTCTCATTTATTAATAATAACGAATTTCCTTTTAGAGTGATAGTAAGAATTTACATTTCTTCAGTGAAATTTGAAAGTTCTCATACATTTATTCATACTTAGTATTGTCAGGCTCTTCATTTACTACCAATTTGATAAGTTGTGAAATGGTTCTCTAATAATTTTCTTAGAATTCCCCCCAACACGACAAATCTTTCAAATGTTAATTAGTCATTTGGATTTTTTCTGTCAATGAATTATCTGCTAATTTCTTTTTTATAATTGGAGTTCTTCTCTTTTATTTGTTCCGTAGTAACTCTACTTATGTTCTTGATATCAATACTTTGTTATATATATTGCAGCTATCTTTTCCTAATTGGTGGCTTGTCTTTTAACTTTGCATATTTTTTAATTAGATTTTTAAAATATTTTGCTATTCATTCATGTATTAATTCTTCCCTTTATATTTTATGCATTTTGTGTCTTGTTAAATAAATCTTTTATTTCTTTTGTGTTTTTGATTTATTCATTTGAGAGAAGTATGTAAAATTATTTCTCTATAATCACAGAATACCAGCTTAAAGAAAGTCTCTCAGTTTTGCTTTATGTATTGTGAAGATATACTGTTCAGTAGTAAACATGTATTCAGGATTTTTAAATAATCACAGTGATTTTTATTTTATACAAAACAGGCCCGCTTTAGACTATTAATGAGTTTGCCAAAACATATTTTTATGGTATTAATGATGAGATATTAGCCTTCTTTCAGTTAGAATTTGTATAGTATACTTTTTGCCATATGTTTAAACTTTATTTTGGTATGGCTTGATATTTTACAAATTTTTCAATAAATATTCAAATGAGTACAATTATATCTATACTGAACATAAAAAATAAAAAATTGAGGAAAGTTTAAGTGCCTCTGTGTCTCTTTCACTGACTGCAACTCTCCTCCCGTCTTTGTGTTAATTTATCTTCAATTTGGTATTCAAAATTTTCCTTGCATTTGCATTACATAGTTATATTTATATAGACATATGAAAATCTATTTCTCTGGATATGTTTTATATGGTACTGTTTTGCCTTTTGAAAACTACTTCTGTAATTTTGTGTTCTAAACTATGTTTGTTTTTCTTCTAATATTTATAACGTTGGGTGTGTCTGGTGGGTTTAATTCATTCTAATCTGGATGGTCTTTTATTGTATGAATTTATAATTTATTTTCTGATGTACACTTTGTTTACGTTTTTAAAAAAATTCTAAACAATGCTGTTACCAACATCTTTTATCTCTGTTTCCTTGTGTCCATGCAAAACCATTTCTCAAGGATATATATATATCTAGGAAGGGAATTGGCTGGATCATATGATTGTGCCAATTTACATTCCTTCCAGGAGATTATAAATTCCAGCTATCCCATATGTTTGTCAACACTTGATATTGTCAGACTTTAAACATTTTTGCCTCAGTGATGAGTGTGAAATAATATCTTATTGTGATTTTAATTTGCATTTACTTTTTACAGTGAAGTTCAATGTTTTTACCTCTGTTTGTAGGCCATTTGGGATTCCTTCTTTCTGAATTGCCTATTTGTATTTGTTTTCTATTTATCTACTCGCTTGTTTTTCCTTTTGCTGCTATTTTGTAGACTTCATGCATTCTATGTGCAAACTCTTCATTAATGATATAGTCTAATTTTTATTACCTTTGTATTTTGGGGGTCTCAATATTTTCCTTTCTCAAGGTCATAAAGATTATCTCAATTGCCTTCTGAGCCTTAAGTTTTGTTTTCACATTTACATTTGTAATACACTTAGAATTGACTGTGTAGGGTATGAGATAGGTATCCAGCTTTTCTGCATTTGGACAGCCCTTAGGAATAGCCAATATCTCAACTGACCTGCAAGATCACTTCTGTCACCTCTCAGGCTTTCATTCTGAGTGGGTTTGTTTCTAGGTTCTCTGTTCTATGCCATTTGTTTGTATATCTCTCCATTCTACAAATATCACACTGAATCAGTTACATATCTAGTAGTGCAAGTCTTTATACCTCAATATTTTTTGTAGATGATGATGCTAGACTTTTTATTAGGAACTGTGTACAGATATGGTACATGTATGTATAAATGTGTGTGTGCTCACATACACATTCTCTATGTAAAGGACATTTTAAGCTGCCATTTGTAGACTATAAGTACATAGAAATGCAATTGATTTTTCTTTTTTTTTTTTTTTATTATACTTTAAGTTCTAGGGTATATGTGCATGACGTTTATATCATGTATAATTCCCCAATGCAATCCCTCCCTCCTCCCCCCTCCCCATGATAGGCCCCACTGTGTGATGTTACCCTTCCCGAGTCCAAGTGATCTCATTGTTCAGTTCCCACCTATGAGTGAGAACATGCGGTGTTTGGTTTTCTCTTCTTGTGATAGTTTGCTAAGAATGATGGTTTCCAGCTGCATCCATGTCCCTACAAAGGACGCAAACTCATCCTTTTTGATGGCTGCATAGTATTCCATGGTGTATATGTGCCACATTTTCTTAATCCAGTCTGTCACAGATGGACATTTGGGTTGATTCCAAGTCTTTGCTATTGTGAATAGTGCCGCAATAAACATACGTGTGCATGTGTCTTTGTAGTAGAGTAATTTATAATCCTTTGGGTATATACCCAGTAGTGGGATGGCTGGGTCATATGGTACATCTAGTTCTAGATCCTTGAGGAATCGCCATACTGTTTTCCATAATGGTTAAACTAGTTTACAATCCCACCAACAGTGTAAAAGTGTTCCTATTTCTCCACATCCTCTCCAACACCTGTTGTTTCCTGACTTCTTAATGATTGCCATTCTAACTGGTGTGAGATGGTATCTCATTGTAGTTTTGATTTGCATTTCTCTGATGGCGAGTGATGATGAGCATTTTTTCATGTGTCTGTTGGCTGTATGAATGTCTTCTTTTGAGAAATGTCTGTTCATATCCTTTCCCCACTTTTTGATGGGGTTGTTTGTTTTTTCTTGTATATTTGTTTGAGTTCTTTGTAGATTCTGGATATTAGCCCTTTGTCAGATGAGTAGGTTGCAAAAATTTTTTCCCATTCTGTAGGTTGCCTGTTCACTCTGATGGTAGTTTCTTTAGCTGTGCAAAAGCTCTTTAGTTTAATTAGATCCCATGTGTCAATTTTTGCTTTTGCTGCCGTTGCTTTTGGTGTTTCAGACATGAAGTCCTTGCCCATGCCTATGTCCTGAATGGTACTACCTAGATTTTCTACTAGGGTTTTTATGGTATTAGGTCTAACATTTAAGTCTCTAATCCATCTTGAATTAATTTTCGTATAAGGGGTAAGGAAAGGATCCAGTTTCAGCTTTCTACTTATGGCTAGCCAATTTTCCCAGCACCATTTATTAAATAGGGAATCCTTTCCCCATTTCTTGTTTCTCTCAGGTTTGTCAAAGATCAGATGGCTGTAGATGTGTGGTATTATTTCTGAGGACTCTGTTCTGTTCCATTGGTCTATATCTCTGTTGTGGTACCAGTACCATGCTGTTTTGGTTACTGTAGCCTTGTAGTATAGTTTGAAGTCAGGTAGCGTGACGCCTCCAGCTTTGTCCTTTTGACTTAGGATTGTCTTGGCAATGCGGGCTCTTTTTTGGTTCCATATGAACTTTAAAGCAGTTTTTTCCAATTCTGTGAAGAAACTCATTGGTAGCTTGATGGGGATGGCATTGAATCTATAAATAACCTTGGGCAGTATGGCCATTTTCACGATATTGATTCTTCCTATCCATGAGCATGGTATGTTCTTCCATTTGTTTGTGTCCTCTTTGATTTCACTGAGCAGTGGTTTGTAGTTCTCCTTGAAGAGGTCCTTTACATCCCTTGTAAGCTGGATTCCTAGGTATTTTACTCTCTTTGAAGCAATTGTGAATGGAAGTTGATTCCTGATTTGGCTCTCTGCTTGTCTGTTACTGGTGTATAAGAATGCTTGTGATTTTTGCACATTAATTTTGTATCCTGAGACTTTGCTGAAGTTGCTTATCAGCTTAAGGAGATTTTGGGCTGAGACGATGGGGTTTTCTAAATATACAATCCTGTCATCTGCAAACAGGGACAATTTGACTTCTTCTTTTCCTAACTGGATACCCTTGATTTCTTTCTCTTGCCTGATTGCCCTAGCCAGAACTTCCAACACTATGTTGAATAGGAGTGGTGAGAGAGGGCATCCCTGTCTTGTGCCAGTTTTCAAAGGGAATTTTTCCAGTTTTTGCCCATTCAGTATGATATTAGCTGTGGGTTTGTCATAAATAGCTCTTATTATTTTGAGGTACGTTCCATCAATACCAATTTATTGAGCGTTTTTAGCATGAAGGGCTGTTGAATTTTGTCAAAAGCCTTTTCTGCATCTATTGAGATAATTATGTGGTTCTTGTCTTTGGTTCTGTTTATATGCTGGATTACGTTTATTGATTTGCGAATGTTGAACCAGCCTTGCATCCCAGGGATGAAGCCCACTTGATCATGGTGGATAAGCTTTTTGATGTGCTGCTGAATCCGGTTTGCCAGTATTTTATTGAGGATTTTTGCATCGATGTTCATCAGGGATATTGGTCTAAAATTCTCTTTTTTTGTTGTGTCTCTGCCAGGCTTTGGTATCAGGATGATGTTGGCCTCATAAAATGAGTTAGGGAGGATTCCCTCTTTTTCTATTGATTGAAATAGTTTCAGAAGGAATGGTACCAGCTCCTCCTTGTACCTCTGGTAGAATTCAGCTGTGAATCCATCTGGTCCTGGACTTTTTTTGGTGGGTAGGCTATTAATTGTTGCCTCAATTTCAGAGCCTGCTATTGGTCTATTCAGGGATTCAACTTCTTCCTGGTTTAGTCTTGGGAGAGTGTAAGTGTCCAGGAAATTATCCATTTCTTCTATATTTTCTAGTTGATTTGCGTAGAGGCATTTATAGTATTCTCTGATGGTTGTTTGTATTTCTGTGGGGTCGGTGGTGATATCCCCTTTATCATTTTTATTGCGTCTATTTGATTCTTCTCTCTTTTCTTCTTTATTAGTCTAGCTAGCGGTCTGTCAATTTTGTTGATCTTTTCAAAAAGCCAACTCCTGGATTCATTGATTTTTTGGAGGGTTTTTTGTGTCTCTATCTCCTTCAGTTCTGCTCTGATCTTAGTTATTTCTTGCCTTCTGCTAGCTTTTGAATGTGTTTGCTCTTGCCTCTCTAGTTCTTTTAATTGTGATGTTAGAGTGTCAATTTTAGATCTCTCCTGCTTTCTCTTGTGGGCATTTAGTGCTATAAATTCCCTCTACACACTGCTTTAAATGTGTCCCAGAGATTCTGGTATGTTGTATCTTTGTTCTCATTGGTTTCAAAGAACATCTTTATTTCTGCTTTCATTTCGTTATGTACCCAGTAGTCATTCAGGAGCAGGTTGTTCAGTTTCCATGTAGTTGAGCGGTTTTGATTGAGTTTCTTAGTCCTGAGTTCTAGTTTGATTGCACTGTGGTCTGAGAGACAGTTTGTTATAATTTCAGTTCTTGTACATTTGCTGAGGAGTGCTTTACTTCCAATTATGTGGTCAATTTTGGGATAAGTGCGATGTGGTGCTGAGAAGAATGTATATTCTGTTGATTTGGGGTGGAGAGTTCTATAGATGTCTATTAGGTCCACTTGGTGCAGAGATGAGTTCAATTCCTGGATATCCTTGTTAACTTTCTGTCTCGTTGATCTGTCTAATGTTGACAGTGGAGTGTTGAAGTCTCCCATTATTATTGTATGGGAGTCTAAGTCTCTTTGTAGGTCTCTAAGGACTTGCTTTATGAATCTGGGTGCTCCTGTATTGGGTGCATAGATATTTAGGAGAGTTAGCTCTTCCTGTTGAATTGATCCCTTTACCATTATGTAACGGCCTTCTTTGTCTCTTTTGATCTTTGATGGTTTCAAGTCTGTTTTATCAGAGACTAGGATTGCAACCCCTGCTTTTTTTTGTTCTCCATTTGCTTGGTAGATCTTCCTCCATCCCTTTATTTTGAGCCTATGTATGTCTCTGCATGTGAGATGGGTCTCCTGAATACAGCAGACTGATGGGTCTTGACTCTTTATCCAGTTTGCCAGTCTGTGTCTTTTAATTGGAGCATTTAGTCCATTGACATTTAAGGTTAATATTGTTATGTGTCAACTTGATCCTGTCATTATGATATTAACTGGTTATTTTGCTCGTTAGTTGATGCAGTTTCTTCCTAGCCTCGATGGTCTTTACATTTTGGCATGTTTTTGCAATGGCTGGTACCGGTTGTTCCTTTCCATGTTTAGGGCTTCCTTCAGGGTCTCTTGTAAGGCAGGCCTGGTGGTGACAAAATCTCTAAGCATTTGCTTATCTGTAAAGGATTTTATTTCTCCTTCACTGATGAAGCTTAGTTTGGCTGGATATGAAATTCTCGGTTGAAAATTCTTTTCTTTAAGAACGTTGAATATTGGCCCCCTCTCTTCTGGCTTGTAGAGTTTCTGCCGAGGGGTCTGCTGTTATTCTGATGGGCTTCCCTTTGTGGGTAACCCGACCTTTCTCTCTGGCTGCCCTTAAGATTTTTTCCTTCATTTCACTTTGGTGAATCTGGCAATTATGTGTCTTGGAGTTGCTCTTCTGGAGGAGTATCTTTGTGGCGTTCTCTGTATTTCCTGAATTTGAATGTTGGCCTGCCCTACTAGGTTGGGGAACTTCTCCTGGATGATATCCTGAAGAGTGTTTTCCAACTTGGTTCCATTTTCCCCCTCACTTTCAGGCACCCCAATCAGACGTAGATTTGGTCTTTTTACATAATCCCATACTTCTTGCAGGCTTTGTTCATTTCTTTTTCTTCTTTTTTCTTTTGGTTTCTCTTCTCGCTTCATTTCATTCATTTGATCCTCAATCGCTGATACTCTTTCCTCCAGTTGATCAAGTCGGTTACCGAAGCTTGTGCATTTGTCACGTATTTCTCGTGTCATGGTTTTCATCTCTGTCATTTCGTTTATGATCTTCTCTGCATTAATTAGTCTAGCTGTCAATTCTTCCACTTTTTTTTCAAGATTTTTAGTTTCTTTGCGCTGGGTACGTAATTCCTCCTTTAGCTCTGAGAGGTTTGATGGACTGAAGCCTTCTTCTCTCATCTCGTCAAAGTCATTCTCTGACCAGCTTTGATCCGTTGCTGGCGATGGGCTGCGCTCCTTTGCAGGGGGAGATGCGCTCTTATTTTTTGAATTTCCAGCTTTTCTGCCCTGCTTCTTCCCCATCTTTGTGGTTTTATCTGTCTCTGGACTTTGATGATGGTGACGTACTGATGGGGTTTTGGTATAGGTGTCCTTCCTGTTTGATAGTTTTCCGTCTGACAGTCAGAAGGATTGTCTGTTGGTCTGTAGAGATTGCTTGAGGTCCACTCCAGACCCTGTTTGCCTGGGTATCAGCAGCAGAGGTTGCCGAAGATAGAATATTGCTGAACAGCGAGTGTACCTGTCTGATTCTTTCTTTGGAAGTTTCCTCTCAGGGGTGACGCCACCCTGTGAGGTGTGGGGTATCAGACTGCCCCTAGTGGGGGATGTCTCCCAGCTAGGCTACTCAGGGGTCAGGGACCCACCTGAGCAGGCAGTCTGTCCGTTCTCAGATCTCAACCTCCGCGTTAGGAGATCCACGGCTCTCCCCAAAGCTGTCAGACAGAATCGTTCGGGTCTGCAGAGGCCCCGCTCTTTCCCCTAATGGACTGCAGCTGTGCGCTGTCCGCAGAGGTAGAGTCTACAGAGACAGGCAGGCTTCCTTGAGCTGCTGTGAGCTCCACCCAGTTCGAGCTTCCCAGCGGCTTTGTTTACCTACTTAAGCCTCAGCAATGGCGGGCGCCCCTCCCCCAGCCTCGCTGCTGCCTTGCGGATAGATCGCTGCAGACGGCTGTGTTAGCAGTGAGGGAGGCTCCGTGGGCGTGGGACCCTCCCGGCCAGGTGTGGGATATATTCTCCTGGTGTGCCTGTTTCCTTAAAGCGCAGTATTGGGGTGGGAGTTACCCGATTTTCCAGGTGTTGTGTGTCTCAGTTCCCCTGGCTAGGAAAAGGGATTTCCTTCCCCCTTGCGCTTCCAGGTGAGGCGATGCCTCGCCCTGCTTCAGCTCACGCTGGTCAGGCTGCAGCAGCTGACCAGCACCGATTGTCCGGCACTCCCTAGAGAGATGACCCCAGTACCTCAGTTGAAAATGCAGAAATCACCGGTGTTCTGTGTCGCTCGCGCTGGGAGTTGGAGACTGGAGCAATTGATTTTTCTATATTTATCTTATCAATGTTAAATTTTCTAATAATGTATCTATAGATTTTATTGAGTATTCTCTGTGAACAAACATTATCTGAATTTCTAATTTTTGTGGGTACATAGTAGATACATATTTATGGAGTATATGGGATATTTCAATACAGGCATACAGTATTTAATAATCACATCAAGGTAAATGGGATATCCATCACCTCCAATATTTATCCTTTGTGTTACAAACAATCCAGTTATACTTTTTTAGTTATTTCAAAATGTACAATTAAATTATTATTGACCATAGTCTCCCTGTTGTGCTATCAAATACTAGATATTATTCCTTCTAACTATTTTTTGTATCCATTCACAATTCCTACTTCCCTGCTACGCCCCAACAATACTCTTCCCACCTTCCAGTAATCATCATTCTATCCTCTATCTATCTCCATGAGTTCCCTGATACATTTTAATAGAAGCTAACAGGAATTCTTGGCACCTTGCTGACTTTTTGAAGAGACAATTTTATTTCAACATTAATAATACTGTTTGCTCTAGCATTTTGGCAGGCATCTTTTATTGAGTTAAGAAAATTCTTTTCTCTTGTAAGGTTTGTTAAAGTTTTTTTATTAAAAAAGGAGGCACAAACATTCATTAAAATTCAACATGCATTAAAATAATCATGTATTCTAGTCTCCTTTGAGTTTTTAATGAGGTGGATTAAGTTAGATTTTCTAATATGAAAGCATACTTCTAATTCTTAAGTAATATGAACGTTATCTTCTTGTTTTTAAATATTACATTAGTTTGTTTGTAATTTGGTTGGGATTTTCCATCTAGGTTTATAAGTAAGAATGGCTCAGATCTTTCTCTTTCATATTGTCATGTTGATTGGTGTTGGTACCAAGGTTATTAGTCTTGAGGAGTAATCTCATTTTTTTTCTATTCTCTGGAATAGTTTGCATAAAAGTTTTAAATATCTATTTATTTTTTATTTATTTGTAAAACCTAGTCAAATAAAACAGTGCGAGTGGACAAGGAACAAAGAAATCCGTAACTGTTTGTGATCACTTAGCTGCAAACACCATTGTGCTTAGACCAACCTAAATATCTATTTCTTATATATTTGTTGGTGCTCACCTATAAAATCATCTGGATTTTTTTGTTAGTAGTTGTCTTTCGCTTTAAAAAAATATTGATAGTAATAGAACAATTTGTTTTCCTGTGTTTATCAGTTTCTTTGGGAAAGTTATATTTTTCAAAGATTTGTTCTATTTAATAAATTATTTTTCAAATGTTTTGACAAACTATTTTTATCTTTCAATTTTATGAATTTTTAAATTCATACAGGAATTTTGAAAAGAACCATCCTTGTCATGATCCTTTTTTTCCCTCATAAATTATATTCAGTGGTCCTAGTTTTCACTTAATTTTCCAAGTTCATGTTTCAGGCTTATGTTTTGACTTCTCATGCTTTTACCCTCTCCCAGTGCCCTAAAGAAAGGCCTATGGGAAAAGTTTTTTAGCTCCTTCATACCACCCAGGGGCTTCCTGTTCCAGCTCCTCCACTGTCCATGGTCTAAGACAAACCCTGATGTTCCTGGGTGTGCACTGGGAACTCAATCACTGGCCCCTTAGCATGAGTTGTGAACAGACATCCCTGTGGCCATCAGGTTCTCAGCTACCAATTGACATTTCAGCTTTAATTTCTTTATTTCTGGTACCCAGGGGTTTTCCTTTATTTTGAGCTTGGCTATCTGGAAAACAGTGAGATTTTCTCCATAATTTTTGCTTTGAGACCTGGAGGAAGGGTTTGTCCCACCATCCTAGTCTGTCATATTGCCAGAAGTCTTTCAGTTTATTTCTCAAAGTGGCCCACCTATATCCTCTAAAAAGTAAATAGATTTTAACATAGTAGTGCAGTTCAAGGAAAAACGTGGTTCAGTGTTTCCCTCACAACTATAAAATGTTTATTATGTAAGTAATAATGTATACAAGTATTTCTATGTTTCTGCAATAAAATGTAAACTTCCTTGTAAATTGTTCTCTATAATATGTAAAGGATTATTTTAGTAGAGAATGTCTTCAATTGAAAATGATATAAATCCAAAGGTTCTGTCGTCCTCATATTCCTTCCTCTAATTTGGGGGCATAAAAGAATATTGGACCTTCTGTTTGAGAATATAATCTAATTTCCCCCTCTATTAGAACACATTTAAGTTTTCTTTTACCTAACAGGGCAGAATGGTGCTTTTTCTATTGTCATTCACATCAGGAAATACATTATTTTATTCCATTTTTATTTATAGCCACTTGTTACAGTAGGTTACATTTATTTTCATAAATAGATTTTCTCAGGGCTTTCCTCCCGTGAAAATTATCTTTGGTGTGTGTGTGTGTGTGTGTGTGTGTGTGTGTGTGTGTGTGTATGTGATGGTTTGACTACCTCAGACTGGTGTAATACTCCTGGGAGGATAATTCAGTTCACCTAATTATTGTGAGAAAAACAAGTTCATAGTCTCTAGTAGCAGATACTGGTGAGGCTCTGTCAGCTGAATATTAACAGAGCTGTAGACAATCTTACTAACAAGTTCCTGCCTCGCCAGTTCACAGTGTGAACCTGGGCCTTGCCAGCACCAGGTAGAGATTTTGTTATAGATGTTTGTTTGGGGGCTGATGATACCAGTTTATGTGGCATACATACTAGTGCATGTGCTGGGCAGGAGGAAAATGAACAACATGTTTTTAAAATTTTAACATGAATATTCAACACACTTGTCTCGGGAAACTTTTCTTCTTATCGATGGAAAAACACATGTCTGTCAGACGCTTGTCATTGTGCCTGCCAAACCCCGCTAAGAAACAACAGTAGCCAACAATCTTTGAAAGATTTCGACTATCAAAGAGAATTCCAGCAATAGGGGGTGAGATTATGTCCTCAGTCTCATGAAATGCTGAAAACTGCCATAAAGGGACTTGGATCTGGGAACCAGCAGGTACTTTTAGAGTTGAAAAGATGCTATGACTCTTAAAAGTAATTTGCTCACATCCGCCTAACAAAATATCACTCCGAAAGGTACCCAAATTAACAGGCTATTTTTATTTCTTCATTTGAAGAAAACTGAAAATACCGGGAGAGAAATAAATTCAAACTCTTAACTATCTAGAAATCATTCTGAAAAGGATCCTTCTTCTGAATTGAAAAACAAATTATAGATTAGCTCCTGTTCTTTCATTTCCAACATTAATTAAGGATGCTGGAAATGATGCTTTGAGATGATGTGGGGGCATGGGGTAAAAAGAGATTGTAAATGGGAGAGAAATAACGTGTACTGTTTTTATACATGAAATTTTAATTATCACAGTTATGCAGTGAAGAAGCTATTATCATTATCCCTATTTTACAGACAAGGAAACTGAGGCATGGAGCCATCCACGTGAATGAGTCTCATAGTAAGCGATGGAATTAGGATGCAGCTCTCTGGTGTTAGTGCCCCACTGTGAGAGGTAAGGAAAGGAGTATAAGCTTAATACGACAGGAGCCATGCAGGGTCTTAAGTGGCTGCAGTAAATTCTAGTTAATATTTTCATAAATATAAAGATGCCAATGCACAGGATGCATTTCCATCCTTCCAGTGTTGTGCTCCCCTTCCTTTCCTTTATTAAATTGATTTGACGAATTGTTGGGATGGTATGTAAACAGTGCTTACTATATCATTATCAGCATACTGGGTCAGCCGTATCATAGAAGAAAAGATACTCTGGTTTCAGAAGTAGGGTCACTTAAAATTGTAAACTATTCCTTTGTACCTTGTGGACCACGCTGCAAAATAGAACATAGTTATTTAGTCACCTATCTCTCTTAACCTCTGTGTCATCAAATTTATTAGAGAGTCAAAGCTTTTATTGCTTTTTGGGAAAAAATGCAATCCAAGATTTCACTGCTTTTAAAAATTATGTGCAAATATTATGTCTTACCCTAAGGAAAATTAACAATGATCCTCTGAATTCGCTACTAAATATCTTTCAGTCTAAGAAACTTCAGCTTTGCGTTGCATTACCTCTGTGACAAAAGCAAAAGCAATTACAGGGTTGTCTGCTTTTTTCTTCAGCTTCCACACTGAATAATAGCTTAATCTAGTCCTTGATTCTAGTTGAGAGGCATTCCCTGGATCACAATAAACCTCATTTACTTTTTATTAACTATACTGTGTAAGTGTTGTATTTTTTTCCTTATATTGCACTGAAATTTGTCTGCCAATCATTTCCATTCCATGAAGTTAGTTTTGCCTCCAGTATCATCATCAGATCCAGTGGAGCCCTTCTCTGCAGCCCAGCTAGATAATCCAAATAAGCTGTCAGGTAGCCTCCCACTAATTGTTGTCTTGTTTTCAAGAGAAACTTCCACAGTTTCATCAGTCATTCTTCAGGATGAGATTTTCTTATGCTTTTTGCTACTCATTACCCCTTCTCAATCCATCCTACTTTGCCAAAAGCCCACTCAGGATACTGCCCAGATGCAACACAATTCTGCAGATTTGGTCTTACCAGCCAGAGTGCACAAAGGCAAAACTTGTTCTGGATGCTTTTTTTCTCTCAATGCATTTGATTAAGAAGATCCCTAGGCTGGGCGTGGTGGCTTACACCTGTAATCCCAGCATTTTGGGAGGCCAAGGAGTGTGGATCATGGGATCAAGAGATGAGACCATCCTGGTCAACATGGTGAAACCCCCGCCTCTACTAAAAATGCAAAATTTAGCTGGGTGTGGTGGCGTGCACCTGTAGTCCCAGCTACTTGGGAGGCTGAGGCAGGAGAATCACTTGAACCCAGGAGGCGGAGGGTGCAGTGAGCTGAGATCACACCAATCACGCCACTGCACTCTAGCCTGGGAGACAGAGGGAGACTCCGTCTCAAAAAAAAAAAAAAAAAATCCCTAATCAGACCATTTCTGTCATTTCTGTAAGAAAAATATGCCAAAGAGGGACCAAATAGGCAGAATAGTAGAACTGACTTGTATATACAAACATATTTTTTTTAAGTAGAGGGGGACCAACAGAGAAATGTATCTTCTAGGGACTAGATATCAAGTACTCACATTTCTATGGTTTTCTCGGCATGCAATGCTCTGTCTCCCATCTACTTGGCAAACATCTCTTCGTCTTTCCATCTCCTCCTGAATAAAGAATTCTTGCCTGCCCTCAACCTCTGCTAAGTCAATCTGTCTTGAACACAGCACTGATGAGGGGGATAGTTATGTTCTCTCTGTAGTCACAGCTGATTGGCCAAAGAGTTGGGATCCCCTAACTTGATGATGCCCATGGTGCAGCTCATAGGGTGGACTGGGGCCTACTAGCTTCTCTTTGGGGATGTAGAAACAGAGAGACTAGGTGCAGGAGCAGTCAGGTCATGGGTTACGTGGGGCTGCAGTGGCTCTCTTATGCCATGCAAGCTGACGTCCTGGGGACAACAGCCCATACAGAGAAGAGAATGGAGTGGACACAGGCAGAAACAGACTCTGTGTGTGAGGGACTATGTGGCCCTGAGTGGCTGCCCAGCTTCCTTGTGCCTTGCTGGCTGCTTCCATTTCTAGTCCATGACTGTATTTTTAATAAACCCTACTTTGCTTGAGGTGAAGGGAAGGCCTCACTCTTCTTGGAAACAAGAAGAGCCCTTGCCAAAGCCTCTTTCGTGTGGAATGACCACCTTGAACCTGTGTTCTTCCGCTGTAGCTGATCCATGCTTCCCCAGTGAGACACTCTACCCTTCTTGCTCCCCACTAGACTGCAAAGCTTCTTGAGAACCTGTATTCTGTTGGTACTTATTTCTCAATATAATAAGCCTTTGTTCCATGAATTTGTTATTACATAAAAGAATATTTATAGGATTGTGGATGTGCTGCTTGTAACATTTGTTGGGTTTTAGGTATTTTTGTATTTCTATAAAAATTACTGAGCTTTGTTCTGGGATGTGGTTAAGGTACTTGGGCATAGTTTTATCCTCTATGGTCTTATATTTAAAATTCATTAAGTAGAACCAGAGCAGTGCATAGTTTGAGCTAATTATTCCCCATTACTGAACCAAAACCATCCTGAAATTACCTAACTGTTGCCTATAAGTAATAAGGTTTTTTTCCAGCCCGACTGTGGTAACAAGCATTATTTCCAGCCCTGTGTGGATATGTCACTATTTCATTTCTCTAATCTTTTCAGATGCCTTCTTTTTCTGGCTTCGAGTCATTTTCTTATATACATGTGCTGCTAGTTCTCTGCTGGATGTTCTAGAAGGACCCGCTGCTGATCTCAGGAGTTCTGTCTGTGCCACCCTCTCCTCTCCTCTCAGTGTCCTGTCCCGTAAGATGTAGCTGCCTGATCCCCTCAGACCGTCAGCTCTGTCTTCTCAGCAGGGAGCGCACCAGGCTCTGCTTGAGTTTCCTCCCTGATCAGTGGCCTGGACACTGGCTCATGGCAGTGCTGGGAGCAGTCATTGAAGTGGCTTCATTTGCCTCACTCTGGACTTACTGTCCTTCATTTCCTCTTGTCTCCTGACTTGAAAACTGTTTTTAATATACATTTGATCTCTTGGATATTTTTGTTGTTTGAGATAAAAGGGTAAACCCAGTGCTCATTGTTTTATCTTGGCAGGAAGTGGAAATTGTGTAACACTTGTTGACTTCTTATTTCCTTAGGAAAGTTTGATAAATATTATAGTCAGTATACTTGCCTACATTTTGTCCAGTTGGAAGATTTTTTTTTAAATTATTTCTGCTTAGGACTTTAAGCAAAAAGATGTATAACACACATAATTTAAAGCAGGCCATTTGTGCTACAAGCATCTGACATGAGTATAAGCATGTTTAATCTTTGATTTTATTGCTGTTCAAAATTAGGGCTGAAGTTAAAGGCAATGAGTTAATAATGGATTAAGATGCTATCACATTTTCTTTAGAAGAAATTCATTCCAGTGAACCATTTGAGTAAAAATAGTTTCCCAAGAGGAGCTCAATTCTGGAAAGATAATTATCTGTTTTAGATGCCTGTAATTTTCAATTATGTTTGGTTAGCTTCTGAATTATGAGTGTAGGAAGTGTTGCAAGACTTAAAAAGTTAGCTGATATGTACTTCATGCAATTCCTTTCCAAAGTACAGGAGTGTCAAACATATTTAGGAAGAGACCACGGATCTGTGTTCAAGAAAGCCCTTCAAACATAAACATGCATGGCTCTGTGGGCATGAAGCTACACCAAAAAAATACTGCTAAGTTTGTTATTAGTAATAGCATTATTTTTACATTTTCTTTAAAAACAAAGGAAATGACAAAATGACTTTTACCTCTACCTAGAAAAGCATCCACTTATCTGTGAGGTCCTGAAGGAAATAAATTCTTTCTCTTTCCATTTGCTTGTGCCTAGAGAATGGACCCCAAAGTCTCAAAGTTCCTAACCAAGTATAACAGAGAGAGACCCACCACAGTAAGCCCTTTCACTTAAAAGCAGGTCCCAAGTCTCTTCTATGGAGAAGCTCCCAGTATTTACCAGGCTGAGTAGAAGTTTCCCCCACTCTTTCCACCCTGGGCTGAAGGCATGCTGGTACTTTGGGCAGCCAGGCATCAAGCCCTTGGTTTCTCCAAGATTCTTTCCAGAGTTCTGATCTGAGGCCATTAAGTGAGAAAAGAGCCCAGTGATTAGCAAATCATAAAAACTATTTCTGGAGGCCGGGCGCGGTGGCTCAAGCCTGTAATCCCAGCACTTTGGGAGGCCGAGACGGGCGGATCACAAGGTCAGGAGATTGAGACCATCCTGGCTAACAAGGTGGAACCCCGTCTCTACTAAAAAATACAAAAAAAAAACTAGCCGGGCGAGGTGGCGGGCGCCTGTAGTCCCAGCTACTCGGGAGGCTGAGGCAGGAGAATGGCGTAAACCCGGGAGGCGGAGCTTGCAGTGAGCTGAGATCCGGCCACTGCACTCTAGCCCGGGCGACAGAGCAAGACTCCGTCTCAAAAAAAAAAAAAAAAAAAAAAAAAAAAAAAAAAAAAAAATTATTTCTGGAAACAAGCAGAGCTTTTCATCACAACCAAATGCCTCCTTGAGGGTATGTTTTCATGGTGATTCTTCGAATTGTCAGCCTCCGCCACATCTCACGCTCTTATATCCTATAACAAATCTTGGCTCTAAGCATCACATGTACCTTAGTTTTCCTTCTAGTGATTGGGTTTTACACAGCAAAACACCCAAACAATTGGATATACTATTTACCTCTTTTATTAACTCTAAAGATAAAAACCAACTATTGCCTCTAAAATATAGCCAAGTTAAATGTCCTTGATAATTAAGTCTCAGAAATAAAAATCTAGGTGATTTAATACAAAAAGGCACAGGGTGAAGGAAGGTTAGAGGCTCCAACATAGCCTACAGGGACTAATGTATGTGCTTAGGTTCTGGGAGGCAGTCCAGCCACACATGAGCCTAAGGAAGCACTCTTCCCCATAGACTTGGAGGGCTGAGGAGCGACAGAAGCCAAGGAATGATTCACTCTTGGAGAATAGAAACCACAGGGGTGACCAAGGATCTTTGTTGATGGCCAACGGGCTTTGCTGACCACAGTTTACTCTTTGGACCCAAATAAGTCTGGCCACAGTCAGGGAAGTAAGGTATAAGGGTCACAGATTGGGGTAAGATGATAGATCCACTGTGTTTTCTGTGTCATATTGGTGACTTTGCGAGGCTGGCAGTGGCAGTGTGTGCTGTGAATCATATTTATGTTTTCCTGAAGGCAGTGTTGATCACTCAGTCTGGCTGGGGAGCTCTGTGTGATAAAGGATTCATGCCCACAGTGAACTAGGGGGAAGGTCCTTATTGTCTGTCTTTTGCCTGAAGTGCTGGATATGGGTTTTGAACACAATCGACTCTGGTTGTTGGTGGTGATGGCCATCAATTAGTAGACTCTGGTGACTTTAGCCAACACCTTGCTTCTAAGGCTTTATTTCACTGCTCAGTCCAGGCAGATTCCTGAATCTGCCTATCTAGATCACCTTTCTGAACTTGAAGTCTATCATCTATAATAACCTGTGAAATTTGCTTTATCCTGCTAGTGTTTCTCAATGAGAGCACCATGGTTACTTTGGATTAGACAGTTCTTGGGTGGGTGGGACTGCCTCAGTGCTTGCCTCAACATCCCTAGCCTCATGCCACTAAATGCCAGTATCAACTGTCATTGTGAGAAGCAAGTCTATCCTCAGACATTTTTAGACGTCCTACCTCAATCAAGTGCAGTATCCTGTTGTATATAAACCTGAACCCCTCATCTAATTCCACAGTGTCTGCTCTGACTTCTGCACTTCTGGGTGCCCCATAAAACAACTTATCTTTCATTGCTAAATCTCAGGACTTTTTTTCAGGTGGCACAATTTCCTAAACTAGTTCTGCCACAGCTATTCTTTCTAAGTCTACCGTCATCTATCATATGTGAATTCAGAATAATGTTTTATTTTCATGAAAATTCAGAAGTAGCTAATGAGGTTTATTTATTTTTCTTATTTGAAATCAAAACCAATAGCCTTAATGGTTTTGAAGACACTCTCTGAACTTGATCATCTCTATTACTCTGACAATACTTATTTGTGAAAAAAAGTTGTACATGGGAGTGTGTGTGCGTATACATATTTATGTATACATACATAGAGATACACTCATATAATACATTTTTTCATAACGTAAAGAAAGAGCCTAATGTATAGAGGGTTCATTCTGAAGAGGAAGACAAGCTGGGACTTCAATTTTATAACGTGTAATGTCCAAAGAAAGAAAGAACTCTTTCCTTGTTCCAATTAAGGAGCATGACAGAGAGAAAAAAAAAAAAGCTTAAATTATAGCAATCGTGCATTAGCTTAAATAAAAGGTGTTTTCCTCATCAGAGATAATAACAAGCTTTGAAATAGATTATGACGGAACTGAGTCTTTATCTCTTGACATGCATAATATACTTCATTTGTCCTGGTCTGTGTTTTAGATGAGTAAGTTAAAGTAGGAGCACAGAGATTGTATCAGTGGGGAGGATCACTGTTGGTTTCAAGATTTGTCTAAATAGTCCAGGCATGTTCTTTCTTCAATTCATTAACCTGATTCGACCAATGCCATTGAGAGCCTACCATTTGCAAGGCACTATGCTACAGCAGTCTCATTGCCTTGCTTTTCACATATATTAATATTTTACTCATAATAAAGCTGTTTTGGATCTCATTCAAAAATTTAAAAATCCTGGTAGCCAGTAATAAATAAAGCTGGGGTCAGAATTCAGGCCTCAGACTATAATAATCTACCTAAATACCCACACTGTATATGAAATTAAAAGCCCAGAGAGACTGAATGGTTTACTCACTGCCACACAGTGGTGAAATAATTTGTCTTTACAAAAGGAAAAAAAAAAAAATAGTAGCTAATGAAGGGAGGAACAGACAAGCACTGTGAGCCTACCAAAACATTTTGAACTACCACACTAGGTAACTTTTAAGGTATCTTCCAAGATAAGAGATTTGCTGTGCCAAGACACCTGCTGAAGTGCCTTGTTTTCCAAACTGAGATGCCAAGACACTGCTATGTTATGAAGTTGAATCGTGAATTTGAATGTATTTTTAACATAACGTTAAATTTCAAGGAAATGGCAGGCATGCAGTGTCTGAATAAGGCTAAAGCTTATATTCCATAGGATATGCTTATATTGTCCCCATCCATTGGGTTACTCTAGTGAGAAAGTTTGCAAAGCATTGGACTAGAAGAATGTGAAGTATTTTTTCCTGTTAAGCAAAAAATGCAGCTACATAAATCCACCTCGATAAGATGAGAGCTCTTATTTCATCTTATCACATCTCTTGCATCTTACAAAGAGAAAAAGAGCAATAAAACAAAAAAAAGCAATAAAAATAATCATGACATTTTATCTGTAAACAAATGTGCTCAAACAGCCATGTTTTCAGTTATATCTGTTATAAAATCTCCTGATCATCTCACTGTGATGGAATTCTTCTGCATCTAATACATGTCTTGTTATCTTGACTCTTTTCCCATCTTATGAATAGATAACCTTGAACAAATACATATTCCTGTCTCAATTTTTTAAATTTATAAACTTTAAAATAATGACATTTTATGCCTACCTTTCTTATAAACGGAGTAATAGTTATCCCATGTTGAGCTTTTACCTATAACAGCAGCAGAATAATTTGCTTAGAGCACATAGCAGTTAATATGATTTGAGTTGTAAAGTATACACATTTTATTCATTTTATTACTTATAATCTTCCATAGGGAAGAAGAGCTATTAAAATTTTATTTGGGCTACTAAATTTTCTATTCCTATTTATAAGGATGATCTTGCTTTTAAATAAAAAACAGAAAGATTACAAAAGAAATATTTTATCATTTGAGAATATGTGACTGAAATTAAATAAATGTTAAACTACAACGTTCTTTTTTAATGTAATTAGACTATACCAGTAGGAATTTTTATTTTTATTTGAGCAATTTTTAGATATATTCTAAAATGTTATAAGTGTCAAAAATTTTCATTACGTTTGAGTGCATCAAAGTGCTTTTACATTTTCTCTGTAAAATGTCTTGTGGGACACCAAAATTTCTCTATTAATGAGTTTATATGGTTGTTATTTTTATTGTGCAAAATGATAGCCTTTGTTTCTTCAGCATTCAGAACTTTTCATAGGATCCTTTTGACAAAGAAATAATTTTCCACCTTATAATGACTTAAGGAAAATTAAATACATGAGATTGCTTTTGAAAACACTAAAGTTTCTATCAGAAGTTTGATTCTTGCTATGGGTGTCCTTGCATCCTGTGTCTGTGAAACTGAACACTAGATTTTATTCTAATGACTCTGCTGATTGACATTCATTTCAATATAGAGTCATTTCTGAACTGGTCTATAGAAAAATATCTCAGCAAACTCTGCCACAAAAAAACATATCCATTGACTAATTTATACAATTAGTTTGACCCAGCAATCCCATTACTGGGCATATACCCAAAGGATTTAAATCATTCTACTATAAAGACATATGCACATGTATGTTTATTGCAGCACTGTTCGCAATAGCAAAGACTTGGAACCAACCCAAATGCCCATCAATGATAGACTGGGTAAAGAAAATGTGGCACATATACACCATGGAATACTATGTAGCCATAAAAAAGGATGAGTTCATGCCCTTTGCAGGGACATAGATGAAGCTGGAAACCGTCATTCTCAGCAAACTAACACAAGAACAGTAAACCAAATACCACATGTTCTCATAAGTGGGAGTTGAACAATGAGGACACATGGACACAGGGAGGGGAACATCACACACTGGGGTCTGGGGTCTGTCGGGGTGGGGGGCTAGGGGAGGGATAGCATTAGGAGAAATACCTAATATAGATGACAGGTTGATGGGTGCAGCAAACCACCATGGCACGTGTATACCTATGTAACAAACCTGCACATTCTGCAAATGTATCCCAGGACTGAAAGCATAATAAAAAATTTTTTTGAAAAGAGTATTCCTCTTTGACTTCAGATGCACAAATATTTGATTTCACTTTGAAGGCCTGATACGAAGTCATACATGCAGTATACCTATGTAAATGACATGGGCAATAACCCAGTTGAGACTAGCTTCTTTAAATCATAAGATTGCCTAGATACCCCATACCAAAAACCTCTGGAAACCCATACAAAGTCTGCAAATACTAGTTAGGTTGTGGATCTATTATGTGAGAGTTACAAGACAATAAGGAAAGACTGAAACAATAAAACATCTTTCATAGGTAACTGACTAATATATGAATATGTGGATAATCGTAATGTAAGAGCAACTGTACTTAGTTTTCTATGATCCATTGTGAGCAGCATTTCTACTGTTTCTTCTTATTAGTTTTGTTAACCCTATCCAACTAAATATCTCAACACTAAGGAGTACTCTGCAGTACAGGACTTTTCAATGTCAGTACTACTGACATCTTGGGCCAGATAACTCTTTGCTGTCAGGGGCTGTCCAGTGCATTGTAGGATGTTTAACAACATCCCGGTTTCTATCCACTAGGTGACAGTAGCACCTTTCTACTCATCTCTCTACCCCAGTAGTAATAATATCTCCACACACTGCCACATTTCCCCTGGGAAGCAAAATCATCCTGATTGAGAACTACTACTACAGAGCCAAGAAGGGGAAAAGTTCTTTCTCCCAATCTCATTCTCTCACTGTCATCTTGAAAGAGACTCCCTCATGATTACATGGCATCCTACGTAGTTACTGAGAGGGGTCACACTTCATGCTTCTATTAAAAATACAGCAATATTTTATTGAGGACTCAGGAACCAACATTTCCATCTTTGGATAATGTCTAATTTTTTTTTTTTTGTATTGAAAACTCGTCCCAATTGATTTTATGCAGGAACTAAATTTCCCAAAGAAATGTAGCACCTCACTTCTTTATCTACACAGAGAAAAAAGGAATTTCTGCTCATGAGCAGCTATTACGCAGCTTTTAAGCTTTTCACGCATAAATCATGTGGGAATGTGTTGGTTGCAGGTGGCAGAGATTTTAACTTCTTGTCTAAAGTCAAGAGCAGAGCCTGCTCTTGTCCCGCTCAGTGCAGGGGTTAGTACAGCTGCCAGAACCTTGTCTCTTGGCTTACCTGTGCTATCTTGCTTGAGCAGTAGTAGATGGGAGGGAATTAATAGTTCTTAGTTTGCTGGAAGAAAGTTAAGTGATTTCCAAGTACGAAAATAACATATGATCATTTGTAGGTGTTTCTATTATGTGTCACCAAAAAATTTATAAGGTCATTGAGAGAAGAAATGGCATCTTACACTTCATTTTATTCCTGTGGAAACTTCATCATGTTTTGTGCCCAGCAGACACACAACATAGAATCTGTAGGTTAAAAGGGGCTTGTATATCATACATCTTTTCTCACAAAAAGATCAAAGCAATTTTTATGTTTTAAAAAATTGTACAATTCTCATGGATTTTTTTCAGGGAATAAGATTACCAGAGGAGAAGGCTGCTATCCTATTTTAAAGAACATTAAATTAAGTAGTAATTTACACAATATCTTTCTGAGAGAAGGCAGATCAAAGAGTAGTTTCTAAGTAAGGGAAGAGGAGAATGCAAATCTGTTATTATTGCTAAGAATTTATTTCAGTAATAAATCTGAGTTCTCTTATATAAATGTCTTTATACATAGGCAAGCTCAATGTATGTATATGTATATATATACCCATTTATGTGAATGTTAAGAGTGTGTGTGTGTGTGTGTGTGTGTGTGTGTGTGTGTAGCACAAGTAAGCCAAGAGATAAGGTTCTGGCAGCTGTAATAACCCCTGCACTGAATTGGACGAAAGCAGGCACTGCTCTTGACTTTAGACAATAGTTTAAGATCTCTGCCACCTGCAACCAACACATTCCTACCTAATTCATACAAGAAAAGCTTAAGAAGCTGCATAATAGCTGTTCATGAGCAGCACATTCTTTATATGTGTGTGTGTATATATATACACACACACACATATAAGTGTGTGTGTGTGTGTGTGTATCTTTTTGATGTAAAACTAAAAGAGAGGACTTAATGAATCTCTGAATTCTAAGAAACAAAACAAAAATATCTAAGTGTCTGCAATCAGATTAAATAGAAAACAATAATAAAGCTAATGTATATCATGTTTGCTTTGGGGTTTATTTGGAAGCAAAAATTAAGCTTAGGAAATGTGCAGTCTAACTTCATATCCAATTTGATATATTGGGAAGTTACACTGTGTTTGATACTACCTGGAAAATAAAACCAGACACTTAATGCATTATCAACGAGAGTTCTGGTTTTGATCAATACCACGCTTCATTCACTACAAAGAATAATAGCATGGTGCCCCCATTGTGCTTTCTAATGGCACATCTCTGTATGTGAGAAATGTAATTGTCATCTCACAAAACGCAGAACACATTATGTTAGATGAGGTCTTATATTTCCACATATTTTAGCAAAAGCAAGAGCATTCTCATTTGCACAACAAATGTGTTCAGTTCTAAAAACACAATTATTTCTTCTAGTGCAATGAAGATGTGATTTAAAATAATTAATATTGAAGGGTGTATGTTTTTTATTTGTGGAAAACAGCATAATTCTAAATTATGTAAATATGTTCAAATGCACTCTACACAAATATCCAATGTGTTTCACTGAAAACAATACACTTAATATTTTGCCAGCCAAAATAACAATAAATTAGATCTTGTGATGTTTCAAAATAATTTCTTTCCAGTTGGAGATGATTGCTTGTTTAAAACTTAGAAAAACAGATACTAATTTACATAAACAAACAATTTAAATAAGAAAAAAATCCTATCAAAAATGTCAGTAGAAAAAAAAAAAAAAAAAAGAAAGAATTGCAGAAGCACCTCTTGTATATTTAAAGGAGATTTGATTTTTGTTGAATAAAGTGTCCCCCAACCTACCATTTTGCAACAGGCATTGTTAATGATCTGAGAAACCCTTATTTGCAGAGATGATCCCACTCCTAAGGTTGGGTTCGTGCAGTTTGGGTGATGTTGGTAACCAATAAAAGAAGTCACGGATTCATTGAGGAAGTAGCATTCACCTTCAAAATAGAGTTGGTAAAGTTGGGGTATTCGGTGCATGGGAAAATGTTCTGGCAATTAGGCATGTTTATAAATTTTTAAAATTCATTTTTTTCTAACAAAACCAGATAAAGGGGAGAGTGGTTACTGTTTCAGGTTTCTGCTACTTACAAGTCACAAGCTATCTGGCTTCTCTGATCCTTGATTTCCTTGTCTGTAAAATAAAGATAATGTTAGCTATTTATAGAACTGCTTAGAAGATTATATAAGAAAAGGAATGTCAAAGAATTGAGCACACTGAAGCCCCAGTAATTGTTTGTTTCTCTTCTTATTCCCTCACTCCTGTCACTCCACCCTCTTAGGTGACTTCCAGCTTCTGGTTATCTTGTTCTATCCAGCCAGAACCTGCAAAGACCTCTTCTTGGAAGTATCTCTGGTTCTACCTTGGACCAAATATTTCAACGAAAAGGGTTAAATTCTCAGAGTAGAATCACAGGGATCAGATTGTAGGTAGAAAGAGATGTTGGGTTCTCCCTGACCTTCCTACGAAGTAAAAAAAAAAAAAAAAAAAATACAGAATTGATGCTAGCAAGATTTTCTTCAGATTTAATCTACCCACTGAGTATTAGTATCGCAGTAACTGCACTTAGATCTCTAGGAGTACTGTAGCTGGTGAGAACAATGGCAGGGCTATAGTTTAGGATTACCTTAAAGAAGTGGCCAGTTGCCTAATGAGCATTGCCACACTAGATTCTAGGGAAATTTTCTGGTGGTCATAAATCAAATTTAATCTCCGGCTTTCAAAACTCTAAGCTGTTGTGAAGCCACAGGGAAGCCTTGGTTGTGTCATCTTTCCATCTTCCTCTTCCTTTGGACACTAGAACATGCAGGGTGATCTGTGCAATAAATGAGGCAAGAAAACTTCTTGTCCTCCTTCTACAGGTTTCCATTCAAATTCTTCACTAAAAAGGAAGACCCACATTGTTCCTGCAGTTACTTTTTCCCGGCATGGACTTGAAGTTAGTCAGGAACTTGACCTCCATTAATGTTGAAGATTCCCACTTCCATATTTACCTCTGCTATCAGACAACTCACCTAAAATCTGCATTCTTTTATTCTTTGTCAAATTTTCCCTCAAAATTCCTTTGGAAAGGAGTAATTTAGGAAAGCAACCACATCCATGTTCTATGGTGGAAAGAGTATGGACTTTGGAATTAAGTAGACCCAGGTTGGTTTCTTATATAGCTAACTGGTTCTGTGAGCTTGCAGACCATTTCTTTAGGCAAACCATTTAATCACTCTGAGTGTTCTTCTGCTCATTTGTGAAGTTGGGAAAGTTATACTACCATGCAAAGTTGCTGCAGTGGTTGAATACATACTAGAATATACACATACATTGGGAATACCTGGAATTTAGTAGAATTTCAACAGATGATAATTGGCCTATATGGTAATTTCTGATATAGTAAAAGCTGCATCATTAGATTCTCTCCTTATAAAAATTCCAGGTCTCATTTTTACCTTCCTCATAGTGTTTACTAACCTCTATATCTAACTGATATCTTCTTCCTTTTCTTTCTTTTTTTTTTTTTTTTAACATGTGGTACTAAGGGGAAGAAAATAAGTAGGAAGTGATTTGTAGAGAACTTTTATGTTTCTGTCTTTCTTCTTTCTGTCATCTCCTCTGGTATGCTTTATTTTCAATTCCAGTCTTAGTGACATCAGACACACAGGACTACTATGAAACTCTTGTCCCTAAAGGAGAAAAAGATAAATCTTCAATGCCATTGCACTTTGATTTATGTTTATTCATTTTCCCTTAGTTGGTACTGCTCTGATTACTGAATGCAATTTTAAAAAGTCACCAGAAGCAAGGGTTTCAGAAACATAAATTAGACAATGTCTTCTCAGTTTGCAGTTTTATCTTTTATTTTTTTGAGTGAAATTTTGTGTAGTACTCATTAACTTTACTTCATGAATTATATTAGATTCTATATTAGAAGAATTCATTATTAGTTGATCCTAGTTCATGAAGACTTTCAGCCTTCTCTTTCTTCACAGCCAATAAATGAGATTCATTCTTCCAACCCTTCTCCCCCATGCTACAGTACTTCTCTCTCTCATTTTTTTTTTCCCATTTCATCTTGAATGTGGTGATTAGACACTTATTTTTTCTTCTTTCTGAAGAGGTTGTAAACCCTTTGGCACCACATTTTATTTAGTGTTCTTAATTTCTCATGAGTTCTAGCTAACACTTAATAGAGGCTGACTGCATGTAGAATGAGGAAATCAAAATTACATAGAACATTAAATTACTATGAATTTAAAAGGCTTATAATGATCTTCCTGAAACATAGCATACCAGCTATACTCAATTTTAAAAAGAATTTCAGAAAACTGCTTAGAATTTGTTTATGGCAATTGTAATGAATTTTCTTATAGCAAGAATGTTAAAAGTGGTGGTTATATTCCCAAACCAGTTTTTAAAAATGCCTATTACACAATAAACCTAGAGCAGGAGAGCAAACACTGGATGTGCCTTTCTAGAAACTTCCTCAACATTCCTCACTTTCCTATCTTCTCTACTGGTTTAGTAGCAAAGGAAGTCTTTAATGTGAGTTTAATGGAAGTCATAAAAATTGATTTTTTTAGCAAGAATGATTCGTCAATTTAGGATATTTCTTCCAGAAACTAACTCTAGTTGAATCAATTGCCCCAAATAAGGATGGTATGGAGTAGAGATCCAAAGTTATGTGTAGGGTACATAGCTTTGGCAATGACTGTGGAATTCCTACACATTTTAACATTGTATAAATTTTTTTTTCACTAGTTTATAAGAATATCCACAACTTTTCCTCATAAAATCACAGCAATGATTGGAAAGCTGGCTAGTTAAAAGTTGTTCATTAATGGAAGAAGAAAATAACCTACTACTATTTATTATTTGAAAATAATCTTCAGCATGAAAATACAAATAGAATGGTTATAGCTAACCAGATAGTTTTAATAGATAGGTAATCATGGACTTTAGCAAGAAGTACTCAAAAACTAAATCAATCATTGAATTTTAAGTTGTCACAGAAATTTAGAAAAAGTAGTATATATTGATTAATGACAAATGATTTAAATATAATAAAATACTATGATTATTTTCAAGATTTTATACATGTAAAATATAAATAAAAGTATTATTTGAACTCAACCAGAAAGTATTTCTTACATATAAAAGGCTTATTGTTTTTAGTGAATTTAGTAAAAAATTTGAGTTTTCTA
The DNA here is from genome assembly GCF_009764315.1 of Trachypithecus francoisi. NCBI lineage: Eukaryota > Metazoa > Chordata > Mammalia > Primates > Cercopithecidae > Trachypithecus > Trachypithecus francoisi. The sequence continues at coordinate 10,184,968 of NW_022681453.1, forward strand.
AGTACTAAATGTAATTTTTTCCCAATGCCATTAACAATTTTGTATATGCTTTATCAATTGACCATTATAAAAGCAAAATCAGAAATCTTACAAATGGACAGAAGAAAACTCTGTATAGCATTTCCATAAAAGGTAGAGCTAACAAGAATCTTCAAAAGATCTTGCTCCACACTTCCCTCATGTCTAAGGCTACATGAGGCATCAACAGAAAAAGATTCATATTACACAAGATCATTGTGAGCCCAGGCGCCCAAGCAAAAGTTTATTTGTGGGTATTTTTGTGTTTCTAACCTTCCATGGAGAGAGAAAGAGAACTTGACTTTCAATAAGTTAAAAGCAAGCACAAGAAACACTCTCAAAACCCAGACTATGTCTAGTACATATAACTCTTTGACAAAATGGACTACCAAATTTAAAAAAATACACATATCTATATGTGTATATATGGCAACCAAAGGAAACAAAAGATATAAAGTAGAACACGGGAAAATCTATCAATGAAATAAGCTACCAGAAAGACTAATATTAAAGTAATATGTTTTCAAATAGTAAAAAGGCTGCAACACTGCCTTTAGGGACTTTATAAAATGGAATTCAGACCTACTGTTTGTTTACAATGAAGGTAAAAACAGAAGAGAAGTTGCAAATAAATGTTCCAGGATTGTCTGATAGAGAAGTATTATGTTCTCTCAAGAGAATAGAAAAAAAATAGGCCAGGTGCAGTGACTCAAGCCTATAATCCCAGCACTTTGGGAGGCTGAGGCAGTTTGAGATCAGAATGAGGCCAGGAGTTCGAGACCAGCCTGGCCAACATGGCTAAACCCTGTCTCTACTAAAAATACAAAAATTAACCAGGTGTGGTTTCCTGTGCCTGTAATCCCAGCTACTCGAGAAGTTGAAGGAAGGAGGAGAATCACTCGAACCCAGGAGACAGAGGTTGCAGTGAGCCAAGATCATGCCAGTGCTACTACATACCAGCCTGGGAGACAGAGCAAGACTTTGTCTCAGGAAAAACAAAAAAGAAAAGAAAAGAAAGAGAGGAAAATTTACAAGAAAAATGCAAATTTTCCAAGAGATCATTTCTACCCTCATAGGAAAACAGATGCACATGACAGATGTAAAGTTGAGTATATTCACGTTCTAGAAGAATAATTAGGTGAGGAGTAATAACTACATCCTTCCCTCCCTAGTCTTTCCATTGCTAACAGAACGCACAGGCTTGCTGCAGTGTGGTGAATGAATTAGAGGTGGGGCAAGGTTGAAGGCAAGGATAAAGAATAAGAAACTATTGTGATAGTCCAGGTAAGAGATAATAATCACCTTGGTTATAGCTGTATTGATTAATTAAAGGAAGATGAGACGATGGATTACATGGCTGTTTGGAAATTCGTATCACCTGGATTTGGTAAATAAATGGGGAAACAGTAAAAAAGAAAATGTAAGGAATCGAGCATGATACCTAGGTTTCTGGTTGGAGCAGAAACAGATTCTGGCCCATGTGAACTGACTTACAAATAGCAGCATGCAGTGTGCATTTTATGTGTAATGTTGATCTCCTACCTTTGTGCAATGAGTATAAGGGATACCAGGTAACATCTCCTTGCTTAATGTATTTGACATGTGTAATGCATCTGCAGTGTTTAGGACCTTTCCCAGGGCTCTCATTAGTGTCCGAATTGTTTCAACCAAAAGACAATTGTGGGGAAAGGGAAGGATGAATAGGTGAAGCACAGAGGACTTCTAGGGTAGTGAGACAACTCTGCTTGATGCTGTCATGATGGATGCAGGTTATTACTCATTTGTCTAAACCACTGGAATGTATATCAGGAGTGAATCCTAATGTGAACTAGGATGACTTTGGATGATGATGTGGTGCCAATATAGGTTTGTAAATTTTAACAAATCTACCACTCTGTGGGCGATGTTGATAATCTGGGAAGTTTATGCATGTGTGGAGTAGGGGTTATATGAGAAATCTCTGTACCTTTAACTCAATTTTGCCATGAATTTAAAACTATTCTAAAAGATAAAGTCTGATTTAAAAAGTGACAGTTATTCAAGCTGATGCAAAGTAGATACCCACAAAACTAATGTCTTAAACCTAAGTAAAGAGGTGAGACAGAAGGAACGGTGTAAAGTGGGAAATAGGTTATGACATATGTTAGGAAATTATCATGGTTGAGGCACATTCAGAGACACAAAATTCTGTTTAGGGATTAGAAAAAAATAGAATAGAAATGTTTTAGATAAAGAATCCCAGAGAGAAACTGAATGACATCTAATTCTTTTTTATCTCAGTATAAATACAGTATCTACAACTGTTCCATAGAGGCAACTCTCATTTCTATCTTCCAGGAAAACTCTAGAGCACATATGCACCAAGTATTCCATTCCAGGATTTTTAGGGTTTTTTTCTGTTTAAGGTTCTGTCTTAGTCCCTAGAATGTATTACATATAAGCTGGAGCACACATGTGAGGAACAGATTTTCTACTTTGAATGTCCATGGAATAATCTCTAGGAACTGAAAAATAATTCATTCAACATATTTTTAATTGAGCACCTATTATGTTCCAGGCACTGTTTTTGGTAGTGGGGATATACTAGTAAGTAAAATAAATAAAATCTCTGTCTTTGTGGAGTTTACGCTCAGGTTAAGAAAGGAAGAAAATAAATATATTGCTAACCCAGAAAATAACATATAGCTAAGTACATAAGTGCTAGGAAGAAGAATGCAGCAGGAGATAGAAGCAGAGGGTGGCCAAGAGAGGGAGGAGAGGTGGGTGCTATTTTTGACAGAATGATAAAGGAGACCTTAGTGAATGCAGTAGCCATATGTCTATTGGGAGAAAGCGGGCTGCAGGCAGAGTGAAGGGTAGGGCCTGCCTGGAAAGTTGAGGAATAGCAAGGAGGCTAGAGTGGTTGAAATAGGTTGGGGAGGTAAGGTAAGGAGGTACCCCTGCTCAGATCATCCAGTGCCTTGCAGGCCGTATTAGTTAACTACTGCTGCATAATGAATCACAACAAATGTGGTGACTTAAGCAGTAACGATTTCTTATTTCTTACTGGGCAATTTTGCTGGTCTCACCTGCCCTCTTGCATGCACTGCAGTCAATGGATAGATCTGCTGGGGCTTATGGTCTAGGCCTGCAGACTGCATGCGACCCAGGACAGCTTTGAATGCAGCCCTACATAACTTCATAAACTTTCTTAAAACATTATGAGATTTTTAAATATATATTTTTAGATCATCAGTTATCATTAGTGCTAGTATATTCTATCTGTGGCCCAAGACAGTTCTTCTTCCAGTGCAGCCCAGAGAAGCCAAAAGATTGGACACCTCTGGTCTAGCATGCCCTCACTTGGTTCTCCAGGGCCTCAGCGGAGAAGGTTTTCTATCTTGGGCTTCTTCACACAGTGGCAGATGTATTCCAGAGGGTGAGAGTCCAGCTTCAGGTTTCTTTTTTTTTTTTTGAGACAGAGTGTCGCTCTGTCACCCAGGCTGGAGTGCAGTGGTGTGATCTCAACTCACTGCAACCTCCACCTCCTGGGTTCAAGTGATTCTCCTACCTCAGCCTTCCAAGTAGCTGGAATTACAGGTGCATGCCACCAGGCCCAGCTGATTTTTGTATTTTTAGTAGAGATGGAGTCTCACCATGTTGGCCAGGCTGGTATCAAACCCCTGACTTCAAATGATCCACCCGTCTCAGCCGCCTAAAATGCTGGGATTACAGGCATGAGCCACCATGCCCAGCCGGCTTCAGGTTACTTGATACCCAGTTCAGAACTTGCTCAAGAACCTTTCTGACACATCTCTAACAATCAAAGGAAGTCATAATGTCAGCCCAGATTCAGAGGGTGGGAAAAGAGGCTGTAACTCGGCCGAGCACTGTGGCTCATGCCTGTAATCCCAGCACTTTGGGAGGCCCAGGCGGGCGGATCACGAGGTCAGGAGATCGAGATCATCCTGGCTAACACAGTGAAACCCCATCTCTACTAAAAATACAAAAAATTAGCCGGGCGTGGTGGCGGGCGCCTGTAGTCCCAGCTACTCAGGAGGCTGAGGCAGGAGAATGGCATGAACCAGGGAGGCAGAGCTTGCAGTGAGTCGAGATTGCACCACTGCACTCCAGAGTGGGCGGCAGAGTGAGACTCCATCTCAAAAAAAAAAAAAAGAGGCTGTGCCTCTTAATGGAATGAGCACCAAAGTATTTGAAGCCACTTAAAAACTACTTCACAGACTATGGGAAAGGCTTAGAATTATGTTATAAAATCCATGAGAAGTGATGAGAAGATTTTGATTAGGTATGTCATAAGAGTAGATTTGTGTTTCAAAGATGACACTGGCTGCTGCATGAAGAATAAACAAGAGATGTGTTAGGAGGCTAATACAATAGCATTTTCTCTGTCATTCGTTTAACCTACAGAAGGAAGCTGACAGCTTTTAATAGACAGAGTTGTTGTGGTCATAATGCATGTTTTCCCTCAGGTTCAACTTTATGCAAAATGGTGTAAGTCAGTTATAACAAAAAATTAAAGCTTTCTTTTCCAGAAAAAGACAATGACCTTCATATATCACATTCTCATTATATAGAAATTGTATTAAATTATCCATCCCACACTTAAGAATACCATGATTTTCTCAAGCAAGGCATTTCTGTCTTTCTCCAAAGGATTCTAAGCAGTATAAACATTCTCTGAGGTGGAAACACCCATTTCAATTATTAACTGGAAATCCCTGCAGTCATGTGTACATTCCATGAATGCATATATTTTACCTGACATAACTATTTACAGATTTCTAAGTTAAAAAATTGCTGTCAACTTCTGATTTCTTCTTCATTGTTGTTGTTGTTGCTGTTCTTATTACAGCAATTTTCCACATTTTAAGTGCAAGTAAGGAGGCAGTATTTGAGTGAGTTTTTGAAGACTGAACAGAAGATGACCAGAAGGAGTGTTGCTTAGGAGAAAGGAGAAGACAGGGTTTGAGAACCTCTAGAGGCTGCACTCCACTGCCCAGGAGGAAATCTTAGAATTAAAAGACCTTAGTGATCTTCTACTTCTGTCTCTCCTTTAATTGCTAAGAAAATGAAGCCTGAAAATACTATCAGTCCTATCTTAGGGGCCTATGGGCAGAATGCAGCTGCAGATATGTTTTGTTTTGCCTTTAATGCATTTGGGTTTTGGTTAAATTTAGTCTTCAACATTCAAAAATTGGGCACTTTTGCATAAATCTATATTTTTGGCTTCCCTTGAAAAAATCAAGTTATCTTAGAATACTGAATTTGTCACAGTCTTCTCTACCAGGCCTGCCTCACTCATTTTAATCCCAACTTGATCTTTGGTGACATTTTATGGCAACCTCTGGGCCACACAAAACTAAATGTCAGAGATGAAGCCACAAGCTCCAATCCCATGTTCTTTCCAGTTCTTTCTTCTTTGCTTTCTTTGTGATTCTAGTTTTATTATTTTTCAGGCAATAAATATCCATTAAAATTCTGCTTTCTTCTTCAAATTGGATAAAGAAGTCTGTGGATATTGCATCTTAATGAAGCCACTTTTCACCCTTTTAATTAAAAAAAAAATCTGTAATTCACTGAACAAAAGGCAAACAGGATATTTCAGCTTCAGGACTATCAACTGACAATGAAGGGGCAGAGTGAGTCTCTTCCCACTGAGGTACACACTGAGAATGACTCCAGCTGAAAAGAAGCCATTAAGAATCTCATAATAATCATATCTGTGTCTTCTCACTTCAGAGTCTACTCATTAGAAAGCTTTGCATCCCTTAGCCTTTTATTATGCTATATAAAAAACCATCCACCTTCTCTGCAGAGGTGGGTTAGGCATACTGTGGAATAAAGTTCCTGCTGCCAAGCAACAAAATTAAAACAAACAAAAGCTGTCTGCAAGACAGTCTTAGCTGGCTTCTAGAATATGCATTAGATTTGGTCAATTGAGCTAAAGTATTGTACTCATAAAAGGGTTCATTGTAAACTTTAAAATGTGTGCCTTTTTTGAAAAACAGACAAAACTTCATGATATGGTTTCACATATTATCTTTAGATGTATTTACATTAAAAATTTGCCACCTTAAAAATTTTTTTTAAATTTTGAATTAGTGTCTACATATCCTCACCACTGCCACTCTGCATGTCACAGGATGGTTTTTAATGAACAATCCTTTGTCTTTATTGAGGCCTGTGTTAAACAAAGCAAGAATTCAGCACTGCTGCGTGCATCATGGAGAGGGAGAGTGCACAACAGCACATCCCATACACTGTAACTGAGGCAATTAGTTGCCTATTTCTTACATTAGCACATACGGCTGACATGTTCAGAACACCTACATACACTCAGCAGAATGACTGTCTCCATATTTCTCCAGAAAGATCATTAACTAGCATCAGAGCTATTAAAGCTGTATTATTTACCAAAAAAAAAAAAAAAAAACCAAAAAAACATGGTAAGTGCTTTAAGAGATGTAGTCAATATGTATTCTGGCAAAAATGTTTCACTTTATTGAAATACTTATCCCTGTGAATGATGTTAGAATTAAAATATTGTCAGTGGTTACTTGTCTTCCTATAATTGAAGGGACTGAGAATTTGTAAACATCTGTCTCAGAATGTCTGAGATGCCTTTGGACAATTACTTTTTAATGAACTTCTACTTGACACATAATCAAACTAAGTTGCCCTGGAGACCTTATCCTGGAGTTTTTCTTGCCTATACTTATTGCCCTGTTAAATATAAAGCTTATAGTCACTTTCTGTGCTCTGACTTTCCCTCTAGGTTATTGGTAATTAAATCAATTCATATGGAATTAGCAGGATTATGTCTTTACTACAAATCCTCCAATAACTCCGACATTATCTCTGAGAGTATAGAACATGTTAATGAGTATAAAAAGATAAATGAGATCAAATTCCTTTAAGAAAGATGCTTGTATTTCTGTGTGGCACTAAAGCCCTCCTAAAGTAGGCTCCCTCTGCCTTTCAAAGATATTCTCCACTTAACTTTCTGCTTTAGACAAACTGGTCTACCCACCATGGTTAGAGCAGGACTTCAGCTTACTTGATTTCTTAGACTTCACCAGAGTTCCTGACCCTATCGTCAAAATTAAACAAAATACAGAGACCTATCTCTGAAATTAAAATGTTTTATTTGGGAAGAAAGAACTGCAGTTTGGAGCATACACACAGGCTGCCTGGTCTTTAGTATGTACAAAGAACAAAGAAAAGGCTAGAGGTTTTATAAAAAGGAGACATGTTACATATTGCTCTTTGAAAAAGCTTGTGAGTACTAGTAAGGTTTGGGGAGCTGGCAAACTCTAATTGGTGAGTGACAACATTAGGTAAAACTAGCTTTAAAGTTGCAGCAAGTTGTTTCGGTAGCAATTAGATAAAACTCATTTCAGTTTATAGCAGACAGTTTTAGCTGCCAGGCTTTCAGATAATTACATTTTTGGAGCAATGTTTTGGACCCTGGGTGCTTTTTTCCTCTGATTTTTTTATTCTGTTTTAGATGGGTATGGCAAGAATGACCCAATTTGTATAATCACCTTTCACACTATCATCTTTACTCAATGTTTACTCATTTTTTAAGTTGTAGCTTATGTCCCTCACACCTTGTTTATGACATCTACCCCCTGGGGAATTGAGCTAATCTCTGAAGAGTCAGTTCTATGCCCCAAACTAAACACTGGGGCTTCTAAGATGGTGATGCCTTGTTCCTATTCTCAGGGGTTTGCAGTCCGGTGGAAGGGACCTTGGTCACAGCGTGCATTTGGCTCTTTGACAGAAGAATGCCTGTGCACTCAAAGGCGGGACATGAACCCCAATGACAAGAAGATCACACACCTCTGCTCTTCTTGACTGGATGCTCAGAGGCCACAAGAGGAAGGGGCGCATGGCAATGATCACTGCAGAAAGTGAAGAGGGAGTGAAAGGCCCACAGAGAAATGAGAATGGGATACTCCTGGGCAAGTGCATATCCTAAAGTTGGAGGAGGAAAGTTGTAAGAAATTCAACCAGAGAGGTGAGCAGGAGGAAGATCTTAAGGAGCCCAGTGTGCTTTGTGGAGGGGCTTGAATTTCATCTTTGGCCGTAAAGGAGCACTGTAGTGACAAAGGAGATCCTCTCTAAAGTTTCTTCCAGCTTGAAAATTCTGTGATTCTCTGATCCCAAATCCACAGTGCTACTGCTCTCTGCTACTTAACACACTTGCCAAAAAATAACTTGATTGGCATGTTGTTCTTATTTGTGTCTATACTGTATCCTCTATAATGGACTTTGTATATAGTAGGTACTCAAAAAATCCTTATTAGTTTTCTCTGTTATCTTAAAGTATGTTTTTGGAGGATGGATACCACATCTTATTTGCGATTTCATCCCCACAGTGCCCAGTATAACAAGTATTTATGGAAGAGATGAATGAAAGCTATGGATGGGAGTGCCGGTTTGAATCTATGACATCTTCTTTTCAGTAGTCTCAAGGCTTCAGTTAAAGACCTGGGTGAAAACATGTTTTTCTTCATTTTTTTGCTGTACAAATATTGGCTGAAAGCCTATGAGATGCCACTATCTGAATATGCAATATTGAGTACTGCCCTCATGGATTTTATATCATACTTTTTTCTTGTGTCTCTGCCCTTATCACTATGATTTAAAAGATGCAAGAAAACTAGAAGATTCTTCTCCACATAAGCCATGGGAAATAATTTGAAAGGATCTAGAACATTGTTCAAAATTTAATTGTCCTTTATATTATTTCTGGTTTTTTGTTTGTTTGTTTGTTTTCTGAAATGGAGTCTCGCTCTGTCACCCAGGCTGGAGTGCAGTGGCATGATCATGGCACACTAGAACCTCTGCTTCCTGGGCTCAAGCAATCCCCTCCGCCTCAGCCTCCTGAGTAGCTGGGACTACAGGCATGTGCCACGAGGCCCGGCTAATTTTTGTATTTTTCTGTAGAGATGAAGTTTCACTATGTTACACAGGCTGGTCTCAAACTTCTGGGCTCAAGTGATCTGCCCACCTTAACTTCCCAAAGTGCTGAGATTACAGACATGAGCCACTGCGCCTGGTCTATTTCTGTTTTTGTTGTTGTCATTGCTGCAAAGATGTTTGATATAGTAAAAAGGTCACAGAATGCTGTGATGGACTGAATGTTTGTGTCCCTCCAACATTCACATGTTGAAATCCTAACCCCCAAAGTGATGACATTTGGAGGCGTGGCCTTTGGAAAGTAATGAGGGCATGAGAGTGGAGCCTTCATAAATGGAATTATAAAAGAGAGACAAGAGAGCTTGTTTCCTCTCCCTCTCAGCCATGTGAAGATACAATGAGATGTCCACCTGCAAACCAGGAAGAGGACCCTCAGCAGACATAGGATCCCATGGTACCTTGATCTTGGACTTCCCAGCCTCCAGAATTGTGAAAAATAAATGTTTGTTGTTCCAGCCACCTAGTCTACAGTATTCTGTTGTAGTACCCTAAACTGACTAAGATAAATACGTTAGACATACTGAGTGTGGATCTTCATTCTGCCAATATCGCACACCCATATTCTTTCACACTCTTTCTTCTCTAATTCTTTGTTTATCTGTTAGTAACATTGAGCTCACTAGGGTAGTACGTGGCATTTGTTCGGTGTTCAGTAGATGCCAGTTTTTCATCCTTCTGTTTATTTTCTGCAATGACTTCAATTTCTTCATGGAAATAGATTGATGGGAAGAACTTACAGTTAAGCCATTTGAGGCCCTCCTAGTTTCAGGTGTCAAGACAGTACATAATTTTAGGCCTCATGCCTCATATACGATAATAGGAAAATGACAACATTAACTTTCAGAACAAATGGTTAGTAATAATAGAAGTTTTATCCCTTGAATTAAATGTCTTAGGATGAGCCTGAAAGGCAGGTATTACCCATATGCATTTTATAGATGAAAAAAATTGAGGCTCAGAGAAGATAATTTGTCCAAAGTCATATAGCAAATTTGTGATTAGGCTGGGATGTGACACAAAGTTATGTTCAACATCAAAGGCCCATGCAGTCTCTAAGAAGTGCAATATGAAAAAACTAAAATCCTACTGATCATAAAGAGGTAAAAGGCAGAGGCTTGATTTAAAGAGACTAAGAGAGAATAACAGAAATTGTGCCACAACAATTATGCTCAGGAGCACAAATTATCACATTGTTTGTGTAGATTAAATCCTGGCCAAGAAAATATCTTGAACATTTGGACTGAAAAGCCTTGAGCATAGCAATGACTCAGTCAAAACATTAACTTGGACACTTGATATACTGCTCCAGAAACAACAATTTAGTTGGTTTGTCTTACCCTACTGTATGTTCCAAATATTTCTTATTCTTATGTTTTAAATATAACACATAAAAGGTAATATATGTAGGTTGAAATTACCAATTTTGTAACTGACTCTTCTGATCTCACCTGCTGATGATATAAAGCCTAGGTGAGCCCCATTGTTTGTAAAATTAGAAATGAAATGAGAATTTAAAGTACTCTTAAATCTTTGCCAGAAATCCTGCTTGCTTCCTGATGACACCTCCACCTCCCTTGTCCAGACCACCCTCCCATACCCTGGGTGTTTATTTTGCCACATTTCTCTGTATCAATTTATGACATCAAAACCTCAGTCAAGTGTCCCTTCTCCCCACAGTAGCCCACACTTCAGAATTACTGTCTGTTCTAGTCTGGTCTGGGATTAATCTGGCCTGCTCAGAAAGAAGAAAGTAATTTATCTTTGAATTAACATAATTCACTTTATCGTGTTAATAGCAAGCAGAAGCCAGTGTGTTTCTTCCAAGCATATTTGCAACCAAAGAAGAAAAATCACAGAAAACTGAGAAATGGTGCATCAGATATGCCATGAGAGTATGGTGTGGTTAGAAAGAGAAGCATGTGTGGACGAGTGCTGGAATGGTCCTTGAGGAAATCTATATTACAAAGAGGAAGAGATAAGGTATACTCTACTGATGTAGTTTTACTAACTTTGTATGTGAAGGAGGAGGGGTAAGAAAAATAGATTTAGCAATCTGCAAAGTGTGGATCAGTGATCTCATTATTCCCAAATCCAAAGGAAAAAAACATGCACATCTTAAACAGCTACTTGGTAGAAACATACATTATGTAATAAATATATTTCAGGGTTTTTTGTTTTTTAACTAAAATAGATAAAAGCATTTCTCTTGCGTCCAAGGAAGCCTCAGAGAGGTTGGAAAGGAATCCTGCAGCAGATACACTTGAGGTGATCCTCAGCCTGCTGCCCGGTTTTCCTCATCACAGTCCCTTCTGCCAGATGAGATCTTACATGTGATGAACCCTGCTTACCATCCAGCTACCAAAGTCAGCTTTCTGAATATCTGCCCTCGCCCTACATCACAGAGTTAGTTGGGGCCCCATCATGGGAAAAGTCTTCTCAGTTACTGCGAAGTGTTTAGAATGTTCCTGAGCCTAAGAGGCCTAATTTTAAAGTCAGTAAGAATCAGAACTCCAGGGCAGTTTCACAGTGGTGGCAGTGACTTTAAATGATGCTGGAGAATACTTCCTTACAGCCATGCTAGAAGCCAGTAAAATAATTAAGTGAGCCATTATTCTGTTAACTTAGGAAAGGCATCAATTTTCATTTGCTTAGCCCACATCTGCCCTAATTTTGACGCCTCCAGTCAGTTCAAATACTTAATAGTGTAGAGGGCAAAAAATACAAAACAAAAAACAAATCACGTCACTAGTCTTATAGATTCTTCTAAACTGCACAGCCTACAATGCACACTGTCTCCAGTAGGAAATTGCATTCATGGATGTCTTCTCTTCTCAGCACCACATAAACTATGTTCGGAAGCCTGGGCTCTCTGCAAGCTTTGACAGGCAGCCATTCACAGTGCCTCCCATGATGACTCTGGGTTCTGGATGGAGAAAAGAGTTTTCTGTCAGCAGGATTCATTTACATTCTAACTGACAAGGTTTCAGTCTCAGAGTCTTTGTGTTATGCTACAGTGTCTGTTCAAATTAACAGTGAGCTCAGTTGTGCTCTTCTGACCAAGGGTCACATTCCATCTGATGACTGCTCTGGGCGGGTACAGCTCATTGCCATAAAAGCCATGGCTGTTAATTTTCTGTCTTTTTTTTTTATTTTTTTTTTTTTTTTTTATTATACTTTAAGTTCTAGGGTACATGTGCATGACGTTTATATCATGTATAACTCCCCAATGCAATCCCTCCTCCTCCCCCCTCCCCATGATAGGCCCCAGTGTGTGATGTTCCCCTTCCCGAGTCCAAGTGATCTCATTGTTCAGTTCCCACCTATGAGTGAGAACATGCGGTGTTGGGTTTCTCTTCTTGTGATAGTTTGCTAAGAATGATGGTTTCCAGCTGCATCCATGTCCCTACAAAGGACGCAAACTCATCCTTTTTGATGGCTGCATAGTATTCCATGGTGTATATGTGCCACATTTTCTTAATCCAGTCTGTCACAGATGGACATTGGGTTGATTCCAAGTCTTTGCTATTGTGAATAGTGCCGCAATAAACAACGTGTGCATGTGTCTTTGTAGTAGAGTAATTTATAATCCTTTGGGTATATACCCAGTAGTGGGATGGCTGGGTCATATGGTACATCTAGTTCTAGATCCTTGAGGAATCGCCATACTGTTTTCCATAATGGTTGAACTAGTTTACAATCCCACCAACAGTGTAAAAGTGTTCCTATTTCTCCACATCCTCTCCAACACCTGTTGTTTCCTGACTTCTTAATGATTGCCATTCTAACTGGTGTGAGATGGTATCTCATTGTGGTTTTGATTTGCATTTCTCTGATGGCCAGTGATGATGAGCATTTTTCATGTGTCTGTTGGCTGTATGGATGTCTTCTTTTGAGAAATGTCTGTTCATATCCTTTCCCCACTTTTGATGGGGTTGTTTGCTTTTTTCTTGTATATTTGTTTGAGTTCTTGGTAGATTCTGGATATTAGCCCTTTGTCAGATGAGTAGGTTGCAAAATTTTTTCCCATTCTGTAGGTTGCCTGTTCACTCTGATGGTAGTTTCTTTGGCTGTGCAAAAGCTCTTTAGTTTAATTAGATCCCATGTGTCAATTTTTGCTTTTGCTGCCGTTGCTTTTGGTGTTTTAGACATGAATCCTTGCCCATGCCTATGTCCTGAATGGTACTACCTAGATTTTCTTCTAGGGTTTTTATGGTATTAGGTCTAACATTTAAGTCTCTAATCCATCTTGAATTAATTTTCGTATAAGGGGTAAGGAAAGGATCCAGTTTCAGCTTTCTACTTATGGCTAGCCAATTTTCCCAGCACCATTTATTAAATAGGGAATCCTTTCCCCATTTCTTGTTTCTCTCAGGTTTGTCAAAGATCAGATGGCTGTAGATGTGTGGTATTATTTCTGAGGACTCTGTTCTGTTCCATTGGTCTATATCTCTGTTGTGGTACCAGTACCATGCTGTTTTGGTTACTGTAGCCTTGTAGTATAGTTTGAAGTCAGGTAGCGTGACGCCTCCAGCTTTGTCCTTTTGACTTAGGATTGTCTTGGCAATGCGGGCTCTTTTTTGGTTCCATATGAACTTTAAAGCCGTTTTTTTCCAATTCTGTGAAGAAAGTCATTGGTAGCTTGATGGGGATGGCATTGAATCTATAAATCACCTTGGGCAGTATGGCCATTTTCACGATATTGATTCTTCCTATCCATGAGCATGGTATGTTCTTCCATTGTTTGTGTCCTCTTTGATTTCACTGAGCAGTGGTTTGTAGTTCTCCTTGAAGAGGTCCTTTACATCCCTTGTAAGCTGGATTCCTAGGTATTTGATTCTCTTTGAAGCAATTGTGAATGGAAGTTGATTCCTGATTTGGCTCTCTGCTTGTCTGTTACTGGTGTATAAGAATGCTTGTGATTTTTGCACATTAATTTTGTATCCTGAGACTTTGCTGAAGTTGCTTATCAGCTTAAGCATTTTGGCTGAGACAATGGGGTTTTCTAAATATACAATCATGTCATCTGCAAACAGGGACAATTTGACTTCTTCTTTTCCTAACTGGATACCCTTGATTTCTTTCTCTTGCCTGATTGCCCTAGCCAGAACTTCCAACACTATGTTGAATAGGAGTGGTGAGAGAGGGCATCCCTGTCTTGTGCCAGTTTTCAAAGGGAATTTTTCCAGTTTTTGCCCATTCAGTATGATATTAGCTGTGGTTTGTCATAAATAGCTCTTATTATTTTGAGGTACGTTCCATCAATACCAAATTTATTGAGCGTTTTTAGCATAAGGGCTGTTGAATTTTGTCAAAAGCCTTTTCTGCATCTATTGAGATAATCATGTGGTTCTTGTCTTTTTCTGTTTATATGCTGGATTACGTTTATTGATTTGCGAATGTTGAACCAGCCTTGCATCCCAGGGATGAAGCCCACTTGATCATGGTGGATAAGCTTTTTGATGTGCTGCTGAATCCGGTTTGCCAGTATTTTATTGAGGATTTTTGCATCGATGTTCATCAGGGATATTGGTCTAAAATTCTCTCTTTTGTTGTGTCTCTGCCAGGCTTTGGTATCAGGATGATGTTGGCCTCATAAAAAGAGTTAGGGAGGATTCCCTCTTTTTCTATTGATTGAAATAGTTTCAGAAGGAATGGTACCAGCTCCTCCTTGTACCTCTGGTAGAATTCAGCTGTGAATCCATCTGGTCCTGGACTTTTTTTGGTGGGTAGGCTATTAATTGTTGCCTCAATTTCAGAGCCTGCTATTGGTCTATTCAGGGATTCAACTTCTTCCTGGTTTAGTCTTGGGAGAGTGTAAGTGTCCAGGAAATTATCCATTTCTTCTAGATTTTCTAGTTGATTTGCGTAGAGGTGTTTATAGTATCTCTGATGGTAGTTTGTATTTCTGTGGGGTCGGTGTGATATCCCCTTTATCATTTTTTATTGCGTCTATTTGATTCCTCTCTCTTTCTTCTTTATTAGTCTAGCTAGCGGTCTGTCAATTTTGTTGATCTTTTCAAAAAACCAACTCCTGGATTCATTGATTTTTTGGAGGGTTTTTGTGTCTCTATCTCCTTCAGTTCTGCTCTGATCTTAGTTATTTCTTGCCTTCTGCTAGCTTTTGAATGTGTTTGCTCTTGCCTCTCTAGTTCTTTTAATTGTGATGTTAGAGTGTCAATTTTAGATCTCTCCTGCTTTCTCTTGTGGGCATTTAGTGCTATAAATTTCCCTCTACACACTGCTTTAAATGTGTCCCAGAGATTCTGGTATGTTTATCTTTGTTCTCATTGGTTTCAAAGAACATCTTTATTTCTGCTTTCATTTCGTTATGTACCCAGTAGTCATTCAGGAGCAGGTTGTTCAGTTTCCATGTAGTTGAGCGGTTTGGATTGAGTTTCTTAGTCCTGAGTTCTAGTTTGATTGCACTGTGGTCTGAGAGACAGTTTGTTATAATTTCTGTTCTTGTACATTTGCTGAGGAGTGCTTTACTTCCAATTATGTGGTCAATTTTGGAATAAGTGCGATGTGGTGCTGAGAAGAATGTATATTCTGTTGATTTGGGGTGGAGAGTTCTATAGATGTCTATTAGGTCCGCTTGGTGCAGAGATGAGTTCAATTCCTGGATATCCTTGTTAACTTTCTGTCTCGTTGATCTGTCTAATGTTGACAGTGGAGTGTTGAAGTCTCCCATTATTATTGTATGGGAGTCTAAGTCTCTTTGTAGGTCTCTAAGGACTTGCTTTATGAATCTGGGTGCTCCTGTATTGGGTGCATATATATTTAGGAGAGTTAGCTCTTCCTGTTGAATTGATCCCTTTACCATGATGTAATGGCCTTCTTTGTCTCTTTTGATCTTTGATGGTTTAAAGTCTGTTTTATCAGAGACTAGGATTGCAACCCCTGCTTTTTTTTGTTCTCCATTTGCTTGGTAGATCTTCCTCCATCCCTTTATTTTGAGCCTATGTATGTCTCTGCATGTGAGATGGGTCTCCTGAATACAGCAGACTGATGGGTCTTGACTCTTGATCCAGTTTGCCAGTCTGTGTCTTTTAATTGGAGCATTTAGTCCATTGACATTTAAGGTTAATATTGTTATGTGTGAACTTGATCCTGTCATTATGATATTACTGGTTATTTTGCTCGTTAGTTGATGCAGTTTCTTCCTAGCCTCGATGGTCTTTACATTTTGGCATGTTTTTGCAATGGCTGGTACCGCTGTTTTCCTTTCCATGTTTAGGGCTTCCTTCAGGGTCTCTTGTAAGGCAGGCCTGGTGGTGACAAAATCTCTAAGCATTTGCTTATCTGTAAAGGATTTTATTTCTCCTTCACTGATGAAGCTTAGTTTGGCTGGATATGAAATTCTGGGTTGAAAATTCTTTTCTTTAAGAACGTTGAATATTGGCCCCCACTCTCTTCTGGCTTGTAGAGTTTCTGCCGAGAGGTCTGCTGTTAGTCTGATGGGCTTCCCTTTGTGGGTAACCCGACCTTTCTCTCTGGCTGCCCTTAAGATTTTTCCTTCATTTCAACTTTGGTGAATCTGGCAATTATGTGTCTTGGAGTTGCTCTTCTGGAGGAGTATCTTTGTGGCGTTCTCTGTATTTCCTGAATTTGAATGTTGGCCTGCCCTACTAGGTTGGGGAAGTTCTCCTGGATGATATCCTGAAGAGTGTTTTCCAACTTGGTTCCATTTTCCCCCTCACTTTCAGGCACCCCAATCAGACGTAGATTTGGTCTTTTTACATAATCCCATACTTCTTGCAGGCTTTGTTCATTTCTTTTTCTTCTTTTTTCTTTTGGTTTCTCTTCTCGCTTCATTTCATTCATTTGATCCTCAATCGCTGATACTCTTTCTTCCAGTTGATCGAGTCGGTTACTGAAGCTTGTGCATTTGTCACGTATTTCTCGTGTCATGGTTTTCATCTCTGTCATTTCGTTTATGATCTTCTCTGCATTAATTAGTCTAGCTGTCAATTCTTCCACTTTTTTTTCAAGATTTTTAGTTTCTTTGCGCTGGGTACGTAATTCCTCCTTTAGCTCTGAGAGTTTGATGGACTGAAGCCTTCTTCTCTCATCTCGTCAAAGTCATTCTCTGACCAGCTTTGATCCGTTGCTGGCGATGGGCTGCGCTCCTTTGCAGGGGAGATGCGCTCTTATTTTTGAATTTCCAGCTTTTTGCCCTGCTTCTTCCCCATCTTTGTGGTTTATCTGTCTCTGGACTTTGATGATGGTGACGTACGGATGGGGTTTTGGTATAGGTGTCCTTCCTGTTTGATAGTTTTCCGTCTGACAGTCAGAAGGACTGTCTGTTGGTCTGTTGGAGATTGCTTGAGGTCCACTCCAGACCCTGTTTGCCTGGGTATCAGCAGCAGAGGTTGCCGAAGATAGAATATTGCTGAACAGCGAGTGTACCTGTCTGATTCTTTCTTTGGAAGTTTCCTCTCAGGGGTGACGCCACCCTGTGAGGTGTGGGGTGTCAGACTGCCCCTAGTGGGGGATGTCTCCCAGCTAGCTACTCAGGGGTCACCCTGTGAGTGTGGGGTGTCAGACTGCCCCTAGTGGGGGATGTCTCCCAGCTAGGCTACTCAGGGTCAGGACCCACCTGAGCAGGCAGTCTGTCCGTTCTCGGATCTCACCTCCGCGTTAGGATCGCGGCTCTCCCCAAAGCTGTCAGACAGAGTCGTTCGCGTCTGCACCGCCCCTGCTCTTTCCCCTAATGGGCTGCAGCTGTGCGCTGTCCGCAGAGGTAGAGTCTACAGAGACAGGCAGGCTTCCTTGAGCTGCTGTGAGCTCCACCCAGTTCGAGCTTCCCAGCGGCTTTGTTTACCTACTTAAGCCTCAGCAATGGCGGGCGCCCCTCCCCCAGCCTCGCTGCTGCCTTGCGGATAGATCGCCGCAGACGGCTGTGTTAGCAGTGAGGGAGGCTCCGTGGGCGTGGGACCCTCCCGGCCAGTGTGGGATATATTCTCCTGGTGTGCCTGTTTCCTTAAAGCGCAGTATTGGGGTGGGAGTTACCCGATTTTCCAGGTGTTGTGTGTCTCAGTTCCCCTGGCTAGGAAAAGGGATCCTTTCCCCCTTGCGCTTCCAGGTGAGGCGATGCCTCGCCCTGCTTCAGCTCACGCTGGTCAGGCTGCAGCAGCTGACCAGCACCGATTGTCCGGCACTCCCTAGCGAGATGACCCCAGTACCTCAGTTGAAAACGCAGAAATCACCGGTCTTCTGTGTCGCTCGCGCTGGGAGTTGGAGACTGGAGCTGCTCCTATTCGGCCATCTTAATGTTCTGTCTTTTACAAGAGAATACTAGAATCTCCTTTACGCATAAAAACATTTCATTGATTTGAGTTTACAACATCAACTTTATTCAATTTTCAATATGATCTACTTTCTTCTTTTTTATTCTCATTGCTAGATTGGAAATTCTATACAAGAATGTGAGACTATTAGGAACTGAATATCTTACGTGTTTTCTTTAAAAGACAACTCTTTGCAAGTTATCTGTGTGGTGATCTGTTTTACCTTACCCAATATAATTTAGGATTTATTATGGCTTCAATTCAGATTTTGATTCTGCCTTGTGAGCTAATGACTCTATGATATTCCCTGCTAGTATCATAATTCCTGCCAGCATGTTAGGGGTGAGTCTGGGCATAGGAGGTAGACATGTGTCAGGACAGAGAATTAGGCAATTCCTGAGGCCATTGAGGTGAAGGGATGAGGTTTGAAGGGAGTAGTGAAGAGCCAATGGACAATGGGTAAATGAATGGACTCTCTGCGGTTACTAATATTTGTGAGATTTTTAAGTCCTTTCAATGTCAAAAACTACTCAAATATATAACTTGGCGCTTTTGAAAAGGGCAAAAACATTTGCAAATTAGTCGAGAAAAATTCTCATGTTTTAATGATTTTATTTGCAATTAAAAAAACTAAGGTTAGAAACTTTTCAGAATTTTAAAACTTTAAAAAATTTTTATTTTTATAAAATTTCTTATTTGCTAATTAGTATTCAGTTGTGTTAATCATACTTTCATTAATTTGCTTTTGAGAACTTTTTCATTTTTTAATTCAATAATCCTATACTGAGACATATCATACTGGCCAAATTTGCAAATGTGATTTTTCCTTTGAAAGGGATTAGTTACATTCCATGTATGGGCTGATCTATCTGTCAAAAGATGAATATATGTATAACTATACAGATTATGTCTAGAGCAAAGCTCATGATTCTGTATTGCTCATGACTATTAGTAAATGAGCCTCTCAGAGATTATTTTTCTTTTCTGCCTGGAAAGACTGATAGGCCACACACTTCAACCCCTTTTGAGTAGGGTGTGGCCATGGAACTCAATGAATGATGAACGAAAATGGCATGTTTCACTTGTGTGCTAAGAAGAAGTAACTATGCTTTTTCCTCCCTTTTCTCCTTTAGCAGCTGTATGAGGCTGTGTTAGGTTAAAAAATTAACCATTAAAAGTAATGGCAAATCTGCAATTACTTTTGCACCAACCTAATGCATGACAATAAGGCCCTGGGGATCACAAAGCTTCAAAATGGAAAGAATTCGGTTCCCTGAGTAATTGCGTTGGGCAGAATTATCTTTGCTCACCAGCTATACCATCTTGGATTGTTAGATAAATGAGAAATAAGTTTCTCTTGTGTTTGAACGATTATATATTTTGGACCTTGTCTCATATGCCAGGCAGGCATTTTATATAAATTTTATCATTTAATCTTCAAATAGATTAGCTATAGCATAGATTAATTATTATTATACTTTAAGTTCTAGAATACATGAGGAGAACATGCAGGTTTGTTACATAGGTATACACGTGCCATGGTGGTTTGCTGCACCTATCAATCTGTCATCTACATTAGGTATTTCTCCTAATGCTATCCTTCCTCTAGCCTCCACCTGACAGTCCCCAGTGTGTGATGTTCCCCTCCCTGTGTTCATGTGTTCTTATTGTTCAACTCCCACTTATGAGTGAGAACATGAAGTGTTTGGTTTTCTGTTCGTGTGTTAGTTTGCTGAGAATGATGGTTTTCAGCTTCATCCATGTCCCTGCAAAGGACATGAACTCATCCTTTTTTATGGCTACATAGTGTTCCATGGTGTATATGTGCCACATTTTCTTTACCCAGTCTATCATTGATGGGCATTTGGGTTGGTTCCAAGTCTTTGCTATTGTGAACAGTGCTGCAGTAAACATACATGTGCATGTGTCTTTATAGTAGAATGATTTATAATCCTTTGGGTATATGCCCAGTAATGGGATTGCTGGGTCAAACGGTATTTCTGGTTCTGGATCCTTGAGGAATTGCCACACTATCTTCCACAATGATTGAACTAATTTACACTCCCACCAACAGTGTAAAAGTGTTCTTATTTCTCCACATCCTCTCCAGCATCTGTTGTCTCCTGACTTTTTAATGATCACCATTCTAACTGGCATGAGATGGTATCTCATTGTGGTTTTGATTTGCGTTTCTCTAATGACCAATGATGATGAGCTTTTTTTCGTATTGTTTGTTGGCCGCATAAATGTCTTCTTTTGAGAAGTGTCTGCTCATATCCCTCACCCACTTTTTGATGGAGTTGTTTATTTTATTCTTGTCAAGTTGTTTAACTTCCTTGTAGATTCTGGATATTAAACCTTTGTCAGATGGGTATATTGCAAAAATTTTCTCCCATTCTGTTGGTTGCCTGTTCCCTCTGATAACAGTTTCTTTGGCTGTGAAGAAGCTCTTTAATTTAATTGGATCCCATTTGTCCCTTTGGTGTTTAGGCATGAAGTCTTTCACCATGCCTATGTCCTGAATGGTACTGCCTACATTTTCTTCTAAGATATTTACGGTCTTGGATTTTACATGTAAGTCTTTAATCCATCTTGAGTTAATTTTTGTATAAGATATAAGGAGGGGGTCCAGTTTTAATTTTCTGCATATAGATAGCCAGTTTTCCCAGCACCATTTATTAAATAGGGAACCCTTTCCCTGTTGCTTGTTTTTGTCAGGTTTATCAAAAGTCAGATGGTTGTAGATGTGTAGTGCTATTTCTGAGGTCTCTGTTCTGTTCCATTGGTCTATATATCTGTTCTGGTACCAGTACCATGCTGTTTTGGTTACTGTAGCCTTGTAGTGTAGTTTGAAGTCAGGTGGTGTGATACCTCCAACTTTGTTATTTTTGCTTAGGATTGTCTTGGTTATACAGGCTCTTTTTTAGTTTCATATGAAATTTAAAGCAGTTTTTTCTAATTCCACGAAGAAAGTCAATGGTAGCTTCATGGGAATAGCATTGAATCTATAAATTACTTTGGGCAGTATGGCCATTTTCATGATATTGATTCTTCCTATCAATGAGCATGGAATTTTTTTCCATTTGTTTGTGTCCTCTCTTATTTTCATGAGCAGCGGTTCTCCTTGAAGAGGAGTTCCACTCGAACTTTAGGGAGAAGTAGTTCTCCTTGAAGAGGTCCTTCATGTCCCTTACAAGTTGTATACCTAGGTATTTTATTCTCTTTGTAGCAATTGTGAATAGGAGTTCACTCATGATTTGGCGCTCTGCTTATTATTGGTGTATAGAAATTCTTGTGATTTTTGCACATTGATTTTGTATCCTAAAATTTTGCTGAAGTTGCTTATCAGCTCAAGGAGTTTTGGGGCTGAGATGATAGGGTTTTCTAAATATACAATCATGTCATCTGCAAACAGAGACAATTCAGGTCAATATCTCTGATGCACATCAATGTGAAAATCCTCAATAAAACACTGGCAAACTGAATCCGGCAGCACATTAAAAAGCTTATCCCCCATGGTCAAATCGGCTTCATCCCTGGGATGCAAGGCTGGTTCAACATACTCAAATCAATAAACATAATCCATCACATAAACAGAACCAATGACAAAAACCACATGATTATCTCAATAGATGCAGAAAAGGCCTTTGATAAAATTCAACATTGCTTCATGTTAAAAACTCTCAATAAACTAGGTATTAATGGACCATATCTCAAAATAGTAAGAGCTATTTATGACAAACCCATAGGCAATATCATACTGAATGGGCAAAAGCTGGAAGCATTCTCTTTGAAAACTGGCACAAGACAAGGATGCCCTCTCTCACCACTTCTATTCAGCATAGTATTGGAAGTTCTGGCCAGGGCAATCAGGCAAGAGAAAGAAATAAAGTGTATTCAAACAAAGAGAGGCTTGTTTTTAAAGGCTTTGTTTGATGCATATACCGCATTACTTTACATCAGATGTTATGTGGACTGCTGCAATTTTTACCTACCTAGTGACCATTTTATCTTTTTCTGGTAACAACATACTTTGGCTTTGGGGAAAATTATCATTCTCATCTCTCAGTCCATGTTTTTGTGGGGGATGATCTTCCCTGGTATATGAACCCTCACAGGCCACATGAGCCTAAGGTTGTGTTAGAAGATCATGATTTAAGTCTGGCCAATCAGTGTGTTCCATCCCACTGACCATGGTGACTGAACCATAAAGAGCCAGGGGTCCTGGTAGATCCTGCAGCACACAATCTGAGATTTTATTGGCACTACTGGGATGGAGGTATTCTCTTTCTGTGAGTCTATAAGCCTTTAGGTGCTAGGGGCTACCATGTGAAAAGTGCTTGCCTGCAATCAATTGATATAGATGAGGTAAGGACTGAAAGATAAAGCAGTCAAAGAAAAAAGATAAAGAAGTTAAAGCTATCTTTGGACTAGCCATTGTGCTTTAGCCACTTTTGAAATGGGCTCTTGAAACTTTCAAATGAAAGAATATTGTTTAATAAACATATATAAAGAGTAAAAGAAATAAGCATATGCTGTGTAAGTCATCCTATTCTTATACCATAATCATATTTCAATGTGTTATCAGAAATATGGTAACTACTGCAAAATAACTTCTCCAAAGAGATAGATGGATTTAGAAAAAGCTAGACATAGTCCAACAAAGGATTTATTTAGATAAATTACTTTTATAGAAATTCTTGATTCTGTCCATTATTAATTATTGGAGAGTAACATTTCTTCTCTAGAATATTTTTTCCCAGTACATCTCTGATTTTACCTATGCTTTAAAAAGATCTACAATATATCACCACATATTTATGACCTCAGTCCTATAGCCATGGATTTGGGTAATGACAATACTCAAAGCCCTATTTACAAATGCAGAGATTATAAATGATTTTTGTTAAAAATAAGTTCACAATAAGTTCATGAAGAAATATCTACTAAAATTAAAATTGCATTTTTGAATATACCTGGACAGCCTCCAACAACCAGCACATAACTGAGAAAAAAAAAAATCCCTTCTGGGTGTTCTCAAAAGCTTACTCATTTTAATTCAGCTTCATTTTATCCAAACAAACAAACAAAAAAGGACTGCAGTCATGAATTTGATAGATTTTATTTTATTTGCCATTTTAGAGACTTATCAAAAGAACAAAACATACAGAACTCAGCACTGCAACATACATATTTCTCAGTTTGTTTTATGAGTAAACAAAGAGTTATATATAAAGGAGATAATATTTTAAGTTTATTTGCAGTGAGAATGTTCAATGTTTTAAAGATGACATTAAATTTAAAAACTTCTAAAATTCTATTTAGAGAAATACTAACTGAATATATCAGAAAATGTTATTTAGAGAACTTTTCTAAGATTAAAGATGAAAAGTAGGAAGAAAAGTTTGCATTTTAAAATGCAAAATATAGAATGAAATGTCAAAATAATTGTTTGGAAGAAAAATCCAATTCCCTGAAACTGTGGTGTAATGTATTTAGAAATATCTAGTTAGATATTTGCTATCCCAAGCTATTTAAAGTGGCCTTAACCTTGTTATCTGTGTACATGATCTTCCAGGTTAAATCAAATGTCAGTGTATAATAGCCCACAGGTAACTCCCAAGGCAGAAGATTTTGGAATCACACAAATACATATTCTAAATATGTGAAAAATCAAGTATGTATCTGATTGATTTAATCAAGCCCTATGTGATTGCATTGAGCTGAAATTCACTTAAAGTAACTTCAATGAAACAGTTATGGCATCTTTGACTCCAGTGAAGATAAAATTATTGAGCTGGAAAATAGATCTGAATAAAGTTTCTATAATACAACACAGAGTGAAGAGATAGAAACAATGCTATGAAACATGGAGGACTGAATAAGAAAATCTAATGTACATCTAAACAGAGCTCAAGAAGGAGAGGAAGCAGTAAGGCAGAGGAAATATTTGAAGATGTAATACCTGAGGGTATTCCAGAACCGATGAAAAAAACTAATTAGAAGATTCAAAATGACCAGTAAGTCTCAGGCAATATCTTTAAAATCTGTACCAAGACAGTATAGCGAAAATACAAAACAACAAAGGGAAGAGCGTAAAGGTGGCCTGTGGAAGGGGTATTTGGTTAGATTACCCCTAACACATCCAAATCATCTGATTGTAAGCCAGTACACTTATACTTTCTAATTTCTGAAGCCATTTTCAGATGATTGTATTCACACTCTGTGGAACATCATAGACCAAGTCTTTGCTTTACTTCGTGTGATAATTTGCCAGATATTTAAAGACAATAATCACATTCTTACTGTAATTCTTCCTTTTCCAATCATCAGATCTTTCTTTTTTTTTTTTTTTTTTTTTTTTTTTGAGACGGAGTCTTGCTCTGCCGCCCGGGCTGGAGTGCAGTGGCCGGATCTCAGCTCACTGCAAGCTCCGCCTCCCGGGTTCACGCCATTCTCCTGCCTCAGCCTCCCGAGTAGCTGGGACTACAGGCGCCCGCCTCGTCGCCCGGCTAGTTTTTTGTATTTTTTAGTAGAGACGGGGTTTCACCGTATTAGCCAGGATGGTCTCGATCTCCTGACCTCGTGATCCGCCCGTCTCGGCCTCCCAAAGTGCTGGGATTACAGCAGATCTTTCAATCATTCCATAAATGGTGCAGTTTTCAAGGTTTTCATCAATCTGTTGTTGTCTTTTAGCTAAATAGCTTGTCTTTTTGGCCCTCAGAACACAACACCAGTTCCTCAGTGAGGTCTGATTATGGTTGAGCACAGAGGGGTGATTATCTTCTTTGTTACTACATTCTACCTGTATTAAAGCCACCTAAAAAGTTCAACTGTTTTGTGGTAGCCACATTATACTTTGTCACATTTAGGTCACAGACATTTAAAGATTGTACACACTTTACACAAATGCTACTACATCATATCTCCTTGCCTTTGCAGTTCTCTTTGAGGATACAAGTAAAAACTTTAGATTAATTTCTGTTAATTGTCATTTTGTCACATTCACTCTTGTTTAATGCAAATCACTTTGATTTCAGTTTCTTGAAATAAATTAAATAATAATATTTTCACTTAGAATAGGCTCAATTACTGATTTATGAAAAATACTTAGTCTATAGACATTGTTATTACTGATTAAATTTATGTTCCAGGCACTATGCTAATTGACTTTTCTAATGCCTTTCACTGCCATTACCTACCTGTGATAGGCAAGATCACCTTAAATTTACAGATGGAGAAAATGGAGCCCAGAATAGCTGAGGAAATATACCCGGTAAGTGGTAGATCTGGGATTGGAGTGGATTCATCCATTTTTGTACTGCTATAAAGACATACCTGGGCTGGGCACAGTGACTCACACCTCTAATCCCAGCACTTTAGGAGGCCGAGGTGGGTGGATCACGAGGTCAGGAGATGGAGACCATCCTGGCTAACACGGTGAAACCCCATCTCTACTAAAAATACAAAAAAGAAAAAAAACTAGCCGGGCATGGTGGCAGGCACCTGTAGTCCCAGCTATTCAGGAGGCTGAGGCAGGAGGATGACTTGAACCCGGGAGGCCGAGCTTACAGTAAGCAGAGATCCTGCCACTGCACTCCAGCCTGGGCAACAGAATGAGACTCCATCTCAAAAAAAAATACCTGAAACTGGGCAATTTATATAAGAAAAGAGGTTTAATTGGCTCATGGTTCCACAGGCAACTACACAGGAAGCATGGCTAGGGAGGCCTCAGGAAACTTTCAACCTTGGTGGAAAGTGAAGGGGAAGGGGAAGCAGGCATGTCTTACATGACCAGAGAAGGGGGCAGTGCTACACACTTTTAAACAACCGGATTTCCTGAGAACTCACTGTCACAAGAACAGCAAGGGGGAAATCTCCCATGATCCAATCACCTCTCACCAGGCCTCTCCTCCAACACCGAAGATTATAATTTGACATGAGATTTGGGTGGGGACACAATTCCAAACTATAACATTCCTCCCTAGCCATGCTTCCTGTGCAGTTGCCTGTGGAACCATGAGCCAATTAAACCTCTTTTCTTACAAATTGCCCAGTTCCAGGTATTTCTTTTTCTTTTCTTTTTTATTTATTTATTTATTTTTTATTTTTTTGAGATGGAGTCTCATTCTGTCATCCAGGCTGGAGCGCAGTGGCGTGTTCCCAGCTTACTGGTGGCATTGTTAAAAGCATAGCAAGAGTGACTTTTACTCCAGTTCCCAATAAGTTCCTCATCTCCATCTGAGATCACCTCAACCTGGACTTCATTATCCATATCATTATCAGCCTTTTGGTCACAACAGCTTAATAAGTCTCTAGAAAGTTTCAAACTTTCCCTCATCTTGCTGTCTTCTTCTGAGCCCTCTAAACTATTCCAACCTCTGCCCATTACCCAGTTCCAAAGTTGCTTCCACATTTTCAGGTATCTTTTATAGAAACACCCTACTCCTACATACCAATTTTCTGTATTAATCTGCTCTCACACTGCTATAGAGAAATGCCTGAAACTGGATAATTTATTTATATAAAGAAAAGGAGTTTAATTGTCTCATAGTTTCACAGGCTATATAGGTAGCATGGCTGAGGAGGCCTCAAGAAATTTTCAACAATGCTGAAAGGTGAAGGAAAAGTAGGCACTTCTTACATGGCCAGAGAAAGAGGAAAAAAGAGAAGGCGGAGGTGCTACACACTTTTAAACAACCAGATCTTGTGAGAACTCACTCACTATCACAAGAACAGCAAGAGGGAAATCCACCCCCGTGATTCAATCACCTCCTACCAGGTTCCTCCCCCAACATGGGGGATTACAATTTAACATGAGATTTGGGCAGGGACATAAATCTAAACCATATCAGGAAGTCACCATATCCATTCTGCCATATCTTCTGTCATACAACCTATTGGCTATCCCTTTCAGCTTTATAGTAAGTTTATTTGACAAAAAAGTTTTCAAAATCTTTGTACAAGTTATTAGAAAAAAAAAATATTTGCAATTGCCAACATCAATGGCAGGATCCATGTTATTTAGACCCTATACCAACTTCCTCCATTTCCTCTACTATACATTGCATTGAATCCTTCTGAACCTAAGCATATCATCACCCTGTTGTATGAGGGGATGACTACACTTAAAGCATAGCTGAACTGTGGTGAGGTAATGCTAACAGTATTTCACGATGTTCTTACTGACGACCTGTAAACACTTGGCATTTTCCCTTGGATCAAGTTCATTGGTTGACAGTTGATGCAAGTTTATTATTCTCCAAGATCCTTTGAAAATTGCTGTTCAACATTCTAAACTGAGGGTTCCCTCTCAATATAATGGAATATAAAAGGAAATTTAAGCTCATAAGGTTCATCATTCTAAAATTTTAGCTTATATTTCTTTTGTGATTTTTAGCACTGTATATTTGAAAGGTTTTTTTTTCAGAATGAGTTAAGGAATAATTTCAAAAATGAAACAAAATTTTTAAAACTATAATTAAGCAAACATTCTCCCATAATTATTTTAGTAGGCTTATTGCCTGCCGTGGCACACAAAGTCTAGGTGGGGCCCCGTGATTCCTATTTTCTGGTATTAAGGCCCTTGTATGATTCCTTTTCTTTGAGCATGGGTGGAATCCATGACTGGATCTTAACCAGTAGAATGCAGCAAGTGAGATGGACTGTAACTTCCATGGTTACATTACAGAGGATTGTGACCTCAATCTAACAAGAAGAGTCTCTCCCTTGCTGGTTTAGAATAGACAAGCTGCCATGGTATGAGCTTTATGATGGAGAATACCACATGGTAAGAAACTGAGGGTGGCCTCTGACCAACAGCTTGCAAGAAACTGAAAGCTGCCAACAACCATGTACACTGAGAGTTGGTCCTTCCCCAGTTGAACTTCAGGTGTGATTGCAGCCCTAGCCAACACCTTGGTTGCAGCTTTGTGAGACCATGAAGCAGAAGCCCTGGGCAAGTGATGCTTGCACTCTGACCATAGGAACTATAAGATAATAAATACGTGTTGTTTAAGCTACTAAGTTTTTTTATGATATTGCTATGCGGCAATAGATGAGTATTATGCTTGCTCTCTGAAGAAGCAGCACAGATAAGAAAAGCAATGACATTCACCAGTAGGGTGATGAAAATGGATAAGGCAATGTTTTCTGAGTAGTATATCAGATGTTTCTTCCTGAAGGTGTCTATATTCTCCAGTTGTTTGCAACTGAACATTGGAAAAAACAAAACTGAAGAATTCTGAGTGATAGGAACTTCCTCTATGGCATATCCCTAATTATTTCCTCCTTAGAGTGGGTGAATCCAAGTTTGGAATCGGCTATGTGAGAATCTTAACAAGCTATGCCAGTTTTTCAGATATGATTTAGAAACGGAACATATTTAATGCCTATTTCAAAGCATAGGCCACATTCTACAAATTAGTTGGGATCGAAGTTTGAGGCAATATCATGGTGAAAGATGATGTGTCCCTTTACTCAGTAGGTTACCATCATTCCAAAGGCACAGATTTCTCAAAATAACTAATTTTGATTGTGTATGTATGTTAAATTAAGAAACTGAATTTTCAAAATTTAGTGTTTTTAGTAAGGTCAAAAACTTGATCCTATGAAAAAAGATTAGCTGAATTTTTACTTAGCTTTAAAACTAAAATGGTGTGATAGTTAATAAGCAAAAGATCATAAATCACAACCTATTAAAAATAAGGTTCTAAACTTGACATCTATTTGTTCCTCAAAATTGTATATTTAAAGATTTTAAGTGATATTTACTATGTGGTAGGAAATGTTCTTTTCTAATGTTCATTTTAAAAATGCAGCTAGAAAAATATAGGCAGTACCATTCATGACATAGGCATGGGCATGAAATCTTTGCCCATGCCTATGTCCTGAATGGTATTGCCTATATTTTCTTCTAGGGGTTTTGTAATTTGGGATTTTCCATTTACGTCTTTAATCTATCTTGAGTTAATTTTTGTATAAGGTGTAAGGAAGGGGTACAGTTTTAATTTTCTTCATATGGCTAGGCAGTTCTCCCAGCACCATTTACTAAACAGGGAATAATTTTCCCACCACTTGTTTTTGTCAGGTTTGTTGAATATCAGATGGTTTTAGGTGTGTGGTCTTATTTCTGAGATCTCTAATCGGTTCCATTGGTCTACGTGTCTGCTTTTGTACCAGTACCATGCTGCTTAGGTTACTGTAGCCTTACAGTATAATTTGAAGTCAGGTAGTGTGATGCCTCCAGCTTTATTTTTGCTTAGGATTGTCTTGGCTATATGAGGTCTTTTTTGATTCGATATAAATTTTAAAATAGTTTTTTCTAATTATGTGAAGAACCTTAATAGTAGTTTAATGGAAACAGCATTGAATCTGTAAATTACTTTGGGCAGTATGACCATTTTCAAGATATTGATTATTCCTATACATAAGTATGAAATGTTTTTCCATTTGTGTCCTCTCTTATTTCCTTGAGCAGTAGTTTGTAGTTATCCTTAAAGAGTCCTTCACTTCCCTTGTTAGCTGTATCCCCAGGTATTTTATTCTCTTTGTAGCAGCTGTGAATGGGAGTTCATGATTTGGCTCTCTACTTGTCTGTTATTGGTGTATGAGAATGCTTGTGACTTTTGCACATTGATTTTGTCATCTGCAAACAAAAATAATTTGACTTTCTCTCTTCCTATTTGAAAATGCTTATTTCTTTTTCCTGATCCCCTGGCCAGAACTTCCAATACTATGTTGAATAGGAGTGGTGAGAGAGGGCATTCTTGTCTTGTGACAATTTTCAAGAGGAGTACCTCCAGCTTTTGCCCATTCAGTATGATGTTGACTGTGGGTTTGTTGTATATGGTTCTTATTATTTTGAGGTATGTTCCTTCAATACATAGTTTATAGAGAGTTTTTAACATGAAGGGATGCTGAATTTTATTGAAGGCCGTTTCTGCATCTATTGAGATAATCATGTGGTTTTTGTCTTTAGTTCTGTTTATGTGATAAATTACAATGATTGATTTGCATATGTTGAACTAGCCTTGCATTCCAGAGATGAAGCCATTTAATCATGGTGGACAAGCTTTTTGATGTGCTGCTGTATTTGGTTGGCCAGCATTTCATTAAAAATTTATGCATCAGTATTCATCAGGAATATTGGCCTGAAGTTTCTGTTGTTGTTGTTGTTGTATCTCTGCCAGGTTTGATATCAGGATGATGCTGGCCTCATAAAATGAGTTAGGGAAGAGTTCCTCCTTTTCAATTGTTTGGAATAGTTTCAGAAGAAAGGGTATCAGTTTCCCTTTTTACCTCTGGTAGAATTGAGCGGTAAATCTGTCTGGTGCTGGGCAATTTTTTTTTTTTTTTGGTTGATAGGCTATTTAGTACTGCCTCAATTTCAGAACTTCTTATTGGTCTATTCAGGAATTCAACTTTCAGGTCAGTCTTGTGAGAGTGTACATGTCCAGGAATGTATCCATTTCTTCTAGATTTTCTAGTTTATTTGCATAGAGGTGTTTATAGTATTCTTTGATGGTTATATTTCTGGGGGATCAGTGGTAATATTCCCATTATCATTTTTTTATTGTATCTATTTTATTCTTCTCTCTTTTCTTCTTTGTTAGTCTAGCTGGCAGTCTATCTATTTTATAAATATTTTCATAAAACCAGCTCCTGGATCCATTGATCTTTTAAGTTTTTTTGTGTCTGTATTTCCTTCAGTTCTGCTCTGGTTATTTCTTTTCTTCTGCTAGTGTTGGGATTTGTTTGCTCTTGATTCCTTTAGTTCCTTTAGTTGTGATGTTAGGATGTCAGTGTGAGATCTTTCTAGCTTTTTGATGTGGGTATTTAGTGCTATAAATTTTCCTCTTAACACTGCTTTTGCTATATCTCAGAGATTCTGGTATGTTGTCTTTGTTTTCATTAGTTTCAAAAAACTTCTTGATTTATGCCTTAATTTCATTATTTACCCAGGAGTCATTCAGAAGCAGGCTGCTCAATTTCCATGTAGTTGTGTGATTTTGAGTGAGTTTCTTAATCTTAAGTTCTAATTTGATTGCATTGTGATCTGAAAGACTGTTATGATTTCAGTTCTTTTGCATTTGCTGAGGAATGATTTACTTCCAACTAAGTGATCAATTTTAGAATAAGTTGTGGCACCAAGAATAATGTATATTCTGTTGTTTCAGGGTGGAGAGTTCTGTATATGTCTATCAGGTCCATGTGATGCAGAGCTGAGTTCAAGTCCTAAATATCTTTGTTAATTTTCTGTCTCAATAATCTGTCTAATATTGAGAGCGGGGTATTAAAGCCTCACACTATTATTGTGTGGGAGTCTAAGTCACTTTGTAGGTCTCTAAGAACTCGTTTCATGAATTTGGGTGCTCCTCTATTTGGTGCATATATATTTAGGATAGTTAAGCAATTGCAACAAGAGCAAAAATTGACAAACAGGATCTAACTAAATTAAAGAGCTTCTGCACAGCAAAAGAAACTATCATCAGAGTGAACAAGCAACCTACAGAGTCGGAGAAAAATTTTATAATCTATCCATCTGACAAAGGTCTAATATCGGGAATCTACAGTGAATTTAAACAAATTTATAAGAAAAAAACAACCTTATGAAAAAGTGGGCAAAGGACTGGTTGCGGTGGCTCACGCCTGTAATCCCAGCACTTTGGGAGGCTGAGGTGGGCCAATCATGAGGTCAGGAGATTGAGACCATCCTGGCTAATACAGTGAAACCCTGTCTCTACTAAAAATACAAAAAAACAAAAAATGAGCTGGGCATGGCGGCAGGCACCTGTAGTCCCAGCTACTTGAGACACTGAGGCAGGAGAATGGCGTGAACCTGGGAGGCAAAGCTTGCAGTGAGCCAAGATCGTGCCACTGCACTCCAGCTTGGGTGACAGAGCGAGACTCCGTCTCAAAAAAAAAAAAAACAGAAAGTAGGCAAAGGACATGAACAGACACTCTCAAAAAAAGACATTCTTGCAGCCAACAAACATGAAAAAAAGCTCAACATCACTGATCATTAGAGAAATGCAAATAAAAACCACAATGAGATACCATCTCACATCAGTCAGAATGGCAATTATTAAAAAAATCAAGAAACAACAGATGCTGGTGAGGTCGGGGAGAAATAGGAACACTTTTACACTGTTGGTGGGAATGTAAATTAGTTCAACCACTGCAGAAGACGTTGTGGCGATTCTCCAAAGATCTAGAACAAGAAATGCCATTTGACCCAGCAATTCCATTACTGGGTATATACCCAAAGGAATGTAAATCATTCTATTAAATATATACATGCATGTGTATGTTCATTGGAACGCTATTCATAATAGCAAAGACATGGAATCAACCCAAATGCCCATCAATGATAGACTGGATAAAGAAAATGTGGTACATATATACCATGGAATATTATGCAGCCATAAAAAGGAATGAGATCATGTTCCTTGCAGGGACATAGATGGAGCTGGAAGCCATTATCCTCAGCAGACTAACACGGACAGAAAACCAAACACCACATATTCTCACTTATAAGTGGGAGCTAAACAATGAGAACACGTGGACACAGGGAGGGGAACAACACATACTGAGGCCTGTCAGGTGGTGAGTTGCGGGAGGGAGAGCATTAGGAAAAATAGCTAATGCATTCTGGTGTTAATACCTAGGTGATGTGTTGATAGGTTCAGCAAATCACCATAGCACACGTTACCTATGTAACAAACCTGCACATCCTATACATGTGCCTCAGAATTTAAAAATTAAAAAAATGCAGTGATGGAGGTTTTCCCAGAAGACTAAAGGCCAAGTTTCATCTCTCACAGAAGACTAAGTCAAAGATTAGGTGTTTCTGTGTAAGGTATTTTATCTACAGAGAATAGTCAATAAATATTTATAGATGTATGTGATATTGGAGCAAAGCACTGATTGAAATGTGTTATTCTTTTTTTTCTTCTTTATACTTCTAAGCTTAAAATAAAAACTGCTTTGGGGAAAAAAATAAAAATGCAACTAGTACATAAAATGAGTGTGTTCAACCTTTGTATACATTTCTAATTCCTACTACTAATTAGTCTAAAAGAGAATAGTCTATATATTGAGAAATCCAATATGTATAGATTACCTCCTGGCACAGATATAAATGCTACTCAGTCAACTGTTTTGCAGGGACTTTACCAAAAAAAAAAAAAAGGGAGGAAGAAGCTGTATTTTGGAGAGGTACTTATTATTTTTAAATTAATTAGCAAAAGGTGATTATTTCTAAAATGACTTGTTGTTATTAAATATTTCTGGGAAAAGATAAGTGAGGGAATCCACAATGGAGTACAAGGAAAGAAAGAGATGTTTCTGAGTTGGACACATTATATATCTCATTACCAAACAAAGTGAAATTTAGTAAATAGTCATTATAACTACTCCCGTTAGTTTCCATTGGGTCCAAATAAATGCATATAAGACATTCACAGTGAAACAGAAAACCATAAGAATATTCTATGAAAGAAGCATCAAGGTGACACAGCATCAAAAACTTCTTTTTATATCAGGGTGTCTGGTCATCCTATTTCTCTTGTTTCTGCCTCAGGAAGAATCTCTAGATATAGACTATATTTCATAAAAGGTTTAGCTTTGTGTCATTTATGATTGCCTTTTATAATAATGAGTCATGTATGAAATATAAATCATACGGAAACCTATTGCAGTAAATCACATCCATGATATTAAGTTTAGGCCTTGGCAAAGCTACTATCTTTCTAGAGATCCAAAGTCTTTATTTTTTCCCTTGAGTCATAATGTAATGGTACCCTTCCATTACCATTTAAAAAGTCTAACTGTCTCAAGTTTTCTCTCGGTTGCCCTCCTCTGTTTTATATCAGTCTTCTAATACACATTTGCAAAACCCCTAGGTTAATTCTGACATTTTAATGTATGATCCAACCTTGAAAACATTAGTCTCCCACCTCAACTTCGCAGCAGGAAAGTTTGGGGTGAGAAATGCATGGAAACGGCACAGAAAAATACCACCTATATCATCAGTTCATAGTGATTACCTAAAATACAATCCCTGAAAGTTCAAAAATTCCCATTTCTATTTCCTTTTCAGATATTTTGACTGTGATATTGACACCCTTTTCTGCCAGATTTAGAAAACACTGCTGTAAACTTACAACAATGACTCTTCTTTACAAGCAGTTTTCCTTCAATTATAATTATTTATGGAAAAATAGAAAATTATTACCCTTTATTAAAGTTACGCCACTACTAGAAAGTATGAAAGGAGTATTTGCCCAATGAAAGGAATAGAGAAGCTGTCACTTGGAAAAAGCAGTTTGGCTGCCTAAATATTAAACATTGTTGATACAAATAGCAACCCTCTTACACCTCATGGCTAGATTAACAACATCAAAATTAGTGTAGCTCATTTCCTTGCATCCTGAGGAAAGTGGCCTTTGAATCTGCAGCTGTAATTTAAAAGGTTTGCTTAATAAAACTATATTTCAAATTAAGAACATCTTCTGTTTTATAATACATACACAAAGAATCACCTTTCTTGATGAGAATATACTTCTAAATTCTTAAGGAAAATATCCTGGACAGATGCACAGTTCTTTGTCTTTCTGCATAGATCATAGGTGTATTCATGTTCAGTTTCCTTCACCCTAGAGAATTATTTAGAAAAATGAAGTCTTTAAACCCCATAACCGTCATCTCTTGCTTTTTCAGTAGACAAGAAATGCATCTTACTGTTTCATCTGGTATCTGTGTAATCATATCTGCACTGTTGTAAAGTGGGGAAGAGGAAGCTTCCCATCAAACTTCATTGATGTCCTGTCCAAAATCATCTACCATTGGCAGGAATACGATACTATAAGAATAATCTGCAACAGCATTTAGGCATGTACCCCTGAACTTTAAAAAAAAATCATTAAAATTGTTATGATAAATAACTGAGATTTATAACTTGATCTGAGATAAGTTTCAGAGTTTTTTTTTTCAGTAATTGTGACAGTCTCAAAAATAAATTTGGTTACTTTGCCCTTGATATTGTAACAAGTCATTAATTAAACTGTCATACTATTTTTCCTTCTATTTCATTGGCTAAATGTCAAGATTTGGAGTTTTCAGAATGATTTCCAATCTATTTTCACTTTCTCACATCTGCTACTCTATGAATCTGATGACTGTGACAGGTTCATGTTATATTAGTTATTAAAAGCTGATATCTGAGTTATTTATGAAGCCTTATTATTCATACATTGAATTAATAACAAATGATTCTCAAAAAGTGAAATACTCAAAATTGAACTATCTAGAATGGAAATGCAGGCAAATTCAGAATTAACACTTTTAAATAATTTGTCAAATAAGTTAATCACAAGCTTAGTAATTTAGACAAATTTAATCAAGTAAGTATGTAACAGATGATGTTAACATTAAATGCTTTACTTATGTGCCTTCTGATAGAAAATAAATGGAAATTATTAAGTGGCTGTTCTACTGATGAATTTATGTAACACATGAAAAATGCTGAAATGAAGGTGATGACATCATGTTTGACCACTACTAGGAGTCAGAGGACCTGGATTTTAGTTATTTTTTAGGCACTTACTGCCTCTGTAACCTTTATCAAGTGTGTAGACAGTTACCACCCAAAACTGTCTGTTGATATTTGTGAATCCTTGTCATTTCCAGTGATCCTAAACTCTCATGCCAAACGCTATTGTTCCATTTAGCTGTCCAGCATTCTTGCTTCTGAGCTACACAGTCTGTTCCAGTCAATCACGTGATGTCGACATGCGTTAGAATAGAGTGTAAACGCAGGCCACTTCAAGGCGTCAGTCACCTAGTGTGGTTCAAAGGTTCAAAGACTAAAATCAGACCTAGGACAGTACAATAGGTCCTCAAATAAACATTGTTTTGTTCAACATAATTTCATTATAATGTTAATGAGAAAAAAATAAAAATATTCCTGGCCGGAGCCACTGTCTGCGTGAAGCTCGCACATTTCCCCCGTGTCTGCATGGGTTTCCCCTGGGCACTCCGGTTTCCTCCCACATCCAAAGATGAGCAACTTACATAAATTGGTGTGTCTGCACCCACTCTGACTGAGTGTGGGTGTGTATGTGAATGTTCCCTGTGATGGGATGGCATCCTGTTCAAAGTTTGTTCTTGCCTGAGCTGTTGGGATAGCCTCTGGGCACCTGCGAACCTGAACTGGAATAACTGGGTAAATAATTATCTTACTTGTTTTTATTAATCTCTCTTAAATGTATGTATAGTTCACACTTTAACGTTTAATATTAGGGGTGTTTGTGTCTTTATTTGGTGATTTTTTTTTTTTCGCCAGAAATATGCTTTAGGAATTAACTCATTTATATCAATTAGCCTATGGTAAAATCGGTTTCATTATACATTGTTTTGCTTGACGTCATAGTTTCCAAGAATCTACTGACAACATTAAGTGAGGAACTTCCTGTGGAACAAAATGTCTAAGATCTTGGGCTTTGGAAATAGGCCATGATTCAAATTCCAGGGTGCCTTCTTTCAATCTAAGTGGATTTGACATGTTGGAGCTTCAGTTTCTTCCTCTTTAAGAGGAAGTGTAAGGGTGGTAAAAAAATAAAAATAAAAATAAAACAACAGAGATGATTAACAGGTAATTGTGGTTATTATGTGCCAAGGACTCTGCTAAATTATTTCTTCATCAAGCAGTTACCTCAGAGGTATCTTGCTGGGAAGACAAAATGAGAAAATGACACAGATCACAGACAAAGCACTTGATAAATAGTTGTTACTTTTTCTACGACTATTACTATGATAGCTGGTGCTGCTACTGCTGCTTCTACTACTGCACTGGACAACAGCTCTAACCTAAAATAGCCTCCTTAATAGGACTGCAAGATAAAATACAGGGCATCTAGTAAATATATAGCTCAGATAAACAACAATTTTTTGTACAAGTATTATATGGGATATACTTTTATTTCATGGTTTCATGGGACGTATTTATACGAAAATATAACTGAAATTCAAATTTAACTGAGTATCTTATATTTTTATTTGCTAAATTTAGTTGCCTTACTCCCCAAATATACATGGAATTTATCTAAAATGTAGAAGAGTACAGCTCGTTCATTAAATTTGTCATTAGTGCTGTCAACAGCATTTCAAAGCAATCCCTAAGTTTGGGAGGGGCAGTGACATCTTCTGTAACTCCAGTAAGAGTTCAAGTAGCACATCTCATCTTCATGCTATTCATGCACCATGTATTCTCTAGGCTAATAGAAATCTTTTCAAGAATTTGGACTATATTGCTCTTTTAATGAAGTAGTTTTATATAGATGATTATGCATAAATAACAGTAAAAAACCCCAACATATTAAAATTACATATAATAAGAATTTCAACAGCTGTGTTTTGAATTCATCAAGGATTTCAAAGGAATTTCCAACTGTTTATATGGCAACTCCCGAAATATTTTGCTAAATACAATATTCTTTTGATTATAAACTTTATCTCTATTATAAGAAAACTTAAGCCTTCTTCCTGTTTCTATCCAATTTATCTTTAAAATATAAGAACAATATTTATTAAAAAGCTGTTTTATGCTCTTAAAAACCCTTTGAGTCTTTTTGCCTATACCCAATGTCTTATTTTTAAAATTGTATTATATATTACAGAAAAAGGATTTTATTCTCACAGTATGGCAGAATACTACATACCAGGAAAGGATTCTAACTTTCACACTTGAGAGACATTTCTGCCCCTCCTTTCATATCACACATTAATCTAAAGATAATACATGCCTCACACAACATTTGGAAGCTATGCTCCAAAATGTCAGAGTTGAGCATTAACATTATGTGCTTTTATGTACAAAAGCACCCCCTGTGCGCATGAATATCAGTCTGGTTGTGTACTTTTCATCATTATTTATTATGAAAATGCTTTAATATTTACATTAATTTTCCAAAAAATTAGTCATAAATCAAATGAAAACACTTTCTCTTCCAAGTAACTAGTATTACTTAGAAGACATACTTAAAAGTTTTTTGTTTCTATTGTGTTTTTTTGTTGTTGTTTTTCTTTTTTTACAATGTGACATTTACTTTTATCACCCCCAAGTTTCTCTTTTGGAAAATAAGTAACAATTGTAGAATTTGCAAATCAAGTCCATCTTTATTCATTTGCATGAGTGAGGGTAAAATCACAAAATGAGTAAATCTGGTATCTAGTGCCACCCTCCCACATACTCACAACCTTGTTCCTCCTTGACATCTTCTCAAACATTTGCAGGAAAAATAAAGAAATGGATATTTAAGCAATCAGATGGTCATGACAGAGTTTCACAGTGACTGACAATACACAATGTTTATTCCTTTACTGAGACAACTGTCTAGTACGGAACAAAGGGAAAGGCCCAAATATTCATCATTGCAACATCTTTTGTTGCCTTGTAAAAACTGGTAGGAGAAAACAAACACCATAGGCTCTATCTCTATTTAGGTTATTTTTAAAACTTTCTTGCTATGTGAAGAAACCTCATGGCAGTGAGGATGATTATCCTACCATTTGTTTGGTATTTTATGGTTCATACAACCTTTTACAAATTATTTGGGGAGTATTATTAGTTAAAATTAAGAGAAACTGCCCTCTCCCTGTGAGACCTTGGATTAATTAGCTTTTTATTTGCTTTGATTTTATATTTATTTTAAACGAGATAGGAAATAAATGACAGAATTCCAAGGGGCACATAGCGGCTTGAAAATTATTTTGTTTGTTTTTTAACAAAGATACTTATTCTTTTCTCCCAAGATAATACTGATTAACAATAAGGCTTTACCCTCAGCCCGCTGTTGGAGTGTTACTGTTTTTGTTTAAAAAACATGTAAACTGTAAAAGTTGCTCCTCTCTCTCTCCTGTATTGGGAAAGGATTGAAAAGGATGAGACAAGAGGATTCCAGCCATAAATACAGGCTCTTTTGATGACACGTAGTCACCATTTCCAAGAGACAAGGTGGCAAAACTTCACCTGTTGTGTCCTAGACAACTGATAGGGATTATATTCAACTAGTTTTCTTCATCTGAGAGACACTTTAAGATGGTTTTCCTTATTCTTCAACACAAAAATCATAAAAGAGTGGTGTGCTTAATATCTCAAGATCACAAATAGGAAGATAAAAATGTTTACAGAATATCTCAAATGTCCATTCTTTTTCTTTTTTATAATGTACAAAATATCTCTGGGTAATGGAACGGCCCAGTCTGTGCAGAATTCTGCCTCAGTACACTAATGTTTATCAAGCCCTGCTTGTCAAGATACAGGAAAACGTGTCACATAGAAATAGTGAAGAAGCAGCCAGGCATGGTGGCTCATGCCAGTAATCCTAGCACTTTGGGAGGCTGAAGTCAGCAGATAGCTGGAGCCCAGGAATTCAGGATAAACCTTGGCAACACCACAAAATCATATCTCTACAAAAAATACAAAAATTATCTGGATGCGATGGTGTATGCCTGTCGTCCCAGCTACGCAGGAGGCTGAGGTGGGAGGATCCCGTGAGCCCGGAAGGCCAAGGCTGCAGTAAGTTATGTTTGCACCACAGCACTCCACTCTAGGCAACAGAATGAGACTGTCTCAACAAAAAGAAAGAAAGCAAAAGAAATAGTTAAGAAGCATCCAAACCAAAACTGCAAAATTTTTCAGGAGTTTCCTAGTACACTCAAAGTGTGGCTCCTGGACCAACAGCATTAGCATCACCTGGGAACTTCTTAAACCTGCAGAATTTTCTTGATAGAAATGTTTCACACCACATCTACTGAATGAATTACAAACTTCATTTTATTAGTACCTCAAATGATTCATATGCACATTAAATTTTAAAAAGTATTCCTTAAGCATAACCACAGTATTTTATTAAAGCCTTGCAACAAACCCATTAAAGAGATTATTGCTATAGTCTTTAGTGTGGGATTCTCAGTTTTCTCAACAGTAAAGTAGGGGTTTTGAAAGAGTCTACATCAGGGTATGGAGGAAATTAAATGAATAAATTTAAATAAAATGCTTAGAATAGTGCCTATCATATAGTAAGAACTCTATATGTGTTAGACATCATAGTAGTAACTGACTTTTTTTCCCCCAGCACCTACCACATCTGATTAAATCCTCCAAATATCCCTATTAAATAGGTCTGACTGTCACTTCTACCTTGTGGAGGGTCTACGGAAATGCATTTTTGTCCAAAGTCACACAGCTGGTGAATGTAATTCTGGCATTAAAGCCTCCAGACTCAAGCTCTGCATTAAAATGTGCTGCTCTTTAAGTCAAGTGCCTTAAGTTCAGGTCTTTTCAATGCAACTGCTCTATTTTCCCACAAAGCTGCACTTCTCTCCAACCATCAATGAGAAGCACATTTTCAGATGACAGATGACTCATTAATGCTATTTGATTCAGAACACAATTACTGAGACTTCAGATTTGCCTTTCTGTTTTGCTCCAGGTCTTGTTCTTTTCCTCTCTGCTCTGGCCCTAGAGATCACTCTGTCATTCTTTGCTTGCCTCCAAGCCAGAAGACGAGGTTTCAAATCAGCATCAAAATACTCTTAGAAGATAATGAAATCCTGAGCTGAGAATTCCAGCTTCCCCAGGATTCTGCCTAATAAATAGCCTCTTAGTGTGTCTGTTTCATAGTGCTCTGAGGGCAATTTGCATTTTGATGGAGAACTTCTGAAGATGAAAAGCCTTAACCTGCAGAAAAACTATCTAATGATAGTATATCAGGTATAACAGGGCAGTGTACTCTAGGGTAAAACAGAATTAAAGGGGAAAAAAAGTTTTTCCAGAGAGCCTCTGATGGTAGCCTGTAGGCAAATGATGTCCCAGAAAATAGCACCTCAGCCTAAGAGTCTCTACCAAGCCGCAAAGGGGAACATAACCTACATGTTTTAAGCAATGGAAATTAGGATCCTCAATTTAACCTCACAAGTGGTTTTTATAACTAAAATTTTAAAAATTATCTGTGATGGCCTATTAAGATGAAAAAAAAAAAAAAAATGCCTCTCCATACCAGTGTGGGCTTAATGGATGGGCTTGAGCATGATGTGTGTGGGTGGAGGACATAAAAGATACTTTCACTCTTTTCTAACCCGAAGGCAAGATTTTTGTCCTGGTAGTCTGAATAGGGAAGGCTGTCTTAGGGAGCGGATGTCCAACTTTAAGAAATCTGGACTCATTTGCATAGTAGAAAAATACACACAGATAAGATACTTTTTTTATTATTATTATACTTTAAGTTCTAGGGTACATGTGCACAACGTGCAGCTTTGTTACATATGTATACTTGTGCCATGTTGGTGTGCTGCACCCATCAACTCGTCATTTACATCAGGTATAACTCCCAATGCCATCCCTCTCCCCTTCCCCCTCCCCATAATAGGCCCCGGAGTGTGATATTCCCCTTCCAGAGTCCAAGTGATCTCTGTTCAATTCCCACCTATGAGTGAGAACATGTGCTGTTTGGTTTTCTGATCTTGCCATAGTTTGCTGAGAATGATGGTTTCCAGCTGCATTCACGTCCCTACAAAGAACACAAACTCATCCTTTTTTATGGCTGCATAGTATTCCATGGTATATATGTGCCCACATTTTCTTAATCCAGTCTGTCACTGATGGACATTTGGGTTGATTCCAAGTCTTTGCTATTGTGAATAGTGCCGCAATAAACATACATGTGCATGTGTCTTTATAGCAGCATGATTTATAATCCTTTGGGTATATACCCAGTAATGGGATGGCTGGGTGATATGGTATTTCTAGTTCTAGACCCTTGAGGAATCGCCACACTGTTTTCCACAATGATTGAACCAGTTTACAATCCCACCAACAGTGTAAAAGTGTTCCTATTTCTCCATATCCTCTCCAGCACCTGTTGTTTCCTGACTTTTTAATGATTGCCATTCTAACCGGTATGAGATGGTATCTCATTGTGGTTTTGATATTTTTTCATGTGTCTGTTGGCTGTATGCATGTCTTCTTTTGAGAAATGTCTGTTCATATCCTTTGCCCACTTTTTGATGGGATTGTTTGTTCTTTTCTTGTAAATTTGTTTGAGTTCTTTGTAGGTTCTGGATATCAGCCCTTTGTCTGATGAGTAGATTGCAAAAATGTTCTCCCATTCTGTAGGTTGCCTGTTCACTCTGATGGTAGTTTCTTTTGCTGTGCAGAAGCTCTTTAGTTTAATTAGATCCCATTTGTCAATTTTGACTTTTGTTGCCGTTGCTTTTGGTGTTTTAGACATGAAGTCCTTGCCCATGCCTATGTCCTGAATGGTATTGCCTAGGTTTTCTTCTAGGGTTTTTATGGTTTTAGCTCTAATATTTAAGTCTTTAATCCATCTTGAATTAATTTTCGTATAAGGAGTAAGGAAAGGATCCAGTTTCAGCTTTCTACTTATGGCTAGCCAATTTGTCCAGCACCATTTATTAAATAGGGAATCTTTCCTCCATTTCTTGTTTTTCTCAGGTTTGTGAAAGATTGGATGGCTGTAGATGTGTGGTATTATTTCTGAGGACTCTGTTCTGTTCCATTGGTCTATATCTCTGTTTTGGTACCAGTACCATGCTGTTTTGGTTACTGTAGCCTTGTAGTATAGTTTGAAGTTAGGTAGCATGATGCCTCCAGCTTTGTTCTTTTGACTTAGGATTGTCTTGGCAATGTGGGCTCTTTTGTGGTTCTATATGAACTTTAAAGCAGTTTTCTCCAATTCTGTGAAGAAAGTCATTGGTAGCTTGATGGGAATGGCATTGAATCTATAAAATACCTTGGGCAGTATGGCCATTTTCACGATATTGATTCTTCGTATCCATGAGCATGGTATGTTCTTCCATTTGTTTGTGTCCTCTTTTATTTCACTGAGCAGTGGTTTGTAGTTCTCCTTGAAGAAGTCCTTTACATCCCTTGTAAGTTGGATTCCTGGGTATTTTATTCTCTTTGAAGCAATTGTGAATGGGCGTTCATTCATGATTTGGCTCTCTGTTTGTTTGTTACTGGTGTATACGAATGCTTGTA
Source organism: Trachypithecus francoisi (assembly GCF_009764315.1). Taxonomy (NCBI): domain Eukaryota; kingdom Metazoa; phylum Chordata; class Mammalia; order Primates; family Cercopithecidae; genus Trachypithecus; species Trachypithecus francoisi. Next base: position 10,228,324 of record NW_022681453.1, read on the forward strand.
ATTTTTGGACATTAATTTTGTATCCTGAGACTTTGCTGAAGTTGCTTATCAGCTTAAGGAGATTTTGGGCTGAGATGATGGGGTTTTCTAAATATACAATCATGTCATCTGTGAACAGGGACAATTTGACTTCTTCTTTTCCTAACTGAATACCCTTGATTTCTTTCTCTTGCCTGATTGCCCTAGCCAGAACTTCCAACACTATGTTGAATAGGAGTGGTGAGAGAGGGCATCCCTGTGTTGTGCCAGTTTTCAAAGGGAATGCTTCCAGTTTTTGCCCATTCAGTATGAAATTGGCTGTGAGTTTGTCATAAATAGCTCTTATTATGTTGAGATACGTTCCATCAATACCGAATTTATTGAGCGTTTTTAGCATGAAGGGCTGTTGAATTTTGTCAAAGGCCTTTTCTGTATCTATTGAGATAATCCTGTGGTTTTTGTCTTTGGTTCTGTTTATATGCTGGATTACGTTTATTGATTTGCGTATGTTGAACCAGCCTTGCATCCCTGGGATGAAGCCCACTTGATCATGGTGGATAAGCTTTTTGATGTGCTGCTTGATTCGGTTTGCCAGTATTTTATTGAGGATTTTTGCTACTTTTTCTAATGTTTCATAAGTAGGACTTGGAGGTTTGGGAAATAGTATATTTGGTTGGTTTTACAAGACTAACCAAAGACTAGCTCAAGAATTTATGTAGTAGAATTGAAGCACAGCCTTTTTTTAATTTTTATTTTATTTTATTTTTTTGAGACGGTGTCTCACTCTCTTGCCAGGCTGGAGTGAGTGCAATGGCACAATCTCGGCTCACTACAAGCTCCGCCTCCCAGGTTCACGCCATTCTCCTGCCCCATCCTCCCAAATAGCTGGGATTACAGGGGCTCACCACCACGCCTGGCTAAGAATTTTTTGTTTTTAGTAGAGACGGATTTCACCGTGTTAGCCAGGATGGTCTCAATCTCCTGACCTCGTGATCCGCCCATCTCGACCTCTCAAAGTGCTGGGATTACGGGTGTGAGCCACCACGCCTGGCCAGCAGAAGCCTTTTTTATGGTAAACCATTGAGGTCTTTGAAAAGACTACAATTCTAAATCTTTAAACAAGACGGAAAAATATTAGTTAAATCTTGAAAAAGACAGGAAATATCTACTGTCTGGATCTTTTGTTGTTTGAAATGATGAGAAACAGAAGTAAACTAGAGGCTTAAGTTTTTTAATTGTCCTTCTTCAAACCATGAGGTTCCTTTCCTTTTCTTAGATAAGGGCAAAAGAGATATTTCAGGTTGGTTAATAAAAGAAAGACATATGGCCGGGCGCGGTGGCTCAAGCCTGTAATCCCAGCACTTTGGGAGGCCGAGATGGGCGGATCACGAGGTCAGGAGATCAAGACCATCCTGGCTAACACGGTGAAACCCCGTCTCTACTAAAAATACAAAAACTAGCCGGGCGAGGTGGCGGGCGCCTGTAGTCCCAGCTACTCGGGAGGCTGAGGCAGGAGAATGGCGTAAACCCGGGAGGCGGAGCTTGCAGTGAGCTGAGATCTGGCCACTGCACTCCAGTCCGGGCGACAGAGCGAGACTCCGCCTCAAAAAAAAAAAAAAAAAAAAAGAAAGACATATTAGCCTAAGATCGAAATAGTAAGAGAGTGTGTATGCTTAAGGGTCAGTGTTCCAAAAAGTACACAATCAAAAAGTTCTAAAATACTTCTAAAACTGTATAGAAACAAAGAAAACAGTCTTATTAAAAAGAAAATAGAACAATGAGTTCACAATAATATGCAATTGATCTTTTGGCTTCACAGGCTAGCTCAAAGTTTGGAACAATTGAGTATCATTGTTTTTCTTTTGTTCTCTGTCTTTACCTAAACATATTTTGTCAGTATTTGTTTTACAGACGTGAGTGGGTTGTGACAAGGATGTTGCTATAGCTACTCATTTTTAATGAGTTTGGAGACTGTTATCCAACCAAACAAATAGCTCCTTCTCACTCAAAAATATTAGGAGGTAATCGAGGGGAAATTTGTAACTGAAAAATGACTCATCACAACACAAAAACGTTTTTAATGGTTAAGGAAGCAAATTATAATTTGTTGAGCAAGTGTTTATTCTTTGTCTCTTTTGTCAAGTGTGTGACTTGAGGGCATTTAAATAACTCATATTTGAGTAAAATCTACTTAATCCCTTAAAAATTGATTTTTTTAATTGTAACTTTAAAATGCTTAGCATATCTATTAATAATCAGTAAATCCTGATTGCAAAATATTCAAATACAATTTAACAAAATCAAGTGACTGCACATAAAAAAATAATTCTATAATATTTAGCTCTAAAAAATTTTGAACTACTTTTCACAGTTAAAAAAATGACCGTCCAGGTGCAGTGGCTCATGCCTGTAATCCCAGCACTTTGGGAGGCCGAAGTGGGTGGATTACACGAGGCCAGGAGTTCCTGACCAGCCTGGCTAATACAGTGAAACCTCTTCCCTACTAAAAATACAAAAATTAGTCAGGCTTGGTGGTGCATGCCTGTAATTGCAGCTACTCAGGAGGCCGAGGCACAAGAATCACTTGAACCTCAGAGGGGGAGGTTGTAGTGAGCAGAAATCGCACCACTGCACTCCAGCCTAGGTGACAGAGCAAGATTCTGTCATAAATAAATAAATAAATAAATAAATAAAACCTAACTGTACTACATTTATGAAAGAAGAATATAAACCTTTATAATGCAAAAGAGAATGCAGGATGTTTAGAGAAAGTGTCAAAATTTCATTTAGTAGACTAAAATGAAAGGGGATACAATTCAAGCTAAAAGGGTGTTTTAAAGTATCTTTCATGCTAGTGACAAAGACATTCAATATGTTGGAGACCTACAAAAAAATTACCAAGGAAGTAAAAAGAGGAGAATGTAGCCAAGACATGCTTGGAATATTCTTGGATTTAGAAATTAGCTCCTTAAGCTGCATTTCCAGTACAACTCAGCAAAATTCCATTTGATTATCCCTCCTTGAAAGTGAGCCCAACTGTAAACAGTCAGTATAATCTTAATGGCTTATGTTAAGAATATTTTCATATCTTTATTCATGCACCTTAGAAATATTTACATAAATATTTTATTGCCTAAAATAGTTCTGAAGCTATGGAAATACCTAAAATGACATTTAGTCTCTCTTCAGTAAGAACATTCTAAAACAAACTTAAATATATAAACCTAGCTTAGAAGTTAAAAAATTATAGGGGAAAAGCGCTTATTTTAGCTATTTAGTGCTTGGAGTCCAAATCAAAATAATAATAATAATATAATATATAATCTAAAGACCTCCTCCTACACTTTGATATGAAAGGAGAGTAGACAAAAAAGTATGGCTTTTTTCCAGCCCATTTACAATAGCTATAAAAAGAAATAGGGAATATTTAGCAATATGTTAAACTAAGGAGGTGAAAGATCTCTAAAAGCAAAACTACAAAACACTCATGAGAGAAATCATAGACAACAGAAACAAATAGAAAAACATTTCATGCTCAAGAATTGGAAAAATTAATATGATTAAAATGACCATACTGTCCAAAGAAAACTCAATATAATTAAAATGACCATGCTATCCCAAGGAAATTACAGATTCAGTGCAATCTCTATCAAAATACCAATGCCATTTTTTTCACAAAATTAGAAAAAATATCCTAAAATTTATATAAAACTGAAATGAAGCCCAAATAGCTAAAGAAATGCTAAGCCAAAAGAACAAAGCTGGAAGCATAACATTATTTAACTTCAAATTATACTACAGGGCTGCCGTAACCAAAACAGTATGGTACTGGTATAAAAATGGACACGTGAATCAATGAAATAGAGAACTCAAAAATAAAGCTACATATTACAGCCAACTGATCTTTGACAATGTCACCAAGAACATATACTGGGGAAACGGCACTCTTTTCAATAAACGGTACTGGGAAAATTGGTTTGCCATATGCAGAAAACTGAAATAGGACCCCTATCACTCACCACACAAAAGAATCAACTCAATATAGATTAAAGACTTAAATATAAGACCTGAAACCATAAAAATACTAGAATGAAACCTAGGGGGAAACTTTTCTGGACGTTGGCTTAGGCAAAGAATTCATGACTAAGACATCAAAAGCACAGGCAACAAAAGCAAAAATAGACAAATGTAACTTAATTAAACTAAAAAGCTTCTGCACAGCAAAAGAAATAATCAACAGAGTGAATAGACAGCCTCTAGAAGGGAAGAAAATATTTGCAAACTATGCATCGACAGGGGCTAATATCTAGAAGTGATAAGTAACTCAAACAACTCAACAACAACAATTAATCATATTAAAAATGGGTAAAGGACATGAATAGACATTTTTGAAAGAAGATATACAATTGGTGAACAAGCATACACAAAATACTCAACATCAATCATCAGAGAACTGCCAACCAAATCACAATGAGATGTCATATTATACCAGTTAGAAAGGCTACTATTAAAAGAATTAAAACTAAGATGTTGATGAGGGTGCAGAGGAAAGGGAAGCCATATACTGTTGGTGGGAATGTAAATTTAGTAAACCTCTATGGAAAACAGTATTGATATTTCTCAAAGAACTAAAAACAGAACCACCAATCCAGGTATCTATCCAAAGGAAAAAAATCATTATATCAAAAAGATACCTGGACCCTTCTGTTTATGGCAGAACTATTCTCAATAGCAAATAAATGGAATCAACCTAAGTGTCCATCAGTGGATGAATGGATAAACAAAATGTGGTATATATAAACAACAGAATACTATTTAGCCATGAAAAAGAATGAAATCATGTATTTTGCAGCAACATGGATGGAAATGGAGGCCATTATCTTGAGTAAAATAATTCAGACATGAAAAAATACCAGGTGTTTACACTTATAAGTGGGAGCTAAATAATGTGTACACATAAACGTAGGGTGTGGAATGATAGACAATGGCAACTGGTAAGGGTAAAGGAGTAGGAGGGTATAGACAATAAATAATTACTTATTGGGTACAAGGTACATTATTAAGGTAATATTGAGCAGTGAATTATTTGTTGGCAAGGTTAGCTATTTAGACTTTTTTTCTTCAAGAAAAAAATGTTGTATTAGTTTGTAGAGCCCATAATACAGTTGGCAAAGTCAGCTTAACCCGTATTGCATCTGAAGTATAATACTTCATGTGACTGCCATAGAATAATTGACAAAATTATTTCTAAAGGAGCAAAAATTTTACTAATTCCAGCTAGGAATACCAGTACTCATGGTCCTGCGTTGGTACTCTTTTGGCAAACGAGTTGTATATACATGTATGTGTTAGACTTGATTGGATAAGCAATATGTGAATAGATGGTTGTGCCTGGATTAATAAGAGAAAGTGGGTTTTACTTCTCTGTAGTATCTATAAGAAAGCAAATCTTTACACTACTCTTTTGCAAATGCTTGGTCGGTCAAATCTAAGATGTCAACAATGAGTAGAGCAATAGGATAGGATCTGCTGGCAGAATTGCATTATATTTTCTCCTCCTGATATTCAAAAACATGAGTCATTCATAAATTTATCAAGTATGAGTTACCTACACTGGCCTGATAAGAAATTACTTTAAAACCTTTTTTTTTTTTTTTTTTTTTTTTTTGAGACAGAGGCTCACTGCAAGCTCCGCCTCCCGGGTTCCCGCCATTCTCCTGCCTCAGCCTTCCGAGAAGCTGGGACTACAGGCGCCTACCACCACACCCGGCTAATTTTGTTTTTGTATTTTTAGTAGAGACGGGTTTTCACCGTGTTAACCAGGATGGTCTCGATCTGCTTACCTCGTGATCCACCCACCTCAGCCTCCCAAAGTGCAGGGATAACAGGCGTGAGCCACCACGCCCGGCCTAAAACCATTTTTAATTTAGCAGCTATCTACTCAATTTCCTTGGCACATACATGAATACCAGTAATCAAAATGTCAAGGATTATAAAAAGCTGATCGAGCTAAATGGAAAAATAATGTTTGAAACAGGAAATTTATTTTCTCTTCTTAACCACATGTGGCAGTAATTAAAGTTCATTAAAAAATCTCTAATCCCAGGGCAGTAGTCTAAATCAGTGGTTATCAAGTTTAGTGTACATCAGTATTATCTAGAGAGAGCATTAAAACAAGGGCTGCCGGGACCCATATCCAGAGTTACTAATTCATAGGTCTGGGGTGGAGCCTGAAAATTTGCATTTCTATATTTCCCAAGTGCTGCTGCTGTTGGTTATAAGAACCACATTTTGGGAACCACTGGGGTAATTTTTTCGCAGTTATCCAAAAACATATCAGTAAAAACAATTTTCCTTTAGATTTACCAATTTTTTGTAATTTCATATAAAAGAATTATAGACAGAAAAATTGTGTAAACATTCATTCTAAACTAAGCGTTAGTTCCCCAAATCATTTTTGTGTGATTAATCTTTCAAATTAACATATATGTATTTTTCTCAATTATCATTGTTTTATTCTTTAAATGCTTCCTTTTATTTCTAAGGTAATATGGATGCCAGATTAATTATTTCTGCTTTACATAGAGCAAAATTAATTTTAAATATCTCAACTTGAGGCAATATATGATTATATCATCATATGAAGGAATTAAATTTCCTAAAGAAAATGTCTATGCATTTCAGTGCCACTTTCTCAGTTGATAACCGAGAGTAATGTCATTTTTTCCTTCAAGACTGCATCATCACTTCATTGTATGAAACTGAAACTTTTGTGTTAGCTTAGTAGTTCTGTAGTAAAATCATTTAAGTCTCTAAAATTCATGAACAAAATAAATCTGTAATCTTTAAAAAATAAATTCATGAGAGTTACACTGTTACGTGTTTTTAAATGCATTCCCGGCCGGGCGCGTGGCTCATGCCTGTAATCCCTGCATTTTGGAAGGCCAAGGCGGGCAGATCACGAGGTCAGGAGATTGAGCCCATCCTGGCTAACACGGTGAAACCCCGCCTCTACCAAATGTACAAAAAACAAAATTAGCTGGGCGTGGTGGTGGCGGGCGCCTGTGGTCCCAGCTCCTCAAGAGGCTGAGGCAGGAGAATGGCGTGAACCCGGGAGGCGGAGCTCGCAGTGAGCCGAGATCCGGCCACTGCACTCCAGCCTGGGCAACAGAGCGAAACTTGGTCTCAAAAAAAAAAAAGGAAAAAAAAAATTAAAAAGAAAAATAAAATAAAATAAATGCATTTCCATGGAATGAAACTTTATTTTATCTCCAGAAAATTCCATCAGAAAGCAATTTTGCATTCCTATATTTTAGCCTATTAACAAAAATCATTTTAACAATCATTCCATCTATGCTTAGTTCCAATATTCAGTTTAGTATGAATCTTTTATGCCTAACAGCTGTTGCTATATCTAAGCTATTATTGGCTAGCATCTTGTTTAAACTAAAATTCCTTAGTGATTTCAGGTTTTCTACAATCTAAACACAATCCATTTGCTCATTATCTTTCAACTAAAATTTTGGTAAAAAATTTATAGACCTTCAAATTTTCCTTGTGTTTTCTTGCCTCTGAGCTTCAAGCCGAAATTCCTTGCTTCTTCCTTTCTTACTGTGTAAATCCTACCCACCTACCTTCATAAAGTCTTTTCTTATTAAATCAGCTGTCATTGGACACGTTATTTTCTACCACGTATTATTAGCTAACTTTTCCTGTGTTAACAATAAAGAACTACCATTTGCATTATTATTACTTACCAGGACCTAAAAAACAAGTCACTTACCATAATCATTAAGAGGATTCAGGTACTATTACCACGCCCATGTTAATATTAAAGCTGAAGATTAGAGTTTTTACCAGTCACACAGCTATTAAGTAGCAGAGCTGAGATTTAATTCTTGATCTACATATCTTGTGAAATCATGTACACATAACCCACTACTATATTACATTGTAAGGCAGCCTTCAACTTATAAATAGGTTATAATATTTTTAACTTCTGGGAGTACTTTAGCATACAGAAGTGAATACTTACAATAACTTATGCTTTGATTGAAATTCACCTTATTTAGTTGTATATTGGGAAGAGGTACCTATTTTCTCTTACACCTTAAAGCTCAAATCACAAAACCTCTTATTTTGCTTATGAGTCTAGTAATTTTTGTTTAAATTTTAATGTATAGAGCCATTGAATCCACTTTTCTCCAGAAGCTCTGATTGTTTTTAGTGAAGAATAGCAGAGGCAAACATTTGCGCACTACAGGCAACTATCAAGTGGGGGTAATATTAGACTAGCTGGCACCAAGGATAATACTTCATGTTAACAACAGAGCTGGAGAAAGTAAATGTTTTACAATTTATGAGTTCACATCAACTTTTCCAACCTATTTTCAAATCATGTTCTATGTTAAAAACATACTTTTTTTTTTTCTCTTTGGGGGCTACAATCTTCTCTATGCATTATTTTTACCAATTTAATATACCGTGCTACTAAATGTCACATAAAACTACGTGTTTGACTTTAAAAATTGGCTAGCCCGTCTTCTACTTTGACGTGTACTAACTGACATCAAGGACATCTCAACATGGTTACAGTTACCTTTTTCTCTTTTTTATAACTCTTATGTTTCTCAAGCACCATTCTACAGGCACTTTATTGATAAGATAATTCAAACAAAGAGTTTGTAAATCAGTTGTTTTTAGCTTATCACCTAATTTTTCAAAAGAACTGTTTTACAAATGATAGTTAGATTCCCAGACACTCCATGAAAGTCTGTTTAGACACAGTGCTGCTGAACTGTAGCACTAAAACCATAAGCTTGAGTCCCAAGACACTGGGTTAGAGGAGAGGAGAGATGGAAGAGACCTTTTTTCTCCTTCTTCCAGGTCTAACAATGGTCTTGAACACAATTTTGGTAAATCAGTAATGCTTAAGGCATTATGAAGTTTCCAATCATTTATTCATTTAGCCCATATTTGTTGAGCAATTCTTTTGATTAAACACTACAAATTCCTGGGGGCATAAAATTGAGAAGTCATGTTCTTCATGCTCCAAAATTCTGAACTATTAACACAGAGGTGAATTTCTGGCTGGCCAATATCTTTAAGTAGGTGAGGTGGATGAACGCAGTGCACTTGCACAGCATTGGCTTTGCACAGAAGTGCTGATGCATCACCTAAGATAACAGGCAGGAAAAAAATTATATAAAATAGTTACGGGTGCAGATCCCTTAATGTGGATAGATGTAACAGACAATAGAAGTTCTTTTGTAATTGCTTCAATTACCAGTACAGTTGAAGATACACTTTGCTTTTATTTTTTTTTTTCAAAATAACATCATATAATATATACCAGATAGATTTTTAAACTTATCAGGGATATTTTGTCATCATGATAACTACATAGCTCCAACATAATTATAAATAGTTGTATAATGTTCTGTGATTGGAAAATGTTGCCTTTTGCCTAGCCAATAAGGTTCTATATGGGTCATTTCCACTTTTTTCTTTCATTAACAGTGAGATAATAAATATCCTTTTATAACTTTTTGTATATCTATATACTTACTCCCTTATGATAAACTAATTGACATTGAGAGGTTATCTATTTTACATAGAGAGGTCGTTTACTTTAATGGATAAGCTCCTGCACTTACTAGCTGTGTGAACTTGGACAAGATTTTAATTTCTGTACCTTATTTCCAAAATAATTCTTACCTCATGGAAATGTTTCCATGATTACTTTAGACCAAGAATAAGGTGTTGAAAAGGAGAGTGATATATATCTTAGAGAGCTATTTTGATGATTAAATTAGCTTATATAAGTTTCTGAGGACAGTGCTTTTTGGATTATATTTTAGTATTTAGTATTTTATACATGCAAAATTGCATATGCTAATGTGTATTAGTGTACATGTATGTATACACACACATATAAAATATATCACTCAGCTTAAAAAACAGAACATTGTCAATATTGCATTCTCCTTTATGTGCTCTCTTGACTGTATCTTCCTCTTTATCCCCCAGAATAAACCATTATCCTGAATTTTGAATTCAATATTTTAATTTTATTGGTTTTATTTGTTTGTTTTCAGACAGTTTCGCTCTTGTTACCCAGGCTGGAGTGCAATTGTGCGATCTCAGTCACTGCAACATCTGCCACCCAGGTTCAAGCGATTCTCCTGCCTCAGCCTCCTGAGTAGCTGGTATTACAGGAGTCCACCACCACGCCTGGCTAATTTTTTGTATTTTTAGTAGAGATGGGTTCCACTGTGTTGGCCAGGCTGGTCCCCTCCTGACCTCAGGTGATCCACTCGCCTTAGCCTCCCAAAGTGCTGGGCCTGAATTCAACATTTTATTGTTTTTAACCATACCTATATTATACAAATATATGAATCCCTAAACCATTATTTGTCATATGTTTAATTTTATATAAATGGAATGATGCTCTTTGTATTCTACTATTTGCTTTTATTACTATTATATTTGTAAAATTCATCCATGTTGATACATGTAACTCTGCTTTATTTATTGTTCCTGCTCCGTAGTATTCTCTTACAGGAATATACCACAATTTACCCACTTTTCTGTAGATAAATATTTTTACCCAATTTTGTTTTGTTTTTGCTATTAAAACAATGCTTGAATACACAATTATCATAAAGCCTCCTAAGGAATGTGCACAAGAGTATCTTTAGGACTCATACCTAGGAGTGTAATTGCTGGGAAGAGTGAATGCCTATCTCCGGCATTTTTACATAATATCCAATAGTTTTTCAGAGTGATAGTACCAACTTACACTTCTACTGGCACTGCATTAATTTGTATTACTCCCCCAAATTGCTAACAGTTAATATGGTTGAAATTTTAATTTCTGCAGATTTGAGAATATAAATGATTCTTCATTTTGGACTTAATGTTTATTTCCATGAATAATAATAAAATTGAGATTCTTTTTGTTCTTTCTCTTTTCTGTGAAAGGTTATTCACGTCTTTAAAAAAAATTGTGAGTACGTAGTACGTGTATATATTTATGTGGTACATGGGATATTTTATATAGGCCTAACTGTAACAAGCATATCAGGGTAAATGGGTTATCAATAACCTCAAGGATTTATCCTTTGTATTATAAACAACATTATACTCTTTTAGTTATTTTTACATGTACAGTTAAATTATTATTGGCTGTAGTTATCCTATTGTGCTATCAAATACTAGATCTTATTTATTCATTGTAACTGTTTTTTTAACCCGTTACCATTTCTTCCCCCGTAACCTGCCCATTGCCCTCCCCAGCAACTGGTAATGATCATTCTACCCTCTCTGAGTTCAATTGTTTTAAATTTTAGCTCTCACAAATGAGTGAGAACATGTGAAGTTTGTCTTTCTGTGCCTGGCTTATTTCACTTAACAAAATTATTTCAAGTTCTATCCCTGTTGTTGCAGATGACAGGATCTCATTTTTTTTTTAATGGCAATACACTACTCCATTGTGTATATGTACCACATTTTTATTATCTGCTCATCTGTTGATGGACACTTACATTACATCCAAATCTTGGCCATTGTAACTGGTTCTGCAATAAACATGGCCGTGCAGATGTCTCTTTGATATACTGATTTCCTTTCTTTGGGGTATATACGTGGCAGTGGGATTGTTAGATACTATGGAAAGTCTATTTATAGTTTTTTGAGGACTCCCCAATCTGTTCTCCATAGTGGTTGTACTAATTTACATTTCCACCAAGAGTGTATGAGGATTCCCTTTCTCCATATCTTCACCAGCATTTGTTATTGCCCATCTTCTAGATGAAAGCCATTTTAACTGAGTGAGATGATATTTAGTTGTAGTTTGATTTGCATTTCTCTGATGATCAGTGATAATGAGCATTTTTATATACCTGTTTGCCATTTGTATGTCTTCTGAGAAATGTCTATTCAGATCTTTGGCCCATTTTTAAATCAGATTATTAGGTATTTTTGTATAGAGTTGTTTGAGCTCCTTATATAGTCTTGTTATTAATTCCTTGTGAGATGAGTAGTTTGTAAATATTTTTTTCCCATTCTGTGGGTTGTCTCTTCACTTTGTTTCCTTTGTTGTGCAGATGATTTTTAACTTGATGTGATGCTGTTTGTCCATTTTTGCTTTGGTTGCCTGTGCCTGTTGGGTATTGATCAAGAAATTTTTGCCCCGTCCAATGTCGTGGGGGAGTTTTCCCAATGTTTTCTACTAGTAGTTTAATAATAGGAACTCTTAAATTTAAGTATTTAATACATTTTGATTTGATTTTTGTACATAGTGAAGGATACAGGTCTAGTTTTATTCTCCTGCATATGGATATCCAGTGTGCCCATCACAGTGTGTTGAAGAGACTGTCCTTTCCCCAGTATATGTTTTTGGCAACTTTGTTGAAAATGATTTCACTGTAGGTGTGTGGATTTTTCTTTGAGTTCACTATTCTGTTTCTTACTCTATGTGTCTGTTTTTATGCTAATACCATGCTGTGTTGGTAACTATAGCTCTATAGTGTAGTTTGAAGTCAGGTAATATGATTCCTCTAGTTTTGTTGTGTTTTTTTTTTGTCAGGATTGCTTTGGCTAATCTGGTTCTTTTACGGTTCCATATATATTTTAGGATTTTTTTTCTATTTCTATGAAGAATATCTTTGGCATTTTGATAGGGATTGCATTAAAACTGTAGCTTACTCTGTGTAGTATGGTCATTTTAACAATATTGATTCTTCCAATCCACAAGCATGGAATATCTTTCCTTTTTTTTTTCTTTTTAGATGGAATCTCACTCTGTCACCAGGCTGGAGTCCAGTGGCATGATCTCGGCTCACTGCAACCTCCGCCTCCAGGGTTCAAGCGATTCTGCTGCCTCAGCCTCCCGAGCAGCGGGGACTGCAGGCACGCGCAATCATGCCCAGCTAATTTTTGTATTTTTAGTAGAGACAGGGTTTCACCATGTTGGCCAGGATGGTCTCATTCTCCTGACCTCATGATCTGCCTGCCTTGGCCTCCCAAAGTGCTGGGATTTCAGGCATGAGCCACTGTGCCTGGCCATATCTTTTCATTTTATTGTCCCCTCTTCAATTTCTTTCAACAATATAGTTTTCATTGTGAAGCTCTTTCACTTTTTTGGTTATTTCCTAGACGTTTAATTTTATTCATAGGTACTGTATATAGAATTATTTTCTTGATTTCTTTTTCAGATTGTTTCCTATTGGCATATAAACATCCTGATAATTTTTGTATGCCAATTTTGTATCCTACAACCTTACTAAATTTGTTTATTGGATCTAATGGCTCTTTGGTGGAATCTAGGTTTCTCCAAATATAAGATCACCTCATCTACAAACAAGGATAATTTGACTTCTTCTTTTCCAATTTGGATGTCCTTTATTTCTTTCTCTTGTCTGATTGTTCTAGGTAGGACTTCCAGCACTTTGTTGAATAACAGTGTGGTAAAAGTAGGCATCCTTGTTATATTCTAGATTTTAAAAGAAAGGCTTTCAGTTTTTCCCCATTCAGTATGTTATTAGCTATGAGTCTGTCGTGTATGGTTTTTATTATGTTGAGGCATGTTTTTTCTTTTTTTTTTATTTCCTTTTTTTTTATTATTATACTTTAAGTTCTAGGGTACATGTGCATAACGTGCAGGTTTGTTACATATGTATACTTGTGCCATGTTGGTGTGCTGCACTCATCAACTCGTCAGCACCCATCAATTCGTCATTTATATCAGGTATAACTCCCAAAGCATTCCCTCCCCCCTTCCCCCTCCCCCCTCCCCATGATAGGCCCCAATGTGTGATGTTCCCCTTCCTGAGCCCAAGTGACATCATTGTTCAGTTCCCACCTATGGGTGAGAACAGAGGCATGTCTTTTCTATACCCAGTTTTTAAGGGTTTTTATCATGAAGAAATGTTGAATTTTTATCAAATGCCTCTAGGGCATCAATTGAAATGATCATACGGTTTTTGTTCTTCATTCTGCTGATATATCACATTGATTGACTTGCATACATTGAACCATATTTGCATCCCTGAGGTAAATCCCACTTAGTCATGATGAATGATCTTTATGATGTGTTGCTAAATTCAATTTGCTAGTATTTTGTACAGAATTACTGTATAAATGTTTATCAGGGATATTGTCCTGTGGTTTTCTTTTCATTTTTCTTTCTTTTTATTTTTTGATTTGTCTTTGTCTGATTTTGGTAGTTGTTCACCTTGTAGAATTAGTTTGGAAGTAAGTATTCCTTCCTCTTCTATTGTTTGGAAGTTTGAGTAAAATTGGTATTAGTTATTTAAATGTTTGGTAAAATTTAGCAATGAAGCCAACAAGTCTTGGACTTTTCCTTACTGACAGATTTTATTATCATGACTTTGATTTGTTGCTTGTTACTGGTCTGCTCAGGTTTTAGATTTCTTCTTGGTTCTGTCTTGGTAGATTGTACGTGTCAAGAAAGTTATCCATTTCTTCTAGGTTTTCTAATTTATTAGCTTATAGTTGCTCATGGTAGCCTCTAATGATCTTTTGAATTTTTGTGGTATCAGTTGTAATGTCTCCTTTTTCATGTCTGATTTTATTTATTTGGATCTTCACCCTATTTCTTAGTCTAGCGAAATGTTATTCAATTTTGTTTATCTTTTCAAAAAGCCAACTTTTACTTCATTAATGTTTTATATTGTTTTCTTCATTTCAATTTTATGTATTTTTGCTCTGATCTTTATTATTTCTTTTCTTCTACTAAGTTTGGTTTTGGTTTGCTCTTGCATTTCTAGTTCTGTAAGATGTATCATTAGGTTGTGTATTTGAAATTTTTCTCCTTTTTTGATGTAGACACTTATAGCTATAGACTTCCCTCTTAGTACTGCTTTCACTGTATCCCATAGGTTATGATATGTTGTGTTTTCATTATCATTAGTGTCAAGAAAATTTTCAATTTCTGTCTTAGTCTGTTTATCAACCCGCTGCCAGCGTACAACCAATGTTCACTTAAGGCCAAGAGCTCTTCAGTCATATTATGGTGAATGCTGAAAGGGATGGGACTCACCCTTCAGGACAGTGGGCTCCCCTCTGGCCTAGGGTAGGTCCAGAAATGCCATCTAAAAGGCAAAGTCTGGAATCACAGTCTCCAAGAGCCCACTTGGTGACTAAGATGATACCTAAGGTGCAAGACAAGGTCCTTTTTCTTTTTCCCTTCCCTCTTCTCAAGCAGAGTGATTCTCTCCTGATAGACACCACAGCTCTGATTATTCTGGGTCACACTTGAAGTCAGCACAGTGCTGAGTCTCACCCAAGGTGAATACTACCTGGCTACCACTGCTGATAATGCAGGGCAAAGAGCTCTTTATAGTCAGGAGGTAATGAATCTTGCCAGTACTGAGTCCTTCCTTCCTTCTCTTCAGGGCATGAGTTTCCCTTTTGGCTCAGGATGTGACTAGAAATTCTGTGTGGGAGATAAGGCCTGGAACTGGCCCTGACAACTCTGTCTAGTGCCCTGTCCTGTTGTGGCTGAGCTGATATCCAAGTTACAAGACAAAGTGCCCTTTACTGTTTCTTCTCCTCTCCTCCAGCAGAAAGAAAGGGTCTCTTTTGGAGCTGCAAACTGTACTGCCTACAGCTGCAGAGGAGTGAGGCAAGTACTCTCTTAGCTGAGGAGGGGTGAGGCAAGTACTCCCTTAGCTGCCCCGGCTGGCATCTCACTATGTCACCTGCCCACCAAGTCTACTGGCTCTGAGCCCAGCAAAATACTGGTCTTTCCTGGGAGTTGCAGTCATTGTGGCCTAGACTGCCTTTCAAGTTTATTTAGAACCCCAGAGCATTTTAATCCTCAGTTGTGAGGCTTGCTGAAACTCGTTTGACTGCTGAGATGGACAATTCCCCTCTGGCTAGGGCTGGTCTAAATGGTCCCGCCACGGGCATCAGCTGAATTCTGTCCAATGTGGTCAGCATTGAGTTCTAATACAAAGTCCCACAAACACTGTGGTCTACCTCCCCGAAGTGCACATATTCTCTCTCTGTGCCACTTGGCCCCTGCCAGCGGGTTGGGGAGGACTGGCATCAGCAATTCAAGACTGTCTTTTCTACCCTCTTCATACGTCTTTAAGTAATATGAAGTTAAAACTAGGTATCATGATTACTCACCTGATATTTGGCTCTTATGAAAGTGTTTTTTTGGCTGGGTGCAGTGGCTCACACCTGTAATCCCAGAACTTTGGGAGGCCGAGGTGGGTGGATCAGGAGGTCAGGAGATGGAGACCAGCCTGGCCAAGATGATGAAACTCCATCTGTACTAAAAATATAAAAATTAGCCGGGTGCAGTGGCAGTGTGCCTGCAGTCCCAGGTACTTGGGAGGCTGAGGCAGGAGAATAGCTTGAACCTGCAAGGCACAGGTTGCAGCGAGCTGAGATCGCGTCACTGCACTCCAGCCTGGGTGACAGAGCCAAAGTCCATCTCAAAAAAAATCAAAAAACAAAACAACAAAAACAGTGCTTTTTGTGTGGATAGTTGTCAAATTTGGTGTTCCTGCAGGAGACTTCTTTTTTTTGAGACGGAGTCTCGCTCTGTCTCCCAGGCTGGAGTGCAGTGGCCGGATCTCAGCTCACTACAAGCTCCGTCTCCCGGGTTTACGCCATTCTCCTGCCTCAGCCTCCCTAGCAGCTGGGACCACAGGCGCCCGCCACCTTGCCCAGCTAGTTTTTTTTTTTTTTTTTTTTTTGTATTTTTTAGTAGAGACGGGGTTTCACCATGTTAGCCCGGATGGTCTCGATCTCCTGACCTTGTGATCCGCCCGCCTCGGCCTCCCAAAGTGCTGGGATTACAGGCTTGAGCCACCGCGCCCGGCCCCTGTAGGAGACTTCTGAAAGTTCCTCAGTGGAGACAGGCCTCTCTTGAGCCATGTTGCTTTGCTTCCTCCAGTCATTCATGACTTAAGCTCATATTTCTATGTTGTGATTTTTTTTCTTTTTGATTTGTATGATTTCTTTATATAATAAGTATACTAATCTTTTAAACACAATTATGTGTGTTTAAAATATATTATCTCAGTTTTTAATTCGTGTTTTCACTTTTTCCATCAGGTTTTTTTATTGACAAGCATTACTTTAATGACGTCAAATTTATCAATATTTTATTTTATGGTTATTGGTTAGTGTTTTTTGTAAGTACTCCTCTCCTATGTAGAGGTCATTAAAGTACACTCTTTAAGTTATAAAGGTTTGCCTTTTACATTAGTTCTTTAATCCACCTGGAATTACTTTTTTGCATATGTTTATGAGATAGAAATATTTTTAAAATTTTTTCTACTTTAATAGGTAGTATAATGTAATTTATTGAATGGTCTTGTATTTTCCTACTGATCTTCTCTCATATCTTAAGTTTTTTATATGCATGAAACTATGAAACTATTTCTGTTTTCTGAAAAAGAGACCAATGGAATAGAATAGTCCTTTGCCAATATCACATTGTCTGAAGTTGTGCAGTTAATAGGTTGAACTATCTGGTAATGCAAATTCTTCACCTCCTTCTTTTATAGGAATATTTTGAATATTTATGACCTTTATTTTTTCATATAAGTGTTTATATTCGCTTGTCAGATTATCATGAAACAATGTCAGAATTTTTACTGAAGTAGTTTCTATAGATTTATGAATGAAAAATTGGTTTCTCAATAATATGAACTCTTCCTATTTCACTGATGCTCAAAACAGTTAATAAGCATCGGGGCATACTATCAACCTGTCCATTGATATCAGAACAATAAGGGTTAATTTTGCCTATGAGGAACCAGCATGGCCATCAAAAGGCATACTGGATGAGTATCATCCCTGTTCCTATCTATAGTTAAGGTAAACTTTTCGAGCCCTTGAAAATAGCTTTTGTGCTTGAATAAGATTACTCATACCTTTGTATTGATTTTCAATTTATTTAAAAACTTGGTTAATACCTAATTTTGTAGCTGTATGTTATACATATGATTCTATTTATGTATCTAGTAATGTTAATCTAAAGCTTTTGATTAATGTGTGACTCCTCCCATAAACTTAACCAAATTCATAGAAGCATTCTAAGTACATATATAAATTTTATATAGTATACTTATTTTTAAGTAATCTTAATGTAAAACTTAACAATAAAAAATACTGAGTACTTTAGCAATTCTTGTAAATCTAACAAATATAATCATTTAATTCTTTTATATGCTTCCATTGTTATATATAAATACTCATTTCAAATTAAAATATCTAAATTGATTACTCAATAATATAATTGCATTAGACTTATAATGTTGACCTGCTACTCTGATTGAACAGGTTTTTTAAATATCGCAAATATATAAAACACCAAATATATAAGAAGTTCTTAATCTAAAATATTAATATGATAGTTTTGATTCACTGAAAAATGTATTTGTTGTGTATAATTCATAAGTTATACAATAACCCACAATATAGATTACTGTACTCTTTTCTCATATTACCCATGTGTCATTTTTGTATCAAGAATTTGCTCACCTTGTAAAAGAATGTGGGAGGTTAGTGTCTTTCTACTCCTTAGAAGCCTTTATATAATATCAGTATTATTTACTCTTTGAATATTTGATAGAAATTACTGGTAAAACTGTCTAATTCAGAGATTTTTCTTTTTAGGAAGATTTTAAATTACTGATAAATGACTCAGTAATTAAATGATCTTTGTAAAAAAGCACTCAGTTTGGATCTTCTACATCTATAAATATGTTTCTCTTTGTATTCTTTTGTATTCTATAGTGGTATCAGCAACTGTGTCTCCTCTTCCTTAATCAGTAGTTCCAGCTGATATCAATGATAAATTATTTTCCAACTTCCAACTTTTCAGTTTATTGCTGTTTTTTAAGTTTTGGTTTTCTGCTCTGATGTTTCTCTCTTCTATATTTTCTTTGGTACTATATTGTTCTCTTTCTTGACTTTGGAAGTCGGAACCTTAGCTCATTAATTTTAGTCTTTCTTCTTTGCTAATATCCGCCTTTAAGGTTATATATTTCAGTCTAAATGTAACTTTTTTACTGTATTTCATATATTCTGACACTATTTACCATATTATTCCACATTTTAAAATATAGTTTCTTCTTTGATGCATGGGTTATGTGGAAGTATTTCTTTAAAAATATTGAAATATCTGTATTTGCTTTTCTTGTCATAGATTCTTACTGAATTCCACTGAGGTTACAGAATATGGTCTGTAATTTTCTGTGAGTCTTTATGATGTATTGATAATTGTTCTATGGCCTAGTACATGTTCACTTTTCATAATTAATTAAAAATAAGCATTTATTCTTCAATTGTTGGAAACAGAATTTTCTATATCTATTAGAAAAGAGCTGTAAAAGAAGATGATGACTTCCTTTGGATAGAGGAAGATTAATATCTTTTTATATGTATGTATTTTATTCATACTATAAGCAAAAATTTTCTGGATAAGACCCAGACTGATTATTTACTCATATCATGTAAAAGATAAACACAGCCAAGTACTCGTTAAAGCAATAAGCACTGATTTAGTAACTACTCACAGTAAAGGAAAAGGCTGAGCTCCATTTTGATTTGTGAAAAGATTACTGGGTTTTTTTTTTTTTTTTTTTTTTTTGAGATGGAGTCTCGCTCTGTCGCCCAGGCTGGAGTGCTGTGGCCGGATCTCAGCTCACTGCAAGCTCCGCCTCCCGGGTTCACGCCATTCTCCTGCCTCAGCCTCCCGAGTAGCTGGGACTACAGGCGCCCGCCACCTCGCCCGGCTAGTTTTTTGTTTTTTTTTTAGTAGAGACGGGGTTTCACCGTGTTCGCCAGGATGGTCTCGATCTCCCGACCTCGTGATCCGCCCGTCTCGGCCTCCCAAAGTGAACTGGGGGTTTTTAAAGGGAGAATTAGGAAGAGGAGAGCTAGGCAGAGTCAAAGAAGTAAAAAATTTACAAAGGATTGATCGGCATAAATATGATTAGGCAAGCTGTGTTTGCTAACATTCTAATGAAAGTTAGAATTCTGTCTTCCCACAGAGACAGAAAGACAGAGGCCCTATCTTTCCTGGTGATAACTGAAAAATTGATTCACTGAAAAATTTATTAATTGTGTATAATTCATAGGTTATACAATAATCCACAATATAGATTACTGTACTCTTTTCTCATATTGCCCATGCCCATTTTAAAGGAATGGCTCTGAGAATCTTCTGAGTTCTAAGTGATACGTATTCACAATGGTAAACATTTTTCAAAAAGGAAAGTTTGGGGCCTGTTGTCAGCAGTTGACTAGGACAAACTAAATTCTCCTGGCAGTATTTAGCTTTCTCAGCTAGGCATTATAATGAGCTGTGGTTATCCTGGGAACACACCTCTGTGCTGCTAGAAGCCATGCTAGAATTTGATCATCTCTTAGTGTGGAGGTTTGATTGGAGTCATTATGTAGTGAGAGTTCTGCCGTTCTCAGTAGCAATTTTAGTGCTGGTTTCCAGTGCCCTATTTCCCCTTTGGGGCAATAGAGAGCATATATCACCCTATATTTAAAGAAGGAGGGGCTCTTTAGGAGAAGACCTGAAAACTATGAATCTTGGAGTTTGTGTAGAAACTGCTGCAGAGATGCCTCTCTTCTCCCACTGAGGAGAGAGAGAAACTTTTGCTATCAAATGTAATCAAACCCTCTCTGGAAAGCGGAGGGGAGGGTCCCCAAGTTGTTGAAACACTTTTCAATGTGAACAAATAAATGGGTCTAGGAGAGACATTATAAATCTCTTCTGGGTATTTCACTATCTTTAAGGTCCAAAGCTTATTTTCTGTTCACTCATCCTTTAACTCAGGTTGCCAGACAGTAATGTTCCATCAGAAAGCCCTGACTATACAGAAATATGAAAATATTTGTTGTTTTCCTACAGAGAAACCCCATCCTCCCTTAGTGCCTACCTTGGCAGACTGAAGTCACCTGGAGAAGTAGCCCTAATTCCAAATTGCTGGTTATGTCCCATCCTCCTGTAGTTGTTTATTACTGTATGGTGATATCATCTTGGGATTTCAGCCACAATCAGTCTGGAGGTTTAGAATTCATCTCTTAACTCTAACTACTCCACAACATAACTACTCTTTCATACTCCATACCTACTCTTTCAGCCTCTACTCTGTCATGATGGTAATGGAGGCAGAAGTAGGGATGTCTCCTCTACATTTTAGAAATGTCAGTCTTTTCACCACTCTACTTCCATTTACACCATTTTCTGCCACAATATCTCAAAAATTTAGGTAGTAACTGAAAACTTGAAAAATAAAAACAGAGTTCAATGATTCAACTGACTTTAGCTATATAAAACTAAAGTAAATGAGTTGCATACACACTTAAGCCTGATTTCATATTAGCATTTCTTTTTATGACTTCTTTTTAATTCTTTTCTCTGTGCACAATAACGTAATGAATGCAAACTCGATAGAAACTGAACTCAATGGTATAAACTTAAACAATAAGCACAGGAATATTCACAGCAATTAATAAGCAAGGTAATAAAGGTACAACTTAGAATATAAATGAGTACTCTAATATAATAATAAGCAACCAAGCATAGTTTTATTACATTAAGTAAAAGTAGCATTTCCTAATCTGTATGTATAATAGTCACAATAAAGACACAAAAATATCCCAAATTCATAGCATTCCAAGAAACAAAGGCATAACTCTAAGGGATCTGTACAATTGGAAATCTTGTAAAATTACATTTGTATGCTAGAAAAGGTTTAAAAATACTTTGGATGATTTTTAACATTTTGATTTTCCTATTATATATTCATGGAATAAATATTTGAAATAAATAATCTAATAGGCTTATGATTTTTCATGGTTTTTCTTAAGTAAAGAAAAATATTCAATTATAGTTTTAAAAAATACAAAACCTGGATATCCGGGTCCCGAATGGCAGCATAGAAGCAAACTGATATCACTCCCCAACAGAAAACCAAAAACAAATATACTGCGCTGAAATTAGAGAGAAATCAAATTTCTGTATGTGTGATACTCCTGCCCTGAATCTGCCTGGCACCAAGCATATGGAAAATTTCCCCCTGACTTAGTTTCTATACTAGAAAATGTGAGATCAGGGTTGACAACCAGCTTCCCTATCATCTTAGGTTCTCTGGCTAGAGACCTGTGCCTGCCTCAAATTTGGGAGTGCCTAAAGCAAGTAGGATTTCTAAGAACAACCAAACAACCAGAGTCAAATGGTGGTGTTGGGAGAGAGGGGCACTACCATCTCCAGCCCTGGAAACTTTACTCTGTAACTTGGCAAAAGGAGATAACAAGTCAGAGTGACTGTTCAACAAAAAGCTACTATCCAAGAATACTGTAGGATATTTGTTTCACAGGCCCCCTAATTATAAATTCCTAGCCAGCTTTCCCACAGTATTGGGATATCCCCTTTGTGATCTCCTCCATTCTGGCTAAGCAGCTCTGATTGTTTATAAGAACTGAGGCAAACCTGGGTTAAGGAACCATCTACTACCAGAAAGGAGGCACCAATCTAGCAGGTAAAAATGAAAAATAAAACCAACAGGTAAATTACAAAGAATGTCTGAGCTAACATAGTCAATAAAAAACAAAACAAGCCAGACAGAAAATACTGAAATAAGTAAATAATCCTTCAATCCTTCATGGACATACGTCCATGAGAAATAACAACAAACAGGAAACCATGACCTGCTCAAATGGACAAAGCAATAAACCAGTGACTGACCCTAATAAGACTGAAATGTGTGAATTCTGTGACCAAAAATTCAAAATAGCAGTTTTAACAAAACTCCAAGATAACACAAAAAACCAATTCAGAAAAGTTTCAGAGAAATTTAACAAAGAGATTTAAATTTTAAAAAATCAAATAGAAAACTTGAAACAGAAATACATTTGCTGAACTGAAAACTTCGTTAGAGGCTCTCAACAGCAGAATAGATCAAGTGGAGGAAAGAATCAGTGAGCTCAAAGACAAGCTATTGGAAAATACACAGAGGAGAAAAAAAATGAAAAGAAACAAAGATCATCTACAAGATATAGAAAATTACCTCGTAAAACAAAATCTAAGAATTATTGGCATTCGAGAGAGTAGAAAAAGAGCAAAGGTTAGAAATTTTATTTGAAGAAATAATAACAGAAAACTTTCAAAGAGTTAAATATCCAGGTGCAGGAAGGTCAGAGAACACCAAACAGATTTGACCCAAATAAGACTACCCTATGACATATAATAATCCAATTCTCAAAGGACAAAGATAGTATTCTAAAAGCAGAAAGAGAAAAGAAGCAAGTAACATGTGAAAGAATTCCAATTCATTTGGCAACAGACTTTTAAATGAAAACTGTACAGTCCAGCAGGGAATAGGATGAAATTTTCAAAGTACTGAAAGAAGATGAAGAAGAAAAAAAAAAACCTACTATCCAAGAATACTGTATCCAGTAAGCTATTCTTCCAATATAAAAGAGAGATAAAGTCTTTCCCAAACAAAGCTGAGAGAATTCTCAGAATTGGCCACTTGACCCATCTTACAAGAAACACTATCAGGAGTTTTTCAATATGAAAGTAAAAAAAAACCTAATGTGCAAAAAGAAAACATTTGTATGTATAAAACCCACTTATAAACTTAAGTACACAAACAATCATATATACTCTAAGACTGTAATTATTGTGTGCAATCTACTCATAACTCTAGTATGAAACCTAAAAGGTAAATCTATCAAAATTATAGTAACTACAGCAATCCATCAAGAGATGGGTAGTATAAAATATGCAAATTGAGACAACCAAAAGTCAAAATGTGGGGGAACGGAGTTAAAGTGTAGAGTTCATTTCTATTTTTTAAATATTTCTATTAATTGCTTTCTAATCTAAGAAAAATTGTCATCTCTTTAAAATAACTTGTTGTATCTGTAAGATTTTTGTAAGCTTCATGGCAACCACAATAAAAAATTATAATTCACTAAAAGCAAAAGCAATGAATAAAACCATGCTAGCAGAGAAAATTACTTAACTATAAAGAAAACCAGGAGAAAGAAAGAGAGGAATTATAAAACAAAACAAACGACAAAATGGGCACATAAGTCGTTACTTATTAAAAATAACACTGAATGTAAATAGATTTGATTCTCCAATTAAAAGGCATAGAGTTGCTGAATGGATAAAGAAACAAGACCCAACTATAAGCTGCCTGTGGGAAACCCAAGTATAAAGACACACATAGACCAAAAGTGAAGGGGTAAAAAAATATATTTCATGCAAATGGAAACAGTAAATGGGTAGGAGTAGCTATGTTTTTATCAGACAATATAAACTGCACATCAAAGACTAAAGAGAGACAACGAATGTCACTGTATTATAACAAGGGGGTCAATTCAGCAAGAAGCTATAACAAATATAAATATCTATGTACTGAACACCAGGGTTCCCATATGTAATGGAAACATTACTAAAATTTAAAGGAAGAGATAGACTACTATTCAATAATACTAGGGGACTTCAACATCACACTCTCAGTAATGAACACATCATCCAGACAGAAAGCTCACAGCTAACATTATACTAAATGGGGAAAAATTGAAAGCCTTTCCCTCAAGATCCAGAACAAAATAAGGATGCTCACTTTCACCACTTTTGTTCAATATAATACTGGAAGTCCTAGACAGAGAAATTTGGCAAGAAAAAGAAATAAATAGCATCCAAGAAGTCAAATTATCCTTGTGGTATGGTTTGGCTCTGTGTCCCCACCCAAATCTCATCTTCAATTGTACTCCCATAATTCCCACGTGTTGTGGGAGGGACTGGTGAGAGATAATTGAATCATGGGGGCAGTTTCCCCCACACTGTTCTTGAGGTAGTGAATAAGTCTCACGAGATCTGATGGTTTGATAAGAGGAAACCTGTTTCACTTGGCTCTCATTCTCTCTCTTGCTGCCACCATGTAAGAAGTACCTTTCATCTTCCACCATGATTGTGAGGTCTCCCTAGCCATGTGGAACTGTAAGTCCATTAAACCTCTTTTTTTTTTTTTTTTTTTTGTAAATCTGTGAAAATAGACTAATTCAGTAAATTGGTACCAGGAGAGTGGGGTGCTGCTGAAAAGATACCTGAAAATGTGGAATCCAGTTTGGAACTGGGTAACAGGCAGAGGTTGGAACAGTTTTGAGGGCTCAGGAAAATGTGGAAATGTTTGGAACTTCCTAGAGACTTGTTGAATGGCTTTGACCAAAATGCTGATAATGATGTGGACAGTGAAATCCAAGCCAAGGTGCTCTCAGATGGAGATGAGGAACTTGTTGGGAACTGGAGCAAAGGTGACTCTTGTTATGTTTTTGCAAAGAGACTAGTGGCATTTTGCCCCCGCCCTAGAGATTCTTGGAAATTTGAACTTGAGCGAGATGATTTAGGGTATCTGTCAGAAGAAATTTCTGAGCAGCAAAGCATTTAAGAGGCGACTTGGGTTAAAGGCATTCTATTTTAAAAGGGAAGCAGAGCATAAAAGTTTGGAAATTTTGCAGGCTGACAATGTGATATAAAAGAAAATCCCATTTTCTGAAGAGAAATTTAAGCCAGCTGAAGAAATTTGTCTAAGTAATGAGGAGTTGAATGTTAATCCCCAAGACAATGGGGAAAATGTCTCCAGGGTATGTCAGAAGTCTTCATGGCAGCCCCTCTCATTGCAGGCCCAGAGGTCTAGGAAGAAAAAAAAAAATAGTTTCATGGGCCAGGCCCAGGGTCCCTGTGCTCTGTGCAGTCTAGCGACTTGGTGCCCTGCATCCCAGCCACTCTAACTGTGACTAAAAGTGGCCAAGGTACAGCTTGAGCCATGGCTTCCAAGGGTGGAAGCCCCAAGCCTTGGCAGCTTCCATGTGGTATCAAGCCTGAAGGTGCACAGAAGTCAAGAATTGAGGTTTGGGAACCACCTCGAGTTCAGAGGACGTATGGAAATGCCTGGATGTCCAGGCAGGAGTTTGCTGCAGGGGTGGAACTCTCATGGAGAATCTCTGTTAGGGCAGTGCAGAACGGAAATGTAGGGTCAGATACCCCACTCAGAGTCCCTACTGGGGTACCACCTAGTGGAGTTGTGAGAAGAGAGCCACCATCCTCCAGACCTGAGAATAGTAGATTCACTAACAGCTTGTACCATGTGCCTGGAAAAGCTGCAGACACTCCACACCAGTCCATGAAAGCAGTCAGGAGGGAGGCTGTACCCTGCAGAGCCACAGGGGTGGAGCTTCCCAAAACCATGAGAACCCACCTCTTGCATCAGCGTGACTAGGATGCGAGACATGAAGTCAAGGAGGTCATTCTGGAGCTTTCAGATTTGACAGACCTGCTGAATTTTGGAATTGCATGCATCCTGCAGCCCCTTTGTTTGGCCAATTTCTTGCATTTGGAATGGTTGTATTTGTCCAGTGCATGTACGTCCATTGTATCTAGGAAGTAACTAACTTGCTTTTGATTTTACAGACCTAGAAAGGACTTGCGTTGTCTCAGGCGAGATGTTGGGCTATGGACTTTTGAGTTAATGCTGAAATGAGTTAAGACTTTGGGGGACTGTTGGGAAGGCATAATTGATCTTGAAATGTGAGGGCATGAGCTTGGGGAGGGGTCAGGGGCAGAATGATGTAGTTTGGCTGTGTCCCCACCCAAATCTTATCTTGAATTGTACTCCCATAATTCCCATTGTTGTGGGAGGGACCCAGTGGGAGACAGTTGAATCATGGGGGGTGGTTTCCCCCATACTGTTCTTGTGGTAGTGAATAAGTCTCATGAGATCTGATGGCTTGATAAGGGGAAACCCATACTGCTTAGCTCCCATTCTGTCTCTTGCCACCGCCATGTAAGAAGTGCCTTTTGCTTTCCACCATGATTGTGAGGCCTCTCTAGCCACATGAAACTGTAAGTCCATTAAACCTTTTTTTTTTTTTTTTTTTGATAAATTGCCCAGTCTTGAGTATGTCTTTATCAGCAGCATGGAAACAGACTAATTCACCTTGTTTGCAAAAGACATGATATTATACTTAGAAAAACCTAAAAACCCTATGAAAAAACTGTTAGAACCAATAAACAAATTCATCAAAGCTGTAGGATACAGTATCAACCTATAAAAATCGGTAGAATTTATATATACCAACAGTGAACAATCTGAAAAAGGAATAAAGAGAGCAATCCCATTTACAATAGCTAAAAATATGTATAATAACTAGGAATCAGTGTAACCTAATATGCTAAAGATATATGCAATCAAATACTAATAAAATAATTGAGGAGGACACAAAAGAATGGAAAGATATTTTATTCTCATGGGTTGAAATAATTAATATTGTTAAAATGACAGTACTACCCAAAGAAATTTGCAAAGTCAATGCATTCCCTATTAAAACACCTATGACATTCTTTACAGAAATAGGAAAAACAATTCTAAAAATTATAAGGAATCACAAAAGACCTTGAATAGTCAAAGGAAACCTGAGCAAAAAAAAGCAAAGCTAAAGCCATCACACTACCTGACTTCAAAATACACTATGAAGCTATAGTAACCAAATCAACATGGTACTGGCATAAAACCAGACATAAAGACCAATGGAACAGAATAGAGAAACCAGATATAAATCTATACCTTTACAGCCAATTCATTTTTACTAAAGATGTAAAGGTGCTCATTTTCAACAAAGGTGCCAACAATGGGGAAAGGACAGTTTCTTTAATAAATGATTCTGGGAAAACTGAATATCCATATGCAGAAAATGAAACTAAACCCCTATCTCTCACTATATATCAAACATAAAATAAAAGTGGATTAAAAATTAAATCTAAGACCTGAAACTATGGAACTACTGGAAGAAAACATAGGGAAATGCTCCAGGGCATTGGTCTAGGCAAAGAATTTTGTGTAAAGCCTCACAACAATAGGAAACAAAACCAAAAATAGACAAATGGGATTACATTAAGCTTAAAAGATTCTGCATTGTAAAAGAAACAGTCAACAAAGTGGAATGTCAACCTACAGTGTAGGAAAAATTATTTGCAAAGTACACATCTGTTAAGGGGTTAATAACCAGAATATATAAGTAACTCAAGCAACTCAATAGCAAAAAAGTAAATAATCCTCTTACAATGGGCAAAAGATCTGAATAGACATTTCTCAAAAGAAGACTGAAAAACAAATCAAGCCACAAGTATATGAAAAAATGCTCAACATCACGAATCATGGGAGAAATGCCAAAACCATGGTGAGATATCATCCCACCCCAAGTAAAGTGGCTTTTATCAAAATAGCAAATGCTGGCAAGGATGTGGAGAAAGGGAAACTCTTGTACACTGTTGTTGTGAATGTAAATTAGTATAGCCATTATGAAAAATTTTGTGGAGCTTCCTCAAAAACTACAAATAGAACTTCCATATGATCCAGCAATTCCAGTACTTACATATAGCCAAAAGAAAAGAAATCAATATGTGAAAGAGATACCTGCAACACTTCTTGTAGGTGCCTGCAACAATTCTCGTAGGTACCAAGTTAGGTCCCATATTAATTGCAACACTATTCACAATATCCAAAATATGTAATAAACCTAAATGCCCATCACTGAATGAATAAATCAAGAAGATGTGAGATACACACACACACACACACACACACACACACACACACAGTGGAATGCTATTCAAACTTAGAAAAGAATGAAATCCTGTCATTTGCAGCAATATGGACAGAACTGGAGATCATAAAATGAGGCAGGTACAGAGAGACAAATATTGTATCTTCTGATTCATATGTGGAAGCCTAAAAGGTGAGTCTCATGAAGATAGGGAGCAGATTGGTGGTTACTAGAAGCCGGGAAGAGTGGGAGGGAGAGGGGACTGAAGAGAGGTGATTAATGGGTACAAAGACACAGTCTGATAAAAGAAATAAGACCTAGTGTTCGATAGATCATTAAGGTGACTATAACATACAATAATCTCCTGTATGTTTCAAAATAGCTAGAAGAGAAAAATTTGCTTATTTCTGGCATAAAGAAAAGACAAATATTTAAAGTGATAGATATCCTAAAAATACTGATTTTTTCTTTTCAAATTATATGAATGTATTATCATATGTACCCTAAAATATATACACTTATTATCTAACATTAAAAATATAGCAGTGTAATTATATTTCAGCTTTTCTATATATCTTGGGAATTATGAAATTGAACTTTTTTTTGTTTCTGAAAGGTTTGCTTGTTAGCAATATGTAAATAATCCACTCACTTTAGTAATAAATCAAGTATATTTGATGTTTTCTGACTTGACTTATATCTTCATATCCAATACTAGAATTTGACATGTCATGACTATTTTTTCAATTGTTGTTTCTGAAACGTAACACTTTTCTTTTCTTTTTCTTTTCTTTTCCTCTCTCTTTTTTTTTTTTTTGAGACAGAGTCTTGTTCTATCGCCCGGGCTGGAGTTCAGTGGCGCAATTTTGGCTCACTGCAAGCTCCGCCTCCTTGGTTCAAGCCATTCTCCTGCCTCGGCCTCCTGAATAGCTGGTACTACAGGTGCCTGCCACCAAGCCCAGCTATTTTTTTTTTGTATTTTTAGTAGAGACAGGGTTTCACTGTATTAGCCAGGTTGGTCTCAATCTCCTGACCTCGTGATGCACCCGCCTCGGCCTTCCAAAGTGCTAGGATTACAGGCGTAAGCCACTGCACCCAGCCAACACTTTTCTTTAAACTTGCTAATAATATTTGTTATTGCTATTTTAAATATACTAAATTAAATTTTAATTTAGGCTCAACAGATCTCTAATTAAGCAGATAAATGTAGTGAGATTGAGGCATTAGGCAATACTTCTTCCAGTCTACATGTATTAGGTTATGATATCATAGGGAACTGTGTGATACCTTAGATTAATACTTTATAAAAATTAATTCTGTAAAAATTGGCATAGATTTTCTTTGCCAACCAGTGCAGAATCCTCTTAGACTTCTCTTTTTATTTCTGCTATGAAGTTTACCTATGTAATAATGTTTATATTATATAGTATGCAATCATATCCTTCGTATACATTCATAATATATATAAATATTTAAGCTATTAAGTCTTTCAGAGATTTAGTCCAGAGTGATGCAATGGTTCTCAAACTTTAGCCTGAAAGGGAATCATCTGGAGGACTTATATAGATCCCCTACAGAATGTCGTTTTGGCTAAATTCTGTGTATGCAAAAGGGATGGTACTAATTGGCAAATATACCTGTGTAAAAGAATAGAATCGTCTATATAAAATTATGTAAATTAGATATTAATCAAAATCTAAAATTATATATGCCAAGGATTCAGTATTTACAAGAATTAGTACCATTTACACAAACCTAGTAGCTGGCTTATTTTTCTGTTGGCATGTGTGTTTTTATTTCAGAAGCATGCACCTGTCATTGTTGCTAAACTCTGATGAAAATGTTTTCCCTCCATTCCATTTTGATTGACTTGTTGCCTACAAGAACATGAGAATGATAAATGTTGATTTTGAATTGATAACCTCTGATTGCCATATCAGAGAACTACTTCCTAACTGACTTCAATCTTTCAAATTCTTTTAAATATATTTGTCTGTAGGTGTGATGTATTTTTTAGATGTGTATGGAAGTAAGGTGATAATATTCCTTTCTCCCTCTTGTTCTTCTGAGAGTAAAATATGACAGAATAAATATATTGTTGAGTTTCCAAAATA
Source organism: Trachypithecus francoisi (assembly GCF_009764315.1). Classification (NCBI taxonomy): domain Eukaryota; kingdom Metazoa; phylum Chordata; class Mammalia; order Primates; family Cercopithecidae; genus Trachypithecus; species Trachypithecus francoisi. Next base: position 10,259,040 of record NW_022681453.1, read on the forward strand.
TTTACTAAGACAACTTTTAAATAATATCAATGTCAACTGTCATTTTTTACATTTCATAATTAGCTTTATGAAAATGTGTTGTTTATTGCTTGTTCCAGACCAGATACAACGTCGTAGAAAGAACAGAACAAGAATAACAAGGAAACATTGCAAAATATTGAAGTTATAAAATAAATAATTATTGTGTTGATGTGTAAATTCAATCTGTGTTCTTTTCATCCTTTAGCTTAAAGTTACTGTAATTACTTGATAATTAGAAATATTTCTGGGAGAAACAATTGAAAAAGCCTGTGAATTAGCAGGGACTTTAGCCGGAGAGAAGTGATCTAAGTGGAAAAATTGTACCTGCCTTTACTTCAGATAGTGATGGCCTCCGAAACAAGATAGATATAAGAAAAGATAGACAAGAGAAAATGTTTCTTGGAAAAAGGTTTATCGAACCTCGCAATGGTGAAGCTGTGAAAAGTGTACCTCTCAGATTATCTTAGTTTGCCAAAGATCTGTCAAGGACAGTTTAGTGCTCGTTCCCCCCTAGGGGCAAAGTTTCAGAGCTTCCTAACTTGGGTGCCTTGGCAAGCTGCAATCCCTCAGATGGTTACTGATGTACCAAGATACTAATTCCTCCAGTCTAGGAGGGCCCGGTTAGGCCTGGTATATGTAGACGAAGAAGTCATCTCCTACATTCTTGAGGAGACCCTGCCATTTATCTCAAGGTACCTAGAATAGTACCAGTTTCTGTCTGAGCTGAAAAAAGGTGGACTAAGACAATTCCTTCGGGTCCCTTTTCTTGCAGTCAAGCCAGTCTATTTATTGTCTTCTACCATGCCAATTTCCGCTTGTCTGGATTCTATGTCTAGAATGCCCTCTTCTTTTCCAGCTTCTATGCAGAGTATTTCTTAAATAAGAAACAAGACGTATGATCCATAATGGAAAAAAACTGTTATAACAATTATCATGGCTTATAACTTCTGTTTGATGAAAGACAGTATAAAAAGAGTGAAAAGACGTATCTTAGGCTGAGAAAAACATATGAGATTTTTAAAGAAAGCTAACTGTTCTTTAAGCATAAAAACAGATTAACAAAAGCTCTATAACCTTTAACATGAATAAAGTATATTCAAGTGTATCATGTAAATAACAAAACAATAAACCTTTTTAAAAAAGCAACAGAAAATTCTGTATTGTGCTATGGATGCAAATATTTGAAATTTCCAAAGTGTAATCTTCAGGAATGTACAACACACATGGAAAAACCACACAGCCATACACAGGAATACCCGTCAGTTTTGTGATTGTGTTCCCTCTGGGAAGGGAAAGAGTAGAAGGAATGGGTATTAACTGGAACATTTCACTTCATTTGGTTTTTAAATCTAAAGAAAAAAAGGTCAAAATGTAAATATACATTTAATCTTCATGATGGAGGTCTCACTGGTACATTATATTCTACAATACTTGATATGTTCAAAATGTTTCATAATTCAAATGAAACATTTTAAATGGATAAGTCTAAACTCATTCTTAGTAAATATAATCTTAGTTGATTTTATATATGTATACCACTTAATAATTTCCTCTTTTTGATTAGTATTTGTTAGCTTAATTTTCACTTCAAATTACACATGTTTTAAGGGGTGAGAGTGTGATTTTTATTTCTCTTCTGTCCTCTTCAATAACTATAATGGCAATAAGCATCTAGTATATAGATAATGATAATTGTTAATTGATTATACAAAACATGTTCACTAAACTGGAAATCCTCATATGTTAAGCAGATTAGTGACAGCATTTGCAAACTGCCAGTTCCCAAAGAAACAAATGTGTTTTTATATGGCAAAGTTTCTTTTGAATCGTCCCACTTTATCCTCTTTCTCTCCATCCCTCAACTACCTTCCCCTTTTGTTCCCGATAACATTCTTCCAAATCCACAAAAACCAAGTAAAGCAGATTTTCCTTACAAATAAAGATGAGCTCTAAAATCCTCTGTTCCACACTCCAGCCTGATCAGCCAAAACCCTTGGGATGAGAATAGAAAAAAAAGAAAACAGAAATGTTGCTGTGAGCCCAGGGGTATGTCAGAACCCAGACTAGAGTTCTTTCACAGAGGAAGTAAGTTGTTAGAAAACACCCCATCTTATTGTCTGAATATAGAAGTTAAATAAATCTGGGGACTATCTAGCATAAATAATTTTTGAGAAAAATAATTGCAGAGGATCAGAGACATCTGGACAGAAGTAGTATCTTGCTGATAGATTTTCAAGTCTTCCCATTTATAATCCATCAATGTTCTGGTGGATTTTGTTTTAAATAGTTTTATTTATGTTTATTTTATGTTATTTTTATTTCAAATAGTTGATACCTTGTTTTGTTTATTTTATGTTATTTTTATTTTAAATAGTTGATACCTTGTTTTGGGAGGGATAGCATTAGGAGAAATACCTAATGTAAATGACGAGTTAATGGGTGCAGCACACCAACATGGCACATGTATACGTATGTAACAAACCTGCACATTGTACACATGTACCCTAGAACTTAAAGTATAATAAAAAGAAAAAAATCAGGGTAAAACTTTTGGGAGGTTAGGAATCAGTTAAGAATCCTTCAGTGTCTCTAGATGCTAGAAACTTACAAGGACGCAAATATACAAATATTCATATAATTTCAGGGAGGCTGTAAGCCTAGTGAAGCTCATCCATGGATCCTTTATGATTCCATAGTCTCCAGGCTAACATACTTGCCTTAAACAGTTCCAGTGCATGGGTATCTGTGTAGAAACAATCTAGAATTATGGTTTGTTACTAGATCAGAACTTATTTTATAAGATTTAAATAAATTGTTGATGATTAACTGAAAATGATGAAATTGCACTCGTTCTTTTCAAATTGGCCTGCAGTTTTAAACACACATATATAAGCATATGTGTATATATCCATATCTATTAATATATTCATGTGTATATTCATATATATGTGAACATATATCCACACATGTTCCTAAACACAAAATTCTACAAAATTTAAATGGAGAAAAAGAAAAATAGATTCCTTTGACTATTTTTCTAATCTTTAAAACTTTATTTCTGTTTGCTATTAAGGCAATTTTGCCAAAATAGAAACACAGGGCATTGAATTCTTCTAGACTTATTGTCTGATTTTACTAAGACTTGGAATGTATGATAATTAACAATATTGAATTTCAATGAATCCAGCATACAGGAAAATAGCTGGTTTTTAATCATAATGCCATTGTTTCCTTTGTTGACCTCCCAAATTGATGTAACTACTTTACTTACTCCTATTCTAGAAACAAACAGCTCTACCTGGGTAGGACATCATCAGTACTGTCTTCTTGCTCGTCATCTTCACTTACCCACTGGCTCCTTTCAGCCCCCCTGTCTAGGAAGGAGTCCACCTGAGCTCTTCTGTTTTCTCCATGTCATTCTGGTTTCTCATTCACTTGAATGCACACCTTTGGCTGCCTGGTATCTTATTCAGCTTAATCTAAAGGTACATTCTCATGATTTACGTCTTTTAATTAGTTCACAGGTCCTTTATTATTGAGTGTCTAGGGCACAGGTGTAACTTTGGAACTATACATGTAGCACAAACTGCTTAAAATCCTAGATCTTTTTATGATATTACATTAAACACAGCAACTTTAAAGTAAAAGAGAGGTCAACAATTTAACATAGGGAGAAATGCAAACCATGTGGCTGGTATTTGTGAGTAACTGAGGTCTATATAAAAGAAAACATTAAGAGACAGAAGGAAACCTGCTAATGTGGTGATGGGTATAAAAACTTGAACTACTGTCTACCACTTTATTTTACCAGCTCTGAAGATCATTTATATGAGTATGACCATCTTTCCTTAGAAACTGTTACTCATTAATGATGAAGGTGATGATGCTGATAACAGTGACTAACATGTACTGAGTACTTATATGCCAAGTACTTTGTGAGCACGTTATCTTTTAATCTTTACAATAATTCTACACGAAACTATAAAACTTCCATTTTTATCTATGCTCTGAGGTCAGATAATCCTTGCTGAAACCGGAGTTTGAACTCAGACATTCTGACCATGGAGTTCATATTGTAAATCACCAGGTCCTATTATATCCCTCACGGAAAATTGAATCCAGTAGTTCTGCTCTCACTCTGTTTCCCTGTCTATTCTCCATGAACGATGTCTTCTTAGCAGTAATCATTCATAGTCATCCAGTCTTATGGATGGGAATTCCATCTATTCTTTGACAATCCTAAGATCTTTTTTTTTTTTTTTTTTTTTTCCAGGCTGGATCCCGCCCCTTGAGCTCCAGACTTCTGTATTGACAATTCTAGTTGGATTTCTAATAGATATCTCAACTTGATCATATATAAAACCAAATTCCTGGTTTCTTCCTTTAAACTCTCTTCATCAGTATCTGATAAAATGGCAACTCCACTCATCTAGTTATTTAAGCTAAGAATGTTAGAATCTTCCTTCGTCAAGCCTTTCTTTTACACGCCAAAATTATACTTCTGAATGCATCTAGGTATTTGACCACTTCCTCACCTCCATTGCTACTAGTGGGGACTAGTCCCAACCACCACTGTCTCTTGCCTGATGAACTGTAATGGCTTCCTAGTACATCTCTCTTCTATCACTTTTGCCCCAAAATAGCATAGAGAAGTCAGGAGTCTTTTAAAACAAGTTATATCATTCTTACTTAAAAACTCCTTTAAAACAGAAAGCATGGGGTTCTCATCTCACTCAGACCTAGACCCTGGCATCAACTCTGATGTCTTTCTCTCCTTCACTCCCTCTACTTAGCTATAGCATCCTCTGTGTACTGCAGGCCTACTCCTTCTATCTTGAGTGATCCTTCTACAGATATCTGCATGGTTAGTTCCTCTGATTTCTTCACACCTCTGCTCAAATGCCGAGTTTTCCCTAGCACACTAAAATAAGAAAACTTGCTCCCCAAACTCTCCTTCTCCCTTTACCTGCTTCATTTCTCACCATAGCATAAAATACCATCTGACTTCCTGTGTATTCACTTGCATCTCCCCAGTTAAAGTGTAGGCTCCATGACTGCAGAGATTTTGTTTGGCTTACCTCCATATCCCCAACGCCCAGAACTATGCCTAGCACATAATGTTTGTTGAATAAATTAATAAATTTACACTTCCACGAGTGGTATATGCGAGGGCCTATGTCATCAACTCATCCCCAAGAACATGAATTTTTGTTACTTTTTCTTAACATGAAAAGTAATTCACTGTAGAAAGCAGCTCTCTATAGGATAGCAGTAAAGTCAGATACATATTTGAAATGACTTTTGTTTTTATTTGTGACCAAACTAATAGGGTTTACACACAGCACTCTCATAATTAGTATAATTACTTAAAATGTGGAGAAATTAAAGCATGCAAAAGTTTTTCAAAATTCAGCGGTGTTCTGATTAGTAACTGCTGTTATTTACACTTCTCTCTGGGTTGCCCAGGACTCTCATGTTATTCCGACGGCAGGGCAGACGTTACAAGTAACTGGGATCTGTTTGATACTGTTTTGCAAAGGACCCTCTCTCTATTTCAGTTCCTCCTTGAATCTTCTCTCCTGTTTAATCAAAGAGGGACTTACTTTCTTTTTTTTTTTTTTTTTTTTTTTTTTTTTTTTTGAGACGGAGTCTCGCTCTGCCGCCCAGGCTGGAGTGCAGTGGCCGGATCTCAGCTCACTGCAAGCTCCGCCTCGCGGGTTCACGCCATTCTCCTGCCTCAGCCTCCCGAGTAGCTGGGACTACAGGCGCCTGCCACGTCGCCTGGCTAGTTTTTTTTTGTACTTTTTAGTAGAGACGGGGTTTCACCGTGTTAGCCAGGATGGTCTCGATCTCCTGACCTCGTGATCCGCCCGTCTCGGCCTCCCAAAGTGCTGGGATTACAGGCTTGAGCCACCGCGCCCGGCCAAAGAGGGACTTTCAATAGAATATTAAAGGGAGCAGAGAAAGCCAAGCACAGATTATGCATACTCCTTAATCCTCAGAAATAGCTTTTCTTTATCACCAACTCTTTGGCATGGGAAAGATGACAGGAATTTTACTTGTTGCTGATTTTTTCCCTAACGTTCCTAGCCTTCACATTTATAAAGAAGGAGTTAAGACTGTAAGTCAAGAGTAGAAAGAATTTAACATCTGCAAAGCCAGGCCCTATTTGGAAAAAAAAAAATAATAATAATAAGTGTAATAATGATTAGATCATTCTGTTAATATTCATCACAGAAATTTCTTTTAGGCAATTCTTTCAAAAAATATTTAACTCCTTTTTATGTGTAAACCCCTATTCTGGACACTGGAGCTAGATCTGTTTCCTGCCTCACAGAGCCAACAATCTAGCAGGAGAAACAAAGCAAATCACAAATGTATGCCAATAATTGATACCAATTAAAATTAATCACATTAAGACATACAGAGTAAATACTGGCTTCACCAATAAATTAAGTTGTAAAAGTTCTATAATATGAAAGTCTGAACTGAAAGGGCTTGGATTATGAAATATATTTGTGACTTAAAGTTAACAAATTGAGAAACATATATTGAAATAGAATCCATATGAAAAGAACTATTAAATCACTCTCTAAATCATCTGTAACCCAAACCCTAGTATCACACAGTATACCCATATAACAACCCTGCATCTGTCCCCTTGAATCCAAACAAAAAGTCCTTGGCATATTAAAATAAATCATTCCCCAGATCAGTAGTATCAATGGGAGGAAAAAGATGAAAGCTATTAGAAAAGATCATGATTATAAACATTGCTTCCTCAGATAGGCCCTTTCTAGTCATATTTCTTCTATTATTCTCTATCACAGCAGCATCCTACTTGTTTCATTGTGGACACTAATCATAATCATTGTGTGTATATATATATATAAATGATTATTTTATATATTTATATTTATATAATATACTAATTTATTTGCATTTTTTATTTGTTGATCATCTGTCTCTGTAGTAGAACACCTCCTTGAAGGCAGGAACATTGTCTATGTTGTTCTTTTTTCTATCTCCAGCATAAAGAACAGAGCTGGCATGTAGTTGATGTTTAATAAATATCTATTCAATAAATAAATTCTGATAAAAACATAAAGTGAGCCCATTATATCAAATTCTTACTCTGCCTATAATTTATTGAATGTGTGTCAAATATGACATCCTCAGTGCCTTCGAGTTACTTTTTATAAAAAATGTTATACAAAAAGAATTCATAAGCATCTACCCAAGAAAGTGCCTCTCTCCTGCACTTAACCAGTCCTACAAATCAATTAATACCTTTATAGGCTCTGTTGGTGAAATTAATTCCTTGCATTTTAAGTAGTACATAAGAAAAATGAAATCTACCTTTTTTAAATGATCATTCACAATTTTTAGAAAGATTGTATGTTTATCAAATTGTTATGTTTTCACTGTAAATAAACTTGAAGCAGTAGTTTTGATCAGCATACCACATATATGTGAGAACACAAAAATAAGGGAGGAGAAATGAATTATAATTCTGTTTTGCTGCTTATAGAAAATGTACATATTAGATATTAAATATATAGATATAGATCACACATATATCTTTATTTTACACATGTAAAAATACTTATTATAAGAAACTGGCAGCTGGGTGCGATGGCTCATGCCTCTAATCTCAGCACTTTGAGAGGCCAAAAGGAGTGCATTACCTGAGGTCAGGAGTTCCAGACCAGCCTGGCCAACATGGTGAAACCCCATCTCTACTAAAAATACAAAATTTAGCCGGGGCATGGTGGTGGGTGCCTGTAGTCCCAGCTACTCAGGATACTGAGGCAGGAGAATTGCTTGAACCCGGGAGGTGGAGGTTGCAGTGAGCCGAGATCACGCCACTACACTCCAGCCTGGGCAACAGAGCAAGACTCCATCTTAAAGAAAAAGAAAAAGGAAAAAAAAAAAAAAGGCTCATGTGATTTAGGAAGCTAGAAAATTAGAAGATCTGCAGCAGGCAAATTGGAGGCCAAGGAAAGCCAACTGGTCTAGGTTCTAGGTTGAGTCCAGAGGTATGAAAACTAGGAGAGCCAACAGTACCAGTTCCAACCTGAGAAGTGGTAGGCTTGAGACCCAAGAGGAGGCAGTTATTCAGTCTGAGTTTAAAGATAGGAGAAGACTGATGTTTCAGCTCACCCAGTCAGGCAAGAGGAGTCCCTCATACTTAGCCTTTTTGTTCTATTCACTTTTTCAGTTGATTGGATGAGGCATGTTCACATTAGGGAGGGTAATCTTCTATACTCAGTCTACGAATTCTAATGTTAATCTCATCCAGGATAACCTTGACTGACTCTCCAGGAATAATGTTTGATCAAATGTCTGGGCATCCCATGGCCCAGTCAAGTTGACAGAAAATTGACCATCATAGCTTCTCAGTTCAGGTACCTCCTTAGTGCAACTTCCCTGCCCCTGTAGTCTGATTTAGTACATTATCCTCCCTTGAATTGCTTGGGAGTACAATATCCTTTTTTGTATTCTTCAGAATTCTTCTCCCTTTCCAAAAGTATTACATTTTAAAATATATGTTATTGACAGAGGAAAATGTTAATGACAAAACATTAAGTATGAGAAGCAATTATGTTTCATTTGTCTCTCAAAAAAGACTTTCTTTTTATTTTTTTAAATTATACTTTAGTTCTAGGGTACATGTGCACAACGTGCAAGTTTGTTACATACGTATACATGTGCCATGTTGGTGTGCTGCACCCGTTAACTCGTCATTTACATTAGGTATATCTCGTAATGCTATCCCTCCCCACTCCCCACACCCCACAACAGGCCCCAGTGTGTGATGTTCCCCACCCTGTGTCCAAGCGTTCTCATTGTTCAATTCCCACTATAAGTGAGAACATGCAGTGTTTAGATTTCTGTCTTTGTGATAGTTTGCTCAGAATGATGGTTTCCAGCTTCATCCATGTCCCTACAAAGGACATGAACTCATCCTTTTTTATGGCTGCATAGTATTCCATGGTGTATATGTGCCACATTTTCTTAATCCAGTCTATCATTGATGGACATTTGGGTTGGTTCCGAGTCTCTGCTATTGTGAATAGTGCCGCAGTAAACATACGTGTGCATGTGTCTTTATAGCAGCATGATTTATAATCCTTTGGGTATATGCCCAGTAATGGAATGTCTGGGTCAAATGGTATTTCTAGTTCTAGATCGTTGAGGAATTGCCACACTGTCTTCCACAATGGTTGAACTAGTTTACAGTCCCACCAATAGTGTAAAAGCATTCCTATTTCTCCACATTCTCTCCAGCACCTGCTGCTTCCTGACTTTTTAACGATCACCATTCTAACTGGTGTGAGATGGTATCTCATTGTGGTTTTGATTTGCATTTCTCTGATGGCGAGTGATGATGAGCATAAAAAAGGCCTTCTTATATATTTAAGGTAAATTGAGGTGCTGCTCTGGGTGTCTTTGATTTCTTTTCTCTGTGCACCCACCACCCACTCAGTACAGCAGAGGCCAATCCAGCAGCCACTGCAGCAGCAAAGCCACCTTAGCCTCAGAAGTCAGGGAATAAGGGGCAGACTTGGAGACTCATACAGGCTTGAAACCTGTTGCCTCTCCTGCATTTATTATCCAAGAGCCAGAAACTGCATGTCTAGTTTAAATACATACTTACATATGAATTCATATAGAACAGTATTTAGCAAGCTCATAATAAGAGGGTTATATGGTTGAAAAAAATGAAAATAGAAGAAAAAAAAGACCTTGTTAAGATAACTTTTCTTTTTCAAAATAAGAAGTTTTAAAGTCACAATCAGGCCAGGTTCAGTAGCTCACACCTGTAATCCCAGTGCTTTGGGAGGCCGAGGTGGGAAGATCACTTGAGGTCAGGAGTTCAAGACCAGCCTGACTAACATGGTAGAACCTTGTCTCTACTAAAAATACAAAAATTATCCACGGGTGGTGGCGTTCGCCTGTATTCCCAGCTACTCTGGAGGCTGAGGCATGAGAATCACATGAACCTGGAGGTGGAGGTTGCAGTGATCTGAGATTGCAACATTGCACTGCAGCCTGAGTGACACAGCAAGACCCTGTCTCAAAAAAAAAAAAAAAAAAAAGTCACAATCATAGTACCATACTTAATGTACCGTACTTAACTATAAGCAATTTTGAGTATATTATAGGGAATAGAAATTGTTACTATATAACTCATTAAAACATTCACAAAGATACATCTTATTTAGTAGTTCTTTTGCTCTATTTGGTATTAAACATGTGTCTCACCAAAGCATAGGTGTTCAAAATTTTATAAGCAAAGAGTTACAGTTGTATTTGCAAATACTAATCAACTGGTGTAATATATATATGGGGGGGGGGGAGAGGGAGAGAGTTTTGCTCTTGTTGCCCAGGCTGGAATGCAATGGCATGATCTCAGCTCACTGCAACCTCCACCTCCTGGGTACAAGTGATTCTCCAGCCTCAGCCTCCCAAGCAGCTGGGATTACAGGCACACACCACCATGCCCAGCTAGTTTTTGTATTTTTAGTAGAGATGGCGTTTTACCATGTTGGCCAGGCTGGTCTCAAACTCCTGACTTCAGGTGATCCACCCGCCTCAGCCTCCCAAAGCACTGGGATTACAGGCATAAGCCACTGCACCTGGCCCAGTCATATTTTACAATAGTTGAGTGAATAAAAATAAATTTAGAAAAAATAATACAAAAACCTACAACTTAAAAAGGAAATAAAAATTTACAAATAGAATTATCAAAATAAAGAAGAGTCAAGTCCCTGCAAATTAGAGATTTTAGAATAATGATCGCTAAATCAGTTGAAAATTTAAAACATTGCATACCTAAATGACACATGACGTATTTTATGCCATAACAATAATCATTTGATTTGTAAAACAATTAGTTATGAATACAAGTAAATATTTAGAACAAGATGATTACTTTTCGGTATTGTTTCTCAAAATGTCCTATTGACATTTCTAGTTCAAATTTAAATTAAACTGATTTCCAGGTGTTTTTGACCTGTGCTGTCTGACTCTTGGCTAATAAGTGTAGAAGAGGCAGCAGGTATTAGTGTATGAGTCTCAAACACTTCCCTTCATTCCTGACTTTTGAGACTTAGGAGGCCTTGCTGACTGACATAGTGGCTGCTGGCCTGGCCTCCACTGTGCTGAGTGGGTGGTGGGCAGAGAAGAGTAATCTAAAACACCCAAAGCAGCACCTCACTTCATCTTTGAGAAAGTCAAGAGTGTTTCAAGTCAAAATAGGTAGAAGGAGAGACCCCCAATGGACAAGAGGAGAGGAATAGAGAGAGATGAGCTGATGCTGATTGAACTCAGAGCTGAGGAGAGAGGGAGGAGGGTGAATGTGGTATGGCTATTGAGCCACATAAGAATCAGAGGGCAAAGAAGGTGGTGAAAGGGATGATAAGATGACTGGTCATGTTACTTTCCAAGAGAACTCAAGAAAACTTTGAATTTCTTACAATGCATTTATTAGAATGTTAAATTTCTTTGCATGTGATACCATATAGAAGATGGGGCAGGCAGACCACCTTTATATGGGATTGCCAAGACCAGCTGGATTGGGGAGACCCTAACCCAGCGGCGCTGAGGAATTAAAGACACACACACAGCAATATAGAGGTGTGAAGTGGGAAATCAGGGGTCTCACAGCCTTCAGAGCTGAGAGCCCCAAACAGAGATTTACCCATGTATTTATTAACAGCGAACCAGTCATTAGTATAGTTTCTATAGATATTAAATTAACTAAAAGTATCCCTTATGGGAAACAAAGGGATGGGCCGAATTAAATGAATAGGTTGGGCTAGTTAACTGCAGCAGGAACACGCCCTTACGACACATATCACTCATGCTATTGTTTGTGTTTTAAGAATGCCTTTAAGTGGTTTTCCACCCTGGGCAGGCCAGGTGTTCCTTGCCCTCATTCCCATAAACCCACAACCTTCCAGCTTGGGCATTAGGGCCATTATGAACATGTTACAGTGCTGCAGAGATTTTGTTTATGGCCAGTTTTGGGGCCAGTTTATGGCCAGATTTGGGGGGGCTTGCTCCCAACATGTCTCCCTTCTTTTATTTGCAAAGAGATAAAAGCAAGGGCAGCTTTTATCTGCTACTTCTCGCAGGAGTTGGGATCCACATCTGCAGACTATACAAAGACAAATGACATAGATTAAAAGCACAATCATCATTGAAATCACAGAGCTTCCAAGTGTTTTTATCCATTTAAATGGGTTACTAGCTACTAATTTGTCTGCAGCTCCTTTAAGCACTCCAGTTCCTGGCAAGGTCAGGTGTGCCTGGGATGCTTTAACTTGTTCTTTTAATTTTGCTATATCCAAAAACAAGTTTGTAGAGTGTCCTTCTAGATGCTTTTTTATTCTTTCCCAAATTTTGATCTTATTGAGAGTATTTAATAGTTTCCACAAATTCTTATGTTTAGCTCCTACAGTAGGCCATATCATTTGAGGTTGAGGTGCCACTATACCACTGCTGTTCCAGATAATAGGAACTTTTGCCGTACTTCTTATCATTTCTACCATCTGACCATTTTGTTCAGGTCATCTGAACATAGTGTGACCATGGCACACAGACTGAGAGGTGCAATTCAAGCTAAACATTCCCTTAGGGGACCAATTAATAATGATTCCACAGGAATCGTTGTGCAGCACCTCTGCCTGTTCTGCAAAGCAATCTTCCTAAACAAGTACATTCATTTTTCTAACTGGGTCCAATCCTGTTTATAAAAAGGTTTTTGAGGGTGGTATGCCTCAATTATAGGAGCAGATTTATTATGGTAAATGCTGAGATCAGAAAGCATGTGTAACTGTGTCATCCTCATGTGAGTCATGTAAAAAGGGTTCATTCTACTTCTAACTGCTGTTTGCTGTTGGGTAAATAAAGTCATCAGTTGTTCATCTGTATGAAATCATAACTGAGAATTTTCAATTAACTGTGTGGAGTGAACCACATATGAAGAATCAGAAATCACATTAGTAGGCATATCAAAAGCAGTTAATACCTCAATTACAGCTACAAGCTCCACTTTTTGAGCTGAAGTATAGGGAGTCTGAAAAACTTTACTTTTTGAACCAGAATAAGAAGCTTTACCATTACTAGACCCATCTGTAAAAACATTCTCAGCACCTCCAATTGGTTTAAATTTAGTTATTTTAGGGAGAATCCAATTAGTTAATTTCAAAAACTGAAACAGCTTCGTTTTAGGAAAATGATTATCTAGCATACCCACAAAGTCAGCTCAATGAGTTTGCCAAGTAAGACTACTTATAAAAGCTTGCTGTATTTGTGCCTTCGTGAGAGGGACAATAATTTTTCCAGGATCATATCCATGTAATTTAACAATCCAAGTTCTCCCAATCCCTATCATAGTAGCAATTTGATCTAAATAAGGAGTTGGAGTCTGTGAATTAGTATGTGGAAGAAAAAGCCACTCTCCTAAGTCCTGTTCTTGGACAATAACACCAGTAGGTGAATGCTGAGTTGAAAAAAATTAGCAAATCTAGAGTCTTCTCTGGATCCATTCTATTTATCTGAGCTTTATGGACTTGCTTCTCAATCAGTTGTAACTCTGCCCTATCCTCTTTTGTTAACTGCCAAGGGCTAGTGAGACTAGTATTTCCTCTAAGGATAGAAAACAGATTACTCATGGCATAGGTAGGAATGCCTAGAGCAGGCTGTATCCAATTAATACTCCCGAGTAATTTTTGAAAGTCAATGTTTTTAGTTGATCCCTATGTATGGTTACTTTCTGTGGCACAACGGTAGTGTCATTTACTAAGGTCCCCAAGTAGGAGTAAGGAGTAGTAGTCTGAATATTTTCAGGAGCTGTAATTAAACCAGCGTGAGAAATCGAATTTTACAAGTGATCATAACATTGGAGTAATATTTCTCCAGTGGAGGCAGCACAAAATATATAATCTATATAGTGAATAACATAGCACTGTGAAAATTTTTTATGAGTAGGTTCAATTGCTTGCTCCACATACATCTGGCAAATAGTCAGACTGTTTAACATGTCCTGCGGCAACACTTTCCAGTGAAAACGCTTAGCAGACTGCAAGTTGTTTACAGCAGGAATTGTAAATGCAAACCTGCAAACCATTCACAGTCTTGCTCAACTAAAGGGATAGTAAAGAAACAGTCTTTTAAATCTATGACTAGTAAAGACCAATTTTTTGGAATTATAGCAGGAGAAGACAATCCTGGCTGTAATGCTACCATAGGTTGTATAACTGAATTGATGGCTCTTAAGTCAGTTAACATTCTCCATTTACTTGATTTTTTCTTAGTTACAAAAACTGGAGAATTCCAAGGAGAAAATGTTGGAGCTATGTGCCCATTTTCTAATTGTTCAGCAACTAATTTCTCTAAAGCCTCCAGTTTTTCTTTACTTAGTGGCCATTGTTCTATCCAAATTGTCTTATCTGTTAGCCATTTTAAAGGTATAGGTTCTGGGCCGGGCGCGGTGGCTCAAGCCTGTAATCCTAGCACTTTGGGAGGCCGAGACGGGAGGATCGTGAGGTCAGGAGATCGAGAACATCCTGGCTAACACGGTCAAACCCCGTCTCTACTAAAAACTACAAAAAAACTAGCCAGGCGAGGTGGCGGCGCCTGTAGTCCCAGCTACCTGGGAGGCTGAGGCAGGAGAATGGCGTGAACCCAGGAGGCGGAGCTTGCAGTGAGCTGAGATCCGGCCACAGCACTCCAGCCTAAGTGACACAGCGAGACTCCGTCTCCAAAAAAAAAAAAAAAAAAAAAAAAAGGTATAGGTTCTGGAGGCTTAACAATAGCCATCATCAAAAAATATTTCCTAATCTTTGGCGGGAACTTTGCCTTTCTGCTTGAAGGGGTTCTTTCAAACCTTGCAAATTTTGTTTCTAGTCCCATACCAGGGACATACCCCACTTCATGCATTGTATGTTGACTTTGAGGGCTATATAATTGCTCTGGAATTACAACTTGTGTTCCCCATTGTTGTAATAAACCTCTTCCCCATAAATTTTACAGAAGTTATAATTGGTTGAATAGTCCCAGGTTGTCCATTGGGCCCATCACAATGCAAAATATAACTACTTTGATATACTTCAGGGACTTTACCAACTCCAATTATGTTAAATTGAGCAGGTTGAATTGGCCACATGCACAGCCAGTGCTGTAGAGAAATGATTGCAATGTCCCCTCCTGTATCTACCAAGCCTTTAAATTTCTTTCCCTGAATAGTTATTTCACAGGTAGGATGTTTATCAGTAATTTGATTTACCCAATAAGCTGCTATGCCTTGTTCATTTGTGCTCCCAGATCCTCCTGTTCATTCAATTTCACTTTTTCCCATTCCCACATATGGCACAATCAGGAGCTGTGCTATGCACTCTCTGGGCTCTGCTTTCCAGGGAACAGAAGTAGACATAACAATTTGAATTTCCCCATTGTAATCTGAATCAATGACTCCTGTATGTATTTGTATGCCTTCCAAACTTATACTAGATCTTCCTAAAAGTAATCCTATTGTCCATGCTGGCAAATGTCCACAGACTCCTGTTGGGACCTTTTGCGGGGGTTCCCCAGGCAGAAGGCTCACAGCTTTTGTGCAGCATAAATCTACTGTGGCATTACCAGCTGTGGTGGGAGACAGACATTGTACAGGGGTGAGGGATTGACCCAAGCAGCAAATGCTCCGGTTTAGAACGGGGCCCAGGACGGCCCCCTCATGGTGTTTCCCAAAATAGGGTTCCCTTCTTTATCAAACTTAGAGTGACACAGACTAGCCCAATGTTTTCCTTTTTTACACTTTGGACATATTTCAGGCTCAACAGTTTTCTTTTTTCCCCTATCTGGCGGCCTGACTTGCTGATTTTTTCTACATTCTTTTTTAGTATGACTATGCTTCCCACAGTGAAAACAAGCTCCAGAAAATGGAGTATTTCCTTTATACACCCTCAGTCCTGCCATTGCCTGTGCCAACAAGGTAGCTTTATGCAGATTACCTCCAATACCATCACAGGCCTTGGTATAATCAACTAAATGTGCTTTTCCTCTGATGGGTCACAAAGCAGCCTGGCAATTGGGATTAGCATTGTAGAAAGTTAGTAACTGCAACACTATATCCCGAGCAGCCGAATCTGCAATATCTTTTTAAGAGACTCCTGTAATCGAGATATAAAATCAACATATGGTTCTCTGGGTCCCTGTTTTATAGCACTAAAGGAAGGGTATGGTTCTCCATCTGAACTGATTTTTTTCCCAAGCTCTAATGCACACTCCTCTAAACTGTTCTATGGCATCATCCTGAATGACCAGTTGTGCATCTAAACCAGCCCAGCTGCCAACCCCTAAAAGCTGGTCTGCAGTTATATTAATTTGAGGTTGGGCCTGGGCATTGTGAGGAGCCTGAATGGAAGCTTCATCTGCCCACCAAATTTTAATTGACAAGAATTGAGCAGGAGTTAGACAAGCTCGAGTAAGAGCATCCCAGTCAGTAGGAATAATCCAACTGGAAACAGTAACATTCCTTAAGGTCCCATTACAAAAGGAGAACCTGGTCCATACTGACTTATTGCTTGTTCTAATTCTTTGAGTAATTTTAAAGGAAAAGGCTGAAATGTAGCTGTAATATTTCCCTCTTGATCCGGGGGGTGTATTCTAACAGGGAACTGCCAGGCCTCTAAATCACCCTCTCGTCTAGCTTGCTGAATTCCTGCCTGAATAGAACTAAGAGCAGTTGCTCGAGGTGCTGCTTGAACAGTCACTGGGGCAACTACTTTTCACCCAGTGTCCTCCAGAAAAGAAAGATCTGGGGGGTCATTTTCTTCAAAATAATAATGAGGGGGTGCAGAAGGGTAGGGATGAACCTCTCCTTCCTTTGCCACTTTAGCTTTAGCTGGCAAATAAACATGTTCTGTAACCTCTTGTTACTTCACTATACTCTCCTTTCTCCTCCTCATTAGTGTGAAAAAGTTCCAAGGTGGAACGAACCAGACCCCACACCTGTCCCACTATTACCCTGACGCTTCCGAGTTCCCCTTCTTACTCACCACGGGGATTGCTTTAAGAGTACTCGAGTGTCCTCCAGCTAGTTTTCCATTCCAACTGTCATTCTGGTGACTCTTCGACCTGGATTCTAGCCCCCATGCTGGACGCCACTTGCCGAGACCAGCTTGGTTGGGGAGACCCTAACCCTGCAGCACTGGAGGAATTAAAGACACATACATAGCAATATAGAGGTGTGAAATGGGAAATCAGAGGTCTCACAGCCTTCAGAGCTGAGAGCTCTGAAGCTCTCATTAACATTGTTTCTATAGATATTAAATTAACTAAAAGTATCCCTTATGGGAAACGAAGGAATGGGCTGAATTAAATGAATAGGTTGGGCTAGTTAACTGCAGCAGGAACATGCCCTTAGGACACAGATCGCTCATGCTATTGTTTGTGGCTTAAGAATGCCTTTAAGCAGTTTTCCACCCTGGGCGGGCCAGATATTCCTTGCCCTCATTCCCATAAGCCCACAACCTTCCAGCTCGGGTGTTAGGGCCATTATGAACATGTTACAGTGCTGCAGAGATTTTGTTTATGGTCAGTTTGGGGGCCAGTTTATGGCCAGATTTTGGGGGGCTTACTCCCAACATGGGAGGATGAGAGTTATGCCCTCTATCAAACAAAAACTCATTTAAGATTTTTATAACTTTAAGTGCTAAACTAATCATCTAGTGTCCAAATACCATCATCAAATACCATCATCTCTACTTCAAACCTGACCATTTCCCATCCCTTCCTCTTCTAACTGCTTCATAATCTTGACTTGTCTCCTCTTTGATGTTCATCTTCATATTGCTACAGTAGGCAAAGCAATTCTTTTTAAGTGTAAATCATATTATCAATCTTCTGACATTATCCCTCCAATGGATTCTCATCAAACTCAGAATAAAGTCCTCGCCAAGACTTCTAAGGCCCTCCATGAGCTATGTCCTTTTGAACTCTACATTCATCCCATTCTTGTTCACTTTCACACACTAACTCTGTCTAAAACAAATCCTGGCCTGCCATTTTCTCAATTCATACTCTCTATATATTTCTTATAACACCCGCCAGTACCTAAAATTATATCTTATATTTCTCTACTTTTTTTTTCTATATCTCTTTCTGTAATATACACTCTATAAGGACAAGGACTTTGCTCTGTGCACAGCTTCTGGTCCACTGCTAAACTAATGCCTTTAATTCTAAGGTTGAATTAGAAAAGCCAGAAATTAAATGTTATTAAATAATCAATTACAAGTGTAAGAATAAGGCCAGGCACGGTAGCTCATGCCTGTAATTCTAGCACTTTGGGAGGTCAAGGCAGGTGAATTGCTTGAGGTCAGGATTTCAAGACCAGCTTGACCAACATGGTGAAAGATCATCTCTACTAAAATTCAGAAATTAGCCAGGCATGGTGACAGGCACCTGTAATCCCAGCTCCTCAGGAGGCTGAGGCAGGAGAATCACTTGAACCCAGGAGGCAGAGGTTACAGTGAGACTGAGCGACTACACTCCATCCTGGATGACTGAGCCAGACACCATCTCAAAACCAAGCAAACAAACAAACGCTAATAATAATCCAAGACAAGTAAACAATTTAAATTGAACCTAAATTAAATTACTTCTTTAAATTTCAATAATACTATTAAACAAAGCATTGATACCATTAAACAAAGAATTGATAATTCTACATTTGACTTTTTTTCTCTTTAGTGTACTTTTTTGGAGAGAAAAGCAGTAAATATTAAGTGATGATATCAGGGAGGGAAGGGGTTAGAATCATACAAAGTGAAGAGAAAATGAGACAGAAGATGTAAAAACAAGGAGACAGAGAATGCGGGAAAACTGTATTATTGCATGTGGGTAGTGGTCTTGAATTAATCATTCTCCACATGCTTCATGGAAACACAGTTCAAGGACCTTAGTTTATGAAGTCCCCCACTGTTAGCTCCCCAAATGACTGTCGTCTTAAATGTACTAATTACCTTAAAATACTGACTTAATATATCACATTCGATCATATATAAAATGATGGAAGATGTAACATAATCGTGGTGAAGAAAAATGGTTCTCAAATAATGTTTAAAATGTCAAAAATTTTATATACAAATATTTAGGTCCGTTTATATTCATTGTTTCAATTCTGAATATCCCTCCTTCTCCTCAGTCTTTGTTCTGATTTGTTGGGAAATGAAAAAGATTAACCTCATCAGATATATTTTTCCCCGAGTTTGCCTGCAGCTAAACCAGATGGTTTATAAAAATATAATCATTTCTCAGAATTCTTTACTGAAACTTCAATAAGAAAGATAAATGTGCGCTTAAGAATAATCATACAGTATAATTACATAATATGCATTAATGCCTTTTTTAAAAGTACCATATCTATTTTAATTTTGATAACTAATCCTAAGTGAATTTTAACAGCTAGATATTTTCTTGTCAGTGTCTGGGTCTTGCTCTTGATCTGTTTCTGCTTCTATAGAAGGAAGAGCTCAGCTGGAAACCTGTCATTTACTCAGTGCCTTACTGTCTTATTGCTAGAGCTTTGCTGCCCTCCCTGCAATATCCTCTAAGTGTACTTTCCCTTTATTCTTTCTCTTTCTCTGGTAACTTATCTTGCCTGTGAATCTTCACTTTTTGGAAGTTGCTTCATGTTTTGCACACCTTGGCTGTTCTCTGGCAGACCAAATGTCTCTTGCCTGTGTTCACACTCCTTTGCATTCCCCATCCTATTAGATTCTCAGCACCTGTCCTAACTCTCCCTGTTCCCCGTGAACGACCTTCCCTTCCCATTAAAGCTATGTGCTCTGCGAACCCTAGCACCTAACCCTCGAGGGACATCACAGTCCAGGAAGTCTTACTTTCTGTACAGGATCAGGAAGAGTTTTGTGCTTTTTCTGATATAGTTTCCTCCCAGATGCCATCAGGAACATATTTATTATGCATTTATTGATAATGTATCATGTGTCAGGCTCTGGGTTTCTCAACTAATTCTTACAATAATCCTCTGAAGTAAGTACAATTCTCAGCATTTACAAATTTTTTGTTTTTCCATAATCTTTGCTAGAACTGACAGAAATAAACGTACACCAAATATCGTAGGTAGCTGGTTTCAGAAACCACCTGAAAGGATCTAGCACTTCTTTATTTTATATATATACTTTAAGTTCTGGGTTACACGCGCAGAACGTGCAGATTTGTTGCATAGGTATACATGTGCCATGGTGGTTTGCTACACCCATCAACCTGTCATCTAGGTTTTAAGCCCCACATACATTAAGTATTTGTCCTAATACTCTCCCTCGCCTTGCCCCCCACCCCTAACAGGCCCCGGTGTGTGATGTTCCTGTCCCTGTGTCCCTCCCAGTGAGTGAGAACTCACACTTATGAGGAAGAACATGCGATGTTCGGTTTTCTATTCCTGGATCTAGCACTTCTTAAACTCTTTTTGCTTAGGGTTTTTTTTTTTTTTTTCCTATTTCAACTTTTTAGTTTCTAGATACAGTTTTTGAGAATGCTATGACCCATAAATAAAATAAATATTTGTGGCTTCTCCTTATTTGACATTTTATTCTACAGCATAGTGAAATAAATTCTCATTAGTTTAAAAGGTACACATTAAAAGAATGACACTGCTAGATTTAACTTGCTAAAGCAAATGAGTAATAAAGTGTAATTTAAATATAGCCTGGTTCATTGGTATCCTAATTACAAATGATTTTTACTTATAAGTAAAAATTATATATATATAACATAAACCAATGGAAACACATATAGGAAGCCTATTCCAGGTACATTTTAATTCTGACATTGGGGTTGTAATAAGGCTGAGTATTTTAAAATTTGTTCTTGTAATGCTTTGCTAATACTAAAGATATTAGCTTTAATTAACCAGAATTAAGTTTTTACTATAGTAATGACTAAGATTAAAACTATAAAACAACCAAAATAAAATTGCATATAGTACAAAAAACTTTTGATATAATAACTACTGTTTTTCTTCTCTATATTTTTAACTACCTTTCCTCCTTCAAGCAGTAATAAGCAGTAAGAATATTCAATACCTACTCTCCTCTGGGAAGGGATGACACAACAGAGACAACGGCAGGTAAGGCAAATTCTTGACATTTTTTAAAATTTGTATTTTTAATTGACAAATAATAATTGCACATACTCATGGAGTTCATAGTGATGTTTCAATACAGAGAATGAACAGTAATGTGATGGTTAATACTGAGTGTGAACTTCATTGGATTGAAGGATGCAAGTATTGTTCCTGGATGTGTCTGTGAGGATGTTGCCAAAGGAGATTAACATTTGAGTCAGTGGACTGGGGAAGCCAGTCCACCCTTCATCTGGTGGGCACAATCTAATCAGCTGCCACCAAATATAAAGCAGGCAGAAAAACATGAAAATGCAAGACTGGCTTAGCCTCCCAGCCTACATCTTTCTCCCTTGCTGGATGCTTTCTGCCCTCGAACATCAGACTCCGAGTTCTTCAATTTTGAGACTTGGACTGGCACTACTGCTCCTCAAGCTTACAGATGGCCTATTGTGGGACTTTGTGATCATGTACATTCAAACTTAATAAACTCCTTTATATGTCTACCCTATTAGAGAGAGGGTATCTATTATACACACACACACACACACACACACACACACACACATCTCCTTTATATATCTACCCTATTCTGTCCCTCTAGAGAACCCTAATACAACTGATAAGATTAAGATAATTAGCATATTCATCATCTCAAGTATTCATTATTTCTATGGATTAGAATGTTCAATATCCTCCTTACAGCTATTGGAAACTATATATTAGTGTTGACTACAGACATCTTACAGTAGTATAGGACAGTAAAATTTATTCCCTCTATCTAGATATAATTTTGTATCCTTTTAACAAATTTCCCCCTATCCTTCCCTTCCTTCTACCCATCCCAGCCTCTGGTACTCTCTGTTCTACTTTTTTGTTTTATGAAATCAACCTTTTTTTAACTTCCACATATGAACAAGAACATGCAGTGTTTAGCTTTCTGTTTCTGGCTTATTTCACTTAACATAATGTTCTCCAGCCCATCCATGTTGCCACAAATGACTTCATTGTGTTTTATGTCTGAATAGTACTTCATCTAATATGTATGCTATATTTTCTTTATTCATTTATCTGTTGATGGAGACCTAGATGGATTCCACATCTTGGCTATTGTGACTAGTGCTGCAATAAATGTGAATAAATGTGGGAGTGCAGATGTCTCTCCAAAACAATGGTTTCCTTTTCTCTGGATAGATTCCCAGTTGTGGGATTCCTGGGTCATAGGCAGTCCTATTGTAGTTTTTTGAGGAAACTTCAAACTATTCTTTATAGTGGCTGTACTAGTTTGCATTCCCAACAACAGTATGTAAGAGTTCCTTTTTTCTCCACATTCTTGTTAGCATTTGTTAATTTTTGTCTTTTTGCTAATAGGCCTTCCTAACTGGCATAAGATGATACCTCATTGTAGTTTTGATTTATATTTCTCTGATGAGCATTGTTTCACGTATTTGTTGGTCATTTGTATGTCTTTTGAGAAATGTCTGTTCAAATTATTTACCCATTTTTTAACCTGATTGTTATTTTTGCTGTTGAGATGTTTGAATTCCTTGTATATTCTGGATATCAATAACCTGTGAATGAGTAGTTTGCAAATATTTTATCCCATTCTGTTGACCGCCTTTTCACTCTGTTGTTTCCTTCGCTGCTGTGCAGAGGCTTTTTAGCTTGATATAATCCCGTGTGTTTATTTTTGTTGTTGTTACCTGTGGATTTCGTTTTTCCTTTTTTTGTTTTCTTTTTTTCTTTTTTTAAAGACAAGAGTCTCGCTCTGTCACCCAGGAGTTGAAGTGCAGTGGCACAATCTCCATTCACTGCAAACTCCACCTACCGGGCTCAAGTGAGTCTCCTGCCTCAACCTCTTGAGTAGCTGGGACTACAGGCGTGTGCCACCATGCCTAGCTAATTTTTGTGTTTTTAGTAGAGATAGAGTTTCACCATGTTGGCCAGGCTAGTCTCAAACTCCTGACCTCAGGTGATTTACCCTCCTCAGCCTCCCAAAGTGCTGGGATTACAGACGTAAGCCACATTGCCCAGCCTAGTTTTTGAGGTATTTTTCATAAAATGTCTTTCCAGACCAATGTCCTGAAGGTTTCTGTTTTCCTCAAGTAGTTTTATAGCTTCAAGTCTTACACTTGGATCTTTTATCTATTTTGAGTTGATTTTTATATAGAGTAAGGAGTGGGAGTTTACTTTCATTCTTCTGCACATGAATTTCAATTTTCCCAGCACCATTTATCAAAGAGATTATTCTTTCTCCAATGAGTGTTCTTCCCTTTGTCAAAAATCATTTAGCTATAGATGTGTGAATTAATTTCTGGGTCCTCTATTCTGTTCCATTGGTCTATGTGTCTGTTTTTATGCCGATACTATGCTATTTTGGTTACTACAGCTTTGCAGTATATTCTGAGGTCTGGTAGTGTGATACTTCCAGCTTTTTTCTTTTTGCTCAGGATTACTTTGGCTAGTCCTGGTTTTTTGCAGCTCCATACAAATTTTAGAAAAACGCCATCGGTATGTTGACAGGAATTGTATTGAATCTGTAGATTGTTTTGGATGGTATTCGCATTTTTACAATATTAATTTGTCTGATCCGTGAGCACAGGGTGTCTTCCCATTTGTATCCTCTTCATTTCTTTCATCAGTGTTTTTCAGTTTTTCTTATAGAAGTCTTTCACATCCTTGATTAAATTTATTCCTGTGTATTTTTGTAGCTATTGTAAATGTGATTGACTTCTTGATTTCTTTTCCAGCTAGTTTGTTGATTATGTATAAAAATGCTACTGATTTTTATATTACTTTTGTATCCTGCAACTTTATTGAATTTATTAGTTCTAAGAGTTTTGGGTGGAGTCTTTAGGTTTCTCTGTATATAAGATAATGTAATCTGCAAACAGAGACAATTTGACTTCTTCCTTTTAAATTTGGATAGCTTATATTTCTTAAATTACTGACTTTTGAAAATAAAAAGCTAGGGATAAGGCATAAGGGAAGATGATCTAGAAGAATATATGATTAGCTCAAATCTGTTTTTACTGTCCCTGAGACCAAATAAAGCATGTTAAATAAAGGGTTAAAAGAAAAGAGGAAAAACACAAGAGTTAGATGTTGGTCAGAAAGGAATCTATTCCTTGTCCCCCATCTACAGGCAGACTGCAGGACTAGTGATGTAGAGGTGATGGAAATCTCAGAATAACTTTGTCTCACTTTCCAAGTGCACCCCAGGGTGAGGACTGGCCTCACAGCATTCCCTTAAGTCCAGCCAAACAGAAGAAATTGCTGTGGAGTGTCCAGTCAGACAGCCTGAGATGTCTCAGAAGTCACTTGCAACTCAATGTGGTGGGAAGGGTAGGAAAATGTTTTTTCATGTGGTTATGGGTACCTCAGATATGATACTGGCCAGTGAGAAAGGACAAGGAGATGTCAATGGGACCTGGATGAACCAGTTCTAAATTATTATAGAGGAAGAAGGGTGATACTTATGATCTTTGTCTCGTAGAACCAGGCCTACCCATTAGTAAAAGTTCTGGTGCTGTATATTTTCCTGGGATTTTTTAAAGAAAGAAGCCAGACCAGTCTCTACTCTGTTTCTTATTATCCCCTGACACATCAGTGCCATCCCTCCTCCAATGCCACATTACCTCTAATTCTCATGAAATTTAACCAAAAAAGACCTGGCGCAGTGGCTCACGCCTATAATTCCAGCACTTTGGGAGGCCAAGGCGGGCGGATCACGAGGTCAGGAGATTGAGACCATCCTGGCTAACACGGTGAAACCCCGTCTCTACTAAAAATACAAAATAAAATTAGCCGGGGGCATGGTGGCAGGAGCCTATAGTCCTAGCTGTTCGGGAGGCTGAGGCAGGAGAATGGCATGAACCCAGGAGGCGGAGCTTGCAGTGAGCCTAGATTGCGCCATGGCACTCCAGCCTGGGTGACAGAGCAAGACTCTGTCTCAAAAAAAAAAAAAAAAAAAGAAAAAAGAAATTTAACAAAAAGGATCTAAACATTATAGAACACCTCAAGGACCCCAAGCATAGACAGCGTATTCATCTTATTTTCTGCTATAAGGAATATTGCAAACCAACACACTGAAAAAGTAAAATTATAGTTAATTAAAAATTAGGTTTTACATGACAAATCACAACATACTGGCACACTCCAATAAAATAGGTTATTTATCTCTAGTGAGGAGTAAGTGGATAACAAACACAATTGTGAATATGTGCATCTGAACACATGAGCAAAATGCTCAATATGCCGGTGACATCTTTATATAAGAAATTGTGAAGAAATTGACTTCACTTTGTTTAATCTGTCCTTTCTGAAGAAATGAAAGTATAACCCCACAAGAACTGGCGTTAATATAAAACGCTATGCCAATAACCTTAAAAATATCAGTTTATAGTAGAAATAAGAATTAATAAGTCAAAGAAGTTTGACGTGCCCAATCACAAAGTGAAGTCTTAGGCCAATTACAAGTCCTATGGCGCCATTTCATGCTGTGTAATGTACCTGCAAAAGACCTGAAATAATTTTAAAGTAGAGAAATACAAAAGCAAATAATTTGAGAAATTGAAATGAATGCTAAGTGACAAGCACCTCAATTACATAAAGAAATATGATTGTAAATCACAGTTTACACACATTTAACATAGCACTATTGTATGTATATTAGTGTGACTACAAAATGTAATAGGCTAATACTCTCTGCATGAAACTTGAGACTAGCAGGAATGGGAAAAAACAGTGAAGAGTTGCAAAATAATGTAAGTTATATACAAATTATCCATCAGGAAAGAGGAAGTATAACATGATCAGATTTACATGTTCAAAAATTCACACAGTGATTGATGGATTATTGAACCGAGGCAGACCAACAGTCGACATAGGCAGAAAAATAGAAGCCTATTATAGTTGCCCGGGTGAGAAATTCTGGTTGTAGAGGTGGAGGGAAGAAGGTAGGTATGAAAGAGATAAAGAAATAGATACGACTGAACCTGGTAACTGATTGAACTTGAAATTAAGGAGGAGTCCAAGAGAAACGTAAAATTCTGGCATGGGCTACTGTGGACAAAGAGAATAAGGTTTTTTTTTGAAGATGTTGAGTAGAAAAAATCTGAAGTACATACAGGTGAAGCTGTCCAAGAGGAAGTCATATACATGGGTCTGGAATTTAACTTTACCTTTAGGTCAATGGATAGAAATTTGGGGCATTTTGCAATCCAGAACTGGAATATGAATTTGACCTTATTTATATTTTGTGTATAACCAGTGTAGTGCAGGTAAAGAGCCCGGGTATCAAAGCCAGAGCACCTGGATCCTAAACCCAGCTTTAAGACTTACTAGCTGTGTGACCTAAGGGACATTTCTGGTCCCTTTGATATCATCTCTCAAATGGGAAGGGTTACTATAATTACTGCCACACTGCATAGTTATGAGGAATAAGTAATTGAATACATATAAAACCCTTACTGCTTAATAAATATTAGCCATTGTCGGGTTGAACAAAATGAAATTGTCATTTTGAAAGTCAAAAAGTCAAATACTGAAATTTCATATGATTCAATTTCAGATCTGTCAGTGCATAAATCTTGTGGCATTTTCCTGTTTCCCAAATTCAGTCTCACCTGTAGTAACTCCATCTGCTCTACCCTGGATGATATAAACAGGTGCCACAAGTCATCTGAGAATATGAATTGACTTAAAGAGGCAATTCTTGAAATAAAATGTCAGACTTCTGTTTGACTTTTCTCTTAACCTCTGAAATCCTTTCAATTGCGGAAGTGGAATGATCTTATTTGTTTTCATTGCAAAATGACAAAAATACCCTGGTAATTTTTCCTGAAATATGCGCTTTGTTTGAACAGAGTTGTATAGCGAAGATTATCATTAGTATCAACACCCTTGGAGAGGATTTATATATACTATCTCAGAGAGAGGAAAAAAAGCCTACTTTACCAACGACTCTGGGATTTAGCTAAATAATTATGGAACTAGAATTCAGGTCTTTATTCACTCACTTACCATCTGCTTCCTTTAGGTTATATTCTAAGTAGTGGAATCAAGAGATGAGAAACATGAACACAACATAAAAGATCCAGCTGACTTGAAACCTTATGCATTCCAATATTGCTACTAAGAGCAAAAATAAACTTGTATACTGGTACTATTTCTATAAACATGAATATTTTGATGGGGTCATTACTGCAAATCCTTTGTGTAATAAAACATTGTGGTTTGAGGTTCTATTCAGAACACAGATCATACAATTTTCAAAATCTAAATTGGGTAGCTAATCCAAATCTTGTCTGTGTCTTCAAATGAATGCAGCAGTTAGAGTTCTAGCACATATGGCCAACAACTTCAGACATGTTTAAAATACTATAGAAAAGACCTGGGTGGGCAGGCGCTTTGTTGGATTTTAAGAGAAGGAGATTGTGAAGTATTTGCACATGCATTAAAAGTAAATGTTAGAGTGTGTATATAACATTTAACAGGTATTCGGCTTCTGAAAAGAAACAAAAGATGGATGTTACTTTGCAGTGTATATAACAAGCAAATATTTTGGAATGATCAAAATATTAATCTTTCCTATTGATCCATCTTTTGAAGTCTTGATATTGATCCTCCTTATTCTTTATTTCTTCTGAAAAGTCTTTAATCAATGTTTCTCTTTCTTTAAAATAAAGGCAGCACTTTCTTTATAGGTACCACGTGATTGGAAATTTATTTTGTTATTTATTTGTGTTCAGTTATCCAGCCTACTTTTTTAAAAGCAAAGTTCAGAAATCTATCATTAAAAATTGAATACTGAACCAAAAGGAATCTTTTGTTCATAAGATAAAGTTTGTTTCTTCTGTCTGTAGTAATGCCAGGCAAACAAACAAACTAACAAAGAAAAAGTCAATTGCAAAGCAATACTAGGAATTCTCTGACATGGGAATTTTAACTGTGGCTATTTCACTAGTATGCTATATTATTTTCTTATAATCTTATTATAAGATTTATTTTGTTACATGTACATATGGATTATATTTGGATTATAAATATCCCTGTTGTATAACATTAAAAATAAAGAGAAATATTTTAAAAGAGCAACAGCCTTTAATAACTTGTATATGGTCAGATTTAATGTATGCAACTATCTGCTAGTAGTTAATGGCTGCTTCTCTGATTTTAACTGAGATAAAGTATAATGATGACAGATAAGATGTACTTTTTATTTTCTTCTCCCTTAATAATAAAAGATATCTACAAAAACTAGTATCAAAAACTCAAATATCACACTTAATGAAGAAGATTTTGATTCATTTCTATTCTAGGTAAGAATAATAGGAGTGCTGCAATGAACACTATTATTCAGTATTTTCCTGGAGGTCAAAGGCAACACAATAGCTCAAGGAAAACAGGTAAGAGATACGAGAAATGGAAAGTGTATCCATTAGGATTAGTTTCAGCTGTACATACAGAAAAATCTTAAATAATAATACCTTAAATAAGATAGAAGTTTCTCTCTCACGGAAGGAAGGAAGGAAGGAAGGAAGGAAGGAAGGAAGGAAGGAAGGAAGGGAGGGAGGGAGGGAGGGAGGAGGGAGGGAGGGAGGGAGGGAAGGAGGGAGGGGAAAGAGAGAAGGAAGGAAGGAAGGAAGGAAGGAAGGAGGGAGGGGAAAGAGAGAAGGAAGGAAGGAAGGAAGGAAGGAAGGAAGGAAGGAAGGAAGGAAGGAAGGAAAGAAGGAATGAAGGAAGGAAAGAAGGAAGGAAGGGAATGAGAATCTAGAGGCAGGCAGGCAGGATTGATGTGATAGCTTCAAAGTGATCAGGGATCCACACTTCTATCTTGCTGCTCTGTGAGTTTTGCATATGGCCTTCTGTTTAAGGTAAACTCCCAGCCAATGAATTTTCATTTTAGGTAATTTCAGGAAGAAGTAGTGAGGAAGACAAGCTCACCTTTTCCCATTTAAGGAGGCTTTCCTAAAGTCCTACACAACACTTTGCTTAGATCTCATTGACTAGAATGAAGTCACAGGGTCACACCTGGTTGCAAAATTGTCTGGAAAATGTAGTCTTTTAGAAGAGTGACAGGGTGCCCATATAAAAATTGGCATTTAGGTTAGACAACCAGAAGTCCCTGTCAGAGAAATGAAAAAAAAAGTCGTTAAGTCGTTACTTCTATATATTATGATTGTCCACATAGAGAAGTGCAAAGGTACTCTGATACATACTTTTAAAACTAAATAGAATCTTCATCAAGATTTAGATATATATATATGGGGAGAAAGAACAAGATAAATATGTGTGACCACACAGAAATGTGTGAAATATTTATTGCAGAATTTTTGGTAATATAAAAATGGAAACACATTAATGTCTATTATAGAAAGAATGGATAAATGATTGCATATTTATTTCATTTATAAAATCAAATACTTGGCAATAGTTAAAATTAGTGAAATAGATTTACAAGTAATGATGATTACGCTTCAAAAACATTGTTCACTTGATATATATTATTTATTTATTTTTAAAAATCTGTCATGCCTGTAATCCCAGCACTTTGGGAGGCCAAGGCGGGTGGATCACGAGGTCAGGAGATCCGAGATCTTCCTGGCTAACACGGTGAAACCCCGTCTCTACTAAAAACACAAAAAATTAGCCAGACGTGGTGGCAGTCTCCTGTAGTCCCAGCTGCTCAGGAGGCTGAGACAGGAGAATGGCGTGAACGTGGGAGGCAGAGCTTGCAGTGAGCCGAGATCACGCCACTGCACTCCCACCTGGGCCACAGAGCGAGACTCAGTCTCAAAATAAATAAATAAACATTTGAAAAACAATTAGTAAAATATTAACACATTAAATCTAGGTGTTGGGTAGTCGCAGGACTGTGTCTGTTTTTGTACCTTATTATGTCTTTGGTATTTTGCACATTATAGCCAAACACCGTCTCATGTATTAGACCCATTTTAAGATTGGGGAAGACTTGGACTTTGAGAGATGAATTAATTTGGTCAAGGTCATGTAGTTTCTAAAAACTTGAGAAACAAATCTATGCCTGCCTGGTTCTAGAGACTCTAAAATAAGCAACTTCAAGAAGTAGGATTTAGCCCTATTTTCAGCCACAAATATTCCATCTATAACAAAGCCACAAACTGAAGCATCAATTTAAAACTGTCCCTGATACTTGCTAAACTGAATACATCAAAAGGTAGGACTAGTTCAATATAATTTCAAAAGGGTTAAAAACCGTATGAGTCTATAAGAAATAGCAGGTATTTTGAAAACAGCTTGGCTAGAAATGTAAAAAGCTAGAGATTGTTCAGAGTAACAGTGTTTAATAGGAAAGTTCTTTTTTTAAAGAGTAGAGTTGAAAGAGATAGGATGAAAGTGTAGATGTGAAGTTGCCTATGGGGCTCAACAAGCAGAGAACATCTAGGCTGAAGGCTAAATCAATGTTTTACCTTGCAAAGCAAACACTGATTTCTCTTGGATGAAAGCTCAGGAGTTGGCAGAAAAAGGCAACTGAACCATCCATGGAAATGTAGCAAATGCAAGTTGGATCCTGACTAGCTTCTGCAGATCACGTACATGCATCTGTACTCAACAGTAACTTTTCTGCTCCTACCGAGATGCTCTGAGACATTCCACAGGACTTTCTTCTTCTTCTTCTTCTTCTTTTTTTTTTTTTGTTTGTTTGAGACGGAGTCTCGCTCAGTCTCTCAGGCTGGAGTACAGTGGTGCAATCTCGGCTCACTGCAAGCTCCGCCTCCCAGGTTCACGCCATTCTCCTGCCTCAGTCTCCTGAGTAGCTGGGACTACAGGCGCCCGCCACCACACCTGGCTAATTATTTTGTATTTTTAGTAGAGACGGGGTTTCACCATGTTAGCCAGGATGGTCTCGATCTCCTCACCTTGTGATCTGCCCACCTCAGCCTTCCAAAGTGTTGGGATTACAGGTGTGAGCCACCGCGCCAGGTCTCCACAGGCCTTTCTAAACCCGTGGCAAAATCATACTCACAAGACTGTGAGCCCCTCTGGGGTAGGAACCACACCATTCATTTTTGTTTCTCTAGATCCCAATTCAGTGCCAGGCTTCTAATAAGTGCTACAGAGATTGGATAAGTAAATAAATGCAATTCATCATTCCATCCTATATTTGCTGAGTTCTCTGAAGTCTTTCCCCTCCTGATTCCCACTAACCATAACTTAATCCGACAGTATTTTCCCAAACTGTAATTGCAATATGATCCTATATTTTTTTTTAATGTCTATTCTTTTCATACTGATTGATCCCACACACTGACAGGATCCCACACACTGATCCCACACACTGATTAATTCCACATACACTGGAATTTTGTAATAAAACTTTCCAGTGACATCCAGTGGTTATTGGATAAGTTTCCTCTTTCTAGCTTGGTCACACTGCTGGCACATTTGCATTCCCTTAGCACAGCGTACTCTTCCATGAAACTTCCCATTTGTACATGCTACTACTGCTGTTCCATCCAGCAAACTCCATTTAGTCTTTAAAACCCAAATGAAGTCCTTCTGTCAAGCTTTCTCCTAATCCATCAGACACAGCCCTCTCTGTCCCAACTCCTTTGTATATATGGCTCTTTTAATGGTGATTGCACTGTAAACTAATTTTTAATAGTTAACCACTGTAGGAGAGATGGACAAGGAAAATTAGAGATGGTCAGGTGGGGTCTATTTCTCCTTTAATCAAATATGGGCTGCATGTTATGATTTGACCAATAAATTATGACAGAAGGGACTCTATGCCAGTTTGGGCCAACATTTAAGAGAACGGCAACTTCTGCTTTGGTCTCTCAGAGTCCTAAACCACCCCATAAGGCATTTGACTACCCTGAGAGCTCCATGCTGTCATGGAGTCCAAACTAATATGCTGAGAGACTGGGTATAGAAGAACTAAGGCCCTAGATTTGTGACCCAGCCATCTTCACTTATTTGAGCTACCCCAGCTGAGGTTCCAAACATAAACCATGCCTACTTGGTCCTGCCTGAATTGCTGAGCCATAGAATCATAAGCATATACAATAGGCATTGTTTTATGCTACTAAATTTTTGGATCACTTATTATGCATCAATAGATAATTAGAACAACCTTCAACATCCACGAGTATTTTCCTAGTTCTCTTCCTACAACATAACTAGTTGTTATGGCCTCACATTGCTTTCTCATTAAACATTGGGGTCTCAAACTTCTAAACCTTGTTTATCTGCATTGATTTCCTGGGGAAATTTCCTTCTGTATTAAGGCTTTAAATATCATGCTTATGCTTACGATTTCCTAATGTATATCTGGAGCTATCTCAGAAAATCCAGGCATACCCAATTACTTCCTTGACATCTCTATTTTAATGTCTAATAGGCAATTCAAATTAAGTACATTGCAAATGAGCTCCTGATCTTCTTCACCAAAACCACAACTCTTGAAGTGCTCCCTATCTCAATATATGTATTCAGAGTCATCAAGTTGCTCAGAAAAACATCATAGGCATTACCCTTGATTCCTCTTTTTTTTTTCCAGACCTCATTTCAATTTATCAACAAGCACTGTTGACTCTACCTTAAAAATATATCCCAACCTGAGTGACCTTATAAAACATAAGACAGAGTCAGTCCCTACAGTCAAACTGCCAACAGCTTTTCATCACGTTTATAGTAAAATCTAAAATTTTTACCATGATGCTATATAATCTGGCTCCCAGTGACTTCTCCAACCTCACAGAGTTTCTATTCCCTTTCTTCCTCTTTCTGTTCCAGTCTCATTGGCCTTCTTGCTGGGCCTAGGCATGCCAGACAGATTCCTGCCTCAAGGTTGCAACTCTTTTTTTCTCTTGTATTTTCCCTTGTCTTACACATGACATTCATTCGGGTCTTAGTGAAAATGACATCCTCAGCGAGGTCTTTTCTGCAAGCCACATCTACAATAGAGACCCCTCTGTTGCTGGCACTCTCCCATAGAGTTGCTCTATTTTTCATCGTTGTACTTTTCACCACCTGAAATTCATGTTACCAATACATATTTATTTGATTGCTTGTTTATTGCCAACTCCAACTATTTGAGGTCAGGTACTTTACCTTATGTACTACCATATCCTCAGTCAAGGAAAAGTGCCTGGGCAAAATACACATTGCTTAACTGAATAAACTCAAAGGAAGGAAGGAATCTTTAAATTCCTCAACTCACGGCCTTGAATATTTCTTGGTACAAATAATATAGTCAAGGAGTATTTGTGAATGTGTTCAAATTAAGTCTGGAAGTCATTCCTAACAACTTATGTAGCTGTCTTCTTTCGAATAAAGTATTTAATCAGGCAGTATGTGAAAGCAAATTTTCATGATTTCTGGGTAGCAGATTTCTGATTTTCATCTTAAGTGTCAAGCAGATCTTAATATGTGATGTTCCCTTGGCTGATGTGCTTTTTGAGTAAAGTTCACTTTATTTTAATAAGGTATACCCAAAAAAGTGATACTTGACTACCATGATTTCTTTTTTTGCTGAATTATTTAGGACAATAGATGAACCATGCATGGAAGTATTTTGAGGGAATTGTTCTTACATTTTAAACGTAAATCTGTTATAATAGAACAATGGGGAAAAATGTATTCTCTTGAGACACATTTTCAGGATGTCATCTAATTGGTAATGCAAGGCACATTTATATTTCTGACTATGCAGGGTGCTTGTGAAAAGATGTGTATTTTAAAAATCAGAAAATTGAAATTCTCAAACATTACCAGGTTCTCTACATGCATCTTTTAAGCCATGTTATATTTTTAACTTGATTTCTAAACGAAGGAGCCTTTTACTAGGAATTTCTTAATATTCTATAGAGCTGGGGAAGTTCATGACAGCTCTGTGCCATCAAAAACACATCAGCGTGTTTGGATCATTACTCTCTCCGGACAAAATTCTCTCTCTTAACCAACTGTACATCCCTTTTTGTATTTCAATTTTACCACAATATTAAACCCTCCAGAAATGACAGCGCTAATTTTTCACATACCTCTTTCATGTACTCTATTTTGCTAAATAAATTATTCACTAAATTTTGCATATGGTTCACTAATCCTCAATTGTGTGGCTTTAGTTTTTTCCTTTTAGAGGTAAAAGTAAGTGCTGCTGCATTTCTAAAGCCCTTTTTTGGATGTTCATTGTGCCCTGAGTTGTATAATTGGATTCTTTAGTCAAATATCTTAAAAATGCACCACTAACAGAGTTGGAAAAATGTAGCATTACTAAGTTTAAATGTAAGAGTTCTACGCATTCAAATAAAATTTACATGAGGAGATGTATTATCTTAGTTTGCCAGAAAGCCACTTTAGTGTTTTAGACAACAAATTGCTTACGGTACATTTTCTATTCCAACATATTCCAGACTGAATAAAAATAAAAGGTACAATTTCAAATGCTATCACCGACAATTTGCTTCTTTTTATGTCACATTTTAGATTTTCTTAGTGTGGGTGATTAATTTCACAAAGAAAGTACATTTTATCTTAGTGTCTGTGTGTACCTTACCTATCATGTTTCTGCAGTTATGAAAATGAACAGACGCCAAGCATAAAAACTCATATTTTGGAATCCATGAATTATAGTGAATTGTGACTTACAGTTTTTTAAAGCAGTGTTGCATGGTGTTAAGAACAGATACTTTGAAATCAGATGACCTAAAGTCTCAGCTCTGCCACTGACTGGATTGGGTAAGTTTGTAACCATTCTGTGCTTCGGCTACCTAATTAGTAAAGTGGAAATAATATTAGCACTAACTGCACAGGGGTGTGCTGAAGCTTACATGAGAACTTTGTGTAAAATACTAAGATCATATACTTGACAAGTAATAGCTAGTTTTTTTCTAAAAACTTATTTTACATCCAAAATATAATATTATCAAATGCTTACTATCTATCTGCTCTTGTACCAGGAACTCAGGGAAACAACTATGATCAAAAGAGACATGGTCTGCATACTTTCTAGAAAGCCTGACTGCAGTGAAAAACTGTATAAAAAGCATAAGGTTATATACCTGACCACTTCTCACCACCATCACTGCTACCATCCTGTTTCATCATCCCTTGCCTCCACACTGGTCTCCCTGTTTCTCTCTTTGCCCCTATTTTCTATTCTCAATGAAGCAGCCAGAGAAATACTTCTAAAAGACTAGACTGATAATGTCACATCACTATGCTCAAAGCACAACAATGGCTTCCATTTCACTAAGAATGAAAGCTTGACTCCTTATACTGGCTTCCAAGGCCAGGATGATCATCCTGTTCTTCTCTGACGTTTTTTTTTTCCTGCTTCTCTATACCTCACTTGCACTTTTCTAACTACACTGGTCTCCTTGCTCTGTCTCAACAGCACCAGCATACTTACAACTCAGGGTCTTTGTACAAGTTATTTTGTTTTCCCGAAACCATCTTCCTCTAGGTATCCTCTTGACTAATTTTCTTCCTTCTTTGAATTTTGCAAAAATACCCTCTTAATGAAGTCTGTCCTAATCACTTTATTTAAAATTGTAATCTGCCTCTACTTCCCATATGAAATGGCTGTCTTTTCTGTTTTTCCCACAGCATTTATCATCTTCCCACATTATAGATAATTTAGATATTTGTTATATTTATAAATATAATGTTTGTGAGTATGTATATGTAAGCACCACAGGTTAGAGATCTGTTTTGTTTACTGTTGCTTCCCAAGAACTCAGAGCAATGCCTGATAATTAGTAGGCATTCAATAAATTTTTTTTAGATACATCAAAATTTTCAACAAATATGCTAGTTCACAGTGTTTAAACTCAATAGTATGTTATTTTCAAACTAAATAGCAGGAGAGAAGAAAGAGGTGAAAAGGAACTTAAAAGAATAGCAGAAACTGCAATTACTTCTGAACCAACCTAATACATACATAGTCATAAATCACACAACCATGTATCAGTCAATGACAAACTGCATATATGATGTTGACCCCATAAGATTATAATAGAGTTGAAAAATTCCTATCACCTAGTGACACTGTAGCCACCTTAATGTCATAGTACAAAACATTACTCATGTGTTTGCAGTGAAGCTGGCAAAAAGAAACCTGCATGCCAGTCATATAAAAGTCTATGCATATACATAATACTTGATATTTATTACAAGTATCATAATACTTGATAACAGTATATTATTACATAATACTTGATAACAGTATAATGACTATGTAACTTGTTTATGTATTTACTGTACTTTTACACATTATTTAAGAGTATACTCATTCATATATATGCATATATATTTTATATATATATATATATATATATATATATATATGTGCAAAACAGTCTCAGACAGATTTTCAGGACATATTTCAGAAGAAGGCATTGTTATCATAGGAGATGACAACTCCATGCATATTATTGCCCCTGAAGGCCTTCCAATGGGACAAGATGTGGAAGTGGAAGACAGTGATATCAATGATCCTGACCCTGTGTAGGCCTGGGATAATGTGTATGTTTGGGTCTGAGTTTTTAAGAAAAAAGTTTAAAAAGGAAGAAAGAGAAGACCACAAAACAACTAGAAAACAAATAAGACAATGGCAGAAGTCCTTATCAATCAGTAGTAACATTGAATGTAAATAGACTAACCTCTCCAATCAAAAGTCAAAGTGGCTGAATGGATGAAACACCAAGACCCAATGATCTGTTCCCTACAAGAAACACACTCTACCTATAAAGACGCACATAAACTAACAATAAAGGGATGGAAAAGGATATTACATGCAAATGGCAACCAAAAAAGAATAGGAGTAGCTATACTTATATCAGACAAGATAGATTTCAAAACAGAAACTATAAGAAGAGACAAAAAGATTACTATATAATAATAAAAGGGTAAATTCAGCAAGAGGATGTAACAGTTGTAAATATATATGCACCAACACTGGAGCACTCAGATATATGTGTGTGTGTATATATATATATATGGCAAATATTGTTAGAGATAATTATAGAGATTGACCCCAATCAACAAAGAAACATCAGACTTAATGTGTACTACAGAACATATTGACCCAACAAATATTTACAAATCATTTCATCCAATGGCTGAAGAATATACATTCTTCTCAATGCATGAATTATTCTCAAGGACAGACCATATGTTAGGTAAAAAATAAGTTTTAAAACAGTCAAAAAAATAAAATAATACCAATTATCTCCTCTAGCCATAGTGGAATAAATGAAGAAATCAATAATAAAAAGAATTTTAGAATTATATGAACATATGGAAACTAAACAGTATGTTCCTAAATGACCAGTGTGTCAATGAAGAAATCAAGATGAAAATTGAAAAATGTATCTAAATAAATGATAATGAAGACAAAATATACCAAAATCTATCAGATACAGTGAAATGAATACTCAGAGGGAAATTTATAGCTCTAAGTGCCTACATCAAAAAAGTAGAAAAATGTCAAATTAACAACCTAACAATGCATCTTCAAGAACTAGAAAAGCAAGAGCAAGCAAACCCCAAATTAGTAGAAGAAAGGAAATAAAAAGATCAGAGCACAAATGAATATAATTGAAATAAAGGAACACAAAGTTTCAATGAAACAAACAACTGCTTTTTGAAAAGATCAACAGAATTGACAAGTCTTTAGCCAGAACAAGAAGAAATGACAGAAGACCCAGATAAATAAAATCAGAGATAAAAAAGGAGACATTACAGCTGATATCACAGAAATTCAAAGGATGGTTAGGGGCTACTATGAGCAATTATATGACAATAAATTGGAAAACTCAGAAGAAATGGATAAATTTCTAAACATATATGACTTACCAAGATTGAACCATGAAGAAATAAAAAGCCTGAACAAACCAACAGCAGGTAACATGATTGAAGCCTAATAAAATGTCTCCCATCAAAGAAAAGCCTAGAAACTAATGGCTTCACTGATGAATTTTACCAAATGAGTAAAGAAAAATAAATAACAGTCCTAATGAAATTATTCTAAAAAATACAACAGAATGGACTACTTCGAAATTTATTCTATGAAGTCAGTACTAACTAGCCTGATACTGAAGCCAAAGACACACCAAACACACTCTCTCTCTCTCTCTCTATATATATATATATACACACACACACACATATACATGTAAGAGAACTATTTATCTGAATCATTGTATATAACAAAACCCTGTTTCACATAAGGAGAAAACAAGAACTAATTTCAGCACCTACAGCATCCTGACTAACCAGAGTTCCTGAGTCTGTCCATGTGACAAGTTTACTGCTAGCAAACTCAGCATTTGAGAAAATTAGCACACTAAACAAAATTACAACAAAGGACTCCCACAGATCCCATTTCACTGCCCTGCCACCTCCAGCAGAGCAGGTGCTTGTATCCATGTCTGGGAGACCTGAAGACAGATTACATCATAGGACTCTTTGCAGACAATCCCCAGCATCAGCCCAGGACCAGTGGCCCCAATGGGTTTCTAGACCCAGAAGGGCAATAACAATCACTGCAGTCTGACTCTCGGGAAGCCCCATTCCTAGGGGAAGGGGAAGAGTGCCACATCAAAGAATCAACCCATGGGGTGAAAGAATCTGAAGAGAAGCCTTTGCATTCCAGATCTTTTCACTGAAAGTCTACCCAAAATGGGAAGGAACCAGAAAAGTAATTCTGGTAATATAAAAAAACAAGGTTCCATAACATCCTCCAGAAGATTACACTAACTCTCCAGCAATGGATTTAAATGAAGAATAAATCTCTGAATTCGCAGATAAAGAATTCAGATGGTTAATTATAAAGCTACTCAAGGAGGTACCAGAGAAAGGTAAAAATCAACTTAAAAGAAATTTTAAAAACAATATAGAATGTAAATAAAAAAAACTTTCCAGATAAATAGATATCATAAAGTAAAAACAAACAACCACCCACCAAAAACTCCCCGACAACTTCTGGAAATGAAAGACACACATAGAGAAATACAAAATACACCAGAAAGTTTCACCAATAGACTAGAACGAGTAAGAGAAAGAACTTCAGAGTTTGAAGACAAGGCTTTCAAACCCAATCTGACAAAGATAAGAAAAAAATTTTAAAAATGAACAAAGCCTCCAAGACATTTGAGATTATGTTAAATGACCAAACGTAAGAATAATAGATGTTCCTGGGGAAGAAAAGAAATCTAAAAGGTTGGAAAACTTATTAGAGGGAATAATCAAGGAAAACTTTCCTGGTCTTGCTAGATATCTAGACATTAAAATACAAGAAACTCAAAAAACATCCAGGAAATTTATCACAAAAAGATTATCACCTGGGCACATAGTTTTCAGGTTATCTAAAGTCAAGACAAAGGAAATAATCTTAAGAGCTGTGAGGCAAAAGGATCAGATAACCTAAAAAGAAAAACCTATTAGATTAACACAAATTTCTCAGCAGAAACTCTGCAAGACAGAAAGGATTGAGGTCCTGTCTTTACCCTCCTTAAACAAAATAATTATCAGGCAAGAAATTTGTATGCAGTGAAACTAGACTTCATAAATGAAAGAGGGGTAGTCTTTTTCAGACAAGCAAATGCTGAGAGAATATGCTACTACCAAGTCAGCACTACAAGAAATGCTAAAAGGAGTTGTAAGTCTTGAAGTAAGACCTAAAATACACCAAAATAGAACCTCATTAAAGCATAAATCTCACAGGACCTATAAAACTATAACACAATTTAAAAGAAAAAGGTATTCAAGCAACAACTAGCAGGATGAACAAAACAATACCTAACTTCTCAATACTTACATTAAATGTAAATGACCTAAATTCTCCAATTAAAAGATACAGATGACAGAATGGATAAAAATCCACCAACCAGGTATCTGCTGTCTTTAAGAAACTCACCTAACACATAAGGACTCACATAAACTTAATGTAAAGGAATGGGAGAAGATACTCCATGCAAATGGACACCAAAACCAAGCAGGAGTAGCTATTCTTCTATCAGACAAAACAGACTTTAAAGCAACAACAGTTTAAAAAAAGACAAAGAGGGACATTATATAATGATAAAAGAAACAGTCCACATGAAAATATCACAATCCCAAATACATATGCATCTAACATTGGAGCTTCCAAATTTATAAAGCAATTACTACTAGACCTAACAAATGAGATAGATGCCACCACAATTATAGTGAGGGACTTTAATACTCCACAGACAGCATTAGACAGGTCATCAAAATAGAAAGTCAACAAAGAAATAATGAACTTAAAATATATTGTAGAACAAATGGGCTTAACGGATATTTACAGAACATTCTAATGAAGAACTGCAGAATATACATTCTATCCATCAGTACATGCAGCATTCTCCAAGATAGACTTACATAATAGGTTATTAAAAAGTCTCAATATATTTCAAGAAAATCAAAATTATATTAAGTACTCTCTTAAACCACAGTGGAATAAAACTGGAAATTAACTCCAAAAGGAACCCTCAAGACTATACACATACATGGAAATTAAATAATCTGCTCCTGAATGATCATTGGGTCAACAATGAAATCAAGATGGAAATTAAAAAATTCTTTGAACTGAATGATAATAGTGACACAACCTATCAAAACCTCCGGGAGGCTAGGCACAGTGGCTTACACCTGTAATCCCGGGCACTTTGGGAGGCCGAGGTGGGCAGATCACGAGGTTAGGAGATCAAGACCATCCTGGACAACATGGTGAAACCCCATCTCTACTAAAATACAAAAAATTAGCTGGGCATGGTGGCCTGTAGTCCCAGCTACTCAGAAAGTTGAGGCTGGAGAATTGCTTGAACCTGGGAGGTAGAGGTAGCAGTAAGCCGAGATCACACCACTGCACTCTAGCCTGGCAACAGAATAAGACTTCGTCTAAAAACAAAAACAAAAACAAAAACAAAAATCTCTGGGATACAGCAGTGGTAAGAGGAAAGTTCATAGCCTTAAAGGCCCACATCAAAAAGTCTGAAAGAGCACAACTAGATGATCTAGGTTCACACCTTAAGGAACTACAGAAACAAAAACAAACCAAACCCAGCAGAAGACAAGAAACAACAAAGATCAGTGCAGCAGAGCTAAATGATATTGAAACAACAACAAAAAACACAAAAGACAAATGAAACAAAAGGCTGGTTCTTTGAAAAGATAAACAAAATTGATAGATCATTAGCAAGACTGGCCAAAAATAAAGAACATCCAAACAAGCTCAATTAGAAACAAGATGGGAAATATTACAACCAATAACACAGAAATACCAAAGATCATTCAAGGCTGTTATGAATACCTTTACACAGACAAAGTAGAAAACCTAGAGGAGATGGATAAATTTCTAGAAATATGCAATCCTCCTAGATTAAACCAGGAAAAAAATAGAAACTGAGCAGACCAATAATAAGCAGCAAGATTGAAACAGTAACTTTTTAAAAATGCCAACAAAAAATTCCAAGGCCAAATTCACAGCTGAATTCTATCAGACATTCAAAGAATTGGTACCAATCCTATTGACACTATTCTACAAGATAGAGAAAAAGTAAATCCTCTCTAAATCATTCTGTGAAACCAGTATCACTCTAATACCAAAACCAGGAAAGGACGTGACGAAATAAAAAAGAAAGAAATAGAGAAGGAAAGAAAGACAGAGAGAGAAAGAAAAGAAACAGAAAGAAAAAGAAAACTACAGACTAATATCCTGATGAACATAGATGCAAAAATTCTCAACAAAATACTAGCTAACCAAATCCAACAGCATATCAAAAAGACAATCCACCATGATCAAGTGGGTTTCATACCAGGGATGCAGGGATGGTTTTGTGTCCGGAATTGGTGGGTTCTTGGTCTCACTGACTGCAAGAATGAAGCCGTGGACCCTCGCAGTGAGTGTTACAGTTCTTAAAGATGGTGTGTTCAGCATTTGTTCCTTCAGATGTTCAGATGTGTCTGGAGCTTCTTCCTTCTGGTGGGTCCGTGATCTCACTGACAGGAGTGAAGCTGCAGACCTTCATGGTGAGTGTTACAGCTCTTAAAGGCAGCACATCCGGAGTAGTTCGTTCTCCCTGGTGGGTTCCTGGTCTCGCTGGCTTCAGGAGTGAAGCTGCAGACCTCCCCAGTGAATGTTACAGCTCATAAAGGCAGCCTGAACCCAACGAGTGAGCAACAGCAAGATTTATTGTAAACAGGGAAAGAACAAACCTTCCACAGTCTGACAGGGGTTTCCAGAGATTTGTCACTGCTGGCTTGGCCAGCCTGCTTTTATTCCCTTATAGACCCCACCTACATCCTGCTGATTGGTCCATTTTAGAGAGAGCTGATTGGTCCATTTTACAGAGCGCTGATTGGTCCGTTTTGGCAGGGTGCTGATTGGTACGTTTACAATCCCTGAGCTAGACACAGAGTGCTGATTGGTGCATTTACAATCCTCTAGCTAGACATGAAAGTTCTCCAAGTCCCCACCAGATTAGCTAGATACAGAGTGCTGACTGGTACATCCACAAACCCTGAGCTAGACACAGAGTGCTGACTGGTGCATATACAATCCTCCAGCTAAACATAAAAGTTCTCCAAGTCCCCACCCAACTCAGGAACCCAGCTGGCTTTGCCTAGTGGATGCCATGCCAGGGCCATGGGCGGAGCTGCCCATCAATCCCACGCCATGCACCCACACTCCTCAGCCCTTGGGTGGTTGATGGGACCAGGCACCAAGGAGCAGGGGGCAGCACCCATTTGGGGAGGCTCAGGCCGCGTGGGAGCCCACGGACAGTGGGTGGCTTGAGCATGACAGCCTGAAGGTCCTGGGCCCTGCCCTGCAGGGAGGC
Organism: Trachypithecus francoisi; assembly: GCF_009764315.1. Lineage (NCBI taxonomy): Eukaryota > Metazoa > Chordata > Mammalia > Primates > Cercopithecidae > Trachypithecus > Trachypithecus francoisi. Next base: position 10,302,069 of record NW_022681453.1, read on the forward strand.
AGCTGAGGCCCAGCGAGAATTTGAGCGTGCCGTGGGCAAGCTGGCAGTGATGGGGGACCCAGCGCACCCTCCACAGCTGCTTACTCAGGTGCTAAGCCCCTCACTGCCCAGGGCTGGCGGCACCTGCCAGCTGCTCCAAGTGCAGGGCCAGCCAAGCCCACACCCACCCGGAACTCATCCTGGCCTGAGCATCACACGCAGCCCCAGTTCCCGTCCATACTTCTCCCTCCACACCTAACTGCAAGCAGAGGGAGCTGGCTCCAGCCTTGGCCAGCCCAGAGAGGGGCTCCCCCAGTGCAGCAGCAGGCTGAAGGGCTCCTCAAGCATGGCCAGAGCGGACGCTGAGGCCAAGTTCGCGCTGAGAGCGAGTGAGGTCTGCCAGCATGTTGTCACCTCTCAGTTTAACATATGCAAGTCGATAAATGTGATATAACACATGAACAGAATTAAAAATCACATTATTATCTCAATAGACACAGAAAAAGCATTTGACATAATCCAGTATCTTTTATGATTAAAAACCAACAAAATCAGCATAGAAGGGACATACCTTAAGGTAATAAAAGCCGTCCATGACAAACCCACAGTCAACATTACACTGAACGAGGAAAAGTTGAAAACATTCCCCATGAGGACTGAAATAGGACGAAAATAGCTGTTTTTACCACTTCTATTCAAAACAGCACTGGAAGTCCTAGCCAGAGCAGTCATACAAGAGAAAGAAATAAAGGACATCCAAATAGGTAAACAGAATGTCAAACTGTAATGTTTGCCAATGATATAAACACATAGCTAGAAAACCCTAAAGATTCATCCAAAAAGTTCCTAGAACTGATAAATGAGTTCAGTAAAGCTTCTGGGTACAAAATGAATATACAAACAAATTGGTAGCACTGCTATCCACCAACAGTGAACAAACTGAGAATCAAGTCAAGAACTCAACCCCTTTTACACAGCTGCACCAAAAAAAAAAAAAAATCATTAGGAATATACCTAACCAAGGAGGTGAAAGATATCTACAAGGAAAACTACACAGCTGAAAGAAATTTTAGATGACCTGAACATATGGAAATGCATCCCATGATCATGGATGGATAGAAACAATATTTTGAAAATGACCATACTGTTAAAAACAATCTACAAATTCAATGTGATTCCTATCAAAGTACCATCATCATTCTTCACAGAACTAAAAAAACACATCCTAAAATTTATATGGAACCAAAAAGCCCACATAGCCAAAGCAAGACTAAGCAAAAAGAACAAATCTGGAGGTATCACATTACCTGACTTCAGACTATGCTACAAGGTTATAGTCACCAACACAGCATGTTGCTGGTGTAAAAATAGGCACATAGACCAATGGAACAGCATAGAGGACCAAGAAATAAAGCCAAATACTTAACACTCAATTGATCTTTGACAAACCAAACAGAAACAAGAAGTGGGGAAAGGATATCCGATACAACAAATGGGGCTGGGATAATTGGCAAGCCATATGTAGGAGAATGAAATGGATCCTTGTATTAGTCAGGATTCTCTAGAGGGAGAGAACTAATAGGAGATATATATATGAGTTTAATAAGGAGTATTTAATAAGGAATATTAACTCACATGATCCCAAGGTCCCACAATAGGTCATCTGCAAGCTGATGAGCAAGGAAGCCAGTCCAAGTTCGAAAGCCAAAGAACTTAGAGTCCCATGTTTGAGGGCAGGAAACATCCAGCATCAGAAAGATGTAGGCTGGGATGCTAAGCCAGTCTAGTCTCTTCACGTTCTTCTCTATGCTTTTAATTCTGGCCACACTGGCAGCTAATTAGATGGTGCCCACCCAGATTATGGGTAAGTATGCCTTTCCTAGTCCACTAACTCAAATGTTAATCCCTTTTGGCAGTACCCTCACAGACGCACACAGAATCAATACTTTGCATCCTTCAGTCAAGTTGACACTCAGTATCAAACATCACAAGTCCACACCTTGTCAACTTGAACCCATGCACATCTCCTGAGATCATAATCTTCTTTTTTTTTTTTTTTTTTTTTTTTTTTTGTTGAGACGGAGTTTCGCTCTGTCGCCCAGGCTGGAGTGCAGTGGCCGGATCTCAGCTCACTGCAAGCTCCGCCTCCCGGGTTTACGCCATTCTCCTGCCTCAGCCTCCCGAGTAGCTGGGACTACAGGCGCCCGCCACCTCGCCGGCTAGTTTTCTGTATTTTTTTTTAGTAGAGACGGGGTTTCACCGTGTTAGCCAGGGTGGTCTTGATCTCCTGACCTCGTGATCCGCCCGTCTCGGCCTCCCAAAGTGCTGGGATTACAGGCTTGAGCCACCGCGCCCGGCCCATAATCTTCTAATAAACACAATAATAAGGTCATAATTATGCCTAACGTATAACAACTATCCTTTGTACAACCAGAAATGCACCAATCCCCAATCCAAATGCTATTATATAAAATTAACAATACTTAAATGTTCTTCTACTACCCACTACCCATTCTGCATTCCCTTTGCCTTCAGCAAGCACCTCAGCAGGTCGTGGTTTTTTTTCCTGGTGGGGTGACCCAAACCTTCATTCCTAATGGGTCTGGGTCATTTGTAGTCCTGCCTGGAATGAGCTGTTGTAGTTTACCATTGACCTTAATCACAGGGCATGGTAATACTAAGAGACGCCAATGGATCTCTTGTATTCCATGCATACTCTTCCTTACCTCCCTTGTGGAATAGTAGGCTGATTTCATCTTGATAGTCTGGGTCAGTCATTCCAGCCAACACTGTAACTCCCCTCTTAGCCTGTTGACTTAAAGGTAGGATGAGCCCAAAGTGTCCAGCTTGCAATCTTAACTTCCAGTTTAATGGAATTGTTGTTGTGTCTCCTGGTAGCAATGTACCTCCCTCTGGAACTAAGACCTCTAGGCTAGCAGAATGTAATGTCATGGGAATAGGCAAAAATAAAATCAAAAAATTTTAAAAAGTAGATGCTGGCATGGATGTGGTGAACAGGGAGCATTTCTACACTGCTGGTGGGAATGTAAACTAGTACAGCCACTATGGGAAACTGTACAGAGATTCCTTAAAGAACTAAAAGTAGAACTATCATTTGACTCAGCAGTCCCACCACTGGGTATCTACCTAGAGGAAAAGAAGTCATTATTTGAAAAAGATACTTGCACACTCATGTTTATAGTGGCACAATTCACAATAGCAAAACGTGGAACCAACTCAAATGCCTATCAATGAGTGGATAAAGAAACTGTGATAGATATAGATAGATATAGATATAGATATAGATATAGATAGATATACCAGGCTCACACCTGTAGTCCCAGCACTTTGGGAGGCCAAGGTAGGTAGATCACTTGAACCCAGGAGTTCAAGACGAGCCTTGCAACATGGCAAAGTATTCCATATATATAATAGAATACTATTCAGCCGTAATAAAGAAAGAATTAATAGCATTTGCAGTGACCTGGATGAGATGGAGACTATTATTCTAAGTGAAGTAACTCAGGAATGGAAAACCAAACATCATATGTTCTCACTGATATGTGGGAGCTAAGCTATGAGGACGCAAAGGCATAAAAATGATACAGTGGACTTTGGGGAGTTGTAGACAAGAGAGGGAGGGGCGAAGGATAAAAGGCTACAAATAGGGTGCAGTGTATATGTACACCTGCTCGGGTGATGGGTGCACCGAAATCTCACAAATCAACACTAAAGAATTTACTCATGTAGGCTGGTTGCAGTGGCTCACGCCTGTAATCCCAGCACTTTGGGAGGCTGAGGCGGGTGGATCATGAGGTCAGGAGATCAAGACCATCCTGGCTAACACGGTGAAACTCGTCTCTACTAAAAATACAAAAAATTAGCCCGGCATGGTGGCGGGTGCCTGTAGTCCCAGTTACTCGGGAGGCTGAGGCAGGAGAATGGTGTGAACCTGGGAGGCAGAGCTTGTAGTGAGCTGAGATTGTGCCATTGCACTCCAGCCTGGGCGACAGAGCGAGACTCTGTCTCAAAAAAAAAAAAAAAAAAAAAAAAAGAATTTACTCATGTAGCCAAATACCACTTCTATTCCAATAACTTATGGAAAAATAAATAAATAGAATGATAATAACTTACGGAACAATAAATAAAAACCGTAATAATGCATGATAAAAAATAAGATGAAAAAATTAATAAATTTGTGTGTTGCAACTGCTCCACTGACTGGCTGTTCTCACATCTCTTTTCCTCTCCATGGGCCTCCCTATTCCCTAAGACACAATAATTTTGAAATTAGGTCAATTAAAACCCTACAATTGCCTCTAATTGTTCAAAGGAAAGGAAGAGTCGCACATCTCTCACTCTAAATAAAAATCTAGATATGATGAAGATTAGTGAGGAAGGCATAGGAGCCAAGACAGGCCGAAAGCTCACCCTCTTTGCCAAACAGCCGAGTTGTGAATGCAAAGAAATAGTTGTTGAAAGAAATTAAAACTGCTACTTCAGTGAACAAAAGAATAATAGGAAAGTGTGCTTGCTTCAGCAGCACATATCCTAAAATTTGGAACGATACAGAGATTAGCATGGTCCCTGGGTAACAATGGTCCCTGGGTAACAACGACACGCAAATTCGTGAAGCATTCCATACTTTTGTAAAATAAAAAAAAAGAATAATAAGAAAGTAAAGTGTTTGTTAAGTGACCATGGCTGCATTCCAAAGCCCTATTCTTGATATGGATAGAAGTTCAAACCAGCTACAATATTTCATTAAGCCAAACCCTAATCCAGAGCAAGCCTCTAACTCTCTTCAATTCTATAAAGGATGAGAGAGGCGAAGAAGCTTCAGAAAAAAATGTTAGAAGCTAACAGATGTTGGTTCGTAAGGGTTAAGAAAAGAAGCCAACTGTGTAAAATAAAAGCCCAAGGGGAAGCAGCAAATGCTGATGTAGAAGCAGAAGCATGTTATCCAGAAGATCTAGCTAATGTAAGTGATGAAAGTGTCTACACCAAACACCTAGTTTAAAAGCTCCAAATGACAGACTGTCTTATTAGTGGCTAACGTAACTGGTGACTTTAAGTGGAAGCCAATGCTCAGTTATCTTTCTGAAAATTTTAGGAAGCCCTTAGGAATTACATTGAATCTATCCTGTTTGTGCTCTGAAAATTGATTATCAAAGCCTGGATGACAGCATATCTGTTCATAGCATGGTTTACCGACAATTTTAAGCCCACTGTTGAGACTTCTTTAAAAATATTACTGCTCATTAACAACACACTTGGTCTCCCAAGAGGTCTTACGGAGATATTCAAGGATATAAGTGTTGCTCTGATGGCTGCTAGCACAGCAACCATTCTGCAGCCTATGAATCAATGAGTAGTTTTGACTTTTAAGTCTTACAGTTTAAGAAATACATGTAGTGGCTGGACGGGGTGGCTCACACATGTAATCCCAGCACTTTCAGAGGCCAAGGCAGAAAAATCACTTCAGGCCAGGAGTTCGAAATATCATTGCAACATGGTGAAACTCCATCTCTACTAAAAATACAAGAATTAGTTGGGCATGATGGCACATGCCTGTAATCCCAGCTACTCGGGAGGCTGAGGCATGAGAATAGCCTGAACCTGAGAAGCGGAGATTGCAGTGAGCTGAGATCATGCCACTGCACTCCAACCTGGGCAACAGAACAAGACTCTGAAGAAAAGAAAAGAAAAGAAAAGAGAAAACAAAGAGAAGAAGGGAAGAAGGAAAGAGAAAGCGAGAGAGAAAGGAAGGAAGGAAGGAAGGAAGGAAGGAAGGAAGGAAGGAAGGAAGGAAGGAAGGAAGGAAGGGAAAAAACATGTAGTAAGGCTACAGTTGCCATAGATGGTGATTCTTCTGATGGATCTTGGCAAAGTAAGTTGAAAGCCTTCTGCAAAGAATTCACCATTCAATATGCCATTGGGAATACTTGTGATTCATGGAAGGAGGTAAAAATATTAAAATTAACAGGAATTTAGAAAAATTTGATTTCAACTCTCATGGATAGCTTTCAGGGATTTAAGACTTCAGTGCAGAAAGTAACTGCAGATGTGGAATTAGTAAGACAACTAGAATTAAATGTGGATCTTAAAGACATGATTGGATCTCTGCAATCTCATGATAAAATATGAATGGATGAGGAGTTGTTTCTAATGGATGAGCCAAGAAAGTTATTTCTTGAGATGGAAATTAGTCCTGGTGAAGATGTTGTAAACGTTGTTGAAATGACCCCCAAGAATTTAGACTACTATATAAATTTAGTTGACAAAGTTGTGGCAGGATTTGAGAGGACTGACTCTAATTTTGAAAGAAGTTCTACTGTGGGTAAATTGCTGTCAAACAACATCTCATACTCAGAGAAATCTTTCACCACCTTAATCAGTAAACAGCCATCTCAGTCAAAGCAAGACCCACCACAAGCCAAAAGATTATGACTTACTGAGGGCTCCGATGTTCCTTAGCATTTTTCTGCAAAGAAGTATTTTTAAATTAATATATGTTTCTTGTTGTTTTAGACATAGTGCTGTTGCACACCTAATAAACTATAGTATAGGGTAAACATAACTTATATGCATTGGGAAACTAAAAAATTTGTGTGACTTGCTTTATTCGCTTTACTGTGGTGGTCTGGACTGAATCAACAATGTCTCCAAGATATGCCTCACTTATTACTGTCTTACAATTGCCTACAGCATTCAGTACAGTAACATGCTATACAGGCCTATAACCTAGGAGCAACAGGCTATACCATATAGCTTTGGTGTGTAGTGCACTATACCACATAGGTTGTGTAAGTACAGTGTATGATGTTTGCACAGTGATGAAACTGCCTAATGACACATTTCTCAGAGCAAGTTCCTATTGTTAAGTGAACATGGCTGTATTCCAAAGTGTGTCATTACTTGAAATAATATTAGAATCCATACATCTAGACATATTTCAAGCCTACCTATATTCTTTTTAATAGATTTAAGACCAAAGAGTATTGATCCTTTTGGGGATGATTTCATTCTTTGGAAAGAGCCAGAAGCTGACATAGTAAATAAACAAATTGGTTAAAACAACATTTTCTTTAAAAATAAAATAAGAGATGTGACTCAAATAATCAAGCCAGTTGACTAGTGTCACTATTTGAGATAGCAATCTCAAAATACTCTGGACAATGCAAGGAGCACTCAAGACAGCCTCCCAAAAAGATCACTTTAAAAACTAACATTCATTTTGATACTTAAGGCTCAGTTAATTTTTAAAATCACAGTAAATTGTAGTTACTTTTCTATACATGAAAACTAACAATATTATTTCTTCGTGCAGACTTACCAAGTCAATATTCTCCTATGAACTTAAAACAAGCCCTTTTTTCTTTCTTTTTTTTTTTTTTTGAGACGGAGTTTCACTTTTGTTGCCCAGGCTGGAGTACACTGGCACTATCTCGGCTCACCGCAACCTCTGCCTCCCAGGTTCAAGCGATTATCCCGCCTCAGCTTCCCAAATAGCTGGGATTACAGGCACGCGCCACCATGCCCAGCGAATTTTGTATTTTTAGTAGAGACGGGGTTGCTCCATGTTGGTCAGGCTGGTCTCGAACTCCCAACCTCAGGTGATCAGCCCGCCTCAGCCTCCCAAAGTGCTGGGATTACAGGCGTGAGCCACCGCGGCTAGCCAAAACAACCATTTTAAGGTTTACACATTTGGATTGGGTCCCAAGAAAATCAAGTGCCTAAAAGCCATGTAGACCTTACGACGATTACAATTCCAACCTTAACCACCTTGTACTTTGTGACGCTGAATAAGAACCTTCAGTTTTCTGATTCTGTTTTTTCTCTTGTACAAAATAAATAAATAAATAAATATCATTCCAAAATATTACTCAAAATATCACTCGTAGAATGAAAAGAAATAAAATACGTATAGCAATGAGTATCAAGACCAACTCAGAAAACTTATAAGCCATTCGTGCATACCAAGTAGAGGACTTTACTTGCATTATCACATTCAGTCCTTATAACAAGCCATGAGGTAGGTAGCAGTATTTTTACCTTGCAGAGAAGTCAGTTGAAGCCTAAGGAGGTTAAGAAAAACAAGGGTTTCTTCACTTCTCCTTTTCCAAAATTGTAACATTCATTAGATTTTAATAACTTGAGTAGTACTGTAAGAATAGCCTAGCAGTACACCTATGTTTTGCTCCAACAAAAATTAAAGAAAGTTGTTAATGAGTTTAATGGAAATCCAATCCACAAAATGTTCTACCTTGTTTTAATTTAGGTCAGTGTGCCTTTTATGTTTATAATGTTTATTACTTCGGTTTTTCAATTTATACCTTTCACTTACCTTGGTAGGTTACTTTGCATATTGTACTTATCTCTCCACCTTTGCAAATTTGAAAATTACTCTACTCAAGGCATCTTATGGGATGGAAATAATTGAAAAACTCACCAAATTATTTCAGAAATAGGTGTGATAGTCAGTGTTTTGTCAATCCTGGAAAAGATGCAGATGTGAAGAAAAACACAACATGAAGAAAATAATGGAATGATTGAAAATTTCTTTGTCTAAGGAAAGAAACAAAAGATTTGTTTAGATTCAATTCTTACTGTTAATTTAAAAGGGAATATTCTTCTCTCTCTGCCTATTGTTCATGATACCAGTAGGTGGGATATGAAGTGAGAATGGATTTTCTAGTTTTTAACTTCTCAGAATAATTTTCCATGTTTGTACCTAAAGGTACCTTGAAATGATCTGGTCCAAATTCCTCATTTTACAAATGAGGACACTGGGTCTCAGAGAATTGAAGTGTTATTCCCCAAACCACCCAATCAGCAAGTGATAGAACAGAGATAAAGCTGGGGCTCGGCCACTCAGCCCCTCTTGTCTGCTTTCCTACATTATGCAATTTTCCCTGCAACTGCTCTCAATACAGCTGAAACCTACAATACTTGGACTTGAGGCAAGCTTGTAGTTGGCCACACAACAGAGGAAAAAGTATAATGAGCAATGTCAAACCTCTGACATACCAAATAAGGCTATTCTTCATCTTAGGCAGAAGAAAAAAGACAGAAATATTTGGGCTAAGGATTTCTAAATACCATGAAAAGCACCTCTTGACTCTGATAAGCACGCATAAGATATTCAAAGCTTGAAAGTCACACAAAACTCAGGGCTTGGTATTTCAGAATTTCCCTGGAAATGAAAGGCCTCTAGATCCTGGCCCTGAAAAAGAGTGAGATAACTCAGAACAAAAGGTTAGCTTTCTGCTATCTCAAGAGTGTCCAAATGAAATCAAATGCTTTATTTCAACCTTTAAGTCTGTGATTCTTTGAGAAAAGGGACTATAGGCTTTCTTATTTTCTAACACTCAAAGCCTAACATAATCTTTTCTTCCCACATCACCTAATAATTAATTATGGAGTGAAGAAATGCTCAATCAGTTACCTCTGACAGACTGTGACGAAGTGTTCCCAATAAATGGTAATATCACAGCTTCTTACTAGGAGACTGGTTTATACTTTCAGCCATCATGTCACTGTCCTTTCGGCCTTTTCCACAGAAAAAGTTATACCCATAGCATTGGATATGGGTATAATTCAGCGTTGGACTGTTTCCAGGCTGTTCTCATTTTGCTGCCAATCAATTGGTCTCTGTGAGGAGTCAAAGAAATTCTACCTTGCAGCCAATTTCATGGTCTGCAATTATTCTATTTCAATAAACTCCAGCGGGCGCGGTGGCTCACAACTGTAACCTCAGCACTTGGGAGGCCGAGGTGGGTGGATTACGATGTCAAGAGATGGAGACCATCCTGGCCAACACGGTGAAACCCCATCTTTACTAAAAATACAAAATTGGCTGCGCATGGTGGCGGCGCACCTGTAGTCCCAGCTACTCCGAAGGCTGAGGCACGAGAATCGCTTGAACCCGGGAGGTGGAGGTTGCGGTAAGCTGAGATTGCGCCACTGCACTCCAGCGCACTCCAGCCTGGCAACAGAGTGAGAGTCTGTCGAAAAAAAGAAAAGCTCCAACATATCAAATTCCGATAAATTGTGGGTCGGTGTGAAAAATAACTATTTTCCAACTATATTTTCCAGATGACTCAATTAAAAATAAGTTTGTTTAATGTGATGGTGTGTGAACAAGAACACCTCAGCCAGACACGGTGGCTCGTGCCTGTAATCCTAGCACTTTGGGAGGCTGAGATAGGTGGATCATTTGAGGTCAGGAGTTCGAGACTAGCCTGGCCAATATGATGAAATCCCACCTCTACTAAAAATACAAAAATCAGCCGGGCGTGATGGTGCATGCCTGTAGTCATTATCTGAGATTGTTGCTGATGCTGTCCTGATATTGCTGATACTGCTCATAGTTTCTGATTTTGTTCTGAAAACTGCTCTTTACAGTTGTCTTAAGCATTTAGGATAATTTAGAGACCTTTTATAACTCTAGACTATAATGAAATTTGCCATAACTTATAGCTTGTATTTTGTGAATATAAAATATCACCCTGAAGGAAAATGCTAACAGGTGAAAAAATACATTAGAGTTTTGAATTCTTCAGAGAAAGAAAGACAAAGGAATTAATTTCAAGCTTTGCTGTTATTAAGCAGCATTTATGGCATACACAAAAATTCCATGAAAAATAGGGCAGTGTAGTTGACATGAATCCTGAGCAAAATTCTACAGTAGATGTTCTGAACACTTTTTTACTCATTCTATAAAGAAAATGTACTTGGTAGGAGGCAGCAGTGAACTCACACACATGACTGGCATCTTTTTGTTTTTGTTGCTAAGATTACAAAAGTTGTAGTAAGAGAAAGATAATTGTAGCATATCTTGGTTTCAACTTGAAAACATTTATCACTCATTTATCTGAACATGACAGGGGATTGTGGCTGGTAATAGCAGAATTAGTTGGATTCATAACTGAATGAACAATGAAAATTTTGAAATGTTAACTAATGAGTCGATCTCAGTTTGGAAGAAAGTCTTTAGAAATGGTCTGCCAGACTCTGGCTTTGACTTCTTCCAGAATGATGTAATTATCTAATTGGACAATCACAGAAGATCCAATTCAACTTAAGGTAGAATTTCTAAATGATTTGATGTGTCTGAATAGGGCAACCTAAGGTGGTCAAGCAAAGATCAAACTCAAAATGGTACAGAAGATAGCACTGAAGGTATATGAGGTTATAGGTACCTTTGGAAGTGTAGAGAATAGGAGATGCTGATTGGATAAATGTCTGGGACTCTTAGTCCACATCTGTTACTTTGGATTTTGTACTCTGTTCTTCCCTGTTAGCTTTTTTTTTTTTTCTTTCCCTAAGCTAAAATGTCCAGGAAAATAAGGGGAAAAAAAGAGAAAAGTACTGGATCAGATGATAATTTAAGTCTCTTCCAGATTTAGGATTCTACATCATTGCAACAACTGAGATTTGTTTGAAATGTGTTAAAGATATCTGCAAAAGATACCTCCTCTTAAGAGAGTTTCAGGAAATCACATTCCTCAGTTTGCGTGTGTATCTGTGCACCCAACTAACAAATACACACATGCCTGTGCATTTTAAGAATCCTCATCACTCAGTGCTAGGCTAGTGATTTTGTTTGCTGAATTGTCTCATATATCCAACATTCATAATTTTGATCCTCCTGCCAGTTTAAAATTGTAAATTTTCTCTTGTAGTTCAAAGATTTAAATTCACTTTACACACAATTAAACTAAATATATCAAATGCCCAATTATTCTTTCAGAGCAGGTGAGGGCTTCACAGTTACAATTATCAGTTTAGTTCCAGGTCTCCAGGAGGGACTCAGGTGAGCCCAAAGCTCAGAATGATTTTTTTGATCAAGTGTGTGGGTATGCGTTTCTGCCTTTCAAAACTAAATACCATATATAATTATATATTATATTAGTCCATTTTCTATTGTTTATCACAATATGTTTCAGACATAAAAATGTCTGAAACTGGGTAATTTACTTTACAAGGAATTTTTTTTTACAGTTATGGAGGCTGAGAAGTGTAAGGTCAAGGGACCGCATCTGATGAGAGCCTTCTTGCTGGTGGGGACTCTACAGAGTCCCGAGATAGTACAGGGCATCATATGACAAGGGGGTTGAGTGTGTTGCATGCTTGCTCAAGTTTCTCTTCCTCTCCTTATAAGGCCACCAGTTCCACTCCCATGATAACCCATTGATCCATTACTTCATGAATGGATTAATTCATTCATGAAGGCAGAAACTTCGTGATTCAATCTCCTCTTAATGGCCCCACTTTTCTTGACATATATAATTATATTTAATCATCACAATATGTTAACATGTCTATTTCAGTGCCTTAAATATTGTAGGTACCTAAAATATCTAGTTGGATCTAATATATGTATATATAATATATATGTAAATTTATTTTACTTTAAGTTCTAGGATACATGTGCAGAACGTGCAGGTTTGTTACACAGGTACACATGTGCCATGGTGGTTTGCTGCACCTGTCAACCCATCATCTAGGTTTTAAGCCCCACATGCATTAGGTATTTGTCCTAATGCTCTCCCTCCCCTTACCCCCCATACCCCAACAGGCCATGGTGTGTGCTGTTCCCCTCCCTGTATCCATGTGCTCTCATTGTTCAACTCTCACTTATGAGTGAGAACATGCAGTGTTTGATATTCTGTTCCTGTGCTAGTTTGCTGAGGATGATGGTTTCCAGCTTCATCCATGTCCCTGCAAAGGACATGAACTCATTCTTTTTTATGGCTGTATAGTATTCCATGGTGTATAAGTAAAGGCTCCACTTTTTAATACTGTCACATTGGGAATTAAGTTTCCAACACTTGAAATTTGGGGGAAACATTCAAACCAGAATATATATTGTGTCTATCTTTCAATAACAAATCAATCATTATACAGTAAGATTATTATTAAAAGTATAACCAAAAAAAATGAAGAGTATCTAAATCTAGTACCTAAATGCACATTCAACGAATATATTTTGGGACCTTCATGTGTCAGACATTGTTCTAGGTACAAGGGTTGCAACAGCAAACCATGACCTTAGAGACATTATATTCCAGTGGAGAAATTTAGACAATATACAAATAAATACATATCAGGTAGTAATAACTGCTGTTGAAAAAGATAAAGCAGGATTATGGGTACAAAGTAAGTGGGCTGCTATTTTGTACAAATGTGGGAAAGTATAAGCTCTCTGTTCAAGAGCAAAGACTGCCTCAATCAAGATGCTTGCATAGAAAAAAATAAGTGGCCCATTTTCATAATGCTCACTGTTTCTAAGGTTTTGTGCAGAGCAATTTCACCTGCCTGCTTTAGCTCCTCCCTTCCTTTGCTATGTATCTTTTACTTTGTGGTTTGTCTGGTTTCCTTTCAACTTCCTCAAGGTGTTAAGAGTTCTTCTGGATTGTGTTACTTGCAACTTTTCCTCCCATTGACTGATTTTCTGCTTAAAATAAAGAGCTCTAAAACAGTTTCACTTCTATTCTTTTTAGCCCACAAACATGTTTTTTCTTCAAATTTTTTTCAATTTATATACATTTTTTTCCATTTAAGAACATTTACTCCCATAGTTTTATTTTTTATAAACATATTAACTGTGTCATTCACATGAGACCTTATTTATCTTTTGTCTGCCTAATAACATGGTAGTGAACAGATAAAGACTGCATCTGTTCCCTAAATAAAAGGCTAGAAGTCACATTTTGGGTCTTTTTATGTGTATCAACTAAATTATTTTTAAATATTAAATTTAAGAAATGCTCTGTTTGCCGTGGACAAAGAAACACGTTTTGATTTTTCAGTTAATGTCTTCAAACTAATGTTACCTTGTACCGATTAAGAAATCATATAAAGAAATCATTATGTCATTGGGAAATAATTGTGTAAATATAAAAACATACTGTACAAACAATAGCACTGCTTAAACTACAAAATAGATTCTTGGCAAGATTTATATTAGAGGTGGGATAGACACCAAAGTTCATATAAAACTTTTCTAATTTTTTAATAAATAAGCCAAAAATCTCTATCTCTCTATGTGTGTGTCTCTGTGTGTGTGTGTGTGTGCATGTGTGTGTCCTTCTCTCTCATTCTCTCACTTTCTTGTTAAATACTTTTGATTATAGTGTCTCTATCCTGCAAACATAAGTTATTTTTATTTTTAAGCATCTAGAAAAGATAAAGGGACAAATTAAAGAAATGGGAGTCTTTTCTTGCCAGTTTATAGGACCTTTGATACTATTTTAAAGCACGATCTAGAAGTGTTTTACACAGAGTGGAGTTAAAAATCTTCATTTTGTTATGATTTTTAAGAGTCTGATAAAATGTTTTTGTTGTTGTTAGCTTATTACTGTTATCTAAATATTTCACAAGTTCAGATTCATTGTTCTGCATCACCACAAAAATGTTTTTGCAAAGTTAACATGCCAAACTATATCTATTGTATCTATTATAAACTGTATATATGTTCTGATTTACAGTGTTGACTATACATTCTCAAGTATCCCTGTAGTATCTCGAGTCTTGAACAAGTAGACTGACTTTTATTACAGCTGAATTTGGGTGCAGGAAGGAGGCTGGCATACAAAAACAATAATTAAGTTAAGTCACTTGAGAAGGCAATATATTGAGATGAAAGGAGCTCTGAAAAATAAATAAAATAAAAATAAGGCCTTCAGGTTAGGCCTGGCAGTGTCATTAAGGTAGCTCAGTGTCATTTCAGGCAAACCACTAAAGGCCTCTAGATCACAGTCCCTTATGGGTGTCTATCCAGAATGACAGCTACAGATGCCTCAGAGACCAACTAAATGTGTCAGGGCCAGGGTCAGACAAAAGTGGTGGGGACTCTGGTGAACTGAAGACTACATATCCTTCCCAAAAGCATTAAACTCAAAATGTTGAAACATGGTAACAACTGTAGTATCCCTTTTAGTTCTAACATTCTGTGCTTTTGAGTCTTCAAATAAAATGAATGTGTACTTATTAGATAGCTGCAATGTAAAACCCTGTTATGACTTCAGAGGGACAACATAAACATACGAGCAATGTATTCTGCCTTTGAAGCATACAATCCAGCTAAAGAAATGAAACTGGGCAACAAGATAAAGAGACCAGTTCTTCGAGCAACACAGAGAAGGCACACTAATTATTTTTTAAAAATGGATTTGTCCCTCTAAAAAGCAGTGGGCTGTGTCAGCAAGTGTTATAGTCATTTTTTTTTTTTTTTTTTTTTTGAGACGGAGTCTTGCTCTGCCACCCAGGCTGGAGTGCAGTGGCCGGCTCTCAGCTCACTGCAAGCTCCGCCTCCCGGGTTCACGCCATTCTCCTGTCTCAGCCTCCCGAGTAGCTGGGACTACAGGCGCCCGCCTCGTCGCCCGGCTAGTTTTTTGTATTTTTTAGTAGAGACGGGGTTTCACCGTATTAGCCAGGATGGTCTCGATCTCCTGACCTCGTGATCCGCCCGTCTCGGCCTCCCAAAGTGCTGGGATTACAGGCTTGAGCCCGGCCGTTATAGTCATTTTTGAAATGGCAATAGCCTTTAGCATGAGGGACTGAGGAAAGGCCTCACTGAAATAGTAGAACTTAAGCCCACACTTCAGGTGTAGAGTCTAGATTGGAATAGTATGGGGTTACAAGCAGAATGTTTAACTCTGGGAGATCCTTTATGAGCACTATTAAGAAGTCTGGCTTAGTTTGTTTGCTCCTTAGTTTTTGTTCATGGAGAATGCTTATTGCGAAAATTAGTAGTAAGATTTTAGTAAAAAACAGTCTTTAGAGTATTATGATATCAGTCTGACTGAGGTATATACATTCCAATGTTAGCACTGGAAACTTTTCCACAGATTTACTCGGTTAATAAATGGTTTTATTTGATCACAACAGAATACATTTATCACCACAGTATTTGTGTTTTTATTCCATTAAGCATCTGTTTTTTCTACACTGGCATCTCTAGTTATAATCTTTTTCCAGTGAAACATCTTTCACCAATGTTTTCAAGTGCTAGGAATGTAGAATGATGAAGCAACAGGGAGCCTAATAATAACTCATAGTGGTATTATGATTTTAAATTTATAACTCTTTCACATGCATGTTAAGCATTTATTCCTTTAAAAAATCCATAGTATAGGCTTTACTATTTATTTTATAATAAAGAATAAAATGTTTAAAAAGAGAAGCTATTTCCCTGTCTATTAAGTATGATTAACACAGTCACAGCACACAGTAGAACTGCTAAGGAAACCATTACAATTAGACCTAGAAGATGGCATAGTCCTGCCTCTTGCGTCATTCATTCATTCAGTAGCTATTATTGAGTGCCTACAATGTGTCAGGAACAGTTCTAAGTTACAAGCACACAATAGTAAATGAGAAAAAGTGATTGCCTACTAGATTTTACAAAGATTTGCCCATAGTTTATAGATGTGGGATCCATATCTTTCTTTTTGTTTTTTAAATAATATGTACTTTTAATTTTTTGAAACATACTAGTTGTACATATTTATGGAGTACAATGTGTACATGTACACATTATGTAATCGAGGTAATTAGCGTATCCATCACTTCAAACATTTATCATTTCTTTGTAGTGAGAACACACAAAATGCTCTCTCCTAGCTATTTCAAGATATATAATACCTTATTGTTGCCTATAGTCACTCTACTGTGCAATAGGACACCAGAACTTATGTTTCCTTTCTATTTATAACTTTATACCTGTTGAACATCCTCTCTCCTTCTTACCCCTACCATCACTGGTAACTACTGTTCTATTTACTACCTCTATGAGATCAACTTTTTAAGATTCTACACAGAAGTGAAAATGTGGTATTTTTCTTTCAGTCTCTGGCTTATTTCACTTAACACAATGTCCTCCAGGCTCATTATGTTGCTGTGAATGACAGAATTTCATTCTTTTTTATGTCTGAATGATAGTCCATTGTGGGTATATACACTGTATTTTCTTTATTCATCAGTTGATGGACATTTAGGTTTATTCCATATCTCAGCCATTGTGAATAGTGCTGTAATAAACAAAGGAGTACAGTAATCTCTTTCACATACTGATTTCATTTCCTTTGGATATATATCCAGTAATGTGATTGCTGGATCATTAAAAATCTATTTTTAATTTTTTTGAGGAAACTCCATGCTCTTTTCATGGTGGCAGTAATAATTTACATTTCCACAGTGGCAAGTATTCTCTTTATTCCACATTCTAACCAACACTTATTATCTTTTGCCATTTTGCTGATAGCCATTCTAACTGGAATGAGGTGATATCCCAATATAGTTTTCATTTGCATTTCCCCAATTATTAGTGATGTTGCACATTTTTTTCATATATCTATTCGTCATTTAGGTATCTTCTTTTGAGACATGTCTATTAAAGTCTTTTGCCCATTTTTCAGCTAGATTACTTGTTTTGGTTTTGGGTTTTTTTTTATTTTTTTGCTGTTGGCTTGAGTTCCTTATAAATGTTAAATATTAACCTCTTGTCATATGTAGAGTTTGCAAATATTTTCTCCCATTCTGTAGGTTTTCTCTTCACTCTGCTGATTGTTTCATTTGCTGGGCAGAAACACTATAGTTTGATGTAATTCCATTTTTCTATTTTCATTTTTCTTGCCTATACTATCGAGTTCTTATCAAAAATATCTTTGCCCACTTTAATGTTATGAAGCATTTTTATTATGTTTTCTTCGAGTATTTTCATAGTTTTGGGTCTTACATATAAATCTTTAATTCATTTTGACGTAATGAAAGATTGGGTGTCCAGTTTTAGTCTTCTGATTGTGGATATTCAATTTTCTTAGCACCATTTATTGAAGAGATTGTCTTTTCCCCAATTATATTCTTGGTACTTTTGTCAAAAATCAATTTGCTGTGCATAGGTGGGTTTATTTCTGGGTTCTCTAGTCTCTTCCATTGATCTATGTATGTTTTTATGCTAATATTATGCTGTTTATATTACTATGACTTTTTAGTAAATTTCGAAGTCAGGTAGTATAATGTCTCCAATTTTGTTTTTGTTTTGGTGTTTTCTTGAGATTGTTTTGGCTATTAGGGCTCTTTTCTTGAGATTGTGTTGTGGTTCCATATGAATTTTAGTACTGTATTTTCTATTTGTGTGAATCATATAATTGGTATTTTGATAGGGATTGCATTAAATTTGTAGATTGCTTTGGGTGGTATAAATATTTTAACAATATGAATTATTCCAAGAGTATATCTTTCCATTTTTGTGTTCTTTTCAATTTCTTTTATCAATGTTTTATGGTTTTCAATGTAAAGATCTTTCCCTTTCTTGTTTAATTTTTAGGTATTTTTTTGTAGCTATTGTAAATGGCATTGTTTTCTTGATTTCTTTTTTTCAGATAGTTCTCTATTCACATATAGAAATGTTACTGATTTTGTATTTGCTTTTGTATCCTGCAAATTTACTAAATGTATTTATTAGTTGTAATGGTTTTTTGGTGGCATCTTTAGGATTTTCTGTACATGAGATTATGTCATCTGCAAACAGGGACAACTTGACTTCCTTCTTGCCGATTTGGATGCCTTATATTTTTTTCTCTGTTTAATTCCTCTGGAGGAAAACAAGCCAAAATGTTTAAAACAGGAATAAATGCTCAGGGTAATTTCAACTGCTGAGAATGTGTCATATTTCACTTTCATGGTTGTATGACCAAGGAACTACATATTCAGATGTGTTCTGCTCTATGTGTAGCTCCCATTGTCTTACACTTCTCTTTAATTTGGAAAGACACTAAGGTTTGCTGCAATAATAAAGGGCTCTGTGAATGAAACAACATAAAAATGTCAGAAATAAAGTAACCTTTCATATATATCTGTGTATGAATGAAGCAAAATAAAATGTGAGAAATGGAGGGACTACATATCTTATAATGACTCTGAATACATCCTTGTAACCATTTCACTGTGATAGTCTTATGGGAGGTAAACATCATCATTTAAAAAAAATGACAAAATCATCTTGAATATAACTAAGGCTCACTTAGAGGTTCATTCTGCTGAATAAGCATACAGAAAAAAACGCTTTATTACTTCAATTACTCCATCAAGATCACACCTGGTGCTAGATACATGGTTCAAAAATATCAGTGTGTAGTAGTTGGGTTATTAATCATGGATGTCAAGTCCTTTCTGCTAATTAACCTTAATTGAGCTCTCTTTTATAGAAGCACCATTTCCAATGAAGCAACTTAGCAATGATATCAAAATAACAGAGCATAATTGAACCCAGGATTAATGTTACTTCCCGTTCTTGAATACCAATGTCTAATGCAGTTTGCTGTAATACAAAATCTTATAACTTCTACCAAAAATTAAACATTACATAGAGCAAAAATTGGTAGAATATTTATGTAATTTGCACAATAAAGTGATTTAGGAAGTCATTTTTGACATATGTGTCTTCATTTACATTTATTTAAAAGCAACTAGAATATACCATACATATTAAAAATATAAACTTTTAAAGATTCAAAGATTAAAATCATATATTATCTATTAGTTAACATGACTCTGAACTTATGCTTGAAACTAAATCTTTATTTCATTTATGTTCAGTATTATTTCCAATAGTACCACAAAATGTCCATTAGGAGAGAATTCTGCTGAAATAGGCAGTTTTATTCATCTGCCTGGAGTAATTCAGTGCAATTAATTCCAACTTTGATAACCAGCAAGCACTTGTTCAATAGGCTATTTATTTAAAAGCAAATCAAGAAGAAATAAGCTTTACTGCTGATGAACAGAATGCTTAGATTTTAAAATGGCCAGGAGGCTACTGGTATTAATAAGCTTTGTCTAATTCATTTCCAGACATGGATGGAGGAGTTTGTACTATTTTTCTGTTCATGTCATAGTCTCTGTCAAGAGGAGAGATCATTCACCTTAGGGAAAGCTTACTGATGTGCAAGTATTTGAAAATAAAAAGGCAATGACAGACATTTAGCAGATTCACAAGGGAAAATAAACTCCTGAAGAATTTTCAGAAAAATTAAAGGGATAACAATGAAAGTGTTGAAAAGATTTAACCATTGATATAAATTTGGGGAAAACACAGAAATACAAATATTGATAATAAAAGTCACAGAAACTCATGTTAAAACCAACGTGGATAAGGATTTACATAATTTAAGTGAGGCAAGCTGGGCCATGACTAGATGTGTCTTATAGACCATTCATTTATGTTATATTTACAGAGCTAAAATGCAAACACAAGACAAGTGGCACCATTTTGTTAGAGAATGTCTACTGTCAATGCACTTGATCATATGGGGCTTAATGGAGCATGATAGAAAGAACACTTCTCTAGGCAGCTAAACCCTGGTCTCAAATGATACTTCTGAAATTTAGCAGCTGCATAACTATGGACAAATTACTGAAGAGCTCTCACCAATAGACATTGCTGAGATGATAGATACACTCTACATCTGTGCTGTCCAATAAGATAGCCCCAGCTTTATGTGGCTATTGAGCACCCGGCATCCAGCTAGTGCAACTGAGAAACTGAATTTTTAACTTTGGTAATTCTAATTAATTTTAATTTAAATGGCAATAAGTGGCTAATGGCTATAGTATTGGACAATGCAGTGCCACCTCAAGTGATTTCCACTTATATGAATTACAATGCTTTTAGTTGCAAGGCAGAAAAAAACATCTAACTTAAAGCTTAAATAACAAAGGGAATGTATTGGTTCATTTTAACTAAAAAGTCCAGATGTAGAAAGTTCCAGGCATAGTTCAATCAAGTGCATTCTCTCTCGCTCGCTCTCTCTCTCTCTCTTTTTTCCAGTACCCTTGCTTCTCCTTTATTTTTGTGTCTGGTCTTTTTACCTTATTCTGGTTTCCCTGATGGTCACAGTCTGACTGCTGGAAGTAGTAACAGGGGTCATTTGCTCCTCATTCACATCTAGTAGGAGGCTAAGAGAGGGGAGCAATGCTTTTCACAAATACTTAAAACAAGCCCAGACTTTTGCTCTGGCAAGATCAATCTGAAATAACCAAGGCTGTGCACTGCTTGACTTGTACCAGGTTTCCTGCCTTTCCCCAAACTAATTACTTTGGAAAATGGATGGAGATTTTTGATGAATGTTGAAACTAAGGGTTTAATTAGGTAGAGAAGGGATGTTCACTTAAAGAAGAAATCTAGAAGCTGTTAGGAAGTAGAATAATAGGGAGTTAATGCTGAATAAGCATTTGATAATTTTCATTCCCATCATCTCAAAAGATTATTGGAATATAATCAATGATGTGATGTGCATAAAGCATCTAACAGTACCTGAAATGTTTAATCCCTTCTCATGTACATATCCCACCATTTCTATGTACTCTGGGAAACTAACTTAACTCTTTGATGCCTCAGTCTTCTCACATGGAAATACTTTACTGTTACGATTCCTTCCAGCAGTAAAAATCTGTCAATGATAATTATTACTGACATTATGTAAACTAAAGGCACATAAATAAATATGTCAAAGGAGAGTCAACTATGTTTGGAGAGTCAACTATGTTTGAAAGCCTCGGATGGCTACAGAAACAAAATGTCATAGTTTCTCCGTAACTGCTCTGAGGAAGAGGCTCTGGTACAAGTGTTTCAATGAATAGAGAGGAGAAGATACACTGTTCTAATTTCTCAGCTCCAGATTTCTGGACTCAACTGTCCTCAAGGGAATCTCTTTCACCCCTAAATGATGAATAGATAATAAAAACCAACCACATCTACCCTTGTAGCTCAATGGTATGATAGAGTCATCTGAGGCCCATCATTAGTAATTGAAATTTAATTGTGCTAGGTTGGAATTCAAGCATCTCTATTTTTAAAGTGATTTTAATGTGTAGCTATGGTTGAAAACACTATAATAATTTTCAGATAAACAGGAAGTGGAATCAAAAACATATACCACATCATTTAGTGTCGAATAGAAGGCCATAATAAAATGATGCAAAGACAGAAAAATAAGCAATGTTACAAGAGTACAAAAATTATTCGACAAAAGATAGATGAAGAACACAGAAAAACATACTTCATCTGGGAACAACACATTTAGATAACTACTTCTTACCCCCAAGAAGATTTTAAAATTAATTCTATGAAATATAAAGATTATGTGACATTTCTTAAGTAGAACTAAAGAATTTATGAAAGACAATACAGCCACAACAGACATTAAAACCAAATTAGAAGTAAAAGCCAGCATATCTGACAATAACAAAATCAAGTCAGTAAGATACCCTAAGTGTTTAAAAATAGCAAGGAGGATAGAGGAAAAGCACTGCAATGAATATCATTAGAAACAAAAAGAGATTGGGAAAACAAACAGTAAAAGTCTATGGAGGGAACAGAACATACAGAATAAATAAATTACATTAGCTGTAATAAAAGATGATTTTCATGAAGTGAAAGAAAGCATAAATCTTCTGGCTAAATAGGCCCGCCATGTATCAGGAAAAAAAAGTATTTTAAAAACTGTGAATAATGAATCATATCTTTGTAAATTTATTATATCTCAAGAATAACCAAAAAACCCTCAAAGTCCATAGTGCCTAATTTCTATTATATTTTCATTCGCTTACACTGATATCTTCTAACAAATAGATATCTGATAAAAATAATTTTGTAAACAAAAAAATAGATTTTTTATTAAAGAAGAAACTTAGGCTGAAATAATTAAATCACTAAGGATGTATTTTTAATTTTTGTGTAAAAGGGGATAAGTAATCTAGAAATTTTATTCTGACATTTTTATTAAGAAATAAATTTTCAATTTGGCAAAGACTCTGTATTAGTCATGTATCTCCAGAGAAATAGAACCAATAGGATATTTGTGTCCAGATAGAGATAGGTAGTGATAGAGATTTACTATAAAAATTGACTCATGCAATTATGGAGGTCAAGAAGACCCATGATATGCCTTCTGTATTCTGGAGACCCAGAAAAGACTATAGTGCAGTTCAGTCTGAGTTCAAAGGCCTGAAAACCAGGGCAGCTCTTAGTGTAACTTCTGAGAGGTAACAACATGCTAGCAGCCCTCCTTCGCTCGACGCCTCCTTGGCCTTGGCGTCCACTCTGGCCACACTTGAGGAACCCTTCAGCCCTGGGCTGCACTGTGGGAGCCCCTCTCTGGGCTGGCCGAGGCCAGAAGCAGCTCCCTCTGCTTGCGGGAGGTGTGGAGGGAGAGGCGCCCGGAGGAACCGGGGGCTGCATGTGGTGCTCACAAGTCAGTGCGAGTTCCGGATGGGCGGGCTCAGCAGGCCCCACACTCAGAGGGGCCGGCCAGCGCCACCAGCCCCGGGCAGTGAGGGGCTTAGCACCCGGGCCAGCAGCTGTAGAGGGTGCATGGGGTCCCCCAGCACTGCCAGCCCACTCTGGCCTTGCTTGAATTCTCACCAGGCCTCAGCCACCTCCCCACAGGGCAGGGCTCAGGACCTGCAGCCCGCCATGCCCAAGCCCCCCCCCCACCCCCACCGGTGAGCTCCCATGCAGCCTGAGCCTTCCAGACAGGTGCCACCCCCTGCCCAGTCCCATCGACCACCCAAGGGCTATGGAGTGTGGGCACGCCACACGAGACTGGTGAGCAGCTTCACCTTTCAATAAATCTTGTTGCTGCTCACTCTTTGGGTCTGCGCTGCCTTTATGAGCTGTAATACAACGAAGATATGCAGCGTTACTCCTGAGGTCAGCAAGACCACAAACCCACCAGAAGAAACGAACAACTCCAGATGCTGCCTTAAAGAGCTGTAACACTCACTGCGAAGGTCTGCAGCTTCACTCCTGAAGTCAGGGAGCCCACGAACTCACCAGTAAGAAGAAACTCTGAATACACAATCTTTAAGAACTGTAACACCGCGAGGGTCCACGGCTTCGTTCTTGAAGTCAGTGAAACCAAGAACCCACCAATTCCGGACACACTTCCATTCAGAGGCCAAAGACCTGAGAACTGGGTTTGGTGCCACTGGTGTAAGTCCTAAATCCAAAGGCCTGAGAACCAGGAGCTTTGATGTCAAAGGGCAGAAGATGAATGTCCCAGCTACAGTAGAAAGAGAATTTACTCTTGCATATCTTTAGGTTCTATTCAGGGCCTCTACAGTTTGGACAGTGCCCACTCACGTTGGTGAGGGTGGATCTTCTTCACTCAGTTTATCGATTCAAATGCTCATCTCTTCTAGAAATACCATCCCAGACACACCGAGAAACAATATTTTTCCAGCTACCCAGACATCTCTTAACCTAGTCAAACTGACACATAAAATTAGCTGTCACAGCCTCACATATAGTGATCACCTGTGCACATTTTTATAAAGATTAGAGATGTAATCTAAGGAGAGAACACAGAAAAACTATAGAATTA
The DNA here is from genome assembly GCF_009764315.1 of Trachypithecus francoisi. NCBI lineage: Eukaryota > Metazoa > Chordata > Mammalia > Primates > Cercopithecidae > Trachypithecus > Trachypithecus francoisi. The sequence goes on from NW_022681453.1 coordinate 10,326,443, forward strand.
TAATTTAAATGATTTCTACAGTCAGAGGAGAAAAAGATAATTATAAGATGATTTTGCACAATGTTTTATTATGCTAACAAGTATTTAACATTTTAAAACAATCAGCTATTTTATTTATCAATTTATTTTATTTTATCCAATTTACCATCATTGATTCTATTCTGCTGTCTTTAGGCTTACCTTATGTTTCTTTTCAAACTTGAACATTTCATATTATTTTTATCATTTCTCGTTTCTTCTATGTAAACTTTAGCCTCATCTCAAAGGTTTTGATATGGAATATTTTAGCATTGTTATTTACTAGACACATTACAACATCAGATTAAATATCTCTGAATCAGTAATTCACTATGAGAAGGTTTTTAAATTTCAAATCGTTGTTTTCTCCCTCTCTTATCTTTATTTCCACATATACTGGTTTGTGGTCTGAAAATTTGACCTCTGTTGTTTGTGTATTGAATGTAGCTTAAACAATAATAAATTATTATCTCACTTAAGAAGTTCAGGAGTAGAGATTTTCAGAGTTTGCTGTGCAAGTTGATGATACCATCCAGGACACTGTCTCTCCTTATGCTCTATCCACCTCCTGTATTGGCAGTGTCTGCCCTCACGGACCCAAGACAATTAGATTACAGCAATTCCCAGTGTCATTTTATGTCACAAACATGTCCAAAAGCAAGAAGGGAAAAAGAAGTGTTCTCACAAGTCTCATATCAGGGATAAAAATATTTTCTAGAAGGCCCAAAAGTGTTTTCCCTTTGATCTCACACACCCAACAATTACTAACAAGTAAGAATCAGATTGTTATCATCAACTTAGATCCATCATAGTTCATGCACTGCTGTTAGCAAAAATGCCCACATTGGCATTCTGTTAACCAGAAAGAAGAGTGAATTATTGCTGGGTGGATGTACAACCAACAATATCTGCTTTACAAATAATAAATACAATTTATCTACATAGATACATATAATCTCATATATTATATAATTATATATAATATACACTAATACATATTATGTTTTATATGTATATATTTTATATATATAAAATCTCACTGATATTTTTGGATTGCCTCTAAATTAATTTTGATTTTTTATATACTTAATCTGTGAAGAACTCAGAAAAAGGTGCTAAAGTCTCCAATTACTATTACACATTTGGATTGCCAATGTATTTTACTTTATACATTTTAGTTCTACATTTGTTTGTTGCAAAAGGTTGATGATGAAGTTTTATACATTGTGTAACATGTAGTGCTTATTGCAAGAAAAAGATCTCTGAATGTTAATACTTTTCACCTTGAATTCAATTTTATTTTTGTCAGATATAACTTTGTGATTTCTTTAGCCTTTCTGCCTCACTAAATGTGTGTGTTGCTTTTTATTTGTTTGTTTTGATGTGCTTTATTTTCCTTTTTTATTAGGTAGGTGTCCCATTCACACTTACTAAGATGAGGAAAATATTTGGTCTTATTTTTATGTTAATGGTTTTTTGCTTTTCCTTCTTATGGCACTGAAATGTTTCTTTATGCTCTAATTTTGTTACATTATCTGTGTTTGCTAAGGTATACCTCACCCCTAGTAATTTGGAGTATAGGAATTCTATTTTATGTTTTACATTAGTTGCTTTTGTACGTCATAATAGTTTCTGAAGCAACTAATCTATTGATTCTCCTCTATAAAAATTCAAAATAGAAGTCATACATTAGATAATGATTTTAAAAAACTGGTACACGAGTGGAAAAATAGGGATTCCTGTGTATTTTTTACAGAAGAGTAAATGTTGCAAGCCTTTTTGGAAGGCAATTTAATAGTTTATCAAATGCTCATATCCCATGTCTTAACAATTCCACTTCTAAGAATCTAAAAGAAATGCAGAAAAAAAGATACTCATACAATGTGATTTCATTATGATTCCAATGGTGATTCCATTATGAAGAGCCTTGTGTGTTATGGCAAAATGTGTGTGTGTGTGTGTGTGTGTGTGTGGTGTGTGTGTTTATCGTATCACTCAGGGGTCAACAAATATATGTGCATTTGTATCTTCATAAATATATGTATATGTGTATCTTGCTAAAACAATGAGGAAAAATGCTATATACTGACATAGATCTATCAGAAATACAAAAGTTAAAAAGCCCAAAGCAATAATTATTGTATGCTTTCCATTGATGTTAAAATGTACATAAGCATAAATGTTTAAGTAAATGAATAGAAAATGTTCTAGAAACATACACTGAAAAGTATTAGCCATTATTACTTCTGGGAAGAAAAGTAGAATAGGGAAGTAAGAAGAGGAGATTATCATATGTCATTCTATATTTTGTTTTAAATGTTTACAATAAGAATGTAGTCATATAATTATTTTTAAAAAGGGATGTTTTAAAAATCCATTTAGAAGAATAAATGTGTAAAAACAGCTAGAATAATTCTAGAAATAAAAGATTTTCCCTAATAGATATTAAAATAATATGCTTGACAAAAAGATCGAGAAATGAACTAACAGTTCATAAAAAGACTCAAGGGCCAGGCATGGTGGCTCAGGCCTGTAATTCCAGCACTTTCGGAGGCCGAGGCGGGCAGGTCACCTGAGGCAGGAGATCGAGATCAGCCTGGCCAACATGGCAAAACCCCATCCTTACGAAAAATACAAAAAAATTAGCTGGGTGGTGGCCTGCACCTGTAATTCTAGCTACTCGGGAAGCTGAGGCAGGAGAATCGCTTGAACTTGGGAGGTGGAGGTTGCAGTGAGCCAAGATCCACACCACTGTACTCCAGCCTAGGTGACAAGAGTGAAACTCCATCTCAAAAAAAAATAAAATAATAAAATAAAAATAAAAAGACTCAAGTATACATGTCAATTTAATGAATCAAAAAGGTATAATATAAATTTTGTTCTTTAATAATAGAAACATTGAGAAATGAAAAACCATTTTTTTAAATGGTCAGTACTCACTGTACACTAAATTATAGATTTATTAAATATTTAATTTTAGCAACAAAGCCATAAAAGCAATAGAAGAGAATACAGATAATCACTTTAATTATTTTGGGTTTGGAATGCTCTTTCTCAACATGAAAATTAAACCAGAAACTAGAACAACATAAAAAAATTACAGGGTTATCTACATAAAAATGGAAACATTCTGTATAAAAAATAAACATACCATACATAAGTTTGAAAGCAGAAAATAAGTTTGCTAAAAAGTATTTAGAAGATGAATAGCAAAGACTTAATATTCAGATATATAAAGAGTTCTTACCAATGAAGAAGTAAAAGATAAACGTGACCAAAGAATAAGGGGTAAACAGCAGGTATTCACTTCAAGCTATCTTCAACTGCCTTGGCTTTGTAATTATAATTTCCAAGATTTTGCAATCTGCAGCCATTGATCCCAAAGACCTTATGACACACAAGCCACCAACAGTGTCGTCTAGAATTCAACCAACAGTAGATTTTCATACTTTGTGCAAGAGGAAATTAAACTGTGAAGCCTTTTGCTTAGCATACATTTGTTTTTCCCTGCACAAAGCCTACTTTGACAACAGAATTCTTTCCAAGAGACGATAAAAGAAAAATGCTGTGGCATTAATTTAAACAAACATTGCCCATTAGTATTTTCATATTTCCTCTGGTCACTCTAGATAGTTTATGTTAGAAAATCGAAGGCAAAGCATCTTTTCTTCAATGATGCCTGCCTGCACTTGGCAAGCCCAGATGCTGCTCTGGGATTCTGAGAATCAATACCATTTCATTTTACTCATTCCCATTTGGATAGATATTTCACAGAAAGAGCAAGTCTACATCTATTCAAAATACTCATTTATTTGTTGTTTTGGCAAAACAGCTCATGAAGCTTGCTTTTGATAACCGTTGGATTTGATCAAATGTTTTTAGCAAGTTAAGATATTAGTGAAAGCATAGAACTAAAATTCCTGTTTTGAAATATTTTCTTGGGAAGTAGCTAGGCATTATCACTCAAGCATTCACCATAGCAAGAAATACATTAATCAGTATGAGATAAGTACTGGCAGAAAGGAATTCTGATTCAAGGAAACTTTTCTGAGTTCTAACTGTGTGCCAAGCCTTATTTCAAGCAGTGAGGAAACAGTATGTAACAAAATAACTCCCAGCAGTTGTTGAGCTTCATTGTAGTGGACAGAAACAGATTGTATAGAAATAAACATATGAGCAAGGAGGATATCAGATGGTGAGTTCTATGGAACTGTACTGATGCACAGGAGAAAAAAGTCAGCCTTTGCCAGTAGCATCATTTTTTTCATTCTTTACAATAAAATTTTTGTATATGTGAGTGTGTGTGTGTATATATACATATTTTGTAAATATTTACAGAGGGTGCCAGGTAAGCCCTTTATATGTACTCTCTCATTTGATCTTCATGGTAATTCTATATTGATAGGTATAGCTCTGGGTGTAGATAGATTTTTTGAATAAATACATTTTAATAATTTGTTTTATCACCCATTCTATATTATATTGTTATTGAGAAAAGAAGCTATGTCTTGTTATTTGTGCTTTCTCGATCCTACTTCACTTCTAAAAAAATCTTTAATTCCCATGCCCTTATCTACATTTAGCAGCCCTCTCCACACTCCTCTTCCAATTTCTAGCTATTAGTAGTATTACATTTGGGAAGTTAGACACCCAGTTAATTTTCTATACATTTACATATGTATAAACATTAACATTAAATTTATTTTTAAATAAGGGTATAATAATTCATAACAGGATTTTTACATTTGAAATAGAACTTGAAGAATGTGTATAGGACTATCTTATTCTAAAAGTTGCATTGTCTTTATTGAATGAATGAAAGATACTTTATTGGATCCCCTCCATGGGGATAGACACTTAGGTCATTTATAATTCTTTCTCTGTTGTAAATAATATTGAAAAAAAAAACCTTTATGTACACATGTCAGCATGTTTACATGAAATACATTCCTGAAAGTAGAATTGTTGTAAATAATGAAAGGCTATTTATATTTTACAGATACTTCCAGGTTGCCTTTCAAAATGTTTCAGCAAGTTACAGTCCTACTAACATGTCTTCATATCTTTGGCAACACTCGATAACATAAATCTTTTTAACTGTCATTTTGAAAGCTTTTAAATTGCATTTCTCTTATTTTTAGTGTAAGTATGTATGGTCATATAATCTTTTCTTCTGTAAATTGTGTGTTCATTTCTTTTATCTATTTTTCTATTGGGATTTTTGTAATGACTTGTTAGAGTTTGTCTCATATTCTGGATGTGGATTCTGTATATTGTAAATAGCTTTTTCTCAACTTATCTTTTTAATAGTAGCAAACATATATATAATATTTAATATGGGCCAGGTACTTTCTAAGGTACTTTACATATTAACTCATGTATGGCTTAACACTGGTCCTATGAGGAAGGTACTATTACCATCTCTAATTTACAGGTAAAAATCCAAGGTATGTACTGGTAAAAGTCTGAGACATTGAGCAATCACAAACTTACCCAAAGCCACATAACCAAGTTGAGGAACCAGAATCTAAACAATAGACACTCTGGCTGCAAAGTCTGTACTTTTCAACACTAAGTTTAAAACTGAACATAAAAATAATCCATTCCTTTTCCTTTTTATATCTTCTGGGCTTCATATCTCTTACAAAAAGGTTTTTACCACATAAAAGTTAAACACTTTTTTCACAAATGCATTTTATAATTTTGGTTATAATTAACTATTAAAATAATCTAGAATTCATTGTAGAGCATGATGTAAGGTCTGAAGATTACATTATTTTTTCCAAGTGGGTAGCTAATTGTTCAAAATAACTTGAACAATTTGTAGGCTATCTTTTTTTCTACCAATTGAAAATTGCCTTTATTATAAAGTGAAAGTTTATCTACATACCGGTCTACTTCTTTTTTAAAAGAACAGATTATACATTTTTTTTATTTCAATACATTTTTAGGGAACACATGGTGTTTGGTTATATGAATAAGTTCTTTAGTGGTGATTTCTGAGATTTGGGTGCACCCATCACATCTGGGTCTACTCGTATAACCTCTATTCTATATCTTTGTTTGCCTATTTCTACACTACAACTGTACTGTTTTTACTACTATAGTTGATAGCATGCTAGGTATCTCCTAGGGAAGACTCCTTTACTATAATTGTGTCTTTAAAACTTCTTTGGCTATCCTTATGCATATTTTCTTCCTCACACATTTGCTTTTTTCTTTCAATGTACTCTATGAAATTCCATTATGAAACATCATCCCATTCTTTTTTGTTTGTTTTTGTTTTTGAGACAGAATCTCACTCTGCAGCCCAAGCTGGAGTGCAGTGGCATGATCTCAGCTTACTCCAACCTCCACTCAAGCGATTCTCGTGCCTCAGCCTCCCTAGTAGCTGGGACTACAGGCATGCACCACCACGCCCAGCTAATTTTTTGTGTTTTAGTAGAGACGGAGTTTCACCATGTTGCCCAGGATGGTCTTGCACTCCTGAACTCAGGAGATCCACTCACCTCGGCCTCCCAAAGTGCTGAGATTACAGACGTCAGCCACCGTGCCCAGCTAAATTTTTTTTGTATTTTTAGTAGAGACAGGGTTTCACTGTGTTAGCCAGGATGGTCTCGATCTCCTGACCTCGTGATCCACCTGCCTTGGCCTCCCAAAGTGCTGGGATTACAGGCGTGAGCCACCACGCCCAGCCCCATATATGAAACCTTATTAGATAGACTGATTGAAAGATAGATAAATATTATTTGCTTTTATCAAATGCATCAAATTTAGTTACCTTGTATTTTTCTTTACTCTGTTAATACATTAAAATAGCATATTTTCTAACACTGATTTGCATTCTTAGAATAAACAATTCTTTTTTTTTCTGTTTGTTTTTGTTTTTGTTTTTTGTTTTTGTTTTTGTTTTTTTTTTTTGAGGCAGTGTCTCGCTCTGTCGCCCTGACTGGAGTGCAGTGGCCGGATCTCAGCTCACTGCAAGCTCCGCCTCCCGGGTTCACGCCATTCTCCTGCCTCAGCCTCCCGAGTAGCTGGGACTACAGGCGCCCGCCACCTCGCCCAGCTAGTTTTTTGTATTTTTTAGTAGAGACGGGGTTTCACCGTGTTAGCCAGGATGGTCTCGATCTCCTGACCTCGTGATCCGCCCGTCTCGGCCTCCCAAAGTGCTGGGATTACAGGCTTGAGCCACCGCGCCCGGCCAGAATAAACAATTCTTTACTATTATGCAATTATTATTCTAATGCCCAGCTCATTTTTTTGTTCAGAATTTTTTGAATTTATGTTTATAAGTGAGCTTGTAACACTGGTTCACATCTTCATGTACTATGCTAAAGTATTACTGGACCTCAGTTACACAGAAGAGAGTTTAGATACTCCTCAGTTCATGGGAAGGCATTATCAAAGGTCTTTGTGTGTCCCATATTCATTTCTCAATTTTAGTCTTATATATTTTTTTGTTCTTCTCTTTCATAATCAGGAAATATATTTGTATTTGTATATCTGTGATTACTTATAAAATAAATAATAAACTAATTGTTTATAAACTTAAATGTCCGTTTTCTCTAAGTTTGTTTTATCTCTTAAGTATTTTGTTATAAATGATTATTTATTTAACTTTTTTTGCACAATTTATTGTGTTTTGAATATCCATCTGTCCAATCTAGTTCGTTTCATCTAGTGTTTGATTACAGTATTACTGTTAGCAAGTAAATGATGCTTGCTGCCCAAATGCACTAAAAGCCAATATTATCACACCAGGTTCTTGAGAAAAGAGAAGCTTTTTATTGCAAGTCGACCAAGAAGACAGGAGTCTAGCTCGAATTTGTCTCCCCCTGCTGACTTTAAGGCAATAATTGTATTAGAAAAGATTTAGAGGGTGGAGTCTGAGAATTAATAGGTAATTTGTGGAAGGAAAGGAGAGGCCTGGAGGTTCCTTCTGGGTGCAGTTACTTTTTCATGCTTCTTCATGGGTCTCATGTGCAAATTCAGGGTCAGTTCGTATAAAACATGTGATGTCTGCAAGCTCATTCTGCATAAACTCCAGTTGGCCATATTGGCTCTGAGAGTAGCTAGTTTTGTTATCTTACAAGCAGATAGTGATAGTGTCTCAACATTTCAACAAATTGTTTGCTTTCTTACCTACTATCCTGCAAACTCAAGGATTTCTATTAGTTCCTATTTTCTTTAACTGTTTGGGCATGGTTTTATTATGTTATTTGCATTTTTCATATTTTACTTATTTTATTCTGATAGTGATGAAGATCTATTTGCCTCCATCTATTTGTACCATAAATAGTGCTTCAGGGAACATGCTCAGGCACCTGTACAAGTGTTCCTGGGATATGTACCTAAGAGTTGATTTCCTGGATGCATTACTTATAAACTGCCATGTAACAAATTATCCAAAACTTCGTAGCCTAAATCTTCAAACTTTTTTTTAAATCTCAGGGTATCTCTGGGCCTGGAATTGGGTAGCAGATGAGCTAAGTGGTTTTGGTGCAAAATCTCTATAAGATTCCAGTCCAGCTATTGCCTGGGGCCACAGTTATCCTAAGGTTAGGCTGACTAAGAATCCATTTCTAAACTTACTTACATGGGTATTGTTTAGAAGTTTCAATTCTTTGCTGTGTGGGACTCTGTAGTGCTACTCACCATGGTAGTTGGATTCCCTGGAATGATAGTGATCTGAGAAGGAGAAACAAAAACAGAGAGAGAGAGGCAGGGTTAGAAGTTAGAAAGTAGAGGAGAGGGAGATCTTTTTGTCTTAGATAGGTAGGTAGGTAGGTAGACAGACAGACAGACAGATAAATAAATGAGAGAGAGGTGGGGAAATGAACAGAGAGGAAAGGATTAATAAAAATTTTATTTTATTTATTTATTTTATTAATAAAAATGAAACCTTTCGTTGTTTGTTTGATTTAATGCTTTCTCCTTTGTTCACTCCCAGATCTCTGTACTCTAACAACCACGATTCTGTTCCATTTAATGTATTTTTCGTTGTTTATATATATCCCTGTGAATGTGGGATGTGGGTTCACCACATTTTGTCAATCTATGTCCTCAAGTTACTCTCCTCCTCCACAAATATCAGTGCAATGAAAATCCTCACATAATCCCTGTGGTCTTTCTCTCTCTCTCTCTCCCCGACAGGCAGAGCTTGCAATGAGCCTAGATGCGCCACCGCACTCCAGCCTGGGCAACAGAACAAGACTCCCTCTCAAAAAATAAACTTTAAAAAAAGTGTTGTGCTGGTGGGAGGGGGATATACCAGAGGTAGAATTGCTAGATGATGGGTACATGGAAGCTGAGTCTGGACACTTAGTGCCAAATGCGAAATTGCTCTCCAGAAGGGCCACCCCAGCCTACGCTACCATCAGCAGGGCTTGAGGTTACTAGTTTCTCCTCATTCCTGTCAACACCTGACATTACCCAGATTTTTGTCAGTCTAACAGCTGTATAATAATGCCTCATTTTAAATGAATTTGCATTCTATAATTCTGAATGATGCTGAGTATCCTTTTACATGTTTATTAGCTTTTAGGATAGTCTATGTTTGTTTGTTTGTTTGTTTGTTTTTAGGATAGTAAATAACACAAAATGCTGGCAATATTGATCAAGGTGAAAGATAGTAGATTAAAATAAACAAAATCCAGCTGTAAAATAGATACAACTACAGGGAGATAAAGTTGCCCAGAAAATTCTAAAAGTTTTCAGAGAAACAAATTATTAACAAACAAAAGAAAAAAAAATCAGAATTCCAGATTTCTCATTACCAACACCAGATGCTAGAAAGAAATATAACAATATATTCAATGCTTTGATGGAACATTACTTTGAATCTAGAATTCTATCCTCAGCCTAATTATCCTACAATTGTGAAAGTAAAATAAGACATATTCAGATATGGGAAATCTGAAAAAGTTTACTATTCATGTACCTTCTTGGAAAGAATTCATTACAAGTAACTAGATTATAGCTCCCTATAGGTATATATCTTTCCCAGGGGAGGGAGGAAGGGAAGGAAGAAAAGAAAGAAAGGAAGGAAGGAAAGGAGGGAGGGAGGGAAAGATGGAAGGAAGGAAGGAGTTTCTATGACTTTAGAGCCTATGTAGCAATGTCCTCCACCATAGTTTATTTTACTCCAAATAACTATATGCTTGATCTCTTAGTGGCAGAGTGGTAACATACTTAAAAGACTTTGCTGGGCTGGGAGTGGTGGCTCACACTTACAATCCCAGCACTTTAGGAGGCTGAGGGAGGAGGATCACTTGAACCCAGGAGTTCAAGACCAACCTGGGAAACATGGTGAAACCCCATCTCTACAAAAAAATTCAAAAATTAACAGGGCATGGTGGCGCATTCTTATAGTCCCAGCTAGTTGGGAGGCTGAGGCAGGAGAATTACTTGATCCCAGGAGGCAGAGGCTTCAGCGAGCCAAGATCACATCACTGCATTCCAGCTTGGGCAGCAGAGCAAAACCCTGTCTCAAAAAATGAAAGAAAGAAAAGAGATTTTTCTGCTCTTCTGCTAGTTCTTCCAGAACATGGCATCTGCCTTCTTGTTCTCACATCTTTGACCTACTGAATTAGTACCCCAAAATAGGCCTGCTCTGAGCTGATATCTCACCTAGGATGTTTCATGCAACAGGATATTAATCAATCCTTGGTTTAAAAAAAAAAAAGTGTCATGGGTTTGACGAAGTCGGAGGGACTTCTTTCCCATAGGCTTTCTCAGTCATGGCAATGTTTACCAAATGGATTTGGCCATGGTGCCCTTTAGGGATGGGGAGCATCTTGCAGAATTAGTGCTTTGAAAATCACTTTGGAAAACTCTGTTTCTTGTTTTAGACTCTTATGATCTATAATGTTCAATATTAAAATATGAAAACAGCATGCTTTGTTCCCTACTCAATGCCTAGTAAATAGTAGACATGCAATAAATATATTTTAATAAAAGAATAAATGAATGAGAGTATCAATTATTGTAAAAATGTTCTATTATAGAAGGTGGATATTAAATCTATGATAAGCTATTGCTTCTATTTATTGTAGAGTGTGATTTTTACCCAGAATCTAACAACTTCAAAAGAAAACAAAAATATCATCTTACTTATAATTGGATAATACACTGCCTATGAAACAAAATTTACCAAAATCCCTTACTTTTGTAACTTTAGTAAAAATCTTCAGGTGTGTTTACAGCCTTCTGTGGTAGAATCCAGTGGTGATTGTCCTCTACCAGCTTTAGGCTTATCATCAGTCTGGATCTTCGGGCCTTATCTGCAATGAAATTTCCATCAGTCTATATTTGTGTTGTGCTTAATTATATGAGTCTCAAATGCACTTATATTTCTTAGTTTGACCTGCCTTAACAATTAGATTTTATGTTCTTAAAAGGCAGTGTCCATGTCTTCTATTTCTTCTCTCTGTTGAGGTACAGTCTTTCTCTCAAGTTTGATGTGATCTTTAAAAATGCTCAGATTTATGTTTTTTAATGGATGCAAATAAATATTGTCATTGTCTGTAAAATGGAATAATACAATCAATAGATTATAATTAAATGGAAGGGATGTTGTGAGATTTGGAGGATGATCACACAAAGACTTGCAACATCCAGCTGAAAACACAAAATTCCCTGGTAATGTGACCATCAAAACATCTGTTTTGTGAGAAATGATAATAAAATTAACCAGGCAACATTTATGAATTTGCTCTCTCTACAGTTTCTCTTCCAATGCTCCTTTTTCCAAAATACTGGAAACTTTGGCATCCCTTATCAGCAGGGGGCAGACAACAAGGTATGACATTCTATGGACCTGACTTCAAGTGTTCTATTCTAGGAGCTTGAGAAAAAGATTTCTTTTCTCCCTTTATTTGTGAAAATGTGCGCATTGCTACCCACCTTCTCAGGCTGACAATAAACAAAGATTATACAAGATAAATTGTATAAGGTGCATAACACAGCATGAGTGCTCTACAATTATTAACTTCTTCCACTTTCCCACATATCCATCTCAATAGCACCTACTCCAACACAACTTCTTGACAAAATATCTACTATCTATTATTAAAGCTAAGTTTCTTTCCTCTAAAGAAAGTCTTGAATACATTCATCTTTTTTTTCTTTTTTTTATTATTTGAACTATATTTAGACAGAAAATTTCTAACATAACATACCTTTGTGTTGTCTATCGGCAGACTTCAACATAAGCCACTTCAACATTCTATTCTACTTTATTTGCAGTTCTAACAATCTCAGTGTTCATAAAGGACCTGGCAACCTAACAATGGAGTTAGAAATTGGAAATTTGCTATTTTCAAATATTCTTACTTTTCTTTAATCTATGTTTTTAACAATTATTTTTCTATATTTTCTTTCTTTATTGAAACAATGGAATGCTCAACAAAGTACATTTCATCATAGTAAATTAGACTTAGATAAGTAGAAAAAAATGCAATTAAGAAAGCTTTCTATTTGCTTCCATTTTAACGAAAGATTGTGAAGTTGACATGACCTCTTACACAAGGTTCAGCTGTGGTGTTTTGAATTACCTAACAAATAAAAAATTCATGGGAGACATTCAGCTACACTGTTGGACCTTAGCTACTTTCTTCTGTCTTCTAGTAAACATTCCTGACACATTTGGCTCTTGTGAATCTATAAGTGCATGTGAAGAGAGGTTGGGGTGAGTAGGAGGAGTAAGTAGAAGAGATGGAAAGAAATGAGAGAGAAGGGATAAGAGTAAAAGATTTTCTGTTCAGAACCACATACATTACTAAAAATGCATTACCCTTTGTACTTGTGAAAGATAGGTTCCTTATGCTTTCCACACCCAAGTTTAGATGGGACAGCTAAATGAAGACATTTTCCTTTAGAAAAGCCACAAATCATTTTTTAAAGCATGAATTAATAAGAGATTTTGCAGCAATATTACTCTGTTACTGTCCAGTTCTCAAAATGGAAATCTATAGAATACCAGTTCTTTTTTAGTTAGGAAGTAAATGACCACATGAAGTCCCTTTCCAAACATTTCTCCATTGCAAGCATTTTAAATAATTTCTCCAAGGGAAGTACTATATATTCTGAGTGAATAGCATGACATTATGAACTACATCTAACATCAGATTTTTCTTCACCAGGCCTGTCAGTGCTCTTTAGTTCCACTGTAATGAAATGAAAATCATGGGAGCTTGGAAGAAATATCTTCCTCACCCTGATACTCTATTAACTGGGGAATTGTACTATTTTCTTCACCATGGCAACAAACACACTCAATAGAGTTAGCGCTCACCTTTCCTGCACAGAGTGATGGGGAAAAATGGAAACAAAGAAAAGTGAAGCAAATAAAGATTTCAGAAAGCAATGAGTTAAGGAAATCATGAACCCAGGGCAGTGTGAGCTTGATGATCAGCATTAAGGGCCTTGTTTCAAACAAATTTTACTAGACTAGGTAACATGATCTAGAGAAGACTTTCAGTTTATACTTGATTAAATGTCAGAATAGGTGACTTATAATGTCAGCCAGTCAATTGAAAGGTGAACTTAAATGGTCTCATTTTACAGGAAGGTTAATGTCAGTAAAAGGCATAGATTGACCAGTAATCTTGAAATAAGGCTCTGAATTACTCATATACACCATCATTAAAAAGCAAAGAACTTGTTCTCATCAGCACATACAATTATTTGAATGATTTTGAAGGAATCAAGTCTGATTTGCGCTATGAAATATTTTAGCCATATTTTCCTTTTTTTCCAGAAAATAGAGCTTAGCTTAAAATGTAAGATATTCAATACTCTACTCAATTTATATTGTTCAAAATATTCCAGGCCATCCATCTTCCCCTGACATTCTGAGGTTTGTAATGGGTTGTATTTCTCTAGGACATTCTGGTACAGGCAAAACCACCAGAAACGGGGCCAAGTGGTTATTTCCTGTTCTGCAAAAACGGACAAAAGAATCAGAGTTTTATTTTGTCACATGAGAAGCAATGCGAGAATTGATAAAAGAAATATCAGTTAAACAGAAATCAAATCATTGCATTACAGCCAGGAAGTCAAGAAAAAAAAAAATGTTTAAATCATGGGATTTGACCTATGTGGGATTTCCAAGATTTAAAAAGGAAAAAGAAAATTAAAAAATCAATTTGGTCATCTATCTTAAATAAAATAAAGTGACAAACTCTACATTTTTTTCTTTACACCTAGTTTTTTAGTATCATGTAGTTTTTAGTATGTTTTATTAAAAGCAAATTTGGCACTCATGTTCAGAGAAAAGGTTCAGAATAGTGTATTCAAAATAGAAAAATAATTTGGCGGTACTTCTGGGAAAGATGATGGAGAGAATGCCTATTTTAAAATCACTGCCCTCTTTGAAGCTCAGCAAAATTAAGAAAAATAACCCCAAATAACAAAAATCTTAAAACCAGAAAATGGTGCTGATATGATACCATAAATGTCAACATCTAATTATCAGTTACAATATAATTTGGCACAAACTGGAAATGCACATTGAATGTCAGCACCCAGATCCCATAAATGAGAGTCCCAGTGTGGCATCTGGGGAGTTAGTGAAGGAAAGGATACTCAAAGCTACTGCCTGTTGAGTTTTTACTGCATGTCAGGACTTCATCTAAGGGTTTTACCTGCATCATTTCAACGACTCTGCTCTGTAAGTTGGTGCTATTATAATCTTTGTTTTGCAGATGGAGAAACTCAATTTTGGCTGATGTCACAAAGCTACATAACAAGCAACTGGGGGATCTGGAATTTTAACACAGTTTTCTTTCAGCTTTAAACTTATCTCTGAGTGATTAAGCTATGAAATCCTTACGAGAATGTTTTGGAGTGCTCTACTTATCACCCTTAACTTTGAAGGAGAAAGTTGGAAGTTTTGCACACAATGGAAAAAAGAGTTCTCCAACCCCAACCTCTAATGTTACAGGGGACAAGGAGGAATTCAACAACTTGGTGAGGAGTATAAGCAGAGCTGAGGAGAAAAAGGCAGCTCAAGGGCAATGCTTTTGTTTGTTTCACTAATATCTTTGTCTAGCCAGGAGAGACTAGGCCCAGAAGCAAGTCCAGGCTGGAGAGAGATGAAGAATAATATGCCAGAGCCCACCTTTTAAGTCACAGACCAAAGTGATCTGTGCTGAGAAAATATGAACTGAGCAACCAAGTATCTCACTGCCGATTGATGAGACATCAAAAAGATGTGGTCACTTCTAAAGGTGGCTGGCCTGCCCAGAAAGCCAGAAAAGGAGCCAAATTTGAGGGTAGTGCCACGGTTTACATTATATTCTCCAACATGCTGGAACTGATCTTGGCAGCAGAGTTTGAGAGATATGGAAAGTGCAGGAAGAAGTCACTGGATTTTGGCTGTTAATTAATTCTGATCCAGGCTGAGTGGTGCTAGGCATCCTAGGATTTCTTGT